>NW_026138065.1:10000000-14800000 GCF_025592945.1 Manacus candei
TATTTAAAAACAAGTTTGTATATTCACTGAATGAAAATTGTTATCTTATTAATGAAAACTGTCACAAAGTGTTCAGTCTCCATTTGTGGAGGTTTTCGAAACGCAATTGGATAAACCTCCAAGCAATCTAGCCTTTCTTTGAGCAGAAGATTGGATTGGGTAACTTCCAAAGCTCCCTTCCAACCTGAATTATCTAGTGATTCTATATGTTAAATTTAAAAGTTTGCTTTTTAAAAAGTTATTGATTTAGCAATGCTTTTCTTGATTCATTTAAAGGAATGCCATGTGCATTGTATATAAGTGATTGGATGCCTGTCTGCCTCTTTTTATTTTAATAAAGTAACTGCCTCCATCCCTCAATTGTTCTTTAAATATCTCATCCAGAATACAGTTTGTAGTGTAAACGACCTTGATGCTTCCCCAGAATATCTAATGAGTTATTTTCCTCAAGGGAATTATTCAGAGTACGCATCAGTGTCTCTGAGGTTTCCCATTAAATAAATAGGCCTTTTGAATAATTTTTGTGGACTGGGAAACATCACTTTAATGACATTTCAAAAGCTTATGTGCAAACCAGTATTACAGGTGTAAGGTTATGATAACGATATTTCTGAGCAGTGTGTAAAGCTGCTTTTTCAACGCAAGTTTGAAGAAAGTTCTTAAGAGAAACTTTAATATATTTAGAACAAATCAATTACAAAAACATTGCAGAAGCATTTACTAGTTATGCTGAATTTGCCTTGAACATTATGTTTAGCAGAGTTTTCAAATCCTGTAAAGGAGAGAGTGGGTGTGTTATCAGTGAAAAAGTAGCAGCTGAGAATATTGATAAAGTTTTTAAAATTGAAACTTTTATTGCTCTAGGGTTCTGAGTTCGGTCTCATGGTGAGGTTTGTTTCCTTTTTTTCCAGCTTGAATCCCTATTACAGTTATGGCTCACATTAAGCCTGAATTCCAGCTCCTCTGGAAGTAAAGATAATGGCGCTGATATCTTCCTTTATAATGCTAACCGAATACCTGTCGTTTCCCTGAACCAAGGTAAAATATATTAAATATGGGAAATAAGTTTGTTTTATTGGTGTTTGTTTTTTTTTAATACCCAATATTTGCTAATAAAAAGTACTACAGTAAGTACTTTTTATAAGATCAGTATTGGGATAATTTTTTGTTCTTGTTAAAGAACTCTTGGGCTCACTGTCTCAACTTGCAAAATATGTTGCTAATGTGTAACTGAGAGTTATTCATTGAATTTTCATAATCTCCTTAGAAATTAAATTGTAAAATTTGTGGGGTTTAATTCATCATTATTCCCAAGAGGACTCTTCAAAATACACTTCTTAGTATAAGATGAACTGTGCAACTGTATGCACTTTTCTGACAGATTTCATCTCATTGTATACCATCCTATGATCCTTCTCTTAAGAAAGGGGTCAGTAGAATGTGAAAACCTTATTACTTTTTAGCATCGGACTACTAATCTGATACAAAGACATGTTGAATTATTTTTTTCTATAATATGTTATACTGCATAGTTGAGAAAATCCGAGGCATCTTTTGGTGATAATATAAAATATTTATGCCTGATATAATGAACCTGTTATGCTGACTTCCATGAGAGCATTTTGAAACCAGTTTCTTTACATTGTTTTCTTTGAGATGTCAGGATCTGGGCACTGTAGAAAGTTCTGTGGGCCAATTCCTGTGAAGTGTTGGTGAGGCTTCTTTTCCTAATTTTCTGGAACAATGGTTGTTAAAACAAAGTAAATAACAATACTAAATATAGCACCTTATAGTAAAAAGAAGAAATCTATAGTAATATCCTGAAGATTAAAGCTTGGAAAAACCTGTTTTTCTTGACAGCTTCAGTAACTAGCTTCCTGTCAGTTCTGGCATGGTATCCTAATACCTTACTCCGGACGTGGTGCCTTGTGCTTCACAGCCTAACACTCATGACAAATATGCAGCTTAATGGTAAGTTTGGGTTTGGGGTTGGTTTTGTTTTTTTTATGTTCCCTGTTTTAGTGATGTAAGAACGAGTGTTGATTCCAATCCAGAACATTCCCTTTCTCATATGAGTACTTTTGTTGGTTCTCCGTAATTTCAAGCTTTTCAAGAGTGAGCTCCTTGAATTGCTTGTACCATGGGAAACAAAAACCCTACTGACAAAAGAGAATGTCATTATAAGTAGATAGGCAATGTCTTTTAAAGGTGCATTTTAGGACTAGAGTTGGACTGGGTGATCCTTATGAGTCCCTTCCAACTCAGAATATTCTGTGATTCTGACGATCCCTGGAAATTGGCTTTATAGTATGTGAAGAAGTATCAGAGAGGAAGGATTAAGGTGCTATGAGAGAGATTCATGTTCTTCTGATGTGGTAGGAATATTTTTGTAAATATGCAAGCTCCAATCACTACATATGTTAAACTATCTGGAAATAAGCTCCCAGAAGCTGAATCTATTAAAAAAGAAATCCAGCCATTTCATTTCATTTCCCTATGCACACCAGCTTATCTCACATTCTCTATATTGCTCCATAGCACACTAGAAATAATGTCACTTTGTGGATGAGATTTTGACACAGGACTGATAGAAATTAAAGGAAGTAATTTTTAAATGAGGAAATTAAGTTTCTATATGGCTCACTATCATAGGACAGCTGTCATGAGGAAAGCTTTGGTGACCTTGTCCTCAAGGCTAAAGAAATACCAAATAGTGAGAACGTAGACACTGGAATGTTTTAAAACCTACATGTTAGCCACATAAGAGCTCTTTTAAATTCTGTTTTCCCTCCAAGCATATGACTAGTGACGGTACTTACAGAAGAAGGCATGAGCCACCTGAAGATCACACTTCTATGAAGCAGTTTGCCGTCCTGAGGTGGCACAGTTTTTCTCCAGAATTTTCATCAAAGATTCTTATGAATCTTTTTTCATATTTGCCATTTCAAATCATTGACTTTGGGGTGCGGCTTTTTCTTAAAATTTTTACCTTCTGTCCCCTTTCTGTGATGTTATTTAGATTCAGTCTTATGAAAATCTGCTGAAATTTTTACTATTAAGTAAAGCAGTTGAGCTCTGAGTAAATTAATGAAAGAGACTTAAGTAATATTCACAAACTGAGATTATAATCTTATTCTTGATATCTGAGAATGGAACGTGGACAGATTTGTAGGATAACAGTGCCTGCAGTTAACAAGCACATGTATTGTCAACACTCCAGTTTGTGACTGTAGAGTGCCATTTTCCAAAATTTATGTGGTGTGTATCACTGAGATCATACCTGAATCTCTTCCAAATTGTATGAGGCTAAGTGGTCTGCTCTGACACTAACAGGCAGCTGTGTGTTTGCAGGAGTTTCTTTGGTAATTGCCTGAGATCAGTAGGTGATTATGTGAATAAAAGGCTGCTCAAGAGCAATGTGATTCATCACGGGCACAATTCAGCATGTGCACATGGTTGTGGATTTTTTTTGTATCTAGGATTGTAAGCCCAAGGTTGGAGTTGAGTTGGAAAGGGTTGGAGATGCAAGCTTGCTGGAGGGTAAAGAATAGGGTTGAAAGTGTGTCTCCTATACATGTGTGTGGATTAACACAGCTGTATATCCCTATATTCACTGAGGGAACCAACAGCTAAGTAGGTATAAGCACCCATCAGATCTCTTCTGTGCCAGGATTCCTCAGCAACTGATAATTCAACATAATCTTCTTTCTCAATGACATTGAGTTGTCACATTTAAAGAGTGATATAATCTGTATTAGATTCTTGACCATTGAAGGTGAGATCCATCAGAGCACTTCTTCAATCAATTATTTTGGGTTTTGTGTTCTTTTGTTCAGAACTGGGGCTTATAATAGTCTCTTGAGTCATTGCAGACAGCATCTCATAGAAGTTCTCATCAACTTAGAATATTCAAGATGAAGCACAAATTGTTCAGGTCTTGACTGTATTGACAGATTGTGGTTAGGTTTATTTATTGAATTATTTTTAAACCACTAAGATGTCAATTACAGTCCATTGGGAATAATTTTAATTAGCCTTGCTAGATGTGTGTAGTTATAAAATGAGGCTTTTTTCCCTTTTAGTATCTAAAATACAAGCCCCTTACTTATGTCAACTGCAGCTGAATGTAATTTTAGTGATAATGATTTGTCTTAAATTTCAAATTAGTTTATAAGTGGAAGTTTAAAAAACAAACAAACAAAAATCCAACGACAAAAGGCAGTAGTAAGTATAAATTCAAGAGCTATGAGCTTAGGGGGCTCTTAGTAACCTGAGTATCAGTTTCATTTTCAACTTATATCATGATATACTCAAAAACACCCCCCAAAACCAGCCAACCAACACCATAACCACTCTCCAACAACCTATATACCTAGTTTCCTTAGAGGAAAAATCAGTGTTCTCTACATTTTATTTAGTAAATGCTCAGATTCAGTAGGGGGAAAATAAACTTTATCAGTTCACCCAGACTGCTGTATAAAGGCACATCCTGCAATGGAAGGCCTCTCTGTTTTTCTGACATCTTCAGTTTTCTTTAAAAAAAATGTGAAATTGTGTACTTTCTTCTTACAGGCTTGTCCCTCACCCAGACAAGCCTTAACCTGTTCATCCTTTGCATTATCAAATGTGTGCTAGAGCAGGCTTGTTGTCTACAGTGGAACTGGAATACCATGGGATGCTTTCTTGCTTTTATTCAACTGCAGCTATTGCCATACCATCAGTCATAACCATACTTGAACAAGCCAGGCTTGTTCCACTACTGATCTTGATAAATCAATGCAAAATTATTTGTATTGTAAGCATTAGTTTTCTACATTTTATCTAAAGCAAGAAATCTGTTTATAGTTTAAAAATATCTGTTTATAGTCTAAGATTTGATAAAGGGAAAACTTACTCTGAGTTATCTTCTCCTCCCATCTTCCTGTAAGGATTTCTTCTCAGAGCAAGTGTTTTTCCAATGCTGTATTTGTTTCATTGTGCCGAAAGTGTTTCAGCTGAGATGGAAGCAGTCAGAGTTTAGTTCTGGTTTTGACAAAGATGTTTCCCTTCTGGTTGTGATCTTTAGTTTAACTCTCCTTAGTTTAAGGAAATTATTGTGAATCATGAAGACTCTGAAAAACAGAATGACTAGTAAGTAGGTCAGGATTTGTTTCTTTTAACAACTTCCCTAATTAAGAAACTTATCTTGGGATATGAAGGAGTGCCATCCAAGCTGTTGTTCCAGAGCATCATTTCTTCGTGATTTAAACTTTTATATATGATGACATAGTCTGAAAGAGATCACATCTTCAGCATGTAATAAACTGTAACTTCATTTAGATAGGTGTAATAATATAAGAATGTTTTTATTCAGTAAGTGGCTGTGCTTTTTTCAAGCTGTGTTTTGAATTGATTCAATATATCACTACTGAAGGAGTAAGAGGTCACATTTAATAAAGCTCATTCATTTGATCACTGAAGGGTGTATTTTAATTCAAATTTTGGTCTTCAAAGTTCTGATCTGTTAAACTCCCTGCAGTTTTAGTCAATGATGAGAAGTCTGTGCATGTGCCAAGGACAAAAATATTTTGATTTTTTACAGGATAACTGAACACTTGGTCTCTGTCTGACAAACTAAAAAATGCACTTAAGCTTTGTTAAAATGTTGGGCTAACAAAAAGAAACAAGTCAAAATGTCTGTATGTATTGCTTCTACAAAATTAATTGCTATTTTCAGGAATTCTGCCTTAGCAAGCTTGGAACAGTGATGGAACAGTTTTGAGGGTTTATATGTATACTTAAAAGAAAAGTTAAAATTGTAGTCCTGAGTAAGCAGCTTTGAGTTGTTGATTTAGCTGAGAATATTTCTGTATCATGAAATAAATATAAGGAATTTGCACTATAAATGTTTGATTTACACTTAGTGCTTAAGATTACAGATTTAATTTTTATGTCTTTATTTTTAAGCTGGTCCAAGCAGTGCCATTGGAGCTCAGGAAAGTACTGCCCAATTGTTGGTGTCAGATCCAAACCTCATTCATGTGTTAGTGAAATTTCTTTCTGGCACTAATCCTCATGGAACAAATCAACACAGTCCACAGGTAATGAGCAATTAAAATAAGAGAAAAACTCTTTGTCGTAGAATTTCAACACACTGGACAGAAGCATGTGTTATTTGTTATGTATTATATCCTTGTCTTGTTTCTTTTTCTGGCTAGTCTTAGTTGGTTCCGATGAGCAACCATAGGGAAGTTCATGTTGTTGATACACTCTGTGTAGTGCGAGTATATTTTTGGAACTCTCTGGAGACTTGCCACAGGGAGAGGATGCCATGTGAGATGTTAGTGAAGTATTCCATTCAGTTAGTTTCCTGAATCTTGTTGGATTGGGATAAAAATGCCAATGAAGATTTTAAGTATCTAAGAATTCCAGAATTTAAAATTATGCTTTTATTTGCTACCTGATTTGTGCTTTTAGTTTCTGGATTCATCTGGTGTCCACTGCCTCTCCTAATTTCAACAAATGTGTTCTTTTGCTTTTTGCAGTCTTTGAAATGTCTGCAAATAGTGACTAAAAAAAGGCCAAGTTAATTGTATGTAATTTTTGACAAGAGTCTCAGTTTAAGAGGCAGAAAATACCTGGTATTTCCAGGTTATTTTTTTCCCAGCAAATTTTCCAGAAAATATATAGTCTATTCCAGAACTTAAACTCAGCACAGTGCTGCTAATTTAAAGTACTTATGTAAATATGTAGCTTGTGAAAAAACATTCGGATTAGCTCAGAAATGCATTCTGTGTGAGATATAATTTGCATTACTGAAAAGAGATTCCCAAGCTGCAAGACGGGTCTTAGACAAAGAACTGAATTTCTTGCTTTTGACTTAGGGTTAGGAATTGAAAAATATGTAATATAAATTGATATGGATTAGTTCTGTAGAAGTGCTGTCAAATTTTCTAAAAGCAAGTTAAGCTACTTGCAATACTTAGAATACTTCTCTGTTTGTAGAAGATGTTTTTGTTAGATACTGCTTAATGTTCTTGAAGACATTTCAGTCTTCATATATAATGCTAAAATGTCTTTCCCTCTAGGTTGGACCAACAGCAACACAAGCTATGCAAGAATTTCTTACTCGATTACAAGTGCACCTTTCTTCAACTTGTCCTCATATGTTCAGTGAATTTTTATTGAAATTAATACATATACTTTCAACAGAAAGGTAGATCTTACTGATGTTTTTTTCCTTTCATGCCCTCTTTTTCTTTCAAATCTGTGTGATTGGGAATCATAACTAAGATGTATATATCCCACCTTGTCATACTACCAAGTTATGTATCAATGGAAATCTTCATTGTTGCTGCAGCACTACAAGCAGGTTCTGAGCTGCTTCCAGCATGTGGAAGAGTGCATCTGGAATCCACCCACAGCCGTCTGTGTGTGAGTGACAGTGAAGAGAAGCACTAGAATTCTGAACTGATTTTAATTAGAGCTAAGATATAGGCCTTGTTGAAGTAATCCCTAAAATAAGGACACTGTTGAGCTTACCTATTATAAAAAGTATTCATTCTAAGAGGCCTGAATTAACACAAGATTTTAGAAATTATTCAATAGATTGTGAAAATAATATGGATGGCTTTTTGCACAGGGTAGGATGAAATATAAGATTGTTTAATTCTCTTTATGCAATATGCGTATTTATTGCTTTGTCTTTGGTGAGGTTTTTTTCTCTTCACATGACAGTGGAAAACATCCTCTGCCCGACTCTCCTGGGGCCTACTGATGCCCACTAGTGTAGTCAAGTGCCTCTGGCCAGGAGAGAGATAAAAGCTTATGGCTTGTCTTTTACAGCTCTGCTTCTTCAAGGCTGGTCAACGGGCAGGTGACTGTATATACGATGTTACACCGGACATTGGGAATAATTTCGTTCTAGTGTACATGTTACACTCGTCCCCAGACAAAGGCTTTGTATAATTAGGGATGAGCTTCCTCAGTTCTGGCTTCCCAGTAGGTGGCACTTTGGTGTTACCTATTGTTTAATCTTAAAGAAAATGATTTCTGCCTTCTAAGAGATTTTACCTTAGTGACTTAATTTATGGGGGTGGTGTTTACCAGGTTACATTGATGATCAACAACTTATATAAAACATGTCATAATACAATAAAATCATTAATTCACAGTGAATCTCGGAATACATGTCTGCATGCTAGCATTTATTTGAAATAAACTAATGAGAGCACTGAAAGGGTAGGTTTTGAAATGTGTTAGGGTTTTTTTGACTCAAACCAAGTGGGAGACTGAAATATCATAAAATGGGAAGCAGAGCACCAGAAAAGGATTTAGATTGTTATTTCTAAGAACTCAGGTAGTTACTGAAGGGTACCACATCTGATCAAGGCATACAATTAATTTATGAAGAAGAGCAGAGCAGTATTTTACTCTTTAGAATTAATAAATGCCAAATATTTTCTTCAAGGCTTTTTCTATAAACTGTTTGGGTCTGTATGTAATTTTAAAAGTTACAGGAACATTAATCAATGTGAAAAGATACAGAGAAGTATATAAAAAATCAGTAAGTAAGTAATGCTTCAAGAATTAGCATAAGTTCTATTTTAGATATATTGATTCAAAAGGTTCATTTTGTAGTCCACCACTATACGTGTAAAAGCAATTGGTTAAATAAACGTATCCCTAAGAGAGATCCTTCAAGCAATCAATCTGCACGCACTAGCCTGTGATATTTTGAGTACCTTCTCATAGTCTTATGTATAGTTACTATTTAGATAGCAAAAACCTCACCATTCTTCATCCTACCTCTGGGGTGGGGACTGGGGACATACAAAAAACAAACCCTTGGGAAGAAAAAAAAACCATCATGATTTCCTTTAAGAAAAGATATAATCTGATGGTATTAAAGTGTTAGGGGACTGCTTCCCATGGGTATTTTCTTGCAGACATAAGACACTTTTCATCCAGAACTGAACAGGACTGTATTCCAAGTCTGTACCTACAAAACGAACTGAATTCTAAACAAAAAAAAAGTTGGATCCTAGACTTTTTAGAAGGTCACTTTTTGATCCTTTGAGGTGTCAAGAAAGTGATGGCATGAGCAGGCTATGTAATGACCAATATATTAAAAAATTATAAGTGGCAGCTTGTAATATCTCTTTTTTCTTTTTCCTTTTTTTTTTTTTTGTCTTTCAGGGGTGCTTTCCAGACAGGCCAGGGGCCATTGGACGCACAAGTGAAACTCTTGGAATTTACCCTGGAACAGAATTTTGAAGTTGTATCAGTTAGCACTATTTCTGCAGTAATTGAGTCCATAACCTTTCTTGTGCATCATTACATTACATGTTCAGACAAAGTAATGTCTCGCAGCGGCTCAGACAGCTCTGTGGGTGCTCGAGCATGTTTTGGAGGGCTTTTTGCCAATATTATCCGTCCAGGTGATGCCAAAGCAGTTTGTGGAGAAATGACAAGGGATCAACTTATGTTTGATTTATTAAAGCTGATAAACATTTTAGTTCAACTGCCGCTCTCCAGTAACCGAGAATACAGTGCCCGTGTTCCAGTAGCAAGCAGTACTACAGACAGCGTGTCTGATGAAGAAAAGGTTTCAGGAGGCAAAGATGGCAATGGAAGCAACCCTAATACTCAAGGATCAACTGCATATGTGGCAGACTTGGTGTTAGCCAACCAACAAATTATGAGCCAGATTTTGTCTGCGCTTGGCCAGTGTAACAGCAGTGCTATGGCAATGATTATTGGTAGGTATTTCCTGAAAAAAGCGGACATTCTTTAGGGGTGGTGAAACATTTAAAACTTCTACAAACTCATAACTTGGGTGTAGACATGAAAGAATGTGTCACAGAACTGACAGGAAAAAAGAGACAGAGAAGAAGTGAAAGGGGGAAGAGATACATAAAAAAACTCCTATCATGAGGTGGGAGACAGTAATTGAAACCAAACAGGAATGTGTTTGGCATTCGAATTTGCTGAATCTCAGAATGGTTAATGTTAAAGGGGCCTCTGGAGATTGTCTCGTCCAACCTTCCCTGCACAAAAGAGAGTCAACTCAGAACCTGCCTCAGACAACAGGTTACTCAATACCTCAGTCTAGTTGGCTTTTAATTCCTCAGGGGTAGAAACTCCACAACTGTCCTGGCCAACCTGTTACAATGTTCAATCATTCTTGAGACAGAAAAGCCTTTTTCATATGTTTAAATGGAATTTCCTGTATTTAAGTCTGTAGCCATCACACACCTCTATGTGTGGGTTAGAATGAGTCTGAAGTTTGTACTACAGATACCTTACCTCATTTGTTCTCTATGTATTGGATTATTTTCCTTTTTTTAATAGTTTCTACAAAAGACAAATTACAATATTGTCCCTTTCACAGAATATGTGAACTTTTCCTCTGTTTTACCAGAAATCACATTAATATCGCATTCTAGGAGTTCCAGTAATATATTTGTGGGTCAGATCTTCCTCCTGTGAACAAGTGAGGAAGCTGATCATACTTTGAACAGCAAAGTTTCTGTTTGTCAGACTTGTATCTGAGGTACATTTTCTCAGAGAGACAACCTATGTGACTTGCTTCTGAGTAGTGATGATAGCAAAGAGTTTATTTGCACAAATTACACCACTGGCTGAAATACTATGAATGTTTCCATGTGTGCAAAACTGGAAAAACATTTTGCAGGAGTGCAGACAAAGACCTTGCACTCTGTTTCAGGTGTAATAATTGTAAAATTTTTCCTTTTTATAGTGATTCCCTTGTTTTGAAGAAAGTTGCTCTGGCCTTTCCTGTGCTGATCGCTTTTAAGCAGATGTGAGACTGTTAATCAACGCTGTTATCAGAAAACAGTGTACTCGTTGGATGTATATTAGACCAGTGGTTCATTTTGGCATAAAAGCACAAAAAATAGGAAAAAATAGTAATCTCCAGTAGTCAAATAACCAGGAGACAGGATTTGACAAACCTGGATTGTGCTGTTGGAACCTTCCTGAAATTAATTCCAGAACATGTCCTCAATTACTCTGGGTAGTTAGTGTCATATTGCAAATACACTATGAACACTGAAAGTAGTTTGTTCTGGGAATGGGGTTTTGTTCTGACTATGTGGTTTTTTTGAGTGATATTCACATATTATTCTCCTCAAATTTGATGTCTTTCTAAACTGCTAATTTCTGTCCAGCAGTTGTTTCGCGTTTTTTAAAAGGCAATTCAGAAAGATAGTGTTGTTTCAAAATGTTTTTCACTGAATTCAGGATACTGGGCCAGCTGATTCCTTCAGTGGATTGTTCCTTCCAAGGTCTTTAAATATAAGTTATTGAAACTAATTTGTTCATGTATTTTGGGAAGATGCAAGACAGCTGTTTGTGGTTGTAGTTCCTTCATCAAAAACTCTATTAAGCTCTCTCCAGACAATTTCTGTGAACAAAACATTTTTCCTAGACTGCAGCCAAGGTATATATGATCCAAAAATCAGTTATCAGCTTATACTAGTAAACATATAATAACTAATGCAGCATGGAAAGGTACTCCCAGGAAAGGTAAACAAGATGTCTGCAAATGTGTGCTGATAGATAGTGACTCTGGTGTAAAAATTTGTGCTAATAATGTTAATATACTGCAACTGGTGAGCCAGCTGGTCAGGATGCCGGGTGGCCTTGAATAATTCACTTGCCACATGAATTTGAAACGTTTTTCTCTCTGGTTTTTCTTTTATGACCATCTTGTCTGTTTCATTAGGGTTTTATGCTTTGTCATTAACAAACTATGAAAATCATACACTTAACAGTATTCACCTCCTATGCTACCTTCTCCTCACCTGGAAGTCCTCATAGCAGACTCACCTTATTTGACCTCAGCTTTATAATTCGTTACATTTAACTTTGCTAGAGTGGGCAAAGGCTGAGTCTTAAGACTTCTTTCTCTGTTTCCATGCACCCAATGCTTATCAATATTTGCTTTCTTGACAACTTGAAGGTGGTTAAAGTACTACACCTGTGAATTCTCTTGCCAAAATGTTTATCTAAGGCGCATTCCAAAGATCACTTGAGCACACTGGTTTTTATTATCATTTTTAGTATAACTTGAATTTCTCTAAATGGGACGGGATTATTCCATGGTGTCCTCGCATTCCAATCTAAACCCAGTTTTAAAAGCTCTTCCAGACTGAAGTCATATGATTCATGAGACAGTAGTTTTTATGGAAGTAATCTCTTCCTTGGGAAGACTATTAATTTACTTTCTGTCCTTCATCTCGGTAGTGTATAATCAATACTGGCGAATATTGATATTCAGAAAATCCTCATGCATAAATCCTGAGCTATAACACTGAGAAGCAGAATTTCAGGAACACTAATGGCAATTTATATGATCTTGAAAACTGGTCCATTTGTACTTAGTAAAATCCATGTGAGCATTTAAATATCCTTGAGTTCTCTTATGTGCTATAATGGTTTGATAAATATCAGTTGGTGACCTTTGAATTATTTCTGTTTTCACTAAGGTGCAAGTGGCTTGCATCTCACTAAGCATGAAAACTTTCACGGTGGCTTAGATGCAATATCAGTCGGAGACGGGTTGTTCACTATCCTGACAACACTTAGCAAAAAAGCAACAACAGTTCAAGTGATGCTTCAGCCAATTCTTACCTACATGGCCTGTGGGTACATGGGAAGACAGGTAAGTTCCCTTAGGCCTGCTGTGCTTCAAGGAAATTTATAGTACTAAATTCTGTGATCCATTATAAGATCAGAAACTGAGTTAACGCTGTGTAAAAGAGATGTTAATATTTTTTACAACCTCACTTCAATTGGGTGCTGCAGTTAGGGAGCCTCCCTCTGTTGCCCATGAGAGAGAGAGAGAGACACTTTCTGTAAGGATATTTTGACATTCCTGTAAATGTTCCTGGCCAAAGGCTTGAAGATGGATTGGATATGGTGTTATGTGCAGGTGGGAAAGACATTTATTGTGTTCATATTAGTGTGCACTTTAATGTTCAATATTCTTATTTCCCTTCAGCTGCTCACCCCGTGCATTTGATCTTTTCTTTACCACAAAGACTTCTCTTACATAAGGAATTGAACCATGTGGAGCATGGTATTCCTCTCTGCATTCCTATGACAGAGAGGTCAACTGTGGTGGCATTTCCTCTCTAGGAGTTTTGCCTACTAGAAGGGGAGGCTGAGAGCTGTCATGCATATTTCTACCATACTAATTTTGTATGAAACCACATATTTCTTATATATTTTTCTTCCAGGGCTCTCTTGCCACTTGTCAGTTATCTGAGCCACTGCTCTGGTTCATTTTACGAGTGTTGGATACAAGTGAGGCACTGAAGGCTTTCCACGATATGGGTAAGATTGTTTTTTCTTTAGCTGCATCAAGTAAAAAATTTATTATGGATTTTTTTTGCACTTAAAGAAAGAATCCATGTACGTGTCTAGAGGGGCCAGTTTACTAAATAGGCCTTTGCTTGTGTGGAATCTATTGCATGCTTCTGAGCAGTATTGGGGTTTTTTCTGTCTGCCCACACTATATACAGGTGGTGTTCAGCTTATCTGTAACAACATGGTAACAAGCACAAGAGCTATTGTTAACACAGCAAGAAGCATGGTTTCAACTATTATGAAATTTCTTGATTCTGGTCCCACCAAAGCAACAGATAGCAGTTTGAAAGCTAGAGTTCTAGCTTCGGAACCTGATAATGCAGAAGGAATTCACAATTTTGCACCTTTGGGTAAGTAATACTTCTTTCTCTAGATTAACATCCACTGGTCATTTGAATCTGTATCAAGTTCTTAACAAAAAACTTTGCAATAGTGTCAGATGTTGCAATACTGTTAAATCGTCTAAATAGAGCAGTTGCTGGTATTTCAAGATAATGCTGGGGATGAGGTTAGTCCTCTCCTCCACAGGTAATATGACCTCACGTGGGCAGGGGAAGGAAGGAAAGGGAGTGATCTGTATCTGATGAAGTCATGCATCAAGGCGAGCCCATTTCTCCTCCCCTAGGTCAGGGGATGCCTAGTTCCAGCCCACATCTGCCATAGACACACTAAGACTCACTAATTTCACTTGAGGCACATCGGGTTTGATGAAGCTGTTACAGAAGAATAGCAAAATTGGATGACAGAGAATGAAACTGAGCTGGGTCAAACAGTAGAAGCTGGAGCATAAGGCTAATACTGCTGATGGTGTTCTCACATCTAGACCTAACTGCTTTAGTGTTGCCTGAATGAGCATTTGTTAGAAGTGCAATGCTTTTTTGATATCAATACAATGGCTTTTAGTTAACTAAAAGGCCTGTGTTGTAAGATGTAGAGGTACTGCAATAGCTTACAAAGGCTCCTTTTCACCACTAGTGCCTTTATGTTTTCTGTTACTGCCCACTAGCCTAGTGTAGCCCTTGCATAGAATCATAGAATGAGCCGGGTTGGAAAGGACCTCTGAGATCATCAAGTCCAACCCTCAGCCTGGTTACTAGACCATGGCACTAAGTGCCACATCCAGTCTCATCTTAAAAACCTCCAGGGACAGTGAATCCACCGCTTCCCTGGGCAGCCCATTCCAACGCCTGATTACTCCTTTCAGGGAGTTGTAGAGAGTGATGAGGTCTCCCCTGAGCCTCCTCTTCTCCAGGCTAAACAGCCCCAGCTCCCTCAGCCTCTCCTCATAGGACTTGTGCTCGAGTCCCTTCACCAGCCTTGTTGCTCTTCTCTGGACCCGCTCCAGCACCTCAATGTCCTTCCTGAACTGAGGGGTCCAGAACTGGACACAGTACTCCAGGTGTGGCCTCACCAGCACTGAGTACAGGGGAAGAATCGCTTCCCTGGACCTGCTGGCCACACTGTTCCTGATCCAGGCCAGGATGCCATTGGCCTTCTTGGCCACCTGGGCACACTGCTGGCTCATGTTCAGCTTTTTGGGAGTCTCAAAACTCCCAGGTCCCTTTCTACCTGGCTGCTCTCCAGCCACTCTGTGTCCAGCCTGTAGCGCTGCATGGGTTTGTTGTGGCCAAAGTGCGGGAACCAGCACTTGGCCTTGTTGAACCTCATCCTGCTGGAATCAGCCCAACTCTCCAGTCTGTCCAGGTCCCTCCTGCCTTCCAGCTGATCGACACTCCCCTCAGCTTGTTGTCATCTGCAAATTTGCTAATGGTGGACTCAATCCCCTCATGTAAATCATCAGTAGATATATTAAACAGAAGTGGGCCCAACACTGATCCCTGGGGGACACCACTAGTGACCAACCACCAACTGGATGCAACCCCGTTCACCACCACTCTCTGGGCGCAGCCCTCCAGCCAGTTCTTAACCCAGCACAGAGTGCCCCTGTCCATGCCACCTTTTCCAGGAGTATGCTATGGGAGACGGTGTCAAAGGCTTTGCTGAAGTCCAGGTAGACCACATCCACAGCCTGTATTCATACAGTGTGTCTCACTGACAAGAGGGAAGAAAGAAAGGATTAATTTTAAAATTTCTGGAGAAATTGTTGAACAAGAGCCAAGTTCATACAGTCCCGTCTTTCAAATTTAAGAGTGTCAAAAATAATGAAATTAAAAAAGAAAAGGAAAAGAGGTTTTTTGGCATAATAGGGGGGCATTAGAAATCTTCTACCTCGCTCTTCACAAATTTCTAAAAGGTAAATTTAGGAATCGTGCAAATGTTGGTTCTTTATCACTTTAAATAGTAAAAAAGTATGTATTGTGGTAGGCTCTTGCATACCTTATCTCCCAACTTATGAAGTGCTGCAATTCTTGATGTTCTGTCATAAGTGCATCTGTCTTAATATTTAACTTACAGTCAGGAGCTTGCTTTTGAAATTAACCTTCCAGTTTTCCTCACTACATTCTGATTCTCATCATGTTGAAGAATTTGGTTATAAAATTGTTTATGTTGTAATATTTAAACCTTTAAAACCTTCATTATGTTAACTGTGAATTAAATGAGTTAAGTTCTAAGTATACTGTTCAACCTGCACCTTTCTGGTTGTTTTGTTTTTGTCACATACTCTTGAGAGTAAGTTTAAGATTTTGGTAGCGGGTGTCCCCTAGCAAATTTCAAGGACTTGCACATGCATATGGATATATAAACTGCCTATTTAAAACAGTCTGAGTAAAATAAAAATAACTCAGCAGTTGACATTATTACAAATGAGATGTTATCAATAAACCAAAACAGATGAGACAGGAAAAAAAAGTGTTTTCAACAGTTCAGGTTGTAAATTAATCTGGGTTTTATTAATAAACATTAATAATCAATGTTAATGGTGCTGTTTTTGAAGGTTCAATCACCTCAAGCAGTCCCACTGCCCAGCCTGCTGAAGTGCTGTTGCAGGCTACTCCTCCCCACCGACGGGCTCGGTCTGCAGCGTGGTCGTACATATTTTTACCTGAGGAGGCTTGGTGTGACCTTACAATTCACCTTCCTGCAGCTGTCCTGCTCAAGGAGATCCACATCCAGCCTCACCTGGCCTCTCTGGCGAGTAAGTAGATTCACTGACATTGATGACAGTTCAAAAATGTGAAGGGTAGTATTTAGAAATAATACAAAGTGTAATCAGAGGAACTAAAGCTGAGAAGTTTTTTGAATAATGCCTATAAAATAAGTTTGCAAAGCTTACTAGTTCTGCTTTCCTTGAGAATGGAAGGCCCTGCCCCTGCTCAGTTTCTTCTTGAGTGTAGTAGATGTCTTATGTTCCTGTTAATATGTCAAAAAAACCTTGTCATACTTCTCAAAACTTTCCTCAGTGAGAACATGATATTGGTCAAGGGTCTTCAGGCAAAATGTATGGTAGTTGGAAATAAGTATGAGATTTTCAGTTCTTATTGTTGTAGCTCTGATAGGGAAAAGTGTGGTGTTTTTAGTGACAGGACTTTTCTTTATCTGAAGTCTTTGAAATAAACTGTATATACCATGTATCGAAAGGCATATCCATTTTAACGTGTACCATCGCACAGCTCAAGTACTCCAGCTGCAGTTCTGTAGTAGCGTTTGCCTGAGATAATTTCAATAATTTTGTTCTCTTTTACATCGATACATCTTCAACACTTAAAATTTAAACGAGTACAGATTTTTAAATAGTGCTAAACCTTCTTATCTTACTCTGTAGCTTGCCCTTCATCAGTGTCTGTTGAAATAAGCGCAGATGGTGTCAATATGTTACCTTTGTCAACTCCTGTTATCACAAGCGGACTCACCTACATAAAGATCCAGCTGGTAAAAGCTGAAGTTGCCTCAGCCGTCTGCCTTCGTCTCCATCGTCCCCGGGATGCCAGTACCCTGGGGCTCTCTCAGATCAAACTGTTGGGCCTCACAGCCTTCGGAAACACGTCCTCTGCAACCGTCAATAATCCCTTCCTTCCCTCTGAGGATCAGGTCTCTAAAACAAGGTAAGGCTCTGGGATCAGTGGACAGTGTACTAGTTCATGGTTTAGGGTTTTTTTCCATGGTGTTTTCTGCTCTGTGTCAGGTGTTTCAGTAGCAAACTGTGCCTTTTTTTTTCCAATACAGAAGGTAAATATAAGCGGTACTTCTCACTTATTTAATTGCATGCTTAAATCTGCATATGTAAAAGGGAATGTTTCACCCCTGCAATGGTGAAAGAATACAAAGCACAGGAAAGCATTTAGAGTTGCATTTTGTGTTTTTAATGAGTAGGCAGTTGTCAAAATAATGAAGTACCGAAATATTTCTTATTCTTATTGAAGTCAATAGAGTTACATAATTTTTGGAGCAGGAATAGAAATAGAACAATGGAATGTTTTTTGGAAGTCATATCTAATATTGGTGTTTGCAAACATTTGAGAAATAGGAACTGAATGTTGTTACAATTCTGGCATATAAGCAAGATTTCTTTTCAAAAGCTTTTATTTGGTTAGGTGACATGTTGAGTTTCTTACTCATTTTTAAATAAAAATAAAAAACCCTTAAAGATTTTAAAAACAAGTGTCAAAGTTTTTCAACTTTGAATTTGATGTGTGGATTTTTTAGATTTTCTTGTTCTTAAATTTAGCTTATTAAATTGTAAAAGCTCATTAATTGAAATATTTCATCTTTGAATCTCAGTGTTTATGAATTTGAAAAGAGAGCATTGGAAAGCTTTAAAAACCTTTCTTTTTCTGGGAAAAACTTTGAGACCATAAGTAAATTTAGAGAATATGAATACTGCTTAGTGTATATTTAATAAAAGCTGTATAACTGAAATTGGTCTTTGCTCTTGAATAGCAGTAAAAAAAATTTTTATAGCCAAATTATACCACTGATATATTTTTATATCAGAAAAGGTTATAATACAGACACACAAGAATAATCAGTATCTAAAGAAAGATTGCGAGTGTATGTTCTTCATGTCTTGACATGTTTTATTGTGGCTTTCAGCTTAATTTTGTAAGTATCTCAAGAAAGTAATGATATGATAGCTATATTCAATAAACTTGGATATAATTTTGGTTTAGACATAACAGAGAACTTGCTCTCTTCTAATTAATAAATCTAATGCATTTAGGAGTACATTATTCCTGAAATAAAATTGTAAGTTTAATTTAAGATCTGTATGTAAGTTTGCCTTTTTTTGAACTATGATAAAGGTTAACTGTGAAAACAAGTTAACCTGCTAGTTTAGAATTTGTCAGTGAAATGATGCCATTTATTTTGCATACAACTTAGGTTGCCGTATTGTTCATGATGCTAGTTTGAATAGTAATGGATTTTATAAATAAAGTCTAATTAATGTGTTTCCAAATTGATTCAATTACGATAGGTTTAGTTCTCAGGATTTATTATTAAAAGGAATTCTGAATGATATTGTCAAAGAATAAGAAAGACATGAGAGAAATATAGTGGCTCACACATTTTTAATTGCTGTGCTTTTTCTGTATGTATTTTAAGTCATGTTCCTTAAGGTTCAGTATAAGTTATTGTAGATGTGTATGACTGTAAAAGTTTGTAATGTCGGGGAATTTGTTCAGGTGTATAATTTTAATGCCAACTACTATTGCATCTCAGCTTCTTTTAATGTAAAAAACCCCAAAAACAAGGAAAAAACCAAACAAAACAAAAAACCAAACCAAACAAACAAAAAACCCCAACAACAATCCACAACAACCAAAAGAACCCAAACCCAAAACCACCCTACACCCTTCCACTTATATAAACATGTCCCCTTCTATCCTTCCCCCAGTAGGTTGGCCCTATTGGAAGAAATACATATGAGAATTGAGAAATCTTGAGAAACTTTGGTACTGAAACTTGCAGGCTCTTAACTTTTCCTACCCACAAATCCTGCCTTTCTTACAATCTTAATCCAATGATTGTAACAGCATTACTAATGTTTATTACATTATGGTCTTACATTCAGGCATTTGCTTTGCTCAGATGGTGTTTGATCATGACACAGAAGTTTTCTGCAGTACTTGTCCTGTAGTCTAATACAGGTAGTTGTGCTATAGATGAAAAATAACATAATAAGAAAATAATACATTAGCTCATTTTTATGTTTTCCTTTTCAGTATTGGATGGTTAAGATTATTACACCACTGCCTCACTCACATAAGTGATTTGGAAGGAATGATGGCTAGTGCTGCAGCACCCACGGCTAATCTGTTGCAGACATGTGCTGCTTTACTAATGTCACCTTACTGTGGTATGCATTCTCCAAATATTGAGGCTGTACTTGTAAAAATTGGGCTTCAGTCCACCAGAATCGGCCTAAAATTGATTGACATTCTTCTAAGAAACTGCTCAGCATCAGGGAGCGATCCTGCAGGTGAGTGCAATGTATTTCTTTTCAGCTGTTGCTTAAAAACATTGCTTGTATAGAAGTACAAGTAGAGTATATTTGCATGTTACTTTCAGATTCGGAATCTGGGTTGCCAGAACTTGCCACTGTGTTTTGTTATGCTTTTGAGTATCACAGTCTTTGTACGTGGGTAGTTCTGCAATAGTAGAGCAGTGGATTCAGGATTGTTTTGGGTTTTCAGAATTAGGTAATGTTTTGAAGACAAAGAGTAGGATGTGCAATGTATCCTAAGTGTCTCTTACTATAGATACTATGTCTAGATGTTTCAAAATAAAAAGCATCCATAAGCAGTGCTAAGGAAAACAAACAGCAATATTTGAGCAGCAATAGTCAGTATGAATTCTGAATAACACTAAACGTTGGAAATCTTTGTATGTGGAGGTATGTAATTAAGATAGAACTACAGTCTATATCCCACAGTGAAATTCTGCAGAAGCTGTTCTGTTAATGCACTGGGGGTTTTGTATTTATGGTTTCGCACCACTTTGCTGTTTTGTATCTTTTAAATGAAGAAAACTAAATTCCTATTTTTCCTTTTTGGAGGTTGCTAACAGAAAACACTCTTTTTAAAATGGCTTCCATGACTTCTCTTTCCGTGAGTTAGCATTTCAGTGTAGATTGCTATCTTTTGCTGGAATGATGTTAGATAAGAGAGTAGTTTCCGGCAGGGCAGGAGATGAACACAGTGAGAAGATGAATAGGAAATAATCTGAGGAAATCTTCAGCTCTTAGTCCCATTGATGGAAATGGGAGTTAAATAAGCTTCCAGTTTGAAATAAGTGTTTGCTTCTGTGAAGCATGAGGTTTAATAGCTTTATTGGAATTAGTCATGCCTTTTTGGAATATGTTGAAGAAAATCCTACTATGTAAACTTTTAAGTCCTGTATCTGATAAATGTAATGGCTTTTCCTTTCATAGTAAAGCTGAACATTGCATTGAACATACAAAATGCTCAGTTTTGAGGCAATGGTGTGTTTTAAGAATTGCATCCTTCTGTTAATGGCGAAACTTAATTAAATGTTAATATTGCAATTCTATAATGTCATTAGTGCACTTTAAAAATATATATGTAAGTACTTCTGTTATTTCCCCTCCCCTTTTCTTTTTTTAACGCGGCAAGATCTGAATAGCCCTTTACTGTTTGGAAGATTAAATGGTCTCTCTTCTGACTCCACAATAGACATTCTTTATCAGCTTGGAACAACTCAAGACCCTGGAACAAAAGATAGGTAATGTTACTTGGGTTGTCATGTGGAAGCTTATACAAAAATAGTTGGCTAAATGGTGCTTGTTATTAGTTTACAAAATAAAACTCTTTTGAAATCTGATTGTTACAAGATAGTGGAAGTGCAGAAATCTGGAGAAGCTTTCCTGCTTTCTCTTCTAGCTCTTTGCATGCCTTTTTTTCTGCTCTTATGAATGTGATAAAATTTTGATTTTCAACCGACTTTTCTCTCAAACACTCAGGACTCAGTTACCTGCTGTATTTTCTTTTTCTGTAGAAAGTTGATATTTGACTATCCAAGATAAGTGCTTTAAATTAATTTAGCCCTGATCTAAGTCTTGAGAAAACAGAGCTTGAGCTCACTCTTGAACTTTACTTCCAAGGAATAGATAAATGCGTAAATTGGATTACAAAAAAACAGCAAGCTAATTTGGTTTTGAGTGTTTCTTTGATCCTTTATAATGTGCAACATCATCTTGCCTTACAGAATTCAAGCATTGCTGAAATGGGTCAGTGACTCTGCAAGAGTTGCAGCCATGAAAAAAGGTGGCCGGGTCAGCTACATTTGTCCAAATAGCTCAACGAGAGAGTATGGTCTTTTGATGCCATCCCCTTCCCACTTGCATTGCGTGGCAGCAATTTTGTGGCACAGTTACGAATTGCTTGTTGAATATGATTTACCAGCATTGCTCGACAGAGAGCTTTTTGAGTAAGTATAGCAGTTTTGCAACACATTATTTTTATAACTGAACTGTTTAGTTGACTAAAATGATACAAATGAGTGCACTTACTCATGTTTCTGTTTATGAGATCTTTTAGTGGACTAATCTTGTTGATATTGTTTGCAGTAATTTTCACAGTACTTATAAGTGATCTTCATTAGTATACTGTTATATAAGCATTATTTTATTTGCTGTGGTATCCAGTATCTGTAACAGATAGCTGAGAACTAGGAAACCGGGGGAATTTTTTTCTTGAAGTTTTTTATTTGGACTTTTGTTATGGCCAAATTATGTTATGTTATGTTTATTTGAAAAACATAAAACCAGAAAATCTGTAGTGAATCTTAAACTATGAATTTGCTGGATGTTGGTGGGCTCTAAAGAGAAGTTCACCCTAAACACTAAATATGTACTCTTAGTGACTCCAATTTGAAAATGTATGCGTTAATATTCATAATTTCTGTTGCTTAACCATCTCTTCTGTTTAAAGAAAACAAAAAAAGAGAAGCCACATAACTTTGTTTCATGTGCTTTATAGAAATGCAGCTGTTAAATTACTGTATCTAGTCAAGCGTCTTTCATTTGTGCCATTGAATACAATTCCAGTTAATGAAAGGAACTTCGCACACGTAATTTTGTTGTTGCCCTTTTTCTATTACCTTACTGTCTCCTTTAGGCACAGACAAATATTCGAACACCAGGAAGTGTATAATTTACAGTTATAGGTACAAGCACATAGAGCTTGTATGGATGTGCAACGTGATGTCTTTAGGTTCATGATTACAAGTGAGACATTTTCTGAAGACACTTCAGTGATATTGTCATATAAATAATTGTTAATTCAAAATGACCTTGTTCATTTTGAGAGTCAATTTAAGGATTTTGAATTGCAAGTCAGTTCTTTTAGCAATACGCTTTAACAAAAATACATTTTCAGGATATATTTTCACATTTGAAAAGGAAAATCTTTAACAGACTTCCTACAATGGATAGCCCATTTAGATTTATAATAGATATATAAGTGGGTTTCACAACTGAGTTCCTGTTCCTGAGAGTATGTTGTTTTCAGGGCAAAATGAAAGAATACTAATAAAACCATTGTACCTAGTTTGACTACTCATGTTGTAGTATAGCCCCATTCCTCTACCTCCTGCCAGATATGAAACTATATCTCATATCAGCTGCCATCTGGAGCAAATTATAAAAAACATTTTTTAATAAATGTAAAAACATTGGTGTCAGACTTATGGATAAATAATTCTTCTAATAAAAATAACTTTTCATGTGTATTCTTCATCCTCTTTGATATTGTAACTTTTGAAATATTTTAATGGATTCTAGCTATAACTCCCAAGTTTCTTCTTCATGTGATAACTGACTTTTTTCTTGGAAATATTTTCTCATCATCGCCATTTTCCATTTCAATTTTTTTGCTTTGGCCAGTGGATACTAATCCTTAGTTATTTTTAAATATGCATTTGGAAAAAGAAATCTTATTTTACATAGAGCATGAACTTATCCAGAAAATTTTGGCATTAGGATTGCGTGACTGTATAGTTGGAGAGCAGTTTAAGTGTAGCTTAATTATATGTGGACTTTGGGAAATTGTGACTATCTTTCCAGAGTTATGGGTCATTTGGTCACTGAAATGAGTTTTGTGTTGGGGAGGGGTTTTATCAGCCATTCTCTAGACTGGTGATAAACTTTTGGTTAGACCCGTGCTCTGTTCTGCTTTCTCAGAGTGCCCTTAGTCTAAACACAGAATAACATTTCCATCCAGAAGAGGGAAAAACAATCCTTGTCTTCAAATGGGAATGTAATATGCATCCAATGTATATTTGGATGTAATGATACATCCAAACTTACTTAATAACCTAGCATTGAAGTGGCACAAGTGTGTGTTCACCTTTGTATGTAAATGTTAAGCTAATGTAACTTATATATGGTGTCAAGGTACTGGGAATGCAGTTTGGAAAACTGCGGGAGTTTTTTTAAGTATTTCACCTACTCTAAACAAGTCTGTGTGAAGAAAGGATCATTTCACTATTTTACAAGTACCACTTCTGAAATTTAGGCTTGAATAACAGGAGCTAAATTAGCTTCTGCATTCATGTGGCTTGGATTAGCATTCAAGCAGATAGTGCTTGGATGTAAGTGAGGTCAAAGGTAGGTGGGATTTTAATATCTCTGAGGAATAATTCTGTTGTTAACTTGCATCCTAAATTTAAGTTAAACAAGGGGACAGCAAGGGTAGTGTTGTTCAACCAACAAGATTGCTGCTACTTTCCCTTTTTTGTGCAGCATCTTTAGGTAGAAGCCCAATAAAGCAAATCCTAAAAAAAATTTGGAAAGATGATAAATTACTTTCAGTTCTTACAGAGGATTGGGACCTGTGCATGTGTGTGAGATCCTAATAGCTGCAGCACAAAGAGGTTGCAGTTGGTTAAAAAACAGATAAGATGTCGACAACTGACAAAAGACTGAAATGTGTTTTTCGTGTGCAGCATACCAGAAAAGTTGGGTTTATATCTATTTTAAATACAATACAAGGAAAGTAATTTAAGCATACAGTTAAGAAATGCCTTCTGGGTAATCAGTGTCCTGCTTTCAGGCTCAGCACAGTGTTTTACAACAGCATCTACAGTAGTTAATCATAAATATGGACAGATGGTTTATGAACTAATGGAAAAAAATGGAAATATGAGTGGCAAACTGTGTACTGACATGAGTTTCTATCTTCTACAGGTCACTGTTTAACTGGTCCATGTCTCTTCCCTGCAACATGGTTTTGAAGAAAGCTGTTGACAGTTTGCTTTGCTCAATGTGCCACATCCACCCAAATTATTTTTCCTTACTGATGGGATGGATGGGTATCACTCCTCCTCCAATGCAGTGTCAACACAGACTGTCTATGACTGATGACAGCAAAAAGCAGGACCTTAGTTCGTCTTTAACAGATGACTCTAAAAATGCACAAGCCCCTCTTGCACTAACAGAATCTCACCTGGCTACTCTTGCTGCCTCATCTCAGTCTCCTGAAGCTATCAAGCAGTTATTGGACTCAGGTTTGCCTTCACTGCTCGTAAGAAGTCTTGCTAGTTTTTGCTTTAACCATACTTCTAGCTCTGACTGCACTGCACAATCAATGGATGTCACCCAGGACAGGCTCAGGAGGCATCATGTTCCACAGCACTTTAATAAAATGCCTATCACGGCAGACCTGGTTGCTCCTGTTCTCAGGTTTTTGACAGAAGTTGGCAACAGCCACATGATGAAGGATTGGTTGGGTGGCTCTGAAGTCAATCCACTGTGGACAGCACTTTTATTTCTGTTGTGCCATTCTGGTGCTACCTCTGGAGGACACAATATGACGGCGCAGCAGACCAGTGCAAGATCTAGCTTGCTTTCTTCGACTGTAACAACAGGATTGACCACTCAGCAGAGGACAGCAATTGAAAATGCAACAGTTGCTTTCTTCTTACAGTGCATCTCTTGCCATCCGAATAACCAGAGACTTATGGCACAGGTGAGAGAGAAAAATAATAATGTTTTAATCTATTAGTAGCTTCAGCTAACTTTCAAAACTTTCTATGTTTTTTATCTTTCTTTCGTATAATTTGGAGTTTTGTAAGCTGTTATTGACTGGGAAAGTTTTATATTAAAATTGTTAGCTTTTTGATCTGAGTCTGAAAAGTATAAAAGTGTTTTGGCATGACCATGCAGTCCTGTGTTTAGATTTGTATTCCTCTTGGTTAAGAGGAATAAACTTTAGACCAAAATGCAAAAGACTGTATTTAATTCGATAGGTCTAAATTTCTGTGAAATGGACTTTGAACATCAATCTTCATACACATATTTAATATTAGTCACCTAAGGAAATTTCTTGGCAAGTTTGCTTGTGCAACCTGTGTCCAAGGAAATACAGGCTATATATTGCAGAATATGGCTTTGCATTTGCCATTCTAGTGCAAAATCAGCTATCTTCCTCACGTTCATTAACCTTGCCAACCTAGCTGAATAAGAGTATAATGAAAAAAAGGTTTTTCAGTATTAAGTATGATGATACCCTGGGAAGAGGTAGACCTCAGTAAAAAAATTTGGGTCAGTTCTCTGTTAATGGCTGGTAGTAATACTGCAATATGCAGTGGGAAATTTTTACTTTAGAAATTCAAAAGCTGTGTTTCTAACTATTTTATTTTCAGGTTTTTATCTTTTTGAGTAGTCTATGTATTCATAATTGCTTTGCTATAGTCAGTGTTTAGAACTTTTATATAAAGAACCTTATTTGCTGCTGGTATTTTCTTCAATGGTGCTCATTTCTGATCTGGTTTGAATGATAACTGGAAGGTAAATCTCAGGCACTGCCTATTGTGACCATGTAGAGCTGTATTTTAGAGACCTAAATATAGAAATATTTTAACTCTGATGTCATTTTGCATTCTCAGGTTCTCTGTGAATTGTTTCAGTCCTCTCCTCAGCGTGGGAACCTCCCAACCTCTGGAAATATTTCAGGATTTATTAGAAGGCTTTTTTTGCAGCTGATGCTGGAGGATGAGAAAGTGACTTTGTTTCTTCAGTCCCCTTGTCCAGTAAGAATTTTTGATACCGTATGGTAAACATGGAATAAATTTAGCCTTTATAAACAAAGTTTGGGTATATTCAACTTTGAAATGTCACACAGCAGCTTTTCCTGCTGCACACGTGAAATTCTGGAAAGTGCTGTTGAATTGTAAGTTGGCATTTCAGAAAAAAATTCAAGGCACTGTGTTAAGATAAAGTCATCTTGTTGAAAATATACTGCTTCTGAAGGATCTGACAACTGAATTTATCTTACATAAGACTTTTTATAAGTATCCTTACACACTAGCAGCAAATATAGATAGAATATCTAGTCCTTTCAGTAGTCCTTATCAGTTTCATTAAGGATTGGTCATAGTCAGAATTGGCGGAGATCCTTCAGCATTAGCCAAAATACCATGAATAAATTCTTGAGTGACAAATACTTGAATTAATTTATAAAGCAGATGTATGCTTTATGCTTCCACATGCTTCACTGGAACAGAACTGTAATTAATGTCTGAAGTGTTCTCCATTGAAGGCTGTGAATAAAAAAAAATGGGAAAAACAGAAGTTATTAAAAGATCTGATACTCTCAACCAGGAAAAAAAATATTTTCTGTTTTGGTTTCTGCATCTCAGAAGTAAAGTACTACATGAGATATATGACAGGGAAACTGGATCAGATAGTATATAAAATGGAAAAGGAGAGACAAATACAGTTTTACCACAAACATTTAAATGTTTGTTTTAACCTGCCTGACTAGTTGTTAACAGGACCATTGATAATGTAGTAAAGTAATATCAGTTTTCTACTAATTTTTTTACATACAACAGATTTTCACAGAAAACTGTTACTAGATATGGAAAAGCAGGAAACAAATCTTGAAATTGTCATAATTCAGTTTCTTCTATTAAAAACACTGGGAAACAGTCTATTTTTACTGAGAAGATTCCTCCTCTAACAGGAGAAAATCCTTAAAAATAATGTGGATGTAGAACATATACTTCTAGTATATCCAACAGCATAACTTTTCAGAGATTGGATCCCTATTTTTATCTTTAAAGTTCTTACCAAAGCAGAGAATGATATAAAATGTGAACAGGGCTCAGTCTAAAATATAATAAAATATTTGAAATGTTTTAACTAGTCTTGGCTTAGTTATATGTCATAATAGGAAAAAGTAGATATTAAGTCTACAATAAACTTCCTCCTCAAGTCAGAGCAATAGAGAAACATTATCTTCCTCTACTCCAAGTATATTGTGATTTTTCTAATTTAATTTCAGAATTAACTTTTCATTTCATAAATAATCGCAAGTCTCAGACACTCAATTTTTCTCTCATATTACAGCTATGTAAAATAATTGGGTTTTTTAAAGCAAAGATGATATCGTACTGTTTCTGATCCTAAAACTATTCTAGGCTTTCAAAGCAAATTATTTTGAGTTAAAAAAATTAAACTTGTCCTAACTTGATGCATTTTTACTGTATACCTCCAACGTGAAAGGATATGTCAGTTTTCTTTTTTAGCACACTAAGAATTTAGCTTTATCTTGCAAAGGTGGCTTTATAAGAGTTTTTATTTCTCAGTGTTAAAGTTATTTTAAATGTTACCTGTTTTTTCCTTTCAGCTGTACAAAGGTAGAATTAATGCTACTAGTCATGTAATTCAACATCCAATGTATGGAGCTGGACACAAATTTCGTACCCTTCACTTGCCTGTCTCAACAACTCTGGCAGAGGTTCTTGATCGTGTGTCAGGCAAGTTTGCAGTAGCTCATGGTTTTGGTTTTGGGTTTTTTTTAAGATACAGTTTCAGAAAAAAAAATCTCTTATTGTTTGTTTGACTATACAAATGATACTGCAAATATAAGTCTTTAAAACACTATGTCTTTCATCCAGTCACTAAAATATTCCCAGTTATGTTAGTTAAATATCCTGAAACTTAGTCATATATATCAAGGTGGAGATGAAATCATTTTGCTGTCAAAAGGACATATTTCTGTGGATATACATTTGCCTTTGCTTACAAAATGAAAATTGAAAGCCATAGTTTACTTTTAGATATTAATTTTTAAATTATACACAATGAGAAGATAATGTTAAGGCATGAATTTATTTGTTTGTTTTTTAAAGTTTAATACTTTCAGTTATACTGCTCTAATATACGTGGACAGATGAACCCCTCTGTAGGGAACTCTGTTGACCAGGGCTCCACAGACCATAATATGGATTTTGACACCTGAGTGGTGAATATCTTAATCTTAGAATGAATCTCACCTTTAACTTTATTCAGTACTTATTTAATTATTATTTTATTTAATACTTTAGAAAACAAAACTGTATGTTAAAGATTAGGGTTAATGATCTTTTTTAAAATTTTTAAGTTTAGTTAAAGAGTAGAATTCATACTGAAGATGTCATGTCCATGCCAAAGCTCTGCAGGTAAAACCAGGCAAGATGCAAGTTGATTCTCCTCCAGTAATAAATAGAGCAAAAATTGTTTGGACATGTTATGTGATAAATCAGTTTTATAAATGTCTAATTAAAAAAAAAAAACCAAAACACACACAACAACAAACCCAGGAATTCCTCTTTATTGTTAAGATGTGGTTCTCAATAATGTCAAAGAAAAGTCAAAGACCATTACAGCAATTATGTTTTTGCCATTTTGGCACACTGAAGGGTGTGCACTTAGTTGCACATCCAGGTATGTGTGTTCTTACAGGTAGGTTTACTTGTATGTGTATTTTTTGGAAAGTGTAGATCAACTTCTAATTTCTGAGGCAAATGAAGATAAGAGGAATTATTGCTTTTTTATATGTACTGAAAATCCTTACATTGACATTTTTAACAAATTTGCAAGGGCAATAAATGTTAGCTAACAAGCTGAGAGTACTAAAGTACTCAACTGTTTTAATGTACTAATTGGAAAAATGGTATTTGGCAGAATACTAGATAGAACAAGATGTGCTTTGGGATTTTAATCCAAAAATATTGATTCCTAGCAAAATGCTTGGAGCATTATTTAGCAAGGAATTGTTCGCTATTTCTGATAGAATTCTGTATTTATTTACTGTCCGAACACAGTTTGTAGAATGTGACTAAGGTCTTTCTGACCACAAACTGCACAAGGAACTAATTACTGTAATGGGTGAGATGGTCACTTCATATGAGGTAGGGATCAGTTGTTGAGCAGTGACATAAACTGTACTGAATAGCTGCCTTAGTGGTGCATTGTGGTCAGCTTGATAGCCAGCACTAATAAGGATTGGGGAGTGGAATGTGATGATGTGATAGATTGGAATGTCTGTAATTGAAAATGGTCAAATGCTTACTTTGTAGGGCACCGTAACTTTGGGTTTTGCTACGGAATTGTTGAGCCCCAACTTAACTCCCATTTTAAATGGGAAGAATTAGTGGAAACGTTAAGGTTCACTGATGTTTCCATCCCTCACCTAATGTGATTTCTCTGACTCAAAAACTTTGTGATTCTTGTATGCCATTCTGTGAAGTCCATGGTTAGGACAGAGTGAAGAAGACTTGAATGTATGAGGAGTAAACTGTGTTTGGGGTGAGAGGGAGAGAGAAGGGATGGACTGGGTGGGAAAAGAAAGAAAAGACTGTCACCACTGCAACAATTGGAAGTCATGAAGATCCTGTGTCAGTCTGTCCCTTGGGTTAACTTCTTTTTTCTTAACTACACTGTTAATGTCTCAAATTAATCATGTCATACTTTCTCCACAAATAAATCACAATAAGCATATTCATTTTGTATGTTTTCTCCCAGCTTTACAAAAAAAGGGGGGTGGGAAAAGAGACTCTAAAATCATTGCTAAATCTCCTGCTTACATCCCTTCACCATAGGAAGAAAATGTGCAGTACACTGCAGATAGCATTGTCTAGGATGAGTACCAGTTGCTTTGTATTTCGTGCACTTTACTCTTAAGTTACTGGTCTTGGCTGGTCAGAAAAATTGAACAACAAATCTGGGTATCACCTGAGTAGAAAAAAATGCCATTGCTTAAGCTTCCTTAATCATTTTATTAATGACCTTTAATGGGACAAAGCTAGAGCAACTCATTAAACTGCTAGAGCAGTTTAATAATAATAGTAGGAATAATGATGAGAATTTTTTGAAAAGCCAACACCAAGTCTCATATATATATATAGGTATATATACACAGACATGTATATATAGAGAGAGCATGTGTGAATGTTGGGTCCTGAGTAGCAGCAGTTTCACACTCTGTATCTTCTTTGGTCTCCAATACTAATACAGACATAACCAATGTCTTCAGGCACAAATCATAATATATTTCCAAACAGCCAAACCACATCCCTTTCAGCACCTCATCCACTCGTGACATACAATTAAAGGTAGTTTGATAGTACTTTTAGGTCTTGAGTCTGGTTATACCTTAAAGCTGCTGTGGCTGTGTGGAAACAAGTTAATACTCGGAAGCAATTAGAGAATCATCTGGCCATTTTGGGTGCCAGTGTTGTACCTCACAAGCTGTGAAATGGTCCATTGTCACCAATCATCAGTGATTTAATAGATTAGATTAGATTAGATTTAATAACTTGCTGATACTTGTGATCTACACTAATGATTGAATCAAAATGGTTGAACTATAGTAATCTAATGTTCACTTAAGCAAACAGTTCAGGTTTTGGATATGTAATGTAGTTTAGGCATCTTCGATTTCAAAGGAACAGTCATACTTACCACTACTGGAATTGGATCAGTATGTAATACAGGATACTCAGACCTAAATAAAACATTTATTTAAATAAGTGTACAGCTGACCTTAAAAAAAAACAACAAACAACGTTTTGGAATTTCTTTTTTTGTTCCATTTTTGTTGTTGTTTTGTCGAGATTTTTTTTTTTTTGGTTCATTGGGGTTTGGGTTTGGAGGGGGATTTTTTGCTTAATCTCAGTTTTGGTTGATTGAAATGGTTTAGTGGTTTTTTTTAACATGAATACATTTGACTCATCAAGTAATGGTTTTAAACTGTTACAGATTTAAATTGTTAGATAACAGATTTTTGGGGAAGAAGGAACCCAAATTACCACAATACCTTAATTGATAGATATTTACAAGACTGTTGTTGCCGGGGTTGGAACTCTGAGACACTAAATAGTTGAGAATAGCCTTGTTAACAACTTAGAAACTGAAATGAAATCAAGGTGATATCTCAAAATGCTTTCCTCTCCTCTCTTTTTTTTGGTTTGTTTTTTTATTTTTCCCCTCTGTAGATACACCCAGTATAACAGCTAAGCTAATTAATGAACAGAAGGAAGATAAAGAAAAAAAGAACTATGAAGAGAAAGAAAAAGTTAAAGCAGAAAATGGATTTCAGGACAATTACAGCGTTGTTGTTGCTTCTGGTATGTTGGGGGTTTTTTCCTACCATTTAAATAATGGATCTTTCTCATGCTAAAAGTGTGTGTGGGGAAGAAAATCTCTACCAACAATTAATTTTACTACTAATAATGGTTACAAAAATTGTAGTACCCAATTAATGTAACTGACTGTTAGGCAACTACGATTGGTTCCTGGTAGAACAGCTGCTTCTAGCAGATTATATACTTTGACAAATTTGTATCTAAGTATGTGTGTCAGTGATATCTTCATTAATACTGTTGCTAGGATATTTTACAGGATTCTGTAAAGACATACCTGGAGCTTGATGGGTATTATTATCTCTACCTTCTTGTAGTAGCTCGTGCATCATTATTTAATCACCTCTACTCCCAAAATATGCTTTGGAAATAAAAGGATCCATGTACTATGTGTAACAACTGGTGGTACTCTGCTAAAAACTGTCACGTGGAGATGTAAGCATAAAACCATTCCACTTGGAAGCAGCAAATACTGAAGTTTCTTCTAAGGCATTCACCTTCTAAAAACCTAATGTGAAGAACCTTGTGAAATCTTTCATGTAAACCATTTTCCTCCAAAACTACTGTTGGAGCATATAGATTGAATATAGTAATTTTTCAGTGATATTCAAAGATTATAGTTCAGACAACAGCTGTAGAAGTTGTTAGTGTTTCAGTTTGAGATTCTGGGAAGTGTATTTGTGAGAGAGAGATTAATGAACTTCAAGCTATTCTTTTCCTATCTGGCTTTCTGCCTTCATTGAGGTACCTCAAGTTCATTTACACTTCATGAAGCATGAAGGAGAGATGCTGATTTCCTTTGACTTTTGGCACCAATATTTCTTAAGCTTTTTATTTTGGCTCTTTAGATGTAGATATAACTTTTAACTCAAATGTTGAATAGGGCTGCAGTTTTGTGGATCTTGGTATATGTTTAAAGCAACACATCTGATGTTGGTTACACCACCTTTATCTGACGAGATATTTACAGTAGGTGCCACTTAAACGTGGTAAACATGTTTTAGGAATATCTGTACTATTAATAGGTGCAAGCAAAAGGTTGAAACATGAATAAAGAATCTAGGAAGAAAGAAAAATATTATGCCAACAGGACATAGCATAGTCAGTCATATCTCATCCCAGCTGCATTTCTAATTCTACTGCCTGATATAGCCCATTACATATTAGAAAGAAGCAGATTTAAGTTTTTTTCTTATTTTGATTCTAATTTTTTCCAGTTAAGTAAAAGAGTTTAAATGTAAACTTACTTCATTTGCATTTGTTTTTACTACTTGTTTGTGAAATCTTTTCTTATTTTGTCATTGATTTTTCATATGTTCTGGCGATTTTTTAGTGTCCTCAGAGCCTCATGTAAACAGTATTTAACTATTTACATATTGGTAGAATTAATAGAGAGCAAAGGTGGTATTTGGAGCCTGATCTTCCTGAAGTAAACTACTTTAGTATACTGAGATTATTGGAGAATGCATTGTGTATTTGAGCTGCTCCTAATGATCAGCTGAAACCAGAGTGTATTACAGCATTTCAAGTGTGGATGTTTAGTCTTACAGTTGCTCTTGGATAATGATGTCAGTCATTGTGTGTGTCTTTGTATCTTGGCCTGCTGGCTTTTTAACTTTGTCTGTCACCTGCTTACAAGGGTACGTGATTGTAGTATAATTTTGAGGTACTTTAAGTCAACTTAAGCTGTCCCAAAATAAGGCAGTCTTGCTATGTAAGATCAGTAAGCTTTTATGTAGCTATTCTGCCTTATAATTTTTATGTAGTGCTTACTTCAAATGTTTTGAGCTAGGCAACTTTAAAAGCACATTTAAAACCACCTTTCATTTCATATAGTACTGTCAGTACTGCAGCTGAAGTCACCTTCATAGGCCAGACAAGTGGTTGTCTGTCAATTTGAAAAATTTTGCCTTTCTTGCTTTCAGTTGAAAAGACAACTTAAAAAAGTTCTATTGTAGGGCCCATTGTGAGACACACTTTAACTAGAGCAGAATCAGAATGGCTTTTGCTTTTTTTACGGATGATATCATCTAGTACAGTTATGGTGTATGTTTGGGGCTTAGGAGAATGCACAGCTTCCAACTGTCAAAATACTAGGATTATATGCAAATATATTTTATATATGAATGCTATTCTGGTATTTGATTAGCCAGTGAGGTAAAATTCTACTTTTTTTCTATCATTGAAGGTACTGACTACATTGTATCTTGGCTAACTGAAGGTATTAAACTAGAACAACTTTTGATTTTTTTATTTTCATACTAGGTTTGAAATCTCAGTCAAAAAGAGCTGTTTCATCCACCCCTCCACGTCCACCATCGAGGCGAGGAAGAGTGATGGCAGATAAAGTAGGTTCGTCTTCCTCAGGAGGAGAATCTTCCAGCAAGACCATTAGTGTTCCAGTCTTTAATCTATACCATAAACTTCTACCAGGTAACTTTAATAATGCATTTTAAACACCGAAATTATGGTTTTTTCAGTGGCTGATACGTCATCAGGAAGTAGTTACAATGCTAATGGCCATTTTTATCTTCCTATTGAGCATCTTTGAAGTGTGGAGCCCTTCTGGGCTTGTAACGGCTTTCAACTGGAAAGCATTACAGCCTCTTCAACTGCAGCATTATAGCATCATAGTGGCTTGAAAAAAATAACAATTATGTTGATCTTCCTTGAAGTTTAGTTCCTTGTTCCTAAACTAAATCTCAAATGTTTCCACTTTCACTCACAAATGAAAGCAGGGTGGGTTTGTAAGGTGACTCACTTTCCACATTTTCTTTCACCTGCAAGACAGAACTGAACTGATATTAGTACCCTGTTATTTCATGTTCTGAATGGGCAACCAACTTGCATTGCTCCCTGGAAGGTTGATTTGCCAGTTCAGAAATATTCTTGAATTCCATAAAATTTGTGTTTTAAAAAACAGCATGTCCCAAGCAGTTAGTCATGTTTCACGTATAGCAGATATGTTCTCACGTTCTTATGAACTATCTGGACAAAGCTGGTGGCAAGGCTGGCAATCTCTCTTGTATAGAGAGAGATTGGTGTGACTGCTGTGACTTAGATCAAGAAAAACAGGACAGAAACATGCGTGCAACACTTCAATATTATGCAGAAGAGCTTCTATCTTTTTATAGAATAAAAACAAGGAACCAGCTAATGGAATTAAGTGGTTAACTTCTGATCAAAGTAATTCTCACCCATAAAAATCTTAATTTGAAATTTAGTACCAAATTACTGGCTTTGAGGCTATCCTGACAATTATTATGGGGATCATATACTTGGATTAAAATATCTAAAATTGATAGGCTAAACCTGGTGGGATGAATCCTGTGATTGGTGTGCCATGATGGATGGTTACAGGCTCTTCAGAAGTGATAAGGAGGGCAGGTGACCGTGAAGCAAAACATCACCAAGCCAGTCTAGGGAGTAGGTTGTCCCACTCTGCTCTGCACTGGTGCGGCCTCACCTTGAATATCGTGTGCAGTTTGGGCACTGCAATATAAGAAAGATATTAAGCTGTGTCCAAAGGAGGGCAACGAAGATGGTGAAGGGCCTTGAGAGGAAGCCATGGGAGGAGCAGCTGAGCTCACTTGATCTGTTCAGCCTGGAGGAGACTGAGGGGAGACCTCATTGCAGTCGACAACTTCCTTGTGAGGGGAAGAGGAGGGGCAGGCACTGATTTCATCTCTGCGGTGACCAGTGACAGGACCTGAGGGAATGGCCTGAAGTTGTGTCAGGGGAGGTTTAGGTTGGATATTAGAAAAAGATTTTTTTCCCAGAGGGTGGTTGGGCACGGGAACAGTCTCCCCAGGAAAGTGGTCACAGCACCAAGCCTGACAGAGTTCAGGAAGTGTCTGGACAATGCTCTCAGGCACATAGTGTGATTCTTGGGGCTGTCTTGTGCAGGGGCAGGAGTTGGACTTTGATTGTTATGAGTCCTTTCCAACTCAGGACATTCTATGATACTGCAGTTTTGGAGACAAGATCAAAACCCAGTGCCTATTTTCAGTATCTAGCTGGTAAAGGTAACTGCTGATGGTAATGTAGAACATTCTGTGTTTGTGATCTGGTTGGTCATGTCTTGTGCAGCAGACAGTTGTTACAAAAAATAAGCCATGCAAAGCAGAATGATGGCAAAAAGGGCATGAACTTGCACAATGGCAAGGCACTTTTAATTTTTATTTTTAGACACTATCTTAAGTTGAAGAAACAGGCTGTTACTAAAGACTTCTTGGATGTTGTGTAACTTAATTAAGTGCAGTCAGGATGAAATGGGCATGCTCCATCTAAAATATTTCATGTATAAGTCTACTTTTTCTCAAGAAAAATTATTCTGCCTTCAGAGTAACTTGTAATTTCAGGGAAGAACATATTCATAATCAATGAAGTGGCCAAAACTTGGAGTTGAGTAATCAGTTTGGACTGATGCATGTGCATTTCAAATCTACATTGCAGCTGAGAAAAGTATTCCTGGCAGTGCCCTTCATTTGTCTTGCTGAGTTGTGTCCTTATACAAGAGTAGTGAGCTATGCTTGAGACCAATAGGACTGAAGAAGAATTGCAGGTTTCTTTGGTTTTCAGTTTTTTCCACATCAACCATTTTATCTTACGGTCACACACATCTCTGCCCTCACAATTCAAAGGTGATGTGTAGGTGGTGTTTAAGAGGAGGGGACAGCCAGTACCCACTTAAAATGCACATCACATTACAGCCTTAGCCATTTGTTAAATATGCCAAGTGCTTGGTCCCTCAGTACAGAGCTGCCTTAGGTAATATTGGCATAGATCTTTCTAAGGATTGGTTCCAAACTGATGGGACCCCTTTTCACAAGAGAACAAATGGTAAAATTAAGGCCTTGGTTTGGAGCCAGATAATACTTAGTCTACTTGGCATCTATGATGCAAGTAATGAACAGCATCTGGATATGTATGTTAAAAGAACCCAATAAGAATTTTCCTCTCTGACTTGATACCATTGTTGTTTAGGTCAACCATTACCAGCTGAAATGACACTTGCCCAGCTTCTGACTCTGCTGTATGACCGTAAACTCCCTCAAGGATATCGATCAATAGATTTGACAGTTAAACTTGGTTCCAAAGTCATCTCAGATCCAAGCTTATCAAAAACAGATTCATTTAAACGTCTTCACACAGAAAAAGGTGAGTGTTCTTACTTTTTTAGTATATTCCTTTTTAAAATGTTTTAATTTTGGACAAAAATTGTTTTGATTTTCTTGATAAGAAACAGCAGTTTTCTGTATTTTATTGGATGAGTTTCCTGAGCCATTCTTTTCTAGACACATGCTAAACTTCATAATAAAGTATAAATTCATTGCCTGTCTGTATTATAAGATAGACCAATACAGTTGTTCTGGTTTCACTTTTATTTTCCTTGTTGTAGTGTTGTATGTGATAATGATTATATGATTTTATAGATACAGTATATTTTATTTCTTGACATGTGTAGTAGTTCTCTGTAGTGTTTGTCCTGATAATCAGAGCAGATTAAGTAAAACAAGAGTTGTTTGAAACCATACAAGTTATAGAAACCTGTGGAGTTTTTTATTGCAACATCTTTGGGTGCCTAATGCTGCTTTGAAAATGGTGATTTCTCTCAAGCCCATCTAAGCAGGTCTTATAACTCCAGCTTTTAAAAACATTATTTTTAACATTTTCTAATATGGTCTATTTCTTGATAATGTTTTTGCCAATTGCTTGCAATCTACTTACTGGGAAAGTGCTGGGGAATGGGAAGGGAGGAGCTGTATCCCAAGAATCTGTTTTGAAATATTTTTATATCATTCCTTTAGGCAAGGACTTAGAGAAATGGGACCTTGAAATTAAGCTAATTGTGATCTGCTTATCATCAGCCTGCTGACACAGCATGAAATTCCAAAGTTAATCATTCAGCTATTTCAAGACAGAGGCTCCTTTTAATAACTGTTCACTTGGTAGTCTGTTTCTAGAAAAGATAAGAAACAAGTGCTGAAAAAAAATCTAATTTTTTTGATATCTAGCCTGAAGTAAGTATTTCATGACTCCGTATAGTGGCTGGATATACAGATCTCTTGCCGTATTGAGAGACCATTCTTTTTCAAATCATATTTTTGTTCTGTTTTGTGAATTATTTAAACTCTAAACCTACAATAGATGTATTACTATTTGAATAAAACTCAAAAGTCATTAGAGGAGATTCAGTTTAGGAGTTGAGTTGCATGCGAAGACGTGAAGGTCCTCTGAACTTCTATTAAATTATTAGACACTTTTTTTTTAAACTTGAGACGAATACATGGATCTGCCATCAGTGGCAAGAGCTATCACTAATACTTTTATTTTCTTTTGATGTTCTTGCCCTCATTCATTTTAGGTTCTTGGCTCAGGTTTTCCTTGTGAAAGAACCAATACTTCTGAAGTTCACTTTTAAATGAGAACAAAGAAATAAACACAGTATGGATGATGATGTATTAATTTCTTTTACCTCTGTGTTTTTGTAGAGCATGCAGATTTACTGGGACCTTGCCCTGAAGATGAAGCCATCAGTCCTGGGGATGAGTGTATGGATGCAGTTCTAGATGAATCGCTTCTTGAAACCTGTCCCATTCAGTCTCCACTGCAAGTGTTTGCAGGCATGGGTGGATTGGCTCTTATTGCAGAGAGACTTCCTATGCTTTATCCTGATGTAATTCAGCAAGTGAGTGAAAAAAATAAGTGTCAGAACACATGTTGAGAGTATTTTGTTTGTTTGTTTAAGGACAGTATTTTCCTTATATTTCTCCGTGGTTCAGTTTAACATCTCAGCTGTGTGGGGAAGCTGCTTCAAAATAAGCAAGTGTATAACTCCACAGCCCAGTCCAGCTATACAGATTACTTCCCTGTAGTTGCCACAGGCTGCTTGTGTGGCCATGTCCTTTTGGGACAAAGTCATAAACTGGTTGCTGCTTGCCTCGGTTCTGTTAGCTCATAAAATATCTTGGGGGGTACAGTAACATAGAGTTGCTGAAGTACTATAAAGGTATACTTGCTTATCATGTAATTGCTCATGTAAATGTACCCTGAGAGATATTTCTATGGTTAAGTTAAATTCAGTTCTATGAATCTACTGTGTAACTTTATTTTAGATTTATTATTATAAATAATAAATAACAGTGTAATCTTAATTGTATTTATATTCATAAATAATATATGCATTATTTATTTGTATACTTATATAGAGAATTTCTTTGGAGGCACTGATAGGCATTTCAAAAGTGTCAGCAGTGGCATTAGTCTGGAATTACTCTTTGACTGTTGTTCAAGGTACACAATGTTTGCTAAAAAGGGAAAAAATAACCTGTGAATTATTCAAATTCTATTTGACTATATGTTTGAAGTCTTTGGCTGATACTGTTAATAGGAAAGAATATTTATTCCCTTTGAAACTGAATTAATCATGAATTAAGGGTGCTGTTCAGTACCCTGTCTGTAAAATTATGGCAGCAATAGGAACTCTGTAGTGAAACTGGGTAATTAGTATGCATCCTTTGTAAATAGTTCTGCAAAGGTCTTAGAGGTCTAATACCAAGGCAGTTCAAAAATTAAAAGTTAAGGAAATGTGTTAACATAAACAGTTACTGTATTATGAAATCCAAGAAAGTTAATGTGTACTCTGCATTAAAGAAAACTGGTACATGGAATTCTGCAACAGATGAAAGGCAAAGTATGACCATGAGAAGTTTCATTCCTTTTTTTCTTTCTTTTTCTATAGTCCTGGGAAGTTATTGTCTTTTCACAATTTCTTAGCTTGAGATGTATGTTTGGATTCAAATACTGAGTAAGAATTCTGTGATCCATAAAAACAAATTAAGTACAATAATACCAAATAGAATATTCAGAGTGAATACTGATGATTTCTCCAAACCCTTAATACTTTAATTTTACTTTTATATTTCTCTAAGTCACTGGTACTTCTGATTCACTTAATGTGTAGATGATTGGAATGAACGCAGCAAAACATGGCTTTGACTTTAAACTAGGAATTTGGTATTCTGGATGAATTCTGCAAGGGCATTTCAGATTAATCTTTTCCAGTTTAGATCAGTTTGGTGATACATACTAAAATTTTAAATATGATTGAATCAGTTTATCTGAATAGCATGAAAACCTGAAAATTCTATAATGTTTAATTATGAGAGGGATCTTGGTGTCATACCTTCCTTAAAATTATTTGACTGTGTCTTGGGGCACTGTACAACTGTTACCCCCTTAAACTCTGATTCCCATCATAGTGCCTGATTGCATAGTCCTCAGGTCATAAAACAGACTGTTCCATTAGAGTACAATAGTAATAAATCCTGCCAAATCAACTGAAAGGATCATGAGTTGCTGTAAGACTGCTAAGATGTACAAATGTATTCTTAGTTTTTAAAGGCCTGATAATGAATTTTGCTTCATTTTTACAGTATGTCATTAAAAATTAAACACTTGAGTTCACCATCAGTGTTTAATGTTAAAATTAAAAGGACCATTTATCAGTCTGATAACAATCTGATATATAAACTAATCTTTGTATCGTTTACTTCAGTGTAATTTGTGTCTCCTATGCCTCTATGTTTCAAGCATTTAACACGCTTTAACTGGGGATTCAAGGTTGGGAAAATGCATTTGCTTGCTTGCTTGCTTGTGTAGGCAGGACTTTCTAGCACTGTATGGAAGGTGCAGCAAGTGTGCCCTTTTCAGTCATTTAGCCTGGTCCCTTTCTGTGCAAATGGTAATGTATTTCATGTGACATCTTTCTTGTGTCCTGTATTAAAATTGCATGTCCTTTAGATCCTAACTGCAATAAATTTTTGTCTAAGGTGTCTAACTGAATGACTGGCAAATTTCTTTGTTGTTTTTGTTGGTTAAGGTGAGCACTCCAGTGGTTACGTCGGCCACGCAAGAAAAGCAGAAGGACAGTGATCAGTTTGAATGGGTTACCATTGAACAATCAGGGGAATTGGTGTATGAAGCACCGGAAACAATTGCTGCAGAGCCCCCACCCATCAAGTCAACAGTTCAGACTATGTCTCCTATACCTGCACATTCTTTGGCTGCCTTTGGTTTATTTCTTCGTCTCCCGGGCTATGCTGAGGTGCTGCTAAAAGAACGGAAACATGCTCAGTGTCTGTTGAGATTGGTGTTGGGAGTTACAGATGATGGTGAAGGAAGTATGTGCTGCAATTATTACCTTTTTTTGTAGACCACAGCTAGATCATTTTACTTAGAGTTATTAACACCGTATTGCCTTTAGCAGAAAGTTAGAATTGATTTGTGCAGAACTGTGTTGCTAGAATCTTTGATGGTCTGTTGTTTCTAATATTAAATTCTTGCTGGCAAAGTTTTATCACAATCATCAGTACTCAAGTGTTCTCATCTAGACATCAGAGTAATTGTAGAATAACTGCTGATTAAACTTACCATGACACTGTCAGGATGACTGCGTTCAGACAAAACTATCTGAGTAGCTGGATATGCTCAACTAATTGACCAAACATCCTATAATTCTGCAACCAAATGGAGAAAAATATGGATAGGAGCATTGCTACAACAGATGTAGAATAAACTGTTTAATAATACTGTTTTGGAAAAGGAGAGAAAAATCTAAAGATCACAGTGACCAAATTGCCTAAGCAGGATCTCTACCTTTATGGTGTGAGTTCAGAGGGAGAAGTAGGGTATTCTTCAGTGAATGGACAAGCCAAGAGACAATTTGTAGTCGATGTCTTTGCAACTGAACCTGCAACTCGGCATTTAGTTCTAATATTTCTGTTTCTTACTGTTTTGAAAACCTGGAAGAGTGTGTATGAAATATGGTTTAGTATGTTTAAGACACTTCCTTTCATTGGTCATGGCTTTGAGATGAAATCAGGCAGTGTTAGGTTTACAGTTGAACTTGATGATGTCAAGGGTCTTTTCCAACCTACATGATTCCATGATTATGACTTTGAAAAGAGGTGCAGTTTTTTCTAGGCTGCAGTCGTCTGAACTTAGTCTCTATTTAGCAGTCTATAGAGTGGTGTGCAACATGTACCTCATGAGACCAGCTGAAAAAATAGGAGCCTCATTTACCCTTCCTTCTGTTTATCTTTTTATTTCTCTTGTACATATTTGTAATGTATTTCAGTTTAGACATTTAGATGATGATATAGCTGATAAACTCTAAGAATGAGGGAGAAAATAATATATGTAAAATTAGAAGGAAACTTCTGAATGGAGTTGGCTATTTCAAAGTATTTTTAGTAGTTGAAGCATTTCCAGTTGTCAGCTGTATCTATTTACATATGCCCTGGGGGAGGAATGTGGAATGTATTGTTAAATACAGGAAAAAATCAAGACAGTTTCCCAAATCTGAGTATGTTCCATTAATAAGTCACAGCATTATTTGAAATGTGGCTTTTAAAAGAAGTAATTTTTGCTCATAATGCAAAAGAGTTAAAAACTTTAAATAATTCTAGTACAAAATTCAAACACGCAACTCATCTGCTTAAAATTACGTTAGTGTTTCACCACGTATTCAGCTTGAATAGCATCACTGCTTGGTCTGTGTCAGTGAGTTAATTCCCACTTTGGGCACATAAATACAAAAAAGAATCCTATGTCATGATAAACTACAGCTCCTTGTCAGCTAAGCTGCTATCAGCTGATCACGTGCATTCTTTAATTTGCTGTATTTGGAATGTTTAAATATATATATATATATATATATATTATATATATATATATATATATATATATATGTATGTATGTATGTAAAATTATTTTGAACTGCCTTCCAAACCAGTTTTCTCCCTAGAAATGGTGAATCAGATTTTTTAAATTTGGTTCTTAACCAAATCCATGAATAAAATAAAGAAACATTCTTTCTTCCACACTCTCCTTGTTATGAAATTTTTTTGTGAAGAGAAACCTATATTAGATAGCTTGATATATGCAAATGCTTAAGTTCTTAGTAGATTTCTGTATGTTCGTAAACTATTGCAGACATTAATAGGCTGTATTGAACTACTCAATGAAAATGTGGGTTTGATGTTTTTCTTCTTCAATCTAGGTCATATCCTGCAATCTCCTTCAGCAAACGTGCTTCCAACTCTGCCCTTCCACGTGTTGCGCAGTTTGTTCAGCACTACGCCGTTGACTACTGATGATGGAGTATTGCTTAGGCGGATGGCACTGGAGATTGGGGCCATACACCTTATCCTTGCTTGTCTGTCTGCTCTAAGCCACCATGCACCAAGGGTGCCCAACTCTAGTCCCAACCAGGCAGAGGTATGTTTATCAGCAGAGTATGTGCCACTGAGAAGTAGTAAGAGTTCTAACTATAAAAAACAAAATACTCTCATTGCTCTCATTATAGGCTAATTTTTGCAGACTTGGCATTTGACCGAAGAACAAAAATAGTTATAAAGTACTCAATCAAGTAGTTGTCCATGCATGTTGCAAATAAACATAGTAATCATGAAATATAACCAACAAAGAAACCTTGTCATGAGGCATTAAGATGTAATCACGTTCTTTCACAGGACATTCTTTTTTGGTGCACGAGAGGCATAATGTCCAGTGGATGGTGGTTCTTTAATCCCCATTAGATAGCATAACCTCACTGTCTACATTCATCATCTAAACTCCACTGGTTGCAAATTATTTCTTTTTAAATGCTTCACAAATGTAAATGAGTTGTGAAAATTACTGAATTAATGCAGTGATTTTTGTTACACCCTTTTCACTGATAGGGAAATGAGATCTAAGGACAAAAAATTTCCATAGTGTTCAAGATCACTAGTGAATCTCCAAAATTAAAGTTTTTCAAGGTACTTCCCATATTATACCACCCTCTATTCCGAACACATATCCTTTGATTTTTTTTTTTTTAAGACTGTAAGTTGCCATTTCTGTATAACATACCAATTGTCTATAAAAGTGTTTAAAGACTTGCCTTCTTTAGCACTGTTTTAGCAGAGGCTTGCATGCAACAGTTCCTGGTGGCTGAATATGGCTAAGTAGCTGCAAAATATAGGCTTGTCTCTATTTTAGCAGCTCTGATACTGATGAAAGGTTGAACAAGTGAGATATGAAGCTGTGCCTGAGAATAAGTCACTTTAATGGCTAATCAAATTTAAGGGGACGTTGACAGATTCTGCTTCTAATGGGGTATCAGGCTGCTGATACCTTAATACCATAGCATTTCTGCACATTTAGAGGGAAAGGGCAACCATTAATTCTTATCTTTGCTTTAGTTCTACCGAGAACCCTGGAATAGCTTGCCTTCTCGTAAGCCATATCTATCAAGTGATAGATGGTAACTTGAAACTAGAGATCCATCAGGGCTGCACCGAGGCTTGTATTTCTGGGGCCGGGTTCTCCCGTAAGTGCTTTAATTCAGTGCTCACGACAGTCCTCTTGAGTGTTAAAGACACAATATATTCATGAGTGACGTAATGAGTAATGTCTACACGAGAATAACCACACAGCTTTTTCATCACCAAGATGCATTACATTCCCAATGTAAAAGTTAGAAGATTATTCCAGACTACTGTCACTACAGTACTTCACAGACAATAACTTCTTTTACCGTTGCAGTCTGTTCATACATCATTTCTTTTCCCTCAAGTGTAATCTTTAGCAAAGTCACTGAAGAAGATCTGAGCAGAAAATGAAACTTTTCAGAGCCATAAATCAAATATTGCAAAATAAAGTTGGGCACTTACGTGACCTGGTTTCCAGCTAATTGTCACCAAGTAGTGAAAGTATCAAGTCACTTGTTTAGGGTGTTAAATATACATATAGGAAAGCATTAGTTAAAAAAAATACTTATCAGAGTTTTTTCTGCATCTTTTTCACTGGAGTCCTGGTAAACTATCAAAATTAGCATAAGTTATTAAATAGTTTCATAAGGGCTAAGCAATATAATATTGGATTTATGTTAGTAAAATGCACTGAGATAGACCATTGGAAAAAGCTGTACAAGCACTGGTGGAAAAATGCTATCTCAGAATATTTTTAGGACAAGATATTTCCCACCTCCTATCTAGAGAGGAAATAGTGTGTATTTTAGTGACTCAGAGATCATGTGTCAGAGCTATACAGGTAACTTATTCCTCTTGCTGTTTTGGAGCATTTATTCAAAGTCAGCAAATGCTGGAGCATCCTGGTATTTCAGTTATGTGCTCTTGAGAACATTTCCACTCCCCTCTTCTTCATCTTATGTTATTAAACTTGACTAGGTGTTAAACAGTAATAATTACAGAGCTACAACGTTTAGCGGGATATTGATTAAAGGTATTTTAATACCTTTTATCATATAACCAGGAATAGTCTCTTAAAAGAGAACAAAAATGGGCTTACAGTTCTAGTCAAATTGAAGAATCCCTTCCAAGAACTTAGTGCTGACCTGTAATAGAACTCCATGTATGTGGCAGTCTTTCCTATCTAAAGCTTTGAATTTCACTGGATCCTGATGATATCTTTATAAAGTTAATAAATTGGGATTACATTCTTTTGCAGAACAAAGGCTTTTTAAAAACAATGTTCCTAAGATGAAAACATGAAATAATTGTGACTTTTTTTTTTTTTAACCTAGCCACAGGTGTCAAGTACACACAACAGTGCATCAACAGAAGAACAGCAGTTGTACTGGGCTAAGGGTACAGGCTTTGGAACAGGCTCCACAGCTTCAGGATGGGATGTTGAACAGGCTTTGACTAAGCAAAGGCTAGAAGAAGAGCATGTGACCTGCCTTCTACAGGTGTGTAACAATGAAATTTTGATTAACGATAAGCACTTGAGGCATTAGGACTGAATAGTAAAACTGGATTTTTGTCAGTCAAATAGCGGAGTGATTATGATATTTTGGGAAAAAAATATTTGCAATCATCTGTCTTCATGAAAAATTATATAGATCATATATTGAGAGAGGCCACTTTCAAACAGCACTAGGCTGCTGCATAAAAGATATGGGTGACGGTTCTGAAAGAAAGTGAACCAAGAAGCATTCCAGTGTATTTCCCTGGAGCTGTCACTATCTCTGTCAAAATCACTGCACTCAGTCAAAAGTAACGACTGTCCACTGAAGGAGAAGGATACAGGAACAGGCATTTTGTTTTGTGTACTAAACAGTGTTACCTGTTAATTTCTTGCATGTTTTTGCTCTGCTTTAAGGAAATGCTTATAGTTGTTACTGGTGTCCATGAATGTGTTACGCCACTATAGCAAAGTCTCAGTCAGAGATACAATGAAATCTTGACTATGTCAATTACATGACAGTAATAAATCTGCAGTAAACATCCAGATTTCAGTAAAACTCTGATGTCTTCCAAATGCCTCATGCTACGGAGAAGAAAATCCTGTTCAGTCCATTGTGAAATGCAACAAATCCCTATTATCTTGGATCAGTGTAGGGAATATAAGATTGTATCTGGTCATCAAAAATTTAATTCACAGAACCATCAGCTCAAATGCATTAGCTAACCTCGTTGCTGAGGTAGAGCACAAAGGAGATAAAATTCTGAAAATGCCCATACCTTGACTGATGAAGATATCATTTTGATGCAGTTATTTCAGTCACTATAGATTACATGGCAAAAGTATCACGTCCCTTGCAAAAGCATAACAAATAAAATCTGAAACCATTTCCTAAGCAAGAAAGGGGAAATTGCACCTGAATTACTCTCAGTGAAGCTTCTAGGCAGTATTTTGTATTATTCCAGGCAGAGGTTTAGCTGTAACTGTCAAGTTGTGAAGTAAAGAGGCATTTTCTTAGGGCAGTCAGCAGTAGAAAACCCTTCAACATTTTGGAATATGTCAGTCAGTTGTACAGCAGAGTTCCCTTGGTCCTTCTATAGAAAGATTTAGAAAAATTCTGTTGTATGGAGTGCTGGTAAGATGGTGCAGCAAAATAATGGGATAATGGGGTTAGAAGACAGAGTGAGAATGAAAGAAAGGCTAAAGGGTGAATAGAGTCCCTGAGACTTCAATATAGCCTTTCAAGCCTCAAAGTTTCTTAGTTTCAGAGTACAGCTGCACAAATCAGACCCATGGAAATGTGTTATGTTGTATGCCTACAACACATGGTAAGGGCCTGTGAGCCCAGCCAGAACTACCCCTGGGACAAGCAGGTGTGCAGTCATGAGGTGACTTAGCACCGACAATAAGGGGAAGGTTGCTCTTTGTTTACTGAGGTAAGAGCTGTAGACATGAATATTTGTTCCTCCAGGTACCTGTCATGCTCACCATAAGTTATTGTTTCATCTGTAAACCCTGAAGTCCCAACCCCAAAGGAAGTTACAAAAATTCTCAAAACATTTGCAATTAAAAAAAAAAATTAATAACTGTATGGAATTTCTTCTGAGATATCTTTGGGACTGCTGTAATAAATGCCAGTACTGAATTAGCAAAACAGCTAGTGAAGTGTTAGGGCTTCTTCCTTAAGGGAGGAAACTCAAAGTTCTTTTGACTGAAATAAATCAGTTTTGATTAAATATTTGGGTGTGTTTCAGGTTCTTGCCAGTTACATAAATCCTGCAGGAAGTGCATCAAATGAAGAGACCCAAACTAGCCATGAGGGGAGAGCACAAAACAGCAGCGCTCTTCCATCCGTTCTCCTAGAGCTGCTCAGTCAATCTTGCCTCATCCCAGCAATGTCATCATACCTCCGCAACGATTCAGGTAATGTGCCTTTGTCTCCTTCAAAATTCAAGTTGGCTTACTGCTGTCAAATAAGTTTTTATATAAACAATGGGTAGTTCTTGCTAGTTTCAGTGCCCTTGCCAATTTAGAATTGTACTAATGGAACATTTACTTCAGCCTTAGAAAACAGAATCATATAATAGAATCATGCTTGTTGAAATGCTCATTTCTCTCTTTAAATTTGGAATTTAATTCTTTGATATTGAAACTAACAGGAAGATGGTATTTTCTTCTGAAAAGTTTACATGTTAGTTCTTCTACAGAAGATACATGCAGAGAGAGTACTTTATGCAAAACCATTAATCTTATTGTGAAGAAAAATGTTAATTTTTAAAGAAAATTGAGCAAGCATGTGCTTGAATTTGGTAAATGTTGCACATGCTGGGGCAGTTCTACAGAGCTTTTTCTTTTTTATTTAGGAAATACAAAAATAAGCCTCTTACCAAAACTGGAAGATATTTCAAATATATGGGAACGATTAAGTTGTTGGGTTTTTTAAAGGAAAAACAAATGAGTTCTATGTTGTCATCAAATTTCTACTCATAATTTCAAAACGAAGATGTTTTGGTAGTTTTGCTCTGATATGTTGTACCTTGCTGTGGAAACCATTTCAGTTGTATAAGGTGGCACGGAGCAGTACAAATTAAGGAAATGCCTCTGTGGAACTAATGGCAAAACCAGCAAACTCGATTTGTGATTTAAGTTCAGTCTCACTAGATGACAGACTTGAGTATGAAGATGAGCCTTAGGTTGGATTTTTGTTCAGTTACTTTTGTTTAGATTGATTTAATTCTGAACTATCAGAAGGAGTTGTTCCAAATCTGAATAATTTGGTTTTGGACCTTATTTTGCCTCCCCTATTTTTGGAGTAACTGATAAATGTCTTGTCACATTACTGCAGTTCTTTTGGATGCCAGTTGGAGGGTTTGGTGATATGAATTCATGAAACAATGTTATAGCTTCTTCTTGAATTACACAATATGTTTTATGTCAGAGGTAAAAGAGAAATCATCTCTGTCTTAAGTATTTGTAAAGCTACTTAGGACTAAAGTAAGAATGGCTCTCTTAATTTGTAGTAACTAGGGCATTACATAATCTTGTATGATGGAATGGAACTAGTTCAAAACGTCTGCTGGGGTATTATAGTAAAAATAAAAATATGAAGGTGTTTCACTTGCTAGTCCACAGTTTGACACCTCTCCCTAGTTTTGCGATGAATTTATTGGTTTTATTTTGCACATATTGCAGTGAGGAAAATGAACTAATGATATACCAAGATCATTATTGCAAATGAAAATACAATATAAAACAATAAAGTAAATGGTAAAGTAAAAGAATGAAGTAATCTTTCTAACAGTTACTCACAAATTCTTCTTTGTTGAGGTAAAAAGGAAAAGTCATTGAAAGGCCTGGCAAAAATGATGTGTTATCTAAAGGATGAAGCTGTTGATCCTGAGTTATAGATGAATCACAGCTGTTGAAATTGCTTTTTGCTGTTTTCAATAGAAGAATGTATCTCTCTGTATAAGTCACCTTTAACTGGGGAAGAACAGTCAGATACTGATACAAGAGGTGAGATATGTGGCTGTTGGCGAGAAGTTCAGACTAGTTTGGCTTTCAGGCACCGTTTGTTTTCCCAAAGTACAAAGAAACGGCAAAGTTTCAGTGAGAAATATTCATTTTAGGTATGTTTTCCATTGTGGGACTACTGTTGTTTGTGGTTGGCAGGGGATGTTGAATTGCTGTGCCTGTGAATTACCAATTAGTAAAGAGTGAACAGCACTTAATGTAGCAGCTAAACTATATTAAAACAAAGCAAAACCTCGCTTTTCAGAGAGAAAAAAATGAAAACTACTCTTCTGAATACAAATTCACAAAGGATGTGGTTATTTCTATTGAAATTTAGAACTGTAAAATCTGAGGGTTGTTATGTGAATGTTTCCTGCTGTATTTGTTCAAAAGTCTATACATAAAACTGTGATTAACAATGTTCTCCTGGGTTTAAAAAAATAATAATAACTTTACAGGCATATATCAGTCAAGCTCCTCTTTGACACTGCCACAGGATACCAGTATTAGAGGGAAATTGCAAAAACGATGACTTCTGGAGAGATCATCTTCTCTGAGTTAATATTTGAGCCAGATGCATTTAGTTGGAAAGGAGTCCCTGAAAACAGTTTGTCTTAGTGATAATATGCAAGGCATAATTCCAATGCAGTAATTACTGTTCAGTTCAAAAGCAGACAGATAATTTTCACATTAATGAGTGCAAGTTGCATGTGATGTGGGGCTCTCAGTGTCACTAATATTGAGTGTCAGGAGACACAGCTAACACAAGCAAGACAGAGGTTGAGAAGCTCTGAAGTTATGTTAAGCTCTGGTACAATGCTTGTAAGACTGAAAAATTCACTTAATGTCTTAATAGTTGAAACCTTTCAAATATGGAAATTACTTTTTTATTAGTAGTATTATTTTTATTTATTTTTTAAAACCTTGAAGACCAGTGCAATGTAGTAGAAGAGATTTGAGTCTTTCCTGATAGACCTTTATCTAATTTCTGGCTTCTCTGTCTTGAATACCTGTCTCTTCTCTGGTAAGGCTGAATAGGAGCCTGGGGAGAGTAGGAAAGGGAACAGCATCAGTAGTGACATGCATGTGCATGGTATTCTAATTTTCATACTGGTGCAACTTCTGCTGTCAAGAGGTACTTTCATGTGGAAGGAGCAGGTGACTCTATCTTCCTGTAACATGCTAGTCTGAGAAATTAGGATACTGCATATAGAATCCTAACAGAATGTGCCCAGGTTCTGGCACCCCAGTGGCAACAACCTGTGTCCAGCACAATGGTAACAGAAATTAGCAATTTTCAGCACCTCTGTAACTTTCTCAGACTTTAATGGGTGCTGGTAGGACCAGTTGAAGGTTAACCTTATGCTGAAGGTATTCTTCTACTAGATTTTCGGGTTTGTTGTTGATGGTTGCAATAACAGTGATCTTCACATATCTGTGTATGTGCCATATACATACAGTTATGTGGGAAAAAATTTTTATAAATATGTGCAATGAGGCTGCTGTTCCTTTTCTTGCACAGTAGGCTGCTAACACTGTGGTGATATAAGATAGTAAGTATTTTGGTATTGATGTGAATTTTATATTTTGATTTCATATGTTCAGTTAGCTACAGATATGGTACATCCTTCTTGCAAGACTGTTTTGACAGATTGGCCTATGTCACAGTTAGAAATCTACCTAGGTTTTTTGTTGCTTGACTGTATTTTACCATCGTGCTTAATTTGCCCATAACATACATGGACTAGATTGTTATCTAGATTGTTGTAGATTAAAATAATATTGATCAGATAAGGAGTGCTCACATAACATTTAATCTGTTAGAAACCTCACCTTGAACCAGATGAGTGCAAACCAGATTGCTCTGATACATTCTGACGCTTCATCTGCATCAAAGTGAGGTGATTGTGAAGTCCTTGAAAACTGTGAACTAACCACTTTCATTAATTTCCATAATTGCTTCTTTCTTGTAGAGAGGGAAGGTTTATCTGTCTATGAAGGACTTTCCTATTATGCAAGATAACTCTAGTCACAAGGAGCAGTAACTGCTGTAATCTTCACTGTTTCTTGATGATTTTTTCGCGTTTATTTCATATCTTGTTATGGCATTACCATGACTCTTATTATCTCTCATTTTATAAATGAAAAAAGTTTATCTTTGCAACATGGTGAGGTTTTTTTACTACGCCTGTGTTTTTTATTAAGTGCTTAATTCATATTTACATGTGTAAAATTTATGTAGTTCTTAACTTCTGTATCATACACCAAAAGCTGTCATGTAAGACCTTTTCACTGTTATCTTGTATCTAGCACATTTCATTTGAAAGAATTATTGCTATTGAATCTCTTTCAAATATGTGAACACTTCTCTCCTTGAGCAAAATGCACAGCAATAAAATTTGCACTGTGCAACAAGAGGTTCCTAGCAAACGTTTGACCATCAGATTCTAACTGAAGTACATGGCTATCTTGAAGGTCTAGATTTTGCTGATAAAAGTAAGTTATTTGACTGATGGACTTAGGTTTATGAAGACTAATATAAGCTAGTATTTTCAAGTGGGAAAGAAGAAAGGAGCATTTATAATACTCTTTGTAGCTAACGAGGTTTATAGAGATAAGGCAGTGGAAGGGAGTCATGAAACAGAGAGAAAGAAAATCAAGTGACTTCTAGGACAAGGACTGTATATTTTTTTTATGGGCTTGGACAGTAAAAAGCACAGTGAAGCTGGGATTTTGTCAGTGATACCACAATTAGGTAGGCTCTTCTTGCTTAAAAATATAGTTGTACTGGTTTGTCCTTAAACTACTATCTAGCAAATCCTGAGATAAATGAATCGTGTTTAAAGTCAAATATTGAGAGAAGTTTGATACCACCTTTTCCTTGGAAAACAGACTTCATATCAAATTGCAGAATTCTACTTGAATTCTCTTTGCTTGAATTCCCAGGCTTACAGAAAGCAGGCAGTATTGTGATTTTAGGTGAGGTTTTCTGCATGCTCCTTTTTTTAGCCACCCTTCCTTCTTCAGTGGACAAAGACTCTGTGTGATGTGATCAGCATAGCTTGTGATGTTAGATTAGCTCAGTCTTCCCTGAGTTTGACTGCTGAGACGAGACGATGCATTTCTGTGGGAGAGCTTTGCTGAAAGAATTTTGTTTACTGACCAGCATGTTTTACTTCAGGAGAGTCCAATATTTGCTTCCAATGCACCTTTCATAGTTTACCAAGTACTGCCACACCATGGACCTGTAGATTCATTAACAAAAAGTTGTGCTGCTCTATCCTGCTGCCAAACACCTCATTGTGAACTTTATTTAGTACTATGGACGAATACATTGAATGTGAATGTACTGAATTCTTTTTTCTGCCTCTTTTGATGTACCTTTGTTAGTTGCATCCATAAAAGTCATACTGTTCAGGCCTTGGCTCTTTACCTCAGAACTTCAACTAGACTAGTTTGCCTGCTGAAGGTAGAGTACTTCTTTTCTACTAATCATATTTATTCTCAGGGTATTATATGGTGTTATTTTACTTCTGCAAATAGTCCAGTTCCACTGAACTGAGTACCCTGAAGCTGGTACACTGAGCTCTTAATTCGTCCATCACTGGTGATGTGCTGCTGCAGCATAAATGTTGAATCATCACACAACCATGCTTTTCCCTAGACTATTGACTTTTTACTGTGCATAAAGAGAGGAAGTTGATATTAAGATTTTTTTTTCTTATTGAGATTTTATGCATGTATTGGATTAAATGTATGAGCACCAGAGTGGTATATCAGAGCTCATTTAACATATGAGTTAGACATAGGTCCACATGAGAATAGAACACATGTGTTACCTGTTGAGAGAGAATACCAGACTGCTGTTTTAAAAAAAAATATAACTTGTATGCCAGGGCAATCTAATGATAATGTTACCCTTTGACTTCCTTCAAAGGGTCAAAGTCTTTGCTGTAAATGAAATTGGAAGTACAGTGGCAGTTTAGATAGACAGTATATAATTACTGGTATTAAAAATTCTCCTAGTCTTCATTAATGTTAATGAACTCATTCATTGGTAGAAGAATAATGCTGAACCTTTGCCACATTTGGTTATAACTTTGGGATTGTTTATTTATTTTGCTGTTGAAGTGCTTACAAAAAAAAAGTTGCAGTTTTTCACTCCAATGCTGGTGTACTAGTTGATTCACAATTTTGAGAAGAGAACTGTGCACTGAAATGGTATGAAATAAAATTGTTTATTTATTTCACAGAATCTACAAGTTTTAAATAACTTCAGGATCAAAATAAACAGCAGTAATTTCTACCTGAATTTCAGTTTTCAGGTTCTTGTAACCTTTCATTTTAAGACCCATCTCAAATATCCTTGTATTATGAGATTAATGCAATAATATCCATAAGTATGTAGATATAAGAAGTACATAGAAAAAATTAATAATGGTTATATCTCTTCTGTAGTATTAAATAAACATTAGCAACCTGCATAATTTCTCTAGAATGTAGCTTAGTTTTACAGAATGCTTTGGTGCTTCATATACTAAAAATAAGTATACATTACTAGAGACTTGCTGTAGACTATGGATAGTGAATAAATTTTCTTGTCTGCACGTGCTTCCTTCCAGTGCAGCCTCAGCTGTGTTTATCATTTCTTTTGGTTGAGCCAGTATTGACTCAGAGTTGCAAAACCAAAATATACCATCTTCTACCTCATTCATCCATAAATCAGTGTTGCAGTGTGGTTTCTGCAGCTGACTGAAATATCATTGCCAAATTCATTCTGTTCTAGATCCCTGACCTTATCTTATTCATGTGCTTGTTTCGAAGTGACTTCCAAAGGCTCAACTGGTTTAGCAGTTATGAAATTCTATACAGTAATAAACTATCACCTATATAAGTGATGTATTTCTTTGCATGTTGTTTTATGGAGGGACTGGATGTAGCTTTGCAGCCTAGGAGAAGAAATTGAGCTGATTTTTAGAAATGCAGCTCTTCCATTGTTCCGCTGTGGCACATGTAATAGTAGGAAAAGTATTCATTAAAAAAAGTTTCTTGGTGTTTTGGTTTTGTTGTTTTGGGGATTTTTTTGTGGTGTTTATTTACTGTGTTTTTAATCCTAAAGTCTCAAAAGTAACTTTTGTCTTATAAGATGTATGTGAGATAAAATCACATATACGAAAACTTCTATGATCTCAGACTATCTGCAGCTTTGGATCTAATTCAAAGACATATGTAGGTTTAATTTAAAATGTGGAAATAATTTCATCAATTTCAAGTAGTAAATTGGACATTCCATGAAGTATGTGTAAAAGTTGCAATTCTGGGCCTCAATCATAAACAGTACAAAAAGGGAAAATGTCTTCAGGACCTCGTCCAGAAAGGGAGAGTACAGTCTTCTGGACAAAGGTTATTAAACCTGTTTTCCATGAGACACCTTGAATCCTTGTGTGATATGTCTTACATGGAAATAAGCATCAGGATGAAAACATGAGAATTGTATTTGACGTCTGTTAAGCACATTCAGAAAATGGCAATATAGAAAATGTAATTTAAGTTTTTTTCATTTAGAGAATATGTATTAGTGTGTCATAGTTATTAATAGTTCTTAAAAGAAGTACTAAAACTATTCTTTATTTTTTCACACCACTTTAAAGGATTTTTAATTAGAAAAGCACATTGTCTGTATAGCATGATGATTTCAAATACAGATTTAGTAAAGGCAAGAAAGTCTAACCTTTTTCAGCTTTCCACAAGACTAACAAAAATGCTGCAGAATATAGTCAATAGTTAAAATTTTATTCATAGTATTACAACTTCTGGTATAACAGTGTTCCTGTTTCCACACTTATCATACATTAATGTAAGTTATAAGCCTAAATTATGGTGGTCTAAAAATAACCCCCTTTTTATCTGTTTTCTGGTCTCAGCTATGAAGAGAGATACTGCATAAAACCATAGAAAGCATCATGGGGCCTTGCTTATATTTGTTTATATATTTAATTTATGTCTTTCTCTGTTCTGATTATTTTCAGCGTTTGCTTACATTTCTATCTTGCATGTTTGCTGGCAGTAAAAAAGTGCCATTTCTGATCCTGCTATTTGGATTTCATCTGTTGCCAACAAGAAGTTGAATATTGTCTGCCTTCATTTACATAATGTAGCACTCCAACTGGGCTTACAGATACATTTATCAGTCATTGATGCAGCACCCTTAGCCAGACACTTTACTCTGGAATGTTTTTGATAATCCTTTCAGACAGTGGAGGTTTTTTGCTTTAAATTTAGAAATCATTCTTGCCATCGCAGGTCTTTGCACTGTGTGATGTGCAATTGATATTCAAAAATGTCATCAAAGTGTGGTGTAGATATACACAAAAACAATAACAAATAAATTGAGCACAGTTCCAATGATTCCAAGCAGTGCTAAAATAGATTCTTCTTTTTCCTCCTTTTCCTCTTGCCTTTTTACATCTTCCAGTGTTGTGATGGCAGAGGTCCCCATTTTTCCTGCAAATGCCTTCACCAGTATTCTGGCAGCTAGCTAGAAAAAAGAAAGCAAATGGTAAATCTGGTCTGACAAACATGCAAGCTTCGATCTTTTTAAAAACAATTCTGTAGTTCTTACACAACATTTCTTAATGCTGTGTTTATTCAGTTGCATTCATCTTTTGTTTTCTTTTTGTATGAACATTTCCATGTTAAAAATAATTGTTCTGTAGATACAGATTTGATAGGAGTGAAAAATAGCTTGGTGCTTCAAGCCAGCTATTGTGCTTTATTATAAAAGAAATTTAAAATTTATCTTTAGCCAAATAATTTGTTTCCTTACAAAACATGAAATTGATGAAAGCAGGTATGTGAGCATTGTGGAATACTCTGAAATGCCTGGGGAGGTTATGTGCATTTTCGGCCATTCTTAAATATTTAACTCCATGGTACAAAAACAGTTGAGAATGTTAATGCCTGCTGTTTTCAAACGTGTAAAATATGCCTCCTTAAAACAGTATTACAGTTGTTTTTCACCAGTGAGCCTAAGTAGGCAATTGCAGGTAAGATCTTGCCCTTTTTCATGTTTAATAGATCAGCTTTTGGACATCCATGCAACAGTAAACATTTAACAGATAATGTCTATCTCTTAAAATATAAAGGTTTTTGATATATATGCTGATTTTTGCAGTATGCCAAAGAACAGTAGTACTGTTACAGTGGCAAAATTCTATGCAATATAGGAATTCAAGGTGGACATTTCCAGATGCATGTGATTTATTTTTTTGTTGTTGCAAAAGTGAGGTTGACAGGTCGTTTCTATTACTTAGCTGCTCTAGTACTCTTAATTTACAGTCAAATATCCTCTAGAAACATATTCCCTGTAAAATTATGTTCGTTGGTGACTGAGATGTTGATCTTATATGTAATCTGTCATGCCGTTTTAGCTTTATTGATCAGAAATTTGATTGGGATGTCTACTACTTCACATAACTCCAATATACTGAAGATTTACAATCACATTTTATAGTGCAACAGCATTTTTCTCTTCTGGCAAACATCTTTAATCATTAGAGATTAACGTATTTCTGCTGTGAGTCTAATTAATGCCATCAGCTCAGAGCATATCTTACAGAAAGGTAAAATATAAAAGGTATTTCTTACCCTACATTGCATCAGGAATAAAATGTCATCAGACATGCTTCTTACTCGTCGATTCAGTGGCAAGCCAGGCTTTTATCTTCATGAAGGGGCTGCTCTCCTCACTCAGACAGATCAGATAGGAGCACGAGCAGTTTCTTGATGAAGTTTATCGGTGAGGATAATAATGTTACAGAATCTTCCAAATGACTGGTGTTCTCTTTCAGTAATCCACTAAAGCAAGTGTAGTCGAAAAACAGTAAAGCTCTTTCTCGTAATGATCCTCACTGTTGACTAATTCCCATTAAAATTGTGGCTTTTTTTCCTTCGATGATGCAGAGCAACAAAATGCATGCTATTCTGTTTTGTCTTAAAAAAAATTACAAACAGCTCCTGGTTTTATTCAGTTATACTTAGTTATTTATTAAGACTTCAGAAAAACCCAGCCTTTGATTTACTCTTTGTGGCAGCCGTCTGAAGAGGCTTTCTCACGTTGACATGCTGTAATTCCAAATGCAGCAAACTACGTGCAGTCACACTATGTAATTTTAGTCCAGCCTGAAAAAGGATGAAAAGAAGTCTGCTTTGCTGGCAGTAGTGTGAACGCTGTCACACACCTGCATTCAGAGCCTCTGGAAAGAATTCCAAGGTATTCTTCGGAGCATTGCATAACTCAGCCAGGCAAATCTGAAGAGAGGAATGACGGTGGCTTTAGTTGCATACTGTGGTGAGCTGTGACATTGATTAAACATGCACTTGGCACTTGCTGAATAAAGAAGGAGCTACGAGCCACCCTTGCAGACAGTGAGTTGCATAACAATGTGCGATGGCTCTGCTGTTTCATTGTCAGGCCAGGCACATTTTAATCCTATACCAACAGAGAAAGTGTGTGGTGTAAAGAGGAGTAGAGTTAACTGTACTTCTGGGTTTTCTGAGGAAGTGCTGCATGACAAATGGTGACATTAAGGCATTCAAGCTGAAACAGTGTTTCTGCCTTTTGTCTTTTTATGCTTTGTTTGACAGGCAATTGTTTCTATAGGAAATACTACTTCTAACGCTTTTTCCCTTTTATTTCACCACCCAGAGAATGCAGGTTAGTATGTAATTAATGAAAACACACACTTAAAGGAAAATATTCCTGTTCTGATTTCACAGAAACCCTCAACACAATTTTTTTCCTAGGTAAATCAGAAAGGCAATTTTTTCCTGTCCAGTTGGAAGGGGGGGAGAACTCTGCAAAGTCTTCTCCTCCCAATCTTTTCAGATAAAAACCCCCCACAATTTTAATAATCTCTGCAAGCAGCTGTGTTCCAAATCATTTTATTCAGTGGCTTTGGTCTGTGAAACCTACCAATGCAATGTGTTTTCATTGGTATAGCATAGCTTCTTGATGCAAAGGCAACCGTATTTTACATATATCAGAAAATTTATTTTGTCAAAAATACTTGCAACATCAAGCAATTCAGAATTCAAATGTACAAAAATGTACTTTTGTATATGTATATAAAAAGTCAAAGCACAATTAATTACACTGAATTTAAACAGTAGGAATGTAACTGGAAACCTTGATAGTTTTCCAGAACAGTATATTTTAGAAATTACAAGGCATTGTTTGAGATTCAGTTTTCAATAATCTTTTAGTGAGAAAGCAGAAGATAGCAGAATCATTATTTTGAATTCTTCCAATTTCAACTGAATTTACATTAAATTTTTTCTCATTATTTTTCTAAAGTGTCTAAGTACATTTGTTAGTTTCTTAGTAACAAACAAAACTGCATATATTACATGTACATTATTTTAATAATAAATACCATGTTTGAAGTACTGTATGGTACTTCTGCATTATTTGCCCTTTATCCTGAAAGTTACATTGCCTCAGTGAAATTGTTTGACTCTAGAAGATTTAACTAATTAATTTAAATTTCTCCAGCATAGCTTCCTTAAATATATACTCTACTATGTGTATATGGTCTTTCATTTCAAGCTCTTGCTATTTTCTTATTCTAAAAAGGCTACTGCATCTTCACGTGTTCTTGGAATTCTTTTGTGTCTGTATATCTTGAATATATTTTTGTATTCATTTAGAGCCATTCAGAGATACGAAGATGTGAAAATCTTCATCTGTGTATTCTGACCATTCACATTTCTGAGAGTACCTAGCAATAACTGAATTTTCAAGTTACTGTATTAACCCACACACATTAAAAGTCAAACCCTTTCTTTTGTGAAAGGGAGAAATGGTGCAACATGCATATTTTATTTAAAGATTAATGATATATTTTCAGCTCCACTGCAAAGAACTAGCTAATTAAGATGTTTCCACAGAGAGCAGAAAAAGATTCGCAGGATGTTTGTTGGCCTGGTTATTGCCGTGGTTGAGGTCTCCTGGTGGTCTGCCCTTTTCATAGTTGTGATGCAAATGGCACTTGAGTGGCTACAGGGAACTCAGGGAAACAAATCTCTCTGGGCTCCCTCTGCACACAGTCGAGGGGAGAGAAGCCTCCTGCACACCGTGATTCAAGTCCAGCATTTGCCATGGTTTGATGGGATTTCTCCCCTCACGTCCTTCCGTTGCATTGACATGTGTGTCTGTGCAGACATGCTGTAAACAGGTTTGGAAAACAGACCCAGCCAAAAATAAATCTCTAGCACAGTACAGTTGGAGGGGTGGGGCAGTAGCTGCTTAAGCTGTTACTGGGGGTAAACAGTTGCTGTTTGAGAATTAAAAAATAAAAGTTGTCAGGGTTAACATTTGTTGGTTATAGGAAACTCAAGGAATTCATCCATGTTGGGTGGAAGCTGGCATTTACAAATAACTTCCTTATAGCTACAGTGCATCTCCATTGTGAGGGGAAAATTTCACGCAAGATTTCTCACGAGTGAAGTGAGTAATACAGATTGATTTGAAAGGGCCTTATTTTATCCATAATATTTGATGGCATTTGTAAAGATGGGGAGATATTTTACATTTTTTGTAAAATAACATTAGCGTCTGGGAGGACCTTTTAGAGAAGTCAGTAATAAACCCACCTATTTTGGAGTGAACATCACATCGTTACATGTAATGTTCGATGTTTGGGGTTTGGACAGTAGTATCCAAAATCATCCTAAATTTAATTCTGTTACTTCCATTTAGGAAGAGCTTTCAAGCACTTAGTAAGACTTTGGCAACTCCTTGGTAACTGATTTATGTAGTTTTCCAAGAGTAGAACAAATTTGGTTGATTAGAGGTCACTGTTCAATACTGCTGATGTTGCTTCTATTGCATGGGAATTAACCTTACACAATACAAATGTGTGTCATATTTTAAAGATATTCATACTTCAGAGAAGGTTGCCAAGCTATCTTGTAGAAACTCAGTGGTATAAATTCAACAATTTACAGTCTTGGTCCTTTGATGATCATTATCCTGCTATATGCTACTGCCACGAGTAATGCAATACACCCATAACACGACAATTACAAAAGGGGCAAATACTCTTAACAAAAGTGTATGTGTTCTTGTTCCTCATGTATTTTTATGAATTCATATTGTTTTGATTCCCATGTACTCTAAGATTATTCTATATGCTGTATTTTTTCATTAAAATAGGATGTTTTGAGTGAGATATAGCTTACCATTATAGGGAGAAAATACTCTGAACAAGACTGCAAGTTAAAGTAGAATGTAAAGGAAAATTGGGAGATGAAAATAGAGAAAATAATAGAAAGAACTGTCTGGACTTAAAAATCTAGTTAGGTTAAAATGCTGTAATGAAAACCAAAAGATCCTGCGTACATCAGTTGTCCATGAAGACTATTTCTCCTTGTATTTGTTCTTCATTTGCCCTAAGATGCAGGAAGGTAGTTGAAATGTAGTAGCACATGCTTCCTGTAGGTGATGCATTCTGGTTTTCTTCTCTGACAACCTCCACAAACTTCTCTTTATGAGGTCTAACAGTTTTTCAGTTAAATTGCAGAACAATAGAGCAAAACTGTGTCTCTTGGGAGATGTAATAGTACGCACAAATTAAGATGAACTGGTTCACTTAGCATAAGTGAGAAGTGGATAGCCACACTCCTTTTTTCCTTAGTTTTTTTCTTTTTTTCTCTCTCTCCTGAGAACTTAACACAACTAATGTTTTCTTCGTGGGAGCTCTTATCCTATTTTTTTATGATACAGATCGATGTGTGATGCCCTTGACTCAGTAGTGATGAGCATAGCCAGATTTCAAAGTATTTTTTTACTCTTCTGTGGAAAAAAGGAAGAACTCAGATCCTTCATCTGTAGCAACACGAAGTTATTTTTAGATTTCTTACTATACTCATTCACAGCTCTTTCATGTGTTACAGCTCAGCATTGATTTGATGATTTTGACACTTCCAACTGTGTGTCTACATCTTGTGTTTTCCTTCAGATTGAGGAATTTCATTGCCTTTTGACTATTGTCTGGGGATTTTCCTGATTTTGTAACTCTAATTACTGACCCAGAATATCCTTGGAAAAGTTCAAAATTCTCTCATAACTAGCTACAGAAGTTCCTTTAGTAAGTTCCTACCTGTCAGTCTTCACTTACCAGGACTTTGCTTGTTCCAGTTTCTCGTATTTGCTCTAAAATAATTCTGTGTTAAGTCAATTAAATGGACATGGAGTAGTACCAGTTCTTCTGCCACACTCCTTTCAACACCAGCTTCTCTTAGCACTGGTCAAGCTTGACCCCTGTTTTATTGTCTGTGATCATGGTCAGAATGCACACCAGTATTTTGTCAAGAAAAGTGATGTTTGATGGTTGAGTAAAAACTTAGGAAGAACAGCCAGTTGACCTTTGAAAGGTGTCATGCGGCGTGTCACATATTTGTTTTGAGGGAACTATTTAAGTCAATGTCTTTATGAACTGAAGCAATTCAGAAGTAGGTGACTGATGAATGGTCCTGAGTTAGAGATGGGAATTTCAGCCCCAGCTGTGTGTGGTGACCTTCTGAATGTGATGGAAGGGAATGATGGAATAAGAGCAAGAGGCTGTTTTTTCTTCTTCAGTCTCTAGTCTCATGTGCGATGCTGGGCAATCTTGATTTTTTCCTTTCTTTATTGGTATCAAAAAGAATCTTTTGTATGGGTATTGTACTTTTATAAAGTTAATAACTTATAGAATGCTTCGGTTCTGTTTCAGTGCTGTTCTCTGCAGCTCAAGATGTTTTTTGGGAGTGTTTCTGCACACTGGTTTGAGTGTAGGCTTCATGCTTCTGTAGGAGTATTAGGACTTTCAAGTATTAGTTTTTTGAACTGTCATGTTCATAGATTTTGGTCTGTCAGAAGAGTCTGTTAAGTGACTGTTGGGTCCTCATTGGACAAGCAAAGAGGAAGCAGAGTAGTGAGAACTGATCATGGTCCAGCAGGGTGGCTCTCAGAGAACTACAGTACTACACCAAGTTCCACTTTCTCCAAAGACCTTAAAGCATCATACCTTTGACAGACAAGAACTCCTTTCTCCGGAGTTTTCAGATGACTGATCTTGAAAAACAAAGCAAACATAGAGGATACCACCATTCCAGCGCCTTTTACTACATTTCTTTCCTCTGTTTTGTCATCCTTAGTTTTGGAATAAGAGGATGAAAATATTACCTTGCAAACTCTCTTATTTTCTATTGCAAAAGAATATATTTTCAAAGCATTTAAAGTAGCAGACTGTTTCCTAGTAGATAGTGCTTGTGGATTAGAATTATAACAGAATTTTTTTAAATGTCAAAACTGATTATCTGTTTGAGTGGTTAATAATATAAAAGAGTTAGGAAAGCACAAATTATAAATTCGTACTTTCAGCTCCACTGTGTTTCAGAAATTTGTTGTAATTTATAAGGAGTAATTATGTATTGAAACATCATGGCATTGAAATCTTTGAAAATTAAAAACCTAGCTGTTATGAGGAATGAAGCAGCTTAAATTTGGGTTGTAATTAGGTACTAGATTGCATGACAGATAAAGTACTTAGTCTTTTCAAAACTGAGGTTTGCTTCAAAGAGCTAATGGAGGTATTTTTTTCAACAAGTCAGTATTTAGCAAAGATCACTGAGAGACTGGTCCTGCTTCAATCTTTATCTGTTTCTGTACTGCACATTGTTTTATATGGCTTTTAAACATAAATTCATAAACGGGAGGGCTCTTCGTTGATTTATACAGCTGCATTTATACAGTGTATTTTGCAGCTGCATGTTCAGAGCATACCTCAGACTAGCTTGCAACCTCTGGCCCCACTCACTTGATCACAGTGAATTAAAGTGCCTGTTAAATTTTCCAGAAGGAAGGGATTTTTGTGGTAAAGATGCTCAAGAAATTATCAGGTGAGAAATAGGAGGGGTAAAGTTCAGATTTCAATGGGGCTTCTCGCATCTCACATTGTTCCCCCTTCTGCTTCTCACCCACATAGTCTCTTCCATATTCTGCTACCTAAATGACAGCATATTTCACTCTGGAATCAAGAGTGGGGTGAGGCTTTTGTCTGTCAGTTTTTAATGGGCTTTAAATAAAAGAAGTTTTTCCAAATGAAGGTGCTTTACAGGACAATCCTGAAAACATAAGTAAACAAGATTTCTTTCTCATCTGAGACCACTGCATTTCTGGACCTTTGTGGTTACAGCATAAAATGACTGTCTTGAAAGCATGAGCAACAGACTGCTTGTGTATCTGTATCTGCCTGCCAAGGACTTGTAATTTTTTACTATTCCCCTTTGTATCCACTTAGCCATAACTCTGCTGGTGCTAACTGGAGAGATACTTTTTTTGACAGACTTTTATGCTTTGCACTCCATTGTGTAATATGTTTTATGTAAAAGGAAACTAAACTATGATGTTTGCTTTCCTGCCTCCCACAGATGAGTTATCTTTTTTAATAAGCTTTCAGGAGAAATGCAGTTAGATGCTGATCCTTGATACAAGGACGTATAGAGGCTAACAAATCATACATGAGATGCAGCTGGTTTTCATTTCATTCCTGAAATTAGTTTCTGTATGTTTTCTTGAGAAATAGAAGGTATGGATGGTTGTCTTCAAAAGTGTTTGGTTTTGGCCATGAGTGTTCCATAAAATTCTCTCTGCCAATGGATGGTCAGCATCTTGTGATAGCTGTTTAATTTTGAGAAAACAGTACAGGTCACTGACCTGTCTGTTCAAGGCACAAGGTGGTAAAGTTTCTGCTGTGTTTAGTGTGGAGGGAGCTTAGGCTTTCCTGGGCCATTTATCTCATTGCGAAAGCCCACGAGCATTTCATCGAGGAGCTCATTTTTTCCCTTCATTATCTCGAAGCCAGCACTGGTAGTTGTATCCCTGCTCATAGGACAAGACTGGGATTCTGTAAGTACTGGACTGGTTTCCCCTTTGAGGGTAATTGGTAAAGACGTTTAGCCAGCCCTTTAAAATTGGAGATACCACCTTGCATCTTTCAAAATTTCCAGTGTAAATGTTACTGGTCCTGCCAATTTTTTTCTTATTTTACTTTAGTCAGACAGGACATCTCAAGTGGTTTCATTTAGACTTGGTAATTACAGTTGGGAATATGAGTACTGGGTGTCTGGAATAGATTTCTGTGCAGTGCCACATGCTACAAACATTCACAGATTTTACTGGAGGCATTAAGAATTAATTGTAAAAATGATGCCTTTTATTACCAACAGTCTTTTTTGAGAAGAGAATGTGACACCATACTAGATGTCCTGCAGTTGCATATTGTATAGCAGAAATGTACCATGTGCGTCTTTCCTATTTTTGTAATTCTTGTACCTTCTTGGTAAGATACAGTAATCGCGTAGGGGGCACAAATGTTTTATGATATACAAGAGACTTCTGAATTTTTTCAATTTTTTACTATTTTTGTCTTCTTCCATGTTAGTGGTTTTGTCAAGTAGTGACAGCCCAATCAGTTAAGCTGATAAGAAGTTGCTGACCAAATAAACTAATAATCCCTTCTGTTCACGTGCAGAGCAGTTTGCCAGGGTTGGTCCTAGACATTTTTGCTTTGCCTTTACTAAGAACACACTAGAGTGATAGAAATTCTGTTTTGCATATGCACGGGGGCTTTGCCATCCTGGCCAAGCAAAATAATTAGATATTTAAGGCAGAATGAGATGCTTAAGTAGTCTCCTTTCTGACCCCTGAGGACGTGATCTTGTAGGTGTGCTCACACATAGGGAAAGCTCATCAAAAAGCACAGAAACTGCACATCCTTTCATTCCAGTAACGATGTTGGTGTCCTCTGCTGGACAGAACAGAAGACCCAAATCTTGGCCTTTTTCCATCTACTGAAGCAATGGTTTAAAAACACCCCACAACTTCATTATCTAATTTTGAATTTCTGCATTGATTTCTGCAGCATGTGCAATAAAATGGCAGGTTTCCATCTTATTTTCGATTCCCATCTTATTTTAAAATATTAGTGACTGTTTTATGGCCTGGAAGAGGTAACACTTTGACTGAAGACTATTTCAAGGTGGCTGCTTGCCCACTCATCTGCCAAAAATAGTGAAATCACTATTCCTTCCTCCAGGGATGAAGGAAGCCAGATTAACTCCTTTAAAAATCCTGATCCATGTTCTTGGAGCAGTGATACCTTTCTTTTCATCTCTGTGGAGTGCTACACACTTAAAACACTTAACATGAGATGGTAGGCAAGCTTCTACCTCCTGATTTGTTTTGAATTTATTTTAACTTTTTCAAGAAAGGCTTTGCCTGCAGAGTATTTAAATCTTATATTTTTCTCAACGGAAAATATTTTTCTTATTTCCTTGGCTAAGTGGAAATTAATTTGACACTTATAGCTTACCTTTAACATTAGATTTATTTCAGTACATCTACCTCTAATCCTTTTCGTTGTACTAAATACCATAATAAAGGGCTGTATTAGTAGTGAAGGTTTTTTTTCATCCCTTGATCAGGCAAACAACTTTTTCTCATGCAGTCTCTGAATGCCTTTCTTTATATGTATCTTTCTTCATATTTTTAATATATTTCTTTTATTTATGCCTTTCTATGTATTATTCTGTCTGTATTGGATAATATGGAACATTCCTGGGACTTTACATTGATTCTTTCTTACCCTTGTTTTCTAGATTTCGATGCAAATATGATTTACTTATAGCTTTATGCTTTAACTGTATTTCTTCATATTTTGCTGGTTTTAAAGAACTGATGTTGCATAAATCCAGCTATTTTTCAGAGGAGAGGTTCTTAAAAGTTGCAGTGAGGTTGGATCCCATGGCAGTATGTACTTACTCTTCAGTACTTACTCACATCCTTTCTACACTGATGCCTGCTAGGCCATTTTTTCAATCAAACAAAACAAAAGAATACACAATTTTGCGTTTTTAGATGCCATTAATTATTCTTACCTGTTGACGTATTCCCCAACCCCCATATAAGATGGCTCTGGAGCCTCCAAGAAGCATCTCTTCATTTTTCAAGGTTTTTTTGGAGCTCTGTTTAATGGCAGAGAGTGATTTCTCTAATGGATTCCATTATCAGGGACTAGAGTGTGGCATTAAATAGTAATATGTCCAAAACAGGGGATCATATATGGTTTTAATAGTCACTTATGCTTTAAAAGATCAGTATGGTTTTCATGTCTTTAATATTTTTTGAGTTTCTTTTTCCTGTTCTTTCAAAATACAAGAAATTTTGTCTGTTTACTCAACTGCATACACTGACCTAATGAAATAGTGCCTTACACTTTTTCTGGCAAAGGTTTTCTTCTGAGTTTGTGAAAAGTGTTGTTTGACTTTACAAAAATTTCCTGAAAATACTTCACCAAAATCAAATATTCTTTAAAAATAGGCAAACCAGAAATGGTTAAGAGCATTTCTACACTACAGATGACTTGATCTTGAGCAATGCATTTTGCTTCTATAATTGAGCACAGTTTTCATTTGCTGTTGCAGTTAAACTGTTATTTTTTTTCAAATATTCTAGAAGACACAAGCCACAATGCCAAGACAGACGAAGGTTGTTAGGCCATTACTTTGTCAGTGATAGTGGACAATAACAGATGCCCATGGGAGAATATAGGGATGGGGCTAAAATGCAGATGCTGCTTTGGTATTGCTAGTATGTTGCCAAGGGTGGTGTCCCCTCATGTATTAGCCTTTGATGGCCTGTTCTTACATCAATTTACCCAATTACTTTTGAACCTGTAACAATATTTACTGCCCTGACACTTAGTGCTAGGCTTTTCCAAAGCTTAATAGTTATGTGTTGTGTAGTGTATGCTCTTTTACAAATGGCAGTGTTTCTTCTGATATTGTGCCCACTCATTTGAATGTATTGATCAGTCCAATTCTGTTCACTTTTCTTACCACTCATAATTTAAAAACTATGTCTTTATGATATCCTTCATTAGTCACTGAGATTGTAATGCCTTAGTTTGTTTCATTTTAAATAGTGCTCATTCTGTACCTTGCGTCGTTTAATCTCCTTTCTCTTATCCCTTTTCCCGTTCTGTCGTGTGTTTTTGAGAAAGGGGGAAATGCACATGGTATTGAAGTGGTACGAATGATTGAATGCAGTCTCAATAAGTAATTTCTAATTTATCTTTACCTTTTGTAACATTTGATCTGATTTATTTTTTTTGACTGCTAGTGGGCTCAGTGCTGATATAAGAAGAGCAAAATTTTAAGGCTGTATCTAAACAATAATAACAATAACTTAGAGCCTTACACTGTACCCATTAAATTCAGAGGCCCACCCTTCTTGCATGGTTTTGCTGCCCTGATACGGGATTTGTAACTCATGACCTGTAAAGAGGCTTAACCCCTTTCTCCTTCTTCATGATGCAAGGGACTAGTCTCTTCTGATGCCATTTTTTCTGATACTTACAATAGTACTGTGAAAATGCTGGTGTTGTTCTTATTAAAAAAAAAAAAAATTAAGAAAAAGTCAAGCTAATTAAATAATTGCAAGATGACAATATTTAAAAATCTTTTGTTTTATTTTTACCCAAAGGCTTATGTATACTTAAAGAGATCTGATTTTGAATTACTCTGTAGGCAATCTCTTTTTGTATCAAAACAGAGGAGAACACAGGGTGTTAATTAGGCCTATTATAAAAGAGGCTTGCCCTGGGTTGATTCTGAAACAGAAAATCAAGAGGCAGCAGAGCACGACGTATTTGGAACTGACACTATTGCCTGCAGCATGAACTGCATTCATAGATCATATGTTTGCAAAGATGCAGTAAAGGGGCGCTGAGTTTTAAAATATTTAGCAAAAGGATGTGTGGCCTATTGGAAAGACAGTGTGTCTCATCCATGCTTGGCAGTGTTTGTGGCCAAAACACTGTATCTGAAGGTTTAATTAAAAGTCCAAAATGAGTGTTTCCTTTTTGTGGTTTTTTGGGTTTTTTTGAACAGTGTTGTTTGTAGCAGCTGAGAGTCTTTAATATGATAATGAGATCCTCAAGTCCTTAATTTTATCATGTCTATAGGTTTTAAGTTTGTGAATAACATACTTAGGCATCAAAAAATATGTCCTCAGTAATTACTAAGCGTGTTTTAGAAATGGTGTAAAATTGACAGAACTTTAGGATCTACTTTAAATTTATTTGGAGGTTAAAAAGGTACTGCAGTCTTGTTCTTAATATTGGTCTTAAACTTTTTAATAAGTAACACAGTAATGAGAATTACTTATTTTACTTTTACTTTCTTAAGCTGATGATACCGTGTCCTTTAAACTTCATTACTATAAAAGAAAAATATATCTCTTGGAATACAAAGGTATATTCTTGGATTTTTTTTGCAGGGGAGGTTTGGATACACTATAGTAAATATCGAGCATTTGTGTGTGATATGAATAGAACAGTTTTATAATATAGTTACTCTACGTAACTGTCAGTGGTTTTCTTTCACATTGCCTTAAAACAGAGGCAGGATTAGATGGCTACTTCTGGATGAATATTTAACAAAAGACAATCATCTTTCCAGGAAGATAAAAAGTCTTGTTGAAATAGATCAAAAACAAAATAAGAAATAAAATTTGAAGGCATCCCCCTTGGTCACTGGAAGCTTTACCCCATGCAAGAAGGAGGCCTTCCTTACATTTCCTGGGTATACCTATGGGTTCCTCCAGAATACGCTTTTTTTTTCCCCAGTTATTTCCTTTTAATTGATCATTTAATTGATGACCATCCCTCTCATATTTGCAGTGGCAAATCTCTTCGAGAAAACAAATAAAAGGGGACATAATTCGGGAAGAGTTACCATTGGTGCCTTCTGCTGTGGCTGCACAACCTTCTTTCCTTCAACAAAGGCAGAACATCAGTCGTGTATTGGTCAGAAGTAAAAAGAAATTGTACATAAGAAAAATAGTCATTCTGTGGGCCTCTAACTGAAATTCACTAAGTCTTTAAATAATGAGAAAGAAAATTAGAAATTATGTACAGGAGATAAATTGAGAGCATATATATACATAGACAGCTTTTCTCGTAGCACAGAAGCAAGGAGGGTCTGCATCTGGCAGTGCCATATATTTAAAACTGGTAAAGGAGTTGATTTAATTTTCTCCTCAGGTGTCTGTTTTGGGTTTTTTTACATCAAGTTTGTAGGTTCCTTTGGGGTAGGAATTCTGTGAGATTCACAGTGGGAAGGTCTTCATATTAGATGCAAGTAAAGCAGAACTTTTCATCGTTTTCTTACAAATTATTCGTCTGTATTTGTTTCCTTAAGTTGCTGTAAAGTGTGAAGATTTTTTTATATAATGGATATGCTATATTAATAGTTTACTTTATTTTGGAATAAATGTCCTATTCTTTGCAATACGTTTTAAATATTCTTTGCACCTTTGCAATGGAAATAAGTTTTATAATCTTATTCATAGCCAGTTAAGTTGAGCTGAGGATGTTAAATCAATTGCAAAAAAAATTTATTGCTGTTCAGTACTGTCTATTTAACGGGCCATTAGACCTGGCTATTCTTTGTTTGATATTGTATAATATTAAAAGAAAGCAAAGTAGTATTAGACTCAGTTGGGCCATTATGTTGTTACAGATATATATGACATTTAAGATGATGCCTTGATCTTGTGAAGAGCTGTCCCCATATGCCTTTTCATTATATTAAGGTTGTAATTGCATATGGGCAGTCTTCGGTTTTTGTAAGAAATAGATCTGTATTAGTGATGAATAAATAGATGTGTGGAAAACAACTGAAACATTCTAAAATCAAACACAATCCTTGAATGTTAATAGATTGTTTCCCAGGAATAAGTAGGCTTAGGTTAGAAGTTTTAAAAAATGGGATCAGTGCCTTAATATCTCATGACCTTTAGACATGTGAAAGACTGTAGTTTTCAAAAGGCAGGATGCTCAGCAGTTTGTTTAAGTCAAGATTTCTTAAAATAACTTCAGTCATACACCTCTTCCCTCCACCCAAATCAGACTGATTGTTACTAGCATATAAGGGAGATATAGTTTTATGAAATGTCTTATTTTTTTACCTGTTTAGCTTTCAGTGTCTTTCTAAATTGCAAACATTGTGGCAAGAGGCTTAACAGAATTGTAGTGATTCCAGTAAAATTTGACCTTTATTACCCAAAGGAATGGGAGACCTTATCCCCGTAACCATGAGATGTTTTCCAGATGTTTGCCATCTCTACCTATCATAGTAAATGGCAGTGGCCCTGCTGCTATTTCTGCTTTTCTTAAATGCAACAGAATAAATTTAGATCTAAGATACTTTTTTTTTTGGGGGGGGAATTAATAAATATGTAAATATGTACACTGCCTGTTGTCTCTGAACTTCCTTACTAATTAGCAGGGGCAATAAGACATTGTCCTGTTTTTTGGACATGTCCACTCATAATTCTTGCAACTAATAAAACAAAGATGTTAATAAAGATGCTGCTGCTAGAGTTGCCTGTGGTAACACTGGAATTCTAGCCTTCAGGAGCACTGCTGACATCGTCTTGCTGCCCACCCCGTGGTGGTGTTGACCTGCTGTTTGTTCTCTGTCACCTCCTGGCCCTGCTCCCTCACCCTGGGCTGTCACATCTGCCTGCAGGCCCCTGGCAAGGGGCTGTGGTGCTGGTCTGCTGCAGCTGGCTGCTCACAGTCCAGGTTCAGCAGCAGTTTTTAGCCTTGTGCTCTGCTTTATGCACTACTGGTTGAACTCGTCTGCTGGTATAGCCAAAAGGTGAGACCTTCATGTGTATTTAGTGAATAAGTTGAGAAGCACATGGCAGGCTCGCAGGGGAAGCAGCTTTGACCAGGTGGTGCAGAAGCCATGTTTCAGGCACTTCTTCCAAGAAAACACTGTTGTCACCAGGCAGCCCTGTCCTGACAGCCCTGTTCAAGGCAGACAAGGAAGCAGGATAAAACCTGAGTGCAAATCCCTGCTTTGAGTCTAGTAATGAAATAATTCAATCTTTTCTTTTGATGTAAGTACATAGCATATTATAGTCATTTGAAGAAATGCTCAGGAAACCTAGTGAACATTCAGGGCTCTCGGGGGCAGCAGTTCTATTTGAGAGTTGACAAGGGGAGGCTTCTGAACTGGTCTCTGGTGCTGGGAGTTGGACCTTCCTCAGCACTTCACTGCCTCACAGAATCAGGGAGCACCAACAGCACAAAAATGGACAGATGTGACAGAGCCCACAGCTGGTGTGAGCCTAACAGCCAGGACCGTCCGGGTGTACTCAGTGCGGGAGCCTGAGAGCACCAAAGTGAGCTCTTTGTAAAAGGTGTTTGTCATTGTCTGGTATAACAGAGGATCCATCTGCCATTTCTACAAAGTCAAGAATTTTAATCTCCCTTTTTCATTTTCTTAGGAATGCTGTGTATTTGCAGTTTGGTATGCTTATGTGCATGCCCATATAAGTCAAACTGTTAGTGCCTTCTTGCACAACTGAAGTATCCATATAAAAAGATTCTGACATATTAAATGTGTGCTAATGGTATTCAAATTATAACTTCAAATAATAATACATTAAATGTATTTGCTTCTGTTTTGTGGTGTGTTGGATTTTTTTTCCTACAAAAGAAGCTACCTTATTAATTCAAATAAAGTGTTAGGCTACACCTTCATTGCCCACTTCAACCAGGCAAAAAAAAGTTAGGTGTGTTCCCAAGGAACAGCATTCTTTGAAGAATACAATGGATTACTTTTAACACTTGTTCTTCATTGAAGTTTACATTTGCTTGAAATCCATATTGCTGCCATCGTTGGTGGCAGGATACCTGTATATGAGGATGATAGTCCATTGCTTGCTTCTATATGATGGAAGTAGGCTTTTTTTCATGTGCAGATTTGTATTTTATATTTTGTGTTCGTAGTATTTTAATTCAATTCTTTTAAAGAACTTCATTACAGGATCTAATTTTTTTTAACAAAGCTGTATCATTTATATTTCTGAAATACTCTCCCTAAATATATACATAATGATATCTAAAGGAAAGACATCTATCATAAATACCAACTAAATATGCTGCAAACACTAAAAGCAGTAAGGGTGATGATGGAGCCTGCGTGGTACAGCCTGAGGTTCTAGTTGGAACACTGCTGGACTTGCTAAGCCTCTCTCAGTGCAGAAAAGTGCTGTTAGGACAGCTGTAGGGACAGCTGGTCACACCAGGAGGAGGTGGACAGGTTAGAAAAGAGCAAACCTGGGCCAAGGGGGTAATTTACAAGAGTATCTTCTTGTCCTAGTGGCTTAAACATTGTGTTTTAAAAATTACACAGAGCTTAAAAAAATGCTCAAGTCTTCTTCACCTGTTTTAGAAAGCAGACCTATATCTGCAGAAAACATACACTGTAGTCAGCTTGGCGTTCTCTTTCAATTGAAAGCAGAGTAGGAGCAAGGAGTAGATGAACTGCCAAATAAAGATAATAAACAGTAATTTGCCGATTTTGAGTTCTTTACAGCAAGTGTTTCCGATATTTATCTAGATATCCAGTCTTGATGAACATTTTGGGGATTCAGATTGGGTATGGAGGGGAATTCTTGCATTTTGGAAAGACAAACACACTTGCATGAGTCATAATTCTTAGTAAGTATAATAGAGGTCCTGGAGAAAATAATGTAAGACACATAATGGTATCAAAAAATTGAGTTTAGCAGAATCTGGCATTAAGGTAAAAGAAATTAGTGTTTGTTCCCTAAAACGTTGTTTAAATTGAAACCAAGTGAATGCATTTCATTTGTTTCACATGAGAACAATTGCAAAGCAGTACAAGTGCATTGAATCTGCTAAAACCTGAAGTCTCTCCTATCTTTCTGGAAAACATTCCCATTTTAAAGTTATGTCTGTTCAGTTCCCTTCATGACAGTAATTTTGAATTTAACTACCCATTTAGCAAAGGAGAGGGCAAGCCAGCATTGAAGGACTCAAAATTATATATTCTGGCCTCATGAAAATTTCATTGTTAAAATAAATAAATAAAAGCTTTCCAGAGTGAAATGCTGTGGTTATCTAAGAGGTCATATCTCTCCCTCACTCACTATCCTCATAATAAACAGCTATTAATTAAACTGAGGAGCAACTTGGTCTTTAGCTCTACAGGTGGGAGGGGGTTTATGGCCAGGTTTTATGATTGCCCTTTCTTTCCCCTCCCCACCTCTTTTTCTTTTTTCTTTTTTGTGTTTTGTTGTGGGTTGTTGTTTGTTCTTTTATAATCTGTACATCATCAGATCTATTTGTGTTTAATTTAAGGCCTTTTTGCATGTTGTGGGGCTTTTTCTGTAGGCAACCATTGTTCACTAGAGATTGAGCATAAGAAATGGAGACATATATATATAAGAAAAATGTAAGCATTAACAGATAATTGAAACTGGTTTTCTTAATGCCAATATTTAAATTCAGTGAAGTTTTCTTTAAATATATGGAATACTTTGACAGAGGATAATTTTAGAGCCATGATGCCAGGCCTGGCAGATTAATACTTTGTTTCACTAAATTTTCTTCCTCTTCAACAGCACTTCACCCAGTTAAGAGTTTGTGCCATTGTAATATATTCAAGAAATAAATAGCAAGCTATTGATCAAAGAACTCCTGGTAGAGATAAATCCAGCTTTAAACCTGCATAAACCAGCTACTTGAATTTAGCTTGGCTATTTATACTGTCCCATCGTGCTGTATTTAGAGCTGAGGGTTTGGTGACAGGAGTTGAAAGTTTGTGATCTGCTTTAGCTTGGAGGATGAGATGCGCTAAATGAAACATTAAAGAGTTCTTCTGTGCTTTGTTCTGTCCTAATGCAAGTTGTCAGGGGCTTTTTGTTGTCTGCAGTTTTTTGTTGGAAAAAGCATAAATTTATTTTATCATAAACTCAGTCATTTGTGAATACTTTAAACTAGAGCAAATTTTTTCTGCAGTTAGGTTAAAAATAGCATGTCCTAGGGACAGAGGAGGCAGCTGTGTTAAAGTATCTGCCTATTGCTACATTTTCAGGATTTCTGTTAATGATACAAAGTCAGTTGAAATGACATCCATTACATATTTGTCCAAACAAGTGGAAAAGAAAAATAAACAATGTGGTGCTAGAGAATCCATTAGAATTGTGTATCTCTGCCTGTCTTTCCTGATCAGAGGAGCTGATATCTATAGTCTACCCAAAGTTACTTCTGTAATACATATACATCACATTGAAAAGCAGTAAGACAGTGAGGTTTGCTTAGTATATATTATTACACATCTGTACTGTTTTGTGGTTCATATGTATGCAGATAAAATTTGCATCTCCTTTAGAGCCTTTGCATGCCCCGAAGAATGCATAATGGTTTTTAAAAAGATACTTTCTCCACAAAAGGGAGCAAAACTAGACTTCTACTAAGTAGATAGCTTCATTTAAGGGCCATAAATATTCTTGCAATAATGTAAACAAATTTTCCCAAAGGAGAAGATAACTGTAAATAAAGTGGGTGACATGAAAGTCTTTATTAATGCTTTATTAATGCTATTAGATTCAGCAAATGTTACTCTGCTATGCCATAGGTTACAATTTTTCCTCCATAGATTTTTGCTTATGGTTACTGTCAGCATACAACTGAAGCCAGGACTGTATATTAGGCTACTAGAAATTAATATAGCATGTGGTAATCCTCTTAGCACTTTTGTTCACTTGTGTCTTTTGTTAACCTTTGTTTTACACGCATCTTATCAATATTTTTTAGGACAGGTCCATTAAAACAAATTATAAGTGGCTAATACAGAATACTGTATTTTACCCTTAAATGTTATTCATATTTTAATAATTATTAGTATCTAGGTGTTCCATTCAAAACATCTGTACTGAGTGGAAGGATCTTCAATTTTATTAATTTTTGTAAACTGTTTGTCTCTCTTAGTTTTGGATATGGCCCGACACGTTCCCCTTTACCGAGCTCTGCTAGAATTACTCCGGGCTATTGCATCCTGCACATCGATGGTACCGTTACTTCTTCCTCTGTCAGGAGAAAGTAGTGAAGAGGAGGAAGAACAGTGTGAGTCACAAGCTTCTGTTGGGACTTTGTTGGCTAAAATGAAGACCTGTGTAGATACCTATACCAACCGACTGAGGTAATCACTTTTATTAGCCCTAACCTTCATTTAAACTGTATTGTGTTGTTGTGGTTAAGGAACAGTGCTCCTCAATTTAGTGTTCCCACTGGGACTCTCCAAATCACACTGCCCCTCTCTCACTCCTCCCCCTCCCCCTTCCTCTCCCTCTGTGGCAGGCTGGAGAGGAGAATTGGAGGCACCAAAGCTAAAGATTATGGGTTGAAATAAGAACAATTTACTGGAAACAGCAATGAGATAAGAAAATTAACAATAACAGCAACAATATTAATAACAAAACTATACAAATGAGAAAGTGATTCACATGCAAAAATGACCCGACTACAGAGCCTGACCTGACTCCAGCCGCACCACCCAACCGCTCCCACCAGCTCACTGATGCCACCCAACCTCTCTCCCTCTGGCTCGGAACTGGCACCACCCCACTGCTCCCTCCACCATGCTTACTCAACTGGAAGGAACCCCTTCTCCCTGGAAGACTCCCTTCCCCCCACCCCTAGCAGTGACGTGAGGTGTTATAGAATAATCCTCGGGTCCTGGCCATGCTTCCTCCTGGCTACTGCAAAAATAATCCCTGTCCTAGCCAGAACCAGGACATGTGTTCTTACATGTTATGAATATGGAAATGAAAGAAAATTCAGTTCTGTATATGTTTCTGAATGGATGCTGCAGTCCAGAGTGAAAACATACCTGCTGTTTGATCTAGATTTGTATTTATATCTATCTATCTGTCTGTATTACTGTACTATTTACAAGGAATGTTTTTGGTGTGACACATAGAAGCTGGTAGGTTTGCATAGTCTTGCATAGTCTTGTTAAGAAATAATAACCTGTCCTTCTCTGTGAAATTTAGTGCTATGTCTAAGCATATGCTGAAATATCATGAAAAGAAGGTAAATATAATGTCAGGAAAAGGTGTGTGTAGAATGTTCTTTCTCCCACTTTAAACTTGGAGTATTTACCAGCCATTACCCGAAAGACTCGCTGAGAAGGAATCTAATTAATGGAAGCTCTTTCTAGTAACTGCTGATGAACTGGACTTTACCCAGAAATTTCTCTAATCCTTGACTGAGATTGCTAGTCTTGCATATCAAGCATGTAATGTACCTGTAATGGGATTTTTTTTTTTTGCTGAATTAGTGTAAAAGAAACAGAACTAGGAAGGACAAAAACCAGTTCTTTATGTTGGATACCCATCTAAAAAAATCGGCTTGTGCTTGCTGGTAATATTATGCATATCATAGTATATTGTAATCTTCTTAAAATAAAAAAGAAAATATATTTGGCTTCTATGTAATCCATTTCCAATATATATGTATGTAATTATCCACCAGAATCACTGATTTGGGGCTTTCTTTTTTTTTTTGCTGATCTGGTCATCCGTTAGCCTCAGATTTAATGGTCATGGATACCTGTATCTTCTCATGTCACTTCCGCAGGCTGAATTCTAAAAAGAGAGAATGGCACATGACTACTACTCATAATCTCTTTTTAATTTGGTAAAATAAACGTGGTATGACTAGTTAGTTCTTCAGTGCCAACTTAAGATCTGAAAACAAAGAAGAATTCTAGAATTACAATCAGTATTATTTTTAGCATCAGATGAATTTGATAAGAATTCCCTAGTTGATTCAGTTACAATGTCTGTACAATTTTCTTATATTACTTTGATATGTCAGCAGAAAAGGAAAGCTTGTCTTTCACTGGTTGGTTTAAGCATAATGCTGTTTATCTTTTAAGCAGTTCATAGACAAAGATGAAAACACCAACAGGCTGAACAGCCTGGAATCATTGGGGTAGAAGGTTTGAGTTCTCGGCATTTTAGTTGAAGGCATGCCAGAAATATAAGCAAGTGTTGGCATGAATTTCTTAGATGGACAATCTGCTGTTCCTTTTAAGTCAAATTGCCAGAACAACAACATAATTATGGGTTCTAGTTTCAAAGGCAAAACTTCCTATCATCTGAGCAGCAGACTTGCACATCTACCAAATGTCATCTCCATGTTGGAGCAGCTGTGTCCAGAATTTAAGTGGAGCAGTTTTAGTTTTGGACTCCAGTTAACATTGAATTTCCTTTACTTTCAAAGGCCATAATATTCTGTTAGAAAATTGGGAAGTTTCTGGATAATGGAGAAGACATTTAGGTATGAGATGATTTCTCATGACTGTTTGACTGCTTGGGAGTCAAAAGCCATCACTCATTGGAGTGCAGTCAGGCTGATGTTGCCACGAGGGCTGAGTTTGAGCCAGTAGTTTGCTGTGGTGGCTGAGCCCTCTGCTGCAGAGGTGCTGACGTGTAGCAAAGCAGGCTCATCGGAACCACCATCTGCTGGGTGAGCTTTGTGGCAAATGGTTGATTTTGGCAAAATAAGCCGATTGCTTATTTGTGTGATGTGTAGTCTAGCAAGCCAGTGTCTAAAATTGCTAACTGTGCTGCATGGGGATGCTAGATACAACCAGGTAGGCCTGAAGCATTTTTCCTCCTATGGCTTTTCATTGTCTTCACTGATATTTTGCAGAACTTCAATGTGAAAAGGTGCGTTTTGCCAACAAAATGTTTTCTTTATAGTTGGGCCCCAAGAATCAAGGCCTAATTTCTTTTAATTGATTTTTCTTTAAAAGACAGAACAACTGTCGGTTCCTTTTGCTGTACTCTCAAGCTCATGTTTGGAGCTGATGGTTGTCTGCAGGGAGCAGTCTTGCAGCCTCTGCTGTTTTGGAATGCTTCAGCTTAGTGCCTGTAAGTAGTGCTTGAAGCCTCCAAGAGGAGTATGTGAAGCCATCTCAGAGGAGGTTACCAGTGTTTACCAGTGGTCATGTGCAAAGGGGGATGGTCCCTTGCTTGTTTTGCTTGATTTCAGGAGATTTGTTTAAGAATCTGTGAATTGCTGGAAGGCACAAATGTGGGGAGACAATGAGGGCTGAATGATACTGCAGTTGCAAACCTATGATAGTTTTATCCCAGGAAACTGAGTGTCAATCTGAGACCGAGCAACATTGTGCTGTAAGCACTGTCCCTGTGGTACACAGGGGCTGAATGGTTCATTTGCTTTACTCTGTGAATGCTTTGATAAGGGTATCATTCTGTATCATCACATTTACCTCTAAGTATCAGGCACGGGTGAGTAAGTATTAGTATTGACTTTGAAAATTAAAGTTGCCTTGGGAGTGTATCGTTCATTATTCATTTAGCACAGCATGAAGAGAAGGCTGTCATCTTCTAGTACAAGCTAAATTAATGGCTTAAATTATTAGCATGTACATTACTGTCTCTTCTAGCAAATGTGTTAGTGACTGTCATCCCTATAAATATGAGTTGACATTTTCTCTGCTTTTTCTTCAGTGATTGAAAAACTGTATGAGGAAGTTTCTGTGTCTAAATTAAATGTTTGGCTCCTCCTCCACACTGAAAATCTGAACATTTAAATAAAGGTTTGTCCTACATTAAAGCTCAGGAGTTTGATAAAACTGTTCGCTATCTGCATACATAAATTTATATGCAGGCTGATAGAGTGCAAGGAAAGAGCTGAAAGATCTTACTGGGTTTATCACTTTAATTTTGGTATTTCATCTCCTCCTTTATACAGTTTTGGGAGAGCTCTATAATTCGCAACAACTCCCTCTTTTGGGCTGGGGCTCTACTTGTGCCTCTGAAGCACTTGTGTATAACACACATTTTTATGTATGACACATAGAGTAGCTTCACACCTCCATCTTCAGGTCCGCAGCTGTTTCACATGGGATTTTAATCTTATAGTGCACCTGTTCTTTATTTTCTTTTAAAATGCGTTTATTTAATAATCATTATAAACCATATTTTAAGGATATGATTTTAGAAAGGGGGCTTTGTAGTCTTCTCATGTAAAAGAAATATAAAATTAAGTGTAATAGCTCATGTCTGCAATGAAGTTCAGTTCTGTCTCAGGTGGCAAAGCTGTGTGAACTTTAAAAAATTATGGTCAGTGTGAAAGTACATGCTACTGGGAATCTTTTGACAGGTTTTCCCATCTAGAGTCTAGGGAAATATTTGATTTACCATTCTTTGATTGTAAATAAACTGAGAAACTGTAAAGTACTGTTATATTTCTCAAACTATTTGTGTATAATACTAAAGTTGTAGAGAATAAGATAATGAGGCAGATGCCTACAGGAGAGCTTTTTTCAAGAGCATGTAGTGACAGGATGAGGGGGAATGGCTTTTAACTGAGAGTAGGTTTAGATTAAACAGTACAAAAAAAAATCTTTGCCGTGAGGGTGGTGAGGCACTGGAACAGGTTGCCCAGAGAAGTTGTGGATGCCCTATCCCTGGAAGTGTTTAAGGCCAGGCTGGATGGAGCTTTGAGCAACCTCATCTAGTGGGAGGTGTCCTGTCCATGGCAGGGAGGTTGGAACTAGGTGATCTTTAAGGTCCCTTCCAACCCAGACCCTTCTATGGGCCTATGATACTATAATCTTATGGGCTGTATGGGATTGATTGCACTAAATTGGTATTCTTATAGCAAAAGGTTTGGATCAAATAAAGGTAGGAAAACAAAATGAGGGAATAAAACTGGAGGTCATCACTAATAGGAGTCTTGCAAGTTGTGGCAATATCATTTGGGTTTTTCCCCAAAAGTGGGGGGAAAAGTTATCTTCACCCTAACTAACCATTAGACTATACAAGGAAGACTTGTGTGAGAAAACCAAATGTTGATGCGGTATGTCTGATCTTGGGATTTTTGTGATACCAGCTACCCTATACTCCCTAAGAAACTGATTGAAATCCCTGATTAGGAAGGATCGAGGTAAAAAATGAGATCAGGATGGGGCAGGGGTGAGGTGAGAGTGTGTCTGAACTAGATTTATTTCTGCATTTTGCTTCCTAAACTGTTCTTCCACAGTTATGGCCTGACTCAGAAGTTAGGCAGCTTGGTAATGTAGATCATCACATAAGCCCCAGATAACTACAGGTGTCAGGGTAGAGCTGTTCTGCAAACACTTGATTTAAAAAGTATATTCTGAGGAGAAGGGGGAGGTTTGTCTGTTGTGCTCATGGTTACAGTGGACAGCATTGGGTGGCAAAGGAGATGTAGGAGAATACATTCTCTTTTGATAGTTCAAAAATGCTGAAATGTAACTGTTCTATACAGCAGGGAGAACAGGAGGAAATTATACTATTGGTACTGAAAGTTTGTGTTTGATCAGATGTCTCCTTTTCCTACTGCTTCAACTGGATATATATTCTTTGTCTGCTGAGGTGGTTGCTGTCAGTAACTCACGATATATATAGGAATTGTTAGGCTTTTTGTTTAGCGGGGCAAACACCTTAATTTTTTTTATTCTGAGTCAAAGTAGAAAGAAAAACAAAAAAACGAGTAGTTTAAATTGTGAAACCATGTGGAAGATGAAAGACCTACAAGATAACTGTCTTGAAAACGTATTTGTAATTCATTTCTCTTTCAGTACCTTCACTAAGCACATTTATATGGCTTTTCACACATCTTTCTCTTTGATAAAGCCCACTGACATTTCACTTCAGCCAGAATTTCTCCAAGGGTTTTGTAGCAAATAGCTTAAGGCTTCTACGTCAATAGCAGGCAGATCTAAATCTGTATACCTTTCTTGGGACTGGTAGCTGCTAGTATGTCAGTGGCATTAAAACACGTTGTCACTGAGGTTTAGTGGCTTTAAATAGACATTTCTGAATGTGCCTAGTAGGTTATTTAAAAATGTTGGCCTAGCTTTCCACAAGTAAAAATGCAACAACAAGGATTTTGGACAGTATGAATGGGAGAGGCAGCTGCTGCTTCTATGTCTTAAACTGTTCCTCAGATGCTGCCTGGTGCTGGTTCTGGTGCTTTCCTCCTAAATTTGAGGATCTAAAAGCTCAGCATTGCTTGAAGTCAACAATGGGCTAACATCCTTTTGGATCAAATCTGGAACAGGGAAAATGTACTGTGCTGCAGTAATGAATTTTGTTATTAATGCTCTAGGGATAGTCTCATTTGATTAGGTAGAGTACAAAGACTGTATTCAGTATTACTGTAATCACCTTTACTGAATAGTTTAGAGACTCATTCATTATGCATAATTTCAGTCTAGAATAAAATACTGCTAAATATGTTTGGTACATCAAGGCATTAAGTTGCTATTTTTTCTTGTGTTGATAGTTTTCTGGTTTGCATCTAGATATTGTAGTGGTAAAGAGAAAACCAGTGTATCTTGGCTGTTGAACTTGTTTGGGTTTTAAAATGAACAAGTGCTATTGAAACAAAAAATTTATAAATTTAAAAAAAATTAATTTGGGGGCTGTTAGCATTAAAATCTATTAAGTTTTGCAGGATGACAGTGTAAATTTATATTAGTTCTTAAAAAACAGAAGCTTTTACATTTAGGTTACATTCATATCAAATACCATTATCTTCATTTCAACATTTGACTATATATGCTAGTAAAGACTTGATTGTCACAATCTAAATATTTAAATATATCTTAAATTACTAGGCAACTAGCTTCTATCAAACAACGGTGTTAGTATATACTGTATATTAAAATTATGTCATTAGAAAAATTTCAGGTGTTTAAATTGACATTTTAATTTGCAATACTTAGATTATAAACATCCAACATAATCTAGATGCCTTCTATATATTAAGATTTTTTAAATTGTTACAATCAACTGTTCATTGAAATAAAAGGTCTAAATCTCTGTAGCCCAGAAGAGAACTGCAGAGAGATACAAACGTCATGTTTGATCTACTGTCCTGTGATGCCTGGGTTGCCGTTCATATACATGCTGTGAATTTTCACTAGAGGTTTCCTGCAGTTTTACCATTGGTGTATTTTCAATAATTGCTAGTGGATTGTGTAGCAAGAAAGAATACTTTATTACCTGTTTAGGACTTAGTTTTGCGCAGGGTCTGCATGGATGAAACGCACATTCATGACATGACATGATCTTTGTCAGACTGATTTTGTAAGTTTTTCTAGTACTTAGTGGAAGTGCAAACATAAGATCAGCATGCAGTTGAACAATCGAGTACTGAAAGGTTGAAGCAGAAACTGCTATACTGGTGTTGCTGGCTTTATGTTCATATTTTTACTCGTTGTATCAGATGTACATCTGTTTGTCAAAGCAGGACGGCATGTTCAGTGTTGTTGCAACTGATTGCTACATTCAGTGATTAACCTGGAGATAGAGAGAGAACATTCCATTTTAGAAGGCTTGTTTTAATCTTGATTCCTTTAGCTTTGCTGTTTTTCCCTGTTTACAAATATTCTGGCTGAAAAATATTCCCTCATGCTGTATCCTATTTCATTGCCCCATACAGGTCTAAAAAAGACAAAGCTAAAGCAGGAGTAAAACCAGATACTTCTGATCAAGAACCAGAGGGATTGACCCTTTTGGTACCAGACATCCAAAAGACCGCGGAGATAGTTTATGCTGCTACTACCAGTTTGCGCCAAGCAAACCAAGGTAAAATAGAAATACTTTTATAAGTATATAAAGTATATAGTGTTTATTTGTAATGCAGTCATTGACAGATAACTTAAAAATTAGCTTAAAAGCAAGACAAAATACTTCCTTTCTGTCCCCAACCACTGACTGCGTTTTCAAAGGTGGTTGGAACCCTGTGGTAGTCTTAAATGTTTTGATCAGGAAACAGAATAATTCAAGTAAGTTAGAGTAAACCTCACAACTTCCAGCACAGGTACGTAGCACCTTTTTTATTATTGTTTTTCTTGGCAGAAAAGAGCAACATATGTGATCTTTAAGAGTAAGGCATTTGCTTTTAAAACTAAATCTTATCAATTAGATTAACTGTTGACTAGATGAATGCAGAAAGAAAGTCTAAAACCTGGACTGAACCGGCAGAATTTCAAAGCACCATCTGCTTGTCCAGTAAAGAAAACTAAAGATAAGGTAGCTGAATCAGGGAAGTGGATTTTCTAAAGGCATGTATAATCAGCTCCTGATTTTGGAGAGTCCAAGAATTCATGTGGAAATAGCCATCCACACAAGCAAGCTTCTTGTTTTAAATTAAAAAAAATAAAAGAAACAATAAAAAAATATTCATAACAGCAGCAGTCATTAATTATTTCTGAGCTGAGATTATGACCTTTATTTACTTCAAGCTGTTCAGATAATGAAATATACAGTAGTGAGAAAAAGAGATTTTTGAGACTTCTCTGCAAAAGAATGTAACCATAAAATGTCATTTCAATTTAAATAATCCCCAAACGCTTGCTGTGCTTGTCTCAGAATTACATAGGTAACTACAAATAATCATCACATTTTGTATAACAGAAAAGAAGATGGCTGAATACTCCAAAAAGGCTGCTGTGAAGCCCAAGCCTTTGTCTGTTTTACGGTCTCTTGAAGAAAAGTATGTGGCTGTCATGAAAAAACTCCAGTTTGGTAGGTTGAGAAGCGTGAATGTTTGTGTTTAGAAAGCAGACACAGAAGAAATATGTGTTCTGTTGGATGGAATTCCTTAGTGTTTTAAAATTAACAACTGTTTTACATATGCGACCACTAATAACTTTCACATATGGAAAATTAAATAAGTCTGTATTTTCAGGTTACCAACTCATGCACGCTTTGAACTAATAAGAAATATTTTAAGCATATGCTAGAGTAATTCAAGGGACTAGATGAATTTAATGATGGTGTTTGTGTTTTCATTACGGTAATGATTTGTGAGTCTTTCAGTTCTCAAGTTACATTGAAGTGTTGTTTGATTATTTTTTTTTTAAAGCTCATATATGGTTCTATATGTATATGTTTATGTAGCTTTTATTTTTTAAATAGAATAGAATCCAAATCAAAACATGTTTTTTAAATGGAACTGTGGTAAATTTCACTGTCCTTTCATGGAATCCAATATGTTGCATTTGGATAATGTGATAGGAATCAGTCCTTACTTTGGCCATAGGGGGAATGTGTTACCAAAGAAAAAGGCATGAAGAACTAATAGTATCTTATCCAAAAAAAGGTACAGCATTCTTGCAAAAACGTGTTCTCTGAGTATTTTTTTAGTTGCAGTGACAGCATTTGCAGTCACCTTACTTTGCTGTTGTATTTGTAAGCAGTTTTTCTCACAAATGTTTTTGGAGTATATGCCAAGAGTAGGAGATAGAGAGGTTTGTAATGGGAGCTTTTCGCTCTGGCAGCCGAGCTGCAGATGTTGCATAGCAAGTGATTCAAGAAAACCAGCTCCGCTGTAATTTTTTGTGATTCTTTGATAACATTGCAACCAGCACTTGGCATCACACAAATTCCATTATTAGCATTATTATGTATTCGTGTCATTACATTCCTGATCTGGAGTAGCTGGTAGCTTTCCAAATTGGGAATGGTGTATATGTGACAAGTTGCATGTGAAAGCTTGTAAATTTGCTGCAGAATTTATTTCAACCCAGCACTGTTAATGCTTTGTTTTCTGTGATCACTGTTAACTCGCAAAATATGTAGTTTTGTACATTAGTGTAATGCAAATTAAACTTTCCTGATTTTAATAGTCAGAATCTTTATCCAAGACTAATTCATTATTAACTTCACTCCTTTCCTGATGCATTAAAATTTTCTTCTAGATACATTTGAAATGGTTTCTGAAGACGATGACGGAAAATTGGTTTTTAAAGTAAATTACCACTACATGTCTCAGGTAAAAAATGCAAGTGACGCCAACAGTGCTGCCAGAGCCCGACGTCTTGCTCAAGAAGCTGTGACTCTTTCAACCTCACTGCCTCTCTCATCCTCATCCAGCGTTTTTGTACGTTGTGATGAGGAGCGGCTTGACATCATGAAGGTAAAGGAGCAAAGTTATTTTTATTCCTCTCTTCAGCTTGGCATATAAATTTTTAAGAAGGTGCTTTAAATCTTAGGAAAAACCAGAAGCATTTCATGTGTACTTTAACTGCTGTCCAAACGTTAACGTAAGGAATAGTATCTGAGTCTGATTCTGATTTCTCAATAACTTGGCAGGGAGAGTCCATCTGCCCCAGGAGTGTTCTGTCAGCCAAGGAGAATTCCCAGAACAAAGTTCATTCTTCTTCAGCTATTCCAAAGGGAAAACTTTAATTTTGTTTCTCCATTATGGTCAAAGTGTATCTTTGCCTGTGACCATTTAAGTGGTAGGCAGTAGGTATGAAGAAGTACTACAGAGTGTCTCTGTATACAGAGTGTCTCTGGACCTGAGGAAACATTCTGTTAATAGCATCCAATATGGAGAAGAGTTTTACCTCCTTCTGTCTTGCTTTCCATTTGTAATCTGGAAAAAGGAATGTTCGCAAAGGCTTCACTTACCCACAGTATCAAAATGAACAGAATGACAGCCTGTGTGTGGTTATGGTGTCTAATAATATTTTCTGCTAAATACCATGTGGAAATAAAATGCTTCATGTAATTTATCAAATCTCAACTGTGTGAGAAATATAAGGATGGAGGGGGTTAAGAGTTTTTCTTTTTTTTTTTTTTTAACAATGGTAGGTTCTCATTACTGGTCCTGCAGACACCCCTTACGCAAATGGTTGCTTTGAATTTGATGTGTATTTCCCACAAGACTATCCTAATTCCCCCCCACTTGTGAATCTGGAAACAACTGGAGGCCACAGCGTGAGATTTAATCCAAACCTCTACAATGATGGCAAGGTAGGTCAACTTGGTCCCTGTGTTAGAGTAACAAGCCTTAAGGTATGCCAGAGGAGGTTTAGGAGGAGTTTCTCCACATTAGGAGGAATTTCACCACGGAAAGAGTGATTAGACATTAGAATGGACTGCCTAGGGAGGTGATGAAGTCACTATCCCTGGAGGTCTTTAAAAAAAGACTGGATGTGGCCCTTAGTGCCGTGGTCTGGCTGACATGGTGGTGTTTGTCCATAGATTGGACTTGATGATCTCAAAGGATCTTTTCCAACCTAATTGATTCTGTGATAGGAAACAAATTTGACTTTTAGAATGAAGTTATACAAAAGTTTATCAAAAATAAATTAATGTAATGTTAACATTCTGTGCTGTCCAAGCAGAACAGTTTTGTCATAATATTTGTGGTATTAATAACATCACCTTTTCAGGTGTGTTTAAGCATACTGAACACATGGCATGGGAGGCCAGAAGAGAAATGGAATCCCCAAACATCAAGTTTTTTGCAGGTGAGCAATTTCTTCATTCTCTTCAGGATGTCATCTAGGAGTAGTAAGTGGTCTGTTGGTCCTAAGGATTCTTTTTGTAGAATTTTTAAAGCAGAATTTTCTTCTTCAAATAAACATAAATAGGACAGAAGTCCAGAAAACACCCTTGGAACACTAGAAAAGGAACACTGTAGAGTAGAGAAGTTCTTCAAAGTGCTCTTTGAAACCAGTATTTCTTATTGGTCTTGTCTTGAAGAGCAACCGTTCACGTCCGCAGATCGTTCCTGCACCGGTTCTGCTCAGATGCTTTGAAGTGCTTTATTTTTTAAAATTAAAAAAAAAGAAGAAAAAGAAAAGATAATTCCTCCTGGAATTATCACAAGTTTTTTTATGATAAAGACAAAAGAGACTCCGCATTGTGAGAGATGAGAAGGTGTAGTACACTAGTGCACACTGTAACTGTGCTCCTCCGAAGTCTACAAGAGGAATAGAGGTGCAGGGAGTTACAGTGTAGCTATACTGTGTTCAATAACAATTAGTGTTACATTAGAGCAGAATTTATTGGGACATATGGTCCTTATAAATACCATTATAAGGACATGGAGTCCTTATAATTTGCAGCTTTATTTCATAGAAATGCACTGACTCATAAGCACAGGCATTAAATAAAAGTAAAGCTTCTTTCCTATGGCAGTTTCTGAATTTATTCCTTCTTTGGAGTAATTACATAGCACAAGGTACATTTTCTGTTCCAAATCCTAGAAGCCTGTACAGTTTCTGTTTCAGTATAATAGAATTACTGCCTTCAGCAGAACAGATTTCAGCTTGTTCAGGGTTTGGCTGTGGAGAACTGATTGATCAGTCTCCTAAAAATTCAAGAATGATCTGTTCCAGTGTGTGGAAGTCAAGCAGGAGAGGGAGAAGGCCAGCATGGGTAAAAAAGAACTCCTGCCTAAGATCAACTGCAATAAGGAAGTACACAGAAGGCAGAAAGAGGAGGTGGGCTACTTGTGAGAAATAAAAGGACATTACTCAAACATTCAGGAGAGAAATTAGGAAAACTAAAGCTCAGCTGGGCTCTAAAATGGTGAGGGGTATAAAGGGGAACAAGAAGAGCTTTTTGTGAGTATACTGGCAGCAAAAGAACAAATTTTCCTTAGGCTTTCCTACTGCTCAGTGGGGCATAGAAAAGGCAGAGGTCATCTTTACCTCACTCTTAGGGGTAAGGTTTGCTTTCACATGTCTCTGAGCCCTAACTAGGAAGGTTTTTGAGAATGAGGACTTACAGCAGAGGAAACAATATTCAAGCTGCTTGGACCCACATGTTCTTGGAACCAAACCCAATGCATCCAGGTTAGCTGAGGGAGCCAGCTGATATCACTGTGGAGCCATCAGCTCTCATCTTTGACAGTCAGAACAATCAAAGGAGCTTCCTGGCAAATCTCACACTCAGCTTCAAGATCAGCAAGAGAGAGGATCTGGGGAGCTGTAAGCTGGTCAGCAAGACTTTGTGGGCCTTGGGAAGATTATGGAACAAATAATCCTGAAGCTATTTTCAAGTACATGAAGACGAGAACAGGCAGTGTGGGTTTACTGGGCAGAACAGAGCTTACCCTTGCCTTCTAAAGTGAGGTGCCTGGCTTTGCACAAAGGGACAACAGTCGATGTAGCTCACTTTGACTTCAGCAAGATACAGTCTCCCTTAGCACCTTGTAGCCAAACCGATGAGATGTGTATTATAAGAGTTTGGAAAAGTGGCTGGACCAGTGGCAGAGATCTTACTGCTGTCTTCGATACCTGAATGGGGAAAGGATAGAGAAGATGGAGCCAGGTACCTCTTCTAGATGCAAAGCACTAGGACAAGTACCAGTTGACACAAGATGGGACATGGGAAATTTTGATGAAATGTTAGGAAAAATTTTTTCACCATGGGAGTGACAAACATTGTGATAGGTATCTAAGACTTCCTTACATACTGCAAGTCTCCCAAGATAAAATTTCTTAATGAAGAGATGAACTGCAATTTTGGACTTTAACTGTAAAATCATTGTAGAAAGGTGGGAGTATTAGGAAGTCTTATTTTCACTAGAGTCCTTTTTTTTTTAGATGAAAGTGTTAGATTTGATTGCTAGAAATCACATGCAGCATTTGAGTTTAAAATTTAAAAGTTTTTTTCGAGATTCATTTTGAAAATAGTATGAAAACTGTTGGAAAAAGTCCCATCCCCACCATACTGGGAGAAAAACACTTTATAGCTATTACTTGGAAAACAGCTGTAGGACTAAATAAATTGCTTGGAAAGAATTAAGCACTACATGTTTTTTCTGGTTCAGAGATTGAACTATTGTCAGACCACCCAAAATACTTAGGAAATTAACTTTTATAACCCAGGGAAACTGGAAGATCAGTGTAGAGTTTCTCATTCATTACAGTTATTATTCAAGGTATCAGCTGCTTATTCGGGCCCAGAAAGTACAATGCTGCAGTGTCAAATTTCTCTACCATAGCTACTTAAAACAATTATATAGATCTAAAATACAAAATTTTTAAAAAGCAAAACCCAGCTACTTCCTGAAACACATAAAGGCCACAGATCACCAAAACACCTTTGGTACCCGAAGCCTCGGCCCTAGAGTACTCTGGCTTGGCTTAGCACTTTTGCATTAATGTTCTGCCTTTTTTGGTTTGCTTGCTGGAACCTGATTTGTGAGGCACATTCTGTAAGGTTTGACAGTAAATAGCCATGGCTTCTTCTAGCTGAATGCTGGGTGGGTACAGGAGACTGTGATGGTGCACACAGTATCATGTACTAGCACCTGCCTGAGGAACAGATTTTCCTTCTCAGCTCACTGAGGGATGCTACTTTATTTTTCCCACCGCACAGCTACGTGCCCAATCCATCAGATTGCCCTAGATTGCCCTTCTCTGCTATAATTTAAGCAGAGCCACTACCCAACTACAAACTAACAAGGTGCAGTGGCACCTAAAGGAGTGAAGGTGCTTTCCCACGGGATGGTAGTGGGACTGAGGTTAACCTGGGTCATTCAGCTGATTCTTGGACTGTTGCTTTGATACAAGTTACTGATTTAGCATTGTGTCTGTGGAGTGAGTACACATCGCAGAGAGTATGGAAAGCTGGAACACTTCTGTGCTGGCTTTGCTACAAGAGAAGCTCTGGGAGAATGCCACACATAAGCACAGAGCAGAACTACCTAGTTGTCAGAGCACTGCCCTGTGAAGGAACCCAAGTTTTGAATTGCCACTGGCATGGTATCTATCTGTTGTAAGCTGTACATTCTGCATCTACCAAGAAAAAGGAGGACTTTTGTCTTCCATATCCAAATTCACAAACTGGGCTGCTAAATTAGGGAATGTCTTCAAGCTTTAAATTGTATCCAGGCTGGGGGGAGAATCAGTTCCAGAAACAGCTGCCCTGACATGGATATCTTGCACCTAAGTATGCCCAGTGCTGGAAATGCCATTCCTAGATCTGTAACATATCATCAGCTTTTCAATTATTGAGGAAATGTAAGTGTTCAAATCTCCATTTTTGAATTCTTTACAGTTTTGGAACTAAGTTTGTGTGCAGAATTGTAATCCCTGAAATTGTTGCTGAACTTGGTTCTAAGTATATAAGAAAAATCTGTCCTTCATTTAATAAAAAAGTTAGTTGACAGGGATGAATGTTTTAATACTGGAAAAATTAGCAAGTCATCAAATCATTAATATACAGTACATATACATTTGGATTCCTAAGTGCCCTATGTATCTATTTAATTATTTGTTTTATATTAGGGATATCTGAGTGTATAGTTAAATGCCTTGTATTTATGTAAACATCTATTCCCACATGCGCTGCATCGTAGAATCGAAGGAGGGAAAACTCATTTCCTAATCACTGAATAGTTGGTGCTTTGTTAATATAGTATCGACAACATTTTTTTTTCCTATTTAAAGAGGAATACTGAGATTTTGTTTTAATGGCATATGACACTGTTTTTTGTAAAATATGAAATGAAAGGGCTAAGAAAGAAAAAAGAAAGAAAAAATGGGAGAATATGTAGATCAAGATTAATTTCAGTGGTTCACCTGGCATTTCACCTCCCTCATTCCTTTTCCATCTAGTTCTGATTTAGAAGAATTAGCAAGCTTAGCTACAGGAAAAAAAATCAAAATTGTTGACTGAGAACTTGACAAATACACTCTCTTTCAGAAAAGGGTACAATCAGACATTTCTTCCTGTAAATACTGCCTTGTGTTTATATTTGTATCTTTGTGTTTGTTTGGTTCGGGGGTTTTTTTGAACCGACATTTGTCATTTAATTAGTGTTTGAGCCAAATACACAGTCACAGGACTTGGTGTTTTTGTATTTTTAGTGCTGGTTTCAGTTTAAAAACTCGGACGTAGCCTGTGTTACAAATGAAAGTGCTTTGCAATAGAAGTGGGTTTGCACTCACATAAGGTGACCAGAATTATGTATGTTTGTAAAAATATTTGGGTAGCACAATTTTAATATTTAGTTTCTTCTCTTGACAGGTGTTAGTGTCTGTCCAATCCCTAATACTGGTAGCAGAACCATATTTTAATGAACCAGGTTATGAACGATCAAGAGGTACTCCAAGTGGTACCCAGAGCTCCAGAGAATATGACGGAAATATACGGCAGGCAACAGTCAAGTGGGCAATGCTTGAACAAATGAGAAATCCGTCACCATGTTTTAAGGAGGTAGGTTTTGTGAAACACAGTAAATATTTCTCTTGTTTGAGCATTAAGAATAATGCAAATATTTGGAAACATCATGCATGAGATGTCAGTTTTTAGCCTGGGGCAACTGACTCAAGAGACTGAAGTGAATAAGGATGCACCTGACTTCACAGATTCTTTTCTGGGAAACGGGAATGCACACAAGTTGGGGCTGACCTGAGCAGAGGCTTGGTGCAGTTTGGTAGAACATGGTTCATTCAGCTCAGCTCATTCTTAATGCCGAGTGGTACCTTCTACATTGCCTGTAAAAACTGTTGATCAGGCCTACAAATGGGCATTAGTCTGCTCATTAATCTACATAACTAACAGGAAGTATTTTTCCAAGAAACATAAATTTGAAGTAAGTAGTAGGAAACACTTCAGCTATACCAAGACAGTAAGTAGAAGACTATGATAAAGATAATATTGTGACACATAATCAAATAACCTCTGCTAAGAGGTCCTTTTCTTCCAGCTAATGTAACAATATCACTTTGGCAAAAGGAGTTCTCGAAGTACAATGAGATTAAATTAATTGAAGATATAAGAAAGCAGTGGGCTCCCTGACAGTAATGCTCCATGTTTCTTCTCACATATACAGAAATGAAGGATATGCAGTATTACAGCATTTGGTAACTGAATCCCAGGTTACTGCTGCTGCAGCTTCCTTCAAAAGAGTCTCAGCAATATTGTGCTTACTCTGCAGCTCAGCTTTTTCACTTGCTGGTATGAAAAAGGCAGCTTTTGGAAGAATACTGGATTCCATCTGTGGCCCCATCCAAATGTAAACACATCTCTCAGATTATCTGAGTACTTTCCCGGGACACTTGCTTGTTGTTAAGACCTCTAGGTTTTTTGTAGGGTTATTTTAGGAACCTTAACAGTGATGATCAATTCAGTAACATAAATGCAAAGGCATACTGAAAACTGAAGGCTTTAAGAACTTACATCCTGACATCTGTTGTCTTCAAAAATCTCAACTGTCTTCTCTTTAGTGTCTTAAATGACAGGTAGGCTGAGGAGATCTACACTGCCAGTCTTTGGGAGTTCTTCCAAGCTCCATTATGGATTTAAGGAATGCATCCAGAATTGAAGTCACACTTTCAATATGCAGTTTCTCTTTAGACAGATAGCTATATTCTCTAACCTCCGGAGGGAAAGATGATTTTGCCAATTAAGTTGCAATATTGCCAAGAACTCTCTGTGCTCAATAAAATTTGTTTGATTTTATTGTTTCTTTCACCATTCACAGTTTTAGAAAAATGTTTAGGACAAAGCCAACACTAAGCAGAGTTTCACAACTTTGTGTGAGGGTTGATTGGTTGGTTTTTTAAACCCAAATGTGTACTTAAATACCAAAATTACTCTGCAGTCAAATACTTGCTCCTACCAAAACTGCGGAAAGCTCAACTACTATTGCCTGGGAATTCTGCTGTCTCCAGAGGTGCTGCCTCTGCCTAGGGCATGTAACTGTGATTGCATCTCTTCTGTAGCAGCTGGTATGATCCTTTTTCTCTCTGCAGAAGCATGTTATGTTCCCATGCTCTTACTGTTGACAGCATTTCTGCATATCTGTTTTCTGTTCGGGCAGCCAGTGATTAGTGACAGGGGAAGACCTGTGCTTCTCTAGTAAAATAGGGTGGTGAAGGAAGCAATAAAAGCCTTAACACTGTATCTGTGTAACTGCCTGTGTGCAAACTTAAACGTCCATACATTGTGCCTTTGTAGTAAGTTCATCCTGGAACTGAAGAATGTGTGTAGCAATCTGCTATCACTTTCTCTTTTGCTTGTTGTATTCCTGGTACTCATTTACCCTGCACCCAGATAACACAAGCAACTGCTGAAATGGCAGGCTGCACACAAATCATAGGTTCACACAGACTGGAAGAGACATCCAGGCCAATGAGCTCCTCAAAACAGCATCAGCTGAATTCAGACCAGGTTCTTCAGGGCTTTTTCCAGTTGGGTCTTGGAAACCTCCAAGGACAGAAATTCCACAATTTATCTCCAGCCTGGTTCAATGCTGAATTATCCTTATACTGATTGTCTTTTTCCTTATATTCAGTTAGACCCACAGATGTCTTGCAGATTTGGTATTGTTTAAGTATATGTTTCTTCTATCCATGTTACATTGGGAACGTTTTCTTGCAGGTCATCCACAAACACTTTTACTTGAAAAGAGTGGAGATCATGGCTCAGTGTGAGGAGTGGATAGCAGACATACAGCAGTACAGCAGTGACAAACGGGTAGGCAGGACTATGTCCCACCATGCAGCAGCTCTAAAGGTGAGATTTTTATAATTTCATGTCCTTTAATCCAAAGATGACAAAGGGCAATAAAATTGCTCCCAGACTGAGTTTTATAATGGTGCTAATAGAAAACCCTGGCAACTTTAAAACCTATAAACAAACCTAAGTTTCCTAGCTGGTAAGAGATAAAATGTATGTGCACTCCACTTTCTCAGGTTTTTTTCTACAAGTTGGACTTTCCTTTAGCACCTGTCCTGCCTGTGTTTCTATGAATACTTACATAAGATACAGAGGGGTTTTTTTGTTCGCAGTAAGGGTGGGTAGATGTTAATGATAAAGTTGCATTAGAACCAATTCCTTGCCAGAAGACAAGCTTTTAGAGTAGACAAGCACAGTTACTAAGCTGCGGTCCACTACAGCCACTTTAACCTGTGTTTACTTTAATCAAATTATAACCATTATAAATGCTTTCTGCCTTCCTAGCCAAGTATTATCATTTGTATATTTTGTGCCTGCACAGACAACACACCTCTATTTGGGATTTTTTCTTCCCCTGAGATACAAACCCCGAATTTTTAAAGGCTTCTTTTTTCTATTGCTAGACTTGCATTGTTTCAATGTGACTGGTCTTCAAAGCGAAGTTACTGTTTGTTAAGTTACTGTGATCAGTATACAAATCTCTGCGTATCTGTAACAGATCTCATCGTGAACTCTTTATGAATTTGTTTGGGCTGTATGACCTACCTAGTCCGAGCCAGTTTCTGCTGCAATCACCAAACACAAATGTGACTCAACCACAAGACAAATAGTGTAGCATTTATATTGATGCACTTGTTGGCTGCAATTCTGTTGACCGCCTTTAATTTGTCCCTAGCAGCACTTGCTAATTATTCTGTCAATAAAAGGAAAGTACTAATCCTTCAGTATGGGGGAGAAGTTGATCCAGTCACTAAAATAGTACATTTAAACCTTTTCTACTCACTCTTTTTGTTTGTCTTATGTTGTCTGACGTTGTGAAAAGTATTGTTTTAACTATGGCCTTCCACACTGACTTCTGTTTGTATATTCAGCGTCATACAGCTCAGTTGCGGGAAGAACTTCTAAAACTTCCCTGTCCTGAAGGATTGGATCCAGACACTGACGACTCCACAGAAAAATGCAGTGCCACAACAAGCTCAGAAGAGACCATGTTGCACGAACAGGTTAAACCCAGCAGCAGTAAAGATGTCCCCACTGATTTCAAGTTATGAGTCGCATTGACATGGACTTTGTAGACACAACGGCTTTGAAGCACAAGCCAAATATGTCAATATTTGTATGTAAGAAGTTAATTATGTAATAGGTAATGAAATTGAAACTATACTATGCCCTTAAGGATATACAGTTTAATTAAAAATGATCTTTTATTTACCTGTACAAGAGTGTAAACTTTTTTGTGCTTTTATTTTTCAATTGTGAGAACCACTGATTGGTATGTTTAAAAAGTTATGTATACAAAAAATGGATAAATCACTGATATATAAGGGAAACTACCTTAGGAAAGAATGTTTACTGAATGTTTATTATTTTTTTTTACTTGTAGAGTGAGGGCGGTTGTAACAAAGAATATATATTGGTCATTCTTACAGCTACTATTTAAAGTCAGAAAATTTTCACTGAATTTGATAGATTTTACGTTTGGCCATATATTCATGCTCATATTTGATTCTAAAGAAAACCTCCTGTATACTTCAATAAACGTTAAATGGACATGATCCCTCTTTTATGATTTACTGGTACATTTTTTAAATAAACTGCCATAAAATACATTTTAGCTGAAGACTTGCACTTGTATGACTGAATTCATTACAGTCAACATACTTAATTTTATGCATACTAAATCTAAAATGCAGATGAAATAAATGCATATGGTTTTACCTCATGCCAAAATTTGGACTTCTGAATTCATCTTTTTTTTTGGCTATTTTATGCAAACGAACAGTATTCTAAATTTCTTAAGGGCTATTCTGGAACAAAAGTCTTTACTGTATTGAAATGTCTGATTTTTACATAATCAACTGTACTCTTAATTGCTGACAGGGGCTAGCGACATGCCACGCAGGACTCCGATGTTCTGTAGTTCCTACTGTATAGACTTATTTCCAGTTTTATACTTGCAGCCACAGATCCCTAACTAAAAAGGGTAACAGATTTGCTTGACTTAATAATCAAGTCTCGCTTTTAACATAACATGCATTGCTATCACTGTTCTTAATTTTTGAGTAGTCCTTGAAGGACTAAAAAATTAGTACTGGTGTTACCTCAGACTAATGATCTGTTGTATGATAAATACTACAAATCAGGCAAAACCGAAGGGTTTTTGTTTTCTATTTGTTCTTTGTTTATAAGTATCACGCTGGAATTTTTTCACTTTTTGTTTTACAATGTATTATTTCTAATCATTAAAAATGGCACCAACTGAGGTTGTGTTCTTATGCTGATGGTTAACAGTTAGTTCTGATAATCCTGACCAAAGTGCAATTTTTCTGTTCTGTTGATGTGTTGTGTTAATCCAAGGCCTGTCCTGATTGTACATACCTCTCAAAATACCAACTTAGCTACATCTGTGTAACTTCAGGGGATCCTTAATCAAAAAGGAAAACAAGCAGCTCTGTGCCAGAATTGCTGGTAAATACATGAAACAAAGAGCTTATGCCGCATAGTCAAAGTGTTAGAACTTCAGTGTTACAACAGCACTGCATTTTTATAGACTGGATTTTACTTACTTTCTGTTACTGTACAAAGTGACTGTGATACTCCTGTAAAGGCTCCAAAAGCAAAATTACCCGCTGACTTCCAATTATATTTAAGTTAGGAGTTTCCATTAAAGCTCTGCACTTATGCCTAAACTGTCTGCCTACAGGAGCGTAGTCTTTTTATAAAATCCTGGCACTCATACCAAAACCAAATGTATCAAACCTGAAGCTCCTCTTTAAAAGTGAAGAGTTTTTTCTCTACCACTAAAATGCAACATTGAAATAAAAAGTACTGAACATGCCTTGATTTGACATGAGGAGGGTGGCTAACATGATTGTGCCTCCATCTCTGGTATGTATTTATGGTTTCATAGCAATGCTAATGTGAAGTCACTGCTGCTTAATTAAGCAAATGTAAACAGCTGCATGGGATATTAAACTCTAATTTGTATCCACATACCAATTATCCATTTTTTGCTCTAACACGAGCTAAAATGGTATTGTACCAAATTATTGCAGAGATTCAATCCTTAATAACTTGCAACTGTGTTACAGTCTACTAAGTAAATTGTGAACTTGGCAACAGATACAAAATACTTATTTTTAGGGTTTTATATACATAAGGTAGCTATGCTACCTTGCAGTAACATCACAGTAAATCCAATGAGGTGTGTAGACTCATCTCTTACCATTTTATCAAACTGAATAGAAACTTGTATAGATAGATCACAGTTTCTAACTATCCATTCAAGTCCTGTGTTTTAACTGTTAAGCTGATTTTGTAGAAAATGTTTTAAAAAATAACAAATTATTTTCAGAAGGCCAAAGGGCAGTAAACTGCTAGTTAGATCGTTATGGAATTTCACTCCATGTTTTTTGGTGCTGCCTTTGGCCCAAGATTCACTGCTGCCACTACAGTTGCTGTGCAGTGTAGTGTGGGACATTACCAGCCATTGGAATTGCTGTAGCCACTCTGCCAGAGGAAGACCACACCACAGAGTAAGTGAGGAATGTTTCCTGATGCATCACAGACAACAATGCCAAGCTTTTCTGACTGATTCAACTACACTGTCTGCGGGAGAGGAAACAGCTTGGCCCATCTATGAGACCCTGTGCTCCATGAGAGCAAACCCCTTATTACACTGATTGCTGCACATAAAGGACTGTTCTGTTCTGCAGTTGTAGGCACAGTACTCTTTGCATACGGACATGAATGATGGTACCTCTGCAAGATTGGGTGGTTTCCTCTGGAATTTCCTGTGGGTAAAAGATGTTCATAAATGTATGGATTAATGCTCCTCTGTAATTCTACCACTCCTATACAGGAAAAAACAAATATGACAATCTAGGGAAAAAAAAACAAAAAAGAAATTTGAAACATAAGAAAGCTGTAAAAGACTTCCAAGTTTCACTCCAGTAATTACATGTTAAATGTTTAGGTACTAGCAGAATAAAGTATGTGTGACTATAGATTGACAAGATCTACAGCAGCCTGTTTGGCCTTGTTAGTTGGGCTTTTTTAACGTTTTTCTTCTGTAAATCTTTTACATAAGTTCAAGGTAGATACTGTACATGTCTGCTAGCCTGGTGAGGAGACTCATTGCAGCAGGTAAAATCATGCTGACACAGGTAAGGCACTGGACTATGGATAAGTTCTGGGGAGCATCAGTGTGGGTCTGCCAGTGCTGTGATTGGATGATGGTGTATTAAAGAGCAGTAGAACTTCAATTCTTTGCTTTAAAAAGTAAATAAAAAGAAAGCTCCCATACAATGCAGGAAACATACTATACTACTTTTGATGGCTCTATCAAATAGGGCATTCAGTTTCTGGCAGGATCACATTGTTAAGAAAACATTACTACAAAATGATCTTTCTTTCCACACAACAATGTAATCCGTTACCTTTCTTCCCCAAAATGTTTCTGGTGGTACATAAAGAAATGTTCTGTTATACATCCTGAGGCAAACAACTTGATAACAAACAGCCCTGTTATTAATTTACCTTGTATACCCATAAATACCTGAACACAAACCCAGCTAACCTACATTTAAGCCAGGACTATACTGTGTTATTCTGATACCTGTGAAAGATAATTATTTAGCCTTAGGTTTTTAGTTGGAGCTTCTCAGGCATGTCTTCTTCATTTTTTACCTCCATGCTGCCTTTGTATTAGTGTGATTTACAAATGTTCTTTTCTTGTTTCCTTCTTTGTTTCTTCAAAAGCCAGCCACCACTATGTGGACTTGCCTCCCTGGAATGTCAACTCTCTATAGAAAACAGAAATTAAAAGCATTTTTCAATGGAAAGGAGACACAGATTTGTATTTATCTTACCATAAGGAACGATTATAGGGTATAGAAGTTATTTCAGATTTATCCTCCCAATTTTTTTTTACCATGTATATGCAAAGACACATATGTATTTATATGTATAAATGCCTCCACTCTGGCAGTTATTTGTCTTGAAAAAGTTTTCTGAGCTTTATTTTTCCTCTGTTTTTCCATAGATAGTGACAGCATTAGTTGGAACATACAGCTGTTTATATCGCAACATGAGCTTTCTGAAATACATTGAACTGAGTGGGGGAAAAATAAGCTCCACAATTACTGGAATGAATCACAGGTAAAAATATTTCCTTCTCCAGAAATTTTGTTGTTTCCGTTGTTTTATTCTCCTAGACCATGAATGCGGAAAATACAGTATTGTATTGAATTGCTATAGCAGAGCTCTCAAATAATCTCACCACTGCCTCTATTTAATAATAACAGCTCAGAGAAAACAATTCCCAAACCACAATGCTCCATCTTGATTGAGAGAGTTCTACATATTGTGACCTGTCATCTCCGCCAGCTGCAATCTCTTCTCTGTGCATCTTACCTCAGAGCCAAGATTTGGCTCTCAAAAAGTAATAACCTGGTCCACTTAGTTCTCCAGGTGTATTAATGCAATATATCCTTTGCATTGAGTGCCTGTAATATCTGTATCATTTAATGATACAACATCACCCTCAAATGCTAGAGTTGGTAACGCTTCTGTAATTCATATAGCAAAATTTTGTATTTAAGGTTGTTTAGTTAAAAGCCCAGAAAGGGAAGAAGCAGATTCCTTATCAGTCAGAGACCATACAGGGCATCTAACAGCCCTGCTTCTGATGGCAAAATAGCTGAGTTCATTTTGGGAACCAATGCAAGCAGAGCCCTAGGAAAATGTGGGAATAAGAAAAAGCATGTTATTGCTGCCCTCAAAGACATTCAGGATGGAGCAACTGTGGTGAGGCATATAACAGAAGTTGTTAAACCTCGAGAGTAATGCCCAAAATTATACTTAAACCTAGTATAAATGTATATTTGCAAAAATAACAAGCGGGCTGATCTAGTGAGTTCACTAGAGCAGCTAGTCAGACATGGTTTCCCATGGGGAACATGCTTCTCAAACATACCATGTCTCACTGCATTTAAAAACCTGCAGATGCTTTCCTGTTACCACTCTTGGGCTCCATACTTTCAGCTTAACCTCTTACTGCAATTTTTTTAATTTATTTGTCCTGAACCTTCATTTATTGTTCTCTTTCTCACCTACCAGCCCCCATCCAGACATGCACAAAGCCATCAGTAGTTCATAAACTCTGTGCATAAAGCTGTATGAGAGCAAACAACCATATACCAGTCCTTGATACCAAACATATAAACACATATTAAAAAAAGAACCCCCCCAAACAAGAAAATGAAAGCAAACTAAAAATCTCATAATAAAAAGAAATTCAATCTGCCTTTAATAAAGACTGCTTCTGTTGCTTCAGTAAGGGTTTTCTTATTTACCAGGAGAGCAGATGGGAAAAGCAGAACGTAAGGGTTTTTTCCCCCATCTTTTCTATTTTTCTTCAGGTATTTAAACAAGCATGTGATTTAGAAACAGAATGCCAACAAAAAATTTTTTGCAATCTACTTCTAAGCAGTGGCTTGGATGTTTCCAGAAGTCCTTGAAACTCTTAAGTTTCCAGCCATGGGAAACCTTTGCCCATACCTAAATTAGCGATAAGCACATCAGTGCAAACTTCTAGGACTTCTTCAGTCAAAATTTCTTCATTTATTCCAGAGTTTTCAATAGTAAACTTATTTCTACAACTATTTTAAGCAGCTTGTAAGAAGGTGACAGTGAGTTGGATGCTGTACAACTGTACAGCAGTCTTAGCTAGATTCCAGTGCATCACAATTCTAAGCCTAGAATATGACAGCAACTCTAAACAGTGCACAAGGGATACCAGTGTGGTTAATTCAGGATGGAACAAGGCCACCATCATTACATACGTACAACCAGCCTAGCCAAGCACCAGCATTCTCACATTAGAGAATCCAGGATGCCAGATCCCTGCACACAATGGCTGGGAACAGTCCTGTGGGATGCAAGTCCCTGCCTCCATCCTGGCTATAGCTACAGTTCAGGCTCTCCTGAAAACCTTGCAAACGTTTGCTGGCAGTGTACTGTGGCAATGATTTAAGAGGAAATGGAGGCAACATGGGAGATCAAAACCTAATAGCCAACAGCAGGATTGCTGGAAAGGAAATGATGTGGTTGCCAACAGGACCCATCCTCTCAACTACCAAGTTGTCACCGTGCAAGTCTCAGCTGGATTTTGAAGCAGTTTCAACCAGAGAAACTTGGTGTTATAGATGAAATTCACAGGAGCTGGCCTCCAGCTCAGTAGTAGTCACAAGAGAAATCTTGCAACCATCTGGCTGGATGGATTTTGCCATAGTGTGTGGGATTCTGACTGAGTCCCAGAGCACTACAGAAGCCACAAACTAGGGGAAAAAAATTCAGATTCAATTCAACACATCCCCTGGTTGCCTCATGGTCACTAAAGGCAACAGAGCGTGCAGGCAGGTCACACTGAAACACCTGCTCTAATACACGTCCCCTGGGAACACGTCACACGTCCTCTAATACACGTCACCAGCGAATGGTGACCGAAGCAAAGGTACTCCAAAGAACACAATATCATTTTGTATCTGCACTGCCTACTGATGTGTTAAACCTCCTTCCACTCTTTTGTAGCTGTTCCTCTGAGGAAATCATTCTTGTTAGGAAACAAATAGCCAGATGAACAAACGACACAGCAAGGAACTGAACATCAATAACCTGTATCAGAGGAGAAGCCAAGCCATTTAAACAAAGAACAGGAGAACAATAGTACATGGCTCCGGATAAACAACTGTGTAATTCAGAAAAGATGGTTCTATCTTGAAGAGCTCTCAAGAGTCTGTACTGCTAGCAGAAATCAATGAAGGATAGTGCTGAAATTTCTAGATTGCATATAGAGAATACAGTAGAATGCTAAATTCAATGTATGCCTAATGGAAGACATGGATTAATCATCTGAATAAAAATAACACGGTTGAAGTGCTTGTTGTGATACTGCTGTCTTCCTGAAATGTTAGTATGACTTGTGTAAGTGTATTTTTAATCACTACCTTAAATATCCTTTTGCTTTTACTTGCAAATGTGATTTCAGGCACAGAAGCCAGCAGCAAGTGATTTCCGTTGCCAAGTGTGCCCTCAAAGACAGTTGTCCAGTCAATGTCACTAAGGACAAGCCATGGCTGTAAATTCATCCAGTTTTCATTTTTCCCTGATAGTTCATTTTCCTCGTTTCGACACACTGACCTTTTAGGCATCAGAGTTCCACTGAGGTAGCAGAACAGTGCTCAGTGCCCAGCATTCTTCACAGCCTGCAATTAAGCTGGTCGGAATCTGAGATCCCACAGCAAAGCTTGTTTCATCTGCCATACAGTTGTTCTCTTTTTATTCCCAAACGTTACATCCTGTGAATGATGCAAAGTCTCCATGCAGATTCAATTGCCAGCAGTGTTCACCTCAACTTTTGTCTTTTTTTTAATCAGAGTGAATTTGTTCCATAAGCCCCCCGTAAAAGAAAAATACCACTAATTACATTTTTCTCAAATTTAAGTATTTCCATAATTGAAAAGCTTTTGCCCTAATGGCCTTTGGGGTTTAGTTCAGTTTGCATATATAAAGAAAATATTTCAAAATTCTTATTCAGCATCATCTTCTCATCTTAGTTTAGGCCTTTGTGTATTACTCATTATTTATATGACATTTAAGGAAAAATACAGCTCTGTATGAAGCTAGAGGAAATGGTTCTCAAGTGTCATTTTAAGGCATGTTATCAGAAAGGATGATTTTCTCTGTGCTTTCCTGTTAAAATACTATTTCACCATTGGTATGACTGTTCTGTATATTAAGTTCTCTGCCCAAAGTCAATTGTGTTATAGAATCCTAGGAATGCTGACCAGGAGGGACAGCTGGAGGCAATCATCCTTTAGCCTGCTCTTCCCCAGACTAAACATGTACCTTCCTCAGTGACTTTGGCTACTCATGGAATATGTGATCTAGGTCCTCTGCAATCATGACAGTTTAGACTCTGTGCTTCAAGCTAATTGCTTTCTCCCTCTTGTCTCTAGTGCCAGTTACATAGTGATGTTGCCATGGATACCCAGCGTTTATCGCTTACTTCAGTTACAAAACCTAATTTGTACATTATAATTTACTCAGAACCAAAACCATTTTGCAATAGCTTGAAGAAAATAAGGAGGAAAACTGAGCAAACTGAGCATAGGTCATGTTTCACTTTTAAAAGGCTGGCCATTTCCATGTTCTCTCATACTTGCAGTAAAATCATTAATCATCATAAACTCATTTTGTCTAAAAGCAGAGGTAATTCATTTTTCCATGTAAATCACTTCATTGCCATGACAGAATGATGTCAGAGAATCTAAATAGGTGATCTAATAAATTTTCCTTTTGGAACATTGTATAGCATTAAAAGGGGCGGGGGCACACTCCAGGGCTTGGAGAGAGAGGGGACATGATTGATGTCAGCTGCTGGTGAATAAAATTTGGTTTTAATTTTCATGAAGTAGACCTAAATACTATATTGACACAGACACACTTTACAGACTAAGAAAGTATACACACAGCTTAATAATGGTGCAGCAAGTACACGAGACCTTTCTAGAACAAAAATCAAGCTCCAGCTAATAGTTCGTAAAAGATTATTAACATAATAATTAACTTTGCAAATTATAATTTCATTCCTTATTTTAAGCAGAATTTTTGAAATTCAGGGCTTCATGTTCACCATTTGCACATGTAAAATATATTTGAACGCAAATTCTTTAAACTGAAATTAGCTTTGCATCTAATTTGCCTATGTGCTTAAGAATTCTCAAACAATGAAGCAGTAGTATAGGAGAGAAAGAGAATTTTATTTCTTCGCCCCAAAAGCAACCAATCTTGTCCAAAATTGCAGTCCATACCTTAAGCAAAATGCAGCTATTTTCTGAAATCCTACAGTAGCATGGTAGAACAAATACATATATGGCATCACAGAAAATGGAAGGACTGGGACCAAACTTAGAAGTCAAAGCTCCCAACTTCTTTATGTAAGATTTCTCCAGATCAGCCTTAGGAAGAAATTACCAACTTTGTTTTTCATCTGTTTTCCCCAAAGGAAAAAAGAGCAAATAGGAAAAAAAAAAAGTTTGAATCAAACCAATCTTTCACATAGCTTTAATCTCTCCTCCTCAGTGTAGCCATGGGTATCCTCAGTTCACAGCTCTGCTGGGTAAGGCAGAGCAGTTCTCTTTCCACACAGCTGATCTGATGAGAAGTGTGTGACAGCCCACATACAACAGCTGCAATGAAGGAAGCCAGTCCCTCTTAAATCATCTATTTCCTACACAGATAAAATGGAAAGCTGGATATCCCCTCAGTATTTATCCAGCTCTTAAAAAGGGCCCCATGGGGCTGTAGCTCTATCAGCTCCTTTAAAGCCAGGTTTTTGCACACCAGACTTTTATCTTCACTTAGAAATTAGATACCCCAAAGAAACAAATACCATCATGCAAAACACCTGATTTGGGCAAAAGAGAACTAACACTTAAAAGTATGAATTGGTTCACTATTTTTTTTCTTTTCATGTACAAATTATACTTCAGCACCTGACTCCAAAGGCAAAGCAGTTTTGTTGGGGCAGTTTATTTCTGTAAAATGGTTAACACAAACATTGTAATTATCCATTTCATCCTAAAGCACAGCACACAGCCATGTGAGATGGAATGACTTGAACTAACAGATCACTGCTGTGTGAATGAGGATGGTCTCCAGCACTTCAGAGCTGCACTCCTGCAGCTGAGCTCTGGTGCTCATCTGACCACAGCCATCACTGTGACAGTGTCATGCTCAGCTTGACAAAATCTGCCTGTACAAAGATGAACCTGTCAGGAACTGCAGCCTCCAAGGAATGGAGAGGGCAGTGTGGAAGGAGGGAAGGCAGAAGGGCAGGGTGTTGAGACCTCTCAATTCAGAGGCAGTGAGCTGTTTGGCCAGCTCAGCTGCTCATGCCAGTAAAGCCCCAGCTCTTCTGCTCTGCCAATTACTCTAGGTGTGCTCTGAAAGTTTTAGGGTAAGGCATATCATTAACATGCCCTTGCATCAGAAAAACCTTACCACACAGTACAGGAAAAAACAAACAAACAAAAAACCCCAAACAAACGTCACCAGTAAAGCCTCCTAAATGCACACAGAAAACAGTAATCTTTCTTTTTCCATGTTTCTGCATACTGTCCAGGAATCCTACTGCCTCCCATATGACACATTAAAACAAAAACCAACCACCTTAGGGACAATAAATCTTGTTTTTCCTCTTACCCTTCATAAAGGGAGATTGTATTTCCGTAGTTGTACCTGAGTGCAAGCCCCCTGATCATGACAGAGAAGCAAAATCAAATGAAATAACTCTGCTTTGTTCTGACAGGTATGGCATAGTGTCTTTCCTGCTGATGAGTTTTGGTAAGCTTCATAATTTGTCAATACTGAAAGAAAAGAAAGGAAATAGATTAATGTGCAATATCAAGTGGTTTGGATTATCTCTAACTGCATAATGGTTTCTTGGCATCTTGGAGGATGCCACCTTAAATGAGAACAACCCTTGGTAGCAATCTGGGTGGTACAACTCCCCAAACAGAATCTTTACTGCTGACTCTCAAGAGACTCAAAACAGAATCAGATCCAAAAAAACACTGACTCCAATATTAATTCCTCTCACTAAAACATTTTAAACTCAAACACTGTGTTCTCAAGTGCTGTTTCCCTGTGTGATTCCCTTTGTCAATTCACAGATTTTTCCTATTCACTTATCTTGCTCTCACTGCAAAGACTATTATCAACTTTTCCATTGTCTTTCCCTTCTGCATTCTCCTTGCTCATGCACAGCTTGACTTCTGCCTTTTAAAAAACGGTCTCTTCTGATAATGTGAGACTCTGCACTTTGGGCTATTTAAGTAGCATTTAGAACTCCCCTTATATTTGGATGCCCAATTCTCTTAACTCATATAGTATTTTATAGGTTAACAGTAAAAACTTCACCATTTTTTCCTAAAATGGCATCCTAAATGTCTTCCATCTGCATTATTTTTTCAAGCTATTTACCTTTCTGCCCCTTTTAGGATGAAAATATACAATGGAATTCAGTAATTGAAACAGTGATTCACCCGAAAAATATATTAATATCATGTTTAAATGATAATGACAGTAGTAACATAAATGAAAAGGGAAATGTATGCACATATTTTCCATTTTGCATTCAATGTTGGAACCTCGTATTTACTTTAAGAAAACTGAGTATTCAAACTATTGTATTCCTTGATGTTGATAAAGATAGTATGTTTTTTAAATTCATAATGAGGCCCACTATCCTCTAAAGCCATGCTAAAAGCTGACAAATTAAACCTGCCAGGTATGGATATATTAAATTCCTTCTAAGTCCCTCAACCTACTGCATGCAGAAACCAGTTACATTTTTTTTTAAACTCTTGTGTGCATATGTATATCACTCTAACAATTTTCTGCCAGGTGCATTGCAGTAAGTCAAAGAATAACATTTAACAATTTGTAAAACTGTACTATGCAGCATTTCCTCTTATTCTGATATGCCAGTGACTGCACTGCAGAACTGCTCTAACCACTGCACTACAGGTGACAACATGCTGATATCTTATTTAAATTCTCAAAGGGCACCATCTGCCCTGTATTTGAGCTACAAGGCTGAAATGCTCTTTATTTCAAGACAAACAAGAGGTGTCTTAGAGAAAAGCGTGTAAATTTAGTGGTGGAGGAAAGAACACAGACTAGGTTTCATTTGCTTAGAAAATGCTATTGCATCCAAAGAAACAAAGCAGACTTCAAAAGAGTATTGGTCAACCACTGAACCTTTTGTCCAGGTGCTTAACCTCTACCAGTAATGCTGCCATAGCTTAGCAGAAGGTTCTGCCCTAACGTGACTCTCAGTTCAGTACAAAATGCTACCATTAATAATTATTTTCTTTGTCAGTAACAATAATATATCAGACTTTTTATATGTCCTCACTCTCCCCTTATTCATCACCTCCTGAACAAGACACTAGAGCTCTTAATACACACATATGTAAAGTGGTACAGTCTGATCACTCAGCTAGCAATATCCATTTCCATTGCCTATTTACCCTTTCCTCCACAAACACATTCATGCCATCTTTCACACTGCATTATGGACAAACTAAAACAAACCCCCTCCAGGCTTGTCTGTAATGCCACTTCTCAACACTCTTTTTCTCATCCTTTTCCAGTATCTACCATGACAGCTCCTGCAACCTACTGATTGTATATATGTGGAGGGTTTGCAGCAATTTCTGTTATTTATGTAGCACTCAGATCTTTTCACTAAAAAGATAAAATCCAACAAGATGCAGCTGTTCACACAGCTGACTTATGAAAAGATTGTTTTCTCTACCTTTTACCACATTATCTCTCCACAGTCTCTCCAAGTACATCTTATAACAACTCTTATCTTCCTATCTTAAACACTGAAAGAGTTCTTGTCAGGATGTGCAGTGCCCTAATAGGCCTTAACAAGCCTGACCAGCACCGTCTGGGGCCTACACACACCCCCTTCCCATGGGCCCAGGAGTTCTGCTTAAGCCCAGCCCAGGGCCAGCAGTTGGTGCTTGAGCTGAGTTGTCAGAGTGTTGGTCTCCAGCTCTGCCACAGCCATGGATCCTGGTGAACTGAATCCCTGGGCTGGCTTGACCTTGGACCTGCCTTATCCCTGTGAGTCTGCATGATGATCTAGCCTTGGTTGAGCCTGACTGTGGTCTATAGGTGTGCCTCGCTCAGGGCCTGTGGGCAGTGGGCCCTGGCTGGTGGGGATCCTGTCCTGCCAGCTCTGTACCCCCCTCCTGCCCCAGCTCAATGGCCTTAAGGCTCAGCCAGCACTCACTGTGCCCTGCCAGTCCTGTAGCAAAGACTGCTACCCAATTCTTCTGCTGTGATCAGGACTTCTGTGCCCTATTTTAGTATGGGTTCTTAAAAATTAAAAAATCCTTTTCCAGGCCATGAGTAAGCAAAGCAGTTTGATTGCAGTACTGAATTCAGACTGCTGTTTATCTGGAAGCTGACAAACCTCTTATACTGAGTTTGTACGGTGACTGGCACAGCAGGGTCTATGAGAGGCACTACCCTAATATGATCAAACAACGACACAGCTTTGGAAAGTCAAGAAATGACCTCGTTCATCATTTACGTGGGCTTAAAAATCATTATTAAAATGTTTTTTATTCAAAAAGAAATATCTACAAATAGGAAGCCTGCAAGTACTCTGTTATGTGAGCACTCCATTTGTAAGCAAAGCTCTCGCTGGTGGCACTGAACTGCACTGTCAACATCAGAGAAAAAATTGTCACAGTCTTCTTACATGGGGTGAAGGCAGATGAATCACTTCTAAAATAAATCATTCTTGGTTTTATTTCATTATGTGGCTTCATCCAAATGCACAGCTTGAGGATTATCCTGTGCTGAACTTGCCAAATTTCTCACATTTGAATCTACCAGCTGCCACAATTATAGGTAAAACCAATGTTTCACACCACAAGGCAGTATTTATCCGAGACATCTCTTTTACTTCTTAACTATTCATTTGATTAATAAGTAGGAGGTTCACTTAAAAAAACCCTCAAATTTAAAGGTTCTACCTGAGAAATCTGTAAAATTTTCCAAGTGCAGGTATCTGACTACAGTAACACTGGAGCATGTGCTGCAAAAAACCCCTGTAGACTGCTGCTGCATCAGCTTTAGCACTGGCTTTGTTTAAATTTCAGTTATATTTTACTTCATCTTCTAGAAAAAGTCACAAATCACAGAAGTGCGAATTCACTCATGCCTAGGGAAATTATGAAGTCCATGAAAGTACTGGAGATGACAGTTTCCAAGAGTTGAACCTTTCTTTGTGTCTTAGATTACTCTTCTATCTTGAATTGCATCTAAATACATATGTAAGCAAGGAATCTATTTTGCTTTTAGTTCTGGTGTATTAACTCATTAGAATGACAAAAAGATCAAAATAAGGACATCTGGGTTTGGAATTTTTTTAAAAAAAAGAAAAAGCAAGACAGCTAATTCACATTTTGGTCATATTCTGCAAACAATTTTTCTACGAATCCTCTGGAACTTGGATATTTCCACAGTATATCCTTTTCAGCAGTTACTTTTGACCATGGTTGCTGCTTTTTGCTGTATGAAGGACAAGGAGGAGAAAAGCTTGACTGGCCCCAAGCTCTTGGTGGGCTCTTTCAGGACAGAAGTTCTGAATGCTACCTACAGTCATTCTTGCCATGAAAGCTGAATTTCACATTCTCTTGGGTTAAAATGTGAAGCCAGCTACAAACTGATCTAGGAGACCTGCAGGTTATGCAACTGAAGAGTAGTAATATCTTATGTTTTCTGATTTGCTTTAGTGGTTTTTTTATAGAAAAGCAACACCAGAATGTTTTATACTTGACTTTCACTATGACCATAGCTCTGATCCCCAACACAAAATTTTGTAAATAAATGTTTGGAGGAAACTCCTTTAAAACTTATTTGGCTTTTATTTGTTACCACTCCTTCAAGAAAGTAAATTCTGACCTCAAACACTCATCCAAAGACTGAAGCTCTACGTTCCCCATCAGCAATTTTTTTAATTGTAACTTAGAATTGTGACCTCTTTCATAGTAAAAAACAGGAATTCCTTTCTTAAAGAAACCCCATTCCAGAAATTCACAGCTGTTTTTTTGGGTCCAAACAAAGCATTAAATGTGAAAGGGAAGCAGCCAGTGCTGCTGCAGCTGGGAACCACCATGAAGGTGCCCCTGTGGCAGCATTAAATTTTGATTTCATTGAAATATAAGAACTTAAAGGCAACATCCAGGTCTCCTTTGCAAAGGCAGGTGTGGTGAGGGTATTTCACGGGACTATTTCATTTTTCCCTTTTTTTTTTTAGTTTAAATGATAGACTACAAGGTCATGGATGATGCTGCATATCTTACTCATATACATCCCTATTCAGCCCTGTTGCCAATCAAAGGTGTCTCAGTAAGAATATATATTTCATCCCAGGGAAATTAGGAAGATGCCAAAAGAAAATAATTGTCAACTTCGCAATCCAAGGATTTTGGCAGATCTGACTGAACAGAGAAAATGTAAAGCCTTTCTCTTTCATCTCTCCCTCACACACTTCCTCTTTACCTAGTATTTTTTTAGAAATTTTTTTTCAAGTCTGTGCTAGTAACCTGAAGTAAAGTGTCCTCCATGTTAAAAAGTCTGGAGCATATTGACAACAATTGGCACTACAATGACAAATACAGGAAAGCTTTACAAAGAAAATCACTGTCCATCAGAATTCAATCTTCAGCATGAGTTACAGTAAAAAATTCTGGTTTAGAACTGAAATCTGGAGACTTTAAGGGAAACATTTTTATCAATGAAAAGAAGACTTAAATGTAAGCTTCTCAGGATATAAAGTTATACCACTAATTGCAATACAGGACAAAAGTGAATTCTGACACTGGCTTGCATTGCCCCTGGCAACAGAATTTAGCCTAGATGTACATGGACACTACAACACTGGAGAAGCTGTAATAAGTGTAAGAACACAAAACCTGCCTTATACAAAGAGAATTTAAGAGACAGAAAGATTTACAGGGAAAAGTAAACAGTTTCCACATTTGTGTGCTGTAAACAGTAACTTTAAGGATCATGGTGATATAACTAAATCAGAAGTTTTGCATACACAAAGGTTAGTGGCCTCTAACTGATTCATGTCTCAGCAGACTGCAAACTTCAAACAAAGTTTTTTCTGCTCTCAGAGCTTTAAAGGTTCCTCTCCCCTGCACCCCCCACATTCCCAAGGTTGAGTTCTCTGTTACATAATAATACAAGAGTTTTCACGCAGGGAGACCAACAAAATTCTCTTCTCCTTATCCATCCAGCTTTTTCACAAACCTAGAAAAAACTTTATCGTAGAGACAAGTTATACCTCTGTTTAAGTTTGGCCGGATGATGCCAATGGATTCTGAATGTATTAAATGAGGACAGTCAGCAAGACAAGACTGCAGAGATCTGTTTTCCCTGGCAAATCAGGGTAGTAAGGACAGTAGTAAAGGGGCTGGATAGTTTCTTCCTACCCCTTTATGTAAAGTGTTCTGTTTATTTTCAATCATATGTAGGACTAAGATGTTGGCATTATCCCATTATTAGGATTTACTAATATATTTTTATGTATTGTGAACATCCAATAGACTCTGAGGTCTATTTATTTAGGCAGTGAATCTGAACACTCTTAGTCCAAGATTCTGGCAGGATTTTTTCCTGGAGGTTAAATGGCATCTTTCCAAATTGCACGTTGGCAGAGATTTTGGCTGTGCTTAGACCCGTGGGATTTACCTCTTTTTGTATTTCTAAGTCATTAAGCAACAATAGCATCTTTATGATATTTAATGTATTGAATTTTACAACCATTGCTTTAGTAGTATGATGATAACATAGTTTATAATGTCTTTTAAATTTTGCTTCCACATGCTGTATTACCTTCCAACTTATGTGTCAACAATTTCTAGGCTTTATATAATGACAACAGGTACTCTGTACATTCCGAGTGTGAGACCTTCCTACATCCAGACAGAGCATTTTGATGCCACTTACTACCATAAATACTATCAGAGAAATAGTAACTGCTATAGTTAAGGTAGGAATAATGCAGTAATATCTAAGACCAACTGAAATATCTCTGTAAACAGCAAGGTGAGAGAGTTTTGATTTTATACCAACTCTATAGCAAATTTAACAAATAATGCTAGGGAACACAGGTGACAAAAAATTGTATTTTCAATTCCAGACTTCAAAAGTCAGCTACTGAAATAAGCTTCTCCTCTTCCTCTCCCAAGTGCCTCCTGTGCAAGTCTGAAGCAGTTAAAAGATTCTGCGTTTGGAATTTAAAATCTGAGATTACTTACAAATGTTTTAAAATTAACTGTTTCAGGGCACTAAATCAGACAAGTACTATACAATAAACTAGTAAATATGAAGGTTTCCTGCAATTAGGCCTATACACTTCAATGCAGATACATAACATACAGTTTGGAATATCTCAACACTCAGCCATTAAAGTAAACAGGGGACGCATTCAAAACTCAGTTCATTTGTCAACCTGACAGCAGCTGGAAGATTTTCTGCATGCAAAATATAGGAACATCTGGCCATCAAGAATATTTAAGACCTTACCTATTGATCTCTTTCATCTGCTTAAATTAATTCAAGATGTTAAGATGTCAAAAAATGGTGATTAAAGATCCCATGCATATAAAGCTGAAATCCCAATAAGCAGTAAAGAGAAGATAAATACTAATACTACAAAACAAAACCAGCAGCAGAGTTCCCAAGTAAGAGATTGTAAACCTGGAAAGACCAGAAACTTGACTGCCAGAAATGGAGGACAGTATGGCTTATTGAATGAGAAAGGGACACACACACACACAAAATACATTTTCTTACTTTGTCAAGAAGGATTTTAAGGAGAAGATGATTGTAAGGGAAGGTAAGAAACTAGCAAAGGGGAAAAACATGTTTAAAAGCAAACCCCCACAATATTACTTACAAGTATAAACTTCTCTAACAAAGACCTATTGCCTCTGCAAAACTCAGGTTTCACATACTAAATCCCTGCAACAGATTCATTTAAGTTAGAAACTGGAGTTTCACAGCATAAACAAACATGTATTGCTACAATAACTAGGTGACTTTTATTTTTCAGAGAGTGGGACAAAAATCAAGTCCCCAACACCTACCTTCGTTCTTCCAGAAACAATTTGACTACAGCAAGGACACTATCTTTATCCTGTACCTTTCCTGCCTTTTTGGTACTAGAATAGAAATTTTATGGCTTGAAAACGAGATGTAAATAGAACTAGCTATTATTCTATGTCAGGAGCAAAGAGATGACATTAGAGGAGAATCCGTCCACACTAGAAGCCAGACTAAATTAAGTCTTGACCTGTAGCACACTGTGATTCTATCAGAATCTGGCTCCATGCCAGTTAGTCTCAATGTCAGCTCTGCAAACTAAATTCAACTATTAGAAAGTATATTTATCTATAGAAAAGAAGGAGAGCAACACACAATTGCTGCTTACATTTCTAAGTTTACAGAAAAGTAAAAAAGCATTATTTTAGTAGATGAAACACCTAATGCCATTAAGACTGAAAAATACATAACTTCAAAAACATCAAAAAAGAGTGGCAACTATTTCCAATCAAAGCTGTGATTCTACCTAGCCTTTCTTTCTAAGGTCATGCAGGTGTCATTCCCACAATGACACTTATTAGTCACTTTAGGGCTTTGTATGGGTGCAGAGTGGGGACTGAGATAACAAACTAAAAGAGCAGAGGAAGAAATGGAAGAAAAGTTAATTTTTCTTGTTGGGGTGTTTTTTTGAGAAGGATTTCACTAAATGCTTTGAATCATGTGTCTAAAACTATTGAACTAAAAAGTATTAGAGTATGGTTGAGCAGCACTGCAAATGGACTACATAGTTCTAAACATGGTTATTTATCAGATCACAGTAATCCATCATAGATCTCCTCTCCCTTTTCTTGACTACAATTTCAACGGTGCAGACCAGGGACACAGGTAGAAGCAGAGACCCAAACCTATTCCTCGGAAGTTCTAAGAAAGAGGGTTTTATTCAGGAGGGCACTTCACTATGCCTCTTTGGCCTGATCTCTCCTCAACCTGTGTGGGCTTATCAATTTTTAGAAGCAAATCCTGTAGGACTTTTGCCAGACATTAAGTCATATGCTCTCAGCCCAAGTATGCTGACAAGAATTTGGCCATAATACTAACATTCACCTGAAAAGTCCTTGTGAAAAATGCAGTGAGCAACAATTTTAATGACTTTGTGGAAGGACAGATCACCCACTATGTCACCAAGGTTATAGAAGATGATAACCATAAGAGGGAGGAAAAAAAATCATCACAATTTCTGGAAAAAGGATGTATGGAGTTCCCTTCCCCCTGCCCCAAGCATAAATTCAGAGATCTGCCCTGAAAGCACAATGTCTCATCTACATCCAGAGAGACTAGAAGAACATATGGTTAGTGAAGCATGTACTTTGTGTGCCATTCCTGGTTCACTTGTTTGCTGATGTATGGTGGCAAAAACCACAGTATATGTACCATTTCGTCCCAGGTAGGATAGTTTTGAGCTGAGAAGGAAATGAATACAAAAACTTCATAGCACTAGTTGGTCAGCTTATTTTAGAAAGGCTTTTCTTTTGGTGGGTGTGCACAAGCTTGTTTTATAAGGATTAGCATCTTTATTCTAAAGGGTTTAGCTGTTATATATATAACAAAGAGACGTGTACAAACAGTACAGATCTGCGTCTGGCTCTTGGGTGTTGACATTGGAGAGAATTCAGTTACAGCAAAGTCCCTAGAGATAGCAGATAGGACTTTATATTCTTTTTCAATTTGGAGGAGTGAATACCTGCTTCTAATACAGAAATAAATGACCTACTGCACCTACAAAAGACAGGGTTTGTCTTCTTGAAGAAGGCAAGCTCAACTGTAGATTTCTGTTAGGACAAAAACTTCACTGGGAGGAGAAAACAGAAATGTGCTACAAATACAAATGAAATTGCTACAAGGGAGAGACAGCAGTTTTTCCCAGCAGGGATGTCAGTATGCAATGAGAATGAGTCATTATGATGCAGCTTTGTGATTCAGACAATTCAAAGCCACTCTGGGATGTCAGACCACCAACATATTTTTGCTGTATGTGAATCCATTCAAAGATAAAAAGTGCTCTTCAGTTCTTAATAGACTCCCACATCTCTAACAATTTTCTAATAAGATTTTTTTATTTTCTTTTTCAAATTTGTTGCTGCAAATCTGGTTTTAGATAACTTTTTCTCCTCAGTAAAGTGACTGTGTTTGTTTCAGGCTGCTCTTTATCAGTAAAACTAGAGGTACTATATAGCCATATAGAACCTTAGGCAATTCAGACAAATATCCTAAACCCAAGACTAGACAAGGACCAAAAACCAGAACTGTTTTGTTGTTAATAATTTTTTTATTCATAAAGCTGAACAAGAAGAGCTCTTCCTCTGCAACATAAGTCTGAAACAACTGCTTTTCTTTCAGCTGAACAGGTTGAGGACAGTATGAATGTTTTCCCTACCCTCATGTTCAAAGTATAGTCACAATGCCCTGTAGCTTATTTTGTGGCAGAATGTAAATTAACATGTAGAGATGGACTAATCCCTTGCTATTTCCTAATGTATTTTTATTAATAATCACTAGAATCAGCCTTCGAACAGAATGGATGTATAAATAGATCTGCAGAGTTCAGGCACACAGTAGGTATAAAACGTGCTTTCTCATTATATACATTTCTAGTCTGCTCTCTAGTCATAACCCTACTAGAATGTTTCTAAACCTACAACATCAAAAAGAAGAAAGAATTTCCCACAGCAACAGAAGTGAGGCATAGATTCTGCTACTCAGAAGAACAGTTGGAAAACCTATAGGAACTTTTTTCATCCTACTAGCCCCAGGAAACCTGGAAGAGGATTGGAATATAGCAGATACCATTCACTTTACCATAGGATCTGAAAGATTGTACATAAGTTATGAAAGTCAAAGCCTGATTTTATTGATACCAAGAGTTTTTCCTCTTGGTAAGAAAGTAGACTGTGAATAACAAAACCAGATTTCCTGGTGTTTGTGGAGCCTAATGATTAACAACTGTGCAATCTCAAGTGCATCACGGGTGCTAGTAATACAAAGAAAATTTGTGAGATTTGAAGAATCCTTTGGACATCTTCAGGGACTGTAAATGAATGGATTGATTTCCTCCAGCTCTCTGGAAGCCTGCTCAGAAAGAGAGTTTCTCCTTTGGGCAGCCAGGAGAAGTAAATAGCTCAGCAGAAGCAGTCAGGAAGGACAGGGAAATGAGTCATCCTGATCCACTGTAATGATCTCATCAGTCCTTCATTGTGTCAAGTTATAAATATATAGTAAATATTGACAGGCATTTTGAGGCAGGTTTTGAAAGAGAACATTTGTCTTGTTTTTGTTCTTGTCAGGACAGATAATCCTCAAAGCAGCTTGTAGTTTCAAAGATTTAGGGAGAAACTCATTATGGAAAATATGAGAAATCCTTTTAGTGCAGATTTTAGGTTGATAAAGGCCAGTGAGACCTACTGGTGTTTTAAGTGTGAATACTCTCTCCTCATTTTTTCCCTCCACTATAATCTAGTTATGTATTTTACTAGAAACTTTTTAACTTCTAACATTTGCAGTCAGTTTTGCCAACCTCAATCTTTGAAGGACCAATGGCATCCTGTGATGTTCTTCATTTTTCAAAATAACATTTGAAACTACCATAAAACATTAACTTCTCATAAATATTGCACAAGTGATTATCTCCATTAAATTTACTAAAAAAATTGAATTTCTGTGATTTTCAGACACTTCCAGAATTTGAGGCTTCGTGCCTTAACATTCTCATAGACTCTATTCCTCTTTTTTATTACAATTCTATTACACTGCAAAACTATGCTGTATTTTTACTTAGACAAATTCAACTGAGATGGCAAAAACAGTGATGGCAAAAAGTACTCTCTAACACATAGGGCACCACTCCCCCAAAGACTAAATACCTCCTCATTCAAAACATACATTTCAGAGAAAAGAGCAGAAAATAGAGGAAGAAACATTTTTGTGCCCATGTTTAAAAAATAAAAACAGGAGAAATTGCACCTACTTTGCTTAGAAGTCCAAGCTAAGAGACATTCTTCAAATAGAAAACATCAAACTACGTATTTGTGCTATTTGGCAAAGTTGTAAGCAACTGGAAGCTTTTAGGATAGTACACTTCTCATCAGGCAGAATGTTCCTGTCTCTCATTATAAATTACCACAGAGCATTTAAGCTAATATGACTATCAAAGCTAAATCTTTCATGCTAATTAGTTGGAAGAATCATACTGAAAGGTATGTTGCAACATCTAAGAGTTTGGTGACTATTCCATAGATCTAAAACAATTCCAGAATCCAATTTACATAAAATGCATTAATGCTTTATCATGTAACAATTTAACTCATGTTTTTCAGAACCTAAGACAAAAAGATGAAGAAAACTGCTTACTATATTATTATAAAAATAGCTACAAAACTGTATCTGGTATTTTCCTGCCTATTCACATGGAATATTATTCATGTGGAATATTACTCAGACACACGCATTCCATTTTTCATCCACAGTACTCACCAAATTTGACATTATAAACGCGGTATCACCAATGGTCCTTATTCTATTTGACCTCTTACTGAGGTCAAAAATCTTACAGAGGTCAAAAGTCACAGAGATACCTCAAATTTTGGAGGCCCAACATAAAAAGCATCACTGTGATTTTCAAGCACAATTGGAATTGCCTACCCAAGAGCTTCACTGTTCCCTAGTGAAAGACAATATACTAGGAATTCAGCTAGGATCTCCAAAGGAGAAACTCATCAGCCCTCCACTGTTTACTGCCTGTCCATAATCAGTGTTTCTGATTAAACTGCCAGTCTCATGCCAGCACAGTCTCACAGTGATGACCCGGTAGAAGCATGGTAGCCACCACGAACTGGCTGTGACACACATGCATGCCAAGAACCAGAACTGTCCATTCTTTTATTAAAATGTGAGGTAATCTCAAAAACATATTTCTGTTTATAGGTGACCATGCACACTCTATGTTCAAAAATATAATCATGTTTGTGGGTGCACTACAGAGATTAAAGTTATCATGTAGCTTTAATAAAAGATTCTATCTTTTTCAGCAAAAAAATCTGTTCAATGTAGTGTGACCAATTTTGTTTGGTTTGATATCTCCACATTAACAAAGAGAACCCAATTAATGAAAGCCATTTAACTTTTTTTAATCTCATTTTAAATCCTTTTCTGCTTTTGAAGCTAGCAAAGACTGTCTAGAAAAACTTAGGCATCATAAATTAATCATTCTGTAGGAACTCATATGAGAAGGCATTAAATCCCATGCAAACTGGGGCATGATATGACATACTTATTTAACAAAAGAGTAATTTCTGGATTCTTTTGTTAAAGAGTAAATTAAATTATTTTCACATAATCTTTGGTTTTTTCCTCTGAAAATTCACAGATGTTATGTAGTTGAAGCACAGCAAATTTCTGCTCACTAACCAAGTAAAAATTAGTTTATAGAAGTTCGGATGAGGTTTGTTCTGTTGTGAGAAAAAGAAGAAAGAAGAAGAAACAGAGAAACATTTATAAAATGATCAGCAAACATATATCCATGGATATCAGGAATGACAGCAGTAAATGCCTGGCTAATTCCCCAATACAAGCCTTATATCTCCCCTCCTCTCACCAGGTAGATCAAATATGCTCTTTAGAATTGCAGAAGTTTGGTTGCACGATCTTGCAAGTTTTCATTCTGCTATACCAGAGTCAGTTTTCTTCTCAACAATTCCTCCCCTCTCCCCACTCCTCAAATAAAAAATCAGCTACTGTTCAAAAGTGGCTTCTTTCCTCAGCAGTACCAGAGACCTGGCACACAGAATTGAGGATGAATTTAAAAATCACGTAACAGCAGCTTTTACAAATATCAGCTCATTGTTAAAAGTGTAATAATAAGTCTCTATGCTAATATTAACTACTTGAAGCTTACGAAATCTTTTTTTTTTTTTCACTTAGCATTTTTTTTTGTTAGTCCACAAGGAGATATCTGTTTCAAAAGGCATTAGAAAAAAACCCCTTGCAACAGAAGATAAATACTGCATCCACACAGCAGCACAGATATCTTGCAAGGTGACATTAAACGTGCTAGTTCAGATATCACAGTAGCACAACACTTCATATGGATAATTTTCTTACACTCTTGGAAAAAAGTTAAAGATGAAGGTTATTCTCTGAAAACTCTTGTATCAGAAAGTTTGATTATCTACTGCCTGCTTAGAAATAAGAAGAAGCACAATGCTAGAATCTTGAATCTGCACTACATAGTACTGCAAAGGCTTGTTTCCCTTTGAGTCAGCTGGCAGAAGCAACCCTTAAATTCAAACAAATCCTACTGACTGTTCTTTGAGAAATATGTCTATATTCTTCAAATAATTTAGGGAAGCAAGCTTTAGCAGCAGATTTCAGTATATCTGTCACAAATGGCAACTGACAAGCAACCCAAACCATCTCTTACATCAGCAGAACAATCAGTCCAGTGTCAGTCAGGAGGGCACCAATACCTGCTGGGGGTACTCCTGCCCACATACCTGCTACAGCTTCTAGATGCTTCCAGAACTGGCTTGTAAGGGTAAAACCCCACACATCAGGAGAACTGGCAGAGGTGAGAAAGACAGCAGAATATTCCTTGTTTTTTAAAGGAATTTTATTTAGCAACTATTTATTCACAGAAAATTTTACTTTACCTGTTTTTCCTGAAAATAAAAAGCACAAAATCTCACAAGAAGAATTGTTATTTTAATATTATTGACAGACCATGCAAATGTACTTTTCAATTATTCACTAAATTCTTAGTTGTGTTTTGACAAATATTCTGAATACCCTGCCAAAAAGGAGTGTTATTTTACATTTTAGTTAGACTTCACTTAAAAATTTATCCATTGAATTTTAAAAAAATCTATGTACATTTGATGCAGACCTATTTGCAAGGTAAAGAAATTTGATACTAAGTTACATTTAAACACTAAAAATTAGACTAATTTCTAACTATTATATTTTTCATACAGAATCAAAGTCCAATTGCTACACACAAAGAGAGTAACCAACTAAAATCATTTTGATTTCAGACATTTTCAACACTGAATTTAAAAAATAAACATCATCAATTTAATAATTTTTCTAACACACTACATGGAATCTGAATTATTTGCTATGATTTAAGAATTTCTGTAACACATTACTTCCAGGATGAATTTTATTTTGGTTTGCAGTTCCTGGAACTGACAGTGAGTTGATGGCTATCTACTAACTATATAAATTTCTATTAATCTGCTTATCCAAACTCATACAAATAGAATATATTGTTTCAGGTCGGAAATAAGTTGAAAAGCAATATTTTTATTTAAATGCATTTTGGTATTATAAATCTGATAAAATTTAAATTTGAAATTACAGCCTGTATATACAGCCTAGGCACTGGAAGAGGTTGCCCAGAGAAGTTGTGAATGGCCCATCTGTGGAAATGCTTAAGGCAAGGCTGGATGGGGCTTTGAGTAACCTGGTGTAGTGGGAGATGCCCCTGCCCATGGCAGGGGGGTTGGAAGTAGATGATCTTTAAGGTTCCTTCCAACCCAAGCCATTCTGTGGCTCTATAATTCTATTAATGCCCATGTCGGAAATAACCTATTACAGTCGTCTAAATAAAAAGCTGCATCAAGTATTCCTCAAATATTAACAATTATAGAATCATTGACTCATTTCAGTTCAAAAAGACCTATAAGATCATCAAATCCAACCATTCACCCAGCACCATCATGCCCACCACTAAACCACATCCCTCAGTGCCACATCTACACATCTTTTAAACACTTCCAGGGATGGTGATTCCACCACTTCTCTGGGAAGCCTGTTCCAGCGCTTGACAACCCTTTCCATTAAGAAAGTATGTTAGATATGGAAGCATGATGAAGAGACTTCTTATTTTTGAAGAAAAACAAACTAAGATTGACAAATTTTTTCACGATACTACACACTGGCAAAATGAATTACAACCTTTACAGTAATTTTCAAAACACTGATCTCATATCAGCAATTTGCTCTTTCCTGTGATGGCCTTCTGGTTTCTGACTTGATTCCCTTCAAGTTTTATCAGCAGCTCTGAGAGAACATTTTCATTGTTCCAACTGTTTCATTCAATTTTGAACGAGCAGGACAGCACTGGCCTTTGTCCTCCTCTTCTGCGGTACATGCACATGACAAACATGCAGAAACACTGAGGCAGGACTGTGTTCCTGTAGGTGTTAGGACAGGTGCTGAAACAAACGTGGGGACAGACCAAAGCAGTGCCCCAAGGGCTGGGAACCTCAGCCCGCACCTGCCCAGGATCCCAGAGAGGATTCACGCAGAGGATGTATGAATATCTAAAGCTGGGGTGCCAAGTGGATGGAGCCAGGCTCTTCTCAGTGGTTCTGAGCAACAGGACAAGGGGCAACGGGCAGAAAGTGATTCCCAGGAAGTTCCACCTGAACACGGGGAGGAACTTGTGTACTGTGCAGTGACAGAGCCCTGGAACAGGTTGCCCAGAGAGGTCGTGGAGTCTCCTACACTGGAGAACCACCTGTACGCAATCCAGTGCAATGTGCCCCAGGATGACGAGCAGGGACGTTGGACCAGATGACCCACTGTGGTCCCTTCCAACCTTTCCCATTCTGGAATTGTCCCAGGCAGACTCCATATGCAATCGCACAGCTGTGTGTGCCTACTCTCGCTATCTCACAAACTATTTATTGCCCAGGGTCAGCTCCAGCCCCTGCGCGGCACAGAGCACCTCCCGGCCGTGCCCAGCCCCGGCTCCGCCCGCCCCTCTCTCCCCCCTCACGCCGCCGCCATCGGCGGCACCTGGCGGGGGCGGGGCCCGGGCCCGGCGCGGCTCCCGGCGTGCCCCGCGCGGGTGTCATGGCGGCTCCCTGCGGCCGCTTCCCGCACATGGGCTGAGGGGACGCGCCGGTAGCTCCTGTGTCTCTGTCGGCGCGGGGGTCGCGACAGCGAGCGAGGCGGTGCGGAGCGGGCAGGTCCGGGGCGGCGGGGCCATGCTGGCCCTGGAGCGCGCCCTGCTGAGGGGCTTTCTCAGCGCGGCGGAGTCCCTGGAGTGGAAGCAGGGCGAAGTCGCGGCCGCAGGTGAGGGAGGTCCCGGCCCGGCGGGGTAAGGTGTCCGTTCATTGTGGGTGTCCGGAGACACGAGGCTGAGCCGGGGCCGCAGCTGGCGGCTCTCTCCCCCGCGAACTTGTACCCCCCTGGCACCCTTTCCGCTCCTCGCCGGGCTCCCGGGGGCTTTTGCCGGCGCCGCAGGGCGCGGGAGGCCGTGGGCTTGTCACGCTGGATGAACGGGAGCGGCACTGCCGGCGGGAGCGAGGCCAGAGGAGCGGAGGCTCCGCGGAGGCTCCGCGGAGTTCCTCGGCCTCTCCCTGCCGGTCCGGCTGGTGGCGGGGCTGCGGCTGCAGCAGTGCCGGTGCCCGGTGCCGGCCACTTCGTGTCGGCGCTCTGGAGGCTCCTCATCACGGGACTGCCTTAGACGACCTCGCAAGTGAGAGGCTGTCTGTTTAAACGTGGCAATGAGGTGAAGCTTGCGCCTGGAGCATAACCTGGGACTGAAAAGTCTGGCATGAGCTGCCCGTTCTGTATTTATCAGTTATTCGATCATAGTTGCTTGAGGGATCAGTGGAAATTAAGTCTCTTGAGGGGACTTGATTGGGTTGTTATTGACCCAGCTTTCCTGCAGGGGAACGCAGCAGCTTTTAAAATGTAACATTTGTCATGAAAAGGCGCTTCTATATTTCAGGCAGGCTAAAAATATAGCTGTGTTCATGTCATGTGCCATGTTGTTTAGAATGCTTAGAGTTTGTAGCATATTGAAAGTCTCATTTATCCTTACCTAAGCACTTACTGAATTTTGGAAAAGGACTGTGCAGAGCTAATCAACTCTGTTTCTTTATATTACGTTTTATTTGACCTTAATAATTTGTACCGTCCCAGGAGCAGTACCTGATGTGACTGACATCTGTCAGCTCTGTCTTATCCTTTCACCAAGAGCTGTGCATGCTGTTTGTGGTGGGGAGGTTTTTTGTTTGCTTTTTTGTTGTTTGGTGGTTGTTTTTTATTTAGCTTTTGTTTGTTTTGGGGAACTTTAACTAGTGTGCTGGTATAAGATGTGGGGAAGACTTGTTGAAGAAAGTTGTCTTGCAGTAGAGATAGAAAATGGTGGGATTTGTGATGATTCCTAGTCATCACTTACATGGGCCCTTCCTATTAATGGTCCTGAAAATAAATTTAAAAGCTGTCACCTTGAATTTGCGTAGTGTCTTGCAAAAAGCTATACACAAAATCAAAAGCAAATTTTATGTGCTTACAGTTATGTTACTGGCCTCAATATTCTTCATTAGTGTCCCACAGCCCACAGTTTATTTTACAAACTGCAGCATTTTTTGTCAGGGCAACTATAATCCAATATAAAGAAGTTGTCATTTGGTGAAAGTAAGTGTCTCCAACACGTAGATTGAAGAAAGTTTCTTGTTATTTTTGTTCTTTGTGAGAGCATGATGTTAACAGCATTGCGGAACCACTGTTGTTCCTTTGTATATATCCTTCCAGGTACAGCTCAAAGTAGTTTTTAAATAAGCTGCCACAAATGATGTAGATCATTCAGTAGATCATTGTGGCAGAGAACAAAAGTAAATTGTGGTCAACAAAGTGGTCCAGAGATATTAGAATGAATGAATCTCACCCATTCTACAGAGTCATCCATCGCTATTATTGAAGGTGTTTCTGTGCTTGGTCTTCCTGTATTTCTAAAATTTAGAATACTTGTTTTTGCTGCATGAGCTTGAGGTTGGTAGTTGGATCACTTCTCTGCACAGCTGCAGTGGATCTGTACCTGGGCTGGTGTTAAATTGGCTGCCTCAGCTACTAATATTAGTGCAGCAACAGTAACACTGAGGGCATGGGAGCTGCAGTCCCCAGCTGGAAGCACAGATTAATATTCAGTCACTTAGGCCATGCAGACCTCTGTATTTCCTCAGCTGCACCGTCTGCATCATCTCCATGAGTTGTAGCCACAGCTGCAGCCTAGGCAGATACTGGTTTTGCTCAAGAATAGAAGGTTTTAACATGGTTAAATTCTTCTAACAGCTGCTGGATTGATTGCACAGTAGCACACCTGAAGAAAGAAGGGAAGATACCCTCTGTGAACAAAGTTGTAACCTGGGTCAAGAACTTGACGAGTCTGAAGCTTCTTAGAAATTAAGCATGTAGCATTTCATGACTTCTCTTTGTCTTTTGTCTTGAAAGGCTTAAGAAATATTCATGGATCTAAATCCATGTTAGTAGTTACTCCTGAGAATCTGCTCCATATGGAGGCTTCTCGTTGAGATAGTATAGTTATCACAGGAAAGTAATTCCTTTATAAAAGTAAAATCTATTGCCCATTCTTTGTGATTATTCTAAGCATGTAAATGAAAACCTGAGTGGTTTCTGCAGTTTTACGTAAGAATTTATTCACTGAACTCTGCAGATATTGAACCATTTTTATTTGTTGCATTTCCCCTCAATGGGTTCTCCAGTCTGTGAAATTATTGTCTTATCTATGGGATTCTACTGTTAAAGGGGAGTGGTATATATATTTTCATTTGAATAGGTCTTGAAAGACAGAATTGTTTCAAAGCTGATACTGATTTCTGTGGTTTGTTTTTTTTTTCTCTTCCAGAAAGCGGATCATTATTGCAGTTGATGTTTGATGGGAAATATGAGGCAATATTTTCAAATTCAGCCATCTGCAGTGTTTTCAGTGTGTCTTCTGTGACGGAGGAGAACATTGACACTTTTTTGGAGAAACAGATTCTAGCATACCTGGACTGTTCTGCAGAGGCTGACAACGTGGAAAGGTGGAAATTATTATTTATTATGTGGAAGGTTAATAGAGGCCATGTTTGATTTTTACAAAGGGCATTTTAAAAAAAATTATAATTTGTGATGTAGGGCCTTCAAAATTCGTGTACTGAGAGGAAAGCAGAAAACAAATTTCTTAGGTTGTTTCCCCCACTGCCTTGGGCATCTATTCATGACTATCCAGTGAAAAAAACAATGATATTGTGATATGGTTTTTTAAAAAAAATATTAACTTTATTTACAGTGATTATGTCAGAAGCTGCTGGTGTAACAAAGCCACAAATGTGAATTCTTTTGCCATATATCATCAAACCATTTATTAACAATTTTCTCTCTGAAATGTTGCATTACATTTATGTGACTACTTGAAGTACCACGTAATGTTACTGTCCAAGCAACACCTGTATTTTTAAGTCTGATTTATAGTAGGGTTGTTCTACTCTTCTTAATGTAAAATGAGTAACGTGTGACTTGTGGATGCTGTTCTTCAATTAATTATGTTCTTCCCAAGACTTCCTCTGATAGATTATCTATTAATTGTGTTGCATATGCTAACTGTTGCTTTTAATGAGTCTGAATTTACTGTTTACAGTTTGCTGTATGAATAATGGTTAGGCTGAAATCTGTCATGCTAGGGATAGTAGAAGCAGAAAACTATACATGGGTATATGTATTTATTTTAAAAGATGAAAGTCAAAAAAAATTCACCAGAAGAAGAACAAAAGATAAAAGAAGATAAAAGTTAAAAAAATAAATGTAAGAGAAAGGTACCGTGTTGCCAGTAAGTGTTGGTTGAGTACAAATATGTGTGTTTTGGTATGACAGACATAAACCCAAGAATTTTTGCTACAGTATCAAAGAAAAACAAATAGATGACACATCTAAAATATTGAGCTGAGATTTGTAAGTGATCTTAGTGTGTCAAAAGCGCATCTTCTAGTGTGGTACATAATATGATGTGTTCCTGTTTTCTGAGTTGGAACGTTCAGAGGTTTTTCCCATGTGTTTGTTCTGTAGGCATTTTTCTTTTCTTTTTATTTTTTTTTTAATTACTTTGTTGTGCTGTTACTGTTAAATATTAACTGGAGAAATTTTTCAATATTGCTAGAATCTATCATCTTGCAATAGTTTATTCTGAATAATATGACAAGGAAAGAAAAATCTGTCAGGACTTGAAACACACTGAATCCTGATCCAGATCATTGCTTGAAATGTGTTGCTGCCTTTTATGAGCCATTTAGCTTCTTGAAGGTAATCATAATCTAGATCATGAAACTTTTTATGTATTCTGTCATAGTGCACTCCTATTGCAGAGAGCAAAGGAATTTTTTCCTTGCATGCTCCTGCTTCAGCTCTTCAGTCTTTGAGGTTTTTCTAGTTTCTTCTGCAATTCTAGGCAGCATTAGAAGCCCCTTTGCCAGAAGATATGGAGGCAGATCTGCAATATTTAGCTTCTCTGCCTGAAATTACAGCCTGAAATTTTATTCAGAATGAAAGCGTGTAGTTTTCAAAACGTATCAGCATCTACCAGAAACATTTTTGTTTGTAGCAGTCAAGTGAATTTTTCAAGCTCCATTAATAATAATTTAAGAAGCTTTGGGTGCAGAAGTAAGTTGTAACTTTCTCTTGATAGAAAAACTTCTACTGAAGGTATTTATCTGAAAGACAGATAATTTACTATTTTAAATGGTTATAGCATTTAAATCTATACTGTGTTTATCTCCAATGACTTTATGGGTTAAAATAGATGTTACATAGCTATTTTTCCTACCTGCAGGCCCTATGTCCTGCCTTATGGAAGGAACAAATGTAACTTTTGCACCCTGACCTTGCATAGCCTATGGTGAAACTTTTTTGTCTATTTTTTTCATGTGTAAAATGTCATGTTCTTTTTCCACTGAGTGATTCAAAGGAGTGCAGCAAACCTCTTAAGTTCTAGCCCAGAAAATTCAGTAAGACATGGTTTTCTTGTGACTTTTTGTAGATGGGATAAATTAAAATATATGATTTTTTTCCCCTGAATTGAAAGTTATAATTCTGGAGTGGAGATTTAAAAACTCAATGGGAGTTGTATTCAGTCAGAAACAAAAAGTTGGAGTATGTTAATATTATTCTTTTAGCACAATATAAACACAATGCAAAGTATGGTTTTTTAATATTGTTAAAAGAACTCTTAGGGAGTTCTTCTTCTGAAGCTAAAACTGAACAGCTTGAGGGCAAAACAGCTCAACATTTGGATCTAGATTGTAATTTCTTTGAATATAGCCTGTAACTTTTTCCAGTTTCAAATCCATGGTTCTGTAAGGAAAACGATTTAGCAGCGTTTGAAAATTTGCTGCAACTTTTTTCTATTGTTTTAACTGTTTGCCTCCTTCCCCTACCCCAGACATGTTTTCACTATGGCACTTTTAACCTTTACAGATTAAAAATGAAGCATTCCTTACAATAAATATATTGAATAGGAGATTTTTTTCTTTTACTTTTTTCCTGCTATTGCTACTCACTTCAATGGTTAACAGTTATCTTCTACAGAAAATGTAGCTTCACAGCTGTATTTTAAATCAGGAAATTGTAGAGGATGGAGCAATAAGATCTGTGTTGCCCATGTAGAGGAGGAATGCCTTTTGATTTTTTTTTCCTGACCTCCATATGAAGGAGGTACATTCGTTGCCTGGCCTACAGTTTCTAAAGGCTGGAAGGAAATAGTGCGAGGACACAATGAAGAAATAGATTGTTTTCAGAGAGCTTGTTGCAAAACAACTTGAAAGTCTCTTGTGTTTGGTTCCAAAACCTAAAGGAACACTAACACTGGTTTTTATTGCCTGTGTATCCTTATACTTTGTTCAACATATAAATGAATACCAAACTTTGCAAAAGAAATCCATACAATAAAGTTTGTTATGATTTCCCAACCTGAACACTGAATGGTATTGCTGGTATTTTTCTTGGCACATCTGATGGTTGGGTAACTGGTGTGCTATGTCATGAAAAATAAAAATGAAGAAATTTTTGCTGATTCTGCAGTGGCTTTCTTTGATGTACATGAATTGAAAAAATAACAATTCATTGTTTAAGTTTACTTTGACTTCTCTTCTATTAATTTCTGGCTGCACTAAAAAGAAAAGTAAAGCTCTCCAAACCAAAACCTGTAACCAAATCACATCTTAAGCATAGCGGGGCTACTGAATATTTTCTTACTCTTATTTTATTTGTAGCTTCTAGCATTATGTGCAAATCCATTATTTTTTCAAATACAAATGCACTATTATTCTTTATTTTGAATTTCAGGAAGATTTGATACAGCAATATGAATGTTAGAGTGGAGTGTATATAAGCATCTGATTTTGCATCATGGACAACAATTGTACTGGATGTGATGTAAACTGTTAAAAAAAGGCAGCAAACCCCCCATTCACATAGAGAAAGGAAGAACAAGACATGTAGATACAGACATATGTCTAAGGATAAGTACAAAATAAATTCAACTATGTAGATCACCATACTAAGGGAGACATGAACAACAGACCCTCTGTCGCCTTTCAGGCAGCAAAGAAGAGCAGTTTTCAGGTAGCCTTTGAGAGGTGAGCATCTGCAGGTCTGGGTTGTAAGTGTGAAGGGCAGTCAGGAAGACAGCATGATTTTTTTCCTTGGAAAGAAACTAGGGCATAGGCATGGGAGGTTAGCATTTGCAGGGATTAGGGTTTGCAATTGATTTTCCAATATAGAGTGCGTGATAAGGAGACTGGAAGTTGGTCATGAATCTGAAAATGGGGAGGAAAAAAAACTTGGTGATAAATTAAACTGTGGAAAAACAGTATCTCAGCCAAAGTAATGGATTTGATTATTCAGAGGTGTTCTGCATGGATAAAACTGTGCCAAGACTTCAAGCAAGTTTGCTTTCCAGATAGGTATCGGTAATGTTAAAATAATTAAATAAAATGTTATTAGTAGAAATAGTAAAAATTAAAAAAATAATGAAAATGAGTCTTTGAAAGACTGAAGTACATGTGTCAAATCATAGTGCAGAAATAGCTGATTATTTTGTATGTTACCTTTCAGAAGCTTTGGAGTATAATTTATCATGGGAGGAAAAGTAGAAAATATATGCCAGTGTGGATATTTTGTGTGGAATGGTAATAATTTAGTGTACAATAATTGTTAGTGCTTTGTGTTCTTGAGTTATTTGGAAGTTTAATAGTAATCTTGGATATGTATTCCAATAGTATTTCCTAGTAGGTAGTTACTGGCTGAATAATGACAGCTACTAAATGTTACCTTGTCTTGCTGGACAACGACTCTTTATGCCAGTTCTTGTTCTTTAACTTCTTTGAAGGGTATGTTCTTTTTTTACTATTTTATTTTCAATTAAGTGTTCCCCACCCCTGCTTTCTTATTGTTCTACATCTTTTGTTACATTCTTGCCCACCAGCTGCTTGTTTGTGTGTGGCTTTTCTATTTTACTTTGGTTTTTAAGGGGTTGTATAACACTTTATCCTTTGTTTCAATTGGAGGACTCTAGAATCTTTAATTTCCTGTTTAACAGGAAAAAAAAGGACTATGTTTTTCTGATTCATTTATGCTCCTTAAAATACCGGTGTTTATATCAAACCAGCACAATTAAAGTCCTAATTTTTTGTTAGTTAGGAGGCATGTTCTATATATGATAGTGCCCATATCAGCACATGACCTTAAAATGCCTTAATGACTTAGAACCTCATTGTATCATAAAACAAACCAGAAGTTTATATAAATCTTAGAAGTCTACACCTGTTAAATCAACCATTAAATTCTGAGAGCTTGTGCCCTGCCTTCTGCAGACCATATAGATTATTTGTTACGGTATGTGCATAAAGAAATAAATAATAATGTAAGATGAGCTTAATTGTGTAACTGAAGAAAATTTTGCCATACCTCGTTTCAGAAGTGAAACAAAGTCTCATAATTTCATTTTTCAATAAATTACTATTATTTAAATTAAAGAGTATGATTGAATGAGGTAGTATTTGCTGCAAAAGTATCTGAACCCACTTGGAGCTGGTAGTTTTGAACTATTTCAATGTTCATTTAGTTTTTTTATCAGAGGGAATGAAAATGAACAGCTGCATAAAAACAAAAATAAACTTGCTTTTTTGGATAATGTAGCATCTTTTATCTTAAAATGCTGAGATGTAGATGTATAATAAGAAAATATGATAACCATGCAATAGGCAAATATTGGATTATCTGCATCCTTTGCTAATCTTGTGATCTCTGATATTTATGTACAGCCTTAAATTTTGAAACATTGTTATTAATTGCAATCATTATAAACAAACATATTTCCAAGCCTTTCAGTTTCCTGTGTGCATTCTTGTATACTACATTCATTGTATTTTCCTCACAGGGGAGCGATTTTTTTTTTTTTTTTTTTTTTTTTTTAAGGCTGAGAGTTTTGAATTAGTATAAGATTTAATCAACTCTTGTAAACTTAAGTAAAAATGTAATATGTTGCTAATTGCTGTTCTTATCTATATTGCAGGCAGAGGCTGATGTTTCTACTTGGTGTGGGCAGTTTGCAGCTCTTCGTTCAAAGCAATTGGACTGGTCCTCCTGTTCAGTTAAATCTTCAGGATTTTTTGCCACCTCCATTGTTACAGAAGTTCTGTGAGGTATATTTGGATTTTAATAAGCTATCCTTTTATTGTCACTGCTTTTCACAAATAGCCATAGCCCTTAAACGTGTCAGAGAGGGCACATCTGCAAGACAAGGCGCTAGAATGAATTGCCTTAATAATCTATCCTACTGGCTGCTATTTTAAGCATCTTCAGTTTTATTAGCGGTGTCCTAAAAGTTGTTACTTTTTTCTCTACTGAAGTTATTTCCTGCTGTAAATGTTGATTTTGGATGGGGAAGTTAACTGTATTATAGGTGAGCGTTTACTTAAAGGGCATTTGCAGTCAGTGAACTCTTTATGTGTTTATTTTGGTATATGTTCTTAGCTGAATCAAAGAAAGATACTTATAAATAGCTTAGAAATTTCCCCTCCTTAGGGAAAGGTAGAAGCTGCATACCTTGCAAATAGCAGAGTATTTGGCAGATATTAAGAGAGCAGTAGATTTGGATGTTCAGTATCCTGTAAGGCTTTTGAATGCCAAGTGAATTGTAGTAGTATTAATACAAAAATGCTAATGCAAATAGAGCTTTTGGAAGCAAAAGGGTATGTAGGAGATGAAACTGAGGACTGTCATTTTTATTTATTTTAGCATCGTTTCGTGTAGGTAACTAATAAACACCCTCGCTTTTTTTAGTGACGTGTGTCGTTTCTTATGACAGTACTACAGTCCATCTTGTACATCTCCTCACCTGTGGTTCAGCACAGATTCTTGATTTTTCCTTCGGGATTAAGACTGTGGTAAAATACTGATAACTGCAGTGTCTCAGAGAAGAACATATCAGTAGTCTGCTAATGCTAAATCTACACAAGTCTGAATTTAGAATTTCACTATGAATAAAGTAAGGACCATGGGCAATGTAAATCCTGCGAACTGTGAAATGAGGGGATATTTGAGTATATGAGAAGTTTCACATAAAGCTGTTCTTGCCTTATTGTAGCGTGTTTTCCATAATTCATAAAGTCCTGCCTTAAGTTCATTTGCAGGCTTGTATTTCTAAATAACTAATTCAGATACAGCATTGCTCATATTTTTTTAAAGATGTTTATCAATTTGGTTTGTCTTTTAGAGATGACATGGTGTATATATAGACTTATTTTTCACTTGATTTTTGATTCTAGAAATTCAAATCTTATCTTCTGATGACTGAATGAGTAACAGTGGAAACCAAGTGTACTAAACCTTCTAGGGTGTGAAATGAGTTAGCAGAAATTTTGCAGTGTGCTACCTCTGAGGGGAAAAGGAGTTCAATTTGCCTTTATATATGGTAATAATAATAAAACCTAATTTCATGCATTCTCCTTATAATTTGTTTATAATATTTAATATTATAATATTTAAATCTTCTTATAATTTGTGGTTTCTGTTTACTGAAGAACTCAATATTCTGTATTAGTGTGTGTGCACAGGCTACAGTTTAACACAGAGGCTGCAGCCCAAGATAACGCTCATAGAATTGCTGTAGCTGACAGAGCTCAAAGACCTCTAAAACTCAGTGTTCATAATTTCTGTTAAGCGCTTCACAGAATCATAGAATGGTTGGGGTTGAAAGGGACCTTAAAGATCATCCAATTCCAACCCTGCTCCCGTGGGCAGGGACACCTTCTGCTAGACCAGGTTGCTCAAAGCCCCATCCAACCTGCCCTTGAATACTTCCAGGAGTGGGGCATCCACAACTTCTCTGAGCAACCTGTTCCATGGTTTTGCCACTCTCACAGTGAAGAATTTCTTGCTAATATCTAATCTAAACCTACTCTCAGTTTGAAGTCATTCCCCCTTGTCCTGTCACTACATGCCCTTGTAAAAAGGCCCTCTCTGTCTTTCTTGTAGGCTCCCTTCAGGTACTGGAGGACTGCAATTAGGTCACCCCAAAGTCTTTTTCCAGGCAATTTTATTTATTATCTGTCTTAGTGGAAGAATGAGATACCAATTCTCTGTTGAATAAGGGAGTACCTGATCTCCTGTTTAGTTTCCCTTATGCTTCTGCTGTGGCTGTGAATGCAATGTATTGAAAAATGTTTGCTTATGCAGTGGTGGTATTACAAAAACTAAATTGGCTAGAGATTATAGAGGAAAGCAGACTTGAACATACTTTTATTCCTAATGAGTACTGCATCAGACTTAGATATTGCTTCAAGGTTTAGTTTTTTATGCATTCAGGCAGAAGTTTACCTTTATTTATAATACTGCTATCTGTATTATCTTCTTCTGACACTTCAGTGTTTTTTTTTTCCCAAGAGCACTAAGTACTTATGTGCTACAATATAATATCATAGAGTCTCTTCTTTATTAAATGTCTTAATTCAAAGGCTTTTGAATTATGTTTTATCTTTATGTACTTACTTTTCGTTCCAAGGATTCTTAGTATATAAACACTGTAAAAATGAACATCTCAATAAACTGACATTTTTGTGTTTCCATTAATCCAGCTTTCCTCTCTTGCATAGACAGATACTTAGAAAACATGGGTTAAAAATAGAACTGTAACTTTCTCCATCTGTTGTAAGCTTCCATATCTGTCATCAAGACTGATACAATCCATTTTTAAACAGACGTTCCATTTTTCAGGTTTTCAAACTAAAATGATCTTTTCCCACATCAAGGTTAAAAAATTAGGTCTTCATGTTTCTTTTAGCTTGCTCTAAGTAATGTCACTAATTTCAGCCCTACAATGCCTCATTTATTTCAGGAATATTTAAAAAACTGTTATTCTTATTTTCAGAACACTTTATTGGATTAGTCTTAGTTTCATTTCTGCTCCTAGATAACTTTTTTTCTTATGAGTACAGTAAGACAGCATGAGACTATAATTAATTTCAGTGAAGAACAAATAAAACAGCCTCTCTTAGATGAGTTGTTGGTAGGGGCCTCTTGGATGTCTTCCATGAACAATATTCATGAGTATGCCTATTTTATTTCCCTTTCCTCAAATTGATTTCAGCCTTCTCTTGAAATTACGATTACAGTCATGTGCTCTATTAGAATTCCATTTTATGTCCTGCAGAGCTGGCTTGTGATTTTTGGAGTCCATGCATAGAAGTGCATGGACTTTCATTTCAGTTTTCTGTAATAAGTGTGAGACTTTACCACACCAGTTAATAGTCTGACTGGTAGTCTGTGCTGACAGGCTTTTAATGAGTGAATCGTGTTCAAGGAAGATTTTAAAAGTACTGAATTTCAGTTAAAATGGTTTAGTATTTCTGGCCCTAACCTTGCTGGGGTTAGATTAAAACATTATTAATGAGCTAAGTGCTTATAATAAGTGGCTTATAGTAAAGGGCTCCTTGTGTCTTAAAAGAACTGTCACTGTCTCCTGCCTTAAGTTTCAGAGCTTCTGCATATTAGCTCATACAGTTGAGTTCAGTATTTTCAGTAGATAAATTGGACAAAACTGTGTAGTGGTAGTACTAATTAAGACCACTGATGACTGTAAGAATGTTGTGAGGACAAGCTGCTTTGTTTGTTGTCTGATTTCATATTCACAAGTACAATATATCTGGTAACAGTGAGAAGCTACATCTGGAAGAAGATCTCAATGTGTTAATTGGTAATACATGTAAATAACTGGTAGGAATCCCCCAAATACATATATCAACCTCTCCTGAAGGACTTTTTGTACCTTCCAGTCTGATCCCAAAGAAATACTGTGTTGTTTGAATACCAGGGATCAGTAAGATGTAGGCTTTGAAGATTTTGCAGATTTCTCCCTCTTGTGAGGAATGTAAGATTGGATGATAAAGGCTAAATATGGAGGCTAAAGTAGGCAACAGTCTTGACCTGCTATGAATCCTATCCCTTGCTATGAATATAGAAAAGAAGGGAAATTCCTAATATCGTCACTTGGAAAATACTCTCTTAAACATGGAGCAAAGTCACCCTTATAGGGAATATGTATCTAGAGTGAGTTGGGCTTCATTTGTATTATTCAGTCAAGAAGTGGTTGAACAGGACCACTTGCAGGTCCAACAGAAACTAGATGACCACATCAGAGATTTCTCTGCATGCATTCATAAAGTAATTATCTAGTATATGTTTCTGTGCTCTAAGAAAATTATTCCTGAATAAAATAATTATATGTTTTGATGGCAAGTTTGATGAAGAATGGAAAAACTCAACAATCTAACCCAGATTTACTAGGTCAGGAATATCATATTAGGAAGTCTTGTGCTGTGGAGATATGTGAAATTTTTGAGCTACGCAATAGCTTCAACTCACTGAACATTTATCTGTTTAAACACAACAACACAAGCTCAAAATTTTGTTTTACTCTTGACCAATGTTACAGAGATTTTTGTGGACTTGGATTCTTAACTATTCAGTCCTTGGAGCTGTAGAACCTTAAGTGTCTACCTCTTACTTGTAGCTGTTCTCTCATCTTAAAGACCACCTCAGGACAGTGAATTCCACATTGATAATGCTGTCTCGGAGCATAAGATAGAAGGATGAATGTTAGTTTAGACTTTTTCAGCTAAAGGTAAAGGATATCTGCTTTTCTGTAAGGGATTTGTTTCATGGAAAAGAAATGGATTTATTAAAATAGAAGATAGCAGTTCTTTGGCTCTGAAACTTGTTGGCTTATTGTCAATGCTGTGACATGTCATCATCTTTCCCTTCTCTCTCCCTCATTACATTCTTTGTAATGTTACATTAGCAGGACTGGGTTTTGCAGTGAAAGGACTTGAAATGTGAATTTGAGATTAATTTGTTGCTACAGTGCTTAGACAAGTATAGATAACTATGGCATTGCAAGGCTGTTTTTGAAAATGGTTGTATAACAAAGTTTTTATCTTCTTTGCTTTCCCACTGAGTATTTTAAGTGTGGTCTGCTTTGATTATAGAATCAAAAAGGTGCAGATGGGAAAAAAGTTACATTAAACTGAAAATTGTGTTATGTCCTACTACGTATGTGTGTGTGTGTATTTGAAAAATTAGTCTTTAGAAGTGCTGAATGATGACTTTCCTCTCTCGAAATCGGAGATGTTAATAAGGCTGTTCCTTTGTAAATCACTAGAGGTGGGACAGATCTAGTATACTTCCACTTGCCAGTTTCTTTCCCTTATTCTCAAGTGGTTTGTCAGACTGCTGTAGATTTTTGTTTTCCACAGCGGGATCGAAATGACTGCAGTGATGTTCTGCAAGAGTTCCCCTTTGACTAAATAAAGTCCCAAGTCATTGTCTGCAAAGTAGAAGTATTTTCAATGTTAATACAAACTGAAAAAAACTTAACAAATCAGGATAAACTTAAAGATTACTCTGTTATTAAAAAAAAGTGAACTAGGGGAATCATGTGACTTAACAACTTTTGTCTTCAATGTAACCTGTTGATAAAGGTATTGGAAAGAGTTTCATATAACTTAAGAATCACATTATTTGTTTAGTTTAAAAAGCTGAAATGTGATTCAATTAACTTTTATCCTGGTTGAGTGGACTGATTAAGAATCTTTTTCAGGCCAGTGACTTCAATGCAAGTTGTCTTTTAACCTCTCCTGCTCTTTCCCTTCCATTCTCTTTTCCTGTACCTTTCATACCACCTGAAAATAAAACCACTACTTTTTTAGTTTGCCAGGGAAACCTGCCATATGAGAACCAGGAATAAACTGATGAACGGACATCTCCCTGAGCCTGAAGATAAACTGCTCGAATGCTTTGATTGCATTAAAAGGGAGAGAAGAATAGGTGACTGTCAGATGACAATCACCACTGAGAGACAGACTCCCTGGAGAGCTACCTCAAGCCCATTAAGTAAAAGAATTACTGTAGAGTACGTCATACAGGAACACATTGCAAGCAGGGAAAGGTTTTTATTTGTTGGACAAAGAGAAGAACTGCTGTAATATTGCTGCTCTGATGCCACTCTAACAGGAAGCTCTGTCTGGGGAAAGAAGACGATAACACATATTGACATCACTGCAGGAATATCTAGTGTATTTGAGTGCTGTAGGATTAATTTAATTATAAAATTATTTTATTTCTGTGGTTGCAAATTGAATGCCGTGGATTTACTGGAAGCTTTTCTCCTTTGATCATGGGAAGGATTATGTTACTGGAGTGTGTTTGGGGATAGTTGGCAAACGACATATGCATTTCAGGTGGGAGGAAGTCAGTGTCTTTCAGATCATGTTGATGTGGTGTACTAGGACAGCAAGAAACAACACAGAATTCACCAGGACTTGGTAAAAGATTGAGACTCCAAGAGACAATGAGGGTTTTTTAAAATGTTTTGAGCAGACTTTTTCCTTAAATATGTGAATAGTTATTTTTCCTAATTCTATATTACATTATTTGTTTATAAACTTAAGTTTCCTCAAACTTGTCCTATTTTTTTTCCTCTTCTTTCAGCCCAAAGTGCTGCATGCAACTATTCTGAAGATGCTGGTTCTAGATGGTGAATCAGTCTATACCTTGACTTCTCATCCCATTTTGCTGCTTATAGCCAGGATAATCCTTGTGAATTTAAGACACAAACTTGCATCTCTCCAGGTAAGAAATATGTGACTAATGACTATGGCTACTTGCTCCTCATTAATTAGTTCTCTCATTCTTTTCTTCATACCTCATTGAGTCAGTATAACTTCCATTCCTTTGCCTGTAGCTCTGAGGTTTTTGTCTAAGAAACGGTTTGGACAAAGTGATTGCAATTAATCACAAGTATCTTTTTCTTAATGATAAACTATTTAGTCACTGTCTTCCCCAAAAGAGAAGAAAGGTACCTTCATTAGCTGGAAAAATTAGAGAATTTAATAGAAAGCAACTTTCTTAAGACACGTACTTTGCGATCTTATTTGACAGGAGGCGAATGCCCTATAGCGCAGCCTGCGTATACTCCGTCCTTTTTAACAAGCTTTGGGATACTATGAGCCATTACCTTATGAATTTTAAGTCATGAGTTCTGTATGGAAAGGAGGTCCTCTCTTTTGTTTGTCATTGTCCTCTACCTCTTCTGCGGGCATCCATGCAAAGGCTACCTTAAACCTCTGTTGTGCATGCACATTAAAAACAGGAAGATATGATGAAACGCCTCTGAGAGGGCTTTTGTCTCTGCCTCCTTTTTAATTCAGCAGCAGGCTGATTGGTAGCAGGATTCTATGGAACTGAGGGACTTTTAACAGCAACAACTTCTATTTGTTGAATTCCATTTGAACAGAATTTGGCTAGAGATCAAAATGCCAAATGGTCCCTCTTTATGCTCGGCTGACAACATCCATTCCCAGCTGGGTCTTTGTATGAGTGATGAATTAAACTGTGTGGGAGATGTTGGCTGTACTGCATTTCTGGAAGCCAAGTTCTTCCATCGTTTTCCCTGTTATTCACAGATGAGTGCTGTTGAATTTCAGCAAATGGGTCAGTCAGGGAAACAGAAAATGTACCTGGTATAGAGAATTCCCTTGCTGCCTCTGCTAAGAATGACATAATGGGGGGCTTTATTCTATACAGTTGAGGTTCAATTACTTGTGGCTACATCAAGTTTGGATAGTAGTTCAAAGGCAACAACTGATAAAAACTACTTTCATCAACAGGTCACTGTAGCAAGTAAAGCTTGCCATTCTTCATTTCAAAGGTTGATTCAAAGGTAGCCTCTTAATAGTTTTTTTCCTTTAATATTAGTGTTAATAAATCGAAACCAGGATAAAATATGTTATCCAAAGCATTAATAAAGCCCTGTGTTATTTTAAAATGCTATTGTAGATGGAAGATTAAATGCTTAAAAATAATCTGAAAATTCTCAACTTGGCTACCAAAAAACATTGCTGATAGAACGTTGTACAGAGGTCAGCTGGCTTATCTGAAACTTTATAAATATATTCTCACTGATTCTAGCATTCCTGAGTGCTAAGTATAAAGCCTCAGGAAATTGTATCATTAAGCTGGATACTCAGTTTTGTGGGAAAATTAATACTTCATTATATAAAGCTAAACTCAAGTAATATGAATCTTCTAACTTAAATTGCCTTTAGGTTTCTTAACAAGTGATGAAATGTTGAGATTTGAACTTTTTCGCAAAGTCTCTCCGTGTGCTTTTACTCTGTCCAGCTTGATATCAAAAGTCATCTTTCATTGCTTTCTGAAATAGATGCTATTATTCTTTTTGATTGTTCCTTTCTAGTGACATTAAAGTTAGCTACATGTAACTGGTTTAGATGTTTGTGCTTGAATACTGTACAGCCCTTTGGTTGCTCTGATATAAGCATACCTGTATAAAAAGTTCAGAAGATGGGTGCCTCTAAAGCAATCAGACATCTGTTTCATAGAAAATGATGGGTGTGCTAACAGCAGCAGAATAAATAGTAATCATTAAAGCCTTTGTAGAAGTGTGCTCTACCTTCACATTTTATAATCGTAAATATAGTTTCGAGACTAGAATATTAAAATTAACTTTTCTATGCCTTTTCACCTGTTGCAACTAGAGAGAGGGATAAGAGGCTCTGGGGAACTTATGCTTTGTGTACATAGCTTTCTAAAATCAGGTATTTCCTGAGTTGTGATTCAGCTCTGCCTGCTATAGAATGATTACTTAGTTCAGTAAGGTATTTGCCCTTCTGAAGTTCCACATAAAAACATTAGTACTTTTGGCTGTGATTGTAAGGTGTTCTCATGAGCAATTCTGGTCCTATTCTGACTTTCTTGGTCTCCTTTATGCCCCCACCTGAAGAAATAAAAAAATGTTAAACAGAACACAGAGGGGAAACTGGATGATCAGAAATACTGAATGGTTTACCTACAAACAGTAACTAAATAGTTTAGGATTCTTCAGGCCAGAAAGATTGCTGAAGAGTGAGATCATGGCTGTCTATTAAAATGCATCTATGTGACACAAAAGAAGATAAGTGAGAAACAGCTGGGTTTTGGGGTTTAGTTTTATTTTGGTCATCTTCTGTTGCAGGAATTAGGAGGTATGAAATCAAAGTAGCAAGTGGCTGCTCCAAAATAACTGCACACAAGTATTTCTTTTATCTGCTGTTCACAGTGTTTCTTACCAGGTGGTGGTACTAAAGATTTGCAGGGTTCAAAAAGCAGTTAGAGAAATTAACAGAGGGGAAAACCCATCAAACTCTGGCAGTACTGTAGAGCTGCCTGCATAAGTTCATCTTTATGCTATGTCAGTGCTCGTTTTTTATATAAAAAAGCTATTTTGGACAGTTTCATATTTTTTAGAAACTAGACTTGAATAGACTGCAAAATCTGTATCTTAAAGCCACTTTTTCCTTTTTTTTTTTTTTTTTAACGATCTATACTAGTTTTTGACTTGAAATATCTGTTTTTTCTTTCAGACCTTATCTTGGTGGACTCTAAGATGTGTGAATATTCACCAGCAGTTGTTAGAGGAGAGATCACCTGAGCTATTTACTCTTACCCAGACCTGTATAAAACAAGGTATATTTCTAATTAGTTCGTTTGTTGGCTTGCAGCATCACTTTTAAGATATCACAGGTGAGGGGAGTTTGTAGGCCTAACTCTCACAACCTGATGCTTATCAGACACATATCACTGCAATGAGTAGAGAGGGAATAGGATTGATTTAAATTGACATGGATTTTTATGGCCCATACTATTTTTCAGCCTCTAAGATGAAAATAAGACTATGCGATTGTAGACAAAGGTTTTCTTCCTCTGTGTTTAGCACCATCAACTTATCACAAGGTCACTTAAAGCCATTCTGTACAGGTTTCATTTCTTATTTAATTGAGCTTCTTGGAGTTTAGAAAGGAACTGTTCTTTCATATCTTCACGGTGGTGATAAACTTCCTTTTTTCTATTTTCTCTACACCCACTTAAGTTTTGAGATTTGTTACCTTCCTGAATTATATGTAGAGAAAATAGACAACATTAAAACTAAATTGTGTCATATATAATACTGATTGTGTATTGATATATATTGAATTATGCAGTGTATGTATATGTTAAGATACACAAGTCCATGGGACCTGACAAGATTCTCCACCAGTTCTCTCAGGACCTGTGGATGTAAGTGGATAGAAGCTACTGTCCATCATATTTGAGAAGTTGTGACAATCTGGTGAAGTTCCCACTGACTGGAAAAGGGAAATATAACTCTCAGTTTTAAGAAAGGAAATAAGGAAGTCCAGGGAACTACAGACTGGTCAGTCTCATCTCTGTACCAGGCAGGATCACAGAGCAGATCCTCCTAGAAACTAAACTAAGACACATGGAAAATAAGGAGGTGATTGGTGACAGCCAACGTGGCTTCTTCACTAAGAGCAAATCATGCCTGACAAGTTTGGTGGCCTTCTGGGATGGGGTTACGGTGGTAGTGGATGAGGGAAGAACAACCAACATCACCTGCCTGGACTTGTGCCAAGCATTTGAATTGTTGTGCACAACAGCCTTGTCTCTAAACTGAAGAGGTGTGGATTTGATGGGTGGACAGCTTGGTGGATTAGGAGTTGACTGGATGGTCACACTCAGAGTTGGGGTCAAGGCCTCAATTTCCAACTGGAGACCAGTCATGAGTCCTCAGGTCAATATTGGGACTGGGGCTGCTTAACATCTCTGTCAGCGACAGGGACACCCTCAGCAAGTTTGCCAGCAACACCAAGCTATGTGGTATGGTTGACTTGCTGGAGAGAAGGGGTGCCATCCAGAGGGATGCTACAGCAACTGGTAAAAATGGAAAAAAGAGACAAATTTTTATGTACGTTTGTCCCTCACAGGTAGTTAAATAAAAATTTGTCTTTTGATTCGCAAACCTGAAATTTGCAACCGGTTACATTTAAGAAGTTTTCCATTGCATTTAGAGATGAGTTATCATGTATGTTTTACTTTGAAAAAGGAGGCTGATGTCTTAACTCTCCCCTCTCTTACCACATCTTAATAGAGCTTTTTTGATCTGAACTATATGTAGATTCAGGCCATGCGAATTATATGTGAAATATGAAGTGGGTTTTGGTCCTTGAAGAATTTCCAAATAAGCAACAAGGATGTTAGTAGAGTAGTGAAATTGAGCAGAGGATTTTATTGGGTCTTCTACAGTGAAGAAACAACTGACCTTATGCTTTGACTAGATGTTAAAAGGATTGGAACAGAAGGTTTTTGTTGCAGTTGAAGTAAAAGTCTTCTTAGCCTGTCACTTTAAAATTTTGTTATTTTATTTAGTTTGATGGTAAAAGCTAAGCTTCTTGATACAAAATTGTTGTTGCTTAGTTTTAATGTGGTAAGGCTTAAATATTTATGTGTTAGGTCGTATAGTACTTCTAGAATGGATATACTCCAAATACCAAAAAATTTCTGTACATTTTATATTATTCAGTAAGTGGTGCTGGTGTGCTTTATTCAGATAAAGAAAGCTAAGGAGATAAGTTTATAATATTTTTTTAAAGAGCTTAAAAAGTGTCAATAGCTTTCTGCTCATTTCTAGGTACTTTGTTGTGCCGAGTATGTGTTCTGTAGGTGTCCCGCATCAAAGATACTTAGATACCAGTGGTTTTGCAGTTCTATTCCAGTACCCCAATTCTTGTTTGACAGAACAGTTTTACTGTGTTAACTCTGGAGAATGCAGAGCACGTGAGAACACTTTTGGGTTCTGTTAAGTGGATGAAAAGTCTAACAGAGAAATCTGTAACACATTTCTGTGACTGTTATTTCTTCTTTGAAATATCTAAATAATTGGAACAAAACTGAAAGAGGAGTAATCAAAGAATTAATTAAAATTCACAGTCAGGATGATACTGGGTAGAGATACCATAGTTTGTGCAGCCCTGATCTTTGTAGAGGATGCTGCTGCATGTGCACAAATATTAGATAACTACCAAGATGTCCACTAACAGTGACCTGTTTTGAGATTCTTGGATATGGTTTTCAGAGAAAATGTTGTAAAATACACCTAAATCTGTAGGGAGTTTCTTTTGGGCAATTTTTGCTGCCTGCTGCCTCTGACAGTTTGTTTATTTTCTAATTGAAGCCATCTGGTATTTCAAACAAGTACCTTCATATTCCATAGAAAAAATACTTAATAAACCTTCTAAACAGTCTTTGATTAGGCCATGAATAACCCACTTGCTTGTTCTGCATTGGCTTCTCAAGAAAACTTTGTCTTAATTGCTAGAGAAAAAGACCTTCAAATTTAGGAGAAATTATCTTTCCTATTTAAAATACATTTTTCCCAAGTGTAAGGTCAATATCATCACCTGAAGAGAAGACAAATGTAATGATTCCCTGCTGTTCTGAAGCAGCTGTTATGCAAACCCAATGGGACTCAGCGCAGTTTCCCATCCATTTGGCCACGTGCCACACACGGTATGGGGTGCCAGAAGGATGTCTTAAGTTTGGGACATGAGTGCTTCTGTGCTGCTACCTCAATACTAGTCATGATGTGAAGCTTTTCCCCAAGGTCCTTGAAGTCTCAAATGCCTAAACTTATCAAGCATTGTAAGTAAATTGTACTTAAATAACTAGTGGTAAGACTGCTTCCCGGTGTATCACTTGAGTTCATTGTAGCACTTGTATATGGCTTTAGCACAAGTAACTTTGTATTTATATCACTGGAACTTGTTAGCTATGGAAAATCAAATAGTACTGTATGATTATAGACTATAACCTGACTTTTTCCTTTGAAATAAAATCAACATAATTCAATTTGAAAGTTGCATTTTTATGTTTCCACATGTACCTGCATGTACACATTGACTATCTTGTAGGTTTTCTTGCACTGACAACAGCCCTTCAGGACTTCATGGCTCAAACCATGCTGAAGAGTCAGTGCAAATGTGTTTGCATTTGTTTAAAACCCTCAGTACATCTTTGTGTGCTTCTAATAATACCTCATTGAAAACTCCTCTTTCTTTTTTTCCTCATGTAAATAGGATTTTTGTCCTTTGGGAAACCATCAGTGTCATTGTATATGCATAGAGTGTGAAAAGCATTTAAAAATGGCAGACAACCCAAGTTATTTACTGATTTTTTTTTTTTCACTCTTTTTGTACAAAACCCAAAGATTTGTTAGAAAGGTGGATATTTTATAGACCTGTGGGCGTTTTTATCTTTCTAAAAAATATATATATTTAATGATAAATATGGACAAAAACATTAAAATCTCATATTGCTTTCTAATGAAGAGTACACATTACTTAAATGTGAGGTTAACTTTCGACTAACTTCTTCAGTATTGAGATAATGTATTTGAAACAGGCTTTGTGGTAAAAGTGATAAAATTGCACATACTTTGTTTTAAAATAGTTGTAATCTCTTGTGGGTTTTCTAAGGATTAAGTTGTAACCTGCTGCATTCCTTATCCTGCTTTAGTTGAAAACCATTGGAGTAATATTTTTAAATTACTAATTTGTGTTCTTTAAATGGAATCTTTAAATCCAGTCTTTGAGAAAGTTGTTACTAGTCAGGATTTATCCATGCCAATTCTTATTTGCTGAATTAAAAAAGCTGTGTAAAAACTATGTTCAGACTTAATGGCTTTTTATATTAATTGAAAGATTTTGAGGATGAACAAGTACTAAAAAGTCTAGGGGGTTTAAACAATACAATCTCTTCAGTCTAGAGCTGACTGTCAATCTCTAAATTCAAAAGTCAGAAACAAATGTTTAAAAAATCCTTGATAGTATTATTTTTTCATATTGTAAGACATTTTGCTAGCATTAATAAAGCTTGTTTGAAAAATTAAGCATCCATTAAGTAACACAGCATCAATGTTAGAATTGGATACCAGTCTTTTTAAGTACTGTGATGCTGTTAGCTTTTATGGAATTCTTATCTAAATATTTTCACAAAATATGGAAATAAAGCACAAATCAAAAAACCCACTTCCATATGAGAATAATTGACATGAATTTTTTTCAACTTAATGGTCTGTGTTGTACTACGTGGGAATATTCCCTTGTCACTTACTATATTTTGATAGAACTTAAATAGACTAGAAATAGAAGTGCTTTTATTCTGGATGAAAAAATGTCATCTTTCCTAAAGACTTCACATCAGTTTACAAAGGTATTTTCTCCCATTCAGATGGAAAACATGAACTTTAACACTCAGTAAATCAGTAATTATTAAAAAACAAACAAAAAAAACCTCCACACACAAACAAAAACAACCAAACAGAAAATGTGTAGAGTCCTAAGTCCCCTTTCAATGCTCAGTCTTCTGTTCAAACTTTCACATTTGAAGCCTACTGCTTAAGGAGGTGGGTATTACCTCAGTATTTTGTATTCTGAGTTCCTATGTTCTTTAGCAGGTCCAATACAATTATAGTTGCTTATTTTCTGCAGAAGTGGTATTTACAATTTAGCTTTGCTGTAAAATATAAGCAAAGATTGAACTTTTCGTTGTTCTGGTAGTAATCCTTAGATGATAAAACTTGAAAAATGCTTTAAACCATACATATCTTTTACACACTGTCAGTGAATTTTTAAATGTGTGAAGATGTAAAAAACAACAGACTTTCTCTCATGATATTTTAAATGTATTTTTAAAATATCATTCTTCTAGACTGCATCCTGATCTCTTCTTTTTCTTAACTTGCAGTGACAGAAGCAGAAGCTTTGTTCACAAGTGGTGAAAACTGGCACTTGGCAGTTCAGTTCCATCTTGAGTGTGCCTATACATTTTTGTTTTACTATGAGTATAAAAAAGCTAAACAATGTTTCAATATGGCTAAAGACATAACAAAACTGCAGATTAACCTCACAGGTAAGTTTTGCTTGTACAGTCTGGATGGTTACTATGAGGATGGTTGGTTGGGCCAAACTAACCTATGGCTTGTTGTTGGATTTTTTACATATCCAAGTGAAAAAGTAACTGCATTTTGAAAAAGCATGATGTTTATCAGGAAGGTCTTATTTGTATTCTAAGAATTAGCATTGCTTGGAAGAGAAATATGACATCTAGTTACAATATCATCCCTAAATGGGTGTCTGAGCAGTTGAGTTATCATGATCCTTCCTTCTAGTGTTCCATGTCAAATTCTAAGTCTAGTTGTCTCTGTTGGTGTCATGATGAATATTTTTTGTTCTCTTTGTTTGGAGAAGTCTTCCAGGACTGTTGTTATTGCAGGAAATAATCAAAGAAATCAGATTTCCAATGAACAGAAATCACAAGCATTCAATTACTATGGAGACTTCATAATCATGTTTTCAGAACCTATTCTTTGGAGTTGGGCATATCAGATTGCTACTCTTGCAACTTCACTTGAAATTACATGTATAGATACGGGATTCTTTGGTCTAGTTGGTCCTGCTAGGTAATGAAAATATGTAAAATATGCACCTTTTCTGTGTGAGAACTATAGTTGTGCCTGAGTAGAAATGCAAAAAATCTTTATATAGTTTTTTCTATAGACTTATTAGTGGAAAGCACTAAGGAACTGAAACTTGCAGCTTCCTTACCCATTACATCACTGTATGTCACAAGGCTAGTTGTTCCATCATGTCTAGGTTGGAGATGCAGCTAACCCTGCTTATACCCTGAGTCAGTTCTAATATTTTAATTAAAAAACTGAGCCAACAACAAAAAAACCCAAACAAACCCCAAACACACAGAGAAACAAACAAAAAACTCCCAGGGAAACACAAAGCCAAACGAATTTTGTGGTTTATTTTGAAAGATCCATAGTGAAAATCTTCTGGCATAATGTTTTGGCATAACTATGAATTGATTATATTCAGTGATATCTACTTAAAACATGGGAGTAATTTACATATATCTGAAGGAATTCTATACATTTCAGTTAATTCTACCCTTTTTTCCTGCGCACAAAATGAGCTGTGTGTGTCATATGTTCCATGTATGGCACGGAACCAACTGGCAATACCAACTTGGTATTAAAAAATAGGTTTTTTTAAAATTAACCAAACATTTTCTTGTTTTTTATTAAAAACAACAGTACCTATGATGATACTCAAGCTATAAAAATGTAATGAACTGAGAACAAGTGAGATCAAAGAGACAGGGGGCTATTCACTGCTATTCCTCAGCTTACATGTTGGGTTTTTTTTCCTTTAAAGGACATGTTTAGATTTTGGATTAATAATTTCCTTAAATCTAATTTAGAAAAAAACTCTTGAAGGAGAAAAAAAAAAAAGATTGGATGCAGTGGAATTATTTATATTTTTGATTACTTTACCAAGAGGTTATGCTAGTCCTAGAGAAAGATTGTGGTGATATAGTATCTTGGAAAAATGTTGTGAAGCTCCTAAATGGTCTGTGGTTTATCTTCATAAATCTATTAGAATAGTTATGAGGGATTTCTAACCTGAAGGCAAATGAATTGAACTGAGCATGTGGGAATTGTTGGCATTCTAGACAAATTCATTTGACATGCATGTTTGGGCTAAATGGGAGGAATGTTACATCATCTGAAAAGACTTTGCTTTAATGTAAAAATTCAATCTCTAGCAAAGACATTTTTAAGGCTTTTGGAAGAAATTTCCTTTTTAGGAAAGGATTTTAAGAGGTTTATATGCATTAATGGCTGTAATCCTTACTAGTTGAATATTTTATTACAGCATGGAAACATATTGTACTTAAGCAGAGATTTCAGGAACAGTATTTTCCAAAGTTATTTTAGAAATATGTGAATAAATCATACTTGGTTTGTGTACTTTTTTTTAAGTCCCAGTAATGCAAATATGTGCTGTATTCATCATTTATTAAAAAGCATCCTTATATCCCTCACAATGAGTCACAACCATCAATAACTCCATAAAACCATTTCCAGTATAAGAGAATGCTGTGATCCTTCTTGCATATAAATTTAATGAATTGAAGGGTAGTAATCTAAATAAATTTATGATAACAGATCTGGAGGATTAATAATGCTAAACTCTGAGATCTGCATACTGTCTGCTTATTGTTTTCATGACCAGTAATACATCTCTGGGAACTTTTAATATGGAACAGAAAGTAAAGTTTCTGTGTAGATTCCTTCTGTTTTGTGAGAATATATCATAGAATCATTGAATATTCACAACTGGAAGGGACCTTGAACATCATCTAGTCCCAACCCTGCTGCCATGGGCAGGGACACTTCCCACTATACGAGGTTGCTGAAGGCCTTATCCAACCTGCCCTTCAACACTGCCATATTTGGTGGTATAAATGAATCCAATTTTTTCCTCAGCTTAAACACATGGTACGAAAATAGTAAAAATAGTGCTTTGTCCCTGTAATAGCAAGGAGTTCTTAGCTTAAAAAAACGGGGTGGAAGATGTGTGCGTATCAGAGCATAAACAAATCAAAATTTCTAGGTGGTAGCAAGCAATTTTATTGGTAACCAGAATAACTTCGCAAGTGTTTTATTTGGCTGTTTAGGCAGTAAGACATAATAGGAAATTAATTACAGCATAGTGATTTTCAAGCAATATTAAAATTGAATATTGAGTGCTACTGTGGTAAATTAGTATGAATCATTACCCAGTATTTCTCTCTGTGTGTCTCTTCTCTGCAGATTTTAAGATATTTTAGATATTTTTAGAACCTTTTTCATTTCTTCATAAACTCTTAATACAGGGCTTTCCCAGTAAAAGTGGTAATTGGCAGAAAAGGAGAAATCGGTTTAATTTCTGGGTAAAGATAGTCTAGTAAAGATAGTCTGTTTTTACTTTCAGTAAGAAAAGTGGGTGATTGCTATTTCAGTGCCTCTACCAGGTGATTCTTACAGATGATGGCCTCATCTTCAGGACATTGTCACATGAGCAGTCAGTCATCTTCACCTCATAGATTTTATATACTGAAAGTTTTTCAAAATTATAATCAAATAAAGAACTTTACTTGATCTAAATTAGTTCTGCAAAAGCAGCAGTGGATTAGCATCATTCCTCCATTTCTGTTATTTGACTTTCACAGTTCGCACTCTCTGAGCATTTTATCACAGTAATAATATACAAGCAAACCTCCAAATTTTAGAGAGTAATTTTTAGCTTCATTTTGGCTCTGGTTAAAATTCTGGTATTTTAAGTTACTGTCCTGAACTTATTTTTTGATTTCTCTGATTGCATTTCACAAACAAGTTACTAAGAGAGGAAGAACAGACATGTTTTCCTTTACAATTTACTATAAATATCAAGTGCTTCCCTAAAAACTAATAAAAATTGTCATAGAGTGTAGTAAAGAACTAAAGAAATAACATACAAGAATTTACATTGTGCATTCTCAATATTGATTAATTCATTATACAACCTTCATTGGTTCACTGTTCCATTCCCTAATATTACTTTCATAGTATCTTATCTGCCATATTATGGTAATGTCATGTTTGTGATCCTTCTTCAAAGAGCTAAGTCTTCAAATGAAGATTTGAAATATTTCAAATGGTGGCCTGAAAGATATGATGGGATTGTCATTTGCCTAAATGTGTCCATGTAGTCATTAACTTTTAGCAATCAAATGGAAAAATTGTTTTTGGTTTACTGCTTGGGAATAAGCAGGGAACTGATGAAACCTGATGACTGTGAGCTTTCAATATGCTAGGTTACGAGGAATTTAACTAAAAAGCAGCTTTGCAAGACCTATATAGCTGTGTTTGTATGTTTGTAACGTATTTCTTTGTATGTCTTAGCTAGCAGTGAGAACACATAGTTCACTGAAAGAGGTCAAGCAGAGTTAAACCACTGCTAAATTTCATAGGTTAATTCTCAGTGTATTTCTCTCTTTTGTTTGGGTTTTTTTTTGTTAGCAACTTTCTCGTATGTTATCAGATTACTGGTTTTTAGTGTTCATTAATGTAAACATATTTTCTGTAGGTGCTTTGGGGAAGAGAACACGGTTTCAAGAGAAATACGTTGCACAGCTTATTTTGGATGTCCAAAGAACAGATGAATTCATCCTTCCTCACAGTGAACTAAGTCCTGCTCCAACACCTCTAGAAAACTTAACAATAGTATGTATCTGAGAAGAATTGCTTTAATTTCTTAAAATGTTCTGAAGCTTTTCTTGGGTGTCTTCAAGTGAAAAAAGAGTGTCATGTTTAGGAGAAACTTACTTGGGATTTCTGAAAGTTTGTGGAAAAGCTGTTGGGCAGTAATTTGCCTAATATTAAAGGACATGGGGTAAAACAACACATGAACATCTGCAAGACAGATGTGGCTACTCAACTAAAAGCATGTTTGAAAATATGGTCCTCTACAGTTTATGAATTAATTTTTAGTGACTAAGAATGATGGAACTGGGAAAACAGGTGAGAGGCAGATTTTCAAAATAGCCTGCAAGGCATCACAGAAATGCACAGATCCCTATGGGCTGACAGATGTATTCAGTTACAGTGCAGAGATAGGAAATTGGTCTAGTTATTCCTATGGCGTGAATTACGTGACTTGGTCCTACTTATCTTAGGGGTATGTATGATGATTTCAATTATAAATTGCTCAAGAACCACTGAATTGTTTTAGGATGGCAGTTTTCCTTTGTAAGGACATTTAAAGTTATTTCACCTCTTTAAAGAAGCCAGAGATAAATTGAGGCATTATGGTCCAAAGTTTATACTTCAAATTGGAAAGACTTTATTAAAAAAAGTTGCCTTGATAGACTTCCGGGTCAAGCAGGGCTCTTAAGCAAAAAAATTGACAATACTCCTAAATTGAGTACATAAATATCTTAGGAGACTATCCTAGATTTTTTTTTTGTTTGTCCATTAGTATGTCCTTAGTGTTGCCTTTGATTTAATGAAAAGAGATTGATTACACAAATGTAACAACTTACGCTTATGACAGAACTATGTATAGCAACCCATTATAGGATAGTGAGAGCTCAGGGGAGGCTGCTTGGTGAATGACTGACTCAGTTATTGACTTTAGGTACAACTTACCTAGAACTCAATGACAGGATGCATTGTTCTCAGAATCCCTAACTGGGGTATTTTATGACTGTTTTTTTCCAGTTGCCACTTTCTCTGAAGAATTTGCCTTTGTAGTCTACTTCTAATAGGGAATAAATTAATTAAATTAATTAAATTAATTTGGAATAAAATAATTACATCATTTCAATAAAAATGACAACACTGTTTTAGGCTGTAGATATAACCAGGAATGAAATATTTTGTTAATCAAGTACTGTGTCCTTTTAGTGAACAGATGCAGAGCTTCTGAAGTAAGTTTAGCAGAGGGTTTGAGAAAGAAAACTGGGGTATTTGGAACCTTTATAAATTAGTTATGCTATGTTATCTACTAAAATTTTACTGAATGTAGCTTGAAAATAATGCTAGAGAAAGTAAGGATATCCACTCTTTTGGAAAAGTAAAAACATGGTGCTGGAAACGAGTTGAGAGGTTTTGGCTGCAGGGAGGGAGTTGAGTTTTGTGCAAGTCTGAGTGCTGCGGCATATAATTCTGTCATAGGTTAGTCAGGCTCCCCATTAAAAAAAGTTGGGCTTTTTGTTCCCACAGCCTATTTCTGGGGGAAGAAAAATTACAGCCTTTTATTTCTGCATCTTGACTGTACCAAATTCTAGAAAATCTTGTATTGGAACTGTGTGCTGATTTGAGGAAAACCTGAGATATTTCAAGTTCAGACATTTTATTAACTTGTGAATGTTTTGTCACAGGTATTGGACCAGTTTTGCCTAAGTAGGTTCTTCGTGTGTGCGCTGAATTACCAATTAAAGTATCAAAGCACAACTTATTAATGTAGTTTGTCAATGTAGTGTAATTAACTTTAATGATGAATCCTAACATTTCTTTTGCCAAGTCTGATCTCAAATTCGTCGGCCTTGACTGTATCTTGAAGTTCTTTTAGCTAAAATTGGAGGTAATGCTATTTTCCTTCTACCAAAACCGGCCAAGATCATTGGTTTAAAGGTAAACCAGTAGGGGAAATGAACCCAACTCAAAAGAGAGATTATAAGTCAGAATAACAATTTAATAAAATAATACAATAAGTACGATTATACAGACAAACAATTGGTTTTAACCCACAAAACCCAAATGTATAACCCAGCACCCTGGGGCATGAACAGAGTGGTGTTCTTTGGGCCCCCTGAGTCCAAAGGAAAAGGAGAGGGGAAAACCTGTTGGTGAGAGTGCTGTTGCAGTCTGGTCAAGAGTGGTGGTCTGCAGTCTGGTTGAGAAGTGGTGGTTGCAGTCTTCCTTTGGATCCCATGAGTGGTTAAAAAAAGGTTCCAAGACTCCAAGATTATACATCCTCCAGTTCAGGCAGGAATGCCCAGTACTTCCCTCAGGGCAGGGAGTTCCACAGTGGGTGTGAGGACAAGGGGCACCCTCCTATCTCGCAGGCCTCTTAACACCCAGTTTATAGCCTGAGGAGTCAGGCTGCTCTGGGCAGGTGGTGTAAATAGTCTATTGATAACAATTTCTGGGAAATGGCATGGAAGGCTATAGAATACACAGTTTTGGGTTACACCCATCCAGTGATGAACTGGTCCCAGCTGTTCTAACTGGGACAATCATCCTGGCATCCCTTCTTAACTTTAGGGAGGATACTTGTGGTATACTTTTAAAAGACTGTTCACGGCAAATGCATAGAAGCCAAGTCTTCTCAGGTGCTGAGAACCTCCAGAGAATTAACGTATACATATGGAAAGCTAAAAAGCCTGTGATCATGCTGCAAAATTGTAACAGGGAAATTTTCTTCCAAATCTCTCCAGTGTTCTTATTTTACATCTGCCATTTGCAGATAAAGGAAAATACTCTACTTGTCTCAAGATAGGATTTGTCCTGGATGAGTGGAAAAATTCCTAAGAGAATTATAACTCTGACAGTTTGGAAAAAGGCCAACTTGGACTGGTCACACCTAATTTTCAACTCCTGTTTTGCAGTGCTTACTTCTGTGGTCCTAAAGTTCTTCCCCTACTCTTGTTCGTAGGAAGACCAAAAAAGTTATTTTGCTATTAAGTGGCAAGTAATTTAATTCCTTTAAAATACAATCAAAATAATAATGTGTCCAATTGTTGGACTGGTAGCTGGGCTGATTTCAGGTCAAAGGCTTTGTGCTTCCCTCTAGTGCTTAGCAATTATGTTATTTCAGATGACACTGCAAGGAAAATTATTTGCATTTGAAAATAAGTATTTGAGATTGCGAATCCAAAACTTTGCTCCCAGGTCGGTTTCTCCGAAAGGAAAGCCTCAGACTTGAGGTGATGCATAAGGACTCTTAATAAGAAGCGGCATGTTAAAATAGTTTGATTAGTTTTAAAAAATTCAGAGCTGTTTTTATGTTTTGGGGGAATTAGGAACGTTTTTAAATCTAGGAATGGAAATCATGCTGAAAACTCTGGCATACAATTGCAGTAGAATTCAGGGAGTTGATATTCTGGTGAAGCTAAAGCAATTAGTGCTGTTTGTACTGGTTAGATTTTAAACATTATGTAGATGTGAAGGTGGAAATTTTTAACTGATTGCCGTGTAAATTACATTGTAACTTATGTTACACCTAATGAAGTGGTATCATTATACTAGTTCTAAAACAGTTTTCGTCTGGAAGTGGTAGATAATCCTTATATATGCTAATGTAGGAAGAGAAGAAAATTATGGTAATCAATATGCGAGAGTGCTAATATCTTCTTTACCCCTTAAATAAAATAAGCTTATTTTCTTCACGTTCTCTGTCAAATCACAGTTTAGTTTCCTTTATATAGTGATAAAATACTGGTGATGAATGCAGATAACCCACTTCAAAGCATTCCTGTTTGTTCTTTGTTCTTCCGTGGACATTCATTTTGAGCTTGCCAATGGAAGATATAAATGAGAAGCAGCTACTACTAGGACATTGAAGGGAAATTAATAGGAAATTTGGAAGACTGTTAATATAAATCCATTATCTGTTTTTAATAGATTCTAAAAACTACCCAGTAGTATGATAATTGATTTCAGGACCAATTGTTTTGTTGGTGGGTTTTTTTTTTTGGTATTTTTTGTTTTTCAAGGGAAAGAGAAATAGTATTACAGCTACCTCCTCTTTGCTTGCAGCCAAAGGAATCTTTTGTTGTTTCAAAGCAAACACAAATCCTATGAACATAGTAATTTACACTTTTCAGCCATAGATTTTATTACTTTCTCCTTCAAGTTAAGTGACAGACAATGAACTTCAGGTAGCATATTTTTTTGTAAAAGTTAAATTAAATACTCTTTAAATAAAAGGTGTGTTCCAGAGGAAGTTTTATGGAAATTCATAACTACTTGTGCAGGAGCAAACGTTTTCAGAATACCCCTTCTTGCCTTTGCCAGAATAAAGTAGCTGGAGGTGCTGGCTTGGGGAAGATTTTTCAGACTATGTTTTTTTAGTATCAAACTCCTTTTAAAAAGAAAAAATCCTCTGTGTAAGGAATATACCTGTACTGGCAGAAGGTATGCTTTATGTAGTTGGGCTTTGCTGATACTTAAAAAGAAATTCTTCGATTCCCAGAGGTCCATGGGAAAGCCTGCAAAGCCTGAAAGCCTGCATTAATGACCATAACAGTAATCTGTTTCAGCTTGTCTGAGTATACATGTAATAGAGGATGAAATTGTTGATAATTCTATAAGCAACAGTTCGAGAAGGAAAACTGCCTTCAGCCCTTGTTTAAATAGAAAATCAATATTAGGTAACCTTGGAGTTGCTCTAAATGCTGTTCTTTCTGCATGAGAATCAGTATATTTGTAGCAAAAGTGTGTTGGATGATACTTCCTTGTAGTGGCTTAATTATTTAGTTATTCAATCATAATTATGGTAGATTACTTTCCCCTCTCTCTTTCTGTAATGGTAGTATTATCCTTTTTCAGACAAATCTATCTTTTTTCATATTTTGAAGGCATAAATTTCTCTATAACTGTTTTTATCTATTTTAAAATATTTTTTCTCTTCCAACAGAATTTTGATTTAAATGATGACACAGTGCTAAATGAGATAAAATTAGCAGATGCTGATCAGTACCAGATACCTGATTTGTGTGCAGAAGAGCTTGCTGTAATCCTTGGAATATGGTAAGTTAGTATAAACTAACTTAGTTTAGTTACTTTAAAAAAACAACTGCATGAATCATTGTGACAATGAAATAATGAAATGGTGAGTTGATGGGACTTTATTCCCTTCCTTATTATATAGTCTGGCTAAAATACTAAAAGATTTGCACCATACGTGGATAGCATTTTCAGTTATCTCAGTGTGAACATTAGTGTCCAGTTCAGAATTTCAGCAATATTTCATTAATTGATGTATTGTTGTTTTATGCTTAAAAAGCATTATATTCTTTGTGCCTCAGATTAGTTCTGTTTCAAATGTCAGCTGTGATTAGCTAGCATATAGTGATGGCACTTTGGTAGATTTTGGAAACATACTTCAGATTCTGTCAGCTTCCTATGAGGATCAACCACAAGAAAGACACTGCTGTGCTATTCAGTCAGATGGGAATACTTGTATAAATTGAGTGTCCATTGCTAGTTATAAGCTCTAGTGCAAAGTCCTCGTGGTTTTGCACCTCCTTTTTTTTTTATTTTCCTGGCTTTCAGAAATTATATGCTACATGGATTCTGGAAACAGCACAGAAGAACAAAAAGCAGCTTGAGACTTGAGGATCATAACCTGGCTGCTGCTGAATATTCTCATTTTTCTAATGGAGAACATTATTTTCTATGACACAGTAGTCATGTAGTCAATGACAGTTATCCTGCAATTTTTTGTGTGTGATTTGTTTCAGAAGTTATAGTATGTAGAGGTAATGTATAGTCAATTGGTGTCTTCGATGCAACATTCATCATTAAGGATTCTCAAAGCACTTCTGTGATATGAGTTGCAAAATGATGTAATCTGCAGTACTGCTTGGATATCTTACCCAAGTCAGAAGGCAACCAGGAGCTGAACAGTGGGTGAATCCTACTTCTTAGGTCAGCAAAATCCTAGTGAGAAAATTCAGTGGCATAAGCTGACAGTGCAGCTTTTGACAGTTGTTCCTTTGTGATGTGGGAGTTTGTTTGTTCTGAAGTATATGTTATAATATTTCTCTTTCCCACTCTCTCCACTTGGCAAAATTTTCAGATACTTTTCCCCTTCTTGTCCATAAACAATTCTATTGGAAGTCAGTAATGAAGATTGTTGCCTTTCATATGCCCACTTCTGAGACCAGGTTTTTGAAGAGCCAGATGCTTGCTTGGCTGTATATTTCCAGTCAGATGTGAAGTTGCATGTCTGTGCTTTCAGCTATGCCCTTTAATCAGGAATTCATGAGTGGAGTATGTGCATGGTTTCATATTTTCTTAATTCCTCAAGTCTTAAACTTGTTTCAAGGCCAAATCTAGACCCAGTTTGAGGATCAAGGAGTGAACAGTGAATTGAAATATATTCTTAGCCCAGACACTTTAGTTTTTCGCACTGACTGAAGTCGAGGCAAAGCCTTCCCCTTCCTGAGGAGCATTTTTATGAACACTTTATTTTTAACACAGTATTGTCTTATATTCAGATTATCCTTCCTGCCCCCACACTTCTGAAGAAAATTTTAATTTGCCTATTGTTCTTTTTTCTTTTTTTTCTTTTTATTTTTTTTAAAGGGTAGAATTTGAATTTTACATTGACTACCTGCACAGTGGGTTTCTTGATCACAGTATGTCACTTAGAAACCACCACTGTCATGCTCTGAATAGTGGCTAGAAACCATATTGACTACCAGCTGTGTGTGTACATTATAATCCAAGTGGTATGGGAGTTTGCAGGACTCAAGGCAAGAAGAAACTGAAGCAAACTGACGAAACAAAATCCAGTGTTGCTTCTATGTAGGAATAGTAAATGCCATTCAATGGGTGGGGTAATGTTAAGTAACTGAAATACTTTCACTCAGAGTTGGAGACAAGATTTGATATCCAGCCATGTTGCAGAAAGATTAGTAAGATGCCAGCTTTGAGAACTGTTCTTGTGCCTGAGTGGAGTTTAGGCTTGGATTGCTGGCTGTACCCTTGGTGTCTATGCCAGCTATTGGTATATCACTTTGCAAGGAAGCATATACATGTTAAAGCACTTAGCATTGGCTTTTTAGTGAAACATTCTTCTCAAGCCTTAGCTGTAAAAGATTCTGTGCTTCTCTTTCATGAGCGAGGACTTCAGTTCAGTAGAGTAAATGCTTCCTTTTATGATTAGTGAGTTGACTTCAGAATTCCTGGAAGTTTCCAGAGTAGTTCTGACTATACTTTAAGGTGGTGCTAGACCTGAACCGGTGACTTCTATTGTTGACTGCCATTGTCAGCAGTGGATTTTTTTCCTAATGCAAATGCACTTTCAGACACTGATCTGCTTTGGTGGAGAAAGGCAGCCTGCAAATAAAGAAAAAAAGTAAATGTAAGCAAATTTTTTTCCTATGCATTTCACTCTGCTTACTAATATTTGTTTTAGAGCAAATGTCACAAAAATGCCCCTTAATTCAATTAAGATTTTTATATCTAAATAATGTTAAGTCAAAATCAGCAACATACGGAAATGTTTGTGGACAGCAGAACAAACTGAAAATTCTCACAACTTTTGAAAAATACGTAATAACAATTATATAGGATACTATGGAATTCCCTGAATATAGATAATGTTTCCTGCTGCAAAATAAATTTCATTTCGAGTAGGTTGCAATGATTAAATGGGTAAACAGAGTGCTATTACAGTAGCAGTGCAAACATTTTTATCTCCTCCTCCCCAATAACATTTTAAGAGGATATAAAATATTTTTAAAGGTTGGAAATATCTCATACCAGCTGTCTTGACAAAAATTCAAGCAATTTCTCATGCAGTATGCTTAAGCCTGTTTGTAAATAACATATATAAGCCTGAATCAGTTAGATATTTCTTTAAAAACTTCTCTTTGTTACACTGATTTTAGGAAAGAACTGGTTTATCAGTAATCCATTTATATTAAGAAAACTAGCAAAGGTTACTGTACCCAGCCAGTTCTTTGTGGTATCTGTAATTTGAGGCAGTTTTCCTTTAAAATGTTTGGCTATCCTATTTCTTCTCTACAAATTCCTTTTCTTCCAAATGCTATTTGCAGAACTAAATGTAAAAGGAAACATTTACCTCTTATGATAATGACATTTTAGTTAAAACAAAATGTAGAGGGAGGGGAAGAAGCACCCCAGTCTGCCTTGCTAACACAAAGGCCTCCTATTTCACTCTAATCAGATTTTGTAGTTACTGTATAGGAAGAAAGCGTCTAGAGGTGTCTTCAGATGGTCTCACTGCAGTAGTAATGAAATCTAAAGGAAATATTAAAAGAAAGTCCCAGGGGTGCAAAAATGTCACTTGGCTTGTTTCGCTTTTTTGATATCTTAAATGAAAATAATTAGTCATGATGGTATAAAATTTATTTTATAGTCAAGCCTTGAGACTGTGGCCAAGACTTTGTATAGAGCCTCAAGTCAAACTTTCGGAGGCTGATGGAAAAATATATTAAAGTTTCAATATAAAGGGAAGAAAATCCCTCCTCATCACTTGAACCACTATTTTTTAAAAGGGGAAAGCTTTTAGAAATTAGTTACAGCTATAGAAAAGTCTAAGAAAGCAAAGAGAAATATCTCACTGCTGGTTATTTCTTCATCTTTTACTATCTCTCAGGGATCATATCAGGTCAAAATAGTACCTTATACTGGAGGGTACCTCAGTTCAGTCAAAGGCTGTGCACCAGGCTTCAACTGGTAAGGAATTAGGAAGCCTAACTTCTATTTTACAGTAGTACATTGTTTATTAATCTATTTTATAGTTTACATGATGAGCTATAGAAGTGTACTTGAAGCAACTGCATAAGCACTAAATAGCATTAGGACTAAAGGATTTTTAACAAAATTATCAAATATGAGCTTTTGAATCAATTGAGTAATTATATTAAAAAAAATATATAAAAGCCCAGTATACGTGTTGGCAATGGAAACCTCTTGAGTAAACTTGAGTAGGTGAAACAGGAAAACATTTAGCTACTTGAAATTTGAGAATCTAATCATAGCTGTATGTTTGTTCTCTAGTCAGTGGAGAAATCAGCACCTGCAGAGTGTGATTCATTTAACTTCAGGCTATTATTTTACAATGAATTGAATCCCTCCCTGAATTTATCTGTATTTTTGCATGGATTCTGAAGGAAGCACAGGCAGTTAGTTAGATTAAAGGCCTACATTTTACATGAGTAAAGTTAGATAAGATGGATCCCATGGTTATTAATGCCAGAGCTGACACACATTGTCTCATGAAAGTAAAAGGTATGACATGAAATCTTGGACAGCTTTGAAGGTGTGATGAAGGTTTTTCTGTTAAATACTTTTTGACACTGGTTAATCTTTGCAAACATATCATGTAAGTAAAAATTATTTTTTTTTAAACAAGCCAATTCCAGGTGCCAGACAACATAGCTATCTCACAATGGTCAGTTTATGGCTGTTCAAAATAATTGCTACAAAATTTATTCTTGTGCATTAGTACATAAAACTGTATGAAGAGATTCCACTGGGAAAATGAACTTCTATTCAGAATGCTCACATAAAAAACATTAGTCGCTTGAAGTACCTTTGTGAGACTTTGAAAATCCTTGTAAAGTGATCAACTTGCTGGGTCTGGCTCTTTTTCATTCACAAAATTAACACAGCTGGTAAAGCTGCATAGAAATATGGCAAATACTCATAAAATGCCTATGTGGAAAGACTGACCCATCTGTTCTTCACAGTGTATCTCATGCTGGTTAGCTGTAGTTTTAAGCAGTTACCTGAGGAACCTGAATTTGTATTTTCTAATGTGCCAGGAAACAATCAAGCAAAAACTCAGCAATTATCTGCACCCATCTAACTTTGTACTCTGACTTCAAGATTGACTGTGAGAAAAGATACCTAAAGGTGAATAATAACAGAGCAAATTTGTGTTGCTCCCTTCTCTCTAATATTTCCCCAACCTCTGACCAGTGATCTCCTGAGCCTAATCGGACTTGTTTGCATTGCAGCCCTCAATGGATCTCTCAAATGTTTGCCATCTTTCATTAAGACCACATAAATTTCTTGCATCAGTAGCATCTTTTGGCAAAGGTGTCTGTCTAAATATTTTGTCTGCTGTTCAAAAAAATCTCCTTCAGGTAGTTTTAGTTGCCAGTAGCTTAATTTAATGATTTCACTCTCTTACTTCCTGACAATTTTGAAAACGTCTGCTATGTCCCTGCTATGTCCCTCTTTGATTAGACCTAGCCTAGTCAGACATTCCTTTTGTAGATGTTTGTAAGGCATAAAACATAATTATTCATCATAAACCAACACTTGTTCTAGCTGTCTGTTTCTGAAATTTTTCCAATACAGAATTGCTGCTTTTGAAATGAAAGGTCTAGAACAGAATGTGCTATTCATGGATGGACAAAGGCTTTATGTAATATTTTATGTAAACTTTAGGTTATTGATTTGTATATTTAATGTAATATGCCCTAGTGTGTTGTTCTCTATTGCTTTCCTAATTAATTATTCACATTTTGATTTGTCTGTTTAACAGCTGCCTAGTACTGAGCTAATGTTTTTATGCAGCTGCAGGGCTAATGAGTTGTTCCTGAGTAGAAATGGTCTGATTGGAGCCTATCATTTTTTGTGACACTGAGACTGGGTTTCCTACTGTGCATTGCTTGGCATTTTTATTTTATTACCCCTTTTTCCTGTAAGGTCTTTCTGCAGCTCCTTATTGTCTATTCACACCTCCACTTCAAGAATGTCATATCATTTGCAAGTTTTCTCACCTTGCTATACATTCTCCTGTTCCAGTTTTTTTATTAATATTAGAGCACATGGATCACAGCACAAAACCTATGCAGGATTATACCAGTGACCATCTCCATACCATTTCCTATCTCTTAATCAGTTACTGACCTTTGCCAAGACATTTCCATTTATCTCATATGAATGCTAAGTTTCTTTGAAAGTCCTTCTTGGTGAGGAACTTCTCAAAAAGAAAAAAGTCTTAGAGATCCAAGTTGATTTCATCAACCATCTTATGTGTATCCTCATGCTGGTTAAACTGTCTGAAAGCCTCCAACAGATTTATAATGCAGGATTTGATTTTTTTTTGTTTTGTTTTGGTCTGGGGTTTTTGTTTTGGGGGTTTGTTTGTTTGTTTGTTTGTTACAGAAGCCTGGCTGACTCTCCCCACTCGCATTGTATTTGTCCATGTATCTCAAGTCCTGTTCATTATAGTCTTTCCTTACTTACCTGCAATGGATTATATGCTTGCAAGCCAGTAGTTACACTGATCCCCTGACACCAGTTTTAAAGGCTGGCATTATTTTTGTTTGTCTCTTATCTTCCTTCAGGCACTGAGTTAGTTTTAAATGAAGACTTAGTCACTGCTTTTAGCGTCCGTCCTGGTTTCAGCTGGGACAGAGTTCACTTTCTTCTTAGTAGGTGGTACAGTGCTGTGTTTTGGATTTGGCACAAGAATAATGTTGATACCACAGTGATGTTTGGCTGTTGCTTAGTAACTTTTACCCTAAGTCAAGGACCTTTCGGTATCTCATGGTCTACCAGTGAGGAGCTGCACAAAATGCTTGGAGGGGACACAGCCGGGACAGCTGACAACTGACCAAAGGGATATTCCATAGCATATGGAACTTTATACACAGTCAGTGTATAAAGCTGGGGAAAGGAGGAGAAAGGGAGGGACATATGAAGAGATGGTGTTTGTCTCCCCAAGTAAGTGTTACATGTGATGGAGCTCTGCTTTTCTGGAGATGGCTGAACACCTGCCTGTTGGTGGAAAACAGTGAATTAATTCCTCTCAACCCATGAGTTTTCTTCACTTTTACTCTTCCAGTTCTCTTACATTCATTTTACTGGTGGGGGAATGAGTGAGCGAGCAGATGTGTGTTGCTTAGTTACTGTCTGGGGCTAAACTGTGACAGTGTTTCAGCTATTTCATTCCAAAATTAATTCTTTTCTGAATACTCTTTGTTCCTGTTAACTTAGCGCTCAATCTCTTAGCATGTAACCTCTTTTGCAGCTTTTTAGTTAGAGAAAGTTTTTTCTCTCCTGTAATTCTCTTACTCCAAGGTTCTGTTTTACCTGCCTAAAGAACATCTGTTTCTCATTGTGTTCTTTCCTTCTTCTATTTCAATAAACTCCTTAAGACAGGATTCAAGAGTGAACAGAAAATACCTGACAAAGCTGAATGATGTGATGATTAGTGACTTCTGTTCATGTTGTTATGAAAAATCCTAAGAGATCATAGATCTTACAGCAATAGGTTCTAGATTTCACTCAAATTTCAACTCCAGAAATTCTCTGGGATGAACTGGTTAAACTGTCCTTGAAATCAGAACAAATACAGGTCATAGAAGTACTCTGACAAGAGCTAACACTGTTATTAGAAATGCTTAAAACCAAGCTACAATTCTAATCTAGATTCAGATTCAAAATATAACTTTGATTTGATTCAGTGTGGAAAAATAATTTAAAAAATTTAGTTTTTCTCTTGTCTTTCGATACTTGCATTACTGTAGTTATGTGTCTTCAAGCTTCAAATGGATTTGGCAGAAATGGAAATTAGAGATCTATTTTAGCACTGCTTTGATCTGGAAGAACTGCATCTATATGCTTCAAAAAACTGTGACAAAAATCTGTCTAGAATAAGAAGAGGATTCATCCTTTCCGCTTGAATCAATGTATTTTTAAGATGCTGAAAAATAAGTTCCACTTTTGTCAAAATTTACCTGTCCCTTTGTTTACCCATGCTTTTCGAAAGCTATGGTCACGTCACTCAACGTTCTGGTTGCCTGACTGCTGTTATGTTGTTGTAATACTTGGAGTTTTCTTGCTGCCTTTTTTTACACTTTTGTTTTGTTTTGTTTTCTCCCCCATACATAGAGAAATTTATTGTTTTTTACCTGAAGTCACATTCATATCAGTGACTAGCATTTAATGACTTTAATTGACTACATCAAGCCAACTGTAAGTATTTCCACTAGCAGCTGACATTGGACAAGGAAAATAGTAACTGATGCAGAGAATTTTTTATTACTTTCCTGTTTGCATGAAAAAATTTCTCAAGGAAGGGAAAAAACAATTATATATACGACAGAATATTTTTCCCCTAGTCTTCACCAAAATTCAGAACCACACAAGTTAAATCAGGAAGGAGGAAAAATAGTTTTCCTTATTGTCAGTCCAACTTTACAGAATGTAACAAAACCAAAAGGAGGTGGCTTGCTTTTTGAAGCCTTTTCTCAACCAAAAGCATAATTAGTATGTCCTTGTGGCCACATTTATATAGCTTGCTCAAGCTGATGGTGGTATGAAACATACTTCATAGCATTTATGCTGATGTGTAGAATCTCTGTCATGGGAAGTCTGTAGGAACATACTAGATAACTGTTTGTCTGAATTTAGAGGTTTGTAGTGCTGAAAGAGCTCTCAAGCTTTCTTCCACTGTAGAAATTGTTGTCTTAAAGCTACTCTGGTCATGTTCTTCCCTACAGTAATGTGCAATTTTTTTATTTCCCCCCCCCCCAAAAGAATTCTGTCTATTAAGGCCCTTCCTCTCTCATCCACCCACTCAATTTGCATTATTAAGTGTCTGTGTTGTTATAGGATAAAACAAGTTGGTTGATTAGTCAGAGGATTGTTATTATCAAAGAGATGAAAAAAAACCTTTTCATGAAACCTTGAACCATAAAGAACTGCAGTTATCTAATTTCTGTTCAAGTTTGTGCAACATACTTATGTTTATATCAGTTCATACAGATGTTTGTGCTTGCACGTCTCTTAATTGTTTTTAAAAATGTATACGTTTTATTCTTTTGCCTTATGTTGCTGTGAATAATCATCAGCTCTGAACCTGATATGCTTTTAGATTCTTTATTATATAACATAGAACAAATTCAGATGTTACCATTTAAATAAATGGAGAGACTAGTGCCTATATGCCACTGACCTTCTGTGATAGCTTTTTCTAAAAATACCTTTAGAAAATTCAGTAAACACACTCACAATTTTGTTTGATTCAGTGCTGTATTGTAGTCATGTGTCATTGTCATTCCCTCCCCCTCCATACTTTGGGGAAAGTTTGCTAAAAAAGCATGAAGAAAAGTACTATTAAAAGAGGGCATCTCCTAAGTTAGAAAAAAAAGCAAAACATCCCCCCCCCAAAAAAACCTAAAACAAAACAAAAAAAAGAACAAAGAGGGGAAAAAGAATCTTACCTCCTGATAGAAGTAGGAAATTGAATCTCAGAAGGGGGTGTAATTATGCTTTTGTTCCATCTCAGCCTACCTGTATTTGACTACAATAATTTGAACAAATGCTATTTGCACTGGTACAGTAAAATTTGTTTCAAACTCATCCCTTAATTTCCTGAATGTTTTGTCTGTGCTCATTCTTAGGCTGCTCTAGCTTGTTGAATATTAGTGGTTCGTAAAGAAGGGCCATTTTAGAAATGCTGAAGCAGTGCTTTTCAGGGAGAACTTTCTCTTCCTGTGTTTTTTTTTCCCTCTGTTCCCCATGTCATGAAGCTGGAATTTGGAAGAGACCCATACGATCAGGATGGAGGCTTGGTACTCTGCTGTGCAGATAATAATTCTATTTCTTTTTGTGGGCATATAAAGAGATAAGAATGCTTGTGTGGCATCAATTTTTCTTTTTCTTATCATGCATGCTTTGCTGTTTACTCTTACAATTCTTTTATTATGTCTTAATATCATGTCTTCAAAGGGAAAACCAAAATACATCAGGCACTCTGGCTTTTTTTTTTTCTGCAGCTGCCAGATAACTGATATAGGAGAGAACTTAAGAGTTTCAAAGTGCATTCTTGCTACACCTTGATAGAATTTACCAAAAGAATATCAGTGTGTTTTACCTTTTCTATCTTGACCATTTTTGACTGTAAGCACGTGAAAGCAGAGGAAGCTTCTCTACTGAAAATCATATTCTTAGTTCCATTGGGATATTCAATCACTATGTAAATAAACTTCAAATTACTGCATTTCTCAAAATCTTCTCTATGCTGATTCCTTTCTACTCTCACAGCTTATGGATAGCCTAATTAGTATACTCAAGCATGAAGACAATTTGAAGTCATTAAACAGCCACATCTTTTAGTTGTTTCTCAGAGCCTACAGTATGTCCTGGACACAGCATAAATGTTACATTTATTATTCTTTAGTAAGAAAAGGAAAACTAAATTAATTGGTTTTTAAGGGAAAAGCCCCTTACAATAAAGACAAGAAAAACTATAAATCCTTTTATATTCTACATGAGGTAGTTGGAATAGGATGGCAAGAGAGATCCCTGTTGTGATAGCTGGTAACACATACAATGTAGACAAACTTTCAAGTACAATGTAAAAAAAGGTTTATTTCTAGTTTTCAGTAGTAGTGTCTGTTCTTCATTTTTGTTAACAAAATACAAGACTGAAAAATCGAAACTATAAGTATCATTAAATGAAAATTTAAAAAATTTTTTGAGAGTTGAAGGGGACCTCTAGAGGTCACGTGGTCCAACTTCCTTGCTTGAAGCAGTCAACTAGAGCAGGCTTTTTACAGTCATGTCTAATTGGGCCTTGAATATCTCCAACAACAGAGTCACCACAACCTCTGTGAATAATCCCTTCATGTGTTTTACTCTTTTTTTTTTTTTTTCTTAGAATTTCCTGGATTTCAGTTTGTGGCCACTGTTTCTTGTCCCTTCATTGGGCATCACTGAGAAGAGACAGGTGATTTCCTGTTCACTCTGCCATCAGATATTTATACACACTCATAGGATCTCCTGGAGCCTTCTCTTACCCAACTTAAACTATCCCAACTTTCTCACTCTCTCCCTTTGTCAGGTGCCTGCCTATATTTACCATATTTGTGGCCCATTAATGGGCTTACTCCCATATGTCCCTGTTGTTCTTGCACTGAGGAGCCTGAGCTGGAGACAGCACCCCAGATATGGTCTCACCAGGGCACTGAGTAGAGGGGAAGGATCACCTCCCTTGACTGCTGGCAGGACTTTCCTAATGTAGCCCACGAGGCTTTGGATGACTTTGGTATGAGGGCACATTGCTGACTCGTGTTCAGCTTTGTTTTCACTGAGACCCCAGGTCCTTTTCTGCCAAGCTCAGTACCGGGTGATCAACCCCCAGGCTGTATTGGTGCATGGGGCTATTCCTCCCTAAGTGCAGGACTTTGCATCCTGTCCTGTCATCAAGGTCATTAATGAAGATTTCAAACTTTATTTGATCCCTGGCATACACTGCTAGGCACTGTCCTCCAGCTGGACTTCATGCTGCTTGGCATAGTCCTTTGAAAACAGCAGTTCATGTGGTTTTCAGTATACGGTGCTGTGCGTTTACCTAGTCTATCTTTTATCAGTTTATCTATGAGGATGGTATGGAAGACAGTGTGAAGCACCTTTCCAAAGTCAAGATAAAGCCCACCAACGTAGTCATCTCATTATCGAAGGCTATCTGGTTATTCAGACGTGGTTTCTTCTCCTTAAATCCATGCAGACTACTCTCTCACCTTCTTGTCCTTCGTATCACACACAGATTGGTTGTGGTGAGGAGGGACTGATGAAGTTGCTCCAGCAAAGTCAGTTCTTGGCATTTCCCTTGGCAGAACTGCATGAGGTTCCTGTCAGCCTGTATCTCCAGCTTGTGGAGATCTCTTTGGATAGTAGCATAAGCTGCTGGTATATCAGCCACTCCTCTCAATATTGTGCCATCAGGAAACTTGCTGAGGGTATGCTCAGCCCCATCATCCAGATGCTTAATAAAGATGTTGAACATCTCTATTGACCCCAGTGGTACACCACTAGTTATTGGACTTCAACTACACTTTGTACTGCTGATCACAACTCTCTGGACCTGTCTGTTCAGACAGTTTTCAGTCTTACTGAAGTTCAGATAGCCAATGCCCACTGCTCTCCTCAAATCTACCAAGCTCATCATAGAGATTATCAAGTTGGTCAGGTGTGGCTTTCTCTTGGTGAATGTTACTGACTGCTGCCTCCATGTGTTAAGAAATGGCTTCAAGGGTGTACTGCTTCATGAGATGAGGCTAACCTGGATTCTTCTTTTTACTTTTGCTGAAGACAGGAGTGACATTTGCTTTCTGTTAGTCCTTGGGAACCTCTCTTGATCACCATGACTTTTTAAAGATAATTGAGTTTTCAAAAGGCATCTATTCTTTATCTTATTTTTGTGGTTAGTAACAGGGTTTTAATCAAAGTATTGATCGTTATTTCTGCAATGGTAATTGTATCGTATGTACAAAGAAGAATTAATAAAATGGCAAGAAAGGAAAGTTAGATTGGGGCAAAGTCTTATCTCCAAAGTAAGGTATGTAATATAGGGAGTGTAATTTCAATCTGTAACCTATCATCACAGTAAGTATCTTTGCAATTTTAGCCTAGAATATGAAGCCTTCTGCAAAATTTAGTGTGATAAATTTAAGCTTATGTATATGGCCATTATAAAGGTTTGGTGATGATCTGTGGTATAACTTATGATATATTTTCACTTGATAGCTTTGGTTTTAACAGGGAGCTTGAATTATAGCTTTGTTGCTTTTTGTGCGATTTGGTGATATCTCTTGTAGTATATTTGTAAGTGTTGGTGGACTGTTGTCTAAAGAGAATGTCCACCCATGTAGAGTTGCAAACCAAGTTTCTTTATCATCTCTGTAAGCAGATCCAACTCTGAATAAAATAGTTTTCATTCTCACCTCTGTGTATTCTTCTGGTTTTGCCCCTTTGAATACTACAAGGTAGTGGTAATGCCGGTTAGTGAGAGATGGACCCCTGTGGTGACATTTCTTGAGCGACTAGAAAGGTGGTGTTTGTTTGAGATTACCCTTCAGCATTAGTAGTTTTTTGCTTTGCGGAGTTTGCTTTCAGTTAGTTATAGGATTTTAACTGAAAACAGATCTCTATAAAAACAAACAATGGATTTCAAACTTTATAGGATTTGTGAAATCATTATTCACATAAGCTTATACCAAGTAAGACTTTTCACTTGAGAATAGTATTGGAAAGGTACTCTAAAATATTTTAGTCCTCTAAATGGTTCTTTATTTCTGTGACTACTCCTAGGTCTAAGTCATCTTCTGCACATACCATACTCCCATTTGTCATTCTTACAGTTTTCCAGAATGTCCTTTAGATTTCCGCCAGTTTGAAAAATGTGGTCTGCATAATGTTATTCTAAAGATGAGATCAGCATTGTTTTATATTTTTCTCTTTACAGTATAGACTTCCAGAAGAACAATCCAATACACAAATTAACTGAAGAAGAACTTTTGGCTTTTACTTCAGTAAGTAACTTATCTGGACTTCATAGTAAACATGTTTTCACTTAATATTTAAGTACGAGGCAGTAATCTGTCACATTAATGAGGAACCTGTTTGTAAAGCAAATTCGTGTTTGTACTCAGATGTTTCCGTAACTTTTTCTTATTTGAAGAAATTAAAGTGATGCTGAAGTTCTGTCTGATTTTCAACCATCATCATGAGGAAGAATTTGGCATTTAAAAATGTTAATTTCACCTGAAAACATACAAAACATTTTTTAATGTGTTTGGTTTTTATTAGCTATATGAATTATAACTAATTCAGCAAATTCTTCCTGTGACGCTGTGAAAGTGCTGCTCTTTGAACAGTGTTTAAGTGGAGTTCAAAAGGATTTTGAGCTTTATTTTATCAGATTTACTCAGTCTGTATCAGATGTTCTGCTTAGACATGTTTCTTCCCAGTTCAGTGGCTGATTTGCTGCAGAATAATTCTGTAACTTCCAAATGAAGCTTTGAAAATTCTCAGTATTTTTTCAATGTAATTTTTTTTTTTACTTAAGACAAAACACAATTTGCTTCTTTCTTCATCTTTTCTGCTTTTAAGTGGTTTTCAACATTATTTTAGATGGGAGGGTGGAGGAGGAAAGCCTTGTGATTTTACTTACTTTCTACAATGTTAGACTTAACTTTGGGTACAATAAAGAGGGCTTTCTTTCCTACCCAAGCCTTGTAGTCTGAGACTTTATTGCTGTAGTAAAGTGATCTGAAAAAGTAAATTATTGGATCTTAGCAAAAACTCCTTTGATTTCAACTGAGGTAGAATCTTATCACTGGCAGTTGTAGTTATGTGAAAGGACTATGGACAGTAATCCAAGGTTAACTGTGGTAATGTTTGGTTGGGGTTTTTTTTGTAAAAGAAAGTTCAGTCTGTTAAAAAGAAAATCCTAATCTTATTAGATAAATGTAAAATAGATTGGTTTTAAAGTAATGTTTGTTTAGGTCCTTATGCTAATACAGTACATGTAAAATATGCATGAGGGAACTGAGTGAATTGTAAAACAGTTTGGGTTTTGTAGGTTTTCTGTTTGTTGCTACAGTGATAGTAGTGCTTTCTCATGATATAATTTCTAAAGTACTTTGTTTTGAAGTACACTTTTGTTCTGTGTTGTTTTCTGAAAAGGTAGGAATAGAGAGCAGGAAAAAATTGAAATGTAGAAAAAATGAGTTTCCACTCTCATTTCATATTGTAGTAATTGAAATACCCAATAAGAATATTAAAGAATGATGGCCATCAAAGGAGAAGAAAAAATTACAGAAACAATCAGTACGTACAAAGTCAGGAAATGTACACATAGAAAGGCCCATAGGAATTAAAAACCCCACCAAACTGGTGAACTGAGTACTGCAAGTTTTTTTAAAAAATGGTGAAACTATTACAATGCCATTTTTCCCCCAAAATACTGTTAATACAAACATACAAAGTTTCAAGACATGCATATAATTTCATTAAAACAAACCCTACTATTTTTGTTGTTAAAATCATGTTAAAGCATTATATAAAATTATAAATAGATGGTTTTCTGTGAAAACTCAGAGCCTTGCTTCTCAGATATAATTTCCAAATTCCCTGTACTGTTTTTGTATATTTCTTGCTTCAGTCTTCACACTACCTGCTATTGTTCATGTACTTTTTGGGTGGAAAAGCAACCATCATATACCTGAATCTTGAAATAACTTCTCCATATATTCTATCATTTTAATATGAAATGGAGTGATATTGTGATAACAGAACAAGATAGATCGTACTCCTGTAGTGGTGTATAATAAAACAAGCAATGGCGTTTAACTGTTTTAACACTTGAGTTTTCAAACATTTAAATGTTCTTCAGGTTTTACAGGAGAGTAGAAAAAGTTGAGGTAGCTCATACTCTAGGAAAGACAGATAATCAGCTTTTCTGTCATCTTTTTATCTGACATTGCTTGACAGATAGTATTACCTGTTATCTGAGATGTAAATCGGTTGGGTGAATTCTTTATCATGATGAGAAAATTAAACTGCATTTTTCTGCCACCTAGTGGCTGATCCCTCAAAATGCACAGGACAGCTGATTAACTTGCTTTTTAATTTTTTATTGCAGTGACTGTGGGGAGCTTGTGTTTTCATTTATTTATTTATCTTTTCATAGAGCTTCTAAGTCAGCTACAGCTTGCTTCACTCTAGTGAGATCAGAAGCCACTCTAGTAAGATCAGCAGGTTAGATCTCCAGAGAAACAGCTAAAAGATATGTGTAGGCTCCCCTATCGTTCTGTGCTCAGAGTAGCAAAACCAGAAGGGTCTATGGCAGTAAACGAAGAGGAATGTAGATCTCATTAGTAATGCAAAATTCAGTGGACAGCAGTGAGATAAAGAAGTAGCGGGCAGTCTAAAAATGAGATTAAATAGTAAATTTCAATATCAGAATAGTGTTCTTTTAAACTTTTGCTTAATGTTACCAAGTTAACTAGATGTAGGGACACAAATTAATCTTACCATTATTTTCTCTTTTGATCTTGACCTATGCTCTAAGGCACAAGAAGAACAAGTTTGAATTGTAGCAATACCATCCCAAATCTTTCCTGGAAACTGAAAGCAGGAACTAGACATTAGCTTATATGAGTTGTTTTCATTATATGTATCTTGTGGCATTTGCATCTGAGCCTAAAATTGTGAATAGTCACTGCAGAATTTCGTGATGAAATCTCTGAGGTCTTTTTTGTCTTAGATCTGGGTCACTGAGGCATATCCATCCACCGTGCTCCCTGGAAGTAGGAATGTTCTGTGTCAATGTTAACACAGCCTTGTGTGAGTGTTAACACAGCCCTGGTTCTTATGGTGTCTGCCAGCTGAGTAAAAAAAGTGGCACCGTAACTGTTACAATTTATACTAAAGGTATTTACCATAATAGGACAATGAGCACCATATCAATGCTGCTCTAGTAATTTCTTTAGCATCATTTAAACTGCTCTGTTGTGTGTGTGAGCAGGCATCTTCTCAGCCTACATGTGGATTCCTAAATCTGCAGGCTGGTTAGATGGTTGTCATGCATTCATCTGATATCTGCTGAAATTTGTTTCCTCAGAAAAGGAAGGCAGTTCAAGATATGTTAGGAAACTTGAGAAATTATAAGGCATTTTAATTGCTCAGTGAATTATCAAGAGATCTTCTTACTTTGGACATTGCAAAATAAATGCATGTGACGTTCAATTTCTCTTGAGCAGAGAGAATTAAGATATACATAGTATGAGAGGAAAAGGATGATCAAATTGATCTCAAGTAGATGATGTGGTCCTGCCTCATATTAGGTGTAGTTTGGAAAAAAGAAACAGGCATTCTATACTCCCTTTTAGATCCGTAGAAGTTGAAAATTACTAGATCTTTAACATATATATATATATTTAACAACAGAGCTTACAATACTAAAAATAACACTATTAAGTCGCTGCAGTCAATACAAAAGGATTGCTGCTTTTCATTTACTGAAATCACTTGGGAGAAGTTGCCATTGTCCTGCAAGTACTAGCTTTTGTAACTAAGAATTACTTCCAGTCTTGCTAATTTTTGAAGCAAGCTGTCAAGGTGTGTGTGGTGTGATTGGCTGGGATAACACCTTTTGGTACAATAATTTGGACTTAAATCTTGAGGTGTTCTCATCAAATCTCTTAACCTATCATCAGCATAATATTTCAACTTTTAAGATATTAATCTGTAAGTGAATTTAGATGTACTTGATTTTGTTTTTCTTCTTGTATTTTTATTGTTGATTTAATGTCTTTACATGAGAAGTAACGTAGCTGGGATTCTACATTATAGCATAAGAAGTGTAAGAATAAACACAAAAATAAAACATTTTATTTTAAAGAGGATTAAATGCTACTTTACTCACACCTAACAGTTTGGGGAAACAGTTAAAATTTTTTAAAATTTTATCGTAAACACTTGGTCTCCTGAGAAAGCAAAGATCTTACTGAGAACTCAAATATCACAAAAGCTTTGGAGACACAGGTATGCAGTTGATATTTGGGGAATGTTCTGAAATAGCTAACTGAATATTGCATTCAAAAGCCATTTTTAAGAGAGGGAAAGAGGGACAGTAAACCAGTAGTGAGACTCAGTACTTCTCTGGTAGAACTACTGGTTTCTTCCTTATAAGAAACTTTTTCCCCAGAGCTTTCTGTATAGGAAGTAGGAAGCAGATAATGTAAGGAACCAAAGAACTAGCACAGTGCTGCTTTTACATCGAGATTTTGTAGCTTAGTTTACTCCCAGGTTCCTGAGTTAGTTTTACAATGCTTAAATATGCTTCCTTATCCATCTTTAATTTCAGTGGATATTTTTTTTAATGTGAAAATACAAATGCAAAGTTCTTCTATGTTTTATTTTGGGCAGCAGTTTTTCCCTAGAAGTTCACAAGTACATCACTGAGCTGTATAGCAGTAACCAAAATACTTCTTTTAGAAAAAAATCCTTTTCAGAAATGAGCAAAAGTAAGGTCTTAAAATCACTTCTGGTAAATACTTGCTGTATACATTATTTTGAATAGGTCATGCAGTTAAGACAGTATGCCAAAGAGGAGACTAAATGAACAACAGTGTTACATAAATGTATGTGATATTAAAAAAATAAATAAATTACATTTAAAGCCTACAAAGTATTTCTGAAATGTAAAAAAAAGTTTCAGGAACACATGAAAGCTCTGTGTAACAACTGGTAATTACTACTTTATGTTTTAATTTCATATTATGCAGTTTTTGGAGGGAAATAAGGAAAATATTAAATACTGGATGGTGTTGCATTATTATCTTACAAAAGAGAAAAATGTTTTCTTTTTAAAATAAAACGCTAATAGGATTAAACTCTGCAATGCAAGTTCTTACTGCTTTATAGAAAACTCATACTATAGCTTATATTTTACATACTATGGAGATAATCCAATGTTTCATAGTCTAATATGACACTCCAACAAGTATCCAGGATTAAGGAACTGCAGCTGGTCCTTAAAATTATCCATTCCATCTGTTGAAGCCTTTGCAAAATCCAGGAGAAATGGACTTTGTGGTAAATGTGATGAGCACCTAGCCCAGTGTAGAAGAATATTACTTTTCCCCCTTATTAGTGTGTTATAGTCAAGGGACACTGAGTGGTAGCAACAGTATTAACCTGTGGGGAGCTGAGAAAGTAAGCAGAACCTGTGAAAGAGAAACCTTGCTTTGTGCATTCCCATATCCTTTGGAATCCACAGAAGATAAGAAGGGAAAGAAAAGCAACCATGGAAAATTTAGTTACTTTGGTTTGTTATACTCCTTAGACTTCTATCATTTATGGAGAGTAGAACAGTTGGTTTCTTTATTAAGTGATGAAAGTGGGAAAAGGAAGCTCTGGCAATTCTTCTGTCTGTGTACACTTTGAACAGGTGAGGATATCTTTCTTAAAGAGGAAAGAAACCAGTTGTAATAGCTGTTCTTTTGCTTGGAGTACAAAACTTAAAAGCTATTCACCATCTTCAGATAAAAATACTGTACCATTTTGAAATGTTTCCAGTAATGGTGTGAAGGATACCAAGGTCTGATTGAGGACTTGTAGAATGTGGAAAGAGTGTGCAAAATCCAAGGAATACTGTGTATTCCAAAGATAGACCAGATGGGAATGTTTTTCCACTGCGTAGAGCTACCAGTTCCATAAGAAACTGTTTTTACTAAGGAATTTGAGAATGGTTGGACAGATTTTTTTCCAGAAGTGGGCATTTATTGAGTGTAATAGAAACTGATGTTGTATGGTACCTTTGAAAATCACAGTGAAGAATTATAGTGCACATTTTATTGAGTGTATGTGTATGAATATGCATATATGAATACTTTTTCTTCTTTTCAATGTAGAAGGAGGGCTTTGGGAGGAGGGAGTGGAAGGTGGAAATGGGAATACTTTGTTTTTCTCATCTTTTCTATGGCATTTGTGATATTAATGTGGAACTAGGGAGCAATTAAATCACGGCATATGATATTTTTAATGTTAAGCCTTCCTATCAAAATCTCTATAAAACTAACATGCCAATTTGGTTTCTGAAGAGAAGTTGTTTATATAACTTAAATAAAAGCAGTGCATTTTTCTCTGCTGAGAAAATGGCTGCAGTTTTTTTATGTTTTATAAGCAGCAAGAGTATTGAAAAGCTCATTAAGAGTACCATGTGTCTCTACTGCTGTAACTTTAGTGGCTTTATAAAAAGTTTCTTTCACTTCTTTTTCTAAGCTGTATTGCCCATTTTGAATAGACTCTGTTGGTTACGAGATTATAACACCGCAAAGGCTTTCTCTCAGCAAAGCCCTGCTAGTACTAGTGAGACTTTTTTTAAAAGTAAATGAATTCAAACCTATTTTATTCTTTTTTTTTTCTTTCATTTATTTTTCTATTCTAAGCACTTTTATTCAAAAGTCTGAATCATTTTGCAGGAATGTCAGGATCTAAACACTTGCTAATTTAACGCATGTATGCCTTCTGGCCCATCCCACAGTACTGGGAAATCACATTGACTATAGCAAAAGAGAAGCTGCTTGTTTCTGCTGCATGTTCAAAGGCTCAACTAGGTTTCTTGGAAGCTTGTTCACAAAGTGTCTGGTACATACCTTTGGGATATTTTGTGGATAGGAAACTAGCCTAGTGTTGCCAGTCATGTTTGCTGCTGTTGTGTTGTTGCATTTAGGTGTTTTGGGTAAAGTAACTGGGTGCTGTCGTACATGTGTTGCAGGGTAGGGGGAAGCTTGCATTCCATTCCAAAACTGGGATTAAGTAACGGTCTGTTTGAAGTTGGTTTATTTTACAAAGTATCAGATTTCAACATAATTGACACTTTTATCCCTTTCAACTTTGTTCTCCAATGTGGTCTAAATTCTTCCCTCAGTCCCTGGGATCCACAACTCTGCTTGCATCACGTCTTGCAAGAGATGATTCCTGATTTATTGTGTGCCTTTCTGAGCAAGAAATTTGGGATAGCCTTTCCTTTCTAGAATAGCATGCTCTTTTGTGTAATCTGTACAGAATTACTTGAGAAATAAATTTTAGTGGTCTCACTGAAACTGCAGTGGTAAAAGAACATGAAAATCATGTTTAAATATTAATAGATTATTTGCTTGTCTAAGGGTTTGAGAAGTTAAGCAGGCAAATTTGATGACAGTTAGTAACATTTTTTCCCACAGCAGCCTTTCTTCTCCCCCTCCTCCTTCTTCTTTATCTATCAGCAGCTCACTTATTTTTTCTAGCAGCCTCTCTGACAGCCAGTTGACATGTCACAGGCTTCCCTTCCCCCTCTTATGTCCTTCACCAGTTAGAACTATTATAATTTACTTAAGCAAGAAAGATTTTGTTGCAGAAAGAAAATTAAATTAAACTCCCTTTCAACAAAACACTGTCTGAGGTATCATCTGAAGGAAATAGGACATTCTCACTCTTCTATATGGTGCTTAATAATCCATTTTTGACAGTGTTCTGCTGATCAGTTCAATTCATGTGTTAGTACTAGCAGTCACTTTTTTTAGTGACATATTCTACTAATCTGCCTGTTTGGCTGGAAAGAGCACAGATGAACTAAACAAGGAGTAAATACAAGTCTCCCTTTTTTTCAAAGTAAATACTATCTGAAAAAAATGAAGATGGTTGAATTCTTGTTTGCTACTGTCTAAGCAACTTGAGTTTAATTTTCTATGATCATACCATGTCTATATTTTTGACTGGAAGTAGAACATTTTTCATATCAGTACACCAAACATTCTTTCTGGTCTATGTTAATGACAAAATATTGAAGAAGGAACAGATTTTTTTTGATTTAATGCACAGTTTAGGACAGGTTTGATTAGAATGTTATAGTCCTTGATTGCAGTCATGAAGTATGTATTTTTATTTCCCCCCAAGGTGTCTGAAATGTGTAAATCTGATACTCAGTAATTCATTTATCACCAGTAAAATGTCACTGGTTTGTTTTTTGTTTTCTTTTAAAGAAAAACAGATGCAGTCAATTCTAGCTATTCTTCTTCTAGCCACCTTGGGAAAAATATATGAACTCGATAAGCAATAAATCTATCTTACCCTGCTCCTGCTTGAATTTCTTTTTCTATTCCCCAAAAATTAAGGATGAAAAACTGAAATGTCTCCAATGAGTTTTCCTTTCTTTAGTTTCTTTCTGCCTTTGATCTTTTTACTTTTGAAGTTTTAGGTAGCCAGGCTACTGGAAGGGATTTCTAATTGGTACCTTCTTTGGTACATTTGTTGATGGTCAGTTTAAGATTTTCGAGTGCAAAAAATGTTTAATCAAGTTCTAAGTCTATAAACCATGGGCATTTGAAAGGAGATGTAAAGGGGAAGGACTTGGAGTACCTATTTTTGAGAAATTTTCCTAAAACCACTTACAGTTTAGATTCAGTGAAACATCTGTTTACTTGCTTAGCGGTCCTCCTTTGAGTAAACCCCATTATGTTCAGCAGTGATTTTGGGTGTGGTTTTGTGCTGTATACTGCCCTTGTATAAGGAGTTAGTAGTCTTAAGTATGTTGTGGAAAAACGTGGTGCCCTCTAATGTTATAGAAGGACAAAAATTAAGCAGCTCTAATTCTGGTATTTTCACAGTGTTTCCTTTTTTGTCTTTTATCACAAGCTGCACATTTAAATAGTAAAATGGAATTTTCAAGTGCTGTTGACTGGAAATTAAGAAGTTAAGATTAAATTAATTTGTGAAACATTTAAATGCATCTGCATGGAGGATGCATGCACATTTATTATACGTGTATCTGTAGAATGCTTTTAATTCAAGTACTGATGTTTTAAACAGTACATTATGACTGAAGGGGGGGAAGCATGTGTTCTTGCCACCAGGACCCCATTGCGCAGCTGTTTGTGTTTTTTTTCTTCCACAAATACATTTTTATTGGTATAATTTACATGCTGATAAAGGAAAGTGTTATTTTTAATACATAATTGTAACATGAAATATGCAAGAAAACTTCATAGGGTAGCTCACATGAAGCGTTTGTGACCCGTATGAAAAGTAATTTCCAGTTGTGCAAATACACAAATAAGAAAGGTTCATATTCTGTTCGTGAAGGTTAGTTCATTGCATCTGGAAATCGAGCCAATGCCAGCTCATTTAGTGGACTGTTCATGTAATGTGTATCATAAATGAGTCTCATGATTACTGTGAGAAAAGTCAGACTTTTTTTTCTGTGTTTAATTTATATGCTTAGCATCTATGATAATATGGTATGGCATAAATACATCTGACATGTTTGGATTGGCTGCATTAATCATAGCAAGAAGAGCTGCTAGTTATGAAGACTATTCAAATAAATGCCAATAAAATGTTTAAAAGCATCATGCTCTACTTGTTTCAATTTGCAAAAATGTTTTAAAATATTTACACTATTTAATGTTCTTCTAGCTGGGAAGCTGAGATGCGAGGCCTTTTCTGAACTGAAATAAAAATCATGACACTAGGTATTAGTTGGTATATTTTGACATATTTGAGATTTTACTGCCTTGTCTGTATTATTCTTAAGCATGTCTTGCATTAATTAAATTGGAGCTCAGGCTTTTTTTCTTGAAAGACTTCATGTCTTCTGTCAGCTAGATTTTTCTGCAGTACATTTGTCAGAATATGTTGGCCAACACATTCTACAATGAATTCTGTCTAGTCTAGACAAAAGATGAGAGAGAAAATCTTTTACAGATTTCTATAAATAGACGGGGAAAGATTTTTCTGCACTGTAAAATGAAATGTTTGATTTCAAAATTCCAGCACTTGGAGAGGAAAAGCATATGCATTACATTCCCCCAAATTAGTATTGTGCCTGGTTTGGAGTTTTATCATTGGCTAAAACTGAGATGTTTTCTTTGCTTTGTAGTTTAATACATGTCAGTGAAACCCTTACAGTTTTTAGAATAAAGGAAGGAAATATGCTTAGAAAACTGTTTGTATTTTGAACAGCTTTCATGGTCTGAAGCTGTTAATAGCTTAGTAGTAAGAATCAAAAAGCAAGCAGGTCATTTGTTGGAATAAGGCCATATTTCTCATCTTACAGCTTATTGTGCAAGAACTTCAGTGTGTATCTTTTATGTGTCTGTATCTCTTCCTTATCTATTGTAGGCAAATGTTTATTTCTGTTTGTTGTATCTCTAATAGAGCTAGGAAAATGTAAGGCATGGTGTGTACATAACTAAAAAGATTGCCTCCTTTGTTTGTCAAAATAAAATTTCTTGTAGCTTCTTCAGACTAGATACAGGGTGGACATTCTTTATGAAGACAGTGGTAAAACACTGGAACAAGTTACGCAGAGATGTGGTAGATGCCCCATCCCTGGAAACATTCAAGGTCAAATTGAATAGGGCTCTGAGCAACCTGATCTGGTTGAAGATGTCCCTGGTAATTGAAGGGGGATTGGACTAATGGTTTTTAAAGATTGCTTCCAACCGAAACCATTTATGATTCTTCATCCAATTTTCATAGTGATTTTAATAACGGCTGTTGTTTCTGTGCATAATACAACCGGTCAGATAGTAGGCTGTTGTGTTTGGATCTTAATCCATTACAGCTCATGCGTCTAACTTCTTTTAAGCCAAAGCACATCCCAAACATTGTCTTTGGTCTCTAATAAATGTATTCAGATTATAGCTTCTCTCTTCACAACTCTGTCAGCTTTAGGCACGTTACTTACTTTTGCCCACCAAGACAGGATTTTCTTTCATGCTCCCTAGCAGTCTTTTGCTCTTTTTTTTTTCCCCCCAGTATTAGTCTCTTGTGCCTATGTCAGCTTCCCTTTTTGTTTACTCACCCATGCCGTATTCCCCTCAGCCCTCCTTTGTCAGCTCTCATCTCTTGTTTATCTGACTTTCACTCTTGCTCTCATCTTCCCTAATTCCTTTCTTTCTCATATATCACTGACTATTTTTATTCCATTCCTTCCTCGATGTTAGTTGCTTCTTAAGGAGTTAGTCTTCTTTCAGGACCATTGTGTCCTCAGTCTCTGAAAGGAAGGTGGCAGCTTTGTTTTGCTTCTGGAAACTAAACTTTAAGGTTTAAAGCCAGGCTGCTGGTGACCTCTGACAGCTTGATCCTGTTGCTTATGAGAGCAGTAGCTCTTTAAAAAGACAAAATACATCTACTGGTGAAGTCAGGTAGGAACTGAATGAAATCAGAAATCGAGTAGTCTCTAATGGACATTGAGACTTGTTAATATGCACTTTCTTGGGAAACTGCTGAGGCCATCCTAGAAGTCTCACTGAAATTATCATCTTGAGTCATCTCCTAGCCCCTTAGCCCAGCAAACAGTAATTGAGTCATGTCTCTTGCATTCAACATGTTATGCTTATTCGTGAACACCAAGTATCCCAGTATGTAGACTGCTGAACCGTAGAGACTGTTGTAGGCAGAATTCCTGTGGTGGATGCTGGCATTCAAAACGGGGGAAAACCAGGTAGACACACACTCCCTGTAGAGTCTGGTCTGCCACTGTGTGGATTTTCCCTCACTGTGCCTCCCTGTTCTTCTACAGACAGCTGTTCTTATGGACTGAGGGTTGTCAAGATATATTATAGAAATTCTATAATTTGTTCTGACATAAATAATGAATTCAATGGCAACCTTACTATAAATCACTGGTCTAGGCGTGTAATTACTCCTGATACTTTTTGGCTTTTCCTATTACAGAAAAATGTGCTAGCTGATTTTGGCTAGTTAGCAGAATGGGTTCACAAATTACATATTTTCATTTTGTAATGTAGAAAATGTATGCAACTGTTATTCTTCTTGTGCCCTTAACTAATGTTAAACTTTTGAAATTATGGAAACGTTTAAATTGATTCTTTTCAAGAAGATGATTTAGTGCCTTATACTGAGGGTGTGAAGGGAGCTCTTAAGGCTCCATTGTTTTGTATAATTTTTGTGGTTGTGCTCCAAATCTGTCTGGGAACGAGTACTTTTGCTACCCTACATTCTTTTCCTGGAAAAGATACTCAGTTAAGGTATTTTAAGAGTAATTATTGTAAATGGATATTTGTCCTGAAGTTATCATTGCAGAAGTAAAGTTAAAAGTTTCTGTTATGGTACATCTGTGTGGTGTGAGATAACAACAGTATATAGAGTAGTGTTCTTCCAGAGGCTGTCGGTAGACCAAATGAACAGGAAGCATCACTGACAGTAAAAAAACTGTAGCGGTGAGCTCATAGATGTGAGTGGGCACTCAGAACAAACTAATCCTACCACCTTGGGTCAGTTGCATAAGGGTGCAGGATCTGTCAGGCCTAAAGGATTTTTCCAGTGGTCTGGAGTTCTGCAAGCGTTGAGTTTGCCTGAAGGAGTTCAAACAAGCAAAGAAGCAGAAAAAAAGAAATGGGAACCTTAATGTGTAGTTTTGTCTGGATTTTGCTGAGTAAGAAGTACTATTTAAAAAAGGTGAAAGAGTTGACCAGGCTAAAGAAAGTATTGACAAATCATGGTTCTTGTCTATAGCCATGGGCAGCAGAAATGGAAAGATTAAAAGTCATAGTGTCTCCCTGAAGAACTGTATGTTCCAAAAATACTCCTTGTGAGAGGAGAGGCAACGCTGAAGGTGAGGTGGAGCAAGAAGGACAGAGGATTTAAGAGCCTACTTGGTAGTTTCCAAGGGAATATCTAGAGGGGAGTAGGACGTGTTTCTTCTCCCACATGGCCAATTCTAACAAGTTAGAAAATATCCTCCATTGACACCAGTTTTCAAACTTTCAGCCTTTCTTCAGTCATTTGCTTTACTTGTCTTGAGGCTAAACAGATTGCAAGTCCTTAGACAGCATGTACCATTGCATATAGTCCTGAAATTATCTATTTTTAAAATATGATATCTAGCCATTCTCAAACAAAATTCACTGTTTTACTACCTGTGCAGAGAGAAAAAAAAAAAGTGTTTTTCTGGTTTTCAGGATATAACCTAAAGAGCACAGGATGTGTTCAGAACCTTGGCACAGATGGTGAAATTCCTGAGGCTGAGCAGTTAAAATGAGAAATTTGCTGTTTTGTAATAACTAGGGAAATCCTTATCATTGCTACCAAAGAGTTAAAGTCTAGTATTTTGTATCCAAAAACACGATTTATTGCTGTTGAGATTAGGCCTTAGGAAATAAATGCAGTACTGTGATGTGGTGTGGAAGTCTGTACTTATGCTGTTTCAGGAGCAAGTCCAAACCACAGACCTGAAAAAGACAATGCTACTACAGTCAAATCTGGCTAAAGTTGTTTTCAGCATAACACAGAATAAGTGATATGTTTGGCACAACAGAGCAAGTGTCAGTAATATGGCTGGACTCCATTCTAAGTGAAAAGAGGAGCCATATCTTATGCGGTTTACCCTTCACTAGTCACTGGAAGTTGATTCCTTTAAATAAAACAGTATCTTCTTTCTTCATGATGTTTCCTTTTCTTCTCTAGTTTCTTTCTTTTTGTAAAAAAAAAAAATTGAGAACCTCCAAGGAAAGCTTACTTCTGAACTTAAATAGTCTCTCAAAATGAAATGAAAAAAATAAACCCAAGAAGCAGCTTAAGCAACAGCATAAAAAAATTATTCTTCTTTTAACTTTTACAAGAGGATACAATATGGTTACCACTTAGTATCGTAACAGAGCGTTAAGCTCTTAAAAATTTGCTAAATATCAGCCTACCAATGCCTGTTAAGAAGAAAACTTATATAATCCTGGACATCCAGGATACATCTGCAATTTGATTGTATAAGTAGAACTGAACAATTAATTTGACAGGTAATGTCTTTGTATCATAATTAGAAAGTAGAAAATCCTAAGCAGAGAAAAGCTTTGAAACATTTTCCTAGCCAATCCTGATCTGAGTTGATTTTTTCAATGTGTCTAAAATAACTTTGATTTGTGCTATTGTTTCTTCCATAGCTTTCTCTTCAAGCTATGTACCTGCATGCGTGCAAGTTAAGTAACAGACTACATTATACAGAATCAAAGAACTGTGTTCATATCTCTCTATAAGTGTCTCCCTACTTTTTGTTATATTTTTATTCCATGCAGGCTAATGTGAGCTTACTTTTCCGTATTTGTTATGTTTAAATCCATACAAAGCATACCTTTTGCCTTATGACGTGTCTATGGACAAAAAGAAAACTTATAACGATGCTTCATAACTGCAGATGGTGAAAAAAGGAAGTGTCTGTTGTGTGTGTGTGTGTACACACACATTTTATTTTAAAGCTCTCAGAATTAATATGTTATTTCAAATGCATTCAATTATCCACAATTCTCAAATTATATATATGAAAAAATCTCATTCAAACACATGGAAGTATATAATAATGCCAAAAAAAATCGGATAGTGTCTTCTTGTTTTAGTAGTCAAAATCAACAAAAGATCCTACGTATTTACAATGATGTAATGTTACAACTTGAGTGCTGAGACTAGCAGACAAGACTAGACAAAGCGAATTTTAAAAATGCCATTCTAATTAAACTAGTCCCTTGATGCAGATCACTGATGGTGTTTTGGCCTTGCTTTTGACTTTTTAACACCAAGAGGTATTTCTAATGGCTGTGGTTAAGAGCTTTAAGCCTAGCTCTGCTAATGATCAGCTAACACCTGTTGTGGTGAAAAGCTATTTTGGTTGAACAGTCCCAGGATTAGTTTTATAGACCAAAATAAACCCTTGTCATACGGTTGAGTGAATAGTTTTAGAGTTTGGAAGAAATATGCTGAATGTGTGGTCTAAACCTATTGAAATATATATATGGAATATTAATATATTAAAACACACGCTGATGTCTCAGCCAGTGCAGGAAAGTAAATCTTCTCCTCTGTTGCTTTATTATTATGAGAATTCCTTCCTGTCTCTCTGGTTTACCTAACTGGCAGTCAGACACAATTGGTTTAAGAAGAAGGTAACATTTAAATCACGAGCATTTAAATTTGAAGTCTTAGAAAAAAAAAATCACAAGTGATCCCATGATTGACTCTATAGCATGCTATCATGATGTAACAACTTACTGAAAACTGAGAGACCTAATAAACGAAAATACAGAACTTGTGCTCATGCACTTCATACAGACTCAAACATTGCTTAATTTTTTGTTTTGTTGTTATAGTGCAAAAGTTTTGGCTTAATATTCTAAAGCTGCCTGCACAATTTATATTAGATACTGCTAGGCAAGAAAAATAAAAGACCTAACCAGGTAATAACATGTTTTCCTCATGCAACCCTGAAAAAGAAACACTAGCACAAGACTCGGAATAATGTCTGAAATGTAATTCATTTCAAGTGGATAATACAAGTTGTCATGTTTGCAAAGAAAAAATGTAAATTATCCTTGTCTTGGTAGTTTTACCCTAAGAGTGTTTGATCAATTAGGAATTTGTAACTACAAATAATTTGTATATTGTTTGTTCATTTGTTTTTGTCACAGCTATATGGAAGAAGATGTTTCAGTTGCTAGCTAAAATTACTGTCTTGTTTCACAGAGGAAAAAGCAGAAATTTTGAAGACGGTTGCTTTTGCGTTGGTGTATGTGCACTTCTACTTTGCAGGATTGATTGATAATATTTTGATTTTTTTCCAGTCCAAATCGCTGTTAGAGTGACTAGAAATGTAGGACAGATTTCAGGGTTTAGTGGAAGTATGAAATTAAACAGATGTGTCAAGCCATATACAACACAGCTTTTGATAATTGTTAAAACATATCAGCAGGGCCTTTGATGTTTGTTTGATTATCTGAACAATTCTTTTGACCTTGAGGAGGAAAGATGTAGTGGAGAATAATACACACTGATGCAAGTATTCCCTCTGTTTAGACATTTTATTTTAAAATGAAAAAAAAAAGCTATCTGTGAAGTCTATTGGCCAGTCCATGCTAGAACTAGAATTACTGTATAAATTAGACTTTTCTTCTTTGCCTTTCTTCTAACCACTAAATATATCCAGTGTCACAATATTTATGGAAACTTTACATTCTCAAGCTGTGAAAATACTGTTTTCCATGTTTGTGAACCTTATCTTCTTTGTGTTGCTTTCCAAAGACATAATTATGCCAAATAGGATTAGAATTTGTCAAGTTGAAACAAGAATCATCTAGAGTAAAATCCTAATGTAATTTTTTTCTTGTTGAACCTTAGAAAATATGAAGATGTTCGTGCTAATAAAATGTGACTGGAGAATATACAGTCTTACATCTTCTAATTGCTTGTGCTTAAGGCAGTCCTAATGTTTCTAGAAATTAACTGTTTATTTATCTGAAGGTTTGCTGTAAAACAAATTTACAGATGCCCCAAATTTGTTTTTTCAGATTACTATGTCTTATCTGACTATTGACACATGCAATCAAATATTTCTTGTCAATAATACTTAGAAAGGCGAGGAATATAAGGATGCTTGAATTGCCACACTGATTAGTGATGTAAATTCCAAAATTATTTTTTGGTAATGTTGTCTGAAGTGCCAGTGATTATTCTGTCTATATATATATATTATTCCCAGTGTATATTCTGTCATCTATGACAGAAGCTGAAATAAGAGGATGGTTTGAAATAATTTTCTTCAGCATCCTATTTGTTTGTTCCCAAGTTAACCAATAATTTCTTATTTGTTGAGAACTATCATGTACTCATGATGTTTTATATAAATTGGGGATTGAACTTCAGATTCCATTAACATAACTTGTCTTGGAGAAACAGTGAAGTCAGTAGGCTCGAATTTGATGTGCTGTGTTCTGTTGCCACCTTTTCCAATTTAGTGTCAAATGGGAAATCTTTTTTTTTTTGTCGGGTTATGTTTGAATTTGAACCTGAAGTTGTCATGCATTAAGGTAATAATCTCAGAAAATATAAGCATTATATAAATATATTTAAGTATGGGAGTTGTTTTCATCTAAACTTCAGATTATTCAATGTCAATAAAATGATGGTTTATGAAGATGCTGGAGGAGCTCCCCTGTTAGAATGAAAAAAACATAACCTCTCCAAAATCATAGTGTTAAGCCTTTGTCTGGGATGAATTAGATGGGAGTTCACAAATACACATTTTAGTTTAAGGGTTCAAGTTTGATGCAATTATATAATAATACGTATAGAGATTATATACAGTAATTAGATATCATTACATATAAAAATAGAGAGGATTTGTGTATAATATCATGAGAGAAAATAAAAAGAGGAAAAATCTTGGGAGTAACATTGAACTGAGGACTATGGTGTATCAAAGACAAAAACTTCTTATTCTAATTGTTATTCAACATTCTGTAATTCTAAGTGCATTTTTAGATTTATTGGCAATTTTATCGCTGAGTATACAGAACATGTGTACTGTGATAATTGCAAAATAGAAACTTATGATTTAATTATATAAAAGGATAGCAATTCGTTTAACTGGTTGCTAAGCAATTTTTTTGCATTAAAATGTTTATGGTCACCAGAAGAACAGCATTCTGTGCTTAAAAACAATCTTTTGACAGATATATTTAAATCAGTTTAAACATCAAATACTACTTCTTGTTCAGTTAAAAATACCTATTTAGAAAACAGTACTGTATTTTAGTTGTGTATTTATTTTGAGGATTTGTGTGTGTGCCCTGTTATTATAGTTTCCTCTTAATTTCTGGTCACTGAAGGATTGGTAAACTGTTGAGTGTTGTGATAGGAATAAAAACACTACTAGGAGGAATTTAAGCTCTGAAACGTCATCATCATGTGTTTGCTAATTATGATGTAGAATCAAATCTTCTTTTGATTCCTAATTATTTTTAAGTCTTTGGGATGGGCACGTATATCAGAATAGATATGTGTACTGGATTTGAACTAAGATGGTGGCTCTGTTCCAGCAAACAGGAAATTTTTACATGTTCCTACACTAAGCAGAAAAGCCGAAAGTGGTCATATTGACTGGCTTGTTTTGTTGCCAAGCCATGGTTCTACTACTTAATTGTGACTAGAACTTTAGTGTTTTTCTTACCCTCTTGATATTTATGCTTTTCAGTACAACATAAAAAAATGCACTGGTATTGGAAACCACTTAATCACAAATGCACTTTATTTTACCGTATAGAGTTCTAACAGAATTACTGTTTAAAGTTACAAATCCCATTTCAACCAGAAGCTGCCAGTACTACTGGAAATCATCTGCACTTTAGCTCAATTAGTAGAGGAGTTACTGTTGTAAGGTCTTCTAGGTCTTTTCTCAAAACTTATATTATTTTTGCTTCCCTCTGGACTTTGGCTTGCCTTAATCTTTCTTAGGCAATTAAAAATATTTTCATAAAGTTCATTTAACTGCTTCGCAGGGCAAAGTTTTCCAGAACCGCAAGAAGTATCTTTTGTGAAATACTATTCTATTGAAAATACATAGATTTAATGTAAGGAAACTTTTCCATAATAATGTTGCATATTTCAGGGTTTTCCATAAGTTGATTATTTTTAATTTTATTTCATTTTACTTTTTTGATCACTGGTTTAATGCTAGGAGAAACTTCCAAAAAATTTCAAATTATGTAAGGGCCATTTAAACATGACTTTTAAAGAGAAAAACTTGCTGTATTTATTCAGAAATTTAAGTGTCAGATTAGTTGGATGGGAATAATATGTGGAAAAAAAAATCACATCCTCCCTAATCTCATATTAATTTTCTCCTCTTTTTCTGAGGATTGAATTCCATAGAAGTTTTTATGTCAAAGGATCCTTTGCTGTATACTTAAAAACAAATCAAACACCTTTAAGTTAGATTTCAGTGGTAGAGTCTTTTACCACTTTTAACAGATATGTCTACAAAGTGAGTGCAAGAAGCAAGAATTTTCCCTGTTCATACCTCAGTCATATGCTTCCATCTAGGTGGTTTTTTTATGTACTTACCTGACTACTGTGCACAATGTAGAATGTTGAAAAGAAGCCATGGTATTTTCTCATTTTACAGAGAAACATAGAATGAGTTTTAAAGTTGCCACTTTGCCTTTGGTTATATTGAAGAAATAAGGTCTTCATGTTAGTTAACTGAATGAATCACTGAAAATCATCATATAAAGATATATGTGATTATATGAAGCAAGACTAATGATAAATAGACATGAATTAATCCACATGAGTAATTTGAAAATCTTAATTATGTGTGGCTTTTTGGAAAAGCAAACAACAAAGCTGCTGAAGTATGTTAACTGAAATGGCTAATGAAAAGACACTAAAAAGGGATATTTTTTTTTTAAATCCCCCTCAGTTTGTTTATTTGTAACTTCAAATATGTTAGCAAATAACCTGAGCCTAATCTAAACTAAAGGTCACGTCTTTGGAGGAGATGACAAAGGAACAGAGCAATCCTCAGGGTACCTCATGCCTGTGCCTTCAATTAAGTAGTTTTACCACATCCTGGCTATTTGGCCAATAAGCAGAATATTTTTGGTTCACTGATGGACTGATGTGCAAACTCTTGGGAATACCACAGGTGGTTGCAATTAAAGTTGCTCAGTTTGCAAGTCCACTTCCAAATGGTAGCTCCATCATAACAGTCATAGTTCTTTGCAAGGCTACTGATAGTTTATCAGTGAGCAATCTACAGGAATAATAGAATGGGATTAATGCATAGATTTATAATAAGGAAAAGTTAGAAAATATTCAAATTATTTAGAGCTGCAGTCAAGAAGGATCATCTTTACCTGTTCCAGCTTTTCTAGCATGTCTAATAAGCCCATGTAAGCTCTTCCTGTCTTTGATGTCAGGAAGAATTCCTGTAAGAACACCAACTTTTTTAAATAGCAGGTGGATTAATGCAAAAGAGTCACACTGACTAATCTATATGTTTTATAAATCATGACTGACTGATACAGTCTTATTCATCTGCCCTTCTGAAGACTTTGTTTTGGTTTGTGTTCTTGATTGGACATCTTGTATTATTGTGGAACCCTTTTCTGCATGTCCCAAATTTCCCAGGGTTCTTTGGTTAACTTTTCTGTTTTATCTTGAATATATTACACCCTTGATTTTTTTAAGGTGCAGGCTGCTTTCTCTGTGTGTAGTTTCTTTAAAACCAAACACTGTAATTTGGTAAGTATCCATGTGTACAGATGAAGTACCAATGGCACAAGTTTTCATGAGGATTCTTGCTAGCTTATTCCAATTTTTGTATAGCTATAGTAATGAAGATATTATAGAGGTGTTGTACAATAATTTGCTACTTTGTTATTAAGACTTGCAGCATTATCTTTTTTCATTTGAATGTCATATGAGGATGAGATACTGAATTAAATATTCTGGTTTTTATAATAATTTGGTAATCTTTTTTTATACTTGGATATGTTGGGAGAGGATGATATAGAAGATTCTTGTTTGTAGGAAAAAAATGTGGGGAGAAATTAGTTTTCCCATGTGAAAATATTCTGTTCTGTGTAGAAAATGTTGTGTAACCTTATTTCCTTTCATTTCTTCTCACCCTTTCAATTTTCCTGTGTTTCTTTATTTTATTGTTCTTTCCCTAAAGTAAGAACAAAGATGACTTATGAAGATTCTTAATTGTGGTTTTGTTTTAGAATTATTTTGCTAATTTTCTTAGCTGTCTTTGGTGCAGTATAATGAATTTTCAAGTATGTTGACAAAACTCGCATGATCTTGATTAAGTCTTTCTTTTTTCCAGATGTTTTATTTTAACCTATGGTCCTATTAATAAAGTCTAGATTTAGCTTCAGGTGAAAATATAAAGCTTTGGCATTTTTGAGAAAGTATTTACTATCTGGAACAAGTCAACGTTTTGGATAGAAGTTTAAAGCTTGCTTAATAGTTATGGATACATGTTCTGAAAGTATTCTTTACAGCCCTTAAGTGTAAACTTTTGTGCCCTTTATGAACGTATTATTTTGTATCTGTGATGCTTGAAACATTATAATTAGGCAATGAAAAGGTGAGCATTTTGAGTTCTGGCGCGGGACTGAACTCAGTACAAATATAAAATTACAAGTGCGTCTTAAATGAAAACTAGGTCTGCTTCTCATTGTCCTGTGCAGTTGCAGTGCTTTTTTGTATCAATGAAGCTGTTGGAGAACTTAAATTTTTCTTCTGTAGTTGTACAGCAGGTCTACCTTTCATTTTGTTTCATGAATACCTTTAAAAAGCAGGATTGTTATTCAAAATAAGACTTGTCATTGCTCCTGCAGAGGAGTGAAATGTAATTATTTCTACTTCTCTTCCACCCTGTCTCTTTTCACTTTTCCATCCTCCTCATATGACTTTATGCACACTTCGTGCAGCATGATTGCTTAAATCACTGCTTAGACAGTGGTGTAGGAGGTGTACATGGAAACAGAGGAGAGGTTTTCCTGAGCTGCCTGTTCTCTTGCAGAGCTGGATGGTGTGGATACAGAACTTTTGTACTATGCCCTCTTTGTGCCAGTTGCTGAGGTGAACCAGAGTGAGAGGACAAGTACTGTGCTGCTGGAGGAGGTCCATAACTGGACTGGAAATATCTTTAGGAGCATTATTAGTCAAACCCTTTAGTTGTCATCGTTCTTCTTGGGAGATGTGTTCGTTTGCAAAATAAGTACTAGTATCTACTATCATGTAGGAGAGAAAGAGTTCCCTTCAAGTAAAAAATAAAACAAAGGAATACCAATAATGGAGAAAATGGGGAAGAGGGTAACCTTTCTCGCAAAAGAAGCTTTTAAGCTAAAGTAGGCATTGTTCAAGTGTTTACCCTAGCAATTCCTTAAGGTGTTTTGTTTGGTGGCCATGTGGAATGGCTGCCAAAATATAAATTCAGAAATCACTGTCCTCTGGTAAGAATGCCTTGCTTGTGTTTGTCTTAAGACCAAACAAAAATAGGTAGTAGACTGAACTTTGATGAAATAGGAGAGAGAGATGAGCTCTGAGAACTAGGATTTGTACCAGTTAATAGGTTTACTGATCATAATTTGTAAAAGGGCACTTGAAAGTCTACAGAATATAGAACATTGCGATTGTGTTCCCTTAATACTTCCAGGTCCTCAGAACGTAGAGGACAGTGTAGATGCCTTTGGGTGTTTTTTAATCTAATACTGAGTAGAAGTCAAGAAAGAGTCAGTGCAGAGATTCTTGGTCACAAAGGGGAGGATCAGGCGATGTTGAAGTGTTTGGCTGTAAGTGCATTCATACTGCCTTCGTTTATGTTTTCATTTGCTGTTGTCTCTCTTCCTATTGTAGTTTTGTTGGGAGGGAATTTGGTTTAGATTATTTCTTTCTGCTTCCTTTCCTTTGAAAACACTAGGGAAAAGAAAAACAGATTACAATATGACAGAAATTTGTCAGGCATTTAATACAAACCATGAGCAAAGCATACTTTTTAATGCTTTGGGAGATCTTTGAGAGGAAAGAATAAAACCACTGGGGCTTTTTCTCCAGTCTGCAAATATCTATAGACAAATATATTTTCTCAGAGAAGATGGATCGTATTTGCAGTGTCAATAAAATTAGCAAGGAAGTTTTCCTGCTGTCTCCATTTTCAGAGTGAATATCTAACAGAAGAATGGTATACTGTGTCTAAAACCATACTGGAAAGAATCCAACTGGTCTGTAAATTATTAAGGGATATCAAAGCTGTATTGGCTACATGTCTTCTATTTGAGTTTCCTAAAAATCAGTGGTTGGAGACTGGCACTAAGTTTCTGGCATCAGTGCAGGGTGTTCCAAGTGAGAAATTAGAATGTTTTTAGGAAAGCTTTTGACCTAGATTATTCCATATTCCCTATACATCTACTAAAATAAAAAAATCTTTCCTGTTATTCTCAAGTTATGGCAAATGCTAGGTTAATTAATATTCTTCAGATTCTTAACAATTTCAGTGTTTTTCATGTGAAAGTGCTGTTAATGCAGACATCAGGGCACCTTGCATATGAGGAGGGGCCAAGAGAGAACTATACTTGTTCAGTCTTGAGAACTAGGATGCCTGCTGCTGTCCAAAACTATCCACTGTGCAGGTGTGGAGAAGGCTGGGCTGGTCAGCTCAGTATCAAATTTTTTATTTTTCTTTGACTTCGAGTGACTGTTTAATTTGTGCAGTTTGGTGTATGCACCACATGTACACACAGTGCTGCAGTGGCTGAGAAGGAGAAACTGGTTTTGAAGGCCACTTTTTATCTTGAAAGTAGATTTAGGTAATCTATACAACCTTCAGTCCATCCACGTTCTGCAACCACATATTTGACTTTCAGAATAGAAAACAGCATTCATGCTTGAGAAACTGTTCAAAACTTTACTGTCTTCAGAGTCTTTTAACATTAAATAATGATAAAATGCTCTTTTTCTCTGCAGTGCTTGCTCTCTCAGCCAAAGTTCTGGGCCATTCAGACATCAGCCTTGCTCCTTCGGACCAAACTTGAGAAAGGAAGTACTCGCAGAATGGAACGGGCAATGAAGCAAACTCAGGTAAGACTTCTGAGCTGATTTATTATATATGTGTGTGTGTGTATACATATATGTATATAAAATCTACCTGTAAATATATATAGATAAAATGTCTATCTATCTAAATTACATACATTATATATATTTATTTATAGATATACGTCTAAGATCTGGTTTTCTACCTCTCGTTTCTGCCTTCTGATCTGAGGAGTTTGATGTAGGTGTTCATGAGTGTAAAGTTGCTATACTGCCATCGAAATTTTTGGTATTTTTTTGCTCAAGTAAATAATCTCTAAACATTGAAACTTGTAAATAGTCATGGGTATTGTGAGAACAAGAAAACACATTTGTGAACAAAGCAGCAATTTCAATTTACCATTTTGATGGGATACTTGGTAATTAGTATTTTTATTTGCAAGTTTGAGGCAATGATTAAATAATCTTGTTCCAAACAAAGAGAAGATCATTTTTCAAATACAAAAAAGAAATGTTAAATTTCTGAAATATGTCATTTAATAGAATTTATTTTAAAAATAAATTCTTCAAAGGACAGATCTGTAGGTTATATCAAGATTTTTTTTACCTTCGTATTAAGTTTTTTTAGCCATTTGTCATCTTTGTGCGGTTAATTCTTGTTGTCACTCATGAGCAGTGGGCATTTATGTCCATCAGGCAACAGTCCTGTGGACTAAACCAGCCAGGAATTATGATTATGGTGCTATGTGTTTAAATCACGGAAAGCTGATGTTTTGTTTAAAATCATTATCGATGCATGGATATTTGAAGGAGTGCAACTTGGATGTGCTGCTGCATTTTTCTTTTGCTGATGAGGACATGGAGTTGCTATATTGGAATTTCCTGTAGTCATTTAGGAGACTGTCAAGGAAGCCAGGATTCTAAATCTGGGAGATGTAGCATCTGACGGCACTTGGGAAGCGATCTCAGGATCCTTGATGCCCTAAGCCATAAAACAGTTGGAGTGTCTCCAATATTTTTGTCTAGCTTGATTAAACCTGTGTACTGGAAATTGTTATATTATACGGTTTGACAGTCTCATGACAGAAATCTTCATGAAGGGATTATCTTAGCAAGTACATTTATCTGACTGCAACTGCAGTAATGCAAAGGATTTGATTAGCATGGGTTGTGGCATTCTGGAAGATGACCCCACAGTAGACACAGAATCTGTGGGTTTAAATATTATCTTTAATCTTAGTGTGTTTATGTTTTCTTTCATTAAGTTTTCTAGTCTTTTGAATATAATGACATATTTGTGTCAATTTGATCAAGCTCAGTTTCCAAAAACAGTTCAAAGTTGTTTAAGGATTTTTATGTGCTAAATTAATCAAATAACTTGAATAACTTTCCATTTAAGGTTTTCATTCCTGAGATCAGATCAGAATTTTTTGATATCATGGTTCTAAGAAGGAATCAGAGAACATAGGATGAATGATGTTATTTTCATACGTAACACAAGTTAGGTTTGATATATCATATTCATGAGGATGCTGATATGTAATTTTCATTAAGATGCCAAAGAGTGGGTGAGTTCTGCAGCTATTTATCAGTAGAAAATGGATTTCAAAACCATAGAATTGTCATTCAAAATGATTTAATAGTCTTTGTTTGTTTTATAATTTCATGTTTACTAGTTCAGATTGCTGTAGAAAGATTAAATAAAGATAGATAGCCCTTAGGTTAAGGGGGGAGGTGTAAATACAGTTGTTTGCAATATCAATTTTTTAAAGAAATTATAAAAATTATTGTAAAACAGCTTGACTAAGGGTGAACTAAATCTTCTGCATTATTTTAGGGTTTGTCTGAAAAGTGCATGAGCCATTATAGGCTCATGATGCTGGGTATCTCCTGTCTCTCCTTCCTTTCCCCATTTCTACCCTTACCTGCTTCTATGCGGGGTCTGAAGCTGATAAGCATCTTTTAAAATTAATATCACTGAGCAGGAATATGCTACTTTTCAGCCCTAAAGTAAGCCAGGCTACAGCATTGGTTTTCAAAGAAAGCATTTTTTGACTATCTTTTTTTGTGGGATTCGTTATATTTGTTTACTTATTTTAATCACTTGAAAATAATTGCAGCTGGTTTTGAAATGAGGACATATTGGTTGAATTTAGCTGCCACGCTCCAAATATTAAATATATCTCTACTTGATGACAAAGGGTTTTTATAAAACTCTTGTAAGTAATTTTTTTCTAGTTAGAAAACTTCAAAAGGAATTGGAATGGTCATTTTCAAACCCTTTTTCTGATTACTCTAAAAATCCGAACTACAGATAGTGTGGTCTTTGGAACAGTTTTTAAAATTATCATTCTGGGTACTCTGGAATGTACTTCAGCTAGTAGCTAGCTGCAGGTGAGGAGGAGATATGTTTTTTCTTAACTTCTTCTGGATGCTACTGGTTGTCTCTGTCCAGTTTTTGCTTAAATGAGGTTTGGATCCACAAAAATAAGGTTAAAGATTTCTAAAGCCAACACTTTTTTCAACCATATTTCTAAGAAAAGGAAACAGCATTTGAAAGCTAAAGCAGTTATTTTACATTCCACTAGAATATTTAATCATGACCAGTATAACATATAGAGAAGTCTGGATCAAGGTACTGCCAAATCCAATGTGTCTCTGGATACAGTATGATTTTTTTCAAGGTTAGGCGATTGGATTTTTTCCATTTGGGTGTAGGTGAAAGAGTGTGGGAAGTACTATTGTGGAAAGAAAGGAAAATGGTGTGGGGGAGAAAACAGGAAAAAATGGGGATAGGTTTTTGATAAATAGCTCTCCACATAACCAGACACTTGGTATTTCTCCATCAGTTTTGGGATCTTCACCTACCTCTTATTGTAAGAAAGTAATTCAGACACTATTAATAGTGGAAAATGGGTTGGAATAAGCTGTTAATCCACAGATTACTGCTGAAAGTGCAGTCAGAACTCAAGTAACAGAATGAGGGAGAAAAAAGGAATTTTGAGTGGTGTAGGAACTATGAAAAAATGAGAAAAGTGAGGGATGATTAAACAAAAAGAAAAGAAAAAGAAAAAAACCCACAACCAAACAAACCAGTTTAAAACATAAAGGATAGAATCCCACCATAGTTTCTTGATATACGAAATGAGTTTACTCTTCCATTTCAGTGGATTTTAAAATATTAAGAAAGGAGCAAAATGAATTAAAATGCCACGCTTTGTACAAAGGGTGGTGGAGTAGAAGCAAGAGCATCATTTACTGCTGGACTGGACCAACAGTGAAAGAAGTGAGGTTGCCATGTGCCTGCTATGCCAGTAGCCTGCTCAGGCTTATCCTACAGTGACTTGCTACAGCTACTTGCTGTACAAGTGGTCTGGGTGGTTACACTGGCTACCTCTGTGCTTGCAGCTTTTATCAGCTTGTTATGTGCCCCTTTTCCAACTGTATTTTGTGCTGCTCGTTACACCTGGTGACAGCATGCCTGCAAGCTGATCACTTGGCTTTCCTAGCACGTCGTACAACACATGCACTATTTCATATGGTTCTCTCCTGCTTGCTTTTCTTGGCAGTAAAGGAATTTGCCTGTTGGGGCAGAGAAATGTGTCTTGAAAAGGGTGTTTTAATAGGACTTCAGGAGAGCTGGGAGCAGACTAGCAATATTATAGGCTAATCATTATGTCTAAGATTGAAAGGTCACATGAGATCTTGTTTTATATCCTTAGTCATACACAGATGTATGTGGTTGGGAATTCTGTCAACTGCCCTGTAATTTTCACTTAAATAATACTTCAGAGTGTCATTTTCTCCAGCAACTAATGTTTTTCTGTGTGTATGAAAAAGGGAAATAATGATTTTTTCTTGTTTAAATTGTTCTTACTATAGAAACATGCTAGTTGATGTTCAGTTCTTTCAAATCTGAACAAATTTATATACGTCTGTATGAAGAAAAGGCTGATACAGATCTGACAGAACTGGTGTCTTGAGCTCTGTGAGCTTGCATGCAGCTTTGCTGTTTTGTTATTTTCCTATTGATGATCTTTAAATGGTTATGGAAGAAAGTTATGTCATTTATCATAGAAACATATCCTTTTTATTTTCAAAACTGAACTGTCACCTCCTTGCCAAATTCCTTATTTGGCAGCTGCGCTACATTGGATAAATTCAACATTTAAAGGAAGAGTTCAAAAAGGAGAGGGAAGCAGTCTTCCTCCCCAAAAGCTGATCTAGAGGGGTTTGAGGCTAACAAATTTTCTCCACTTCTTTTGCTTCTTAAGTCATATATCTTTCTCATCAGACCTCTCAAGACCAGAGACACATAGCATGACCAAGGGAATGACAGCACCTGTCTTTTAGTTCAACTGTTAGATCTCTGTACTAGGAGTTCTTATTTCTGTTCTTTAACCCCCTCTTGTATTTTAGGAGTACATTAAATAAGATTTTAATAATTGCTCTTAGTTGTGGATGGAATGGGAGAGGGCAGGAAGGAGGAGAAAAATTAATTGCTAATAAATATTTTTCACATGAAGTTGAAAGTTTTAGTGGAAAGTTACTGGGATCTGAGATATACTGGAGAACTGAAAGAGATTTAACTCACTTCCTTCAAGAGAGTAGTGAGTGGAAGACAGCCCTCTTCTATCCTGTAGAGATCCTGCATTGATATCCCAATAGTTCTCAACTATTATGAATTGTATTTATTATTAAAGCACATGTTCCGAAAGGTGTTTAAAAAGAGGAAAAAAGCCAGGTGTTTTATGAAACCATTCTTTAATGAATTCTACACAAAATCACAAGGTCTCCAGAACCCTAGAAATAAACCTTATTACTTCAGAAAGCAATCTCAAGAGAGAGTGACCTCTTGGTGATAGTTATTATTTCAGTCTCAAGACACACATTTCCAGAACGTATTTCATTTTGCTTAAGGAGATGACATATTTGACAGAAGATGTTACATGATACAGCTGAGTCTGGGAATACACTGAACTCATTAGCACACTTCAAAATAATTAATGTGGTGGTGCTTGGCTCCTTCTGTTTTTCTTCCACTCTGCAATTGTGGGGTTTGGGGGGAGAGGAATCGCAGATCCAGTCTGCCAAGAGTTATTCAGGAATAATCGAAGTGGTTTTGTACCACTAGTGAAAAAGAGAATATTGAGTAGTTTAATTTTCCAAGTAATGATTTCTGCCTAGAAGTTTTCTACCGCGCTCTTGGTTTTGCCAGTTTGGATCAGCACTATTACCTAGTGTGGGGAAAAGAATGAAACCATTCTTTCTGTGCTGAAGTTTCTTCATATTTTCTCAGCTACTGCTTTTAAAGTACAAACCTTTTTGCTCATTTGACAATTGTGTTCAGCACCTGAGCTGTTCCACTTCTACTGTCAATGCACTTTTGAAAAGAAGCCAAAAGTATGAAGCCTCCCATTTTTTTCAAAATGTTTCCCATTGGATCTTAGCTCTGAAGGCATTTACTTTTCTCCCTTTAGACTCTCTTCACTCAGTGTTGTGACATTTTGAATGATGGTGGTAAGAGAATCCTTAAGCCATATTGAACACCACTTTTTCATAGACGCAGTGATGACAGTAAGTTGCAAAGAAAAATATGAGTACCAGGACACAAAATTAACATCGTTCTGCCTAAGCTTTGCCTTGGGAGACAAAAGCTCAACTTCAATGAACTAAACAATTTAAATAATAAAGTTCCACAGACCAGCTGCATGACATGGAGGACACACTGTTGCCACCTGTTGCTAAATTGAATAGATGAAGCTTTACAGCTGTCAATAAATTTGAATAGATGAATCTTTTATGTCATAAATATCATTACAAATCTGGAGATAGGTGTCCCGAGGTGAGATAACAAACCATGTTTTGAAATAGCCCCATGCTGGTAGACAATCACATGGTCCAGCACATATGCCAAGTACTACAAACTAGACTCTGCCTTATCTCAAGGCAGTTTTCTGTTCCTCCTATGTTGTAGTTCAACTTGAACTTGACAGTGATCGTTGCTCTTTTTATTTCTTTCTCCATTCTTGTCCTTACTTCCCCCTTTAGTGAAAAACAGAAAGCAAAGCTGATGCAAGAAATCTGTTTTTTAGCATTGACTGCTGTTGTGCCTTCCCCCAAAACAAACTGATTTGGGAACTATAAAAGCAGTGTAATCACAACAGCTTGGAACTTAATGCAGACTTACTATTTTGAAGTATATGCAGTTCCTCTGCAGGTTTTGCACCCTGTGCAAATTGTTTTATGACTATTGTTCGGCAGTGGCAATATCAAAACCAGATAACTGGCTACAAACAGGGAACCTGCATCTATACAAGATGCAGTTTGTCCTCCATGGGGGAGTCCCCACATTTATGATTGCATGAAACGTGTCTACTGTTTTGGAGCCCATGGATGCAACTATATTGATGGAGCTGTGACAAAAATGTCATCTGATAGGGAAGGGGGAACCTTCAATGCAGATGTCTTTGGGAGAGGGACTACAACTACTTCTCCTGTTCCTAACTTACATAAAGACACTGTGTAAAGCTAAGGTCAGCCAGATATGTTTGGCATTTGAGACAGTAGAGTTAGAAAGACTGATGCTGCACTGCAAATAAATAACCTGCAGGCATACTAAAAAGGGGGCATGATGCTTTTGTGAAAATGGGAACATTCTTTCCCTGAAAGCCAAATAGGCTAGCCTGTATCTGAACTAATTTTTAATGTAGAGCTATTATGTTGAATTGATGGATGATACCAGTATTCTTGCTTTTGCGACAGAAAGTGAGTGGTCATCTTTTAAATCCATCCTTCACAAGTAAGCTTGTAAATCTAGCTTCTACAGACCTTAGAGGGAGTTCTGCTTACACCTTTTGAAAAATCGTGGAAGTAACAATCAACAGGTGAAAGAGCTTCTTCTTTGAGAACAAAAACATTCAAGAAGGTACACCTGCTTGATAAGGATAATGCAATAACTATAAAATTATATTTCATATAGGTAACATTAAGTAAAAAATAAGTGTAAATGACATAAAGATCATAAAATACTTTTCTGAAGATTTTGTCTTCTCTAAGTGGGGGCTTAAGTCATTAACAGGTTTTAACATTGAAACCCATATCCTAAGCACTGACACTCAGTAAGTTTGGGTTCAATATTTGTCCAGAAGGGTAAGCTCATAATTTTGAAAGTCAGTAACGCTGCTGTGCTATTACAGACCTCATTTGTTTTACCCTGCTTCTTTAGGTGGTAGTGCTTGACAAAACATTACAAAGGACAGTTGCATTGGGATGCTCTGAATTGCCTGGCACACTGCTTCACTCTCAGTTTCAAACAAAAAGGGAATATTATGTAAGGCGTTCATGAATCCAGTTATCTCCTACTCATGACCTTAACCTCTTTTGTGCTAATTTTGATATCAAAATGCTTTATATTTCATTTGGGATTGTTGGAGTCATTTCCTCTTGTGTGCTTTTCTTCCCCACCCAACTGCAAAAACCCTATTGTAAGGAAATTGAAGCTTTTTTTAGCAAAGTTACTCTGACAACCTAAGTGAATATTTGTTGCTTAGTTGTTTTCAAAGTGAAAGATACATTTTCGGTGCCTGATATAATAAACCAAAACATCCACTTTAAGAAGCTAGTATGTGACTCATTTTGAAAAAATATGGATGTACACTGTTTCAGTACGTTAATCAACTTCTGGCCTGGCATACTTCCTTAAAACTGTCAGCATCATCTTGCATCTTAAAAGTTCACCTTGAGTTATACAAAAACTAAATATTATTGGTAGTCCAGTACCTTAAATTCTTTTGTATAGATACCTGACAATTTTTTCTCTCTTTCCTCTCATCAAAGAGATTGTATAAGTGAAACCAGTCCATTAGATTCAAGAGGTAGTCTCTTCCTCAGTAGTTTTGGAATTTGAAATCATTGCAATGTGAATGACTTTGGATTATGATCTTGCTTAAAAATGTAGGGGATACTTAAGGAATAAGTTTAAAGAGAAGAGTTAATTTGTTTGCCTGAGGACAAGGTAGTAATAGAGTGGAGAAGAATGAATTGCCAGAGTATCATAAAGAAAAAAGACTGGGAAATGTTGTATAAACAGTAGCATTCCAGTTTTTCAACATAGAAAATAGAAAAAATGAAACAGCTTTAACTTGTTTACCAGAGAATTAGACTGGAAAACCTCTTAGATAAAAGGTCTACTAGAGTTAGGCAGTAAAACAAGTGTAATTTTTCTAAATGCTCACTTTCTGAAATATGGTCAACAAGGAGTGATAAATGATTTTTTTTTTTTAATAGAATAGGAAGTGTAGAATAACTGTTTAAGGATGCAGCTAAATTATCAGTTTTAATGAATATTGAATCCTTAAAAATGTTGATATCTGTTTATACGTTCAATATTGATTACGCAGTCACTACCTGTAGAACAGCAAAGTTTTAAAGTCCAAGTGATAACACAGTTACGATATAAGCTCAGGTACAGAAAAATTGATACATTCAATTCATGTTTAGATATTTCATTACAAAATGTTTTAAACTGCACTTAGAATCAGTAATCTCAGTTAATATACCAGCAGGACATGTTTTGATGCTGAGGTTTAAAGAAAATTGGATGAATGATCTGGTAAAAATCACCAATGAAGTATCTGGAATGAGAGTATGTTGAAAGGGTAAAGCAACCTTCAACAGCAGCTATGCAGGTGCAAAGGTGTGTTTTCTTTCATAACTCAAGACCTAGCTTATTCAGAATTGAGAAACTCCTTGGGAGCTGACAGGACAAGAAGGCATGGTTTTTAGGACTAAAACACTGAGATCTACTAATTTTAATGTGTAATCAGAACCTATGTATTTCTAAGATATCTATAAGAAAGGAGCAAATTGTAAATGCAAAACTTATTTTGATAGTGGCCTTTTGATTACAAGGCCTATAATCTATTTAATTTGGATCATAATGTACATTTGCTTTATTTGCTAATCACACTTCCATTTCCATCTAGAAAAGTCTTAAAACAATGGAAAGTTAAGGTCTTTATTTAGGACAGGAGAAATATCATTTATCATTCTCTACCATTTAAATTCAAAATAGCCCAGAAATTTTATGCTAAAGATAGTTGTCTTAAACATGTTTACATTGAATCCTTACGGTTTTAAAAAGATATATAGAAATAAGGCTATGTATAATAGGACAGTCTGATTCTCATTGCTGGTGAAAATTAATCTTTTAAAGGAAGAGAACAGAAGATGCAACTTAAAAAAACCCAACCAAAAAAGTGAAACAAACAAAACCTCACCAAAATCATTTGCTGATTGAAATAGTATATTAATTGAAATTGCATAAATTTATAGTAGTTCTCTCTGGTTAATTATGCTTCACCTTCAATGACATAAACGTGTATGCATATTTTGGTTGATAAGGGTAGTAGTCTATTAAAAATACGGAAACTACTCCATAAAATGGCTTTTTGAAAGCTAAGTTAAGACAAACAGAATGAATTTTGCATTCTTTTCACATTTTAATAATTTTCCATACCAATAAAAATACATGCAGAGCAAGTATAAAATGCCCTCATCATGATAGTTTTGCAGTTATCGTTCTGTAGTGCTAATCAGTTTATTACAGGAAAGAAATTAAGTCAGTTAAATGAAACAAAGCAGTTCTCTTTGTCATCTGTTTTCTCCAAGGAATCTTGCCCTGCAAAACCTGCCAAATGCATGAGTTTTTCAACATGATGAGAAGGCACTAAATGCATTGATTATTGTAGTTTAAGGAGTTCCAAGGCTGTGGTGAACTGTCCTGTAAAACACAGAGGATGAATTCAGGCCTGAAAGACTAATTCATAGTCATGCCTGAATAGCACCTTCTTATTTAATGAAATGAAACTAAGATGTCCAAAAACAACTGCTAGGAAGTAGTACAGTAACAATGAGACAAAGGTTATTGATAGAAGTGTTTGTGTCTGTGTGTTTTTTAATATTTTGAAAGTGATCCAGCATTGTTCTGAAAAATTCTTCCATTAGAAGGTATTTTAGGGCTGCTTTAACCATTGCAGGAAATGAGACTGGAAACTGCTTTTAGTTTTAAAAGTATTAAAAGTGAATGAATATGGAAATAGTGGTTCTCTAATATTTGCAAAAGTTGGAAAAGGTAAAAAGTCAAAGCCAGCTTACTAAGCCCCAATAACTAGTTGTCCTTGCTCTTGCCTTTATATACTCAATAAAGTATGAGTATATAAAGAATGAATGGTCTGTCAGAAGGACTTTTCTTCTGATACAAAAATATTTTACTTCCTCAGGTCACCATACAAGCTGTGATTTTAAGGGAAGCCAATGCATTTATTGTCAAAGGAGATTTTTCAGTTGAAAATCTGATAAAAACTGAAAAGAATTACTCTCAAGTGTTTAGGGGCAAGAAAGTGTTTGTATAGCTAAATCGGAGTATAGTCTGAGAACAGTACATTGGAAGCATTTCACTTTTGTTATGTAGGTCAACAGAAAAGATAATCGAGGAGAATGCTTTAGAAAATCTGTTTCTTGGACATCGGTAAGATTTCAGCAGATCAGTTTCTGCAGCAAAACTATGCAGTATAAGCTGTGGAGATTTGTAATCTTTGACCTTGAGAATATGGATTCACACAAAGTCAGATGAAGGGATTTGTAAATGAGTCATTAAACTGGTGACAAATCCCTGCAAGATAAATGTAGAAATAGTGAAGGAAAACAATGCTTGTGGAAAAGATAAAATAGAAAAGAATGGACTATTGTGTAATTAACAAGGGAAAATGTTATTCTTCTTTTTTTAGATTAAATGATTGTATTGTTTACAAAAATATGAACTAATTCCAAAAATGAAAATGTTCATGCTTCAAAATTAGTTTGTAACTGTGATGCTGCAGTGGGGAGTGAGGACTGCTATTTCTCATAGATCAGGCCGGTCAGATGGTTAAAAAAATATATTTAATATGGTGACTGTTGTGGTTTCTAAATGTTCAGAGGTATAAAATTTTGGGAATCCACTATGTAAAGAATCAGTTGATTAGAAACTATTGTACTAGAGCCAAATTTTGCTATAGTGTGTGCTGGATGTAGGAGAACTGATTTTTCTGGCCCAATTCAACTAATTTAGTTCTTGTTCCAGTTATGGTTATGAATTGAGGAATATATTTGGCTTCTGAACTTTCCAAACCAATTTAAGGGCCATTGATTCAAATAATCGCTTGGATCGATGTATGTAGAGTTCTATAATGATAAGATATTGACTCTTTTCAGTATTTCCATTTGCTTTTGCGGTCATCCAGTTTCTTCATAGTGTTACTGTCTGTCTGAATATTGTAAATGATAGTGCTGTATTTTTGTGATAAGACTTGAGCATTCTGACAGATGCGGAGATGTTTTTGTAAGCAATATGACCTAGCATGCCTTAACTAGATTTTTAAATGGCACAAATATTATTGTTTATAGCTGTTATGCACTTTGACATGCTATACCTGCCCATTTTTCCAGATACTGATCTGTGCAAACATTGAAGTTGCCTAGGAATAGAAACATGTAGTAAATGATTCTACCACAGAACATTTCTGCTTTTTTCCATTTTCCTCTGTGTGAAATGCACGCAAGCTGAGGCCATTAATAATGTTGCAAGTTCAGACACTTAAAAGATCTAAAATACCAAATTATAGTGCGATCTTAAACTAATTGAGGAGCTCCCAAGCTGCATCTTGCCATTTCCTCTGGTCTGAACTCTGCCTTCTTCCCTCTGGTTCTCCATGAGGAGTGCAGGCTGAGGGTTGAATGGATGGCCAGAGCCCAGCAGACTCCTGGCTTGTGTTCTTCTCTCCCTTGGAAAAAAAGGGTAGCAGAAACTAGATGGTGGCAGCTGACAGTGGAAGAGTTAATTTGTCCTTCAGTACTCTTCCTCTGGCTCAGGTTAGAGTACTTCAAATAATTCAGGGTGACTGAAAGCAAAGTGCTGTTGCTTTGGCAGCAGCCTGCTACCTCCTCCTGAAGATCTGCAAGAAAATTGCCTCCAGTGCAAGATTGGTACTATTAGAACTTGCAGCTGATTGTCCTCAGCTAAGTAATTGAAGACTGTTAACAGATTAAACGATGTACATGTTGCACTGATGTCCCTTTGTTTCTACAGCCTCTGGTTTTGTTGGGCAAGGTTTTTAGTGTGCTGAGTCCAGTCCTTTTGTGAAGAAGCAGAAGATCCTTTGTTGTCCAGTCTCTGTCTCTCTAACTGTTTGGTGTGAGTGACCTGCACAGACCATAAGACTTTGTCCAGCTGAACGGAAATTCTGTTTTGGTCTGGTTTTTTAATTGGTTGTGTACCAAACATGCTACACCAAAGACTGCTATGTGACTGTGGAAAGAACTGTGTTTTTGTGGATTCCTCCTTTTTTAAAAAGAACTGAGTCTTCAGGGTAGCTTGATATGCTTCTATTTTAATATGTCATACAATCAGGCATGGAATATTTAATGCATTTAGAGTGTTTTCATTTTCACTGGAAATTGAACTGATTTCAAACCAGTTGTTGCTGAAGATGTTTATTATTTTTTCTCTTTGGTGAATAGATCAATCATTAACAGAGAACGATAAGGGGGGCCATTTGTTTTTCCCAGATGTATAGAGAGCTTTCCAGGAACACGTGAAGAACTGGATTGGATGTCTTTCAAGAAAATACATATATTGAAAACAGACTTCTTCTTTATATGTGACTGCCTTTCTTTGAGATTGCTAAAGTTTAAACACTTTGCCCGTGTGTCATATTTCTAATGGACTTACCATCATACATTCTATGGTTGCTGGGTCAGGCTCAACTACTGGAAGAATGTGTATTTCCTGCCAAGTAATTTTTCAACAGAAACTACTGGGTATTGGGCAAGGTTTCACTGTATAGGGAAGCTATTCTTAGGAAAAAGATATTTTTTTTTTTTTTTGTGAGAAAACAGTGGGTGTCCCGAGATGTTATCTGAGACATTCTGATTCAATTCAGGACAAAAGTAACTGAATTTCTCTTCATACTCCTGTCCCCTTCACTGAATAATTAAAGATGTTCTTGAGATTTTTCAACTGTATGAAAATATTTGAAAAACAGGTATCAGTAAAAGAGCACTTAGCAGGTGTAAAAAAAAATTATATATATATAAATTGGCTATTTCTATTACTGCAAAAAGAGCAATTAAGGCAGCTGAATATCTATGGTTTCAGATTATAGGTGTCTAGATAAGAGTAGACAATATTCTTTTTCCTCTTTCCAGGAATCTAAGGAAGTCTTAGTAACATGAACCAATTATACTTGGTGTGACTGCCAGTAAAAAAATTCACTAACTTACATCAGTGCATTTTGGTTTGTGCTGTGTTTTTTTCTTTGATTAATCTATTTGTGTAACCAAATACCATCCAGTCACTACATTAGGTAGGAGCAAGCTGAAAACGTTTGCATGCTTGCAATTAATAACAAGGTCTTAAGAACTTTTGCTCTAAAATTCTTAAAGTATTTGTTGTTTGCATTCTTCAGAAATGACCATCTAATTCCTAAGTTCTAAATTTTTTCCCATATATAAATGTTTTTTTGTAATATTTATTTCTAGTATGTTTATTTATGTTTTCCAATGAAGCTTGAGTGACACTTTTTCTGCTACTTACATACAGTGTCTCTTTTTTTTTTTTTTAATTGCTTGTGTATATATACACACACTGTTGCACAATTTACCATAAACAAAATGCAAATGTCTGGTATATGGTAGGAAAGATCACAGTACAACAGAACAGATGGTTCCTGGTGGAAGAACAATCAGAGCTTAGGTGACAAGCAAGTTCCTCCTTTGCTGAAAAATGGACATGACCTTTGTTTTAAAGAAGTTAACTTGGTTATGCTTTTAAAGGGAATAACAGCCTTAAATGCATCAACCTTGAAACATGTTAGAAAATTCTGTAGTTGTAATCTATCTTGGAGAGAATATTGTGTTATTCTCAGGTTGATGCCGGGTGCTAACAATGAAATCAACCCTGTATACAGAGGCCACAGAGATGGCTGTCCTGAAAAAGCCTCTACTGGCATTCTTCTCAGCCCAGAAACTTTAAAGTATTTGATGAGGAATTGCTGATGCCAAGTTTCTTTAGCTATTGAGGGGGATAAGGAAATAGGAGATAGTAGAGGATAATCCATGTTCTGTATGCATGCTCTTAGTACTTACTCCCTTAACTGAAGAATCCATCAAAATAAGCTACTAGAAGATTACTGTGTGGTGAGTAGTGCTGAATCCAGTACAAGAACCTCTTGTTTTTACAGCTCAGATAGATTTCTGTGTCTCATCTAGGGTGGGAGAGGAAAAAATAGCAAAGTATTAGCTGAGGAATTAGTCTGCTGTTTAAAAAGGGATTATTCTAATTTGAGATAATAGGCATAGAAAATTTTTCGTTTCATTTCAGTTAAATCAGTGCTTTTCCTTCTGTATATAAAACTGCTAGAAACTGGAGCCATTTTCTTGTGTCTTTTTTTGAAAAAACTAATAACCTGAGTCACTGGACACTGTGATTTCTTTCAGTGTAGTGGTTACATACAATCAAGAATTTTTTACCAAAGCATTGAGCAAAGTAGTTAAAACACTTCTTTTAGTACAAATAGACTTAGTTTTGAAAACTGGCATCCTGAAGTCTTCTCCTTGAATGTTTCAGTTAATTTTGTTTCTATAGTTCCAGAGTCGCATTACCTTGTTACTAGGTTCTCTCTGTGAAGCATCCAGACATCTTTGCAATTCCTGTGTTCCAGGCACTCTGTAACCCTTCATTTGCAATACAGATTAGGCAGTCAGTGCTATACAATGCTGTCAAGTTAGCTTTAACAAATTTCAAGCAACTTGTTAGTTCCTAGGGAACAGTGTGATACTTGGTCCTCTAGTTGGTTTAAGTGCACACACCATTTGAGGACAATCCTAACAAGCAATAATGGAAGAAAGACCGAAAGGGTGACTTTGCAAAGGGAGCAAAAACACAAGTCTTCAAGGCTACAAGATTTTAATGAACCCAAGACTTGTATTTTAATGAGGTGTAAAAAAGAGGGTAAGATTTTTGTCCTTTTAAGCACTGAACTTCTGCAGAGTTCTCACAGAACATTTTTATCCTCCTGAGAATGTGAATAATGTAAAATCCCCAGTAAGTAGAGCTCTTCATCTTGGCATCTTTGCACAATGTGAAAAAAGGTCTTTTTGAGTTTCCATGAATCAGAAATCGTAATTTATAATAGTGATCACTGTAATAAATTTTCCTCAAGTATTTAATGTCATAATTCTCCTTTGAAAATTAGATAAATGAGTGGGAGGTTTCTTCTTGATGTTGAAATACATCCTTGCTTAATAGTTTTTGTTGTGTGTTTGGATGCCTTAATTCTTGACTATTCAGAGATTTTCATCATTTAACAGAAATATATAGTCTGTGAGCTTTTAAAAGGATAGCTCATTATTTCCTTGAAGTCATTTTAGTTTCCAAGCAACAAAGTCCTGTCTGAAATGTCAAAGTGCTGTTTTGAGTAATGGTTGAATGTAATATGTCCAAATGAACTGGGTTTATATCTATTTCTCTGATGATAAATTTGACAATCAATAAAGTAATCACTATTTGCTCATAATCTCTGTCATGAGGTTTAGGCTAGACCAGAAATTATTCTCTCCCAATAAGCTAAACTTCACTGCATTGTTATATGAAAACTGGTTTTATTGTTTCATAGTTTCTGGCATTGCTTCACTCGTAGTTTAAGTATTTTGATAATTGGATTTTAGAAGTCTATGTATGCCTCAGTTTGTCCCAGTGGTCTTGGTTGCAGGAGCTCTTGGTTTGACAAAGAGCTGTTGAAACAAGATTGTTGCTTGAAATGTAAATATGGGGAGTTATGCTTTTTTTAAAGTAAGATTACCAAAGGAGTGTAACTGAAGATCCAATTGCATATCCACAAGGTACTAAAATAGTTATAGTACTTTAAAAAAGCTTGGAATATCTGATCTAATTCACAGGAAAGAAAATTTGGAAAATCCTAACTATTCTGCATATTTAATTATCTGTATTTGTCACCCGTTTTCTAGTATGTATACAGTTTCTGAATTTTAGACACTGTTTATATATGTTTTCTTCAGGGATAATGCAGCTTTTATTTGTAATTTTCTGTATTTATGTATTTCCGAGTCTACTGTTGCAGAATAAGGCTGTGACAGTTCCTGTCTTAATACATCCCAAATTAAATTGAGCTGTAATACTTTCTTGTGCAGCATTTTTCAGGCTTTATTGTTAGAAAATGTAATTTGACAGAGGACAGTTTAAAAAATAATAAAACCAATTAATGCTTTAAAGCTTCAAGAATTATTTAGGTTTTCTGTTAGACAAGTATTTTAATATCACAACCTCCAGAAGTAAATATTTTAAAGCATTTAGAATTAAGTCTTAAGCTGTGTGAGAGTTTGAATTAATTTAACAATCTATCTCTGGCAGTTTTACAGACATGTAAGTATTACAGGGTTCACAAGAACTTATTGTTGCATAAACTTTAAAAATGCCCACTTTTTGTTTCATTAATACTAAGCAGTAAAAACTCTATCTGTGAGAACAGGTTCTGTGATAGGAAATCAAATGAGCTTTTTGATTTTTCTCATTTATTTACAATTTTTAAAATAAGCTTATGAATAAAGTAAGAACTTTATAATTCTACAACCAGAGTTACACATGTAGTTGCTGTTACTTTTACAAAGCTTTCCTCTACATTATTCTTGAGTAAATAACATAGGTGAGCTAAGTTCAGTTTGTGCTAAACACCTGCTAAATTGTTAGAAATCATAGTAATGATGAGATGAGACAGTAGGATTGTTTTTTCTGCAGGTGTGCTTTTATCTCTTGACCCCTTTGTCTGCAAACATCTTTCTTCCAAGCAGTCAAACAATTCCAACTGTGTCATCAGACCATCAGGCACTTCTGTGGCTGACTCATAAGCCAAGATCCAGCCAGGCAGTCCTGAAGCTGGTGTCCTTACTTTGGCACTTAGAATGGTATATAGGTTGTATGAGTACCTATAGGAACAGCTAGAATACACGAGCAGTAGAGTTGTGACATCAACTTGCTGCTTATAAATCATACAGAGGTAATGTACAGAAACAGAAGAAGGTCAAGGAAAATGGGAACAGTTATTTAAGCAGAGTGGTTATTCAGGCTGATTTGTGGGATTTTCAGAGGGAGTCTTCAGACTTGGGAGAAATTCAAGAAAAAGGACCTGAGGATCACAACAGTATCGTGAAAATGTGTCTGGAGTTTACATGTTAGAAAAGCCTGAAAGGTACTTTTCCATTCTTCCTCTTCTCTCTGCTGGGGATTAAGGTACTAGTCGGGTAGTACATGCTGGACCATGGCGATAGTGGGAAAGTGGAACACATGACAGTATAAGTTTCCTTTGGCATAGATCAAGCTAAACTCATGTCAGATATGGTAAAAACAGGTAAGAAGTGAGGCATCTTAGAGTTGATTAGAGGAAAACAAGAGCAGAACAAGATAATGCCACAGTCACCATGTTGGCTGAGATTAGGTGATAGAGAAACATTGTGGTTTATGACTGTTGTGAGCTTTCAGGTAGAAAGGACTCTTTGGTGGACGATCTCCACTGCAGTCCCAGAGCTATTAACTAGGGATTGGTTCTGGCAGGCTGACAAGATCTCTAGACTGAGAACCAGAAGACTAGAAAAGACTTGTCTAATTATCCTGCCTATAAAATCATAAATAAAGAGGAATGTCAGTTATACCAGGAGAAATCAAAGGGTATGAGGGAATATAATATGCTAACAAGGGTAAAGATAGTGGTACTGGTAAATGCATAGCAAGTAATCAGGTACTAAATTAGTAAAATGTTTTTAAATCAGGTGTTGTTGGTGGGAAACAGCTGGATACCTGCTTAGCAGTGGGACAAGACAGGAAAACAAAATAAACAAGCTATGATGGTTGACACTATCTGTGAAATAAGCAGTTGTGCAGGTGAAAGAAATGTGATGGAAGACTTGTGACTGGAAAATAAAAACTGGAAATGCTCTTGCTGGAAAACATAGATAAAGGGAAAATTGGTGCAGTGTGTTACTGATATGAAAACCTGGGAGAAAGTGAGTTGAAATAGCGTGAATAAAATGCTGTCTATAAGTCAAGGCTGTTTTGAGGAAGATATTTTATTGGGGACAGCAGTATTAGCAATATTAGGTTTGGATATGAGTAGGTCTATCCTCAGTGTTTTTGAGGTGAGAGGTCCAGATGAAATTAAATAGTTGCTGCACAAGCAAAAAGGTCTTTTACTGTTTCCAAGAAGTTTTTGATAAGTAATTAGTATCTTGCTTTTTTCAAAAGACAGGCATTTGGGGCTTTTTTGTTTGATTTGGGGGTGAATTTTTCCCTAAATAAGCTTGAATCAGGAGATCCTTCAAGTGAAATGCATGGGAAAAATATTTGCATATAGTTACAGGTTTACATAGTAAGGGGCATTTTTTAAATAAGTAAACTATTTTATCTGGAATAAACGGATTAAAAATGGAAAGAAGGATGTTAAAGTCTGCCATTTATTTACCTCAGATGCAAAAGGGACATGAAGATTATATTCTAACAAACAGGACAAAATCTTGTGGGAGGGACTTCAGACCACTTGGATGAATAACGAATTTAAAAGCTGTATTGTAAGTAGATTGAAAAATCAAATGGCATTATGTCGTAGAAAATGACAACTCTGAGAAACCCTGAGGGTATAATAGTATTTTCAGAGATTAAATACAGAGATAGGGACTGGCTAAAAAGAAAAAAAGATCTAGCTCTGTCAGCCACTGAAGATAATGGAGTGGATGAAGAGACTGAAATTCAGTCAGACTCAAAAATCAAAGCTGATATTTTAGCATTAGGACCACTTAGTGATGTTACATGTATGTTGAACATAGAAGCAAAGCAAGGATGTACAGTGGCAATGAATGTATGGGAATGACATCCACAGTGGGAAAAATCCTTTACAAACTTCATGTACTTTAATCATAAACTTCAACCAGCTGAGTTTGATTAGGAAAATGATTAGACGGAGGTTTATTAGTAAAGTAGTAAAAATGCTAATGTGATCATTTTAAATTAACATCCCAAACAGGCAGTACCTATTGTACTGCTTAAACTCGTACCAGAGTATGAGGTGGGGAGAAGGAATTATAGTTTCAAGAATGACTTTTCCTGCCTTCATGTGGCAATAATGTGATCTTTGCTAACGATATAAAATTCCATCAAAACTATCTGGTTTTGTTGTTTCCAGACTGGATTAATTGTATCTCTCTACTGTGATTTTTAACTTAAGGTCTTGTTATCTGTGACAGCTCAAGCCTTGGGAAAAGGGTGTGTTACATGGTGGGAGAGAGACCTGTTAAGTTAAATGTTTTTAAATGTTGCATATGGAAGAACTGATGTATCATTTAGAGTTTTGAATTTTAGTTAGTTTCTGCTATATTTCTTTTTAACAACTTTTAAGGCAGGAGTTTGAGTCTCAGGTTAAACTAAGGCACAAAATCTTACATCTGACTGTTGCAAGTATTTTGTATTTACATAGGGTTTTTATTACATGGTATTTATGTTGAAGGTTATTAATGAAAAAGAATGCTCACTTGGCAGTGCTCTCTTGTTGATTGTATTGATTTATTGTTCTATGATTAGATATCAGCTGTGCAATAATGTTAGGATTCTCATTTTCTTGCCACTATGCAATCCAAATTTTATCTCTTCAAGCATAATTCAGAAACATAGAATTCAATTTTTTAATAACTTATTTTCTATACTTCATTATTAGGATGAACTGTCAGAGCTTTTTTTTTAACCTATTAGGGAGTGCATAAACCATGGATTTTAATGGCTTCTAAATTCATTGCCACTTACTCTTTTTAAGGAATATATAATATTCATATATTCTACCTACACTTTCAGTTTTTGTTAGAACTCTGAACAGAGTACTTGTTTTGGGAAGAGGGAGAATTGTACTTGTTAAGTCATATTCTCCTACAACATGTCACTTACATAAGGCTTTTCTACTTGTGAGGTGTAAAAAAGGTATGGCCACAAATTTTCCAATAAAATACATTGCTTTTAAAAAAAATTTTTTTCTTTGAATTTCAGTTTTTCTTTTGCAACAATAGAAATTTAAAAAGGGGGGGGCAAAAAGCTAAAACAAGAACAAAACATTTTGATTGACTTAAAACATTTTTTACCTTCCATCTCCTGGTCTCCTCAAAAAAATTGTTCTGCAGGATGTATTTAGGATTTTCTGGCTTTGCTGAGGCTTAGAGTGGTTATTATTTTTAAATTTTTCAACTTTATTTTACTACTTTGTCTGGTCTCATAAAATAATTCCCCAAGGAATTGGATGATTTTTCAGTTTAATTTTTGTTGCAACAGAGTGTAGAAAAATGTGCTTCTGCATAGCACTAGAACATTTCAGCAGAACTAAACCAACAAAATATCACTTTTTATGTAGTTTGTATTCAAGTCTGTAATTAAATAATATTACTTTAAAAGTTTTATTTTAATCTAACTCCTTTTGGATTGCCTGAAACTGCTAAAAGGAATGTGATTTTGTTAGTCTGTCTTTTTCCTTACTACAATACACCTTAGCCATTTTCTTGCCATAGGTTTCTGGATAATCTGGAGGAATTTTATTAAAAAGAATGTGAATAAGATTGAATATTTTAAATATTAGTATTTAAAATTGGGAGGTTAAGCATGGATTTAAAGCCTCAATTATTGCTGCGCGTTCTGATTTTTTTCCTCATTAAAAGACTGAAGCCACTTAGTAAATCCCATAAACATCAATAACAGTTACAAGATGCTTAGCAGTTTAAATCATGTAACTGATTTTATACAACTATCATTAGCATTATTAATATAAATTGGGTAGCCAACAGTTGAATTTAGAAAGAGAGAGAAAGAGAGGGAAGTGATCCTGTACATTTTTTCCCTTTGCTTGGGAATCTTTGCATTCACTTACAGGAAGCTGAGAAAATTCTGACAACTTGTCTAACTCCATCTATAAGTCTTTGACTGAGTTATAAGCAAGTCTTTGGTAAGTGAATCATCTGAAAACAAGTAGCTTAATATTCTTTTATTTATACCTCTGACCTTATATTTGCTACTTTAGTGACGACTGGCATTTGAAGAGAGTTTCTCTCGTCTTAAAATTCCCAAACAACTTTCTGGCTATAGCCTCCTTTAATACTGTATTTTTCTTGCTATTGAATTTTGATTTAAATAACTTCTGATGCCTAAAAGAAAATTCAGGGAGAAAAAACTCCGAGGCAAATTAATTTTGAAGGTGAGATAAGGAAAGGATTTAATTTATGCCTAGGCATAAAGTTACAAGATGTACGCGTGCCCCTCTGTTACCCATGTTACAATTTATAATACTGCTTGTCCAATCTGGGGTTCTCCCACCCTTTGGCTTTTGCCCTGGTCCACTCTCAGTCATGCCTCTTGGGAATTGGGGCTGGGGACTCTGAGACGCCTTCTTCATCAATCTTCATCTTCTTCGGGGCACAGGGGGCACACATTCACCCAGTTTTGACTGTATTCTTGCGGTTCAGACCAGGATTAGATGTCCTCAAACAGAAGAGTCTCTCTTAAAGAGAGACTAAACATTTCTACTGGAATTCAGTGGATATTGATGTGGGGAATCGGGGTAAGAGGGTTGGGGAATGTGTGTAGTTACTATGCTAAGGGTAAGGGAATAAGTGCTGCTGCTTCCAAATTTACTTCTACTATATAACTACTTATAAAACTTATAAAAATTAGAAAAATCAAAAAACCAGATGGACTTTAAGGTATCACTTCATAGTGGGTTTTCAGAGAAAAACTTAGTGGTGCAGTTTTGCTATGTGAAAGTTACCATTCTCTTTCAAAGGGCTTCAGAACAAAACATTTCAACAATCCAAAGCTCCACCAAAAGAAAAATAAATAGCCTGAATTGAATTGTATGCCAAGTCACAATAATTTATTCTGTATTAGAATTGTGTTTCCAAAACCATGGTCCACTATAATATGTTTGTCTTTTTAATAAGAAATGTCATGCCTAAAGTACATCAATTTTATTGTAGGAGAAAACTAGCTAAAGGATTGAAATGCATTAGGCAAAGTCACTTTAATATATGATGCAGTTCAACTCTGCAAGTATATTTGTTTGACGTTGTAAATTTGATTCCTATTCCCGTTACATACACTTTGAAATTGGAATATCTTCAAAGTTTTTTTTATCTATTATTGCCTGTGATAAAGGGTTTTTACATAAATGTTTATTATATTTTCTTACGTGGGATAATAAAAAGGCTTGCAGCATATTATGGTGTAAGTTTACTGACATTTAGTGTTATCTTGATTAAAATTTCTCCAGTATGTAAAGATTGCCTAAAATTTGTAATGCTTTGAATTTATGGGACTTTTTTAGGTTGATTAAATCTAAGTAAATACTAAATCAGGATATACTTTGCATTTACAGGCACTTGCAGACCAGTTTGAAAATGCGAGTACATCGGCATCTGAACGCATGAAGGTTTTCTACTGTTGTCAGGTGCCTCCACGTTGGGCCATACAGGTGTGAAACAATCTCATTTCAAGCTTTTCTTAAAAGTCTATGGTGCTTATTTTTAATACTGCATCACTCCAAAGTCAAGAGAGCGTGATATGACCTTGAGTTGAAATACTGTAGAAATAAAGACATAACCTAACCCACACCAGCTTTTTCTGGAGAGAAATCAAGTTGTACAGTGTTTTGCTTTCAGATATCTTGTTCTGTCATGCACAGAAGTAATTGATTGTTAGTGCAATTCTTCTTTACTTTCCTTTTCCCTCCAATAAATAATAGACTAAAACTTACAAGCTTCCAACATTATTAAAATAATCTTGCCACTGCCTTACTATTTATTACTGGTTTACTAATGATAGTGTTACTTTTATCTTTGTTTCTTTCAAAGTTCACTTCAGGAAGTGGATCATGGTGAAAGCAACCAAACTTAGGAGTCAATAGTGACTGAAGAACAACTTGAGTTGTTCTTTTTTTTTTGTTTGAGACATTCCCCTTTTTACTAGTGCTGACAGGATTTTTTTTACCCATAACTACATTGTTTATCTTGACCTTCTAGAACAGAAATCTACACAATAAAGTCTTGTCTGATGATTCTGTATTTAACAAACTCGAGAAAACTGTTTACATTTCATACCTCCAAAGGTATTCATGTTGTTTACTTTTAATGGTGTTTTATTCAGTTTTGATTTCTAATCTCAGCACATGTTGTTTTAACCAATCATATCTTCTCCAAGCATTCTCAAGTTATTCTACATAACCTTTCAACAGGCACTTCCAATAAAACTATCAAATGTGGTTTTCATTTCCAGTTGTCAGAGTGGCATTTTCAATGCAAACCAGTTTTCCAAGCCCAAGATAGAAATGCTAAAATAGGGGTTTATAGTGAAAGATGGTTGCAGTCTTCTAGTCATAGTAATGAAGACACATTGCCTCTATATATTTTACCAAATTTAACTCTGAGTAGATTTAATTAAACATTAATGAGATTTAGTTCTAGACACTAAGAAATGTTGGTTTTTCCTAAGTGATTAATGTCAAGCTAACAAACAGGTTTTCAGAGTTTGTTACATATTTACATCAAAGAGGTATAGCCAGTTGTTTTTGTTTTTTTTTTTAATACCAGTTACTATTCCCCTGTAGTAACTCCTTGGATTTGTAACAGATGCTGAACCAAGTCAATAAAGAGAGGTCCATTGCATCTGTGGAGAATTTCAGAGAATTCATTCAGGATCGCCAAAACCACTGTGAGGTCAACTGTATGGGATCTCACAGCATAGATAGCTGCCCTTATACAGGATACTCCCATTTATTTTTGCAAACCTAATTGTATATCTGTCATACATTGTAAATAAATTACCCTTTCTTCAAAAGTGAAAACTTATTTGCAATTTTAATCTCCTCTTTAAAAATAAAGACCAAAGACAACTTTTCTAAGTCATGAAATCATGCCTTATTTGTTTTTAAATTGAAAAGATAACTCATTTAATTTCATAAGTACACTGAAATAATTGCTGAATTTGAAATAACAAAGAGACTGGCTTAACTGTGGGGAAAATTCAACTAGGGAGTTGAACCTGAAGTCAAATACAATATTGCTTTGGCTAAAAACTAACACCCTTTGGCAGTAGCTGTTTGGGACAGAGATTTCTCACAAGTACTGAACAAAATTGTTTCAGAGCCTTTCTCTCTTTTTCCGCAGGTATATATTACTATGACAAAGCATTGCTAGGAGTGGCTTTAGTTCCCTACTTCAGCCTCTGTTTCCCACTCTTAGCATTCCCAACATCCTGCAGCAGCTGTTCTCCAGCCACATGGGCCGTGTGCCTCATTTAAGGGCTGGAAATTCATCTCTGTCAATTCATTCTTGCCATGCCCATTTCCATTTTTGTGTTATATTGTTAAATTGTTCAAATCACAACAATTATTATTCAGTTGGTGGGGGGTTTTTGAAGTATATACACTGAGGTTCCAGCTTGAAGTTTAATTGTTCTTTTGGGCAGAAGAGTATAATTCTGTATTATCCGTTTGCCCCTTGTTAGAGGCATTTCTGACATGAACAGCAACTTTTTAAAATGTAAATAGTATTTACTTACCTATTTTCAGTTACCTGGAATGTCTTATCTTTCAGCGTCAGCTTGCAAGTTTACTCTTTGACCTGGGATGCACCAGCTCTGCCTTACAAATATTTGAGGAACTGGAAATGTGGGAAGATGCAGTAATCTGCTATGAAAGAGCAGGACAACATGGAAAGGTAAGAAAAATGTTTTATACGGCTGAGATCCTGTCTTGAAATAGCATCTGAAGGAGGAAGGACTGTCTGGCTTTAGCTGTCACTAATGACACTCCTACAAGAGTACCATGAGCAAAGTGTGCTTAGGAAAAGTAGACAAATGGTATATGAGCTTGTCATAACTGGTGAATGCCAAAAAAACTATTTGGAGTAATAACCACATGAAACAGAAGTTGGTAAATAAGAAATAAATTGAGAAGCAAGAAGACTGTGATAGTGATTCTTGAAAATGTTTAAGGACAATTAAATTAAGTATTACCAATAGACAGTAAGGTGTAGTGTGGGCATTTCAGGAAGACTGTAGCTGTCATTCATGGTGGGATCTTGAAACTTTAGCTGAAGAGGATATTAATTTTCTTTCCTACTCGATTTCAAACTGTTAACTGTAGTTTTTAAAAACAGTTTAAATAGAATAACATCAGTGCTTGATGTATTTAATTACTTTATGTTAATATATTCAAATTACAGAATCAAACATTTGAGAAAAGAGTTAAAAGGCTTTATTTTGATAAGTCTGTTTTGATGTTGTCCTAAACTTTTCCATCATTTCTTTAACACTGCTACCACTATGTGTGATCAGAGCCAAACAACGACAAGATAAAGCCAGCACCTCACTCTAAGTGTCAGTGGCATAACTGTTTAAAAATACTGGTAGCAGGCTGTATCAGCCTTCTTATTGTTGATTATTTTTCTGATACTATTAGAACAATGGTAGGAAGATTCTGGAAAATAATACCTGGAAGCAATGCCTACTTGTATGTAAATTTAGCTGTGTTCTCTTTCTGGTGCAACCTCTCGCACAGAAAGGCTGTAACATGAATTTAAGCTATCAAGCAACATTTTCAGAATTCATATAGATTTCAGAAATATTCAGTTCAGACAAAAATATGGTGGGTTTTTTTTTCCATTCTTTCTCCCTGTTTGGTGTATGGTAGCATTAAATATATGAATGTATGTGTGCCTTTATGACGCCATAAGGACAAAGACTATGCTTAACATAAGTTTAAGGAATAGAGAGATATAAAAAAAGCAGTGTCTCATACTTACATGTTTTTTCTAATTGTCATGTATCAAAGCCTAGATTTTGGTCATTATAAACTGACAGATATGTCTTGCTGGCAAATCCTGTGTCACATTATGCATGCCTTGGGGATAGTATGTTAATATCACAATCTTTTCAGTACAGTGGAGAAATAGAGGTCAATATTTTCCATTTCCTGGAAATGCATTCTGTCCCAGTTACATTCACAAACTGCCCTTAGGGAGTTATGAAAATGGCACTCGGAGAATAGGACAGGATATCTGACACAGGAAACTGCTTAGAAATGCTTTCAAAATGAGGGATTGTGCTGTGCTTTGAAAACCAGAAAATGCTATGTAAGTACTAAATAACAGTAGTGCTGGAAGAAAGGGAGCTTCAAACCAAAAAAGACAAAATTAGAAACATGTAACTGTGCACCAAGGAGAGTGACTATTTGTGCTTCTTATTGAAAAACATTCAGAGGGTGAACTGCTTATATTTATCAAAAATGTTTTTATCTTTTTAAATGTGGTAGTTATTCTTGTAGGAATGCATGAAAATCTACTAGAGCAATATGTTGATCAATGGATGTTCATATCATTAATGAGTTTAGCATATATCTACCCAAAAGAACAAACTCTATTTAATAAACTTCTGTATGTTTTTCACTCACAAATTCTTTTATGTAGGAAACCTGAATTTAAATACTGAAACATCTAATAAAACATTCAGATATCATCAATATCAATGTGTTTGATGAGTACTTACACATCCAAGTAATATCTTCTTTCCTCCTACTTTTGAATTATCCACTGATAAAGAAACAGAGCAAATATATAAGACCATGTGAAGCTCCACATGATGCAGTTGGAAAATACATAATTCATTTGGTTATAACAGGGCCCTGTAGCAGTACAAATTTTGCAGAGTAAGATGTCGCTCACATTTAGCAAACTTTTTTGTGGATTTGTTACTGTTACTAGATATGGCTCTATATTCACTCGTTTCATAACCTGAACAAAATTAGAAGGAACTAATATTATAACATGAGTCAACAGAAGAGTAACAGAGTGCCAAGGGATGAGCGAAAAAGGGCACAGAAAAAGAACTAAAAAAGTATTATAAAATTTGAATGTACAGTATGTTGATAGTTGCTGTGGCTTTCTCATTGTTTACTCATTGTATTCTGCTAGCAGACTTGTTGCAAAAGGAGGCATCTCCATGTGTGTGGTGAGGACTGGTGTTGACAAGTGTCCCTCTTCCTTCTTTTAGTTGTGAGAGGGACCCAGAGATTTCCAGAGTATTGTTAACATTATACAACTTTATTTGGTTAAGGTGTAAGAGATCTCTTCCACCTCACTGGAAATGGATAATACACTGAAAACAGTACTATTTCCCTGCTAAAGAAAGAGTGAACCAGAAATGTGAATTTTCAGTTCTTCCATTTGAAGTGAGGTCTTTGTCCCTGGCAAGAACTCTATTGCATGGTAGCTGCTGACCTTTGATAGACCTTTGATAGATCTGCCTTTTTTCATCAGCTGGGTATTCCATCTTAGAATACTATTTTCAGCCCTATCCCAGTTCCTTCATCTCATCAGAGTATACATCATGATGTGCAGTCTGGTTTTAGACCAACATACTCCGGCAATCCACATTCTACAGGGTTATTTTTCATGTTATGACATAGCAACATAATCTCAAAACATTTGAGTGTGGAAACACAATATGGCAAGATCTCAGAAGCTCACCTTTAAATTCAGGAATGGCTTCCCAGATGTGAAGTAGTACTATTAGCTCTTCAAGAACTTGGATTCATTTCCACTACATATCATAACAGTCATAGAAGGCAGGTGTGCATTCCTCTATGTAGCTACAAAGCTAAGAAAGAAGAGTAAATGTCTCGCCCAAGGTCATGCATGAAGCTACAGGGAAGATAAAATGAAAACCAAAAAGCTTTCCTTTTCTGTCGCTACCTTTATCTGTGCTCATCTTTCTGCTTCTTCATGCTGCTGCTCTGGTAGCCAACTAAATAATGCGCAAGCGGAAAAAATGAAAGCTTTTTAGGAAATACTTAGAACTAGCAAAGGAATTAATAGACAGCTAATGGAACTGGTAGATGTGTGAAGAATGAGACTAGGAGAGTCTTTTAGGAAACAAATAAAATAAAAGCACGTGGATGGGATGGCAAGTGGAAGTTTATGGTTGGGAAGCCAAATGCAGGATGAATCTTGAACTTGGCTTCCAGGAGTCTGTGTAGTGAGTAATAAAAAGGTACCACCTTTTATTTAAACTAGACCCCTCTTCAATGAGTGGAGATTTTTGTGAAGCATTGGCAGTTCAATTCCCATGCCAACCATAGTAGTCCAGAAGGCAAGATAAACACCTAAATCTTTCTCATATTTAAATCAACGTGACTTTTGAACTAAGCATTGAATCCCATCCATTCTGGTGCTGACCGTTCTGTAAAAGCAGTATTATAAATACATCTTCATAGTTCCATTTTAGGTATGTTTTCATGGATAATTTTTGTATCAAGTCTTATTAAATTTAGATATAACTTTTAGTTATAAAATATGCCAATTAATCATTAATACGTGTTTAATGGATAAGAATAAATTGCTATATTTCTTTTTATGTATATTGTGTGAACTGTGTGGAAAATGTTTCTTGATAATATTTGTTGTTAAGATTTGTTTTTGTAGAAGCAGGGTTCCTATCAAAGATCAAATGTACTTTTTTGAAAATAGTTTACTACAAAGTTAGGATAAGGGAATTTATTTTTTTTTCCACAAAAACCTAAACAGAATGAACCTGTTTTTAAAGTATTATCTGTTCTTGCAGAAGACAAATGTTTTTATAGTACAGGGTTTTGTTTTGTTGTTTTGGTTTTTTTTAGTTTGTAGTTATGAACTTTGTACTAACCTTTAAAGATTTAAGTAATAAAAATGTTTGCAACATGCCAGAGAGGTGATCAGATAGCTAATCAGATGAAGAAAAAGTCAGACTTCTGCTTATTTAATTCTCTGTTTTATCTGTGTGCTGAAATATTTATGTTGGCAATGAATTTTTGTAAGCTTAGACCAGAACATGACATTTTTATGCTCTTAAATGTGAAATACTGTTAGTGAATGATTGTGTTTCCAGTCTAGGCATTGCCACAGAATAGCAACCTGAGCTTAGGAGTGCTCTGCAGAGGAAGTGGCAAAGAAGCAGCATGCAATGCACTTTTCACCTTGTATCTCCTGTTTACACAGCAACATTTCATTCTTCTTTCTTTATCTGAAGGGGAAACAAATCCACCTTATCCTTTGGTGCCTAATGTGATTACTGCAATTATAAAGCACACAGTTCTCTCTGCTCTAGAAAAAAAAATAGTCTGTAGGTCTATTATTAATATGTCATAGCAATTAATGGAGGCAGGTAAGAGGGAGTACACTACACTTTAACCAATTCCCTGGAAGTGTTCAAGGCCAGGCTGGATGGGGCTCTGATCAGCCTGGTTTAGTGTAAGGTGTCCCTGCCCATGGCAAGGGAGTTGGAACTAGATGATCTTTGAGGTCCCTTCTGACCCAAACCATTCTATGATTCTGTTAGTACAGTCTTCTAGTTAGAGAAGATTTTTCTAGAGCTTTGACTGGGCTAATTTTAAACATTAAGTAATAATTTTTTTGACTTTCTTAAAAGTGCTTGACATCAAGTTATTTTCCTAATAATCAACCACCAATTTTCTCCTTAATGGGATTCTGTTTTTGCTAGTTTTAAGATTCTTTGAAGAATCTGAACAATGCATCCCTTCTTCACATTTGTGCACTTCAAATATTTGTAGGCTTTACTGTTACTTTATTTAACAAAAGTAGCAGTAACAATGAGAATGAGATGCTAAAATTACTATGCATTAAATATTTCAAAACAAAGTAAAAAAAAGGACATTTTTCTAAAGATGATTTTCGTACAGGTTTGATGAATTTTACCAATTGGAGTAAGAGATTTTGCTTCTCTAGAGTTCTTCTGAAGGTCAAAGAAAGCAATTCTTACAGAAACAAGAAAAGCAGTAATAATTTATATGCAGAGATGATGTCAAGTTTCCTTTTAGATAAACTAGATATGATAGAAGAATGACTCGTGTTACAATGTTGAACTTTAATTCTGTGGTAGGCTGTGTTGGATCCTTCTTGGTTTAGGTGTTTCAAGCAGATCTTTTCTAATAGAAAAATTATACTGATCTTAATTATGTATGTTACATTTTTGCAGCAGGGGACTGAGGTAAGAGTTCAATCTGGACAACAGATCATCTGTCCCAGTGTATTTGTCTTTTCAAAAAGCCACAGAAAGCAGATTGTCTCTTGTTTAAAAGAGAAACAATAATTTTATTGTTAAAGCGAGATGGTGGCCCTGAGATAAAGAGCTTTTGAAAGTTGGTTATAGCCCATAATCGATGTCTGGGAGACACAGCTTGTGTCTTCTTTTCCATAATGTTGTATATATATTGAATATATTTTATCTCAAACTAGATAAATCTATAACTACATGAATTTATAACTTCTGCATCTTGTGTAAAAGAGTAGCATTTCTACAGCCAACAGTATGAAAGTGGATTTGTCTTTAGATGTAATAGAATGGACATCACTATTTTCAGAAAGGTGCAATTAGAGAAAAGGGAATGAGAGTCATTGCAAAAGTACTTATTAGGGAATGAAAAAACCACAAATTATAAACTATTAGGATTGCAGATACCTTAATGGTGCTGATACTGCATTGCTATGAAGTAGGTGTAGGTTTGATGTCCAGGACTGATGTTTGCTCTTGGGACAGAATACATACCTAAGATGTAAAAAGAGGAGAAAGCTGCTGCTTTTTTTTTATGGTTTACTTCACCTTGGTGTGTTAAACAAAAAGCCATCATAATATGTTGATGTTGAAGTGGTTTTTTGTTGGTTTTTTTTTTTTTTAAAAATCAGTTTGGAACCAAATTCTATCTAGGCTTCATGTTTGATGCTGTGTTGGATGAAGATACTATTTCCTCACTAGCCCTACTTCTTAGTCTTCAACTGATGATTGCAAGGTGCTAAAGCATTATCGACTCAGGTAGGTAAGTAACTGAAAATAAATAATCTCACTATTAATTGATTTCTCTTTGTTCTTTAACAGGCAGAAGAAATACTCAGACGGGAGTTAGAGAAAAAGGAAACACCAGGATTATATTGTTTGCTTGGTGATGTTCTTAAAGACCACCAGTATTATGACAAGGCCTGGGAGCTCTCCAGGCACCGCAGCGCCCGTGCCCAGCGTTCCAAAGGCCTCCTTCATCTCCGAAACCGGGAATTCAGGGAATGTGTGGAGTGCTTTGAACGTTCAGTACAGATTAACCCTATGCAGGTTGGGAAATGATGCTTAGTTTTAGTGTGTTTGGTTTTGAATGATGATACTTTTTACAAAGACAATTCTGTGCACAGTTGTCAAAGTAAGAGCTTATTAGTATTCTTAGCAAATTTTTCACTTCATACTTGAAAGCCTGGCCAAAAAAGGTAACATGAAATGAAGACATCCTTGCATTCAGGTCCTTATATGCAGCTAAATCTTTGCCTGTTCACCTCTTCTATTTCAAAAAGATAAAGCCATTGAAAATTAGTAATTACCATCAAATAAATGATGAACAAGTGTCAGGCGGAATAGTTACAAGAAGAACGCTGTGCAGTCTATAATGACATTATCCTTTGCTCTGTCTATTGGCTTTGAGTTACAAACTCTGTTCTCTGTATTTCACAGAAATCTTTTTAAGTCTTCTGGTCTGTCCTGTTCTGGAGTCAGGAGAGGCATTGTGTCACACTTGTGATGACAGTAGCTTTTATTACAGGAATGTGTCAAAACTGAAACCGCAGTCAAAAGAGTTCTCTTGATGAAGCTGGTTATTTTTACAGATCCTTTGCAAGCTGTTCTGCAGACATCTTTTGTAATCTTGTTTCAGTTTCTCAGCCACTATATTCCACCCCAATAAGGTTCACCCCATGGAAGGTCTTGAGATGTTAACTAGCTTTGTGGGTTTTTATGTACAGAAATGTGCTCTTCATAGCCATTTCCAGGTGCGTGTAAAAGTAGGGTATTTCCTCCTTCTTGCTCTCCAAAGAACACTGCTGAAGCTGCTGTTTTGAATTCCACATAACTTGCTAGACTTCTGCTTTAGAAAAATTTTAAAGACCTCCAGCCTTTCAAATAATTTATCATGAAACTTTTTTTATTTATTTTGATGATGTATTTTATTCCCATGAATCAGAGTCCTACTCTTATTCAAATGAACTCCAACTAAGTTATAAACATCTCTAGAATGGAAACCAAAATGACCAAAAATGCATCTCTTGTCTTTCGGTTCTGTTACAGACTCAGGAAATGCCAACAAAATATATATTACTCAGATAGGGACTTCACTGAAATCAAGAGGACTTCCAGATAATAATGGGCTGCAGAAGATAGCCCACAGGGCTCAAAACTGAGAAATATTTTGCTGAGATGCTTGTTTATTTTGTATCCTATCCAAAGAAGCTTAAAATGAAAGCTGTCTTCATGCCTTCCCCAATAAAAAGGGAATTCTTACCATTCTTTCCACAAAAAAACCCAGCTGAAGTTCATTCTATATCCTAAATATATGATTAAAGAGTCACTGTACTTCTTATATTGTGGAAGCAATTCATACTCCCTTTCCAGATATCTAAGGGATGATAAAATACCATTTCATTACTACAGTAGATCAAAGGCAATGAATCTTGGGGTTTTGTTTGAGTGGTTTTGTTTGTTCTTTATACCCAGCTACCATGTTTTTTCATTTAACCTGCAGACTTGTTCTTTTTGAGTGTTCTCGTTTTTCTAGTACAGCAGCTTTTAAAATATGTCCTCTTATTCTTAGTAATCTCATTTATTTTGTTTTTAATTGTTATGATTGTCTAGTCTTTTTAGAACCTTTTTGAATGACTATATGTAGTTGCCTCAAACCTTGAAATGTATTGTCCTTAAATGTTTCAAGTCTTCTGCAGACCTTTACTCTTTTAGCTGCCCCTTTTAGTTTTTATCATAGCTTTTCCATTTTAAGTAGCTCTTAAATTTAACATCCTCTGTATTAAAAGAGTTGCCTTTGTTTTTGAAGGACTAGTGAATCTAGATACATACAAGTATCTTTTGTATAGTAACATTTTGAATCTGATCATCCTGGTAAGGATCAAGGTAAATACTGTTTTCTGACTAGCTTCATATCTAATTTCTTATAATTTCATCCATTATGGTATTTACTAAACTATGTGGAATAATTGGAGTCTCCTTTTGTTTTCTGGGATTTCTACTTTCACAGCCTTAAGATATCCCCCAGCATGTTATCTTCTCCACTTCAGTCAAGTATTCTGAGATACAGTATATTGCTTATTACTGAGGCCTGTAATTTTAATCCATACCAGTTCTGTTGTTCTTTTACACTGTTAACTTCAGAATTGATCATACAGAAAATTTTCTTTACATTTCTTTACATGTGGCATTTTTCCATCTGCACAACCCATTCCATTTTCTGCATGCTTTTTGTGATTGCATCATAGCATTTCATGCAACTTCTTGACTTATTTCCCATCCCAGAGACTTTTCATCTCCTCCTTCATCATGTCCAGTTCTCACATTTTTTTCATTGTCACAACCTTCATGCATAGGCAAAATATCTTGCCTCAAATGATTAAGAAAAGAAAATTATTTATCATTCTTTGCAGTCACTGTATGACTTTTGCTAGGTACCTACTCATGTAGCTTTTCTCCATAGAATTAAAGAATCATTTCACTTTCTTCTCATGCTGCAACTTTTGCTTGAGGAATGAGTTGACAGGCTTAAGCATTAGTAAGCCAGTTCCTGAGAAACGTAGCTGCTCACCATCAGCCTTAAAAAATTAAGATGGTGGAAGCTTTGGTCAAATCAGATTCTGGAATTACAAACTCAGAAGTGAGACTGTGCTGCTGCTACTCATTAGGATTATAAAAAATGCAGTGATTGTTTTTCTCTCACCCTTTACACAAGCACTATTTAACTTGTATCCTGAGCTGTAGTTGTAGCTCGCCTTCAATTTCATACTTGATTGCTTCTGTCTCTACCCCCCTTTTCATGTCCAGAAAGTTACTGATCTAGAAGGAAGATAAAGGGGAGTTAATGAGGTAGCAACCATGTGGGAGTGCTGCACTTCTGGAAATTTGATGGATAAAAGAGCCTTAAAAAATGAGATTGACTAAATGTTTATTTCCTGTTAATTTTATCCTCTGAGATTTGAAAAACATAGTTTTCTCTTCATGTGTAATTTCTTCCTTGATTGATGAGTTTACAGATCATGAAAGGTGACAGGCTGGCAATACTGAAAAATAGATTTTCATGTTTGCCCAGGCAACTGAGAGCCCCATCTTCACCTATTTATCCATGTGCTCTAGGGATGGGCCATCCATGTACACCCTCAAAAGCAAAAGGATATCTTTATTGTCCAGCTTGTTCAGTTCTTTTTTCAATATAATTAAGACCGCCCACCAGGGTGCCAGATCTGACAGATGAATTTCATGTGTTTGTATTCTGGGATGTAAACTTTGAAGGAGACTAACTATAAATTCTATAGCAGATAGGTCAGGAGCAGATATCATATTACTGATTTTAAGTTGGGTCTCAGAGACAGGAAGATTAGTCTAATCTGGAGAGAACTACAAAAATGTTTCCTACAGAGTTTGCAATTAATTTGTAGAGGTAAAAGCTCCTTGCATATGAACCAACATCTTTGTCCTCAACTCTGTAAAATCCCTGATTTGCAAAACTTTCTAAAGTAATGTTTTTGTGTTTAAATATTTGTTATGGTTTCCTCAGAAGAACCTGAATTATCAAAGTTGCTTGCATCAGAACTAGTCCCCCAAATGCAAGAGAATATAAACATTAAATAGACATCTTGAAAAGTAATATGTTTTGCAATATAGAGTTAATGTAACCTGGTTTTCCATCTTCCTCTTCCCCGCCTCTTTCGCTCTCAAAAAAAATTCCAAGAACAACTGTTTATGTTTTTTTTACCTTGGCATTAGAATGAAGAAATTGCGGAGTTTATTGCAGTAGGTAGTACTATCTGGAACAATTTTGCAGCACCTTATAAAATGTTCTGATTTGTTTTGACTGTATACATTTAAAGAGCATAACGCTGTCAGAAAATGTTCTGTCAATGAACTTAGGATTTAATGATTTTTTTGAATTACAGAACTTTTCAAAAAGGTAGTAATGCTTAATTTGCAGCTCTTTGAAAATTAACCATGTGGGAAATCAGGAACTTGGTATTAAAGACCTATGAAAATACATATTTATTTTGCTATAACTTATACTTTTATCTAATACTATTTAGAGTAGAAGGGACTATTTCAGTTGGAAGAGACCTACAATGATCATCTAGTCCAACTGCCTGACCAATTCAGGGCTGACCAAGTTGAAGCATGTTTTTAAGGGCATTGCCCAAATGCCTCTTTAACGCTGGCAGGCTTGGGGCATCAACCACCTCTCTAGTGTGCCTGTTCCAGTGTTTGACCACTCTCAGTAAAAAAAATGCTTCCTAATGTCCAGTCTAAATCTCCCCTGGAGCAGCTTTGAACCATTTCCACGTGTCCTACCACTGGACAGCAGACTCACTGTGAGTCAGCAGTGAGCCCTGGCAGCCAAGAGGGCACCACGTTCCTGGGGCACATCAAACAGAGCACAACCAGCAGGTCCAAAGAGCTGATTATTCTGCTGTATGCAGTGTTGGTGCAGTCTCACCTTGAGCACTGTGTGCAGTTCTTAGTCCCACAGGTTAAGAAGGATGTGAAAGTCCTTAGAAGCATACAGGGGAGAGCAACAAAGCTGGTGAAAGGGCTGACTGAAAGCAATGTCCTATGAGGAGCAACTGAGGACTTGGGGCTTGTCTAGTTTGGAGGAAAGGAAGCTGAGGTGTGACCTCTTTGTTCTCTTCCTGAGTAGAGGGAGTGGAGAAGGGATGTGCTGAGCTCTTCTCCCTGGTTGAATCTGTGTGGATGAGAGGTATTTGGCTGTAACAACTAAAGAATTTAAATACAAGATTATTGAACTGGTAAAGTTCTGTTCTCTGTGCAAGTACATTTCTATGTCTAACCATTGCATTATAAACTCAAAGATTGATATTCTGACAAGTAGAGACATAAGTTTGAAATGTTCATGTTTGGTCACTAGAGATGTTTTCTGTAAAATGGAATTTCCTTGAAATACATTTCCTAGTGTTTACCATTTAACCTAATCATAATACTATAAAGTGAATGTGGATTTTTCGTAAGTTAAAACAAAATATGCAAAACTCTAAATAGCTATGACTTTCTTCTTAAACAAAGATGCACCATTAAAGAGCACTTCACAAATGGTTATGAGGTCTTTATGTAGTCAACCTTTGTTTATCCATATTTATTAAAAACTTGAACCTAAAGTTTTCCTATAATTGCATATAGGATATTATTTTTCCAGTACAATACTGCTATAGCTGAAGACCAGGTTAAATTGATAAGAGTTGCCTTCATCCAGGCAAATTATTTATTTTATGCAGAAATATCTATGTTATATATGTGACCATTCATTTTTTTCTCTCCAGCTAGGTGTATGGTTTTCCTTGGGCTGTGCATACATTGCTTTAGAAGGCTATGAAGGTGCTACCAAAGCATTTCAGCGCTGCGTGACATTGGAACCAGATGTATGTACTTTTGAACAAGCGATTCAGATGGTTTATCTAAAAGCAACAAGGATGTTTTCATTATAAACAAGCAAGGCAATAACAAAAAACTTGTTTAAACCTTAGCCCTTTGAATAAATTAAACTTATGCATGAAGGATATATTTTTGTCATGAGGCATCAAAAAAATACTTGCCCAATACTTAACTTTGTCCAAATGTGAGTGTGTGAATGTTAATATATATTTATGAAATTCCCTTATGCTTGCATAAGTTACTAAATCAGAGAAAAGAGAATGAGTAGTTGTGAGGAGAGCTAAAAAGAGAGATAAAACAAAAAAATTAAATTAAAATACCTAGTCCTTAGGTAATCAAATTCTCCTGGAAAAAAAAAGGTCAAATAAGTTGTTGTGTGACAGGTAGATTTGTAACTATATAGTTAATGAGCACAGGGGAAACAGAGCTTAGACATTTTTTCAGGATGCAGGATGTGCAAGTATACATTGCTGTTTGACTGTGGATTGCAAGAGTGGAGGTGTCAGCTGGAACATGTCTCAGGAATAAACTGGCAATACTTCTGTCAAAAGGCCTGACTGCCAGCATGTTGTTTGCTTAGAGTTAATGCCACCTATGTGATAGAAACTATTATTCATTCTTTTCTCTTGAGGAATGTGAATAAGAGAGCAATGAAAGGTGACAGAGTACTCTTTTTTCTTTATTATAAAATGAAATAAGTTCCTTGGGGAAAAAAATGTATATAAAGACAACTCTGTATTTAAATGGAATTCTTATTTTATATATTGATTTTTTTTTTTTCTTGTTCAGTATAGTAGATTTACTTTCAAGTAGATACTAAAATTGTATTCATTTATCTCTCTAGGGTCTACATTTAATTGTATTCATTTGACCAAACCAACTGACTTCTCAGTGGGTTAAGTGGTATTTCTTTTATGAGTAAAGGGTGCTGGGCTGGCTCTCAGTTATGGAGGTGAAATCTATCTTTATACAGTCATCTGCAGCAATGTAGTGACCGTTTTTATGAATTAAGTCTCAGAAAGGTGTCCCGGCATGATTTAAGTGCTCCTTAAACCTGAGGATAACCTTCAGTACCACAGTGCGTTTCAGTGCCGGGCTCAGGTTCTATTCTTCAAATCTCTTCCAGTTCTCGCTTTGCTGAATTCAGTGCTGGGACTTCACATTTACAGCAGTGTAAGGCAACGGGCAGGAATCATCTCTGTATGTTGCTCTGCAGGTTTTATCTGTTTGCCTGAGATGCATTAGGGGACATTCAGATCATTTTTTTTCAGTAACAGAGAGTGGTGCAGGTAAGTAGCTTCCAGCTAGTGAGAAGTGATGAGCTGCTGGCAGCAATGACCTTTCCAGCCTTCCCAGCTAGATCCAGAAGAGGATACGTGTTTACAGTTTAGACTGAAGGCAATAGCTAACTTAGTGTGAGTTATAACAGTGTATTCCAACAACAAGACAGTTAATTGGTTATTATATTCCTGATTGTTGTTGATATACTAATATTTATTTATTTCAATTTTAATAAAATAATTTGTATTTTGATGTAATATTTTAACTGCCTTGTAGAAAATATGTGTCAGTGTGTGTGATTAGCAAAATTGATGTTTGATATTAGTTTAATTTACATACTTTTATCAAGTAAGCACAATATAAGTGCATAAATTTTTTGGTATTTCTTTTATCATTCTAGAATGCTGAGGCCTGGAACAATTTATCAACTGCTTATATCAGATTAAAACAGAAGTAAGTACGTCAAAAGGATTAGAAGATACTGCTACCAAAACAAATAACTGAGATTTCCTTTTTTTTGACATTAAAGTTTTTATTCTTATAAGGTGCTTACCTCATATTTTGTAATTCTTAGCCCTTCAGTTCCCTCTCCCTGGTTAAGTCACTGGTAACTATTTCATTTCACAGGAAATAGCTTCATAAGCTTTATACAAGTAGCAACCTCTCTCTACTGTGTTTTCTTGTTAAAAGTATTTATGATGTAGTAAGTACAACCAGTGCAAAACATTCATAATAAAATTGGAAACTGATTTGACTATGAAGCTAAGAAGATAGGTCCATTTCAAGCAAACTGTACATTCAGACCCATGTAATTTCATACTATATTATTCTCAGTAGATTTAAGGGAAAACCAGACAGTTTGGTTTTTGTATTACAAAAGCAGATGGAAATCTGCACACATGCTAGCTTGCTTGTTCTTTTCCCTCTTTGGATTTCAACTCAATGTAATAAAAGTTTACCTGAAAGAACTTAATATTTAAGAATTTTCACATTATAACTTGTCCCCAAAGAATGAAACAAAAGAATAAGATAAATTATTTTTAAAACCTCTATTCAAATCTGACATCAATTTATATGGTTATGCAGTCAGGAAGCAAACTAAAAAAAGGGAAAGAATAGTAAATTTACAAAAAAGGGTTAATTTATATACATACATAGTGGGAAGTAATATCACAAATGAAATCAAGAGATTGATATGCTAATGGGAGCAGGAGGGAGGAGAAAATAAAGGTTAGAATAACTACGCAAGGCTAAGAAGTAATAGAAATCAAGAGCTTGTTTTAACTTTTCAGTAGTTCCTTTCGTCTTCATCAGTACCTTGAGTATCCCCAATTCATTGTCTTGGATGACGTGATTGATTGCTCTTTTTCTATAAAGTTCAAAATGTCATACATTCAGTGTACTGCCTTATACCTGTTTCATAAACGTATCTTTAATCAAAGTAATTTTTCTGTCCATCTACTAGAAGGCTGAGAAAATACTGAGTGATTAGTTTAATTTTATTGGTTGAATTTTATTCTTGTTAATCTATTCTTGTGATCTAATATGCTAAATACATACAAAACTTGTAATCTATTTGATATAGTATCAAAAGCAGTAAAGGGGGGCATGTTTCTGCGCTTTTTTCCCCCACGAAACACGTGGGATAGGACTGTACAGTAAATTTTATGTCAGTATTACATGCTGGTATCCAAGTGTGGCTTGTATTTGAAGTAGAATAGCAACTTCTTTGATTATTCGTGTAGTCACTTATAGACCAAGACTGTGTATGAGCTCATTTAACTCACTCTCAAAACAGAGAATATCTATAGCAGTACATTTCAGAACAATTTATGGGGGGGACTGAGTGGTGGTGAAAGTTTAAATTCTTATTTTTCAAGCCTGCCAGCAAAAAAAACCTAAAATTGAGTGAGGATTTAAAAAAGGAAAACAAAGTAAAATATTTAATTGTTTTCTTTCACTCCCTCAAAAAAATTAAGCTCTACTCCAGCCGCGCTGTTAAATCAGACCCACTCATGGATTGCACATTTGGCCAAGTCTTGGCGGAGTCTCATACAACAGACAAATATAAAATGTTTACGCTTTTATGAAAAGTGTATGCAAACAGTTTGCTAACACCCAAAGGAAAGGGGTTTTGTTTTGTTTTGAGGTTGTTTGCTTTATAAGACTCCACAGGTTTTGTGTATTCTGAATTTCCTTCAGAAAAATTAGTTGTGATGAAAACAGACTCTGTGATTTGGTTTACCAGAAGAAATTCCTTGGGTGCCAGGAGGTCCTTGAAATCTGGGTCTTGGATTTGTCAGAACAAACTGAAATTGGAACTGGCCCTTTGTCCTTTGGGTGAAAGATTCCTGGTTTCCGAGACAGGATAATGCATTGATGCAGCTACTGTTTCCTGTTTGGGTATGAGTTGGTTTAACTGGTTAAGGATACACCATCATTACACGATTGGTTAAATACATAGGGGATTTGTTTTGAGAATCTAGATGGCTTTATTAGCATCATGAGAGTGACAATTTGTGAAATACGTCTTCCATCCCATCCCTTTGGTATCTTGATTACATTTCACATTTGCTTCTTGCTGGCATCTGCCCTTCTGAGAACTTATTAACTTTTTTAGGAAGATAGGACAGATGATGAAGGCTAATCCTGCAGATGCTGACAAGCAGTTGCAGAAACAGTTTCTCAATGGGGTACATCAGTCAGGCAGAGCATCTTCCAGCCTGTCAGAGAGCTGTGGCAGATCCCAGCTTTCATTGTAGCAAAATCCACAGAGGAAAGAGCAGGTCTCTGTGCTTTTCTAATACAATCTATCAAAATCAGGGTCTAAAATCTCTTAGTGAAGTGAATCTGTTAGCAGTGGAGGAGAGTCAACTGTTAGTATGTTTACTCATCAGCATTATGTCTATCAATATATCAGGAAGAGAAAGAAGAAAGGAGGGAACACGGGAAGATCCTGCCTGCAGACTGTTCTGCTGTAGCTATGCCAAATTGCCTGTTTTCCTTACATAATTTTGTTCTAGCAATCTGCTCTCTTCATGTGTATTTAGTAACTTTTTTAATATTGAGGGCTTAGATTGGCAGTTATTGGCATTTTTCCCTGACCTAGCCATTCCAAGCTTTTAATGGCCTGATCAACTAGTTAGATATTACCTTTTCCTGGCTGAGATATTTACACTCTCTTGGACCCTCTTTTTGAAATTCAACCAGCAATTTCTTTGGACTTTCTTTAGAGACAGCACTTTTAACAACTTACTCAGGCAGTAGAGTAGAGGAAGTGAACTGCAAGTTTTGATAACAGGCCATCTTTATACGATATTTATTAAAAAGAGATTTATTATCATGTCTTCCCAATGTAGATTTTTTTTACCAACCCAGGAGAACTCTGTTTCAAGTTTTTATTTAAAGGAATCTATTCCTTTTTGGTTTTTTTTTATGTATCATGACTGTCCAACTGAGAGTACACTTTGGTCTCTTAGAAAGAACCATATAATTGCAATTCTCCAGCAAAGCTTTTTTTAAAGTTTCACATTTGTTGCAACTTTTGGCAATATGTTTAAAGCTTTAAACAGTAAGCACACAGACCTTACCAACATATACTTCAGATGGCACGTTGCTTACCAGAGAATGCCATCACTTCTCTATTTTAGTAAGAGAATGGTCAAGAGTTGCCTGCAGTGGATCCATATGAAAAAATAAAGATGCTTTGTAACTTGATAGTGATTTTATAGGAATTGTGCTTTCCACCTTTATTCCATAAAACCTTCTCCTGCTCCTGTGAGATGGTTCACTGGGCAGCACCTTTGGAGAAGGACCTCAAATAGTGTTTGGGCTACTCTGACACATTTGTACTGAGCAACACAGCATCAGGGAGCAGAGAGGGTAAGTAAACCTTCCAGCTGACCTAAGGAAAAAAACAGTTAAAAATGCGGAGCTTCTGTGCAGTGGACATGCATGTTTACCATGTGCAAATGTTTAAAATAAATCACAAAAAGCTGTTAAGTAACCTTCTTCTGTGTGATGAAATAAGTCAGTACCTTTCTGCATCTGCCATGAACTCAGTGATTTTCTGGTTTTCAATGTTTATTAGAACTGCAGCATGAGTAAGACTGTTTTCTCATGGTTCCAGTTAAAAATTCAGAAAGGAAAATATTGACATAGATGGCTCAATTATGATGAATTTTTGTCAAAAAATAATTATGAGAGCTAACAAAAATTACATAGTTCAGAATACAGAGTGTACTGTTTTGAATGAACTGATAGAAAGTAATTTGCAAAAGAGATTAAGGGATTATCAATATTGTAAATGATGAACAATAGCTTTTATGTTGCGCTGTTTTCTAAATGTATTTTTTTAAATAAGCAGCTTTATATTTGATAGAATGCCAACTAATTTTAGTCTAGAAATCTTCTATAATCAAGATTTAGTATAGAATCTTAATTTCTATTCTGGTTTTATTATTGATTAGGATCAAAGCATTTCGAACCCTCCAAGAAGCTCTCAAGTGCAACTATGAGCACTGGCAAATATGGGAGAACTATCTTCTCACCAGTACAGATGTTGGAGAGTTTTCAGAGGCAATTAAAGCTTATCACCGGCTCATGGACTTAAGAGAAAAGTACAAGGATACACAGGTCAGAAAGTTTTCATATTTAGTCATCCTATATGTTCAGTACTTTTTCTTCTGAGACAGAGAGAGATTGCTGATAGCTACTGATAGTGGTATCAGTAATGACAGTATGCATACCAGTGAAGTTATGTTGGCAAGTGATTTAATTTTGGGGGATTTGTACTGTAAGAATAAATGTTTAAAATAAAAATGGACAAAACCAAAAACCTTTGCATCCCGATTGCAGATTGCAGACTTCTTCAGAGGACAAACCCTGCAGTTTTAAGATCTATTTTTATATGAATCACTATGCATAATTAACTCCCTCTTTCCATATTGTTCCCACATGTCTCAGTATCAGAAATAATATAAATTATTCAGTTTAAAAAAAGGTAATCTTCTTCCATGTGTTTGAAAATTTCACAAATGAGCCTTTGAAAGTAAATTGAATGCATTAAAATCATAACATTGATTCTTAATAACCAGAATAAAGAAAAATAGAAGAGGTATTTTTTGCTCATCTTTCAGTGTAGTTCAGTTAAGTTCAGTTAACTTTTGTGTTTGTAAATGTATGCTCTCGACAAAATCCAGAGAACCTACTTCAACAGCTTCAGCTGTGATGTTACCTTGCCTGAGACCAGGTTCTGATCCAAGGAGTGTTCTGTACACTCAGTGAAAACAACAAGGTGAATCTGAAAGGCAAGCCAAAGAATATCTTAAGCATAGTAGTGAAACACCTTCAAAATCCCTTGCAAACTTAACGGATCTGGTTTAAAAGCTTACGAGTTCTTAGGGAGATTGTGTGTAGTACCAGGGTAAGAGGAACCAGCTGCTGCTGGTCATGGAACCCGGGCATATGTTTTGGTTTTTGTCCCATAAAAAATAACTTTCCTGGATCTTGTGAATTTGAGTCCAGTGATGAGTAGAGAGAACAGACAGAATTAGTTATGATTGTGGAAACATCTCGTTTGTTCATGGGAGACAGAGATGTTAAACACTTTTTTCAGAATAGTTTTTAATAACAAGTTGTATGTGACTGCAGTACTTACTACTATAAAGCCAATCATGCACAGAATAACATTCTATCTTAATAAAATCTTTTAGGTTTGATATAGCTAACATTAAAGGTCTTAATCTCTTTACACTAAAAAATGTCTATGGAAAATAGTCTTTAAGTGATAAGGATTAGTGTGTTTTACAGCTACAGTATTGTAGTACTGGTAGGGCCTGTCATGGAACATCTTGTAGATGGTTGGCTTTTTTCAATGAATTTTTTTCTCAATTGTTAGTTTAAATAGCATTTCTAGGGGTGGTGTACTGTATTATTTTAAACAGATTGACAGCTGACTAGGAATAGAACCTTCTACATGTATTTGCCCATTTTAAATATTTTTAGATGATACAGACTCCTGTTACTGTTATTCATCAGATTCTATGTAGTATATTTTGTTAAAATATTTGGGGATATTGCTTGCGCTAAATTTCTATTTTTGTTGTATAACTCTTTTGTCATCTTGTTCTCATTTAACTTTTATCATTTTTACAGAAGCATATATATGCTCTCCTTCCTACATTTTTTTTATCCTAATTTTAACTTTGACTTCTGATATGTGAAGTGTTTTATGGGTTTCATTGTAACTTGTAATACAGTTTCCTCAATTAGAAGGATTTTACTATTTTGCCAAGAAAAACCTCAGAGCCTCATTAAAGAATTTCAGAAAGACTTTAATCAATTTTCTTACAAGGAAGAGAAGAGCATTTCTGTAGCAAAACAAAAAAGCATATAAAAATAAAAGCTTGTGCTGAGATTGTTTACAGAGCTCACGATTAATTGCTAAGCCTCTCCAGTTTACCAACTGGATTGTTTTAGAGATCATCAGTATAACTGCCTTGTGCAATTGTGTTTTAACAATGTAAAATCATAAGCATGAGTACATGGAAACCTACACCTTTGTTTCCATGCAGCATAGTATGATCTTCTCTCAGGTTATATTTAGTATTTGTAGTCATCATAGATTTTTATTGACAGACTACTAAGCTAGATGGCATAGTGGTGAGAAAGAAGGTAAGAATTGAAATAAAATAAATATCCATGAAACTGAAAGAAACAAGTTGAGTTATCGATTCTGGTTCTTTGTGAAAACAGAAAGCCAGTTACTAATTGCTTTTAGCATAATCATTGTTGCAGAATACCCCTTGTGAGACTGAATGCATCAATTACAAGTATGCAATTGAATATATAATTCGAAATGTCCTTGATTTCTGTAGTTACATCAGACTATTTTATTTCAGAATAGTATGAAGTCATATTTTTAAAAATCGCTAATTTCTTCTAATAACAGTAAAACATTCAGATCTTCATGTAGAATTTCTGTTAGGCTGTTGGTGTCTTTTTTCACACGCTTCTGAGTACAGAAGACCTGGGAAAATTTGTTTCTAAGCTATTCTGGTAATTTAACAATGTCATCCTTGTGGCAAAGGTTCTGAGATCATGATGTCATGAGGCTTGAAGATTCTGCAGACAGAATTGAACACAGTAAGGCTAAAGGGCTCTTTATAAAGAAGAAACAATGCAATAAAAGATTACAGCAAAGGACATAGTTTCAAAGGTCTCAATTTCCTAGCATTCCACATACATGTTAAAAGCATGCCTTTTTACCTTCCCTCCTTACTGATTCTTAAAATTCTTCACATTTCCATATTTCTTTTAATGTTCATGAACCTCCTGAGAAATATATCTGGAAAACCTTTAATATACATGTTAAATAATAACATACGAAGGCTCACTGAATTATCTGTAGTTTCCACTGGTAGACCAGTCACTAAAAAGTACCCAAGGAAAAAGCCTTACTTGTTGTAATCATCAATTTAGTCTCTGAATTATTAGTGTGAGGTAGTAAATATACCTGAAACATTTTTGCAACTGCTCATCATACTACTTTTTGTCACATGCGTGAGGCAGTCAAGCTTTTTTACTTGGAAAGTTGCAGTTTGGTGAATAACAGAGCTATTTTGTGGGTGGAAAAACTGTGTTGATGCACTGCTTCAGAAACCAAGTCTTCATCATGTGCTGTCAAAGAATACGAATGCAGAAGTACAGACAAAGCGTTCCACTTTACAGTTCTGTGTTTTTCAGATTCTAGCAGAGTTTTTCTCTTAACCTCTACATTAAGTAACATCCTCGTTTCAGTGGTTTGTGTTGCCAAACCGTTTCTAACAAAAGACCACAAGGACAGGTTCCAAGGGATTTTGAAAAGCGGGGGTAGGAATTAAAAATTTCTGGAGCTCTGTTTCTTTTAAGTGGCTCACTAATGGCAATTATCTTTATTTTAAAACCTTTCATTTGGAAGGGGTGCAGGGAGGGCTCACAGACTGCAGATTTGTTGTTTTGGATCTGGTATCTGAGGGTTTTCTTCTTTCTTGAGCACTGTCAAGTTTGATTAGTATTAGGGAAGCTTCTAAAAATGGTTTGACCAAGAGAATTTTTATATGAAAGGAGTTGTTTGGAGAACAATTGTGAAATGAGATTAACTGGTGACAATCACAGCATTTATAAATTATTTGGTTTGTTTTGAAGGTTTTGTCTTGTGGTGTCTTTTGTTCAGTTTTTAGTGAACACACATTATTTACAAAAGCAAAGGAGAAGGAGGAATGCAGATAGTGTGATGTCATACTAAACACAAACCCTGCTCAGTGGTCATATGGAGCCCAGTTCATTAAAAGAGACATGAAAAAACCCCAAATGAACAAATAAACAAAAAATGCTCTACTACTTGTTTGAGATCCTGGGTAACAGAGCATTGCTTTAGTAGTTTAGTATATATGGCAGTTCAAAATTTCTCAAAGATACAAATTTTAACACTTAGGACAACCCTCTAAAATGGAAAGCTCTGCTACAGTGCTAAATACTTTTTGATGATTAGGACAATTCACTTGCCGTTTGAAATAACTTCATTTAAGAACTGGGCCCAACCAAGCATTAATGACTCATTACTGTTTAATGGGCCCTTTAATCCGGGTTTTGACACTGGTTTCATTTTCACTGCTGTAGTGCTAAAGCATACACGGAAAAAGGAGATGGATTGTTACAATGAAAGTGTAAGCAAAGCCAGAACTCTATGAGAATACAGATAATTTTTCGGTTGCTAAATACTACTGACTAAGGAAATTTTTTTCTTCATGTGCAAACAAAATATCATTGGCTCTAAAACTTTTGATGACTACACATGATGTTTATGCAAAGTAACTTTTTTGACTTTGAGTAAATATGGAAATATCAACACTTGTTGGTGTTTTGCTGGCAAATCATTATAGAAGACCTGATTCATTTAATAATGGGGTTTCACCCCTCATATTCCAAATCATTAATATAATATGAATTTCAGAACTTTGGGACTATTAATAGTTGATAATATTTTCTATTATCTAAAGTGACTCATAAGAGCACTAGAAAATAAAAGAAAGTACAGCCAGTTTGTCATATAATTTTATAAAGGCTATAAGCTACTGTTATGGTTTTGGCAGGGAAAAGGGAGAGGAAGTCTTTAGCTGATGTACAGATGCTACTATGATATTGTATCATCTGTGAAAAGATACCAGGTAGATGTATAATTATTTTCACTTTTCCTATTACATGTATTTATTAATAACAGTTTCTGCCTTTTTGATTGATTTGGGTTGTTCTGTCAAAGATTTCCTGTATCTGATAAAAACTTACTATTTTTGGGGATGCACTTTAATTCAGTCGTTCTATAGAAGAAAAATTGTTTTAGGAAATGACATATCACAAATGCTAAACTGCATATGTTTTAATTTTAAGTGTAATATACTTAGATACTGTCATAATTTTTACATTGTTTTCTGCCAGTGAATTGCATCTTGATTTGTGAGGATGAACCCCATCCTGCTTTTGCTAGAGCAGTGGTATGTTTCTGTGGTTTGTGACTAATCACAGGTCATCTTTGACATTCATTTTATTACTATCTTGATATTAATATTGCTGTTAATGTGATTTCATTGTAAGTATTAGTATCACATGGACAAAAATGTTGAAACATTAAAGTTGCCAAATGACGGACACACAAGTTAGGAAGTACCAGTATGAAGGTGTCTGTGTGACTTTTACTGGCCTATCTTCAATGCATGACTCATGAAACTTTCATTTTGTTTTTATCCTTATTTCTTCCCCAGTCTCTGTGTCTCATGCATTGCACAGAACAGGTATTACTTAATAAGCCACAGCTTTTCTGGGTTTTATTTTCTTTTAATTCACCACGTCTTAATTTACATGTGCAGTTTCTCATTTTATTGAGAAGGAACTGAGGCAAAGTGAAACTGCTTTCTAATTTTCAGTGTCCAGTTTGGGACGTGAAGACTCACAATTTTTTCCAGGGACACCTGGTATTATGTAGCATTTCATATATGCAAAACCAAGCTCCCATTGAGTTCACCAGCAGCTACACATGCTCAGCATTTCCACAGGTCAGATCCCACATTCTCAAGCCCATGACTCAGAAAATATGACCATTAATGAGTACTTGTAAAAGAGTTTGATGGAACTGACTTGGCTAGTAATTTACCAGAAGTGCATTATAAACAGAGATTCCCAAGGTGATATTCAGTTACATTTCAGTTTCCATCTTACCCACTGTACATCTTTCACTTTCTGCAGGTAGTTAAATAGAGGTCCTGTAAGCAACAATGTCTTCCATTACCTGAATTAATTTGATTCAGCCTCTTTACTCATCTTTTTAGAACTGTATTATGAGATGAAATTATCTTTTGGATGCTGCCAGAATTCCTATACCATTGCTTGTCACACAAACCTGTTCAGGTAACCCAAAATTATGCCTTGGGTCTTTGACCTCTTTATATTCACCAACCTGGAATCTTATAGATGAGATTTTTAATCAGTTGAATTACTCCGCTAATAATGTATTTCTAAGTAAATTCTCTACTTGTCATATGGTACTATATTTGTATTTTTACTGAACCATTAGGAGGGACCAAATATGCCATTCTATATATTGATGTTGATTTGAGTCGAAATAAAAACTCTCTCCTACCGCTTTTTTAAGGTGCTGGCTATTCTGGTCAGAGCAGTAGTGGATGGTATGGCAGATCGTGCTGGAGATGCAGCAAGTGGATTGAAGGGAAAATTGCAAGAGCTCTTGGGCAGGGTCACTTCACGAGTGACAAATGATGGGGCCATCTGGAGACTTTATGCCCAACTTTATGGAAATGGAGAGAATGATAATGGGGAAGATATTGAAAAGGTAAATGTGTTGTGAGGTATAACTTTTTACACTTCTGATAGAAACCTTCTGTTTTCTAACAAACTATAGCGCTTGCTATAGTAAAACATGCTCTTCTTCCAGATGTACTTTGCTTTAGTGTTTTTATAAGCTCATTTTCTGCTTTTCATGTTCCTACAGCACACATTTTTGTTACAACAGGAGCAAGATGTTTTACATCAGTTTTTGTGCATTTAAAAAAAAAATCTCTTTTTTTTTTTCCTAGCGTTTCATTTTCAAGCATCTCATAGCATATGTCCTGGATTTGTATTCTGAAGCTTTTTTTGGCAGCAATCTAATGTCTGTAATCTAATGGTGGTGTGGGTTTGGGGTTTTTTTTTAATTGGAATCTTTGATTCTGGAGACAAGATATTACAGCTTCTGAAAAAAAAATGGGTCTTAAAAACATGATCCAGTGGCAGCATAAGCCATCTGTATTCTACTTTGCAATCACTAAGGGAAAATGCATTTAAAATACTCTATATTACAGTTAGAGTTCCCAGATTAAAAAATGTTTTGGCCTTAATTAGCTTAAAATGGAATTAAATAACGGTATTCATTCTGTTGAACCATTGGTTTCTCTTTACCTGTTGCTGGTTTTGCTATATTAACTTCTATCTCTTGTCCTTATCGCTTCCTAGGGAGTCAAATTGATTGCATTTCCAAAGTAACCACTCTGCACTGCTAGGAGTGTTTATTTTGTTACATGCTTGAGTGTGCTTTGCGTTTGATATTAAATTTCCGAAATTCAAATAGCTTTGCACACTCCAAAAATACTTATGGGTTGTCAGATCTTCACTGAAGCTGAAAATACACAAGGTTGGCATTCAGTATGTGTTCCCTAAGCAGGGTATGCCTTTGGCCTAGGCAAAAATGTCTATCTGGAGGATTGCATGTTGCTTGATGTCAGGCATATTAGGAAGATGGTTGGGCCTACAAATTGTATGACTGGGGGCTTTAACTTATAATAATTTGGGCCATACTCATTGTCTTTTTGTGCTTTGCCCTGCGAAAAGGCTTGTTTTGTCATTGCTACTGTCTATCTCCAATTCTTACCTTTTTTCCTTCCCTCTTTTTCTTTACAGCTGAAGTAAAAGGGATTTGGCCTACTTAGAATTCAGAAATACAGACACTGCAATATCCTGTAATATATCCTCAAATTCTTACTCAGACATGCAAAGGAGCAGAGGCCCTGTCTATACTATAAATGTAATAATTTCAGAATCTGGTTACATCACAGTATTTTTTACTAACCAAGTTAAAAACATGGTTTCAATTTGTAGAGTAGACAGGACTTAAACTGTGTTTCCTAATCAGACTGGTTATGGAACATGCTTACAGCCCCTGCAAGACAGAATGATGTTTATAAATACTTGAGGTATGCTTACGTGTGTATCTAAATATCCTGGTACGACGGTACCATAGATACAGATCGTGAGAGAGCAGAACTGCCTACAGCCACAGTATACGTTAATTTACAGTGTAAAAATTCGTTTTCAAAATGCTGAATAATCACTGATTTCTGATATCATATTATAAAGTAAAAATTATAAAACCAGTATTTGTTTGCTTCACTGCCATAGGCACCATCATGTGTCAGTCAGATATTCAGTGCATATAGCTGTCTATGGAAAAATTCTAGATGTAGCGTTGCGGTTTTGCACCCACATTTATAATGCAAAAGTTCAATGAATTCTGAAAGGGCCCTATTTACTATATTGTGGCATCATAGGACAAAGATATGGAAGAGATCTTTAACAGTGTCGTGTACCTCCTTACAAATGTAAGGTTTGACCTTTACTCCATACCCTTCTATTCTGCACCTTATATAGTGCAGGTTTAATTATATTTAACCAATTTAGTTCCTAACATTGAATTTGAAAGAACAATCTTGTACACCTGGCTATTGTAAAGGGTGGCTGGGTTGTTGGTTTGTTTTTTTTTTTTAATTTTCTGCTCTGCTGCTATAGCTGATGCCACATGAATCACTAGACTACATTTACAATTCGCAGCAAGGCTCTGTAAATTGAATCAAAGTCAGACAAGGTTTACAAGTTAGGAGTGTAAAACTGCTGAAGTGTTGAGTTTGTGGGGGGTTTATTTTTTTTTCTTTACCTTAGCATATATTTACTCTCATGCTGCTTCAGTGTATCTGAACTGCCACCTCATTCAGTACTTCTCTCTTCCCTATGCTGAATGCAGTCCAGTCCACACCTTTCCCACCAAGGAATCTTTCCAACCTTCAAGTTTCCTGCTGATACATACCAAGGCTATGAAACCCCTCTGTTCCTTGAACTTTCCCCAGCTCATAACTGTTTCCTTTCAGGATAAATCCAGGTTCCAGAAGTGCAAACAAACAGCTCATAAGACTTTGAATTCTTTCCCCTCCCTGACATCTGTCAGCAAAACCCCCCTCATTTGCTGCTCTGACTCAGACATGTGCAGACTGAAATCAGACTGCTGTAAAAACTGTTGTTCCTTCTCTTGGAAGTTCTTGCCTCTGCTGGCCAGAACTGCTACCAGTTATAACCTAGATTGTTATGAAAAAAAATATATAATTCACTCTAGTTTGACTTAATATCCCTTTACTACAATTTACAAAAGCATGAGCAGTTCAGTCCCCTGTGCCATAGTGATTGTAACTCCAGTGGGAGAGAGAGAGTAGAAGCTTCTGGGGTGACACTCCACAAATTCAGAAGTCTTTATTATGCTCATGTGTATGTACCACACTGAAAATTTGTTATTCTTTTATATGATATTTAAACTCTTCAAAAAGACAACTGGAGAGTTTTCATTGAACCAAGCCATGCATGTAGCTTCTGGTATATATTTGTTTCATGTTTTTGATGCTGTAGAAAGAAAACAAAACTCTCAAACAAAAACTAATTTCTTCTGCTTAAGTTTTTCTTTTTTTTTTTTTTTTCTTTAATGGGACCCTCCTTCCGTATTGTGTACATTTATTTTTCCTGTTCACACTGAGACCAGAGCAGTTAGGCAGCTAATAGCTGTGTCTGTAAAATATATTATTTGCCAAGAATACATATACAGGAAGAAAGCTTTGATGTATTCAGTTATAATTTTTTTAGGTACAAATTTGCTATTTGAAGTGTGAATGCAAGTATTTTTCTGTTTTTCATGTGCATTTAATTACGATGAGTTGGCAAACATGGGTCACATCCATCAGTCTAGACAGATTTTTAAAAGATAAGAATTAGACATGTTACTTTATATGCCACTCATACTTGAGATGCAATACTGGTGAAGAACATCTGTGTTACAGCTGGTGCTTAACTGTTGCAGAGAAGGACAGTACTCCAACGTGCAGGAAATCAAGCATAGTAAAGATACACTCATTTTCCAGGTTGACCATTAATTTCATAGATACTCAAAACTAAAGTAGTCTTCTAGTTTGTTTTCTCACATATTGATAATTTTTTTCCTCCTCACAGTCACTGCAGTGTCTCACTAAAGCACATAAATGTGAAATTCAATCAAGTGATTGGGAGAAGGATGTTTCTTCTTTTAAGGAGGTGGTAAAAGGAGCCATAGAGATTGCACATGGTATGTTCACCTGAAAAGAAATGTCATTACTCATGAATAGTGTATCAAATATTTATTAAGCTTAGTGGCAAAATAATATTCTCCTTTACCCATTACATTTATTCCTACTATTGGGAGTCCTTTAACAGAGAGTATCATCCTGATAGTGCAGACAAAAATATACTTGGAATGAGGCAGAAATTGTGTAGGGTGTGTCAGAAAACATATGACTGGTATTCATGCAATCAATTCATTTCATGATCTAGCAACTTCATAATGCAAGGGAAACTGCATCTGCAGTTCATCTCAGTCCTCAGATATTCACATAAGTTGTTAGATTGAATGTGCCAGTCAGGAGATGGATGAGACTTCGACTTAGTAAGATTACTCACTGTTTTGTGATATTTATGTTTAAGAAGGATGCATATACCTGTTGAGTTTAGAGTTATCTTCTTAAAATTACTTGGCACTTTTTTTCTTCATGTTTCTTTTTGGGGATATTACATTTAAAAATTGCCTATGGAAGGTATCAAGATCTTTAAATGTTTTTGTTTAAAGATTATTGCTGGAGTGATAATGCATTTTCTGATTTGGGGTCCTTCTGTATTTGGATTCTAGTGGCTATAAAATGCAGTAAGAACAAATCTAATCATCAGGAAGCTTTGCAGATACTTTCTTCAGCTCGGCTCAACCTACGTGGCTTGTCATCCAAAGCAAAGGTAGGAACGTTTGAAAGGTAGGAATTTTTGTTTGAAAGCTAGGAAGCTTTGTTCTGTTGCCAGAAATCATTTCTCTGTTTTGAATCAATTATAGATCAAATAATACCTGCCTATCTCAGTGCACCATCAGGTGGATATTCATGTCTATGCTGTTAAGGATTCTAGTTTTAAGTAAACTTTTTATTTCCCTTCTTCCTGCTGGGCTTTGACTGAAATAAGTTTAAGAGGCAGCACTGACATTTCGGAGTAAGTTAGAATATTGCCTAAAATGTTGGGCAAACCAATCTGAGCATTTGAAAGAAATCAGTCATTTCAAAGACCTACTTTTTATGTGAGTGGTCATGGGAGAGGCAGGGCAGTCTCAGAAAGAATGGATCTAAACCTGCAGAAAGAATCAAAATGTGTCAGGACTACTTTGTGTCACTTCGAAGTGTTTTAAAAAGAGTTATTTATTAAAAGATAGAGCTCATTACCCTACCAATTCAGATATTAATTACTTGGAAATTGTCATCATATTTGAATCATCTGTTTTCATTCAAAATACACTTCATGCCTTAAAGAGGGATTCTTCCTGCCTGTGGAGGGGGGTTAGCGATTGTGAATTATAGAGCATAAGTTTTATAACATGTGCTTGTGTTACAAAGTCTTGATTAATCATCAGTGTGCTAAACTTGGTTCATTCTCTTTTAAGTCCTTTAATTTTAAGGATAAAAGCCTAGGAAAGTTACATAAGCAGACACAAGCTGGATCTGTAACTCTGCTTTTAGATACTGGCATAGGTATGACTTTGGAATGTGTTGAAAAAAACCACAACTTATGTTTTGTTGTGACTCACAAAATATATTTTGATTTTGGTTTTTTTTTAAGTGCATAGACTGAGTATTTCTGTACAGAAAGCAAGACTATGTGACATAAATTATAAGAATGCAAGTATAGATAGTTTATATTATGAAAGATCATGCAGTATCTGAAAGATGAGGAATGCATGAGTCTAGTAAATTGTACTCTTAATTTCTGAAGGCACTAATAAAGAGAACATCTATACTATTGGCAGATAATGCTGCCTCTAAGTTCTATGGTACTTCTCAGAAAACTGACATGTTAGAGATTAAGCTGTTTATATGACCTCAGTGTTTTTGTATCCCTTCCAAGATGCCATCTTATTTTTAATTTGAAGTCATATTGAATTTTCAAAGTGTGTTGTAGTTCATCTTCTGTCAGTTCCAATGAACAAACAGTTTAGCACTGTTTACACCTGTCCAAGCTTGACTGTAGCATCTCCTTTTGCTGCCCTGTGAGTCAATATGAGCGTGGGATTTTTTTTCATTTTTTCTTTTAATAGAGAAAAGCACTTAAAAAATGGGCTAAGAGCAGACTCACTAGTTAAGATTTCAGAAGAAATAAAAGAACAGTGAACGTAACTTTTGAAAGATAAAATTCCAAAATGTTGTAGTCAGTGCATGCAATTGGAACAAACCAGTAGTTTTTTTAACAGGTGAAACAATGTTACTTCTTGCTTTTCTTGGACTCTCCATCTTTGACATTTGAGCTCTGGTGTTGTATCGGACTGGCAAATGCATCCACAGTCTGCAACTCAAAAATATGTTGTTCATGGGCTTCTTTCTATATAGAGCCTTCTGGGCAGCCACATGCTGTGGCCCTTGCCCCCATGCAGCATTTGGATCTGACAGGTGGGGTCTGTGAAAAAGAGAAAGATTATGGAGATGTATCCTAAGTGCATGAAATATGGGTACTGTTTTGGGGAAACATGGGGCACAGAGCCCAAAGAATGGTGGTACATGAAACTTCTCCAGGCTGTCTGGATGAATAGATCTATTTAACTGGGGGGGGCAGAACAAATAATTATATTATGCTGATTTATTTAGCTGTCTTAACCAGAAAGAACCAAATTTTTCTATCATGTTCCCAGTGTGAGATTTTGGGGATGAAAGTCAGAAGAGTTTCTGTACTTGTAACGGGAACATGTTCCTATTTTTATGTAAGATGTTCCTTTCTTTGGTGACAACACTGTTTTGGGGCACATTGAAAACCTTGGTTCAAGCCTTTTAAGAACATTTTTGTGTGTATGCGTATCTTTATTGTCCCATTATGCTTTGATGATATAATGATGTACAGATGTACTCCAGAGCAACTTTTGTTTTCTTGGTTTGTTTTTCTCTCTAAATGTAGGCTTTTTGTTGTATGTAGTCAAATGTAGTCAACTGAAGTGTGAATCACTCTCCCTTTACATAATAAAGGGGAAATGTATGTTTGGGTGTCACCCCTTCCCCATGTTTTTGTGGAGTGATATATTAGTTGAGTCAAATGACAGGTTCTGGTCTTGCAGTAGCAACATGTTCAGGTGCCGCATGCACAAAACTCCTGTCAGAGCTTGCATATCTCGAGGCTTTAGACCAACCATGTAACAGTCCTCTCCCTTGCTTTCCCTGTGAATAGATTATGATTGCTCACAAGTTAGCTGCTTTTTTTTTGTCTTCAAGAACAATCTTTTTTTATTTTTCTGTAGTGTTTTGTTTTCTCTTTTATAACTTAATTACGCGCAGGTGAATGTCTCCACCCATGCATGTCTGGACATCAAATGTCAAGAAGTATTTATTTGAGAGTTTAGAGAAAATTATGCAACAAAATATGACACTGGGAAAAATGGTCATTAAAGTTCACAACTAATTTATCCGCAGATGGGCTTGTAAACTGCAGTTGACAGTATGTTTTGAGTTTCATGAAAAAAGTCCTTTACTTTCAACAGAGTCAGGAGTCAGCATAGGTGTGAAAAATATCTCTAATTAAAATTTTGGAGACAACCAGATAAAGTGAAACAAAGAACTTTATTAACACCATGCTGGGTGCACCGGACTCGTGACCAGGTCCAAGCACACCCCAAATGGGAGGGACGAGCCCTTTTAAGACCCTTTGATTGACATAACCACTGTCTTGCTCCTTCCATGCCAAGCCTCGCTCTTTTCTTCCTTAAAAGGTGATATAGTCTTCTTCTTGCAGTCCACTGGTTGTTTTAACCAACCTACCAAGTTGTTTCCCTGCCCCTGGCCACACGGTCCCTTGGTCCCAGTGAGCCCAGACTGGTCTTACTGCCTTTCATACTGTCTGGCCACCTTCACACCACAACTGTAAGCAACAGTAAGTAACTGTAAGCAACCCTGTAGCAGAACAGTGAGCAGCTCACCAGTCCTTGGCCAACTGTTGGCCTGGCCCAACTCCCCAGATAAAATGACCTCCAGGTAACTCCGCATGAGGCAACCATGGAAACCCCTGCTTGTAATAAAACCGTCTTACTCATTTCCTACAATAGGCAGTCAGGTCAGAACAGAAACCCAGTGTCCACAGGAGGATTCATCCCCTTTGGCAGAATATCAGATGTGTGACACAGCTTTCAGGTCTCTAAATGAGCATGTGTGTGCACCTTCTGTTAATTAACCACAAAATAGCCTTTTATTAGAGAGAGATGCCATCGTAGTTAGCAAAAATAGGAAAGGCAGTATAGCGGTGATGAGCTTCCTGTATTCTGTCTCTACACTGAAATAGAGAAACTGTATGTATATTTTAAAAGTATTTATTTATAAAGTACTTATAAGTATTTCTTTTTGTCATGCAGCAACTTTTCATAGACGTAACAAGTAATGAGGTTCACAGTGAGATAGCTGATGAGGTGGCAGCTATGGACAACATGATTGCTGAACTTCAGGAACTGAGCAACCAGCTGAGAGACCAGTGCTGACATATGGACCAGATTTCGTGACAGGAGGACGATAATGACATGTTTCTTTTGCCATTGCTTTTGCTGATGAAATGGTAGCAGTTCTCAGACAACAACACTTACAATAAACATTTTTCTGTACAGTGCTGTTGTTGTGGTCAGCTTTCTTCAGAGTTCGGTCTGCCTAAGATTCTTTCTCATCTGGCTATGCTATCTGACAAAGTTGCATGTTCCTCAGCCCTAGATTTTCTGGAAGAGAGCTACTGGTATCTGTAAGGTGATTATGGAGGATTAGTTCTGCCTACCTGCATCTCACCCAGGCACTGGGATGCCACGGGATGCCCCAGCCAGGTTGCCCTGAGGGAGGAGGGCAGGTGCTGGGCTGGAGGGATGGAGAAGAATCCCTCCTCAGCAGAGGTGGGAGCTGAGCTCGGCTTACTGCCTGCTGTGGGGGCTGTGGGCAGGGCTGGGGCCTGGGGTGGCTCAGTAAGTTGTCCTGGCACTTTCCAGTTCAATTTGGTGTTAATTAATTACAAGGTGGGAGTGGGGTCCTGAGAGCAAGAATTTAATCTTTTTTGTTATTCTTGTAATACAGTCGAAGTAGCAGGCTGTTTGTTGCATTAGGATTTACAAACATATTGCTTAAAGCAGTATTGGTTTATTCAAATATACATAACTTTTGTTCCATGAGCAATAGACTGGCACTTCATTTGGGCTTTTTATAGGCATGGGGATTTTCCCACTGACACAGCAATAAAACTGCAGTCTAATCTAAAATATTTACATCTGACTAGACCTGAGTGAGTTATTTTCATCTAGATGGTTTTACATGGTTTCATTTTTAAGCATCTTTGCTACTACTCTGCTTAAAATTGGATTTTTTTCAGAGTTTTCCGGAAACCTGTGCAAAATAATTTCCTCACTTACATGGTTTTAGCTTGCTCTTCCCTTCATAAGAATGATGCAGTCTCCAAAAATATGGTTATCTGTATTCTGGATTTGCACAGTCTGTGGTATGGGCTGTTACTGAATGGTAAGAATATTCTCCCTGAAAAGTCAGAAGGTACAAGGAAACCAAACAATTAATTGGATTTGAAGCACCAGTAAATGCATATTATTTTGATGCATGGAGGGAGAAACCATCTTGACGACTTTGTAAAGCTGTGTAGCTTTGTAAAGCTTCTTAGAATGGAGAATAAATTATTTGCTGACAGTATTTAAACATAAGATCCCCACAGAAATTACCATCTTAGCAACAAGTTTACCTGCTAGTGCAGGACAGCTGGCTCCAAAACACCTCTTTATTAAAATGGCCCAGAAAGGGAGGAGGCATTAAAGTTTTTGCAGAGTGAACTTCTTTAGCTGTTCCCATTTTACCAATATGTACAGTGAGGGGTCCATGACTGAAAAAAAAAGGCAGAGAGTTTTGCAACAGACTGCCACCACTACCATCTTTTTCTAATTATTTTTTTATGTGACTTAACCTTATTCACTAAGAAAAAGAAAATATCTTTTAAAACTATATGTGTGTATGTTTTCTCAGCACAGATGTTTTCCTCATTTGAACCTCCCTCTCTTAGCAGATGCATGGAATGTAAACAAGTTTGTTTTTCACATAATAGAGGTAAAACCTACTGTCTACAGACAGTGTGTTCCTGAAGAGTGGGATGACTACTGTTATGACAGCACATCAGTTTTCCTGTCATAATTAATGTAATAGAGGGGAGATGTCTGCAGAGACTTAAAAATACGCAATTTAAATATGTACAGACAATATTACATGGTGTGGAAGATGGAGAGGCAGGAGCTGACTCACTGTTCAAGAGACTGGCTTTTCAGAACAGACAATGATGCCAGAAAATCTCAGCCACTTCATCCATGAGGCTGAACAGCTGATGTAAATCTCTCTACCAGGTATGTACTTGCTATTTCTTTCTTTGTATTGGTGTAATTTTCATCTTCCTCAGGTACAAAGTGAGCCCATACTGCTTCTTTGGAGATCATCACAGGGGCCTTTTAAATCTTTACAGAACAAAAACCACCTCAGTTTTGTATGGTATTAATTTTCTGTGCTCATGGCAGCAGCATTTGGTTCAGAATAGCTCTAGGAGACCATTGTCATGAAGACAATGTTTCTATAAAAGTTCTGGCTCTCAAAAAATCTGGTTAGTATTGAAAGAGGAAGGAAAATTTCCTAAAGACTGCAGACTTTTCAGATCTCCATCTTATGGGGAGCATCTGTCATCTTACTTGGATCACTCCCATGACAACTGCAGAATCATCCAGAGTTTAGCAAAACTGAACAGTCCTTTCCTGATATAGTTGTCATGTCTACAAAAAACCTCTGTAATATCTATGTTATTTTCAAGTGTTCTGTATACAGCACATGGCAGCGATTATTGCTTAGTGTAGCATGGACTCAATTAAGCAATATTCTGCAGGAATGGCTTACAGTTCACTTTCTTCAGTAGAACTTCAGGTACTTTCCAGTCTTTTTTATCTTTGATTTTTGAAGTATTAGTTTACCTACTTTGATATCTGTCTGCCATTGAAACTAATTTGGTGTGACATGGAGGTAAAACAGATATGTCTAGAATTTTTCAACTTCTACCAACCCAGACAGGGAAAGCAACTGTCTCAGAGTTTTGAAGATGAGTATAAAGCCAGGAAGTATGATGTATGAAAAAGAATTTATTTCTGTGGCCAAATAGGGTTTGTTATTATGTCTTTGACCTAATATGGTTCAACCTATGATATATTTTCATTCAGCCCCTCGTGGTTAGAACCCAGGGAAGATCTCCTGATTCACCCAGAGGGGGTTGTGTTGGGCCGGGTGTGGTGCTGAAAGGTTTTTTGGGTTGGGACATTACTCATGAGCAGAAGTGAATGTTCTTAGGGCCCGTGGGGCCACACTGACTCAGGCAGGTCATCCTGAATACGTGCCAGTAAATGTTGTGTTCCATGTCACATTGTCCTTGATGTTCCTTTCACCACACTGACTGGTACGTTCAAAAAGGCAGGCAGCTCTCATCCCATCATTCATGCAGTGCTCTGTACCAAAAGTGCTTTGGAAAGAAATAAAGCTTTGAATAATTTTACAGATCTAAAATGGTATATGGTTTATATCAAATACAGAGGACACATTTACAAGTTCAGCTTTTGGATGTGTACATACATTGGTTGAAACTACGCCTCTTGTTTTTGAAATAAATAAGACAGAAAAAAAACAGGTATTAATTTTTTCCTGCTTTGGAGCAGTACTGCCTGAGAAGCTGTAAAGTCCCTTTGAAATTATTTGGCTTAGCTCTTCTGTTCAGTATTTTTGTCTTAATATCAGTGACTGCATGACTGACAGTACAGATGGACATGATGTATTTTAGGGTTAAAGGGAAGCTAAACAAACTAATGCTATTTCCAGAGTAATGCAAGTTAAAATAATATACAAGTACCTAATTTTTCTTCATCTGCATTCATGAAGAGCTCTATATCAGAAGTGCGTACAAAATAGGGAAAAGGTAACAGCTGATAGGATACACAATTTGGGTACTCTGAACTTTAAAAGAAACTGAAATTTGATGGGAAAAATCTTACTCTAAAGAAAAAAAATTACCATCGACTGTATGGAGTTGTTTTCAGTGTGATTACTCAAACTAAGTACTTTGTGTTTCAAAAATTATTTCAATAAATTAATTTGATTTTTTTTTGTTTTTATTGTGCATATCTATGTGTATACATGTATAAACATGAACATATACACATATGTAGAATCTTGGGTCTGTCATAGGAACAGCTGTTAATTCTGAAGGTGTAAGAGGTACATTTACAGAAAGGTACCCCTCCATGAAACCTGTATGCATTACAGAGACTGGAAATCAGGCTAGATGTAGGAAAGTCATTCCTGTACATTTTACATGATAGGTTTCAGATATAAGACTGGCAAATGAGGTGAATTTCACTACATGAATGGCAATAAAATATTTACTGTTATGCAAAAACCATTGTAATACTTCAGTACAGATAGTTTTTGCACCGTTCAGGAGTACTTATAAATAGACAGGTTTCAATCGACCAGTAGCTTATTCAGGCATGTACTCAAATATAGTAGCTGTATTCATTAGACAAACATTTCTACTAATCCTTCAGCTACACTAATAAAAGAGTAATCCTTTATGGGCTGGATGTAGTAACACAGGATTCTTTTTTTAACTTAACATCCTTCAAAGCTCAAGGTCTAATCATTATTAGTGAGAGCATTTGGTTTTCAGCAAATGAGTTGAAAATTGATAACCCTTAATATGTTGTTAGAATTTCTCACTGAAAATGGAGATAACCTTGCTCTTAGGAGCAGCTTATAGATTGTGTCTAAAGTAGATTTGTTTTGGCTCTTTAAATGAACTAAACCATCACAGAACAGCAACTGTCTTGTTGGACATTTCGGGTTGGTTTGGTTTACTATTTTTGTAGCATTTGTCCTTTTACTTGCTTCTTTTGCACGTTTGATTTTATTGTTAAGGCAAGAAAAGTAAAGTTTGGAGATTCAGGTTGTCTTCACTGAGCAAGACAAGGATGCCATGTAGGGTCAAGTCAAGTAATCACTGCATTTCTCTACTGATGAAAGACATGACAAATTTAATCCACTAGTACTGATCTCAACCTAAAATTAGTCTCTACAAAAGCACAGTAGTTTAGGATTAAAAAATCTGTGATAAATAACCCTTTCTGTCTAGAACTCTTTTCCAAGTTAACCTCAGTATGAATGTCCATTTTCCTGTTTCCAGTTTACTCTGACCTGAATGTTTTCTCAGAACACACCAAGAACCTTTTAATCACCAGTGAAGTCACATATCCCTTCTCAATATTTTTTTCCTATTTATTTTAAACCGCAGTGACCTGTGATTCAACTACAAGTGTTCTTGGCCAAAAATCAGTGTAATGAACCAGGCAAAGAAATACCAGCCAAGAGTCATGCAATGGAAAACTGGGATTAACAGCATGAAAGTCTTCAAAACTGGAAGTTAGGCTATTAATGACATCACTGCTGAAGTGAAGCAGCTAAATTTTTCAAGTCACATTCAGAATTTAACCCGTACAATTCTCCTCTTTTCCTCTGTCATCTTTAAAAGAGCATTATATTCTTTCCATCTTAGGTGCAATCATTCCATACCCTTCCAAGCATCTTTTCCTGCTTAGGAAAAGTTTTCAGTTTCTGCTTGATGGAATGGTGATCCTGCAATCTGGGAACTACCTTTGTGTTTCTTTCTCCAGCTTTTCTTGCACAGAGTTGACTTGCCCATCTTTATGTGATCTCTCAGCTCTCTGCCAGTTTTGTGACTTTTGATCCCTGGAAAAGCACCCTTAATTTTTATAGTTCTTTGTGTGCCTCTGCCTCACAACAATTTCATTTTGTCCATTTCCAATAGTACTACCCCATTGTCCCCTCCCTGTAATCTCTTTTCCCTGCTTCTTTAAGATTTCTCTATGAGTTCTTGATAGGAAAGATACTAGGAAGGACCTTAAGGTTGCAATTAATGTAGAGAGTAGTTAGCAGCAGCATGAAAAATATAATTTGTAGTGAGATGAGCTACTTGAAGGAGTGGGAAAAGGGCATTTTTCCCCTCTGTCTTGGCTGAGCCTCTTGGGGATGAGGCAGAGGGTAAGGATCTTTGTGTTTAGTGGGGGTAAGGAGCACCATGAGTGTTTACCAGAAAACTGAGACTGTGGAGGGAGAACAGCAGCCCAGAGACCGATGATGGTCCCTGTGGAACTGCTGAAACAAGGAAAAAACGATTAGCACTAGTTGTCAGGCAGGAAGGCACAAGTCTTTCCTTGAGCAAAAGTTGGAGCCATAAATAACCAGGCCCAACTACTACATTGCCAGGGAGAGATGACAGACCAACCAGAAGTAACAGATGCAGCTGGAGAGCAAAAGTAAGTCACAGTTTGGCAATAGCCCAGAATTAAAAGTACCAAAGGCACAAAGGCCAGTGTGCTGTAGGGCTTTTAACAGCCCAGATGGTCTGAGGGATTGTGTCTGTTTGGGAATGCTCCAGCCATACCTACAATTTTTTTACTTGTTTTATTTGTAGCAGTCCATCTTGCAAGGTTCAGATTTTGCTTTTGTCAATGGTATCACCTCCTATTTTTAGAGGTTTGTAATTTGACTGTAAATTCTATGCAATCCTAAAGCCAGGCATTGTGAACACGGCCTCAAACAGTCTGCATTTTCTGTTTGCAGTCGCGAGAAGTTCAAAAGCTTGACAAGCTACTGAAACCAGATAATTTTTGTAACCTTAACTTACTGTCAGGCTAAGCAGAGCAGTTTTTTTGTAGCCGAAGTATGTCTTGCATTTGATCTGTACTTCACAAGGGCTTTTAGTACTATAGTAATCTCTAAAAAAGCGGATAGGCGAACAAAGCAAGTTGTAAAGAATTAATGTAAAATAACTTCTATAGTTTCAAATAGAACTTCAAACTGAGTCCTGTATAAATTAATGGAGGGTTGAAAAAAAAAGGAAATGGCCTAGGAAGCAATTTAAGGAGTGAGGCCCATAAAATGAAATAAAACAATTATAGGACTGAGAACACGCAGAGTTGTGACACTATTCAGAAAGAGATGGCACAAGCAGTGCGATACTCACTACTGCTCTACATGCTGTTTCACTGCAGAAAGAATTGTCAAATATAGTTTAGATTCTGATATGTTTCTGATCAGAACTATAGCAAACTTTTGGCAAACTATTAATCAGGAGGATTGGCACTGAGGTCAGTAGGATTTTTCCAAGTTTCCTGAACATCTTGGACAAAGATTCAGTCTCCTGAAGTTAAGCCTTTACTTATCCTGTTTCCTTGGTATCTTGTGTCTGTTATACTCTTATAAGTGCCTCACTGTCTTGGATAACACCAAGAGTTTTCTGCTTTGAATGGCTGATACCAACTGCCTTTCAGACTACTCTTACATGTATGTGTGAAAGAACACACAAGTAAGGCACACACACATCTCTTGCTTGTAATGGTACTCCCTCCACCTCAAGGCAAAGCAAAGCAATCTGGAATATTCTGCTGCACAAGGTGACATGTCTGGGACTCTGGAGGTTTTTTTCTGGTTTATTATTCCTGCATGTGAATGCTCCCACCTGTTACTGCAGTGTTTGAGTGCCTGCTACATACTATCACTGACTATAATCAAGTCTCTTGTGGATGTCATGGGATCTTTGGATTTCTACTCTTTCAAGCATTCTGCCCAAGGCAAAATTTTAGAGTTTCTGTTTAAGGTTTTATTATTTCCATGAGGTTTAACTGAGTGAAAAAGATGTCAGTTTTGTGAGCATCACTCTTACTATGGTGGGGTGGTTTGTTGGTTTGGCTTCTAAAAGCAAAGTTCTGCAATTTTTTTTCTAAAAGCAGTTGAACCCTATGTTGTTTTGCTGGCAATGCCCTCAGCTGAGTGGTCAGTTTGATGCTGCCTGTGGAGGCTTGGGGAGCTGAGCTGAGAACTTTGGAAGATGTTTATATATTTTCCGGACATTTTCTCATCAATTCGTACTAGAAATTATTTTGCATATTGCAAATCTTTTTTTTTCATACAGGTCTAGTTCCTTGTGAAAGTATTGGGAAGTCAATGGAGGTAGCTTGCTGTGACAACAGTGAACACAACTAGGATATGTTGTCACATACTGCCTGCGTGTGTTTTGGATATAGTGCAGATATGTTCACCTTCCAGGAAACAAATCCAAAGAAAAACCTGATATCCTCCCTGATGCTGCTTCTTGCTGGAATGACATTTCTACAACAAGGTTCTACATCAGTGGAAACAAATTGGGTTTGTATTATGGGATGGCAAGGTAATATCTATGCACAAAAGCAGTTACATTTGAGTTGTTTTAGGCATTCGTGCTTTGATTTATTGTCACTGAAATTTAATCTAGGTTTTTTTTTTTTTCTTTAGACTCTCTCTGCGAGAGTTCTAGTGAAAATATTGCATCAGCACTTCAGGAATGGAGCAGCAGTGTTATTCTGATCTGTCAAATGCAGAGGCCATGAACTTCCCCTGAGAAACTCAGTGAAACAGACTTTCTACTCACTTCAGGACTTCTAGTATAAAGAATACTTCCTAAACTGAGGCCTCACAGTTTAAAACAGTAGCTCTCATAACTTGTTCTGCATGTGAACCTGACTTGTTTGCATATTCTTGTTGGATGCAGTAGAGAAAAGTTACCATTGTGTGTGTAGATTTATCAGGGCGAACCCCAGCACAGTAGCAAGAGCAGCATCCCTGAAAAAGTAGTTTCTTCACTTAAACATAGTGTTATCAGACCTTAAATGTGCCCTTCTGTAAGATTTAATGTTTAGCCTTTGTCAATATTTCAAAACCTGTCTGGAAAAATAACTGAAAATAAAAATTAGATATTTAAGAGGAAGGTATCTGAAATATTACTAGGTATCTTAAACATAAAATCCTCACAGCAGTCGTGCTGTGACTATTTGACAGAAGCTTAAAAATAACTTTGGCTGTAATGCTTGGCAAAATTGTGCATGTGCGAGTGCATGTATGTGTGAGGTTTTGTGCCTTTTAAAGGTAAATGATGCTAATATGTCTTTATAAATTTTGTTTGCACTTAATACCATCAATGATCTCAGCACATCTCTGGAAATGGTGTTTAATTGTGGCAGAATGAGGGCATGAGTATAAAATCGTTTTTTAAATTTTCCTCCCAAATATTGACTGTATTGCAGCCAGGGGATGGGAGTGTTTAAGAAATGGTGGTTAGAAGATCTCAGGGCTCAACTCTGTGCCAGTGGTTAGAAAGTATGGTGTAGCAAGGCTTTGACTAAGAATCCAAGTTAAGAAAGATTTGAATTACTCTTCTTATTTTTTTTCTCATTTAAACCCAAAATCTAGATAAGAATATGCACACTCTTTCCTTGTTCTATTTGGTTTTATTGCCTCTAAAAAAAAGTAGCAGCAAAACCTCCATGAGCTATTGTCAGAGGCATGCAAGGAAGAAGACTTTCCAGCCCTTGATGCTTGGCCCAAGAAGGCATCAGGCTGTAAGAGTATGTTTTTGACAGCAGGGGGATACATACAAGCATTCCTGCTTTTGTTTGCTCCTTTCTTACCTGTGGCTTTTGCCAACAAATTCTCCTTTCTAAGGACCCATAAGAGACAAATAATAACCTCCCAATTTCCTATTTATCTTCTCCTCCCTGGACTCCAAGAGGGACCTCATAGGAAGAAATAACAGCTTTATCTCCAGAGGGGTATCTCTGGAGGGGGATCTTTGACACCCTGTTCCCTCCAGAGATGTGGAGAGGCCCTCTGAGTAGTGCAAGTTCTTCAGCTGCTGGTTCTGTTGCTTATTCCTTGCCTTCAGTCACCACCTCATGCATTAATTTCCTCTGTTGCAACTCATTTACAGCTGTCTTGTCTTCAGGATGCTCTTTGAGAGGTTTTGTACCTCCCCAGAACCCTCCTTTCTCCTGCAGCAGAGCTCTTCTAGAGTCAGGCTTCCTCCAGGTCCCACTGCTCCAGCATGGTCCCTTATGAGAAACCCACAGGTTACACAGGCAGGATTAGGATAGAAAGCCCCTGATAGACTTGATTACTCCCTGTTAACCCTTGAGTCAGCAAAGGTAGTGCAGATGGCTCAAGGAGAATGGGAGTGCAGAGACTTCTATCCTTTCTCTTGTCTTCTGTCAAATAAAAGGGAGATTGGAATTGGGTTTTCTCCATGAAACATGAAGTAAGGGGTCTTTGTGCCTTAAGAAAGGGACACTCAGGTAATGTGAGGAAGAAAAAAAGCCAAAAATTTTCATATGTACTTTCTTATGCACTCATAAAATCTTAGAAATGGAAAATTATGGTCATTGTTTAGTGATTGAGGTTCAGGCAGCAAGCTGAGATCTCAGTCATGGCTGAGATCCCCAGGGGATGGGCACTGCACACATCCCAGGCAGTCCCTGTTGCAAGAACTGCGATTTACAGTAATGTCTGGTGGGATGTCAACCTGCTCCATGGCGGAGCTCACATCCATATACATAAACAATTTTCTCTCCCAAACAACATTGGACTCGACTGCCTATTGAGAACAGTCCATGGCCCATCTTAATGTCCAAACTTGAACTGTGCCCACATAATGCTAGGAAGAGAGCTAGCTGGGCTCAGCCAAAACCATGCCAGAGGCTGTGCTACCAATTCAACAGGGTGGGTGACTGTGGTGGGCCTGTGCTCAGACGCTATTAGTTTGACCAGTCTAGACACAGCTGAAGAATACAGTTCCTCCTCCAGGAAAACCACAGCCCAAGGATTGCCAAATAGGCAGAGAAATAAGAACATCAGTTTCTAGCACATTTATTTTATGTACAAGTTACTGTGATCCTCTGTGAGCAGCTAGAAGAGATGTGAGGTAAGGCCTCGTAAAAGGCAAAGGGCTTTGCAGGTGACCTTAGGGCCAGTGGATTTAGATCTAGTTACACATATGGAAGATGTCCCAGAAGTGACCTTGGGGAGCTGACAAAGAGAAGCTTGTTGCCTTGGCAGGACAAAAAAGCCACAGATGGAAGAAGCAGTAGATAACAGCAGTCTTGACAAGAAAACATTAAAGAGGACAAGACTGAATTAAGCCAGTATTGAAGGTCTTGGTCTTCAAATGACTAATAAGGGAGAATAATTAAACAGGAATGTGTAAAGAGATGGGAACCATAAAATAATCAAACTTGCAAGTGAGCAGTAACCACTGAAATTAATTACCTTCTTCTGCTCCAAGACAAGGATTTTATCTTCTGCTTTCATTTAGTCAACTTCTATCTCCACCTTAATGTTATTTTTATATATTACACTTTCCTGAGAATATGGCAGATGGTGAATATAGCAGATGTAACTTCTATATGTAGTCAAAGAAGCCTCTTGCAGCTGCACAGAACAAATATTAATGGCTCAGATATAACTGTAAAAGGATTTAATTCATAGGAAGAAATGGAAATCTGAAATTCGTGCATGTCTGCAGTCCCCTATGTGCTATATTCCAGCTACAGCTGACAGCACTGGTGGGGTGGCCAGACCATAGCTGTCTTCTTTGTAAAGAACCTGTAAATTTAACAGCAGCTGGATCCATCCTGTGGCTGACTGGCAAAGGAAGGTGTAGCTGTTGTTTTCTGTAACCCCATTTTATGGATCCCTGGTCATGGAGTGCGACCTTGTGCTAGGCATGCTGCCACCATTTCAGTCAATCTGTCCACATCCCTACCCAGAAAGGAAGAGATCTGAAAAATTTGACCCTCTGGAATATTTCCCTGACTCCCCCTTGATATTGGCACAACTACTGACTGAGCTATATGAAAGGTGTTGGGAAATAAACCCCAGCCCCTACTCTTAGCTGCATCTAGTGGGGCACTTTCAACACCATTTGGAAGATTTCATTTTAACTGACCTTCAGGCATGACTTATTTTTGTGCTCTGGGTATTTTTAAGACGAGCCCAGAGGAACTCCTAAATATCTTACTGGTGAGAGTGGAGGAGGACACATGGTGTTGCTGTTTCCAATACCTCTGAAGGGTCTGGAAAGTCCCTTTGTGGAGTTTTAAGCTTTAGAGAGAATTTTCTAAATGTAGAAAGCCTGAGCCCTTAAGTTGCCAAAAGACTGAGGGAAAGAGATTAGTTCATGGTGTGTAAAACCTACCCTGTCCAACATTGCACAGCTGGTGGCACCCAGGGAGAATCACTGTACTTCAGTGTGTGGTGCACACGTTTGCAGAGATACAAGGAGTTTGCACATGTTGTTCGTGACCACACATTGGAGATGAACAGCTGTATGGGAAGATAGAAAACAGTTGACTTCCCACTTTAAGTACAGTGGAAAGAAACACACTGTGGCCCGGTGGTGCAACAGCGGGTTTTTTGTTGCATCAGGGTCCCTGCATCTCAGATGAGAAGTGACAGCTCCAGGCTGGAAGTGTGACCGAGCAGCCATGGCTGTGTGTGCTGCAGATCACCTGCCCTTCATCTCCACTTGGCTGGAACAGACCAGCTGGGGAAGCTGCTCTTCACCTCTTCCCAGATGGTGTCTCTGTGTGGTTGGCCGTCCAGACCCCACGTTGAACAGACACAGAGGCTCACGGGTGCTGAATGTCTTCCAACAGCCCGCTCCCAGTGGGATTAAGCTAGGAGCAATTGCATAAGGGAGGGCTACGAGACTGAATAGTTTGGATAGTCTCCAAATCTGACTAGTCTCAAGCTAGTAAGCAAAATAAATATACCCCACAAGGCACCCTCTTGGCTTGTTTCTTCCTTGGGAGTAAGGAAAGGATCTGAATCAGGGCTTTGTGCTGCTGGGGCAGGGTATTTAAATGATGTTTCTCCTCTCCGTTAGATTGCAGGGGCTTAAGCTTCCTCGGAGAAAAAGAAGCAAAATAAAAAAAGAAAGACACAGGCTGCTGGGTAAAGAGGTAACTGGTAGTGGCTACAGCCTAATTACTGTGTCTGCAGATCTAATTAACTTTTTTTCTGAGATGTTTTTTGAGTAATCGCTGCTATTACTTGTAAACAATTGTTTTATAAGGTGTGAAATTCCTATACTACTGCGTTTATCATGATTCCTGACCTTACACCCCAGGAGAAGGGTGTAGTCAGCTTGGCATGAGCAGTCCTGTGCCAGATGCAGTATAGTTCATATTCAGAAATGTTATTTACAGAGATGGGAGGGAGGGAGGGGAACAGAGGATCAAGGTCCCAGATAGCCTGGAATGTGCAGGATCAGATATCTGCATTGGAACACTTACCCCCTTATTTCGTGTTTCACAGGATGCCTGACTCTTACAGATCACTTCTCTTTTCAATGAACATGTGCCTACATATAACTGTTTCCATTCCAGTCGTAGCCCTTTTTGTATGTCACTAACAGACCTTGTCACATTTGGCAGTGTTATTTTTACATAATGACTAAATCAGTGGAGGACCATGAAATATGCAGTTTACAAATTTTGAAATCAACTTAAAGGTATGTATCAACATGGTTTAAAAATTAGTGAAGGGACTTAGAGTAATAAATCTTGGGTGTCACAGAGTTTTGCTGGTGAGAATTCTGGTGTTAGTCATTTAGAATCACAGAATCATTTAGTTTGGAAAAGACCCTTAAGATCATCAACTCCATCCATTAATCCAGCACTGCCAAGTCCATCACTAAATCATGTCCTTAAGTGCCCTGTCTGCACATCTATTAAATATATCCAGGGCCAGTGACTCAACCAAGATTGACTCGGGAACAGATCAGTGAAATTCACTAAAGATACTACAAGAAGAAAAATATAAAATAATTACAAAATGGCTTGATGAATGATCTGTAAACACTGGAGAGACATGTATATATCATATAAGAATCAGTAATTGTCTGGGATTCAAGAAACCCATGATAAAACCCTTTATCTAAACATCACCACTAAATGCAAAATTGCATTTAATTAAAGTGATGTGAGTAAGCTCTGCATAGGACATGGAAACTTGCTTCTGGGGCAGAGCATTCTGTGAGGCAGAGAAGAGTTATAACATGCCAAGCTAGAAAAAATGAGCAGGTATTTCTTTCATTAGAGGATGCTCATTATCTTCTCAATATCAGTGTTTCTTCTAGCTCAGCTGATGCTCAGTTACCTCCTGCCTTTTGTTGTTGCTCCAGTCACTTAAAACCTGGGTGGAGAGGACTGAAAATTAGATACAAAGAAGTTGTGACAGAACAGGTCCTATAGTAGGGGAATAAGCGTGAAATGGTGAGATAGGGAACTGAATCAACTTTTAAGGTGCAAATGGGGACATTACTTAAAAAGGGATGGAGGAAACAAAGAGTATTTAAAACAGTAAAGAGAAAGACTTCAGTAAGGCTTAAGAAGGGCAAGAAAAATATTAATCTATACAAGTTTTGACCTGGCTGCTGCCAAGAAGTGTTTTCCTGTTAGCCTACTAACTTGGAACAATACAGACAAGGGACTAAACTAAGGAACTTATTTTGATCCATATTTGCATGACTACAGCCCTTCACAGACTACACTTTCTTTGCAAAGAAAATTGAAAAAAATAAGAAAGGGATGAAGAAGTAAGAAAAAGTAAGTGCAATCATGGGAGGTGTGAGAGAATTAGTAAATCCTTGAATCAATTGCTCTCCAGAGCCAGTGGATGGATCTCTCGTGCATATTTCATGTATGGGACTGTGGCCACATTCACCCTCCCCATTTTCTGAGGCTTTTGAGCCAGAGCCCCATGAGGTTTATGGTTGTTGTCCACTAGGTTTGAAGTGAATTTGGGTTGTTGTTTTTCTTTGAAGTCTGTAGACTGCTTCCTGATGCAGATCTGAAAAATGTAAACTAGTATATATCCATACTAGCAGACCACCAGGGAAGAAAGCTGCTCAGTCTTACTTTTCAATTCTTTGACCCTGGCCAAAGTCTCCAAGTTGCTTTTGTGAATGCTGCTGCAATCACAATTGCAGAAGATTTCCATGAGGTTTGAGGGTATTTTGTGTGTGTGTACCTATGAAATCCAGAATTTGAAGGAGAGATTATTACAGTTTTGTAACTCGCTTTAGTGTTTGACAAGTACCTACTATCAAGAATGCACAGGGATTTTTGTGACAAAAATTCCTTTTCTCCCAAACAAAGTGAGAATTCCAAGAAGCAAAAAAGTATCTTTACAACACTTGAATAGAATTAAAATCACTAAATATTTTGTATGCCTCATTTCTGAATTGACCAGGTATGAGATGTCAAAATAGATTTGGGTTTTTTAATCTGTGTTTTCAAAAATTGCTCTCTGATTATTAATCTTGTTTCAGATGTTTTGGCATGTAAAACCACTACTGAAAATTTAGGACACAATATTCTGCTGAAAATTCTGAATAGCTTGATTTTGGGCTTTTTTCTCTCTCTCTCTATGTTCTTCTAAAGATTTGCTTGTTAAAAATCAGGCATAATGTATTGGCAAAGCAGGCAGGTAGTTTAAATTGTTCGTTCTTCGTTGTTCTCAGTAGATTTGTGTCATGGTTTCATTGTGCAAACATTTGCTCAACTCTCGTGTGCTTTGTAGGTCACTAGTTTGTCTTCCTATTTGTGGCAGTGAGACTGTGTGTTTTGGTGAGTTAGGTACATAATTTATAACTTAATAAAGAGAAGTACTTAGTTAAAAAGGAAAAAAAAAATCCAGGCTTGTACATGCCTACAGTGTAGTGCTTTTTTCAGAAATCCTGGAATAGCCATTTTGTTAAACAAGTAATTTTGTGCCAGCAGAGCTAATGAAGCCTGGTTTCCTATAGTTTTTTGTCTCATGGGTGATTGACTTTCACTATCTAAGAGGATGTGAGCCCCAGGCAAAGCTTTTCCCATCAGTGGGGTGTTTATATAAGGACTTTCTCCCATGAGGCTTCTCTCATATCTTGAACTCACAACTGCAAGTTTTCTCAGAGCCAGGACTCTGATAGCATCTCTACCCATCTGTCTATTTTCAGGAAAGAAGGAGGAGGAATTCAGCTTTCTTGCACAGGTCTACCAGTGTTAGAAGCTGGTTGGACATATCATTACGAAATTGATGGAATGAATACACAGGTGAACACAAAATGAGTGATCACATAGGCTCCAATTTTGTAGGAAATTCTACTGCAAATAACTTGGACATTTCAGGATGCAGTACTGCAATGACTATCAGAAATATTTTGTGTGCTTGAAAACCCTGGTTCAAACTTTTTCCCATAAGAGACGGTAGATTTAATGATTTATTTACAGGTTTTCAATGTTGTGTGCACAACAGCTGATGTGTAATATGCTTCCAAAATTGTGGGTTTGTCCTTTTCTTTTGGTGAGTCCTCACAACTACCACCATCAGTTTTTTATTAACTATGCTGTTTAATCCAGATTTCATAGTTTTGCACTTTAGAACAGAAGATTTCCATTTCAGCCCTACTGTAAAAGCCTGGAGTGGTAAATGGTAAGTCAAATTTTTTAGTTTTCACAACTGCACAGTCATTTATAATTGTGTAGGTAATTATCCAAGTATGTAGGTAAAATACCAAGTATGCACTATTATTTTTTTAAGAAAGATATTCTTCAGTGCAGTCCACTAAAACAACTTTGAGCACTTCATGTATATATTTGGATAGTAAAGGCAAAGTCATAAAGAGGTAGTCCTAGAGCAGCCAGAATATAGCAACGCCTATATTAAAGTCAGTGAAGTAAAACTCTAGCATGTATCCTTTGATGCTTTGCCTCAGTGATGCAATACAAATGTACATTTTAATGGTGCTTTTATAGTATTTGAACTCTTAGCTATATTGAAATGCAATTTTTCATCACTGATGTTTTTGGAACTTATTGAGAGCGTAGTATGCATGGTTTTTATAGATCCCAGAGGGACCTCCCACTATGTTTTCTTTTGCCCACTCACAGAAAATCCTGCCTTTTTTGGGTGCTAGTGATCTCTTGCGAATTAGTCATAATCAGTGAGGTAAGAAGTGCAGTTCTTCCTTTCCTCTGTGCAGACACCTCATATTTCTTTTAGATACTCTCTGATCCGTGTTTTACTAGGTAAGCCATCTGATGCTTAATCATAACCTAAACAAGCTTATTTTGTTCCTGTGTATTACAGTAGGATCTTGGGCAAGACAGGCCAAATTTTGAACTACTGTCCTGGAGACATATGTCCTGGAGAAATATTTGTGCTACTCTTCTTACCTCCAATGCCTAGAATCACAGCTTTTCAGCAGACAGAGGATGATCATATCTCATAGGTTTTTTGCTTCTCTCACAGGCTTCCTCAGACAGAGAGGGAGGCAAGCAGCAGAATAACAGCTTTGCATACTCTTTTGCGAAAGGGGAGAAACAGCAAGAAACTACAGTGGGGAATGATGAGAAACTACAGAGAAACTCTGATATTTTTAAGTGATTCTTTTTTGCTTGTGGCATTCAGAATCTCAGTGTCACCCATTATATAATGTGGTCACAGCACAGGACCTAAAATGTAAACTCCAAATAAACAGTAGAGAAGGGGGAGATGTACTTACATTTGTTTTAAAGGAGAGCAGAGTAAACATTACACTGAAATCGTCCTGTGGAATTTCTTAACAAAAGAGAAGAGTAAACCTGTATAAGGCAGGTTACCCAACAACAGCCCCTGCTTTAAAATGTCCCCATATTCCCAAAACTGTGTACTATTGTTTTGTACTGGTAAACCATCTTCTGTGTGTAGTCAATTTTTTTTCCACTAACAACCCAAGCTGTGGGCCAAGGGAGATCAAGATGAGGTTTTCATTTCATTCAGAGCTCTGGAATCCAGCCCACTGGAAGTCGTATCTTTTGAAGCTCTAATAATTAACATGCCTGCATTCCTTAAACTGCAGCACTCAACAGAATGTGCTTCCTGCAGAGCTGAATAAGGGTGAGGACATTGTCTGGCCAGCAGGAAGAAAAGGATGGCAACCCTTCCTGGAAGGATTCCTGTTGTCTTTGGGCTGATTGGAGAAGGGGATTCACCTGAGATGGAAGGGGGGGGGAGAAGGCTCTTGGTCCCTTTGCATATACAGGGGGTGCATGTATATGGCTCTCTTTAGTTCTCTTTTTTTAACTTATCTTAGAATCAGGCTGGTTCCCACCCCAGGGCTCTGCTTACTGTAGAGATGCTCCGGGTCCTTGTTAATCCAAAATTGGAAGCAGATTTAAGGGATTTCTGTTGACACACAAAAAAAGCTGATTTCTAACAACTGTTGTGAGGGTACAACTTCTTTTCCTAGACCCCTTTCTCCCTCATGTGAAAGGAGGCCAAGGGAGGCCCTAACACTGACTGAAAGACTGTCTTCTGAATCAGTTCCCAGATAAGCAGCAGTTACTTGGAAATAGCAAAGGGAAGTGAGTGTCAGTAGGTAGTGTTTCACACACAATATGGCCTGAAAGAAGTACCCACAGTCCTCCTCTGAAGTGCCAAGGAATCCATTTGGCCTTTCAGTAGGGCACAGTCCTTACTGACCTTCAGTCACATGTGATGTCTCAGGGTCTGTAGTGTGACCATGACACACAGTTTATCTCATTTAGACTTTTCTTGAACTTTTCTCAAACTTTTTTCAGAAAAGTTATGAAGTCCACTCCCTGTCCCAAGTAAGGATCAGTTAAACCGACATCACTTGTCATAGAGATTTGTCTGATCTATTCTTAAATACCACCCATAATGAGCTCTCCAGACAAACTTGCCAGTGCTTTATTTCTTCTTTCTTAGAGGACTCATTTGCCCCAAATTTCTCATGCTGCAAATCAAGCATATTACTTCTCATCCTGTCCACACTGGACCTGGATAACAGTTTGTTCCTTTTCTTTTTGCAACCTTACCCACTGAAGACTGTTATCAAGTATCTTCTCAATCCTTTTCTCTAAACAACTGTTTATTCAGTCTTTCCTTCTATGTCAGATTTTCTGGACCTCAGATTAGTTTCCACTGTTCCCCTCAAGGCTATCTCCACTTGGCTCCATCTGTGAAGTGCAAAGTCCAAATGGGGCAGAATACTTCAGCTGAGTTCTTTCCCATGCTGAGAAGGGGAAGTCATCTAGCCTTTCTATGTGTTTCACAGTCCTAGCAGCATTTGCTATTCCAGTACTTAGGCCAACAACTATTCCTCAGTTTGAGAGTGAAGCAGAAATCTCTAGCCCATAGTCAAAGCAAAGCAGGTACTCAAACGTTACGTCTCAGTATATCCCTGACTGGTGGCTACCAGGTGGACCAGTGGCCGAATCCATAGAGAGATCTTATTTAGCTGCTCTTCTTCTTTCTTTTCTGTCTGCACAGAAAGGGTGATGAGGTGTGACTTGCATAGGCAGGCTGCCAACAGCTGGGATTTCCTATACATTTTAGAAATAATAAACTATTGAGCATGCCTGGTTCTCACCACACGCTTTCCCTGGCTGTGCTTTGCCCCTTCTAGCTGAAGTACCCTGCTCTGCCATCTGAATGTTCAGGAAGGCACATAGGGTCATGGAGGGCAATCCCAGTCTCTTCCATCTCTCTTCTCATGCCCACTTTTTTTCTTTTTTGGAGGGGGGAGAAGGGGAAACAGATCCCTTGGTATGCTGGGCTTTTTCTAGTATTTTAGGGAGATAAATGCTTCTAGGTTGGTGCGTTTTATGTCACTCTCACGTAATAGGAAAGGTACCCCATAAATTAAGGACTGGGTGACACATCTGTACTCTGACACAATGCTTGAGCCCTGCTTTTTTCCCTTTTTTTTTTTTTTATTACAGAACAACCAAGGGATCTGCAGGACAACCAAGGGATCAGACTCAACCAGCATGGGTTTAGGAAACACAGGTCCTGCCTGGTCAACCTGATCTCCTTTTATGACCAGGTGACCCACCTGGTGAATGAGGGAAAGGCTGTGGATGTAGTTACCTGGAGTTCAGCAAGCCTTTGACACCATCTCCCATGGCATCTCCCAGAAAAATTGGCAGCCCACAGCTTCAACAGGCACACTCTGCTGTGTTAGGAAGTGGCTGGAGGGCCGGGCGTAGAGAGTGGTGGTGAACGGTGCTGCATCCAGCTGGTGGCCAGGCAATAGTGGTGTCCCTGGGGATCAGTGTTGGGCCTAGTCCTGTTGAACATATTTATTGATGATCTGGATGAGGGGATTGAGTGTTCCATTAGCAAATTTGCAGATGACACTAAGTTAGGGGGGAGTGTTGATCTGCTGGAAGGTAGAGGGCTCTACAGAGGGACCTGGACAGGCTGGATAGATGAACCGAGAACAATGGCGTGGGATTTAACAAGACCAAGTGCTGGTTTCAACAAGACAAAATGCCAGGTCCTACACTTTGGCCACAGTAACCACATGCAGTCCTACAGGCTGGGGGAAGAGTGGCTGGAAAGCAGCCCAGAGGAAAAGGAACTGGTAGCGCTGGTTGACATCCGGCTTGATAAGAGCCAGCAGTGTGCCCAGATGGCCAAGAAGGCCAATGGCATCCTGGCCTGGATCAGGAACAGTGTGGCCAGGTGGGACTAGGAAAATGATTCTTTCCCTGTACTTGGCACTGGAAAGGCCGCACTTCAAGTCCTGTGTCCAGTCCTGTGCCCCTCAATTCAGGAAGGACATTGTGGTGCTGGAGTAGGTCCAGAGAAAGGCAATGGAGCTGGTGAAGGGTCTGGAGCTCAAGTCCTATGAAGGGACTGGAGTTATTTAGTCTGGGGAAGAGGAGGCTCAAGGGAGACCTTATCCCTCTCTAGAACTGCCTAAAAGAAGGTTGTAGAAGGTGAGAGTTGGCATCCTCTTCCAGGCAACTAGTGACAGGACAAGAGGACATAATCTTAAGATGCTCCAGGGGAGATTCAGGTTGGATGTTAGGAAGAATTTCTCCACAGAAAGGGTGATTAGATATTGGAAAGGGCTGCCCAGAGAAGTGGTGGAGTCACTGTCCCTTGAGGTCCATGGTCTATTTGACATGGTGGTGTTCAGTCATAGGTTAGACCTGATGATCTCAGAGGTCTTTTTCAACCAAATTGATTCTGCGATATTTAATGAAAAGTCAATGCTTTACTTCACTGATGTCTCTGGGAGAAGGGAGCAGGCAGCCTTGAAAACTACTTTCAAAACACCTCCTAGTTATATTGTGACCACATCTGAAGCTGTGAATGCAGGGGCTCAGTCTTTTCAAGATGCTGAGAGCACTCAGCTGCCCAGAGGTCAACAGAAGTTAGTCTCTAAGCATTCCCTAGGAGGCTCTTACCACCCAGAAGGACAAGAACCAGCCGAAATCAGTAAATGGCTGGCCTGGTTGCCTGTTTGTATTAAAACCACTTGTATGAAACTGACCCAGAGAGTACAAGAAGCTATGAGCTTAGTCTGATCAGGGAGAGAGTTTAACACTTGGATGTGAGTTTGGGGACAGTGAATACAGTCAGAAGTGATTTTTCTCTGTTATTGATGGTAGGGTTTTTTATCACCTAGCACAATCATGTATAAGAATAACATACATGCCAAATCTAACAGAGGAGGCATTCCTAGCTATGCAGAGAAAGGCAAGGGGTTTTTTTCATTCTTCTTACAGAAGGAAAAGTGTATTTTTTTCCAACCTTGCATAACTTAAGAAACAGTTGGATATGTTTACTTCCAAACTTTTCAATAAAATCTACCTTTCAGATGAGAGTAAGCATAAAAAATTTGAAGAGAATTTTCAGACAGCAGAGAGAGGAAATGCTGGGGTTCTCAACCCTGCCTAGTGCTACTCTTGATAAGTCATACTTTCCAAAAATAAGATAAAGACACATAAGGAAATTATTCAATATGATTAATATTCAGCATCGCAGAAGATCTATGTTATCTTGTCAGAATTGTCCCCCTGCCCAGGGAGAGTAAAAGGAAGGTATGCTGCTTAGAGCATATGAAAGAGAAGACTAAAGAAACAGTAGTATCACACTTTTACCCAGTATAGACCTACACTCAACTACTGCACCTTGAATGATTTGTGACGTCCTGACTCTGTGTCCAATTAAAGCAAGGACAAAGCTCCTGAAGTAACAAACTAGTTGGTCATAGGACCAGACAATTTATAAAGTAAAAAGAAAAAAAAAATCTTTACCTTCAAACTATCACATCTTTATTTACATTTACAGTTTCTTAGCAATAAGCCCCAGTCCTCTTCAGAATCATACAAGCTGTGACTTGGCTACGTGTATGGTGCTTCACAATGCCAGAGATAGTCTTTCCTGTGTCATCTTAACTAATTAAAAACATACGGAAACTGATAGAAGGATTAATGTTTTGACTGTCCACTCTGTAGATGCTATCAGAGAGTTTAATTCCATAGCAACTGCTTGCAAATATCCTGTGACTGATGATGCAAATATGCCATGATTTTCTCTCACCGTGGGCTTCATTTAGGTACCTAATGTCAGTCTGTGGTTACCGTACACAGTCTTTGAAAGGCAGCTTTTATAACTATTCTTTGCTGTAATGAAAACTAGAATTCTTTCAGGAATTGAACAACAAAATTGTTAGGCATTTGTTTTTCTAGCTAAACTTCCAATGACAAAATATTAAAGGCATATATTGCAATTGGTTTTCATCAGAGAGATGGGAGGGATGATGTCAGGGTATAAAGAGTATGTTATTTTTTATGCATACATTTTTATATTATGTAAGTAAATATATTTTTAAAAATACATTGAATAATCTTTCAGTCAAAACAAATATTCTGTTCTATGTATTTACAGGATCTAAAGATCTGCTCTTTCTGCTTTTTTATTTTAAATCTCTGTGGCTTGAACTTGATTTTCTAAGTTTCCATAAGACTGTCCAAATTGGTTTGCTATTAGAGCCATATTTTAAAGTTTATTTTCAATTTTTCTTACAGTCTATCTAGTATTTATCAGTTCCAGGAAAAATCTTGACAGAGAGACTGGGTCGCTTTTCATTTCAGTGTGTTTTTTTAGTGGCTTTTTTTCTCCTTATAGCTAGAGCGTAATTCTATATTGTTTAGCTTGAGGATGAGAACTTCACTTACAAACAAGAAGGTAGAGACACAGAATTCCAACAGCAAACCAAAACCATAACAATGTAATGAAATAATGCAAATATAACTGTGATTTAGGCTTGTGTGATTAGCTGTCCAGCCCTTTTTAGGAGGTAGGGCTGGAGACTAGTTGTGAGACCTGCCCACAGAACATGGCATAGAGATAATGGCTCCTGGGTTGAAGTGCCTGGCAGTAGTAGAACTCCTGGTCTTCTCCTTAATCAATGGGGGACAGAGAATGGCAGTAGTGGTTCTCAGGAGGCAGAGGCAAACTTTTGAGTGGAATTAACAGGAGCCTGGATGGCAATGGCACATGCAGGCAGCCACTTCATGTGCAGCAGATTGGGACTACACAAACATGTTTGTCTTAAAAAAAAAATGTATATCAATCACTGTACAGAAAATAGTTTTGTGGGCAGTAGAGCTACTGAGATCTAGTATATAGCTTTCTGTCTTATGGGTATATCTTGTCCGATCTACAGTGCAAATGCCAACCAAACCTGTCCCAGAGCTGGGATTCCCACACTGTTTTGCATTCACTAATCTCTGAAATGGTTGTCATTTTTCAACGGAACAGTAATAGAGGCTTCTCTCATTTCAATTTAAAAATCTTGTAGAGCTGAATATATTTGACATCCCTATTCCTCTTAAAAGGTGATTGAAACTGACCCTGTACTTAGAAGTTATTAGGGGAAGACACATATAATGATTACACTTTTTCGATGTCTTAGGAAACGAGGCCAAGAATAATAATGATATGAGCTTGTATGCAAAAACATCCTGATGTGATTCAGTATTTTATCCAAGAAACTCTTCAGGTTTGGCAGGATCTCATTTGGAAAATGAATTATGCATTATAGGGGTTTGCTGGAAAGTCAATTGTCTGCAGGTTCCTTAGTAGGATAGATCTCTATCTTCTGCTCTTCCTCATATGAAAGACAGGTGATGAAAGAAGATATGCATTAACTTATTCAGATTGTAGGAGGTCAAAGGGAAAATGAATTCAGATGGTTTATCTACTTTGAACATTATATAACAGACTAGGTCTAAGTTGGTCAGCCACGTCAGAGGGAGATGATCCACTATTTATAAAATTAACTTTAGGATTCTACTTTTTCAAACTTCTAGTAAATACTTATCACAGTAAGTGATGCCTGCAGAGATGTTTAGCATATGCTCCACTTGAAGTATCTGTTAATTGCTGAAATAAGGCACCTGAATATCTTTGGAAAAAGCTGATTAATTGGCATTTCAGGCAATTGGCAAAGTTAAGCAATTAAAAAATTCTTTGTACTATCTTCTAATGAATGCATAAAACCAAGGTTTCATCTGAAGTAGACAAAACTATTTACTAGTTTAGGCAGATCTTTAGGTGAAAGTTTTTTTTCTTCATTTCATGTTCCTCCCTTCCACCTCCCCCCCTCAAAAAAAAAAAAAAGAACAGGAAAATAAAGTGGAGTAAACACTAAAAAATGGGAGCATATTTCCAAAATTATAAAATTTTAGTAGTCTGAAAACAATTTGGGGAATTCTTCCAAATATCTTGGTGGAACTCTGATCACAGGTCAAACAGTTAGATTTTAAAGCCATGAGGGGCTATTAATATTCATCTCTTTCAGCTTTGCTTATAGGACAAACCATAGAATTTCACACTGAAGTTCTTGGTTTGCACCTAGAACATTTCAGCCAGCTGTGAAAAAATTCGGTATTGACACAAACTTGAAGTAAATGCTTAATTTCCTAACAGTAGAAATTTGTGTGCCTTACCATTTCAACTTCTGTAAATTCATTTTCTAGTCGTGGAATTTTGTTATGTTGTTATGCACAGCATTTAAGCATCTGTTTCTATAATGCGAACACCAGTGCCTGCACTGAGGCAGGGATATCAGCTCAGCAAAATGAGGTTAACACTGAAATGTTTGTCACAAGCTCTGAGTACATGAACATTTTTCCAAAAGTTAAAGTATCTCTTGAAGCACGAGAATGGGAAATCTGTTGAGTTACCATCAACAGAGGTGAAAGATCAAGCAGTTTTAGTACCAATTACTAGTTTCCCCGTGTGCCTCTCCTTAATGATAGTATCCTAGGAGAGACTGTGATTTAACATAGCCACCACACTGACATGTAAAAGCTACATCTAAGAGGGAGAAAACACTGGCTCAGTTGTTTGTGTCCGTTTCCGTTTCCAGAGCTGAGAGTATGTTGCCTGACATAGACCAAGTATCAGTCTGGTCAGTGTTATCACCAGAAACACACTCTCATTTTTGCTGAGGTCACCAAGGTAACTAATGTGATTCTGTGTCTTCCATGTCTGACAATATGTTTTGAAGAATATGCTTGATATTTCTTGTCTCCTTTCTGGCATACAGAGTCAACATGAATATGAACTGTTAGGTAAGCAACAAATTCTGATAAAAATTCTCCATCTAGAGAGAGAGAAAAGGCAGAAAATTATTCAAGAAACTGTTATAGTGATATTCTGATTTTCACAGAATCATAGAATCACAGAATATGCTGAGTTGGAAGGGACCCAAAGGATCACTGAGTCCAACTCTTAACCCTGCACAGGACCATCCCCAAGAATAACACAAAGCGCCTGAAAGTACAATCCAAATGCTTGAACTCTGTCAGGCTTGGTGCTGTGACCACTTCCCTGGGGAGCCTGTTTCAGAGCCCAAACACCCTCTGGGTGAAGAACCTTTTACTAATACCCAACCTAAACCTCCGCAACACAACTTCATTTCCTCTTCGGATGTCAGAGAAAGTCCATGACCATCAAATACTACAATTAAAAGTTTTGGGCACACAGAATTCATTATTATTTTCTTTGTGAAGCCTCCATTTCATCAGTCTCTAGTACTTGACCATTTTAATTTACATGGTGTGATTCTTGGGGCTGTCCTGTGCGGGGCCAAGGATTGGACTCAATGATCCTTGTGGGTCCCTTCAACTTGGAATACTCTGTGATTTTGTAATTTGTACTATTTGTGTTAGAAACAGGAAGGTAAGGTACTTTTCAGATCAAAAAGCAAAATCTGTACCCTGAAGGCATGGTTTCACAGACTTCCACCAAACATTGCTAAGCTTCTCTGAATGTGAATGTTTACTAATAAACAGTGTTCGCTGAATACTAATGTTTTCTGTGTTCAGCCTAGTTCATTCCATGAACTGAATCACACTATAAATAGTAGAAGTGGCAGTTTTCAAAAGATAGAATATTCAAATTATATGCATCTTTCACCCTCCCCTCATCTTTCCATCAAGCTCCAAGTACATGTATTCCTTCTCCTTTGTTTTAAATATTCTCATGAAAAGCAGCTAGTCTTTACAAAATAATTGCTGTTTGTTTGAAATTTTTCATAGATATAGTGCTTTACAGTATTTGCTTCTTGAAAACAATTTGGGAAAATATATTTACAGCATAATTCAGATACAAGTATTTGTAACAATAAAGATAGATGGTTGGCTTTGATGGATAAGAACCTATCTGGTGCACAATATTCCTGTGAACTTGGAGCTTCAGGCTCAGCCTCACAAAGGGTGTAGGTGCTCAAGCTGAAAATATCAAAATAAAAAGCCAGAAAGCTCTCACTTTGCTGCCTCCCAGTCCTATAGTCATCAAGTCCACTCCATCTTGATATGTCTGGATTTCTATTCTCCACTCTGTTTGGAGCCTCAGGAGCAGTTACTTTACTGACTATGCTTGGCGCGGTCCTGCAGCCCTCAGAAGGGACCTAGTGCAAATCAGCAAGCTGAGAACCTGTTTAAAACAAAGCCAGCTGGATCAGGTCTGCACAAACATAGGTGCAACTCCCTCAAAATTTAAATAGTGCTCATTAGCACCTTGTACTACTTCTCACAATAAGCTGGGGGTACCCACCCTCAGCAAAAACTCAATTAGTTAAATATATCTATCTATCTGCCTGTATATGTGTATATGCACATGTCCATTGTTTATTAAAAAGAAGCTACAAATTATATCTGGCACAGATACCATGACTAGAACTCTTTCCTCCCAAATGGATGCCCTGATCACTAAGACAGAGGTAAGCTCTGGCTTGGGCTTACTGTATATGACTTGGCTTTCGCCAATCTGAAGAAAAGATTGAGCTTGTGTCTGACCGACTTGGCCTGATGCTCTCAGTAGAAACACGTCAGGAAGTGTATATCAGTGTAGCGCTGCATGGGCACCTGATGTCTTGTTGTTCCTGTTCCTCCAGGTTCATGGGTAAAAGCCTCTCTGGAAGCCAGGATGGCTGGAGGATGTCATAGGACGTGGCTCTGAAGAGACCAAGTCAAGCATGCTGGACTCACTTGCTCTCCTAGCATGCTGGTCCCACAGGGAATCTCTGAATCACTGCATGGACCTTGGCAGCTGGCTCCCATAACATGTTAGCTGGGGGTATCTTGCTGTCCAGGGCCTAAATGTGAGGAGGTGGGCAGCAGCTTTTCCTGCTTCCCTCAAGATTGAAAGCTCCTAGTTTCCAAAAAGGAAAGATCAAATTGTGCAGTTTCAACATTTGAAAGTGGGGAAGAAGGGGAGCATAAAGAAAAATGGGGAAATTACAGTCCTGCATTGTTGCATGTGTGGGTCAATCTGCTTGTTTGTTTTCAACCACTTAATTAAAAAAGACACATTAAAATTGTTTAATGATTCCAAGACAATGTGTTCCGTTTACAGTGGAAGTTTGGAGAAGTTCAGGTGAGAAGTAAAGTCTGAATCATAGCCATGTGAACTGCTGTCAGAGGGTTTGCCTCCTACAAGGTAAGTTAGCGCACATAGCACAGTGACATTAATTCTCTAGTGGAAGTGAGGCTGTTCACTTGGGGAACTCGGCTCGGTGTGCGTATCTGCCATCTCACATATCGGGTGTTTGTCTCTACAGTTGCTTTCCTCTAGTTTTGGTTTAACGTGCCTATTGATAGCTATGATATCCACTGTCCTGGAACAGGGAAGCAGGAAATGTTTTTCATTTTGCTAAATCTGTCTCCTCTTATACATATTACTGCTTCATTTGTTGATCTGTTAGTGCAGCAGCATTCATGTCAGTACAAAATAGGAAAGCATCAAAATTTCCTAGTGCAGGCAGAGACCCACACACAATGACTAAACTGGATTTGTCCAAACTTTTGCCTTTTAATTCTTTCTCAGATGTTTTGTGGGGAAGTTGTTTGTGCTCTGACAAGCAAACTATTGTGTTTGTTTGCTTGCTTTTTAAGCTTTAGATATTTTAAAAAGTTCATTTTTATGCTCCAGTGACTACACAGATTGCTACTATCCATTGCTATTTGCCTGGAGGATTAGGACTAACATTTAGAATAATGTACCCGGCATGTCTCTTTGATTATTGCAGAACTACCACATGAAGTATTATTTGGTGGCAATTTTATGATGTTCCCAAGTGGAATAAAATGTCAATTTTATTGAAAAAAGAATGCACCTAAGGACAGTGCAATGGGACCCTGATACAAATGTTTCGCAATAGGACACATTCTCATGAAGTGATTTAGTGTCTCAGCTGGGACTTAACTCCCAGGGAGAATTCCAGAATTGTCACTTACTGACAGTGGTTTATTTTCAGTGGAGAATGCTGACTTCTCAGAAAAGGAGGAGGGGAGTGAAGAACCATCTCATTTGTTTTATCACTGTGTTTAGTGGGTCAGGGCAAAGTTATTTGGGGGCAATTCTTCTGCATTCCTTGTCAGATACTCATTCCTCAAGTGCTGAGCAGGGAATTTTATTGCTTTCACTTGGACTGGTTAAAAATAATAAATTGTATCAGAGAATACGAGATTCATTTTATATGTCTCTTGTAAACTTTGCGCTCAAAGATCTGTATGAGCTGTGCAAATGCACTGCAATCCTGTTAACATCTGGCAAGCAGCAAAGGGGGGGGGGGGAAACAAATCTTTAAAGTAATATTGCAAAGCAAGTTTTGAATTAGCTGAGGTTGGTTTTCCCCCCTTATTTTGTATAAGCCTGAAGTGATCAGCAATTCTTTTAGTCAGAAAATGAACTGCTTCCACTGACAGTTCTGATTACAGTGTAAATACAACTATTGCACTGTATTGTTTGAAATGAATCGTCACTGCTGCATTTTGGAAAACAGTTCTTGAGATTGACAGGAGTGGTGCAAGCTTGCAGGACTGTGTGTGACTACATGTCTGCAGTCAGCATGTGCCAGTAGGAGACGTAAAGATGAATGACCCCTTGAACTTCAGGTGGCGTGGAATAACACTCCTTTCTTGAGAGCTATGCTAAAATTGGAAACCGTTGGAGTTCTAATTCATGAAATGAGAAAAGTAACTTCCAGCATTATTTTCCCATAGGAGGATGTTTTTTAAATGATAAAACATGTTATGTCTGCTGTTCTTGTATGTAGGTGAGTCCTTGTAAATACATACCTAGGCACAGAGGCACATCATTTCTTCTTGTTTTAAGTCATGCCTAAGAAAAAGCCTAGTTTTAATTTATAAAATCAACATTCATGCAATGATGTGTATTTTGCTTTGCTCTGTTAACAACAGCTCTCAGTACTTCATTTCTTTATGAGAAATCCAACTTAGAGTTAAAACATATTTTGAAATTTTTCAATATTGGTATCATTTTGAGAGAAGATGTCCATGCCTCATGCTCACAAAATTCAGATATTATTTAAGTGTGCTTTCTCATATGATAGAAAGGACTTTTCAGGTGGATGATCTGTTTCATCTTAGGAACCCTGAAGATTATCAGTACCTATTTTACTTACATGTGTATGCCTCCCTGGTACCCAGAACTATTCATTCCATCCTTCTCAGTGAATTAATGTTTAACTTTAAGCCCAGCAGGAGTGTGTCAGGGCTCAGGCTGGACACTGTTTTGAGTGACACACACAGCCATGCGTGAGGAAACTCACTGCAGTGGTGATGCTCTTTCTAGCAGGAGTCACTGGCTGTGACATGCAGGTATTTCTGGCAATCCTAACTTGCTGTATCAATTTGTAAAGATTCTGACAATTTTTCTTTACATAGCAATACTTTCTCATGACTTTAAAAGACTCTACTGACACCATGAAGATCAATTAATAGCATTTTCAATGTAATATAATTGCTAAAAGCTATGGGCAAAATTATTTCTTGCATCTGTCCTTGAAGGGGGTTCATGAAACCCTGTAGACAGATTCTCTTCTCTTCTTGCTGCACAGGAATGGTAGAACTGGTGACTGTGTGATGGAGTGCAGAGAGGTTTAGACAGAACTGCAGAAGAAGAAGGAGTGAGGATTGAAAGAGAGTAAACATTACTTCCACTGCCTGCAATCCTCTGTGAGACAGGAAGTGTTTTGAGATGATCCAGGCTCCATGAAGATGTTTGGCTTCTCTATAGGCTGCTGAGAAAGAAAGGGAGAAATAGAGAAGACTTGCACATCCCTACTGAATGGAAGGTCTGACTTTGGTCTTGGGGAATGTCTCAGTTTTAAGTCTCTCTTGGGCAGCTTAAAAATGCTGGAAACTCCAGTTCAAGGGCCATTAGGGTTTATGGGCTTTGGGGTTTGGAGTAGGTAAACTCCAACTAAGGAAGCAACTTGGGTATGTAAATGGTATCCTTCTTCCTTGGAGGTGAACATGAACCTAAACACTGATGAATCAGAAGCTAAATTATCATAAAATTGGCCAGTGATGCTCTTGCTTCACTGGAATGGAATGTGGTATGACCAGTTCAATGAATTATTGTGATATGCCAGGACCAATGGACTGGAACTGTTTAGAGTCAAGTACTTAGAGTCAACTGCAGAGCTTAAAGTATCAAAATGCAAAAAAAGTATTTGGGAGCTGCAGTTAGTGGAAAAAAACACTCTCCAGATTGTCTGTGCTAAGGCAATTTCTTCTTTCTTTTCCCTCACCATCCACAAGATAACTGATAACTGTGAGGCACTGCTCTCCTTCATTTCCTGCTGCCTCCGCAGATCCTTTTGAGCAGGTATATCTGTGTCAAGTCACAAAATATGGGAGAGATTAATCAGGACATTCTAAAAGTCTTAGCAGATGCCAAGCAGCCATATTCAGAATTGCCAACACCTTTATTTTTATCTTACTCAGTTTGTTTTCAAGCTTGAACATGTGTGTACACTAAGATTAGAACTATTTGCATGCCAGGTTTCAGAGTTCAGTTATTTTTGACTTAACTCCATAAAAATAAAAATTTAAAAAAAAAAGAAAGTGGGTGATATTTGATCAGGAGAAGATGGGGAGATGATTTTATTTAAAAGAGAAATAAAAGATGCTTTGTCTTTCAAATCAGTTAATAAAACAAAGAAAAGGTGAAACTATGCATGGAGATCAAGCATAGAAAAATCTGATTTCCTGAGGAAGGTATTCTCTCTTCTTCCCTTCTCTGATAGTAAAAATTAATCTAATTTCTAGATCCATGAGAGCTTGTCCTTATAGGCATTATGAGATGTCTGCTGTAGAAGGAATCTGCGGCACTTCAAGGGAAGTTATGGCCCAATGCACTAATGCCCCCTACTTCTATACCTACATTTATCTATTTTATTTTTTGTTTTATATTTATTTTTCAAAAAAGGTTGAAGTACATTTGAAACAAATATCCAACCAAATTTTCTGATGCATAATATATTTAAGGGGTAGATTCCATATGTCTTGCAGTTCACATCTGCTTGCAGACGTAGGCTGGGCGTTTGTGCATGTAAAAACAGGATTTAACATTCAGCTAACAGATTGTTTAATAAGACTACTGATGGCATAATCTAGCTTTATAAAGTCCAATGGCTATTAATTTTCTTTAGGGCTAATCCTGAGTTTATGTAATTTTTATATATGAAGGTCAGAAACAGGAAGAAACCTTCTGTGAATTCAGAGAAGCAGTACAGCCACTCTCTCTGGCTGCTACTGTGTTAGGCTGGTTGCAGTTACAGCTGTAGAAAAGAGTCTCTATTTCTATTTGACTATTAAAAACAGTGGTGCAGATGCAACATCTGGCTCAGGAAATCCCTAAACTGCTGATTGTCGGAAACAGGGAGGATATTAAGGCAGGGGTTGGTGGAGAGGGAATCAGTTTGCATGTACCCTGTTCTTATATTCTTTTCCTAAGCATCTGCCTCTGTCTGCTGTGAAAGGCAGGATATTGGGCTGGATGGACCTTTCATCTGACCCGGGATGGCAGTTTCCCTGTGTTTGGCGGGTAGAGTGGTCTGTGGCTGTGAAACTCCATCATCCAGGATCTGAGGAGCCCAAACATGACTTTCCACTCCTGCTTAAAACTTTATGGCTGTGGTGCTTCATTTGCTTTCCTCAAATCCTGCTCACAGCAGAAGTGCAGCATGGGGGGAGGGGAAGAGTTGGCCCCCTCCTCAAGGGCCATGTATTTTTGTGTTTATGTATTTATTTTGGCTTGGAGGGAGATTTTTATTCTTTCCCCCTCTGAATAGGGAATTCAGAAAAGTGACATCATTTTAAACCCTTGACAGTTTATGGGCTTTGAAAGAGATTCGGGATAACACTGAGCAATTAAGATGCCATTTTAATAGTTCTTTCAAGTGAAATCAAGTGAGTAATTAAATAAAATTGAATGAGGACCATGTCAGGCCACCCACAAGCTCTCACATCCGCTACAGATAGATGAATAAGTCAGGGTGGGGGACAAATGCTGTGTCTAAGTGGTCCTATTTATGTATTATTGGATGACTCTAGGAATGAGGCTTTCAGCTGGAAGATTTGTTTCCTTTGAACAGTGTTTCCAAGCAAGAACATGCAAGATTGTAAATTGCTATTCAAGCAGCAGTAACTTTCCCATCTTTTAAAATTCTATGTGGCAATATTAATGCCATTGTTTTGTATAGATGGCCTACTGTAAAAGTCATGGAACAAAATCAGGATTTCTTATATTAAATGCTGGATTAGAATTCCTGCTGCCTTGTTATTAATATGATTATATATGGATGCTTTTCAAAGTTGCTTTAAACTGCAAGCATAGGGTATGGTATTACACATGGTTTGCATTCATTCTATACAGATAAAAAAAGCAAAGGGCAGACAAAGGGAAAACAAGTGTTTTTGAGATTTACTCTATGATAGCTCAGTAGACATTGAAGAAAAGTGGTATATCTCAGTTGTGTATCAGTTCATTTTCCTAGGGGGAAAAACCTTTTTTTGGGCTTTTCCATTCATACATGTTAAATTCTGTGCTGGGATTTCTCACTGTAATTAAAAGCATTAACTGGAAACCATATTTCTGAAGTCTATTCTTTGCACTGAAGCTGGGATGCCTAACCGTGTCTTAGATCTCTGCAAAATGTTGATAAAATATTGATGATTGAAAAATGTCCTATTTAAAATTAAGACAGGGACACTAGTACCGTGACATATGATAACAGCTTTGAAAACTTGACTTGCGTTATTTGACAGCATTTCTTTCACTGAAATGAACATGGGGGGAGGCAGCGGTTAAATACAACAGCCAAAACAATCTCCTTGTATTTCACATATAGATTCACAGAAAACCTCATATTATTCCTCAAGAATTTCTCTGTAAGATACCTTCTAGGCACAGCTGATGGGGTGGGTACCAGGCAGCACTCCCAGCTCACCCCACATAAACTTGTTTTCCTTTCATCTCATTGTGTGTTGCAATCAGTTGAACATCACTCCACACCTCTAGGTGCTACCCTAGTACAAATACATACTTGCTGTTTTCTTTCACTCCTAAAACATGATATTCCGATTTTACTTTAAATCTGGGACAATGCAGGCCCCCTCTGGTGGTCAAAACATCTTCTGTACATTTCTACAGTACTTCACTCTAGAGATGTTTTGCTGAGGGGCCAAAATGTCTGCTTTACATTTTAAAGTAATACGACCATAGTTAGTTCATTTTTCTAAGAAAACCACTAGAATGAGCCAAAACTGGAGGAGAAAAATGCATAGGAGAGGTGTTCCAGTGTGTGTCAGGTCCCAGGAATGTAGTTGGTGACACTGATGGGCGGACACAGAGAATAGCTGCAAAATTCATTGCACCGATTCTCCCTGCTGAGCTGGCGCGTGGGAGTAGGGATGGTGCTTGGGATGTCAGCAGACCCTGGTCTGCTGCTGAAGACAGAACACAACATCAGAGAGAAATTGGAAACAAACTCTTACTGCTAAGAAAAAATACCTGCCTAATGTCACAGGCTACTCTTTCTCTGATCACTGAAAACCACAGGGATAGTGGATTACTGGATGTGGTGTGTTGAGGTACAGAAAGCAGGCATAGGTTGATTCACTGCTTTCTATGGCTCCCTTTAATTTGGTAGAATTGCACTAAAAATAGCAAAAATGTTTGGACCTACACAGAAGATTGTTATGCAACATGTGCGTTTAGAGGAAGGCTCTCCTAATCGTTTTTCCTTTTCCTCTCATATGTTTGCATATGAGAAAATGGCATTACCTTTAACTGTTGTATGGTTTTGTCCTCTCTGGCATTTTATTTCAGTGGTGCCTGATTTCCTGGAGTTTGAGGTGGTTTCTGAAACTGCTGGGAAAACCAAACAATGTTTGAAATCACTACAGCATCTTTAAAAGCAACCCTCAGCCCTGTCATCAGGAAGATAATCCCAGTGGCTGACCAAATCAGTCTTAACGGTCACTAGACAGGGCTTCTCCCCTCCTCCTGAATCTGGCTGATTCTTACACATTGCACAAGCTTCCACTGGCATTTCTTAGTCTGTTCCCTAAGCCCTTGACTTGACTTTCTGTCTGCTGCCTCCCAGCAGCCACACATACCATCCACCACTCAAAGGATAAAAGAGTCCTGTCAACACAACAGCTGACCAAGAAAAAGAGTAATTCACCAATGTGTTTATTCACTGAAGAGCACTCGATCAATTCTATCAATGGTGACAAAGAGGATTTAATAGAAACATACAACAATTCTGTTGTTGTTTTAAAACCCCACTAGCCACAATAATGGCTGCTGAAGCACTTATCATTGTCACATGATTTCTATTAACCTATTCTTAAGGAAGCCAAGAAAGAGAGATTGTGCTGTTTCATAAAAATACATTTAATGATATTTAAGTCTTTATAACTGCAAGTGTTGCTTTCCCAGAATCCCCCACTTTTCTTCATCTTTTAATGGCTCTTCTGCATACCCATGGACTGCAAAAAAATTACTCTGTGCCTTAATTCACTGTGAAGTTTTAAAACTACTAGCAGGGGTCATCCTTGCCAAGGGCTTCTGAATTTTGAATTTTTTTTCTTTACTAAGTCTGAAAGTCCTGCCCAATTTGCTGATAAGTGTGTGCTGTGGTGTCAGCTGTGTGCTACTACCAGAAAAGAGGTGAGCTACCAGAGTAGCTGGACTGCTTAGAGTTTAGGGTATGAGTTTTTTGTTCAAGTTTGTGAATTATTATGTCATAAATAGATGTTTCCAAAGTAGAAAGTTAGAAATGGGTATGAGAATTTTTATTTGATCTTTTCAATGTAGAGAAAACCCATTTTTTAATGAGATTTCTCTTGTTATACAACTACAGCCATTCGCCATGTGAATGAGCAATACTTTCTCATAGGGTTGCACAGAGGAGAATGGCTTTAAGAGGGAAAATGAGTTTATGGCTGCCTTGAGCTTTCTTTTTCAAAATTTCAAATGCTGGATTACATTCAAAAAGTGTCTTCACCTTAAGAAATGGGGTCCAACCTCATTGAAACTGAAATCTCATTGAAATTCAACCTTCAGAGTCCTTCTCCTTGCTGAATTGAAACAGTTGTTATCAAAGATTTGTTACTCATGTATAAGACTCTGAACTCTGTCCTTAACCTTGTTTTTGGTGAGCTAAATAGTCGGAATCCATGGGCTTTCTCATATATGATGTTTATTTTCCAGGTGGCTAATTAGCAGCGCTTGAGCTACATGAAATGTAAGCAGTTAAAGGTGCAATGGACCATGGAAGACGAGGAGTCACCAGTCCATCTTCTATAATGGCCTTGTCTCATCTTTCATGCAATGTGTAGTGGGACTCTTGGGGGAGCAATTTTGTCTTCTGCTGATCATTCCTGGAATTCCCATTTCCTGGCTTTTAATCAAAGATTTTGGCACAGGGCTTTACAGGACAAGGAAGATTGGTCATCTCTGTGTTAAATACTGTTGTGGCTTTTCTCTAAACTTACTATAATTTATGAGCATCCCTTTTGAACTGCAGACACTAAGCCAGGATAGTATTCTAGCAGAATTTGCTCAGGACTGTGTGGAGACATACGATAGGTGTCCTACTTGGTAGACCCTTGGGTATATGCTTGTGTATCCAAGAGCAGCATTGTCTCTTTTAGCAGTATGTCACATTGGGAGCTCCTGTTCAGCTGACAAAGCAGCATGACTCCAATATGTTCCCAGTGACCTAAAGCTCGTGAAAGACATCCCTTTTTTTTCCTAGCTGCAGTTAATCATGAAAGGAAACAAGATTACACTGAGGTCTTTTCAACCATTTTTTTTCCTGGGGACCAGCTTCATTCCTGTGCCCCAGAAACAAAGACCTTAGGTATGAATTACTAGATGGCTGAAAAGACCCATTCTCTTTCTTTGTTCAGGCAATATATAACAGATGCCAGCTAAGCTATTGAAAGAACTTTTGGTATGGGCATATGCATTCCTTTGACTGGGTGCTTGCATGCAAGAAAGTTTATATCATTATGATAGTAAGAGCTAATATTTGAAAACTATACTTGCTGCAAACTACAAATTAAGTTGAACAGGACTACCCTGTTTATCCTGCTGCTGATACTGAGAGCTACTCCAAAATACCATTCAAAAATTGGTGAAAAAATGCTAAGAGAAATACAGTATGCAAGTGAGTTTTTGGACAGGCACAAAGGACATGTATATCCAAGCTGCTATGAGGTTCCTAATTACTGTAAGATAGTATATTGATGCGACAGAATCCAGCTAAGATTCTCCATCCCTCTTCCTCTTTACTTCTCCTGCCAGGGAAATCCAGCCCCACACTGCTGTGTGCTGCAAGCCTAGAAACCTGAACATCAGAGGCTGATAAAGATGTCAGGTCAAGATCAAGGGACAAAAAGAATTAAGTGAGGAATTTCACAGCCGCACACAGAGTGCTCCAGAGTAAGAGGGAATAGAGACATATAGGATTTTTCAATAGAAGTGCCTAGTTTACTGGCAAAATCAGCTGAGGAACTAAAAGGAAGATGAGTGGGTAGACCTAAACAAAACAAGCCACATAAGGATGTTCCTCCATAGCAGCAAGCAAACGAAGACAAAGAAGCATGCACAGGCTTCATTGCTTCATTACAAACTCCCTCACAGTGCTCTGTACTTGGCAGGCTCCTGACTCACCCTGTGTGCCAGAGAATTTTCCTGGCTAAAGCAGTCTGCTGGCAGATGGTCCCCCACTTCAGACCCAGAGATACCATCTCCCAAACAGCCTGTGTGACTAAGAGGAGGCTGACTATACCATCATTAGGGCATCCTGAAAAATACAGCTAGGGACAATCGATTACAGGAAAAGCTTTAAACATTGCCATGCTCATAGGAGCAGAGTGCTTTAGTGTGTGAGGTTACTTAGAGTCAGATTTTTCCTTAAAGATAAGGCTTACTTCAAACCATCGATCTGTAGTACCAAGGTAGGGAAAAGTAAAACAAAACCCATTCTTAAAACAACATTTGGTAAGCATACTTTCTAAGGCCTTCAGGGGCTCGTGAAGCTTCAGGCCACTGTGTATCCCAGCTGTGGTATGCACTGGTGGGCACTCAGAGACATTACACGTGACTTTTAGGCCCCGGCAGAGCCACTGCCTTGGTGGAGACAGCTTTTCCCAGCCAGAATGGCAGGACTGTTCTCGTCCTGTCTGTCTGTTCCCTTTTTCGGGGCACTGGAATATCGCATGGTACTAAGGGGATTATGTCATGTCTTCCCCGTTCCTTCTGCCTGCTTCTCACCCCTAAGGTCACTTGGTTAATAATTCTATTGTATATTTTAATTAGCACAATCCTGGTTGCAGGCTACCTTCCCTTGTTCCTGGCCTCTTTAAAATGCAGCAGTTTATATAATATATTATTTTTAAAATGTTAATTATGCAAGGACCTTTTAGGATTTGTGATGTTTAGCTTGCTGTGACCTTTGCACAGGATCTGCCTGTGACATACATTCAGCATACATTGTTTTGTGGTGGCAGGCCGCCAAAACTATCCTGCCTCTTATCACCTTGTCCCCTGCTTACAGTTTGTTAGGTTGCTGGGGAACCCTGCCACAGGTGTTAATGCAGTGAAACCCTACCTGTATCTGTTCCTTAACACCTGTGGTGTGCCAAACTAAAAGGTTGCCTTTGACTGACATCTGAGTGTCAGATGTATGGTACAGCAGAGTCTAAGAATAAGGGCTAGCCCAGCACACTGGAGTAGAGGTTTCCGTTTCTCAGAAGGGGTGCACAAGAGAGGCTCATGTACCCAGGGGGGTTTGCCAGCCCCTCGAGGCAAGAAATGCCTCCAATGACTTTCTACTGCTGGAAACTCCAAACTCTTACATCAGCCTTAGCCACACTACTGGGTGCAGGCAAGCCCAGTGACCAGTGACCAGGCTCACTCTGCTTTGGTTGCCACCCGTGAAAAACTAAAAAGATAATGACTATGCCTGACCTAAGGGAGATACAGGTGGGATTGTATCCATACTGCGAGTACCTATTAAGAATTATCAATGATAAAGCAATCATGACAATGACAACTACGTAATTCACAATGCCAGCCTAAGCTTTCAGTCACAGAGGCAGATCCCAGGGGAGGGTAACCTCTGGCTATGAAAAAAAGAAAAAGCAACAGTGAGCAGCTGGGAGGGTGCCCAGGAGTTTCAGTCACTGACCCAGTTCAGCAGCAGATACAGAAACACACCCAGGCAAAGCCTCATTAGCACCTTTCTAAATTTTTGCAATATCTGAATATTGTTAGAAGGTTTGCCTTGAGCACACCCACCCACCTGAGGCCCAGTTCAGCTATAGAATGTACAGGAAAAACTAACAATGCTTCTTTTTAAGAAACAGATATCAGCATATGAAATAGGTCACTGTGCTTGACTTAGCCAAACAAAATTCCTGGTGTCTGGAGTTTTGTCTATCTAGTGATAGCAGGATTAAATACAATATGCATGAATATACTGCGCAACCATGCAAAACCAAATAGTGCCACAAAGATAATTGTGGTTTAATTAATACAGTCTGCTGTTCCATGCTCCACCAAGTTTTTGATTATTTGTCCATCTTTAGATTTTCAACAAAGCATTCCTGCACTGTTGGATGCCATCAGGAAAAGAAAAAAAAATGTATCTTCCTTTCCATTTTGGAAGTTTGGCTTGTTTTCAAGCCATTTCATTCAATAAAATAAATTTTTTTGGTTTATTAACAACATATTTGGCATGTCAATTTTTCAGAACTTTTTAAGATTCTAAATTTCTATGAATTTCAATGTGAAGAACATGAAATATTTTTTACACATGGCATAAAAAACTAAAGCAGTTTGAAAACATGTTTTAGTTAAGGACATAAACAAGTTTCTGAAATATCATGTTTACTTGTTAACTTTGTTGAACAATTTCACTTTCATGTCTCAAACTCCAGCTTTTGAAAACATATCTCTCTTAACTACAAAATGGTACTTTTGCCCACTCACAGCAGTTGACACTGGATATTTATTTTTTTCATGGTTATTTGCTGTAAAAGACTAAAAATAAAAACATATTGTTCTGAGCATTGTGGACAACTTTTCCAGACAGGGAAAACAGAGGGTTTTATGACTTAGGAAAGCAGAGCTCCCAGAGGGCTGGTCTGCTTTTTTTGCACTCTTCCCTTTAGGATTTTCTGAAAACATTTCACTTACTTTTGACTCTGCAGTGCATTTATAGCCTCTTATTTTTAGGGTTTTGTGCATACCTCCCATGTGCATGTTCCTGCCTGCTTTCCCATGCACACAGAGGTATCACAGCACACTTTTCTATGATCATTCACTGAAACGTGACCAAAAAGATTCAAATTGGTGCAGGTGCCTGGTTTTGGTTTTCCCCTTCCCAACCACTAGGCAGAAATTTGCTCTCTGCTTTTCATGGGTTAAGGCTCAGTGTCCAGTCTCCATGAGAGAGTAGCAGCACTGGGGCAGCAGCCCTGGTAAGGAGAGGAGTCCTTGGGTGTGTTTGCTCATGCAGCTGGCAGAGGGGCAGTGGAGCTGGGCTGCAGCTTCCTCACCCCACACCATGTTTCTGTCTGAGTCTCTAGCCATGTGGATGAGGGGGCAAGAGCTTTAAAGAAATGGGTATCTATCCACCAGCTCCCAGGGGTATGCCCGGGTAGAAGCCGGTGTCATCCCATCATTTCCCAAAGCAAAAGCTAAGCAGAAGCAGTGCAGCAAGGTTTGAAAGGAAACATGCCTTTGTCTGGTCCCTTGTTATCCTGAACAGCTGGGTTAGAGCTGCACATAACCCATGGCCATGAATGGCAATATTAACTTTAAAAAGAAAATCCTATTTTTGATTGGCTGAGCCAGCTGTCTGGTGGCACAGCTTTCCAGCAACTCAGAATTTCTTTGTAATTAGGGAATTGTTACTAGATAGGGAACAATATCATTATATGAAGGCTGATATTTAAACTGGGATAGCCAAATTTACGTTCTAGTTGCATCTAAATTAATAATCTAATTTTGAAAAGAGATCAGAACCTAACAGCTGCTGGTGACTTTCTATAAACTGTTTTAGGAAAATTCAGATTATGATTTTTCTGAATATTTGGATGCATATTCTATAAACACCTAATAGCCTATTCTTAAAGTATACTTCTGTTCATTTTTGATTTTTTTTTGACCTAGGAGTCTAACTGGTAAACGTACAAATGCCTTAAAGCTTAAACCACATAAAAACTATTTTGTACTCAGCAGAGGGGTCCAGTGTGTACTTCTTGTTCAACACATGAGCTATGATGTGATTAATGGTCAAGTAACTGTATGCCAGTATTTCGTGGGTTATTAAACTGATAAGCTTCACTGTCAGACTAAACTTTCTAATATTTGGTGTTTTCTAAAATGTTATTGAAGTGTGTTTTCTCTAATGTCTCTAATTATAAGCCTTAATTCCATACTGTTTAAATATTTTGTTAAGGCTATGTTATTTAAATGGTTTTTTAAGGCTAAAGCTTAGTTATTTAACTGAGAAATCTATTAGTCTACTTAATAATTCTTATAAATCACATCTCTGTAAGGAAATTAATATTTTATATTAACGCTTCCAAGGTATTAGGAAGTACACTGGATATAAAGTCCTGTATAAACATAGACATTGTTATTAATCCATAAGTCATGTGCTAATAGACTTGCAGTTAACTCGACATACCTGTTATCCACTCAGGAAAAGCCCTGAACTTTGCTAAGGTGGAAAGAAAATTCTCCTGCAGAAAGCAGGGAGTCAATACAAAGTGGTGATGCACAAATGGAGTCTGAAAATTAAAAGAGGGTGTCAGGCTTACAAAAAAGTGATGGGGCAATGAAATTGAGGCTATGAAAATGAGATTGATATGCCTGTGCACCATGGATGATTTGGTTGCTCCAAACAACAGGGACTGCACTCACCCTGGGATCTTGCTTTGTCTTGTTCTTGCATAATGATAGAGGCTTGTCTTCCTGTTCTGTTAAGCTTCCATTTACCTGGGCATGATACTCAGGAGAATTGGACTATAATTCAGCGAATATTTCCAGTACAGGGCAGGAACATGGAGAGATGTTTGAGTGGAAAAATGTAAAGACTGCAAAGCTCAGGCACCTTTGTATTCCAGCTTCTCAAATTTAAAGGACGCTTAAATGATGCTTATGTTTTTTTGGTCGATCAAAACTTAAGTGTACGAGGTGGAGTCTCCCCCCCGCCCTCTTCTTCCCTGAACGCATTTTATTTCACTGTGCTGGAACTTTCTGCTGTGTGTTCCCTTCTCCTTACACAGCCTGCCCTACACCTTCCCCTCTGACTCCATGTACCAACCTTTCCAAGGCTGTGTGTCTCCCTCTTCTTTGTTTCTGTTTCTCCTAGTAACACGGGAGCAGACTGTGTTTGGTGTAGCAGATGTGCTGTGCCCTGGGGCTGTGGCAGGAGGGTGCTGCCACACTTTGGGCTGAGCCCCCACACCCACAGCACAACCAGCTGTGCCTGCAAGACATGTGGGAACCCTGTGGGGCCCTCAGCCCTGTAAATGGTTGCACACTTGAAGTCCGCTGTGGCTAATTAAACCCTTTTCCAGCACACTAGAGGAAAAAAACAATATCCGTCAGGCTCTTGCCACCCAAACTGCAGCATGCCTTAAGTCCAGTGTAGGCCTCCCTTTCCTTGACTTTTTCCCTCTGTAAAATGGGGGTACAGCTGTGCCAGTGTGTTGAAGTCTGTAAATTAAAAGTGTTGCATACGTGTGAGTATTATTAGCTGCTTAATAGAACTAGACAGTGTTAGAAATGACAGTGAGCCACAGCAGTGTCAACTTAAGCCCAGGTAAGTTGACATTTTTGCTGAGAACTACTGAAGCACAAGGAAAAAAAAATTGCTGTAGCATTCCTGTAATTCAGTCAAAAGATTCTGTCTAGTTGGGTCAAACATAGCAAGAGACCATGGATAGCTGCAAGGTTGTAAATATCACTTTCTGGCTCACATTTTTCAATATCTCTTTCAAAAAAATGTCATTTTGAACAGCTAAGCACCTTCTCCCTTTAGAGCCTCACAGAAAGATGTGCTGACAGGCAAATTGTACTACTGGCATCATGACAGGCATCCTATCATACTACTGGCAGCTGTTTGCTCTATGCATTTGTCCCACACAGGTGCTTTCCTTGAGTCAAGATGACAAGCTCAGTTTTAAACACCAGGAAAGCAGAAGTATGACTTGCCATCAAGAAAAAGGCTTAGAATGAACACATCACCAAAATCTTTCTGTCTTACAACCACTCACTGAGAAGTGTCTGTATGCAGAGGTGGCTGGACTGTGATCCATGCACTATATGGAGGTTAAAACCTGGGAGGCTAAGCTAGGAAAACCTTTTGGGTTTTCCAATGAACTTCTCTAGGCTGAGGAGCACCAGGCTGTGTACACTTTAAAGCATATATCACAACTGCACCCAGTACAGGGAATTTTCTTCTAGTGGGGACAAATGTGGGGGGTTTTTCTTCATTACCTTGCACTGTTATTTTTTGATACCGTCCCCCCAGCCCCTTTTTCCCTGACTCTCTAACACCTCATAAAACATAGTGCTTGGTTGACCTGCTGGTTTGTAAAAATGAAACCGCTCTGTGTAACTTGGAGTTTTTCTTAGAAAGCCTTTTTTGTTTGTTTGTTTATATGTTCCACCTGCTGCTTCTAAATCCACAGGCTACTATGGCATTTCCACTGAATTTCAAAGTTTTTGTCCCGTGTGCCAGTAAATTGTGCCTAAGCTTTAATTTGAAGATTTTTTTTTTAGAGTATTATAAGTTACAGCTAATTCAGAAATAACACACTGAATACTTTTCTACAGTATCTAGAGAGGTAATATCATACCAAAAAATCTGTACTGATTTTTACCAAAGAACTTGGAAACAAAACAGTGTGGCCATTGTATTTCAAACATTAGAGCAATTGTTCAGTATGTGTGGTGCAACCCTAAATTTCCATGTCAGAACACAGTGCCAACTCTGAGTCTCTGTAAATTGTGCTACTGTGGACATGGACATGTTTAAACAAGTGTTTTCCTATCTCCAGGTTATATAGTCAAATTTATGTGTATGGCTTGGAGAAGCCAGACAACACGCTGGCTTGATAAGAGGGAACCTAAACCACGAGCTCAGCTTTCACACCATTGTATTTTTAAAACAAAGCAAAACCTGTTAAGGGGCTTGGATTTTTTCCCCTAAGTACATTTGCATTTGTTATATATAAATCCTAATGAAGTTTATTCTTGTATACTGTTAAACATGTAGATAGAAAAAAGAGACCTAGTAAAAGAAACAGAGAATAATTAATTGCCTGCAGTTGAAAGCATTCTGTGCTATACTTTCTGTTACTTCAGTATACTCATAAACCTGTGACTCTAAAAATCTTTACATTACAGGTTTAGGCAGCGAAAATATTAGTGTAACTGCTTTTGGACTCAACAGGCTACCTAGTGTCTTAACCTACTACTGAAGGTCAGGAGAATATCATTCATCTTCCACAATGCCTAGACATCACCAGCTACACTTCTGGAGGTATCCTGGAAAATGAAACTGTGAAAACATTCCAAGCGGTTTGCTGGGGTTATTGTCTATGACAAGATCCTCTTGGACAATACATAAACCTTTGTGCATGTATCACCATAATACCCAATAAAAACCAAAGGTCCCCCTTGGGACTGCTCTGCTTTCTGTGCACAGTATTACAGACAGGCTGGTAATATGTGGAATCAGCACTATCAGTGATGAAAACTAACTCATGGTTTCTCACCCACATTCTCAATTTAAGCATTCTTTGTTCTTTTGAATGTGTTATTTTCTTATTTTTGAAGAAAGGTTTCCCATGTACCATCCATAACACCCAGCCCTGGAAGATGCTAATCACTGTGCTATATGTCCCTCTTTGGATAAAACAGGTTATTCTCTGAGACTGTTTCTGGTTTATTAAGTCACAAAAATAAAAATGTTTTCTTGTTTATAGGTTTCGCTGGAATTACCTGTGGAAACACAGTTGTATGTAATAGTTAAGACACCGTGCAAGATTAATTGATTACAGGATCAGACAGTATGCTCAAAGAGCATTAGCTTTTCCCCAAAACAAGATCTTTTTTTCAAATTAGAAGTGGACTGTAACAAGCTGCACTAGCCCTGGAAACCAGGCCGTGTCCACCACCACACCGCTGCTGATTTGAGTCTAAGCTTTGTGCAATGGGGTGCTGCGAGGAATGATCACATGCCAGCAACATAATTTCCTAACAGAGACATGATCTGATAGTATAAGAAAAGAAGAGCATCTCCCTGAGTGATAAACATTAGGAAGATTGGTGGCTGCTTTAGAAATTATCAGTGTGAGAAGGTAAGCATGATGTTTTGATTAGAGAGCCAGACCTAGGAAAACAGTGAGAGGAATAGGAAAATGAAGAAAACTTCAGAAGGAAAGAAGAAAAGTGCAGTTTGTAACTGCAGAGGGCTTTTATTCTTGTTAGTATTAGAGGTTAGTATTGTTTTCGGCTATGAAGGATAATTTGGATTATGCTGATCTTATATCACTGAGACAAAGAGCTGGACAGATTCTGCAGAAGAGAAGTGTGTGACTCATGGAAAGAGTAACTAGTGAAGAACTTGCTCGACTTGAACTCTTGCTTATAGGGATTTTATTTACCCCTGGGGGAGGGTGAAGTTTTCCAGTTTGGCATAGAGCTAAACTACTTTACCAGTGAAAGAGAACTTGGAAGCCTCCTTTGCTGAGAAGATAAGGTTTTGTGATACAGGCTAATGTGTACTGAAGATTACTGCACAGCCAGAGAGGAAAAAGATGCCCTAAAGCACATTTCTTTTAGCTGTGAAAACCACCTAATGGAGTATTCAACACATATATCCTGCTTAACTAGATGGTCACATTAACTCTGTTTCATTTAATACATAAGACAAAACATTCAACAGTTATTTACAGCAGGCACACTTAACAAAAAATTAAGAAAAACACTTTCTGCTTTGAGGATCCCTAGTAGCTCTTTTAACAGTATGATACCCATATTCTCCTTCACAAAAAGCTCCATTAGAGAATTCAGTCAAGACTCTTTTTTAATTTTTATTCGTAATGTGATAAGCTACCTGTCGGGTGGCAACATTACGGGCACTTTAAAAAAAATTTGCTGTGGAAACAATTGGAAAGAGTTACATTTAAGAAAATTACTTGCTAAAGTGGTTTAGTTTAAATGCAAATTCAGCATCAGCTCATCTGTACAAACAAGTTTTAAAATAAAGGAGGAAAAAAACCCACTTCCCTAATATGCTGATCAGAGCCCTTAATAGCAGTCTAAAACATGCATAACTTAAGCAGAACTCCCCGATTTCTCCAGAATAGGGCAGAACTTAATCCTCAGGCAATGCCTGCTTGAAAACTTGGAGATCACAGAAATGAGATGAGATTTGGATGCAGGTTCCAAACAAACACTTTTAATACGTGAGTTATGAATATGGAATTTTTTTTTCATCAAATTGTGAGGAAATATTTAAATGGCTGTTAACCTTTTGTTCAACATAACTAACTATTTGTAAAAAGACTTTGTTCTACCTAATTATGTTGTCAGATCACCAAGATCCTCTCTGCAATAAAAACAAATCTTAAATTCTTTCAGAAGGAAAAAGCCCACCTCATTTTAAAACTAATAAAGCATAAGAAAAGGTAGTAGGAGTGAAAGTTCAATTTATCAGCCCTATCTTTGAGCAGACGTAAATCAATTAGTATAAATCTATTCTAGTCTTTGAAAGGTACATGATAACATAGATGACAAGAGAAGGCTGAAGAAATGTATGACTGTGGCCTGCAAAAGTTGCTTTACATAATGAAGCACTGAAGTTGAAAATGTCAGTAGTTGATGAGCTGAACTGTAAAGAATCACAAGAGATTCCTGCAGCTCCTGAAAATATTATGTAGTGTATCTCTTGCAAAACTGGCAAACACTCAAAAAAACCACTGGTGTTTTTGCCAGTCAATGTTAAGGACTTATGCATGGTCTTTGCTCAGATTTTCTTGACTGGAGAGGGTTTATCTCAATTTAAATAGCCGGCAGTCATAATTTCTGATTTTCATAATTGCAATTACCTTTGAATCAACTCTGGAAATCATCAGACTTACTGTCCTGGAATAGAATCCTGATCCTTGTTAGCCATGGTTACAACCCCACAGAAAATGAGGGGCAAAACAGATTAATTCAGCTTAGAAGGAGTATAGGTATTACTTAGTTTTAGGTCGGAGAGGGCCATCAATGTGCTCTGAATAGGAACAGATGAGAATCTTCTGTGCAGTGGTAGGTAATGCTTTTTGTCTTCAGATTACATCTTTTCAGTTCAAGATGGTACATACTCTGATAGGTCAAAACTCTGGTTCTTGAAAATGCTAAGCTTGTTTTGGAAAACAAGAATAGAAAAAAAAGGATAGGAATCTGCTTTTTTCTTTTTTCTGAAAATTTTAAACTTTAATATGAACAAAGCCAGCAAATTCATCTACACATGAATCCTGAATCTAGAGAACAGTCTGAATTTTCTGTGTGCTGCTGGCTAAAAGTCAACACAAGTAAAATGAGAAAAAGAAAAAAAGGCTACAAGAGCAGAAACTCCATGCTACAAATGCTTGCTTTCCTAGATGACCCTGATCTGGACAGATAATGGTTCTCCTCTTTACACCCTAACTACATGTGATCCAAACAAGAATCTCACTCACAGACAGACTATTTAGCACTGAGGCACATCTTTAGATTTTTTCTTCAGATAGGAATACAGATGTGTATAGCTGAAAGACTTTCTGCATGCTGTTCCTATCTGCTGCATCTGATATTATATTGCCCCTGCAAATCTGTGTATTCTAATAAATCAGCCTGCAGATATGTAGCAGGAGTGCTTGCTTTTGTGTGCTAGAGGCTTCTGAGGAGATCATCAGCACGCCTCTGCCGAGACACCGCCTGTGCTGGAGACTGGAGCCCTACTGGGAGAAGTGAGTGCCTGAATGAAGGAAGGAGCGAAAGGCTGCCCCTCAGGTGGGCTCCGCTTGCCAGCAACGAGGAGCTGCGGTTGCGTGACTCACCGGCTGGCCGTCACGGGAATGTCTGAGAGCAGGACGGTGTCCTGGGCATGCTGTGGACAGACCACAAGCCATGTACTGTTTAGATTCGTCTGCTACTGCTTTAGGGAAGCATGGTAAATTATGATGGCAAGCTTAAAACAATCTGACAATTATAGAAACTTTTTTTAAATACAACTGTTAAGGGAAGATAAAAATTTATGATTTTCATATTCATACTTTTTTTTTTCTTAGGCTCAGTGTCCTGACCCTAACAGGCGAACACATCACTTTGATTTGGCTGGTTACAGACCATATTTTGATTATCTGCTGCAGTCAGCCCCTACCAGGCCCTCCTTGGCTAAGCCTCTTTATTATAAGGCCAGACTGAAATTCCGTTTTTCTAAATAGAGGTGAGTCTCTGTATGGTACTCTTACATTTCAACCTGCCCAGTGGCAAGATCGGTTCAGACTGTGCCTGGAGTCATCTGTTAGCCCAGGTTTTTAGCCTTTTCCTAGGTTCTGCTTCATCCTTTCTGCCATGTCCTAGCTCTTCCAGTCCTCAATCTCCTTCCCACCTGTAGTGTACACCAGGAAGACATCTACAATGTTACACTGCAGACTTGCTTTTTTGAAAACCATTTGTGACCCAGCCAAAATGGGCAGCAGCTGTGCTTGTTTCCACTTGAGGCTGCTTGTTAGGCATGATGCCACATCTCATCATAGATGCATCACTAAGGGTGGAGGGGACCCTCAGAGGTCTTCCTGCTCAGGTCAGGGTCTGTGTTCAAGCATCATGATGCAAAACACAGACACACTGCAGACTGACATTAAACACCTCTGCAGACACATTTTGCTATTGGAGAAAAAGTGATGGAAATGAAAGCCCAGTATTTTTCTCCCTACCTACTTTAAAAAAAAAAGAAAGCTTGTAATTTTCATTCCATCACCTTCTACCACAAACCTTGAAAGAGCAGCAGACAGAGAACCTATACACGTACTCTCAACCTCTAACATCGGTGTGCTGGGAGCTGCTCCAAGTGCATCATTAGAAGTACTATTCTGCTTTTTTTTTAAACTCAGACAGCCAAGATGTGCTGCTCTGTGTGTCCAGCTGGTCTTTAAACAATTGTTTACCCCGACACAAGCTCAGGTACTAGTCTCTAGCATAGCAGTCTAAGCAGGTCTGGGTTTCTGTCTCTGTGACATTGAGAGCAAGTTTAAAATGGACAGTAGATACCAAAGTCGCCCACTAAACATCCCAGGCTGTCAAAGGGGGAGGCCAAGCACAGACAAGGGTGTGAAAACATTACCTTTCAAGTTACTAAGCAGCTGCTGCAGGGGTAATCATGGCTGGTGTTCCCATGAGCCATGGCTCCTCTTTCCCTAGTCTCACACAACTTCTATCTGCTTCACTTCCACTTATGCCAATTTGCTGGTCTGCCTAGATTATGTATAATTATGAAAACTTTAAGGTGTTCTTCAATGCTAATTCAAGTTAGGAGCAGCTTTATTTTACACAGACTTTTTCCCTCAGCTTTCATAAGTCTTAGCATCATACAACAGAACAGTGAAAAATAGGGATTCAGTGCTGAAGTTTGTTTTTGTAGACTTTAGTATTCTTGGCATACAACATAGACACACTGTGAGAGTTTTCATATATTAGTTATAATATTTACTTTGCTTTTGTGAAGAGTATGTTAATTTAAACATGTCTTCTTCTAAGGTGAAGTGAAACAATTAAATGTATTTCTTATTTTTGTGGGCCTTTGCACCTAATTTCCTCTGCAGTTTATTTATCTTCAGTGTACATGCGATTGTACAAAGAAACAAACAATTGCAAGGAATGGTGTAGTAAAAAAGTTCAATGGATATTTTAATAGTTTTCTAGATGAGATATATTTATTTCCTTGAGGGGAAGAATAATTGCAACAGCACAATGTGGAGATTTTCTTATCTTGGAAAAAATCTTGTATTTTTGAATCAGTTATTCTGCATATATGAGGATAACAGTGAAACTGCCAAATATTCCAGAAGGGATTTCTGCCACTTCAGGGAAATGGAATTCAAGACTATGCAAATCCACACAACTTCTTTTACTACAACTGTTACGTCAGAAACTTAAAAAGAAGCTGACTCCTACTTGCCTTGAGTGTGTATTTTGCTGGACATGGTGGTGGTCAGTAGCGACAGACCAGCATCAGACTTTTTCCAAATGGATCCAACTTTCGGTGTGACTTAATGAAAAAAAAAAAAGTCTTTATTACAATCTCTTTTGGTAGTAGTCTGAGGGGGACTGATGACCCCTACCCCCACTATCATTAGCCTGTTTTCCCATCCAGACTTGTGGCTCTGGACTATCTGCATGCTAATCTGTCTGCTTCAGAAACCCACTGCCACACAGGATGCTCCAAGATACAAATTCATATCACAGATCAAGCTCATCATAAAAGTTCTTTTGTCCCTGAAAATCTAGTCTGCTTCAGGACCGTGTGACTTCCAGTTGGAAAAGCTGGTATGATTTATCGGCTTGTGTGTGTTCAGTGCCTCATGCGGCAAAGACCTGACTGCGGTGGCAATAACAACACTTTTGGAAATGATGACTTCTTTCAGAGGAGGTGCTGGGAAAGGCACTACAAAGATGCATTCATGCATCTTGAATTCAGCAAATCCAAGGAGGGGGAGGCAGATGGTTGTTTATCCAAGGTAACAGAGTGTGAGTCTGGAATCACTTAGATGTGCCAAGTATGATCATTACAGATCTCCAAGTCACAAGGAAGGTCACCAGTAGTGAATGGGTCCAACAAAGCTAAGAAGCTGCTTCTTTCTAAAGCCTCACACATCCATCCAGACCAAGTCTGACTATCTGGGTTCCTTGGATGTGAATGTAAGTGCCTACATGAATAAAGTGAGCAGTACTTGTCCTTTTGTGAAACATTATTAATGATATTTATACTGTGCTAACAGGAACAGTTGAGGCCTCAGGATATTAGTTGCAAACCATAGAGTGATTACAGTTTCTGCCTGAAGGAACAAACAACAGTCAGAGTTGGAAGATACAGATCTATTTGAAAAATAACCATGTAGAAATGATATGAACATCTACATGGTCTTACTCTTCAAACCATGTATGTATTCAGAGTCATGTGTGCTATATACTTTAGTGACATAATAAATATCAATTACTTCTTTTTCCTACTCTGATGACAATGAGACTAAGCTGTTCTCTTTTGTTCAAAAGAAATACCCTCTAAATTAGAGTCATGTTACCTGTACAGAGCTATGGCTAAAGGTATAATTTAGCCAGCAAAATACAGGACTTTTTTGCAGGTAATTGTATAGTATTGGAAAGGAAAAGAGCACATACAGGTCTCCACCTGGTTCTCAGCTTGCAAGAAATTAATAGAGACTGTTTTTCCTCCTTTAGCTCAAAAGAAGTTTTGAGTACTATTATTGAAGCTAGTGGAGCTACAGTACTGTAAAATTTCTCTCCTAAAGCCTAAATTGAGGCTAAACACAGTGTTCAGCCTTGTCAAGTTCTAATGTTAACTGTGAACTCCCAACCGAGCTTTCCTTACAGGCTAAGGCTTGCTGCCTGGTGGATCTACAAGACCACCAGGGCCACTTACTGGCCCTGTAGCTCAACACAACAGGCATTGCTGATCATTCAACTTACTGCCTGGCTAACATGGACATGGAGTCACAGGGGGATAGTGTGGCACTATGATGCATAAGGCTGGCTCAGTGATCACTCGTGCTCAGAAGACTTCACCCTCAACATAACGTACATCTTCACTGAAGCATCCAGCAAAGGTCCCTTGTTGCCCTGCAAGCCTGTGTTGCCACACATATCCTCCATGAGACATGGGGCCATAGTCCTGTCTCCTTTGTTTGATGACAAGAACGATGGAGGTCTAAATGCTGACAACTTCAACAGTTCAAAACAATTGTCCTTCCTTATTCAACTCATCGGACAGGCCTCAAAGTCATGAGATTTCAACAAAAACATATAGGGCAGTTTAGTTCTTCCTTTCATTTTGGTTTGAATAATGCTATTTTGGTTCTTGTTGTAGATTCTCAGACTCTCTTCTCCCCTATCCATTAAGCCTTTAAACCTTGACGCAATTCTGCCACCTCCTTGGGCAGCAGTTCTGCCTCCTTCATCTGTGCTTCCAGTCTTCCATCCAGTTCTGCCCTTCTCAGCCTCAGCTACACCCTTAAAGCAGAGCACCTGGAGGTCTGCCCCTCCGGTGGGCGGTGTACAGACTAAGGAACTTTCTTTATGTTTCCTTAAGTTCACCCTTTAGTCACAAACCACTGGGGAAAAGAACAGAAACAGTGCAAACTGCTTTTCCAACTCTTCTTCAAGAGACAGGTGTGCCTGAAAGGTGATGTGAGATACTAATAATTCCTGTTTGTCACTGCTAACTCAAGTCAGTGCCTTTTCCACACGAAGTGGAGATCAGCAGTCAGAGCAGGTTTCCCACAGGCAGTCAGACCATTTACTAAAGAATCCTCAGTAATTTTAGTAGCCACCTGGCTTAATTTTCAAAGGCCAGCATCTGGCAGTTTGGTACTGGATGCACTTTTTGTCCTTTGGAAGCAGAAACTTCTACATGTGAAGAAATTTTGAGCTGAGCTTTAGATTACAGTGGTGGTTCACTGAAGGTCTCTTTTAGCTGTTAAAACTTCTGTGGCTGATCCAACGTATTACTGCAACCAGACCTGGTCCCTAGCATCCAAGACCCTCCAGACTTGTGGAGGAGGAGCAGGAAGGAGGGAGGGAGCAAAACCAGACAGCAGACAAATGGAGAAGAGTGGATTTCCTTGCTAGAGGAGAAAAAGAGAACACTGAAAATCAGATCTGCCATGTAAATTTGTGAGGAGTGCTCGACCTCAACCAATTAATTTCAGATAATACTAAATATTTTTTCAAGGATGTTTTTATACCTCAGTGATTCTATGCAAGGCATCCACCTTCATGGATATATTTCCCTTGAGGTTCCTTACCATTTGCTGTACAGTAGCCAGTAATACACTGCATTTGCCCCCTGCTTGACATGACTTAAACCCCACATTTCTTAAAAGCAACTGGCTTCTGCTGTGGAATGATGCAGTTTTTGCCCTCTGCTCAACAAACCAAGCCACACACGTAGTTGTGATCTCATTCTGGAAAACTTCTGAGGGACAGCGGCCTTGTGTAGAGCAACAATCCCTAGTACTACATCGATTTCTCTCTACTTAGTCCTCACCCCCATACTCTGGTTTCAAGGTATTTTTTTGTTCCCTAAATACTGTAAAAACATTTAGCATACTCGGGATTCACAATAATTAGCCTTCGGAAGGCTGAACAGTTCACTTGCTGAGAATGTCTTCCAAGTTAAAAAAACAACAGATGTATGTTTGCTAAGAGAGGAGGCAGTGGTCTCACAGTTAACTTCTTAGTTATCTTCAAACTGGGGCTCTGAAACTTTCAGGCTTTATCTCAGTTTTCCTCTGAAGCACTACAGATTTTCATTCTCATTTAACCCACTGTGGATTTAGAAGCCCCAAGCGCTTGTGGCATTTTCAAACACTGGGTTTCAATTCAGACCATTGGAGGCACAGGAGCAGAAGCCTTTAACATTGATATGGCTCCCTTACAATGTGACTATAGCAAGCTCCAAACTCTCATCTATTTAAAACATCTATTTATTTTTGAGCAGTTTTAAATAGATGGGAATTAAGGAAGAAGGGACCGTTGTGCTCCTAATACTGGCTGTTGCCTGGAATCTTGTCAATGTAAAACCTTCCTGCTCTCCTTGCCGGCTGTGTAGCTGTGCCAAGAGCATGTAAGAGCAAAATCTCATCAGTTTGGAGCTAGGGTCAGTGTCCTTAAAGCTTTAGAAAAGAGCAGAGGAGAACCTAGGGAGGAGGACCTGAATTCCAAGCTACAGGATTTGCAAACTGATTCACCACAAAGTTTCTTGGGAAGAACTCGGACGCATCAACTTCTGAGTATTTTAAAAGATGTAACCTTTGGGTTATTTTGTGAACTTTGTTTTTTTTTTTGTTTACAGTGCTAAAGGGTGAGATTGGTTACGACACACTGGAGAAAAACGTGGGCAGTTTTTATTATATATTAATTACAAGTGTACAATTGTGGTTTGTATTTTGTTCTTTAGTAATACATACTGCTTTACAAACATAAAGAAAACCAAGAAAGAATCTAGTCCTTCCTAATCCTGCTAGGATTTCTGCTAAGAGCAACCTCTGGCTCTCATCAAGCTGAGACTCAGGAATGTGCTTACCTTCAGCGTGTAAGGACTTTAATCGAGTTCCTACCTATACAGTGAAGAATGTATATAACGCTTTTGGGGGTTTAAAGCCTCACCTCCATTAAAATAGAACAGAAACTGCAGAAGTACAGGTACGCTACCCCAACCGCACGGGACAGCTGTGCTGTCTGTGTCACCGGCAGACGGCAAGTCGGCGCCTGTAAGTTAAAACAGGTCTTTTTGAGGCTTGCTTAGCGGCGCAGGCTCGCAGCCTAGATCTCCGCGGCCGCTTCCCCTGCGCCCCGCGGTCACCTGGCCCGGCCCCGGCCCCCTCCCCAGCCCCGGGAGCGCCGCCTGACGTCACGGCGGCCCCAGATTGGCTGCGCGGGGCCGGCACTGGGGCAGGGGCACCCACCCACAGCCCCCTCCCCTCCGCACACGCTCAGTCGCCGAGAAACTCTTAAAGAGGGGGCTTTGGAGCAGCCCGCACCGGCTTAAGGGCCGATTCTCACACACGCGCGCAGACCCCTGGCAGCTCCGGCAATCGAGACATCTGCTCTCCATTGCGACCACCCCCCTCCTGCAAACACCCTTCCCCTGCTGCTCCTCCTCCCTTCCCGCTCCGGCCCGAAGCTCGGCTCGCACCCGCCGCTTCCTTTCTTCCAACGATGTTTTCCTGCTCCACGGGGCGAAGTGTTTGCTGAACTTTCCAAACAGTTTGGGGGGCGGGCGGGAGGATCCCGAGGCTTTTTTCCTTCTTCTCCGCGCCCGGAGCAGGTTGGGGGGCAGCGAGCGGAGAAGGGATCCGCGCCCCGGGCGCAGGTCGCGCACACCACGGAGAGAAAACCCTTGCACGGCGAGTCCGCGAAGCTCGCCGGCTGCAGGGGCTCTCGCTGTGGAAATGGCTCGGATCAGATGGGGCTTCCTTCTGCTCCTGGCTGCCTGTGCACTTTTGTCACCAGCGCTCGCAGCCTCCGAAAAGGGAAGGCTAAGGAGGATCACGTACGTCCTGCAGCCCGGCCGGGGGGGCTCCTCTGGCAGCCGGCAGCAGCGCCCGACCCTCCTCGGGGGGGAGCAGCAGCAGCGCACATTCAATGTGCAGCTGAACACGCGCTACGGCGGCGGTTCCCTGGAGCGGACCCGGCGGATGAGCAAACCGGGCGGCGCGGGGGTCCAGCTCCGCGTGGGCCCCGCCGGGCAGGTCCACCCCAACTCCGCCGCTCACGGCTCCTTCGCCAAGCCGGCCCGCTTCGGCCCGCGGCCCAAGGCGCCGCCGGGCCCCCACGGCAACAGCAGCGCCGCCCTGCCCCTCCGACAGAAGCACCAGCTGCCGCCGCTGCCGGGGTAAGGCGCCCTCCCGCCCCGCGCGTCCCCCGCTCCGCGACCGCAGCCTTCCGACCACCTCCAGCATCTTCGCCACAGCCGCTGTCGCCCCCCCGGGTAGGGGCGGGGGCAGCCCGTGCCGGGCTCCAGGGGAGGCACCGCGGCGTTACCTGCCGGCCGCCGGTGCCCGGCTGGCTGGAAACCCGCTGCGGGCGCGGAACGCACTCCCGTTCCTTTGCCGCCTTCCCGCGGCAACGGAGGTCGGGCGCGGGACCAGCTCACTCCTGTCCCAGGAGTCCGCGGCGAGTCCCGGGCCCAGGCTGAGGCGTCGAGTTTAATCGGAAGGTTTAATTCTTCCCGCCTTTTCTCACCCCAGGCCAGTGCCCGCCCCGCTGGCCGGCTCGGGATGGGGGGGGACGGGGCTGACCGGGCGTGCCCCGCCGGACACTCGTTCTTCTTTGCTGTTCCCGCAGGGTCAATGTGTGCGGGGGGCAGTGCTGCCATGGCTGGAGCAAGGCCACGGGCTCCCAGAGGTGCATCAAACGTGAGTAGCCGTGCGGTCGGGGAGGTGGGTGTGGGAGGGGACGCCCCTGCGGTCAGCAGTGTCGTGGGGACCAGAGGGGACCATGCTGGCATCTGGGGAGGTGGTGGATGCTGGCATCGCCTGTGGGCAGAGAGGTGCTGGCTGAGCTACAAAACCCACAGTTGTAACACTTCATCCCTAAATCCCTCCTTCCTAACCTTCAGAATTGCTAAAGGATGAATAACTGCCTGTTACAGTTATCCTCGGCGCAAACAGTGACATTTTTGGAGAGAGCTTTGTGGAGGCTATTTTTTTTTGTGAACACCTTCCCCCTTCCATTAGTGCTTGGTTTTTAGGAGTTTTTTGAGTGGAGGGCTTAACAGGGTAAAGAATCTACCAGAGGAGCACAGGTGGGGAGCAAGAATTTGCTATCTACCCACACTGTCCCTTCAACCACCAGCCCATGTGATGACCCTGTGCTTGGGGCATGGAATTCGTGAAGCACTGAACAAAGCAAAAGAAGTAGATTTGGAGAAGGTCCTGACGGGGGATGTACCTCCACTTTGATAACTAGAAGCACAAAGTATGTGCATAAAGTAACACTGATAGAGTCAATGCTGTTATATTCAGGTTGTGCTTTCTGATATGAAAGTGGAAGAATTTCTAGCAATTTAGGCAAGATTTGGAATGACTGCAAATGGCTAAAGTGGAGTAATGTTGCCATGAGGTCAGGAAACACTGGAATAGCATACTTCTTCTTGAAACTCCTTTGGGTATCAGTGAGATTGGGCAGATCTTGGCACTTTAGTTCAGCAGGACAGACTTCTGTCCTTGAGAGAGTTGGAGTAAATGTTTCCAGGATGCAAATGCTGGTTTGGTTTTTTTTTTTTTTTTTGTGGTGGCTTTTGTCCCTGTGTGGGATTTTTCACAGTAGAGAGCAATCACTTTTGTAATCCTGAGTAAGGTCAAGTACCTTTGACCTGCAAGGACCTGTTGCAAAGAAGCTAAGACTTTATTACAGTCGTTAAAGACGAAACTTCACGATTTCCCTGACCAATTTAGGCATGTATTTAAGATACTCTTCTAAATTAACATTTTCAGCTTAAAATACATGCTGCTGTGTTAGGTTCGTCACCTTTTTTGTTTAATACCTTAGTAATACTTAAATGATTTCCTTCAGCTTACAGTAGTATTTTAAGGTTAATTGCAGAGCTTAATAAACACCTACCTTAGCTGAAATACTAATCAAATTGAAAAAATCTCTTAGTAATTTCAGGAGATAAAGTGAAAAACTGTATTTCAATTGCTATGCTATTGTGAAACAAATTTATTTTAACTATTTTGAACAAAACTCAAACAACATTGCCTTTTGTAGCTCTTTTTCTGCCTTGTAGTAACTTTTATTTTCAGATAACTTCATGCTTTTTAACTTTTGTTTATAAATTAGGTAGTTTTCATTACTTTCAGTCCTTTAAGTTTTGTCTTTTTAATTTTTATGGTTGTTATTCAACTGTTCTCTCTTTTTTGTCTTTTTTTTGTTTTTTATTTTTATTTTTAGAGTCTTCAATAAAGGCCAAGACAGCCAATTGGATTTTTATGGGATAACTACATAGAATTTAATTTAAATCCATTAATTACTTGGTTCATTCATATAGTTACTGGAGGAATGAAGCAGCAGAGAAAGGGTTAAAAGAAGGGGGGGGGATTTTCTCCTTGACCTTTCTTTCTCTTTTTGTGCCTCTGATACTAGGGTCTCCTTAGCATTAAATATTTTTGCTACCTCCTCTAATGCTACTCTAATACCTCCTAGCAGTGGTATAATACTCTTGGCTTGGATCTTCTCAGTTTCACCCCTCTCTTGGCAGGCCAAGGGAAGCACTAAATGTACTGAAGTTGTCTGTTTTGTAACTTAGGCAAACCATGAGATATCAGTGACTTGATTTAGCTATGGAAGATTAGTCTCACAGTCATAAAAGCCAAATATCACCTTTTCTGGAAGCTGCTGATGTTCCTTTCAGAAGACCAGAAACCCTATAACTGAACAACAGTTAACCCCTTTGTTTTCTGTAAAAAGAAGCAATTTTTAAAATCAGATAGTGCACTCTGTTGTTTTTGAGTGGATTATTGCAGTAGTGGATTAATTGTGGCACAGATGCCAGCACACCTGAGCTGACTTGATGCAAGGGCAGTTTGGATCTGTCAGGGTTTATTAGCTCAGTCTCAGTATCACTTTAATAACCTATTTGGTCTCTAGGGCCAGATTTTATTTTTTTGCATGGTGCAAAGCTTGAGCTAATAAACCCCAGACCTACACTGGCTTTTTCCAGAGCCAACTTGCATTTGTCTGCATCGTGCTTCCAGAACCAGAGTGCTGAGAGCCAGCTCTGATCAGCAAGGTTTATTAGCTCAGGTGTAATCCCAGGCTGGAACAAGCAGCATGTGTTTCTGCTCTGCTGCACCTGTGTGAATAAGCCTGCCTGTAACCCACAGAAGGAGGGGGTGAAGGGAAGAGGTATGGGTCTTGCAGCCCAGGCTGCTTCCCATTCCCTTTCTCTTGCATGGTGGTGTTTGCTAGCCCTACTTTCTCCCACATGAGGCTGTGGTTGAGGCTGCTATTCCCTCGGGTGACTTGTATCCCACGTGGGTGGTGGTCTGGCTGGGAGCAGTGGCAGCCACATCGCTTTTCCCTCAATAGCAGCAACAGGGGGTATTTGAAATGTTTCTGTGCAGGTCAGAGGGCAGCATCTGTATGGAGGAGGCAAGTGGATTTTTCAAGTCCTTTTTCTAAATTTTAGTCTGAAGCCAAACTGCCTGCTGTGTTTACAGTTATTCCTGTTCTCTTGGAAACCTGATAGTCTTTAAAATGTGAGCTTCTGTCTTCCTCTAAACTATGAGAGTGCCTACTGTATCCAATTTAGGCATATAGGGTTTTTCCCCTTCTGTGCCTAATATTTAAGTTTTACATTGTTAAGTTTTATCTTAAGAACTTCTTTTTCAAACATGGTGTGACTTCAATTATGAAGAACTACATCATTCTAATTAAAAAGATGAAATCACAGTACTCAGTGTTAAAAGTATTCAGAATTGCTTTGTGCTGGAAGAATAATGTCTAACAATCCAAAACAACCTTTTTGAAACTTTCAGAACATCCACCTTTGGATAAAGACAAAGGTGGGAAAAATTGAACCACAGCAGTAAACACCTTGGAAAGTTAGAAGTGCATGAAAGGGTTTATGACAAAGACTGTCTTCCAGTCATAGTTATCATAGGTTATAATCTGTGTAAGTGCAGTAATAAGATACCACCAAGGCTGGAGACACCGTGTTTTGTTAGTACTTGTTGCATAGGAGAGCATTATAGAAACATTAATTAGCTCTATAATATGGCTGTAAGGCAAGTAAAGCTTGGAGTGTGGGGTTTTTGTTATTTATTTCATTTATGGAAATTGAACCATAGGTTAAATGTGCCCTTGGACAAGTTTTAACACCTCTTGGGAAGGCCTGTGCTGGAAATTGCTGCCCAACTGTGTGTTTATACTATTGAAATCTGTTGTCTCCTACTTTGCTACTAAATTTCTATTAGTTAAAGCTACTTCCTTCTATTTGTTCTGATTTTGTTTTCTTAATGGTTACAAGGAGCTGTTTTTTATGTTGGGAAGTTAAGAAAAAAATTACCTGTTGTATGTAGGATCTGACATCTTAAAAAGATAAATGAAAAGAACTACCTTATTGTAATAGTAGACCCCTTCTAAAATGTGTAATATGTTTTGTCTGGAGTATTAATATCAGTTGTTTAAGAGTGTTCTTAGTGTAAACTGGATGGTTAAAAAAGCGGGAAGGAGAGAACTGGCTGTTGTTAATGGAGTACTGAAGCATGAACTCCTTATTGCAGAGGTGTAAGAAAGGCTCTTAGGGCAAACAGGTGAGGAACTGGATTTTGCAGGATCATGTTTAGAGGAAATTTCCAACAGGGAGATGAATTGCTGTTTGTGTAAATGTAGAACCCATGTACACAGTCATTGTAAATTAAGATAAAGAGGATCTTCTGTCTTGCTTAGCTGAGGGTGTTGCATGTGTGCATGTGTGTATTCAATGCATAGGCATAAGGAGAGGATTTTGGTGTTGGAACTGGATTGAATTTATGTGAATTTTATCATGAACTTTTCTTGTCTGTTGTGTATTTGTGCACCTTGGAAAGATCATCAGAAAATAAGACAAACAGTCTGTTGTCTTTTTTTTGCATTAAAGTATTATCTTGCTAATTCTCTTCTCTTTTAAAAGACTTCCTGACTCAACATTAAAATAAACACACTGTAGAGGTTTAATTTATTTTTCAGAATAAGAAAATACATGATAGTAGATTCTTGCTGATGTAAGAGCAGGAGACTGGAAAGTTGTGTGAATACTTGCCCAGAGGAAGGGTCCACTTTGTTCAGTTCCTTAATCTGTGTGGCCTCTGCTTGTGTACTCCTGTTTAATTTGAGTCATCTGATCCCTAAACTTCCAGAGCTATACTTGATATGGATGAGTTAGCATGCTACAGCTTTGTGTCTGCTCCAGGACATGGGCACTTCACAATGTGACCAGTAGTTCTAGATCCCCAATTGTCCAAGACCTGGACAGATTATGCCCTCAGTTGCTTCTATTTTGTGTTCCTGAATTTCTTGGGGAAGGTGAGGAAAAGGTTGCATGCTTAGATCTTGTTCTGATACAGGTTTGTGATCCAGACCTGGAAGCTTGGAAGCATACATGGGTCCTCCAGTTTAGACATAAAACTCTGTATCAGTAAGTATTTTAATATTGGTTGCTCAGAATCTACTTTTTTTCTGTCTTCAGTTAAACTCTTTGAAATGCTAGTATCCAAGAGAGCTGTACTTCTGATCATGGGAACTGTGTACTTCAAATGTTTGCAGCTGTACTTCTTGGAGGTTTTCAGTCATAAACAGTTCCTAAGGCTTAATCAATTTTGTGGCTTTGAGTTTTACCAAGGTCTGTTTATTTACATTGTGTATACAAAGCCTAACTATAGCGTACTGTCCCCAAATGTTGTTTCTTCTCATTCTAAGACCATCATCTCGGTAAAAGCAGTATCCATCTCCTTCAAATTATGTCTAAATCAAAATTAAATGCCTCAGTTTTAAAGGGGTATAACTACTTTGACCTCATGTAACTGACCTATACATTAGTCCTTTTTAATCTGTTGTTTGGTGAGGTTTTTATACAATTCAAAATTGAAAAACTGAAAGCCATTACTTGAGGGTTTTACCTCTGCTGTGCTTGTTACTGTAATATGTAAATAAAACTTTTGAATTTCATATACAGGGAATAGATGGGTTTTTGCAGTGGGAAAGTTCTTGTTAGCACTCAGTGATATTTCTACTCTGCCTTATTTTTCACTTACTGCCCTTGGGAAGAGGGAGTAGTATGACAGGGTCCAAATTCTTGTAGTCTTAGCCTACTTCAGCAAGTAGCGTGGACGAACAGGAGCTGATCTATAAACAAAAGCCTTTGGTTTTGATGAAACACAGGGCTTAGTGTTTTATTTTGGTCAAGGTGTACTCTGGTCTCATGGAATGAACACCAATATGAGCCTGAAATACATTAGATGCTTTCTTAGTGTTCGTGTTTCGGGTTTAGCTTTTTATTATTTAAACATATTTTTTTCTTTGCATCTAAAAGCAATAGAGTGCACGTAACTAAAGATGGCCCCACAACTCAATAAGTGCAATTGGTATGATGTGCTTCAAGAGGAAATCAGACCCAAATCAGCATTATGACTGACTTTGAGCATGCAGTCATCATGCAGACTTTGAGCACAGTGTCTATCTCCTGGCCATTGATTGCAGCTAACCTCCCTCCTGTGAGGAGACAGTAAAAGAGCTGTGAAAAGATAGGGGAGCTGTTAACTGCTGCCTGTTGTACACATGTGACCATGCCATTCCTTTTTTTCAGTGAGGAAAAAAGTCCACAATTAGTATAAGGGGAAACCTACTTTTCTTTGTGAGACACTTGGGAATTTACTGGAAACAAGCTTATAATCATATGTAGTCCCTGTTTCCTACAAATACTACAAGTGTGTACAGAACTAAGACAAGACAAAACAAAAAAAGAGAACCATAAAAGAAACTTCTCAAGATGTTGTGCTCCCACATTGAAGCGGATGACAGATTAATAGTGAACTTGCTCAGCTCATTGCAGCAGTTGGTGTTAACAAAAGAAGCAGGGGATGTAGTAAAGTTATAAAAAGTCCTGAACACTTCCTTTCTTAATACATAATCAGGAGCCCAGAAAACTGAGGTATTTTGGGTTTTTTTTCTCCCCTTCAGGTTTGTTTGCTGGGTTTTTTTTTCAGTGTGTAACTTGAAAGTTACACACAGAAAGCTGTATGAGTGTCAGGGGAAGCTGTGGTTCAGCCATCGATCGTGCACTCTTCTTGTTCTGCATGTGTGCAGGAATAAAATTATGTATTGACAGTGAAGTGATTCTTTGATAGTTACAGTACTAGTCTTATACCTCTCTTCTGTACAGCTGCTCTTCCTGAGCATGGAGAAGGGAAGAGCTGGAAGCGGGGCAAACTCCCCTCTCCTTCCTCTCCTGCAAAGTGAGAGAGCTGGGCAAATGGGATCAGCAAACTTCCCAACCTTCAGGAAAGCAGGGCTGCAGTGAGTGATGGGGTTCTGCTCTCTGTGGGGTCTTGAAAAGTTGAGTGCAGCACCTCTAATGATACCCTTCTTTGCAACATTCACCATGAAGGGCTGCTTGTTCCAACTGATCCTGCCTGAGATGTATAGGATTTGTGGAGGGTGGATGAAGAGGGGCACATCTACCTAAACTGTCTCCTTGTTTGGATTCTGCAGTACTGGTTATTAGTAGGTTATCAGTGGTTCAGGTTGTCAAGTCAGTCCATATTCTGTAACCAGCATGGGCTGATGTTGGGTTGGGTTTGAGATTTTTTGCTTTAGTGTTTTGTTGTTTTTTTGTTTGTTTGTTTTGCCTTTAAAAGCACCAGTACTTGATTTGCAAAGCCTAATTTATTCCTAGAAAACAGATCCTCCCCATTGACTATAGAAAGAAAGCAAACCTTTAGCGTTTTTGCATTTATGACTCCACAGAGAAGGGGAATAATAATTTTACATGTTAGCAAGGCAAGATGTTAATTTAAATACAGAGCTAAAAATAGGTCTACTTGGCCATGTACATTTTTTGTGAAGTGCAGATAATTTCTGTATAAACCTAGGGTTTTGGAGAGATGGTTCCTGATAGAGGCAAATTGTTTTATGTCCAATGGCAAGATTGACTTTTTTCATAAATCAGATCAAGGTTTTTTATTATCCCTAGATGGCAGTTTAGGCCTGGATTTTCCGAGAAGCTCAACTAAATGGTGAACTCCTATTGAGAGTTGGTTGAATTTAGGAAAAACTTTACTGTACTTAGCATTTGTTCAGTTTCCTGCATATTTATTATGAAGTATTTTGTAACAAAATGAGTAGGCACTGTAATGAGAAAGATTAAGACAATTGAAATGATTGCAGACTGGAGTGTTAACCACTCCAGCAGCAAGAATGGAGTGCAGCATGAGAATCTGCTGGTTTCCTTGGCTTAGTCCATTCTGTAGTGAATGATTTTTTTTTTTTTGACACTGAAGTGATAGAAGGATCTATAGCATGTGAAATGTTTATATTGTCAGAATATGTATAATTATGATTTCATAATTAAGTATTTCTAAGTGTCTCTCAGATTGTGCAGTCTTAAGTATTTATACTATATAAACTCCAGTAAACACAACATGAATGAAAATGCCAGATATCAAAGAGCATGTTATATCCTTATGACTGATAAAATAATGCATCCTTTTGCTGAAGTTGGGCTTTTGAAGTATTTGAGTATAGTTGCTATTGAATTCTGATAGATCTTGGCATTTAGGGATTGTAATATGAAGATAAATAGAAAATAAAGTATGCTATGTTGTCATTGGGTTAGGAGAGAAAGTAGGTTTTTTTTGTGTGTTTGTTCTAAAAGAAATATGTATGCCAAAAGCATTGTTTTTTGTTTCCCTTCCTTCATGGAGGTCATGTTTACATGCCAGTATGGGAATGAATTTGATGTTTTGAAGTGGACAAGCAAAGAATTCCAACACATGCTTTCATTTGAAGTCTATTTAGGGAAAGAATTCCTTAAGATCATATAGTTAGGCTAAAAACAAGTTCCTGTGTAGAAAGACACAGATGATGTCTACCTCCTCCATTAGTAGTGTAAAGGTCATACACGTTTTCTGCAGTTAATGTAATTTCTTAGGATTATTTAAGTAATTTAAACTTTTTTTATAGAATGGTCTTGCAACATGGTTATATCACCCTTGGTTACAAATTCCTGTCTCCTCCATTCTCAATGAATGTTTACAATTGTTGGATATATTTCTGGTAAAGTTTGACTCCTGAAAATTTTTTGGAGTGAGATACTTAGAGAACTAGATCCCCAGGAAAGCATTAGATGGTGAGCTGCAGATGTTCCTTCAGTTAGCTTTTGGGTTTCTAGATTCCAGTATTGCATCCTCAGTCCTGACAATGATTAAAGACTTAAAATGGTATCCAGAATAAAATCATAAAATTAAATGGTGAGCTAATCAGTAGGGTAATTTGGAGAACAGGAAATTCTTAGAAACATTGCTCTTCTCCAGGATGTCAGCACTGTATTCAGATTTTTCTGAGGGAAACTGGAATATATCTCGTTCCTTTCAGAACCCACAGCTTGTTGCTTTCCAAAGAAAGTGCTTCACTGCTTTTCTTCTGGAATCGGTGGGGGATCATCACTCTGTCTTTCAACACAGCAGGAGTTAAAGGTGCCTTTGTGTCACAACTTTTTGTTTAGGATGTGCACTCAACCAAGCTGAACATTGGTTTGGTTACCCTGTGTGCTCGAGGAATACAAATCTTGAATTAATAAAATAAGAAAGACAGTATTTATTATGCCCTTAACAGTATTCCTGCGTTTCACGTAAAACAACTTGAAATTTCTGCTCTAAGCACAGATATATCCGTGCCAGAGTGTTGGTTTTTCTCCTTTCTGTAAACTTGATGCATGCATCATTTCTCAACCGTTTTATGCTGGAATCCGAAGCAACCCCGTACTCATAATCTTCTTTCCAATTACTGTATTTTCTATTATTTGCCCTCTACCATGTATTTTGCCTGACAGGATTTATGCACTCCTATGGGAGAAGTTGATATGTGCACTGTGATGAAATTTGTTGAAAGTCAGTGCATCCTGTTTAAACTGGTGCTTGACTATGTGTGCTCAAGAGGAGGAAAAAAAGATAAATTTCAGGTGGAAACAGAAAGAAAAAACCTAGTGGATGGGTGCACTAGAAATAGCACAAGACTCACAACACTGTTGTAGTGTACTTGTTGTCACAGTATTAGAAATCTGTAGAAATTCAAAAAATATAGAAATTTATATAGACATTTAAGTACAAATCAACAGCTGTTCCTTGATAAAGGAAATACTTAAAGGTGGAGCTGAGGCTGAAAGGCTAGAAACTTGAGTGTAGGAAACTTTTGGAACATGTAAATTTGTTTATTGAGATTTTTCTCACTGAAGATACATTTTTGTGAATTTCAATTCTTGACGTGATCTAGAGACACAAGGAAATAATCTTTTAAGTGTGGTGTTATTTTTGAAGAAATTAATTGTGAATCAAGATAAAATAAATGATTAGCATAAGAATGAGATTGTAATGATTTTAATTCAAGAATTAGCATTAATATAATATAAACATTGTTTTGTGACAAGTGAAGTCAGTTATACCTGCATTTTGATTCATTTGAAAGGACAAAAGAGAAATTATCTAAACTTCTTCCATGCATGACAATATTTTATACTGACTGATTTGATGTAAAAAATTATGCTTAATTTACCATGTATTAAAACAAATACATTTTGTATATGTAGAGGTTTTAAAATATTTACATATTTTGAAACTATTATAAACCTTTTAGGTCTTACTCCTGCAAATATTTGTATACTCTTTAACCATAATAACATGAACACATGAACTGAAAAGTATATATGTATAGATCAGTCCCAAAACAACATAAGATGTTTTGGAAGGGGTGTGTTTAAGCCTAACGGTAATGTTATTTTATACTTGCTCTTCTGAAAGCATGTCACAAGTACAACCATATGGTTGTGTCAAACCCAGTAATTGTCTGTGAGAGTGGTGAGCAGCAGTTGGTTAGGGAAAGATGCATAAAAAGTATGAGCATCTTGAAATACAGCTTTCAGCTTTTTGTGATGTAGGTAGTTCCAAAGCAAATGTGTTGCTGTGGCTTTGTTCTTAGTAGATAGAGATGGCATGTTCTTTAAAACACAAAAAGCAACCCGAAGAATCCTTATTCCTTCACCACGCTTCTGGAAAGCGAGGGAAGATTGGTTATATTGTCTATGCCTGGACTTCCAACATGGCCAACTTCCTTGGCACGGGAAGTCTTTGATGCTGAAGCTAGGAGGTTCAAAAAGCAGGTCAGTGAACCTCTGACAGAAAAGTCTGCTGAGAGTTATCAAACACAAAAGCATCACTCTTGTTCAAGAAGTTGCTGAGCCTCTAATTCTTGAAGGCTGTAGCAGTACAAACTTTTACTGCATCTCACCCTGTCCTTAGGCATCCACCTCGGTAATGGAAGGAGAAGACTGGACTAAGTGGATCTTTAATCTGACCCACTAAGTGTGATCTCATTATCTGCATCTTTGCCAAGCTCTCTTTTGAATTTCCAGTCATGACCTCCTTGAATTGAATAGGACCAAGCCAATTGCCTTTAGCAGGAGTATATTGACCTGCTTTTCAGTTTTGAACTTAGTACTTCCACACTTCAGTTTTTGAAAGCTTAGCTTTTCGGAAAATATTGGTCTTTTCAGTTGTGTGCCATTATTGTTGTCTTCAAACAAAATAATTAGGTCATTCATTTGGCACACTGCAGCTGTCTTGGACATTTTTGAAGCTAAACTGCTGTATTATGTAAATTAAAATGTTCAGTTTAATTCTTTCTTAAAAAATGTGATCTTTATCCAGTTTTGTGATATTCGGCTACACAACATTAATGAAGGATTTCAGTCAAAGGGTTCATTGCTGTAAAGATCTAATGGATCATTTTTTTAACTTGTTGTCACTGTTCATGTGATCTGAGACAATAGTTGCTGTATCTCATGACGCTTGTTTTGTTAAAGGCCAGTTAGAGTAATGCAGAGCATATGCTTTATGTATATGTAATATGTATGTAAGCTTTCAGGGTTTACATTGCTGTCAGTGGAGTAAGAATCGTCACGTCTATTTGGGTAAAATAGATAAGGTAATTTAAAAACAGGTTCTGTTTTCAGCTTCATAATTTTAAATTCACTGCAACCTGAAGTTCACTTTCGTAAATAGAATCTTAAGTTTTCTTAGGCTTCTGAAGCACACCTTTGGTTCTTAACTACAGGAAAAAGAGTTGCAGTTTTTTCAATATTGTCTCTTGTGTATGTATACATTGTTATTTCCCTTTTGAGTGGAGGTATGCCATGATCAGTGTCCTAGAAGAGTGTATGTTTTGTCATATTGACTTTTGGGGTGGTCTTGTTAGCTTACTTCTGTGTTCAGTCTTTGTTTTTTAAATATTTAACTTGTCGAGAAGCTCAGAGATTGATATAGGTGCATGTCTGTAAATCACCAGAAATATATGTTCATGTTTTTTTGATGTTGTAAAAATGAGACCTTTGAAAGTCCTAGTTGTTTGGTGGGGTTTTTTTAAGCATTTTTTATCTGATGTTTTTTAGAAGCACTCCCAACTGTGACCAAACTCTTTGACTGTCATCTTTACTCATTTTCTACAGATGACCCAGACGATGGGGGTCACTGTTCTGGTCTTAAAAGTCTCTCCAAAGCCAGTGAAACTTAATTAAAATTTAAGGCTCCTGAATCAATTTTTCAAGATATGATTAATTTCAGTCATGTGCACATAAGCAAATTTTTACTGTTTTTAGCATAATCTAAGTCTTAGAAGCAACGCACGAGGAAGAGTTGGCTGGTATATTGCAGCATATGCTTGTTGCAAATACCATCTCAAGTTTAGAGTTAAAATGGTCTCCAGTCTTCCAGAAATCAACGACAAGATACAGTCTCAAAAATAAACAAATATAAGTAAGCAAATGATTACTTTTGTGTTGCCAGGGAGATGCATAATATGCAATTAAGGTAACCCAACTAAGTAGTATTGAAAAAATAAGTTTCTGAACAACACATGGAGGGGAAAGTGTATGTGAGAACAACCCCATGCAAAACTCAGGTTAAAGTTGTATGGCAATTCTGGTGCCATGTACAGTTGGTATACCGTGATAGGTCTGTATCAGAGGGTGTTGTCACTTGACAGACTAGTCTTCCAAATTAACACAGTCCCATCCTACTAAGTTTTTTCATATGTATGCTTGTGCATTTATTTTTATATATAAATGTGCATATTAAAACTTGATTGAAGTGCCAAGTACTCTAATTTACTTGGGACTGACTTCTTTTTTTTTTTTTTTAAATAATATAACTGTGCAATTGGATGTATTAAATATGGTGTAGAATCCCATGTTATGGTTTAAGGTATGATCTTACCTATTTTAGTAAAAACCGATCTTGCATATCATTTTGTTTGTGTTAAAAGATCTTTAACAATAATAAAAATATACTTAGTTTGCAGAAGCAAAGTAGCTCAGCAGTGATTTTTTTTTTTTTAATAAATGCTTCATTGTATGCCATCTTTAATGGGACAAATGAAGAAAGTATTTTGATGTTTATATTAATTAGGATTATGTTTTAATGTTAAATTCCATTCTCTGGGTAAGAGAATTAATTTTGTTTTGCCATCTTTATGTTATTTTAGCATTCTCAAAATGCAATAGCATTGTAAATTTAAATATCCAAAATAAATCCTCAAATTAGGTATGCTTTTGCAGTATTATGTATACATATGATCAGCAATTGCTTTTGCTTTTTCATTTTTCCTCTTTTTTTGTGAGATTTACTGCTTCTCCAAGGTTCTTATTCAAAGTGGAGTTGATCCTGCATTAACTGGGTTTATGACCTGGGTGTTGAGTCTAGGCTGACTATTCAGGCTCCCTCGACAGTCACTAGATAGAGCAGCACAAAGCAGTGTAATTAATCCTATCTGAAGGCGAATTGTCTTTTGAAGAATCTGACCCCTTTTCACTGGTGGTACAAAGAATGCACAGAAGCTGGCTTGGGATAATCACAAGCACCTGTCTGTTTCTGCAAAGAATGTAATCCCCAGGTGTAGCGATGTCTTTGTAGCAGCAGTTCATATGTCTCTTTCTTTATGTTGTTTTGATGGGGGTAGTGAAGGGAATGTCATTTGGGTTTTAGTGAGGGAAAGTTTGAATCACTTCATGCTTCTCAGCATTGTTTTCATGGTCTATAATGTAACTGTAGAGATTTAGTCTAGGTACCTATGCAGTATCCAATTTTAAAATAGTAATGGAGTGAATCCAGGATCAGTAGTAAAATTCTAAGCTCAGTATAACATTGTTTCACTAGATGCATTTTAGGTTGTTAAAGTATGAGGAGGAAGGATGCTGGGACGAGAGTGTAAAAGGCCACTAACAGGAAGATTTGAAATAATGCTGTTTCTTGATTTAACTTGTGCATTTCCTATTTTTTAGATCACCAGCATTTTACTTTTCAAAGCTGTTCAGACGTTGTGCATGTCTTATGTAGGAAAACAGCAAAAGCTGTACCAGCTTGTATACTATGTTTTGTGGAACTGAGCAATGGTGCTCTCTTGTACTCCAATTACATTAACAATTAATGCCTTTTTTTTTATGATGGGGAGGGTTTGCATTTTCCTTTGTGCTTTGTTTCACAGGTACTTTTTAAAATGTCTTTTCTTAGCTAACTGTGCACCACCATGCCAAAATGGAGGGATGTGCCTGCGACCTCAGCTTTGTGTGTGTAAACCAGGAACAAAAGGTAATTCCTGTGAGGATACAGTCGTGCAAGATACATCTTCCACTGGAGGCCGGAGCCCTGTTGTTCCCCCTTGGCCCATACCCCAGCAGGCTGCCCAGCAGACCTTCTCTCAGAAGGTGCAGGTCCCACCAAAGGTTGGCCCTATGACTCAGATGGCATTCACCATCAAGCAGAAGCCTCCTGTTGGGTTAACTCAGCAAATGCAACCACAGTAAGTGTTTTCTTTGCTTTCCAAGAAGTCCAGTATGTTAGATTTGTAAAAAGTTGTTCCTTGCAAATGTTTTCAAAAAGTTGTACTTGGAAACTCTCACAGATTTGTTTTTTTAAAGAGCTTCTTGTTTAAGTGTCAGATTTTAGTGGATTTTTAAACTTCTGTTACTTACAAGCCAGATTTCTTCACCTGAACAGAATATCTCATAGTATCAGTCAACTTTTATTTTCCTTAGAATGACAATGCTGTACGAATTTCAGAGGAATTATTTTTAATTTATACTAGTGACTCTTTGAGTTTAGCCTAGAACAGAGTCTAGCATGGAATTTCGACACCTTGCATGACTGAGGAGAGTAAGATTTAGTGCTTATGCTGTGTTGTGGTTTCTTCTATTTGCAATATTTTTTCTTTTTTTAAAAATAAGTGTGTACTGTGTCCACTGTACTACAGTGGATGCTTCTGCTTGCTTGTGTTTGAGGTTTAGGATTGTACCTGACTGTCATAGGTATCAAGGAAACAACCATCTTGTTAGAGAATTTTTTCTCTGCCTCTTCAGTAGCTAGTGACTTAGCCAGTCTTTGATATCACTTCCATTACTCACTTTAAGTGAGTCTGAAATTTCTCTGTGGTGTTGTTTTTATTAATGTGTCTGACCTTAACTTCTTTCAAAGCTGCATTTCATACTGGGGAGAGGGAGGTGCACGGGAGGGTGGCAATCCAGTTGAATGTGAACAGGTGCAGGTGTCTGCAGCAACTACTGTCCTTCCAGTTTGAGGTGAAGTCAGTGACAAAAAGTGTTTCTGTCCTCTAACAGGCCTTGCTTTCTGAGAGCTACCAGGAGGGTGCAGACTGTTTCACTTTTAGTCTCCAGAGCAAGATAATCAGGAATAGGAAATAAACTGTGTTTCCCTGTGTTCAAAACTGTAAAAATGAATGTGGAAAGGTGGTGTGTGATTAGAGTTCTGCACCTGAGTGGTCATATGCTTGTGACAACAAAGTACATCCTACCACTCCTTTGCAAAGCTGCATCTGAGAATAGAGATCACTGGGCACTGCCAATGTTGTTTGATGTTGTCTTGTAACCTCTTTATCAGGGTTTTTCCTCCTAAACCCTCCCAACTCTTTTTATTGTTGTCTTGGTTCATCCAACTCTGGATCCACAAGCTAAACTAGGTTCCTACATGTGTTGTAGGAACACTTTTAGGAACACAATTTACCTGAACTTCCTTGGAGTTCTAAACCCTAAGCTAGGATGTTCTTTGAGAAAGGTAGAAGGTAGATCAGGGTGGGCTTTAGGAACAAATGCATCCATAGTCTTGAAAGACAGAGAAATTGCTACCCAATTTTAGTATTTCATAGTGCTTGGAGTCCAGTTTCGTGCCTGTAAGTGAAGCAAGGGTTATTGAAGTGACTAATATGAAGGGGAAATTACCAGTAAAATCATCAGGCTTTTTTTCTGCTCCTTTCCACCCAGACCTGTAAGACTGCTAATCCTCATCACCTGGTGTCTCGGCTTAGCCCCACAAAGTGCAGTGCACAGCACATGAGTACAAAGAAGACAGGAATTATCTGACCTATCAGTACTGATTCCTGTAGAGGATATTGCATGTCTTTTTTCTTCCTCCCTCTGCCCACAACCATTCTGAAGGAATTTTTCCTTCTGTTGTGATAAAGACCAGTTTTCCAAAATAGGTAGTAAAATGTACTTCAAAGAAAGAAAACAGGGAAAAGAAAAAAAAAAAAAAGAAGAATGTAATTTGTTCTTACCTAAAAAAAACTCCACAACCAAACAAAACTCTAAAAACCTGTCTTCTTTCAAGTACTGTAAAACTCTGCTCAAAAGGCTTGTGACAGCCTCTAAAGAAGACTTATTTTTCATTATTCCTGGAATAATGTTCAGGGATAAACAGTTTCTCTTGTAAGAAAAGAGGTGATGCTAAACTGATATTCTTCTGTGCTACCATGATAGTTGCTGGGCTATGATGCTCAAAGTGTTTCCAGAGGGTACCTACAGCATGTCATGCTTCACCAAAATCTCAGTACCTGTTTGCATGAGACATCATCCCAGATGTAGAGGAAGCAATTTCAGGCTGAAAAAAGAGTCATCTGTTATCCAAAGTGCCTCTGCACGCTTCCATATGTAGTGTTAACCCAGGTGGGCTTTGTTGTTCATGTGACCCTTGTCAGCCTAAGGATTTTCTTCTAACTGTGAAGAGACCTTTTCAGGTAACTGGATCTGTTGGTCTTCAAGATCACATAAAGATAAATCTTTTTCAACCAGCTTAAAAATAGAGTGGAAAAATGGAAACTTGAATTTCTGGAATCAAGAGAAAACCAGCCTACAACCTCAGCAGGAGGCAGGCATAGGAGCAGCAGATGGAGAGGAAATGGGCTGTTTCACAAACCAAAGCAGTCATATCAAATGCAACAGAAGGTGGATATTTAGATACAGCTGTTGAAATGAGTGCCAGCAGTAGTTTTTACATATGGCTATTAGGACAATTTACAGGGCTGAAAGATCCTTTGGAGGTCTGGTCTCTACCACTGGCACAGAGAAAATGGACTGGTTCCTGTTTCAATTCCTCTTTGAGTGTCTTGTGATTTTGTATGTTATGTGAGGCTGCCTAGGTATTTTTGGAATGGCCTTTTCTGTTTCCACTCCTAGAAAGTGGAGTCATCCATTGTCAGTGTGGTTGGTATGCTGGTCTGGACACTGCTGCCATGCAGAGCTGTCAAGGACTGGTGAGAGCCAGGGCAGAACCCAACCTGGAACACCTAAATCAGCTCCTAGAAGAGGCTTGCCTCTACAGTGTTTCTGTTTTACCATCCTCTGTCAACTTTTTTCTGTTTTGTTTATGAAATCAACTTTTCCAGCTCAGTTATCAAGATGTGTTCTTGCATGTTTTCTTAGGATCGTGGTGGCAATGATATTTAGGGAAGCAGGGAATTCATTTATATTTTCCAGATACTTTATTTTTTTTTAAGAATAAGGTGCTGAACAGAAGGAAACCTGGAGAGAGATTAATTTCCTGGATTCAGTAAGTCTGTCATGGCTCTGGTCTGAAGATGGATGCTGTCACTTACAAGGTCTCATCTCATAAGAATGTTAGCAGAAGGTGTAGATGGCTGTAATTGAAAACAAGTGGTGTCTCAAAAATCTGCTTCTTATTGGAACCTGTTGGGAATTCTGATCTCAGTAACAGGCATGCTTTGTAGGCCTGAATTTCTGTGATAGCTCTCCAGTAACTCTGGGTGTTCCTTTCACATCTCATGTTCTCACTTGTTGGCAACATTATAGCTCCAACAGCTTGATTTTCTGCATTTACCATCTGTGTAAGCAGAAGATTTTTTTTGTTTTTTAAAGGGACCTTTCTAGTACAGTTTTGGAAATGGTCACCAGAAGGTGTACAATATCAACCAACTGGAGCTCAATAATACATGGCAGTGTCACAGCATTGTTCTTTCAGTCTCTTTTGAAGGCAGTTGATGATGAAATGTGAAAGTCTGTTTTAATGTTGGGCAAAGCAAAGCCCATAGAAGGAGTGGTAGATGCACAGACTACAGGTGACAGATTTGGATTTACTGGTATGCCTGATGCACCCAGAAATCTTTCCAAAGAGGTCCCCTCCAAACCTCTCTATTCCTGGATCACTAGGTCTAGTTCCATGTTTTGGCATATTGCCTGCTAATGTATTAAACCTATCAACCTGCATCTTAAACCTGAATTTTTTCCTTCTGTTGAAGGGTATAGCATTTTTTCCAGTATTTTCCCAATTTTAACTAGTCGATGTGAGATTAGCGTGAGTTTAGATGGAAAAAAAATGCCTGAGAGAAGAACTGGGCATGCTGTTGTGACCCTACTGAAATCAGCAATGTAGGACAGTTGTAACTGAAAATTGAATATATTCTTTATGTAATATATATGTATAAGTTATATATTTACATATATATTTAAAATCTATAAGGATTGACTTTGTACAAAGTCTTGGCTGCGGACTACTGCAAAGTATAAGAGACTGCTCTTTTGGCTATTTCCTGTCTTCTATACTAGTTCCTTCTTGTATCTTTGACTGCATATAATTTATTTTTTAAAACTTCTGGTTCTAAGATTAGTTTGTGATGACTGACCAAGTGACAGTCTGAAAAAAGATTATAGAAAAGTTTGTTCTCTTGGTCTACACCGGGAAGCTGGAAGCAACTGAAGTGATGATGTCTTGGAAATTATTATTTATGATTCTAGGCAAAATGTTCCATACTAATATTTTTAAATCTGATTTTTCCTATTCTCAGAACTGGATCTGTGTTCTTAGGCACATGCATATATATGTGCTCAGGCCTGATACACCTGAGCACGTACCTGAGCATGTTGAGCATGCCATGACCACACTGTTAGGATACAACCATACATTGTTACCTGGTGCTTCAGAGCTTTTGTCTGTAAGTCATGGGCTACTGCGTTCTGCACTCCTAGAGCCCTGGGACATGGCTGTTTGTGTTATTCTAAGAAAAGAACATCTAAATCTTGAGAACTTGTATTAGCACCATACGCTTTGCAACTCTGAGGTGTTACTGCTTCGCAGACTTAAATATTTAACTTCAGTAGTCAGAGGTGAGGCTTTTCTAGCAATTCTTGAGCCCACTGGTTTGTGTCAGAGAGATGGAAAACTGGGGTCTGTTTGCAGGTTATGTACTGCAACCCTTCAGTACAGACTTCTGACACGTAATGAACTCATGGTGTGCTTGTTTTAGGTTCACTAATGCAAGGTGGCTGCAGGGAGAATAAGGGAAGTTACTTTTTCTTTATGAGCTCTTCGGGGTGGATTCTGAGATGCCTCTGCACAGTGCTTTTAACAAGAGACCTGCTGCAAGGAACCACAGTGCACCCTATTATCCATCAGGTTATTAATTTCTTCCTAATAGACTTGAGTTTATGCAGATCAGTTATCCATATTGTCCTGTAAGGCATATTTCATTTCAGAATGTCAGTGTACCCTTCCCTCACACAATCCCAGCAACTTGAACACACCATGAGGTAAAGTCAACTTTTCAATTAACTTGTCATTAAGTTATTTTCTTTGAGTGGTACTAGAGTATGTTCATACTACTGTATATCAATACAGGAAAATAGAGACATAACAATTTAGGCATATACCATGTGTGTGGAAACTATTGTCTTGTTTTCAAGGCACTGCTTTTCAGGAAAGAAAATGACTTCTAAAACTATACTGGTGCTTTGAGCTTAGAGGACTGTAAGCCACTATTCCAAACTATAGAATTTTTTTTTTCCTAACTGAAAAATGCACATACCTGGCCATTCACAGTGTTCACATGGGGATGTATAGGGGCTTTATTAAGGAGCTTTCAGTGTTCTTTGTTACTGTGTTGCAAAATGGTATATTCTCTTCCAAAGTAGCTTTTCCAGGCTGTCTTTTTAAAAAATTGTATAGCTATTGAAACTTTTACCAAGTATCCTAAGGGAATTATTTCAGGAGATGTTGAGAAACAATCAGAAGTAATTCTTTCCAGTGGCTTGCTGGGGCTGAAGGAGCACAGCTTTTTGCAGAAAGTGTGACAGTGAGTTTTCAGTTTCAGGAAGGTGTATTTGTGTTGTTAAAGTTTATTTGACATCTTGCTGTTGTTGTGTCAAAATATCTTTCTAGGCATTCAGAACATTTGCTTTTAAAAAAGTTTCTCTATTAGCAAATGCTTCTCATACTAAACCAATATGCAACAGTTTTATACTTTACTGAGACTGTTTAGCCAAACAGATAAAAGTAACCCACTCAGGTTACAGTTTGTTTCCCTAAGCAAGCTACTGTGGAACAGTAGTGATTATAAGATGTGGCTGAAATAAAAACAACGTTGCAAGAGCCAGTTCCCCCCAACTTTAGAGATGGTGAAATAGATCTCAATGGAAAAGTAATGTCTACTTTAACTTTCAAAGGAAGTACCTTTAACTTTCAAAGGAAGAAAAGCAAGGTAAGAATATTTTTACTGATATCAAGTATAAAAATATGATTCAAAAAAATTATGTCTTTAGAAAACTCTAGGTGTTTTTGTTTAGTGTTATAATGTTCATATGATCACCGAATTGATGACATTTTCCTTTGTTTCAGGTATATTGAACTTGGAGAAAAGGCTTTGTGTTTGTAGATGTATCTGCCTTTGGTCTTTGTATCAGAAATCTTGCTTAATATTTGATCTTCAGCCCTTTAAAATAATATTAGTCATACCTATTAGCTGATTTGTATGTCTTGTATATTAATATAACTTTTGGTATTGTCTTTATCCTTCCAATCACTATTCATTGTTAATAAACTTATTAAATAGATAACAAAGACACAAAGAACCCCTCTTTAGTGGATTTACTTAGTCTTAGCATTTTGCTAGTGCGGCAGATAACTAGCTGGCTTAAGAATCTTCATTAACATAATGTGAACTGGCCTTAGACAAAGGCAGATGTATTTTCAGGATTGGGGCTGTCTAATTAATTACAAACGCCTCATTGATTTCTCCTATTATAAATAGCCTGTTCTGCTCATGATTTAGGAATGACACACATATTTAATCTCCATTAAACTGATTTTCTTCAGTGTTAGATTCTGAGTACTTCACTGAGAAGCAGGCTTTTTCATACTGAGAAGCAGTTTCCGCTTTACCTAAGCTCTGTAAAGGCCATGTATTCTTGCACTTTGATAAATTCTGCTCAGAAATCCAAAACTTTTGTTTTACAATCAGTTATTAGTCTAATCACAACCAAGAAGATTTATTACTCATGTTGTCTTGTGTTGAAGTTTAGGTGTTACTGTTCATCAGTATCTGGTGAGGGACAGATTTCTTTTCTGTGAGTGTAACCAGTAGAGAATGCAAGGCAGATGGAGAGAGCAGGATCTTCTCCTGATATTATTGTTCAAGTATTGCGTGAGACTTTGTAACCAGCCAGTAGCCTATTAGAGGGACTCTGCAGTAAGTCCTTGTTTATTTCTCTTTATCAAACTTTCCCTGAATTATCTCACATGGCCTTGGAGAACAGTGTTGGAGGACCCAAAGGTGTACTGTTGGCTAATTTGCAGTGTGTAGCATCGTATTGTTTCTGAAGATAAGTCTGCTGGTGTGCTTAGAAGTCACGTAGAGAGTTGAATCATGACTAGTTGACTTTAAGTTAAGCAACTTCCTACACTAAGGAAAGAACCTACTGTTATTCAGAAGTGATTTTATATGTGATATGTTAGGAAAATAAATACCTCTGGACTAATAGCTCACTGAAGTATTCTAAATATCAAAGAGAATTTCTCTGTGCTTGGAAACGTAAAGAAGCATTTTTTCCATTGCCGAGACATGTAATTTCTGGGACAAAGTATCTGCCATAAAGCAGCATTCATTGCAGCCATGTTTTGTTACTAATGTAGTCTCTAGCTTTAAAAATATCTCCTCCAGACGTGTACAGGAAAAGAAATCTTTTCTGATAGGCCTTATGTATTGTAATAATTTTTTTTAAGTATAAAGTACTCCCTTTAAAACTTATCATGCAGCTAAGGACAGACTTTATGAAAACCTCTAGCACCATTAGAGGATATTAAAAGGAGTTCTTTGTCAGCTTATATGCTGTGATAAATCATGTTTCAGGCTTGTCAGGGATTTTATAGGCAGTGTAAAGGAAAAGACTGCTTTTAGATATTCCATGTACTGGTTTTGTGTTTTCTGTTTCATTAAAAAGACAACTGAAGATGCAATTCTGTATATTCTGTGTCAGGAAAAGACAGTCTAATAAAAGGAGATAGACAATACCAGTGCGTACTATTATGTCATTGGGCAGTAGGTGGCAAGCTTTGCTTTTCCTTCTGCTTGGGGTTTGTATTCATGTTGTCAAATGCCAGATTTTTTATAAGGGTGGTTTAAATTCACTGGATTATGTCATTTATTGGCAGCACATTATTTTAAACCATTTCTTTTGTTCATTGTGGGTAATTCTTTCTATGGAATACTGAAGTGAAGCCTCTCTTCAAATGACAGATGGACACAAATCAAGGAATGTAAACTCCGTTTTTCTCTTATGGCTTCTGTAAGCAGATTACTAGTACACATATTAAACAAATGAGGTGCAGTCCCAGTCAATCCCAAATTATTTGATATCCTTCTGTTCAGCTTCTGTTGTGGACCACAGTACAGGTAGCGGTGAGAGGACACAAGACCCTCATTTAATACAACATTTTCTCATAATGGGACATACACTTCTATTCCTGTTCTGTACCTGAAAAAGAAAAATAACAGAATATTTATTTGTCTGTCTTATGATGTGTTGTTGTGTCCTAGTCCATGTGTTTGCATTCTCCCCTCCATTTCCCCATGAATTGCTAGTCTGGTGTAGCTGTCCTCACAAAATCATGTGTAGGGGCTGATGTGTAGGGGCAGGCATGGGGACAGTCAAGCAGCAGAAGCAGCAAATTGTCTAGATAAAACTAATGATGTGTAGAGAGGGCAATGCTTGTGTGTTTGTCCTTAGGATCTTTCTCTTGGGGATGACTGTTAATACCCCTTCTCTGCTCAGATTTCTTGCCCAGAGCAAATCACCTGAAAGCTGATGAATTTAGTGGTCAGCTCTATCTCTTTACAAAGGATACCAGGAGTGCAGCACCTCTCCTGTGTAGTTCATCTTAGCTGTTGTCCATCTATTCTTCAGAACACTTTTTTACCCATTAGCCAAGTTAATTCTTGGAGTTTCCTCATAATGGTTGAGTTAGAGTTCTTCTTGCTTTGCTATTAAAGTAACAAAAAAGTTTGTTCTGGATTAAAAAAATAACATCCTCAGTGCAGGATATTGTTCTGAGGAAGGTCAGCTGTCCTGGATATTCTTGATCACAAACATGATTGTATTCATCATGTTTGATGAATGTCATTCTAGAAATTCTAAACCAGTAATTAACATACTTTTACTATAGCAGGGCATTCTATATGGGGGGTCTCCTTCACAGCTGAATCTTTGTCCTCACACAATGCCTAATGAAGATCAGAAATGTTTTGGGACTGGTAATGAAGTTCTAAGCTGTCAGCTGAAAGCAGAGTTAATTTCATAGCTGCAGGAGCACTGGGCATACACACAGGATCTTTGGCATCAACTGTTGGTACGTTGAGACAAGTGTTTTGAGATTCTGATACTGCAGTTATTCTCACTTCTGTAGTCCTTGGCAGTGCTATTGATCTATGTGTGCTAGAACAAAAACTGGTTCAAAAGTGGTTATTCATCTCTTTGTGCTGCCAGACACTGAGTCAGCCCTCAAGAACACCTCCATTCATCATTCTAGGGGAATGTAGTCATTGGACTATAAGAGCTGAAGTCACTGCTTAGTTAAAATGGCTGGTCTCCCTCGGGATTGGGGTTGTTTGTGTTGGCAGAAAACATGGAGATTATATTTTGATGACAATGTCAGTCTTGGTGTCTTTTTTGAACACTGCTGATGCACACTTCAGTGCTAATTGATAAGCTAATTGAGGCTTGTAGTTACCTCTGTTGGATTGAGTATTTTTGCTGTTAATTAAGCTGTAATAGACCTGGGTCTGAAGACCATGGTCTTACTTAAGTGGGGTGTGAAAGGTAGAAAAAACATGACTTTGTTGTGAGATAGGCTAATCATTTGATAGATCTTGTTAGCTCACCATGGTGCGAGAAGTGGGCAGATTGTTATGGCAAACTGCCTTGAGGGAAACCTCAAGTGTTTTGATGGACAAGGTCAAGTCTGTTCTTATGACTTGTTTCTAAGACCTTTTGAATGTGAACACTTGTGATTTCTACTCCAGCTGTTTGGGGTGAAGTCTTTGGAGATGCAAGGATCCACTTCTGTTTGAGAGTTAATCAGTTTACTTTCAGTGGACAGATAGCATCTGACCATGTCAGGTACTGTACATGTGCAGTGAACTTGTGTCCACCAGAAAAGCAGAGATATCTTGGAAAGAATTTTGAAAACATGAAGTATCACCATTGTACCAGCATACAAGGCATTTAGGAGATTGATCTCCAGTGTCCTACAATTGAATTATTGTTGTTCCTGAGATGATGTAGCCTACCTTTGCATGAACATCTCATTTTATCCACACTTGAGCTATCATCTAGTTAAGTGAAGATCTCACAAACAGGTGTTATGGGATGTTCAGTGTTTTCATTAGTATCTTTGACAGGAAAACGATTCTCAGAAAAGGAATCTTTTTGATAGAAAGACTTAAATTTTAGGGAGCCAGCAGGAATCTCAAGCCAAACAGAACTTATTCCAGACAGAAGGAGGAAGCTAATCCGTGGGATGGCAAAAGCCAGTTGGCTTATTGTTTTATGTGTCTATGTGACGCCACTTGCTTGAGTAAAGCTTTGGTGCAAGAAAAGGGTGGTCAGTATTGGAGTTCTATAAGGGGAATTGTTGCCTGGCTATGCTGTTGTACAATTTCATCTAGTAATTGTGTCTTTAGTGTGAGAAAAAAATCAACCAAATGTTTGTAGGAGAATTGTCCACCCCTTCCCCTGTCATTCAACCACAATTCATCTGTGTTAGGAAGCCAACACAGACAACTTCATTATAGTGAGAGGCAAAACAGCTTCATTAAGATTCCAGTCAGTCTCCAAGAGCTTACTGTGTTTATTTCACCTTTCCAGACACTGTGCCTGAATTGTAGCAAACTGTTCAAAAAAACCTCATTCCACATGAAAGTAAGGAATGTTAAAACCCATCTAATTTTGGTGTGTGCTTTGTTGTGCCTGGAGTACTACATAGTAGAGAGGTAGGATCTTGAATCTTGCTTAACTTCTGTAAGTTTTATATGAGAATCATCTGGTCTAATGACCTATTGGTGTTGCCTGACCTTCTGCTGTCCTTCAGTTTGAAACAGATCCAGAGAATACCTCATAGAGAAAGGCATAGGAACCTTTCTAAGCTCCTTCATGAGCTTAGATGGGAAGAATTAATTGGAACTGCCTTCTTTGGTCTTTTCTTCTGTGTACATTCCTTTAATACATTTCTTAATTGGGTCTAAAGATTTTTGGACAGTTTTTTAGTTCATTAACATTTTTAAACTAGCTTTCATTTTATTTTCATTCTTGTTTTGGAATTATGAACTGCTGTAGAGAATCTTTGGCTTTTGTTCACTCTTCAAGGATGTTAACTCTTACTCTTGCAGTGTCTCTTCAGTGGTAACATTTGATTTGGATGCTGTACACAGCTTAGGCCAAATCAAGATTTTATTCTTCTGCATTCCTGATGAGCTGATCCCTGAAGATTTTAATTACATCTGAAAATTTTGGTTTAGTGTTGGGCTGTTGCTTTGGGGGTTAACTGAAATGTCATACTGTGGTTGTTTTCTGACCTTGTAGTGTCAGTGATATGGTATCCATCACCATCTTAGGCAGCTAGTAATATAGTCCTAATGCTGTGTATCCTCTGCTTTGTGTTGAAATAACAGATCACAGATACTCTGTTAGATCAGCAAGTTAACCATATCAGTCACAAATTTGAAAGGCTAGTCTTTGAGAAGTAGCATCACTCCTTCACCAGGTCATGTTTCATATCCAGAATATTATATGGACTTTTCCCAGTCCTCCAATTACTTTTACTTTCCTAAGACAGGAATGATTCCTTCCTGGTGAGTCTGGTCATTCTTTCTCAGTTGTATTTCTTGAACTTACAATGTTTCATTTAGAAGCACAGATACTTTTGATTCAGTTGCCTGCTCTGTTAAAAAGCACACTGCTTAAAAAGCTTTCAGTTTGTTCTGTTTCTCACTGTTACTTGTTTGTTACCAACTCTTGCTTTGCTCTTTACTTGAGTGTACTGACTTCACTAGAAGTTGTGACCGCATTGTTCAGGGCTGTATACTTTCTTTCCCAGTTTCTAATTTAAGAATTCTTCTATGATACGTGTCAGTTCCATCAAGCTTTAAATGGAGTTGTGTCTGCCATAGAGGTTTCTTTGTTCTGGTTTCTGATAACCCTGCAGTCCCAAATGTTTATACTGTTTTCTGAGCCATGCACTTAAACTGTCAACCTTTTTGGCACCTTGTTTGTGTGGACTGTTAGCAAAAAGTGTCAGAGCATGACACTTCTAGAGCATGAGATGTGCTGTCATTTGGCACTTTTCCAGAATCACAGAATGGTTTGGTTTGGAAGGAACCTTTAAAGACCGTCTTGTTCCAACCCTCTGTCATGGACAAGGAACATTCCACTAGATGAGGTTGCTCAAAGCCCCATCCGACCTGGCCTCAAACTCTTCCAGGGGTGGGGCATCCATGACTTTTCTGGGCAACTTGTTGCAGTGCCTCATCATCCTCATCTTAAAAGGTTTTTCTTTATGTCCTTTCTTCAGCCTAAAACTGTTGCCTCCATAAAAAATAAATGCCTCTGTATGATAAACAAGATTCCAAAATATTTTATAACAATATTATAAATATTAAGTTCTCAAGAATTAGTCTAAAGGTGTGGTACAGGAAACAGTAAACCAAGATCTAAATTCATAGACTGTAGGCAATACTTCTGTCTTTACATCAGCTTCCTAGTTACAAAGTTTACAATCTTAATACATTTACCTTTTTTTTTTTTTTTTTTTTTTTTTAAATTTCACTCTGATTCCACACATACATTCCCACCAGGATGCTACTCAACTTTTCTGAACTATGTTCCAAGATCATCTTGGAGCAAAGTTAATACTTTGGTAATCTTCAGCAATCACCTCTGGACAGCAATATCTGAGTCTGGAATCCCTAAAGTACTTTTAGAATGTGACAGTTTTTGGGAGTATGAAATTAGTCTTTCCTTTGTAAGGGGTTTACACTGGGAGAGTTCTTTTCTTGTGCCATTTTGTGTTTTATAACCTGTATGTGCTTTTGGGTTAGGTAGCAAACATATAAAGCCTGTTCAGTTGATGAATACTCTGATCTTAAATACTAGTATGATATGGATTCTGTTCTGGTTTCTGCATGGTGGATAAGGATGGTTGTAGAATTGATGCCACTGTGAAATTAATAATAACAGTGAAGCAGAAATACATATATACATTTATATACTAGAGCAAAAGCTTTGGTATCTGTCCTGCTTCCTGTACTGGAACCCTGAAGCTCTGAAGTAGAGGACAACTGCCAGTCACCACAGCTCCAGCTGTGCATCCTTGCTGCTTTGAACAGCTTTTGTTGCTATTATATAATGCCTGTTTTGGTATTCCAGCCGTTGCACACATGCAGATCTTTAGCAAGAAGCCAACTCCTCCTCATTACCCCTTTTGCTATTCCCGTGGTTTTTAGTGGCTTTTCACTACAGAGTACACTTTGCATTCTGAAGTATTTTCCTTCTGTTGCACCCTGGAGGGCTGTATCTATAATTTTTTTTTTTTTTTTGACAGTCTATTGAAATATCCAGTGAACTCCTAAATTTGATTGTCTCTTGATGTGCTTCTGGAAGTGATATTAAAAATAAATGTAACTCTCAGCCATATACTTGGAACATTTCTAATGGGAATTCAGGGGATGTAGACTGAAGAACATGAGATTGTAGAAGGAAAAAGAGGTGTATAAATTCAGTTATTTATTTATTTTCCTTTACCCCTCTTCCTTTCCTCCCATGCGTTGCCAATTTCTACTATTATTTAAAGAGTAGAGGAGAACTGGCAATTCCATGTGCAGTGCTCCTTGTAAAGTAGATGATTTTGGGGTGCTTCCAGAGTAGTCAGTCTGTCAATCCTTTCTGTAACAGCTAGTCTGCCTGAAGGGATGGCATTTCACACCTTTTTCATGTTCCCATTGGAGAAGGGAGACATGCACTGTTCGTAGCTTCCTAGTTCTGTAGCTGGGATGTAATTTTTTTGGCGGATGCAGGTTTTGCTTCTGGCTGGTTCAGCTGGTCAGTCTTAGAGGAAGAGGACATAGGCAGTTGTTTTCATAGTCTTCCTGCCATTTTGCTTTCAGGCACTTAATAGATCTTTGGAAAGCTGCTTTGTGTGGATATTGCTATTTCTTCTTGAGTGCTCTGCTGTTAGTGCTCTTAACTCCACCTGCACATGGAGCCCTTTAACCAAGTGAGAGGAAAGTACCGGGCTTACTGCTATGAATGCAGTTTTTCCTGAAATGTTTTCATGCAGTATGGCAAAGCTCCTTTTGGGGATGTCATGGGTGTTAATCCTCAGCCTACCTGATTCCCTGGTGGGATATGAAGTGAAACAGTGTAACTGTGTAAAGTCTATAGCTTCCCTAGTGACTGCATTAACTTTATCCAAGGGTAAGATCTAGGGAAGCCTGGTAAGTACCCATGGAGACCCTGAGTTCCCTTAATTTGCACACCATCAGGATTGCTCTGTACAGGGTAGCAGCACATTCTCATGTTGTCCTGTATTGTCACATAACTTGAACTGCAGCTGCTTTTTCTATATGATGCAGAGCTTATTCATACCAGGAAAAGATGATATAGCTTGTATCTCCTTAATTGATATTTACTTGTGTTGTGTTGCCATTATTGAAAATGAAATAAATACTTACAGAAATTAACTAGGAGGGGAGCTCTGGTGACAAATTTTCACTTTGGGGAGCTTGATACTCTTGGAACTCCCCTTTCATTCCCAGTTCTTGTAGTGAGTATGTGTCCTGTATGATCCTTGCACTGCAATTTTTGTATTGCTGGGCATTTCTGAAGTGTTTCATGTGGCAAGATTGGGATCCTGGTTGAGGTACCTAAGGCTTACGCTCTACTACTAATGATATTATGGAAAAGGTAAATGTGTTATTTGCTGTTGTTTTGTTCTTTACTTATTTGTTTTCTTTAAAAGTTTAAAGCAGTGGCTGCTTTTGATTATTGTACTTTTTTATGAATGTTTTCAAGTAGCTCTTTCTGAGAACAGCCAGTTTAAAGCTATTCATAGTAAACAAGGTCATTCTAAGAAACGATAAGCGCTCATGATTGTTTAAAAAGTAGCTATGGAAACTAGATGATTCTCAATTTAATATGAGCATTTGTTGCTTTCATTGGCTGTGCTCCCTTCTTGAAAATGTCATGCTTCATGGGCACTCTATAACATTTCCAATTAATTTAATTTTCTTTAAATGGGCAAAATATTCATCCTGATTAAGATATGGTAGAGTTTTAAAACATAAGACTGTGGTTTGCTTAGCTTTCTGTGTTTGTTTTTTAAGTTATGCAATCATAAATAGAATCTTTTTTCTCTTTCAAACTGGAAATATCTGGTTAAAGAAAATTTTCTTGAAACAAGACCACAAGTGCCAAGTTACAACTTTCAAGACAAAAGATTTGTCTCAGTGTATGTTACTAAACATGTCCTGAAGGTTACAGGAGTTGTGTACCTAGATTGAAGTGCAGAGTTTAGTGGGCATAACTTCCAGTTTGTTTGATTACACTATGTACAATGCATCTCTAACACAAATGGTTAAACATTACCATTTAACTTGATTATGGCATTTAAAAAATACTTGAGTAGTCTTTTATTTTCTTGTTAAAGAGAAAGGGGAGGAGGAAGATTCTTCCAGATTAAAATGATGAAACCAAAGAGGCAATAAAAGCTGGTGATTGCCACCCATTTCTTTCTGTTAAGTCTGTGGTGGTTCTACTGTTGTAGATAGAAGATTCTGTGGGAAGGCTTGTTAAATGTTTCTCTTTCTACAAGTACAGTTCAAACCCAGGCTTCTTTTTGATGGTGAGAGGGGTAGATAATAAGCTCTATGCATATTAGTTGTCAAGTTCCTTGATAAGTTGAACTTGGCATGGCTCTACTAAGTTAGTGCTTCTTGATTATATTTCTGAAGTTCTAAAATTCCAGTGACTCACATTGGAAGTAGTTGCTATTCTGATTCAACATCCTGCTGGTACACAAAGTATAATGCAGTTATAGTAATTGAAAACAGTTTGATAACTTTCCTAACTGTATAGAAAACAGTGTACATGTGTTCTTAAAATCTAAGAACTACAGCAACTTATGCCGTAAGCTGCAGAACAGAGAATGCAAAAAAATTGAAGGGTACTTTGAAAGTCAAAATATTCTAAACATCCAGCTGATTAATTTTAGTAGGAAATTGCTACGTGCCCTGTACTTTGAAATTGGGTATTTTTTCAGGTGCTTGTGGGATTTTATCTTCATTTCTGTCAAGGAAGGTTCTTCATTTTTTCCTTGACGCAAGTGTTAAGTGCAATAGTACTGCATCAGGAGGTAAGCAGAGCTAAAAAAACTTTTCTTTTAGAACAAGTATGCACAGAAGATACTATTTGGGTATAACTAGATTGCTTTAATTGTGAAAACAAGCCTCTACTCTAGCTGTTTCCATCTCCATGTATGTAGAAGTCTGTGTATGAGAAAAAGCTTCTTATAAGCTAAGAAGCAGCAGGCTGTAAGGATTATAAAAGGTCAACCAGTCAGCTCTGCTTGTTATTTAACTTTGGATGGTCCTAGGCATACTATGGCTCTTGTGTGGGGCTTTTTACCGGTTTGGCTTTTTTGTCCCTCCCAATCTTGTGTCTCATTTCCAGACTGCAGCCCTAGTTTGTTTAGTTGTGAAGCAGAATATTGTCGTCTGCCGACTAATAGTATCAGTAGAGTCACTTATCATTATCCTGAGCAGCAGTAATTGGGCAAGCCATCTCTGTGGGTAGGATGCTGATGGTATCTCCTTGTTGCTGAAAGATATCCAGTTTCATCCATCTCCCCTGGAAGGAGGCTGCAGATACAAAAAGTACCTGTGGATGATTCAACCATTTCCCACTTAAGAACAGGAGCTGATCTCAAGATGTCAGGCTGCCTGGCCGGCAAGGAGCAAGGATAGATTGCAAGACTGTTGTATCTTCTACTCAGCTGAAAGGGTAGAACTAGTACCTTCATCACTCAAACCATTGTCTGTGGGTATGCATAGTGGAGCTAGGAGTGTTTGCTCATTTCTCATGTGAGGATGAAGGCATTTGAACAAGTCTAAAGGAGAGTTTAAAGAACTGGAGATGAGTAGTGACTGCTCCATCTTTCATTCTTTGTTCAAAAGTAGTGTGTAAGCCCAGGGATTCCAAACAGCAAAGCCTTTTCAGCATTAAATGGTGTGTAAGGGCAGGTACCTGTGGTATTTATTGCTGGAGTTTCTAAAAATAGCAATGAGCAGTCAGTCCTGCCAAAGAACTCAAAGTGTTCAGAAATACTAGGCAATTACAGGAACATTTAAGTGCTGGAAACAGGAAGAATGTGCTCAGCATCATCATGACTCAAGGTAGCGAAGTGACCTGGAAATGTCTAATGTTGGTTTCATAGTAGTACCCAGAGATTTCTGAAATCCTTCTTGCTTTACCGAGGTAGAGGTGCATTTGTCTCACGTAGAACCAAGGGGCTAAATATGAGCCTCAAAAAGGTCTTTTTGGCAATAATGCCAGTTACCAGAAATTCAGAGGAACAAGTTCTTCCAGGCTGCTGAAGATATGTAATTTACAAACCAGCTGTCACTACAGAATAGGATGTTTCCAAAACAGACTTTTATTAGTGGTCTGAGATCGTACTATTTTACTTACGTTCCTATCATGACAAATTATCTCAGTAGATTTTGTTTACAAGTTGTCTATGTTTTAGTATATGCATAAGGTTGTTTGATCAGTTTTGTCATTCAACATGCATTAGCCTATGCAAGTATTGTCAGCAGTAAGTTTTCTGTTTCGTTTTGGCAGTAGGTTGTCTCTGTCTATATCTGATTTGAAAATGCAAATTCTGATTTGGTTTATAATTAAGATACTACTTTTAGTAACAGACTAATTTTTTTTTTCTGTAGAGCCCAAAATATAGTCACATTAAGGATGGTGTTTCAGTTCTGTTGAAACCATGTTTTAATTTTTGAAAAGTCTATAATAGAATTAATCCCTGTAGAGGGTAATGCCGTACTTAAATTTTTGGGTTTTATTAAGTTAATAAACCTAGATATAGCAGATGCTCTTTAAAATTATAGTGTAAACTGATGAGTTTGCAGATGTTAATTGTAATTCTGAATTGTTTCTTTGTGGAATGTACATAAGTGTTTGCTTTTTTCTTTTATTCCCTCTCCCTTGAAAATAAAGAGCATAATTGTTCTCTTTTAAATAAAAATAATTTTTAAAAAGGTATTTTCAGTTTTTAAATTTATTTTCATGTTACTGTGATGCTTTAGTAGCTTTAACAAACTCCAAATTGTATGTGTACGTATTGATGATATTTTTTAATTAGATGTGTTTATTTTGTAATTCATTATGCATGCAGTTCAGTAACTAAATAGTATATTATTTCCAGAAGCACCATCTGCTTTTTTTGGTTTGCTGAGCAGTCACTGGGTGTTTTAAGATAATTTAAATTAGTTTAATATATTTAGGAGTTCAAGCATGGTTTTTTTTTTTTTTAAGTCATTAATGAGGAAAGAAAAAAAACTCTAGCAGACATTTCAATAATGAACCATGCAAATCAAAAGAATATGAGAAGAAGTTTCTAATTTGAGCCCTAAGGATGTAATCTGAAACACTTTACAACCTGTCCTTTTTATGGTTTAGACTTGTTGGAATGACAGTGTTCAGTTTATGTTTAAAAAACATCCCTTATGCAACAGGGAGAAAAAAAATGAAGTATTGTGAAATGTGGTTTACTGTTGTGCCTGTGTATAACATGAAGCTGTAAGTCACAAGCTTCGGCAACTTATAATATCCGCCTAATATATTGTACCAAAACTAAGGACTGGGACAGTATCAGAAGGCATGTATAGCAATTACATTTTCTCAAAATTAACTATGAAAAATATTTCATGTAACAAACCTGTAGTTCTAGGGAAAGCAAAATTTTACATGTAGAAAAAGCAAAGTGAATTTTTGAGGAGAAATCGGAGACATCCTTAAAAACCAGAGGAATGCCTCACAGACTTCAAATTTACCAACTGCAAATAGGAAAACAAGCTATTCCTAGACCTCTGGAATGCAGTCTGGGCTTTTGGTCACAGTGTTTTTATTTTTTTTCAAGTAGGCAAAGTGGTTTGGAATAGGAGATTCAAGTTCTTCCAGACACTGTTGGTTCAACCGTGTGTCAGAAATTCTTCATAACTACTTTCTTACAGGCTGAATTTGAAGTGCAGTTGGACTTATTTTTATAATAAGGAATTAGATCACTTTCACATACTTTATTCCTGTGTTGATCATGGGCTGAAGTGAGGGATACAGTGTTCTTTAAGTTTGTTTGCATTTCACTGCCTTCCAGGGTGACAAATTTGGGTTTCAGCAACCAGAGTTAGGAACCACGAGCAATCTCTGCTTTGGTATTCCAAGGCAGGGTAAAGACCGCTGAATGTAGCGTCTATGGGTTTAAAGTCCAAAGGTGCAAAGCTGTGTTTGACAAGTAACAAAGTCCTGGGATGAAATCATGACCAGCAAGAAAATAAATGGGAGTTCTGCCTTTGACTTCAGTGGATTTTATGCTAGTGTCTGGGAAAACAGATTGTATTAAAACCAGTTTAACTGTTTTGGTATTCTTTTTGCATATGTACCAACCTTTCATTGTTGAGTACTTTCCAGTATCTTATTAGATGGTGATGTAGATCTTTGTTTTACAGATACAGAATTGGAGCAAAATAAATGTGTGCCTATTCTATGTGAAGTTCTCTGCCTCTGGAGTAAACTGTATTGCTTGGTAGAGCAGGATCAGTAGTAAAATTGAGAATTTCATACAGTTTAGCTTTCATCCTTGACCTCAGTGCACTAGAAAAACTTACCTTTTACCTAATAATTTTAGAAATAAAACCAGTGCATCATTATGATATTAATTATAATTATAGCATTCATTGGGCTCATTAGCAGTGGAGGGGTGAGTAATTTTTTAATTGAAATCTACACTCACCTTTAGCCCTGTAGTCATGAACCTTGCTCAGAAAAAAAGTATTATATCTTTATATTATCTAGGTTTACTTTCTGAAAGATTATTTTAACACAATTTTCAAGCAACCAATCCTTTTATAGTGGGATTAAATTAAGCAAGTAAATGAGGAAAAGACAGCCTATTTTTAAATCTAGATTCCTCAAATGCTGTTTTACAACATTTCACAGACCAATGTAAATGTTTTTGTGATCTATATATGACAAGAGTTACTGTTGGTGTACTGAACTTATTTTTTCTTTCTTTAATATCTGAAATTAAAAGGTATATATTGTACCTCTCCTGATTCAGGGACACTAAGCTAGCATAGATACTCCTAAAATGCTGCTCTTCCTAGGCCTTAAAGTGATTAGTCATGTAGGTAAAATTTGCCTTATCTGGTCTCCATTATTAAACAATCTCATAAATAGTGTTGTGATGGAGTTCAATTATTTTTTTGTGCTGTCTCTAATAGTATAAATAAAGCATGTTGATTTTTGTTAATCTATTGTCAAGGTTCTTTTCCAAGGTTTTCTCTGCAGAGGAATTTCCCAGGTCATGAGAGTGAATAAATTCTTTATTAGATCTGTTAGCTTTAGTCTGTTCTTTAGATCTACTGAAGTGAATTTTTTACATCAGGGATCTTGTACTGACACAAAAAGGATTAGAGCTACCTTCTGTTTATCTTTATTGACACATTAGACCATGTAGGCACAAACATGCGATTTCCCTGGATGTTATTTTTCTGAAAATACATCATCATGAACACATAGTTATAATGCATCATATGTATGCATTTTTAATGAACAAAAAGTTATATGGCTGAATTTCAACCAACAACGAAAATTCACTAACAATTTTTTGGAATTGCTGTCATCTGATCTGTCATGAGTTTACTATCTTAATTAGAAAATATTTTTTTGTGATATTATGTTCAAACTATTTGTACATGTATGTCGCAAGGCTTTGGAAGCTCCTGACCCCCAAAGTTAGACTCCTGCTAAGTGTAACTGCTTACTGTTGACCCCCCCTTTCCCTGGTTTTATCCACAAATGAAAACATTCCATTTTGGTGATGACTTAAAACAAAGGATAATCTTTATTGCTCAATTTTGTGGTATGAAAAAATAGATGAGTTGTTTATCTAGTTCAGCTAAGAAAGTAATTATACATTTAACTTAGATGTTAAAAGTGTTCTTGGCCTAATACAAATATTATTTCTAGATCCAAAACTTTTCACCACTCATCTTTTCACCCTCAGGGGTACAGCACAACACGTACTTCTGTTCTTGCCTTGCATCACTTCCAGACTTCCCAGATGTGCCATTGTTTCATCACTTGAATTTAGGTGACTGCTGTGGAGAATTTGGGTAAACTTTGGGGTTTGAGCTTTTTGGTTTTGTTTTTTTTTTTTCTGACTCCCCATCTTTAGGGTTGCTAAATTTTGTGGTCTAATTTAGGAAGAGCAGTCCCTGGAGTGTTTCAGGAAGTGTATCCTGTAACCAGTACTGTCATCTTACTGCTGATTTTGTATACCAAAAAGAGCTTCTGCTGATAAATACACGTAATGCAGATGGAGTCTGGATTTAATCTTGAAATTTTCAAGGCTTGTTCATCATAAAGTACTATGAATGTTACGCTTCTTGTCAAGTAAAATTAGAAAGCCTTCAGTAAATGTGATCAAGATTCTTAACGGTCAGTAACCATCCCCCCATTCAAACATGAAGACATCATTTGTTCTCATATGAGCATGTGGCACTTTTTGTGTATAACACTTTGGCAAAGTCAATATCGTAATACATCTGCTAGTAGTTGCTTATGTAAGAAATCAGTATGTATTACAGAGGGATAAAGTGCTCTGACTTGCACACCTGGCACTTCCTTTGGAGGAGAAAAGTAAGGTCTGATAACATTTTTGTTCTGTTGGGAAACCAATATCCTTAAGCATAAAGATTTCTGAGATTTTTTTCTGTGATCTCATAATTGAATTTGAGATGTGCTCATCACCCCTTTACATTGGCATTCTTGAAAGCAATAATGATTGATGTCTTGTCATAGTTCTGATTATGCAATATTTGGAAAAAAATGTTTCTTTTTTATTGTAGAACTAATTGCAGTTAACTTTGAATTAAGGGTTATTTTGTATTTTTGTCATACATTCCCTAAGGAATTTCCTCTGGGACCAGAACCTGGCTTTTCTCTGCCTGAGCACTTCATGGACACTCTTAGCTTTGTGAATATCAGTGCCCTTAAAAGCCTTCCTTGTTATTTTCCCTCAGCTCTTTGCACTCAGTAATGCTTTGAGCTTTATCTTTTAATCCAATTTTGTACACTGGAAACTTTCACGAGGCTGATGCTAAAGTCTCTTGGTTGGTTGGCTGCAGTCAGCATAGACATCCGTTATGTGTGTTACAAGTTCTGGTTGCTTCTGGTGCACATGGTCGTATTCGTTGGAGCTTGATTTCATCTACAGTCCAGGTCCTCGGAGTCCTCCTCTCTTCCTGTCTAGCCATTATTAATTTTCATGGGATTTTTGTCTTTTCCTCTTTGTACATGAGTCTAATTTATAAACAGGTTATAAACCTATGATGTATTCCTTATATCTGACTCCTGAGCAGTTCTGTTTATACTACCAAGATCATACTTTCAAAACATTTTCTAGATGTAGCAAGCTGTAGCAACAAAACATCTTTTGCTAATCTGTCTGCATCTATGCAAAAACTTGATGGGGTTGCTAGTTGCATTTGTTTTTCGTAATCATGAAGTAATTTCAGAATATCAAGGATAGACCAAGGTTTTATGTTCTTTACTGGCACTTTTATTTAGGTGTTATATTTCTAAATGACAGATTTCTGCTTAGTTCAGACGAGCATGTAAGTGTATTCTCAGAGTGAATTTATCTTGTGTAAATATATACTTGCTAGTCTGAAAGACAAAATTAGAATTGAGGGTTTGCCGAACTACTGTAACGTATATTTTTAAGATACTTAATTAACTGAAGTGACGTATTGCCAAATCATGTATGTGTTTGTACATTTCAAACAGTTATATTGTAATTAATGTATGTCCAAGAAAATTAACTTAATCTGTTCTGTTCTATGTATTTGCCCATTTTAAGCTTGAAACACTGTTTTATAATTTAGGATTTCTCAGTAACCTCTTGTCAGATAAGTCTTCAAAGTATTTTTCAAATTTCAAATAAATTGTATCAATCTACTGGACTCTTCATTTCCTGTTTTGTTTAACATGCTCAAGAATTGAAGTAGATTAGTGATGTGTGGTTTTGCTTTGCAGCAGCTGTGTTTATTTGCCTTTATCATATAACATCCATTGTGGGAGTTTGTTTCTGTTTTCAGTTGTCATTTCAACATGCCTTTCTAATACCAAAGTCTATCTCATGGGTGGATAGATTAGAAAATATCACTAGTTAACATGTCTTTTATCTGAGTAATTTTTTTTGTTACACAGTGTCAAGTGTAACATGCCATTAGTATTATGAAAACAAAAGCAATTTTTCTGTAGAAAATTTAATGTAAGACAGAGAAGGGAATAACATAAATGAATTTACTGGAGATTGTGTATTGAACTGACTCATTACTCAGTTAAGTAAGTTTACTGCTGACTAGTAAATGTCATGACTCAGTGCTGCAACATAACGAATATCTGAAGGTCAATTTTTAATGCAAATACTTGTGACATAAGTCACCACTTTTTTAAAAGCTAATTTACTGAGTTTGATACTGACCAAGTATCTTATCTGATTGTAGTATTAGCAAATGCAGCATCTTGGAAAACAAAAACAACAAAGAATCCCAAAATAAACAATAAACTAATAAAAACAGGGGAACAAGAATCAGTCAGCAACATACCTGACTTCTGTGGGGTTTTTATTGTGGGCGCACCTTTTTTTGTTGTGGAGTTTTTTTTTTCCTTCTTGAACTTTGCTAGTAATTGAAGATGTGTGTATGGCTGAGAATCTGTATAAAATAACCCAGATATGGGATTAATTCGTCTGGATTTGTGAAGAGCATCACTGGCTAAGTGTTGGTGAAAGTGTGCATGAGATAATGAATAATTTGTAGCTCCCAGTTGTTCGTTTGGTTCATGGTGAAAAGGGAAGTTTGTGAATTGCTGTTACTGTGAGACTTACAGACTCATGGCTGTTTTGTGTTCATCATTGTTTCATATCAGATTTTTCTAGCCTTTATGCATACTGTTTCCTTTAGTGTTTGTTTACTTTGAGGATACTTAAGACTTAATACTCTAAGAAGATTTTTTTTTTTTTTTTTAATTTACATCACTCGTATCTTGATGTCACTAAGGAGCGGGGTGGAACAAACTTTCTGTATTCATTCTAAGGAAAAGATGTACTAGGCAAGCTTTCCTTTTTTCCCACAGAGAGAATTACTATTTATAGTTTAATATTCTTCAAATTTCATCTTTGAATGCTCTGTTATATGAGGAATGCTTGCTTACTGTTGCATAACTTGCAAGAACTGTAGCTTCCTTCAGGTTGTGTGACTGAGCATCTGTATTTTTGCTTTGTATATGAATATGTAACCAGAAGATATATTTCTTTACCTTAAGACCTCTTTCTGCTTTTTGACATCTAGGAAATGAAGCATTGCTTGTGATTCTGGAAGACTCAGTGTACAACTTTAGAAACCTGGAAGAGTATTTGTAATCTGCTCTTTCAGTTTCTGTGTTATGTGAAACGTGGAATATATCAATGTTGTGCTAAGTTTTCGGTGTTTTGTCACAAAGCTTTTGTTTAGTTACTAGACCAACTTATGCTGGCAAAAGAATTGTGACCAATGAGTAATTCAGTTGAGTCTGGAAATACAGGGCTAGCTTTATTAGTGAACACTTAGGAGTTATATGATCCCTGAAAGTGTCTTGGACAAGGCTTTTACCACAGAAATTGTATATAAGATGGGTAAAACTGGTACTTGTGTATAAAAGTTTCTTTCACATTTCTGTGTGTACCTTTATAAACAATTTTGATTTCCTGTGTACCCTTTACCTTGTTGTACGTTAAATATCTTTATTAGGATTTGTTGTACTTGTGGTATTACCTAATTTACAAACCAAATCAACTTGATGATGATCAAAAAAGATCTTGTTTATACTGTAAATAACATTCTAATCCTTTAAAAGGGTAAAAAAAATAAGAATTAATAACTTAAAGGTATTGTTTTAAAACAAATTAGTCACATCCAAACATCAAATTAGTCATATCCAAACCATATCTTTGCAAAATTTTTCTGGGGGATAATGTATTGCAAAAGTAAAAAGTCAACGCACTTTTATAATTAAGATATGAATGCAACACTAGTTGTTTTAGGGTAGGCAGATATCCATGGTTGTTTTGCAGGGTTTGCACCATATTTCAGGGACAGGACTTTTAAGTATGCATTAAAAATACATATTTGTACATAAAATCAATTTTGTGCAGAATTTTTGCAATGAAGAAAGAAGAGCTGAACACTTCTTCTCTTTCATCTCTTGTAACTGGTAAGACCTTATGAAATAGGCCATACTTGATTAATGTTAGGTATGATAATGTAAAAGGCTTTGAAGAAATCCCATCTGTTCATCATCAACAGGGAAGTTAAACTTTTTCATCTATCTTAAAAAAATATATATCAGAGAAGCAGTGGAAGGAGGAAACAGCTGGCAAAGGTCAGGCTGAGCCAGCAACTGAATTTTAATAACTTACAGGGTGTGCGTGGGGGGATTTAGTTCTATTTTCATGCCTTTTGAACTGGCCTGTATATTTTCCTTACTATCTCATAGTTTTAGAAAATGCTGATTTTCTTCTCCTTTTGACTTTTCATTGTGACTTAGAGAGGAGGTAGTGAAGAATGTATTCATTTGTACGCATGAAACAACAGTGTTAGCAATTCCTATTTTTTTTGTGTTGCTAACTACGAGCTAAGCATGGGACCATCAGACTTACAGTAAATAAAGTAGCCTGAATGAGGCTCATCTGAGTCTACACAGTACTTCTCATGTCAAATCTTGCTGGTCTCATTTCTTCTTGCCAGAGTTACTCTAATAGATCACATTCCTTGCTCACTTTGATCAAGCAAGAGAGCTTTCTTTCACATGATATCTGCAAATGTTTCTTCTCCCTCTATAGTGCTCTTGTAACTTTATTAGTATTTATCACCTTGGTTGTTTGTTCAAGATGCAGCTAGACACTTGTCTGCCTAATGTACACTTCAGGAATAGAAAGTTTTCATCATGTTTATTAAGTTAATATCAGTTTTGACTGTCTAATTAAAAACTACCAGATCAACCTGTGTAATGCAAAAATCTTGTTTAGTCTCGTCCATTGCATTAAAAAGTTAAAGATTGGAACTGTTGCTTGCATCTTTCTGGCTAGTGTTACTGGAAGCTTTGGTAGTGCTTGAATATTTTGTATTTCAAGAATGCCCAGGGGTTCCATTGAGTTGTGTAGTGTTCAAATGTGCAATAAGCAACATGCTGAAATTGGGAAGCCATGAAATACCTTCATGCTCATGACGGTTGTTATTAGTAGATGAGAGCTATTTATCTTTTAACGTTAAGTAGAATCGCCATGAGTTGACGAATATGCCTTTAATTTCTTTGTTTTAAATAATTAAAACCTGGTTTAGAGTGTCTGTGACCTACTTTGAGCATACTCTTGTGGACTGTGGTAGCAAGAGGACACTGGCTATTCTTAGAGGCCTTGAATCTTGAGCAGTGTTGAGGAAATTAGTCTATTCTGCTACTTATTTATTTGGCTATTCCAACACTAGGAATAAATGAGAACACTCCATTCAGTGCCTAGTGTTGCTACCCTGGTGTACTCTGAACATAGGATAATCTGCATGAGCCGTTTGCCTTGGGACAGCTAAATGAATCTGAGCATAGTAGCAGGCTTGGCTCTGTTTTGTGCCAGGGCCCTTGGCCAATGAGCCCAGTAGAATTCATATCTTTGAGGTCCTGCAGCACTGAAGGACCTCATGATATAGGAAGAAAAAAAATCCATGTCTTTTATTAGCAACTATACCAAAGTCCTTGAAAAGCTATGTGACTGATCTCATACTGCTCCCATGGTGTAATTAGAGGAGTATCCTTGACTCTAGTGGAAGATGCAGCATCTCAGGTATGCAGTATCCTTTGGATTGTGGGCTGACATCTCTAAGAACTAGATTATGTTGCGAAGAATCTGAATATCAAAAGAACAGCCAGAACAGAAGTATCTCGCTAATGTTTTGATGTTTGAGCATGTCAGCTCCTACTGGAACTGCACTTCTGGTGAGCAAGACCAGTCAAGCTGGTCTGATGCCTGGCAAAACCCTGCTGCCAATTAGCTGACATGCACAGTCACAGCGGATGCCCGATACTGGCAATCTAAACATTTGTAGTGTTCTTGTGTGTACCGGTACTTGGGATCTTTGGTAGTTATACATCGAAATCATCAAAACTGAGCATAAATGTGCAAGAAAAAGGGTCTAGACAAGTCTTAACTTTGGTTTTATGTGACTATTGTAAGCATATACCTTGATTCAAGAATAAGTGATTTAGTCTATATTGAAATGAGGATTAACAATTCTCATCACATGAAGGTGTTTTCTTTTAAAGAACTGGAGTTTCTAGAGTAAAGATTACAGCTTTCCTGTGTTCTACTGAGTAAGCCATTCTACTGCAAAACAAACTTACTTTTTTACTATTTTAACAGTAATTCATTAACATTAGTATTTAATGCAAACTAAATTATGGAAGAAAATTACAATACCTGAGAAGGAAGGAAGAGGCAACTCTTGGAAATTCTGGTGGTTAAACTTTCAGCATCCAACATATGGCATTCACAGTTTTGGAGTGGCATGGTGTGTTGTTGCGTTTTTAAATTATTTTTTTGAATTTTATTACAATTTCAAGTTTAGTGATAGAATTTACTGTAGGTTGACAGTGTAACTGGATATGTGGCAATATAAATGGTGATAATAGAAGTAAAAGAACCTTATACTAACAATCAAGGAAGGCCTTTTTGAACATGTGGAGTTTGGGGCAGCCTTTGCTACAGTGACCATGAGACTGTGGAGTTCAGTATCTTGCATGAATGAAGCAGGGCATCAATTAAGTTTGCAACCCTGGTCTTCAGCAAAGTTAACTTTAGCCTCTTCAAGGGACCATCTTTGACGAATCTCGTGGGACTGTGCCTGCAGGGAAGAAGGATCCAAGAGAGGTAGTCAGTAGTTAAGCACTACTTGCTCCAGGCTCAAAACTGGTGCATACTGATGAGCAAGAAATTGAGCAAAGGGGGCAAGAGACCTGTGTGGATGAACAAGGAGCTCCTATCAATATTCAGGGACAAGCAGGAGATTCACAGGAAGCAGGGACAGACCACTTATAACAAATATAGAGATGTCAGAGTATGCAGAAATGCAACAAGGAAGGCCAAGGCCCATCTGGAATTAAAAATCTGACCAAGGATATCAAGTACAGCAAGAAAGCTTTCTTCAAATGCATCAATAACAAAAGGAAAACTAAGGAAAATGTGGGCCTGTTTCTGAATGGAGCAGGGACTCTGGTGAGAGAGGATGCAGAGAACGCAGAGTTATTGAACACCTTTTGTCCATCAGTCTTCACTAAGAAGACCAGCCCTCAGCAATCTCTGACCCAGGGGACCAGGGAAAGGGGATGGTGGAAAGAAGACTTTTGCTTGGTCAGGGAGGATTGGGTTAGAGATCAACTAGGCAAACTTAATATTTGCAAGTCTGTGAGCCGTGATGGGATGCATCTACAGGAGTACTGAGGGAGATGGCAGACACCATAACTAGGCCACTCATGATCAACTTTGTAAGGTCATGGCAGTCAGGAGAGGTGCTTGAGGACTAGAGGAGAACAAATGTCACCGCGGTCTTCAAAAAGGGCAAAAAAGGAGCACCCAGGGAACAACTGGCTAGTCAAACTCACCCTAATCTCTGGAAAGGTAAATAAGTGCCTCATTCTGGAGTCCATCTTTAAGCATATGGAAGACAAGAAGGTGATCAGGAGTAGTTGGCATGGATTCACTAAAGGTAAATCATGCTTGACCAACTTGATTGTCTTCTACAATCACAAAGCTTCCTGAATGGATGAGGGGAGAGGAGGGAATATTGTCTACCTGGACTTCAGCAAGGCTTTTGACACTGTCTCTCACAGCATCCTCATAGGCAAACTTGGGAAGTGTGGACTGGGTTGAGTGGACAGTGAGGTGGATTGAGAGCTGGCTGAATGGCAGATCCCAGAGGGTCATTGTCAGTGGCACAGGGTTTGGTTGTCACTAGTGGCCTGTCACTAGTGGTATCCAACAAGGATTGATACTGGGTCCACTATTGTTCACATCGGTGACTTGAATGAAGGGGTAGATGCCTCTTCAGCAAATTCACTGGCGACATGAAACTGGGAGGAGTGGCCAATACCCTGGAGTGCTGTGCAGAAGGATCCTGGCAGGTTGGAGGGATGGGCAGAGAACAACTGTCTGAAGTTCAGCTAAGGCAAATCAGGGTCCTGTATCTGGGGAAGAATAAAACCCCCTGCACCAGTACAGGCTGGGGGCTGACCTGGTGGAAAGCAGCTCTGTGGAGAAGGATGGACCACAAGCTGTCCATGAGCCAGCAGTGTGCCCTTATGGACAAGAAGGCCAATGGTATCATGGAGTGCATTTAGGAAAAGCATTGCAAGCAGGTTGAGAGAGGTGATCCTGGACCTCTTTTCAGCTGTAGCGAAGCCCCATCTGGGGTACTGTATCCAGTTCTGAGCTCCTCAGTACAACAAAGACTCAAAGCTCCTGGAGCAGGTCCAGTGAAGGGAGACAAAGATGATTAGGCGACTGCTAATCAGGAATGATTGGAAGGCCCTGCTGGAGTAGTGAGGTTGGACCAATTGACCCCACCAGTGGTTCCTTCCAACCTTAACCATTCCAGGACTCTCTAATGCTTTACAACATGTTATAGCCTTAACAAAAAACATTCATCCACTTAAATGGCAGAATCTTTGTCTAGTATTTTGAGCTCTGTTGTCAAGGCCTGCTTATACATTCAGTATAGACATGCACATCCAAGAACAGAAATGGATGTCCTTCAACCTAGGCATCAGATGATGTCTGTTAGATAAAACAGGTTGTGTTGGAATGATTGCATTGACTCTTTAAAGAAATGAAATTCATTGGTAAGCAGTACTGAAGGCAGCAATTTCAGCTTTATCTCAGACTGAGGGCTTCCTGGTGATACTTCTTAGCAGACTGTTTTGAATTCTGAGCCTGACCTCCAAGGTCCCTTAAGCCTCTCTTCAATCTGTTGGTAGGAAACCTCAAGACAACATAGAAAGGACAGTACTCTTTCTTGGTCTGGGGAAAGAAGTTTTACTGAATGTAATGAGGCTGTGTAAGTACTGTATTAAAAAAAAAATTGACTTGGAGACAGTCTGAGCAGTTGTGTTTCTGTTCTACTTAGGAGTCATAGAATGTCACTGTTAATGAATACTCTTTTTCTCAAACTGATCCAAGTTAATAAGAACATCTTTTGTAGGACAAAACCCCATTGTTTTTTCTAACCACAAATCCATTTGCTACAGCAGTTACTAAGCATCTTGAATAACATGACCAAGGAACTAGGCATTGCTTGGGAGATAAGGGCTGGCTCAGGCTCCACATGTTGGAAAACAATGCAGTAGTCATCTAACTTAGCTGAAACTCAGCAGTCTCACTGCTGTGGGGAAGTGCTGCTCAGCTGTCCTGTATGATATAGGGCTCATGAGTTACTCTCAGAGGACAGTTGTTTACCCTGCAGAACTGTGGATCTGAGGGATAGTTGTTACAAATCCCATAGCTTTCCCATTTTTCTGTTTTTGGAGACCAAACTAATTACAGACCCTCAGAGAATAAAGTGAGGGAGGCTTACACCATTCCACTCTTTGTGCCTTCTTTTGAGCAAAGGACGATGTAGTCCTAATAGCCACTCTTACTAGGTTAGTAATTGATACTACTCTTTGAGTAACGTGTGTCTTTACAATCTGATCTACACTAGCTATGACTTCTCAAAGGCATGCTGTTAATAGGTTTGCTACTTGAAAGTGTGCTATTACTTGCTAGGCAGTGGGATTCTGCACTGTCCAGGGCCCAAAGTAGCTTGCAGTTTCATTGCATGTGCTAAGAGCTACCCAGTCTGCTGCCTTATTTATTACTGGGTAGCACTGTGGAAGAGTGAAGGCCGGTTTGTTAGTGAAGAAGTGATTCCTACTGCTAAGGGTGGCTAAATAACCATGGGGTTTTTGATGGGGAGAGAAGGGAATTGTTACTGGAAGTTGGCAAGGCCTTGTGCAGTGAGAAGCTGAGGTCATAGGAATCTAACAATATGCGTAAGGAACTGGGATTGGCAGCGAGGGAATCTGTGAGCTCAAAGGAATCATCTTGTTTAACAGGAAGGAGGAAATAGTTTTACCATTAAGGGAAGCTGTGTGATTATGGGACATTTGTCAGAGATGTTCAATAGTGCAGGCAGAGAAAGTGGATGGGGAAAGTAATGTGATTGGGAAACAGATAGATGTGATGACATGGGACACAGGCTGAAGAAGGGGAAGAGGAGCAGTGCTTAGGGTTTCTGGGAACAGAGGGAGAAAGTCAACTGGGTTTAGGTTCTACTCAATATACCTGGGTGAATTGACAGTTGTAAGAAATTAAGAAAGGTTTGAATGCACTGCTGCTCTGTGTGTTAATGAAGTTGAGCTGCAACTCATGTTTTTGAGCAGGGCTTTATCCTATTCCTTCATTTTTGCTGAGCTGTTCATGATATTTCTCTTGCCATGTAAAAAAAGGAAGTGATATAATCCCTGTAGTCTTTATTTGTTAGGTGTTTGTTGAGCTGACAAGATGATGAATGCAAAGTGTATAGAAAATCAGGTACTTACTTGGAAGCTAGTAACTTTCACAAACTGTATTTTGAGAATTTGGAGTACCGATGAATTTGTCTTCAGTTTTTTTACCAGTAGTTTCTATGTCTAATTTATTAATTCTTACATAATTCTGTCTTTTCTATCTTTTTCCAAAACAGGATGATACCCCTTTCGTCTCAGACACTGATGATGAATCTTCATCATGGCCAAACACAGGAATATGTGATTAAACCCAAATATTATCCAGTAAAAAAAGTGATTGCAGGAGAACAGTCCACCGAGGGCTCATTACCACTGAGACTGGGCCAGGATCAACCTGCGTCATCTTTTCGATGTGAGTACAGCTACAGAAAGCATACTCCCTTCTTTCCTCCCACAAAGCCCTCACCCCAATTTTTAAGATTTCGAAATTTTCTGTGCTAACGCTTCAAGACAGAGAAAGGTTAAAAGAATTATACATGAGAATTCTTAGATTAGCAAATGCTCCAACATTCTGCATTTTGTGGAGAAGCAAAACAGATTTCCTGGATTCACAGCTGGAATTTCATCATGCTATTTCTAGTTGATAGTTTTTCCTTCAGATAAAAGGTGCTTTGTGAACACTTTGCTAGAATAGGCATAACTATGAGTGTATTCACTGTCAGTATGATGGATACCCTTTTTGGAAAGCTGGAGTCCAGGATTGTGGTCTCATTGGTGACTATTTTTCTCTATATTTAATTTATTATGTGTTTATGAACTTCTGCACAGTATGGAGGCTGCATGAGAGTTTCTGCTTCATATTTATTAAAAAAGGATTGTGTAGGTGCCCAGCTTGTGGCCTTGGCTCATGCCCCATTGTGTGGGGAGCTTGAGGACAATTTTTGGCTTAGAAGATGAAGAGCTTGATGAATTATGGGTTAGGTATTACAGAGCGTCTGCTGGCTTGATTTGAAGAAAAGTTCCTGCAGTTAAATAGTGGACTGATTAACATTGAGACCTTAAGGTACTTGCAGTCTCCTGACAGATTTCCTCTGCTGTAGCCCAGAGAATTATGGTCTGCTGAGGTTTTAGGGAAGAACCTTTACTTCTAAATCTTTAAATAGAATTTCTTTGTGTATCTTTGCATTTCTGTGTTGCACATCTTTATGCTCTGTCCATTTATACTGAAATACAACTCCCTGCTTCCTTTTTCTCAGGTGTAAGTTCATAGATGGTAAATGAGAATATTGGCTCTAATGAGAAGAACAGTGGGCAGCTGGAGGTCTTTCAATTAACATTTTCAGACTGGTGAAGTATGCTTCATGCAAAGCACTACCTCCCTTTTTCAGAAGCATCAGAAAGATATTTAATCACACTGTCAATGTGAACTAGTAGTCCCTTTTGCAATTAAGACAATATTGCTTTTCTTCCAATTAGCAGCAATTTTCCTTAAAAAAATATTAGTGGCCACTGGGATTGAATTGTGTTCCTCACTTCTGACTCTTGCTACTCAGAGTTTACAAATTCCAGCTTGTATAGTACTCCAGTATTTGAAGTGACTGTTCCTGGTTGGATTCTGGCCAAAAAATTCTTCCCTTTTGCCCCCATTTTTCAGGCTGTTTGATTTAGTCTACCTTAGATACACTCAGTGTTAATTGCAAGTACCAGGCTGCCACTAAATTAATAGGTTCTGTGAGGGTTTTTTTTCCTCTGTAGTAGCATAAGGAGATAACTCCATCCAGCTGTTTGACAAAAGAGCCAGTGCTTCCACCTTTTTCTAGCTTACTTGAGCCCCACTGTTAATTACAGTATTCTGAGGGACATGACTAGGAGAAGGAAAACCAGGAGCTAAAGAAAAAGAGTATTTTTTGTCAAATTCTAAGAAACCCCTCAGTGAGCAATGCTTTAGTAAAACATTCTACGCTTACTGAAAAGCTTATGACTCCTAAAACAACCAGAGGACAGGTAGTTAAAAGAGATTTTAGGGCCTGATAAAATCAACCATGACTTAAGCATTGACTTAGAGGAAAAATGCAGGGCTAGGTGAAAGGATATTTAGATAGTGTTGAAATTTCTGATACTGGGCTCTTCAGCAACCTAAAAAGGTCGTATTACCTGTTTTGCCCCCACTTCTACATCCGTGAGGTGCAAGTCAGTGATGCCAGCTTCTGATGAAGCAGTTTGGATATCTAGTAGTCCAGAGGGCACTCTGAGCTGTGTTATTAGAGTTTAACATTGTATATTCCTAACCTGATCAGGAGACTTAGAACTTGGCCAGCTATATCTATTTAGGGTGGCTTCTGGTTTCTGGAGTGCTGGAATAAACTCTAAGAATAGAAGATTACTTGTTTTGCTAAGAAGTGAATGTTAACTTCAACTGTCAGTATTTTAGTGTTAGGGATGTTTAAATTAATTCAGTGAGGTAAGATTAGGATGTAAAACTTCATGTCAGGTGTTCTGTGATAACCACCAATATGCAGTTCCTAGTCCTGTCTTGAACAGAGAGATGAGCTCTGTGAATTAGTTCATACTTATGTCACAGTTGACATTATCTAGTTAATTTATGAGTGGCTGATTATCTCATGGTGTTTTGTCACTGCTCATAAATGTATAATCTTGTTTAATGGCAGAGCCTCTTATTTCATTGAGCAATGGAATTGGTAATGACAATGTGGAAATACTTGAAAAGGAAGAGGGGGAAAATGTAATAATTGTACTAAAAAAGTGAAAGCCAAAAAGTTTGTACTGAATGCTTCACAATTTTTTTTATGCTATTATTAAATAATTTTTTTTCAGAGAAGAGAAAAATTAGTAACCAGGTAATATTTGGTGGTATTGCCCAAGAGTTCATAGTTATCAACTAACATGGAGTGCAAAGCAATCATTCTGTTATTTTTTTTTCCTGAACATTTCTATGCATTTTACTGTTAAGTATTAAAACTGTGACAGAGATTGGCATCTGTGAAAGATGTATGCCGTAGCTGCAATTGGTATTTGTGATTTTTCTGGACTTCTTTAGGTTATTTCAATCTAGTGATATGAAATAGATAGTCTTGAAACTGGAAAAAGTGTCAGTCTTGAGTTATCTTTACCAACAGGTCTGTCCTGGCAGAGGCAAATGAGATGTGGGGTACTAGTAGACTGGGAGGAAAACTGCCAAGCCTGAGTAGGTGCTTCTGAGCGTCTCCTCATTCACAGAAAGTCAGTCATGTTTGAATGCTCCACAGTAGTGTTGTAAGATCAACTTTTGGGTAAAAAATGTTGAAGATTAGTTACTTGAAACATTTTTCAATAAAAATTATCTTAAGGTTCCTCCCATAATGTTTACTCTGATGTATTTATGAGCAGTTTCCCTTCTCTGATAATGTTCAGAACATGCAGTATAGTAGTCTTATTAAAGACAGCAAATATTCTGTTCTTTTTTGGCTTTTAAGCTGAATTTTACTGTAAAGTTATATATCACATCTGCAGAGCTTGAAAATTCAGTAAGCCATTTGGGTTACAATAATAGGATTTAAAGTTACCCTGGGATGTGAAATCAAGTTACCTGCCAGTAGCCATTTCTACTATCAAGCATTTTGAACTTTTGTCCTGTGGAATACAAGCCATCTCTAAAGACTAGCTAGCATAAGGACTCATAAAGCTTACATAAAAATTTTAATTTCTTACTGCTAAATTTGAAATTCTGATTCGTTGTGCCTACTAGGTGAGACTGTTAAAATTGTTCATAGTGATTTTTAAGAAGTCTTGTTTTGTAAAAACAAAACAAAGCCCCACCTTGGAAATAATGTTAAAAATCTTAAACATTGTTTTGAGTTCACTGACTCATTCAAATTTTCAGAAGGGTCACAGTTTTATGCCATAATTAGTTTTATCTCCTTATGCCTTGTATTGTAATGCAGTTTAATTTATATGGCCGTATATTGTGTTTTTCAAAGGGCTCATACTACATTCAGTATAGAAGGAGAGAAAAATCATTACCCATAAGTGTGGTGGTGTATATAAAGTGCTTGTTTTTAGACCTGAAATGCTATTTTGCTTGCATACTTCTAAATAATCTGTTAAAGATATTACACTCTAAAGCATTGATCCAATTCTATTTAGTCATTACGCTGTTATATTTAAGTTACTGCAAATTAATCATCAAATATCTTTGTGTTGAATTAGCAAATACTTAAGGATAAGGCTTTGGAAGTTCAGAGCCTTCTCAAACAAACAAAAATTGTTCATGTTGAATAGGCTGACAGTTGCAGAGAAACTATAAACGTGGTTTTGTGCCAGCAGGAAGACTGAATATATAGTGATAAAAATAAGCTGGTAGTGGAATTGATATGATCAGCAAATAAAAACTGATCCATCCATCCATCATGTGTATCTCAACATTTGTAATGTAAATATCAAGAATACCTTAATATGTAGGTGAGGCCAGCCAAATATAAGTCTTATAAGCCAATATATGTCTTTTATAAGCTCACCATGAACCGAGTAATTCTCAAGAGATGCATTACTTGCTTAAAACTACATACTATCACACTAGACCTATAATCTGCCTAAATATTTAGAACCTCAGAGCTAAAAATTCTGTAACGGTAGCAATGGCAGCAGCGCTGAAATTTCAACTGCAAAATTCTATTTGCAACCTAGTAGCCTATAAAACAGGAGGAAGATGTTTTTAGTAATTCAGGTATGTCTACCTCAGACATTTCCAACTACTCTCTTAATGACACTATTAAATAGTAATCACTAGTTAGCTGAGCATGGATCCTCTAAATATCAGTGTTTATCTCCCTAGCTTTATAAAGGCAATGCTGAAGAAAATTAGTGAAAGAATTCTGTGCTGTTTCTATTGGTCTAAAATGTATAAGTATATGAAAATAAACAAATTCTAAACTTAACATACTCTTTCTGGAATTCCTTTCAACGTAGTTTTTGTGAGAATCATTCATTACAGTGGTAAGAGGCTAGGAAGTTCTCATTTTTACTCTATCCACTTCTGGTGCTAAGTGATTCTTCAGAAAATGCACTGAAATACAGGTTTCATTTTCCAGCCAGAGATGGTTGAGGGCTAGTTTTTAGTGGCATTGTGCATTTTCCCCATCAAGCTGAAAAAAGTGAAATTTCTGCTTCTGAAATCAGTTGCCTACATATGTAGGACAACTTTGTACACCAGGCTACAGTTCCCCATCAGTACAATGATGATGCCACCACTTCTCTGTCTTAGAGACATGTCAAGAAAATATATTAATTAGTGCCTGAGGTGACCACAGAATATACTAAAAGCAGAAGAAAAACTCAAGAGTAGCTATAAAATGCTTTCCCAAACTGGAATGTTATCATGTGAAGTAAATAAAGCATGTGTTTATATAACAAAGTTATACCAAGGAAGAAGGGAGGATAAGAAGATAAATGAGACTAATCTCTCTGTTCAGGAAGACAATATGACAAGTATGTGAATTTTGCAATTGAAGTTGTGTGTTAAGTTTATAAAATTAAATACTATGGCAGACTTTTTTCCCTTCTTTTAAGTAGGTGGAGTTTTTTTGGTCTTCACCAAAATTTCTTATAAAATGCATTAAGAAGACTTGCCTCCATTTTAGGTAGTCAGTGAAAATATGTCTTGAATTTAAGTAGTACAGGTTAGATAGGCTTGCAGCACCCTACTGTGACTTAGTTGTGTGGTCCAACTGGAGGTTGGACTAGTATGCCTGTATGGATATTGGTCTTCTAGGATCTGCATGTGATTCTGTGGGCAACACTTGAATTCCTGTGTAAAGATGAAGCTGAAACAGCATGAAAGTCATGTAACTCTTCTGACTGTGGATATGTTATATTGCCTCATATTTTACAACATAATTTTACATGTGTTTATTTACATGAAATAAGATTAATGTGGAAGAAAATGTCCCAGCACTTATAGTTGTGATGTGGAATACCCTGTTAGGAGTTTGGCGTAACAGTGGCTTTCCTACTACTGGAAGCATAATGAACTGATAACTTAGAGAAACTCTTCTTTAAGCTCATTCATAATTTGCACAAGCTGGTTTCAGCGATGACTTTATAGGTTGACTTGAGCAAAAACAGGTGTCACTTTGAAATTCCAATTTAAGCTATTTCTGTGGAATTGCACCATTCTGACTTCATTAAGTGACACTTGCTTCATGATGATAGTGTTTCCCCAGCAGGAAGTATGGGTAAACAGCTGTGAAAGACATACATGTTTTTCTGTTTAAAAAAGTGCACACAGAGATACAACATTTGTTCCATAAATGCATCTGTATGATTTGACATTCTACCCGAGTTCAGAGTTGACTTTAGAGGAAAGTCTCCCTCTGGTCTTCACTGGGTCAGATATTCTTTCCACCCTCCTTTTGATATTTGTTTGTGGAACCACTCTGCATAAACAGCAAAATCATTCTCTCACTGGCTCGTCTTAACCAGAGCACTGCATCATGATCCTTGTAACTTTTGCTTATCAATGGATTTATGGATGTTAGAGTTAAACAGTGGTAACTTTCCTAACAAAGTTTTGGAAAATTTGGAGGTAAGGGAGGGTGTTAAAGCTTTACTCTGAACAAGATATAGCCCAGCAGAATAAGGTGAGTAAAAAGTTAGAAGGCTAACAAGAAGGAATAACTGAAAAATCACAACATAGTATATTTGGAGGGAATGCAGAGTCAAATTCACTTCAGTCACTTATGGCAACTGACATTCATGTCTTGCTACTAAAGCTGTACATAAAAAAATACAAGGAAATAGGGTTAGAAATAGTAGGTGTAGAAATGTCCAGGACTCTTTTGTTTTGTGTTCTCAAATGCAAAACATTTGCACATGTGTTCAAAACCTTTCCTCCTATTCAAGAGTCAGGATGGAATTTTCAGGGACATTCTAAAAAGTTTAAGGAAAAAATTTGATGCTGTCAGCATCGGGGTCAAACAGCACTGTGGTTTTATTGAGAACAAAACCCAGACAAGTTCAGTGAAGCACCCTTTTCCTCTCTCCCATTTAAGAGCATTACCCATCCTGCTATGGAATGGCATGGCAATTCATAACAGCTATTTAAAGTTTACTTTTGATTCCAGCAGGACTTAGAAACAATAGACTCAACTCAAGATGTAAATTAAGTGGCTTAACTAGATTCACACTAATGCAGCTAACTCTACCAAATCAAGCAGCACATTTACTTAGCTTTTGCTTCAAAAATAGAGTGACAGATTCTGAAAAAATAACTTTAACAAATGAATGTCATTTATTTAGCATTTATGAAAGACTATGGAGTTCTTTGAAGGCTTTGGAATCAGAATAGCTCTGTATAAATACAAACTGTTTCATTCAATATACTGTAGCTGTAAGCATTTTAACAATACCCTTTCTAAGCTGTCTTCATGATTGTTTTTGTAGCCATGAAAGGCTCACAATTGAGGAGGCCAGTAAATCAGCATCCCCCAAAAACTACTGTATTTTTCTCTTTGGACTCTGAAAAGATTTTATGACCCTGAACTCACCAATTGAATGTTTGTGTGACAGGCAAAGGCTGCTGGTACTTTCATAGAAACTATTTTAAATGCTGCATTCACCCAAAAATGAATTATCATCTCTATGCTTTAAAACATGGAGACAGAGACTGATATACAGCACCATGAGGAAAAATGTTGGAAAACCAGATTGGTGATCTGGCAAACAGAATTAAAATCAGTTCAAAGTGTGCTGTAGCTGGGGGAAAACACAGACTGAGACAAATGTATCTCAACTGCTGCAATGAAAGAGAATTGGCTCCAAACCCAAAAATTTCTCAAGAAGAAAAAAAAAGAGGAGACTTTCCAGAAAATTCTATAGGGGAAAACCTCTATGACGTGTTTGAAAAGTGTTAATTTAGGTGGATATAGAGACTGATTGAACCCACACAAACACAAAAGTCCCTTAACCGGGGTAACTCCAGAGTTGCTGTGATACAAGTCTTTGATACCAAGAACTGATTCTGATTGTTGCAAGTAGCTGAGTCTGTTTTTCTTCACAGGAAATGTAAAAGTACTCTTCTCCATCAGTGCCGTTACCTATGCCACAGAGAATGAACAAATATTGACAAAAAAAGTACTGCAAGAAGAAGGTCCTTTACTTTCCAGTGAATCTGAGGTTTCAAAATCAGTGACATCCTTATTTCTGTTGTCATTTTTTCCCTCTTCAGAAAATTAAGGGAAAAAAAGATCTTGGTTTCATGCAGCACTGAGAGAGAAGAATTTTAATGGTGATTCAACATGCAGAGGTGGCTATGTACATTTATAACTTAATTCCATGACGTCCTGTCCTTTATCACTGTTTACAGTTTGTTGACTTCCTTAGTGCTTTTCAGTTGTTTCCTTTCAGGAAATGGAATGTTAAGTGGATATACTTAGAAAGGTAATATTACTTTAATTTTTATTCACTTTTCTTCCCAGAAATTATAAACATTGATTGTTGCACTTTAGACTCTTTTTGTCATTTAAGGGAGTTGCTTGTGTTGGGAGGGGGAAACTGTCTGTCTCAAGAATTTATTTTCTCAAGAAATAATACTCTTCCAACTTAAGACTTGTAATACTGTCGTGTACTATTTCTATTACTGTTGTGAAAGAAGCCTAAATAATTACCTTAGGCAAAATGCATAATTTTAGATGAGTGAGATCAAGTGGGAATGACTCTCATTCCCAGTGTATAAAGGCCGAATTCAGACCTTCTTGAAAGAGTCCCTTTGATAAAGTGGACAGTGGCATTGTATTTAGCTGGTAATAATAAAGCTCCTGTATGACTGCAAGTCTGTGTGTAAAGATGTTCACCACCTTCAGTAGCTTCCAGCAAAAAGTTGCTTGTAGTGGCCTGTGAAGTCACTGCTGCTTCATTACAGCTGAGATGAGGATTGCGTAGAATGACTTTCTGCCTTAGATGTATGTCTGTGTTTAAATGTGGCATTTTGGCTTTTATTTCCATATCCTTCAAGTGAAAGCCTTCTGGGTCCAAATATGCTTAGGTACCTAGGAAGCTGAATAACATGAATGGAGGCTAAAAAGTCTTGTACACCTGAATGCTGTGCTGATTTCCTTACAGCCGGAGTTGTATCCAGCCCCAAGCCTGAGGCATGGATGTGAACTCTCAAGCATGAGACTCTTGAAGAGCTTGAAGTTCTGTTTCATGATAAGTACTTCACTCTGAAAAAGATGAGTTATTTGGGTTCTAATATTTTGCAATTCATACCTGAAGCTGCAGCTGAAGCACTTGACTGCCTGCCTATCCTTAGAGGGGCAGTCAACTGAACTCTCCTGCAGGATTAAGCTCCCTAAGCAGTGCTATAGCATAGTGGTGTCTGGAACCCAGTCACCCAGATCTTCAAAGAAATATGTCTGAGCCCTAAATGGATTTGAACTAAGCAGTCTTAGGTTCTCAGCATTTTCTGTTTAATGGCTTGTACACATTCTGCTCGGTGTGCTGGTTAGGCTGCTTGCTCCATGCAATTAACTTTTCTTGTCCCTTGGAAAAGAGACCTAGGACTGATTAGTTGTATAACTTGAGGCTTAAAATTAGCTCCTTAGCATAATATCCATTTGTGGATACCTTTAAATCAAATAAATACAAAACAGATTAAAAGATTTATCATCCAGTAAGTTCAGTTGAATAGAGCTGAGGCCATTCCATCAGACATCAAACCCCTTTGCGGTGTCTAATTTATTTGGGTTGGTACCTTTTTCTGGATCATTTTTAACTATGTGAAGGGAAATGATAGTTATGTTTCTCATTAACAGCTACTGATTAGAGTTCTTAACAATCCTTTAAACATGGAGCATGACTGTAGTTTAAGATAGGGTGTTCATTGCCTGAGAATTGCATAAAAAGAATCTTTGTAGTGGTAAAAAGGGCAAGGAAGGCAAAAGGTGATTCATGAAACTTGCTGACAAAGATCCCAGATTTTGAATCAATGCTTATTTATGTTATGCATTTGCACAGGACAAAAATGATGGTAATTTTTGTGAATTCTTCTGACCTGTTCTTAGAAAGGCTGTGTCAGTGAGAGAATTTATCAGCAAAGGATTTCTGCTGGCATGTAAACAGAATTATGAATGTCTTTCTAAACAATCCTGGCACTTGTGCCTGCACGTGCTCTTTTGCTACTTTTAAGTGACAGCCATCCACATAAAACACAGGAGACCTGTGTTGTAGACAGGAGAGTTTGTCAAAATTAATGAAGGAAACCTACTTGAATGAAGCAAGTGTTGCTGTAATAAATGACTTCAAACAGTACACTGTTAATATTTATCTCTATCTTAAACTGAGATTAAGAGAATGGAAGAATGGGTTACTTGCCTCTCCTAGATTTTGCTATACTTTAATGTGGTTTGAAGGGTGGTGGGGGTGGTGATAAGGAAGACAGCAGAATTCTCTCTGTTCTATTCTGTGACAGAGAGCAAGGAAGAGATTGTATCCCTGTGATAATCAGAAAGGAAAAGACTTTTCCGAATATCCTCTTTTCAGTTATCTTCTTCCATACCCTTGAAGCATCACATTTTCTGGATGATTTATTTTCCTGTCTCAAGCATGCTGAAGAAGCAAGAAGGGATTAAAAAGAGGGCAAAGAAACAAGAGCACAAAGAGAAGCAGGAGGTCTGAGAGCTCAGTTCTGATTGGAGGGAGAAGACTGTGGTAGGAGCATCTAAACAAGACAGACGGAGAAAATGATGCAAAGATGTAGTGACGTGGCTAATCAGAAATAGGTATATAAAGAAGTGTAACAGTGGCAATAAGAATGGCAACAAAAAAATCTGTGCACACCCCTGTTCAGTTACTGTCATAATAAGTAGCTGAATTGTGTTTTGCTCTTTTGGAAACCCTTTTGATTTGCATGGAGACAGTAGAACTGAGTATTTGAAAAGTGACCAAATGTCAAAGGTTAAGCTGTATTATCTGATAAAATACTTGTAAGATTATACAAATGCAACAAAAATATGAGTTAGAGAAGTAACAAAAACTAGAAGGAATGCTAAATTAATTACATTTCACTAATGTGTTGCTACAGGTATCTAGATGTGTTAAATTAAATACAACTTGTTGTACTGTCATCTTGCTCAAAATGTTTGACTGGATGAGTGTGGGGTGTACTTTTGAGCATTAGAGAAGGTGTTGGATCTTGGACAAAATAAAACTGGATCATCTTATTTTTAATTTCGTTGACATGTCTAGTTTCTCCCAGTTGTTGTGAAAAGAGAACTCGGTGTGAGGTGTACAAGGGTAAGGTAACAAAGTTTCTGGAAAGAGCAAGATACTTACCTTCAGGAAGAGTGGCTTATTATATATTGAAGCCAAATATCAAATTACTTAGCTGTGCCTGGCCTTTTTGAATCCATGTAGTTTTCAGACTTGTTTTTGCTTGTGACTTACAGAAAGAATAAGGCTCACATTCTGCCTGATTTTTAGATGGGTGAGGTTTGAATGCAGAAGGTTTTACTCCTATGCTCAGGGCAGAGTAAAGGCTGAGTTCAGTCCTGCTAAGGTCATGCAAGGAAAGTTCCATACTTGCTTTACTGGGATGATACCTGCATCAGCAAATCAGAAGGTTATCTGGGAGATCTGTGCCCCTTTGGCCGAGTCTGTAGATTGGTTCTGAGTATGAGGTATGAGTAGTGCACTGCTGGAGAGAAAAATAAGTTATACTAATAGAAGCATTTTATGTAAAGCTGTGTTACATAATTCTGCTGCTCTCCCCAACACTGATCAGACTTCAGCTACAGTATAGTGTGGTTTTGAACAGTGTATTTAAAGGAAGATGAGGACCAAATGAGTGGTATCAAAAGCAAAACAAAAAGGATGGAGATCTGCAATCACAGGATGGAGATGACAATCACAGAATATGCTGAGTTGGAAGGGACCATCCTTAAGAGTCGCACCGTGTGCCTGTGAGTATGATCCAAATGCTTCTTGAACTTTGTCAGGCTTGGTACTGTGACCACTTTCCTGGGGAGCCTGTTCCGATGCCTTCCACCCTCTGGGTGAAAAATCTCTCATATCTAACCTAAACCTCCCCTGACACAGCTTCAGGCAATTCCCTCACGTCCTGTCACTGGTCACCACAGAGAAGAGATCAGTGCCTGCCCCTCCTTTTCCCTTCACAAGGAAGTTGTAGACTGCAGTGAGGTCTCCCCTCAGTCTCCTCTTCTCCAGGCTGAACAGACCAAGTGACCTCAGCCGCTCCTCATACGGCTTCCCCTCAAGGCCCTTCACCATCTTCGTTGCCCTCCTTTGGACAGTGATACCTTAATATCTTTCTTATATTGTGTTGGGGAAGATATGGCCTGTTACACTGGAAAAAGTTTAAATGGTTTTTGGTCTGGTGAAATTAGACTGAGGGAGAAAATGAGAGATGGTAGCAGTCTTCAAGTATGTTAGAAATTGATCCACAGAGGAATATTGTCAGAGTTTGCTGTAAAAAAAAAAAGCAGGTCAATAGTATGCTTGAATTGGTACAAGGGAATTGTGGGTTAGCTATAAGGAATATCTTTGAAATAAGAAAGGCTGGAGCACTGGAAAAAATTCTTCAAGGAGGCTGTGGAATCTGCATAATAGAAGGGGTTTGAGTATAGTTTGGATAAATTTTTTGATTAATGTTGCTGTTTTATTGGGAAAAAGAAGAGATGAGGGATGACCTCTCAGTCTCTTTCAGTCCTTTCTGTGCCTCACAAGGCCTGTAGTCATCTCAATGTATAATCTGAAGTTCAGGGAAGATCTGCCTCTGGTCTGTATGTCAATCTAGTGTGTCTATCTTTCTTTTTTGCTTTCTTTTTCCTGTTTGTTTGGTTTTTTTCCTTCTTCTTAACTTCTAGCATTAGAAATCTTCAGATGATGGTATTCCTAAGATATATGATACCTAAGTTCAACTTGTTTTCATCTTCAGGAACTAGGTTTTTATTTATTTCCTTTCAAATTGATGACTAAGTGGTGTCAAGACAGAACTTCCTCATATATTGTCACAAGCGGAAAAAGGTAATTTGACAAAAACTCTGAGAGCTTAACTATTTTACTTACGTGGTTGATTTTTATACAATGTCATCTTTCATCTTGGCTGAACAAGCATATGTAGTAAGGACTAAGCCAGGTGGACTGGTGAAATAACTGGGAGACACCTGTTTTAGGAAATGAGTAATTTCCTTCTGCTTCTTTCCTTTTTCTTTTTTTTTCCTGTCAGCATTTAACTAAGAAAAAAGAGGGTGTTGGTCATCTGAGAATTTAAAATGTTGAATCTATTAGCAACTTAAAAGCTAATTGGCTTTGATTTGAGAAGATTTAATTTCAAAGCTCTCCTCATGCATCATGGTAATAATTTGAAAACATGAAATAGCCTGAGATACTCTACACTCTTTGGGAAGAGAATGTAATTTTAAGATAGAATCTTCAGGTCTGATGACTTTGTGTAGATAAACATATGAAAATATACTGGATTCAGTGCAGAAGTAGGGTGTCGTGAAAAGAGAGTAGTGTATATCACTCCTGGAGGTACTAATGGAAAGCCTGCAATTCTAGTAGTTCTGTTTCCACAGGAGATTTGCCTCAGGATAAGGATTTGCCTTATATTTGTCATAAGTGAAGGTGTTAAAATAAACCCTCAAACCACAACAGCAACCAAAACCCCAAAAAACCTCACCAAATACCCATAACCCCTCTTAAAGTAGCTTCAGAAATTTTTGCTCAAGGATTATGGGAGATATATGTGTAAGCTACACTGTGTACTTGGCTGGTAGAAGCCACTGCTTGTGTTTTGTTTTTGGTTTTGTTTTTTAATTTTATTGTGAATCATTTTGATTACATCACTGTGGAGCACAAAACTATCATGCACACATTAACATCAATATTTTTTGAGACGTTAAAATATTTTATTCTCTTTGCCCCACTTGACCTATGTAGTCATCTTTTTAACTGAATACCAGTTCTGCTTTCACTAGGGTTGCTAGCCCGTTGTCTTCCCACAAAACACGGGCATGCCACAAATCATCTGAGCTCCACTACAGCTATTGAGTGCTGTCAGAATATTGGATCTGTGAGGGCAGCCATAAACCCAAGAAAAAAAGTGTTTATAGAAATTCTTCTAGAAAGAAACCAAGTCTGAGTTGCATTACACAGGGACCCAGGAGGTTGAGGAGGTATTCTTCCCCTTATGCAACTCTATCCAGGCACGGCTGTGTGAGCCATTGTGACCACCTGGACATAAAACCTGCCACCTGCCTTGTCTTAACTTATTCACCTTTTCTGCTAATGCAGAAAAAAAAAATCAGTTTATCATAATGGACAGTGGGGCCAGAAGGGACTCTATGAAGAAATACTTTTGCTTGTATTTTCCATTTCTCCTGCAGTTGTTGCTAAATCATAAATTTATCACAGCAGGAGTTTGCTGTGTTCATGATATTATATCATAGTGACTTAAGGAGATGGAAAGAAAATCACATATATATTGGTGCCAACTTTTGACTAAAATCTCATCACTTTAGCCAGACATCTTTCTTTTTTTAATCTGGCTCAAGAATTTTACAGATTTTGGAAATTATGGGTACATTCTTCCGCTGATCTCTTTTGACAAATGTATCATGGAGTTCTTAAGTTTAAGTGAGCCTGGACTATGAGGCAGGATGATGGCACTGTTGGCTGAGTATCCTCATTGTGTGTTTGCTGCCTAGCTCAGGAATGGAGCTTTATCCAGTATTAATAATCTTGATTATCCTGTCTTTATTAAAACAGCAGTCTGACTTTATCTCCAGTTCTACCAATTTTTTTTGGTAACTTTGCCATTTATTTGATGTTTGTATCTTCTACTTTTGTAGTCTTTCATTAGGCTCATTTATTTATCTGCTCTCATTTTTGTATTTCTTCAGTCTGGTGTTATACTTAAGAGCATAGTGAGGTGTTTCATTTCCACATGTTTAAAATTGGTCTTGAAGTTATGATAAATTTCTGTCTCTCTCTCTTTATATATGTATGTATATATATAAAAATTATCCCAGGTGCATTGCTGTAGCACCATCATTTTTTTTCCAGAAATGAATTTGAGATAATCTAAGTTGCACATTTTGTCATGTCTATGTCACAGTGGCATCATCAGTAAAGGTTCAAGAGTTTAAAGAGGAAAATAATCTGTATGCTTCCCTAAAATTACACTGTCCTTTAATATGAGCTAGTCTGAAGTCAAGAGGTCAAGGCTATAGCAGTAATGGTCTTTTTCTAGCACGAAATTGTGGGTTTTAACATTAATACTGCAAAATCGGCTAAGAGATATTGAAATATATAATTTCTCATTTAGAATAAAATTTTCCCCTTTGGAGAAGAGGGAGAAAAAAAACCCAAATACAGAAGGGAAGAAAGGGAGAAGGTTCAAGGAAGTCCAAGAGTCTAAACTTGCAGTTTCTGCTAAAAGCTTCCTTTCAGGAAAAGGGTTTGTGGTCTGTTTTCAGTTTGAATTTGGGTGTATTAAGCTCACTGTTAAGGTCCCTAAACAGAATTTGTGAGGATAGTACTGTCTACTTAGGTGCAACGGCAGAGAAGAATGATAATAACATCACCACCTCATACACTGGTCAGTTTTCACTTCAGGGGCCATCATTGGCTTTGTATCCTTCCTAAATGTCTCCAGAAGAATTGAAGTTAAAAGATGTGGCCTGCTAGCCAAGGAGAAGAAAATAAGTGTCATTAGAGTTTTCATAAATCTAAGAAAGATCAAGAAAATCTTCCCACATCTAAAGAATATGAAGCTGTCTTATTTCTGTCTCTTTGCAACTACCAAAACCGAAATATCTGAGAATTAAATGTGTTTTATAGCAAAATAAGTAGCATACCTCATGTGATGGGTGAAAAACTGGCTGACAGGTTGGGCCCAAAGGGTTATAGTAAATGGGATTATGTCAAGCTGGCAACAGGATTTCTATAGAGCTCCATTCTAGGACCAGTGCTCTTCAATGCAGTTTTGGGTGCCACAATATAAGAAGCCTATAAAAGTATGAAAGAGCATCCAAAGGAGGGTGACAAAGGTGGTGAAAGCCTTGAGGGGAAGCTGTGTGAGCAGTGGCTGAGGTCATTTGGTCTGTTCAGCCTGGAGAAGAGGAGTCTGAGGGCACACCTCATTGCAGTCAACAACTTCCTTGTGAGGGGAAGAGGAGGGGCAGATAGAGATTTCTTCTCTGTGGTAACCAGTGACAGGACCTGAGGGAATTGCTTGAAGCTGTGTCAGGGGAGGCTTAGGTTGGATATTAGAAAGAAATTTTTCACCCAGAGGGTGGATGGGCACCGAAACAGGCTCCCCAGGAAAGTGGTCACAGTACCAAACCTGACAGAGTTCAGGAAGTGTTTGGACAATCCTCTCAGGCACACGATGTGATTCTTGGCGTCATCCTTTGCAGGGCCAGGAGTTGGAATCTGTCTTCATTTGGGTCCCTTCCAACTCAGGATATTCTGTGAAAAACATTGCTAAATAATGATTGAATATTTGTAGGGACTAGGGCTTGCACTATATTCTTTTTAAGACTTCTTCCCTGAAAAGCTGCATTTAAGTGTTCTTTCGTGGTTATTCTTTAGATATTTAGATACTGATCAGTGTTTTTGAAACTACAGTTCAGCTGCTGTTATTCTCAAACTTAGATACTAATATTTCCTCATCCGAAAGGATTGAAAGGCAAACTTTACAATTTCCATTGAGTCTCATACGAAGGTATCTCTTCCATTAAAATACTTTTGCTACAGGTTTTTCTGGTAAAATCTAAACTGTGATAGTTTTTGTTGTTGTTGTTGTTGTTAGGAACATTATACCCAAGATTTGCTGCAGCTCTGTGCTCAACACCATAGTACGGAATACTGTAGAGGAGAATTAAGTCATTGTTTAGTTTCATCTATACTGACTTACTGACTATTTAAAAAACATAACTGTGGACTGGACACCAGGTGCATGAATAGTTTTTGCACTGTAGATCCAGTCACATTTGAAAGAACCAGTTGGGTTCATGAACAGTACGATTTATTGAATGCAACATTTGCAGATGGTTCTTTTGGGTTGCTAGTGATAAACGCGTTAACCTCAGAGTAGCTATATATAGCACGAACAATACCATTGCAATCACAAGCTTAATATCCTGTGTCAGCACTCAGCATAGCTGAGGATGCAAGGCTTACCAAAAGATGTCCCTTCTGGGGAGGGTGGGGACAACTAACCTCTTGATTTGTACCTGCATTTTCGTGTTGCATTGTCATCCCCTAGTTAGATAGAAAATTGGGATACTTTTTATACTTTATTAACCACTATTGTGCAAAGTGCTGTGGGTGGGACTATGGTCAAACTTTCCATTCTTTGTGGTTTGTACAAAACATTTCTGGGTGTCAGGTAGAAGAATGAAACCACGTGGCCTCAACGTTCCTCCCCAATGCCATGGCAACACAAACCATGTGACCTCCATCCAGTTTCAGTATTTGCTCACATATTGAGCTCTGCATTTTCTTCACTTCCAGCACTGACAAAACCAATTTTGTTTTTAGCTAAGCTGGAAAACTTGTCTAGGTCCCCCAATACTGGTTTCTACAGTGTAGGCAGGACTGACTTTTGTGACTCAACTAACCATGTTTTTTTAATTAGATCACATCCTAAAGGAAAAATATTGTGAAAACATCTGAAAATATAAAATATAAAATGGACTCTTTTCTTGGAAAATATATATATAAAACTTTGCAAATAAAATACAAAGATGGCGATATTGCTTGTGACGCTGTGCTTAACAAAAGCAAAGCTTAGAAGTTCTACCCTCAGCAGTTCACAAGTCACTTATATCTGTTTATTGGTAAAGACATATTAATTTTTGTAAGAAATGCTTAACATGCAAGAAACCAAGGTATCTTCTAAATCCACTAAAATCACAATATAGACCTTTAATTGAAATATTTTATTCCTGTGTCTGTCTGGGCTCTGCTTTTTCTAACCATTGTTAAGGCAGAATAAGGTAGGAACATATGTACTACAGCTGCTGTTCAAATAGAGGAATGCCTTTACTGTAGACAAAACATTTGGCACAATTGCTTTAATTTATTTGTTTATGAAGAGCCAGAAATAAGAAGTCTTTATATTCTTTTGAAGTGGGAAGATTTTCTTAATTTTCTTGAGATTTTCAAAAAATGTTTGTCCAGAGGGTATTTCATAAACTAGGTTAGGCAACTATCCAGCAACTTTTTTATTTTTATGACATGAGGAAGGAGATTCTTTCTCTGCATCATTTCTTGGCATTGTTAGGTTTCATAGCATCTTTTCCACAAAGATGCTATGATATATTTACAAGAACTTGTTGAATTTATTAGGAAGTGTGCAGAGGAAAAACAGTTTTCTTTTTAAATAATTGCAAATGGAATCTGTGCTTTTCCCTAATTTCCTAATGAGCAGTTTTAATATCTTTTTTGTCTTCAGCTGTTAGATGTAGAATCAAATACATCTGGTTTTAAATATAATTCTGTAACAAGAAATTCTTCTAATTAGCTTAATTTAAAAGTTAGTGTTTGTGCAGTCTTTGTTACATTCAAGTTTTTAAAATGACTGTGAGGAAGTATATGAAAAAATGGCTAGATGCTCTTTTTTATGTTTGATCTCAGTATTTTAGAGCACTGATACTTCCTCACCCTTTCTCTGAGCTATTTATTACTTAAACGAAGGCTGACAACAAAGCTCAGTCTATAGTATGAAAATCCTCGTGGAAAAATAGTGCCAAAAAACTGTGAAGAAAAAATGGGTCCAGGCAGCTGCGTCACAAGGTTTGACCACTTCGGGCTGGGGTGCCAGGAGATTTGAGACAGATGTTTTCAGACATGCCGCATGCCTAAAACATTTCCAGGGGTCGAGCTACAAATAGTGACTTAATAAGTGCAGAAACAGGAAAAGTATGTAGGAGTACACAAGAGTTTATTCACCTCTAGGTGCACAGCCAGCCTCTTTACATTACATCTGCCTGTCAGGGTTGGCTATTTAAGCTGTCATGCCCTTGGTATTGCTCTTTGTCTGCCTGTGAATAAAGTGCAGCATTGTGATTACTAATCCCACTCCAGTGACTTGACTTTAAATGTGGTTTTGGAGCGGATCCCGGAGTTCTGTTTGCTAAGCTTCCTACTCCTGTTTCAGAGACACCACTGGAGATCTATGAGAGAGAGCACTGCAGACTGCCCTCCTCCTGTAGACCTGTCGCCTTTCCCCCCCCCCCCCGCGCCTTTTTTTTTTTTCCCAAAAACTTTTTGAAGGAAATCAATGGATACCAAAGTGATCTGTTTACTTTTTCTTTTTTCTTTGCCTCCGCTGACAGTGGGAAATCACACTGGTCGCATCAAGGTGGTCTTTACACCCAGCATCTGTAAAGTGACTTGCACCAAAGGCAACTGTCAGAACAACTGTGAGAAGGGAAATACAACCACCCTCATCAGTGAAAACGGCCATGCTGCTGACACTCTGACAGCCACTAACTTCCGAGTAGGTAAGTACTCTGAAACTGTATTTGTCCTTAGCTGTCCTCTCTTGACTAAAAGAGGGAGGAGATGTTTTGTTATTAATACCAGTTGTGCCTCTGTTACTCTTTGTTTGGAGGGCTGTGCTGAGTAGGGACCATTGTATGTTAGACAAGCTTTCTGGTATCCTTCGGAAATGTTCCCAAAAGTTCCTTTTGTCTCAGAAGAAAAAAAGCTCCCATATTTTTCGTCTGAATTTTCAGCTGCAGGGCTGCAACATGCTAAGCTGGAGCTTTTGGTAAAATTCATCCCTCCGTGTTAGTAAATAGAGAAAATGACAGATTCCACAAAAAGTTGTTTCCTCTTTTTTACTTGTTGAATAGGTATCAAATGCACATAAAATCTAGCTAATGCAGTGAATTTGGCTTCAAAAATTTGTTCAGCTATTCCTTAAAACTACAATCCTTTTTAAATATGCATCAACTTAAAAGTTTCTCTTTCTACTGAAAGTAAATCAGATTTCATATTTGGCATTTTTAAAAACTGAAATAATGTTAAGTCTAATTAAAGTTACTGAAGTCAGTAATTTCTTTGTTACTGTTTATTCTTTCTGCTTGCTCAAGAAAAGTCTTAATTGTATGCCAGACTAAACCCTGTAACTGCTTGACTGTGTTGAAACAAATCCTGAAAGCTATCTAGGGTAATGATTAGCATATTTTAACTGTACGCTACATAGGAATTTGTGTGCAAGTATTAGTCTTCTAAGCTAAGGGAAATATAGATATATGGATACATACCTAAACACTGCTAAATTTGTTTTACATTATGATATCCTTAACTGTTCTTGGAAGGTATTTTGTAGTTATCCTGAAACTATGAACATTGTAATTTTAGTCTCTGTCTAGTATAAACATAATGTACAGGCAGTGCTGAGGCTGGCCAATATTGCCCTTTTTAAAGTGCACTAAATTTTATGCTCTGAGGGTGGTGGGGGGGAAGCCGTTCCAAATTATTATTCTTTTTGTCCAGACAGATGATACAAGGAGCAGTTCCCTCTTTTAACACTCCTACTAGACTGTCAGTGTGAAACCCTTGAAGTTACCAATGCATTCCTTGATAATATGCATGTTTGTGAAAGGGTGCATGTTTTGGACTAATAGTAAAATCAATGTTTTTGATTTGCTGCAGTACAGCAAATTTTTGGGTTTGTTTATGGTTGTTTGGAGGCATTAAAAAAGTCAGGATTTTGTAATGGAATGTAAATCAAATACTTTAAATTTGTGTTTACTGCCAATACAGAATTTTTACCTGTTTTGGCAAGAACAACAGGTAAGTAAGTTTTTTGTTTAATTTTCTGACTACTGTGAAAGGATAGGGTTATTCTTCCCCCTTTTCATTTGACCTAATTTTTCTGTTGAAATTATGAAATGCTGAGAACAGGCAGTCATGTAATTTGTCTGCTATGTAAATCTGTGCTGTAACAAGACCTTCTCTCAAATACTTGAAAACTTGGAGAGTGGAAATGGACCTGTGAAGACGTGTTCCACACCTTCCTGCCTGGCCTCAGGCCATGCAGCTCGTGATGCACTGTGTACAATGGGCTGCTAGAAATATTCAACAAAAGCAGTCTATAGTAGTATTCAGTGAAAAGATAAGGGAGTGTTATGTTTAAAAATGTATAAAAACAAGTTGCTACACACGGATAAGGATTTTTAATCTGCCTGCAGCCATCTATCTTCCCTATTATCTTTAAAAGACAAAAAGGGTCCACCACAGTTCTAAGTGTTGCCATTTTCACAGAAGAATAAGAAAGATGTCTAAACTAAGACTTCAAGAGTCTCCAGTTAGAAATGCTGTGTAATGTCATAATAGCTGGAGAAGAGAGATCCTATACCTGTAGACTGAGTTCTTTCACTGTCCACAGATTTTCAGGAGTTTTTGAATCAAGAATTAATATATATACTACTAGAATAATTTTTTATATCTACTCTTTAACTAGTGCTTCTCATTAGCTTAGGCTTGTCCTGATGGACATGTCTCCTGATACATGAAGCAGAAGTAATTTGGGTCTTTGCAGCTACTGAACTTTGGTTATATATTTAACATCTGTATTATATTTTACTTGTGCTTTTTGCTTTTAAATCTCTGTTCTAAACTTCTTTTTTTACTGTTTATCCAAAGTGCATGGAAACTCTTATTTGGATCATTTGACATTTAAAATTGCAACCACGAAGCAGAATGTCATGTTAGAAAATGCATATTTAAAGCAATGGACAGCACTTTTTCAGTATGCTTTTTAAAAAGTATTGTTCTTCCTAAAACCAGAAAAGATAGTCACATGCCCTATTTGGAAAACTAACTGCTATTACTAATAATAGATACCTACTGTGAGTGGGGAAATTAAGAAACTGCTTTAGGTTTTTTAGTTTTAAAGGCATTTCTGTAGCAGGAATAGTATTCTAGTACACAAGATTGAATTTAGCTTCTCTGATGACAGATTAAGTTAGACATCACTTTGCTTTGTTCTTAATAATCTATTATTTCTATTAATGAACCAGAATACATTTTTTTGATTAAAATAAACTTTGTTCTGAACTTTGTAAACACTTCCTTTTATTTTCAGAGAAAAATAAGTAAGTTGTCATACCTGTACTGAAGCTCCTCAAGCTTTTGCATGGACTATTTCAGATTTTTAAAATGTGCTGAGTTTGTCATTTCAGCTGAAGCTTGGTACCACTGAGTCCAGGCAAGGAACAAATCCTGTTTCCTGAAAGTTTTATAAGATAGGGATAAGCCATTAAGAGCAAAAAAACCACAACAAGGGGCAGACTGGGGGAAATGCTGCTTTTCAGGTAGCTGAGATTTTTGACTCTTGTCAAGGATATCTCTTAGCATTGCAGTTGAAGGTGATGAAAGCTTGGTATTTAAAAGGAAGGATCTCCTTGGTTGCCAGGCTGCTTCAGTGAAACTTTGGAGTTTTTTGCCATTTCATTTTGTGAATGGGATATGTTGCACAGTTAAACTAACCAACCTCCAATATTTGATTGATTTAGAGAAGAAAGCATTTAATCTGAGTGAAAACTTTTGCTGAATAGATGATTCTCATTAATCTATTGGATTGATGCATGTGCAGTTTGTATGGTATTTCAGTCCTGATATATCTGCAGAGGCTTGTAAAACAGGGTTGATATGTGTGCATAGGAAAGGCTGCAAATAGAATAACACATGCGATTTCTGTCTCTTTTGCTGTTGAAGTTACTCAGTGATGTGTCCTGTTTCTCCTCAAAATTATTCCACATTCCAATTTTGAAATGAATTTTCTTTCTGTAAGGAGTGGGAGGACAATGACTAATTTTTTTACTGTAAAATGAAGCAGTATGGGATTAGTAAATGCCCAAAGTAATGTTTTCATGCTCTTCTGTATTTTTCACTATTGTGTGTGTATTTAATTAGAGATTTACATTTTATTTTTTCCATAGGATCCCTGCCTCATTCATTCAACAGGAATGACAGTAAAGGAAGCCATTTAATACTTAGGTTTATATTCACTGTTCATTTGCAACCCTGCATCTCTTTTAAACCGGTTCATTCAAACTGTTAAAAATGAGAAGTTAAAGTTGCATGTTATTCAGTGAAAGTGCATATCTTTCTGTAGGAATTTTGTGTCTGAGCACTTGACAGTGTGTGTGTGTCAAACAAGGAAACAGACTCATAGAATTACAGAATGGTTTGAGTTGGAAGGAACCTTAGGGATCATCTAATTCCAACCCCCTGCCGTGGTCAGGGATACCTTCCACTAGACCAGGTTACTCAAAGACCCATCCAGCCTGGCCCTGAGCACTGCCAGCCATGGGGCATCCACAGCTCTGGGTGGCCTGTTCCGCATCTCACCACCGTCACAGTAAAGACTTTCTTTCTGATATCAAATCTAAACCTACCCTCTGTCAGTTTAGAACCATTCCCCCTGTCCTATCACTACATGCCCTTGTAAAAAGACCCTCTTCATCTCTCTTGTAGGCCCCTTTAAGATGCTGGAAGGCTGCTATAAGGTCTCCCCAGAGCCTTCTCCCTCTCCAAGTGAACATGGTGTCCTAAGTTAAAATGTATCTGGTCCTTCATATTTAATCATAAATGTTGAAACTTTAAACACAGAACAGAGTGATCTGTATATTCTGTTGCAATACTGCTCAAATTATGTTGCTTCCTGAACTTTGGCACTTTTCCTATTTTAACTTTCTATCAAAATTTTTTCCTGTTTTACTGTGTTGGCTCTGTATGAATGTTTTTAGATAATTGAGACTACTCAGAAGTTTCCAGTTACATATAGACAAAACCTTCCAAGAAGCAGCAGAAACATTTTGCTCAAATTTTATTTGGACTTCTGTTGAAAGTAATGAAAGAAAATTTTTAAAATTTTTAAAAGAAAATATTTTAAAACAATAGGTTATTCATAGAAAATTTAGTAAAATGACCTACTATGTAACTATTATTCTAGTGGAATTTCCTCTCTAGGAGAGATTCTAGAGAACTGTGAAAATTTAAAGCGGTTGTCTCACAAAAAGTAGATGTGAGTTTCTGAATTTTATTGAGACGTGATCATGAATTACTATCAATGCTGTAGGAGTCAGCATTTCTTTTTATTCAAGCACTTTTTAGGTCTTATCAAAGAGTTGTGCTGGTTAAAAATGGCAATTACTTGTAAGCAAGCCAGCCTGTTGCCAAGCCATCCAACTACATTGTCCTTTAGTTTGCATATGACAGGAAATCCAAGGGCAATGAATGGTGTTTTCTTGATACAATTTGGTATGTAATGAAGTTGTTATTTCTTTGCTCCAAATTATATATACTACACATATCCTGCTACACTGAAGACGAACTCTAAGACTATGACATTTGCGGAAGATTTTTCAGTATCATTTTGATGAAAAGGCATTTTGTAAATAGTATTTGAAGGTGAATTTGATGACACGTGAAGGCATATAAAAGACCAACAGCTTGTGGAAGTATTTGTGTGGATTTTTGAGAATTTACAGTCACAGTCTGTTTTGGCAACTTGCTAGGTATACATTGTTCAGTTTTCTACCCATTATATTTTACTCTTTGTTTTGTTATACTAGGTTTAGTAAGAGTTGCTAGAATGTTAGAAGAGATGCTTTCTTTTCCCTTTTGAAGTGGTGCTTCTTGGTGAATGGTGTCGGCCTGAGTTAGATAACCCGTCATGTATGACCTATGTAACTTGTGCCCCAGCAAAACTATTCCTATGGCTTCATCTGAGACTTAGCAGATGTATATGTAGCTTTTCAAATGGAGGATTAAAAATAATTGGTAACAAATGTCATGCAGAGATTTTTTTGATTCATTTTGGTAACATAACTGAGAACTGATTTTTCGTTTTAATACTCTTGTTTTCATCTTGATTATGTTCCATCAGACAACCTAATTGATGAGAAGCTTATTTCTGGAATAACTACTTAGCTCAAGAACAGCATATGATAGTTCACAGTCTGTTCTTAGTAGTATATTCTCTGTGGCTAAGAGTGAAGTCTTACTTTGAAACGTCCTTGAGTTTTGCACTTGAACTTGACAGTCTGAAGAAGTTACGATGTAAGAACCTTGTAATTCGTTCAGTGTTATCAGTTTTGTCCTTTTACTGTCTCTGTGGTGGCTACCTTGTAGCCTTATTTGGTAAAAGCTTTGTTTCTACTGTTCCTGCAGTAGTTATAATTTGTGCCCTGTCAGGCTTTGTTGGTTTATGGGGTTTTTTTGCTGCCAGATGAAATATTGTTTCTTTTAACAGACACTGGCAGACACTTAAAAATTTCAGAATTCTTGGACAACTTGGCTAAAAGAGGAACTTTTTAAACTTCCTGAAACAGTAGTCAAGGAAGTTGGTCAGTCTGTTAGAGTATGTGTGCCTCAGAGAAAAAAACTAAGAAAGAAAAGGATCATGACTTTAGAATTTATCCACTGCTTTATCTGGTAATTTGAAATTTAATCTGTATAAATGATGACCATGCTAGAAATATTTTTTCATGCAGCAGCATTGTAACAGCTGTAGCAAAATGAAGGCCAAGTATTTTTCCTCAGACAGGGAACTGAGAGGCTAAAATTGAAAGAAGGAGAAACAATGGTGGGACTATTATTACAAATTATCCTCTGCCTTATAGAAGATACTGGGGAAAAAAGGTATTTCCCAGCTTCAAGAGCCTATGCAAAATGATTTTGGAGAAACCACTTATGAGCATCAGTTTAAAAGACATTCCTTTTTTTCCAGTCTCCCTTTGATCTATAAGTAAATTTGAACACACAAGAGAATTAATTAATAATTTACTTACAGTCCCGGTAGTTCAGTATAGGCTTTCGTAATCTGAACTACTAGTGGACTAAAATTCTACTCTGTAATGAAAATGTACCATTCTGTAGTCTGAGCAACACTCAGGGTTTTAATGCATTTTCAGTTATGCTCCATCAATACTCAAATTACACAGAAAAATTGTATTTTAAGGATTTTGTTGCCATTGATATCCACATCTGTTAAGAAGGCATGATTTCTTTCCCCCTTGTATTTATTGGTACTTGTCATCAACAAATAGTTCTGGTTTCTACCATAGATGCTTACAGCATCTGTGAGCTCTTTCTTCATAATCTTAAAATAATTATTCTAAATTGACATCTTTACCTCTGATTCTAATGGGGGCCAGATGATAATTTAAAGAAAAGAGATTGTTCTGTCAGATGATTTTAATGAAGTTGAACTTAGACAAGGCTGTTAGCAGCTCATTTCCACTCCCTTGCTCACCTTAAGGGCTTCAGGCCATCACTGTGAAGCAAAAGTCCGTCTGCTCTCGAAGTACTCCCCAAACTGTATATTACAGAGAACACAGTTTTTGGATGTGCAGTCATAGGAAAAACCACAAATGGAAATGGTACAAAATCCACACCTGCAGCCATTCAAAAACACATGGAGTATGTTTCCCTCAAAGTTAAAGCAAAACAGAACACAAAGTTAAAATGCATAATGTTTTATTTTACTGTATATGGTTTTAATTTATAGGGATTAGTTTATGTTCATCTGATTTGAAGTACTGTAAAAAGAGAACTAAGAGTGCATTTATTTGAGTGATTACATTGTTGCATATTCAAATAAACACACCACCTTGTACAGCTATAATTTTGTTATTACTAAACTACATGTCTTTGCACATACCTCACTGAAGACCAAGTATTATATGCCCTCTTTGGCTTAAAAAAGAAAGTTGCCTTTGAATTATGCAAGTACAGAAGAAAGAGTCTGAAAAATTTCTCTACTGTTTAAAATATGACATTTATCATGGATAGATTTCTTAGCAAATGCGTTTGTATTTAATGTGTCCTTCTGGACATAGCGCAATCAGAAGGAAGCAAGCTGCTCTACTGATCACAGTCTTTCCCCATTCAACCTCTCTCCTGTTTATTCTTGTTTGGTGTATTCTGCTCCAGAGAATTCCACAGTCACTGTACCATGTAGCCCATATAACTTTCATCTATCCATTCCACCTTTAATTGGTTCTTAGATTTGAGCATCACTGTAAATTGAGAGGCCTATTTTTTAGTGTAAATGCCCTGAGATTTCTGGATCTTTCTTTTGGAACATGGACTCTATCTTCATTATGCATACATTTAAGTTCTTTGGGTTTTCTATGTATCCATAAAATGTCCATAAAAACTGTTAAAAAAGGGGAACTGAATTTTCAATCAGGGATTTATTAATGGGAATCAAGTTGAAGTCTATGGGAACTGTAAACTTTTTTTTTTTTTTTTTTACAAACTTCTTACAAAGTCTTTAGGGACATTCAATAAATAAAAAGAAAATTTTATATTTTTTGATTACACAGGAAGAGGGTTGAGTTTTAAGAAACCCAGTCAGAGTATTTCTCATCTGTGTTTTATTCAGCCAAATACTTTGTTGATTTGCCATGTTGGTTGCATTTTCAGTTTAATTTAAAGATGATAAACTGAGCTATTAAATCAAATTTCTATATTTTATATTATTCAGATATTTCAAGTTTAGGAGAACTTTCAGCAAATTTTCATCTCATAATTTAGGATTGAGTTCTTTGACTTCTCCCTAAGAGAGACTGCCTCTATCCATAGGTTGTATAGGGCAGTGGTCTCCAAATTTTTCTGATTGCATGTCCCTATTGGTAAAATATTTTTGAACATACACCCCTAATATATGTATATTTCTAAATTCTATAAATCTACTACTGTATATATCATGTCTATGTGATCTCTATATCATCTACATTATAAACCATATACAAAATAGAAAGTAAAATGGATAAGATAAAGATAAGTAAACTCTGTTTTGAAAATTTATTTTATTTATTAATGGTACAAAACATACTTTTTCCAGCATCCAGATAGAATGCCTTGCACACTGTCTGGGGTGAGCACACCCTGCTTTGGAAACTGCTGGTAGAGGGAACCAGGGGAGACCAGCTTCATAGCATAAGCTGTAATATTACCTTTTACAGTTGGTATGGTCCTTCATGTCTCTCTTACTTATCATTTGACTATATTAAATGCAGCCTGTTATGTTAGATGCATGTCGTGGTTTAACCCCAGCCAGCAGCCAAGCCCTACACAGCCAGTTGCTCACTCCCCCACAAGCAGGACTGGGGAGAGAATCATAGGGGTAAAATCTAGAAACCTTATGGGTTGAAATAAAGACAGTTTGATAGGAAAAACGAAAGCCACACAAACAAGCAAAGCGAAACAAGGAATTAATTCACTGCTTTCTGTGGGCAAGGCAGGTGTTCAGCCATCTCCAGGAGAGCAGAACCCCATCATGCATAAAGGTTACTTGGGAACAACCTTAATCACTCCAAACCTCTCTCCCTTCCTCCTTCTTCCCCCTACTTTATGTACTGAGCATGATGTCATATGGTCTGGAATATCCCTTTGGTCATTTGGGGTCACCTGTCCTAGCTGTACCTCCTCCTAGCCTCCCATGCACCCCAACTTCCTTGACAGCATAGCAGTACAAAAAGCGGAAAAGGCCTTGCCTCTGTGTAAGCCCTTTAGGGGGCTTAGCCATAACAAAAACATCTCTGTATTATCGACCCTGTGTTCAGCACAAATCCAAAACTCAGCCTCATGCTAGCCACTCCACCCCAGCCAAAACCAGCACAATGCTATATATGTAGTTGCTAGAACACCTCTTTCTATCTAATCAGAGTTACATAGAAAGCCTGTTGTGGCAAGGGGGGAAAGGGATTTTTTTTTTCTGTACTTACACACATTTCAGCAGACAGGGCTGGATACAACACTACGGTGTGAAGCTTGTCAATGAGGTTGTACACAACTCAGGGGAGTTGGGTGCATGGTTAAATTGCTTGGAAATGGACATGAGCAGGCAGAGTGTTGACTGTATTTTAGGTTTACTCAGCTTGTGCAACAATTTATACACCTATTGTGTGTTGTTATAAGAACCGCCATGAGTGGAGAAGTTGTGTGGTTTTTTATGGATTTCCAACTGTACGTTCTCTACTGAGTAACCTTTATCCTTCCTACTCACAAGCAGTGACCCTGCTCCTTTCCTCCTTCAGAACTCCAGGATTTGAATCTCTTGCATTTCACTGGTCTCCGATGATCTAATTTATTACTCAAACTCTGAATAATATCCTCCCCAATCCTCATATTCTGTCAACTCCCTAGAAAACTTTCCAATTGCTCGTGATGCAACCAGTGCCAGAAAATCAGATAGCCTATGTTTTTCAAGTTTTTTAACTATTCCAGGGTGGTCTGGATTATGAGCTATTATTTGTTAATGAATATCCACTTGAAAGAGTCTATTCCTACTTTATTCTTCTTGTAAACTTTTTCACACCAAAATGAGCACTGTGGTAATGTTACAGTAATCAGAGAGCAGTCCCCTGATGTTTGGAAATTTTTGTGATGACTGTAGTTTTTGTGGCTTTTTCTATTCTAAACATAAATCTGTTATTGGAGGATGTCTTGTGGTATGGCAGCATACAGTGGATCAGTGTTTATAGACCATTTGGATCTAAGTTTGGGAGTTCATCTCAATCACCAAATCAGACTGAGGTACCTCAGTCAGGAGCCTAGTAGTTGGTGATAAGACACATGAGAAATGCCACCCATGTGGTAGTTTGGCCTGTGGACGTCCTGAATGGCCTGCTGGGTAAGCTTCTCTTCCCTGAGAGAGTAGGAAACCTCAGGTAGCAACATTCTCAACTTATATGGCTTAAGAAGGCATTAAATGGGATGAATCTCAGCAGTTCTGGTTTAACCCCAGCTAGCAACCACTTACCACGCAGCCATTCCCTCCCTCACCAGCAGGATCAGGGAGAGAATTGGAAGGGTAAAAGATGGAAAACTTATGGGTTGAGATGAAGACAGTTTAATAGGGAAAGCAAAAGCTGTGCACACAAGTGAAGTAAAACAAGAAATTAATTCACTGCTTCCCATGGGCAGGCAGGTGTTCAGCTGTCTCCAGGAGATCAGGGCCCTATCACACGTAATGGTTACTTGGGAAGACAAACACCATCACTCTGAAGGTCCCCCCACTTCCTCCTTCTTCCCCCCACTTTAAATACTGAGCATGATGTCACATGATACAGAATATGCTTTTAGTCAGTTTGGGTCACCTGTCCCAGCTGTGTCTCCTCCCAGTTTTCTATGCAACCTCAGTCTTCTTGCCAGCGTGGAAGTACGAAAAGTAAAAAAGGCCTTGGCTCTGTGTAAGCATTGATCAGCAGTAACACAACCATCTCTGTATTATCAACAGTGTGTTCAGCAGAAATCCAAAACATAGTCCCATACTAGCCACTGTGAAGCCAAAACCAGCACATCAGCTTAAATATCTATTATTCAGTTGCCAGAAATGGTGAGGGTGCTGATGTCCCTCGCCAGTGTCAACTTGCTGCTTCTGTGGTCTTCAGAGCCTTTGCATGGCAGAGGCATACCCAATCACTGAAATGTTTCTCAGAACATTTTTCTATTTTGTCTAATGGTAATCAAGTAGTTAGATGTCTAGGAGCAGCTCTCTTCTCTGTCTTACACTACTGGGTGTTACTCCGTGCAAGAGCCCAGTACGTTTTTGGAAACAGCCTAATAGGAGAATGGTGTCAGAGCAGAGAATCAGAGACTTCATCAGATTATAACAATGCATGAGCAATGACAGCCTAGTGTCATTATGGTCAAGTTACTAATTAATCCTGTTGCCCTTTAAGGTGGGTAATGCTGCTCAGCTAACACCTGAAGGAAAAGTAGTCTGGAAGGATCCTGTAGCAATAAAGATACCTGCTCTTCATTGTTACCTGTCCTTCTGTTGAATTCTTGTTTTAATGAAAATGAGTATGTTACAACATTAACTAATATTTGTTAGTATTACACATGCTAAGGCACATAAAACATTATACAAAAAGAGTAAGTCTTGAAAGCCCTGGGAACATCGGAAGGGTTAGTTTTCATCAGACACTGGGCACCTTGACTTCAGTGTTCCCACTTTCACAATGGCAATAAGTTATTCAGGACTGCTTAAATTAATACCTATAAAGTCCTTATACTGCAGCAAGGTATTTTGCAATCTATTTGTTTTGTATTCTGCAGGAAATTGTTTTAAAGTGTGCTAATTTGTTACACTTTCAAAGCCAGCTTTCCCTAGTTGCTTTATTTCAGTTGCACTTGTCTTGCACAAAGAGGAAAATTAATATCAATACACCAGAAATCTGAAGAAATGTCTGAAGTAGCTTTTTTGTATGTATTAGCATAATTATCAAGGATCTGATGTTGGCCATTTATAATGCATTATTTCCTGATAAACAGTAACTGGGTGGGTTGGAGTTTTTTCTTAGTATTCTGACTCTAAGCCTAACTGTAGTGTTATACTCAGTATATCAGGGTGAGCTCTAATAAAATAATATATTTGCCAACTATGATTAGGGTAGGAGTGAGTCAGATGACTCCTTAACACTCTGTCTCCTTGCCTGTAAAAATAGTGTCTGAATCATCTCTGATACTGAGAATATTAGAAGCAGATTAAACAAAGAGGGATTGAGCATCGTGCCTCTTAGTGAGTCAGAATCCTCCTGTCAATCATTGTGCAACTACCATAATTTTTACTATACCCTTTCTATATTGAGTAACCACAGCTTTAGGCCATTTTCCATACCAGAGCATGCATTTTATTTTTCTGATAGCATTTGAATATTCTAAGACTGTTTTTCAGCCGTCCTGTTCTTTCCACACTGTAACCGGGAGGTTTTTTGGCAGCTGTTGGTCAGATGATGCTATTTCAGTCACCTATACACAGGCCTATGGTTGCATTTTATATGTCTGAGGATAGCTGGCCTATCCCATGAGTTTGGAAGGATGTGACACAGGTCCTGTGAGACTCCCATCCCCTTGAAACCTACAATGAGATATGGGGCCATATAGATGTCTCTTGGTTGACTTTGTGTACCTCTTCAAGTTGCCAAGACAATTTTTCTTCCTGAGGTGTTTTAAAGTACTGAGTTTAAAACTGAGGAAGACAAGTGAGTAGTACAGTGAAATTATCTTGTCCCACTTCATTCTGGATTTCTTGCTGATCATGATGCTCACTCAACAAATATATATTTCTGTAAATTGTATTGCAGCCTTGTCCTTTATGATGGAACTTGTTCCCCAGTTGTCAGTATTGGGATCTCCCATAGTTGACACTGTATTCTCCATTACAGAATGAATGATACCCTGCTGTTGGTATTGTTTTATATTGGAAAACTGAGACATAGTGGGACGTACATGTAGACTGAGACAGCTAAAATGTTAGCATATATGTTGAAACTTATGTTAGAGGCAATGGAGATTTAGAAATTTGGTCAACTTGCTATAAATACAGACACAGAGAACTAAGGCAATACGTGTTTGATTCTGTTTTTCCTTGTGTGGGATCTCACAGCTTTCCATTCTCAATGAAGACAGCATCCCTCCTCCTTTTTCCTAAGTGAACAGTTATTCTTTTCTAGTGTATACCTAATTTGTTATGCTAACTGCACCTTATTTACAGTGAATTGACACTGCCGTTAAGTGATGATAATAATTAGACAGCCTTTCAGCAGATCACATAAAGCTCAGTTACTCATGGAGATTAATGATCCTCCCAGAAGCACAGCCTGTACTTACCAGCTGAGTTAGAGAATGACTTTTAAATTGAAAGTTTGCTGTTGGGAGATATGAAATGTAAAATTCCTGAAGATGTAGGTGATCTGAGGTTGTGATACATTCTTCTACTTGATAATTTCTGCATTAAGTAGTATCACAGACATTCCTTCAATTAGGATTTAAGATATTTACATGGTTTGACTCTACCGAGTTCAGTCATGAGACTAGATTCAAGCTAACAACAGTGCTTTGAATCCAGTCCTCAAAGCTACCTGCATTTTTCTCCAAGTTTTTGTGTATCATAGAATGGCTTAGGTTGGAAGGGACCTTAAAGACTGTTTAGTTCTATTCCCCTGCAGGGATACTTTCTGCTAGACCAGGTTGCTCAAAGCCCCATCCAACCTGGCCTTGAACACTTCCAGGTATGGGGCATCCACAGTTTCTCTGAGCAGCCTGTTCCAGTGTCTCACCACTCTCACAGTGAAGAATTTCTTGCTAATATCTAATCTAAACCTACTCTCAGTTTGAAGCCGTTCCCTCTTGCTCTGTCACTACATGCCCTTGTAAAAAGGCCTCTCCATCTTTCTTGTAGGCTCCCTTTAGGAAGTGGAAGGCTGTGATTAGGTCATCCTGAAGTCTTTTCTTCTCAAGGCTCAATTCCAGTTTGATCTCTTAGGTCCTTCTTGTTTAGGGGACCCCAAAGCTGGATGCAGTACTCCAAGTGGGGTCTCACAAGAGAGAAGTAGGGGGGAACAATCACGTCCCTCGACCTGCTGGCTGTGGTTATTTTGATGCAGCCCAGGACACAATTGGCTTTCTGGGCTGTGAGAGGGCATTGCCAGCTCATGTCCAGCCTCTCATCCACAAGCACCTGAGAGTCCCTCTTGGTTGCCCCGACCCAGGTGCAGCACCTTACACTTGGTCTTGTTAAACCTCATGAGATTACCATGGGCTATGTGATTTTTCTTCAGTAAGGATTTTTTGACGATCAAAGATTAAAAGTAGAATTGATCAGGGGAAAAAAAAAGTATGAAAAGACGGGAATTACTTTTGAAAGTGTTCACTCATGGTTCAGCAAGAAAGAAGGAAGACATAATTTTGTAAAGATGAGTGGGATACAGTGAGATCACTGATGACAAGTGGAAGGTGGGGAAATAGTGATAAGTATAAACTAAAAGTTATTAAATATAGAAAGTTGATAGAGATAGCTAAAGAATTCACAGAAAAATATTTCAGGGTAAACATTAAATATTGTATGAGAAGAAATCCAGTAGTGGGTATGGCAGATAAGACAGATACATTCATAAAATTACTAGAATAAAAGCAGAAGGATTCAGTAGCTATTTGCTTTGTGTGTAGAAGCAATCTGTCTAACATATGTGCATTATACAGAAATGCCTGATTACTTTCTGGAATGTTAGTAAGTAGAAATACTGATTAGAGATGGTTTAAAGTAGACATAGGTATCATCTAGTACGTGCGAACTGTTAAATTCAAGGTAGTGATCCTAACAAAGGGGCTGAAAGGATGAAATGTCATGCTTTGTGAAAAGGATAATGTGTTCTTTCCTCTCCTTTAAAAAGATAAGTCCATGTTGGATCAACAAAAACTAGATTTCTAAAATATTTATCAATTTCACACACTGCAAGATGTATCTAAGTAGTCTTCTGTTTACGTTAGTGAGCCTTTGAAGTAAAGGAAACTAGAATCTCAACCTCAGCAATGTTTAGTCCATCTCAGAAAGGGCCCAGGTGTGGTATGTCCTCGGAAATTGGCAAGCAAACGCTGTGTTACACCACTGGCAAGAGATTGAGGCTAAGACTCTTTCCCCCTTAATTGTTTTGCCTGGATTCCTCACACTGAAATTGAGTATTTCATCTGTTGTGTGATAATATGAGAGATGCAACTGTAGGACATTTTACATTCTCCCTTAAGCAGTACATTTTAAAAAGCATCATATTCTCATACTGTGTAGAAGTTTAGGGTGCTCTTTACAGAAAAAAAATCCAAAAAACATTCAAAGACTCAAGTATCCTTGTTAGTAGTTTCTAGATAAAGAAGAGGAACAATATAATATAAAGGAAGGTGTGTACATGTGTCGTGTACAGACATCTCCTTACTCTGGGATTTTTAGACGCAACCTGCTGCATTGGTCTTCTTTACAGGGTCAGGTATGATTGTGGTTGGGCTAGAGCAAAGACAGTTGTCATAACTTGAATGTGATTCAATCTCTTGCTCAAGAGTTCATTACTGAGTTCATCCTTGGACTCTGATGTTTGCTTATGTCTTTAATGTTAACACTCTTGAAATGTCATGTGCACTCAATTGCAAACCAGCAAAATGACTCCTGAAATGCAGCTTAGCATTAATACTGTTTTGTGTGAGTGTAAGATGTTAATAATAAGTGGTTATATGTATTCCTGAGAGATGTCATCGTTCTCCATTTTTACCCCTGGTGTTGTCGTTTTTTAAAAAACTAATGCTGACAGTGCAAATGTAAGAAAATAATTTTGCATACAGAAAACTATTTATATGCAGAAAAGCTTGATAGTATTTTAGAAATTTAAACTTCTTTCAGGACTGTTCTTTGTGGCTAACTCTCTTGATTTTCTCTGAGCCTGCTTGCTGGAGCCCTTGCCATCAGATTTATTTTTAAAAATTATGTTTTGTTATTGCAATAGAATGTTTATTTTAAAAGTTGTCAAAATACAAACATTAGGATGAATTCAGAGGTGAATATAGAGATATAATACTACTAAGGCCACTTAAAGATTTCTTTTTCTCTTTACTTCCCTAAGCACAAGTTTGTAATATCAAGGTTGTCTTAATGTTACTAAAATAACCAAATAATGAATTTTTTTAATTTACCACATCTTTACCTGACACTTCTGAATTACAACCACGAATCTGAAGAGAAAATAATTTAGGATGAATCAATTAGAAAGTTAAGGGGCAACAGGTAAGATGTAGGGAAGAGTCTAAACGGGAGGATAGCATCATTAGTGTAGTTCATGCCTCTGTGCCTTTTGTGAGTTACTGTTAGAGTTTCCACAATTAGAAAGAACTAAGTTTAGAGCGATTGCACAGACCTATATGTGGCACCTCTGGTTTTCAACTTTTACCTAAAATTTGTGGTGTTTAGAAGCACTGTATTTACAAGAGTGTTGCTTCCCCTCAGTGGATGCCATCCCTGCTTTCCTGTGAAAATTTATGTTGGGTAGAACTGTGTACTAGTCCCTGCACTTTTGGTGTGCTAAGTAACAGGATGGATGAAAGATGCCCTAACAGCTGTGGGGCATGTAGTAATGCTGGATAACTGTAGTACTCATAGACAAAATTAATCTGCTCTTTGTGATGCATCCAATGGAAATACTGTAATATAAATGAGCAGTTCAGAGTTTTCCTTGGAGAGCCTGTTGACGTAATTGTGAATAGTGTTACACTTGAATAGCTGATAGCATGTAAGTAGAAAAGGCAAAGAGCGGTGAGGGAAAGTGGGACAGAAACTCTTGTGTTCCCTGAGGTGTAAAAGAAAAGGAATTTGGAGAGTCAGATGAGGAACATTTCAAAACACCTTCTTAACTTTCTCAAACGCTGTTACAGGAAGGGAGTTTCCATCCATCCTAAGGGCTTGTTTGGGTAAGCATGGGCTATTTATTAGGAATTAGGAGGATTTAGGTGCTTGGAATTTGTTTTGTTACACATTGTTTTGATTATATGAAACCATTTGGACTTGATTAAATTAATTTATCTGGAGCTGTTCAAGGTTGTTTGAGTATTGAAAACAAATTAGATTATGTAATTACATGGACAAAGTGTATCAGTGTATTAGTGTATCAGTGGTTTCTTTGCTGTTTTGTTGATGATTTCATGCCCTGTTCTTGTGTTTTCAACCTGTAGCTGTGGCAGCTTTATTGGGATTCATCTTGCAAATGTTCTTTTTCTGTACCTTGAACCTCTCAGAGACTCCCTGGGGGGGCTTCTTGATGCGCCTTCTCTGCTTGGCTCATTTCAAACAGCAATACCCACCAAGCTGTGCCAGACTGAAAAGAACTAAGGCTTTTGGGTGCCAGAGAAATCAAAGCTTGCCAATTAAATTCCCAATAATGGAAAGAATACTTAAAATGTTTGTATTTTTTTTAAAACTGTCTCCACATTTCTAAAGGATGTATGTTCATTTATGGTAAAAAATAATTAAGTTTGTTCAGTCATATGTTGGCTGTTCCTTAAGAGACCATTGAGAGACTTAGCTTACAGCAGACTCAAATGAGGAATTTGTTGCCTTTCTTAGGTCCATTAATACTTTCTTTGCTTTATCTGTAAGATACCCACACAGGAAATGAAATTTCTTCTCATCTTATGTGACCTATCTTCACATTTTTGTCAGGCTCTAAGAAGCTAGAGGGTTTTGCACCATAATGGGTATTTTTATTTCCTTTTTTTTCCTTTTCAGAGGAAATGGCAACAGCCAAGTGAGAACCAGTGCCCTTTGTCTGAATGTTGGTTGTGAACATATGAGCAAACCGGACATCTTCTAATGGTCTCTCTCAGCACATGGGTCTGTTTTTTGTCGGGAATGTCCCCTATGCCTCTGGCAGTATTCTGCTGTTCTGTTTAAGTCCTTTAACGTCAATGATAAGACAAAACAAAGCAAAATCTCACATCAGAGGTTGAGCTGTTCAAACATACCCTGGCTTTGTATTTTGTTCCTATCTTAAATGGTCTTTTCCCCAGGGCTCCTTGGTCTTTACTAAACTGAGGTTCCCAGACCCTTGTCAAGGAAAAGTAGAGTTTCCTTCCTTTGCTTTTTCAGAGGCTTACCCTCCTCCTGCTCACTTTTCTCAAATGGTCTCTGTGTAATTCCAGCTCTAGTGAAGTTGTGTGCCTGTGATTTCCAGCACCAGTTATGTAGCTCCTTCTCCTGGCCATAAACTACCTGAGGAAATAACACAGGAAGTGTGTGTGCTGCTTAAATCTATTTAAAATTAGCAGAAATTTTATTTCAGTGTGGGTGGTGTTTGTTTGTTTGGGGGTGTGTGTGTGTTTTGGTTAGCTTTTTTTTTTTTTTAAGTTCTTGTAATATTTGCCATTTGAAATTGTCCAGCTTAGCCTGGAGATTACATCCTATTTGTTTTTACATGGCTGAATTTAACTTACAGTTGTGTATTTCAGAATTTAAAATTTTTATTACAGAATTTTATATTCTCAGAATAGATTTCATGTATTCTCATTGAAAGTTCATTCCTCATACAGACCAGACCTTCAAGAGATGTAAATCAGTATCAGTTGACTGAGTGATTTGTACCACGTGTTAATGTGGGCAGCTTAGAATTTTTATTTCTTGTTATGTGTAAATATTGAGGCATTAAAAATTCTTTAATATTTACCCCATACTAGACCTTTTAGAGTTATTCATTTCCACTTATTTGCACAAGTTATTTGTGTGAATATCCACACAACTGTTTGCCAGTTATGAAAAGGGAATGGACACACTCTTTTCTATTGGCATCTTCTCAGTATTTTTAGCACAAACTTTTTGCTTTAAGCAAAGCTTTTGACATGTTCATTCATTCAATACCCAGTGGACTACTGCAGGAGAGGAGTGCCTGAAGAGTGCCCTGTAATGCAGAGATACCTACACAACTTGGCCTTCTAGATACCACCTGCTTTATAGGAACAGGAGGTCAGAAGAAACTAATTTATTTTTGGTGGAAATACTGGGTATACTTATGTTATTTAAAATATATAGTTTGCACGTTACCTTGTTGCCTTGAGGCTGGAGAGGGCGAGAAGAAAATCTATGGGTTAGACTTCTTGCACTCAATGAATTCCACAGGGAGACTATTTCTGTTTGCCTCTGTTTCAATGCACTTCATTCAAACACCAAACTGCTCCCCCCTTAATGCTATTTTGCACTGTTTCATTATGCGATGTTACTTTTGCAGAAAAAACACCTTAGTGTTCAACCTTGCTCAGGCACATCTTAAAAAGAATTTCAGTACTTTTAATGTTATCTCCACTACAGCACATCCGCTTGTTTGTGGCTGCTCAGGAAGAAATGGTACCAGAAAGAGAGCGAGAGAAAGAGAACTGTCATGCTTTAGTTACTTCGGGGGTTGACCTCCCTTCATTTTGCCCTGAAGTAACAGCAGTTCTGTAAGGACATCTTTTATACACTTAGATAAAATCCCAACATGGATTGGGACCCAAAAAAGTGAGACTTGCACTGGCATGGACAGCCTTCCAGCATCAACAAGGCCTGCTAGTACAGTCCTACAGCTTGAAGTACTTTCAGTCAGTTTATGTGAATTTAAAATACGAGATAAGAGAAGAAAAATATTAAATATACATTTGCAGAGCACATTGGAAAAACAGTTCTGACTGTTTACATTTGTTCCTGGCCTTATCTGGCAATCAGGCTCCATCTGTGACGGGCCAGGTTGATTGTGCTGTTTCTTGAGCACACTTCCTGGGCCAAGGGAATTACGCAGCTAAGTTGGAACTCCTTGGGCTGCTGAGCGTCTTACTTTGTCTTCTTGTGACACACAACACACAGGTTCCTTTTCCAATACTGACCTTCTATGGTATTCACACTAGTAATAGTCTATGGTTGTCCAGAGGTAACAGCACTTGGAATAATGAGCACTAGGTTCTTAATTACCTTGCATTATCTACAGTTTCTCATTTTTGTGATAATTCACTATAGACCGAGCAATACCAGTCCAGTGAAATGCCATGAGTACTGTAAATATTTTAATTAATTTATTCTCAAAAGTCAGACTTTATCTTAAATCTGACAAATGTATACTCTATATTATTTCTCAAGTAATATTTGATTTCTGAAAAAATGACCTTACTTCGTCTTGAACAAAAACTTATGGTATTTTTCCTGTTGTTTTCACATCATTTAGTTTTTGAAAATGCTGACAGCTCAGCTAGATTGTGATACATTATAAAGTCCTACATCATATTTTTAGAAAGTACTGAACCATGCCTATTACTGTTTGTATCTCTGAGTTAAGAAATAGTTTTCATTTGATGTTGACATTTTTTATTTTTCATCTCATAATTTATATTGGTGTAGATGTGCAAGTGCTAGCTGGCGCAGAAGTAATTACCCTTGTCTTTATATTGGAGTCTTTATATTTTAGTACTTTGGAATTTTTTTCTGAAATCATTTGAGTAGAATCTCTTGATATTTTTATGATCTTCATGGGTGGTTGCAAATTAGCTTCTTTTATCTGAGAGAGAAATGTTAAACAAAAATTCAGATACTCAGTGAGAAATAGTTTTCTAGAGAACAACCAAGGCTTAAAGTGAAAGTGGAAAATTTGTCCCCAGTACTGTCTACGCTCTGATGAGTTTTTTTCCCAGCCTTCCAGGGAAATGTGAGTGGTCCAGGATTTTCAGAAATGGGAGGCTGACAAAGTAAGAGTACCTGTACTGAAGTGTGAATAAGAGGTGTAGTCAGGCACCATATTAATTTAGTGTCTTGCTTAATAGCGTAATGAAATAAAATAACTGGGATAGCTAAGGGAAGAATGTGCTTTGACATGCAAAGAAGATGAGAACAAGGCAGAGTCCAAAAGGAGGGTTTGTAATGGAAGGAAGGTGAAAACCAGATAGAAGTCTCAAGGAGGGGAAGGGAAATGGTTCTACCACAAGGCAACTAAAAGATGGATAGTCATTCCTCAAATGTCAGAAGAACAAAGACCTCCAGCCCTATTCCTTTCCTCCTCAACTTTTCTGTGGTATGTGGTCAGATAATACTAAAGTTAAACTCATTACAAAATTTTTCTTTCTGTTTTTGTTTCAGTGATTTGCCATCTTCCATGCATGAATGGAGGCCAGTGTAGTTCTAGAGATAAATGCCAGTGCCCTCCTAATTACACTGGTAAACTTTGTCAGATTCCTGTGCAGACTGCCAGTTCTCCAAAACACTACCATCACCCGCAACAGGTGAACAAGGCTGTAGGATCACAAGTTATCCATTCTACTCATACTTTACCACTGACAATGTCTGGACAACAAGGTGTAAAAGGTAACTTCTTCTTTGTTAAATATTTTTTCCTTTAGCTAGCTTTGGGTATTCAACTAGTAACAATAGTGGTACACCTACCTGTCCTGGAGATTGACACCACAACTTAAATCGTGAGCTTACCAGAATGGCTGGAACATATTTTGCTTGATGACTGAAGCACTAAGAAATAATAGTGGTATTGAAAAGAGTTTTTAAGTAAATTTACTTTGCCTTACGGTGCAATTTAATACAGATTGCAGAGTCAAGGGGGTTTCTTCCAGAAGTGTAGACCTGTTCAAAAAGATAATGATTGTGGCTGAACAGAGTCCATAAATTGCAGTATACCTAGACAGAGAGTTGCAGGTCATTCCATGATTACTAATGGAGAGAAGAGACAATGCTTTTCAACATAACAGAAATTTAAATCTAATGTAAAACTAAAAATACAATCCATGTTAATCTTATATAATTTGGCAGAGTCCTATAAGTTAATTTTGTGATGAACTTCTTAGTGTAGGTAGGCCGTGATATGATTCAGTTAAATAGAACGTTCTTTCCAGGTCAAAGAAAAATATTATTTAAAAAAGGGTAAGATTTTCGTACTGCTAATGCTGTGAAGAAGGCAGAAGATAAGAAACAAAGAAAATTGCCCAAAGAAATATTGCCCAAAGAAAGTTCATTCAGCTTCAGATTCTGTTTTCCTTAGTACTTTTTTGGTGAGGTGACACGTTCTAATGACTTTGAAGAGAAGTGTTGAATTTGTCTCTTGTATGTCCTATGACAGTAGGGAGCATTTTATCTGGGTGGGATCCTGTCTATATGGAGAGACCCCCGCAACTCAGATTCACAACATATGAAATAATGTGACGTTTGTTTGTTTGTTTGAATAGTCAGCTTGATTTTTTTCTGGTTTTTTTTTGTCAAGGGTAATTTTGCAATTAGCTCTTCAGGGTTGGTACCTCTGAGTAAAAGCAAAATAAATAGGTAAAGATGAGAGGTGGCTCAGTTGCTGGCAACTAGTTCCTGAATAACTTTGCTAAAACAAGCCAAACTATTTATATGTTTGTGATAAATATAATCTAATGTAGTAATTCTGTTTTCAGAAAGTGACATAGCTGTGAAGGAAGTGTTGACAGTATCCTGGAAACGCAATATTTTACAAGTACTTTTGAGTATCTGCTTGGTCAGAAGAAGAGACTATAATTACCTAAACATTTAGCAGAGCAGCAATATATTTCTGTGCCTGTGTAATTACAGATGAAATAATTTTAGACAATATGGTGGACCATAAAACCCAAATTTTTAAGATGCAGTTGTTTTTCAGATCTAGAGTTCCTCTCTTAAAATGCACAATAGGTTTCTCATTGCTAAAGAGTCTGATCTCTTGAATCAGACCTTCAAGTCCTCATAGGAACCATTAGCAGTCACAATGCCTTTTCTTCTCTTTCTATGCACAAATGAGAATGTTGTTGAGAGAGGAATATTTCATTTCTTTAAAGGAAATAATAAAACAATCCTGAAATGGCTGGCAGAAATAAAAATCAACGCATCTAGGCAGTGATCCAAGACCTGGAGAGGACTGTGATAGTAATACTGCATGGGAGGACCCAGCCTAAATTTTCAGCATCTGAATATCTCTGGTTGGATTGATAGATTAAATTAGAGCAATTAGTGATTTCTTTTGAGGACTAAGATATTTTTTAGATTTAGCAGCTAGAGAAACTAGTTGAAGGGATTCCTATTCATACATAAAAATTTATGACGTGGGAGATTGACCCAGACACAGGAAACGCTAACTTTGTTATGCAGCTTACAAACTATAAAACTTTTTACACACCTCTTCTCCCTGCCCACTCCAGTAATAATTTGAATTACATCTTTAAAGGGCATTTTGTGCTCCAGTGAAAAGAGATCTGAGGGTCATAAGCACTTCTGTGCAGGTTACATTGACTGGAGGGTCTCAGTCTACATACCCAGACTTAAAACTACAACCGTATTTAAAAATCGAAGTATCTGAAAATAATTTCCTCCGTCTTTATCTGCCAAACCCTGGATTCAAAGTTCAACAAAGGGAGTGGTGATTTTAGATGGTTCAGATGCTGGCAACTCTTGCAGGGGCAATCTCAGGACTTGGCAGGTACATAAAGGTGAAGGGTTGAAATCTGAAGCTTTTTCTGTGTTCCAGAGAAAGATGATGGATCTGAAAAAGAAAATAAAACTTACTATATATCCAAAAATAACTCAGTAGAGTTTGAATTCTGGAACTTTGAATGGGATTCTTATTACACAGTATGACCACAAATATTAATGTCAGACCAGCCAATTTGGACATCCATGTTTATGTAGCAGTCTTTACAATCTTATAATGTTGTTCTTTCCTGTGTGAAGAGTTTTCATTTTCTTGCTTTGTTAGTGAGGCTCTATGCATTCTTTCATCCTTCCCTCTAACCCCCAAATTTGGTCTTCATTTATATTTCAGTTGCTTTAAGGCACTCTGTAAAAATTCTGATGTACAAAAAAGAAATGTCTTAGAGGTGCCTAAGATATATTTTTCACATACTTTATTACCAATTTTTTTATATGTTTTTCCTTCAATTATTTTAGTGAAGTTCCCTCCTAACATAGTGAATATCCATGTGAAACATCCCCCAGAAGCCTCAGTTCAGATCCATCAAGTTTCAAGAATTGACAGCACATCAACAGGACAAAAAGCGAAAGTACCTCAGCCAGTACATCCACAGGTCTCTTACCAAGGTCTTCCATATCAGAAGACCCAGAAAGGACATACAACTTACACAAATCAACAACCCATTCCTCATATGTTTCCTGTTTCAGTTAAAACTCAACTTGGGCGCTGCTTTCAGGAGACTGTTGGGACGCAGGTAAGAAATGTTTGCTAAGGCTTTTAAGACAGGTAGCTTTAAAACAATATTATAAAAGAATGAAAAAAAGTTCACCAATTGCTGGGAAAGGACGCATTTGACATTGTTTTCTGAAAGAAAATTATTTTGAGAATGTAAAATTCTTACAAAATTTTTCTGAACCTTTTTCTCCTTCAAGCTACTGTCTTTATTTTCAACAGTCTTAGATTCCTGACATTTTGATTTCAGTTATTCTAGACACAACTTCTCCATTTATAAGCTATTTCTCCAAATTAAAAAAACCTCATGACTTAAATCCAATCTCTAACTTCCCTGATTGAACAACTAAGGTTACTCCATTTTCCACAGTTTTTCCTGTCTTTTGGTTTAATGAGTCTTTTTGCATATATATCTCAACAGCCAGTATTTTTTAAGCAGTTGCCATTTTTATGGAAATTCCTATTCAGTATCTCTATGTGTTTTACAGTATTGTAGGGTAATGTTTTGAATCTGTTGAAATATGACCATTGAATGGGGTAGAAAAACCTTAGTTCAGTTAGAAATAATTTTTTACATCAGGTTTTGCATATGACTATCCAAAATTGTGTATCTTCTTTCAGCTCCTGAAAGCGTTTTCACAAGATACACAGTTTTATTTTTGCATATATATTTAAATATACACTGAGATGATAAGGATATGTGAAGAGACTGTTAAAAAGTTAGTAAAATCCTGTTATTTATTGCTTATCACCATGCTGAAATTTAACTTTTCAGATCCAGTGTTTTTAAGCTGAATGTGTGCCTCAGACTGAAATTTTGTGAGAGGTTTCAGAAAGATCACTTGTTTTGGGAGGCAATGTTAGAGAATGAATATGTTGTTTTTCTCAGGCTAAAAAATTACAACTTTATAATTGAAGATTTGAATTTTAAATTTATCACAAATACCACTCTGCTTTCAGTCCTTCCAGTAATATGTACCCAAAGTTAGCCAATTTTCAAACATCTGAAATTATATCTATTTTCAGTATATTCCACAAACATTTGTAAGATGTTGACAGCAAAATTATCCAAAGATTTCACCATGGTCTGCCTTCCCCTCAGAGAGATGGCACCTATCTTCCCTGAAATGCTGGACTACAGCAAAGTGCCCTTTACAAGTGTATCTTCTAGCTGTTTCTTTGAACTGTCACTGAAATTTTTTAAAGGCTCTTAAGCAGCGTGCAACACCCTGGCCCCCAATTTAAAAAAAAAAAAAAAAAAAAAAAAAGAAAGAAGAGACCTCACTCCCTGACTCACAAATGGGCAAGAAAGAGACTTGGGAAAGGAGCGGTAATGGGGAACAGACAGGAGTAGAAGCAGGATGCTGTCAGACCCGGGTGATGGCAATGTAGTGTAGTCGTCAGATGGTAAGTAGTGATAGCAGTTACCTTCTGGAATCATAGCATGTTAAGGGGTTGGAAGGGACCTTAAAGATCATCTAGTCCCAACGCCCCCCACTAGACCATGCTAGACCATCTCAGGAGGGCAATGACAAATAATTCATTCTGAAAAATGCTGTGGAAGAAGCAAATTTAAATGTCATAATGCACCGAAAGTGTTTCTAAAACACCAGAGTTAAGTTTGAGTATGGAATGTTATAGGCTAGTATTCACTAATTCTTGAACGCTTGATTTGGGATCTACAATTAATTTACGCTGATGAGCTCTTTGTGCTTGTCTGTTTAAGGAATAGTAAAAACTTAGATTTTTTTTCTTTGACAGCTGTTGAAGCACATGTTCAAAAGAAAGTTCATGGATTTCACAACAAAATGAAGCAGGGCCTGTGTCAAACAACCATTTCTCTCTGTTTCCTAAGAATGAGCAATCTAACATGGCATTATGATGCACAATCATAAAAATCTGGAAATAATTATGATAATTAATAGTTGTTTAGTATCTATTTGTAGTTCTATTTGTACTCATATATAGAGGAATCCAAAATTCCTTCCTTGGTCTTACAGTTGGCAATAGGTGCTCTGTCTTTTATCTCCTACCTCTCATGCTTGATCATTTCCTGTGTGTTGTTTCTGAGGCATGCATAAGCGAGGCATTTTGAATGACATACCAAAACTTTGTGTCCTATGCCTGCCCCTCACATTACAATGGTTTTAAAACTAAAATTTACTCATCACTCTCTGGAAGACAGTAGCTTGCTCCTTTTAAAGGAGGAGAAAAGGGAAAATATGCTTCCATTGCCCTCATGTCTGACTTGCAATCCTACTAAATGCTTAGTCACCAATTTTCATAATTTTTTTTTCAGTATTCCCCTGGAAAAATGTGTCTTTGCAGTGCTCTCAAGAAAGGGTAGTGCCTCCTACTTTAGAATAGTGCATGTTCTCATTTTTTACAGATTTCATCGATCCTTTCAATGTCAGTCTTGAAGAAGAGCATAATAAGGATTTCAGATATGCCTTTTGTTATGTAATTTAATGGATCAATTTAGAATTGGAGTTCTAGGATGGCATTTTATAGAGCATTCATTTAAGACCTTACCATACATATAGACCTAAGTGACTTGTTGACTATTCAAATTTGAATCTGAAATGTTGTTTTTCCTGCACTCAGGCAGTGCATATTATTTATTTGTATGTTAAATATACCTTGAACTGGGATAAACACCTATTTTTTTTTTTACTTTTAAAGAGATCTATTCTAAAAGAATTAGGTTTTTTGTTTCCTTCATATTTGCTTTGCTGTATTTGAGGGTTCTCTTTATCTGTTCAGATGAGATACTAAATTGAGGTTTCCCTGTTAGGAACAATGTGTTGCAAGTCCTTTCTGGAGTCGATGCTGGATAATTTTGATATCCATACTTTGTTCAACAATCATCAGTTTTTATACATTTTTTTGCAGGGTGGATTGTGTACTTGGCTTCAGAAATGTTTTATTAAATATCCTGGGATCAGAGATGAATTTACTGTGTATAGAGCAGATTGATGGAAGGATATGTGTGTGGCCTCTTGTAAGCAAATCAACCAAGTTAGTAAGGACTCTGGTCCGGGCTAAAAGCACAAGATTAAAAAAGTATCAGAATCTCTTTCGTGGTTTTGTGTGAATGTGTAACTTCTGCCATTCTATGTTTCTCTCCATCTCTCGTTCTCTCCTTCTTCCTCAAATTTCAGCTGCTCTTCAATTACAGGTCCTTTGATTATAGTGCTCTGAGGTTTTTCTCACAACCTTCCGTGGAATATTTTTCATCTCCCAGCACATTCTTTCTCACCCCACCTTAGTTAAATTCCCTTAATGTATCTCATTCAAAAACAGTAGGATAGTCGCTGTACTCAAATTCCAACACAGTGTGTTTTCTGCAGTGAATTTCCAACTGAATGCATACTGTTAAAGTGAGCAACTGGAGCCACATTGAAATGAAGCTCAGAGGACATTATGGTACAGATAGTTAAAGAATCTGGTCATGTTATCAGGCCTCCGATGACTTTTAATTACTGACATAGAAATTCTTCTAGACCTTCTATTCGCTTAGCTGTCTGTAGTATCATAAGTGACTGTAACCAAAGGCAGCAATGGTGAGAAGAGGCTAGTAAAAGATGTGTGAAAAGATGTCAGTCTACAAGCTTAGAGGACAGGGAGGGGCTAGAGGAATGAAATTTTCTAGTTTGATTAGAATAGATAAATAAAGACACGTTTTCATAAATACGTATACACGTGTATGTATGTGTTGCTTAATTGTGACTGTTTTCTGAAGTGTTCTCAGCACTGGTAGGTAAAGTGGAAAGAGAACTATAAAAGTAGTATTAATATTTGAATTTTTTAAAAATAATATAAGAAAAAATAGTGTTTTGGATGGTTCTCTTTTGTACTTAAGTCAGTTCACTTTTCTTGGCTGCCTCTCTTTTCTCTAGTGAAATGCTTAGCAATTATTTCTCCTCTAGAATATGTTAATGGTGATTGCTCCAGGGTAGCTTACCATGTCACATGATAGCTTACTATGATATCTCACATACAAAAGTATGGCTTTCCTAGTACCAGAAATATTTTTGCAGGGTATATCATAAACTAACAGTTAAGCTGCAGGGCAGAAACTTTCTGTTGTCATAAAGATATAGGAAACAAACCTTTACCTAAACTTGCACCTCGTTATATAGAAAATAATGCAGAGAACATAGAGACTTGAAGTTGGGAAATGAACACAGTGGAAGCAGTAGGACTGAAATCCCACTTAAGATGGAAAACAATAAATTTCTGGAGAGCACTATATGTTATGGTGCCTTCAAAAGCTGGAGACTGAACATGGAGACTTGTCCTGAAAGATGTTTTACAGCCATGTAGTCCTTTATTTCTGAAATCCAAGGCGTTGGTCATCTTAGACCACTGATTCTCTAGGTCGTATTTAAAAAGCAAGTAAATAAGGGAGATTATGTTTATCTTCTTTTTTTCTGCAGATTTTTATTTTAATTCTAACAAAAATGCCTTACGACACAGAATATCGTATTTCCTAAAAAACTTATACAGTGTCAGTGGTGCATCTAGTAAAGATTGTATTGATATTCTTGAGTCCTGTTGATTTTGCATATGGTGACTTTGCATTTAAATCAAGAAAAGAATGCAGATGCCTACTATCTATCAAACTTCATATAGAGATGGTTAAGCACTGCTTTTCTCACCCCTTAAGACCACCACTTTGAAGTGTTAACTAAGTATATTCATGTGTTTTCCTATGGTTAGGAATCAAATCACAATATGACACCTATAGCAGACAATAGAAGCACATCTTGATAGATTGTTTTAATTAAGCTAAATAACATTAATGGTGAACACTAGGAAAGACTTTACTGAAAATTACAAAGGCTGTCCATTTTTCAGTGCACATATGTGTTCAAATGTGTTTCAAATGCTGCTTAGCATGTCTGATCAACAGATGTTAGTTAATCAGCATCTCAAGTGGGATAAATTTCTATGGAAATGGTTTATTTAATACTGTGTTTCAGTAATGTCTTTTACAGGAAACATTTGGTTTTGTTTGAGCAACACACTTCTGTCTGCTGTCAGACTTGGTAGAATACAAAATAAGCCAAGTGACTGGTGGCAGCTGGAAAAGGTCAGAAATTACCAGCTTGTATCATGGTAAAGATTCTGACTGCAAATCATTAAGCGTTTACGTAACCTTATTCAGCCAAGGGCATATGCTGATCGGGTACTTAACTTTGAGAATATACATAAAGTGTTTAGGAACTGGACTTAGATAATTGATGAGTTTTTCAAATGGGAAATATTAAACAAAGGCAGCAAAGTTTTTGAGTTTGAAATCGAAAATGTGTTGATAGCTCTTAATGCCTAACCTAACATATTGATACTGCTGTATGCAACATGATCATAGTGTATATACTGCAGAGGTGATTACAGTAGTAATATGCCATTTGAAGTTATTCATTCAACTGTATAAGTATGCCTGTTGAATTTGAGATTTAACAAAACATTTCCTATGGAGGTAAATTTCAGGTATTTTCATTTTGTGACAGCTGTATGAAATGAACTTTCCTATTTATATTCTTTAGGCAGGAAAAATTATACGGTTTCGTACTTCATACTGGTACTTGTTCTCTTAGAGCACTTTTAAAACCTTTTTTCTGTAGAATAGTTTCAAAAATACCATCTCATAAAATAAAATAACTGTCTGGAATTCCTTGAAGCTCATGGTTTGGCTTCTGAAGTTCTTAAACAAATAGACTGTCAGAAATTGGTGTGGATTCATTTCCAGGATTAATGCTTCATTTGCAATAGTTTCTTTGCAAGATCAATAATCTGAAATATCAGAAGATTAAAGATGTATCAGATACCAAAAACTCCAAACACTGTTTTAATTACTCAAATAGAAGGAAGCTGGATAATTTTTAGTTGCCTATGAAGAATGTTCTGTTTAAGCCAAAACAAATTCTTTACCAGTTCTTCTAGAAAGTCTGGAAATATTTAAGTTTCTCTCCTCTGCTTATGAGACAATGCCTGTTAGTGAGCCAGTGGTTCATGGGATAATACTCTTCATTTGTAACAACCTGTCATTCAGATGGTCAGTAAGCTAATTAAGTTTGTTCGTTAATGGTTTCAGTAATGCAGTTTACCAAGTTTGAGGTTTCTTACTCTGTTTGTCGTGCCTATAGGGAAAAAAAAAAAGAAGCAAGAATCCGAGGTCTGTGCCTGTTGAATAGTTTACAGAAAGTTAAACAGTGTGTCCATTCACTTCTCCTATTGTGGTATGTGAAATAGAGTCTTTTGAGCTGAATCCTGGAGTCATTAGCTATTAACTCAGGCAAAGCACCTATCAATTTCAATCATAGTTAATCATATGACACCCCTTTATTTATACCTGTATTGTGATTTTAACTAACAGCTTGTGACAGGGATTTGTGGATGGGTCACGCAGGTGTCTGAGTCCCAGGAAATGTTGTGGTCCCCTGGCCAAAATCCTCTGTGGTTGCCCTGAGACTAATTGCCAGACTGGGCTCCCTACTGCATTTTACAGAATAAATTTCCTCTACTGCCTTAGCAGAGGGATTTCAAGGATATAATCCTTCCTTTTCCCTTGGCATTGGAAAACACATGAAACCCTGGTGGCAGTACACAACTGTTAGCACTCCAAGACTGTGGAGATGGGGCAGAGGCTGTAATCTGGACAGAGTAATAAAGAGGTGATGTGGCTTGGGGTGGCCTTCGTGCACCAGCACAGGGTCAGCCAGAATTTCAGTCTTCCAGTGGGAATATTCAGTACTTCCTTCAGTTATATAAAATATTGGCATAGAAGCCCAGGCACGCATGGGGAAAAATATGTGGATTCGAAACAATACTTTCAGTGTCTGTGAGCTCTTTACCCAGAAAGAACTTTGTTTTATAGCAGTACCATGTGTGCATCATACTGCTGCTACTGCTGAGCCTCTTTCAGCACAGTTGGACTCTTTTATATGAAACCTTCATGACTTCTTTGCCTTCTGATCGAGTAAGCTTGTGACAGAGATACCATTCATGAAAATCTGTTCTCTTTTCCAGGACCCCTCAGGAATACAGACTAGATTAGTTTAAAGTATATGTAAGATGATTGACAGAGAGGTGTAAACCTAAGCTTAGGGAATGGCATTATCTTCATGGACAGTCAAACTGTATGCCTGTTTAGCTTTCCTGCTTATTTTAGGCTTTTGTGTGTGTGTGTTGGAGTTGTGTTGAATGGTCAGATAAACTAAAAAATAGTTGTGAATTCCCCAAAGTGATGTTTCAAGTCACTTGTGACTCAGAGACTGGAAAAGACTGACTGAAAAACCAATGAGTTCTTGGTAATAGGAAGTGGGTAAGACTTTTTAAGTGGATAGAAATTACCTATAAAAGTTTTTGAGACCTGTAGAAACAGAGCTTCAGTTCATAGATGCTTAAGGGTTATGAAAGGGGGAGAGTACCTTAAGAAAATGCAGCGGGCTAGGAAACTGTGCAGTGACTTGAGCGTTGAGAGTATCTGAAGCACTATTAGATGTATCAGAAAAATCAGGGTTTACTAGGCGTAGAAGAACTCTTTGTTTCTGCTTGGATTAGGACTCTGCAGAGCAGTCATGTTTTCTGATACATAGCTCCAAAATTACACAGATCTTACAGCACTGGGAGTCCCATGTGGCAGTTGCTTTTTCTCACTGGCCAGTTTCTACAATGATCTGGATGTTAACCAAATTATCATTGATTCTTCAAGCTTTAATTCACCATAGAGGCAGTGGGAGCAGCAGCTTTAATCATTGCCAGTTTTTACTGACAGGACTACAAACTACAATTGCCAGATGACTCAGACTTTGGCATCCTTATTTTTGCTCATGGTTTTTATATGGAAATTTGAAAAAGTTATGACCACAGAGATCATGATTTTTGGTAGAGTGCAAATACTGTAGCACCACACCTAAACTATAAGTAGGCTTCAGTTCATCTTCCTCCTCCTCCACTACTTTATTTTTCTCCCATCCTTCTTTACTTTTTATGTTTTTAATTTATTACTATTAAATGACACCTTTTCTATTCTGGGGGGGGGGGGGGGGGGGGGAAAGGGCCAGTTCATGATGCAATGTTGGCTCTCAGGTTAGTGGAATCTTACCTTGACACATGTGAACTGCTGGAATGTGTCCTTGAGGCTTTTGACCTTGAAGAGAAACACTGGGTTTTATGTGCCTCACTGCCCAAAGACTCCATTTCTGAGATCCTAAGGGGAGGTGCAGCACCAACCTTGATTCCTTCTACTTTTTTTCAGAAAGAGGAGAGTTGTAAAAGCAAGATACACTGGGGGAAAAAGAGTTGAGTGCAACATGCTTTAGCTGGCTCTTGATAACAGCCACAGTGTACGACTTCAATAAGTGGCTTTGAAAAAGCAGTCTCAGTTCTAGGAAAAGGGCTGAGCATCTGTAATTATAAAGTAAAAGTGAATAGCTGTGGTTATAATGTAAAATGGTCCTTCTTGGAGCATGCTCACCTGGGACACAGGTTGAGAAAACCAGCATTGTTTAAGGATGTAATACGAATTCTCGAAGTTTTAGTGTAGCCACTTGTAGGAAGCATTATGAGTATTTTCCAGCTGAAAGATTTTTAAGCTTCTGGAAACTGCAGCACAATCTGTATATCGTCTAGCTAGGGGCACTTGGAAGAGCTAGTTCCAGTTTTCAAAACAGCTGAGCTGCTAAAGCAGAGGGAGTTGTGCAGAATTCCCCATTTGTGCATCTTGATAGTCTTTGTGAAGTACCAGGCTGAGAGTTGCTTCTGGAAACAACTCAGCAGACTCTGACTGATCAGGAATGGTCAGTCTAGTGCAAGACAGCTGGAAGATGTGTTCATATAATGTAAGCCTGGGCCAGTATCTGGAAGGTGAGACTTGCTTAGATACTTTGCTGCTTTAACATAGCCAAAAACCATCCAGGCGAGGACTGTTTCCTCACCCCCTGCAACATCGGAAAATTTGTCACCAGACCCTCTGCAGACAGCAATTGAAAATAGACTCCTAAAGTTGCACAATAACTGAGCAGTCTTTCTGAATCTTTTTGGCCACTCTTGTTTTTGCTGTTCATGTGTCACCCTAAAACGAGACTCAAAGCACAAGTGGTGGTACCCTGTATATGGGTGGTGTACAGAGGCACACCATAACTGTGCTAAGTTGCCATAGTGCCAAAAACTTTGACATGTGTGGCTGTCATTAAGATGGAGGATGTTTCCAGCTTCTTGCACATCCCTTGACAGATGTCTAAGTTTCACGTGCAGTAAGTGCTGAGCTGCTGCAGGCTGCACATTGCAGTTTGATGTTTAAATAGTGTACTGGGGCTGCTTTGTTGCAGAGATATTTCAGGAGGTGCCTGGGGGTAGTATCTGTGAGAAAGATAGAGAAGATGGCTGCGATGATGCCTTGCTAGCCCTCCCCATGCAGAGGGGACCCTCTGATGAGTCAGAACCCTGATGTGGGGTAGCTTGCTATCCTGTTACTAGTCACACTATGAAGCTACAGAGAGTAACTCTGCTTCAGAAACATCATTGGCTCATGTGTGCCCATATGATCAAGAGCGCATTAGAAAAATTTAAGAAAAGTTGGAGGAAGCTGTCAGTGCCTGTGCATTCAGCATAATCCGAACTGCGGAGTGACTAGGTTACTAGCTGAAGTGAAAGCAACTGCAAGACCACAGCCTGTGGCATAGGATGAGCCAGCTATCTTGAGCCGAAAGCTAAGTGTCCGTGAGCATTTGGGTCAGAGGTTTATATGCTGTCAGAAAGCAGAGTTGGATTAGGGAAAGTCTATTCGCTCTGTACTGAGGATTCACACTTTGGCACATTTGAATTGTTTGCTGCAGTGCTTATTTATAACAGCATTTGCTTTGAAAGTATTACTAAGGGCACCTGTTGTGAACTTCTCCTGTGCATTGTGCATTACATTTTATACCTGATTGGCAAGTTTAGATGTTTTGGGTTTTTTAACATCTGCATCTGAAATACATTTAAGCTTTCTTTACTATGAGAAATGGAAGAAAATTGCAGAAGTCAAGAGCATAATTAGTACCTTGTAAGCTTCTGAAAATTAGTATTCTTTTTAATAAAAAGCAGAATAAGGAAATTATTGATAGGGGGAATGACAATTGACCTCAGAAATTATTGCATGATTAATTTGAATATTTGCATGGGGAGGGAGAGCGTTCTTTGGAGTAACACAGACATCACTAATTTCAACTTTAGTCATCTTACATGTGTTATCTTCAGTGTCTGAGCAGCAGAATCTGTCGTTAAATTTGGCAGTTTTCAGTAACTGATCGTAAACATTAAACAGAAGTTGATGGGAAATTGAGGCTATTTAGTAGGAAATAACACAAAAACCATAGTCATACTTTTTGTCTTTCTCTAAGAGAGTAATTAGGTGTTTGAGACAATTTATATAGCTTCTGAAAAAGTGGACAGGGATGTTTTGATGAGGAAGAAGGTAGGGAATAGGTGCCAGTGGTAAGTTACTACCTTAGAAATATACTCACTCATTCTTGTGGCATATTGTTTCCTTCTGTTTCTTTCTCTTTCTTTTCAAGTTGACACAGGGGAAGATAATAATGTCCCCTAATTGAGTCATGCCTGTGTAGAGAGCCTTTGCAATGCATAGGCACCATTTAAGCTCAGCTAAGAGCTCCAGTGAATCTTCAGTGTCTCAGCAAGAGGTTGACCCAAGATAACTGAAAAAACATTGTACTAGAAGTTAACATTTTATAGTATCACTAACCAGAGTATTCTTTACCTGACTATTCCAGTGTGGCAAAGCACTTCCTGGCCTCTCCAAGCAAGAAGACTGCTGTGGAACCGTGGGTACTTCCTGGGGTTTTAACAAATGCCAGAAATGTCCCAAGAAGCCATGTAAGTGCTATTTTGTTGTTATTCTCTGGATCAACTTATGCCTTTTTTCCCCCTCAAGTAGTATTTTCTTTTTTTTTTTTTTTTAGAAAAAAAACAACAAAAGGAACCTAGTAGAAAGAATGTGCTATGATTTGATTAGGAACAGGTTGTAGAAACTGGAATTCCCCCGCATGCCAGCAGGGTTACATTATGCAGGCACTCAGTGCAGCCAGCAAAGTTGACATTGTTGGGTTTTTTCTCCCCTTCTTCCTCCTTTCAGTCAGTGGTGGACTGTTGTGTTTTCTCAGTGCAGGAAGAATAATCACATTGAATCATCTTGCCTTTTCCAGCTGGACTTTTTTTTTTTTTTTAAGTTTGCACAGAAATTTTAAATTATAGAGGCGCCAGTTACTGCTTGGAGAGAATGCAGTGACGTCTTGGGACTGCAGATGAACTTTCAAGTTTGGAGCCAGGATCTTCCAGGCTCTAAATTGTCAGTTACTTTTTTTCCTCTGCTTTTGAAATATCTTCCCCAACAATTAGACAATGACAAAGACTTCTTTCACCATTTTACTACGATTTGACATCATATTATAAGGAAAAAGAAATTTCAAATTTTTTGCATGATAGGTGAAGATAGTCTCTTGAACTTTCTGTGAATTATATTATTGTTGCACAGGAATAACAATACTCCTGTGTCATGTCATATTTTCATCATTAAATGAAAGATGTGTAAAGGTAATGTAATCTTGGTTTTGCAGATGGAGTGGACCTGCATTTAGTGGGCCAGAAATAGGGCAGGAGATTGCAATCTTTCTTATCTAGGTCATCTAGGACCCTGTTATTTGTACAGATAGCAATGTTGGAAACATGTTCAGTGTTAGATCTTTTTGGAAGCATGTTTTTGTTGGCAAGTCTTAATGTAGATATAAATACAATTCCAGCAGAAAACCTACTTTTACTTCTATTTCTCTGACTCCTCCTTCCATAGGAGACTGACATAATTTATGCTGACTCAGTCTGATCTGGTAGTTTATAAAGCATTTAATTTTCATGCATTCGAGTATGTTTATTTTCTGATGTGCTTCGGGGAGAGAGCCTCCTTGGGGTCATAGTTAATAAGACTCAGGTACCTGAATTTTTATTCCTGTATTATGTAAATACAGTTTCTAACAGGGCCATGCATGCCAACTGTATGACGTTTAACAAAGAAAAGTACCAGACTCTGCACCTGGGATGGGACACCCCTGAATGTACAGACAGACTAGGGAATGAGATGCTGGAAAGCAATGCCATGGAAAGGGACCTGGCTGCCCTGGTTGACGGCAAGTTGAATATGAGTCAGCAGTGCCCTGGCGGCCAAGAGGGCCAACCGTGTCCCGGGGGGGCATCAGGCAAAGCATCACCAGCCGGTCGAGGGAGGGGATTGTCCTGCTCTGCTCTGCACTGGGGCAGACTCACCTTGGATATTGTGTGCAGTTTGGGGCACCACAATTCAAGAAGGATATAAAATATTAGAGAGCATCCAAAGAAGGACTATGAAGACATTGAAGGGCCTTGAGGGAACACCATAAGAGGAGCAGCTGAGGGGTCAGTTGGCTCGTTCAGCCTGGAGAAGAGGAGAATGAGCAGAAACCTCATCGCAGTCTACAACTCCTTCACAAGAGGAAATGGAGGGGCAGGCACTGATTTCTCCTCTCTGGTGGCCAGTTGTAGAACCTGAGGGAATGGCATGAAGTTGTGTCAGGGGAGGTTTAGGTTGGATATTAGGAAAAGGTTTTTCAACCAGAGGGTGGTTGGGCTCTGGAACAGGCTCCTCAGGGAAGTGGTCACGGCATCAAGCCTGACAGAGTTCAGGAAGCGTTTGGGCAACGTTCTCAGGCACATGGTGTGATTCTTGGGGCTGTCCTGTTCACGACTAGGAGTTGGACTTGATGATCCCAGAACTTCCCCCACATGAAGCTGTGCTGGCTGTGACTGATGACTGTGTTGTCCTCCAGGTGTTTTTCAGTATTTCCCAGAATAATATTTTTCATGATTTTACTGGGCACTGAAGTGAGACTGACAGGCCTGTAGTTTCTGGGATGATTCAACCAAAAACTGTTTGGAACTACTAATATAAATTTTTTGGTTTCTGGTTTGAAGTGAAGTCTACTTGTTAGTTCTTCATTGTTCAGGTAAAAAACTGGTTGTCTCAGCCTGGAATCCACAGTCAATATGTTGGTCAGGCAGATCTTTAATACCAAAATGTCTGGCATGGTGTTAAGAGCAACCAATCAAGGAAACACTGGGGCAAACCAGGTCTGAAATCCTGATCCACAGATCCTTCCTAGATGGGTACAGAAAAGTGCCTGAACTCAACCTAAAAACCTCTCCTGAAAGGAAGTCCAGCACCCTTTTTTTGAAACACTGAGTAAGAATACTTTTTTTTAAAATGCTAATGAGATGAGCAATGTCTTTTTGTTATAAAAGCTTAATGACTAGCACACTTGCTCAAGATGGGACACTTCAGAGTTCCTTTATCTGCCAGAATAATTTCTAATCTACATTTTATACCTATGAGGAGATGCCCTAACCCATAAAATGCAGGAACAATTCTTGGAACAGGACTAGTAACCCAGTCTCTTTCCCAGAGTCCTTAATTACTTACGGTATGAGTCATGCTCACTCCTGCTTTCTGGCTCAATTTGGAATTGTTTTTTTGAATGTAACTGTATGATCTCAAGAGGAGACAGAGAATGTTGTCACTTGGAATAATCCTCTACTTCTGATTAAAGCATTCCTGGAAAGTAAGCGTTTGTTTCTCCTAGACATAATCGGATACATTTCTCATCTTTCTAGGTGGGAGTTCTCACTGTACATTAGTGTTTTAAGAAGGGAGAAGGAGAAAGGTGCACTGTCTGTTTTCTCCAGATTAAAATGCAGTGTCATTATATCACTGCATTATATCAAGAACATAATTTGGTAGGTGTATGCTTCAGGAATATTCATTAAAGCTTTGGTAGCGGTGTAGGTGTTTTTTCTAGGCCAGCTTTGATTTAGGAATGATTCTACGTGTGATGCTATTCAATCATGCCATGTCTTATGGCAAGCCTGCATGGGTGCAAATGGTGAATTTTCAGATTTCTAAGAACTTTAGGTGATAAATTTGGAGTTTTGAAGGTGTTTAAGTGATCTTAGAGCATTTTAGAATTTTATAGATGATCAGTTTGAACTTAGGCATACAACTTGAACCTCTAAATCTGTTTTGAATCTGGGCCTAAGTGTCCTTAGGGCATAGGTGTCAAACTGAGCCTCATGCCAGTATCAAAGTGTTATGTTTCTGTAAACAATTTTCAAAGATAAATGTAACTTTATTATGAGACTTAATGGAAGTATGGAGTGGATGCTGAAGGGTTTATGTTCATCAAGTATTTTTATTTTTGCAACAATGAGAATGATTCAGTGGTAGAAAGAGTATGCATATATATTTACATGTATAAATTTATATGATGTTGGATGGAAAAATTTGGAAGTCAAGTAAATCATTAGTAAGTTGTTAGTTAAGTGATATCTATGGCAGTGTCTCCACAGGCAAAATTAGTCCCACATTAGTCCCATATAATTTTGACCTGTTCTGATACTTCAGTAAAATGGTATTACCCGTTTTTTGTAAATTTTTTGGAAGCAAACAGACTTCCTTTTGCTTTTATGGTTTTAAGCTTCATAAACAGTTTAAGGTTGACCTGTTTTTGTAATAATGTGTAGTCAGGTTGCGATCTTTTGTGTAACACACTTTAGCAAAATATTTAAGCGTATGCTTCAGTCTCACTAGCAGGCACTTTTCTTCTCACTTCAGTCAGCTACTTAAGGACATGTGTGAGCTTATGTGTGTCTTGTTCCCATGGTCTTAAGCAGGGCTCTGTCACTTTGTAGAGATGTACTTGAATATTTTGGGTCACAGCCACTGCTCAGTCAGAGCTTCTGTCCTATTGCAAAATTAAGTGCCTTGGCCTGAGACAGCTCCCATGTCTGTAAGGTTATGGGTTATTCAGTTTTACTGAAAACCAAGAGAAGAAATTTTGGAACAGATCTCCATTTTTGAGGGCTTCTACAGAAGACATTTAAGATAAAGTGCATTTCTATGTTACATGGGGAATGTTATGATTGGTCAGGCTTCTTCTTAACAGTTAATAATTACAAACAGGTTGTCTAAGTGTATAAAGGGTAAGTAATGTAGGACTCCATCCAGCTCCCACATGGATCACTAGGCATCACTGAACAAACTCCTTACTCTACTGTGACCCAGTTAATGTTTCTGCTCTTTGTAGAAGGAAGAAAACAGCTGCTAATAAGCTGCCATTTCCTGTTCAGTGTGGGAGTAGGAGGATGAGGAGGGAGGGAGAGGTTAAAAAACTCTGACCTCACTCCACCACTGCACTTTCTAGAGCAGCTGAGTCATCCTGGAAGGGAAAATGTGTTGCAGCACTGGAAAAGGCCTGGCATACCTTATGGGCTAGTCTCCATCTACAGCTGCAAGAGTTCTGCTCTTCCTCTGTTTTTGTTCATCAGGCTGCACTGCAGAGTATCTCACTTGGTTTTAGTGAGAATTGAATCGGGTCTGTAATGGCAAACATAGATCAGTTAGGATGTAATGAGTGCAATTACGAGTCTGACTCTGCCAACATGACTATTAGGAGTTTCGTTGATTTTTTGGGGAGACTAGAGCATTGTGCTTTTGTAAATCTCACCTTAAATTTCAACTGGTTTTAATGTTAACATTGTGAAAAGATTGTAGCTGCCACTTTAAAAGAAAAAAATTCCAGATTTTGGGTTAAGTTAAAATGGTTGTAGTCAATGTAAAGATGGAAAATATGTGTTCAAAACTCTAATAATATTGTTGCTCTGGTTTAGCCCGTACTATTTTTGTGTTTAACCATTTTGTAATTTTTGCAATATCTAAGGAGAATCTTAATGTTCTAATTAAGTAATTATTTTAAATAAGTCACAGCAATTTGAAATAAAAACTATCTCGCTCCAAAAGCTGCTACTCAGGATCATGACTTAAATTTTTCCAAATAATAGGAAAACCCTTAGAAGCAATGAAAATAATTATTAGGTTTTTCTTCCCTTTTTTTCCTCCCACTGTTACAGTTAACCAGTTACCAGTTGTAAAATAAGCTGCAGGGATAAATGTGCAATTCAGGCACTATGTAGTGTGAAGCCAATCAACAACATTGTTACTCAGTTGTTCTGTCTTATTTGACAATTTATATACAGTGAAGATGAAAAGTACTGCATCTGGTTTTTTGTTGGGGTTGTTTTTTGTTTGGTTGGTTTGGTTTAAGTTCTTTTTTTTTTATCTACTGAACATTTAGAACACTTTCAAAGGAAACCGAAAGATGTGACCAAATGTAAGGGATCTCTGTTGTAGCAAATTATGAAAAACTCTCTTGACTCTTAGCAAAGGCACGTATGTGATCATAGTGCCAAAAGTTTAGTCCTATATGTTTAACAACTTACTGGGCTTCATCAAGAAGTTAGATTTTAGTGCATAACCATACAAAGAAGTTACTGCTCTTATTTATGATGTTTAAGAATGAATACATAGTTTTCTGTAGTCTCAAAAACAACCTTAAGGGAAGAAAAAACCAATAAAGAGAAATAAAAAACTGATTAACTGAACACTTTCTATTTTGGCAAAATTGAATTCAGTCTTTACTTTGCAGTGTTATGTCTGTGACAGTTTGCACTGATCAACCAGTAAGTGAAGTTCAGTCTTCTAAAATTCAACAGCTTTGTAATCACAGATGTGCCCTTTTCTTCTTTCCCCTCGCCCCTTATTTTAAAAGTTTATTTGTATCTGTTTGCTCTGGATTTCAAGTATTTTTTTAATTCAATATGGCAGGAGAACTGGTACCCAACAATTTTGCTTAACATTTGAAGATACTTTTGCTTTCTAAAGCTGCTTTCAGTTATAAAACCATCATTGAGTTTCCATGATGAATCTTCAACTTTATCTTTTCCCAACATGATATTTGTAGCTTGTTTGCAAAAGTAGTTATTTGAATATTTGAGGACAAATAGGATGAATGATAATGTTCTGATTTCAAAGGTTTCTGTTTTTGTAAAAAATACAAATTTGACTGTATAACTGAGATCTTAAGTGGTAAACATATGGAAAGAGATGGAATTAAGGTTACCTGTACAACCTTTAATTTTTTTATCTTTTATGCTTAACCAAGCATCAAAAAAACTTGGATTTTTTTTTATAGTTATATGATAATTTGGCTGTCAGGCTCTGGAAATAAGCATATAAATTAGCATTATTTAACTGATATAATTTTTTTCTTCAGCTTACCATGGATACAGTCCTATGATGGAATGCCCACAAGGCTACAAGAGGATCAATGCTACATTTTGTCAAGGTATGATAGTGTCCACAATTGATTGTATTTGTGTATTTGTTTTCTGTGACAGATTCTTTGATATTTATGACTTACATGAATGAATCCAGTTTATTGATTTGTATTTGAGAAAAAATGTTGAGGCTACTTTTAACTCTTTCCAAATATTGGCAACTGTATAGCATGTTTTTTTGCCTCCAGGGCAAAAATCTTTTAAAACTTTTACTTATAGTTTAATTTTCTTTGATGATGTATAAAGATGATTTCATAAGGATCCATTTACTTTGCTCTTCAGTATAAAGAGGCATTGTTCTGTCAGTTTTTTTGCTGAACAGTGAATCTGTACACTTAGTTAAATCAGAGGAAACTAGCAATATAGAATAATTTTTATAATCATGGAAGTTTAGAGTAATCAGAGAAAAATCCTTTTGGACTTAGAGGTTAGACACAACAGTACTGAGAAAAACCAGACAGTGTCCCTGGCAAGATGAAGATTATAAGCATGTGTACCTGGCTGCTGTGTAAAGCAGTGACCCACATACTTCCAGGTTGTGCATAGTGCAGGTGAGGATGTGTGGAGTTTGACAGTGTATAAGTTGTGTTACTCCAAGATTAGACTGTATTATTTCTTAGCTGTAAACATTCATGGCTAGGCTTTGTGAATGCAGATTTGGGAAGGGCTCTACCCACATTTGCTACAAGCACGCTGGTGGCTAAAAAGGCCAATGCAAGATAGACAAGATCGGTTGCAAAAAAGCACGGCAGAAAGACTCCTTGGATGGTATTGGCAAGACATGATTCTTTCTGCGTTGTCTTTTCTCTTTGATGGTTATCCTGTGCATGTTCTCAAAGGAAGCAGCAGCATTATATATAGTGTGTCCAGACCTCCCAACTGGAGGCCAGAGTAGACCGGCAATGGAGATCAATGTGGCCAAGGCTGAGATGTTGCTTCAGGGAGTCCTTGTATCTCCTCTTCGGGGCTCCTCTCTTGTGGCAGCCGGTGGCAAGTTCACCATAAAGCAAGATCTTAGGGAGGCGGTGGTCCTTCATCCTTGGACGTACCCTGCCCAACACAGCTGTGTTCTCAGTAACATGGCCTCAATACTTGTGATAGCTGCTTGCTCTAGAACAGATGTATTGGTCACATAGTCTGACCAGTGGATGTTTAGGATTGTACAGAGACAGCGTTGATGGAAGCGTTCTAGGAGTCGCAGGTGGTGGCGGTAGATGACCCATGATTCAGAACCATATAAGAGAGTAGACAGCACAATGGCTCTGTAAACACTGATCTTTGTACTTTTCTTCAGGTGTTTATTTCACCAGACTCTTTTATGGAGTCTTCCAAAAGCTCTATATGCCTTTGCTAACCTGTTGTCTATCTCTCCGTCTTGGCTGTAGACACTGAAGTTATCAAAACATATAGGGTTGTGGGATCTGCATGATCATGAAGCTACAAAGAAAGGCTTGGGACATTTACATTCTCCTGGCCTATGGCATCTCTCTCTGATGAAGCTGAAGAGATACCCATAGGCATATGGTTGTTCTTTCTGTGTATCTTTGAGCACTGGACAGAGGTGCCAGGTGAGGATGTAGGAAAAACCTTAATTGCTTGTCTGACTTGTTTGGCACAGCACAAGCAAACAAGAAGGAGGTCTGAGAAGATGTGAGCAGTCTTGCAATGGTACTCTGGAGAGAGATTTGGGAAATAAGGGAAAAATGAGTTCAAGTGAGACTGATATTGCTGTGGTCAGGTTTGTTAATCATTGTTGATACAGTAAGGGTAAAAGAGGTCCCAACAAAGAGTAGTGGTGGTGGAGAGCAGGATAAAATGAAAGAGTAACTGATGTTAAAGGATATTTGTAGGCATTTTGGACATAAAGTTAATCTTATTTAACTGAAAACTTTCACTTAACATTCTGATGAGGGAATGTACAATAACCAGTTGCATAAAGAAATCATTTACCAACCAAAATAATAAAGTTCCTAGAGCATTAAACACAAACATCATGCTGTTTCACTGCTGAGGGAGATCTGAGCTGCTATCTGCAAGTGTAGCCACCTGAGCCGATCTGCTGCTCTGGCCTCTACCTAGTGGCTTACCAGCTTGCAGGGTAGGAGCATTTGGAAGACTGCAAGAGAAAATTGAGGTGGGTCAAAATAGTAAAAACTGAATGGAAGAGAGCTACCAATTGCATCTCAGGAGCTCGCTCCCTGCTCTGCAGTGAAAAACCATAGGGTCTTCCTAATAAATAAAAGGAGTGGGGAGATGTTGATCGTAACTTACTAATGAGAACTGAAAAGTGAAAAGGTGAAGGAGGTGAGTGTGAGTCATAAATGGGCCACCTTTTCATGCCTCAAATTAAACACACAGGTGGTGTGTATATTTCAGCAAGATGTTTCCAGCTATTGTCTCATTCTGCATATTATTTGTGAGGTTTTTCGGAGTCTGCAAAAGAGATGTATTCTAACTTTGAGCACAGAAAGTGTCTAGAAGATGCCGTGATGCCATCATGGCATCTCTCTGAGGATGATCCAGGAGAGAAGGGAGCTTTTGGTACCTTCAGTAGTTGATCACAAACCCCACACAATGGTTTCCTAGACAGCAGCAACCCAGCAGGCATTTGAAGGCGTGTAGGGCATTCAGTTTGTTTCACGAGATTGTAGGTGTTGGCAAATCTTATTCCATGGAAACTAAGATTCTTAGTCAGTGTCTACAGATGGTTAAAAATTGTCTGGTACTTGTGGAAGGTTGTCTGTAGTAGGCCAGGAAATTGTTTCATTGAGCAGTGACAGGCTGATAAGGGAGGGAGAACATATGTCTCTGGGTAGGAGCATTTGAGGGAACTAAGTACTGCCATGGTAGTGTACAGAAACAGATCCATACCTGGTAGGCTAGTCATTGTTTTTTGCACTGGATTTTGATAGATTTTCCCCTGACACATTTTTGTACCACATAACTAACACTGCAAGAAATATGAGGCTTTAAAATAGTTTGTTTTATACTGCTGTCATTATCCCAGAAGAGAGCAAGCTGTAAACTCTAAATATAACTTGTAGTTGATACATGGGAATTTATAATCTAGAGTTTAAGCATCAAATGGGAGTAGGATTATCTCACCAGGAAGTAGGCTGTTGATGAATTGAGGATGGACACAATCTCTTAACTTTCTGGAGAGGGCAGAGGTGGTGGCTGTTGGAGGTTTCCCCTATTGCCTTATCAAGGCTTGGATGGCTCCTCTGTGATTTGCTCACCAACACGCTCCAAAAAGGGGGTACAAAAAAGGAAGGAACTGGGAGAAGAAATACCCATGAAACAAAGCATGATGGAATTTAGTACTGTTGAAGTAAGTAACAAGATTACCATTTTCTTTCAGCAGGTCATGATTTTGACCTCTGTTTGAATTTTCTTCAGGAAAGCTAGCTTCATTCGTGAAAGCTGCTGTCAGGGTGCATTTCAGTCCTGAAGTGGTTAATAGCATGTGCTTTTCGATGGGGGCAGCTGAAAGTGTCCTCTTAGTTTATCTGAAGCAGAAATGCTTTTCTAGGAGCAAAGAGGACAGGACTAATGCAAAAAGAGCTGTCCATATCACTAACACAGAGCAAAGCTACAGCAGTAGATGTTGAGAGAAAATTGTTTAAGCTGCTGTCATGGGAGTATTCATATTCTTTCAATGATCTTTACAATTATATTGAAAGGGAGTGGAACAGCATGTCTATATGGAAGTGTACATTTTAATTAGATTATTCTTTACTGAAAGGGTATGCATGCTGTGTCCATGCTCAGAAAGGGCCAGGGTTGCCAGACAAAATAGTAATGGGGATATATTTCTGAATCCGTGCCTCCAGCTTAAGGAGATTGTTGTTTTCACCTAAATATTGTCCAGCTTTCACTGCCTTTGAAAATCAGGCCTAAAAGTCTAATTAACCTTTTGTTCTACACTGGTTTTGCAGTCAAAAGCCTACAAAGGCTTCATAAACTAAGAAGTATTAGTGTGATTAATAACCAGATCCTGATTTCTTTCCTTTCAAGTGAGTGAACTAATATAATGAAACATTCTTCTCTCTAATGTGTAAGTAGGACAACAAAGACCCATCTGTGGGTATGTTAATTTGAACAATTTAGTGTAATTGCTATTAAGAAAGCTCTTTTCCCCCTCAGTAATTATCTTTTCAATTGGGTGATTTATTGCATGTACACACATGGATACCCTAAGGCTGTCATTAGAGCCAAAATACAGCTTATCAGAGTTGCAACTTCTTTGTCAGAATCCACATGCAGTGTTAATTTCTGGTTCCCTGCTTTGAATTATACTACTGTTTCCTTACTCTCTAATGGTTTTCTTGGAAAACTGAAGTAGAATGAAAAAAACAGCTGGTGAAAAGGTTGGATTCATTTTTCAGGAAACTAGCATATTGCCAGTAGAGCACTTTAGAAATCTTATCTTAAAGAACTGGAAAAATACCTGGACACTTGTTGTTTTACACTGAAGTAAAAAGTGCATGGAAGTTCATGGAAAGTCCCTATATTCTTAAAATAAAATGTGTATGAGCTTGTAGAAACTAGTACTTGTATGTTGATGGATCAAATTCTATAGTCATGTGCTCTGGGGACTTAAAGCTCTTTTCCCTTGGCTTCATCATGATTTAAGATAAATTTTGAGGGTATATTCTGCTCTCCTACATTTGTCCCTAAAATACAGTAATAAATTTGTTTTCTCTGCACGTTGTATATTTATTTTACTACTTTAAAGTAATAAAAGAACTTAGCTTTGTAAGAAATGGTTTTTATGTTACTTAGCTACTAAGTCAACAACCGTCTTTCAAAGAAGTTCTTTTATGATGATCGTACTGAGAAATAAATGTATCTCCAGAAACTGGGCTGGGTTGCTGTTTGGACATTGATTATGTGTTTGAGAAGTGTGGATCTGCAAACTTGTGTTCCAGTAAATTCCACGCAAAAGCACAAAATGAGTTGGACTGATTTCTCCTGCTGCTGTTATGTTAGCTCACAGAAATCAATGGGTCATTTCTTAGAATAAGCAGCTGTTTTTTCTGTAATTTTAGAAAATATTGCAATAGATTAATTAACAATGAAACCTTGTTTTTTGTTTCTTTTGCCCCTTGTTCTCACTAATCATGTTATTATTGAAACAATCAACTATAATGGAGGCAGAAAAATCTGGATATTATATGTTTCTTAGAACGGAGGATATTAATAGTGGTTAACAATGTACCTATAGTGGAACCAGTTGGAACAGTGTTTTCTGTGGTGTTAGTAGGTAATTGATTGTAATTGATTTTCATAAAGAGAATAAAAGCTGATGTCCGTATATTGAGTCAGTTTGGAGATCATTCAGTCAGATGGCACTCCCAGTGAAGCCTAGCATATAAGTACCAGAATGAGCAAAATTTTCATGAATAATGTAAATTATATATTCCAGTCTAAATTTGCAACCTAATTTATTGTGCATATTAAAGCACTTACTGCATGAAAACATCTATCCAGGCAGATATTTACTCAATAACATTTAATGACTGACCACTAGGTCAGTTTTAATTAAGAAGTTGCCCAGTACTGTGGCAAATTAGTATATAATTGATCTAGAAGACTTGCTTTGCTTAAATGCAGCAAAGTGTCTTAAATGTGCGTGGGTCTTATTAAAAAGCAACTTGCTCACTTTACATCGTAAGGAGACTACTATTTTCTGTTCAGTTTTATTGCTTAGTAATTTAACCAAAGTTGATTGGTTTTTGATAAACGTAGAGACTGAATTTCGGAGCTAAATGCAGAAGTCCCCTTCAGAAATTTACCTTTCCACAGTGCTCAGGGCTGGAATCACTGTCTCAAACTGTTGAGATTGCTTGTGTCCTTTGGCACCAGACACTTGAGACAGAGGGGGTGAGACGGGCTGCAGTACTTTGTAGCCACAGGTTTATTCTGAATATTTCAGTGAAGCTACCAAGGCTGTGGTGGTTTGACTAGAAGTTCCTGCTTCTACAACTTCCCATTCTTGGTCCAAAATTCATAAGAACCTTCTGGATATCATGACAGTCCTAGCTGAAAGCTGTTGCATATTTACTTTTTATACCTTGTCATATGTTTTCTTAAAAATTGTGAAATTAAACATTGTTTTCTTCTTTTAGTGCATGTAATGTGACTTTGAAAATCTGAAATGTTCATTGTCTTTTGAGTTGAATTTATTCATGTAATCAAAAATCACCTCAAATTTGTAACACAGAAAACTCAATGATACAAGTGAGATCTATTCTTTCAAAAGACATATTTTTTTAATTAATACTAAATCACTTCTTAGCGTTCTTCAGCCTTATTTATGAAAATTTCAAATGCATTTTGTTTACTTCAACATAAAATAGTTATAAACTCAAACCCTGGTCCAATTTTGATAGTGGAATTTACCATTTCAAAGTTACTAGTGCTCCAGAAAACAAAATTCACCACATTATTTACGTGAACGGTAGCAATAGTTTCTTTCAAAAAACAAATTACAGACTGTTTTTGTTTGCATTTGCATTGTTCGAAATTCTTGCTGTGACCCCTGACTTTTCTGAATTTGTAGACTGTTTTTCTTGAGTAAAAATGTTTTCTTTAAAATGAATAGATACGTATAAATAATGTAAAGTCAGAAGATTTCAGCTTTGACCAAAACACATTAATAAACTTGTATGTTCAGTTCTAGAATTTTAAGATAATACTTAATGCTCCAAGCTGTGATGATTTTGATGAGCATAAATTCAATGTGCTATGCCTGGAAATGAAAGAACGGATTTAATTTTATAGAAATGTTTCAAATTCTTGTATGTCTGTGACCAAATATGGGCATCGCTCACTCTTCAAAAAGGGACTTACTCCATGTGTCCAAATGACCTACAAGGCTGAAGGCAGAGAAGACAGTTTTACACCACCTTAGTGTTTCTGCATTAGTCCAGCTGGGCCTGGGTGGTCTGAAGAGCTGTTATAATGGTTAACACAGCCAAAACATAGTGAACTTCTCTTCCTAAATAGTCTTACAGCTGGAAGCTGCCAAAAGGAAACACTACAGAGCTGATATGCCAACCATCAGCTTTCGTAGGGTGCTCTGTAGCAAAAAATTCTTTGCTGATCAACAAGTGCTTCTGCAACACTTTGCTTGGCTGTAGTTGGCATCAAGCTCTTCGCATTGTCTTGGCCTGTCAATGTGTAGAAGAGCAGTAGGCTGTGAAGCTTACTTGTTTAAATGAACATCTTACATTGCTCTCATCTTCCTCCTTCACTTCAGTTTGGTTTTGGAGGGGGGGGTTTGTTGTTTTTTGGGGTTTTTTTTAAAGTCCATGGATATTACTGTGTTCAAAGTCACGCTCTCCACATGAGCAGACAAGCATTCAGTTAGGAAATAGTTGTTTTAGCTTGCTTTTTTCCCCAGGAAATTCAGTGGCAGTGAGTCATTAACACATTTCATTTTCTGAGAGCAGGCTGACCTGACACCCAGAAGACCTATAAAAATGTGTGGGAAGGTATCAAACACTAACTGTTCTTGTTAAGAGAGACCGTTTTAAGTTCTTCTTAGTGGGAAAGATTGTGGGATAGATTAGCAGCAGTTTGGTTACAGCACCTGGGTTATTTGAAGCTGGGAGCACTGTGGTGGCTCTGGAGGGGAGTGTGGTGGCTGACCTCACCATATATCAAGCTGTGTGCTTAGAAAAGAATATAGGAGGAGCTGAGACACAGCAGACTCATCTGTACAGTGCTGCAGCATCACTGTCAAGACCTTGGTTATGGCAACGCTTCTGTGAATTTGGATGAACTCATGAGAGCAGAGTCAACCAACAGGGCTGCTGGGATGGCTTGTGGCTTCCCCTGCCATTACCACAGACTGAAAATATGAGTCAAACTTTTGTGGAGATGGACTACCAAACCGAGGAGCACAGTATGCCATGGAACAGTTCCATGTGTTTGGCATGTATAATATAGAAGAATAACAGCAAAGGGTCAGGCTGGCAGTCAGTGCAGAATGACAATGCTTCTTTCATGCCAGCGGGTTTATACTCATTTATTACCATTGAGAAAGGTCAAGTCATTCCCATTATCAGACATCAACTATTACAAAATCAATGCTTTATTTATTAGTTCTTTATAAATAATGATGCCTAGCATGAGAATTTATTGCGTAGCCATGCAAAGTGCTGTGTGGAATATCTCCTTGCTTAAGCTCTTTTTTTTCTGTCTCACTAACGCAGAGGCTTTTTACTGAGGAAACTTCATTATTCTGCTTTTCTCAAAAACTGAAAGTCAATATTGAATTGGTCTTTGGAAAGCTTTATTTATGTGTGTATGGTTTTATAGTACTGCTACATAGCCCCATAGTATTTTCTCTGTGTATATGAAGGTGTTTAATCAAATCACTTCTCAAGAGTGTCATCAGTTCATACTTCGGCACAACAAAAGATTATTCAGATGTTTTTCTCTAGTTAGTACAATGGAACAAATGAATTCTCATTCCTATACTTATATTTTATGTCCATATACAAGAAATAGAGGGCTGAAAAGAAAAAAAATCTGTTAATCTTGAATCAGATTTCTTTTCCAGCTGCCTGAACAAGTTGATTCCAGTGCAATTTGCATAGCTGGGCAGGCTGGCAAGCGGTAGCAAACGTTTTGGATAGGTGGCCTTTTACCACAGTCTGAAATGAAGTGAAGTAGGTAGTAAATCTGGAAGGGATTTTTTTTCCACCCAAGTTGTTAAATAACCACTATTCTTACATATACATTTGTTTCTTTTGAAAATGTGAGGGGTTGGGATTTTTTATGGCTTGTTTCTGAGGAATCCCTAGATAGGCTTGTGTAATTCAGCATAGAGCATCAGCTCAGTAATTCTATGAGCTCATTAAGAAGATGTGACTTGGAAAAGAGGCGTTAAAATACACTATAATTAAGTTATGCTGAGGCATCAGAACATGCACAATGAAGTTAACTTTAAAAAGTGCACAAATTTAGAAAGAGGAATATCTGTATCGGGGACTCTGAAAGGAATGTTCACTGGTATTTAGCTATTTACACATGAGCTGGAACTTAAATATAGTGGCGCCCACATTAAATAGCAATAACAGAGCACATGTGGATTGCGTGTTGTATTTTTAAGTACTAGACGTACAAACTCAGTTTGTCTGCAAAGAGATTAAATACAGAGGCAATAATGACAGCATCTGTGAATATTTCCTGCAAAATAATTGAATCATTTGGAAAGAAAGATGCCTGTGTATTCATGAATTATAGGAAGATCCCATTTACCCGCAAATCAGCCACTTCAATAAATAATGCCACGAAACCTTCACTATTAGTAGGCAAAACTCTAGAAAAAGATTCTTCCAGTCTCACCAAGTGTGTCTCCTATGTTCCCGTGCCAGTTTTCCTCAGCAATGACATGAAATACAGTTCAGATCTGTAAAAACATGCATAATTTCTGTTTAGATTATATTCAAATTAAATTTACCCAAAAGTTCACAATTACAGTTTAAGCTATGTTAAAAAAAATCATTATAAAATCCAAATACCACAGTTTATCTAGTAGGTATTCAAGATTATTCAACTAGTTGAAGTCTTTAATCTGTAACTAGAATTTTGTACCTCCTAATGTTTCACTGTAAATATATTTGTATGTATATGGATTTCAGTTCAGTAGCTAAGTTATTCGAAGTTGAACAACTGGTTGAGAATTACAACAACAGACATAGTTCTACAAACATAAAATATATCTGTGTTTTTGCAGGATTTTGCTTTCTGTTTTTAGCATGCCTATATACTTTTAGTATTCAAATATTAAAGTTTATCCATATATAGATTTTTAACATTCCTTAAAATTAAGGTGGATTCAAACAGAGTAAAATTATCATCTAATAAGTGCATCATCAATAATTTTAAACATTAAAAATATAAATGCACTTATACTATTCTATATAATTACTTACCTTGCTTAAATACACGTAGAATGGTAGAATTATTCTCCTAGCTAGAATGGGAAAGTGCCAGATTTTTCATGATCACATATATTCAACGAGCAATGTATTTTAATGGTTAACAAATGAGATTTAGTCTTTCCTTGAAAATTAGAGCTATAAAATCCAAGTCAAATTTACATTATTTAAAATAAGTTGTCTTCTATGCTGATTAAAAACTTAAATCCTGTTTTCACTCTACAAAGAATTTCTGCTAATTCTATATGGATTTATATTCCAGAAAAAGTGACCAAAAAAGTGATATGTTACATATGTCACCTGGGAGATATCTGCCATTTTTTCCCATTAGTATAGGTTAATTTTCCTGTAAATAAAAATGTACACTTTGAATTTGGAAAGGGAAAAAGTTGTTTAAAAATGTCTGGTTATTACAGTGTAGGAAGCAAAGCAATTCTTTTCATTATATGTACCAATTTCTCCCATGTTTTTTCTCTTCCTCCAAAATCTTTATGTACTTTTTGCCTGTGTGTATATAATTTTGTATTTGTGTAGTTTTGTTGAGGATTTTTATTTTTCAATGAACCCAGATATCAAAATTTCCTGTATTCAAAGTAAAGGATACAAGGATACAGTCTCTTCCTCTGACTTATTTCCGACAACAGAGACAGTGCTCATCAAAGCAAGTAGAATTGTTTTATGGTTTAGCATTTGAGGACCAAATCATCCATGGGTGAAAAATTCAGTAGGGGGTTCTTGAGTGTTCCAGTATTTGCTTTGTATTAGCTTCTAGGTATTTCACAGTCTTCTCTTTCATCAGGTCTTTGTTGTGCCTGATTTTTGAAAGTAGAGGGTTAGTAATACTTCCTTTCCTCCTGACAACTTTACAGCAGCATCAGTGTGTTTCTATTTAGGGATATTTCAATAATATCTGTAGTTTGCTAACTATTAAGATTTAAGTTCATTCCTTGTTATACTCACAAATTATAATGGTATTGGAAAAATTGTGATCTTCCTTTTGGGATCAACTGGAACTTTGTAGATGCCTTCAATCATATTCTGAGATTTCAAGACAAAAGGAAGAACCTAGTCTGACTGAGAAACGGAAGAAACTTCAAGAAAAAATTTCAAGTGCATCAGAAAAAGTCTAGCTTAATAAATATTCTGTATTAGTGTAGTCTTTAAATAAGATACTCCTGTGCTTAAATGGGATATAATCCTGCTCAAAGGTTGGATGAGACAAAAGATAGGCTGCTGTAGGAGAATATTTCAGATGTTTTTTGTGCTCTTTTCTTATACCATTCTCCTTTTTTAATAATCCACTCCCTCTGAGGTTAGAAAGTCATGTAGTCTGGGAATTTCACTTGAAAATTCCTTTGAGGCAAAGCTGATCCTTTGTAATTCATGTGGTTTCCATCACATTTCGTCCTAAGTTGTAGTATATAAATTATCGCTCTGTCACACATAGCTAAGTGCATAGAAGAGAAGTTTATCCAGGTGGTGTCAAGATACTATATTAGGTATAGCACTGGAAGAGCTGAGGGATAAGCTGAACACTAAGTATTTGGAAAAAAATGCAGCTGGTATAATAACTGCTAGTGTCTGCTGTACTGTGCACTCCTGTGTAGTGGGACAAGTAGCCAAACTTGTGGAGAAAAATTAAGAAAAAACGTTCTTTCTATAGGTTTCCAAAAGCAAACTCCAGCACATCTGTCATATTTTGTATATTCCACTTCTTACCCTCATTGATTGTGTTGCATTAGGCAGCCGTATACAACAAGGTGAAATAAAATGGTGATGGTTTTATAAGAGCCAAGAGGAAAGATAATAAATATTGTATATTTTAGATAAAATGATCACTGATACCTGATTTTCAAGGAGCTAGCAGGAATATCTGACTTCCACTTGAGGTTTGCCCAGCAAATTAGGCATTTTTTCCTAGCCTTAAGGATAGGGAGGGAAGTCTTGTGTAAAAATAATACACATAAACATTTTTAAGTAGGTGTATTTCAATGTACTCTCTCAATTTTTCTGCAAGAGGAGACATGGAAATTTATGATAGAGGTAATTATGGATTAGATGGGCTTTTATTTTTATTTTTATTATTATTTTAAGGTTTTGTTTATGAGTCCGAGCTATGTTGTTGCTCTCCCCTGAAACAAAATCCTGGCTGACTTAGTTAGAGATGGTATCCAGATGATTGTCAGGCAGGTCCTGTTCTAAGAGTAAGTGAATTACAGATGCAACCCCAAGTATGATACAGGCTTGAGGTCCAATGCTTGTGTCATGGGAGAATGATTCAGTGAGACCCTGAAAGGGACACTTGTGTGGGTGGCCTCATAACAGCAAGCTTTATCAAAGTAGTGTCAGTTGTTGCAAAGTTGTGTTCCCACAGATACATGTTTTTTCATGTCACATGTGTTCTGTGCTTCCTGAAGCATATTCTTGTTATCAAGACAGTAAGCTCTTTAGACTAGAGACGATACTTTTGCGCTGTGCTTCTTCCAGCACGATGAACTTTTGAACAATGTTGAATACAAATACTGCAGTAAATGTATTAAGCAATGTTCCACCCTGCATAAAATATATACTACATCGCTTTAAATTTGTCTCTGTGAACATTCTTGTGAGCTGTGTTTGGCTGCACAAGCAATCATCTAGTCAGGAAAAGAGGGGTTGATAAGCCAGCCAAAGTGTATTTGTTTTTTTTAATTCAAAGTATTCAAGAATGATGTATAAATGTAATTTTGTTTCTGTTATGTTCTCAGCAGTGTTTTAAAAGGTTATAAATCAAATGTCAGTATGGGAAAAAGTGTTGATTAGAGTGTTAACTTGTAACAGTCCTCCTACACTTATTTTTTTAAAAAAGGTAACTAAAGAGAAGTATTAATACATGTTTCAGCATCTGATTATTTTCAATTTTCCCACAGATATCAATGAGTGTCAGCTACAGGGAGTATGCCCTAATGGTGAGTGCTTGAATACCATGGGCAGTTATAGATGTACCTGCAAAATGGGATTTGTGCCAGATCCTACCCTCTCAAGATGCATACGTAAGTAATGGTGCTAAGCTAACAGATACTTAGTTGCATTTTAGATGAAGATTTATTTGACCAGGCCTAACTCTTCTAATCTGTCACCTTTTATTTGCTGTCCCCACCTCATCTTCTCAGTTTATTCACTTTACGTAGTCAGTCTCAGTGCTCATGCCTCTTTTCTGTCTCTTGTCCTGGAAACGTTGGTTTCCACTAGTGGCTGCCCAAGACCTTTGCTATGTTTCCCTGGCTTGTCACAAAAAACCTTCAAGGCCACATCCAGCCTCCTCATACATTCAGTCTTTCTCAGTAGTTTGGAGTTCTCCTTCCCACATATTTTTTTCCTCCCATCTCTGCTACTTCCCCAGCCAAAATCATCTTTGTGTCCTGCTCTCCCCTCTTCCACCTCTGCAGCTTTGATCTGAGTAGTTTCCATTACTAAACATTTAGCCCAGGTTGATATTTGGCACATTTTCCTTCTCATTAAAAAGGATTAAAAATTAAGAAAGAATTAGGAAAAAGTTATGAACAGCATGAATGCAAATATTTGCCTGTACTCGTCAGCTTTTACTTTGAGATCAGCTACCTCTGTGAGAAGAAAAGATGGTGTAGTGAAAAATTAAAATTTTTCACTTTACGTTTTCTGCAAAGAATATGTACAAGTGAAAAATAGCTAATCTCCTAAGCTCCTTCTCTGAGTTGTCTTCATATTTATAAAATATGGTCTTGAGATACAGGTGAATTCTTTCCTTTTTTTTTTTTTCCCAGCATAATTATCCAATGCTACTAGTTAATGACACTCAATTACTAAGAATGTTTCATAGCAGTTTGGAGAACTTCATATCACTTTTCAGTTGAACACCAGAAAAAAAGGAGTTGGTTGTTAGTTTTTGCTTTTGCTTTTATGTGTCATGTTGAAAATCAGGTAGTCTTTGTATTTTTAAGTGAACAAATTACCCAAAACTGTTAACCATATGTTAATTTGGATGCATAAATTAGAAAGCTGGATGGGTCTTAGCTTTCTCATACTAGTCATAGCTTTTGGCCTTTGGCTCTTCCACATTAAAACTAAGTGTAACAAAATGTAAATATGTAATTGTCTCTTTTATAAAAAAAGTGTCATGTATGATACTTAATGCTTTTGCAGTCTCACTGACATAACCTACTTCTGGATGAATGTTCTAGTGGGTATGTAGCTTGACACAACTGTGTAATGCCAATGGTTGAGCTACAGCAACTGGACTTGTGGACAAGTGAGATAGCCGATTCTAACTCTATTGTGGCAGCATGGCAACTTGGGAATTATTTTTTTTTCTTTAAAATACTTATCCTTGGTCTAGGATGAGTTTGAATTCAGGAGTGTTTGATGCAAAATAAGATTTTTTGTGTGTGTGTGTTGTGATTCTTGTTTGAGATAGGTGTTTGAAGTAAAACTTCTGCAGACAGTAATATTAATCCATTTAACCGGTGTTGGAAATCTCATGGTGTTTCTCTATTTTTCTTTTTGCCTGAATAGTAGCATCCTCTCTTTCACTTTCATTGCAGCTGATAATCCTGTAGTTGCTGAAGAGAAAGGACCCTGCTACCGGTTTGTCAGTGCAGGAAAGCAATGCATGCATCCTCTTTCTGTTCAGCTCAGCAAGCAGCTTTGCTGTTGCAGCGTCGGCAAAGCCTGGGGCCCACACTGTGAGAAGTGTCCACTTCCAGGAACAGGTAAGAACATCCTATTAAAAATACAGACTCTTCCCCCCACCCTACGTTTGTTATGCATGCTTTAAAAAACCCTCCACACTATATATTATAGATATAGGGAAATAAACCCAAAATCTAGTTAATACTCCTCAGTTATTAAAGGCTCTGGTGAAAGGATGGCGGCTTTTGAGAGTTAGGTTACAGAACAACGTGGGTTGTAGTTTATATTACAGTTAGTAGGATATACATGGTAGTATCTCTCTCACCTTCCTCCATGTCTTTACCATCCATTTTGAGAATTGTGCTAAGGATGGTGTTGCCTTCTTAACAATAAAAACTTGTAGTTAAACATTTCATATCAACTTTCACTTAAACAATTCCTTACTTGTTACATAAAGCTCATTTGTATTCTCAGTTCCCTTGGAGTTCTGCTGTTTTTAAAGTATATAAGGATTCTGAAAATACCAGCTTGTTTGGTCACGACCCTCATTTAGGCTGCTTATAGTTTAAGATACCACATATTGTAGATACTGATTGCTGCTTTTAAGTGCTTTCTATTCCCCAGTTTTGCTTAAAACTTAAATGTCCATGGATTCTTTGGTATATATTAATTTAATTTTATCTTTTTGTCCAAATGTATGATCAAATTAATCTTCTTTAAAAACATAATTGCTTGTTGCAATATACATGATGTCCAGTGTCTTCGGTATTTTTAGCATAGGTATTTGTAATGGCAATCCACTGTGCTTACTTGAATTTTCTGCTGCAGATGTCACTGCCACGATACAGGTCATGTACTTCTTTGAAATATTTTAGAATGATTTACATTGTCAAAAACAGCTAGCTGCTTTGGGAAATCCACAGCTAGCATTAGAGACGTGATGAGAGCAGCAGATTCCCTACTTTTTTTAAGCTGGACTTACAGAAATGAAAATGACCAACATTTTAGAACATTTCAATTGATTTTTAAAGCCACTGTTTCCTGCATGACCGTTGGGTCACTAGATCACTGAGCAGGATTTTAAAACTCCAGTCACTTACAGATAAATAATATTTCTATGGATTTTAATGGAGAAAAAATATATTCTCATGAGATGACTCACAATTTAAATGCAGGCGCTTTACATATATGACAACATTGCATGAGGCTTCCTGCCCAATTATGTATGTTATGGAGCAGAGAATATATCCTTTTGTTGACTGCTCTCTAGTCACAAGAAATACATTGAATATCATATGGAATTGGTTGTGTCAGTGATTTTTTTTTTCCTTAATGAAAAGACTTCGGAGAGAAAATGTGTGAGTAGAAAATTCTGATGAGCTTTTCCCATTTAATGATTACTTTCATGATTTAAAAACATGTTCCTTTCTGTAACAGGTTAAATTCATAATGTTTCAGAGTTTTCTATGAAAAATGTGTGAAAGTGGGATACTCCAGAATGGGGTAATGTATTTACTGCAGCATCCCATGTTAATTTAAAAGTCATGATCTCACTCCCTGATAGCTTCTAAAATATTCTTATAGAGTAAATCATCTTCTAAAGAAACAAACACTGAGACCAGATGTATATGGGCAGGTTTTGAGAGCACTTGTCAGAGCTGTGGTAGAATAAGGTTCACTTTTCTATTTTGCATTTGAAAGAATATGACCCGAGGCAAGTTCACCTAAAACCTGAGTATGCATCTGAAAGGACAGACATCAAATTTTCTCTGTCTTCCTCCTTTGACCAGAATTCCCACCCTCATTTGGGCATTTTTGTGGAAGGTTTTGATATTAGCTTATCCCAACAAAAAAATATTTCATCATTCTGGATCCACTGAATTTAATCAGTTCGTTGAACCTTCATGTTTTCTATTACTAAGACACTATGAGAACCCATTATACAATTACTGCATACTGCAATTTCACGTATAATTTAATGAATTCATCTGTGGAGTACCTATAGGTAGTACTTTGTGGTTTTATTTTAAATGCTAATTCATTTTAAAATCCTGATATGTTCAAAGCAGAATTTGTGAATTTAGCAATGCCCCACTCCACACATCTCTTACGAAGCTGTAAGAAATCACATTGGGCACATGGAAGACTAAATGTTCAGTATTTCATCCCATAAAATGTGGCTTAACCTAGAGTAATAAGGACAATGAAGCACTGCCCCCTCAAGACTCCTTAAGATCTCCCTGTCCCTGAGAGGAGCAAAGCTATTATCTTTCGTGGGGAGGAAGACTGACCTGTACTTCTTTTTCATTTTGATCTTCCAGTAGGATTGCAAACCCTGATATTTATGTAGAGCAGCTGCAGAGATCAGAGCAGGTGCTGCTGCCTGACTTTCATTACTTTTCTCTGTAGCAGCTTCATAAATGAGATTATTTCCCCTCTCTTTCACTGGTGATTTGGCTTTTTTGTGATCACAAACTTGTTTTTATCCAGCCTTTTTCAATTCAGTGGAATTTGGATCAGGGCTGGTATGAGACCTCTCATGTAGTCAGATGGGATCCTGTGAATCAATGTTTTTACTGGTTGATAGTCTTCTGCTCCTCTAGTACAAGGGTGATGAGCTTTTTTCCTTTGGTTTCTGCAAAAAAGAGAATGATAGCAATAATGATCTTCATTCCTTATGCAATAAAGATGATAATGACAATTTGCATATTTAATACTCAGAAAGAATATATTGTTTGAAGGGGATTAATACCAAAAAAATATGATATAATGATAGATTAAGCATAACTGAAGAAAGATGGTAAACTGGAGTGGAAACCTCCCAGAAAAAACAGCCAGAACATTCTTTTGGGAGAATGCTCAGTCATATTAGCATGCAATGCATAGCTTGTCTATAAGTAGTTTTTTGTAAAAATGTATATACAATATGAGTTGAAATTTATTAGTGGTAGTCATTATATTTTCCACTATGTCAACATATTGCACTTTTAGACTCCTAAAAGGAATATTTTCCCATCCCAAATCTAGCTGCTTTTAAGGAAATCTGCCCTGGTGGAATGGGTTATACGGTTTCTGGCCCTCACAGAAACAAGCTATATCATCACCCAGCAGTTAGAGTACAGCCACCTGTCATTGGCAAGACCCCGATTACTCAACCTGTTGCTAAAGGTACTTCTCCTCCACCTCTCCCAGCAAAGGAAGAGCCAGTGGAGGCACTGACCTTCTCACAGAAAAGTGAGACTGAGATGGCTGTGCAAGAAGGTGAGAGTGGGAAAATTTAGTCTTTCTATGTTTCTGTGCATGTGTCTTCAATGGTATGTTTCTTTGAGTAGTAGCTGCATACAGTGCAGGACAGAGAGGCATCACTTCCCACAGCAGAGCGTTCCATGTCGTGGAGTGTATTGCATTACATGATTTACTTCTGAAATTTTAGGTCCTACAAGATGCTGAGAACACCATGAAGAGAGAGACTGCTTTAATCTCATTAATTTTTATGATAAGGAACAGTACATATATGTTGCAAGACTTTTAAAAAATATTTATAAATAAAATTATATATTGATAAATTAAAAAAGGCAAATTGCAAGGGAAAATAAGAACTTATATGAAATTCCTACTGCTCCTTCCCAGAAAAAAAAAGTCACTTTAGTGAAGGAAAAGAACTCCAAACCATTCTTGCTTGCTTAAAGAAAAGGCAAAATTTAAAACTTGATTTTTTTTTACAATAAATCCTTGCAAATTTGTTAATGATAAATTATATATCATTATTATATTAATTTACCTTGGAAATATTTCCAGATGTTGATATTCCTTTGAAGGAATTGAAAAAGTTGAATCAGTGAGTTAATAACCTGTGAGTTTGTCAGATTGTTTTCTAAGGAAACGGGTAAACAATTGAGAAACTTACAAGGCAGCTGAATACTGAGTAAATAAGTATTGGACAGTGTGTAGAATCTTATTCTGGTTCAGGTTAATTTGTACACTTGCTTCAGGAACATTACTTCAAGTTTGCACTGTGTTGGAATGAAGTTAGAGCCTGAAATTTTTTTGCGATGGCAACAACCACCTTCAAATGTGATAAAATACATAAGTAAATGTTTTTGTGAAAACTGATTAATTTTCCTTTTTCTTTCTGGTTTTAGTGGCAACTGCAGCTCCTGATCAGGTAAAACGTGATGTAATTTATCTAGGAATTAAAATGCAGACCATGTGTACAAGATATGATATGGATAACTCTGAAAGGATTTAGGATTTGGGATGAACAAACAACTCACTGTGGACTTACTGTGCAAACCCTGAGGCAAAAAGAGCTCATGTTATTATTATATACAACAGGCAGGTAGTGAGGTACAGGAAAGAGATTACTTTAACCTATCTTAAAGGCATTTGGTGGAGGGTCTAGTATATATTGTTCTGTCCCATTCTGGAGACTGTATTTTAAAGAGGATAATGAAAAATGCAGGCAATATGAAGAAAAGACACAGATACTGACAGTTAGAGAAAATGAATCAGAGAGAAATAGTGTGAAGCTTTGAGAAGCATTTGTGAGAACTGCTTATGAGACTTGTATTAGTGCCTAAGCTGGTTTTTTTAGGGTTCCTGTGTATTCAGTGGAGAAGAGCGAGTGTATATGTGTTAAGTCCTCCATTCTGGAGGTTTCAGGTTCTCTATGCTGAAGATAATGGGATTTGTTGTGAATAGCTGCAGCTGTACTTCATTTATTTTCCTAAAGATTTACAAGCATCTAACATTTCTATGAAAATAAGATGATTGGTGCAACAGATAAGAGAGAACCTTTCACAGTGGTCAGAGACTTAGATGTGATTGTATACTTTTCTGTGGTGCTGAACTGCAATTAAATGCTACTCTAAGTGAATAAAGACCAGAGAATGAGCGAATTATGGAGGGACAAAGCCAAAGAAACTCCGTGAAATGGCTGCTTCAAATAAAATCAATGTTAAATTGTATGCTATTGTATAAACAGAGTATTCGAAGTTCTTTCAGGTTTAAATTGGTGGTGATTAATGATCTGCTCTCAAAAGCCACTCATGAGAATGTTAGCAGTTTCTCAAGCCAGGAGTTTGTAGATTGTTATGATAGATGAATTAAGGGAATGTTTTCAGAATGTTATTTTTTTAATCATTCTTCCAGGAATTAACTTCCCTTGATCAAGAAAAGCAGCCTTATCTAGAGCCTGGGCAGCCTCAGCTTTCTCCTGGAATTTCAACAATTAACCTACATCCACAGTTTCCAGGTAACTTATTTTGACTTTTCTTTCAGTATGAGAGAGTGCTTACAGTTCTTCAAAGAATGGTGAAGTAGCAATTGTAATAGAGGTTAATGAAAAATTGATTGAAGCTTCAGAAGCAATTTCTCCATTATAAAAAAAATAAATCATGGAAGAAGAAGTGGGAAGAATGGAATAGAGGTTGGTATTGACTAGGTGACTTGTTAGGTGACAAAGACAAATTTTAAGCAAAAGTGATATCTTGGATTATGTACATGAGAATTTCAGTGTCAGCAGAGGTGAAACCTTATACCCCTTTCAAGGGGAAACTGTAGTTAGGTGCCTCCTCATAGATTTATGCTTAACTTTTGCTGCAAAAGTTTTATGACTATGTTTGCTTTCTTTAGCACCTCGGGGGTTTTTTTCACAAGCAGCAGAATGATGAGAAACCAAATTATACCGTTTTTTTTCTACTCCAGATCAAAGCAGAATAAACAAATTAAAATCTCCATAATGTCTGGCTCATTCAGTATCATGTGTGAATTCTTTAGGGGTGGGGGTTTTCAAATGCTTTAAGGTGGTTTTCTTGGATGTGATTGATTTCCATTCCATGTCACACAGTAGTGATTGAGAAAACATCCCCTCCTTTGCCTGTTGAAGTTGCTCCTGAAGTCTCTACTTCAAGTGCAAGTCAAGTTATCGCACCTACTCAAGTTACAGGTATTGTACTTCCTTTTTAGAACTAAAATAAATTAAGAAGTGAATGAGCTCCTGACACTTCTGTTCTGTGGTATTGCTGAATTACCGTAGTGAAGAGAATGTGGCTGTAGAACACAAAGGAATACTCTTGAGAGAAAGTACAGAACAGCACAGCAATGAGGGTACTGTCAATAGAGCCAGGACTGGGCCCTCCCAGGATGTACCTGCCATTTTTGTGCCCACATAGAAGGTAAAATTAATAGTTCCACCTCAGATTACATGATCTGCAAGGGAAGTCCAGAAGTAAATACATACTTCTTGGATACAAGTCAGGTCATTAGATATTCTGCACATATGTTCATGAAGTATATACATGATCATGTTCATTAAAGGATGTAGACCTCATGGGATGTAGATCAGCATATTCTACAGACAGCAGATGAGGAGTTACTGTAAGATGTATTTTTAAATGTTCTTTTGATGTTTGTGCTTCTCCTTTTTCTGATGTGTTAGTTGCCTTGTGTACATCTATATGTCAAAAGACATATATGTCATGTCCAAAAGACATGAATATTGTGCACTTACTGAACTATGTGGAGAGTTTAACGTGAGACTTCTTTTTGTTTGCTTAGAAATCAACGAATGTACAGTTAATCCTGATATCTGTGGAGCAGGACACTGTGTTAATTTGCCTGTGGGATACACTTGCATCTGCTACGAGGGGTACAAACTTAATGATCAGCAGACAAAGTGCTCTGGTATGAAATGATGCTTTCAAAAATCTGAAATAACCATGCTGTGAAATGCTTGAGATGTAGAATCTGGTCAGGGCAAATATCTACAGAGCAGTCAGGAGTTCCTTCCTCTACTGAATGCTTCCAAAGTTCAAACTAGTTTTTTATGTCAAATAAAATTTGCCAGGTACTCTCTAATATAGCCTTCCAGCTGCTCAGAAATGAACATGAATTTAATTAAATGGAATGAAAACCTTTCCTATTGTGACATGAGAGAAAAACTGATTAGGCAAACCATCTCCTCTCAGCTTTATATCAGGTATCTAAAATGTCAGACTGCTAGGAAGAAATACACTTCTCTTTGGAGAAAAAATTAATTGGTGCCTATTTCTCAGAATGATCTACCCAGCTATCAGCTCTGCTCTGCAGCTGGATTAAATCCAGGCATTTTGTTAGGTCATTCCTTTCAGCCTGCTGCTGAAAAGAGAAAGTGTATCATAAACATTGAAGAAGCACAATAGGAGATCTGAAAAGTGGAGTCTTCATCCCCTTCTAAGCTAGTAAATTCTGGAACAGAGGCTCTACATGAACCATTTCAGATCTGGAAGCAGCTGTATCAGTATCTTTTCTTTATTCAGAGTATACTGGTTCGTCTGTAACTTGGATCAGAAAAAGTGTATTATATCATGTTGCCAGATGATATACTATCAACTTTTCATGCCACCAAAGCTCAGTAATTTCATGCTGTAACACATGCCATCAGGTGCAAATACAGTATTAAAAGGTGATTTACACAACACAGCCAAATAACAACTTACAATCCCTTTATTTCGTCCAAATTGTTTTAATGTTCCATGCTTGTGGCTTGGAACATTAAACTGGAACTGTGTTGCACACAGTGTAGTGATTTGAACAGTAATCATGTCACGTTCTTCAGGCCAATGCAATATTCTTATAGTCAAGCCAATAAGAGCATTCTTCTCCAACCGAAACTATTTAATGCATCTTTTTTGCATCTCTGAGGGAAAGCATAGACTTTTTCAAGTAGTTAAAATAATTACAAGGTCGGTCTTTTCAAATGCATGGCATAGAATGCAGAAAAAGAATCACAACTAAGTATGTTATTCTACAGTCTTATGTTTTCATTTCTTTTGTAGATATTAATGAGTGCAATCAGGCACCCCATCTCTGTTCCCTTGGACGCTGTGAAAATACAGAAGGAAGTTTCCTATGTATTTGCCAAGCTGGATTTATGGCCAGTGAAGATGGAACCGACTGTGTTGGTAATTACTGGTCTTCTTTATAGAAAATAAAAATACAAAAATTAATCAAGAAGTTTATCTAAACCCCACTAAAGTCCCCTTTTCAGTTTTTTTTACCTCAGTGCCACTGGTACTGGACTGATGCCTGCAAGTGTTTTTAACTGTCACCAAGAGAGGTAGTAGCTTCAATCACTTAAGTAGCTCTTATTACTTTTCAAAATGTTTAGTTGTTGAAAAACAAGAATTTGTTTAGTATCGTCCTGGTTTAGGAAAATTACCATTTAGTAAAATATTTTCTGTTGTGGAAAATCTCCTTCAATAAGTAGCAGCTGTGACAAACCATATTTTTAAATATGGCTGCAAACATCCATGGACTTCACAAAGCAACACAAACAACCTGAATTGACTGTAGTCATCCTCAGGTTAGCACTGTCTTGGGCACAATATACACAGCAACACACATTGTGTTTGCAACCACAGGGCTGCTCATAGTCCTCATTCCTATAGCCTGGTTGTTTCTTGGACTCGTTCTCTTTGTGTTTCCAAGCTGTGAGGTACAGACTGAACTGCTCTGTAAGAACAACTGTGGGGTTGTGGCTTGCAAAGAGCTTCAAAAAGCCAAACTTACTTAAATGTTTAATTAAAGCAGAGTTTAGAAGAGACACAAGCATTCAGTAATTTCCTGGTGAAGCAGTTTCTGTTCTCTCTGTCATCTGCAGATTTTGATGAATGTTCAAGACCTCATACTTGTGGAGAAGGCTTTTGTATAAACACTCTTGGCTCATATAGATGTGAATATTGTGATAGTGGATACCAAATGAACAGGAGAGGGGAATGTGAAGGTAGGTTTGAGCTCTTCACCAGGAGTGATGGTGAAGTAAAATTGCCATTTATTGAGAGCACAAAAACAATGCCAAATATTACTACTGTTTGGAATGATTAACATTCCCTGCTGTTCAATGGAGGCTTAACACAGAGGGACAATTCTCAGGAGGTACAATCTTAAACAAGAAGCCTTTGTGGGTACTCTTCAATCTTTGTTGTTATTTGATGTCTGGAACTGCAATTCAATTCCTGTTATTTAGATTTAAGATGATGCAAAGCAGTTCCCCCACTATAGACAGAACCATCTTGGGGCAGCTATGTTAGTGGCTCTCACCATGGAATTACTTAACTTTATTGTTAGTCCTTCCCTGCATACTTTACCAAGTTTCTGTTAAAAAAAAGTTACAACTTTTCCTATATTATAACAGGTAACAAATGATAAGTTGAATTTTTAATATCTATATCTTGCAACTATTTCATGTTGCAAGAGATCCTAGAACATCTGACTTAAAACTTCACATTACTTTTTAGTGTGATATTTTTGCCTTTTTTCCTGTTTTTTTTTCATTTTCAACTTGAATTGTGAACTTAATGCCACAACCGGTCATTTCATTTTAAACATAGTTTTGTTCATGCTTTAGTCTCAGTTACATAGGACAGAAAAAAATTGCTAACATGTCAGGTTGCCTAGCAAATAAGCAACTTAGAGCTACCATGGATATATTTGCTGCTCTGAGCATTGCCGAAAGATTCCTCTTTCTATTTTTTATTTATTTAAATGTTTCTCATGTTCCACTCTTACAACTAGTCTTTGCAAATCTTCTCTGTGAGTAGGGAATCTGTGATTAAAATAGGCTAGAAATCAGAATATTACAGTACGTCAAATTTGTTATTAGCTTGTATTTTAAGTAGTGTGGTGGTAGTCCTCTATAATTTAACTTAACAATATGTAATTTCTGAAACCAAATTCTCTGTTGAAAGTTGTTTAAGGTTCCTTAAGGGAAAAACCCTCCTACACTAGATCCATCAAACCAAGGAAATGACACATTTGGGGAACCGTTACACCATATCATTACACCTTCACAGTATAGTCACCCTACTGACAGACTTCAGATTCCACAAACTCCTTTCCACCTTCTCCACACTTCAAAAACAAAGGCAAGAATCCTCCAAACTGCAGACAACACACACAGTTCACTTACACTTCCTTACCCCATCTTCATTCTGCCCTCAAGTTGTACTCACACAGTCCAGACAGTTCTGAGAACAGGTTACAGCAGAAGTGGATGTTTTTGTTAATTAATTAAAAAAAATCTCACAGCACTTTCACTGAGAAACTTTTGCAGGTCTGCAGTGTAGTGGCTGAAGAGGCCTGTTGCTGTTTTTATGAGAAAGTGTTCTCAGCTGGACAATCACGATTCTATGAAAAATTGTGATTTGTGCACATCCAATGAGTTGTTCAGAGCTGAGTTGTTAAATTCTCTGGGGTCTATAGCCTTGTCTAGTTAAATTACAAGTATTGGAGGCTACTTGACTTCTGTGAGCTAGTTCTCAAAACTAGGAGTGAATTACCCTCTATGGTACGTGCTGGAGTAGCAGTCCTTAATTGCAGAAGACAAACCTGTTAGGCCTGGAGAAGGAAAGAAGTGGGACCTTAGGAAGCTGGGTTTAGAGGTGACTTTAACAATTTAATTAGTTCTGTGCACTGCATGAAGCAAGTGTTTGGTGGGAAGGGTTATAATTATTGTGTAATTAAAGATCATATTATAAAATGATACTCATGCATGGGAGCAGACTGCAATGAGACTGCCCACACAGTGTTAATTCCACCATCTTCTGATTGTTGGTCACTTGACAGCAAGTTGTTTTCAAATGTCAGTTTTTGTATGCAGTCTCCTTTAGATTGCGTATGTATTATTGTATGTATTATGGGTTTCTTTGGTGCAGGATAAGAAATTCTTGCTCAGAGCCTAGATAATGAGTTCTGTGACTTTTTCAGGACCTATCTCTTGTTGTGGGTAAACTAGGACCTGTGGGTAAACAGTCTCTCTGTTACCCTAAACACAGCCAGCTGCAGTGGTGTGGCTTGTGCCTTCTGTCAGACACAATTAACTTCTTCCTCCCTGTAAACGTGTTTAATTATCATTCACACAGTTAAATTCTTAGTCCACATAATACTTACATGCTGCATAACTATGGAGCAATGGAGAATACAAAATTCCACTTGGCTTTTAGAAGCCAAAGTTACAATTTTTATTGTTGTTGCAATGAACTTTCGAAGTCTGACTATAGGAAGAACCTCAGGGCACTTTAATAAAGGAGTGACATAAGCAAAGTTATTCTTACCTAAGCCAGAAATCTGATGTGCTGTATGTTCTGGAAGGCCTACCAAAGATTTGTAGTATAAGAGAAAATTCAGTTTCACTTGCGTGTACTATGACCTAATATATTTCTCAGAGATGCCCCTTCACTGGTACAAATCTGTGTGAACTTGTACTTTCCTGTGTCTCTAATAGATGAAGTAAGCAACTCTTTACAATGCATTAATATAACAGGAGCAGTCTCAGAATAACCAATAACAGAATAACAGTAGTTCAGTGTTCTGTTACAGCTTTGACCAGTATTTCCTTTTATCTTCTCTTTTGAAGACATTGATGAATGCCTGACTCCAACTACTTGTCCAGATACACAGTGCCTTAACGCTCCTGGCTCTTACCAGTGCATTCCTTGCAGAGTGGGATTCAGGGGCTGGAATGGACAGTGCCATGGTATGTTTAGTACTCTTTGTCTCTCCAGTCATCTGTCATCTGTTCTGAGGTGCTGTATTTCATATTCCATCAGTGCTACAACCTGATGACAGCATTGTGCCCCGGGTCCCCATTTCATTCAATAATAATTGAAAATAGGAGATTTTTGAAATTACTTTATCTTCTCAGACACAGTATGTATGAGGAAATTGTGTTTTACTGTAGATAAATGAACACTGAATCTAGAATACAAACAATATAATTGTAACTACAAAACAAAATTCTTGAAATAGCAAATATGGAACCAAAAGGGGATTACTATCAGTGAAATACTAGTAGACTGTTGTTTGGTATTAGCAAACGGAAAAGCATGTGAATGCTAACACATCAATGTGACTAGCAGATTTTTCAACAGGATATGGGACTTTGCTCACAAAGCACATTAATGAAACTTCTTAGTTATCTGTATGTCCAGCAAAATATTAGCATATCTTAAAGCACCTTGTCTCACTTCAGGTTAGGATTTTAGGACAGATTTCTCACATTTTACTTTTGTTGATTTGTTTTTAAATGTTAGATTTTTAATTTTTTTCAAATCAATTTTGGCTATTTGAGATAAAGGTAAGAAAGAGGAAATTAATCCATTGGACAGAAAGAAATAATCTTTTGGATTTTGAATGCCACTTTTTGGGGTACTACCAGAAACTTAAATTTAACATCAGTTGTGTAGGATCTGCTGTCTGTTGTGAGTACTCCTGACAACTTCGTGTAGTACATGCCCTGTAATTCGTGATAGTTGGAATAAGCATGGTACCTGAACAGGTGTACAATATCATACATATAGGGAGTGTTTGCATTATTGTTGTACATCAGATTGTCAGTGTAATTCTATAGCTTATTTCCTAATGGCTCCTAGTTGCTGTGATTTGGTTCAGTTCACAAAGCAGTCTAAGAGCATTGGTTGAAATAGCTCTGGAGGATGGGCACCTGCTGTGTTTCACCTGCAAATGTGCTAGAGCCAGGTTGCAGTGAAGCATCTGAAAAATGCATGGTGTGGCTGTCAGATCCTCACCACAAGTTTTTGCTGTACAGAATACATCTTTTTCAACCACTGTGTTTTCTAAAGAAGGCATACTATCTGAACAAATCTGCCATGTCATAGCCGCATATTTGGTCTTGTAATGCGATTTGCTGTGGAGGAATGTATTTCTCAGGTAATCTCATCAATTTCAATGGAGTTGTAGCAAGATATGAAGTGTTTACAACAAATTAATGGGCTTCACTTAGCACAGATTACTCCACACTCATCTTTGTTTTGTTCCTTCCCACCTGCCTGGATCCCTGCTGCCCTTGCGAAGAGTGTGGCACATGTACTCTGTTAGAACAGTTCCCTCTTAATTAACTCCTTTTTTTCAAAAATGTTTGCTTAATTCTGCATTCTTTCTCAATATCAAGCTTGATTTCTGTACCTATTTATAAAAATAACCTGGTTGAAGATGCCATGGCCTAACTTTCACTTGCTTCATTCTTGCTAACCAGGTTAGTAGGAGCAAAATGAGAGAAGTCATTGCTTTACTCAGATTTACAAACAGAACTAAGTCATGTCTTGGTTCCAAGTTACTGAAACTTTTTTACTTGTATTACTGCATGTAGTTTCCCTTTTTTCATTTGTTTTATGAAATGTTCTAAGCCTAGACATTCTCACTCACTTCATTAATGATGTGATCAGTTGATTTTTTGTTTATCCTAGACTTACATCATATTGGAAATGAGCCATACACATTTCAGAAAATGTAATGCAGACAGTTTGTCTTAAATCTGTAGCTCTGCAATATTGTACAGCTTAAATACACTAGAAAGGAAAATATTTCCCATTATCTGTGAAGGATATGTAAGTCCATTTTTCCATAAATTCATTTGTTTCTCTTGTTAATTTAGGTCAGTCGCAGCTCTGCTGGTTTTCCCCAATGCTGTATTTTTTTTACCTCACTTCATTCCTCTGCTTGCACTTTATGCCATAGAAAATCTGCTGTAACAATTCTACAGTTCTTTGATGCCATTTACATTGTAATTTTCCAGGGTTTAAAGCCAGGAACATAGCCACTTTTGCTTCATTAAGGCAAACCAATCAGTTTGCTTCAAACTTGGGTAGAATACATTCAGTTGGAGTTGAGATGGGAATACCCAATGCATATTGGAATTAAAAAGTGACACCTGCAGACCTTGCCTCCTCATTGTCTTGAAATTGCCACTGTCCCAGATCTTACAATGCATTTGTGTTGTACATGGGACTATTTGAAATAATTGGTTTTTAAGCTTACTTTCAATCACTGATTTATTTTTCTCTCTCTACATTTGCACATTCAAATAAATTCATGTATCATAGTGTATCTAGAGCACACTTCTGTGTGATGATGAACAAATTAAAAAAATAGATTGACAAAGCTCTCTAGATCGCCTCATGTTTGTCATTGTGGTGGGTTTTAGAGCTCTGTGGTTAACTATCAATATTCAACTTGTACAGCTTTAAGGACTCCATTAGAAGATATCAACAGTAACACACAGGTCAGTGGGGCTAATCCATGTACCTTTAGCCATACTGTAAGGAGCTTCAATAGAATCAGTTACAGGTCTGGATTTCATCTTAGAAGATTTAGATTCTGTTCCTTTTTTTCTGCTGGCATTATGGGGAAGCCTCTTGATCTTCGAGTCCCATCCAAAAATCAGAGATAGCATTACCGGTTTCTTTTTCAAGCAGATTGGAGATAAATAAATGAAAATTAATGTGTAAGAAGCAAGTTTGTTGTTCAGCTGGAAGTTTGTGTGCTTGACTGCTGAATTAGGCTCTGTGCCTTTTAACAGATTCTTCAATTAGAGCATTGATCATATATGTTAAGAGCAAAGGTCATGTTTTGTAGAGCAGGCACATTTTGCAACAGTAGGGATCTGACGAATTAGCCTTGAAGAAAGGTAGCACCTACTGAACTGCCACAGCAGAGCACCTGTGAATCTGTACTGTTGTTTCTGGGAGGATGCCACTTCATCTTCTTGACAACAGGTCATCTTATTTACAGAGTTAGAGACTTAAGTGAGGCAACAAGAACTGTAGGTCATTTGAAATATGGATGATAATGGTGATTTTGTTTGTGTCTGGGGAAAGATGGGCTTTGTCAAAGTCAGATGGTACAGGAGCTTGTAACGAACCTTGAGTGATAAATACATATGAAGAAAATAGTTATTGCACATATTCACAATAGCTAATAAGAGCTATGACGATGATTTAAAGATGTCTAATCTTTTTCCAGCTTTCCCTGTGATACAACTGCCTAAATAACTCAAGTGCCTCAAACAATCTACTGGCTTTTATGTTGATGAGGTTTGTGTGCTTTCTGGTGGTAAAAGACAGGATAATTAGGAGTAATATGATTTCTGGCACATAAAAGCACACAAAATGTAGTTCTTTTTCTGCATCAGTGAAGCTAAAAAAATACAGCTTTTTCCATACAAACAGGGACACATGCTTGCTGTTGACTATACCCCCAAAATAAATAAATGAAATTTGAAAATTAAACTTTTATTTTTTTAAGTGAAAACCACTGCTAGGAAAAAGACAGTAATTGTTATTTTAGAATACAGAATTAATTTTAGCTGCATTTATAACAAAATATTTCATTTATTTCTATACCTGATTTCTATGTTGTTGATTTATACAAATTGCATTCAGAAGGAATTCTTGAAAATTATTCTTAAATAGTAACATAGCAATTTTCATGTTGGCTAAGGAAAGTGGCCCATCTAGTTAATACCCTTCTTTCAAAGAATGATGAAAGTAGGTGTCTATGGGATAGCTTATAGAAAAAAAGTTTCATTCAATTCCTTCTAAATAAAGGATGGCTTGTGACTGGGAAGATTTTTTTATAATCCTGTGGAGTTCTTTGTTGCATATGTAGATTAGCCTTACAAAGGGACCTGAATAAAGTGCAGAAATCCCATTGAAATTCCTCAGGAATTATAGCCATGCTTATGGCAGAATTTGAATAAATTCCCAAGCTCAACTGAAAGGTGGTTGTACCCAAGATAATTTTATACTTGTGCTTTCTTTCTTTTCACAGATATAAATGAATGTCAGTATGGCAATCTCTGCACAAATGGACATTGTGAAAATCTCGAGGGATCTTTCAGATGTATTTGTGGTCAGGGTTTCAAACTCTCTGCATCAAAGGATCAGTGTGAAGGTAGGAAATAATATGATCAAAATTCATAAGATTGTGCTTACCTTTTAGATAATGTTTTTCATCTTTTTTTTTTTTTTACATCTTCCTTTTAATGGAGAAACACCAAATGTACTACACCAATGCTAAAAACTCCAAAATATAAGAATATGTATTTCCATTTTATGGCTTCCATGATCACACTGTAGATTTTGACGTGTTATAAAGCCAATCAAGAACATGTAGTAATATTTATGTTGCTAAATTGAAATTTCTGCAAAACCCTTGGCATATCTGGCATTTTGGAGGTTTGGGGACAGTGGCTTTTGCTACCTTAATTGCTTTTCTTTCTATTTATCTTTTTTTTCTTCAATGAGGGTGAGTGGAATCAAAAAACCTAGGGTGCTTCCTTTTGAAACTCAGCAGCGTTAGTTGACACTGAGCTGCTGCTTGCATTGGTGTCACTACAATTCCAGTGGTACATTGTGAGAGAGAGAATTTGGTGTCATATTTCTAAGAACAGTACCTGTACCACCAAAGTGTCAGTTTCCACATTTCTTCCATGTCTAAAATTTCCATTGGGACTGCCCCAGTGGAACAAAATTAGGTCTGATGTTGGAGTGAAGTAGTCTGAGAGAGAGCCTAGCGTGTGTACAGGAGGTATGGATATTCCTCTCCTTAAGGAGAGGGGACTCGAAACTTCTCCCTAATGGTGAAGATCTGGGACAGTGTCTCCAGGCTGTGGAAGCACACAGAAACCTCTATGTTTCTTGTCAGATGCTGTGTTTTCTTCTTTTCCCTTTCCCTCACCCTGTCTCTGTACAGCACCAACACTTGCAGACTTCTGAGTGCTAAAAATATTACAATAAAACTAAATGATCATTCATGTAAATTTGTCGGGAAGTTTGAAACAAAACATCAGTGTAAGTTATGTGTCTTGAGTGAGTTAAATGTGCTGTTCTGGACGTACAGCAGACTGGTCTTGGGGAAAATATGTAGACAAAATTTGACTGCTTCCTCTGAGCCTTTCATGGAAAAGAGCCCTTGCCAAACTGAGCTGGCATGTGCAGACTGTTCTCTTAAAGTGCACCCTTCCGAAGTAAGGACCCGTACACATGCCCAGATGCTTCATGCAGCCCCACAGCTTTCAATGATCCTTAAATTCTAAACTTCTGTGGTTGTAAAGGACCATTACTTAAGAGGTCAGACTACATAGCCATAACAGAGACCTGAAAAACCTCATTGAGTGATTTTCAGAAAGACACTCAACCATGCCTAAATGCTAGAAGTGACTAAGAACATACCATATCAATTTAATTATGGGTTCTTAATGAAGATTTTATAAATAACGGAGGGAAAACAAGCTTCCTAGCTCAAACAAGACATGTGCTATGTTCTGAATTCAAAGTGCCACTCCCTGCCAATACTTTGAGTTTTCCATAGGAAAATTTAACTTTGGTATTCAATTCCATCTGTTAACTCAGGCTGACCCCAGTTTATGAGAACTGAAGCACAGAGGGATTAGCAGTGTTGTGGAAGCAAAGAGACATTTCCCTCCACTTAGATGACTAATACTGTTACAAGGCAAGTATTTTAAGGAGCCTTAATGTACAACTTAACAGGGGAACAGCCTGTCAGTGTGCATCTGAAAACCACACCCTGTTAAAAGGTGATGATCCTGCTGGAAAGTATTTTGTGGGTTTTGCTGACTCACTGAAGTGACTGACTTGTTACCTTTGCCAGATACAATAGAAACAAAAGCAGCTCTCAGGCGGCCTGTGTGTGTATTTGTGAGTCTGTGTGTACCCATTTGTGCAGAGGGATAAGTTGACACTACAGGACAGAATGCTGAACACAGTCATCTCAAGGAAAACATGCAGTCTGCAATTTCATATAATTTTATGCATCATATTGACTGTCTGTATTTGTTAATAAATAAGAACAAGAGAAGCAGTACTGGATATTGACACTCTGCTTTGCTGTTTTGTTCAGAACTGATCTTTGCACCATTTGATTAGTAATGGGTATTTTCACGTGTGTTACATTTTCACTGTCTCTTCTGCTGCAGATATTAATGAATGCCAGCACCGATCGCTCTGTACAAATGGACGCTGCAGGAACACAGAAGGATCTTTCAGATGCATTTGTAGCCAAGGTTACTCATTATCATCTGCTGGAGATCAGTGTGAGGGTAAGCTTAGGGACTTAAGCTACCCATTCATTTTTTTCAGTAAGGTCTTGAGTATTTCACCTATAGGCATGAACTCTTTTGAGAACAGAACAGAAATATGTGTTGCTTCTCTTTCTTTCTCTATAATGTCAACCTTCAGTAATCCCCACCTACACAGCCACATAATTAATGGATTCTTAGAAATAGTCCCTGTCATCTTTCCATATACAAGAAATCAGTACATGTGTTTCCAACAGTAAGATTGGAAGAGCAGTTGACATTATTACTGAAAACAATGAAGCCTTTCCAAACCTTCTTGTTTATATTCTGACACAGAGGTTCCATATTATAAAAATTTCTGCCAACAGAGGCTATTCTCATGGGGGCCTGCTAAGTTAAAACTTCTTCTCTAGCTGGTTTTGGGAACCTGAAGCCAGCTCAACAATCACATGTGCACTGGCAGGAGAAAGTATATAGTGTAAGACGAGCTCCAGTGGATCTGCTGGAGGTCACAGCTTGCACCATGACCTATGTACTGAGCACATAAAAACAAAAGTAAGAGGTGAAAGATGTACAGTAAATGTAGGGAGAAATGTTGTGTTTTAGCAAACAAAAACTTTCTATTGTGTCTCAAGTAGAACAATTTATTTGTCCAGTAATTGGCAAACTGACTTTTTCTAGTGCATTGTTTCAAAGCAACTCCCTCTTCTCTGTCATTGGCTATGACACCTGATATGGTACATCTGCTGTACTACTCATGATCACCTTGAGCATGTAAAATTACTTACTGGTGATCTTCAGAAAAGATTGTACCTCAGTTGCTTTCTTATCTCACGCTAGCAGCAGAAAACTTAACCTCAGTTAAGATTCACTGTACATGTGGTATTAGCACATAAAATCTTTTCGGCCTCTAGTGTGCTTTCTGTAACTGCTGATACCATGGAAGATACAGCTTCTTACTGCTCTTCTACCAAATAGTGTTCTGCTGCTGGGTTATCCTCCAAACAGCACTTGGAAGGCTCACCTTCATGAATCCTCCTCTTCAAGTGACCCAGGCAAAAGAGCAGTTCCCTCTGAGCCAGCTAAATGCTGTTTTCTCACAACAAACCTATAAAGGACTTTATCATCAGTGATTATACAGGATTGTGAAAATGAGTGACAGCACCTCTTGAAGTTCTCACCAACAAGGAATGAGGATAATCTCATAAAATCTCCATAGCACACTGCTGCTCTTTGGTACTGACCTATTTGAAGAATACATTTGTGGAAGAATTTAACACAAACTTTTCAGAATTCCTGGCGAGTACCAGCATCACTTGCATCAGCTTCAAGAAATGTGGGCTGATGATGCAAGGCTTGTGAAACTTGTGTCAAAGAATTTTACTCTCATCTGGCTTCAAGATCTACATGAATTGAAACAGATGCAGAGATACTGTGTCAAGAATTGAAGAAAAATGTGGTGAAAGGGATCATGGCTCTTCCTGCCTCCCAAAGGCAAAACAGACAATAGGAATCATTCCTGACAACTGGTCATCTAGCCTGCTCTTCAGCAGATGAGATTCCAAACTTCTCTTCAGACTGCTTTGGTGCATTTCATACATCCCAAGAAGTCATGGTAACTGTTGCAGCTCTCCATCACCCAGCCTGTCAGGACCATGGTCCATGCTTTATTTTCAACTTTTTCTTGATCTTGTTCAAAGGCAGTTTTCAAGACAAAATAATTTCGGACTCTTTCAAAGCAAAAGAAGAGGGATTGGATCAAACAAGGAAAAACGTTAAAACTGCTCCCTCACCCCAGAATCTTTGCCTCATTTGCAAGTCTGCAACCAAATCTAGAGCTTCTCCAACCCGTGACAGAGGGATTAATTTCTGTAGAGACAGTTTGTTCACTGAAACTTTTCGTAAATATTACAACTCCCCCACAAAATCTGTTAATCTCTTGAAGTGGAAGGAATTCTTCTGTGCTTTTATTATATCCCTTCAAAATTTTCTGAAGTATAGGATACTGCAGACTGCTTTTTGCACCTTGGAAACTAAGTTTAAACAGACTGTGCTTGTTCTTATGTCAGTAGGAATGGTTGGTGCTACTGTTCTAGCTGCTATACATTCAACTCTCTTGGTTTTCCTCACTTTGTACTGGAATTATTTTTGAAGGCTCCTTGAAGTATTCAGTGCACATTTGGGGAACTGAGTTGGCTACAGTTTTAAATCTTGTATTATTTTCGTATCAGTGAAGGTCCTCAGCTTCACAACCATGTTCCCATCTTCATGAAAATGGCTTTTCTTGTGACTGTTACTTCAGCCAGATGTGTGTGTGAACTACAGGGCGGAGTTTCCATTAAGACAAAATCACCTTGACAAGACATCCAGTGTTTCTCTGCATAATGGCCTCTGATCTTTGGACTAACCTATTTACCTGAATGTTTTCTAACACTTCACAGAAAAAGAGAGAAAGAGATGACAAAAACTGTGAGTATAGCCCAGCACAGTTGTCTGGAAAGAGCAAAATGGTTCAAAGTCTGTCCAGTTTCTCAAAGTGTCAGGTATGGGCATTTGTCACATCAGAGGATACCCAAAAATGTATGATGCTGCAAAGCCAAAGTGATTAGCAAAACACTTGCAAGAAATGTGTTTGTTTAATTAGGATTTCTTCTAGTTCAGAAGTTTTCTTAAAGAGGCAGCTGCTCAAGAAGGAGTTTGCAAGTTTGATCATTATAACTTGTGCAGACTTCTAGCGGTATTGCAGAATTTGGCAGAATTATGCTTTGCTCATTTTCAGCTGTGATTTTTGCAACTCTCTGGCTCAAGTTTTTGTCTGGAAGTCTTTGCACAATATTTTACATGTTTAAGAATAGAGGTTATTTGCAAATGACTTATATACATTGGTTTATACAAGTATACATGCAGTATATGCACTCTATATGCATCCTTGTGCTGAACTCTTCAGAAAATAAGAAAGCTGGACTGAGACCTTCAATTGTTCAGTTCTGTTTGAGAGCAATAATCCATATGTCCATTCCTAATGTAAATGCCTGTATACCCTGTTATCCAAGGCTGAGGAACTTTTTCCTTCTGCGGTACCTCCAGAGACTTGGTATTACCTGCTTGGAAACCTTCCACTTGAAGACAGAAAAAGAGGTTACTTCCTACTAGTCAGAGGTCTGCAAGATACACGCCCACACGCACGTTTATCTTCTTTCTGCCTTAGTGTCTCATTCAGCATCTTGTTCTTGAGATTAAGTGACATTGAGACTTATCTGCTCAGTCTTGCTCTGAATAAGAGGGAACACAAAGTGTGAGTGCACTTGTGAGTCCTTGTTTCAACTTACAGGAAGTAGGAATGTTCACCAGCGGGATGTAAATACAGACTGTAAATCTCAAAGAATTCGGATTACTGCAAGAAAGTCTGTCTGAAGCATAAGAGGCTCCAGTGTTCTTCTAAGAGCTTTCAGAGATTCTTGTGGCCAAAACACTCAGACGCATGTGTAAAGGGTGGTGAAAAGCACTCAAGCGGAGTTACTTTCTGACTTTTCTGGAGATTCTCTTGCAGCAGCTATAGGATCTATGAAGAGTTGCATCAGAGAAAGGGAGGTTTGCATCCTATATGGAAAATAATGCATTTTGACTGAATTTGGCAGAAGGCACCTTCTTGTTGTGAGACTTGGCATTAACTTAGCACAAGGGAGTCATTAGTTTTTTCTCATGATCCTAGTCAAAATCAGTTGCTTTTTAAATAAGCCACAATTTATTTCTCTGTTGAAAGTCATTATAAAACATGTGGTTATCTAAAGGTCACAACTTTGTCAACATTAAGTACAATTTTATCTTCAATAACATTCATTTATGTAAGAAAGCTATCCCTATTTCTTATTTTTATCAAATAGATTAAATCCCAAGGAGAGGTATATAGGGTGGGCTTTCCAGAGATAAATGTAGAAATGAGGTCATGTCCTCTTTTTAATTACAATTGTTATTCATTCCTGCAGCACAGGAAAAAGTTACAATTCTAATCAGCTAAAATCCATGCTTAAGAAATCAGAATAACCAAAGGCACTGGGGAAAGTCTTTGATTACTGTTTTTCAAAGGAAACACTACATTATCAAAGCAATAGACTCGGTAAATTATTAGGTAGGGGACTGTTGAGACAGAGGGAAGTTGCTTATAAGACGCTTTTTTGTGTTTGACCCTCTCACTTTCTGTTTGCTTTTAAAACTCAGAGGTACAGTCATCAAATATCTTGTGATCTTTAGCTGTAGTGAAACCAAAACTGTGTAATATCACTGGAATGTAGGCACTTGCTGAGTTAATCCTATACCTATAGTAGCCATACTCTGTTTCCTCCACTGGGCTGCCTTTAAGCCCTTTGAAAGACAACGGGAAGAAAAGACTTTAGGTGGAGACAATAACAGTGTCCTGTTTTTGAAATATTTGATCACCTTATGTCTAGTGTGTATCCTGAAACTTTCCCTGCTATGTGTCAGCCAGCACACTTAGCCCATGGATATCAAGATACTAGGGCAGAGTCTACAGGCTTGAGGCTTGATGCTGGGAGTGTGGTGTATAGGCAGCTGGGAACTAGACCCTGCATGCCCAGACTCTGCCGCTGGATTTATGACTTGGGTGCAGCACTGTGCAAAAGCAGCTATTCAGCTTCATGACTAAGCTGTTAAGCCTGTGAAATGGCTGTGTTGCATCGCATGAACTGCATGCAGTACCCATTAGCACAGCAGTATGCACATGTCCTGCAGGCCTCCTGCCCACGTGGCTGTTTTGTGAGTAGTCTTCGTAGGCATGTCCTGTCTGGTGTGACACACCAGCTGTGCTTGGGCTCGCCCATACTCAGGGGGATGTCTGAGTAAGTCACTTCCAACCCAGGGATCTCAGTGTAGTGGTTTAAACATGTCTAAAGACGCATATTGCAAATTTGCATTAGTAGGTATTTTTTGTGTCTGTCTTCTAAATGTACAACTGCTTGGATTTCTTTTTAACTGCATTACTGTTATGATATGCTTTTGTGAGAGGTGCACGTGGCACATGTGAGTCGTATTTGCTAGGAATAAATCACATACAAACTCAAATTTAAAAACCCTCTAGAAATAAGAGAAGTTTGATGATATGATGAAAGGAAAATTAAAAGGACATCCTAAACGGTAGTAAACTTGATTTCCACACATGCACACAGTTGCTTCAAGTTGCTATGTTAGTATCAAGGTATCACTATTAAAAGTTTCATCAGTTTTTACATCATCTAATTCAACAGTTGAATTTTCATTTCAGATGTTGATGAATGCCTTCAAGACAGCAATATTTGCCTTAGAGGAAAATGCATAAATACTGATGGATCTTATAAATGCACTTGTCCAGATGGTTTCCAGCAGATAGCAAACAGGGGATGTCAAGGTATGAAATACTGTAAAAAATACCTGGATCATTATTATAAATGTACAAGTTTGTAAGAGTAACTCATGATATTCACTGATCATGCTGAGGAAGAAAAACTCATTTATCATTTGTAGTACTTTCCTACTCATTTTGTATTACTCTCTGTAAATGTATGCTGAAAAATTATTTCAAGTGGCTGAAGTCTCAGCCTTTATAACTTGAAAGAGATTCTATATTAGAACTAACAGAGACAGAGTGCTCCTCTTTTCCCAGGTCCTGGAAACTTTTGTTGTAACAGAACCTTCTGTGTGTTGTGAATTAGTGATGCAACAGCAAGAGCAGTATAGTTAGTGTCAAGTCACATTAGATAAACCTCTCTGACTTCTAAAACACTTGCAGTACTTTGTGGAGGATGGGTGGGGAGGAAGAGAATGTGTTATCTGAGACTGAGTCAGCGTTGCCAAACCCAGAAAAATACTTCCCAAGTTTTAGTTCTGAATGATCCCTACTTTGTGTTGGCACAACACCCAGGCATGCCTCACGACTCCATTTTGCCATCCGTTTTTATGAGACAGGAACCGTGGTATCAGAGCTGGAAAGTGAGAGCGTGTTCGTGCTCTAAATGACTGTAGGACCAGGACACTGGACTTTGCTTTGGCTGCTCTCTTATGCACAGTTTAGACTTGAGCTAAGAGACTGTATTCCAGCTGATCTATGTTGAAGATCTTTTGCAACCAAAGTAAATTCCCTGTAAAAGTTCTGAGTATTATATGTGACTGCTTTCTAATTCCAGAAATGTTGCATTCAGCATACAGAAGTGCTGTATTAGACCTTGCTTTAGCAGATGAAAGAGAATTGATCACAAGCTAAAATCATTGCCAGCTTTGCTATCCCTCTATTCTCTTCACTCTGTCATCTAAAGTAGTAGGATATAGGCTTCATATTTTAAACGGATAAATATAATAAAACTGAAAGCACGTATGAGCCAACTAAGAGACAGACAGTACAGACAGAGAGCTATTGAATTAAACTGGCAAATTTATCACAGAATGCAGTGTCTGCAAGTTGAATCTGGACTAGACTAGAAATTAGGAACATGCGTTTTGGTAAGGAGCAAAGTTGAAAAGAGTCCAAAACATGAGAAATTGCAGTTTGCTTTTTCAGACATATTATACTCTATTTGCCTAACATTGCTAATTTTGTTTTCCTGTCTTTTAGTACATCATTCTACCTTGTGTAATCAGCTGGTTCTGTTTCCAATATTTTTCTAGCAGTTTTAAGAAACTGACAGCTAAATTTTGAGGACAGTGTAGGTCCCAAGAATACTGCCATACTGTCTTTGTCATTGCCGATCTCCCACCCTTCCCAGCTTCCAGAGAGCTTCAGGAAGTAGTTGTTGGTTTGCATTTGCTATGAATTCAAGAGACCTTTATACATGTGGGTGTTGTGTTAAGCACAGTGCAATGACTTTTCCTTGGGCACCTCATGCAGATACAGCTTCCCCAAACTGCCTTTTCCCTTTCTGCACATGGCCATGATTTTAGGACACTAAAGTCTAGAAGGTTTACACACAGGCTAGAATCAGTTTGTATCTAAACAAAATTCCATAGTGGATGTCATGGTCTTGAGATGATGGTATTGAAATCATAGTTTCTCTAGTATATCAAAACTACTGTCTACTTTGATGCATTTTGGATGGCTGTAACAACAGACAAAATCTAAACAACAAAAGATACAGTTAAGAATGAGACGTATAAGTTTTGTTTGTAAATTTCTGTTTGAGCTCAGCATGGTACTGAATGCATATTAATAGGTTTTTGTAAAGCAAAATACAAAAACGCAATTACAATGTGAATGGTAATTGATATGAAAGTGATAGTTCCTTAATGAAAGAATGCAGTTCTTAAATTCTGGGGCAGAACTGGTTGCTAAGGTGAGACATCAATTAAAAAGAAATACTTGTTTTTCAAATTCACAAGTTTGAAAGGTGGTGTTTGAAAAATGCTTCCTAAGTTTAAAAAAGAACCCAACAAAACAGACAATGATGACAAACTCTCATATAGCAACCTTTTTGGATCGTTCCCATTCTCCATCAGCAAAAAAGAGCATTTGGCTTTAAATTATAGAAAATCAACCTACTGGGAAAGATGCAACTCCAAACCTGCTAGTAATATGTAGAGCCAGATGCTGAAGTTGACCAGTGTGCAGCAATCAAAAAGCAGTCAGATAGAGCTGTCTGAGAATTCCTCTAACACAGAAGAAGTGTTGGCTAGGATGGAGCTTATGCTGATATCGCACAAATCACTCTCTTCTCTCTGCTCATCCTCATCACAGGGAGTTATGTAGAAAGAATATGCTGCAGCAGAATATAATGATGCCTATACAGAGTTTAGGAATGATCCCAGGACATTTGGTTGCTCTGGAAAATGAACCCTGTTCGCATAGCTATTTACATAGCTACTGGAAATAAAAGCTACTTTTAAGATAAATTGAACTTAGGCTTAATATTAAGGATACGATGATCAGCAAAGCTATTAATGTCTCTGTTCTTTCAGATATCAATGAATGTGAGAGATCTGACCTCTGTTCACCTCACGGGGAGTGTCTAAACACGGATGGTTCCTACCGGTGCATATGTGAGCGGGGCTTTTCTGTGTCTGCAGATGGCCGAACATGTGAAGGTGAGACAAGTTATAATAATCCATTCCCATCGATTTGCTGTTTTTAGTTGGGTGAGAAGAGTAGTCTTCTACTATTAACTCCAAAATCTGCCACTTAAGGGTCCTTCATTCTTTTTCTCATAAATACTTGGTGTGCTATGTTGCTGTTGGAATCATAAGAAGTATAACAGGAAATTTAGAAAATGGGCAGCATAATGGAGTTAATGTTTGTTACAATCTGTGCTTTACATTTCTTGATTTTTAATAATTTTGCTATCTTAACATTGGATTACATTTTTTTGAGCAAGTTGGTAAAAAAGGAGTATTAACCTAACGATGGCAAAGAAGGGAATTATATTTTTATGCTGAGATAAATGAAACCAGTGGATATCTGTAATATTATTCATAGATAGGAAATTATTTCTGTCTTATGGTAGGGGTGGAAGGAATAAATATATGTAAAATGCATGTAAAGTGTGTTTGGAACTCAGGCTTCTGATTAAGTTTCAGTGTGTAAGATCTTCCTACCATGTATATTTAGGATTATTTCATTTGAAGCATAAGTACATTTTCAGCAAGCCTGAGCTGCCTGAATGTTCTCATTGCTGTGTCGGAGACAACAGAATCTTGCTTGTCCAGACTTTCTGTTTTTTAAATATGCAGATTATGCATCCATACAAGAGAAGTAACTCCAATGAGAAATTGTAGTGAAATGCTACCTATGATAGAACTTCAGGCCTTTTGAAATGGCAGAAATGGAGTAAATAGCAATAATTAGATCTTTACTAAAGTGCTAAGTCAGCTTATTGTTTGTAAGTGTATGCAGGTATGCTTATACAAGTATCTTTCATATAAGGTTGTGAAAGCTACTCCAGTAATAACACTGGTGGAAAGCATCAACCAGGAGCCTGGAACTTAGTGTGACTAGGGTTTTTATGTGGTTATAGCCTGACAATATATCCTGTTGCTAATGGAGTGCACGCAGTTGCTAGTGATGCTGTTCTCCTGCACAGAATTTAAAGTAGGAGAACTGTGCTCGGTGATACCAAGGAGCTATGAGGCTTTTTGTGGTCAGCGATGCTGACAGAAAACAAATGATCCCCTAACTGGATGACAGATGTCTGTTCTTAAGGATGAGAGAACTGTTCAGGACAAGAAGCCTTGTTGGAAAAGTTCAGAAAGGAAAAAATTTTGTGATAGTATTTTGGCGAGATGCATGCAAAGAAGCACTGAGAACCTATGGGTAGTGGATCTCAAGCATCCAAGAATTAAGCAATTGTTCTTTCTCCCAAATTATAGGCCAGTAAATCCATATGTGATTAGGTTTCATGGGTTAACTCTTCTCATAGTTCACTTAGGGATAGTGAAAATGTTCGTCCTTCAGTGGACAAGGTGTATTGAAACTTGTTGCATTTACTCCCTCTACTTATACCAGAGGAAAACTGGCATTACAGCATTATTATTTGAGCTGGCACATAACCTGCCATGTAATGTGATCTGTAATGAAATGAAATACACTGCTGGCAAGAACACTGTTATGCTGCTGTAAGGGAATAAGTGCTGTATATTTAGATATAGCATGACATCAAGCACAATATTTGTGTTTTAATTATTATTGATAACTAAAAAAATAATCCTGCAGTATTTTTACTGCTTTTTTCTCTCTAAACTTTTGCTTTGTTTTGTAATCATGGCATAAGTTGAAAGAAACATTCTCTTACTGCCAAGACAAAAGCCTGTATAAGAAGGCTAGAGAGAGCAAATCTGAGTTATTCCAGTGATTGATGGACAAGGAAGTATTTTGTGATTTCAAGTAATGGGGATAATTCCAAAGCATGTTCATGGACTCTTTTAGCAGCAGGTATACATTTCACCCAGTGTTTAGGAAGGATATGGTTGGATATCTTCGATTTTGCTGCAAGAAAAGTGGTAGCAGGTGTTTTGCCTCACTGTTGAGCACAGCTGAAAAAAAAAAGTGGTCAGAGAAGAATGCAGTCTGCTCTAGTAGGAACTAAGCACTTTATTTCAAATCAAAGTTAGAAGACCACTTATTAACAGAATTTTAAAAAAACCTGAACAGAACGGTATAGGAACACAAATTAAAAAAAAAATCCCGAAGTCATTAGCATCTAATTTTTGGAGGTGTACCAGAAACAACAATCCCTCTGGACCTCTAACAGTTAATAAAGTAGCACAGTTTCCAGGGAAGGGTTGCTATCACATATGATGAAGTAGGACAAAGTTAATCTCCATTAGAACAAAAAAGCCAAACTTTTACTAAATAGAGAAAGATGAAATCACAAGATCTTATTTCCAGGGTTGTGAGTAGTTTTGGAACTCTTTAATGAAGAATAAAACAAGTACAAAACCATCTGAGTGTGCTTCACAAGTAATTGGTGCGGTATATGGAATACAGATCAGACTTTATATTCAGCACTTGGAAAAGTATTTTAATAACTTGGCGAAGTAAGGGTACTTCTAGTCTCTGAAGCAGCAGCACTCGTTTTCCACCACAATTAGTTTCTCCATTCTGTCATTTTAATAAAAACAACTCTAGAGTTTTGAAAAAACTCATTTGAAGGGAGCACTTGAAGGCATCAGTGTTAGTATTTGTAGGGCTGTCAGCTTCATGCGAAAAGGCAAGATAAAACAAAGGAATGTGTGACATTCCAGGTACTGAGAAGGGATGTGGCTTTCAGCCGCAGAAGATACTGTTCTTTACACTAGGTGCCTCTGTGAATTTACTTGTAGTTAAGTGAGTGAGAATAACTGTTTATACCATCAGAGAAAGAACCTGAGGAAATTTTCCTGGATTTACACACCTCTCTGTACCTGGAGAGCAAATTTTCCATATCTCTTGTCTTTTTTTTGTATGAGTTCTTGACTTGTTTTTTAAAAAAAGTTAGAAACAACAACAACATAAAACATTTAAGAACCTCATGTGGTTCAGTTCTGGTATGGAGTTTTTATGGCCATTGGCCAAAGTAAACTGAACAGCTGTGGAGACTGTCTTCTTCCAAGGTGTAGACAAATTTTTGTTGTAGCAGTGACATTTTGCTGCTGCCTGGCCCCAAACTCAGCAATTTGACTGCACCAGGCTTTCTGAACTGGAGGCTCTCGGAGTGCTCCCTAGTTCCTTGTCAAGCTCTCTGGGGTTCGTGTAAAGATGGTGTTTTACCCAGCTGGCTGCTAGTCAACCGTGTTGGCAAAACCTCAAGTTAGAGGTTCCCTGATGCTTAAGTCAGTACCCTGCCTCAAGCACCTCTTCTGTCTCCATGTCCAATGCCATATGTCTTTCAGTGGCTCCCTCACTTTTCTCTCTTCCTACTACAAGGAGCTTCACTGCCTGCTTCAACAGGTGATCTGGAAGTCTTAGAATCAGAGCTCTGCTTCCCTAATCACTGTAGAGCTGTTCTAGGAAGCAGTTCCTCTTCCAGACACTTTGCCGTGTAAGTAGATTTCAGGGAGATTTAAGTATCGTGCCTGAGGTTGAGGATGCCCTCATTTTGTTTGGGTTGGCAGAAAATAGGAACACAGTGTTGAGCTAAATAGTGTGCTTGAGTGCAGACATTTTTTGCCTTTCCTTACATCTTAATGACATTAGATCAAAGGAGTTTTGATTAAAGCACATAGCACTGACTCATGGATTCTAAACCAGGTTGTAATTACAGAGAACTGCTTTAGTCGCTGTATAGACATAGGATATATTAGTTTCATGTTTAGTTTTTTCCGCTTAATTTGTCTCCATGTAGCAAGAGAATCACCACTTACAAGCCTCACTCTTTATGGGGTGATTAAAGAAACAAATGTCCTTTCCGGCTGTAAAAAGGAGTCCTTTGAGTGAACTGTCTAGACAAGGAAAAATATTTGGTGCTTGGACTTTCTCTGTAATATCCCATACATTGAAAGATGTTTAGACTGTACTTTTTAAAAACAAAACCGTCTTCTGTGGCTGTATTGTATACTGAATTAGGACACTTGCTGCAATCACAAGTTTTGTTTCTGCAACTTTTTAGTCGATGACCTTGGGTTTACCTATGAAGAACCACCTGCATGAATCATTGTCCTGTTTCCTTTAACATTTAGCTTTTAAGTAAGTGAAATTCCGTAATTTAGGTCATTCTGAAATCTTCAGTTGCAGTTTCTTCTGCTTAGGTTTCTAGCAGAGTAATTGTTCTGTGGCTCAGGAACTTTTTTTATTCAACTCATGTAGGCCACTGAAAATGCAAACACTGTTATTGTCTGTTGTCTTAAATTCCTGGCTGTCAATCTACCATTTTGAATTCCTTTTCTTAACTATTATTAACATAGTTTTCTGAATAAGGATATTCAGATTTTTTTGCTAGATATGTGAAACTGATTATCGTGTGGGACTAAATATTAAAATCAGATATGTTATGCAGGTCTAGTGCATAGCAGCAAGAAGGAGGGACCAGCAAAACACAGCCATAAAGAATTTTTATTTTCTTTCTTCCGGTATCTCCACATGCATCTTTTTAGAATTTTGTCATTATGGTGACTTGAAAAGAAAAAAGTATTAAAGGTAGTACTTGAACCTCTCACCTTTGACAGTGTCTTTAATACAGATACGTTGTGTACTCTAGTTGTTGAATTATTTCTACTCGGGAGAGTTTGTGGTAGATTTCAATAAGTTCAATATGCAGAAACCACCCAAAATTTCATATTCAATTCCTTGAGAATAAGCATACTGGCTATTGTATTCACTGCCAAATACAAATTACCCTTTCTGACATAAATTCTTTCAGTATTTTTCCTTTGTTTAATAAATCAAGATATAAAGACCATTAAAATCTTTATTGACAAAACTTACAAACCAAATAATTTTTTTCTACCACTTCCATCTGCAAGTACTTTTTTTATAATCATTAATTATACTCATAAATTTCTCCTAGATTATAGTGTATGTAGTTCATACATTTTTTGTATTAAATTTGTATTTTAGCTGAAGGTTGTTAACCAGTGAATCAGTTCAGTAGATGTAAGTTTCCAGACACTTAAGCATCCTAAAGTGAAATAAGATGCCTTTCTGAGAAAAATGTTAAAATTGCACAATTTACTCCATTGGTACTGAAATTGCCAGAGTTTTTTAACCTATTTATGAGGTTGTGGATAGTCTCTTCTGGCTTTAAAAGTCTATATGCAATTCTAAAACTGTTCACACCCTACCACAGCACATAGGAAAAGGTAGTTTTCAAGACCCCAAAATGCCTCTCCCTGTGGCATGTGGAAGTATGTGTGGATGAATTTGAGCACTTGGGGAGCAAGAGGGCAGGTAACAGGTATAGATGGTAAATTACATGCTGTTAAATTTTGATAGCTTGGGGACCTGTGACCACTTGGTTCCAAGACCAAGAGTTCCCTTTCAGCTTAGCATAAGACACAATTTAAAAGGAAAAATGTCCTTGCTGGGTGAGCACTGTCAGGGGAAGAATGAGGTTGTAGGGGTAGTTTGCTTTTGGAAGACTTTGTAACGCGAAAGCTAGAAATTCTTCTTTTCACTTGGGAAACCTGCAAAGTGCCTTCTCAAGAGGGCTAGATTTTTTTTCCCCTTCTGCAATCCAGAGCGTGTTGCAGAGAGAGCTGTGTTATCTCTGTCTCTCCTATGCTGGAGAGAAATAGCCCTAACAGACACGGACAGAGGCCTTGGGAAGGCAGGGGAGAAACAGAGATTATAAAGAGGCCCTTAGAAGGCGGGAACTTGCCTTTTTTCTCCCTGGGGCCCGGTGTGTGAACTGCACTGTTAGGTATTTTGTAAGTTTCTCATGTTCTGGCCTTCTACATAAACTTTTTGAATTCTTTCCACTGCCTTGGTGTTTCTGGGGATATCTGCATTTCTTACCTTACAGAGGTGCATCTTTGCTGACTTTTCTAGGTCTTTCTTTGACACAACTGTGAAGAGCTGGAGGAGTAGACAGGACTATGTTTGAGCCCTACTCTCTCCTAAGAGATAGACACTCAGCAGCAGTGCTGCTCACCTGTTCAAAGAAGCCCTATCTCTGTGGCAATGCAGGATTCAGTCCCACCAGCTCTTTAGTTCAGGGAGTGCCTACCTTCACAGGAGGTAGGATGATGGCAAGTGCCATCACATGAAGGGCTACTGTAATGTACAGAATTAACCGTAGTAATAAGTACTCAGATAAATCAAGAGCAAATCCCTTTATTCCCCATTTAAAATGTAATTACCCCTTGAGGCACTGTGAAGAAGGCAAGGGGACAGCAACCTTACTTAATGTCATAATGATTTTTAGGAAAGAAATACAGCAATATTTTCTCTACTTCAGACTGCAGTGGAATTTAGAAGGAAGAAGGTACTACTCCTAGTATCCTGGCAGGTTCTCTGTTTCAGCTCATGTTCTTCCTCCTGAAAAGCACACCATGACATCTTTAATGACCACACATGGTCAGGGCTTTGGGTTTAGGTCTTTCTTTAAGTGGAGATAAAAATAATACATTCCTAGCACTTGTCATACACTTGCAAAAATAAACCATGATCTACCACAAGCAGCTTTGCTTCATTATAGTTTGAAGGGTAGCTGAGTCAAAGAACAGACTTACTCATGCAAGTGACTGTTACTTCCAAGGCCAGCAAACCACAAACAGGAAGTACAAATGAAAGGGACAGTACAGAAAGCATGCGGGCACTGGAATTACTTTACCTACCTGAGTAAGATTATCTGTGTGTGTAAATTTACGGGATTAAAGACAGAAGGCTCAGTCCACAGATATTTACCACTTAGAACATGAAATTCTCTTCTGTGCTGAGAGCCAGAATGAGATCTGTGCAGCACTTCTGCACAGGGGATGCAACCCTACCCTTGAACTCTTTTTGTAGGCACAGTGAGTTTGGTTTCACAGGTGCTGTTGACTGCATAATACTACACTGGTAGAATCTGTAAGTCAATCAGAGAGATTATTTAAACTGTGGCTTATTATGTGGTATGTATCATGCCATGGTTGGCAGGTTTGGTGAAACAGATGGGTGGAGGCAGTTGACCAAAACCATTGTCTGACATATTTCCTGCAAAGTGAATACTGAAACAGTTTCTTTAATTGTACGTGTGCAAATTTTTGTGTCTTGTCCTTTGAGTGTTCCTTCCCAATGTGTAGAGGAGCATTGCTGCATCTGTCTGCAAAAATGGCCTGTCTGTTAATTTTCTGCACACTTCATGAATGTCTGCTTTTGGCTGTCACGCAGCCTGTCTGATGTTAAAATTCTTCCTTGCAGATGTGGATGAATGTGCAAATGGCACAGTATGTGGCAGTCACGGGTTCTGTGAAAATATGGATGGCTCCTACCGCTGCCTCTGTTACCAAGGGTATCAGGACACACAGGATGGGCAAGGGTGTACTGGTGAGTTCTTAGGTGCGAGTAGTCATTGCTGCAAAGTTCAAGTGATCAAAAAGCAGCATTCAAACAAAACGCATTTCATAAGTACACTTTTATTTTCTGTCATTTTTTGTTGAAGTTGTACCACTTACGAGTAAAATGAGGTTAAGCTGTGCTTTACTCATTGAACTTTGTGCCAGATGGAAACTTAACTGTGTATCTATTCAATGAGAACCTGCTATTAGGACAAATGGAAGCCAACAGCAAGTAAGCTGACCCACTCATTTTATCTCTTTTTAAAAACCCAAGAAACCTCACTGTTTCTGCATGTCAGGACCATTCACAAATATAAATCATAATAGGTTGAATTTAATACTTCAGCCTATTCAAGTGCGCCATCTGTTTAGTCCCTTAGCTGAATAACCAGGACCCTGCACTACCCTTGCAGGAAATAGCGTCTGGCATTTCCTGCCAGAAATGCCAGGCTGAATTAGATGGCACCTCCCTAGTTGCACGTATTTGAACAGATCTTAGCACTGGCTTCTAGCTCTAGGAAAGACACCTATCACCATGAAATTATGTGAGATTTTTGTAGGTATGTAAATACTGCACATTTCTTTTGTGAGTAGTAGGTTTCCAGATCTGTTGTTAATAGTGATGCTTGGACTTGAGAACCATCTGAGGCAGCACAAGTTTCTAATGTAAAATTAATACCAGATCAAGGAAAGGTATTCATTAAGCGATTTCTTCAAGCCAGAATCAGGATGAAACACATTTACCAGGAACAGAGACTTAAATGGAATGCCAAACAGAGAGGAGGAGTTAGAAGTTTTACAGAGTGTTTGTATGCATTTTCTAATATATTCAATAGTTTTGTTACAAAATTCTTTATGCCATTTGGCACTTAGCTTGCAACATACCAATATATATTTTGGCATGCAGTAACTTTTCATGGAAGAAAACAAATGAAGCAAAGAAAGAAAAAAAAAAGGGAAAGGAAAAACTGGTATGGAGCTAAATTTAATTTTGAGTTCCTAGTGAAGTAAAACCATAAAGTAATATATTTGTTTATTTTTTTCTTGTATACACTATGTAATATAAAATACTCTTATAAATTTTGAAGCCAGTTTTCTACAAAAACAGTTTTAGGAAAAAGTAAGTCTTTAGTTCCTGACTAGGCAATGGTCCCCAAAGAAGACTTGTTCCTTATGAGAGGAACCCAGTAAAAAGATAAAGAAGAATCTAAGTATATTTTTACTGTTGAGCAAACTCTAAGTTAAAATGCATATTTATATAAAAATATGCAAAAATAACATTTATTCATATGAGTAGATTTTGATGGGTAAGAGGTAAAATTGATGAAGCATTGCCTCACAAGTTATATGTTAGACCACACTCAGTTATAGAGATTTCTGAATTGTGATACAGAAATTATCATTTACACATTCAGTCATTAGTAGACAAAGTAGATTTTCAAATGTCCACTTTAGCAAAAGAGAGTAAAGTTAGGTGATCCTGACAGTATTTGGTAATCCTTGCTTAAATACAGACAACTCTCCTATCAATCAAACAAGCATTTCAGAGTAGGCTAGTTAGCAAGTGTATGGAATCCAAGTTAGGAATACGTGGAGTGAGGAGTTTTGCAGGGTTTGGCAGGGGTCCCTGGATGACCTGTGCATAACTCTTCTGGGTTCCAGAGCAGCCTGTGAGGCCATGCATATGAGAGGCATATGGTGGCAATGGGACTGGGGAATTCACTGTTCACAAGGAAAATGGGATTTTGAGAAGGAAAATTAATTGTCTTTTTATAGTACAGTCTGAATCACACCAAAACCTCTTAATTCTGCTCCTTCAGTTTAGTGAAAATTTGATAATAAGGTCAAGAAAACAAATGAAATTAGTCTGAATATTAAATCCCAAGAAGAGGATACACTGGAAAGCAAGTATTAAAAATGAGAAAGAAACACCAAAAAAAAGTGGTTTCTGGTCTACAAGCAGCACCTAATCAGCACTAATACCCTATAAACTGTCGCTTTCAGGGACCTTTATTTCAAAGGACTGACTACTTGTTTATGACTCTACTTTGGTATTAGTGAGTTTTTAATCCTTCCCTGGAGATCACATCAGTAATCTGGCAGACAACATTGGCACAGATACAGCAGATAAAAGAACAAACTGTCAGTAATGGGTCTCAATTTATGTTTTGGATTTTTTCCCCAGATGTGAATGAATGTGAAATGTTGAGTGGAGTATGTGGCGAAGCCCTCTGTGAAAACGTTGATGGTTCTTTCCTGTGTCTGTGCTCTGATGAAAACCAGGAGTATGATCCAATGACCGGACAGTGTCGCTTCCGTACCTCACCAGGTAAAATGCGAGTGGATTTTTGCATGCTTGCAGTTGTTTCCACTGCATATGTAACCACGGGAAGGGCAAAGTTGGTTTAAGTGCTGGTGTTGCTTTAACAATAACAGAAAAATTTAAAACTTTTTCTTCTTGAAAGTACGTGCATGAGAAGAGGTTTTTCTAGGACGGAATATGTTATCAGTGAATCATTAGCAGTGAAAACATAGCAGAAACACCTTCTAAATGTTATACATCAACAGACTTGGCAATAATGATGAACTGTTACAGCAGTTAAGGATAAACAGTCTCTTGTTTGCTGTACTGTAATAATGAAATGTGATATGGAATCAAGTCTGTGTCCTGAGTGATTTTAATTTTTGTTCAAATTTTTACAAACATCCACTAGTATACTTGGACAATGTTTAAGGAAGCATATTATTAAAATCAGAATTTGTATATAGTGATATGTTGTTAGCATTATCTAGTATTAACATAAGTCCTAAGAAAGCATAGTGGGGAAAACAAAAACCCAAACCGCTAAATTGTTGACCATCTCCTGCTGTTGTCAGTCACTCTAAGAGTGACTGTTTGAGGGTCCTTGCCTACTTTACTCCTTTTTTCCCCACTAGTCCACTGTACTTGATTTGTGAGGGGTTTTTATCAAGTGTTTTTTGTGTTAAAAATACTACTGGAAAGCTGCCTGCGCAGTTCTACACTGATCCATTTTGGAGAAAGGAACAAGCCCTCAATAAGGATCAACAGAATACAAGAAATGAAAAGATTTACTTGCATGGCTTTCTTTCTCCTCCAGAATGCAAATCTTGGTATTTTTTCTTATTTTGTTCTTACACTACAGGCTGATCTAGCTTCTGGAAAGCTTTGTTTCTAGTGCCAGGATGCAGACTCTACAGCTTCTAAAGTTGTGGCTGTTTTCTCCTGTCACTCATGGTCCTTTAGACTTGTAAACAAGGTTGAAATATCTGTGACCTAATTGTAACAAGTATTAGATCACTGAATGTAGCACTCAGCAGCACTCAAGAAGTTGCCTGTGAAATATCATTAGTGGCTGATTGACAAAGGTTTTTGTCCTGTGAGGAGGTAGTACTCAGGAGAGTTCAGCTACTTGATGAAACAAAACCAAAGCTAAAAAATCAGTAGAGGACCTGAGCCATCAAGTCCAAGGAACATTTGAGCACGTACCCTAACATAACTGTGGGGAGGAAGCGAATGAAAAACACAGTGTGACTGATTGTACTGTCCACAGATGGGTACTCTGCTGTCAGTACTAACTCCATTTTGTCGTCAGCAGTGAACATAGCTTTGCTGTGATCAGTTTGGAAAGAAACTATTCCTCCTTCCCTTCCAGCCTTCATCAGGCTCTAGCAGAACCCATGCTTTATCTTTGTCTCTTCTCTGATAAGATCATCAAGGGGGAAGGTCTCATATGGGAGATCAGAAGGACCTAGTGAGAAGTACTTTACATTATATGCTCTTGAACTAGAATAAGGCGAAGTGGCTGTAGCAGGAACAGGGATCTTACTATTCTCTTTTCTTCCAAAGTAAAAGGAGAAGAGACTGCTGTTGGTTCTTCTTAAACTGTTCTTGCTGCAAAGAGCGTTAGAATAGCCACACATCCTCTGCCTTTGATAAGCCACATACTCAAGTTGGGTGTGGTTTTTTGGGAGCTCCTGTGGTGCATGTGGACATCATTTGTCAGTGTTAGCTTGCAGATGCCTATTTTCAGAAAGGAAGAATTTAATCTGCATTATCCTGTTGCAGATATCTATAGTTTAGTGTGGTTTACTCAGCTCTTGTTTTATTTCTCATTCTGTATTTTTGTGCATAAAGAAGAGTTTGTCCATCTGTTACGAAGTGCAAATAGGTGAAGTTTGTTCAAATGTTGCTTTAATCGGTGACCTTTTTTCCATGTGGTTAAAGGTTGTTAGATTTGTGGAGTGCTGTGTTAACACTTTTCTTATCATTAGAAACTTCCTTTTATTTAGATTTTATTTGCTCTAAATTTGTCTATTGTTAGCTGTGTCTTGAAATAATCCTAGCAGTGTATGTATCAGGAATTCAAGCCCATATTGTCACGTTCCAGTCAAAAAAACCATCAAAACAAAGTAATTGTGCAAGGTTTAATTGTCTTATTCCCCTCCTCTCCACCCCACCATTCACAAAATGTAGGAAATGCTTCAGAAAGAAGAAAACATACAGGAGGAAAAGACCTTTATTCTAGATGAGATGAAAATTTGCTGTTATATGCATCTTTGTATCTAAGAGAGAAAAAATTGCATGGATTAGGTTAAAGTCTTCTCATTTATTCTTGGCTTCTGTATAAAACCATTTGTGATTAATTTCTATCAAGTACCAAACTCAATGTAGTTCAAGTAATAATACATATTATTGTGGGTTTAATTGTTGCATGTTGCAGAATGCATTTAAACTACTAATATAGACTGATACATTACTAATATGTCTCATTGCATTGAATGGATAATGGAAGCAATAATGGATAGTGTATATTTGAGGATTAGAAAAGTATGCTTTGGGGTGGCATGCCAAAACTTGAGGAGTGAGATCCCTCAATCTTCTTCATGAGGTGTCAGCTACAATGAACCACACTTGAAATGTTTCTGTACCAATGCTTGCAGCATGACAAATGAGCTCAAAGCCTTGGCCCAGTCCCCTCTAGAGATATGACATCATTGACATAAGCAAGACCTGGTTGGATGAGTCCTGTGACTGGAGTGCCATGTTGGATGGTTACAGGCTTTTCAGGCAAGGTGGAAGATGGTGTGTGTGATGAAGGGGCTGGAATGCATGGAGCTTACAGCTGGCAATCACACAGTTTAGAGTTTATGGGTGAGGATTAAAGGACAAACAAATAACATGGATGTTATCGTGGGAGCCTACAATAGACCACCTAGCCAGGACAATGGCACTGGTGAATTGTTCTTTGAGGAACTAATGGACACCTCCAAATCAAATGCCCTTGTCCCTGTGGGGGACTTCAACTTGCTGGATGTTAACTGTGAACACCACACAGCTTGTACAACCCAGGCCTGAAGATTCCTAAAACACCTGGATATGCATACGCACTGTACACACACACACACATTAAGTGTTGCAGCTTGTCGCATGTGGAGTCAATTGAGAAATTTAGACAAGTTCACCCTGATGATAGGCCCATACAAATCTATTTTTACTGGATTTTTGAAAATCAGATTCTGAAAGTCAGAATCAAAGAATATGATGAGTTGGAAGGGATCCATAAGGATCATTGAGTCCAACCCTTTGCCCTGCACAGGACCACCCCCAAATTCTTTTTGAACTCTCTCAGGCTTGGTGCCATGACCATTTCTCTGGGAGCCTCTTCCAGTACTCAAAGACACTCAAAAGGTGAAGAACCTTTCTCTAATATCCAGCCTAAACCTCCCCTGGCACAACTTCAGCCATTCCCTCAGGTCCTGTCGTTGGTCACCACAGATCAGTGTCCACCCCTCTTCTTCCCCTCAGAGGAAGTTGTAGACTGCAATGAGGTCTCCCCTCAGTCTCCTCTTCTCCAGGCTGAACAGACCAAGTGACCTCAGCCAGTGTTACTCAAACTGTTTGCTCAGAGCCACCTGAGTCTTTGCTGAGTTTTTAGAAGTCATGAACTTGCAATGACTATTTTTCACTCTAGCAACCACCTTTCTGATTCTACCTGTGAATGAGAGGTGTTGGTACACAGCTGCAGTATTTAAGATCCATCAGTTCTGCACATTTTGGTTTTTTTCCAGATCAAAGTGTTAACAGGACAATATTAGACAAATACTTAAATGTATGCTGAAATCTAAGCATGTGCTAATATCCAGACTGTCTCCTGAATCCTATATTACTAATGTATTTTTTTACATCAAACATATGCTGAAGCATATTATTGGATCAAGGCTAATCTAAGGTATATAAATCTATTTCTAATAAATACTTCAGAATCCAACCATGCAGCAACTATACAGAATTTCTCATATAGGCTGTTGTATCAAGAATATGATAAAATTATGTTTCTGTACCAACATCCCTTAGGTAGACAGATATTTTACATTTTCTAACAAAAAAACAGAAGCAACAATGCAAAAAATATGTATCCATTTCCTATCTTATTTTTTCAACATACCTAGTGAAATCACTTTCAAAACCAACCTTTTTACTAAATGGTTAATAATCTATGAAAGAGAAATTATAAGCCTGTAGACACAGACTCGTCTTGGTTTAAAAAAAAAAAGATTTGTGTCTCATTTGCCTCATTTGCTTTCCAAACATTCATGACGCCTGCTTGACTAACTCTCAGCCACAGCTGTGTAAACAACACCCATTTAAGCTGATGAACAGATAGTGGGAGGAGAAACCAACACATCATATGTAAAATGGGAATAAAAAAGGACATGAGACTACCTCCCCTTCCTCCCAGGGCAGCTTCTGGTGTTCTTTCTCTGGTAAACAGGATGAAAACTGCCATGCTTTCTCTCCTGTTGAAAATTTGGCTTTGATTCAGTTAGACAGATGGCAAATGGCCAAGGAAAATATATGATTTGGTGTCTGAAGTACTGCTCTCTCACTTTGGAATGGCAGATTTTAGCTGCATTTCTGTGACATGATAGTCTTAACATAGTTCCTATTGGATAGCAACTGATACCGCAAAACCACCTCAATTGATGCAATTCAGCACATTATGGAAAATTGTAATTATCTGATGAGGGTTGACTACAGGCTAAACTGACAAAGCTGAAATAAGCACCCAGCTGGGTGTTTCTTTTAATGTACAACTTAGTTGTATTGGCAAAACTGCAAAGGAAAGTTTGCCTTGTAGGTGGCAACACTATACTAAATTTGAATAAAGGTGTCTGCCAGCCCCTCAACATCCCAAAACTGAAGTCACTTTTCTGAGGAAACTAGAAATAGTTCCAATTGTCAGTTTGGAATTAGAAGCCCAAAGAACTATTACAGATATTCATACCATTGGAGTGCAATCCATATTGGCATTTTTAAACCTGCTTTCCTCAAAATGGATCTAATATTTGCATGCTCAGTAAAGTTGCCTTGCTCCATCTGCTTGGGGGAATGTGGGTGTGCAGTGATAATAGGTAGCAAGAGCTGTAGTTCATTTAATTCCTTCAGCATTTGTTGGACAATCACTATCTTCGAGCTCGCACCTCACAACCATTATTTTTAAGTGGTATTTTTGAATCATAGAACTGTTTAGGTTGGAAGTGACCCTAAGATCATCAAGCCCAACCATTAACCAGCACTGCCATGTTCATCACTAAACCATGTCCCCAAGTGGCACACATTTTTTGAACACTTTCAGGGAGGGTGACTTGAACACTTTTCCTGGGCAGCCTGTTCCTATGCTTGACCACCCTTCTGTGAAGAAATTTTTCCTAATATCCAACCTAAATTTCCTCTGGAGCAACTTGAGGTTGTTTCCTCTCATCCTTTCACTTCAGACATGGCAGAAGAGGCAAACTCCCACATCACTACAATGTTCCAGGTAGTTGTAGAGAGTGATAACGTCTCCCCTGAGCCTGCTTTTCTCCGGGCTAAACAGCCCCAGTTTCCTCTTGGCTGCTCCTCTTAAGACTTGTGCTCCAGACCCTTCACCAGCTCTGTTGCCCTTCTCTGGACATGCTCTGACACCTCAATATCCTTCTTGTAGTGAGGGGCCCAGTACTAAGCATAGGATTTGAGGTACAGCCTCACAAGTGTCAAGTACTGGGAGACGGTCACTGCCCTGGTTCTGCTGGCTCTCAATCCTCTAATCTGGATCATTGATAAAGATATTAGACAGGACTGACCCCAGTACAGAGCCCTGGGGACTACCACTTGTGACTGGCCACCAGCTGGTCTTAAATCCATTCACCACCACTATCTGGGCCCAGTCATGCAGGCATTTTTTCACCTGGATCTTCCTTCCTTATATATATCTATGCTTTCTTATAGGTGGATGTCGTATTTGCTAACCTCCAGTGAACTGGGACCTCCCTGGTTAGGCAGTATTGCTGTTGAATGATGGAAAGTGCCTTGGTGAGAATGTCTGCCAAATCCCTCAGTACCTCAGGTGGATCCCATCTAGTCCCATAGACTTGTGTCTACATGGCATAGCAGGTCACTGTTTCCTCTTGGGTTGCAGGGGCTTCATTCTGCTCCCCATTCCTGTCTTCCAATTTAGGGGGCTGGGTACCCTGGGGATAACTGGTCTCACTATTAAGGACTGAGGCAAAAAAGGCATTAAGTACCTCAGTCTTTTCCTTATTCTTTGTCACTGTGTTTCCCCTCCACATCCAAAAAAAGGGTGGAGATTCTCCTTAGCCCTCCTTTTGTTGTTGATGTATTTGTAAAAACACGTTTTGTTGTCTTTTGTGGAAGTAACCAGATTAAGTTCTGATTCTGATTCAGCTTTGGTCTTCTAATTTGCTCTCTGCGTAACTTCCTGACATCCTTGTAGTCCTCCAGAGTTACTTTTTCCTGGTTTCAAGGGTAATTCACCTTTTTTCTGAGTTCTAGCCAAAGTTCTCTGTTCAGGCAAGCTGGTCTTCCCTGCTATCTTGTCTTTCACTACATAGATGTGGCCTATGGCACCTTTAAGATTTCTTTCTCGAAGTACATCCAGCCTGCCTGGATTCCTTTACCCTTCAGGACTGCCACCCAAGGGAGTCTCCTAAAGAGGTGCAAGTCTACCCTCTGGAAGTCCAAGGTGGCAGTTCTGCTGGCACCCCTCCTTACTTTTCCAAGAATCAAAATCACTATCGTTTTCTGATTGCTTTGGCCAAGACAGACTCTGATCATCACATCACCCACCAGTCCTTCTCTGTTCACAAAGTCCAGCGGGGCACCTCCCCTGGTTGGCTCTCTCACCAGCTGTGTCAGGAAGTTATCTTCCACACACTCTGTGAGCCTCCTAGACTGTTTCCTCTCTGCTGTCTTATATTTCTAGCAGACGTCTGGTAAGTTGAAGTCGGCCACAACAACAAGGGCCGGAGATCGAAAGACTTCTCCCAACTGCTTATAGAAGATTTTTTCTCCCTCTCCATCCTGATTGGGTGGTCTATAACAGACTCCCACCAGAATATCTGCCTTGTTGGCCTTCCCTGTGATTCTTACCCATAAATGCTCAACTCTGTAGTCATCATCATTAAGTTCCAGACAATTGAGACACTCCCTAACATAAAGGGCTACCCCGCCACCTCTCCTTCCTTGCCTGTCTCTTCTGAGGAGTTTATAACCATTCATTGCAACACTCCAGTTGTGTGAGTCATCCCACTATGACTTGATGACAACAACTATGCTATAGTTTTCCTGCAGCACCATGAAACTAACATTTGCTGCAGTAGCATCTGGAAATGTGCTGTCACTCAGGTATAAAATAAGATTCTGATTCCTGCCTGGATACCTGCATTGCCTGAGAAATGTCATATGCTTGGCTTATTGTGCAAGAGCCTGAGTGGAAATGAATGAAATCTCAAGGAATGGAAAATCAACCAGCATGCAATAATTTTTAGTACGTTTTTTGTGAGTTAGACATTTGTTAAGTGCTAAGCATAAAGAACTATTTCCCTAGATAAAAAGGAAATGGACTAGTCATCTCAAGATTTATCTATCTTAGGTTCCTAAACAAAGTTTTGGGTTTGATTAATAAATGTGAGCATATATAATTTTAGAACTTGATGACTTTAGTGATGGCCTGAGAAAAGTTTTTCATATCAATCAAGTGTGAATAACAATTTTATGTGGTAATTCCCACTTCTGAGCTCTTGATGAGAATTTCTGTGAAGTGCAAAGTTAGGTAGACAGAGTTCTGCAAACACAGAAGCTTTAACTAGGTATTTTTTTTTCAAACTCGCTTCTTGGTGTACTTTAGGAGTGCCTATTATAGGATCTTTTATTGCATCTACGGGACAGACTATTTTGCTTCCAGTCCATATAAATATTGTGAGAGGACCCACTCAACTGCTTAAGGTAATAAATCTGACTTCTTGGCTGGATGCCTATTTAAAAGTAAAACACAGAGTCAGTTAACTTGACATCTGCATTATATTCCTCTGCTTACCATGGAGTCAGTAAGTTACTTTTGCAAAAATTATAAAGGGCCTTATATTCAAATGTGGAACATGCTTTTTTCCCAGTGAAATTAAAAGGGGATGTAAATACTCATTATTTTGAAAATTGTGTCTTTTTCAGTTCGTACCTTAGCTCCTTTATCTGAAAAATTAGGTTGTAATGTTTGCTTACCTCTGTGAAGAGCTTCCAGATTCATATGTAAAAAGCACCATGTCAGTAGTTGAGCATGGTTGTTAGGTAGTGGAACATGAGAGCAGGTACTTCATGCATTGCTTGAAAATTATAGAAGTGCAAAGATGTTGGGATCCTTTTGTGGCCAAGTTGGAGTACAGGTCTGAAAAAGCTAAAAGAGGGTTATCAGCTTCCATCATTCTTTCTAAGAACTGAAAAGTTAAACCAAAATTTGTACTTAACCGTTTTCTTTCCTGCTCTTCTCATTCTCTTGTAAGACTTATTCATATCATATGTTATCTTGTGTGATTTATGTTTTCTTTCCTCCTTTAGAAATGCCACTAGAGACCGATCAACATGAAGATGGAAAGAAGGAGTGCTACTACAACCTGAATGATGCTAATTTCTGTGACAATGTGCTTACGTCCAATGTAACCAAACAAGAGTGCTGCTGTACCTTGGGTGCTGGCTGGGGTGATAACTGTGAAATCTTCCCATGTCCTGTCATTGGAACTGGTAAGATGGGGCCTCCTGTCCCTTTGCAAGCTTTTGAAGCATTATGTTTATGTTAACAGTAGTGTGCTTTGCCTTCAGAGAAGGCTTGTCCATTAAATCCTGTGGTCTGTAATATTTAGTCATGATTTATCCATGGAAACCTTCCACAGAGGAAAGGTTAGTAAGAATAATTCTTACCTGGTGTAAATCCATTGGCTTCTCTGCAGTTGCTCTAGGGATAAGAAGAGCCTGTTACTGAACAGCATTAACTCCAACTGATTTTAAGGAAAGCTGGGTTCTCACAGAAACTTTTTCTAGATGCTGTGGTAACATGTTAGATTTTTTCTGTAAGATGGAAAACAAAGGTAAGCATTACAGCGTTTTTAGGTCTGCAGCTATTCTTTGTAAAGCTTTTTCTACAGCACTATGAATTACTCATCTACAACATCAGTTTTACATTTTGCTACTTACTGAACAATTCAGGTGATCGCATTGTCGGCAGACCATTTTTTAACCTCTAAATATTAAATTTTACAAAAATAACCTTATGATATTTGTCACAAATATTGAAAAACAGTACTTGAAATGTAAACAGTGCTGGCTGAAATTCAGAATCCAGCTGGAAAAAATCACATAAGAGAGAACATGTGTAAAATTTTTGAGATTAAATACTAAAGATTACAAATGCATCACCATGTATAATTCCTTTTTCAACTATACCTTAGAATCAGTGAAACTGAAATGAAATGCATAACAAAAAAGGGGCCTCTCTGCTTGGATAGGTTTATTTGATTCTGTATAGTCTCCAAGACACTTGAAATAATTTCCCTCTGTAATCCACACCATGTTCTCCTGTTGCAGTCAATTAGTGTTTTTCTTATATAAGGGCTGAAGAATGTGAACAGAGGTTTGTATCTCAGTCGGGGTATGTCTAGATTACAACTTGCAGTATAGCTCAGAGAGGCCCTTGCTAGCTTTAATTAAGATAATTTGGCTACTGGTATTGTTATAACTGCAGCGCACCATGAAATCAAGTAAGGCCTACATTCTCCTGCCTAGGAGCAAGAGAAATGAGTTTGTGTGGAGCTCTATGATGCTGTGGGTACCCTAGCTAGGTTTCTCAAGGCTAACTCGGCAAACGGAGAGCAGAGGAAAGTCAGGCTGTATCATTTAACATGCCCTTTTTAGCTAAAGTGTGCATGATTGCCTGATATGTGCAAATAAGGCAGGTTTCTCAAAATACCCTGAAACGCATAAGTAGCACATACATGTGTGAGTACCTTTTTTTTAATGACATAATTTTTTGTTTTCTCTCTCTCCCAGCTGAATTTACTGATTTGTGTCCTGAAGGAAAAGGTTTCATTCCCTCTGGAGAATCATCTTACGGGCTTCTTGCTCAGAATTACAAAGGTCAGTACTGATTCGTATTAAGTTTAATTATTTCAGTTCTGGTAGTTGATTGACTAGCAATGTGATCCAGCAGTGTAAACATACTAATTCAACTTTTATTAGGTGATAAAACCAGTTTGTGATATGAAGCGTTACTGAAAATCATCATTTGACAGATTGTTAAGAATGTCAGTTACACAGTCTCTGTAACATTCTGGTTTAATTTATACCAAGTGCTATAAACTGTGAGAATAGGTGCTGAGACCACAAACCTCAAATACTCATTTACATATGAAATACAAAGCCAACTTAAATTTGTAGATAGGTGTATGAGCAGTTGGGAGAGAGAAGAAGAGTTCTGTTAAACATTAGGCCTACAAGGGAGAATGAATATAAAAACTGACGAGAAGTTCAGCAACAATGTTTTCAATACAGAACTTCATAAAATAATTATTGAACAAAAGGTTGTAGAGAAATAAGAGGGATAGAAATTGGTGGATGTGAGTGGGAGGGAACTGGCATCACCAAGAAGGAAAAGTGAGATCAGTGGAATCCCATTTCAGGTTTGAGAAGTAGCCATCAATATTAATAATTTGAGAGATCAGTTTTCCTTGGCATAAGCACACTAAATTTGTGTTAGCTAAAATGAAGTCAACATATTATCTTTTACATAACAGCTACAGAATCTGTAGAAAAGCACACATATTATATATTTTGTTACTATTAGAATGACTTTTACAAATCAAGAAATAAATATAGCGAGTACTGTGTGTTCGTGTCACGTAAAAATGCAGTAAAAAATACTATTTTTTAAAGACCTTAATAGAGGCAGAATCACAGAATCATAGAATGTTCAGGGTTGGAAGGGACACAGAAGACCATCTAGTCCCAAACTCCCCTGCCATGGGCAGGGACACCTCTCACTAGAGTGGGTTACTCAAGACCATATCCAACATGACCTTGAACACTGCCAGGGTTAGGGCATCCCCAATATCACATGGTTGATAGATAAGCATTTGTCAGACTTGCTTCTAGCTAAATAACTAATCTGTCAGACTTAATTCTGAGAGATGAAAAAAATGGTGGAAAGATTTTTGTGGGTTTTTTCCCTTGAGGTTATTATATGTACTTTTTAAACTACCCTTACTCACTGAGTAGGACACTACTAAGTTGATTTTCTTGGTGAGTAGACCATAACTGAGTTCAGTTCTCTGTCTTACTAGTAATTTTTTGTGTTATCCTCAGCAGGTGCTTCTTTGCACCTGTAAATTGCATGTGACATGGAAAAAATAACAAAGTTTATAAGACACTAATACCCAGATTTGTTCAAACTAATGTGGGCTTTTAAATGGGGTAACTCCTGTAAGACTCCACTCTCTGGAGGTTGCATTGTCCAGCAACTTGGAGTAAAGAACAGAGTGCCATTGGATGAACACAGATCTAAGACTGAAGGTAGCAGGGACCAACCTTCGAGAGACTTACAGTTTTTGTCTAGACAAGTTAGAACATTGTCACAGAGCTCATCTCAAAGGATCTGATAGTCTCTGAGAGTATTTTTTTGTGGGGGTTGTTTAAAGGTGTTGTTTATCTTTGCAGATCCAAGATTTCTGTATATATTCACAAGGGGGGTTTGGGACATGCTGTGTGTACAGTATGTCCAAATGTCTCAGACAAAATATGCATTGTTTTTGTGCTACCTCAGGGTTGATAATATCTCTAGCTGCTATAAATATTGAAATGTGGAAATAGTTCATCTAGAAATATCTTCCACAAATCCTTGCTGTAATCAGACTTTTTCTGTTTTCAGTAAATTTGTTTTGTAAAAACCTTAGGAATGACACAAAGGACAAATACTAAACGAATAAATAACTTTTAGTAATGTGATCTTTCTCTGTTACACTAACTCATATGTTCCTGTTGCTTTTGTCCACAAGCTTGTGCTTGTAGGAACAACTCCTGTTTTCTTAATTGAAATTATCTGTTAGAAGTGAATATACTCAGCCAACCTCTCTTGACTCTGCGTCCAGGCTTTCGCATTTTTCTCCAGATACAAAATCCATGTTCCACAAGAAAAAGACAGATTACGTTTCTTATTAATGTTTGCATTGTTCTTGCTGCTAAACAGTCAAAATATTTAATGTTTGTAGCCACTTAGTGACTGGAAGAGTGGGTGTAAAAATAAATAGTTTTATGGACCTTTCAATTCTTCTGGAAAAAGTAAGCATTTGAATAATTCACATTAAAACTGCTGTACAACTGAAAATGACAGCTTTGGGCTAAAGTCTGTGTTGCCCTAGAATAAATGGGGAGTAAATCTGTAGAAGACATTGGGTTAAGAAAATTGGTATTGAGAGAAGGATTATGTACTTTACACTGTGCTTTTTATTGCCATTTTTAATACCGGCTTTTAACTAGCTTTAACAGACTATTCTAAGTAGGTCTAGCAAATGAAAAGTAGGTTGGAAAAAGGGAAGTGAATAGAATTCCAGCAGTAACAAATACATAAATACAAGACTGGGAAAAAATGTGTACAACTGTGAAAAGCTATATATGAGCTGGCATATATTTTCCTTGTAACCTTCCTGAAAACATTTAGCCTCATTTGATTCTCTTTGTCAGCTGTCACTAGTTCTATAGTATTTGCAGCCTTATATTTAGCAACAGACACGATCGGTCCTACACGATGGGAATTCTGCACAGAAATTGTATTTTGAAAAATGAAACCACAAGCAGAACAGATATGAAGATTTGCTGCCATGCACAGCAGAGTCACCAAACTGTATGGAAAGAGGAGAACAGTCACAAAGTCTATCCATAAGCATAACTGCTTAGTTTTGTAATCAGATGATGCTTAAATTAGATCTGTGGTGGGAATCCCTTTGGTAAAACAAATTATACAGGAAAATACAGGCCACATTCTTCATCTCTTTTGTTTGGAGGTAAGAGCAGTGGGATACCAAAGGAGAGAAAGAGGAACTGCAGATTCTTGCAGTCTCTGTGTGCCGCAGGACTTAATTCGGACATGGGAAAGGGAAAGTAATGATCCACCAGTTTTTCCTTTTCCATTCTAGCTACAAGTGCACCACAGGCTTTTCCACACCAGTTGTTTGGTTTTTTTCCTGTGGATATCTGTGCTCCTGGGGCTCTCTGTTTAAAGTGAAGTCTGCTTGAATAGAGAAGCATATGGGATTTATTCCATCTTGCTCCTCTACATGGTATCATAGTAACGATGGTAACAAAACCTTTAATATTTTCTCCCCAGATGCTGATGAATGCCAACTCTTTGGACAAGAAATCTGTAAAAATGGCTTCTGTTTGAATACGCAGCCAGGTTATGAGTGCTACTGCAAACAAGGCACATACTATGACCCTGTTAAGCTCCAGTGCTTTGGTAAGTTTATTTAAAGTGGTCTTGTCACTATAATGGTATGCAGATGGGCAAAACAAGCAGACTTGTACGGTGGGATTCCCATCACAACCGTGGTATTCCCAGCAAGGGGAGGAACACCAGGCCTTTGAAACTGTAGCAGCTTTTTAAGATGCATTGGGTCATTTCCCTTCCCTTCTGCTCAGCTGGTCAGAAATTCTGGATGACATGGCTATGGCATGTAGAGCAGGGTTTGCTTTATTTGCTTCCTTTTTCAGCAAATTATTCCCAGGAGTTTGCTTCTCCAGAACAGTTCCTTGTGCTCCTTTGAGTGCATAGTCAAGTGCTGGTGCTAGCCTTTATGAAGGCAGCACAATGTAATCAGAGGGTGCTCCCTCCTTACATGCACACTGCTGCTTCACTCTGCTAAGGTACAATTTAGCCTTCTGTTCTTTGTATGTGGGGTGAGCAGTTGAAAGCCTGTATGTTGAAGCTTACCTTTCATTTGGTAAGTGTCCCAGGTTTACTATATTAAATCAAATTAACACTTTTTTTTTTCTTTCACGGACAGATATTTTCCATATAGGAGTTAATATGCAATGTGAAATTCTACTTAAGGTCATTAATAAGCCCAACCTTAGTCTGCACAACCTTGTACTCCTTTTGTTCTGTTACTCAACTGAAAATTACTCAAAACTATGACCCTGGATTTTGCTTTGTAAGCAGGAAACCATGTATAATGTGCAGAATAGCATAATGAAAGGAAGTAATTTTTGCAACTGCAGTAAGAGAGCCTTTCACCTTGGAATTCTATGATTGTTCTTTACAGAGGGTGGGGGTTTTGCTGATTAAATGTAATTTATCTGAAGTGGTCTGCTCTTCCCTTCGAGCTAAATTTTGGCTTTTCCACTTCAAGACAAACTAAGGAATATAACTGCTGTGGCTAGGTAAGGTAATCCCTTTTCCTGACAAGTTCATGAAAAATCTCTGAGAGTATGCCCACCTCTAATACCTGCTGATACTGTTCTAAAGGGATAGGAATGTGGGAAGCATTTTCAGCTATGCTGGATGCAGGGTATGCCTGACACTCCAGTCCCCCCAGCAAGCCTCCTCATCCTCCATAGTACTCCTCCCTAGCACTTGAGGATTAGAGGTCAGGATCCTGCTGATCTGTCTGTCCTTCTCCACGGGCATAGGCAGGATTTTATTGTCAGCAATTGGTATTTGTGGTAATTAACAGAAGGCAGGCAGGGAAATCTGTTCCTAATTAGGTAAACATTAACATAGAGTAACACAATGCAACTACTTTGTGCTGGCTCTTCTTGATACATTTCCTTCCATTTTAAAGACACGGATGAATGTCAGGACCCAAACAGCTGTATTGATGGCCAGTGCATTAACACAGAAGGATCTTACAACTGTTTCTGTACACACCCAATGATTTTGGACGCAACAGAAAAGCGATGCATCAGACCAGCAGATTCGAGTGGTATGATCCATTATACATATTACTGAAGTGAGTACACCTCTACGAGGTGGTGCTGACATGGCTACAGACCCTAAGTCTAAGCTTAGACTGGGTTACCCTTGGATGAGCCTGCTCTTCTAGAGGATTTTTGAAGGCAGTGCTTGGACCATCATCTGTTGATCCAGAAGGCATCATGATGTAGGACTCCACAGTGCTCCACTTTGCCAATGCAGACAGGACATTGCTGGAAGTATTATGAGATAGACTCAGGCTGAGGATTCTTCAGCCCAACCTCACCCCAGTTCACCAGCTCTGCGCCTGCCTTGTCCAGCCTTGTAGGTAATGAAGCAGAGCCTGCTTGCTGTCTCAGTAAGGCTGGGGTTTGGCTGCGGGCTAGGTCTGGAGATTCAGTTCTACCAAAGTAGGGAATAAAAACAGGAATGACAGAATATAGGAGGAAATAGCTGAACTTGTATGTGTGCTTTCAATTGATTAACATTGAAGGTTCATAGAGCTCAAACGGCGGGCTGCAGCATCACCGTTAAAGTAACATTTTTGCATGTTCTTTTAATTTCAGTAGACACTGATTTCAGAAAAAATGTTAGATCTTATGAAATTCTTAAAAACATTTCAGAAATCCAGAGCATTATGCAGTCTGCACAGCTTTGTCTATGCCACACACGTCTTTGAAAGAAATGTTACAATGGGTTTGATTAATACTGGCACTGTATAGCCATAAATCCAGACCTCGGATCCCTGCAACTTGCAGTGCATTTTCCTGAGATGCTTCTGTGAAAAGAAATGGGAATACAGACTGAATGCCTGTTTTAGTCATTTCCAGATTATAAGGCTGATACTTTTGAGGAGTAATGTGGTCATCCTGTTGCCTGGAACTGTGAAAGAACCACAGCATTTCTATTGTTCAATCTTCAGTTAAACAAACCAAGAGCAGGATTCTCCTTTGGGTTCATTTAGGGAGTGAAGAGAATGCAAGGGCCCAAAGGGTCTTCCGTCATGCGACATTCAGGCTGACACAGCAATGATCATCTCACCCAGCACAAAGCACTCAAGCCTTGTATTGCTACTGGCAATGTCCTCCCTCACGCAGAGGAGGAGGGGACAGGCTCGTTCCTTTCCTGCCAGCAGAATTTGGATTTGGTTGCAGAGATGCACTGCTGCTCTTCACTGCGTGTTCTGGCAAGTTCTTAGTAGAATAGGTATCTAAATGGTGATCACCTTTGTGCTTTCAGAACTCAGTTTTACTCTTGAGAGAGGTTTCAGTTCTGTACTCGCCCATGCATAATGTAAAACTGCAGTAAATAGATATGCACAGACAAGACAGAATCTTGGTTTCTGACAACATTTATTTTTCACTCTGTGTTGGAACAAAATCAAAACCTTGCAGATGTCTTTACAAAACAATTGTGCTGAAGTTTTTATGTTCCAAGTGGAAGATTAAGTTTACAGTTCCTCTCACTCCGATCAGCAGTGACCAAAGCTTGCTAGGACCAGGAATGATTCCTACTGAGATCTATGTCAAAACTAGTATGCCTCTGAAATATTCCAGCTTTGACAAAAATACATGTTTTTGTTAATGTTCATAAGAATGTGACAGCAGTTCACAGCAGTATTCTGTCTCTAACAATAGCTGTAAGTGGATGATTAGGGACCAGAAGAGCAGATAAACAATACTCCTCCTCACCCTCCCCAGCACACTCTCAGCCTCCAGCTATTTTCAGCTCAGGGGATTTCCTGAGCCTGATGTAGTTTGTCTGTTTAGTTAATGGGACTCTCTCTTCCAAGTATTTGTCCAGTCTCCCGTTGAGGCCATTTTTGTTCAGCTCTGCCCTACTTGTAAAAGTCCTTTCAGATGCCATTGACGGCAATAGAAGAAAAGCAAAATAACAACTTTTAAAGATTCGTTCTGTGGATGGAGTTGCCCAAGCATTCATCTCTGTCTCAATGCTGGTTTTTGTCAAGCTCTGTTAACTTCCATGAGAGCCGAGCTGAATCAGTGTTAAGCATTCAGCAATTACTATGATTTAGGAAGTTTTATTTCTTGGGTGTCCAACCCAATGTGCTTTTAAATTGGCCTAATGTGCCAACTCAGAACTTTTTAAGATTTTTGCAAAACTGAACACTCAAGGGATGAGCCACCTCAGACACTTAAAAATGGTCATGACTTCTAAGCTTAAATTTCAGCAAAGTCTGTAAAGTTAGGTTATTTTTCTAATCTAAATTTAGAAAATTTTTCAGTATGCCAGTGTCTTTTTTAAATAACAGTGCTGCGATGATGATCTAATCCTGTCTTCTCCATCAGAACAAACTGAAGAAGCTGAGGTCTACCAGGACCTTTGCTGGCAGCACCTAAGTGACGATTTTGTTTGTAGTCGACCTCTGGTTGGAAAGCAGACTACGTATACTGAGTGCTGTTGCCTGTACGGTGAAGCCTGGGGCATGCAGTGTGCACTGTGTCCTATGAAGGAGTCAGGTAAGGAAACACACATTCCAATTCTTGGTATGAAATCTGAAATACTTAATCAGTTTAATCCCTTGCATTTGTACCCGTGCTAATAACATAAGAAAGAACAAAAAAAATCCCTAACCCCTCAAGAACTAATGGAAATTTTTTTCTCATTAATTAACAGAAAATCATTATAGTCTACATTTTGAAAATATATTTGCTTTTATTTTTTGACATTTACAGGACTTGTTTCCTTCCAGTGGAACTATCAGTGATAGGCAGTTTAGAACTTTGGTGGAAATGGGAGGACATTTTAAGGGTAGCAGAGTTCCTTAACGTGGCTGACAAAAACCATCTGTGAAAATATGGATGCAGTTCATTTGCACACACAGACACACGCACACCAACCACACTGCTCAACAGCTTACATAACTGTTTTGCTTTTTTGTTGCTGCTTTATACATTCAGATGCGTTTTTCAATGTGATATTCTGCTAGTCTGCCCACAATTAGATGTGTTTGCTTGATAAGGATCTGGTAAGCTGTGGTTTAGAATCCCTAAGCCCTTCAAAAATAAGTTGTTATTATATGACCATATGTTCACATAATGTGAAATGTATAGATGAGCAATTTAAGGTAGTTAAAGGAAATGGGTTACCAATAGGGACCAAATAATTTCCAGGGAATGTAACTTAATGTGAAAGAAAGGTGACAGTCATATTTTTAAAAGACTATATTTTGTTTATACGTGTAGAAATCAGATATTGTTCCATGATATTTCAGGTAGAAGTTGCTGCTTGTGGTGACTACAAAAGCAAAATGATATAGAGAGAAATGTCACTGACACACAGATTTATGTCTGGGGACTGGAGAAGGGACCAGTGGAAACAGCATAGGTACATGTCATGCTGTGCCTAAGATGCATCAGCCCTGCTATATACAGTCTGATACAATACTAACTTCTTCCCCTGCATATAAACTATTCCAAGGTCTAGTCTGGATGTAGCTTTCTTACCGTAAATATGTCTTTCGGTAATACGGCTTTCCATGTAGGAATACCCTGCTGCACTGGTAAAACATTTTATTGTGAACATACCTGGATTTTCGCTTGGGCCTACATTACTCTAATGATAATGTCATGGCTAAAGCAGTACATGTTTTACTTGTAGCAAAAACCCTGGAGTTAAAACTATATAGGGAAGCTCAGTGAAGCATTAATGTGGTTGTTTCTTTCTGTTTGGTTTTTATGCTTTTATAATTTACTTGCGAGGTCCCTGAACCCGTTCTTAGATATCTTAACTTGTTTGAGTTTGCTTTGGAAGCACAGCAACTGAAAAAAAGCTCCTGATTTTGATGATGTTGGCTCGAGTAACTGCTGGCTGATGCTTACCCCAGAAAGAGACTGAAGAAGAAAAACAGGGCATGACAGGAGCTTAATTTATAACATATGGAAATCTCTGAAATATCTTTGTCAGAACAAATCTTACAGGAGGACATTGAATTACTACACCTGCTAGAATAACAATTGCAATGGAATTAAATGTAATATTGACAAAAAAAACCCATGGCAATAGCTAGTAGAAGAATTGTTGCTATGACCTGGAGCTCCTCAGGTAGAAAGATCGAGCAGATTAAAGCAGTTTTTCTTTGTACAAAGTTCATTACATGGTGACAGTGACCCATCTGTGCCATGTAATCCTGAGAGAAGGAAAAAACTTCCTGGTAGAGAGTTCAGGTAGGTATGAGACTTGCTTCTGGAAATTTCTAGCTAGTTATATTTAAAGCAGGATAAATCTGAAAAGGAAGAGAAAAAGACTACCAAGATGACCAGGAAAAGACAACTGTCTTACAAGGGAAGATGAAAAATTCCAAACATGGATGCTGAACAAGCAGTAAGACTCTACATTACAGCACAATCATGGAGGATTCCTGCAAACTTTTTAATTAAACAATAGTGCTGATATGAGTTAAAAATTGGAACTATTTCAATCTGAAAATATGAAGTGTATTTTGATCATTAGGACCACAGGATTCTGGAGCAGCAATCCCATGCCAACAGTGGGGTACAGATCCCCACTAGTTCTATGAAGAACCTTGAGAAATTAATTAAAAAAATGACATGGAAGTTCCCAATGGACAACATCCTAAACATCAGTTCAATGATCCTCAGTCAAAGCTGAAGAGCATTATGTTGGATCATAAAATCTTTCTCTCTCCAGACGCAGGATAACTTTTATGTGACGTTTAATTTGCATTGAGAAATATCTGCTTTAATTAAAACTATTAGTCCTACTTTGATCCCAAATACTTAAAATCATCCTTATAGATTGGAACATAGATAGTTAAAAATAAAAGCATATTGAATCTTTATTATGTCAGAACAAGCATACAAGCTTACATTTCTTAGTGGAGATGGTATGTGCTCATTTGTCCTCACACGCATGTGCACGCACCCACACAGAAACCTGGAAGCCTTTCTCTGTTTTCAGGAACATTTACCAAGAAAAATTTAAAGTTGACTGAACTGAATAAATGATTCATTTGACATGTCTTCAGTCTGTAGCACTTAAAGTGATATCATTGGCTCAAGAGAGTGCTTTCACACCTCCAGGCCAGCAGGTCACAGGTTCAAGTCCTGGCTGGGGAAACCTGGAATTTCTCCATTTTTAAATGCTTAGGTATTGTGTTGGCCAGATTTACTACTGAAGGTGTTTGCTTATTTCTCCAATTAGGAGCCTTCTGAAGATTTGCAACACATGTTAAAGAAGACCTGGTGATGTGAAAAGCATTATCACCAGAAGATTTTCACCTTGAAATGGGTTGGATCATAGAACGGATCATTCACTGATCTGTCGTTTCCTTTTACCTTTGTTTATTATATTCTTCTTGTATTTGAGGATCTAGTTGCCACCCTTAGAAAGAAGGAAATACAGACCTACCAGCATAAGTGGTACATTTGCAAGTCCCTTCTAAAGAGATTCATGCTTTAATAAAAATAACCTCCAACTTTTGTAACACAGCTCGTCTTTAAAGCCTTTCCATTTTTCATGACAAGATTTAAATGTCCTATTTAAGTAGCATCCAGCATAAAACCAGTGGGAAGGTAGAGAACTTCTATAGGATGAATTACATACAGAATTACATTCTATATTAAGTAAAAAGAAATAGTCTTAAATCATCATGAAAATAGAACTTACATTTGCTATGATCTCTAAAAACTAAGGGGTGCTTAATCAAACAAACCCCACTGAAAATAACACCAGACATTCAGAGCCTGAGACAAAAATATTTATTACCTGAGCACTTGTTGAAATATTGTAACTGAACAGCAACATCTAACAAGAGTAAGATTGATAAGTATTTGGATGACAACACTGAGGAACAAACTCAAAATACTAGTTCAAAGTCCTGATCAAAATACTGCAAACATGAACTATAGTGGTGTGATTGAGTACATCTTACTGGTGCATACAATTTCTTGGGGCAGGTCTTCTCATCATTAAACAAAGGATACGAAGACAGATTATTTTCAATCACATTTGGTTCTAACATTCTGATCTTATGATATCATATTGCAGATAAAGACTTTCACAAATTGCATCCAATCCCAAAATATTAACTACTGAGATATATTCTCTCTGTACTCATTGTGGCTTTAGTAGGTACTTGCCTAAAGAATGTTTAGTAATTATTCTCAAGAAACCTCTGTGTTACTTGAGATTTGTCATTTGCAATCTGTAATAATTGAGCAATTGTGGAAAATCAGAAAATTGGATTCTTTTGGTGTAGATTACAAAAGCAAAATATCTTTTCTTCATTGCACCCACCCCCCAAAAATACCTGTTGAATGGCCTGCCTTCAGAATTTCTGCTTTCTTGATCAATTTACTGTTAGTGTCTAACATCCCAACTCTTTCTATCCAGAGTCTATAGTCTAGTAACTGGCAGCAGGACAGGCACTGATAGGTTTAGCAGCTGGGTCAAAGCCTCCATGCTAGAAAACAGAGCAAGTGCCCTAGATTGAAAAAATCTGGAATCTTAAATAAAGCCATGTACACTTGAAGTTAACCTGAACTTGTAGGACCTGAACTATAAACCTTCTGAGAGTCCAGAAGCTCCTGTGAGACCCTTATGGAACTGTAGTGGATTTTAGACAAGGTGTATTGTTATAGCTTACAGGACATTTGAAAAGGAGGAGATAGAACTACCAGCTAGAAAATGTTCAGTAAGGTGGTGTGCTGCAGTCAGCATTTAATTTGCAGAGACTGCATATTTTTGTATTTGTAAAATTATCTCTTTGGAGTTCTTGCAGTGCAGTACCCCCTTTGTTTCAGTAACACCTCAAGATGCTGGTAAGCTGGAATTAAGAGCCCCTGAACTAAGGATATGTCAGTCAGTTAAGGAGGGAGGGTGCTTTCTCCTGTGGCTGCCTGGAGAAGTTTTAATATAAAAAAATGGGGTAAGGTAGGACTGGGGCTCTGCAGCTTTGACAGATGTTTAGTAACTATTGAGAGTGGGGGTACATTACTACATATATAACTTCTACATTTTTGTTGGTGTGAGTACTAAGATAACATCATGAACACATTCTCAGGCAACTGGAAAGGGCACCGGCATTGTTTATCAGCCTTCTTATTTGTGTATCATTGTGTGTACCTTTTTTTATTGTAAGTTTTACATTCTAGTACTTTGTGGGTTTTTATGGAACCACTGTATCTTTAAAAGATCTGCAGAAAGGACAGTGGATGTTACTGATGTTCTGTGGGACAAGTAGCATAAAGAACTGCTGGAAACTTATGTTGTCCTTGAAATTTCTCTTTATCTCCACCTTAGCATTTGCAAAGCCCACACTAGGAGAACACTGAAGGTAGTGGGTAACATGAATCACCTGGGATGTTGTATAATGTAGGATTTCTCTTGGCCAATATCACATGGTGTTTTTTATACAGAAACCCACATCAGTGCTGGTCCTGCCAGTTTCTCCTTCCATCAGGAAAGAGAAATCAGCCCCTTGTGCAATATATTCCTCTGATCTTTTCTAGACATGTACTTTACAGTGAAGTGAGATGGTGTCTTAGAAGTGGTTATGTGTTTCCACGGGCAAAGAATGGACACTGGATAACTAATTCAGATGCAGACCTTTGGAGATGCCTACATGTAGTTGAATTCTACCCGTTTCTGGCAGAACAGATTATTTGGATTGCATTTTTGTTGCAAGGGACTCTATGTATCCTTTGTAAACATCATGAATTAGTTCTGGGCTGAACTTCCATATTATGAGAACATAGTGTTCCCTTCAAGTTCTGGCTAATGTCACTCATGAAGATCTGGAAGTACAGGGAAAACCAGTGTGTGTAAAGGATGAGTTTCCATCTGTCCTCTTTTGAGGTGGTAAAGATCAGCAGGGAGGCACTGGATTCATTCTGGAGACCATTGTTCATCTTTCCATTTAGGATGGCATTGTGCCTCCTTCCTTTCTGGTAAGGACTCTGGTCAAATCGATTATATCCTCTGGACTTAAAATATTACAGTAACTGGGCGTTGACAACTAATCTGTTGTGCAGACTGATTTAATTTCTGTTGATGAAGGTTTTCAGTGTTTTTTCTGAACTTTAGGAGAGACATGCAGAATAGCTTTGGAAGGGTTTTCCTCCTGAAACCTCACGTTCCAAGTGTACATGGAAGCCATCAAGCAGTCAGAAAGCCATGTGAAAAGTTGCAGCAAAAATAACCTGACTCCTATTACATACAACTTTTAACTATCTACCTCTAGCAGTAGGAGAGAGATCATTTTAGGAAATTTGAGCAGCATTGGTTGAGGAGCAAAAGGTGAGGAACAAAACCAAAAGATTTTTGAGATAAACAAATTGGTAATTACTTTAGTTAGCAAGAACTTTGCATCCTCTGTAAACTCTTTCTCAGCAATTTCATTTAGAGTATATCCATGTGAAGACATTCATATCCTTCCTAACTCATGAAAAAAATTCCTTAAAACTGATAGCATTCCCTTTTCTTCTGTTGTAGAATATACGTGAATGCTTTCCACCACAACCTTAGCATTTGTTCATGGGCAATATCAATGAAATTATCTAAATTATCAAATAACACAGTCTAAATGTAGAGCAGAAATACCTTCAGCTTGTGTTCACAAATGATGAATTCTCCTGAGACACCTTAAAGTTAACCAATTCAGACTGATGTCCAGAATCTCTGGTTGGGAAGGGACATATATTACATGTAATAAATGCTTTTGTGGTTTTGTTCATCTCTCTGGTGATTTCTTCAATGGCAAAACTGTTGCATTGTTCAATAATTCGATGGAACTGCCTTGGTGTCAATAGTTTTGGCTCCTTGTGTGTGTGTGTGATGGTGACAATTCTGAGGAGCTGGAACAGAAATAAAGCTTGCTTTATGGGCAGGAGCTGAATTGGCTGCGATGCCGTTGTTTTGTGGTTGTGTCAGGAAAGCTTTTTTATATAATATTTGCTTTAAATAAATGAAATATGGAATAATTTTTCTGATGGGAGAATTAAGGATTTTTAGGCCTTTGGGTACAAGTTAGGCCCACACAGGCTTGTGCAGTTACAACAGCTGTTTATGCAAATCAGATGCACATTTGCACAGCTGCATTTGTGCTAAAGAGCACCTAAGAACCAGTCAGTCCATCCAATTTATGTTGCGTTGTCTCTGTCAGTCAAGCTTTCATCACCAATTACAGCTAACATCTGTGCCAGTACGCATGTGTGTCTAGCTGTAATCCCCTAACACTTGTTTAATATGCAATACATCTGACTTTAAAAATGTCTTTTACATTTTTGGAAGCATACATCAGCTTCCTTTTAAAATAGCTACCCTAAGTTATACAACAAGATGTCTCTATGCTTCATTTGCAAGTTATGAGAAAAACTTAGAAACACATGGACCAGTGTAGACTAAACTATATACTAAAAACAAAGTCTTTTTTTTCCTCTTGAACTGCAGTCGTGTTGTTCCTGATCACAGCCAGAAGATGAGCAAGTAGAAAAACCCATATAGGAAAAGGCTTTTTCATTGATTATGGATTATATAATTTTTTTTTAACTTTACATGAAAGATTCCTTTGAAAGTGAGCATTAATTTTTGTGACAACTAAAATGGTTTTGTCATTCAGGAGTAGTTTCACATTCTCTCTCGCTCTTTGCCCCCTTACCACCTTCTTGATCTCAGTCTCCTACTGTCATCTCCTAGGGCAATGTCATGCTGTTCTCCCATTTGTATACTTGCTGCAACTTTCTGTGTGTCAGTCCTGCTTTTACGCACAAATCTTACAGCACTCTGTTCATTTAGTTCCCTCCTCTGGAAAACTGTGATGAGCACACATCACTGTGACCCAAAATACATTATTTTTTCATTTGAACTGTAGGAACATAGCATAGCAAGGGGAAAAGTTTAAAACAACAGAAACTGTCGTCGCCATAACTTGTTCTATCCTCTACAGGGGCGCTCTGATGGGTTCATTTCTCTCAGGCATTCAAGTCTCTTATTTCAAAACTCATGATCTTTCCAGAATGTGACCCCCCAGATACTTTTCAGTCTTTATACTCTCCTCTTTGCCCACCCTTTTCTTCCCTAAGGGGAAAAAAAAAAGAAAGAAAAAGGAAAACACAAGCTGAGGAAGGGAGCATAGGTAACTTGCCATTGTTATTGGTCCTGCATCAGACCTGTTTATTTCTTAAGTGAGTTGCTAAGAGCAACTGAGCACCTAGTGACCAAACCAACGCATTACTAAAGACAAGAGATTCAGTCTCCACTACTTGTACAGCTAAATAGAACATAGAGTATTAAGAGAGTATTATAGGTGTCTCTCTCACTGTGTCTGTCTCGCATTGGCCTTTTTAGCCACCAGTGCGCTTGTAGCAAATGTGGGTAGAGTCCTTCCCAGATCTTCGTTTGCAAAGCCTAGCCATGATGATGATGATGATGATAGGTAATTATAGGTAAAGAGACCTAAAAATGCAGATATTCAGAATTTGATTTTCGGGGACCATTGGGGCAGGAAAGAAGTTTCCTTTGTCAACATTTCTTTATTCTTGTTTAGACAATAAACAACTTTGTCTTGGCAAACATGCAGTATAAAATAGTCTTGCACAATCTTCAAACTACCCAACTCTCATGTACATTGAGAGCTCCAGCTCTACAGATTTTCAAATGTTCCAGCTGCTTCCTTCACAACTAAAACATGGTTTCTACTACCAGTATCACTAAGGGCAAAATTAGCACTGAGTAATCTGGGAAGCCGGTGAAGCAGTGATCCCTAAGACCTGCTTGTCTTGTCCCCTTGCCTTTCACTCACTGTTTTTATGTGGTGGTTTCTTCCACACAGACCAGATGAATTAGTATTTTGTGGTAGAGCATAGATTTCCTTTGCCAAGAACATTTGTGGGCATCTGTGAGAAAGTGCTTTTACTATTCTGCACAGCTTTTCTCTATGTATATATGAATGGAGGAGTCACTCTGAGATGGTAGCCTGGCTGTCTCCATGCATGGATGTTATCTGGAGTCAGATGTGGGGAAGGAAGAATGGAGTGATTCTGGTCCTATGACAGCTCTTAAAACTATGCTTATTATCATACTATCTCAGTGGGAAGCTGTGCAGTCAGGGATGTAAATAACATTTGCTGTATGCTGTTTATTTTCTCATGCTGACTTTGTTTCATGTGCCCTGGGATACCACTCTTGGGCAGTGTACTTTGTCAGCTGGAAGAGGATAGGGTTTTTTGAATATTATTACTGTATATAAATATGTTCTGGAGGACACACGTCAAAGGAAACCACTTTGCTCTTGAAGCAGAAGGTGGTGAGATTTACAGTGATTTGTAAGTTCTCTGGGGAGTTCATTCTGCAGACTTAGACTGGCACCCTTCACAACTCTAGATGTTCATAGACAAGCTTTACCTGTACTATACTGTCTTGTGCTCTCAAAGGGCCACATTGTTGACCACAGAATTCAAACAGACTTTTTGAACACTTTTTTTTTTTTCAGTACAAAATAAAATAGTTACAAGTGGAGGAGATACTACCTGTGAAAATAAAGTTACAGTGCTGGGCAGCAAGTGGGGCTGTGCTCTGCAATGTCTAGAGCAGGCTGGATTTATCCAGCTATTTGCTGTGTGGGACAGTTCTACACAGCATGAGGTTTCTGGCCCTGTAACCATTTGCAATTCTTGGATTTTGTATCTGCTTAGGGCTTTTTTTCCTCTCTCTCTTTTGGTGGTTTTTCTTTCACATCCTTTCTCTGCCTGATTCTCAGAACACCAGGCAATCTTCACAGAACCAGATGCCAAATAGTCTGTAGGAACATTAAAGAAGCACCTGGACTCTATATTTTAACAACATTTCTATTTTCAAATAAATTGTTTAGTATGTGTTTTAGCAAAGGGTAATAAAAACAGAGTTGACACAATTTTAATTTGATTTATAAAAAAATTAAACCCTGCATCAGCATTTCAGACATGGACTCTGGCACCTGAAATGAAGAGTTTCTTTGGTCTGCTTCAACTTGTGTAGTCTAGCTACTAGAAAAAGGCACAAAGTTGGAGCATAACTATTTCTCCTGTGCCTTTCCACTGTGCCCTTTGAGGTTCACAGCCAAGGAGACTTTGAACAGCACTCATACTTAAACCTGTGTGTTGAAGATACAGTGCGTAGATAAGTGTGGGCTATTTTAAAAGTATTTTTCACTCTGATTTCTGCAGGTTGGCTGACAGTGCCAGAAATATGACTGTACTTGCTCCAATTTATTTCCTTTGGGGTTGCTTCTGAGAGCAGCCATGATGGTCTGGGATAGCCTTTGTTCCACAGAATGAGGACTATAAACATTGATAGTCTTGGAGAGGAATGCACTAGCAGTGGGATACACAGCATCCCTCTCCTCTTCTTCCCATGCAGACCAGAAGAACCTGACCTATAACTTTTTGTACAGTTATTGACTCAAAGCTATCCCTGGTGTTATCCCTATTATGACTTAATAGTATATTTTTGGCTCATTAACATTTTAATGACATTGTTCTTGAAGAGAGAATGCTTTCTGGAAATTGCAGATTTATGGTGTTTCTAGGAAGATAAGTTTATTTCCAGCAAATATGAACCACAGCTCACTGGGACTAATGTAATGCAGCCTGTGTTACAAGTGTGTTTACTTTTATATCCTATTTTCTTTCCCCCCTCAGAGGATTACGCCCAGCTGTGCAACATTCCTGTTCCAGGATCAAGACGGCCATATGGACAGGATGCTTTAGTTGACTTCGAGGAGCACTACACTCCAGAAACTAATCCATACTTTGTTGAAGACCGTAAGCAAGTTTCTCTGTTATGTAAAACAGTTGAAATGAGGGTTGCAACCTGAATTGTTTCTCTATAGCCAGCTCAATTCTTCTCTCTGCTTCTGAGTAATGTGGCTTTTTTATGTTTTAGTTATTCCTATGATGCTAGCTTTCAGTCAGGTGTTCAGTTCAAGAGCCAGGTTTGTATGAGACTCCAATTGGGCTCAGAGTACAATTAATTTTTAATATAGTGAAATAGTTTGTGCCAAGTCTACTAAACTTGTGTTTACCAACAGATTTATAAATCAAGGTCAAAAGAATTGCCAGTTTTCCTTCTCACAAATTAATTTTCCTTTGGAGCACGGGACAGATTTCTCCAGAGTGCATTTAATTTAAAGGAAAAAATTTCCATACTTTCCCAGCAGAATTTATATGGGTGAAATGAGAACATGCAAGTCTTTCTTGCTCAGTGGAGAAAAAGTACAGCACAGTATGATCAGAGAGTATGCATACATATAGCCTTCAGGCTAGAGTATATGGCCTGCCAAGCAGGGTGTGAGGGATTGTACACGGCATCTTGGCTGTACTTGAGGAATATAGGGATTCTTTAGGGATCTGGTCCAGCTCATTGTTAAGACTTGATGGAAAGTAATGTTTACAGATTTCAGCATCTTTCTCAAAATCAGCCACAGGTCCAGTATATTTAATCACAGTTTTAGAGAAGAAAAGTGGAGGTATCAGAAGGAGCTGGTAACTTCCCGTGGTTTATATATTTATGGTCTACAGGTTGCTGCTGTGCTCTTTCACAGTCAGTGGTTGATGTTTAATTGAAACTTAATTACTTAGTGTTGATGTTTAATTGAAATGTAACATAGTTGAAAACTGCCAATGGAAACTACCATCCACACAAAAAAAAGCTCAGAAGGATGACTGGGAAACCAATGTTCATGTACTGTTAATCAGATAAAATACTGACTGGGAAAGAAGCATTTCACAAGCTATAAGCAGAGGTAAATAAATATGATAAAATGTGGATGGTTTTGAATGCACAGCTGAGACCACTGTCTTCATAGAATGGCTTCAATTGGAAGGAACCTTAAAGATCATCCAGTTCCAGCCTCTTAGGGGCAGAGGCTTAAATGCTTATGTCTCTTGCTCCTGTCCTATCACTGAATCAGATGGGGAATCCTGCTTAAGGCATCAGAGACTTCAAGGTCACAGTCCTGCTGCAGGTTGTATGAGGAATCAATACCTCCTGTCCCATGGCAGGGCCGTGTACTTCAGTGTAGTATTTGTCATTGTGCAGTCATTTTCTACAGAACCAAATACATGCATTAGGATTACAATACAGGTCCCATCCAGCTGTTTTGAAGTAACTTGTGAAGTAGAACTTGCCGTGAGTGATAAATATTTCAGTTTTAGCTAGTTAAAATTACAACATAATGTGTTTATGAGGGAGAGAGAAAGGATGAGAAAAAATATGTGTATAGGTGTGTACACATGTTTATGCACATGTATATATACCTATGTATAAAATATCTGTCTAATAAATGATGCCTTTTCTTTATTTAAAAATATCTACATATTTGAGGGGACACCTTTCCTTTTCTTGGCACTATTTTCTAAATTAGCAAAGGTCTTCACTTTAAAGGTCTCTTGTAGAGCCCTCTGCAAGCTCTATCAGAGAACATTTAAATGAAACTTGGTAAATTTCTTACTACATTGTTACCTACATCATGACAGCGCTCAATACCCTCAATACCATTGCACCCAGAAGTGATTTACTAGGTTCATGGAAAAGACTGCAATGTTTCCCACTTAATGTACCCTTGTATGCATCCTATTTATTATATGTGTTCTTGAGATGTGACATATGTCAGCAAGTACATGTCACATTATGCATTCGGTGTCTTCAGAATCTATTCAGTGTATGACTGGCCAGCATGGTCCTAACTAAGAATCCCACCATGCTAGAAAATCCAGGATAGGAACAATGTATGTAGTCAAAGAGAGGGGGAGTGGAAATGGCAGTATGGAAGTTAAATGGAGGATAATATGGAAAGGGCAGAGAAGAAAGGCAAAAGCAGGCCAATAGAAAAGAAAGCCTCAAGGACTGAGACAGGATGGAGTAAATACAAAAAGACAGAAGAATAAGCGCAAGGAAAGGGAGAAATGCACAGTCCTACATATGTTAGCAAATATACATGTCACGTTGTAATATAAATCAGTAAACAGGTTTTCAATAAATCAATGGCTTGATTTTGGTGTCACTATATGTTACAGGGCAGATGGGGAGATATATCCCACTCTATTCCACTCCAGCTCCAATTTTTCCTCTATATATTCATTATACTGTTAAACCTATGACTCCAGCATTCTCAACTTTTTCCACAAAAGTCTTTCTGATGTGATGGGCTGCCATCTGCAGTCCTGTTACATCACTGCTCCGTGAGCAGAAAGCTAGCAAAAAAAACTCATGCGGGACTTACAGGAGCAATTCAGTCCTAGAGAGAATCTCTGAACATGTAAAAAAAAATAAATTTGTAAGTATAAATCCTTCCTTATACATAAAAGCATATCTGTCACAAAAGCCTTAACGCAGGGAGCACAAAAGGCATTGTATAAACCACTGAGTACAAAGACAACTCTTTGTATAAGAGGTAAAAAAAAAAAAGCTCAACCCTTTAAGCTTTGACTACTCACCATCTAGAATTATGACAAGGAGCAATTGGTAGATTATAGGTATTTGTACTGGCACCAGTTACTGAAGTACAAGCCAAAACCACAACAGGAAAGCAGTCTCTGATTTCTTCTTACTTTCCTCAAGGCAGCTGAGATTGATTTTTTTATATATGTTTTCTTCTAGAGAAATTAGAATGCATCTCTTTCCCTTCTACACATCTCTTTCCCTTCTTATTTTTCTAGAATACGGTTTCAAGAATCTTTTACCCTAAACTGCAGTACTACTTGTTTCCATAAAGGTTGATACACATAACAATTTAAATAAAATGTCTTATTTAGAAAGCACTGACATATCCTTTAAAAAATATGCTATCAAATTATGCAGTTTCCTTTACTACAAAAAAAAATAAATTACAGACTTTTAACACAAAAACTTAAGAGTTAACAAAGTTATTCAGTTTCTATCTTGAAACATATCACGGTCCTTTTCTGGTACATCTAAAACTCCAGATGGTGCAGCTCTGCTAAAGCTGACCTATTTTCTGCAAAGTCAAGTCACATTCCAGTAAACTTCTGAGAGAATTTCAGACTCTTCCTATATATTTGGGTATACTGATTCAACAGCTTTGTAACTTTCTTGTTATTTCTCCACCCAGGTTTCCTGAACAGCTTTGAGGAGTTACAAGCAGAAGAATGTGGTATTCTGAATGGATGTGAAAATGGCCGATGTGTAAGAGTCCAGGAAGGCTACACCTGTGACTGCTTTGACGGTTATCACCTGGACATGGCCAAGATGACTTGTGTTGGTGAGGACAGCATATTATTTCTCCTGTTAGTCTGTCCAGTTTACTCGGTCACTTGACCTAAAGAGGGCCTGGAACAAAAGGGTTAGAGTCAATCACCTGAATTGTATTACAGATGCCAGTTTTGTTTTATTTGCTGCAAAAGCCAGTAATTATTGTTACGAAAATAACTATGTTGGTGTTCCTCAGCTCATCTTGGTCAATGCAGCTGTGTTCAGTTAAGCGTGTAGAAATGAACAGAGAGATATTTGTGGAATGAAGCTTAGACTTCTATGAAGAATTTAACTTTAATATATAGACCACATGTTTTTAAAAAGCTTTAGTGAGCTAGGAGGATGGAACTGGGAGTAATTTTAGGAATGGATTTTTAGAGGAGTTGAATTGCCTAAATATGCAGATTCACCAACCACCTGGTGAAGTTTGGCCCCTGGTTCTCACTGATTTCAACAGTCAACAGACTCAACTATTTCTCTCACACTAGTAAATCTGTACATTTACTAACCAAGACATCTAAATCTTCACTTCAAACAACAAAACATGGGAATGGCAAGTGTCAATGAGAAGATGGAGCAAAACAACCTGCCCTCAGTGTAGAAGTCTAGTCGAAATTATGCGTGACTGTTTCAGTTTAAGGTCTGCACTAACCTTGCTTAGCATTATGCTCCGTAACCCACAGCTAAGGTCTCACAGCTCTGTGAAGAGAAGCTGCCTACGTGCCTTGTAATCTTCAGGACTTTATGGCAAGCTGGCCTCCTTAGCAAGAAAATGTGGCTCCTGTATGTCAGGCCAATGCTGCACAATGTTGAGTGCAGGTAGTTTGCTCTTCGCAACTGTTTAGCTGACAACACCAACAGCTCCTCAAGTATTCAATTGTGTAAATACAGATGTTATACTGAGAACTTTGAGCTTCTTTCTTATAAGCCACTTTTCATCAGATAAACACCTGTAAGTGATTATTAAATTTTGTTTAGTGGCTTAGGCTGAATTTGAACTTGGTAATCTAACAGTTTAAGGCCCTTTAAAACCCTATTGATTTCCTATGTTAACTTCCACCTCTTTCCAATTAACCTGTTAGAGCTTTTGACCCAGCCTAGTTCCACCCAATGGGAGTTGAAAATAAAATTCTCAGGATATTCATGCAGATTGTTCTACTCTTGACAATGCTGGAAATTAAATGAGTTTTATCTACACACATACTGAAGTACATGTCTTTTGATGGCTGCTTGTTGCAGATGTGAACGAGTGCAGCGAGCTGAACAACAGGATGTCTCTCTGCAAGAACGCCAAGTGCATTAACACAGAAGGTTCGTACAAATGTTTGTGTCTCCCTGGGTACGTGCCTTCAGACAAGCCAAACTACTGCACACCACTGAACTCAGAACCAGAGAGTGAACTGGAGTAGAGGAAAATCTCGATATCCTAAGCCCATATACTCTGCACTGTATAAAGAAAAGGAAGAAAAGTATTTAACTTGAGAAGGCACCAGAGCAGCAAATGAAAGGGGAGAAAAGCATTAAATGTGTCAAAGGTGAGACATGATGGGCTGATTGTTTATCAGCTTCACTGAAGTGACAAACCAAATGGACACATTACTCTGTATGAAAGAAACAATCGAGTATATAGTGTGTTCGTAAAAAAAAAGTCTTTGAAAATATTCAAAAACAGTGCTGTTATTTTAAACAGAAGAGCTTTGGTTTTTATGGTTTTTTGTTTTGTTTTGAATTTTTTTTTATTATTGCTTGATTAATTTGGCATTTAAATAGTGATGGAAATATTTTATATTACTATGTCATTTTTTTGATTGTTCAGTTCCTTGCCTACTGTTCCTTTTCAGACCTTTTTCTGATAAGTACAAATTCTATGATACAGATATTCTTAGACCATTTTGTAAGAACTGTTACACAGGGTGATGCTCCTCCTTCTCTGGAACATTGGTCAGTGACTTTTTTTTAATTTGCTAGTTGTCTGCCCTGTGGAGCAGGCACCACTTTATTTTTTTTCAAATGTTTATATACCTTGGCGAAATGTCCTTATATTCATTTTGTATCCTGTATGGTTGTTACTGCACTTAAAGTCTTTAGAATCTTTCTTGCCAAGTTCAAAGCTGCTAGTGGACAACATTGGATTCCTTTTGTACATTAAAACAAAAGATTTTAGCTCACGTCTGTATTGTAATGTGTAAATTGAACACAAGAGAGATCTTGTATGATTACCCTAACATATTAAAGCTGTATATTAAAACTCAATAAAATCACCTTTTTTTTAGAAAAAAAAAAGAGAAGCTATTTACTAATTGTGGCTTTTTTTCCTTCTTTTTTTTTTTTGGTGTTTATGTTGCAAGAATTAACCCTCAGGTGTTTACAGTGCTAGATTTAATTTACATTACAATAGTCATAGGGAGTTGTCTGGCTGGTTTTTCCTTCTCATGCTGTTTTAATAAGACCAGAATCTGAATTAGTTAATGCCTGAAGTTAAGCATTCAGGGGGAAGATTTCAAACACAGACCTACAGAAACTGTTTGACTTGGAAGCTGATTCCCATGAAATTTTTCTTCTTTCCTGGTTTAGGCATGTTTCCCACTAAATCTGCAAATACAGATTTTCTACAGTATGATGGCCTGGTTTTCAGAAAATACTGAAGACAAGGGGGAAAATTTCCTTCTTCTGATGAACGGTGCCTTCCCATCAGCCCTTATTTTTCAGTGGAAGGAGAGAAAGAGATTAGGAGGCTGACAGATGTTTTATTTTTACCTTCTCCAGTATGAAAGAGTTTCTTTTGGTAATCCTGAAACAGGTCCTTTTGATATTTTTCAAATGAAATATTCTTGCTGTGTCTTTTAGACCTGCCTGACGTTTTTAAGGAGAAGGATAACATGAGGTTTTAAAAAGTGAGTTAAACTCGGTCCAATTGTCAGAAAATTACATTATTATTTCTTGTAAAAAGAAATACTTGTTTCGATTCTGAATAAAATTCTTTTCCAATATTCAGGTCAGCCACTGAACCAAAAATGTTTTAAGTTGTATCCCTTTCAGTACTCTGCACTACAGTAGATCTTATTAAAGTCCATGTGACTGTGAATTTGCAGAAGCATCTGTCTTTCCCAGACCCTCCTCTCTGTCTGCTGGAATTTGACTCCCACCTTCTTCTGCTTCAGAAACTGGCTGTGTTCACCTCTGAAAGACAGCATAGGCCCCAAAGGTGCCACTGCAACTGGCACTGCAGCCTCAGATTGTCAACATCCCAGTACTCCATCAATCTATCCCCAGCTAGGGAGCTAAAATTGACAGTATGAGTCTCTGCTTTTTCCTGGGAGTTCACCAGTGTGACAGCTGAGGAAGTAACACTCAAACTTCAGTAGCCTTAGAAGTCTTTCCCTGGGGGACAAACACTGTACTGAACATGTAATTCTGAGCCACAAGATTGGCTTCTTGCTGATTTATTACATTAAAAAAAAAAAAGCAATATAAGAATAGCCTGAAACTTCACCATTCTTATAAAATATACACAGTCCGACCCCTTACTTTGTGTTATTTCAGACAAAAAACCAAACCAAACCAAAAGCAAAAAAAAACACAAAAAAAAACAAAAAGGAAAACAACAACAAAAACACCAAACAAAAAAAAACAAAACAAAAAAAAAAAAAACAAAACCAAAGACTAAAGTTGTTCCATAAGCAGCAAAACTAAAATGAAGCCTGAATTCTTATAACTTCTCTTTGTAACTCTCTCCTCAGCAGAACTAACTCCAGCTCCAGGTCCTTGCATCTCTGCCACTCTCAACAAGCACAGGTAGCACCTGTCTGCAGGTGTGGATGCCAGGACAGGGTGACAGATGCAGAGGATTTGACACAACTGCTGCCAAAACAAATGTTGTTGATACTCTCAGCAGGGAGGATTGGTTGGGTCATTTGTCTCTAGCTGTTCATCAGACTTCACAGACCTCAGATTGTACTGGCTTTTTTGTCTAGATTGCCTTACACACATGGTTGAAGTTGGTCATGACGTTAAAAGCTCTCAGTAGGTTCGGAGAGACGGCACACGCTGGCTCTGGTTCCATGGAAAACAAACCAGCCAGCAAACTTAAGCTGCCTATTGGCCTATCAGTTTTTGTTACCAGCGATTCACAAAAGAGATTTTGGTGTGTTCAGCCATCTTCCATCTCCCTTGCCTAATTCAAGAGGGCAGCAGTTGACCCAAGCCCTGAATGAAGCTTGAAACATTCTTTTGGTTCAATGGCCATGTCCTCAGCACAGTCACGCTCTTCTATCAATCACAGACACTATATAAGCAAACAGCAGACTGCATTTGCTTGTGCCTTTCCCTTTTACCTTTTTGTACCTCTAACATGCCTTAAAACACACACAGGGAGCCAAAAGCAGACCAAACGGCCTACATCCCAGTGCTTAGTATTCCACGTTTCCTGGCTCCAGGCCTTCAGAAATGCTTTAATAAAGGAACCACAATTGAAGGAATTAAGTGAAATTCAGACCATCTGACCTCAGCCTCTGGAGCCCACCTACTTTGCTTCAGTGTAGCAAGGCTGGTTCTGTCATTTCACCTGAAAAGCTGCACAGCTTAGGAATACAATTTTGATTCATAGTTAAACCAACGTTTTCTTAACATGATTAAGACAAGAGACTGGACACCATGGATGTAGCCATTTACTTGTTATAAGAGCTGTGGTTTAGGTGAGAGCCCTCAAAATACAGAAACCACCACGTACAATTCCATGATTCAAGTTTCTGAATGCAGTAGAATCTGGAATTGATTACAATTTATACCAAATGGCACCAATACTTTATACATCCATATGGATTTTTTTTAAAAAGTCCTTTTTCAGCCAGACATTTCCTTGCTACAAAAAATAAAATTGCTGACATGGTAGAACTGAATTCTGCTAGTTCCCTTATAATGCCACTGTGTTAATGAGAATGAAGTTACTATGGAACTAGAGTTACACACATTTCAGCTAGAAAGATATTTTATATGAACACATACTTTCATGTTGGGATGCTATTCAGTGGAAGAAATTACCCAATGTTAAAACTATTCACTAAAGTGAGCACTAACATTCCTTGGGAAAAAACAGTCACAGCTGGACAGATCATTTTGATCCAAGAGACAGAACTCTCAGTCATGACAAATATTCAGCTAGTCAGTGGCAACTGACACACTCAAATAAATTCCTGACTAAGAGAAGTCCTAAAATGCTAAAGGCACCAAAGTGGTTGTCATGACCCATTAGCTCACAGTGATCCTTACCCTCATATGGATTGAATCTGAGTTTGGCAGCAGAGGGGCTCCTGGCTTTGGCACTCTTTCCTAATTTCTCAAAAGGAAAGGTGACAGACCCTATTAGAGCATGTCATGGGCCTGATCTGGGCAGCAATTAAACCACAGTGCATTCCTTCAAAGTGCACAGCAAACTTACAAACCCCGCTGCTGCCTCTAGAAGACAGTGCAGTATTGTTCTTTTAACAATGCCACCCACGTTGAAGGGCAGTTTGTACTTGCTGGGGACTCTGTTAACACCAAGCAGGCCGAGGAAGCTATTAAGGAGCCATTCAAGCAAAGAAGAGGTGAGTTGCTGTGTGTCACAGAGGCTACTGTTCCCTTCTGAGGTCATTATTTGGTAGTTGTGTAGCTTTTTCTATCAGAAGGTCTGAAATTTATCAAGGGAAGTGATGTGTCCAAAAGAGGAGCAAAATAACTAAGAGTGAGTGAATGAGGAAAATCAGCCACTTACGGAAAGCTTCTCAATGAGTGACAATGTCACCTTGTGAGAGTAACACTATCACAGGACTGGGCTACAGTCACTACATTCAACTGCAGGAATAACCTCACACAACAGAACTAGAAAATTTGGACCCACCTGGGACACCAACTCTGCAGCTGGTACTGGCTGTGTTTGCACACCAAGCTATGCAAGATCTTGAACCCAAACACAACCCCTCACCAGCCTTTATCATTTTAGTGCCCATTGAAAAATTAGAGAACATGATGTGAAACAGCATTTTCCTATGACAATATGCATTAATAAGTGATCTTGCTATCTATTGGGGAAAGAATAACATAAACCAAAGAAATGCAGGATGTCAGCCACGTCAGGTTTTCTTCACTGAATCACCAGATATGTATTTTGACACATAGACTCCTAATGGAAGTCTTGGGGCTGCATGTTTTGTCCCAGCTGTGTCTATGGCCTGTGATTGCTCTTTTCCCTCTCACGCTCTAAGCCTGAGAAGATACCACTGTGCCTCTGCAGCTGAGCAACCTCACTGAACTCTGAAATTTGCCATGCCTAAAGCAGGAAATTGCATAAGGAGCCTCCAGAGGTCCCTTCCAAGATACATTTTTCCATGAGACCAGGCTGTGACCTGACACAACAGCCTCTGCTATCTATCCTTATGTGAGATAGAGAACTGGACAGAGGGAACATGACCTCCTCCCCTTCTTTTCCCACACCTGAGCATCTGTCAGGTGCAGTCTAGACAAAACAGAGCACCAGTCTGCTCAGACCAGGTCAGGAGGATCCCATCCAGCAGGACCATTATGCACAATGTGCACTGCTGCTTGTAATTGACCGATATGTCCTTAAAGAGTTAAGTAGCAACATCAGGTAAAAGGAAGTTTTGAAGTAAAGTTTTTGTCCTGACAAAGGACACAGAGGAGAGAAGAAATTAGGATATTCTTATTTCATGCTACACTGACTTTCCCTTCTCCTCAAGTCATGCTTTGCCACACACTGCTTTCCATTAGCTCCAACCCAAGGAGGATGGAGAGGATACTGCTAGCCAGAATGGAAAATTTCTACGTGACAATTTCAGCATCACCTCCAATCCCTATCTGCTTACGCTGCCAGGATCCATCTGAGCTGCATTTTTCCAAAGCACTCCATATTGATTTAGTTCCCCTCCCACTGAAACCTGTGGCACCTACATGGATTCCAGTGGGAGCAGAGAAAAGGCTGTGCCAAGCTCTCTTAAAAAAAATCCCACAATGTGTGTTTAATGAGGAATGTCTCTGGCAGAAAAGTTTTGAATGCAGCTAAGCAGATTTTTTATTTCTTTCACATTAACAGTTCAATTTCTGTCACTTCCCATCCAGGCGGTAGCTGCCTGGAAGGGTGGGTAAGGCCTGTTCCAAAATCTTGAGCAGGATATTGTCTGTTTTCACCTAAAACTGAATGAAACTTTACTGTCATTGAAGTTGCCCTGTAATTTTGTGAGTGGGCACCATTCTCAGGATTCACAGCTCCTCTTCTTGCTGCAGGCAGCCATCCAACTCAGCTCCAGCTGCAAGGGCATTCCTGGCTTTCTGTTCCATTTGATACTCCTTTCCACAACCAGTCTTCACTGGAGTGCTGCCTCTGCTTTTTTACCTCCAGCACATCCTGTCATTTGCTCATAATCCAAAGCCTCAGCATCCCATGTACCCAATCCTTCCTGTTCATTGACACTGGACTCCATAAAGTAGTTTTCAGTCTCTAAATAAAGATTTGGCATGTGGTGAAATTGATAGGGGCTATCCAGTACTTAGAAAAATCTTCTGCCAAGGTAAACCAATCATTTGCCTCGCAGCAATCTCTCCTCACAGAAATAGAAGGCACCATCGAGTCAACTAAACTACCCAGAGATGTGACGTTCATTGTCCCTCTTTTACCATAAGCAAGAAATTTCAAACATACCTTCAGCAATGAATGTGTTCTTTGGCCTGCAGCGTTACCAAACTGAGCTGAACAGCAAACATGAAATAAGGAAGTTTCAAAAATAAAGCAGGAAAGGGAAACCCTTTTCTTTGCACAACAGTGAGTTGAATGAACATGGAACTCGCATTCATATTTGCTCATAATTAGACATAATTTTAAAAAAAAGCTCAATAAAAAGAAAATTATTATTTTAAAATTCCCTTAAGCTGCAAAGAAAAAAAGGGGACTCTATTAACTATATTACTGATTGCAATGTTAGTTCATTTTAGTACATTGAATATAAACCAAAGCAGATGATAGGAAGCTTTTGAAGGTTTCATTATTGAGTGAAACAATACATAGCGCATTTAAACATATATATTAATTTCACATCTGGTAATAGTTCTGGTATTGGGTTACTCCACCAAAAGGCAGCAATAACTATTTTTAGCCCATTTGGCCCTTACCTCATCCAGTAAAACTAGGTTTATATTTGAGTGTTTGCTGAAAACATTACATCTACCACATATTAGACCTAACAAAACACGTGCAAATGCATACCACAAGGAAGATAGTCCATGAAAATCTAACACTATAGGTACTTTCCCTGTCTAAACATATAACTCAAAGCAGCTCCTAGAGACTCAGGAGCATACAAGACTCCAGGGCAAGGACCTCAAGCAGGAGCTTCTTGCACATGGCCTATCAGCCTCCAGGGCAGACCAAGGGAAAGGTCCCCCCCAGCTCTCTCTCACTGCGATTCCCTTATACTTTTAATGTCTCTGGTTTAGTTCCATGCAATTTCCACTGTCAGCTCTTCATCCTTCTGACAAATGCCACTGACAGCGCCTGTTAATATGAACATTTTCCCACCTAATTTTGGTGCAACTCCACTGACTTCAGTGACTCACACAGGAGTAACTGTGCTCCCAATAAAGAACTGCAGCAATTTTCTAACACTTCAAATTTTCAACAAATGAACCAGTTCAAAACTGTGATGAATGAAGTGTCTAAAACCTTCTGAAAGAGATATAGTGACACTGAAGAAATTTACAATTATAAATTTTTTTCTGTTTTTCAAATCAAGTAGTATCTCGCTGAACCCTTCCAACTCCCCTGTTGGCAACAAGAAGCATGAATTGAAACATAATTAAAGAACAAATTGTAAGAGTCAAATCAAGCTTTTTAAACTCCGGTTTTCAAGGTTTAAGTTGTCTTCATATGAATCATTTTATCGTGGAATTATAAATGGGATAGAGTCTCAGCAGCTTGCAGAATTTATTAATTTTATTATATATTATATATTAATAAGTATTAATAAAAGTTAATAGAATTCTGCCATTGCACAACCAGCATATTTGAATCCTGCACCAGCTGTTCAATAACTGGGCAGAAATTTAAGCAAATGTCATAACGGCTTCGAGATACAGTAGGAGAGATTAAGCCCTTACGATTTGTTTGGGCAGAACACTGCAGGAAAAAGAAGTGCTGAAAAAGGAGTGCTCCAGGGAAGGCTGCTGTTCGCGGATTTGAACGGCAAAGATACTTTTTGGCCTCCTGACTTGTCGCTAGAGGTCAGCACAGCACCTGAAGTGCCACACTGTTCTCCTTTAAGGAACGGTAAGAAAATCCACAACTCTTAGAGGGAAGCAGTGGTCTTCAGAAACAGCTCCAAGAAGATAAAATCTATGTTTCTGCAATGGGAGAAATGTGAAGCCTCGGAAAAAACACAGCAAGAACCAAAAAACCTGAGCCCAAAATGAGAAAAAAAGCATGTTAGAAGTTCAAACAATCTCTCAGACCAATGGCTGAGCAAGTCTGACAGCTATTTTTAAGAGAACCATTAGCCTAAGGTAGAAGTTGTCACCTAGCAAGTCCGGCTGACTAACACTGTGATGACTCTTCCTGATGCATGAAAAATAAACTGTTTAATCGCCCTGCACAACAAAATTCCTGACCTAGGCTGTGAACAGCTGGTCTAGCTCATGTAAAGCTAGCTCATACATGCAGGTCAAGGAGATAGGGAAAGTATTAACTGCTCTGGAACAATTCCTAGGAATGGGGGGGGAGGGGGGGAGCACACCAACAAACTCTCGTCTTCCCAGCATAACACAAGAGATATCCACTGTTTGATCCTTGCCCCTTTGATGTCACTGAAGAAACCTCATGATTAGGGAGTTTCACTGTGCATGCTGCTAGTCCTGTCCCCTGGGGCCTCTCAAGGACCTGATTGCGGTCAGCCAGGAGGTGACATGCTATCATGGCACCTGACAGGAATCGCGATGGAGCAGCTCTTCCTATTTCTTTTAGAAGGAATCTAAAGACAGGTGCAAGCAAGAGAAATTTGGCACAGAAGAAATGTCACATTGGCAGGGCAAATGAGTCACCTCTCCTCCTAGCACATGTGCCAGAAAGGGGTCTGTGTTCCAGTAGGATTTATGGTGCTCAACCCACCACTCCAGCAGAGGAGTACATGTTTATCAGCATGATTTGGACTCCAACAAAGAACTGTGCAGCTATATCCCAAAAATCTATTCAGACCAGATTGCCCTGCCTCAAATGGCAGCAAAGGGGCTTGGGCTGCAATGCCTTCCATAAACTGCTACAACATTTACCACAACTTAACCTAACCTGTTTCCCCTGTTCTGGCAAATCAGGAAATAAACAACTTGAAAACCAGAAATATTTAGTTATCAAATTGGAAAGCCCCTTGGAATAGTGGCAAGGGAAACTATGGGAGAATAAAATTCACACCGATACATGGACAAAGTAACTCACCTTGGTCAACGAAGTATAACAAGGTGAAACTAGTGTAAATGAGAACATAATTCCATTACCCAAACAAAAAGCAGAAAGATTTTAGCAATTTTTAAATATTTTCTTTCCTAATCTACACCTGACTATAAAGGGATGAGTAAAATGGTATGCACCCAGATTCTAGAAACCATAAAAAGGTTAACAGATTCATGCAGGGAAGTGTTTTGCTAGGGATGCGTTACCTGTAAAACATATTATTGCTCTTTTATTAATACATTTTACACCAAAGAGGAAAAAAATCGTCCCTGCTATATGTTTTCTCACTTTTGAAGTTTGGAAACTCCAATTCTAAAAGACACATTAAAATAAATGCAAGAGTAGAAAAGATGAAACCTCTAAGGGCTGAAGTGCAGGACTATAATCCTGAGGTCATCTCTCCATTACTAATACCTTTGAGTTGTAGTACATGGGAGCCAAAAATGGGCACCTTGTTGTGCCAAGTGTTGTAAAAAAGCTTTGTCTCAATAGAAGTATAAAATGAGAAAATAAGACAGATACAGATTGAAAAAAAGTATACCAATAATGAGGTAATGCTAGTGAGCAGCTGCCCCCCCCATACAAACAGAGGATGCAGTCAGGAATAGGGACTTCTGACATGACATCCTGAGCAGTCAGGAGAGCAGAGAAGCCACCCACAAAGATGGGTATCACCAGAAGAAGAATCTGTTGGGGATAATTTCTGATAGTTCAAGAACCTGTTCAAATTTTAAGTAGCCCCTTTTACCTACCTGGAACAAAACGTCACCTGCTGCTCTGCAGCAACAGTGTTGACATTTTTGGAGCATAGGGGGACAAAGGAAAGTTTTGCAGGACAATGTGGTAATGTTGTAGTTGTTTATAGCAGCTTCTCACAAGTGGGAGAGAAAATACACGGGTGCTTACAGGAAAATTTTATAAGTGGAAATATAAGATGAAATCATGAGCTTTCTGGAAGCAGACCAAATTATATATATTGTAAGCAGGACAGAAGCAGCACAAAAAGAACTTTGAACATAAAGATGTGACTAAAAAGGGGACAGGAGAAACACCAAACACAATTGGAAAAAAAAAAAAGATTAAAATCAGAAACAACAAACAGCATAAGCTTTCCAAATAAAAGTATTACTTCCTGTGAGACCTTTGGCAAGTTATTCTATTTCCTCATAAATACCGTGGAGATAATGTTTCCTGCTGTCACCAGCTCCCTAAAAGCTTTAAACTCCTGGTTGTTTGTAGAGAAATCAATCCCAGGGAAGAGATGGGGATATACAGAAAGTTTGGGGCTTAAGAACTTTAGCATTTTGTAAATGAAGCTTTAATTTTAATCTTCACCATTATGCTGCCATCAGGTTTAACGCATGTTCTTTGTTTAAGGTACAGAATAAAAAAATATGCATTCTGTTTTGGTAAACAAGAAGGTGGAAAACAAATTAGACTTCTATTTGAGGTCTCCATTACCACACAACCAATCAAAAGCACACACAGACAGGTTATGGAATGAGAGATCACAGAGATTACAGACCACAACTGTGCTAAACTCATGAGGCCACAAACACACAGGGTTGATAATCAGTCTTCTAAGTGTATGTTGAGTCACAGCTTGAGTCTGACCTGTGGTTTTCCCTGACTTCTTTTTTAAGATCACGATGAACTGTTCTTCAGCTTTGCCCCATAGCTGTGAGCAGCAGATCTGTTGGGATACATCTGCATTTTGATGATTTGTCTGAGTGGCAGAGGGGAGGAAACCAATACATCTTCTATACAGTGAACATAAGCTACAATTAGAAAGGCCCTTTAACTCACATCTCCCCAGCTGCTATAAACTGGCATAGATACACTAAAACCAATTGGCCAGATTCCCCAGACAAATCAGTGTCACTCCACTGAAGTTGATGAAGCAACACCAACTTGTAGAGGCTAGGGATCTGGCCCACAGCCTGCACTGCAGTCCAGAAAGGCCATCTGTGTTTAACAGCATCAGAAATCAAAAGGAAAGTCTTTATAATTTACTCAATATTACTGAGACAAATGATTTCCATGATGTTAAGTCATGGAACAAGACTAAACAAGAGCTATAATAGATATAAAATAGCTTTTTGTTTCTTTCTCAGTATAGTTTTACCAGGAAAAGTTATGTAATTTCTTGCAAAGTATTCCATGAGGCTACGAAACGTGAAGGCGAGAAGGAGACAACTGAGGAGGGAAGAGGAACAGGAATAACACTATAAGGAATGCAAGCTATTTAATGAATTATAGGCATGACAAAATAAAGTGTGCTGCCCTGCTCATGCCGACTTTATATCAAACCTATTCCCACTGATGTCAATGAAAAGAGTGGCATAACACAATACTGCTCAGTAGCACAAAGGAGGGGCAGCATAAAGGCTCAGTTAGCTCAGTATTTTATTTTGGAAGCAGTTATGAAAAGCTTCCATATTCAAGCTTCATGGGAATTTGGATACCATTTTTACCATCCTAGTTGTGAAAAGACACATACAGAGCTAGAACAGACTCAGTAATTAGCACTGGGGGGAAGGCATATCAAAGCATCTAGATTCATGTTTTGTGGCTCACTGGTAAAAATCAATGTTATTTGTGCAAAGCCCCTCTGAGGTGTCCAGGAAAAAGCAGTGCTTTTCTCATGCTGCCATGCAATACCTCAATCTTAAGTTTTCTAAGGTGAAGAATTCATTATTCCCTTTACTTTGAACAAGCTGTCTTTGCACACCAAACTCACTGAAAAGAAAGTTTGTTTATGCTCATAACACATGGACACACGTGTATTTTCAGGGCACAGAGTGTAAATGAACTGTGAAGACAAGATGCTCTGAATTCCAGGCAACCAAACACATCCCCACGAGTTCTGGGTGACGCAATGTCACTCTGTATCTGCTCTCACAGCCATTGTTTGTCCTAGAGGCTAATACATAAGAAGGATGAGTAAAAATGGGGCTCTCAGAGAAAACACATGTCTTCTGCTTTGATGAGGAAAAAATTAACTGCACCTGACAAGCATCTGCCCTCAGCAACTGTTTCTCACCCTGCTCCTAGCTCTCCTGTGGCTCCACTAGCTACCTGATCAGTCCCCAGGGGAAACTCTGAAGTGAAAACACTGAAGATCTCTTTCAAGAGAGACTCTCCTCGAGATGCAAAGGTAAAGTGGGAGTGAAAAAGTTTGCACACTGGGTGACAATTTCTTCCAGTGTGCAAAGTGGGACAGAGAATAGAAATTCTGCTTTAACCTGTATTCTATTTTTAATGTTTAGAGGTGTTTTGAATGACATGTGTGTGATTGAAAGAAAGACTACCACCAAAATCAGAGCAAGCAGGTTCATGCCATTGGGCCCTACTGGCACTGGGCATACACAAGGCAAGCAGCTATTCAAGACTAAGCCTCTCCAGGGCGCTGGCAGTGCTTGGTGCTAACAGCATACAGAGAATGTGTGATGCAAATTTAAGTCTGTAACCACTAGTAACTCATTGAGAGGATTTAAGATTTCAACTAAACTACACTTGAATAAAGGTATGCACAAATGAACTACTGTAAGCAGCTTTGCATTTCAGTGCTGTTATACTGCAGAGATCAACTTTACAGAAACAGACTTAGGCCTATTCCACAGGTGTTCCATAGTAATTCAATCAACTTTCACTCACTGCCAGTCCTTTGGCCTTGGTCTAAGATCTGAAAGAGCCAGAAAAACTGCAGCTTGCCTTCAATCATCTTTTAAGCAAAATCTAGTTCCATGTTTCAGCTGAATTTGGTATTTGATTCACTGTTCACTACAAAGAATTATACTCCGCTTTATCAGATTTGTAGTACATGATCTGCAAAAATCAGTATCTTCCTAAGATTTTAAACTTTAATTATTAACACAGGAAAAGATATCTTAAATATCATAACTTCCCTCTATAAACCAAATTATTGATTTTGCTTGAAGCATTGCATTTTGGTTTAACTTTATTAAAAAAAACACCTTCAAGGAAAATCTTGCTTTATTATTAGTTTTCAAAAAATCAACAACAATGTTTATTCACACACCAGTTGCATGTCTCTTCTTTTTTTCATAAGCAATCACATTCCTGTCGTGACAGACAGGATCTTTGCAAAGTTCTCAACAAGGCAGGGACTTTCCTGAAGATGCTCTTGACTTTTATATAATGTGCTCTGACATCACATAGTCTACCAAACTTTAACATAGATTTTCTAATTCATACATAAAACACTATACTAGCTAATAATCAGAATAATTTCCTAGATAATATGACTGAAATAAAAGGTTTAATGTTCTCCAGATTTCTTAAATGCCACAGGTCCTTAACTCTCACCACTTTCAGCATGATCCCTTATGTGTATAATTCACATAAAAATCTCAAACAGAAGAAAAATTATTTTCCACAGAGCAACATCTATCTTTTAAGTCTCTACCTTCCCCCTAAAATAATCACCAATCCCAAACCATACATCAGAGTCTTCAGTAAGCACACTGCTATTCTATCATGAAACTACCATTATAAAGACCAGCAGAAAGGTTTTTTTACAACAATTTACTTAATCTGTATAAAGTGAAGGAAAGGCATGTACCTTAGACAGTGGAAAATGTAGGGAGAGGGCAAAGAGATAAAAAGAGAAGAAAGTACCATACTATATTCTCTTCTTACTGAGTATAATGTGAAAAAGGTTAATTTCTTTTTTCAAGCTTGACAGAACCTTGGAAGCTTGATATGTATTTTTAAAACTGAAAATAATTAAATCAGAAAGTTCTGATTAAAAAAAATCAAAATAATTAATTTTTTCTCAAATTAATTCATAAAACATATTTGAGGATTTTGGTGTAGTTGCTATTCAAGAGCTATAGCTGCACAACCATCCTCATGGAATACGTGCATGACAATCCTGTTTTCCTGAATGTAAACACAGTTTGCTTAAACACTTCCAGTCTGCAGGGTAAGTTTCACTAAGGAAGAAAGTACTCAGATGAAATGATGATTCATAGACTTTAAATATCATTCTTAAGCATGAAAGATTTGCACCTCCTATAAGACATATTTTGTCTTCTTAAAACATGCTAGCCACCTTTGTCCTCTTTTCTAAGCCAAAGAATATCTTTGGTCCAACTCACCAGTTTCAAATATTTAATCAAAATTGAATACTTAAAGGAAGTAATAATTACTCAAGAGACTAAAGCCTATTGCTACCCTGTCTCCTCATTTTTTTGTAGAGTACGAAAGATGACATCCTAGCATGTTTTTGAAAAAGTGTTTTCCTCATGAGAAGAGAACTGTGTCTGCAGAGCAATCTTTCTAAATTCTTTTACTTATATTAGTGAGGAAGGGCAAAAAACCCTAAGATCTTTCCTTTGTTTAAATGCATTTCCTGCCTTCCTTACTGCTATAGACTGTGTTGTGGGAGTCCTATTTATAGTCCAAAGAAAGGAAAAAGCACCACTGGAGGCAGGAAAACTAAGTTGGGAAAGAATAGAAGGAAGTGTGGTTGCCATTTAGCCAAACAATCTAGAACTAATTGAGCTCTAAAGAGCCCCAGCCTCAGTGAAGCTGCTGGGAGTGAACAGAGCACAGTCCTGCTTCTCTCTTCAGGGCCCTGCCAGGGTTACTGAGCATGAGAGTCAGGTACAGGACACTGTTGGGCAGCAAATAACCTCAGCATCTCAACACTGTGAGAAGAACCCTTTCAAAGGAGTGTGCTGAAAGTTGGATACCTATCAAATTAAGGCAAGTGTCTCCTTCTGGTGTTTCTGCTTGCTGCATGCTCCAGGTCTTTTCAACCTGGTAAATGAAAAGAGAATGGGCTTTTGAGAAGGAATGGCATCTGACTTTTAGGTAGAATTTGGCAGGATGTCTGATTTTTAGATAAAGAAACCTGAATTCAGTTACAGATTCCTCAAAATTTTCTTAAGCAAAAGAAGCTTTTGTCATATATCCATAACATAACTTTGCTGTTTTCCTCACTTATGTCATATTCATTTTATAATCTGTGATTGAGTACTAGAGAAATGTTGATGGTAAATATATGCCCTGAAGGAAAATATGAAGTCAACACTGCAATAGGTTAAAGATTTAGAAACAGAGAGAGTGAGGGAAAAGGACATGTAATATGTATTTATGTATATAATCTATAATGGAATAATTCAATTTTATGAGGTACATTTGAAGGTAGGAACTTAGCCAGAATTAAAGTACATGAAAGTTTCTATAGTGTTGGAATTTATTATGGCAGGTAATTTGTGTGTGTGTGCATGCATGTACATAAAAATAAAATAGTATACATACATACACATATATATTATGGGGTTTTGCATTGCAATATGACATCTTGCCATTCTGAGGTCTAATTTAAACTGACAATAGAATGTGAGTGGAAATTTTTAGTCTGCTTATTTTCAGATAATATACAGAGTTATACTATCATGACTGTACGTGTAGAAAGCTCCATTTTAAGACAGATCAGTGTATACAGATGATATTAATTCACTGAGTTATCATCAATAAGACAGACTTTTAAGAGGGAAAAATTGTGTTTGATTTCTTCGATTTCCAACATGTCCTTTGCACTTCTAACAAAGGAAATGCTGTTGTGATTTGAAGGCAAGAGAATAGAATCTGTAGTATACTAGATTCAGGATTTCATCATGCAAATTCTATCTTTGAATGATCTATGAGAATAACCTTTGTATTAGTCTCATTTGTGCTAACACATTACTTCTAAGTATATGCCATTCAGCTTATTCATTTGTTATTCAGATGTTGTTTAGTATTAGTGGTTTATGGTAAAAAGTTCCTGGTGAGTAAAAAGGAAGTGTGATGTGTTGTTATTCTACTGTATCCCCATAGGATGCTATTATGTTTAGAGTCTGCTATTGTGACGACAGCAAGGCAGGATGTCACCCATGTAGGTGAAAAGCTGCGATAGGACAATTGTAAACAGCAGCAGTCAGCTGAAAATCTGATCTAGGGAGGTGCCAAGCAGCAATTCCAATGAAGCAGATGTTAGTCCATGCCCATGAAAAGGATCAGACCTTTCTTTTCTGATTTCAAAATACTCAATTATTTACAGTAATTCTCAATTCTAGGAGATTATAAGCCTGTTCCTGTGAAGAATTAAACACCCATAATGGTAGTAAAACTAGAAGCTTGTACAGGTATTTGCAAGAGAAAGCTCTCCAGACTTCAATTTCAGTAACTAGCATAGCGTGCTCTCATACAGGTGATATTCCTTGCCTTCAGTTTCAGTAACTGATTCCCCTGCACAAAGACTGAGCACAAACAAGCAAACAAAAAGTCTTTTAATTTAAAAATTTAAATTAAACTGTGTAACCACCATTTTACTAGATGAACTTTTGTAAAACTCGTAGGCTGGAGGGAAGGAATGGAGGCAAATCTGCAGATCAATACTCACCCAAGCAAAGAAGCATTTCAATTTTTTGTGTTAAACAAATACAATCATTCCATGAGGTGTCAGTTGCACAGCAACTGCAGTACAGCTCAACAGTACACACTGTAACATTCAGATTTATTCAGGTCAGCAGCACTCACCACATTATTTTAAAGGCTTGTATCACTGCATGAATGTAGCGAAACAGAGATCATTCCTTAGCTATAAGGAGAAGACCATTTACAAATCAGCCAGTTACAGTGTAATTATACAGGAAGAGGTGATTAAAAAATGTACTAATGCACTTTAACATTTCCTATGGAAAAGATATTATAGGTAGTACTCAATAAATACCTAATTAATACTGTTAATAAACATACACATAAAATGACTTGTTTCTAAACTGCAAGAGTTCACGTGTTCATGAGTTCAAAGTTTGCGAACTGAGAGATTTGTCCTGTTCATTTCAGAAGGCCTTAGAATGAAATTTACACCCCTACACCTTATAAAATCTTACCACCTGCTAGGACCTAACTACTCTGCAGGAGATTCTTTCTATATAAATGCTTTTGAGTGTTCACAGGTACTAACAGGGTTGCAATTATTAAAGCTCCATGCTAAAAATTAAATATGAGAATTTGATATACCAGAAGGAAGTTGTGGTTCAGAGGCTTCCTAACCTGACATTATTTTGCCAGGTGATATAAAGAAGTCTAGGGTTGTCAAATAAATACCTCAGCCAGCTGTCACTACTATGTGAACAGCATGGGTTTCTTGTTCCAGGAAAGCTGACTGACTTAAAGAAAAATCACATGACTTAAAAAATAATGCACTTTGGGTGACAAGCCATGCCATGCTTTCATGAAAAGCTGGCTCAGGTTTAGTAAGATTTATTATTCCTCATGCAATTGCTCTGGTGTAAGTATCTTAATTTCTCCCTAAGCCCCTATTCCACTTTACCAGATGCTCTTACAAGGAAGCCTTGTCCTCTAAGTCATGGTCAGGCCCACTAACATTACTGGAAAAAAAGAGCAGAGATTTAGAAGTATGTCTGTTTGGGGCAGTCAATGCAAGTACAGTATACAGTTGTCTCACTCAAAAAGCTGAATTAGGGGAGAGGGAATATAAAAAGAAACCCAGTTAAAACACATTAAGAAATCAACATTCAATATTGGACAGCATCAAAATAGTCCTACAAAGAGAAGGAGCTGCTCAACACAACAGAAATGTTAGTGCTAAAACATCATTTCTTTGATAATATCTAAAACAGCCAGGTCATAACTATGTGCTGAATAACATCCTGACTCATGCAAGTGTTTATGCAGGTGCTTAAATTTAAGCATATGAGTAGACCCATTGATTTCAAGCAAAATTATTTCAACAGGCTGATAAAATTTAAAGCCTGGCAGAGTGATTAGATCATCTAGTCTGATTTCAAACACAGCATGTTAATTCTACTATTCCTCTTATCCAAAACTCAAAAGCTTGTCTGCTTACAACAGAGCAATATGGATGCATTATGTTCAAAATCAAAGTTTAAGGGGAAGATCATGATGTTCTGCATGCATGAGTAGTGACCCACAACAAGTGAGAATTGTTCAAGTTGGCACAAATTCCTTACCTCAAATGGGAATTAGATGTTACAGGCTTTGAACCAACTTACTGCACAAGGGTGAAGGTCAATGTGTGTGTGGAAGATGGACTGTTTCTCCCAGAAGTCTATGTGCTATCAGAAAAAACCATTAACTTTATTTTGGTTTCTTTCTTACTCTTCTAGTGGACTAGAAGAGTACTGTTGTGTAAGCAAGGATGAATAAAAAAGCTGCTTTAAAATCAATCTTTATGGCAAAGTGCAGTTATATTTTTTGCCTTTGGCTCTCTCATTTCTCAAAGACCATGTGCAAACTGTGGTACAAAATAAGGAGCTGTTGTTCAGAAACAGATGAAACACAGATATGTTAACCAAACGGAGACATACAGCAAAAATTAATTTGTCAAATCTCTTATCATCCGTTGATGGAAGTTCAGAGAGTTTAAAAAGACTTACTATTTGAACAACAGACAAGAGAAAAAGTGAGAGACTTCACCTGGGGCCTCCTTTACAAGGATCAGTTATAATGAGTTTGTATTGCATGAATGCATAGCAGCAGAACAGTGTTATTGAAGAATACTTACAACACACAGTCATATTGAAAAACAAAGCGGGAGGATAAGAGTGTCTTGGAGTACAAGTCCACCTTGTCAGTAACCATGTAGGTATCTTCATGTCTTGGGTTAGCACAGAAAGTCATGTTGGCTGTGAGAAGTATTTTTTACTTTATCTTCTTCCTATTTACACTGAGTTTCAGGGTTGGTAATCTCCTTGTTACTTAGTATAATATTTCCTGGGAAGCAGAGGGGTACCTCAGGGGAAGGAGAAGCCTGTCCCAGCTTACCATAGGAGGGGAAAATGGCAAACACTGACTCTCATGTAGAGATAGATTCAGCTTTCAGCTCTTCTGTAAACTTACTGCAGCAATTTGTTCTCATTTCTACACTGGATATCATCTCTGAAAGGATCCTTCCCAACCACCCATTTAGTAATGGTTGCAGACCCATTTATCACAATGGCTCCCAAAGAGACTGTGTGAACTCAAGCACCTGCACAATGCAAAACACAACCCTGCTGTAACAGTTCTGTCGTGCAGGACCACACATCTCCCAGAGAACGAAAATGCAAAGTGGCCAGTCTGTTGCCAATATTGCAATGAAGTAACGCTATGTGGTCAAGACAGCACAAACATGGTAAACAGCCGGAGCAGCTATAGCATGATATGAAGTGTTGTGGGCAGTCTGCTTGAGCAGCGTGGTTCAACCATATGCCCAATAACTCAGCTGGGGAGACTGGGGGGAGGAGTTTAAAGTCAAGCTAACAGGTGTGGCATTGTCTCACTAACTGACTGACGACTGTTTACGCTATGAAGCTGTAGCTCACTTGAGTTAGAGAGCACAAAAATTAATGTGTACAACATCTCTGTTTAGACAGCTCAGTATTCTTAGAATCTTTTATATTCTAGCACACTTTATTTTTCCAGCATGGTACTTTATTGTTATTTTGGATTATTACCGTAGCACGATTATCTTGGGAGGCTGGAGACAAAGATAAATCTTCAAAGATCAGCCTGCTCATTACTAAAGGGAAAACTGAAGTAGCATTCAGCCTCAACTGAACTACAAAATATTCTTTGTAGTTTCAGAAATGGGAAGAGGAAAGTGAGCGGATCAATGCTGAATACTTCTAAGCTGCTTGACATTCCTCCCAGTCATGGCTACTCTCTTCTTTCTCTCTCAAAACAAGGAACCTTCATACTGCCTTCATATGATACTGTGGTTTTATACCGCCGCACAGCCTTTATTTCCAGCACATCATTCTATTATAGTTCTATTCATTTACATCTATACTATTAGAGTAAGAAGGTAATTGTCTTAAGCAATAATTGAAACCATAAATAAGATAAAAAAGCAGGATAATGTCCTCATACCATTAAGAGACATGAAACTGGAACTAACAACAGAGAAAGGCCCTAATTCAAACAAGAGCAATAAATCCAGCAGTTATATATAGAGGCCTTGGCCCCAAGGGGCTCTGTCATACAAAAATATTAAGTGTTCTGACTATAATAAGCAAATCTCCTCACAACTAATGAGCATAGAAGCAATAGCTTCTCATTCATCTTTGGGCTGGGTACTTCATAGAGTACCGAAAGCACAGATAGATCCAAATTCACTCATCCCACAGTAAGCTTGGAAGCATGAATCCTCGGACCTTTGCATGGAATGCATCAGATTTCAGACAGGCTGCTTGATAACACAGCCAAACTGCTAAACATTCTGTGTATTGGACTTAGTGGAGATCCTGCCTGACAGTTCTATGAGGTTAGGCGTTTGTGATCTGTGCCTCATTCTAGAGAGCAAATACAAGCCTAAAGTGCTCCCTACAAGGGAGTAGTGCATTAATTTTTAATATTTTGATGGAAACTGTTAAAAAAAAATTTCATTTTTTTCTAGGGAGAGGAAGGAAACAGGGCTTGGTTTTTTGCTCTTTTCTGTGTCTTTTACTTGATTCCATTGTTTTCACTCCTGTAATTTCAATGCAAATGGACTATGTTAAGCTGCAATGTGGAATGTATTGCTTCAGGCTGATACCAGATACTCAGTATCAGCTAGTGCTGCCTCACTGAGAAAAAACTCTCAGAACCAAGAACCACTATGATGTCAGTGGTGGCAACATGTTCAAGAAAATTAACAAAATGGAAAAAACATTTTTCACTATTTATGTGTAATGCAAATTTGGCAGAATAGCATTCTCTCTGATGTAAGTTTTGAGTGAAAACCATAATCAGAGATGATTTCTATAAGACAAACTGAAAGCAGTCGAACTTACAAGAGAGAGGAGTAAAATACAGAAATCTAGGTACTTTCTGTGAAACAGAAATCAATCCATTATAAAACGTATGTTCACTGACTTGAAAACTTTCTGTGCAACTATCATTTCACTTAATGACTGAGAGAAGGTGTAATGAAGAGCTCTGAAAAAAACGCTGGTGTCATACCCTTGGTCACTTGTACACATTTGCACCAACTGTGGAAAAACACATACCTCCTGGAGATTTTTAAATGGTAAAGGAATTACTGATTAGTTCAAACTTACCAGATGCAGAAAAGAAAACAAAACCTTAGAACCACTGTACATTTATCATTGCAGCAATGCCCTCTCTTTGATCAGTGCATCACTCACAATGAGGATGGCTGGAGAAAGCTAGGAAACAAATCTCTTCTAAATGCTCATGTCTGTTTAGAAATCTTCGACTTCAGACCAATCAAGACAGTATTGGAAAAAACAGCCTTTATGATAGATTTGATTTTGTGCTTACTGGTGATACTGTATCTAGGTCTAGACTTACAGGAACACACTCTTCAAACTCTGTTTCTGAAACAAGTATATCCACCCTGTGGAATATAGCTACTCAATCTATTTGATCATAGACAGTGAATGGCTTTTGTTGCTTTGGTTTTCTGGGGTTTTTTTAAACAATCATGAGTATATTGTTACTGCCACAGAAGAGGTCCTTAGCACATGCTTTGACTGCATGGCACAATTTAACCCTATGTCTTAGTAAAGGAGATACCACTACTCTTCAACATTCACAGTGTGGAATAACTTGTATTTGTCAGTCCACCTCTGTACTTCAAGGTGAAACAAAACCAAGTAAAGGGAACTGGAAATAAAAATCAGTGTAGTCTTACAATAACAGTAACAATTTTAATAATTAAAATTTCTTACAAATGTTGATATAAGGAAGAAACTATAAATTTCCAGCTTCTCTATGAATACATAGGCTCCACCTATGGTGCATAATTGCTCATATAAAGGTAGGACTGATTTCAAGGGTCATACCTAGGAATGCCCTAATTTGATAACTTATCTTAGCTCTTACTTTCTTAACTATAACACTTAAGGGTGTACCATTAACTATGAAAGGGGAGGTACATTGTGCATTTGCAGTACTCCTGTGCCCCCTAGAGCATTATATTGAAGAACTTGGGATTGACTTACATTGCAAAGGATGTAACATAGCCTATGGATGTTTAAAACTGAATTAATGCAATGTAAGGTTGAAAGCCTTACATGCAGTATTTTCAGCAAAATTTCCTATTTTGTATGCCCCTATATGTCCTTTAGCTGGCAGCTTTGTGTACGAGCTGTTGGACTATTTATAGCAGTCCTTATAGTTGCACTTAGGTATTTATAAAACATCCTGTCTTGTGAGGGCTTCCATGATCTGCTTTCATTCACTTGTGCTGATAATGAAGGCTATATAATATCTGGGGCTGTGAGGTAGACCAGCAAACCAGGCAGTTTGTCTGCTAGTTACAGGTTCCATATATTCTAAAAGGCTGAAGTCAAACTGCAATGCAGACATTTAGGAAACAAATGTACTACAGACTTGCAGTAAGTATAACCTGATATTTTTGTCCCCTAAGAGTCTTATCTCCTGCTACAAAAACTCCAGAAGAATATGTTAACAGAAAAAAGAGATTTTCAGGCAACCCACAAAACAGCCATCCATAATTGCCATATGCTGAAAATAACTCCATAGTCCAAAAATCTGCACAGTATCAAAGCATTGATGTTGAGATGAGCTCTCTATAAGTGATCAATTTATAAATGAATACACCTATAGTTAATTAAATGACAGATAAGCATGATAAAGTATGTCTAAAAAAAAAAGAGAGAAACAACAGTTAAAAAGAAGCCATGAAATACAGCCTCTCCTATAATAACAAGAGGGTCTGGATCCATTTATCCAACATCGATAAAAGCAAAAAACTTCTTGATCTCAGCCTAAACCAAAATGGGCAACTGTTCCATTCTTTAATCCTTGAAACTTTTCTAAAAGCTACCCATACTATTTGACATTAAAAATTTAATCTTACATTCACATATCCCTACCACAATTCATTGCTAACTGTACCAATTTTTTGTTGTTCCTTTTCAGTATTTCTCCCAGTATGTCTGAGAAAAATATAGATTCATTTCTTAGTTTTCATTTGAGGCATTAATGGCCACATAGAAAAAAATGTACTCTTTTCAATCCAGTCTTCAGTTTTTTTCTCAACAGAAAAAGGAGGCAATGTACTATTGTGCACCAAACAACTAAGCTTTTGTCATACAGAAGATGTCATCTGATAGGTGTAAGACCACAACATTTAATTCATTATGTCTGCGTTAACTACCTTATCTTCTTTTGTATGTTGGTATTTCTTCAAACAAGGAAATGACAACAACAAAAAACCAAAACCAAAACAAAACAAAAGAAAAAAACCCACACCACAAAACTTTTGAGACCTTCATTTTCAGGACTTGTATCCAAATTATTTCTCTGTTCTCTTTCATGATGGCTTAAAACTGTCTGTCCAACATGAGGATAGATAAACTTTCTCCCACATAAACCGCAATCAGTTTATGGCATTTTTTACTGAGCCATGAAAAAAATTATTTGTCTACTCATTTCAGAAAGTACAAAGGCTCCTTTTCTCTTTAGGGAGTGTATCCCAAGTTGTTTGCGGAATACTGTCATTCGGTCATTATCAGTAAATTATGTTCCCGTATGGAGCATAACTACCAAATAAAAACAAGATAGCTATTCATTGCAGACTGATGACATTGTACTGTGTGTTATATCAAATGGCCCAGGTACTACCGGTATTTAATCAATTTTATTAAAGGGTCCTGATAAATATAAAATAGTGCAGTTGATATTGCGTTATCAGAGAAATGGATGAATTAATAGAAACTGTATTTGTGGACTGGTAGATTGTTATGGAACACATTTGAATCATGTTTTCTTCAGTATCAGAAGGGAGTCATTTTCTAACAAAGTTTGTAAAGAAATTTAGAAATAATTTTAAAGCTGCATACAAAGTTCTGTTACCCTTGATCTCAATTACTTTTAGGGTAAATGAAATGGCATTTATCAAAGGCAACTCATTTGATCAGGAGCCCCCACCTCAGGGCCCCAGTGCGAGGGTTCTGAGGCGGCTGCAATGGGGACCTGGGGACTACTGGGGCTACTGTGGGTCTGGCCATGGCACTCGAGGCCCCTTCATCTCTCAGGATGCCAACGAGACCCTCCAACGAGCTGGGTACGTCCATGCCTGGCTGGGTTGTGAGAGCCCATTTAACATGAGAAGTTTGTCCTATGAAATCTTGTTTCCCCGGAGTATTGAGAAACAGGAGAAGCCTGCAAAAGCAGCCATGGGTAATTAGCACGAGGGCTTCTTCCCTGCTCCAGGCTACGCTGGCAGCACTGGTGGCTGCATGGTTTTGTAAGCATGTGCCAGTTTATATAACATGAAGAGCTGGTTTAAGGTCAAAGGAAGCAACCTGAGTTACCCTTTGTTGCTGCAGCCCTCATTTTCAGGGATTTGCAGGCTTTCATCAGATTCTGACAAATGTGCTGCCTAGACATGATATTATATTTTAACAATTTTAGCAACAGACACCTGGCTCTGAGCAATTCCTTAAATTTGTTCAAATCTCAGTTGCAGCACTAACTATGGGTCACTTTGTATTTCAGAAAAATACCCTATAATCCCCTTTGTAATCCTAACTGCACAGTCTTGCAAGATCTGGATTGCTTACCAAAGAATAAAATACCATTACTACATCCTATACTGAGGTGTGACAATTGCCTGTGTCCTGTCAGTCTTCCCAATTTAAAGCACTGCTAGACTTTCAGCACAGTATATTCTATATGTGGGATGGGAATTTAAGAAATTCAGAAAACTGTGTTTTGCACCTTACCCTCAAAATCCCATAGACTGCATGCCTTTGTTCTTAAATATCTAAATATCTTTAAATATGTGACCAAGCTAAAGGGAATTAGGCATTGAGCCTCAGCTGAATTTCAGTAATGTATGACCCTGGAAAATTCCATCAAAATCTGTTCCTTTCTTGACTTCAATGTTTCTCCTTCATTTGCCCTACATCAGGGAACATGGGGATAAGAATGCTTTTGTTTCCCATTTTGCTGTCTCTGTTTAGACTAATAGTCCCACCTCAAAGGGTCTATCACATTCTGACTATACAATGTCTGCCCCATGCTGCAAAAATGCTAGATAAGAAAATTAAAATGTTCTCCAATAGTAATAAGGTATTCATTGCTCTACTGTCCAAACACTAAAGGTAGTAATGTTGCCCCTTAAGGAAGTACAACTAATCCCCCAAAGTGGGATTGTTCACATATTTTTCATGGTCTGTGGAATAGTCTGGTCTTAAAGACACTTCGAATGCCACAGTATTTTAAATTGTGTTCCTCCCGAGGTTTTAGGATTTTTAGGTTTAAACTCCTATATTTAAACACAGCAAAATGTGAAGTCAGAAACAAACCTGAAGTAATCAATAGGAATGTGTTTAACTTTCCATTTGTGCTGCCCCTACTGTCATTTAAAGCTTATCTGCATTTGGTGTTAGTCAGCTAAAAAAAAACCCAAAAAACCCCCCAAACCAAAAAAACACTAACAAACACCCAGAAGTTTTGGAGCACATAGTACCATGTTCCAGTCAAATGCTTTAGCAAAGGCTGCTATTATGAAAAGGATTTTCTAATAGGGGGAATAATGATCTTCAGATTCTAACCTCCTGGCACGGCAGTGAGATTTATCAGGAGGGGCATGTGACTAGTTAAGACACACAGCCCCAGCTTGAAGGAAACAGCTGCTCATTTCATGCTTTAGCACTTGGCAGCTGGACAAGGAAGGGTGATGTTTGCGTTGAATACCTCTGCAGAACCAGGCACAGTAAGTGATTTTCCCTGTTTTTGATTTTTTTTTCCTAAACTGCCACTGCTTTCCTATTTTCATCCTAGACCTTTCGTAAAAACACTTAAGGTTGAGGCATATTTCTGAAACTTCGTTGATGAGCAGTCATACGTGATCAGAATGCCTATATTTTTCTGATCTGTGATTAACAACAGCATTGTTTTTGCTCTTGCAGGAACCAGGCAGGTACAGTGTTTTGTCCTTATACTAACCAGGTAGGGAAAATGGTGCTTGTTTACTCAGATGACGGAGTGAGGAGGCTGTTTATGATGACTGTATTTTCCTTTCTTGGTAGGTAGTGATACAACGAGTATAAAGCAATTTCAGTGTTTGGCTTAAAAGAATGCATGTAAGGAATTGACAGAGGTACTTCCTCAAAATAGTGTGATCAATCTGAAAAAAGTTGGTTGTGACTGGTTACTTTTTGAGGTTGAATGCAGAGATTTTTTTTTGAAAGAAAAACGTAGAAGTGGAGAAATACAGGAAGACAGTGAAGATGCACTTATTAAGATATTATTGAGTCATTCTGGATGGTAATGCGTAATTAGATTGTGAAGATTGAAAAAAATCCTCCCTAAAAACAGGGATGGAGTCTCCTACATATCTCAAAGTTCTTAATTGAATTTATTTTTGGACACTTGCATTTTCTGTAGTTTTGTTTCATGAATGATTGATTTCCCTGTCTGATAATTTTTGACTGTTACAGTCTGAAGTTTTCTTTTAAAATTGGAGTATGGGATACATCAAAAGGAACTTTTGATCAATTATTTACATAGAGATGAATTAGGGGTTTTTGGATGAAGACTTATGAAGAATGCAAACAAATGAAGGAGTGATGGATCTTGATATGTGATGAGACTGAGGGATGCCAGGTGCTTTGGGGAAGGTTAAAGCAGGACAGAGGTAGAGAGCAGCGGGGTCCTGTTGAGGAAAGTCCAAGCATAAACACTGACAGGTTGCATGCGGTCCCTCCTTTAAAGGTGGGGAGAATAAACTTTATTCAAAGACTTCTCACATAAGAAAACTTCAATTTTTCTTTTAAACTGTAGTTTACGGCTTTGTCAGTTAATTAGAAATCTTATAGGAAAATGTTAACAGTTTCAATTATCACAAAATTAGAAGTCTACCTGGCTTCCTGCCTGTTTGTGTCTCCAAGGGTAGACTACCTTCGAACCAAGAACTGAAGTACTATCAGTTATGGTTACACTGCAGCCCTCCCACACAGATACCATGCAACATCATGAATGGAACAGGCCACTGGCTCCTTAGGTGCTTGGCTTTGTGCTCAGGAGCTCCTAGTCCCCTGGGAACCTCGGCTGCAGTGGGGCCCCTCCGGCCTCTCAGCATCTCCATTCCTTGTGAGGCAGAGAGAATAACGGTCCACCGTTGCTTTTTATTCTGATCCCAGAGTAAGTTTGGTTTTTTTCAGAATAGTAGGCATTCGGCATTTTGAATAATATGCCACAGTGTGCTTGTTTCCAGATATTGTACTTTGTATTTGCAATGAGTGTTCTCAGTTAAACAAACAGTCCAGTCAGATGAAAAGAACTGTTGAAGGAACGTGCTTTGAAACTGAGATAAACCACAAATCCACCAGAAAAGAGATGTGAGCTCAACCTATTCCTGCTGTAACTTCTTCTTCCCTGTCTCTGGCATAACTGCTCTGCCAGTGTTGGTGCAAAAGGTTGATGTAAAGCCATATGGTTCTGCATCACCTGGATTATGAGCTAGCTCATATGTACCTCTTGTGCAGCTGATTTTGTTCTCAGGCAGCTGTGGGAATCAAGTGTGGTATATAAGGGGCAAAGTGGTGATTACACAGTAAACATTAGATAACTGCAGTGCTGAGCTTGTCTTCAGGTAATAATGTCTGAAAACACATTGTTGCAGTGCTAACTGAATTGTCTCAAAGAAATGTGGTGGGAAAGCTTAGTTTTGTGCCTGTATACTGTTGATTATTAAGGTTGCTTACAATCAAGGAGAAAAACTCATCACTTGGATCTGCAAAGTGTAAGATAAACAACTCTGCTTTATTTATGGCTTCCAGCTGTCATTACTGTACCTAATTTTGAATGAAATTCAAGGCTCACGACTAGACTTTTAAATCCTCTGTCCATAAAATAAAGAAAACTTGATCAACATTATAAGATTTTCAAGGGTGCAATTGTTTCAATCCTTATCACCAACCCGTTTTGGTAGGAATACTCTGTTAAACACACAGTATACTTTGAGAAATTAGTGCATTACAGTCTTCAGGCTCTCCTCACTTTTTGGATTTTCTCATTAATTCCAACTGCAACATCTATTACTGCAGTACCAGTCATGGAACACTACTGGGGCACACACTGATTTTGCATTTGATCAGAAGACACAGCCTCTGTACCAACACTCTTTTATACTATTTTACAATATCCTTATCTCATAAAAACACATGCTCAGCTTTTTGAATATACAGCCCCCTTACGTTCATGTAAGTTGGGGCAGGTCTGCATAGGCATGAAGCACAATTATTAAATTTTAGCGTGCTTTATTCAGGGAAGTGCTCTGCCCTTGGCTTTCCCAATGATGAGTCTCTAGAAAGCCCAGTATGTAACAGAAAGTGTTCATCCTGGAATTTTTTTATTACATGGTAGAGGGGATTGAGTAACAGTGTGAGCATTGCTGCCCCTCTGCAGAAGCTCAATATATATCCATACCACTGACAGCATTGTAAGGTTCCTGTTAAATCTTTTTCCTTTACTCTGAGGAAAGGATCAGGGCAGCCTTACAGTTCTCTGAATGGGTATATTTCTGCTCTATATCAAAACATCTAGCTGAAAAGTAGCTGCGGTTTTGCTAGCTCTGGTTGAAAATGCCATTATACAGAGGAGCCACTCCCAGGATGTTCCTGAATAAAGAGAGGAAACTACTTTTAAAATACTGTAAGGGTACTTCTGTGGTTTTCTTTTTTTCCTAAGCTGTCCAGGCCTGGCTACAGTACATTTGTACAGGTACTCTAAACAAGTTGCACTGAATGTTTTCTGTTAACACATTTATGGTATATTCACTTTTCACTGCTCAATTTGACAAAAGTGTTTTCATGTTGACCAATTGTTATAAGTCAGGAATAGCAATGTTTTATACCTGAGTGTTTGAATAAAAAGTCTGAAATAAATTCTCAGGTCTTCTGGGTTTTACTCTTCATTGATTTTGTCTGTGTTTTTTTTATTCAATGTGAATAGCCAGTGCAGTAGTACTTTTTCATTAATATGTTTGCTTATAAGTATAACATACCTAAAAACCACTTGACCACGAGATTGGAGATATTGCGACAAGGGATAACTTTTCTCTTGTGATGAAGGTAAACAAATATCAGCTACAAGACTGGCAATATCAACAATACAGATTTTGTGAGGCTGGTTCAAATACAAAGACTAATCCTGCAAACACATAGCTATTCACTGAGCTGAATTCATGAGAGGCCCCATCAGAAAGTTCAGCTAACCTCTGAGTGTGTACGAGGTCAGGATCAAAGTGTAGGAGTGTGGAAATACCCACAGGAGCGATGTTTACAGCTCAGCAGAAAACACAGTTACCCCTGAGAACTACTCTGGTTGTTTTGGTGGCCATCTGCTATCTCACTTCTCTGAATAACTTCTCCCCTTGGCCACATTCAAATAGGTGAAGTGGTTTGACTCTCTCTACAGAGTACTCCCCCACCTGTGATTTATGCATATGTCCTTTACTAATGATTTGGAGTTTCTCAGGGTAGGGGAGAAGGCTTCAGCACCTCAAGAACCTGCCAGGCATAATCATATATGGAAAATTATTGAAACTTGTGCTATTCTTGTTCAGATACTCTATATATTTAGTTCCCACAAACAGAAAATAACTGTATCATCTTAAATTAACACAAATTTAATATTAGTGATTCAGCAGTATGTCTGCTTTGGACTATGACAAAAGTCATACCAAGCTTAATATACAGTAGCTTATATATATATAGACATACATATATAAAGTGTTATATATACCAACATATTTCCATATACAACTCCTTCCACTGCTGTTAAAACTGCCTCTCTTTTCACCCCCTTCTATGGAAGCCTACTGCAATCAAAGCAGCAGTGGGCTTGTGTGAGAGAGATCAGAGTGCAGCAAGTGTGTGCAGGAGCAGGATATCCGAGATGAACAAGGATTTTCCATCATTTTTGAAGCGTATTTTTCTCCCCGTGCCTGAAACAGGTTGATGGTTTTCTATGTAGAAATCAGTCTTAGAGGCTAGAATTTAAGCAAGTCATACACAATATCGTCAAATAGATTGAAGATGACTTATATAGGGTGTATCTGCATGCTTGCTAAATGTGTTGATAAAGCTGCCTTTGACACATGACCATGCATATATTCTTTGTTGTGATGCTATATTCTTGTTCATGTTCTTTAAAAAGATGTAACATTTCTCCAGCTTAAACTCTGGTCTCACTAAATTGAATTTCCTTAATCTGACATAGCATTATTACAGGTAGACTTCCATTCATAACCTGTATTTCACTTAGGCTCACTCAATCTTGGTGCTGGTTATTGTAGCATGAGTTGGTAAGTTCTGTTTGTTCTGCAGTGACCCAGTATTTGAACCCAGAGCTGGTTCGGAAATTTCTGGTGTTGCTAGTGGGAAGTAAAAAACTCAATTTATGCAAATACACTATTGATTACCAGTGGAGAAAATTACATCAGAAAATCCTTGCTGAATTAGGGCTGGAGTCAACTTACTGTCTGGATATATAGTGATTCTTGTCATCCAAATCAGAATAGCCATTACATTCCAGCCTTATCACACTGTTCATAAAATAGTTTCCTTAAAAGACTAAAAATAATCTCCTCTGCCAAAGACGTCTTGCCTACTTTAGCTTGCTTACTCATGTTCTGCTTTAACAAATTCATGAACACATACTTCCTGGAACAACTGCCACCCTTCCTAAAACTCTTGGTTTCCAGGCCCTTCCCTTATGACTGTCCATGTATTTTTATCTTAAGTAGGCACTGTGGCAGGAACTAGAATTCACTTTCCCCCCCCCTCTTCTTGAGTGAGTGCTCGTCCCCTTAAATTATAGTCATGCTTTTGCTTGCTTTCTCCATGCAGATCAAAGAAACTTCACTATTTCGTGTAACGTTGGTGTTCTGAGGATGGTAATTCTGTTCTGTAGTTTCAACCAAGATAATGGAAGAATTGAAATCCTTCCATTAATTGGAAGAGTTGATTCTGTATCTCTCATAGCTTTAAGGAGTGTTCAGAGGTCTTGGGAAAAGAGCTTGGGCATCACAGCTGCACCTATCTAGTACAGGCTTGACATGCTGGATGTGACTAAAGGATGCTTAACACAGAGAGAGGAGTTTCGTGTGTACAGATCACAAAAGAATTTAGGACTGACCTAAACAGGGAGCTTCTTGATGTTGCTGACTTGGACTTTAACATTGAAAATGCAGGAAGAGGTTACAAGCTCTAGGCAGTCACCTTCTAAGGTGACAAGGTGAGAAGTGAAAGGTCAGACTGAGAATCATACCAATGGAGTCAGGTCCTAGAACTAAAAGGGAGCCAGGATTGCAGAACTAAAATAAGAGAGGTGGTTTTCAGATTAATGTATCTTAAGGAAAAGCTCTTTCACAATTTACTTCCTGTCTGTGTTTCAAAACTTGTTCTTTTTGGAATTCTTGCACTGCTTTAACTGTATTGAATAAGAAATTGGGGTAAACTTTGACCTAGGCATGGTTATCTGGTATATTAGTGCTTATAGAAATATTATTTGCTCCTGTAAGTAAGCTCGAAAAGGATGGAGCTGCTTTGAAAACTTGATTGTAGTAAGTCTTTCAATGCTAAATACTGGGGCAGGGAAAACAAGTTCCTAAGCTTCTATGTCAGCTTTTAAATCAAGATCTTCCCAAAGCCTTCCACCCTTTAATTACCTCTTCTTATTTGACCACATTTTTCACTTCATACTAGCTTTACTACATAGCCACATTGTTTATTTTTTAACAATTATTGGAGTTTAGCAGATCCTTCAAGAAATTCTGATGAGCTCCTTAAATTTGATAAATACATGCTAAGGAGTAAATAGTTATGAGTTTCCTCTATAGATACAAAACAAACAGGTTTGGGTGAATTTAGTAAGTGTCTTTCAAGTTGCTTGGGGTGGCCTGAACTGGCCACTGCAAAGGCATTATACTACCCATTGACTGAAAGGGTTTTATCTACACAGCCAGAAGTACACTTGGTGGAGTATGTGACTCTCAGCTGTTGCAGCCACAGCAGTTGCTCTTGTTGCTTTTCAAATAATGCTGAATCTTTGGCATACGTGAGCTTTAGAGAATTAGTGTTGTATCCTAAGACATGAGCACTGCAAACTTAACCTATGGGTTTTGGTAAGGTTTGTTTTTCTGAAGTCCTGTTGTAGCAGTGTGTTCTGTGGTTGTGGAAGTGGAATATTTGTGTAGCTGCAAGCCTGTGTTAAATATTCTTTCATACAATAAATATATAACTACCAAAATAATATTAGCAAAATAAAGATCAAAGTTACTTGTTTGATGTATTACTTATTAAAGCAGGAACTGTAAGATGCTTTTCCTCTTTTTTTCTTTGAAAATTTTTTTTGCACTGCTCCTTCCCCTTTTTCAAGTTGTCATGCTGTTCTGTATATTTTTACATATAGCACCTTCTTATGTTCCTCTCCTTTTAAAGAAGGCATTTAACTTGTTGGCTACAAACCTTCTTATTGTTAGGAAGGTATGTGGTTATTAATAAAAGCCAGTCTGTTCCAAAAGCTTGGATATAGGAATACAGGAATTGTGGTGACACTGTTCTCATATCCTGTACTTTGTAGACTTTTTGTACCATAAACAGTGTTAGAGGTTTGCTGTGTCTTATGGTTGTACTAACCAGTGTGTGTTTCTTAGTAGATTGCTTAGTAAGCAAAGAAGGTTTAGTCAGCTCACTGGTGGTTGCTTTGTTACCTCTGAAAAAAAGTACAAAATCCAGTCAAACACATTAAAACCAACAAATAATCTCTTTCCTGTCCTTCTCTGTTGGAGGCTTAGCATTTCAAAAAGCTCTGAACTGGCCTAAGAAACACTGTATCACTGTGTTTAAACTACTCTCTTTGCATCATTAAGAAATCTGACACTGCCATTGTTTCACCCATCTTCCCAAGGGAAACTCATAAAAAATAACTACAGGTAAGAAACTGCTTATGTATTTTGATGTCCAGCATCTGCTGACAGAATTTTATAAAGAAAGGTACTGGCTCTCTCCTGATCTCCAGGCTGTGTTTTCAGCTCACCAGCCTTTTGGCCCACAAGATTGCCTGTGAGTTGTTGGTGACTTCTGCAGCTGCAAAACCATAGCATCACACAAGCCAGGCATCCCTGATTCATGTGAGTGTGCAGAAGACAGCAATTAGCATGAGCTCCTAGGATCACACAGCTAGTCTGTCTACTGTCATGCATGTCTGACAATGTTTTCTAGTGCATTATTTCAATTTGCAATCTCTCTTCAAAGAGTGACTACTCTCAAATGAATGGGCAGCTGCCACTAGGGATTGAGAAGGGTTACTGGCCATTAGCAACTGGTCCAGCCTCCCTCCTTGTCTGGGACCTATTAACAGGTCTGCAGGGAAATAGCAGTTACATGTGAAATATTTTCTATGTTCACCAAAGGGGAAACAAAGACTTATCTGATTAGAAATGCACCATAACAGCCAAATGGGAAAAAGGAGCCAACGCTCTGTCCTGCCCCTCTGTCCTTTTAACTCTGTCTTGCTCCATCTCAGACATCCAGCTTCCCATTACTTAAGTCTCTGAAAACCTCTTCCTGCCTTTATTGTTTTGCCAGTTGCTGCCTTCAATTTACTGCACTGATAAGTACTTCCCAGGCTGTAAATGTGTGGTCGAGATATTTCTGAAGCCAACCTATGTTTTGATTGTAGTCACAGGAGGAAAAGTCAGCTGAAAAACTGCTTTCACTACACAGAGAGGCCTCTCCTCACATGGGATAGGTATAGGTTGTGAATTCACAGGGAGAGATGTGACGTAATATACGGGCTAACAGTGCCAAAGAATTAAAAATAAACAGGCACTGAACCTCCCCTCTTCAAAATGTAATAGCCTTCCTTTTGGTAGATGTAAAGTAACTGCAGTTGTTCTTCAGTTTGGGGAAAGTCAGAAATCAGAGTGAGAAATCAGATATGGTCATCAATGCTGGAAATAGCAGGTAAGTAGGAGGTATTGAATTCTCCCTACCAGTTTCTGTGACTGCAGATAATGATTTTGTCTTACCTTGATACAACATAGCTGCAGAGATGGCCAATGAAAGAGTGTATTTTAACATATTGCTTTTTCAGACACTTAGCTATAATCTCTACTGTTTGGGTGACCAGCACAAACTCATAGAGCTTAAGGGGGTTGAGAAGCTCCATGGGTGCCTGCGTTCCTGTGGCATAATTACAAAAGGTGGCACAGATGTTTGCAGTGTGGCTGCCTGCTGGTGGGGAATAACTAGAAATTACAGAATGAGTGAAAAAGCTACTTCTGAGGGAAAAATCAATTTGGAAGCTATGGGTTTGTCAGACTGATAACTTGATATCCAACTTACTGAATTTGGATATCTGGGTTACATGCTCTTACATTTCTTCTTTGTCTTAAAATTGATCGAAAAGTGGTGTGAAACTGAAAACAGTGCTGACTCTTAAAATTGTCATAACTCTTGGAATATTCAACAGTTTCAAAGAAGTCAGTAACCAGGGACTATGCTAGTACAGAAAAATTTTGGCTTAGTTACAAATAAGACAAAATGAACTTTGTGTGGGAAAAGGTAGATCTCCAAAATGAGCCTATCAGAAGCTCTAGGTGAATAGGGCCTGGGATTTTTTAGGAATCTAATTAATAAGTAAATGTGATTTTTCTAGCTTGTCTTTAAGGGAATATAGCTGACTAATGTAAATAATAATAAAATATTAAAATATTTCATAACAGATATTAATAGCACAAAATAACATAACAGGTAATAAATATATGGGGGGTTGTCTTTCATAAGTAAAGAGTTTATTATTTCCCCATATGTTTTTTAAAATAACTAAACCCCCCATTTTTTCTTGGGATGGTCCAGCCTCACTAAAGGCATGTGACAGTGTAACCAGTCAAGAATACATGCTGATAAACTGGTTTTTTCCACTGACTTGACTAGATTAACAAAGCAAACTTACTCTTGCAAGATGCTATATACAAGTCTATGAATAGAATAAATATGAATTATGTTTTGCCAAGAGTTTCTCTGAAGGCTTACAGGTCTTACATTGAGTTAGACCATGTGAACTCTAACTGCTGTTGCTGTCCTCTCCCAATGGGTTACACTTTGGTGCTGGAGGTCTCTAATATGTCTGAAGGGCAAAGATTCTCAGAAGAGCTGGTGTCATGCACATTAATCAAATGTTGTATATTTGTAATTTTATTTTTGCTTTACTGGGAATAGCAAAACAACTTTTGTGACAAATCTACTGAGAATTATTGCTGTCAGTTTTCCTTCTTTTGAAAACAAACTAAAGTCTTCCTTAGCTCTCCCTTTTAACCTGATGCATTCTGGGCAATTGTACTACCTTGACCCATAGAAAGTGGAAGTAAAATATCAACAGCATAGTACATGGAATAACTCAAGGATGTGTGTTCAGATTTTACTGCCATTATTAACTGGAGTTACAGAGGCAAATGCCAACAAAGTAAATACAGGAAAAAAATGTAGAAGTGGATGGCACAAAGCTAAAATACGGTAGATAATCAGTTGCAAAAAATGTTAGAATTGTAATTGAGAATGAAACCTTTGTTGTTTTTACAAATCCAGTTATCAAGCTATCCATTATTTTAGGGGGGGTTATAAGTGAGGAAACCTGGGGAATTTTTTTTCCTGTTATCTCTGAAATCATCCTGGTTATGTTTCACAGAAAGAATGCTAAACAAAATGCTATCTATGCAACCCAAGCCTTAATCAAGTGACTTGATGATTACTGAAAGTATTTGGTCATGTGATTGTCCATTGGCATTCCTCATGATTTCTGTAAGGTCAGCATGTATTGTACCCCACATGCTAATCAATGAACTTATACAAGACATTATATGGCTCTGAGCTAACAGCTTGGTGGTACATATGAGTGTGTCTATATAATCACTTGGTTTCTTGCTCACAGCCCTATTCATTTAACATCTATTCCCACAGAACAATAGATGTTTAGGGCCTGAAATAGTTTAAAATACCCTTCCATGTTAATTGGATGACCCATGATGACCTGAAAGTAAATATCTAGCTCAGTGGAGCTGTCCTTCAAAATTAAGCATAGTAAAATACATTTTGAAAATGTGTAACTTGAATACTTTTGTGTTAAGGCACAAATACTCACCCCTTAGAGGCTATACTGGATGTAAATAGCAAGGTTTTGGCAGCAGGGGGGCTGCAGACATGACCTCTGAAGGAGGAGGCCAGGTGCTGCCCTGTGTCGGACACAGCCACTTCCAGCTGTCTTTGCAAGAGACCCAGCCATGGCTGAGCCCATCAGCTGAGTTGGTGGCACCTCTGTAAAAACATACTGAAGAAAAGGCGGAAAATTCTGATGGGAGGGAACACAGAGAGAGCAAGGGAATGGAGAGGAAGAGGAAAGAACACAGGGAATAACAAGGTCAGAGGACAGGGAGGTGCTCTGTGGCAGAGCAGGTACTTCCCTGAAGAGACCGTGGCCATTGGTGAGTTCATGCCAGAGCAGGTACAGCTCTGAAGGGACTGTGACCCATAAAGGACCCAGGCTGGAGCATAGGACAAGAGTGAGAAGGAAGGAGCAGCAGAGAGAAACTGCTGACTATTGACCCTGACCTCCTGCACTGCTTATTGTCTCGCTGAAGGGACTCAGTGTAACCTGCAGCAGGTGTCTGGAGTGAAGTTTAGCCTGTACTGTTTCCCAGTACAAAAATCAGTAATTAAATATTTATGTTAATAGTCAAGGAATTAAGTTTTACAGTGATTACACTGGCTTTTGGTTGGCAAATGAAATGGAACAAGTAAAACTTTACCTGTGGAGCCTATAGAGCTATAGAGTCACTGATTTCCCCTGTGCAGTGTCTGTTGTTAGTAAGATGACTGGCTTTAGTCATCCACCAGCAATGTATGCTTAACCATCCCCCTGTCCTGTGCTTTTTGCAGACGTCCCACTCTGTTTAGTGTCTTCTGAAGTTCTCCTTTGATCCTGAAAAAGAGTGAATCTAAGCAATAGGGTGCAGACACTTGTTGCGGTTTATTGTATAACTACTATCTGAAAGTGTGTAGAGAAAGTGAATGAATATTGGGAAGTCACATCAGATGAGCCCAATACTCTCATGAGTAATTTTTATTCCTCCCCTGCCCCCTCACCTCCCTTACTTCATGGAGCAGTGCCACAATCTCTCCCTTGTTCTGTGTCCTTGCTCCACATGACAAACATCATTGGAAGCCAGATGTGCTATCCTGCAGCCAGCTGCATGTGATGTTGAGGTCATGGACTGGGACAGAAGTGGAGGCATTAGGCTGCCTTATAGCCCAGTATCACTGCCCTTTCCTACCTAGCACAGCTTCATCATGTGTCAGACACTGGAGAAATCTGATCATATATGTCACTTGCTCAGAGTTTTCCAGAAACAGATTGTTTGTACGTTAATAAATAAACTGGTACTGACCAGCTACAGGAAATACGTGATTCCTGGGAGAGAATAAACTTCAGGAACCATGCAGTAGGCAATTTAAGACCTGTGTTGACTTGGGCCCAAACACATGTCTTGATTGCACTTGTGTAGGCAGAGATGCACCACTTACGTGTTCCAGCTGGGATTCTTATTATGGTAATTACTAACTAATATGTGTGGAGACTAATCATAAGAAAGGGTCTTACTGCAAGAGCCTCCACTATATCTACAAGGTAGCAGGTGAACTCTGTCCTGAAAAGCTTACCCTGGACATAAGTTTATGACAGAAAAAGTTATAGCAAGGGAAATTACCCTTAAATCTTCTCATGAGACTCTTGATTTCTTCTCAGCTTCTTTTTCTGCATACTGCTACTGATTTGATTTCCCTGTTCAGCTGCTCACATTTAGCACTCTTCCAGCAGCCAAGTGGAAGTTGTTTAATGTAAGCATTCAGTGGAGTGTTGTGTAGGCTCCAAGGAGGGGGAGATGAGGGGAGGTCTGACTTAAAGCCCCAAGAATGTCCTAATCTTGTAAAGAATATGAGTCTCATGTGTGCAAGCCTCTGGAAAGTTTGTGGATGAACTGAGACTCATACAGGTGCCTCTGTGTCAAAGTTGGACTGTTTGCGTGTGTCTCTATTTATTGTCCCTAAGTAGAAGGAAAATAGCTTACTTTTAATTAATGGGGAAAATGCTACATGTGCATTTACTTTGGCCTTGCTAAAATGTTGTTTAAATTTCATTTTACTAAATAAATATTACTCTATATGTCAAATTTAAGCCTATTTAAAACCAAATTATTAGGTTAGCTTGAATATGTAACCAATATAACTTGCTTGAAATCCATGTAAGAGTGCCCACACAGCGATCTGTACTGGCTTGACATTTTAATATTAGTTAAACTGCTGTAGCTTGTAGGTGTGGACGTCCCCTTAGTAGTCTCCAGCAGTAATAGTGATGTCTTTTGGTTTCACTAAGGACAGAAGACAACATTTAAAACTTGGCTTCATGCTGACACCCTGTTCATACCATTTGGTGCTTTTGCACAAGACCACAAGTTTGCTGGCAGGGTATCCTGCTTCTTCTAAAAACTAATGTATTACACTTGACCACATCTGCCACAGGAGCTCACAGCCTACACGTTTGTTTTAAGTTATCTGTCAAGACAGTTCACAATAGCACCATCTCAAAACTTTCAAAATGTTGAACAAAAAACGCAATTACACTGCACAAGAGTACTAAGGAAAGCCATCTGCTTAAAGTATGCATGTGGCAGTCAGGGTGATGGCAGGACTTGGAAGGGACTCTGTTTTGTAGTTTAGTTCATAACAAACTTCTAACTTCTGAGCACATCACTACAGATGTTTCTGTTTTCCCCCTTAGTAGGAATGTGCATCCCATAATAGAAATATTTCATGAAATAAAGCATGACATGCCTAATACCCTCACTTGGTTCACAGGGATATTATGGTTGTATCTACTACCTAAATAAAGGGGGTCTCTTAGACAAAGCTGTTAACTTCAAGGGAGTGTTAAGGCCTATATCGATCATATTTCTGCTGTTGTATCATTCACCCATTCCTGACTATTGCTCTGAAACCCCTTCCTGGCACTGGGAGGGTTACTTGCAGTAGAGACTGTAATTTTAAGTGGCCTGATAAAGAAATGAGAGTGGGTGACTGTGGAGGATTCTGTGCCTCCTGTGTCCTTAACAGCCTCTGTTAACATCAGTAAACCTAGCTGGATTTCTAATTCCATTATAAGGGAAATTTATTTTTCATTATAGTATGCAATCATTCCCTGACATATTGAGTTCTGATTTTCTTTTCTAGCTTTAACGAATCCTCCTGAAACAGCCAGATGGCAATAAGATGTTTCAGAGTTACAGTGGGAAGCAGCTGGGGGCAGAGATTCTCTAGGTTATTCCAACTACACCTTTGGAAATCAATTTTTTTAATAATAGCCACATATTCCGAATGTTTTTAATTCTTTATATGTAGAAAAAACTCTGCTATGATTTTATTTTATTTTTATTTTTGTGCTTTTCTTGCACTGAACCATTGATGGAACATAATTTATTTAATTTACGTGGATGACATTTATAGTTGTATTTTACTCATCCATCTCTGCAAGTATGGTTGGATACTATTGTGGCACGATACAGACAAGTTGTTTATTGTCCCAGTAGAACAGCGGTGCTTAATCGTACAAATGATGTAATGGTTGTGGTTGTTGGAGTCTGCAGTCAAGAGATGTGATAGCAGGTTTTGGCTCAGACCCAGTCAGCCAGTTCTTCATCCAGTGGAAATATTTTATTCTTCTTTTAGAAGTATTATTAGAATAATACTCTGACTTTTAGGGGTCAGATAGGCTGTTTAGAGGACAGTACTGTAATGTCAGGACCTAGGTATGTGCTACTTAAGTAGTTGTCGCATAATTGAAAAAAAACCAATGCAAGCCTGCAATTTTACATTGAGAATTACTTGTTGATTACTACATGGCTGTCTTTACACTGTTGTCAAGAGAAGACAGAGGTGATACTCTTCTATGCTTTATTATGGAGGATGGTAATACTTACAAAACTGAAAAGTCAGATCAAATCTTTTCCATTCCTACATTTCATGCTCAGCAATTTTCAAGGGATAGACAGAAAATGCAATAGCTTTTCTCCATTTTATTTTTTAAAGAGATGATTAAAAACTATTTTATTTTTTTCTTCTTGAAAAAAACACTAAGTGAAATGAAGCTAGATAGCTGGCTCTGTGAAAATCACGCCAGTAATTTAAGCACTCGGAGGAGGATTTTGGGATGGACAAAAAGGAAAAACATGCCCAAGGTGGGATTCTAGAAAAAATTAGCTGCCAAAGTGCAAAGCTGTGATCTTGAAAATCCCTGCTCAGCTGCTGGCTAACTCTCAAAGTAAGTAAACCAAGCAAATACTCTACTTACTTTTTTTTTCACTTTAAATAAACAGTCTTAGAAAGAGACTGAACCTAGGGTAACCATGGCTCGTGTGGCCTGACCAGTAAATTAGAGAGCCGTATATCTCTGGTTCACTTCAGAAAACTTTAGGGTTTGCATGATAGCCCAGCTCTTGCAGGAAGGGCTGAGGCTGCCCAGCCTACCCCCAGAGCTAGCTGTTACAATGCCTTCTGCTACAATGCAGAGAACGGGTTCAAAGCAAGGACCAGAGCCCAGGTGTGTACCCACCTCCCCCTTTTTCTTAGATGAGTGCTCTGACTGCTTACTGATGTGTGAAAGGATTAATTTCCCCCCAATTCGTGGCAGGTAGGAGCTCTGTGTGATTTCTGGAAAAACAGCGTTCTATCAAGAAGTGGTTCTGCACCACCAAGTTCAGAGGAAAGTGCTTTCTTCTGCCTAGGAGGAAGGGGCAGGATTTAATGCTTGTACCTCTCTGCTCTAGTCTTCTGTCGGCTGACTTGGCCTGCAGCACTGCGTGTGCACTGGCGTATGGAAACTCACTGTTCGGTGAGCTGTGTTTGTGTCCTCCGGGGTCCTTCTCTCAGCTTCGAGGCAAAGAGCATCATGCCTAAATCCATTGTTGGATGGGATCAGAAAGAACCTGGATGTAGGAACACATTGAAAAATAATAGCATGGAATCATAGAATTGTTTAGATCGGAACAGACAACTTTTAGATCATCAAATCCAACTATCAACCCAGCACTGCCAAGTTCACCACTAAACCATGTCCCCAAGTGCCACATCCACACGCTTTTTAAATACCTCCAGGGATGGTGACTCAACCACTTCCCTGAGCAGACTGTTTCAAAGGAAACCCTTTCCGTGCAGAAGTTTTTCCTAATATCCAATCTAAATTCCTCTCCTGGTGAAACTTGAGACCATTTCCTCTCATTCTGTTGCTTGTTACCTGGGAGAAGAGACTGACATCCACCTCACTACAACATCCTTTCAGATGGTTGTAGAGAGTGATAAGCTTTCCCCTCAGCCTCCCTTTTTCCAGGCTAAACAACCCCAGCTCCCTCAGCTTGTCCTCATAAGGCTTGCATCCTTGGCTGAATGGTATATTTTGAAGGTCTTCCATACAAAACACTGCTGCATGCTTAGAGAAGCCTCAACACCACAGGACTCTGAAGCTGGGTCTATAGATAAATATTCAGTGCAGGACACTTTTCCAGGTGCTAGGATGCAGTGTGCTGTACTGCTAGAGCACCCCTGACATGTCAGTGGTCTCCTAAGTGGATCAGATGAGCAGCTTCCATATGCCAACTCTGCCTGGGAGGTTGAGAGACTTCACTGATGTAGCTGCAGGCCGACCTCTGCTGTTTGGCCTCAGCACCTGGCAGCCAGTCTGGGCATGGTCAGCTCAGTAGTGCAGACCTATCCTGAATGGGCAGCAACTTCTCCTCCTTCCAGGGGGTGGAAGTTGTGTCAGAATACATTGGCCCTTCCTTTTGCTGAAGAAGGAGCATACCTGCCCACACCGTGGGTGTGAGCTGGTGGCTGAGGTGGCAACAGCAGGGCCAGCAAAGCTGCCATAACCTGGTGTCACTTGGGTGGCTGGACCACAGTGGCGTTTCCAGGGCTGCAAGCTGACAGAGACCTAGCTCAGAGAGCGCTGTGCTCGTTGTAACACTGGCCTTTGGGAGGGGTCAAGGTGGGTTAGTAAGAAGGATGAAGGATGCCGATCCTACCAAGACTGAGTTTGCAGTACGAGGTCTGTGATATGGTGGGTTTGAAAAGTTTGGTATTTGTGGATGAATTAAAGCAGGTATATAGTTCATCAGTGCTTTGTATGACCAACATTAAAAAGTTAATGTTACAGGCAATGACTTCTGAAACTGAATTTCCCAAACTCCTGTATTATTTCACTTCAAGGACTCTTTTAGTTCTACTCTTGGCTTTTTTTCCTAGAGAAGTTGTTGAATGTACTTTTTATTGTCACATTTCAAAAACTTGTTATGGTCAGGCACTAGGGGGGCTTAGTCACAGACGGACAATAAAATACTGATTTCTTCTCTTTTTTAAATAAAACCTGTAAAATTATTACTGAAAACTTGTGACAAAGTATTCTGTGCATCTTCAGGTAAATGGATGTTTGATATTTAAATGCATAGAAGATGTACAGTTAAATTTAGAAGTTTCTGTATGTGTTCAGCTTTCAGTGACTGTTCAGCTACCACGGGAAGATTTATTTTTAAAAGCTTCAGGGGCTGATCTTCAGGTCCTTTAAAAAATTGCCTCCTAGTTTAATGTTTGCTATGAACTTCATTAAACACTTATGCAGTCTGTGCCAATTAAGACCATTAGCATTACCATGAACCAGTAACCTTAGGGGAAAAAATGGTTATGCTTAAAAACATAAAAGCAGGGTTATTACAAAAAGTGACTTATCAAGTGTAAATAAGAATGACCTGAACAAAATGTGCGTCATTGCATGTGCATGCCCTCATTTACCATCTGGTTTCTGTTTTATGACCCTAGCTGCGGATTTATTTTGTGCTAGTGGACAAACAATTGGACAACACTTAGAAACACAAGTTTGAATGTAGGAAAAACTTACAGCAATCTTTCACATGCTCTGTATTGTGGGGAAAAAGCAGTTGAGTTGAACTGTAAATATTGCATCCTGATAAGTCTTCCATATAGTCATAGAACATATAGTCATATAATTATGATTTTTTTTCTTTCCTTAGATTTTCACTGAAGTCCAACTAAGAATGCAACTAGCAAAATAAAGTGAAAAATCTAGGCATCTGAAGAAACATCCTTCTACTTGGTGAAAATGACTCTTATTTTTTGACAACTATTAAAGGACAATGGGGTCAAACACACTTGGGAAGTCTGCAACGTTAGATGAGCTTTTGAACACTTGTATTGAAATGTTTGGTATGCTTTCTCGATATTTTGTTTTCTTGTTCTTGAAATTAATCTTATAAATATTGCTGTTCTCTAATTTAGCCAGTCTTTCTCTTGGCAAACAACATTTCTATTCTGCAAAATTTTCCATGTTTCAATTTGTCCCAGAATCACACAAGCCAGAATTTTAATCACATGCATACTGTATTAAATTTTCTTAATGAGATAATGCACAATGGTGGGTATGGTGGTTTTTAAAATACTGGCCTTCACCAAGAGAAATGTTTCGTTGAATTATTCAAGGAGTTGTTTCTGGCATTGATCTTTCTTTCTGGCACTGTCTTGAGTAGTTACACAGCTGTGTTTCTGACCAGTCATTTTTTCAAAGGTTTTCTGAATTATCATGCAATAATGGGCAAGAGTATGACTTAAGGCTCATGTAATCTTTTTACTCTTATTAAAATGCAATGTACGAGGTCTGAGGGAAAGTGATGAAAAAGACCTTGATCCATAACACCATTAATCATGATATATATCACATTGCAGTCAGATGAGTTCATGGATGGGCTTAAATGCTTTGAAGTAGAACTTTGATTCATAAAGCTACATTTAGGTTGTCTTGAGATACAGGACAGATCTTGATTGGAATGAGGTATTAATTTTTTTCCTGTGTGGAGAGAAACAAGTTTCTAAAGGTGAGTGAGATTAAATAATTGAGGGATGGATAGATCTTGCTACTGACTGCGGTGAATCCCCAAATATCCATTTCTGTAGACCACCATCAAACTTGTTGTTCTAGAACTTAATGAAAGTATTGGCAGAGCCCATACACTTGTTGGCTGTTGGAAATAGTGGCTCTTCTTGTAGACACACACTCTTGACAAGTGTAGTCCATGTGTTGTTCCTGTTTCATACATCATATCATCTACAGTCTTCTAATGACAGACAGAGAATAATCTAACATTGCAGTTGTTGGGGAAGTCTAATGGTAGTCCAGTCTGCCAGGGAATAACCCTTTGTGTAGTTTCAGTGTCTACATTGCAAAGGCACAAGGGTCTCTGTAAGATAGCTGGAGATGGGATCCTCGGCACAGATATGAGGTGCTTTGCCATTGCATTCCTTGATGCAGATTCCTTTTTTAACAATTTAGTTGTTAACTTAAAGCTATAAAGCTGCAATAAAATAAATATTGGAAGTGGTTATAAATAAATCATCTCCCCTCCCTTTTGGTGGGCTAATTTTGGATCTGTTCTGTGGATTACTGGCAGTGTCTTTGTATAACATTTAGCATAGTGCTGTCCATGCCCTATGTTTTTAGCTATGGCCAGTTATCTACGCTGGTTTGGGCTTTTTTCTCCATTTAAATAGGTATCACTGCATTCTAGCAATAGTTACTGCTAAAGGAGCATTTTTGTGCTTTGCTTTTTTTTCCTACCTCTTTGGTAGACAACGAGCCAACATTTTAACTTTTTATCCCTTCTTCTGACTCTGCTTGAAGAATAAAAGCTCCCTTCTGTTATAATGTGGTTAACTCATTGTTTGTCTTTTGCAGATGACAAAGGAAACCAGTGCTCCAGCCATTTGCCAAGAACCTTTCTTTTAATGCATCGTTGGTATCTGCCTTCGACAGAGCTGGCTGGCAAACTCCTGTCCACATATCCTTTCACAAAGTGTTGTAAATCCACATTACAGCATCAAAAGCAGATTGTTTCTGTGACTGCATGTAAAAAATATGTCAATTAATTAGTGACAAACAAGGTTTAGAGGTTAATTTTTTTTCAACCTAAAAGGTGGAAGTTTATGAGCTTCTTTATGCTACTGCTTGTAGAGTTTTTCCATATGTACAAGAATATTGACTCATTAACTTTGAATAACTGCAAATATGTGGCCGAGATAACTTTTCAAATGTATCACAGCAGGCTGGAAGTACTATGAACTATGATTGGTATCTAAGCACTTACATGTGATTTATACCTCTTAAATCATAAGTATTATCATATTTGGTTAGCCAGAGCTGGCAAGAAACTTTTCAACAGAATATTCAGAATAGTAAAACAGAGGCATTTTTGCTAGGGGAAAAAAAGTTGGCAGCCAGAAAATAGTCTTTGTCCCCTAAGATGCTGTGAAAGTGAATGAAATATCAGAGCATACTATGTTTTTTCTAGAAGAAAAGATACTGGTTTTAATTCAACTGGTTTAGTGTCAGTCTCCAGTGAATAAAAACATTACTGAATCAAGGTACAAAAAGCTTTCTTTAATTAGCATACATATAGAGATGCCAATGGGGAGAACTGCAACGAATTCAGATTGAAAATCTGCTACTTCATGAGGTAAACGCACTTCTAGTCCTCTAGCATTTTGGTTTTATGCTTCTGCTAATACTAACAACATTATTTAGCTTGTTTGTGGGGTTTTTACTTGATCCCTAGTCTGCAGTGAAGCGTGAATTTCTATGTCTTGAAAATAACTGAGTCATCCAACTTTTAAAGACACGTAACAGCACTGAGCTAAAAAGCCGACTAAAAACTTGTGCTGTGATCTATCTGGTGCATGGGTGTGATATCTCTTAGAGGGAGAGAGGTTCAATGCCACACAGGGGAGAGACATCTTTTGCCTCCAGATGTAATCTAGTGTGGGAAAGGAAGACTGTTTCTGGACTTCAGTTCATACAACCCCTACATAATTTATGATGACAGGAGTGTGTTAGTAATGCCAAAGTTGTTACAGGTCGGTTGTGTTCTGAACCTTTCACTAACTGCTCTGTCCTTGTTTCTATGGGAAAGCTTTCATTTGTTAGGCTGTTCTTGTGTAGGAACACTTCCCTGTAAAAGAGAAAGCATGAATTTTCAAGTTAACATGATATAACCTGCTTCCTTCAAACAATTGTGTTACAGTTTCATCACTGAGAGGAAAGGAGAGGAGTTATGAAGAGCAGAACTGATAAAGCCTTTTCCATACCCTCTTAAAGCAGAGGAGGCTTATATGGTTTACATATAAGCTTACATGGATTACATCTGGTTTACACAGTTATTGTGGTAGAATTGCCACTCAAATTTACTTTTTCATTTTCATTGAAAAATCTCTTCTGAGCAAACAAAGTGTCTCACTTGAACAAGGGCTAAGTGCAAGTGTCATTCGGGTGTTCTGACAGCATGAGTTAAGACATTTTTGTGTGTGTCACCTGAGACATCATTTTAATTTTGCATTTCAATAGAATGCTGCTTTGTTGTGCAGTGGTGAGTTAAGCAAAGAAAATTACAAGATAAGGTGGCTTTTGCCACTTCAGTGCCACAGATAATTACAGAAGCAATAGGATGAGGTAGTCTGCACTCTGCAGACAAGTGGATCTGAAATGTGTCCTATGAAATAAAATGTATGTATATGTATACAGCCACTGAATGTTATGCCCAAGTCCCTGGGCATCTCTTAACTGCTGTCTATGGATTTCAGATACTGGATTTTGGAATTTCCTGCAGAGTTTAACTTGGATCTTGGGCTGATTCGTTTGACTGAAGAGTTTCGAGAAGTAGCCAGCCAGCTCGGATATGACGATCACATCCATCTTATTGATATCTCCAGCATGTAAGGATGTCATAAGCTACAACATCTTTGTGTCTGTAACAGCAAAATTCTAGTTCTGTACAAAATATAAAAATATTGAGGGCCATCTTGATCCTGAAAGATCAAAAAGAGCATTTGCAAAATATACTGTCTTTCAATCTGAAGCTACTAAAAATTTGAAATTCTAGTTACAGTTTCACTGTAAAGAGAAGACTCATCTGTGCGTAAGTTTTTCATATAAACAGGAAATAAATTATTTTCCTAACAAAGCTAGTGCCAATTAAGTGATTAAAGTTACTTTTTTTTTCTATACATTTTCATACAGAATAACAACTAATGCAGTGACTGATATGCTGTGTAAATCTTAGATTTTCTCAGGGAAGCTTTTTTGTTCTTTCATCAGTAATCTGTTATTTTTTGTAGTGGCTTTCTGTGTACTTCTCTTCTATGATTTAAGTGGATAATCTTTAGCATTCACATTTGTAGTTGTATTGCATCCAAATGATTACACTACTATTTCCTTGACATGCTGAAATAAAAGTTACCTTTTAAAAATCACCAGGTAGGCTTTTATATCTCACCTGATATTCTAGATCTTCTTTTAGAATATGACATGTGCATGGTGATTTTTCTTTATTGAAAAATGTCCTAGTAACCTGGAAGGACAGCACTACTAATGTCAATGAAGATTGCAAGACTTCCTTCAAGAACAGTACCAATGAAATCACATGAATATTACCTCTTGAATCTTCATTTTAAAATATTCACCTACTTAACATTAAAAATTAACCATTTTTAAGGATAACATGCTTCTGCTCTTTGAAGTGCTTTTACTGTATATGGGTAGGAATTATTCCATTGCTTGCAAGCAAATTATTTGTCTTTTCCCATCCACTTCTTATTGTTTTGTTAGTTGTTTGGCTGTTTCTGTTGTTCCATTATTTCAGTGACCTGTGATCTTACAGAGTGAAAATTAATCCTTGATGTTATGCAATTATGTTTTTATTCTGTATGAGAATTTGGTGTGAACTGTTCTGGTATTTCCAAAGCATCTTTAATTATGGCTTCCTATACCATGGGGAAAAATTAGTTGTCCTTTTGTTGTGTTAGAAACCTGCTATTATTTATCATTTGCAGTAGTGCTTCCAAAACTCTTTATTTTCTGTTATGCTCCTGAACAGGTCTTACTCAGAGTGTTTGTTATGTGCTGGATGTCACAGATCAGAAAATTTATGGTCTGTTTATTGGTAATTTTACACAAATATGTTCCACCTGTGGGCTACACTCACATATTCCCAAACAAGATTGAGACTTATACCTATTCTGTTGCAGTCCTTCCTATGACTGGATGAGAAGAGTTACACAGAGGAAGAGGATTTCCAAGAAAGGAAAAGCCTGCCTGCTGTTTGACCATTTGGAGCCCATTGAGCTAGCTGAACATCTCACTTTTCTGGAACATAAATCTTTTAGGAGAATCTCTGTAAGAAGCCTACAACTTTGTCACTTGCAATTAAGAGCCTGTCTTTAAGAAGTGTTCACATGGTTTAACATTTATGATTTTTCCTTTCCTCAACATTCCAATGTAGTAAACCTTTATAACCCCTCATATGATGTACATAGCAGTGGCTGCACCAGCACTTTCTAGACCTTTTTCATAACTGATGCTTTTAGTGACTAAAGCTAATTTTGTGGTGATATTCTGGGCAAAAATTACTGATAAAAGCTACAGTAGCCATGTCACAGCAATTGATTAATAGTATTGTCAAAAATCTTCACGTGTTTTCTTTTTCCCTTTTAAGTAAATAGCTAATTACTGTTCAGAAAACAACAGTGTCTTTGCAAAGAATATTTTAAGAGACTGAGATATACATTGTTCTTCTGTAGTCTCTGTTCACTCCCAAACACTTATTCAGAAACTGTCCTTTCATCTGCCAACTTCAGGTCAGGAGGGATCTCAGGAGGCCTCTAGGCCAACCCCCTGCCCAAAGCAGGGTCAGCTCTGAGATAGACCACATTCCTCAGAGACTTAGGCAGTTGGGTCTTGAAACCCTTGAAACTCTGCAAGAGCAGAGGCTGCACAACTTCTCTTTCCTACTTCTACCATATAGGCACTGAGAGAAATTCAGGTACAGTTGCTTCTTTTCACATAGGATTGTACATGGACAAGAGGCAAAAACGGATGAAAATAAAAGTAGAAGCTATAACAAAACAAATGTGTAAGCCAAATGCCAAAAAAAATTCATATCCATATGAAAGGGTCACATGATGCCACTGTATTTGGTGGCAAATGCAAGCAGTAAGTCCTCAAGACAACAAATGAGATTTTTTTGAATGTGTTTAGGAGCATGAAAGAAATTGAACTCTAAAACTAAGAAAAATATATGAGGTTTTTTGTTTGTTTCAAGAGAGGAAGGAAAAAGAGATCAATGAGGACCTGAGACCAGCCTAAATAGAATAACTTTTGATGTAGTTTAATAATGTTCAAAGGTTAATTACTCTAGACTTTAAATCATGGGAAAACACCCTACCATTATCTGTGCAATGCTAACCTCAAAGAAAGAGGGAAGGACAAGAAAAAAGGCATGGATTTCTAATTAGATTTAAGAAATGTTTTAATTCCTTTAGAATTCTAGAAAGAAAACTCAAACTTGCAATTAATTTTCTTTTTTTCTTTGCTGTTTCTAGTTTGTCTCTTAATTCTTTAGCTTGAATTTTGCTGTCTCAGAAGTTTCTCTGCAACCAATGAGAGTTAATTATTCTTGTACTACTTGTTCTCTCAAAGATATATAATTGTAGAACGTCATTAGTCTGAATTCTGTCTTTGTGTTTATCTATTTAAAAAATAAATGGAGAAGGAAGGGCAGTGTTAACTATAACAGTAAACATTTAAAATTATCTGAGTACTAAAATACTGTTTTTCTGCAGCTGTGAGACAAGCATCTGCCCTTGTATGTTCTCTAGCAGGCTGGTTTTGATCAGCTAAGACCAAGAATCCCATCTTACCTGGTACTGCTAGCAACTTCCCACTCAAGCTAAAGTTATGTCATAAGCTACTGCAAATCTCTCTTTAAGGGACAGGTGAAAAATGTTTTCCAGACATTTAGGGAAATTTAATTCTTGGGAGCCTATAGAGTATCATGCCTTAAGGATGTCAGAATAAAATGTTGTGTTGAGTAAAATACGGGAAAGAGGAAAGTAGCTCATTATGCATACACAGGTTTCTATATTTCCTGACACGCAAACAAGTTGTGAGTTAACATTTAAGTAAGAAATGAAACAAAAAAACAACAAACAGCTTTTTAGAAAGAGTTGTTGTGCAGTGGGGTCTGATGACCCTGAGTCATGGTCACTTTCTAAATAAGAGGAGCTTTAAAAAGAAAAAAATATCAAAGTTTCAAATTGATTCTTCTGTTGTCTGCCATTTTACTGAAAATGCCTTTTCTCTATTAGTTCACAGACTACCAAAGCTATGTGATCCATGGCTGCTTGGAGAACAATCCTACTTTGGAGAGATCTATTGCTTTATTTAATGGTATCTCCAAATGGGTCCAGCTCATGGTTCTCAGCAAACCAACACCCCAGCAAAGAGGAGAAGTAATCACAAAGTTCATCAATGTTGCACAGGTAAGTCTTGCGTACGAGTCTTTTCCTTCCAGTATAAAGCAGTAATATAAATAAAGATTGCAGTAAACAAATTAGCTGATGCTCTTTGTGCTGTTTCCTCAGTGAATAGCCTGGTCAACATCACTGAAGGTTATTTGTTCAGGTGTGGCATGTCTGCATTTTTTAACTAGTAGACATAACTATACAACAATTTTTCTTTGTTGTATGCTAGCTGGCAACTGTCACTAATGTGTGTTTCTTGTTGAGCTGAGCTAAGTAAAAAACAAAATGCAGAACCATTCTGTTTCATCCCCTGATTTCTGCTTTGGCCATGATAGGTTGTTTCCTTTAGCATGTTGTGTGACACTAAATATCTGATACATGTATTTCCTTAACTTTTAAATACACATGATCAATCTCTCCTGCAGAAGCTCCTTCACCTGCAGAACTTCAACACACTGATGGCCGTTGTGGGAGGTCTAAGCCACAGCTCTATTTCTCGCCTGAAAGAAACTCATTCTCATTTGTCTTCAGAAGTCACAAAGGTATGGTGGACTCCAGAATACAGACATATTGAGCCTAATACCGCCTCTTTGATGGGTTCTGCACTGCAGGGGTCTCACCAACACAATACTTGGATCATGGCAGGGCATCCTAAAAGGTACTTCGGTTGCATTCCTTTCAGTGGAGTAGGATAAGCTTTAATTGCCTGTGCCAGAGAGGGAAATCACGCTGTCGACACCCTGACATGAGATGTGCTCATTTAAAATAGATTAAGGGAATGTTATGAATGCTTTCACAGAGACTTGCTTCTCTGGCTATTTGTAGGACTGGAACGAAATGACAGAGCTGGTCTCTTCCAATGGAAACTACTGCAACTACCGCAAGGCTTTTGCTGACTGTGTTGGCTTCAAAATTCCTATTTTAGGAGTCCATTTGAAAGACTTGATTGCTGTCCATGTCATTTTCCCTGATTGGATAGATGAGAACAAAGTTAACATAGTGAAAATGCAGCAGCTTTCCATCACCTTGAGTGAACTGGTTTCCCTGCAGACTGCTTCTCATCATTTAGAGCCTAATATGGATTTAATTAACCTGCTAACCGTAAGTACTGAACATGTTTCAATTCACTGCTGTTATTCAGATGTTGAGTGTCAGTAGGAATATTCATATCTATAAAGGTAAGTGCATATCATTATCCCAGTTCTGAAAAAGAAAACAGAGAGAATTCAAAACAGAAACAAGTTCACATGAGAAGTTAACGAAGTCAAAGAGAGTTACTGTAGTATGTGATGGCTGGAAGCACCAATAGTGTTGTTATAAATTAATTTTAAGAATGACAGAAAGAGGGCTGTATTTATGTTAGGAGAAGCAAAAACTGAGTTCTGACTACTTAGAATTGAGTCTTATGACTCCTGTGAAAGAGTGGGTGACATGTTGACATGGACACACAAGTGAAATTTCAACTTGAGCATCATTCTGTTCTTGCTCCCCTGTGCTTTCCATGTGACACAGTACCTTTCCTATCCAGTAAATAATATGTTCTTGAATGTTCCTAAGCAGCCACTGCAACTGCTCCTCCTTTACCCTCCCTTTTCTCCTTGTTAATGAGGACGTTTGAGGAGGTTTGAAACTTGCACGCACAAGTTAAAAATAAGAATTTGAATGTCCCATTTCAAACCAAAGGAAAGTGAGATCTCAAAAAGGTTGTGTAAAACTTTTTTTTTTTGACTAAAACAAAAAATGCCATTTTGAGAAATATTGCACTTTATTCCAAAACGTATTGAAGTGTGGAGCCTGAACCCTCAGGCCAAATCCTGTTCCTATTGAAATGTAGTTATTTTAGCACTGGTCTCAACTGCAGTAGTGTTTGATTCAGCACCACAATTTGTTCAGGTCATGGGCAAAACCTAGTATCTTGGAATTAAAAATAAAACCTGTGAAGCTTGAAGAATAAATCGTTCTGTTTTTTATAAAATAGTTGATCTTGCAAGCAAATAAAAGTCACCTGCTCAGAGAGTAGCCTGAAAAATGTCATGTTAGATAAAGGACTTTCTTAATATGTAATCAGTTCATGCTGTTTCTGTTCTTGCTATTTAATTTTGTCTTTCAGATCTCTAATCCGTACAAGAAAATTTATTTGCTTTCTTTAAATCACTGTAATTCTTCTAAAAATAAACTTAGAACTAAAAAAAGTCTGTGTGTAAATAGGGCAAATTTGAGAATTTTTCCACTGTTTGTTTTGTCGTATGACATGAACTTCTTGTCGTATGGCATGTTTTTCTCTTTTAGATGACAGAGAAAAATCTAGATCAAAAGCCAGGGAAATAATTTTATTATCTCTGAATAGCTGTTACCGAACCAGTCAATGTCTCAGTGTTGTCCCCCACTTCCTGGGGAGGTGGGAACCAAATTCCAATTTTTCCTCAGTCATGTCACAGACTGGAGGTGACTCTCATTACCTAACTCATTATATAGGTAAATACCTTTACTGGAAGTCACACTGGAAGGAGCCTTGGATTTTTTCCTTCCATGCCTTACTTCAAAATACTCTAAAATATGCATATCTAGAAAGTAAGCAGTGGTTATAATTTGTGATGGATTTATGCTGGAACTGATCAGGTACACAACTTTACTCTGTGAAGGCTGACAAATATGAATCTGAGCTACCAAGTTGGTGTGGATATACCCATGGATTCATTGTAATGAGGATTGGGAAAATTTGGAGGAATAGGAAAACCTTTCTCCAGTTGCACCTTTTGTGGAACAAGTCCTAATCCTGGTTAGCTGGGCAGAGAAGAGAAACACTGTATGTTGACCACTGCAGTGCTCTCTTAATTTAAATTTTAGACTATAAAGGCAGACATTTATTGTCTTTTTTTTGTTTCTTTACTGATTGAGAGTTGATTTCTTGTGACACTCTTCCCCTTCCTGGTCATTTCTTACAAACTTGGCTGTGAGGTGGGGGGAAGTGGAACCTCAGGCTTTAGGGAAACGAGCAATAAAATAGTAAGTCCAGAAGGGTAGAAATTAGACAATGTGAAGTGAGAGATGGAAGCTGAACTGCTGCTGCCACTTTCATTAGCTGTTCTCTCTTTTTGGTGACAGGCTGCTTTCCAAAAGGAGTAGAAACCTTGAAGGTTCATATCCATCATTGCATCAACCTGAGTTCATATAGTATATCTAGTTTTCCTTTCTGAAAAAGAAATATTTTTCTTGGTTTTTTTTTTTGTTTTCATCAAAATGACAGGGATCTTATTTGTATTTTTGTATTTAATTCAGTGTATTTCATTTACCATGAGAAGTAGTTGTGTACATGATGGGTAGTTCATCACTTAAGATGCTCTGATATATTAATTCATAATATAAATCTGCTGTTTTTGTTATATTTGAGCTATTCTGATTGTAATAAATGAAGTTGCATAATGTAATGTTGATTCAAGACTTGATCATGGGCTAGAATTAACTTGTTCTGCTTTTTACCTGTTAGCATGATTCCGTGGTTGTACCTTTATGTAATGATGGTGACAGCCATAGATATCTAGGTAGACAGCTGTGGGTGTTCTAAAACCTTTCCAGGGTAATTCTCTCTTCATATTAGTCACTGGAAGTGTGGTTGTGTATTAAGTACACTTGATAGTGTGGGAGTTTTGATTTAAGATGGTGACTTCTGGGAAGGAAAAAAAACACATTTTTACAAAAAGTTCCAGAGTTTTGGTACATATCATAATATGAATATTCTTGTTTTTCTTCCAGTATGTAGGTTTTGTCCTAATCTGTGCATATGAATACAATACCTTTCTTTTTTTTTTTTACCGTGGTCTCTCAAACAACGTAAGTCCAGTAATAATGGACTTACATAGTAGATTAAATGTTTCTGTCTATCTTTTTGTTAAACAGAAAGTTTTAAATTAGAGGCTGGAATCAGAGAAAGAGGAGAAGAAAAGGATTGTAACCTAAAGCTGACAACAACTGACAACTAAAAATAGTTGACCTTGCTATGTGTAAACGGTCTTTTAGCAGATTTAGCCTCCCTTGCTACCAAAGTCATCTTGAGTTTTCAGAACCTGAAGAATTAACTATTCTTTTTATTCCTAGGTCTTCCCTCTCTAATTTAAACTGTAAATTTTTTTCACATTTTGCCTTATTTAGAGAAACTCCCTTTCAAATCTCGTAAAGGCATCTATATGCATAGAGTGCTTTTCATTTGCATGTGAATTGGCTGACCCAACTATTTGTTCACTTCTGATGTTTTTCCATTAAGCAGCTTCTATCTGGGCAAGCTTTTAGTAGGTGTCTTGTCCTGATAAGCAATGTGTAAATCTCTTGCCTGGCCTCCCTCCCTTGCAGTGTTGCCTTTTACACCACACTTAGCCAGTGCTAACAGCCTGGTCTGTGCTTGCTTGACAAGTAAATCACTGGGTGCTGGTTTGCTAGTCCAACAACTTGCACAAAAAGATAAAATAGGCGTGTGGGGAAATGCCCTGTTTCTTCTCTTCCTCAGTGATGGAGCCTCATTTGCTCTGGGGGAGCTGATACCTTTCAAGTGGTTTGGAAATGGTGATGTTTTGGGAACCTCTGTTAAGAGCTATGAAGGGAGAGCTTGGCTTAAAAGCTGGAGTGAAAGCCTGATAGTAAACTTCAGGCCACCTGGTCAAGGGGCTTACAGCCATTTTTCAGATGCTATTGTGTGTATAGACCAAAAGGGTGAATGGGGAACAATAGGTCTCTGGCTTCAGTGGTAGCTGATAAATGATCAACGATTTGGAAAGTTGATCTTCTCTAGTCTTAAACGTCTGCACACAAACTTAGAAGTCTGCTTCTCCCCATCCCCAACCCTCTCCACCCCACCCCATCTTGTTGTTGGCATAAAAAATCAGCTTCTATCTCAAAGAATTTTAGCTTTGAACAAGTGGCTGAAAGAAGCCAACATTTTGCATGGAAGTTAACACCCCACAAATAAGGGAAAAGTTTGCTGTATGGACAGCAGTGACATATATGCCAAATTTACGAGCATAGGAGACTGCAAAAGCTGAGGGAAAAGCAAGTCCTCCCTTGTCTTGTGTAAATAAGTCTGTGTTACATGGGCAAGCGAAGTAAATGTGTCACAACTCAGCTGCCAGTGAGCCAGAGTATGTTACATGAAGATGGACTCACTTCTTAATTCCTACTTGCTCTTTGTCTGTGTGGTTATTCCTCCTTTCTTGCCCTATTGGCCACACTCGTTCCATCTCCACCGACTTTGTACTTGATTCTGTACCACTCTCTGGAATTCAAAATATGGAGCTAAGAATTAGTAAAAGAGGACCTAGCCATGAGGTTGGCAGTGCAACAGAGAGGAATAACAGCTCTAATGACATTTTTGTCATTAGAAAACTTATTTTTCATAAGGATGCTTAAGGGATTTCCTTACCTGCTCTGCAGTATTTCTATATTGTTTTTATTTCACAATGTGAATAAAAGCCCACAAGTAAATGTTTCATCACTTTCTGTGGATTGGACGTGGATCTCAGTCTCTCAACTAGACCACAATGTATTTATGCTAACTGTGGTAGAACTTATTTGGTGCCATCATTTTCCCCCCACTATTTTTAGGTCTCAACAGCTATTTATCTAACCCGTTCTGAGAGTATATGCAAATGACTGGAAAGTCCCAGTCATTTGTACAGTCTAGTGAAGAGAATGAGAAATACCTAAACAATCAAACTGAAAGTCACCGTCCCTAACTTGTGTTCAGTAAGTTCCACTTAGAAAAAAAAATCATACATTTCTGATCACTCCCCTACCCTTCTCAATCCCCTCAAAATTGCTTGGAAAAAAATAGGACAGCAATGAAAGTCAAATTAGAATGAAAACTGCCACTCGCTGAAAAGGTTGTCCTAGGAAAACTCTTATTACAGTTTATGCATCAGAGCAAAACAGTAAACAAAATATAAAATATGTGCTCATGTAACTGCATAGTCATCATGCTTGTAATTTTTTTGCTAACGTATGAAAGTTCTGAGCTAGACAACACCTTGTACACTGTGTGTTTACACATCGTGCCTAATGAAGCTGTAACCACTGCTTATAAGGTTGTATAATTCAGGGAAGGGGAGATACAAGCTTGTCAGTAATACTGATGCATTTCCACTCCCAAATCCATGGCCTGTTCACCTGCCCTGCTGAGAAAACTGTGCTCTTTCATAGGAACAGGACAATGCCTTTTGAACTAGCAATTCTGCTCTCAGTCCCAGCCTGACCTGATAATATCACGTGCTCTGATTGAGTTCTACTTATTTTATACCACCAAGGACCCTAAGAATACAGTCACTGAATAGCTAAGTACATGAACAATAATTGTTACAGCAGCTACCGGTTCTATGTTATCTTTAGGACAGGCTCTTTCCTAACCCTGTGGCAGCAGCATGCTGGATGGGAAAAGGAACCTGCAGGATGCACAGACTTTTGCTGTGCCCGTAACCAAATTACAAAGCGCAAAAATCAGCATAGTGTTACAGCTAGACAGAATTATTAATTCAATCTCTAGACATCTGTAAAGCCATGTGTTCACTCTGGGAACCTGCCTGGGGAAGGGGCACAGCTTCTGTCTTACTCATTGCATAAAATTCTGTCTAAAACCACTTGGTTCCTAGAGTTCCTAGGGTTGGTTCTGCAGTACAGTGTTGCTGGTCCTGCTTTTTACTTACTTCGTACTTCTGGTTCTTTAAAAATAACCTTCTAACACAGTTGTTTTGTCAGCTGCAATTCCATCTGCCTGCTCAGGAACATGCTTTTAACAGAATCTTTGCTTAACTGGGAGTTTGTAAGGTGGATGACAACTTCAAATCACATCAATTACTCCAAAGCCAATTCATGTAGGCATGTGATCACAGGAAACATGTAATGTTTGTTTCCTCTCATTACAAAACACTAGCTGCAGTACTTTTCTCCTTTATCACTCCAAAAGAGGAGGAATTTACTTGCAGACCTGCACCAGCACAAGATCCATCTGCCAAAGCAAAACCAGAGAGATTCACCCTACTAAAGCATAGTTATGCCCCTTCTTTTTTCTCAATAAGTCTTCTGGGTAAAGAATGAGAACACGGAAGAAAAATCTTTCATTTATCTCAAAATACAACCTGAAAGGCAATTTGCCTTACTTGCTGAGAGGAGATCAGGAGCAGGCCAGGCTGAGCTGTATGGGATTGGTCCTGCTGGAGCACCTTGCTGCATCAACAGCGGTAGCAAACCCAGCTTGCCTCTCACAGGCCTGTGTCAGTGCCCTCCCTGTGTTCCAGGAAGGGCTTTTTGCACAGACTGGTCTCTGCAGAAGAGCTGCAGTGCTATAACCCTTCTTCAGGAATAACATTTGACTGGAATACAATATGAAATCCTTCCAGCTTAGCCCCTCTACAACTATTTTCCTGAAGTTTTTGCATTCAACAGGTTATTTCTCTGAGATACCTCATGACCACGGAGCTGCTAGAAGAAAGTGGTTTGCATAAGGGTGGTCTTTGGGGCCAATGTCCCTCTTTGCATAAGGTCAGCACGCAGCCCCCCTCAAAGTCTGAGGATGAGGGTTGTAACAGGCCTTGAGCACAGTACAGACATGAGCAGCAATATGTGTGTTATGTTAGCTCCGAAAAAATCTGCTTTTCCAGCAGCTGCATGCAGCTTTGGCATGCATACTGAGCTCTGAGTAGGAAAACTTTTTGTTTAGCTTCAGTGGAAGGTATATCTCTATTTACAAGCCTGTCATATTCAACCCAGTCTAATAAATAATACTGGTTTTCCCTCTTTCTTACACATAGCTGTCTCTGGACCTCTATCACACTGAGGATGATATCTACAAGCTCTCACTGGTGCTGGAACCAAGGAACTCCAAATCTGTAGGTCATCTTTTACTACGTTTTGACATACTGCTTATTTTGTCTGCATGCAGTTGACTATTTTTTAATGATGGTTAATGTGTTATTCTTATTCATATTCACATAAAGTGGGGGTTTTTTTAGTGTATTCTATACAAGCTTTATGATTGTATAGAAAATACAGTTATTATTTATAGATTTTAGTGCACATTGGGAGAAGTAAGTAGTGGAACATGCCAGACTTCATTATTAATTACTTTTCAACAAAACCTCTGCAAGTCCTTGAAAACAGAGTTCTGCTTTAGGTATAGATATCTTTAGTAACATTAGTTACTTATTGTGTGACTCTTAGTTCATTTTCTGGTTGACTATGCACTTGTATAAAATGGCACTGAATTAAAAGATTTGTTTAAGGTAAGGCAAATAATTAGCTGTAATATTTTAAAGCTGTTTGTTTAAGTATAATCGCCTGTATCTTGGACTCTCGAGTAATGTTCAAACACATCAGAATAGACATTACTCTTTTTTTTTGTTATATGCAACTAAAAATAATACCGCATTGGTGCCATTTTCTTTATTCTTTTCAAGTCTGAGAATACAGACAAATCTCGTAATTACCAGTTGAATTTCACTCAAAGTGTTATTCTTTCTTCCATTGCCAAAGTTTGGGAATTTCTCTTCCCTCTGAGCATTTCATCAAGGCATTAACATTTTTATTACCCATCATATCCAGCATATATTGCTCTCAGGCTGAGTCCTCTCAAGTCTGTTACCGGTAGAAACTGAGGGTGGCTAGATGTGCTTCACAGAGTGTGAGAGCAGAGTCCAGTAGGCTGAAGTCATGCATTGCAGTGCTTTGTAAGGTTTTGAAGTATTCTTAAAAGCAAACAAGGAAGCAGAACCCTTTAATTTCCAAGTACAAGGTTTCTCTGGGTTTTAAGATAGTTTATCATTCTTGGAGACCAGTTTGAGGACTATGTGTCCTCAAATGATGATGAGCAACAGTTAATGAATATTTCCATAGCCAACACTAGCTCAGATTGAACACTTGGAATTTCGTTACTGAGTCTCCGGTCATTTTGGATATGATTTGACCACAACAGTTCCCATTTATTGCAATCATTTTGGATCCCTCATGCTCTCATTACTGCTAGTAAAGTTGAGGTGTTACAGCCATATGCTGCAGAAGGTCTAATGTGCCACTACCGTAAATGAAGAAAATTATCACGTTGCTGCTTTGATCTCCAGCCTTAGCTTTAAGCAGGACAAAAGCAATACAAACAGTACTGTGAGCTTTAACAGTGCCAAGCAATTGTGGTATACTTCTGCATAGGGATCAATGAATAACCAGTGACATTGAGCTGTTGCAGCACCCTGATGGGTAAAAAGCTGCAGCTGAATCGACAGAAGCGGGACTATTTGAAGCATACTTCTCTTTGATGGAGTGCCAAAGCACACAAGCTATATTAGAGGGGAAAGAATCTGCAGAGCTTTTGTATGTGGAAAAATTTCTCAAAGGCAACGTGGCAGCACAGATATATCACTCCAACTGCTCCTTGATTTATTGTTATATGGTACCACTCCCACACAGGTGCACAACAGAGGAAGTGCCTCATGCTGCTGCAGTCATTTTCAAGGCAAAAGTGAAGCTAATCCCTTAGCATACAATTCTGCTGTCAACAGGGACTTGAGCAAGACCTTCTTTCTGCTAAAACCGTGAGGAGAATCTTCAGTCAGTAGAGCAGCCTAAAATAACACTGAAGAATGACCACCAGCTGTAGTATAGCATCTCCCTGTTACAGTGTCCTGCTTTTCCCTCCACATTAGTGATCTTCTTGTTGGGAGTTCCTACTAGTACATCTGTGGTCTATAAGACAACTCTGCCCAGTGCAATTATGCCACTGATAATTTTTTTGCTTTTCAATAGAATTTATGTCAGTGCCAAAATACACAGACGAAAATGCTTTCTCAATCTACAATCCCATTATCCCTGTGCTGGTGAAATAGATGGGAGATACAGTGAATCACAAGCAGCATGACCAGATTCAGTGTTTCTGAACATTCAATAAAATCAGCTTAGTAGTATCTGGACAGCTGGTTAGCACCTTTCCTCATAGCATGCATTTCAAATACATAAATAAAATCATGATTGTTCATATAAGCCTATGAGTGAAATAGAAGGAACCAACATTTCTCTTTGGGTAGTGGGCAGTAACATGCAGTTTTCATTGCAAATTGTCAAAGAAAACATAAAAATTGAATGAGGCTTCAAATGAAATATCCCAAAAGAAAGAGCAAGGCTCCAGTGGGTTCAGTCACTTTCTGCCACTGTGCACTGAGACCAGCAGGTGATAAAAGCTCTCTGTGAGGACTTGGTAGTCTAGCACCATGCTGACACTTTTGATACAGATGCTTTGAGTGTCATCTCTAAAAGACTACTGCATTTATGCATATTTTTAAAGCGAAAGCATCTACCAGCATGTTGGTCCATCACTGTGTGGTAACATTAATTTTAGAATTAAAATATTCTGCCAATGCTGTATTCTGCCAATACATGTTCACTGTATTTCTTATTGCAATTAAATTCTTTTGATATAGGTATTCTTTATTCCCAAACTTACTTGTGCACATTTGTATGGGTCAAAATCCATTGAGGCGTTGATAAAAGCTGTTCTAACAATTCAAAAAGGAAAAGCCAAATTAATAAAGCAACCCACTAACAAATCCTTCTTTTCTTTTCCAACCAAATACAGCTGTGACCATTTTCCATCTTGATGTCAAAGCCTACAATACCATTGTTATACACAATGATAACTGTAACATCTTTACGTGTCTTGTCTCCCTCTCAACCAATTTAAAGGGTGATAGATGAGACCCAGGTTCTTTGCTCATCAGCTAACACTGGGGCCTTCTGAGACTGTGGACTCTCCCCCTTCTGATCCAAACCATGCTGAATTTTTTCTGCTTGACACTGCTTCACTTGCTAGATGTCCAGTGGCAGTGCAGAAAAAGGCCAGTACGCCTTACAGTTTTTTTCATGCTAAATGGTTATTTTTGAATCCTTACCTGAAACTGTGTTCAGGTTTGTCATACATTTTCCTCTTGAAAAAGCTGAGCTGCATGCCAGAGCTACTCCCAAAGCACTGTAGTGGTGTGGAGGGAGTTGAGCTGTGAGTTCTGTGCATCAAGTGAGCTGTCAGCTACTGTTTTGTCAAGACCAAGCTGTTTTGAAAATAAAATAGTCTGGCTGGTGTTATCTGCAGAGCAAGTCAAAGGTTAACCCCTTTCTACTCAGACTGTCTAAATGAATTAAGCTGTGCATCCTGGCACACCTCAGCTACAAACCAGTGGGATTGCTGAGCACAGTGCTGCCTCTGTTTCTGCATCCTGCTCTCTTCTTGGTGCATCACAGAGCAAGAGCATTAACTTATTCAGTCTGTGGCAGTCCCTCATATGGTTCTTGGGCACAGTCCCTCTGGCAGGGAGTTGAGGGCAGGCTGTGTTGGGGTGGAGAGTTCCTCAGGGCTTTACTGGGAAGGAGAAAAAGCAGGTTTCTGGGCTTGTATATTTCTGATGCTGTGTCCAGATACCCTCCTTCCTTCTGTCTTACTCTGAGTCTTGTTGCTGTTGAACTGTCTGGAGACGCCTGTGAGGAAAGTCTAGGTTTGCTTCTTAGCTCACTGGCTGCTGCTGCTGCTTGTGGTGCAGCTGCGAGGTGCCACAGCAAGCCCAGCTGAAGCTGTTAGTGGAGGCAAGCAACCCTCTAAAACCTTGACTGATGTTTTGCTAAGCACATTTTTTCAGCACGGGGACTCCAGCAATTTGTGGTTGTAGCTCTGACGTTTAGATGTGCTTTTAATGGGAAATTGAACTTCTTAATTCATATTTGAAAATCCTTGCGTTCTGATCCATCTCTCAGCAGCCTACCTCCCCGACGACCCCTAACAAGCCAGTAGTGCCACTGGAGTGGGCATCTGGAGTGGTACCAAAACCTGACCCTACAGTCATTAATAAACATATACGAAAACTGGTGGATGTAAGTATTTGGCATAATATACTGGTCAAAGAGGACAATGGCTTTGATGTTTTCGTCATTATAATTAATTTTCAAGGTTATCAAGAAGTTGTTATGGTTGGGGTGAATTTCAGACACGTGACAACAAATTTGAGCCCTTACTAATACATTCAGAAATATTTATTTTATTCCTGTAATCAGCAATGGGATTAGTAAACAGGTTTCTGGATGCAAAGGAGCAGACTTTGAGAAGCATTCAAAATGTTGCTGCTGTTCAGTAGGTTTGTAGAGCAAATATAAATTTGAAGGACAAAGTTGCTTTTTTTCCAGCTTTAGCCATCCACTTCATGTCTCATAACAGACTACTAGAAACAAAACTATTCAGAAACAAGGTCTCACACATTAATAGGTCCAGAGAAATTTTCCAGAAACCCTAGTTCTGATTTTTGACATACTGTTATTTGACTGTCCGGAGCATGTTACATATGATAAAGATAACATTGTCTTGGTGTCACTTTAAAAATGTGGACATGAGTTCTTGCAGAATTCTATCTGGGATCTTCCAGCTTCAGTTTGGAAGGTGATGTGTTGTGTTAGCTAATGCAAACAAAACCAAACACTGCCAGAATCCTTTGGAGAGAATGAGTGCTGTTGTGTTGGTGTGTAAGGGACTTTTAGTGACGTGAGCAGCACGTAGATGTATCAGGAATGTGTTGTAGATAATGAAGCAAGATTTCCTTCTGCTTTTTACAAATTAATAACTAAGTCTGAGAGGAAGTATTAAATTCTGACCTTGTCTGTGCTACAGATCATTAATTAGGGTTATGTTGTTAACATAACTTGAACAAAGTCTTAGTTCTCTCACTCAGACTTCAAATATGTCTTGTAGTTTGCTTTCTGTACATGATCTTTTTTTAAAAAAGTTTAATTTTTCTTTTAATGTGGGATGCCAGAAATGCACATGCTGTTCCTGTATTGCTTTTTTCAGTGCCATATGTGTTGATAAAAATCAGTCCACATTCAAACCTCTCTTTGATAGCTTGTTTAAATAGGAAGTCTGTCACAACCCCTTAACCTTTCCAGAATGGCTGGGTGGGGGGTTGTGCTTGTTCCTATGGGTGGGGGAAATGTGGTACCCCATTTCACAATTTTGGCCTGGTTCAGGATGTACGATCTTGAGTCTGACAGGCTTAAAACATGGTCTGGGGCTTTTGTGGGTACTACTTACTAAAGGGCTCACACCACTCTGTACAGCTGTTTTCATTTTACCAATTTTTGCTGTTTACTAGCCGCTTTGAGTTGTGCTTTAAGGCATTGGTTTTATTACAAAAAGTGTTGAATGCTACTCGGGTAGCTTTGGCTCCTTCTTAATGATGCATTTTTGAGGTCTGCCAGTCATCCGCTACAGGTCTTTTGAAAGATACTTAGAAATTGGTTTAATTGGGTTCTTGTTAAAATAAGGATAATGCAAACACCTTTCAGAGGTCTCAGTAAATTAATTTAGTGTTTTGTCAACCAAATTTTAATCTAATGAGAGAGTTTGTACTTCACAATATGTCTTTCAAATAGTCATGTTGACTTTGACACTCATGTTTTTCTCATTAGCATCACACTGCTGTAGCTTTAACATCCCTTGCACATCTCTGCAAACAGTAAGACAGAATGTAGTAATTCTTCAGCAGCTAAAGAAGGTTTCCATCACTTTATGTGACCTTTTAAATTTGATCCTGTATCTGTTTTTGCTTAGTGATGAACTGGACTGGTTTGATGGAAGGGAATGGTTGTTAGATCCAAAGTGCTTGTGATCTGGAGGACAAAGTATTAGTAAACAAATCAGATCGAAAGAGTAATGTGACACAGTAGAGGTGACCAACTAGTAGTGAAGTCAAAACCATCTGCAATACTCACGGGAAAGCTGCTGTTGTGTTGGTGTTGTTTTCTTTCTTTCTTTTTTTTTTTTTTTTTTTTTTTGTGATTAAAAAGTATACTTTAGTGACATTTCCAATAAAGAAGAAAAATAAAGCAAGAACAATTATGTGTGAAGAGCTGTGGAGGACCATCACTAGATAAATACTGAGGTCAAATTTCTTTAAAAATTAGCCACTTTTTCCCAAAGAGGCCAATAAATATGGGTGCATCAGAACCATGTAATTACATGGTTGAAGAAGGTGTTATAGATTCAGGATAGGCTAGATATTAGTACAACAATCCTTTTTTCTTTTCCCAGTCTGTCTTTAGGAACTATGATCACGACCACGATGGTTATATTTCTCAGGAGGACTTTGAAAGTATAGCTGCCAACTTTCCCTTTTTGGACTCTTTCTGTGTGCTGGACAAAGACCAGTAAGTTTGGAGATTTATTTATGGTGGTTTGGGGTTTTTTCCTCAATTTAAAAACTCATGGAAACCAAATATTTAAGAAACAGTACCTCTCAAGTTTCTTGTGTCTGACAAGACCACTGAAGGCTGAATTTTCTTATCATTTAAATTCTTATGCTGTAATCAGTTCTTTAAGTCCATCCAGGCTGGAGTCCTGCTGTACCTGGTACTTTAAAATAATTTATGTAATAGCTTAATGAAGAATTCCTGCTGGGACTGGGTCAAAACCCTAGAGTACTGCCAAATTACAGTGAAAATTCTGTATCCAGACCAGGTATCAGACTGATGAAACAAATAAGTTGTGTACAGGAACATGAGTGTATGTAGCAGAGAGAGGGTAATAAACATTCTAGGAGTTACATATATTTTCTAGGCAGTTGGGCTTGATAATTCTTGTTGTCCAGAATGTCTGGTTGTGAAGGCTCCTGGTCAGAGGCATAACCTCTTGGTCTGTGTGAGCAGTAAGTCAAAATCCTTCATTTAATGGCCTGGCCTGTGCTCTGATACCATGAACAGGTGAGAAAACAAGGTCTGAGCTGTAAGCTCAGTGTTTGTTGTTTAAAGAAAGATAAAAACCACAAAGGCTCTAATGATTTTTTCCTGCCAGGACTGTTGCAGCTCTTTCAAAGAATGTGCTTTGTGTGCTGCATGCTTTCTGCAATGAGAAAACTCTGAAATGTCCAGTGCATTGAGCAGTGACAGATCTAATCTACTTTTTATTTCCCTAACAGAGATGGTCTTATAAGCAAAGAAGAAATGATGGCTTACTTTCTGAGAGCTAAATCACAGTTCCAGTGTAAAATGGGACCAGGGTTTATTCATAACTTTCAGGAAATGACCTATCTTAAACCAACTTTCTGTGAGCACTGTGCAGGATTTGTAAGTATGTTTTTAATAATAGCATATATTAAAACCAATTTTTACCCTTTAATGTAGATGGGGTGAAACTGGCTCCACACATTGCTAAAGTCCCTTGGCCAAATAGTATCTCATGGCATTTAGAAGCACCAAACACGTACTCGTGTTTTAGCTGTGCTATCCAGTTTTGATTTAGTTGTTTCTGAATACTGGCATTTGTAAGAATTTCTGTTGTGGGGGTGGGGGAAATAAAATTACATTAGTTAAAGGATATTAGAGACTATATGAATGGCTTTACTTGGTTTATCTTAAGTTCTTTAATTTGGCTTGATTTCCTTTGTAAACAAGCTCAAGGGAAAATGGATGTCTGGAACAGAGGATGTAGATGAGGCAAAAACCACTCCTTCTCAGGAAATTGCACATGGCAACATAGCTATGTTCATAATTCTCTGAATGGCTGTAACAGCCCTAATTTTTTCTCTATTGAATTAACAGATCTAATTGGTAAAGAAATCAAAAAGTGCTTCCAACAGTTGGAATTTTTAAAATTTTTTTTTGGGGGTCTTTATAATTCGCTTTTCCTCTCAGCCATAACTTACCAGATACCACTTATTAGAATGTTCTGTGCATAGCTGGGAAATGATTGGTTTTGTGGACATTTGTGTTGCTTGTAAACCTCCTCTGAGTTTTCCGCTTCAAACCAAGTATAGTAAAGAAAAAGGAACCTCTATGATAAAAAAGTTACTTTAATGGACACATTCACCTGAAATCAAATGTCCACATTTTTCTCAGCTAAAGCAATAAGGGCAGAGGGCCATGTCCTCTGCTTACATGTGGCTCACATAACAGGGTGTGAACTCAGACCGTGTCCCTGCTCTCCAGAACGGATCTGTCTCTGCTATCAGTGGCAAAATCCCCAGCTTTATTCCATGAACTTTTCCACTAGGCAATATTTCTTCATGGTTGAAAGTAACAGCAATAGCATTGATAAGTGCAGAAATGTGTCTCCTTTCAGACCGGTTCTGGTGTTCCTGCTCTTGTCCATGCTCCCATCTTCCACTCGCTTCTTTTGCAACGTGTTAGTCTTGTCCAGATTCTCGTGGTCTCTATCGCAATTGGTGCCACTGATCAAGGCCATGGGCAAGAGGGAATTCCACATATTTCTGCTATAGCTGCCAAAGCTTTGGAGGTGACATGGCCAGGGCTGATTCAGGAGTGTGGTGGTGGGCTCTAGAGCTGACAGCTCCAGTAGACCAAAGGGGCAGGGCCGGTCACTGGCCAGAGCCTATAGTGTCAGGCTGCCTGCAGCCTTGGGGACACGTCATTGTGTTCATGTTTGGAAGGCTTCCATAACAAAGCAAGGCCCGAGGACTGCCCTGTAACATCCTTTCCACCAGATATTTTTCTCCTGCATCAGTTTGCTAATTGGCCATTGTTGGATTTTTCACGTCTCCCTGATTACACCCTGTGCAAGAATACAAATGAGTAAGGGGTTGTACAGGAAATGGAAATAAGGTCATTTTTCCTGTCAACTCACTGAAGTCATTGGCATTGTTCTGTGGATGAGTTGGACTGACAGGACAGGAACCGACTAAAAATCTGCTGCGTATTTGTTGTGTATTTCAGTGCTGCTCATCTGCAGGTGGAAACCTAATTTCAAGCTGATGTACTGATTCACAGTCAAAATAATCTGCGCTGACTGTGCTGCAGGATGAATTGACATGACAGCACAATGCACACAGTTATTAAAACGATGTGAACTTTAAAGGTCAAGTTAAACCTAATGCCATTAAGCAGCACAAAATTGGTATACCCATGGCCAGTCTCAGTTCCGTCCCACAGCTTGAGTTGCACCACATGGCAGGGTAGGTGACCGGCCATCCCCCTAAGCTTTATGATCTGAATTTGCACATATCCTCTTACCTTGGAGCTGGCTCAAGCCAGGTTTGCAGCAGAGCTGCGTTAGACAGATTCAAAACTTTAGGTCACAATTCAGGACATGACACTTCAGCTAAGCTTTCACTGTGGTGGGTAACCACAAGAGTGATGCCAAATTTGAGTAGGAGGAAGGTACAGAGCTAAGAAGGTGAGGAAAAATCTCTTTGGTGGGAACAGATTAGAGCTTAAATTAAATAAATAACAATCCACACCTTTTACAGTGATCCTGTAAAAGAGACCTGGGAAAATAGGTCATTGCTGCTCTTTCAAGAAGGACTGGGGTACTCCACTGTCACTGCCTGACCACAGCAACTGCATTCACTGTGTATTAGCAGGAGAAGAACAAGCAGCAGGCTTTCTGTGGACCCTTTCCACTGTTGTCCTTTCTGTTCTTTTGTTCACCATTCTTCCACCTTGTCTAATCTATTTTTGCTTTCCTCAGGACCGCATTTTTCCTTGCAAATTCTTTTGGGCAGTGTATGGGATGGTTTTTTCCCCCAGAATCTTTCCATTCTGTTTATTTTACTCTTTCCTTTGTATTCTGAATGTTCTCCAGCTCTTCTTTTTGAACCTTTCTTTAATGACCATATTCAGGACCTACTCTCTGTGCATGGATTCTTATAAATCTGTTGAGGAGCCACATTCAGTTTCAGCTGCCAGGATGTGCTCACCCTCCTTACTAATGTTTTGAATGAGTTCAGGAAAAATAAACACCACGGTCCACAGGTTTTTTTCCTTTAATGCTCAAGTTAGAAAAATTGCCCTTTCCTCTCTCTGCCTCTCAGAGTGGAAATGTTTATTTTTATAATGCCATGGCTATAGATACAGCACTTCTGAGTGTATAGAAAACAATTTGCTAGGGAATTTTCATACTTCCAAGCAAGCCTGCTCATATTGCAGTGAAAGCTTCCCAAAAGTGGGACCACACACACTGCCCTCAGAAGTTCAGCATTTGGTTGTTATGTATGTCAATACAACTTCTGAGGGGAGGCAAAGATGGAATTTAGTGGCTTTTCTGCCTGTTTCATTCTTCAACTGATGGGGTTTTTTTTAATGGGAAAAGTCAGGTGGGCAAATCAGATTGTTATGGCTAGGTGTGCTGGGAACCAGTATGGGAACTAAGAACCTAATTTTTATCCCCAGTGGAATTTTTGTCTGCTGTGTTTGAATGTCATAGGTCATTTATGTATCTAGAGAATGGATGTACTCTGGCAATTCTCCTGCATATAACATTAAGTGAGCCTAGAAACAGAATGTGCTCTACTGGTTTCACTAAGCTTGATATGATGGCAATTTTTCATCCATTCCAGGAAGCAAATGTCATCTATGTCTCTCCTCCCCTGGTAGTCCCATTACTACTAGTAAGTAGCAGAAGTAAGGGAGAAGCCACACAAGTCTTATCACAATTAGAGGGGGAGGTCTGCCTAACAGGAAGGGTGTTAAGAGCAGTTGTATCCTGTTTGTGCTTTTGTAGCCATTGGTACTTCCTCATTGTGACCTTGTTTTCCTTCCAGCTTTCTTTTCTGATTCCTTGACGTTCTTTTGTCTTCCTTTGCAGCTCTGGGGTATAATCAAACAAGGCTACAAATGCAAAGGTAAATAAATATTACATGGATTTTTTTCAACCTATAGGTGGTGGGTTTTAGCACAAGTCATTCAACCATACCTTTAACTAAAATGACATATGGTCAACCAAATCTTGCATCTACTCTTGGTATTGTCCATGAACAGTCACTGCTGGTACACTATGAAGAGTATGTTCTTACTGCGTTAGAGAAAATAGCACTGAGTAGGAACACACAAGTTCTGTGAGCTAAAGATCCAAAGCAGCCACTGACTCCATGAGGTGTCACTTTCTACCAATAAAGACCCTGCAACTTGGAAAACTTGGAAAACACTTGGAAAAAGAGTGTTCTCTTCTAACACCGAGAGCTCCTGAAACATATCCCTGAGATTCAGGTCAGGGAAAAGCCTGCTGGCAACACTTTCTCATGTACATTCACGTGCCTGTAATGAAGCCTAACTGGTCTTGCCATAGTGACTGAGCTAGAAACAGAGAAATATTTAATTCCTAGACTGCCCAGCAGATCTCAACACAGAATTTTCTCCAGACATGCAACTTAAAAAAAATTCCTAGAGCTCTTACGTCCCTCTCCCCTACCTTCATGTTGTATTTCTTATGCAATACTCACAACATATTGAGCAGGTCAGACCAAAAAGGACATTTTAGTGGTCCTCATTGGCTTTAAAATCCTGGAACTATTTATTTCTCATACAGCCCAGCTCTGGTTGAAGGGCACTGTTGTAGCTGCATCTCAATTACTCACAGGGGAACATTCACATTGGGGCTTCATAGTTATATTTGTATGTACTCTTCTCCCTTAGTCCTACTTCAAGAAGGATTAAGAATTTGCAGTATTGGTTTTTAAGATACACTGTGTTCCTGTGTCTCTTTCCACCCATGAAACTCTCTTTCAGAGACAGGGGTAGGAGAAATGTCAGTGGCTAAATCAACATAAGTAATTCAGCTATTCCTGATCGCTGTCATCTGCATAGCTCCAAAAGGGCTGGTTGCACTCCGTAGTTTTACTAGTAGGATGAGGGAAGGAAGATAAGGTTTTGTCACAGCAACCTGTAAACTCAGCTTGAGATCTGAAAGCTGAGCTCGTCCTGCATCACTGCTGGTAACAGTGGCCCAGTGGAGAGTGAGCAAAAGTGGTTCTGTACAGTCAAAATTATAGGCAATGGAGCATGAAAGTAAGAGAGCTGAGCTGCTCGCTCAGATCTTAAAGTAGTCAAGCATAAGGAGTGCCTGTCCTTTGTTGCAGCAGCTGCCAGCTGTTCCATATGCAGCACTGGAGTGTGGCAACCATTAGGGACACTTTTGGCCTTTGAGTAGAGAGTTATTGTCTTCTGTTTGAACCTGTGACACTGTGCTCTGACACAGTAGGGAGGGGGAGTTCATCTGTTCATGTCTGCTGCTTACCCCAGCACTGTGGGTAATGAGATAAAGCTTGAGTGTGTGGTCTGCAAGTGACAAAAGAGGTCCTCCACATCAAGAAAGATTTTTGTTGTATCTGGGCGGGAGGGCAAAGGGAGTGTTACCTTTAGGACAGAGAAAATTACAATTAGACAGGCACTGCTGTATTAGTCATATGAACAAGGTGATGGCAGAAACCAGAACTCTCACCCATCATGCTAGAGCTGCTGCCCTGAGCAAAATGGTTCTTATAGCAGAGTTATAAGCACAGTACTTTGGCAATGGCTCACCAAGAACAAAACTGGCCTACGGAGGAGCAACAGAGAAACAAGGAAGATGGAAATTTTCAAACAACAGAAAGGGGCAAAAAGGAGAGAGAGCCTGTGTTTTGGGCACATTCTCCACCCTTTGGCCATTTCTTGCAGATGAAATCCATACTGCCATCACATTTCAGACAATTGTACCTAGTGATGAGTGTATCTCTAGTGATGCAAATCCCAGCAGAGGCTAGGTGTGCAGGCACTCAGCCATTTTAATCCAGGTGGATGATACATATCCAGAGAGCTTATTCTGTGCTAACGTTGCTTACTGAGCCACTTAGACTAGTTTTAACCTACAGTGGTCTACACTGACCTCCAGGTGTCCTTCTAGAGGCTCGAGATATGGACACTTGAGTGTCCTCTGATCAGACATGTTTATTATAATGGGCCTGCTGGATCAAATAAAAAACAACCAAACAAATAAACCCCCCCCCTTTTTTGGAGATTCATGCAGTAGAGCAGAAGTTTTATGCATGGCATACACATGATCATACCAGTGATTCCACATCTCTTTCTTGAGACTAATTTCTGATTAAAATATCATCCCCCCTCTTCCCTTCTGCTGCCATTTTTCTATTAATTGCTGTAATGAAAATGATCCATTTTTTTTTTGTAATGCCCTTCACACCAAAGGATCCATTTCTGTAGCTCCCTTCACACCTTCTGTCAAACTATTTGTTCCTTCAAAGTATCTTCTGGTATCTGTCTGCTAATAGCCCTAGGGGATTACCAGATAGTTATGGCTTTCTATTTGGTGATTTGACAATTCCTTTGTTTACAGATTGTGGCGCCAACTGTCATAAGCAATGCAGAGACCTGCTTGTGCTGGCATGCAGGAAATTTTCCAGAGGAACCTCAGTAGGCAGTAACCATGGCTCTCTGCCTAGCAGTCCATCTCTGCCTCCAGGTGAGGGCAATTTTGCTAGTATTTTAAACCATTTCTGGAATCCCCTCTAATGGCCAGTGTCCCTGCTGCCATTTTTAATTTTTCCTTTGTATCAACACCCAGAGTAGCACATGTACTTTCCACTGCACTATGGCTTGTGTGTAGTGCTTAGATTACAGCATCCCTATCCTCCATAATGGCACCCGTGTCCCAGCTGAAAAGAAATGAAATTGCATTTCTCATTATTTGCCACTTAGGATCAAGGAGACATAGGGCACAATTCTAGTGTTGCCTTACCCCTGAGCATACAGATGGTAAGAGAAAAAAATATGTTCACACAAGGCCAGAAACAGTTTCCAAGCAGCATATGTATATTGCTAATTACACTGCTGCTTCCTATAGTTACCTCCCTGCCCCAGGCTTGAGCTATCCTTTTGTAAAGATCTTGAAGCAGAATATTTCAAATAAAGGATTCCACCCTCTCTTTCAGTCCAAGATGAAGTATTTGAATTTCCCAGTGTTGCTGCAGAACACCAGGACCTTGATGGCAGAGCTATAACTCTAGTCACTGGCTCTTCACGAAAAATCTCAGTGCGGCTGCAGAGGGTGACCACCAGCCAAGCAACACAGACAGAACCACTCTGGCATGAGCCAGGCTGGAACGACTCAGGTTCCCATACTTTCCCCAAAATGAAGTCCAAATTCCATGGAAAAGCTGGGAAGAACAAAGGCTTTGCGAAGTGGGAGAACGAAAAGCCCAGCACACAGGCTGATGTAGAGCTAGAAGCCGAGGCCCCACAACATATACAGGATCACAATGGAATAGAAACCCTGCCAGAAAGACAAGAATCTGAGGTGAGTTCCAGAAGAAGCCAAGACAGTTTAAAATCTGCTACAGTCTGAAGTCTCATAAGGTTATTTTATAGATTTCAGGATGCTTTTTCATTCAAATTTGTCATTGCTTCTTGCATAAGTTACTGTCAGAAGAATACTGAATCATCCACAGCTACCTATTTTTTTCACTGCAGTGCACATTTACTGTAACACTGTAAGTGGGAGTTTGGTTTTTGGTGTCAGTATGTGCTTTTTAGGAGTTGGGTACTTTTCATTTTGAAAATCATTAAAATAGCCTGGTAGTTATGTGGCCAAATTCTGTACTGTTGTACCCTTGCAATGCACAGTTCTGGGGCTCATGTTAGATTCACAACAATTACCATTCTGATAAATATAGGGGTCTAGGATAGGGTAGCATATTAGTCTGATTTCTGTTGTTGTCACCCATAAAGTTTATAATTCCAAAGCCTCAGGTTTTTATTGACCTCTTCTGCCAGCATGTAAATGCCTATTTCCTTTTGCTTACAGGATAGCTGATTGCTCACCCTGAGGCACAGAAAACTGAAGATGACAACTGTAATACAGCAAGCATTGGTGGACTGTCATAGACCACATGTGGCCATGAGAAGTGTTCCTATACCTCGTACTTTTGAATCCAACCATTGCCTGTTTTCTTAGCTGAAAGGTGTTATAGAGCACTATTTATTTTCTCACGAGTAAACCATTTGGATGAACATTGCACAGACACAGCAGAATGGATCTCTGCACTCAGTGTTTTCTTTTGTATGACTTCTGTGGAAACTTCCTCTACACGCCAGTGAGGATATATTTGGCCCCCTTTAAGTGTACTGCATCATTTCGGTATGTCTGCCAGCAACAACAATGGTGAGGACAGAAGCCAAGCATCTAAGTTTGTTCAATAACACTCCTTTCCAGAGGCTTGCAATGATAATTTAAGGAAAGAAGTAGGTGTGTATGTTGATTAAATCTCAGATGAAAACCTTTCACAAAGTCCTCTATACTGAAATTCTTTGTGCACCTGGGGTTTTGAAATTTGACCCTGTTTATGCTGTTACAGTGAATGCATTTGTGTTCAGCATAGTGATACCAGTTACCAGACTAGGGATCCTTCAAATGGGCAGCATGTGGCTGAAAGTGAAGGAATTCCAAGACACTATGTGTTTGTCTGGTTACATCGCAATAGAGAGGGGTCATCTTGCCAGCACTGGTTATGGTAACATTAGCATGCAATAAACACTTTAGTTTTAAGTGTGTGTGTGTATATATATGTGTTATGTGATAGTTTTCTCTGGTTAGCAACCTGTACATGTTAAGACTAAATGTACTGAAGAGCAACCTCCAAATTAGCAGTTCGCTAATGTAAGATCTAGCATCTGAATCTATAATGGTCCAGGAAGCAGGTTTGAAGTTGCCTTTTGCAGAAGCATTAAGTTATTGAAGGAGCACAGCCTTCATCTGGAAAAAGAGAGAAAACCAAAATAAAACAGCCCAAAATCAACCCTGAAAGATACATTCCATATTGGTACACGCGTGTTAGTCTTCTTACCCTATCTTCCCACAAAAACAGGGCAGGGGGGCAGAGAGCACACGCTCTGACTAAAGCCACTCAGTTATAAAATGTCCTACAAAATTTAAGTTATTATACCCTCATCAAGTTATAAGCTTTCAAAACAAGAGAGTAATTTCATAGACTTCCCTAACCAAATCTGACAGCTGCACTCCTCTGTGGTAATTTGACTAAACTGCACTGGGACTACATGATGCCTGCTCAGGTTTGCATCTTGAATCCTGCAGGTTTCATTTGTTTTCCAACACAACCAGTAACAATGGTGGGGAGGAAAAAAGATGTAAAAAAATAACACGCTCTGATTGTTTTAAACTCAAGAGAAATAAGCGCTGCAGGAGCTTATTTCCAAAGTAGGATGAAGGCCAGAAGCATGCTTCACTCTTACTGCTCTGGGTAAAGAACAAGTATCAGCAAAAATATGGTCTTTATTTCCTGTCATGGGTCAGGTGACAGGTCACAACTGGCTGACCGCACAGCTACCGTTACAGTGCACGGCTTGCACACAGTGAAAATTATGTGGTAGAGAATTTGAATAGAGAAATTTGGTTATGATCCAGGCTGTTGATGGATCTGCTGAGATAAGCCTCTTAATGCTTTATAAATGAAATGTTCATGTGCAACTTCATTCTTAACATCATGTAGTTTTGACCAGTGTTTAGTCTGTAGACCTTAGCCTGTATCTTGCAGGCTTTTAAAAGTTAGTGGTAGCTCTTGATTTATTGATTTAACCAATAAATCTCTGGCAAGCCTGGTAGCTTCAGTCAGTTAGGCACTTTCCTCAGCAGTAGGTGTAGACCAAGCATAGACTGCAGGCTCATACAGTTAATCCTTCTAAAGCAAAATACGGCAGCTTCCAAGGAGAATCACAGGATCATTTAGTTTGGAAAAGACCTCTAAGATCATCGAATCCAATCTTTGACCAATCACCACCCTACAAACTAGACCATAGCACTAAGTGCCACATCCAGTCCTTTCTTCAACACTTCCAGGGATGGTGACTCCATCAATTCCAATGCTTAACAACCCTGTTCATGAAGAAATTCTTCCTGAATTTCAAGCACCTGCTCCTGCTGGAAACCCTTTGCTTCCAGCATTTAAAGAAGGGGAACACAGAGTGTGTTGCTGACAGTAAGTGTTCATGGCCATTGGAAAACAAGAAAGACACAAGGCAGAAATACAGCTTTTTGTTCACGCACACCACCCGCGCTGCCCAAAAAGGAATAGATTCATCATAGACAATGTAATAACTTATTAAAAAAGCATTCACAGGCTGTTTGCAGCAGAATGCTGATCCCCCAGTTCCACAGCAAGCACCTGAGTAGGGAGAGCTGACAGGGCATGAGCAAATATTTTAAGAAGTTGATATTAGATGTGCTTTTTACCTGTGAGGAGGTCTGAATACACAAAATTAAAAAATCTTTTTCTCTTCTTATTTCAAGCTGGCATCTTTTTCTGAACATGGTAAAGACTTTTCTTCACAAAAACAAGTTTAGGTCCCCAGTTTAGGCAAAGGAACAAAGACTTTCTTGTTCAGCGCCTTTGATTTAACAAAATGCAGAAAGCATCAGCCATCAGAGTTCCTGCCTCTGCTGGTCCTGGTGAAATCCTGTGTGCTAGAAGTAGAGCAATTCCACGAGTTTGTCCAGTAGAAAGTGCATCATAATGACTAGAGTGCTGGATTAATGAAGTAGCTAAAGTCAAATACAATCCCAAATTATGTCAGATATTTCCACCCCACCCATTCTCTCTCGTCTCAGGATCTTTTAAGAAACATGAGGGGCAACAGAGGGGTTGTTTAAAAATAAAACAAACAAACACCAAACAACACCACACAGTGGAAAGAAGGAAGACTATGTCAAATTTTATTTACAGGTTAATCTGCAAATGCCAAAGAATACAAACAATACGAGTAGGTGAAAAATGCAAGTGCTTGGATAGACCCTGTAAGAGATCATTTGGCTTTTTGGCCCAAACACATTAGGACTTTTTGTGCTTGTGTAAAACCTCTGCAAAAGCTCATGTTGCATACAAGAGAGTTTCAGCTTTGCTTCCAACTTTATAGAGCAGCTCTGAGTGCTTCTCAAAGAGTCACAGGGACACCTGGCTCCCTCTGAGTGAAATGCAAAGTCAGGTTTGAACTGCAGCTCTCTCCTCCGTTCTGGATCTCCACAAAGTCTCACTCTTCTCTGCTCCCTGCAGCCCCCACCCCCTTCTCAGTCTTATCCAGCTTTTAGGCTTTAAAAGAATGAACCCAGTTTTACAAAGAAACATCTTCCTAGACAGAAGCCATCTCCTCAGAGGCACCTTTCTCAGGCAGCTGAAGTCTTGGGCAAGAGGGGAAGAATAAGTTTGTTGACCAGAACTAGTCTGAAACATGGATTTTCCCCATCTGGGAAAGGTGAGCCATTTTCCTTTCAGTACAGAAGATAAGCTGAGCTGCAGTGCAAGTTTAGTTGCCTAAAATTTTCCGAAATTAAACAGCCTGTCACCTCTGTGGACTATTGTTCAGGGACTCCTCTGTGGAAGCCAAAGTGAAAGCATGCCCTATGCAGCCTCAAGGTCTTCCTCATGGGAAGCCTGGAAACCTTTGGCTGACATAGGCTGAGCAGCCACAGGACGGTCCTTGCAGCCTTGGACACTAGTTCCAGAAGCTTCAGGCATCTGTATTGGAAATAGCTGCATGTGAAGGATCCTGGACACAGGTGGGGGAAAAAAAACTAACAAAAAATCCCAAAAAAACCAAACAGAAAAACTGAACAGACGGTGGGTAAATGCAGGGAAAAGCACACTGAGACCTCTCCCTGTCTATGTGACACTAAGAATCTAAGGGGATCCTGATGGAGACCAAGTAGAGGGAGAAGGAAGGAAGGAAGGAAGGAAGGAAGGAAGAAAGGAGATCCAAATGCAAATTTGGAGGAGACAAACAAGGGTTTGTTGTTTCATGATCATTATAGCCAAAAAAAAAAATCTAATCAAAGTTTGCTTCATTCAGCATCAGCCTGCTAACTGATGGGCCTCCATACGGCACCAAAAATAGCTCCAAGTACTTCTCCAGAGAGTCTTGACAAAAGAGCTGGCCCACCCAAGGTCACTGCAGAAATGGATGTGACTTTGGAAAAAGTTTTTGAGTTATCAGCACTGATCTGAACTGGATTGTCAAAATAAGCATTGAAGCCAACAGGCTAAATTCATTGGAAAATTTGTGTGCTGAACTTTAAAGTGTTGTTTACAGCTGCTGACAATCTGGTCCTAGGAAACAGAAAAGCCATCAGCAAAAGGCTACTGCTGGAGCAGTATGAAATTTAGCCAAAAAGTCTGCTTTTTCCATGAGTTGAGCTAATGCCGGAAAGTTTAGAGTCCTTATCACCTTCATCTCTGCTTCACGTGTGAAAAAGTTTTGACCTTCCACCTGCCCACAGCACAGGCAGACTCCCTCTTTCTTTGGTTTTACAATAGTGTTTTCCTACTTTTTGTACTTGTTTTTCTCTCCTCTGTTGTGGGAAAGACCCACGTGGACAAGAGGGGAAATTACTGGACAATAAAGGGGAAACAGTGACACTGACAGCACTCAGAGCTGTAAAAAGCACAAAGTAAACACAAAGGAAAAATATTTTTTTCCCTTCTAGCCTTGTTTGTTAAGCCATTAGAGGTGTGACATTTTCGGCCAAAGAGGGGAGAAGGCAATATTTACAGTTGGTAATAGCACTTGTTTTTTCAGTTTGTGTCCCTTTGAAAAGGCATAACCTGAACGAAGCAAGCACATAAGTATTTTTGAGCCTACAGAGGGGAAACACCTCGGTGTACTATTCTCCAGTCACAACACTGGTCTGACTCTAACCTAAGGGCATGCTAGGAGGCTGATAAAGCAAACTTGGAGTTTAGCATGAGCCAGCTTGTTTGGGACTGCTAAATCAAGCCTAATACCTTAAAAATATATAGATACTTCTGTAGCATTCTTGTTGTCCAGGGAAATCAGAAGGTCAGAGAGGAAGCAGAATCACAAGTTTGACAGTCTTTAGCAGCAACACCTGGACTCTCTACTGCAGTCCTAAATACAGCAGAACTAAGAATAAATCATGTGCAATGAGCAGATATTTCAGAGTGCTTGTTTGCTGCTCTTTGTTAACCTAATGGGGAGCTGAATTAACTTCCAGTAACCTAAGAACTGACATAAGCCTTTTGGACACCCCAAAGAGTCATCAGGTCTCAGTGAGAATCCTCTTACTCCCCACTCCACTCTTCCCACTTCAGCAGTTTAATTTTCATTTCCTAGGTGCATAACCTCTTACAGGGATTACTCTTATGCCACAGGACTTCTCAAGCTCCAACCACTTCTCATAATTATCTACTGACGTGAATCTCGCTTCCCTTCTTTCCAGTCCTATCTTAGATACTTGACTGATAAGCATTTAAGTTCTTATTAAGCCAGAGGTTGGTTAAGGCACTTCCCAGTTTCATCAATTCAGATGCAAACAGTTTAATGGAGACAGAAAGTCAAGAGTGTTAAGGCAGGTTACCCACATGCTCTGGCTGAGAAATCTAAGCAGTATCTTGAGGAGCCTCTCTGGAGCCATCAGCCTTCATGGCACATCATCCTGGAGCTGCACACTGCAGGGCTTTGGCTAGGAAAGTAGAGGAATCTCATCAAGCTACATATTACATGCCAACTAAAGATAAAACTACTTAGGGAACAGCTACAGGCCAAAAGGCTTTCTGGGGTGAGTGATATATGGTGCAAGCTCAACTTGATCCACTTTCCCTTGTTGAGGTACTGCTGTGCACATAGTAAGGAATAAATTCTTATCCATTCCTTAGACCTGCAAGGAAAACCCAACTGTGACCACAGTGAATATGGATCATGGTATTCTAGGTCCCATACTATTACACCTGATGTGGGAAGCAAGTGTATCCTCTGCTCCTAATAGTTATGTCACTACACAGTGACAACTTTTGAGAGAGGGTGATACTAATAGAGGCAATGGAAGGGCAATGCAAGTGAAGCCTTTAGGAAACAAAAACTGCTAAAGAAAAACCGCAGATGGAAGAAACAGAACAAGATGCCTACAGCTTGTGGAAAAAGAGTGGCAAGAACAGAACACTAAAAGGACGAACACTGTTCCCCCCGTATAAATGCTTGTTTACTTAATTGCCTTCTTTATCTGCTGGAGTTCTGCTTTTGATCATGATGCACAATGAAATCAAGCTTGTATATCCAATCCACCACAGCCTAATAATCTCTACAACCCATCTCTCCTCTCCCAGCTTCTATTTAAGAGATTTCTTCTAGTGTAGCAGGAATCATGTTTGGAAAACAGTAAATATCAGAGTATCATACAGGCAATAACAAAGCAGTGACTGTTTTCTTTCATTAATCAAAGCTGCTCTCTCCACATATACAAAGCTTGTTTTCTCTGGGGAACAAAGAAGTCACAGCACACTAGGAGGAAACAATAGAGTAAGGAAAAACAACAACAGCTGGCAGAAGCAAAGTGTTTTCTTTCCTGTTGGAAAAGTAAAGCCTCATGTTTTGCCGCCTTCTGATTTTTATTAGTTTTTTAACTTTCCCCCTCAAATAGCATAAAGCAGGATTCAGCTTACCCTAAGTCCTGGAAGAGGGAGGAGAAGCAACATATTTTGATGAGAAAAAAAGCCATCTAGAATGAGGAAGGGGAAGTTCTATGCTCCCACCCCAGTATCATGTCACAATGTGCAAAGGTGAGACTGTTCACCGCAGCAACAGCCATAGCCTTGCAGAGGAACTGGCAGCTCTGGCACAGAAAGAAATCTCTGAAGGTGTTGATGCCACTCTACTAGGGGCTCTCTGAAGAGCCTCCAGGGCTCCCTCTTGCTAGGAACAAGTTTACAACACTCTAATGCATTGACAGAAAACACCAGCCTATTTGCAGTGAGAAGCGTGAAGAAAAGCAGAAGCTCTAACCTTGAAGATATTACATTTCCAGCAGAAGGCTCTTTAACTCTGTTAGTCTTTCTGCATTTACCAGTCCAGGACTGAGCCAGCTGTAGGAATCTTAATTGTTAAAAAAGCCCACTAATTAGTTTTGCATGAATTCAGCTAGTCACCAGCTAATGCTCACAAAGTATTACTCTTCCCCAAGGAAGATACCTTCTTGGAGCGTGGTGCTGTAAGAAACCATGAATACCTTTGTGAAGCAGCAACGTTCACTTTTAGATGCTCATAATTTGAACGGTATTACACAGAGATAAATCTAGATCAGTGATCCTCAATGACCTAGATTCAATATAGAAAGTTTTTCCCTTGTCAGGCTTGTTAAATTTGTTTGAAACACTAAAGGAGAAGAGCCATTATGTCAGATTCCCAAGTGCCATTCACAGGGACCTTTGCCTCCAACCCGTGAATCACTAGCAGCATCTAGTGGCCTCAATAAATTAAACAGGAGATTTTCAGGTTGACTGTGGAATGAAATACAGGCAAATCAGTTCTAAGCAATGTTTATCAGCTTATTTACACGATTATCTTAAGTTACAGCAACATCAGCTTTACACAGATTCCCTCAAATACTTGTGCAATTACTGTAAGCCAAGGAACTCCTCCTGTCTGCATCAATCTGGATTTAGCCCCAAGGACATGTCAGGTAGACTCTGCCATCAGCACAGCCTCTGCTACAGTGATCTGAGCACAGTAGCAGGAACCTACCTTTCCACAAGGCTGGTGAGCATCAGGAGAGTTCCCAGAAGCAGCATACAACATTCACATGGCATGCAGGAGCATAACCTGGGAGAGAGATGCTCTCATAGTCTAAGAATAACTTTACACATCAAGAGACAGTACTACATGCTGCTACTCCAGTTCAGAGGGAGGAACAGAACATAAGTCAGAGCAATTGAAAATCAGTTCCTCCCATATGCTCTTGTTCTGACAGCTTCTCAAAGGACAGAATGTATAGTACAGCTGGGACAACTACAAAATCTAAAATAGATTAAAATGTAAAAAGATGAAGCAGACAAATCCCCATGAATTTCCAGCAACTGTAGTAACTGCTTCTTACATCAAGGAAGAGAAACTAAAGCAAAGTGAACATACAGATACTTTTATTGCTCACCTTTTATACAACAGCACACCTTCAGCCATTTTCTTTCACAGCTTGACAATGTTTATGTACACAAAAAACCCAGCAAGAAGCATTATGTGGCTTTCAATAAAGAAAAAAAAACCCAAACGTCAGAACACCAAACTCAGCCAGGTTTTGTTTTCTGCAGCAATAATAAAAGGGCTTCCTCCAGGCAGGAACTAATCTTCCCAGGCCGTAGTGCATTTCTTTGAAAAGACAACCCCCAAAACAAATTGCCCTAGATTTGCTGAGCCAGTGGTATTAACTTGCAAATAAAATAAACTTCAGTTTGTAACTTCTAGCTGATTTCAAGTAAAAATTAGGTTTGGAGGAGAAGCAACTTGTTTTGGATGGATGCAGGTCAGTTTGAATTGCTACACCTAACTACAGGCCTACACACACTATTGGTTCACAATTTAGCTTAGTTTGAAATGATCTTTGCAGATTTTGGCGGCAGTCAGTCTTCAAAATTGAGCGGGTGGGAAAACTTTGTTTAGCAGGAAATAAGGCTACTGAACGTGGCACCCACAGTAGAGCTCATATAATAGACCAAAAACCTGTTCGTCAGAGGGAGTTCACGGTGTGTGCACACACGTCCGTGCAACGTCACCGTGACTAGAACAAGAGGTCAGCAAGTCAAAAGGCAATACTCCAAACCGATATTAGAACATGTAACTGAAAAATTATTTGGGGCAAAAAAATGCAGAAATTCTATTGGGTATTATAATAGACAAATTTGGCAGGTCTTGGTATTTCTCTAAATCAAAATGGAAGGCAAACACAGCAGGCAGATTCAGAACAAAAGTGTTTTGAGCAGAGGGAACCAGTCCAACTTCCAAAAAGCATGGCTATTAGTCGATGTTCAGGGTGCAGTGAGCAGTGAGAATGCCTTTAATTCAGACAGATTGGAGGTGGGTGGGGAGAAGTCTACACAAAGTTGTACTTTGCTCAATGGAAAACATCCCAAAGAGATTCTACCTGCTGTGTACAAACCTGTACAAACTAATTCAAGCAGCAATTAAGTAAGGCCTCTGAAACCAGGTTTCTGTTATGTGAGCTCTCCTGAAGTGTAAGTTTTTAGCAGCCTCAGCTGGTGAAGTGTCTTCCTTGTCCAAAGCCAGACTGGTTATACTGATACCCTCCATGCTGGAAGTGCTGCTCAAACTGCCCTCCTTGATTAAAGTTCTGTCCACCTCTGCCCCCCCAGCCGCCTCCTTGACCTCCACGGCCACGACCGCCACGGCCGCCCCTTCCTCCTCCACGCCCGCCCCCTCGGTCACTGTGGGACCCACCATCTTGGTATCTGTTGTCTTGCTGGTAGCCGCCACCACCACCCCCTTGGTAGCCACTTCCAGAATAAGACGACGACTGGTAGCCACCATAGCCTCCTCCTTGGTAGCCACCACCACCACCATGGTAGCCACCTGTTTGAAAACCTGCATCTCTGTAGTTGCTCTCCCTGTAGCCACCATCCTGGTAGCCACCACTTCCGCCATCTGTCCAGCCTCCTTGAAGCTTGTTTCCTCTTCCACCTCCTCTGCCGCCATGATCATAACCACCACGTCCTCCTCGTCCCCCTCGATCATGGCTTCCTTGTTCATGACCTCCTCGCCCTCCATATGAGTCATAGCCTCCTCTTCCTCCTCGGTCGTGACCCCCATGGTCATAACCTCCTCGCCCTCCATAGGAAGACTCGTAGCCACCTCTTCCTCCTCTGCCACCGCCTTGCTGGGAACCACCTTCTGGTCTTTTCTGCCATGGTGGCATCTCAGGAGGTGGTGGTTCAATTTCATTGGGCCTTCCTCCTCTGTCAGGCACTCTGCCCATTAGCACCTGCAAAGGGAAGGGAGAACTGTGATAGGAGTTTTAATACCTCACAGAAGAGTCCATTTACTGATACACACCACAAACAGCAGCCACTCCACGATTTCTATATCCAGAGGCAAACTTTTCTCTGTTTGAATGTGACAGAACTCTGTCTCCAGTAAATAAAAATTAAACAGGGATTATCTAGTACTTGAAGCACTGCTAACAAGACAAGTCAGGAGACCTGTGTTTTTTGTTCACAGAGCAGGCACACCAGCATGGGCAGCACCAATACAGCCGCTCACTTAACTGTTTACTAGTGCAGACTGCTAATCTCAAACAAGCATAGGGCAACACAGGCTCTCAACTAGTGTTCTGACTTGCTGTAGAAGCCATTGGCTTGATAAACAGGGGGTAAAGAATTCAATTTTTCAGTAAGAACATGCAAAAACTTACACAACAACAGACAGGTGTCACACAGCACTAATCAGAGTTGAGCAAGGCTCTACAGGTCTCCAGCTGTCCAAGTATGGCGTGATTTAAGAATTTAGCAAGACTTGGACCAGGACATTTGCACTGCTTCAAATTTTAAAACAACATAACAAAAGAACTTCAATGGAAGTATGCTACTTTGTTATTTCATGTTACTGTCTTGGAAAACATTTAATATTGATAATGGAGATAAACTAACAGAATATGGATCACCAGCAGGGCAGTTCCTAGTAAAACATACATACAATCTTATGATACAGTCACACCTGTCTTACCACTTAATTTCTTACACTCCACACTCCAACAACACTAAAAAGATGCGAAAATTTTTTGGGGTGGATGGGCTGTCATCAAATCAGCACACCACTATTCTCTCCTAAATTACAGCTTTACCTGAAACACAGTTGGTACTCAGAACGTAGAAAAGCATGCATCTATACCCACAGTTTTTAAAGCACCAAGTACACTGCTGTACATAGCTACTGAGCTTCATGTTCTGCACGTATGCTTTTGTGAGCCTATTACTATAAAATCATAACTTCTGAAACAAAGCAAGTTGTTTAGTCTAAATCATGTTCCTACTATGTCATTATTAGAACTACATCCTTGATTATCATCTATTTGTGTACCCATGACAGTCTAACTTGTGGGATCCTTGTTTTGTGATCTTAATATACTCTATTTGCATAGACCAGAAACATAGTTATTATGTAGGTCTTATTTGAGACACACTGACAGAATTAGGTAGTAGCAGTGTAATGACTTCAGTAATTCTGATCAGACAGAGCAGGCCTGCTCCCACTGAAAGTAATAAAAGATATTTCAGCGATTTTTTACTGCCCCAAAGAAGGGGCACTGTAAACCTAAACAGCTAAACTTCCAGTATTCATAATGCACTGATGCATAGTCTGGAATATCTTATCCTTTATTTCCAAATTCCACTTAGTATTCTAAAAAAAAGCAGGATGTATTACTACATTAAAGTTATTTAAATATTCCTAACAGAACAAACCATTTGTCACCAAAGGTACCTTATTAATGGCACATGCAGTCTTCTCTCGGATGGACCCACTGCTTGTTCTCATAATCTTTGACAGATCTTGCCGAGCTGCCAAGAGATTTGCTATGGATATAGTGCACTTAGTAGATAAGAGGGCACGTTTTGGCTGGTAGACTTTAGCCAGTTTTTCTGTTTGACTCTGTTGAAGAGAAGAAAACCAAAGCCCAGTCAGCTAAAGCAATGGGACACCTCACCAAAAGAATCAAATCAGCACTGAAAAACTAGCCACTGCTGCAAATAGAACAAAGAATTAATAAAAAGGCAGTGAAAACCACTTTGTAACTAAGAATTAGTTACAAAGCTAGCATTTGTCAAATTAATTTCTTAAGTAAATAGGAAACACTATTCTGACTGAACTGCCAACAAGCTGACGATTTTAACAATATATACAAGCAGACTGCATTACTTTCAGGCAGTTAAATACAGACTAGAAGTGTGTCATATAATTATATGAACTACTGCTAATGTCTAGAAGATATTGAAACACATCTGTGTTTAGCCTCCAGACCTCCTACTGTGCCTGCACCCTGACCCGCACCCATTCCAGTTAGACCATAGCATCACCCCATCTCCAACTCTGTACCAGCAGAAAAAGGTTAACTCTTTCCACTCTTCATTCCAGTCAGCTTCTTCTCAAAGACAAGGCATCAACACATACTGGCAGAACTAAAGCTTTCAAGTGCTTGTTCTAATTCAGTCCTTTGTCTTGAAAACTTAGTGCCCAAACGAGAAATGAGATCCTACACTCAACTTTCCCTTGTATGCAGTCTCTCTTTCTCTACTGCCTTTCAGTGTTAACCATTTTGGCCTTTTTGAACACCTCAAAAGTTTTCCAGCTGACAGACACAACAGAAATCTGTGCTATCAGCCATGAGCTAATACACCAGTTACCTCTCTCTTCAGTTATCAACAGAGTGTAATGTGGGATGCACTTAGGATAAACCAGGTTGTAATCCGAACATTTTTTTGTCTGGATCCCAGATGACAGAAGTGAGGATGGGCAAACCAGGTTTTCCAGCATATCTCAACAGGGCAAAAAACTCAGGAGCACATTTTAAAATCCTAAAATCCTATTTTCCATCTAAAGACAGAAAACTGAAACATGACACTGGCTAAAGACAGGAAAAGCAAAAGTATTCACCAGAGTACTAGTATGTTTTTCCCTAGCAAGTTTGACTGAGCTCTGAGCACAGTGTTTTGGTGCTATGATATTGTTTTAGGTGAAACTTGAAATTTTCACTTAAAAAACCCCTAATAATAGACTACAAATTGGGTTTTTTCTCTGCTGTTTCTACTATCTGGAGAAGTGGCTATTTAGTCATACTACTGTATTCTGGTACTTTTCAAATAAAAAAAGAATATTGTACTTCATGCTAGAAGCTACTGTTAAAAAAAATTGTATTGCATGTCTGGAATACTAGAGCCACATTCTTCAATTTGGTATTGTTATTTTGTTATTTTTGTCTGAAAAAAAAAAGATTTGCATTTCAATAGATATAAATGTGTATACACAATTTTTGGGTTTTGTGAAAAGACTTCTTGTAGCTAGTCAAGTTCAAAAGCATCTAAAAATTCTCCTAGGAAAAAACCCAAACATGCATGGATATGAATGCCAAAGCTATAACACAATTAGAAGTCCCTGTTTTTTAAACATAATCCATGCTTCTACTCATTTTTATTCACTATTAAAATACTCAAACAATCAGCTAGTTCTTCAATCATCTACTAAAAAATCTGACAAATACAAGGTTTAAGAGATATTACATCAGTAGAAGTCCTACTCAGGTGACAAAACAGAAAAGGGGACAGGTCATAGTTCATTAGTAAAGTACAGATGCTTTTTGATTAAAAAATTTATCAAGAGAAAACAACTGATGACTCTATGTGTCACAGTTTGCACTAATAACTCAATCTCAAACACTGTCAGCAGCATAATTAACAGCATGCTAGCATATCTGTTTTAGTCCTAGAAAATAAATTATATGTACTATTTTTTAAATCTTGTCATTCTTTTTCACTATGAAACACGGGAACTAAGGAAACCATGTAATTACTTTTATAGGCAGAAAATGTATTACATACTCAAGAGAGAACAGATCTCATGTCACAGCCACTTGCACAGTTCAAAGACAAAAGAAGCACATAAAATATTACCCTGTCTATGAGGTAAGAACAAGTAGTGCCTTAGCAGTTTTTTTCATGTGCATCTGTGGAGCTGTGCTTGCAGACACACTTTGAGATAAGGAAATCTGATCACTGTGGACAGCACAAAGTAAGATAAGGGATGGTCAACAGGAAGATGCTTTTCTACCATCACACAGAGACAGCATTTAATGGTTCACATTACGGTACTCTGAAAGCACATGGCTGGATCACTAATCTTTTCTATTCTTTTCCAGTGGCTTTGGTGTATAGTTACACACCATCTTCTCATTATACATACTGTTTTAAAATCCAACAAATCAGTTTTAAGTAAAATTTTTTTAGTCATCTTACATTGTCATAAACTTCTTCAGAAACTCTAAACAAAAAATGGACAACACCTGCAATTCTTTTACTCATAAAGGATGAAACGATGCAGTTTTCCAGAGATACTTATTATAAAGTGTTACCATCAACCAGGACTTCCCAGCAAGTTGTTTGTACCTTAGCTCTATCTGACCAGCCAAACGACTGCACAGTAACATCCAAACGTTTGACCAACAGTTTTCTTCGGACTTCGTATTCGTTGACTATGGCTTGATTAATTGCTTCAATTTTTTCCTGAAACAAAAATTTGCAAACATAACCTGTAGATTACAGATAAAATGTTTCTACTTACTAAATTACTAATTACTATATTATGTGGATGAAAGAGAATAAGACAGAGATAGTATGCAGGGCTTAAGACTGCAATTATCTGCCTTGTCAAACGGACTCACAGTCAAGCTATGCCCGCTGATGCAATTTTCCTGAAGGCTTCAAAGGCTCTGTTATGTTCAGCCTTCTACCATTTCTAACACCACAGATGTCTTTTTCAGAAGGGTCATAAAAACTGCATACTCTGTTGAGGCATTTCTCAACACCAATCAGGACAGAGAAGCAAAAGTGAGAAAATACTACGGGCATGAAGTTGAAGCAAGGCCGTATATAAGTCCTAGGGACCAGAGAGTCCTTGCCTCCCTAAAAAAGCGGTAAGGACAAAGATAGAGGAAAAACAGTAAGTGAAGTACTGTAAGAGGATCTTGATTAAAGCACAATCTGCATACAGGCAAGACAACAAAGTGCCCTACAGGGAAAAGCCATTACAAGAAACACACCTGGTAGCACACAGTGTCTAAGTCAGAGCAACAAGTGAGATATGCACCATTAGGGAAATAATTTATGTACTGACTGAAGCCTGGCTGGACCAGGGTGCTGGGGTCCACTTTCAGTCTCAAAACAACTGTTGGAGGAAAGAGAGTGTTGGGAGTAGATGAGCTACAGCCTTAAGCAAGAGACACAAGAGAGACTTGCAGTCTTGCAGCAGTAGCCACAGCTTTGTGCCAGTGCAGCAGCAGTGCTTAACCCAGGCACCATCCTCCAAGAACAGCAGGTGACAAATTCCAGCTGGAAGTGACCTCACCTCTGCAGCCTGGGTGTACAGCCCCTCTTAGCTCCCACCTGTATACTCACTGCCTCTTGAAGAGGCTATTAAGGAAGTGGACTACTCCAAATGAGAGAAAGAGAAGGAAATTATGGACAGACCCACAAGTTGGCTACAAAGAAGCCAAAAGAGGGGATGTGACACCATCTCAGCAAGGCTAGGTCACACAGACAGTGCTGGCAAAGGGCAGAAGAGGAAGGTTTAAGCTACTGCATAAGCATGCTGGTCACCATCTGTAAATTGTCTTTATTTTGGAGAAGTTTACCCTGCGTCTGGACATACAGATTCATGAATAAGATTTTATCAACTGCTGAACATTCATTGTACCAATATGTATGTTATACTGCAGGAAACTGTCTTCTTATCTTCAGAAAGAGAAAAATCATATTGCAACACACAGAATCAAGATCAATACTTCGTATACCTAAAAAAGGGCAACAGGCTCCAATACCTGCAATTACTCACCCAGTGAGCTGGTCCCAGTTGTTTCTTCAATAAAGGTTTTCCAACGTGATTAGGTGGAACCTTTGCTAGAGTTTCCTTCAGCTGTTAAGAGACATATAAGAATATAAGCATTGGCTAAAAAAATTAGCTTTTCAAGATTCAAATTAAAGGAGAGGACTGTTGGACAGTCAAAGGCATGACAAGTTGTTTTCTCTGGAACAGAGAACCAAGCACACTTCTTTTAGAAAGCAACTATTTTTATATTTCTGGTAGTCTCAGCTATAATTACTTAAAAATTAAGAGAAGGGACTATAGAGTAGATCTACAGACAAAAGAGAAAGCTACCATGAGGGACAGGTCTTTTTGAAGACAGAGTGATTATTCTACACATCCTCTCTTTAATTCAGAAAATCCTCCACACTTCTATCAAAAAGACTGTATTAAGATTATGTGAAATATACGATGACTAAAGAAGGACCTCACTTTACAGTCAAAAGGAGAAAATCTTTAATACAAAAACTTAACTTGCATTTTAAAAATTTGGGCACAACTTAGATAATCTATCACGTCTCAAAATTTCTGAGGACTTCAGGGGTAAGAAATGAAATAGCAGTGACAAAAACTTGGACCAAAGTATTGGAAGAAAAACCAAACAAAACAACTTCACTTCTGTTCTGCTGCAAACCACATTTTTCAACTTCCTTGCTGTTCATTCCAGCAGTTGATTTAAGACTTTCAGTGACCTACTTTTCCAATGCTGCTGAGCCAAACTTATTTAACTTGAAGATTTTAAACCTAAGTTCTTCAAATAGCAGAGGTAGCAGTTCATTCAAGTATCAGCAATTTCTTTTTTTAATGTGGTGGATCATTAACAAAGAGAGTCAATTATGCAAAGATCCTACTCCAAACTCTACAAAACTTTAGGAGAATCTCTTTTTATAAACATCATCTTACAGTCAAGAGCAAAATATTCACCCTATGTTAAGTTTTCACATTTTGCTTAGTGATGTATTTTCAGTTACAAAGTGAAATTTAAGTTTTTCAGCTATTAGACAGATTTACTTTCTCCTCAAATCCTACCAACATTTGAAGTATGTGGACTGTAAACACTGCACCTTATATACAATTTCTAAAAACCCTGTAGGTTAGAGATGCCTGGTGTATTTTATGAAGCTATCAAGGACTGTTAGGGTTTTTCTGATACATCATTGAGACAACATTCATTTAACCTTACAAGACAATGTAAAAGAAAAGTGTATTAGTAAAACGTAACAGAATTCCCAGATTAAGAGGATTTTGATCTATTTGGTATCTTGTATTTCTATAGTTTCTTTAAACAGCAAAGCTTGCTAGCATTGTTCATTGTTATGAATATTTTCTACCTTTTACAGAAAATGGAAGTACAGATTTCTTATGTGTCTATTTAGTACCCATGACAGTGCCAAAACCAGAAAACAAGCTGCTTCCATTCTACAGCCTGGACTTCTGATGGAAAACCATCCTCCTCCTCCTGTCAAACCAAACTGGTTTCTTGCAAAGAAATGGAACACTATTTCAGTTGCTTGGATTTGTTTAAGGACAATGAAACAGGTCAATCAAACTCTGAAAGTATTTTGGGGAGTTTTACAATCATGTCTGTTCTTTAAACAGGTTCTCTTCTGCTGTTCTGCTCTACCCTACTCTGCAAGTCCCTAAACGTGACTTAAAAGCTTTCTGTCCCCCACCCTTGGTCTGTGCACTGGACAGTCCGTACCATTTCATTTCTCTGCTTTACAAAAGTTACTCAGTCAAAAGTAAATTTCTTTTTAAAAAAAATTACAGCAGCCTGGGGAACACACACATGGTAAAGAACAAAAATAAATGGAATCACAGGAACTGATGAAGCCCTAGGGAAAAGGTGAAAATTTTAGTTACACTACCTTTTAACATAAACATTTTTAAAACATTAGTTTCCTGTAAAAATTAGTCTAGGTGTATTTCTTGGAAGATACTTCTCTTTAACATTCTTCCTGAGGCCTAAGCTCAGCATTTTTCACGTCTTCTGCAAAGAGTGATGACATTAAAACCTAGACCAGTCACCTTGGAAGGCAGTGATAGCAACAGTCCCTGACCTTGTGCCTTGGCATGAAAAAAGCCTTTAAATTAATTTTCAAAATCCTGACTCTTGGCATATTCAGTATAACACAGTAACTCTCCTTCACAATTCCAACAGTGGAGTTTCACAAGAGACAAATCTCGCCCAGGCAGCAGAACTATTTTATGTCAAAACAGTAACATCATAAATATTCCAATTTTCCTTTATTTGGATCTTACTTTTTTTTCAATTCCACTGAAGAACTGGAACATCGTTATGTTGGCGGGAGGCTTGGACATGCCTAAAGCAATACATATGCCTTTTAGCTCCTGAAAGACTTCACTGCCACCTCCTTCCTGGGCTTTTTTAGGAGGGGCATTCACACACAGCATTCTGGCAGCTTCCAGTTCTGAGATGAGGTATGCTGGGGTAAGAAAAATTAGATCTGAGCATCGGATATAGCAGAGTTAAATTATTTTAGAACCAGTGAAAAGTCAAGTGCTTACAATCAAAAAAATGTGTAAATGGACTGTTTTAGATAGAGTGTGGGCTAGAACTTTTGTATCCACAGAACACTCATATTTCTAATAATCACTGAGTTCAATGCTAGAAACACAACAAACAGGGGACAGGTTTAGTACAAACCATCAAAGCCTGGAAAAAATCCCTATGATTCCAGTGGGTGTTAATCCCAGAGTTCAAGAGAACACAGCTCTTTTCCTTCAGGCTTAGCCCAGCAAAGATAGGAAACAGAGAACATGGAATCAAGTCAGAGGAGTGACTGGGATATGCACTTTAGGAGAGGCAAGCAAGCACTCCTTGAGGCTCTAGGAAAGAAAGCAAGTAAACGAGTAGAGAGAAGTGAAATGTTGAAGGAATCTCCTCGACTTCCCCAGGCAAAATGCAGAGCATAAAAATAATCCCACTTAAAGGTACTATTGAGAGTTCAGGGTTACAATAACTTCAGAAAGGAAGGCTTTAACTGATGAAAATAGAAACTAGAATGCCTGCAGTTCTCTTCAATATCAGAACTGCAAGAGCCTATCACCACATTAGAACTCCTTTATCAAACAAGAAAAAAGAAAAATCAGAATCATAGTTTCTGAACATGATATAAACCCAAAATTTCAGCAACAGGTATCAGTTACAGTGATCTAAACAGCTTTTTTTGCAGTTGTCACAATTTTAAAGTTTGAATTTTTAAAAATGCACAGGTTTAACCAATACTTTTACCATGAATCACACTGACTGACCTTAGCAATAACATAAATAAATGTTTCTAAAAATAAGAATTGAAAAACAGATACTGCAGAGAGACTTGTGAGCAGGAAAGTAAACCCATGGTTATGCAAGAGCAGTTTACTACTTATAAAACTGGGACAGATAAAAAGATTAAGAAAAGAATACAGTGTTTTAGTGATCTCTAGTAATTTCTTCAAAATTTCTAGAATGTCTTCCACTAGACACAGAACACCTTATAAATTAGAAAATACTTAGAATATGTAAAGCAGTTAAAAATCCTTTTTAAGTTCTTTCAACAGTACTTCATACAGGTTTTTCTTATATTGAACTTTCAATTATTTACACTCTTTTCAGGTCTCCTGAAAAAAAAAACTAAGAGCAGAATTTTGTTTGAAGAATTCAGAGATCACATCTAAGCTACTTTCAACCTCCTCTAACAGTGACTGAAATTTTTAAGTCCATTGCTGTAAAACAAATGTTCTTCAGACAGTGAGTCTTTCTGGCAGATCTTTTCTGAACCAACTGGAAACTTGTACTTTTTATTTTTGCAGATACCAGTACTTAATATTGTATTCTAGCCATGCTTGCACACCAAGGCAATCAATCCTAACTACTTACATTTACTTGGTGCTTTTCCCTCACAGCAATTCTGCTACATCTTCCAATTGGCATAAACTGTGCTGCATTTTGTTAAAATGCAAAATACCTTGGCATTTCATTACAGAGAGTTATTCTGTTTCTCCAGAAAAATACTGTTTTATGGCTCACATACAACAGGATAACTAATAAGTTTGCTTAATGCAGTTGAAGAAAGCTATGCAACTATCATGATACACAAAAAAGGAGTCTGGCACTATTGGAATTCCATATTTGACAGTAAACACAGCATTCCTGCCAGATGGGATACCAGAGTTCAGCTCCTGAACATGGCCTTATATTACCAAAACGTACATCACAGAGGACCTCTGGGATAAACTGTGTGTCACAGACAAGCCAAACCTACTGAATGGCTTGGCTTACAGAAAATAAGCTGAAGGGCCGATTGTTTGAGCTACAAAACATCTTAAATGCAACAACTATCTCACTTCATCTGACGTTTTTGAACATACTATGAAAAAAAAAAAAATCAGATTAAGTCTACTCATCTTTCTCCTACTGTTGAAATACAGGAATCTAAACTCTGTAATTTCTTACATCTCAGCTGAAGGCAGAACTACATTTGTTTTGAAAGGTTATAGAATCAGCAGCAACTGAGGAAATAATAAAACATTATGTTAAAGATTACATTAAAATCAGTACTACAGTTTCTAACTCTGACGCTTTTAATTTTTTTTATTTTAATATGAATCAGTATTATTCAAGTAATTGAATCATTTCTTTTCCTCTAACATTTCCTAGGCAGAAATAAAACCAATTTAGTCATTGAGGTCCACTGGGTGGAAAACAGAAGAAATCACCATTGCTAATGTTAATTTCCTTTCAATCAGCAGAAAGCAACACTCCAGCGATTTACAAAAGAAGAGGATAAAAAGAACTGGAAGTTGGGATAAAACATTTTCTCTTTTTCACAACAATTACAATCGTTGTCAGTGTAGGAAAATGCAAGTCTTGTTGCACCTTGCATGTCATCACACTGGGGGCTCCAAAATGATGATGCATCTGATGATAGTGGTCATTTTTACAACCATTCTAAATAAAATTCAGTGGTTAAATTCTGGCAGAAGTCTTCAAATTATTCCATCTTTGGTGTACCTTTTGAGAAATAATAGGTCAGGCTTTTTCCTAGCAAATGTGAAAAGGTTAATACTCAGAATATTTTCCATCATATACTGGCTCTATACTGACTGATAAAACCAGAAGTGTGATATTCTGATGTTGCAAATTACAGAAAAAAATGATGCATGTTTTTAGGTAACTACGTTGTGGCACACTGTGGTAAACAAAACAGTATCTCATTAAGTGTTAGAAACAATACTGTGAATCTTGCACAAAACCAGATCTGCTTGCAAGCACCCTTCTAACTTACTAAGCAGCAAGAGACAGTTCTTTTGATTATGAAGGCGTTTTGTCACATCTCCTGATGTTAATGATGCATATGGACAGTTCATTTCAGCCAGCAACCCACTCATTTCAAGCTGAAATTCTTCTGCTTCATTTGGACCTTAGAAAGAAAAGGACAATAATTTGTTTACAGCTAACATATATGGGGCTATGATTAGAATTAATTAGCTACTTAAAAAAATACATGCTTTGCTCCAGTCACTATTTAATATTAAAACCTGGTTTTAATGGAAGCCGAATGCATTCTTTAGGTTCCTCAAAGACACAGTACAACCTATTTGGAACTATAACATTCTTCATTATTGTAAAATTACATTTCACTGATGTAGCTTTCCCCCTACAACAGACAGGTACTAACAACTTCTACAATGAAATGTGACACTAAAAAATTCAAATCTTACAGGCATACTTTAAATATCAACTAACTCTTCCCACTACAAATGTATTAGAGAGTTCTGACAAAGTCATAAATAATAACTATGGTTTATAAGTTCTCCTTATGAGTTTTTACTGCTTCTCCCTGTAAGATCATGTTTGTCAACATCTTTTATTTCATACCAATACCTTTAAAAACAATTAAGTCACATAAACCAAACCTTTGACTGATATTTCTGTCAAAAATTACTGAAACTAATTTGAATTTGTTAAGTAAAAAAATAGTGATTAATGAGAGGTAACATTTTTTATCTTTTGAAACGAGACTTCAGCCCCAAATGTCTGTTATTTACAAACTCAAGGCACACAAAATGAAGGCAGGACTTGATAGTGCTCAGCCAACACTTTTCTATCACTGTGTTTAGAGAATTCGAAATACTTCTGGACTGTATTTTTACACAAAACATACAGGAGAAATCCTATACTACTAGAATAGGTGAGATGCTGTATTGTTACAGGGAAAGGGAGTGAAATACATTCAAAGAAGAAAGGACGAACACGTCAAAAACAGAAAGAAAGAGGAAGAGAACAGATGCTGAGGTGAAAGGCAGCAACCTTTGGCCACTGAATAAACAGAAAGTTAAGCTCATAAAGGCATTACGAGTTAATATATTAGATATTCAGAAATGCACGTTATCATACGAATTTAACAATTTAATCTATAGAATGTCATGACTAGTTGACCAAAAATAACATTTTTTTGAAAACTAAGGTTTGCGTCCTCCACCAAAGCAATAAACAAACATTTTCAGGCTCCTTCTCAGAGTTTTTCATGAAGAGGGAAAAATCATAGTATGCACAGCACTAAGGTAACCAAAAATGAAAATATGGTTACCGTAGTCATGAGAATGTTAACCTTGAACAGTAGGTATTTCTTACATAAAAATTACGAACAGAAGCATTGAAATAAAAGTGTTCTCATAATCTAATAAAACATCTACAAGTATTAATGTTTCTCTAAATAAATCTAAGAGCTTTAAAAAAACTCTATGGTTGAACAATTAAAAGAAAAAGCTAATTTCAGAAGAAAGACTGTTTGATCCCCACTGTTATTTCAATATCTACTGGCTGCTCATTAGGGAAGTTTGAGGTGAAAAATATCCAAAATCTGGCAGCATGCAGACAATACTCCTTGGTACAACAGATACCGTGAGCCCAAATCTTTACAGCACACAAGAACACACATTCAGTGCATGTTTGTGCTACTTACTGTTTGTTGCCTGCACATTTTCCTCAAGTTTGCAGAAGAGCCGTAACTCAGATACCAACCAAGCACAGAGTTTGGTGAACTCAGGGGAACTGGCTCCATGACAGACTGCCTGAGCCAGCGCTCCGTCCTCTAACAGTGGACCTTTGTAACTGAAAAGTAAAACAAAAGCAATGCTTATTAATGTTTGCTGTGACTGATGTCCTTTGATAGATTTATTTCATGCCGTACACATATTGAGAGCTACACCCTCAACACACCTGCAGTGCTGAACACCTGAAGGGGCGATGTTCCTGCACTGAACTGCAACAGAAAGCACACTGAAAACACCTGAGTGAACTCAGTATTTCCGTGTGCATCGGCCTACTGCCAAAAAGATTGTGTCACAAAAAATCATCATCAAAGGTTTCATCCTTGAGAATGTTATACTTCTCTGCCTCCATCTCTTTAAAAAGATGTTACTTACAATACACGTATCCAAGGCAAAAGCAGTTTCATAGAATCATTCTCGAACTCTACATACTGCTTTACAGTATGTGGAATAATTACTGCTGAACAAGTGCATCCTTTCTGTCATTTCCTATCACGTACTAAAGGGTTGCCATGCAAAACAAAGCCTTTGATACAAATGTTACAAAAGTGATCTGTATAACAATATCCTCCTTTGAAAAATCACCTCCCTGAAGGGGCACAAGAAAAAGAAAAAGAATTAGTTCTTTGCATAAACAAAGTAAGCCAAAAATCAGACCTAATGTAAGGATGTTTACAGATCATATCTTAGAAGACATAGCTTTCAGGACATCTGTTTGCCGATAATCTCTCAGGGGAAGGAGGAAGAATAGGAAGAAGACTGCCTTATTAACCAGGTAGAAGCACAAAGTCAGAATTTACCAGAGTATTTTTTTTAAAAATGCACAATATTATTTTGATATACTGCACTCAAACCAGAAAGACATCCAAGAGTGCACATAACCAACCAAAATCCCTCTTTGAAACTCCTGGGTAAAGTCACACCACTACATCAAAACAGTCCAGTGAGTCCAGGTGACCCTTAGCAAACAGAGGAGTAAAACAAAATCTCTGAGAGCGCAAACTGAAATGTTATTCTTCTCACTCTGCTCTTGTCCTTAACGTCACATACAAAGGATGTGGCCTTCCCTGTAATGGTCTGTTACTTCATCCAACTCAAATGATGAAGCCACACTCAAAAATAACTTTTACCTCACAGAGCAGCTTGACTTGAGAGTTAATCTACTAGCAGCTGGTGGGAAACTGTAATCTGATGTATAACAACCCTACTCCATGACCACAGTAGGCTGGACGCTCCCAAGAAGCTGATTAGAGTAAGTTTAAGACCCATCCCACAGACGTTTCAGACCTACACATGTACAGGAACATCTGGGGCTCAAAACAGAAGCATCCAGTTATAGATCAAAGTGGAAGGGAAGCGATGACAATCCTTTTGCTTTGGCCGGATCAGGATTTAAGTCACTAGTCATGTCAGAGGCCCCTTTTCTAGAGTTTCTCTTTGACAGATAAGACATCTTGACTGTGTTATCTCTGATAATTATGACTTCATCTACACATCCATCTGGCCAATAATCCAACTTGCAGATTCCCGACTGCAAGCAGCTTTTTCCTTCCTTTCTCGCCAATTGCACATGTTCTGGAGCTACATTCCTCTTTTGGTAACATTGTGCTATCCGGTCTGTTTGCTTTTCCAACAGTTCAACAAACTGATTTACAAGGCAAGAGGCCACTATCTGAACACCTTGAGCACAATTACAAAAAGAAACAGCTCTTTGACATGAAGTGCTATAAAAAAAAAAAATCCAGTAATATATTAGAAATGTCTTCAGGATGTGATTAGAAAAAATAAACTGAAACATGAAGAATTGTGGAGGTACTGCCAAAGCATAAAACCTCAAACAGAGGTCTTTCCAGACACCAGGAAATAGAAGCCCTTCAGATAGGTGCAGCAGTTTTCCCCGTTGTTACCATTACTGTTGAAGTCTCATGTCTTTTGTCCTCCAATTTTCTTTTCAATCTTTGCTGCCAATCTTGGTTGATCTGACTTATCTGTTCACCTGCTTTCACTGTTCACTTTATTTGTTTATGCTGAAAATTGACAGCATTTTCTGTCTATAATTGCAAAGAAGGGGAGCACAAATCACAAGTCCTTCAAGCCACTGATATCCTTCTTAACACACAAAACAAAAAAGGAGCCAATCACAGTGCGTTCATCATGTCACAGAGACCTTTTCACATTTCAGGCACAGAAATACCTGCCAAAACAGAAGCCTATTTGTCAACCTTTGGAACTAGCATCACCAGCTTAGCCTGGAAATATAATCTTTGTTGGAGCATAATGACTCTAGCCACAAAGTGATTCATGGGAACTTGGCCAATGTGAGTAAATACAGCTGTTTGCACAGAACCAGCAGCAGTTTAATCGTAGCTGCCTTCTGAACTCTTAACAGCTTACAGACATGGGAGCTCACAACAGGGCGTGTTCTCCGAGCTCTTCCTTTCATATTTATATAACTTTTACTGACTGTGACAAAGTAACAGGTTTAAACACCAGAAATTTCCTGCGCTGTATTATACTAAAAAAAAACCGTAAACGGGACAGATCCTCTGTCATTTGCAATTCTTTTCAGTTTTTTTCACCCAATATAAACGCTGAAAGCTTTCTTCTTGTCTAACATCTTAAAGGGCCTCTTTATCCCTTCCCACCCTCAGCTAGGCCCGCTCTGTCCAACAGAGGGGTTACCAACGAGACGGCACCGCATGGATCAAGGAAACCCCCACGCAGGAAGCCGTGAAACGTCCGCCAAGGCCGCAGAGCTGAAAACCGGCCCGTTTGGCCTTGAGGCACCATCACCGGCCCGGTTCGGGGACAGCTCTGACGAAAAGGGGCCATTCCAGGGGCTGTCCTGCGCCGCGGCCCTGCGGGGCGGGCAGTGGCGCCGTGTCCCACGCCGGGGCCGCCCTCCTGCCCTCAGCCCGCACCGGGAGCCCCGCACACCTACCCCAGGTCCTCCAGCGACTCCAGCACGTCGTTCTCCAGTAGCTCGATCTCCATCCTGCGGCGGGGCACGGCGGGCGGACCTGTGCGACAGCGGCACTCAGCGCCACCAGCACCCGCACCCGACCTCCCGCCGCCCGCCATCCCCCCCGCCATCCCGTCCCGGCCCCGCGGGGGGAGCTCAACCCTCACAGCCCGCCCTGCGGTGGGGAAGCCCCCAGTGCCCCAACCCCTCTTCTCTTTCTCCTTCTCTTGCTGCTCCTGCTCCCCTGCTCCCCTGCTCCCCCGCCCCGCTGCCGCCCCCGCCCCGCTCCCTTCCCACGCACGGCGGTCGCAGCTGCTGCGCCCGCGGCTGCCGGGTTGGCATGTCAGGGCGGGACCGAGCCGGGCAGGTCCCCGCCTCGCTCTTCAGCCGGCTTCCCTCGGGCCGCCGCCTCCGTGCCTGACCGCCGCCGCCTGCTCGCGCGCCGGGCTCCGCCTATCCGGCCAAGCCGCGCAGTGTTGTGAAGCTGAGACGGGGGCGCAAGGGCGGGCACCGGGGTGTCTGTGTGGGACAGGAGCACGGCACGAGCCAAGGACCGCACTTCTCTGTTCAGGCAGTACCGCGGGCAGACCCGGAAGGAGAACACGCCTCTCCCCGCCGCGGGGCCCACGCTGGAATGTGCTGCGGCGAGCGGCGTCGCGCAACGGGCGGGAGGACGGGGCGGCGGAAGGGTCAAGCCGCGCCACGCAGCGAGAGCGCGTCCCCGCGGGGTCTCGCCGGGACCACAAATCCCGGCATGCCTCGCGCGTGGCGAGGCTTGTCGCGGGGGTTGCCCCTGGGAGAATGACATTGATAAACCGAAATCGTTTCAGTTCAATTAATAATTTGGATCCGCGGGACTCGTTTATCCTTGGGCGGCGCCTGTGCCCCGCGCCCCGGCGGCGCGGTCTGCAGCGGTGCCCCGCTGTCCCGGTGGGGACGTGGCGTTCGGGGATGCCGAGGGCTCCGTGCTGGCAGTGAAACCCCTCGAGGCAACGCTCTGCCAGCGGTTTTTTTAAATTATTTTAAATTCTGGGGGCAGAGGAGGGGTGTAACAGCGTTCACTTCTTCCAGTCGCTCAGCTGCCAGCATCTTCAGCGGGAAGGCCGTGCACGTGGATACAGATCCATCATTAATGACAAAAGTTACAGGGTTACAGGGGACAATTTTGCCTGCTCTGCCCAGCTCTGTCAGGCAGCACTGCCCCCCTGCCTGAGATGCAGCAGTCCCGCAGAAAGCACATCGGTACTGGAAAGGAGGCATGGATAAGAAAGCAGGGTTTGTTCGGATGGCTGGGCCGTGCCAGGGAAAGCCAAAAGCAATCCCAGTCCCTCACCGGCAGTGAGCTGATACTGCAGGAGAGGAGTCCTGTACTTCATGAAATTGCCCTTGGCAGGCATAAAGAGGAAAAGCTGCAGTCAAAGTACGAAGCCTCTTGTAGCCTCAAGATACGTCGGAGGATAAAGAAACAGTACCTCGAAGGGCTAGAAATTCTTCACTAAAAGACAGCTCAGTCACCAGTTCTGCTACTAAAGACTGGTCAATCTATACATTTATGGGAAAACTACCTCCCTAAGACTAAAATCTTAATGTGAAAGAAATAATATGGCTTTCCTCTTTGTGTATTTGCTTCTAGTTGTATAGTGGCTGGTAAAGTGTAGCCTTAGGCTACTTCAATTTTTTTTAAAAACAAAAAGAAATTAAGTTTTCTGACAAGCTGTCTTATCACTGCTATTAAGAATTAGCTGCTTTTACTCTAGTCCATTAATGTGGAATTTATTCAAAGCATTACCAGGTTTTTGCCTGGGAGCCTTGCCTGATGGGTAGTCTAAGTTGGGGGTTTGGAGGATTAGATTGTTTCCTCACAAATTCAACACTGCTGCTGAAAGTTTGTGACTTTGTTGTTGTTGTTGGTTTTGATTGTTTGGTTTTTTTAATATAATGGTTGAGTTCACCTTGCTTGCACAGCTTAAGTGTACAAAGCAGTGCCGTATGTCCAGTCTGGCCTTGCTCCTCAGTTGCTGCTGCTTCTTGTCTTTATAACATTTAGCCCTTACTTCTGAACCTTCTTTTTTTTCTTCCCACAGGCAAGGACTAGGAGCAAGCAGTACATGAAAAAATTCATTTTCTTATATAGACATTGTTTCTGTGTCCACTCCTGAATCTGCACGTGTTGAGAAGTGAGGATTTTGTGCTAATTTCAAGGGAACATTTGCTGTCATCTACATTTACTGCAGGTAAACACCATATTGACACTACTCAGATGATTCAGATAAGCATAGGCAAGGGATAAGGTTTGTATTCATCTTGGCACTCAGCTAATGACATCTGCCTTCTGAAAGAAATAAATAGATTTCTCTCTTTCATTCAGTTGTGCCAACACTGCATGGTAGGGACAATTTGGAAGGCATCTTCTCCCGTTTGCATCACTTAGTTCTGCAACTGCATTATTGTCCTTTCTGTGCTGTGGGAACCAGCAGTCTCTTTAAAACGATATGGATCTTGTGGCTGGGGAGAACAACTGGAGGTGTGATGCTAACCTGGAGCAGGCAGCTACAATTTTCTCCTAAGGACAGGGAAGAGAGCTTTGTTTTGTCATTCTGTGTCTCATCAGTTGTGACTTTTTCTTTTCCTATCTCTGTAGGGTTTTTCATCACCCAGATTTTGGAGGCATGAGAGGTGTGAATGGCAACTGTACAGCATCCTGGCCCTTCCAGAGGAAATCCATCTGAACATTGGACAGTTAGTTTTTTGTTTGGCATACAAGTGCTACTTGAACAAAGTAATACTGTCCCAAGCAGTTTGCTATTGTGCAATGACATCACAGAAGTCTCTAGAATGGTTACTTCTGGGAGCAGCAGCCACTCAGGCTGTTGGCTTACACCAGAGCTGTAACTGGGGTAGATTTCCATGTGCTACACAAAGCTCTGCAGACTTGTCAACCTGCAGAACTGAGCTCAGCTCTCCTCATATTTGTTCTCTCCCTGGTTTGAGTTTGCTACAGCTACTTCCCCATCTCACTCACAGGGAGCTGTAGGTCTGGGAGTCCATGTGTTCCTCAGGCAGCTTCATAGCATTGTCCTGGCTGGAGCCATACATGACTCCCTACACTGTGCCAGCACTGAGAAAGCCATGTAACACCAATTTCCCCTATGGGAAGAAGCAAACCAGCCCAGGCTGCTGCTGTCCTCTCCATTCAGGAGTGGACCACTGTAAACCCCTTCTGGCCCCCTTAGCCCTGGAGGAATATGGATGTGTGTGGTGGATATTGGTCAGGTGCTCTCACGCTGTGAGACACAGGTTAAGGAAGTTGGCAGCCTATGTGTGGCCTGAGGCTCCACAGCCCAGAAGTATTTATTCTGAGAGATGTGAGGTGCTCCACTGCTTGGATGCCAGCTGTCATTTAACAAAGACAATTGGTTTCCTGTGTATTTGCCTTTCGTGATTGACTGGTTTTGGTGTGTGGGATGATGTGAGCTCTGACTGAACATAAAGGAGACTTCCTCCTGAGCAGATTCTCTCACATCTAATAAAGCATAAGGTTGCAGCCCCTCTGCACCAGAAGAACCTGCTGCCTGTGTGGAGGAAGCTTGTTGAACTTGCCCAGGTCACTGAGTTTGAAGACATACACCCCCTGATGGTTTAAACCTCACTTCCATAGGAAACCTGGCCAAAGACAACCTTAAGGCAGGCTTTATTTCATTACAGCCAAATTATTTTCAGTGTTTACACCACCCCACCTCAGGTCTTGCCTCTTTGCTCTGTGCTTGTCAAAAATCCCTATGACAGAGGCATCCTGAAATTTGCACTTGTGGAAAAGCATGAAACACACTGGAGTGTTACAAGGTGCAGAGTGTGCATGTTGAAGTGCTGCTAATCACCAAAATCAATTTTTTTATTGATTTCTCTGAGGATGCTGTAGCTTTTTCAGAGTGCTTGGATGCAGCAGAATCCAGCCACTGCGTTGCAGCTAAAAGACCAGGTGTATGCTGCCAGACATACACCTGTATTTGCCAGGTGTGTAGGAACGTCAGTTCCGGGTCAGACCATGCTCTGAGTAGCCTGTTGGTAGTATAACTAAAAGCAGGTACCACAGAAGATCAAGAGCAGGACAATGGCATAGGACACTTCCCTTAATACTCTTCCAGCTTCTGACTACTTTCAGCTCTCCAAACTCCTAAGTCCTTACTGCTGTGCTGTAAGGTTCTGCCCCAGTAGAGATGAGAGGGCACCGGGACCAGTTTAAAGGGTGGACTGTCTAAGGCCAGTTGTTGAAGAGATCCATAGTCTGTGTGTGCCTGTGTCTGTGGGTGCAAGCAGGTCTGAGTGCCAGCAGCACTCAGGGGACCTCTGTTGTTTGTCATGATGTATGGTCCATGACAGACTTTCATTCCAGAGGGGGAAACATGATTATGGCATTGATCCTGTTTCCATTTTTAGAAGTGCTGTTTTCTGGTTGTATGTGTGTTCATCTGTGTGGCTGGCCATGTGCATACACCCAGACATGTTTGTGTGTGTGACTACTGGGAGTACACACTCAGCCTTGACACTGGCTGGACCTGAGGAGATGGAGATGCAGGCAGCTTCATAGCTGTCAGGCTACCAGGTTTAGCATCTCCTGCAGGCAGGAGGTAATTTCTGCTGAGGAACATGGTTAAAATGCAGCCTTTGTGTGGCAGTTAATTATTTCACCAGCTATACTGTACCAAGTTCCTGAATGACTTATCAGCAGAAATGCATGCTTACTGTATTTTCTAGAGTAGCTGGATATCTGCTACTCTGATGTTTCGAATACAATTAAAGTACAGGTTGTCCCTTCTAGACACAATGTTTGAATCCATCCCTGGATTACACCTCTATCAGCCAAAGGATGTCAGTATGGCTATGGTAATTAGTTTACTAGTCAGCCTCTGCAGGAGCAAATTAAGTGAGGAGAAAGGGAGATGATCTACAACACAACAACATGCTCAGAGCTGACAATTCAATACTTAAGATTATCCTGACGGGTACGACTTACCAGGCAGCACTGCTAGGAAACATGTTAGCATTGTGTGGAGAAAATAAATATTTCTAAAGTGTTAGTCCCTGAGCAGCAGCAACAAACTAGTTTGTGTTTTTTCATCATATATAAAGCAGGATGACCCATACAGTAAAGCAATCTCTCACACGTTATTTTCTAGAATAATAAACAGTTATGATAAATCTCTGCACAAAAAAGCAGGCTGTCTGTTGTTTGTCTTTATTCTTTTTTGTGTTTGGCAGCTGCTGTCAGGACATTTTTTGTTAGTGAAACACAGCACCATCTCCCTTCAGGTGAAATACTTGCAGAAAGAATCAACAAGACATTTCTGTGAACACATAACAAAAAAGTTTGCATGAATAATTTAACACGGTAGCTGAGTTTAAAAATAGCTAGAAGATTCCAAATTAAGTATAGAGACAGGAGCTTTAAAAAGCCTTTTTCCCTAATTTAAGCAGCTCTTCCAAGTGACAAAGTGACATTACTGCAGGGACATAAAAGCCCCAGGAATCAAGAAACCTCAGAATCCAGCGCCCTCTTTTGCCACTATTAATACCTGAAAGTAGCCTGTACTTTTTTAATTCTATTTAGAAAATAATTTTTAAACAAACAGCACTCAGGAATCAGTGTTATTTCATAAAAGTTTAATGTTTGTTTTTAAAATAACACTGTTTAATCAAGATAAAGGAGTCCACACATACAGAGTCTTCTTGGATGCTGGCAAAAAAGCTTAAATTACAGACATACCCGTGAACAGCAGGTTTAACCAGTAAGAATATAGAAAAAGCCTCACTGATTAATCACATTAATAATAATGAAAAGAACGTGCCCTCATACCAAAGGGGAAAAGATACCATTCCAGTCATGCAAATCTGCACTCACCTTCTCAGAACAGGTTTACCGAAGTCCAGCAATTTCAGATAACATTTTCTTAGCTCCTGTGGAAAGTAATCAAAAGCCAGCAAAGACAATGGGCTTTTTACAGCAAACTCTTATGTTCATCCTAAAATCCATGCTCAGTTTGCTGAGCATTTGTCAGGTTCAACTGTTACATTCCCAAATCTGAGGCCCTTTTAATCTTTTACTTACTTCCCTCCCTCTACATCAAAAGCTTTCTGGAAGAAATTTGGCAAGCAGTGAGAGACCAAAATGTTAATGGCCATTTGCAAAAGCAGCTGCTTTGCTGGCTCTCTGCAAGGTAACAGCCCAGGTGCAGAGGGGGTGCACACCCACAACCGGAGGCTACAAGCTGGGTGTTGAGCCAGATAAGGGAGAAGGCTGATGAGAAGCAGACCCTGTGGAGGTGGGATAGATGGGGAGGTATCAGGACATTTACATTCACATGTAGGCTTGAAGGTATTCATCCCTCCTCTCATGAGCCATAACTAGCTGACGTGAGAGGCAGCTGTCATGTCTTAGAAGGTGTCATAAACCATCGAAGACCCCTGAAGCACCCCCAGATGCATTTCTGAGGCCTTCCACCTATCCTTTCATTTCCTCATACAATTTAAGTGTTAATTTTATGCTTCTATATTGCTACATTTCTACAGATAATAACCAAAACAGTTACATACTTCCTTTCCATTGCAACCAAAATGTCCTGAAATAAACCTGCCATATATATATATTTATAAACACCAGTCATTTTGCTCTAACCCACCCCAAGGGATCTATTATTAACAAGAACCTCAGCTACTCTGCCTTCAGGGGCGGGTTGTAACATAAGCTTAATACAAAATGAAAACAGCTGTCATTGAACATACTGTGTATGTAGGAAGCTCACTGGGAGAAAGGATTTGTAAGAAGTAGAATAACTAAAAGCAATGTATTTGATGCTTTGGTCTACAATTCTAACCATATAAAGCAGAGGGTTTCATCTTAAAAACTTGGACTAAAACTTTCAACTTGTAAGCCTTTCTTGCATTCTGAAGCACAAATTCAACTCTTGGAGAAATAATTACGGGTCATTTAGTATCCTGGATGATCTTTCTTCTGTAGACATTGTAGACAGCTTGAAGCAGGTTGTCCATGCCTGTATCTTATTTCAAATGCCAGACAGATCCAATGTGAATGATGAAATACTACAGCAAATGCAGATATGGGATTTTTTTTCACCCAGCCAAACTGAATCCATAACGTGACTTCATTGCACTGAATACATAAAATACATGTGTGAATTACTTTTGTAATCCTATCTTGGACAGTATGTCTAAAGACACAACAGAGATATACTAATTTTGAACCTCTCTCATACACTTGGTAAAAAAATATGTGTGAAACTAACTGGCAAAGGACATGAAGTTTAAACAATACCTGGGAAAGCACCATCTTAAATGGGTTTAATTGCATTAAGCCTTCAGTTCTTAGGAGAAAATGCAGTAACTGATATTCCTTTGCTAATTGACTTTGTTCTTTCTTTTTCCCACTAATCAAGCATGTCTAAATACCCATCGTGTAGGTGCCTTGTTATGAGTCCTTCTCTCATCTAATTATTTGGCATTTACATTTAATTTCATTTTTTCATCTCTTGACAGGACATGAATACACTGTAACATGAGTACTGATATGAGGACTATGCCTACCATTTCTTTACCAGATAGCTGTTACAGGGCTTTTCATATTCTTCACAGCTACCATGGCTCCTAAAGACTTACTGTTTCTACATTCATCTAAAGTTTGTATGCAAATTAAACAGGCTGGTATCCCCAATGATTTGTAGGTTCTGGCTGAAACTCTCCCATAAAAGCAGTTTCTTGGAGAAAAATTCTTTTTGATTAAAAACTGAGAACATTACCTCTTGTGTGTGCTTTGCTGTCTGTAAAATGAAGATTCTTCAGTTAGGCTGCTGGAAAAGGGAATGCTGTTTCCCTCGAAGGAGCTCTGAATTCAGGTTTTATTTCCTGCAGGTATTCAACTGTTCTCCACCACCTGCCTGAACAATTCTAATGGGTCTGCTCTCTGCATCCCCAGTTGATGGACAACTTCATGGGAATTGTAACAGCAGCTTGACTCATTTTACCCGAGCCTAGAACTGCTAACATATGGTAATCAGCCTTCTCATTGCAAGCAAGACAGCCCAAGAAGAGGTGGAGGTGGGATCAGAAAACAAACCCCAGAAACTAATTCTAAATATGGAGCCTCGGATTTCTGCTCCAGGGCAGAATAGAACAGTCCACAGCTACATTGTTTTGCTCAAGTTAGTTACAACCATGAATACCTCCCTACTGGCTGAAAACAGGTGGTAGAAAGGACAGTCCAGCAACCATAACCTGCGTATCTCTCTTCTTCATGCTAGACGGAGGCAGAGGAGTCTAGTAAAATAAATTTTATGGCTGCTTTATACTCCCACAGTGGCGGCACGTAGGCTGTGTGCACTTAACCCTGCAGCAGGCAGAAGGGGACTGAATTCTGTCTCAGAGAGTGATTTTGATCCCATTACGTTTCTGTAATGTTCAGAGTAATAAAACAACACATCAAGCACCCCATAAAAACCTGTCTCATGTGATTTCTTCTGCCCTTTGCACTAAAGAAATACAGTTTTGTCATGCTTTGGGTTGCACTAGTTTGGTAGATGTTAGTGTTTGGGTTTTCTTTAACAAGACTTCTGTTATCATTACTTACTTCCAGTAGCTATTTCTGAAAACTGTTTGGGGTTTACCAGGATAAAAAAAATAATTGGCCTTTGCCACCTTTTCCTACTGTTTCCATGAGCGAAATTAAAGTTCTCTGTGAAGCTTCTCTTAGATAAGAATTGGGTGTTTATTTCCTTGGCAAGAATAAAGAAATTGTAGAATCATTAAAGTTGGAAAAGACCTCCAAGATCATTGAGTCCAACCGTTAATGCAGCACTGCTGTGTTCACCATTATACCATGTCCCCAAGTACCACATCCACGTGTCTTTTGAACACTTCCAGGGATGGCGATCCTGGGATAACTGCCAAATGGCAGAGACCTTATATCTTCATCTACTACTTGTACTTTTTACCACTATGACAAAAATACATTCAGAAAAAAAATTACTAAGAGAATGATGGTTTATGCATTTCTTCCCTGCTCACATGCCATTTAAAATTCTAAAACAAACAAACAATCCCCCCCCCCAAACCCTTTCTGTTGCTCAGTTAAACCTCAGTCAATGACACGATTCCAGCGAGCTAGAAGCAAGACTCACCTGCCCAAGAGACTACTCCAGACAAAAAACTGACTGTATTTATCGAAAACATTACTTTTGTAAATATATGAAGGCTGCTTCTCCTTTCCAAATGCCTGTTCAAAGAAAGTGGAAGTAGTATTAAAAACCCACCTGGACTTACAACAGTTTGACAGGATGCCAGCAGCTTTTCTATGGCTCTTCTTCCACTGCTTCTTCATCAAGCTTGGTTTTGGAACAAATTTTATCCAGGAGAAAGGCATTTGTGCCAGCCTCCATCATGGCAAACTAAAGGCTGAAGCATCAAATGAAGGCTCAGAGTTGTCTTTTGAATTTACTAGGTATTTGTGTATGGTTCGAAGTAGTGTAAAGATAGAAACATTCAAATTATGATTGTTTCCTTCCTATCAGCAGCTTTCAAAAAACCAGGAGAATGGTATTTTCTTATGCTTTATGCAGTTTTTAGAGAACTGGGTCAGGAAGGAGAGGTAATGCTGTATTGTACCATTCAAACACACAAGTAAAACCCCATTAACTCACCCCTCCTCCTGAGGATCTGGAAGAGTCCAAGGCCAGCCTAGAAATTAGGCTTCCCAGTCAGTGCACTATGCTACAGCTCTGCCAGCACAGGGGATCAGTACAGTGGATAAATCATTTACTGCATGCCTCTGGAAACCACAGGAAAAAAAAAAAGAAGAAAAAAAAAGGAAAGAAAAAATACATAAATAAAAATATATGCCATTTCATGAAATTACAGTGTTAATGCCTCTGTCTGCCAGTCTGCCTAGATGTCATCACCTACACCACCTGTTCCTGTCCATTACTGGTTCAAGGAGTACCTTTTACTTCTTCCTCAAAAAAGACCAAATTAACCTTCCTTCAAGGAATAAAGAGCCCGATTTTCATTCAAGGATAGAACAATTATATGAATAAAGGGCATGAAAAGAAGTACTATTTAATTTATACCAGAGGAAGGTTCACATCCTGGAAAGCTTTAGACAAATACGAGGTAACAATTCCCAATTTCTCCTTTGCAAAGCTCTTGCTTGCCCTTGCTGCTAGCTCCTCTCAATTCTTGGCCAGCCAGGTTCAGCACTGACCACCACCACTACTTGTAGAATCAACTGTAGGAGAGAACAGAACAAGGATAATAGATTTATATTGTCCTTTCCTCCAAAATAAGGTTAATTAAGAGTACGTCCCACACAGATAACACAGCACTGAGTAAGGTTGTCTGAAGGACATGATTGTCCAAATTACTTGTTTGCCATTGCATGCACTGAGACCTTCATGAAAACCAACCTGCAAAAGGAAACTAACCAGAAAGCATTTGTGTGTTCCAGAACAGCACCAGGTAAAAAGAAGAATTGTAGAAAAATTCAGCCTTCCCTTTAATATCTCCTTTCCCTGCACTGATATCCCTCAATAACAAGGCAAGTAAGAAAATCAGTTCCCCCCTTCCTCTGTGAATTTACAAGGGACGAGACACTTCACTGAACAGAATGAAAAGAAAATAGGAAGGGAAAATTTAGCTGTCAAATGTCAACAAATAAACTCAGGTATATAATAAAAAAATACAGAAGAAAACCAAGAAATAACTACAAAGGACTTTTTTATAAACCAGGATTTAAGCACTCTCTCACTTAACAATTCCATTTTAAAGCTATCGAAGTATGTCAAACCTTGCTCTCTTTGTTGACAGCAAATAGTTATCTGATGAAAGTAGTGCAACGAGACTAAAAAAGATTTCTTATATCAATGCAGTAACTGCTTAACATCATAAAACCAGACTTTCTCAAAACTCTCTTCCCTTCTTAATTACTTTTTTACTGTTGACTTGACCATTTATAATAGATTTCCAAATTCTGCTTAGACAGTTCTTACATTTCTAGTACGAAAACCACCATAATGACTCTGAAAAATGGCTCATACCTTCTTCACACATAGTCATGGAAACCGAAGAAAAATGGTGATTTTGCTCCCTCAGGCAGTCCACATGCAGGTACTAATTACGGAAATGTGAGCTCTGCTGGGGTCCTCGCCTGACACCCCACCTCAAGCTTTGCATAGTGTTCAGGACTTCAAACAAACTTCTACTTCAAATGATGTTGAAAGTAGTTCTTCCATTGACTTTAGCTGGGAACAAATTGGTTTTTTACTGAGCAGGCTAATTGTGGAGTATCTTCACCCTCTACAATTTCTCAATTTTATCAACTACTACAGGAGTTAGAAACTAATTGAAATAAAACACTTTCCTATAAGAAAAAAAAGAAAAACAAGAAGAAAGCCTTGTTGACCTCCATATGTTTATTTTTTAAACAATTTACAAATAAAAATGTTGTATATATCCAAGCAAACACATTTAATACTTTAGTCTTTAACAAGCTATACAAATGAGAACCATCACACTAGAGCTTTTGAGAGCTCAAGGACCATTCAGGGTAGGCATGCATGTGTCTGTATCACATGAAGCGAGTCCAATTCCTGATACCAGGGTTCTGATCTTCTACTTCTTCAGAGCTGGTCAGCTGCTAAATGATTTAACACAAATAGTTACTGGATCACAATAGAACAAAAGCAAGCCCATTTCAAATCATGTAAGTGACCTCAATTTGTCTGGTCCAGGTGTCAGGCCACAGAGCCTTACCGATTAGTCTTCTTCTCCAAAAGCCAGTCGAACAGATTTTCTCCCCTTGCTTAGTGAAGTGGCATCCACACATGTGCTTATACAATACAGTGAAACAGCTTAAGTACAGATGTAATACAACAGTAATTACAATTCACAGAGACAGATAAACAAACAACAAAATCAACTCTAATCACATTCTTGCATTTTAAAAAACAAAGTAAACAAACCCAGACACTGCAGTTCAAAGAAATTTTCAGTTTTAGCTCTTCTGCAAGTCTCCATTTCCTCAAGTTCTAAATTGCTGTTCTTGAGCTTGTCCCAGCAGCTGGGCTACTCATGATGCTACTGACACAAACAGGGTGAGCTGGAAATCATCCAGGAACGGTCAAAGAATAAAAGCCCCCAAAATAAAGAACAAAGACGCACGCATTATAAACGAGATTCCATTTTAATAGCAGAGTGTAGAAAAGAAACTGGCAAAAAAATTCACATGAAAAAACATTTTACATAATTAGTTATGTACAGAATAAAGTATGTTCTGCCCTCTGATGATCTAAATTTCACTTTAGCCAAGTCCTACCACAGAATGCAAAATACACCCAAAACTCTCAACTGGAACAAAAAAAAAAACAAACAAAAAACATATACATAATCCCAGCTCTGGCTCCTCAAATATTGGGACTGACTGGGTTTACTTCAACCCACTGGGCTTTCTGCTACACTTTCAGAAATTCCTGAATGTGTTGTAGCTTCCAAACTACAGTCAGCAGCTTCTGATTGCTCAGTCTTCTTGCTCTGGATAGTGCATCCTCCCTTGTCTCCTGAGCCACCAACCTTTCCATGTGTTTCTTTGAGCCCAGGAATGAAAGTTTCCATGCACCCAGAAGACTGACTTTCTGTGCTGCCTCCGTCACAACTCCGTGACAGCATTTCAACAGTGCCAGTTTTGCTCTCCTCCACTTGCAGAGGTATCTCAGATGTGGGAGAAATGCCCTGCATTTCTAGAACTGGCATGACCACCTCTGTAGTGTCACTATTTGAGGTCTGTGATCCAGGCTGCAGTAGAGCTTTTTGAGAAATCTGTGTGCAAAATTTATCTTCCCGACTGTCAGAAGTCAATGTAACAAAATCAGTAATCTCTGTTTCATTCACTGTTTTTTCAATGCCCAGCTTTTTATGTCTACTGCACTCCAGCCTAACAGATGCAACAGTTTCTAGTTCTGTGACTTCCTCTGTATTCTCATTTAAAAGTCCTGCTGTATGGATGCTGAAGCATTCCTGTTTTACCTTACTGTCTCCCAAACTGAAATCAGTGCTTTTGAACTCAAGTTCTGCTTTCTGTGAGGGAGTTTTAATGTGTTTCACATCTCCTGATGATCTCTTGATAAAAAAATTATCTGATCTTGCATCAGATCCAGTGTGTTCTGATGACTTTTTTTCATTTTCAGCTACTAATTCTAGATTGGATCTGAGGTGAACAATATTTGAGCAGGTATTGACTAAGCATTCAACTTCCTGCCTCCGGTTTTGAAATTCTGAAGCACTAACTTCATTAAAACCAGATTTTATCTCTGCATTTGGAGTATCTGATAGATCCCCACCACTTTTAGAACAAGATTGGGTTGTGATGGCCTGTTCTTTTCCATTACTAGTTCTGGAAGCGTCCCAGAGCAAGTTTGGACTATCAGATTCTGAGCAAGTTCTACAGTTATCATTTAACTTTTCCTCTACCAAATGAGAATTCCCCAAATTTTGAATTTCATTCTGTATTTCAGGCAAAAAAGTCTTTGGCTGTAAGCTATGCTTAGGCTTTACTGCTTTTACCTCCCAGTCCTTCATCTTTGCATCTTTCTCCAAGGTACTAGGAACATTTATGTTTGTAACTGCAGTTTTATTTCCATCCTCCTGTCCAACTTTCTCTTGGACCTCAGTTTTCTGTACATCACAAAATTCCTGACTGCCTGCCTGCTCTCCACTTGCATCAACAAGTCCAATTTCTACAGGCATCTGGATACCAGAAAGTGTTTTTATTTCTGGCAATTCTGTGACAGATATTTCTGAGAGGTGCGGCTGAAGTGGTTTCTTGTTCATTTCAGCCTGATTCTCACCAGGAACCAAACTCCCTGTTACTTGATTACTACACTGTGAGAAATCCACATTCTGAGAATCCTCTTTCAAGGAGGATGAGCTACTGTTTGTTCTAGGGTTTGCAGATAAGTCTGCAGGTTTTGTTAGGTTAGGGTTTTCTCCATTTGGAAGTGCAGAACTTGCAAGCTTATTGTCAGCTGAACCCTTTCCACCACTACTGTAGAAAATATCATAGAGATCTTTAGCATTGGCTGTGGCCAAGCAAGAATTTCGTTTTTCTATCTTTTTTGCCTGCTCACTGAAAGCAGTTGAAGGTGGTGGTGGTCTCACAGGCATTGCCAGCATTGTCTGTTCACTTTCAGACACACCTGGAGCTACTTCATCTGCAGGGATGAGAGCTGCCTGCTGGACTGCTGGTGGAGGAGGTTGTGGAGGTAGTCTATCTGAAGTCTGAGAAGATTCAGTTTTTTCTGCTGCTTTCAAATCCTCCTCTGTCCCTTTTAAAATTACTTCTTCTCCTCCAAAAGCTTTTGAGATGATATCCGGAGGCAATAGAAGATCTGCATTCGTTTCTTTTACCACTGGCAGTGGTTTGGTGGTAGCTCCAGAGGATTTTATGGATAAAAAGGTGTTCAGAGGTGCTGGTTTACTAACTGTTGCAGTATTAGACTTCCTGAAAATCATGGTGGGGACTGGTAGATTGGGTAAAACTTTTGCTGATGTTGGTGTGGAAACAACTGGTATCCATGGGCTAGTGTGTGGAATAACGGTTTTCCCAGACAGCTTGATTTCAATGGGCTTGATATGGGATTTCACAGACTGACACTTGTTCTCCTCTTTGTTTCCTTCTGTATTCTCCTCCTTTGGAATAGCTGCTCCTGGGGTTTTATCCTCTCTCTCAGTCTTTTTCCAGCTGAATTTCCCAAATGAAGTCTGGCTTGGTGATTCCTTTCTATATTCCTCTTTCTTTTCTTCTTTTTTCTCCTCTGTCTTCTCTTCCTTCTTTAGCTTAACCATGATACCCATTTTGCGCCCAGAAGAATCTGTTTTGCCTTGAGTTTCATTACTCCCTTCTCCAAACTCTGGGTTGCTCTTTACTTCCTCTTTCTTTACTATTTTTGGGTTTTTCTCATCCTTCTCTTCTTTCTGTTTCTCAACTAGTTTCCTCTTCAGCTCATTTTGCCGTCTGCGCTCTGTTTCCAGAACTACAGCCAATCCAGCTTGACGGTCTAGATTTCTCCTCTCTTCATAGAGTGGGTTTTCATCTATGTATTTCTGTGGGAATAAACAGCACAATTTTAGCCACTGTTTCCATGAAAAATAAATAAATAAATTCAGCTCTGACAGTTTTGACTTGTTCAGTGAGTGCTAAGAGACAAGAGACTTCTTCCTATCAAGAAACTGAGGTGCTACAAACTCCACATTCTGTGCTTGCAGCAGAGCTGTCACTCTACAGAAGACACCGTTTCAGCCTCAGGCAGATAAAAGATTAGCCTCTATGTAGTGATGTAGTGAGAAGCTCTGTTTATTTAGTTTAGTAGAATGTAGTGAAGATAACCAAATACATATACTCCAAGGAGTTAAATGTCATTCTTCAGGAAAGGAAGATGGAACAAGTAGAAGCTACCATAGGGAATGTCTTGCTCCTGGTACACCAGTTACCAACCTTATATTTCTCATTGTGGGGATGACTTTTCACGTGCTGCTCTGCTGAGATTTGATCTCCAAAAAATTCATGACAGAGCTGGCAATAATATCCAGTGATGGGAATCAGAAACTCAGAGCCTGAAAAGGCCAAAGAAAATTATCAGAGAAACAAAACTCAATAAATGCCAAGCTCTTAACAAAGTCAGATAAATATATCAAAGAACAACAGCAAAATCTCCAGCAATGTTCTTTTTGGAACAGTTAATGTTGCTCTCCTGGATAGTTACAGTATAGGAACCATCACTACCAGGAACAAACATCTGAAGAAGTTGCGTTACTATGGTTCAAGAAATTATTTAGGTGCTCTCTATCCATATTAAGGCAATCCACTGTTCAAGCAGGTCAAGATTTCCTACAGTCTTGATCTATTTTCCATCTTTGTGGTATAGTCTGCTCAAATACTAAACACCTGGTTTATAAAAAGAATATGAGTATTTTCTTTGAAGTGCAGCAAGACTTATGCCTACAGAAGCAGCTACAGTTATCTAACACGCTGCACATTCTTCTTTAGTAGGCACTACTACAAGTACCCAACAGATAATTAAAATGAGATTGATCACTGGCAGGCCTATTTAGACATTCAGATTTTAAATCTTGCATTAATTTTCAAACCCCTTACAGCTCCTCCCATATGACTTTCTCAGATTTTCTGTACCCACACTACACCAAGTACTCATTAGTCCTTTTTCAGGGCAAGCTCTGCTAAAAATGCACTGAACAGAAGAGTCTATTTGCAAGACTATGTGGAGTACTGCACGAGATCTGCCCAAACATGGCAAACTCTTGTGGTCATGCTCTGAATTCTAACATGTTAGCAAAAATCACTTCAGAACTACAGTGGAGACTGAAAAAGTCACGTGGTATTCAAAATATAAAACTAAACTTTAAAGAGAAAAGAAGGCACCACACTATATTTTCCTATACTCCTTCTTCATGACCTTTTCCACAAGAAAAACCAGGAAATTAATTAATTTGCCTTTTATCTAATAATACAGTATCTATATGTGCTCCTATGCCAAGGTAAAGGTTTGAAATGCCTTTCTCAGAGCAACTGGAACCTGCTGGAGGTCAAAGAGGGATGATACCCAAGTTAATAAAAACTAACATACCTTTGGCAGGAACCGTTATCTTATCGATGCGTTTTATGGAGTCTTGTTTGGTCTCACTCTGGGTCTTCGAAGCCCAAGGTCTGTTGTAAGGATCCAGGGTCTATTTGCACAGTGACAGAGGTATATAGGCTCATGTATTACATTAGCAAGGCAAGTACACTTGTCTTTTTCCTTTTTAACATCCTTTTAGAACACTGAACATTAAAATCAATGTGCAAATATTTACAGGAATTAGTTTTCCTCTCCTTCCCCTCCCATTTTGCAAGTTACAATGACAAAATAACCTGTGAAAAGCATACAATGTAAATGATCGCAAAGAACAGGTAAACATATGAAACACAAGTGGCAAATCTGGGAAAACTGAACACAGGCCCCATTTACACTAGTTGGAACACACTGGTAGCTGTACAACTGCTCAAGTCCAATATTAGGGGAAAAGAATTTGATAAGCAACTTCTTGGGTTCTTTATAACTACTTCAGGTTCTCTTGTAAAATGTAGTTCTGTGATGTATGTTTTAGTGTTAATATTTACAGCAACATGAAATGCACTTAGTGAAGGAAGCCTGCAACATACCTGTCTGTGTTTCTTATTATGCATGTGTGTGAAAAAGTCAAACATGGTCCCGCAGATGGTATTGCAGTCTTTGCACCAGTGGTTCCCTGCATCATAATATTCATAAATATTGGCCAACTGGAAAGGATGTTTGGAGGACTGTGAAGAGGATTCTGCTGGCTTCGGGCTTCTACCTCTGGATTTTTCATTAGTAGTTTTTGATTCCTAAATTGAACAAAAGGAAACTTCTCTAAGACAAGGCAGGACAGACATAATGCTCTAGAACTCAGAACCTGCCTCCAGCAGAAGCCAAACACACACACAAAAAAAAAATATATCACCTTTTCAGCGCCCAGGCTAATTCCACTGTTTCAGAGAGCTGGTATTGCCGATTAAGATGCTGCGTGGCTGCAGTGAAGAGTTTCCAATAAGACTCCCAGATGTAATGCTGGACGGTTGTAGGTAATCAAGGAACCAAAATGAACAAATTCCCTATGGCATGCACCCTTCCCATTTTATTGGTTTCACATAACGATCTGAATAGTTCCAATTTACTGTACTAGCCAAACAGTGCCCAGAAGATCTAAAATGGTTCCCTTAAAAGCATTCAGAAGTTACTGTAACAGTAGCTTGGATGAAAGCAGAATGGAAAACGAAGTAAAAATTAGTTGACTGAAAGCATTTAACTCAATCAGCTTTATTGGATTATTTGAGTGTTCCTGAATTCTCCAGAAGACTCGTTGTTTAGTAATAATAGAAAGATGGTATTTTGTTAATTACCTAAGCATAATAAGGTGAAGGATCTCGTGATTTAAACATGTGATGTTTGCACTTACATCTGTACAGAAAGACACCATACAGTGATATACAGACATTTCAGGACTCTAGCCAAAATTAATACTAAACTAACAATTGCAGAAAAACCGACGTTCCCTGAAACAGATCACAAATAAGCCCTGCTAATTTAGATTATGTTAGTACTAGATGTATTTTGAGTTTTGAGTTATATTTTCAATGGCTGAAAGCCCATCATGTTATCATTTTAACCTGCATGGCAGTCTGGAAAGAACAGCATGTTAACTTAGCAGACTTGAGTTGGTTGCATGATTTCCAAGTTATTCACTATCAGTGTTGAACAAATTTACTTAAGTGGATTCAAAATTGTTAAATAACATCTGCCTTACTTGAAATTCCTTACCACCACCCCACACAATATACATTGTAAATCAAGAAATGAAGAGACACCTAGGCCACTATGCACTCCACAGATATCCCAATACAATCTAATTCTTGGTAGCAGTGACCCAGTGAATATCTGCACGTATTCTGTCTGCCAGAACACAGAAAAGCTGACATTCTCTAAAACAATGAGACCAACTTATGATCTGCAGGAAGTGCATAGAAGGCTGTTCATGATGTCTGAGAAGCATCAATGTTAATGTTATTTACAGACATACACCCACCCAATATATCGTATAAAAATATTATCTCAATCAGAACTTTAAAAAGACAGTGCTTCTCCCACAGATAGGTGACAGCCAACTCTTAACTCCAGTTTGTGCTTTACCCGAGCTCAAAGATGCTTTTATAATTTGCTGCTATCTAGAGCCCAGACAGGGTGATCTGTCTGTTTAGCACTTCTGCACCGACTATGGAACTACAACACACAGACACAAGTTCAACAGCAAGGGACCAAAAGGTACCTTGCAAATAAGCAGAAAGGCAGATGCTTTTGCCCTTAGGTTGGCAGAGTCAACTGATCTCAGTGCCAACAGGCCTGAACCACCTTTCTTTTCATGAAAAAAAAGTTAACAATCAGAATTACAAGGTGAATCTTAGAGATTAAAGGCAGAACCCTATGTGCCTACATATGTCTGAAAATATTAAATATTCCTGTCCAGAACTCAGAATTTTCTACATTAAAATAAGGAACTATGAAAAGGAGATCAAGTCATTATGGGGTTTGGACAATACAAACAATGCAAGTGAAAATAATAAAAAGTATATTCACACATGCCATATCCCAAGAAAAGAAAGCAATATAACTTGATGCAATGTCAGACTTAACAGACATTGTTGCCTACTTTAGTTTCACAAAGTGGTGACTGAAGCAAATGATTTGCAAAAGTAAGGGGACAGTAAACTTCAGTGATATTTCAAGAAACAACAAAATCAAAAACAAAAGCAAGCCTTTAAATGGAAGATATCTAGTTAGAGTTCTCTAAACCAGACCATCATAAATCATAAGTTTACAGGATACATAGATTTGAGTGACCTTGCAGGAAATACAGAATCACAAAATGGGTCATGTTGGAAAGGAACACAGTGGGTCACCTGGTCCAACCTCCCTACTCCAGCAGGGTCATCCTAGAGCACATGGCACAGGATTGCATACAGACAGTTCTTAAATATCTCCAGTGAGGGAGACTCCACAACCTCTCTGGGCAATCTGTTCCAGTGCTCAGTCACCTGCACAGTAAAGAATTTCCTCTTCATGTTCAGGTGGAACTTCCTGGGCATTAATTTCAAGCATGTTGCTTTTTATCCTATTACTTGGCACCACAGAACATATCCTGGCTCCAGCCTCTTGGCACCCTCCCTTTGGATACTTATAGACATTGATGAGGTGCCCTCTCAGTCGTTTTTATAAGTCTTACCCTACTAACATTTTCCTCTCTGCAAAAAATATATACAGTAAAGTCTACAAAAAATGCATCTACAATCTCCCATCAGCTATTTCTGTTACGCATTTGAATAAACATCTGAAAAGCGGGATAATTAATTTTCTGAATATGTGCATAACCTTTCAGATGCTGGTATCATACACTACTTCCAAAGTAAAAACTCTTCTGGAATGCAGTATGCTGTTTTGGTACATCCAGCCCTCAGCAGTACAGACTGTGTAAGAGAGATCATATCATGCATACTGACATTTCTTAAGAGAGAATACGTAGCATGTACAAAATGATCATGTTCAGCTGATAATCATATGTAAGTCTTGAGATTTGTTACTATCATTACCCAGTGAGAAGACCAACATGTTCCAAACTTGCAGAGAGCTTTGCTGCTACAAGCACTCCTCCTTGAAAGGCCATGCCAGAAATGTTGTACAGAAAGAAAAGTCTGTCCTCCTGGTATGGCATTGAAACCAAACAGCTACAAACACTCATGATACTGTTCAATCCAACCAATGCTTCAGCAAAACCAAGATCAAAACCAGTAAGTGATATTAAACTGCACAAACCTCCAAGGGAAATTATAAACACTGATAAACTGACTCTCATCTGCATCACCATCAAAGCCAGTGTATGAGATGTGGTAACAAATGACATCAAATGACCCTCCAGTAAATGTTTGGGACCAGGTGTCTCCCCAGTTCCCTCTTCTCTTAGTGAGAAAATCATTAGGACACAAGCCATAAGACTTTACCTTGTTGGAGGAAGATGTTTTCTCCACACCTTTTGCATTTTCTGACTTGCTGTTCTTTTCTGAGGAATCTTTAGTTTCCACAGATGGTTTCCGGGGTTTTTCAAATATGTTAATCCCCAAGATTTGTGCTACTTTGTCAAGTTCAGACTGCTTCTTGTCAGCTGCATCAGATTCTTTATGCAGCTCTGCAATCTCCTTCATAATATTCTCTTGTAGTCTGTTCACCTCAATCAACAAGGGGTCTTTGTGTCCATCCTTCTCACGACGTTTTTTCCTCAACATCTCTCCTGAGCCAGTCAAGGAAGTTGAAGAGTCAGAAATGCAACAGAAAAATTGACTTAAGATCTGTACAATTCCAGCAATAAGTAAAATACTAATATAAAATATTGCAGCTAAATCTTGACTGTGAAGTTGTAAAGATGGAAGTGACTCTCAGGTACAGCACCACTAAACCTGCATGATCTGCCTCTAAAAGGACTCCTTTAATATACACCCTAAGAGAGGCACCATAATCCTCAAGAGTATCTATTTAACAATCACTATTTCCCCGGGTGACAAAACAAGCAGAAGTTAAATTGTATATTCTAACCTGAAAGTATCACTTTCCAAAGGTGAGGCAAATTAGTGTTTACTAGAACCAAATAAGTTTTAAAGACAAAAATTTAGTTCTGCCTAGAGAGGACTTTTCCATCTCCAGGTAAGATTCATGAGAAATTGAAAAGGCATGATGACATCTTCAGTAACTATTTCTCATTTCTTATATAAAAGCACTAAAGTGCACACAGTGCAATTCAACTTAACAAGCCACCAAAGAAGATGCAAGAGCAACTGTTTGCTTCAGTTTAACAGCCAAATTTTGACACAATTAATTTTAATATAGTAATTAGGTCACTGCTTTCTCAAGAGTTTTGCATTGCCAGGAGTATGAAAATACTGTTACAGACTATTATTATTTTGGTCTTCACTTCTCCTGGAAGGCACTAGGATTTGTGTCACATGCCAATCAGGAAAAAAGATACATGGGCTGCAGGGCGGTTATGCACTTTACCTTGCTGTTTACGAAGCCTGTCCAGTTCAGTCTTGAGATAGTAAAGCTTCTTCTGCCGTGCTTCTCGATCATTCTTCAGTTTTTCTCTCTCTTCTATCACCTAAAAAATTGGAAGGGATGTTCTTCTCTTCCCAACACAAGTTAATCAGTCTTGCAAGAATGGCAGCAAGACCTCAGTTTGCCAGACACAGAACACTGCTCACTATTCTCAAAACATTCTTGAGTATTTTAATACAATGAATTCACCTCTTCATATGTATCTGAAGGTAACAATATAGTGTGGTCATGCTTCAGCCCTTTATGTAGGTAGTTTTTTATCTTTTGGGCAGTGTATTTCCCAAAACTGGTCTGTTTGTTGCACCACTTCCCAAGGCAGAGGCTCAGCTGACTATCTTCTAGAGAGCAAAGCAAGATCAATGCTCTTCAAAACTCATGTAGGATCTCTACAGCTAGCATGCTCCATCAGCTTTCACAGCCCTTCACCTTGCCTCCTGCTTTGACTCTGGACAATTTTAGCTATTGTTTAGGTTTCTGCTTCAATCTGATCATAACTGTCTGAAATGAAACACTAGGATGAACTTTGTTTCTTGCTCAATAAGGTAAACTGTGGCATGAGGAGCTCACAAATCCATGTTTCACTGATTTTCATTGATTCTCACAGAAGGAAACAAAGTAATATGGTAAAATGAAACCTGAAAAGTTCTTTCAATTCCTTTTCCAGCTTCCATTTTTCAAGAGACAAATCCCAATTTTTACCTGCACAGTGCTCTTAAAATTTACTACTTATTCCTCCCTTGAACAAACAACAAGTGGCTCAAGGCTTTGACTTCACTAGACAACCACTACTACTATGGCAATGTAAATGTTGGCAGGATCCTTCCTGGAGTAAGCCCTGGAAGTAGTTCTACCAACACAGCTAGGCCACATCTTAAACACAGTAAGCTTTTGTGTGCTATTCTTTTTTATCCCCAAAACACCATTCTCTCATTATGGGTTTTCTGCAGCATGGGGGCATCAACTGGAGCATGCAAGTTTTTATACTGCAAGCCACCCCAGCAAAAAAACCAGTGCACTAAGCCCAAGCCAAAGATGTCTGTAGTGCAGACAAAGTCCTAGAAGTTCTACCAAGATGCACAGATGAGCTACTAGGGTGTGTCAGAGCAGGAGAAAACGACACATCTTTAGCCAACAGAGCTCTTCCAAAAGTACCAAGTTTCATTAAGTACAAAATTTCAGCTGAAGAAATTATTCCTGCAAGCAGTAAAAGCTCACTTATTTGCTGATGTAACACTTTGTTTAAGTGAAGAGAAGGCTCTGGGAAGACCTTACCGCAGCCTTTCAATACTGAAAGAGGGTTTGGGAAAAAGATGAGGACAGCTATTTTACCAAGGCCTGTAGTGACAGGACAAGTGGCAACAGTTTTAAACTAAAGGAGGGTAGATTAAAACTAGATATAAGGAAGATTTTTTTTTTAGAATGAGGGTGGTGAGGCACCAGAACACATTGCCCAGAGAGGCTGTGGACTCTCCATCCCTGTGTTCAAAGCCAGACTGGATGGGGCTTTGAGTGACCTGGTCTACTGGAAGGTGTCCCTGCCCATGGTAGGGGGTTGTAACTCAATGATCTTTAAAGGTACTCTCCAACCCAAATCATTCTATGCCCTTATTTTAACCACAAAGACTGAGTGGACATCAGTTTGAAAACACAAACAACTTCTGGGAATCTTGCAGTTCTTTTACAGTTATGTAACTACAGTTTCCTATTTTAAAATACGTTCTGTCCCACTACTCTCTAATTGTTGTACAAACCAAGGTAACAAGAACATAAAAACATTAATACCCATAAGCTGAACTGGTGTCAGATGCTCCAAATAAGGAACAGTTTCCCTTAAGTTCTTCTCATTTTGTGATTTTTGTAAGAATTAATATAAATGTAGAGTGAAAACTGTATGTCATGGTGAATTATGATATCTTTTAGTATGTATTTAAAAATGTCTAATTTAGGTATAACCATGGTATGATGTACCATGTTCAGATGAAGCCTCCTATGTTTCAGTTTGTGCCTATTGCCTCTTGTCTTGACACTGGACATAAGTGAAAAAAGCCCAGTTTCATTTTCTTTTCACCGTCTCTTCAGGTATTTATATATCTCTACATATCTTCAGGTATTTCAATATCTAAAGCTCAGTGGAATAAAGCCAAGCTGTGGCCACCATGTAATTTCTCTGCAGGATTTTGGCTGGTTCAAGAAACTTCAACTTCATGTTTGATTTCATCTGTTCTGCCATAGCCCACGGTATACAACTTCGAGGGATTTAAAATACGTTTTTTAAATTGTCACAGATTAATACAGACAAATGCTTAGAAATCTTTAACAAAAGTAAATTTAGTCAAACTGTTTTTAAACTGGAGCCACTCACAAAAAAAAGAAAAGGTGCACCTGAAGAGGAAAAGCTTCCACCCCACCCATCATGCAGTGCAACACATTTTGATGTGTCAGAATATGTAGCATACCTTCTGCTTTTGAGCCGCCCGATTTTTTTCATCCGACATCCTTTCTGTGGTATTTTTGAGAGGGTGTGAAGACAGACGAAGGGGCGCTTTGGAATGAGAAGGAGTAGTAGGGACTTGAACGAGCACAGAACCATCTCTTTTTACATCAGGGACATCCTTTCCCAAGGAGACTGTCTCAATCACCCGGAGATTGGGACGCGTGGGGTTCGCTGACATGGCCATCGTAAGAAGACCATGAGCTTCTGGCAGCGTAGGATTAGGCTGCTGGGCAGGGGGGTACATGGGCCAGCCAGGAGTTGCATACGCCATATAATGCCCATATGCATCGTATCCTGGAGGAGCCATTGTGGGAGGTGGATAGTTTTGGGGCATTTGAGTGGGAGTGTAGTGGGAATAGGTGGGAATTTGGTATTGGGAAACAGAAGTAGGTGTAGGTGGCAAACTAGGAGGAGTTGGTGGAACTGAGGGAATGAGAGAGACAGAAGGAAGAGGCTGTTCTGGTGCACATGGAGGTATATCCTGTCCCACTGGCTTGTTCTTAGTATATTCTGATTTCTGAAGAGAGGACACATCTTTGGACTGCTGAAAAGAGACTGGAGGTGATGCTGAACGCTGCTGGCCTGACTCAGGAGAACGAGTGTCACTCCGGCTACGCCGCAAGTCCCAAGGGTCCAGTCTGCGACTGTCTGAAGAGCGACGATCTGGAGAACGAGATGCCAATTTTTTGCCATGAAGGCGTTCCTGGGTACGGACAGCCAGTTTTCCAATTTCAGCAACACCAATGTCAAGCCCAATGGTTTTGAGTAAGTCGTGGATCTTTGCATACTCTGCATTTGGTTCTTCTAAAGCATCCAGTTTGACAGCTGGAGCAGGAGAAGGAGGTGGGCTCATTTTCTGGACTATAATCTCATTGTCACAACTCACTGGGGGCTTCTGAACAGGGAGAGGTTCAACTTTGGTCTCCTCATCTTCATCACCATAAAGAAATTTCTCTTCATCCTCAATGTCAGGAAAGCTACGCCTCCTCTTCTCCTGAGCACTGACAGAATCAGCCATCATGCCCAGAATTCGGGAGAAACCACTGCCATCCTGACTGGCCCTCTCGTGAGGTAGCAGGAAGTCAGTATGGCGATCAGTGGGCTCTGATCTGGCTTCTACCTTCTCTTTGTGACTTAAGAAGCTTCCAAACTTCTCTTCAAACGTGAAAGTGTCTTTGGGAGGCCCAGAAAGTGGGTTCCACTCATATAAACCTTCACACAACTCCTTGTTTGCAGACTCCACAAGAGAGTCTTTGTTAAACCGTTTGAGAAAGTTCTCCACTTCTGAGGCAAAAGGAGCCACGTTGTTGCTCTGGGGCAAAGGTGACTGACTAGAAAGAAGAGGAAGATCCTTGCTGGGAGCTGGACTGCTTGAAAAGCTCTCAGGCTGAAAGAGAGAGAAGGTACTAATTACCTCAAGGCCTTCTGAGGTGATTACGCACCTCACAGAACAAACAAAGGAACATGTTAATTTCTCCTTGAGTTCAAGCTGAATAAAAGAGTTAGAAAAGACAATATACGGTTCAAAGAGAACACAAACAGAAGATTACTAAACAAGTTGCCTGATGATTCTGTAAGGACATGTCCAATGCTTATCTCAGAGAATACACAAAATCACAATTTAATTTCAGAAATTTTTTGCAATCAAAAAACTTTTAACTTTTAAATTGAAACCCTGTAACATAATTTTGGATATGCTTTGAGTTTAGTCACAGTGGAACGGGCTTTCAACACCTTAATACCATTAAAAACAACTGCACTGAGGTTATTCCCAGTCTTCTTCAAATATTCACAATCAATGGCATGTAAATAGTGTTTCCAATCATAGGCATGGAATGGGATCCTCAGGATTGGAACACTCCTGAGACAAACATGTCACTGTCAAACCAACACTGATCAGTACAACGGGCAAATCAAAATGATGCGTTAAAACACTAGAAAAGTCAATTTATCACACTGGTCACAGCCACTTATCTTTCCATTGTTCTAATTTTGAGACTCAATTGGTATTGGTTGGGTATAAATTAAGTAGGATTGACCCCAGCCCTACAGTCCAAAGGGGAAAAAAAGGAAACTCCAAAGATGTTCTCAGACAGAGGTACTGGGGATGCATTAGGCATTCTCTAAGTCTATAACGAAACAAGAAAGAGACACTGTGACAGACAGAGAGCTCCGATCTATGTCCTGACTGCCTCTGGTACTAGGAGTGTCCGCTTTTCTATAAAAGTTAGCCCAGATCTCAGCATCCTGGGTTGAATTTCCACAAAGACATTTTATTCTGCCTCAGATTATATATATATGATTCTTGATTAAATGCTTTCACCATTAAAGTTTCTAATGCAATTCTAACTTGTATAGGTCTGCAAAAAGACAACTGTCCTCTTAAAGACAGGAAAATGTAAAGATTTCTGTTTTGGAAATCAAACTAACATTCTGCATCATAAAGTAACTGTTTTGGAAAGTAGAAACATATAGACAGACAGACAGAGACCAAACCTGAATAGAAGACTCTACTTCCATCTCCACTCGTTTCTTCAAAATGGATTTTTTGGGCATGGGTGGGATTTCTTCAGGCCTGTATGTATACCGAGGCTCAGAAGTCTGTAGTGTGTTAGTCAAGCCAGGGATCACATAGCCACTGCCTGAAACATCATGATTCACGTTTCTGCTACGCTCTTCTTCTTCTCTTTTCCTCCTCGCCCGGTCAAGCTCTCGGAATTCTTCATTCAGGTATGATGGGCTCAGGCTTCTACTATGGCTGCGGCTTCGTCTGCGATAGTTCCGCGTTCCCGATGAGAAACCCTGATGCTCTCCACTCACACCATGCATCTTCTCATCCTTTTCGTACCGTGGACGCTTTATTTCTCGTCCCCTGTCTTCTGGCCTCAGTGGGTAGGGAGATCTCCTCAGTTTGTCACCATCTCTGTCAGATCCACGAGGCAGCTCTTCTCGACGGCCATAATGTGGACTGTAATCTGAACGGTGGAGGAAAACATCTCGGCTGCGGTAGTCTTCATCATGCCTCACAACGAAGGGACTTGAGGGTTGATCTTCATGCGATGGGTATCTCTCAAGGCCTCGAGGGCATGTGAGGCCTCTAGTGAATATTGGACCATCAGCCATATCATCCCTGTGGAAGATAAGCACAGAATAAACGTAAGGACTTGAACCAAGAGTCAATTAAGCCTTACTCCTACTCAAGGATAAGAAATTTCCAAATTGGTTTCAGAATAACATCTCCATCACTAAACAGAACCAACACTGCATGTATGTAAAAGGCAAGGTAGAGAGGGAGACTTATTTTTAACGGTACTGTTCACCTGCAAACACAGTGGCATGAACAATTCAACTCATACTGCAGAATAAGAGCCTTGAAAAATTGATAGGATGGATTTATTTCTGTGAATGTGAAAGACTACACATTTTTTTAAAAAAACTTACTATCATATTTCAGACCATAATCCCTTTTCTCACTTTTCCCAGCAGGATGCCAAGGTCAGATTTCATATGAATTATTCAAGATATAATTCAGTTTCACATTGGCAAGTGCAGCCAGATCCTCCTTTTATCTTCAGCTGTGGACAAGGACCACAAATTCTAGCTACATTTTCTCTTACAACAGATCTGTAGACAGGACTGTCACTAATCACATTAATGGCTATACCCAAAAAGCAGCACAGTTTCTGATATTTATGAACAAGGGAGAATAAGTGTTACAGTATCATTCCTTTGTGCCAGGCCCTGCATTATTACACACAGTGGACATGCAACTGGCACAACACTAGAGTAAGCAGCTTCTTCTCTGGGAGTATTTTCTTTTGGACCAATTCCTACACACACCTCCAATTAGGGGTACTGTTTTAACTAAGGCCTTTTTCTCCACCCCTAAAAACTTCTCTGGGACTTCTTTAGAGCAGGCAGAAACAAACCAAACCACTTTAAATTTACCAGCTGCTGGCTAATTTTACTCATTCATATTTCAAAATCCAGTAAGATCCTCCAAGAATGGGAAGAAAATGTGCTCCTGAAGTGAAAACAATGGGACAGAAAATGCTTCTCTGAGTGATCAAGATATCCACTTGAGACAAACTATGTATGATGGCCTGAATCCTCAAAAATCACCTCCTCTGACTCAGAAAGGTCCTCCCATAGATCTGAGAGAGACAAATCAAGTCATGCCAGAAGACACCTTCAAAAAAATCTGCAGACAAATTACGGCCCCAGTTTTTAAATCAGACTATGGAGTAACAGATATGCACAGACAAGCTTTTTTTCTTCAGTATTTTTATAGTTTATACATGCATATTTAAGAACAAAATCAACACAAAATTTCACTTCATCTCTAACCTGCATCACTGCAAAGCATTTATTAGATACTTTTTGAGTCCAACACATCTTATAAAGCAAAATTGGCATACACCTCTACCCACCATATTAGATATCTTTCCAGTTTCCAGCCAACTACCCATATTCACCTCCTTCAAAAGCACAAAAAATATCTAAAAAGTAGCTAAAATTAAATTTCATACTTAAATGTTGTTCACAACCTACATAAAGGTATGTCTATTTCCACTGTCACCTTTTCTGAGAGTCTGCTAAACCTATACAAGCCGCATGAACAAACCTGGTGGAGTAGCAGATGTATTTCACCATACACCTCTAGCTAATTTTTGTGCCAACAAAATTACTTAAATGCGTGCCTGGCAACTGTCACCTACAATTCAAATACTCTGACTGCAGTGACAAAGCAGAAGGAGTATTTAATCATACTTTGGAAAGAAAGGAACAGCAAACCTACTATATTTACAACTAGAAAGATGTTCCAAATATGCTCTGAACAGCTAAGATGCAAGTTTAAACCCCAAATATTAAATACAGGTATGAGAAAAAGGATTACTTGTCCTACAGGAACTATGGTATGTCACTTAATTGGTTTGGATACTTTCAGCCAGTAATGTCCACTCTTGGCTATTGCAGACAGGATACAAAGTGGTACCACTGTGACCATCCCAATTCTTTCACCAAAATCCATGAATTACTGGAATTACAGTTTCAGAGAAAGAAAACAGACTACAGGCTACACGGACATGATGCCTCAGAGAACTACAACTAGTGTAAGGTAATTGATTTTTTGGCATATTTATTCACATGCACAAAACCAGAAATAAATAATGGTATTTTGCTGTCAGCAACCAACAGGACTCCATTTTAACATAGTCTTTAAAAAGGAAATCAGATGAGCTGTTCACACTCAAGCCAACTGCTACTTTTGACATTATGCTCAAAAAATGCTATTTTAGAACACAGCTTAATGCAGACCAAGTGTCTGCAGGCATATAGTCTATCTTTTGTATTAACCTCAGGTGAAAGAATTAGTGGGATGCTCTGTGTAGCTTATGCCAGCTCAGACAGTAGTAGAATGTCTTAAAAATACTGAGAGTGGGAGAAGTGGAAGACAGGGAGAGGGATAAGATTTATTCTTCACTTTGATAAACTGAGATTCTGGAAGACAAAAAAATACTAATCTGTTGAAGTAGAAGACTGAAGCTGCTCAGACGACCTTGAAGACACAGGCCAGCAGCATTCAGGATGCCTACACAGACATGTGCAGGAGGCCAGCTGCCCTAGAAACTTGGTACAAGTCCTTACAGATATTCTAGAATGGACCTGTATGTGAACACACACTCTAAGAAACTCACCTCAGGCATCCTGAAAATCCACTGCTGCAGGAGACTCTAAAAGCATCCCTGATTTCCATTCTTTGGTATTTTATTTCCTTTATAGCCTAATGAACCTCTCTACCATCCCAAGGCCCTATAACTTATGGAGAATAATTTGTCAAAGTGATTGCTTAAAATCTCTGAGTAGCTAGCAAAAATAGCTGACAATAACTAAATTCAGAATTATTTTTTATTAGAATGAGAATGTACCACATGCCAAGTAGGAATGTGATATGACCAGTATTAAATCCAATGATGATTCACAATAAGGACCACTTTAAAACCAGTGACAGATATAAAGTCAGTGTCCCGGTACCAGGGCAGCCTCTCAGAGGGGGAAAAAATACATGATGAAAAATACTTGATAAGCAGTGTATTTAACCCAATACCAAGTGTCTTTTGAAAACAACCAAAATGGTTAGCAGTGAGGAAATTTGAAATTCAGAAGCAGTACCTATATGATTTAGGAAAAGCTAACGGATGACTAGATTGTCACACGCTTTAAGCTGCTGGACAATGGGCATCACTCAGACAAGTGCAGGCAGCACAGACAGATTAGACAGAAAAGAAAGGAAATGTAACAACATGAAGTTCTTGTATACTTACACTACAAATACATAGGAAGTCACTTAAAAATTAAACTCTATATGATCTCACTTTCTCTTATTCTCATTCTGATTCATCTGTCACTTTTGTACCTTCTCTGGAGTTTATTCTGACCATTTTTTTTATATCTATAGGCTCTGTAACACAGATAAAGTCAAAGTTCTTTGTGACTTTTACTCTTACATTAAAATAAACTCCACTATATCTGATGTTACTTCTAACTATGCACCACAAAACAGGTTAAATATAAAACCTCACCTGAGAAAAGGAAGCAATGGGACAAACACCATCACCCCTCACCCCCAAACGTTCTTAATTTGTCACAGAAGTGTCAGTTCTCCTACACTATATACCAGTTCCTTCTCCTTCCAATCACAGTATTCTCCCTGGGCATACACACTCATTTCATTCAGAAGATTCCAGACTGCACAGGGGATTTACAAATTGAAAACCGATCCCAGGAGAACTGAGGTAAAGGCTTAAAAGTGCAGTACTGAAAACTAAGCTCTCATTTGGTTTTCTACACCTGCCGAAACTTAACTTTACACCTGAGAAAGACATGAAATTCACTTATTCTGGTCACTTCCCTCTCTCTCTTTGTTTCGTTTTTTTGTTGTTTTTTTTTTTTTTTTTAACAGTTGGTGATATTTGCATCAGAAATGAAAATGATAGTTGTTTTTTTTGCGCTGGGATGCTTATCCCTGACCTGAAACTGCAAATGTGCTCTGGGGCACAAACCATGCCATCTGTAGCTTCACAACTCAAGACGAACAGAACTATTTTATTTGCACAAAGTTTTCTGATTTTATTTCTTTTGCCAGATTATACCCCTTCTCCTATTGGAGGTAAAAATTTCCAAACAATATCTACTAATATTTATACTTCACTGTTCACAGCAGTATTTTTAACACAAAAAAAGTCTCTTCATTAATTGTTTCTCTCCAATTTCAATCAAGGGACCCTAAGAATTCTAACACTTATTTTATTATGTATGAGACTGTCTGACTACATTCACTTCTCTTCTGCAGGGTTTTTAAAATTAAAATAACAATCTTCTTCAAGCTGCTCTACAGCTTTTTTATAGACTAGTCTCGAAAATTAGGTAAGCAGATGATTCCTCCCAATAAATGAGCAAGTTGAAGCTTTACACTATCCTTATATTAAACAACTTTCCTTTCAGTAAGGACTAGGTAGTTTTGTAAGAAACAGAAGAAGGTGGCTGAAGCAGTGAAATATCAAACGTAGTGTCTCCCTGTGACATCCAACCTCTTAAGGGGAAGGAAGCACCTAAGGGTGGAATGTCACCTTCCCTCCTGCAATACACACTGTGCATGTCTAGTTTATATGGGGTTTAGATGCAGCTGACAAAAATTAGAGAAGAAATATCTGTTTAGTTACTATGAACACAGGCAGAGATTTTTGTTCAGGAAATTCCCTGCACCACAACTTGCCAGAGGCTGCGGGAGTACTCCCAGGAAGCATCACTACATGCTTACCATCATTCCCTAGGCATTCCCTGGGCTAATTAGATGTTTGGGCCAGTAGAGCCACTCCCCTGCTGTTTCACCCACTCAAATGAATGCCCATCTGCAGAGGACCATACCTGTCACTCAGGTTATCAATTGGTGAGCCCAGTCTATCAGGCAGCCTCCTCCGCTCCGGTGTGCCAATGCAATACCGGTCATTACCAACAGTAATCCACAAACTGTGTTCCAGTGAAGACTCAGAGCGGAGACTCGGTGAACGTCTCTGTAAATTGAAGAAAGAGTGCAAGCCCATCAATCAGGGAATTTTAATCTCAGCTACAGAAAGGCAAGTGACTCTGCTCTGCTTAATAAATGAGACCTGGGGTGGATGGATCAATTAAAAAAATCAAACTAGAAAAACAACTGTCCCAAATATTTCCATTGTCTTTAGTTACTAAAGAAATGGAGGGCATTGACTGTGTTTAATTTCTCATCCCAGCTGCTTGTAACATGCTCCATATTTAAAGTATCTAGAAGAGAAATTTTCAACTAAAAATACATTTCATAAAGCACCATTTCAGAAGGCATAAAAACAGAGAGAAGTCCACAAAGTCCCAGATTTGCTGTTGTCCTCCTTTCTTTGTAGAGAAGCAGCAGCTAAATAAACATGGAATAAAAAACATTGCCAGGAATTTCTTAATAAAAGTATCTGTATTTCTGGACCTTTCCAACTTTAGTAACGACATGAACCAAAGTATAAACCAGTGTAAACAAAGATTTTCCTAGCAGTGATGGTTTCAACAGTTTTTCTCACCTCATGCTCCTTTCGACAGATAAGCCCAACATAATACTAAAACACCAGTGACACTAGAAACACCTTCTATACCAGAATTTTCATTACCATTATTTATTATTGGTAGAGATAAACCAGCGCTAAGTAAAGATGCCTTTGAAAAATCTAAGGCAGAGAAGGCCTGAGCTAATTGCCTCTGCACCAACCTTCCATTGGACGCATTCGCAGTATGCAAAATGTCATTACTGGTAAGTTTTGCTTAAATAGTTACACCTCACATTATTCCACAATATGGCACTAGAATATAGGAATGATCAAAGTAATGAGAGTTTCATAAGAAACGGATGACACTGCCTGAAGACAGAGATACATGATTTGCTTTTTTAAACCAACATGATTTAGATTCTGCTTAACATGAAGCAATGCACCAGCTTCAGTTCTGCTAAACCAGTCATGCACTGCATATTGCTTTCATGCAGAAAACTGCAGTAGCAAGCAGCAGGTGCACTATACTGTGTGCATCCGTCCCGAGGACATGCAGCAGATTCAGCTGAATCCTCCAAGAGAGTAAAAGAACAGGACGTAATCTCCAACAAGAAAGCAAAGGAATTCCCTCACACATTTGCCTGAACAAAATTCACTCGCAGTACAAATCTGCACTAGAATCCATTGTGCACATAATGTTATTCAAAGATAACATATTAGTGATTATTGTTTTGTTCTATTAATCTGAATCCCAGCACTTATCAGAATACATTTTAATTACTTTTTAAGATAACTGTATTGGACAGCACAGCCTGATCCTGCAACTGCCTGGCTGAGATACAACATATACAAGGTGCATGTGTCTCACACAAACACACTCTGAAGGTTCACTTGTGCCCGTTATAACACCAAATTTTGAGGGCTGCCTCAAGAAGCGACTATCTTTGAGAGCATCTTCTTGTCATCAAGACTTTTAGTAAGTTGAGCACATAGATGACAACCATCTCCACTGAAGAGAGAGAAGTGATGATTACATCTCAGAACAAACTCTGGGTAAAAGAAAGAAATAGTTTACATTGAGAAAGTTACGGATATTAGGATTGCCTATGACTGCCGTACAGGTTGCCCAGAGAGAGCAGTTACAGCAGTATATATTTGAACGTCATGATTTCTTTTTTCCCCAGTTTGAGAAATTCCAGTTTTAAAAGGTTTTTGCATTTGGAGCTTTGGACACCACCACTAGTCATTCCTACCTATGCACTGCACTGCATTTTTTTCCCTTCCTATTCTGTCACCTAAATCACAGTTACTACTACCATATTATTGAACAAGTTGCATACCTGCTCATCATTTCTCCATTCTCTGTTGACCCAACATGCTCCTATCCTCTAATCTTAGCCAATTTTCTTATAAGAAAGCAAAGAAGCTTAGAGAAACTATAAAAACAACAAGCACACAGATCAGCCAGGATAAATAAAAGCAGCATGTGTCAGCCTTGCAAAAACAAATAAAAGTCCACCAAAATCTCTCACTGTAAAGCCCTGACCTTCCTCTTCTCCACTACATTTTTCAATACTCACCCCAAACCTTCGCTGTCACTCCATGTTCTTCCAGTCAAGACAAGGTTTTCCCCAGCTACTAAGAAACTAACACCATCCATACTTACAATGTCCAATATGTGCAGTACGCAGCTCCACTGGCAGTCAGCATCCCAGTTATGCATGAGAAAATATGCAACGATGCTGATAGCCTGGGAACGCATGCAAGCTATCTCACAAGCAAACAAACAAACAATCCCCCAAAACAGAAGCAAGAAAATGGAGCAAGAAATCTCTAAGGCTGCTCCTTTCATACTCTAATTCATATGAAGGATAGGGACATTAACACAGAGCTTGTACTCAAATCTCCTGCATTTCAACCCTATGCCCTTACCCCATCAGTGTCTTCATTCCATACATTGTATCTTCCACCATTACGCATATATTCCCCTCTTGCAAGTCCTCTTTCCTTCTTGCCGCTTAAATTCCTCTTCCTCAGGCTTGTCTGAATTCATCTCCTTTCAGTGACAGCTCCAAAATCTCACTAACACATTTGTGTAACTTTCCACATTTGAACACTTTGCATCCTCAAACTTCTGAGGAGAGAAGGTCTTAAGTAATAAAAACCTAAAGATTTTATTAAAACTTTAACCAGTCATGATGACCCAACCTATCTGCTGTCTGTTTTGTTTCCATCATACTTAGTTCCACCCTCTGGAAAACATCAACATAATCCTAGCTTTTATCTCTCTCTAATTAATGCTACTTTTGTAAACAGTACTTTTAAAAAGTAAAACAAACCTGTATGTGTATTTTATGCTTTATATCACCATTTTGAAAGAAGAAGTGTTGGTCAAACACCTGCTGGGGGACAAAAGCTTCCACAGAAAAAGCATGCACAATACACACTCTAAGAATTACTTACACTGGGCTTTAGCAAACACAAGAGTTGGCACAACATAGGTTAAAGAGCTCTATTTAATTGTCTCAAAATCCCTCTCTTTGTGAGAGTTGCTTTCTAGAGAAAGGTTTTCCTTAAATGCATGACATTCTTGTAAATCAATAAAAAATCCATTTGGATCAGCAGTTCAGCATTAGCTAGCCTGCTGAAGTCTACTTTCTAGGGTTAATAATTTTTCGATCCTTCTCTGAAGTTAGAATAGGCAAGGAAAATATCATTAATCTGCAACAATTTCCTGAGATTACTGCTTTAACTTGAGCCAGGAGGGTGTAAAATAACACTAGAAGAATAATGTTTGTCAAGAATAATGTTTGTGTAAAGTGGATGTTTTTCGTGGCTTTTTTCCCCCACTAAAGGGGGAGTGGGAGCCTTCTAGCCTAAAACCCTAGATCAAATCTCTCCCAGTCTGAATCACCAACACATTCAGCACTGGAAATTTTGTTACAGCCAGCACAGGTTCACAGTCTATCATGGATACAGTGAAATGGGAGACTGAGTGATGGTGAAGTCAGTTTAAGAAAATTCTGTCCCGCGTCCCAGTTTGTCACCCTGTCAATTGTGACCATGCAACTGTCCATCAAGCCACAACCCCAAATGATATGAATTGCATAGAAAAGTATTTCCTTTTAAAAAATTACTTTTTCCATCCTGGATCTTACTAGCAATGCCATTTGCAGGGCTACCCCACAGGAAACTTAGAGGACTGAGATAAGGGTGAAATACCACATAAAACCAAACCGCCAGAAGCAACTTTTTTAGCCTGGCTTGGCTTAACTGCTGTCAAACACGCTATCTTCCCATATCTTCAGGGCAGCTGACCTTTCAATAAGAAATAACACCAACACCTAAATTTTAACTCCACTACAATCACTTCTAACCTCTTCTATGGCCGCGACCTCTTCTATGGCTGCAACTCCAAAGAAATCCAGTAAGAACATGTACCAACATCAGAAAGGGTCATTCTCTCTTGGGGTCCCATCGGCACACAATATACTTTTGTTGGAGTGACTTTCAGCAAGCTCGTTTCCTCAAATCAGTTCACTCTGCAACTTCACAAATCCAAGTGTGAGCACAAGGGAACAATATACTGCAAAGTAAGAGGAAAAAGCAAGTAGATCGTTCTTTCCAACTGTGCATGTGCTGGACTGAGTAACCACAGAATCACTGCCTAAAATACCCCACTATGAAAATCTCTTCTTTCAGCACAATACAAAAGCATAATTAACCTATTACACACCACAGCTCACAGTTTTCAGACAAAACAATCATTGAACCAAGGAGCAACAAGAGAAAAGCTAAGTGAGTGAATGTCACTCAAAAGTAAAATCTGGCTTGACACTTTGGTTTAGTACGAAAGTGTCTGCATCCAAGATGGCATCACTTCAGATGCCAAAACAGTTTCACATGCCCAAATCAGACTTTGCCAAGAATGAGGGAGAAAACTGAAACACCCTGTGCACAGCCCCAACTACAAAGCAGTGCCTATCAAAGAATACCTCTCAAAGATATAAATCAGGAACGGTTCTCTTTGTACATTCGTGACAGCAGGAAGAATTCACACAAAGTACTCATTCAACATCCTATTAGAAAAGTTATATTCCCATCACTTAAAGGATATTTATGCACTAACACAAACCAAAGTGTTAAATGGAGGTAAGTAACTAGTTACAATCTCTGCCTTAGCAAAAGACAGCATCATCTCTGAGCTTTATCTAAAACGGCTCTAGCCGATAAGACAGAAATAAAAATGCAATGGAAATCAGAGCATTAACACTGCTTAAAATGGAAAGAAATTTTTTTATCTTTTTAATTTTCCATTTGGCTCTCTAAGGAGCAGGGATGAAATCGCCCTTCTCCCTCGACACGGGGAGAGCCCAGGGCCGGTTCAGTTTTGCAAGGATCCCGCCGGGCTAAGTCTGGGGCTCTGACAGCCCCCTGGGAGAGGGGGCAGGACCCGCACCGCGACCCCCCAGCACTATTTACCCGGCTGCTGCCGCTGTCTCCGTGTTCGCTGCCCCGGCGGCCCCGGGGCCCGCCAAGCCCCGCTCCTCCCGGCGGCGATGGCAACCTCCTGCTGCGGTGCGGCGACGGGGACCGGCGGCAGGGCCCGCGGTGTCCCGACGGGGAGCGGTGGCGGCGAAGCGACGGCGGACGGGGCGAAGCGGAGCGCGGCGGCGAGGCGGCGGCGGCGGCGGGCAGCGGCGGGGGAGGCCGCCCGTGGCCCGGCCCCGGCCCCGATGTGCTGAAGCGGGAGACGCGGGATGCCGACGAGCCGCCCTCCTTCAGGCGGTGGGAGGAGGACGAGGACGAGGGGCCAGAGCGGCCGCTGCTGGAGCGGTACATGATGGCGCCGGCGGCCCGGGGGTCCCGACGGCTCCTCCAACCCGCCCCCCCGGGCGTGCGCGCCGCCGGCGGCCGCCCTGCGCGCTCCCGAGCCGGGCGGGGGGGCGGGGGGAGCCCGGGCCGGGCGGGGGCGGTACCTGTGGACGCCCGCACAAAATGGCGGCCGCCGGGCCCCCGTCACGTGTGGCGTGGGGGGGCGGGAGGCGGGGGCTGCTGGCACCGCGCTCGGCCATCCCTCCTTCTGTCCCTCTCTCTACGCTTATATCCCCGTCGGCAGTGACTGGGGCACTTTGGTTGTTTTTTTTGTTGTTTTGGGTTATGTTGTTAGGGGGTTTTTTTTCCGCGCACTGTGGTGTGAAGCTGGTCGGGACGGGTGTTGTCCTGTTGTCGTCCAGGAGAAGTGTGTTTAAGAGCAGTCCTTAGTTGCTCGATGCGGCAGTGCTGAGGCTGAGGCTCCGGCTCAGAAAAATCCTGAACTAATTTCCAAGCTCCGTCTGCCAGGAACAGGGATGACACGATAGGAAATGGCTTCCCGCCTCCTCCCTCGCCTCACCTGACCACCTGCTACCGACCGTGTTTGGTGCGGGACTGCGAAGCTTCGATTCTCCTGTGAAGGCTGACACATTATCCTACTTGATGCTCTGGGCTGTCTCAGGCGAGGAGCAGTTTTTCAAGTAACTGAGACGGGATAGCAGTGGAAAGAAGGGAAAGCAGAGGAACGAAGGTTCTCATAAAGCTGTTCATTTCCAAAATTTCCGAGTTTTAATATCTTGTTTACGGATGGGGAGAAGTTTCCAGCTTTAAGTTTGTAATTTGTTTTTAGCTAAACGACATGTGGGGCTTGTATTTGAAGACCCAGTCAATTTTTGCAGGCTTGGATGAAAGTTTGCCTGTGTGTTTGGGAATGTGTTTGCTAGAACACAACACACCATTTGAAGCATACTATTTTTAAGTAGTGGCAACCAAGAGTAGTAGGCTGATGGATGGGGGTCTGTCTGATACTATAATAAGGTATTTCTGCTAGGAGTGGTTTAGTACAATTGTATTAAAACTTAACTGACCCACTTTGACATTTCCTGAGTGCATCACTGCACAGGCTCAGGAAATGCGCTCAGTTGCACCAATTGCCAAAATAAGCACAAGCTATATAAAGACTCTTATTTTTTGTTACCACTGTCCACTCCTTCCCTCTCTGTCCAAAGGCTGACAATGTTTATCGGTGACCTTTATTCAATTACAAGTATCCTGGGATAAGAATTTCATCTTTGAGGATGCCTCGCAGAAGCAGTCTGCTGGGAGCAAACCACAATGGAGGTGGAGGCAATGCATGCTCAACCTGTTCCAATTCACGACCCTAAGCAACAGCCTCAGTGACAATTGGAGGGGCACAGAGCTGTGCGTTAATATAGCTACAAAACTGATGTGTATGTAGCAATTTCTCCTCTATTTTTTTTTTATGTAGATTGCATCCAAGTAGTTTATTGCTATAAGGAATATACTGTTATCCCAAATGTGTTCTGTGTCTTCATTAAAAGGAAACCCATGTTTTTGTGCATTAGAGTCAGGTGTCTGCATCAACGTTCAGTTTCACCAACTGAAGTAAGTAAAAATGGAGTTGTTTGGGTTTGGACATCTCTTCCATGCTGTTGCTTTCTTTATGTCAGTTTTAAACCACAGTTTGGTTTCAAAGCAGTCAAGAGTAAAAAGCCACAAACCCGAGAAACCAAGCAAATTCTCTTTTTTTAATCAGTTTTACATAACAGTTATGCGTCTAATATCTAAAAATTTTGCAAAACCCCCAGAACTTGAATTTTTTTTCTAGCTTCCTTTTGCCTTATATCTAAAGGAGATCTACAGGAGGTATTGTGGTGGTCATAGGTTTAAGAGGCAATTGGAAGATGAAGGAATCCAGATACTGAAAACGAATCTGGATGTTCATTAAAACATCTTATTTGTGCACCAGTAAGTAAACTGCTCAAGGCAGAAATGGTAAAAAGAAAGCAAACACCCTATATATTGTGGTGTTAAAAGAGTTCAGAAGAGAAAAATGCCAGTTGTTGGAGACTGACTAGTGCTCATTAACATTTTGTGGCACCCTGTCATCTTACTGAATATCACTTTAAAATTACAGTTTATAATTGCAATTTATAAGCACGTTTTGAACTAGCTGCAGTGTCATCTTTCAATCACGTGCCTTACTGAGCTAAGTTTTTAAAGGGACTGAGCATCTACAGTGGTATTCAGTTAAATTATTCCTAAAATCAGTACTGAAATCTGGGCTTGATGGTGCAGAGCAAATTGAGTCTTCACACCTTTGGAAGAGGAAGCAGTGCAGTTTGTCTCAGGGACTGAAAAAGTCAGGCAAGGTCCTTACCTGCTTTGCAGAGGTTTTTCTAACACTCCTGTGATTGGTGCTCCAGACTCTCATTGGGCAAAAGATGTTGCAGTCAGTCTGCTCTAAGTACAGCTCCTAAACTCCTCTTCGGAATTCCAAAGTTCATAGTTGAACTTGCAATTAGCTGCTGCTTGGAGGGAAGGGATTTTAGCTGGTTGGATGCTTAGGGCAATGCTGGGGTAATAAGGCGTCTCTGAATTCTCATTAGGCCTCGAATGAGAAAGTCAGGGGGCAAATGCATTGAAAAAGAACAGAATGAGAAAAGTTAGCAGTAGCTCATTATGAATGAATAATCAGAAATCTGAATTTAAGTTAATTCAGGTTGGACCATTGGGTTTAAGAAGCAAAACAGTGACAGAGAAAAATGTAAAACCTTAATTATAATTTCTTACCTTCTTATGTCTGAGTCAAGACTAGATTCAGGGGCATGAGACAACCATGCAGCACTCCCTGTAATGTTAAATGGACAGGCTGTGAGTAAGAACAAAGACAATTTCTGTGGTTTTATGACAAAATTGGTGTTCTCATGAGAAGATGTGGTGGAAGATATTCCTGTCTTCTGAACTTGGCATTACTTTTTACCTGGAAAACAGGGCACAATATGTATCTTGTGTCTTCAGGTCCAGGCAAACCAGCCTGCTCATGAAAAATTTTGGACTGAGCCGAGTAATCAAATCTTCCTTAGTCATGACATCGGGGAATTTGAGGATGGTTCAGCTGATACCAGAGCCCTGGCTGGGAGCACAAAAAATGCATCTAAACAGACAGTTGCTTTCAGAGATTTTTACATCTGTAATTACAAGGTTGATATTTCTGAATTTAAGGCTTGTCTAGGCTGGCTTCTGTTTCAGCTCAATATTTACTTTTAGCTGGGAAGTGGAACGAGCATGCAACCTACACTGATTCCCTGAGTCTGGGAGGGGTAGTAAGTAATCTGTTACAAAACGAACTTGTAAGAGAAGGGGGGGAGGCAGTCTCCCTTTGGCAGATAGCACTTCCTCACTGTGGCTATATCAATCTACGGCATTAAACTCTGGATAATAGACAATTAACAAAATCTGGCCTGCGTGGCCTATGGAGGTGGATTAAATTAAACCTGATGTTGATGGGGGTTTTTTTCCATTTTGAAGGCTCTGATTTTTTAATAAATGTCAGGTGTGTGATTATTTATAGCATGCAAGGTACATTGTTTTCCTTTGGAAATATGTAAGACATCAGAACCATGAAATATGAAATCAGATTTGCTTGTGTGCAGCTCAGTGCTCCAGCCTCACACAGCCACTATTTGCTGTTTTGAGAGTTTGCTGCCTTCACAGCCTCTTCAAGAAAGTTAAGTCTAGAAACCTTTGGATGACCTGTGGGGAAGAAGAGCAGACTGGCCAAATACGCTCAGTGTACAGTATCAGCATCCAACTTGGTCACAGAAAGGCAGCCTTGCAACTTGGACACACAGGCAAAGATTGTTTTCAGGGATGTGAGAAAAGACAACAATTAAACAAATATATATATATATAGAGAGAGAGAGAGAGAGAGAGAGACAAAAAATGCAATCTTCTGCTCCTTTCAATTGTAACTATGTTTAGAGGGTACTGTGGCCTCTAAGCTCTTCTCTGCTGTTCCACACTCCCTCAGCCAGATTGTTCTGTTGTCTCAGACCTGAATGCTGCTGATATTTTCCTTCCTCAGCACCCCACTGATAACACTTCTAAGCTCAGAGTATGCTTTATTATATCTCTGATGAGCTGCATGTTGAAAGTAAACTTTTCTACCAGTGATGAGTTATTTACAGGGATATGCTTGTTTTCCCTAGCAAGAGAGTACTGAGGGAAGGTTTGGGACAGGGAAGCATTAAGAACTGCTATAAAACTCACCAGTAGCAGCTGAAATTGCCTGGTGGTGTGATGATGTTTACAGCACACTTCTGTTACTGAATAATAGTCCAGAGGGGATGAGGCTGGAGGTCTTCTCCATTTTGTTTTCTCTCAGTGGAAGGTTGAGCATCCACTCACCCCCTCAATGCAACATACTCTTATAGTAAAGATTTGAGCATCTTCTGGGGTTGCTGCTTGCGTGGGTGCGTTTATGCTCCAGACAGGCATAGCCACTGAACACAAAATAGAGGTGCGATGGAATGGAATTTTTAGCTTGTAGTATCCAAATGGTTGTGTCAGGTTAACATCATGGTCTTGCTGTGCACAGCTGTTACTGCACGAGGCCTGTTGTTGGCAAAGTGCTCTTGTAGTAAGTAATGTCATCTGCCACGAGGAGAGAACGCTGTACCTTTGAAAGCACATTTATACCTGCAGAAGTACTGCCTGGGCTATACCTGCCGGTGGTGACATTTGGACACTAAAGTGGTCCATAAATATTCCTGTGCTGGTCGACACAGTGACTCTGCAACTCTGAAATGTGCCTCTGGTGTCTGTTGGTGTAAAAACTAAATATGATAGGAAAAGGAGGGGAGGGATAAGATCACCAGGAGGGAACTAGAGGAATTTTGTGAGAAATCACTTTTTTTTTTATGACTGGGGACTGACTTTTAGTTTGAGGTTTGGCGGTTTTTTAACCAGAAGAACGAGGCTGAATTCGTTTGCTTCTCCTCCTTATCTCGGCCTCCCGCTCCTGACCGAATCCCTGCCCGGCGCCCGCCCCGGCTGTGGCGCGTCCTCCGGGCCCGCAGGGGGCGCGCGGGGCGGGCGCGGCGCCGGGCCGAGGTACGGCGGGGCCGGGCCGGGCTGCGGGGGGTGCGGGAGGAGCCGGGGGTCCCGCCCGCCCCGGCCACGTGGCGGCCACTCCGCCTGCCCCCTGGCCCGGCGAGCCGGTTCCCGGGCTGGCTCTGGCCCAGGGCTGTGCCGGGGGGCCGGCGGGGCGGGGCCGCGTTCCCCGGCCCTGGTGCGGCAGTATCCCCCGTGCCCAGCCCGGGGCGGTCAGCCGGGCTCGGGCTGGAGGTGAGACGGGCTGGGGCGAGCAGAAATCATTGTAAAGCCGAGCCTGCCCAGGTGTGCCTCGGTCCGCGGGGCGGCACTCAAAGAGGGCTGGTTACCTAGTCCGGTGTAGCTTGGAGGTACCGCCTGCTTTTCAGAATCTGCAGCCTCTCCTGCCATGCGGAGGGTGTTTAATGTTACACGCTGTCTTAAGGAGTACCGGTGTGGGAAGTGTTGAGAACGTGGAGATATACTGGATGGGTTATTGTTTAAGCAGCTCAGAGTATTTTTGGGACTGATCAATAGAACGGCAAATACTTCCTTATACTAGTTTCAGAGGATAAATCTACCACGGGGAAAAAATCAGCCTGAAAATAAGCAGAAAGCTTCCAATTCACAGAGCATTGAGGTCCCAGGGTGACTTAGGGGAATGATTAATGTAATTTATTTTAAACTGAAGCTTGATTGTTTTGTGAAGTAGATTATATGATAGCAAGTGCAGAATGGCAGGGTGTGGACTATGACCCAGGAAATTGCTTCTAGCTCTTTGTTAATTTCTTAGCACGGTCCTACTTGGGCTGGGGCTGTAGTTCTCTTCCTGTACCTCGTGCTGTTTTTCTCTTTACCCTAGGACCTCCTGTCTCTCACGCTGAATTACCAGCAAAGGATGGAGAGCATCCTGGCTGGTTTGTGTGGGACCAGTCCAGAAGATCCACTCCCCGTGTGGGTTCATGGCAGCGTTGGCCATTGCTTTAACCAGCTGACATTAAATGTGATCCCTCATGTGATCCTTGCAGTGGTCAGTGCCTGCTTCCTCGGCACTCCAAGGTATGACAACTGACTTGTCTAGCTCTTGATTATTATGTGGGACTGGAGATGGGGTGGAAAGGATGAAAATTATTCTTCCCTGTAATGTACTGAATATGTATCTAGGGAAGGGCAAAATATATTTGTCAGCATCTGTCCTAATTCAGAATATGGTGTACAGAAAGGAATCCAGAAAGAACAGAGGGAATAGTAAGCATAAAATCATAGAAAGTAATTAAAAATAATTGCAGTGAATGAGGATTGGGAAAACCAGGAGTATTCCAGGAGAGGATATAAATGCAATGTGGCATAGAAGATGTATATAAGGTAATAAGGGGTTCCGAGAAACCAAAAATTGCTTTGCTGTTTATCCTCTTCTGAAATTTTTGAACATGGTAGTGTTCAGTGATATTGAAAGGCCACAAATGATAATGAACCAAGTGATAATGAAATGTTGTGTTGGGCAGCAGGTTATAGACTTTACGTACACAGCACCACTGAAACCAACAGTGATAAAAATAATGTTTTTAGACAAAATATCACACAGGAAAGGAAATCAAAAATCAAAAATGCGACACAGAGAATTTGATCATCCAGAATTTGTATTGAAGAGGTTTAATATGCTTCTTTTTTGGTGTTAATTGTTAAGGATTGGAGCCTGATTTGACCACAAAATATCAGTTTGCAAAGAAATTTCTCTAGAGAAAGGCTATTCTTTGATAGTATCTGAATCTCTGGTATTGATCAGAGTCTGGGCTATATTGACCTAATGCAGTTTAGCAATGCTTACAGTCAGAAAAAGTTACAAATCCAGGAGGTTAAGTAAGAGTGAATACATAAACAAGGGAAAGAGGAAAGGAAGAAAAGATAGTACTGACTGAGAGGTGGTGGAGTTTCAACTGTAATTTTTTTCACTGCTCTTTCTTCCTCCAGGTCTGGCTCTGGTGTGCCTTGCAGGTCAGGCTGGGGATGCAGAATCGCCACGTCTTTCGTACTTGCTGGCCTGTTCCTTGCTGATACCATCCCAGCCACCATTTCCCAGCAGGAGCTGGGCCCTGTGTACCTGGAAGTGCTGGCCAATGGCACTGCTGCCCTGACATGGCTTGTGCACGGTCTCGCTCTTCTCATGCTCTGCAGGTCCACTCACGGCCTTACCAGGGGCCCTCTGGCCCTGGCTCTCCTCACTCTCTTACCCCTACCTTCTTTCATCATCACACTGGTGTGGTACTGCCAAAGTGGGACAGCTTGGTCCCCTTCCCATCCTGCTGCCTCCTCCAGGTTCGCCATTCTCTGTCTGCAGCTGGCGTCTCTGCTTGCCTATGTGGTCAGCTGCCTCTTTCCCACCGCTGGCAGGCAAGACTTCCTCTCCATCAATAGCTCCTGGCAACAAGACCAGCTCACCTCAGAGCCAGGAATCCCACTGCTTGATGAGCAGACAGTGGCAGAAGATGGTGAGAGCTGGCTCTCGCGCTTCTTTTACTTTTGGATGAACCCTCTTATGAAGCGTGGTTATCAGGGGAAGCTGAACCAGCCACAGGATGTCTATGTGCTTCCTTGCCAGCTCCAGGCTGCCACGGTCTGTGATCGGTTTTACTTCTGCTGGCAGAAGAAGGCAGCTCTGCATCACGTAGAGGAGGAGACAGTGTCTCTTACCAGCCCAGTCCTTGCTGGAAGTGATGGGAGTAGCAATGCTCCGGACAGCTCGCGCTGTGCCCAGAAGGCCGTGCGACTCTTCTCAGTCCTTCATGCGGCCTTTGGGCTTCGTTTCTACTCCCTTGGGCTTCTCAAGCTGGCTGGCAACCTGCTGGGTTTTTCAGGTCCTCTGCTTCTGAACTTGCTGGTGAACTTCATGGAGTCACGGCAGGAGCCCCTGAGCCATGGGGTGCTCTATGCCCTTGGGCTCTTTGCTGGCTCCTTCCTGAGCGCTCTCTTGCGGAACCAGTTCAGCTATGAGATGAACAAGGTGACACTGATGGTACGGGCTGCCCTCATCTCTGCCATCTACCGCAAGGCTCTGCGTGTCAGCAGCACCAGCCTCAGCCGCTTCACTGTGGGGGAAATTGTCAACTTCATGAGCACGGACACCGATCGATTGGTCAACTTCTGCCTCAGTTTTCATGAGGTGTGGAGCCTGCCTTTCCAGTTTGCCATTACCCTCTACCTCCTCTACCAGCAGGTGGGGGTAGCCTTTCTGGGAGGCTTGACCCTGTCACTGCTGCTTGTGCCCATCAACAAGATCTTAGCTAACTACATCATGATGAACAGCAAGGAGATGCTGAAACACAAGGACACACGGGTCAAGGTGAGGGGCAGTTACTGGCTCTCTGATTTTATTGCTGTATTTTTCCCTGTTTATCTCACAATGTTGGCTTTTTGGCCACTTGTCATGATCCAAGGCAAATTAATTGAATCACAGCTGTTGGGGGAAATGCCAGAGGGGGCACACACACACACACACACACACACAAACGCACACACACATACACAGACACTTAGTGCAAAAGTGTTCCAGGGTGACACAGTTTCACTACCCATAAGATAGTGAACCTCTAATGCTTGTCTTGCCCCCTGGGCTAATTCAGGTTCCCTTGCAAGTTTCTTTTCTGTGTGTAGTAGTTAAGGTAGGACTCCCAATTGCTTCCTCTAGAGATGCTTCCATACTATTGATCCAGTAACACCATGAATGGTTAAGTGGCTTGCAGTCTGGACAAAGGCAATGATCACAGATGTAATTTTATATCGCTCCAAGCTTGGCACTCTTAAGTCATCTTTTCCACTGTTTTTTGCATATTTGCAGTGCCACCTAACTTGTCAAGCATTTGATTACCACTTTTTAGCATTGTATCTCTGAGGGGACACTGGTTTCACTCACAATTTCTATCACGCTTTGGAAGCATTAAACATTAAGTCAACTCGATGTCAGAGTTGGGAAATATTCATTTTCCCAACAGAAGGTGATCTAGTTGTATGTGATTATGCTGGACTTTCTCCAAATATTATAAGACTGGTTTTCTGAGTCAACTCTCTCGTTAGTTTTCTTTCATGTTGGGCACCAATACGTCACATTACTCTGAACATGTTGACCTGAGAGCAGAAATGAGAGGACTGCATCCTCCAGGGACACCAGAGTTGCTAGAAGTGAGCCAGCCAGGCTCTGGATACAGACTAGCTGTCAGGGCAGCACCAGGCCTGAGAGTCAGGTGTTGTTATCTCAAGATACTGTCAGGCCTATACAGGTAAATGGCATCCCAATCGGAGCCATTAATTCCACATATCCCTTCACCTGTGTTGCACATCTTTCAGTTGGAAAGTGGTGTAATATTTTGCCTTTTCCTGAGTCGTACACAGCACGGGTGGCTGAAGAAGCTGGTGGAATGAGGGAGCACGAAGCTCCCAGTAGCTGCCACTTGAGTTTAAGTCTTTGTTAGCAATAAATGGTTCCTGGTATCTCTAGACTGACCCTTAGCAGGAGATAATTGCACACCTGGCCACAGTCCAGGTACCTGGTATTTGGTGCATAGGCAGGCACTGTTTGCTTGATGTGTTTTTCCTCACTGCCTGCAGCTAATGACAGAGTTCCTATCTGGCATTCGTGTCATCAAGTATTATGCCTGGGAGAAGCATTTTGGCACGAGGATAAATGCCTGCCGGGCTAAAGAGCTGCAGAAGTTACGGGCCATGAGTTACCTGGATGCAGTGTGCGTGTACCTGTGGGCAGCACTGCCTGTTGTTATCTCCATTGCCATCTTCGTCACCTATGCTCTTTTGGGTCACCAGCTCACTGCCACAAAGGTGCGTAATTGGTAGGGAGAGGTCTAAACTTGTCTTGTGCAGAGCACAGTCTACAGTGGGGCTGCAGTCCTGAGGCATCTTCTCTGGGAAATAAACCCAACCTGTGACTCCCCACAGCTCGGCAGGCTCTCCCTGGTGAAGCTGTAGGGAGGATGCAAGATGCAAGGGTGGTACTGGTTCCAGCTCATGGCTGTTTGCTTACCCATGCAGGTGTTCACAGCATTGGCCCTTGTTGGGATGCTCATTCTACCCCTCAACAGCTTCCCATGGGTGTTGTATGGGACCTTGGAAGCCAAAGTTTCCCTGGATCGAATCCAACGTTTCCTTGAACTCATGGACCAGGACCTGGAAGCTTATTATGCCCTAGGTAATGGTGAAGGAAGCTGCCAGGCTTGGGACCCTAGACAGTGGACATTCAGAGCAGGGAGCTGAGGTGTGAGGCCCAGGGACAGTACTAGAGGCCAGCTGACTGCCACTCTGTGATTCAAGATGTTGTCAGAGGCGGAGTGAATACACTTCATTTCTGTGTAAAACAGGAGACAAGGCTGTAACATTCCACTTTACCAAGCATAAGCCACTGCTTGTCCCCACAGAGCCCTGCCATTAGTGTCCCAGGAGAAGCTGCTCTGTTATCTGACCAAAGCTCTTCTGCACTGAAGCCATCAACGAACTCGGCTTAGCTGGGCAGAAAGGCTTGAGTGGCTGCCCCTCTCCTCAGCCATCTCAGCTTCCTTTCCTTCCTTCATTGCCTTTTGCCAGCTCCCTGCCATTGTTCAACAATAATAAAACCAGGTTTATATCCTTACAGTGTCTCCTTGACAGCTATGTGTGTCTGGTGGGAGCTGGAGACAGGAGGGTTGGAGGAAGGGAGATGTAAGTTTAAGGGCAAGTCAACAGGCAAGAGTCTCATTCTGAGGTTGGGTCAGGTGCATCATAGCAGTGCCATGTCTGTGGTCTCATGCATTTGGGAACAAAGCTGATAGTATTTGTGATGCCAGATGCCTTTAATTTTCTCGCCTTTTCATAGCTGTGCAATGCTGTGCTGCTTTTCACTTGCAGATGGCCCTTCAGATACTGCTACTGCCATGGAGATGCGATGTGCGGCCTTCTCATGGGTGCCGGTTGAGGAGGAAAGCACCAGGCAGCCCTTATCCACAGGCACTCTACAACTGCACATTGAGGACTTGTCAGTGAGAAAGGTGAGCAAGGACACAGGAGATAACACAGAAGAATGACAGTAAAGAAGCCAAATAATGGAGCAGAGGTGACATATTTGCATGTTTTCCTCATCTTAGGAGCCGTGCATCAAAATCTCTTAGTCAAGAGGCACAGGACACATATCACATCTCAGAGCTGAAGGGTGCTAGAGGACATCCAGGCATGGCTTACAGACAAGATGAACCAGTTCCCTTTGCTTTCTACTATCACTGCAGAGGAGGATTGGAGAGGGAACAGAGCAGGGCTCTAGAGTTAACACTTTTTGCAAATTTGTGTCCTGTCATATCAGGAATCTGATTTACTCAACAGCTGTACCCAACTTCACTGCTGAACCTGTGAGACAGTCCTAGCAGTCAGCTTCCTTACAAGCTATGTGTGGCTCAGGAAATCTGGACAAGCTACCTTGTATTAGCACATCAGGTTGCTTCTTTTCATTTCCCTTTGCAGGGGATGCTCCTAGGGGTTGTTGGGAAGGTCGGCTCTGGCAAAAGCTCTCTGCTTGCAGCCATCACTGGAGAGCTCACAAAGTAAGTAGCCTAAAGACTTCTCCCTGCCTGGTCCTTCCATGCCACGGCAGGTGGGGACTGTCCGGTGCTATCCCTGTTTGTAGGCCATATTGATCAGCCAACAGTTTTCCTTTGTTGCCCTTTCCACCCATTTCTGGTGTGCTTTCAGACAAGGTGGACGAGTGTATATTTGTGACCTGGAACAAGGATTTGGTCTGGCCACACAGGAGCCTTGGATACAGTTTACCACTATCCGTGAGAATATCCTTTTTGGGCGGGAATATGATGCCAGGCTGTATGAGGAGGTGGTGGAGGCCTGTGCCCTCTCCGAGGACTTGAATGTGAGTGCCTAAACTGTAAACCTGTCTGGGCCTTCTTGCAGCTTTTCCCTCCAGCCTGAGCTTCAATGGGAGCGGTTCTCATTCTTTCAGATTATAGACTGTTTTTCCAATGTCCCAATCACACAGTGTTACTCTGATTACCAATCCCAGACCATTCCTGGTGTCCCCATAATTCTTTAAGGTGTGAAGTCACTCTGGTAGCAATTTGGATGATTTCTTTTGCTGCTGAGCCAAAAGTTCTAGATCCTTGAAAGCTCTTGATCCAAAAGCTGCCTGAGGACAGGAGTTGTTCTTGCAGAGCTGAAGATTGTGTTTTTCAGGCATAACCTATCAGCGGCTTAATTTTTTTTTTGGATCAGAAGCTTCTTTGGGATCTGGAAAGGGCTAAGTCTGTGGTACTCCTGTCAGTAATACAGGATTATATATATATATATATATATAAACCTGACTAGCCTTCTGCTCCCAGTTTATGAGCCAATGACTGATTTTCTCAAGTGCCAAGCACTGGCAGCTCCTGTTTGCTTTGGCAAGAGCTATGAATACTCAGTAAAGGCAAGATTTTTGAGATGTAGTAGAATATGCCTATGCTACCAAATCAAGAGGAAACTGTTTATAGCCACTGAAATGCTGTAGTTTTTACTGCTAAACTGTTTGGAAGGACCCTGGCACGATTTTGATGCAGGCATAGCTCTTGCTGTCCTATAAAATTACCACATGTAATTGTCTCAGACCAGAAGTTGCTCTCAGTGGGTAGTTCAGATGTGACCACTCTATTCTGGAGCAGAAGAGATTTTGGTTGCATAAATGCTAAGCTTGCCAGTTGTCTGTAGAATCAGTGTATAGACTGTTCCGTTGTTTAATTGTTGGTAAGGTGTCACCCTTAGGAATTACTGCCAGAGACTGGAGAGGGACCCCTGTGTCCTGGTTTTGGGTCCCCAGCAGTTTCCTGTCCTTTCTAAATGGGTTTTCTTGAATGTTTCAGATTTTACCAGCAGGTGATCAGACAGAGGTGGGTGAACATGGTGTGACGCTCAGTGGGGGACAGAAGGCTCGAGTAGCCCTTGCCAGAGCTGTTTATCAGGTAAATAACAAAGGAGTTATTGTGTGGCAGATCATGCCCAATGCCAAGTCAGATGTGAAGAGTCTGGAAGCACCCAGCTGTACAGGGAGCTCTGGCAGCATGTCTTAAAGCACATCGTGCTAGCCTAAAGACGCTGGCAGGGTGCCACACGGAGGCACTTGCACTTTTCTTTACAGCGCTGCCTGCTCCAGCAGGGCCAGGAGCTGTATCCTTGTTTTTTTGTCTCCCTCTCAGGAGAAAGAGCTTTACCTCCTTGATGATCCCCTAGCTGCTGTTGATGCAGATGTAGCCAACCATATTATGCAGAAATGCATTCTTGGAGTTCTCAAACACAAGACCAGGATCCTTTGTACCCACAGGACGGAGTTTTTGGAGAAGGCCGATGCCTTGTTGTTGATAGACAATGGCAGGATAGTTAAGACAGGTACACTGTCTGTCTTCTCAGGCATTCATTTGTGCTGGTATCTAGGAATGGCTGGAGCAAAGGTGGACACAAGGGATTAGGATTAACTAGTGGGGAACCCAATGATAAAAGAACTTGAGGACACTGCATGTGGGCAGAGACGGAGTGGAAGAGAATGTGCAGATGCACAGATAAAACAGGACAACCCTAGGTGTGCGGAGCTGATAAGGCAGGAGGCCATAGCAGGTTGAATGGAGCAAGGATGCAGTTGCTGCATAATGGAAGGAATGTTATGAGAGAACAAAACTGGGTCAGCAGTGGGTAGCTGGCATCTGTTCCTCACAGATGCTGAAGCATTTGCATGTCTGTCTTTGCAGGCACACCAGCTGATATCCTGCCACTTGTTGAAGCCTTCCCCAAGTGCAAGGATATGGACAAGAAGCAGAAGGATAAAGGTCTGTTCCTGGCAAGCTTGAGCGTAGCTGGGGCAGCACAGCTCAGCTGACCCCCCAGACAGAACCTGTACCTGATGACTGCTGGCCCTAGAGCAGAGCTCCCACCACCTTGCTCTGCTGTGGCAATGCTGATCTCTGGGTAGTGTGTATACAGAGGGACAGGAGGCCCACATATATTGGTCTGGAGCAGTATTTGAACCTGTTGTTCCACTTGTAGTCCAGCTTTGGATGAAGAACTGCCAGCATTAGTGCACCTGTCTTGAAAGAGAGAGAGAAGTCTCCCTTATAGCCTAGACTTGCTCTCTTCACAGCAAGGAGCAGCTACAGGAAGAACTTAACATCACACTGACCTTTGCTTTTGCCTCCATTCCCACAGCCCCCAATGAACAGGGACAAGAAGAGGCCATAGAGACAGAGAAAGAAGAATCAACCCAAAACAATAATCTCATTCATAAGGAGGAAGAGAAGAAAGAAGGGGCAGTGGCTTTTCAGGTGTACAAGGCATATTGGCTGGCAGTGGGCACCTGGTTGGCGTTATCGATCCTCTTCTCACTGCTCCTGATGCAAGGTGAGGCAGTGGCCCAGCAGCACATTCGTTTTGACATTCCTGTCCTCTCATCTCATTCCCTGGTTCCATGGAGTCCAAGGGAAGGAAAGAGGCTGGGGGTTTAATCATTCTCCCTGGAGCAGGAAGACTCTTTTTCTCTTCTCTAAATTAAAGTAGTTCAAGGAGCTACTTTAGTAAGGAGAGGGCACATGTGGGAAGAGAATCTGGTGTCTGCTGCAGTTGCATTACCACACCTTTAGCAGTGCTCTGTTGCTGCTGCAGCTCAAGGCTGTTCCCTTGCTCCTGCTCTACTACTAACAGGGTAGTAGACTAGACAGACTAGACTGGGCAATCCAAAAATTGTCCAGCAGCTTCTCCTCCAGCTTTTCTGCTTCATATTTGCTGATTTAAAAGTTGAATTCCTTTTTATGTAGTCTGTCTTTCTCTGTAGCATCCAGAAATATCTCAGATTGGTGGCTGTCATACTGGATCTCCAGCATATCCCAGACAGCAAATACCTCTGTGATGATCTGTTCAGCTCCCCTGCCTTCCCCAGAGCTGCTTCTCTTCTCCGTTGCTGGGCTTGTGTAAGTGAATCTAGTCTGGAGGTGCCAAAGGAAGCTGGAAACACATCCATTTTGTCCTTAAGTGCATTTCCTGTGGAAGATCCTTATTAAGAGCAGGGATAGATAAGCTGAGCACCTCGCTGCAGGGGATGTGTGTGGCTGCTTTGACAAAGGGAATCAAAATCTCTGACGTGATGAGGTGCCCAAGGGGCTTCTGCCTGGGGCTGATGGAAGACACCTAGCTGCACAGTAATCAGAGTGTTTGTCCCAACATTCCAAAGGGATATCACAGGAGTATTGAAGTATCCCGATTTCCCTTTGAGTATGCTCCTGGGTTCTCATGCCCTGTCTGTGAGTTTACTTTCAAGGGGGACCTTGGCAGATTCATAATCTTCCTCCTCCTTTGTTCTAGCTTCCCCATTCAAGCTCTGGACACTACCCCGGTCCCTTCCAATGGCTCAGTGGATGTGAATTTCTACCTGATAGTTTATGGGAGCATTGCAGGGGCCAACTCCCTCTTCACCATTCTTCGGGCGTTCCTCTTTGCTTATGGAACTCTCCGTGCTGCCACTGTCATTCACAACCGACTGCTCCAGAGGGCTCTAAAGGTAATGGGCAGAAAGTCCAGGGCAGGCTGAGGCTCCTGCAAGCTGACATTCTTCTCATATCTGGGAGTAAGGATGTGGGAGGTAGATTAGAATTTCTTCTGGTATTGTCTGGTAGGCCTATATCCAAAAAGAGCTGTACCACAGCCGGCACAAGGGGTCAATGAGCTGGAGTTAAAAGTGTGCCCTGTTCATTACATGGAGGGGTGTTTTATGGCTGCCACCTGCATTTGTTCACTCAATAGTGTAGATATATAGCCAAGATAAGGACCAGTTGAGTCAAAGTAGTTTTTGCAGGATTGTAAGCTCAGGTTCAGATGAGATTTGAAGGAGCCATTAAGCAAGATTTAGGGCTGATGCTGCATGTGCGAGTTAACTTTATGTTTTGGTTTTTCTTGGGTCCTCAGGGTAGGGTTAGAATTAGAGGCAAGAATTGCCTCACTTGCTGCTGGTGGGCAAGTATGGCATCTGAGTGACTGCTGTCTGGGTAGCTATCTGACATTTGCTACAGAAGGGCTGCTTCCTTTTACCGTGTGAACAGCGTGAGTTGTTTGACTGCTAGTGGATGTGGGCTTTGGAAGCTGAGATTTCTGCTCCAGCTGAGGAAAGGAAGTGGGCTGTGGTGGCCATCCATTTGTGGCCTTATGTGCTCCCCTTGGTGCTGCTCTCCTGCACACTGTTCTGTGGCTGGATCTCACTGCAGCTCTTACTTTCTGGTTCCCTTGTTGCCAGGCCACAGTCACCTTCTTTGACACCACACCAACAGGCCGGATCCTGAACCGCTTCTCCTCAGACCTGAACTGTGTGGATGAGAGCCTGCCATTTGTCCTCAACATCTTCCTGGCCAACATGTACGGGTTCTTGGGCATACTAGTGATAATAACCTATGGCCTCCCTTGGATTGGTCTGGTCTTACTCCCTCTGGCTGTACTCTACTTCTCCATTCAGCGCTATTACCGACACACATCCCGGGAGCTCAAGCGCCTTTACAGTGTCACCCTGTCTCCCATCTACACTCACTTCTCAGAGACCCTCTCGGGACTGAACAGCATCAGAGCCATGCGGGCAACACAGAGGTGAGTGGAAGGTGCAAGTGCCCAAAGAGACAGAGCTTTGGCTTTATAGGCCAGGGCCTTCCTGATGTGGAGCTGGTTATAGGGTGGCTGGAACACCCTTGGTCTGGGGCAACAGAAATGGAGGTTGAGTGATGCAAACCTCTGTTTTGTGCCTGACAGGTTTGAGTTGGAGAATCAGCTGCGCCTGGAGCAGAACCAGCGCTGCCTCTTTGCCAGCAACACAGCAATGGAGTGGCTGGACATCCGCTTACAGATGATTGGAGTTGCTGTGGTTACTGCTATTGCAGGAATTGCCATCATCGAGCACCAGAAGCAACTGGGAAATCCAGGTAGACTGCCAGGGATTGATCTGTGTCCACTCCTAAGCTGCAGCTTAGGAGTTCCACCTCTCCTAGCCCAGAACTGCACATTTTCCTACACTGGGGTAAGAGCTCCTGCTCCCTGTCCCTCTGGAAGTCACCCACAATGTAGCGCTTCAGCTCCTGTCCCTGCTTCTGTCATCATCCTCAAGTGGGATCCCAGACTCCAGAGTCCTGACTTTTCCTTTGCGTTTTTTGTTTGGCCACCAAGATCCCAGCTTCTTCCTTGCCGGTAACATTCTTGCTTATGCTTTTGTCCTCACAGGACTTGTGGGCCTGGCACTCTCATATGCCCTTTCTGTCACAAGCCTGCTCTCAGGCCTCATTTCCAGCTTTACTCACACAGAGATCATGATGGTGAGTGTGGAGCGGACAGAGGAATACACTACAGACATCCCCATGGAGCCCCAGGATAGATTGGTCCAGGTAAAAGCTCAAATGTGTTCTCAGGGACTGGCCCATCTTCTGGCTCTGTGCCCTGCACTTTTCCCCTGGGAAGATTGTAGGGTTCTGGTGAATGGGTGGAGGGCCCTCACCCACAGAAACCACCTTGATCATGCATCTTTTACCAGTACATCCCCTGGGAAGGATGAATCTCTGGCAGGAGTTGGTGAAGGCTGGAATGATGGGAAGGACTAGGGGAGCAGAACAGGTGCTAGATAGCTGTGAGAGAAACACAGTCCCAGGAGTGGGCTGGAGTTGGAACCGAGCTGTATGTTGGTTCTGCTCAGAAGCCAAGCAGCCATCTGAAGGGAGGGAGGGGGCTTGGCCTGTGGGGAGGTGGGGCTGAAGATGACAATCACTATCATACCCTTTCTCACCTGGATATCCCTCTTAGGTTGCTGCTGACTGGCCAAGCCAGGGGCTTTTGGAGTTCCAGGAAGTGGTCCTGGCCTACAGAGCGGGCTTGCCTAATGCACTTGACGGTGTGAGCTTCACTGTTTATCCTGGAGAGAAGCTGGGGATTGTGGGTCGCACAGGATCTGGAAAATCCACCCTTTTCTTGGCCCTTTTCCGTATGGTGGAGCTGAAATCAGGCCGAATTCTCCTGGATGGTGTTGACAGCCAGCTGGTGGGCTTGGAGGAGCTGAGGTATGGAGGGCTGAGCAGAGTGAAGGGGAGCTGACGGGGCCTGGAGGCTGAGAGCTGTCAGTGGTTGGATGCCAAAGTGAAGAGTGAGGAGTAAAGGACTCACTGTCAAGGCACCCTCTTGTCTGACTGTGGCAGCTTCTTATGAGTTTCTCTGTTGTTTCTGAACAGCTGTGCTAAGGAAACCAGGCTGAATATATGACCCTTGTCTCTGTGCCTCTAAGATTTGTAGCAAGCTAAGACACCTCATGAAAAAAATAGTAGGCCTTTGCTTTTCTGCAGAACCTATCCTATGAGCCTTCAGCTCTCATTTACTTGCAGATCTAGGCTGGCCATCATCCCCCAGGATCCATTTTTGTTCAGTGGCTCAATCCGAGAGAACCTGGACCCCCAGGGAAAATGGACAGATGCTGAGCTCCATGAAGTACTGGAGCAGTGCCACCTGCAGGATGCTGTTACTCATATGGGTGAGTTGGAACCCAGAGAGAAGCAGCTGGTGAGCACTGGTGCTGGGAGAGGAGAGAAGGCCTCAGCTCAGGGAGCTGAGGAAAAGGGGGCCAGGTGGATGCCGTAGAGAGTGAGTTAGGTGAGGTCATGCTAGAAACCAGCGTGGGAACAGGTCGGTAGGACCCAGTGGCATTCTCTGAGATTTAGTGGCAAGGGACTAGCAGGTGATAGATTGGGTGGCAGAATGTTGGTGATGAGACCAGTTCTCAGTGGATGTTAGAGCAGTGCCTTAGAGGTAAGCCAGGCCTTAGTTCTAGGGGAGCATGGCATCTCTGTGCCAGATGTTGCTTGTCTAGGTGTAAAGGCTACTGTTCCCAAGGCCTGGGCCTGAGCAGGATTGGGATTTTTTGTGCTACTAGGAAAACCTTGGACTGGGGGTGCCATTTGGGACCCTGTGAACCCTGTGCAGGTGGGGTGACTGCTGATCTTGACCCCTGCAGGTGGACTGGACAGCGAGCTGGGAAAGAGTCTGTCTGTGGGACAGAGGCAGTTGGTGTGTCTGGCAAGGGCCCTCCTGACACAGGCCAAGGTGAGTGTCTTGCCTCCATTGGAGTGAGGGGGAGGGTGCTGCTGATGGCTGTCTGGGGACAGCAGAGGAGAGCACTGCAGAGTTGGAGGTGTGATGGGAACAGACATCCTGTGCTAACTTCGCAGGCTGTCTCTAGGCAGGGATTGGGCTCTCTGCTGTGGTGCTTGGGACTTCCCTTCACTCTCTGTCCCTGGCAGGTGCTGTGCATCGATGAGGCCACAGCCAGTGTGGATCAGAGGACAGACCAGCTGCTGCAGCAGACCATCCGCCAGCGCTTCGCTGACAAAACTGTTTTGACGATTGCTCACAGGTATGGAGGAAGCAGCACTCTGCGCCTAAATTTGTCCTGCCACTCACAGGTAGAGGTGGCTGCACATGCCATGCCTGGGGCTCAAGCTGAGCAGAGAGGTCTCTGTGATAAGGTTTTTCAAGTGCAAAAGCTAGACTTTGCCTGTTGCCTTTTCTGCCGGATGCTGGGAATAACTGGACGTGAAAATGTTGTACCCAGAAATTGATGTCAGCAAAGGGCAAAATGCTGCATCATATCACAGACTGCTCTTCCTGGGCACTGCCTCCTGGGATCCGTGGAGTGGATGAATCAGGCCTTGTGGTTCTGCCAAATTAGGGTGAAGAGTAATGGAGAAGTAATCTTACAGAAAGGAGCAGTGTGGAGACTGGCAGGGGTGGAGCAGGAAGCTGGTGACTCCAGCTCAGTAGAGGGCACTACAGGACAGCCAGCGGCAAAGGGCTGCAGCCAGCTCCTGGGTAGTTCTGTTTTCCAAAATCCTGAGTTTTGGTCCCAGCCTGCACCCGATTCCAGTAACAGACATTGCCCAGGCAGGACAGGACAACAGTGATTGCCCCACATCTGAGAGATTTAGTGTAAGAGTGGTCAGTGGATGGTTGCAGCTGGAGGGAGGAGGGCAAAACATGAATACCGCAGAGAAGGGGTGGATCAGCATTAGACGGTGTTTTCTGCTCCTACTCTTGCCAAGTGGAGGAGAATTTGGAGGAGGATTATGAAATTGTGTGGAGGGTATTTTCAAAGCACAGAGGTTACCACAAAAATAAAAATCAAATGAGCAGGTGGCAGGGGCTGGTGTCCTGCTGCACAGAAGTGGGAGTGATGGATGACAGGCAGGGTGGGCTGGGCCTGGCAAGTGAATCGAGTGGGTCTTGTTAAATACATCATGTAGGAGGGAGGCAGGAGGAGTGTGAAGGGAATGTGGTTCCTACCCTAGGGATATTATACATAAATAGAATAGAAACACAAGGGCACTGTGGGCTGAGGTGTGTGTTTGGGTTGGGTGTGGGGAGGCCACTTCTAATGGAGGAGTAATTAGAGAGGAGAACCAGCAGAGGAAGGAGTGGCAGAAGGCAAGGCAGCAAACCTGAGCTGAAGATAGCTCCAGCCCCTCTTCCACTGGATGAAGAGCAATAGGGGAGAGCAGTAAGGAGAGAGAGGTGATGATGGGGTTGTTCTGTACCCATTGTTCTTCCTTGCCATTCAGCTTTGGGTGAACCATTAATTGGATTGGGGAAATCCAGGATGGGAAATGACTCTGTACTTGTCACTTGCCCCTCCAAGTCACTTCCAGTGCTGCAGCCTGCACTCTCTTGGGATGAATGTGTAACCAGAGTCCTGAACTCCATAATGCTTTCTGCCTGCTCAAATCCTGTGTAGTGTCTTCCTTGTGACATGCAGCTTTATAGGGCTGTAGTTCCACACTGAACAGGGCACGACTGTGCAGAGGGATTCTTGCTGCCCTGTCTTCCCCACACAGGGCCAGAGGTTGCTGCCCTGCTAGCAGTCTGGGCAGAACTGGGCACATATGTGTGCAGTGGGTCCTGTGGTTGGCAGTCTGGCAACCACAATCCACTGATGGTGGTGGCATAAGCAAAGATGCCAGTCTGCTAGGGAATGACAGCTGATGCACAAGTGCATTTCCACTGCCCTCAGGAGGTGGCAGGTGAGGAAATGTAGGGGCAAATGGAAGCAACTCACTAACCCCTGTGGGACTGGAGACATTTTGTGCAACCCCAGAATCAGGCATGCAGAACTTCCCTCTGCATTCCTGGTGCCCTGCCGTGCCCAACAGCTGGAAGGTATCACCATGGTCTGCTGAGAGGTAATGCATTTCAGCAGTGTGCAGGGGCTCTCTGGGGAGCTGAACTGCACTGTGACCTTGAGTGCAGAGGGAGATCCTCCACAGATCCTACTGTTGGGCATGACTTGGGCCACCCTTAACAGCAGGGGAAGCAGTATCCAGAGTTTCTCCTCAGATCCACCAACATATGTCCTGGCATTTGTTGTCCACAGGCTGAACACCATCTTGGACTCAGACCGTGTGCTGGTGATGCAAGCTGGGAGAGTGGCAGAGTTGGATTCACCCACCCGCTTAAGCCAGAAAGATGGCTCCTTGTTCCAGCACCTCCTGCACAGCAGGCAGCAATGACCTCCCTCCTGAGCTGCGCCCAGGCAGCCCTTCCAGCTCAGTGCCTGGCTTTCCTTTCAGCTCAGCCACCAGCCCTGTCCCTGCAGGGACAGGAGCTGCTGAGGTGAGAGAAGGGCTTATTTCTGCCTGCAGATAGCGATTATTTATCCTCAGGGACAGGAGCATGGCGCTGTGGCCTTTCTTTTAATAGGGAACATGCGACCTAGTGTTTAGAGTCATGCAAGCCTGGATGGTGGGATACCGCTCCCCTCTAAGGCTCCCCTTTGAGATTACAGAGGGATTTTCTACTGATTGAAGAATCAGTAACTAACTCCTAGTTTGAGACTTAGTCTCACATATGCAATGTAAAATAAAGTGGAAACCTCCTTGTGAAGTTCAGTTATTCAGGTCCTTGTCCCTTTTCCTCCCCAGACACATACCTCCTCATGAGATACAGGAGTGGTGCCCACTCTGCACGAAGACAACCCTACCTGCTCCCTTCTACTTTCTGAAGGCACTGACCTTTCCAAGCCCAGAAGGTTGCACCCAGAGACCTTGCTGTTTTCGTCCAGTTTACAGTGGAGAAGGCCAGAATGCAATTACATTAAAGGCCTTTAAGGCTAGTTTATTTCAAGACCACTTCTTTCAGGGAAACTCTCTGTCCTTCCTGCCCTGCTCTCAGCTGCACAAACCCACAGCTGTTTTCAGTTTTAGGATCTTGCTCTTTCCATTAGCACCCTTGGACTCAGTCTTAGGTTTTCCCCTTCTTCCCAACACTCTCATGGCAATGTCTAGGCTGTACACACCTTTGCTATGCTGTCCTGAGTTAGGTGCCATTCCTTTCCCTGAGGCTGCAGGAGCCATCTCCACCCCTGCAGCCACAATCTGGGTTTGCATTCTTGAGGGAAGTGATGGAGATACTCATCAAGAACAAGTAGCTCAACAACCTGATCCACTTGGATCTCTGAGAGCAGGAGGTTGGTGTCCAGAGGCCTTTTGCAACTGAAATTATTTTATGATTCTCTGATACACTGTTTCTGGGCTTGTTTTATTTGATAAAGGTACATCATCCATCCATGTATTAAAAAAATAATCTTTCTGCTGAAGCTCCAGTCCCCTCTCCCAAGTCTCCCTCCTGCCTGAGTGCTCACTTCTCAGCTCTCTTTACACCATGTTGAACCCAGCTCTGCAACCCTACAAGCCAGTAGTAGGGTTTGGGTTGTGGGGGTTTTTACCCCACTGCTTAGCCCTCTGTGCCCATGAGGTGACACAGAAGCCCCTGGCCCTGGCAGAGACACTGATTGCTGAACACCAGATCAGCACAGGCAGGAACAGACCTAGTACAAAGGCTAAGTGACATGACCAATCTACTGCCTCTTAGCCGTGCTTTAGCAATGGTAGAGAAGGCAGTATCGTGGCTGCTTCCTATGGTCACCCCAGGCTTGGTAGCCTGTCCTCACATCCACTGTGAGGAGCTTAGCCTTTATTGTATCAAGAAACGCTACAATGGCTGATTTAAGGTTGGTGCCAGCTGCCTGCCTCAGAGTGAATGGGAGAAGAAAGGAGGACCTGGATCTTGTATTGCTCCTGAACCAGCTACAGCACAGCTCCAGCCTTGTCCATCTCCAGTTTCACCTATGAGGACATATGAGAAGGACCAGCTCAGGCCCAGAGGACCCCAAAGGGGAACAAATAGTGAGGCAGAAGTGCACACTACAGAGGTGAAGGAGCTTGGTCGTCTGTGGCCAGACCAGAAAGGACGGCTTGGTAAGTCAGTCAAAAAGACCCCTGGATCGTCAGGAGGAAAGTACAAAACATGTTTGTAACCCCAAGTCTGACAGCAAGAGGAGGGGGCATCACCCAGGGCAGAAGAAGGGCATGAGGAGACCTTAGATGGTCTTCAGAGTCTGTTTGAACTGGCTCAGAACCACAAGACCAGGGAGCAAGGGAATCTGTTTGCTCCCTAGGGACATGGCATCTGAAATGACAGCCTCAAGAAACAGCCAGGAACTACCCCATCCAGTACTGGGGCAGGGAGGCAACCATCCCAAAGGCCCCAGAAGAAATATCCCAACACCATCAGAAATGAGGACAAACCCCTCCTAGTAGTCACAGAGAGGAGTTACAAGGGGCCTGGCAGTATTTCAGCTTGCAAGAGGGCTGTGCCTTCCTCAGCACTACCTGTCCTGTTTCTGAGGGCTCCTGTCAGATGATACTGGCGCTGCATGACATGGGCTGCCTTGAGCAGCACACCACTGCTCCCTTGCAGGGCTGGCCCAACACAGCCCATTCAGGTGCCCGTGGGTGCCAGCTGAGCCAGCCTGGCAGGAGACAGCTGAGACCCGAGCAGGGCCATCACACCAGTGCTCAACACCCAGGGTTTTGTTGATGTGTTTGCTGCCCTGGAAGCCTTTCCCCGCTGCCCGGTTGGTGACAGTGTGGCTCCCCAGGATGCAGTTTGAGGGGTTTGCCAGCATGATGACCTGCCAGGGCCTGGCTCAGAGTCCTCGCAGCTCACAGCTCTGTCGTCTTCCTTGGCTCGATCAAGATGGTGTTGAGCATGCCCACCTGACACTCCTGGTCTTGGAGCTTCCTTGCAGCCTGAGAAGGGCTTTGGCACCAGTTCGACCTCTGACGGCCCCTCTGCCAGTTCCTCAGCATTAGCAGGACAGTGATGAGGACCAGCACTGCTGTCAGCACCCCAAACACCAGCACTGTCACCAGCTGGGCTTCGCTCAGCCCAGAGTCTCTTTGGGTCACCACCTCCTTCACAGAGATTTTCAACAACCCTCCCCCCAGCTCTTTCTCACTGTGGTTGGCCACGCGCCGCCCCGTGACCGCGGTCCTGACAGGCTCTGGCTGCGTCACGCCCGGCATCTCACTGGTGGTGCTTTCCACAGCCCCGCCATTCTCGTGGTTTGCAGGGTGGTAGGGTGGAGACCAGGTGGGCTCTGGGACGGAGATCTCACAGGTTTTGCCAGTGAAACGGTCAGGACACAAGCAGTCATAGTCATTGATGCGGTCATAGCACTTTGCTCCATTTTTGCACGGCTGGCTGGCACAGTCATTGATGTTGATTGTGCAGAAACGCCCTTCAAAGCCCACCTGGCATTGGCAGGAGAAGCGGTTGATGCCGTCGTGGCAGGTGGCACCGTTGGCACAGGGGCGCATCAGGCAGTCGTCCACATCATGCTCACAGAGAGCCCCCACAAAGCCAGCGAGACACCGGCAGGTGAAGTTGCTGGCGAAGCCATTTTCGTCTTGACATTGCCCACCATTCTTGCACGGAGACCTGTGTGGAGAGAGCAAGGATGGGGTCATGGCCCTGGAGAGCAAGCAACTTCCCTCACCCCAGGGAGGTAAACACACAGAGCCGCTTGCATGGCCAGTGTGTCCAGCACCAGCTCTCTCCATGGGGGCAGCTATGTCAAGGAGAAGACTGGGTGGGAAATTCTGTCTCCTTGAGTGAGAGGCTGTGGAACCTCCTCAAAGGCTGTGACCTTGCATGGGTCCACCACCCACTGGGGAAGGTCTTCAGCCAAATGATCTGATGAGGAAACATGCCCTCCTGATGCTCCCCAAAGGCATGACAGGCGTCAGCTCATCACACCTACAGTAGTGAGAGCAGGAATCTCCTCAGATTGCAAAAAAGACCTTGCCCCAGCAGGACAATGCAGTGCACACTGCTAAACCAAAGCCAAAGATGATTTTGGCTTAACTCCACTAGTGCATGGAAATCCACAGATAATCAGCCAAGCTGGGCCTCCACTTGGCAGCGTGTGACCCAAAGTCAATGCGGGCTGTAGTTAACACTGCAGTGTCTCACCCTGCCTTCTCACAAGGCCCTGTCTTCATCTCACAATCCTTTCCATGGAAACCTTCTGGACACAAGCAGGAATATTCCCCATCTCGATCATAGATGCACTGAGCCCCGTTCTGGCATGGGGACTGGTGTTCGCAGATGTGTATGTCTGAGGAGAAAGAAAAAGGTGGGAATTAGGCAGAAAAGAAGGTTGATGTGGCCAATTTAGCACAAACACAACCCATCAAACCCAGTGGGGATGGAGAAATGACAGGAGCTTCTCCCTCCTCCCCGCCAATGGGCACCTGCAGCAACAGAAGTGCAGTGCCTATGTGGTTGTGGAAGATGCTTTGCATGCCATCTCTCTGGCCAGTGGAGACCCCATGCTACAAAGGAGTCTGAGGCCAGAGAAGGGGAGTCCATCAGCTACCTGCTGAAGGCAGGAAGCCCTGTGGGAGGCAGGGGATGCTGCTCCGAGTCCTGACACACCATGAGAAACGGAATGAGTTTACCTGCTCCATCTCCTGAGGCTGGCCAGTGTCATGCTAGCTCTTGCCATGCAGCCAGGGAGCAGGTGCCTGCAGCCCTTCCTCTTTTGAAAGGGAATGGTTCCACCTATGGCAGCCAGGCAACATCCTATCTCCCAGGCAGCCCAAGAGGCATCACCCAGGTGGCATCTGACTATGTTAGCTGTGCTGGCTCACATATCCATGGAGGGTGTGCTGGGCTTCTGCCCTCAGCACTGGAGGCTGGGATGCCCAGCCCATGACTCACCTTTGTCACAGAACTTGCCGGCCCAGCCAGTGTGACAGATGCACTGCCAAGGCTGGTGGCACGTCCCGTGGAGACACCCCGGCATACGCACGCACTCCTCACAGTACTCGCCCTCCCAGCCTGGATCACACCTGTGAGAGGACAGCGCATAGCAGCACAATAAGACCCAATCAAGGGCTGTGGAAAAGCTGGCTGTGTGTCATGAAGGGTTACTGCAGATACAGCAGCACTCAGAAACTCTCCCAAAGCCCCCCATGGACCTGTTGGCTCTCTCCTCTGGGGGAGGTCAGCACTGGCACCTCATCTGTCCAAGGATGCAAATAGATAGAGCAGGGGCAGACTCACCCTCTGCAGCCAGGGAGGGTGGGGGACCAGAAACAGAGCTCAGCAGCTTCACTTTTAGTGCCCACATCCCTCTGCTTTCCTTCAGCCAGCCACTCTGTATACACCACTGCATCAGCTTGGCAATTCCTGCACCTCCCTCATTGCACAGCCAGTCTGACAGGCAGAGAAAAGCCCATCCCTAACCCTGAACTCCCTGAGGGAAAGCAACAAGAGGCCCCTGAGGTCCACGTGTTTCACTGCACCCCTTTGAATGTGTGTCATTTTTTGTCTGAAGTGCACGGTAATCCAGCTCTGAAACCTTGCTTGCCATGGCTGGTGAACAGAATAGACTTATTAGCCACTCACAAGGGCAGTACAGTGGTAAAACCTGCAGCACACAATGAGCCTTCTGGTCCCAGAAGAGTAAGGCAGTGGCAGTGGCTAAGTAAAGCCAAGCTTTACTTAGCTCGAGTGGCAGGCATCCCTCAGACCTGCCAGCTCTAAGGGGGAAAGCAAGTGATAACAAGATTAAAGCTGAGTGGAGGTGGCACCAAGCCACAACAAAAGCTATACTCAAACCAGCATGAAATTAAACCTAACAAAAACAACACAGTTTCTAGAGTAAGGAAGGGGATTCATTTTCATGGCTGTGGCTCATTTCAGTGCAATGTGTGATGACTGCAGCTTTGTTGGGCTGGCCCAAGGCTGCACTTTCACACCTGGGCTGCCTATTGTCATTGCATGTTGTCCCAAATAGATGGGGAATGAGGAAAATGGTTAAAAAATAAATATATATGTTAATTAGAGGTTTTTTTGATGGGAATGGAGGTGATACCATGTGCCTGATAGAGTCTGGGGAAATGCATTCATACCTGGACAGCCCTGAGCTTACAGAAGGCTGTGGACACCCCTATCCCCCAGTACCTGCAAGGGAGCAGGTATCATCAACTCTTCCCCTTCTCTGAAAGGCAGATGGCCAACTTAAAAATTACCAGGGAGGGGGCAAGGTAAACAGTCAAGTCTCCCTGAGCCTTGATCCTGTGGAATCTGGGCACCAGCTCAAGCTGACATGCCAGGGATCACAAATGCACTTCTGCTGCAGTAGCCCCCAGCTTGCTAGTAAGCCTGTCATGAAAACATCCAGCCTGCTGAGGGGGGACCCCTGATGCCCTCAGTTACATGCATGCTGGCAGCTCTTCTCTTCCATGCCCCCAGGGAGAGCATCTCTACCTCAGCCAATGAGGAGGCCATGCAAGCTGGCCAACTCCCATGCCTGCTCAGCTGCCTGATGGCTTTCCCCATTACATCCGAGCCTGAAGGCTGCCTCCAATCCCCCAGGCACAGCTGGGCTGTCCTAGGCTCCCACCTAGACAAAAAGGGTTCAGCAGAACAACACTGGTCAGCATGTGGAGGTGGTGACTCTGGGAGCACTGGAGCAAAGGCTGGAGGGCACCAGGAAGTGGCTGAGGGATCAAAATCTCCCACTCCAGAGGGTGTCAGATAAGAAGAGTGCAGAGTCATTGATTCCAGGTGTGGGTGAGTGGAGGAGGAGGCACTTCAGCTCAGGGCAGGCACAAGAGACACAGCAACAGGGGAGGGAGAGTAGTTACAGTCAGAAGCAGCAGAGAGCCAAAGACAAGCCATACCTGCACTTCCCATCCTGGTCACAGCAACCATGGGCGAGATTACAGCGCTCACTGCAGTCATCACCTACAAAGCAGGTAACGTGGAGATGGGTTAAGCAGAGACTATAGATAACTCCAGATCTGCCCGTGGCCCTTCTGGCCCACAGCTTTTTTTCCTTCCTAAGCGCTCAGCCTACCCTTCCCCAGAGCCGTGAGGTGGAGGACCTTCCTTCCAATGACTGGATGCCACACAGGAGATGAGGATTTCACATTAACCCAAGCAGTGATAATACTACCTTTACTGCTTTCAAAACTACTCATTCTCTGGTCATCTTCCCCACCCTCCCTCTGCTCCTTCCCTTAGATTTTGAGCCCTTCTGGGCAAGAGCTGGGCTTGCCAGTGCATTAAGGCAACCTGTGTAATAGGGACTCACCCACCTGGGACCTTGGTCCCAGTGTCTTGAAGAAGTATGGTGGGAAAGCTCAGGGCCAGGTAGTGGAAGGGGCACAAAGGGACTGAAGATGGAAATGGAAAGCATGGTTCCTCTTTATCTTGCAGGATGTTGCCATCCACAGGGGCAGCTACTGACACAAAACAGTCTGTCTGGGGCTCCTGCCCTCCCCCAGGACCAGCTGCCAGCACTCCCCTTCCAGCATGGGGAGGCAGGACTGGGCATCACATGGGGCCAGGTATCCAGTTCTGTTTATTTATTTAAAGGCCTCAGAGGCTGTAACTGAGCCATGGCCTCGCTGTGCCACTTCTTATCCTCTGCTTGGTGCTGGCCTGCTTTCTCTAGCCAGGTGTCCCCTTTCATCTCCACCTTCCCCTCTCCCCCATCACTTGCTTGCATTTTGGCTCCACCTGGAAGCTGGTTCACTTTAGCTCCATGAGCAGTAGAACTAGAGCAAATATCAGAAAGCAGGAAGTTTCTCCAGAAGCCCAGTGCAATCCCAGGCCAGGCCCAAGAGATGAACACTCTTACCTGACTGAGCTCCTCCATCCTGGACTGAGACAGGTTAAAGCCCCCGTGCCAAGAGTAGTGCTCAGGCTTTCCCCAAGCAGCATTTTGTGCTGCCTAGGAAAGCAAGCGGGAGAAGAAATCCTCCATGCATGTGATTTTGCTACAGTGAGGCAGCAGGTCCCACTGCTCAGGACAAGAGCCTTGCAAAACGAGCCACTGTGGAGCTGGAGCAGCATCCTGGGACTGCTCAGCCCCAAGCCTGGGTATCATCACCTTTTGTATTTGTAATCATCTCTCCTGGCAGGGGGACAGTAAACTAATCTTTGGGAAGGAATTTTGTCTCACTGGATCCAGGATTAGCTGTTCAGTTTTGGGACCTTCTTTCCCCTTGCCCTGCCTCCCCAAACAGGCTCATCAGTTCAGGAACCCATTTACACTGAGACAGAGTAGCAGGACCTCTCACTGCCAGTCTGCTCAGGCACTGCCACCCCTGTGGTCACCGGAGCAAGGGTCTCTAAAGTTGCCACCAGTCACCCCCCAGGTGATCGATGACTGAGCAGCATTTTCCACTCCTACAGGTCAAGCCAGTTCTATTTTGCATGGAAAACTGAGGAGACTTCAGTGATGCCAAGGGCAGGTTTGGAAAGATGCATATAAAAGAGAACGATGCATTTCTACAGAGACTCACCTTGCACAAGCTGGTGATGGGCCAAGAGGATCCAAATCAAGGACATGAGCTGGAGACAGAAGCTCCTGAGCATGGTCAGTGTGGCCCCACCGAGATGAACACCTACAGAGAGAAAAAGAGCAAGCTCAGCAAAACCCCTTGGCTTGCACCACGGCTTCACTTCACACATCCCTTCCTATCTGATACCTGGGAGTTTTGAGTTGAAACATACAGTTTTGTACAGACTTGTCACCACACTCCTCTCTGTCCTTCTAGACTCCTTCCTCTAAGGCAGTGTTGGAGCACTAAGAATCAAAAAGCCTTTAAAAATGTATGTACAGGAGAACTGAGTGTGCACATTCAATCTTGAGTATGTAGTAGCTCAAGTTGTTACACTACATCTTGGAGCACCTGCCCCTGCTAGCTGCTGTCAAGAGAGCAGAAACCTCCAGAAATACCAGCCCAGTTGTGGAGACCTTCATCTTCCCTCCTTAGATCTGGGAGGCTCCAGCTTCACATTAAATGAGGTCCCTCCAATGCATTTTTGAATGAATAGATGGGCTGAGTCTTTTTTTACAGCACCTAGGCTGCTTTTTGAACCCTGCAGGAGAGCAGGCAGTCGAGTAAGATCTAGCAGATGAGCAGGCAGCCCTCCTCCATTGTCCAAACCAGAGAGTGAAGTGACAAGTACTAGAGCTGGGCTGCAGCCCCAGAGAGGAAAGGCAAACACGCACCTCTCACTAGGTGCAGTCCTTTTCCTCAGCTGTCCTGCAGAGAGCCCCCGTCAGCCCAAGGTTCCTGCACCCATCTATTTTCCGGCTGCCTCCTGCCCTCTCGAAGTAACATTAAATACTTTCCAAAAATGCTTAATTCCCTCCCAGCCTTCTGGAGTTGTTAAGGGCAGGAAATTCGAGGGTGATATCATAAATATATTACTGTAATGAGATGGGAGGGGTTAAACAGTTCTGCTAGGAGAATGGAGAAGGTATGAAGCAGACTCTATCCAGCTGCGTGGGTGTGATGAACGGGGGCCATTCCACTTTCAGCTTGGCTCTTTAGGTTGGAAGGTTGTTCTGGGTCCATAGTTGCATGAAAGACTTCTCAGACGGGGACAGAAGTCCTCCCACCCACCTATACATACACATGCATTGCAGGAAGAGGTTTTGGGGTCCCTGCTAAGAGCTTCACCTGTCTAAACCATAGCTCTCAAAAGCAAGGATATTGCTCTAAGCATCTCTCCAGCAAACAAACCATCACCTATGAAAGATGCAGCATTTTCAGAGGGGCTACAGAATGTTATTGTCACTGCCCCAGCCAAATCTCAGCACAGATCACTGTGGAACCCACAGTTCCCTTGTCACCATGCTTGCAGGACCCTCCTTTGCCTCCTGCCCCTAAACACTGGGCAGTGGCAAACAGCTGCTGCATTTCAGGGAAGGGTGAAGCAATTCCTATGAAACTTATAAAATAATTTAGGGTTGAAACCAGTATCATGTTCCTTCAGGACTGTGAGGAGCATAGCCTCTGACCACATGTCATTGCAAAGGCAGTTTGCCCATGGCTCCCCACTCGAGGCACAGCCTCTCAGACATCGTGACATAGCCACCCCATCTCCCCCTCGGAGCTGCCCCGGACCCCGGCATCCTGGGGGGCAGCTGGTGCCCAAGAGAGGTGTGAGCAGCTCCCACCGGGCAGGCCTGGCTTTGGGTTGCAAGGACACGGGCAAGGGAGCTCCCCCTGTCCCACTTCTCCGCCTGCGCCTGGCCGAGTTGGGGGCTACCAGCACTCCAGGGGCTGCGAGGACGCCTCTGGCGTCTATTAACCTCCCCCTCGGGGGTATTAGGGACCTCTACGGTTGGGGGCTACCAGGGACAGCCCCAGGACGGGGGCTATCAGACCTTGTCTCTAGTCTGAGGGCTGTCGGGACCACTCCAGACTGGGTGTCCGGGGGCAGGGGTGGGAACCCGGAGGATGCCGCGCCGCTGCGGCTCGCCGCTCCTGCCCCCCCTTCCCCCTTCCCCCTCATCCCGCGGCTTTGGGACCACTCCAAGCCCCGGTGCCCCCTTCAGGGGCACGGCCGCGGGGCTGCCCTTCCCTCCACCCCACCCCACGGCCGTCCCCGGAGGGGAGGCTACACGGAGCCCCGCCGGTCCCCCTGCGGCCGGGGCGGCGGCGGAGAAAGGGGGGCCGGCTCGGGGGGCTGCGGGTCCCTGCAGCGCCGACCCCCCGCCGGTCCCCCTGCTCTCACCTCGGCGACGCGGCGGGTCGTGGGGCTATCGCGGGGCGCGGCGGCGGGGGGCGGCCATGCCCGGTGCGGCGGCGGCGGGGCTGGGGAGCGCGGGGCTGCGGAGGGAGCTGCCGCCGCGTGTGCCGCGCCGCTCCGCCCGCCGCCGCCGCCGCCGCCGAGCAGCCCCGGCCGCTTGCCAGCGGCTGCGTGTGCCTGCACATCCCCGCTCCCTCCCCGGGACATCCCGCCTCTCGCCGCCCCAAACCGCAGGCAGCCCCCGACCCGGCCCGCCCTGCCCGCTCACCCCTGCCCTGCTCCCGCCGCCGGGGGCGAGGGGGGGTCGCAGCACGGCTCGCCCGCCCCCCACCACCCGGGGGGCTGCGCCTGCGAGGGCTCACCGGTACCGTCCCCCAGGAAGGACCCGCAGAGGATGGAGGGGTGTCCCGGGCTGCCGCCCCCCCCCCCCCCCCCCCGCGGGACGCGGCCTTGCTGGGGAGACCCCTGTCCTGGGCTTGGGGGGGCTGCAGCGCTCGCCCCTCTGGCTTGGGTAGAGCTCGGTCCTGCTGCGGCCGGCCTCCCGCGGGGCACTCCACCTCTCTCAGAAATAGGTGCTCGATGATCTGAGCCTTCATTTCGCTCAGATTATCTGAAAAAATAATAATAAGCAAAAATGCCTCCTGCAGCCTCTCCCTAATGTCTTCGGGGCCACTAACACACCTCCACTGGCAAACTGTATGGTTAAGAAGCCCCATCCTTAAAGTAAAGGTGAAACGTGGAGTGGTTGCCCCACAAGAAAGAAGCCAACCAGCAAAGCTGTGGTCCTCAGAACTTCTCTCGCTGCTGTTCACAGGCTGTGGACACCAGCACCTCGGTGAACAATAAGACAACCCTGGCAGAGGGTCTGGGCTGCCACATCTTCAGAAGGAACAGCTGCCCATTCTCCTCCTCACCTTGCATGGCCTTTCTGCTGCTTGACAAGATCATATCTGTCACCTTCAAAGGTCCTAGCAATCCTTAATTATATCACAAGTTCATGTCATCCAGCTCTTTTCTACCCCTGCACCCCATGAGGTTTGCTGTTTTCCACCAAGAAGGAAGAAGAACTACGTCCTACAGGCACTTAGTGGATGTTTCCACATTTCTTCTCATCTCACTAAACAAAGCACAACCCATAACTGCTCTCACCTTCTGCACACCCCACGCCTCTGGCCCTCTGCAGTTCCTGACAGTCCCATCAGCACTACGCACCCTGCAGGCCCCAAGACCTTGGGAGAGCCCAAGAGCCAGCAGCCCCATCAAAGCCCAGCTCTCTGCTGTCTTTGTGGACCCCTGCTTGCTCCATCCTTGGCAAGTCGGGACAACATAACATGACTGAGCAATAAAATGGGGGCCTACCACCCTGCCCACAGGAGCCGCCTTCCTCCTGCCTCTTTCCTGCTCTCCTGTTGGCCAGGAGCATGTTCCTTTCCCCTGCTGCCTCCTCTTGTCTCCATCACCCCACCTAACTGTTCCCTGAGGGACAGAGAGGTCCAAACCTCCTGCTGCTCAGGCTGCTCCATCAGCTATTCAGGTATTTATGAGCTAGGTGTGCACCAGCTCTGTTCTAAGATGCTTTCTGTGGTTCTCCATCCGTTCTCAGCCCCAGATCCTTCACAGCCAGCTCAGCCTGCTTTGGAGCCCTGATTTCTACCATACAGCAAAAAGGGGAGGGTGAGGCTGAGGGTGAAGCACAGCTCCTGGTACTAGGTTTAAAACCAGGCAGCCTCTGCTTCAGTCACTGCAGTTCTAGGACCTGGGAGAATCCACCTTTATCCTCTGACCCCCACAGCACCCTACCTTGCACTCTTTGCCAGTCATGGTTAGAGGCCAAGGTTTTACTGGTGACACCTCCAGTGCTGAGTGTAGGATGTTCAGCCTCATCCTCATCTCCTCCTTGAAATTCTACTGCCTACACTGACTGCCTCAGATATGACACCACCTCCTGCAACATCCCCACCTGCTAGTGCACTCCTCTGCTGGAATCTGCTCTGGTCCTGACCAAGCTGCACGGCAGTGTCATTGCGCAGCCATGCCTGGGTGCTCTTAAACCTCACTTGGTTAAATGTGCCTAAAAAAGCCCTCTGGACTCTGCGCGTGCATTTGAATGGGCAGATAGGAGGGCACTTGCAGAGGAGTCCCTGCACATTTTGATATCCATAAGTATCTGTGTCCACAGCATGAATGCTGCAGCAGAGGGACACGGGGTTAAGGTTACAGTCAGTGGAATGGGACATGTGGCTCTTCCTGTGCTGCTCCTCTTGGAGGTGAGAGCCATGGCATGGAGCGAGGGCCGGCCAGGCTGAGGAGTTAAAGCTGGTTGCTGAAGATCTGAACGCCGAGGAAGGGGAACGAAGAACAGAAACCAGGGTGGGATTTCAGAAGAGGGGATATGGGCATGTCTGAAGACAGGGGGTTTGGGGTTTGTGTGTGAGTATCACAGAAAGAACCAAGCAGGGATGGAGGGGAGTAAAAGAAGTGAGTACAGAGAAGGGAGAAGGGACCAAAAAGAAACCCCAAGAAATGTGGAACTTAGGTGCACTCCTTCCTCCACACTGAAGGGCTCCTGTCCCATTCCCAGGCACAATCCTGAGTCTCAGACTTGCTCTGTCAGTCCCTGGATGCCCAATATGATTCAAGCAGAGCAGCTCTATTTGCAGAGCCAAGAAATGGGTGTTGAGGAGGGCTTGGCTCTGTGCTTGGCTTAGACCCTGCTCTACTGGGCTCTGATCCCTGCCATGCCATCCCTAGAGGCGTCTCAGATGGAACAGCTGCTGGGTCAGAATTAGGAAGGATTTTTCCTAGCCATAAGAGTCCCTCTACGGCTTTTCCCTCTGGTGAAGGAAATCCCACAAAGCAGGGACCTGGAGTGGGAACTGGAGTGACCCCTGTATTGGTCTCCCCCTCCAATGCATGCCAGACACAGACTCCATCCCCTGCCATCCTTCCAACACACCATCACCACCCACAGACAGAGGGAGAAATTACCTGTCAAAACCAGCTGGAGCTGCTTCTCTTTCTTCCGGCGTCTGGAACTTGCACCTTGGAGGCAGCCAGACATCAGGAGCAAGAAGCTGATGCTGGGCTGAGGGAACAGGTGATGTTGCCTCTTCTCCTCCACCGAGGAGCCTTCCCCGGAGCAAGGAGATAAAGAACCTCTTCCCTGTGCAGAATCTCAGAGAAATTCACCCCTTCCTGCCCCCTCTAATCTCTCAAGGGAGGCAGAAAAGCAGCACAAATCAAATGGAGAAAGACTGCAAACACCTCTGAGCTGCCAACTCAAATGATCATCCTCTTCAGCTCTTGTTCCAGATCACCCTCTCCGCCCTATGCACGGCACCAGCCCAGGGTCTCTAGGTTAAAACAAATGTTCTCCCCCATCCCACCCCCCTTGCTTTTCCCATTCCACCCCAGCCCACAACAAACAGCAGCTCGCTGGCCCTACAGCCTTGTAACCCAACCCCAGCCATTGTTCCCCTTCCACAAGGTCTATATTTGACTTTGCAGCAGCACTGTGGCTGTGCGTGTGTGTGTGTGCATGTGTGTGCACTCTCTGCACACGCACACTCCAATATTTGTTCAGAGCCTCATTCCCCAGATGCCCGGGATTGCTTAGAAATAGCTTCCATGGGCAGTAGGTGTTTGTGCCTTCAGTGGGGAAGTGGAGGGGGCGAGCAAAAGAGAAGCAGGGAGAGGGTGAAGGTCGAAGGTAGCTCTTCTCTCCTAATCTGCACCAGCTCAATGATCTGCCACTCTGTGGAGCTGGCAGACAGCAATACGTGCACTCAACAGTGGAACTGTTGTGGCAGATCTGGGGAACGATGGAGAAAAGGACAAGCTGTGGTCTTGGTGAATCTATTCCTGTGTCATCCTGCCCTAAGTTTTGCTGTCTAGTGTCAAAAGTGCCACTCAGCCTCCAAAAGCCCTTCAAACCTTCCTCGGTCTGGTGACTGAAGCCACTGGAAATACCACTGGAAGGGAAGTACCCAATTCCCTTAGCCTGGTGGCTCTGCAAGGGGTGTCTCAGTGAATGGGAGTTGCCCTTGGATTCACCTTCCTACGTTTCAGAACTGCATTAAGGGTAGCCACCGTGGGCTACCCCAGGATGTATTCTATGTGTTCCCAAAGTCTCAAGGAATGCCACCCAAGCCCAATGTCACATTCCCTGTGACCCCAGAGTCCTTGAGAACACTGCCTAGGCTTGGCATGAGCCTCCTTTATTTGCTTCTTTTGCAGCCTGCCAGAACATAAGGCAAAATGAGAAATAACTGCAATCAAAATGAATGACAGGGAGGATCGCTTTTATCCTAAACACTGATGATCCAGGTAACTCATTGCCACTGGGTAACAAGAAAAGGCATTCATTAAAAAAGCCTGACTAGACATTTATATAGACAATGAGAATAAATAGAAATGAACTCCAAAGAGCTATAAACCCTCTTGCTCCAGGGCATTGAATACGAGTTCTAGGCCATGGAATAGGTAGAAGCTTATGGGCAGGTTCTTCAGTAATTTTGTGCAGGGCAATGCTTGTACCTTCCCCTGAGCTGTGCGACCCAGTCCCAGGAAAAGAAGGATGCTGGCAAGAGGAGGCACCATCCATACATATCCACTGGACAGAGGGGTGGCCCAGTATACATTTTCCATCACCAAGGCCAAGGCGGGATGGACTGTATGGATGCTCTGGTAGTGCCTGAAATGTCTGGGAGAGGTGATACCCAGATGTTCAGAGCCAAGCCTCTGATCACCAGCTTGCCTCTCCTCCTCTCTGAGCCAGCTGCAGGGAGTCCCTTATCATCATGTCTTCTGCTTCCTGAGGGGTGGTCTGCACCCTGCACTGGCCTCCAGGCATCTGCTTTGTTGGGACTAGGTAAAATCAGACTGCCTGATGGGCTGCTCCATTAAAACAGATCCTGTGAGTGTGGGAGAATGCATGTGTCATTGTAACGGGCTTGAGCTGAGTACCTGACAGCCTCCAAACCTGCTGTGAGTAGCTGGAAAAGTAAACTTAAGTCACACGTTATTTTGAGATACAGATTCCCTGAGTCCAAGTAGTTCAATCCAAGACAAGACAAAGCCACCCTGGGAGGAGGGCGGGGGGGGGGAAAGAAAGATTAAATACTGGAGGCAAAACGACTTAGACTTGAAGAAGGAGGGAAAAAGATGGAGGTATATATGGAGGGCAGTTAGAGAAAAGATCATTTACCTGCGCCCGCACAGCTCAACAGGGTGAGTCAACCCCCCTTCAAAGAACCCCCATGAGTTCACTGAGAAGGTGTAGGATCTTGTTTTGCCCTGTGATTTCTGGCTTCCCTCCGAGAGCATGTATGACAGCTAATGTCAGGGCTCTCCCAAGGGCATCGACTTCAGGGGGTGTACCCATTCCCCCCATCTGCCTCCTGCTGCTGAGAGGAGGTCTGGAAGCACTGGAATGGGAAGGAGATGTCTGCCAGGCATTCCTTTGCTGGCACACACCTGCGGGTGCCTTGAAGCCCATCTTCAGCTATACTGTCTCCCTTTGCCTTTCCAGCTGGCAGGTCTAGCAATGAAACCTCCTAATCTCACTGGGAGGATGCAAGCATTTAATGGGAGACTCTTGAAGCAAATCTTTTGAGCTTCCTTGGTGCTTGCCTCTGAGCTTGCTCCTGGGCATTTACAGAGGTTGGCATATCTTGGTGTTTGCAGTGAAACCTGGCAGGCAAGCCTGTTGTAGAGAATTTCAAGGTCATTTTGCGAAACTATGGCCTATGCTTAGAAAGAGTTGAACCCTGGCTACAGAAGAGTCCGTAATTAGCAGCCCCAGGGGATGTGGACGAGTGTTGGGGGGGGAGGCTAATTGCAGACTGACTGTCTCCTTGGCCTTCAGCAGCTCCCATGAAGCAGAGAAGCAGTGTGCTCAGCCAAGCACCAAGCGTGTCCTAGAGAAAGGTAATTCCTTCCTGGCCTGCCTGGACCCGTCCCTATAAACAACGAGAGCTGCTCCGGGAGAGCAGTGCTGCAGATTTCACAAAAAAAATATGTCTGTGTGAGTTGGAGGTGTATGCTGGGCATGCAGAAGGGCTCCTCGAGAGACAACACACAGCTATGTGCCTCTACCTGAAAGAGTCTGCGAGTCCCTGCTCTGCCCTCAGAGGGCTTGGGGGGGTCATCTACCTCCCTCCCCATTTGTGTACTGTAGTGAAGTGCCAACCCCAACACCCCAGTGTGTTATGTCCTCCCCTTGCACACGGGTGAACGCTCTGCTCAAACCCGGATGAAGCCCCATCTGCCTGCACATGCAGAGGAAAGCCAGTGTCACACCTAACCCCTCCGCCACCTCCCCATGTGCTCCAGTCAAACATCCTCCCCTTGTCCACATACTTTGAACTTAGTTTATTTCAAACACTGTATTAGCATGACGAGCTAAACAAGTTTTGACGAAGGGGAAGGGAGGCAGAGTCCCTTAAGTCTTGGTCTGAGGCTGACACGGTTACTCCAGCCTTTGCTTCCTATGGGGTTTTGCTTGCATTAGAGCAGCCATCCTGCCTGTCGGGCGTATTCTCTACACGCCTTCACCGGGGTAAGTCACTGTCATGAGAGGGCCCTTCAGTTTCTGTTTCACGGCAGCATTCATATTGGATTTAGCACCCATTGGGGCGAAGGCTTTACAGTGAGTGTTGGTGGGGCTCAGGCGAGGCTGTTGAGAGGAGAAACTGTGCAGTGCTGGGGCAGCTCCTTCTGCAGGGAGCTCACCTGAAGGAGCAGTGGTATCTGTGATGTAGGTTCCAGTTGAGAACTGAATTTTTCTAGAAGAATACAGTGTGTAAGGTCACAGAGCCATGCAGAGTGAAAGCTGGAGGCACCTGTGCAGGGCTCAATGTGCAAGAGCTGGGATTGTGGCGTGGAGCTGGTGGTGAGCAGAGAAATGAGTGGGATGCCACAACCAAATACTTGAGGTCAGAAAATCCCAATTTCAACTGCCTGCTCCCAAGAGTGATGCAGCTGGCACAAAGTGAGTGGCAAATCCACCACTGCCAGGCCCTCTGCTCCCTGCCCCACATGGAAATACTGTACCAGGGAAAGAGGCAAGAGCTCATTGTTTGCTGCACCGTTTTGTGGCTAGTTAGAAATGGCCAATAGGGGTCACTGATATATATTTATTTTATTCTATTTTTGTACATATTCATTTATAAATACACAAAACATGCAGAGGCAGCAATTGTAGTGGGCAAGTGTTGATGTGCAGTGTGTTCTTCAAGTATGCAGGTTGGGGGAAAGTGCCCCTACGTATGTCAGAAATACCGGTGTGAGCTGTGCATCGTGCCCTGCTCAAACCCTGTGATGGCATGAAAACACCCAGCCATGCCAAGTGCCAGGGTACTGCAATGGTAGGTTTCTGTTGTTGTTCTCCAGTTCTGCCTTCGTCTTCCATTCTGTATTGCCAGAGAGGCTTTGAGAGAGATTCAAGAGGTTCACAGATTCAAGCCTCGGGGGCAGGATATTGTGTCTGCTTGTTTTTCTGTGCAGTGCCCAGCACAATTACATCCCAACCATGATGGGTGCCTTTAGGCAGTCCCATAAGACAAACAGCACTTTGGGTTGGGATGGGTCAGCACAGTTCTGTTCTTCAGCCACTGATGCTGGGGATCCTGACAGCAAAGAGTTTGCTTGTGAAAAGACTCCAGGATTTTTTTGAGTATGGTATCTCAATTCAGCTTAAAATTAAGCCCCAACCCTCACTCTTATGTAGTGGTATGGACTGAATTATACACGTGTGTATGTTGTTAGCAACTGTTTTATTGGTGGGGTGTATTTTTCTGGTAGATGTATGCTCCAGGCATACTGGCAGGATGTATTTGGCTCTCCAATTCGGCATCCACAGACTTGTTTGACTGTCCCAGGCTGGCTGTGTTTCACTGATCTTATTGTTCCTGAAATGCTGTTAGTTTTGGGTGCTGAGTTCCTCTTGTGCTGGCATATCCCAGAGTGAAAATTCTGCTCAAAATAAGTCTCAAGTTTTTTGGTTTTGGTGGGCTCAGCCTCTGAGGGTTTCCCAGCTGAGATCTACGGGGGAATCCTCTGTGCAGCTGGAGTTAGAGAAGCAGTGGAGGAGGCAAGTGTTTCCTAAGTATATCCCTTCAGCACTGCAGCATCCAAGCTGGAGAAAATGGGACTTGATGCAACTGTCTGGCAGGTGACAGCCTCCAAGGCAGCCACCAAGGGGTGGTCCAGCACCCACCATCTTCCCTGCTTGACCTGGTTTGGTGGGAAACTTGAGAGGACCAAGCCTGCACTGCCTTCTTCTGGTGGGGAGACATTAATTCTGGCATCTGCTTTTTCACTAGCCAAGACTGTAGGCACTTAAGAGGGATTTGTCCCTCCACAGGGTGGCACCTGCCCCTCCAGGGGTTCCTTTTATTCAGTTACAAGGGTCTATATAAAGTGCTGCTGGCTGGAAAGTATTTTGAAGAGATTCCTCTCTGCTCTCCACTAAGGGTTATAAATTCAGCTGTTATTTGAGAGAATCTCAAATGTACTTCCAGGACTGTTTGCTGAGGGCTTTACATCCGCCAGAGGCCCCTTAAAATAAAAGGATTATTGGGAGTCAAGTGTTAGATTACCTGGTGCTTGTTAATTGAACTTCAGAGGCTTTAGCGAGCAACTGGCTCTAGCAGGGAGCTGCACTTTGGTATTAATGGTGTTATATAAATGAATATAATGTAACCTAACGTCATGCTTCCTCATCATGCCACATCTCTGGGCTCAGGGCAGTGGTGAGTCCAGCTCACAAGCATACCGGATATAGGGAAAGGCAGGGTAGATGTATGTGGAGAGGGAGAAGGATTGGGAATCAAGGCCTTTGGGATCTGAGGAGAGAGTGTTTTTCAGTGCTCAGAGCAGGTGACTGGTGCTCGGCCAGCTCAAGTCCAGTTCCTGTCTCCCTTTGGCAGTCTGACCTTGGGATCTGATTTTGAGAAGAGCTGAGTTTAATGGAAGCAGTGAATGACAAGACCATCTGAAAATCCAACTCTTCTTCCTGCAGGGCTTATTTCACCTAGGCTTGCAAAAAGCTTGAAGATCCTACTCCGACAAGTCACCAAAAGAAAGCAAAGTACTCTCATGGTTGCTGCCATCGGTGCGCACCCACGGAAACCTGAACAGGCCACAACTGTGAAGGCTCCAAGGCAGCAAGGGCCGGTGGAAATGAGAAACCTCATCAGCTATGAAAATTTCATCAGCTGGTGCTGTGGAAGCAAGAATCTGGAAGTGCAGAGCAGATGGGCAGCCTGGATTCTTGGAGCCATTGTCCTTCTGCTTGTTATCCGACTCCGGCACAGGGAGGATTTGGAGAATTTATGGGGGCACAAGTACCGAAGGCTTTCTTGAAATATCCCTGGCTGACGTGTGGTGTGGTGCAGACGGCACTTGCTGGGTGCACAGCAGACGTTTCTGCACAATATTCCCAAGGTCATGGAATTGGGGTCCTGCTGAGCACCTGTCTTTTATTGTGTAAGAGAGGGGACCATTTGGGCAGTTTGCAATGCTGTGAGGCTGGTACTACCTGAATGCAAATCTGAAGGCTTTGCAGATGTAGCAGTACACTGAAGAACATCATACAAATACAAATCGGGACTTTTTTTGACTGGACAAATTCCCTCTGGACTAGGCTCCATTATTTACTGTGTGTATAATCTATTCATGAGATGTTTGTGAAAGAAAGGATAGAAGCAGAGGTAAGTCTATGCACCAGGCATGAGAAGCAATGGAAGAAGTACTCAGCCGAGCTCAGAATGGAATAAATGGACTGATTTGATTTCAAAATTAAAATGCATTGACTTTTCAAAGTTCCAAGATTAGAAAAATATAGTGGAAGATTTTGCAAACAAATATTAAAGCACATTCCCAAATTTGTCAGGGTTTTGACAGGTACACGCTGTCCTCAGCTCCTCTCCTTTAAGAAGCAGATAGTTGTCCTTGGGGGCTTTGGGGTAGATTTTTCCATTTACTACTCTCCTCCTCTCTCCCTCTCCTTCCCTGGCCCTACGGTTGGGGTTGTACTTCCCTAGTGACAGGCTGGGTGGGATACGCTCCAGGCCGTCAGGGTGTTTCTCAGAACCTGGGCACATAGGAAGGGGCAGGAGCTGATAATGGACACTGGAACTCGGGGCACGTAGGAATAGGCAGGAGCTGATCCTGGGCCCTCGCCCTGACACTGGAAGGTTCTGTCCCTCCGCCCCCTCAAGGTGTTTCTCCCAACCCGGGGTACGTGGGAAGGGGCAGGAGCTGGTCCTGGGCCCTGCAATTTGGGCCCGTGGGCAGCGCCAGGAGCCGACCCCGGCCCTGCCGCGCGCCTCCCGCCCCTCGCGCTGCCAGGACTGCCCCACTCGCGCCCTACCCAGCCCCGGCCCCGCCCCCCGCGCGTGCCGCCCGATGACGCAGGCGCGCCGCGGCGTGGGGATTCCGCCGGATTACCCGGCGTGCCCCGCGGCAAAATGGCGGCCTGAGGCGAGAGAGCGGGGCCGGGGCCGGGCGGGGGCAAAGTTTGGGGCGGGCCCGAGGCGGGGCCGATCCGGGGCCGAACAGGCCGCAAAGTCACTGGGACCCCCGGCAGAGCCGAGCCCAACCGGGTCAGAGCCGGGCTGGGGCTCCGGGGGCGGGGAGCGGCGAACGCGACCGGCTGGGGACCGAGCCCCGGGCGGGGATCCCTGCGCCCCCGGGCCGCTCCGGCCTTCCCGGGCGGGCTTCGGGCGGTGGGGTGGGGGGGGCCTTCCTACCCACGTGTGTGGCGAGGAATTGTGCAGTGCCCCGAGGACAGCGGGTCCGGGCGGGTCGCACCGCGGGCAGGGAGGGCTCAGCCCGGTGGGGCGGGGGCCGGGTGCAGGAGGGCGCTGAGGCAACAGCCTGGGACCCGGGGAAGGGACGGTCCCCGTGGGGAAGGGTGATAGTCACTTCCTCAGCCATCAGGGCATTAGGGAGCTCTCCCTCACGGGGAGGGACCTGTGTCAGGGAGCAGCGCGGGCAGGGAAGCGGGACCTGGACCACGCAGGGTGTAGCCGTGTCTGGGTGATGGGGAATTAGGGGGCATGGGGGGTGAGAAGGCAGTATCCTTGCTGGGAGTGCTGCTGGGGTAGGAACTGCAAAGTGGAACAAGTCTGGGCCAGCACGTATGTTAAAAGAACCAGAATATAACTGGCAGAGGCAGGGCTGGAAGGGAAGAATCAGCACTCCTCTGGTGTCAGGCTCAGCAGGGGTTAATGGGAAATTCTTTACCAGCCTGAACATTCTCTGTAGTGCAAGGGATGCTTCCGGCTGTAGGACTAGTAATCAACCTCTGGGAACGTGGAAAGACTTTAAAGGAATGCATGTGTACAGTAAATACTGAACTGCATCTAGCTCTAAGCTGGAGCACTCTACATGGAGCACAGTAAAACACTGAGTGCTGATACACAGATTTTTAGGTGGACAGTAGGTTGCACTGGTAGGTGTTGGGGTGTGCAAATGATGTGCGAGTCTGGCAAGGCTGAGAGTAACCTAGATCGGAGAGATGCCAGGTGGATGTTGTCCACTGAAAAGAATCATCCATCACATGTACATAGTTCTGTGCCAGTGAAAGCTTTTCAGAGGTATACATCTCGGTTTTACAGATTCAGAGAAGGAACGGGGATAAAGGGCCTACATATGATGAAGCAATGAATCCTTGCTGAAGCATCAGACAGCAGGTAAGAAAGCCAGAAATGAGTTGATGCTGAGTCAGACTGTGTGTTTTTGGTTCCACTACTCGAATTTTTTGATAATATGTGAACTGCATACCTGAAAAACTGTCCCTCTCTGGTGTTCTCTGCATCATGGTAGGCCTGTGTTGGCAGAATTGAGAGGCTGGGGTGTCAGTGAAATGGGAGTGACCCTGAGAAATTCAGTAAGAGTACCTGGGAAGAGAAGTTCAGTTAAAGTTGTAAGCCACTGCTCTTTACATGCCACCTGGAGAAGCAGCCTCCTGCTCTGTTGGTGCCGAAGTAGCCATGCTCTCTATATAATCCAAAAGTGGTCTGCCCAGCCGTAATCCAAATTAAATCCTTCCTGATGAACCTGCTTTTGCAATAATTGCGATGTCAAAATTAGGTGGTTCCAGTCTGTTCTGTCAGGTTATTTCTTCCATCACATTGTTTTTTCCACCCGTATTGTAGCTGTTTCCCTGATGGGTGATGCAGATATACCACTGGCCTTTCTGTCCTCTCCCAAACTCACTGCTGAGATCCAGTTTAGAGGTGCAGTTGTTTGATACCCAGCAGTTGGTCTTTGGATCATACCTTTCAGTTACTTGTCAAGTCACATTTAATACAATTCCTTTCTCTTTTCTTCACCTTCTGGTGAATCACTGCAGAAAGCACATATGTCTCAGCAGTGCGTGGCATACAGCGTGATTTAGCTTCTGGGTGTTAAATCTGCATTTAAGCTACCAGGTCTTAGCTGTGGTATCAGGAGCTTTTGGGTTTTCATTCCTTCCGAGGCACCCAGTGCTCTTGAAATCATGGGAATGCATTTTAGCAGGGCCGGTGGAGTTCCAAAGTGCAGCCCATGGCTATCTTCATCTTTAATATTAACAAGACATTGGGTCAGGAGGCAATGAGTTGCATGCCAAGACCTGTTGCCTCTTCAAACCAGCTTTCTGAACTAAAGATGACCTTGCGTGCTTTTCCAGTCTGTTTCAAGTTGTTTGTTGGCTCCTGCTAAGTCACTTGCTTTGCAGCCAACAAACCTGAATTCTTATCTCCACCATCCACTCTAAATACAATCATGTGGTGTAGCATGTAGGGGAAATAGACTATAGCCTTGAAAGAGGTGTACTCCTCTGCAAGTCTGCCTGCTTTTTGTCCCAGAGCAGAACTAATCAAGTCAGATGCAATGAATGATTTTTGGTCAGCATGCTGGCCTGAATGGTACCAGAGCTGGCTTGGAGAAAGGGTTCGTGGCACCTGGTGTGGCCTATAAAACATCTTTAAAGAAGTGAGGAAGGCTATTTGAACAGTAGCAAAATAAACAAGTTTTAGTAAAATGCAACTGTATTTTTTCGTGGTTGTTTGAAGTGGATTTGATGCTTGTGAGTCCTGAAGGCTGATTATTTTTCTGAAGGTGAGCTGCCTAACCTGCTAAAATGTCTGCTATGTTTTATGGAGGATTCACAGAAAACTAGACTCTCAGATTTCCATGTTTCACCATATCACAGTGTCATCCCAAGAAATAGTTCTGGAGGTTAGATCCTGGCGAAATAACCATGTCGTGTACTTGTTATCAAGGCCCTTGCTTCTACAGCATGGAGTGACAACAATAATGTAGTGGTGGCTAATAACTCTTTGTCTTTCATGTTGCTAGGAGAAATACAACATGTAAGGGTCTCAAATGAGCCTGCATGTGATACAGATTGAGGGTAGGATTCCTACACTGAAAAATGAGAGTCTGGCTTGACACCTTTTCGACTCATCTCTGCTCTTTTAACTGGGCTTGTTGAGAACTGGAATTGTCATAACAGAGCAGATTTTCTCAACTGTTAGACTCGGTTAATGCTTTGAGAGTAAATTTAAGGTCCTGAAGCTGGATATATTTGTCTCCTTGCTTGAGGGCTTTGGTTGGGAAGATATCTCCTTTCTGTGTGACACCCTGAGCTTTGGAGAGAATGAATGCCTATTGGCATTTATGCTAGCTGTGTGTGTTTCAAATCACCAGTTACTGGGTAAATACGATCCTCTCTGAAATTCATTTTATGCAGGACTGCAGAGGAACTATGTGTGTAATCTATGCAAACAGGGCTAATGCCTTAGGGCGTGAAATCTTCCATCCTGTTTCCCTGCCAGTTCCCCTACCTGAGGGCTTTTCCTTAGATCTAGATTGGCTGGGTCTGTAACTGTAATAGGAAGAGTGCTACTTTTTAAAATTGAAGTTTCTTTACAGCTCGTTGGAGGGGAAGGATGACACTGTGGTCAGAAGAACACCTAATTTCTGCAACATATTTGCTGTGTGAGTGTGTTCAGATCATTACTGTTTCTCGCTGTGCTGTCTTTGGTTGGAAAATATGATTAATGCCCATCTTACTGGGGATTTGAGGATGAATCTGTTAGTGTATGGATGCTTGGATACTGTGGTGTTGAATGCTTTAGTAAAGCTTGGTGGACGTGAGATGAAAAAGATATTTCAGGCCATGACTTCAAAATGAAGCAGACCCTTGTGTGATCCACTGTCCCGTGTGGTGAAATTGCTGTGGAGTGCAAGTCAGACCCTGCCTTGTTTAAGGCAGGTGGGCACTCTGAGACCTCACAGTTTTTCCTTTCCTATGAGCTTTTTGCTTGTTTTCTCTCACGTAACACCTTGTCTCACTGAATCTTTTTGATTTAAATTAATATTTTCTCTTTTTTGCTCCTTTGTTCCAGACTTGGAAACTGTTCTCTTCATTGTCAGGAAGTTGATGTATGGTTTTATGGCTCATATGCACAGACAGAGAGGGTCAAATGCAGCATCTTGCGGGCTGTTTCATATCTGGAATTACATGAGCCATCCTCTTGGGAGTGTCCTCCTGGGAGCTGTGCTTAGGAAGGAAATGATGGGGAAGGCCATGTAGGAGTGTGAGAACAGCATTGCAATGGTAGGAATGTAGAATAAGCATCACTTGGGTGGGCTCAGTTTTCCTCTGCTTTTCAACACTGCGGGGTGCCAAGCCTGAGGAAGACTTCTGTGCAGAGGTGAAGGAGCTGGAATGTATTCTTCAGTTGAGGTGAATGCAATTCAGTGAAACTGATAGGCATCAAACTGAATAATGATTTTAAAGTATTTTCACATGATGTCTAATCTGTGGAAATTCACTACCACATAATAGCACTCAGGCTAAGAGCTGAGCAGGATTCAGAAAAGATCAAGCATTTATGAGTGGAAATGTTCAGACTTGCTTTAGCTAAAGAACTTGTTTTAGAAGGTATATTTTTTCAGACATAGCCCAATCTCTTAACAGTTAAAGATTTGAAGAGAGGGCAACGTGTTCCATAATTTTCCACTAAGGCTTCTCGCTCCATCTGCTAAACCACCTTTATGTATTGGCCTGTGTCAGGGGCAAGGTGTTGAATCACACTTATTTGCTGTGTTGGGTTGCTCACTGACCTTGCCTTTGTGATAACTGCATTAGGGAAAAAAAATCGAAAGCCACCAGCCAAACAACAAATCCACAGAGCACTCCAGCTGCTCTGGTTAGACCTGGTACTGGAGGATTTTAAGCTGATGAAGAGCAGGGTTCTGGGAAAGATAGTGCAGTCCATAAATGAGAGCTGTCTTACTGATGAATGTGAAGACATGTAGCTGTTGTCTCTTCATGCTGAGTGCTCAGGCAAAGTGCTTTCTGCTTCTTGCCTTTGCTCATAAAAGGGAAAAGAATGTGTGGAGTTTGACCTCTCCACATTGCAGTCTTGTAGTGGACTTTGGAAGGTGGCTGGAAGGCAGGGCTTTAAGACTGTTCAGGTGAGTTCTATTTAGTTGTAGCATAAGGCTCAATGTACTCAAGTCTGTGAAGACACAGTCTGTGTCCTCTGCTCATGCCTAATCTGTAGATCAGGAAAATCGTCAGCGCTGCTTGATCAAGTAGGTATAAATTCAGTTTGATGCATAGGCCACTAAAGGTAATGGCACTGGCATGGAGATGTATATAAAAAGGTGTGGTTGTGTAACCTATGCCTAAATGCAAGGGGAACTCCTGAAGGAAAGAGTGTGTGTGTGGAGATTTTCAGAACTAGGAGCAGGTCGTGCAAAGCTGAAGATCCCTGTATGGATACTGTCCCTATGGGCTGTTCTGCCTTTTGTGGCAGGCCTAACAGCTATGAGTAAAGGGTTAGTGATGTTCACAAAAGTTTTGTGCTGCTGAGAAAGTGAAATGGGTCAGGATTGGAAAGTAAGGTTTCCTGCAGGGGTTAGACTGGTTTTTAGGCACAGAGGATCTGACCAGCTGCTGGTGACAAGAGAGAACTGGTTTAAATTTTCTAAGAATCAGCAAATTCAGAACTAGAAGTCCCACAGTGACTGCTCTGTGTTTAGTTGAGTTCTACATTTGTATTTTGTCTCTGTGCTAAAGCTGGCTTTGGCAATGTTGTAAGAGTCCTTACTGGATATTCTTACTCTTGTGTTTTAGGTCTCAGTTGTCCTCCTGCGTTAATGTAACACTCATGCACAAATGGATCTGAAATCAGAAGGGACAGATGAGGTGGTTTCTCTGACTATTGAGGAATTACATGTAGGCTCATAAAAAGCCTTAGGCGAGTTTTACTTTATAGCATTTGTTTCAGAAGACTGTAAGTTATTTTCCCAAGATAATAATTAGATAATCATTGTGGCTGTAAGTTTTTTGACCATTGTTTTAGCATATGCTACTCAGGGTAACTGGGATATGTCTTGCTGCAGAAGCTTTCTACAGTTTCCAAAGATGCTTTGCTGCTCTGTCTCCTAAATCAGATTTCTTCCTGCAGCTTTGCTGTTCATTAGTGAGGACTCTGCTGCTGCCCAACAGAAAGGTTAAAAATATTCTAGGAAGATGACTTGAAATTCAGTGTATCTCACATAACTGAAAAGTGATTGCAGATAATCCTACTGTTTTTCTTGTGTATTTTTATGTATTATTTTTTCCTTATTGAGAACTCTTCCCCCTTCTCTTTTATCTGTGGGAGATCCATACCCAGTGTATTGTGGGAACATTCCTTTCAAACGGGGGAAAAGAAAATAAAGGAAAATGACAGGCTATTTGTTTAAAATTAGAATTGTTTTAAGTGACCTTTCTTGAGAATGGACTTCAAGTTTACATCCTGCCTTTAAGTGCTTTTATTTTTCTGAACAGAAAGTGTCTCCTGCACTAAAGTATGCAAAATATACTTACTTGCCTTCTATTATTTAATTTCTAAGCATTGCTTGCACTATGGTTATGTGAATACTGGGAAATGAAAACTTTGCTCAGAAGGGTTTTTGCAGGTAGTTGCATATTGCTGGTGATACACTCTGATAGTAAATGTCTGTGTAGGCACTCAATCCAATTTCTTCTAGGACTAGCACGGAGTGTCATTTTTGGCAAATATCTCGTACCAGTTTGGATTGATTCCTGAAAGCAAATCACCCTCTCTGGGCTGCAGAATTTTGGTGGAGTCTACTTTATAAGTGTACCCATTTTTCCTTGATTAGATGATGCCTTTGCAAACAGGATCCAGGTGTATCTGAAATGGCTATAACGGAATTCAGTGTCATCGAGGCCCCAGCTGGATGGGGAGAGCTGTATTACTGTGCAGCTCCGGAGATGATTTACTACCTGACTGACAACTTGCAATATAAACATTAGTCCAAGCATGATCTTGTCCCAAAACCCCACCTACGCAGGGAGCCAGGAGTCTTCCTGCCACGCGCCATAAATCGTTTACGGTTTGCTCATGCCCGTACATTTGAAAAACAGCTGTGTACAGGGGATTAGCAGTTTGCAGAAGGCCCGTGCGGGGCTAAATTAGGATCTCTTGCTCTGGTGGCAAATGCCAGTATCAGAATAGCAGGAGTGCTTCCATGCGGTGGAAGGCAATTTACTCTGGGAGTGGGGGGTGGGTGCAGGGTATCCATGAGGGTACAGCAGCCAGGAGAGGTTTGGATTGCAGTGCTCCACTTAGAGCCCAGATACCTGATTGAGAGCTGCCCAGTACAGTGGGGGTTATACAAGTCATTGTTAGCTGTGTAGTTTTTAAATTTTAGTTATTTATTTATTATTTCTATGTATTTTACGCAAATATATAGGCACAAAATGTAAGCCTACCTCTTCTGTCTCCTAGGAGCTGAAGGGTGATAGAGTTTTGGGGTTTTTTTTTTTTACAGTGTAAAGAACGGTTTCCCTTTTGCTAACCCACGATAGCAGAATCAAATTATATGCAAGGCCATCTGGGGCTTCACAACTAATTTTAAGCTTTTATAAGGAGTTTTACTGTGCTACTTGGATTTATTATAGCTTTGCAACTTTCAACTCCCAAAGTAAAACTATTTTTGTGCTGGCTGCGATAATTTAAATTACCTCCTGGAGATTCTAATGACTAACTTGTGTTTATGGTAAAAGCTCCCATTTATCCGAACCCTGAAAGCACAGCCTGTTTGGTGACTCTAAATGTATTGATGCTTTACATAGTGGTCAGGACATCAGAGCCTAAAGTCAGTTGGTGTCTTCAATTCTTTCTGTAATGAAGAGAATATGCAGATTTTGCTGTACAGATGAGACTGAACAGTACAATTCAGAGATCTCCTATGTGCTGGCTGAAGGACCAGCTGCTGAGTAAAGCAGATATAAGTAGATCATTTTCAGCTGGGTTGGTTTCTATTAACAAATCCTTTCTTGGGTGGGTTGGGTAAGAATCTGGGTGGAATGTGTCAGCAAGGTGCCCCCTTCTAGAGGCATCAGCTGAACACAAGTGCTTCCAGGCGGTATCATGAACATCCATGGAGCCATAGGCAAGGCCAGTGGGCTCTGGGTAAAGCAGGTGATTTGTTTCTGAAACAACACAATTAGGACACTCTTTTGTTGAAGCTGCTGCACAGGCATCTCAAATAAGACCATTTTTCTGGAGCTTTCTGCTCTCCTCTGTTGTAGGTTTGGAGAGTAGCTAGAAGGGCTTGTCCTTGGCTTGTTTTAGTATTGGAGTTGCCTCCATTTTTCTTACTGCTTTTGGTGAAAGGCTGTACACTCTGAATCTTTGTGCTTTGCGGAGGTGGAAGCCAGATAGCACCAAATATATTTGTGGCTGTTTGTGTGGGCATTTTGAGATTTGGAAAGGCACTTTGCTAATGAGCTGTAGGTCATTTCATGTCAGATTGGCTAAGTTTCCATCGGGTTGGTTCTTTGTTGCGGCAATGCATATGGACTGTGCATGTTTGGGGATCCCTGTTACCTATCTCGGATGGAGAGGGCTTTCCTCCTGTTTGCTGCCTTCTCTCTCCCCACTAGAAAAAATAATCACCTGGGGGACTGTTAACCTCCAGATTGAATTAGGTGTTTTGCTGTTACTTAGACTTTCCAGAGGTATACAGAGGTTAGAGGGGGGTGTGGGTATGTGATCGTATTTCAAGCTTTCCTTCCTTCTTGTTTTTGTTGCTGCACTTGGAATTCACCCTTCACTTTTCTTGGGAATTGGTGTGAAGGAATTGCTGTCACTCGGAGCAAAGCTCAATCTGCTTGCCTCAAGGCCTTACCTCTCCAGATTAGGATTTTGCCTGATTTCCACAGGCAGCAGTTTGTTTATGAGCTTACGTTACCTGAATCTTGTGGGGTAGGTCTGAAGGGTACCAGTATTAAGGGCAGTGGAAGTCTCAACTTAGACAGCTGGGGAGAGAAGGAAGGAACAGAGTTAGCAGTACAGTTAACTCTTCCCCCCCCCCCCTCCTTTCTTCTCTGTTTCCTCACCTGCCCAGCTGTGTAGTAGGTTAGCAGTACGTGTCTGTTCTTATTCTTATGAAAGTAGACTTTGTTCTCTGAAGACTGCTAATCATGCCCCATGGGGGTGTAATCAGTTATAAGGTATTTAATACAGTGCAGGCGGGAACAGGCTGCCTGGCCGGGCTGGCAGATTGCAACACTACAATTATAAAGGGCCCCTTTCCCCCACTCACCCGCCCACCAGTGGCAGGATGAGGGTACCTTGAAACAGTATTAAGTCTATGAAAAGTAAAGATGTAGTGGGGGAAGGGAAAGGAGAGGCTGAAGAGGCGGCAGCTCCTATTCTGGGAAACAGGCAGACCTACATTCTGTGAGAGCTGCAGCCATTGCAGGTTGCACTGTTGAGACTTGTGGGAGTTTGGGCGCCGTCACCATCCAAGTGGATTGCACAGGGATGGCCTTTGGCAACATGTAGAGCAACAGGGGCTTCCGTCCTCTCTGAAATGGGTTTTCTTGTGGTGGCTGGGGTTGGAGAGGTATGGAGTGGTTAGAAGGGGAGAAGCCCTTTCTTCTGCGTGCAGTGATTTAGACACCTAATCTGTCTGAGTGCTTTTGTAAATCCTGCCAGGCTTCTATTTATATCTTTGGATATAAATCTATTGGTAAATTTGGTCTTCCATGCCTCTTTCTTCCAAGTACTGGAGCTACTGCTGCAGCTTACCTTACTGGCTTAGAAGGGAATAGGTAGCCCGAGACCCTGAATTTTAAGGGGCATAGGAAAGTCTACTGGACCTAGTCTGGTCTGTTGTTGTTACAAGGCCCCCCTCTGTGAGGGCCTTGAAATGCACATGTAGGGTGTGGAGCAGCTGGGCCACAGCCTTATAAACCATCCCTGCTTCCTCAACTTGCTAGATGCATCTGCATGTTTCTCGAGTTTTCCCTTTCAGGTTCCCCAGAGGTTACAGTGTGTCAGCCCTTAGTTGGTGCTCTCTGAATTTCCTGACACTGTTCTGTGTCTGCTAGATTCGAGTTGGAAATATTCTCACAGCAGTGCTCCTGAGAGTGTTGGCTTTCCTGCTTGGTGCTGAGAGAACACAGTGTCAGAGTTGGCCCTTAGCACTGGGCCATGGATTTTTAGGGGTTTTAGGAGTGAGATAGTGTTTAATTATATTGTACAAAGTAAGTACAGATTCAGAATGTGGGGGGTTCACAATACAGACTTGAGAATTCTGTTGACAGTTTCACCTCCTGAGGCATCATCATCTTTTTCCAATCAGAGTAACTTCATATTTGGGAACTGTGAATTCTTTGGAAAGCTTTGGGATTTGTAGGAGTGCCACATAAAGGAGGAGTAGTGTTTTTTTCTGACTAGAGCATAGAGTCTGTTTGCAACTCTAAAATGGTGAGGTTCTGAGATGAGAGGTTACCTGATGTCTTGGATTGTTGTACATTGAGTTTTTCTTCTCTTAATCACTAAAGTGACCAGGTGTCAGTGCTGTTTGGGGAGAATAGTGTACAGTGAAGATCAGATCTGTGTCTATGGGCAGTGGACACAAGTTTTGACAGAAGGATTTTGGGGTAATAAGGAAATGCATGCATCTCAGAGAAGCTGCTTAAGGTAGAATGGTTTCCTGGTTGGAATGGAAAAAGACCTGGATCCTTCCAAGCACTTCTGATGACCAAAGTGAGCTTCTTATTCAGCTCTGCCCCCTCAGTTCAACATGTCTCAGTGTTACATTTGCCCCTTGCCTTATAGGAAAAGTCAGGGAAATTCCCAGGCTACTGCACAGAGTTGATCCTGTCCTGGACTGTGGCTACATTCCAGTCCTGGTGGCAACTCTCCTCCCTGTGGCTTGCATACCCAATTGAGAACTCTCCTACCTGGCTCTGTTTCTCTTGCCCTGTGGCTCAAGAAGTCGTTTGGAGAACTTGGACTCTCTCACAAATGAGTTTGGGGCTGGGGCTGTTGTTGGGGTCCTGGCAGTGGCCGTGCAGGCACATGTGGTGAGGGAGCGCTGCGGGTGTCAGAGGGGCGGGTGTGTGGGCTTGCTACTTGTTTTCCTTTGCTGCCTGGTGAGGAATGCAATGTGTTTGCCTTCCTTGGCCTGTGGTTGCAGCCACATTCCTGCAGTGGGAGTCAGCACGGCGGCGGGCGGCGTGCTGTTCATGCCCCGTGGCTACATGCTTTCAGCTCCACATCAAAGGTGTGTTTAGTGTGTAGCTTGTGCCATTCCTGGCCACACCTGGTGGCCTGCAGGCATGCAGGAGGTGGAGTCTAGCTGTGTTTGCAGATGGCATTCAGGGTTCAGACTTCTTGCTTGTGGAAAGGCTGGAGCTGAGTCCATGCTAAACAACCCCAGGAATGCAGCGGGAGAGCTGAGCAGTACAGTCACTCCAGGGGCATGTCCTAGCAGCAATGTTTCCTTTATAGCTGCAGCAAAATAACTCATGCCTGCTCCTCCAAAGGAACTGACTGTTTGCTTGGGTGTGTTGTACGGTTTAATTTACACCGATAAGGCCAATTAAGGTTGGCTCATCCCCCCTGCAGCCTGTGCGCTCTTGACAATCAGTAGATGATTGAGTGGCTTGTGCCATCAAGCTCTGTGCAGCACAAACTGTGCGTGAGATGACTGCCTGGAGATGGAATGGCTCTGGGATTTTATCCGGGCAGGAGTACTTCCCCCAGTCGGTGGGCAAATGTTCTTATACTTCTGTGCTGCAGCTGAACTGCTCCAGCTTCTTCTGGAGAATCTTTCTTTTTCTGGCTGGAACCCCAAGAGCTGAGGACAGGAACCTTGGTGAAGGATGGCAGATCAGGATGCAGATGCATTATTTTGAGATCCTTGACATGGTGTGTATGAGAAATGGCCTTATGGTTTTCTATGCCCTTATCATGCAAAGCATCCTTGTCCTCTTTATACAAGTCTTTCCTCTGCCTGGTGCAGGGAAATGTTATCCCTTTTGGCAGTGTCAGTGTGGGCAGCCCATAGGCAAGGCTTATGGAAACAACAGCAGACCATCTTCTGTGTTCTGGATAAGCCCTGGGCTGTTCATCACCCTGTTTGCTTGGATCTTTTGGACTTGCAGGTTCCCTTTTGGCAATGTCTAGTAGCCTGAAATTCTGTAATCTGCCAGTCATTTCCATATTAAAGTGAGTCTTCTGCAGAAGACTTCCCTATTGCCATCCTTAGACAGTAGCATGAATGAACAAATTGGCTCTCAGAAGGTCTCTGGCTTTATAGCATAGTTTTTGCTTTTTAGCTGTCAATACAGTCTCTGTGTGAGTCACTGCAGAGCTCCCCTTACTAGACTGGTCCATGCCATCCTCTCTCCAGAAGGATGTATCACTTTTCGAAGCAGAATCTCAATGACAGGTGATTAAAGGAATGTTACTTGTTACAAGACTCTTAGCACTGTGAAACAGTTGGAAGTCATTCATATTGAGCTCTCTTCTCTTTTGATTTCATGTAAACTATGCATTTTATTTTGAACTACTTACCACTAACTCCATATCTGACTATTAGGGCTTGGATGTTAATGAGAAAGTGGGCTACCTGAATATTCATTTTCCTTCATCTGTTCTGCATTTCCAAGCTGGACAATATGCCCTGTGGCCACAGGAGGTGTAGCAAAATATAAGTAAGGCTAAAAATGGATTGTGTGGAACATTACTGATAGAACATTTAAGTGTGTATAATCATTGTAATCACTGGGCATTTCAGCTTTGTCATACGATAGGGGCATGGCTGCAAAGATGGATGGACATCTTGTTTAGGATTATGTACTGCTTCTGCTGTCACCCTCCAGTTGCCAGGAAAGGAGTGAGGGAGTCAAAATGAAATGGATGTGACATTGGCCAAGGAGGAAGTAGGGGTGATTCTTGGCCTTTTTCCATCCTGTCAGTGAGTTTTAATGTGTTGTGGAAAGTCACTTGTGGAGAGAAAGTTCCTTGTTTTAGCTTCCCTGCTGGCCTTCAAGACAGTGTAGGAATCCAGGTCCCTCTGCTTCTGTGTCCAGGCTCAAACATCTCTCTCCCTGCAATGTGTTCCTTTGGCTAGAGCTGTAACCCTCCCAAGTAGCTAGATCTCCCCCTGGTGGGACAGACAGCAGAAGGCGCAGCTGTGGCTGTGCGGTAAAATTGGCAATTGGTCTCATCCTGGGGCACCTTGAGCCGGCAGCAGATGTGGTGGTTGTCCAGTTAAGACATTCCTTAGGCCACAGTCACAGATTCTGTAGAGCTGAGCTCGTGCAGCAGCATGAAGCTGAAGGCATGAGTGAACAGCTTGCCGTCCGTATGAGCAAACACCTTATCGTTGCAACATCTGCCTGGCCGTACTCTGACATTCCTCCATGGTCTTTGCCCTTAGGTGAGCAGTGAGCTAGCACTGGGTTGTTGAGTCTGACACTTGACAAAAAAAAAAAAAAAAGTTACCTGGAATGTGATGGCTTGCTTTCTTTAGGGTATCTGGGGTCGATTATCGAGCCCCTTTGAGGATAGGTGAGGTCACTTACAGCTTGACTCTCATTCCCAGCTTGCCCTCTGAAGAGCTGCATAGAGTTTACTTAAGGGGGGGGTCTACAGGAAGGAGCCCTTTGGAAGGGAAGAGCTTGTCTTTTTAGCGTTGCATAAAAGGAGTGTTCTTCCTTAACCTTAATTTAATTCATGGGCTTATGCTATCCAAAAGGATAACAGCAGTGAAGGCATTTCAGTTTTACAAGAGCAATGCCAGGTGGGGGATGTAGAGCTAGTCTGAACAGGCTGACCTTGTGGTAAAACTCAAGTGCTGGGCCTTTGCTGCAATTGCTCCTTGAGACAACTGGTGCTAGTTACTAGCTCCAACTGAAGAACAGCACTGGTGCTAGCAATGATGACAGATGTGGAAGGATATAGTTGATGAGAGCTCTGACTCTGCCACAAGAGAGGCTGGGTCTGAGGGAAGAGCTGAAGAAACCCAGTTTGGTGTCAAGTGGGACACCTGTGGTTATTCCCCCCCCTCCCCCTGCCAACAAAGGAGGGAGATGAACCTAGGAGGTACAATATAGCATGTGCAGAAGGACAAGCTCGTGACTGCTGGTGACAGGCAGCCTCCTTGTGTAGGGCAGGGGGTGGAGGTGTGGGTCCCCTCTGCTGTGGCTTGGGTCCTGCTATTTAAAGGACTGACTGGAGCCCAGGTGAGTAGGGAAAGAGGAACCATAGTCAGTTGCGTGCTTTACACAGAGCACCAGTGAAAGATGGATGGGTGGATCTGTTTGTTATTCCTAAGCTGGATTAAGCCATGTTACATTTCTGTGACTGAACTGTCAGAGTAAAATCTCTCAGTGGTGCTGAAGACTGAGAATCATTAAAAAAAAAAAAAGCTTAAAAAAAACCAACAAAAAACCCCAAAGGAGGCAAACTGAGGCAAATTAACTATAGGGCCACACCACAAAAAAGAGAGAAGATGCTGCAGGATTACGTGCTGCTTCAGGAGCCATGCTGCTCTGTTGTTTACAGAGTTGAGACAAGTTTTGTGCCTGTTCCTACCCTTGACTCGGGCTCTGAATCTGCTAGGCCCAAAACATGTTTTTGAAAGCCATCTCCTTGTTCTGCCACTGTATCCTGTTGAGATGACTACTGCCAGTGTGTAGGAGTGGGAGATCTAACACCCTGCGTTGTGCCTGGGTGCAGGGGCTGAGCGGAAGGCAATGGGGAATAATGTGGTCTCCAGAGTAGGCAATGACTGTGACTTGGGTTAAGGAGGAGGTGTCTGTACCTGGTAGGAATCCTGCTTTGTAAAGGAGTCAGTAGCAAAACCACTTGTAACCTCTGGGAAGGGAAAGGGGCAGGATGTAATCAGCTTTGGGAAAACACTGTGATGACCCCCTTTCTCTTTTATCCCTCTGGCTGGATAGGTTTTTTCCTCTAACACCACTTCTGTTTCTCTCAGTGCTACACTGCTTTTCCCTGCCAGCTGATAACAAGCTATTGCTTATTGTAGGTGATGCAAGGTTCAGGCAGCTTGATTGAAGAAAGAGCCCCTGCTATCCTCACACTATGCTGGAGTCTCTAATTTTACTTCATTATACCAACTACTGTCTGTATTCAGTACTACAGAGATCATAAAATGTTTCTGTGCTAGATCTTCTCTGATGAATAGCACAGAGGATGGCTCAAGTTTCCATGGCAATGCTTCTGAATGTGCTTCTGTCACCAAAGAAAGAGGGACTTCTAGTTGATTAAGATTTGAGGGTTTTGTCTGAGAAAGGGGATGGTGGTGAAACTGCATGTTAGTTGTTTGCCTGCCTTTGGATAGTGCCTCTGGCTGATATATAACCTGGAGAAAGAGGAAGCTGACATTTGGCTGATGGCAGAGACGGACTGTGTCGTGCAAACTACAGCTGGACCCCTGTACATGCTTTACTATTCAGCTACAGATGCAGCTGCACAATCACCCAACAGTTAAGCCTGTACCATTCTCTGCCTCTCACATCTGACCATCTGCTAGGGCAAAGCTAATTACACCAAAACGATTCTTGCTGGGATTAAACCCCAGCAGCAGAAAAAATTGAGTATAGTACAAATATTGTTCTTCTGCTACTGGATCAGGGTTGCTGCTTTATTTGTACTTATAAAGAACTGCAGGCTATTCAACTCAATTGCTGTCAGGTAGGTGTTCAGCTCATGTGCAGCTTCCTTCTCTTTTCTGTCCCAGATCATTCTTGCTTTAGGTGCAAGAAATGTCTTGCTGAATGTTTGTGCAGTTCCTTTCTTATGACAGCTGAGTCTGATTTTTTTTAACTTGCAACTTAATGCAAAAACAGTGCACAAAGCTGGTTTTTTTTTCTCCTAGTGCCTCAATTTCTTTACTTATGGAGTGGAAATTGTTCCTTCCTCCTTCATTGCATATAGTTATGGTGAGCATGAATCCTAGAATTGGTGTGGGGCCACATAACCTTATAATTGCACAAGCTACCAGTGTGAATCTGAGACTCAAGACCAAAGAGTTTATTCCAAAAATGTACCTGCAGCCCTTTGAGAGTTGAAGTTTAAATCTTGTAAAATAGAAAACGTGTAAGTGTGATTCCCCTAGCAACTCCACTCTTCTGTGTACCTACAATCCATGTTGCCAGGTGACTGGGTTTCAAAACAGCTCTTTCAAAAAAAAAACACCCCAACTTACAACTCTGGTTGATTTCAGGGCTGCTGATGGTCCTCCACAGAAATGACAGCTCACCAAATTGTTCAGAGTTGTGTCACAATTTAGTTTCTGAAGGCCAGTGAGGGATTTAGTTCCCTGCAGGGGGCTCTGAAGGGATTCTTGCCATTGTCCTTCTGTGCTGAACATGGAAAACTTGTACTGAAGTGGAAGTTAGTTCTGTACATGGTAGCTCAGAGGCAGCAGTAGAAGGTGGCCCTGAGGAGAGGATGATGATTGCATTGCTGGCAGGGATGTGAGGAAGACTGTGGTAAGCTCAAAGAGACCAGACTGAAAAACCAGGTAGAGGTGAAAGAGTACCAAAAGAATGAAGACAAATCTAGTCTTGATATTCAGGAGGAAGTTTTCAAGTAGTTTTGAATAAGGAATGGAAAAAACACTAGTAATTTTAGAATTGTTGAAATTTAATTTTGACAAGTACGTCTCCTGGGGAAATGCTGTAGGAACTGAGGAGATGAGCGGTGATTTTAGTGTGGATTTATAGCATGTTAGGTCTGTGATCCCAGACTTGGTTTGTGTATGTGCTTACCCCACAACTAGCAAGTGAACTTCATTTTTTGGTGGAAGAGGGTCAGTAGTAAGACCATGCCTGGGGGCAGTTAGATAACTGTGCTCTAACCCCAAGTTCCAGTTTGCTCAGATAAACTGATGGTGAGCCATACCCTTAGGAATGAGCAAGTGGGGAACATTGTCTTCCCGGAACTGCTCCAGGTATGTTGGACATTAGTAAGCAAAAGCTGTGTGGGCGTATGGAAAGCAGGGTACAGCACAAGTATTTGTGATCGCTCTTCCTATCTTGCTTGGGGAAAGTAGAGAAAATATTATGTTATGCTGGTCTGTTACAATGTTTATTTGGCATAGGATTAATAAAACTTTCAAGGCACATAAATGTCAATACTTTTAGTACCTTAACATACCTTGTGAGGTGTAGTTAGCTTATTTTGATTCTGAGAGAGAGGTGTCACACTGTTGTGGTTTTGGGTTTTTGTGGGTTTTTTTGAAGAAAAAAAAACTAAACACAAAATCCAGAAAAACACACTTTGGAAGTAGAAAGGGGCAAAAAAGGGTTAATTTCAATATCGGTAAGGATTTTGCCATTACAGGGAAATTGTACTGATTTAACTTAATCAGATTAGAAACAGCTGTGATTATATTAGTGCAGCATTCTTGTACAGGCATCCTTAATTTAGTTTGTGTCTTGTATCTATCTATTTAACTTGTTTCAATGTAAAGTGCTCTTAAACTGAATTAAGAACATTTGCCCAGGAGCGTTATACTGTTTTATGTTATTTTCTAAGTCAGTTTAATTTAGTACAATGTATATGTAGACAAGACCTTGGGGAAAAAGCTGATCCTTTTTATTACTTGCTGAACAGTGTGTCATGTTTGGCTGCAGCCATGTGATCATGGAATGAAAGAGCCTGTTGTGGTCCATGTTGGTGGAGGATGGGCAAACTGATCATTGCGAACACTTGTACAACTTGGTCATTCTTATCCATAAGCATTTGATTGAAGTAGATCACTCCTCCTTGTAAATTAGGCTTTTTCCTGTCTAGAACAGATGTGAGACCCCTGAGATGTTAAGTTTCCTCCTCGGCTGGCCAATAGAAGTGCCTGCAGACTTGGTTAGTGTGCTGTTTAGACAGCAAAAGCAACATCTTAAAACTTTCACAAATTTTTAATGTTCCAAAAGATTCAGATGACTGAGCAAGTTTGAGCTGGACTTTTCTACAGCTAAGCAGAGCTTGGAATAAATTTTACCCAATTTTGATTCTGTTCACTGATTCTGTCTCCCCCCAGTATGTGCTGCCTGCTAGATATGGTGACTTACATCCATACAAAAAATATGGCAGAGGAAGGAGTACTGCAGATGTCAGTTTTCTTTCTTGTTGAAAAGGATAAATCTAGTCAATACATCTTGTGTTTTCTGCTTACGGGTAAAGGCTCTATGGGAACAAAACTGGCACGTGAATTCCTCTGCAAGAGCGGTTGTAGTGATAACATTTCAGCATAAAGCTGGCTGCTGTAAACAGCTGGTTTATTTTTTTACATTTGCTTTTGTCAGCACCTGCAAGCATCAGGGCTGGACTTAATGCCTCTTGAACATTGCAGATGCTCTGTAGGCTAGGTCACTGCAGAAACTTGTCCATCTGTCCTCTGTAAATAATGCAAATAATATGCTCTGCTCCATTGTCCTGCTGTGTAGATACTGCATAGTGTGTTAGCCATCTGTGTATCTCTGAGACTCTCAGACAGAGGGGATGTTTTAGAGAGCAGATTGAGGGAAGCATATAGTTGAATGCTCCAGTAATGGAGTATTCTCTGGCATTACTATGTCTCTGCCAGAGGGACAACTTGGTGACATTCAGTCCCTGGCACTGAAGAACTGGAGACTGTAGTTTTCCCAGAACTTCTGAACCAAAGGCTGAAACAAGAGGAGTGGTGATATTAATTGCTGGGAGTTGTGTGAGACTTAGGGAATACTTAGAGGGACTGAGAGTCTGCCTCTCAGTGGTTGAAAAATTCCAGCTGTTTCTATCTTGTCCTTATTAAATGCATTTTGATTTTATGCTCTAGGAAGGTAATGTATGATTTTTCCCCTTTTCTTCCTCTCCTGCACAGCGCAGGAGATGACGGAGGTCTGGGAAGGGAATTCCTGCATGTTGATTTTCTACAGAAATCTACCTCTTTCACTTTTCTTCAAATGTTTACTTGTAACCATTCCCTTGTTTGTGTTTGAGAAAATTTTAGGCCGTGACTCCCAAATTTACCTCATGTGATCTATCACATTTTTGCCAGATATATGTTGTTAGGGCATCAAGATTTGCTTTTTTTTTAAAATATCTGAGCATATGCTCCAGAATTCTTCCCATGGAAGATCTTGAAAGAAAGAACACAGTTACGAAGACAGTGGGGAAGGAGATAGAACCCAGAGCGCAAAGATGAAGAGACTCTGAAAGTTTGTAGCCTAAACTACCTTGTGAAGTTGAAAGGATCACTGAACAAACTAAAGAGATCAAGCTAACAGGATCACTGAACAAACTGAACAGGCTTCTGGTATGTCAGCATTTCTGAATGAGAAGTTGTCATTAGCCCTCAACGTAGCTGTCCCTGCTAAAGGTAACTTGGTAAATGACCTTTTGCTGAGCTGGTTCTTGTACAGTTTCAGGTGTAGCCCCTAAAGATGCTTTTATGCTTTTATATGCATTAGAAAACTAGTGTTCATTTCCTGGTCAAAATCTCCCCGGGGTATTTTTATTCTCCATTAACATTCCTTCTGGGGATTGAATTCGGGTCCTTTGCTTCCTGCCCTGTTCCTGTTCAGATGTTAATCAGCTGTTGCATTCTATTCCAGTTACGTGTTAGCAATGTTAGTGTTTCTTGGGCAATGTTGACCTGTCCTGGCTTTTATAAAAGGGTTAGAAAAGCTAAGCTACTCTAAGCTTACCTTAGGAAAGAGTAGATAATAAAATGCATAGTTAAGGGTATGGAGTGCAGTTGAATTAGGGGGACGGAGGTCTTTGGACTGTGGAAGGAGGGAACAGGACTGTAAGAAAAGTGTGATTCCGATAACTTTTAAAAGAATTCTGGATGGTGCTATGGATATGACAGATACATGATATGTCCTGTGGTATTTCCATTCAACAAGAACTATGTACAAGTGGAGTCCAGGGATTTCATTTTCTTTGGAAATGTTAGGTGTTAAGTAGAGCTTGTTACATGGACTGTTGTTCAATAGCTAGCCTGATCCCTTTTTCCTGTTAGCTCTTGGAATTGTTCCCATGCAGGCAACAGAGGTTTCTGCCTAACAGTCAAGGTTAATTGGTATGGAAAAGAAGGAATGAGCAATAATCCTTCTGAAACTCAATTTTAATCCAAGAGTCACTATGATGCTATTACTCAGATCTGAATCGTGAACATTAACGTACAAGCAGAACTGTGATGTGAGTCTCTGCAGTAGGAGCTGTCATCCTTTTCTTTTAAAATGAACTTCAAAGAAGCCAGCAGCAAAATGGATCTGAACATTCTTTTGAGATGCCTTCTCTGAATGAAAAGATCTCTCTTTTTAGATGTTAAAGTGCCCTTTGATAACCTTACAGTCCTTTCCCATTGTACCTGGCACCAGCAACCTACAGGTGCTTTTTTTAACTTTGCATAGCTTGCTTTTCTGTCCTGGAGAGACATCCATTGATGCAGTTATTGCATCATCCATCTCATGGATTAGTTGTCTTGGTCGGGCTTACTGCAGTAGCTTCTCACAAAGTCTGGCTTGAGACTTGTGAAAGCTAAGGTTGCCTTTATCCATAAGCACAGGAAGATAGCTGGACAAGTCTCTCTTGCTTCTGCCTCTCCTGATGCTGGTGAGGAGACATTGTTGTCTCCTAAAGCAGGCTGTGCCAGTGTCCTGTATTGGATATGCATGCAGAGTATAGGTTGGCCCACAGAGTGTGAAAATTCTGGGTTAATTCTGGTGATCAGATATGTGGCACAGGACATTTGGGTTTTTTTACTTGTGGGTATTGCACTTGCAGGTTTTTGGAGTACACTGACTGTGATAGCCACTACAGAATCTTTCTGTAGTGTTGCATTAGAAACAAATGCAATTGTGTTATGAAATGTATGTTCTCAGTTATACAAGTTTACCCATCTGAATAAAAAGCAAAGTTAAAGAAATGCTGCTTGTAAGAGGAAAAGGCTGGAAAGATGATACAGTACCTGACATAAGGAACATTCTCATAATCACCATATTTCTGTTGAGGAAGTGAGGCTGCTACTTATAAGGTCAGAAAAGGCAACAGAAGAGAAGGTTATGATGAGGAAAACACTGCAATTCCTCTGCCTCTTTGCAGAGAATGTTCACAGCTGCTGCAACAGCAACCAGGCAGAAGCTGTGTGCATCCTAAAACCACAGTTAAGTATTAGCTACCTCAGGCTTCAAGGGATTTGCCAAATATCAGGAAGACAGTAGGTGCCTGAAAATGTTGCCTTTTTTTTTTTTTTTTGTTCTTTCCCTTTTTGTCCAAAGAATTCCTTTTTGGACCTTATTTTCTCTGCTGTGAAACTCTTTCTTGTTACTGAAGACAAAATGATGCTCATGGGCAGTGTTGTGGTTTTGTATGCATGCCAAGTGGCTGCTTATTCTGTACAGGGCCCACAGAACTGTCTCAAGCAATTCTGTGCTAGATGACATCTGTTTCTGGTGTGTGGTAAAAAGGTTTTTCCATTCTCAGATCACACAGAGAATGTAGCTACTCTGCAAGTGGATTTTACACTGAGGGATGCTTTCTGGTAAAAACAACTGGAGTCAAGCTTTTATGCTGCCTCTGCAGCTGCACTCTGCTGCTGTGTCCTGGTTTAATCCCAGCTGGCAACTAAGTACCATACAGCTGCTTGGTCACTCTCCCCCCACTCCCAGTGGCATGGAGAGGAGAACTGGAAAAAAAGTTAAACTTGTAGGTTGAGATTAGAACAGTTTAATAATTGAAAAAAAGGAAAATATAGTATTAATTGTAATGGAGAGAAGGAGAGAGGACTACAACCCAAGAAGAACAATGCAGTTGCTCACCACCCACTGACCAATGCCCAGCCTGTCTCTGAGCAGTGATCAACCCCTCCCAGCCAACTCCTCCCAGTTTATGTTCTGAGCATGACGCCATATGGTATGGAATATTCCTTTGGCTAGTTCAGGTCAGCTGTCCTGACTATGCTTCCTCACAGCTTTTCGTGTACCTCCTCACTGGCAGAGTGTGAGAAACTGAAAAGTCCTTGAGTTAGTGTAAGCACTGCTTAGTAGCAACTAAAACATCAGTATGTTATTGACATTATTCTCATCCCAAATCTGAAATGCAGCACTGTACCAGCTACCAGGAAGAAAATTAACTTTATCCCAGCTGAAATGAGGACACACTGTCACTGCACTCCATCACTGTGAAGAGGAAAGAGGCTGTGCGTGTTTTGTCTTTGTGAGGGGGTGGAGGAATCCTTAGCTCTCTGCATTAACAAAGCAAAATGTTAAGTTTACACTGCAATTTTCTGACCCTTAGTGTGTTTGTGTGTGTCTGCCTGGAAGATGTGACTAATGTTCATGCTGGTCATTGTGAGTCTTGAGCCCTCAATGAGCCATTCCAGTGAAGCTGTAACTGCCAGTGAGCTTAGAAATCAAACTGGAACTACAGTAGGGAAGTAGTGGGTAAGCTAGAAGAGTGGAATTGGAGCTACTGCAGGCAATAGACTGCTAGGAAAAGGACTGTAAATGCTAAGGAGCGTTACTGATGAGAGGTGGAAAAGACAGATAAAAGGAACCAGGAGGTTGAATTTCATCTTGTATTACAGTGCTAATTAGAATAGCTGAAGAGCTGCCTCCTGCTGTAGCTCCAGGCTAAAATTGAGCTTCTGCAGGGTAGTCATAATGTGGACTTGACAGCAAGCTCCTTCAGAGAGAGGCTTGTGGATAGCATGATGAGCAGAATTGGTACCTTCTTCTATTTATGGATATTACCTATATCCATTTCTGCTTTGGAGCACAAGGTCCATCTGTTCTGCAGTGAATATCTGCTCCACTCTGAACAGAGGTGTGGTGAATTGAACCACTCCAGGATTCTCTCTCTGTGGTAGCAAGGGATACTCAGGTATTGTAGGCGAGGAGGTCTTTACTGTGCTGTTCAGTGCAGAGATATCTGCAGAACAAAATTAGATTGGTGTGGCAGAGTAATTGGAGCAGAATGCCAGGCCGGATTTTTGGTGTTGGATGGGAATGCAGGTGGGAAAGCAGGGACCCCTGGAGCCATCTAGAAAAAACATCTGCATTTCCAAGGTCAGTTACTGGTCTGCACAGGTATCCTGCTCAGTGGAGAGATGGCTGGAAGACTTTTCCTTTCTGGGATACAGTGAAGATATGGGGCTTTTACTGTGGAGGGACCTGGCATTAGATAGTAGCCTGATGGTACAGCAGTTTGCTGTTGACTCGTGCCCTGGCACCTGGCTGTGGGTTGCTCTGCGCATGCCTGGTTGTTTTCATGTTTTGTGCTATAGGTGACTGACACCAAGTTTCCTTTCTCATGTTTCAGGAGCTGTTGGCCAGATGCTGCTGGATGCTAACAGGGGAAAGCTGACTTGGAGGCAAGCGACCAGAAATGTTTGGACACGTCGTCACTTTGCATCTGTAAGTCCTTGTTTGAGGGAAAGTTGCCTGGAGGCACTGTGAGTTTTTAAGTCTTTGGAAATTCTCAGATCATGAGGGTAGGTTTCAAATCCAGTTATCTTTTCCAAGTAAGTGGGAATGAGATAGCAGGTACCATAGTTGCTGCCTCCGGGGTGGGAACCAGGACAGTCCTGTTTTAGCCTGAGGAACCGTGTGCTGAGAGACAGGGAGGCCTTTGGCGTGTTTGTTCTGAGCACAGCTGCAATGGAAACATGGGTGCAGCTGTTCCTGGAAGCCTCTGTTTGTCTGCCAGCCCATGTGGCTGGTGGTTATGCCTCAGTGCTGCTGGGAGTTGGTGGAAAAGCAGATTGAAACTATGCTGGCCCGGTCCTTCCTGGAGGTTCACGTTCTCCCTCTCCCTTTTTCCCCCCATACTTTACAGTTTGCCCCACAGAGCAGTTATGCTGTTGTGAAGCTGTTTTTCCCTGTGCTAGTTGAGACCCGACTCTAGCATTATAGTAAGGAAAGGGGCCAGACAGCTTGTTGGGACAGGGCCAGCACTTGGGCACCTCCTCAGTTTGTTTTGGCAAAGCTTGAGTTTGCGTGGTCCTGGTTGCCTGCCTGTTCCATTCACCTTCGATCTGACTTTCCCTGTGTGTGTACAACTGCTCCACACTCTGCGCTCCTGTCCCGCCTCCCAGGGCTTGGTGCCATTGACAAGGGAAAAGTAGCACAGCAGAAGTGCATCACGGAAAGGAAGGCTTCACTGCAATCTCTTTCATGTCAGTGGCCACAGAGCTACATTCTTGCAGCTGGCTCCCAGATTAACCCAGTTCTCTTCTTGTATTGGTGGGTACCGGTCATGGTTTGATTCCAGCTGGCAACCAAACACCACACAACTGTTCACTCACTGCTCACCCCTCAGTGGAATGTGGAGAGAATGGGGGAAAAAGTAAAACTTGTGGGTTGAGATACAGACAGTTTGATAGGACAGAAAAGGAAAGGATAGTAATGAAAGAATTAGAGTGTTCAAAACAAGGGATGCACAATGCAATTGCTCACCACCTGCTGACCAATGCCCAGCCAGTTCCCAAGCAGTGGCCCTTGCCAGCTTTTCCTCTTGTTTATATACTGAGCATATGCTCAGTATGCTGACACCATATGCTATGGAATATCCCTTTGGACAGTGGGGGTCAGCTGTCCTGGCTGTGTCCCCTCCCACCTTCTTGTGCCTTGCAGCCTACTCACTGGTGGGGTGGTGTGAGAAGCTGAGAAATCCTTTCCTTACTGTAAACACTGCTTAGCAACATCTAAAACATCAGTGTGTTATCGACATTGTTCTTATCCCAAATCCAAAGCACAGCACTGTTCTAGCTACTAGGAAGAAAAATAACTCTATCCTTCACAAAACCAGTACAGTACCCAAAACCAGTACATATACCCAAAGCAGGGGCTTTGAACAGAGAAGAAGGTTGTTTCTGAACCTGTATTGTGTCCCTGGTGGCCTGGATAAGATTTTACAGAAGCCTATTAGCAGCAAGGTAGGGTTTGATATGCTTGATGAAAGTCAGAGGGTAGCTTGCCTTCTTCTAGCAGAGGTGTGGGTTATCACAGCTGTAGGCATGAGGACGTAATGTTTTGGCTTAAACAAGAGTGTAATAATTGCCAGCTCATTTGTGAGTGGGAAGCACTGACTTAAAAGGATGAGTGAGGTAACTGTTAGCATTACCAAACTTCTGTACTGAAGGCTTCACAGTTAGCATCCCTCTGCAGTGGTGGGGAAGATTAGCTGGGAGGGGGTCCCATTCTATAGGAGATTTGATTAGTCCTTCCTGGAACCAAGTTTCCTTGAAGCTATTGCTTCATGCATTTTGAGTCAGTGTGGTCCCAGTTGCCTGAGTGCCTTGAACATGTCCTTGCCAGGTGCCTTTCCAGCTCTTGCTGGGCTATGTGGCCAACTGTTCTGAGTTCATTTTCTTTACTTTCAAAAGATCTGATGTGGATTTGGGCAGGTTCCTGGAATGAGGTGGCCGTCTAGTTGTCCTCAGTTATAAATATTCCCTATTCCTTACATATTTCAAAGTTTTTTTTTGTGGTGGATGCTAAGCTATTTGTTTCTCTTCTTCAGGGCATCTGAGTGAGTGTCCCTGCTTCATGCGGCTTCAAATTTGAGCCCAGGCTGGTAAGTGCTCATGTCCTTAAGAACTAGAGAAATGATTATGATTTCAGCTTGGGATATTTCCATGCACATCTGCTGTCCCCAGCCTGTAGGGAATTGACAGATGGGTTCCCTAGTTCACCTCTTTGATAGTGGGGTGTTTACAAACCTGCTTCTAGTCAGGTTTTCAGCATTTCTCTTTGAAAGAAATGTCTTCCCAGCAAATCAGACTATCTGTTTTGCTTGGGGATGCAGTGAAATGTGATTCAGTATGCTGGATGTGATTTTTCTAAAGTATTAGAGACTTAATACTAAACTAAAACTAAACCACGACAGGTACCCATCAGTACAAGAAGAGAATTGGGTTACTCTGGGAGCCAGCTGCAAGATTGTAGCTCTGTGGCCACCACTCTGCCACTGACATGAAAGAGACTGCAGTAAAGCCCTTCTTTCTGTGGTGCACTTCTGCTGTGCTACTTTTCCCTTGTCAATGGCACCAAAACTGAGCCTGTTCAGGAGAAGGGACCTTGAGGGAATAACTGCAGCAAGGGGAAGTTTTCCAGCATTTTTATGGGGGAGATTTACAGGTTAGTCCTAGGAAGTTGTTTGTGTTTGTGGAAAGGTGTGAGAAACTTTTGTGAGCTTGTATTTATGGCAGGGTGAAGGACAGTTTGCACATGTCCCTGTGAAGTGTAAAGCCTGTTATGGCTTGGAGCCAATCTGTGCTTGGTGCAGCCACCTCACACTTGCCAGTCCTCTCAGGGGACTCAGTCTAAGTGTCAACAAGATGCAGCTAGGTGAGAGTGGTTAAGAATTGGAGAGAATTCTTGGGGCTCCATTTAGACTCTTAACATGTAAAACCCCACTATTTAAAACACAAGTGAAGTCTGATAGGTCACTGGCCCAGTGGTATCCATTGACTCCAGGTATGTGACTGGGAGTTGCATGGCCCTGCTTATAGAAGAGGGGAGAGAGTGTGATCTGAGTTGATGCGGGTCCTGCACTTTAAAGTGTTGCAGGTCAGGTGCTGAGGATTGCAGAGATGCTAGGCTTGATCAGTGTTAGGATCCTGCAGGGGAAAGGGGAATGAGAATTGGGCATTGACTCCAAATATCGGGCAACCATGAATGATAGCATATGTTGTCATCAAGGAAAGGCTCTGCAGCATCTACTTGGCATCTCCGAGACTTCTTGTGTACAATAGGGTAGTTGAAATTCTGACTGCTTGTAGGGAAGTCTTCCTGCCCACTACTGCAGACCCTAAAAACTGTAAAGAAAGGTGTTTCTTCCATGTGTACAAGATAGCTGCTTTTCATCTACCCTATTTTTTGCTCTTGTACTGCTCCTGTGGCGGAAGAATCCTGCCAAGCATGGCTGGGGTAAAGGGATTAATCTTCCCACTAGTGGTACTGCTGCACGTCTATATACTATGCACTTATGCACTCTAAGGGTGGTGAGGCACTGGAACAGGTTGCCTAGAGAGGCTGTGGACTCCCCATCCCTGGAGGTATTCAAGGCCAGACTGGATGCGGCTCTGAGTAACTTGGTCTAGTGGCAGGTTCCCTGCCCATGGCAAGGGGTTGGAAGAAGATGATCTTTGAGGTCCCTTCCAACCCAGGCCATTCTATGGTTCTGTGTTGCAAAATCTGGCCCTAGGAACTAACATCAATGACATTGTTCCCTAATTTGATGCCACCTCTGACTTGGGGGTTGTCTTTGTCTTTTCTGACAGAGTGAGCAGTTCTGTGGTACCTCTTTCTGACAAGTCTCCTATGGTCTGCTGCACTGGGACTCCAGTGTAAACCAAAAAGTTCTGGGTTTGGGCTCTTTAATGGCTGAAGTCTCCTCCCACATAGTCCCTGCTGACAGTGACAGGACATGATCAATAACTCCTGCTCCAGCTGTCACTGCTGCCTGTGAGGCTTGCAGTTTCCATATTGAAAAAGGCCTTTCCTAAAGAGCCTAATCAATATGCTGCTGTGAGGTCTGTTCTCATTTGCTATATATAATCCGGACACACACAAACTACGTGAGTGAGCGTGTGTAGAGGGGGGGAGAGGATGTGCCAGTCCTCTGCTCTCACTGGCTGGGAGAAGGACACAGCTACCTCTTACTTTGCTCCCTCTCCTGCAGCTGCTGCTCAAGGCTTGTGGCTACATCCTTTCACTGCTCTATTAGCACTCTGCATGGGGAGGTGCTCTGGGACTCCAGGGGAGCTGAATTCCTGCTGGGTCACTCATAGGTCTCGATGGAGCACCCGTGACTCTCTCTTCTGTGCACTTTCTGCTGTTGGTAGGTAACCCGCTTTCAGAGCCACGCAGGTGGGAGGATGTCGAGCACAGCTCCGTCAAAGAAGCCTTACCGCAAGGCGCCCCCGCAGCATCGCGAAATCCGCCATGAGGTACCCATCATTCGTGACGACCAGGACGGAGTGATCTTGGCTGAGCAGAGTCAGGTAACAACTTGCCGGGTGACAAAGGGCTTAACACCATTGCACCAGCAAACGGGGTTTAGTTACACCGAGGCAGGCCAGCTCGAGCAGGCAGAGGGGTTTGAGGTTTGCAACCTGAACTTCTCCTCATCGTGGTCCCTGGAGTCCAGCAGTGAGAAGGAAGTGGCAGGGTGCAGAGCAGAGCTGAACATCGAGAGCCAGACTGTCTCGCCAGCACTTCCACGTAGTGGGAAGATGGGGCAGCGAAGCGGGAAGCGGTGCCCGAACCGCAGTCATGGGCACCGCAGCAAATTTGTGAGCCGTAGCATGGAGACAGTGCTGGTGTCTGGAGATGAAAGACACCGTCCCACTTGCTCTTTCAAGAGCAGAAGCCTGGAACGCTCACTTATATTTAAAGAGCCTCCTGAAGTCCTGACTCCAAGGAAGTTTCGTGTCTCATCTACACACCTGCCTCTCAAAGGGATCCTGAAGCAGACCAACATGACAGGCTCATGTCCTGAGAGCTTATGCAAGTCCTGCTCAGTAGAGACACTTTGCCGTGGCCATGGCTCACGCAAGTACAGTGATCCTCAGCTCTGCCTCAGCCCTAGGGAGAAGCGCTCCCTGGAGCACAGCAGCAGCAGTGCCGCTGACTCTGTCAAGCGCAGGGAGAAGATCACAGAGGAAAAACTGCAGTTCTCCAAATTCCTGGATGAGATTACCAAGCGGGTGCTGAGTCCCAACCGCTTGCGCTCACTGGGAGAGACTAGGGGAGCGGCACAAGACCAGAACTCTCCCCTTTTCCCCAGAAGCTCCGTGCCAGAAGGCCAAGGGGAAGGTCACCTGCAAGGGGTCAAAACCAAGCATGCAACTGAAAGATCCCCCTGCCCAAGCAGAAGAAAAACAGAAAAGAAATGTGAGGGACTGGGAATGGCTTCGGGCCTGAGAAAGTGTGCTGAGGAAGCTGGGAGAGTTTCCAGACTAAGAAAGAAACCTGTCCTTGGGAGGAAGGACAGTAAGGGAAAACTTTCCTTGGAGAGAAGGGTAGTAGATCTGTGTCAGTATGAGCTGCAGCAGCTGGCAGACCTGGGGCTGGCAGGGACATCCTCTGGGCAGCAGCATTCACTGTCTTCATGGAAAATCAGTGCAGAGGGCAGAAGGGATGAAAGCAGTCCCTGTTCACGGCTATTACAGCCACACCATCAGTGTGCTAAGCTTGGGCAGAAGCGTGCAGTGGAGCCGAACTACCCAGAGAAAGGATCCTGCTCCACTCCAACACACTGGAGTCGGGAGGAGGGGCCTACCCCATCTAGATCCTCCCCTTCATTCAACCTGGCACTAAACAAGGTAGGTGCCAGGGTCACCGGCTTGCAGACAGGGGTCTCACGGAGGCCAAAGCCCCCACCTGGATTTCATCTAGTCTGTAATGCCACTGGGGAAAGTGAGAGCAGGCCCCCAGACCTCATGTTGTGGGTGCTTAATGACCAGAAGCTGCTCTCTAGTGGGGGTGCCACTCATGGCTCTGCTACCGGTTGGGTCTATCTTACTGGGTGTAACCAGCTTCCCTTTAGCCCCAGGAGTTAACGAAAGTAGAAACTGGCGCTGTTCTCACCACTGCAGACTTCCCAGGTGTTTACTGGTTGAAGGCCCTTTAGGCTCTGGGGCAGTAGGCGTGTGCAGGAGGCAGGCAGCTCTGTTGTCAGGAGGGGCTGGGATGCTCGTGGTGCTTTGTGTGTGCCCTGTGCCTGGTATCTTGGGGTACTGGATGTTGGCTATTCCAGGTCATGGATTAGAGAGTGCAAAGTAAGAGAAAATAGCTGAGCCACGTGCTCTTGTCACTGCTCCGTGTCTCCTTTTTCTGCAGGATCCCGCTCCAGCCATCTCTGGGGATCTTGCCCATAACGTTAATTTCTTTTACAGGCTTTTCTGATCTTTGGTGTTTCTTCTGCTGTCCTAGAATAGTTACGGTGGCTGGTTTCAGGTCTGCAGAAAGAAACCTTTTTCACAGCACAGTCTGGGTGGTGTAAATGGTAGCCACATTTTTCAGCTCCCAAATGATTCTCTCTCATGCTTTTTGTGGGTCTTCAAGGGCCCCACAAGTGATTGCTGTGGTGAAAATTTAATCCTGTGTATGCTGGCCTGTGAGATTCCTGCTACCCACTAGCTGTGGATGTGGAGGAAGCTGAAACACCAGCTAAGGTAATGATTTTACAAGAGATGCTGAGATTACACCCTGGGAGGGTAAACTTACCTAACTTGTACGGTGGTTTCTAGTCTGGCTCTTCTGCCCTGAACCAGAACACACAGTCTGTTTTGGTATTATACGTCTGAGCGATGTGTGTACAGATCCTTGTAGCCTAGTATGACCTGTCAGAGCAGGTGAGGAGGAGTCACAGATAGGATCTAGCAACCAAGACTGCCCCTTAGGATAGCATGAGAGACCAACTCCTCATCTGAAATAATCTCACAGCTGTTTTCTTTCCTGTGCAGGAACCCTTGACGGATGCAGAAAGGATGAAGTAAGTGTCCCAGTCCCTCTTTATGCCTGTCATACTGCAACTGTGTGGGTGCTGATTCCTCATATCCTGCCTGTGCCACCTGCACAGCGAAGCTGACTGGATCTGTGGGCTCCTTTCAGATCTTCAGTCATCTTGGGGCTCTGTGGGCAGAGCTTTGGTCTGTGCCTTGCCAAGCTCTGCCTTGCATGTCCGTCTCCCTGGAGGAGGAGGAGGGAACATAGACCTCAGCACAGGTGCAGGCAGAGGAGTTGGTGGGTGTGAAAGAAAGGTAGATGAAGTCTTTAATACAGGTGGAGATAGGAGTGCATTTTTTAATCCTTCTTGTCCTGGTGTAAGCCACCAGAAGCAGTATGCAGAAGCCTGCTGCTGACTGAGGGTGAGAACTGAGCCCTTTGCTGGTGGTGCTGTGGGACATAGACAGCTGCTAGCACTGAGCTCCAGGCCATAGTGAGGAGAAAGCTTGCACTGCCAGAGAGAAGCTGTGCTTCTGGGTTTCTCCAAGCAGCTGAGCACAAAGGAATGAAAAACAACAGGAAATACTTCTGACCAGCAGACATGTCCTGGGCTGGGGAGGAATGGAGCAGTTTGTGTTGCAGTGGGGTTGACCAGCTGTGGTCACATCTGTAAATGCACCCCACCACCTCTGCTTCCGGGTTTAAGGCTATATGGAGTCCTCTTTCCACCATGTATTAAAGGTGTGAGGGATTTTGGTTCAGGAGTGGAGAAGATGATTTTGCTCTTCTTGCTTTTAACTCTTCTAACCTGGACTAGGATAAATTATTGAGTGATTTTCATTCATCAGTGAGGGACACTGGAGCTGCACAGCTCATCTGTCTAGTGGGCTTTATCCAAGCACCGTAACCTGAGAGGGAGCTGGGAGCCATGGCTGACCAGCTGGCATGTGCTTCTTTGCCCCTGCTGCAAGAGAGTTTGAGTGTCTCTCGACAGAGATGCACCTCTTGCTTCATGTGCTGGAGTCTCCTGACAGTTTAGTTCCTGACTTCTCAGAGCCCCTGTGCGGGGCATTGGGCCCTAGTGCAGAGCAGTGGGGTGGGGTTGCTGGTGTGGAGTACCCCTTGTGCAACTCAGTGATACCTTGTTCCTATTCCTGCCCCAGGCTACTGCAGCACGAGAATGAGGAGCTTCGTCGACGGCTGACGTATGTGACGAACAAAATGGAGGCCATGGAGAGGGAACTGGAGTCAGGTCAGGACTACCTGGAAATGGAACTGGGCCAGAACCGTGAGGAACTGGAGAAATTCAAGGACAAATTCCGTAGGTATGAAAAGGAGAACAAAAAAGGGGTGGAGTTAGAGATCCTTCCACTGAAGACTCCCTCAGCTAGTGGTAGCAGGCTGTGCTCTGTGGTGTAAATCAAAAGCATGCTGCATCCTCCAAGATGTGCACCTCCAGACTGTAAGGGGGGAGCTAAAGGCTCGACAGCCGTTATTTTCTCCAGGATACAGTGTAGGAATGCTGCCAGCATGAGAGGCTGACAACAGGGAATTCTTCATCTATTCCATGTAAGGCAGGATCCAGCTCGGATGGTTACCCCACATGTGCAAAAGAAGCCACCGATGGCTGCAAGAAAGTACATCACTGCTTTACCTGAAAAGTACCTCAGTTAAAAATCAGTACCAATCACTGGTCATGTGCTTAGATATGACATAGTTCAGAGGAGTCCTCCAAAGTAATTTACATCCTCTCCTGCAAGATCCTTTCACCCAGCCAGCTTCATCTTGCCTCCAGTAACGTGGGGTCTGAAAGCCCTTGTGTGCTAGAGGTAAGGCATAGCTAGTATGCCTGGTTGTCTTAGCAACAACCTGTATGGAGTTTTGGAGCTGATGGTTTGTTTGGCAGCTATGAAGGTGACTTGACCAGGTGCCTGTGATCCATTCCCATGCTTACAATCTTGTTTCTGTAGGTTGCAGAACAGCTACACTGCTTCCCAGAGAACCAATCAAGATCTGGAGGAGAAGCTGCATGCCCTGGTAAGTGCCCTGTTAAGTCACTATGGCAATCAGGTGGAAGGGACCTGTTAGTTGGAAGCAGATGGGGGAAAGGGGCCCTGTCTTTACCCAGCAGATGTGGCAATGGGTGAGGGATGAGATTCGGGCTGTGACCATCTACTCCCCATTCTAGCTGGTGTCATGAACTGTTTTCTTGATTTACTGAGCCCCTACTTGGTTGTGCACGTGAGCTTTGGTTCCTCACAACATAACTGCATGGTATTCCGTCATGTTGCTTCAGTCCGTCTCAAAATGCCAGGGATGTGTCAGCCAGTCTTGGGGTGGTCATCCTGGGAGGACGGGAGCAGTCAGAGCAGAGCCAATGTGCGTGTATGTCTGTTGTGTGCATTCATAACACTCATGGCTGTTTCTTTTCTCTCCCTCCCCCTCTCTCTCTCTCTTTCTCCTCCCCACGCTGCCGCTGGCACACGCTGGGCGCACTCGCCTCTCAGGCCTCTCTCAGCCAAAGCTGGATTTTTGCAGTTGCGTCTTTTCGTTTGTGTGTTTTTTCTTTTTCCTCTTTACGTGTCTCAGCCTGTTGGTTTCATTGTCAGTCCCACATATACCATCCCAGATGAAGGGGCCCCAGCCCTCGTCCAGCCAAGGGCTCACCTGGTATCCAGCAGCTGCCCACAGATGCAGCAGGTCCTAGTTTGCAGTGCTCCATCTTAAGAGTGTTTGACTCTGAGCCAGCTGGAGCATGGCGTTGTTGGGAAGTGGTGCCCATAAGCTGCGGCACTGCACAAGATGTGGATGGCTGTGAGCCTCGTTTGCTCCCTTTCCTTCCCCTTCTGGGCTGTGAGCAGGCAAGTCAAATAGCTGAGATGGTGATTGCCTCTGTGTAGCCCAGGGTGAGACTTCTTTGTTTCTAGCACGTGAACTTCTAGGGTTAATATTCATTACTCGATTATTTATTGTGCTGGTGCCTGAAGAGACTGCACATTCAGGAAGTATTTCCTCTCGTACCCCCTTGCGTGTCATTGTGCTGTACCCCTGACACATAGCTGGGCCCTGGTGGCCACAGCCTCACAGCACCTTTGGCCAGTTTGGAAGAACTTCTTGAGACAGTGATGGCTTGGAGCTGTTGCCCCTCTTTGCTGTTACATCTGGGTCTCTATCTGCTCTGTACCTGAACTGTTAGGAAGTCTAAAGAGGCAAGATTGCCTGCTTTAGGGATGGCATTAGTCGAACTCCAGATGATGCTACACAGGTCCTTTTAGTTGCTCTTTACTAGAGCAAGGCTTTAACTCTTTCAAGATGGTGCCTTCCTCCTGCAAAAAAAAGCCTTTTTGTCCATTCAGCATTGATGGCTGGATCTTTTTGGGCAGTATTCTTGTTCTGCTGCCTCAAGGAAGATGGCTGGGTATTGCAAGCTCAGAGGTCTTTGCTACGAGTGGCAGGTTGGGATTGATTGCTCAAAACCACTAGCTTTCTACCAGGCACCATGGGAACAAGGACAGAGGGGAAACATGCTAGTGCTGCAAGAAGAGATACTGCATTAAGGAGGTTCAAACTCAACCTTGTTGTCTCTGTAGCTAGCAGAATGGCTGGTTCCACTTGGCCCTTGGAATCCCTTCCCTTTGAAGAGGGTTTTCTCCCTTATCTGTCTGTCTGGAAGTTTTTTATGTCCCAGCTGCACATGTCATTGTGCTATGCTTGGACTGAGGTGGGTGGTGAAGCCAGGTTCTTCTGTGCTAGGGAGTTTTACACCTGGTGTTCTTGCATCCCAGATTAAAAAGGCAGAAATGGACCGCAAGACGCTGGACTGGGAGATTGTAGAGCTCACTAATAAATTGCTTGATGCCAAAACCACCATCAATAAGCTGGAGGAACTCAATGTAAGTGTCAGTCTGCAAATGGCTGTGGAAGTGTGTGAGGCGGGGGCTTTTCCTTTGTTCAAAGTCATCAGTGGAAAGGAGCACGTGAATTACTCCAGTGTGTATGAAAGCATGGGAGCTGTACACAACAGTAGGGAGACAAACAGAAAAGGGTCTGAGGGGTTGAGCAGGAAAGAACTCATCTTGAGGTTTGATGTATTTGCTCTTTTGAGCTTAGAGTTTGACCTGAGTCCAGCTTGAACCAATGGAGCTGAGAGGGAGATGGTGCCTTTTCTACACTATTAATAATAAAGAAGTTTCTGGATCCAGTGCTTGATTCTTTTAACTGCTCTCAACTCCCTCCAGTCTGTCTGCATCATCAGGCATGGCTGAGAGCTGTGGGATGGGATAGCAAATCTGGTGGGACTTTTGGAGATTATTAAAATCCGCAGAGGGAGAGGGGGTTGATAGCTGATACTCTGACAGAGTATATGGTGGGAGCAAGGACTGGAGCTGAAAAGGACACCTTGGCTGAGTTGTAAGAAAATACACAGGGGTGTGGGGAGGGGGAAATGACAGGTGCCCTCAGGAGCGATTCATCAGATGCCTCCTCTGGCTTCTGTTCAAGCAGCATCCGGTCAGGTGGGACCTTTTTGGATAAGAGATCAGGCCAGTCTAACACTGTTGCACACCTGTGCCCTCTCTTGCAGGAACGCTATCGACAGGACTGTAACCTTGCAGTACAGCTGCTCAAGTGTAACAAGTCTCACTTCAGGAACCACAAGTTTGCCGATGTGAGTAGCAATCCTACTGAGGTGGGGAAGAAGGGCTGCATCTTACTTTCTCCAGCTTTCTCCACAGGGCTGCTGGCTTCTCATCATTCAGCCTCAGAGGTGGGGGGAGGCTTCTGTTCCCACTCCCACTGAGAAGGCAGCACAGACCTTCTGCCAGCTCCTCTTTCATGACAGCTCCATTTCACAGTTCAGCCAGGAGCTGTTATAAAAAGCACAATAACCTTGAATTTGATATCCTGCTGGGTGTGTGCTGGGAGCTGGCAGGAGGACAGATCTCTCTCTTACCCTGCTCCATCCTTTTCCTTTCCTCACCTGGCCACATGGAAGGGCCTCATAAGGAGTCAAGCAGCAGTAGTCTGGCCTGGCTTCACTTATTTCCCTGAGGAGAAATGTGTGAGGCAGCATTCAGGGTGTCTTCTAGGCCTTCTGAATAGAAGTTCATGCCAACTTATACTCCCCCTTGTGGGGGGGAATGGTATCGGGGAGGGGAGTTCAGCTCATCCTGCCCTCAGGATGAGCAAAGATGCGGTTTAGGTCTTCCACGTTAGTAGCATCACTTCTTTGGTTGAAAGTATCATTCAAGGCCTTACCCCCGCGCTCTCCTTGCCACACCTCTAGTCTCTGTCCCTTCTCGTTTTCCTCTCAGCAAAACCACATGCATGTCTTTTTTAACTTAGCAGGTGACCAATATGTCACCCTCCCCCATTGTGTCTCAGATTAGCACTCTTGAGGTCAGTGTATCAGTTACTGCTGGGGTAACCTTGACCTCTTTCCCAGCTGTCTCTCCTCTCTGGAGCTTTGAATTCTGCGCCCCAGAGTGCTGTGTCCCATGTGACTGCCACTGGAGGGGGTTTGGTGCTGAGCAGCTGTGCAGACAGCCTGCCTCACAGCCAGCTGTTGTCATGCAGTGTGCCCTGTGTCCCGGGCTTTGGGTGCAGTTTCCTTCTGGCTGTGACGGGACAGACCTTGCTATGCCACTGAGTGGCTTGGGGACCTCTGCTCTCCAGTTGATGCTGTGCATGCATGTGGTGACCAAGGTGAGGGCAGCCTGGCAGGGTGATGGGGAAAGCAGTAGTGCCCGTTTTCAGGACAAGGGGTGGTGCTTACACCCTGGCAAGACCCCAGTCTTGCAACTTCGGTAATAACCCCACATTTGCCTCTCTGAAATGGAGAGAGCAAGGAAGTGGGGTGACATGGTGGAGTTGGTTGGAACAAGGGAAGGCATCGATCCTGGTCTGCGGGCAGGCTGCCAGGGCAGCATGGCTGCAATGATGCATTCAGGGAGCACTGTGGATCCCAGCACTGGGGGCTGTAGAGTCACTGCAGTGCAACCACCGGCTGATTTTCCACAGATCAATAGACTCCTTCCTACCATGCACTGGCTGGGCCTTGTTCTCTGCTCACAGGCATGTGGGACTGAGCCCATGTGCCATCTTTTCTTGTTCTATTTGCCAAATGGGGACTGTGAACCACGGCCTAGAAGCATGACTGGTGTGACAGCTAGAGAGCCTTGGCAGTCCCTCATGGGGCAGGTTCGCTTTGAAAAGAGATAGCTTTCTCAAGGCAAGGTAGGTAAATGTTAGGGTCAAGATAAGGAGTACAAAGTACACATGAAGGTTGGTTGGAAAAGGGAGATTATTTGGAACTAAATGGCTTGCATGGGAGCCCCCTTCTAATGTCTTTTTCCTTTTCCCTAGCTTCCCTATGAGCTGCAGGACATGGTCAATAAGCATTTGCACAGCACTCAGGAGTCTGCAGGCACTGGTCAAGAGGCAGCCCATACCTTGGCACCATCTGATGTTGTGCCCACCTCAGTCATCGCCAGAGTCTTGGAGAAACCAGAATCTCTGGTTCTGAATTCAGCCAAGTCTAGCAGTGGCAGCTGTCCCATGGCAGAGGATGTCTTTGTGCATGTGGACATGAGCGGAGCCCCTCCTGATGCCTCCAACAGCTCAGGGCAGACGGGAAAGGAGGGAGGAGATGCGGGGAAACAGCAGAATGGTGGCTGCAAGCCACAGAGTAGCATGGAAAGTGTGCCTGAGGATGTGCCTGCCTTTGAGAAGTTAAGCCCATACCCTACTCCCTCACCTCCCCATCCTATGTACCCAGGGCGCAAAGTGATTGAGTTCTCTGAGGACAAGGTAAGGATCCCAAAGAACAGTCCCCTGCCCAACTGCACGTATGCTACGCGCCAGGCCATCTCCCTCAGCCTGGTACAGAGTGAAGATGAGAGCTGCGACAGGCACCGGACACTCCCCAGCAGCCCTGCTTCAGAGGGGCACCGTTCAGCCTCCAGCTGTTCCTGTCAGCAGTCCCCCAAAGCAGCCAGAGCTCACGGATCTTCCCAGAGCAGCCCATTCAGCAGCCCTCCCCAAATCCCGAGCGCCTTTGCCAGCTCTGCCAGCTCTGAGGAGGACCTGCTGGCCAACTGGCAGCGTATGTTTGTGGACAAGGCACCCCCCACCTCAGAGCGAGTGCTGATGAACCGCACTGCTTTCAGCCGTGACACAGCCCCTGAGCTCCAGAAAAGGTTCAGCCGCTCCATGCAGGAGCTGGGTAGGGCAGCCTCGGCTTACTCAGATGGTGAGGAGTCCGCGCAGAGCTGCAGCTGGACCGTGAGCCGGGACTCGAGTGTGGACACAGACAGCACTGAGTCCAGAGCCCGCAGGAGCCATTTCTCCTCAGACTATGGTACAGATTTCTCCCAGGATGAAGCCCAGAAGCTGTTGCATGAAAGCGGTGGAGGCAGTGCTGAGCCTGAAAGCCCCTCACCAGAGAAGCACAAGGACTATGTGGACCTTGGCTTGCCTGAGAGCCCAGCTGAGGAAAGAGAAATACTGCTCCAGGGAAACAAGGAGAGCAACCAAAGAGGTGCCCAAGAGGAAAGTGGAGAAGGCAGGGTCAAGCCTCCCTTCAGTCGGATGCACCGCAGCCCCAAGAGGATGGGGGTCCACCACTTACATCGCAAGGACAGTCTGACGCAGGCCCAGGAGCAGGGCAACCTTCTCAGCTGAGGCAGAGCAAGAAGCAGCCACACGCTGCAGAGCTGTGGGATGCCTCCATCAGTCCACCTGAGGGAGAAACCTCCCTTAGTACCCTCCTCCCAGAGGGAGTCTGCTCTGAAATTTTATATTTATTCTCTTCCTTTTGCTACCTGGAAGAGCTGAGGTTCCCCTTCCCTGGCACCTCAGACCCACAGTACTAGCACATGCAGTGTGCAAAAGCACACCCACTGCCCCGACATGCTCACAGCTCTCTCCACAGCCTCACACTGGTGCCTGTACCAGAGCTAGTTCTTGGTACCCCTCCTCCTGGTGCCTGTGCCTCTTTACACCCTCATCCTCCTTCCCCCTTCCCACTCAGGTACCTGAGGCCCTGGGTGCTCTTGCGCTGGTTGCCCACAGCTGCTCTGCTCTCTTTTTTCTTGTGCCAACAGGGCAGACTGCCTGTGTGGTGGCGTCTGATTCCTCGGGAGCCCCAGGAGCCATGAGTGGGGCACAAGGACTCTCCCAGCGGATGGCTGTGTGCCATGGGGATGTGCTGGGATTGCTGGTATCTCATTTTTCTGTTGGGTTTTCTTTTTCCCCAGCTGCCCATGGGGTTGTTCTCCAGAATCTGCCTCTGCGGATTTCCAGCATTGGGCTCAGCACCTGGTCCCCACAGAGGCAACACATGGGTGCTGCCTGCTGAGGTGGTTCAGGGAGGCATTGCCTGCTGGGCCCTGGGGTTTGTGTTTGTGTGTCTCCTCCCTCACACCTCTTCCCCTGCTCTCTGTGCTGTTGTTTTGTTTGAACGGTGCTGATGCTTTGCTCTTGGGTGGGCTTCTTTCTTCTTTCCAAGCCTTTGGTTTTGGGGTGTATTGTTTTTTTGTTCTCCCCACCCCGCATAAACAGACACAGCCGTTGGCAGCCGGTCTGATGCCTGCGTTGAGGGTGTGTTGAGGAGGCTCAGCTATCAGAGCTGCGCTTCCCTCTGATCCTGGCCTCCAGCCTGTAGAAACCCCTCCAGACTCAACAACAAGGTCTTGCCCCAGGCAAGCAAGGCGTGAAGGATGGTACCGGCTTTTCTGGGCAGGGCTTGGTGCAGGGCCAGCAGGGATGCGAGGGCAGCATGCTGAGGAGCTGCTCCCTGTAGATGCACTACCTCATGGCTCGGCAGTAGCCCTCTGCCAGGGTCTCCTTGCATGCCCCCTTCTCTGGGGGGCTCCAGGCTGGCTCTGGTGCCTCTCTGGAGCCTTCCCTTCTGGGTGGGGCTCTCTGTGTGTTTTTCCTAGCGTAGTGTGATATTGTGTGACTTTTCTTCTCAGTCTTGTGTGCTCAGTGTCTGCTTGGGGGGGAGGGAAGGGGAGAGGTCTGTAGATGTAGGTATTTTTTTGAGGGCTTACAGAGCCCAGGCCTCCTGTTTTAATTTTGTCCTGTGCTCTTGTCTTTCTGGTGTTTCTTGGCTCCCCTGGGAGTGCGAGGCAGAGAACAGCCCAGTTCCCCTGCACCACACCCCCTTCAAACCCCACCGTCTGCCCTCAGTCTGCTATCTGGTTTTTGAGTTGGGTTGTTGTCCTCCCACCCTACACAATGAGGGCTCTTCACTGGGCTGGAGGAGAGCACCCCTGTCTCCATGAGGGAGCTTCTGTTCATATGCTTACATCAAGATGTACAGCCGAGAGCTGCCTGAGGGCCCTGCTCCTTTCCCCAAACCGTCTCTGCAAAGGGCTTGCAGCTTGCAGCTGGGGCCAGCCAGGGCTTCAGCTCGAGCCTGGAGGCTCCAGGGCCAGTGAAAGGGAGCTGCAGGCCTCTCTGGCAGTTATGTAGGTTGCTTTATGTACTCTGGCTAGAGCTGCTGCCTACACACTCACCTTGTTTCCTGCCACCCTCTGGTGGGGAGGTGGGACTCGGTATTTCACTGCAGTATTTTGCTTGGTCCCTGTGCAGACAGGCTGGTGCTGAGAGCAGGAGCCTCCTCTGAGCCTGCAGAGTGTTCATCTCCCCTGTCCCAGTCGTGGTGGCAGGATCCTTGTATTTGCTGTCATCAGCTGCTCCACTGCTGCATTTCTTCTGTTCTGCAGCGTTGCTGAGAGTTTGCACCTGCAGCAGCTGCCAGATCCTGCCTCATGGATGTCACCTGGGGTTGGATGCTCTCTGAGCAAGCTGCTCTGGCTCTGAGGGTGCTGGTGGCCTGCAGTGGGGGAGGCATTGCCCCTCAGGGCTCAGCCCCATCTCCCCTGAATCCTGGCATGCTGGTCAGGGGACAAAAATCTCTCTTGCTGAGGCAGCTGGTGCTGATGGTGCTGGGCAGAGCCAGCCTCCCTCTGCTTTTGGTCAAGATAGACTGAAAAGCAGAACAGTGGAGGGGTGGCAAACGAGTGCCCAGAGCCTCGCCAGACAGTTGTGCTTTGCAGCATTAGGCTGCTGGCAGAGGTTGAGAGGAAGCGGTGGCCTCAAGGAGCAGAGCCTTCTCCCCTTGGGCACGGTGCCCTCTGCATTCCTGCCCACCTCCAGCAGTATTGGCTCTGGGGCCTTGAGCTCATCCCACTTCCAGTGTCCCAACTCCAGACTGTTAATCTGTAACTAATGTGGTTTTTTCTGAGATTTTCAAACTGATGTATATTTTAAGACCAGAAATAAACTATTTTAAAAGTAGATGGCAATGGCTGTAGTGTTCTTGATGCTGCTTAAAACCTGGACTGAGCATGTGAAGGAGCAGAGCTGCTCAGGGTACAGTGTCCCAAGTTTGCTGAACTGTGTGTGCCACCTGTTAGCTCTGAGAGAGAGAGTGATCCTGTGACCTGTAAGCAGCCTCAGTGTTACTGGTAAGATTCTGCCTACCCCGTTTCAAGTATTTTGCTAACTGTCCTGGCTGTGTCTTGGCAGACTCTCCACCTGCTGATCTAGAGTAGGATGAGGTGTAGCTAATCCTTTTAATAGCTGTTGGTTTTCATAAAGTCCCAGCTCTTGGAATCAGCCGAGAGTATCAGTTCTCCACTTCAAGAAACTGAGTTATGTGGAACCATGCAACATACCACCTTGCTGGAGTTCCTAAGGGGGTTATAATTCTAGAGGCAGTATTTTGTATGGGGAGGATTGAGGTTGATTGGACATACCCCAGGCAGGAAGTTGTCCAAATATGAGACAGAATTCCTGCAGGATGCTGTTATGGACACTTGGAAGTGCTTCCTTTTTGTGTTGAATGGTGCTGCAGAGGTCAGAGGCTCTGATGAATTTTCTTCCATCTCCAGTGTTATGCTGTGCCTTTCTGACCTACATCTATGCAAAGCGTAACACAGGAAGAGTTTCTTGTTTCTTTGTTCCCATAATTAATGATATTATTCCTTGTTCCCTTGAGTAGCAGCTGCGGCCACAATTTGATCTTCTAACCTAATCTGAGCCTTGAAACACGATCTTCCTTGTCTGCTCCAGCAAGGGACGCTTGGCCGAGCAGAGCAAGCCGCAGTGCTGATGCGGGCTGAAGCCTTCACCAGAGGGTGCGCCGCTGGGGCCAAGCTCCCTGCAGAGCCAGACTAGCCCTGCCCGCTCCCTCCTGGGCCGGGGGAGGGCCCGGGGGACAGAAAGCTGGGCTGTCGCCGAGCTCTGCCCAGGGCCGGGCCTGTGGGGGAGCCTCGGCAGGGCGGGAGCGCCCGCGCGCAGCGGGGTGAGGGGCTGCCGCCCCCTGCCGGCGCTCCGCTCTTGCAGCGCCTGCCTGCGCCGCTCCCCGCCGCCCCTGCCCGTACCTACCGGCTCCTGCCCGTACCTACCGGCTCCTGCCGTCCCTGCCCGCACCTGCCGGTACCTACCGGCTCCTGCCGCTCCCTGCCGATACCCACCGGTTCCTGCCGCTCCCTGCCGGTACCTACCGGCTCCTGCCGGCCCCCGCCTCCCCGGAGTCACACAGTGACGGAGACGGACGCTGCCACGAGTGGTGCCACCACGTCTGTGACCTTTATAAAACTCTCATCGCGACAGCAGTACAGGCGATAGAAAGGACATCTCTTATACACATCTGAATAAATACAGCCTGCGCCCTGCGGGCACAGCCGGGCGTGGGGGGCGGCGTGAGCTACACATGCGGCGACGGGACAATCACAAGCGGCCGACTGGGCGTGTGACAACACAGAGACGTGTGTAGAGATTTGCTCGGACCAGGCTCCGGCGCTCAGAGAGCCGAGTGAGGCGCCAACAGGAGGTGAAATGTGTGAGAAGTGGGCTGGGGAGCCCAGCGGAGGCGGGGGTCCGGCAGGCACACGCTGCCTCCGCGGGCACGGTGCTCTTCTCGGCAGAAGCAGGCAGGGTAGCCCAGCTACATCTCTGTTTCTGCTAAGAGGCTGTCACCGAGACCTGACGTCATCAGGACCATCTGGGAGCTGGAATCTGTGTCGAGAGAGGGAGAAAAAGATGAGCCGTTTGGGCTGCCAGAGAGTAGAGGGCTGTACTCCAGATGCAGAGGTGAGGATGAGGAATTAGAGCACCGCAGGTGGGAGGAGAACTGCTGAGAGAAGTGTGAGATTAAGTAGTCTGGCCTTGCAGCAGAGTAGAATCGATGCTTGGAGAGGGGAAGAAAGCAGAGACAGCAGCAAGAGCCCAGAGGAACATCAGCTCTGAACCCTGCCCACATACAGGGGATGCTGCTTGTGCTGGCCCAGCCGTGCCCTTACCCAGCCCTGCACTCACCGAGTGCTTTTTTGACTAGAGAGACAGTGTCCAAGTGGGATGGGCTATCAGGCTGCAAGCCAACCAAGCCCACATAAGGTGGTGGTACTACCTTCCCAAGAGCAGGGAATACAGCAGGCACTCAGCCATGTTACGGCAGCAGAGGCCTGGAAATACTGACTTTCTGCACGGCATGAATGGAGGGTTTGTGCAGCCCTTCCCCGCCTGCCTCGGGGAAGTGAAGGCAGCTTGCTGGCTCTGTGATGGCACAGAGCACCAGCCAGGAACACTATGACTCTCCCCACACTGAGTGAATCAGATGGAAGGAGGATGGGTATGCATAGCAAGTAAGAAACTCAGTAGGATACTAGTCTCCCAACCAGAAGCCTTTTTAAACAGAAAAAAAATCTGTTTTTTTCTGGATAGGAATGAGAAGATCTTTAGTGGCAGTCCTACACATTCAAAACTGCTGCATGGGAATCTCTGTTTTGGGGATCAATTTTTGGAAACTGGATGCAAAGCTTGGACAAAACTGTCACTAAATTATTTTTATGGCTTTAACAAATGAGGATCCAGATGTTTTCAGGCTGATGGAGTGGTTGTGCTTGTTTCCTGCTAGTCTAATATGAGAATTGTGAGGGGGGAAGGACAACTGAAGGTAAAAAACAACCCCCCCTCAAAACAGCTGGATCACAAGGTAGGAATGTCAATATACAATATATACAAACTATACCAAACAGGCTACTGCTATCTCCATAATATACCTTTTTTCCATTACAAGGAAAAGACAGGCTGTGGCACCTGGCTAACCCTTCACATGTATGGGACACAGAGATTGGAATAGCTAATGCTGTGCGGATTGCAGGGAGGTTCTGGAAGCAGTGAGGAATGACACAAGTTTTGGCTAGGCTATCTGGCAAAGGCCCCTGAGATCTTTAATGCTCCTGCCCTTGAGTTTTAAGACTTTGCATAAAGATTTCGTTCCTGCAGCATCAGGAAAAATGCCTCAGAGGTACTGTTTCCACTCTTTCAGCAGCCGCATTGTCCTTGGAGGCTGCCTTTCCACAAGAGGCTCAGCCCAACGCTGTTTAACATGAAGATCACGCCTGGAGGTTGTATGTATTCCAGTTCATGGGGGGAAAGGACAGATCCCATTCACCAACCTCACCACAAGAAACCAGTGGCACTGGAAACACCCCAGACACTCCAACTCCTGCCTGTCAGCTCCTGCCCACAGCCCAGCTCCCAGAGCTCTTACTGTTTTGGCAGATCCAGGGGTTCTTCTCCCTGGCTGTGACTTCGTGAGCCTCTGTCTCCTCCTCTTCCTCACCCTCTGAGAGAAGGTCAGAGATCTGCTGCTGCAGCTCGGGACTAATGTTGTTCTCTGCCAGGATGAGTGTCCGTAGGGCTGTGGGGTAGTTCTCTACCATGTCCAGCAAGGTCTGGGCGGAGAGTGAAATAAAGAGGCTGAAGCAGCACAAACAGCAGCCAGGCTGAGCAGAAAAAGCATCAATGCTTTGTCTCCCTGCAAACTCCAGCTCTCCTCTTCTTACCTCCACCTTCCCTTGGCCTTGACCTTCCTTCATGAGGCTTTATGAGAGACTGAGGACTTCCCATCTTTCTGTGGGAAAAGCTGAGCTTGGATTTCCTGGCTCTGTCTAAAGAAGGGACTGCTCTACACCCTGTTGCTACCAAATATCCAGGCTCATTCCCTCTTACCACTGGGAGCTGGGGCTCTGAGGGGAGAGCCTGTGCTACCGAGCCTTGGCCCCTATATGTCCACAGAGCTTTAGCTCTGATCCTCAGTCAAAAATCCAATCCCTTACTTCTTCCAAGAAAACAGCCAGAGGAAAGTAAGAACACCCCTGGGTGCAGGGAGGGAAAGGGGGCGCATGTGGACTCATGGGGGAGTGGAGGCAGCTGTAGATCCTAAGGCCTCTACAGACATCCCTGTCCTGTGCCACTGAGATGTCAGTGATGCTGTAGAGAAACTGTGGGCTCTCATACCTGGGCTGACTGATTGGTAAGTCCTGTTCCCTCCAAGTCCAGAACTTCGAGGGTTCGACTGGAGGCCACAGCGACAGCGAGCATCCCTGCCACCTGGTCACCTGTGGGAGAAGCAAACCAGGGCCATCAGCAGTGCCTGCCTTTCCTCATGTAATACCACATGCCCTCATGGAAACTTCCTCTGAGTATATCTGCCATCAGACAACCTCCAAACCTGTTCCTCAGGGAGAAAAAAGTTGTTAACTAAAAAAAGAGACAAGGAAAGGTGCACCATTTTGTGGTTATGGGAGCAGTCACTGATTGCCAGGGGGAACACGAAGGAACACAGTGAAACTGGTTTTGTTCCCAAAGGAATCATATCTTTCCAAATCTCCTTCCTACACAAGGATGCAAGGGCCTTTAACAGTCCCTGTAAGCCACAGAATAGGAGCTAAATACTTCAGTATAGGGTAGGGCTGGAGCCAGACAGAGGACTCTGCACCAGCTGAAGGACTGCCTCCCTGGGAAGGGGGTAAACTTTTGGACACAGCATTAAAGATTGATGGTAGTGAAGAGACAAGACTCCAGTGTGTTCTCCTGACATTCTCTGCTGAGTGCTAAGATGCCATACAACTGTGACACTTTTTGTTAGCGCAAAACCTAGAGTGCTGTCAGATAATACCCTGGAGCCTTTCCTACCCAAGAGGAGGTACCTGGTCAGACATAGGGCCTGGAGGGAGGCTCTGTTTGCAGATAGGGTGAGGAGGGGAGTACCCTGCTGATGCTCAGGGAGGCATGGCCTGATCTCCTCCTCACCACCTTGCAGCAGAGCTGGAGAGAGTTTGTTTCTATGGCAACGAGTGCCAGGCTCTCCTCCTCCTCCTCCCTTCTCCTCCAGGAAGATGAAGGGGGGAGCGTGGGGACATACTGCATCTGCCAAGCCAGCTTCCGCACCCTGTTCTTCAGGAACAAGGGAGACATGGAGGGTCAAACATGACAACAAAGGCAATGGAGTAGGCAAGGCACAACCTCCTTTCTGCACCTCCCTGCAGGGTATGTGGCCACTTCATACAACCAGAGCAGTGAGGGTAGCTTTCCCTACAGGTGAAGGTGCCCGGCAGGGTGAACTTGCTGCTGGGGATCAGAAGGCGAGGAACTGCCCCATCCTACTGTTGATGCTCTACTGCATTTTTTTCTAGAGCTTGGTCCCCAGCCAACCACTGGTGCCAGTTGCACAAACACTGAGAGGCAGGAGTGCAGCATCCCCTGCTCCTCCTCCCTGGCCCCCAGCTTACCTAGAGGGTTGTAGTCCAGGTTCAGCACGCGGAGCTGTGAGCTGTGAGCCACTGCAATGGCCAGGCGTCCCCAGCCTTTGCTTGTGATGCCTGGGTTGGCGCTCAGTGTTAGCTCTTTGAGGCCTGGAGAAGAGAGAGAAGCCAAACCAGAGCCTTAGGGTCACCAAAGCAGTCTCAGGAGAACTATTTCATCTCACCAGAACAGCTTTGAGTTTGGGCATCTAAGGGTTTGGTTTGCTCTGACAACTGTCATCATATATTTCAGAGATCAGTGAAATATTTCACTACCTTCAGCAGTAGCCCTTCATTTATTCATGCTGTGAATGCCCCACTTATCTGCACTCCCATCCTGTGTCCTGCTTACCCTAAGTAGCAAACACAATGGAAACAGGTAAGGGGTGTGTGAGACGACTGACTGGGTGAAGAAGGTGACATGAGGTGACAGGTTGGAGAGAGGATAACAAGGACAGTAGGCTCTGAAGCCTGCACCTGGGAGGAGTGGCCAGCAGAGATAACAGCATCAGTGGCATTGTGAGCACACAGAGAAGGAGGTACTGGGAAGAGGTGGAAAGTACTTAGAGAGTCAGGAGAAAGGAGTGGCATTACCTCCTCTGCAAATGCCAGCTCTCAGCTTATCTGGCTCACTGGCCTCACACCACCAAAGATTATTCCCTGCAAAGACCCGAGACTTGGCACTAGGGCTATGACCATGCAACTACACACTCACACAGTGCACCTGCAAGCAGGGACAATTCCCAGGCACTGACAATAAAGCCAAGTGCTGAGGTGGGGGCACACAATATATTTATCTGTGGTCGTTATCAACACTCAAATGCGAAATAAATTCAAAATCCAGGCTGTCCCCTCCTCCAGTTTCAAATGCTCCTGACATGAACCAGAAACAACCTGTTGGTCTCTGAGCTCCAATCTGCCAGCAGGACAGATCAATTACAGAAAGCCCATGCCTGCCCAAGGGAACCACTTCTTTATTGCCTGGCTTTTCTGCTTTACTTAAGTTGGGGGGAAGAAATTCTTCATCCTAGGCAAACTATAGAGCCTGCCTCCTCCGGGGCTGAGGATTTACTGCTGCATGCATCTGCTCTGTGTGAAAGCTCCACTGATCATTGTGCAGCCCACAGCCCCTGGTGCTTACCGGACTTGGCCCCATCAGGCGGCAGGAGCCCACAGATAAGGTTGATGCCTTCATCACCCAGCATGCAGTCTCCTAGATCCAGAGCCACCAGCGAAGGGTGGATGGAAAGAGCAGGATTGAGGAGGGCCAAGCCTGCATCTGTCAAGGGACTCCCATGGAGGCTGTGCAGGTAAAAGGGAAAATTACTATGGAGCCTTCTTCCTGGGGGCTAACTAACCTGACAGGGAGGGAGAAGTAGACGAAATGAGCTGGATGACAAATACTAACCCTAACTGGGTAAAAAGTGCTGGGAAGCCTCTGCTGCGAGGATCAGCTGGCCGCTGCGGTGGCCCTCCTACCCCGGCCGGGCCGAGGGGGTGCAGGGGATGCCAGCGCGGCAGGGGCAGCCCCACCACCGGGGCAGCCAGGCTGGAGGGCCGGGACTGAAAGCCAGGGCCGTGCCCATCCGGCGGGGGCAGAGGTGGCTCCCTCCCAGCCAGGTGACGGGTAGGGGCTTATCAGCCACAGCGTCAAGGGCATTTTCCCTCCGACAAGACTCAAATTCAAGGGCTGGCCCGGAGCCCCCCGAAAGAGCCGTCCTCGCCCGGGACGGGCTCAAAGCCCCCCCAGCAGCCCCCCACCCCGCTGTACTCACAAGAGGGACTGGACGGAGCGGTTCGTCTTCAGGGCCTCGGCCAGCTGCTTGACGCGGTTGATGTTGGAGACGATGCCCAGGTTGAGGTTGAGCTGGGCGAGGGAGCGGGATTCGGCCACCCCACGGCAGACGTGCCCGAAGTCCCGCTCGGAGAGCTGGCAGCCCCGCAGAGACAGCAGCCGCACCGAGTTCTCCCGCAGGCTCTCGCAGATGTCCCGGATCTCTGCCCCCGACAGTGTCTCTCCGGAGATCTGGATGGACCCCGGCAGCATCTTTCCCGGGCTCGAGGAGCCGCCGATCCCGGGGCCGCGCCGCCCGGGCGCCGGGGGGGAGCCGAGCTGCGCGCTGTGCGCTGCGGGCCGGGGCGGGCGCCGCCGCCGCCGCTGCCCGGCAGTGCCGGCCCGGCCCACCGCGGCCCCGGGGGCGGCACCGCGCTGCCTTCACCGGCGGCCACCGGGCCACCCCGCTCCGCCCGGCGGGGCGGCAGAACCCAGGGGAGCCATCGGCCGGGGCTAATCCGGACCGGGGCACAGCGCAGGGCGGGGGCCAGGCAGCCCCACGGATCTCCGCCCTGCTCCGCCCGCACCTGCTGGGCTGCCCCGCCTCCTCCCGGCCGCCGCTTCGGGCCCTCCTACCGCCCGGCAGCCGCCTCTTCTCGGAACGGGGTGGGCGTGGAGGGGCCCCTCACCCCACGCCCGTATCCCCCACCCCATTCCGGCATGTCCCCCACTAGGCGAGGGGCGGTGGCAGCGCCCGCTGGCACCTGCCTGCTGCCCCGAGGGGATGGCGGAGCCGTGGCCGGCGGGGCCGCGTCCCCGGCACCGAGGGGGTGCAGGAGCGGAGGGAGGGTGGGAGAAGCCCCACTGGGAAGGACCCTCCCTGCTAGCCCCTCTCCCACCTGGGGAGGGGGCCAAAGCCATTGGGCCGTGGCGCACGCTGGGCGCTGGGTCTGAGGAACGGCGATGTTCCGTGGGTTCAGAGACGTTTATGCATAAACCTGGACCCATGACTTAATGGCAAGGTTGGTGTGAGCTGCTCCTCAAGGCCCAGGGCTCTTGGAGCCGGTGCTTGGAAGCAGCTGGTGAAAGGTGGAGGGTTGGAGAAGGGCCGCAGGCTTCCTTCTTCCTGAGCACACAGTCTGCGCCCTCAGCCTGACCTGAGGTGTGTGGGGCATAACCTGCCGTCTGCTAATGCACGGGTATGGATCAGAGGGATTTGACCCCTCTCTCCCCCGTTGGGTAATCCTGTTCTTGGAGAGAAATAGGAAGCAGGGCCCCTGCATTTTCAACTTCACTGAGCTGAAAAAGGAAGCCAGTGATGTGGAAATTAGGTTAAACCGCCTAAGTAGGCAGCTTTCTGCACATAACTAATCTGGCTGCTGCATATAGCAGTGCTTAAGTGAATTCCAGCCCAGTGGGTAACACTGGGACAAGCCCAGGTTCCTCTGTTTGGTTTTCAGGCCAGGGTGGGGGAGAGGGGGTGGAAAGTGAAGGGAAAAATAGGATGTGGAAGGGGATGTGAAGCAGTTCTCCTCCACTGAACTGAGGACCAGATCACCTGAGCTGAGAGTGCACATTAGGCTCTGAATGAGACAAGGGAAGAAGCAGATAAGCTGATTCAGATATCAGCTTTTAGACTTTGGCTGCAGCATCTAACTTCCAGTGTAGGTATGCCATGCCCTTTGAGTAATCCATTGCTGTTCTCTAGAGCTATCTACACACTCCTTTTTCTGTCCCTGTTGCACAAGGATGCATGACCTTCATATTCTTCCTGCGAGGAACACCAAAAACAGACCACTGGCCTAGCAATTCATCTGCACTGGGATATGGACAGCAGCTGTGAGCACCCAGCTGTAGTACAGCTGATGGCTTTCAGAAAAGGAGCAACTGATCTCTAAGGTCACGTCAAATGATTCAGGTGAGAATGGGATCCTAGGTATTGCAGGGACAAAGGCTGGATCTCAGAGTGGTGGGCATGGGATGGGTGACCAAGAAAATCCCAGCTGCTGCTGCATACAGGTCAACTGGAAGACTACACTGTCTCACCTCTTGATTACCTCCAGGCACTAATCAACTCATGCTTTTTTAAACAGACTGTTATTAGAGAGGTACTTGAAGGAGAGCCCCTGGGACTTGTCCCACTTCCACTGACAGCAGCAGCCCTGAAACACTGATGAAGATGCCCTAGTGCTGGCATCTTCACTGCCTATTGTCAGGAGCAAGAGCACATTGAGGAGATAAGCATCCAACCTCACTTTATGCTCAAATACATTGGAAAAAGTGGCACAGGAGATAATGGTCCAAAACTTTGGTTCCCTAAACCTAATTAAGGGCTATGCAGAGGGGACCTTGGCAATGCTATTTTGTGTAAAGTTAGATATTGCTTCCTTGTTATGTGCAGTTACCCAGCAGGTATGAGGAAGGTTGTTTATTGTTTACCTACTGGGGGCACAAAGACTGATGCCATTAAGAGTTCACAGAGCTACCCTCTTTCAAAAGGGTGAGGTGATGGGAGGAATTATTTCAGATTTGTGCCAAGGGAGGAGGGAGAAAATTATTTTAGATTTGCTGCAAGAGCTGTGGCAGGAAACAAAGGTAAAGATAGACTTGCACAATAGGCTTGTAAGGCTTGTCATGATAACTAGAGGACTTGAGTAAGCACTGAAATGCCCTCCCACAAGGACTTTACTAAGGCTGCATGCTCAGCATGCTCCCTGGAACTGCAGCATGCACACATTTCCCTGAAAAACCTTGTCCTTCTCTGTCAGCAAAAGGCAATGCTGAGGCTCTGTCAACTACTGAATTTCTGGCAGTACAGAGCAGTTCAGCTTCCAGCTGCTGCCGCACAGAGGATTAATTAGGGCTGAAGAACTGGAGCAGAGCAAGCCCCACAGGTTCCAAGAGGGTGATTGGTTGTCACCCTGGTCATGTTCCCAGCTGACATGACACACAAGCTGCCCAGGGGACGCGTGAGGAGTTTGCTTGCTGCTCTCTCCTGTGCTTTGAGTGAAAACACAGGGCACAGCTTTACCCTCCTGCTTCAGCTAAGTGGCTCGGTGTGGGAGGGGAGCACAGCTGTTCTTCTCTGACTGTCTCTGTAGATCAGCAGTGATAGAGTTTGTGCAGAATGATTTTTCTTCTCGGCTGGACTTAACTCCAGTGACAATTGCCTCTTTTCCTTCCTCCCTGCTTGTGCTTCCAGAGTTTGCACCAAGAGAAACAGATCCATTCTAGGCTGCCAGGGCAAGAACTGTGAATTAGAAACCAACCTCCCATGGAGATATAAAGAGGGAAATACCAGAATCAGCATTAAAAACTAACACTTCCATTTTGTCAAGTATTGAAGTAATAGAAATTCTAGGAGTTTAAAGTGGTTTAACTAGTCAAAAAAAACGCCGTGGAGGCTAGCCCAAATAATTAACAATTCTCCCAAATAACTTGCTCTGAGTGCTGTTCTTCAGCCAAAATGCTTCCTAAAAGAGGGGGACGGGCAGGCAGGGAGGGGAGGGGAGGAGAGAGTGAGAAAACATGTCTATTATGCATGTGATTGCTAGCACACAAGCTTCTTGCTCTAGGAAGGGAACAAATTATGAACATGGGAATAGGCAAACAGTGGAAAGTAGGTCTGTGACTGAAAATGCTCACATCCAGTGATGTTTTTAACTGAAGCAGATGACCAGCCTGATGACACTAGCTAGTACTATCTTCCTCTCTTTCATTGCACCTTGGCACTAGTCTGAATGCCACTACAGCTGCATCCTCTCCCGTTAATATAAACAAGAGACCAAAGAGTGCAGTGCTGACATGCTGCCTTGTGCACAGCTAACTTGTGGGTACACCAAGAAAGGGCAACGTCTTGTGCTTTCTCTGAGGGGTGGCTCCTCTCCTAGACATCCAGAAATATAGAAAGAAAAGGTGAAAGTCAGTTATCAGCTAACAGCTTTCCACTCTCAGACCAGTAAAAGTAAGAGCAGTGAGGGAAGGTTGAACTAGTAATTTGTGTGTTAGTGCAGCACAGGTAAGCCTAGACTAGGCTGCTCTGCTTCCCCATCCTTACTGGAGCTTTCTCAGCATCAGTACGCTGGAGGTACATGTGCCAACCTACTTCTGTTGCATGCTCCCCTATTTCTCCCTTTGTTTAATGGAAACACTGGAAAAAAGTTTGCCAGAGACCCTCAAGGCTCCAGGAGTCCTTTCAGAAACAAGGCCTAGACTCTGCTTGAAAAGCCAGGCAGTACACAGCAGCCGTGGTGCCTGTGGGAGCAGGATACCACTCCTGCTCAGAGCAATTAGGTGACAGTCCCTTGGCTGGGAGACACAAGGGCAAGCAGCACAAGGGTGGGCTGAACCAGCCTCTTAATAGAAAAACCCACAGAAGACCATGCACAAACATGCTGCCCCTGCACAGCCCACAGAGCAACATGGGCAGAAGGGTGTTAAGAACAAAAGGTGCTGTGAAAGCCTGGGGACAGACACATTTCTGATGTCCCAGGAGAAGGGATGGTGAGGCGAGATAGCAGCTTGGACCAAGTGAAGAGAGAAGAGTCAATCTGGAGCACGACAAGGAAGATCATGCGGTTAAACATTGTGCTGTTCTGAAAATCTCCAAAGAAAGTGAAGTTCCTGTGCCTCTTGGGCTATGGAAAAGTGCTGTATCACAGAACATTTGAAGTAGGACAGCAGAAAATCGCAAAGAATCCTGCTTTGAGTCTAGGACAGGATAGATAAAGGCATAGAGACCCAACACCACTCTCCCACTAGGCAAGCAGGCTCAAACATAAGACATCACTCAGCACCAACATCAATTTAATTCTTCCCTCTTCAGGACAGGAACAGGGCAGATACTCCTGGTGTTACATCAGCAAGCAGAAAGAGGGCTAAGGGACAAACTGTGCCGGGAAATCCCAGCTAAACATGCAGGCAACAGAACCACTCTACTCAAGACAGCCCAGACCTGGGTGGGGGAAGAGTGTAGTTCTTCTGAGTCACTGAGGTGCGACTCACCTCAGCTGAGTCCACTCAGCTGCTCAAAACTGTAACCCAAAGGACAGGTCCAGGAAAACAAAACCAAGTCGTCTTCTTATTGTTCTGTCCTGTTCCTAAGAGACAGCAGGTTACTGTGGCCCTATGCAGCCCCAGAAGTAGTGAAGGAAGCAAGTCCAAGTTTGTGAACTACAGGGTCAATGCAATGGCTTTGGCTGTTGTGTTCAGTACAGCATTGGAAACAACTGGAACATCTCGGGCAACTCTCTGAAAGGGTGGCATGTTGGGTCCTTCCAATGTGTCCAGGATACCTGCAGGGAACAGAAAAAAGGGGAGAGAGGCAAGAGTTAGTTCAGATGATAGCAGATGGCACGTTTCTTCTTGCTTTTCTCTCTGGCCAGGTAGTGGTTGATGGTGGCAGGGCCCAGGATATGTGAAACACTTGCAGGCAAGGAGGAGACATCTAACCCCAAAGACTGAGCAAGACTAAACACCTCCACGCAGAGACCACAGGGTACACACCAGAGCTTGACCTCAGGGCAGGAAAACTGCATGTCACCAAGAGTAACATAGATCTTTTTGCTTTGAGGGTGTCAGATCCAGTCCCCTGCCATTTGACCTGAATGCAGGTACTGCCAGGGACGTTGCTCTGCTGAGGCAGATCGATAAAATCCTGTTCCTACTTCATCCTAGCACAGGTCCTGCTCTTAGACCAATTGCTTGCTTTCATCTAAAGATACACTTGCAGAATTACATCAGGAGCTGCAGCTGGGCTGCAATATGGAATTTTTATCACTGCAATGCAAACATAGGCCATTCTTGGCAGAAAATACATATCCTGATGCAAGTGTTCTCAAGTCCCTGTCAATTAACCTCTCAAGACTGATCATCAGTCTTGGAGTGCCTTGAAGAAAACTGGAGTATATTTTATTCTATTTCATCTGCCAAAAAATTGCACATCAGAGCTCAGAACCTTCACCATAAGAACAGATCCAGGAAAGAACAGGATTTATATCTAGAAGGACTTGTAATGCTGTGCTATAACCCCTAATTATGCAGATTTATCTGAAACATCATGAATGGGTCTGGCTACCTAAACTCATAAAGATGCTTGCAGAATTGCATATTTAGGGATCTGGAAACTCTCTAGAGATAAGTGGGAGAAGGTGTTTGGGTTTTTTTTAAAGGATGTTGAGACTTTGTTAGAAGAAAACAAAAAGAGACACAGAAAGGGACCCAGACAAGCATAGCCTGGTGAACAGTACCAACTGGGGAAGATGCAGCTTCTGCTATCTGTGTTGTACAACAGAAGATGAAAAAAGGTGTTAAACAAAGAAAGAAAAATACTTATGACACATTTCCTGATCAGAGAAAAGCAACCTGACTTCAGCAATATTCAGTAAGGGGCTTGATATCTGCGTGAAAGAAGAGTCAGTCCTACTACACTTCACTTGTGGGGAAATAATAAGGGTCCTGCCTCACAACTTGGGTCTTAAGTACTAAAACTCAGTGACAGTAACTACCCTATTGTCTAGCTGGTGCCCTATTTCAACAGCTTCCTCTAAAAAAGCTAGTGCTGATCATTCTTGAGTTGGAAACCAGCACAGATACCCTAAGAACAGACCCAAAGTGTCCATCCTTTCTCTCAGAGCAAAAAGCAGCTTGTCTTCCCCCACATTTAACAGGATGTCTTCATATCTGCCTTGCTTACCTTCTACCACCTTGTGATAAGCAAAGTGCAGATAGAGGAGGAAAAGCATATGCAGAGCAGCAAGAGTCCCACACAGGATGAGCCGCTGGGTATGTCCCACAGTGCGTGACACCAGCACAGCAACCTAGGAGAGAGGTGGAGACCAGAGACAAGGTAGCTGCTGCTACCTGAGCCTCTAGCATTGCAGTCAGGAGCACACAGGAGGATGGGCCAAGTAGGGAGAATCCATGGAAACACTAATCTGAGTCTTTTCCACAGTTTTCACCAACAAATTTAGAGCAATCTGACTTTGTTTTGTGTAGGTGAATCTTGCCTGGTTTTGCCAAGAGTGCAGGATGCTCAGGCTTGGCTCTCCAGAGCAGCAAGAGCTGTAAGGGAGTAAACCTCCTGCAGCTCTTAGAATGGGTGAGGATATTAATCCAAGCAGCACCTCCATGCACCAGTGGCCAAATGATGCAGGATCATTGGGCTGTTCTTCACAGCAGCCCAACTGGCTGTGAAATGAACTGCCAGGCCCAAGGAACAGAAAGCAAACAACACCTCCCTCCCTTTTTTTTTGTCCCAGGAAGAGGAAGACCCCAGGCTGTCTGTCCCTTACCATTCGTAGTGTGGAGAGTCCACCAACAACCAACCAGAAGATATAGAAGAGGGAGTGGAAGTGGATATTATAGGTGACAAAGAGAGTGATGCAGTGTCCAAAAAGGCCATAGCCCTGACAAAACAAAAATGTCCATATTACAAGTGTCAGTCCCACACAAAGGGGCCATTGATCAAGAGCACAAACAGCCTATTCCTGCACCACTTCACTGAGGCAAATGCTCACAAACCACTCATTCAATGCCAAAGAGTCAACCGGAACAACAAGTTTAACAGCATCTCACATCCAGATAGTCTGTCTGAAGGATTCACTAGCATGTCAGAGACTGAAACAACTTGGGAAACAAAGGAAAGATTCTCTGATTCCAGAGAAATTGGGGTCTCCTGTTTTTTTCCCACTAGGCTCTCAAATCAGGAAGTGCAGAGCAGGAGACCTGCATGAAGGAACTGCCTCCTTGCACTACTGCTGTGCCTGAAACGGGGCAGGTCTGAAGAGCATCTTGGAATTCCAGGTTGTCCAAATGCAGTTACCTGGGACCAATGTTTTACAGGGACTTTTCCCATTCTTTGAGAAAAGCTTGTGCTGGAACACCATGAAGCCAATGTGCATCTCCAGGCAGTTCCACCTATACATACCAACAGTGACAGCATCTGCACCATTGTGATTTGTGCATTGCACAGATATGCCAGGAAATACATGAAAGACGAGACGCCCAACCAGTAACCGAAGCAGGTCCCAATGGCTGTGCCCATCAGTGTGCCTTCCCTCTGTGGAGAGAGCGTCAGGATGAGGAAAACTCATAGAAGTGACCTGCCAGCACCCAAATTTCACCTGAGAGTCTCAGAGCCTTTCTAGGCATTAGCAAATATCTGGCTAGCAGTGTTCAGGGGGTCACATGACCCACACACCAGCTCTCCCAGCAGCAGAGTGTCAGGACTTTCTGGTGCATCCTTCCTCCCACCCCCAAACCAACAAGTTCTTCCTCAAATCCATCGGCTTTCAGTGAGACGCTTATTCAATTATGGAAGAGGTTTCTTCTCTGTTTCTATTGTAATTGTAGCAATCCAGAGCCCAGTCAAACCACAACTTATCACTGAGACTTGACGTACAATGATGGTGTCTGAGGTCTTCATTCCATGCAAAAGAATGGCCACTAGTGTGAAAACCAGCATGAGGGGTCCGTACAGCTCGCCTGCAATCTTCTACAGGAGACAGATGAGGGAGAGTTTGATTAGTGCTCCTGAGTACCAGGGTCCCCACCACAAGCAATGTGACAAAGTGTCTTGGATGAAGTTTATCACCTAGGTTATTGCCTGAGGTGAGATGAGAGCACACTGAGGTTTGGAACAACCACAAGAAAGGGGTCACCAACATTTTCAGGGAGATGAACACCTAACAAACTGAGGTCATTAATAACATGGTCTACTTCAGTTTTACAAGGTGGGACAGTCACTTGGCCACGGAGTCTGATTCAGCAAAAGGAAACTCACCTGTGGGAAATTAATCATCTTCACAGGAATCATAGACTCCAGGAGTCTGCATCACAGGAAAGCAGGCAATGACAACAGGAGCAGGAAGGGCAATAGGATGGTTAACAAAATGCTTCATAAGTAAAATATCCCATACACCCATTACTAGTGTTTGCTGCTGTGTTCCCAGGCCTTGGGGGACAGAGATTCTTTCTAAAGGGTCCCAGAAGGTCACTAAAGAAGAAAAATCTTACTGTCAGTGGGTAAACTTTGCTGAGGGCAGGGGGGGCAGATTCAATGAAAATGTTCAGGGATCCATGCAGGGATGAGAGATCCTTGACAGAACAGCAGGAACAAAAGGCAACTTTTCATAAAAGCTCACAAAACTTTGCTCTCTTGGACACAAGTGTGTTGCAAATCCAATAGAAGCCACACAACACAGCCAAGTACAAAAAGGCTGAGGATGCCCCAGAGCCCTTTCTCCTGCCCCAAGCACCAGTGTTGGCTGGCAGGGTTGCCAGCCCAACCGCAGGACCTCACTAAGGAGAGCAGGACACACTAAGGAGAGTGCTTCCTCATCCGTGAGCCTTCCCGCAGGGCTGACAGCCCAGCCCTGCTCGCTCGCCCGGTGGACACAGCCAGCCTGCTGCAGGCACGGAGCTGCCGGCCCCTCTGCCCCCGCCGGGCCCTGCCCACCTGGCTCGCACTTGGACGGGCTCCACATCGAAGTAGGGCCGGAGGATATCGATGTTGGCGTAGAGGCTGAAGGCCTTGGAGGCTTGTCTCTTGCCCACCTGCCACATCTGCGGAGAGAAGGGAGCGGGCAGCGGCCGGGCGGGCAGGCGAGGCCGCCGGGGCCGGGGGCGGCCGAGGGCCTGCGCTCACCTGGTCAGCGACCTGCCGGCCCAGCTGCCCCCGCAGCCCCTTCATGCCCAGGAACTCCCCGTCCTCCTCCTCGCCGGCGCCCGCCTCGCCCTCTGCCTCCTCCTCCTCCTCCTCCTTCATCCGCTGGTGCATCTCCCCCATGTCCTCGAAGCTGGAGCCCGACGTGTCGTCCATGTTCTCCATGTCGATGACGGCGGAGCCGCCACCCTGCGCCGGGGCAGACACAGCGTCAGCGCCCGCTCGGCCCGGCCCGGCCCCGCCGCGCCGCCGCCGCCCCGGCCCGGCCCCACCTGCATGTTGTCCTCGAAGCCGCCCCACTCGGCTGCGGGGGCGCCGCTCCTGCCGCCGCCGCCCGCCGGCCCCGGCGCGGCCATGGTGCCCGTCCCGGCCCCGCCGCGCTGGCCCGGATGGGCGGGAGCGGATGTGACGGCGGCCGCGGAGCCGCTCCCGGTGCCGGCGAGCGCCGCCCCCTCGCCCCCATGGCGGCCCTGCGGGGCGCGGACGAGATGCGGGACCGCGTGGTGCTGGGCGAGTTCGGCGTCCGCAACGTGAGTGAGCGTGGCGGGGCCGGACCGCGACCGCCCGGAGCCCGCACTCTCTCACGGCCCCGCCTGTGCCCTCTCCTCGCAGGTCCACACCACCGACTTCCCCGGAAACTACCCCGGCTACGACGACGCCTGGGACCAGCAGCGCTTCGAGGAGGTGGGTGAGCTGCGCCGGCGGCCGCGGTGGGTGTGCGGGGAGATGCGGGTTCTGGCCGGGGCTGTAGGTGGATGTGCGGGGGGATGCGGGTTCTGGCCGGAGCTGTAGGTGGATATGCCGGGTGATGCGGGCCCCGCGGCCGGCGTGACCCGCGGTGCGCGGCTCCTGCAGGCGTTCCGCGTGGACGTGATCCGTGAGGAGGGGGACTCGCTGGAGTTCGACATGGTGGGCATCGACGCCGCCATCGCCAACGCCTTCCGCCGCATCCTGCTCGCCGAGGTACCGCTGCTTGCGGGGGTGCTCGCCTGGGAGTGCCAGCTTACGACTTGCGTGATGGGGAGCGGGGAAGATCCAGCCTTTGTGGATAGCTGCAGGGTTTGGAAGAGAAGGACACGTTCATTCCGCATGTGTGCCAGGAACCCAGAAGAGAGGGCTTAGCAGCATGGGCAATGCCGCCTGTTGCACTTAAGGGTGCTGCTGGTGGTGTCTATGGGTCAGCCTTTTGGACACAGCTGTGTTGCAAACCAAACAGAAGCCACATAATGCTACCAAATACTAAATGGTTGAGGATGCCTCAAAGCCCTTTCTCCTACCCTTCACCTCTTGTCATTGATTGTTTAAAAAAAATAGGGAAGGGGTATATGGGATGTAAGGGTATATTGGGTCCTCTGGCTTGGCAGAAATACCTCTGAAAATAGCCTGCATGGCAGTTATTTGTGGGAGAGGAGGGACGCTCTAGCTGGCTAATCTGTTGTCATGTAGTTCAACTGTGGTCTTGTACTGACTTGATCTCTTGTCTCCCTGAGGTGCCAACGATGGCTGTAGAGAAAGTCTTTGTGTACAACAACACATCCATTGTGCAGGATGAAATTCTGGCTCATCGGTTGGGCCTCATCCCAATCCGAGCTGACCCTCGGCTCTTTGAGTATAGAAACCAAGGTGAGAGTCTTGGATTAAATAGAAATTTTGAAAGTTTCCCTCAAAGTAGGAAATCAGGTCATGTGAACTGAGCAGAAGTGTGATTTCATAGAGGCTCATGGGGTTCTTCCCTTCCCAGGAGATCAAGAAGGCACAGAAATTGATACTCTGCAGTTTCAGCTGAAAATAAAATGCAGCCGAAACCCTCAGGCAGCTAAGGAATCATCTGATCCTGATGAACTATATTGCAATCACAAAGGTGAGATCTTTCTTAAAAATAGGTGCTGTTTTCTTTGTTTTTTTGGTCTTGAAAGACAGGATTTGGGCTGTTCTCCTGTGCGCCCTGTGTGTGCACAGGGAGAGAGCTGATACCATTCTGCTCAACTTTTTGCCATCTCCAGTCCTGTACAGATCAGTGACCTGCTTTGAGACAGCAGCTGGCTGATGCTTGTGGCTTCTCTTTGCAGTGTACAGTAAACATATGACATGGGTGCCCTTGGGGAATCAGACAGACCTTTTTCCGGATGCTGACTTCCGACCTGTTCATGATGATATCCTCATTGCATTGTTGCGACCTGGACAGGAAATAGATGTGCTTATGCACTGTGTCAAGGGTATAGGTGAGTCCTGGGGCAGAAGGAGCAGGAATGTAAGTGCTTGGACTAGGGCACTGCTGTGTGAAGGGGAAGGGTGGAGAACTGGCTTTCCCCCTGGAACTTTAGGCCCTGGCATCCTTGCACTCTTGTTCCCTGAGGCCTGTTCTCATCCTCAACTCTTAACTCTTCTTGCAGGTAAAGATCATGCCAAGTTTTCTCCTGTGGCAACGGCCAGTTATCGACTGCTTCCTGACATTACTCTCCTGAAGCCTATTGAGGATGAGGCAGCTGAGACATTGCAGAAGTGCTTTTCCCCTGGAGTCATTGAGATCCAGAATATCAAGGGTACTTCTTTTTTGCTCTAAGTGCTTTGATCCTTACAAGCTTTGGTTGAGACCGATTCAAGATTAGAGATAAACTTTGTAGTGACAAAAGCATGTTGTGGTGTTGCCTTGCCGGTCAGCAACAGCTCATACTCTTCTGAGCCTGGTTTTATGGATGAGTGACTGCCACATGCAGATGTGTGGGGTGCTGAACTGGGATCTCCCTGAAATGCTAAGGCATTGGATATGTGTCAGACTGAGAAGTGAGCTTGCTCCTTCCAAGCAGCTGAGTGTGGAGAAGGCTTCTTGTGTCCTGCCTAGGGGTACATGCAGGCTTTGCGTTTGGGTTAGTATTCCAATCTGCTTAGATGCAGAGGGGAACCAGGTTCTAAAACATTCCCATAAGCGGGATTAAGGCACAAACCAGGCCAGATGCTGGGTCTCAAAATGATAATTCGACTTTATTTTGTAAACACAAAAGAGCAGAGAGAAAGAAGGAAGATAAAAAAGTGGGAAAAGCTGAGGGTAACTGTTAAAAGCACAGGACAGGAGTTACCACCACCATGAAGTTCTGCTGGTTTGCAAGCTGGTAGATCTGTGCTGGGCTTCTTCCCTGGTCGCCTTGTATCCTCCGAGGAACTAGCTGAACCGACAGGGTAACAGAGTGGCAGCAGCTCCCGCAGCACTCCTCGAACAGCCCCCCAGCAGTCCCCAGGCACGGCCTTAAATACCCTCGCAGTGGTAGCCCCTGGATGTCCATTGGCCACTTCACTGGTATCCCAGCAAAGGTCGCCTGGTAGCAAGATGGACCCTGAGAGTCCATTGGCTGGTTCCCAATTTCCAAGCAAGATGTGCCTGGCATACCTTATTTGGGAGAGTCCTTCCCATGTTTTTTGACTGTAACGACTTTCTGTCTTTTTTGCTCATCTGCCCGCCTCTGCTAGCTTGCTAGGTGCCTCCTGGAGCTTTTTCAAGTAGCTTGGCTCCTGCAGCAGCCTAGCTGTGGCATCAAGGCTTTTTAACTCCATGCTCAAGACAATGGTGAAGCAGACTCCATCTTGTAATCAGTCCACTACAGTTAGTTCTGCCTGGCTTGAGTTTCATTTTGGGTATATGCCAGTTCTTTCAGGTGGTGGCATCCCTGCCTTTGCTGATGGGGGAGTGAGTGCCTGTTTGAGGGGTAAGCACCTGCGTGACCACAAGGCACCCATCTGCTGCAATTTGCCCGCCTCATTTCATCTTTTTCCCTTTAGGGAAAAAGGTGGCAAGAGTCGCCAATGCACGGCTGGACACATTCAGCAGAGAAGTTTTCCGTCATGAGGGTCTGAAAAACCTTGTGCGCCTGGCAAGAGTACGAAACCATTACATCTGTAAGTGTCCTGTTCCCCACAGAGCCCTGCCTGGTTTGTATAAACAAGAAGAGAATGGCCAGCATGTATGGCTGGGTTTCTGCCTCCTCCCACCCCCTCATCAGCATTCATACATTCATATTCCAGTGGGTAACTACTGAGGTTGTGGTTTGGTGTTGCTTTGGGATTGAATCTCTTTGTGCTTCCTGCTGGCAAATGTAAGCTGTTTGGCTGTGAAGATCTGGCTTGTTACAAGTGTGGTGTAAGGGAAGGTGAGGGACAGAAACATGGAGCCAGCTGCAGGCTGAAGCTGCCTTGTGGCTGTGTTGACCTGTGTCTCTGTGCAGTTTCAGTGGAGTCGACGGGTATCTTGCCTCCAGATGTGCTGGTGAGTGAAGCCATCAAGATCCTGATGGGAAAGTGTCAGCGTTTCCTGAATGAGCTGGACTCTGTGCCTATGGAGTGACCAGGCTGTAGATGGGAAGCATATCCCTGCACTGCTCTTCCGGGCTTCCTGCACCTGCCCGTAGGGGTGATTCCTCTTCCATAGGCAAGAGGCTTGATGCAGGCTTGCCAAGAGTCCTTGGACCATCTCTTTGGATTTGTTTTCTGTTGGTAATTAGCCTCAGTGAGGAGATATGTTAAAATAAAGGCTTTTCTTTAAAGCTGTCTCCTTCTGTGCCATTTGCAATTGTGAAACTGTAATACATGGAGAACAAAGTGACAGCAGGTCTAAAGATGAATAATAGCATTTATTTTAGATTGTATGCAGTATGTAAAGAGGCCTGATATGGCAGTAGGGTGAAGCACTTCAAAGCAGGTCAGTGAGATTTAATGAGTTGGTATCAGTGCAGGGCTGTTTGTGGGTGTCTCAGACCAGCTCTGGCATAGGTAAGATGTTAGAGAAAAGGCTGTGCTGTCAGAGGGCTGGAGAACCTCCCTTATGAAGAAACTGAGAGGGCTGGGATTGTTCAGCCGAGAACAGAAAGTTTAAGGGAGACTTTATTGTGGCCTTTCAACATACAAAGGGGTTGTGGAGAAAGACTTTTTTCCAGGGCCTGTAGTGACAGTCTAAAAGACAATGGGTTTGAACTGGAAGAGGACAGATTTAGATTGGACATACGACATTTTTTACAATGAGGGTGGAGGCAAGTTGTCAAATAGGTTGCCCAGAGAAGTTGTGGATACCCCATCCCTGGAAGTGTTCCAAGAACAGGTTGGATGAGGCAGCCTGGTCTAGTGGAAGGTGTCCCTGTCCAGGGGAGGGGCGTTGGACTAAATGATCTTTTACAGTCCTTTCCAGCCAAAAGAGTCTGTGATTCTGTGATACAGCACTGGGTTTCTCTGTGCAAAGGTGAAATTTAAAAACATGCTTGTAAGGCTGTCCCTTCTCAGATATCTCAGGAAAAGGCATTTCATCACAGGTGTTAAATTTATTTGTCCACTGTTCACCCATTCAGTGACTGGGCCGACCTTGAAGCAGAACTGAATGGTAGAGGGCAAGTGACAAAGGCCTCTCCACCCTGGGAGGACTGGCAAGGTAGTCTAAGTGGTGAGCACTGTTGTTACTCAGCACAGGATAGATCTTGGCTTGTGAAAGTCTCTTGACAAGCTGATGAAGGGACTGGAATTTCAGAAATGTCTGGGAGTTACTGGTGTGCCCCAGTTGCTTAAGTCAATTCACACTATAATGCTAGAATTCAGTGTAGCAAATGATTATTTCACTGGGATATAATTACTTCCACTGTTAACGTTACAGGTGGCAGGGTGAATATGCTGTAGGGGAGAGGTACAGTTGGCATCTTGGCTCCAATTCCAACCTGTCCCGTGTCACTGTTTTGTTTCAGACCCATGCATGTGCTGGGTCTGTCCATGTGTGTGTATGTATAGATATGTATATATACACATAGATACATGTGATATATACACACGTACACAAACATATATATCTATCTCACAAGATACTGCTCTTCCCAGCAATAGCTAGGGTTGGGCTTGCAGGCTACTTCAGTAGCATATACACCTCTCTGAGCTGCTGTTTCACATATTTCCCATGCTGCCTATGGAACATACCCTGAAATAGCCCAAGGGTTTTGCTTTGGCAACACATTCACCTCAAGCTACAAACTGGGACCCAGAATTAATATAAACTAGCTGTGAGTGACATGTAAGTACTTTAAAATGCAATTTACCCCTCACCTAATTTAACTACGTAGTCTGCAATGGTTCATCCCCTCCTTGATAATGAATGTTGACTACCAGCAAAGGTGCCCCCTTTTTGGTAGGTGGAATAAGGAGTGCTGAGCAATCCTTAGGCAGGCAGCGTGGGCAGACCACGGGCCTCAGATCTTACTGAAACAGACAAAAGAATAAAAATGAAACATGACACTGCGTGTATGAAACTGGAATAGCTTTATTGACATTCAGAGGTGTAACACAACCAGTTCAGAGACAGCTTCGGATTTAAACGTTCCTACAAAAAAGGTTTAAAATCCATTTTAAAAAACTCCCTTGTGTCTAGCATGAAGTCACAGAATGTTAAAAATATCACAACACAATAAATACACCCAGTCTTTGCTAGAGCCAGGAGCCATGTTAGCTCCGAGGTTAAAGTCTGAGGCCAGGAGGAAAGTGGAGGGTGTGCTGGTGGAACAGCAGGGGCAGGAGGGTGAGTGGATTCCCAAGGCCTGCTCTTCCTATCTGCACTCCCACACCTCCGAACTCCAGCTTTTTTGTCCAGTCTGTCCATGTTGAGACACCACTTCTCTGCCTACCACTACTTATTACTTGTTCTGCCTCCTGGATGGCAAAACTGCCTGCTACCTCTGGACTGACCCTCCCAGCTCCTGTGCTAACACTAGGATAGATTGTGTGAACCAGCTTTGCAGACTGGAGTGGCTTCATAGAGTCCCACCTCAGCTAGAACCCAGTTTCTGACCTGGCTCCGCCCTGTGAACTGCAGTGTAAAGCCCACTCCTCCTGCCCCACCATGCAATTCTGTGAGAAGTACCAGAGTGGGTAAAACCAGGGGCTAGTCATCTCCACTGCAACAGGGTGAGGAGATCCCTTTTGGATTGCAGGTGCTTCAGATATTGGTCCAAATTTTGTGTACCCTGCACTGGCCAAGTTCTAGTCTACAGGGTGTGGTAAAATGAAAAAAAATAATTAAAAAAAATAATCTGCCCTGCTCCCCCTGAGAGATGTCCAAGAAAGGCTGGCACAAAGTAAAAGCCTTCCCTTTGGCTCTGGGTAGAACAAACTGTACGATCATATCTATACATATATATGTATATATATATATATGTGTATGACAGTGTCTGCCTCTTTCTAGAGAGCAGTTGCACCTTAGAAAGGCTGATCTCGTGGGAGATCCTAGAGCACTGCTAGGCTTCCTGGCACACAGCCCTCAGCCCAAGGCTCAGCATCCTGGAGGGAAACGGATTCATCAGAATACCAGTCCGCTAGGGACGAGTGCTGATAAACGTGACAGGAGTGTCCGATGTGTTCCCTACAAAGCCTGGCTACTAGCACCCAGAGGAAGATTAGGGTAGCCCCTTTTCACATGGCACACTACTCTGCCTTTTGCATTAATCCTAAACCCCAAGGGATGAAGAGGTGGAGCAAGAGTGACCCAAGGCTACAAGATGACCAGGCTTTACCTAAAGGAGTCTATAGGCTCAGCTCCCACCTTGCAGAGAAGCAGAGGTCTAAAAATGCTCATCCAACGGAGGATAAAAAATCAGGGGAAAAGTTTAACAGACTGCTTCAAATGCCACTGCAGGTCCCATCCCAGTGTAGGGAGGAGAATGGGACAGGACCCGTAAAGGGCTTTATTCAGACGAATGCTTGTGGAGGCGTGACAAGGAGAATCTAATGTGCTTACTAGGAGGAGACAAAATATAAGGTAGGGGAGGAGATGGTTGCAGCATCCCAGGCTCAGGGTTCAAAGAGTACGTTGAAGCCCTCTCCATCCTCGTTTTCTAGCACATCTGTCTCCAATGATGGCTTCGCCTTTTTGAAGAGAGATGGAAGGTTCCGGATATGAACCTCCTTGCGGAACTGCTCCCCAATGGGCTTCTGCAGAGGACAGACAGGCAGGCATCAGTCATTACTGTCTTCAGACCCCCACTCAGGGACAGCCTGCTTGCAGATCAGAGCAGACCCCAGGTTCTGAGCAACTCCTAGGCCTGGACCCTGTGATTGCATTTTGAGGAGTCTCAGACCTGGCCTTTCACAAGTGCCAGGGCACTGAGGTAACCACCAGCATACCAGCTCCCCAGCTTCTAATCCAAGGCCAAAGGTTCCAACACCACCATCCTCACAAAAGCCTAGAGATGACCCAACAGCCTCATTCAAACGTTTTATCACCCTGTTCCTTTGGGCACCCTTGTGCAGGGTACCCACTGCCTCTCAAGTGAAGGGCCATTGATAGAGGGGCTGCTCAGTCTGTGCTGCCATCCCTGCTGTACCTCCAGGGTGAAGAGAGACAGAACAAACACTAAGAACATGCTGCAACAGCCTCCTTCCTGGGAAGCAGGGTGGCTGGCGAGAGGCAGGACAGCCCATCACTTCTGCAGCATATAGGTGTGAAACAGACCAGGTTAATTTTCCTCTAGGACATCACCTACCCCAATGCAACCTGTGATGAGGCGCTTGAAGTGATCCTTCCGGCGCTTGTCTGCCACCTTCTGCAGTGTTGGGTTGAGAAGCTTTGAATCAAACTGCTCCAAAGAGTCCAGCTGGATATCTGGGATCTGCTCCATCACTGCCTTCAGCTCAGCGTAGCGAGGGCGCTGCAGGGAGAAGTACAATTAACATGGCTCTGCTAGGCAAGCAGCCCTGCAGGGCTCCTCTGCCCCTACCCAAGCAGGCACGGGATTAGTTTTCCACCACCCCCCAGCCAACCTCACATTTGGCTGAAGGACAGGATTTCTCACCAAGGCCTCGTAGATCTGAAAAGCCAGGTTGACAAGAGCTGCCATGCAGCCATCGTGCTGCCCGTGTACCTGTAAGCCCCTCAGCACGCTTGTGAAAAACCAGGACACGGCATCAGGCAGGAGGTTTCCTGGAAGCACCTGGGGAAGAGGCACTGTCAGCACTGCAGCAAGATACCGACACATGACTGCATTTCTGCAACAGCTTGGTCTTCCTGAGGGAGAAGGTGCCCAGGGGTGAAGTTGCCATGCTTCTCACAACATCCAGAGCTTCGTCTCCCAACCCTGCCAGTACTAACCCCTTCTTCCTCCCAGAGGTACCTGTTTAAGTAGTGGCCAGCAAAGCTGTGTTGTGGTTCTTTGGCAGGACAAGGTGTCCTTCCAGGAGAGGGATGTGTAGGCAGTGATCAGCACTGCAGTGCAAACATCCTGAAAAGGAGTCAGAGAGGACCAGTCAGAGGAACTATTTCCCACTTCCAGTGTTCAAACCTGAAGGGAGCCAAGAAGCAATCCAGATACCCTGCAAGAGCTCCTAAGGGCTATCTTCTGAGAATCCTGCATCCTGAAGGTGCTCAAAGGCACCCAATGTGCACCATCATAACCATGAGGGACCACTGTCAAGCACACCTGCTCCCTTCATCTCCCTGGGAAAGGCCCTGGAGTACTCATGGACTCCCATCAGCTGCTACTCTTAAGTCACTGCAATAGCTTCTGCAAGAGCTTCTGAGGCATCCACAGCAGAGGAGTACAGAGGCATTGGGATGAGGGTACTCTGTAAAGTGGATGGTGTTAACACTGTGGCTCCTGTACCAGCTCAGGCAGATTTTATAGAAATAAAAAAGAAACAAAAAGGCTTCTGGATGAAGTTCTTCCTCATGAAGACTGGAGCCCAGGATGAAGGCAGAGCCAGGGAGCACCCTGGGGGCTGAATGCCCACAGCTGTCTTCCCCAGAGGGGCTGAAACTCTGTAACTGTGTGTTGTACTGGATCCCAGTCCTCATTTCCTTTGTGGCTTCTGCAAGGCCCTTAAAAGCCATGCACGTTCCTAAGAGATGATTCTCACACTGGGGAGCACTCCAGCAGCCTCGATCTCTGCAGCAACGCTTGGCTGCACAATAGACAAGCGTGACAAAGAGTGCAGAGAAAGCATGGTAGAAGTCAGACCATGGCTCTTACCTCTTGCTTCATCAGACACTTGCCAAGCTCAGTGAGCTCTGCACTGGCAGGGGGGGTCACCTCCGTGGCCATTGCCTCGTCATCTGCAGAGCAGAGCAAAGGCAGCACTGTGAACATGGCCTCCCAAGGACTGAGGGAGAGAACAGGGAGCCTGCAAGGACTAAGATGGGAGCCAGGAGCCAGCACACAGAATCAGTATGCTGGCAAAGCTTGCCCAGAATATCTCTTTTCAAGCAAAAAGCACCCACCCTTGGTGGGGCAGGAAGGGAGCCCAACTAGCTATCTTCAGGTCTTGGGAAGACTGCATATCCCCCTCTTCTCCTCAGCATCTTAAGAATCAGCTGCTGCAACCTGTGAACCCTACAGCACATTTGTTCCTAGGCTAGACTAGGTTTTTCTATGGCCCCCAGACACACTGGGCAGGACAGAGTTGAAGACTTCTTACAAACCTATACCCCTCACATGGAACTTCCAGCAAAAGGCAAGCCTCTCCCTCATGAAACAGGAAAAGTGCTTGTGTACACCAAGGGCAGGAAAGGCAAAGGTAGGCATTTACTCACCATCTCCATCTACAGCAGCAGTAGTGTTATGTTCAACATTTTTCTTAGAAACACAGCAAACGGCTGCAAAAACAGTTGTAGGTCAGAGAAGCGGAAAAGGGAAGAAGCTACTTCAGAATATGCAGAGATAATCCTACAGACTGATGGGCTCACAGCTGCTTCAAGCTCCCCCAGCTGTTACACAGAACCTGAAGAGTGGGGAAGCCCAGTATAAAAGCCAAATACTGCACTCCCTGGAAGGCTGTAACACCCCACCCACAGCATCTTCCCCAGTGGAACCTGCTGCACAGTGGCTGCTTCAGACTACTGAGAACCAGGAACATGCAAAACCATTTGAAGTCCATAACCTGAGAAGAACACCATTTTAAGGCAAAAAGGCCAATCAAGAAAGAAGATAGAAGACTGATGATCTACAATCTCTATGTGGAATCAATTTTCCAAGCCTCTCTGCTCAAAGCCATGTTGACAAAAAAACATTGGAGAAATGGACCACAAAGAAGGGAGACAGCTCTGGGGGAGGGACTATTCCCTCTGTCTTTAACAAGAGACATGGCAATTGCCAGAAACAAAACTGCTCTACACTTGGGTTGTCCACAAATCCATGTCCCCTACTGAGTTCCAGGGAGAACCAGATTTCAAAGGACTGGACTTCTAAGGGACAGTGCCAAAACCACAGAGCCCTAAAAGCTAACAAAAAAAAAAAAAAGGAAGAAACTCTCTTCTGAAGGTTTTTAATAATTTCTTATTAGGTTTCAGCTAAGATTTTGACAGGGCTAACTGTCTCACACCTGGCTTCTAAAGACTATGTTAAATACCAGTGACCGTTATAGTTAAGTTTTACTGCAGTTTGGGAATGCCTGTTGTCTTCTCCAGGGAAAACTTCCCAATAATCCCAGGGGATCTAGCTTGATTTCACTTACTGACGAGATCCATGACTTCTCGGGTCAGCAGCCTGACCAGCTGTTCTTCAAGCATCTCCTGAGACTCGGGGTTGTCATCTGCAGCATCATCCTCACTGAGGAGAAAAAATTTTAGTTTGAAGGAAGACAATGTCTTAAAGTATCCCCTCTGCCTAAGCACAGGGAATGAGTCACCACAGTGTTTTCCAGCCCTCTGCTGGCAGGGCTGTTCCTGGGCAAAGGCTCACATAAAAGACCAAACCTCCATCTCATTCCCCATTTCCCCCTTTGTACCTAGGGGTGGAAGCTTACCAGAGCATGGTTCGCTGACTGATCACTTGCCATTTCTGGGATAACCTCTGTTCAAGACAAAAGGAAAGATTTAATACCTTCTTAAGGAGCCATGTTGCACACAATGCAAGGAGACACAAGTGATAGTTGCTGACAAAAGCACAAGAGCTTTAAACACAGTTCTCATGCCAAGACCCATTTTGAATGGCAGAAGAACTGCTACCAACTGTGCTGGCTGCAGGAATGTGAATGAGTTCTCAGGAAAATGGGAGGACACAGGCAAAAAAAACCCACAAAAATTCTCATGGCTGCAGGTTGAGGAGCTAATGTCCACGGGTTTGAATTCACAGCAAGGGGTGCTGTGCAACAGCCAGAGCTTAATACACCCCAAAACATCATCAAAATCATTAAGCATTGAGGCTCTGCCCTCATCTTTTCTGGCTCTGTAGAGACAGACATTCTCACATGTTCCTGTCAGCTGCTTACAGGGAATCTGGGCTGTCAAGAAACAGGCATCAAACAAGTTTTCTTACCATGTGCAGATAGGTAAAGAGGGGTCCCAGCATGGGAGAGACAAGGGTTTCGTAGTATTCTGAAGGGCAGGAGAGTACCAAGGGCTTCACAAACACACCTGCACAGACCAATTAAGGAAGAGATCCAGCACATAAGGCCAGCTGCTAGGGAAGACTGCCACACTACCCAAACGAGCCCATTTCACTGGGAGGCCAAGAACAGACACCTCAAAGCCCATCTTCTCACAGCTGTCAATTAACAAGTGGCATCTCTATACGCAAGACCATGAGGTATTCAGATCCTTCCCCCGACAGTTCAGCTGAGAAATCTGAGGGTGCTTAACACCCATTTCCTAACTGTGAGACTGAATGTCCAGCCCTGGAAAGTGGGTTGGGAAACCCACATGATTTCCCACACAAGTACACCTTACTGCCAAGCTCCTCATTATCCAAGCCTCCTTGGCCCCCAGAAGGCACTCCCCACCTCTCACGATGCCTCCAGAACCACATAAATCCTTTGCATTTACTGTTTCTGACCCCAAGCACTGCTGTTTCTGCTCATGCCCTCCTGGGCTCACACCTCATCCACACCAGGAATATCCCTGCTTTTTTACCTCCTCAATCACCCTTCTTTGTCTCAGCTATACTGAAAACAATGCAGGTTTCCAGTTTATGTGTTCAAAGCCTCCCTAGGTGGCCTGAGGCAGTGACGGAAGGATACGGAGCATGGGACGAAGTCTGTAATCAGGAATGTTGTTGAGGTTGTTGAAAGCAGAGCTAAGGAGCTGGGTGGCGAGACCCTCAACGGTGTAGAAATCCTGTTGCATGGAGGGGCCTGCATTTCCCAGGATGTGAAAACTTCAACAAAAAAAAACAAGTTAGTTGCAAGTCTGCTAGATAACAGGTACCATGTCTCTGGCCTGCAAAGGCTACAAGTACTATCACCTTGAGATCAGCTTGTTGCCCTGTTCTTAAGCAAATACTATAGAGAATTTTAGCACCATATCTCTTTTTTTCTGGGAGACCTGCAGAGGGACAATGAATTCAGCACTGAAGCACCACAAGGTACTTTCAAGTGCTACTGTATCCCAGCATGTAATTTAAAGAGACAAACTATTAGGTAAGTGCTCCAATCCAACTACCTAATTGCATCAAAATCGCATCAAAAGTCTAACTCTAAAAGAAGTCAGGCCCCAGCAACAGCCTACTGCTTCAGCTGTGCAGTGTTGGATGTGTGTGAGAGAGCTGGTGGTCTTACCAGTTGTCGTAGAGGGTACAGAAGAAGCCCTGCATCCTTTCTAAGACTGTTTTGTAAACAGGAGAGTCATAAAGCTCCAGCAAAGGCTGAGGGAGACCTGTGGGAAAGAATAATCTTCAGTTTCATTAATGAGAGCACAGTGCACCTTCAGGACATGCTGGGCAGTCCCTAGCCAGCTTAATGGCAGCGAAGGAAGATTGTGGCAAGTACAACATGCATCCAAAATGGAAGCGGTGCCACAACCCCGGGCCAGAACCTCCCCTCAGAGGTCAGACAAGTTCAGGCTGGTTGTACCTAGAGCAGAGGTGCTTCCACTGACGTTGTTACAGCTGCCTAATTTCTCCAAAGGAAAACTTAGTCAAGCTATCAGAACCCAGTCAGCAGCAAAGCTGACAGTTCTGCAGCTCCTCTAATAGCTCATCCCTTCAGGTTTGTATTCTCTGTCAGGACACAAACTACTGTTGAACTATGACATTAAGAAGTTTGGAGCAGAGATCAAGGCCCTGTTGCTTTATGTGCAGGTGTTCACAAACAGAGTTTATAGGTCATAGAAAAGAGGTAAAGGAAGCATGTCCTCATTTTACAGATATGAAATGGAGCTAAGAAAGACAAAGCAGCTTCCCCAAAATATTTCACTATCTGGTCAGGACCCGAAATTAAACCTCAGTTTCCAAAGTCATGATCCACACTTTATCCACAAAGGCCACCCACTTACTTCTGCTTGGCTGTAAATGCTTCTGTGTTCACAAGCTCAAAGTTGTTTTAGGATGGTTCCAAAAGCCTCTTTCTAATATGCTGTCTGGAAACAAATGACAGGGCCATACTGCACAACTTGGCTCTTGCCCTCCAGGACAGGTCTTTGCACCAGCACTCAGGGCTCCTGCTGAGTACTAATTCTGCTCAAAGGCAGACAATTACAGCACCCCCCAGGTTCTGCAGCCTGAAATGCTATGTTGCAGAGACCACTACCCAACTGAGATAAGCAGTTTGGTAGGGTATCCTTCGTTTTTATGCAGAAGAAATCAATTTGTCTGAGACCAATAACTTATTTAACTTCTTAATTTCAGCAGGTTCAAATCACACCCGAGATACAAATACTATGAAAAAAATGCCCCTCCAGCTCCTTTTCATTTCCACTGCTATGGATGGACCACTAACTCAAACACCTCTAAGAATCCGTCCACACATTCCTCCCGAAGAGAAGCCTCTTACCTAGAATGGCATTCTTCTCCACCTCCAGCATGTCCAAGGCCTTTGCAAACGTATCCCCCAGCCTAGCCATTATCTCTGGCATGTAGAGATTGTTGTGTGTCCTGAAACAGAAAAGCACTCGGTTTATACTCATGTAAGTGAACCCCTTTTTGCCCTCGACAGTGCGATCCTCTCCTTCAGCTTGTGGACAGCTCTTCTGAGGCAGATGATGAGGAAGGTGAGACCAAGCACGTGTGCATGGGATCCCCCTTCCCCACCTGCAAAAATATTGGGGAAGCTGACCTGACAGAGACATGGAGTGACTCCACCTCATGTCCTGAATCTCCTGGCTGCCCCTTCCATTTACTTCAGTTCATCCCACCCCTTGTGAGCACTGGCAGTAAAAACTCCCAGCAATTCTCCAGTTGTTGTTGGGAACAGCTTATTAGCTTGGCCAAAGGGATCAGAGAATGTATTTTTAAAACTGACAAGACATCTCAAAAGATCTTCTGCACCTAAGGCCCCTTCAGAGGGAAGGGCTCTTTCAGCTCCAACATACACACACTGCCCCTCAGGGATGGGTCACAGGCCCCAGAATGGCAGGTGGCACTGGAGGGACTCTAGTGAGAACATCAGTCTGATCAGATGTTACTCATGGCAAATGCATGTGCCCCTTGGACAACATATCCAGCTGCGAACAATTCCGCATGATCAGGAGGCAGCCAGTCAGCTTTCCACAAGGGACACCAATTCAGCCATGGGTGGCTGGTTCTTGCCATCCAGGCCAAAATGGGTCCTCCCTCTTAGCCAGGGCACTGACACTCAGAGCTGGACTTGGCAGGGGGTGTCTCTCTCACCTACCTCTCTCCTTTGAGACCTCAGACCTCCACTGTGGGTGTCGCCAGCTGCACACAGCACAAATCCTGCAGCCTCCTCCAAAACTGCAATGCCATTGTACCTGCTGCTAGAGGTGATCAAGGGCAACTCAGTATCTCCCCCTCGAGCAGCGTTTCCCAAAGCAGGGGGTACATGGGAATGGCTGGGGGAAGGGAGCGTGGACAGACCTCAGTATGTTCTCCAGTCTCAGCTTTCACTCATCTATTAATGATTGATTTTTAATTTTTTTTTAAGGTCTATGCTCATAATCCTGGCAACCCCAATGCAGTGATGTCTGCCTGCATTTGCAGAAAGCCCAAGTTGGCTCCAAAACAGCAACTATCCTGTTTCTCTCTGCAAGTGTTAAATACTTCTCTGCTCACTGGACTTGAGGAAGGCAAGTATGGAACCTTCATATGAAAGAGCTACACAACAACTTCTTCGTGACTCATACTCTCGTTCTGGGCTGGACCTAACCCCATGCAACAGGCCTCAAAGGGGCACAGGCTGATTCTACTCTGCCAAGAGGGGCCAGGAAACAGCCCAGCTTCCACTAAAGTTTGGTTAATGTTGTTCCACCGACTCAAAAAATTGTGCATTTCTGCTTGAGGCTATCCTGAAACCTGGCTACTAAAATAATCTCTTGTATTTCTCCTGCCCACTCCATGCCAATGTTCATTTGCCTCATGCTGGGCAGAAGGACAGCAGGACAAACTGAAGGACTGTGGAATTGTAGTGGTGAACCTTGAAATCTCACTGCTCTAACTCCAGCAGGATGGGCCAGATGGTCATATCCTAAAGGAGTGGTCATGGTCCTTAGTTGTTTCAGAGTCCTTGAAGCATTTTCTCAAGTTCAGAGGGCAGATATTCACTCACAGGCTGATCTCCCTTAATACTTCAGCAAGTTCCCAGTGGTAATGGAGGGAAAATGGCCAACCAGCTGCTTCCCATGGGAGTTAGAAAAACATCCAATAGCCCTTATCCATGATGATGTAACCCCTAGGCATGTTCCATGTGAGACTCTGCACTCCTGGGCATCCCACACACAGGAGAACATGGAACAACAAAATTCAAGAGACATTTACGCTTTAGAAAAGACAAGCAAAGGATATGGCAGCACTTGGGGGATTTTCAGTGATGGTCACAGCTCTGCTAGAAAGAGCCTCTGATGCCTAGAGAGATGAGCTTGAAGACCAGAAGATGTGTCCTTTAGGACAGTCCGTGATTGAAGAATCTTTTCCCAAAGCTGGAGCCATATACATGGAAAATGCCTACAGCACCCATGTCTATCCAAGAATTCTTTCATTTGGTAATGTCAGTGTCTCCTCATCAGGAGTTCCAAAAAAGCCTTTGTCTATGCAAAACATTTGCTGAGCCTGACCAGTCCATTTGTAACAAAACAGGAACAAATCCCAGCACAATAAAGGCACTGCACCAATCAGTTCATGCAGCTACTGACTGCAGAGATGCACCTTTTTCTAAAAATGGCTGAAAACATGATTTGCGTTTAAATTCAGGAGCGAACATTTTAAGCCAGAAGCTAGAAAACACCTAGATGAAATAAGGTACCACAGAGGACAGGAGAATTATCACTCTGAAAGCTACTAGCAGAGATTAACAAAACAACCTCAAAATATTTCAGTAAATACAGCTATAGAGACAAATACAGGTAGGTACAAAAAGATGCCACTCAAAACTACCTTATTTTGTCTTGTTACCCGGACTGTCATTCTTCTCAGTCCTTTGGTCTCATCCATGACCTACATTCAAGCTACTCACCACCCCAGTAAAGGCCCAGTGGCTTAATGGTTTTCACTGCTTCTGCCTGCTAGCACAGAAGAATGCCACACACCACCCAGAGAGCAACAGACTCACCTGCTCAGTCTGCAAAATACCCTTTCTTTGCTCACTGGTGCCTGACTTGGCGCTCAGTTCAGCTGCTCAGCAGGATCCCTGCTGCTGCTACTTGCAGATCTGCTCACACAGAAACCAACAGTCTCCAGGAACTTCCACATCTGTCCCACATAAGCAACACTGGACACTGCTTATCCCTACAGAGAGCTGCCTAATGGCACAGACCTAAGAAAAGCATCTATTCCCAAGGAGTAATGCAACTATGTCCCTGAAGGTATTCTCAACACAGGCAGCTTTCCTGCCAGCCAGCCTTCCTCATATCCCTATACTTCCTGCCTGGTGATAGGCTGCTACAGATTCCATATTCTCCTGTGTTATCCACATTAAAGAGGGTCTGAGGAAGCAGTACTTGGAAAAGGCATCTACAGTCAGCCAAGGAGAGAGCAGGAGCTCCACAGCACAAGATCCAACATTTCCAAAAAGACGTGTCATCAACATTGGCACTGAACAACTATGAGCTTGCAGTTGTCATACAAAGAGGCCTCTGTATCCAGCAGTAGTGATGGAAAAATATGAAGATCCACTGCTCTTAACACATCATTCATTGGTTCCTGTTGGAGCATCCAGCCTTAAGAAAAGCCTGGATACCTCTGAGTGAAGGACAGGCTGCTCCATGTATGTTACTACCACATACTCAGAAAATATTCTGGCCTGCAGGTGAGATATTGAGGTACTGGCTACAGAACATAATTCACGTGTATTCTTGGCAGTGGTAAACAGGTAGGCACAGGGTTTCTGCTTCTCCACAGGTACTGATAGTTTCCTAAGTTTCCTAAGTTTTCCTAAGTTTCCACAGGATGATAGTTTCCTAAGCTTGTTGTAATAGAGATTCCAAGTGTTTTTACTAATGCATAAATTCTGTCAAGAACAGTGATTGCACGAGCAAAAAGTCTGTCTGTTGCAGCCTGTTCAGACCTTGGGCATTGGTTTAGTTGGTCTCACACAATATGAAACATGTTGCAGGCCCTGGAAGAAATGGCATGAGGCTACCTTTACTCAGGCATCTCTACCTAAGCTCTCCCAAAAGTTCATCACAGGATCTTCAGCCTTCCAGAATAAAAGGCAAAAACACTTCAAGCACAACTCTGCAGCTGTAGCTGCTCACTGGCCAAAGTACCACACAGAGTGGTACATAGAGTTTAGTGAAGAGAACAGCGCTCGGGTGGGCCAAGACAACATGTGCTTGTCCTACAAGTCCAGCATGTTGCTTCTCACTGGAAGTAGCGCATTCCTGAGCTCAGTGACTACCAAACATACCTTACTAGACAGAGCTCAAGTAATAGGGCCCCTTTCCTCCCAGACCTGAGAGATGGAAAATCTAAGTGGATCAGAAAATGCTCTTTCCCAACAGGCCATTGCCAAGGACAGAGCCTCAAGTTTTCAAGTATCTAACATGTAGAGCTATTGCACAAAATTGTTCCATAGGTCTGGCAAAATCTCACTGTCAGGAGTTACCCTGAGATGGATTCCTCCTTCATAGTTCTGGGAACTGTGTTATTCAGGATTTCCCTTTTCTGCCTTCTCTTGCTCCCTCCTCTGGCTGCCCCAAATCTACACAACACCAGTGACACGCAGAGACACTGCACAGTAGCAACAGCCTGAGAGTATGCATCCACTGATTTCTGTAGCAGACAGTGCTTCAGGAGGCTGCTGTTCATGTTCAGCAAGACCAGCTTAATTTAACACTGAAGAGAGAACAACACAAACAGGATGCGATGAGAGCTGGGACTGCCCTGGTGCTGACTGGAGAGGTGGCCTTGTAGGGGCTGAGGGCAGAGCAGAGATGTTAGTCGAGAAATCATTAAGTGGATGGCAGATTTATAGCAGTGGAGGCGGGGGAGGCAACCCCAGCCCAAGCTCCCACTGGCTTTGATGGACTCTTGAAGGCCAGGTCAATGGACATTCAGAAGGCTCCAGTTTCCCCAGTGCCATTCCCCACTGTGAACAGTCAGGAACAGTACTTGGGCACCTGCACCAGCCTGTGTTCCCACTGGCTTCTCTGGGCAAACATGCTCTGAGCATTCCATGTATTTATCACAGTGTGGCTTTCAGAGATTGGTAAGACAACATAAATGATTTCAAGTCAACTTGACCCACCTTATGAGAGCAAGTAAATTGTCAAAAAGCTTCAGGACCTGCTCCGTGCAGGGATTACGGTAGATTGGAGTTCCACTGGGCAGGTATCCCAAGAAGAATCCTCCAGCTTTCGCCTCTTCAATAGCAGCAGGCCAGCGAGCTCGTTTCACAACTCCCAAAATTGTGGACACACAAAAGCTTATCTGCAGCAAGAGATGCGGAGAAAGCATTTCTTAGCCAGAGCACAGCCTGAATAAAGAGGTTTTCAGAGAAACCCATCATCATTCCATCTCAAAGGGAATGCTCTACAGGGAGCCTAACCTCGTGGTAGAAACAAAATCTGGTGGCTTTGCTGCCAAGAAAATGCAGCAAATGATCATGCTACATTCCATCAACTTCAGACAGCCCTGGCCATGGCATGATGGCCTAGGAATTCACTACCAAGACAAAGCATCAACACATACAGTCTCATGAGTATGCAAGCAGTCAGGTAGGGTGCCCTCTAAAAGAAAGGTTCTACACCATCAGTTCCTCATCTCCTTCGGGTGCTGGCACAGATACAGAGATCCACGATGACACAGTGGTCCAACTGCATTAGCCCCAAATCACAAGCACAGCTCTGTGGGTTACATTTCAGTGTCTTCTACAGACCTAAACATAGCAACTCCATTTGCAGCCTGTCCAAATGAAGACTTTCCACTAACAACTCAAACACGAATCTCCTCAGACAAAATTATATTCCATGCTGCAGCCTCAGCATGTTTTCCACTGCACTTGGCTCAAAAAGCACAATTCCCTGCACTGTATTTCCACAAATCATGTAAACCCATTGCTTCTCCAAAACCAAACTCTGCTACACAAAGAGTAGGGGGCAGTGTGCTTCATTCTGATGAATAATCTGGATTTGCATAGCCTACATGCTCAATGAGCAAAAGTCAGCCTGTTATTCTGCAATATGAAAAACCTACTGATCCGCACTCTAAATGTAGATGATCAGGAGACCTTCTGTGTAATCACAACAGAAATGTGGGATGGAAGGAGGCGAGTCTCATCTCACCACCAATTACACCTCTCCTGGTAATGATACTCACTCTAGAGCGGTTCAGGCCACTAGGGTCTTCCAAGACTGGATCAGCAGTTTTGTTGTCTGCACCCACATAGGAGATAAAGGCTTCAGGATCCGAGAGGACTCTGGTAGCAGCAAAAGATAGCAACAGGGATTATTGTTTGTACCAAGGAATTTGAGCAGAGCTTTGCACTGGCAATAAACATCTCAACAAACACACAGCAGGCTAGAAAGACTAGCTAGTGCTCCATGCTGTACATAGGGACATGATTAGAAAGCACCAGAGATGTGTACACTCTCCAAACATCTCCAGTTCTCTTGGGCCGTGAGGACCAGAAACATCTGAATCTCTTATGAAGAGAGCCCTGCTGGGAAAACTCTTGTGCATGCCCAGCTACCCAGGGCTGCAGGACACCTCAGCTTTAGTAAGGAGAGTTCAGCTTCATACCTTGTCCTGGGGATGAGCAAAGACATCTTTTATTTCTCATTTTCTGCAAATGCTTTGAGCATCCTGGGGAATATTCCTCCATTACCTTAAACAGTCTTACCTAGCAATTAGACTGTTGACAGTTTCTGAACTGCAGGAGAGCTATTACCACAATGACTGCCCAGAGCATAGGAGGTCATGAGGCACTCCACCACCCTCATTTGCTTTGTGTGTTCCCCTACTGGCCACAACAGTACCTCTGCAACACCTCCACCTCAAAGCTCAGAAAAACAGCCCATACCTCTGCATCTCTGGGGAGAGCCATAAGCCAGCAACAGGAGCCATGAGCTCCTCCAGGAAAGCTTTCTGTCGCTCATAGTCCTTAAACTGGTTGCTGATGAGGACAAGGGCCTCCATAAGAGCACACTTCTCCATCTGTGTCAGAAGTAGCTCATTGGAGAGCAGCTGCTTCACGTGGTTGTACAACATTTCAAAGTTTGGCTAGAAAACACATAAAAGTAGAAGAGCATCATGCATTTGGTATGGAGGAGGGTGACTGGGGGAAGCAGAGAAAGGGTGTACCGTACAGCTGGAGAAGTATGTCTGTTACCTTTTCTCTACATAGCCATCTCCTCCTCAGACTCAAGTTTCTCTGAATGTTCAGTCTAAGAGAAGTTCTATTTTCCCCTACCCTTCTATCATTATCCTGCATCCAGTTTACTTTCGCTCTCCAGAATGACTGAAATAGGAAGAGGAAATCTCTCTCTAGGAAGTCATAGCCCTTAAAGCAGTGTCACATCTCGAAATAGTTCTAGTGCTTTTATTTGCTCACAGAAAGCACCTTGCTTCTTTGGCCAGACTTGAGACTCTTCCACCTCTTTGCTCACGATGAGGTAAGTAACAACTCTTATGGATACTACTATGTCCACAGGAATTCTTGAGTTTCTTCCCTACCTTCTCTAGTTTCAACCACATCTACCTATAACTTTGTATAAGCATTAGCAATCATGCCCCCTTTAGCAAAGTTCTCTGAACATCTTTTGGAGCAGCTCTGGGTCTTTGGCTCTTCCAGTGAGGATGTCTGGCTGGCCAAGGGAAAGACACAGCTAAAGCTCAAGGACCAATAAAGTAGAACAAAGACCAACTCACTAGTTCTTAGCATCTTATTGCAACATGCAGAGTGGAATCCCTAAATTACCTTAATCAGCATCCTTTAAAAATGTCTTTGTTTAAACTAGCAATGTCCTACAGTGCTCCCATAATCCTAGAGCACCCTCCACAGAAACACCTGTAAACAAAGGAGTTCAGAGCCAGGCATGTTGCATGCGGGCTGTTTAGTTCAGCAAAACAAACAAAACATGGCTCATGGATTTTAAATGTTTGTCAATTCTAATCTCCCCAAGCTCATCCAGAAAACAAATACTCTCCTCTTCTTCCTACATTCTGCTAAGTAACAGAAGAAAGTCTAGTGATTAGTCACACTAGTGCCTTTAGCTAATGAATCAACTGAGACCACTACAGGTGACAACATGGAAATTTGGTGAACATTCCTATAAAACCAAGGCAGTGCTGCTTGTATCCTCCTCCTGATCCCTTCTACATTTAACTCATCACTTCACAATTCAACTTTTCAGGCAGAAAATTTTTCAGGGGGAAGAAGGGAGGTATAGGGAATAAAACACTTTGTCATTTGTGCAGCAGGAATGTTTCTTGCAAGAAAAGCAGAGACTGTAGGCAAGGAAACTGAAGATCCCACAAAATCCAACTGAAATTGAGTCAAGACTCTTCCTGATGGAGTTGCATTTTCATACCAGGACAAGCTGAGGGTAATCCCGACACATCTTTATGATTGAGGAGCACGCATGCCTTCTCACATTCTTCACTGCTCGAGTTCTAGGAGCCTGGACAGACATAACAAACATCAGTGCAACAAAACAGAAGTTCAGACAAATTCAGGGTATCTTCAAGAGACATACGCATTACATACAGTTTTCTCCACTGTTGAGTACAGATGAAAAAAACATTTCCATGCCTCCTCTCCTACCCCCAAACAATCATGTAGCAATCAGATTTCCTCTGCCAAGCAATAGCCAACTCAAGACATCCATTTTCAAACAAGCTGTACTTCTGGAGTGAGGATGCCATGGTTCTTACTATTTGAAGACTCCAAGCACTCCCTAGATAGTTGGCAGCTTTACAGCCATCCTTCAGAGCCATGTATACTAATACTGCAGAATACACATAGCTAATCGAGGGATTTCACTCCAGGAAAGCCAACATTAACCAGGGAACTAAGTGTACTGGGCTTACACCATGCCTGTGGCCTTCTAAGCTTGTGAGCCAAAGCTTAGAAGGCTATGTCAACCATGAAGAGATCAGTAATATCTAGACTCCCCAGCTTTTCCAGGAGCAGAACTATACTCAAGAAACCTAGTACAGCAGTCTTCAGACTCAGCAAGCTTTCCAATAGAATATGATTTGATCCAATTGTTACAGCTCATTAGCAGATAATAATTCAGATGTACCTTACTTTCTTCTGTAACTTCAAAGGTAACTGAAGCAAATAGCTGTAAGAAAAGAGAGGAAAAATCCAAAAATTCACATCATTTGTTAGTATCTAGCACTTGTGTCTGTTTGTGTCTGAGTTCAAGGAACATATCATCAGAATATAGTGCAATTTCATTAAAGTCAGTAAAGAACCCTTGACTAAGTTGAAAGATGAATCATCAATACAGTGAGGTCTTGAAGTAAAACATGGTGTTTACTGGCCAGAGCATGCACTTTAGGATTTAAGGCTAAGAACTGTAAAATTTGGGTTATTTGACATTATTGTTCTTGAACAAGCCTCAGTTTTGGTTTTTCCCATCTTTGACATGAACGATAGTCCTTTCCTGAGAGTAACACCAGGAGGATTAACTCCTGCAGTTTAGTGCAAAAGTGCTGCACTGCAAAAGGCCCACCTGATTTTAGCATGCTTTGTATGCACCTACCTTGGAAAGTACTTGGGGTAGGTATTCCGGCCGGTAGGTGACAAATGGAAAGAGAGCAGAGACATTGGTGAGCACACAGGACAGGATGAGAGGATCTTTTGTTTCAAAGTTAAGGACAAGCTGCAGTAGCTCTATGCCATCATTGACTGGGATTTCCTGCAAAGGTAGCAAAAAGGAGGAAAGAAAAAGGGAGGCAACACTCAGTACTTCAGCCTGCAGCACACTTCCTACCAACACCTAGAGCTAGGCTGTGCAGCTGCTGCTGCCCTAACAGGCCTCTCAGCTGGACACAGCTGTTCTCAAAGCAGAAAGAAAAGCAGCAGAAAACTCAGTTTAACTGTGTGCTATGTGCACTTGCTGAGGGAAGGAGGACAGCAGCATTGCCATTGCTGGTAGGGCAGTCTTGAGATATCAGTCTCTAGTGCCCATACTATTGCTTGCATCTCTGGGAAAGGAAAATTTCCTCTCTTTGGCTCCCAATTCTCCTCTTGACTCTGTCCAACGGATTCCATGCTTAACTAACTGTACTGACCCATATAATTATTCTACTGTGATGAGACCAACAAGCTGTAAGTGCATGAGCAGCCTAAAAAGCCCCAAGTCAGTCTACATCAGACTGAGAAAAAACCACTTTCCTTCTGATTCACCTGTTGTTGAACAAAAAGCAGAGAGAAAATGCTTCTGATCCTACTCCCTGGGCATCAGTTTCTCTCATTTACTTAAAACGTTAAAAAAGAAAATTGAAAAAATCTAATCAAGGGAAAATTAAAAAGAATAAACTTCTTAAGCAATCCTCCTGTAGCAAAGCACTATGTCAAAACATGTCACCTGAGCACTCTCCTTGACTTCTCGTGGCATAGTGTCCAGAACCAAGACATGCCTGACAGTAAGCCAGTACAAGTTCAGTCCCATCAAAAGAAGGGTCCTCATGGTAATGGCTCACCAAGCAACCTGAGTTTTTCCATAGTTGCTACAAACTTTTTAAGAACAACAGAGCTGAAAAAATGCTCTTGTGTCAACCCAGAACAAGCCAGGGGAGAAAGCAAGAGCAGCAGCTACACATACATCTTTATCCATGGTGCGAAACATCTGGCTGATGATGCTCTCCGAGAAGAAGGTCATGGCATCCCACTGCACAAACGATGGAGAAAAGATGGAGCAGAGACCTTCGCCAGTCTTAGCTGAAAGGAAGAGAACACCGGAGCTCTCACCATGCTCCTCAACAGTAGCCTGATGAGCTCCTGCACTGTAACATCTTAGCACCCAAGTATTTTGTCCACACAGCTCCCTCTGCAGATGCCTTGCAGAGATGCAACGGGAGCAATTAACATACTCCCATGTGATTTGCTTCATTCAGGTGAAGGCTCCTAAGACATAAGTCTGACCTTGGAGATACCATTCAGAGCAACATCAACAAATCACAGAAGGGAAAAGGAGGGAGACTACACGCCCAGACTCAGTACTGCAGGTAAGACTGCCCTTGGTGTGACTGTGCAGAGCACCAAGTGTCCTGCCTTCACATGAGGAAAGCAACGTGAGTGACACACAGATTTGTCAGACAGGTACAGCTTCCCTAACAAAACTAATCAATATGTTACAGAGATAAAATGGTCCAAATAATTCTAAAATTGTATCAGAGGGATAGTTGTATCTGTTCTGCAGATTTGGAGGGAGGAAAGAAGAAGCTAGGGGCTTTACATTAGCTATTCCATACGTAGACTGTAAAGGCTTAAATTACGGGAGGGGTGGGTTTGATTTGATTTTACTTGTAACTTACAAAGACCTTAAAAGCCTGAAGATCTAGTGTGCAGTCTTGCCTCCCCCTTAAAAAACCCCAACAACTCAACAAAAAAAAGGCCAAGAAGTTTCTACAAATCCCATATCCCTATTTTTTTTTCAGGTAACCTACAGTTCGTGGGTCCAGTATCGACAGGAGCTGTGAGCTGGTACTTCAGCCACTCTCCAGCCATTTGGAAGCCAGTTCGAGGGTCCAGACGACAAGCCATCCTCATCACCTCTCCTTGCTGGGCTCGGAAAGCTGCAGTGAAAAATCACACACGCAAAAACAAGCTGATACTGCAGATTTTCCTCCCCCAAACCTCACATCCAGCTTTGCAGGCCTGGGAACATTATGGACTGTTGCTCTGGCAGTCGCTGTGTAGTAAGCTCAGATACACAGTCAATAAACCAGGTCCAACAGGATGGACAATTTTTGAAGTGGTTTAAGTGGACTAAAAATAATGATGGTTTAACACTAAAAAAGGTGCAATTAAAACGCAATATGAATTATGAAAATCTATTCTAAATCCAGATTTACCACAATTAAATATCTATTTTTCATTTTAAAAATTCTTTGAACTCTAAACGTTTGCTGCTTATAATTATCTTGGTATACTTAAGTAGAAAACCAGTATTAGATAACTACCACTTCCTTCAGCTAAACACAGTTTTTCTAGATTATTCAACTAACGACAAATTCACGTGAACTCAAAAGCCCAGTCATCTTGTTTTCAAAGATACTAAAAGCTAAGTACAGAACAGGAATTTCATTTGTTTCAAAATATTCCAGTGCATGACCACACAAAAGAATCAGCTCTGCTGACTACAAATGCAACTTGTATTCTTTAATGAAGTTGTTTTTTCAGGTAATTTTATTTTGTGCTTCAAATCAGTTATGTTTTCTTATACATGTAATGTCTTCAATATATTTAACTCCCTAACACTATTTCAAATTCTGGCTTTGTGCATTTAGCAACTTTATGGCTTCTACCCAAATAGATTTATTACAGTAAGTAAAAAATAAACTATCCAATAAGCAATATAAAAATGCAACACTTATAATCTTCAGACATAAACGTAAAAGGTAAAAATTTATATATTTTATTAAGTATATCCTTCCACCCACCAAGTGAGTACCAAACTACACCTGCCAGTGAGAACCAACCTCAATTTTGGGAATACAAAACAAAAGAAAAAATAAAATTATTAATACGCAGTGCTGATTTAAGATCATGATTAAATTTGGCCATTTTAACTGTTCAACTCTAGCTATTCGCACTGAATCAGAAGCATCTTACCAGGGCCAAGACACATTTTCTTTCTAGAATGACATTTAAAGTCTTTAGTAAGCTGCTTTCCTCTCCTAACCTGAGCATGACCTGAGGCTGTTTCATTTGCTCCTCTAGGTGACCAAGAGGCACATTTTCTTTGACACCAGGAAGCAAGTACTACCAGGCCATCTACCCGGCCAGCAAGCAAAATAATAGCAAAAAGGAAGTAAAATTACACGCATGAGCTGCCATAGGAAAATCCTAATTAATTTACTCCAAGATCCAAGCTGAAAAAGTCAAGACACAAATGGAAGCTGCCAAGCCCATATGGCAGGCTCCAAGTTCAGCCAGTAGGAGGAAAGGCACAGACAACAGAATCCAGAAACGGTGAGGGCAACTTACAGTTGAAGAAGGCATTGAAGTCCTCATCACTGTCAAAATCAAAGCGGGAGTATTCACAAATGGGGCTGTCTGTTTTAGAGGGAAAGCCCACCTGAAGACAAAGTGGATAATGTCAGGAAGAAAGAGAAGTCACCCATCACAGCTAATACCAGCTTCAAGGAGATGAAGGTTGGAGGCAAGGAGCAGACAGGAAAACACTGTGATAGAACTGTCTGCTCAGTGGCCTGGAGATCGTGTCTCTGGCAGACACAATAAAGAAGTAGTTTCTCCCCCGTGACCCACAGGTCACGTTCACCTAGGCATCTTGTCACACCCAACCAGTCGCAGTTCCCACATACCTTCACTAGGCTGGTCATAGATGCATGGAGATACCTGGGAATGATAGCCAGCAATAAGGGGTCACGGGACAGAACTTCATGCCGGAACAGGGCTCCCCACGTGATCTGGGTGGAAGAGCGCAGAAACTGGACGGAGAACAGAAAAAAAGAGAGGAACAGAGAAGGATTTCAGTGCTGGAATTTCCACTGCTAACATTAAGCATTGCTACCAGAAAGTAACAGTAAATTATGCTGACTATTCGGTTGAGGCCAAGGCGCCTTGCAGGTACAACCCAAATTTCCAGAACACCAAAAATCTCTAAGTAAATACTAGGCCTGATTGCAAATTCTGCCTTTTCTACTCAGCACCTCTGTGTCATGCACTGTTCTAGATGGGGTGGTAATGGAGTAGAAACCACTGCCTTCTAGGTCTTCAGCTGAAATGGAGAGCCTGGAGAGCAATATTTGGCAGCTGAAGTTCTGCAGTCTTCTGTAGGTTAGCTCAATTAGGCATTCACACACTTACAGAGACATACACGAGACTTTCAACCCTTTACATACCTGGCTGGGATGGGTTGTGAAGGCTAAAAATGACTCAAGGTATTTTCCAAAGTTGGCTGGCGTTTCCACATCACAATATGAGCCCTATGAGGAAGATGAACAATTTCAGACAAAATACTAACTCTGTGGCAGGCTGGGCTCACAAATGGGATGTTTCATGGTAAAACAGGAGCGCTACATCCAAGGTCATAGACTGTGAAAGAGCAGAAACAGAAATCCTGCACAACTGATTTTTCAAAACCAGTACAGCCCAAGGAGCATCAAGTTCTGCTGACCTTCCTGGGGGTGCTGGAGACACCACCCCACCCCCATTCCAGAGTAAAGGGTGACTTCTCAGACAGTAGAGTTCCATTAACACCAAATTCACAACCACCACTGCTGCTGCCACCATGAGTCACAATTTTACTCCTATTGGGTCAAGCCCACCCAGCGGTACCAAAGTAGAGCAATTCAAACTGCAGTATTTACAAGTAAATACACCCAGAGGATTTCACTCCCATTTCTCTGTTTCCTGTATTTAACATATAGATATCCATGACTAGTAACTTTCTGGGAAGTTTGTCAGGAAAATAAGTTTTGCCTGGAGTCATAAATTCAAGATTTTGCTACTCCTCACTAATCATAACATGACCTGGTGCCATCAAGATCCTTGTTCTGAAGTTGTACAGCTCAGTGCTGCCTCCCCCAAGTGAATCTGGAGAGAGGACTCAAATCCCCATGTCATTACTTCATTATGGATAGACAGCTCCCACTGCCTAACAGCAAGTGGAGTCACTTAAAGTAATAATGCACCTCTGTTTGCTGTCAATTCTTTTTAGGGGTAAATTTTCAAAGGTTGGCTTTGTTTTTCTCTTTCTCTCCCTGTGAGAATTTACTTTGCTCTATAACTTTTACAGGCTGGCTGCCTCAATCTCCCCACGAACATGCCTCTCAACATGCCTGCTCTCAATATTGTAGAAGCACTGTGCTGAATGGAGTGAGATTCACCAATCAGTATGGCATGAACAATATGAACTTCTATCTTCACCTCAACATTGACACAAAGGATCACAAAGATGAACAGCAGGAACAAAACCCGTTTCTTCCTCTGGCTTGAGAGAATCTTGGTAGAATAACGAACAGGTACACTCTGAGTTATTTTTACAGGGTAATTTAAAAGGCTTCCAATAGAAGAGTAATTTCCTGGAGTAGATTTTCTGTAGCAGTAGTCAGCAAGAAACTTGACCACTCTTAAATGAAGTGTTAGCATTTTACAGAGGTTATAGGAGGTGGTTCTTGATGACAGCAAAGCCCTGGAATCAGTTAGGGTCCCTCCATTCTACATTCCTATGACTTAGCGGGATACAGTTTCCCACTTAAAAGCAGAGCCATTTCTGCCTTTTCCAAATGTGTGGAGAGAACCCTACGGTTGCCAAATGTGCAGAGAGAACCCTGGTCCTACCTTAGATCAGGGTTGCCTCAAGCCTCAGCCCTAAAAACTAGCCTTGCCAGGGTTGCTGCTGGTATTAGTAAAGACTTACTAGCAACGCACATAGCTGGCTGCCCAATGCGCACAAAACTTGGCAAAGTCTCTTCAAGAAAACATAGTGCTTCTCCACCAGGCCTTCTCCATCTGCTGTCCTGGGAATGAGGGGAGGGGGGAAAAACAGGATCACAGTTACTCATGCTGTAGGTAACAGGCACACTGCTGTCTATCTTGTAGATCAAAAGAGGACTAGAGCAATTTGATTTTATTGCAGTGGGATTTTCTTTGCTATTATCAAGAAGTACTGCTTTATTGGCATCTAAAACCTCTGAAATTGCCTCTCTGAAAGAGTTTCTCCTCTTGATCAGTTTCAGGCTAAAACAGAAAGCCAGGGAAGCTGTGATATTTTGTGATATTTGTCCTTCAATTATGGGATTTGAAAAAAAAGTGCAGTTTTTCAACTTTTGCAAAAGAAATGGTGGTTTCGTTCTCTCCTATCCAGTCCCTGCTTCCCACAGTTAAGCAGCAATATCTTTTGCGCTTACAAAGTCATTTGTGTGCAGTTTTGTGTGAAATCACAGCGGCAGGGTGGTACTCACTGGGCAGCGGAGAGAATGCAGTGCATGGCAACGTCTCCAAACAAGACCATCAGAGGCTTCCGATCCTCCAGCTTACCCTACATGCGAAATGCCTCAATTAGAACATAACTATTTATTCCCACCTATGTAACTCTTTAATTCCATTACAAGCAAAATTAGGAGATTCACAGTTTTTCTTCCAGCATGGGAGGGGTGTACAGTCCACATACGATTTAAGTAAAAGCTTGCCAAAAATTCTAAGGTATTTCTGATCTAAAAAAAATTCTGCAAGCAATGCCCCCACAGGAACTTTAAACCACACAGCCGATCCTGAGACATTAACTCTTCTTCACAGAAGACTGGCTAGTTACCTATAGGCAGCTGATAAACACTCAGCCTTGACACTAAGGTGCTTGTGAATGTATGGGTCAAATGACCTGTTTATACCCTGCTGTCATGCCTCTGAGCTGCCAGGTGACGCAGCTGATGATAGTGTTTCCCACTTCACAGTTGTAGGAAGTGGGGGTAAAAAGTCAGTGGGGACCTCCAACTTTGAACTGCAAGCAGAGGCGAGCACAGAAGTTGGAGAGGGTTCCAACAGTTGCTGTATGTATTGTGCTGGCATGACATTTGCACCAAATATGATTAACATAATCAGTGAAATTTGAATTTTGTTTCTTAAATAAAAGGGCAAAGATATCGTTGCTCAATCTGGAGAATTATATAGGAAAATAGGAGGAAAATAAAGGGGAGCCAGAGGAGCTGGGGAGGAAGAACTCACTTTCCTGCTGACAGCAATCAGAAGACACTCTGCTGCTCCCACTTGGAGTTCAGGCTCATTTAGGAGTAGACACAACATCTCCAAGAGCTTGCAGTTGTCTGCTGTGATATGGCTTAGAGCTACCCAGTCAATGTAGCCAGCCAAAGTGTTGAGCGCTGCTATCCCCACACGGCAGTTTGCCTGGGCCTGTGAACAGAGAGGAGGCAAGAGGTCAGAGCCAGAGAAAAACACCAATTCCCATCTAAAGCCATCCACTCCCTGGAATAACAGTGCCAAGAACCCCCCTGTAAAGTGAGAAATTTGGACCCTTCTGCTGCTATGCCTCACTTCTCAATGCATTTGTATTATGAGGGAAAAAAACCTATATGTAAATGAGAACAGCAGGCAATATACTCCAAAGCCTGGGAAAAGTCTAGTTCTAAACAACTTGCATATTAAGAATGACTAATGCACTAACTCCTATATAGCTCCACTCACCTTTGGCTCCTGAGCCAGATCAGTCTTCTGAAAAAGAAAGAACAGATTAAGTAAGTGGCCAGCTACAGTACATGCTTCCACCCAGCCACTGCTGAAAAGGCAGCCAGAACAGCTCCCTAGTGGAAGAGGCTGCATCACAGTCTCCCACTTAGGACATTGCTGCAGCCAACAAAACCACCACCACAGCCCCCTGAGAGGTAGGACAACAGGACTGAACTGCAAGTTAAGTCACACCTTCCTTCTCATCCAAAAGATAACACTCCAGTCAGCAGGCACCAGGGAGACACAGGGGACAAGGAAAGGCAATTTTGGTGCTTCCTGGAGGCCTCCAGGGAAGACATTTTCCACCTTCAAGAGCATCTTACATCCAAAAGTCAGACTCTGAAAAATGCTGGTGGCTTTTATGTGCCAAGATTCAGGTCTGAAAAGGGTGATTTCTCCGTGGTCAGAAAGGCAGCTGGAGAGAGTTGGGGCAACAGCTTACAGCCTGACTCCCAGTCCCAGACACTTAACAGCAACAATGCACTGCTTGCACCATCTTTTTGCCTAATGCAAGCGAGTCCCTCAGACACTCAAGTTTGATTTGTTTTTCAGATGCAAAGATACCACAAACAAGGTTTAGGTTTGGAAACTCTGTTTATCGATCTATTCACTGCAGCAAATTTAAGGTAATTGGCTTGTGTCCCAAACATTTAATAAATGACCCACCTTATAAATATGCTTATCAATTAATCCATCATACTTATAAGCAGATTATTATGGTCTGGGGGAGTTGTCTGTCATCTACTCCAGCCTCAATGTGCAGACAGGTAAGTGAACACCAAACCCTCAGAATTTACCCTATGCATAAACATCCCAAAGATCTGCTAACCTGTGGAGTGGTGAGGACTTCTTGTTCCTGGGGTGTTCCAACCTTGCCAATCAGAAAGATTCCACCGTTAGCAGAAGCAGCCACACTTCAGAGTCTCAAGCATTGCAATGCAAACCTTACCTGGAAATGCATTTCAACCAGACTACAAAACACACCAGGGTCACCCACCCACCACCAGGAACTGCACTGCTCTAAAGGGGAGTTTGTTCAGCCTCTCAGTGCATCAGGAAAATTACAGAAGTCAGGTAGGAGAGGGTTTTTCTTTGCCTTCCAGTTTCACATTTAGTATAACTCTGGATTTTAATTCACAGAAAAAAAAAAGCACAAGAGATACACCTAAGCAACTTGTTGCTAGTTTGGTTTCTCAGTTGTGCTTCACTCTTAAATCTACTTCCTTCTCACAGGAACACACTGGGTTAGAAACTTTCTTCGCCATCCATCATGGCCAAGCTGCACATCTCTGACTGTAGGTAAGAATTCAGGAAAGAAATTCTCTTTACACAAAAGAGAAAAGCACTCCTCACCACAGCTTGACATAAAAAAGGGCTTCCTAACTTGAGCTCATGGAGAAAAGGACCAGAGGCCCAGATGCACGTTGAGACATCAGAAACTCACATGCATTTTGGTGCATCACCTCAAATACACCACTGCAGCACGAGAGAGCAGACATGAGTCCAAGTCTACCTGTTTCTGCCACAACCACACCTTCATTTTGCTAAGCCATACACCCCTAGTGTCAGCAGGGCATTCCAACAGTAAGGATGAAGCACACATCCGTTCAAGCCATTTACACTAGCAATACCAAACTATCAACACTAACCCCATCAACTTGGTGTGTTCAGTCTCTTTCATCACACCAGCTCCCCAGGCCACAGCATATCCTACCTCACAGTGACAGCAACAGATTTCACAGTTTCTGCACCTGCTTCCCCAGTACCTAAACACCAGCAGCACTGACTGAGCCCAAGGAAAAGAAACTCTTACCACGCATCTGTACTTGTTGACGTTCTGCTGCAGGGCAGTTACTAGGAAGCTGAAGATCTTCTCCATGTTCTGGGTTAGAGTTTGCTGGATATCTCGTCGTCGCTGGGTAGGCAGAGTTTGAAAAGTCACCACATCCTCTGCCAAACGTAGGAGGATGAACATCACCAGTTCTGTCTGGGTTTCCTGATGTCCCAAAATAAAATACGCTCTATCAGCACAGTCCAGAGGCTAGCTCAAAGATGTGGAGAGAAAGTGAGCATGCATGAAGATACAAGTCATAACTTGGGAAAACAAGACAGGAGGACGGTCCTCTCTCTGTCAAAGTCATCTATTAGAATAGTTTAATCTTACAGGGATTTTTGAGTCCATCATCAGCCTGCCTCACCTCACCACTAGTGAGTCAGGATGATGGAAGACTGAACCCCACACTATGAGCAAGCGAAAGAGAACAGACAGTTCTGACTCATACCCCTTGCTTGGAGAGGGTATCCAGCTCCTTTAGCATGTCAGGCCAGTGCTGAGGCCATTCACGCTTGATCATCTCCACCACAATGCGAGACAGAACATCCTTAATGTGACTTTCCTCCTCCAAGATACTTTGAGTTCCCTGTGACAGAAAGGGGGCAGTTATACAAAACAGCAAAGATAAGGCCTTTTATAATTCTCACTTGGGAAGCACAGTGTCTGCAAATATTACAAACCACAGAAACTAAACACAACAAAACAAAACACAATATTGGGCAGCTCTTCGTTGCAGCTACCTTAGATGACACTCCTACACTCCCAAGCATCCAGAGGGATTTTCCTCAAAAGAAGGTCACTTGGTCACGAGAGCAATCAGAACAACAGAGAAAACATGACTAAGATAACAACTTTAGCATTCTTGCAAAGGATAAGAACATCCAATGTTACTGAATTTCCTCCTAAGAAAAGAAAAAGTACCTTACATAAGTTATACAAGCCTCGCAACTTCCTGCCATGTGAGGTGACATGGTTATTCACCCGACAAGACAGAGAAAAGCACTGAAACAACTAGAGTTGCATAGGGGAAAAAGCAATAAAAGGCAGAATTGAATTCAGGTCCTCTATGCTAATTATCTGGTGTATTTTTTCCATTTGCTCCCACATTTTGTCTTCAAGTGAAAGAATTTCAGAGATCAGCATGGGGTAGCAAGTACTTACACTGGATATGAGGCCCATGACATTGTTCTTTAGATAAACTTTTTCTAGGCGAGGCATATTGTTCCAGCGGTATCTGTTAAAAACAAACAAACAGGACACCAAGTCAAAACACTTGTAAAGATCTCTGACTGGATTCTCAATGAACTTTTGCTTGGCTTCTTTACCTAAACTAGAGACACTACAGCTCTCTGCCTCTGCCAGCACCCAATCCCTTAATGAAAAGGCTGAGTTAAAACTGCTGCTGGCAAATGGGCGTGCCCCACCGAGGTCAACAGACACAGCAGCAAAAGCACAAAGCAAAGCACAAAGCATCAGGTCTATAGAGGCAGCAGAGAAAGGAATCTCAGAACTGAACTAATACAAAGCCTCTTTGTTAGCACAAGGCTAATGACAGAGAACACTGCAAAGACCTACTGGTAACCCAGTGGGTTTATTTTCATCTTGTGATGTCAACGTGTCTTATAGTTCTGTAAATCAACCTTCCCAACCCGCCTGAAAGCCAGTCTCCCCTCTCCTTCTTTAACAGAGGAGAAAAGGATCAAAACAGGACAGCAACTGTCCTCTGATGCAGAACAGTCTCCCTGCGTCCTGAAAGTGTCTCCCCGGCGCGGGAGGCGCCGGAATGGGCGCAGACCTCACGCCAGCGGCGGGGTGGCGGCAGGCCGGGACTCTTGGCTGGCCCGGCGGCGCGGGACGAGGACGAGCCGCCTTACTTGACCACATGCTCCAGGATCTGCAGGCCGAAGTGCCGGACGATGGCCGTCTGCGTCTTCTCCGCCAGCTTCAGCCCGCAGGGCACGCAGATGGGGCACTTCTCCTTGAACTCTTCGCAGAACTGCGGGAGAGAGAGAGGCCGAGACACGCAGTTACACACCAGGGCACGAACTGGCAGCCCTATCCCTGAAGCAGCACGCCCGGGGGCAGCCGCCCGACCGCCCCGCCGCCTCCCCCTGCCTGCCGACGGCTCCCAGCGCCTCAGGGGCCGCCCGGGACTTGCCCGTCCCCGTTCTCGTCCAGCCCGGGGCCAGAGGGACGGAGCGCCCGCGTGGCCGGAGCCCGGCGCCCTCCCTCCACCTGCCCCTGCCCGGCCGGGGCGGTACCTTGAGGGCCTCCAGGCGGTACCGCTGTGTGGACGCCGGGTCCATGATGACGGTCACGGCCTTCACCAGCTGCTCGCAGAGGCCGCTCACCTGCTCGGCGGACATGGCGGCGGCGGGCGCGCGCCACCGGCCACCCACGGGCGGACGAGCGGGGCGGCCGGGACGCGACTCCCGCGCATGCGCCTTGGGCGCGGAGAGGACGGCGGGGGAAGAGCGGGCGCCGCGCGCCGCCGGGGCGGGGACAGGCACGCACCCTGCGAGAACTACAACTCCCGGCGTGCCCCGCGCGGGGGAACGACACACCCACGACTACGGGTGCCGCGGGGCGGGGCTCGCGGTCATTCACCCCGCCGGGCGGGAGCCGCTGGCGGCGGTGTCGGGATGTCGCGGGGCCGGGAGCGCGTGGTGGCCCTGGTGGACATGGACTGCTTCTTCATGCAGGTGGAGCAGCGCCTCGACCCGCAGCTGCGCGGCCGCCCCTGCGCCGTGGTGCAGTACACCGAGTGGCAAGGCGGCGGGTAGGTCGGCGGGGCGGCCATGGCGACCCCGGCTCCCTCCCCAGCGTCCCGCCGCTCCTGCACTGCCCTTCCGTGTCTTGGCAGGATCATCGCCGTGAGCTACGAGGCGCGCGCCTTCGGTGTGTCCCGCGGGATGTGGGCGTCGGAGGCTCGTGCGCTGTGCCCGGAGCTGGCGCTGGCGCGGGTGCCGCAGGCGCGGGGCAAGGCGGACCTCACTCGGTGAGAGCGGGAGCGGGTCGGTGGTGGCGGCGGGGGGCTCCTCCCGGCGCGGGGCGGCGGCTGAGCCCGTGCCCGCCGCCCGGCAGGTACCGGGATGCGAGCGCGGAGGTGATGCAGGTGCTGTCGCGGTTCGCCGCCATCGAGCGCGCCAGCATCGACGAGGCGTACCTGGACCTGACCGGCGCCGCCCGGGACCGGCTGCGCGCCCTGCAGGGCGGGCCGGTGCCCGCAGCGCTGCTGCCCAGCACCTTCGTGCAGGGACTGCCCGGAGACCCCGGCCCCGAATCCGGCGGGAAGGGTACGCACCCGGACCCGCTTTGCTTTGAGGCTTTACAGCGCAGCGAGAAAGGAGCACAGTGCCACTTTGTGCTGCCCTCCGCCCCCCCTGCACCTCCCCACAGCCCTGCCGTCCCCCGTGTTCTGTCCTCTCCTGCTGCATCGGTAACGCTCCCTATGCCATCAGCAGAGGCAAGGCAGCTTTATCTCTCCCTGAAGCAAGAGGGTGGTAAATGGGGTCTCTGTTTTCCCCAGTGCATGGATTTTAAGGTGCCTGCTTCTCCTTCCTGTGGTTGGCATGCAGTTACAGAATCCTGTGGCTGCTGGCTGATGCTACTGGTCCCTTTGCTGGGCTCAGCAAGGAACACCCATACTATGTCCCCTTGTGGTCCTCTTTGTGTCCCTTACCTAGAGGAGCTACGCCAGCGTGGCTTGCACGAGTGGCTAGCATCGCTGTCTTTCGATAACCCTGATTGTCCTGACCTGCAACTGACCATGGGGGCCGTGATTGTGGAAGAAATTAGAGTGGCTGTAGAAGAAGCCACTGGATTCAGGTGTTCAGCTGGCATCTCGCACAACAAGGTACGCCCATAACATATCAGCCTGATTTCTTCTGAGTAGCGGAGTCAAAATATGCTGTAGATGCTCTCCTATACACACTTACGAGTCTCCTATAGAAGATGAGCCAAGTGGGGAATGCAACCCTGTGTGATCACACCTTCAGGGAAATTTTAGGACATCGGGAAATGAGACAAGTTGTTATGCCAGAGATGTGGCCTGTCATTTACTGCCTGGATTCTTAGTGTACCCTAATGAGCGAGCTCACTAGGAACAAAAGGGATTTAAGTCCCCCAGAAGCATTTTCTGTGAAAAACCCACAAGCTTAAAGCAGGTAATCTCCACCTTGAGTTTCTGGCAACAGTGGCTGAAGCCAGAGAATGGATTTTACTGACACAAATTCTCAGCAACTCGGAAGAAGAGCAGCACCAGTTTGGGGCACTGAGGTGGGCTGGATTGCTTTTCCCCTTTCTGGTCAGTTGGTCTGTACCCCGCTGGCCACGCTTTGGGTGATGCTCAGCCAGCTGCCGAGAGCAGCCACAGGAGCACTTGGTGCATGACAGCAGCTGCAGAAACAAACGGACTCGATGCTGCAGCTACTGAGGCTTTCCTGTGGGGTGAAATGCAGGGTGGTTTGCTGAGAGCACCCCTTTCATTCTGCAGAAAAGGGGCTTATCTGTATAGGTATGACTTTAAAAATGCAGACTCTGACTGAAAAAAAAAAAAAAAAGACCAAACAGATGCTTTGGAGTTTAAGGAAGATAAATTTAGTCTTAGATTGCTGCAGAAACAACTGGAACTATCCCCAGCTGTACACAGGTACTGGAGCTCATTCTGCACCAGTATACTTTGAAACTAGAGCAGACTGTGAGGCAGAAATGAGCTAGCTGAGGAAGATCACTGGTGTAGAAATTTCCAGTGGAAGGGATGTTCAATTTTTGCCTTTTTACCCTCATCAAGAATAATAGAGAACATCCCTGATATTCCTAGCAGCTTGTCTCAGCTTCCATTTTCTATGGCCAGCATTTTAATTTTTTTAAGGGAGTAAGGAAATTTTGATGTACTGTGCTATCCCTGAAGAACTGTGTATCTGCAGCAGCAAGCACAGTGCAGAGATTACCAGAGCCTACAGGTGGCTGTGCTTCCACAGCCAGCTCACCCCTGTAGGTACAAACGTGCAGAACGAAACAAGTGCTAGGGGCTCTCAGCAAACCACCCTGCGTTTCACCCCGCAGGAAACCTTCTGTAGCTGCAGCATCAAAGCCCGTTTGTTTCTGCAGCTGCTGTCATGCACCAAGTGCTCCTGCGGCTGCTCTCGGCAGCTGGCTGAGCATCACCCAAAGCGCGGCCAGCGGGAAACACACTCACTGACCAGAAAGAGGAAAAGCAACTGAGCCCGCCTCAGTGCCCCAAACTGGTGGTGTTCTGCCTCCGAGTTGCCGGGAATTTGTGTCAGTAAAATCCATTCTCTGGCTACAGCCACTGTTGCCAGAAACTCAAGGTGGAGATTACCTGCTTTAAGCTTATGTTCTTTCTGCAGAAAACTCTCCCAAGGGAGTTTTCATCCCAGTGTGGTAACTTGTTAGGCAGAGTACACCAGGAACCCAGCTGATACATGAGACCAATCAATTGAGCTATTTGGAAGCACCTGGAGGATAACGGTGTGGTTTTATCAAGAACCACTAGTGTCAAACTGATTTTATGTGCCCTTTTTGACGGCATAAGTGGCTGAATGTTCAGGGGAGACTGCAAATGTGAGGTGTTACCCTAACACACCTCACCCTGAGCTGCATAAGCTGATGATACTGTAGCAAAACATGATATGACTGAGGTTGTCTAAAGGGCATGCATCTAGCTGAAGAAAATCTTGCTGTTTCCCATAATGCTTTTATTCAGTGAATTGCACTCAAATTAGGATGTTTAAAGTGGGATCCTGGGGGGATCTGTCTGAAGTCTGCTAAGAGCCAATATTTTCACTGAAGCCTACAGAAAGGGAACAGCTGTATGAATTCAGGTGATGCTAAGCACAGATGGGGCTTAGGGCTTGGGCTGTGAGAGTTCTGAGGGATTAAATTAGAGTTGAAAATTCTGGGCTTGAAAAAGCCCAGAAATAGTCTGAAATCACCAAACGGTGTTTCTTGTGCTCCTCACAGACTTTTTGTGGTTTACAGAAAAAAAGCAACCAGCAGGCTTTTGGCTAAGCCACAGTAAGTCAGAAAGTACCCTGGAATTATTGTGGACAAGCAGCAGGATGAATCAGTAATACGAGCGCTCTTGTAGAAACAGCGAATCCTGTTTCAGCATGTGTGGTTTACGGAAGGTGTCAGAAAAAGTAAATTGTTTCTCCCTGTGTAGTCTCAGTGATTGGTTCGGCTTGCAGCACTTACTGTGGGTAAACTTGGAAGAGCGTCCGGTGAAACAAGAAAAAACAGTAACTGGACACCTGAAAAGGGATCTACTTTGTCTAGAAAAGAATTGTAAGCCTGAAAGACAGGCTATTAATAAAAGTCATAGTTCAATAGGCAGGCAAGAGATCTTGCTTACTTATAGGATGTGTGGCAAAGCAGTGAAAGAGGAAATTATTAGACTTGCTCAAAAAAAGCCCGAACACCCAGCTAAACATATTTCAAGCTGGTCTGTGTATTCTTGATCCTGTGGTAGCTTAGAGTGGGAAGGGGAACTGTGTGGCAGATAGGTTGGAGGACGTCCCTTCCAGGCTAGCAATTCTGCATATTTCAGATTTCCTTTTGTGGATCTTGCAGAGAGAAGATTAAAATAGTGACATTGAGAAGAAGCAAGATAAACACAGAAGCTGAAGGGGCAAGACATAGTGAGAGACATAGCCTGGGGAGTATTGTGGGGATGCTATGGAAGCTCTAGCATGCTTGCCTGATGGAAAACTAAGCCAGCCAGAACAGGTGAGATAGACTGAGATCCCCTAAGCTGCCTGGAGCAGGAGTCCAGCCCTTTGCTGAGATAGAAGTCTGGCACCAGCTTTGCTTCCAGAGTACCCAGCCAGTGCATGTCACCTCCCAAGGCAGATACTGCCTGGGAACAAGCGATGGTGTTCTTCAATCTTCCTAGCAGTTATCTGATGGCAGCTCTTAGAGGTGATGCAGCACAAGCCGTTGGGTAGAGCCACAATTAAGTCAGTGCATGGTGTGTAATAACAGGGTTTCCACCCTCTTCTCTGTTACAGACACTGGCAAAACTGGCCTGTGGGTTAAACAAGCCCAACCGCCAGACACTGGTGTCAGCACGGTTTGTGCCGCAGCTCTTCAGCCAACTGCCCGTCAGCAGCATGTAAGTACTGGGGAGCTGCCTGCTCTAGTGCAGCTTGGGGCTGTTCCTGGCCACCTCAGCACAGAGCAATTTGATGCTTGCTGATAGCAGCCAGCAAAGGCTTTGAACTCCACAGTGTGTGCTCTTCAATGCTTGCAGTAACAAATAGGGGGGGAATCCTGCCAGTAATCCCTCATGGCTATAAATGACCGTTCAGGAGGAGTGTGCTTGGGAGTTGAAGCCCTGGTGGTGAAGTGCCTGTGGGCATCCTTTCCCTGGGAAGGACTGTGCTTAAGAGGATTGCTGGGGTGCAAAAGTGTAAGCCAGGAGCAACTGGGGGCAAGGAGGCTGTTCCCCGGTGTGAGTGACAGCTGTGCTCCTAGAGAACAGATGTGGTTTGGTTTTGAGCATCCATTGTGCACAAATACTTGTCCTGGTGTAGGGAAGCATTACCAGCACCACTTGCTCCAGAGGAATAGATCCCTAGTCCTGCTTTCCAGACCTGCACTGCTGTTCTCTGCCTTCAGTGTCTTGCTAGGGATAGAGGGGGGTGTGTCTGGGGAAGAGTCCTGTCTGTGTAGGAGGAATTGGGGCACATGTCAGGCATTCTTCAGAGCATGGTTTGGGATCAATTTTTGAAGATGGAGCTGAGGGAGAAGCACTAAAATAGGGTGAACCAAGGAGCAGTTCCTACCTCAATTCCTATTGTCCTTTTATTGTGACCAGAAGAGCTGTTAGGTGCCAAGAGTTCCCTGTTGTCCTGCTAGTTCTTGAGTGCTTCTAGCTGTCTTCATCTAGGAACAGCTGCTGCAAGAAGACTGGTCATAGTCTCCACATAATGCTTCATTTCAGTTTTCTCTTTTTCTTCCTTTCTCTGTCATAGCCGTAACCTGGGAGGCAAGCTTGGCACTGCTATCACAGACATCCTGGGAGTAGAGTACATCGGGCAGCTGACACAGTTCAGTGAGACTGAACTCCAGACTCACTTTGGAGACAAAACTGGGTAATGATAAACCACTCACCAAAACTAGGCAGGAACTGAGACTCCCTTTCAGTCACAGGTGGTTCTGCTGTTATTAGGAAGGTTGGAAGGTAAATCTTCAGTGACATCTTTGAGAAGCACTGGTCTGGCAGGCCCACAACAGATTTCCAGTCTCACTTCTCCCAGGCACCCTCCCCAGGATAGTGTTTTGCCTGTCAGCCAGCTCCTCAGCCTTCCTCTACAGTGTCCAAGGATGGGGCAAAGCTGTGGAATGGCTCCCAGCAGGCTGGGAAGAGAGCAGTCTTGACAGTCCCATCACAGAGGAAGTTACAGGGCTGGACTGGAGCCTGAAACACCACTTCTGTGTCCAGAGCAGCAGCTGAGGTGCCCTGCAGACTGATGAATTGTTGCCACTTCAGGAAGAGGTAGAGGAGTTGTGCTGACAGGCAGTTAAGGCCTGAAGGAATCCTGGCTGTTCAGCTGTGGCTGCAACTGCAGAGCTGAAAATGAGAGGCAGAGTCACAGCTTGCACAGAGCTGAAAGTGTGGCTCAGCAGAAGGCTGACATGCTGCCCAGTGATGCTTGTCTGTAGCTGCCTTCACCTCATACTTTCTTTGTGGCTTTCAGGTCCTGGCTTTATGACTTGTGCAGAGGAATTGAAGAGGAACCTGTCAAAAACCGGTACCTGCCCCAGTCTATTGGCTGCAGCAAGAATTTCCCTGGGAGGGCAGCCTTGGCCACGCAGAAGGCGGTAGGAGAAGCCTACATCTAGCACAAGGCTTGGCTTTCACATTGGAGAATATAAGAACACTAAAAACTGAGACTAGCTTGCAAAGCTGCTTTTTTGTGCAACTGTGCCCTGAAACTGAGGGAAGATGCACTTTACCTATTAGCTGGGGTGAGGTTCCCACTGAGCTGTAGGAAGATGGAAAGAGAAATCCAGGACAGAGGACCCAGATTACTTGGCAAAGTCTAGTAGTAATGCTGCAAAGCTTGTGTGGTATCTACAGTGCCCTTGCCTGCAGTGTTGAATCCTCACCTGGACTGATTTCTCCAAGAGTACTACAGATGTGAGGCCTTGTGATAGTCTGTGTCTGTTCCAGTCTGATCCCCAGTGTGAGGAGTGTTGCTCTTGTGTTGTGGCAATGCTGGGAGCAGAGGCCCAAACTGTCTGTCACTCCTGTTTTGTCCAGGTGCAACACTGGCTCCTGCAGCTGGCCTTGGAGCTGGAATCCAGACTGAACAAGGACAGGACCCAGGTAAGGAGGGGAGGCACAGAGGCAGAGCCACACAGTGCATTTGCGCTGTGAGCGGTTTGCAGGAAGTTGAAGGTGGTGTGTGGCAAGGGAGGAAATCTGCTTGCCCATGGATGTGTGCCTATGTGCTGATGTGTCCCAAGCAACAAGGTGTGCAGGAGCATGGCTGGAAGGATGGTTTTGTCTCAGAACACTGCAGGGCTAAGCTCGAGCCTTGTCCTGTGCTTTAGGATGCAGGGACATGAAAGCCGCTGCACCTTCCTCCTGGCAGACTGCTGCTCCCTTGCAAGCCCTGTGCTGATGTAGCTGTGCCTGTGGGCTGTGGGAGGAAACGATATGCTCCAATCTGGATGGTGGGCTGCAGGCCAGGGAGAGAGTAATCCACCAGCTTTGGCGCTGCAGCGGTGCCAGGAAAAGTGGCGCAGCTGCCTTTGAGGGAAAGCAAGGCTTCCCTCAACTAACCGCTTCCCATGCTGTGTGGCACAGCTGTACAAGCACTTGCTGTTGTGTGTTCCATTCCTTGGCGATCATGCCGAGCAGAACACACCGTCCCACCGCACTGTCGACAGGACGGTCGCGCGGGGCTCCAGGCAGGGGACGGTCCCCGCGACCGTTCCTCCCCCTTCCTGCAGGAGTCGCTGGAAGCACAGCTCATCTCTGCTCTGTTCTCCCTGCAGAACCACCGCGTGGCCCGGCAGCTGATGGTGGTCATCCGCCAGCAAGGGGACACCCGTGTGTCGCGCTTCTGTGCCCTGTCCCGCTACGACGCACAGAAAATGTGCAACGACGCCTTCACCCTCATCCAAAACTGCAATGCGGCTGGGATGCAGCAAGCCGCATGGTGAGTGTGGGACAAAGTGGGCCACCTCCCTGTCAGGTCTGGTTTAGCTGTGAGAGGTGCTGGCTGAGCCAGAGACACATGAGAGTTACGCTGAGGGGCAGGAAAAGTGATTCCCAGCACCCTCACAGAGGCGTGCAGCAACCTCCTATCTGTAGGACAGCTATGAGAGCCTGGCCTCCTCCTAGCCCCCCATGTGGCAAGACACTTCTGACTTCTGTACTTGAAGCTGATGATTGCTACCAGCTGGGGGGTGTCCAGCTGGAGCGAGGCTGTCCTGGCCCTGCTGGGCTGCAGAGGCCTTGCTCTCCTACCGTAAGGACAAAGGTGCTTTTTGGGAGCAGGCCGTTGGGGCAGAAAGGAAAATGAAAGTACACAGCTCCCATCTTCAGCATTCCTTCCTTCCTTCTGCTCTGCCGTGAAGGCAAGAAGGTACTGTCTGTTAGGCTCTGACAAGGCTGCTGCTCTCTTAGGGCCCTCTCATCTTGTCTCACAGCAGCTCTGTCCTGTCGTGGACTGGAAGTCCAGGCTGGCAGTTGTCTGCCCCTGCTCTAGTGCCCTTCCCTTTAGGAATTGCTGTTCTGGGAAGAGGTTGTCTGCTCTGCCCAACGCAGCCTGCTATGTCTGTTCTGGAGGTAGCAATACTAATGTTTTGTCAGAGGAAACGTCTCTCCCACCTCTTGCCAGATACTACAGTTCCCCTGTCTGTGAGTGATTTATGTGGCTTGAAGTCTTACCTCAAAAGACTTCTTGCTTCCCAGGCTGATGTCTGAGCTGATGTTGGTCTGTCCTGTGCAGGTCTCCACCGCTGATATCAGTTCATCTCTCAGCAAGCAAGTTCTCGGAGCCTGCCACCCTCTCTGCAGGCATTGCCACCTTCCTGATGGGTGACACCCAGCCTGATGGCACTGCCACCACGAGCCAAAACACCACATCTTCTGGGAGGGCCAGGGTCAAGTTCTTTAGAAGCCCAAGCAAAGAGCTTAGGCAGAAGCCAGCTAATGCTATTGAGTCATTCTTCCAAAAGGCAGCAGAACAGCAGCCATCACAAACAGCAGCAGCAGCAGCAACCAGCTTGCCCACTGCTACCACTGCAGGGTCACCTGTGCCCAGCCCCCCAGAGCACCAGGAGAGAGCTGGTGTTAGACTTGCCTCTGTGCAGTGTGACCTGGAGTCCCCTGTGAAGCAGAGTCCCAGCGATGCCAGCCCTACTTCTCCTTACAAGAGGCCTCCTTGTGAGAAGCTGCCATCAGATGCTACACAAACACCCTCAACTCCACCCAGCTCCAGGACCCTTCTGAAATTACAGTCAGCTATGGAGGGAAATGAGCAGAATTTTCCGCCCTCTCCTGAGCTTGTCCCGCTGCCTCCTGCCTCACCAGGAGACCAGCAGTGCTGTGACAAGTGTGGCCAGCTTGTGCTGGTGTGGGAATTCCCAGAGCACATGGACTACCACTTTGCTCTGGAGTTGCAAAGCTCCTTTCTGAAGCCCAGTGCTCCCGTGGCTCCAGCAGCAGCTCCCAACCCAAAGGCTGAAGGGTCCAGGTCTCCTGCTAAGGCGAAGAACAAGCCCAAAACTCCAGCAGGATCTAGTGCAAAAGGACCCAAAGAAGGTGTGACAAGAACTTTAGATTTTTTCTTTAAGCGCTTACCTCCGTAACTCCCAGCCAGATGAGGTGTTTTTAAAGACTCAGGGTTTTTAAAGACTCAGTGTTTTTAAAAAATCAGTGTTTTTAAACAATCAGTGTTTTTAAACAGTGTTTTCAAAGAATTGGTGTTTTTAATCACAGTTAAAAGTTTTTATACTGCCTGTGAAGTTTTAATGCAGAAAAATCTAATAAATTATCTCTACCCCACATCTAAAAGGAACTGGAATTTGTGAATTGTGTATGATGTTAGATGTACCCAGTTTAGCTGGTGGCAGCTAGCTTGCCTCTGCCTGCTTGGTGCTATTAGAAGCTTCATTCTACTCTCACCCACATCTCTTGCCATAGGTATTTCTGTAGCATCACTGCTCAGTAATTCTATTCCTCCTGTAAAAGGCAGCCACAATGGCTTATCCCAGGGAATCTTCAGCCAAGCATAGGCTTGAACTCCTTTCCAATCACTCAGTGTGAAACCTTCACCTCATGGTGGTTCTTCTCTTGCTGCAGTTGCAGGCCTTGCCCTTACTGTATAACTTATGTATGATAGCTTAGCCCTATCGTTCCTTCTCTCCTCCCTACCTGGAAGACTGATTTTTATTCCCTCCCTTCTGCCCCCCAGGATTTTTGTTATAGATGGTTTTGCAGTTTTCTCTGTGTAGCAGTCTATTTTGTGATGCTTATCACCAGCTCAGGAGCACACAAGACTACTCCCGCCATAAGATTTGAGGAAGCAGTAGCTGCACAGGCATACTTTTTGGTGGGCTTTTGGAAATCTTGGTTTTAATTCCTAGTAATTGCTGTAGACACATAAACAGTCTACTGCTAGAGTCTTCCTGGAAGGGGACATGCCAGAGTCACACAGCCCACTGTGAAAGCTCTTCTCTGCCAAAGAAAGAGCGTATAACCACGTTTTTCCTCCTTCCCAGACTCTTGAGTCATACTAGATGCAACTTGTTGACAGGTACCTGTTCTGATTGTGCTCCGCCAAATGACTTTTTCAGCTCTCTGGGCCACAGTTCACATCAGAGTGGCTGCCCCAGCGCCCCACAAATTACACAGCCAACAAAGCAGAACGTTGTGGAAGGGACAAGTAGGCAATGAGAGAGGGTGGGACAGGCTCCAGGGCAAAAGCAGTGCTTGCCCTCAGCTGCCTGGCAGGGCTCAGCTCTGTGCTACACCACAAGCTGCCTGGAGCCCGCCAGAAGCACTGCTGCCAATAATTTGAACTTGGCTCCTAGGGAAGGGAGAAGGAACGTGCCACGTCAAGGCAGCACTGGATGGGGTTAGGAAACACACATTGCAGAGAGTTTCGTCAGCTGCAGGCTTCCCTTCCTCGGGGAAGGGGGGAGGAGAGCCTTTGAGGCAGCAGGTAATGATGCAAACTGCAGCTCTATTTGCATGTGCTGTTTTCTGGACTGTACCATCCTAATTGCAGCTGTTGAGCTGCTCTCTCCTTCCAGCTGACAGCCTGTGCTGGGAAGGTGCTACGTTACTGGGGGAGGGGTGGGGTGTGTCTCATACTTGACAACACAATTGTGAGATTTCAAGAAGCACAAGAAGCTCATTCTGGTGCATGCAGCTCTGCTGGTAATCAGCAGAGGAAGGAATTATGGAGTCACTCCCACTAATGACAGTCCTAAGGTTGCAAAGTGACAAGTGTTCTTAAGTCCTCACATAAAGAGAAACAGCAAGAAGTCTGGCAAGATTGCCTCACGCTCCTGTGACAGTGGCACGTCTCATTTCCCAAGTATCTGGCAGGACCAGACTGTGCAGATGCCACTACCTGACACAAAAACAAGTTTAGAAGAGGCAAATCCCTTCAGTGACACAGGGAAGCCTTCCTGCCTCTGCTTTTTCCCAAGGGAACAACCTGTTCTTATGGAGAGAAGGCAGTCGCAAACCCCTTGATAAGGTCAAAGCTATTTTAAAAACAAACCATCTAGGTTAGATGTGTGCCCTAGAAAGCATCTCTTTAATTAGGCTCTGGGGGAATTTGTGACTGCGAGGAAGCTCTCACCACAGCCGGTTCCGCCCACAACAGCCCGAAGTGCTGTGCTCAGGGTGACGTGGCTGCCTGTCACCTCAGGCTGCACGCCCAGGCTTACTCAGATAAGCTGGGAGCGCAGGGTTGTAAACAGCAGCGCGCGTGCATTCCTTCCACACCACGGACTGGTATTTATAGGAATGAATGCAGGAAGCTTAGGAACGGGTGAAGGGTAGTCATCTCCAACTGTGATTCAGCCCCAAGGGCAGCAGGGTAAGGGCCCAGCTCCACCCTCGCTTATTGTACAACTCAGACAGCAAGCTCAATAAAACATCTTTATTCTGTACATTTATATATAGGTGCTAGGGGAACAGGGACAACCCCCAGCATTAGAAAAATTCAAGACAACAAAACAGCAATTATGAAGAGCATGGCACCGAGAACAGTCATGCCACAGATGGCAGGGATGAGGTGAGACCAGCCATTGGCTGTTTCAGAAAAGGTCACAGCACCCCATGCCCACTTTGGAGCAGAAAACACCAGGGCTGCTGCAAAGAGCTGGAGCTCCCCCCCCATACTCCCCGGTAGCTTTCTTTGTGACCCACTAGCACCAAAGGGAAGACTGGCAGCTGGGGCCTGCAGGCATTGGTGAAAAGACTGTGTCACTGGAATACCCAGCCCACTGCCAGGATGGGAAAAAAGGGATCCTTCTTAGGCAGTGACCCTGAGCCAGCAGCTCCTTTCTCACTGCTGGGCTGATAGGGATGCAGCAGAGGTTTCAGCTGGATCGGTGCTTCCTCCAAGGGACAGGTCACTCCTGAGCTGCCTTCCCTTCATTTATACCACCATTTCACCGGCTTCCCCACGCCTCAGCAGTCTCTTTGCAGGGTGCAGCTCCCCCCTCCTCACCTGCCAGAGCCCTTCCCACTGCAAAGTGCAGCTCTGTGATGCCCACAGATCTGCACAGCCCCACAGCCAGTGCCTGTACCAGCAGCCCAGAAGCAGAACTTGCTCTCAGGATGGCAGAAGGGATCTTTGGGTGTCCAAGTGCTATCACAGGCCCTTGCCCTTCTCTTTGGTCAGGGCTAGCAGGCCACCACACCACGTGGCAGGGCTGGCTGAAGACCTGTTGCTCACAGCAGACACATTTGGTCTAACAGTCAACAATAAAACCAAAGCCTATGTACAACTTTACAGACCTTGTTGCATCCTCCAGGCTACACAGGAGAGCTGCATAACAGGGAGTGGGAGACAAATGTGCTCCACTCTACGTACAGAGTCCTTGCTGGCAACATCAGCTTTCCTCTGACAACAACCCCCAGTGGCAAGGGAAAGAAAGGAATTCTTCCTCCAGGAGAAACAGAAATATAATCATGCCACTGTCAAATCACATCTAAACAACATAAGTCACCTGGTTTTGTGTAGCCTGTCCTCCTCACACATTAAGGCAAGCGTGTGAGGAGCAAGCTGGGCTGGAAAAAGCCACACCAGGGAGCCCACTGCAAACCACTGCTACCAATGTGCAGATGACACCGTCAGCTGAACATCCATGGAACAACCTGCTCACACCAGCACAGGCCCAGGCCCTGCTCTGCTCCACAGAATGGCCTCCCATTCAGCTGCTGCAAGGAACAGATGCAAGTACAAACTGTCTTTATGACATTATTTCAGGAGGCTGTGCCACTCAGAGCAGCCACAGCTTCCTAGGAGTCAGAAAGCAGGATGCTGAAGAAATGTGTGCATGTGAGTGAGGAACATGACATTTGTCCAACAGTAAGACACTCAGATTGGAATAATGCAAAACCAACACACAAATGGACACACAGCAGATTAAAGCCAACCAAGATTCAAACGGTTAAAAAGTGTCCTGAATGCATTCTGAGAGGTTCAGCCAAGCCCCTGTAGTAGGCAGCATGGCCTCTTCCATCCTCTGCCCAGAAGGATGTGCTGCAGGATGACTTGGGAGAGGACTGTTATCAACCCAGTGCTCAGAGAGCAGAAATGGGACCAAATCTTGTGTCAGAGATGGGAAAACGTCCCTTCACTGCTCATCTTCAAGGGCTCTGCTCCTCCCAACCAGCAATTTTCAAACAGTAAACAAAGCCAGAACTTGCCTGCCCAGGTCTGCAGGTGCCTCTGATCTATTCTGAAGAAGGGCAGGGTAATGAGAGCTGCAGGCGATCTGGAGAACATGCTTAACTTGCCCCATGTACGGTATTGAATGCGAGAGACTCTCCCAGGCTCCATCTCACAGTGCAGAGGAGGGACATCCACTCTAGAATGGGACAGCAGCAGCTCCAGGCATCGCTCAGAAAGCCACAGGAGCTCCCATCCTTCTCCCCAGGTGCTGGTGAGTGGAGATTTCTCTGACCTACTGGTAGTCAGAAGCTCAGCTGTCCAAGCCCCAGGGACTCCTCCAGGCCATTTTCTTTGGTGGTGATGGCTTGGAGGTCAGTGACATGCCCAATACCTTTGGTGACTCCTTCACGGAAAAGCAGTTTGGCTCCGATCTTCAAGTATTCAGGATGCTTGATGAACCTGAAACAGACCACTGCCTTCTCTCCTGTCCGCAGCTTGTCCTGAAAAGAAAAACGGGAGAGCTTAGACCTACCTCCCAAACCAATGCATGCAGGAGAGATGCATGTGGATGGTAAGATGAAGCAAATGAGCAGGTTGCTTTCCTCAGACTGCATGGCTTGAGCCCTTCCCATTACTGTACGCATATGGAAGGACAGGAAGATACAAGCTCTGGAGAGTTCACCTCTATTCACAGTCTTGCTGTAGTTCATCGTGCTGTTTGTTTTGTGAGAGGGAATTCTTTAACGTGTTGGGAGGAAAAGCAACCAAAGGGGCAGGATAAAGGGATGGAGTGTGTTCCTAGAAGAGACACAGCTACTCAAAATAACAGTAGCCCCTAGCTTTACTATAGGGCATGGTGGAATCCCCAAAAAAACCCACAGGGAAGGTTCATTTTCCTCCCCTTCCTTCCTATGGCCTACCTTTCCGTGGATCTTCTCTACGATAGCTGTCTGTCGCACATTCCCCACATGCACCGTCACCTGAAACCCCTTCCGGAAAGTTGTGGCATGGAACAACAGCACGATCTCGGCTTCAAACACTGAGCAGATGGTGGGATTCATTTCTGGGCTCACCATTACCATGCCCTGCAGAACAACCCAAAGCTCAGACTAGGTAGGGCCAGGCCCCTTGCTTCTGAACAGCCCGCGAAACCACAAACACGTCTCCACTCTGTGACTGGGGCTTGCATCCCATTCTCAGCCTTGTACTCATCCTACTTTGTAGCTTGTCCATTTCCTCCCCTTCCAGCAAGTTTCCTGCAAACATCTCTACTTCATTTCCACCCTTCCAATGGGGGATCTCCAGGGAAGCCTCCAGTCCTGCCCACTGGACCAGTGAACAACCTGGCAACAGCAGGACTCACCTTGCGCAGCAGGGAGCGGTCGAAGGGTCCAAGGGCCAGAGTGGCTGCCTGCCCAGCCCGCAGCACACGGCAGGCAGAGCGGTTCCGTTGGATACTGCACACCTTCAGCCGGAGAAACTTCCCATCGTCGGTGGGACCAACCACCAAGTTCTCCCCTTCTCGGCAGATCCCACTGCCCAGGGCAGAAGAGCAGGACACAGTTCATCAGGAGACAAGAAAGACATTTCACCCTCCAAGATCAACCTGCACAAATTCCCCAGCGCCAAGGAAGTGAGTGTCTTTGGACTATTATCCGGGACCAACTAACAGGGATACAGAGCTGGTGAGAACAGGGATTTCTTACAGCAGGGAAAGCCACACTATCACTCCCAAGAGTCCCAGGTATAGACAGGGGCCATTCCACCCCCAGTGCTCTGCCACACTGCATTGTTTCTGGTGGAGAGACTTCAGATGATGCCTGTTCTGTGTCGATGTGCTGGTAGCCGAAGTGCTCTGATTGCTCCCGGACATGGAGGGACAGCTGCCTTTTCATGGGGAAGCATGTAGTTAACCCCTGCTGGAATGGGAGGATTTGCCCTCTACATTCCCTCCCTCAGCTTGACGAAGGAGGAAAGCAATGCCTTGGGATCATGGCTAACCTCTGCCAACTCTGGATTCCTGGATGCCTTCTTTCAGCATGCAACACAACACATTCCTAATCCAGCAACTTTAGGGCAGACTCTTTGCTTGCCACCATGTGACCAATGGTCTGCTCATGGCACCTCCCAGCACCCTGTAGGGCTCTACCCTCACTTGGCCCAGTCACTCAGCAGTTGGGACTGAGCCTCACCCAGCTTCCACTTCTGCAGCGGGGCACTCTACCCTTGAGGGAACTCCAGCAACCATTCACATCCACACTTGTCTGCCTGGCCTCACTTACCTTGACAGAGTTCCTCCCACAACAGTCCCCACCTCTGGCACAGTATAAATTTCATCAACCTGCAGCAAGGCAACAAGAATAAGCTGCTCAGACAGACAGCTGTGAAACAGCACTCCAGAAATGAGGACAAGGTACCTTCCCCTTGTGTGAAGGAGGTGAGCTCTCTGCTGGTCATCAGACACTGTCTAGGAGCTTAACCAGCTTCCACTACCCTCCCATTAGAGGAATATCTGCCTTTTAAGTGGCAACCAGAGAAACAATCTTATCCCTGAGACAGATAGCCCTTGGTTAGGACACAGCCCAGCCTACTACATTTTTCTCAAGGACCGAGTCCTTTCCTTAATGTCTTCCAGTAGTCCAGGAGTTCATGACATCTCTAGCCATGGTGTCCAGATTTCCCAGAAGTTTCTCCCATGGCACAGCAATGACTGCAGTATCAGAGACTACCCTTACGCACCTGAAATTCTGTAAGTTGCTGCATTAATTCTTCCTGCTCTTTACTGTTGGTCAGTGGAGGGAGGATGTTGAGGAAGACTTTTAAGAGATCCAGGTTCTCTCCAGAAACACTGGACAGCGTGAAGATTGGGGTGATGCTGTCAGACACAAATAGAAGTAAGAAGAAGGCCAGAGTGAAGCTGTGGGAGGTTTCTGGGATTCTGAATCTACTGAGATCAGCAGGAGGACAGAGACTACAGTGATAAGTGGCTAAAACACGAGGGCTAGGTACAGCTTTGCAGTAAACCCTGCCTCAACAGTTGGTTGAGGCACCAATCCCCTGCCAGCCCACACTTCTGTCATGCAGAAGTAACTCCAGTGCAGCCTTGGGCACCTTCTGCTCCCAGAGCCCAGAAAAAGGTCTGGGAGGGCAAAATGCCTTCAGGGAGAATGCAAAGGTAGGAAGCTTGATGAGGAGCTGAGATTTTCAAGATTTGGTCAGCTCCCCTTGTGGTTGCCCTTCCCCAGCTCTGCATGGCAGCCTTGTTTGAATTGCCTGCTCCCAGAAGAAGAAATGAATGGTGCCTTACTTGGGAGATTGTGCAAACTGTTGTGCTGCAGTAACAGCGTCGTCGTCCGAGTTCACAAGCAGGGGGAGCTTGTTGCAGCCTGGCTGCTTCAGGATTCGCTCCAGCTGCTTCACTGTCCGTTCCACGGTGGCTTTCGAACACAAGTCAACTTTGCTGATGACAATGAAGAAGGGGACCTTGAGGGCCATGGCCAAGCCCAAGTGCTCTCGCGTTGTGCCCGCTGCAGGAGACAAGTGAGAGCGTAGGTGCAGCAGCAGTCATCACTGTTGCTTGTTTATGTCACGGCTACATCTCCTGGCCACCCCACAGGCCCACTCTCGAGATTTCCCTGTAACTGCATAGTCCATCAGGCAAAGAAAAAGCAAAATCACTCTTTTAAACAAACCAAACATCAGTCCAGAAAAATAAAAACCACAAAGAATTTTTGTGATTGATCTGGTTGTTTCAAAAAGATGCAGCAGTTTTCATTCTTGGGCTAGAGTTTGCCAGAAAACAGCCACAAAAATGTCAAAGATAGATGTGGGAGAACTCCAGCTGCCTTTTTACAAGGCTTCAGGATTCAGCACCCCTAAGTATATGCCAAAGTTGTTTTCTTTTCTGACAAACATAGCCCCAAATTCCAAAAAAAGCCTTTCTGTCCAGGATACAGTTTAATGTGGTCTATAGCTGGTAAAAGGATCCCAGCTCTATTCCCCTCCCAGGCACCCATACACACTGGCTTACAAGAAATCAGTAAAGGTTTCCAGACTAATAATTTCTTCTGACAACTGTTTGCAGCAAAAAAGGACCCACTCCCACCATTCTCCATTTTCTTCACACATTGCTGTTCATCCATGCAGGCAGGGCAACACTCACCAATGCCAGTGTTGGCGCTAACCACCAGCATGGCAAAGTCTGGGCAGTAGCTGGTGAGGCCAAAGATGGTTGTTTTCAGATACTTGTGGTGGCCAGCCAGGTCAATGAAAGTGATCATTTTGGAAGAACTTTCACAGATCTCTTCTGCTGTCCTGGAGTCACTATAATTTACCACCTGAGGAACATAAAGAGTTGGTGAGAGAGGCAGCCCCAGCAGGGAAGTGAAGAAAGCCCAGCTCTTATCTACCCACTTTGATCTCAGAATCAGTAAGGAGAGATCATCCACCATGGGTGTAACATACAATGTCTGATGCAAATCAACAAGTAGCACTCAGGTTCAGCCTAAGGGACATGGAGCTGTGTCACCTCTCTTCTCTCATGTCCCACTCACAGTTGTAATAGGAGGGTAGTCCTATTCTCCTCCAGCTTCCTGAGTTCAGCAGCCCACTCCCCTCACCTCTCCTTTGCTGTTGAAGCCGAGGATCTCAAAGCTGATGCTTGACGTTCTTCCTGACTGGATTTCATGGAGGTGTCGGAAGAGGTTGAGGCGTGCCCTGCCCCGCCCGTTGTCCAGCTCTCCTTGTGTTAGTACACCCAAGAGTGTTGACTTCCCCGAGTCCACATTCCCCAGCACAGCTACTCGAAGGTCTAAGAACTACAGGTAAAAGAAGAGAGAAATCATGAAACTTAACCACTGCTGTGCTGAGTGTGCATGAGCACTACATCGCAGTGGAGATGCACCTCAGAGAGCATCCCTAGATGAGGGACACTGTGCAGTGTAATCTTGCTCAGATTCTGCTCTTGCTCCCAGCAAACCACTGCCCAGCAGACGTGATACACTCTAGAGTTGTGATGTGACACACCAGCCTTTGATATCACAAAAAAAGCCATTTGCTGCAGCAGGACCTCTAAACCCTTCCTTGTTTGCACACTGGCCTGCATCAGAACCACTACCATAGAAATGAAATAATTTTTCACCTCTGATCCAGGCAATCTCCCCCACTGATACCAGCCTCAACCACAGTCCTGGACACAAGAAGTGTTATCATCAAGCCTCCCTCTGGCAGCTCTTTAAAGCATCTGCTATGGGCTAATCTATGACCTCTAGGGTTTGGGCTCCCATCCCAAAAGGAAGCTGATTGTATGAAGCCTCTAAGTCTCCAGCAGGAGAGGATGTCCAAGTCACAGGTCCCTACCTGCTGGTTGTCAGGCACCTTTCGGACAAGCACCTCTGTTATCTTCCTTGGAACGTCACTGTCGTAATCGACCTCCCTTTCCCGCAGCACTGTAATGTCAGCCCCAACCCTGCCACAAAAATGAAGGGAAGGAGTGAGACACACTTGTACTCAACAGATCTTGCACCTCTACAATAGCAATTGACAAAGAGAGTGGGATAAAAGCTGGTGATAGCAGGCAAGGAGCCTCAAGCTTCCAGACAAAAGCCCTATAACCTCCTTCATAACCTCCTCAGTCTCATGACTGAAGGAATTCCAGTCATACAGGGGCTTTTTAGAATGGAGCCACTGGCCACTGAGCAGACTCCTGGGGCTGAGCCTCTCTGCTGGAGGCTGTTGATGCTTGTGGGCCCTGCAGACAAAAAGGAACACGTACTTCTCTGCCATGCGGCGCAGGGTCTTGAGCGAGGCACGCATCTCCTCCTCTGAGAGGCCCACCAGCAGCCCGTTGTCCTCCACGCCGATCTGATAGACAGCCTCACCGCGGCCCTCCTGCAGTCGCCACTTCATCTGTGTCACCAGGTGCTCAAAGCGGTACTGCGAGGGGTTCACCAGCTTCAGCTGTTTAACAGAGGGGTAGTTCCAGTCACAGCCTGGATTCAGAGGGAATCTAATTGCCCAAGCCAGCAACTCACAACACTATGAAGCAATGCTTCCAACTCCGACCCACCTCTAGAAACCACAGCCTGTGTTACTGTCTGCACAGAAGCTATGGGACAGGTGAGAAAGGGTTTCACAAGGTGCATACATGTGGCAGAAGAACTTTTCTGCATTGTGACAAAGGGATCTGCACCCTGCCTGCTGTGGGGGTAAAGACAGCACTCTGGGACCCATCTGTGATACAGGAGCCAAGTAAGCACAACTGAGAGCAGCCACAGGGAAGTGGCAAATCATTATCAGGGGCACCTGCAGCTCTCTCAAAACATGTACATTTCAGGAAAAACACAGTGGGCCTCATCTCTTAGAACAGATTACTAAAAAGGAGTACTGAGATCAAACTCTTCAAGCTCAGCATACTGGGTATTGCTAGGCACAGAGACAAAGAAGATGACTGGTAGTTCCTTAGTAGAGTGTCCACTTCTCTGTCCCCTCCTTGTCCATGTTACCCATAGGCTGTCTTTGGTGAAGTTACTCACTGCAAAATAACCCTCTGGGAGGAAGACCTTCTCCAACCTCAAAACGACTCACCTTGTACTCGATGTTCCCATCTTCTGCCTGGTCAGAGAATGAAAGAAGACAGAAGAGTTAGATGCTGTGCCCATGAGGACTTCTACAGGCACCAGCTGCCCAGATACTCTGCAGCTGGTGCTGAGGATTTCAGAGAGAGGAGAAAGTGGCAGAAAGAGACTGTGTTAGCTCCCACCCTCTTCTGTCATTCCTTCCTACACTCAACTAGAACTTTCCTTATGGTTTGTTTTTGCTGTTTGCATCCCACATCATGAACACCAGAGGACAAAACTAAAGTGGAACACAAGGGTAATACTGTCAGGGCAGGGGGGATTTTTTTTTACTGACAGTAAAGAATAGGGCTAGCCTAACAGTCACACAGAGAGAGAGTTCCAGTTTCAAAAAGGCACAGACTAGCATATGATTTAAAGTCTCCCCCCTCACCCGTCCACGACCCACAAAATGCCACCAACAGCATCCCACTCCCACCCTATCCAGCAGCTTCCATTCACCCAATGTACACAGAAACAGGAGACTGGGAACAAAAGTCACTGCCTCCTCTCCTGCACACTGATACCCTCCCTCACTCAATTAGTTTTTCATTGACTCCTTTACATATCCTTGTGTATCTTCTCTCTACAAGAAAGGACTACAGACATAAAGAAACAAGGTAATGATTTCTTTGAAGTACAGCAAACTAGTCACTGGCCTGGCAGTTCTGGAGTACCAGACTTTATCGGGACTGTCTGTATGCAATGTGCTCAGAAAAACTTTCCCAGGAAGGGCTGAAGCCCAACTGGGTTGTTATAGAAAGGCCCAGGTACTCCTCAAGCGCACTCCAACCACAACACACTCCAACTATCCAAAGACAATGTCTAGCTAATACTGAAGTAATTTTCCCATTGATTCAGTATGAGAGAAGGGGCTGAAGAAAGGGCTGAAGCCTGCAGGAAGCCATGTACTTTGTCAGATTAAATGGGGCTGGCAACAGTAAGCACTTCCTTTTCCTCTGGACACCTATTTGCATGTGTTTGCAGAGGGCAATAGCCGTCTCCTTGCCTTCTAGCTCAGCTCCTAACCACAGCGGTGCTTATGGTGGCAAAAGGCCAACAGAAGTTCTCAATTGTCAGCTCAGCTCTCAGGCAGCAGAGCTATGCAGTGAGAAAAGGGTACTTGTGGAAGGTTTTCCTCTCTTACCACCTTTCCAGTTCTAAGAAAAACACATTCACATCCTGCACTGTCCTCTAAATAAGGGGGTGGGTCTCCTTCAAGGCTGCTGAAGAACAGAAAAGCAACAAGCCTAGACTTGCTGGGGCACACACTGCACAGGGTAGCCAGTGACAGGAAGCTGTGCTGAAACCACAGAGGACTGTCCAGCCTCCAGCTGAAAGGAACAAGAACTAAACTGTGGCTGCAGGGCACAGTCCTGCCCATGGAGAAGATTTAACAGTAGCAAAGAGCTGTCTTCCCTTCTTGCCAAGTGTCACAGCCTTGCCTTGTGGAAGGACTGCTCCCTCCCAGAACAGGCTCTTATATATTTTACAGAAAGCTCACTGACTGGGGCTGAGCAATGGAGTCTGGGGAAACGTAACTCTCTCCATGGTGTGAGTCCTCTTAGTTCAGTGCCAGCTGCCTCAGCGAACCACACACCCACCTACGACCAATGCACCTTTTTCCTGCTGCAAGAGGCAAGTCAGTACCACCTGCATCCCCATGTAAGAAAACAGTTGTCAAAATTAGCTGGGAAGGGAGTCACTAGAACCTGCTGAGTTTGGCAGCTGGAAAGGGATTTAGACCCACAGATCATTCTCTCAGGGAGAGATGTGAACGGGATGCTCGGGACTATGAGGCGTGCAAAGCTTTATTTCCGAAGCTATGTCGTTCCCAGACAGCAAAGCGCCCACAGACGGACGCCAGCCAGTGGGATACTACCCGCGGACAGGGTCTGGCGGACTGCGCGGGGAACTCGCTGTCACCGGAGGCACAAGCGCTGCGCGGAGGAGAGACCGAGGCAGGCGGGTACACAGCTCTCAGGGCTCCTGCCAGGGCTGCTGCCGGCCTGACCCCCGCACGGCCCCGCACCAGCACCTCCAGCCTGACCCGCGACCAAACCTGCGAGGCCCGGGCACCGACCAGCCCGGGGGGTGTGTGGGAACACCATCCCTCCGCCCCGGGGCCCGACCCCGCTCCCTCCGCGGCTGACGGGACGCGGCGGCGTCGGAGCTCACCTCGGGCGGCAGGTACGGTGGGTTGTTGGCCTTGCCCCCCCGGCTCCGCCCGTTCTTCTTCTTCGCCTTCGAGCCGCCGCCGCCGCCGCCGGGCGCGGCCCCCCCGCGCCCGCGCAGCGCCCCGCCTGCCCCGCCGCCCGCCGGCCGGCAGCAGCCCCCGAACAGCTCCGACACCCGCGAATCCATGGCGGCCAGCGCGGCCCCGCCGCCCCGGTGCGGCGCCCGCTCCGCTTCGCTCCCCGCCCGGCCCCGCCGCCCCGGCGTCACCGACCGCCGCGCGGCGCCCCGGGAAAGCGAGTCCCACCCGCCTACAACGCCGAGAACGCACCGCGCGCGGCCCGCTCCAAACTACAGCTCCCAGCGTGCCCTGCGGCGCGACACGCTCGCTACCTTACAGGAACCCTCCGCGGGGGCGCATGGGAGTTGGAGTCCGAGGGAGGGCGCGCCGCCTGCCGGCCGCGGCGGACAACGCGCGGGATGCCGCCGCTCTCCGGGCCCTGCCCGCCGGGGCCTGTCGGCGCCCGCAGGTTTCCCCTTTGGCACTGCACAGCCCCGGGTTCCCTGTTCATTGACAGCGAACGGTCGGCACTCGACCCAGCTGGCATCGGGACACTGGTGCACTTTCGAACCTGTGTGCCATCGGAGATGCCTCATGAATACGCAGAGGCAGCAGCTCGGTGCGAAGCAATCCCAAAGGACGCATTATGCTCCACCCGGGGGGCGACAGAAACAGCAAAAGACTCTCCTGCTGTGCGCCGCACCCCCTCACCGACTGTTTTCCCAGTCTCCAATTCCACCGCTACCGCGCCTCCTCTTCCTCTGCCGCATCCGCTGAGGCGGGCGGCGCTGGGTCAGTGTTTGTACACCTGCCACACTCTGTGACGCTGTCAACAGCAGCCCGCTGAGAGAGGCGCCCGCCCTCCCCTCGCCGTGTGCTGGAGGCGGCACCCAATGGGGCAGCGGGCGCAATGTTTCCAAACACGGCGCTCCCTGCATGCTCCCCGGGCCCCGCCTCCCTGCGGCGCGGCGAAGGCAGTTCCTCCGCAAGGGCTGCCGGGGAGCGGGGCGGAGGCCAGCGCAGCGGCTCCTGCGGGTCCCCCGGGCAGCAATTCCGCCGCTCCCGGTGCCGCCTCAGCGGGGCGGGACCGCGATCCGCGGGGCAGGGCCAGCCCGCTCGGTCACGCCCATACGGGGCGGGGCTCCACCGGGGCCCAGCCTCCTGCCGCGCCCGCGCGCGCCACCGCCTCCCTTTCCACCATCCGCTCCGCCTCCTACCCCGCCGCCGCCGCAGGTCGCGCGGGGCGGCCCGCGCGCCGCTCCCGTGAGCCCCCGCGGCGGCCGCGGCATTTAAAGCCGGTCCGGCCGTTGGCTGGGGCGTGGTCGTGGTTTCCGCTTCCTTGTCGCTGCCGTCGCTGGATCGCGGGATGAGGCCCCGGCGGAGCGGGTCGGTGCCGGGCACCCCCTCGGTGTCCGTGGCGTTCCCGGGCGCCGTGCGCCGGGGTAGCGGCTGCCGCTTCGTCTGCGAGCTCCTCAAGCACGTGCTGCACCAGCGGAACCAGCTCCCGCTGCCCTACGAGCAGCTCACCTACTTCTGCCGGCGGGCGGCACAGGTGAGGCGGCCCTCGGGGTGGGAGGTCGGCGGGGCGGCCGTGTTTTGCCCACAGTTCTACCTGTGAGCTCCTGTTCACGTACTGTAATGTGTCGGTGCATCTAAAGGAAAGCGCTCGTTGTAGCTGCATCCCTAAATATTACGTCTTCCCCTAAAAAAAAAAACAAAAAGGCAAGGGCAACATTAAGGTCAGGCTGCTGAAGGTCTCGGCAAGTTTTTCTTTATCGCTTGTTACACTCCTCTGTGCTGAAGGCATGTCGCTGCTTTGGCTGATCTTTGAAAGATGGGACTTCTATTTCTTGTGGGAATTTGTCTCTACTGTGATTTGGATTTAAACTGAGTGTTTGTCAAATAGGATGTGCTTTTGTGTTCCTCTTTTGTCTCTGATTCTCTCTGTGAGTACCTATAGCTCTCAAAAGGAACACAACCCCCTTGTTCCCTGTGGGATGGGCCATGCTTTCTGCAGAGCATATTGGGACTAGTACATCCTTATAACTAAATGTACTAACCTGTTTGTTTGTTTTCCAGGATGGAGATGGGATTGCGAAGCCACTCTCCACGGGCCTGGGAAGCAGCAAGTGCCAGCAGGTGCTAATGGAGCTGGAGGGATTGTTCCAGCATCTGGAAGTCATGTTTAGTTTAACACTGGTTCCTCGAGTTCTTTTCCTACTTGGAGGAAATGTCATGAACCCCAAGGAGCTCTATGAGCTGAACTTGGAAGGGATCTGCGAGGGCAATGCTGAAGAGAGCCTCCAGACTGCACCCTGTGTTCGCCAGCTCTTTCATAGCCTTTTTGTTGCAGACATCTTCAGTGAACTGAAGGCTCTCCCTGTCACAGGCACGCTCATCCTAGTCCAGGGCCACCGGGACTGTGGTGTTGAATGGTTCCGGCCCAAACTGAACTACAAAGTGCCAACACGAGGGAGGAAGCTGACTGTTAGATTGTCCTGTGACGGGGACCCCCACCTGAGTGCCTCGCCTCCACAGCACACAGCACCTGAGTGGGAGGACTACATCTGGTTCCAAGCACCAGTGACCCTCAAAGGCTTTAGTGAATGACTGGGCTCTGTAGATGTCTAATTGGAATATTAATTACCCTTTGTTAAGTGTTAATTTTATCCGATGTAACCATGTATCTTTGTCTGAATTTGTTTTCTCCAGAGCGTTTACTGTCTTTGTGTAGCTTGGCTGCACTCATCTCTCATCACTTCCTGACTTCTTGTTGAAGGCAAATCCCCTTTAAGGCAAAGGTGCAGTGATTCCTTAGGGACTTGAGCTGTGGCAGAGCAGATGAATTAGTGCGTTGGGATGCACCCTGCTGTGTGCTTAGAAGCAGTTGCAGCTCTTGGTAACCCATTAGCTGCTGCAGTGCCCACCCCACTTGAGTAATCAAGTGATTGTCCATCTATTTAATAAAATTAGACCTCCACAGAACTCGATTTCAGTTCCTTAATGTTCTAAAGAGTGAGATTTCTCAGCAGTTGCGAGGTCTTGTACCTAGTGCTATCCTCTACTGGAAACTGAAAGTGCTTGACCAGTTCTGTGGATGCAGGGTAGCAATAAGCAATTTTTTTTTATTTTTAACAAATCCTTAGTCCAACAGCCCTGAGAATCAGTTAGATATACAGATACAATTAAAAGTAAGTGGTTTTTGCTAACCCTCTTCAGAAAAGGAGTTTGCCTCAGTATTGTAACTTACTCTCACTAAACAACAAAGTAAGCAAGTTTCTTGCCTGCTTTTATCTCTTACAAGTCTTGGACCTAAACTTTCCTGGAATGTGTAGAAGTCAGGGGATTGTGATGAAGTTCAGCACTATCTTTATCTGCCAAATTCCTGTTCTGAGTAATATTTTATCACTTGGAAGCAGATTTGAGCCTGTTCTTCTGAGCTCTTGTCTAGTGCAGAACAGGACAGGGAGAGAAATCCTTAGAGTGTGGTGTGTTATAAGTAGACACATGCCTAGCTGACTGAAGAGAACTCCAACAGCTATCTGTGATGTAATGAGCTTTTAGTAGTTTCAGATAACTGTCCCATTTGAAGAGAAACTTGAGCCTACTGGTAGTGAAGGTGCTTGCAGTTAGTAGCCGAAATTGCACAATGAGGTGGTAAAAATCCTTTGAAAAGAGTGTAAAGGTTTGACGTAACCCTCTGCACTTGGTGCATGTTTTAACTTTGACCTTTTGGAATGGATTGAGATTATAGAACTGGGAGGAACTTGATTTGATATTTTTGAGCTTGGAGATCACTAGGAGTGCTGTCTCTGCCATATTATCCATTAACAACTGTTTACAATATGCAGTAGCTGCTAAAACTTGTTCTAGGGGAGAAACTGCTAGAATGAAGATAGCTGCCTTTTGTGCAGCTGCCCACTTGAATATGTGATCACAGATTTTTGAATGAAATATAACTTGAACGTAGGAGTGTTTGTGCTCAAGAGATCAAAACCCTTTACACTTTCACCAAAGCTGCTTGTAATACATATTTAAGAATGCTAGTGCCCAAGTATTTAAAGCTTTTGAACACAAGCCTTAGCCAGTTTCTTTCACCTCTCTGTCCCAGATGAATGCAATGTTACTGCAATAAACTGTTTACATATTCTGTTATACTTGAACTATGAATTCAGCAATGATATGGTGCTGGGAATGAAAAAACACAAGATGCTTTGGAGTTTTTTAATTTTTTGTTTTTTTCTCCTTATAAAAATCTTTACAGCTTGATTAACAAGTTTAGTACTGTAATTATTATCAAAATAAAATGCTGGTTTCTATATGTGATTACGTCGGATTTGTTTAACCCCTCAAAGCAAAGGTTCTGCTGGTGCCAGAACAACTTGCTTCCATTCTATGCACGTTTTTAAACTGCAGGTTTACATCTGTTCCACTTTTCTGACAAACTGCATGATGTCTTGTGCCAGAAGCTTTGGTTCCTCAAAGGCAGCAAAATGCCCTCCACGTGGCATGTAAGAGTAAGTGACGATGTTTTTGTAGACATCCTTTGCCCAGGTACGTGGTGTATGAACTATCTCCTGAGGAAAAGCCGCAATCCCTGTGGGGACATGTACACTAAACCTAGAAGACATAAGTTAATTGCATTTTTGAAACAAATCCCAGGGAAAGTCTATAAAAACTTTCTGACTGGTAGCTACCACAGTTTCACCACAGCAACACACTTTGTGGTCTGCACTGTGCTGAAGGGCTTCACTTCTGTTTGGATATCCTTGAGTTTAAGAAGGTTATACCCAGAGATGTATAAAGTAGGGCCAACTTAGCACACAGTTTGATCTTGAAATGTTTCAGAACTTTGAGCTTAGGTTGTTCTGTAATTTTGTGCTATGTGACGAGATGCTGCACCTCGTCAGTCAGAAATGAACCAGCTCACGTTTGATTTAAACTTGTACCAAATGTGTAACAAATGACTCTGGAGAGGGAAGGTAGACAGGTTCAGTCACAAAGAAAAACACTCTCCCGTTTGCTTGTATCATCTGTTGCTTGGAGAAATCCACTCAGCAATGTTTTTCTAGTCAGCCTCTCTTAAAGTCATCTTAACATACCAGCTGTCAAGAGGTGCTTGGTTTCAAGCACTGTTCTCCAAAATCCTTCCCCAAGTTTGTGCTTAACCGTTATAGTTCTTAGTTTATCCTCCAGCAAGCCATATCCTTCCTAATTCACTTTGAACTTCTCTCTTGGATATGCCCATGATTTTCTGTTTTGTTTTTACTGAACTGAGCTAGAGCTTACATCTGTTTGATGAATAACTATGTAGACCTGCATTTTGAACACAAGGCTGCATTTGATGCTTTGACAAGAATGTATTGTCTTGGTTGCAAGCCACCTTGTGTGAGTTATAGGTTCAAAAGAAAAGTGACTCTTAACTATATTTATCGAAAGAAAATAAGAACTTCGATTTTTGTTTGGTTGTTTTTTTTTTTTCTCCTGAGTTAGATGTGCTGTTTTAAGTGACCTAAATGTTTCCATCTCATTTGCAAATCTGTCTTGCATCTACCATTTCATTACCTGTTATAAGCATTTAGATTAGGGTCCTTGGAAATATTCTCCTTGTAGTATCGCATTGAGGACACAATGGAGGATGTCACCCAATAAATCATCACATTGGTCAAAAGCTCATCAAGAGAGTATTTGCTGTTGAGAGAGAAGGATGAAGAATTTTAACCGGAAGCTATCTCTCAATGCACTGTATTGAACTCATGTCCTGAAGTTGTTCCTCTTGTTTTCCACTCATTTTCAGGCAGCGAATTAATCGGCACCCATGTGCCCAGAGCAAAACCACCTTGTTCTGAAGCAATGGTTTGCAGACGGTCTGCTGTAAGTTTAAGCTACTACTTGTCATTTGTAGTCTTTCATCCTTAAATTTCAGATTTGACTGGCCAGTCTTTTACCTGAATCCTCGTATTGGTTATCATCACTCATTCTTTTAATGAGACTTTGCATGGAATAACATCTGTTTTCTTACCTTTCTAAGCCTCCATTATCTTTATGCAGAAATGATTTATCCGTCCAGGTGGAGAATTTCTCCAAAATATATGCAGCAAGCCCCACTGGGGAGTCATTCAGTCCACAACCTAATTCAAGAGAACAGAAGGGCTATTGCAGTTGCCTGGTGTTGTGATACTTCAGCGGGAGTTAAACTGGACTTTCGTAAGTATTCAGTTTTCTATGAGAATTCAGTAGAGAGTCTGTATTTTACTACACCTGATGGTACTTTATTCATGACAAATTCCCCCCAAAGGAATTCCGTCTGTAACCAATGGCACTACAAACTCAAGTAATTCCTATACAAAAGAAGCTAGGAACTAAGAAAGTCCTGTTGGCTTCTTAATAATGTGTGGCAGAAGCAAATTCAGATGTAAAGGGATTACACTCTGAAAAGAAATTTCAGGTAAAATATTTGGGAGCACTATCCTGTTTTGAAAGGGCAGCCAGGACTGTTAGTGCTGTTCATCACTTTTTATCTAATTTAAACAGTGGAATGTTGTGTATCTGTTATCTGTTCCTCCTTTTGGGAACATTAGCAAACATTATAAATATAGAAATACAGTATGAAGAATCCTAGACTATGAGCAGCGTCCATAGAAGCACTGTATAATCACTTCAGTCTTTCTCCCCTTTATGTATTCTTCTGATTCTAAAATATAATTATGAAATTGGGTTAACAGGGATGCAACAGATTCAGAGTATCATGGATTTCGTGTTTTCTTTTTTTATTCTCTTTAACAGTTTATAAGATTCTCTTAAACTCTGAGCAGGCTGATGTTTCTTATGGATTCTCTCATATGGCAGAAGCCAAACTTGACCCCATTGTGATTTTCTTCCTCTATTTAAATTGCTTTGGACTTTGTTAACATCAGTTTTTATTGGCTAGTTTTGTCAATCAGTCACTTAAATGTTTTTTTTGCAACTCTACAGTTATCTTTAGTTTAAACTAAACTTTGGATAGCTGTCAATTCTTCACCTAATCATTAACTTTTATTTGAAGAGAAATCAGGATCATACTGAAATTTATAGGTGCCAGCATTGTGATTTTTGTGATACTCTCCCTCCCCTGGAACTTGCTTATTTATTCTTATGCTTGGATTCTCATGTTGACTAGTTTTAATCCTTTTCTTAAGGCAGTTTAATTTCTTAAGAACACTGGAGGCATCTCAGCAAAGTATTTTCTGGAAATTATATAAGTTCTATTCCTGGACCCACACTCTTTGATTCTACCAGAGCTCTGATTTTTGAAGTATGATTTCCCTATGATATTATCACCTGTAAATCAGTTCTCCTCTTTAAAATAGCTCTGCTAGTTTTCTGATCAGAGACTAGACATACTAGTCTTCATTTTTCTGAGGTTATCTTCACTGTTTGGCCCTTATAAAAACCCCAAACAACCAGAAATGCCACCACCACAACCCCCTTCCAAACTGGTATCTTGTTTTTCTCCTTTTTTTCTTTGGTATTGCGATTACTTCAAGCAACAGACTAGACATTAGTTGACATTTCAGTTTAAACTTTTTCTTCTTCAGTGAATTGCCAGTATGGGGTGCTATTTGTTCTACGGTCTCCACAGCTGACAGCTGTCTGTCTTTCCTGACAAGAGGAAAGACATTGCTTTAATTTAAATATTGCTTTATTTCAATAAAGCAACACCCCAAAATCCTCTCCAGTGGGGACTGATGCAAATAATTTAACTTTTATGAAATGGCCCTATCTTTCTTCATACTCCTTATCTACTGGATCCAATATGTCAGGCTTCTGGTTTTTCACGTGTTAGGGCTGTGTCTACCTTTCTGCAAGTTTCACATTGTACTTACTTGCCTTGGGTATTTTTCTTGTTTTCAACCACATTTATTTCTAGAAGCTTCAATTTCAGGACTCTGTGCTTTACTTTAAGAGACTTTTTGGAAAGGGGTTCTTTGCCTGAGAGAAGTGGCATGCTATTTAAAAGGCCTTGAATGGTGATATTCGAAATCTCCATCTTTTGTTGAGCTGTTCCTTTTAATTTTGTTTTACACAGTTCTTGTCCCCATGAACTCGCTGCCCACATGGGTCTTGCGCTCAGTCACCAAAACTTATTGCTTCTCAAACTTGGTTGGCCTTTGTTTACTACGAGATTTTATATACCATAAGCATTTACTATACAATCTTCACGGTGATAGAGAGAAGGTACATTACCTGCAGTGTCTGGTTTGGTGGCTTGGATATGTAAGTATCCAGACTCTCGCAGAAGGTCATAGACGTTCTTCTGCATGAAGGGGTAGACACGTCGAGCATCTTCCCTACTGAGGCCTACAAGCCATGGTACATAAGCTCCAAGCATTATGGAAATCAACCTTCCCAAACTTTGTTTGCCAAGGAAGACAATATTCAGATGAAGCCCTCTCACAGATCTAAAATTAGGTTAATGAATAGAAGGTTAAATCAAGTGGTTTTCTGTCTTCAGATTTTCTAGAAAACATGCCTGACTGGAGCTGTGTTAAAAGCATTTTACTGAGACAAATACACAAAGCCCTTCAGGTTTATCGTGATTCAAAAAATGGGAGTTAGAAATGGTCCCATGTCCATCCAGCTGTGCCACTGCTACGATGTTAGCTTCAGCTACTCAGTTTCTGGATGTGGCATATCCATGCTGTTGATCTTGTGTTGTTCCATGCTGTAGGGGACAGGCTGTGCTGGGTATTTTCTAAAAAGCACAAGTAGACCACATGTGGCCACTGTGTTCTGGGTGTTGCACAGCACAACTGCAATTGGGAAGAGAGAGCTCTTCAGCCTGTAATCTAACTGCTTTAGGAACTTTCCCACTTTATCTAGTCTCTGACCCAAGTGTGGCTGTGGTGCCTGGAGAGCATTAAATGCCTTTTCAGCACTAAGCCATGATGCTATCTTCTGAAGGTATTGTGCTTCTTTTCCAACCAGTCTCAAGCCCACATTTTACATAGGAAAGTCCTATACTTTGTGTGTTTAGCAGGTGAAAGGCTGAATTCCTCCCTTCCTTTTCTCTGTGCTGATTTTAAATTTATTTCCTTCCTCATTTAGAATGATGATCTGTCTCCTTGAGATCTCAAATCAAAATGCAACAGAGTTTACTTCCATGTCTAGTGAAAGAGAGCCAAACAGCAATGAAATTTAGAAAGCACAAGAACTGTGCCAATATCAATGCAAAACATATGAATACAATTGAATATGCCAGGTGGGTTTGTTCCTGAAGGAAACAGCAGAAGGGGATGAGATGGAGGGCAAACGGAAGGCAGGACCACAGAGCCAGAAGGTAGGGTAAGAACTGGAGCCAGCTTTTCTGCGCTGGTTTCCTTTGCTACTTACTGTGGCAGCATCTGGGCCATGTTTGTGGTAATACGAGATCCCCAGTCTCCTCCCTGTATGTAATATTCCTTGAAGCCCAATCTCTTCATCAGCTTATGAAATATCCGAGCAGTAGCTATGGAGTCAAAGCCTGTAGGTAAAGAGAAACACATGAGATCTGTTTGTCCTAGTGTTCATCCCCTGGCCAAAGATTGTGGCCTGACAGAGGCATGTGAGTATGGGGCTGTGGGAAGGCACAGTGTGCCATGCTGGTCTGCCTTGCTCCTTGGAAATAAGATGAACACAGGATGATAGAAAGTCAGTGGGAAGTGGAGAAAGTGGAAAGCAGACCTGGCTTCCAGCTACCATTGTGCTCCAAATCTCCACAGCCAGCCCCAGAGCCTCAGCCACATGAGCATTAGTGAAGAGCCAGGCATCTGCATTCACAGACTGCAGTGCCCAGAGGGGCTGGGGACAGCTGAGGTGTTACTCCAAAACTGTGATTCTTACAGAGCCTTTTCATCACTTACCTTGCTGGTGAGGGGCCTCTGAGAAGCCATAGCCTGGGATGGATGGGCAGATAACCTCAAATACCAGGTCACCCTCATTCAGGCCATGCTTGGCTGGCTCCGTGAGCAGAGGGATGATCTTGTAGAACTCATAGAAGGAGCCAGGCCAGCCGTGGACCATCAGCAGTGGTTGAACAGCTCGACCATGAGGAACATAGGGTGGCTTCACATGGATAAAATGGATATCAATCCCTGCCACACATCCAAGACAAATAAATTAAAGCTCTGGGTCCATCAAAGCTTATGCTCTAAACTCTGAAGAAGGAGGGTGGCAAAACTGTAATTAGTATCTGTAGCAGAAGAAGATGATTACTCAATCAACCTATGGCAAGAAGATGCCAAATGAAAGGGGATGCCTGTATCTATGTCTCATGTTTTACGTACAGACAGAGGTATTGACCCCAGCCTTAGATATTGGGGTCACAGGAAATTGAGCTTCCTCTCCTGAGAAACTGGTCTCACAGTATATAAGTAGAGCTGCACTTAAATGAAAAGCATAACAAAGGTAATAATAATGCATGCAACAACATTACCAAATTACAAAATATGTGGGTGATTAAAAGAGAAATATGGAAAAGTAAGTGCATGATAGAAGTTTAACCTAGAGATCACTTACATAAAGTCTGACTAACCTCACCTGGCTAAACTGGGTGTGGTGAGAGATATTCTAGCCTCAGAGTTAGGCTAAATTTCACAGTTTCCAAAGGTGACTTCAAGGCAATAGCTGAAGAAAACCTCATTGTTAGTTAGCTCAGGTTCAGAGCCAGATGAAGCTCATCTGGAAGCAGACCTAATCTTATTGCTATTTTTAATGGACTTAATCTCTACAAGGTTATTAATAATAGAGCCTTGAGTGATACTTCACTCATATCACTAAGATGTTATGCATACTGTTATCTTAAATATTGTAATTTCTTAAATCTCCCCCTTCTCTCCGTGCATTTCAGAGTGAGACCTGCTCAAGCCACAGAGGTTCCCTCACCTTCAATCGTGGTGTGGAAGTGGGGGTATTTGTTCAGGACTTCCACTTGCTTGCGCCAGTCGAACTGGTTCCTCCAGTAAGACACCACCTCCTTCAAGTAGCTGGAGTTGAAGCCGTAGTGGAAGGCAGCCCCTTCCACATGTGGTGTGTAGCGGGCCTGATCCAGGCGCCGGTGCAGATCCTGTGGAAGGGAGCCCTTCTTGAGCAGTTTGCCAGCTGCCTGCATGTGTGTTATACCAGGACAGGCATGGACAGGCTCTCCTGGCTCCACCAGCTTTTGTGTTGCTCTCTGGGACACCACAAGCCCTCCTGAAGTAGTGCCGTACTCTGCATGACCTCCTGAATTGTTTATATGGGGAGTATATTTTTCTGCAGGTTATTAGTTCCCCTAGGGTACCCAGGAGTACTGGCTCCTAATTTTGACTTGGTGATAACTCACTTTAGGGTTTTTGGCACTAGCAGCTTGCCAGCACTGCCAGCTGGGAGAATAAGAAGCTCAGCCTGAGCTGCAGAATGCTAGTTGGCCAGATAATTAGGGATAGGCATGCAGAGACAGAACTGCTACAACTCAGTCAATACCCCATCCCTCTTCACCATTCTAGCCCTTCCCTCTGCAGAAGTCTGTCAGTCCTGCCCTCCTGCTGCCACTGCTGTCCCAACACCCTCCTACCCCTCTCCACCATCCACAGACACACTGTCAAAGTCTGCTGCTCAAAGTGTGGCCTTTCTGCAGGAGCAGCCACAGGTTGCATGGAGGGTCTGTTGTCTCAGAAAGTCTTTATTGAACATTGGAATGGATCTGAGCTCAAACCCTGTTCATAAAGGATGGTGAGCCAGAGCATCATCTGATGGAGCTAAGTAGCTGCACTGGCATTGCTGTCACCCCAAGATATCACCTCGAAGCAGTGAGGTGGGTGATAGATTGCTTCCATATGCCTTGCAGCTTCCTGCCCCTCCTTACATCCCAGCCACTGGTACCTCGATTTCTTTGTCAGATGTTTCAATCTTGAAGGGACGGATACTGTCATCTTCTCTCTCTTTTAGGGATCTTTCACCTGAGCCCCACCATCCATCGCCCATTTCAATAGTCTTGATCTTGTGTCTAGATCTCAGCCAGCAAATCAGGACCCCTCCAACCCCCAGGGCAGCCACAGGGACCAGGACTGCATTCTTCTGAGAATATTCAAAAGACCTAAGGAAGCATAAAATTGTGTTCAACAACAGAAGTGTCAAGGGCAAAGGGACTATGCTGAGGCTTGTGATCACACCAATTGGGACTGAGCAGGAACAAATGCCTACAAATCCCATGCAGTCAGCAGGGACTGGATGTTTTTATTATTTCTGAAGATCACAGGCAAGAATTGGGGCAGAGTTGTATTTACCAATGCTTCTTAGGGATCTCGAGTCCTTGCTGATCAGGACTTGCTGATTACAAGGCTTCCTTGTGCCTCTCGTTGTGAACCAGGGTGCCCAGGGGGACAAGGTTCAATAGCATATGGGCCAATCTATTTTGAGGCAGGTGCTGGAGTGAACTAGATAGTAGCAGCTGGACTTCTCCAGGGATAAAAACTTCATGGACAGAGTGGGCTGAGGAGCAGGCAGAGAGACAAAAGTCTTCAGCTGCTGAAGAGAGCTGGATACACTAGATATGCTTCTCTTGCCAGTGCTTTGTACATAATGATCTCTTAGGGCAACACTGGCCCTCCACCATAGCTTTCCAGTAAGGCTTGTCTGCTGGTGCCCCTCTTTCTGTTGTAAACAGAAAGGTTCAGACTGGAGGTGTAGGAGCTAAGTTACTGGAGTTGGATTTCAGACATGCAGTCCTAAATGTAGAGTACCTTCCCTCCTCTCTGACCTGTGCTTCAAGTTCTTCAGTTTCCTTTGGGTATCAGTAGAGGTGTCTGGGGCTATTGCAGAGGGCTGCAAGGGGATTGTGAATGAATATTTTGTTGTTGTCATCCAGAGAATGAAGGGACTATGCTGCACCCCAATTAGGGTGCTAATCAAAAGTGGAGGCCTCAACATAGAACAGCCGTTTCACTCACCTGATCCGGGACAAGACGCTCTTCCTACAAAAGGGGGAAAAAAGAAGGATCCTTATAGTCTGATAGTGTTTTCTGATACCAGCCCTTGGGGATGGTGCAAAGAGTGTCACCTGCCAGCACATTTATTACCCAGCCACGCAATCACAAGCTGTTTAGCCACCTGGCAATATCTGCCATTATTTTTCCTACTTTTTGGATAGGGTGGAAAGAGAAGGGCTCAGAAAACACTGTCTCTGCACAAAGAGACAGTGTTCCTAGGCTGTGTTTTAGCTAGATAATTTGTTGCCATAATAGTTCCTTTAGCATAATTTAGATAAAAGGCACTAAACAACTGGGTAGGTGTCCTTGCAGTGTTTCATCCTGTGAGCAGCTGTGTTACTTCAGCGAAGAGAGCAGTTTATTTTGATTGCTGTGTAGCAACAGGTGCACAGCCTTGGCAGGAGACCTCCAAGCTCACGGGTTACTCTGCTGCCAGCCATGTAGTATTCAACATACTGCAGGGCTGGCATGAGGAGAGGCTTGTAGGACTCTTTCCTGTTCAGAGTTCAATGAGCTGCTTTACCTTTGTCACTTCTAGATACTCCTGACTAGATATCAACCTTTTAGTTCTCCTGCAAGAAAAAGAAGGTATCCTCCTTGGTTCTCTTTAAGCCTAGTAGATTCTGGTACAAAAGCACAATCTAAATTCTAGCAAAATTAGATACAATAAGAGAAAGTCTTGTTACTCTGCCTTGTGGAAGGCAGCTAGATTAGGGAGTTATTTGGTGTCATAATTGCAATACCTTGAGAAAACAAAACAAAAAAGAAAAAGCCGTGAAAATCCATGAAAAACCAAGTGCATTGGGTATTTTCTTTTCATCTAGTATCATTTCTCTCTGCTGTTTGGGATGCAGAATCTGGTGCCTTTACTGGATATCCCAGTAGTCTCCAAGGCAATCTGGTAACAATCTCTGAGACAGTTTATGTGTGATTTTTAGGGACATAACTCCTTAAGTTGCTCCCGGACAAGGAAGAACAGGGTTCCTGAGAACAAATAGCTTATGCAACAGGTAGTAATATCCCCCTGTACTTACATCCTGGAGCTTAGTGAGCAGAGGCATGAAAGCAGTTATGGCAATAGCATAAACTCTGCACTGCTAACCAAGCAAGCATGTCCCAGAAGCAGGTCTCGGAGTGACATAAAACAAGGCTCAGTCTATCAAAACCTTTTCTGCACTCATGCTCAGGAAAACTCTGCTGCATGTTCCCACTCTCCTATGGTCTGATGACCCTACTGGGCCTTTCTCCCACCCCCAATCCCAGGGAGCCCAGTTTGGAGTCCCTCCTCCCCGTGTCGAGTTCTTACCAGGCATTTGGAAGAATCTCCTGCCACATGTCTGCTTGTCTTTGCCTGGACGCTGCTCCAAGTGACACAGTCCAAGTTTCTCCTCTGCTGGCTTTCACTTCCGCAGTGACGCTGTCTCAGGGACAATCCTATATCATCCATCAGTGCCACCTATTGCTTAAGTACGCAGTTGCAGACTGAGTTCAACAGAGGCAAATGCAAAGTCTTGCGTGGGGCGGGAACAGCCCTGTGAATCAGCACAGAGCAGATACCAAATGCACAGAGAGCAACCCTGTGGAGGCTGGCCTGAGGTCCTCAGCTCAGGCTGTGTCAACGCTGTGTCCTTCCAGCAAAGGCCAGCTGAATACAGGGCTGCATAGCAGGAATGTTAGCCAGCAGGCTGAGGGAAGGGATTCTTCATTCTCTTCAGCACTTGTGAGACCACATCTGGACTGCCATGTCCAGTTCGGGCCTTGCTGGTAGAAGAAAGACTGGAGTGAGCCCACCCTTGGAGGTGTAGGGCCACAAAGCTGCTGCAGGGTTGGAGCATGTAGGGTATGAGGAGAGGCAAAGAGACTTGTTCAGCCTAGAGAGGGAAGGGTAAAGGGTTCAGTCTTATTGCCATCCACAGGTAACTAGTGGTGAGTGTAGGAAAAATGGACCCAGAATTGTCCTGGAGTAGCAGCAGTTGAATAAAAAAAGGCAATGGACACAAATTGCAACAAGGGAAATTTGGATAAGATATGACAACAAACTACTTGAATGTATTCAGACACTGGAACAGGGGGCCAGAGAGGATGTGGGATCTCCATTCTTGGAGGCATTCAAAATTTATCAGAAACAGGGCACTGAGCAACCCGACGTAGCTGAAGCTGCTCGGAGCAGGTATTGGGATGAGCTCACCTCCAAGTGTCCCTTGCAACCTGTGTATCACTTGGCTCTATTCCAGGTGCACCTGTGATTTGCAGCAGCCAAAACAAAAAGTTCAATTTTTCATTTTCCACAGAAATCAATGCTTTATTTTAGCTCAGGCAACTCGATTTATTTTCCCTCATGGCTGGTAAAACCTTACTGGATAAAGGCTTTTCCTTCCTAAATTGTTGCAGTGTCCTTGCTGTGTTTCACTTCAGGAATAACTGCATTTTACTATCAGAGGAAATGATTCCTATTTCTGTGCAATGCTCAGGGTGAAGTACCATCACCAGTGAGCTTTGTGATGATTAAGTCTCATGCTGCTGTGAGTTCGTATACAGCCACTGTGCCATTGAAAAGAGCCGTCAGGAAGAAAAGTTTGTAAATCCTTCATCTGGTTGAAGTTCAATTTATTTCTACACCATAGCTATTTCTGGTTATATCCATCTAGGATTACTGAGCTCTAAGGTTCTATTTCCCACACTAACTCAGCTCTCTTGAGGCTCCTTGGAAGGTGGTATCCCTGATTGTGGAAGGACTATAGTCAGAAGACTAGAGAATTGTCGGGGTTGACAGAGAACCTGTCAGCAGCCTGGCAATTAGTGATGAGGAATGTAAATAATTTTTAGGAAATATTTACTGTAATGCCAGATGGAACAAACCTAATGCAGCCCAGACCAAAGGTCACTAATCAAAATGTGTATAGTGTCACCAATAGCATGTCACGGCATGGACAGTGTCTTCAGTGCCACCAATAAGAGTGTGTGCAGTGTCTACAGTTTTTTATGCTTGAGACTTTTGACCAATTGTGTTGTGGCACGATAGTGTACAAAGAGTATAAAAGAAACACTTGAGAGCAATAAACAGCTTCCTGCTCACCTTACACCTGGACTATGTCTGATATCTGTGTCGCTCTGGCCGTTCCGACATTATCAGCGACAGAGAATTATTAGCAACAAGAGGAAAGAGTTACAACCCAGGTGGAAGGTAGCCTAGGACCCTGTAAGGTGCCAGGTTGAGGTACAACAGGCTGTGATGTTTTCAGGAGACAAAAGCGACCATAGGAAAATTCTGTTTCTTACTTGACACTAGAAAAAGTATAGAGGCTGGTGGAGGAAGGTCTGGCTTAAACATCTGAGAATAAAATGGAATGGCAGGAATGCGGGAAAAGAACCAACAGAGCTCGTTATCGCTGAAGAGAAAAGATACAAGTTGCTGGTCTCCGTCTAAAAGATTTAGGAGAATCAAAACAGTTTTAATTTAAGATATAAGGGGATCACACTAAGGCCATTAGTGCCCCAGGGCTAAAAGACAACAATCTGACACCGATAAATCTGAAACAGCTGAGATGTCAGGATCCTACGTACTGAAATTCAGGGTATGTGCAGGAGTTTTGTGTGAGCATTGATGGGCAAAGATCAAAGGAACCCAGAGAAAATCCTGCTCTGGGATGATGCTGCAGCTTGTCTGGTGGAAAATTTTCCCCCCTCTCTTACAACCTCTAGTGGCCAAAATGCACATATCCAGGCAGAAACTGCTTGCAACAAGTCTGCCTCCCATGGGATTTTGATGCGTGTGCCATAAACGGAAAGGGGAATCCCACATGAAAAAAACCACAAAAGCATCTCAGAGCATATCCCTGCGTTGGAGTAGGATCCCTATTTGACAGAGGTCTCAGGAAACCTGTTTTTAAAAAGCCTTCTTGGAGCACTATTGGAAAATTTTCTGACTCTTTCCTGAGGCTGTGATTTTGCTGGTTTAGCTGCTATTCTGGCATAAAAAAAAACACAACAAAAAAACCCCAACAAAAAACCAAAACCAACCAACCAACCAAAAAAACCCAAAACCCCCAAACAAACAAACAAAAATACCCCCAAAAGAGACCCCTCAAAACCCCAAAACAGAAACACAAACAAAAAACCAGAAACCCATCCACCCTTCCCCACCCCCAACCACAAAAAAACCCCACCAAATCAAGATTGACAGGGAACAACATTTGATATACTGTATCTCATTGTTACACCTTTTTCTAAACTCATAATCTTTGCCATCCCATAGCCTTTTTCAAATTGGCATAGTTTTATAAAGGGATTTAATATGTTTCCATGGCACTAATCACATACTAACAGAGAGCTTGTTTCCTGTGTTTTTGTCTTGCTCTTGTGACTGATCTGCAGGATCACACCTACAGCAATGACAGAAAATGCCCACGTGGAACTGTTACCACGAGGTATTTTTTCAGCTGGTTTAGCAGCTGTGTGTGAGTAGGGGGAGCCAAACACAACATAACCTGCCAGCTCTCCCAGGCCCATTCACTGCTGCTGGAGAAAGCGCTCAAAAGGCCAAGCAGTAGTTCTGCAAAATACTGGATGCCCACTAGTGTGTGTGAGGAGCTTGCAGTATGCATAATTCCACTTTTTTTTTTTTCCTATTTGACCTTATTTTTTTTCTCTTCTGGGCTTTTCTTCTTTCTTATTGCCAACTGCAAAGCCTCATAAATACTATTAATACTAAAACCTGAGACACAAGAAGGAAAGCTGGTGATTTCTGGTTGTGAAATGAGCTCACGAACAGGGGTAAGAGAGGACCACGAAAGCTTTGAGCTCTTTTATGACCTAAGGTGCTATGGCAACTTGGAAATTATTACTCTGAGTCATTGCAATGCTGTTGTTGGGTTTTATGGCCCTGGCTGCAACATGCTGCCCGTTGCCGTAGAGCATGAAGGCTTTGCTGCATAATTTTCCTCTTTTATGCACAATATCAGTTTCACTGTCTTAAGACTATAACTAGAGAGCAAATGGTGCTCAGCAACAAGAGATCTTTTTGAATATGGTCTTCTGACTTATAGCAGGTACCAGCTCTCTCCTTTTTACCTGGTCAGTGGCCACTACCAGTGATCTACTGGCCAGCAATGTTGCAGTGCAGGGCAATATCTGAAAGATTAAGATATCTCCCCTGTGCTCCTCCAGGCTTCTGCAACCCTGCTTGCCCCATGATTTCACTTTGTCTTTGAACTTCACACTCTTTGCTTTTAAGGAAGGTTCTTAAGGCTAGAAAGGCTTTCCTTTGCTTCACTGGATAGTTGCTCCCACAGGCCAAAGATACTGAAAGATGTATTTCCCTTCATGACTTCTGAAGGGGAATGGTCCTCATGGTCAAATGGGTCCCAGCTGGGGCTGTCAATACTTCCAGAACTCTTCTCAATTGGTATTGCATGAAAAAAGCCCTGTCCAGAAATGGAATTGCGTGGGAAAAATCAGAGAGTTTACCACATGTAGCTGAGTCCTGGGGATTAAGGAATAGCCCCAAGCATGTCACCCTACTTTCAATGGATGAGCAAAATTTTCACCTTCCCTGTAAGGTCACAGGACATTCAGCTGGTTGGTGGGAAATTTGTTTTGCACAAAAGTCTACTCCAGTCCTGAATGGCAAGGTCTGTGCTCAGCCTGAGAGATCACATCCTCAGTGGAAACACTGAGCTCCTAAGCACTTCCAAGCTGTTAATTCCTGATTCTTATTAACAAGAGCCAGCTCAAACATCTGAGAGCAGATCACAGCAACACCTTGCTCCTGGCAGCCAGCCCTGTGTGTTGCTCCATAGTACCTTATATAAAACTCAGACTGCAGGAGCAATGGATAACTTTTGAGTGCCAGGGACAGTCTCTCCCACTCCCTCCTACCCCTTCACAAATGCTCTTTTCTTACCTAGAAAGCCCAGTATAATTTCTACTATACCTTTCCTCCAACAGCTTGTCTTTAGTCCTCTGATCTGCACTGTAAGTTGAATAGAAGTTAATGTTTTCCCAGCTGGAAAAGGCCCCTTCTCTGCCTCCCTTATTGTTATGAGACCTCACAAATGTTCGCTGCTACCTCCAGGACTGGCCCCTTCTGTTGCTAATTAGGGAGCTAAGAGGTTCCCCCAGGCACTTCCCAGTGAAACCGAGCCCATTAAATGAATGGCAGGCAACATCTCTGGGGGCGGAGGGCTGTGTTACACAACAGCTGTTTGGAAACAGGCAGTTTGTTACGTGTGCTGGTTTTAAAGACACGACATCATTAAAAACAAAAGCAACTTTCAAGTCCAGACCAGCGTATTTAGGTCGCTGATACCCCAGGGATAATCTCGGGGATATTGGTGAAGGGAGCAGGCAGCAGGCACTGTGAGCTTGAGCTCAGGGCCTGGATGTGCACAACGTGATGGTCTCTGCATGTGCACCCGACCACACACTGAAAGCCGGGTGTACAGGTCCCTGCTGTTCTCTGGGATGTGGGTCCCGCCATGCTGCACACCAGGAGTGTTGAACCTGGGGCATAATGTGAGACAGAGCCCTCTTGGGCTTGCACAGATTGCTGGCATTTTCGTAAGTGTGGTGGAGGCTTGCAGGTTTGGATCAGTTATCTCCAGTGCCTAGGAGCCTGGATATGAGGAATTTCTTATACAGGAGGAAACTACATACAGTCAGTACAGAAACAACTTTAAACCCTGGTCAGTTATACTATTTTTATTATCTTACAATCTTAGGAGTGTATTATGTCTCTCCTATAACCATTGGTCCAAGCCACATAAAATTATCATATTGCAAAAAAAGCAAGAATCTTTAAAGAAAGAGGATGGGATTCAACTGGTCAAAAGCATCTGAGGGAGGGACTAGTTTAAAGATCTGTGGGACAATATAGATATAAATGTCTTATAGAAAAGAATATCCTGGGTGATTTGTTATTAGAGTAATGACAAGCATTGGTGGTAGAAGCAAAGGCTTTATCTTCAACAAAGGGTTGCAGAAAAATCAGTATGTGTAGAGGGTCTGTACTCAGTAATTTAGACAGTTCACAAAAAACTCCCAAACCTAAGAAACCAATTATATTTGGCTGAGGCAAAAAGAAATGGCAGAGAATGATCTCCATCCTTCTCAATAACAATGACCAGTGCTGAGGATCCTGTAATAGTGACCATTATCACAGGCCAGATTCCTTGTTCCTTTTCTCCATCCTTATCATGGCAAACTCCTACTCTTCCTTTTGGTGAGCCTTAGTGGGATGTGTGGAATGTGTTCTTTGCAGGAGTGGGGCAGATTGTCTCTGTCCCATTGCTCTGCCATAACTTTGCATTGCCAACTTCCCAAAACTAGTCCTTACAAAGAAGGGCCTCGGAGGGAAAAGAAGTCCAAGTCTAAACATAGGTTTTGCAGAGACATCAGCTGAGCATTAGGCACCCACAGAGATCCCACAATTGGTATGGAGGCAGATAAGTAGATGCTGGAGCATGAGCTCCCCTTTGCAGGCCTGAAGAAAGAGGAGATCTGTGTTTTGAGAAGTCAGTCTCACAATGTGTTCAGCTCACTGGAAATTTTGGAGACTTTTCTGCTCTGGTCTTGTACATTATTTCCTCCTTTTTTGGGAACTGCACTAGCTATTTGGAAACACTTCTGTGGCCTCCCTTCTGAGTAATTATTTATTCTCTCTATGGTTTTTTCCTACTGTCCATTATTAGTTGTTATGCCTACATTATATAACAACAACAACAACAGTAATATGAAGAAACTCTTCAGATCCGGATGAATTAAGAAAATGAACACTGAATCAGCTTAACCTCTAACATAAGGATCTGATTTTCCTCTTTCATTAAAAACAGCTAGTCTGAAAAACCAAGGATATATAATGAATAGTTGAATGTAACAGCACTGCAGACATTTCATCTGAAGTAAAAAACACTACGGACCCTGAGCCTTATACGAGGATCCACAAATACAGGTGGGAAAATAAGCAGGTATTGTTTTTTAAGATATCTGTCTGAATATGGTGAACAAGACTCTATCAGCAAGTCTGTAAGTATATTTTTCCCTCCATCTTTTCAGCATTTATGCAAAGACTTATCTAAGCAAAATAGCAGCATACTAACTGACTGGCCTTTCCCAAAAGGTACAAGGTTAAAGCCCTTTGCAAGTGGCTATTAAGAAAACTTGGCAACAACAGCTTGCAGGATGAATCCTTGCCAGAGATTAATAATCAGTTTCACAAGCAGCAGAACAAATAATTCCTCATTTGCTACATGTATTTGCAAAATACAGCTACTATTTGCAAATACAAAGATTTTGTATTCTGCTAATACAAACATAACATCTTTCTAACTGAGTTGTTCTAAGACTTTGTTCTCTCTAGGTGTGTTCATAAAATTCCCCCTGCGCTTCCTGAAACAATCAGTTTTCATGAAACATGTTGAAACGCCTTTCAGAACTATTTTTTAAATTTCTGCTTGCCGAAGTTGTTGAAATCAGCAAACAGATCAAGAGATTACTGAGAGGACACACCTACAGACACGCGAAGGTATTGTACAAGCATTTGTTCTGTGGGAACCAAGGAAAAAAGTGAGATGATGAAAGAAAACATAGGAGAAAGCATCCATTTCTTAGCAGTGTGGCATTTACATGATTTGCAAGGCATCCCCCCATGATCAACACTGAGACATACAGTGGCTAAGAATGATCCAGCTCCTTTGGTTTCAGTGGCAAAAGGTTCAGAGGCATTAGTGAGACCACAGCTTACTTTTGTACCATATCCAGAGGATGAAGTGTTTGGTGAGGTGGACAAATGTATGTAAGATAAGAATGAAAAAGTTCAGAGTTAGAGCTGATCTCTGTGAAAAACTCTGGGCACCTCTGTGGATAATAGTGCAGTGTGAGAGTGCAGAGCAAAGCAAAATCAAAAGAAGTTGTCATGTATTAAATAGGTCAGGAATGTATATAGTATCATAATAATCCTTAAATAAATCAGCTGCGTATCTCTACCTTGAAATCAGTGTTAGGTATGACCACTTTCATAACAGAGGGGCAGAGAGGAATAGAAAAGGAAGGCAAAAAAAAAAATGGCATGATAATCAGTGAGACAGTGAAGACTGTGAGGGGAGAAGGGAAGGAGTGAGCAGGATGTTTTAACTTTGTGAGCAGAATGGTTTAGCTTTGTGAAGAGCTGAGTTAGGGGAGAGACAGCACAATGAATTTCTAATCTGACCTTTAATAAAGCCTCTTGTCACCTTCTGAACACCTTCCATAACTTTATATGGATTATAATCTAGGAATTACACAACATCTGGTGTAACAAAGAAAGGAAATCTGATTTTATAATGCATAGAATTGTGAGACGAAAAGAATTGCTGAAAAATGTGACCAAGACAAGTAACCGTAGTAATAAAACTAGATTCTGAAAGTCTCTCAGTTCTTGTCTTAGGATTCCCATGATGAGAATTCCTACTGCTCTTTAAGCACAGCAGCATCCACATGGGGAAATACACTTGAAATGCAGAGAGCTGGATCTGAGGATGGACAGCCAGAAAAAGCCAGTACAATCTTGGTTTCTGACTCAAAGGCATCACTTAAGAGAGCACAGTTATCCTTTCTGCAGCTCCCATGCAGTCACAAATTTCTGTCCTGAAATATCAGCAGTTTTTTTAAAGCTGCATCTTCTCTCTGAAGTAACCACCTGAGGGCAACATCACACATGCAATGGGACACACAGGGCTCCTATGCATGGAATATTGCACTCATTTCAAGGAACCCCATTACCAGAAAAATCATGACAAAGGAGAAGCAGGTCAAAGAACAGCAACAAAGGTGGTTAGGAGGCTGGAGCCACTATGCAGAAAAACATTACAAAAGCAAAATCTAGTTTACTTAAGGAATGTTTGATTAGGAGCAGAATCCTGGCCTCCAAGTATTTGAAAAGTGATGAGAAATTATTCAGCATAATAAAGGAAGATAGAGCTATGAGTAATTGGTGGAAATGAAGCAAGGAAAATGTGTCCAGTTTTCCTGTTATACTATTCCTACCTGTGAGATACAGGGCTGTGAATAGGAGGTATTCACATACAGCTTCTCTAATGAAAGATAAAGGCTCTGCCAGGGTAAGCACAGTATGAGCCAGGAATAGAGACTCTTGGTCAAGAAGAGAAGCTCCCTAATATCCTTCCCAGTCAGGAGATGACTAGTGGGTAAAGCCAGCCTATGACATATTTTTGGGGGTACTCTAGAGCAATACTGATTGTAGAATAGGGCCACTTATCTACCTTCCCATGCCTTTTCAAGGAAGAAAGTGTTTGAGCCCTTGGTTGGAGGAAGCTCATGGGACCATGATTTGCTCTGACTATGGAGAATTACTTTTCTGGTGGGGAGGGGAGGAGGGGCATCCTGTTCTGTGCAAACACTGAGCTGGTGCCTAGAACAAGGCATATGGAAGGGAGTGCTGAATTCATAGCATTGATGTGAAGTGCCACCTATGTGTGCAAACAGGTCTGGAGAGAGGACACAGAAGTCCTTCCCACCCTGCTCTCCAGGTCTGGTTTCCTTGCTGCATGGATTTGTCTACTATAGCAGAACTTTGGCCGAGCCTCGTGGCAGTGGGTGATGAGATGTTTACCATGCTGATGAACCAGCTGTGGGCTGGGAGGGCTATGCCACAGTGGCCCAAAGGGATTGAGAACTGGGCACCAGGCAGTGTGGACAGAACTGCCCGCTTCTAACAGCCCATAGGATGGCCATGATGGAAGTGGTCCAGCTTCATCCCTCTTCAGGAGCAGACAGCCCTTTCCAGATGCCTGGCAAGGTTGGAGAGAGGTACAAGGAGTCCTTCAGTAAGGGACTGAGGAGGATAGACAGGGCAAGCTAGCAGAGCTGTAGCACTGGAGACCCTGGTGCTGCCCGAGCCTCTTCAAAGAGTGGATTTAGCAAGCTGAGAATGTACAGAGTTGGCAGGATCACACTGTGCCAGTGCTGAAGGCAGAGCAAAGTTGCAGAGCTAAAGCTGTGGCACTCAGCAATAGGTTAGCATCCATCCTCTGCTCGGGAAGGGAAAAGCTTACACTGTTCGTGGGGGGCTCTGAGTGCCCCTGTAAGTGCAGCACAAGAAAATGGTGCTAAAACAAAGGCACGGCCCATCATTGGACAGGAGCTGCCAGCCTGCCCAGATTAGCAGTGCTCAACAGATCAAGCACTGCAAACCAGGACAGTACAGGGGTGACATCTCCTGTCTGCTTGTCTAAGCCCAGTCTGCATGTCTTCCATATGCAACTCCCTTGTGGTACTGAATGGGTGGTTTTGTGCAGGTCGTGGACCTACTAACACTCACCAGCTCAGCTCTCCTGCTCTGTTCCCCTCTCAGTATCCCCTGTTGATGAGGTCTCAGAGACACTGGTATAGCTGAGGGCCATCTTTTTCCAACTTTTTCCTCTACCTCTATCAATCATCCACCCAAATTCAAACCACCCCATATCATGCTCTCCCCTTCTTCCTTTTCTCTGCTTCCATCCTTTAGCTACTGATGGGATCACACCAGCCCTTGGAACACACCAGCATGAAAATCAGCTCTTTGCACAGAGCTCTCTGCATGGATTTGGGATTCATTTTCTTAAGAAGTGTAGAGCTAAAACCTTTAGGGTGATCTGGAGCCACTGGAGAGCCCTGGCAAAGGGGCACTTCTGGACCTGTGCAGAGTGGCACATTACACCAGGACTTCACAGAGGAATCCACAAGATATTCCTTTTTAAAATGCTATTGGAGAAGGGAATGATGCACTGGCAGATTCATCTAGCTCCAAGTAGCCAAGCTGTCAACAGCAGTGGAGCTGCAGAAGCATGGTCTAACAAGCTTGCTCAAGCCCTTGGCTGGACTTAACTGGCCTCCCTGGATGTCTATCTTGCTGTTACTTAATCCTGTTAGAGTTTATATGCAGTTGCTATGATGCATTTAAACACTGATGCTGGGGTAGGCATGCCCTATGTGTGATGAAGCCTGAAAATTTAGGAAGTAAAACAAGCTCAAGTAACTAAATTGACTCCAAACAGAAAGCTAAAAAATACAGCAATTCCTCCTTCTCTTCTTAGATTCCATATTTAAGAAAGAAAATCCCGATTCTATTAACAGCCCCATTATGGGACTGAAGTGTACCAATGATGATAGGTCTTCAAAAAAAAGGAAAAAAAGGAAAATCTATTTCTCCTCTCAGAGAACTTATTTGTAAATATGGCTAACTAGATGCCTTTCCTACAGTTTGCAACAATATTTTTTTCCCTGAGATTGAGAAGTCAACGCTCAAATACATCAGTCTATCTCAGATCCTGGAGGCACTAATGCACCACCTCTGCTACAGTCCACTGTTTTCAGATTTCTGTTAAAGATTAATAATCAAAGAACAAACAGCTTTTGTTTTGACTCTTATGCTGATTTAAGCCTCTATCTCTGTTTAAGTAAAAGCAAACCAAGTGAGTGCTCAGTTGTTCTGAGAACCACTGATTCCCAGGAAAGAGGACAAATTACTCTTTCTGTCTTCCAGATAGTTGGTGTGGGCAGCTCTGTGCCCAAAAGGCTTTCATGCTTCCATGGCACAGGAGCCAGGACCCACAGCAAGTAAGGGCATACAACATGTCCCTATCCTGCAAAGTTAGAAAAAATTGTTAGGAAAAAAAAGGCAAAAAAAGGCAAAGTGATTTTCCAATAGAGGGCACTAACCCACGGCCTTTGAGGTAAAATAACGCCCCATCTGTTCTTTATCAACATCCTCTGCAGGTTCCCAAACTGGGTATCTATCAGCAGGGGATGAGAAGGGGAAACTGAAGTGCTTATTGCTCTGTTTGTATTTGTTTCTCCTACCCTTAAGTTCTGCTGTTGCAAAGCAACATACAAAAGGCAATGCATCCCAGTACCTGATCTGTGCAGTGGTATGAAGAGGGAGATACAAATTGTTCTGTTATGGAAGACTGTGGCAGAGGTTCCTCTAGCTGGAGGGGAAGTCACTGCTAAGAGACTATTTTGTTTTTTCTGGCAGTTCCTTCCTGGCTTTATAGGGTCCTTGCCCATAGGCTGTTTTCCTGGGAGAAGCAATCGGAGAGGTTCACTTGATTTCGTCATGTCCTCTTTTCACTGGCTTCTGGAAAATAAAGCTGTTGTGAGCATGAAAGAAAAAACAAAGGGTTGAGCCCTTGAATAGCCAGCCATGGAAGAGCAGTAGCTTCCACAGCTATATGTGCTCCCCAGCCATGACAGCTCCTCCCTACTGCACAGAGACCAAAGGAGGAGGTGCGAGGAAGTCCAGCATCCTCCCTCTAGCACAGAGATGCGGACAGGAAAAGGTGTCCAAATACCTGCTGGTGTGTCACCAACAGGTCACAGCCATCGACGGCTTCTGCCTCTTGGATGTATAAGCAGGTGTCGTGGTTTAACCTCACATGAGTGAGAAAACTCGTGGATTGAGATAAAGACAGTTTAATTGCTAAAGCAAAAGCTGCACACACAAGCAAAGCTAAACAAGGAATTCATTCACGGTTTCCCATGGGCGGGCAGGTGTTCAGGGCTTCATCGTGTGGAACAGTAACTTGGGAGGGCAAAACACAGTAACTCTGAGTGTCCCCCCTTCCTATTTCTTCCCCCAGCTTTATATGCTAAGCATGACTCTGTAGGATATGGAACATCCCTTTGGTTAGTTGGGGTCAGCTATCCCTGTTGTGTCCCCTTACAACTTCTTGGGCACCCCCAGCCCCCATGCTGGTGGGATGAAGTGAGAAGCAGAAAACACTGTGATGCTGTGCAAGCACTGCTCGGCAATAAAGAAAACATCCCTGTGTTATCAACACTGTTTCCATCACAAATCCAAAACATAGCCCCATACTTGTTACTATGAAGAAAATTAACTCTGTCCCAGCTGAAACCAGCACAGCAGGGCAGCGGCTCAGCTTTCCAGGTCTTTTCTCACTATTTTACTTTAGCCGCAGGGTGTCATTGTTCCACCCTTTCCCCTTCTGACGTCAAGAGGAGAACACATCCACCTAAGCAGAGACACACTGGCCAGAGTGATGTTGGTCTGGAAAATGTGGAAGCCAGCAGCTCCCTCTGCTTAGGGCCCCATGCTTTATTCATCCTCCCTTGCTCTGAGTTTTGGGAATACAGATCAAGCCAGCTTTGTCTTAGAGCTGGATATGGAGAAGGGTCATTTCACAATCCTTTAGAGCTGCTCTGTGTTCACTACCCTCCAGTATCTGTCTCATTGTGTATTTCTGACATTCCTTTTCCATCTGAACTGCTCTTCCACATGCAATATTGCCATCATTACTGCTCCTGACTGCAGCATGCTGTCATGCAGAAGCTGGTACCTTACTACTTCAGCTAAGTTCGGTCCTGTATACGTTCCTCTTGCTGATGCTTTCCTGGAAGACAAATATTTGCAAGGATCCTGGTCCTCATGTTTCAAAAGGCTCAGAGGTGGAAGGCAATTAACATTATCCTCCTGTGCTTCCCGACCTGGAGGAGTTGCAGGCACACCGTCAAACACCAAGGCATAAGGAAGTTATCTTGAGTTTCATACACTGCTTAGAGAAAAGAGCACCTCCCCTCCCGGTCTGTCTAAATCCTTTATTTCACAAGGAGCTTTCGTCCTCCAGGCCGCTGCCCTGGATGCTGCTTTGTGAGTTCCTCCAGCAGGGGGTTAAATGGAGATATGCCACAAAGTATCTGTGACCACTTTTCTCAGCAGGAGATGATCTCTAGCTCCCTTCCTAGGGCCCAAATAAACTTCTGGAAGCAGTGGTGGAAGCTGAGAATGCACAAGGCCTTTGTGGAAGGCTGTTAGTACATTATTCCCCTCTTTCCATTTCTCCCAACGCAACCGTATATGTTCAATGGCATCTGCACAAGTTTAAAAGCATTGGTGGCTCCAGGCAAGCGGACCCTGCAGGCGCAGGCACTGACTGTGTAAAGGGGTGTGAGTGGAAGGAAGCCCTGAAAGTTGTCCTGATTTCGCACCCCTTGTAATCAAAACAACTGGAAGCAGTGACATGAAGGGGAACCAACTTGTGTGGTTCAGCCTCTTCCCAATGGGATCTAGTGAGTCCTGAGAATCATGCCAAGTCTGGTGGGGCAGGAGGAGCTGGGCCATCAGAAACACACCAGAGTCTGTAGCCTGTACTACCTCCTGACACATCCCAGCCTTGGAGAGCTCTTCAGTCCCAGCAGCACTGCCTGCCTGAGGAACCACCATCCAGGACAGTGGCTGGGGATGTGCCAGAGCAACTCATTATGTGCAAAAACACTACACCAAGACATAAAGGAACAAGAGATTAAAGGAGAACAGATGTTGGCTGATCTTGTCCACCTTGCTCCCGGGAGGCAGTCCAGTGCAGCTGCCGTCTGCCTCAGGCTCTGTTAGCAGGGCTGGGATCTTTGTAACCTTGCACTGCTCCTCAGAGGACAGTGCTGAGTGTGACCCTGCTGGTACCCGTTTCTGCTCTGGCGGCTTGTTTCAAACATTTTTGAAAAAATTCATTTAAATGAATCCCTGTTTTCACTGTGGGATACCAGTCCCCACTGAGGTGAACTGTCCAATCCATAATGCAAAAGGAAATCTGAACCTCTGGGTCATTAGTGCCAAGCCATGTTAAACCATCTATGTTGCAAAGCTTGCCATCAGGCAGCCTAGAAAAGGCTACTGACACTATCTGACTGTATACGCAGTTAAGCTGTTCACTTAGTGCATAAGCTACATTATTCCCCATTTTTGTATTTTTTTTTCCTGTCTTCCTTTCATTGTCCATAGCTTTCCTTTCAATACTCTGTCTATCCCTGCTTCCCTTATTCTGCACTCTGTTGTACTCATTCAGTGGTGGACATGGTGGTGCTGGGTTAGCAGTTGGATTCAATGATCCTACAAGTCTTTTCCAATCTAAATGATTCTAGGATCCTACATAATGACTGGACTCCCTGTCCTCATATCCTCCTTGCTCACCTTCTCGTTTCCTAAATCCTCAGGGAAATGCTACCACCCACACTGACATCCCTGAGGGATTTTCGAAGGTGCATCAGCCAGCTCTGGAGAACTTACGCTCCTCTATCACTTAGTACAAAAAGGCCCAGTTTTTGTAATTTAAATTTCTTTCCCTAGAGGGTCCCTATGGAGAGGGTTTAAAAAAAAATAGCTAAGAACAAGCAGCCCAAACTGAACAGCTTATCCTTTTTTCAACATTCATTCTCCCCTGGTATCTCTAAGCCCTTTCTGCTGTTTACTAATCCCTCCCTTCTGCCAGTCCCCACCACTGGGAGCTATTGTCCACCTAATGCAGAGCAGAACATGCCAGTAAGCCTTGCCAAATTCAAACCATTAGTTGTAATGTGTCTGCCACCACAGTATCTGCAAGTAGCTGTGAAATCCCAGAGAATTAAGCTTGAACATTTAACGTCAGAAACTGGCCTCTTGAATTTATTTGCATATAATGGCTCACTCAAACACATTTGATAACTGAGGAACTGCAGCTGTAATCGTGCAGCAGAGCTCACTGCCTTTCAGCCTGTGATGGTACCTTCTCTGCAAGTGTATCCTGCATCCTGCCTTCCCCATCCCCTATGCAGTTGAAAACAGGAGAGGGGCTCAGCCTTGCTGGTGCGTCTCTTGGACTGTCTTTCCCCCTCCCTGCTATTGCACTCACAGGGCTCTGCTGAAAGTCCAGCAACACAGCTACAACTCTGAGGTGGCACCATGCCTTCCCCATGAGACCACCTTAACAGCTCCCTGTGTACCCCTGCTCATAGCTGAGCCTTCCCCAGCACCCAACACCACCAAAAGCACCTTTCCCATGTCTCTCCTGATACAGCATCATAAGCTACCTGATCCTTGAAAAAAAAAAAAGAACATCTTTCTCAGCAGGTGTCCTGAGCCCCCCAGGAAGTGTTTGCTGTTCTCTGTTTGCAGATCTCTTCTCATTTATCAGGCCAGCTTGGTCACTCATCACCTCCTGATGTTAATGCTGGAAGATAGGGCCACTGAGTGCAAGAGTGGCAAAGCTGTCATGCTCCAGCTGGGCAAAAGTGGAGCCTCACTCAGTAAATATTGACACATCTGCAAGCAAATAGAAAGCAGCTTTCAGCAAGCAGCTCTCTGGCTCCCTGAGCTGATGCTGGACCAGAAACGCTTGATGCTTTGTGGTTATGAGCTGCTATTTACAGAGGGCGGGATACAGGAATGGATCTCCAGCAGCTGTGATGACAGTGGCAAATTGATGGGCTTGCAGGAGCCACCAGCTGTATGCCCACTGCCCACCTGCTCTACAAGAAGTGGCTGCAACCACTTCAGCTTCTGGAAAAACAAGCTGTCTTTTCCATCTCTCAGCAACTTCCAGACAGGCTTTCTTCAAGAGGATATTCAGGACAGTCTCCACTAAAAAATAGGTAGCACAAAAGAGATTTTTGTTCTAAGTCTTTAGTTTCCCTGCTTTCCTGTCCTAAAACATTGCCCTTAGTATTTAGGTGATTATTCCAGCTCCTGTAAGTTTTCAGATTTAGGCAAGTCACAGGTGCAAGTGAGTATAAACACAGAAATAATCTGAGTCCTTCTGATGGATCTGTGGAATTGAGTAGCCAGTCAGTAGCAGCATCAGTTCTGACAGAAATCCTGAAGTTTAGTTCTTATACCTCATAGAAACTATAATTTAACTTACATCCAAAAGTGGGAGTTTTATGCCCCCCTTCAACCTATTGCCTGGTAGCTAAATGACCACATTCCCTGCACAGGTGGAGCAGAGCTCTTATTCAAAGAAGAGATGGGATTGCAAGCAAAGGCTAGTGATGGATTGGGTTCACTTCCTGGCCCACCCTCTCTGACTTTGTGCAAGTTATTTGATCTCTTAATGCTCTATTTCCCATACATGAAAAGGAAGTGATAATGCTTTCTCTCTCCAGCTTTTTCTTTTATCTACTTAGTCTGAAAGCAACTTAGATTTTTTTTTCTGTGCTTCTGTGTTGTCTGTTTGTTTGTATTCCTAGAACAATTAGATTCTGATACACACACAAGTTCCCTAGTACTGTAGTAAATGCAATTAATTATCTGTTCTCATTTGGAGTCTGTGGGCACCATCAACAGCCAGTAAACAAAAGGATGACGCAGATCCTTAATTGACACTTTATGGATCTTAGATAAAGAGCTAAGGAGTGGAACAGTAAGTTCAAAAGTAGATTCCAGGAGTCACCATGCATTTAGTTCCTTTCATCTTTTCTGAACATCCAAGTTAATTCTTTACATTTCTTTTCCATTCTCTGGTTTGTTTCTACTACCTGATGCTTGCCTGCAGAGTAAAGACAACAGCTAACCCCAGCTCCTTTACCCTGCATGAAATAAACACTCTAAGTAACATGCATTCTTTGGAGAGAAGGCAGATCTCTGCCACGGAGCATATCTCTCTACTTCCTCCTGTCTCTTGTTGTTTTTCATTTCCAAATCAGACTGACAGTTTCTTAGGAGCAGGGATGTTGTCTGTGTCAGGGAGCAAGCATAGTGTGTCTACAGCACTGCTGTGTGCTTGACAGGCCATTGGTATGGACTGTACTAGGCAGAGTTTCTTGTTTGTTTATTACCTAGAGTAAATTAGTCACTGAAAGTTTTCTGACAGATAGCTCCTTTGCTGAACCAAGAGTTGGGTAATGACAGGTACCAAAAGCATGGAAAAGGTGGGTGGAAACTACAGGCCAGGGACAGTGGAAGGAAGACCAAGGATTTGGTTGGTGCAAGACCAAAGATCTCACTGTTACAGTAGCTACAGCCCAAGGGCCAAGCAGGGCTGGAGGGCACCTCAGTGCTGCTTCAACAGCACTGCTCTTCTGATACAAACCTCAGCCTCGACAAAGAAACCATTTGATAGTAAATTATTTCAGCTGTTCCTCTCCCTTACTCATCCCTGCTCTTTGGGGCCTCTGCAGAGCACCATAAGGAAACCTACAGCTCCAGGCTGGGGTCAGTTCTTTTGCCAAGATCACTGGAGATCATGTCAAAGCCAGTGCCAAAACCGCTGTGTGCCTCCAGCACTGGCAAGTCCACTAGTACAAATGAGTTGCAGGGAATGAACATTATGAGGCTCATAATGGGAGGGAGGGACAGAGGGAGAAGAGGGAAACACAGCAAAGGACGAGCAGAAAAAGAAAAGGACATAGCAGACACAAAATGGACCTATGGGTAAATTAGAAGGGCAAACTGGTGATACCTTTTGTTAAATACTCACTGAAGGATGTTTTGCACAATTACAGCCAGAAGCAACATTAACAGCAGGTATTGAAACACTGTGCTGACAAGCTGCATTCCTCCTCTAAAAGACACCCATCCTCTACCACTGCAACAGTATCAGGATAGAGCTGTCAGTATATATGATGCTGAAAATTATGCCAGGCAAGATTTTCCTACAAACCACTTCCATTATAAGAACATACAGGTAGAGAAACTACAGTGTGTGTCACCTATGCGTTGAAGACAAAATGAACAATCCTGTTATTTGGTAGCTAGTCTCTCCTCTTGACACTGCAAAAAGTGGGACTGGACTGCACCTCTGCCTTCTGTGTCTAGAAGAGGATGAGCAGCAAATAGTTTATTTGGAGGCTTTTTCTGGCACGGGTAGATGTGTACAGACACAGAAAGGAAACATTGCTTTTTGAAAGGTCAGCAGATATTGGTTATGAGCGGGGGAATGTTCTCACAGGAAACACTGAAGACTGTGCAGAAGTAAACATACTTCCAGTGTGGAGTGGCACGGTGATCCAACTGAGTCCCTCTCTGGGGACTAGCTTCCCAGGGATGATGCACAAGGCCCTTGGGGTATTTACACAGCCTGTTCTCTAAAGGCCAGCTGCCACTCAGCACAGTTTATCTTCTTTTCCTGATTATTCAGTCTATGTTTTCTTTGCTCCTCCTGGCTACCTCTTCCTCCAGTTCCTGGAACTGAGAGTGGCTGAGGCCTCAGTAACACCTGTGTGTGCGCCAGGCACGGCAGCTGCTGCATCCCCAGATGCTGAGTGCAGTCTCTCCACCACACGCATTCCCACACCACTGGGCAACAGGCTACTTCCAGATCCTTCCCATGACGGTTTGTTTCTAACTCCGGAAACTTTGTGTTTTCCTGGAGTGTGAAAACTCAGCCGCTGATACCTCTGCCTTTTGTGCTTCTTTCAGTCAGGAGGGCTCTCCAAAAAGACCCATCCTCCTGTTGCTACCAAAATTAGGAGAGGAGAGACAGTTCCACTTGTGACAAGCCTGCCAGAACTCTAGTAGTGGCACAGAGAATGTAATGAGTGAGGATCTCACTGGATCTCTGCATTTGGGTCCTGCAAGCGCTCCAAATTCCAAGAGTCTTTCAACAGAAAGAGCGTTTGAAGGAGACACAGTTCTGGTGCTCCTACAGAGGGTCAAAGCCCCTCTTTACTTCTGCTGGCAGAGGCTTGTGTGTCCATGTCTGTTAGATCTCCCCACCGGGACACAAATGTCTAAGCTCAGATATTTGTTGTGGCCTCCAGTTTGGGCTGGAGGAGCCCTGACTTGCACAGGATTTCCAAACATACAAAGATTAAGGAGGAGGCCAAGCTGAACGGCTGGCATCTCTTCAACATACTTCTTAGCCAGAACTCTGCTTCTTGCAACAGCAAGGTTCAGAGGGATGCACTCTTCTTTGGGAAAGAGAGGGGGCACTGTGTACCAAGCTTTTGCTGTACAAAATCAAGTCAGTAGAATTCCCATTTGCTGCTCGCCTGCTCCCTAGGCTGCTCATAGGCCTGCTGTCTTCACTACCTTCACTATTTTTTTGATCCAATCACTGTAACAATAAAAGAAATCAACATGTTGCCCATAAAACATAATTCCTACTTTTTTCTGAAGACAGCATCTGAGACAGAGAGATATTTTTTCATCCACTCTAGGTCTTTTCTAGTCATAACCTTGCAAAGCAAAACCCCTTATGATTTATAAAAAAGAAATACTTACTAAAGAAACAAACAAAAGCTTCCCTTGCTACCTTCAGGTTCTAGTAGCATTAAATCTCTCAGTTTAAAAACAGTGGAGGGGAGGAGAAATTACGTTACTATTCAGAGTACCCAAGGAGGTGTTGTTTAAACTAAACAAAAAGAGATACCTTGCATGCCGCCTTCTCCCAAAACAATGGAAGGGTAGGAATCGGTGCCTTGATGTTCTTGCTACTGAGGGAGCAAGGGGGCTGCTCTGGTGGGTATGAAGTCTCTGAATGTTTACAAGGTAGGATTTCTATATCATACCAGGGAGCTAGTCATCAGCCAAGGTTACTTGCTTAAGGAATGGATTCGATGGACTTCAGCATTGTTATATAATTGTAACCAGAAGTCCTCTGGGAGTTTGAACCACGCTGTTGTGCTCTCACAACAAGTAATTAGTGAGGAATCTCTCCCTTAGGAGTCCACTTCAGTCAGTAATATGAGGCAGCTGTGAGCTTTCTCTGTGAGAGAGGTAAGCCCAATGGCCAGAGCCCAGGTCATGTTCTAATCATCTCCCATGATGTTATCTTAAAACTCCTCTTGAGAACATGTAGGCACTTCACAACCACCTTAACTTTCTCATCAAGTTCATATTGTAGGTTTGTAATTTTGTTTCTCCATGAGAAACATTGACCATCATACTTGACCTTACCACAACTGTTTTACTACTGTTTCTGCAATTGCTGTTCCGTTGACTCCTCGTTTTGCACTCTCCAGATGAGATTCTGATCCAACAAAATCAATGAAAGCTTTGACACTGACTTCTGCTGGACCCAGGCTTCAGCCAATAGCCTCTGGTTGTTGCTAAACTGGTATTTTAACCCATTCCTGATTTCATTTTTTTTCACAGCACCATTCTTCCAACCACTCAACAATACATATCTAACAGCCTACTTGAGCTCCAATTTCTGTTTACATCGAGTAGACGATGTTTAGAAATAGCATGCATTCACCTTCCCTCAGCCAAGTTCATACAGCTGTGGCCCATAATTTCTAAGATTAATGATCTCAAGCTGACAAGATGTGATTCTGGGTTAACAGGGGCAAATTTAACCACAGCTAACAGTTGTGGTCAAATGAAAAGAAAACTTTAAGTTGTTTTGTATTTTGAAATTGTTTAAGCATTTGCGCACAGACACCCACTGAAGTCCTAGAACTAGGCATCCAGATAAGCCAGTACTGACCCTAACAGCCCTCTCCCAAAACGATTATACCTTAGCTCATCCATGCTGGTAGTGGTAACTGTAAAACAGTGCTTGAGGTCACCTCGTGGTGGTTCTCTGAGACGGGAAATTTGGTTCAAAAGCACCTCCACAGTCTAAGTCTGCATGTCTTAGTTGCTCAGAAGTTGGCAACAGTCCATCCCACAGTGATTCTCCTGTGTCAGGTCAAGCTTCGTGATGTGTTGTTATTAGTCTGAGGTGAACTGTATAAGATTCTAAAGCAGTCTAAACCAGGAGTCCACCACAGCACCCACTCTCCTACTCTCAATCCCAGTTTTCTTTCCAATGGAAAGCTGGAAGAATGTTAGGAAGGAGAGGGAAGAGAGGGTAGACAGTTACACACCCAGGTTGCATCTTGACAAACAAGCAGGATGTGACTGCAGTGCACATCTGGGCCTCCAAGCTGGAAAACAGCCCCAGGCCTTGCAGTTCCGATGCACCTCTATGCCTCAAAAGTTTTTTTGAGCTTGAAATTGCCCTGTGGCTGGCTACGAAACCCAAATAACTGGCTGTGTGAGATCCACACCATCCCCAATGGGCATAGTGCTGTGCTGCTGCGTTGACAAACTCACAGTGGGGACTTGGGCATGTGGTTTCTCTTATTGTCATTGAGGAAACTTCCCTGGCTCAGATCTGCAATGACCTCCAGACCTTGCTGGACAAGGTCACTGTGCTGCAGGAAATTCTGAGGTACAGGCTGGTAGAAGCAAAGGCAAATATAACAATTACTGCAGGAAAGCAAGCTGGTACTTATTATTGTTATTACATGCCACACTACTTGTATTCCCATGTAGACTAAAGGCAACAAGTGAGAGTGGGAAGAGGATTAATTCTGCTGGGTCCCAAAGAAACCCAGAGTGGCCCTCCACCCTTGCAGGTTACAATTGTAAGCTGGGCTCACGTAAAGCAAAAGCTCTAAAGTTGCAGCATTTACTTGTTCACTTTTTTTGCTATCAATTCTTCCATTTGTTTAAGGATCAAAGAACTGGAAAAGAGCTTAACCCAAGTAAGGCTGGAGTCTGCAAAGAATGTGTTGGTCAAGTCTACAAATTATGGTGTTATAGAGGTAATCAGATTTTGGGAGTGAAGCAGACAATAATAAACAAATCAAGGTAAGACAGAGAGAGGTAAGAAATAAATTTCAGAGGATTAGGACTCTGGATCAGGTTATTAAGAAGAGTCTTCATGCATACTCATGAAACCACAGACCACATTCTCTTTTTAGATCAAGTAGAAGTCTCTGTGCAGACAAGAAGGAAAAATTTATCCTACTAGAGCTTTGTCAATAAAGGTTCAGTTTTTAAAAAAATTTCCCAATGCAGAGGATAAAATACATTTTACAGGGTGGTCTATTACCTCTTTCAGTGACAACCCTATCATCTCACTTACAAATGATTACTTAGCTTTTCAATAGCTATGTTGGAGGCACACATCCATTTAATATTTGGAGTTTTTCACATATAATTCCTTTCTGAATGGGCAATGTGTGTCTAAGATTTTACTAAATAAATAGGGACAAATTCTGCTCTTTGGAAATTTGATGTAAGGTACCTGCCCTAATACAGATTTACGCTTGTAGTTAAATCAGAGTAAATGAGAACACACTTGGACCTCAGGATATTCAGAACAGTGGTAGGAATATTACACAAGAAAGCGTTACTTTCTAGCTGCTTGTAAGATTTAAGGCAGATAAATGAATAATAATAATAATAATCCTTTGTTTCTGAAAGGAGATATTTAGTCTACCCAAGGCACCATCCAAGTCATTAAGGGATTCCCAGGTGCCAGTATTTGGAAAGGGTATTATCTTTTCAAACAGTTTAGGCAGAGGTCTCTGTTGTTCTCTCTCCTGGGTCATCTCAGATTTCCTCAATCTCCACCCTGAACTGAGTAGAGGAGGAAAAGAAAGGCTGGAAATTTCTGAGGAGCAACATTTTCTTTTAAACTAGGCAGAACATATTTTTCAGTCTTTCAGTAAAAACGAGTTGCACTTTGTTAGTGCAACTGCAAGGCTAGTTGGGCGAGGGCCACACATTGCATGTGGAGGGACAGACTCTGCAGCAGATACTGTGCAGGGAACCCTCCTTTCCTCCCTTTCTCAGATATAATTTACCTGGCTCCACTCTATTAATGGAAAAAGAAACCAAATACAAGCGTCAGCATAAACCACCTGGGTTTTTAAAACAAAGTAATTCAGCAGCAGGTGGGTGAGTGAATCCATACAAAGGCAAAAGGCTTGTTAAGTGGATGGCTGAGCTTTGCTGACAAGAGTCAGTGCCCCAAAGATGGGGATGCACACACCTCTCTGGATGCTGGATGCTTGGAGGACACAGTTATCTGAAACCATGCACCCCACGTCAGTTGGTCTCTGATTCCTACACATTTTTAAAGGTTAGTAGACCTAAGCAGGTGCCTGATACTGGGCAGAAATGTCATACTGGTAAGTATTTTCCTGAGAGAAAAAAATGTTGAAAATAACAATCACTATAGAAAGTGACATGAGAAAAGGCCAGTGGCCTCTGACTATATGGCAAAGAGATACAAGCAGTTATCTCCAACAGAATAAGCTCTGCCTAGATAAAAACAAGGCTTACTACAAGGAAGATATTTTCTGAAAATGTCATCTTTAGTTAAAGAGATTTGCCCCGTCCATTGTTCTCATCCCAGAGCATCCCTGGATCCATTTCCTCACTTCAACTCCGGGCTCTTCAGTGGTAGACCAGAAACTCTCATGCGATCCTAAGTTTGCCACATGCATCAGGCATCACCCAGGTCTCTGTTGCTCCTTTGCTTAAATGCTTTAGAAAGCTTCTGCCTGGAGCCACCTGAAAGCTTCAGACTTGCTGAGCTCTCTTCCAAGGACAAGTTGATTAAACTTTGTTACACCAAGACTGTGATTACTTGATGGCTTCTGATTCATTCCTCTCTGTGATATGTGGTCTTTGTCACGGCTCTGAAAAGCCTAAATCACTCAGGTACCTGTACTATAACACATGCTTTTCCACCATTTTGTTGTAGCATCTGCAGCTTGCAGAGATAGGATGAGTGTCAGTCCTAAAAATTGAACTCATCAAGACCAGGGGTTGTCGTCAGCAAGCTGCTTCCAAGGAATCACCAAAACAATTCAGCAATCTTTCATACAGTGCCTATCCTATCCTTGTAGGATGTTTGAAAAACTCTGTATTAGTTATTTGTTCTATTAAATCCTAGTTCAAATACACTAGGACAACGAGCAGCCTGAAATGTGGATAACACCTACACTAATGCATTAAATTCTCTTGAAGCCTAGTCACAGCCAGAACTACACTGACGTAGCAGTTTCTCACTGTTCTGTTTTGTCTTTCCCAGGCACTGTGACTGGCAGCATGGTGTGTGCAAGGTCAGAATGCTGCACCACACCCCTGTGGGTAAATGAAAAACAACCAAGACATGCGTGTTCAGCTGCCAGCTAGAAGAATCACAGCTACTCATGTGGTGCCCAGGCAAGATGATATAATCCTGCACATTGGTACTTCTTACCCCAGTAGACTCTTTACCTGCCCGCTGCACCAAGAGCAGACAGATGACAGCTGCTATTAGGGAAGTGATGAAAGGCATGAAACAAACCTTAAAGACATAGAAAACTTCATGTCACAAAATGACAAAGCTCTTTGGCTCTTGTGCCTGTCTCTTCCTGAGTTGGATTGGAGAAATACTTTTTTTGGGCATATTGCCTGCCCAGGATTATGCCAAAGAGAATCTCCAGGGAAGGCTTGTCACAGTCATCCTGCAGATTTCCTCTATATTTTAGCACAGCTCCTCCCATCCTGACCTACTAGCCTAATTTCTTGCTGACTTGTTACCCAGAGTGCTATTCCAGACTGAATTCCAGAAGTGGAGGAGTCCAGCTCATGGCACACACTGCACTTTCACCCCTTCTTCTCTGAGTCTCCCCACGACTGCACACAGCTAACTCAGGTCTCACTAATGGACAAAAATGGCATTGATCCTGGGGAAGCCAAAAGACCCACATCCTTTTCCTTTGAACAGTTTGCAGTCAAAGTATTCCCAAAGTTTTTCCATATTTAGTACAATTTCCAAGAGAGAGGAAAGTGTCTGTACTATATCATATAGGGACATCCCTGATCCCTTCTGTTGCTGTTAAACCATTACTTGGCTCTAGTTCCTTACTTTTTGCTCAGCATAGCTCAAGGCTTCACTTTGCAGTTCTTGAAGTTTGTTCAGCTGTTTGTCTTCCACAGTCTCCTCCCCTCCTGACAAGCAGCCATCTTTCGCTCCTTCCTTATTCAGAAAAACTCTGTACTTTTCTCTCTTGTTTACTATCTTTTACTATCCTTATACAGTAATGACTTACATGCAGGGAAATGATTCAAAGCTGCAAGGTTTCTGAAGCCAGAGACAGTCTGAATTTTTGAGATAATTTGTAGGAAAATCAGGCTTTATATTCAACATACCTGGAAGGAATGACCCCTATCTATATTTTGCTGCACCAGAACCAGCTGCAGATTATCCCAACAACATGAAAAAGTGGATGATGGATAGAAGTATAACTTGTGATCAGGGTCAACCCAACAGAAACCCGGGACAGCGCAATAGTTGTCCTGCAAGAGTATTTTGAGGACAGCCTTCTTAATCTGTACTAGCAGAAATTGAAGTGACATGGAATGATAGCTATTTTTCTTTCTTTTGAGATAAGGTATACCGAAGAACATGAAGGAAGATGAACTCACTTCCTACTACATCACTAAAAGTATTTTCAAATGTTTTATGAAGTTGTGCAAACATACAGGAGTCACTGTGCACACAGCAGCAACTTACTTAAACAAGTAGTTTAACTCTGATGCTGCTCTGATGTTCTGTACCTTGCCTGAGATGAGAGGAAGGGAATTCAAGTTTGATTTCTCACCTAAAAGGATGCCATCTCTAAAGGACAGAGCTGGGAGGAGCTGAAGCTGTTTGGCACACAGGTATGTGCGTGTTCTGTGCAGAGGCAAGAGAGCTCAGTCCTCTGATGGGAGCTGCTGGGCTGTGGCTCCTTCCCTCACTGAAGCAGGTGTTCAAGAAAAGCCACCTAGCCAGCAGCTGGCTGAATGATGCCTGGTGCCTCTCTTCCCTCCTGGCTGCCTGATTGCTGAGCAGCTCCTTGTTTGAGCCTGGGATGGCAAGGAATGGGAGAAACTGCTTTCAAACTGTTTAATAACAGTGATGGTAACCTTTGACCTTACTCAATAGCAGCGCTTTTGACCTTTCATTTGTTAAATAATGCAACCACTTACTTCTCGATCCTTATCGGTGTTTAGTAATTGGGGTCAAGACAAAGGAAAGCAGAGTACAGTTACCCACCATACTTTACTGAACTAGGAAGAATTTCCTTAAGCTATAGATCTCCTTTTTGATAATCTTCAGTCAGGACAGGCAAAGACTAGACTGGGTGGCTTAGAAGATCCATAACAGGCTAAAGAGCCTCTCAGCTGTTAGCATCTGTTTTGAATCCAGCTGTGGCTGACAGAGGCAGAAATTCATTATACTCTTGGGTTGCCTCTCTGACTCATGTGAAATGAGTTTGGCCTGCAGTTCTGCTGTTATTGGTCAGATCATAGCCCTAACACAAAATATTAACACAGTTCTAGAGAAATCAGTGATTAATGAGTCTACAAAGCCTGAAAATTCCTATTCCATTGAGCAAATCACAGTATGGAATAGGTAGGTGACAGCACGGAGCAAAAGTCTGTGGTCACTCCTGCATGTTCTGCCTGATTCATGTCAAAGAGAGGTGGTTAACCTCCAGGAACCTGAGTCACCTTTTCTGCGGCACAAGTAAAGCTAATGGGTTGGATTGTGTGCTGTAAAGCTCATTAAACATCTCACTTGACAAAAAATCCCAGGCAACAACTGTTACAGGCCGTGGTCCCAGGATCAGTGTTTTCCTTAGAAGTTAACAGGAAACGGATGAAAAAGAAAGAACTTATGACTTGACAATGGATTTAAATGTAAGTGCATGCTCATATTCATTTATATAATGCACACATATAAAAGCTTAAACTTCCTGAAGACGTCAAATAGAAATTCTATTTCTCTAAGCAGCTGCACAATTTCATTACTTATTTATTGCATTTTTTGTTAAGCCAGACTGCAAGATTTTTAGGGCAGGAGCTGTTTCCTGGATGTCTGTCTGAATGTGATTCAGCAAAAGGAGCTGCCAAGGAGCAATCCAAATGCAGTCATTTATAAATAAGTTATTTATTTATAGATGTATATAAGTTAGAAAAGATCATAGAATCATAGAATGTTAAGAGATTGGAATGGACCTTAAAGGTCATCTAGTCCCAGCTCCCCTTGCCATGAGCAGGGACACCTCCCACTAGACCAGGTTACTCAAGGCCTTATCCAACCTGGCTTTGAACACTGCCAGGTTTGGGGCATCCACAATGCCCCTGGGCAACCAGTTCTAGTGTCTCACCACCCTCTCAGTAAAAAATGTCCTCCTACTATCTAACCGAAATTTCCCCTCTCACTTTGTACCCATTACTCCTTGTCATATCACTGCAGTTCCTGATGAAGAGTCCCTCTCTGGCTGCCCCATAGACCCCATTCAAATACTGGAAGGTTGCTACGAGGTCTCCAGGCAACCTTCTCATCTCCAGGCTGAACAGCCCCTGTCTTTGCCAGGAAGGTGCTGCAGACCTCTTATCAACTTCGTAGCCCTCCTCTGGATCTGTAAGAATGACACTGTAAGCAGTGAACTTCAGGAGTTTTTGTTTTGTTTTGTTTTTATTTTTGTTGTTGTTGGTTTTTTGTTTTTGTTTTTTTCTGGTTGGTTTTTTTTCCTGTTGTTCATGTAAGAAATGAGGAAAATACGGTATCCTAGTGAAGGTGCAATGCAATTGTATGCCCTCCTGCTTTTTGGACTCTGCTTTGGGTTTAGGCCTCTTGAAACTGAGGAACACGTGTGCAGCCTGCCATCCCTAGCTCCCTCCTTACTGTGGTGAGCAGCATCTCTGGCTGCCGGGCGGGGTTAGCCGTGCGCGGGGCCGGCACAGGCAGCTGCCCGCAGGCTCCCAGGGCGCTGCCTGCTTTCTCCTCGTTGGCGGAGGCCCGGCGTGACCCGCAGCGGGCGCTCGGCCTTCTCGCCGCGACCCGGGGCGGGCGGCAGTCGCCCGGCAACGGGGCGGCGATGGAGGCGCAGTCGCTGCCCGCGGCGCTGGCGCTGGTGGCGGGCGGCGGCGCGGGGCTCAGCCCGGAGAAGCGGGCGGCGCTGGGGGTATCGCTGACGCTGCTGCAGCACAACTACCGCTTCGAGCGGGTCTGGTTCTGGGGCTGCATCCAGGGCGTGCGCGGCGCCTACTACATCGCCGAGGGGCTGCGCCCCGACCGCGCCGCGCCCCGCATCCGCCTCTACAGGTGCGGGGGCCGCCCTGGGCAGCTGGGGCCGGGGGTCCGGTTTGGGGCGGTGGGGAGATAAGGGAATCGAGGGGTGCTGTCCGGATCTCCTGGAGGGAGCCTCTCCGTGCCCTGAGGGGCCTGTTCTTTAACGGGCTCGGCCCTGCGTCCTGCTTGTCGTTGGCAGCTTGAACTGCTTGGATTGGAGCCTCCTGACACCGGCGACCAAGGAGATGGTTGCGCAGGCCGAGCAGCTGAAGGGCCGCTTTCAGGGTGATCCTTCTTTTGAGTACAACTTCGCTGAGATAAACCCACAAGCTGCTGAGACATTGTTTGAAGGTGGTAAGGAGGTAAATACAGCAAAACACTTTCGAACTCTCTTGTCTACAGTCGTGCCACTCACACTGGACAGGTGGTGGCTCCTCCTCCTTGTTGTAATTAGCAACCCGAGCTTGTAGTCAGGCAGAAGATACACAATTTCCTCTTCTTTGTCATTGTGTAGCAACAACTTCTTGATTGACCTTCAGTTATTTCCGGAGTTATACGGGGCTCAGAAAGAGCATGTATTTCTTATGCTTTATTATGCACAATTGGTAGAGATTCTCCCTTCAGTTTCTGAAGCAGGTAACTGCAGGCACCATTCTTTATAAATGAATAGAGAAGTCGTAAGTTGCTTAATTGAGAGGCAGGAAAGAATGGATCAAGAGCGGGATAGTTATCTCTCTGGTGAATCTAAACTTTCTGCCCCAGTCAAATTTTCTGTCATATCTTCTGAGAAAAAACATGTGATTTGTGGTTCTCCTCTTAGTGCCATTGGGCTTCAAGTTGATGAGTCCATTGTGGTTTCTACTGTCACCTCCAGTTTATTTTCAGAAACGAAAACAAGGAAATTCCTGCCTTTAAAATGTCCCTATTTTTTGTTAAAGCCCGTGATCAAGGAGGAGGCCCGCCTCATAGCTACGATAGAACAGATAGACAGAGCAGTTGGTATCGTCCCCCGGGGGGCATTCGTGAAGACTCCTCTTGGGTCTGTGCATGAAAACAGACACTTTGAAGGTAAATTCTCATTGTCTTTATCAGTATCAACTGTACTTTGATCACGAAGGCTGTAAATTAGGACGACTTTCTCTAGTTGATGTTTTGATTTCAGTTTTTTTTTCCTTGGGTAAGATGAACAGGGAGGAGAGAATCCAGTGCCACTTATGTTCAGGTGCATGATTCAACTATGGATGGGGAGAGAAGAATCAGTAATGGCTCTGAGTCTTTAAACCTGTAGTTTCATACGTCTTTATAAACTGTAGTTTATGTCAGCATTTAGCAATTTGGTGTCCATTGCTTATCTGGACTACAGTCAGTATGGTCTGCAATGCACAACATCAGGGAGTGCTGACATCTCTTTCTGAGAAGACTGTAGTCTTCTGCAGAGTCTACCGGAGAAAGATTATGATTCTGCCCTATGCTGTGGGAATTAGAGAAACAATGTTATACTTGACGGTATAATGAATGTTACCCTAGTTCACTGTATTAATGGTCACCAATGGCTCTTTGCAGGTCTGTCTTTGGTGGAGGCAAAAAAGTTAAGTTCCTATTTCCATTTCACTGAGCCTGTTAACCTGAAGAATAAAACCCTACTGGAAAAGGCTAACCTGGACCCATCCACTGACTTTCTGGATTCTCTGGAGCATGATATCCCACCAGGTAAAGGGAGGAAAACCAACAGATGCAGTAAAAGGGAAGGCGGTTTGAGTAGTCTAGGAAACACTGAGGTTACTAGTTTGGATTACTGTAGAGGTCGTATGCTTCGGAGAAGCTTCTGTAAATCTGTAAAAAAACTTTATCCTTTACTAAATATTGTAGTTAAGTCCCATTTTAAGCAATTCTAATTGCTTACAATAGTAAGATGTAAGTGTACTAGGGCTGTCACATCCTCTCAACAGGTCTGACCGTCATCATGGCTAGGCTTTGGGAACAGGTCTGACCACACCAGCAGTTAACCCCTCTGCCTGTGTCATATTCTCTCCTGACTTCTGTAAAGCCTGTGGCAAACTGGTATCCCTATGGGGAGAAATAACTCCACCTGTGATAGTGGGGAATTTATGTGGTTTGAAGTATTTCACACCTCCTGTCCCACCCAGCACTGCTCTTCTTTATCTTAATGGGCTCTCATTAACACCAGTGTGGTATCTCTGAGAGGCTGCATTCAAAAGTTCATTTGATAAACTATGTTAGAAATGCTGGAGTGTGGAATAGTCTGTACTCTGGTGGGATTTAAACTGTGGAAGGAGAAAAAAAGAAAGCATACTGGAATGTATTTTCAGTTCACGACTCTACTGTTCTGCTGGACAACCATGAAATATATTTAAAGCCTCTTTCAGGGATTCCTCTGGCAGGATATTTCTCTGAAGAGATGGGAATGACTTGTTATTTGTTTCTAATCGCTTTTTGCTGATGTGCCACACTTCTTTTTTTGATTGGACCAAGTGCTTGTACATCCTGCTGTCTAGGAAGATTCTATGGACACAATCAGAACTTTAGGTTTGCTATTTTATTCCTACCCTGGAGTAGTAGAATAGGATAGCAGATGACCTGTGCCAGATGGAACTGAGTGGAGGGACAGTGAATTGCCAGTACTGTAAATAGGTTTTCAGGCACTCTCTCTCCTCCTCTCTCTCTCTTCCCCACTTCCCCCCCAGCTTGTAATCTTCCCTTTGGCAAAAAAAGAATTGAGAATAAACCTAGTGAGCTTCTGCCTGAATTCTGAACATTTTTGACTGTGAGCATAAATTGCTAAAATCTAAACCACTATTCAACTTACTGGGAGTGTCCTTGATGCAATCATTTTCCAGAGGTGTAGTCTGGAGAGACTGCACATTTTTACATATGCTGGCTCATTGAGGTGACCTTTTTGACTCAAAAGAGTATTGCGAGGGGGGGATTAGTTCCTAGATATCTCCAAAGAAAATTTTAGCTGCTGTTTTGTACAGTAGTTCAGGTATTGCTCTTGTTTGCCTCCTCCCTGCTCCCTCTTTTATTTTCTCCCTCTCTTGTCATAGGGAGACATGCTGTGTGTTAGGTGCGAAAATGGCAGTTTCGTTGAAGTCTTCAAATCAAATTTGCCTTGTAGCTTTATTTTACCCAGTGGCAGATAGAAAGTGGGGCTCAACTGTGCTGTTGTTGCATTTGTCTTCCTGTGGCAACGCGAGGTCTGTGTAAGCATGAACCTTCGCCCCCTTCCCAGGAGGGTGTTGCTGTTAGCACAAATCTCTCAGTCTCCCCCAAAAAAGTTACCTCTCAGAGACTACCTGAGTTCAAGTGCAGCTGAGTGCTTCTTAATGGAAAAGATTCATCATGGTGCCAGTGCAGCTCTGGTTGTTCTGTCCTGCTCTTTTTTGGACTGAACCTGGGAATTGATGGAATGAGCTTGTCAGGTGAAGGAAATGAGACAGGAAGTTGTTACAGCAAGGCATGTAGCCTCTCTAATTGCACTCTGTCACATGCAGATAGGAGCTCTGACACTAAAGAAAGATCAACTCACCCTCCTTTAACAAGCATTCAGGTTGCCTAAAAGTACTGGTTGCTTGTGAAAATGTGTGTGTGTGGGGAAAGAACAGTGGGCAGACACAGGCTTTCTGCTGATTTTATCAGCATGGCTCTGTCAAAGTCACTCACTCCTGGTTGTGAGGCACTCAGATTCTGGTTCTTGGATTACTTTCCTTCATCTGTGACAGTGCATGTTGGTTCTGACAGAGCAGAAAAAGCAGACAGTGCTTTTTCTATTTCATGATGTATTGTTCATAGCTCTGGCAAATCTCATTTTGACCTGAAGTTTTTCTTGCCTTTCCTGGTTAGATCCTCTCTTGAGCGGTTACTGTCAGAGCAGAAGTAGGAATTGTCAAATAGCATCTAGAATTGTGATTGAAGCCAGAATTGTTTCTGTCCTCAACAAATACACAAGAAGTGGACTGCGGATACGCAACATGGGAGTGATGCTCCCAGCTTCTAATAGCTAGAATTCCCCATGCATCCTAAAAGACCTAAAGAACAGGACTGAGAGATTAAGGGCTGATTTTAACCTGTCTAAAAGTAACAACTCTGTTGAATAGTTTTCTCTATTAATTGGAGACTTAGCATCTGTGATGGCTGTCAAGGGGGTAGCTGTCATAAAATGTATGGTGTGTCATTATAGGAGAGCAGAGGTGTCTTACAGAATGGAAAGTTGGAGGCAGAAAGAACGTTTTATATGACAGCTGAGAGGTGGGAAGAAAGGAAGTTAAAAGTGGATTGAATAAAGGTAACAATGGTAAAAGCAGAGTTTAGTGCAAAATTGGAAAATCTGGAGTTTTGTAACAAAACTGTCTGCCATCCTTATCTTTGCCAGTGATATCTGTGGTGTTTGCAGGTTCCAAATTTCATCTGTGTGTCTATCTATGAGGTTATCTGTGCATTTTTAAGAGTTCAGAACATATTGATGCTCCTCCTTTAATCATTCTGTGGGTCTGTCTGTTTATTCTTGATGTCTCAGCTTCCACAGACAAGTGACTATGTGACTGAGCTTTTATTAAAAAAATACATTTTTAAAAATGATTGCAGAGAAAAGTGTCTTGCCTCAAAAGCATGAACATGGAGAGGTTGCAATGCTGATCTTCTGACACTGCAGTATTAGATCATGTAAAGCTTCATTCTGATCCAAGTGGCCAGCTGGCCAGAACGTTGCATGCTGGGATCTGTAGGTTTTGCTGGCCATATGTCTGCATTAAAGATAAGCTTGTTTGCTCTGGTCTAAGCAGACAATCTGCTCAACTTTATGCACAATTAGATGTGGCCTTTCAGCTGCTGGCACACTGCCAGCGTGGTCCTTTCTGCTGCATGCAGTTTGGAACCCTAAACTTACTATTTCAGGAACTAGGGTTTGTGGCAGTTTTACATATGCTTATAGATAATGGAATGGCAAAGCAAATAGCAATAATTTCTAGCATGCCTACAGCATTTTCACTTGATGATCTAATGTTGTAGAGATATGAAATAATAGTCACTTGTCAGGTATTGACATGATGGGGAAAGTAAAAATAGAGGGTGAAGGTTGATTTTACTGTGACAGTGGTATCAGATCAGACTGTGCTCCACTCTGCAAGGGTAAAGAAAGGGGGTGAGAGAAAGCCTAAGGTACTAGTGTAGAGCGGAAAGCTTGGGAGGATGTGAGACAGGGGTGGAGAATGCAGTTCTTTGGCGTTTTCAAACTACAGTTCAGGAAAGCACTAACTTGACTCTGGGGGTTTGTTACAGATTACTGACTCAGATCACTTTGATATGGAGAGAAGGGACACCGACAGGACACTGTTAAAAACTGACAAACTGACGTGGGTGGGGAGGTATGTCTAGATAGGAAAAGATATGAGTAGAATTAGGTTTTATATGAGAAGACTTTCTTCAAAAGTCATGGCTCCCAGTCAATAAATAGCTGCTTTTGGCTGAAAGCCTACCACAGTTCACTTGTGGAATAGGAGCAGAAATTAGAATTTAAAAAGACACATAAAAGGAAATGCAGAAAGTTTGGAACAATTAATGGCTTATATAAATTGGAATTTATAATGAGTAGAAAATGACAAAGGGAGCCAGAATAACCTGGAGTAGTCCATGACAACGGTAAGGCAGATTTATTTCAACTATATTGAGAAGAAAAGAAAGCATAGTAATGCTACTGGAAACTGTCACTAAATGGTGATGGTAAAAAGGCTGGTAAGAATGTGCAAGGGCAGCAGTGCTCAATATTTTTTTCTGGTTTGTTTTTGGAAAGAATATGGACTCACATTAAACAAAGACAATAAAATACTCTTTCAGACAGCTTTCAGACTGTTTGCTAAGAGAGGGAAGAGTTAAACAACCTTGTCTGTGAGTCAAAAGAATTCAAATGGCAGTCAAATAAGTTACTTCTGAAATCATTATCTCAGGAGACTTGGGGCATACTAACCTTTAATAAATCCCAGCATTGCAGAATTTTCCCCCTAAACTTAATCTTCATTAGTGGTTGAGATTCAGAAATTGCCAAATCGATGTATTTCTGGAAGGGGTCAGAAGGGGCTTCAGCTGGGACCAGTGCTAGTATTGATATTCTTCAACTTACTTACAAATGATCTAGAAGTAAAGCATTGGTGGAGAGACAAATAATGACAAGGGCAGGATAGATACAGAGATCTGGAAAACTCGGCTTACTTAAATACAGTACATTTTGATGTAGCTACCTGCAAAGTCACGTATCTACAAGTAAGGACTAGAAGCCAGACTTTTAGATTTGTATTCTGGAAGCTGTAGCTCTGAAAAGAAATCCAGGCACAACCCACTGAACATCAGGTCCCAGTCTGATCCTGAAACATAAATGGCTAATTTGATCTGCAGATACATAAACAAGGGCGTAGCAAATAGGAACAGGGAGGTGACTGTATTTTTGCATATACTGTTAGTGGAATCAGGATTGGATTACTACACATTGCAAAATCGGAGAGTTGCAGAAAAGAGACATAAAATGATTCAAGGGCTGGTGAGAGACATAAACAGTTCAATCTGTTTATCTTGTGGAAAAGACCATGAGAATGGCTGTATTGCACTGTGTAAATACTCTGTGGAGTTTAAGCATTAGGTACTGAAGATCTATTTATTATAGCAGAGAAAGGCATAACAGGAATCAGCAGCTAAATATTATAGCCAGAAAACCTAAAATGAACAATGAAATGATTACAAGCTAGCAAGGGTAATGGATGTGCCTCTGTCTCTTGGTAGCTTAACATCATGCTGGATATCTTCCTGCAAACGGTGTTTCAGCCAAATGCAAATATAAGTTGATAGTCCCAGACACGAGCAACTGAGTTCAGTTTAATGGGCATTGGTATGTAGGAGTCCAGATTCCTGGTATGCCCAGCCATAAACTTGATGGCAACCATGGAGGGTGATGTTCAGCTTGGGCTTCTTCATTGTCAGTGACAGTAACACAAAGGTGACAACGGGTTCCTGAAACAGTGACTGTAAGTGCAAATCAGCTGGCCTGCTTTCTGAATTATGATTCATGAGGGCTCAAAAGAGGACTAAAAAGATTCCTGATTTGCTGCTGTCAATTGTGAATGGTAATCTGGGGAGCTGAGACCTCTCAGATGTAATTGCTGACTCTAATGCCAGGAGAAATTTTAGAGCATCAATCTAAATGGGTATAGAGTGGCAGGATGCATCGTAGTGAGTCTTGTCTACTTGCTGTTTAAGATTAAATTAGAGGAAAAATGCCTAGACAGAAGATCATTTCAGCTCCTTTACCATTTTGACTGTGGAGAAAGTGACAGCCACTTGGTCTGTAGCTCTATTTCTTCATCTGAAAGTACAGTGGTTTTGGAGCATTCCTTATACAGCATTACAAAGGAATCTGTGGCCATTTCTTTGGCTGAATACTTCGGGCACTAGCCTTTCTGTAAACTCGCTGAACAGTAGCGTGGGTTAGAACGCTAACCTCCTGTCCTCTAAGCTTCATTGGCACACTCTTTATCGGTTTAGCAAAAGCTAGTGCTTAATGGGCCCTTGAAGATGGAGGGGTTGCATTTCTAAGTGGGAGATAGTCTCTGTGGACACTCTCAAGGGCCATTTTGGTAGCCCCACTTGGCTGTCCCAAAAGCCCGGGTGCAGGAAAGAAGAAGACCAGGAGGCACAAACCTGCTTTATCTCCATGCATTAACACACCTAATTAACTCCCTTTCGGCCCTCCCCCCTTCCTCCCCTCCCCAGCCTTCAAGGCTATTAATCCCCTATCAGCCTCGGACTCCAGCCATTTGAAGAGCCTGTGTCTGCAGAGGTATTTACAGCCCCAGCCCGCCAGCAGAGCGCAAGGGCCCGTTATCAGGGCTGTAAGACAAATGGCTGCCTATCTCCCCAGTGGCCTTGCAAAATCCAGCAAAGTGCTATGCTGTGCTGGCCACCTACTTTCACCCAGCCTCCCTTCTCTGCTAACATTTCACAGATGTGACCTGAGCCCTCCCCTTTCATTGCTTAACAATAAGCAGCACCTCCCCAGCTCTGTGAAAGCCGAGAGCAAGAGCACTTTACTTCTTAGCCTGCCAAGAGCCACACGGGGACAAGGCTTTTCAAGCTGTCTCACTGAAATCCAAACTAAAAGACTCATAATAAATGAGAGGGCAGTGCTTCATGTTCGTAAGGATAAAAACAGGTAGCCAAAATGCAGACTGAAATATCTAGCATGGCTCACAGCTATCCTCATTCCTCGTTGGATTTATCCTAAGGCTTGGTGTATGTGTGAAACTGAACTACAGTATCCCGTGGAGTTACCTGACATTTATACAAGTGGTTTTGACAAACAAGCCTTAGAACAGTGTTAGAGGAGTAGAACAGATTAGTGTGCATCAAAACAGTCGAATTTCAGATCTGAAAACTGAACCCAGAAGCTGGCCCGGTGGGTTATTAGTAAAAGCATTGGTACCTGAAGTTCTTTCTCTGTTAAAACTGAAGTCGGCCATCCCTAGAAATTTCAGGATGGCTCTAGCTGCTGTCTTCCAGCAGGGTGCACTATGGTGCCAGCAATGTCAGTGAGCACAGAAAGGAAACCACAGAAAAGTAAAACAGAAAGAAAAGCACCAAGAGCAGCATCAAACTGAGAAGGGTATGGCCTGAGTTTCTGGACTGTGTATGACATACTGACCTCCTGAACTGCAGGTATAGAGAAGATACTCTCTCCCTTCCAAACTAAGGCAACTTCTGGAATTGTCACTGGGTTTTTCAATAGCTTTCTTATTATCATTAGCGATCATAAGCATGCAATGGACATACACAAATACATAATTGTGTCCCCTACATCCTTCAAAAGTAGAGGCACTCTTCATTTTTGCTAGTGATGTGTGGACTGGGAAGCTTTAGAGGCCGTTAAAGCCATTGCTGCAGTGATCCAAGAGAGTTACCTGGGAACAAGACAATATGTCACTCCTACAAGCTGGGGCGCTGCCAGCTCATGAGTTCAAGATCAGATTGGAACCTCTCATGTGGGAGCACAGCAGGAGGACTCCAGAACCAGTCGGTATTATAGCTTTTGACTGGCTGATCATGGTCTGCCTTGATTTCTGGAAAGGAGACTGTTTTCCTTGGGCTTTGTGTCTATGGTTAATAAAGCAGTGCATTCACTGCTTTTGGGTCCTAGATCTATATCACCTCAGGGGTCTTGTTTAATCAGAGATCTTGGATGAGTTTATACTGGAGCAGGGCTGCCCATCAACTGAGAACTGTGGTGGAGTCCTTTGCCCTCCTGACTGCTGTAGTGAAAGAATGAGGACAGAAGCAAAGTCTTCATAGCTACTATCCAGGGATTGTATTTAAAGTTTCTTTTCTCCTCAGTGAAAGAAATCATGACCCACTCTGTCTCCATTTCAGCTCCTGGTTCGTTGGATATGAAAAGGAGATGAACTTCTTGCTGAACTGATGGGAAATGCTGGTAAAGCGTTACAGAACCAGAAGTTGTAGTTTTATCACCACATCAGTCAGCCTTGGCCTAACCCTTTCTCTGGGGAACGATGAAAAATTACTTGTGGGGGAAATCCTAGGACACGCTGTGTGTCACTGAAGTCAAAACGAGGTCAGCTTTTCCTAGGAGCGATCAGTCTCTGAAGGGGCTCCACATAACGAGCGGCAGCTCCTGCCTGCGCAGCCGTTGGCATTGATGCCAGCCCTAAATACAGTTTTGCTTTGCTGTTTGCTGCTCCTTTGGCCATGGAGCTCTTGCAAGGAGGAAGTCAGTGGGCATTGTCTTGTTTCACTGTACACAAATATCATATGGATGGAAATTGTGCACACTGAAGGGGTGCATGGCTGTGTGTGGAGGGAGAAGGACAAGGGAGAATTTATCTATGGGTATATTTGTAAAGCAGTTGTGCTGTGCAGAGATGGCTAGGCTATCCCAGGCATTGAAAGATGCTCAGCCATCTTTAGTGTTCAGAATTAGCTTGAGTATCAACACTGCACTGTGCTGTGTGGATATGCTCCATGGGACAGTCTTCTCAGAAAACTGTAAACTCTTTGAGTAATTTGGTCCAGAATTCATATCTAGTTTAGTACAAAAACATCAACAGTTTATAATCCATGCCATCTGTTCCTCATCTCAAGTTCTTTTAACTAGCCCTGCTAATTTGATGATGAGGTAGGAAGTACAACTGGGGGACTGGCAGGGCTTGTGGCCTTGCCCCTCCTGCAGGAGAGCAAATTGGATGTGCTCTAAGCATTCAGTGAGTTTTGAATACCAGCATCGACTGCTTTGTGTTCTCTCAGAATTCAGAGATCAATGTGAGGTTCTTTGCCCCTAATCCAGCCCCTGTTCATCATTATCACCTCCTCAAAGTGGCCAGTGCTTTGTTACCAGGAAAGGAAAAATCTTACAAGGTGGCCATAATCTCTTCTGAGAGTCAGACAGATATTCTCCCGTGGGTAAGAAAGTGACAGTGACCGAAAGCTCTAGGGGGAAGCAGGCTAGAACAAAGCTGTCCATTGCATCCTTTCATCAAACTGTTAATCTTTCTTTCAAAGACATCACATTTGTTTGGTGACAAAAGCCCCAAAGAAGCTGAATTGAGCCTGAAATCCTGTAGCAAGATTTAGAGGAAGCGTCTTTCATTTGGAGCAGGGAGGGGCGAGAGACTCCTTTTTCTTCTTACCAGCCAATGGGCTCAGAGAAGCCCACGAAGGTGACGGATTAATGCAGGGGCTCCCCAGGTAGATGCTACGTGACTCCTGGCACGCTCCAAAAACGTTTCCACAGCGACCAGCTGAACAAGAAATATGGAGTGTGATGAGATACAGCATAAACTTGCTTTGGAAGGAGGGTGATTTGCCACTCTGAGCAATTTCTAAATTTACTACAGAAGACCCAATACACAATGATCTGTACTGTAGTTGTCAGAATACAAATAGCAGGGATTTTAATCAGTTTTTCCTACTCCTTATAAGTTTTGATTGCTTATTGTCTTGCTGTTTCCTCCAGTGCACAGCCCCATTCCAAATCTTTGTTCTGGATGTTTTCTGTGCAGCCTGCATCTTTTTCTTAATTAGAATCTTTTTTTTTTTCTTTTGTTTTATCAGGTGGATTTAGGACTAAGGGGCAAACTAACAGGGCTGTAAGGGAGGCTATAATTTGATGTGTATTCTGTGCTAGCTTTTTCAGTCATTCCCATCCTCTGCTGCTCATTTATATCTGTATATTGTCCCTTCTTTTGTGTTGGCATTGCTGGCTGTGCAGCCAGATTCCAGATGGAAAAACATTATTTTTGTCTAATATATTTTTTAGTCAGATCATTTCACTGACCTGGCTCACTGAGCAGTAAATAAACACTTTTGTGGTCTCTGTGATGGAAGAGTGATGAGGGCGGGAATAAGGGTTTGAGGGCAGAGGCTGCTTCAATTGGATTAAGCAGCACTGTTGTCAGATTTCTAAGAATGGCCTGAATTCACCCAGTACTTGGAGGTACCTGAATGCTGTGCATCTAGGACAGCACTGCAATCTCTAGTCTTCCTTGTCAGCAGGAAACGGGTTCTTCATGTATAAATGGCAGGTCCAGGCCAGTCTTAATAATTTCTACTGCAGACACATTCCCAGTGGGAGAGAATAATGGAGAGGAAAAGCCTCTGAAGTAAGATCATTTTACTTTGAGGTTTGGGAATGGTTGTATTTGTGTGCCAAGGACATGGCAGGCATTAGGACCATGCAAGAGCCACTTGGCAGCATTTGACTGTTTGTAAGCTGTGCTTTTCTGGCTCTGGAGGCTTTTAAAAATAGTACTGAACCTGCAACCAGTCTGTGTTTTTATTTAATTATTATTAAATAGTTATATGGGGAATTGGAAATATTGACAGCAGTGTTAACATATGGGGTGCAGGTGGTGTGTCAAGCAAATGAAGGAGATTTAGTTTGCAGCCAGTAAGTGGCATGAAGGAGTTTGGGCCCCACATAGGAGTGTTTGGATGTGTCCTTATGGCTGATAGGCTGTGTGCGAAACGTCCGTGTGGTACAATTTGTTGAGAGCCAAAGCACGGTGACCTTTTCTCACAGCTGCTCTGCTTTGCAATTTGTCTTTGTTTCCAACAGACAGCAAATTAGAAGTAGGAAGCTCTTCCCAGTTTAGGATTTTCTGTTGAAGTGAAATGGAAGCTAAATCCCATGGGTGTAGTGAGGCTTTGTCAGAGCTAAGTGCTTGGGGTCACACAGCCAAGAGGAGCTGCTTTTGCAGAGTGAAATGGTTATGCCCTTCTCTGGGTGTTAATATTTGTCCTATAACTCCGTACTTGACTCTCTCTCAGGACTAACTGCAGGAACATACATTGTAACTTGCTCTTGTGGCAGCATATTGTGTTAACAGTAAGTGCAACCACACTGCAGCTGCTTTTCCCTTGAGACTTTTCCTCCTTTGAAGAGGAATTGATAATGTCACTTTTATGACCCTCTGTGAGCTTTTGTGATGTGGAGCCTCTCTATCAGGCTGTCTAGCTCTTAAGGCTGTTTCTTCTCAAGCTTGCACTGAAATGAGGCATTGCTGAATCACCTCCAAAGCAGCAACGTTATAAGAGGTCACACTGAAAGTGGACCAGTTACGGCAGGAAAGTTCTTCTGCAAACAGCCCTCCTAAATGGATTTTGTTTAAAAGCTCATGTCTCACGCACCCTATTGCCTCTGTGGATTACAAGATTCAGCCCATAGCTGAGGCAGACATGGGGGATGAGACAGGGATTTCTATTAGCGACTGGAAAGGAAGAAGCGGGTGAGGAGGTTGACTTTTGAAATTCAGCCCTGGTGTCCTGGCAGCTGTTGAAGGGCCATAAAAAAGGCAGTGGTTTAACACTGGGTGAGCATCAGGATCTTCAAAGTACTTTCTTGTTTGGGAAAGATGTAAGGAACTCCTCAGAATTCCTGCCTGTGTTTGGAGGGGTGGAGGCTGCAGCCTGGTCCAAACAGGGAATAGGAAGCTCCAGATCTTCATCCAGCAAATGCTTTTCCCATGCTCTTTCCTCCCACACAGCAGCTCCCTCCCTTCCCTTCTGGAGCAGCAACAGGCAATAGTTTCAGCACAGACAGTGCTTGGCTTTCTTAGGTTTGCTGGGTGCAGCTTAAGAATTAACTTGCTCTTTTAAAAAAAACGTATTTTGAAGATTGGGAAACTCACCACAGCAGTTACTGGTAGAAATCTCTAGTGTGAGAGCAATGACCTCCAGTTCCCTGCACCTCACTGAGCTTTGCATGATGAGTTAACTCTGCTGCCTGACTTAGGGGCAGCACAGGCTACAGTTCACACGTACATAAAAGTTAAAACCAGTACTTAACTCTAGGAAATTGAGATTTTACTTGCTGGCTTCTAGTTCTAGTTGTATTCCCTCCAATGCAAATAACAGCGCTTTAAAATCTTTTTTCTAGACAACTTTTATCTAGGAGTATTGGTGTATCTTACAGATTGATGCTTTGAGCTTCCCAGCCTCCCAGTAAGAGACATATTGTCTGACATAGGGACTGCCATGGGATATTCTCAGCCAATGTTGGAAGGGATTTGAACCCAGCAGCCTGCTTCTGCATTTTTATAGTAATACGGACCTACAGCTACCTATGCAATGATTTTACTCCAAGAACTATTTGCAATAGCAGGGAAGTTTAAAAAAAAAGAGAAAGAAAAAAAGAAGGATAAACCTAGCATTTAATTTTTATAATTCTCCTCATCTCTTTTTATATTGTGTTATTAAATGCATTTTTAAGACTTTCTCTTGAAGGAGAAAGAAGGTATATTCATTTTGAGCCATTATTTCATACTGTTTATTAGGCAGTGATTAAAGTGCTTTTAGAGTAATTTATCTATATTTCAAACTCCTACAAGAAAGGTGGGCCTGAAAAAGCATCTTGTTTGAATATTGTGAGATTTGAGCTGTGATGGAGAGAATACAATGGCTTTGGATCTTTCCAAGAGAACAACTTTCTCCATGTCTCGTGAGTTCAAATTTTGTTTTCTGCACCATTTCCTCAAATACTGTTAATATGGTGAGGTATGGGGGAAAAAAAAAGTATGGAGATATCAGGCTATAATTTCTTCCTTTAAAGAAAAGGACCAAAGAATCCAGATAAGTTCCAGAACTTTAATGTGATGTCTTCTAAGAAGACACACCAGCCTTTTGTATCAAATGCAGTTTCTGAATGGGTTTTGTGCGTTGCAAAATCCAGTTTAGAAAAAGTACATTGAATAAATCATCTTTGATAACTGGGTTAGAAAAATGTCCCCAGTGATCTGGTTAGTAAAAGGTGGAAGGTGGCACTGCTGCTACTCTTTTGTTCTGCAGAATAAAGAGCAGCTCTAGGACTAATGATCATTCTGGCTGAAAACAGGAACTGAGTGAAAATGACATTACAGTTCACAGCAGTTTCTTGTAATTTTTTCCTGTTCTCAACCTTTGTTGTGCCAGTCCAGTTGGGACTGGCCTTAAGTAACCTGCTTGCTTTGTTCAGGTCCTCATTTCACAGAAAGACCTATGCAGCATCAGCAAAACTTCATTGTCCGTATTTGCGTAGAATTAGATGCAGAATGAAGGGCCAGAGAAGAGCTACAAAGTTTAACAATAATAATGTTCCCCAAAGGTCTCACATTTATGAAATGACAAATATGAGCCCTTTGAGAGTTTGCAGCTTGGACAGATGCTGGGGAAATGACAGCCATCAGAGATCTATAACGAAAGTGAATGGAGGTGTCTTCAATTACATCTGTCCATTTCTGCCAGGTGTGAAGGTGCATGGGAAGTTCCTTTGATCAGCAGAGTTAACTGCTGATGAATATTCTACTGAGATTGATAAGCCTGTGTGTCACTGGGTAAGTGCTCTGAGAAAATCATGGATCCATGTACTCTATTGCCTCAGAGCACAGATATGGGAATTTAATCATGTTGAACTTGATTTACTCTATCTCCTCTGTGAATTTGTCCAACAAAAAGATGTCTGAATCTAGATATAATTCTAAGAGCATTAATATCCCTGTTTACCCTCTCACCTTTCCCATTTGTCATGCTCCAGGCATCTCCTTCTGTTCTTTGTAAATAGTTTGGGGCACAGGGTTCATGTGTGTACATGAACATATATATACATATACAAGCTATCACGTGTACACAGGCTGTTGGATGCTTCCGGTATGTCGGGAGGCATTAGTAAATTAGATAATCCCTAAAGGCCTTCACCACCTACCAAGGCAAGGCACAGTCCTATTCTCGACAGACTTGCTTCTCAGAGGACTGGTCCTAAATCAAAGACAATGAGAGTTCCTCATTCCATTATCTTTTTGCCAGAGAAACTTTTCCCAAAGTTTACAGTGTGTCATCCTCCCCTTTCCCACAAACTAACCTGCAGCAAGAACTACCAGTATTTAGATAAAGGGCTTGCAGATAATTTCTCCAAGTTCAAGCTGCAAGAACGCTGTACTGGGAGCAAAGTCAGTTCAAAGGAGAAATTGAGAAAGTTATTGGTCACTACTACATTTAGACCTATTTACTAAACACCCCTATACATAGTCATGCTACTACCACTGGCAAATGCTGAAAACTTCTAGGAACAAAGTTCAAGAAACTGAAAGCTTGTCCTTTTGACAGCAGATGGCTGTTAGTGCTTCAGTCACCGGATAATGTCTTGTAGTGAAGTATTCTTCATCTGGGTTTCCATGCTATCCAAGTGGTGAAGTTTCTCAAGAACATGCAGATTTTGTTGGAGACCCATTCAATCAGAATTTGTAATCCCAGTGGCTGAAGCATAATACGTATTTTTACTCCAGGTATGAAAAAGATCCAGACTAGTTTGTGTCCGTCTGTGTGGCACTGGAGAGACTGGATGGGAGATTCGTGTTGCCTTGTATGTGAAACCACTGCTTGTGAAGACAGCTTGTGTTTTAACTAGGACCTGCTCAAAGAATGTCACAGTGCAAGTAATGTTGAAAGATGGCACACACCTGTATTGACCCTCCCATATTAAGTAGTGCTCTGCTTTACTGGGATCCTAGCTGTTTGTCTTTAGTGGAAACGTGGAGTGGAGTGAGTGAGTAGTTCTCCAGAGCAGAACGCTCCTGAGTCAACAGACTGTGAAAGTCTCTTCTGTACTTCTGTCTGGCAGCTAGAGTCAGTCTGTCAGAAAGGAGGTAGGCATTCTTGCTCTTCACTGAGTTCCGTGTTTGCACATGACTGAAGAGGGTACTTTGAGAGGTAACATAAAAGATGACACAGGACTTGGGTATATTATAGTATAACAAACCTGTGGAACTTCCTACTGAAGGAGACATGGGAAACAATGGTGTCCAAGAAACTTTTGAAAAGTACACAAATACAAAGAAAAGAGACAGAGTAACAGGTGAGCAGCACAAATCACAAGACCTGCTATTATAGTGCTTTGAATTGTGTTGCTCCTTTCTGATTCTGCAGCTACCACGTAAACATTTCCACTCAACTTCTTCCCTCAAGCCCTCAACTACTGTAGTTTGCCATGAACTGTGTAAGAGACTACATGTACCACAAGCGAGTATGCAAGAGCCCAACACTACACAAACATGGATTGCCCAGCTAGCTGCTGCCTTGTGGCTGCCAGGCAAGCCTAACAGCCTGTGCTTCCTTGTTGGCAGACCAAACAAATAGCTTCAGGAGCTGCAGTCAACCCTTGGACCTCCTGGGGGAGACCTGTTGTAGGAACTTGCGGTGTTAAAGCCTTTCAGTCCTTTGTCAGATGTGACTAAAATTGGCCAAGAGTCACAAGTGAGTGGGAAGGGGAGAACTGGCAGCTGACAGCAATCACAGAAGCCCTTCCCCAGGCTAACCATGACATGAGTAAGCATGAGTCATAGCACAAATTGATGAGCCTAAAATTATCTACAAGGATGAATACTGCCTAACTGGCCCGGCACCTTATGGGCTTTCTGCTTACTCTGGAATTGGCAGATTTTGGCTTTGGGTGCAGATAGGCTGACTGCTTGACTCCAGGCCAGTAGTAGCCTGACAGCTCCAACTGCAATTTTTTTAAAAATTTGGGTGTGCTCCTTTTTTTTTTAAATGGAGATTCAGCAGGAACCTTCTTCCCTATATTGTAGCCTTTAGGCACTACCGATTTGGTGCTGAAGCTGGTATTTTCTTCTCCTGGAAGCTCCTAGCCCTCCAGCATTGAATCCAAGCCGATTCTTCATCCCCCTCCCCTCTGGCATAGTTCCCAGGCTGTCATGTCAGATGCAAAATAAATACTCAGTGGCTCAGAGCTCCTTGTATCCAGAAGAAACTGTATTTTCACACTGGCTCCGAACCTCCTCTGCAGAGCCAAAGCAAAACTAATGTGGAAACTAATCCCTTTGCCCCTACCACGCACATCCTCTTCAATGGTGGAGCCAAGAAAGACTGAAGAGAATTAAACTTTTCTGTAAATTTCTCAGATAGGAAATACCCTGCTTTTCACTTTCTCCCTCTTTCCCAGTCACTGTATCAGGAAAGCACCTCTTCCCACTACGAATGCTAAAAGTTTATTTTAAGGACAAATTTCATACCTACGTAGGATTGCTATAGCTCATCTTGGCTCTCTATAGCTATTAGCTAGACCAAGTAGGTGGCAGAGCTTGTTAGAGTAACTGCTGCCCACCCAGAAACAGCCAAGAATAGCTGGAGCCTCTCCTGGGGATCAACTATACAAGTCTGGAGCTCAAGGGGTCCCTTCCTGTGACGCATATGACATTACCATCATAGCCATGGAAATATGCTACTATGTGAACTGAGACACAGATATCTGGAAACAAGGGCAGCCTGTAGTGCTGAAGTGACAAAAGAAAAAAAGAGCATCGAGGTTTCTGGTCTCCCTGACTTCTCTCTTTTCAGGTGTCACAAACGCCAGTGCAGCCTCGTGCACTGTTAACTGGTCAGGCAGAACCCATGGCAGTCCTTCTTTCAGCTTAGGGATAGCTTGTTCCAGGAACGCTGCCTCTTTCTCTTGTCCAGTGATTCACTTGCACATCTTCTCGCACAGGCTCCTGGAGTGTCCAGCTAGAGAAGGGAGGTGCTGTGGTGGTGCTGCGGAGCCTGCTGTGGCTGGGACTGACGTTCTACCATGTCCCAATGACCAAGCAATACGGCTACATCTACTTTGGCACTGGTGAGAAGAACGTGGATCTGCCCTTCATGCTGTGACTCTCCTGTCTGCCACAAGGACTCAAGAACTAAAGAACATTTTGATTTTATTGTTAGATTTTTGTTTACTGCTTGTTCTAATAAATGTGTGAAACCTCTGCACTTCGAGCAGGATTCTTTTGTACCTGGAATCTGGCCCCGATTCTTTTGCTTCACTGAATGCAATCTTCCCCCAACTCCAGACTGAATTCCCTGTAATGTGTCACTGCAGATCCTTTAGATGGTAACAAACGGCATTTCTTCCATGACAGGTGAAGCTCTAGGTCAGAAATCAAAACTAGTCCATCTGTCTGATTACAAAGACACCTCATTTACACAAGAACTAATTTGGAGACAATATGAACGAATACCTGCTGTCACCCACGAATGACAAAACCTGAGTTGGAGTCAGAGTAGAAAGCAGATGGATATTGTAAGGGATCTGTACTAAACCCTGAACTCTGGAAAGGCATATCGAAGAGAGAACAGTATTTAGTTTTTCAGATGTTAGGTTTCACCAAAATTAGAGGGGTCATGGAATCACAGAATATGCTGAGTTGGAAGGGACCCACAAGGATCATTGAGCCCAACCCTTAGCCCTGCTCAGGACCATCCCCAAGAGTCACACCGTGTGCCTGAGAGTACGATCCAAATGCTTCTTGAACTCTGTCAGGCTTTGTGCCATGACCATTTCCCTGGGGAGCCTGTTCAGTGCTCAACCACCCTCTGGGTGCAGAACCTTTTTCTAATATCCAACCTAAACATCCCATGACACAAATTCACGTTATTCCCTCAGGTCCTGTCACTAGTCACCACAGAGAAGAGATCAGTGCCTGCTCCTCCTCTTCCCCTCATGAGGAAGTTGTCAACTGCAACAAGGTTTCCTCTCAGTCTCCTCTTCTCCAGGCTGAACAGACCAAGTGACCTCAGCCGCTCCTCATACAGCTTCCCCTCAAGGCCCTTCACCATCTTCACTGCCCTCCTTTGGATGCTAACAGCTTAATATCTTTCTTATATTGCAGTGCCCAAAACTGCACACAATATCCAAGGTGAGGCTGCCCCAGTGCAGAGCAGAGCAGGACAATCCCCTCCCTCAACCGGTTGGCGATGCTTTGCCTGATGCCCCTCAGGACATGTTTGGCCCTCCTGGCTGCCAGGGCACTGCTGACTCATATTCAACTTGCCACCGACCAAGACCCCGAGGTCCCTTTCTGTGGCACTGCTTTCCAGCATCTCATTTCCCAGTCTGTCTGTACATCCAGATTTGCCCCATCCCAGGTGCAAAATCCAGCACTTTCCCTTGTTGAACTTCATATAGGTGGATTTTTCCAGCTCATGGCACTGAACTGTAGAAAAAAAAATAGCTGTGGGCATCACCTGGTCTTTTTTAACATGTGCTCATTTAAGTTCATCTCAAGGCAATGATTTAATCCAGTGACTTTTCCATTAGCAAAGCTTGCTGAGTAGAGCTAGAAGACATAGAAACTTCTGTAGGTAGAATAAAGAAGAATCTTTTCCTTTCTTAAGGGCTGTAGGTTTCAAAGCTTTATAAAACAGAGACAGACAGCCACAGATTTTTTCTCAATATACTTAATGAAGTCTTGGCTCTGTCTCCCAAAGCACAAGGTCTTGGCCAGCTCAAGGGGCTGAATCTAGGGCTTCCATTTTGCAAAATAAGGCTAAAAAGAATCATTTTATTCTAATTTGATTTCCTGGATAATATGGGTTTATCCTTACCTTTTGTTCCTGCCCATGCTGTAAGGTATTAGCAGATGATTCTGATAAAAGCAATTCAAGGTTAAGTGGTGTAGTACATAAAAAGCTGTGCTGTTTTATAGCCCTCAGATAAATAGTGAAGAAATGGAACCAAATCAATAATGACCCTGATAAATTTAATGAGCCTTTCATACCAGGCCCATAAGCAGCAGTGGACAGTAGGTGGAAGGTGCATATGTGTACTATACAGGGAGAGAAATGGTGCCACCTTTTATTACCAGATGGACAATAAGGCACATCTATCAACTCCCAAGCTATCCTAGGAAGCAACCATATCACTGACATGGAAGACTTATGACAAATGTATTTGCAAAGCAGAAAAAACAGGCCAAGTCATCAAGGATGTCAACACTGTGTATTTCTCAGATCCAGGAGTGAAGCACAAGCCAGGAATCCTTAAGGGGATATGTAAGACACATATACCTGTCTGCCACGGCCACAGGTGTTCTGCTGCAAATGGTGGATAGTACAGATAATAATAATAATAAAAAAATTAATTTCAGTAGTCATTAACAATTTCTGTTCCTGCCAAGGAAACCTAGTGCTGAGGGGACTTTTTCTTCCATCAGCGTCACAGCCCAAATGGTGCAAATCTGAGTTGAAACACATGTTAATTGGGAAACACCATTCACTGATGGAAAAAGAAGGAAACATCCTTTCCCAAACCCATATGTGGAACATAAAGAAACAAAAGCCTTCAGATCCTTTCTGGCTTTGAGGCGAAAGTCTTTGCCCTTTGCTTTCTTCAAATCATTCTGCACTCTGAACTTTGCTTTGATGGATCTTGTATTCTAGAGGAACAGATCACAGCTGGACACAATATAGAGTACCAAGGACAATTTTGGAATAAGAAAATTGGAGATATTGACAAACTTGGAAAAATAAAAAAGCAGACCAGTGCAAAACATGTGCTTACTAACTATGCCAGTTCTGGCCACTAGTGGTTTAAAGAGAGAGGCTTTCGTGTATATTTTACATTATCCTTCAGCAAAGGGTGTCCGATTGGAAAGGGCTTTTTGCACCACTTAGGGCCCCTCTTCCAGATGGGCTTTGCAGATCTGATGGACCAGCGGGTCAGGTACCTGTCAAAACAACACAAACATGTTTCAGTTGGAGACTGATCACTGAGAAAAGGTTTTAACTGAAGCAGAAGCAGGCACTGTAGCCTTTGCCTCCCCACATGCCTATTTATAAAAGGAATAACCATGAGCAGAGCTCTCTTAATTCAGGAGGGACTACTGGAAAGCAATTTTTGTTTGTTTTGGAATTTCTAAGCTCACCTCTGTACTGAACCCACTGGCACCTGCTTGACTTTCAGTCTCACAAAGCAAATCAGGTGTAGTCTCCAGGCTGCTGGCAAGTTGTCCACCTGCAGCTAAACTGGAATGCCAAATCCCATCATTACAACTAAGTCCAAGATTAAATGCATTCAGCCTCTAGGGGAAGTGTTATTTCAACAGCTGGTCTCAATAAGGTAAACTAATTACAAAGGCTAAATGCTGTGAGAAATAAAGTCTTTAAAAAGGGATTAATTTACTTTTGGGGGATAATTGTTTATTTCTTATGCATGGAATGGATTTCTGGCCTAGTTTTGTATTTTCATATGTCCAAATTTGCTCTAGTGTTCTCTGTACAACAGTATTGTTGCAGCTTGCTGGTGCAGGAAGTCAACACCTACAGTGTAAGAGGTATTAGAATGGAATTATCATCACAACTACAAATCTCTGTGAAGAGTAATGTCTGGCAAATATCCTCTGTTTTTTACCATTTGAAGTTTTAGACCTGGCTTTGCAAACAGGCAGGGGATTTCAGATCCAGAATCAGTTACTGGAAATCTTACCCTGTGACTGGGTGGCCTCGAGTTTTGTTAGGCTTTAAATCTTTTGCTACCAGTAGAGAGGGGAACAGAGGTCCTTAGAGAAAGAGGAGTCTTTTCAGACAATAAAGATCCAAAGTAAAACCCTAGCATAATCTGCACAAACAATGCTCCAACAAATTAGAATTTGGAACAGACTGATAAACTTTGTACAGAGATGTTTGCATGCCTCTGTTGAGTAATCCCATGGTCTTAATGTAACCTCAATCAGTCATCCTCTCCCCAAACAGCTTTGTTACCTTTTATTTGCATTGTGCAAATTTGAGATATTAAGAACTTTGGATAGAGACCATGTAATGCATTTGTTTGAAGGCATTTGGGACATTCCTAGGAACTACAAAGAAAGCTTGCTATGCCAGGCAGCTACAGAGTATGTAACAGCCCATCTTCCTAGCCCTTTTATTACTCAGCACTCCCAAACAGCACAGAATGAAAAATTAATCACATGTGGAGATTCCTGCCTCTGAAATGAAGCCACTTCCAAGATGCTTTGCTTTTGCTTTGAGGAGTTTACCATAGTTAAAACATGTAGAAGCAACAGCAGGAGGGGTCTGGGTGACGACACAGAGCAAGATCCAACTACTTCTTCTCCTATTTGTGCCTTCAATTAGTCCCTTTTGACCTGTAATGCTATGCTCATGCATTAGTGGAATCCCTTACATAACAACTTTGGGACAGGAAGTAGGAGAGAGTCTCCTGTCTCTAATTTCACATGCAAGGAGAGTTCAGAGAGACCAAACGCAGGTCCCTAGTTTGGAATCTGGCAAAGAACCACAGCAAGGCAACTCCTCTGGGAGAAGCTGTGGGGGTATTAGATGGGCACATGGGCTAGGTCCTTCTTTTCATATTCTCCTTGCTGCAGGGGGACAGCTGTAGCACAAGTTTTGGTATTGCAAGACTGCACTTAGGGCAAAGGAGGAAAAAAAAATCCCAAACTGTTTTAATGCACCAGTGTGCCAAGTGCAGTTCTGGTCACGTGTCCACACGATTACGGGAAAGTGTTCCCGTGATAATAAATGATCTCATTGGGAGAGAAGTGAATGTGTGAATGTGAGATACACATCAATGCTGTGTGCAGGTTTAGACAGACAGTGGCTTTTTAAGAAATCCCTCTGTTTCTGTGTGGGGGCTGGAAGTGCACACCCCAATTCTGCATAGGAAGGAGGATTTAGTAATGGCCTGATTTTAAAGCTTTTGTTATTTCTCTTTTGAGCAGGTCTAATCCAGCCCTCTGGTCCAGGCTTTTGGCTTCCTTTGGGGACTGCAGGCTGGGGCTTTTCATTGTTAACTGAAACAGACATTTGGACGCTTTCCCTTCCTGGAGCACATTTGGTTTTAGGGCTTTTAATACTTGCTTTGTCCCAAACTCAAACTTGTCCTATTTTGTTTGCTGGCTTTTTTTTTTTTTTTTTTTTTTTACCTTGATTCAGCAGCGCAAAAGCCTGATCCCTGGGAGCAGTCAGTCTACAAAGTTCCTTTTCCTCTCTGACTAACTCCAGTTCCTACTGTCTCACACAGTTTTTTTTTTCCACAGAGTAAAAACAATCCACAAAACTCACATACGAGAGCTTCAAAGGCCAGCACATGGGACTTTTTTGCAAACTCTGCCATCCATGTAAGGTAGCATACCCCCTTTTCTAGCCAAGTCTCCCAACTTTTCATTGTATCCGACAACATGGTTTGTCTTGGGGAGTTTTTATAACCACCTACAAACACACATTGATGGATGGTCTGAGGATTGTCAGGACAGACCCTCCACATGGATGCCAAATGCAGCTGGTCCGCTGTCTCCTAAACCCATTAGCTCGGTGTGCAGAGCTCCCACTCTGGGCGCAGGGGGACAGAACTGCCAGTTTTGGGAATGGTGACTCACCTCAGGGCTCTGCTTGCCCCTGAGTATGGTAGAGTCCTGAGCAACAACAAGAATCCCTACACTCCAGCTGCAAAAATAAGTAGTTTGGATGAAGTGTGATGGAAATCCTGGTGGGATTTCCCTGATGGGAAAAGGCAAGATATAAGCAGGATGGAAACAACTGTGGTTAGTCTCCTGCAGTCATTCTAATAGCCTAAAATCTCTGTAGCATGTGGATGTCTGTTTCCATGGATTTTATTTAGTGGGCAGGAGGGCCCCAAAGTCTTCCCCCTTGGAGGCTGCTACTTAACTCCCCGGAGTAGGCACAGGGCTTCCATGTTCTGGGTAAGGGAAATGGGGCAACCACAGTGCTGCACACAGCCCAAGCAAAGGCCATGTTGGTGCAGTTCAAGGCTGAACTTCTGAACCCTCACTGAACTTTTTCAATATGGCTTTTGTTTGGATTAAGAGCAGAAGGCAGAGGGCTACAGACTGCAGGAAGCACTCGATCAAAGTGCTGGCGAGACTGCCTCTTCCCTGCCACATCCCTTCCCACGACACCTCTTGGCTTCGCTCACCTGCAACCTTTCTGGCTCTTTGCTTTTGAATTCACATGCTATGCACAACACAGTTTCCATGCAGATGAGAGAAACCACATGCTGCTGGAGTAAAATGCTGATAGCAGTGAAACCAGATTCTGCTCCTAGGGATGAGAGGTGTCCACAGAGCCTGAGAACCTTGTAATTCATGAGGAATTCACATGGAACCTGCTTCTTTCCTAACACACAGCAACTCCTCCAGCTCAGGTGATGGAGGAGGGATTAACTTGGATATTACCTGTGCCAAGTTATGCTCTTCCAGCAGGAAATTGAAAATGGAGTGGCAGCTGAGCACTCAAAATCAAGTACTCCATAATCTTACAGCACCTCTTGCTGACAGAGCTGAGACTCAGGGAACCTGTGAAATCCCCTAGTCCTTTTGGAAAGGGTGTGTGCAACAACTTTAGAGTGTTGTGCTTTAATCAATATTTTGGACCTGCCAGAAGAAAATGAGTGCTATATTCACATTAAGAGAGCATCTAGATACTGTCTTGAATTCAGGGACTGTTCTGGATTGAGTGTTAGTCCACATTATCTACGTGACAACCTCCACGGTGAAAAGAAAATCACTGAGCTATTCAGGTTTCCATTACTTAAAGGAAGAAGTTTGACCTACAGCTGAGCTTGGCTGTTTCCCAATTGGTTCTAGTGTGTAGTGTCCTGCACACACAAGACTCTGGAGTATGAGAACAGTCTGTCACCCTGCACAGTGCTGGTGAGATCACTGAGAACTCCCTCAGCCTCTTGGGCTAGTGAAAATATTTTGTTGCTGCAGCACTTAACTGGAACATATCAGGTTGGAGCATGAATGGATGCAGAAGTAACAGCAGGAGTTATGAAGGGGAGAATTCAGGCTGAGGATGAGGGGTCAATCCTTGGCAAGACAAATTTGCTTGTGGAACCATCCCTTGGAAAACAGTGAAAACCCAGTACTGCAGAGAAATCTAGGGCACGCAGAAGGGAATGTCCAAAGTTCCTACAATTGAGACAATAAAACCACTTCAGAAAATAGAACGGGAATTATGCTTTTTGGAAAACATCATTCAATAAGCACCAGAAGAGCACCTTCTTGAGAGGAAGAGGGGTTCTGTATGATAAATCCACACTTCACAACACTAAATCAGTGACAGGTCAGCATGCCTGACCCTTGTTAAAACAAGACAGTTTGCTGATAGTTCCATATGGTGGCATGATACCTTTTAATCCCAGCTAGGTGCTAGCCAGTGCATGCCAGATTTGAAGCAGGCTCACTTTAATCAGGGTGACCATGACATGGGCCAAACATCCTGGCCAAGACAGCCATAAATGCAGCAAATTAATAGCTGAGGAGTAGCTTTTCTGGGGCTTTCTGGTGCTGCATACATTAACACAGCTCCTCAGTCCTTCTTTGTGTACTTCCTTAGCATCTTTGCCCAGGAACCATAGGGTTCCTCCTGTGCAGATGGCCTGTACGTTGCCTCAGGGACAAATCAATTTTTCATCAGGCTGGTTTGTCCCTCTTTCAGCAACAAATGAAGCTGCTCTCAAAACTACTGACACAGCCCAGGAAGAAGCCTGGCCAAAGGGAGCACCAACCAGAACTTTGCAAGACTGGAGAGAAATGAAAGGGATTGCTCATCCAAATGAAGTATTCTGCCAGACTTCAGCCAAGCAGGGGTTGCTGCTGTGAGTCTACATGCAGTAAGTGAATGCTGAGATCTGTATTACAGTAGAGGTACTGGGCTTTTGACTCCCACTCCAAGTTACATTTCCCATGATGAATCGCCTTCAGTCTCAGGTGGTGTGAGTGGAATCAGTCCTGAAGGTTATCTTAGGCTTTCATCTTTGTCCTGGCACTCTAGCAGCTGATGCTGCAGTCTACTGTCAGCAAGACATTCTTCAGCTCAGTGTAACTGTAAGGCAGGCAGTCCCCAGATGGTAGGAATACTCACAGAATTATGTGGGGTAGCATCTGGAGCAGACAGTGACTTCTCAGAAGTCCCTCCCTTACAAAAGTGAAAGATTTCTCAATTCAGAGCAAAGAAACAATGGATTGCTTATGGGGTGGGGCAATGAGAGGAATTTCAGGGGAGAAGGGTGAGCACACAAAAGTACAGGTAAGACTGAGAGAAACACTGGCCTTCAGCAGCACAAAGTTTATTGTCCCAGTCTTGACACAGAATACACCTTTACAGTGTTCTATCTATTCTTTTCAACTTGCACTTCCTTATTTTAGAATGGTATAGCAGGAACTGTGTCTTCTGTATGCAAAGCTTTCCTCCATGTGCAATGCAAGTTCTGATGGCAAGAGAATAAGTGCAGATGAGCGACAGAGAGCAGAAGGGAGGCCATGTGTCTGGGAATGGCCTAAATTCTCAGTATATTAGATATCAGTAGCCACCTGTGAGGACTATCCGTCTCAGTTTGCCACCTTGATCCTAGTTTATCTTCCTCTCTGTTTGCTGGCTTGGTGCTTCATGACTACTTTCTTTTGCCTAAGTAGGACCAGTCTCCTGTAGAGCCAAGGAAGTGATGTCTTTTTTTACCTTTGAGAGCACCAGTGCACAGCACTGGGCAAACTGTTGTTCCAGGATCCCTGGCTCCTTCAGAGATCAGGTAAAAGATTCCTCAAGCAGCTGGTGGCAATTCAACAGTTTCAGCATCTACAGCATGGGCACTTCCATCTGCTCCTAACTGGTGAGAGTTATTCTGGAGGGGGAGGGGTGTAAAGAGCATATTTCAACACCACACACAGAGTAGACACACTAGTGGAGTGAGAAAAAAGGCATCACTGCAGGAAGATATGGAAAATGCAAGGGCTGGATAACCTGATGTTAAGGAATGTACATTACCTGTGTTCCTGTCTTGGAAAAGCTTTAACAAGGGGCCCAAGTGTATTATGAGGCCCCTCAGTTTCTCCCTGTTGGCATTCCCGGGGCTACAGCAGCAGTGTAAAATGGCACTGCTACCTCTCATCTAAGCACAGTGGTAAAGATGGCTAGAGCAGCCAATATAGCAATCTCAAAGAGATGAAACTCAAGGATTTGGAAAATACATCACTTAACTGTGTAATAGCTGCTATTACACTATAGCCTACTACAGCTATTCCTATAGCCTACCTGCTATAGTAGGCTCTCTGTAGATCCTGCTGATCCCTTCTTGAACTGGTACTTAAAAAAATCCAGCAGACACAAACACAATGAAGAAACAAGCTAAGTTCGGTGAGCAGCCTGATATTATGTCAAACAGGTTTAGAGGATGACCCAGTCATGTTCTCATGGCATTGAACAGAGCAGCTTGTTCCACTCCAAAGTCCAAGCCCAATTCTGCCCCTGTTCTTCTCTGTCAGCTCACCTGCATTTGGCAGCACCACAGGTTGGGTGCTTCCCAAGTTTACTACAGACTTACAGGAAGCTTCAGAAACAAGTACAGAAGTAATGACAAGGTAAGCTTGGACAAGTCATTTATGTGGGAAACTTTTGATAAGAGCTCTGGCCTCATTCCCAAAATAAGTACTGGTTGTATGACTTCAGCATGTAGGTGCCCTTCAGGCTAGAGGAAGGAAGCAATTTGTAACTCCTGCCTTATGTGGTGCCAGCTGCTGCTCCAGAGAGCAATGAGGGAAATAGAGGTGAGGGTACACACAGTCAAAACTCTTACAGAACTGCAATGGCAAGATTTCACAAGGCTCCAACACAGAGCTTTCCCCTTCCATCTGGCTGAGAAGAATCATGAGTGACCAGAAGAGCACTCCTGAAGTACACCAGCATTCTATCCTGGTTTTTTGACTTGTTTGTTTAGTTTCAGGCTCACCACCAAAACTTTCAGTTTGATTTCTTGATCCTATTCTCTTGTCTCCACCCAGACCCCAAAGCCTGCCTATTTCAATGCTGTTCCATATCCTCTGCAATAGCTCTGCTCTTTTTTTCTAAACTCTGCTTCCACCCTGCTTCCTACATTCCCTCACTGGGAAGAGAAAAACAAGGGTGGTGTAGGGAGGGACTAGCAATACAACAGGAAGAGCTTGGATACTAATTTCCAATTTAAATCCCTTATTTAAGAGGTGTAGCACACCTACTTGCATGTAGAATGTATCCGGAGGTATTAATTCCTTGTTCTCACTAAAAGCCTATGGAACAATTTGTAAGAGTCAGGGAATCAGATGTGGAGTCCAGCAAGTTACTGCACTTACCATTTCCAGTCTCAGCCTGCTAAGCAGGGTTGCAGTGTGAATGCTAACAAGATAATGTGCTCTACCTCACAGCTACAAGATAGACAACAGCTACTAAAGAATCCCCAAGGCTCATAAGACACAGGAAAGAAGTTATCACAGTTGAAGTATCTGATGGCTACATTATGCAGCATGCCAGCTTCTAAGGGACATTTCCAAGAACCTCTCTCAAATCTCCACTGCAGAGAGTCAGACCTGAAGTGCAGGAGTCTCCAGCCATCCTCAGCCCTGCACTCCAAGCTCTCCCAGCAATGGACCCATGGCCTCTGGTAACCCCATGGCTTGCTAATGTGAGGTTCATACATCGCTCTGGCATCCCCATGGAAACAGAGTGTGAGGTTATAAACAGGGGATTAGCACCTCCAAGTGCCCAGCACAGAGCAGGAGGCAGCCACAGGCTTTCCCTTCGCCCACTAAAGGGCAGGGGCCATTGAGGCTGGGGAGGAGAAAGAGATCCTGTTGCATAGGAAGGGCAGACAGAGGGTGAATTGCTGACTACAGGAAACAGGGATGGGGCAGAAGGCAACAGGCTTGTGATGGGCCCCTGCTGGCTGCTCGGTCCCCCACTCACTGCTGTTACTCTGCCTGGGCACCCTCCTGCTGCTGTTGAGGGGCTAAAAAGGTTAAGAGAGAAGGCACTGCTCAATCTGGAGAAAAGAAGGTTCAGGCGTGCCTTACCAATGTTCATAGTACCTGAAGGAAGGGTGTAAAGAACACAGAGGCAGGTGTCAGTGACAGGACAAGAGGAAACAGTTACAAATTGAAATGAGAAATTCTGCTTGAACATAAGAGAACACTGTCTCACTATGAGAGTGGTTCTCTGGAACAAGCTGCCTGGAGAAACTGTGGAAGGTCTATCCTTGGATATACTCAAAACCTGACCGGACATAGTCTTGAGTAACCTGCTCTATGTGACTCTGCTTGAGTCACATAGCTTGGACTAGACAATCTCCAGAGGCCTCTTCCAGCCTCAGCTAATCTGTAGTGCTGTGACTCCATCTCTGTGGTGTCCTCCTGTGACTGTCTTACTGATTGTTAGTGATGAGGAGGCGAGCACGGCTGAGGAAGGGTGGGTAGACCCTAATACGTGTGGCAGTTTTAATCCTGTGTGGATAAATGGTTTGTATGAGATGTGGCTTGTCCTTAAAAGATTGGCTAGAGAATACTGTGACAGATCTTCTCCAAAATGCTATGAGTACTCTTTATAAACCCTGTTGCCTGAGGCATGTTTTACCCCGTTTCCTCTTCCAATCTATTCCTGAAAAAAGGAAATGTGGAAAGACAAGACTACTCGCCTGTTGAGCTGGGGTCTCTTGGGAATATGCCCTTCAGGAAGTGGAGGCCTGTGGTTTGGCAACAAACCTGAAACGGAAAAAGAAAGGTGTGAGAATATTTTGCAGCGCCTCCTTGCTTCTACAGCATTCAGAAGTCACATTACACCTCGTAAGCCAGGAAACCCAGATTGCTACTGGGACAGCACAGCAAAAGCTCAAGTACAGTAGAAAAGATATTTTGTCTTTAGTCACTGCTGAACCTGCACCTCAGCCAAGACAAAGCTGGGAGGTTCTGCTGGGTATAGGAAGGAAATACACACCAAAGACACTGTCACTTGGGCTCACTGCAGAGGATTTTTCAGAGGACATAGGGCACTGGTGTCCAATTAGATTTCATTTCCAGGATGGAAAATCTGACTGTTAACATTCTCAGTCCATTTAACTTGGATACAACTCAGGTACCAGTAATAACGATCAGCACAATATTCTGACTGTGACAACCTGCGTCCCAGTCCCAGGGAAAGGTAAAAAAGCCGTCACACGGCAGATGGTAGAGAGTTGTGTGTTACTAAAGGGGTAGGTAAGCTTACACTAAATCACGTCATTTCAGAAGCAGGTGTTTAATCATTAGTTAACAGAGACTGAGCCACTTTCCAGATCTTTCTGCAACGGTAGTTTCAGCTACAGGGATAAATGTCTGCTACCATGGTAGGAGTCAAGACACACAGTAAGCAGAACAAGCAGTCTCTGCTCCATCACCCTGTCCCAGTATTTGGACAATAATGAGTTTGCTGGGTGACTGGACAATGTCATCCCACTGAGCTATACCTACTGGGCAGGAGACCCCTCTCAAGGGGTTCTATAGGTACTCCACAGTAAAGGGTTGTCTCAGGTGGAGGCTAGGTACCTGCACGGTGAGCCATCTGCACACAGACAGCAACCTTCTTGTGCTCCTCCAAACAGAGGCCTGTGATCCTTCGTGGCAGCATCCCTCCATCAGAACGGATAAACTGACTCAGCAGCAAGACATCCTGATGGAGGAAGAGAAGGGCAAACCATCAGTGCTACAGCTACCTTAACTGCTGGTACTCAAGGTGTTGTGCTGACCCTTGTGCTGTGTACAGAATTCAAAACAATTCAAAACAAAACAATGATTCTTTCCTACGCATTTTGTCTGCAGCTTGACAACAAGTGGCTTTTGCTTGCTGTCACTTGCTGCCTGCCAGCTTAGCTCAGTAAGGTCACTCAGATGGCTTGAGTCTTCCCCTGACTTCATTAGTGTAAACACATGATGTCAGCTGCAATCTCTGCTCCTTCACTGTTTCACTACTTGCTCCAAGATTCTTGCTAAGATAATGTGTCCTAGGTACTCAGGCACAGTTACACAAGACCCACAGGTGGACACTGTTTACGCAACTTGAAATGCCATCACAGCTGCTATCCTAAAGGTCACAGATATGTTAGACCACTTCTGGTCCCCTCTTTGTTCCCTCAAAGCAGGACTGTTCTCTGCTATCTACTCCTCAAACTTCTATCGAGTTTCCCATAGTAGAACTTCCCTCACGTCTCTCTGGAAGGGTGCAGAGCAGGGCAATGATCCAATATCTTGCATGAGGAAGCTTTTTGTAAGAAAAGAACGTGTGCTGATGAGAAAGGCCTAATAGGATAAATTGCTGCCTTCAGTCCTTCAACTGTGCATGCATCTTAATAAGATGGGGCTGTGACAGCCATGCTGGATGGAAGGAGCACTCAAAGCATGCTGAGGGTTCATCTGTGATTCAAGAACCATTTAGACTACACTGCTGTTGACCTTTCCAATTCCTTCATTCATGGCTAGGCTTTGCAAATGAAGATTTGGGAAGGACTCTACCCACAGTTGCTGCAAGCGCGCTGGTGGCTAAAAAGGCCAGTGGGAAAAAGACAAGTCCGGTTGCAAAAGGTACAGCAGAAGGACTCCTTAGGTGGTATCGACAAGACACGGCTCTTTCTACGTTGTCTTTTCTCCTCGAGAGTGATCCTGCGTGCTTTCTCAAAAGAAGCAGCAGTGTTATAGATAGTGTGTCTCCAGACCTCCCGATTGGAGGCCAGAGTAGACCAATGATCTAGAAATGTAAAGCATTCTTAATAAAAACAAAATTAAAGGGATCTCTAGGATCAGATAGTATCACAGGGCTGGAATGACAAACATTTAAACACAGCAGCACCAGCTGTTGCACGAGTGTCCCATTAACTGTACACAGTACAACAGCCCAGGATTCAGTATGTGCTCTCCATTTCCACACACAGCACCAGTGCAAAGGTACCTCAGGCCAACATAAGAAGGCCCCCTTGACATCCTGATGTCAGCATAAGTTGTCCCAAAGGGCCTCTGGAGACTCTGCTTATTTTTTCCCCTTCTGTTGACAGACTTGTTGCTGGTGAGAGTTTACTTCTCCATTGCTGCTGTAAATATGTTCATAGTTGAGGCAGCAGAACCATGCAGAGGCTGCCTGCAGTCTGAGGGGACCTGCCACTGAGCACTCAGACAGAATAAGATTTCAAATGAGGCATGTCAGAACTCTACACCCCCCTGTCTAGGGCAACAGGCAAGAACAAAGAGTACTTGTTGCTTTTCATGTTGGGTGAGCCTGTTCACAGACTCACAGACCTGCTCTCACCCCCCATCTTTCGTCTTTTACAAAGAGCTCCCTGGAGCATTCCTAGCTTCATTTACTGCCCTTGCAAAAGCAAACAATCACAAGTGAATATAAAATGAGTATTCAGAAATCTAGCTAACTAGGAATTATTCATCCACCTCCATAGCACCAGACCACCTCAGCTGTGAAGGGGGCTGCTGGAATTTAGGATGGCCTTCTGGTAATGGCCAATTCTGACAGATGCTGTCATAGAATCATAGAATTGTTTGAGTTGGAAGGGACCTTAAAGATCATCGAGTTCCACCCCCCTGCCATGGGCAGGAACACCTTCCACTAGACCAGGTTGGTCCAAGCCCCATGCAACATGGCCTTGAATACTTTGAGGGATGGGGCATCCACAGCTTCTCTGGGCAACCTATTCCAGTGCCTCACCAACCTCACAGTAAAGAATTTCTTCTTGACATCTAAATCTCCCCTCCTTCAGTTTGAAGCCATTCCACCTTGTCCTATCACTACATGCCCTTGCAAATAGTCTCTCTCTGTTTTTCTTGTAGGCTCCCTTCAGGCACTGGAAGGACACAATTAGGTCACCCTGAAGCCTTCTCCTCTCCAGACTGAACAATCCCAATTTTCTCAGCTTTTCCTCACAGGAGAGGTGCTCCATCCTTCTAATCATGCTGGTGTTCCTCCTCTGGACTGACTCAAAAGGTTGATGTCTTTCCTGTGCTAGGGACCCCAGAGCTGGATGCAGTGCTCCAGGTGGTGTCTCACAGGAGAAAGGTAGAGGGACAGAATCACCTTCCTCCACCTGCTGGCCACACTGCCTTTGATGTAGCCCAGGACAAAATTGGCTTTCTGGGCTGTGCACACACATTGCCAGCTCATGTCCAGCCTCTCATCTACCAGCACCCCTGATTCCCTCTTGGCAGGGCTGTTCTCAATCCGTTCATTCCCCAGCCTGTACTGATACCAGAGGTTGCCCTGACCCAGGCGCAGCACCTTACTCTTATTAAACCTCATGAGTTTCCCATGGCCCCCTTCTTGAGCTTGTCCATGTCCCTCCACATGGCATCCTGTCCTTCAGGTGTGTGAGCTGCACCACTCAGCTTGGTGTCATCTTCAGGCTTGCTGAGGGTGAACTCGATCCCCTTGTCTATGTCATTAATGAAGGTACTAAATAGCACTGGTCCTAGTATGGACCCCTGAGGGACGCCACTTGGCACTGATGTCCATCAGACTCTGAGCAGCTGACTACTACCTTCTGGATGCAACGGTCCAACCAACTCCTTATCCATCTAACAGTCCACCCATCAAATCTATCTCTCTCCAATTTAGAGAGAAGGATGTTGTGGGGGACAGCGTCAAAGGCTTTACAGAAGTCCAGATAAATGAAATCCGTAACCCTTCCCTTGTCCAGTGATGGGAGTCACTCCATCATAGAAAGCCACCAGGTTGGTCAGGCAGGACTTACCCTTGGTGAAGCCCTGCTGGCTGTCTTGAATCACCTCCCTGTCCTCCATGTGCCTTAGCACAACTTATAGGAGGATCTGTTCCATGACCTTCCTAGGCATGGAGGTGAGCCTGACAGGTAGTAGTTCCCAGGGTTCTCCTTTCTATCCTTTTTAAGATGGATATAACATTTCCCTTTTTATAGTCACCTGGGACAATTGTTGCATTACAAGTGTTACAGACACAATTTAGAGGGGTTTTGTTTGTTTTGGTTTTTGGTTTGGTTTGTCCTTCCCCCCTCCCCTCACTAATACCATCATGACACAGAATTTCCCTCTTCCCTCACCTGGCTTCCTTTCTACTTCTACTTGGTTTACAGTGAAATGTGTTCAGGCTGATTTTCAGATCTAGCTCCTTTGAAAACAATGGTGCATTATGAAGGCTCACTGACATTTAGACACTGACTTTAGTGTCTCACTGACATCAAATGACTTATCGGGCACCCTACAGAGTGATGCTGTATCCAAAGAACGAGAAAAGCACAGCTGAGCAACAAGCAAAAAGCTCCTGGGAGGCCGTCGATGGTTAAAATGGAAGTGGAGTGTCCTCAGCCCAGCTGACACATGGCCTTGCCAAGGAGAACAGTAACCAGGGAACCAGATGGTGCCAGCTGCATTGGTAGAAACTGGATGGAGGCCAGCCAAACAGTCCAAGGTCACTGACTTTCAACCACTCCTGAAACACACTGGATTGGATTCAGGAAACCAGGGCAAAACTTCATTCCCTTTTTTGCTCTCTTTTAGCCATCTGGTTCTTCAAATGACCAACAGCTCAATTTGCCATTTAGGACACACCACTTCCCTGAATGAAAAACGGATGTTCAGCTCCAAGTGCCTAGAAAGAAAAAAACTTGCTAGACTTTGCTACTAGCCTGCTGCATTACTCTGTGGAGAGGAGGCAAAAAGGAGCTAATGGCAAGTTGGAGGCAGTTCCAGTTTTTGCACTCCTGAAAGCCTAAGTAGGCCACAGGCTCTTGTGAAGGGCATGTGTGTGGTCCAAGTGATTTCTCAATATTACTACCACACCTCATGGAGTCACAGGCTTGTTATCAAGTGTTTCCATGCAAAGGGGAGAGGTGGGAAGCAAAGGGAGATAGTCTTTCCTTTTCTCTCTGTGGGAGAAAAACAAATCAAGAAAATCTGTTCTCTGTTATCATCTCTGACCAACACTGTCACCAACTGACCAACACCCTGGTGTGGCAGTCATTTCTTGACTGAAATCATCTATGTCCCAGCTGCTACAGCTCCAAATCACACTCATGCCATTTGGCTTAAAATGCTGCACGCTTGACCGAAGGTTTGTCCATTCCTGAAGATCCCCACAGTTAACAGGCCAGGTGCTCTCCCAAAGTACTAGCACAGATGTATCTTACCACTGGGAGAAAGCACACAGGTACAGCCAACTTCACTGGGCAGCTGTGGAGGGAAGCGAACAAATATGTGGAGCGGTCAAAGAAAAAAATGTCTGGCAAGTTCTCATGGTGCCGTCATGTTCCATGAAAATCACATTTTGTGCTAGTGGACAGCCAAGCCCATAACCACGGATTTGCTTTAATCACTGGACAGCTTCCATGAGGCTGGACTCAGATTCCCACTCCTGTGATCTGCAGCATTTGATGAAAACAACTTGGATTGAATTAATAATAGGCTAATAGGCAAAGCTTAAAGTTTGGTTTCCTCTAATTGTTGCCAAAGCAAGATGACATATTTACTGCCTACTCAAACTAATGATGTCTGAAGTGGATAAGGGGGGAAATGAAAAACAAGTTTAGCCTTCACTTCTAACAGGACAAACTTGCTAAATGGAATGCTATATACCGCATGTTCTTGTGAATGGACGGTAACCAAAATGCAAGGCATCTCTGCATTTCAGTGTCTGCAGACACTTTGAAAAGCAGGATCCTTGACTGCTTATATGTGATTTATTAAAACCTTAATTTACCATGAGAACAGTTCTGTCTGTGCAGACAAATTACTACTGGGCTGTACTGGACAAGTCCACCAGTCATTATTTCCAGCTATACAAGAGCGTAATTTTGCCTTTCTCTTTTACTCCTGGGAGCTGTACACCATTCTCCAGGCATTTCAAAACCGGATGGCAGTTTTCAATCCAGTTGCATCCTTATAATGACCAAAATAATATTTTTATCTCCAATAGATGTGAAAAAAAAAATCAACTGAGACCTCAGTTTCACTGGATGGACACACACAGACCACAAACTGTGGGAATTTATATCTTAAGCTCTGTTATCCTGAGCCACAGGAGAGGCTAAGGATTGAACTGGCAAAGACAACTGCAGCCCTCCACACCACAGCTGAGGCAGGTTGGAATCATGACCTGCTAGTGCTCACAATGCCTGTTCAGTTGATTAATAACTTTGGAGACACTGGTCCCCCAGTTCTCTGACAGCCAGAGTAACTCATTATGCCACTACTTTAGACTGTGCTAGTTGCACATGACAAAAGGAAAGTCCTGTGAGGTCATATTACTCAGCTCCCTCAGGGGCTAATTCAACACTTCCCTTTTCATAGTGCCTCATTCAGTCCAATTACAAGCGTCTCAAGCAAAAAAGCTCACACTTTCCCTTCTGTGCAACCGACTGATCTCAGTTTATCAGTCTCAAAGGAACCACTGTGATCCATCCATTCTGATCTCTTACCAAGCACAGCTTATAGGTTATGCTCTATGAACTAGGCTATATCTTTAACAAAAATAGCTGTTCTCAATTTACAGACATTTAGGACAATTAACCACCAGTGAGTAAATTGTGCCACTGCTTAACAGCCCACACAGTTAAATGCCTGCACTTTAGTATTTAAGCATTTCAAGATTCTGCTGCTCATCACTGCTGCAGCAAAGAAAATAGCAGAGACCACTTTAGTGCAGAAAAGGGAGATTTTTATTCACCTTTACATTTAAAATCCTGAAAATCTGTGATCAGTACAAAGCATTCAAAAGCATAAGGGACTTACACAAGCAAAAGAAGTGGTCTACTCCAGAACTGAAACTTCTCCTAGTTCTCACCAGCCCCACAGAGGGATGCTTCTAAACATAAGGTAAGAAACTTCTACAGTTACAAAATACTAGTTCACACTGCTCTCTTCAGTTTTTTGTCCAGGTTCTCCTCTGCTCTACTGGAGTAGTACTGGATAATATATACACTAGATGCATATGCATCCAAAAATTGTATGACAGCTGAGATGGACATGTTCCTAGATTGTCTCTCAGGACCACAATTTCTTAGAAAGGATCCTAGCAATGATTCACAAGACTCTGGCTGCAGTATTTCTCCTCACATTTGGTTTTCTCTTGCCTCCATACTGAGCAGTAAGAATCAGGATCTAAGAATCAAAGTGAAGTGTGGAAGAAAACTTGTAACCTTAGTTCACTCTACAAACACACGTAAAACTCATGTTTTACTGTGTCTGTTGGGACCCATTTCTAATCCTGGAATTCAGACTCTACAGCATCACATTGTCTAAAACTGCTTCTTTGGTTCTTGATGGCACGATTATCTCTACATGCAAGAGTCTTCTACCACATACAGCACTAGAAACTGAGTCTATATATTAATTTCCAAGTTTAATCCACTGCCACAGCTCATTTTACCCCTGAACATCAGTTTATAGTTTCTCTTGAGTTGTTAATATGTGGTTCATGGAATGCTTTCTGTAAATCTCTAGTTTAATGATGCTGTTGACTTCTTGCATACAAAAGTCACGTAGCTGCAGTAACCTTAACAAAGTATTTTCCAATGTGATTGGTTGGTTTTGATTACACCACCATTCAGCAAACATGAAGAAGAAATGAGTTCCAAGAAAATGCTGTGTTCAAACATGGGCGACATAAAATAAACACGATCTTTTTTGTAGTACTTTCCAAACCTTAATGGTATTTGCCATTTAACCTAATTTATTATAATCTGCAAATTCATTGTGTTTTAAGTTTCCCAGGTTGCTGAGAAACCAGACCAGAGAACACTAAATACTCTCCTGCCAACAACTAATTTCCCTGTTTAACATTGCACCCAACCTGAGTCAAAATCACTGACAATACTCAGATCCTAAAGCCTTGATTTCTGCAACACAGGCTTTTAAAGATACTAAACATATTTCATTTACATCTCATATCTGCTGTTTCACCTGTCTGGAGTAATTGCAAGTATTTTGTCTGGCACTTATTGCTGTACTCATGTTCTTCATAACTCATGAGTCATAATTAGTCCTGTTCAATCCATTATTTGTTTTTACTCCTAGCTGATAGCATTTTACTCGGAATTTGCAACATTTTATTTACCAACTGGTAATCATCAGCATCATTCTCCTTCCTCTTTCAACTTATTATTTTGCTTGCTACTTTCAAACCATTTGGTGATTCCTTAGGATTTTTTTTTCATGCTTTAAAAAAATCCTGTGAGTGAAGTAATATATTTGTTAGTAATTCCTTTAAGATCCTTCAAGATCTTGGGGCAACATGCAATCCAGACCTGTTGGTCTGTACCTAATTCAATGCTTAAGTGATTTCTACACCTGTTTTTTCCTGTTGTTTTACATTTTCAACATTGCCGTTACTACACAGATATTAAAACATGATTTTTCTTTTCTGTGTGTGCACTAGGACTACATGCTTAGTCTTTCTGCAACAAATGTGGCTTTCAGTCCCCTTCTCTCATTAATGGAATTTCTTTCTCACAGACATTTCTTTTCCTCCAATGTACTTATATCTCTCTAATCCTATTGACATTAACTTATTCTGAGTTTTTTTAGCTTGCAAGGGGGGAACTTAGTCCCTTTGTAAACTCTGTGTTTGAATGACCTCTTGTAAAGTTACATTCTGCATCTTCTATCTCATGCTTCTTATTCTAAAGTGTTCTTAACTGTTGTACTTCTGTTTTAAAGTACTACAGGATTTTCTTCTCATAGTCTAGATTTAGTGTTAGTTATGCCCTCATTAGTTAATGAACCTCTCATTAGCATTTCCTGCAAAAAGCTTGAACAAAACCTGTTTTTTCTGTTGCAAGGTATGTAAAAAATGTATGCTCTCCTTTGTACTCATCAACACTTTTAAAGGTTATATGAAACAGATATTAACTTATTGGTAATGACCCAATGAGAAATTGTAGGGCTTGAAGTCATATAATTGATCTAGCCAGGTCTTTTGGCCTCTCTGGAGTTAGAACACGCCTGTATCCATTGACTTAATGCTGCATTCCAGTTTGATTCTCCTGGAAGTGCAATGCTGAAAGGCAGCTGGGCACAGAAGAAATATATGGCCTTCCCAGAGCAGATGGCCATTTGTATAATTCCAAATCTATTTGATACGAGCTCATCCGTTTTTTTCCCCAGGAACACCATCAGCCAAGGCAAACGATTACTCCATAGAAAGCTCTTGTTACACCCAAGAGAAGCAGAAATGGAGTTAAGTATCTTTACTACACCCAGCAAAAGACAAGAGGGGCAGGTTGTGCAGTACGTAGATCTGAGGGTCATCTGACCTAGCTATGAAGTTGGGGGAATTCCTTCATTAAACCTACCACATAATCGTACTTGTGCTTCAGGTTCCAGCGACAGATGGGACACTGGCCAGAGGGGTTTGGAGGAGTTGGTGCTTCAGCATCCTCTATAATTTTCCCTTCAATCTAGGAAGAAATTTAAAGGATATAGTGATCAGGCATAGCTCAGACCTCTACCTGCACCTGTGACTAAAGGAATACTTTTCATGAAGCCCACAATACTTTGATCAGTTCTGTGCAGATGTAAGGAAAAGAGTATCTGCATTCAACTCACTTTTATATAGGTACACCAAGCACTTTGGTACATCTATGCCACAGACTACGGGGAGAAGAAAAATCCAGAGGGCATAGAAAACCCTTTGGTAAATTCTTGTGTAAAGGTTACTAAATGTAATCTAGTTGACAGTCAGTGTGAAGTTCTCATATTCACCCGAATTCTGTTTATTGCAGTACTCTTTTGAAACACCATGCCTTGAAGTTGTAGTGATTATAAATCACAAAGAGGGCAAATTCTGAGCAAAAGTTAAATTTAAGAAAGCATTGCTAGGAGACGTCTGTGGAGTTTGTGGTTTTCTTTTTTCTTTTTTTTTTTTACATACACCAATATTTTATCCAGTTTAATTTGCTGGACAATTCTTTTTCGAGACTATAAGATGATCTTTTCTACATCACTACAAAGTGGTGATGTCTAACACTCAAGTTTTCTCACAAGTAACATGCAAAGAGATGTAGAAGGTGTGTAAAGGAAGAACTCGACAAATTTGTTTTCTAAAAGTAGATATGTAGGAATATAGGAATATGAAGTCTATCTACATGTGCACTTTTTTTTTTTTTTCTTGAGGACTTACTAATAGAAGCAAGAGCTATCTCAAACTGCAGCCAGATGGACAGAAAAACCAACAAAACTAAGCCTTTTTTCTCCAAAATATTTTGCAAGCTTCCTCTGGTCAAGTTAAGATTAAATGCAGATTCTGAGCATCAATTGACAGACTCAAACAGTGCAAGCACCAGAGAGTTTGAAAAGAAACCCTGGGTGGAATGCAAGGTTACTTTTAAGAAACCATCAGGTTCTGTGCTGGAAAATCTGGGAAAATAAAAGCAAGACATTTTCTGTAAGCATGCACAGCAAACTGGCATCCAGCTGAACTGGTAGAACTCTTTCATACTCTGGGTTTGTGTCTTTCTTGTCTGGTGATGGGAAAATGGAAACATAAGTTATTTGTAGTTCAAGCATCTTGCTATCTCAAAGAGGCAGTATTGTCAAATTTTAAGTAAGATTCCTACCTCCCACAAGTAAAACAGTCAGTTTTACAGAAACAAATACCTAACTATGAATATAAAATGTAGGCCAGTATCTAATTTTTTATTAATCAGTAAAGTTATTTTTTGGGAAGCTGGTGTATTTGGTCTTGATTCTTGCCAGTCTGGCTTTAGATTGTACTTTGACTGTAATTTCATGCTGGAAATGAATACAGATTCAGAATGCTATGTCAAGATCACTGTTTCTTGAGATAACTTTCAGTGTATAGGCTTTAGCAATTATTCCCCAATTACTGAGGATTTCAATACTGCTAATTCACTCAGTTGCTATTTTTCTGTTGAACAACTTAAGAGTGCATAAAGAGGTTCTACATTCTCAGTATGCTGATCCAATCCAGATTTCTCTGGGATTCATTCATCTGGTTCATGTCAAAGACTTCCTTCAATACTGATAAAAACAAAGACACATAGAAAGATAAGCACAGAAAGATGGGTTCAGGAAATACGAACGGAGAATTGGCAGGATAAATGGAGTGACCAATGGATACACTGAGAAACGTGGTTTCTCAATTTACACTGTTTGTTACAAGACTTTCCTCATCTAGGGGCACTGACGGATCCTAGACTGATGCTAGGATATTACTCAGCAAAAAACTCCAAATCTCCAGGAAGAATTAATTTTATAGAGGGCTCTGCTAATGTAATGCATACCTTTTTTACAACAAACTTCAGTTAATGTTTTGGGACTTTGAGATTATAATTTACATCTCCTTTGCAAAGGGATGTAAATTATATTAGTGCAAAATACATTGTGTGTGTTGTTGGTGTGCACGCTACCCCTTGTTTTGGTTAGAACAACTTCAGGGCATGCTTGCAAGCTCTTCTCTTCAGGTTTCTGGGCAGAGATTAGTTGCCTGGCATTTCAAGGCAAGAAAAAGATACTCTCTATCACACCTAGTATCACACCTTAAACTTGGGTTTTTTGACAGTCTTGAGATCTTGTTAACTGCCATATGTTTTAGATATATAATCTCTAATAGAACAAATAACCTGCTCCATGCCGGTTTCAAACATGACAATGTCCACTAATACAAATAAGACAAAACTTTTGAGAAAATACATTTTTGACAAAAATACTTAAGACTTTCAAAGGGATGAACAACCAGGTTTTGTCTGTTTCATTAGCAAGCAAAAAAAGTCCATCCCATTCTCATTATTTATGTATATAGAGATTAGCATTTAGGTGCACTGTCTTCTAACTATTCCCAAATTACTCCTTCTCCCCTCTCCTTATTTATATATTTCAAAATATCTGTGTTACCTGTCTCCAGTCAAGGCATAGATTGCTACTGGCATAAATAATGTAAGCAGAATATTGCAATCTCCTTGACAATTCTTTCAATACAGTGCAATAGATCAGACGATGTTAATTAGGTAAAATTCAAATTCTACTGCTTTAATCTTTTCCTTCTGTCCTAAAGTGTAGCTGAGAAGATGTTCTTCTTCAGCAGTTACTTCAGAACTTCTGTTCTATTTTCAGGGGCTGTTTTCTTTTAGTATTTAAGGCCTTTCTTTGAAAATACCCCTTTCATCAAATATTTTTTCTTACCATGTGTGTTATAAGATGCAAGCTTTGTATCACCTGCAGTCAGTATGGCACACACAGTGGTTACCAAACACAACACAGATCAAAGGCAAGAGATGTGCATGGCACACAGCTGGTACAGAGCCATCCTTCAGTGCCACATCGTGTTGCCAGCCCACGATGGAATAACAAAGCCACCATGCCCTCTTTTGTGCCTGTACTTGAGACATTGTTGAGTGTCACCAGTTTAAGAAATGAACCCTCTGAAGAACTGTGGTGCTTTGGGTTCTGAATGCCTCCAGTCAGGGCTTCCAGCATCACCAGGACTGTAGCGAGGGGTTTGGAGCTCACAGGTGGCTCAGAGTGGAGGCACCTGCCACCAGCAGCAGGGTGACAATCCTGACCTTTGGCAGCCAAATCCTCTATTGCTTACCTGCACTCGCAACGCACCCTACAGCCCTTTTTTTCTTAACTTTGCTAGGGGAGAGGGGGAGGGAGGGGGGGGTGCGGGCATGGGCACACACGGCCACACACATGACTAGAGGCTAAAGGAAGGAGAAGTGACAGCAAAGGCAGCTACTGAGAAAAAGGGGTACAGGGACTTACTGTGGTCGTGTTGCCTTCAGTCACCTCCACAACTAAAAAAAAAAAAAAAAGAGACAGAAGGACACAATGAGAGTCATTCAGCCTGAAAGAAGTAGTATTTGGGGACTGGGAGAAGGCGAATTACAGTGACCGCAACCATCTCTCCGCGACCGCGGCGAGACGGCGGGGCAGCGTGGGGCCGCCCCCGGACTCACCCTGGCGGAGGGCCCGGGCCGGCGGGGCGGCCCAGCCGGCCCCCCAGAGCCCGGCGAAGAGCCGCCTCAACCCCCCGCACAGCAGGCTGGACGCCGCCATCTTGCCGCCGCCGGCGTGCCGTCACTACGCTTCCGCCGGCGGGAGGGCGGTGCTGCCGCCGCCATTTCGGGGCGCGTCCCCCCCGCCTCGGCAGCCGAGGGGCAGAACGGGGCGGGAAGGTCTTCTTTTTCCTGCCCAGCGTCTTCCACCCGGGGTTTTCGTTTTCATTAAGTGCCACGTCCATTCTGTCCTTGAACGCCTCCCGGGAATGTGACTGCACCACCTCCGTGGGCAGTCTATTCCGATGTTTAACCACACTTTCTGTTAAGAAATCCTTCCTGATGTCCAACCTTAACCTTCCCTTGAGGAGCTTGAGGCCATGGCTTCTTGTCCTGTCGCTTGTTGCATGGGAGAAGAGACAGATACCCAGCTGGCTACTACCTCCTCTCAGGTAGTTGTAGAGAGCCATAAAGCCCCCTGAGCCTCCTTTTCTCCAGATTAAACAACCCAAGCTCCTTCAGCTGCTCCTTGTAGGTCTTGTGCTCCAGACCCTTCACTAGCTCAGTTGCCCTTCTCTGGATTTGCTCCAGTACCTCAATGGCCTTCCTGAATTGAGGGGCCTAGAACTGGACACAGGATTTGAGGTGCAGCCTCACCACTGGGAAGAATCACTTGCTTAGTCCTGCTGGTCACACTATTCCTGATACAGGCCAGGATGCCATTTGCCTTGGCCACCCGGGCACACTGCTGCCTCATGTTCAGGAGAATGGAGGTGAATTTAGGTGTACTGCTGCCTTTGTGTTATGGAAGTCTGAGCCACACTCCTGCCACAGCTCTTGAGTCTCTCCTAGCTCTCCAATGAGAGGAAGACCAAGGGGTGGTTTTGCTTGAACTATATGGCTGCCCTATTTGGATGGGCTCTGGGGTGACTCTCATGTCAAGGAGTGTTTCAGGCCTTCTGTGGGATGTGTGGAAGGGGCTTGTTTTCAAATGACCACATTTGTATGGATCCTGAGGTCCCTGCATGTTCCCATGGTGGTTTCTGTATTTCAGCATGTGAAGATTTGAAGTACCATGTTGCCAGGATGTAACTCTTGTAACTAGTCTGTCCAGTTTAAACGCTTTCCATTTTTGTTTTAATATCACTTACCTTTGTCAGGCCTTGGGCAGCTTGTAGGCTGCTGAGAGGTCACTTTTCCCATCATCTTTCTTAGCATGCCTCACCTCTTGGCTTCTTACACCTGCCTTTCATGGAAGGTAGCCTAGAGGTGCCCGCTTAGAGCCTGCCTAGTTTGTTGAGAGTTCAGATACCAACAAACAGTTCATCTTAGATGGTAATTCTCCATCTTTGTAAAGAGAGTACTTCAGTTGAACTGTACTCAATATGAAAGGTCATTCATGGGGTTTCTCCAAGTGCTTGTTTGCATTCTGTCACTTCAGCAAGCGAAAACTAACTGAGTAAATTAAAATCACTTGGGGGTCATGTGCATTGATGGAAATTAATGCCATTCAGTTCCATCAGTGGTCAACAGCGATCATCCGAGGTCTTTTGTACATTTTCTGAGCTTATAGCTAAAATGTGGTGTAAAATGTAAACTGTCACATAAATGTAAAATTTATTGTAAAATATAGTTTGCTCTTCCTGTCACAGTAGGTCTTCCACCTCCATCCTCTTGTGTGCACTTGCTTCTTGTTACAGTCTAGTTTGCAAATCTCTTTATGTGGCAGATCTATGCACTGAACTCTGGGACTTTCCAAAGAAGTGGGAATGAAGGCAGGGCTTCTGTCCAGGCTCTTGTGCTTTATGCCAAGTGATGAAAACAGGGCCATCACGGTTATTCAGAGAGCAAATTGAGTAAGAATGCTTGCCGGAAGAGATCTCTTCCTCTCTTGCTGCTTTATGCTATATAATGATTTCTAGAAGCAGGGTAATCTTTAACTTGTCCAAAATCTTAAACATAAGAGCCAAACAAAATATTTACTGCCATCCAGTCTGGGAATATCATCCTTATGAGGAGAAGGAACATTGCTATGCACAGTGATGTAGTGATGTCACATTTTTATGAGGGTTGGGGTTTTTTTTTCCTTTATAAAGTGACTTTTATCCAAGTGGAAGGAGTTTGTCTGCAACAACATAATAGGAGAGTTTATTCAATGTCTTAAAATAAATGCTATTTCTTCTGCTGGCCTCTTGTGATTGAGAAGGCTAAAGGGGTGGCTTTCTTCATGTCATGGAAACCAACAGTTGATAAGCACAGTGCTGGCTTATCATGGTAAAGATATGTAGACAAAGGGTTACTGGCTGTCCAAGAGTTTCTCCATGTCGTGGGACTTTTGAAGCAGATACTTCAGCAGCAGTGTGGCTTTTGGTCAGACAGGAAGAGGCCAGCAATATGGTGGTAGTTCAAATACATAAGTACTCCACTTCCTTGCCTCACCTTTAAAGACACGCCGTCTCCAAAGGAATTTATGTGACACATAATTTAATGTAAACAAGGAAGATAATTGCTTTCTTAAAAACCTGTACTCTCTGGATTGAGTGATTTGTGTCCTCTCCCGAGATTTGGTTTGGTTTTTTTTTGGTTGGTTGGTTGGTTTTTTTTGTCTTGTATTTTCTACAACTGTTAGCAGTGCAGACCATTGAGTCCCAAGGAGACAAACAAAGCATGTGCCAGTTTGAGTTGAAGCCCATAATCTCTTTCCAAATTTGGAAATTTGACATATTTCTGATTTCTTGCAGATAATTTTTGAATGTGTTTATTTCATCAAGCCCTTGTGTTCAAGGGCGAAGAAATATAGCTTTGAATATTATGTTCATGTACACAAGAGAGAAAAGAAAATTATTTTCTTTCTGTAAGCCGGTTCAGCCATGGTCTGTGATTTGTCAGCACTGTGGAGGGTCATCCAGTTTAGATAGAACTGGACACTTCCAAGGAACAGAACAGGATGTCACTGGCCATTGAAGAATTAGTCCTTTTCCTTTTGAATAAAAATTAAACCTGTGCTCCCAAGTGTGAGTCTGCTCAGGAGCAAAGAAGTTTCATATTTTAGATTAGAAACTTATGTCCCAATTGCTAATAGCCTCCAGAGATTTTATGGGACTGTTCTCAAAGAAATTGTATTCTCTTGTTTTAGATGCTTTGGGATTACACATTGTAGACGTTCTGTAAGGCTCTGTTTTCTTTTCATACTAATTTGTGTTCTGTCCTTGTCTGAAAATGGACTATGTTTTGCCATTTTTCTTATAATGTCTTACTATTTTCTGCTTCCAGCTACGAAGAAACTTTTCTCGTCCTTTGGGCCTTTTCTGGTCTGCTGGATGCTAATGGATGACATGTATATCTGCTCCAGAGCCTTACCCATGCAAACAGCTTGTGAAGGCTGAGGCTGTTCCAACCAAACATGATTAAAAGTCATAGGAATAGAGATGGAAAAAGCTATTAGGTCAAGTAGTTCCCACACGCACCCCCTGAATCAGTACAGGTTTGTTTCCAATGATACATTTTTGGTGCTTTCCAGAAGGGGTCAGTGCAGGTCAGCGCTCGCTTTGAATCCCACAGCCCTTCCCCCTTCTTGAAAAATTAGGAAACCTGAATCTAGTGACAAGTAGGTTGCAAAACGTCTAGAATTTATGTTGTAGCCTGTAATTTGATGTTGGGTGATCAAAAGCAGAAGAAATGTGTTCAAGTCCAACAACTTATCATCCAAGATTTTAAATGAGGAAAATTACTGAGCTCTTCAGAATTACTTGTTAGGTATGTATGTATATTAGATGTTACAGATCCTGAGAACTGTTCTGGGGATGCTTAGTGGTAGTGAGAGTGACACGGATTCACAGGTTTATCCTGTTGAATTGTCCATACTTAGAAAGCACATATTACAATAATATTTTGTAGTTACATAAACAAAAGTCTGGATAATTAAAATGAAATTTCTGATCATAAAAGACCAAAGAAAAGTAACAAACCCCCTCTTAAGTCTAAATAAGGGAAGAGAATAACAATCATGTTTCACCGAAAATACAGTTCATCCTACCCAACCACTGACATACAGGAGCTTCCCTGAAGATTGTCCAGTGTCACGAGTCTGTTAGGGCACAGAGGCTCCTGCAGGGTTCACTGCACGCATGTGAACCGAGTGTCCTGGTCGAGAGTGGTCACATCTCATCAGCAGGAAAGCCTGGCCCCTTCCACACAACAACAGTGTACCCCAAATGCCTGTGTCCATGAAGAAGTGGCAGCTAGCTTCTGAAATAGATCTTAGAGGATGGAGAGAATGGTATTGAGACAAAAATTAATAATTGGAAGTGGGGAGGGGGATGGAAAGGTGGCTGGAGATGGTAAGAAGGAAATGCTGCAAAGAGAGCAGAGAGAGATGGCACTCTGGTAGAGGAACGACCGACTCACTTGAATATAATTTGTTTATATTTTTAAGGTTTTCTTATTTTCCCAGTGGATATGGCTATTTTTCAAAGTAAAATAACCAAGTAATAATTTCATTACGTTTCCTTCCAAGATTTCAAGCTAAGTGTAAACAAGAAAAATCCAGTGGGAAAATTAATCCAACTTCCTTTTTCAAGAGCGCTTCAGTTCTGTTTCTCCCCTCACCACTCTCCTTATGTATTTTCATTGCTACTGTTCTTATACCCAGTATCTGTGGCATTGTTGACATCAGCTGCAATACCTCAGTGATGGCATTTATCAGAGAGAGAAGCCTTTAGGATCACTGAAAAGCGCTTCTGATACAGAAATGATAAGTTCTGGGATTTTCAGTTTTTAAAAAATACTAATGACTTTTGATGCTTTTGGAATGTTCCATATGGGCAAGTCAAAGTGATGGAAAACAACTGAAGAACTTGCATTGGATTTAATCTCTGGCAGTTAATATTTGGGCTGCATGGGAGAATCATAAGGAACAAAAATTCTGTAACAACACCATGGCAATCAGACAGGCAGAGTTCCAAAGCTTTAATTTTTCCAGATGTTAAGTGCCTTGATTTTCCAGCTCAGGTGAAGGAGAGACTTCAGAAAAACAGACAATAAAAAACATTGGATTTGTAAGGGTTGGTTGGCATAAAGACCACTGCATCGCTGAGTGTTCAGATACCAGCGTGCTGAAACACAAGCAATGCTAATATGCATTAAATGAAGTCAGAGGCTTTATCTGGGACATAAATCAGGATATGTTTTATAAGTTTTAAAATACATTTGTATGTTTTTACAATAAGAGTGCTGCATCTTCAGATGCTTCCAGGCTGCATTTTAACAAGTGCCGAGTTTGCCTTCAATAACAGACATGCTTGTAAAAATGGCGAGGATGAGCAGGAGACTCAGAGTCCGCTGGTTCATTCACATTAGGAGAGCCCTGGGGTGGTCTTTCACTGGGGAGCCATGGAAGCCTGAAGCCAGCTGTCTGCATCACTGTTCTGTGCTGTTGGCTGCAGAGCATAGAGCCTTGACTCAGTTTCCCTTTTGTTCTCACCAAAGCTTGAGATTTATTAGAGAGGCCTTGGGACAAGGTAGACAAAGCCAGTCATGTTCAGTCCTTCCTTCTGCCAAACTGATGTATCGCTGTAGAAACTGCTTTATTGAGTATTTAGTGTGGACATCTGTAAGCTTCATATCCCTGTCTCTGAGTGCAGAAGGATCCACAAGCTCAGCTATCAATCACTACGGTCAAGAGTTATATGAGACTGGCTGAGTGCAAAGCAGACTCTACAGCCCCTTCCAGCCAGAGATCAAACACCTAGACTTTTAGTGAAGTGGTATTTTTTAACCAGGCATAGAGTCAAGGCTGAAATAGTTTGCAGGAGAAAGTGCCAGCTGGGTTTATACTTCATGAAAAGAGTAGAGGCTCTGTTATAATGACAAACTTTGCAATCCTCTTCTTGCTCATCTTCCCATTTTTCACTCCATGAGATTGGAGTGGGGGAAGCCCATGCTGTGCTCTGATGTTGGACCATGATGGGACGTGATGGGGAGATCTCCAGCAGGGTTTTACTCTTATGGCTCCTCCAGCCAGATGGCTTCAATCTACTGACCAATTCTCTGTGCTTTGTGTGAGGTCTGCATGCAATTTAAATGGAGCCTGTTCTCAGCTAGTTTTGCCTTTTCTTTGCCCCCCTCCCCCACATGCACATATATTCCCATCTGACCCTTTTCATGCCTCCCCCTTTCTTTAGCCTTTCGGGGAAATTGTGCTGGCACCATACAACAAATATATCAGCTGGATTCGCCTCAAAGTCCTTCAGTTTTGGAGGCTTTCAGTCATCTAACTCCTCCGAGTATTTCTGAGAAGAGTGCTCCCTTAGCCAACTGTGCTGTTGATGTGGTTCTCAGAGTGGTATTTCTTTGTGATGCTGCTGTTTTCCAGCTGTTTAATAGTTTAGAACATGGCATTTCATGTACACACCTATGTGTGCCACCACTGTCAGTCCCAGCAGATTTTTCTAATACACAAAGCACTGTTATCTGAACTTCTAATTATCTTTGCATTCTGCAAATCTGGAAAATATGCATTTGCTCTCTAGGTTATTTTTTTTAAATTTTCCAATATTGTTCAGCGTGAAAACCTCAAATATCATGACAAATAAAAGCAGGGAATGCCCTTCTCACTGCATTTTTATCACTTAGCACTAAAATTGCACTGAGTAGTAGACAATAGGAGACAGTCTTATTAGGCAGTCTTGTAAAGAGAAGACAGTAGAAGACAATAGAAGAGTGATAACCATACAAGAGAGCAGGACCTCTCTGTTTTGTTTAAGTCGTCATCAAGCTTGCTTCCTGGACTGGCATGTGGGAAAAAAGATCAGGTGGGCTGGAGTGATGATTGTTGGTCTGTTAAAATCAGTTTTACTTCATCCCTAACTGTCTGTGCTTTCTACTTTGCAGTCTTTTGTGCTGCATTTTTAGTGAATTCTTTACTTTTATTAATCATCGACCTGGAAGAGGCTTGGAGGCTTCTGGAAAGCTATAGTGTTGTCCTCCTTGCCATGAGGTGAAAACACAATATACTTTTGCATTTCCCTATGGCTTCCTCTATGAGTCGTAGCTGGCTGGATGCCTTATCTGTTTAGAGACAGATAAAGGAAAAAAAGAATTTCCCTTGGGGAAAGAAGGACGTGGTAGTATTTTTTTGATACTTTCCAAATCTCCTGGTACATTGGACTATAGGTTCTACATGGGTCATGTTGTACAGCTTAAAGAGCTGTTTCACTGATGAGGATTTCCAAAGTGCAGTGTGGTGCTTTTTGTAATTTAATTTCTGTCAGTTCTTTCCGGGAAAGGCATTCTGTGTCTGTTTGTGTGAGTGACAATGACAACCAATTCCCATTTTGATATCCGAGACATGAAAATAAAATCCCCTCTTGAGCCCAAAGACACTTATTTCTGGTACCCTGCAGATCTAGTATATAAACAAGAAGGACTCTGCTTTTGTATGTGTCCCCCCAAAAAACCCAGCAAAACAAAACTGTTAACTGTAATCTCACTGAGTGAATCAGAGAAGAACATGAGCTTGGCATGCAATAAGAAAGCTGAGGCAGTACTCAGCAAAGATCAAAGTGATATTGATGACCATAGTTTAATTGGGTTTTCATAAAACATGCTGTTCTTCACAATTTGGCTAATGCTTGATAGTTTCTTTTTATGAGTCTGGCAAGACAATGAAACTTCAAACCATTTGCTTTGCAACTGGAAAAATGAACAAGAGAGATATTCAGAAAAGCACTAGGACTCTTTGTCTCTTGTATTAAGGAAAAGCACTTCAGCAGCAAGGGAACGAGAACCTCCTGCAAACATACAAGCACAGTTTAGCAGTAAATCAGCTCAGCTGCAGTCCTCACCACATGATATTCTGTAGTTGCCACTGGGGAGAATTCTGCTCATCTCCAGACAAGATTGTGACTTGAGTTAATATTTATTTCCGTTTTTACAGATGTGCTGTCCAGTGATGGATGGGGTGTGTTAACCTTCTACTTTTTCACACCTGGTCCACACCTGTTTGGGATCTCATTCCCTGTCCTACTGGGCAGCAGCTCTTGAACTTTGTTGGATCCTGGATCTTGGGCCAACTGAGGGTGGTGAAAAGCTTTGAAACTCTTGGCCAAAGGGCTTTTTGTTTTTAAAGTCAGAGAGGTTGGTAGGTTTTGTTTTGTTCTTGAATGAATATTCATTCTCATGACAGAAACATTTCACAATAAGCTGTTTTCATTTGACAGCTCTTTGGCAGTACATGTGTGAAATAAATTGGTTTTTTTGTAGTCCAGTTCCTAGTGGTTGAGAATATCCCTGTCTCAAAAAGGCTTTGGACTTTTGTTGCACTCATTGACAGTTTAATCAAAAAAGTTGTGGACTAAGTATTCCTCAGAGTCTAAACTCTCTAGGGAACGTAGAAGTCCATCCCCCAGCACACTGTGAAGAATCTTGTCTCGCCCGTGCAGCTCTTTTTGAGTAAGAAGGGGACTTTGGACTCCAGGGCTGTGGATTCAATAGCATGAAATTCAATACCAAAATTTTAAAACAAAAAACAAATGGTATTGTTTTGAATCCTTTTATAGCATGTTTTTTTCATTTGCACTGCGGGAGCTTTAAATATTAGTATGCGAGCACTAGCCAAATTTAGGTTGATCGAGACTAGAGGAGAATTCAGAGAGACCCAGCTAAACTTACTGAGGAGGAGGCTCCATGGCAAATGAAGTTCCTTGTAGAGTGCCAGAAGACAAAGCATGATCTGGGAGAAAACTAATTTGCTCAGATGTCTTGAATTGCTCTAACTTAATTCTTCTAGTTTAGGAAAAGATCTGAGCAGCACTTCTCAGTGCATTTGTAGTATTACTGTCGACTTGACTGGGCAGTGTGTGAATGGCAAGTATGTGGAGAGTCACTGTAGTTATTAATAACATAACTGAAAGCCAGAATAAACATGATGTTTCAGGCTTTTAAACTAATGTCAGTTCAAATTTGGATGGTGGACAGCCTACTAAGTGGATTTTAAATCCTCCTCTGTCTAGTCTGGTAGCTTTTTCAGGAGGTAAAATACCTTGGGACTGCTGCAACAGAGCAACTCACATATTCCACATCTGCTGGTTTCTGTCTGTATGGACTAAAGAAGGTGGTGAATTGAGACTGAGGTACATAGAAGAAGCTGTACTGTGAATGAGGGATAAGAACAATTGGGATGTCATAAGCAAAGGCCAAGGTGTGCAGCAGAGATGGGTTGTGGGATCACAAAGCTGAGTGGTGTTTAATTTGTGAGCAGACCAGCATGTCACTGTTGCATTGGGGGCTATCGATCAAGGCTCAAAGACAACTCCTGGGCAATATGTTGTGGTCCCAGGGCAGAAATAGTAGGGGAGCTGCAGGTCAGCAGAGATTGTTGTGGTGACACCAGGGAAGAATAGAGAAAGAAAGGGAGTTGCCAGTCAGGAATGAGAGATGCTGGCAGAGCTCAGTATTTGGAGTAACTGGTTAGTGCTAAGTGCTTTCTTCTTCCTTGGATGCCATTATATGTCAGTTTTTCCTCACTGGGTTTCTTTTTTTTTTTTTTTTCCATTTTCCTTTAAGAATCTGAATCCCCCTGAGCAGCAGGTGATCCTGACTATAATGTAGAGGAATAAGCTTGGGAAAGTTTTATCAAAAGAAAGTGGGTTATAAAAACAACTCTCTCTGCATGGCTTGAACCTGTCAGCATGACGCTGCCGACGATGCGGCTGGAGGGGAATGCGACAGGCTCCACAGCCCTGAGACAGAGCAGCCCACACAGCCTGCTAATGTTATGGGCCTGGCGTGGATTTGGGGAAGGTGTGCCTGCTTTACCAGGTGGGCCATGCATGGAAGTCAGATGCTAAAGTAGCCGTAAGCCTATAATCAAAGTAATCATTTTCAATCTCAGTTCTGCCAAGAGCTTGAGAAGGGTAAGGAAAGTGCCTGAAAGTCCTGCTGGACTCATCTCCAATGTACAGGGTGCTTTTGAGTGTCTGCTTTGGGACTTATCTTTTGGCCCTTCACAAGATGAAAGGACTCTTTGCAAGGATAGTCCTCTCTGCACGTGGCTGCAGCATGAAGTTGTGCTGGTGTCCAGGTGTGGGGCAGTCAAATAAAGCTAGAAAGAAAGTGGCCAATGGCTGGGGAAGTTTGTGTGAAGTGGCACGGGATGCTGGTCTGCCCAGGATGTCTTGCTGCTCAGCTCAGTGTCAGTAGCCCTAGAGCAGGGGTTGCTGGAAACATTTCCATCCAGACAAATTGACTCTGTTTGTTCCTGTTGGCTTTGTTCCTTTCTCTTTTGTGTTCCAGAAAGGGAGAATTTACCCTCTGAAAATGCAGGGCTTACACGCAATTTTCCCGGAGCTCAGTTAGTCAGCCAAATCAGCAGGAGCTTTTTGGAAATGACAGGAGCCAGCTGAGGTCAGTTTTGATCTGGTAAGAACTTTACTAAACCAGTATTGGTTGGGAGTCACTTTCATTAGACCAAGTCAGTAGGAACTGCAGAGAGCTGGCTGAAAAGGTGTAATTCCTGGTGAGGAGTTCTTGGATGAAAATCACTTCCTAGATGAAGGAGTCAGGGCTATGCTGAATTATTTGCTGCTAGAAGAGTCTTTGTTCTCAACCAGCTGAACTAGACTAGTCTCTTTAAGTTTTTTTCCAACTTTCCTTATTGTATACTAAGACTCTTTCCAAACAGACAGCAATGGACCTATAGCTTTTGCGTAAGGAATATCAGAAGTTATTATGCCTTTTGTGGGTGCCCAGAGGCCAGGCTGGAACCTTCTCTGCTCCCAGCTGCTGTCTTAATTCCACTGTGTGGTCCTCAGTCCAGTTGTATGGAGGCTTCTCTTGATCTTCAGAAATACTGCAGGAAACTATTTTCTCTCACTGTCCTCAGAGCTGTCTATTTGGAGAAGAGGTGTCATATCATAGTGCAATCATCTGGCATATTTGACATGCCATGTCTCTAGCTGTGCAGTAGCGTATGAGAGCATGTCCTTGTGTCTATCAGTTGAGGTAGCTCACCCTATCTCCCAGGATGATTTTGCATTCTGTTTTCTGGGTTGTTACATCCCGATGATGGCATAAATTTTCTCAGAGTGCTTCCAGGCTGTCCTGCTTCTCATGTGTCATCTGATCCATGTTCTTAAGTGACTAGCTGGAGATGCAGATCTCAGCTCAATTCTCTGCTTTGCCACAGACTTTCTCTGTGACCTTGACAAGTCATGAGGTGATTTTTCGAACATGTTTTTCTTGTGAGCAATTGAGGGGCACATTTTTAGAAGCAGAAGTCAAACTCCAAGAGAATAGCAAGAATGAGCTTTTGTGTGCTGGCCAGTCATGAAGTACAGAGTACCTACTTATGATCTGTGTGTTTTTATTTGAGAAATAATAGCTTAATTACCATATGATCAGGAGCATAGCTACATTGGCAGAGACACCTAGGGGGAATATGGTCTGCATATCTAGAAGCCTTACTGCTGGACTGGGCATTGTTTACTGCCTCCTTTTCCCAGCCTAGGGCCATTTCCTTGTTTACTGAGTGATAAAAATGAGGACACTATAGAGTGCACCACTTTGGAGACATCTGCATGAGGGGTTTTGCTGGCACAGTTACATCAGCAGTCCTCTTTGGCTGGATGAGCTTTGCAGTGTGGGACAAGCCTTAGTCTTTGAGTTCCTCAGGGACTTAACTGGCTATGGTGTATAATTGTGCCTCTCTTCCCTATAGGTCTGTATGAAGATGGAACACATTAAAATTAAGAGTTGCACAAGTTGTAGCTGAACGGACCACTGAAAAACTTTGATAGGTACAGTATCATTCAACTAAGATTTCATAAGATATTCAGTTCATAAAATGACTTGAAACATGTGCACTTAATAAGTGGATGTGCAAACATGCAGAAGGTAGAGAGATGGATCAGTTCAACGTTTCTCTAATTCTAAATGTCCTTTGCAATGCTACTAAAGATACTTGTGTTTATATCCAAGGAAGAAAAATGCAAAACAGAAGAGCATTAAAGTGATCTGTTTACTTTTAGCTACTCACCTGTCTTGCACAGTGTTTTGGTTGTTGGAACTCAGTTTTGTCTCTCAGAGTAAAGTCATTGAATTGCGGATTCTCAAGGGGCAAGTGTGGACAATGGCATTTTCCTGTAAATTTGAGGCCTTTCAGCTAATCTTTATTAGTCTCTGCTATAGGGCTAGTAGTTCTGAGACTTAGTAAGCAATTATGTTTCTTTCAAAACAACATTGTGAAATGGGTCCAACTTTATGCTCGAAAGTTACTGCTGGTGGAAGCTCTGTAATCTGATCCATTCCTCCACAGATAAGACTGTTTTTCCAGTATGGTCTGTAAAAGCAGCTCTTTCTTTTGGCCTGAAAACTGATGGCCCAATTGACGTACCACCTTTGGATTCAGGGAGAGGCTCTGATCCCACTGTTTTCAGAAAAAAAAACCATTCCTTGTGGCTGCTTCTCTAAAGTCAGCATTTCACATCAGTGCATACTTGGCCTTTATATCTTCAAGGCATCTTTTTTTTTCCCCTTCCAGATACTTGGGAACAGGAGGTTCAGAATGTTTGGTGATGAAAAAGCAGTGTGATGCTAGGGGCTGTATTGCTGGCAGCATAACATAAACACCTTTGACTTATAAGCTGGTGCCAAATGAAGTTCTCAAAAAGCCACGGGAAGGCTACCTGGAAAATCAACAAATGTGTTACATGCAAATGAGCCAGCTTCCTTTTTGTAGTTCTCAAAATGAATCCTTCTTCTGCAAGGTAGTTTGGGCATTTTAGGGAGTGGTAAGTGAACCACACCTCTTCTTTCAAATTTTTCTCACTGACCCGCTACTGGGCCTTAGTTCTGCCAAGGAAAAGCCTTTTAAAGTTCAGTGTCAACAGTCAAGTGTTGTCTGTTCTCTGAAAGGACAACATGTATCTGAGGGATCTAAAAATATCCTTCAATGTTGAGAACTAGAGAATTTATGTACTTTATAGGGACCCAAATTACATAGAGCCAGTAAAATACAAAAATTAATAACTTTGTCCGGTAATTAATTGCTAGTAGCATGTGAGGACAGTTTTCAGGAAAGACTAGTTTTCATTCTTGGTTTCCTGAATTGATATATGTCTATCCACTTACCTGCCTACCTCTACTGGACAAGCACAAGATTATGTTGAAGAATACAGACCCTGAGTCAGATTTTGAGTTAGATTCTTTGCATGTTAGCTATGCCATGCACAGACAGTGGGGGGAGATCATTAGGAAGCCAAATGCAATTTACTTGTCATATGGGACAGTCACAGAGTGAGTTATGGTATGCTATGGGCAGTTTTCTCTTATGCTATTGATGGATAAACTCCATGGACTCTTAATCTATGAAGAATCAGATAATAAAACAGAAGTCTGTCAAGAGCTCTGCTCCATTAAGGCATCTCTCCCCCACCAGGAACCACTCCACTGTCCCTTTGCACTCACAGTCCTGACAATAGTTATGCAAAATGGCAGGGATGGAAAAAAGACTGATAAGTGGTATATAGTTTCCAGGCCATTTCTTCCATCCCATCTCACTCCCCCTGTTTTTATAAATGGCAGAGAGGAGCTGGACTGTATCATACAAGTCATGTTACTTTTTGTTGTTTTTTTTTTTAACATTATACACTGAATTGTGGTATAAACTGCAAATGCTCTGTAAAGGGCTTTTTTGCCCTTCAATACAGAGATTTCAGTCTGTGCCCCTTGTACAGCTCTGCCTCTCTCTTCTAATGGGAGGCCTCAGCATGGGGAAACACATCCTAAGAAAGCAGAACAACAGGGCGGGAATTAGTCGGATGCAGAGGAGAGCGGCTCGATACTAACGGCCAAATAGGCTCTGACAGCCTCACACCAACGGGCCACTCTCCTCTATGGGGAGTTTATGAGGCCTTGGCTTGTGTGGCCACCTCCACTTACGAATGAAAATCAAAACCAGATTGATGTCCCCCTCCCAACAGCAGCTGCCTGATTTTTTGCATAAATCGTGCTCCCCGGCCCCTCTCCAGGGGAGCTCCATAAAATAAATGGATTCATTACATGCGGATTTCCTTTTCCTTCTTCTCTGGAGAAACAAAGAGCCTATTAGACGCAATATGGAAATGCACATATGCATGCACACACGTGCAGACAACATGAAAATGTGCACGTGCACATGCAGCGTATAAGCTCCCTCCCATCTCAGTACCCAGACAGTGCCATAAAATACATGGAAAAATCCCTTCTCCTTTACAGCTCTGCCGAACACACAAGCCTGTATTCATTCGCACAGATCTGCAGCTTAAATTCTAAACTAAAAAGGACAGGAAAGCCCAGGGCAAGTTGCTCCTTCCAGAAGGTGGAGGACTGTGAGTGCACTGAGTGGAGGTTATTTCCTTTTGCCAAAGACTCCCCCAGTGCCCAGGAGCTGTGTTTTTACCAAGAGCGTAAGGGCCCCATCCTCCGCAGAGCAGGGCTCACAACAGGCTGCACGCTTGGGACACCATAACCGCAAGAGCTGGGAGGCTGCCAGCTTTCTCTCCAGCTGAAATAGAGGAAGGTGCTTTGTGGCTGAGAAGAGGCAGAGGGATGAAGGTAAGGAAATGGCTGGGTGCCCTTCATTCCTCTCATCTCCAGGTGGCGGCAATACTGGCACAGGAAAGAACTGGAAAACATACCTTCCCGGGAAAGCTCTGCCTGTGTGAAGCAGCCACAGATGCAAATCTCACACACCTGTATACCAGGGTGAGGGATGCACTGGAAACCCCTTGCTGAGCAGGTTACATGAAGTTAGGAGGTGTGATCACCTTCAAAATGATGCCCTAAGACACTGGCCCCAGGACAAGACTGTAGTACGTGGGCACGTTCACATTGTATGCTAAACTTGGGTCAGAGCCCGAGTTTGAGCACTAACTTGCTTCCCATGCAAATTGTGAACGCCCTAACCCTCAGGGCCAACTCCCTACATCTTCAGTCGGAAAGCCTTTGGGGCTCTAAAAGCCCAGCCTCAACAGGGTGCTGTGCTATAGAGCCAAAATTACAGCAGCAGTGGGAAACTGGTTGTAACCTTTACCAGCTTCTGGCTACCACTTGACAAGGGAGCCAGGGAGGAAAGGGAGGAGTAAGAGGAGAGCTGTTTTTGCTCCCTGGTACCAAGGGATGCTATGCCCTGAGACAAGGGAGAGAGACTCAGAGCTCAGCTAGAGGGTGGGAGGCAAATATGGTGGTGACATTTGCTGGGACGAAGCTCAGGACCATGCTAAGGATATGCCACTAGTGCCTGAGCTGGACTGAGTTTTGGTGTTCAAGGGAACATCAATCTCCTTTATATCCAGAATCCATACTGCTGTGGAGCACTTTTTAGTCTTTTAGCCTTTTTAGGAAGCAGTGGTGTAAATTTAGGAGGGCAAAGCAGCAGGCTGGAGGCAAGAGAGACCCATTCAAAATCAAGGGGTGGGGAGAGCAATGTAGCCAGCAAAAGGACTTCAGATACACAATCCAAGACCTAAATCTCTCAAATCATAAACATCTTACACAGTAGTGTAAGAAGATACTAGTGTTTTTCTCAGGCCTTCAATATTGGGCTTTAAGGTTACAGTCAGGTTCCATTGCTAGCTTTTCCTGGCATCTGTGAACAGTAGGAACTTTCCCATATATGATGTAAGTTTTCATGTAATTGAGTGAGTCTGGGAGCTGGAGCTTTACAAAAAATGGTGACTCGAATGGGATGTCTGATGAAATCTAGGAAGTCAGCAGCATGGGGGGAGGCAGACCCTGCAGAGGAGGGCTTCTGAAGAGCTGCTGAACAGAAGCCTTGCGTCTGAGAGAAGCTAGCAAGAACTGAGACATGAGGGAGCTCAAAGCAGTTCACATTGCCTTAAATTCAGTATTCTAAGCCCCAAGGTTTCAGACATTTTAAGCTGGACCACAAAAATTTGTGATAACTCCAGAATCATGGGTTTTTGTAAAAGAATAAATACTGCATTTTCTCTCTTTGCCTCTGAGTGTTAGAGTTGCCTTCAAATAGCTTTTTGTAGTTTTTCCCTGCAGTGAAGAAAACATGTTGCATTAGTATCACAATTTTTGGTTTTTCCCACACACAAGAGGACTAGAAACTTGTCTTATGCAGATAACACTTTTCTCACCTAATCATCTGTCATCAGGTTCTGGAGCTTCAAGGAAAAACAGGACCAGTATAATGAGATCCACAACCCATCACAAACACTGGCAATGCTACTTCAAATGGCTTCACTTCACTGATGTCAGCAAGCACTTTGTATACACAAATATGGAGATTGCAATCTTGATCCTGGAAACACTGGAACCTTGAAATGGTAAAACTGGGTGAGCCCTAAAATCCATTTATTCCCGGATCCTGTCTCCGATTATCTGATGCTTTCTCTGATGCCTTTGCCAGATGCTTTAGGGGAAGGTGCAAGAACCTTGCAGCAGGCAGATGTAACATAATCTGTTCAACACTTACCATCACTTTCTGGTTCCTATCTATTAGAGATGGGATTGGGAGCAGGAATATAAATTTTAGCATCTTTTCCAAAAGCGTTGTTAGTGATCATTGTTATGCTTTTTTGTTTCTTCTCATCCACATCATTGTCCAATCTTTTTAGAAAATTGTTTGCTTAATTCTTGGCTTCTGCAGCTTCCTGTGTTCGGGACAGCTTAATCCAATTACAGATGAGTGAAAGAGATTAGTTACTTTGATGAAGTTTGGACCAGTCACTTCTTCATCTGATTGAATATCTGTTCACCCTTGTGTGTCCAAGGACAGCAGCAAGTCTTTTTCTCTGCGAGTATTTTCATCAAGATGTCTTGTGGTTGCAAGAATACATGATGCTAGGGATTTGTGCCAGTGAGTCTCCCATGTACTTCATCTGCTTGCTTTTACAGACCCTGCTTCTCCCCAGTGTTTTTCTCTCCCTACACATGTTACCTGACAGCTGAATGTTACCTGAGCACTCAGGTTGAACTGAGACAGTCTCTGGTCTGTTTCCTGCTGTGACGTTTTGCATCAACATCTGCTCCTCTTTAGACTATAAGGTCTGTGGCAAGAATGAGCTTCTGTGTATGTATGTTTGTGTCTGCAAATCATGATTTCCACTGGAACCTGTCTGTTCTGCTGTAGTGCATACAATGATTAGCAATAATTCCTAATTAAACACCTAAATGAACCCTGCTCTGCCGTTCACAGGGTTGAGTTGAGAGCTCCTTCTTTGTGACCTTGGGCCCAGGCTTCATGGTGGGGCTCATCCCTGCAGCACAACAAGGCCAGTGGCTTGAAAGGAATGCAGCACTCCTGATTCTCCATGGGAAAGCAGAAGGTACACTATTCTCTCTAGAAACAATCCTGTCTCTGGTCTCCCTCCTTTGCCCTTATCTCCAAGGAGATTTGTAGGCAAATAGGATCAAAGGCTCAGAGATGCGAGATAGACTGCCTGAATATTCACTGGCAGGCAGGGATAGGTGGTGCACTTCAAGCAACTCATCCTCAGCTCACAAGTGAGCAAGGAGGAAGGATAGAGGCAAGGAATCAAGCCCTGACCCTTCTCTGACAGTCACTCTTTTTTCTTACACTTGGGAGGCACTTGCTGCAATTTCTGGAACCAATACCTCCCCTCTGAATGGAAAATCCAGCTGGAGATGTGCCTGTGATATCTGACACTTACAATTCACGGTATGTTGGTTGCTTCTGCAAATTGGATTGGGAGCACAAACATCCCCTCATGAGTTGCCAGCCACGTGTGGAGTTCAGTAGTCACACTGTGTGTGGGCTCCTTGGAGAGGAAAAAACTTTCCAAGCAGCAATGGACTGCGATGAGGGTGAGAAGTGGGTGCAAGTAGGGGTGATGACTCCCCAGTTTGGATCTGAGCAAAGAGGCAGGTGAGGTTTGATAACTTGTGTATTTGTTCAGACACAGGAGCTGCTGGGGATTTGTAGGTGAGGAGCTGAGCAGCTGGCAAAGGAGATGATCTAATGGAAGGAGGAAGGAAGATTTTGTCTCTGCTTGTGTGTGGCTTTTTTGGCTTACTGTTTTTGGCAGTCTGCCTCCAGGGACTGGAACTGCAGAGTTCAGCCTGGGCTTCCTCCTGGAGAATAGCCTGTGGCTTTGATCAACCACAGCTATGTTCCTCCATCCCTGCCTGCTCCCTGAGCATGGAGTTTGGCTATTCAGACAAGTGGCAGCTCGCCACAGGCCCTGCTGCTGTGACAGCCCTGCCAGAGCCAGGACTTGCTCTCTGGGCAAAGAGAAAGATGCTGGTAGGCCCAATTGCCTCTGTTGTGTGATGGGTTTTCAGCTTCAGTATATCAACTCTGCTGCCCAGACCACCCTTCAAGTCCCCATGTAGCAGGAAAGGGCCAAAGGAGCCTTGGAGACAGCAGTGTTCTGGCTCTCAAGGGAGACCAGGCAAGTTTGTAGGGGAAGGACAGAGACAGAAATGACCAAGGCAGTTGGAGGGGACCATGCTGCATCTGCCAGCCTCTGTCTTCTATGCCTGGCCTACTGAATGGAGCAGAAGGCTCCTCCTGTGTGTTTGTCATGTCCTGGCAAATTATCTGTGTGTAGTCACTCCTTCCTCAACAGCTGGGGCGTACAGCAATAAAATCTGTCTGCATTTCAGACAGTGCTGTTTTCAGGTTCATCTATTCCCTGCTCTAGCTAGTGATCCCTGGAGAAGAAGGATACAGTAATTATGGGAGAGTAATATTCAGGCTGCCCTTCACACCCACCACATACACTATGCCATGGGTTAGCTGATCTCAGGAATGCACATTGAAAACCAGCCCCAGGTTGTCTTCTTTGGGCTGCAGCGCCCATCACTGTGATACTTGGACACCACTCAGATTGTTGAAGGCATGAAATCTCAAAGCTTAGAGTTCTTACTGGCCTCTGGATGGGCCCACTGGCCCAGCCTGCATCCAGACACAAACCCCTGTCTATCCTCTGATTTGCAGACAGGATGTTTTTTCCCAGTAGTTTGAAGGTAGACTCAGGTCTGGCAGTCTGCACAGCCTACTAAAAAACAGTCTTATAAAATGTGAGGTAGGAAGCAAAACTCAGCACCATAAGAGAAAGAGGAGGAAACCACCAATTAGGAGCAGCTCCTGAGGGGATGCTTTCTTAGGAGCCAGGAGGCACTCTACCAACAGGGCTTTTGGAGCAGGATGGGGCTGGCTGGGGAGGGCAGAGCCAGGGGTACCTGACTTGCACAGAGCCTTTCTGCACTCAGGAGGGCTGGTCGTGCAGCCCAGCAGCTGCTGCGCCTGAAGCAAAGCAGCAAGAGATTGCATCCTGGCTGGGCGAGGACTAGCACCCAGGAGTAGGGAGGAAGAGCAGGAGGAGCACTGGAAGGTACAGCCCTCCTTAGCCTATGGCAACCAGCTGGCAATGAGGAATTCCTTCCTCCAGAAAGCAGCTTTACCACGGAGTAGCTGGGAGTAGCTTTCAAAGCTCTCCTGATAGCCAAGTTTCCCACACAATGGCAAATGTGTGCCTGACCGCAGGGCAGCTGCAGGCAGGCAGAGGTTCTGTGGCCCTGCAGAGAGCAGAGAGAGGTCCTCTTGTGCAAAACTAACCCACAGCTGGTGTCCAGCTCCAGAGGTGGCCTCTTACACCATCAGATGTAGGTTGGTAGAGAAAAAAGACACAAGGTCTGAGCTTTGTAGTCACTGCATCCTTCCTACAGTTTGGTAAATGCCAGGGGATTATTGTTTAGGTCTTGGCCTGTTGGGCTGTTGCAGCTGACTGGGAGTCAAGATTATCGTCGATGGTATCCGAGTGTGGTTGGTGGTGGGGGCACACTCCTGATAAGGAGTGTTGAGACACTGAGGACTGAACGACCAGGATGTGTCTTGTTGACCATGTGATTTCTCCCGGAGATGAGTGGGTGTGCAGTGTGGCTTTTATTTGCTCCAGTCTATCTTGTTTCTCAGTTTTCCTGGAGATGACAGCTTCTTACCAGGTTAGGCAACGGGGTCTGCGGGGACACTGAGGTAAAATACTTGCTTAGGGTCACTGGGTGCTGCCTACAGGAACTGTCCATGGCCTGTGAGGAGAAGGGCCTCCAGTGGGCAGCCTAAAGCACCTGAAATCCCATCTGCTTTTTGGGGTGCCGGTGGAAACTTTGTGGGAGATTTAGGTCCCACTCTTTTTTCAGCAATGAGGTGGCTCATCAGCTGGCTTCCCTGACAGTTTTTAGTATCGCCTGTGGTCACCATTTACTACCCTGTAGGATTTCAGTGCTTTGCTTCAGCTCTTTAACAACTGGATCTGTGCTTTGGGAGTGGCTCAGCTGTCCTCACCGATCCCCCTGAGTGAAAGGACATATAAGCAGTGCTTCACGTCAGATCTGCCAGGCACAGGTCACTGCAGTGGCCACCCAGAGCACCATGGGCAGTGTGACACAAAGTATTTTGAAGATGCTGTAAGTGAGACCTGCTTAAATATTTGCTTTGATTGAAGCAGGGACTGAGATCTGAGACTGGGACACTCAGTCTTTAGTGTCCCAGACATTTTCCCCATCCTGAAAGTTTCTGTGTGGAGGTGCTCTCCCTCTTCCCAAGGAGCTATTTCATGTTGTATAAGGATTCAGTGCTCATTAGGTGAGTGATTTGAGTACAGGCCTCATCCTGTCAGAGGAATCACAGCAGTGTAATGAATCAGTCTCTCTGGTCCATTTGATGCAGACTATGAATCTGGGTCTCCCACATCCTTCTTGCAAACCTAACCTTGACTCTTTTTCTGGTCTGTCAGCCCTGATAAGTTTCCACAAAGAGGTTAATTTCCAGTAAATTTTTTTCAATTAAAAAACTAACAACAAAATTTGCTGAGAAATGTCAGGTAAGATCTAGTCTAGACCTAGTCCAGACATGTCAGTCTTTTGCCCAGGAAAGAATTTGTACCAGAAATTATCTTGCACTGATGAATCTCATAGATGTGTTGCAGAGTTGCCAATAAATGTTTTGCCTACTAGCACAAGCAAGTGAAAAAAGGAAACCAAAAGGGAGCTTTAGTTTGACGCACCAGGTAACAGAAATCAGGCTGTGTAATATTTTCTGCCTGACTACCCTTACCTAATATGAGCAGCATGGTGAAAAGGGAAGCAAGAAGCGGGTAAAAGTTAGAAAGATATCTTCTGAGTCATTGCGGAGTGAACAGGAAGTCCTGATGATTCAAGATTTGGCACTTTCCCTTGCTGAACCCAATGGCACATCCTAGTGCCAGGAGAAACTAGGCTGTAGGAAGTGCAATCTTTTGGCTGAGATAACAGACCTGTGATTTTCCTCTTCATCGATAGGGAGTCCACTGATATTTTTCATGAGAAAGTAAAGCTCTGTTTATAGTATCAGGACTGAGACTGTGCGTGGAAGTCCTCAGCATCTCACTTTCCAAAATGCTGTGAAAGCTCTCCTCATTTCAAACCCATCTTCCTCAGTGATAGTGTGCACATACATCAACTTGTTAGTCTATTTGAGGAGCTAGTTATCTTACTCATTAGAACAAGTTATGTTTATTCTTTTTAATATGTTACTTATAGCATTTATTTCATTTATTTTTCTCTGTCTTTGAAGTGCTGAGATGCACAGCCACTCTTATTGACTCTTTGTGGGCAGCGCTGTTGTTAGGTGTGTGTATATTTTGCTCCAGATATCTGTGCTCTTCTAACTTCCTTTTGGAAAGCAGCATTAGTGGGAGAAAGGTTCCTGTGGGCCCTGGTCTGCTTTATGGATGTTGTGGACCAGCATGGGATGTGATGATGTTAATTAATAATGGCAACCATTATTCTTTCTCTGCTGGTCATTTTCGGAGCAGTGCTCTGTTATTGTGCTTCTCCAGCTGTCTCTCCTCCTCTCTTTTTCTTCTCTACCCATTCTTTGGCATGTGCCTGTATGTCTCACTTGCCCACTGTCCAGGTACCTTTGGGGAAGCACAGCTGTGTCGACATCTAAAGTCCTGCTGTGAATTGTGGAAAGTATCCCAGCAGTGATGAAAACCTTACATTTCATAGCCAACTCAACAAAAAGGAAGGGCTGTGCATGGATGACTAATTTAACTTCCCTTTGCCTATAGCAGAATCTGCTAAAGGATTTGCAGTTGGTTTCCCCTTTAGCCAGGGTGTCTTGCTGTGGACCTGTTGAAATTGCATACGTGGCAGCAGTCACAGTTGTTGCACTGGTGAGCTAAAGAGGGCACTTGAAGCTTTTGAGCAGCAAAGGTAGACTCCTGAGAAAGAACTAACATATGGAAACCATGAAGACCATCCCCAGCCTGCTGGCTGTTGTGGGCCTCATCCCCATTGCCTCTGCCAAGCCCAGCCATAGGAATGATGTCAGTGAGTCGCTCTGTGGGGTTCTGGAGAGCAGTGAAATGTGCCCAGTGAAGTCAGTGATGACATTTCCAGTCCTGGAGGGTTACACGACCATGAGTTGCCCCCACGCCTGTTCTGTTGGATGCAGATCTGGAAGCAGAGCCCTTCAGCTCCTTGAATCCAACTCATTGTATCTGGGAACAGAGCCAAGGGGGAATGGAGGAGACTTCAACTGGTGTCAATCGCAGCTGCATGTCTGCTTAGCAACACAGGTTTTTGTAAATACATTCTCTGTGGCTCTGCAACCTCTGCTGATTTTTTTTGCTGAACGAAGAGGCCTATGTGGGAGCTGGGGCCACCCCTAGAACCACTGACGCATTGTGGACAAGAAAATTTTGGAAATGCTAAATCTAGCAGGCACTGGGCACTACCAGCCATCTCCGAGGTGCTGCTCCTCATGACTGAACAGCAGTGGTTGCTCTGGGTCCTGCAGCAAGAAAGGCAACAAGCCTCTGCTCATCTTCCTAAGCAGCCGCCCAGTGTCTGGTGCACTCTGGCTGCATCTTCTGCAATGAGTAAATGTCAAATGGTGAAGACTTTAAGATCAGACAAAGCTTTGAGGAGAAAAAACCCTTACATTAGACACAATGTTACTGTAGGTTCAGTTTGGGTCAAAGACTTCCTCCATCCTTCTGAGATGTACCTGATGCCAGATCCACATGGCATTGAGCTGGGCATGACCTGAGGACACTGTGTCTATGTTTTGAAGGGGCAACGTGTATGGATGAAGTCAGCCACACTTTTTGCTTTATCCCTAGGTGCCTCCACAGCCCCCGCTGGGTTAAGGGAGTGGAACAAAAGCTCTTCCAAATACTGATGCCAAATAACCAGAGCAGGACTCCAGAGCTCCCCTTCCAGCTCTAGGAGACGAATTGACCTAATGTATGAAGCAGGTTCCTGAGAAGCAGGACTGCTGAAATCATGTTGTAGCAGTGGGAGGGGTTGAGGTTAGGTGGCCAGGAAAGGGAACAAGGAGCCAGGATTCATAGACTGTAGCTCTATCCATAATGGAGAGTCTCTTTCTGATTGTGGCGGCAGAGAACTTGGGTCAGGACTTATCAGTATTATGGACAAGCCACCCATAAGCTTTGTTTGCCTTTGATTCCGGTCTAGGTTCATTCAACTTTTGTCTGAGGCCAGATCTGAACTCACTCCTTTCCTTTGAAACGGTTTTCTGTTATCGGTGAAAAGGAGAAAAAAAATGACTTAATCGCCTTGCTGAGTAAACAGTTCCCACTCCTTCCTCAGAAAACAAAAGCTGAAGATTCATTTTCCTCAGAACCCATGGCAGATGAATCAGAAAGCTGGGCTTTTTGTGTGTGTGTCTGAGCTGGGCTGACAAGAACAAGTGAGCCAAATGGGGATGACAGAAATGGTGTCAGAAGCTGGTACTTCTGTGCACTGGGAAAGTGCTGGACGTGAACACGGCTGAGGAGGAGGGACATCTCCAGCTCCGGACCTCTGGATATTCAGCTGTTGAGTCAGATGGGTCTGGGGCTTTACAAAACAGTGAAGGGGCAAGGGTGAGCAAAAAGCCAAGAGCGTGCGTGTGCGAGAAAGATGTCTCACTCCTGGCAGCGGGCCAAAGGAGTGGTTGCTGCAGCCCTTGAGACACCCTTGCAAACACATATGCTGGCTTGCACACGTGTGCTCTTGCTCACACACACGTACCTCTAACAGCATATGGAGGCTGCTCCCAGCGGCCAGTCCTGCTTCACGCTGGTCCCTGTTAATGACCAACATCTGGCGAGGAAGCTGGGGTGGAGAAACAGCTGGGGCCAGTGAGCGCTTTCCCTGGCGAGGGGTGAAGGGGAGGGCTGAGGGCTGGGCTGGGCTGGGCTCCACTTCTCTAAAAGCAGCCTGCAAACACTCACTCCTGCTTCCTCTGTGGAGAGCAGAGGTTGAGCAGCTCTCCGCTTTCATGTTTTGTGTGTTAAAGAGCCACTAAAAAACAATTGTGTGAAACCAAAGGTCTGTGGCTGCACCAGGCCATAATAGCCAGGGCAGGTTTTGCCAGCCCAGACTGCTTTTGCCAAGAAGTCTTAGCTTTGATGCAGAGTATGGGAGCACAGATATCCTCAATATATGTTGTTAGGAAGGATTCATTATACTGATAAAAGGATTTTTCAAAATTAATATGGGCTGTTAACAGATTTGGGTTTGTCTGACCTTCCCGTTGGCAAAACTGGAGAGGAAACAGCTTCTATCTCATGGTCCTGCAGCAGCCCTCTCTGCAGAAAAACAGTGGCATTTTGGCCCCCGGGGAGGATCATTCACTGGTGTGAACTGGTGGGGGATGCTGACCCTGATAGAGGGTGTGTGGGTTTGCCCTGCTGCTGCCTGAGTTTGTCCTGCGCCTTGTGTGCTCCCCAAGGTCTGATGATAACTGAGGTGAAGTACAAAATGCACTGTTAGGGAAATATGGGGAAACTTTGCATTTTTTAAATTACAGCTGTTCTTCATCTGGGAGGTTGCCCCGTCCCAGCTTCTTAACAGCTGCACCCCATCTCACCCTTGGAATTCATCTGCAGGGGCCCAAGGTGGCGATTGCTCAGTCTGGAGAATCCCCATCCTCCCCAGTGGAGCTCTGGGCAGTGGAAAACCTCCCCAGTGTGTCAGCCTGCCTGAGCCTGGACTGTGGCTACCCTGAGACAGCTCTTAGGAAACATACCAAAGCCTTTCTGGGCTTCAGAGAGGTGATCTTATCCAGCTCTGCTGTTATCATTGCCTCCTCCTTGGGAGTATAGGAGAGCTATCAGAGGTGAGAAGAGAGAGATGGGGGGTATGGAACGGTAAAACAAAGGGAATAGATCTTTTACAAATAAAGAGCAAATTTTTGTGGTTGTCATCTCTGCCTGTCCAGCATGGGACTCCTGAGGAATGAGGCCTCGTTTCCTGTAGCTGAGCATGCCTGTGCTTCCCACTGGCTGCACATGCTGGAAGACACCCTGCCTGACATGCCACTGAGCTGAGGGTCGGGGGGGAGTGATGGGGCAGTCAGGGCTGGGAATAGTGCACCCTGGGGACACACTCCACAGAGTGTGGTGCTGGGCCTGGGGAATTGAGAGCCTTACCAGCATCCTTCCCCCTCTCATCATCTCCACACCATTCACCCTGCCTGTAAGACACTGGCTGGCAAGGGCTGAAGTGAACATCAGAGTATCTTTTGCCCCAGCAAGGTCCTCAAACCAGAGCTCTCCTCCAAGTGGGGTCAGTGAGGCCAGACTGCCCTGGATCTCTGGCTTCCAGGTTGAGTGTGAGACCACAGAGGAAGGCTGAGGTTAGAGTGTGGCCATGTATCTAATTACTCTCCCAGATGTGTGTAAGCATGGTACACCATCACCGGACATAGTCCACACGTCCCCACTTGCTCAACACTGAGTCACAACAGACTGGAAAAATACAGCCCACTCTGATGCTCCAATAGAGATGTAAGTACTCTCTAGTAATACATGAGTATTGTACGTGAGCAGCCAGTTGGGACAGTCGGTATCAGACATTTCCAGCTTGAAGACTGGGATGTTTACTGTATGACTGCATTCAGTTCAACAGGGAATGACTCAGGGGAGACCTTTATGACATACTTGAGGCTGTTTTGGGATGATGCTCATCAAGTTCTGAGAACACCATCTTGACCTGCCCCTTTCTTCAAGCCTGTCAGACAAGTGTTGGGCAATTAAAATTCTAAATCATAGGTATTGAGGAAACAAGGGAAATCCTGTTTTATCATGAGACATTTCTGCTAAGAGGGAAGGAATTCATCCTGGTGGATGTTTGGGAGGAAGCACTCATGGGAGTTGATCTATCTGGGGCACCATGATGAGATAGTGAGTTGGTGATCAGGAAAAAGGCAATGCCTCACCACCATCCTCCCTTCTCACTGGATAGTATCCTATGTGGTGGCATCTGGACACAAAGTCCTGCTGAGGGGAATCCACAGAGGACCAGCCAGCTCCTGTCTCAAAGGCTGGGAGGGGGCACTGGCTCCTCCCTCAGAGCTGGAAGAATAGCACATACAGAACACCTGAGCTGACAATTCCTCTCCCCTTGGGAGGCTCTGGATGCTGCCAGTGCTGCTAGCTGTGCACGGCTGGGTCACAGCTGTGTTGCTTTTGGGCACATGCATAACATGCCCATGAATTTGCTAGTGGGCTCTGGAGAGAGGCAAGAATATTCCATATTCCTGGGCTCCATGGCCTTTTCTTCAAAGGCCTATCTGTTGAAGGAAGCAGTGCTGACCCAGCCATGGGATCAGCAGGAGCTTTCTTTAAACCTTTACACGTCACCCCTTTGCACTTGCAACTTAAGGCCTTAAGAGCGCTACAGCAAGGGGAAGATGGTCTGATCTCCTGTCTTGTTGGACTGGAAGGACTGGAGAGGTAGAGCCTCCACCTGGTGAAGGAATGGATTCCTGTCATAATCAACTGGTGGAAACCCATTCTATAGCCCGTGGCATTTACACAGAGTAGTTAGGAGGCTGCAGGCTGTTGCTGGGGTATAGTAAGTACTGTGACTGAGGCTGCTGCATCACTGTTCTCTTCCCTTGGCCTTTCACAGGCAGAGGAGACAAGGCAAGAGTTCAGTGAAAGGGGAGGGAGCTAGGTGGACATCCTGACAAACCCTTGATGGCACTGAGCTGCCGTGCAGTTGGAGCAACGAGTAGTTTAGTGCTTCTCTGTGTCCCTTTGAGATGGACCATGGTAGCCCTCTGGCTCTGCACCTCTGACCAGCTTGATCACAGGTGCCAATTGTTTGTCTTCAACCAGCATGTCCTACTAGATGCTGCTTTTTCCTTGCCACTGATTCTTGTCTCTTACTGTTTAGATCCATCCACCGCCAAAAGCAGGTCATAGAATAATAGAATGATAGATTCATGGAATGGTTCAGGTTGGAAGAGACCTTAAAGATCATCTAGTTCCAACCCCACTCCCATGGGCAGGGACAACTTGCTCAGAGCTCCATCCAGCCTGGCCTTCGACACTTCCTGGGATGGGGATGCTGAGTCTATGTGAGCTGCATGAAACTCCAGTGCAGCTGAGTGCCTCAGTATAAGGTCTAGGGAAGACCTCCAGCTGGAAAGCACTGCAAGGCAGACTCACAGGGCAGTTTGGCATCTAAACTGCTTTTGAAACTAACTGACTTGTCTCTGAGGTAAAGCACTGGGGTATCTGGTCTGCTCAGGTCTGCTGCTGGAGGACAAGACCAGCTAAGATTCTTTCAGAGAAATGGTGGAAGACAAAACAGTGTAGGAGAGAGTCCGAAGAGTTGGCACTCAAACTCAAAAACCTTATGTGAGAGCATAGCAAGAGACGTATTTCCAGGTCAGCTCCTGACCCTTCTGTGTAAGGGCTTTCTATGATTTGCCACGCTGCTAAGTTGCTGACCAGTGGGTTGCTGTCTCAAAGGTGAATTTTACTGTAGTCTCAAACAATATGTGAAGTGGCCAGTGTGAAATTTCTCTCTTCTCAGGATTGTGAGGAAGGACTTCATCTTGTGGGGCTGTGGTCACAGATCTGAGGTTTTGCTGGCTGTATAAGCCACCAGCAAGAATGAGCCCCCGAGTGAGATCCATCCTCTGTGGGATCCAGGGACTGACCTGACTGGTGTGTTTTGTCCACTGATATCCAGGTCTATCCTGAGCATCTGGACCCAGTGAGTGATAAGTGAGAGAAGAGGAGCCTCAGAAATGTGAGAGGGGAAAAAAAATGTGGAAGGAGGCACGGATTGAGGTGAACCGATAGCATCATTCCCCCTGCCCCCCCCTCCCCTCCCCTGGTTATTCCTTAGCAAAAGGGGGCATAAGCTTTCAATGCTGAAATGTCTTCCTCCCACCATGGTGTGTCAGGCTCAGAGCCAGGGGATGTGCTAGGATTGTTTCTAGCCTGAGAGCCTTGGCGTAAACGGTTGTCTGCATCATGGATGAGTGTCCAGGTGTGTGACTGGGTAGGAGTGAATCGGGCTGCTGGGCCAGAGCAGTTGGTTTCATGCTCTCTTCACTGGTTATTAGCTTATTGCAGAGTCAAGATGGTGTGTCAGGCTCTGGGAGCTTTGGTGAAAGCACTTGTGAGGGCAGGGGGCTGCATTTAACCCTGCAGGTGGCTAAATCATGCTGGGAGGCTGAAATCTGCGGAGACAGCCCCATTTCCCAACTCAAAAACCGACCGCGGTTTTCTGCCAGCGTGAAAGGGTCTGTGTCTGCACGGGGAGGAAGGAGGAGGAAACTGCACGATGCTATTCCTTACGTGTCTTAAGGAAAGGACGAGACAGGCAGAGGTTTCCCCCGCGTCTGTGATGCCGGCGCATTCCCCAGCTGCAGCCGAAGCCTGACGCCGGGGTGGCGAAGCTGCTCTGAGTCACAGAGTGTCTGCACGGTGCTCGTTCGGCTCATTCCCGAGGCACACAGCACAGCGAGCGGTGCTCCCGCACGCCTTCACCAGCGCTCGCACGGAAACCGTCCCTCCGGCCACCCACCTCTGAATCACAGGGTCCTGGCTTCGAGCAGGGGGGATTTCCCAGCACCCAGCGCACGGGTTTGCGTGCGGAGAAGCCTCCTTGCAGGCAGCTGGAAATTGTCTCCAAACACACATTTTTGGACAACTCGGGGCTGAGAATGTCCCTGAGTGGGTGGAAGTTCCCTGAGGAACTTTGCTGTGTTTTGTGGGTTCCGTCCCTGCAGTGAGCACGGGGACAGAAGGCACTGAATTTGCTGCCCCCCCGGTGAGGTGTCTTTTGCTCAGGTGTATCTTTACTTTTTCCTGAAGTTTAGGGTGTCTCAAAAGTCATCTCCCTCCACAGGGTGGACAAGCCCTGACACTGTTACCCTGCTGAGTGGGTTTGTGAAAATACCCTGGGTTACTGGGGCTGTGTGGGGCTGTAACACCCTGACACGGGCCACTGTAACCCCTTTGGTGAGGGTTTTCTCGTCTAGTTGCTCTTGGTGTGGGCTGCAGGATTAGCAAAGTGAGGGCATGAGGACTTTGCTTGCTGCCCTGTCCTCACCGTGGATGCTCCTTCCCCAGCCTCCTGCCCACTCCTTCCAGTGCTGGGCCCTCTTTCCCTGCATTTCCCAGGAGAGAAACTCCTTTTACATTTCCTGTGCTTTCGTGGGAGATGCCAGGGTTGCAGATGAGACATAGTGGCAGCAGGGACCTGTCTGACTGTGATGCTCTGGGCATTTGAGTGGAGGACGCCTACTGCACCCCCTGAGCTGCTTCTCACTCACTGCCCTTGGGAGGACAGAATATTTTAGCATCAGCCAGGCATGGATGCAAAACAAGCAGCCTGCGAAAAGGCAAATATTTTGGCTACTCCAACACATCTGTTTAGAAGCAGCTCAACCTCAATTTTAAACAAAATGGGAAAGAAAATACATTAATTCAAGCCATGCCCTTAGGAATACAACCCCTTGGCTGAGGCCCAGCAATGGCAGCCTCGTTGGGAGATCATGTGTCACACAGCCGAGACAATCACCCCGGCTCTGTTGCGAGCCCTAGTGCTGCTTTTGGGCAGGTTTCATGTTCCCTATGGAAGCTGAGGGAGGCTGTACATGGCTGCGTGAATTCATGGCACTCTTGCAAGAGTACATACTCTCGCAACATCACACCTCCCCAGTGTCCTCCCCACTTTCCTGCATAGCAGCATCCCATGTCTTGGGAAGGACTCAATGTCAGGGGTTGGCTGCTCCTGTTCTTTTTCATCCTTTGTGGGAAGGATCCAACCCTGGGAGATCCTAAAACAGATCAGCTGTTTTCCCAGCAGCCCCTGGCTTCGTGTGTGGGACTTGGTTTATCAGATTGGGAACAGCTGATCCAAAGTCTTTGACAAATCCGTGAAGATTCAGTGAAGCTTAGATGCTGCTCTCCTGATGGCCTCCTTTGGTTGACCCTAGATGCATCTCTGATGCATCCAGAGGCAAGCCTGCAGAAACATCTTAAGATGGGAAACTGTTGTGTGGAGTGAAAAGGGGAGGTTCCTGAGCTTCTCATCTGCTTCTCTAGTGAGCTCTGCAACCCTTCCTGAGCCTGGTGGTCTTGCAGGTATCTGGGAGATTTAGGCTGATCTCACAGGTGAGGAATGCCTGAACTGTGGTCGTGGCATGGTGCACAACCCCACTAATACACCACTGCAAGCATGCTCCCTGCTGTGTTACCCTATGCCCTGTGTGCCCCACACCACCAATGTCTTCCCTTCCTTAGAGTGGAGGCAGCACAACCTGCCCAGCTGCCCCAGTCTGGCATATGGACATCTGTGCAAAGGGCTGGAGGAAGGTCAGGCTCCCAACTACTGAAGCAGGGGGCTCTCCACCCTCTCCCTCTGCCAGCAGAACAAAGCATGTGAGCTCAGGGATTACTGGGGCCTGGGAAGCCCAATGTACAGAAATGAGGATAGGGAAGAAACCAACTGCCCGACAGCCCACAGGATGCCCCATACTGCAGCACTCAGCACTGGGTGAAGTCCCGAGGGACAGGAAGTGGCTTCTAAGCAGGGTTGCACCAAAGATCCACTGGGTGCCGCTTAGGTGGTGATGCTTGGTGGTATCATTGGGTCTGTCTTAGTGTCATCTGGGATTGGCATTCCCATGGGCTCCCTGTCCGTGCTGGAACTGGCCATGCTCAGACATGAAGAAAGGCAATAGTTAACTTCTGTGCCATAATTATTCTTACACAACCTCCTCCATAGTGTGCAGCCAGCCTCCACTATGTAATAAGTACTAATGTCATCTTGGGCAGAGGCGAGGGGGGCAGGGAGTGCCTCAGAGGAAACCCTTGGCTCGCGTCAATCAGTGCAACTTTTTATTTTACAGATCAGGCTGCAGAGCGCTTCCAAGTATGAACAAACCTAAATGAAGACAGCTGGCAGAGGCTCTTGTCATCTAATTCCTTCCAGATGTGCAGTCATATGCTGCAGTTTCTGACTAATGACATCCCTGAGGAAAGCCCTGGGGATGCTGCAGTGATGGGGTGGGCGAGGGGCATGCCAGGAACCTGTTGGTGGGCCGATAGCACTGACTCCCCAGAAGCTACTGCTTGGAGACCCTGGGTAGGGACCCTCTGCTCTCCCTCTCTTCCCCTTGAGATCAGCAGGGCTCAGCAGGTGGCACGGGGCTGACTCTGCCATGCTTGGGCACCCAGGCAGCTCTCCACAGGTGGGTAAAGCTACTTAATCCAATAGCAGTGTCCTGCAGAGATACTTTATGGCCTGGAAGCCAGAAAACCACACTTAGTAGGGTTGTGCTGGAGCAAATTAGTGATGTTTTCTGATAATGAATTGAGGTTGAAGCGTTTATGCTGCTTCCCACTTGGGAGCCCATTCAGATCTCCCTGCGTGATGCCTCTCTCTGCCAGAGAGATGTCTGAGAAATCAGTCTGGGTGGGAAGATTTGTAAATCCTGCTGTGTCCCCATGAAATATCTGCCCTGCGTGTCCCCATTTTATGTTCCTGCACAGCCTGGGTTGTATTAGAGCTGTGCACATTCTCCAACGGGTTTAGTTTCCTCATCCCCTGTGGGGGAGACCGTGCTAGTTTTATCAGCTGGGGTATAGGAGACACTCTGGCTTGGAGGTGGGTCAGGAACTGGGGAGGACCAGCCCTTCTGACTCCAGGAGGGAGATAATGTCTTCCCAGAGTATTGCCTCCTTCACAGTGTCTTTCAGAAACTGCAATCTGCCTGGGTTCCATCTTGATGCTTAGGAAGAGGAGTTATTTTGGGTCTTCCCGTGGTCCCTGTTCTCTCCTCTTCCTCTCCACACCTTTGTAATTAACCTCTGAACTCTGGCTAATCCCAGGATTAGCATGTCATGGGCTATTGGTTAGGTCTCCCACCACCCCTTCTGTGTCCCAGCATCCCTGACAAACTTGCAGGGGGGTCCGGAAAGCCAGGTTGCCCCTGAGGAGGGAGGAAGCTTGTAATGGATGTGCGATGTCAGGAGCCTGGCGGGTGGTGAGAGATAATCGGGGGGTCACCTGTGGCTGATAATGATCTCCTGAAGCCTGGGAGCAGGGTGGAGGGGCACAAAGAGCCTGAGGGGCTGTGGCAGCCACTTCAGCCTCCCTACCTTGGCCCCTTCTGCCAGGCAGAGTGGGATGCAGAGGAAAGGAGAGTCCTGGTGGGCTTTCAGTCGAGGTGTAAATATCTCCTCTGCCTGCAGCTTAAGGCAAAGGATTGGCTTGTGACTTGTGGTGCAGCATCTCCTTCAGGACTTAGTTATGCATGTGCTTTCCCTCGGGAGGGTGTCCTTGGGCAAATGGAGAACTTGTTCATGGGGTTTATTCAATATCAGTGCTTGAGATGCACTCCAGATTGGTGGGTGAACTCTCTGCTCCCCTCTCAGCCTTCTTCTGCCTTACCTATGTCTCCCTGGGGGCACTTCACAGCTCCCAGATGACTGATTTTCCAGGAGAGCCTCAGAGAAATTCACGTTTAACCTAGCAGAGGCAGTGCAGTGACCTCTGTCACTCCACTTCTCCTTCAAGATGAAAACTCCCAGCCCTGATGAACCATGCAGCAATACACTCAATTTAGCCACGAGAACTGCTTTTTACGTCCAAGACATCCAGCTGTGTAATGGACCACACGGTGGAAATAACAGAAGTAGCAATGGACTCATGCTGGGGTTGGCCCAAAGAAAAACAGAGACTGCAAGGGAAAACCTCATAGATAGTGGTCAAGACATGAAGAAAGGACTAGGTGCCAGTTTCCCTTAGCTGAGGTGTTTGTGGCTTTCAGTGCCTCTTAACTCCCTAAATGCCTATGCCCTCTCCTTTTGGTGTAACTCGATGAGCTTCTCTAGGACACCCCTGGGGCTGGGGAGAAGGATGAGCCCAGACACTGGAGCAATTCCTTGCCACAGTGGTAAGGTGCTGGGAGCTGAGCCTGGTGGGTGCTGCCTGAAGGAGAACAAACTCCTGGGAAGGCACCTGGGTTTGCAGTGGTGTGGGATGCAGGTTTCTTTTCTCCCCGGGGCAGAGGAGCAGCACTTTCAGCTGCTTTCACTGTGCCACGAGGAGAGGAAGGGGGTGGGGAGCTGCTCTCCAGAAGCCTCCTGGGGTGCGAAGAAGTCGGCATGAGCTGGCAGTTTGTTTTCACCTCTCATTACGTGAAACTGAGACTGGGACTGAGCACTGGGAGCAGCAGGCATGCTCACAGAGGAAGTGGGCGATAATCTCACGTCCCTGCTGCACAGTATGCTGCGTGTGTACAGGATGTTTGGTTTCCTATCGATCCCGTCCAGAGGTAGTGGGGATGGGGAGTTGCAGAGACAGGCTTTGTGGTTTCTTTAATCTGATCGTTTCCTTGTCTCTTTCTTCTATTTGCAGACAAGTGCATGTGTGAGGCACCCGAAGTGATGAGTTGCTGTGCTCTGCCTCAGCATTGGCTGTGTTTGCAGGGAGGTAGGGTGAGGGCTGTTTGTCTCAGGAGTGACTCAGGCTGATGAACCCAATTCCAGTCAGGCACAGGAACACTTCTCTGAATGGTGCTATTGACTCCTGGCTCCTTGTCTGGCGCTGCTGCTGGTGAGCTCTCTGCTGGATGAGCAGGATCAATGCATAGGGCAACATGTACTAACTGGACAGAGGAAAGTGGTTTCCAGCTCCAGTAACCACAGCATCATCTTATCTGGAATGTCCCAGCCAAACCCAATGACGACGGCCCAACTGCAGCCATGCTCTGAGGTGCGTCAGACTGAGCTACGGAGGCCCCAACCTCCCATAGCCCATGGCAGCGTTCCTTTCTCTGGTAGCACTTCTCCCTGTGGTGGCTTTGCCTCTTCTGACTCTGAGCTTCCCTCTCAGCTCCTTTCCCTTACCTGGGCCTCCCTCATTCCTGGAGCAGCACATCATCCTGCCTAAAGCTGCTCTTTTGCCACAGGGTCTTCACCTGCATGAAATGACCGTTTTGTCCATGGGCTGCTAGTGAGGGAACGGGCAGGGTGAATCCACATGAGGACAGGGCTGTGCCGAGGACTGATGCTAAAGGTACCGTCTCTAAACCGAGGCATACTGAATTGACGTTTTCTGCCTGCAGGATTTCACTGTGGGGTGGCGTACTCCAGGTGTGATGGAAAATGGAGCATCACATCATGCTTTGCTGAAATAACACATCTCCTGTGGGAGATGCAAACTCTGAGCATCCAGAGGATGAAGGACTGCGTTATGAAGAGACTTGAGGGATGTGCTGGAGCACTCCTTCCCCTGTGACCTGGGGGACACCTGCCAGAGTGGGAAGGATAAATCAGTGGAGCCCTTCCCTCAAGTTGAGCAAGCTCACCTGAGCAGAAAGATGCCAGACAGCAGCCCAAGTCACAGATAGGTAAAGAGTAGTAACTAGGGCAGGAGAACTGTGATATCCAGCGGTGAAGCAGGACAGCTGTGGAGAGAAGAGGCACCACACAGATGAAGAGGCTGGACTGGCAGCATTTCTGAGTCCATGGGACCTTATCCCCAGGAAGGGGCTGGCTGCTCCCTGCTTACATGGGTTTCAGTCATTCCCCAGCTCCCTGACTGGGGAATAGTCTAGAGGGAAATCCATGGGACTTTCCCATCTCTTCACCCTTCCTAGCAGTGGTAAAGGGAGTACTGGGGAGGGAGAGTTTAGGCGATACAGTTACAAAGTGCAAGTACCTCTGAGGACATCAGGCCCTGCCCCATCTGATTGCTGTGATATCAAGGGGAGCCCCAGGTGTGCACTCTGAGCCTCTGAGCGATGCTTTATTTGTAAACACTTGTTAAGAAAACAAACGAAAAAAGAGGCTTTTGAGATTATCTTGGTCCTGCCACATCACCAGGTGCTGGAAGAGCTCTGGCTGCCCACAGTGCAGGACCTGGGTAAGCCTCAAGCATGCCACTGGGGAATCCTTGGCTGCAGAGAGGAAGAGACACGACCAGCTTCTGTGGAACACCTTCATTCATTCCTTGCTGATCCTGGCAAAAAGTGGCAAGGGGCTGGTTTTGATCAGAAGCAATCTGGCGCTGGACCTTGGTGCAGCTGGTAACTGCAACCTGCAGCCCTGAGCTGCGCTTGGCCCTGAGGAGGTTCTGTTGTGTTTGCATTTGAAAGAGCCTCTTGTGCTCCTGTGCTTGCAGTTGAACGGCTTCCAAGGCAGCTTACTTTTCTCTCTTTTTGTCACCATTATTACTTTTTAATACAGTTCCCTGATTAGATTCTGAAACTTCATGGTGAAGCGGCCTTAGCAATAATTTCCTCTCCTTAGCCACTCACAGTGGTTTCCAGGCCAGCTCAGCGCTGCTGCAAAGAAAGACACAGTGTGATGGATCCCAGTGGGGTGAGAGGAAGCCCAGGACACTGACTCTGTCCTAATGCCACAGTGCTCTTTGGGAGATACCAGATGGGCCATGACATGGTGGGGAGCAGTGGCGTAGGGGCTGAGTGTGGTGTGGGGAGTGCAGGTATGGGGTATCCACCCACGTTCATCTCCTTGACTTCATTCTCCTCTGGATCTTCTGTAGGGTTTTTTCTCCAGTCCTTAGAAAGTACTGTTTATCAATATTAACTATGTTAATAGTAACGACAATTAAAACATTGGCATTCGTATCAATGCATAGTTTCTGTTGCTGTTTGCAGAACTGAGGACAGAAGGAACCAAAGTCTGCATAGCGAGATGACACTGCAGGTACCATCAGGTCTTCTCTTTTTACCACCTTCTCCATTTTTTTCCTCTCTTCAGAAAGGAAAAAGCTTTTCCTGCTCTCCTTTATGTGCTGGGGCTGCTGAAGGCCAGCAATGTGGGGTTCCACAGAAAAGGCAGGTAGATTGTAGAAGCTCAGGCTGGGTTGCGCTTGAGTCCTGCCTTGGCAAAAAAACACAGTGACAAACATAGCTGATTTGGGGAGACACTTCCAGTATATCCTTGGGGGAATTCAGTCATTGCAGGAGGACAGGACAAGTTCAAGGCTCATTTGTCCAGAGTCCAAACTGAGTGGGGTGGAAGCAGTGGTGTGAGTGGATCAGAGAGGTAGAGAGGCATGAGCAGAAGAGGCTTTGGGTTCCTCACCAAGGAGCCTCAGCCAGCCTGACTCACCCAGAGCCACTGGCAGACAGAAAGGAGATCCTTGTTTAGGGTTAGCAACAGCCAGGGAACCAAAAGGACAGGCATGTCCCCAGCCACAGTGCCCTTTTGGGGCACACAGAACATGGCTATGTCCCTGCTGGCATTTCCCTTTGCAGAATGGTGAGACAGAGGCACAGACAGGAAGGAAACATGCCTTGATTGGAAGACGTCATGTGTTAGGGTCAGGTGCTGCAGTTGCTGGTCTTCCCAGAGAGAGGGCCAGTGGTACTTGGAGGCACCACAGGGCTCTTGTGTTTATGGACTTTTTTGATCAACAAGCTCTTTGCAAGCCTGCACTGCATCGAAGTTGCCCTGGCCACCTGTTCTCTACTGGCTGTTAATCCTCACTAATATGCTTGTCTAGAGCCTAAAGGCTCCTAGATGCTCCTGGTTACTAGGAGTCTCTGGGGAGGATGGAGATGCTTACATCATTATTCACCTCTTCTCTCTCTTCCTCTGCCTTCCCTATTGGGGTCCTTTGCTCTTTGGCTGTGTTTCCCTCACTGCAGCACCTCACCTCCCTGCTGGCCTGGGGGAAAGACCATTGAATGCTAGCATATGTTGCTTTGCTTGCCTTCATTTGCTCAGGCCCTTCTCTTCCAAGCTGATGTTCTGATGATAGCATATCTCTCCCTGCTTTTGTCTTGCTCCCCTTTCCCCTTTATTGCACATATTTCTCTCTTTCTCCATCCCTGTGACTGAAACCTGGCAGGAAATTCAGAGACATGCTCAGTCATTAAAATGACTGCCCCAAGAAAAGGCCAGAGCACAGCCTGAAGCAGTGGAGATGGGGATGGGCTCTCAGATGATCCCCATCATTTCCACATTAGCAGGGAATGAGATCACTTCCCTTGCTAGCAACAGCCCCTGGCTGGCCCCAGTAAACTGGCAGCACTTGCCTACCTGAGTGGGAGATGGGATCTGCTGGGTCAACCTCCTTGATGCTCCCACGCTACCTTTTGGGTTGGAAGATGACTGGCAACAAGTGTTTTGGGTAGTCCCTGTAAGAGGGGATAAATGGGAAGCAGAGCCTGGAGGTTCAGGGTAGATCCCTTGAGCTGGGCTCTGGAACCAGCATGCTGGTGTTAGATGGCAGTGTCTGGGTATGTGTGCACATTGCTGGTGTGTTTGCATGTGTGTGTCTGTTGACACAGACACAGTGGGATGCTGCTGAGGCCAACTTACATGTCCTCATCATGTGTGCTTTCCATGGGCAGAGGTTTTGTCTTTCCTTGCTGCTCCATCCTTCCTGTCTCAGAGCACCATGGGCTTGCTGGTAGCCAGAAAAGGAAATAAGCATACTGAGATTGTGGAATGAATGTTGCAGGGAAACCCAGAGAGGCTCTGATATGTCTCAGTTTTCAGTCTCAGGTGAATGAAGCACAGACTGAAATGCAAAGGGGTCACACTCCAGGCAGATAAAAGGGGTGATTGTGCAACCCTTGACACCAGCTGAACAATTAAGTGCAGGATATATGGAATATGTCTAGTGACCGAGAAGCAGTGTTAGCCAGCTGCTTTATAAAGTGCCCCAGGTGGTGCTGTTTAGCCACTGGAGCCAGGATCTGCACACTTTGGCCAGGGTCAAGTTCTCAGGGCTGAGTGTGTGGCTGTGGCAACGGTGGGTAGCTGGACATATGCAATCAGGAGAAACCTAATACAGAGCAAGGGGTACTGTGGGAGCAGAGGTGATGCTTTGCTGAAGCTGATGCTCTGACAGTGACCCTGCTACTGTTTTCAACTGGGGCAGCGAGGCAGGACACCATGATAGATGAGACCTCATGTTTCTGTTTGTCAACAAGTAGGCTAGCAATCAGTGATGGGGTGTGGCATGGCAAGAGAATGGTTTGTGGTAGCTGGCTGGACCACTTCTTCACTTTACCAAAATGAAGCTTCACTTCACTTTGGTGCAGCTCTGGTGGCATTTTTACTGCATGGAGTCTTTGGATCTGGATGTACAACAGCTCTGGGCAAGGCTGGGCTTTGATATGCTGTTGTTTTGTTCCTGCAGCTTCCCTATGAGATGTCTTTCAGACAACATCCCAGCTTCCCCATGGAACAGTGCAGTTCCAAGACATCATTAGGTCTAGAGCAGATGTAAGGAGAAGCCACAGCTGTTCCCAGCAAAGACTGCCCTGTCTTGGGCTTGATGGGAGTGAGGTGATGCGAGCAACCTGTCCAGAGCAGGTCTTTGGGAGTTCCTGACTGGATAAGGCAGATCTGAGGAATGCCAGGAACAGGCAGTCTTCATAAGCCATCCTGTTCCCTTGTTCTCCAAACACATGGACGCTGGCCAAACCATATGAGGTTGGCTCATCAATACTCTTGGTGTAAAAGTGCCTTGTGGGTTCTGTTAGGAAATCTCCAGTGTCCCCCACATGGGATCTTGGGCAGCCTCAGCTCCCTCATTGACTTCAGCCTACCACCAGCACACTTTGAGGGAAGCCAGACTAAAATGCTAGCTGAGATGGCCCTTGGAAGTCACTGCCTCCCGAGCGGAAAGGAGTTTTATGAGCGTTACTGGAAGCTGCTGTGGCTGAGTTACCAGAAATAAACCACTTCGATTTGAGGCCAAGTGCTCTCAAACCACTGAATTTCCCACTCTGGTAGCGGGGCCACCTTCCTAGTGCTTTTGCTTCTCAGCAGGGACATATTCTGTAAATGCCACCCACTGCTCTTGCTGATTTGGGTGGGTGGCAATGAAGCAGGAAGATAAAGGTGGGTGCCTTGCTGAAGGCTCCTGTTAACATAGATTATATATTTTATTTTTTTTTTAGGTAGAAGTGCCTTTTCTGGGAACTGCGTTTTAAAAGAAGTAGCAAGAATAACTCCTTTTCATTCACAGACAATTGCAGGACTGAGGGGCAGGAGATAGCTGGAGAGAGAGAGTTCTGTCCACAGTCTGGGTGCAGAGGATGTGTCCCTGGAGAGGCACAAATGCCTCAGACGGATGCTTTGCATGTAGGGGGGTGGCAGGATAAGTGGCCCTTAGCCAATGCATCCCTGCTATTCTCCTGCCTGTCTTTGATTTTAAATAAACTGCAAATATGACGCACAAGCTACGTGTTCACCTGCTTCTCATCAGGAAGCATGGGGGCTGATGCCTACATAGCCCTCAGCAGATGGGATTTCTTTTTCCATCACCCCAGGAAAAGGGGGCAGGGACCTGCCAACCATGGCTCCTGGAGGGGGGACTGAGGCATGCTGCACGCAGAGAAGGGAGTCCTGAGCCCAATGCTTTAATCCCAAATTAATTTTTTCTTCTCCATGGCAATACCTGGTGAAGAGGCAAAGGCTGAGAACAGCAAAGATTCTATGTGGCTCAGGGCAAAAGTTGTGACTGGTACCACCTCTGTGTTAGGATAGAGTTTCATCTGACAGTTTCATCTCTCCCTTGTTGAGTCTTTGTGGAGACAAAGAGCCTGCCACCAGATCCTCTTGGCCAGTGCTGGGAGTTGCCTTCCCCACCAGGCTTCCTCCTCAAGGGTAGGGTTTTTTGGTGGAGAGTGGCAAGAACCCTCTGTGGCTGAGGCAGGGGACCTATTAGCAGCACGTTCTCCCTGCTGCACTGTGAATGCATCCAGCATGGCCTGCTGCATGGCCAGTGTGCTGAACCCACCAACTTGGCCAATATCCTAAACCCAAATAAAACAGTCAATTGCCAGGCAGTGCCTGGTTTTCTTCCCTGGAGTCAGGGAGAAGGAATGTGGGTGGCTCTGTGTGCTGTGGCTGTCTATGCCATGGTGGTGGTTAGCCACTCTTGGTGCTGATTTCCAGCCTTGTTGGGGGTTGGGAACCAGCACAAACCCTTCCCCAGGGTCCCATGTAGTCCAAGCTGGGATGTAGGGGGCAATGATCCCAGGCTGAGGCAGTGCCCACCTCTGGAGTGGGTCGAGGTGATGTTGAAGGGTATTACCAGGCCAACTTGTGTCTCACACTTGGTGTAACATCTGGTAGCTCACCATGCACATGGCACTGCCTTACCTCATCATGTCATCCTGTAGAGCTGGGATTACAGTTCCCAGCCCAAAGTCTGCCAGACCACATTCTCTGGCACAGGACCTGTTCCTTATTATATCCCCTCTTTTCTGAAGCCCTTAGAGGTCTCTGAGGAGCAGGTCGCAGACTCTGCAAGCTGTTCCTGCAGCCAACAGCCTGCTCTTTGCCGTCCCCAAGCCTCTCCTTGTGCTATGACCAGCAATGTCTTTAGTCCATGATCAAATGGGCTGGTTTTCTCCATTGCATGGGGAGTGCAAGCCTTGACATGTGATGGGAATGGGTATGGATGAGATGGAGAATGATTTCTTGTCACATAGCAAGAGGAAGCCAGGTCAAGGAGGGATTTCCCTACCCTTGATCCAGCAGAAGGCATAGATATTTTACCTACAACCCAAAATATCCTGGGATATACCCAGTTATCTTTCAGCAAAGGACGTAGCAACTTGTTGAAGGAGCGCTATCCACTTAAAAATGCACTTCTCTCAAATAGTTATTTCCATCCTCTTGCTGAGCTGTGACATTCCCAAGAGCCAAGAGCGGAGGAAAACACTCATGCTCGGCTCCCGGCTGGGTCGTGCGATGCGTGTGTCAGCACTTTGGGTGCAATCAGTTTTTCTTTGGTCAGTGAGTTTATTCCGTTGTTTGGGTGGGCCTTGCACAAGCCTTTGGGGGAGAGTGAAAGCTTTTTTAGAAAGTGGAATATATGACTGTGAAACCACAAGATTGATGGAGGGTCTCTGGCGTGGGTAGGAGAGCCAAAACGGCTCCTGGCTTTCAGGATGTTAGTCACCGTCACTATCACTTCCCTGTCCCACTGCTCCCTGCTACCCACCTTTTGTCAGTGTCTTAATTCACCATGAATCATGTAGGATTTTGGGAAGACTGTTCTTCCCTCGCCATCTGTACAGTTCATAGTGCCTCATGGCTACTACTGTGACATAAAAAAACGTTAGTAAAATAACCACAATACACTCATTTTGGAAACACATGAGAACTCAAATTGACAGTTTCTGTCTATACTTAGGAGTAAAACCACAGGTCCTGGAAAAGCTCCAGCTGGTATGAAGCTTAGCACGCATAAGTGTCCATGAATATTTGAGGTATGATATTAGGAAAAGTTTTCTGTCAGACTAGTTAACACTGGGGCAAGCAACCTAAGGCAGATCCTTCCTATGCTGTTTTCAGAGGGGCTTAGACTAATATCCCTTCAGATAGTTCTGGTGATTCTTAAGCAGGGTCTCTTTCATGTCTACACCTCTATGACCTATCCTACTTTCTCTCCTGGAAGACAAAGTTCTTGTTCAATATCTTTGGTTTTAGACTTGAGAGCTCTGGGACAGCTTAGGAACTCTGTGGTGGTTAAGATGAGCCCAGGGAAGGGGCTACACCCATCCATGTCCATCCTCTGTGAGAGGTATGGCATGACAGTGACTGAAATGGCTCCTGGGGGAGGGCTGCAGAATATAAACTAGGAGAGAAGCGTAAAAGTGAGAAGAATGTGGCTGAATTTGTGATGCCATTTGTATTGGGTCTGGCTGAGATGGAGTTCATTTCGCTATAGCAGACCCCACAGTGCTGTGCCTTGCATTGGTAGCATGGAAGGTGTTGACAACAGTGATAACAGCAGTGTTTTGGCTACTGCTGAGCAGCGCTGACACAGCATCACCACTGTAACATTCCTTCCCCAGTTGAGGGCAAGACCCTGCAAGGGGACACAACAAGGCCAGCTGACCCAAACTGACCAAAGGGATATTCCATACCATGATATCAGCTCAGATATAAAAGCTAAGGCAAAGAGGAGGAAGGGGGGGAATTAATTGTTTACTGTGTTTGTCTGTTGAGTAACATCTACATGTGCTGAAGCCCTGCTTCCCAGGACGTGACTGGACATCGCTTGCTGATGGGAATTAGAGAATAATCCTTGTTATTTTCCTCTTCACTTGTGCACACAAAAGATTTCTTATCTTATCCTACGAGTCATTTTCCATCTTATCCTCTCTCCTCTGTCTGGCTGGGAAGGGGAGTGATAGAGCAGCTTGGTGGGCACTTGATGTCCAGCCAAGGTTAACCCACTACACCACTGTATGCTGCAGGAGTTCCTGGAAAGGTCTCACTGGCAGAGGCAGGAGCTGTCCCATACAGCTAAGCACAGGATCAACACCAAGAGCTGTGGCTTTGGCATGGAAAGGCAGCAAGCCCCACCACACCTGGGCATGATGGAAAATACACTGGACTGAGCTCACTTGCTTGGGCATCCCATTGTGGGTGTATCCAGCATCTACCAGAAGTGTGGGGTCAAAGAATCTGCTCTGGCATCCCAGACACCATTATGCTTCCAAGAAGGAAAATGACCCATTCAATGTTTATTTTTTGTTTATTTGAGATGCCAGGGGAAGGCAGTATCATGTACAGTACAAAAGCAAAAGGGGTTAGTCCTTCACACAGCCCTTGGGTGCTAAAAATCTGTGACTCCTGAAGATGATTAGTCAGGCTCAAGGCATAAAAGACCCTCAAGGATCGTTAGATATGAAGACAGCCTCTGTCTCAGGAAGTCCTGAGCTTCAATCAGCCTGGGAGAGTAATATCACTGTTGGCCTGTTCTTCTCTTCTCCCTCAGGCATCTATCAGCCAGTGCTTGGCTAGATGGATGCTCACTTTGACTCAGCACAACTGTGCTTGTTCCTTATATGTGGAGCCACAGGGAGACTGCTGTTGCATGTAGACTTTTGCCCATGACTCTCCCTGTCACATTGGATCAAGGGAAAGTTTGCAAGGGAAAGTTTCACAGAACCAAAATGGCATCCTCTTCCTTTTCCCCAGTGAAAATATGGAGTGTCTCTCATTCCCAGGCTGTTGATCGGTGCTGTCTATGGTCATGCAGCTGATGCCAGAGTGTGTGCCTTGCCTGCTGTCCCCGAGGGCACCCAGAAACAGCGCCAGGTGAAAGCTGGTCCTTTTGTGCAACTGTGTTTATACCCTCCTCTGCACACTCACAGCAGGAAGCCTGCCAAGAGGGAGGCTTCTGACCTGTGGGAGGTCAGAAGCCAGAGGATGGATGACCCTTTGGCGTCTTTAGCTAAACACTGCATGATCTGTGCACCGCAAATTCCCCTGGGAAGAAACTGCACAGAGCCCTGTGGTAGGGAAAGAAGCAAGACAGTATGTGCACAGGGTTGTGGAAAGCCTTCTGGGTGCCATGAGGGAGCTGGCATTCATGCCTGGTGAAGGATGAGTGGACTACTGAAATGAGGTCCACATTATGCCTTGAGAGGTACAGCTGATGCCAGCCCCAGGGCAATGCCATACCAAATCCTGGTGGCACAGCAAGATATCCCCCACCTTGGTGCTGCAGTATGTGTCAAGGCTGAGGGTCTCATCAGGAGCTTCCCCAGAAGAACCTGTCAGGGATACCTGGGACTTGGTGTAGAGAGGCAGGCACAATGCCTTGGTTTGGGATGCTGCCTTGGAGACACCCTCCTGAGCAGTGGCTCCTGCCCTGCCCAGTGTGCAGGGCTTGGCTCTGCTGACAGAGGGTCCCTTGCTAAGACTGCTGGAGGAACCTCTGCTGGTGGAAAGATCTGCCAGGCTCCAATTGTTAGTTCATCCCCTTTTGCCTGGTGCTCTCCTTTGGGATCGGTGGCTGACACAGACAGGGTTTTGTTACGCTGCTTTCCTTTCCCCTCTCTGAGGGGCAGAAAAGACTGGGATGGAGCTGAACAGCTTCTCTTTCACACCAGAAAACATGACTTTGGTTAACAGGGAAGAGAGAGCCAGATGCAGCCACTGGCCAGGCCTCAAACAGGAAGCTGGGGCACCCCCTGCCATATTTGCACAGGGCTGAGTGCTGCCCTGGGGACCCCTGTTCCCAAGCCCGTCCCCCTGCGACCCGCTACCACCAAATGGCTGCCCCCCCTGGCCCCAGCAGGGCTCTCCACACAACGGAGGGGCTGTGTGACCTGCCTGCTCCCAACTTGGTTGCTATAGGAAAGGGAAGAGGCTGGAGAGAATGTGTGGGGCCTATTCACGCCCCCAGCCCTGATTCACGGTGCCCCTGAGGTAATGTTTGCCTGGCTCGCCGTGATCTTGCCTGATAAAGGGGCCTCCTAAAAGCCCAGGGGACACACCAGACTGAAGGGGCTGGGAGAAATATTTGCCTTGAATGCCAGTAACATGTGGAAATGGGGAGGTTGGGCGGGGAGTGGGGGTGGGGGGCGGGGGAGATGATAAGAAAGGACCCTTTGAAAAAGAGGGAGGTGGGGAAAACTGTGTGCCGGGTGCCCGGCTGGTCCCACAGGCTCACCACCTCTGCAGGGTCCAGCCATGCATGAGAATATTGGGGTTCCCCTTCACTGCGGCCAAATGGTGATGTTGTACAGGTACAGGTGTATGGACCCCTACAGCGATACTGTGCAGTGACCTGTATCCAGGGTGGTTTTCTCCTGACACTGGGAGTCCAAAGGCAGAATCGGCTCTGCAGCAGCATCAGGGGCTATACAGCTTTCCAGAACTCACCTTTCTTTCTTTCTTTCTGTTCAGCTGTCTCATCAGCTGAATGCTGTCATTATTCGAAGTATTACTGTTATTATAATATTTCTGCTTTTCTGCAGCCAGAGTGCCCTTTGGGCCCATCTTTTTACAAATTGTAATGGTTTTGTTTTGGAAAACACCTTTGGCTGCATGTGAATCCTGGAAACAGAAGTGAAATTCCCATTGCCTAAAAACAAGCAGAACAAAACTCCAGAGAGCCTGTAAATGTTTCCCTGCACAGAGTAGGAAGAGGAATTTTGTCACAGGGCAGGCAGTGCCCATCTCTTAAATTTTCATAGCTGTTCTTGGCAAATGTGCTGTTGGTACACTCGATATTCTCCTTGAGTGGCCTGATTGAAGCAAGGAGACAAGTATGTTGCTGCTGTCTGGATAATCTGTGATGTAGACTGCATCCAAAATGCATTTTCAGCATTGCTAATGAGGTCTGGAGGTTTTCTCCCTGGGACAGTGTTATCTCTGCTCTGAAGGAGGTGTGAGATGGTCGAGGGAACATCTGGACCCTGAGGTCTGGAGAAGCAAACCAAGCTGGGGGAAGGTGCATCGAAAAGGAATGGTCAAACCGTTTGTTCACAGGGCTATGTTTTAAATCAGCTGTAGCTGCTTGGCCAGGAGGCTTACTATCAGTGGGCATGGCTGTGGAGAGAGCTCTTCCCAGTGTGTCACTGGGGTCAAAAGGAAACAAAAACAGGAGTGGGGTGGAAGGAGAAAAAAAAAAAAAGAAAAATCAGCAAATATTATAATGGCATTTTCTCATGGGAAGGGAATATAGTCTTCAGCTCTGGTAAAAAAGAAACAGAGGGGGCTGGGGCGCTGCTGTTGAGAAACGCTGGGAGCCTGGGAAAAGCACTTGTATAATGAGAGAAGGAAAAGATGAGGGTGATTTAGGATAAGAAATGTTGTCATTGGCTTCAACTAGAAGGAGAGCAGGTCTGCTCCTCTTTTTAAATGGCACCTATCATTGTAGGAAGAGAACAGACTCCAAACAGACCATGAATATGGTTTATAAAAACCTCTGCTTATACTGAGAAAAGAGTGCCTAGAAGTGGGTTTCTCAATCTTCTTTTTCTCAGCCTTTTCCTATTGCACAGAGTAAGCCCTTACTTGGGAAAAAAAAGAAAAAAATTAAGCCCTTGTGTATGTGTATCAGGGAAAAATAAAAGGAACATCAAAATGCTTGGCTGATGACTTCGGGAAGAGACATGGTGTTCAGAGAGGTGACTTCTGGACCTCTAAGGATAGTATTGGGAGAGGGGCAGAAAGAAGCAACATTACTTTTATTTGGGATTTAATACACACTTTGGCAGTCTTGCCATCTCCCTAAGCAGCCTTTGTACAGATGTTAGCCTACCAACTGGGGAATGCTGCCCCTTAAGCACTGGGGATATGCAGTGCAACAAACAGGCAATCTGGGGCTTACTGTAAACTTTAATTTCAGCAGTTTGATTGGGGTCCTGCCATTGGGTCAGTTCCTGTTAATCCTGTATTTGTATTTACCAGATACATCTCTAGTTCTATTTTCTGGAATTCCCATGGAAGGAGCTCTCACAGGGGATGAAAGTTGCATTTCAGGGAGTTTATCTTTCATTTTTCTGCAGAAGAAACAGGAATCAGAATACATTTTCTGTTGCTTAAGCTCAGAGTCTCCTCTGCCCCCTATTTTTGGTTAATTTCGTATCCATCAAAGGATGTTTTTACTTTTGGATGAAGCTTTTACCTCAAAGCCTGTGTTGCAAGTGACCTGGTAAGGCTGTGCACAGTTTTTGAGCCCTCTGAGAGCTCCCATGGATAGCATGGATTAAAGGAAATAGGTCAGATTTCTAAACTATAGCATACATGTTGCTACTGTTCCAGCTGGACTATCTATAAAAGTTGGAAAAGAAAATCAGAGTCCTGGAAAGAGGTTTTGTTGTATGTGCACTTCCCAGAACTCCCCTGGAAAGCCATCCAACTGTGCAGGCAGGAGTGCAGAAGCTTCAAAAGGTTTTTCCTAAATCAACCCAGCCAGCTGAAATCCATGGGAAAGCTTGTAATAATTCTGCTCATGAGAGGGACAGATAATGCAAACAAAAAGTGGAAGAAAAAGCATTTTTCTACATGATGTCACTCCCAGTATTATTTTACGTGAACATAAATAATGATAAGTTTGCAGCCCATTGAAACTCCTTCAGGGAGGCAGAGAGCTAGAACATGGCATGCTGTGGTCCTAGGCAGCCAGTCTTCACTGACCAGGCAGAGGGACTGTGTGTCCATCTCATGAACATTTTTGATCCCTGACTTCTGCAAAAGGGTGCTGGCTGCTCAAGCCAGGCTGGAGCCTGGCCAAAACAACATCCTGATTCTGTGGCAAGTGCTCTGGGATCAGACCACACGTGATGAGTACCCCAGATTTGCGCTACATTGGGAGGAGACTATTGTTGTGACCCCTGCTGCGCCCTGGGAAAGTCACTTGGCCACGGCTCACAGGAAGGAGAAAGCTTGCTTTCTCTAGATCCAGGATTTCCTCCTCGGCCCTTCCCCTCTCTCATGTGCTGCACCACTCTTACCCCACTCCTGCAGTCCGGGATCAAAAAACAACATGGAAGCATTGCATGGCCTGCCAGCCTTCCTGTGCCAACAAGGGGGCTGGTGCATGGCTGTCTTGGCCCTGATGAGAGATGTGTCCCTGCTTCTGCCCTGCACTGCCGCTGCTGCCTGCACGGCGCCAGCCTGCCAAGCTGCCCGCAGGACTGGGCAGCCCTGGCATGGACCAAGCACGGCCGAGCAGACTCCCCAGTGTGGGAAATTTCTAAAGAAGCAGCCTTCTATAAACCACATTTTCATTTAACTAGTCTAAATATACTTCAGTTTCAAAACACGCACTTAAAAATAACTTACAGAAATATTTATGTGGACACTGAAAGGAACTTTCCAGCTTTGGGGATTCAGCCTGCAGCCCATGGCAGAGCCCGCAAGTGCCTTCCTGCTCAGTCACTCTTCACTTGTTATTGAGCCTCTTGTTTTGGCAGTGTTTGAGTCTCTTTTTCCTTAAGTTATCTGCCTTCACTCCACCCTGCTTCGTGGACTCACAGGGTTTTGCTTCAGTGAGGTCAGGACTGATATTGCAGGATAGTTTTTTCTCACAGTCACAAACATCATAACTCTCTCAGGAATACAAGTTTTCTTTCTGATCAACACTGACTTGACCTGGAGAATTCATCTGCTCCTGTGGCAGGGCAAAGCATGTATCCGGGAATCATTACCTTCCCCCCTCTCTGTGCTCTTCATTCGTTTGCCTGTCTCAGTTCATGTGTTGCTTGGAACAAACCTCAGCTTTTGGCAAATGTATGTCAGCCTTGCACGCTGGGCCTAAAGATGGGATCTTTAGGATGGTTTTGGGATCTTCTAGATGGTTTTGTAACCAAAATGCATTAGTAAGGGTAATAATGAAGGCTCCTGCCTTGTGGTTTTCACCATTGCTTATTCACTGCTGTCAATATTTTTTTCTGTGGCACTGTCAGCTATCTGGAAGTGTAGCAATCACTTCCCCTTGTCTGTGTGGACAATCCCCTTTGCTAAAGAAAGGCTAGGCTCTTACTAAAGCATCACAAGTTCATACTGTCTATCATATAGGAGAGAAGCAGTCTGATGGGTTGGGACAAAGGTTGTCTGATAAGGATGTGTTGTGTCATTTGTCTTCGTGTCTTGGCTTTTCAAGAGACATCCCTGTAACCCAGGAACGTCTTCTAGGGAGTTTGAAATGTCTCAGTTTTTTATTTCACCAGATTTTATTTTTAGTTCATGATACAATGTTTGTTCAGTACATATTGCAGCATTGATGAGAATCTGTCCTGTGTTTAGCAGGAACAAACAGCCTAGAGGAAGGTGTGCTCGCTGTGATGAAGAGTATTTGGATTACAAGAGAGGTCAGGTGACTGCAAAACCCATTGAAGCTATATGAGCATTCAGTCTTGTTTAGTGCTGCAGGAGGAATTGTCCTTAAAACATGAAACTACTGGAAAAGTTCTACTACAAGAAACATTTATGTTGCTGTAGAGACGGTAGCTTGCATAGGGAAAAGCACAAACACTCGATCAAAACTAGTTCTGTGGCATCTTTTATGGGAATAATTTGTGACACTTTAATGTGTCATCACGAATAAGTCTCTGGTTTTTATTTTCAAAGTAAGGTTCAGCACCCTACTGGTTTGTTAATGATTTTGCCTTTCTCTCTCCCTCCATATTTCTTTTTATATGTAAAGGCTGGAGAGGGGTTTGTGGGTGAATGTGTTTTAGTGTTTTTCATCAAACTATAGCCTAAAACTTCATACAAAGCAGTGGGAACAGACTCTAGGTCACCAATTAAATGCAACTAGCTCTGAAATGTCACACAACATCTATTTAAAACAGTCCAAACTCCAGGCTTGGATTAAGATCTGGGCATTCCTAAAAACACGGGATTAAACTGAAAGCTCAGATTTCCTTTAAAAGAGAAAGCTTCCTGCTCTTTGCCTGCATAGAAAAGATCAAAACCCTGATCTAAAGAGAAGCAATGCAACAGCTTCTTCTGGGGACCACAAACCCCAAGAGCACAGTCCAGTGCTGCAGTTTGCCTGGCAGCAAAGATGGGCAGAGGTTTCTGTCCCCTGCACTGAGGCTGTCTGTGCCTTTGGTTTTGCTATTGCTGTCATCTACAAGCTGCATCATGGAGAGGGTTACAAAGGGGCGAAAATTTGCTTTAATTTTAGAAGTTTTCTTTTTTTTTGAACCCAAACCATTTCAGTGAATGAGCTCTCTTTGTGGTCACGTACAGCGATGTAGTGGTACCACAGGGGGTGAGGGACAAGAGGAAGGACAAGTTGCTGTGCAGGGTCAGGAACACAAGGCTAGGGTAGGAGCTTCATAAGCAGCTTTACTGCCAAGGAAAAATTGTCATCAACATGCCCCTGAGAACGCAGAACATTACAGCATGGATTCAGAAACAAGCAGCCAGGCTTTGGAAAGGCAGGAGACTTTTAAAACAGCTTTGTTTTTGAAGAAAAATGGATCGAGACTCAGACCCTGAGATAGCAGCTCTGAAGCAGATGAGCTGTCCTACTCACCTCATTGGGGTATCCTTTCCAAGGCTCATCTATAGGAGACCCAAGCAGGCACTTGTAATGGCCTCTCATGGTCACAGTTGTTCAGGGCTTCATTTGCACTCCCCCCAAGAGGGTCCTTTCCACAGCATAGGCCTAATAGTGGCCACATAAGTAGCAGGATGGGGAAGGCCTGGGGTGGGAGCTCCTGAATCACCAGTCCGACTTGGAGCAGGGCACCTCTGCCCCATGAAAGTCTCCTGTCTCAGTGTGGCACTCCTTGAGCCTATACAGTTTTCTGAGGAGATGACAGCTTAAACTTGGCATGCCTAGGAACTGCAGAAGGATGTTGTTGTGAGAATTAGACAGCAGTTTTCTTTCCAGAGCAGTCAAGGGTGTTGCATTACATTTACATTGGGAGTGAGAGTAAAGATAGCGCTGTAGGCGGGGATCCCCAGGGACTGCAGTGTGGGAACTCCAGAGAGCCAGGGAGCCCTGCAGCAGGGGGACCAGCTCCCACCATGCTGGCAAGACAATGCCAACCAGCACACCAGTTTTAGACTAAGCCAGTAGAGGTCACAGTAGGTCCAGCAAATTCTCCATGCCTTTGTCCAGCTCAGCCTGCCCTCACATCTTAAACAGTTTACTACTGACTGGTATTAAAGCCTCCTCCTACTCAACAGCCTAAGCAAACCCAACAAAGCCAGCTTTTGGCTGCTGAGTACCTTCCTGGGCAGAGCAATTAGCTGCTAGAGACTTGGGCCATGGCTTGGTTGCAACTCTTTTCCCCAGCTCCTGCTGCAGGTAATGTATGATATCTTGGTGGTAAAATCAGTCATGAGGGTGTGGATATGTTTTCTTCCTGTCATTGCACTAGATGTGCCAGCCTGTCAGGCTTCTTTATCTTCCCAGACCTCTCACCTTCATCCCTCCTCTGCCAAATTCATGCCCAATCTGGAGGATGTTCCTACTGCCTGAAGGTGATCTGTTCTGGAGGGGACAGGTTCATGTCTGCTTGTGCTGCGTCATCCCCATACCAACAGCTGCTCTAGGAAAATCTCCTGAGCATGTTCATGATGTAATCTGGGTGGATCCCTGTTGTTATGGGCTCTCCTGGGGTCTTCCACAAGACCTGGGATGTTCCCCTGTGGAGGGACATGTACTGTTGAGGCAGGTACGTTTGCAGTCAACCAGGTCCATGTCCCTGCTCAATTACAGCTCCGTAAGGAACTTGTAGGTATGGCAATGCAAGATCAAATGTGTAGTTCTGTATACAGAGACAGTGGGGATCTCCTTCCTCCTTTTCTAGCAATGGTATCTTGGGCAGAGAAGAAACAGAACTCAAAACCTCTATTTTTCTTAAGTGAATATAGGAACCATGAAGCTCTGTATGCTTATGCTGAAGGCATGGTCTGTAGAGGATCAGGTTGTAGTTGGCTGAAGTCTCCTGCAGAATACTGGACCTCTCGCCAGGGCACATTCCTTGTAGAAGACTTCCTTGGTACAATGCCTTGGTGGCTTTGGAGCCCACCATGGCTATGATGTGTGGCACTGCCTGATGGCCTCAAACACATTCATTCTCTTATGTAGAACTTGACATGGGGGAGCTGGGTAAGTGAAACCTGGTAGCTGGTTCCTGAAGGTCTCTGCCACTGGAGGGGGACAGAGGACCTCGCTGCAGAGGTAGGTCCCCCCATGCCCCTCCCAGGAGAGATCCTCCCATGCTGAAGGGCTTTCATCCAGTTCATCCTGGTGGATGGGCCACTGCTTGCAATGCCGCACCCTGGAGTGGGTCATCGCAGGATTGCGCTTTTAGCAGAGGAGGGGCGCCGTTTGGCAAGAAGGCAGCATTTCATACAATAGCAGTGTGAAATAGCAGAATCCGCTGAACATTGCTGAGCCTGCCACCATGGGTGGCCCAGCACATCCAGGGAGGGGTGTTGCAGAGGCGCCTGGTAGGGGTGGGGACTAGGGGCTCTCTGAAGAAGAACACAAACCTCCTCTGAGCTTCAGGTATGCTCCTGGTGGTCTCTGAATTATAGCTGCTTTCTCATCACCCTTGGCCCTCAGAGGGCCACTTACCATCTTTCCCATTAGTCCATGGCTTGAATTGCTTGAGCAGAGAAGTACTGATGCAGTGCCCAATCCCTAGCCGATCTGCGGATTCTTTCTGCAGATGCTGGGGGCGATGTGTGGTGCATCAGCTACATCAGTGGGTTCAGTGCTGGGCTGGGCTGGCCAAGACCACCTGCAAGAGGTGCCACACAGGGACACCATGGTGAGGTGAGTGCTAGGCTCTGAAATGTCACATTTTGCCTGGCAGAGCTTCCTGCGGAGCAGAGAGTCTCTCCAAGAAGACATGGTCTCAGCTCTGGTCAAGAGGAGGCCACCTGGGCAGATCGTGCCTTGCTCGCTCACTGGGCTCTTGTGCTGCCGTTGTGCCAAATACCACAGGGAACTAACTGGGTGGCAGCTCCCCCTGCACATTTTGAGAGGGTGTGGCAAGTTGGGAGTGGCTTTCCCACACTGGGGTACCCTGAGGAGCAGACACTTCTCTCCTGGCCAGCTTGCTGTGGCCAACGAGACCTGATCGATGAATGAAGCGAGGTTTGGCATGCTGCCGTCAGGCTGCGTTGTGCAACAGTGCATGATGCAACTGAACTTTACATAACCTGATGCAACACCTAGAGCTGGAGTTTAAAGCTGCACGTCCTGGGTCATTACTGTATGGTGGATATACCTCCCTGACATACACAGGCATGAGGTCAGCCAGTGTGTGGACAGTAGCACTGCTCTGGGCAACTCTGACTTTACTCTTGGGTTTGAAATTGCTTCAAACAAACAAACAAACAAACTATGGCTCGTTAAGGGTGACTAGACCAAGGGCAGAGGCATGATCCCCGTGTATTGCAGGCAGCAACTGTGGAAATGTCATCTGTGCAGCTCAGTTTGTGCCCTCCATTCCTATCTGCAACTCGTCCAGCCCAAAGCCTCTTTCTACACTCCTGCCCTTCAGCCCTGGCTCGTGCAGCCCTGGACCCCAGCTCTGACCCTGTCCTGCAGCCTCCTGATGCCTGTGACAGCACAGTTCTTCTTTGCAGCCTCTCTCCTTCAGATGCTCCTGAACAGCTTCCTCTTCACATGTGAAATAATGACTTTGAGCTCCATGCTGTGTTAAATAGGTTGCCTTTCACTCTGCAGAGCTGGTAGCAATACTCCTCTCCTTAGGCAGGACACCAATGCTTTACAAGACAGTAAAATATAAGATAATTGCTTTAAAACTGCCCATGGCCTGACTTTCACTATTGTCCATCCTGGACTTCAGGCCGAAGTAATTTTTCATCTTTTCTTTGGCATTTGTCATATTTAACCTAAAGGAAAACAGAGAGGAGTTGCTAGCCTGTTGTTTTCTGTACAAGCAGTGACAGTTTACAGCTGCTGTGAGGTCTGGCATGTGCGTGGTGCCTGAGCAAGGCAGGGGAAGCGGGAGTATGTCAGGGAGGAAGGATGAGCCACACCAAATAACCAGTCACGGTACTCCCTTTTCTCTCTGCAGCAGGGGGATTCTGCAACGCCCCTCACTGCTGTAGCATTGGACCGGTCTAGGCAGCATAACTGCCAACAGCAGTAGCTTCTATGGGCTTTTCTGTCTCTCCCTCTGCCTTCCCAGCCTGTCCCCACTGGGGGATTTGGTTCCCATGCAGGCAAGAGAAAGAAGCAGAGCCTGGAAAAAGCCAGGTCTTCTTTTTGAATGAGGATCAGGCTGGCACGACCTCAAGTATTACCTGGCTTTCCCTTCCCCCTCAGGGGAAGCTAATCCCAGGCATCACCAAGCACTGCCAAGTTTGCAGGGAAAATGCCACTAGCAGGAGCAACACTTCCTTCTGAAACTGGACTGGGAGGGGAAAAGCTGGTATCCCCTTTCTGATGTGACTCTGTACCTGTGACTCACTGCCATCTCAGATACCTTTCCAATCATGCTCTTGTGCCTGCAGTCAGTGCTTGGGTGCCTGGTAAAGCCTCTTTTCAGCTTTTTATGCCAGGCCTCAATGATGTAACACCCCAGGTGAATTTCCACATCTCTGCCAGAATATACTGCAGTGCTAGAAGGGAGGCCTGAAAAATGCCTTTCCCTACTTGGGGGCCTGGATTGTCCCTGTGCATTGATGGGCTATCCCTCCAGTTCCCTCCTTTCCCCAACATACATGGGCCCCTTTTCTCTCTCCCTATTGTGCCCTCCAGCATTGATGAAGCCAAGAAGACATTTGCTTGCTTGGCCGTGAGCAGAGACAGTGCTTGCAGAGTTAGCAAGCATCATGAGGCACCTCTACCCCTCTCATGTGGTGCCAGGAGAGATCCCCCATGGCATAGGGAGGGATTATAGGGCACTCACTCACAACCATCCTGTCAGCTGACTGCTGCATTCGCAATAGCTTACAGGAAGGCTGAGTCCCCCCGACTGCTGCATGGTGCCGGTCTCCTTACTCCCATTTCTCTATCAGCAAGGTAGGCACTGTGAACCAGAAAGCAAAGGCATCACATTGTCCCTTATGGCGAAGAGAGAAGAAAAGAGGTCAAAGGTCTGAAGCTGTGAGCAGAGACATGTTGGCAGTGGTGTGAGCTATTTGTGTGCTGTGGTGAGGCCTCGACACCGCTGACCACGTACATACAACAGCCTGGGTGTTTGAACTCCACCCAGTGAGGATTCACTGGTATGAGAGCAGCACCTGACATGGAGATCACCAGCTGCCCGAGATCAGTTCACTGATATTCTGGGAGGATGTATAATCAAAACCGTTCTTTACATCCCTGAACTAAACAGCCTCCAGGAAGCAAATAAATGGTTAAGAAGACAGGCTAAAGTGCTGAAGGAGAAAGCAACATTTGCTCCATGCTCATGGCCAAGTTGTAGTGGGAGAGACTGTTGTGTATACTCAGTAAGCGCTGATCCGTGACCGTGTGGCTCTTCATGTTATGTCTAAGTAGGAAAGAAAAACGCAAAATGGTGATCAGAGTGGGATTATAATCCAGGAATACAGTGGCTGCTAAAAAGATAAAGAGGAAACCACAGAATAATGGCTTCTGTTAAACCAGGGGGGGAAATGCTTGCCAAAATGGTGGAAGTTTTCCCAAATCCTTTCTTCATAAAGGCAGTTGTGATGACAAGGCATTTAAGATCCTGAAAAACTCAATTAAAAATAAAAAAAAAAAAAAGAAAAATTAAACAATTTCTAAATATGGGGGTGGGGGGTTTAAGGAAATTACTAGTGTATTGCCAGTTTGGAGAGAGTTTAAATACTGTGTCAAGGGAGCGGTTAGTGTGTGGTATGTAAAATGAAGCAATACAAAAACTGTTATTAACTGAGTCTGATTTGCCCTTAAAATGTGCTCTAGGAACTGCTGTGTCAAAGGATACAGCTACTCCAGAAGACAGGGAGTTGCAACAGCATCGAACAGCCTGAAACAAAACTTTCATTGTTCCCCCTTTGGGGGACAGTCACCCCTTTGGAGTGAAAGTCCTTCAGGAGGGTATCAGAACTGAAAACATTCATGACAGGAAGCTTTGTTGAAGCAGAAACATGCTTTTATTTCCACTGTGCTCCTGAGAACCAATCTGCATAACGACCAGTGTAGAGGCAGAATGGCAACATCGACAGGACCTGGGATCCTCTCATGGGTTACTGAGAAAGGATGTGGTGTCAGCAAGGAGGAAAGAGAAGCCTTTCCATTCTGTGGTGGTTCCCTAGTTGCTGTGAACAAAGATGGGTATCCTTCGCCTAGGTTTGACCAAGCAAAACCTATCAGCCATGTGGGAATCTAGCTAATGGAAAAAAAACCCCTGCGAATAATGCACATAAGATTTTACTCCAGTATAATAGGCCAGCACTAGGATAGTTTCCACACCTTTGTTCTGATGGAGGGTCACGGAGCAGCTATTGCAAAACATTTTTAACTTTCAGAGCAATGTAGGCGAGGATTAATGGAAATGACGATGAGGGATGTCTGCAGAGGTACTGGTGAGGTTCTCAAGAATGGCTGGACAGCAAATGAGGGAAGAGTGAATTTTCCAGAGGCTCAACTGTATGCTGTAGGTCTTGTAGATGATATTCATAAATCACCAGTAATGCATGAGACTATCCTCAAGGCACCTCAACTACAAGATATGTCACAATTGTCTTCCTTTCTGGGGATAGGCAGTTATTACCAAGGGGTCTTACCCAATACATCAACACTATTACACTCCCTAAATAGACCAGTGCACAAAGGACAGAAGTAATGTTGATCCACACGATGTGCCAAGGCTCCAGATGAAGCAAACAACTTTGCATTAACAGAAAATGAAACTCTGCTTGTAAAATTAGCTTGCAGCACTTCACCATGGGCCTGAAACACTGATGCTGAAAGCCAGCCGTCAGGGTAAACTACTCAAAAGACCTGCACTTGGGGATCACTGGCATCCATTTACAGCGCTGTGCTTACACCCAGAGAACAGACCCACGTGTCGTCTTGGGAGGTCAGCGGTTTAACCGCAGCTTATCTCAAGAGGAAACAATTTACTCTGGTTGCAAATGTCGAACACTGGCTTCAGTGTTAGCAGTAAGAGCCTGGTTAGAGACAAGGAGGTTTTCTGGGCTACTCCCTGCTCTGGTGGTGTGGTAGGAATACGTAGTGACCACAGGCACCTGAAGAGTGACACGTACCTTGACACATTATGAAACTGAGAACAAGCCAAGTCAACCGAGGCATCTGATGAAAGGATGAGAGGATGGGCTTAGCACGCAGCATCTTTGAGCCTTCTTGGCTGGAAAGAGAGGACTGAAATACATGTCCAGGTTGCCTAACGTGTGGCACCAGAGCAGTTACTGTAATAAATCTCAGGTCTACTGTACTCCAAGAATTACATGATGACCCTCTGGGAATAATAACTATGAAAGCCCTGGCTGGAAATTTGGTTCAGTGGCCAGACACTGATACACAGATAGGAGAAATGACAAAACTATGTCAAGGGTATTAATAAAGCTAGTTGGGAAATTTTCCATCAGAATAATTCTCCGATGGAAAATGCCCTTTTCACTAACTCAGCAGTTTCTGTCAAAATTGCAGATTTCCATTGGGAAAATCAAGCTGATGCAAAAAAACTTGGCTCTTCTTTTGCGAGGAGAAAATAAAACTGCCTAGAGTGTTGTAGGCAGACTAACAGAAATTGCCCTGCTGTGCAGCTTTCAGACACCCAGCCTTCCTCTCGGGTCCAGAAATCAGAGATACAGCTGAGCAGTCAGAGGTGCAAGAAGGTTGGAAGATGGGAAGTCACCCCACTAAGTTTTTGACAGCTAAACTGCCCCAGAAAGCGAATATATCCCTATCAGACGGACAGCCAGGAAGCCAAAATTTTTCATTCTGGTTCTTTTAAAGCACAGTTTTTGTGTAACTCTAGTAAAAACAGCACTTTTTATTTTGCAGTGTAGTATTTTCTTTAAAAAGGAAGTCAGCTACAATTGTTTTCTTTCCTGCTGGAAGGGATTTCTATTTCCCAGACAGATTGGGGTATCAGCAAACACTACACTTGCTTATATATTCTCCTTTGTATTCTCAGGAATGGCCAGCTGCTCTAGGAAAGCAAACTTAGAAATGGGCCATTTACGGGACATATGTTTTTGATTGCAGGAAATGCCCCTCGTAAATGGCCTGAAGTGCTGCGTATGAATGCTACTAATTTAACACAGACTGGGAAAGTGTTAAGATTAGTATTTTCATGGACAGGAATTCCTACTTGCATTGTAAGTGATGAAGGGTCACTTTTTTTGATGTTCAAAATGTTGTGTGCTTTTATCTTACCAAATAGTATCAACCTTGTCACATAAGCTCCTTGCTGTCCTACCATAAGAGGAGCAGTGGGGAAATTTGTTCAAACATCCGATTCAGTGATCCAAACCAGAAGTCTGGATAAAGTGGACTTACAATAAAAAGCAATGAATTCTCTTTTGGCCTGGAAAGGACATGTTAATACAGATCTCTACTTCAGTCATCCATGGTTTTGGAACACAGATTTTTCTTGCTTGGACTTGCTAGTGCCTGATTTCCAGGGGGGGCATTTGTTTAAAAGTGATAGGATCAAATGGCCCCACATAGTCATGCATGAGTCTGCTGCTTTCAGACTGGAAAAAAAAATCTGCGCAAGAGGTAACTGTAAAAACTTTGAGAAATTTAAAGCAAATTATTTGACAACCTTCTCCTCTGTTTTATCAGATGGAAATGGCATTGGGAGCCTTAGAATTCATTTAGAAGAATGGAGTAGTTAAATTGGGCCCTCTTATCAGACATAACAATAGTAATTGTCACCTTTATGGAGAGGTTTGTGGTTATGGATGCTAAAGTAGGTCAGCTGGCAATTATTCAGTTAGCAACAGTGGGGTCGTGAGGAACCTTGGAAAGACCAAGACCATTTCCAACATGTCTGTAAGCTTTTTTAGACATCTGATTTAAGGCTTTCACATTTAGAAAGGTTGGTTGGAATCTCCTAGTGCTTCAGTTTCCTGGTCAGTAAATGGAAATACCTTTGTTGCAAGAATGTAAAATTTAACTGGTTCTTGTCATGAAAGACATTGGAGTTCTCTGGAATTTTCAATGGAGGTGTTATGTGTTGCAATCAAAATGTTTGCTTCATGCTTGTTCTAACACATTTGTATGTTGGTTTTTGGAAGTTCTGTTTCTCTCTGGAGCTCTGACCTTGGCAATCAGAATTCAAGAAGGAATGATATTCACATGTAGAAATGACTTAATGACTTGGTGCTCCTCTGCACAGCTTGGTAGCAGGGTCAGCATCTTCAGTGCTGTTCATATGTCTTTGTGGCAATGTTTGTCCTGCTTTAGGCCTTTGTTTCAGAACTCCCAGAACTTCTGTTTTCTGCTGTAATTTAGGATCTGTCTCTTTCAGTAGCTGGACATAGCATGATGGTAATCATCTCTGAGAAGCATCCCAAAGGAGCATAAAGGAACTTTGCTTTTCCTTGCTGACTTCCAGTTTTCCCCTGTTCTCTGGCAGAGCTCACAGTCTTGGTCGCTTTCTGTCTGAGCTTCAGGAAGGCCCTTATCCATCAGAGCCAAAAAATTCTTCATCCACCTCTTCTCTCCCCTTCTCTGAGATTTCATCTCTTGCAAGTTCCCCACCAGACCCAGCTGTAAATAGATTAATCACTTTTCTAGCAGATAAAGATCAGCAAAGCCATCATAGATGAGGCTGGGCTTGACTTCCTGGTGCAGGGCCAGCTAGTGTATGATCTCACCTCACGCTCCAAAACACACCATCTTCCATCAGCTTCCTCACTATTGTTAGCAGAAAGCAGTTGGACAGTGCTGGGTTAATGGTTGGACTTGGTGATCTTAAAGGTCTTTTCCAGCCTAAATGATTCTATGATTCTTTGACTTGTGGTGTTGAGTCCTCTGTCACAGGCCAATGCCTGAGTAAGTATAGCTGTTTCCCATCTTGGTAGAAGGCCCCAGGGTGTCCAAGAAGGGATCATTTACATGAGCTCAGAGGGCCCTGAGGATGTTTTGTACAAGTACCTGTTACATCCAGTGCAATGCAGCCATCATCAGCATCGAATCCGTGGGAATTTATTTGTGTATATGTAGAGTGATATGCTTGTATGTATTTCTGAGTCATGTCCTGTCAGTACTTCCCGCACCAGTTACATCTGTGGGTTAAATAAACAGGAAAAAAAAAAGCAGCAAAAAATTATGGTCTGTAGAAATCTCAAGGACCAGGATCTTCAAATACTCCAAGTTCAACAAACAATCTTAATACAAGACTCATATCAAGTGTATGAGTCTCTTGCCCTTCCTCATGGCTGTTCTTCATCTTAACTAGAAGAGCACAGGCACTTTGGGGAGCTCTGGCCCTTTTTCTGGGATGTACTATAAGACATTCTCTAGTTAGGGAAAAAGCAGACTGTCTTATTTTTTGTCCCTCTTCCCATTCCTCATGATCTTGGTCTTACATGGGGGTAGCAGCTGATGCATAAGACTTAGGACAGCTGCATAATTCATTGGCAGGATTGCTGAATTTATGGAGGGGATCAGGTATCAGAATAACGGGGTTCTGGACTGGAGGAATTAAGCTCACAATATTGAGTTTTGGATGTTCCAGTTGGTGATATTGCCAAAAGGGACATGAAAAGTGATCTCAGTTCAGTTTGGTGCAGTGCAATAATTAATCTGGGTGAATATACACAATTCTGATAAATAAGTCTCTATCTCAGATTGCCTATATAAACCCACTAGCAAACTTTTTTTTCCCTTTTGATTTGCATGAAAAAAATGCTGAAAGGACATTCAAAAGTTGGGGTTTTTTTTTGCCCTGGTGCCTAAGTCACTGGCTACAGCTTGATATAAGATGTGTTGGGGTGCCGTGGTGACTTTAGTGGCCCACAGAAACATCTCCATGTCTAATGCATGTATTCCAGCCTTAAGGAAATGCCAGATTTGGGGTCAGGAAAGTATTTCTATCCAAATCAGACTGGTAGGAACAATTTTTTTAACCTGTAGTGCATGGCATAGTCTGCTTCCATTGGCCACCAGGAGATGTTCCTGTGAACTGCAGAGAACAATGATGTATTTCATGATGTGAGCGATGGAGGGGATGGAGGTGAACGTCCTTGTGACCTCTAGATCAGAGTGTAGTTGTAGGAACTGGGACTGATGGCCTTGGTGGTAGTATCCAGTGCAATAGTTCTGTAGGTGACTAATAGCTGTCTGCCTCTTCTGTGTCTGGTGTCGAAAGGATGCATTCTTTTCTTTCAAAGTTATCTGCATTGTTTGCAAATTTGTTGTCCCCTCCACTATACAGAAATTCAAATATAATAGAAGTTCAGTATAGAGCAGCATCCCATTCACTTCCAGAAGCAACACGTCTGAGCTTTTTCACCCTGGGTCTCATCTGCTACAGGACATATTCCCACCCCTGGGACTGTGACAGGTGAAGGGAAGTGAATAGCTCCCACATCCTGGGAATGGACTCTACACGTCAGTCACTGCTAACCTTGCAGCAGCATGGCCAACATGACATTGCCCTTGGCAAGGGGAAGGGTTTTCGTTCTTGGAAATGTTTCAGAAAGCAGCAGTATCTCTGTCATGGCAGGTAGAGCTCCTCCCTGACCTCTCACTAAAACAAGCCATTGTCCATGTGCCTGTGAATCACCCCAAGCACACTCAGAAACACAGAGATGTTGTGTCATGTGAATTGAGGGGTACGAGAAAGAAACCGGGGGAGTTTCAGGGACTGGCCGTGCAAGTGGTCAGGAGCAAGACGGCTACTTATTGTGTAAGTACGGCCTTGTCTGTGCAGAGGGTTGTATCAGTGAGCAGACCAGCTACATGGGGCATGCACTGAGGATTTCTGCAGTAATCCTCACCACAGGCCAGCATGCTGCAGCATTCTCTGCTGCTCCCTGTGGAGGAAGTGGGAAGGATGGTTGGCAGGATCCACACAGCTGCCTCATGTCTCCTCCAGTTTGTCTCTGCGCTCCCACCACTAGCTTTGTGCTACCCCTTCAAGAAGGCTCTTTATAGCTAAGTCACCCAGTGACTCCTAAGCCCATGCATTAGCTGGAGATTTTTGTGATGTGAGGCTGCTTTTGGGAGCCTTCGCTTGAAGGACGTCTGTGCTCCTTTGTTTTCTGTTTCAGAGGAAACCTTGATTGTTTGAACAATGGCATGTGGCTAGGATGACTGCTGGCATGAATTAGGAAACCCTCCTCATCTGCCTGTGAGGTTCTAGATGATGTCCTTGCTCACAGCACATTTTATGGATGGGGTTTATTTATCTTTTATGGAACAAAAGTCCTCCCCGTCTGCTCCCGTGTAGGTTTATACAGCAGTTACTTCAAGACTGAAGCTCTTGCCAACTGCGTTAGGTGTGAACACAACTCGTGTAAGGTTTGCCTGCTGCTTAGCTCATGCCAAATTAGGCATGCTTAACTCATGCTCAAATCAGGATAAAAGCAGAATTTTTCAGTGGTGAAGGCAACTCTTCACTGGAGCACTCTCTTGTGGGTAATAGTGTCTTCTTTGTTTCTTGATGTCTTTGGAGTGAGACTGGATGACCTTCTGGAAGCTACGACTTGCCAGATGCAAATAGTTTGAGTCAGCAAGGGAAGAGCTGAGACTCAGTTTCACAGCTTTCTTTATGTATGAGGTGCAAATCTGTTTTGGCCTGAACACCCAAATGTGGGCTTTGGCCCCCATCTGAATACAACAGCGTGCAGTGCTTTGGAGAGAGCTACTCTTTGCTCGGGCTGAGAGCTGGTGACCATGCAGCAGCTACTCAGACAGAAGTGCTTTGGTCCTGCCAAGGGTGAGCATTGATACAGGATGCGCACTGACACTGGATGCTGTGGGGACACAGCCAGCCTGGGGTGCAGCTAAGTTGCAGTTTGCTGTCTGAGTAGGAGCTAAGGTCCACTGCATCTGCCTGTGCCAGTAAGGAGGCTGCTGCCATATCCTCCTAGGCTCTTCCTTAAGTCTCTTTTGGATCCCAAGTCTATGAGTATGAGGAGATGTGGCTCTCTGTGCAGGGATTCCCATGCAATACCAGCTCTGACAGCTGGGCAACAGCTGGTTGCAGATGATTGCCAGCATTAATAAAGGAGGCTATGTGATGGATTCCCTCATGTAGGGGTTACTAAACAAACAGAGCTTGAGGAAACCCGGCCTTCTCCAGGAGCAAATGCAGCACAAAACCTCTTCTTGTTCTGACAGGCCAGCAGCGGGTCCTTCTCTGCTGCAATTTGCAGATAATCCCATGTACAACAGCTTCAGAAACTGATCTGGTGAGAGCAGTTCCTCTGTGCATCCCTGACCAGCCTACTAGTTGTGAGGGAAACATGTGTGTTGAAGAGCAAAATGATTCCTTTGGGGCCTCCTAAATGATTTTGCAGTGCCTTTGGGAGAACACGGGGCAGACTGTGGCAAAGCTCCCATTCATCATATACTCGTAGGCAGAGATATGTGGATGTAGCGGATGAGAAGGCTTGCCCAGATCTCTCAGGATGGTCCCAGATATATGTTGATGTCTTAAAAGGGTCATGGGAGGGACAACAGGCCACAGTTTCCACTTTTCTGCATCCATGGGCAGTGTAGTCCTCATACTGGCCCCCAGCAGGCCCCTGTGCTCATGAGGAGGGTGCTACCCATCTCCCTGGGTCCGAGGTCTCCCTTGAACAGGCAGGTTCCCTCATGGTGGGGTCTGAATGACAGTGTCCCAAAATGCACCAGACACCTTCTCTTGAAAGGTAGACCCCTTCTTGGCAGATGTCCAGCTGCCGCCACATGTGCCACTGTGCTGCAGAGCCTTGTGGGCAAACTTAAGGGTGCTGAGTACCAGCAGAGGAGGAGGAGGAGGAGGATCCTCTGTGGTCTCTCTTTCAAGACCCCATTTCTCCAGCCTTTCTGATTCCCCTCCTCTTTGTTCTGAGTTTCCCTGACCCCTCACAGCCTGCTGTCCCTCCCCAGCCTGGCTGTGTGCTGCAGCTTGCCCACTCCTCTCCAGGGCTGTGGAGACTGGAGGCTGAAGCTGGAGGCTGGAGGCCAGAGCTGGCCAAGGGGTTAAGAGGCAGATGGGAGTTTGTGGCTGTCCCCTCTCTCTGCTGGAGTGAGGGAGGGCAAGTCACTGACCTCCCAGCAGGAGTGGCACAGGAAACCCGTAATTACATGCTTGTGACAGCAATGCTGGATCTTGTTAATCACGCTGCTGCCATGTCAGAGTTGCTGCCTCTTGGGATTAGGGAAAACAAACAAGCTGAAGCGACAGTGGTAAGTCTGTCCAGTGATTACCCAGCACCTCCCAGTGCAGTGCCCCCCACAGCACTGGCTAGTCCAGCAGCGGGGAGAGTGTGATGGGGGCCAAAGTCTCAGCAAGCCCATCCCAGTAGAGCCTGATGTATCCATCACTTGCAGTGGCAGGATGGAGTCCTCTCCCTTTCTCAGTATGTCTCTAAACACATGACAGTGGTGGCTGACACCTTCACCTCCCCTTGGAAGTTGAGTTTTTTCCCCCTGTGTTTTGTAGGAGTAAGCTGAGACACAAAGGAGACTTACACAAAGCCCTGTGGAGAGTCAGGGGTAAAAGTGGGCTTTAAGTGCAGCAATGCTGCTTCCACACTCTGGTGCCTCGACCCTTGCTCTGTTGCTCCAGTGCTTCCTCTCAGCCCTTCTCCTCCACTTTGGAGGGAAGCCCTGGTGTTCTGCCCTGCAATAACCCTGTCTACTATGCTGGCTGTGTATTTTTTCTGGTGATTGCTAAATATCTCCACTTTTCCAGTATGAACTTTGCTTGAGCAGTTTCCTGTCCTCATGAAGTGACTCCACCTCTGTTCCCATCCCCACCTCTTGGAAAAAGTCTGGACATCCTTTTCAAAGACAAGCTTTACATCACACTGACCCATCCTGCAGAGCAAATGGAAGTCAGTAATTTTGAGCTCAACCCACTCTTCTGCTGCCCTGAGCTAAGCCAGAGTATTTTTCCTCTTTCAAAAACTGGACCTGCTTTTTTGTCTGTTGGAAAAATAATAATTAAAGAAAAAGCCTGCCCCAAATTCCCTTTCCCTTTCCCTTTTTGTAAGCTTAGTTCTTTTGTAAAGATTTATAGCTCCTGAAGTGTTTCTTTTTCCCCTCATCCACTCTCCCCTCCTTGGTGGAAAATTTCCCTTCTTCCAAGTCCTCACAATGTTACTCCAGCACCATTCCCCCTCGCTGGGACCTGAGGAGATGTGTCAGCCTCATGGCATGGGTATGCTATGGAAGGATATGTATTTCCCAAGGAGAGGTAGCCCACGTAAAAACCAGAATGGCTCAGCCCTGGGGTGGTGCAAGGTTTGTGGGCATGGCTGCCTCAGCAAAAACAGTTAGGAAAGACAAGGTTTGGGCAAATTCAGCTTTCCCTCCTCCTGGATGAAAGGACTCTTCTTGGGGCTGCTCTAATGGCAGTCCCAAGGTGGAAGAGACTGTTGCCTTACTAAGCTTTGCCAGGTTGTGTTGTAGTGGCCAAACCCATACCATATCTTTGTGAGGTCCCTTGTGCCCCAATAGCCAGCATCCAGGGAAGGCCACTGATGTAGGACAGAACATCCCTCTTGCAGACAGTCAGGCCAGCATGGGAAACAGAGAGTTTGGGACCTGAGGATAAGCAGGGCCCTGGTGCATCCCCAGAGACCGAGGGGAGTGAGCCTCAGACTGAGGGCTCCAGGCTTCAACCAGGCTCTAATCCAGTGTACAGCTGAGAGGATCAAGAGATAGAAAGGTTGCTCACTGTAAATCCTTTTGAAGTCTGTTCCAACTGTTTTGCTGGAAACTTGCTGGCCTGCATGCCAGAGGGGATGCTAAGCCAGGCAGCCACAAGGAGCAGGGGGGTGTGTCCTCCATGAGGCCTTGGGCTCTGAAAAACCACCCACTTGCTCCAGGGGCTACTGCTGCCCAAATGCCCCAAACCCAGCAACAAATGATGACGATGACAGGGGTGTGAAAGCATCGGGATTGGTGAAGCCCCTCTGCTGGAGCCCCACAGTCCCACTGAGAGGGAACAGGAGGTCCCCAAATGCCAGGACAGCCCAGCTGAGGAGATGGCTGACACAGGAGCAGCTGGGTGGGCATGGCTCCAGCTCCAACCCTCTGTAGCTGCAGGTTGCAGGATGGCTTGCTGCTGGCTCTGCCTTTACACAAACACGCTTTGCTTCTCTTGACTTTTCTCTTAATGAATCCCTTCTCTCACGGCTGTTGTTTTTGGCCTCCAGCTGATTCTGTGGTTTTCCTTCTCCAGCACGTGATACAAACACTGCTCACCGGCTGCTACCTCCAGGTGATGGACATCTGTAACTGGCCCCATGTGCCCATACAGGTTGGAGTTAGTGACACTGAGACACAAAGTCATCACCACACTGTGGACTTGCTTGGTGTTTTCTGGACTCTTGGTGGAACACGACAGGACAATTCATGGGGGTATGAAAGGGGCCTGCAAAAAGGAGCCAGTGCTCCCTGAAGTGAGAGTAGGGAATGTAGGAGAGGGAAGTGAAATGGAGACACTGGGCTTGTTGTGGGGCTGGACCCTTCCTAAGCAGCACAGGCCACAGAGCTAGAGCAGTGCTGCAGCCCCACTGCATTTTCCAGTAAGGCAGGGGTGACCAGAGAGACCGCCCCCGAATACTGGCTCTTACAATTGTACATCACCAGCTTGAAGTGTACAACAAATTGATAGAGTAAGTAGGAATTATCAGTAAAGAAAAGCACTTGTATTTAACAGCCCTTCCCTTTCTCCCCCACTTCCAACTGCTTACCCTTAAAATTCTTCTTGAGACACAACTCTAAACTTTTCTCTGAAACCATCAATACTAGAAACTGCCTTTTGTTTTAGACAAGTCCTGAAAATTTTCTTCCCTCAGTGAAAGAAGGGGCTTTAAAGAAAACGCATGCTACCACAAACCCCATTCTAGTTTGGGTGCTTCTGCCCACTGTCCACATTCTTCTCTCCCTGTTGAAAACAAGAGGCCCCTCTTCAGATCTGTCCTCCCCAGTTGGTATCTGTCCCTGCTCCGAAGGCCAGTGCTCCCAAACTGTGGCCCAGCATTGTCCGGCTGTTGACCCCCACTGGTGCTGCCCACAGCATCCAGTCTCTCTGGCCCCTCTCCCCAGCCTCCCTAGTTTTTCATGAAAATGCAAAACATAGCCCTGTTCGCTCTTCTCCCTGTGCTTTCTTCTCCTACAACTCAGCCCCCTTTGTCCTTCCTTCACCACATTTCCTGCAAATGCAGGTTTTGCAGTCTCAGAGCAGATGCTGCAGAAATCCCTGTGCACAAAGGAGCAGTGTTGATCGTAGCTAAATGGTATCAGCCATAAGGGACTCCCCTGGGATGGGGCAAAGCAGACATAAGGTATAGCTTCTATTCCTGGAGGCACAGAGTAATTTTCCTGACTGTGTGACACTGAACACTTTGTTTAAAAATAGAGAGAGGAACCTGAATAGGCAGGCACAGGAAATATGAGGTAACTCAGGTAAAACTTTTCCACCACACCAGGCACTGGGCACAGACAAAGGGCCACACCTGTGGTTTCACTAAACCATCTCACCTGATCTGGCATTGCTGGTTACAGACTGACAATGGCAAATTCCAGTCCTGCAAATCCTACCAGGAATCCCTTCCTGCATGTATCAGCAGTGCCCTTTGACCTGCCTGGGGTCAGAGTGGCCAGGGCTTCCAGGCAGCCCCTGCTTCTCCCCATCCCTGACAGCCTCCTGTGCTGCAGGAGGGCTGTGAGGACTTATTGGTGCAGGGTCTTCTGCAAGAGGAGCTCAGGCTTGGCATTGACCTTGTCCCATTTATCTGAGTTATGTAAGATCTTCCCGTATGGGCTGCTGGCTACGTGACACCTAACTATTTAGGCCAGCATAGTCTGTGACAAATGTGACAGTCAGTTTGGGGGAGGAAAGTAAGTACGCTTGTGCTGTCTCAGACCCAGGAGGGAAGGGAAACAGCTGGATGCCATGCAGCAGGGTCACTCCTCAGCTGATACAAATTTTCCTGTCCCACTGCTTGTGGGAGATGCCCAGTTTCATCTGAGCTCAGCAGTTCTGCACCCAGGGCCTCTTTTCAACACAAGAGCTACTTTAATAAATCACCATGTTCCCTCTTGACCATCCTGTTCAGGGCAGGACAGGGAGAAGATGAGAGGGTAACTCAGAGATCTGGGTCCTTTGCCTCTCCATTGTGAGTTCTGAGTTGGGTTGGGATTTCCCTGCGGTTTCTTCAGAGACAATGTAGTTCCTGCTGGAGCTTCAGTCTGCATTTATACCAAAAGAGCCACTCCAAAGAGAAGGAGCTGCGTCTGGTCTCTGGGCTTCAGGGTACAAATCCCTGGCAGCTTTGGAGGCATGAACTTGGGATGAAGCTGACAGCATATGGGAAACTGGAGCTTATGGTTAGCATTGGGGTTGTTGGAATAAGAGCAGCATGAGGAGCTTGTAGGCACAGGGAGCTGTAAATCACAGTAGTGCTGCCACTGGTTTGCCTGCAGAAATTGGTATTGGGCTTCATCTATGTTGTTCTTGCTTGTCTGCCCCATCAGGGAGACATTAATCCCCTTTCTGGGCACTGTCATAGAAAAAAAAAACATTTCAAGGCAAGGCAAGGGCTCTTCTTATGTCTCTCCCTGTGTCATGCTGAGGGTGCTGAGTCAGCAGTGTGCCCTGGAAGCCAGGAGGACCAACTGTGTCCTGGGAACATCAGGGAAAGCATCACCAGCTGGTCAAGGGAGGTGATTGTCCCACTCTGCTCTGCACTGGGGCAGCCTCACCTTGAATATTATGTGCAGTTTTGGGCACCATAATGTAAGAAAGATATGAAGCTCTTAGAGAGCATCCAAAGGAGGGCAATACAAATGGTGAAGAGCCTTGAGGGGAAGCCATGTGAAGAGCGGCTGAGGTTACTTGGTCTGTTCAACCCGGAGAAGAGGGGAGACCTCATTGCAGTCTACAACTTCCTTGTGAGAAGAAGAGAAAGGGCAGGCACTGATCTCTCTTTGGTGACCAGTGACAGGACTTGAGGAAATGGCCTGAAGCTGTGTCAGGGGAGGTTTAGGTTGGATATTAGAAAAAGGTTCTTCACCCAGAGGCTGGTTGGGCATTGGAACAGTCTCCCCAGGGCAGTGGTCACAGCACCAAGCCTTACAGAGTTTAAGAAGTGTTTGGATGATATTCTCAGGCACATGGTGTGACTCTTGGGGCTGTCCTGTGCAGGGCAAATGGCTGGACTCAATGATCATTGTGAGTCCCTTCCAACTTGTCGTATTCTGTGATTCTGTGACTCTGTGTGTGACTGTCCAATGCTTCCAGTAATTCAGTGGGCAAGTTCCACCCAGAATGTTCTGGAGCCTTCAGCATATGCTGTATTCAAATTTAAGAGGTGGTCTCTAAGTGTTCCCAGCAAGCCCTATTCTAAGTTTAATGTACTCCTGCCCTTCATGTGGCAGTGCCTTCAAACAGTAGCAAAAATATTTGGTTGAGAAAGAGGAGTGGAGAAAGCACCATTGAGAACAGATATTAGTTGGCAGCAAACTGAGCTCCTTACAGGTGCCATCAGATAGCCATGGCTGTAGTCCCACATTGTTTCTGCCACCACTCTGCTTCCCAGCCGGGGGCATATGGTTCCATCAGGCGTCGCAGCTTTGGGTCACAGTGCTGGAGGCACAGGGATCCAGGCTGTGTGAGGTGCCATGTCTCCACTACTGATCTGTGGGGTCCTGGGGGGGATGCAGGCAACTTTCTGATAAGCAGATGCTGTGATAGCATAAGATGAGATGGCTTCTAGAAGATGACATTCATAAGTGGCACCATAAGTCTGGCTGATTTTTTTGTCTTCCATAAAGCACTTTTTTCTGGAAGAACCTCATCCAAAACATTACTGCCATTGATGTTATGAAGCATCGAGGGTCCCTGGCTTTCTCAGCCACTGGGGGGTAAATAGGCAGTCTTGCACTCTCCTGACCCGGCCATGCTTCAGTGTTCCTGTTACAGTGCATCTGCAAGCCCAATGCACACGGGACCCCTGGCAAGATCACACAGAATTGTTAGAGCTGGAAGGGACCTCTGGAGATCATCCAGTCCAACCCCCCTGCCAAGGCAGGGTCACTTATAGCAGGTTACACAGGAATGTACCCTGATGGGTTTTGAATGTTTCCAGGGAGGGAGAAACCATGACCTCCCTGGGCAGCCTGTTCCGGTGTTCTGCCACCCTCAGTGTAAAGAAATTCTTCCTTATGTTGAGATGGAACTTCTTGTGTATTAGTTTATGGCCGTTGCTCCTGATCCTGTTTCTGAGTACCACTGAAAAGAGTCTGGCAACCATCCTCATGACACCTGTCTTCTCTTCTAAAGATTAAACTGATACAGCTCCCACAGTCTCTCCTCATCAGAGAGATGCTCCAGACCCTTAACCATTTTTATGGGCCCCCACTGTACCCTCTTTGGTAGCCCCTTGTCTTTCTTGTATTGAGGAGTGCAGAACTGGGCACAGCTCTCCAGATGTGGCCTCACTAGGGCCATGTAGAGGAGCAGGATCACCTCCCTCAACTGGCTGGCCATACTGTTCCCAATGGACCCCAGGATACCATTGGCTCTCCTGGCTGTGAGGGCACACTGCTGGCTTATAGTCGACTTGCCATCCACGAATACTCCCAGGTCCTTCTCAGCAGAATTACTCGCTACTAGGTCAGTCCCCAACCTGAACTGGTACTTGTGGCTATTCCTCCCCAGGACTCTGCACTTGCCCTTGTTGAACCTCATCAGGTTTCTCTCCACCCAACTCTCCTGCCTATCAAGGTCCTGCTGAATGGCAGCACGGCCTTCAGGAGTACCAGACACTCCCCAGATTCTGGGGCTGGCTGCACAGGATATCCTCCTGAGCACAGGAGGTTCAGCCCAACTGGGCTAGAAGAGCTCACATCACTGTGAGCTGTTGGTGAATGTTCCTCCTGTGTGGGGTTTTTCTACAAAGGGAACACCTTACAGCACTTGAAGAGCTTCTCTGATATCATCTTGGAGCTTGGAACTTGATATCAGCTGATATCCAGCTTGGAGCTAGGTCTTCAATGTCACTGTTTCTCCTTACCATCCTTGAGAGAACCCTTTACCCTGAGACATTAGTTTTGGTTAAGTCAGGACCATGTCAGCCTTTTTGTTTTTAAATGGTGAAGAGATCAGGGAAAGCCTATCAGAAATAGGAAACGTGATATTGTAAAAAGTTCATTTGTTAGTGTAACTTGAATTTGCGCCGATGTTGCCATTCGATCTTCAAGACTGCCTGTCAAACACCTTTCATCAGGATCAAATTCTCTTGTGTTGGAATTTGCCTCTGGTCAAAATGAGAACCACTCCCAAATACCACTTGTCCTGATTACACCCTCCGTGTCAGTGACAGTGGTATTGAGGCTCTGTACAGGGCCTCTTACCTCTGTTTCCCTGCAAGGATGCTCATGCAGCCCTCCTCGTTTTCTCTCTGGACTGTGGCCCCTCTATAGCAAGTATCCCTAGAAAGTTTCCTTGCCTCTTCCGGATTTGCTGCTTGTGAGAGATGAGGAAGGAGCCTCACGCACCCCATGATCAGGGCAGGCTGGGGCTTGTTGGGAGCACTTAGACAGGATCTCCTTGCTCATCCAATTCATCTATGCCACAGCCATATGCTGTTATTAGGTGATTATGTTTTGGTATCTTCATTGTGTAATTAGTCATATGCTCATAAACAATGTAAATAACCTCTAATGAGTTGGTAAGTTAATCATTCAGTAATGACTTCGAATGTCAGGAACTGTCAACACAGAGAAGCAGCTACTTTTAAGCATTCTTTTTCATTTTCTGTTCATTTTCATTTTTGTGTTGCAAAACCAACTAACATCTTTGTTCCTTCTTTTTGCTAACACTCTGCAGGGTATTCTGCTCATAAGCCACTTGAGTGGATTTACTCACCAATTTATCCAGAAAATTTGGCTGCACTGTTTCGTGCTACCGCTGATATTTTTTTAAAGACATATAGCAAATTTCTCTTCTGTTTTGTTTGTTTGTTCGTTTGTTTTAAATTTTATTCTGGTGTCGATAGTCATGGATGGATCCTTGGACCTATTCTTTGATCTTGTTATTTTCAGAAGTCTTTTTCAGGGTAAACATTTAGGCCAAAGTCTTACTTAGGCAAGAGCTGCTCTGCATGTAACAGCAAGAATTTCAAAATGACTGGGGCAAGAAAACAAGTCTGAAAAAAACCCAAATCAGGTATTTTTTTCCCCCCACACATTTGCTGCTTTTCTTTAAACACCCTTCCAGCCCAAAGAGTCACTAATAGAAGTTTGGGAGTAGGAACTCTGAAGACTTAAAGGCTCTGTTGTAGACATGAAACCAGCAGCTTACCATGTTGGATTTTAATTATTTTATTTTTAAACAAAGCTCATTAAGGTTTTTTTGAGTCTGGTCTGTGTTTTTGGATGCCTAGATTGCCATTACTGTGTTAGAATGATGCTTTACTGTGTTTCTGTTGTACTTTTCTGTTGTGAAGTTTCCTTCTGTGGCTGACATCCCAGACCCTCTGCCAGCTTCCCCTCAGCACTGCCTGTGCCCTTGGCCTTTGGCATTTCCTATCATAACATTGGAAAAACAGCATCTGAGCATTTTCGTAGCTTCAACTTATAACCATGGTTAACTATGCTCCCACTTTTTTGTAAAATAGACCATGCCATTTTTTTTGCAGATACATTTACAAATTGCTGATACACATCCTTGTATTTTTGGACATATTTGTGTATTTCTGGAGTGAAGCTGCCATAGTAGATAATCAGAGAAAAGCAGTTCTGTTTGGGAACAACTTTGAAAGATTTCTAATTAGCTCTCAGCCTGTGTTGGGACAAAGCCATGATATTTCAGCTATTCTGGCAGAGAGTGCGTTGTGTCAAATTTCCATTTTTTGTGTGTGAAATGTGATTTTCAGACTGAAACTTACATTTTTCAGAGCTGAAATATGAGGGGTGCATGCTAGTGTTTGTGCCTAGGGAGAAATGCCCTGATTCAAATCTCTGCCTTATCTCATTTTGAGCAAAATATCTTTCCCTCATCATGCACAACCAGCCATGGGATGGAGCCTGATCCAAGGTGTTCCCTATGGCACTGACTGCTGGGAGTCTGCTGCTTCTTTCTGTCCCCATTAACCAAAAAGTGCATGTCCACAGAGGATGCACAGCTGTGCTGTGTCAGACCAAGGGTTCTTGGAGCCCAGCAGCCTGTCTCCAACAGTGGCTGATAACACATGCAAACAGCACTATTTGAAGGCAAATGTGATATGCCTCCCAAATCTTCCCTAGCATCCCACAATTTGTACTTTGGGGACTTTCTGAGGAGACCTAGTATATTTGTTGCATTTTTTTTTCTTTTTCTACACATTTGAAACCCTGTGAACTGGTGGTATTCGCAGCATCTTGTGGCAAGGACTTCTACAGTGTTGTGTAAACAAACACCTCCTACTGCAAGTTTTGCTTGCCAGTTTCTTAGATGCCCCTGGTTCTTGTAATGTACTTTTACAATTTCCTTGGATGAGTTTTCACTGAGGCCTTGCCTCTCATGCTTTTAGTTGCAACTGAAAACACTGCAGTACATTCTCACCCTAAGGAATGGGAGAATGTGTCCTCAGCAGGCAGAGGTGTATGTCTCTTTTATGTGCCTTCCAGGCTTTTTCACAAAAATCTGTGAGCATGATGCAGCTGTTGGTTTGTTTTTGCTTTTTTTTTTCTTCTTGCTGATGAGTGTGACTAAAAATGTTTGAAACCTCTACACCTACTGGGGTAATTCTATGTCTCTGCACATTGGCTTGATATGTCCTCCCATCAGGCAACCCCAGTGAAAGCCTGTTCTCAGTAGGTGGCATTTTGCATTAAGATGCCTTCTGCCAACAAAGTCTCCGCAGACACAGGCCCTGAGATTGCAATGGATATGATCTAGGACAGCACACAAACACATGCTTAACTTTAATCCACACATGCTTAAGTTCCTTTTGAACAGAGCTTTGCTCTACATTCGTTGCTAGATGTCTGTTAAAGGACCAACAAAATTCAACTGCTGAGTTCCTATTTTACATTTCTCTCCTTGGACAGCAAAACCAGCACGTATATCGCTTTTGGGAGTCCTCCACATGGCCACTGACACCTAATGCAAGAGTTGCCTGGATGATAACCAGCTTTATTAGCTGTTTTATATAAGCAACAGGCACCCTGGGTGGTGTCAGATCTCACTTGAGCTGCTCCACAGCTATCCAGCTGCTGGCCTTCTCCAGCAGGGCTTCACAGTATCCCCCCCAAATATGCTCCTAGCCAGCCCCAAAAGGGTTGCAGGAAGATGGTTGTAGCTCTCGGTTTGCGTGTCACTGCACTGGGATGTGCGGTGAGCCGTGTGTTTTGGCAGCAAAGGACCAGAACTGTTCCTAGAATGCCAGTGATGCCTTGTTGTGAGTTGCTTGGCCCAACCTGGTGCCGGTTTGCGTAATAGAGACAATATGTCTGTTATCACCAGAGATCCGAAGCTGTGATTGTGACAGTTGCAGTAATGCACAGCCTCCACACTCAGGTGCATTGGGCACGGAGCATTTGTTCACGTTCATGTGCTGGGGACACACAGTGCTTATGAAATGTTAGTACACTGCTCCATGAGATACTGTACCAGGAATTGAGTAGTGCCTGCTTGAACCTTGGGTCTGGAGCTGCTGCAAAGATGTAGTGCAGTGCAGACTGGTACATCTTGCTGCTTTGGGCTCTTCTAAAAGTATATAATAAATGTAATGCACAGAGTATTGTTTTTCATGGCATCTGGGGCACAGAGACATCCCTACCTGTGTCCCATTGTGGCAATGGTCTGCCCTGCTTCCCTCAGTAACGTGTTTCTTGTGATTCAGGCAAGTGAGGAGTTATTCACAGCTTAGTGCCTACCAGTGTTCCCGGTAGCTTAATTCTCTTGCAGAATTTTCCACTCCTTATGTGAGGCAGTTAAAATAGAAAGGGAGAGATGGCAGCACTCTCTGGGATAGGGAGCCAGCACAGCTCACTGATTTCAGAGCGTACTGAGAGGTAAGGAGCCAACCAGAGAAATTTTTCTCATTGCTTCTTGCTGTGGATATTTTCCATCTGCTGCTGGGGGTGAGTGGGATGAGTGGGACTTTGGCAGCAGACAGGGCAGGAAGTGTGTATTGCACAGGGGACTTGACTAAGCGAAGGGGCCTTGGAATTGGCAGCTAGGGCCAACTTGGTGAGATCTTGGCTGGGTTTCTGGTGACCATGTGGACCTGAGGAGTCATGCCTGCAACCAAGTGAGTAACACTTCCAGTCATGTAACTGGGGCATTTCAGCCCTGGTCATGTTTTTAAGCAGCCCATGAGTTTATGATTGATTGTCATCTCAAGTGATATATTTATGTCTTGCCTCCAGATGAACTCTCAGAATTTTGTTTCTTGCAAATCCCCAAAGGTTCAAAGTCAGAGTTAACCTCATTTTCTTGGCACGTGTTGATCACCTCATTTATGGTCTTGGATATTGAATCTCATGCATAACCTCTTGTTGCTGGCCTTGGAGGATGAGTCTCACACTTAGAAGGAGGTATCTACTGGAAACAGGATTTCCCACAAAAAACTAGCAGTGTTCTAGCTATTCTTGCAGATGTTCTCCAAGTAAAAGCCCTTGGATGGAGCAGTGCAAGCGAGGTGAGCATGCAGAGAGTGAGAGCACAGCCAAAGTGAATTCCAACTTTCATTCAAGCAGAAACCTTCAAAGTATTTGGGCCTTTCTAAACAGGAGTGTATTCAATTCTTCCTTATTAAGTCAGTGACACAAGAGAATGCCTTGTGTGTTCTCCATGGGGATTCAGCCTCTCCTTGGCCTATTGTCTAAACTTTTATCAACGACCTTTTAAAAGAGCGCTGAAATTCAGTCAGACACAATTAATAGATACTTTGCTTACACTTGACAGACATGCAAGGTAAGAATGAGGATGTTAGCATGCCAGCCATGCGAATGAGAATGTTGTCACGCTAAAGCATTCTTGGCTGGTTCTGGTAGTGTCCTAAACCAAAGGACAAACCACAGCATAAACCCCCAAAATGTTCTAATGCTTTGTGGATATTTTGAACGCCTCCATCTCACAGTGGCTCCCATGCTCAGCACCGCACAAACCAAGTGGCTGATGTACACACAAAATCCTCTTCAGCAGACAGGTGCTGTTGGCTACTGAGTACTGACACTCAGTAGTCCCTGGAGAGAGCCTTACCTGGCTGCATGGAAGGTATTGGACAGGCCTGGCTATGTGGTGCATCTCACTAATTGCTAGCAGTTTCCCATGTCCTGTATACATTGCCAGTACCAATGACCAGACCAAACACTTCCAGACATTTTCAGAGAGACTTCTTAAAGTTTGAATACCTCAATTCCCAGCCTTTGTATTGGGTTCTTTATTCATGTGAAATTATATGTGTATATATACATATGTATTCCTTTAGATATATATTAATTACTTATGTATGTATTACATGTTGATGTAATCTTTTTTGATTTCAGTAAACATTTTGATAGTGTCTTTCACAGGAACCTTCAAGACAAAATGTCCAGCACACAGATGGATAAACACATCATGTGATGGGTGAGCAATTGGCTCATGGGTTGAGCACAGAGGGTAATAGTGAATGGGGGAACATCAGACTGGCGACCTGTCACTGTGGAGTTCCACAGGGCTCCATCTGAGGCCCTGTGCTCTTCATAAATTACTTGGACATAGGACTGGAAGGAATACTAAGTAAGTTTGCAATTGATACAACATTGGGAGGAGCTGTTGACTCACTTGAAGGCAAGGAGGCCCTGCAGAGAGACCTCGACAGGTTAGAGGACTGGGCAATCACCAACTGTATGAAGTTCAACAAGGGAAAGTGCCGGATTCTGCACCTGGGATGAGGCAACTTTGCATGTACAGACAGGCTGGGGAATGAGATTCTGGAGAGCAGTGCCCGGAAAAGGACCTGGGGGTCCTGGTTGATGGCAAGTTGAACGTGAGTCATCAGTGCCCTGGCAGCCAGGAGGGCCAACCGTGTCCTGGGGGGCATCAGGCAAAGCATCGCCAGCCAGTTGAGGGAGGGGATTGTCCTGCTCTGCTCTGCACTAGTGCGGCCTCACCTTAAATTGTGTGCAGTTTTGGACACCACAATATAAGAAAGATATTAACCTGTTAGAGAGCATCCAAAGGAGAGCAACGAAGATGGTGAAGGCCTTGAGGGGAAGCCGTATGAGGAGTGGCTGAGGGTACTTGGTCTGTTGAGCCTGGAGGAGACCGAGGAGAGACCTCATTGCTGTCTACAACTTCCTCGTGAGGGGAAAAAAAGGGGCAGGCACTGATCGGTGACAGAACTCGAGGGAATGGCCTGAAGCTGTGTCAGGAGAGGTTTAGTTAGACATTCATCCGTGGATAGTTGGGTGCTGGAACAGTCTCCCCGGGGAAGTGGTCACAGCGCCAATCCTACCAGAGTTCAAGAAGCATTTGGATGATGCTCTCAGGCACATGATGTGATTCTTGGGATGCCCTGTGCAGGGCTAGGAGTTGGACTCTGATGATCCTAGTGAGTCCCTTCCAACTAAGAATATTCAGTGATCCTCTGATTCCATGATACTTATTTCTTTGCAAATATTTCTCCAGAAATGAAGACTAGCGAAGTCCTTATCAACTGTTGTGTGCCATTAAGGTTGTAGTGGCCTGTCTGTCAAGTTCATGGCCCCATTCTGGAAATGCTGGTCACGTCTTCACTAATGCCAACTTCCTCTCCAAAGAGAAAGCAATTTAGACAAAGCAGATGGACAAACTCTGAGGGAGGAAATACAAAAGGGAATTGTTCCTCTGAGATCGTGTGAAAGTTCCTAGAGAGAACTAGGAAGGGAACTCAGTTCTCTCAACCCTTAGATCAGAGACTGACAAAGCCCTGTCTATCAAGTGATCCACCAAAATCTCCAGAGAGAACCTTCATCTTCAACTTGGACTTGAAAAGCTGCAAAAAAGGCCCTTCAAAATAAGTATTTGGCAGACAGTTTGCATAATGCATTTTTTTGGGAACATTTTGATCCTCTTGTGGACTGCCAGCAAAGCACATGCAAGTGTGCTCATTTACTCATGAGAGACAGGAGTTTGGTCCAGTGAGGGTGGGCCTGGCCAGGTTGCTCTGTCTGCATGCTAGGATGACTGAGGTTAGGACTGCTGTATGAAGGACGTGGTTTTACTGAAGGTCAGCACAAAGGAAGAAAGTCTAGTTTATTTGCAAGGTATTTTTAAAGCCCATTTTCCAAAGGAAACAGTGCTTGTTTGGCTATCCATCCTCCCCTCTTCCGGTAGCTCACATCAGTCAGTTTCAACTACATCTGAAAGGGCAGTAGAAGTTTCAAAAACATTAACTTTTTGGCTGTCAGAGTAGATGAAATGATACAGACCAATGATTTCTGAAGAGGCTCTTAGACATCAGCTTACCACACCATCATCATGTGTGAATGTGACCTGCCCGCCAGCAGGTATCAAGCTCTAGATTATGCATACTGCCATTGTCTCTTGCATTTTGTGGGGTAAGGATTAACGTAGCGGCTGAGGAGGAGATGTCTGGGGACAAAGGACATCTCTTTTCCCCAGGAACCCCAGGCTTTGTTAGCCTTCTTGCTCAGAGGGCAACTTGTTTCCTTTATGTGTGTGAAATGCTGAAGAACAGTTGAGCTTGGCATTTCACTGTAAGCCTGTGAGTTCCTGTCTCCTGCAGGAGCTAGTTCCAGTACCCAGGGCCAGTTCCAGGGTAATTTCTGTGTCCCACACATGCTCCTCCCTCCATTGTCTGATGGTGGTCTCAGTCTGCCAGGACACCACTGTCAGCAACAGACAAAGTGGATAATGAGCAGAGAGACAACTGGGAAGACAGCAAAAGTCTACCAGGAGAGTAAATGAATGATGGACTCAACCACTCAAATAATAACTGGCTGTTTAAAATACCAACTCAAATGAAAACAGGTTGGGCAAGCTTCTGAGAGCACTTGGGCCAACTATATCTGGCTTAGGGCATACCGAATACACCGCACACCGTCATTAAGTAAGCACAGGCCATTGGTGTGGTGGGAGAAGCCCTCAATGCCAGGATGTTCACTCGAAGGCATCCGGGTCATCCAGCCTGTGTCACCACAGGAGCTGCCAGGCATCACTAAATGAGGACACCCAAGGACCTTCTAGGCGAGAGTTACGTGACTGCATGTCTGAGCCACAGGGACATGTCAGACTGGCCTGGCTACTAGTCCAGTAGTCTGGGAGTCTGGCTATTATTTCAGGGACCAGGATCAGATCCATGGTTGGAAGCACAAGCTCTCTGCGGTGAAGTGACTGAACCCCAGGGCTGCCTTATGCGTGGCCTTTGCGCTCTTCATGTTATCTCATTGTTCAGATAAATGCCCAATTCCCCTTTAAACTTTTAAGCACTTTATAAATTATCAGAGGGCTTTAATCTCTCTTTTCATGAGATAAAGGTTCTTCTAAGCCCCAAACTCTAAGTGAGTGGCTTTGGTTTTGTTTTAAGCCTGTCTTTGGAGGAAAGCAGGCCCATCAACCTGACATATGTGATCTCAGCTAGAGTAGGGTTCAGATGTGCTGTTAGGAATGGGCCCAAGCAAAGGCTTTGGTTGGTTTGTGCTGATGGAGGAATGCATGGACAAAGGATGGAGCAAACAGTGGATGCTGATTTATTCATCTCTATACTCCTTTAACGTAATGGGCATGGAAGCTACCCAAGCCTGTTGAAGAATCAGCTTTTGCTGGCCATACTGTCCAATCTGCCCAGAGATGTTTGCATCTCTGGTTAAACTGATCCATAGCTACTAATTTATCAAACACCTTTTGAACATGGCAATCCTGCCTTGAGCTTTCACCATGCTCCACTATGAACATCAGACAAGAGAGACTGACCCTAGGAAACTATTTCAGAGCGTGTAGATGAGAATATCTGCACTGTCCAAAGGATTCCCCTCATGACAAGGGACAGAAGGATCCCGCAGCACCTGCACGTCCATTCCGAGCAGCTGGTATTTCAAGCAGAATTACACACAGCTGTTCATGAGTGAACTGATGCCTAGGAGCCATCTGTGGGAATTATCTGATGAATAGTTTCATAGAACAAACAGCAGAGATTAAAAGAGAGAGGGATGAGAGAGTCAGAAAGGGAGATGTCTGAAACAGGGTGAAATGCAGCAGGAAGAGACTACTCTGCAATGAATTGTGTGGTGAGGACTCGGCAAAGCTCCCATTTCTATGCCATTTCTCACAGGAAGACATAGATAGGGAATAGCAGTGATCAAAAGATGGGGATGAAGCGTTGGGTGGCACTAGCATTAAGTCAGGCTAGGAAGAAGCAACCCATGTTGGGGATTTTACATGACACAACAAGGTGGTTGTCACCCTGAATTCAAATTCTGTTTGAACAACAGAGGATAAAATCACTAAGATGTCCCAAAGGCAACCCAGTGGCATGCAGAACGTGACACATGTCCTCCAGCATGCCCTGTGTCTTCAGGGAAAGCAGTGGGGGATGAAACCACTCCTATGCCATGAAAGAACTCACATAGAGCATTGGTACACAACAGGAAAAGGCTTGCACAGACAGGAGAGGACTGTTCACAGAGCAAACAGTCATGCTGTCACAGAATTGATCGTGATCCTTATGGGAAACCTAGGAGACATCTTCAAAAGATGAGCAGGGAATTAAAGTACTTTAATTGAAACCAAGGCTACAGCACCAATACTGGAACAGGCTTCTCAGGGAAGTGGTCATAGCACCAAGCTTGACGGAGTTCAAGAAGTGTTTAGACAATGCTCTGAGGCACATGGTGTGATTCTTGGGGCTGTCCTGTGCAGGGCCACGAGTTGGACTTCAGCGATCCTTGTGGCTCTCTTCCACCTCTGAGTGTTCTATGATTCTAAGATTCTACTGGTTTTACAATTTTCCCCAGCTGCCGACTCTTCCACTAATCCCTTGCTATTTGCCTCGCAAGAACTTTTGCCTGTACTTATTATATGAAAGTGAGCAGTCTCTACCCCTCTCCCTTGTTAATATTTCGTACTGTTGTGGATGCACTAACAACCCCCTTTTCTTCAAAACAGCTAGCTGATTGACACACTGGAGTTAAACTTGGAATACTTGTTTGCAATCTGTACTTAGCTTGAGGTTTGATGTGTCTCTTTCCGACCTAAAGAAGAGCTCAAGCTCCTGACAGCTTGCCTGTCTTCTCCCAGATGCATCAGTTGGTCTAATTAGAAAACCCCACTACTCTTCCTACAAATCTTTCTATGCTAATAAGTGCGGGAGAAGAGGAAAATACTCCTATTCCATCTCCTACCCCATGAATACCCATTGCTCTGGATCACGATTCTTTTGCCCTCCATCTCCCTTTGCTATATTCATCAGTGTGGCTAGACATAGCTATGGATAAATACTTAAAAGGGCAAGGAAGAAGTGTACATGGAAGTCTTGAGTAAAATTAAAGAGTGAAGCATTTCTACAAGGCAACAGCATGTGTGTGTGGCATTTGCTATTCCAGTTCACTGGCATGGTCAGAGAAGGAAGAAAGGAGTCAGGACACTTGGGCTCCTCTCATAACTTTGCATATGACTTATTTGCTCTCTGTGGGTAATTCATTTCACATTCAGTGTCTGTTTTCTCCTCTGCAAAAGGAAAAAGTAATAATTATTACCCAGTCTCTCTGGTCTGTTGGGAGGTGAAACTGATACAAAATGCCTAGGGATCCTGATATGAAAGGTACATTAATACTGTGGTTTACTCTGCTTTCTGCTTTCTGGGCTGCTGGTGTGGAAGCTGAATCTGGAAATCTGGACCTCCAGATACCCTGGAAGATGTAGCTCAGTAGCCCTTGGCAAAAAGGGCCATAACCTTCCTTTAGCCAGCTTTCCTCTCTAGAGCTGTTGTGGGAGCAGACATTCTTGGGCTATTTTCCCCACTCTGCAACATCTATCCAAAAGCATAATGCCTGAGACAGGAGGCTTCAAAATATTCCCCCAGTTCCTCCCCTGGGTGCAAGATAAAAGAATCAGAGACCCAAACCTCAGAGGCATAATCAATATTGCTTAGGACTAGCTTGGAAACCACAGAGATGAAAGTGTAAGAGCCTACATAGCAATAGAGGTTAAAAATATTGTCAAACTTTACCAGTGAGGATGTGATGGTATTAGGGTTTTCTTTGCATCTAGGATTTACCTCCTGGTGCAGAAGGAGATCAGATACTGTGGAAATACCATCATGTTACATTTTTTCTGTGTGTTTTTCTTATTTGCATTGATCTCAGTGTTGGTGAATATGAATTTGGCTTCTCTAGGAAAGGAAACCAGAGCTGCTTGTGATACACAATCTCGGTGCATGGCAGAAATCAAAAGGTGTGTAAAGTGAATGAAGTTAGGGTAGACTTGGCAAGTGTTTTCAGGTAATGTTTGGAAACTGGGACTGGGTAATTCAGCAAGATTTTACAAGGCAAATGCATATGTTCTTTAGAGAAAGTAAAATTTCCATCAACATGCCCCACCCCAAACACACTGACATAGAGACGTGCAGATATTCTGGTGTAGGGCCATTTTGGTTCAACACTTGAGAGCTATGTGTGTACATACTGCATACTCACCTGGGGCAGAAAATTTGCAGCATGGAGCCGCCAACTCTGCTAAGTCTGTTATGTGTGAGTATCAAGCTCATAACTGAATCAAAATTTGGGATATTTTTCTTGGGGACAGTGGAGGCCTATTCTAGGCAGCTAGGCACTTCCCTTGCCTAATTTCAAGTTCTTTCTTTAAGCTGTAAATTCTCAGTTAACAAGTTGTGTTGATTTTTTTTAGCATTGACAAAATAACCTCTTTTTCTTCTGGTACTCTGAAAATGGTCAAAATCCCTAAATATGTGTAGGTATTTTTGCTGGGTTTGGTTTTTTATCTCTTCTTTTTCTTGTAACAAGCTAAGGCAGATGCCTGGCGTGGAAAATGTCAACTCAAGTGGTGAAAGTGGCAAGTTACAAGCAAATGAAGCCAGAGTTGTCAGAGACAAGTAAAATAGGTGCTAGTTCTTACATTCTCTGGAATGGAGCAGACCAGCCCAGAGCAAGACACAGTCACTGCCACATCCTGGGGAAAACACTGGGGTTGCTTTCCTCTGTGGAGATCTCTTTTCTCTCACTACTACCACATTTCCTTTGCCTACATCCTGCAACATGCAGTTCCTTGCATGCACTGTGACTCCAGGAACACTGTTCCCTGGTAGCCCCTGATGTGGATCAAGGGCTTCTTCACCATCTCAAAAGAGTGCTTCTCCTTTCCACTCCTTTCCTAGGGTGAGCCTGGTCCCAGAGTGGTGAGCAGGGTGTTTCCTCCTGGTGCTGCTTAAAGCTAGCAAGCAGCTCTGTGTGATGGGCTGGTTTCTTTTTGCCAATCTCATCTCATTGGGAAGGGCCACAGACTAGGCCTGCAGGAAACTGTGGTTCATTCTGTCTACAGCTTTTTTAATGAGACCATTTCCATTGTCTATGAGTGCCAGGTAGGAGAGCATGTCTGCATCAGAGGCTCTGCTTGGGCACAGGCTGAGAGTACGTGTGCGTGTGTCTGTGTACTCTTGGGCTGTTAAGAGGGCTGGGGCATTATGATCTGGGGTACAGACCGATGGTACACTCTGGCCTTGCTGGCTCTGAGCACTGCATGCAGCAGTGCTTGTACATGGGATGAAATGCTGCCACCCACCTCGCTGCTTCCAGGAGGTGAGGAGTGAGTGGTGGGGCTGAGACCTCCCCGTGGGTGCAGTCTGGCACCCAGGGAGAGTGCAGAGGATAGGTCAGCGCCTCTGTATTTCTGGGCAAGCAGCTCCTGAGGAGCAAGTAATTAAGTAACAGCTATGACTGCAGCTGACTGGTGTCGAAAAGGCTGATGTTCACAAGGAGGGAGTGATGAAGCAAGTCATCAGAGCAGCAGGAAGCAGCTGGCAGGCAGGTGAGCATCTGTGCACAGTCTGATAAGTGCATTGCAGTTGCCTTTCCACATAAGGACTCCAGAAGTGGGATGGCCAGATGTGTATAAATCCACAAGAGATCAGGCACTGAATTGCCAGTGGTGCCTATGGGGGTGACAGCCCCCATCTGTATTAGCAAGTGGATGTGTTTCAAAACCACCTGGTAATTCCTGGTAATTCCTTTGAAGTCTTGCAGAAGCTTCCAAAGAGTCAGGTCTTTCCATTCTCGTTAGGATTATACACTTAGCACACAATTACTAGGCTGTCCAGAATGCTTGTCAAAGTCTGGAGTCGGAAAAAGCAGAGTAAGACTTTGGGGACAAAAAAAAAATAAATTAAAAAAATGCCTAGACTGAGTCGCCTAGAGGCTCTGCTCCTAACAGCTAATGTTACTGTATAGCTTGGCTCTGTCAGGCTTTGCCAGCTTGCTTGCCACAGGCTCCTCTTCTCAGCATAGGAGCCAAATCAGATGAAGATGCTACTGTAGCTCTATTCCTTCTGACCTAGGGTCTTCACAGTTTGCTCTGGCAGTGGTTTTTAGTTGGACACACATGTATATGTAGTGTCAGGGGATTTTTCCTCCTCCTGTGATATTTTTTCCTTCTGATGCCTTGCATCATACAGATTTGGCCCTCCCTCTAGTTTTTGGTGGTGGATCCTTGACCCTGTATGCACTACTCTAGGTGGCACAGTAAATTAGTACATGTGTCTCCTTGCTCCTAGCTTCCAGTGACCGCCGAGTAAAAATGCAACCTCTTGATTTCTAGTCTGAGGGATTTACTTGGATATTGCTATAAGGGTCAAAACAATAAAATGAGAAAAGGAGAGTTGGAGAAGAAGAGCCCTCCTCCCTTGGGCAATCCTGGAGGAGGTCAAACCATGTTTGGCTGTAAACCATAAGCTCTTATAGTCAGGCTGAGACAGTATACACTGTTCTACGTGCTCATCTGCATCGATCAGCTCTGTGATTTCGTGTTAGGAGGCGGTCGGGCACCTTGGAAAGAGCCTGGCCTACCTCATCCAGCATGGCTTGCAGCATGGAAAAGTCTCCAGCAACAGTTCCGCTGCTGGCACAGGGGAGGTGGTGCAGGCATGTGTACTTTGGAGAGGGAGAAGCATGGTGCCTCAGGGGCCAAGGAACGTGCCCATGGCACAGACAACCTCCTCCTCCATAAGCAGCACCAGGAGTGGGCACGTTGTGCACGCAACCGCCAAAGCTGCTGCTGGGCACAGGGCGGGATCACACCCAAAACTCTTTGTTTTTGCAACACAAAGGTGGAGACAGAGCGTCAGGGAAGGGGAAGTCCTACTTGCTCTTCCCTCCTGGTGAGATGTCCTGCATCCACACTGCTGCATGTCTGGGACTGCCAGCAGCAGCAGCAGCACTGCCAACCAGATTTTCAGCACCACTTCTGCTGCCCCCTCACAGGATGGGATTCGTTATTGTCCTCAGTGGAAGTTGAGCACCATTAAAAATTCAGCTATTTCAGGCTAAACTGGCCTTTATTATTGCCAGCCTCACAGTGAAATTGAGACATGTAGAGGTATGGGGTGTTTTTTTTAAAGGAACATTTCTGTACTAGGAAGCATAGCTAGTGTTATACCAGTACTGAAGTGCTATTACTAATTCATCTCAATATGCCAAAGTAGGTAGGACTGCAGTCATTTAGGACTGGAGATGTGTGCTCAGTCCTGGCAGACCGCTAGGTTCCCCTGATCTCTTACCAGGTGCCAGTACCCAGAGACCAGAGCACAAAGTGCTCAGGAGAACTTCAGTGCAAGAGGTAGGCTTTTCTGAGTGTACCCAACACTCCTGAGTTTCCCACTTAGATTAAGTGAGCTGCATGGGCAGATTCTGGCATGAAGGGGGCAAGTGGTGCAAGCAGCTGGGAGGCTGTAAGTAGGGGGCAACAAAGCCTGGATGTCTGGGAGGATGCAGGGAGGAGGCACTTGGAGCAGCTTTGCTCTTGCTTCTGGAAGTGTTGGCAATAGTTCTGGTCCCAGCCTGTGGAAACGGGCAAACCCCTCTGGCAAGTGAACTCCGTGCTAAAGAGAGGCACAGATGAGCACTTGCAATCAGTTGAGTGGTGTGCATGAAAACTGCCAGACAAATGCGAACTTGCCCTCCTCTGCCAGGCAGTTATAGTGTACATCATCATGATCCTTTGCAAACAGGGGTGCAGCAGGATCGTGGGCAGAGCACTCAGATCTAAGGGTTGATGCCAAACTCAGCAGATAAGCATATGAATGAGGAACCATCCAGAGGAGGAGTGCAATAGGAGAGGAGAAGAACAAGAAGGAGACAACATGCTCTGTGGATGCCTGCCCTGAAGAGCCTGCTTCACTGTCAAGATTGGGAACAAAACTTTGGTGTGTTTGACACAGGAACTTTCACCAGTTTTTTTACAGTGCTACTCGAATATAAGGAAAACATTTTCTGCTCTCTCTGCAAAGGTCATGGAATGACTTGCTGTCAACCCTGTGCTGTCTCTGGCTGGGACCAGGCAGGGAAGCATAAGTGGCTGAGAGCAGCTGGGCTGGGGAAACAGAGGAGCCAAGGTTTGCTGCTGGGTCTCGCACAGTGCAGAAGACAAGTCTTCTCCCCTTCCCACCCCCACCCCCGCCTCCTTTCTCTGATGAACAGAGCAGTGAGAATGGGCTTAAAGCCTATGTCAGCCCTGCCTTGATCTCCATGTGCACTCCACATCTCTTGTGACTTTGTCAACACAGCAGGCCAGACGCTGTCTCTGTCGCCAGGGCTGCCTCCTGGGCAGCTGAGCAGAACAGAGTGGAGGTGAGAAATTCCCTCTGGGAGAGATAAGCAGAGCTCTCCTTCATCTCCCTTTCACTGCTTATCCCCTCCTGCAGCTGCTAATGCATGACAGGGAAGAGCTCTGGGGACAAAAGCGGGTATGGTGTGGAAGGAAGGAAGGAAGGAAGGAAGGAAGGAAGGAAGGAAGGAAGGAAGGAAGGAATTTAAAGAGCAGCTGAACTTGCTTCTCTCACTATGGTGGAGGTTGCTTTTGACCTGAGGCAGTAGCTTGGAGTTGATGAAGGAATTTAGCACTTAACTAGTTAGAGAGCTCTGACACTATGCACCAAGGCATGACAGCACTTCAGCACCTCCCTTTAGGCATTCACTATGTGAACTCACTTTGCCCTGGCCCCATAGTGCCCTTTCTTTCCACTGCAAAGGTTCCCATGTGGTCAAATCAGGACAGGGAATGGGATGTGGTCTCTAGAAACACCTTTCCACAGTAGGTACATGCTGGCATGACAGTGAGGCTGCCTTTGAGGCCACTCCTTGAGAGTCTTGCTCCTTGCCTGGAGCAACTACTACATACAGTCCATTGCTCCTGTCTGTGATCCAAGTCCTCTTTGTGACACCATGATGGAGATGCCAGTCAGGAGTGTGGGCTTGAGCTCCAGCACTTTCAACATTTGCAGTCCTGGTTTCAGTGCTTGGAAATGCTGGTCAAGAGGGCATGCAAAGACTTTCATCCGTATGGCCCTTTAGCAGCCTGAATGAAGGAGCAGAGTTTCAAAGGGCAGTTCTCCGGGTGGGTCTAAATCAGCACTGCTCCACTTTGTCACCAGGCCCAACCTTCAGCGAGCCAATGTGACCCAGCAGCATCCTGTGAGCACCAGCAACAAGATGAGCATGAGGTCTCCCCAGCTGGGGCGGGCAGGGTCTGGGACCCCAGGAGGGGGGGGAGATCATTCCTCATTGCCCCTGTAGGACGTTACCTGCGTCATGAAAGACGTCAGCTCCAAAACCGCTGATAGGAGTAGGGATATTTCTGCATGGAGGAGTGTGAAGGAGGGAGATACTGAAGAATATACAGACTCAGCAACCCTCCTACCCCCAGGCCTCCATCTGGAGCCCAGGGCTGTGTGCAGGGATCAGGGAGCTGGCTTTACAGCACTCATTAAGTGGAGATGGTAGAAACACAGTGGAAAAAGACAGGAAGGGATAGTGTTGGGCTGTGGCCTTCCAAAGTGGTGGGAGAGTGGGTAAGCTGCTTGGAGACAAGTCCACCTGGAGGCAAAGCCCTCCTGTGTAGCTGGGACTGCTGGTTTGACCCTTGAGGACCTCACCTACCTGAGGCTTATTTATGACTTCTGAAATGGTTGCACCTTTCCTAGAGGAGTGCAGGAGGGGAACAGTATTTGTCACACTCAGTGTGAAAAGTACTAGTGACAATAATAAACCCATACTTAAGCATGGACTCAATCCCATTTTAATTGCCCCTGAGGTCCTATCTTATGGACTGGCCATGCAATTAAAGACTTCTCTCCTACCAGCTAATTCATCTGTACTGGACCCTTGGGCAATCTCTCATAGGTGTTATTTTAAATATGCAAGTGCAAATGATCCCTATTGCTTGCCACCTGAGGTCACTGAAATTGCAGCAATATCTTTGTGTGCTGTGTCCCCTCAGGGAAAATGGCCAACTTGAGATTGCCCGCCGTGAAAAGTACCATCTTTCCAACTCCATCAAAGGGGAGAGAGCTTGATATTCAAGGCTTTGGTTTAGTCATAGCTGCCTCTATTTTGCAGGCAAATATATCCACGCAGGCCTCTGAGTGCTTTCTAATGAGGTCAGTTCCTTCAGGGGTGAAAGGAGACTGGGTGCCTTCCAAGCTGAGATGCTAATGGTAGTAAGCATATGGTGTATGTGTGTAAATTATAACCCAACTACGTGCTAACATGCCAGCACCTTCCTGGCCCTGTTTTCTGGAGTCTCCCTGCTGCCCCACGGGTGAAGAGCTCCATTCATCCTGTAGGCCACCCAGCTCTCCTACAGAGAAACACTGAATTTTTAAGTGATGGATTTAAAGCTATCGAAAGGAAGCAGGATTAGCAGGGTGAGAGACCTTTCAACCAGTTATCTGTGCTTGGTCTCAATGCTGTGAATCACTGGCACTCCCCAGGCACTTCCCTCTGTGCCTCATACAGGGAGCTCTGTCCTGCCACACAGGGACTATCACTGCTCTCCCCACACTGGCCCTGGCTTCTGCTTTCCAGCCACCAACTGTGGCAGGACAGGAGTGAGCTGCAACACACTCCGTTTTCCTTTCCACCCCATGCTGGTGCTGGAGGATGCTCTCCCTCAGACTGGATTTCCTCCTCTCCCGTCTGCAAATCCTACAGCTGGAGACTGTCATTTCTGCCCTGAAGGTCACTGAGCTGGGGGAGTGAGAGGGTGCGGGAGCCCAGCACACAGAGGGTACATTTCCCTCTCAAGGCCTCCTCCGGTCCCTTGGCCCCAGCCCCGACTGGCTCCAGACCCAGTTACTTGCTGGCAGTTCTGCTGAAGACCTCTGCCTTCTGCTCTTACCTGCCTGGACTCTGCCCCTGCATCTCTCTGCCCTGCTCCCTGCGTTGTCCCAATTCCTTGGTCTCTTGCAGAGCCCTGCAAGGTGGCAGCTGTGCCATGTTTTTTGGAGCCTGAGCCAAGAATCAGGCCTGCAGTTTAAGAGACTTTCTGCTGAGCCTCCTCTCCCATCACAGCATTGCTGGAGGGTGCAGAAGCTCATTTAGAAAGTGATGGCACTGCTTGGGTGCTGAGGGAAAGCGTTTTGCAGCCAGAATGGCCCCCAGCAAGACAGGTCTTCTAGGATTTGGTGTGACTCCCATGGCCAAGGCTGGGAAGGAGAGCCTTGCCAGTGGTGCACACTGTCAGCCCGTGGCTGTTTTGCTCCCCAGGTGTAAAGCTCCCAACTTGTTTTATTTTTCAATAAACACCTTCATTAAGGCTGTTTCTTATATGACAAAGGGGAGAGAAGATGAGGGTACAGGGAGGGGGAAGTCCAACCTGCCCAGGTTAAGGCATGGGGTTTGCTGAGTGGCAGGCTAGGCTGGACAGTCAGGCTGCAGCCCCCAGTGCTATTAGGAGCTGGGGCTGGGAGCGGGGAGGAGGAGAAGACCCCTGTGCCAGGCCTGCTTGCCCCAGAGGTGTGGGTTGTCTGGAGGCTTCCAGGGAGCCCTTATTTCTACTGGTGGCCCTGCTCACATACCTCTTGTAGCATCCACCATGCTGAGTGGCACTGATAAGGATCTATAGGGGAAAGGGGGCTGGGAGAGATCTGCTTTACAGCTCCCCAGCTCCCCAGGCGCCTCCTGTCACCATGGATCCTGCCAGCCCAGCCAGGCCCATGTCTGTAGGGACAGGGCTTTCCTGGGAGAGGGTGTTTGTGTTGCAGGGGGAGCCCGTGCCCTTGACAAGGGTCACATTGCTTCTTAATTTCTTGCTGGAAGCGCATCTGGAAAGTTTAGTCAATTACTGGCTGGAAGACTCCCTCACAAGAGCATGGTATTTACGAGTTCCCCCAGCCTGGGGGGTGCCGACCGCAATTAGAGGAGACGAGGGAGTGAAAGTTGCCTGTGGTGAACTCCGGGACAGTGGAGCTGTGGAACAACCCGCTGGCCACTGCTGTAGGGGCAGCAGCTCCTGGGGTGATCTGGGAATGGGTGACAGACCTGAGGACTGGAGGGAGAAAGGCGGTAGCAGAAAGTTTGTTGTGGGGAGGAGGTGAGGAGGATGGAGCAGGATGGGAGGAGCAAATAGGAGGATTGTGCACACATATCCTGACTCCTTTGCTGTGTCTGAGACCCCAGTATGTAATCTGATATAACAGATGTTAGATTTGTGCCTATGTGGAGTCCTTTTGGGCCCCACAGAGGGGCTTCAAAACATGCTTCACTGTCATACATATCCTTTAAATGCTGTGTGTTGATGAGGCAGCATTAAGGGGTCATCAGCCTTGTCCATTCCCAACGATTTTTTGCCTCCATAACCCCATTAATTAAGGGAAGGAAAAGTCATCCTGTCTCTCACATTGATACAGTTTTGCTGGCAAGAGTCTTAAGACAATGCACTGTACTGCTGGCAGAAAATTCATCCAGGATAAGCCACCCTGGCACGTGCAGACTTTTTGTTAGTGGAAACTGAGTCTCTGCTGGGAGGGTTTTCCTGGCTGGCAATGAGAACCAGCTGTGCTGTATGGTGGCAGGTGAAGAAGCTTGTGGTCAGCAATCTGAGTCAAATAGTATAAGAGGACCAACTGGAGGACCATTTTATTTGTCCCCTTGTCTCCACAGTCCCCATCTCATCAGTGATCTTTTTCATGGGCCAGCAAAGTGAGACCAGAGTTGCTCCTTGCTAGACTTGCCCCATGTCTCATGCACTGCATTAGCTACCAGGGTGGTTGCACTGCTTGAAGACACGCACCCATCCATGGAGCCAGAGGGCTTGTCCTCACCAGTGTGTCAGTGTGAGAGTAGGTACATGCATACAGTAATTGAAGAGATCAAGGCTGAGTGCGCCCAACAGACCGACAAAGCCAATTACCCCTCAGGAATTTCTGCTCCTCAGGCTCGGATGGTGATTACAAAACCTTTGCCATTAAAAATTAGCCAAGGGAGAAACTTGTTGCCAGAGTTCAGCAGAAATTTCCCATGCCCATCTGATACAAAGAGTGACCACAAAGTGTGCAGCTGCCAAACCATGGGCATCACCTTTTCACAGGCTTGACATTCCCTGTGCTTTAGGAGATGGGTAGCATGACACATAGATGCATGTATATCCACAGGAACAGAGCATGTGTCCACATCTGCTGGTACACAGAGCACATGAACTGTAAAGCTGCAGTAACAAGAGGCTGGGAAACCCACAGTGATTGCGCTGACAGCTTCCATTTCTGGCTGTGTGCTCTGGGCCCAGCTGCAAGGTCTCAGGGTGGAGGTGGTGGAGGCACGAGTGGCTGCAATAAGGGCCAAGGGAAGGGGCCCTGCTGCTGAGATCCTGTGAGTGAGATCCTGTGAGATGAAAGGAAAGACACATGCTGCCCCCCACCTTGTGCAGGTGGCAACAGGATCACTGGGTGTATGGGGTGAAGGGAATGAGAGTGGGAAGGCTACGGTTGGACCAGTACTACAAGCCTGGCTGTCCTGTTCCTCTTTTGGAGTCCTTCTGCCTCCCTGGCCTCCCTGCTTAGTGTGGGTGTTCACTGCAGAGTTAATAAGATTATAACTCCAGTGTTGCTGGTAACTTATGTCTTATCCACACCCACATCCCTATAAATCAGAGATGCTTTTTGACTTGAGCTGGCTGGCCAGCCAAGGAGATGGGCTAGAGTACAACCCCAAGGCTGCTGACATAACTGTTCTGCAATGCGGGTGCAGCTAGCCCCTCTCCCATGCTGCTATGTGCTCCAGGAGTTCCCTTCCCTTCCCTGGGTCAGACTGATGTTTCTCCTCCCAGTCCTTCGGGAAAGGGTTTGTAGAGCCATGCCATTTCCTGCACAGCACTTGGGGCTGTGGGATAAGCCCCCAAAAGCATGGAGAGGAGCCAGTGAGGCAGAGCTGCTTTTCTGCAAAGTCAGCTTATGGAGAGTGAGACTGGGCAGTAAACTACATGAATTAACTCCATCATGCAGATGAAGACTTGCTGGCATAAACCCTGCTCATCCTAAAGGTTGGGTCTTGCAGTAGAAGAACTGGCAAAAATCTCTCAGTATGCTGCCAGTCCTACCATTTTTCATTTCTCCTCCCCTGTAGGGTTTGGTAGTGGAGCTAGGAAACTTTTTTATAAAAGTCTATTTTTTGGATGTTGGTGTTTGTGGCAATTCTCTCCTATGCAAAGAAAATAACATCAGGCTAGAGTCCACTAACATCTCAGTTATGCCCAAACCACTCCACATATATTTAAAGGGAATTAAAATGCCAGATTAGGCTATTGTTAGCCCTTTGCATCACATGACTGTCACTCTGGTATATTCCTCCTCCCCCTTTTATTCTCTTTATACTGACTGATTTCAGTTTTGGGAGGATATTGCCACTAGAAACCTCTTAGCAATGGCTCTGTGAAAGCTTCCTGGGAATTCACTACTCCTTGTAACCTTGCAACCACAGGTCACTTTTACTACTGTGGCATGTGTTGCTGTTTTCTGACCTGTGAGTAAGGAAGGAGAAGGGATGTGATCAAGTCACTTGGCCTTTGATTCTCCTGTCTGGGGGAATTAGTGTGAATGATGAACCTTTTTGGAAGTTTCACACCTCTTCTCTTCCAGACCTTTTAAGCCTCACTAAAAGTCACTCCCCAAAACTGAATTTGCTGGTACAACTCTGGGTCTGGCCCTGCACAGAGCAATTTGTGAATGAACATCTGAGTTAACCACATCTGGGGGCAAGAGCAGGGGATGGCACCTGGTAAGAAACCCACAGTAGAATCAGGGCTTGTGTTAGCGACCCTGCATCACCTTGACAGCAATATCTGCAATTTGAAATCCCTTCTTGTAGTTGTGCTTTTATAGCCTACTGAAGAGGCCCCAGGTTACTCTCCTGGTGCATGGGCTGTATGAAAGATAGAGTACCTTTACAAGACAGGAACTTCATGCTCCAACTCAAGAAGAAATAATCCAGTTACTTGGTTTCCTAGGCTCTGCTTCTTGTTTTTCCTGTGCTCCATGTATATGCCTTGTAGCCTTCTGTCCACTAATTTGCGGTGATTTGTTATGCTTTTTGTCTCTGCCCGCCAGTGAAGAGCCCCCACAAACCACTTCCTTTTGCTCCAGTCAGTCCTTGGTAAATTCACTGACTAAACTAACTAAAGTTGTCCGGTACCACATAGTGTAACTCTTAACGCCTGCGTTTGCAGTCTCCCCAGCATGCTGCTCTTACAAATATGCCACAGAACAGTCTGGAGGCAGGACGTGCTGGTTGGATTTAACAGAACAGTTCTTTCATCCTACTCCTGTTAAACCATCTTTTGTCCCTGATGTCTGAGTACTTGCGGAGACCTTGTCCTAGGACTGCCTTATTTAATGGAATCTTTGCTTGATTCTGGCTTGATTTAGGGAAAGCCTGTGTAGCTCTGGCACAGAAGAGCAGTATCAGGCCTTGGTCTATTCCTGTCCCTCTTCTGAACCCCGTTCCAGCTCGGGCTTTGGAGGCTGTGGTCCTGTGTGCTACTGTGCTGGAAAGGGTCCATCCTTTGAGCACCACCTCATGAAGCCATCTGGTGCTGACCACTACTCCCTTTTCTTGATGCAGAGAAAGCATGCAGGGTTGAAGTTCCCCTCACTCAGCCTCATGAGCTCAGTTCAGTGTGTGCTACATGAGACCACCTGCTTGATGCCTCACTGGGGCTGCATAGGATCACACGGTTCAGGCTTCAAGAGCTGCCATGTGGGTGTGCCTGCACTTTCTGCACAAGAAGAAGCACAGATAGTTCCTTGTAATAGCCTTTGTTTCAAAGCTCTGGGGAGATCTTCAGAGCCTGTCTGTCTCCTATGTCAGCTTCCTTTGCATGTCACTGGAACACACACAGTGTGTGGGAGAGGTAATGACACTGGAAGTAGAAAGTACTCACAATGTAAACATACTTTCACCTTGCACAGATACAAGAGGAGAGCCCAACAAATGGCCCTGCAAGGAAGAGAATATCCTCTCAGCCTGGTGTGTTTGCTAGAGGAAGATCGCAGACACTGCCTACACAGACACTGCATTTTCTGCAGGGCAGTCTGATGCTGCTAGGAACACTGTCTCTGTGGCTGCACTTGTTTACTGCAGTGTGATGTGGCTTTTGGAATTGCAGCACAGAAATGTCAAAAAAGTTTTATACTTGGCTGTCATCTCACAAAGCTGTGGCTTGTAAAACTGAGGCTGTCCTATCTTTTCTTCCAAATATTTAAGAAAAATACTTGGAAATGTCATTCTGTAGAAAGTTTTGATTTCTGACTTTTCTGATTAATTTAAGGAGAAAACAGAGGTCCTGGAATTTCCCACTGAGCAGAATTTCTGTTTTTCCGCCAGCTTGACTCAGCAAGAACATTTCCCACAGGCATTTGACCATGAGCATTCGTACTACCTAGACAGTTTTTGTGAATCTCTGAAGGTGGTGAAAGCAAGAGAAAAAGTATGTCATAAATCCTCAGTTTCTGCTTCATGCCTTCACATAAGCAGAGGTCATCTCACCTTTCTCTCTGTTCTCCTATAGAGGTTTCCTGAGAATAGCCTGTGTAACTGGGTACCAAAGCAAAGGTCCATGGAGGGTTGGAAGGGCCAGAGCTGATGGAGATGTGCTTTGTGAATTGTTCCTTGCATACAGCTTCCTCCTTTGTTTCTCTTTATGAACGAGCTCAGTTTTTACAACACAACTTCTTCATTGCAATTACACTGAAATTTCAGTCTCTTTTTTTTAGAGGTGGAAAACTGACTTTCAGAAATGTTTTTTCAGGTGTCATTTTTGCTTGTGGGTTCACCGGTAGAGAAGGAAACAGTGGGGGTGAGAGACAGAGTGGGGGCAAGAGGTAGGGAAGTGCTCCAGTGACAGTGCTCCAGTGACAGTGCTCCAGAAATAACCGAATCACTGGTTTGAGAAGCCTTGTCCCAAGCCCCAGTGTTGATACAGGAGAACAACTGGAAATGGTCTGGCCTGTCCTCACCAAATGGGGTATAAGGACTGGAGTGATGGAAATTTTACCATACTTCTCTCTTTGTGTGGTTTCTTCTATCAAAGCTGCATTAGGAAAGAAACCCAACGAATACCTAATAAATATCTTACCTTTTTTTTACCAAAAAACCTCCAAAATCTTGAGGATCTTCCTGGTACTCCTAGCAGAGGTTTGCTGAACCCAAGTGTAGCTCTTGAACTGATGAAGTTTGTGGCCTGGGGGCAGCATGAGGTCGGATAAGATGTTCTGGCTGGCCCTCTCTGGCCTTCAGGGTCTGTGAACCTCAGCTGAAACAATGTTACCCTGAATCAAGTTCAAAGTCTATGAATTGAGAATTCAAGCCTGAGCCTAGTTCAGTGGAAAGGAACAAATTCATGGTATTTGATGACAGTGCAAGATGTTACTAGGAAGTTTCCCTGTGTATGCATAGCAAAAGCCAAGTAACTGACTGTGTTCATGGCCAAAACTTTTTTTTTTTAATGGAGTGAAAATAGAACCTAAAGTGCAATAAATATCTTCTAAATGTGTCTTAATCTCAGGGCTGGTGCAGGAGGACTGACAGTTTTAAAAGCTTGCTGGAAACCTGAGCTTTGATTGCTGCTGTCAAGGTAGCTGCTGCCTCTTCCATGGTTTCATAAGGGATATGTCCGCTAAATTTGTGTCTGGGCCTAAGCCTGCACTTACAACCAGTCTTGTCTGGTGTCCACCTGGCTTTCCTCAGGCTGGCGGTGTGGTTTCAGTGACAGTGTGGCCATGCGTGTGCTGACCTGCAGGTGTCCTGCACCTTAGCATGTCCAAAGAAGGGCAATGAAGCTGGTAAAAGGTCTAGAAAACATGCCCTGTGAGGAGCAGCTGAGGGAGCTGGAGGTGTTTAGTCTGGAGAAAAGGAGGGTCAGGGAAGACCTTATCACTCTCTACAACTACTTGAAAGGCAGGTGTGGTGACCTGAGGGTTGTTCTCTTCTGTCGTGTCTCAAGTGAAAGGATGAGAGGAAATGGTTAAATATCAGAAAAAAAATATCACTGAAAGAGCAGTCAGGCGTTGGAATAAGTTGCCCAGCAAGGTGGTTGAATCACTATCTATGGAAGTGTTCAAGAGGCACTGAGATGTGCCACTTGGGGACATGGTTCAGGGGTGATTGTGGTGGTGCTGGGTTGATGGTTGGACCAGATGATCTTGAGAGTGTCTTCCAGCTTTGATGATTCTGTGATTCTGTGACATGGGTGGGGATGGTTGTATTAAGCAGGGCTATGGGAGCTCACTGGGCTTTAGACCACTTCCTGGCAAGGCCTCCCTTGAGCTGTGTGAATGCAGAAAGAATTCATCCAGGTAACCACAAACAGGAACTTTAGGCAATGTATGTGAGAAACACTAAATCTTCAATGGTTGCTCATAGAATGAGGTCTGTTAGATATCAGAGAACTGATCATGGCAGTCTTATACTTTTTGTAGGTAAATAGCATAGTCAGTGATTGCCAGGAGATTCGTACATTTTTGGTAGAATTTGTTGTTTTATAATGATAGGAGAATGAAGCACCTGAAGATGGCAAGGCATATTGCGATCTGGCTTTTTACAGGTACTTAAATTTAAAAAACTTAAGTCATTTATTTTCTTGCTTGGAAGATGACAAGAAAACCACAGTGACTTTTCCAAAAATTGCTTCTGCAAAATAATGTCTCTCATTTTTCTTTCAAATTCTCAGGAAATACCAGGTGACTACAATAGTTATGCAAAAGGCACAGGGAACATCAAGACCACTTTGCTGAACTGTTTAGAGCTGTTCAGGAATAGATCCATTTCCACCTTCAAGCTGAACTCTTTGTTATGTTCTAAGATAGAAGTGAGGTTTTGCAAAGCACCCCACTGTGCGTGGTTTTCAATGCCTGTGGGCTGACAGACATGCAGGACCATAGGAGGTCTTGGTTTGTCTGGCATTCTTTGAAATAGTTTGTGACCATATTTGGGGACATTCGATTTCTCTAATTTATCTGAATGCAAAACCAGTAACAAATTAAACCACTTGGAACTCCTGAATCATTAAAGTAACAGAAAGGAGACATCTCCTGGCTTCATTTGGGAAACCCATCCTTCCTTCTTGGTGAAAATTTTGTTCCAAGCTCTTTCTAAAAGCTTTTTAATAAGCTACTCCACAAACAACTAATCATCCTACCCCAATCTGTGCTTTCTTTCTTTTTTTCTTTCTTTCTTTTAAACAGGCTGTTGGTGCAAGTGATGTCAGGATCAAATTTGTTGTTAGCATGGAATATAGAAGAGCCCATAGCTGTGCAGGGAGAACAGCCAGGAAAGGCTTGAGCAGCAGAGGCCAAGAAGGGGAGATTAAGACTGACAGCTTGTGGAAATGAGAAGCTCAGATCCATAAGGGATGAAGGAATGGCATGCAGTGCTATCAGATGAGACCCCTGTTTGCTTGCTAATACTGCACTTTTATCTCTCTTTGAGCCCTGGGAACAACTTCAGGGATCACTGAAATGTGGCTCTGCAAAGCTAGGAGGGAAATTGTGAACAGGAAAATCTTACCTTTAAGAAGTGATTTCCAGGAAGAGATTCCAGAACAGGCTCAGCTGTGCAATACAGTATGTGTGTCAGCTCCTCCAAATTAAAATGAGCTAAGAAATAAGTAAGGCACATTATTTTCTCTCTTTAGTTCTGTAGAATTTTGTTTAGGTTCTTTTTCCTGCTGTTCTGAAAGCATAGTTTTGTTTTAACCCATGCTTTGTGAAATTCTGCGTGCTTTTGCTGCCTGAGTAGAACGTTATAACTGTGAGTGGTTAGGTCTGATTGAAATCTTCTCTGTGTTCAGGTGTAATTAACATGCCAACCTCAAGAAGCTGGCCAATGGCCAACACGCTCTGCAGCACTGCTAACATCTGTCACCCTGGCTTGTCAGGAATCAGAGATGTTTCTTTCCCCAGAAGCCAAAGAGCTTTACTGACATCAGGACTCTGCGTGGTCCAGAAGGGAGAAACAAGTCCCCAAGACCGGTCATTATTCTCAAGGACATCATTTGGTGGGGTCCTCTTGACTTACTTCCCACCCAGTCTCTATTGCTCTTCTGCTCTCATCACAGGGCAAAGCAGAAAGGGCAGAAATGTTTCTCTTGTGTCTGAACTCGCAGAACATTTAAAATTTGGGTGAGTGCCTAGATGGGATGGGTTCGGGATGATCCCATTCTGCATTACGATTCCAGGCAGGGCAGAGTATGCGCTCACACTGCTTGCTGGGATGTGTGGAGTCACTGCTCAGATGGCTGCAATAATGTGGTACAGGTTGCCTGGTTTACTTGTGTATTGTCTTATATGGTCCCCATCACTACAATGTCTGAGCAACATATCTTATAAAGCAGAGGAGTTGGTAACCAAGGGATCCCTGTTTATTAAAGTCAGGGTGATGCAGACAGATGCACACATTAGCATCCTTTTATCATCACCTATGGCCCAGAGATGCCTATCTTGAAACTCCAGAGGGTAGTACATCCATTGCTAGGCTTTGCATGTTCCCTACACTAACTGGTCCCTGATTGGGTTGCTTCAGATAGCAATGGTGAATGAGAGGGATGTGTAGGCCCTGGTGCCTCCAAGGCTCCTCCAAGGTACTCTTAGTTTCACAAAAGACACCTCTGGGACCACAGGCGAGTATCTGGCTTCTCAGGAAGCTGAATGTTGCTCTCTAGTACCCTCTAGGGTTCAGAAGACACAGGACCTGGGAACACTTGGATGTGGGATGGAGTCCACAGGAGCAGAGCCACGGATTGGGCAAGAGTGCGGAGGAGACACACTGGTCACCTCACAACTACTCCCATCCAAAGGGCTCTAAAGTACTGTGTTTGGCAGGGGTGTAACTGGTCCTTGTCTTGCAGGCCAGCCTGAGGCCCTCACATCACCTCTGTCCCACCTGCAGGGCTGACCCAAGCAGCAGATGGGAGGGAGTGACTCACCACCCCACAGCCAAGTCACTGAATCATAGCATTTAGAAGCAGAGGCGTGGTAAGGATACTTGGTCTAAATCCCAACTCTAAAACAATGAGCCTGAGGGGTCTTTATTGTCCATCACAGCGCAGACAATAATATTTTTGTTACCAGAGCAATTGCCAGTGGGATGTGGGGACAGCAGCCCTCTGCGTACCAGAAGGCACAAGAAAATATTGCTCAAAAGTTGTGTCATGTTTTGGATTGCTAGTCTTGATTTATTGCTTCTCCCTGCCTCTGGGGATGCAGTGTTGAGGCAATCCAGGAGTAAGGATGCTGCATTTTTGGAGCACAGTCAGGGCTGGACCGTTAGCATTATTTGTAAACACAGCTTAGTTCTTCTCACCAGGAATAAAATCCACTTATCCTGCAAACAAAGCTTGTTCAACTGCAGGCCCCTTACACTGCCACTTCCTGTTTCTCCCCTATTTCCTAAGAAGAAGATAAACTTAATCCTGTTCATATTTCAATGATAGCTAACTTTTTACTCCCTTTTCCACTTTTCTTGTGTTTGGACTTATAGCCATGAGACCAACTCTACGCTTCTCTACATTTGTTCCTTCCTAGAAAAAGCGGGTTGGAGGTGTTCCCAGGAAAATTCAGCCCCAGCTCAAAGCAATAAAAAAGATGTCTCTGAGCTGTCTCTTTTCCTTTACAGAGTCTCCAGGAGGAGTGTCTGCCTCTGGTCTTGGGGGAGAATATACTGGGAAAGAGGTTTATGGGGAAAGAATAAGGGAATGCCTGGGAGGAAAGTGGCAAGAGGTTTTGCTGTAGGCTAGCAAGGAGGGAGAGTACTGGAGCGGGCTGAGCTCAGCCCCTGCTATAGAAGGACACCCCACATGCCACCAGCAGGACCTATTTGGATGCAGGCTTTAAGGAAGTCAGATGGATGGGCTGCTGTCCTTGAAAAGATGGGGTTGCTGAGTCATCATTCTGGTGAGGCTAAGAGAGGGAAATGTAGGATCTGTATTAAGCCTCCTGTCCTGGGGAAAGAAGGACGAAGGAGGGTTATGGCTTATCTAGAGGTATTACATCCCCCATGGTTCAGGGCAGCTGAGGCAAACAACATACAGCTAGATCTCAGTTGTTTGAGGGGCAGCTTGAAGAGAAGGAGAAAGCCACAGTGGGAGAGAGCAACCTGAAAACTCAATGCAAGCTGGGGTGCAACACACGGTAGAGCCTACCCTGACATGAACAGGAGCAGACTGCTTGCTTCCATGCCATGTACCTCAGTGAACAACTTGCCAAGGTGTGAAAGACCCTGCCATGATACAGGAGACAGAGTTGGGTCTGAGCCTTGAAACTGAAGAAATTAGATGCGTAACAGGAGGGAAGCAACACTGAGAAAGAACGAACTTGAAACCATGGAAACGGGTCTCCCCCCTCCTTCACTTCACTCCCATCTGTATTTCCCAGAATAGATACTGAACTCTGGTTTCTTTTGATGAGACAGGCATTTGGGTCAGTGCAGTTGTGAGTAAAATAGTTATTGCCAGGCTAGGTGAAGCAAAGAAGCAAAACACTAAAGGTCTTCCTTGCTTCTCCTCCTGAAGCTGCCTCATCATCTAGAGGCAAATTAACAGTCCCTCTGGGTCACAAAGTCAGAGGCAGGGATTAGTATGAAGAGCTTCTAGGCAAACAGCCTAACTTCCATCATCTCCTGCTTATCTTGTTTGGTGCCAGTGATTCATTTTCTCAGCTACAGATCTATTGGCCTTTTGAGCAAAATCCTGACATTTTAGCTTGGCGTCAGAATTTCCCTCAAGATTTTGTTTCTAAGTGCATATAGACCCCACTGCCCATATCACAGATCCAGTAAGATTTCAGCAGCCACTCCACCCACTGCTGTTCACATGCATGAGGAGAAATCTGCACCCTAAACTTTTAAGTCTGGTAGGGCTGGGGAATGTAAGTGTGAATGGTGTCGGGTGGGTAAATTGAGAGAAATATGGAAGGTAACTGATGAGGGAAAGGGCAGCTAAAACCAAGGACGAGGGACAGAGGGAAATGGAGGAGGAAAACCTGAGTATGAATACGTGGAAGAGATTACTGAGGCCCTCTTGGATTCAGCCTTTAGAAGTGGTGTGTTCATCCATAACTACTGAAAATGATCAGTTATGCTCATGCAATATTTGAAGAAGAGGGCGGCACTGATGGGTGTCTTGCTTGAAACTGTACAAGGGTAACACTGGACTCCTGGGAATGGCCACCTGGAGGGGTTATGGTGACTGCAGTGACCATAAGTCCTCCTTTTCCTCTGCTTGGCTTACACTAGCCAAACATCAAGCACAAAAATTGTTCCACCACAGCCTCTCCTTCCCCCACTAAAAAAAAGAAATCATCTGTTCAGAACAGCCTCTTCATTCTGATGCACCAAAATAAGTATACCACTAAGGAGACAGATATATAATCCATTAAAAAGCTCTGTACTCATTCATCTCCATCCCCAAGTATGAGATGCAGAGAAGAGGAATCTCCTTCTGAGGAGGTGAAAGGATAAAATCAAAGACCAATGAAACAATCTGAAGATGAGACTGGGGATACAGTGAGAGATGTCTCCACAAGCACGGAGGAAACATTCCTCCTGGAGATCATCAGATAGACACATATCTGCTTTGGGATGTACCAGATCCTTCTGGTACATCCTGCAGACAAATATCTAGAGGGGGGTAATTTCTAGCTAAATGAGGTTCCAAACTGAGGTGAGTAGTTTTCTCTCTAAGCAAGGAAGGAGAACACACTCTTGCTTATTTCAAGGACTCTGGTACTCAAGAGAGGTAATGAGAACAAGGAGAGCTCCTGCATACGAAGACAAACCATACTTAACACCAAACACACTCTGTTCTTGGCAGTGCTTGAGCTTCAGCTGTGTTGAGATCAGGCTCAGCTGCACCCCTTTGCAGTAATTGCTAGTGCAGATATGCAGCATACGCAGCGCTGGGACTTTGTGAGGAACACAGCCGCTTAGATGGATGCTCAGATTGCAAAACTCCATACTGAGCCCTCCCGTTGGTTCCAGGAAGTTTAGTGTACAAAGCGTTTTCAAAAGCTTTCATCATGATAGACACTACAGGGGGCTGAGGAATAAGCCTGTGATCACACTAACCTGTGCAAGCTGGGGATCTGTGGAAAATATTATTTCTGGTGTATGGAAAGGGAGCCTTCCTTCCTGCAGTGGTATTTCTGGCATGGTTACAACCCCAGAAGCAGCAGAGAGATCCTGGCTGGAATGTCGTGGGCATCTTGATACTGGAGAGAGCAATAAAACTGGCTAAAAAGCTCTGTTTTATGTAAGAGCAAGCAAGTGCTACAGGTGCCTTGCCAAGTCAAAATACAACTGGGTTTATGGCCTTGTTTGTTTGTTGACATTGTGTGATCAGGACAAGAAAGAAAAATGGGAAGAGGGAATGGTTTGCATGTTTCTAAGACAGAGACAACAAAGTTGTTGCCTTGGTGTTTTCCTTGATTTTGATGTATGTTTCAGAACCAACAGATGTCCCATGTCTAAATTTACAGAGTTATTGTTAACAAAGATACTGTCCTTTCCCTGTGTTTATTAGATGCCAATATTAAGAAAAAGAAATTAATCCTTTCATTTAAATCCCTACATGCTATTCTCTTTTTCTTATGATGTAAGAACTGACAGTAGTTCTCACACCATCTCTTGATTTTCAGCTTAAAGGAGTCTAAGTACAGAAAAGAAAAGAAATCACTCCTTTTGAAATTCTATTAAAGCATTATTAAACATCTACCTCTTAAAGTCTATAAATTCAAACAGGTTTTCTTTGGAGGTTAAGTTTAAAACATTCTTAAAAGTTGATGCTGTAATTCAGAAATTTAGAGGAAGAATCACATTTAGAGGCAACCAGAGGCTTTGAGCACTTGTTTTTCCCTGCTTGTGATCCCCTTTATCCTTTTTTTCCCCTTCATATCGTTTCTGTTCTAGTTTTTAATTCCTTATGGAGGTCAGACATTTGAGGCATCCAATTCTGATTGATTGCCGTGGAAATAGCGATGAGGCAAAAGTGAGAGCAGTGACATCATGGGAGAAACAGATGGCAAGAGCTGATGAACTTCTAAGAAACAAAGACACTTCTGCCAATAAGTGTTCCTAGAGAACAAGAAAAACAAAACTGAGAAAAGCAATCCTAGTTCATAATGTAAAGAGAGAGTGCATTATTAAGGAAATTACTCCTTACCAGTAGACTGTCTGAAAGGAAGAAGAACTAGTACTGTGAATGGCTTTTTGGACTCCTCTAGGCCTTTAACTCAAACTAAATTAAAGCAGTGTTGAATACTTGAAGAGCAGAGAGTAGGAGATCATTCAGGGTGCAAAATCTCCCAGACACTTCCACATTATTTCTAAGATTGTTTGGAGCACGAAACTCACAAAAAACCTCCCTCTTTGCTCAGGCATCTTTGGAACATTTGCTTTTAGGGAACAAGACTCCCCACAACAAACCAGGCTTTGCAGTTTTGGAGTGGTATTGGTGTCTTTAATAACCTCTTTGAGATGCTGACATTGTGTAAATGTAATTAAATTTGGAAAGGATTATGGATAAAGTGACAGTCAGCCCTGCTAATAAAGAAAGGATAAACCAGGAATATGCACCAATGTTTGTCTGTTGTCTTCTAGTGTGAAGAACATGAAGAAATAGTTGATTTGGGGAGGAGGGTGGCAAGGCTTTTGAGTTTCATTATACCACCTGTCATAATACTGGCACTGCAATTACTCTAGTGTCTAAATATGAGACTATTTTGTGATTACAAGCTTGATTAAAAGCCTGCTATCCAAGGTTTCTGTTCTGTCTCTAGCTGCATGATCAGTAGGGGTAGTAGTTGCGATGTCTACTTTTCACTTGATTTGGAGAGGATCTGAGTGTAATGAGTAATGAAGGCAATTGAGTTGATACACCTTTTTGATATAAATTTAGAGATGATGAAGTATTTTACCTCACATTACTTTGGGGAAGTATGAGCTGGCATTATGGAAGACTGCATCTTATTGGCATATGCTTAGTGACACCAGACAAGCATCTCTTCCCTTGAATGAAGTTTGCCGTGAAGTCATTCTTCCTCTTGCTGAGACAGGGCAATCTGATTCCACTGATGGCAGCAGAAATACTTGAACTGAAGTTGTTGGGTTTAAGGCTGAGGCTTAAGCCTAGCTGTCTTCAGGTGAGTGAGTAGATACCTCAAAGAAGGACTAAAGGGTTGTAATTCCTTCATAGAAAATACCCTTTCTTTTTTTCTACTACTATTTGATCACATCATGGAAAACACATAGATATTACTTCATGCACTACAAAGATCCAAATCCCAGTGACTATTGAAGTGCCTTTCTATTAGGCACTTTGAGGATCATACACTTTCATCTCCCTTAACTTTTGATGTTTATGTTTGAACTTTTGCTCTAGGCAAACTTTATAGCCAATGGAAAGAGATAGGCACTTCCAGGACTTGGTTCATCTGAGCGCTTTTCAACATCTACCTTAAAATGAGATTACCCATGCCCCAGAATGCCTGTTTCTCTCTGCTGACTGTTAAAGTAAGTCTAGACGTCTAGCTCTGATGTAAATGCCAACATCTGGACAAGTTTATCCCACCAGGTTTGTCCCCTGGTAAAATCCAGTACAGAGAAGAGTGAGGCTGAAGAGAAATCCAGGGAGAAAATGATAAAGTGATCAAATTCCCACACCAATTCAAGGCCAGTAAGGATCAGAATCGGTGCAGAGGCCTGACTCACCCCCTTATCTATGGGTTTGTTGGGAAGAATTTTTAGATTTCAGAGGGAGGAGACCAGAGGATCTGAATGTTTTGACAGGATTTGTGGAAATAAGCTAGTAAGTATTGGCCCTGTATGTAAATGAAGTTATCCCATTAGCCTAAACTCTATGATAGTCTTCTGGCTTTAAAACATGAGCTGTTATATGCAAAGGATCTGAACATTGTGGGGAAAAAAAACAAAGAGAGAAAAGAGGAAAAATAGTACAAAGGAAAAAAAAAAAAAATAAAAAAAAGCTTTTGTGTTCTAGAGGAACACAGAGCCGCTATGGGCTAGGTCATCCAGTGACAACTGTCCTCCTTATCCACAACCAGAGCAAAAAAGCAGTGCTAGGTGGTGTGTCACCAAAGAAAACCGCTTCTTTTATCAGATCCCTCAGAACAAAGGAGCCTGTAGATAGCTGTTTTCTCACATACTTGAGAATACTTGACGATTTTTAAATTTCTTTCTTTTCTACCTCTACTCATCAAACCAACAGACACTGAATTCTGTCTCTTTAAATTTGGTCCCTTGAGATACTGGAGCTTTAGAGTTACTGAACGTGACCAAGACAGCATAACACACTGTTTACTGTTCACTCATACATATTTTTCTTGTTCTTCTTTTAAAATTTCCCTCTCAAACATTAAAGATGCATCTGTTCTTAAATTTTCAGTGTCCTGTTGCTGCTTGCAAAGACAATTACTATTTTGTGTGAGGAACGCCCTCTGTGTGACTGTAGTATATATTTATTACTGAGTTTACTGTAATAAAGTCAGTTAAAATTCATTTAGTGCAAGGACTAGAATATCAGTGTAGCTGGTGGAAAGTGAACCAGCAACAAATGTCCTACATAGGTGTATTCATATATGACTTGTTATAAAATACAGCATAAAATACAAGAGGAAGAATGTTGCTGTAATTAAAAACAAAGGACTGGAAGCAAGAATATCTGGTTTCTTCTTTTGACTGTGTCACAGACGCTCTGTGTGGCTCTGGAAGGATCACTTCTCTCTTTCGTGGGTTTCCCCATCTGGAAAACAGTCTAATGATACCTTCCAAAAAGGTGCTTGAGAAGCATGACTCATTAATATTTTTAAATATCCAGGGATCAAAGGGCCTGTAGATATACAATGTAACATATTATTATGCTGCTGGGTTTTGCCAATTTCCCTTCTCTGTAAGGATGAGCTCTTTGAATTTATTGCTTTTGACCCGGGAAAATGGCCCCACGGGACCCTGTGTTTTTATTGACTCCAGATGAAGTTTTCTCATGTTTACAAATAAAGCGATAACTTACTGACCTCCAATGCCCACCACACAAGCCCGTCCTTGGATCTGGCTCCCAAAGATATTCTCCCTGGTGCATGGCAATAAGCAAAATGCCACATTTTTGGTGAGCAGAATCAGTTTTCTCTCTCACAGCTGGATGGCTCCTGTGGGGATAGCACAGAGGGAAATACAGTGGGTGGGAGTTTCAAGAGTAAGAAGCACAAGGCAGGCACAGGGAGCTCAGCTCTGACATAAGGAATGGTCACGGCTACAGACATTTTGCAGACCATGATATGACGCTGTTCTAGTAACGATTAGGCCTGTTTTCCCTGTCCTGGGATGCAGACAGTTTTCAGTTGTTCTTAGGAGGCAGGCAAATCACTTCTGCAGCTGCTTTGCTGAGCCAGAAGAGCCAGAAAGCAGCTATTGCAAAATGTTTTCTCTAACTGAAGAGAATGTATCACCAAACCAAAAGGGTCTTGAAAATAACACCAGAGTTATAAAGTTCCAGCTATTTGAGTATGAGAGAGAGTCTGAACGTGCTGGAGTCTACTGGTAGATAACATTTCCAGAGAGTGATCCTGCATATTTACAGTCAAAATGTTTCATCAGCCCTTAAAAGACAGAATTTACTTCAAAATTTACTTATCGTTATTTTGTTCTTTGGGGACAGCTGAAAAAGTTTTCAATCTGGTAAGACAAATGGGTAGCTTTTACTTACTGGAAAGCTTATGTCTTTTGGAGGTGGATGGAAACTGTTTCGCTTAAAATAAAGTGTGTGAGCATTTCAGATATAGCTGTATTTCTCCAAATGCACTGTATGACCCACTAGAGAAGAAAGAAGTGTGATGGCCTAAAGCCAACATTGGCTAAATTAGGGACAGAAGTTTTACTCAGGGGAAAACTGCTTTAGTTTTGGGTAATTTTAAAAAAAATTATTATTCAAAAATGTTAGCTTCATGGGAACAAGAGGTTGCAGGAGAGGCCAGGGCTGGCCACTTTGAGCAGGAAATTATTAACGATTCTTATCTTCTGGAATTTGAGTAGATTTGGTTGGTGATCTTTATAGAACAATATTTATCTTTCCCTGGTGGACTTTCTCTTTCTTTCCACCACCTATCAGAATTATAACCTGGCGTTCTGCATGAGTGGTCTTGTAACTGTGAGCCGAGGGACCCAGGAGCAAAGACAATAGAATTACAGTTATGGTTGGCAAATTGTAAAAACTTTTTATTTTAAGGTTGGATGGTAATTACAGGAGATTGGGTTTTCTGATTACTCAGAGTCCTTCAGTCCCCTTTCCCATGTGAGTCTTTGCCTGTACAGAGCTGCAAGAAATTGCATGGAGTGAGACTTTTTTTATATGCTGTTAATGTGATTTAAGATTTCGGCGTGTTTTTCCCCTCCCCGTGTTCTATGTTTATGAAGGAGAGGAAAAACACAAAGGTTCTTTGGAGATCATCTGATGTTCAAAACTTTCTCATTCAAATTCATGTCTTCTTCAATCTCTCAACTGCCTATGGCAAAATTTCTTCTTTTCTTCCTACACCACCTTATCTGTCCTTCCTCACTGCATTATCTTGTCCCATAAATATCCCAGAATCTGTATGTTTGTATGACTTTTTCTTACACTATCTTGAGCTATTCCTGCTGCATATGCAATAGTGAATGATAACACAAACTGATGGTGGTTTCTACTTTTTGTATATAAATGTGTCTAATCCCAGTTGTTGGAAGAAGTTGCTCTTCCCTTTTTAAAAATTGGTAGTGTTGTATGGGCTAACAGTGTGAGAAGTGTCCTACCACAGAGGAAAGCAGTGCTGGATTCCTTACCAGATAGGCCAGAGATATACTAAAAGTTTAACTTATCACTTGTGTGGGGCTGTCCTGTCCCTGTTACAGCAAGGTCTGTCGTCCCTGCTTTGTTTAGGGTGGTTTGTTGTGATGTACAGCCCACAGACTAGATTGCACACTGGCCTGTTGTATTGGTAGGCATATCAGAGTCCTTTTGTGCAAAAGCCTGGGATGTGTTTTTCCTGATGAACCAAGTTCTGAAAGAGAGATTAGTTTGGGGTAGAGGGGAAGCTTCAGCAAGAGTTGCAGTCTCATTTTTTCTCGAGCCTCAGCTCTCTCTAACAGGAGTATAATCCTGCTTTTCTTCTTTGGAGTTCAGCAGCCTTGGCCCAAAGTCCTCCACATTCGAAGAAAATGCTCAGAGTAGCTTCAGTGTGCTCAGGGTCTGGCCTTCTAATGGCCTGATGGGATCTGGGGAGCACAAGAAATATGAGGTGCAAGGCCAGTTGCACTTCACTCTGGAATTTTTCCATCTTCTCGCAGCTAGAATACATTTCCCGGAAAGCCCAACCAACATGCCCCTCCATTAGCTGCATGTTAATTATTACCAGCTATGTCAGAATGGAACACTTTGCTCGTTTTTCTCCTTAATCCCTATCTTCAGCAGAAAAGTCTTCAAAGAGTGTCTGTCAGGAGGAGACAGGCCATTCCTTTGAGTTAGCACTCCTCTATCTGGCTTCTCTGTAATAACAACAACAGCAATACCAATACGTTAATTTTTAGCGATCTCTTTCTGCTGGTGTTATTACTGTACCGTGAGAGGGTGCAGGTAATGAGATTGCACTTCCGCTTCCAGCTATGACTCACGGAAGGTGTTAATGACATTCCTGTTCACACACCTGCCCAATGGCCCTCCTTCGATGCTGTTGAGTGTTTCCTACAGTGGCATTTGCAGAGAGAGGCTTCCCTGGCTCGGGTGACTCTGTTTACACAGGCTTCATTTTCTCGCTAGCATCAGCCAAAAAGAGGCATTCCTCATTGCTCCCCTCATCCAGCCTGAAACTCATGCCCTGTCGAAACACGTGGATGAAGGATATTTAATCCCACGTACCTCCAGGCACCGGATCAGGTGCCATTGTGCTGTTTTTTGGTATTTCACCTCCAGCATCTGAAGTAACCAGAAAGCTAATGGAGTCAGAAAAGGGGCAGGCTGCAGCGGCCCAGCGCGCTGTGACCAGCAGGGGGGAGTGTGGGCAGCACGAAAATCCAGTCGCTTCCCCCTTCGGGGGAAAGAAGACCAACCCACTAAAAATGGTAGAAGGGTTTGAATGCCGGTGCAGGAGGCGGGTATCTGTGCTGGGTCCCTTCTCTGCTCTGCCATAAACCTGGAGTATGACACGGGCAAGTTGATCATCATGGGAGTTGCCTTACCTGCTCAAAAGTTGCCTTTAGCTGCCCCAAAATTGCCTGTGACTCAAGTCTCAGGCAGTTGCATAGCTGCTGTAGGTAGCTGAAGAGAGAGACAGAGGCGCCTTTCCAGGTGTCTGTAAGGTCTTTCTCCAGAGACATCCCTTGGGATTGAACAGTAGGAGTAGAGTAGGGAGGAATGTGGAGACTTGGGCACAACAGGACAGGAATGGAGCTGTGGGGAGCCAGGAGTGGCCTGTGAGATTTTGAACCTTGTGGAAAGCAAGAGGGAAGGCAATGAAGCAGACTGTTGCTTCTGGCTACAGCAATGAAGAAGGAAAAGAGGCTGTCAGGAAGGGAATCACTACTGGATGTGGAGAAACAGCGCTGACTGACCAGCAGGAAGGGATGAATCCCTATTGCAATCAGAGCAAGCAACAAATACACCCACAGAACCTGACTTTTATAACAGATTTAGAAACATAGGTCAGAAGGGACTGCAGTGATAATATCATATATATGTATATACCATATATATATATATAACACCTGCCAAAGAATCATCCTGAATTTGTCCCTGTTTCAATTAAGGAGAAACATTAAAGCTGTTTTCTAGAAAATAAATGGCAGAAAGATTTCCAGTTTTCGAAAAATCCACCAGAGCTTCTTGTAATTTTCCTCAGTTATATTATTGCCTCATTTCTAATCTCCAAGATCGCCTTGCATCATTTTCCCTCATTGGATCTTTTAAAATTTTCAACTACTAGACCAAAGAGAACCTTGTTATTGCATTGCTGGAGTATAAGGACTCTTATATGCCATTACTAAATGACCCATGACCTTCTCTTTCATCCAATGAATAAGCTGTGCCCTGACAAGTTACTCCATGGCATCTTTTCCAGTGCTGCAGTCATCCTCTGGCTTTTCTCAACACCCTTCTTACTCCTCCCTGCCCATGCAGTGATGCCAGTAGCAGTATTCTTGGTTCTAAAGGCTGGGATAATGCAACCTCCCTTTTCCTGTTTAATATTTCCTGTTTTGCAGCCCAGGATCTTGTTGCCCTTGACACTGTATTTCACCCTGTCAGATACTTCCATGACCTCCAAGTCGTCTCCAGATTTTTGGCTTGCTTGGGTAGAAATCCCTTTCTGGTAGGAGGGCTCCTGCTTTCTGTTACAGCTGTGAGACATACATTTATACACTAAAATGCACTGTGTTTGCATAACCCAGGCAATCAGTATTGTTCTGCAGCAAAGACATCCTCTTCATTACTTAATAGTTCCATCTTTACACCATCTTCAGACTTCAGTAGGAATCATTTTGTTCACCTTTCTGAGTTGGAATTTGAATGAGCTGGGCCAAAAGCACCACCTGCCAAACAGTGACTCTTCACTTACAATATCACTTCCTAAGACCTACTAGTTACCCAGTTTTTAATCCTTTTAATAAGATCCATATATATTTTCTATCGTCATATGGCATGAACTAGAAAGGCCTGAAGAAATCAAATAAATTACATTAACCCTTTTACCTCTGTCAGGCAAACTCATAATCTCAGTGATAAAAGCTGTCATTATTCTAATTTGATCCATTTTCTGTCCATCTAGACTTATTGATACGAATTATGCTATGCCCTTTAATTCATTCTTTCTAATTGAAAAGCACAGGAATGGAGACTTCACCAGGTCTCTGGGTATCTTGCTGCAGTGCTACACAACATTCCTTACTTACTGTAATACTGGTACAATGCCACCTTGTTTCTAGGCACATGAAACTTGTTTTCCCAAACTTATTGAAGCCCCTCAGAGTCTTTTTCTGCCAGGTCTTTTTAGAGTTTTTCAGGATTTTTTCTTTTTTGGTGTGTGTTCAATCTAAATCATTGCCTTCAGGTGTCTTACACTTCTGTTACATTTGTAAAAAACCCCGTAGTCCCTACTGAGAAGAAAATATGTGTCGTCACTGTCCAAAGTCTACAACAGTCATATTTGTTGGCTACCACTGTTCTCTGTATCATTATTGGATAATTATTTCACCAGTATTTCCAGAAAATAATTGTCTAGAATTGTTTTATTATATCCTTTCGTTTTACTCTGCTCAGAAAAGCTGTCTTACTGCACTAAAATATCCTGTCCACAAATATCCTACTGTGCTTTTGCTCCCCCTATCAACTTTATACAGTTGCAAACAATGAAATCATATTAATTATTGGTAATAGTTTCTCTCTTTCCCCCCATATATACATACACACAAATCCATACAGAGATCGACATCTATATATTCAATTATTGCTTTAGTTCCCCACCAAACCAGCCTTCTTTCTCAATTGTGATCTTTCAGCACCAATAAAAATATTGTTTCCTAACTATTCAATTTTTTCTGTTTGTGTTTCTCTCCCATCTCATTTAGCTCAAAGCTGAACTGTTTTCTGCTTTGGAAACCAGCCTTTTTAATACTCCAGGTTTGTACATTAGCAGTTTGGACTTTATTCTGTTTGCCCATAACAAATCACATTGAGTCATGCTCATTTGACTCAACTGATCAATAATTCATTTTTAGTTCTGTAGCTAGTAGTCTTGCTCTAGCACAGAATACCAATATGAATGAGTTTTCACCAAAGGAAAGTGTTTTGAAAGGTCCACTCTGCCTCCTTCTACCCCACTCTGATTTAGTTCTGCCTGCAGACGTGTGTACTAGCTCTTGTGGGATCACCTTCCATCTCAGCCTAGACATGTGACTAGTGCTGGTCAGAGTAAACATGCACTAGTTACAAGTCTTCTGGGATGCAACTGACTGTTTTGGTCTGAATCCTGCAGTGCTTTGGAGTTGGACATGCTTTGGTGCCTTCAGTACAGGAGCAGCCAGCAATAAACCACCCTAGACAGTTTTTTCCTGTTTACCAGAAGGTGACTGTCCCCAAAGTGTCTGCAATGATCCTCTGAAAGAAGGCACAGAGACGCTGTGCTGGCTGGCTCCAGCTGTGTGCTTGGGGGCCTCCAGCTACCTGTTGTCCATCAGTGTGCAGAGACATCCATGTGGCCCACATCCTGATTTTTATCTGGTTTCTGCTACCTGGCCACTTCTGGTGAGGAGATTGCTTCTGCGCTGGGGGTCTGCCTTAGTGATGATCCCATCAGAGACCTTTGTTCTCTCATGTGTCTGGATACATACAGGTGGGATGCCAGGAGAGAAGTGCCAACATGATCCTCTCAGTCATCCACTTGACGGGATGAGCCCCAGACCTGGGACAACCGGTTGCTGACCAATAGCTGCTCTCTGAAGCACACATGCACGTTGTTGGAGAAAAATGCAGCCAGCTCAGGCAACCTCAGCAGCTGCTTAATGAATCTTGACTCAGAACACCAAACCTTTGAGCAGTTTAAATTGGTGCTGGCTGATGCAGTTCCTTTGTTTCCACAGCTCAGTCCAGAGCAAAATGAAAGGCAAGTGCTTTTGACCAAAACCTGGCATGAGCCTTCAGCCCCTAGCCTCAGCCCTCTGCCCCATAGGATGCTGTCCAGCAGCAAGGCCAGTCTGCACATGGTCTGCACCTGGGTCAAGACTGCATGTTACTAAAGAAGACAACTCCCTTGGCAACCACTTCATTCTTCAAAATGGTAGCCCTTGGGCTTCACAATGTCTCTTAGTGAGTTGAAGGTGCTGTTACATTGAAAACTGACAGATTGTCCTCTTCCCATGGACTCCTCCAGGCACAATGCCTTGAGTGAAGAGCTACAGACCTTCCACCCGCACCTCCTCTAGGCAAGCTCTGCATCATCTCCTCATCATGCACTCTCTGCCCAGCCCAGTCTTGTGTGCTCACACCTCTCCTCAGTTCTGGAAAGGGCAGGAACAAGGGTACATGCACAGCAGATGTGTTCAACAGTGAAAGAATTAAAGTGCAGAAAAAGTTATTTCTGTTCTCAAGGTCACCTCTTCCCTTCAAAGACTCTATAGCCACCTTTCTTTCAAACAGAAAAGGGCAGCTAAATCACAGGCACAAATGGTGCTTCAGCAGAGCTTTGCATCTGGAGCCCTTCACCACTGCAGTGTCCTTCTGTTGAGTACTGTAAAGGATCAAAGCAAACTCCCCAGGTGAAATGCAGTGAAATGTGTCAGTGTGCAAAGAGGAGAGCTAGCCAATGTGTTGGAGGTGAGACTGCTGGTCTCCAGAGCAGGGCTAGCTAGCCAGGCATGGCACTTCATGAAACACTCTTACTCTTGCATTGAGTTTGCTGGCTGGCTTCATTTGCTTAATTGTTTGTGTTCACAGATAGCACTGGGTTGTGCAACCATTTTCTTTGAAAATGTAATTCAGCTAGTGTTATTTCAGCTAACTGGGCTGATGTCGAATGAAGCAAAAGTTGTTTTGCTGACAGCCCTGGTCCCCAGCCAGTGACATGTACTTGGTATGTTGCCTCAGAAAGCAGTTGTCTTGTCCCGATGTCGAGTGTGTCCTGGGGCCCAGAACAGCACAGCACTGTGCGTGGCAGCTGTGAGACATAAAAACCAACCTCTCCAAAAGTAATGGCACGCAACTCCAGCTGTGGCATAAAGATGTTTTGAATAGGCAAGAGAGGCTTGGGTTTGCCATCCAAGTGTCCGGGTCATGAGCCCTAAAAGGTAAAATGACTTAAGCATTTCTTTAGTTCAGGGTAGAGAGGGTGTTTTGGGGCTTCTGAATCTTTTGAGGGTGTACATGAGAAAGGAAGATGGAAAGAAATGGCATGCTGTTGCTTCTAAAGGGTAAGGGAAGCTTTATTGCAACTGGCCTGCTGCTCTTGTATTTGTAATTTTGTTGAGTCTGGACATGGGCTACCACATATCCGCATTTCTGTAAGAATTGTTTTATGAGTTACTTTCAGGGAAGAAAAACTGTTAGGTGCTTCATAGCAAGTGTTTTTTGGAGCAAGGGCTATGTATTTCCCTTTGCTAGGAAAGTGGCTTGATCTTATTCTGAATGCTGCTACCTCACATTGTAATGACAAGACAGCACTACCCTGTCCAGGTTTGGAGTGCTGCCCTGATGGTCCTGTGCTGCCCTGCAACATAATACAGATGGATACTAGTCCACTCACAATGTAACTCCTGTGAAACATCCAAGAAGGGGACGGGGTAAACCTGCACTGTGTTTTTTTGCTACCAGAATAGAAACAATATGTTAGTTTCCCTGACTATTTACAAACTCACATCCCTTCCTCTGTCCATCTGCCTTTGAAAGAGTTAATATCGAACATTTGGGAATACAGATAGTATATTTGGGAATACAGATAATATTGAAAAGCAACTTCTCTATCAAACTATAGATGTCAGAATCCAAGCTCTTTGACCTATAGTTTAGTTCCAGAAGAACCATTTCTTTTCAGATGAGCAGAAAATAAGCTGGAAATGATGAAACATTATATATTTGAACTTTAATTTTGTTGATGGATGGCATTTGTACAAGTAGCTGCCCCTATGGTTTTTGTTTTAAATCATCTGGGCTTTTAATATTGACCTTTCTGTGAATTGGTGACATCAGAAAACCTATTACCCAATTCAGATTTTGCCAATCTTCTTCAAAAGTAGCTTTATTTATGAATATCATATTAGCGAGAAAGGGAGCCTTTCTGACACTCAGGCATTTTAAGCCTTGGCTACATTTTGTCCTACTGGTGTAAGTACAGTTTTCCCAGAACTGAGACTAGTGAAGTGTTGTCTCAAGTTGAAGCTATTTTGGACAAAGTTCCTTCTTCCGAGATTTGGCCTCAGAACTTGGTTTTGAAATGCTAAGAGGAAAAAGGAATTTGGAAAATTATAATTAGCAAGGAGGAGGCTGATGAGCTTGGCCAAGGATGAGGAAGACTCTTTCAAATTCTGTTCTCGAGAAATGCTAGACAGGCTGCATTTCAGTTCCAGAGCTGAGAAGTGCTCCCCTAGGAGCCTGAGAGCTGGAGAATTTAGGAACCCTCTAACAGCCTATTTGCCCTAACTTTGATCTTTAATTAGCTGGAGTATTGCCCAGCCTTTTTTAGAGTGTGAAGGCGTGGCTCTGGGCAGAGAGCTACCAAGGTGTGTGGTCATCTGTAGAGTCTAAAGACAGAAGGAATTTAAGAAAACTCCCCTGCTTCGAGAAACCAAATGTGCTCTCATGAAATTGCCCACTGAACTGTATTCAATACGCTCTTCTTAAGGTCCTGGCAAAACTGAAACACAATCTTGTGTAAACTGTGATTGAAAAGAGTTATAAAATTTCCATTTATCCAAAACAATTTGTAGAGTCTGTTATTTAAAAAAATTGTATGTTTTTGCAGTGTAGAGCCAGACATTAATATGTCTCTGAGATGGAAGCCTTACAATTGTATTTATGGTTTGTGGTTTATACATCAGAGAATAATCTAGTATTAAAGTATGAAAATACTTAACTGGCATCCAGTTGCAGATTTGACTGGAGCATCCTTTGGTTGGGCTTTATAGCCTGCACAATTGAGTGGGCAGGATCTCCTGGAGAGATCAGGTCCCAGGTCATTCGTGGAGGTGAGAATGGGATGATCACATTACTTGTGGGAAAGCGGGTGGGAGGAGGAAATGGTGCAAGGAGGTCTTGAGTCACCTGTGGGAAAGTGGTGTTTGGGGACTGGGAGGTTCCCTACCTCAGACTCTAATTACTGGGGGAGAGGGGTAGGTATTGCTTTGGTGCATATACATTTCATGTCCCTTTGGTACCCTGGGATGGGAAACCACAAATGAGCGGCCAGTAGCTGCTCCCTGGCTTTTCACTCTAGGGAAGTTATAACTCCCAAATCTGCCCCTTTCATTGTAGAGGGGTTTCTGAGTCTCACCAAGCAGATCTGAGAGGAGGTTGGGCCAGCACTTGTTGGCACCATGCCTGTGTGGCCAGCAGTAATCCCACATTTCCTGAAGGGAGGCAGGAGGGGTTTCTCCTACCTTTGAAGGAGAAGGAGGCTTCTGGGTTTCTGCTGCAGCTTCTTCCTTCTAGGGGAGCACTGACGAGTCAGAGGTCAGAGAAAAGATGATTTGTGACAAAGTATATCCATGATCCTGTTTCTGTGTCCCCAGCATTTAAGCTGACTGTCAAGTCTATGGGCAGGAGGGATTTTTTCCTTGATCAGGTAGACACTACCCGTTGGCATTTGCTACCTTTCTCTTTGGAGTTGACAACTTCTGATAGTTGTGTGAGGCACTGGTGCAAACCACAGCCTGCCACTGCTGGGACTTTGGAGAGAGCCTTGCCCTCTTCTCTTTTTGTGGTGCATCATGTTTGTGGTATTTGGTCTTTGCTACAGTTCTGAAGTGCGGTGAGAGGGCTGGGAGGGACTTCGTGGCCCATGGCACACAGAATAGATGTTTTGCAGGTTCCTCTGGACTGAAGTCCCATTTGCTTGTCTTTGCAGGCAACTGTACATGCTGACTGTCCCACTTCTGAGTCCCTCTGTTACTGTGGTAACTCCTTCGGTGTGTCGTTGATGTGATTCTGATTTGATTGTTGCATAAATTTATTTATTGTTCAAGTCAATATTGCTAAACACCACTTGATTTTCAGGGGAGAGATAGGCATACTTGAGTTTAGTTTTATTTTTGTTACCAAAATGTTGAAATCTGAGATCAAGCCATACCTCCTTAAACAAGCAACATATGTCCAGCACCTGGGACAAACTTCAGATGATCAACCTCAAACAATAGAACAGTTTTCCTGAAATTAGCCTTTGGTTCTTACACCCATAGCCATGAAAACACCCATTCCCTCCACTCAGAATGTAAAATATGAGCTCCAGGACAAATGATAGTAAATGAGTCCAAATGTATTCTCTCCTCCAGGAAATGATTTAATAAGTAAGGCTGCCCCATCAGATGCTTCTCCGGGGAATGTGATGTAAGTGTAAGTGAAGTACTATCACAATAAGTGTGTGTGCATATTCCTACCAGCTCTCTTAGCTGGGGAAATGTAAGTTGGGGTCAAGATGACTGTACCCTTAGGCTGACATTACATATAGTTTTGGCAGGAAGAGCTGTTTTGAGTACCTTGATCACTCTGTAGATGTTAAAACAATCCTGCTGGTGGTTGAGGACCTGTCCTGTTACCTATCACTGCCTCTGCTGCTTGCTGCAAAAGGATGATACAGGGATTCAGTCACAGACAGGAAGATAGAGAATACGGGAAGGGAAGCAACTCATGACCTGCTGTGATTATTGACTATGGGAGAAGCACCCAGGGTACAAAATCAGCCCAGAAGGACAGAATAAGTAATGGTACTGTGTATTTGTGAACATTTTTCTCCCTTTCCAGAAGCTGAATATCTTTGGGAAACTCCTGAGTGACAGAGGTGAGTGAAACTGCCAGTGGGTGGTGCATGGGCATCTCTAATGCTTGCAAATCGAGCAGAGCACTGCCCTTGCCCGTCACATGTATTCTATTTATGCCACAGTAGAGGGAGCGTTGGCAAAGTATCTTAGAGGAGCAACCTTTTGTTATACCTACAGCTGCTCCTTTCCCTGTTAGTGCAACTGATACAAAAATAATCACAATAATAAGGATCATGCAGTTAATTGATTCATCATCTTGTCATCACTGCAGCCAATTCGGCCATAGCTTGGTTACTGCATCTTGTGTTCCTGTGATTTCTTATAACGAAAGAACCACCTGAAATATCTCAGGACGTTTAAGTTTTGTTCACCTGGCTACTTCTCTCAACAGCTCACTCCACTCTGGCCTTTTTTCCATGTCTGCTAGAAGGCCGTATCGAGATGTTGATTTTTCTTGTGCTGTCCTCCATGCTCAGCACTGAGGAACTGTGTTTGAAATCAGTGAGTGAGCTGTGTGTTAAGAAATAGCTCTGGCACTAAAATGTCTAAAATTACTCTTTGTTTCTCTGACTTCTCTCCTAATTTGGATTATCCAAATCTAGATTCCCCCCAGACTTGCCCACAAGATAGAATACTAAGGAAATATTGTTTTGTTTTGGTTGTTTTTTGACGTCCATATTTCTCACATTTCCTGTTCCAATTTCAAACTGGGTCTGAACTCCTCTACCAACATTACTCCGGCTGTTATTCTGGGGATCTGAGAGAGGGGATAAAAAATAAACAAAGTGCAGGTGATGCGTTTCTTGCCACAGGTTCTCCTGGACGAGTCGGTAAAAAGTTACTGACATTTGTCTCTTTTCAGGTTAAATAGAGGGATTAGACAAAGGGTACTACTAACATGGGACAAGGTATTAAAAAATGGATGCCTAAATTTAGACTTCTAATTTTGTATTTTGAACCCCTCAACAAGGGCTTGATCTTATGCCCTTTGAAGTCAATGCTAAAGCTTCCACTGAATTCAATCTACAAGATGAAGTTCTAAATTATGGTCGGGTTCTTAAAAGTTCTCAGCATCCCACAGCTCCAAAAAGTCATCACCCAGCCTCTTTGCAAATCACGCGTCTTCCCTTAAGTGCCTAAACATGGAGCTTACGCTTTTAGATATTCCATATTTAAAATCCTGCCTGTTGATGCTGTCTTTCTTTCTGTCTCAGGGGCCATGGACATGGGAAAGACAACAAGGCTAATAAAGAAGTGTAGCCAGGACAGAGATTGATTTGCTTTTTTGGTGAGCAGTACTTAGCACGAACACTGAAGATTCATTCTATAGCAATGTCAGTATTTATTATGGTGTAACGGTAACATGGAAGGCACATGAACGTCCTTGCTGGTGCCAGAATTCAGCAAGTACATGATCATTTGCACAAACTTAACTATATTGCTCTCCTGGTAACAAGATGTTGGCAGGTGGAAAGATCACAGGATCCAGATGAAACATAAAACGAGATGAGCAATCCTGTAGTGGTAATTTTAGAAGCTGGGTTCTGTACATTATTTACAGTACATTGTGGCTTTAAGATTATAAGGCTGCCCCTTGCCACTCGTAGATTAAATCTTTTCTGTGAGGTTTCTGTGGGGGACTTAAAGCAGTGCAGCAATTGGAGAGATTTTGTGCATCCAGAGGAGTGTTAGAGTTGCAAGTTGTTCATGGTAGAGCTACCATCATTCATAAAACACTCACCTAGCAGGAGAGAAAAAGGTACCTAGGACCTTCCACCAAATAAAAAGTACTGAGTGAGTTATCTGCTTGCTGCTGGTCTGAAGTGCAGAGGCCTGGCATAAAGAGGGAGCTGTTCACAGTGAACTGGGACAGAGTCGGAAGCGGTTTCTACCTCCAGGAACTTTAATTTAACTTTACCTTCAGTTAATGAAATATCCCCTCTTTTTCCTGGGGGAGGTTGAAGTCTCCCTGTTTCTTGGAAGACATTTTTGGCAATTGCATTCTGAACATGGGAAACTCCAATTATTTTGGATGGGTAATTATTTCCTCAGAAACCCTCTGCAACAATTTGTTAAAAAACTATAGAGAAAGTAAAGGAGAAGGGATTATTTTGCAATATTTGAACAACACCCACCACTCCTCTGTAGAAATGTAATCCCTGAGTGGAAAGGGATTATATCCTCCTCCAGGCTTTTGACTGGGCTGGATTTCTCCCCTTGCCCAGATGGAAGGCTGTGGGCACAAGGGGTGTGGGGTGTGACTCTACATCTGGGGCAGCAGAGGGGCTGGACAGGAGCTGCTCCTTGCTCAGGCAGACCTGTCACTCATCTCCCAGCCTTCCTCGGGATTAGTGTGACTAGGGTGACATCCTCGCATACTGCGCCAAGGGGTGAGAAAAAATCTTTAAAAATTAAACAAAGGGAAGAACAGGTCTAAGATCTACTGAAAGCAAAGATTTTTATTTTGGGGGGTTTTGTTTCATGTATTTCTCTCAGCCAGCAGGTGCCTCTATAGAGCCAATGCTTTGCCTGTATCAGTAGGAGCCTGTGGCACAGCACTGGAATACCTGCTTTCGAATGATAATACAGCCTTTTCTTTCTTCGGTGTCTTTTTCTCCTTCCCCTTCCTCCAGTCCATAGTAAGCCCCAGGATCTGCCAGTCTGGAATTCCACTCTATCTGCCACCTAAAGTCCTTGGAGGACGATAGCAGGAGAAAGATTTATATATGTTGACACACACATGTTGTTACTACATATACCGTATGAGGAAATTTTGTGAGTGACAGGAGCAAAGGAGCTTGGTTGGGGAATACCTGCGCTAAACCCAGCGAGCAAAGCTGCCTCTTTGCCCTCCAAATACCTTCCCAGAAAGCAGAGTGGCGTTCGTGTGGCAAAACCTTCACCCCTTTCAGTACGACACCCTTCTGTACACCAGGGCACCACACAGCCAGCACAGGCAGGCCTCTGAGATAAGGGGAGATGGCACTGGGTTAAGAGAAATAAAACCCAAATGAGAATAATCCCCCCTTCAGCCCTTTAACACATAGGTGCTAGGACATCACGGTATCCGAAAAGCCAAGCCCTGGGGGGGGGTGGTGGTGGTGGTGGTAGATGATTGGCTGTGACTACAATTTGTCCCCCGCTGCTCCCTCTCCCCAAATGGCTGTGCTGGACTTTGGAGTAATTCCCACGGGCAAGGTGAATTTTGACCCGAACATGCATCCATCGGCAGGGCAGAAAGGGTGGAGGAAGCAGGGCTCGCGGGGCAGCCGCCGTGGGAAGGAAGGGCAGGGAGGCTGCGGTCCCCCATGGGGCGACGGCGGAGGGCGGCGGAGGGGGGCAACGCACCCCTCTACCTCCGTGGCCTTTTCTCCCAGCTCAGAGATGGGAGGGGAGAGGGAGGGGAATAGGCAGGGAGGGGTGGGACTTCGCCGGAGCGTCTCTCCCCGCGGCAGCGCCGAGCAGTTGCAGAGCGCCGGCGACCGGGCGGTGGGCAGGGCGCTGCGCGGAGCCGCCGCTGGAGTGCGCGGAGCGGGGCTGCCGCCGCGCCGGGGGCGAGGAGTGCACCGCGCGCCGGCGAGGGACAGCGCGCCGCGGGAGCAGCCCTCCCCGGGCACCGGGACCTGCTGTTGGCTTGCCGCCTTGCTTTACCCTCTCGTTTAATTTATTTTCCCCCACTTATACTTTGATCCGCTGGGATTTTTTTTTTCCTCCCTTTCCTACAGAGCCTCCTCACGCCCCAGTTCCCTCCCTCTCTAGCCAGTTTGGATTTTTTTTCTTCCTTTTTTTTTCCCCCCCCATATATTACTATTCTGATTTTTTTTTTTTTTTAAGCGGTGGAAAAAGTGAGGGAGAGAGAGACAGAAACAGAGAGGACAGGAGGAAAACGCTCTGTTCGTCCCCTCCGCCACCGCCACCCCGACTTGTGGAGAGGGGTCGGGCCGAGCGGCTGTGGGATCAGCCCCTTTCCCCTGGGGAGGCGACCCCGGCTCGGGGAGCCGCCGGAGGTACCCGCCGCGAAGAGGGGGCTCAGGAAAAGAGATGCATTGAAAGTTTCCGCGCAAACTTTGGCGTCAGTGCGCGAAACCGAGCGAGCGCGGCGCGGGTGCCTGCCTGCCCCGACGCGGGGAGAGCGGCCGCGGACGGGCGCCGCTGTGGAGCTCGGACTGCCCGGCGGCGGGGGCCGGGCGTCGGCGGGGCGGCCGCGGAGCCTGCGCTCGGCCCGGCGGAGCGCCCACGGAAAGCAGCAGCGGGGGCCGGCGGAGAGCCGGGCTTATGGAGGGGTGAAACCGGAGACCCCGAAGAGGAACCCCCCTTCCCCCGGAACCTTTCGCAGCGCCCGGCCGGCGGCACCCCAGGAGGCGGCGGCGGCGGGCACGGAGGAGGCGCGGGCGAGAGCGCGGCGGGGCGGCGGCGGCGGCGGGGCGGCGGCGAGGCGGAGCGCGGCAGGCCCCGCTCCGCGGCGTGCGCCGGCAACCATGAACTTTCTGCTCACTTGGATCCACTGGGGGCTGGCGGCGCTGCTCTATCTCCAGAGCGCGGAGGTAAGCGGCGGGACGGGGGCTTTTGTGCCACGCGTACCGGAGGGGGTGGGAGGGCAGACGGCCGAAAATACTTTTTTACCCCCTCTTTTTGTTTTCTTGTCCCCCCTCTGCCTCCCACCTGCTCGGTGCGGTGCCGCCACCCTGTCGGCGCCGGGTGCGGGTGGGTGCCCGCAGCGCAGGCACGTGTGCGTGCGGTGCTGCAGCTGGGGGGACAGCGCTGCCCGGATCTCCGCGGGCCTCCGGGGCAGCCGGCAGCGCCATACGGAGTGTCCGCGCACATGTGCGCGGCGCGGGGCTCCCGGGGCGGCGCGGCCGGGGGGTCCCGCCGGGGCCGGGGCGCTGCGGCTGGCGGGGCGCGGGGCACGGAGGCAGCGCGCTGGCTTCTTGCATCAGCCTCGCCTCCCGTCCTCGGGTCTCCTGACATTGCAAAAGGGTGTTTCGGCGGTATTTGCCTTGGGTCCCAGCTCGGGTTCGTACCGCCGAGTGGAGTTCAAAATGCCTAGATGGAAAAACAAATAGAGATCAAAGGGGACAAAATGGATCCTGATTTTCTTCCAGATTGGGATAAAAAAATTAATCAAAATACATATCTCCTGCACCGAGATTACAAAACCATGGATTTTTCTTTTCTCTTCCTCTTCAGTCACTTTTACCTCATTGTCATTCCTGACGGATTAGAAACCAACTCTTTCTCCTTTTCTTTCTCTTTTTAAAGAAAAAAGAAAGGCAGCTTCCTGTGCAAACCTGTCCTATAAATCTGTTTTCTAAAGAGTCAAGAGGGCTGTGTTGCCAAGAGATATTAAGGGGTTTAGACAGAGTGCCCACGTGAAAGTGGCTGTTCGTGAGGCAGGCATGGATTACGTTTTAAAGGTTATAACAGGTTAGTTCTCTCCTGCCATTTCTCCTCGGCACTTGGAGAGAGCGTGGGCCAGATCATCTCCCATAATCATGAAAATAAACGTCGCTTGCAAAGTAATCAGTTATTCACATTGTTTGTTCAGCACCGATGCTGGAAGGCAACTCCCCAATTAGGAGCCATTTCAGCTGTAACTGAAGTCATGCAAGCACTGCACGCTTTGTTTCTAGCCTGTTATATCTCTACTTTATCCAGTGACAGCCGCACATTAGGCTGTGCTGGATGGGAACTGAGGCGCAGCTCTCACTTGAGTGTGGCACAGAGCAGCTCCGTGCTGCCTGCCTGCTAGATTTGGCTTGTGGGACAATGTTTTTCGTTCTCCAAGACTTTTTCCACAGTCACCCAGGACAGGGTTTTTTTTGCCTCCCAGCTCCTCAGCAAACTTGTACAGTAGCATCTGTTCCCCAGCTATAGGTTAGACAACTGTATCAGTGTCTAGTGATAATACCTTTTAACCCTCCCCTTGTTCCTTCTCCCCTCCCCTTCCTCTTCCCCAGAAGAGGAAACGGCGGATCAGGTAGAGTCTAGATGTATCTGTCCTCAGGAGCTGCATAAAAGCCTCATGCTGCCTTTTCTCCCAGGCTAGAGGACGGTGCAGATGAGAAAATAGGGAGTATAATGGTGGGAAAAAAAGGTAGGGAAAAATTACAGGGGTTTGGGGGTAAATGTTGCAGGAACACATGCATGAGAGATTGGTAGAGGTTCGGGTACCTGGATGATGTGGGCCATGTAAGTGCTCAGGCAGATTGACGGTGAGGTCTGCCCTTCGGTTCTGTCCTTATTTGTCCGTTGATCGTCCGGGCACCACGGTGATGGGAACGTTAGAAATACCAGCAGATCTCACGTAGGCAGCTTGACGATGACTCTGGGCATGGCAGAAGGCATGACTCTTCACGCCGGGACTAGGGTTTTGTGCTTTGATGATAATATTTATCTGTACTGTTAATCTGGCTGTCATACTGAATAAAACCTATCTAGCTAGCCAGGCGCGTTAGAGAGCATTAAATTAAAGCTCTGGCAGAGTCTGAGTTGGGAAGGCAGGGTCCAGCATGTGGTGGGCAGCTTTCCTGGAAGTGAAGGAAGAGGGATGCTGGAATCAAGGTGTTCCTCTGATGAAGGTGGCAGGGGGATGACTCCTTACTGAGGGAGTTGTTACAGTCACTCCTGCAGCAAGACTGGGATGGTGGGAAATTATTTCATAGTTGGGTCTGGGTAGTGCTGATGCCACAGGTGTCTGCCTCCAGTGGTGGTGATAGCCTCTCTGTGCAGGAGAGGGAGGGAAAGGTGCTTTTGCAGTGCTACCCTCCCAGCTGATTGACTCTGCTGAGCTGTACTGAACAGTCCTCATGCCCCGTGGGATCAGAGAGGTTACATTGTTGTCTCCTTCCAGTCACCCATTTCCTAAAGAATGGGGGACAGTTGGTCATTCCCCATCTTCCTTTCTCTGCGGGTTTTGCTGGCAGCCTGGTGACAAGTAACCCCTGACGAGGGTCTGGGAGTCTTCTCTCCTGCAGTGAACAGTGGAGAGACCTGGATATACCAAGTGTATTGCCACAGGCAACAGGCAGCGATTAGACACTGAGGGAGGGAGAGCAAGCCTGTGACTAGACTGCTAATGATCGCACACCCACCAGGCTCCCTGCCTTTGGTGTGCCTCTGCACCAGGCCACAATGGGGAGCCACCAGAACCTGCTTCCCCAGCCTGTAGGCAGCCGGGACGCAGCGGGTCACCTTCCCCAGAGCCGTTCCAGGCCCATGGTCTGAGGACAGGCTGGGAACAGGAGCGCTCCTGTGGGAGCAGGGGAGAGGGAAGCCCGTGCTGCCACGTGAGGGGTTCACTGATTCCTGAGCAACCTCAAACCCATTTTCCTGTCTGTTCTGTTCTGTCAGAGGTGCCTCAGCTGTGCTGGCAGTTTCTGGGATTACTGACCTCTGTCTGCATGTACAATGGAGAAGGAGTGTAGTGAGTCCCGTCCCCCCCTCCTCTAAGTAGAAACCTCTGAGAATTTCTAGTGCCTAAGACGAAAAGTGCCTTAACTCCTGTCCCAGAGTCCCTCTCAAAGTGGATGGATTGTTTGTTCCAGTCCTAAACAGTTACAAAGCTCTTTTAATGAGGCTGCACAGATTAGGGGGAGGGGAAGGGAGAGAAAGAGAGCTGGTGGTGGTGGTGAGGGGATGGTTAGAGAGGAATGACTTGATTAACCTTTTCTCTCCCTTCAGAGAAAAACTTGCTCCCTTAGGGGAGAAGGAAGACAGGGAAGGTACAGACACACGGATGGTGTGAAGTGGGTTTATTTCTTAGGGAGGGTTTTACTCCACAGCAGGAATGTACATTAGCTGCGACCTGCAAAGGGCACAGAAAGAAGCTTCCTCTTTGTCAGCCTCGTTCCTGGGGTCATTTATCCCACTCTCAAGGCCAGGCCAGGGGTTACTTCCACACTTCTGTGAAATGTTGAAAATCTGTTGGAAAGAAATTGAGTTACAGAACTGTTGGGTAATGCTAAAAGCCAGCAGAGGAGAATGTGACCTTCAGGCTACCACCGAAGGGCACATTGGGCCTGCTTGTCCCATGGAATGTTTTTGGTTCCCCATTGCCCTGTCTGATATGTAGCAGACTGGTTTAAAGTGAGGCACAAAACTCCCTTCACCTGCTGTTCTAGTGGACGTGCTTTGAGGGCACTAGCCACAGGTGAAAGGCACTGCTGAAAGGGCAGAAAAGTTTCTTGGAATAGCGAGCAGAGAGTGTGTTACTGATAGTTCTGGGAAACCTTTCTAGTTTCTGCTGAGAGTGCTGCTGGGAATGCTCAGAAGCTCTCTGCACACTTTGCACTGATCTCATTGCCCATCCTTGATGTGGGATCACATCCCAGGTCTAGGTGAGCACTGGAAGACTGTTCGGGCTCTTGCTCCACTACATTGCGGCAGGGCAAGGTGCTGGCTAGGCACAAGTGAGCAGTAAAAGCGTGTGGCTTGCTTCTGCTTCTCATTACTTGTACACCATGAGTGTTTGCATCTGAGGAGGTGGTGGGCTTGGCAGCCCGCTGGACAGCCTTGCATAGAGAATGGGTGAAAATGTCCCTCAAGGTGACTCCGAGCTCATTTTGCTCAGTCTGTCATGGTCATTTTGTGTGTGAACCAAAAATCCCTCTGCGAAAAGTCTTGGGGGCATTGTGACTTGGATAAACTGACTTGGCTCGTGATCCTCTTCCTGTGCCGTAGCAGATTGAGGCTTTTCTGCCCTTGATGCGGTTTTCCTTTTACCCATAGATTGTCAGGCGCTGAGTGGCTTTGGAAGGCCGCTGCAACCTCCGCTGCCTCCATTTTGTTTGTGCTGTTGCAGTGACCTTTACACTTCAGGAATGAAACTGTTTCTAGGAACCTGCTTTTTAAAGTTTTGTCACAGCACTGAGGTTCGGCACACAGCCCCCTCCTCCCCAGAGAAGAAACAGATCCACGCATGGGGAGGTTCAGGTCTGGGCTGGTGAGTTATGCCCATGTACAGAAAGACTTTGGTTGAAATGAGAAGCAAGTTTGGTCAGGGGAACCTTAGGTAAAGGGAATCATGCACAGACACAAAGGAATGTCTGGGAGAGGGGCTTCTAGCTTGCTCTCTTGCCCCCTTCTTTTAAAAGCTGACACTTTGGGCAGCTCGGATGCTGGTGCCGCCCTGTGCACGGAGCTGCCTAGAAGACCATAGGTGGCTGATTCACATTATGAGCTTGGGGTGGACTTGGCCTTCTTAATTCAGCTCTGTCTTTGGCTGTGAGATCAGAGGGCATTTTTCTAAGCCTAAAAGCTTTGTGTGTATCACCATGCTCCTTTTGGGCCTCTGGTGAAAGGCAGCAAGTTCTGGGGTGGATGGCATCACACAGGTGGCAGCGTACCTCCGGAGAAGTGAAGAATGCTGGGCATTTTTCGTTTTGGTTCAGAACAGAACAGCAGGGGGAAACCTGACGGCTGGAAAGTTACGTCAGAGGTAAAGCCCTCACGAATAGCAGGAGGAGTGGAGTTCTTGTTTCACCTGGAATTAAAAAGACTTCCTTAGTAAAGTGGTGTAATGCTTTTCCATACAGATCTGGGGGTTGGTTACCTGTCACCACAGCTGCCTGCGTCAGTGGTTTGGAAATGCCCCTTGTCCCAAGAGGCAGCAGGAGTGAATGCGGAGCTTGCGGCCTTTCTGATTCCCGTCCAGGGGAAGCCGCGGGGAGCGCAGGAATGAGATCGACGCGGGGGCTGGAGACCGGGACCGTTAGGCGAGAGAGAGCGCGCCTCACCCTCCCTTCCAGCAGAGAGGAAGGAAACCTGGGCGGTTTGGCTGCGTCTGTCGGCAAAGTGGTGCTGTCACAGTTAATCGCCCTGACACCCGGCCAGATGCCGACACCTCGGTGGCCACCACTGCTGGGCGATAGACATGTGTGACATTGAGAGGGGAGAGATGCCCTTTCACGCCTGGCCGCCCTTCTCCTCCCCTCTGCTGGGTTCCCCTTTACGGGAGGAAGCGGTGCCCAGGCCCACCAGTCGTGTCGGCGGCAGCAGGTCACCCCTGTTACTTTTCTCCTCCGGGCTCAGATTTGCTCCCGGTGTTTGCCCGCAGTTACTGACAGCGGCTCCCGGGGACGCGTGTCTCCGTTTGGGGGCCTCTCTCGGGCCCGCCGCACCGCCTTGCCAGCCCCGTCCCCAGCCCGCGGCCCTGCCGCCCGTCCCTCTCTCGGTTCCCCGGGGGACGGGGGAACAAAAGGTCCCTCTGTGCCCGCCGGGGCGGCCAGCGGGGAGCGGCTCCGCCTCGGGGGCGCACTCTAGCGCCGGGGCTCCCTCCGCCTCTCCGCCGGCGGCGGGACCGGGGCCCTCGGCCCCTCCCCGGGATTTTCCCCCAGCGCCCCGGGACCGCGTCATGGTTCCGTGTTGTGACTGATTCTGTGTTGTCTTTGCAGTTGTCGAAAGCTGCGCCTGCCCTGGGGGACGGGGAGCGGAAACCCAATGAAGGTAAGCGCTGGGCGGCTTCCCGGCGGGCGGGGGCGGGCGGGGGCAGGAGCCCCCAGAGCCGCTGGCGGGCAACACCGGCACCTCACGGGGAGCGGGCGCAGGGGGCAGACGGCGGGAGGCGCCGCCGCCATCGGCCCCTTCGTGGCGGCTGCACCGCCCCACGCCGCGGGCCCGGGCCGGATCGAGGCCGCCGGGGCGGCCGCGGAGCCTGGGCGGGCAGCAGGGCTGGCCCAGCCCGCTGCTGGCTTACCACAACTCAGAGGGAAACTGCGTGCGTGCGTGCGCTAGTGCACATACGCACGCTCATTTATATATATATATACACACACACACGGGCGCGCACACAAAGAGCTGGGTAGCAGCGAGCAGTTTGCTGGGGATTCGCCACAGTGCTGTAGGAAGGGATTTGTCGTCTTGCGCTGCCCACCTCTTTCCCGGGGGCGCTGGCAATGCCCGTCTGGGTGGCCAGGGCTGATCCCCAAACAAAGGCCAGAGCAGAAGCCAACGGCCCCCAGGCAGCAGGTCCCCGGGGGGAGAGGAGGAGAAAAGGGCCATCCAGGATGATTTTTTGGTCTCATGCTTCCCGATAGCCCCAGTCAGGATATTGCTGGGTGCTGTACAAAGCCAGGCTCGAAAAATACACCTTTTTACTCCGATTGGAGCTAGCAGGCTTTGCGGGTGCAGGGGACAGCAGTGTGATCTTATGGGTTCTGTTTAATTCATTCCTGGTGGTCCAGTACAGATGGGACCACTGCCTGATAGGAAATGAGGTGGTGCCTCTGCAGCCGTTGTGATTTTGTGTTTCTCCAGCTGCCCAAAGGCCAGGCTGTGGAAATGTTCTCTGCCTTGTTGGTTTGTGAAAGTAAATGTAGATCAGAAGGGTAGTCAGCCCTCTGGGGTTGGTCAGAGATGCCTCCTGCAAACAACTTGTCTAGTGGAGCCCTGCGTGTGTCAGGAGGTTGGCTTTCTGTCCACAGTCCTCAGTTCAGCAGTGGGGTAAAAGGGCTGTGGACTTTGGAACCTTCAGGCTGAGGTGATCATCAGGTGCTTTAGGACCATCCTGACTGTGTTTTCCCCTTACTTTCGTAGCAGAGCAGGTCACTCGTTGCATGGCAGAGTCTGGCTAGTGTCTTGCAGGGTCCCCACAGGCTGTGACCTTCAGCGTTATTCCAGCCAGAGGTCAGCAGAGGGCTCCAGCAGTGTGGCTCCAGATTGGCTTTTTTTTTTTTTCTTTTTTTTTTCCCCTTAGGTAGCAGTCAGTTTCAATTTCTGTAACTTTATTGGTGTGACAGACTGCATGTGTGTTGCCAGAGGTTTGTGGCAGGCTGTGTTTGCGATAGGTGTCCATTTTGCATGGGTGAAGTTTCTGATTTGCTGGCAGGCTGCTGCCTGTTGCGCTTGACCCTTGCTCCTGCTGAAGTCAACAGAAGAAGGTTCAGTGCCTCCAGAGGGATCAAGATGGAGCCTGCTGTGAGGCTTATTTTGGTAACCAGTCCTCTGCTGTTGATAGAAAAGAGCTAGTGTCCTCATCTCTGCCATTCGTTGTGTCCGACAAATCCCTCCTGGGGAGGGGAAGAATCAAACAGAATTAACTTCTGTCACAAGAAGGCTGATGGAATTGCAGGAGAAGTTGGTCTGGCAGTATAAGTGGTGAGACTTAGGTGTATTGTCTTTGTGCTATTTCTGGTTCTGCAATGATCGGTGAGCTAGAAGTCAGGACTCCTGGCATTACCTTCTGTCCTGCTGTTTGACGTTAGAGGTCCTGTCTCTATACCTCAGCTTCTCCTTTGTGAAGAGGAGACAGGGATGAGCCTCTGTTACACAAGGACAGTCGTGTAGTTCCTTCTGCTGAAGCTCTTGGGGGCTTTGGGTTTGGTGCGAAAGGTGGTTTTGTGTCTTTGGCCATTTTGTGCTTGCTCTGAGATTTCAAGTCGTGACAGGTCTTTATTTGGGATGAACTTACTCTGGTTGGAGACTGTAATTTTAACTTCAGCCCCTACCCTTTTGTGCTCAAGAGAGCCTTCCACATGTTTTGTGGCACGGGAAGTTGTAGAGGAGTCAGACAAACACTCTTTGTTCCATGAGAAAAGATTTTCTGGTATAAATAAAGGAAACCACCAGCACTTGTGGCTGCACTTTTATTTTTAAAAGAACAGCGTGTCTGTGTTGCTCCTAAGCCATTGATGGGGAGGGAGGCAGAATGATCATAGACTTTCTCCTTTTCTAGTCCAGCATGTTCCCACTCGACTGCTCCAAATTTGGACTGAATCCTGCCTGCTGTGTCTGTGTCTGCCTCGAAGAGTTAATGTGGGCTCTGACTGAGTTTTAACCTTGCTTCCCTCTCCATTCACAATGAAGAACCTCTGACTCAAATCTGGAGGTGTTTTGCAGGGTAGGGGTGTGGGTTAATTGCAGGATTAACTTCTAACGTGGGCTGAAGCCCAAATTGCAGGAAGGGAGCAAGCCAAGTGGTGTTAGTCCTTTGGTGACCTTCCTGTGCTTCCCCATGAAAGACAGACCTTCTTCCGTCCCTGACACGGCTAATGGAAAGGAAACACAGACTGAATCAGCCTGGCAAAGTGTGGAATATGACTCCCAGTACATAGGGGTAGAAGTGTAGGTATGGTAGCAGGGGCAGGGCTTTGCTGTGGGGATGGCTGTACCTCAGTCATGTGCTCCAGTTTGGTTTGGGTGCTAACTGCGCAAATGAACTATGGAGTGTGGCACAGTCTCCATGTGCAATGTCTTGCTCTGTGTCCAGCTAAATCAAGGCAACATACCTTTCTTGGCAGGATTTTCTGACTGGCAGCTAGGGAAAGATTTCCTGATTCCTTTTCAGAGGCTGATTCAGACTTTATAAAATCATCATGTGTTAAAGTAAAGGTGAAAACTCCTGGATTCTTTATGGGAAGGATTTGGTCTTGTCATATCTTCCAGATCGCAAGTATAGTTGTTGGGGTGCAGCGGTGAAAGTAAAGGCTCTGCAAAAGAAGTTGAATGTGCTGTTCTGTGACCAATCTGTAGTCTGGACTCTCTGGTGTAATCCAGCTGCTTGGGTAGTGCAAACATTTAAAAAAGTGTGTAAGGCATTGATCAGTTTCACTTCAGCTTTCTACTCTGTTTTGGTTTCTGCCTTCTTTATGTCCCAGACTGGTGTGGTGGGGAGCATTTGATCTGTACAGGCAACTGATGCTTTCCCTCTCTCTTACCTTCCATCCCTCCCCTTGATGTAGATCTGTAAGCATTTTTATCCAGAACTGTGCCTTTTCTGCCAGAGTTCCCAGATCCTTTCTGCTGGCACAATGTGAATAATCAACAGTGCAATTCAGCAACTGTCATTGTGCCTGCAGAATTTCCCACATATTAAATTGTTCAACTTGTTGGAACATAGGCAGTAACTAAGGTCACTCTGAAGGGGAACAGGAAGAATGAGGTAGCCACAGACAAGATAGGAGAATAGATGGGAGATATACTGCACTTAGGGGAGGAGGGAAGAGGAAGGGAAGGAACGGGGAACAGAAACATGCTGTCTTCTAGACAAGGAATACCAACAAGCAGTCCATGCCTGCCAGGCTACATTTCCCTTTCACAGACCACTTTCTCTTTTAATAGCCACTCACGCTCTCTGGCACTTCAAACTCCTTGGATGGAAGCTCCTCCCCTCTTGTACCTGCTCTCATCACTTCAGCACTGGGGCACTGTCAGCCCTGCATGACCTAGAATTAACTTTCAACAATTAACTACGGGCTGTGAGCTCCAAGCCCTGAAGCTTTTGCATTTTTGTGGCAAAGTAACCTTTATGCCAGTTTGTCACAAGTTCAGGGCACTTTAGAAACGCTTACTGGAGACCATTATTTTCCATGATGCAAGCAGTTTGCTCTTATCACTCTGAGTTATCAACCTTGGTGCTGTAGGACTCTGCATACTGTACAGGTGGATCATTATAGTGCATAACAGCATGGGGCAGGTACTATCTCTTTGTGTGTACTCTTATCCTGTGCTCCATTTGAGACATCCTCTGTTGCCAGCATGCTGGTAGAGCTAGGAGGCCTGGAGGGCTCCAGGTACTTGCTGTTTGCAGTAGTGTGCTAGCACCTGAGTTTTGTGCGTGTGTATTTATCTATCCTATCTCTCATCTCTTTAAATCTCTCCAACCCTTGACCAAGCAGCAAAATGAAGCTTTGGCAAGAGACTGGGAAACATTGAGAAATGCTTGTGAAATCAGTGCAGATCGCAAGCAGTTAATGTTTGCTCCATTTGTAGGGAAGGCACGGGATAATGGCAGATCCACCCTGTTCCTTCTCCCACACTGTCTCATTGTGGTTCAGTAGCCAAATATATAGTCTAGTTAATCCTGGGGGTCCTGTGGGCTTGCTTTGAGTCTTTCAGTGAGTGACTTGATTCCTCGGTCTGGGAAAGTGGTCAGCGTGGAGACACGGAGGCTGTGACTTGTAGGGTGCTGTTGTGGTTCAGAAGTGGCCTGCTGAGGTGCATGTTCTGCGTGGGCAAAAGAAGTAACTGACAGCAAGAGTGAATATACATAGCTGCATGGTTCAGAACCTCTGTTCTTGAAAGCGTCTCTGTGCCAAGGTCTGTACGAGGGATCCTTCTGGCTTATTCCCTTGCCTTCTAAAACCCACTGAGGCATCCACTGGCTGTTTTGAAAGGGGGTAAAGGGCAAAGGGGTGAAGGGCCTTAATCCATAGTGCAGATCATCTGCTGCAGCTTCAGGTGCTTTTTGGCTGATATGCTTAGTGGCAGCATCCCAGGAGTATGGGGAATAACAGAGAAGGGGTTTGGGAAGAGTCACCTGTGGCACGCATCAGGGAGACAAATACTGAGGGTCTCTTGTCTATCTTGCTGCTGCTTGAAGCAGCTTTAGGAAGAGATTGTCTGTTTCTCTTCCCCACTTATGTGTGTGTGTATGTAGGGCACAGACAAAGGACTTAGGCCTGCAAGACTGTTAGTGAAAAGCACAGGGTAGTTGTGTTGCAACTGTCTGGCTCATTTTAAGGGGCAAAGCACTAGACATTCTTGAGCTAAGTTTTCATTAACTTATTCCCTCCATTCCTCCTTTTAGTTATCAAATTCCTGGAAGTCTACGAGCGCAGCTTCTGCAGGACAATTGAGACCCTGGTGGACATTTTCCAGGAGTACCCTGATGAGGTGGAGTACATATTCAAGCCATCCTGTGTGCCTCTGATGAGATGTGCGGGTTGCTGCGGCGATGAGGGCCTAGAATGTGTCCCTGTGGATGTGTACAACGTCACAATGGAGGTGAGGGCCCAACTTGCAATCTGCCATGCTTGATTGGAAGGAAGCAAGTCAGCCATCACAACCACTCTAAGTCCCACCTCCCAGCTAATTCAGAGGAAGGACAGCCTACCCCAGGGAAACCCTCTCCTGACCCTGGTGCCCAGTGTTACACCATGCAGGGCTAAAAGATGAGTTGCCTGTGTCTGTCTAAGGCTAAGAGGAGAATCTGGTTTTGGCTCTTGTCCAAATACAGTAACTAGGAGGATGCAAAGCAGCATTTCTGCAAAGGAGCACTTTGTGCTTAGAGAATGCAAAGGAGCATTTCCAGTGGTATTACCTCTGAGTTCCCAAAGAAGATACTCTTTGGGCCTTTGCTCCACTTTAACTCTGCATTTGGTACATACAGCTGTTGTTCTGAAGGCAGCTGAGTAGTGCAAAAGGGGAGAACCTGTCAGTACTCTCTCCTGCAGGGCATTTGAGGTCAGCCTGTACCAGGGGTGCAGGGGATTTGTGTCATTAGCTATGCTGGCACAGCAGGGATGAAAGGGGCTCTAAGAAACACACTGCTTCAGTGTCAAGTGTAAAAGCCTTTCTGCCTCTGGGCATCTTCCTCCTTTGTTTGGAGGCTGTTGAATTCATTCCTTGGAAGAGACAGAGATGGCCATGATTGCAAAGGCTGGGCAAGTGGGGAAGATGCAAACTGCTTTAGAGAGCTTTATTACTGCCCTTTTCTGTCAGCCTGGATCCCAGCTTGTGTCCAAAATGGTGCTGGTGCCCGTTATCTATAACTCACAGCTCCCTCATCTACTTTTGTCCCTCAGGCTCTTGAACAGCCACGGTAAATATTACCAACACTTTTTGATATCGATGAGAGATTTGCAGTGCTGAGTGATTACCCAGCAGGCTCTTTTTACTTGTTGTTTGAGCTGTATTTAAACTCTGTTGGAGAACCAGTCTGTCCCTTTCCATGGTTCCCCATACTGCTTTTCCCCTTGTGGGCTCCAGCCTGGACCAGAGCATACTAGCATGATGTAGCTAGGGATGGTTTTCTTCCTACCATTCCTTGCTGAACTGCAGTTCTTGGCTGGTATGCCTGCATGCCTGTAAAGGGTCAGAGGCTCTTAAGCAGATCTCTGGTGAAAATGCTAGAGTGGTCCGGACATGTTCTGGGTTGAGAGACTGTGACAATATTACATATCTTCTAATATAACTTCCCTGGAGGCACCTGGGATTGGGGGCTGGGTAATGTCTGGCTCTGCAGGGCTCTTTTAAGCACAGATCTTCAGATTTATTTTGTGTGTTGAGTCGCTGAGAAAGTGAGATGTCAGCTGGGAAGGTATGGCCTAGGGAAAAGGAGTCAGATATGCTTTGGACCTGTGTGTTAGACTGAAGTACTGCTTCTGTGTGAGCAGACTGGATGTTCTCTTACTGCTGCTCTAACATCAACCGGGGATGGCTCAGTGAGAACCTTGCTATGGTGTTATGCCCTCTCCCATGCCTGTCTCCAAGGCAGTCCACTAGTGCTGGCACCTGGCAAGCATGAGCAAACAGAGCTTTGGCACAAGTCTGGTGTTGCTGCTGCTTGCTTGTGATCAAAGGCCTTCCCTGACTAGGAGAACAGGGCCTCAAAGCTAGCTCAAACTCTGCCATGCTTTTCCCATGAGCACCAGGGGTGCAAATGCTTTGCTGTGCAGCAGGCTGCTTTGGAGTTGTGAATATGAAGACTGAATGGGCAGTGACCCTCTCTGTTTCTTTCATTCCAGATCATGAGAATTAAACCCCATCAGAGTCAGCACATATCACACATGAGCTTCTTACAGCACAGTAAATGTGACTGCAGGTGAGAATGGAGCAGCACTGGTTCCTCTTGCAATAAACTTATTCTGAGCCTTTGCTTTTTTCTGCCTTTGGGTTGGGACTGTTGTTCAGAGGCTTCTGCAGTCTCCTCACTTGGTTTGCAGTGGGATGGCCAAGCCTGGGAAAAGAAATCCTTTGCTGGCAGGGCTCCTCCATCTCTAGCTATCACAGGTGGACAGTGCTAGTCTGCAACCTGGGGTCTTTTGGCACTGGTTGCCAGTGAGGTGCAACAGGAGAGCAAACACTTTGAGACGGATGACTTAACCTGTGCCATGGGCATCCTACAATGCTGACTGAACATGTTTTTCCCTGGACTTGGTGGGAACTGGGGATAATACTGGAAGTATACGTGGTAAGCTCTTTTCTAATGAGGCCTTTGTTCTCTCTTCCCCCACAGACCAAAGAAAGATGTCAAAAACAAACAAGAAAAGTAAGTGACAAGCCTTTCCTCCTTCCTCTTTTGGTGGTTGGTTGGTGTTTCCTTGCCCCACTGCCCCTTGCCCTTTTCTTTGGTTGGAGATACTTACTTTGAGAAGGTGTTTTTGGAAATGGCGTATGGTAGTGCATGGAGCAACACTCTGAATCCATTCCAGGTGGGCACAGAAACCCAGATCTGATGGTCCTTCCTTCATACCCCATGACCCATGGCCATGGCAGTCATTCCTAATGCATTATCCCAAGTCAGGGAAATGCCGTCATGTCTGTCCTACCAGTATGGATTCAAGGTGCAGCCCCCATTCTCCCTTCCCTCTTTCTGGGGTGTTTCTGGTTACTGCAAATCACTGCCTTTCTTTATTATTAATTTTTTTCTTGCTGCTTGAGTGAGTACTTGCTGGCTTCTTTCACAGCAGCTTGGGTAGGAACTTTGCTGGCTATAGGGAGAGGTGGCAATAAAGGCCTGGTGAGGCAGGACTGATGCCATGCAGGATGTGACACTGGTTTTGGTTGGGTGGGGACCTGGGAGGGTATGAAGGGAGGTGGATGTCCTTGCTGGGTCTTGGCGGAGGCTTTCATAAGGGTTTTTTGCAATCTGATGGATTTGCTCCGGTGATGTGAAGGAGGCTAAGGCACAACCTTCCCTTTACTTCTTCCCCAAAGTAAAGAGGTTGTGGAAGTAGAAATATAAGCTCTCATCCTGCAGTAGTCTGAGGAATGAGCACAAAATGTGAAACACTGTCGAAAAGAAGGAATGACCTCTCTGGGTGAGAGGGTCAGCTGGACTGCGCATGACTGGGAAAGCAACTCTGCCATTTAGAGGTGCGGAGTTGGAAAGAAAGAGGTGAATATTTGGAGATGAGGCTGAAACAGAGACAGAGGGAGCAAACAGGAGAGTGAGAGAACTTCTTTCACCCCTCTCCTGGTGGTTGTATATTTCTAGCTGCCTTCCAGCCTCTCCTCCTCCCCCTGGAAATCTGCTCCTGGCTGCATCGGGCTGTGTGCAGCCAACACTCCTCTGTGCGCAGGGCCGTGTTGGGGGCGGTTGGTCTGTGTGGCACTGTGGTTTGAAGGTGTGCAAGAGTTTGGTTTGTGTGAACTCTGGTGAGGATGGGGTGTGGGTGTAGCAGCCAGCTCCAACTGTGTTGCATTCACTTTCCTCTTCTAACAGCACCTTGCCTGCTCTTTGCTGGTTTTGCACTCCCCAGGGAAGGAAGGGAAGGGATGGGAGAGGCTGGTGTACTTTGATTTGTGCTGGATTGAAAGTCGTTATATTGGTACCCCTCTCCTCCCTCCAGGTTGATTTTTCTCCCCTCACCATCTCCCTGTGACTCCTGCCTGACATGTAGGGCAGAACCAGGATTGAGCTGATGCTCTGACACTTGTTCCAGTGAGATGACTTGAACAGGGCCTAGGAAACACCTATGGTGCTTTCTCTTCTGCCTCTCAATTCCCTTTGACAGCTCTCTCCCGAGGTAGGCTGCAACAGGGAAGGAGGGAGCCTTTGCAGAAGTGCCTCAGCGCTGGGACTCATTTGCCTGAGAAGCCCTAGTGCTTTGCCTAGGGCGTTCTCCTTGGATGTCTCTCCCTTGGTCCTGTGCTAGTGTGGCTCAAGGAGCAGCACAGGCTCCAGCCTCCCTTGCTCCGTGTGCTCTCAATGGCCCATAGGGATCCATGGTTAGTGTCCAGGACTGCATGTCCTAGCCCTTGCCTGTCCCAGCTCCTGCCCAAGAGTCAGAGGCAACTGGTGAATTTCTCAGAATGGAGTGAATACCTTGGCTCCATCTGCTTGTCTGTCTGGCAGATCCTTGTGGAAGGTGACAGGAAGGAAAGGAGGGAAGAACTGAAAACTGCTTGCTGGTTATCTCCTGAGTAGAATAACTAAGTCAGTTTTCTCCCTCTTTCCCCTTCAGTACTCAGGATGGAGACTGCCAGAGGGGATGTTTCAGACATTCCAGTAGGGTGTCCTGGAGTCCTCTGAACCACAGGCAGGAAGTGGGGTGGATGAGCAAAGCCTTCAGGTTAGATAGCCCTCTCCCACACAGCAGTGCTGTGAAGACCAGATCTCTCCCCTTGTCTGTGGGTTGCTGAGGCCAGGCTCCCATCCCAAGGCAGCATTGCCACCAGCCTTGCAGCAGAGCTGTTGGGGCTCAGCTGCTGCCTAGACCCAGTGCCAGGCAGTGCATCAGGTCAGAGTGGTTTCCTTTTCCCTGGAGAGAACCCTTTCACTCAGGTTGCCTCTTGCCGATTGGTGTGCGCCCGTGCTTGTTGCCTGGAATGGTTGTCTGCGCTCACTGCGGTTGCGTGATGCTTTCACCAAGCTTTCTGTTCCTTCTCCCTCACCCCCTGTCCCTTTCCCACTGCCCCTCTCAGAGGGGGCAGGTGCCCATCTGAGTCTTCAGCAGATCCACCTCTGCTCGCAGCAGCTCTGCTGGAGGTGGTCTCTGCTGAGTACCCTGGTTTTGGCTTGGCTGTGGTGCTGACCGGAGCGCCGGAGGGCCAGTGAATGTGTGTGCAAGGTGGAGATCTGTGCTTCGGCCCTGGGATTTACCCTCCAGTCCTGCCTCATGTGCTGCTCCCCTCCCAGCAAGGCACATGGCTGTATTTTTTTTCTCTTCTTCCTTGCGTTTTCTTCCATTTTCTCTCTCTCTCCCTTTCTTTCTCCCCCTCTCTCTCTTTCTCTTTTTTTTTTTTGTTTTTCTTCCAGAAAATCAAAGCGAGGAAAGGGGAAGGGTCAAAAGAGAAAGCGCAAGAAAGGCCGGTACAAACCACTCAGCTTGTACGTTTGTGTCCTCTGCTTGTAGCGTCTCTTCCCTCCCTCTCCCCAGACCAATCTGCCTGCTTGCTGCTCACTCGAATCTCACCCTCCCCTCCCAGTCACTGGTGGGCCGCAGATCCTGCAGGGGCGGCACTGGTGGCAGCACCGCTCTGGCACTAAGGCTGTCTCAGGGAAGGCGGCTCTAGCTTGCTTGGCTCTCTAATCATCAGTGGCGACTATTTTCCCAAGGCACAAGAGTGCGGGTAGATGGGCGAGTGCCTTGCACCTCTTCATGCCTTCCAACTCACCTGCTTTCCCCCATTCGTCTTGTGCCCTCACTGCTATGGCGACTGGTGACAGGCAGGCTGGCATCTGCCATGCATGTGTGTGTGTACGTGTGTGCGCACGTGTGAGTGTGTGTCTGGTGGAGTCACAGGTGGAGAGGAGAGGTGGGACAGCGGGAAGCTGGAGAGGGGGTGCTGGGGAACTGGGGCGGGCGTGCTCTCTGTTGTTTTTTTTTTTTGTTTCTCTCTTTCTGCTGGATTTGGTGGCTTCTCTCTCACTGTCTCTCTCACTGTCTCTTTTGTTCTGCCTCTCTTATGGTGATTCACAAAATTCTGCATTGTTAATTCACGGCTCCTCTGTAGGAGACTCCTAGGTGGCAAGGTTGAGATGGGGCTTACAAAAAGGAGGGCAGTGCCAGCTGCAGGGGTAAGCTACTTTCCAGGGGAGCAGAGACCCTGTGTATCTAAAACTCATTTAGTCACTGGCCTCTTTCTACTCAAATAGCCCACTTCAGAGAACTTCTTTCATTGATATGTCAGTAGCTGGCTGGGACCTCTCACCTTCCCATCCTTGCTTTCCCCTTCTTCCTCCCTCTGGCCTGAGCCGATGGATCCAATGCAGCATTTGTGAATACTGTGCAGAAGGCCTGTTTTCTTTCTCTTTACGCTAATGCAAGGGGGTGCTGTCCTGGGGCTGTCGGAGTGCTGCTGGAAAATCCACCAGCCTGCGACACTCCAGTGGGCAGCATGGGGGCTGCGGGAGGGGGCAAGGGGATTGCTTTGATGTTTAGGGTGTTGCATGTGTATTTTCTTTCTGCTGAAGCGCTGTAGCTTAGACATCTTTCCTTTTGCCTTTTTGCAGTCACTGTGAGCCTTGCTCAGAGAGGAGAAAGCACTTGTTTGTACAAGATCCCCAGACCTGTAAATGTTCCTGCAAATTCACAGACTCACGTTGCAAGTCGAGGCAGCTTGAGTTAAACGAGCGCACTTGCAGGTTTGTGTCCTGAAGGATGAAACACACAAAGAGAAAGAGAGAGAAAGAGAAAGAGGGGGGGAGCTTGCTTCCTGCTGACTTCTGGCACCAGTGCTATATGGTTACTTCTTTTCTCTGTCCTACATGGGCCAGAGGGCAGAGGGGCTAACTGGGATGAGGACAGATTTTCCCTGGTTCAGAGGGCAGCTGTGCGTTTCAGATGTGCTGTCAGGACTTGGACGGGGACGGCTCCCTGAGACAAGGCATTTCTTTCTCAGGTATCCTGTGTCGTAGAACAAGATAATGGAGTTCATGTTGCTGAGGTAGCCAGGGGAAGATCTGTAGCCCTCTGTACATTATCTGTACGCGACTCTGAGCATACTGTTGGACAAAGACAAATCCTTGACTGACTAGGATTTAATCACCCCTGTCTTCCAAGCCCTTTTTCTGCGGCTTGTAGATGAGATGCTCTGCTGTGTGCAGAATGAGGAAAGCCACCAGGAGCCTCCCTCAAGGCCGTGCCTACATTTTCCTTTGCCTCTTTGTTCTTCTAAAATCCAGGGAGACCAGCCTATCCTCTTGCACTGTGCTCACAGTTCCCTGTCCATGTCCTGTCCAGAGCTGTGGTTTGAGGGGCAGCATTCAGGTCTGTGACATGGGATACAGCAGGATTAAGTCTGTCTCTGGGTGAAGGCAGAGATGAGTATTGAGGTGTGAGGTGGGAGATGCAAAAGCACTGTGGGGTTGGTGTTTTTTTAAAGACCTATGCTGTGCATGTGTCATCTGAGGACTGTCACACACCATCTGTGGCATAGACACATGCAGAAACTGATTCTTGTTTCCCATCTGAGCACTTCGGTGAACTCAGTGGGGTATCTTGACTCGCACAAGGTATGTGTGCATCTCTGGTGTAGGATCATCCAACCTGTCTAGAGAGAGACATAGAAATGGGGTTGCTAATGAGCCCTTGGCTCTGACTCTGAACTCAGATCCTTTCCACAGAGATCTAGGAGATGAAAATGCTTTGTGCCCAAACCAGAGAGGCCTTGGCACTGCCAGGGTGGTAGAAACTGCTCTGTATACAGAGAATTTTTCTGAGATGCTTTAATTTCAGTGGGAGAGTAATGGATGGAGGGGCCAGAATAGAGCAACTTCTGGAGTTAAACTTCTCCTAGTGAGCAAAACCCCTGAAGCCTGAGACCTTTGACCTTTTTCCTCCTGCTGCTGTCCCAAAGCCCAGAATAGCTGAAAATTACCCCACAAAGTTTGAAGGGTGAGAAATAGTAACAAATACAAAGAAAAGCCAAACAATAGCCCAAGAAGTCATGATGACAGAAGGGGTTTACTAATTTCGCTGTGATGGGATAATTGGCACTAAGGGAGGTTGGTGTGTTGGCCAGAAAAATAGGAAGGAGTCATAGGAGTGGTTAGATTTTCAGTTTCCGGATAAAAAGCTGATTAAGCTGAAGTTCCTCATGCTCTTTCTTAGATTTAGAATTGGGCCCAATGGGGGAGGGCAAATTCTCATTTCTCCTGCTGCTTCTTCAGGCTGCTGCTGTTCTCTGGTGCTAACCCGTGCTCATGGCAGCTAGTGGAATGAAAGACACTTACTTTTCACCTTCTTGCCTGCATGAGGCCTTGTTGGCTGCATTGCTTCCGACCCAAACAAGAGGCTAGGTGGAGAGCTGAGGGGTTGTGTCCTTCTGCATGCATTGCTTAGCCTTGTTTTTCTGTGTGTTTGTGTGTATTTGTGTGCGCATGGTGTGAAAGGGTGCAAACAAAACACTCAGCTCATCTGTGAGGAAGCCACTGATTCTGCTCCTAAATTTACCCCTGTATGAGTATCTCCCCCCACTCCGTATAGGTGAGCCTGGGGGAGTAGAATTCATCGACTGATTCGTGGGACTGAGATTCTCAGCTGATTTGCCCCATCTGCACAGCATTTCACCCCACCAGTGACATCATGCCATGTCTTAACACCATGTGCTCTTAAACACAGTAGCCACCCCTTCTCTGTCCTACTTGCACCCTCATCACAAAAATTAACCCCATTCTCTTTTTCTCCTTCCCTCTCCTCTTTGACAGATGTGAAAAACCGAGACGGTGAGCAGCGGAAAAGAAGGGGGAACAGCCCTGTTTCTGGAGCCTGATTTCTCGCCTGGACAGAAAAAAACAAAACACTAATCCAAATGAACCCTAAAAATGAAGGATCGGTAGAGCACAGCACTTTCAGTACGGACGATGGACTCCGGAAGGAACATTCCCCAAGGCACCCGCCGCACAGAATTCACCTTTGGGTTTTGAACTGTTTTATTTTATTTTTCTTTTCATGCTGCTAAATAACAGAGCCAGGAAGACTTATAGGGGTGTATTTGATGGGGTTTCCCATGCATACATATATATGTGTGTATACATGCATATACATATATATATATGTATATATATTTTAACCACATCTATATATACATATATGTATATCTTAACCACACACACACACATATATATATATAATATATATATATACTGATTATTTTTTTTAACATTGCTAATGTTATTGGTGTCTTCACTGGATAATACTCGACTGCTGTGGACACAAGCGGGCTACTTGGGGCATAAGAAACAAGCTAAGACTGGACTGAGTAGAAGCGCTGGGTGTAAACTTCTTAACTCTAACTGACTTGTGCGGCCTCCGCTGTTTCTCTGTAGAGTGTGCTGTACCACAAACCACCTTCTCCTTGCCTGGGACAGGGAGGAGAGGTGATGGAGAGGATGGGCAGGGAGTTCCAAAGAGCGGCATCCTAGGGTGGTGCGATGGGTCAAAGGCCAAGGAAATGGCCGTCTCCGTGATCAAGGATTCCTCCTCCCCTCTCTTCCCCCAACCTTCGCCCTTACTCGTCTCATAATCTGCCTGCCTTGATGGGACATGGGATGTCAGTGTACATTTTGCGTTGACTTTATTTGCTATAGAAACTTTGCCAGAGAGACGTGCTGGCTTCTCTTAAGGATGGTGGGCAGCTGATGCACACTAACTTTCCATTCACGGAAGTATCACAGGAGTCTAGATTTCCCGCCCTTGGTGGCTGCAAAAGGACACAAGGTCTACAGTGTGCTGAAGCAAGAATGGGGACCGGTGCATAGCCACACAGTTGTTCAGCACTGTCTGCTTTCTTCATGCACAGAGCTGCCACTCAAGAGCATCCAAGATGCTTACGGAACATTTCTGGAAAGGGATATTAATCAAAAGTATATACACAGTAGGGGGTGTGTGTGCATATGTATGTGAAAGTACGCATTTGTGTCTGTGTGTATGTATGTATGTGTGTATGTGTTTTTCTCTCTTTTTTATATATATATATTTATTTTTATACATATATATATATAAAAAAATAATATATTTGTATGCCAAGATTGAAGGGGGAAAAAAGAAAGGAACTTTTGCTGCCTTCAGTTTGCGTGCCCAGTGTGAATGACCCTTAAGAACGTCAAGACTTTTTTTTTATGACATACTGTAAATATCAGACCCCTTTTCCACGTCTTGAGCTGGGGAATCAAAAGTGAAGGCAGGCAGAGTCCCTTAGCCATGTCATGAGAATCTTGGCTATGTGTGTATCGGCAATATACACTGTGGTGTATGTGAAACCCACCTTACACATGCGCGCACACACACACACCCCCCTGAAAGTGTGTTTGTACATCTATGTGGATATATATAATCTAGTTCTGTGATTAAAATTATTATTATTAATAATAATAATCAAAAAGGTACTCGGTCTGTGTCAGAATGCTGCCAAACGTCATCTGCAATACTGTTTTCAACGCCTGATAATGTACAACACGGAAAGCTTCCAAAAAGACAAGACAGTCTAAAAACAGACTCACAACAAGCGACTACTAACCACTAGGATCTCCCCATCCAACCGATGGCTTTCAGAAGGAGAGAAAACACATGGGTGGGTGCTTGCATCTGCAATGTATAATACTCATGCTGCATCGTGCGCAAGACAGAGGCTTCCGATCGGGGGGAGGGAAGAGAAAGTGTTTTATATACTTATTTAATATCCCTTTTTAAATTAGAAATTAAACAGATAATTTAATTAAAGAGTAGGGATTTTTCAGTATTCTTTGTTAATATTTAATTTCAACTATTTATAAGCCGTACCTTTTTTTTTTTTTATTTGTACTTGTTGTGTATAAATTTAACCTTCCTGTTGTCCCATCCCTTATCTCCCCAATTGTTGGCAGAGTCAGTAGCATGTTATGGGCAGTTATTTAATTAATTTCTCTAACACCTACCCCTACACATTCCTATTGAGACAAGGGTTAGATATACATCTACATACTATATATATATTTGGCTATGTGTTTGTATATATATATATGTTTATGTATATGTGTGATTCGGATTAAATAGACGCTACGATTTTTTTATATATGTAAAAAGAAGAAGCAGGAAAAATAGAAAATTCTACATCTTGAATCTCTCTCCTTTTTAATTTTAATATTTGTTATCATTTTATTTATTGGTGCTACTGTTTATCTGTAATAATTGCGGGGAAAAAAGATATTAACACTACATATTGTGTCTAGTGAATTTTTTCAAGATATTCCTTAGTACATATTTATTTTTAAACAAAAAAATTACAGATATATCTTAAAAAACGACGACGACGACGACAAACAAACTTTTTTTTGTATTAAAGAATTTAATTCTGATCTTGATTTCCTTTGCCTTCTCCTTCTACCTTGCATCCTGGTTTTCTTCCATTGTGTAACAGCTCCTCCAGTATTGCCTCTGGAGGCTACAGGGCATCAGCAACCTGCTAGTTGGACTCCTGGATTTGGGCACAGAGCCTCCAAAAGCATCTAGGTACCAAAGCCCGTAGAAATGACTGGGAGGTAGGCACCAGAATCCCTGTGTGGAGCTCAGCCCGAGTTCCCTGCTTGGTGAGAAGAGGGTGGTCTGATGGGCAGGACCGAGGGGGCAGAACTCCTGGGTTCCTTCCCAACCTGATGCCAAGGAGTGTGGTGATGGTCCCAACCCTGCCTCTGTCTTGTCCAGGAGCCAAGCCCTGTGAGCTGGGCACTATACAGGCGATCCCGGTGGAGCTTACAATCCAAGATGAAAGTAAGGCTCTGAGCCTGTTCTTCCTGGTAATGGACTTGGTGTTTGCAGTTGGAGCAGTGTGTATGTAACCTGCTGTCAGTAATGGTTTGGCATGACCTCCTCATCCTGGACAGCACTGAACAAAAACCAGCTCTGACCATGCTCATCACTTCATGAGGGATTTTGATACTGTTGCATCTTTTATGATGTGCTTTGGTGTCTTTGGAGGAAAAGCTCTTCAACAGCAGTGTCATTCCCTCGTCAGCCATGGAGATGAGTGTGTCATGTGTCAGTCATCTGGCCACGCTGGAAAGGAGCACGCAGGATGTTCCTGGATGTCTGGGAGGTGACTCACTCAGGTTAATTCAGACCACCGAGTTCATGGCTGCATTGTCCTGCTCTTGCAAAGGTAAAGGATCTGGCTTTTATTTTGGATGAACTCAGGTAGCTCAACAGGTGGATCTGCAGTCACTTCCTCTGCAGAGAGCAGTGCGGAGAAAAGAGGATGAATACTTGAGGATGCTCTGGTTCACTGTTCAGTAACATCTTGTGGAGTACAGCAGTGAGGTGAGAAGGGGAGCAAGGGCCGCCTGGATGTTGCTGCGTGAGGAACCCAAGGAGTTGCTTCCTTTGCATATTCACCACTGTGGATTTTGGTTTGTGTGGATCTATGGACTGTTTTGCAGATGGCTGTGCAAGATGATGAATACAGTGTGCCTATCCTCAGGAGACCTGCACTGTCTCTATATGACCTGGGAAATGTTTACAAGTCATCAAATTGGAAAGATTGAAACTGGCAGGTCAGTGTTGCTCCCCTGGGCTGAGCTGGATGTGAAATCTCAGCAAAATGTGACCCAGGTCTCCCAGATGGATGAGTCAGTGGGTTCCTACTGTCAGTCACAACACATCAAACCCTGCCCACCAATGACAAGCTGGGCTGGCTGCTCCTGGTGCCTGGAGGACAGGAGCTCTTTTTCTACCTCTAAGGACTCAGGAGAAATAGCATATCTGCAGAGCCAGGTGACCTGGTAGCTACCTCCTCCATGACACAGGCTGTGCCTGGCTGGATGGCACATTTCAGCTGGGACAACTCAAAGAATTTGTTTGTGTGGCTGCAGCAGAACCAAGGTAGCTGCCTCAAACAACTGAAGCAAGAACCTGCCCGAACCAGCTCTTAATGAGGGACCTGGGGCCCTAGAAGCAGTCCAGCTCTTCTCCTTTATCCTTCAGGGTTGATATAACTGGGATGTCACCTCTCATGAGGAGAGTAATTATAGCTTGGTGTTGGAAGTGGGCTCAGGCTGGCTGGAGAGGCTGTATGCGATTGAGGCCCCTGCTTCTGGAAGAGCTGGGATGCAGGAGTGCATTGCCCCTCACCCTGCCCAGAGTTCTCACCTGGCTTGCCTGTGCCCTGTCCCGAGGTGAGGTGAGGACACAGGGAGGGAGGCCAGGTTTTCAGGCTGGCACTCTAATCTCGGCATACAGCCTTTCACCCTGCGTGCGAGAAAGGCTTCTGGTCACATCCATGTTTTGGTTGCTGGCTAATTAAAATGCTATCTTCAGGCAGCTGGCTGGTGCTTTCCTCGTGCCTCCCACATTTATTCTGTGGGATTCAAAAAGCGGAGGCACCATGAAAGGCAGAAAAGGGTGTCCTGGACAGACAGACACAACAGAAAACCCCACTGGCAATGGAATAATGTGTTGGAAACCCGGTCCTTCTCTCACTCTTAGCACCTGCTAGCTGGTTTAACCCCTTGTTGCTGATGTCCTCTGCTCTGGTTTGTAAGTTAGCCAGGCTTTGCTTGGGCTCCACCACCAGCTGCAGTGTCTATGTTAGAAATGCCTATAAAGCTCCTGTCCTTCAGCGTGGTCCCTCAAAGGACTTTGGAAACCCAAAGGAAATTCATTCCACAGGCCGTGTCCTCCACTGTCTGCCCGTGGGAGCTTTGGTAGTGAGAGATGGGTATTTTTATCGTAGACCACGTGGTGAGTGTACAGGCAGTCTCTCTGTGCTTGGGATGCCTGAAATTCAAGGCTAATCCCAATCATCCAGCACAAGGTCTGCAGTCCCAGTCTGTGCAAACACCATGCTTGCTCCCAGGTCCCCATTCGGGGCTAGGGCACTGTGGCCTCAGTGGCACTGTGCCACCCCACAGGCCACTGCTGACCCCCCCCCGCTGTGCCCCACAGCACCCGATGCCGTGCATGATGGGGTGGCTGAGCTGCTGGCCATCCCAGAGGAACCAGGCGCTCATGCCTGGACCTCCAGCCAAGTACTCCATATCTCATAAGAGGTGGCGAGTTGTGGATAAGAGCAGGGAGGTGAAATACCCTGCACCAGCAATGAAGGAGGGTGTGAAAGGAATGCAAAGAGCGCCTGACTGCAGCTTTGGGGGAGGCTTGCCCTTCGGTGTGGGGAGCTGGGAGGGCCTTGGGGGTTTTGCATTCAGGAGGGGACAAAGTTCAGGTTCTCCTTCAAACGTCAGTGTTTTGCTGGCTGCCTACACCAGGGTAGTATCTCCCAGAGGTGCAGCTCGCTGTGCGTGTGAGATGATTACAGACTTATTCAGGGAAATGGGCTTGTTGGGCAAGTGCCACCTATTTACCTGCCCAAGGCTGGCCTCCCAAGGCCAAAAAAGCCTTTCCATAAGGATTTCTTTAAACTTCCTGCCTGAGCCACCTCCATACCTTCAGGCAGGCAATGCTGCACAGTGACAACTCTTAGGAAACATCTGCAGTTCTGGGCTATAGTACATTGTGATACAGGGCTAATCTTGCTGGTTCATGCTTTTATTTTTACTTTGCCATTTCAGATGCCCCAAGCACTTGTTTGGGGATGAAAAAAAAGCACAATCCCTCACTAGCCTGAGAGTGCCCAAGCATCTCTTTAGGCATCAGGGCTGCCCACTGCAACCTGCTGCCATAGGCTTTTCTATGTGTTTAGTACCAGGTAGCTCTGCTGCCCACCCCCACTGTGCTGCCTGTCTCCTGGCCAAGCCTGGTGCATGCAGCAGGGGGAAGGCATGCTACAAGCCTAATGCCAGCACGGCAGGGGTTTACTTCGGGGGTTCTTTGACACCTCCTTTGCCAGCTATTCTGAGAGCTGTTGGTGCACTCCATGCTTGTAGTGTGTTGCGTGGTGGGACCCGGGCTGGGAAAGGCATCTGGTTCTGCTCAGCCCCCTACCAGGACTGCTGATGAGTGGCAATTCCTGCTGAACATTCCCCAGGGAGACTCGTGTAATGCCATAACAATCTGGGATGCTGGTCAGGATGTCTCGCTCCCAGGCTGTGTGGTAACTTGGAGGTGAGAAGCTTTGGCACTGGATGCCATTACCTCTGAATCTTGGTCAAATGGGTCTGAAGTGTGCAGGAAGGGTGTGATTCACACAAGCCCTTGGGCCTTTCATGTACAACTATGGAAGAGCGTGGCATACAACCCCATTCAGTGGGAGCATTATCTAATCAAAAAGGAGGGAGACCTAACCCCTTAGCTGCAAGCCCTATGCACAGTTTGGGAGAGGCAGCACAAGATGAGCAAAAGGATCAACTTAAGCAAATAATTCAGTTTCATCGCCTCTTCAGAGATTTTAAGGCCAGAAGCATGACCTGTCTGAGACCTTTGCCTTCATTTGCCGATAACTCGTACTTGAGCTGTGGTGTACACTTTGGAAAGACATCCAAGCTGCTGTCTCATTTCCTGGTCTTCCTGTCCTCACATAACAGAGAACCTGCTGGCACTGGAGGCAGCCTGTGCCATGAACATATGGATACCCAGGGAGTATACGTTTGTGTCATTGGCCTCTTCTCCAGAAGCGTGGCTCCCACCAGCACCCCTCCCTGCCCCTCCTGCCTGCCCTCAGCTCTGACACCATGAATGCAGAAGCGAAAGCCCCCATAGAGCTTTATGTTGGACTCAATCCTTTCAAAGAAACACCTCATCTGACTACTGAGAAAACTGTGCAGGAACTAACTTCTGGAAATTCAACTTCCTGTCAATCACCTCCACTTTTTGTCTTTACAGCTTGAATTGAGGAGGAGATTACATTTCTCCTCCAAGTCCCCTTCCTTATGTTGGGCAACTTGCTAGAAGGTTCAAGCCTTCTTTTTTTGCACTGCAAGAACCTCACATCTGGGAGAAGCTGGACACTCCTGAGCAGATCTTCTGAGTTTCTTCTAAGGTGTTATTGCTCCTGGAGATAAGGAGCCAACTCCTACTTACTTTGATTCATGTCACTACTGGAAGTGTGGCAAATGGGGGTCAACAGCACTGAATCTGATTGTTTACAGTCTTCACAGGCATAATAAATTATGAGTCATAGGATCATCCTGAGTTATTTGGTGACTAATATGAGGCTGGTCTTGAGGCTGAGGGCCAATTTCTTGTTGCAGTATTGGCTTCCCAGAGCTCTCTGTTGTGGACGTGCAGCGTAGACCTAGTCAATACAGAGCAGCTAGGAGAACTGGCTGAGCTGCCAGAGGAGGTGCTGATGAGTCAGGGAGTGGCACTGCCCTCTGCACCAGTAGTGGCTGGTGGCTGGATGTACAGTGCAAGAGGCTGTGACTTTTATGAGTCACTTTGTGGGACTGAGTGTGATCCACACCCCTGCGGAATTGCTGGGACGAGTCACAGAGTCAGAGACATCCCAAAAGGAACAATTTGTGCAGTTAGGTTGTCTTGTCAACCAGCTGCAAATGTGCTGCTGTTCTGAATATGTTTGTCTTTGTGCGGGTCGTACCCCACAGCCTAACCTGTTGCACTGTCTGGACTCTATCCTTGTCTTTACCCTCTGTTTTCTCTGATTTAATTTCACCCTTAAGTTAGGTTTGCAAATGTATCAATAGGTGTGTTCCCTTTCTCTCTGATATAGACCCCTCAGAAGCTTGTGGAATCTCATTACATCTCCTCTGCAGACATTTCTTGGCCAGTGACATAAAATGGTTCTTCAAACCCCATGGCATCAGCTCATTGAGCTCTGCCCTCAATCATTCTTGTGTTTTATATCCCAACATCTTTCATATATAACAATAATATTCCTTTTGGCTCAAAAGTTGTCTACTGCTGAACACTCTCAAAGTTGGATCCCTCCAGAACTATAGAAAAGCAAACAGGCTACTGGCTCTAAACATATCCCCTTGTGTCTCTCTCTGGATGCATTTCTCCATGGTTGCTCTTTGCCAACCTCTTCTGGCAGTTCTGCTTTCCAAGGTGTCCCCTCCCCCCACAAAGCCGCTTTGCCCCAGCAACATTAGCTTATCTTTTCCCAAGTTAAATCTCATTTTGTTTCCTGCTCATTTCTAATCTCTCTAAATCCTTTTGGAGGATTTCTCAGTTTGCACTGGAATTTGCAATCACTTCTGCTGGAGGTGCCAGCTTGGGGAGTTCATGGGAGACCCTTCTCCTTGGTGCTGCTGAGCCAGGAGTGTGCTGTGGCTCCCAGTGCTGGGGTAGTGGTGGTGATGTCCACAGTGTGGGCACATGTGCAGTCCTTCACATAGCTGTGTTCAATTACCTGGTGAGTTGTTTTTTTCCCTCACCATTGGATAGGAATTGCCTAGCACAGCTGAAGGAACAGTGGGAGTCAGTTGGCCCTGATCTGTAGAGCCAAGCAGAGGTGTGGGAGGAGTGGAAGCTGGGTTCAGTTCCCAGCTGGGTCACTGAGGCTTTGCTTTCCCTCCCTTGCCTTGATTTTTCCATGCATAAGGCAAATTCCACCTTCCTTTTTGGGACCTTTGACAGATGTCAAGTGCCACTTACTGCTTCTTATTTTATTGCCTATTGGTAGAAGGCTTCCCATCTTGCTGAAACTGTTAGGGTTCTCTGTATACCTTCCCCAAAAGCAGCTAAGTCACCATCCTCTCACCACCCAGTCCCAGCCGCAGTCATATCTCCCTGCTCCTCTCCATCATTTGAGAGAGAACCTCAACAGGTATTTTGGTACCGATAGCACCTCATTCCATATGCTCTATAGGAAGGGGATAGGAGCAAATAGGGTAGGGGGGTGGAGGGAAGGGGAAACAGCAAGACACAGCTCAGGAGGGGCTTTGCTATCTGGAAGAGGTAGGGCACAGTGCAAGGGTGAGGAGGATGGAAGGTACGGGATACCCTGTGAGGTGCAAGGATGAGGAGGAATAGGCTGGCTGTGTCTCAGGAGTGAGGTGTGGCAGGTCTGAGATTATCTGGCAGCCCCAGGCACAGTGAACCCTCCCAGTTATGAAACCTTCTGCACTCCCATGGACACATTTCTCACTGGTGTGAGTTGCTTTGAGTGCTCGAAAACTAATGGTTAGGGTTTGCGGGAGTGCCTGAGCTGCCAGCCTCTCCAGCACCTGGGGACCTTCCCTGGGCAGCCCCTTGGCCTCACCATGCCACAGAGAGCCCTGTTCCAGAAAGGGCAGTTGTGAGATGCTGCATGGCTTCCTCTATGGCTATGGAGGTGAAGAGGCAGCTGCTAGAGCTCATCATAGCAAACATTGAAAATCTTGTGCTAATTACACCAGCACAAGAGCCATGTGGTGTTCAAGACTACCTGCTTTTAGTCAAACCAAAAAGATTTTGGCCCTTCATGCTCCTGAAAAAATAAAATTCAAGACCCAAATATACTAGAAAAGCTTGGAAGGCAAGTGTGCCCAGATTGCGTTAGTTTTCAAACCACTGCAGGGTTCAGCTGGGCAGGTGATTTGCCAGCAAAGACTTTCCTTCCTAGCCTTAAATCCTGCCAGTGATTCCCCTTGGGCATGCTTCAGACTCTGCTCATCAGGTTCTCGCCATATCCCTTTACATCCTGGTTCCATTCTATTTTTAATCCACTCCCCATCTTCTGGTGTTGTCAATCTCAGACCTTTCCTAAGCCTGGAAGAGGGTTGTATATACATCCTTCTCTTGCTGCAGATATTTTAGAATTTCTCACCCAGTTTTATGTCACTTGAGTCCTGTTTACCTCTTCGGTAGTAGATACACACAAAACTCAGGCATCCCATCAGGAGTATCCACAGCAACTGCTGAATATTTTTTCCAGAGGGGACCTTCCACAACTATTGGTGAAAGGGTGAAGGTTTGGCTGTTCTGTGTGTATCTCGGAGCCATTTCAGAGGGTTGTTGCACAGCTTCACACCAAAGTATCTTCATATTTCCTTTAAGCACCTCAGACATCCCAGCACAATGAGCCAAACCCATTAGCTCCTCATCTCTGGTGTCCTTGAATCACTCAAAGGTGACCAGAGCACTGGCACCCTGCAGCTTCCTCATTGGAGGCTCTGCTCTGAGCAGTGAATTTTCACTTTTTCTTTAATCACATCACCAAGTTTTAATGCCCAGCAAGAACTTTGACCCTTATCCAGGGATTAGTTGTTATCCTTAAGAGCTTTCTGCGCCAAGCCTTATAAAAGAACTCCAGCTCTGGAGAATGTGGGCAAATCATGTCCACCGGGTTAATTTTCTTTATTAGCTGACTACCTCGTTTTTCTGTCCACAGCCCTCAGACATTGTCTCCTCACTCCAGGAGAAGGGCCATTCCCATCAGTTCACAGGAAGTTCACTGCTGGGATCCTTGTTACCATCAAGCCACCCTCAGCAAGAAGGGGAAATCTTGGCCTTGGTGAAATTAAGGGAAAAATGTTATGTTCCCTCATCAGGCTGTTTCGCATCCCACCCCAGCACAATTAGGCAGTGATGGAGGGCTGCCAGACAGATCCTATAAAGAAGCAAAATGTTTTAAATAGGGGCCATAGAGGTAGCTTTCCTCGTATCTCTACCACAGCCTATTTCAAGTATAGTCCTGTCTACTGAGCAGGGTTTTAGTAAGGCATAAAAGGGGATTTCTGTGCTGGTTATTGGCTGTTATTTTTCATGTGTGTGTAAGGTACTTGGATGTGGCAAAACTGGGAGCACAGTGTGTTTTGCTCTAAGTAATTAGAGACAGGACTCACAGGTATATTCTGGCTGCTTTCAGCCTTTCCCGTGACAGAAAGCAGCTGCACACCCAGCATTAGCCAATCTGCTAATAGGCTGTGTCACAAGACACAGCATCACCATGTCTCACAAAGCAACTGCATTGTCCTCTGTAAGCTTATTGTGAGAAATATCACGGGAACACCACCAAATCATGTCCCGCAGACTGTTCCAGACTAAACATCCACGGCCTGGCTCCCTGACCTGGATTGGGGTCCTTGAGAGAGTAGAGGAGGCACCTCACTTTCACTGTGCTGAGAGCACAAGAAGTCCATGCACTCAGTCAGCATCTCTTTGCAGACCTGCCTGTGTGCACAGACCCTGTGCATCCAGAGACTCCTCATTTTCTTGTTCAGATAATAAGTGTGTAAAACATGCTAGTGACAAGAATCATGTCTATGGGTACCTCTGAACTAGGTCCTTGGCTCTCCCAGCCCAGGTGGCCAGGCAGAGTGAGCCCTGTACACGAAAACAGTGGAACCTTTGAGTCCAGGATGCTGGCTAACACTGGATGACTGGTCTCTACCTCACTGAGGATGAGGGAGCGTGGGTAAAGATGGAAGGCAGAGTAATGATGGGAAACCTGCCTGGGGGCTACTACCAAGAACAAAGGGAGTTTTGGATAGGATCTTTTAGCCAAGACAAACCAAAGCTGCAGCCTCTATGGAAGATTATTTTACCAAATCCTCTTTATTGTCTTGATGTAAAAGAAACTCAGTAAAATTTACAGTGTTGTGCAGTACAGGTGATTCTGTACCTTGATACTATGCCAGGGCTGGGAGTCCTGAGTTCTCTTCCCAACTCTGTCCCTTGCTTGCTAATTAGAGCGGTGTCAATCACTACTCTGGCCTGTGCCTCAGTTTCCGCATCTGTTAGTGGTGATAACAGTACAGTAATGATAACAGTACTGAGTTGCCCTGGGGCATGATCTGTAAGTGAATTAATGGTGAGGAGTTAAAGAATTAATTGGTAACCTCTGTTGAGTGCTCAGAGATTCCATGATAGTGGGCAGCGAGTGGCGAGCCGAAGTTGTGCGTGCTGTGCAATGCATGGCTTTTGCTTACATAGCAGTCTGTCCCTGCATCTTTACTCCTTTCTCTGTGACTCCAAAGGAAAGTCACACTTTGATTAGGACAAGCGCTCATCGCTCATGTAATATTATTTTCAGGTGTGCAGCAGGATGAAGCAGCCTCCCAGATGCAACTATCTTCCACTGAAGCAATATATAAAGAGATTATCCAGGATAACATTCTCTAGGAGACCCTTGTGTGTTGCATGTGATGACAAAGAGGAGGGAAAAAAGTAGGAGAAACAGAGCAAAGTGGGATGTTGCTTGTAGCACACTAGTGTTGTAGTGTTCTGTAGTATTCTAACCATAAACTAGATAAAAACTAGAGAACACAGCTCTCAGGAGAGACACACGGAGAGTGTGAACCATCACATAAAATTGCTGGGAGGGTAAGATCAAGGACTGGAAAGAAATGTCTGCTGAAAGGTGGATATGGCCTCCAACTCCATAGTATGAACTGTGAGCCTAGAGAATGACAACTGCTTATTCTGTTTCAAGTTTTTTCAGTCTCTGAGCCCCTGTCTGTCCTTCAGGGGTGTTTCAGAGCTCTTCAGAGAAGCTGGGTGTGTAGATCTCTGCAGAACACCCAGCAAAGTGTCCTACTTCATTACTTCTTCTGGTTCACTAAGATGTAGTCACCAGATCTGTGGAGATCTCTGGAACACAGGCAAAAGATCACCCTTCATGGATCATTTCACCTCTCTAAACCTCAACTTCCTTCCCTGTGAAACAGGGATGTTAAAACCAACATCATCCTGAACAGCAACTTGGTGCCTGGAGCCTGGCAGGGACCATGGGGCAGGAGCAATGGTCAGGGACAGAGCTGGGGGCCCACATGTAGGTCTGAGGTCCCAGAAGACCAGGACTCTTCATAGACAGTGTGCCTGAGCCTCCAGCACAGCTGAATGAAGGCACTGAGGAGAAAACGGGTGCTCAGCACTGGCATGTCTGCTCTGCACCCATTTGCACAGGCTGCACTGTGTGTTATGCCGGTCACCTCAGGGAGCTGGGGTGCTGCTGTCCATGGGGGCTGTCCTGTGCCTCAGGTCAGGATGCTACGCTTGTAATCCACTCCTCTTCACACAGCAGGTCCTTGAGGCAGCTGAGCATCCCGTATGCCCATGGCTTCTGCCAAAGATGGGGCCTCTCTCCCCTGAGAATGAAGCAATGTGGCAATGCTCTCAGACCTTGGCTTGTAACAGCAGTAACCTCCGAGCTGCTGACTGTTGCTCAGCAATAAACACCACTCGTGCTATTAATAAACACTATCTGTCAGCCTTGGTATTTTTAATGCCAGGACACTGTGCCCTGGCCTGCGGAGTCACTCAGAGACTGAAGGCTGGATTCAGAGAGAAGTTTAAACTGCTGTAAGGTGCTGCATTGTGTAGCCCTGTGGCGTGTGCCTGTTGCAAGGTGGAAGGTCTCTCTTCTCCTTGGTGTGTTAAACAGGATCCAAGTTCCTCCCCTCAAGGGATTTCCTCTCCCGCCCTTTGCAGTCCCAGAACACTGACACTTACAGACAGGCTCTACCCACTCGTATAGACTGGGATAGATCTAACAGGATCTTTGGACCCATGTGAGTCAGTGAAAAACTTCAGCTTCTTCCCCGTGATGCGCCAGTACATTCAGCTGAATCAGCAAGGGAATGCTGCCTACTCAGACTGTGTCTTTGGACTCACAGTCCTGCTATAGGAGGTTTCACGCACCAGCTTTAGAAGTGCTCCCTGTGCACAGAGGTTGTCAAGAAAGTCCTGATGGTATTGATGCCTCTGAATGCTGCACATGGATACTGCCTACCATAAGACTTCTCTGGCAGCCTGGAAGAAAAATAGGAAGGAAAAGGAAAATGAAACATCTATGGGGGCTGATCATGTACTGTAGCTCCTGGCTACTTCCAGCTGGCTGCAGTGTGAGCCATCCCTGCATCGAGCTGGTGTGTTCTCTGCTGGGATTAGTCTATGCCCGGGGGGGTTGAAGGGGATTGGTATGAAACTGCGAGGAGGTCTGCATATGAGAAGGTCCGATGCCACAGGAAAGAGCTGGTTTCACCTTCAGCCTCAGTGTTTGGCCCTGGAAGCGCAGCTGGGGTGGCGGGTGGGTGGCTCCTCCTGTGCTCAGGGGCAGGGAGCGGGGCTGTGGGCGCTGGCGAACCAGGGTGGGGTGCGAGTGATGTCAGAGGGGAGCAGCGCGGCCCCGACGCTGGCTGCTGCTGGGGGCACGGCGGGCTCTCAGGCTGGGGCTGCACCTCAGGGGTGCTTCACCCTTCGCCACGGCAAGGGCAGCTGCCGAGGATTTTGGAGAGGTCGTAGGGGAGGAACGGCCAAGCAAACAGTGAGCTGGCCGAGCAAACAGCTGCCAAAGTGAAACAATCGGGTCCCGTTCTGGTAAAGCTCAGCAAATACTGCGTAAAACCTGCTGCTGGCAGTGGTGCTTGCCCTAGTCATCAGGTGTAGCACTCTCAGAGGGCAGATACAGAACAATCTGGGGAGGCAGAGAGAAGTTGTGCAAGAGAAAGCTCTGGCCAGCGTGACTCAACACTCATTAGCAGTGGCACACCTACGAGAAGCTCATTAACTCAAAGGAAGAAGCTCAAGTACCTTATTTCTTCTTTTTGTTGTAAATCATCTCTTTTATCACGTGCACATCTCAGTGTCTGCAGAGAGGGCAGCAGAGACAGAAGCGCTGGGTATTGCAATCCCTGGTTCTTGGAGCTGCACAGCATTTCTGGAGAATTAGTCCTTGGCCGGAAGAGCTTTCAGCATCACTGGAAGCAAGTTATTATAATGGAGCATACATGGCCAGGGGAGAGGGAGATGGGAGTAACAAAGATAATTCTTTACCCAGTCACTTAAAGACCCTTTAAATTCTCCCCAAGCCTGTCTCCAGCCCCCTCCTCACCCCCTTGCCCCTGCTCTTTCTGTGCCCCTCTCTCCTGCCTCATGGCCCTTGTAAGCCCAATTCCCCCCAGCCTGATGCGCTTGTCAGTGGTGTGATCCAAAACACATTTCTCAACCGCTGCCTTGGACTCCTATTTCTTCGGAGCCATCCACCCTGATGTCTGCAACCTCTTATAAAGGCTGAAGTAGCCAAAGGACAGCACTGCCCCTGCTCTCTGTACAGCCCTGCATTGGGCTGACTGTGTCCGTAGCACAGTTGTAGGTCTGCGCCTGGGAGATGCCCTCAGCTTTTAGGTTCAAGCTGTGCTCTCTGAACACCATCCACATGCCAACTTGCCCTTGCCTGCTGGCTAGTTTCTTGGATGTGCCCTTGAAGAAAGTATCAAACTAGAGAGGGAGGTGACTTCTGTATGTGTAGATAGAAATACCCTGACCTGGAGATGTGTGCAGAGGGGAGACACAAGCAGAAAGCATGTCTGCAGTATGTTTCACTGACACTGCTGTCCCTTGCTGGTACATCACTGGGAAAATGGCTCCTTTTTTTCTGCTACCATTGAAGACACCAAAACGTAGGTTTACCCTGAAGTGCTTAGTGCACAGCTTTAGTACTGGCCATGGAATAAAACTCCCTTAAGTCACTTCTCCATTAATATTTTATAGGGAGATAGCTAAATCCAGTCATCCGTTGGGTATGTCTGCATTGCATTCCAGAGGTGGGATTGCAGCTTGGTAAACAGATCCTGATGAGCTTGGGTTTTAATCTGAGTTTTAACCTTGTTTTCTGTCTCTCAGCATGGGTTTACACCATATAGTGGTTTTACACAGTGAGGTATCTGGATTGCAGCTTAGGCCAAGCTTGGCTGTCTGCTGCCCATACTCTCTGATGAGTCCCCATCTAGTTTAAAACTGGTCAGGGATGTCTTCCCAAACCATCCTCATGATTTTGGGCTGCTCTTTTGGCACTTTATATCACTGTCAAACTCCTACCACATCCTCCAGTCCAGAGCCACCCCGAGAGCTTCCCTCCTGCCCTGCTGCTCCTAATAAGTGTCTGAGCTTTTGAGCTTGTTGGTTTGGACTAATGCAGGTAGCCCTCTTACAATTTGGTAAAAGAGGCTGCACTGCAAAAGCAGGGGCTCCAGAAGGTGTGCTGCCTGCTGCAGGGGAGAAAGATGGTATCAGCCCTCTGTGCCAAATGCGGCTTTGCTGTTCTAGACTGTTATCTGCTTCAAAGGGGACAGGTGACCTTGCCCCATCCTTCCTCCCCTGTGTCCCTTTCCCACCCTCGCAGTGCCCACAGCAAGTCTTTTGGAGGGGTCTTCTCTCTCAGAAGCACCATCCTAGGCCCACTGTCTTTTATCTGATTCAGATTAAGTTTCTTTCTGCTTTTCTCTTCTCGCTGTTGACACACAGAAGAGTGATACCCCCACAGGGATGTGCTCCAAATGATGTCAGTTTTGATTTATTATTGTTTAATATCACATTGCTTACTCCTGCCATTGCATGGAGTTAGCTCAGTTTGGGAAAGACTGCCCTTCTTCAGACAGGACAGATGGTCTGAAAATTAATTTTTTCCCTTGCCTAACTAAATATTCAAGGCGGGCTGTTCTGTCATCAGAGCTTTGCTTAGGCAAGATCTTTCCTTGGCAGAAGTGGTGGGGGAGAAGGGGAAGAGCAAGAGGGGGATAAGTGCACTCTACCACAGTTGAGGTTTCTCAGTTTGTCTCCTTGTCTCCCCTCCACAGAGTCTCCTTCCACTCCTGCCAGTTTCCCAGTTGTTTAATTCAGAGTTGCGTGTGGGATGGGGCCAGTACCAGACACTGCAGGGAAAAGGGGCACGAAATATGGCTGCAGGTAATTACAAAGCAACTTACTCAGATTAGGCTTTTTGCCTTAATCTGTCAGTCAGGGCTGGCTTGCATTCTGTAGAAAGAGGGCTTAGATCTCTTACGCTTTTATTCTATCTCGTGTAGCTCTGGATGTTCTTTTTTATGCATTGAAACGTCTAATACTTTTGTGCTTCCTGCGAAGATCTTGGCCTCCCTGATGACAATGATTTCCATCTGTGCTCTCCCTCAGATCATTTCCAGGCTCCTTTTGGTGAGCATGTGGTATCACGGTGCTGCGAGCTCCTGTTTTGTGAATGAGCTCAAGAGTTTGCTGGGAAGACTGCTTGAGGTCTTGCTGCTTCGCAAGCTCCACAAAGCTCAGCTCCCTGTCCTGCAGTTGGCCTGGTCAGTGTAAATGGATCCTCATCAGTGTAGCTGGGTTCTGTTGTGCTTCTAGCCAGAGTGATGAGCCAAATTGCCGGAACTGCCGTTCAGAACAGGGATTAGAAGGTAAGAGGAGAGGAAGATGCCCAGAACCACATGCTTAAGGCCAGCTCCAGTTTCCATCCTAGCTGGAATGCTACCTGACACACACTTTACTCCTCCAATGTTCACCAGGCAAAAAAGAACACTGCATTTATTGGCACTACCACTTTTAGTATGAAGCTCTCAAATGCATAGACCTATACCGTCTCAAAATGTTTGCTTATTTTGTTTGGCCTCAATCCTAGAGGACATAACTGTGGGTTTCCGAATATTTAAGGCCAATGCGTTATTTATAAGCCATGTCAGAAACATCCTGAGCATGTGGATTTTTAGTGAGGAGAGTCTGGGTTTGGTATGCCAGCACACCTCAGGTTTGCCATTCTGCAGTGCTGTCTCTGGTGATTGCATTTGAGGTTAGCAATGTCTGTAGCGGCGCTAGTCTCATGACATTCTCTTCTTATTGTGTTCAATCTACTGGCAAACAGCAATGAAATAAGGCGGCGGGTAGCAAAAAATCAAGTGAGACCTTGTATGCTTCTGTATCCCTTGCAGTGCCCCCGTTTAAGCTCCCGGCAGCCATCACACCCCTCCTCTCTACTCTCCTTTGGCCCTTAACAGAGCCCTCACCTTTTTTTTCTGAGATGGCAACCACTGTCCTTAGCATAGCACCCAACCTGGAACCAGGTCCCCAGGGAGGACCAAGAGACAGAGAACTGAGCCTGCTCCTTTGAGTACTCCTCTCTCCCCTGTCTTTCGTGGTGTTTAAACAGCGCTCATCTCCATGCTAGCTGCCACATCACTCATCTTCAGCCGCCTTTCCTCTGGGATACATGATCCCTGCAGCATGACTGCCTGACAATCAGCTGAGAGCCAAAGCGGCTCCTGTGGCCCACATTTTCCTTCTGCAGGAGCAATTAGGCTGCTCCAAGACCGTCTTCAGTAGGCTGATGTTATCTCCACCATGACGCAGGCAAGCAGCCCTAAGCCCTTGCAATAACTATGCCAGGGTCACTGTCTCCCTGCTGCCTGTGTGCCTCTACCTGTGAGATAGGCTGAGCTCCAGAACTCTTCCAGCTATCTTCAGCTAGCGGGCAAATCCTTTCCTTTAGCAGCACCGAAGCTTGAGAAAGCCTTTCTGCTCTGTGCTTGAGTCAAGCCTTCAAGGCTTTTTGGACAGGAGAGGCCTCTCTCACTTCCTGCAAAAGCCACACTTTTCCTGGCATGCTGAGACCAGGGAGGCACTCTGGCTGGTTCTGTTGGGGAGACCCTTAGCTTTCCAACCAAACTACAGAAGGTCTGAGATTTTCCTGCCCGCTAATTGAGAGAAGATAAAAGTTTGTGTCAGGGATGCCTGCTCCTGCTGATACTGTCGTATTCAGAGAGTCTGCTCTGCTCGGGTGTTAATTGTGTCTTGGAGTGCTCCCAGCTGCTCTGTGTTACTGCTCAGGGAGAGACGATCTCTACCCTGGAAAGCTTTTGCCTAATTAAACAAGACAGATAGGGAGGAAAACAGAAAGAAGGAAGTGACAAAAGCCTTGCCCAGGGCCACGTGTTGGGTGAGTCGTAGGACATGAAGCCAGGTCTCGTGATTTCTTGCACTATGGGTACACATTACCTCTGCGACAGGGCTCCAGCACAGCATGATACCAGAGCCACCCCAGAGTCCACCTTCTACTGGATTAGAGTACGGCCTTCCCCTGAACTCACAGGCTGCATGAGGGTACTTTCCTATCTTGGCACAAACCCCAGCTTGGCAGAGAAGGCCAGGCCTGGCTATGGGTGTGCATGGGAAGACAAGGAGGTGAGTTCTGGCCAGACAGCAGCCCCCGAGAGCAGATGGAGGACTGGGGCACTGTTTGCAGTGGGTGGTGACATCTGGGAAAATGAGGGGTCTGTGGTCCAGGGCTAGAAGGTGGCGTGGCTGATGCTGGTGATAAACTCACAGGCCCATGAGTGGTGTGGTGAGCCATTCCCATGTACTGGTGGCGGGTCCCCTTGTCCAGAGAGATTGCAATATTGATCACTAAGCCTGAGGTCACCTCTCTGAGGCTGTGGTGTCTGATGCTGCATCAGTCACCAGAGAGAGACCAGGGCCAAGCTCCATTCAGGGCACTGGTCCCATTGTGCTCTGTTCCTGACTAATGTGGAATTTGTCATGGGCCAAAGAGGCTGAGGAATGGCACCAAAACTACCTGTCTTGCCTTGAATGGCTCCTAAGTTAAAATAAACAGACTACCACCTATGCTTCTCTGTATGCCGTGGAACACATTTCATAGGTCAGTGAGACCCCTCAGCCCTGCCCTGATCCCACATTGGCTCTATCCTGTATCATCCAGTTTTGCTGAAGAGTTGAGGGGTTTGAGTGATGGGACACAGAAAGAGACCAGTCCAGGTCTGTTTCCCCTTCTTGCTGAGCTATTTTATTCTTCTACCCATGATTATTCGGGGTGCATCAAGATCTTTAGTTTTACATCCTAGAAGAACATGTTATATCTTGTGGTGACTGCAAGTTCTTTAAACAGCAAGCCAGGGTCTTGCAAAGAAGGGGAAGGGCAGGGGTGAAAGAAAATTACCCTGAACTGTGAGACACTGAGTGGAAGAAAGATCCTTATTTCAACTGTTTTAGCAGAATTTATTCTAGATACCAGCAACCACTCGGGAGTTGCTTGCTGCTCCTCAGATCCCTGAAGCATGAATGGGACAGTAGGTAACTTAGGAATGATGTGTTTCCAGTGAGCTGGGAGGACCATGGCTACTGGGCTTTGGATTCAGCCTGATCTGCAAGCCATTTTAGCACATACACGCTCACATGTTATTGCCCACAGGATTTTACATTAGTGTGACTCCTTTTGCCGTGTTCAGCTATTTCTGATGTATGGGATCACCTGGCATTTGGCTTACGGGCTTTGTTCATTGAGGTAAGTCAGCTGGGGCAAGAAACGAGGGATTTCACCTTTCTCCCTGATTAGATGAACCAGTTCAATGCAATTAAGCAGCTTAGCTCAAGGCAACAGAAGCCATTATCGCTGGGCTCCTCTTCTCTGCTTGAACTCTGTTATCCATGTTAAAAATGTCAGAGAAAAAAAAATTTTCCTTCTCTCCCTGGCGTCTCCCTGGCGCTGGCTGAGTGGCAGGTGCATATCTGAGATACCTCTATGTGCATCTATCTGATCATCTTCTCTTCCCACTTCAGGCTGTCTCATTTGAGGTGGGGTTGGAGTTGGTCTCATGAGAGAGCAAGAACACCTGGCCAGGTGTGACTCTCAGCCCTCCTTGTGGAAAACCTCTTTGTTTGGCAACCTTCCTACCTTTTAGGGAAAGAACTCATCTTGGCTGCTGAAGGCAGCATGCAAAACTCTCCACCTGCCCCTTAGGAAACAGCAAGGGTTAAGAAGTCCTTCTCTGAGTTCTTTGTGCTTCTTCATCCTTTGTCTCCACTAGGTGTGCAGCAGAGCAGAGGGGATGCCTGTGGAAGGCATGTAAAACACTCCAGTTTCGGGATAATCCTGTGACTTTTTATCTGAGCCTGGTCTTGACATGTACTGCAGGGTTGGGAGGGGTTTTGCAGATTGGCGTAAATATTACAAGGATTATTGTCTTCTGCTTACAAACATTCATGCTGCAGTCCCACTCCCCCTTATTTGGGCAAAAAATGTGTAACATTCAAAGAAAAACAGATACATAGAAGCATTCATGTATGTACACACAAATGTACCCATGCAACGCACAGAACCAATCCCTATACCTATACCCAAACACAACTGATGCTTGAGGGCAGGGTGTGTTCACTCCTGTTCGAAACCACAAACCATCTCTTCCTTCACAGATGGTCCCTGGTTGATTTCCTATTTACCCAGTAAGCATGCACCTGTTATTCAGACAGGTTTCCCAGTAATAACTCATTGTGGGTTTTCACATTCAGGTGCTATTATCACCCATTCATGTATTAATAAAGAGAACTAATGGCCTGTTTTCAGAAAAAAAATCTCTTTCAAGTGAAGATGCCTCTAATCCATCTTGCTAGTTAGAAAGTCCTCAGTGTCCATTCGGCAAAACAAGAGTTATGGTCTGGTGGTTGCTTCCAGCTAAATAGCCTAAGAAGGTGTCCCATGCTCTCTGAAATGGATGTGGGCATTTCCATAGCACTTCAAACATCATTTTGCTACTGGCTGTGAAATGTTCCTGCGGGAGATGTTGGCATATATCATAGCAGCTGCAGCGTATGATGCTTTGGAGAACAGGATAGCAGAGCTTGAGAGTCAGGGCATGGATGGCAGAGTCTGAACCCAGGCAGGAAAGAGCAGGGAGATCTGTGGAGGTAAAATAACCCACTGGATGCTGAAGCACATAACCTCCAACAACACAGACTACTGTGGACATAATTAAACCACATGGTGACACCTTTCTCTTTCTTCTAAGAGATATGAATCTCACACTTTCACACTGGGAGAAGACCAGAATGAACTGGTTGGGCTTCAAGGTGAGCAGCTGTGGAGGATTAGGTAGGAATATAAGCTCTTATCCTCATGAAATACCTCTGATTAGAATTGAAGGTCTCATCCCATTCCTTGAAGAGATTGCATGAGATCTAATAGCAAAGCTGCAGCAATGAGCAACAGAATTTGCTGCCAAATGGGGAGACCTCTGGGCTGACAGGAGAGCTTTCTGGTGGGCTAGATAACTGTCTGCAGGAGCAAAGGACAATCACAATTCCCACCTTCTGTCTCACATATGAGGGTACTTCAAAGCTGCTTTCTCTGGCTATGATACCTGGTGAGCAAAATGGAACACTTGTATTACCTGCATGCTTCTGCATGTGGGAGAGGAATGAGGAAAGGAGTCCCATAGGGCATATGTTAGTCAGATTGCCTCAGGTGCTACTAGGAGGTTTTCAGATACCACCACAAAATGTTTGTGTAAGAGAGGGAGCAACTCCAAGTTTCCATTACTGTGGGCTGGGGACCATGGCTGCTGGTGTGGAGTCTGACATTTGGGTAAGAGTCATTAAAGCATCAGAAATGGGAGAAATGTCTGGTCCTATAAAAAGGAGGGCCTCTTTTTGTGAAGTGATGTCAGGAGAGGGCTTAATTTTTCACTTTAGCAGGTAGTACGTCATCCTGGGACAGGCAATGATGGATTAATTTCTGAAGTTGCTTGTCCCTGTGTTTCTGCAAACACAAATATTCCCCCAATGCTTTTACAACACAGAGAGGAAAGTGACTTCATGGCATTCCTTTTCTGACTGTTTCTCTGACATGTGCTTTCTAAACATAGATCTAAAAATCAGAAAGCACCAGGAGAATTATGGGTTTCTACACCCTATTGTGCTTTATAATAATTATAATTATTGTAAATACGGCTCAGACACTGTAATTTTCTGCTCTCCATTGGGTCTTTCTTTTTCATTTTCTTCTTCTTTTTATGACTGTTTTCTAAGAAAGTTTTCATATGTCACCTTATAGATGGGAAATGGCAGAGTCAGCTCTTAAAATAAAAGGAGAGGAGTGGCTTGGAGGGATGCAGAAGGGATTGATGAGAAGGGAGTGAGGAGAGAGAAATGTCATATAGTCTGTGGTGAGGGCACCAGTGGTGACAATCAGGAGACCTAGTGCAGTATCTAACCTAACACCAACTTGCTGTGTGATTATAGGCTCCATCTTTGTACCTATTTTTGGTTGTGGAGGCCTTCTCTTGTCTCTTATCTCATTGCTTGGCTCAGTAACTATTTGATCATAAACTTAGAGATGCTAAGCACTTCTCACATTCAATGTCTGGTTGAAGTTGTTATAAGAAGATATGGTAAGATATTTGAATAGGTGTAGTTTTTGTGGCATTGTTGAAGTACAGTCAGGAAAAGCTGGTTTACACTATGGGTAGAGGTACTCTATGATGTAGACTCTGGTCTTGTTCCCTGTGAGTGTCCAGACAGAGACGTGGCTGAGATGTGTCTTCCTGCTCAGGCAAGGGGGACATATCAGGTCTTATATCTGCGGACATGAAGGCATGGGGTAGAGTGGAGAGAGGTTCAGAATCAAGTATATCTGGGATTTGTCCCACCAGGAAATCAGAATGTGGCCAGGCTATGGACTTAGATGGGTAAAGTGGAAAATGCTCCTACATCTCAGAGAACAGACACATATAATGTCACCTGGAGATTTGCACAGGAGTGGTGAGGAAAGGAAAGATGGAGCAAACAGCATCGGGGGAAAGACAAATCCAGATACCCTGGAGTCAGGCAAGAGAGTTTACACTGAATTCAGACTGAACTTAAAGAATTAGAAAGAAAACAGGAAAAGATGGGTTAAGGGTGGATAACATCTGGGTGCTAGAATGCAGAGGACAGCAGAAAACCAGCAAAAATATCTGTGGGATGTAGAGAATAGGAAAGAGGAAGACAGGCAAAGGAGAGATCATCTGGAATAAGAATCAGTATTTTAAAATATGGAAATGAGTTGAAACATCATCACCAGAAACACTGCAGAGATTCAGACTGAACTGCAATAACTTATCCAACTTTTGTCCTAACAGAATAGAGAAGTCTCTCACTGAGAGCTTGGATTTCTTCCCTTCCTCAGGAGTCTCCACTGGAGACTTCCAAAGGAAACTGAAGAGCAGAAAGGTGTACCCTGCCACACAACATGGGGAACCTTGGGTTTATACAATTTTAAAGCAAATGGAGGAGTCTTTCTGGGTGACTTTTTACCAAGAGTGTAAGGTTTACAGTGTGGACTATGGGTGTGAGAGATGTAGGTATTATTCTGCCAGTGAAAAAAGAAGATTGCAGCTGCTGAGGGGACTCAGGCTTTTGGCTTCTAGTTCCAGACTTGAGAAGGGATTGACTGTAGCCTGAAAGTGAAAAGTGGGTTAGTGGAGTTTTCCTCTAACTCTAACTGCCTTTTCCACTAACTGCCTTTTCCACTGTCCTACAGCAACGTACTGAATCACTCTCTTAGTATAGCAACACCAATTAATTGCCTCACAGATGGTTTCCTTGATACTGAATTTATTGTTTGCAAAGTGCCCAGAAATCTGCTGCTGAAAGGTGATTTGGAGGAATATTATCCCTCTACTATATGGGGCAGGAACTTCTTACAGAAAGGTTTGTGTATTTGCCTCAAGCCATTCATAAATACACTGCTGTTTCAGGCAATGCAATAGGCTGAGCAGAGCCCTGTGCATTGAAAGGAACATTTGCCATAGTATTTGGAAATAAGTCAATTGTCTGCTATCTGCATTTCTTACAAATACCACAGATTCCTTACGTTTGTGCCTCCACCATTCCAAGCTGTTGCTTTGACTTGCTAATAGGTTTCTGTTGTAAAAAAACTCATGTGTGCTTTTTTTTTTTTTTTTTAATGGAGCTAGCAGTCAGATGTTACTTTGTGCCCAAAGAGACAGCAAGAACATGGAGTCTGCTGGATTCCAGAAGGAAAGGTATGTAGGGATCCTGGAGGGAAAACTGCCAGGCAGGTATTTACGAAAAGGTGATCTGGTTGGATTCAAGAATGTACTACATGTGCTTATTTGGTGTCAATTGACAGTTTCATTGAATTCATTGGAGCTATGCTGATTTATAACTACTGAGGGTTTAGACAATTCTACATAAACAACCCTAATGAAGCTGCTTTCAAGGCAGCAAGAATTAGTCCAAGGAGATAAATCTTGATAAGCTATAGATCCCTGACAATTGTCTTCTAAATTCTGCTCTTTTTTGTCAGTGTAAAGAATGTATGGAGCTTTCCTGATCCAGATTCAACCAACTCACTTTCCATTACTCTCAGCTTTGCTGATGCAACTCCTCAAGCCTGTGTTGAGTCAGTGATCATAATTAAAAAGAAACAGAAAACATAAAGAGATGGGCATTACCACAAGCGACTGCATCAGGTGAGAGACAGTGTATGGAGCTAGGTTCATGTGCCAAATTCTGGTTTGACCCACAGAGAAATATACAGCAATGGAGTGAGGTCACTGAGCCTTGCACTCTAAACTTGGAATTGGCTGACTTTCCAAGAGATAGGCATTACCTTATTCAGCAGTTGCCAAGGCTTGCGGAAGAGAGGACTGGGACAAAAGTTATGGCTGGTACTGAGCAGATATTAGAAGAAAGCTGGACTAGAAGTGCCTTTGGATCCCTGGGTGCATGCACAGGTAAGGATTTAGCCACTCAGACAGCAGCCATTCTTTATGGGCTTACATCACCTTCCCCACAGACCTGCTTGTGGTGTAGCAGCAACACTCAGCAGCTGTTTCCCAGCAGTGGGTGGAGGATGACTGGTATGTTACCCACCACTCTTCATTGCAAGACTGCCAGAGGGCTGTGCGGCACCTGCTGCACCTCTCTGGGCCCTGGGCATTGGTTTTGCAAGACTTAACGTGGGCCCCAGGGCAATGCATGTTGCTGAGAGGACTCAAAGAAGGAAGAGCATGAGGTTCTCCAGAACTGGCAGCCGGCAGTTTAATTTTAGCATGGGGAGGTACAAGGTAATGCAACATGAAAGATCAATTTAAGCTACTTATGTAACACGACAGGCCCTAAATTATTTATTTCTTACTCAGGAAAGCATCAGGGTCCTTTTCAGGCTCCTTGAGCGATACTGATCACAATAGCTAGCACTGAAAAGGCTGTATTATGATACCTTCCTATGAATCGGAATTATGTCTACGTTTGAAACAATGTACTCAGATTTTGTCACTTTTCTGAAAGACATATCAGAAATTGAAGATGTCTAAAGATAGATTATACAAATTATTAGAAGACCTAGAAGGATTTCACAAAGAAAAGATTAGGACCGTTAATTTAGTGAGAGGGATGTGACATGGGAATGAAAAGAACAATGGCAGGGAGAAGGCACAGAAGATCCTGCCATTTATTCTTTATTAAAATACCTGAATGAGAAAGAAAAAGATCATGACTTAAAATACTGCACCTGAAATACTAATAAGGGAACATACTGCGTTATACAGTATGTAACCTGTGGGATTCACTGTTTGAAAATACGACTGGGGCCAAGAGCTTGGGAAGACATTACTCTCACATTTTCCATACAGGAGCAATAAAAATATCATCCACCCCTACACCAGCTGGGCTAAAAACCTACACGGGATATAAATCTTCATCTTGCATGACAATAATTGCTGTGAGCCAGACGTGGAAGCCTATTGCATAACTGTCCACTATGAGGGTTTTACTACCACCCATGAAGCATGTGGTGCTGGCTGTTGGCAGAGATGTGCTGCTGAGAGGAATGCTGCTGTTTTCCCTTGCCGTCCCTCCCCTCTCCACACACCTTTTCCTCTGGAGCAGGTTCTTCAGCTGTGCTGGGGACCTCTGCATCTGTGGGACAGACCACCTTCCTCAGTGCTCACAGCAGCCAGGGTTCTATTTGGTGTGCATGGTGTTTTTCTGGTGAGCTGGCTGAAATGAGACGTGCTTCTCACATTGGGAGCAGGGAAAGCTGGCAGTCATTCATCTGGCGCCCTGCAGGGGCAAGCTATAGGGGTAGAAGCCAGCTGCAAGGGAGATGCCCATCTGTTGCAGACATCGGTGTTCCCTTGAGACAAAGATTTTAGGGTGAATCACTGCTACTGTGAGTGGCCACCATCAGAAAGCATGAAACAGTTCCCTTAGGCAGCTAGCACCCAGACTGTGAATTTGTCTGGAGAGAAGGGCTGTAACTCTGGCTTTGGCCCAAAATTTGGTACAGAGCTAGTGCAGAGAACCAAAGGTTCTGATGTTTGAAGTTGGTGCCCAACATGGAGTTAGGAGGAATAAATTCAGGGACAGTTGTCTCTGGAAAGGCTCCATCAAAATGCGAATGCAATGGGAAAGAGGCGCTGTCTCCCTTGCCAAAAGATGCTCTATTACTATTCATCTGCAGTATGATGAGAAGCCAGTCAAGAATGAGACTCTGCTTCTTGAGGCAATGTTCATACAGAGCAGCAGATACGAATCTAACAGATGTGGCTACTTCAATGTCTAGAAGTGAAGAGGAACCAGGGGAACACCAAGGCCGCATGTTGTCCTAACATGCCAAAAAGTTTTTCCAATGATGTAAGCTCTTCTTAGCCCTTGCTTGATGATTTTTCAGGGCAAGACTCTCAGCTTTTCCATGAGAAGAGTAATTCTGAAAGGTATTTGCAAATCAGATCAATTATTTTTGGAATTTTCTTACAAAATGGATTCTTACTGTGTTTCCAGCTGGGATTTTGGGTTTTACACTTCATATTTTGTTCACATCCTGAAATTTTAAAGCACCAGTTAGAAATCCTAATTCATGTCCATTTCATGTTTTGCAGTGATCTCTGAGTATTTTAGGATAAAGTTTTCATGCATAATATAGCAGGAGATTTGAGGCCTTTCATTCTTCTATTTTTAAGCACAACTAAGGGCAGCTGTTATATAGTACTAATTAAAAAAATCTTATCTTTCTCTACAGATCAAAGAGACTTTTGTTTGTTTTGTAATGAAATAGTCTGACAAAAAGTCAAACACGGAAAGTGTCAAACTACTTCATTACAAAACAAACAGGAGACACTTTGATCTGTGAAAAAAGATAAGGTGTTTCAATTAGTACTAAATAACAGCTGTCCATCATGATTTAAGAAAGGAAATAAACCACCAATATTTCAAGTCTTTCATACGGTGATGTGCACGCTGAGGCGCTCTCATTAAGTTAAAAAGCATTACAATGAAAATTGGGATAAAATTTTGAATTTTATTAATTTATGAATATGTATTTCTCAGCCCAGAACAAAGAAGGTACCCATACTGACATATTTTGCCAGGGAAATTTCCATTGATATTCATATTTGGTTATTAAAAACAAGGTATTTAATCAAAACATCTTTTAGGACAAAAAGCTGTGCTTAAAAACATTCCAGCCTGCTCTGTCTGCAGACACTGGTTTCAGCTGTAGCCATGTTGGGTGGGGTGTGAAGGTAAATATAATGCAGAAGCAGCTTCACCGATGTGCTGCTGGCACGTCTGCAGTGGGTGTGATGCAGATGCAGTGCTCCAAGCACATATGACCTGGTCAAGTTCTTCTGGACTTAGAGCTAGACCCTTCTTCACTGCACCACGAAGCCACGTGCATTAATGGAGGTGTTGGGGGGAAGGCAGATGAGCTTAGGTCTTCCGGACAGCGCTGGCTGTTAAGAAGTGGCAACTGATCCCAGTCTTCTCTGCAAGGAACGAAGCGTCCTCTCAGTCCTGCTGAGCTTTTTCATGTTCCTGGTCCAGGGCAAGTGTTTTGAAGCTGGCTGTGTCAAATTTTGCCAAAAGCAATGCAAGTCTGCTCTTAGAAAAACAATAGTTATCTGTCAGTAAGTATTTCCACTGATTCTCCCTGGTTCTGTGTGTTGTGCAAACCTGGTGAAGGGAAACTCCCATCCCAGGGAGCTGCACTAGCAGAGGGAGCATAAACTGCAGGAGGACCCCTTTCCTGCTAATGAGACCAGTGTGATGGATGACCAGGTGCTGGGCAAGCATTTCAGAGGGTCAATCAATGGTCTGAGCTGTGGAGTTAGTTCTGCTTTTCCTTCCTCTTTGCCTTTAACAGGCAGTGAATTTCCTATAGGAACCCCATGGAAAGGGTCCTCAAAACAACGTCCTGTGATCTCAGGGACAAGCAAACATCAGTCTCAGTCCAATTCTTGAACGTCAACTCTGCCCCTTGTTCCCGGATCATTGAGAGCTGCTGGGCTCCTGTTTATCTCACCTTTGGTCCTGCTCTGTGTTTACAGTTAAGCTGTTCATTCAAGTGCCATATAAGTTTGTTAGGATTTGCTGAGGGAGTAAAGGTCTTCAAGCAAAAGACGAGAACAGAGGAAAAACAGCCTCTGGCTGCCACGCTTCTCTAGGACTTGCTTCAGAGGAGTTACTCAAGATGGGGTGGCAGCTAATAGGTACAAAAAAAAGAGCAGTAGTAGTATGTTGGCAAAATTTGGAGGCCTCCAAAAGTTCCCTTTGTGGTTGTTTTTGACTGACTTCTCAGTGCCTTTATTATTATGATGATGATGATGATGATGATGATGATGATGTAATCATTGTTGATTTTCCTTCTAGTATTTTATCAGTAATGTTTTTTATGGTTGCACTAAATTCTGAAATACAAATGGGGTGACTGCTCCTGCTGCCTCACCCCAGTCCTTTACATTTATAGACTTCCATATTTGTGTTATATCTGTGGTAGATAATATAAACAAATTAAGTGTCATGGGGAGAAAATATACCTTTTGCTTGGACCAAATCACACCATTAGGAAAAAGACAAGCTTTTAGGCATGCAGGGGCAGGTTCCCCCTCACTTGCTCATATCCTACAGTAATATAAGACATCCAAATTTAGCATTTTAGTTCTTCAAAGAAGAAAACCTTGTCAGGCTGGGCCTTTTTAACAGGATCCTTGATACCTCTGTGAGGAACGCACAGGACTCCAATACTGTAAGAATCCCTCAGTCATTGCTGTGACTGAAATACAATGAAATTATTTGGGAGGCAAGAAATTCGAGGCTGCGACTGAAAGACAATAACCTCTTGCTTAAGAGGTAAACAGAAATGTGAGGCACTGGAGAAGAATGCTAACTTAGGCAGAGACTAAGAAGACCCATCTGCATATTGAAGGACAGCAAAAATATTGTGTGAAGGTGGAAAACAGGTGATTGTTTGTACAATTTCAAAGGCACTCTTGAATAATATTTATGAAGGGTTAGGAGAGGAAAATCCATCTATTTATCCAGGAAACCACACTGAATAAAACTGGAAATGGCAACAACACCAGAGGTCAAGACCAGGCATGGGCGTCATGTTTCAACCACTTCCTTCAGACTGACAGTGATGTCAGGGAAGGGTGACTATCCAGGTGGCTTGGGCCTGGGATAGTGACTCTGGTGGCAAGAACGAGTCTAAAGAAGCAAGCTTCTGTACAGATTAAGAGCTAGTCCCCTTGGTAGGCACGATGATGTAAATGAGAAGGATTAGAGCTAAGAGGCTAAGGTGAGGAGGTAGCTGGAGGAACTGAAGGAATAAACATCCTCGAGGTGGACTTACATATTTTGCTGTATTTTCCAACTTGGGAGTCTGAGGAATCACATCTGGGGTTGCAGGACTGATCCTAAGTGAAAGCTATCCCTGTCCAGAGTGAGCACCTCCATCCCACATACGCCCAAGGACTATTTACCACAGTGACTGTTCTCTGCATGTCCCTTCTGGCTGGGTCTGTCATTTGGTGACTCAAAGATTCCCTTATTTCCCATTGCCCATATAGATACGTCCCCAAATCACAGTCCCTTTCTCCACTACCACATCCTCCCCAGGCTCACAAGGGAAGGTCAGTCACCCCTCCAGGCATTAATCAACTTTCTTTACAGGCTTCCCCAGTTGGGGGGACCCAGTATCCTTACACAGTCCATGTGCTCTGTAGCCATGTCAGCCACAGAGTGGCACCTCCTGAGGCTGCCCCAGAGCTGCCCCTTTGGTGGCAAGCTGCATGACATTTCCACTAAGGCCCTTTGCTTTTCCCCTCAGGACAGTCCCAAAGATCAAACAATACAACACACACCATGTTGTGGTGGAGTAGGTGCTGCTGGGATTGCAGGGAGGGAGAGAAATTACTCTCAGAAGGGTTCCTTCAGCCAGTTTTCTTCTCTGCTTACTATGGGTACCCTTCCTTTTCCAAGCACGTATCAAGAGGTGAGCTAGATCTGGTGAGCCAGCCATCATCAACGTATATGAGGTGTCTGTGGCATTGTGCCATGTAACTCAGGTTGGCAGTATATGCATGTGCAAGCCCTGCTCTCAAATACCAAGAAGCCCCTTTGGCCCCATGTTCTGGAAGAAGCATAGCACCAGGTATGCCCTACACCTTACACCTTTTCTCCAGGATAATAAGATGACTGTCCCTGTCAAGCCATGTCTCTGGACCTGTCCTTGTTCTCCATGCTGCAGTGAAGGACCTAGGAGACCACAGTCACCTCTGCTCTGAGCTCAGCCTTGGTCTCATAACCTCACAGGATCTTGATCTGGTCCTATGCTCAACATAGAGGGCTGCATCCCATGTTCTCTGTTTTACATCTCCGTTTGGAGATCTGCTCATGTCCTGGTAGCTGGGTCTCCAAATGGATGCATCAACGCTCAATGGGAGAGGAGTACAAGAGGGAGTCATGACCTCCTCTAGGGTACAGCAGGAAATCTGTGGACAGGACAACACAAACCCTTTTCTTTCTTGACAAAAGTCATCTCTAGATGAGATTATGGGCTTTTGGCCTGAGTGGAACTTCCCACCTACTGGTTCCACAACTTAATTGAGAATTAGTTTTCTGTCACTTCCTCTCAGCAGCCACTGTGAGAAGCTCTGGTCCATGAAAACAAAGCACTTGCCTTGGCCTCATGCTAAAGCTGAATATGCCAAGCAGATAGCCAATCAGCCGTTTCTTCCCATTTCTCCAGTGGGGGATTGCGGGATGCTTTGATCATGTCCTCTGACTGAGGACAACTGGACTGTAAATCAAGGTCCCTGCTGCTCTGAACTCTTTCATCCACCAAGCACCACACAGAGAGAAGGGACATGTTTTTCCTCTCCGTGCAGGGGTGAGCCAGGGTGAAACCTAGACCTGACAACTGGGCCAATAGACCTCTCTGTGCCATTCACTTCAGGCTTTTGCAGGAATTTTCCACCTTAAAACCCCATCTAGCTACTCGTCTTCCATACAAATAATATAGGCAAGAGGTCAGCTTCTTTCTTGTGTAAAGAACAACCAATTACACTTAGATGATAAGCTGAAAAAGTGCCAAATTTCTTTTTATAGCTTCTTTATTGCTCCCTATCTGTGTATATAGAATAAGGAGGGCTGTGATTTACATGGTAATTTTAAGGCTGATCTGTGAAGTAGGCTGGAATAGAACAAGATAATTTTAAGGCAAACGGGTCATAAAAAATAAACAAATAATGGGTAGCTACTGAAGCATGCCTGCTGCCTCTTCCGTCTTAAAAGACATGAAGGCAAGGCACGTGAGGGCAAGGACAGTGAATTGAGGGAAATTCAAAAGAGTCTCAATACTGCTTCTGATGTTACCCAACCTTTAGCCAAAGCTCCACTTCTGCAATCACTTTTCCAATGAGCTCATAACCTCTGTTAAACATGTCATGACCCTGGAGGGGTTGTGTTCAGGAACTGGGCTCTGAAACAGCCTTCTACTTCAGGCAAATACCCACCCCCTTTTAAGGTGGAATTCAATATATTTCTGAAATACAATGCCTGTGAAAACTGATGACCAGACTGAGTGAGCCAGGCAGCCCATACAGTCTCACATTCCTTGGCTGGAAACGGGTAGCAGTTGTGTACAATTCTTGTACAAATCAGGAACTGAAGTCTACTGGATTCTTCTCTACCTCTCTCTGGCTGTCACCCTGTATCACCCTCCTCATTTGAAGTTTCCATGTCTCTCTTTTCAGTTCCAGAGGGGTATTGCCCCACAGACAAGATATAAATTGGAGCTTCTGTTGATATTATCGCACTAATTTTGTGTCCTTGCAGACAGCAAGTGAGCGGAACAGCCTCCCTGTCTGCAGTCCCCAGAGGGCTGCTGATCCCCTCTCCACATTCCACCTAGTGCAGGAAAACACCAGAGCATTAGGAAGACACCCATAAACCTTGTACGCTTTGTGTATCCTTACTGTTATAAAAGCACCATGCTCTACAACTTTTTTACTTGGGTGGACATGCTATGCACTTGTATCCAGGCCCAGAGAAGCTCAGGATGCAGTCTAGAAAGATAGGGCTTATCATCTCTTGCACCATGCTTTCTGGTATCAACTTTCAACCCTGATGGCAGTCTTCAAGCAAACAAGGCTGGCTTTTACCGCCATGTATTTGACAGCAGGCTAATGGGCTCCTTGCTTTGTTTGCGGTACTGCTCCTGCAGCATGTTCATCTGCTGACACTGTTGAGCAGAGGCTAAAGTTGCGATGAAACCTATCTGCCTTCCTTGGGGCCTCACTCCCAAGTTCAGTGATTGACAATGGAAGGACCGTGTCCAGTGAGCACTTGACACTGAGGTTTGCTGGACCCTCTGGGTCTTGGAGGGCTGCACATACGTGCTACGATTTCTTCTTCTTGGGACCTGACTTAGTCAAAGTTGGGTGAAGGGAACAATTCTTTGGGTCTTTCCTGCTACCAACACTGGCTTTTCTGGTCACTGCTGTTGCATGTAATTCCCACTCTGAATGATGCTTTGAGGCAACTGAGTATGTTTGAAGCACTGAGGAACATTTTAGCTTGAGCTTCTTGCATGAAGGTGCTGGGGATTTTGGCCAACTGGAAAATCTCACTCCTGAAATTTAGAGTGAAGATGGAATGAAAACATAACACATAGGACGTACAAGGAAGTCATCACTTCCTTCCAGGCAGCAGTTTCCCACAGACAAACAGGACATGTTTGTCATGCAGAAAAATGTAAACAGTAAGCTCTGCCCATACACATTGGCCAGTGTTGTGTTTTGAAGAGGCAGGAAAACCTGTCATGCTGGTGCAGCTGCCCATGAAAGCAAGGTGATTAGAGCACAACAGGCAGCCCTGCAAAATCACCAGGCTGATGCCAGAACCCTGCAGTTCCTGTGGACCATATCTGAGTCATGTGCAGGGTCCAGAGACTTCCCTTGTCGTGCAGAAAATGAGCAAGGCTTTCCTCTGAGTGCTCCATTCTTCCTGGTGCAAATTGCTGTTTTGACCTCCAGGTGTAGGCACATCAATTATAAAACTTCAAAAATTAATGCCTCACCCTTCTAACAACGTACTAGAAGAGGGAACACACAGAAAACATCCTGAGCCATAAAAGAAACTCAAAGTCACTCAAGCACACAAAACCCAGGCAGAGTAGGTGGACCTAACAGCACACACACTGGAGATGGCAACTATGCTGCACTACGCCCGGAGGTGAGCATAACCAAAAGCATGTGCAATGCTTAGGGCATCTACAGGGCTTTTACACACTCCCTTTCTGCAGATACTCAATGTTGCATCGTCACTTATTCTCAAGGGGTTGCTAATGGGCATGCTATGGGCATGCTCTCTTATTAAAATGTACATCTCGACAACAGCATGTGCTGCTTTGGGTGCGAGGTGAAGGGACACAGCTCAGAACCAGAATCCAGGGTGTGAGTACAGCACTGAGCATACCAACAGACCTGCCAGTCTGTAGCATTGGTGACATGCAGCTATGTAAGTATGACATAGTGCTAAGGTCAGACTTTGCTTTCCTCTCCACCGACACAAAAAAAAAAATCTATTCCAGAATTTTATGGAAATGACTACTGGTCCTGCCTAAAGAAAACTTAGAATTAGTTGTGTTCTGAAAGGTGTACATAGTCAGGAATGAGATGAGTTCAGGACTCATCTCATGAGATTTTTATCTCACCCATAATAACATCACTTTTGAGAACTTTCCAATAGGATATTGGGCAACTTGTCACTGTCTGAAGGCTGCAGGACAAGAGTCGCACAGCAAATGGGACCATTCTCCATGTGTATGGATTCATCTACCAAACCCACAATGATAGGTAGAGGGAATCTTCAAAAACTCTGCACATCCCAAATTCAACACAGGCATTCGGTTTTCACAGAGAAGTATTTGGCACTTATCTTATGTGATCTTATTTCAGGATCTCAGGGTGAAACCATGCTGAGTCACCTTCATGCAGAGTGCAGACACAGGACACAGAGGTCCCTGTCCTCTACTGGACACTGACTGCAAGCAGAAGATGATCTTCACAGTAGAGATGAAGGAGGTTTGGGTACATTTCTCAGGGGACCTGCATACTGCTTTTCTGGCTGCTGCCATACACATAAGGAAGCCAGCTGCTTCTTGCCAGTATAGGGCACCCACATCTCCTCAATCACTGACTTGGGCTTGCTGTAACTGATAAGCAAGGAGGATGGTGTATCTTTCCAACCTGGTATGATTCCTTCTGGCAGCTGATATGACAGGGGGATGGCTTACAGTGACAGATATTTACTCCCCAGGTGTGGCTCTCTGAACACCACCTCCTCCAAGGCAGGCAGATCACGGGGCTGTGCAGCGTTTCCAGACAGAGTCCATAGGGCACAGGTGAACACACGCGAGGCTCCTCACACGTCTTTGATAGTGTTGCAGGTACGCTGGGGCACGTGACGGGGGCACGCTGGTCTGCTTGGCAGCTGATGGCATGCCAGCAGGGGACAGGGTTCCCCAGTGGTGTTGATATCTGAGGAGTGCTGTGGACATCATATTCCCTGAATGCAATAGGTTGCCCTAATGCTTGGGAATATTCCTAATGATGAAGTCACAAGGCGATGTGTGATCTCGGCAAACATACAATCACAAACATACAACCCAGGGCCAGGCTGTGCAAGCATTCAGTGCATAAGGCATTTTGTCTTGGGAGATCTGTCATCACTTGACAAGTTAGATGTATTTGAGTTTCTGGTGAACTTATGTTCACATAAAAGAATAAAAAGACTTATTAGATTGTACACAGCACATAAGAACATAATGATGGCCTCACTGGCTTGTAACCAAATGTTCACCTCAACATTCACCTAGGTCTAGGTGTGGGAACCCAGGAGGTTGGGCAGGTTGTAGTGGAGGGGGATGAGGTGTGAGAAAGGATGAGACAGAGATGCCAGGGGAAATGTGCTCTGGCCACCAAGTGTAAGGACACTTGGGATGCTCAGCCCAAGGGTGCCATGTGCTGGTGGTGTATGGATGAGGAGCCTGCATGTAGTCAGGTGTCTTCTTCACATGCTGCAGCCCTCCATGAACATGCACCAGTTTCAAAGCACCACGTAGCCACTGGCATTGGTAGGAAAGAATAGTAGCTGCCAGAAGGCCAAGGACCTTGGGTAACTCAGCAGCACACACGTTTCACTATTGCTGGGTTGGCTTGGCCCTGGGAAGAAATTTACAACTGACAGCAGGTTTGCCAGAGCAGTTAACAGAGCAGTGTAACAACAGGAATAAGCATTTCAAATATTTGATTTTGCCTTGTAATTCCTTGCAGGCTGGTCCCAGTTAAGAAGGGGAATTTTGTCAAGCCTAAAGCAACTTCAACATGGTAGATAAATTCTCAGATCTTGGTGTTGAAATGTTCGCCCCTCTGTTTCCCTCAACAAAAAACAAAACAAAACAAACCACCTTTTTTTCTTTTTTTAAGTGGCATGCATGGACTGTAGAAAGCTTGAGCAGGGAATGATTCTTGTATCTTCTAAATGCAGCCCATGAGTCCAGGGCATGAAAAGTTAATGAGGATAGAAGTTCCTCTTGTTTTTTAAAGCTAAAATTTTATAAAAGCAATTTATCAATGGCAAAATCAGTCCCAATGTGATGTTTCAGATATTTTATCCAGACACTTACTGGCAACCGTTCTGATGTCCTGATGTCACAAGTCCATCCTGGTCGCTGAAGCTAACTGCAGTCTGATTTCCTCTGCTGCTATCCTGATGGCTAGGTGGCCTGCAGAGTTCCCACTCCAGTAAGGTATTTTGACAGATTTAACCTGTCAGCCTGATTTACAAAGGTGCTTCTGAGTACATTCATGTGTCATGGTTGTTTGCCATAACAGAGGACTAGATGCAAAAGGGTCTTTCCACTGCTCTGCTCTGTTCTCTGATATCCAGATTTCCAGGGATGGTGACTCAACCACTTCCCTGGGTGATGCTTGACAACCCTTTTGGTGAAGAAATTTTTCCTAATATCCAATCTAAACCTCCTCTGGCACAATTGGAGGCTGTTTCCTCTCATCATGTCACTTGTTACCTGGGAGAAAAGGCTGACCCCCACCTGGCTACAACCTCCTTTCAGGTAGCTGTAGGGAGCAATAAAGTCCCTCCTGATCCTCCTTTTCTCCAGACTAATCAACCCCAGCTCTCTCAGTTGCTCCTTATAAGACTTGTACTCCAGACTCTTCACCAGCTCCATTGTGTGCATCTGGACACACTCCAGCACCTCAATATCCTTCTTGTAGTGAGTGGCCCAAAACTAAGCCAGGATTTGAGGCACAACCTCACCAGCGCAAAGTACTGGGAGATGATCACTGCCCTGGCCACACTACTTCTGATACAGGCCAGGATGCCCTTTGCCTTCTTGGCCACCTGAGCACACTGCTGGCTCATGTTCAGCCAGCTGTTGACCAGCACCCAGAAAATAGTTTGAAATGGTTTCCCCATGTTATGGATGGTCTGCAGACACTGTGTGATCACAGCGGCCTCAGGCCTGTTTGCTGAGTGGAAGGATATGCCCGGCCCTCTTTTATTTCCATTCTCTGTGGGATTTTCCCAGCTCATCTTCCATGATGGGGATTCTGCCCTTGCTTTTATCAAACTGCACAAAAGGACAACAGATCACACACACAGGATAAGTCAGGAGAGGAACAAAAAGTCTTCATGGATGCTGTTTGAAATTCCCAGGATGCCAGCTGGGTCTCCTCAGGCTGGAACATGACAAACACCAATACAATGCCTGAAGTGTGAGATGTCACAGTCCACCTCACAACCAGCCTGTCATCCTTGGAGGGCGGGAGCGGGAAATAGGAGGGTGCACTCAGCTCTCAACAGTGCTGTTGACAGGCTGAAAGAAGCCCCAGGGAATGACTCTGGATCTCTACCAGCGACCTGAGAATTTGGATCAGCACAGCGGGAGAGGCACACAGAGAGAGCAGCTGCTAGTATAAGGGCTTCAAATATGTGACTGGGTCAACAAGTCACATAAAAACCTCAGATTTGTTAGTGAATATTTCTAAAAAAGGGACTCACAGAGAATCAGGAGGTCTAGAAAACTTTTCCTCAGGAAATGCTCTGCCTGGGTCCTTCTGTAAGCCTGTTATAGGGGGGACCTAGAGCACTAATGCATAGACTGTACTCTAACAGCTATCAGGTGATGATGGGTAAGGAGAGGACAGGGTCCTAGGTGGGGGATTCAGAGCCAGAGGTTTGCCATAAGCTTCAGTGAACAGTGTCACTTTTCCAGGCTTTCTAGGTTTAGTATTTGCTTTTGTGAGGAGTGCATGGCATGACAAGCATATGCACCTGTTTCTGACGGTTATTCCTGATACCAGGTTGTGCTATATGCTGCTGCTGCTTTTGTTTCTTCATCCTCTGCTGCAGGTTTCCATGGTAGGATTTAAAACTTGAGAGAGCAGAGGCTGCCTTGGCTAATTTTCCATTAAAGACATGTTAGGACAGACCCCTCAGGTCTGATAATGGGTCTCCCCTCTGCTTCGGGAGGAGGACCTCAAGTTTGCCTCTACCATGGTCCACACCCTCAACACCATTCTGCTGACATCCTCCGAGCTCTTCCAGCTGAGAAGTCTGATAATCATGATTTTTTTATCAACAGCAATCATTAATTCAAGGGTCCCAGCAAATCCTCCATTTCCTTTTCAACTCCAAACCCCATCTTCACCTAACTCAAGCCCTGTCTGCTTTCCAGCCCTGCTTGGTTTCATTCTGCTGCTGCCAGTACTGCCTGACTCCTGGCAGTCAGGGCAGCTGAAGGAGTTAAAGCAGCCAGCTGGCCAGGAGAATTCAGACATGCAAGAGCTGTCTAAACACACGTAGCAAGTCGGCTGGCTGGCACATGACCCACTGAACAGATCAAACAATGCTGCTAGGAGCCAAGAACAATTTCCAGTACTTGCTGCAGTGTCCATATCTTCCCTGGATCCGTGCCCCTCCCTCCCCCCCTTTTATGGCCAAGTCAAAGTCATATCCTCCAACGTTACCGAAGTGACACGCACCTGGTTCTGAGCACATGAGCCTCACAAGGTAACAGCTGCTTGTGCTTAGGCAAAGTTTTTGCCATTTATGTCTATGACAGCATTTGAGTCAACAGATTACTTGGTGTGAACACATGTATATCCACTGGAGCAAAAGTGCCAGAGCCACAAGGGAGTAAAACAGTGCTTCACCTTCCCTTCCCTTCCCTTCCCTTCCCTTCCCTTCCCTTCCCTTCCCTTCCCTTCCCTTCCCTTCCCTTCCCTTCCCTTCCCTTCCCTTCCCTTCCCTTCCCTTCCCTTCCCTTCCCTTCCCTTCCCTTCCCTAACCTTCCCAAATGTTCCCTTCCCTTCCCTTCCTCCTAATAGAAGATAGGACTCACACTAGACATTGACAAAGCAGACAAACACTTGGAGCAGCTGGTTTGCAGAGGCAGCAAAATTGCCATAAGCTATTGCATACCTTGTTCATGCCACAGAACAAAAAACTGTTGCTGAGGCTAGATTCAGGATGCTGGAATGGACAGCTATTGAGAACAGCCAGGAAGCATGTTTTCCCAACATTCCAGATGCAGAAAGAGCAGCAAAGTGGGTTCCTCTCACCCATTTGCCCCTGCAATTTGTTGATGAGAAACAAAATTTTTATTTACCTACCATGCTGAGAAGATTTGAGCTAGTTCTTTGGAGGGATCCTTACAACCCCTTCATCACCCTGTTTCTAAACACCTGAGCAGCATGAGGACATGTATAGTTGTTGTCAGAGGAAAGGTGGAATGCTTTTGAGGTGGATTATTTTTCCTTTCACTTTTAGTTAGTGTCTTTGAAGGACTAAAGAGGTCCTTTGTAGAAATTTCCTCATACTTGGAGTTGAAAGACGTGTGGTATCTTCTTGGAGAAGCTCATTTGACGTACAAGCCTACATCTGTTCCAGCCGGCTGGAGGAAAATTCATCTTGCAGTTGAGATTTCCCAAATGGAGAAGTCAAGCTGTCAGCCATAATGTTCATCTCAAGTGGTAGCTGATCCTTCAGTTATCCTGGCATTTGCAGTGGGACACCTGGAAGTTAATGACCCTGACCTTTAACTTATCTGGGTATAGTGTGGGAGTCCAGGAAAGAAAGGCAGAGGTCTCAGCTGTCCCGGGGACAGCCTGTGCTGTGGTGGCTCTACACTGCAAGGAGCTCTTAATGCTTTGAAGGTGTTATGCACTGCCACACTGCATAGGTTTGATCACTGCATAATCAAATCACAGTGACAAAGAAGACAGTGCAAGGTCTTGCAGTACACCCTGTTGTAAGAGCTGGTTCTGCTGGCTGCGATGTGTTTGCAACTCTGCCTAGTCCAGTGTCACTGCACACTTTGCTCTCCAAAGATAGTGGAAATATTTTCAGTAATTTTTTGATAAAGATCTGAGCTAAGTGAAACCTTATAGCTACCCTTTGTAGTAGTTAGGAGTTGCTCCTTTTCCCTAGGCAGAGACAAGGTACAGTGACATTGAGAAGGAAACCCTGCAGGGACTGAAGACCACTCTGAAAGGCAATGGGCCACGGGCTAAATACTGCCCTTAAGCTGCCTGCTTTGCTTGTTGCCACATATGGAAAATGGGAAAAATACAAATTGGTCGTTTGTGCATCGCTATCCTCTGATTGACCCTTTGAGTCTGGTTCTGGCAGTGTGATGGGTGAAACTGGAGAAACAGGATCAGGTTGCAGGAGGGATTTTGACCATGGCCAGAGCTGCCTGCTGAGAGGCACAGGGCAGCTCCACTTGTCTTGGTGTTACTGAAGTCAATGGGATTTTGGCCATAGTCTTCAACTGGGCTAGAATTTCACTGTGCATGCCTAAGAAAGCACTGTGTCATACAGTTGTGTTGTTTGCCAGGACATTTACTGCTAGTGAAACTAGCATGTCCCCTGTCTCACTTGGCTCCTTGTCTCTATAGTTCACCTGTTGTTTTCCCCCTCACCTACTCTCTTGTATCTATCTATCTATCTATGTATCTACCTATCTATCCTTTCTTACGTTTCTGTCTGACTGCTGCTTGTTGTCCTCCCTTGCTGTCTTCTCAGCTTGCTCTCTCATTTACTCTGCAAGGAATGTGCCCACAAGAGGTATTTTTATTTGGCAGCCTGAGTAAGCTTTCTGTTTTGGCTGCAGGTACTGAGATGAGCAGCCAATGGAACTGACATCTCCCGTGCTGCATTTTTAGCTCCTTCCATCTGATAGAGAATTACCTCATTGGCTGACTGTGTTGAGGAGGTCTGGTTGCAAGGGCAAAAAAATTGAAGTTAACCTTGAAAGAAGCAACAGCATGCCTCACATATGTTTTTATGCTTTTTTTCTGTAACGTGAAGGTATCAGGGATTCAGGCATTAGTTCAATACAGAGGGTGTGCAAAGACAAAGAGCAATCCAGATACTGTGGAAGGAAAAGATTTTCCCTGTAGGACTTTAGGAATAGGAAGAAGCTGCCAAAGGGACCTGATCTGCTCCTGAGGAATGTCCTCCTTGGAGCAAGTTGTTCTCTGACCAACCTAGAGGTTATATGAGGTGCTATATAGCTTTTCCCTTTTCTGTTAAAGAAGGTGGAGCTGTCGTGTGTCAGGGGTACAACTGATATACTGCAGTATCAGTTGTCAATTTAATGTCAACCTGCTGTACAGAAATGTTGGAAAACACTCCAGATGCAGATGTAAAAGTCTCCTGCACTGAGGTTTGAAAGGACAACCTGGAAACCTCTGAGAACATTTTCAAGACATACAGTTTATTGCTGCAAAATCAATGAAGAACTGAGGGAAAACTGTGTTCTGAGCTGTCATGAAACCAGGATCCAGGCAGGCCTGAGGAAAGGAGTGGATTTTATTGCTTCTGTTGAAGTCTCTGAAAGCCTACCCTCTTATCACACATCAAGAGATAGCATCAAAACTAGCTGCAAATGCAAAAAACCACCTGGTGTTCTTCAGACTTTGCTTTGCCCACTATCCTATCACCCTTCCCAGCTTTCCAACATTTGGTGCTGGGAAGGAGCAGAACTGTGGTAACCAACCTATTATAGTAGCATGATGGGGGAGTGATATGTATGTATCTTGGCTAACAAAGGTTCATCTCCACTTTTTGTTGGCTCATATATCATGCTTTGTGCACACCCCTCTGGAGACATGCACACCCCTCAGTGCGACACGAAGGAAACCATGACACTTTTCCAATAAGATGTGTGTGTGTGCATACACAAACCAGGCTAATTCTGGTCTATGCAGTTGCTGTCTAAGGCTGTGCATCCTTGCACGTAGTAACGATGGGGCAAGTGGGGGTGTGTGCTGAGACAGCCAAACTGCTATGCTCTGACAGCTCCTTTGCATGTGTTAAAATAACATCACCCTTGCTTGTTGTCTCTCCTCTTCCACTCTATCCCCTCACTCAACAAAATCTAAAGGGAACAAGCTCCAGGTATTAAAATAGCTCCCGTCTAGCTTGTTCAGACTATTTCGGGAGGCTGGTTCCATCTTGACACAGATAGAACACAGAGACGTTGTGGAAACCACAGCCACAAGAGGCCATCAGCCAAACTAAATGCTTTCCCAGAGTTTGCCAAGTGGTTCATTCCCCCCACTCCCTCCCTCTCTCCCCTCTCCTGGCTTAAAATAACAGTGGGAAGCTGTTTGGCTTTGTTTTGTTGGATTCTTCTGCTTGCTGTGCTCAGTCTGGTGGTACTGAGAGGGAAAGCTGGAGGCAGTTTTGTGGCATCAGGGACTCTTTGCCTTTTGGGCTTTTAGGTGAGACCTTCAAAACCACCAGGGAAATGAGAGCTCCATAGTTATTTCTGGGATGTGTTTTCAAAGATCACACAATCAACTGGTGCTACTGCAGTGCTAATTCATGGATTTACCAATTTAGACCATGTATTTTGTCTCCTATCTTGCCTTAGATTGACTAAAAAGGCAATGAACCTTAAGAAAGAGGTTAGAGCAAATGTAGCTCATTGCTTCACAATGAAGCAATCTGCAGGGAAGGACTCTCTTTCTGGTTACTATGACCCTTCTGTTGCTACATTAGGACTTGGGAGATGGAGGTGCTGAGGATCCTGATGACAAGACTGATATGAAAACACCGTGAACAAGACATAAGTGTTAGCTCCTTGCCTCATCTACATCCAGTATTCCACCTGTCTCCTTCGGCATCAATGTTTTCTTCATTTTCTCACCCTCAGATCTGTAGGTCTCTTTCCAGCTCCCTGGTGTTATTTGTTGTTCCCTGGAGGACAACAAATGACACCAAGCCTATTCCATACATGGATCAAAATTAGTGGTTTAGTTAATCTTCCATCCTGCATTCTAAACTACACCAGAGTCAGTTGGTGAATATTTCCAAATACTTGTTTTGAATTTGAAGGTGCTCTTAATCCTTAAGAAGAAGAGTCAGTTGTGAAAACATGAACTCTCAAATCTTTACAAAAATACTAGTCTTGTTTTCCCAAGAGATGTCAAATTGTGGGCTTGCAAATTACAGTGGGAAACTGAAAACATGAACTGAGCCTTGGGACCAGATGGCTCAGCACCAGAAGGGTTCACAGTCTGCATGGCCTCGGGGATGAACCTTGCTGCTTGGCAAGTGAGCTCCCAGGGCTTGCTCTCAACAGTACCAAACTCCAAAGTTTAATATCATTCTGTCATGCTGCAAATCTTATGACCTGAAATCTTCTCTGTCTCATCCCAGGTGTTTCATTCATTGTAAAGAGCAAATTTGCTTTGGCAGCATTTAGTGAGCACTTCTGCCTTGGTAAGCAGTAACAGTGCACAGATGCAATATTCAACATAAAGCAGCAAAAGTTCCTAAGCCTCATTTAAAGGCATCTGACCCTGTGTAAGTATGTAAGTTATGACTTGGAGGTCAGAGACATAATTTATTTTACATAATAGCAAATCTGCTCTATAACTTGGTAATTCAGCTAGGAAAAGATTATCTTTTGTGTGTGTGTGTGTGTTTGCTGTTATGCAGCAGGAAAATAGAATAAAAAATGAGAATTTCTATTTAATTAAATAGATACTTCAGTATTTGTTTTATGGCAAACATTGAATGTACATTTGAAATACAGAGGGGGTTTTGAATGAAAAAGTCTAAAATATTTACATCTGTAAATTGCTTTTATTTATGTTTTTGAGGGAAATGAACTATTTGACTTTTCAAGGTGGTGCTGTTCTGAGTCAGTTCATTCATTTTAGCAGAAAATACTTTCTTTTGAGTCCATTCGGTATTACAAAGAATATTTGTACAGGGGTACACGACCCAGGTTGAATGGCAGCCCCATTTCCTCATGTGAACCAGAAGATTGTTATATTATGGGAAAGAAATGCAAACACTTAGGAGACATTGCAACACAGTATGCAAATGCACTTGGGAGTATTTTGGGCCAGGTCAACAACATAAGATATAGTCAATCACAGTGAATGATCTGATTTCAAATATACAGTTTTGATTTTCCTAGTAGAAAGCTTTAAGAAAAAAAAGTTTGCAAAAAAACCCTGCTGATATTTGCAGAAAGCCCATTGCCCTCAGAAAGAGATTACAGCAGAAATTACCTGGCTAGACCTATTTTAAGGTACATAGAGTTTATTTATTATCTATCTATCTATCTATCTATCTATCTATCTATCTATCTATCTATCTATCTATCTATCCACCTTTCCATCTTTCTGTCTTTGTATATCTTGGAGTTTAATCAAGGTTTAATAATTTTGCTCATAAGAGCAGTCTGTCCTTAGATTTTGGATCAAGTCTGAAGTCACTGGCATGTGTCAAACTATAAACTATTTGCCATGTCCCCCTCTGTGTGTTAATCCACCGATGTAATACAGCAGACTATTGTCAGTAGTTGAGTAATTACCTTAATTTTAGTGAAAAGGTCAATGGGACCAAATGTTGCTGTAGCCCTGTGGTTGGGGTATTACATACCAACCCACCCACACATGTTATTATTTGCTCAACGTTCTTTTTTTTTTTACTCTTATTTTTTTTCCTGTTGGGCTTTTTTTCCTTTTTTTTTTTTTTTTTTTTTTTTTTTTTTTTTTTTTTTTCCGAACAAACCATAAAAATAAAGATGCTGTCTCTGGCTAGAAATGTGAATGGAATAAATTGTAAGTTCCTGAAATATGTCGAATTGGCCTGTGTAAAAATGGTTTCCAATTACATATCTTCTAAGCACTGCTAGGGCAGCCTGCACTCATCGAGCCAGATATGCAGATCCCTATTTCAGGAAACAAGGTACAGGAGGTGTAACCGAGCCATGGAAAGACAAAGTCAATTGATTTGCACCAGTAGAGTACCTTCTCTGACAATTCCCCCAGGGTCCTCCCTTCATGTTCCCACTTCACCCTGTACCCTGAAAAAGCTCTCACCCCCTCCCCCATGAGTGCCCATGTTTTTTTCTGAGTGCTGGAAGGGAGGTGCTCAGGGCCAGACAGTGCTCAGCTGAAGGCAGAGGACTCATTTTCTGATTTATGATGGACAGTTTGAATGGATTGGCAGGTGAATGGATGTTTAACCAGATCGGCATCAGAAAACTAGGATGTCTCAGGGACATCATCATTTGGTGCTCTTGATGAGAGAGGCATTCTTTGAGGAATCTCTGAGAAATTGGAGCTTCATAGTGAACAATATTATAGGTACATGGAAAAAATCATTCTGAAGTGTTTTTGATCTGGCACACAGGGAGGCACAACCCAGCATTTTGAGACTAGCAGGAAAGAGAAGCCTGGGGTTGGCAGGCTGCTCAAGTTCACCATCAGAAGTGACAAGGGGGATGAGAGAGTTCCACCTCATCAGATAACACCTCCGACTGCCAGGGTAACAACTGTAACAGGATCTCTCTCAGTTGCCACCAGAGAAGCTGCAGGCACCCATTGCTTCCCTGTTGTACCCATTGCTTTCCTCAGGCCAACCCCAGTAGTGCTGAGCACAATGAAGGCTCTCTTTTCATAGAGTTGAGGCTTCTTCGACACAGTCTGCTTTCTCATTAGGCACCAGCTGCCACAGTATTCTGGGATGTCCCTCTCCTGAGGGTTTGATTAGCTGGTCCTCATGTTGAGAGCACCTGGGGAAGCACCTGAGTGCCAGTGGGACTGGTCCTTATGGGAGATGAGTAGAACAGAGAGCACCAGATGATCCCATTTCCAGAGGGGGAATTGGAGCACAGGTAGCTGAAAGTGTTTCCTATGTGTCACAGAGGAAATGTGTGTCTCAGTGTCATATAGAGCCTCTGCAATGGGAATTAAGAACCTATCTTCCCAGCAGCAGTCTGCTGACTTCTCCTGAAGACACTCCTACAGCCCCTGCCTGGACCATGACACATCTCTCCTGCTTTCCTGCCTTTTTTCCCCTCACTGCTTGATGCACCAATATTCTGTGTCTTCAACTGTGGAAGAAGAAAAAGCAAAGAGTCCTAGCAGAATTTAATACTGCTAAAGAAGCCACTTAAGAAAGTCTTTTATGTGATACCAAATGGGGTTCCTGCTTCATTTTAGATGTTAAGGACACTTGTTAGTCTGCAGCACAAATGGCCATAGCAGACTGTCTGAGAGTGCTTGTTTGTTCAGTGGCAGACACAAAGCCACTTTCAGGCAGCAAGTGCTCTTTGGAGGCCAGGCTCCTACGGGGGAAGGCAATTTCTGCTGGGGGTCCTTGCTACCATGCTAGCTCTGGTCTTCATACCACTGGCTGGGCAAAAGCTGGCTGCAGGCTGCTGCTCTCAGACTTCCACTATTACTGTAGTGCAACCGAAGTCTGTACTTTCTGTGCCATTCCTAGATCCGGCTGTAGTGCCCTAGCTCAGGTAGATGTTTACCAAGTGCTGATCTCTGTTGAAGTCATTGCTTAAATACCTGGGCAGATGTTGGATCAGGATGAGACACTCCCTGACCTGACATGGGTAATGGGTGAGACATTCCTCTTGCTTTTTACCATCTTATTATTGACAGTGCAACTGTGAATCCTTTGTTATCTTTTAAAATAAATACTTCTCTTGAATTTAAATCTACACTTGAAAGGCTATATCTTTCCCAGTATGAGAGGGCACCTGACAGCCTCCCATATGTTGACAAACTGGCTCTTTTCCTATGTCTGCTTCTATGATTTGAAAGGACTGAATCTTCTCCCCTGTTGCTCAGTCACAGTGACTGTGTCTGGCACTGGACACTTATTTACACTTGTATGAAAGAAAAAGTATTTTCCCCTACCTAAAAATGAGGGTTCAAAGGAGGATGGGAAATAGAGCTTTACGTCAGACATAATTCAGTTTACTTTGACAGTTTTAACTTTGCGGTCATTTCTGTGTTGATCTGAGTCTGCCTGAGTTAGGTTGTACAGAGTACAAAAGGGAAAATGCTGGGAAAACTGAAGAGCTCGGAAGGTTCTCACTGCGCCCACTTTATCACAGGGAAGAAACCCCCATAGTATCACTCTTTGTTCTGTTTAGTTACACTTTATAAAGGTTTCAGTCACAGACTTTCTCTTCATATGCCTCAGATAGCATTTTCTAAGCCAGACTTGTCGTATTGAATGGCTTTAGTTTCACTCCACATGTTTATACTTGCAGTTAGCAGGTATAAAGGTATGGCCATGGACAAAGGGAAAGCAGAGAGACATTCCCTGTGGACAGTCTCAGAGACTGCTCAGGGATGATTGTTGAGGTTCTGAAAAATCACAGTGCGGCAACAGAAAAGAGAGCAGTTGCTATTTTGCAATATACTGACGTGACAGCGATCAGTAACTGGCATTCGCTTGGGCTCTCGACACCGTATTGTTGTGTGAGATGTTGTTATCTGGCAATGGCATTGATCTGACTACACACACCCTACATGTTCACAATCTGTCTCCAAAGAAGGAAGGGTTGGTTTATTTTAATATGCCATAGTGAATATTTTATCTCTTGTCCTAGGGGAACCTGGTGCTCACGCTCAAGTATGTCCTCATATGGCTTCTGCTCCCTGACAGATCACATAGATAACACAGGAAATAGTAGAGGCAGTGCCTGATGTGGCAGTGGTTAATGCCTGCAAAACTTACAAGACCGAGATCTCTGCTTCACAGTGCAAGGCATAGGTAGCACTGGTGCAGAATTTATCCCATGAAAGGGAATCGTCCTATGGTGACTGTGATAAATACCTGTTTCTTCATCAGCATTCAGTAGCCTAAGCAGGAATGTGGTGAGATTGGGCTCTGGGAGTGGAGTTGGTATAAGGGTAAATGTTGTGAGCCTGCTGTGCTGGAGGAATATGAGATGCTGCAGCACAGGACCCTAGATGCTTTATGTTGCAGAGTGTACTTGTGGCTATAGAGAGTCTTTAGACCTCTCATTCTTAGGCTCACTGAGTCCCTATGACAGCAGTGAGAGCACTTTCACCTCAGCAGACCCTATTGTCCCATCCCTTCCAGGGAGTGTGAAGAGAAAACCCCCTTAGCCTACTGACAACATTGACCCCAGGTGTCATGTGTACTCTGAGAAATGGGGAGCAGGACCAGTCCCTTCATGAGTAGCCACACACTTGAGAAGAAAAGCAGTGAGGAGCTATGAAAGAGACCCTGTAAACATCTTTTCCTAGGAAGCAGCTGCAATCCTTGAGTAGCCCATCCAAGTCATGGGGTCATTTCTGGAGTGAAGTGCTCCTCAGCATTAATTAGATGCTGATACATAGTAAAATAGTTTAATGGTTTCAATGGTTTCACACCTCAGCTGTGAACTGAACAGGCAGGATATGGCTGGGCTGTGGACTGGAACCTAGGAGCAGGCTGTTGTGATCTATATCTCCTATGCAGCCTGAAAGGCCAAAATACATATTACACTGAGCCTCAGCTCTATTTGATGGGTGATGGGCACCTCCAGAGGGTGTCTGATTGAGATTCAAATTCCCTATGGTGGTATTTGTCTTATTCCACACCTGTACGACTGACCTGTTAAATACTTGTGTTGAGTGTGTACTATCAGATGGATGTAATGCCTGACTGAACAGTGATGGGGTTTGGGCTCCTGGGTCACTTGCACACTTTTGAAAATATTTTCCTTTACTGAAAAGGGGTGACACTCAGAGATCAGGAGTAAGTATGCCAAACTGGCGAGGTGTCAAGCTCAGAGGGAGTGGTGCAGTGCCATTTACTGTACACAGTGCATGGCACTTGATCAAAGTGACGCTGGTTTCCTTCTCTGTGCCTTAGGAGTGTGAAATCTATCCAAGGAAGGCGCCACTAACACTCCCTGTTTCTATGCCTGTTCTTCTGCTGGAAGTCTGCAGCAGAAGGAGTCTTGTGGAAAGCATAAAATACTGTGTAACATGGTGAGAAAGTTGTTGGAACCTGCTGGTTGCTGCACATTATGCCCTGAACCTCTCTCCTGTACCATATTCCCCTGGTATGGGCTGCTGTGGGTAGAGGAGCATGACTATGGGGTTAGTGAAAGGCATGGGAACCTTGCCATGGGCTTTGGCAATACCTGGCTGAATGAATGGGATATCTAAGTCCATGTTTTCAGGTTTGGGGGTCAGTGACCACTGTTGAGCTCATCTTCTGTGACTGCTCATGAAAAACTCTCCTCTTCATCCTCCCACATGGCCTCTTCTTTCCCATGGCACGCTTCTCTGAGTCCTCCTCATGGCAATGACCTGTGAGTTTTACTCTGGGTTTTGCTGCAAAGATGCAAGTGTAATTTAGATGGCTTGCTTTAAGATGTAAAAATGGGTAGGGAAATGAATAAAAGCTGCTTCCATATGAGCAGAACATAAATGTTCTTTCTGGCAGAAACCAGTTGACATAGATAGCACTTTCTCAGTCACCAGCATTTGGGAGAGGCAGCAAATCTAATGGCAGTCACTAATGCCAAATGTCTGCTCCTCTTTTACCATGCTTAGCATGGGTGATCTGCACATGCCCATGCAGGAAACTGGCACATCTCCTGCTGATGGGCTGGTGGATGTGACACTACCTTTCCCTACTTCTTCTGAATGAACAGCTGGGTTGCTAGATGTGACTCTGCAATGGTGTATCCCAGAACTGATCATTTTCTAATGGAAAGACTTTTACCCATTTCCGGGAACAAGTCTATACAGTGATATTACAATCTGGGGCTACTGGTTTAATGTTTCCTTCCTCAGCTAGGAGGGATGGTCTATTTACACCCTTCCAAGTGTTACTGGTGAATTCTTCCTCAAGCATCTTATTATGACAATTTTACCATCTGCCTGTAAAGGAGAAGATGTTGGCAGTTCTGCAGTGAGGTCCCAACTCTCTGTTTTGTAATTCAGAGTTGTACTGTGCTGTTTAGATTTGCACAAAAATCAGCTTCTTGACATGAATGTTGTACAGTCTGAGAATAGGCATGTATGTGTGTACCATGAGATCCACGGAGCATTACAGAGCAGATCAATTATGCTCGTAGACCAACAGATTGTCAACTGCTACTTTTTTATCTTTTTTTTTTTTTTTTTTTATTTTCCATGCATGTGACTGACCCTTGGAGAGATAGAGCTGTGACTAATCCATGCCAGGAACATCTTGATGGACTTCCTGATCTCCTGTTCTCAGTAAAGTAGCTGGGCTTCCTGACTGACAAGGAAGTACGGTCCTCCTGAGATATAACGCTCCATGCTGTTGCACTTTCTTATTGGTACCATGATTTTATCACATAACATTGCAAGTCCATACTCAATATTTGTCTTAGCGTTTATTAGGGCAAAAGTCCCACTAAGTTGGTATTTGCATGACCACACTGATAAATTTGACAGGAAAGGCATTGCTGTTGTGGGAAGGCCATCTGTCTATTAGGGAGAATGACAGGTAAAGTTAGGCAGCACTTTATCTTATTCTGTCTTTTTTTTTTCCTCACAGTTGCTCACAATACTGCCAGTCACTATTTTCCTTAAAATTTTCCATTCTGTGTCTCTTGCTTCAGCATGATTAATTAATGAATTAATTAATTTTTTTAAAAGTTTTTATTAAAATGATTCATTGGTTTCTGAGAAGAAGCTTTAGAAAATGACATTTCTTTGCCCTGCAATAATCTTTCAGTAATTCAATAATCTTTACAGTATTTTTACCAAATACTGTGGAGAAGGGCCTTGACATTTTCTCAGGAAGGGATCAATGTGAAAAAATTGACCCAGAGTTAACCAGACTTTCAGCTCCAAAAAGCTGTGGTGTGCACCTGCTTGGCAAAAGTTTGTAAGAGTTTAGCTGCTAAATTCTCCCAGGGCTCTGCCTCCATAACCTCCGTTCCAGCCCTGAGGCACAGGAGAGCCTGTGCTACTGTCTCAGGGATCCCTCCTCACTGAGCAAGGCTTTCTTCGAAGTTGCACCACTTGCAGTGAGACTCAGGCATGTGGGAACCTGTAGTGAGTCTGTTTTGCACATCTTCATGGCTAGATGTGACTTCAGACAATGTAGGGGAGGACCATCCCGACTGTTAATGTAGAAAGATAGGAGGTAGGAGGAGAGGAGAGGAATTAAGGGGATAGTTGGTTGAGGCTGAATGGAAGACAATAGGAAGGGGTGAGGGAAAGAAGTCAGATGCTGATGAGAAGGGAGTGAGAAGAAAGGGAAGATCACAGACAAGCAGAAGAGGACAGTGAAAATCAGGAGTTGGTGGAGGTGACTGAGATGCAAGAGGAAAAGGTGCCTGGAACAGATCAATTGATAGTCCTAGAGTAAGAAGCTGTTCGCCAGACTCGAGCATAGTGGGGTGGGGGAGATCCTTGAGCTCTACTGTCTCAGTTATCTGGGAAAGCCAGTGGCAAAGTAGGTGCCTTGCTGATGTCTTGGAAGGATCCTCCTGGTTACCAGCTCCATCCCTTTGTCCCAAGACAGGGTCAGTGCTGCCTAAGGCATATATGACTAATGTGTTTCATGACATCCCTGTGCAGTGCAGTCCACAGCTTCCCAAAGAGGAAGCCTAGCCCCAGCTGTCTAGCACCAAGTCACAACAGCCTCGTTGCATTTCTTTCATCCTGTCCAAGCAGGCAGTGAGAACAATTTATTCCCTTTTTCTCAGTGGTAGACTTTTGTACATGTAAGAAGTATAACCTTAAGGAGCATAACCTTGTCTCCCATCAGTTCCGTGTCCCAAAAGCTAAACAACTCACCTCTTCTAAATGTATACCTTCTAATCTTCCTTTTTCGTCCTGTTTCCCCTCATTTTCTGGCATTGGCTCTCCCTTCCCCATGAACCAGATATCAGCTCAGGCTGTCCAGTAACTGAGAACAGAGATCATCTGGAGTCATCCTGCTTTACCATCACACACCATCAAAATTTTCACTTTCAGAATAATAGTACAGTGTTGGCTTGCAATTAGATGTGCATTACCACAGTTATCCAGTGATCAGGTAGCATCTGAGTCATGCCAGCTCTGTGTGAGGTAATAGAGGTAATACGAGCAGGTTAAAGTCTCTGACTCATTGGGGAGAAGGGACTAGCAAAGCCAAATTTGTGCCCTTGCTTGCTGCTGTGCTGCTTTCCCATCCCCACGGCAGGGACAGCTTTGGTGCACTGCTGGTGAGCCACTGCTGTGTACAGCCTGTGACACTTCATCCTTCTGTACCAGGTGGTTGGAGGCTGAAGGTGCCACCTGAGCTGCTGAGCAATGCCTGTTCAGAAATGGAAACCACTGAGAGGTGGCAGGAAACCACCAATGGATGGCAAGGAGCAGCCTTACCCAAATGGGCTGAAAAGGGAGAGTCTTTACCAGCAGCCAACAAAGTGATTGGAGTCACTCACTGAGGGGTTTCTAATTTTGCCTACTCTATACAGAGGTGACAGCAGGTAGTCAGTTTCTTAGCATAGGGGCCCCAGGGGACACAGGAGAATCCAGACTGAGCAGAAGCCAAAACTGGTGGATCATCCAAAAGTTTGAAGCTTAATCTCATCACGCTAGCCTTAATCTCATTAATGTTTGTAAAGGAGCAAGTTCAATGGGAAAAGTACCACAGCAGGAAATGAATAACAGTATGTTCAGAGCACAGATTGATTAGAGAGTGGTAAATAAACAAAAAAAACAGGAGGGAATTATGAACTTGTGTAGATTGCATATTAGAGTTTGTTCTGTGTGGACAGGAAACCTGTGGGATAAAAGTAGATTGCATTTTCCATGTAAAATCTGTATCATAGTCTTTACACCCTGGAGGAGGAAAAGGAGGGTTATACAGAGAATCTAACTCATGCTCTTCCTAATCTGGTGGTCCTTGACTTTGCAAATTTACCTGGCTCTGAGAAGAGAAAAAAGTGGGCTGAGGTGTGGTCTGTTGTAGGGGGCTGGTGCTTTCTCATACATAAGAAATCAGAGTAGGTTGTAGCATCCTTGAGCAGGGGAGAACTGACAGAGTTCCTTTCCTCCCCCAGACCATGGAAAGAATAAAAGAATCAGGGAATCATGGAATGGTTTGGGTTGGAAGGGACATTTGAAGGTCATCTAGTCCAACCCCTCTGCAATGACCAGGGACATCTTTAACTAGATCAGGTTGGTCAGAGCCCCATCCAATCTGACCCTGAATGTTTCCAGGGATGGGGCACCCCCCACCTCTCTGGGAAACTTCTTCCAGTGTTTTACCAGAACTGCGCTGGAGAGCTTTGCAGGGAAGGCAGAGGCACAGTAGGCTGCCATCTTTAATGTTGCTTTGGGGTGCGCCTGTGGCACCTTCCCAAGCCCTGACAGTCTGGCCTTGTGCAATGAAAGTCACTCTTGTGTTGTGGGCCCAAAGGAGACCTGAGTCCTGCTGATGTCTAAAACTGATGCAGCCAGGCCGACAGATCCCTTCCCATCTTACCCCCTTGGATATGCTCCTGAGACGAGGGTGGTGTGTGGGAAGGGATCAGCAGGCAGTTTCACAGCACTGCTTGCTAACAGAATTACTGCAGTGTTACTCTTTATGGAAAATACTACATCGAAGTGTGAGTCTTCAGGGAACACACTAGATTAAGATGCATGTGTCAGCCCAGTCAGACAACTTGGGGGTCAACAGATTCTCAGACTACATGTCCCCAGGTGCCCAAGTCCTTATGAGGAGCCACTGTATCTGGGTTTTCTCTATAAATGAACTGGAAGAAGGCCAGAGGAATTAGTGCAGCAAAACTCTTACCAGGAAGCTGAAGATAAATATTCATGTCTGGATTCATTTCCCATTGACTTTTTTAATTACGTAAGGAAGAGATGATGTCTGTGAAAGAATTCCCCTTTTCCTCCCACAGGATATGTAGCACTTTGATGCATGTCCTTTTCAGCACCAGGAATCCTCCTGAAGTGAGCTCCTAGAAAGTCTTGGAGGAAGAGATTTTCATATTTTCTATGGCTCAGCTGCCAGTTCTGAAGAACGGGTTGGCCAAGATTCCCCCTGTGTTGAGCAGTGGAGCTGAAGGCCTGTTCATTGTCTGTGTGATGCGCAGCCCTCTGGTCTGACCTGGCACAAGGGAGCCAAGGGTCTGGCTCTGCCATGAGGCAGCATTCACCTTTTTATTTCTCTATTCATAATTATTCTAGCATTTCTTGTCCAATTTGCAAAAAACTCTGTCTTTGGCTCTGTCTGTGCAAGAATATTTTAGGTGGGAATTAATATCAGTCTTTCTGGGGACAAAACTACCCTGCTGTCTCACACATGGGTTGCTTCCCTCCCCATCTTGTCTCAGGAATGTGGCATTCCACTCCCCATTCATTTTTTTCTTTGGAGGGAAATGACTTTCATTTGGCATCACATTCTTCACATGGCAGCCACGTTTTGTGACAAGTCCAGGTTTGCAAACTGACAGCTACGGCTTGCTTGTGCTTTGATAGAAAGTCCAGTATTTTTGGGCTTCTGCAGACAGAAATGTGTAACATATGGGCATAACATAACAGCAGCTGCTGGATTGCTGAGTCTGTCAGGTAAAATGAGAGAGGTGGGAGAACTCAAGATATTCAACTAAGTCCTGTGGAGAGATAGGCTGCAAGTTTGTCAGAGGGGCAACCACATCCTGGACACAGTGGCCAACAGAGCAGGGACCTGGTCAAGAGGAGACTTCTTTGGTACATTTAGGTTTCTCTTACATACCACATGCAAAGAAAATTGTGGAAGTGGTCCGCAAACCCAGACAGAGACAATTTGTCCATGCTGGGAGCAAACTTCTTCCTGGAAGGATGCTGTGCTATGTTGTACCACAGCTGCTGCCTGGGTGATGAGGAGCCCTGGCTTCTGCACCATGCTGATGCCTCCCTTCCTCTGATGCTGGTTCAATGGAAAAATTGAAATGCCAGAACATTTTATTTCTGTTAGGCTTAAAATCATATGACCACTGGACAGTAATGCCACTTTCATTCCTCTTATTCTCCTTCCCTTTTTCTCTTCAGCCACCTGTTCCCACTTCTCCCCAAACCAATGCTCATGCCCTGCTGTAGTTTGGCTGCCTTAAAACAGGAAAAGGGAGACACTGGTTCCCTGTTTGATTAATGATTTCGTTTTCAGCTGATACTTACTTGCTGCAAGGCAAATTTCCCATATTAAATTCACAGAGAGATCTTCGGCTGTGGCAAAACATTCCTTCTTATTTTAATTGCTTTTAATGAGAACACTGACTGCAAAAATACTTTGCCATGCAATTTGTGCTTGTGTGCAGGCAAATGCAGGAGAGTTTCTGGTAGATATATTTGTTTGGTTTTGTCATGCACACTGTGAAGCAATATAATCCTCCTGGGGTCATCAAATAGGCACTAGTTTATTTTGTTCTTTCACTTTTACTATTTTAAAAAACAGTAAGAGTAAAAACCTCTTTGCTTTATTTGAAGGACTAGCCTGCTGAGTCCCCAGATAGTTGGTAAGTGGGTTCCTGTTGCCTTTCATAACTTTTCTTCCTTCCTAGCCAGATGAAAACAACAGGGTCTTCTGCAGGAAAGTGAGAAAAATGTGGCAAATCTCTTATTGTTGCTAAGCTCGCACCAGCCTAGCATGGGCAAATAGAAGAAAAAGAACCGTTTTCCTGCAGCTGGCATAAAGACTGATATTGAGACAGTAAAGGCTGATCTGTGTTTCTCTTGCCCTATTTCTTGATGTAACATGGCCCCATTGATGGGAGTGGTTTTTTGTATGAACACATGACATTAAAAGATACAGAAGGGAAGGTGGACTCAACTGCATCACAGCAGAGACAGAAAGGTAGTGGGGGAAGTCCGAGAATGGCCTAAGATGCTTTCAAGTTGTTAATGAACAAAGCAATAGCCAGGTGGTGCAGTGCAAGAGATGAGGTAGAGACAGACTGCCATGCTAGAGAGTATTTGCTGTTTCTACTGACCCCTGGGAGCATGAGAGTAGCCTTCTTCTCCTCATTTAAGGTGTACAAAACTGCTCTCTGCCCCTCACCCCAGGAGAAGGACATGAGTTCTGGGGTGACTCACAGCTATGGGGGTACAGTCTTCACCTTCACCCTCCTTTTCCATCAAGACAGTGAGACTCACCTCAGCCTGTCCACTACTAATCACCCCAGATGAAGCCAAAGCTTATGGGGATATCCAAGAATGGCTGGAGCAAGGGCAGTGGTGGTGGTGCTCACAGCCCTTCACAGGGCAGAAGTGGGACTGCTGGAGGCAGCAGGCTCAAACATGCTGGCACCACAGGCTTTTCCAGAGTCTTTCTTGCCCACATGGACAAAGTTGTATGATGATCAACCAGACTTAGAGTTGTTCCTGTGTCTGGTTCAAAACTGAGGCTTGAGATGGAGAGCACAGAGAAAGCAATTGAGTCCAATGGATGGTGACAAGTCAGGAACCTCAGTTGTGTAAATATATCAATAACTGCTTTGTTTATGTTGGCCAAAGTACTTGTCTCTCTGAATTGTGGCATTCACCCAGTATTGTGCTTCTCTCAAAACAAACACCCCACTTTCTGGGCAGATATCCCATGGTACAATGTTTTGCCACCATGCTTTGAGCATGCTGGCAATGTCATGCTGTTGCTATGTCAACAGGCGACTAAAAGGAGTCCTTTCCTTGGCTTTGGGGTGCTATTCCCATCTGCTTTGCTTCCAGAGGTGTGCTTAATGTGGGGGTAGATCCTGTGCCAGTCTGCTTGGGATTGCTGCCTACCCAGATACTGCTGCCATGGGGCCAAGCATCCCGCCATCCGCTGGCTAGTAAAAACACACCATAAATTCTGCCAGTGCTCATGTGGCCATCTCAACTTTCCTAGCTAACTACTGTCTGACTGGGGTGGTCAGGAGCAGCCACAGCCCACGTGGCAATGGCTATATTCACTGATGCAGCTCATTGGTCCACAAGTTTTGGAGGGCTAAAGCAAATACCCCATGGGCTTCTAGGAGAGGGACATTTGTTTTGCTCAAGATCTGCTTATGACCTTAGCAGATACATGTTGTGCTTTGCCCCACCGGTCCTACCACACTGGAGAAGCAGTGGTCCATTGGAGAAGTCCATTTCTGGACAATTCACTTTCTGACTTAAGTTGATTCCCTTTCCCCATCATCCAAGTGCTGGCAGGACTGGCAGTCAGAGCCATTGGTGAGAACAGCACTTTGCATGGAGAAGTTTGGTTTTGATGGCTGCAAGGATTGTGACAGGTCTCTCACTGGGAGAACCACATCATTTGGGAACAGCTGGGACTTGAGTCTTGGAATGGTGAAAGAAACTTTGTGAGTCTAAAAGGCACACTTTCCATCAGATTCAGCTGGAGGCAGTAGCTAGTCATTCAGCCCACAATACCTGTGGTCATGAAGCAGAGAAGGCTAAACTGGCATCAGGACAGTGCATCTGTCCCCTGCTCTGCTGAGAGGCAGTGTTTACACTACAGTAACCTTCCTGTTTGCCATCTGACCTTTCCAGTCTCATCCCTACTCCTTTCTGGTTGACTTTTGACTGTCCTCAGTTAATCTCTGCCATGCCCTTTCCTTTCCCCTTTCTAGCATATTTGCTATTCAGCAGGTTCACACAGCAATAAATGATTAACCAGCGGATTTGTTGCTCGGTCCCTTACAGGAATGCAGCAAATATCTCCACTAACTTTTTACACGAGGTGTAGCAGAGAGGCAGGGCTCCTGCCACAGCATCAAACAAGCCTTGGCCTGTGCATTAAAGGTAAGCAATAATGATAGGAAAACATTTTAAAAAATCACATTGACTTGAGTAGGGAGCCAGCCAACTCCAGGCCTGTTGCAGACAGCATTATGCATTTACCTCCCTCATGCCTAGCAGGGACATGCTGAGTAGCTGAGCGAACTTCAGAGCCACTGAGACTAGCAACAACATTTCTCATCAGGGAGGGCTGGGAGCAGGCAACCACACCTCCACGCCAGCCCACAGGAACCAGCCATGTGGAAGGTCTTAGCTTGGCTTGCTCGAGGCTGGGGCTCGGGCTGGCACAGCAGCTGGTCAAGCACTGCTGATGCGGGAACATGAAGCAGGTGCCACGCAAGTGAGGGAAGATCTGGCAATGCAGAGAGAAGAACTTCTTTCTCCAAGGTGACCTCCTCTCCTTCAGTGGCAGCCAGAAAGCAGCTGGCGGGAAGCGGAAGGCACCAAGCTGCTGGTGCCATTGCACCCCAGCAGGCAAGGAAGAGCTGGGGAGAGAGAAAACTTCCCCTTGCAGGGTGCTTTCCTCCCTCTAACAAGGTAAGCCAGCAAATGACTCAATTATATACCGAAGAACAATGAAATAAATGTTTACAAGGTGCCTTTGTAAATGCCAAGAGTTATAAAACAGTGAGTGGAAGAAAGCAGGAGTCAAGATTCCCTGGTGCCCAATTCAGGCAATGCTTAACTACTAGACTGTGAGGTATTGGAAAGGCTCCAGTTCCTCTTCTGGCAACTCTCCTCCCAAATCACAAGCACAATTTTCCTTTTTCATTCAAAGAAATAAATAAATACTATCCTTAATTGTGTTCTGTGCCTTGAATGGAGAAGAGAAGGAAAAGGAGGAATAGTGGTTTTTGCCTACCGTGCCTGTTTTTCTAAGGCTCTTCCAGGCATTGGCATTTACATAGGCCCTTCCCTGGTTACAGGCATGTATATAATTAGCACAGCAGGTTACGCACTGCCTTCCTATTTGCCAGCATAGTTCACATCTGTGCAGGATGGCACAATGCCTGAGTGCCACTTACATGCTATCACCAGCCTCAGCTGTCCCATGTCCCCAGGTCAGACTCCTGAACGTTTGCCTTAAAGGGGACAGAAGAAAGGAGATTAATCAGGGCAGGGGGATTTATTGGCCTTTCAGTTTTCAAGCTATTACCTTTCATATTGTCAAGTTTTTTTCATCAGCATAGGCATCTGGAAACTGGCTTTGTGTAAAATATAAAACTGCTGAATTACAGCAGGACTTCTGGAGCTGGAGTTGGCAGGAAACCCATCTCCTTTCCACCCAGGCAGGGGAGCACTAGCAAGGTCCCTCCTCAACTGCTCCATGACATATTTACCTGTGGCTGTAGAGGGGAGATGGAAACAGAAAGAGATCCCCTAGGCAGCTGTGGGCAAAGCTGTGCAGCTGCATGACCTTGTTGCCTGCCTGTGTATGTGATTCCTGAACAGGGCAGTATGAACTAGAAGAGTCCTGCCCCCTTACCCTTCTGTACGTGGAACAGCGAGTCAGATCATAGTACCACCAGATGTTTCTGGTGGGTGTGTGGGGTCCAGGCTGAAATGTGTCACAAGATTTTTCCAAGGGGGTTTCATGGCCCAGATGACTTTAACAGGGACAGTATAAGAGGTTTAAACACCAGCACACAAGCACCTGTAACCCAAAAATGGAGAATGAAAACACAAATTAAGAGACAAAGAGGAAAGAGAAAAGGAGACAAACATATGATCAGGGTCTTTGAATGGCTTAGAAACCCCAACAGCTTCTTTTTGGACATGGACTCTCCTGTTCAACCTTACCTGAGCGGCACTTTGAGGATTTGCTAACTCAGGACTATCATGGCCAAATAAACAGTGGAAGATGCAAATGTGCTCTGTATGAGGTAGGGCATTTGTACCCCTCTCTATTTCTACCTCTGATCACTGACCATGTATCAGAGGAACAGTTTGAGAAGGTTTTACTACCAATATAGGCAGGTGATGTATGGAGGCTATTCCTCCACCAGCTACCCAAATTCTTAGGTTATGGCTAGGAGTTGTACCTGCTCTGCTGGAGCAGTGCAGGGCTGGCATTGGCTTTGAAACTATTCAGAAATTTAGGACATGAGAGGCATGAGCCTTGGAAACAGAGGGGACGGCACTGGATTTTCTGGACATGTCTGTTGTTTACACCGCTACTGTACTTGCCGACTGTGAATCTAATAACTTAGACTCTGCTCACAGCTCTAAAATCTTAGGAATGATACACGAAGAGCAGGGCACAAAGGCTGCTGCAGATGCCTAATAGGACCACAGTGCTAGCGTAGCTCTGCAGAGGAATGGGAGCAGGGAACAAACATGGAGGTGGGAGTAGGAACTTCTGCGGATTTGAAAAGTGGGCATTAGAGTGTTTAAACACTTAATATGTTTAAATCTTTAAGGACACAAGACTTATTTTTAAAACCTGATCAGCCTTAGAAACATCTCCTGTTGAAAGCCCTCTGCATAATTCGGAGGTTTAGGGCCCTAAGTCACATTGTCACTCCTGGATATGGCTTCCCTTTCATGGTTGCTTGCCTTTTCTGGGGGAAGGAAGGACTGAAAGTAAGTTCTCAAATGCCTCGCATACAGACCTGAGCTTTTTGTACCATCCCTCTTTTTACTGAGTTTATTCCCTAATGCAGGGATTTCACCAGTTCCCTTGCAGATGAAATGTTTATTCTCATTTCTGGGTCTCTCAGCATTAGACATGCTTCCTAATGTGTTGATTGTGGATGTAGGTAATAATTCTTACTTATTCTGCTGCCACTGCAGCTACCTTTTTCAAAAAGCAGTCAAAAGCACCAGCTATGTGGTGGCAGATAGTAAAAGAGTTTGGAACAGTTTTGCTGGCATGGTCATCCCCTTTTGCTGCTCCCATCACAAACTGCAGTTCTTCCCTGCCTCCCCCTCCTGTACTTGGGTTAGGTGGCTTGGCTTTTGCATGTGATGAAGGACCAAGCAAAAATAACTGCATACCTCTGCATGGCAGAGGTTCCTTCTATCAGGGTGACTCAGCAGGACAGCCATGCATTCCTATGCAATGTCCTGGAACAAACTGCCTCTTCTTTAGACTGCATTGGGTTTGGGGCGGGACTTGGGCCTCTGGAGCAAGGTTGGTGCCAGAGAACAGCTTATCCTTAATTACATTTCCACGATAGGATTTGACTGCGGAAGAACAAACACCAGTGAATTCAAGGCGATAGAGCTGTTTTCCAGGCAAAATAAATCAGATAACTGGGAACCTGAAATTGAGCATAAGTTCTGCAGAGATAGAGATTTCATCATCTCAGAAATAGCCCTGGCAAAGCCCCAGAAGACAATGTAGCTAAGTTATTCTGTGGCTTTTATGTTCTTTCATGTGGCTCCTGGATAGCTAAAGCCTAACCACAATTATAGTCATTTTATTTTAAGGAATCACACAATGGCATGGCCATTGACTCAGACATTTTGGGTGGCCCCTAAGAGGGATATATTGGTGGCATTTTTGGTAATTGACATTGCGGGATTGGCAAGTCCCCCATAGGACTATGGAGTGCAAAACCAGTAATTTCTTTTAATGCTTATAGTCAAACCTCCGGCTTCTTTTTTTTAATAAATTTTCTATATTCATTGTTTATATCCTTTCACAGAGGCTGGGGCAGTGCTTTGAAGTCCTGGAGGCTAAACAGCATTTGAGATGCAGGAGCATTTGTTAAAAGCATATCTGGAGGGTGTTTAGGTGCTTGATAGAAAACGGGAAGTGTCTGTGAGTTAGTTTTTCGGAATTGCTCTCCAATGGCGCCAGTCTGCCTGTTTGCAACATTTCACCCAGTTTTGCAAATCTGACAGCCCTCTGGCCAGCGTTACGTGTTCTGCCCTGGTTTTGCGAAACATCCTCTGTCTCTTATCAAAACAACAGGGTAGAGTTCTGCTTGTGGTAAAAGTTCACAACACTGAAGCAGCCAAAAAAAAAATAATTTTGGGACAGACCATCACCTAACTTTGGAGTGAAGCAGGACTACTTTGCACCACCTGTGTATATTGTGCTATGGTAGCAATGCCATTCTGCAGACTTCCATGGCCCACTAACTTCAGTACTGACTTTAAGGGGATGTGTCCCCTCAGTACACTGATTAACTGAAGATCTGATATCTCCTGTCTGTCTTGTTGTAGACATCAGGGCATTGCAGCCTTCCTAATGACTAGTCAACTCTCAGTGGCTCAGCCTGAGCATTCCTGCTTACAGACATCCCTGTGGGGGTTTTTTAACCATCTCTCAACTTTTCAGATCAATTTCTTCAATATGTGTTTGCACACATCAGCAGATGTCCTCCCAACCATTGGTTAGGACACTGACATAGATGTGAAGATGGTAAGCCCTATACACCCATGTCCCAGTTTCTCTTTTGCCTTGATCTTAGTGTAATCTGAGTTTCACTTCCATAGATGTCATGGTGAGAGGTGAAGAAACAAGAAGACAATAGAGGTGAAACTTGGCTGTATTCATAGGGACAGATCACATGTGAGTTATGCACCATCAGACAAATTGTGCCCTTGAGACAATTGTAGTGACTCCTTTATCATCCAAGCATTCTGACCTTCCTGATTAACCCCCTCCCACCCTCAGTCCCCATGCTGTAATTTATGACCTTGCTTCATTGTGACTATCTGTTCTTTGGGACAGGTTTGTACAGCAGATGCAGAATTTATTGCAAGTAAGGCTTAATCTTCACCTCATGTTTGCAAAGTCCCCATGAAAAATAATAATAATAATGATCATGTTAATAAACTTCACAGCACTTATGAGGATGTAGAGGTGACACAAGATGATGCAAGACAGGTTCTTGCCTGTCCTAGAGAGAAGGGTGGTGCTTATGGAAGAAGTCATGTCCTGCATTGTCAGGTTTCTTACTGACATTTGCACTGCTTCCTTGAGGTTCTACAGTGCTCCAAGAAGACAGAGAGACTCCTTAGAGCTCTCATTCTGCACCCCTTCCTCCTCAAACCAATCTCTAAAGAAGTGTCAGACCATAATCTGAGAGGGAAGCTTGGGGACCCTACGGGTGTTGAGCTTACCCAATCACAGCCCATATTTGCAGTGACAAGCATGCCCTTGATGCCTTTGGGCAGAGGAAGGCTGGGGCCACCATGAGCAATCCCATTCCTGATAACTGGTTTCTGCTTTCCTGTAGAATTCTAGCATTTGTGCAGGAGAACAGGTGATGTTTTGCTCCTTGGCTGAATCTAGAAGTCCGTCTTCAACAAAACCCGAGGGCTTTTAATAAGCAAGAGAAGCATGCACTTCCTTTTTTTTTTTTTTTTTCAGAAAAGGCATCTGCTTCCTCTGTGGCTGGAGATGCTGGTTTGCCTTGGCCTTTGTATGGAGTGCTTTAGAGAGGTTTGAGTATGGGGTATGTCAGAGTCAGGTCTCCTCCAGAGGTGTTCTCAGAGGCCCTCTGTGGTGTGTTGGAACTTTGAGACGGACCTGTATTAAGCTCATGAAAAGGAGACAGAGGATTTAAATAGCATTTACTCATTTTTTTGTGGGTGTATTTTTTTCTTGTAGTAAAACCCTTTTCTCATTTGTTTTATTGGAAGAACAACCACAGCAGGGTGTCCAAAATCAGGCAGGGCTGTGCTAGACAGGCACCCATGGGGAAGCAGTATGCAGTCCAGCAGAGTTGCACCTTAGGTACATCCTGTGGTTCTCCATCCACTGCTTCAACTAGTCCATGTCTCATATTCACCAGGTACCAAATGACACTTGAACTCTCCTGGCTAACTCTGCCTCTCTGTGTCACGCCAGCTGCCATGAGACAGGTATAGATCCAATTTCACCCTTTAACCACGTTTTAATAGGCCACACCAGGTCACTCAAGCTTCTTTGAACACAATAAATTTCCACTGAGCAGGATTCACTGAAGTGATTTCACTCTCTGAAGGGTCACAGAAGATGCCAAGCTACTGTAAAACAGAGCCTGAGGTAGTGCTCATAACCACACTGCACCCAGAGGGTCCTAATCTGAGTGAGAACAGTCCCTCTTGCGATGGGCTTCAGATATGTGAAATATTATATTTATATATATGTATGTATATATAAAGATATATATATATTTATTTTAAAAGACAATCTTTGCCATCTGTGTGAACAGCTGTTGGGAAATCTTGTGACTTCTAAATAGTATACTTATGCAATATCTAGTTACATCTAGTAGGGAAATGCAGAGAATTGGTGCAGTGTCCAGTCACATCCCATCCTTCCCCTGCTACATGGAGAAACTTTGGAGGTTCCTCTCTTTCTATTCCTGTACCTTGGTCTTTGCAAGTGGTCTGGTGGCAAAAAACTGTCTGCAAGAGAAGGAAGCAGCTCTGCTCGGACACTGTGCATTTGCCTACAGATGAGGTACCATGCCTCTCCTGCTGCAAGAGGAGATGAAAACATGCACTCATCTAGTATGATCATCCCTCAAAAATTCGGTTTGTGTCAAATAGCAAGCCTCAGAGCAAGCCAGCATGGGCAAGGCCCCCAGATGATGATAGATGGCATTTTTTTTGCCATGAAAGCAATGAGAAAACAAGCAGCCAAAAGCCAACAAGTCTCTGCTGAATCACTGATGATTGTCAGTCAGGCTAACATGGTGTCTGGATTAAGGCAAACCATCTCTTCAGAGCAGGTATGGGAACTGTCTCTGTATGTCAGCACAGCGGATGGCCCGCTAGCTCTGTATGGCAAATTCAGGCTGTGACTGCAATGCAACTGAGTAAGGTCTGCAGGGCACCAGCAAGGGGATGAATGCAAAAGTCGTGTTTGTTCTTTAAGGTGGACCCAAGGTCAGGGAATGCCAACAGGGAGCTTTGCAGTGATTTCATTTTGTGGACACTGGGTGGGAAGGCCCTCCCCCTTTTATGAATGTTTGGGAAGAACTTACAGCTGGAGCAGGATATGGGACCCTGGAGCTTCAGTGCTTTTGTGCAATGAGTGAGATGGAACTGTGCAGTTCCTGCTGCGATGAATTAGCACCAAGTAGCTAGCTGCTGTTCTGAGAAATCATTCAGATGTACTGAGGTGTAAACAATCTCTTCCTGAAGGAGAAGCCAGGAAAGAAGCTAGGTGTCTAGTCTTGTTCTTCCCTCATCATTAGGACTGACCTATAGAGGGATCTGAAAGCAAGCTGAGAGTGGCTCAATTGAGATAAGGCACTTGTGAGGCTTATGAGAAAGGCAAGTATTAGACAGACACAGCAAGTGCTGTGTGTTGTGGGTACCTGCCTGCCTCCTGCATATATAATTATATTTATTTAGATTTGTTAGTATCCATTGCTGTAGGGAAAGCAACCCTATCTGAATGCTCAGTCATCACCTGCTGCAGGGAAAGGGTACACTCAAGAGGAATTTGAAGGGAGTTCTGGCTGCCAAGGAAAGATGAAAGGATTTTAGGAAGAGAGGTTGTGAAAACAAGTAGTACTGGAGAGCTTATCCGTGCATAAATGAGATGGAGATTGAAGTGATGGAGAGTCCTCATTGCTTCCTTAAAAACTCAAGGACAAAATAAAAAGATTGTCTGAACAGGGTGTAAGGCAGGAAACAAGATCTTGTAAAACTATTAGCGGTCAGGGAGGGAAGGAAAAATGTCAATGTGTGCAAATCAACTTTGATTTGATGCCCACTCCAATGTCCTGCTGCAGAGGGATAAGCTTACAACCCTCCCCCCAAAAAAGAAATGGAGCATGCTCCCAGCTCTCTGGGTCCATGCCAAACTGTGAAGTTCACTTTCAAAGGCAAAGCTGACATGGAGACATTTGACAGGACTCATGCTTCTAAATCACGTGGATGCTTTTGTAAACATTACTTCTGGGTGTACTTAATATCTCCACTATTAATCGGGTTGCGGGGAGTTAAAAGCCCATTAATGGCATTAACAAATGCTATTTAACTGGGCTGAATTGCAAATGCAAGTTTAGGCAGAGAACAAATACAATGTGACTTTGGAAGAGCAGAAAGCCAGCCAAAAAATCCCACATTTCATCTTGAAAAAAAACCTCACAAAACAAACATTAGTTAATCAACCCAAAATACACAGCCTATGAGAAGAGAGGAAAAGCCTTGGCAGATGTGATATTGAAAGAACTTGCATGTTGGTTAAAGCCAGATGTGAGGCTCAACAAATGGAAGGTGGTAGGTGGACCAACACATGGAGCAGATTTGATAAGATCTTGGTGTGCAGTGTGACCCAAGAACTGTCAACAGAATTTGGTCATGCTGGCACAAAGAGCACACAAAACAGGACAAGGAAGTTATGATCTTGCTGTGAAATCAGTGGCCTACCTAACGAGGGAGGTGGTGATAAGCTGGATGGCCTTCAAAGCAAAGCAACAGCAGGGACTGAGGGTTTGGAGAAATCATCCAAGCCTTTTTGGGTTTTTGAAGATTGCAATGGGAGAATGATTCAAACATGGTTGGCTTGGCTGGCTGTGTTTATAGGGGCATGTTAATACCTGTTCACACTTACTGGTTTCTGAGCAGCCAGGACAACGAATCTTTAACACTGTGCTTCCTTGTATGTAAAAGTATAAAATGGGTAGGAAATTTGGTAAGGGAAAATGTACCCTGAATAGTGTGGGGAAAAATTAAAAGTGAAATACACCAGAATGTGAATATTTCTCTAGGCTCTTTGCCTGGGGCTTTCAAAAGCAGGTAGTAGAATGTATTCTATAAGTCCAGTTCTATACTGCTGCAGATCACAAATGGATAATGAAGTAATTATTTTCAAAATGTGTTAACTGCATAGTATTTGAGCTAGATGGGCACTTATTTTTATATTATCAGTGTCCTTATTACCTCTTAATAATTACATTAAAAGCACTGAGGTTGAAAACATGAAATGCTCAGAAATAAGAAATGTTAAAGTCCTGATTGCTTTTCATACTTTAATTTAAACTTCTATATGTATCTGCATTGTGTCATAGTCACAGGATTATCACTTTATAGGACAGATCATCACCATCCTCTCTGGGTAACTGCTCAGAATTTCTTCTTACTCTCATTACTTGACCTCAGGCCTTATTTACTAAACACCACTTGAGCTCTGCCTAGAACACAAACTGATTACATTTCCTCATGGGCTTTCCTGTGACACTTTCACTCTAAATCTGAGCAGTTCAGAAACACGAACAGATTTCCCCCTTACTGCAACCCTTATGAAAAGAGGAAGAAGATAGTACTGCTATCATTTTACCAAAGTGGAATGAGGATAAAGACAGTAGAGTTATGACCACTAACTCTTACAACTACACATTTTGCTTTTTTGGAATTCCTTTTTTTCTGTCTGTGTGTGCTGTACATGTTTAGATGTTGGCAAGTTACTTAAATCTGCAGAGAATTTACCCTCCAAGTGACTCTTGTGAAAGACAAAGTTGCAGATATATAACAAAACCAATTGTTTTCTGTGAATGTGAGAACTGGGCACCTACTGGGAGAAAAGAACAGGAACAAGAAAAATAAAAAAGTGTTGTGAGGACCAGGGAGGAGAGCAGGGAGGGACGATGGTATGTGGACAAGAACATCTACTGTTGTGGAATGTTCCTGAATAAATAAAATGAACACTTGAGAACCTCTTCAACCAGGACATGGAGCAGAGATGACAGAAGACAGGTGAGCTAAGTAGTCCCTTGTTAATACGCTACTTAGCAGTTTTTGATACTGAAGCCACCAAAAGGGAATCACTGGCAAACCTATGAAGTCCTGCTATTAACAATTTCTAGGGGCAAAACACATTCCTTGGCTGAAGAGTGGGAATGTGGGGCAGGGAATTTCTAAGAGTGGTCAGGATTTCTTGAACCTGTAGTGCGAGGAACTCCCATAAGTTCATGTTGAAGACACAGCTCCCAGAAGCTTTGCTTGCAATGCAGAATGCTCAGCACTTTTGCCAGTCTGGCCCCAGGTGTCCACAGCTTGGCAAACAGAATGGGAGGTACTGGCCAACTTAGAAAATGCTTATTTAAGTGACTTGCCAATAGCACACAAGGGCTCAGTGGTAGGAGCAGGGCTAGGCAGTGTTCAGTTGCATTAATGATCAGATCATCTCTTCTCCCCCTCCAATCCCCTTCCTCATTTCCTACACTCCCCTTCATCTTGGCAATAAAGCATGCAGGGGTCCTGTGGGAAAAACCCAACAAAACACTGTGTGATCATGTAATTAAAGGCTGTACTATAACACACAGGCACAAAGGGGATGAATTAATGCTTTATGGAAAGCCTCCAGATTAGCATTTCCTCACTCCACTGTGCTTTAACATAATGTTGCTCAAACAGAGCTCTTCATAAGCTATTGCACAGTCTTATGGGGAGAACCGCAACAAAGTTTCAGATTCCTCTTTTACCCCTTAGAGAGTGTGCGGCGTGGAGATGAGCTGATCCTGGCACAGGCCACCAGAGAATAGGAAGATGGAGATCTGCAGCCCTCTGCCACCTGAGGTGACAGGAGGGCAGAAGCCCACCAGCCCTGCAGACGGCAGGGACGGGAGCATGCTGGGCTTGGTGTCGGAGCCTGAGCTGCCATGGGACACTGAGGTGTACAGACATAGACTCTCCAAAGGAGAAGTTTTATGGCTTTAACACTTCTACTTTAACACTTAGATTTTGTTTGATTTTTGTGTCCCCATGCAGGGACATGTGCACCTACATGGACTGCCTGGTAGCACAGAAGAGCTGGAAAAGATGGAGCATTAACCCAGGAGAGATATCCAGGAAACCTTCAGGAAAAACCAGTGCTTGGCTTGCCCCTTTTTCGGACAAAATGCATGTGTTGGCTCTTCTGAGGCTTATAAAGTGGCCAAAGAGGGGTAGGTTGCAATGAGGCTTCCAAGAGCACATCCTAGACACCAAGGCAACCCTGTGCTTGGGTGCCTGCTCTGAGACATGGGAGTCACAAACAAGAATGTTTCACCATGAGGGAAACAATGCATTTTTCTTCTCCTTATTCTCAGAAACAGCCACACCACTTTAGCAGAAGTGCAAAAACAAATGAACAAAACAAATTCAGCTTGAGGCAGGCACCCAGCATGGGGAATTGCAGGCCAGATGGTTAGTGTGACAAAGTTAGAAGCAACTGAAAACAGCCTTTTAACAAGAAGTATTAGGCAACTTCAGGGTTAGGTGATACCACCTCTACTGAATCCCCTCTTTCTCTTTTTAAAAATCCCTTTTCTAAATTCAGCACACCAGCAAATTTGTTGAAGAAGCACAATGATGGCATGAGAAAAGCTGCATGGTGTAGCTGTTGTTGTTACACCACAAATGTGTCAGAGGACACCGGACACCTTTCTACCACTTGTTCTGCTGCTGTGTCCTGCTCTCTTTTCCTCCTCTTGACCCTGTTCCCTGGACCTACTCTCTCCTCACCCACCCTGCAGCTAGTTCCTTGGTGACTCTCTCTTCCCTCTTGTGGCAGTTGCCTACAGCTTTCTGAGCCACCTCCTCTTTGCCCGTCCCAGTGCAGGCTCTGGCAGCATAAGCTTGGAGCCCAGCAAAGCTCCCTGCCTTGGCTCCCTGCCTCCCCTTCCCCTCCCCTCTGCTGTCAATGCGCCTCACTGGTCTTTTGGAAAAATCTCTGTCTTCCTAATCTACTGTAAAACAAAAGCGAGGGAGCCAAAATCTCAGCTCCTGATGATTGCTGCTGTTCTGTTGACTTTTTCCAGAGCCAAGGCTGGGTTAGACTGCTTCACATCACCCAAGGATGAGCCCGGCTTTTATTAGTGGACTGATGCCAACTTACTCCAGCAGAGAATTTGTCTTGTTGGCTTAGATTTCAGTGTGGTTGGACTGATTGGTGTCAGAGGATGAGCTGATCCCTGACTCCAAATGAATGCAGAAATAGCTATACGCAGCTCTGTATGCCCTCCTCATCCGCTTCACCTGCTTTCTGCCTCTTTCACTGAAGAAGCATGTGCACATGCAGGGAGTTTTTAGTTGTTATGTGCACTGATGCTTGCTCTATTTAGTTCTTGGAGGATTCCCCTGTCTCAGGAGATACAGCTCACAATGCTTTTACAGTGTTTGCATGAGTTCCTGCTTGTTCCACATCATCAGGTTATAAACTGGCAAGTGGAGCATATGCTCTCAACAGCATGTCTGCTGTGACTAAATCATATCCTGGGTCATCAATTCAAGGCTTACAGTGTGCTCTTCCAGTACCAGAGGGAACTGTTGTCTGCTTGCATTGTTTATAACCCTTGGGAGACTTGGGCAAATCAGGACAACCATGTGCAAGACCCAGCATTGTTTTCTTAAGCTTCACGAGCATTTGCTTTCTTACCTCCATCGCTCTCTGCATGCACTACAGGCATCTACTCAGTTGTGCAACATATTGGGTGAAGTACAACTCCTAAGTGACCACTTGAAACATCTGTGTAGAACCTGGTTGCTTTTAATAGGACCCCAAAAATGCAACCCAGATTAATATCAGTACATATTACAAATGGTTAAACTTTCTGTGTTGTCACTCTGCCTTGGCAGTGTTTGGGAAGTAATTTCACACAAGTTGTGAAAATCTTGCCATGAACTTAAAACTCAACATGTACGAGAGACTGAACTTTAAATTTATCATTTCAAGGTCAGCATCTGTAAAAATTAGGGTGCTTTTTTTCTTTCTCTTTTTCTTCTTTTTTTTTTTTTTTTTTTCAGCTGAAACTTCATTTTATTTAATTGAAACCTTTCCCCATTTGGAATTTCAGTAAGTGCATGCTAAAATTATTCTTGATGCTCAGTGACAGTTCTATCCCAGACAATTATATCATCAGTAGACACTTAAATTTTTACAGAGCATCTGTGCATGTGGACTGAAATGTTTTGGAACTTGCCCAATAAATATATCAAAGTTGCTCAACCCTGGGTTTTCCATGCCAAAGGAGATCTGAAAAACCTTATCAGTCTATCTAATCTTCTCAAGAATTTGGCTTCCACAAAGTGAGCCAAAATTTCAGTCCAAGTGGAATTTTTCTCTTTGCATGTTCGTGTTCCAGAGGCCATTTAAGGCTGAATCAAGTATGCTGTCCTCCATAATTAGAAAGGAGCAAGCTTGCTTGCATCTCCTTCTGTTTTGCAAATACTGCCACTTACTGTCATGCAGTATCCCCAGGCCTTCCACTGCAAGGCTGGAGGAATGTTTTGGATTGTCCAGATCCAAGTTTCCATGACATCTTCATCTTCATTTGGATTCCAGAAGTGCTTTGCCATGACTGGAGGTTTCACTCTCCCAGATCTTGTCCAAAAGCGTAATGAGAGACTATCTCAAACCCCATTACATTAGGGATCACAAAGAGAAATGAACTATTCCTATTTCTGTGGAAGGAGCAAGTGTTGGCTCACTGTCTCCTGAGTTTTCCTGTAACCGTAAAGTCATCTGTTGACCCTGCATTAAGTTTACTTTACCAGAAAACTATTATTTCTTTCTTTGAGTCAGTCAGCATCAGCATTTCATGGCTCAGAGTTGTCACAAAGGTCATACACTCTTTTCCTTCTTTCCTTCCTTCCTTCCTTCCTTCCTTCCTTCCTTCCTTCCTTCCTTCCTTCCTTCCTTCCTTCCTTCCTTCCTTCCTTCCTTCCTTCCTTCCTTCCCTTCCTCCCTCCCTTCCTCCCTCCCTCATTCTCTTTCATTCTGTATTCTTCTTCTCTCTCTACCCTTCACCCCTCTTCTCTCTCTCTCTTTCATTAGAAGGCAAAGTATGACTAAGGGCATCACACCCACCCCACTGGTGGACCCTCTGTTTTCTACTTCCAGCTTGATGCACAGCTCATAATCATTACAAAATGATGGGATATCTTCTGGGTGATTGTTAGGAGGAATTACATTCTGGCAGCCTGTGAAGGCATGTGGATGCTCTGATATTTGATCTTCTCTTCCTTTCTGTTTGCTATAGCCATTTCCCTTCTGTTTGTGGGGCATTTATTTCTTCAGGACAGTGTTTGTGCCTATAGCCTAGTGAATGCTCAGTCTGAGATCATCTGTTGCAGTTGTTGGAACTCCTGCTGGAAGCTGATGGACTTATTGCAGATTGACAGTCCTGTCACTACAAACAACACCTGAGGCAAAACCTTGTCCTATGTAGTTTCTATATCTCAACATGAACTCCTTGTTCTTTTTTTCTTCATTTGCTTCACTAGTTTATGAGAGAAGATTCCCAATTGATGTAAATAAGTGTATTTACTAAAGTCTCTCCTCCTTTCAGACAAGTGGCTGAAAAAGTGCTGCTGTGTCTCTTTTTCCCCATCACTGTGCAATTTACTGGCTTAATCCTCAAACCTTCCTGTGTCACTTCTAAGTTTCAAAGCCACTGTTGGAGCTTCCTATCATAGTTATGCCAGTCTGATGACAGCTATTTAACTTGTGTGACTTCTTGCTCCATAACATTGGACAGGCTGATCAAATCCTGAAAAAAAATTTCACTCTGTGAGAGAGGAACTTAATTTACAATGAAAAACTGATTTGGGGATCACTCATTTGGGAGAAAGAAAAGTAATTGGCATCTTCCTGCAATTAGGTTGATGACTTCTCCCCTTTCCTGAGCCCAGGAGAACCCAAAAGGACACTGGACACCTGCCTTTCCAGCAGGTGCCTCTTTCACCTCTCTGGCTGTGCTTGTACTGAAGTGCAGGAGGGTGTGGATGCAGCACAGAGAAGCAGAAAGACTGTCAGGACCAAAACAAAGCATTTCACTGCATTAATACATTTCTTTACCCTCTCACTCAGGGTGTGGCAGGTCAGTGTATTCCTGACAGAAACAGACACATGGCTGAGGATAAGGAGAATCTGCATGGAAGGAGGTGCACAGAGATGCCTCACAGGGAAATGTACCTCTCATACTTACTGAAACATTCATGAGATGCCTATTTTATTATACTCCCAGCTCACACAGTTCGTGAAAAACCTCCTTCACAGAGGAACAGTATAAAGACAGATGAACAAAATACAACACAGTATGGAAATGATCTGTCACCCTCATGTTGAGGCTTTTCTACTGCTTCATGCATGCAGCAAGCTGAGGGGGTAGAAGGATACACTAGTGTTAAAGGTAACACAAAGAAGTTCATATTGCCTCCTACCACTACCTATTTACCATTCTCTGAATCAACATGCCTCTTCCTTGGCTCCAAATTAAGCCACAACTTTAAACTCAGAATATTTAAAGAAACAAGGTGGGGGAAATAAGTGTCTAGGCCATTCTTCAAAAGCCCCATGTAAACACTGTGTGACCCATTCCTTGTTCTTTTCCTAACCTGGCTGAACTCTGGAAGCAAGCAATACATAGTAGAGGTTAATTAAATCCATTGCTAAGTTTAACACCCCTGGCTCCCCACCCTGTCCTAACCAGACTTTGGGGGCTGTCTGTTTTGGGCAAATATAACCTGGTTTGAATTTCAAAACATGACTTCAAGCTTCCTTTAGAGACAAAGAAAACTGATTTCTATATGCCAAAATGAGTCATTCAAGACAGGGAACCTAATTAAGGTTGCAGCAGCAGCTAATTTCCCCGCCAAAGAGAAATTTTGTGCACTAAAGAATGAAGTGCTAGTTCCGGGCAGCAGCACCAGGCACTCAGGATAATTATAATTTATATGACCCTCACTGCTGTAGCAGTTAAGTGCTTGACAAGAACCAAGGGATTTACTCTGAGGTAGGGAAAAATTTCCTTCTCTTTTACAACCAGGGAACCAGAGATGAAATGACCTGCCCCAGACTATCCAGTAGATTTGGCCAAGCTGAACTCAGGTCTCTCTAAGTGTCTCCTTAATACTTTCAATAGGAGCTTCAGACCTTTCTTTTGCTCTCATCTCTGCCCTGCCTGTAGCCCTGAGAAATTTTAATCCTGTTTTCAAGTCAGATAGTGAAGGGAAGGAGCAGCCTTCCCCTCTGCAGCAGCGCCAGGTCTCCCCAGTTCAAACCCCAGATTATTTGAGTGACAAAATTCCCAAGAAGACATAGGAAAATATTTCCCATATTTCAGAAGGTAAAGGGCTCAGTTTCCAATTCTCCAAGGATGCCAGACTGATTTAGCTGTATCACACCCCTTTTCTGCAGAACTCACATCTGACCCATACCTGTCACCCATTCAGGTGATCACCAGGATGCCAGGTACCCAAGCAGGGTTAGATTTGAGTACACTTGACATGCAAAACTACATCATGGGCTGCCCTGTCTCCTTTTTTGGCTCTCCAATGATTGTGTAATTCAAAGTTTCTCTGCAGGTCCAAGAGGGACATTAGTTCTTGCAAAAGAAGCAGAAGCATAGAGCTGAGTTATTGCTGGAGGTGGGTTAGAAATGCTTCTTTGCTCAAATGAAAATCTCTTCCTTAGGAAAGCAAAAGCCAGGCTGCAAACTTACAAAAGAAATTATTTTTCTTTCTGAAAGTGAGACATTTGTGGTCTATGCTGAAGTGGCAATACTGTCCAGAATTCCTTTGAGGCTGGCAGAGGTTGCAGAGTTTTCCTCTGGCTCTGAACTACATTTTGAGTCAAGGGAGAAAAGGTCAGATCTGTTTAGCAGTGGGGCTACAACACCTGTGAATCCAGCTTCAGGGCTGGTGCAGATTGGCTGAGAGGCTTGTGGTAGGTCTAGGGCCTTATGTCCAGCAGCTCTGGTCTAGCAGAGAAATATGTGACATGTGACCTTGGCATTGAGGCTCCTGTCAGCCAAAGAACTTGGTGCTGCCTGGGACTTTTGTCTGGGCACCAAATCCTTCTCCTGTCTTAGGGGCTTTGTTCAGTTCTGCAGGCCAACCTAGACCAGAAGCTATTGCAATAACTCTGTACGCATGACTGAACATGTTTCCCTGATAATGTCAAGCGAAAAATCCCATACTTTTCTCTTCTTTAATAAGCAATTCTTGCCTTTCCATGTCTCTGACCTGGAGCACATGTTTTTACTATCAGGTGACAGCGCTGTTAATACCATTTTTATACTTGATTTATGAAGGCAGGGCCTGAGGCCATGCAGGGTCAAGGCCCCATTACAGTAGACACTGTATGGGCTCTTAATGAGGGATAAAGTCTGTACCTCCAAGAAGATGGACAAAAGGTAGGAGGGAAAATGAAGGCATGACAGTCAAATCTGGAAGGGGGTTGATGTCTCTTGAATCCTGGAGTAACAGCCCAGATGCTGACTTTGTTGCCTCTATAAATATTCCCAAATTTCCAGCAGCTTTGCTGTGGTTCTAGCTCTGGTGCCAGAAGAGCCCAGTGTTCGGCAGCTGTTTCACCTAATGGTTCAAGCAGCAGTTACAGGACGCACAGACACAATAGTGGATTTAAGTGACACATATGAACTTGATTACGGTGTCCTAGGAGGAGAAAATCATGTCTTCTGCTGTGCTTCAGGCATCATTAAGGGGATGCTATTTTCCATCCCCTCAGGTTGGGAGTGCCTGTGTGAATATAACCACAGTGACGCATAGAACCAAACGGTGCATGGGTCCAGCAATTAAATAGAAAAATTGCTTAAATAAATAAATAAGCCTTATTAAAGACTTCAGGACAAAAGCTGATGAGCTCTGCATGGTGTCCCAGAGATTAAGACTGGCTACCTCTTACAGCTCTCATGTGGACAGGAAACCAGGGCAGACGGCAGAGCACAGCTTTCACATTTAATGGGATCTCCTTCCTCTCCAAGAGGAACAACATGATGCAAATGAACCATCCAGCATTGCCTGCAGCTCATCTGTGATCTGTCTGCACAACACCATATGGATCCTGTAAGGACTGCTGTGTGAGAAATGGTTTCTGCAAGGCATTTCAGTGGACATGAGAGCAGCCATGCTGAGCATCAGTGGAAAGCAGCTCCTCAGCTACCTCCTGTCACATAGGAGCTGTCAGGGCAATGTTGGTCTGCAAGTAATTCTTGATAAGCTGTGGGGACTGCAGTGCAAGGAAAGAGATAGGGCTAATTGCCCATCCCCAATCAAGAGTTGAAGATTGCTGTCTTTCCCCTGCCCCTTCTCCAAGAGCAACCCTAACCCCCACCCAATCCCCTTGAAAAATCTTCCCTGTGCTGTCTGTAAGAGCAGCAGACTACAGATGACCCACCTCAGTCTTTTCCTTCCTGACCGACCTGCCTCACATATCCATTTCTAGAGGGCAGAGGGAGGAAGAAAGAACAAGTCCTCTTTCACCCCATGATGTGCACATGTGTTTTCTGCTCTCTTCCTTATTGTAAACTCTCCCACTTCACTCCTTTACCAGGTCCTTAATAATTCCAATAAATGTCAGATCCAATATCACTAAATGAAATGTACACCTATTAAATGAATGAAATGGAAAAATGGCCCACTCTGACTCCTGGCCTTGAAAGTGAGCTACAACACATGTTTTTTTCCATACAATCAGATTATTTTTACCAGGTCCCTAGGAAATTTCCAGTAAAACAAACAAACTTTGAAAATGCTATGAAACCCCAAGCTCACTTTAAGGAGGAACCCTGAAACGTTCAGTTGTTGGAGCCATTTGTTTCATGTGTGATCCCAAACACTAACCAAAGGCAACATAATATGATAGGTATTTACAACACATGCATTATCTTATCAGAGCTTCAGGTACAGCTGTAAATAGCCTGTTCCAGCTGGGCAATCTGCTGAGTTAAATGGGTTCTACTTTTAGAAGCAGGAACTGGAGAACATGTCCCATTTAAGCTCAGATTCACTTGCACCCACAGGATGGAAACTCAAACAGCAGACCTCAGCTGCAGAGGAGGTCCATATTCCATGGAACATGCCTCCCTCCACCTGATGCAAAAGGCTGGGCTCACAAAGGTCATGCTCGTCATATGGGTGCTTTGTTGACAGAGTCCTGGTAGCAACTCACCAAGTGTAGAGAATTGCTGCTCCCTGGATGGGAGGCAGTTTTGCACGGTCAAACAAAGACAAAACAAAATATAAGGCTGAGGGTAGAAAGGAAAGGGATCACATTGGAAGTTGTGAGAGGAAAGGCAGCGGGCAGAGTGCTCGTGGATGGAGAAAAGGGGAAAACATGAAAAACAAGACCAGTGAAAGTGCATTTCTTAGGGAAAAAGCTTTTCTACTGCTTCCCTGGCTACAACCAGTCTGAGCAGAACATGGTGTTTACTCTTTGCGTGCTGCCACACACCATGTACGAGTTGAGAATGTCTGGGCTTCTACTCCAGGACCCCTGGGAGAAATATGTTCAGTGTCTGAAGGAAACAAATCTGTTAAATCTTGATTCAGTCAATAGGTTTTTTAACGCTTTCGAAGAGCCTGGTGAAGAGTCAGAATTGGATTGCATTGAATCTGAGCTTATCTAGAAGGAAAAGGTATTTCGAAGAAACAGAAGTAAGAAAGTTTTATCTCTGAAGCATGAGAAATCAGCAGCCCATTCCAGCATGACAGAGATTACTCTCTGGTCCTTCAGAAACATCCCAGAGGCAACTGTACAAGAGACCTACTGTCAGGAGATGTTGTTGACCATTTTTATCGGCTTGCTGGCTAAGACAGAACCTTGCTCATTAATGGCTGGTTGGCAGCCGATCTAAGAGTGAGTGACTCATGGTGACTGACCACAAGAGGACGTTATTACTGAAAGTGGGCTTGAGTTGACAATTTGCACCAGAGATTTGGGAATTTAGTGAAACCAGCACTTGGAAGTGTTAACAAGCAGTGAGCCAGTGTTAGTGAATCTACTTAAAGATTCATACCAGGGTACAAAAACCAGTGCCAGGGTAAACAGAAAGCAGAGAATGGATTAGTTTGCAATAAACATGGAAGTAATTGCAGCAGAAAACAATGAGTCCAACAAAGCAGATTCAGTAACAAGCCTTCAATAAAAGCATCCCATTTAACAAAAGTATTTGGCTTTTGGCAAAGAGCAAAAACATCCAAAACCAAAGTGCATTATTGCACATATGGCTATGTGGACAAAGACTTCAGACTGATAGGTTTGATGATGAGACAAAAACTGCAGTTCTTCATGTTTCCTTTTACACGTACCTAGTCTGGCTGGAGGAGAGGCTGCCTTTTGGTATTGGAGTGAAACAAATGCCCTCAAATTCTGAAATACCGTCAGTACCAGAGAAGACTTTCTACTTTTATAATTAAGGCAAAATGGTAATGTTAACTCATATGCAGTCACACAGGACACAAAGGGTCCATGTTGCCAAGATACGTTAGCTGTTTACAGAAGGGCAGATGCTAATCAGGACACAGAGAGTGGAGGAAGCCCAAGTCACAGAGTATAACTTCACACTTAACTGATGCAGCATCTCTTTTTAAAGACGTGGTGGGTGACCTTTAATGCTTTGAGATGGATTAAAAACAACATCAGTATACTCACTGAGGGGAATACCTTCAGTGACTGACAAACTGTATATAAGAATTGTCCAAAAAAGACAGAGAGAGATGGTAAAGTTTACCTTAATTTTGAGTATTTGCTGAGTGAATAGACACCTTGAATAGTGTGAAATGAAAAGAGCGAATAGACAGCTTGACAAAGGGACACCTGCAAAAAACAAACCAAACATCTCTCCCTCATTTTGAGATGGTCAGGGTAGTGTCAGAATTTCATAATGGTTGAAAATGGCTCATAGCTGGAGGCAGTGGTCTAATGCCTAGTGAGTAGCTGAGAAAGAGAATGGCAGAGACCTCAATAAGAAATGCAGGCAGAGCTGCTCCCCGTGAGGAGTAAGAATCTCACTAAGTAAGATTATTGTGCAAAGGGAGGAAGCAAAGATTTTTCTGGAAGGGGAAATGGGTCACCTTTGAAATGCAGGCATGTGGGAGAAAGGCATTTTAGGAGCATAGGTACCATGGGAAGTCACCTCTTGCCATTCATTTGGCTTCTTATGTAAGACAAAATGACATCACTGCAGGGACAAACAGCTGCTGTACTGTGTGACAATGTCACTTAAGTAGCTAGTGCCTGCTACCCACAGCAGACACTTGGGATTTGAACTCACAGTTGCTGGTGAATGGCCTGCATTGAGAACGCCAGTTTTCCATAATGGTCCTTAATAGGAGGTACAAAGCTGGATCTCTCCCCTGATGGATATTCTAAATGAGGGATTTTCCCTTGGTAATGATTCCTGTCTGTGGCTTGTGCCACTAAGGTCAATTGCTGAGCAGGGTGGGTGGTCAGATGGGAAAAACAGGTGAGTGAGCTGTCATATTTCACCTCCCTCTTTCCCCTCCCAGGGGTGATGAGGTCATTGGCTGTCCCCAGTCCTGTGGTGTGGAGCCAACCTTAGCCTTGTCCCTTGCAAGAGGGTTTGAGGGGGCTCCTTGGAGTCTTCAGGCTTGAACAGGATAGTGTGGCACGTGTAGTGGGATGGACACAAATATGCATCTGTTGGAACTGTTTCTGAGTCGAGGGTGTTTTGGGAGTGGTGGTATGGCATTGATCTAGAGTTGTGTCTGAAGTGGGAAAATCTCTTGCTCCTCTCTGAGAGACGGAAGAAGGTCTATGCATGCAGGGCATGACAGGGAGAGACATTAAGTTAATTTTCAAAGGATGGCCAAAGCATGAAAAGGGTCCTGTGTGGTAGAGCCAGGATGATGTGTGCCTAAATAGTGAATGTCAGCATGTAACACACTCAGGTCCTTCATGGGGTAACACAGGCAGCTCTTTTAAACACACGCATACATGCACGCACAGAAAGAACAATTTAGGGTTGTGTCAGACTCACGTCTGAGCTTCTCATTAAAATTAATAAGGTAGCGTCTCCAAGGCATTCTGAAATGGATGCTACCCAGAGAGTGTGGGAAAGACCTCTATCACTTTGAAATAGCTACTTAGCAAAATCAATTGCAATTTTTACTTTCCACAGTTGGACATCAAACTCATGCCAGGAGTATCAGCTACTGTTTAAGTTCATATGCAACTGAGCTTTCTTCAGATGCTTTTGTTACTGTGACCAAGATTCAATGGCCAGAAGTGAGGGATGGATGTAACAGCAGAATGGTGTGCAACAACTCACCCTGATGACTACCTACACCCTGGAACTGAACCTATGAGACCTCAGTCTTCCTATTTGTCTGTTGTCTGCAAATAGCTGTGAAACTCACAGCCAAAATGGGTTGCCCTACTCCCTCCCCTCCTTTTCTTTAGCAAGTAGCTTATCTATGAAGAAAAGAACAGCTTGTTTGACACAGTGAATCTGAAGTTCAGACCTTTACAATTTGACTGAAACTCATAACTCTGTGGCAGCCAAAATGGGTGATCAATACAAATCCATGTTTTTTCCATTTTTTATCTAAAAGATTCACTTTTTTGTTGCAGTACCTTATGTTAAAGTTGCAGAGTTGATCACTCAGTGAGGAGATGCCAAGCATAAGGAGTGTCTCTGCCTTGTGTTCAAGAGACATCCTACTGCTTTCTGCTATGTGAGCACATACTGTATTTTTGGTATGACCTCTGCCTCCTTCTTCAGCACACAGGGCTGGCTGATCTGGGAAGGAGTCGATCTGTGGAAAAGAAAGCTGCTCTGGGTCAACTGCCACTGATGTCACTGGTGTGGCAGGAGCAGTGAGGAGTGTCTGGTAGGCAAGACAGAAGGATGTTTTGCTGGAGAAACAGATGCTCTCCTCCCTGTCTGGGTAACAGCAGAGCCTACTCAGACTTCTCTGTCTGTCACTTGCTGTGTGCTGTGTTTTTTCCAGTAAGACAGTATTTGTGGCAGTGCTGAGCATGCACACCTGGAGGGGAAATCAGTGGGAGCTACACATTGAATATCTAAAATGCTGTAATCTTTCCCACAGCTTTGGGAAATTAAGCCCCCAGTGCCTTCATTTTGTCACTCACAATTAGCAAGAAGCTTCTGGCAACTTTGATCTCTCTCTATAATGGGGCAGCATCATCCCCTCTCCCATGCATGCTGTGAAGAAACATGGACCAATTTTTTGAAGCTCTATGACTTGAGGGTAAGACCACAAGGAAATTCAGTAATGATGTTTACAAGACTGCTCGTGGAAAACAGACCTGCAGGCAACACACCGAGGAGGACAAATAACTGATCTGAATAAACACACATACGGTTATAGCAGTGGAAGCCCTATGAAAAAAGAGTAAGTGTTCTTGAGATTAAGTGCTGTATGATGCCATACACTCAAGGTTGTGAATGTATATTGTACAGACAACATGAAGTTTGTAGACCCCAACTTTTGACTGTCGGGCTTTGCTAAATGTATGTTTGTTTACTGCAGTTGTTTGTATGCAAAACTCTAAGTGGGTGAAATGTAGACTTCCATGATGGAAAGACGTTGCCTTTCCCACCAGCTGAATATCTTCCTCATGTCTCCTCCTTATCTCAGGTGCTATGTGATTTATTGTTACTTAAATCATAGAATAAATGGTTTCATAATGAAAGTCCTTAATCAAGATGCCCTGTTCTGTATTTAATAATTGATCTTAACCCTCCTTGTGCCTGCAGATTGACTTGTTGGCTACTTGCTGTTTTGTTTCTTCTATCTTAGTCTCTGTTTTACTGCATGAAAGGAACAGACTCTGACATTTATAGTGACTTTTCCAATCCATGTATTTCAGGAAATGGAAGATTCTAGTCTCTCACTTTCTGCATATTTTTAAAGACAGCACAGGGCCTCTTCAACATTATATATCAATAATTTCATTTAGGCTGGAGAATTATCTTGAAATATTTATCATCAGTATATTTGAGTTTCATTTTGTATTAAACAGTTTGATAACATTAAAATGGATCTGCTTTCTGCAAGTGTTATGGATATTTTCCATTCCCATCTGAGTGTAATATCTATTTATTGTACATTAAAAACAAGCAAGAGAGAAATCTCTGATATCCCCTGTAGTCTGAATGTCACTGAACCTTATCGTGCTTCTCCAAGCTTATGAAGAGATTAATAGTATCAGACACATGGAAGCCTACAGTCGGATAATTAATAACCCATTAAAATGCAATAATGCTTGAAAAACAGAAGCATTCCCTGATTTCCTAACCGAAGTCACTACAAATAAAATTGCTAGATAACAGGAAATTATGAAAAGTTAAAAGTGGTCTATCTTCCCAATCCAAGTCAGCCAGTTCTTGTCCTGCTCTTGTCTTCACAGCACCAGAGGGTTTGTGCCATTTCTTCTGTTCTTGTGAGAGCATCTGGTCAAGTCCTCAGTATCCACCAGTGCTCTGAGAAACCTATACTTCCTCCTCCACTGGCTGGTGTTTTCCTCAGTCTCTTCTTCAGGTGTCCTTCACCCTCCTCATCCAAAGATCTGCCTACCAACCAATCTTGATGCATGTCTGTAAGTCTTGTGTTGCCTGAGAACACCTTCTTTCCCCACTCCATCAGACCCATGTATTTATTGTATGAATTTCTAGCAGACAGCTCTCCTCTTCCCTGTCAGAGGTAGTATTTCATGGCAGCAACCATGCTACTGTGTCAGGTTTGAGGATAACATTATCTCCATGGCAGTTAATGGTGTTATCTTAATCGTCACTGAACCTATTTGGTTTTCTCACTGCTGTCCTCATCTCCTCCTCTCCATCCTTCGAGTAAATGTGGCACTTAGTGCCACGGTCTAGTAACCATGGTGGTAATGGATCAGGGGTTGGACTTGATGATCTCAGAGGTCCCTTCCAACCCAGCTGATTCTATGATTCTATGAAATATAACTCTCTTGTCCCATTCTTCCTCTGGGCCCAGAATTTCCCTGTCTGTCAGATGAGACCAAAGACCTGTGTCCATCCATGGTCTCTGACCATCTCACATCACACTGCCTGCTGCAGCAAGACCACATGACATGCAGGTGACAGACTATGCTCAGACTTCCTGCTCAGTCACTGTTGAGAATGTAGGATTGTTCACCTACCTTGAAAAAGGACTTGCTCTTCAGAAGCTATCTTCAAGAGGAGAGTTACCAGCGTTGCTGCATGGCTCCTGCTCAAGTCTGGTGAGATGCAGAGTACAGCTACCCTGGCCATGCTCATCCCTCAGCCCCGCTGCCTGCTTTGGGACTGGACTTGCTTGTTCTGCTCCATTTCACCCATCCTCAGAGATATTCCCCTAGCACAGAGTGCCACGTTGCCCTGGTCTATTTGATCTGATGAAAGAATTAGCACTGTTGTTTTCAGAACCAGAGGGAAGAGGGAGGAAAGACGAGTGGACCAGTACTCTGACGTTTTGTTCCTGTGCAGCTGAGTTTAAGAGAAACCCTCAGGCCCTTTCTGCAGAGTGCCTTGGCAACAGCCCAGGACTCATGCCTGATTATTTCCTATTTGAATAAGTGTTCTGGCCTAAGGGTGTGGATGCTGGCAAGATGTCTGGGAAGGATTTGGATACATCAGCAGCCCAGATTCCCAGGGAGAAAAAGCGTGTGGACTGTTGTGTGGCAGAGCCACAGGCTTTGCGTTCAAGACAAACAGACCCTAAAAAGCATTCTGGCTGATGTGTCCACATTTCCAAGCCAGCACCAGTGGCAGGCAAGCCAAAGAGCAGAAATCATGTCTTGGTTGTATTGTCACTGCCACTGCCATGGTACCCAGGCACCTCGTGCATTCCAAGGTAGAACACTAGAGGCAATATGGGGAATAAACATTGCTTGTCCCAAGGAGAGGATGACTTACCTGTCAGCCAGCTCCTGCTAGAGTGCTCCCATGGCTCTAGTTCCCAAAGTGATCCACTCTCTGAACTCTGCTCATAGTAGGGCTCAAACCTTGTTAGACTGCCCACTGGCCCTCTCCTCGCTCCTGGAAACTGTTAGTGGCAGTGATTATGACAGGCAGTGGCTGGCAATACTCATCCAGTCACACCATAGCTCTGGTTCCTGGTGGTGAGTGCTAGGGACCTATCAATCTGTTCAGCTGTTTCTGGGATGACCTGCACAAGTGCATAAGCAGTGGTCAGTAGAGATCATGAGACACTCTCTGGACTAAGACACACTGACAGAACAATGAAGCATACTAAGGTTAGTGACTTTCTCAAGCCAGTGGCTGGGAGATATCCAAGGAATGCAATGGGAATATGAATCAGCTGGGAAGCTGCCAGCAACTTAGTATCACGTGCCTGCATGATGCTTAATATGTCAAGCAGTGCCTCTGGCCATCTGATGGTCTTAACCCTCTGATGGTCTTAACTTGTGCCAGGGGAGGTTTAGGTTAGATATTAGAAAGAATTTCTTTACAGAGAGGGTAATCAGACATTGGAATGGGCTGCCCAGGGAAGTAGTGGATTCTCTGTCCCTGGAGGTTTTTAAGATGAGACTGGATGTGGCACTTAGCACTGTGGTCTAGCAACCGCAGCGGTAGTAGATCAAGGGTTGGACTTGATGATCTCGGAGGTCCCTTCCAAGGTGATTCTGTGATTCTAGGATTCTATGATTCTATGATGGCAGGCAAGGCCTTCCGCCCAGGGTCCAGGTGTTGTGCAGTGCAGAATTCAGAGTCAGGAGCCAGAGTGGGGCAAGTAGCCTCTAAGGGGCTGGGACTGGGCATATTGGCCTCATCTTCTCCTCCGCTTCTCCTCTCCAAGGGCTTCCTGCTGTGCCTTGCTTGTAGGCAACTCTGTGCACCCTGGCACGGTCCTCCATGAAGTTGTGGGGTCAACTCTGGCCTTTAAACATCACACAGGACCACCGGTGATTGTGCCAGAGTATTTTAAATAAGATATAGTTCTCCTGGGGAGGTAATGTGACTGTGGAGCTAGAGCTATGTCACTGTAAGGAGGAATGGGAAGAAATCCTTCTGCCTTGCTACCTGCTTTGGGGCTGAATGGACTTGTTCCTCTTCCTTTCCCTCAACCCTCAAGAGAGATTTTGGTAAGGAGTGTCTGGGCTATTACCGACTTCATTAAACACATCTTACCTGAGACTGACAGCACCCTCTTCCGTCCTTCCAGTAGTTCCTTTTATATCATTAAATGGCAATGGGTGTATTATCAGGCAATGGTTTTACTAAATCATGAGATTACATCAATTTAAAGGCATGTTTCTGGTGTTTGAAGCTCCAGAAGAAAGTTTAGTACTTTGAAGCTGATGTGCATGAATGCTTGGTATCTGCATCAGAATGAAAAAAATCCTTCCCTTTCAAACATGTTTTTGAAATCTCATTATTTCTGCCCAGACTTATATTTTTGAGTACCTGAACTATGTTTTTTAGGTGTTTGTGGGTGTCAGGAGCATAGATTCTGAGGAAATAAGCCTCAGTAAAGGATAACTCTGTATATCACACTAGGATCCTGGTAAATACTTGTAAACACAGAATATCATTTCATACAGGGTAGGAGAAGCATTTGCTTCTTTTTGTTAGGCTGTGAATGACAGGCTGTTCTTCTGGCAGTCCCAAGACATTCAGGAGTATGAAACTGTGATCTCTAATAAATACAGAGACAGGGAATACCCAGGCAAATGCTTCTAGTGGAAGCTTTTGGTCTGGTCACACTAATTTAATTTATTTTACTTTCAAGGCATTAAAACATAGCATGAGCCAAAAAAAGATTTTTTAGCTGTCTTGGATCGGGGACTATTGTTCCAGACATTTTTTCTGCAGGTCTCATCACCACAGGGTCCAAACTCCTAATGTTCCTTCTAAAGAAATAATACAGATAAGAAACCCTACCTAATGGGCTGCAAGTATAATACACAGGAAAGCTGGGGGCTGCGGGAAAGGCATCATTGGCAAAATCATGGCTGCAGCGAAGAAGGACTAGAACAGCAAGTTTTATAGGATCATAGATATGTGGTAGATGTCTTTCTAGATCTGTGGTAAGGAAAGTCTTAAAAGCAGAGGTTAATTACCACAGAAGGAGTTAAATAAGCTCTGCCAGAGGCAACAAAGAAAGAGAAAAGCATGACAAAGTGTTGTTGTTAACTTCAACAGTCAACATGTCATAAAAAGGGTGAAGTATTTGTAAAATTCTGAATGACAGAAGTCCACAAGGTGTGTCATTTTAAAATAGACATAGGAGCACAAAAAGAGCCCTACAAAATGTTAACAGAGTTCACAGAAAGTAAATGGAGTAAAATCCCATTGCACAACAGAGAGGTATCCAGAGTGCGCAGTCCTGTCAGCTCACTAGCAGTGTAAGATTTGGGTATGTTACAGACAAAGAAGCTGTGCCCTATAGATATGTGTACTGTGGATGCTGCTGCTGTGTGGGTAACCTGCTCTAAAATAAGTAAAGGACTGGGCACAATTAAAGGAACAAAGGAAAATGGACTTGACAAAATCCTTATTGTAACAGACCACGGGCAAGTTTTCTCAGTTCAGGATTGTTGCACTCCATTGCAAAAGAACATTCATGCATTAATACCTAGAAAAGCTCCACTAATGGTCCTGGCTGGACTATGGGGTCAAAGAGATCTTAGGCAAGAGGGAGAAATCAGAAAAATTCCAGAGACTTTGGAAATTATGGAAAGGCAGTTTTTACAAAGGACTTAAAGAGAACTGAGCCTTTGCTTAAATCTGAGATAATTGAATGCAATAGCATCATGACACCGTATCCCCACAGTGCAGCTCCTGTGAAGCTAGCCCAGCAGGCAAATCCTCAGGCTGGGTACTGTTGTGCTTGCTTCAGTGATGCAAGTGCTTCTCTGCATGGGGTCACAATGAAGCTCTGGGAGAGACACGCCAGCTCACAGATCCCATCTGTCCAAAACCGGGTACCTCCTATTGGTAAAATTATAATCTGGCTGCTAGCAAAGAAGCCTGGTGAATAAGCAAGTATTTGGTTATCTCCTTCAGGCTGTTCACTCCTTGCGTTTAGCAGGACCTCATGTGTGTTATTGTTGGTTTGGACACGCACTTTCTCCCTTTTGGCAAGTTTTGCTGTGAACTCAAGAGGAAAGCAGGAAAACCATTCTTGGATTCTGCTCAAAAGAATTCTTAAAGGCCAGGACAGGCTGCTAGAGGGAAAATATGTCAGAATGTTGATTTTAAGAAAATCAGTTGATGTCAAATTTCAATACAAAAGGACAGGTGTTTTGATGTTGGTAAATCAATTCTTAGTCCTTAGATGGATGGAACTACAAGAATAAAACACATTATTATTAATGTAAACACTGAGTTATTCATGGGCATAAAACAATGAATTACAAAGGGGGAAGCCTCAAAACTTCCTTGCAATAGCACACCAGGGCATCATTTCTGAATGTGCTGGGAAGGCTGTTGACCCTTCTCAGCAAGGGGAAGGCTGATGCAGTTCACATAAGTGTTCCTCAGCTCGCAGGCTATTTATCCAAAATGATGAAGTTATAAGCTACTTTCTAATGAAAAGAATAGGACTTGCATGAGGTTTCTTAGTTGAGAAAATAAACAAAACTAAGAGAAAAGAAGAAAGAGACCAGTCCTCTGACTTTTTTATCACATTCTGCCTTAGTACATGCTGTGATCTTTGAAAGGATGTGGCAAACTTCTGTGCACCTCTGAGATGTCTGAGCACTCCTGTGCATCTGTTGGGACTATGGCAAAGGTGAAATAATGACAGGAGACCCCTTTACCACCACCTTTACCACCCCCTCTATCTACTATGCTCTTCTGCTCAATGGTTCATCTTTGAACACATCAGTAACAAGGAGCTGACACGCAGATCCTCACTGTAAATCCAGTGAAATTCACACACCAGGATCACCCACAGTTTTCTGAAATGGCAGGGTCCCATTTGCTCCTCTAACACTTTGCAGCCCCCTGGGAGCTTTTTCAGGAAGTTTCTGGCAGGATCCAGAATACCTGTCACCAGAAAACATTTCCCAGCCTATGCCAGAGGTACATGGATTTTTTTCCCTGCCTGCACTGTGGTGTTCACAGCCCAATTTTACAAGCCTCTCTGAGCTATTAGTAGTATAGTTGATAAGCCAGGGAACATTACAGAAGCTGCCCTCTGCATCTGTGATTTATATTTCTTGCTAAATATAAAGCTTCCAAGGCTCAGTACATCCATATTTTGGAATGGAGCACATGGAAATACTTGATGGATTTGCCACAGATCACTGAGGCCAGTCACTCACAGTTGCCCTTTTGTGAGCTATCTGTCTTTCCCTGCAGCAGACAGTGGAATTTGGGCACAACAGCTGGAGTTACAGTATCTCCACATGCTTTATTCATGAGGGAGCCTGGATTCAAGCCATCCAAACACTGACCATCCACAGATGCAACTGTAACATCAGCAATGCAAGAGCCTCCCTGAGCTCTGAGGGGCTATGTGGAGTACAAACCTCCTTTCTCTGACTGCCTATTCTGCACCATAGCCTCAATGGGTTCATTGGGAAACAAGCTATGCTACAGGGACTCCACATCTTCTCCTGGCAGTGCACTGGGATGGTGCCTGCTTAGCTGAGAGACTAGTGCTCCCAGTGAGGCTCTTTGGGCTGCATCTCTGTAAGAGTAGTGACAACCACCACTCAAACCCAGTAATTACCAGTCTTCTTATAATTGTGTAAATTTGGGACATGGGCCAGTGAGATGTATCCATTCAGAGAAGAGTGGCCAGTGAATAACTGACAGCAGGAAGGACTCCCTGGATGGTGGAGAGCAAGGAGACCATCCAATGTATACACACACCGTTTTGTGTGCTGTGTGCTGTAAATCATTTTAACTTTGCTGCAGTCAACAGATTTTTTCCAGCTGAAAATCTGGTCTTGGGTGGAGCCATGCCAGGTCTGCATCACCCTGGACATTACCCTAATAAGCAATGTTTCATATCTACCACAGAGGTATCCAATATTTTGGACAAGTATCTCAATGTAGCGTTCATTTTATCAGTCCACAGTTTATCAGTGTGTTGTTTTTGTCAGAGGAGGAATGTAGCAAAGGAAAGGCATGTGGCATTTTTAGTGCATCAGGTCTATCTGTGTGGCAGATGTCCTCTGACCTGTCAGACAGTCAGGCTGAGCCACAGTTTAGGAACCTCAGTGGAGCAAAGTAGAGTGTACTGTGGAAAACACACAAAAGCTCTCACAATTAGGAAAAAAAACATTGAAAACAGCAACCCGTTTTACAAATCCTTTCACAGTTCCTTTTTCTGTGTTTTTAGCATCTAGCATTTATTTTTGGATTGGGGCTGAGAGGTGAATTGGCTTCTTGCCTACCTTCTGGGATGGAGAGCTTTTGCGTAAAAGGAAGGCGAAAGAGAACATCATAACCAGACTGAGGGGAAAACAAAGTTACCTCTTTGCAGAGAAAGCTTATGGGTTTGTGCAAGTTCAGGATATAATAGTTCTTTTCCACCTATTGTTATTCTGAATTTGTCCTTCTGAATAGCCTGGTGGAGTGGCCATGACAGACTAAGAATGCATAGAAGGAAGATTGAATTTTACCATGAAGTGGAAAACAAAAGGTGTGTGTAGCTAGTCCTATTGTGTGTTAACCACTCGGTGCTGGTTTCCTTGCATGATTCTCCATAATATTGTGTATGAATCATGGCTTCCCAACATACAGGCTTGAGCTAGCAATGCAAACCTTTTGGTCTGGCTGATCTAATTTCTCTGATATATTTGATTTTGCAGCATACCAGAGTCTCTCTTTTGCAACGTCTCTAAGATAAGGGCTGTTTCATCAACTGTCCTGGCAGGGGAAAGTCAGATTGCAGCCTGTAATGACAGCCCCAGGAAGGGAGGGGCCTCACCAGAGTGCTAGAGCATAATAGCATCTTTCTGGTCATCAAACCTGGTGTTCAATGGCTAGACAATTGTCCTTCTTCAGCAGGAACATGTGCACTCTGTGCACCACCAGAGATAAGACATAGCATTACTATGGGACACCTTCTCACATCCTGAAAATAGTCATTTAAAAAAGCAACCATAACTAATGTAAAAAAAGGACCAAAAGCTACAAGCACAAAGTACAAGAAAGCAAGATTCATGCAAGTTATGGCTTAGGCTGTATTCTCTTGCACTAGCAAGGGACTTGCTAAGTAAAACTCCAGTAATCCTCAACCCTTCTCTTGGAGAGTTGTACCAAATCTCCACAGTGAGCCTTCATGGAAGGAGGTCCTAGAGCCACCTGTTTGTTGAGTAGGAAGCACAAGGCCAGGCAGTCAATTAGCAAAGCTCTATATTTCCATGTTAAATGCCTGGCTTCCTCCTACCATGCCTGCAGCATGCATTTTGGCCTGGCTGCTTGTTGCTCTACAATTTAATGAAACCTCCAGTTCCCTTTTCCCAGACAACAATTTCCCAGACAGAACAGGTAAAACTTCATATCAAAAATGTGAAACAGCAAATCATACTACAGGCAATGTAGTATGTTGTGTTTATAGTCATCTCTACTTCTAGTTACTATCACTAGGCAAAAAAATACCCTCTTCAGAGCCATCATGACTTGACTTTTCTTGCCAAGTCACAAGAAACAGCAGTTGCGCTCTTATTCCTTCAATGAAAACTGCAGAAGACAACCCTTCTGACCCTAAGAACTTCAGACCACGCAGGCGTGGCATAGAAGAGGCTCAGAGGGACCATTTAGTTTTAGTCCATACATACCATAAGTTACTAAGCAACCTTGAATTTGCACTTGCTCAGATTGCAGAGGAATTTTTAGAAAACAGGCAGCCTGAATTGAAAGATTTTCCATGGCAGAGAGTCCATCAGAAGGTTAGTGTATTGCCCCAGTTGCTAGTCGACTGATGCCTCACTTCTAGTTTCGTTCTTTCTTTGCCAGATATAAGATCTCACTTTGCCTTCACAGGCTTTTCACTCTAGTGGATAATGGTCAAATTTCTTTTCCCCCAAAGACATCGATCAAAATATCCCTTTCTTTTTTTTGTGGAGCTCACAATAAATGTCAAAATGTCTAAGTGTGGGATCCGTCTAGCCTAACTAGCTACCTAAAATTACAGCTCTGGTCTGACCCAGTTTTTTGTCAGCCTCTAAGCTTTGGAGAAATATAGTCTCTTTTAGGGGGTAATTTGTCATGCCTAGAACAAATGTCACACCTCTGTAAGGATGGATGAGACTTTATTATTAATGGAGTTATGTCTCCTTCCAGGCTATCTATAAAAATGTTAAATAGCAGCAGGTCTAGAGCTGATGTTTGGAGGAATTCTTGGAAAATAGGTGAGAAACAGCACCCAATTTAAAATGACACTTGAAACCCTACCTATTAGGTGACTGCTAATCGTTTCAAGGGTGCCTTATATTGCATATTTTCTTAATAAAAATACTGTGTGATACCAAGCCAAATGCATCACAGATGCTTAGGTAAATCACATCAACTCTTCCTTCCACTGAGTTTGTAAATCTCCTAAATCTGAGATTACAGCCTAAATTGATACAGAGTCCCTTCATGGTCCTGTGGGTGAGCAACAAGGGCAGGTGCTCCTTTTAGGAAGTTGTTTTCCAAACACTAAATATGCCCCCCCTACCTTTAGAACAAAGACTAATGGTGTTCAAAATCTGTGTGCAAAACATACTGCTATGTGCTTACATCTATCATATATCTGTGAAAAGACCAACTGTGGCCCCAGGTCAATCACATGCTTCTGATTACGGAAGATAGTATTTTTAAGGAGCTGGAAGGACTTGGGTAGCTAGCCCTTAGGGCCAAAGGCTGCTCAGCCGCAGGATCTTCTTCTGAGGCCAAGAAAGCCTCCTGAGATACAGGTCTCAGTGAAGTCCAATGAGTGTCCAACCAGGCAAAAATCAATCAGAGACATTCACTATTAAAAACTTCTTTCTCCTATCCAATATATAGTATATGTGGTTCCTTCCTGCTTATCTTATTTCTCCCGTGAGTCAGTCTGGGTTTGGGTTTTTGTTTGGGTTTTTTGGGTAATTTCTTTTTGGTTTTGGTTTTGTGTTGTTGGGGGTTGTTTGTTTGTTTGTTTGTGGGGTTTTGTTTAGTTTTTGGGGTTTTTTTGTTTGTGGGTTTGGTGTGGGTTTTTTTGTGAATTTACAGTTGATGGGACCCTGAATGTGCTATTCTGAAAACAATTCATAGTTTGAAGGCAGTTGGGTCCTGTATTTCACTCATCACCAACTCACAATTTCACTTCTTGTTAGCCTTGTCTTGAGCCAAGACACAACTGTGCTGTTAGGTTGGAAAATAATGTGTAGAGAAGCATCTGGCCTTGATTTGAAGACATCAAGAGATAGAGAATCCAGAACCTGCACTGGCTGCTTAGTAGCTAAGCACCCATGCTGTAATCCAATTTATCTGGCTTCAGATATTTTTTTTTTTCAGATTTTTAGTTGTAGATCCTTGATCTTCCTTTACTTATGGTTTACAGAGGTCTTGTGTCTTTAAATCTTCTCTCACTCTGGCTTAAGATAGGGAAAACAAATGGAGCTCTATAAGAAAGATACTGGCAAATTAGTGAGATTCCAGCAGAGAACCACTGAAATAGCTGGCAGCTGGGACATATACAGTGTGTGAGGAGAGGTTGAGGGAACTGGGGTCACTCAGCTTGGAGAATTGAAGGCTAAGGGTGAACTGCTTGATGTTTTCTACTCTCTAATGGGTGGTGGAGACAGACTTCTCATGGAGGGTCACTACTGAAGAACAAGAAGCAATGGCTGCAAGTTATAGCAAGGGCATTTTCTGTCTGGACATAAAGTTTTAATGGTGGAGTGAGATAAAGTACAGGGATTTCCAGAGATTTTCAAACCTTGGGCAGACAAGACCTCAAGAAACCTGCAGTGTCTTGCAGTATAGATTTTTTAAAAGTCATACTATATAAAAAAATTTTCTACATTCATAGAGATCTCTATGTGGTTCTCTTATGAGCACATCAGGGTTTAAGCATCTTCTAAAAACTGCAAGCAAAATTGACTGCCAGCATTCTGGCATTTTTTCAGCAAAGCCACGGAAAGGTCACCTTCTTCTATGAGCACTTTTATATCTCAAGGCATTGCATTAACCCTAAGAGAGCCCTTGACTTAGGAAGTTCAGTTGTCCTCTTCTGACTCTTAATCATTTTCAGAATCGTTCCTTTCCAAAATGTCATCTCCAGGCTGTTAGGAGCTGTTTGTGTTCCCTAGATGCATATATTAGCATTTGCTTCATTAAACGGGTTGTTTGAAGGGCCTAATTTATCAAGTAATACAGTCAGGCAGTGTGATTGCTGTGCCTTCCACACTATTTACCCATCTGCCAATCTTTGTGTCATCAACAAATGATTATCAGTGGTAATTTCAAGCTTCCGGCTCATTGATGAAAATGTTGACTAGCACAGAGCCTACTACCACTCTCACCAGAAACACATCCTCTTTCAGCAAGAGCTTTCTGCTGACAGCTGCTTTAAATCTGTCATTCACTTTGTCCTTCATGCCATTTCACCTGTGCTTTCCTGATGTTTGGTTATGCTAATTTGTAATCAGACTGTAGGGTGGTGCTAAGGGAGGTTCTTCAGCGAGGACTACCGTGTAGTAGTTGACTAGTGACTTTACTGGCCATTCCTGTGAACTCATCAGAAGAGTGCTATTATATTTATTCAATGAGACATACTTTCCAAAATGTCAGGTTATGGGAATTAATTTTCTTTTTATTGTCCTTTTATTCTTTATCAGTTGAGTCCCATGTCAGTTTTTCCATTTTGCTTGGACTGAGATTCGGGTAAGTGATCTGCAGTTACCTTGCTCATCCAGCTTGCCCTGTTTGAACTGGCATCGTGCTAATGTTCCTTCCATTTTCTGGACTCTCCCACTTCACAAGATGGTTCCAAAATTAATCCCTAAAGGCCTCAAGTAACAATTTTATGATTCCTGAATGCAGATTATTTGGATCTTCTGTTTTGAAATGCTTTGTTTATAGTGGATGTTTAACTTCTAATGACATTTAACATCAAAGCAGAAATATTTACTGAACTGCTTCTGTTTCTTCATGTCATCACTCCTGCTTTTACTATCTTCATCCAGTAACGAGCCTGAGAAGTTGCTGCAGTTTTCTTTGTTCTGAATATCCTTTTAAAAATATCCTTCTTGTTGCCTTGGGTCCTACTGGTCATGTATTTCCCTCAGATACTCTTACCATTTTTAAACCTTCAACTTTAAAAGTCTGAAGTTTGAAAAAACAAATCTTTTCTCATCTGTTTACAGAAAATTCTTTTGTTTTTCTTATTAGTACTCTCAGCTTTACCAAAAAGCTTTTGACTAACGTGGTGCTAGTTCTTTTTTGTAGGCTTGAAGCTATTTGCCATCTAATATAACTTTCGTGGACATATCTACCTTTGTTCACATTTTTTCCTGTCTCAGTTTTTCCTCACAATCTGGTTAATTCCTAGTTTTCTTTCAGTTTGAAAATTAGCTCCTTTGAAGCCCTGGTGCACATATAACTGTTAAGGACAGCCCCCTGTTTGCCCGTATCGAATATAATCAGGTCATATTCACTGTTCCCTTGACAACTGTCAACTCTCAGCCTAGTAATTAATTCATCTTTGTCAGAATGAAGTCCAGAAAGGTTACCACATGATGGCCCCTTGTGTTAGAAAACAGACTGTACTTTTCCCCAAATCAGGATATTTTCTCAGTGGCTGGAGCTGCCAGTGTACAGAAGTCCCCCAGAGCATCATTTTTCTTTCCATGCATTTCTCATGGAGACTGTGGAGTAATTCCTATTCTATGGCCTGATTTTATGGCATGATTCACACAGTCCATTTTCACCGACTCTATCTTTCCTAAGCAGGTCATAACCAGTTATTTTAACATTCCGATCATGCAAATTGAAACCAGCAGATTTGAGTAATGCTGATTATATCACATTTCTTCTCACTAATGAGAATTTCCAATTCCTCTTGCCTCCTACCCAGACAACTAATGGCTACATAAAAGCAAATGGAAAATGTCTTCTGTTCACATTCTTTGTCACACGATTAAATCGTTTTGCAACATACCAAGCTTGTTTGTAGTTCCTTAACCCACAGTTCTTGCACTGTGTAATGCCTTGATTGCTGCTAGACTCAGGCTAGGAAGATTAGTTCTCTGTCCTCACCAGCAATACTCCTGTCATTCTGTTTATACAGAGGCTGTGACCTAGTGCCCCTGAAAACCCAGACCTTCAATGTCACCTCCCTCAGTTAAACAGTAGTTAGTTCATCCTTCTGTTCTGTCACCGATGGGGCTAAAGGAATTGTTGGGTAGATTATTTGAACCGTGTTTTTCTTTGGCTCCTTTCCAAGGGTCCCTCAAATCTTTTGCTGTCTGTGCTGCTTCACATGATGTTGAATCAGGAATTTCCCCATTTACAGTCACCAATGTGACTTGCTGGAAGAATGCACGATCCAGTACCTATTGTGCAGTTTTCCTTGTTATTTTCTCCAGGGATATGACTTCCTACCCCATTTTCTTCATGCCAATGTCCTCATTCATTTCGCAATTAGATTTCCTCGCTGAGTTCAAGAATCCCTCTTAGTTCATTTCACAGAGTTACCATCAGCATGTCCCTGAACAAGTTCTTGGCTATTATTTTTTTATGTTTGAAATTCTTTGTTCTAACCAGCCTCAGGTTCACATAACTTTTCATAAGTAAGAAAACTGTGGATTCACTTCATGCTATCCACATGTAGTACTGAGTTTGGACTTAATTTGCACAAACTTAGCAAATACAGTCAAACCATGATGGATGTAAGCAACCACTAAACTGCTCACTGATCAGTTTCTCTGCACTGTCAAGATCATTTCATATGTGAAATTATTGCATAAAGGGAGTAACTCTTTCTGAATTGAGAGACTGTCACCTTTATTTTTGAATAGTGCAATGGATAGCTGTATATTAAGACTAGCACCCTATGTCATTCTGATTGAAGCCCTACAAAGCGGCACCCCAAAGGGATCACTGGTTAATGTTACGAGAATCCCACATTTCAAAAGAAACTTTAGGTAAGTTCATTTATGGGTAAGTGGCTCCATTTGCCTTTCAGGAGGTGTGATTTCCAGAGTGCAGTAGAGCCAGGGAGACAGGCTGTGCTGGAAGCAGTTTAGTCTGGTGTGGCTGCAGTGTTTGTTTAAAATCATAATTGTTTCCTGAAGCTCTTCACTGAGCTTCTTTCTCTCCTGGGAGCTGTAATGTCTATACCCAGTTTGACTTAATGGTGACGCCACCTCTCCAGCTCCAGACATGGGACTCCACCCATAAGAGAAGGGGGCAAACACCTGCTGGATCCCTTTGTTCTCATACAGAGGCTGGTTTCTTGTTTCTTTTGCTGTTCATTCTCTGATCCAGATTCAGATGTCCCCAGACTAATTAGGGGAAAAATTCTAGCACTCAAACCCACTCCATTCTTGGAGTAAGACATTAGATGTCTTGAGATGGCTGCTGCCTGTCTCCAGCAGGCAGAGCGAGATAGTTCCGAGCTTTCTTTAAAGTTTCAGCACCCGAGCCCCTATATTTGTCTTCTGTGGGGCAGCTTTGCTATCCGTAGTGGAGCAAAGCCAGTAATGCTCATGGTGTATGCACATCAAGTTTCGGCATCCTCTCTTTGCAGAATCTAATCCCTCCGTGTGAATCCCTCCTGGGAATGCAGCAAATCATGTTAAGAATGGGTTACTAAAACTGCTGGGACAGAAGCTCAGCTCATACATTTAAATAACTATGATCTGAAGGACCTATTCCTATAGTCTGCAAATCTGGTCCCTTGGACAGTGACAGCAAGATTAGAGCACAAGGTAATTTTTAATGTTCCATTCTGGCTCTTCTGTCCAGAATGTAACATGACAGCAACACCCTCATGTTAAGAAGTCCCTCCTGGAAATTTTCTTCCACCATCCTGCTGAATTACTGGCATCTGAGGATGTAATATGAAGACCTTATCTGAAAAAAACCCAACATATTTAAAGTTAAGTTTGTTTGAACTGGGCATTTGATGGTCAATCTAGAGGACATGTAAGACTGGGCTAACCTTGGGTGGAGTGAGACTATGGAAATGCAATTGCACTTCCAAGACTTGAATAGGACTTCAAGGCCATTGTCTTCAAGCTGCAACATACGTGCACCCTAGGAGGACCTGGATCCTGGCTATTGATAAATGGCATTATTTAATTTATTTATTTTCTGCCTGTTGCAACATTGGCCAGGGAAACCTGCCCCACCAGTTTTGCCATTCCAATTTTCCCATTCATTTTTGGCTTCTAGCCACACTATAAAGTCAATAGTAGTCAATGAAACAATAATGGGAGAGGAGGACCAGGATTAGAGACAGAGCCCATCTCTCACCAGTAGACATGTGACTCCACGACTAAGTGTTGGCTTATAATTATTATTAACAAAAGCAACCTGGGAAGGAAATGTGATCTTCCCTTTGTGCTATGTGCATGGTCTAATCTTGAATACACTCCCTGGGAAAAAGAAATAACCTTCTGCACAGTAGAGAAAGGCAAGGACCCTCTGCTGAACCTGTGGTTTTCATTTGTCTGGTTTCTGGATCACTTAATTATGTTAGTGAAAGGTTTTTGCAGTTTCTAAGTCCTTTTGCGAAGACCAGAAATGTAAGCTGGGTGAAGAAAAATACATCAAAATTGTTGCCATTATCCCTTCCTCAGCCTCACAGTTTGCTCTAGCAAGGATGTGACTTATCAGAAATTCCCTGGCTTTATTGTGGAAAGTATCAAATGGAAGAGTATATCCATTTTGTTCAGTATAGTTTAAGATGATACAGCTGAGTTGTAATCCCAGGGTATATACTGCCAGAACTCAAGTGGCCTAAAAATAGTGATCATTGATTTCCTGATGTCCTTCACACTTACCAGAACAGCGCTAATGTGCTGGTCATGGCACAAGATGCTGCATATGGCAGACTGCTAGGAGAAAAAACACATTAGGTTTTATTTTTTTTGTGTAAGATCTGCTTCAATGCAGTTTGACCACTCTGTGCCAGGAGGGGTTTTGCCACAGTCCTTAAAAACCACCTCTTTCTCAGGTACCACTACAACATTTGACCAGATGACTCATTCCTGTACACTTGAATGTCTGGGGTGAGGCTTTTTTGCAAAGAATCTTTTCTTCTCTCATCAAAACTTTCCAGGGCAAGGATTAACTTTTGTTCTGCTGTGTTTGTACAGCACCACATACAATCTTGCATGGTTCCATATAGCACAACCCTTCACAATCCTCTGAAGGGCTGCTGTTCCTGGTCACAGCTGTCTGTGGACCTTGAGTTTCCTTAGATGTTCCTGGCAGAACTGCTAACTGCTTACTGATCTGAGGTCAGATATGGATACCTTTAAAGCTGGGCAGCACATTTAAATGCCACCTCATTCTGGGTAGTGTTCTTTGTCCCTAAGAGGTGTAGATGTGCATGGCCATGTGCTTCTTCAGGGGTAACTAAGTGTTGTTTGGCAGCTGACACCAGTACACTGAAGGTTTAGCCTTCCACCTTCCTCATGGATGAGGAAGCCTTGATGAAGAGCGCATGGAGGATAACTCCTGTTTGCCACCAAGACAACTTTCTTCACCATAACCCTCATGGGATTCTTACCATGGGCTAAAGCTTTCAGAAGAAGAACATTGAGTGGAGAAAAATGTGATCTGGGAGAACATTAACAAGGTGAGAGGTGCCCTTCTCAAACAACGTCTTGGGCTATGGTCTTCGGTGGGATGGTAGATACTGGGCATGCAAAAATCTCTTTCAAGGATGAGTCTTCCCAAGAGAAACACAGAGTAATTGCAAAAGTTACCAGCACAGACATGAGGAAATATATATGAAGTTGGGACTGGAGGTGCTGTATAGGCAGGAGAAAGACAGAAGATATCTAATGAAGGGTTTAGCAGGCTCTTGGTGACATGCTCAATTTAGTGGAAATAAGAAGGCAAAGTCTTCTACTTTTCTTCTTAGCATGCTATCCCCCAGGCCTATATTTGTCATCTAGGACTTGAACAGCAGAGAAAAAATTTGCATTGCAGTAAAAATAAACTGGCTTTTTTGTTATTGACTATTTTTATCAAATGTTTAAAGTGAAGCATTGCAAAAAAATGAAAATCATACCCATTCTTTTGCCAATTTCAATACAGATAGAGATGGGCTGAACTATTTTTAACAAAAAATAAATACCCCTCTTTGAGGTCTTCCTCTGAATTTCATACCAGGACCCTTTGTGTTCCCTGGCGTGAGTGTTTGATCCAAAAATACACAAAGATCTGCCAAACCACTAACTACAACCAAGACAAAGTGGAGTAAAAATGGAGCCAAAAAAAGTTGTATGTGTGGCTTTTCTTGAGAGGTTAGATCATTTCTCTGTTTTTGAAATATGAAAATACATAAATATATGTAAGTATATTTATAAATAGCTCATTATTGCTTATCAGGGGAAAATGCACAGGTAAATAAAAGAATACAGAAAAGACCATCAAAAAAGGCATGGAAGAGAGAATAGAGGATGGAGAATGGTGCAGGGAAGTTAAACTCAGCTGTTCCATCTTCAAACTGAGAAAAATTATGGTTTTGTGATTCTTGGTGGAATTATCATGTAAAACCCCATGACACAATATGCAAGCAAACCACAAATTTTGGAGAATTACTAAAAGGAGCTGACAGTTCTGGTGCTGATTAAACTGTAAGACTTGAGATGGGAAGGGTTGGAAAAGTATATACTGGGAGGGGGTACAAACCCTATGGCAACTAACAGTCATTCCTTGCACCCACCTGGAAAAAATTCAGTTGCAGAAGTAAGGTTTTCAAGCAGAAATTGGGCTACAGGATGGGAAAAGGCTGGCACCAAGGAATTGGTACTCCTAATGCTGGAAGTAGAAAGGTGTTGCTCAGAAGCTTATTTTGTTCGGTCCCCAGCTGGAAAAAAAAGGAGACTGACCAAGGAGTAGCACAGGTCTGAGGAATTATGACTTCTATATATTACTAATACATTTAACTGATGAGAGGGCTATGAAAAAGACAATCACGAAACTTTCATAGAGAGTGGGCTATGTGTAGAAATGGGGTGTTACCTTATGTGACAATGAAGCTCACTTGTGAAAGGTAGAGCCATGTGGATTTGCACCACCTAAAGATATAAGCCCAGTATTCAGGACAAAATAAATTTTAAATTACATACATGTCTTTTTTTTGTGTACACATCTTTGACTTTTAATTATCTGGAATGAAATAAAAGAAACCAGTCTTTCTTCTTTGTGACACACCAGAAGGTTCTGAAAGGAACCAGAAGAGGTGACTGTCTGCCAGATAACATTTCCAGAGTGTGGTACTTTTCCTTCATTCTTTTACCTAAATGTCACTTTTTTACTTAAACTGAGATTTTTGTGTTATATTCCGCCTCAATGACTGAAATACTGCTTTGGGTCACAGTTTGGACCTGACACTCTGCAGACTATATCCTCCCAAATAGCTTTGATGGTGCCTTGTCCTCATTCAGCTGACAAAGAGCTAGAGGAAGGCTCTTTCACAGGAAAGTAATGCAAAGGATGCTTTACTAGTCATAGCGATGAGAGCTTTTAAGCACAAAAACTTCATGTTTGGTACGTAATGTGCATAGTCTTTCGCTGGGATTGGGATTCCTGTCTTCTATTTGCATTTTAAAATGTGTCCTGACTCAAACATATTCACCTAAAGCATTTCGAACAGAGAGGAAAAAAATCAAGACGGGGAGGCAGGCTTATTTTCTGGTACAGTATGAACGCCGGCTTTATCTGGATGAAAAAAACCAGAGATTAAATTTAGTTCCTCAAAAGGATGGTGAATATCAAACATTTCTGCAAGGTTTGGATAAGCCTGATTTGTTTGCATTCTTATCTATTCTGCAGGCAAAAATGTTCTCTTCACAAACAGAAATGTTCTCAAACCCAGTCCCTCTTTACCAAACCTAAATGTTAGACCTAGAGACAGTGGACCTTCCCCAGCCTCTCAATTTCCTCTACACAACTTCCCTATCAGCCCCAAAATCTGAGTTCTCCCAAGCTTCCTGTTTTCCACAGTTGCATTCTCACTTTCTCGGTATTTTCTGAAGCATACCCCACTACAGCTGGTGTAGTTGCTGCTTGGGAAAGTATTATTTTCCTGTACTGCTGCTGAATCCCCAGAAAATCTTTGCACATACACCTTAACCTGCACAGAGAACTCTGAGAACTCTACCATGGTCAGTCAGTTCTCCAATACTTACCAAGGCCAGACACTCAATCTTCAAAGCCTGGGAAGTGTTTGATATTCCAGGAGAAAGTGATTTCAAATTGCTTCACAGCTCCCTTGACCAACTGTGGGAAAAAAGTAGCACAGGGGGAAGGAAAAAATGTTGTCTGTCCCAGGCCCCTGTTTGCAGGTAGTTTAACCCTGAAAGCAAATGTCACTGCTATGTTGCTATCATAGTGGGCAATTTTCACAACACCTTCGGAAAAAAAAGAACAAAAAAAACTTTAATGAAAAATCGTTTTTTAATCTGAATGAAAAAGTGTTTGCAGAAAATGTCTGCTTTGGCAAGTAATGTTTGGGGTTTCCTCTGCTTTTAAAATGCTGCCTGTTCAGAACAAGAGATCTAATGGGACACTGGTGGCTGGCAGACCTGTGGATGCATTGACAAACAGTGGGATTTACCAAACACTGATACTTTTGTCTATGAATAGGTACTTTATGATTGGGCCCTTGCTAGCAGGTGGTGGCAGGAATAGTAGATCCTTGGGATTATTTTGAAAGAGACAGATTCCTCTGATCTAGCTTTTGCATGGTTGACAAATGACCTCTAAGCTGAGCTCCCGATTCCTCCATGGAAAAAAAGGACACATTCTGGTGATGTCTCCTCCTGATACAAGCTCTGGTAAATGGATCTTGGAGACCTGAGAGAGCTCCAGGAAAAACCTGGGACAGTGAAGGACACAGGAGTGCTACCAGATAAAGCCCGGTCAGTGGGGATATGAGGTGCTACTGGATAAGCTGTGCTCAAAGGAGATGACTCCAGGTTGAGGTTTCCACCTCTGGCTGCTGAGGCTGCTGTGTCTGGGCTTAGGTATTTGCATCTCTGTCCTCTCCCCAGTTCCTGCCTTCCTGTCTGGCTCATCCTCCCTTTGTTTACTCACCTGTGAGATATATTGTCTCAAGGCCAGACTGCTGGCTTCCCAGAGCAGGCGGCCTGGGAAACATAACCATCTGGGTTATGTGTTAGTACAGTGATGTACCAGTCCTTCTTTGGGGTAGCCACACACAAATGCAGGGCTCGTAACAAAAAGTAAACAACAAAACAGAGGGGTGAGCAAAGATATGACAAGCAGTGCCCTGGGTGAGGAGCAAGGACCTGGGGGCAAAGAGCCCTGGGGAGAAATGATGGGCAACCCTGTCCCCTTGTCCCCTCCCCTCTACCACCCTGCTGCAGCCCACCATTGCCACCATCTCACTCTAGGCTGCTAGAGCATGAGGCAAGGAAGTGAAGAATAACTGGCACCTCACCACCTGAGAAGATCCCAAGTGTGCAGCCGGGAAGGATGCAGAGAGGACTTCTGTTCTCCCTCCTGCTTCCACCCTACCTCCTGACCATCCCATCCACCGAGGGGTTGCCTGAGTGCTGGCTGGAGTCTCATTTCAGATGTGAAAAGAGGATGGTTCAGTTCAAACAGTGCAGACATGATGCTCACCTGCCCTTCTGCTTCCTTAAGTCCCCAGGAGAGTAACTGGATGGGTTCTGTGATCACATACTGCAGTTAGGTGTATGCAGGTCTGTTGTGAATGGAGACATGTGAGATTAAGTACAGAGAAGTAAACGACCTTCATTCTGGCTGAAAGAGGGAGAGTGGAATGAGGTCCCAGGAGCCAGGGATGGAGATAATACCATGCCATTTAGGGCACAAATGGAGCTTTCAGACATCATCTCCGAGTTTTTATGTATTGGGTTTGCACAGTTTGGCCCATCACTGCAGTGAGGGCTTCCTGGATTCAGCTTGTGCCCTGTGCCACAACCCATCTGTCCTCTGGTGAATGTCGTGTGGAAAGGTCCTGTCACTTAGGTGATGAGTTCAGAGGGGTCTGTGGAGAACAGACAATGACATTGTTCTGTCTTGGCCTGCCTGGGAGCCGCTCTGCTGAACAGGTACTGTATATAACATACGGGATGTTAATTCAATTTTCATGTACATTTTGGAGGAGTTGAATGTAGCCTTTGTCTAATGCTTTGGCTCACAAGGCCTTTTTCTTAAGAAATTCTATTTAAATGAAATAGAAAACTTTCTGATAGTTACCAAACACCAGGAGACAATGGCAGGCTATATCTGTTCATCATCATCAGCCATTCATTTATCCTAGGAAGGAATTTCTTGGTGATAATCCTGAGTGAAGGCTTGCTTGTTTGCATGACTGGATGAGATCCAGCATCGATAGCACCTTGCTGAACCTTTTGGAGTGTCAAGCTGAAATTACAGGAGGGACGTAATGAAGCTTGGGAAGCACTAACAAAAAACCCCATTCTCAACTGCACCATAAAAACATCTTCCCATATGAGGATATGAAGAACAGATTGGCAAAACACAGATCTGCCTCCAGCGAGAGGTACTGCAAAGACCAAAACCTGTAACTTTGGAAAGGATGAACAGGAATTTGTTAGAAGGGACAATAAAAAGAAATGAGCTGGTGGAAAGTTGTGGTACGAGTGGGGTGCAGGAGGGCAGTGCCACAGCAAACTGGGGGCAGAAGTAACCTGAAAGCCCACTTAGCACTACCAGGCCCTGTGGCTTGGGCTCACCTGCCTTGTATAGGTTTGTGCATCACCTCCCCTTTTAAATGTACCCTGTGGTCATTCCAGGTACCCTGTGCCACTGCCTCACACCCTTAGCATTAGAAAACATTCCCTAGTCTCTAACCTAGCTCCTCCATCCTCTACTTAAGCTCATTAATTATTATACTCCTCCTGGAGATGTGATAATTAGCTTATTAGGGGATACCTTTGCCTGCCTAGAAAGCAACAGTTGCATCCATTCTCAGGAGAGAGGAGGGTGTCTGCATGCAGCCATCTCGGTGCCAGATGGAGTCCAGGTTTCAGGTGAAATTCTGCCTAAAAGAATGGACTGAGAAAGGAAGGGTTTTTTTGTTAATGATGTTGGACATGTTCCAGGGCTGTGCAAAAAAAAACCTTGAGTTAGATCCTGAAGGAATTAATGCATCACTTAGCTCCAGCTAAACCTTCTAGGGAAGTGATAAGAAGGCATAGTAAATATTTTACCAGAGGCTAGGCCGAAATATCTGAACCACTCTGGGGCAAATTAGTGACTGAGCTCCTATCAAAAGCACCTAGCAGCGCACAGCTCGGAGGACAGCGCACAACCTTGTTTAACCCCAAGGAGATGTCAGTGCTTCTGTGGCAAGTTTCCATTCTGCCGCCAGCAAGCAGCTGGGCATGGTCCAAGACTGCTTGTGTTTTCCTTCACCAGTACCGCAATGAATAGCATTCCCCTCTCCCACGCTCATCTGGGCTTCCAGAAGAGCTCACGTTCTCCATTTGCATGTTAGGTGATTTCGAAAATGTGGGCACTTTGTCACCCCTTGATGGGAGCTGAGACCTCTGAGTGTCTATGTGGGAAGCCAGCTGGGGAACAAGGGGGCTGAAAACATGAAAATGCCTTTACCTGCTGCTTTTGAGCAACAGTGGGGGACCAGCAGGCTATATATAAGCTGTGGGAACTAGACAAGCATATCATGCATAAAGGCCATGGGATCAACTCACAATTAGTGAAAACCAGAACTATTAGTTGTCTAAGTGATTGCATCAGGGTGGGTTCCAAAGAACTCAGTCTTCACTAGGGGAAGCTGGACCTTGTTGGTCTGCCAGAACACCTCCAAATGAGGCAGCAAACTGGTAGCTAAACTGATTGAAATGGTTTATTAAGGGATTGTCAAAGCTTATTAGCAAAAAGCTGGCAGAGAAAAAAATAAGTGTAAAGGAGTTAGGTGAATGACTATTTTTAGTGCAAACCTGGGGCTACAGGCAAGCCTACAAGGTGTTTTGCAGCCAGATACAGATACAGGAAAGCAGTTGAATGGTAAATAAAAACTTGCTTCAGAACCTGAGATTGTCTGCATTAGAGATGAAAAGGCTGATATCTCACTGCTGCCTACGGTTAGGATTCCTGGATGGTCCTTTAGGGCAGGAAGGACACTGCTACTTGGGAGACTTGGTCAATATTTGGAACAAACGGAGTTCAGTACTAGGTATTGCTCCCTGCACTCAGTTTGTGTCCTGGCAGAGTCAGGTTCCCCACCTTGCTAGACAGTGTTAGGCAGCTGCCCACAGTGATACAAACTCTGCTGCTGGCTCTGTCTGGCATTGATGCTGGCAGACAGACTCCAGGGGAAATGGCCACTTGGATGGGCCCCCTCTGGGCTGGCCTGTGGAAGGCAGAGCCCGGGGCCACCGTCATGTTGAGCCACTGCTCAACATGAAGCCACTGCTTCCACTCTACCTGTCTGAGGGCTTAAATTTAACTCTTGGGTCAACCAGAGCTGCCAGCACGGCACCTTCTGCCAGCATAAAATGGCCTTTAAAGTGGGAAGGGAAATGAGTATGTAACACAAACAAACAAAAATTGGTTGACCAAGAATTCGGAGAGGGCAGTATAACTGCACACAAAACTGAGTTTTGCCTCAACCACCAATTTACCTTGTCTTGAGGGCACTGGAATATGTTAAGAGGCATCCAGTGGCCACAGACGTCTGCTGCTCACAGCCAGAGCCCAGCGAGTGGCGCCAGCACTTGCTCCTCCTTGAGCCCTTCCCAGCTGGCGAAGGTGGTGCCCTTCAGTTCTGTATCCCAAACCTAAATGTGGCCCTGACAGCCCCTGGGCTGACCCTCCCACTCTCTTCCCTTGCTGAACACTTTGTAGGCATGCCTGGTGAAGGGTCCTGGGACTCCCAGAGGAAGTCCTGCTGGAGGTCTGGCAGATATGAGGAACTGAGGATGCACATCCAGAAAGAAGCAACAACCACTGAGCATGGCCCTTGCAAAGCATAGCAGGAAAGCTGGAGAAGAGTAATTCTGCTGACTCATATTCAGCTTGCCATCGACCAGTACCCCCAGGTCCCTTTCCATGGCACTGTTTTCCAGCATCTCCTTCCCCAGTCTGTATGTACGTCCAGGGTTGCCCAATCCCAGGTGCAGAATCCAGCACTTTCCCTTGTTGAACTTCATATGGTTGGTGATTGCCCAGTCCTCTGATTTGTCAAGTCTCTCTGCAGGGCCTCCCTGCCTTCAAAGGAGTCAACAACTCCCCCAGTTTTGTGTCATCAATGCTCTCTTTTTGCAGTGGCAAGTCCCAGACAGAGGAGCAGGGCAGCTCTGCCAGGCTTAGCTGTCTAGAAATGTGTTGCTCTCTTTAATGACATTAAATACAGATACATATAGAGGGCAAAATCAGAGAATTGAGCTTTCGATTTTGGTTGTGGAGTTTCTATACTGTTTGGTGGGGGGGTTTTTTTACTTCCTTTATTTGTACATCATTGCATCATTTTCCCTCATGCTGTCCTCCACCAGAACTAGCCTGAGGAGCAGACTGACCCATGTAGACCCTGCTGCACATCCAGTGTGATACAGCATTGCTAAACAGAAGATGAGGGGGCCCAAGGGAACCATGAACCCCACAGCAGGGCTGAAAGTGTTACCCAAACCCAGCTTCTGCAGAACACTCAGTGCCTATGATATTCCCTCCTCTGCCTACAGGAACATCTCTGAGGTCATGGCAGCTAATTTTAAGGACTTTGTTGGTGACTGCCAAGCTCACTGCAAACAAGAACTCAGAGGTGTCCAACGGACTTGGCAAAGGTTTGGCATTTTCAACCCTATTTCCAACTGGTTCGGGCTGGAGCCCCTTTTAAAGACACAGCTATCCTCAAAACCAGTGAGGAAAATGTTGCTAAGCCTGTGTGGCCAAATCAGAGAAGCTATGGGTCATTGCAGTCCCCAGCTACAGATGGTTAGCTTTTTAACCCAGGCTATCTTATCTCACACTTTAGACTTCGGAGAGCCTGGGTTCAACTCTTGGCGCCTCAGCCAGGAAGCTGGCTGCCTTGGATGCTCTCCAGCACTTATTTACAACACACATATGCAGCGTGACCATTGATTTATACTCCAGGCAGCCTCTGCCCCGAAGAGGCAGATTTAGAAGCAGTGACTCTTCAAAGCAAGACAGCACTCCACTTTATTTTGCCTTCAGCTAAGCTTCATCACATCTGGATCCTTAAACATAGGTAGTGGTGCTGGAATTTTTGGTGGAATCCCCCAGTAGGATTATATGTCCAAGTTGGAGCAGAAATTTCTGGTCTCTTACATCAGTGTCTTGGTGCTTCACAATCACTTAGACTCTCCAGGCTTCGTAAGGCAGTCTAACAGTGCTCCCGGACAGATTTAGGTTCCTAACTTTAGGCTCATCTTTGAAAAGGTTGGCCTTTATGTTCTGAGCCCAAAGTATTTCTGCATGCTGACACACTGTCTTCCATTCTATTCTGGCATCCTACCACCTATTCAAACACCCCAGCCATGCTAAAATAGCCAAATCGAAGAAGTTGTCCTTTCTTCCCCCTCTTTCCATGTTCTACATGTGGACTATTTCTGTTCTGAATCACTTGATCTTCTGTCAAAATGAGGCTTGCAAACCTCAAGGGAAAAATTTTTGTTTATTGTATGAAGGGGGAAGTCTGTGCCCAGCACCCCTAACCTTATGGCTCCACTCCATTGGCCAAAGCCTGGCTAGAAGCAGCCTCACACCTGCTTTTCTGCAGCAGATCTCCCTTTTCTTAGGCACATGAATCACTCTGTGACATTTTCAAGGATCTGCCTGGCGCTAAGGATCAAAGGCTCAGCACCTTCCTTGCGTGTGAACTCTTGCCAGCATTTTCATAAAAAAAATAATTGTGTGCCCTGTTCAACAGACCTGGCTAATGGCAGGTTCTGAGAAGCACCTAAGTACCTGGTAGGGGAAATGTAATAAAACCTGCTATACTTAGGCCCTTGCAGGCTCTTCCAATTATAAAAATCTATTTTAGTGCCTTTAGAACTGTCCTTTTTTAAAACTGTCCTTAGCAAAGAGCCTCAGCCTTTGGGCTATATATTTTTTCTTACATTAAAAAACCCCACGTATTGTTTTGCTTATTGTGAGCTGAGCATTTGGAAAGAAAACAAACAGGTTTGTTGGTGGGAGACCTATTTTTTGTTTGTGCAAATAATAAAAGGTGTGATTGATAAAAATGAAAGTCCACAAAGGATGCAAAATTTCCCTTTCCAAAAGACAGTTCTAAGCATGTTTTCTGAGGTGTTTTTGAGAAGAGGGTGCAGGGCTTGAGGTCTTGCTTACAGACAGAAAGGGCTCTCTAAGTTAGAAAAAAACTCTCAGGAGAATCACTGAAGACTCCCTACGCCCTGTCTGGCTCCGTGCTCACTTCAAGGCAATGCAAGAGACAATGACCCGTGGGGAACAATTTCCTCCTCACTTGATAGTTTGATAGTACAACCTATGAAAGACCAGACAGAAAGAACAACACCTTCTGACTTGAGGAGGAGAATGGATACACAAAGTCTGGAGCATTTTATCTGCTTTCTAAATAAAAAGATAGAGCAATCTAAGTTTTTTTTTTCTTTCTTTTCAACCTAACCACTGAAAACTAGGAAACACAAAGTCAAAGACCAGCTCTGCGCTGAGAGTCACTGAGCCAATTCTGTAGCAAAAGTGCAATTCAGGCATAAACGTCAAACGTAAATTTAAATTTCTTTTTCATTGGTCACGTCCTCTCCTACTGCATTATAATTTAGTGGGAAGGATGCGGTATTTGGGATGGACATGAAAGAGCAAGAAGTGCAGCCTGATGCACAGGCTGGGGTGCGGTTCATGGGGGCCCAACACCTCATCCCCAGCCTCGCCCCTTCTCACAGGAGACCTGAATAGCAGCAGTGCCTGTGTGTCTCAGCTGCTCAGGGGGCTCTAAGCCCAGGTGGTGCACAGAGTTATATGCAGCAAAGTAGCTTTTTGTGGAGGCTTGATGTGCAGTGAGACAGAGGAGTCACAGGTGTGCAGGCAGCTCCCTGGCACGGCAGGCACCTATGTCTGGGCACTCTTGGGTGAGCAACGTTGGAAGGCTGGCTGAATCAATGGGGGCAGAGAGGATGGCTCTGGGCAGTGAGGAGCGAAGGGTGATGTGTTTCTGCCTGCTTGGTTCAACACAGTGCTATGAGTGACCTGTGAGCGTGAGGCCAAGCCCCATGGGCTTCTGGAGTCTGTATAGACAGAATCAGCTCCAGACTGTCTTTGCTTGCCAGTGCAAGCATGTTTGAGCCAATTCTGTGTCTTGGTGTAGAAACAAGCAGCTGGCAAAAGATACAAGGGTCATGGCTTGGTGACTAGCCTTGAAAGGTGCTGTTGCCTATGCAGATGGAAGGCTGGGCTGGAAACAGGATGCCTATGGGGCCAGAAGAATAGAGGACATTGTACCTTGGTGTGCAAAGGGTTTTTAGAGGTAACACCAAGGGTTGTGGTTGGTTTAACCAAGAGCTGATGGTTGATTCAGCACAGACGTGTGGAGAGGCCTCTGGAAGAACTTTGTCCCATCACCTTTCATTCCTTGGCTGCTGACCTTTCAACAGCAGACTCGGGAGTCAGGGATAGGCTAGTTGAGGTGGCTCTAGCCAGTCTTTGCATGGTATGTAGCTGTTTGTGGTTACACTGCAACAACCAAACCAGGTGAGACACCAAACAAAAATAAGACGACGCCAAAGGGAGTGTTATTCACGTGTGCTTTTAGATGCTCTGTGGCAGCCCAAGGCAGGGAAGAGCAGCATCAGTACACAGCCTTTGAGGTGGTTTGATTCCATGCATGCATAAGGTGGATCTGAGTTCCTGGTTTATTGCTCTTTCTCCAACTGCTCCTCTGTCCTGGGAAACCTCTCCCCAGGCCAGCTGCGAGGCTGTGTGCAAGGAGTCCTGCCGAAACCCATGTCAGATCCTTCAATCCTGCAAAAGGGTAACTGACTTGTTCTGGCACTGCAGGCTTTGAGTGTCTCTTGGGAGTTGGGAACTGTTGTGGCATTGTAGTAGGTTTTGGACATAACTGAGGGAGGAGACATGGGGAAGATGACAACTTTTACTGGATCAGATGTTATGAGTGGAGAAAAACAAGTGAAATTTTCTCCATATATGTCTTCTTTAGGGGTGCCTGAAAGCTTGCCTGTTTTTTTCTTCCTATATCTGTTGGTCCAATGAAAGCTGGTCCCGAAAGGCAGTTTGAAAAACCAAACCAACAATATGTAACTGTCTGTAATCAGAGACAATATTCTCTTAGCTCCATTTTTCATGATGAAGCAGGATAAACAGTGACATGTTTCCCACAGCTGAATTCAACTTTTGGCAACAAAATGTGGGAAAGCAAAGAGCACCTTATAGTGTCTATGACTGGTATTGCTAAAGCTGCTCATGCACTGGTCTTCTTCTCAGCTCTGCTTGACTGAGTACACGGCAAAGTGCTACTTCCAACAACATGCAGTGGAGAGTGCCTCCAGGCTGCAGCCCTGAGTTTATATTTGACCAACAGCGATGTCACCTTCTGCTGTTCCTAGGCAGACTAGGGGGCATCTTGGCTGGAGGAAGAGAAGGAGGAAGGAGATCAGAAATGGAAGGCGCAGGAGGAATCCAGACAGATACAGTCCAGCTCAGTTGAGCTAAGATCATCTTGGCTTGGCAGATGCCTGACCTGCCAGGGGATGGTCAGCATGCACAGAATGAGCAGGACGGCTGCAAGCACTCACACTGTCTGGCTTGGCAGCGGGGAGGTGACCTTGACAGACTGCTCCAAGTGCCAGGGCAGCCGGAGGCGGAGGGCAATTGGAACCATGTCAAAGAGCATGGATCACTCCAGAGGGAAAAGGGGGCATGAGCTGTAGCAACTGAACTTGTTTATAACTTGTGTTTCTTGGTATGTAAACGACAGGAAGGCAGGAGGTGTCTGAGGCAAGGAGCTCCTGCCTGCACATAAGAGTATCTGGTTTAGCAAATTAGCCTCCTTGTTGCTTCTAATAGCATAAAGTGTATGTGCTTTACTATCATCTCTAGTCTTTATAAATACATTCGCGCATATATATATATATATATATAAAAGTTGATCAGTTACACTAAGATATGAACTGCATGCAGTCACATTTCTGCCTTATTCTTTTGTGTTCCCAGTCCTCAGTGCACAGGTGCTTGCATCTACTTTCCCTGGGGTTAACATGTTGAAAGCCTAGGAGTTTCAGACTCTAATTTCCATCAAAAGACTGTAATGAAAACCTGGAGGGGAGTAAAATCTCTTTCCAGGCCACACTGCAGCTCTACAGCTAAGGCTGTATGCTGCAAAGGGGATTTAAAGCACGTCTCACTTCCTGGGAAAAAGGCGCTCAAAAATAAACTATTCCTTAAAACCTGAACTAAGGACTTCTGGAAGCAAAAATATTCTTCAAGTTTTATTTTAGTATAGCTGGATGTGCAGCTTGTTCAGAACACCAGGACATTTTGAAGTGCATTCATTAGTAAAACCCACTTCCTTCATCCCTGGGACAATAGGGCAATAACTGGGAACATCTCTCCAGGGCCTTGCGTGATCTGGACCAGCACTACTCAGCCTGCAAGCCAGATAGCAGCCAGGCCAAGCAGCATGCAGAAAAGTAGAAATGAAGACATATAAAAAAAATGCATAGCTTTTCACCTGATTTTTCACCAGTGGGAATGCGAGCACTATGGCCACACAGCAGGAAACAGTTGGTGTTGTTCAAAGAGCGTAGGTGACCAGGGGAGAAGCATACCTTTATGACCACCAGTTAATCTGTGTCTCACACAACAGAGAGCAGTTGCATGTGACCAGGCAAGATCTTGAAGAGCAGCTTGAGACCATTGCTCCCATTTCTGCTCAGGGTTCAGCAATACCGTTATGAAAGGCCTTATTCAAAGTCCAATGAAGCTTTGAGAAATGTCTCCTACCTACCTGCTTTGAAAAATGTTGGTTGTGGATCCATCATGGAGGATTGAATCTGAGCCATTTTCCTTAGCTCACCTGTGGCAGGCCTATACAAGCTTTTAGTAATAAAGTACTTTAAGAGTCATTCGGTCTGATGGAGAACAGTTATGACAAAACTGCCTCCTGTTCCAAAAATTTTCTCCATTCTGTTACTCATACTCTTTAAAATATTTTACCTACTAATTTTCCTGCTTCTTGGTTTTGGGGTTTTTTGAGTGCTTGACAGTGCTACTCCAGGCCCTTCCCCCCACAGCAGAAATGAAGAGGCATACCAGCCTTGAGAGCCAGCAACTGAGCTGTGCCTCAAGTGGGCTGGAGTGGGAGGCATCAGTCATGCCAGGAAGAACCAGCCAGGAGGCTGCTGTGGAACAACATCTGGTACCACTTCAAGGAGCTAGGGGATAGAAAATCCAGAGGTCTATAAGCATTGTCTCATTCTCTTTATTATTATTATTATTTTACTGTGCTAAACACATGAGGCATCAGAAACAAAGCACAACAAGGAAACAAACAAAAAACCTCCCCCCCCCCAAAAAAAACCCCAAAAACCGAAACAACAAAGTACTGGAAAACAGTACTCCTAATGAAAATCAGTTAAATATTGAGGTTGGGTGGGGTTGGATGGTTGGTTTCAGAGCTTGAGAGAGGAAACAAACAGGTGAGTAGCACATGTTCTCCACCCTAGCTCTCCTGACTGCAGCAATGCAAGGGGAATGAAGGCCGCAAGGGAGGGTGCTCTCCCCACAGGGAGGTGACATAGTGAAGGCACCACAGCAGGGTTCCACAAGTTTCTGTAGGGCAGAGTTGTGCAGCCGTCAGCACTCTCCTGGGATGCTACAAGGGTCCTCGCAGCCTGAGATGGAGCTTGCTGTTGGGCATCACAGAGAGCAGGAGGTTCAGAGGAGGTCAGGAGGCACTTGGGGGTGGAAAGCACAGGGCATTGGCTGCATTGTTCAACTGTTTGCTGAAAGATGGAACAATATTTGAATGGAAAGATAACACTTTTCTGGTCTACGTCTAATATGCTTTCCCTAAGTATTTCCTACCAGACAGAAAATAATTAATGGGGTAAATAAGCCACCAGCCTTATATGATGTACCTTATAAATTTTGACAGCCATAGAAAATAGCAAGGGATAACCAGAGGGCATCCACTTCCTTTCTGACCTGCAAGGCAGATCAGCTCATTTCCATACATCTTTCCGAGGGATCTTTGATCCCTTCCTACCATGACAGAGGATTGGACTCAGTCATCACTAGTGTCCTACCCCAGAAAATGACATCTGGCAATGGGATGCTGCTGCCAGAGGAATTCAGCCAACCTACACCCTCTTCTTGAGTTGCTTGCAGTAAATAAGGGGATCAGGAATAGGCTACAGCCCAAGTGATTAGATTTGGCAGGCTGTAAAAGTCTTCAGAGAGTAGACAGGGCAATCCTGATTTCACTCTTTTAGGACACCCTTCTGGTAATGCAAGGAGGAGAAACTTTACAGGCAAATTGATACTCGAAGAGTAGAAGAGGCCAACAGATCCAGGCAAAATGGCAATCACTCAGAAGTGATTTTTCTGTTCTCATGGGTACGTTTGTGTCTTTGGAGCCCTTGGATTTCTGCCCTTGGCAGACGTCAAAGCTCTTCCATGTTTCCTGTCTCTTCCAGTCTTTTGTCTCCCCTTGTTTAAGATATTCCTTTTTAAAAGCAGATTTTCTTGTTGCTTCCTTGTACTGGATTCTCACATTTTCTATTTCCATGTGGAAGAGCTCTCAAGAGTCAATGGCTGTGCTGGAAAGAATCATGAGACCTCACCAGCATAGAGCTCTTCTAAATCTGTCCTCACTGTTTTACAGATACTGTCTCTGAAAGAGGAGTCCTAATCCATCCCAATACACATAATCATAAATGCTGGTTTTTGATTGGTAAGGTAGAATTGCCCAAAGACTCACAACCTTCCCCACAACCAAGTATCATCTCTTACTCGTGCTCAGGGCATCTCCGATAATAACAGTTTTTCCTGTCTCAGTTGCAAGGCGAAACGGGATCTATCTGGAGGACATTCATACTAGTTCTTCCTTAAAACTCATCCTTTACTATGTTTTCTAGAGGGAATAAGCCATTGTTTCTGGTACTTCAGAACAATACTGTCTGCTGAGATCCCTGTTCAACACATACTGTTACTCTTGCAGGTGAATATCTCTCCTGCTGCTTTCTGGATTTCAGTTCCCTGTTAGTTTTACCCACTAACTGTAGAACACCTCTGCCATGTAACAAATCCACAGGTAACAGAGAGTTCAACTTTTGGAAGGTTGCATGATAGTCAAAGTCATGACGTAAATTTTTGAAACCATATACTTTTTTCAACATGTCTGCACATGTTCTTGCACAAGAGTAGGCCATCCAGATGTCCCTGACAGCCAGGTGATAGCGTACAGTGTGGTGCCAGTAGGAGCAAACTCCACAGCTGTGTGGGAGAAGAATGGGTTTTAGTAGGGACTTGTATCAAAAGGTTCTTCTGTTCTTTATTTCAGTTCTGCTTGTGACCCTGTGGTGATGATAGGGGCTATCCTTTTTCAGCCAAGAAGAGGTGATAGACCTTTGGGAGAAACTTCTGTCAGTAGCTCTAGCCTCTGACATGTTTTCCCTAAAAAAATATAAATATCTTGGACTGTCACAGCAGAGCTGGTGAGCAAGGCCGTGCCCAAGCTTCACAGCCCCACTTAAAGCTCTTCTGGGATGTATCTGTATTTTGGGTGCGAAAAGGAAGGGCTATGCATGTGATGTGTCTCTGGGGAATGCATGTCCTAAGAGGAGGCACAGACAAGCAAGAATTGTGGCTCCACCACTCTTATTTCCTGTGGAGCTGTTGGAGCCCTGTGCCAGTCGGACCTGGTTATTTTTGGCCATTGAGTGCCCCTCCGTGGGAAAGCGGTTCTCCAATACTCTCCATACGGTCTGTGAGAAGGTGTTGGTTCTCACAGTGTTTTCAAAGAAGGTACAGGTCTTTCCAGCTTATCGAAACATTTGTTTTGACTTTTATAACACTATATAAAAGTCTTTGAGTTTTGTCTATAAGTTTCCATGCCATAATATTATTACAGGCCATGGCATAATAGTTTTACTGTTTTGACTCTAAAGCATGCTGTAACAGGGGTCAAGCTGATGAAATCAAAATGAAATCATCGTTTTATTTTGACAAGATTTTGTTTCTCTTTCATTTGTTTGATAAAGTCAAAGCAAAAATGTCAGCAGGACTTTTCCAGGGTGCAGTCTCAAAATTACATTTTCTCATTCAGGTGTGGATTTTGAATGGGCACCATAACCTTTTTTTGTGCTCAGATCATAGTGGAAACATTGTACATTGATAGAATCTCAAAGTAACAGACTCTACTTGATTCTATCAGTTTTAACAAAGAGCTTTTTGCAAAAGTACAGTCTTGAACTGTCAGTCCAGCATCATACTTTGAACTATACCACCTTCTGCTGTTGCAGTCCCCAGTTACCCATCCCTTCTGTTTAGCCAGCAGGAATCCAGTCCAAAAACAGCCTGAAAAGGGAGAGGTACTGAAGAACTGGAGTTTGTGTCCTGATGGGACAGGGAGCCTCCAAAATATGGAATGAAATTGTCGTAGAAAAGCAGAGTCTCTGTAAGAGGCCAGTGGTGCAGACATGCTCTGTGTGTCTGCAAGGCTGATCCATCATTTATTCATGTAGTACCCAGAAAGCACAATCTCTTAATCCTATTCCTAGCCCTTGCTGCCCACACATGATGTTAGAGAAGTGTTTGTGTCTGCTTTCACCTCCCCACCTCCAACTTAGCATATTCTTTGATGCTGTGATCTTGTCTAGTGGGACTGAAGTGACTCTGAGACTGACTGACTGACTGACTTCGTGTACAGAGCACCTGGAGTATTGTGGAGGCCTTGATTTGTGCTTTTGGTGACTGATAATGTAGCCTTTCTATTGTGCAGTTTTCTATTCTGACTATTGGCTTTCATGGTAATATATTTATTTCCCTTGTTTATCCCATCTCTTCCCCACCCAGCTTCCCTTTGTTTGCTTGGTTGTGCTCTGATGCACAGGTATTTATCTAAATGGGGTCTGCTGTATTTGTACCAGCCCAGGTGGCATGTAAGATGCAAACATTAGACACCTCTTTACACATCCCCAGGTTTCCTGAATAATTGATTAATTGCTTTCTCCCTTATCAGCTTTTCTTTCGCATAACTGGGGGTCAACTTGCATGGACTAACACCTTCAGGGAGGCCTTATTTCCTATATACATCAACTTTACTGGCTTCTTATTATCTCAGCTCTATCTGTACCTTTGTTCAATTCAAGAGGTAATTAAACTCAAAGCCAAAGCAAATGTCAGGGTGATAATGAGACAGATAAGATTAAAAAAACTTCTTTTTTTTTTAAAGACCTTACACATACCTGAAGTGCCTGTTGGCCCGTAGCCAGTGGAAAGTTTCCTTTCTCTCCTGGATGTAGTCAGAACAGTGACCATGTAAAAAATGGCACCACCTCCCCCCAGGTGTGTGCTGCTGAGAACAGCACCTACCTGGCTAAGCACTCAAGCATGTAAGTATTTGCCCTGAAATTGTTTACTCATATGCTTAAATTTAAGCACGTGCTTGAGTGTTTTGTTCAACCAGTGCCTCAACTCAATGCAGCTCGAGTGGGTGTAATTTGGCAGGGGCAATTCCACTTATTTCAGTAATGCCAGTGGGAGTCACTCAGGGCTGTAGCCATTGCCTTCAGTCTGCTACTCCTGCCCAAAGCCCACAGTGAGTGCTAGGGCTTAGTCATGCTGCCCAGTTTGCAGGAGAGCTCAGAAATTACGTGGTCACTCCTTTGGGCTGCACAGTGCCATGCATCACCTGCTAGACTCTATTTTTCTCTGTGTTGTTCTGGGATGGAAGGATGGACATGCCCTCTGTTGATCTCTGTTCTGGGCTAAATTTTTCTCATCAGGGGCCCCCAGTGGCTCAGGAACCAGTTTTGGGGAAGATTGTACAGGGGACATTGTGGGCTCTCCCTGCTTCATGGGCTGCCCAAGCTCCCTTTTGCCTTTCTGCATTGAGCGAGTTTATGATCTGAAGCAGATTACACCCATGGTGTAATTGTCAGGAGCTGGAGTGGAGAAGCCATTAACAAAAAAGAGCTGTAGTTTTCTGAGGGAGCTTCAAAGCTCTCTGCAAGCAGGAGAGCCTGTGAAGGGTACACATGGTGCTGGCTAGGCAACTCCTGACAGTTAAAGTTTTACTTAAGCCCATGTGTTTTTCCACTGGGTATTTTTATCCTCTGAAGTCTACTGTACTTGGCTACATACTGCAAACACATCCCTGTTGTTCTCTCACACATGTTTACTTTGCAGCTGGGGTAGCACAGCTCACCATGCTGGCTGTTGGTAGCTGGCTGAATAAGTGAAAATGAAGCACCAAAGCACCCCAGAAGCACCCCAGTGTATTCCCACTCTCCTTGCTCCTTGCTGGCCTATCTCCTACTGTAGCCTCCCTACCTTGGAAACCTGCTCACTGCCTCCCTCCCAGAACACAGGGCAGATGCACCTGACCCCTGCTTTCCTCAGCATCCCTCTTGCAGTCTGAGTCCCATTCTGCTCTGTTGCCTCACCAGTAGCATTTAGTGGTTCTCACCTGCCAAGAAAAAGCAGTTGTCCAAATAAGCCTCTCATAGAATGAGTGAGAAGTGGATTTATTACTTCATATCTGTGTACTGAGGAGTAGAGACAGGAGAAGAAACACTTCTGTGCTGAAATCATGCAAAGAGCCCACAAATGAAACAGGAGCTGAAGACTCTGCAGGACCTGCACATGGCCTTTCAGTAGCTCTTCCACCTTCAGTGTTTTGAGGTGGATGATAGCTTCCAACAGTGATTCCTCAGGGCTCTGCAACTTGAAGATATTGAAAGTGATGACACCAAAGTCAAGTAATTGTGTAAGAAGTAGAATTCATTAGTCTCTTTACCATGGCTCTGTTCATTATGGATTCTTCTATATTTAACAATATGTCCAAGTTCCTCTCAGAACCTTTACCCTGAGAAAGATGAGAAATGTTATTTTTTCCTTCCTTAACTAGATGCCAGTTTTTACAAAGCAGGTAAAAATTCAAGATCTTGTGAAATTCCAGTTCCTCTGCTGATGGACTGAGAAGCAGGCAGGGTGTGGAGCTGCTAGGCACTATCGTTGCATGAGCATTGTTCTGTTGAGATACCAAGCTAAAAAATATTTTCATGGAGCTCTGAAAATAAGCAAACAAATAGCAAGCAAGGGAAGGAACTGGTTGGGAGAGATCAAGTTCAGCACAAAGTGCTGCCGTTACAGCCACACTTCACCCTGTGAGAAAGCTTTGTGCTTTGGGTAAAGCTTTGGTCTACCTGAATAACTGTATGTCTCTTCCCCAACATTGCGGGGAGTTTTTGACTGAAAAACACTATGTTACACCTGTGGATGCTTCTTTCCTGCTGTAATATGAGTTCTAAGAATTTTTAAATTCTCTAAAAATAGTACTTTATGCCATCAGCCTTCCATTATTTATTGACTGCCTCATTTTGGAAAACAGATAGAAAAGTGTAATATTAAGTCATGAAGGAATATCTATGTAATTTTGAATACATATTGTGAATACATATTAAATTGTGTTATATTACACATATTAGGTTGAATGCATAAAGGGTATATAAAGCTCCTATAAGAAAGGGCCCAGATCCCAGATTGAAATCTTTTAAAACAGTTGCTACATATTTATTACTTGTAAGGATAATCTCTTTTTATAAATGTTTTTTAGAAAGAGTCATGGTCAAATAGAAAAGAACCACTTCAAATAAACAACTAAGCCCACACATTTAGAAGATATGGTTCTCTTCAGGTCTGAGACAATACTAGAGAAGCAAAACAAAATTCTCGAAACCTTCTCCCTGCGTGTGGGGTAAAAGGCAAGCAGGCTTCACCCACGGAGGTGGGAAAGCCCCTTAGGTTTCTGTGGCCTGTCTTTGGACTGGTTGACCAAGGGATTGCTTGGCTCTCATGGATATGCTGATAGGCAGTGTGCCCCATCTGAAGGAAGCCCCCTCTGTGGAGAAGGTGATTGGGTCTTTCCCCACTCCCAGCATCTTGATCCCACCCAGAGCAGATCCTGGAGCTCCTGAGGTCAGAGCACAAACCACAGTCTCTCCGGGGGTGGTGAGTCACTGCAAGACATTGCATGCTCAGAGGCAAAGATAACAAATGCCACCAAAAGCAGATGGATGTGCAGTGGGTAGCAGACACCAAGCAGCTCACCTCTCTCTGTGGGAAAGAGCCAGGGAGTGGGGTGGATGTAGTATTTCCAACACTGCAAGGACATTTGGAATGTGCTGAGGGCAAAGATGCCCACTCACTTCCATAACCAGCAGCTCTGCCTAGATGTATGAAATGTCTCCCTGGGGTCAGGACTTGCTTTCACCAAACACCAAAGCCCAGACAGGAAAATTCCATTATTATTTTATGAACTTCATGGCTGCTGCTGCAGCTGGGGAGGTTCCTGAGCAGTGGGTGTATCACTGCAAAGCTCTCCTCCTTCTAGCTCCAGGTTTTACTCTGCTTCCAGCCTCTGTGCAATGAGTCAAAAACAATAAATCAGCCTGAAATCACTTCTGTTTGGTGTGTTCCCTTGCTCCTAGACCCTGCCTACTGGTTCTGGGAGAATACCCCCCAGGATGGCTGGACCAAGTTTGTTCTTGGTGTCATGGAGCTTTGTCTGACAATTAAGTGCCAGCACCCAGTGGATGCTGTGGAAACAGGGGAAGTCAAGGCTGTGGAGAAGAACTGAGTAACATGAAAGCCAAAAAGTAGAACTTCTGTAGCTCTTCCTCCCTTTTGCTGCTTTTCTCAGTCATAAAAACTCAGCAGGAAATGTTTAAAATGCCAGTCATGTAATTACTCATTCAGTTTGTGATGCCTGCTATAAGATTTCAGCAGAGTAATGGGATCCAATTCACACTGTTGTAGTGTGTACAGAGCTCAGGGGAAGAGGAATTGCACCTCTGCTCATAAAAAATCCTATCAAGGCATTCGGATTGAGACGAGCTGACAGAGTCCCACAAAGGTGGGTGACTCCACCTTGTACTGACTCCAGTCCTTGTACTGTACAAGAAATGTACATTGTACATCTTGTACAGAAGTACAAGAAATTATTTACCTGCTGAGGAATCAGGAACTAAAGAGGGAGGCAACCAGCTGCTTATTGCAAAACTGGGGAGTATGTCCTGGCCTTTTCAGCATAGGACCACCCATTTTCAGGTGAGGGCCAGATGCTAAGAGCCAGGTTGTGAAAGGTGCCCTGGCCTTTTTCTGGGAGTATAAATGTGTGTGTAGATATAGGGGAGGTCAGCTGTAAGCACCAGAGATCTGGTCAAGCAGCTGCTGATACATGAAGGAAAAAAAGAAGTCGCAGATTTCTGCAGCAAAAATGGTGGGATCAACATGTAGCTAAAAAACGGAGACAGGCAACATGCCCGTGACATCCATGGCTTGAAAGTTATAAGCAGAACGAGGCACTGCATGAAATCTGCCATTCATCTTATGTGCTGCCAAGAGTGGTATTAAAAAAAAGCATAGGCTTGAACATGTTATGGGTCTTGGGATGAGATTTTCTAGGTTCTTGTGGAAAATCAAACCAGCATTAGTTTGATTTTCCAGCCGATCTATGGTTTGGTTAAAGAAGCATTTTCCATGTCTCTATTCTCTGGTGAGGAGCAGAACAGCAGATGTGCAAAGCTGTAAAGTGGTTTCCAAGGTATCTCCCAAACACAGCATCCTGCTGTCAGCCCTTAACAGAGACATTGCTTCATTTCCCTCACACTGCTGAACTCTAGAAGGAGTCTCATTTCCCTTCAGGCCTCTTTCTAGGACTGCAGTAAAAAGCATGAGTAAAGAAGTAGACAGTGCATAGCCTCCTGCATTTTACTTTTTGGTGATACACTGGGAGAAAGCTACTTAGAAAAAAAGGTAGTCCTCTAGAGTGGAAAAGACAGAGTGGGGGGAGAAGTGCCAAGAAAAAAAGGCTGGTCTAAGAGAACAGAAAAAGTTTCTGAGCCCTTCTTCCCTCATCTTGCTTAGACACCTTTATTTTTCTTTTAGTGGGACACATCTCTTGCCCAGTTTCAAGTGCTCCAAAGTCTGTCACATCACTTCCATGCTGCTTTCAGTTTCACTGGGGCGCTTTACAGCTTCAATTCTACTTTACTTATTGGGTGACTCAGCCCCTTTCACCAAGATCTTTTATTTATGACCACCTTGTCAAAGAGACAGAAAATAGAAGTCTGTTTCAATAACTTCAGAGAATTTTCCTTCCTAAGAACTTGAATCTGGAAACCTGGTGGAGGCTGCACTGACAAAAGTTGTTTTCTCCAGGGCTGAGCCTCGGGGTCACCTGCTGTTTCTTGTGGCTTTGGGAAGAGGAAACACCACCTCACTCTTCTGCTCCTATAGCTTGGTATCCTTAAGGATGGTTTGGCTTTCATTTTTTAACCATTTACCATTTTTTAAGTGGTAAAAGCTATTGATGTCTTAGGCTGAATTGGTAGGATTGGTTCATTTGTGCATCCAATGTCTCAGCAGAGACATTAGGTTTGGCCCTTGGGAAAATGAGGAATGGAAATCTTTTGTCTCTGTGTCAGCAAGAAAGAGACTAGAGAGGATGGGAAGAGCCCATGGCAATGCACTGGTGATTTCTTGCATGATGGGGTGTCATATGCACAGACCAGGAAGCCCTGAACTGACCAGGAAGTCATAATCTCCTTTAAAGCGGAGGGTGAAGGGACACTGGAAACTTGAGAAAATGTTCCTTCTTTAAAGTCATACCTGGACCTACTGCAGTGGCTTTGTACACTATCCATGTGCTGATCCATGTTGCTACCTAAAACAGTTTTCTGTAAGGGAAATAAACCTTACTCTTAAACCCTTGAGGGTGAACTAGGCAGTCAGAGTCTTCCTGGACCATGGACTTGGACCTGCTCTTAACAGTCTCAGAACCCACCTCAGTCAGTGCTAGAGGATGTCACTTCCAGATCAGACCTACAGGATTAATTCTGAAGCCAGTGTTACCCTCACAGATCTTTTCTTTTCTTTGTTATTTTAAGCAACAACAAGAAACTTTTGCAGAAAGGTTTCTTTCTTTTCCACTCCTTAGGAGTTTGGTAAATAGTCACAAAGCCAAGTCAGCAACCATATTTGCACAACCTAACCATTACCAGAGAGGCTAAATACATTCAAAAAGAGGACCAAGAGGATGTTCTGTTCATTCTGAGGAGTGAACTCTCCTGGCCAGACCTGCAGTCCTGCTGGCTCATCATCCCCAGGAGAGACCAATACAGATGTTTTACAGGAAGGAATTATTTTCTTCAGCAAACCCATTAAGAAGACTTTGGCTTGAGCTCAGAAGGTTTTATATCCTTTCTGTGCCTCTTAGATGCCTATGTTCTTTGCCTAACAGATATAGTGGTGAATCCTGGGGAGAGGTAAACAAAAAAGATAAAGACTCTGAAGCTCAGAGGTTGTTTGCCCAGTGTCTGTTTAAATGCCATACAACAAAGCTTTATTAGCACAAAGCAGCAGGGTCTGCATGTGGCCAGAAGTCTCTCCTGCTTGTTGTCTCTGTGTATGTAGCCCATCCACTCACTCCTTATCCCTCGTTTATACAGCTGGTCTGAGGACCACCCCAGGTAACAAAGAAAACATCAGCTCTTGAAAGATCTGCTGGGAATAGGAAGATGTCGTATTATTTACCCGTCTGGATTTATGCATGTGTGTGTGTGTGTTTAACAAGGAGCCCAATGCCTGCTAGACTTCCAAGGCTGGAATTTATACAGGCCAGCATTTGGCTGCTGCAGTTTATCTTGAATGCAAGAATAATAAACTCAGCTGACAGGATGATGTATGCAAAGCATCTTCTCCTCCCACTGCATGTGGTAGAGGTGTCTGGTTTGCAGGGAGTCCTATTATTAAGTGATTAGCCTTGCAACATGATCAATATCAGATTGCTTAAGGGCTTTGTGGGATCAGAAATACAGTAGGACTTGGTGTCCATCTGTCATGGTGACAGTCAGATACAGACGATGGTGTGACAGCATTACCTGTCCAGATAAAATAAATGTGTGGGTTAGTCACATGAAGGGTCATAGAGATATTTGCAAAAGAAAACAAAGTTGCACCTTCCTTATCATTAGTTCCGTTATAACTTCTGCTACATTGTTTTAATGGCCCTCTTTGTCTTGTCCTTCCTTGTCCAGCTACTGGCTCTCATTCAGCAAGAGCAAAAACAAAAATATCCCAAGCACCATTGAATATGGTATTTTCTTGACTTTTCAGGCAAGGCTGATTTATTCACCCCTAATTAAGTTTCAGCATCCAGGCAGCTTCAGTCTCTTCTTTGTGCTTCTCCCTGTTCAGATGGTAACTCTGGGATCTTAGGAAGCCTGGACCTTAGGATTTTTTTTTCATCACAAAAAAGATCCTGAAAAGACCATAAAAAACCAACAGCTTGCTGTACTGAGAGTGTTTCACCCTGAATAATCATTAAGACCCACATTGCCAAAGGCAGATCGAGTACTTCAGAGGATTTGGTTGTAACTGTTTAAACTGCATACAGCTTTCATCATAAATAATGCTTACCCATTGTATAATGCAAAAAGTCCTTCACAGCCACACCTCACTGTACATGTTTTCTCTTGTCAATACTTTTACCCTAGCTATGACACCAAAATCCCCTAGGTAACAGCCTGCTGTTACAGTTTATTATATAAATTTACAGTGCTGTATAAATGAGTGATTACAGTGGATTGTATATCTGTGGGAATTATTGGTATCTGAAGTGCAACTGCTCCCACAACACAGGATGACTCTCAAAAGAGGAAACATCAGGCCAAGTACAATCAGGCCAGCTTGTAAGAAAATTTGGGTCTAATCCATCATGTCCACATGGAGTGGGCTGCAGTCTGGATTCTAAAGCCTTTCTAGTTTCCTTACCTCCTGGTAAGTATTTGGTGTCCTATGGGACAGACTAAGATTTGATCATGTGTTCCTGGGAGGTAGAGCTTTTAATCCTGTGGTTTGGACATGTAAGCAGAGGCTTCCCTGATCCCACCCATCTCAAAAGTGAAGAAAGATACGGTTGCAAAGAATCCAGCCTGCTCCTGACTGAAATGTTATTCTGTCTGTCTGTGCTAAAGGCTCTCAAGCATTGCTTTCGAGCTTGGAGCACTGTTTCAGACACTGCAGAAATTCACAAAGCAGTTGTGGGGGGAGGCAGTAAGATCACAGAGCAGAACGTATCTGGAAGAGAAAGGCTTGAAAACTTGAACAGTGACCCCCATTTCATGAGAGTAGTTTCACCCAAAGAGTGACACTGGCTTTCTTCTTACTGGGTGTCTGACACCACTCTAAGTAGGCACACTGGCTTGCTCCTTTACGTGGATCCATTGCTGCTTTTCTAAAGTCAAGGCACTGCTTTGGCTTGTCGAGGACTTTGTTATCCATAGATACTATTTGGGTAATGGAAACTTTGCTGCAGTGACAAAAAGAAACTGCTACCTAACATAGAATATTACATTGCCTAGCTAACTAGAAGGTCAGTTCAGGTATCTGAAATCCTTTGCTCTCTGCATGGCTTCCCACTTCTCAAACACGTTGGAGCTCCTACAGCGTCATGTTTCCTCTACCTAGGAGGACAACATATTTTTTGAGAAACAGGACCTGGTCCACTGAGGTCAGTGGGAAGTCACCCATAGGTTCTAATCAGCTCTGAAGTGAGTCCTGGAAGGGCATCATGCAATTCAGTGATGTTACCCAGATCCTTCATTTGCATTTTGTCTTGTCCTCTCTCTCCTGTTATCTGTTTTCCCTCCCGAGTGTGGAGACAGATATATCCTAGCAATTTACAAAACATCTTCTGCTTCTTCTTTTTCTTGTGAAATCCCTTGCTTTATTTCTTCATCCCCTGACTTCCTCTGCACAAAAAACACCTTTGCTTTTTCTTCAGCATGTTTCCCCCTAAGCCATCAAAGTTTCAAAACATCATTTTCAAATAACCAGCTTCATAAGCAAGTCATAGCGTTGCTTTTTCCACAGTAAACTCCAAAGAGCAGAAGTTATCTGGTGGCGCAGGAACAGCACCACTTCTCTGTTGGTTTGGGTTTGTGCCATGGTGTATCATATTTGGCCCTGAGTATGGCATCACACTCCCCACATCACACACCCCACACCTCGCAGACATGGAGAGCGGAGCTGAACTCCCAGCAGAAAAGTTTTATCTGAGCTTTCAAATCTTTTTCATTGTGGGAGGCTTGGAGCAGATCGGGTCCTAATGGACTGTTAGGCCAATTTGGGCTTGCTAACTGCTTTTGTAAGGATAAGAAATGAGCTGGGACAGAGAGGAGCAAAATGCTTTGGAATATACATTTAATTCTCTGCTAGCACTTCTGTGGAAGAGCCAAAATGGATATCGCTGTCACTCAAATTTCCCTCCTGTTGTTTACTTTATCATCCCTGCCCCACAAGGCCACACCCGCAGTGAGCGTGCAAGCGTGCCACTCAACTGACCTCATGGAGATACACTAGCAACTAGCCGGCACCAAGCAGGGCTGGGGGCCTCTGCTTTCCGTGAGGCATGCACCCTATGGAGCAGCTGGGGATTTGGGCTGACACTGTTGCCTTCATTCTGGGGATTTGGGCTGACACTGTTGCCTTCATTCAGTGAAGTGGAGAACACGCCTGGTCTCTGAAAGCAGCAGAAATGAGGCTCTGCTCCTTGTACCTACGTGAAATAATCTATGTCAATAGAGCACAACGAAGGGTGTCTGAGATATAAAAGCAGATATTTTGCTGTATAACCGTGGGGCTATGCCCACCAAGTGAAAATTTCATTGTAGTCAGCTGAAGGGACCTCATACTCTTAGGAGCCCACATCCCACAGCACATGGTCACCCAAGAGAGCAGGCAGTGGCTGCAGCCAAAACGTGGACAAAAATGTAGTGTGTGTGGAGGGAAAAGATAGGATGAGAAACCTACAGGGGATCTGTGAAGCAGGGATGATAGCCTTATTACCCGGGGTCTAGGTGGAGCAGCCACAAGCAGAAGGAGGAGAAAGGGAATATAGCCTTATTCTCTGGCGTTGCACTCAGAGAATATGATTTTCCTTTGTAGAGAGCCGTGATGTGCCTGTTGATGACCTTGCACACTTCTGAATTTTCTCTCCTTTTTCCACCATGACTATTTCAGCATCTTGATCACCCTGTCATAGTCAGGGGAAGTGGGACCATGCACAGCCAGAAGTGTATTACTTCCTGAAAGCAGGCTGAATGGCTCCTCTGCTTCGTCAAATGGAGCAAATGGGTGCAGAATAGTGCTCATGGTTCCAGCTCTTAGGTGGCCAGCTATGAGATGTGTGACTGCAGCACGACCACAGGACTAGCATCCTCATTTGACAGTATTACCCATTCCAATTGTTCTGAGAGTTAAGAAGAGTTTCTCCTACACTTGGAAATACTTTCCCCTCTTGGAGCTGATTTAGCATGCTGGACTGCTTCTGCAAGGGCCAACACAGTGTGGTGAGAAGCAGGTAAACACAAAGGAATGGAAAGAAGTTGTCTCCTCTTCTAGACAGATTCTAATTCTCCCTTGCTCTAGACATCCTTGGTAGCACCAAGGTTTTGGAGACCTCCAGCAGAAAACCAGTAGAAGAGATATAGGAATGTTTTACCTAGGCCAATCCACATTCACATAGTTTACTGAGTATTAAAAACATCTTGGAAAATGCTATTCTGAGCCTCTTGATGCATTCAATACCTCCAAAATATGTTTGTAGTGTTCTGGGGTCATTGAAACAACATTCTTTCCTTAAGCTTTTGGGTGTCCTGAATACTGTGTATCCATACTGTGCAGAGAGCAAGCACAGATGGTGCTAGATACATCTCCATGGACCACCAGTCACCATGAGCTGCAAAGTCAGGGAGGTGAAGAATAGGTGGTTGATGGACTCCAATCATTTCTGCATGTCTGCTGTTGTCTTGCAGGTGTATAGCAGAAACTCAGGTCAGAATCCACCTCTTGGTGCCTGCCCCTGTTGTTCTTCCAAGGAAACCTCTTTTAAACAGGTGTTTTTACTTCCCCATCCTTAGAGAGACAACAGAAGAACTTCACTTACCTTGCTGGAAGAGTTGAAAACCAGTAACTTGTATTCTTGAATGCTCTTGCCATATTTTAGATAGGAGTTTGTCAGGGGAAAACCTGGTACTGAAGATCCTGACTTGTGCTTTGGATTCTGTTCTGTTCTCTTCTTGACACCTCTATCTTCTTCTAGTTGTTTAAAGCAAGACACATTCCCAGTGATAGATCAAAGAATGGGGACCAGGGCCTCCCTACTTCCAGGCTCAGTCTCCTGTCTACCAGGCAGACTACCCTAAAGCTTGGCAGCTAGGCTCCCCTCCAGACACTGGAAGATAGGGGATTGAACGTGCCATAGTAGGCAGACAACAAAATGCAGGTCTCTCCTTGGCACTCATCACTGTTATAAGCATCAATGATAGTACAGGCAGACTCCCAGTTGTTTTTTTGAATGAACTGTCTGTGAAATTTGTGCTTTGAGCAGGAGTGAATGGCAAGTTCTGGGTCCATCTCCTAGTCTGGGCCATTTGGTTCCTCCTTAGAAGGTGAACAAATACATAATCAAGGCAAAATCTTGCTGACCCTTCCTGACTGTCCTGTCTTTCTCTCTGAAACTAGGCACAGAGGACAGTGCCACTTTTGCACTTTGCTACTACTTGCTCTGAGTGAATCAGTGGCTGGATGCCTCCTCAGTGACCTTTTGAAGATTGTCACTCTCCCACTGTCTCTGTAAATACCAAGTCCTTCTCTCCTCAAAGCAGGGAAAATGAGTCAGCTGAGGATCCCAAGGACAAGTTACCCATCTCCTGTCTAAAACCAACAGCTCTCCTTACTCTCTGCATCTTTTGTGCATGACTACACTCTTCTTGGGCATAAGAATCTTCCTGTATGGGGTGGCTGGGGTGACCTCATTGCCCACTTCCTTTCCCTGGATGAGGGTGGCCTTTTGCTTCTAGCTGCTTGCAGCTGACAGAATGCCTCCAACAGACTCTCTTCTTGCAAGCCTGCAGTTCCCTTGCTGGGAGGCAAGCAAGGGAAATCACACAGTCATAGTGTGAACACTTGAGAAACATTTATAGAAAAGGGACAGAAAAGAAAGTCAATATTAATAAATTACAGAAAGATAGAACATCTGCGCTAAATTATTGCAAACTCAAGTGAGAGTGGAAAGCTAAATAAATAAAGAGAAAATCATGTTAAAGAAGGAGATGAGTAATAGAAAAAATTTCCTTCAAAGTGCCACCAGTTAGCCTTTTCATACAGCACTATATACAAACAAAACTAATGGAGACATAACAGGGGTCAGAAAGCTTGATGCAGCTGACTAACAGCTGTCAGCCCTGTTTATTCTGCTCCCTTCTGACTCTACATTATTTTATGGCTTGGCTAAGTGCAGTGCAAAGAGAGAAACCCTGAAGGTTGAGTTTTCTTGCCCCATCAAAGTGGTCAAGAGATGGACTAGATGAAGGCAGAGGTCCTGTGCAGGCAAGGATGATGAAGTAGGTACCTGCATTCAGCATAGGTTTAGGAATGGTCTTGGAGAAACCACATAGCAGTAAAGAAATTTGAATGGCCAAGGAGCTCAGCAGATCCTGGCCTGTGAAAGGAACACCTTTTTTCTTTTGTTCTTCTAGTTCTGTTGCCATATCTGCTCCCAGTTGGATGTAATGGGGCACAGAGGTGGAAGTAGGTGACTTTTAAGCATTCCTTCCAGGCATGAGGCTTGATGCCTCATATATTGCCTTTATTCAGTGATGGGACGGAACAAGAAGTTCAAGTTGACATATGGACAAGTAGGAAAGCATCTCAAAATACAACAGACTGTTTCTCTCTGTCCTAAAGCAAGATCAACTGGACCATTCTTAATAAAGTTACTTGCTTATTGGTCCTAAAAACGTTCTGAGATGGCTACTCCATACCTTCTCAAGCAACCTACGCTTGTTACTAGAAAAAAATTTTGAATGCCTAAATTACTTTTCTTATAGCAAGGTAAACCCAAGGATTTGCTATGTCCGTACAATTAGAACACCAGATCCCCTTTTACTTTGCAATAGCCATCTACATATTGAAAGTAAGTCATCATTTCTCCTTCAGTCTTCCTTAAACAACCATGATTCTTTCTGTCTTTTATCATAAACTGCATTTTCTACATTTTGGGCAGTTCCCGCTCTTCATTTTTGCAGAAGTGCATCCTTAAGCTTAAGAAATAAAATTTTCATGAAGGCCTTCCGACTGACAAATAGAATGCAGTGCCACTTTTTATGGTGTGGAGGCTTGAATTCCTGTTTGCACAATTCCATGTGATAATTTGCCTTTTCCACACCAGCCTGTCATTGCTGTTTCAGGTTCAGCTAACCCACAAATCCTTTTTTCCCAGAGACTCCTTTCTAACCAAAATATCCTTCTGCATTTTTAGCATCATAAAATTTACTACGTGTGCAATCTTCAGAGTCTGCCTGAACTTAATCCCTTGATCTTGCTCTGTCATCCCTTACACCTTTTTCAGACTATTTCTTCAACATGTTAAAATCATCTGGAGCCAGATGCTTTGTTGAGATGCATGGTAACACAACAGCTTTTCTTCTGTGTATAAAGTCTTGTTTTCCTAAATACTCCCAAGGCTGAGCTTTTCCTACTTAGCCTTAAACCTTACCACTTTTGTCAGTTGTGCTAATTACATCCTCACATTTGGCCATTTTAGATGCAATTAAAAAAGACATTAAACACTTTCATCTGCGCATTGTAATCTCCCTATTATCTTCTCCATTCCTGGAGTAATGAGCTAACATTTTCCTCCATCTCCTTTTTAGTGAATGATTAAATTCTGTTACCTTCTGTGTCTCTTGCTAATTTAATTTTAATTTTCCAGACCTTGCTTTACATGACTATGTTCATACTCATCCTTGGACATCTGGTTTTGTTTCTTCTTGTTGTGGTTCCTTATTGTCTTTGAGACCAATGAAAAGAAGTCAGAGTTGTTTATTTCTAGTCTTTTCTCTGCATCTCCACTTCTGTGTTTAGTGTTGTTTCTTTGGGGAACTACTAACTCTCTCTAAGTCCTCTGTTTCTTGGCAGCTTCCCAAGCTTATTGAAGTCTGTCTGTCTGAAACTCGTTGGGTTAGTTTTTTTCTCTTCTCCTGACTTGCCTCTCCAAGGACCATGAAATTTACCTTTTCATGGTAACTCCCATCCACATTGCCTTCCACCTTCCCTTTCTTACACTGTTCCTCCCTCGTGCTGAGACTCAAACCTAGAGGACCTTTTTCCTCTAATTCCTTTCTGGGTCTTCTGAATACAAACAAAAGTTGTGATAAAACAGTGCCATAAAGGGGCTGAAGAGTTTTTATGCTGCTGAATTCTGTTTGTTCAACAAATGTCTCTAACTGTAGCTAAAATATTCCACTTCCCACAAGACCTGTGCTTCAGATGTCTCTGATAGTTATTCTCAAAGAGCCTCATACATCTTATCTTCATAAATGGATGGCCTTTAACAGACTCCAGTAAACTCTGACAATGGTGTCCTATTTCCACCTTTGCATACTTTCAGCAAGGCTAACTCCATCTGTCAGAACAAGCTTATACATACAATGCTTACAAAGTGATGCTTCTTATCTCTTTGCTGTCCATTCTTCCTGAACAAGCAGCATCCTTTTCTGTCAGCGTTCCAGTCATACGAGTGATTCAGCCATGTCTCTGTGATTTCAGTGAGGCTGTAATCTGTATTAAAACTCCAAGTTAGAATACAGAGAATGCTTATTAAATGCTGATTTCACTATGCTGCTTTCACTACTATGCCAACATCTAAGACTGATGCATTATTCTCTCGTTCCTTCTGTGGCATTGTGACAAAAAACATTTTCCTTCTTAGTTTTAAGGTCTTCCTCTTCTCTAGTTTGCTGTGGTGTATGTGTGAGCACATACTGATCATGTGGGTTTTATTCCCTGCACAGTCTTTTTCCTGAAACATCATGTCATAGGTGAGAAAATGAGGGTTTTTTGAGTCTCAACATTATTTTATTCTTTTTGTGGTTACTGGTGCTTAGGACACTAGTCTGAAGTCTTTCAAGCCAGCATTTGCTCTCAGGAATCATGAGTAATGACTCTTTCTCTAAACCAGAACAAGTTGCCTTAAAAATACATTTGTCTCAGTTCAAGAATGAAATTTCAATAATCGGGATGAGTTGACGACATAAATGTACCACTAGGAATAAGTGAAGAGGTGGGGGAAAGTGCCTGTGTTACTAAGCAGAATTTAATCTATTTCCTACAGACTAGATAGACGGAGCTCTTTCCGTTCCTTAAGTTGGAAGGGGTTGTAGCATGCCATACCAGCAGGAATGCTCACTTCATCTACATGCAGGAGTTTTTTCTAACCTCAGTGACCACACAGCCCAGACCCAAAGTTCTCAGCAATAACACAAATGGAGGGAATTGTCAGTCATGGGAATGCTTCAACACATTCTGTGTTGCCCAGAAATGTAAGAGACCATCTGGAATTAGTGTTGAATATTTTTGTTAATGACCTCATGATGGAATATTGAGAATGTTTATTAAATTTACAGATGACACCAGGCAGAGATTACTTGTGAGTCTGGTAGAGGACAGGATTAGAATTCAAAATTATCTTGCCCACACTGGATGGATGCTCTGAAAAAAAAAATATAATGCAATTTGAAGAAGACATACAATACATACACTTAGACAGGAATGATCATCAGCATAAGCCCATAATGACAATTTTTAGAAAGTTTGCACAAAAACAACTGGGAAGAACTTCAGCAGATCACAGAAGGAGTTGTCAAATGTGCAACTGTATCATACTCCTGTGAAAATGTCAAATATTATCCTGGGATATATAAGTAGGAATTGATCTTGGATGATACATTCTACTTAGCACTGGGAGGGCCTCAGGGGCAGTACATGGTCCAGTTTTGGGCACTGCACTTCTGAAAAGATACAGAGTGTTTGGAGGAAGGCAGGGCAGGAGCAACACGGTAATGCAGAAGACTGGCAAAATTGGAATTGGAGAAGTGTGCAAGGAGGCTCTTTAACAGTGGAAGAAGCATGAAATAAACTTCAGATAAACAAAACTTCTTCAGAGAGGAAGGAAAGTACCTATTGTCCCAGCCTGAGAACTCAAAGACATAAGTGCATCAGGAAAGATGCAGATCAGGCATTGCTAGGAAAACTTTCCTGCTGGTCAGAAGAGTGTCACACTGAAAGGAGTTTTCTGGGAAAGAGGTCTCTACTCTGGAAAACCTAAAGACATGCATTTTCAGTTAAGGTGAATTGTTGGTACAGAAAGCTTTGGGCCTTTGGGCAGCCTCTCAAAGAGGTCTGGCTAGCTGAATACACAACTGTGGCCTATGAACCAGAAATAAAGGCAATATTGTAAATCAAGAAACTTAAAGGAGTTATCCACTTGCATCCTGTCTTGAATCTAAGCAACCTTGAGCCATGTCCACTCTTAAAAAAAGTCAGACATTGTTCCTACATGCTCAAAATGGGTACTCCAACTGCACTGGGATCCTATGTTCTCTGTCACTTGGAGATGTTTAACCATGTCCTGCTTAATGGCTCCTGAATGCCTCAGGTATGCCTGGGTGGAAGGCACCCACTGGGCTGCAGTTCACCAAGGGGTAATGCTACTCTGCCAGCAAGGCATACCACCAAGAAGGTCATGGTCTTGGGAACCAAGGGAGCAAGGAGTAACCTGATCATCTTTAATTGAGTATGACCTGTATTTAGAGCACTGGTTATGCAGAGATGGTGTCCTTCCAAATGGAGTTTAGATTTGCCTGTCTTCCATTTATTTAAAGTTATTACCTCTGCATTTGTTCTGTTTGGCCTTCAATGATGTTCCAAGTAAGTAATTTTAAACTCCTATGATACACATTATGCCTGACAAATGGTGCCCACAATGGAAAATTCTAGGAGTTTCATGATGAAAACCATATTTAGTGTTAGTAGTATCCATATATAGTAGAGACTGATGGTAATAAAGTGAATAAAAAGCAATATGCTGGTAAAGATTGGAAATGAAATCTCTAGAGTGAGACTTTTTCATATGACATATGATTTAAAGGACATGCTAGAAATATTTTGGCGGGAGATCAAATACCACTGTTCTCCACATTTAGGTTTGATGTTTGATCTTTCTTCTTGGTCAGGTTCTAGAGAGAAAAACCACACACACACACATACATACACAAAAACTTCTTCTGTTCATCTTCTGTTTTTTTACTTGCAGCTCCTCCTCCCACTTCAGTGCAAGCCCCTCCCAGCTTCCACATCACCACAGGGTTATTAATCAGTTGTGATATCCACATGACCTCCAGTTTCTGCTCTCTTTGGTCCCTCTACTCCACTGGCTGAACTATTTCTAATTGGCTAATCAGCTTATCCGGTTTGGCTCTTGATGCAAACCAGGTCTAGACATGATCTATTCCTGGGAGGCCCCTGGGTTCAAGGGGCCAATCTCACACCCTGTCCATCACTATTGTCAGCACGGTACCCTATCTCAAAGACATGCCAATGAACATTAGTGAGAGATTAAAATGACAGCCTTGGTTTTCTTACATGCCTTTTAATCATCATAACATGCAGTCTAATGTTTCACTCTGTCTTCCTTTCCCTGCAAGACCATGTTCTCAAGGAAGAAACCAGGAGGGATGAGAACAGGTCAAAGACCACAGCAGGGTGAAAGCGGTGGAAAGGAATTAAAATGGAGGGTGGGGGAGGAGGAGGATGAGACAAGAGACAAAATCCAAGTCAGAATCTGGCAGCCAGACAGAGAGACAAGGCTAGAATTTAAATTCCTTCGTGTGGTTCCCACAGGCTGACATCTTATAGGTGCCACTCATGTCACACAATCATGCCACCAACATGTGCCAATGCTGGTGCCTACCACAGGCTGCCTGATATCCATAGCCACAGACGTGAAAGGTGATTTTCACAAGTGCTGCACATTTCAACTAGTCTTGGGAAGAGCTGGGAGGCTTGGCTGCTCTGGAAACCAAGCTGCCTTTATTGAAGTGCCTGCATATGGATTCAGTAGCTGACTTTTAGACCTTTGGGTTTCTGAAAAAGTCTCAACCTGGTCACTTAGCTGTAACTTTATGCAATTACCGGCCATTTAGACAAATGACAATCAGAGGGCTCCATGCAATAGGATCATGTCTGAATTCCTTCTTGGTCTCTCTGGTAGTGAATAGTTGGCGGCTCTTCTTAAACAAAGCCCCATTCTCTCTGCAAAGAAGTGTCAGTGTAAAAGGCGGATGGTCCCGTATGAATATCTGCTACACAGGCAGGCATAAAGAAGGTCTCCCATGCCCCAGTTGGAGAGCTGTGTGGCTGTGTTAACAGCATGCACAACTGAAGTTAATGACCTCACTTGTCCAAGACTTTCTTGTGCTCGGCCAGCTCTGAATGCAGACAGAGCAAGTTCACACCTGCCTGCAAAATACCATATGGACATCATCCGTAACAAACTTGCTCAGATGGTTCATTTCTAAGGGGCATTCAAACTTTTCCTAGATGTATGTGTGTTTTTTCCTCTTTCAGTCATGCTTTTACTTAAAATTTTAGCTAGAGTAATATCGCCTCCTTAGCTTTTCAGCTCCTTGGTCCAAAACTATTTGGCTGGTGGGATGTGTGAATTCCTTTAGCCAACCAGTGGAGCATGTAATTAGCTCTATATGCACGAATGAATTACGCATATGTTTTGCTATGTGGCTTCAGCTGGTAACTAAGCATGAGAAGTTTCCAGCTAGAAAAGGAAACCAGTGAGAAAGTTACGAAAGGCTGTGAAGTGGGCAGTGCACAGGACATGTCTGGTTTTCCTTTCTCCCTTTCTGCTACATACCTGATTCTTCCTGCATCCTCATTTTTTGGGCTGTGCTTTCATGGAATACATGTTCTTCAGAGGACACAGGGAGCATACTGCAGGACATGCTCTGTTTTCAGTGCGTCACATTCTGTTTTCACTCAGCACCGACTCTGGATGACTTTTCCTGATCCAGTAAAGATTAAGTTTGCCCAGCTGCAGAGGTTAGCATGAGTCCTGCTCACCCATCCCAGCCTGTCTGAGCAGGAGACAGAACCAGAGCCTTGCAATCACACACCTGTCCAGCTTATGAAGTTACTGTCTCTTGGCTGAAATGAGGTGTGCGGCTCTGTGTGTGTGTTGCTGAGGCTCTCACAATACAAAGTCAAATGAGTTTGCTTGAACCACTTCACAGTCCAGCTACATCATGTACTTGCAGATAGAGCTTACTGAGAAAGCAGCTGTCTTACTGAAGAGTTGCACTACTTTGCTCCTTTTTGTCATCTGTTTAACAATTCTTTAAGGATGCGAACTTTAAAGCAGGTCAGAGTTGAGGGAAATTTCATATTTGTCAGCCTTTTCTCAGTCTTTTAGTGCAGTACTCAGCTCATGTTGAGTTGGCCTTCTCTGAACAAGGGGAATGTAACCCTGCTGGTAGCATCATTATATTATTTATATAGCAAGTTACAGTGCAGAGTTCAGACTCTTTTTTTACATTTCTGGGTGGGAAAAAAAAATGATTAGAATGTTTTACATCAGCACAATTTACCCTGTCCATTTCAATACTAAATTTTTGTAATGCATCCTGGCATGTTAGAGTGATTATTTCTTAATATAAAGAATACCCTGATGCACAGACTTTCCTCCTGTTGAAATCCATCCTGCTTTTTAAAACAATACCATGCCCAGATGGAGTAGGATGGATAGAAACTAATATTTTCAAAGAGAGGATCTTTTAATAGACTATCAGATTTCACTCAATTTCGTGGTGAGAGAAAACCAGAAGTGGATTCAATGTAAATGCTGTTGTCTTTCACTGTTGTTGTACCAAACCGAGGTATCCAAGGCCCAAACCAATGTTAGCCCGAGTCAGCAGAAGTCTTTGCACCACCTCTCTGGTTCTCAGGCATTCAAATGAAAGCTATCCAGCTAGGCAGCACAGTCAGAGCCTCTGCCTCTGACCTCCCTCTGATATTGCACACCAGGCCACAGATTTTGCAGATGGGGAAAGGCTGAACAGCAAGCCTTTCGGCCTCTTATAGATGTGGTTAAATTATCTTAATGTATTTAAACAAAGTGCAATGTCAAAGTAGCATAAATACCATATTTCAGCAAAATGGCTGCTTCTCCAGTGTTCTGCTTGCTGATGCCAAATGAAATACTTCTCATTGTTTATTCACAAAATTCCTTCCTGCCCACTGAATTTTCATATTGATGGGCTGGGCCAAATAATCAGTTTCCTTTTAAAATAGAAAAACCGTTAGTTCATTCCAATAGGCTTTTCATGTTACATTAAAATCCCTTGGGAGTGCAACGTGATTAGCCTATTTTGGTTTTAATTACTGATGATTGGAGCCTACCTGTGGGGAAACTCTGAAAGGCACACATCAGCCAGCCATGCACACCGAGACATTTATGGGGCAGCTAAAGGAGGAGGCTTGAAATGTGTGGTAGCCATTTGGTATATTAGTAGTATTTCCAGCCTTTTTAAAAAGGATGCCCTATGTGCTAAGAAACACACCTGCATCACTTCAGAGATTAATGTGCAATTTCTTGGCAGTACGTGTGGACATTTCAGTTGTCCATTAGAACGATATAAAACCAGAGGAGAAATTTTTTTGATCAGCTTTAATTGAACAGGAATCTCTTTTCCTTAAAGTAACCTAGGTGTCTTGGGAAATTTACAAGCCTCCATGAATGCCTGGACAAAAAGTAAAGAAATGACAGAGGCCTCCAAAAGTATAAATCCTCCTCCATCCTCCTCCATTAGTCAAGTCTCTTCTGTGAATGAGTTAACTTAAAAAAAATCATATTACTAAGTATTTTATCAAAGCAAACATTTAATCAAAGTGAAAGCAAGAGATACTAGTCCCCTTCTGGAATGGGATGGAGACTGCCAAGATGTGTTTTAATTTCTTAAGAAAACAAACTATGTTAAACACTGGGTTTTAAGCAAGCAGATGCTCATTTATCATTCGTTTTGTCTGTGCATGCGCTTGCGATCCTGCTGAACACAAGTTTCATGAAATAGAAATGACCACATGGCCAATACCTCAAAAATTAATTCAACATGCCCTGCCTCTCGCGTGCAACACATCCTTTTAATGGTGCTTTTCTTCTTTTTTTTCAGCATTGGACAATGGAAACAGAACAACTGCCATCGTGGGAGTTTGGTTCATTGCAGAGACAAACTGTGACTGATGCCGTATGCTATGAGCAGAGTTTGGATACTTTGCAAAGGCTGTACTTTCACGGCCCCACTTCTTTCAGAGGTTATCTCACATTAAAAAAAAAAAAAAAAAAAGCTTTGCTACTGTTTTAACCCTGGTCTTGCTGCAGACTTCCTAACTGGGGTCCTAGACCATGTGAGAGGGCCTATAAGAAGTGACCTTCTGCTGCCTCAGAACCATGCTGAAGTGCTTTAGGCTGAGTGTTTGGGGTGCCAGAGATGTCCAGGGATGACAGCAGTTCATGCATGCACCAGGTTTTCTCCTCATACATCACAAAACAGCTAAAGGCTGGCTAAGGAAAACATGAGCAAGCAAAATAGAGTAGCATTATAAGCTTCAACTCCTAATTTGCAGGTACAATTGCCACAGTCACTGGAGATTTACATGGTAAGGGCCAGACTGATTTCAGACTGGTTGTTCGTGAGCAAAATTAAAGTAAGTGCAATTATGACCATGGGTCCTGATGCAGAAAAAAGACTCATTCAGTTGAACACAACTAATGGCCACACATGTCATTGAAGACCATAGCTTTCACCTTCCTCGTAAAGACTCAAGTGGCAGTCATGAACCTGAAGCATAGCCCAGTGACATCATTTATAGTTACCCACCTTGTCTTAGTCAGGGCAGTATGTTTCCCTAGTCAGCAGAGTATAACTTGTTCATTTTTTTGTATCATCCTTGTCATGCCCACTCTGCTGCTTTGTTCCTCTGCTAGTGATCACAACTCACCTGCTCAGCAGAGCTGCCCTAAAGCTCTACAAGCAAGAAGTGACACTGGCTGATGATGAATGCTATCAGCATATCATCAAAGTGACTGACATCTTTGACACCTCATAAACCCATACTTTAAACAGTCACATACCAAAAGAATCATTTGCTGACCTGTGCTGATGCAAACAGCAATAGCAGAAGCATGTTAAGTCTCCATACGCAGCTAACATTTTGATACTCTATATTATTAGATGCCACAATAATAATTAACTATAAATACCATACACCATGTATGTGACATAGCTACTCACCTCGGCTTGAACCTTGAGTTAAGGGCAGCAAGGATGACAGAAGCGAGAAAGGAACAGTGCCTGTGTTTCAGCTTGCCCCTTGCCTGCTTCCAGAGAAGTTGGGCCTCAGTTTCTTCAGATCCGAGTATTTGAAGAAATACTTGCTATCTGGAATATTCCCAGTCTACCAGGGAAGTAACCAGACATTTGTCTTCCCAACAGCGTTGAAAACCCCCACTGTGGCTGCCCACAAATAGAGACATTAGTCGTAATACTAGGGGTTAGGGGAATAGAGTATTTCATTTGGAAGGGACCTGCAATGATCATCTAGTTCAACTGCCTGACTAATTCAGGGCGAAACAAGTTAAACCATGTTTGGGGCATTGTTTAATTGCTTCTTATATGGCACTGACCACCTCACTAGAAAACCTGTTCAGTATTTGAACACCCTCTCAGTAAAGAAATGCTTCCTAATGTCCAGTCTAAATCTCCCCTGATGCAGTTTTTAACCGTTCCTATCAGTGGATCCCAGGGAGAAAAGCTCAGCATCTCCTATTCCACTTCCCCTCCTCAGAGAGCTGTAGAGAGCAAAGAGGTTACCCCTCAAACTTCTTTTCTACAAACTAGACAAGTCCTCATTGGACATTCCTTATAGCCCTTTCACCGGCTTTGTTGCCCTTCTCTGAATCCAGTGATCTTCACATCCTTCTTAATCTGTGGGGCCCAGAACTGCACACAGTGCTCAAGGTGAGACTGCACCAACGCTGCATACAGCAGAATAATCAGCTCTTTGGACCTGCTGGTTGTGCTCTGTTTGATGTGCCCCAGGAACGTGGTGCCCTCTTGGCTGCCAGGGCTCACTGCTGACTCACAGTGAGTCTGCTGCTGAGCAGGACCCCCAGAACCCTCCCTTCAAGCCACTCCTCTCCCAATTTATACTTGTGCTCAGCATTACTCTGGATTAGTTAAATTTCATCCTATTTATCATAGCCCAATGCTCCAGTCTACCTAGACCCCTCTCAAGGCCTTCTGTCCCTCAAGAGAGTGAACACCACCTCTCAGTTTGGTATCATCAGCAAACTTGCTAATGATGCATTCAAATCCTGTATATTGGACCTGATAGTGTCCTTTGCAAATAAATGCAAACTGATATTTTTGATTTCAGTTTTATATTTGATTAACCATTGTAATTTTAGAAAACAATTCATTGAGGTGTGGCCACATGTCACATCTCAATGAAAGCCTTTTGAACTGCAACTTTCTCTAAGGAAATTGATTTTGTGCTTTGAATTACCTGCAAATCACATTCATATGTCTGATTTTTTTTTCCTGGTACTATCATCTTAGTGTCAGCACTCAGGAAGGTTAACTAACAACAGGGATGAAAAGTCCTTAGAAAGACAGGCTCTGTTTGGTGCTGATTGCTAGGAAATCATTCCTAATGTCTTCATCTCTGCCTTTTCTTGCTTTTTGCGATGGTTACTCTGTTTGGTAACTGCCTACTCTACTCTTCAGAAAGGAATTTATTTTTCAGCCAAAGGAGAATAGACATTGGAAAAAGTCTGGAGGTGTCAAAACTGACAGCCAAACCTCACCAACACTCATAGGAGGAAATCCAGATATATCCAAGGGAGAGATCATTCACAGAAGAACCAAAATGGATTTGTGGAGAAGTATTTTAATAATATTAGCAACTAGTGTTTGTTTCAAAAGTCAGTATCCAGTGTGTGCATAGATGGTAAATATTTATTTTAAATAGTAATATTTTCAACATGGTGCTGGTCCACTGAGCAATGTCCTATTCAATATGTTCGTGAGTGAGCTGAGAAGGGACTCCAGGTTTCCTACTAGCCTGCTATCAACTTCTGTGCATGTCAGGTCATGCACTCCCCCTGGGCAGGTTGCCATTTCTCTGCCAAGGAAGAGGTGACTCCTATCTGCACTACATTACATAAACAAGTCACCCAACTTCACTGCTAAGGAGACATCTGTAGGATCAAGATCACACTCCATCTCCAACTCTCTGATTGCCTACTTTGTTCATAGTCTGGCTCACACTTAGGCTGAGGCCATTGATCTACAGGCCAGGGATAAACAGGCACAAAAGAGAGTGCTGACCAGGACTTGGATACTGCCCCCACAGGCATTGTGGGTCCCAGCAGGCTGGGCCATGCCCTGCGCTGAATGCTCTTGCACAGCAGTGGGTCCCATTAGCACTGTAATAAGCCATAGGCTGAGCTTTAAAATGACTATACAGAGAAGATCCAGGAGACAAACCTGGCTTACATGTTAGTTTATAAGAGTTTGGCCATCTTCTACTGTCATGTCTGAGAGTATTTCCTCAGAAAATTTTATTTTTTCCTTATCTCATGATTTGCTGTTTTTTTGTTTAAGGTTCCTGAAGCACAGTCCAAGCAGGTTGAACCTTGTGACTTGTGGCTGACTGAATAGTGCTTTGCAAACAAATGTGCCATGACCACAAACTAAAAACAGTGGGCTTCAGTCCCAGGGAGATCGCCTTTTGCAAGTCTAGTACCTCGCATAGTGGAGTCCATGTCTGCACACATCCAAAGTCCACTTCTGGAGAGGCAAGCTGGCCTTCAGACTGACACCCCAGCTGCCTGCTAACCTTCAGCCTTCCACAGCTACATCATCCCTGCAACATGAACAGTCCCTGTCTTGTGGTTCAGTGAAAAGGCAAACACGAACCATGGGGAAGAAATTACTACTCTGTTTTGGTTGTCCTTTCTGGCATCTGGTGGCATTCCCACCATGTCCCCTTGAAAGTCCTGATTGTTCTTTTAAGACTGCCTCCGTGTTGATAATTCAGTACAACAGCAGCACCTGTTATCCCAATCTCCTCCTCCAGTGCTGGCTGCCTTGGGCTTGTACAGCAGGTACCTCCTGCCTCTGCATCCCATTCTGCCTCACAGGGAAGGTATGGTCGGATGTCTCTGCTGGTCAATGAGTGTATTTAGCATACCAGCTCATGCTCAGTTCCCTGTACCTTTTCTGTGGCGATTTTACCTATTTGGTCTTTGGGTACAGCCCATGATGCAAAGCCTGGAGTCTCCCTCTGCTGAAGGACTGTCACTAGTTGTGGCAAAACACACAGATTGTCTAAGTCAGATGGTGTCTTTCAGAGACCTTCCTTCTAAGACTTTCTGTGCAGTGCTGCTCTTGTGCTGACCTCTGTCATCAGTACACCTGCTCAGGAAGGCTCACAGGCTGCAGCACAGTGACATGAAGTCTCCCTTGGTATTGTCTTCTGTACTGCAGCCTCAGATTTTTAACTTCCTGGTGGTACAGGAGAAGAGGAGCATAAGACAGGAAGATCAGGAGCCAGCAGTTTTAAACCGCCCCCTCTCCTGAATGCATCTGGCTTTTTAGAGAAAATTTCTATCTCAGAAGCCGTACTTATCTTATTTTACCCTCTTAAATAACTCAGCAACAATTCCTAGCCTTTCAAAAAGTGATAAGGGTGAATGCAAATGTTTGTGCCTCCCAGTGTGCATGTCCTCGATGTTGTCCATGCACCCCCCAACTTGCAGTTGTCTTGAGGCAGCAGCAACTATGTGACTGAGTTTGAGCCAATTATTTCAAAGGTTAACCCCTGAGGATTTTAACACCCTCACAAATCAACAGTGGTGAAGATGCTCGATGTGCACTTTGGCTTCACAAGACTATAGTCATGTCACTGTTACTAGAACAGATGTTGAGACCCATTTTATATATATATAAATTTATTTATTTTTAGTAAATTATATAAATGCACATATGCCAAATATAAGTGAATTACTATTATTATTATTATTATTATTCCTTTCTTAACATCTCAATTAGCCTATTTTTCAGAAGTCCTCTGACATCTGAAAGGTTGGCTTCTCAGCTCCATCTGTCCCATGCGTGCTCCCTAAAGCGGGGGAATGCAAATTATCAGCCCCATGGGGGCTGTAAAACCTAAATGCTTTAGGCAACCCAGAAGTCCTTTGCTCTATCATCCACCTTGACAGTAAGAGGCAATGGCCCTGTGAAAGGTTTACCTTGCTCCCAGCTAATTCTTTTTCTCACCTGGAGAAGGGAGGTCTAAGAGCAAATACCTCGGGATTTCTAGTTTCTGGACAGAAAGGGAACTTGTTGGTGTGCAGTTTGTTGGTTTGGGAAGTTTGTCTTTGCATAGACTACAGACTCTGATTAATGTGATGTTGTTGCTATGGCCATTGCTCTATCCTGCAATGTTTTCTGTTTCTGTCTTTGCTGACAAGGCCTTTAGCACCAGTCTAAGGGCAACTAGTAATAACAGGGAGGAACAGAGTCATAATGACCGTCCTCTGAGCAAACAATTGATATGCTAATGACGTTGGTGGGAACGCAGCTCCTATCTACAAAGACAGGGACTGGAGAATGAAAATAAGACAGGGCAAAGAACAGAGGGGATTAAAAAAATGAAGAAGAATCCTGTGGGATTTTTCCAAGGACCTAGAATAATCTTTGTGGAGGAAAGGGAAGGATCCAGTGTGATTTGTACTGGGAGCAAGTCTGGTTTATTGGCTGAGTTAGCAGAGGAACTGACTCAAATTTAATATTACTCCACCATAGAGAGGATATGGAAGTTTTTTTATTTGAATTTTATCTTCTGTGCACTTCTGGTACTGAGTAAACAGCTAAGTTGTTCCAGAATCCCATCTCAACCCAAAGGCAGGTTGCCTTTTCAAACCACCAATTATGTGCTCTAAACAGGTACAAAGGATGACCAGATCTCCCAGGTGCCTGGGGTCCTGAAGAATGGGGTGTTTTGAAAGTGGTGGCTGGAACACAAAGCAGTTGTGTTTGAGGCTTCACCTCTCTACAGAACAGCAAGCAAAGTCAGTGCCCTAGATGTGTTTCAAGACAGGTCATGGAGAAAAGGGAATTGCAGTCTTCCACAGTGTGTCAGGGCCATGGGAACAGTTATGTGAATACCTAAAGAGGAGATCTGCTCTGGCCAAGTCATGAGCAGTTGCATTTCACACTCATTCTTTTCTTATTTGCCACCAAAAATAATGTATGATTGAACTAACCATATTGTTTTAGAAAAAAATGCATTGTCAACCAAAGACTTCAAATAATGGAAAATCTGGAAATCTCTTGTGACTCTGCTCCAGTACTAACACCCTCACTATTACAGACTTATTTCTGCTCTCAATTTTTTGAACTTCAGCTTCCACATTTCAGAGTAAAGAACTGCTCTATCTAGATACTTTTTTGTGTAGACACTTTTTAACCCCAACCAAGTTATCTCTTAGCTGTCTCTTTGATCAGCTAAATAGATAGAATTTCTTAAATCTCTCTTTGTAGGGTGCATTTTTCTCACCAAGAACCATTTTCATTCAGTCTAGGATTTGAGCTGAACAAAGCTGAGGGAAAAACTTTGGCCAGACTCTGTTTTGAGAAAACTTAGGAGATAGATGTTAGTATCTGATTACATTTGGTGTTAATATAAACTTGATTATGCAGCAATAAATTCTGCAGCTTGTATTGTTTTGCAATGACAAAAACCTGAGTCATCCATTACACTTCTCTGTGAACTTCTTCCCTTTGAAATGATTATAACAAGCATGATTATATTGCATCAATATAAATCAACAGTGATGCCCTGTCCTGGTTACAATATATTGACGTTTTATTCACAACATCATGGGTTTCTTTTCAGGCATTTTCAAAAGTATAAATCTCCCTTTCAGGGTGCTCAGTAGCAAAATTAGCATTTGCTTTTTGTCCCTGTGTTACAATTTTTTCATGGTTGTCAGTCCAAGTATTTGGCCTTCAGAGCTGTCTGAGGGAAAGCATAAATCAGATATATAAAAATCCAGTATATAAAATTGTGAGTTCTCTCACAAGCAAGAAAAAAGTTCCTTTTTGCAAGTGTAAAAGTGAAGGTGAATCTCTGTTTAAAAGTGTGGTCACTGTTTTTTCACTTCAGAAAACTTTGCAGTATTATGTTACTACAGTGAGAAAATTGTTATAGGTCAGTTAAAGGCCAGTAAATTGTAACATGCTCTTGCATCTCCCATAGAAGAAATCATGATCTCATGATGGAAATGTTCTCTGGCTATATTATTACTGCAACTTGTCCTCTAAGAACGAGGGCAGAAGCTCGTAATGGATATGGTGCCGGCACAGTTACAGGAGCGTACTCTCCTATCCACATGCCTCTGCACCACTTCTCCTCCCACAGAAAGGTCAATGACAGAGAGGTGAGAGGATTTACATACGCAGTGCCCTAGAAAGAAGTACTTCTAGCTAGGTTGGGCCTAGGTTGTAAACAGTCCCACTTATTTCAGCTAAACATTATTAGGGTCATAAAATGTCTCAAGATTCATGCAAACTTCATGCCAACTTGGCTGCAGCCCAGGTTCATCTGCTGTAAAAGCCTCCTGAGAACAGCTGGGGAGCTTGGGAGAACCCTGAGTCAGAGCCCAAAAGGGGTTGCTTTGAGAGGTTTCGTGTCCATTTTTGGCAGGCCAGTTTTCTGTGGGATGAAAACACTGCAAAAAGAAAAGGAGGTCTTACAGCATCTTGAGGCCCTCTGTGCCTGTACGTGACATCTCCAAGTCAATGGCTGGGGCATCCTGGTTTTCGGGTTCATCTGAAAGTGGAGGTGTACTGCTTTGGAAAACAGCTGAGACTGTGGTGTTGTGAGGTGAGGTTTTGCAGTGCTTCTGGCTTCCATGCTCCAGTGTACAAGGTTGGCCCAGTAATGCTCAGAAATTATTTATTATGCAGGCTTTCTTTTCAAGGCAGCGGCCTTTCCTTCTCAGGAAGGTAACAGCTTGTTCCTCTCTCTTTGCAAAATCACTGACTGCCACATTTAACTAGTGGTTGGGCTCAGTGCTTGTCCTACTTTTCCCCATCCAGTGGCGGGGCATGGGTATGGGGGGACATTCAACAGAGTAACCCAAGGCTAGAGTTGCAGCCTGGGGTTGGGTTTGGGAGGATGGGGGCATCCCACTTGGATCAATGCAAGGCATACCAGGCATACTGGTGATGCCAGCTGTGATAAAGCTGGAGGGGTGAGAGATGCTGGAGCCAAGAGTGTCAGCGAGCTCCCGCACATCTCTGAGGTCATCAGCTCTGACCAGGGCATGCTGTAGTACAGGGAGAGAGGGGAGGCCCTCCCAGGCCCAGGAAAGGGCTGTGCTCCAGTGGCAGGAGAGTAATAAGGCTGCGGCAGCCTGGCGCTGCCTGATTACCTTACAGTGACATGATGACATGCTTTCCAGTTCCAGGGGACATCTTCCCAAAAGAGATTTTGTATGCTAATCCCTTCTCCCCCCAACAGCCAGGCCTGAGGCTGCCGGTTGCCTGAGCTGCCAAATTCCCAGCAGGAGTACCCTCTGGTGCACTGATAAGAGGGGATAAAAGCCACTCTACCCAAGCTCCCTTGGCTGTGGTGGGTTCTCCCCAGAGCCCTGTGCAGCCAGCCCCCCACTGGATGCTCCTCCCCACCCTGGGAGGGTGATGCAATCACCCAGTCACCCAGTGGGGATGGTGCCTTCGTCCAGGCAAGCCTGTACCACCACTCCACAGATGGGGCCACCCGAGACCATGGGGAGAAGGGAGAGGATTCCATAGCTCACCATGCCTGTCTTGGTGACTCTGTCAGCATCTGTCTCCTTTGCTGTGCTGGTCATCCTGTGAAGCAAAACTGGGCATGCCAGTGATGGACGAGGCTCTTCTCCAAGGGATTACCACTGCCTGAAATACAGGCAGCTCTTTGATCCAAAGCTCAGCGAGCAGAAGAGGGTCTGCTCTCTCCCATGGTGATCTCTGAAGCTACCCATGACCCCTGGGGCTAACAAAAATATATCCCACCGGTCAGAGCACCCTGAGGGTTTGCTCAGCTGTGCTAATAGAAGCCTCCTCTGGGAGCTGGGAATGGCTGGAGTAGACCACAGATCTTGTCATGGACATAAGAGCACTAATACACAGCTCTTTTGTTGATACTCCTGTCCCATGGGGAATTCACCAGTGACCAAACACTTGGGCATATAAGCTCCTCTGCTCTGCTGCAAAAGATCTGAAATACAGTCAAGTTTCGGGCTCCTAGTGTTTTGATTGGCTTTGCTGTCATGCCTTCGGAGATAACTCTTTTAATTTACATTGCACCCAACACTCCCAGTCAACCCTGAATTGTATGGGACCTGCTGCTCCAGCTGGATCCCTACAAATCTACCTGATGGGATTCATCCCAGAATCCTCAAAGAGCTAGTTCGTGTCACTACACAACCTCTCTCGATGATTTTTTTAGCAGTCTTGAGCAACCAGAGAGGTCCCAGCTGACTGGAAGCTGGTGAAGGTTGTCCAAGTTTTCAAGAAGGGCAAGAAGGAGGATCCTGGAAACTACAGGCCTCTCAGTCTCACTTCAGTGCCTGGTAAAGTTTTGGAGAAGATTATTCTGGGAGGTATTGAAAAACATCTGAAGGACAATGCAGTTATTCATCACTACCCGCACGGCTTCATGAGAGGAAAGTCCTGCTTATCCAACCTGATTTCCTTTCATGACAAGGTAACCCACCTAGCTGATCAAGGGAAGCCAGTTGATGTAATCTTTTTGGATTTCAGTAAAGCTTTTGATATTCTCTCATAGGATCCTTCCGGACAAAATGCCCATCACAATCACACAGCTGGATAAACATATCATGTGGTGGGTGAGCAACTGGCTCAAGAGTTGACCACAGAGGGTAATAGTGAATGGGGTGACATCAGACTGGCGACCTGTCACTAATGGCCTTCCACAGGGCTCCATCTTAGGCCTGTGCTCTTCAACATCTTCATAAATTACTTGAATGCAGGACTGGAAGGGATACTAAGTAAGTTTGCAATTGATACAACATTGGGAGGAGCTGTTGACTCCCTCGAAGGAAAGGAGGCCCTGCAGAGAGACCTTGTCAAATACGAGGGCTGGGTAATCACCAACCCTATGAAGTTCAACAAGGGGAAGTGCCAGATTCTGCACCTGGGATGGGGCAAATCTGGATGTACAGACAGACTGGGGAACGAGATGCTGGAACACAGTGCCACAGAAAGGAATCTGGGGGTCCTGGTCGATGGCAAGTTGAATATGAGTCAGCAGTGCCCCGGCAGCCAGGAGGGCCAACCATGTCCTGGGGGGCATCAGGCAAAGCATCACCAACCAGTTGATGGAGGGGATTGTCCTGCTCTGCTCTGCACTGGGGCAGCCTCACCATGAATATTGTGTGCAGTTTTGGGCACTGCAATATAAGAACAATATTAAGCTCTTAGAGAGCATCCAAAGGAGGGCAACGAAGATGGTGAAGGGCCTTGAGGGGAAGGTGTATGGGGAGCAGCTGAGGTCACTTGGTCTGTTCAACCTGGAGAAGAGGAGACTGAGGGGAGACCTCACTGCAGTCTACAACTTCCTTGCGAGGAGAAGAGGAGGGGCAGGCACTGATCTCTTCTCTGTGGTGACCAGTGATCAGTGACAGGACCCGAGGGAATGGTCTGAAGTTGTGTCAGGGGAGGTTTAGGTTGGATATTAGAAGGAGGGTTTTCACCCAGAGGATAGTTGGGCACTGAACAGGCTCCCCAGGGAAGTGGTCACAGCACCAAGCGTGATAGAGTTCAGAAAGCATTTGTACAATACTCTGGGGCACAAGGTATGACTCTTGGGGATGGTCCTGTGCAGGGTTAGGAGTTGGACTGGATGACCCTTGCGGGTCCCTTCCACCTCAGCATATTTTGTGATTCTGTTAGCCAAGCAGCATCCCATTAAACAAAAAGAAAACCTTGTTGCAGAAAAATGTCCTATGACTAACAGGTTTGTCACTCCTTCAGAAAGCTCTTTTGAGAAAATGAGTTTGGTTTTGCAGACAAATCATGTCTCTTTAGTCAATCTACACTCTAATCAGGTGAGGTAAATGCCCACAGACTAGTTATGGGGGCCGTATAAATACCTCCATAGAGGCATCGAGAGATAAAATGCAAAGATATTTACTATTTTATGAGGCTCGTTCCTTTCCCTGGGATCTAAGGAGACACGCTTCATTGAATGTCAGTAAAATGTCTTTGATATTGTGAAAAATCTCCTAGTTTTGATAAGTTTGATGTTTTCAAAAATAACTGTGTATTAAGTATTGTCTATGGTGCTGGTGACCTTTACTGTCACATTTCTGAGTCTCAAGTGGCCATACATGGTTGTGATAGAGTAAGGACTCTGTGTGACTTGGGAGTCCCGTAACACAGGAGCTCTCCAAAAGTATTAAGTGTTCGGCACTAAGTCAAGGCACTGTAAATTCTACTCAGTGTGTTTCATATCCAAATGCTTTCTGCCATTTAGCTTTTTGGTGATTGATTTGTACCATTGCAGGTACCAGGCATATTTTCTGAGCTTAAAGGACACTGTTGACTATTTTAGAAATTGTACGTAACTCAACATTCAAACCCTTTGTGCTGCTGACACAGACAATGCTAATACATGGAGTTGATGAGAATTGCATTTGCCAGGTCTGGCCCTGGGAGTGGGCAGCCATCCAAGGTTTCATTTCCTTGGTGATGTTGTCAGAAAGGTAGGTGAGGCAGTAGCCCCAGTTGCTTATTTTAGGTGACACAGACTGTTGCTTTCATAGAAAGTCCTTTCTGCAAAAAGTGAGAAGGAGGTGGCAAAAACATCCAAGCCCCTCAACACTGCTTGCTGGTGAAATTGTGCAGAGAAAGTTTGTTCCTTCCCCGTAGACTTTTAATCAAGGTTTATGAAAAGGTCTCAGAGGAAATAGTACAATTTTTTTGTATGTATGAGTGTTCCACTCCCATTACAATGTCTTGCTCTGGACCCTTTGGCCTGTTCAGGGTCATTAGCCACCACTCAGTAATAGGGATATCTGTAGGAACAGAAAGGGTCGATGTATCTTGAGGTTCTTGTGTCTTAGTGGAAGGCATGTCAGAAGACCGGCAACTGGGGATGAGACACGATGTGTTACAGGTTTATTTCAGTCATGATCTTCACCCTCCTGCATACCCTGGGTTAAAGAAAATGCTGATTTTCCTTCCTTGTTTTTGTTTCAGTTGCTGATTGCTGTTAATGACTTCAAAGCCCCACCCTTTCTATTAATGGATCACTGCCCAAAACACGCCCACTTTTAGTTCCTTCTGTGGTTTAAACAGGTGTTCTTTCTATCCCATGGTAAATATGAGCTGACTTTTTAAAGTCAAGTTGTACTGCTCACAGCCTAGAAGCATATCTTGCTTTTGCGATTACTCTCGATGGCTGCAAATTTAGGTTATATCAATCCCGAACAACTAGTATCTGGGAGGTGGTCCTGACTGATGCTAAAACTGCTGCTTCTGATGAATGGTCCAGTAAATTTTCAGATGAGAAGGCTATCTGAATTTAAAGCACCTAGTGGGCAGAGAAATGACTGTCTGCTGTTGCAGAGTGCAATGTGAATGGATTTTTGTCATTTCAAACCCCTAAAGGCTGTATTTATAGCAGGAGAGGGGACTGCAGCACCCCACCCAGGTATGCTGCCTGGTGTGGTATGTGCCTTCTGGTACTGTGGCGGGTGAGTGGTCATCCCACATCACTCCTGCTGAAGGTCGTGGGTGAAATGTGTTCAGCAAACTCCAGCAATATGATGGGCAGTTGTTCTTCACATCTGCTCACCACCAAGAGGAGGAGGGAGGTGCAGCACTCAAGGGACTGGAGAAGGACTCAGCACATTCAACTTCCTTGGAGGGAACCTGCTGTCCTTGCTTGGAAACAGATCCCTTGCCCCCAGGAATGCTGCTTAGGACAATAGGAAGAGTCCTGGGGGGATGACTTTGGGAGCTAAGGAATTCCAGAGCATGGGAATAAGATATGTGTCATCAGCTGACACACACTTCATCCCCAGCCAAAGCCAAAATCCATCACTACTCTCCAAGAGAAGACACATTTATATTTGCTCTTTTTACGGTGCTGGAGGAGGATAGGCCACAGCCAGTGGTGCCAAAATATCACCTCAAGAACATCTTTGTGATGCATTGTTATCTAGATTCTGCCAAGGTGGGGTGGGAGGGACCATGCCCTGGCATGATCAGAAGTCCTTTAGCTTACTTTTGCTTTCCTGCCAAAAGTAGCACAAAAACTCCTCCAAAGAAGGAAGACCAGCACTTTGTCCCTTCACAGCTGCCTCCAAATCAAGACAGAAACCTGTCTGTCCTGCAGCACTCGGGCAGTGAGGGATCAGTCATTTTGGGGGAGATCAGGCGTTGACCCATGCAGATCCAAGCTGAGTTAAGGGGTGCTTGTCAGCCCAGGATAGCACAAACTCCCCCCAGGGTGGGGAGGGACCGAGGTCTGTGCTCCTTTGTAGCACTGTTTCTCCTTCAAAGCCTGCAAGCCACCACAGTAGGCAAGGCAGGGTGAGGATAGGCTGGAGAAGAGAACAGTGGGCTGTGGGTGAGGACCAGCGTGCATGGAAAACTGCTCACCTGTGCTCCCAGGCATGTCTGCTGAAGCATGGCATGGACAGACCAGTCCAGCTGAGGAGCAAAATGGCACTAGGTACACAGACCTGCACAGCACTGTGCAACGTGGCAAATGGCTCCTATGCAGCTGCTTTCTGCACAGGTTTAGGCCAAATGACAGACTTGACCTGGCTGTGCTGGCACAGGGGACTCAGGCAAGAGATCTCAGGTAAGCAGGAGTTAAAGCAGGAGATCATAACTCAGCTAGCAGACCCTTTACTAGTATTTGCCAGGTCTCATCTGCCTGCAGGAGAGAGGGACAAGGGGAGCCAGGGCACCTTCTGAGCAGAAGGCAGGCAGCAGCATGACTGTGTCGCAGAGCAGCGGGCACTCAAGGTCTGTGCGTGGGGATTAGCAAGGGAGTGGGGCATTTTCCAGAATTCATATTCAGTGTGCTTAGCTTAATCCACTGTTTTGCTCCATTCCCTCTCAAGCACCACCAGATACGGCAATTTTCAAAGCCCTTTTTGGGGTGAGTTCTTTGTTTGTTTTGTGCGTTTTTTTCTAAAATACTGCAGAGGCAATGTAACACAGCATACGTGCTGCGCCATTCTGGAAGATGGAAAACAAAAGCTAAAAGAGGATGGTTAACCTTTTCTAATTGTCGTAGCACAGGACTAGTTGCCAGGAGGAACTTGAGTGCTAATCCTACTTTACTCATCATGTGACCTTTGGGTAAGTTACCTAATTAACTTGTCCTTCGGTCTGTGGAGCCTGCAAAGAGCAGGTGTTTCAGTGAAACCCAGAATTACTGAGCCAACATGTGGCCTCAGGAAATAACCAGGAAATAAAACCCGCTGCACTTTTTTAAAGGTGGCATTAATACAGAGAATTAAAATCTCCTGGTGTAAATTTAAGCCCGCCTTTTAATCTTTTGGTGGGGTACAGACTATTTAGTTGAAGGGAAGGTCATGCTGGATGACATTTCGTATTTGTGGAGGAGTGATATAGAAGTTATCTGATCATATTATAACGAAGTCAGTTCTGTTCTCCTGGAGTTCATTTACTTCTACTGAATGTGCACGGATCCTGATTTCCCCTGACCAGCTTGTGCAGTTGCTTCTTGGAGTGCTCTTCAAATACCACTGGGGCTGCCCTCTAGAAGGATGTGGGATTACCCCTCTTTTTCCTTACATTTGAAAGGAGTTTTCCAGCTGAATTGATGCAAAAAGGTATAGTTCTCCCTTGATTCCAAGTTTTTTCAGATTCAGTTTCTCACCCTTCCTGTGTATTTCTTTTTCATAAACTCACTTAAACTGCAGCTGAATCTCTTTTCTTCCTGAAATTATTTGGTATTAGGTACATAAACACAGTAGGATTCTTCATGCTAATATGAAATAAAAAGATACTAGCAATCTTTCCCAGAGATCATCCTATTGCTGGTGAAAGATCTTTCACCCTGCATTGGAAAAAGCACTTTACAGAGCTATTTGCTCCCTCTTTAGCATTTGGTGTCAAAGAAAATGCCATTGCATCTCTGCTGTGGATTACAAACACATCATTTATTATTATCTGGCACTCAGGAGGCAAGCCTGCCTCCTGAGGTAGGTATCGTTTGTTTTCTAGTTTGATCTCTCTTTCATTTAAAGAGGGAGCTTTTTAGGGAGATTTTTTTTCAATGAACCAGTCCACACTCTTCTTCTCTTTCAAGGAAGTTTGGTCTTCACAATCTTTTGCTACAATTGTCCAATACAGTTCCAACAGAGGGTTTATTTAAATCTTTCCTTTTTATAATATGCTGTGGACTGGACAGCTGAAATGCAACCTTGGTTTGGATTAATGGTTTCTACAAGCAGATTTCCAGAATCAGGTTTTGATCCGTTTTTATTTAAAAGTGCCCATAACCACGATGGTCTAATTGAAACCGGAGGCGCTTGCTGCAGACTAAGGAACAATTCAATGGGATTAAGGCAGTGTCAAATCTGGGCAGTTGTGATTAAATTTGGCAAATATTAACTGCAAAATCTTGGCTCAAATCCTAGCCAATATGTATTTGAGCAGTTCCCCAGAAAAGAGTGGAGCTGAGCCTTGCCTGAGGTGTATCAGTGTGGCTGTTCTAACACGTCTTTCCATTGTCTTCACTTGACAGAAGCTAAGGATTTTGGCTCACAAAGGGCAAGCTCTTTGAGGGATGTTAAGTTTGGAGTTTGGAAAGAGCAATTTCCAGGGGAAAAAAAGTTTGCAACATGACAATGAAACCAGACAGAAACCCTATTGCCTTGAAAAATATAGGAGTGAGAACCTTTCCCAAAAACCCAACAAGCTCCTTGGGGCATGTCCACACCGTGCCATGAAACACGTTGCAACTATCCCAATGCTAGCCACAGAGGTAATGGCAGGACCAGAAGCAGAAAAACTGTGTCAGTGTCTTCTCTGCTCAAAGTATAATATCCCATGATTTCAAGAAATGGCTCACCTCCCCTCAGGTTTTGTATTGTGCTCAATGGGGTTTAGTCTGGGCTTTTTGCAAAGGGAGTATGGACATACTAGCATATTCCGTCACCCGGACAATAAGCCTTGGGACATGAAAAGGAAGAATTTCTTTTTCTGTGACAACAGGACAATGTAATTTGCCCCTGATTACATTGTTAATAGACTGTTAGAGGTTGTTTTGTTCTTCACATGCTCTTCAGAACAACTCATCATAAATCTATCCACAAACTGAAGCAGAAATAATTTTAACAGCATGTTTATCACAAAGAATATCATGCAATGAGTGCACTATGCCAGTTCTAGTGGTATTTTTTACTTGGGGGAGTTGTTTTGTTTATTTGGTTGGTTTGGTTTTATTTATTTGGTTGGGGGGTTGGGGTGTTTTGTTTTGTGTTCGTTTTGTTGTTTGTTTTTTTTTTTTTTTATTTATTTCTACAGCTGCCCATTAGGCTCTAGGATAAATCTGAGGTGCTGATATCCATCTATGAATCTGCTGCTTCTCTGTGAGACTGCCAGTCTGACTCAGAGCCAAGTTTTGCAGAGGTTCCACAGCTGGAGTGACTAGGTCATTGGCAGCCAGGATCTCCCAACTTTGAAACTGCTCCCCTCTTGTCCTTTGGCCTGAAGTAACCCGTTGAATCTATCTACATACACGTGTGAGCATCAAGCTTCCAGAATAATGTTGACCAACTGGAGAGAGTCCAGCAGGCAGCAACAAGAGGGCTAGAAAACATGAGCTATGAGGAAAGATTGAGAATTGGGTTTGTTTAGTCTAGGGAATTGAAGATGGGTAGATGTGGTAACACCCTTCAAGTGTGTGAAAGGCTACTGCAAGGAGGAAGGATAAGTTGCTCTTCATGTCTGCTGGGGACAGGAAAGGAAGTAGCAGGCTCACAGTGCAAAAAAGGGAATTCAGGTGAGACATTAAAAGTAATTTTCCAATTGTGAGACTTGTGCACCACTGGGATGGTTTGCTGTGTGCAAGTGGTCTTTTTGGAAGGCTTTGGCAGCAGTTGAGATAACTCTCTCATCACCTTCAGCATGGTTGATCCTATCTGGAGGCTGGTAGAAGGACAAAATAAACTTTAAAAGTTTATTCTAGCTCCATTTTGTGTGATTTCTGCTAAGGATGCAGAGCTGATTCTTAATTCTCTGGTGAGTGTTTTGTGACCAGGCCACCGTCTGGTTTTACAGACTGTTGTCTGATGGAGGAAGCAATTTGGGGGAGGTGTCCATCTTCAGATTGTCCAGAAGAATATCCCCAAAACACCACAGGGAGTTACAGATGCAAACAAGCATGAAGGGCAGCTTTCAGCTGATGTAAAATTAAGGCTCCCTACTGGACCAGTTGCCCTTGGCAATGTCCAAATCATACCTGCAGTGGTGGCCAGTGTGGTGGCCTTGCACTGAGGTACACCTTGGTGCCCCAGCAAATAGAGTCAGACAGACACCCAAACACTTAGGAGCAGGCAGGAGTTGCTGAGTTTCTTTATGTAACTCGATAAAAGGAATAGAAACAGAACAAAAGCAAAACCTGAAGCACACAACAGTCTCTCCTCTGGTTTCACAGGGAAGCAAGTTCCAACACTGTCAAGTCAAAGATTAAATAAAAAGAAAAAGCCAAGGGCACACTGCCATGCATATATTAGGCCTGTGTAAAACAATGGTGCACATGCCCTCACAGATATAAACACCGTGAGGCAAGCAGGGTGCCTTAAGACCTGACAAAGAAGCTGCCTTTTTTCAGCAGATTCATTGGGCCTGTATTTTTATCCCTTCCTTTTCTGTAATCCTGTCCATTTTTAATGACGGAGCATTATGCAACTGGTGTTGGCCTGGAGGGGTACCCTGTCATGGACCAGCACAGGAGGAGTGGAGGCTTGGATGGCAGTGGTGGCCTATGGATCCCCAGGTTGTGGCCACCCATGATGCTGCTCTCCGGAGAGGTTGGAACTCATCTTCACTGCAACAAACCAGGGACTACTGGGCAGAAATCTCCCATGCAGCTAAGCCAGCACAAGTACCATTGGCTAATTTAGAATTAGAAGACATTTCAGACATACCCACAGAGAGCAACTCTCCCCTGTTTGTGAGTTCAGTGCCTTTCTGTTGCACTTCTTTGCCCTTTTGTCCTCTTCTGTGACTCTTCTGGAATTTAAATTTGAGATGCACACATCAGCCAAGGGCCAGCAAGCTCCTTCAACCTTCCACTTCATTTGCAACAGACCCATTTCTAAGTAGGAATAATGATAGATGCTGATGAGGTGCAAGATTTGACATTCGTCTGGAAGTGCAGAGGCATGCAATTTCTAATTTCACAAAAATCTAGAAATGGATGGATATTTTTCTCTTTAGTCTGCAAAGCTTTGAAGGTCAGCAATGCATTTGAATTTTCATAGCTTTCAAAAGTGCTTGTTTTTCCATGGATTTGCTAGTTGCTCAGATTTTTAAATCCATCAGTCAGTAGCCCAGTACTTGGAATGTGTGTGTGTGTCCTGAACATATCTGCTGACATGCACCAAGGGAGGAGAAAGCAGTCCTGCTGACTAGTCTAATGCTGGCACCAAGTCAGGGCTGGACTAACAATGCCATCAGATGCTTTAGAAATACTTAGCAGGACAGATAGGTGTGTGCCCTAGGCAGCAGGATTGCAATCTTCATGTGTTGTCCAATGAAATAAATCAAATAATTTTGGTGATCACGATCAGTGTTAAGGTTTTTTTGCATTTGTGTATCTGGAGGGATCTTTGATGGGGTGCCAAAGCATTCACTTATTTTTATAGTTGGGGTTATTCCTCCAAGTAAGACTCAGACACCTACTTCCTATGTATGAGCTCACAAATGCAGCTGATGTGACTGCAAGTCACATTGTGTGCCCAAGTTGTCTCAGGGAGCACAGATCACCTGGATCCCAGATGGCCAGGAGCCATTCACATGGGACAGGGACAGGGTCAGAGCAGGGTGCATCTGGTGCAGCTGGGATGCAGGCTCTCTATGAACTCCTGGTTGTTCTTCCTACGGCTGCTTGGGGCAAAGGTTACTGAGTTCAGCGTCGCTCTCTGCTCCATGTATACAGGATGTACTAATGCTTTAAAATGCCACTGAATGAAAAGTGTTTTATGAATAAAGGGTATTAAGCTTTTGTACAATGCTGTGGCTCTTGTATTTGCTTTGGGTCCTGAACACCCAGCCCAAGTTACTGGAGCAAGTAATCTCCCAGTGCCTGTTGCCGCATGCACCACAAACTGCTGTGACACACACAGCTGTCTCATGAATCTAACTCAGGGTTTTAGCCTCATTGCACTGCTTCAGATGCCAGTTGGAGGGACTTCCTCTTCTCTTATACAATGGTGTTTGGGTAGGGTTCTTTCTCTGGAGAAAATCCTGCAGGGGAATCCCAAGCCAGATCTTTCCTTGACTGCCACTCCTGCCAGCTGCACATCTAGTACTGCAGATCTTGCTGAGACTAAACAACAATTTTTAAGGTTGTTGAGGAATTCTGCTTGAATGAATGTAGCTAAATCTGCACACCTCAGCAGGAAGCACTCTTCAGCCAGTACATTTATGGAGGATTGTGGCACTTAATGCACTATGGAGCAAGCCATGGGGTTGTTACGAGAATAAAGCATTCTGGCTGCTGTCATATCACACTGGGACCAGTCAAACTGGAATACCCCAGTATAGAGCCCTTGACTTTACGTAAGTGACAGGGCTGGAGTCCTCCAGGAGACTAAATTGTCATGTGCCTCTGGCAGAGGTCAATAGAAAGTGAGGCCAGCCCAGGCAGTAATATCAGAGGCACCCCAAATGGAAGGAAACATAATTAAACTGATTAAATGAGTCATGCCTATATAATCCTGTGCTGCAGAGGTAGGCAGAAAATCCCACCCTTACCACTCTGAGCTGCAGATAGCAGCATCTGGCAAAAAGCTTCTTATTGTAGGTACCAAGATGCTGGTGTCAGTGTTATTTCCTAGAGAAAGGGTGGCATTTTTGCTTCACCGAAGCATGACAAAGCAAGAACGGTCAGTATCTGGCCTGCGCTCAAGTGTCAGGGTGTCTTGTAACTGAGGCACACAATAACTGCATCTTCGTGAAACTCCTGAAATGGAGGAAGTATGAGGAAACCAGAAAGATTAGTCCAGTAGGCATACAATTTATTTGTGCATATTTCCACAGACAAGATTTATGTCAATAAAGTAACTGCAGCTCCTTTTGGAGCAGCCACAGAAGGATGGGATAAGTGCACTTTAAAAAAGGTGAACTGCCTTAAAGTGGGTTTGACTGTGGACCAGTTTATGAAGCTGTGAGAACTTGATGTGTCATGACATCCTCGGACTATTCAGGCGGAAGAGGAGATTGACCGCTTCTAAAGTCAAGTATTTCCAGGGCCACCAGAGTAGACTCAGTGGTCTCACAAATAGGACACCAACTGGGATTGTTTGGTGTCTGGTTTTGAGGACTGGGTGTGTGACATCAGACAAGTCCCATCACTGTGGTGTACTCTCTTTTCCCTGTTTGTCCTTTCTCTTCCTTGCTTACACTTGCCAACTTTTCAGACCGTACACAGGCCATTACTAAGTGTTCATACAAGAGTTCATGTGCCCTTTAATGTCTCTAACTATGAAGGTAGCAGTTTAGTTTCCAAATATTGTTCAATCCTTCTAATACACAGAGCTATTTCTTTCTACTGTCTCTTACTAAGCAGTAAAAGTACTGGAAAGTCTTTCTGTTCTCCTACCCTGGAGACAAATGGGTAAACATTTCCAACACAGTCATCTTTTTAGCTGACAGAGGGACAGGCCCATCTCCCAGGGGCTGGTCCAGGGTTGTCATTTCCCTAAAAGTGTGAGGATGAACATGAAGGCTGTGCTCATCATCAGCTTTTATGTCACTATTCTAAATGTGACATAATCAGAGAAGGCTGCTTCTCTGGGAGCAAGAGGGGTTTAAGGAGGAGGCCACTAGCTCAGCTAACAGACCATTTACTAATATTTGCTGCCCTGCAAATATTGCAATAGGGCAATGAAGCCAAGCGGGCATCTCGAATGTCTTGCCTCAGGCTATGCCTTTGCCTCAGAGAGGAAACTGCAGGCCTAAGGGATCCATCTCTCTCTGTCTAGCTAGTTCATGCATGTGCCATGAGCAAAACAAGCCTAGGTGAGGTCCCTCAAGTATAAATAGCCACACCAGAATGTCGATGAGGCTTTCAGCTGGCAGGATGTCAGCTACCTCAGGTATGTCTGCCCATGCCGCTCTACCCATCCTGCTCTTGCATTTCCCAGCTGCAGCCTGCATAGCTGTAGAGCTAACACAGATGGAGAATCCAGCTCCCTTGCTCCCAAGTGTCCAAGGAATGACCCAGCCATCTGCAGGAATCATTACCGTCCTCCGCAAGAGGGGACAAGGTCAAACCAATTGAATGTTGTCTAAAGAGGATCTTGGGGAGGGAATGTTTTCATTACAACAGTTCATCTTTCTTTTCACAGTTCATCAAAAGCAGGCCTTCTGCATACACACGCAAGACAAATAGGACTGAGGGGTGATGACGGATACTGTAGGCCCGTGGTGATTGGGATGACCCTCCACTCACACAGTTGATCAAAGGCAAGTAAAACAATCAGCCAGTCATCAGCAAAGATGTAATATTAAACTCCCCAAACACCTCATTTAATTAAGTCTTTATGATCAAAATCTCCATACCAGATCTTTTAAGTTAAACACTCTTAGACCTTGCCCTAAGATAGCAGAAAAGGACTTCCGGAGGGAAAAGGTCTGTAAAAAAATTATTAATAAAATAATGTCTCTTCCCTCTACCCTCCCAAATAATTTGCTTTCTGAGAGGATACACTTCTATCTGATTTGCCCAGGCAGAGCTCAGAAAGCAAGCTGGGGTGCCTCATACCCAGCACTTGTTCCTGCTTATTGTGCTGCAGACAAAAAGCAGGAAACAACAAAGCTGCCATTTATGATGTCATATTCTTGTTGGGGTGATGACTATGATGTGAACCTGCTGCTGGCCTTACAAGTCTGAGCCAAAGCTGACTGAAAAATGTTAGGCCTGGGCAGGTGCAGTGCCACTGCAGGAGGGGAGGAGGGGTGGAAGGGAACAGGCATACACCAGAGATATATCAGTGTGGAGCATGCCTGCGCTGTTCAGCCTGGTCCCCAGAGAGTAAAAATTTCTGAGCCAGACTCAAGTCAAAAACAAGATGGAACGTGAAATGCAGATGTCCTGGAGGTGGAGCTGGAATTTATAGTAAAGAGTATCTAAGCTGTTAGAGCAGGTCCAGAGGAGGGGCACAGAAATGATCAAAGAGTTGGAGCAATTCTTCTACACAGAAAGGCTGAAAGAGTTGGGGTTGTTCAGCCTACAGAAAGAAGTCTCCAGGAAGACCTTAATGTTACCTTTCAATACTTAAAGGAACCTGGTAAGAAAGATTTTTTTTACCAGGACCTGTAGTGACAGGAAAAAGAGTAACAATTTTAAAGTGCAAGACAGTAAATTCGCAGTATCATCACAGTTGTAAGAGATCTTAAAGATCATCTAGTCCAACCATCAACCAAATGCCACCATTATCACCCCTAAACTGTATCCTCAACTGCCACATCCAGTTGCCTCTTGAGCACTTCCAGAGACAGTGACTCCACCACCTCTCTGGGCAACTTACTGCAATGCCTAACCATTCTTACAGTGAAAAAATATGTTCTAATATCTAATCTGAACCTCCTCTGGTGCAATTTCCTCTTGTCCTTTTACTTGAGACACAGCAGAAGAGACTGACCTCCACCTCCCTACAACTTTTCAGGTAGCTGTAGAGAGTGAGAAGCTCCCCCCAAACCTCCTCTTCTCCAGACTAAACAACCCCAACTCTCTCAGCTGCTCCTCATAGGGCATATTTTCTAGACCCTTCACCAGTTCCGTTACCCTGCTCTGGACATACTTCAGCACCTCAATGGTTGTTTGGAGTGAGGGGCCCAGAACTGGACACAGTACTTGAGGTACAGCCTCACTATTGCCAAGTACAGAGGGACAATCACTTCTCTAGTTCTGCTGGCCACACTATTTCTGATACATGCCAGAATGCCATTGGCCTTCTTGGCCACTTGGGCACACTGCTGGCTCATATCAAGCCAGCTGTCAACCAACACCCCAAAGTCACTTTCTGATGAGCAGCTCTCAAGCCACTCTTGTAGCAGTCTGTAGCACTGCATGGAGTTGCTGCGACCCAAGTGCAGGACCCAGAACTTTGCTGTAGTAAACCCCATGCATTTGTCCTCAGCCTGTTGATCCAGTCTGCCAAGATCTCTCTGTAGAGCTTTCCTGTCCTCCGGCAGATCAACATTCTCACTTAACTTGATATCGTCTGTGAACTTACTGAGGACGCACTCAACCCCCCTGTCCAGATCATCAATAAAGATATTAAACAGGACCAGACCTAATACTAAGCCGTGGGGAACACCACTAGTGACCAGCTGCCAGCTGGATTCAAGTCCGTTCACCACCATTCACTGAGCCCATTCATCCTGCCACTTTTTAACCCAATGAAGAGTACACCCGTCCAAGCCATAAGCAGAAAGTTTCTCCAGAATAATGTTGTGAGAGATGGTGTCAAACACTCTACTGAAGCCTAGATATACAACACCCTCATCTGCTAAGTGGATCGCTTTGTCATAGAAGGAAATCAGGTTGGTCAAGCAGGACCTACTATTTGTAAACCCATGTTGGCAGGGTCCAATCCCCTGGTTGAATAAGATTGGATATAAGGAAGAAATTCTTTATGACGAGGGTGGCAAGACATTGAAACCAATTCCCCAGAGAAGTTGTGGATGCCCCATCACTGGAAGTGGTCATGGTTAGGTTGAACAGGGCTTGGAGCAACCTGATCGAGTGAAAGAGTCTCTGTTGATTACAGAGGAGTTGGATAATTGGTCTTTAAGGCCTGTTCCAATCCAAATCATTCTATGACTCTGATCTCCAGATGTCTCAGACCCCCATCTTTATATGAAATACATCCTGCTTTGGAAGCTTCTCTCTCCACTGATCAGAGGAATCTGAGTAACTAGCTTAAACTAGCTGGATAAACGAGCAGACATGAGTCCCATCCTTTAGCTTTGTAGTAAGTATTGTAAAAACATGAGACATTGTAATGATGACAAATGGATAGACTTTTGATTCCTAGATGAAAAAGATATTTTTAATTTTCTCTCTGTTTTCATCATTGGCTTAAGGCAATTGTACTGCATCTGAAAGGAGTGACTCAGCCCTGCATCATGTGTTCCCACCTCACCACCTGTGCTCCTTAGTTATCATGTGGTCAAGAAAGTCAGACAGATCAGGGGATTCAGACAGATGAGGGAACTCTTCCCTCTTTTTGCTGTTTTCTGCTGAGTGGAGAATTTATCTGGATCAGCCTGATGTGCTGGATTTACCACATGCATGAGCCTTAGACCTGGCACAAATGAAGGGATGGGAACTCATGGACAGGGACAGAACAATTTTACACATTTTGGCAAAAGCTGGACTTTGGCTCAGGGTGGTCATGAAAGCACACTTAGTTCATATGTGATGTGGTAACCCAGTGATGAGTGATTCTCCATCTCACTACTGGTTTCCTGAGTCATCTGACAAAGCTATTCTTTTCCAATTTATTATAAAAGCACATGAAAATTAAGCAGAATAAAACCTGCTCTATGTGAGTTCATTCATCCGGCACCTGAAATGAAACCTATCAAGATGCCGTGTGGCGTTAGGCAGCCAACTTCGGCACTTGTAGTAAGCATAGTTGTACTTGCCAGCACTAAATAGGGAAGAAGGCTGCATGGGAAGGAGTGAGGGTCAGAATCACAGAATATTCTGAGTTGGAAGGGACCCACAAGGATCATCAAATCCAGCTCTTAAGTGAATGGCCCATACAGGGATCAAACCCAAGACCTGGGTGTTATTAGCACTGTGCTCTAACCAACTGAGCTAATCTCAGGGTCTTTACCCTGGAAGTTGTGAGAGCAGAAAGGCAAACCAGGATTCCTGGAGCAGACTGCAGCTAGCATAAAAAGAAGACCTTTTGGACAGACTAAGGATATGTTACTGTCCCCTCTGATTGCATACCTTGCACATGGGATTGCATCCAGAATGTTTTGCTCATCCTAGAAGTAGAATATTTTGCTGTCTGAAAGAAATATGAAAATATGTCATACCCCAAATACTGGCAACTTTAGGGAATCCAGAGGCATTTTCCAAGTGTTGAAACTAACAAAAAATCAAAGAGAGGAGGAGAGGGGAGGGGAGGAGAGGGGAGGGGAGGGGAGAGGAGGGGAGAGGAGGGGAGGGGAGGGGAGACTGCATCATTAAAAATAAACTACCTTTATCTGCTCTACACCTCTATCCACTTATTTACACCTCTATCCACTTTAATAGACCATCAGGTGATTTAACTGCTTTGACAGGTTTATACTAGTTCCTTTAAACACTGTTCAGCACTATTTTTCTTTGCTTGTTTGTTTTCTATCTTCCCCTAATTGCTATGCTAAGCAGAGATCTGCTACCTAGGGCTGTACACATGGAGATATAGACCTTTGCTACCAAATCAGCTATACCTGGATGTTTTTTAATGTGTGTATTAACATGGCATAGCCACTAAAGGCAGAATTGTTTGTAGCTGGAATGGGTCTCATGAGACAGAGTAAAACTTGAGGTTGCAACTATATCTGGTGATCCATGAAAAAACTCTTGGTGATGTCAATGGAAGACCTGTCTTTCATGAAAATTTGGCGAGGAGCCATTGCCATGTAGTTGAGGCTGTATTTGGTGACTACCCTGCCTCTGCTCCCTGCCTTTACATTGTCCAACATAATGTCGGCCCAGAGTAGGCCTAGAGCAAAGGAGTGTGGGGAGGAGGAGCTGAAGTTAAAAGAAAAGAGCCTTTTAAACCTTATCATTAAGTCTTCCTCTAGGACTTGGGTTTCAAGCACACTCTCTGAGAGTTGCACAAGGAAAATCAGAGAAACTCTGGACTATGCATGCAAAAATAACACAATGAAAGCCTAAAGGCAGACAGCAGGATGTAGGACGCAAATGATCCTCCAGCAGCTTCTGGAATGGTGAAATCTTTTTTTGTGAATAGCTCATTGCTGATGAAATGGGATGTCCTATGGGACCAGGTAACAGTGAACTGGGGTCTCTCCCTTGTCAAGCAGCCACAGAGATAAGGGGTATCAAAGTTGGCACTTCTGTTTTACCGCTTGTTGGAGCAATTCAAGTTTTGCTAATATAGCAAGGGTCTACTTTTCTGGCTTGGTGATTAGATCATGCCAGGATCAGAAGAGGAGTCAGCTGAGATATAAGTTCTGATCCAGGGAGGAGTTCATTAATTTTGCAAACTTGAGCCCCATTAGCAGAAGTCCAAGACAGCTACTCACTGTTGTGATGAATGTTTGGGGGTGCAAGCCCAGATCTGGGAGTTGGCCAAGATGTCAGCTTCAGGTGGCAGTCACTCATTGCCATACTATACTTTCAGTTGACTTAAAGATTTCTGGTGACTGGGCTAAATTTTAAAAATATTTTAGCAACAAAGAGACTTGTTTCTATCCAAACCAAAACATTTGGTGATGATTTTTTCTTTATTTTCATTTGGCTGACAAACAAGTCACTTCTACATTATTAAAGGCAGTGAACTACATCTTATGTGGTAATAAGTCATCCCCCTCTCCCTTTTGGTTGCAGGGGTTCAGGAACGTCAGCAAAGACTCCGAGTTCATAGTTCTGCAGAAACAAAAGGTGATGTTTTCCAGAACTGCTACTGAGTACACTGCCTCAGGATTGGCTTGGTTTTATCCAAGATGTTTGGGCTGTCTTCCATTTCCTGAAAAGTCCCACTCATAGAAATTAGGTATCTGCAGCCACTTTTTGGCACAAAAAAGGAAGACTGATGATGAATCATGGTTCTGTCTCCTCTCCATGGACAGGGATAAATGGGGACATTGGCAACAAGGGATTTTTCCAGCTACCTGCCTTCTGATTGCTGAGGCACAATCTTCAACTGTATCATATATTTTTATTTGTTCACTCTTCTGTAGTCTGTCTTGTCTCATTTGCAGGAGAGATTAGCACGAAAAGACCTAAACTCTGCTGAGTCCTCAATAAAAGCATTAATATCATGCACTTCCAAAGCTCTACTCCAGCTGCTCCACAATATATCTTTTGTTAGATACTTGTGGGAATAATAATATCTGCAGTTAGTCTAGCTAAGATTACAACAAAAAGAAGTTAACCCTCCTGCTTCAGGGCACAAACCAATTCAGATTGTGGCAGGTTTGCCAGGCCTGGGGGAAGGAGTTCATACAACCTTCTCCACAGCAGCCAGCACCACCTGTATCCCTTCCCTCCACTCCTTCTTCCTACCCTCTTTTCTTGACCTCTTGCACTGCCTTTCATGATTTTTTTTTGCTGCCAGCTTTTGCTCCTGCCTGGAGAGGCAGGCTGTTCACCCTGTTACATGTCCTTTCCACCTGCAGCTGGTTCCGGCTCTCTCTGGTTCATTCTGGGGTTTGTCAGTCATCTCTTGCTACAACTTGAAGTTAAAATTTCTGGCTCTTCTGACTTGATGCTGCTGTCCACAGCCTCAGCCATCCCCACTTTCCTTGCTGCCTTTTCCTAATCCCTTTCTTCCTCTCCCCAGCACAGAATTTAGAGACTGTGAAAGGGTAATTATGAAAGTCAGGTGGTTTCCAGCCCATAGACTTGAAGCTGGACCTGATGAGGTTGAGTTCACACACACCTGCAGAGGCACCTCCACCTGGACACACGTGCTGCCTGCAGGAAGGAGGTGGGGGTCTCCTTGTCCACCTTGAGCTTCTCTTCCTGCACCTGAGAGGGATGAGCACAACACTGAGGATCTCCACAGCCCCCTGGTTCCACCAACAAGACTCCATTTGCCCCCTCTGCCTGCCTGCAGTTTCATGCTGAGATGTGGACCATGGCACTGACGTTGGTTTCCTTGTTATCATCCGCCTCGTTCCTGCCTACTGCAGCTGGGTTATGAAAAGTGTCCCCATTTGCTTCAAAACACTGAGTTACAGAGGAAAGAAGATTTTTGCAGCATGTTCATCTCTGTTTTTTCATTGATGCATGCTAAGAAAAGCAGGGAAAATATTCCTTATTCCCTCCTTCGTATCAGTCATACTAACCCTCCCTTTGCCTACAGGGCGTTGAATAAAGATGAGAGCTATGGTCTAGTGTGCTGGCCAAAACAGTCTCATTTTTTACACATTCTCCCTGAACTGCTGCCTTTTATTTATATTTAGATTGCAATTTTCTTTAAGCTTGGACTATCCTTTCGTTGTGTTTTTATAGCACCAAATAAAGGATCTTACTGGGTTAGTAGGGCCCTTGGTCACTGCACAGGTACAATGCTGATTTCACTGACTGGTTATAATAGAGTATATGAGTAAGCCTGGGCTGGAAGAGGAGTGACAGAAGTGCCCATCACCCAGTGGTCCAAGCTGGGACATTTTTTCTGTCCTTTCTCCCTGCTGCTATAAAAAGCATAATGTTACCTGTTGCAAGAGTTTTGCTGAAGGAAGTTTACACAACCTGATTCTGGTGGTATATCTACTGTGCAGAAGGACTGAGAGCAGACACCCTCTCAGGACTCGCTGTTCCCATTTTGAGATAGGAGACACGACAACAAGTACTAGGCAAAAAAATAGTCTCACTCAGGGCATCTCAGTGTAGACAACAGACTTCAAGCCACAAAGCTTGGTGTCTCTCACCAGGTACCTCCTAACCTGCTCTTACCTTGGCCTCTTCCATTTTAATGTCTCTCTAATCTTTCCCTTATCATAGGCAGGAAAAAGTACCCAAGCAGAAGATGTACTCCTTCTGTCCCGTTTGCCTCCATCCTGTGTTTTTTCTTCTCCTCTCTCCAATTAAGATCATTTACTCCTAGCCAGAAAATACAGTAGGTCCTAATGGAAGCCTGTTACAGTCTGTGGTTCACCATGCACGTATTTGTAGGCCTGGGAGAGTGTAGTCACATACTCTAGAAGGGAAGAGTTTATAGGAGCTGATCCAAAGCCCTGTAAGGTAAATGGCATCCTTTTCATTGGCTTCAAGGGGCTTCGGATCATGCTGTAAATAGCCCAGCAGGATACTGTATGTGGATATGACAACTATTTATAGCACTTATGATAGATAAGATGTGTGCTCACCATCTAAATCTAGGCACTGTGTCATTTGGGGAGAGACAAATCAGGACTGATGCTTAGTGGAATGAGAGATATCAGTGACAATGAGGGACCACTGACTGACATGTCACCTACTTCCTCAAAACAGAAGCACCTGAGATCCTTCACCATCTACTGCAAATGCCCTTTGTAACAGATAGTTTTGCTTTAAAGGAAAGTTTTGTCAAATATAGCAAAGTAATTACCTCAGATTTATGATATTTTTCTGTAGCAAATGCTCCTAGCGTCTCTCATCCTCCCAGCCTTCTCAGAGGCCTGTAGTCTTTTATCTTCCTTTGACTGGATCTCTGTAACTCTGGCCAGTGACCCCACAATCACTGAAAACCCATCATGCTTGACTGTGATGGTGTAAGTTAACATGGATGACCTTGGTACCCAGGATTATGTGTGTAATACAGGCCTGATTGCTATCAACAGTACCCAAGGTTACCAGGTCTGACAACATCAGAGTTGAGTTACCTGCGTGGAACAACCTATTCATATTCATATCTGTGAGCGAGCTCCTCACTGGCATTCATAAACATGCTTCTCCCTCTGAGCAGAACATGGTGTGCAGATGTTATCATGCAAACGAAGTTTTTCGGATAAAGATGTTCTAACTTTTGATGTTGGAGAAGGGTTTTGTTTCACGTTATAGAGGAATTGCCAGTGGATATTTTACAAATCTTCATGTCAAAGTGCAGATGAGAGCAGATTGTCCATACTCTTGTTGTTGGATTTGTTATGGCGATGCCTAATCAAGAACAGCCCCATTGTCTTTGGCACAGTATTAACACACAGAGAGAAACAGACAATCCATGACTCAAAGAGTTTACTGCTCAAACAGAAAAAACAACCAAACCAAACCAAACAAATAAAAAAGAAAAAAAAAAAAGAACAGCCTTGGGTTGGTTTAAATGCTAAATGTTTTAGCACAAAAATCTCAGAAGTGAAAGAGATAGCACTCATGAATGAGTGGAGAGACCTTCCATAAAATCATCAGTGTATCATAAATCTACCGTCCTGTTTCTCTATTATGAGGAAGAATAGCATAAGGGAAGGAAAGAGGAGCAAAAGAGAGAAGGGGTTCTGCAACTCTTGATAGCTGATGTTGGGTTTACTCCCTCAAAAATGACACTGGTAGATATTCACTTTGGTTATGATCAGCACAGATTTTAAAGGCTCTTTCCACACACAAAATTCTAGAGCCTTATTTAGAGAGATCCTGTGCTGTAACAAGAAGAGAAGTATATCTAGTTTGAAGTTTAGCACTGATCCCAGGATGTAGGAATGACATGGACATTATGCTAGGCTTTGAGGAAACACACATGCAATTTCTCAGGCTCTGGCACAGAAACAAGAAATATTTGCGGAGTGTAGAAGAGCATCTCCTTTCTTTGAAATCCCAGTTGGATTTTGTGAGACTCAGACAGTGCTTAATTGGACCTTCCATCATACCTATGCATCTGGCAGGCAGGCAGTGCAGGCTGGTTGTGTTTGAGTCCCATGTAGCAACTTCCAGGCATCAATACGAAGAGGTTCATGCCAGTGTGGTTCCCCTGTTACACTGAGTTCTGCAATCTTATTTTTGCAAAGCATCTTTTTCATTCTGGGTATCTGCTTGCATCCATTAGTGTTCATGAAAATACTGGTGGCCATATTTATTGTTAATCTCCAGTAAGACTCATATGCAAGTGCTCTGCTGAACAGAAATTTGGTCTCTGGACAACACAAAGAGAGGAGACAACGCTGGAGGCTGTAGAAAAGGAGGGTGTACAGAAGTCAGCTTCTCACACTGACGGTGGCACTGGCATACGTGGATTTGGGATTCTTACATCCTGAAGAATGCAGTAAGTCACTACTGTCTGCATATGTACTGTTGTGGATGGTAGGGTAGATTTGTTTGTTCATTTTATCCTTGATCCTTTGAGGCTTTCTAGTCATTCTGTGCTTGTATTTTTCTGTTGACTTAGTTATATAAACTTCCTCTAATAGGATAATAAGTATGTCTTTTGCGTTGTAACCCTGAGATCCTCTGCAAGCCATTCTGCATGGACTGCAAATGATCTCAGACATTGTGACCCTGTACTGACCATTCAGCTACAGTTGTCTGAAGAACAACTCAAACCTTGAGAACAGCCACAAGAATTGTAGCCTCAACTGGTGATTGTTTCTGCAAGTTTAGTCTGGTAAAATTTATACTGAAGATTTACTTAAAAGTTTTTTAGGTTTTTGTTGAGGAGCCTGAAGAAAAAGTAGTTTGATTGCAAAGCAAACTTTTCCAGTGTTGGGTTGCAATTTTCAGTACCCAGCTCCTAAAAAATATAATTGCATTTGGCTTTCAACAATTGAAAACTAAAAAAAAAATTTTTGTTTGACATAATCCCCCAAAGTGTAACATGGATTTCTTCTGGAAATGTTAGTTCTGCCCACAAAAATGTACCAGTTTTGGTATCTTCTACTGTTGTGGTCATTTAATTAAAATCCTGGACTAGTCGTACGCACTTTTTTTTTTTTTTTTGATGATCCTTTCTCTGGTTGAATTTTTGGTTTTCTGCAGTTAAAATGCATGCGTCCAGTCAAGTTCAAAATTCCTTTACAGTGACGGACCACGCAGCAAAAGGAAGTATGTTCCTCTTCACAAGCAGGACAGGGAATCCCTTCTCGTGCTGTCACTGTGTGCAGAAGCAGATATTGTGTCTCATTTCTTCCAGTTATTCGCTGTTCTAAAAGCATCTGTAATGAATAACTGATTGTGAATGCTCATGTACCACGTGCCTTTGCAAAAGGGAGTATTTTCTTGATGAATTCCCATGTGTCTTCTTCACAGTGAGACCAAGAGCATTACTCTGTTTGGGGAGCTTATTACAAAAACATCATATGCCACCAGCACACCTGGTTTAGGTATTTACTTAACACCAAGATGGAAAATGACAACATATGATGAATGCCTCTCAGACACATAATATTGGTGACACATATTTGTAGCTGGTTACACTCTTTTTATTGATTATTTTTCTGTTAGTCAATTAGAAACTGTCCAGTAACCTGAACACATTTGAAATGCTAAGCCAGTGCAGATATTCCATCAGTGTCATTCCCTAGAAAGTAGTAAGAATTTCAGGTTATGGTGGCCTAAAGTCAGGGCACTTCCAAAACCTAAAAACATAAACAGGTCAGGCAAGTTCTGAGCTTCTGGAGCTGTTTCCCAGCATGTGTCCTACACCTTCCTTGATTGCAGATAAATTCTTCTCTCTTATCTGCTTTCTAGAAATTTTCCCCAACACGAAAAGCCGTGGAGTATTAGTGAACACTGATTTATGGTGCATTAGCACATGTAGCATATGTTTCTCTAACTCCAGAGAAAGTTGGGCTCTACAATGCTTGGAAATGGTCTTTCAAAGCCCAAGACAGAGTGTTGCACACATGAGAATGTGCTCTCTGTGGGTAAAATTCAGCTTTCTGTAGTGAGATACCACAATACTGAAGTAGTTGTTATGTTCTGTTCAAATGCCAGGATACATTTCATCCTGTAGCCTTTATTGATGTATTAGAGAGTAGACCAGAAGTCATATACCTCGGCATTGATTTGGTATTGGGACTAAATCAACATCAGTTTTAATTGCTCCATATTACCCTGCACTGAATGCTCTGCCAGGAGATTAATCACCAACAACAAAGAATTAACTACTTGTCAGACTTATAATAGGAGGGGTTTTAAGAAGCCATCTCTTTATCCATCTTTGTGAAAACAAAGCAATGCACAATGGGAGATCTACAAATAATCAGAACACCCAAGGGGGGAGGAGGAGAGGTAGAGAATAGGCTTCCAGCAAGACAACCTGTTAAAAGGTTATTTTAAAAGCTTTTTGATGGTGGAGCTTGTTGCATTTATGAAAGATGTGACAGGACATGCTCGTCTGTAATAGCAAGAGATTGGAATTGTCAACTGGGGACAGCCCTTCTGGCCCTTTTTCTATCGTGAGCTGTCTGAGGCATTGCAATTAAACTCAGCACAACAGCTGTAACTAGGGAGAGCTGCAAAAATACAGTCAGGTGAAACATATCAATGAAATAATAAAAACAGCAAGCGTAGTGTGAAGAAAGCAGAGAGCAGGATAGAGAATGGCTGCACAATCAGAGAACAGAAGCCAGCAGGCCACTTTCTGGACACAGACCAGTATCTTGTGAAGCATTGTGTGGGGAAGTCAATCATTTCATGAAGCTTAATATTTGCATATCAGGAAAAGAAAAAGATCATTTTGAGTTCAAATGTTTGTCATCACAGCCAGGTTTGCAATGCCTTTCCAAGAGCTTAAATAATAACTGAAAAGGCTGATCTATGTACAAGATCAAATAAAAGATAAAAAGACAGATTTGTCTCCACTGAAAGGTCAGTGAAATTTGTCAGACAATGAAAACTACTTTATTTCTTTAGAAATCATCCAAAAAAACCCTCTCTAACTCTGTGTTATTTCCAGACTGCTCACCACTTCCTCTCAACTTTATAATCAAGAATGACCCTCCTATCTTCCAGACATGGCTTTGCTGCAGTTTATATTCATCTAAATAAATACTGTATCGTGCAGCTCTTAGCACTAAAAAAAATATCAGCCCATCTGGTTTTTTCCCCTCTTGATGAAAAGTGTCCTCAGGGAAGATCACACATGTATGTCATGAAGGATGGGAGCAGGCAGTATATCCCATCCATGATGAAAGCCATCTTCTGTATTTCCTCTTTTTATTCTTGATTATAGCTGTACACACGCCTGCCTTTTGTTACTTTCCCATCTTGAGTACCCTCCAGACCTTAGAAACATCAGGGTCATGTTTGAAGTCATTATTCTGAAGTCTGACTGATGGCAAATTTGTGGGGATGGATCCTGATAACTCACTGGTGGCTAGCTCGTCGTTACCACTGAGGACATTGCACATTACCTCTCCTTCAGTCCTTTACCACCGTTTTTCTTCCCCTCCTGTGGTCCCAATGCAAATGAAAATGAGAGAGGATGAGCATCACCTGCTACTGTGTCAATGTCACCCAACGCTGGAAGCAATTGCTGCTGTCTTCTACTAACACCTTGGCTCTGTACCATGGGCATCCAAGTGTAAGCTTTGCCTGGAATAGCTTAGTGTGTGGAATGGCATGAAATGGGCTCCTGAGGTCCCCATCATTGGAGCTGAAGACAGGATGGGCACAGGTGGATGGAGAAGTCCAGCTAGGACACAGGCTGGGGACAAGCCCGCCCACTTCCCCAGCAGTGGTAGGGGTAACAGAGAGAAGAATTTGAAAATATCCCTTTCAATAGTCACTGAGTATCTTGGTGATTCCAGTGTGGTTGATCCACGGCAGAAGACAGGCATTCAGTACTTCCTGGGACCTTCTATGGCAACAGAAAGAGCAGAGTAGTTCCCTGCTTCACAGTGAAAGAACACTCAGCATTTGGGTGATGCAGACATGGTTTACTTCATATGCCTTGAAGCACGAGAGAGAGCTGGGCCAGATAAGCTATGAGTGACCTGGCAGTGAGAATGAAATGCCAAGCAAGAGGGAAAAACACAGAGCAGAGAACCAGATCTGAGGAGAGAGTGCTACCTTCCATCCAATGAGGTACATCTCCGATTTGTATGATCAAGACTCATGGACTAAACAGAGGAATTCACCGGCCAATGGGTTCAGAGAGCAACGCCCCCTCCTCAAGAACCTATGATGAAAGGCAGGTAGGGATGTCCATCAGACAGACTTGACGTCTGACCAGTCTGGAGAGGCAGCTTTTTGTTCTCTCTGATTTGTCCTCTGCACTAACATTTGCTTTAGATTCTTGTCAAAACAAGACTAACATCTTAAAGTGCAGCACATGGTCTGTCCTGTTTAGTTTTGAAATGTTTTGTTTGGCTGCTGGCAATTTGTTCATCAGAAGAAAAAATACTTCCTTGGTCCATACCCTAAGAAATCCTCTCCTGTCACAAGCAGAAATCTAACAAAGCCACCCTGTCCCAACAGAAATAAAATAGCCAACCACATCACCCTTCTGACAAAATGTTATCAGAAAACCACTTGGGAGAAGCTGTGCAGGAAGTTCCTGGGATCAGCTGACTGGGGAACAAGAGACAGAAAAGGACTACTGCATTAGGAGAAGTTGTCCACACGGTCCAATATAAAATCTACAGCTAATGACAGCAGATGCTTGCAGGGCAGGTGCAAAACACTTCCTAATTCACCTAAATACCATGCCAGTAAGGATAACTTGCTCTGCCCCTTTCATGGCTGATTATCTCTTGCCCTGAAGCTGGGCACTGACAGTGCTTGTGCTTTCATCCTGGCCAGCCTGGGCTTTGAAGCCACGTGTATTGCTAGTGTTATGTACTGTAACTGCAGATGCCATTATTCACACTTTGTTAAGACATGGTCCATTCCCAGAGTCAGCAAAGGTAAACTTAATCCCATGTCTATCACACACTCAGCCTAAACTGTTTGTCTCAATAACACCCTGTGTCATAGAGCCCTCTTAAAGTTCAGTATGCACTGCCAGAAAAAGTATTTCCTTTTATCCTTTCAAGTCTCTCTTCTTATAATAAAAGGAGATTCTTGGTCTTGTTTTATTGGAAAGTGAAGTATCAGTGCTAGTTGGAGTCACCTGCGTTACTACGTACTCCTGCTTCCTCTCCTTGTGCTCTCACCCAAGTTTAATTGCCCTGACAATATTTTCTCCTTATATCAAAGCTCCTCTTCCCTTCATGTCTCCTGGATTTTTGTGGCTCTCTTGATAGACATATTCTCTAAAGGCTACTCAGTTCTCTTAGGAGCAAGGTGATTTGTGGTCCAAACACATCCAAGCCTTTCGTACTGGCAGTTGTCCAAAGTCCCTGCACTGACTTAGTTGCTGCCTTATATCCCATCATGAACTACCTGCTTGTCTCTCCATCACCTGCTGCAGCTGGTTCTAACTTTGCTTGGGAACACTTTGGGGACAGAGCCTGCCCTTTACCAAGCATGTGCCCCACAATTAGCCACATGGAGCACATCATGAATCCCACACCACAGACTGAGTGGATTCCCTTCCCAATATAACACAGGCAAAGACAGCTCTTTAATAGGCAACACATCCTCTTTGCATAAGTAAAACCACTGGCAAATACAATAGAATCAGGAAAAATCTTGCTGAATGAAGCTGTGTTTCAGTTAATATCAATGAGGCTGGCACTAATGCAAATAACATTTTCTTAATTAAATTCTAAGTGCTTCCAATTGTGTCTCATCCTATTTTTCTGATCAGTTTTTTATAACCAACAATTGCTCTGTTTTGAATGAGAGTTTGAAATTATTCCTTCCCAGATTTATGGAACTAATTCTGCAAGACCTGAACAATCACTACTTTTGCAGAGAATAATACAGATTCTGAAAATGTGTGTTTAGTTGCCCTGAAACTATTCACACATTATTAGTACTGTATTTCCTGAATGATGCTAGCTGGGAAGGAAAAGAGAAAAAAAAATGGAATTAGCTTCACAAATATGCAAGAGAAGATAGTGCTCTTCAAATTGTATCACTCTATCTGGTCTCAAGAGCGTAGAATAGCCAAGATAAACCCCCACATAGCAAGAGAAGATGCAACTCTGTCTCTTCGCTGCCTGGAGCGTGGCTGTGGACACGCAGGACACAGAGGATCCACCCAGGGCATGAGAGTAGCTCTCACCCTCTGGTCTCCTGTTGGCTTCTCCTGACATAAAGCTCATAGTCCCTCCCAAAATGAGGGGAATGTGTACATATCATCCTCTGAAACAGTACTGTAGTCCAGCAGGATGGAGAGGGCTGTCTTCTGGACCAGTCAGTATTTAAACAAGAATATCTTCAACAAGAAAGGCAGAGAGATGGAGAGCACCTGGTCCAGAATCCCTTAAAGACCAGGACTCCTGGGCAAGGAGGTGTCAGAGCCCCATGCTCAGGGCAGCTCCTTTACTCCATACAGGGACTTCAGCCTGACCTAGCCTTGCACCAGGCACCAGGGCCTTTGGAGATGGGTATGTCTTATTGCCCCCTGTATAACAGATAAAAGGCTGCAACGGCAATAACCGCTCCTTCTTTATGCAGTTGCATAACCCACCCCCTCTTTGCCTTTGTTCACGTGTCCATAGCAAAGCATTTCATTTTGGATTACATGGAACATTTTGTGTCAACTGAAAACAATAAGACTGATCCCCTTCCTCTGCCTGTGAGTTAAACCCCCAAAAATTAACATTTGGTTTTTTCTCTGATTCTAAATTATTTTCCAGTGAGGCTGCCAAGCTAAAAATCACTTCATTGTGCGGCTCCAGAGAGGAAATAAATGCATCCTCTCCCATACTTACCTGATTTGCAATGAAAAAGAGGGCAAGAGACCCCAAAACAGAACAGCCTGGCTTAGCAGGAAAAGCTGTTGCCAGTGTCCACACAATAGTTGAGAAGAGGAATTTCAGGTATGTTGGAGCAAACAGTGTGTGGCCTTTTGGAGCAAGATTTTGCTGCAGAATCCAAAGAGCCCGACTGAATTTGTAGTCAGTACAGCTGGGAAAATGGAGATGATGTGGAACTAGGTTGAAAAATGAGGATTTACAGGAAGGACAGCACCTCTTTCCCTTCACTCCTCTCAGCTGCATTAGGAGATCCCAGTGCCATCTCCACTTTCTTCTTCCGTCACAGTGACATAAGATCCCCAAAGAGCCACTTCTGAGTGCAATTCATCAAGTTCACTCCCCAGTTCTTTTGATCAGGCATGCAACAGATGCTGCAACGCTCTACGAAGCTGCTGGATTATGCCATCCATTTTTATTATACCTTTTGGCAAGTGGATGCAATCTTTGCAACCAAAAGCCACTTTTACTTTCCAGGGCAGGGCTGTATTTTGCAGAGGAGAAGGACTGTGAAATCAACACACTAAAGTGGCTGAAGAGATAAATAACACTCTAAACTAAAAGTAACTGCTGCAGTTACTTTCAGTGCTCTAATCAATGCCCCCGACATGGGACATCAAAGCAGAGCAAGCCAAGCACAGAATTCATGTCCCTGAACTCAAGGCTGTGTGACAGGAACAGCATAGAAATGTCCCGATTATGTTTCACAAGCTGGCAAATCTCAGACCTGCCCTCAGAGGAAGACTGGCCCTGAAGGCAGGAAAATGAGATGGGGCAAGCTATTCTGTGCAACTCCAAAGGGAATCTCTGATATTCCTGCTTTCATGTGGCACACTTTCTTGTGAAATCTCCAGTGAAGATGATAAAAGCCTGTAGTGAGACACATTCTTGTTTTGGTGGGCTTCCCATGGGTAAGCCTAAAGCTGATGGTAGAAGGCACTGGAGAGTGAGGATGAGTGGGAATACTCTTCCTTGACAGTGTTGGTCGAGCTCTGACCCCACCACTGAAAAGGAGAGCTTGGAAATAAGTTTGTTCCACTGACATGGCTCAGAGGGATTATCTCCTCCTTGACCCTACAACCCTATGGCTGATGAGCTTACCAGGTGCTTTTATCTAGCCCCAGCTGACACTGCCAAGGGGTTTTGTCAGATCTGCCTCTGTTGAGCAGAATACCGTCGGATGGATTCTCCATGCCCATTCTGTTTTATAAATGACTTGGACAATGAGGTTTTCACACAAAGCAATAGGGCTTTCAGGCTGAGAGTCAGGGCAGGAGCAGTGAATGAACCCACACTCACAGTCCAATCTGGTGTCCAACAGGAGCATGGATCTCAGCAGCTGAAAGGACTGCTCAGCCTCTGAACAAATGCCTATAGTACGCATTTGTACCCGCTATAACTACATATGAGGGGTCTAAACATGAGCAAATAAAACAGCCATTCAAGTTTAAATGCAGGGCTCATGAACAGAGATGTGTCTGTAGTCAATCTACCTCTAACCTGTCCATCATCAGTGCTTCCAAAGCAAAGGATGTGCTATCAGAGGGGTGAAAAATGAGCACTGACCACTGAAGTTCCACAATGTACAGTACTGAAAGTTCATTTTCCTGTGTGTGTGGTCAGCAGAAGCTATATCTAGGCCAAAGAAAAGGTCGATGTGAACACACACTAGCTGATTTCTTGGACTCCTGTGTAGTTCATGCGAACCATTGTCTTAACCTCACATACACATCAATAATAACAGTAAATAACTAGGATATGGCCATTCTTGCCAAACCACAGGCAATCTGCTTCTTTAGAATTCTTCACAGCAGCAGGTCCATTCTCTTTCCCATATTACACTCACAGGGAAGAATGGAAATATACTCTCTGGCCGGAGTGGGTTTAGAACATAATGCAAAATAAGTGTAGAGCCTGTTGCTGTCTGGAGTGACACATGCCTGTATGTATTGCATATGCATTGCCGATGTTTCCCTTTGAATGTCATGGGCATGATTTAATCCCAATGAGCTAGCTCAGTCTTTTAAGGAACCCTTTGACCATAAAGACAACTCCTAAAATAAAGTGAATCCTTATGAAAGGGGATTTTTAACATGGACAGGGTTGCATGATTATTGCTTTCATTGCAGTAAGTGTAGTGCTGGCAGTTCCTTGTGCTGAACAGGCAGCCCTGGAGCCTTAAGTCCTCTTCATCTCCCAAAGTGCTACAACATGAGCATTTGCTTCCACTACAGTGACCTGTCAAGTTGCCTCAGCCTTGGCTCAGCAGGGTCACTTCCAGGAACAAGGAGATAATTCAGCCATTATGACCCTGTCCGGCTCTCCCGTTCTTTGATAAGCCTCCTAACAAAGGTACCAATTAGTGACAAGTGTGATGGGGAATTTTGCAATGCAGGCACCTGGGAGCTGAGTCGAGATAGGAAGCACTGGTGGCTGTCAGCACTGCACTGGGAGATGGTTCTCCTTGGCACTTGCAGGCACGGGACTTAGGGGTGATTTCTGGGGAAAACACCATTGCTGCAAGAGATTCAGGGTGAGCTCCAAATGAAGACATTTTTCCTCCAGGTTGGTACTGAGGTCCCGCTCTCTTATTGTGTCTGGCACACTTTGTTTCAGATAAAAATCAGACACTTTACTGTCACAAAGAGTCTCATAGAATATTTATGCCCTATTTCAGGAAAGAATAAGATGGTAGCTCTTACATCCTTGCCGCATGTCCCTCTCATCTCTCTGAATCTCCTCTGCACTGTTTTATTTGGATAACACAGCATTCACAACGTGCTTTCCATTATTATATGCTGCTGTCCAGCTGTTCAGTGTCAGGCTTTGCTTCAGGCTTCTTTTCTCTCCAGTCGTGTGTCTTTCTTTGCACATTTGATTCACTGATGTGCAGCGTATGCTTTGGGGCAGCTCTCTTTCATGGGCAAGCACCGGACTAATAGATGATCTCAGGAATGATCAGATCAATTCATTAACCTTCTGAATAAAGTTCTCTATTGATACAGCTCCTCTTATCAGGGAAGCCTTGAGTATTATTTATTTCACAAAGTGGAAACGCTACTCTCCCCCTCTCCCACCCCGCCAAGGTTATGGCCTTACGTCAGCCCCTGCTGCGGTGACCTTGAGGGTACTAACCCTTTGGAAGTGCTGGGCTTTTTCCCGTCGGTGCGTGCACGGGCACAACTCCCACACTGCGTGTTGATCTGCACGTCTCACTGCACTTTGCATAGACAGGGCTCTTAGCATATATTTGCATGAGGGTTATTGGCCTTCTTGTGCTGTAGCACCAGCAAGATGTTTGATGTCAGAGCAGCCTTATTTCAGTGATTATCAGTAAGTGGGCTTGCAAGCCTGGGGCTGAAATTATTTGAATTGGTCGGTGAGGAAAAGTTGGAAACAGGTTGACCAAAGAGGTTATGGAGTTTCCATCTATTACGGTAGATGTTTAAGAAAAAACTGGACACGGCCCTGAACAACCTGCTCTAGGTGACCCTGCTCTCAATGAGTTGGACCAGGTATCTCCAGAGCTTCCTACACAAGTCAACCACACTGTAGATGTGTGATTTGGTGACCTTGCTGATTGCGTTTTCAGGTGAGGAGAGTTAGAGGCAGCAGGACAAAGGGAATTTAGGGCATTAGAAAGGGCAAAGTAGCCCCAGTTCAGGAGTGAATCTACACCGTTTCCTCCTGGAAACATATCTGAGACAGAGAGGAGACTGCAGCGTGAAGCCAAAAAGCTCAGTGTGATGTTCTTGTGAGATGTACATTTTCAACTGAGCCCTGTATGACTACCTCTCCTCTTCAAATCCATCAGCTTAATGGCTCACAAAAGGCTACATACTTCTCCCTGCCCTTATTGTAATTACTTGGATTAACACCGAATCATCTTTTTCAGATGTAATATGTGACAGATGCAAGGTTATGTTCTGTGCCTATTTGTTCTTCTATTTATTCAATGCAGCCCATTAGCTGGATCATCACTCGCTATGGTCTTTCTTCTTGCCACTACTCTAATGATTTCCAAATGTAATTTTGAACATTTTCACTGCAGCTACCAGTTGTAAGGGCCTTGGAAAGTTCTTGCCACTTCTCAAGTAGCAAAAGTCAGCAATGTCCCAACTTCCTCTTTATTCTTTTGAATAAACAAAAGAATGTGGATCACAACACTCTATTTCTTACAGGTTCGCCTCCCCATTCCTGTGGCCTATGTGGTTGTTGGGGGAAGAAAGCCCGTTCTCATTGCTGCCCTTCTGGGCTATGAATGAGGATTTTTTGATAGTATTTTCATGCAGCAGAATCTTTCTCTCTTTTTTTTTTTTTTCTTGTTTGGTTGTTTCCTTGCCATAATTTGAGCATGAAAAAGAAAGGGAGCTACCCAGGTGGAAATGAATTTCAGTGAAGTAAGCCATTTTTATGGTGCAAAAGGTAACATTTCTAGTAACATTAGCCAGCTTTTACCTGCTACATTTTCATGGAAATTTCCTCAGGAAATTAGGTTTCCCCAGTTTGTTTTGCTATGGAAAGCTACTGGTAGCAGCTGTCAAAGAAAATTGCAAGTACCCACAAATATTGTCATTTTCAAAGGCAAATATTTGCAGAGCATAAAGTCAAGTCATGGAATTAAGCCATCCCTTTGGAAGAGTTCCTGTTGGCTAAGGCACTGCTTCTAGTGCCACTACTCACACCTTTTCTTTATATCACAGCACACCTATTTTTCCCTCCTTCACATTATTGTTACTGTAGTCACTGCAGTCCCAAAACAAGTGCAGGGCCCTACCTGTACATTGTACAAATATGGATAAACTCATCTTTATCAGCTCTTACTCTTCTATTCACTCTCCTTTGGATTATCACCTGGAGTATGTTTGAGGTCATGTTTTATTTCCTCTCTGAGTGGTTTTTTTCTTTGAAACAGCAAGTTATAACCCACCCACCTCAAACCAGAAGTGGTATTTGCCTTGAGCTTTCAATGTTTATCAGCTGCCATTTGAGCTAGATCAGCCTTCTCCCCTTCACACACCCCCACCTCACACACATTTAAATAAAATAAGGCATCCTGGAGTGAGCACCCAATTTCAGGACCTACAAATGGGAAATATTGTGGAATGTTGACAATACGTCATTACAAGCTGATCACCCAAACCCTGAGTGTAGGGTTTGTTGGTGTACTTCAGGAGATCAGCTCACTGGCATAGCAGAACTCATCTGAATCCCTGGTACCTGAGCCCCCTATCCCACATGAACATGCCTTGGTAGTCCCATATGAGCATAGCGTCCAAGGCAAATTAGCATAACTAGCAGGAATTTTCTCAATTGCTTTAAGAGCTCTACAGTCTATACAGTGATGAATTCCCGCAGCTGGTGGATGTAGACTCACCAAAGGCCCACCATTAAGTCCCTCACAAGTGTCCCTAAGTTGAAATTTATGATCACGATGTAAGAAAACAAAGATTCGTCATGTATTGAGGCTGTATGAATGTGGGAGAGAGGAGGATTTGGGGAGGCGGGAGGAGAGAGCCTTCTGTGTCAGGGCCCTGTGGGACAGATGTATAATATCCCCTCTGAGAAGCTGCAAAACTCCTTAATGAGCTTTCCTTAGTGTCTCCTTTCTCCTGGGCAGCCACCAGGTCTCTGCCAAGACATCAGAACACAGGCTGTGTGCCTTGGATCTGAGGGATGATTTTTTTGCATCCAGTCACTATGATTGAACATATTTTTACTGCGGTACAGTGTAAGTACAGAGACTCTGGGCAGGAATTTGTCCAAGAACAAACAGGTGCAAAACCTCAGTGTTTCTAAGAAGATAAGCAGGGGTTATCACTATGTGAGGGACACTCCCTTCAGTGTTGTCATAGTAAGGATAACATATGTGTAAACACCATAGACTAAACATCTCTGCATGAAATTAAAGGGTTGTGCATAATCTGCTGAAGAACAGCTGAGAAATTCAGCTGGGTTGGCAAAGAATGGCATTGAAATTATGAGCTCCAGCCTTAATCCTTCCTTTTGGATGGGCAGCTGAAGTCTTTCAGGATGGTACTGGAATCCAAAAACATAAGAAAGATAAAATTGTGCCTGAAGAGAGAGCAACTTCTGGCTGCTGCAAAGCTTGGGAACTCCCATCCACAACACAGGTAGGAAGCACAGAACTGATGGAGCACCTGGAGGTGCTGGAGTCATGATTTCAAGGATACCAGCAAAAATTACACAGATGAAGATGCTTTGTGTAGGAGAGAGGTTATCAGAAGTGGGGTTGGAGAAAGGTAGACTCCTTACAGCCTGAAGGGCATCTGAAATAGTGTCACCAGCTGGCCTGAAATAACTGTACCTCATGGCAGTGTCCATGGGAGGAGCATTAAGGAGCTGCAAGGGAGACTTTGGGTGAGGATGGTCTCTCTAAATACCATTGTTGAGAAGCCACATCATTAGAATGACAGTCCCACTGAAATCTGAGCTGAAGCTGGGGCTGGTGGTGACTGTAAACTCTTCAGCTTACTACCCATGCAGACACTTCAGAAGATGTCAACACCTTCAGCCCTTTCACCAGCATCATGAGGAGCAATCCCATCTTTGCAGAGCCGGAACATGTGGCAACTCTGGCCACTCTGGGAAGAACTGTTCAACTTTGCCATTAGAAATACATTTACCTTTCCTCCTGCTAGTGTGGGAACAGGACGCCTTTATCCTAGGACTTACGGGAAAAACCTAGTAAACAACAACATTATAATAAGAGTAAAAGAAAACACTTTTGGCAGTGCTGGGGCATTTGCTATAGCAGGATTTGCTATTAGCTTAGTAAGATTAAAAGGGATCAGACTCGTTGTGTGAGAAAGAACCCAATATAAACTTTAAAGTTCTGTAGTGCTTTAGCCCTCCTGCCTCAGGTGTAAACCTGCTAGAGTCGTCAAAGACACCCTTCCATTACTGCTGTCACTCATCCTACAAATTGTAGTGTCATCTCGGTGTGGGCAGCGGGAAGCAGCACTTGTGATGCATTTGGGCTGGCAGTTGCCAGACACAGAGATGCCAGCCAACAGCCGTGTAGACTATGGGCTTCCTCCGGGGTAGCCATTCCTTTGATTTCCAAGAGGACCAGAGTTTGAGAGGATCCCAAATGAGTCTGTGTGGGGAGACATCCGTTCCTCCTCCTCTCTGCGAGCTGGCTGCAGGCACGTCCGCCCTGCTGCAATATGCACATTTCAGATTATCTGACCTTCTGCAGTCTGGTTGTTTTGGCTGTGCAGCCTTGGTTTATATTTGGTCTGGGCAGGCTTTTGCTTTGCAGATCAGGTGGGAGGGTTTAACATTGTGTTTCTGGGGATTTGGGGATTTCTTCTTGCTCCTTCTCCCTCTCTCCCATTTCTCAATGATTTCTCTGGCTGGGTCAGGTTGATCTGTGTGGGATCCTGGCAGTGCACCAGAGTGTAGCATAAGCAGTACTTGTAACATTGATTGCATTGTATACTCAGTCACTGGGCTGCTTGGGAGCCGGAAAACCTTTTACAAAACAGCAGATTTGTCCCCATTGAGCACACTTACAGCAAGTGAAATGAATACAAAGCCCACCGCAGGCAAACCTCCAGGTATATCTTGGGCAGAAAATGTACCAGGATATATCCTGTCACCCTGCAGCCTTCTTACACTCGTGGGAGATCAATGCTAATTGTATTAGGCTATACTGCTTCTTCCTACGGGTTATTTTGCACTAGCTGAACTTTGTAGGCATGAATCCATCTTCAGGCATACACAGAGGTCAAAGTGATTTTTTCAAAGTCTGCTCAGTCCTGATTTCCCCTTCACTTTCTAGCAATTCTGTTTTGCTAGGCTATAGCCTCTTCTAGACCTCTACTCCCACCCAGCAGTGCTGGGTGATCCAACAGAGTAGTGGGTGCAACTGGGCAATCCCATGAATACTGCTTGGTTCCTCTTCCACATCCCAAAGCTGTCCCCAGGAGCAGGCTTCATAGGGAAGCCTTTGAGTTGAGAAATGTTTTTCCTTGGGATGTTTCCTTGAAATGCTGTATGCTATTGCCTGCTCCCTTCCTCAATGGGAAGGCCAGCATGAGCACTCTACACCTGCAGATCCTCTGGAAGCTTCTCCAAAGCATCCATGAGGTATCCAAGGCAGCAATATAGACAATGTCTTCAGAGAGGTGGAGACCAAGGTCAGAGAAGTGCCTCTGTATCTTGAAGCAAAAAGCTCTCCAAGTTATCCTGGTGCTACCACACGAGGAGAGTCAGAGAGGGCCAGGGGGTAGCGTGCCAAGGCTGCCTTTCTCAAAGGTTAGGCAGATGTAGGACAGAGCTTGCCAGACACTGCGCACATCCAAAAGTCAGTTTCTAATTTGAGAAATTTTCTAATGCCCACTGTACTCTGGGGAATGCAGCATGGCAGAAGGCATGAGCTGAGTGTGGAGTCCTCCTGCCACACTGCTCCGTAACTCTGTCCCCAGCAGAGAAAAGGTGCATTGTGATGTCTGGGAGCACCATGCCAAGGAGGAAGCAGCCTGGCCAGGGCACAGCAGGCAGCCTGCAGCCAGTGCCATGCCACTCCAGGGCACCTGTGGATGTGGTTGAAAGGGAATAAAGCAGTGGGGAGCTATTTGCACACCTCTTTGACAGCTTCTACCTTGCATCTCAGCCTTTCTCTCCACATCCCTAAAGAAGACAGTTTTCAGGGAATGGGGTCACAGCAACCCCTGCGATCAGGTGATATTACGTTGGGCTGGATGCAGCATTGTTGTTGGACAGGCAACAGCATCATGTGGCTTTTTCACTCCCTTGGGCTTAGAGCTCTTCCGGTTTTGAAGCAAGTGCTCTAAGTTGGGCTACACTTCCCTGTTGCTCTGACACCCGAAACCCAGCATTAGATTTATCACGCTCGCAAGGCAGCCTTGTGAGATGTTTGCCAGGACACAAGGCTAATAATTTAATCAGGTGAATTCAGACAGGGTCCTGCGGTGGCTCGGGTTGCATTATATAACAGGATCTGTAGGAGACACTGTTGGGTGATAGGCTGGATTCTGCACAGCCTGCTCCAGGATGGCCATTAAAGAGAAAGTCTGCCTCCATTTTGTACCCTGCCCAATGTCATGAAGTTCCGCAAGGAGAGAAATGCATCTTCCTTTCCATAAAACTGCAGCAGGGCTATGAAAATTAAAATGGTTTGTTTTTATAACAGAAAAGTATATACAGTGGCTGCCCACTTCCAAAGCAAGAGAAATGGTGCGATTCAGTCTAAGAGACTGCACACAGGTTTCCGTCCGGCTTCCAAGTGGGTTTAGCAATCCATCTAGCTGGCTCTACTGAAGTGCTTCACCCCATAGATCTGTAAAGTCTATTAGCACATGTTATCAGGACCCTGGGGCAGGTAGAAGGGTGGCTGGGTGACAACTGCTGCTCACATCAGGTACAACATGTGGTCTCCTAGGCATTTTGGTGGACTATATCTGTATCATACACTCACTTGCCTGTCATTCCATAGTGTGTTTGATTAGTGTCTGCCCCGCACTCAGCGTGTTCATACCCTGCTGCTGCACAGCACTGACTGTGTAAGGCTGAGGGGATCGCTACAGTGTGTGACCAAAGGCAACACAATGCACAGCACATGAGAGTAGGAAAGATTTAAAAACTGTAGGGTGAGATCATGCTTGCAGAGGCAAAGCACAGACTTTGCAACATACAGAGCGTCAGGTGGAGGGGAGCCAGCATGTTGGAATCTCAGTCTTTTGGACCATTGGGCCCCACTCATCCTTCCCTTCCCACTAATTCCCCAGTGGTCATGTTGAATTGCAGACCCAGCAGCCCTCAGAGATGAGTCAATCTCTAGGTGGGAAACCAGGGCTTACACTTAGGTTCATGTTGTTATTTTGGTTTGTGGTGTTTGCTTCTCATTACGGTAAGCTCCTAGGAATGTCAGCACCAAAATAGAACAAGAATCACAAGGTTACCTGCTGAAGAATGAAGTAAACAAGAGGGATATTCTTTCTCTCTGATTCTCTCTTTTTCTATTTTCCCTAAAAGAAGCATTTTGAGTACCTACGCTGAGCTCCAGGGTGGAGATTTCAGGTTTGGAGCTTAAGTGCATCCAGACACATGAGGTGTTTCCGGCAGGCTTGGCCTAAACCCCTCTGGGAAGACATGCAGCCAAGTTGCTATGGGTCTGCAGCAGCTGTGGGGATGCTGTTCCCACTATCCTATCCTTGACAGGTATGATGGTGGGGCTCTGCCGCTTCTGGAGAGCACCTGGCTCTGGAGTGCCCTGACTGGCATCAGCCTACCTCTATCTGGTAAATGGAGCTGACACTGCAGAATGATCCAGCAAAGTATAAGGGATTTGCAGCTTTGGGAGAAGCTGCAAATCAGGAATGTTGGACTGGCAGCGCTGCTTCTGGTCCCCATTTACCAGGGCTTATCCCAGAGGAACTATAAGCACAAGTAGCTCTGGAGCTTCACCTGCAGCAGACAGCCCTTGGCCTTCTCTCAGAGTCACAAGTGAGCAAATACTACCTGTTTCCAGAACCACACTGAGGTTTCCCAGGATACCAGTGCACAGTCCATAAGGGACTCTCTGTCGTGCTTCTCTGTATTAACTCCATGAGAAATGAGAGAAGGGCGGAAAAAACCCAACCAGCGTCTGGCAGACAGAGAGGGGTCAGGAGTGACTTTCCTGTTTCTAGAAAGGCAGTGCAGATGGTGGGAAATATTTCACCCGTGCAACAGCAGCAGTTGTAACCTGGCACTAGGGTAGCTGGGGTCTGGTTCCCTCCTCTCCCCAGGCTCCTTGTGTGACCTTGAACATTGGGCTGGCACAGAGCAAGCCTTGATGCCCTGACTGCAAACAGCCTTCACCTGCAAAAAGACAGGTGCATTCAGGAGTGGAGGGGTACTCAGTGACCTGAGGACCCCATTAGTATGTGGAGGGACCAGTCCCCTCCTTAGAGCCAGAGCAGGAGGTCAGGGTAGAGCCACCACTTCTGCTGCTGGCTCTATGCATGACTTGGAAAAGACACTGCTTGGTCCCAGTTTGAGAAAGGGCACCTAGGAGGGAGAGTCACACAGAAACCTGTGCACCTTGCTTCTCCATCTGCAAATTAACAGCTCAGGCTGCCAGTCTAAGCATTGTGTTGTGCCCCTACTTTGCCCAGAGAATGCCTGGGGCAGCATCAGGGACAAACAGCGGGGGTCCCCCCAGAACAGAAACCCCCATATTGCTGAGTAGGACTGCTGAGGCAAACGCTTTCCAACATTAGTTGGTCTCTTTCTCTCCCCTTCCACTTTTTCAAAAAGAAACACAAAACTGGTTAAAAAAAAGATCCTTTTCACAAAACAAAAATAGCTTGCATATAATGAAAGTTAAAATGGTAGCTTCAGCTGCTGTACCTATTTGAGATGCAGTGGTTCTGTGGGATCATCCATAGGCCAAATAGTTAAAATAAGCCAGCAGCTGTGGCCTTTTATCCCTGTCTGGTATATTAACAAAATGATTAAAAAGCCGCAGCAGTTTCACTGGCCACCCTGAGCGTACAGCTCTGAAGTCCATGATGGAATATTATGACAAAACTGGGAAACTCCAGGCATGGGGACCTGTGATGGCAGCTCTTTCTGTATCAACATGGAGAGACAAGCATATGAGGCACTGCTGTGGGAAGATGTGCAACAGAAATATTGCCTGTCTGTTCTGAGGGCGGGGATGAAGCTTGAGAGGTGGAGAAAAGTGAAGCAGAAAATAAAGTACAGAAATGCAGCTTTGGCCTTTCCTCTTCCTAACCCTCAGCAGAGAAACCTGTGGGGAGCACAGGCACGACTTTTTCAGACATGTTTGGACTGTGCATCACCCTAAAAACTCCGCTGGAGTTGGAAATAAACCTGCTACTGGATTGGGCAGGGAGGGGGTTACTGGTGCTTGGTTTGGGGCTGCCTGGCCTTGGATTCTTTCCTTCCACCCCTTGCCGTGCTCAGATCTGAACACACTTTGGAAAGAAGAGGTCTGCTTCAAAACACTGATAATCACTGTATTTGGCCGGAGGCAACCAAAAGGTGGAGGCAGACAACAGATGGGTGGAACACAAGGGAACTGTAAAATGCTCAAGATCAGCAAAAGAAGCAGAAGCTTCAGCAGACACCACCTGCCCCAGAAACTTCCAGGCATGGGCAGGCTTAAGTTTTTCTATTAAATGTTACAGGGACTTCCCGAGGGAGGGGGGTGACACATATCTCTACGATGCTCAGGGGCACAAACCAGCCAATTTGCAACCTGGCAAACCCAGTTTTTGTGCCTGCAATTACGTGGGAGGATGGAGATGACTCATGAGATACTGCAGGACACAATATAACAGATGTCCTGGCCTAGAATGCTGCAGGGAGATGCAGTTACCAGGAAAAGCTGGGCAGAAGATTTCAGTGTGAACTGGCTTTGAAAGGAGGAAGGTGTCATTTCAGCTGGAAAAGCTGGGGACCTCACATCTGGGCAGGGTAGGAAAGGTAAAGCTTGGTGTGGGCTTCAGGGTCTACTTAAGAAGCACATCCTGTGTGGCCAGCCAGGGCTGCTACAGCCGTGTGGTCATTGAGATCTGGTTGAACACAAGCATGAGAACATGCACTGGCCATGGGAAGGGGCTCCATCACCTCAGCATGGACAAATATGACGCTGAAGGGCTGGAGGGGGTAGTGGGTGGAAATGCAAACTGTCATGTTACAGTCACAATCTACTTACAGGTAGCTGAGGGGCCCTTTGAAAGACATGATTAATTCATGTTTAAAGAATTGATTCTTTAATTAATTAATGCTTAATTTCTTTAAGCATTATTGCTTAAAGAAACAGCCCTGACAAAAAAAGGTGCCTCTAAACTGATGGCTGAACTCTGTGGAGAAACCCCATAAAAATGTTGTGCCTGACCCTGAACTGCTTTAGAAAGAAGCAGAAAACCAGAGCAGATGGTGAAGTATTGAGAGGTGCTGCGTGCAGGGAAGATGGAGAGGAAACCAGTGACAGTGGTGGTGGGACAGGAGCAGGCTTGCCTGTTAAGATTTGTTTTACACTGAGCCTATAATTTTTTTAAGTAATTCCACTACAGCACTGGGATGAAAACAGAACACAGATGCACACATCCATTTTAACCACTTCCTCTCCCTTTTGGTTGAATATCTGAGCTCACAAGATCTCACAAAGGTCTCTCTGAAACAGGATACCCATGCAAGTGACATGGAGAGATCTTGCTCCTCTTTTTTAACAGGCCATTCTCCTTCCATGGTGTTTTACTCCTTTGGTTGCAGGCAGGGGAAGGATTTCAAAGGGACCACAGAAGGAGGAGTGAATGTGAGCGAGTGCATGTCACCATGGAGGGCTTCCACAACCCTCTGCCACAAAAAGGTCTGAAACCTACTTTCAATTTTCCTCTATGAGGAAGAAACACTTCACCAAATCCTCATCAGTGGCTGTACTCAGCAGGTCCATGGCCTTCAGGATGTCTGGGAACATGGGCTGATGTCTGCCTGGGGCTTCCTAGCTGGGAGACAGCTTCGGTAGCTTCAGATGTTATCTGGTAGCAACCGTTTCCACACTCTTTCCCACAGATGGTGCTGCTGCAGGAATCCCAGAGTTCAAACTTACACCCAGCTGCTGGATGTGCTTGTGCAAGGCCAGGGCAGCCACAGCCAGGCAAAGCAGAGTGTAGCCTCCTTTATTACAGTATATAAAAGCAAGGGGTGTGTTTATGGAGGTCAGGAAGGGCTGGCTCAGCACTTGAGATATTCTTCAAGAGGACAAGAGCCAGCTGCTATGGGAAGCAACCTCCATCTTGGTCCTCAGTTGCATGTCAAATGTAACAGCAATCACTAAACAACAGTTGATAATGCTCTCAGCACTAATAGCTTGAGACGTTCCACAAATGGTCACTCAGTTAAGTATTTGCAGTAAAATCTGCCCGGGAAGAATTTTTTCGCCAAGTAGATGATATTTGGTCAATATTAAAATTTATCTTTCCTATTTCAGTGTCTAGTTCCTCCCTATTTGGCAAGCCACCACATTGTTTCCAGGTGGGCAAGAAATGAACGCTTGATAGAGTTATTCATTTTTAGGTCTAAAGTGGTTCTTACCATTGCCAAACACCTGAAACTCGCCATAGTTTCCACTTTTATACGAGTCTTGGACAACTTTAGCACAGCTTCAAGCTTTTGGCTGGATTCAGGGTTTAAAGGTCAAAGGGAACCTTTGCAATAATCTTGAGAGTGAGCCTGTGCAATACTGAATTTCACTGTAAATTTCCTTTTTTTGCTTCATATGAAAATCATTTTTATATACCTTGTAAGAGTGCTCAGAAAGTTCTTCAAGTTCCAGAGAACAAAGTGGACCTATTATTAGCGGAGAGCAAAGAGCAGAGCCCTGTAAGCATGCATCATGCTGAGCAGGAGGTTTTAAATAGTTTCTTCTGAGACAACTTTGGCTCCTTCTGTTACACAGTTTTACTCGAGTGTTCAACAAATTATCTCATGAAGGAAGAAAATATTGCAAGAACAATGTCCCTCATATGTCTTGCAGGAGTTGAAAACCATGGCATGAAAAGAGCAGCCTCAGCTCCCTAAACAAGTTAAACAGAAAGGAAAGGCACAGAGAGGGAAATCCTCTCTGACTTTGTTAGGGAAATGTGATACAGTTTGACATTTTAATTGCGATTCTCCCCTTATTATCTGGCACACGTTCATAGTGCCCAAGATGTTGTTTAGTGAATCCAGCTGCCTCCTCCGCTCCGTTTGAAGTCCGCGTGATAGGGGAGTGTGAGAGTCAATGTGATTTGTGTATGAGGAAACATAAATATGTCACAGGAGTTTAGTCTTATAGGTCTGCAGAGTTTATACTCACAAAATCTGTTGTGCCCTTGTTTACACACCCAGATCCAAAGGCCTGACACACCCTCGCTCTAGCTCAAAGCTTTCATCATTTCTGCCTTCTTTCTAATGAGGCCACTGCAAAGCATGTGGATGATGTTTGACCACAGTTTAACATATCCAGGAAAATGTGCTCTCAAATGTTAAGAAGAGTTTTAATCAGAGTTGATTCTTTGTCATTAGCTGAGATGAGCACACGCAAGGTTCTGCTGCCACATGTACGAACTCCTAGGCACGGGCCTCCCCATGTGCCAAAAATTTGTCCACACCAAAAAAAAAGGTGGAAGGTTTGCAGATATGTGAACTTCTGCACACCCCTGAGCACAGACACCTGAGTGCAGAGATGCAACTGTGCTCAAGTGCTGAATGAGCATGCTCACTTCTGCCAGCCAGAATTGTTGAGATAAACTCATCTGTTTCATGCTGTTCTTCACCTGAACTTTACCACTGCTGCCAGTCATAGGGGAAGGCTTGGCATAAAATGACCCCATGATTCTGTGTAGCAGAAGAATGGAAGAATTTATCAATGGGCAAAGTTAAAAACAAACCATAGGAGGTACAAGGATCTGAGTTAACGGAAGAGACTTACAAGAACATGCTATTAGTAGCAGGTGTCCTAGTCTCTGAGTGTCTTCAAATCCCAGGTTGCAAAATATGTGCTTCTGACAATGAAAGATGGTAATAGCCTCCCTTTGGATAGGAGGTTCTTTGAGAGAAGCAACCATGTGAATAGAAAGACAGACTAGTTCAGTTTTGGAGTGCAACTCTCTCTCTAAAGGCACTAAACTTGCACCTGTGCCCTCCTTTGAGCTAGAGAAAATTGATTTTGCAATTAATTTTAATTGAATGAATGACCTGATAAAAGCTACCACAAAAAGTCTTGGTCCTTTCTTGTTGCAGTCCTTTTTCAGTCCAGTCCTTTCTCCAGCACTGAGAGAATGGGGAAGAGTGTTGGCAGGTCATACTTGAAAAATCTGGCTAGACATTAGACCTCTATTAGTGGTGCCTTATGTAGAGGTGTCATCTGGGGAACATTCAGTTCTGTGTCATCTCAGTCTAATTTGAGGGCTGAGCTTGTTAAATTTCTCACGCTTTTAACCTTTATTTCTATAGCCCTGATAAGAGAGGTAGGATGATGAAATCCCCTAAGTGAGTCACAATTTGAGGAACAGGAATCGAAGTAACATTCTGATCTGTATGCTTAGACAGAAACCTTAACAAGTAGTAAGACAATCACCACATGGGAAGTGTCAGCTGGTTGCAGGACCAAATCACTGGAGCTTTGCCTTCTCGGACACACAGAAGATAGCTTCAGTTTTTGAAGAGCAGATTCGGAAAAAGCACAAAAAGGGGGCTTAGATGCAAAGCTCATGATTTACAGGGGATCTGAACATATGGTTTCACGTAGTGGTCTTTTCTGCTCCTTTTCACAAGAAAGTAGGGTTCTTAAGAAGGAACATTGGAATAATGTGGCTTGGGTATAGCATCTAATGATACTGTGATGATGTGATTAGTGTGTGGATTGGGTACAAGGTCAGACTGCTCTTCTCATTACTTCTTAAACACTAATTCATCAGTTACCTGCAAAGTGACACAATCCCCAGCTACATGAATATAGGCTGCTAGTTACACAATAATTGCAGATTAACACAACAGAAATTACGTGCTTTCTTCCAGCATCCTCCTTGTCCTAGTCACTAGCACACAGCACTGCACTTCACATAGCTGAGCTAGGGAGATAGCTGTGGAGAGATGTGGCAAATTAAGCATGTGTGGGCAAAGTAAACCTTAGGGAGTATTTCAGAGAGGCTCACAATATTTTATCCCACCTTGGTGGCTTAACACCCTCATTGCCCATCCCTTAAACACTATTTCTTACTTATGTCCGGAGTCTTGGCAAAGGGAGCTGTGCAGTGGCCAATGCTAGATTGAAGTCAGAGGTTTAGTGATAAGGGAACATGGAAATTAAGCCAATACTTATTTTTGTCTCCAAAGCATGCGCCTGATACTGTAGCATGAGTTCTGTCAGGCCTTACTTGTCTTCATGCTGAATGCCCAAATCATGTGAAAGTGGGAGACCATTCAAGAACAGAGAGTGGAAGCTCCTCGGAAGGACTTTCTCCTCCCCTGCCTTCCCCCTTTTATTTGAAGAAAACTGGTCCCTGGCATGACCAGAGCATGAACTCAGCACTTGAACCAGTTAGAGGCCAAGTGGCTTATGAATCTTTCCTCCCCCTGTAGATACTGCTGGGAAATTGCTCTTGTCCCAGGAGCAGGCTCAGAGAACTAAATGCAAAGCTGGGAATTTGCAGCTGACCTAGGTGGGAAGAGCCCCTATGCCTTAGATAGCCTCATATCTGTTTCTATCAGCAGAAATATCACCTCCCTAGCCACTGAACCAGTGACTTTGGGATTTAAAAGGGAGCAGTATCCCACTGATAAAAGTGATTTGCTTTTTCCATTTCCTCACTTTCTCTGATGCTTTAATTGTGGCACTCCGAAGTGCAACTGATTGTAAAGGCTCCATGAGCTCTAAGATATCAGCTGAACCACAGTACCTAGCCATGTCCAGGCTCCTCACCTGCAGCAAATGAGGAGTTAAATGCACCAGGTGGCATCAGTGAAACCTGTACCCTCCCCTTCATATTTGTGAGGTGCTCACACATAGAATCCCTTCCTCTGTCCCAGCTGACACACAGCCATCTCCAATGACAGAACATATGTCTGGGCTTTCAGAGGTGATTTAGGCTATTTCAGTGACTGATTTGTCCAGGGTAGAAGCAAACATCCTAAAACGAGCCAGCAAAGATATTACCCAGCCCAGCTGTGGGTCACAGCCTGTTGGATGATGTGAGCTCTTCCTCATGTTTCAGTGCAAACTAGTTTTAGTAGTAGGTTAAACTAAATCAGATGACTCTGTCCTTTCTCAGCTGAGCAACACTGCACCAGCAGAGCTGTGAGGTGTTTTTCAAATTCCAGCAGAAGCACCATTGCATGTAGGTGTTGAGTGCAAACACTCTAAAACTTTTCCTGGTCACTTGCAAAGTGATTGTGCATCTTTGCTCTCAGTGGTAGAGACTATTTAGTTCACTGCATCGACTGGATCATTTACCTAAACCACAGGATCCTTCCTGGTTATTCTATATGAGAGGTAGACATTCTCTGCATGCATTGGGAGCATCTTATAAAGACCTGTTGGGGAGACTGCAGGAGAAGTGAGTATCTGCAGCCAACTATTGACATTGAATAGCCCTGCTCCTTCTAGGAACCCACTAGTGAGACCCTTTAACCATTCCTTCCCGCTTATCCCTGCCTAAGATTGCTAGTTTCACTGACTCTCTCCTGCCCCCATCTCTCCGTATCTGATCACCTAACCTCTCCAAAATTAGTAGTGCTATGTTTAGCCTGTTCTGGCACTCCAGGCACTCCTGTTGGTGCTGAGATGGTCTCACAGGGACCCTACAAATTTCCATTGCTATTGGAGAAAGGAGTGTTTTCAAAACTGCTGACACCAGATCCCAGTGAGTGAACTAAACCAAGAGGTCGGAGCCTGTGAAGTGTTCTTAATATAACCAGAGCAAATAGCTCCCATCTTGTGTTACTGAAGCCCCACAGTCATGTGTCCCAGCAACCTCATACCCCTCTCAAGCACGAGGGCAAGAGTGTGAGGTCATTTCCAACAACTCTGTTTCTGTGACATCATCACAAGAAAGTCAAGCATCTACCTGTTTTAGGCGTGGGAAGTCAGAGGAAAGGGCAGGTGCAGGACTTAAGCTTTCCTTTCTGCTTCCATGTGAGCCAAAGATAGTTTTGGAGGTTAGAGTGGGGTCATTTTCCTTCCCTTTCCTCCTCCTTGGAGGACACTGTAGCGGTATCCCTGGCAGCTGTTGAGGAGTGCTGGGATGAGACAGCTTTGCTCCAGCCTTACAGGAGTATGCAAGAGCCATCTACAGGTGATGGGAGATAAGGCGGCACAGCCCTATCTTCTTCCCTTGCCAGCGGGAGAGTGAGATGCTAACCCGAGCTTGTGCCTTCTCCCCTGCATTACAGCCCCTCTCCAGCATCACACTTCTCGCAGATCACCCGTGCCTTATGTGAGTGGCCCCAACCTCTTCCAGCTGCCGACTTCAAGCCAGGGAACCACCAGCCGAGCTTGCCACCAGCTGAGAAGGTCACAGGGAATGTGACACTTGCAAGTCACCATGGGTGTGAGGGCCCCTTGGAGACACCCCTACAGCAGTCCTTCATGCATCTCTAGTGAGGCAGCAGGAGGCTAGACCTGTGTGGCCAGGAGACTGGATCCAGCAGAGCAAGAAAAGGACCATCACATCTCAATCACCAGCCTTCAACTCCAGCTAGACTTTGGCCATGTTCCAGAGGGTTTTGCTGGCTGCTGCAAGGTGCTTGCCTGTGGCAACCTGCATGACCACCGTGCCAACACACAGGAGGAGTCAGAGCCCAGCCAGCTGCTGGAGGAAACACGATGGTCATGCACAGGCTGCTGAGAGGGGTCAGTCTTGCATTGAAAAGAGAGGGGTCCAGTTGGAGGGCAGTGATTGCAAAACATTTAGAAAAAAATGAGAACTTCTCTTAGTAAGAAAGGCTGTTGTAAATTGCTGTAGTGGGCAGAAGAAGGTCTAGACTTGAAGGCCGCTTCCACTCAGCAGTCCTTGAGAGATTTCATGTAAATCTATAAACTTTTTATATATCTGCTTTTTTCATCCACTGTTGCCATAATAGTTCTTTCTTTCTCCTCCTTGTGCATTTCTACATGGACTGATGCTCACAAGAGACAGGAGGAAAGCTCTGGGCATACTCAGTGTCTAAAATATACTGATCCCAAAGAGGACATGTGGTGTTTCTATACCACAGATATTTGCCTACCTCATTTTTTTCTTTTTTTTTTTTTTTGTTTACCCACTTGCCTTCAAGATCTCTTCTTTCTCTTTTTTTTTTTTTTCCATTTGGGATCTTCCCCCACTGCCCCCACCATCCCTCTGTCTTCTTCCATTGGTTTTCTACACATTACTCTGATTGAACCCAGCCCTGCCTTCTGAGTGCTGTAGCCTCCATGGGCTCTGTCTGACTGACACATGACATATGTTAAAGAGTGTAGACTTAGCCCTGGTGAGGTGAAAGAGCAGTAGTCAGCATGTATGAGCTGTGCAGTATAATAGAAAATACAGCTTTTAATTAAAACTGGTATTTCGGGACCCCTGCTGGTGGCAGTCCTGCTGAAATATGACATCGTTTAAGCCCCATGGGTTGTAGTGTGACCCCCTCTCCAGGAGCTGCAGCTCCCAACATCAGTGCCAGCTCTTGGAGTGATGGGAAGTGCTCTGTGTAATGGCTGAATACCCAGCTTGGGCTCAGAGCACTCCCATAGTGGGATGGCAACAGCTTTGTAGCCTGGACTAATGGACCTGTGTGGCAAAGTGCACGTCACAGTCATGGCGTTGTTTTGTATATTTTGTCCAATAATATCCATTTAAAATTATGTGAAAATGTAATGCTGTGGGATTGTGTCCCTATTGTCACATACATTAGTGAGAATGTATGACTAGACCCCAGGAGACTGGGAGCAAGGTCTTCCAACATGAACCCTATTTGTTTCACACAGGGCAGCATCTGTTCTTATATCTTGTTCTACCAATATCTCATTTCATTTATTCCTTTTACTTTTGACACCTGCTGCCTCTGACTTTCCAAAGCAATCTCTGCTATCCTAGCAGGACTCAGCACCCCGGCTCTCCATTTGCTCCTCAGCCCTTGAAGGTATCACCACGGCTGCAGGGAGGCACAACTGGGAATTAGAGCCACTGCTCCAGACAGACAAGCATCCCTTAGCTTCTTGTGATCCTACTGCCTCCCTGTGATACCTGGGACAAGTCACCTGGGCCTTGATCTGCAAAGACAAGCCTGACTTCCCCAGTGTTGGTGTCTGTAAACCCAATTAACAGCACTGCCTGATTTCGTTAGGTACCACAGTGGAAGCAGATGCGCCCTACGGACAACTCGCAGGATCTGGATGGCATCTTAGAGAGAGAAAGCAGCGGCAGGCTGGGTTCATTATGAATAATTATCTTAAAATGGAAGCAGTGCTGCCCACTACCTGAATACCTTACTTCCCTGGCACAAGTGGAAAGGGCACTGGGAGCCTCAGCTTGCCCAGTTTGGTTCCTGTGCACATGGTGTCCTCGTGCAAGGAAACAGCCAAGCTCTCAGAGAGCTGCAGTAGCTTTACACAGCACTTCTCATTTCTCTCTGCCCCCCTTCAGTCAGATCATGACCTATGTCCAAGGCAGGTCTCAAAGCTGGGTATCTCACAACTTGAAGTCACAATGTTACCTTCTCCTAAATTTTCAAGTAAAAAAATGCATGCTTCATGGGTGGGCTGTGAGATCAAAGATATTTCCCACCAAAGGTGAAGTGAATTGGTGCTCTGTCCATCAGTGTGCATCTGCCAAAGGCCAATCACTGCATAGCACTTCAAAGAAAATCAGAGGGAGAAGAGAAACTAGGTTTTAGCACAGAAAAAAATACAGGTTTTTGTGCACACCTGGTGCCCAGAGACATAGTTCATTTGCTAAATAGATGTTGCGGGTTTTTTTAAATTTATAATATTAGGGTAGGTTATGGGGAACAACCCTATAATTTGGACTCATCAACACCTCTACCTATCAGCAGAAGAAACAAACAGCGAAGAAGAGCAGCCAGCAAATGCTCCTGACCCTCTGTCACCAGTGGTGTGCTTGGTAGGGGCCTGGAGCTCCTCAGTGCCAGATCCCAGTGAGGGAGCATGGTCCTCCAAGAGAGAAGAGGGGTCAGCAGTGAGCGAAGGAAGCCACTTTCCATCTGTAGGGTGCCTCAGAGGGCTAGCAAGAAAAAGGAAGAAGAGCACCAACAAGTCTCCAAGGTCATGCTAGCTGCTGACTTAACATGAGAACAAGGTTTCAGAGCAGGACTTGCTGGGGAATAATGTTTTCTACAGCTTTGGAGATGGGGGCATTAATGACTGTTGGAGGGAAGACCAGGGTTCTGCCACTTAGTCGCAGAAGATTTCTTGAGTGGAGACCCTTGAGAGCTTCCCCAGGCTGTGCAAGGAGAACTGTAGATCACAAGGTACCAATCACCTTCCCACTCTTGCTGTTGCTGAGGACCATTTGAGGACCATTCCAGAGGAAGAAGAGGAGTTGTTCCTGATGTTGTTCCTCAGCAGCTGTCCTGCAGGAGATATACAGGGGTATTTTGGCTCTCAGCAGAGCTCAGTGAGAAAGTCGAGAAAAACCCACCCTAAGGGACCCATGCCCTTTTTACTCACAGGTTTAGGTCTTTCACACACCAGCAAGCATGGAGTTAAGACTGCAGTTCAGATTAAATCCAAACATTTGCAAGTATGGGAATTCCCAAAGAGAGCAACCAAACTACATTCACTCTGCCCTCCCAGCAGTGCTTTTACATAGCCTGCAGCTGAGTCTGCCTTGGCCAGCTGCAACAAAGACTTTAATCTTATCAGTGACCATAAAAACTCAAATTCCTCTTAGCAGAATTGCTGATGGGGACGGTAGTGCCAAGCCTGGCTTCACTGCAGCCCTGTGTAGTCAACAGCCGGAAAAATACTATTCACAAATTCCTGAATCACAAATTCCTATATCATCTCCCAGTTCACAGGATCCAAAATGGCTTTTCTCTCTGTCACTCAGGGGTAGGATTTTTATGAAGTTAAACAGGTACAACGCTTCCTGTAGGTTTATCTAAAGTGCTGCAGAAGTGCTCTGCCCTGGCAGTGGGTGTGCTTGGCTGCAGGTGGAACCCACAGCTCGTCTGCATGACTTTGCCAAAAAGGTGAGAGACAACTGGGTCCCTGTGGGCAGGAGCTCCTGGGAAAGACGTGTTTCTCCCTGCAAGATGAAGTGTGTTCAGCAGGGGTGGTGTATGTCCATGGGAATGGCTTGGCATTTTGATGGTGAGAAAGCAAAGCCTCAAGTGCTCCTCTCCCATCTGGCCTCTCCTCTATGTATGTGCGCAGGTGATAGAGTTTGGGAGCAATAGGTGGGCTCAGGTCTCAGATATGGAGCTGGGATACATGTCAGTGGCTAATTTTGGTGTTATTGTTGAACAAAAAGGTGTAGATAAGGTTCTTTGACTCCTGCAGTCTGTCACTTGGAGCTGTGAGCCCCATCCCACAGATGCCCTGACCTTGTGTGTGAAGCGGTGAGGACCACCATCTCTGCCAGCACACAGTAACTACGACTGGCTCCTCTCCAGCCTCTCCATCCCTCTTTCTACCCCCAAACCTCCCACATGCATGGGCCTGCAATGACAAGTTCAGCTTTCCTGGGCTGCACTCAGCTGTCTCCCCCTTGTACACCTGCCACCACCGTTATCCTTTCTGCTGTCTCAGGTTCATCCTAGTATTTCCCTATTTGTCCTCTCTTGAGGTATTTATCTATCACCTGCTATGACTCCACCATCTATGCCCAGTCCCTCCATGCTTTCAGAAAACACAACCATCTCTGTGTTTCCCCTGCCTCTCCCTTTTGGTGCATGTGTTCTCTCCTCTCAGCCTGTTCACACATTTCCCTCCCTATGCACACGAGTGGTCTTTACACATACGCTTCTCCAGCAGGGCTGTGAGTCAGTCTGAGCTCTGCTCCAGCTCAATCTGGTCTCTAGTGGAGGTGCGTCACCCATGAAAGGAGGCTTCCCCTGTGCTTTTCAGCAGATGGCTCCTCCTGAAGCCGTGGGGAATATCCCCCAAGGATATCCAAGGACAAAGCACCTTATGCCAAAGACCTGGAGTGACCGTGCAATGCAGACACACTTGAATGCCCTCTGAGAACTGGTCTGTAAGCACTACTCCCAGCTTTCCAAGGTCCCACTCCTGATGCTGATAGGAAGTCACCCTGCTTATACAGGAGAGGCTGGTGGAAATACTTGGCATGCACTTCAGCTGTTGATAAGGCCGGACTATCTGCCAATACACATTGTGCCTCTCCCTCTGTCTGACTTGGAGTGGTCTACAGTTCTCATCTCCATCGTATGTCAACAGCTGTGCCTTCTGGCTCCTTCCCCTTGCCTCACCCTTTGTACATTTTGGATTAGTTGCTCAGCACAGGGGTTGGCCAAGACCCCAGTGCCCAGGTCCCGTGATATCTGACTGCTTTGGGAATCGAACCGTGAAGAATATCACAGAGGCACACAGTAGTGCTTGCAACTGCATTCAGACACGTGGCGTCACTCGCAGAAGTGTGCATCTAACCCTTATGTTGGGCAGAGGGAGATAATGGGCCTCCTTCCTCCCACTATTGCAGGCTGAGAAGTGACAAAGAGCCATCCTAATTAGGGGCTGCAGAGATGACGCTTCCATGGAGAACAAGTTTTATTTATGAGCCAGATTAGGAGGCTTTAATTGCTTTCTCTCCTAGTTTCTGCTCAGAAAGGTACAGTAATCACAGGAACATTTTTGACATTGTTGACATAGCTTCCCAGCCCTCCTGCTGAGAAACAGGGACTCTTGCATACTTCAAAAGGGCTTAAAGGCTCGGGTTGTGCCACCACAGTAGTAGTGCCGATCTAGGACTGGGGTGGGGGGAATTTGCATTAGAAGGATTAAATACCAGGGCTATTGTGGAATTTTAAACTGATGTTTTCCGGCTGACCACAGGCCCAGAGCTTGTGTGTGGCATGTTTGAGCCTCAAAAGTGCTCTTGATCCTCTGATCTTTTATTTCATAACATTTCTCCCCACTCCCTCCCTTCAAATGTATTTTGCTTCTCTTTTGGCTACTGAGCATACAAACTCTAGCAAAAGGAACACATTGGGTTGACAGTACTGAGAGCAGTATGAAGCTCAGGAAAGTTTTCTTTGTATGTATTTGAAACACTGAGGGTCTGGATTACCCTTGTAGTGCTGGGCCCTGCAGTAGCAACAAAGGTAAGACAAGGTCCATTCTCATCATTCTGATCCAAGTGCCCTGGGAAGCTTTGCCGCAGTCCTGAACAAACACTAAAGGATATTCTTACATCCAATTACCTTCCAAGATGTCTGTATGGCTTGTGGTTCATATGAAACCCTCCTGACTTTCATAGCATGATGCTAAATGGGAGGTTTCTTGCAGCTTCATCGACATAATGGGATCTCTACTGAGACAACCCATTACCAAAATATCAGTCCATGATATTCCTGGCACTTCTCAAGTACCTCATTCTGAAGGATGAGGTTGATCCTGTTAGGATGCTGATGCTCAGCCTCTGACACCACTCAATCAGTCATGGTCCTGTGCCAACCTGCCATCCAGCTGTCATTAGATGCAGGCTCATGCTGCACACAGATTTCCTGCTGTGGTAGCAAACAGCTTCTTATTAGGTCCAGCAGCTGTTTCTGGGTTAGCTCTCAGAGTAGTCACCCCCCTACACAGCATCATGTAAGAAAAACATGGTTCTTGGCAAAGAAAAATGTCTGGGGCTGGGGTTTGGTTTGTTTTTCTTTTACTCTGCACAGAGGTGAATACCCAGCCTTCCAACTTCAGCCCTGCCACATCTAGAATCCCAAAGCTGAACGAGACTTGCCTTGGCTTGTTTTTGAGACAGACATTGGAAGCTGGAAAGGGCCAGTGTTGGCCTTTAGCATGAAGCTTTGTGGTTCAGTGTCTGAGGAGGGTCTGGGAAGGGGGTACAGGCCCCTCCCTGGAGGGAAACTGGGAGCACTGGGGGAGTCCCACTGCTGCCCCTTCCACATCACAGCCAGCAAGCATCCCTCTCCATGGGGTCACCATGACTGCTCCTTGAAACAAGGTACCCACAGCCTGCTCTCAGCTCTTGCTTAAATCTGGTGGCCTCTCTAGAGCACAGCCCTGTGGTTTACAGGGCACAGGCACCCTCTGTTAGCAGAACCAGTCTCTTTCCACTGCAATGTGGTGGAAACCACTTTGTGGTTGAAGGCCCCAATTAATGTCAGCTAAAATTGCTGGGGATCTAATACTCAAGTATATATCTATTCCTGTTCTTTCAAGAATCACTCTTTCTGGTGTTTCTTGTAGTTATTATAATTCAGCGAGGACTTGGCAATTCATCAAAGCTAGCATTTTCCCTTACTCTGATGCAGCAAAGTAATAAAAGAGAAACCACTAAAGATCTTGGACCAGTTACACAGAGAGGCAGCAAGGGGAGTTGAACTTCTTCCCTGCAGCCATGACTCAGCTTTACAGCCCATCCTCTACGTGGTAGTTTCCCCAAAATGATGGTTGTACCACAGCCAGCTATCCCTCTACCAAATCTCACACATCCTGGCATGAATCCTCCCTAAGCTGAGCATGCTGTCACAGAAGCAGCTAGAGGCTTCAAGAGCAGGTGTGCTCTCATCTGCATTTGACAGATGCCTCTTAATTATTTATTCCAGCGCAAGAGGTGTACTTGATGCTAGACTAACAGCAAGCAAGACCAGCCCCTTTCCCCAGTGAATTTTCCATGCAGGTTATGCAGATACCAAGAGACAAGGCAGGATCAGACATGAAGGAGGGAGCTAACCATGTTATGGAGGAAGACAATGATGAAAGGAGAAACAAAAGATGTGAGCCATTAAGTGGAATTGAAAAGGGATGATTTGAAGAAAAGGAGAGAAATGGTTTTCTACCCACAGCAAACAAAACATAAAGAGGGAGCAGAAATACGTTAGAAATACCAGGGAGTAATGAGAAAACACACCAACTTGAGCCTTAAAACTGGCACGGCTCCTGCCCTGGCCACCATATCTTGCTTGTGCAATAAGGCTGTAGGAAACTGGGAACGAGCATTCCTAGAGATGGAGTAGAAGGGGGTGCCATGAACTGGTCTTTTGCAATATGCACTGATGTGCGATATGTACTGGATTTGTAATATGAAAGGATAAGCAGGAGCTGGGAAAGTACAGGCATGGCAAGATCCATGCTGGGCTGCCTGTACAGGCCACTGAGGTCCTGTATACTTGGAAACAATTTGTCTCATAGTAATGTTGTTCAGAGTCTTGTGCCATCCCTCCATTCAGGAGGCAGAAAGAGCAGGAAAGCACCGATGATACTACAAGAGGGGCATAAAGTCATCACTGCCTACTCACAGGAGACACAGCCTGCTTCACTCTTGTGGCTGAAAACTGTAAGGAGAAAAGCTGCTGACATAAAGGGGTCCTTTAAATCAATAGGCAATCCAATGGCTTTTTGATTCACAGTGCCCTGATTCAATATCCTGCTGGAACAAGTATAAGTCTCTGTTTGATGGTGCACTCAGCCAGATGCCTTTTTGAAATCCTGCACTGACCACATCAGACCATGCAATTTCTCTCCTCCTTGCCAGGATGCACTTACATGTTGGCTGCTTTAATAGTTGAGGTGGCCCTTTTATTTTAATCACTCCTTTTCATTGGCTTCTGCAACCTTCTGAAACCATTTTGAGTTGATTTTTTTTCCCCCTGGGCTGAAATTTCTCACGCTTATGCTCAGCCCCGGGTGATGAAAGTTTGACGATAATCTGCTGTTGCTGGTGTCTTGACTCAACAAAGTGGTGATTTTGGGCTGGAACAACTGTAACTCCCTGATACACTGATTAGAGTAGGCATGGAACAAATTGTGCCTCCTCACTAACTCCACACACTCTAATTTGCAGATTTCCTGGGTCTCTTCACCACCACTTCAGCATCCAGGCAGCATCCAGAGTCCAGAACACGCTCCTTGCTTCAGTCCATGCTGCCTGCTGATCCAGCATGCATGGTCCTACTTTATGGCTTACCCATGCAGGTCACTTCATTCAAGAGACATTAGCAAAGTGGTTAACATTATTAAACAGAAGCAAATCAAACAGAACTCACAGGCTTGGCAAGCCAAGTCATTGCAGTGTCATGCTGCTTTTCATTAACTTTTTTTTCCTTTGGCACAAACCTTGCTAACATATGGCCCCTGATTTTGCAGAGTGCCCATCCTTTCCCTGTGTGCCTTCCCTGACTTTTAACACACAGTACGCAGAGTTTTGCTTTCAAATCCCATAGGACAAATGGGCCTATTCACAGGACTAAGTGCTGCCCAGTGTGGTTTCCAGAGCTAGCTTGTCTGCACCTGGGGCTCTTGATTTCAGCTGGCTTGCTCTGGGTGAGGAGAAGTGAGCCACTTCTGTGTACATTCTTATGGTTCTCCTGCTCTCCTTTGTTCTCTTTTTTTTCACCTTACCTTTTCCACCTCACCTTTTCCACTCCCCTACACATACAAGTGCCAGGAGACCACCTTCCCCTCCCTGCAGCTAAGCCCTTGGCAACATGATCTCAGCTGGGTACTTCGTCTCCCACTGGTAGCTCAGGATCGGTCAAGGGTGACATCTGAGCCCACATTCTTCTTTATGTGGTCCCTGTGTGCTCTGCAAGTGTTAGAAAAAGCCCCACCGAAGAGTTCCATGAAAGGCAACACCAGGCAGTGGCAGAGGACTTTTCATGTTGTTTCACCCCATGAAGAGCCCAGGTGAGCAGATACCTCAATCCAAAGATCTGGGAAAGGAGGGAAGAAGAGATTAAAAACCTTGAACCCCTTTAAAGTCATGAAATACTCTGAGAGTGAAAGCATCTGGCATTGGCCAAATGCTGAGGGGACATGGCAGGGAAAAGTATCCAAAGTCAGGCTAAATTCAGAAGAAAACCAGAGCACGTCTGTGCTCCTCTTAGCCCCTCTTGGCACCCTCCACCACCTGGAGCACCCATTGCAGAGTTTGCTGGGAAGTAAGGCGCTTTTGAAAAGGGCAGACTATTAACTTTGAATCAAAAGGACATTCAGGCGGCCAGCAGGTCTGGCAGGAGGGAGGGCTGGGAGGAGCACAGTGCCCCATCCTCCCCAGCTCTTGGAGCCCAGCCGGATCAGCTGGGGCAGGGGGGAATAAAACGTCTCCAGTGTCAGCCAGTGAGGCTTGCCTTCCCTTTATAGCAGCCCTGACGGCTGAGTGAGAGACACCACAGGGAAAGCTGGGCTAGAGGGTGAGGGGGGACCAAATGCTGGCCTGCAAAGTCAATAGTAATTTAACACCCCACTGACATTTTTGGTTGGCAACAGGATAGATATTTAAATCATAACCTTCTCTCTCCTATACCCCTCCTCCCCACCAAAAATAAATAAATAAACTGAGCTGGTTTTGGCCTGCCAAGAACTTGGAGCATTTGTTGTGCACTCCCTGAGCCTCACGTTAGGCACTGTCAGCTGAGTCTTTCCTTGACATCAGGGATGCTCACTCCCTGAGCTTTTGGAGGGGTGCTGGGAACCAGGTGTCAGCAGGGTTGGCCCCAGCAGCTGGCTGCGACCCAGGCCTGTGTCCCTGGGTTGCCGTGCAACTGGAGGCACAAGGCTCAGCACGGCAGTGCATACGTGCTGTTTTGTCCATGTGACAGCCAGCTCATACCAGCCTCTCTGACCCCTGGCACGGCACTCATAGGCCCCAGCTGGGCTAGTCGCCTGTCAGGGGGAGCAGGAGGAGAGGGTGGGAGTCTGTGAAGAAAGTGGGGAAGACAGAAGGAAGGAAAAATAAATGTATTTTTGAGTCTCAAGTGGTGTCCTTAGAGAGCCATCAGGATCTGACACCAAATTCTTTTCCTCTTGAAACCGATGCCTGAAAACAGAGGCAGGTCCTACAAACTGCCAGCTCTCTGCAGGTTACAGAGCTGTTGCCCCTCAGCCCCTCAAGTTTGCAATCTTCTTTTTATGAACTTTTTCAGATCCTGGAAGAAATGGAACTCATTGCAAAGCCATCTCCTATTCAGTGGGAATTGCCCGAATCTCACAAATATCATATTCTGTCCACCCACCTCACTGTGTAAGACAGAGGATCAGCTCCACCATCTCCCTTACCCCCTTTCTCTTGAAGGAGAGTCTTTTCCTTGCACATGGTACTGCAAGACAGTTCTTTCCCTAAGGGAGCTCTCTGACAGACTTTACAGCTCTGGTTTCTGTTTGCACCCTCTGTCCATGGGTCCTAATCCATAAAGTGATGAATTCAGTGGAAAAACATCCTTCAGCTGCAAGGACTGTTGAATATGCCTGATATCAATTAGGATCTAATTTGTCTAGTCTTATTATTCACATATCAGTCCTGTGATTGAGACTCCCAGCAGTAAATGGGAATTTTTCTCTCTCTGCACCTTGGTTTCAGTGGTTTTGATCAAAGAAAATAGCCTGGCTTGCACTTCATGGCTGCAGCCCCTGCCTGCCACCACTGGGCTACATGTAGCAGAGAAGAGCGATGACTTTGTGAAGGGGGAAACAAGAAGATCTTGGAAAAAACACATGAGTAATGAATGTGCAGTGGAGATATATCCCCCAAGTTTTTCCAATGGGATAACCTCCAGGTGAGCAGCAGGAAAAAGGTGCCAACAGTGTTGTCAGCAAGGCACCTTTGCTAACGTGTGGCAAGGCTTGTGTGCTTTCACAGAGCTGGCAGAGACTGAGGTACTGCCCGATAGCCTGCTTTCCATTGGAGTGTGTGGGCCATTTGTCTAAAAAGCTGAGAAAAGAAAAAAGGGAGGTATAGACAAAAAGCTAAGTAATGCCCAATATAACTATGGGATCAGCTCCCTTCAGAGCACATCAGCACGGCTCTGGGCAAGACTGCAAGTCCAAGCGCCTTTAAATTAAGGCTGTAGTCCAAAAAATGACTGAAGACTAGCCTGCTGCCAAATGCAGGTGCTGACTATGAATATTAGGGCTAAAGCTGCTGCTTTAGAGTATCTGAGAGTTGGATTCTGTCCTATTCCCTCCCTTATAGTGCAGCAGCAGGAGAGCTGCTTAGTGTAGTTCAGCCTTTCAAATGTTGGTGCCTGAAAATACATTCCAAAGTATGTGTGGAGCAGTCCTTTTCAGAAGCTCAGTGCATTTGGATGAATAGCATCAGATGTCCTCAGAGCTATTGAAAATGCATTCCAGCTGCCTAACTCTGGTTTTTGTAACCAAATTTGAGGTGAGTAGGATGGAAAAGTTTGGTTTCGCTTGTTAGCAAGTCCTTCAGTTCATATCCAGTGGAGAAAAGAGGCTAGCAAAATTTAGGACAGCTACAGTAGAAGACAATAGAGACAGAAAATTGGTCTGTTAGCAGATTTCCACCCATTCTTTTTGTAAGCCCATGAATAAGTATCTCTCTGATGCCACTGTTTGTTTTTATTCTTTCTGAAAATGGTCCTCCTATTATTTTTACCTCATCCCTTGGCAGTCTTTGTAAACCCTTCAGTACATTCTTTTCTATAAAAAATCTAGTCTGAACTGAAGAAATGTCATGCTCATGGCCACACAACAAGACACTCAAGACACCTTTATTAGGACCTAAACTACAGTAGGTTATGGCATGGGGTTATGGGTTGTGCCACTGGCTGAGCGGAAACAGGAATGACTATAGGACTGTGCTTCCTTCTGTCCTTCAGATATGTCTTACTTTCAGGAATGGTGGGCAACTGGTCATAGGGAATGCTTTTTAATCTCAGTGACTATTTAATATTAAGCAGTTTTTTCTTACTGCATCAGTTTTGTACAATTTATATTCACCTCCATTCAGGGACAAGGGGATTTTTGAGGATGCATCAAAAAGAGCCTCTTGCTCCCTGTGTCTTTGGGAGCTGGCTTTATGAACTAAACTCAGCTCAGGATCTTTGTCTGCAGATTCCAAAATAGTCCCACTCTTGCCTCCTTCCTTTAACCAATACCTCCTCAGGGCCAGGGGGATGGCAGAGCTCCCAAGGGAGTGGTGGTAGCAGGGAAATCCCAGACATCTGGAGACAACCTGCTGCAGGGGAGAGTTTTAAATGCCAGCCTTCCCATGAGAACCCAGGAGGCACGAGGAGAGGGACTAAACTACTTCTTTCAAGTCCTTTTGACATTCAAGCAAATGTTGCCCGAAGACCCCAGTGGGCAACTTGTCACTTACAGGACATCCTCGTGAGGTTCTCCAGGCACGTCTGCTCAACAGAAACACATTTGGCCTAAGCAGAACAAATGAGCTTGTACCTTCCAGGCCTTTAACCCTCTAAGTCCTGCCTGGTCAGTGGACAATAGAACTGGTACTTGAACTACTGTGTCTTTATAGAGAGTTTCACTGGTAGGGAGGAGACATTCTCATGGCAGAGGACTCTTGTGGGGGGCCACGGTGGCATTCTGAGCTTGGTATTTTCTGAGTTAGTCTCATGTGAACACACTCCCTGAGGAGAAAATGACACAAAATCAATTGTACAGATCAATACCTGTTCTGATGTATGATGTATTTCCTGGTAACAGGCCAGATGGACAATTGAAGGTAAACATAGTCTGGACAAAGTCTAGGCACAGCAAAATGTTCCAGATGGGAACTAGAAGTTCAGAGCTCATCAGAGCCATCTCCATGCACACATTACAGACACCAACCAAACACTAATAAATGATTAACAGGGCTGCTGTGCATTAGCCTCAGCTTTTTATTTCCTTCCACTATTTCTGGATAATTTCACCAAAAAAACCCAGATGATAGGGAATTGTGAATTTGGGGAAATTAATTAGGTATTCAGCTCTCTGTGGACCTCATACAATCCTGAGAACCCTGTTTCCCCCTCCCTAAATACCTCAGGCCACAGACTAGTCCCTTGAAGTTGAAGTTTGCTCAAAGGCACTTCTCTTTAGAGTCCATCCAAAGTCTTAAGCATCCAACTCTTTCCTGAAGCCCTACAGAGTAATGCAGCAACCCCCTTTTGTGAATTGAATGATCTTTATCTTCAGAGTCCTCAGTTCTTCATAGAATGGGAAAGAGAGACAAGACCTGGGGATAGAAGTTTTTGCTTATGACGAAGAGTTGATACAAGGAAATCACTTGGGCTTATTGCCTCCTTCAGACCCTCCTTGCACAATTCCAGTTCTCCTTCACCTCCTCTATTTTTCAGCTGTGGGTAGTCTGGACATCCACCTGCCACTTCTGCCTCTTGGCCCATTTTCCATGCCTGCAACATTACACCACTATAATATCAGAAATATTCATTCTTTCTTTCTTGGGTGCTGCCCACTCTTTTGCACTCCATGATACGGCACACTGTCAGGCTTGTTCGTCCTTTGGGGAGCCTCCATTTGTTTTGTCAGGCACCAGCCCTAGCTTTCAATAATGGCCTGAAACTGATGCAACTCTGATATCCAGCTATGACTAGGTATATAGCCCAAGTGGCAGAAAAATCTGGAGCTGAAATTGGTCTTGTTCTTCTATTCCAAATAGGGACTTCATAGCATTTGCCTTGAACACAGGCATCTTGGTCTAGAGGAGATGACTGGTCAGGTCCCCAGAAGCAAGAGTGAGGATGGCACCAGGGGGGACTGTACCCTGGGATCTCTGAAGCCCAGAGCAGGTCCACACCAGACAGCTTCATTCTCGTCCTCTGACCTTCAGTTCCCCCTCTCAATAATTTTATTCATTACACAACAGCAGGATTAGACAGTGCCTGCTGTTTGGCATGGTCTGATGGGCATTAATACCTGCTGGCACAGAAGAAGGCACATGCCAATACTCCTGTGTGCTAATGAAAAGACACCATTTTCACTTCCTTTTCAGCACATGCTGAGGTTTCCTGAGAGCCAGCATTGATCTTTGTGTCAAGGAGAACATGTGCTGCCGTCAGTCCTGCCTTGCAGCTCCAGGAGTCCTGCAGATTAGGGCAATGACTAGCATCAGAGAGTGCAATGAGGTCAAACTGAACCCCTACAGAACTATTGTGGGGCCAAAGCTTGTCAGCACTGTGTCACGCAGTAGAGACTTCCAGTGTCATGCTACCTTCATATACACTGGGGTTATTCTGTCAGGGAATGGAGTGAAAAGCTGCACCAAGACACACCAAGGCTGGATGGTGCAGCTGCTCAATACTTTTGAGTTCCCACTGGGAGGTTGACTTTAAAATTCCCTCTCTTCGCCTTCCTCACACTTCTGCAAGAGCTTCTTTGTCCAGCTTCTACGGAGCAGTGCATCTGCAGCCCTCTAGGAACTCTTCAATCACCATTTGGGAACTCTGCCATCCTGTTGAACCTTGGAGAAGTGATAATAATGAATACCTGAGAGAAACAGGAGGAAGGATTTCCCTGGCACACTTGTTGCATATAGCCCTGCTGCAATGTCCACACCCAGAAGAACTGACCTCTGGGACTAATCTCCAGGGAGAGCAGTAAATAATGTTTGACTTGAAGGGAAGACAGACAGAAGGATCTGTTACAGAAATGCTGAACAAGCTACAGAAGAGAGATATTCTAAAGTCTCAGTTCTACAGTCCAACAGCAAGACGACACCCCAAGAACACTGCAGGTGACTTTACTGTCATCTTATCAGATTAGCTGGAACTCACTGTATCATAATGCTATGGGGCACAAGAGCTAAGAGAGATATTTTTTTAAGAAGTAGGTAGAATGTATAATGGTCTCCAATGTTGTGTTGGAATAGTAACTATTTAAAGCATGTTAGACTTCCAAAAGAAAAATGTCCCTTGTTGCTTCTGATAAACTGATTTCAAGGCCATGGGACTGAGAAGGAATTTGCCCTCAAGCTTGCTTAGTCCAGAACCAACCACTGCAGAGTATCTTGCAAGATATCTCTGGAGGAACTGATAACAATCACATTTGGTCTCAGAATGGACGATGGAGCTATGGAGCCATTAGGCTGATTCAGACGTCTGCTATGACCAGAATGGACAGCATCTGTCCACCCAATCCATGAATGTTTATGTTTCTGATCTAGATGTGATGTGTGGGAGTATAAGACCTTTGAAAAAGTGGGATATTAAGTGCAGAAATGGGCATGACAGGGTACCAGCATGGAGGGATTCATATCCTGCAGGTGACACATCTGATGTTGTACAGTAAACAAATTTAAAACAACACTCCAAGACTATTAACAGCGTCCTGGCACTGCTGCAGTTCAGTGTGTCAGATAGTGGATTGTCTGAAGCCTTTGTATATGGGAGCATATACATATATATGCCTGGTGATGACCACCCACCCCCAGCAAGCTGAGGGTAGAAGACTTGCTGCCCAGATTTCTGAGTGTGGGAATTTTGATTCAGTTCCACGCATGCAGCTCTGTAATTCAGGCCTTGCAAACAATAGTTTGGTCACTCCAAAAGCAGTGAGCATGAAAGGGGTGTGACTGGAGTGGCTCTGTTCCCAGAAGTCAGGCCAATTCTCTGATGGGAGCTCAACCAGCGTCTCTGCTGAGTGTCCAGGAAAGCACTTTTGGCAGTCTCTCTGTAGATGGTTCCAGTTCAGGAGAAGCTGCTGCTAGATTTGGGACAGACAGCGTGCAGATCACGTCTGCGTGCAGCCAACAGCACAAGCAGACGTCTTTGCCAGAGACACTCCTACAGCATGCTTGATCTTGACTTTTTATTCACTGTATTGCATTGTTCTTGCATGTCAGCCCCTTTCACTGCCCTCTGCCTCAGCAGCCTTTCATTGCCAAACCATGCCACATCTCCTCTCTGCCCTCTTCTTTGTTTCTCTGTTTCTTGTCCCACCAAAGGATTTCTCTTTCTCCTCTGTTTCAGATGCACATGTCCCCTAGAAAACACCCTGATCTAAGTGTTTCCTAATAGAAGTACAGTGAATATAGGAAATTGTTTTTCTTAAACAAAAAGCGCTGATACTAACCTGCATATGACAAACATCCTCTCCCATAAATTCTTTGGGCCAGGCACCGTTTCATCCTACCTCTCCTAGAGATCCTGCAGCACAAAGCCTCTGTGTGCAGCTCAATTGCAGTAAACAAACAGGAACTATGAACTGAGCTTGCAAGAGATGAAACAGCAAAGCTGACCTTACTGGAATAAGTTCATTCCCCTTTGCAATTACCTGGTGACAGACTTCACCTCTGGCTGAATAAATATAGTAATTCAGTTTCCAGAGCTTCAGTTACTATTTCATAAATGGTGCTCAGCTGTGACTTGTCCTGGCTTCAAACAGGGATGGGGAGGTTGGCTCTGACTGATTTGTTCTTTAAGTAAAAATTAGAGCAGATACAAGGCCAGGATTGCAATCTCCATGTAGAGTATGATGCCGCTGAGAGAGAGAATGTGACTTTGAACCCCAAGCTGATAGCTGGGTTCTGAAACCGACCCAGCAGGTGATCTTCAGGAAAATCACCATTCTTCAGGTTTCAGTTTCCTGAAGGAAAAGGGGAGCATCATAATGCAGCACCAGAGAAACCACAGGAGTGCCTTTCCCTTTCTTGAAACCACTATAGAGTCTTACTTATATAAGGAGCACAGACACCTTAAGTTGTTAAGAGAATGAGATATTAAGGTGAGGTTTCCTCACAGCAGTCCTCAGCACATACAAAACTGTGTTTGTATACCCTTTGGCCCTGATGAAGTTAATGCAAGGACACAGTGGAATATTTCTGCAGGGCTTGGACTATTTGGAGTGCAGCAGCAGCTCTGGAGAGAGCGGCAGCTCTGCATCCCTCCATGAGAACCTGCTTTGCGTAGGGCTGGCTGCTGGAGACCCAGATTACATCACAGGGGGAAAGGGATGATGTTTAGTCACCACGACAGAAAAGTGCATGCTCTGCCTGAAGGGTGACCAATCTTCCATTTCTGCAGAGAGGAGAAATGAAATGGATTGTGTGAAGGAGATACGAATGTCAAAACTGTTTGATATAACCCTGCCTGGAGATGGTTACTGTAAATACTGTCATGAGTGTACCACACCACTTTTGGCATAGCCAGCTATTTTTTTTTAGGCATGCTTACTTGCATGCTTGATAAAAATCCAGAGACACTGACACAGTCCCAAAGTTTTCCAGAGGGATTCAAAATATCCCATGGCCAACAAAATGAAGTAAAAGCTTTAACACCAGCAGAGTGCAATTCCCTGGGTTATAGCATCTCACAAGATGCGTCTCACAGCATCTCGCTCAACCTGCCCTTGATTACCTTGACACAGTTCCAGCCAGTGGGATCAGAGCTAACCTGGCAGGGGACAGTCTCAGCAAGGAGAGAGCCACTACTCACCCACCGCCCCAGGCACTGGCAATGCCACAGTCTCTATGGGCCCCAGGATCCCCTTGGCTGGCAGAGTTTAAGCAGAGGACTCTGCTGAGCATCAGGACACATGCCTGCAGGCCTGGTGCCACCAGCCACCACTGAGAAGCCCTGGAGGGAATCTCAGAACCCCTCAGGATGGCATTTGGCTCTTAAGATGCCACTTAGCTGACCCTTTCCCCACCAGATGCTTCACAATCAGCTTCTTCTGCAGTTTCAGTTGCCACACAAGGCTGTTCACAACATCCTGGGTGCAGACACTGGCCAGAGCTTGTATGGAGGGGAGGACAGGTCGGAAGACCCTACCGGAGAGCAGAAAAGCCAAAACAAATTAAAAACATACCCATGCTGGCTAGCAGCAAGAGCCTAAAGTTCTGCAGTTCATCTCTTGCATTGCTGACCCATGGGGTCTCACAGCGGCAGAGGATGTCACCTCCCGAGGAGAGGACCCATATTTTGTTCCATAGATTTATTTGGCCATCTGGCTTGGAACCTCAATGTATGACACTTTAAATAGGTCTGAATTGTTTTTTCAGCTAGTGTTGAAAGCCCAGTCCCCAGATGGGTGGGCACTGAAAATCCCAAGCAAATTTTGAAAATCCCGACCTACATGAATAACCAATTAATATTTATGATATCAAAGTACTGCAGTTATGGGGGAGAACCCTGTTGGCTATTATAAACCTCTCCTCATTGCAACTGCATTGGGAACAAGGTCTGGGAAACCCCATTTCTGAGTGGAGCAAGACCTCACTCACTTGCATGCACACATGCAGTGCTGACAGTCATGTCCACCCTGGCTGTAGCTCCCCAGCCTTGTCCTGGTGTCCTGTACAGAGGTGAGCTTCACTCGTGGCAAACGTCTCTCACAGACTGTCAACACCAGACACGAGTTATTGCCTTGTTGCTGGAGGTCAAGGGAGGTAAAGACTTCACATGAATATGCTGGAAACAGAAAACAAACACACGAAAATCCCCAGCAAGAAAGGACAAGCCAACCTTAACAAGCAATTCCGTTACCCGTAAATAAAAAGAAGGCAATCACAACATGCCTTAAGCTTGGGGGAGCCAAAAGTCATCTCTCCTCTGTGGGTGACTGATGGCTCGCGGGCTTTCCAGCACAAACTTGCCTGGTGTCGTTTGTCACCTGTGAGGGGTAAGCCGCTCCTGAAGGCTCCTCTGTGCTGGTGTGTGTGCGTGCGTGCATGTAACTCACGGAATTTCAGCAAAGTCGCATAAGAGGATTGTAGTCCTGGTTCAGCTAAAGACTTAGGATTCTGCATAATGTGTTAAGAGGAGCTTAATGCAATCCTACTACTCTGCCACAGAAACCCTGAACAGCGGCCTGTCTGTTCTCACCTTTCCCCATCTGCTAACCAGCTGTGGAAGCACTGGCTGGCCCTGGGACTGCTTAAAGGAGCAGGTGCATAGGCAGGGTTTGGGATTCTGCATCTGCCTTCTCATGGGAACAGATCTTTGTACTCACTATGATAAAAACTCTTATGGTGTGAAGAATTCACATTTTTGCATAATCTGGAGGCCTCTGGGAGTTGTCTCACAAGGCAAGAGGCCTCACAGCTCTGAAAGAGGAATAGAGAGCCAGAAAAGAGCAGTTTCATGTCTCAGTGGCAGGAAATAATCTGAAAGTGAGGACTGGATCCCTTGGCCAAAATTACATCATCTAGGAGGACATGTGGAATAAGTTATCGTGGCTAAGGCAACATAGGTAAGTGTTGAGTTGAGACCAGCTGGCTGAGAATCAGAGCAAGGATGGCAAAGGGTAGGGAAAAGGGAACAGAAAGGTGAGATACTCATAAATCAAACCTGAATGTCAGGGAATAGTCAGGTCAAAAGGTAGGGTGAGGGTGTTTCCTGCTACTCAGTTGCTGGGAAAGTTTAGGTTTTGACATCCAAGAGAGACTCACACACATCCTTATTCTGAACTTCTCCATGTCACTGTGCCCCTTCTGCAAAACAAATCTATTATGAAGTCCTTTTTCCTAGCTTCTGCCTATCTTCTCCCTAGATTCTAGTGTCGTGGACAGTCTCGTTACATGCTTAGGTACAGGCTCCTCTGGAGCCTTTGGCCACTACTTGAATATAAATAGAGAGATAATAATGCAGATTAGAATTTCCCGAAGTTGTCACACTGACCAGGATTCTAGCACAATGCAGACTGGGAAAAAAATAAAGGGAGAAAATGTATTAGAACCTGCTGGAGAGTTTCTGGGTAGAAAATTGGAAAAGTAAAATGGCAGTAAGAGCATATTAGTGTTACAAAGTGACCTTCACTGTTCATAACCAGGCAGCAATCAGGTGATATGTGTTACAACATCTGTCCTAGATGAATAATGCAGAGAGTGGTCTATATAGACAAGCTTTACATGTTTATGAGGTTGTATTCTGGAAAGCAGTGACTCTGGGGAGCTCTGGTGGGTTACACAGATAATTGACTGTAAGCTGGCTCTTGGCAGAGCAAGAAAGCCTAACTTATTCCTCCTGGTAGATAATTAAGGAGATATGAAGTAGCAGAAAGAACATTTACCATCATGGCATTGACAAAACATTTACCTGATGACCACATTCAAAAGGGAAGCAGAATGACTTAGAAAGGTTCAGAAATGAACTACAGAAGTTACGTACAGTCTTTAAGATGCTATCTAGAATAAGAAATTCTTCAGGATCCCATAAGTTTATCAGAAGAAACTTAGGGACACTATGATGTTTTAATGATCTACTAAAGAAAAATGTATCTAAGAGCAGGAAGGCCTATTACACCACGAACAAAACCCTAATCCAGAAGATGGAACCCATAAAATTCAAGCTGGAAATTAGATGCAAGTGTGAGGTGGGGGTTTTTTTAAGATTTGAAGAGAGGAATAACTGAATTTCTCACTACTTGGACTCCTTACATCCAGTCTAGGATAATTGCTAAAGTACATGGTCTAGTTTACCAGAATGTAGTGGGGAAGAACAAAGCATCTGGACTGCCAGCTGGCCAGGCACAGCTCTGCATGTTGGGTTTTGCAAGTGATGTGACGAGATCAGCCACTGTGGTCCTTGTGGCTGTAACAGTAAGATCTCGTAATATATCTTCCATCTGTGATTCTGAAAGTGGCTTTCAGAAACAGCCAGTGAAGTGGGCTGACCCGCTGTGATTGTGACCAGAAAGTCTCCTTCCTTAGTGCCTGATCAGAGCTAAAACCTTTGTTGGCAGTGCCTAATGACCACATTCCTTCTCAGGAGACAGATGGCCTTGGTGGGATTTCTCCACAATGTCCAAGCTGTGTAAAGTTTGGCGTGTGGGCAATGCTGGAGCCAGAACTAGAGTCTTGATAGAGTTTTCCTTACATCTGCTAACACTGATTTTGCCATCTATGTGCTGTCTTCTCTAGAAATCTATGCACAGGGTGAGATGGAAGCACCAATCTTTTATATCCCTTGAGACGATGACTCAGCACTTAACACTGCTATTTCCTAGGACCAGCATTACATGTGGGAAATTAAGTGTATAAACAGTAACTACCATTACTTTCAGGGTGGGCCTATTGAAGAGTTAGGTTTTATTGGGAAACTTCAAAGAGACAAGAAGAACTTATGGCTGAGCAACAGTAATGGAAAGCACCATACTTGGCTCCAGCTCTGAGCTTTGCCATTAATAGTCTTTGACTGCACACATGTCCTCCTCCGGGCCAGGAGTTCTGTAGCAATAGAAGAGTTGTACTTCATGTCTCCCACCTGTAGATTTACAGATTCCCAAATCTAGGGGCTGTATCTCTCCATGTAAGCTTGTGCAGTACCTGGCAAAGAAAAGTACTTCTGAGCTTCTCAACTTTTTTTCTAAAAACAACATCTAATAATTCCCATGTCTGCTGAGTATAGTCACAATTTAGGTAAGATTGCCCCAGGTAAGATTTTTGTGCAGCCAAAAAGAGTATATTGATGATGTCTAAACTGTCTATATTTCCTTCTTTTATCACATTCCAATAAGGTGAAAGATAGATAGCTCCCCTAATCTATTCTGTAGTCTGTGATCCCATATGATTTTAAATGATCTCAGCTCTCAGATTGTTGTCCACTAAAGACAACTTCTTTCTCCTCTGTTTGACTACTTCTCTCTCCCAGCATACTCTGTTCTTGCCTGCTTGTGTTATTTCAATACAAGTATTTGAGTCCCTCCAGCTCCAGAGTGATTTAATTTGATTTTGTTCTGTGTTCAATTAGAAGCTTGCTACACTGCTATGGAAATCATTGGGAGTTTTCCCATTCATTTCCATGAGCTCTTGGATCAGGTTCACTCAAATTTTCAGTTTACTTGTCTTATCTTTAGCGCTGAGAGCTGGATTACTATTGCTGGCAGGTATGGAGACCAGACAGTCCTTCCATAACGCAATTGCCTAGGAACTACACATTTAAAAATGTTTGCTTAGAAGCCAGTAAGAAGGAAAAATAGAAATGGGATGATATTGGGAAAGGAGAGTAATACTGGTGTTCAAAACTCTCATTGTCTAATGTTAATGAAAAAAAGTGGTTCACTAGAACAAAAAACACCACATCTCACATGCTGGGAAGAGAATGGCATAAGCTGCTTCTGGAGAAGAGATTGAGATTCAGTGAAAGATTTGGGGTAGTGAGTCATCATTTGTTAGCGAATTCTTTCAGATATCATAGAGGATGGAAAAATTTCGACTTAAGTTGGTAGAAAGCTACCAAAATAGCTACAAAATGCTTAAAGGACCTTGAAGAAACCTAGTACTTGTCACTTCCCAAAGTTATGCACTCCTGCATGATGACATGGAGAAAGCAAAGGCTCTTGCCCCTAAATAAGAGGTGGACTATAAGTATGGCAGCAACACCCTCGGAATGCTGATGGATAAAGGCAATTCAGGAGAGCAGAGGTGAAGCTTCAGGATGAGCAGGGAAGTCCCAGTGAAGCTGAGCTGATGTCTGAACCCAAGTCAGAAAACTCAGCTCAGGCCCCAACGTACTGTCTGAGTCCATGAGAGAGAAATCCAGGTGATGGAAAATAGCCTATCAGTGCACGGACAAGGACGATCACTCTTTAACATCTCTTCATAACCTTTAGATCAACTTTACAAATCAGGGAGTGCTCTAGAGACAGGGACTAAAGCACATGTGGTTCCCAGGATCTCTAGGAAAAGCTCCTTTATGCCCTCTGCCCCAGTGAACTGCAGATGTTCACTAAACATCTCAGTGAACTCCAGCATTTCTTACGCATCTAATCTGGTTGCAGAGGGTGGAATAAGAAAGATCTCAATTTTGCTTATTAGAAGAAAGCTCTTCCCTTACCTCTGCACTGAGGCTCTTTGCTGGGAGTGGAGAGCAGTTGCACATCCACAACAAGGTAGGTTGTTGAGAGCTTGTCTCTTGGCACTCTCACTCACAGGGTCTTGGGAAGCCACGCTCTGCAGCACACAGGCTTCTCTCTGAGTACTACTGCCCTATTCTCATAGAACCAGCTGATTCTGATTCAGCAGTGGTGGCTTCCAGGAACAGAGGGAGTGCCATCCATCTCTAGACAGGTGCTGAATAGAAAAATGAAAGTAACTGAATAAAAATCCCTGGAAACGGAGATGGTAACAGAAAAAAAAAAAAAAAAAAAAGGAAAGTAACATTGTTATTCATCAGGTTATTACTTTTGGGAAGGAAACCATGTAACTTAATATTTCTCTGGATCATTCATCTTCATTCTCCTAACTTGATATCAATGGCTGCCAGGTGGTGCCTGTACAGGCTATTCAAATCAGATTATGTTATCATAGTTCTCCAGTCATCACCAAGAGCAGGATCATGATCATGAGGAGGAAATCTAGTTATTCAGGTACATGTTACCTTATTAAAAGTTTGAGCAAAGTACATTGAGCCATTATAATGGGATTAGGTTTTGAGTTGTATTCTCAGGGTTGCCATGACTATGTGATTTTGGTACTGTGCTGTGGGGCTTGGAGGGCGTAGCTCCACTCTGACCAACTGCAAATAATCCAGACCATCGTCACAGAGGAGTGGACACCAGCATGGACTCTGGCCAAGAGTGTGAAGCTTGTAGAGATTAGATTTGTCTAGATACAAATGCCTGAGGCAGACACTGAAGGAGAGGTGTGGAAGGATACCAATGCCTACTCACAGTAAGCAAACCAGCAGTCAGGCAGAGCAAGAAGAAACAGCTTTGATAAACCTTCTAGAGTGTCTCTCAACACCTAGACCCAGTCTTTTGCTCCAGTATTAACAGATGTCCCTCCAGAAATCCGGTCTTTCTTCTTTAGTCACAGTTGTCACAATAGGGTATGAAGAGTTCCGAAGGGTTTCTTCTCCATCTGACAGAAGTTCACAGATATCCTTCCCCCCATTCTCAGTGAATAGGAATCCACTTAATGATAGGCACTAAAAGGTGCCTTTCAGATACAAACAGTGAAGGACAAAAGCTGAGGCAAGCAGGGGGAGCAGACTGTGACGAACACAGGCTTCCTGAACTGCTTTTACAGACAAAGAAGTGTCTTGCTCCAGAGCCAAAAACACAGCATTTTTAACACCACTACTACTATTTGAATGAAACTCCTGTAGACGTGAGTTTCTCTGCCTGGAATCTACTCTTATAATTCAGCAACACACTGGCTGATCCAGGAAATGTTATTAGGGATGAGCTGTGGACAAAATGGCCAGATTCTCCAGAAAATCTTGTCTCAGCGGGACCTGCAGGGTGCAGGTCTCTCAGTGAGTCCTGAGCATGTTTGAAGCCATGTGTATTGTATTTTAAACTTTGTGTTTTAGTTTTTCTAGTTCCACCTTAAAATGGTCACTCTTCACCTTTTAGTCCTGTCACTGGTGCATGGCTAGCATGGGGGGCATTTCCAGCAACAGAGAAAGCAACATTTCTTCTCCAACTGTTCTTGTGCCTGGAATAACACTGACCTTTTGGGACCACTTACTAGGTTCCTATTCTTAATCTCCTGACAAGGAGTCAAAAGTACCTTGTCAAAACTGACAAGGGTAGTTGCAGCCCTCTCAGAGAATGGCCAAGGCTGACATGTCTCCACACACTCTTTGCTAGGAGTGTTATGGCACAAGGGTCAGCCCTTTCCTGTCATTACTGCAGTTCTAAACCCATGTGGCCACACCAGCCCAGATGTGTGCCTTCTGGTCATTCCCAGATTTTGATGGCATATACATCACTAAATGGGTAGGAAAAAAGAAGTCTAAACACCTTCCAAACCCCTCATATTTCTGTATGTGACTGCTGGATAAGGAAATGCTGTCAGTACTTCAGTGCCCCGGCACAGAACAGAACACTCTCCTACCCATTCCCTGATTCACAAAATACACAGGAGATTTTCTCCTGACCAATTACTCCACAGCACAAAGAAGTGTGATGTACATGCTGTGGCAAGGGACTTCTTCCCTTCTGCATCAGGACCTAAATGAAGTCAAACTCCTAATGTGTGTCTGCAAAGTGCTGCTGGACCTGGAATTAACTCCTAGAGCACACTTACACACTTAAAACCTTTAGCTGTCATAAAGCCTTTTTCACACACTCCTTCCCTGGATTGTTCTACAAACCTGTCATGTGCTCAGGGATAAATCCCTTGATGCAGAGATTTTACTTTTTTTCTTCTTCCTATTATTATAATATATTTTGTAATTATTTTAGTCATCATTTTTGCTTTGCAAATTCAGATTTTAGATCTTGGTATGCTGAGAACACCCATGGATTCATGAAATGCAATAATTTCTATTATGAGATAAATGGGTACAAATGTGCAGTGCAGATTTGCCTAGGACAGGATTCCCCTCTCCTGGGGACTCAATGACTCAGACAACAAAAAAAGAGGCAAGGAGCCTCCCCATCCAGGGTCTTGGCATCAGTCCAGGCTCTTCCCATCTTTTCCCAAGGGATTCACTCCCAAGAGGTGTGTAGTGGATGGAGCAGAGCAGCAGTGGAGTCCTGCGGAGATCCCCATTGGGAAAGCTGGACCCATTAGGTCTGAAGTGACATGCAGGCTCCTGCTGGCTCTCTGCACAGGGAACCAGACACAGCTAGCTGCTTTGTATGAAATCCTGGCCCCACTCACAGACTACCATGTGTCCAAGAAAATCCTCTTTATTCTCATCCTCTGTCTCTCCACAAAGAAATTCTTCCACAGAATTTCTTAGAATCTGAGAATGTTGGCCATTCAGCTGAAGTTTCTGGCCGCAGCACAATTATAATTGGTCTCTCATGGACAGGCTCAGCACGGAGGCCAAAAAACTGCAAGAGTTATTAATGACTGAGTTCCCTTCTACTTCCTAACTGCCAGACAGGCAGGAAAGTTAGAGGGGAACACTTGGGGCTGTGCCACTACTCTCCTCTCATATACGCTGTGCTGGTGCTCCAGCATCTTCTTGCAGACAGGAAGCTGTCCACTGTGCAGACACCAGACAGCACTGAGAGTTGTGGGAAGCAGATCGGGCATCCAGAAGCCCTCTTGGTGCTCAGAGATAATTTTAGGGGCCTTCTCCCCACAGCTGAAGAGTACATCAGGGTGAAGCTAGCTGCAACCTTTCCAAAGGCACCCGGTTTGCCACAGGCAAGGTTGAAAGGATAAAGAAACACAGCTGGAATGGCAGACTGAGAAACAGAAAGTCATAGATCTTTCCCCCTCCATCCCTCAAAAGAAAAGACCATCTCAGGAGAGGTTCAAATTGAGCAAGAAACATATTATTACGATTATTACATCCCCATTTGACAACAATCACATGGCACAGTGCCAGCTGGCACCAGGAAGCCTTTGTTGCTTCTCCTTCCTTGCCTGATACGCACCGTGAGAAGAATACAGTCCTTGTTCGTTGAGAACTGAAGAATGGGAGAGGAGAGGCCAAAAACACCTCCTTGAACAATCACTATCAAGTAAACAGAGCTACACTTGGGAAACACATATTTTAAATACATTTTCCTTGAAGTTTTTGGGGAGGGGAGCTCCATGTATGGGTTGGGAAGGTGAGCGAGTTTGCACTTGGGCATATTTCTGTGGTGTCAAACAGGCTAGTGGCAGCTAAGAGGAGAGTCCGTGGTGCCTTCATTTCACAGGGGAAGATAAAAGTCCATGAAGCTGAGAATTTAGGGACCCATGCCAACATAGCAGCTTGAGTAAATTTGGACTGGCACTCCATGCTGGTCACGGCTGTGCTCAGCCTCTGATAAGGAGTTGTCTCACAAAAGCTCCTAGTAGTCTGGTGCCATTCCAGCAAGCCACTCTCTTATCAAAGGTCATGTCAAAAATTTGGAGGGAAGCAGGCCCAATAAATGTAGATGTCATAGGACATTGTTTATTCATGCTAATGTTCCTGAAATCATACTTCCCACTGGCAGAACAACTTTATGGAAGCATTGGGAAAAACTGCTGTTTGTTCATCAGCAAAATCATGCATGTCAGCATGCTGCTGTGGTTGAGTAATTTTACACTGAGGTTAGTACAGGGGAGCTAGCACTAGAGGTTTGGAAAAAGTGGATTTCAGAAAGGCTAGTGGCATATCCAGCTCTCTGAATGTGAGACACTTGTACCTACAAGACAGTCTAAAGGAACCATCACCCCAGCACAGTTACTGCCTTTGTCCAAATGTGCATTCTTTTTCCTGACAATCTGCTAGGCCAAGATGTTCATTTCTAGTAGCTGAAACACTGATTTTACCCAAGTAACATTTGCACCAACCTACCTGAGTGAGGCAGGACAAGATTTGGCCTGCACAGCCACTGCCTGGTTTGATAAATAAGACAACTACTGTGTTCTTGTCCTTTCGTGACTTCCCAGGGCTGGCCAAGAGACTCTGTAAGGGGATGTCTCACAAGGGATCTTTAGGCATCAATGTTTGGCATCTCCTCCCCAGAAATAATTGCCCAACTATTGTCTCTCTCATGACATGGGTGGCCCTGCAGTGAAGGTCCTACATTTGGTCCTGTTTCTGTTGCAGTTGTTCTGTGATCTTTGGCAAGTTCTTTTAGCTCCCGCTACATCTCAGACCAGTTAAGCTTCACTATCTGAAACAGGCTGGGGCTCAGCTGAAGCTCCATGAGTGTCCTCAGACAAAGTCCTGAGCAGGCTCATCTCCACAATCCTCCCCGAGATGGCAGCAAACCAAGCAGTGTGCTGAAAGTTCCATGGCCCTTGTGAAACCCATGCAGTCAGAAAGGCAGAGACCAAGAAGGAGTTCATACCTTATTTCCAGTCTGCTTTTTTCAGTGGGCTGGTACAGGCTCCTGTATAGCTCTGCCTCTCCTCTTGTCCTTTCTTCCACATGCTACCGACACAGGAGAGTAAATAGGCTCTATGAAATAACAATAAATGGAAGTAAAAGAGACCTCTGATGAATGCCCAAATGGATCTGTCAGCAAAACCCTTTCAGTGGTCAGTTCTGCCTCTACCTCCCTTCCAAGGACAAGCATCCTCTTAAAAGAGGCCTGCAGGAGGGCTGTAGGTATCAGGCCTAAGATCACAGCTGGGCTGCCTCACAAAGCATGAAAGTGAGAGAAAAAGGGGAGGGGAGGATAACAGCTAATGTTCTTCAATGACTTGTCCTCCCTTGCTTTTTCAAAACTGCCACTGTCATCATGCAAGGCAATAAGGAAGACAGTGATCTGGCACCATCCGCCCTGTGCCCTTCCTATATTAAGATTTAGATTGAGCTGTCAGTGACCAGATACAGCTGGTAAGACAGCTGTAGCTCTCTGCCTGGATCTATTTTGGATTTACTTGCTCCTCCTCTCTTCCCTACTCGCATTTTCCTTATGTAATTTTGAATTATTAAAAATGAAATTTCCCTGGAGATGAGTTTTCATTAATATTGGGATCTGATTGCACCGATGTTGCTCTTAATTTCTCTTTCAGAGAAAAGATGGATTTGCATGCAGGTGGGCAATCATTTTTTCGGGCATGACATCCAACCCAGGTTCAGCCGAACTAAACATTTGATTTTTATCAGGTTGCACGTGATGTGTAGGTCCTGAATAAAGACAGTATGAAATTTGTAGAAGGTTGTCCAAAGCTGACACATGCTGAAGCCCTATCTCCAAGGAGCATGTTCCAGTCAGGTGGATTACACAGGGAAAGAGAGGGGCTGAACAAAGGGCCGGCCTCCGAGTATGCAATGGTGACACTCTCCTTTTGGAGCAGGAATGGCTGGTATGAACAGCTGGTTATTGTAGGCAATGTCCCACTTCCCTATCTCCAGTCAAGTGTGCTACATGCACCAATGGTTTGGCCTCGGTGACCATGGTAGAGAAGCACAGGCTTTCTGAATGACCAGTGCTTTCTGAGTGCATCAGAGATTTGGAAGGTGTGGATAAATGAAAGTGTAGGACCAGGCTTATTCAGCCACCAGTTTACTACCTCTGTTGAGCCCACACCAAAGCAGCTCCTTCCTGTTCTACCTATGCCTGTAGCTCTTTTCCTGGTACCCCATAAATACTCATCAATAACAGTACTTAGTGCTTTATCACATGTTCTGCCTTCTAAACCCAGACAAGAAAATATTTGACCCTAAGTGATGTTTTCTTCCTCTCCAACCGTACTTTGTAGTATCAGACTTCAATCTATGTCCAACTCAAACTTCAGCTAAAGAATGTGTCGTTGCTAATGTATAACCAGGGAGTGTGAAGCTGCGTGTGAGAACAGCACACACTACCAGTGTGAAAACAAGCTGCAAGTACATAAAGCGGCCTCATTGTGCTGCTGCAGAGAGCATTGTTTGATGTACTTTTTGCAGGACTCTGTCTGGAGACCTCGAGTTAAAGCTAGCTCCAAATGCAACTGCCTGCTCATTCCAGGGCCAAGCACATCACAGAGGAACTGAAGATTTTTCCCTTCTAGGTGTTTGGTTTTAATCTGCACTGCTCAAAGATGTCGAAGATCTGATTAATACCAAATCTGTCTCTTACCCCATGCCACACTGTATGGAGTCTGTCTGGGAGGACATTTAACAGAAAGCTCCCTGTGTCTGTGGACCTTGCATCAGATCTTTCTTCCCCATTGGTAGGTTGAAGCTCGATTTGCTGAGCTTGCTGTTGGTCCCATCCCGCTGCTCTCATATGCAAAACTTCTGCTGTGTGATGAGCTGAGAGACACAGGGGCAAGGGGGAAGCAGCTTCTAGGATGACTGCAATGGTGTGTTATGCACAAAATAAGCCACTTCCTACATTTAAGGATTGCAAAGGCACACAGGTAGTCGTTTAGTGAGACGCAGTGAACCCATGTGAACCTACTACACTCCCCAGCGCCAGCTAATATCACCAAGGCTTGACAAACTGGCACCCACTTGCAGTGGGCAAAGGTGGTTCAATTAAAATTCCCTTGGATCATCTATGACACTCCAGTTTGGCAACTGGCATGGTAGTTGCAAGGGCAGCGTGGGTGAGCAGTACCTGCAAGCAGCACAGAGGATCACTCAGGCAGGAGAGACCGTCACCCACAGCCACAGCAACCGCCTCAGATGCACTACGTGCTTCCACCCACCACAGAACATTTCCTAATACCCTCTGACAAACCCAGAACACCACTGAAGAACAGAGTTTGCCTGCAGCTAGAGTACCCAAATCCAAAATGCATGCCACAGCCGGCATGCATGAGGCCAGGCAGAGGCAGGGAGACTTTGCACAGTGTATCTGGAACAACCAGATGGGATAGGTTTCACACAGGTCAACCAAAGCCTGATGGCAGATCAAGGTGGCTGATGGGTGAGTGGAGCTCTCACACAAGAGAAATGCAGCATGAGGAACCAGCTTGGGGCACCAAGCAAGGTTCTCAGAGGAAATGAGAATTAATTTGTGGCTCAAGTGATCCTAGGAGGCATCTCAGGAAGCACTCAGACAGGGAGCACTCTCTGTGTCCCATTTGCTATTAGTAAAGAGACATCTTGCTGTATACACATGACCATGGTGTGCTGGGGTAGTCCTGCTGCCTCTGCCAGATTTGCTCTGGTTGCAAACTGTCCAGGTCTGCAGACAGTGGGCCTGTGATGTGACCCAAACTTTGACAATCTATCTAGGACAGAAGGAGGTCAATCAGCCTCTCACCTCCCCATACTGCAGACTGTGGAGCTCTACTGCAGGTCAAGCCAAGGATGGATGTACCCTGAGGCGCACAAGGGCTCAGGCAGCAGCCCTGCTGATAACTATGGTGTCTGCAGAGGAGACAGGATTGCTTGGAAGAACTTTTATGTATTATGAAACCAGCCATGGCACAGCACAACAGTAACACTGGGACTCTCAGGGCCTGGCTTCCGTCCCCAGCTTTGCCACGGCCTTCACAGGGTCATGCTGGGCAAGTCATATCCCTTATCTGTGGCTCCACCTGAGGAAATGTTGCTGCCTTGAGTTAGAAGGAGGATAATGAAGACAAATCTTTGGGCTCCAGTGTTGGAGGGTCCCTCCCTGCAGGTTCAGGCTAAGAGTGGATAAGAACACCACTTTGCTTGACACAACACTAGTGCGCAGTGTCAAAGATGACATCATGGCATGTGAACAAGCATTTACCCTCTGAAAGAGAAAATAGCAGAAGCATGTGTAATCATTTGCTTTCCATGCCAACATATTTTCCTTATGTAAAGAGAGGCTCTGGCGGCCCTAAGGATGCTGAGAGATGCCTGTGCTCCCCTGTGAAGGTGGAACTATCAGGCAAGGATGCCAGCATACCTGCCTGGGTAAATTTGTGCATGCACTTCATGTTATAATAGGCTTTAGTATCTGATAACAGAGACCTGCTGGAGTCTGGCATGAGGACAGAAGGAATCAAAGGTCATGTCATGAATTCCAGTTATGCTGATAGACATCTACAGCCAGAGGAAGGAGCTCAAGAACAGGAACTGTAAACTGGTTGGGAGGGCTGGAAAACAGAAACTGGTTCAGGGATGACAGGTATGGGTCATTTTGGACCCCAGATGGACAATTGCATGTGCATGTTCGTCACAGGACATAGGAAGGTGTTTTCCTGATGGAGTTACCCATGAACTCTGCCATCACTAGTTTAACAAACAGACTAAGCACACTGCAATAAATGTATTAAATAGCTAGCACATGTCTCTCCAGAGGCCTCCTCCTGATGGAGAAGCTGATTCATGACATGGATGAGCAGATCAGCAGAAAGGTAGGAGATGCAAATATGCAGTGGGTACCTTGCACCAGGGAAACTGTCTGCCCACGGAAACAGCTGAGAATGTATGTGATAGCACAAAGTTGCTCTGCTCACTCCCTACTTTTGCCTTATTTGTCTGATGCTACCACTTGCCTTGTGCCTTATGCCTAGCAGGTGCCTGGGAGGCACAGTTCTCCTGTGGTGCACACTGGGGTCTGAGCAAGTTCATATCAGGGGTGAGACTCGGCAGCTGTGCACGGAGATGGCTCAGCAATTCCTGCACAGTATAGCTCTGTGATGGGTTCTGGAGGCAGGAAGAGGAGCTTTAAGGTTCTACAATACCCAGAAGAAAAGAATGGGATGGGATGGGATGGGATGGGATGGGATGGGATGGGATGGGATGGGATGGGATGGGATGAGATGGGATGGGATGGGATGGGACGGGACGGGATGGGATAGAACAGGAAAAAAAAAAAAAGGATGGGGAAGCAGAAGACAAACTCCTTGCAAGTGACTGACACTTCTAGTTGTATCACAATAAATTATCTCATTTTTCTTATTATTTCTTTCTTCTTCATTTAAATGATTCCACTGTTTTCACAACATTCTCCTACAGCCTCAGACTAGATGTGCTCACTCTCCCTTTACTTTTCAAATCAGGACTTCTATTTGGATTCACCTGCTTCATGGCTGTTGCTTTTTGCCTCTTCACAGGTGCTGACAAAGGCTTTGCTAACATTATTTAAAGTCACTTTTGAGCCAGGAAAGACCTGGTAAACAGGCAGGACGTTGAAAGACAGACACAGTATAGGCAGGGACACTACAAACTGCTAGTATGTGTTATCATCAGAACATCTTTTTTCTTCACTCCTCTGCTGTTAGTGGCACATGTCAGGCAGCAACAGAACCTACCTGTGAGGAACTGCACTAGGTGTTGGTTTTTAGCAGCTGAGTAGTCACAAATCTGGGCCACTGAAAGCTGGCTCCAAACTCCTGGCAAACAAATGGGGAAAATCTCATTGAGTTCAGGGAGGTTTGGCTTCAACTTCACGGAGAACAGCCTGAAACTGAAACATCAGATGCATAAAACCCCACCCATGCAGTAACTACCAGGAAAAGGGACCAAAACTGATAGATTTGAGCCTCAGTGAACAGATTAAATCACCCATTTGAATTAGCAATTTAAATAAGCAGGAGACCTTATTTTTAAATATTAAATAAAAACTTCTTTTCATTTATCTTTTTTAATTATTTTCCACAAAGAAAGGTTGATAGTCATCAGGCTGTAACCAAAAAGACCCTGTTGACCTAAAACCACATACAGTCTATGCATGAACTTACTGTTACCAGCAGACAGTTTTATCTACACATATTTACTTACCACTTTACATGTTTTTATTAGGTCTTGATTGTTACATTTTTCTATGTTGGGAAATGGTGAGTTATGTATTTTTAATTTGTTACAGAATGACCATTTATCTTTAGAATTGATTCATATCAGGCTGCATACAGAATGAAGTTTGAATCCATTAAAAAATCTCTAAAAACAGTTTTATTAAACATCTAGTTTATTATTTGTAAAACCACCTTTGTTGCTAAACAGAAAAGAAAAAGTAATGTTAAACAAAAGAAGTTTTATCAGTGTATAGTGGGTTAAACAGGTTGTTCCAGGACACCATATACTCCCACAATGTAGATCTGCTATATCTTGTCCTCTCATCCTCATTTTTCTAATAGACCAGAGGAGAAAAACAAGCTTGTCCTCTTTTTCCAAACCTCATCCAGTTTCTCAAGTTTGAATGAGCAAGTCACTAAATTTAAGTTGTTGAATAGACTGAAATGGAATAAATAGTTGTCTACTACTCATGGAAGAGCACTTACTTTCAAAAGTGGATTTATCACTTACCAAGCTTTGGTTCCAGGTGCTTAGGTAGTGGTTTGGTTCAACTTTCTGAAATGTTTTGGCAGGAAGCACGTGTAACTTGATATTTTAAAAAATAATCAAGACAAAGAGAAGCTTTTTATCAAATATACTAAGCTTCCTAATACAGATGGCTATTGTTCCACATTTAAATAGCTCTATTTCAATAGAGAGAAAATGTACTGAATTTATAATTTTCTTAACATTTTCTGCCATTGTTATTACCAGTTGTCTGTGATGGACATTAAGAATTGGATGGACCTTAGTTCCCTGCCCACTGACCAGATTACTCTAAGCTGCCACTAAGAGACTGTGGGTGGCTTTAGCACCACAAATCATTGCCCCAGAGACAAAGTTTCCAGCTGAGAATTACAAGTACCCCCCAAGGTGGACAGAGATGTCAGAGCAGTCATGTCCACCCGTTTCTTTAATCCTCTTCCACCCACCCTGTTTTTCCTGTTACAATCACCAAGGAAGTCTTTCCATACTGTTTGCGTGACTGGAGAAAGACCCTGGAAAACATGAACAGAGCATAAACCAATGCTGAGATGCCTGCTTGGATTGGAAAGGCATATGAAACAATACCTTGAAGATCCTGTGCCCCCGGCCTCTCTGCCTACCCCTAGGAAGGAGGCCTAATCATGTGGGAAAGGGGCAGCCTCTCCCTGCGGGACACTAGGACACTGTGGAAGAGACCATCATGCTATTTTAAAAGGTTATAATGCCATTCTGTTTTATTGCCAGTTGGCATTAATTAGCTCGCTACTGTCCTCTTTCTGAATTGTCTCAACCAAGGAGTATCTGTTAGTGATTTATACTTGGCACTTCCCTGATAAAAGTTTTTCCATTCTAACTCAGCTTGAGCAAGACTTCTCTCCATGCTAACTTCACTGAAGTGTCTCACCTTCCAACTTTTGCCTCCTTTTATAGTAAATACCATGGGAGAGGTAAATTGAGTATTTTTGTGACAGTAGCCTGTCTGATACTCTTCCATCACCAGTGCTCAGTCCGTCATCTTGCCTGGTGGCAACAAACATGTCACCATTAAGAGGAATTGTTTTGGGGTCAGATGCTCCTAACCTCCAGCTTCACTGGCTGAGATGAATCTATGTTATGCCAGCTGAGGATCTGTTCCTTCAGGAAAACAAGGCCTATTGGAAAGACTGCACAGGGAGGAAAACCAGGGTTTCTTAAAAGGTTAGCTAACACTGCTTTAGCTAAAGCCCACCACAGCCCAATTTCTGGAGGCTTATGGAACGTAAATCTTGGATTAACTCGATATTCAGTAGAGCTTTGCAATCCACTCATAACACTTTCCAGTTCAGTGTGAAGAACTGGGCCTCTTATGAGCCTCTTTTCAGCATTTCTCCAAAGCTGTGGATATCCTTCTCCAGTGAGGGATTTGGAGGGGATACATTATGAGCAGGACACTAATCTGCTCCTCTACTGCAGTGTGTTGGGAAGGGAATTTCAGATGGTATCATGCAGCATTTTATCCCTATTTCCTTTCTAGGGTAACCTGATGGAGACACCAATGTGCAGCCCTTTCAGCCCAGATTCCAGTATTTAACCACTAGAAACATTCTGGTGTCAAGTTTTCACAGATGTTTTTAGGGGGAAGAATATATCCTAGCTCCTAAATCAACTTGAGTAGACAAGGCAGTATGCTGTCACTACTGTGACACTGCTGTCAGTCACTGCTGCTCAGAATTTTATGTATGTCTCAGGAACCATGACAGAGTGAAAAACAGAAGTTTAGTCTGTTAAACACCATTATATACCCTTGGTGCTCACATTTTTACTTTCCATATTCACTCTCTTTTTTTTTAATGCCTGAGAGGTCTTCTGTTTGCAATTCGGTGTAGGCTTCTGGCTAGAAGAAACAATTAACCATGCCTCCAATCAGGACGGAAGCAGAAAGGTATGGAGAGAAGATTAAAATCAAATCCCCAAACATAAAAGGAAATTTGAAGTAAAAAAATTGAAAAGTGGAACGGCATGCTTCATCTCTATCATTGATAAAATATTTTGCAATCCTGGAAAACTTAATAGCTTCTTTGGCATAATCTTTATGACCTTAAAGGGGTGATAAGGAAAGTAATAAAAAACTGTTTCTGAAAGGGTATGCGTTTTCCTAGTCAACTCAGTTTTTCCGTCTCACCTCCAAGGCTAACATTCAAAAGGAAGTTTGACACATATGGGTTTTGTCGGAACTTGGAAGCTGTTTATTTAGCTTCTCTCAAGATACTACCTATGGAACCTTGCAGAGCAGGGCAAGAAAGGGAGCCCTGTGAAGTGGCAACGGCGTCAGAAAAGTGAAGGGTGCATAGCTCAAACTGCTCAAGTTTATTAAAACAAAATAGGTCAGCAGAGTTGCCCAGAGGGTTACATAAGGCAGAAAGTAGCACTCCACAGGAGAGGAGAAGGGAGCCTGTTAAAAGGCAAAGCCACTCCAGTTTGTTTATGGTCAGAGATAACTGTCTTGTGGTGTGTCTGTTCTCCATAGCTGACAGAGTAAATCACACTCTTTATCTCCACAGCAGATGAGAATTTGGACTGGGCTGTTGTTTTGTGAGCTGTGGATTAAAGCAAATGGGTCTGTTATTTATTATTATGGCTAGCATTATTATTTTGTTCCTGCGATCTCCATCTATGTAAGGAATTTCACCATAATGATTTGCTTGTAGGGAATGTTAGGGATCATAATAGCAGTAAGGATAAAACCTCGAAACACCTGAAAAGGGTATATAAGAAAGGTGGGTTGGCAGTTGTGTACAGACAAGGGAAATGATCAAATGCACTTTGGGATCCTGCAGAGCAAGGCTGGGAGCTGACACTCTCATCCTGGCCCAGAGGTCAGCCCAAAGGCCAATATGACATCTGGGAATGTACAAGTACCTGTGGCCTGCTGATGCATCTGTCCCGTACCAGTCTCCCTCTGTTCTGCCTCCTCCTCTTGTGCCAGAAATCCAGCTTCATATCTTAAACGCTGCCAGCTCTGTCACAGTTCCCCACCCCTTGGCACAGGCAGGGGAGAGAAGACCCTCTTGCAGAGAGGTCAGGCACCCTGAACGTCTCACATCTCAGTAAGTGTATTCTCACTTTCAGGTATTCAAATCTCAAACCTCTGGTATTTATCCTTCAGAAGTGGAACCCTGTTGTCCCTATTCATGCCTCCTCCTTGGCTCCTGTGACACATTACTCCTTCCTTTCTGCAACCTCGGCTCAGTGACAGAGCAGAGCCACTTTGCAGGGAGAGCTCTTCCCAAAATTAAGCAGAACCCAGGTTGCACTAAAGATCATACAATCAGAGAACATCTGATATCACAGAAAACACCAGTACTATTTTTCATGGTTTTGGTCCGTAAGAGCAAATGGGATCTCTTTGCTTGTTTTCAGACTGACTGATCCAATGACACCTACTGAGTGGGCCATGACCCAGGAAGCTTCTCAGCAGCTCCAGGAACAGGTCCCTGGGAGGAAACATGCACCACATCCCTTTGAGCCATTTGCTGAGAGCTGGTTAGAGAATCAAAGGAGCTTTATCTTTCATGGGAAAATGCTGAATCATCAAAACCCACACTTCTCATAGGGGCACATCAGTTTTCATGACATTCTCAGGAAGAAGTTTCTCTAATGCAGTATAGAAAGCAGAAGGTTAATTTTATTTTGGTGAAGGATAAAGAATTGAAGGAGACAGACAGGGATAAGAGGCTATAACATATTCAGTCCACCGTACAAGCAGTGTGAGAGACAGTTCAAATTTTACTCTGCCTGGTCCAGAACCACGGCTGGATCTGCTCAGCTGTGTGCTCTGAGCAAACACCTGCATGTTGGAGAATAGCTGGAGGGGACAGGGGTGAAGGTGCCTCTCCCTGTATAATTTTTGCAAGACATGTTTGAAAAGGCCTGGGTCTATCCCATGTCAGAATAGCAGTTCTGACACCCTGCAGATGTCTGTACAGGAGAACTCAGCTCTTCTAGCCAGATGGATGCTTTCCATTATTCTACACCTCATCTGCATCCTTCCAACTCACCAACCTGCAGCAGCATCTGTGCCATACATAGGGTCACATCCCTACAGGACAAAATGCCCTGGGATAAGACATAAGAGCCCTCTCCTTCAGTCAGAAAACCACTTCCTTTCTTTCTTATGGAGAAACTTTTCTCCTTACAGGCAACCTCTGCCATGCCAGCATGGAACAGGCTCTTGGCTGTGAGAGCACTGGCTTCTTTCATGCTACACCAATTTACCCTAGTGAAAGATCTGGGCCTCTGGAGCATAGCAAGGATGCTCCTGCCCCAGCACTCAGCCCCTCTCTGGAACAAGCTCACAAAAGCACTGCATGCTTCTATCCCAAACTCTCAGAAATTTATCAAGCTGCTTCTGCAATATCCACTTGGCACAGGAATGCTGCTCTTTAGGGTCACTCTCTTCCCCCAGCAGGTCTGGCCCTGTCTTGTAGGCCCTTGCTGCTGGGTGAAATGCATATTCTTTTGGCACAGAGATGCCTTTGTTCAGTTGACTCTGCTCTTTTTCAAGGATCATCCACAGCCCCTACAGCACTCATTCTGGGGTCTCTTCCTTTTTAGTGCCCCTGAAAGTGTGGTGTTTTCTGGTTCATTTACACCAAAGCTCAATTCAAAAGGGACCCGATGCATTTCATTTTTAGTGGGCCAGACTTTGGCAAAACGGAAATCCTTCTCTGGTGTGTTCTCCTAGGAGGTAGCCATTTCCGTGACCAGTACAGATATTTATTCCTCCTCACATGTGACTGGAGCCCTAATTCCTGGGAAGGAAGAGCACAGCATTACTTGTATAGTCCATAATGCTACAGGCCTTTGAAACTCTGCATTTGCTAGTCCTTCAGCTTCTCACTGGCTTCAACAGGCCAAAATTTAAAGCAGGTCTGTGCTCTAGTGAGTAACTGATGTAATTACGCTCACTTGTTACAAGAAGCTTTCACAAGAGGGGGAGGCGGTGGCCCCAAGCCAGGAGGTGTGTCCCCGATGACAAGCCGCGGAGCCAATCACAGCACTGAAAGATCATCACATTCATACCAAAAAGAAAAGAAACCGCCCCAGGGTATTTATATTGAGGAAGGGAGGAAAAAAAAAAAAAAGAGTTGGCAAGAAAGAGAAAAAGAGACTGAGAACCTGCAACTTTGTTAACTAACTCTACAGCTGAATTGAAAAAGGCCAGGCTGGTCCCCCTACAAGTCTTACTTCCCATCCCCTCCCCTCTCTCCAAGCATCTCTGGAAATCTGTCTGTAAGTTGGAGTGAAAAGTTCAGCTGCTTGGAGTGGTCCTCCTCTCCCCCTGCAAGGCACCGTCGTAAGCCGCTGCCGGTGGGGCTGCCTGCGCTGGTCTGAGCAGAACTCGTCGTCGGGAGGACAAGCCCGGCAGTGGTCCCCCGGCAGTGATCCCTTGATACCAGCAGGGCAGGGAGCGGGACCGTCTAGGAGCCCGGAGAGTTAATAATTACCGTCACAGCACCCAGCACGCTGGCATGGGCTCCCAGCTCCCTGTATCTCTGTTAAACAACTAGAGAAAGAGAAGGCAGGTTTAGCTTTAACCAAGGGGTAAACGGTCAGCACTTACAAATGCTGAACCACCAAAAAGAGACAGCCACAGGTTATTTATTCCACTTGCACAAGAGGACTGTGTGGTCCAAAGGATGAGAGACCCCGTAGCAGCCTATAAACCCATTTTCTGCCCCTGGCCTGTTGGATGAGCTAGGGGAAAAAATGCTTCCCCTCCCTGTGCAGCGTTTCTTCCTGCCCGCCCTTTCTGTTGCCTTTCTCTCTCTGTCCGGACTGCCTGTTCCCGGGTACAGACTGTCTCTGACCGCCTTGTGCAGAGCCTCGCACAATGGGGCTGTAATATAACCCCGGCGCGAACGCCCTGCTATTAATAATAATAATAAAACCGCCCATCACACCCTACGGCAGCTGCGGACAGGGCCGAGCAGCAGAGCCCCCGCTCCCCCGTGGGAAAGCGGTGTCCCCCGGGAGCCCGCAACCCCCTCTCCGCCGCCGCTCTGGCTGTGGGGGGAAGGCGGCAGCGCCCTGCGCTTGGACGGGGGTGGGGGACGAGGGTGGGGAACACAAAGGGCCCCTTCCCGGCCGGGGGAGCTCCCCGGCAGGCTCGGAGGCCGGGCCGGGCCGGCCGGGCCGGGCTGAGGCGCGGGGCTGCCCTGCCACCTGCCGGCTGCGGGGGCGAGGAGCGGCGCGGAGCCCGCGGGGCGCCGGAGGACAGCCCCCACCGCGGCCGGGAGCGGGGCCGGGGCTCAGCGCTGCCCCCCGGGAGGGCACGCCGGCTCGGCCACCGTGGACCTCCTCGCCCTCTGTGGCCGCAGTCAGAGCCGAGGGCCCCGGCGCTCTGTCAAACCCTGCCCGTGGTTGTCCAGCCCGCGGGGCCGCAGAGCTGCCGAGGGCAGCGGCACTGGGGCAGGCGGTGGCCTGGAATGGAAGGGGCACGGCCCGCCCCAGGCTGCAGGGGCAGGGGAGGGGAGAAGCTTGAATGTTTCTCTGCGATGGCTGGTCGTGCCGCGCTGACAGCCCCGGCTCTTTGTTCCCTCTCCTCCCCACCTCCCGTACAATCGTCTGACTGTTTCAGGCACGCACAGCTCTGGCCACTCAGCCCCTCCCCTTGCAAAAAACACGAGACCAGGGAAACTCCTCTCCCATCCGCATCGGATGAGAGATGGGGAGGAGACCCTTCCCATGCCGTGCTGGGCTGTCAGTGGTAGTTCTCTGTGTGGCTGGAGTCTCTCTCTGGCTCCGACCCAGGCAGCGGGTTTCTGTTGCCAGCTGATCGTTCTCTGGTGGCCACGCAGTGTGGTCACCGTGAGCTGGGCAACAGAGCTTCTGCTGAAACACCGAAAGTCTTAGGGGTGGGGACAGGGGAGAGCGGGATGGGCACTTCCAGGTAGGGGCTTTCAGTCCAGCCGGAGGCCTCGGGGGCTAATTGTAGTGCCTTCTCTTTTGACAAGGACGATGACCTCGGAGGAAACATGTGGACCCAGCCTAGAGGTGCCCGTCTGGTAGCAGCTCAGCAGAGAGCCCATGTTGTGGGGCAGCCATGCCAGATGTCAGGCTTGCTGTCACAGTCACTTGTCGTTTGCCGAAGGTGGTTCTCAGACCACCACTTCCCTCCCCTGCTCTGCAGTCCCTTCTCTCCCTTCCCATGAGACTTTCAAGCTGTCTGCCTTTAGCATCACTCCCCCCTTCTCCTCACCCTAAGACTGTAGCTCACTCCCCTTCTCACTAAAGACCACCCATTGCCATGGTAACATTGCCTCTTACAAAGTTGCAAGCAGACACAAAGATATGTTTCTCTCCTGCTTTACAGCCCCCCTCCCCTCTATCCCTGTTAATAGGCCAGGATTTTGCTTCTAGGGAGGAGGTGGAGGGCTCCTGCATTTCATTTTCATTGTGGAGGGAGAGGTTATCCCAATCCCTTTGCTCCACAAGTGCTGAAGCCTCTGGCCACCATAAGGGAAGAGCTGTCATTCATGGACCACCTGAAAGCCCTTGAAGGTATTGATGCTAGAGGTGGGTACTGGCAGTGCAGATATTGGCCCTACACAGGGAAGGAGTGTCTGCCAGTTAGAGGGGACAGGCCCATGGAAGACAAAAGATGGGAATTAAGACCTGTATTTGCTCCACTTTTAGCAGAAAATATCTCTGCTGTGATTCTGTGGTTCTCTTCCCAAAATGATTTCTTCAGCTTATAGAGATATGGGTAACTGGCCTGTCTCTAGGACTGCTGGCACCCCTTTCTGCCACAGCCACACCATGAATAATGTTGGTACTACTTACATGGCAGTATCAGCAATTTAATACTACCCTGGATACACCCATGGTTCACTGCAGCCATGGCTATGTCTGCACTGAAGGCAACAGCTCTATTTGTCAGTTTCTTGTTGACTTTTATTTCCTTTCCCTTCCCTCCTAGATATGTCTGCCTCTCCTCTCGTGGTGGATCTCCCCCAGGCCTTTGTAACTCTGAATAAAACCTTTATTTCATCCTCCTTTTTGTGGCTTTTCTTCTCTTTCACTTTGGCCAGGATGTTCTTTCTTCTTGAAACTAGTGAAGGATCCCCATATCTCTTGGTCTGTTTGCCAGTCTGGTCCCTCCCAATTTGTCATTTTTGTTGTATAGTTGCCATACCAGCCTCATGTCACATGTTCTCTTACCTTTCTTTAAGTATTCTGTAAATCACAGAATTACAGAATCACAGAATATGCCAAGTTGGAAGGAACCCACAAGGATCATCAAGTCCAACTTTTAGCCCTGCACAGGACCCCAGGAGTCACACCATGCACCCACAAGTATCATCCAAATGCTTCTTGAACTTTGTCAGGCTTTGTGCCATGACCACTTCCCTGGGGACCCTGTTCCAGGACCCTTCATCCACTGGGTGAAGAACCTTTTTCTAATATTCAACATAAACCTCCCCCGACACAACTTGAGGCTATTCCCTCGGGTCCTCTCACTGGTCATCACAGAGAAGAGATCAATGCCTGCTCCTCCTTGTCCCCTCATGAGGAAGTTGTAGACTGCAATGAAGTCTCCCCTCAGTCTCCTCCAGGTTGAACAGACCAAGCGACCTCAGCCGCTCTTCACCATCTTTGTGCTGAGGAGCCTCAAGGCTCTTCACTATCTTTGTTGCCCTCCTTTGGACGCTCTCTAACAGCTTAATATTGTTCTTATAATGTGGTGCCCAAAACTGCACACAATATTCAAGATGAAGCTACCCCAGTGCAGAGCAGAGTGGGACAATCCCCTCCCTCGACTGGCTGGTGATGCTTTGCCTGATGCCCTCCCCAAAACACAGCTGGCCCTCCTGGCTGCCAGGGCACTGCTGACTCTGATATTCAATTTGCCATCAACCAGGACCCCCAGGCCCCTTTCCTGGCACTGCTTTCCAGCATCTCATTCCTCAGTCTGTATGTTTGTTGAGGTCTCTCTCAAGGGCCCTCCAGGGAGTCAACAGCTCCTCCCAGTTTTGTGTCATCAGCAAACTTGCTGAGTATTCCTTCCAGTCCTGAGTCCAAGTCATTCATGGAGATGTTGAAGAGCACAGGGCCTAAGATGGAGCCCTGTGGAACCCCACTAGTGACAGGTCGCCAGTCTGATGTTCCCCCATTCACTATTACCCTCTGTGCTCGACCCATGAGCCAATTGCTCACCCACCACATGGTGTGTTTATCCAGCTGTGTGATCCTGTGAGACACAGTATCGAAAGCTTTACTGCAATCCAAAAAGATTACATCAACTGGATTCCCTTGCTCAACCCTTGTCATGAAAGGAAATCAGGTTTGATAAGCAAGACTTTCCTCTCATGAAACTGTTCTGGCCATGGCCAATGACTGCGTTGTCTTTCAGGTGTTTTTCAATACCTCCCAGAATAACCTTCTCCATAACTTTACCAGGCACCAAAGTGAGACTGACGGGCCTGTAGTTTCTGGGGTCCTCCTTGCCCTTCTTGAAAACCGAGACAATGTTCTCCAGCTTCCAGTCAGCTGGGATCTCTCTGGATTCCCAAGATCACTCAAAAATCATCAAGGGAGGTTTTGAAATGACATCAGCCAGCTCTTCGAGGATTCTGGGATGACTCTCATCAGGTCCCATAGATTTGTAGGGATCCAGCTGGAACAGCAGATCCCACACAATTTCAGGTCAACTGGGAGTTGATCCTTCTTGCAGTCAAGTCTTCACCTCTTCCGCAGACTCTCCTCCCCTGAGTTAACTTTACTACTGAACTTTCTGCCTTGACCAGTCCCTGTTTCACCCCCAACATGTTTTTCTAGAGATAGCTTTGTAGTCACAGTGCAAAGCCTTGGGCCACTCTGCTGGTATCAAGTGCTGTGACTTGCCACATGCTGCTGTAGTGCATCCGTGCTGGGCTTTTGCACCACAGCTGTGCTGCAGAGCTTGGTGTGAACATTAGGAGCTGTTTGCAAATGTGCTGCTGAAACTGCTGACTGGCCCAAAGTGGGAGTATGTTTACAGCACCTGAGAACTGGCTTTGAATATTCCTATTTAAAGCAAAGATATTAAAATAAAATACAATTTAAAAAAGGTACCTGGACTAAGGAGAAGAGGGAAGGGTATCAATAATGTTTATGCTTTGGCAACCCTGAGAGAGAAAATGGCATGCAAAGGAAAGGAATTTAATGTCCTAATATATTTCACAGCAAATGGGATAATCTGAGAGGAAACAAAAACTGGTGCCACTAAAATGAAGAAAAGCAATGGAAATCATTCCTGATACACCACCTGGCTGCATCCCAATATAAGCAGCATATTTCAATAAAATGAAAATATACATGTAGGTGATTCCAGGATTTAATTATCTTTTACAAATTCCACTGTCAAAGTCCCTTTCATCAACTGCAAATTTTGCATCCTTCTGAGCATGCATGAGAATTAGGAGGAAAACTACAGTAAATGAGGCTGTAGCAACAACGGACTTTCCCAGAGGCTGAGAAAGTCCACAGAGAGGAAAATCTGCCAAGTCAGAAGTGTGAAGGCACCCCTGACCCCACTGCTCTCATCCCTACATGTTCCTTCCTCAGTGAGGAAAACTGTAAACTCAGCAACATCCATGACAATCAGCAGGGTCAAATCCAAACATGAATTTTGTTTGCAAGTCAGAGCTTGGCCTAAATCCCTCTATAGTCCACCCATGTTCCAGCCATTGTTCTAGTCCAAAAGCTTACCAGCACTCTTCTCTGGCCTCCTGCTTATTCTCATGGTCCTTTTCTTTAACTTTTCTTTCCATTCTAAGTTTTCCTTGAGATCTTGCCAACATTCCAACACACTATGTCAGGAGCATCTACTCCATGCTAATTTTACAGTTGTGATCTTTTCCTTACTGTCTGGTCTCCTTCACTTTGACATGCAGGCTGGAGCCCTGGCCTTCCTGCAAAACTCAGGTATTGCTATGCCAGCTCACCTCTACCAGGGAGTGCTCCTCCCATGGGATTTTATTGGAATACCATGCTTTGGGTACAGAATTCCTGTACCAAGGTTTGGATACAGGTAAGCACCTTCTCTGTACCCCTTGTAGTCACAGGACAAACACACACCTCTACAAAAAGCAAGATGGATTTTAGCTGACCTGTAAATTTCTCTGGATGTTCGTCACTCTCTACTGACTACAAAGTAAAGCCAAGGACTTATAAGCCCCTTGTCTTGTGTAAGGTGAGATGAATTCAAGTCTTTTTTGGACACTATGTTATTTTCCCATAGTAACTCTTCTTCATCCCTACTAACAGGTCACAATCTCGTAAGAAAACCCTCCCAAGAAACCTTTTCTTCCCATCATATGCCATTGTTTGGCTCTCTTGCCTAGCTAGAGTTCAGACAGCTGCTGCAGTCTCAGGGCAGTGAGGCTGGCTGTGTTCAGCTCTAGTTACTGGTTTTTAGGCAAGACATACAGGTCTTATATTTAATTCAGGTGGATTCTGTTCCTCCACTCACCAGCTATAGATTCCTTGGTGTAATCCATATTGTCCCAGACTCCTAGGATACCTCTCGCATGCACAGTGGACAAGCCTACATCACTCAGTCTCAGCCTGGATGTCACGGGCCTCTTCATCATCTAGGATGAACCAGCACAGTTCCAGCATCTCTAGAGAGGCCATGCTGATTTACACCAGTCAAGGAGTAAGCTCCCTTGATGCAATGCCAGCCCTTAACTACATAACACAGATCTCCTGGGCTGCTTGGAAGGCTCACAGCCCCTCTTGGGTTGCCTTCTTCACTTCTGATTCTTTATGAAACTGTTATGGCTGGAGGAAAGTTGACATTATGAAAAGGTACATACTACCCACAATATTCTTTCTAGCTTTAACAAACTTGCCCTGTCCTATGTTGCTCAGCCAAGCTCCCAGACATGACAAGACACTTTGGCACCTTCTCTCAGCCTTTTCAGACCTACCCTGGGAATCTGCAGAGCCCCTGGATAAGCAGCGGCATAAAATATTCAGCCATCCCTGAGAAAAAACCATCCATCATGCTCTGCAGAAGGGAAACCATTCAGCTTGTGCGTGGTGGCACCCCCAAAAGCATGAATAGGCTTCACATCCTGCACAGGAATACCTGTTCAGAAGAGCAGTGTTTACAGGGCACTGATTTCTGATTCTTTTCCCTATCACTTCCTCCTTTGTTGTATTACTGACTTCTCTAGAACTTCCTTTCATCTCTACCTTGTCTGCTCTTGTACGCAGACCAGAAAAAGGCATTGGATTGTCCAAGAGTTAATTCTGTAAACTGATTCTCCAGGATAGGCCAGATCATACCTGTTTCCTGATAATAATTTTTATTGTCTTGTAAAGGAATCATTTGGCTTGTTCTGATCTCAGTGGCAGGTGCATCCCTGAGCAGCACGAAAAGATTTCAAGGTCAGGTTGTGCTACTGCTTCTTCTGTGCTCCTCTTCACACTGAAAGATGCCATAAGTCCCTTTCTGTTCCCAGGCATAATCTCTTCAAATACCTAATTAGAAATTATATAGAAAATTGAGACTTTTCTGGAGGTGCACAGCAGAAGAGCAAGGAGCAACAGAACAAGTTGTAGCAAGAGAAAATATAATTAGATATTAGGAAACATTTTGCACAATGGGGGTGGTCAAACACTGGAACATTCTGTTCAGAGATTGTGTAATGTCCAACCCTGGAGATCTGCAGAGGTCAACTGGACAAAGCCCTGAGCAACTTGATCTAGCTCTGAAGGTGGATCTAACACAAAGATTGACCATGCTCTGAGCAAAGGCTTGGACCAGATGACCTCCAGAAGTGTCTCGTAACATCAATTATTATATGAGTCATGAATTTGTAATTGCAGGAGCCAGTTGTTCTTCCCTTTGTCACAGTCTCCTATGCAGCACCCTGCAGCAACTTCAAAATCTTCTCTGCCAGTTCATGCTGTCTCAATCTTGAATCACTTGGAGACCCTGATTAGAGAGCCTCAGGTGCCTTCCAGCAAAGCAAAAGTTTAAGAAACTGCTCTGACAGTCTCTGTTGCACACCCTCAAACCACCTGATCAGGCCAGAGCAGGGACTATTGGAGTCTGGATTGGCAGCACCTCCTGCTCAGGGAAGAACCATGTGGGTCATGCTGCCCATGCAGATGTGTCTCTTCAAATTCAGGTGCTACCATGATCCAGCCAGCATCCATGGTACTCATTCCCCTGTTTGACCATGCTCACCCCAATACAAGGAGGTCTGCTAGAAAGCAAAACAAAATTGCTGAATTATCATAAATAGGTACATTACTGTCCCCCTCCTATGCCAGACCACTTGCAGAGCATTTAGGTAGCATTGTCTCCTGGTGAACTCCTGTGACACTGTTATGTTTTAGATATTTTTAGAGGTTTCTCTTCACAGGAAAGAAATGGTTAACATATAGGACATCAGGTCTCAGAGCAACCTCACTCTCAGGATTGTTTTTGAGGGACACTCCCTGGTAGTCAGAAAGGAGAGAAAAAGGCAAAAGCTAAGAGCCCCATAAGTGCCTGCTTGCCACATAGAAAATCCCTCCAAGGTTTCTCTTCGTTGTTACCTAAATCTGCTCCTCTTTCTTACTCCTGCTCTTCAAAACAGAGCCAGATTGCCCCAGAGAGTGATGATGGCCTATATCCCAGTGTGCCTAGATCTTGGAATCCTTAGTATCACCTTTTTCTTAGGTTGCCATGCTGCAGAAAAAAAATATTGCTTCTTTCTCCTCAGTGTCTCTAGAGTACTCATCTCTAGGAGCAGCTGTAGAAGAGCAAGGAGAAGCGGGGAGTGGTGGATGCTTGAAAGGTTCCTTTGGTGTGGGAAGCAGCTACTATTTGGGGTTTGGACACGGATCATTCCATGCAGATGGATGTGTACATCCCATTTCCCAGCCATCAGCGTGTAGTATGTTTCCCCACTGCAAACAACATCCTCCTGGAAACTGTGGGTGCTGCTGAGCAAGCAATATAGCCCCAAATGAATTCACAGTGGCAACTGGTAGAGAGACAGAAGCACCTAGCTGGCTTTCTTGCCATTCAGCCACTGTCTTCTTCACCTTATCCCCAGGGAGATTTATAAAATACCTCCAAAGAACAAGCTGGGAGCTAGAATTCACAGTACCTCTGGATGGTAAAGCTCATGGACTCTGTAAATACACTATTTTAGGACACAATATTTCTTAATCCTCACTACTTCTCATCCCTCACCCTTTCACAGGTGCTCACCACCTTTTTCTCAAACTGCCCAGTTGATTATCAAACCCAAACTAAACTCAAAACATTTGTTCTCAGCGAGTGTTTAGCAGCAGTTTGCTGTTTGTGGTTCAAAACTGAAAAGGAGGCTTTTGTGCCTGAAAGTTTTCCCAATTTTTTTCAAAACATGTCATTGGATCAAAAGAAATTTGTTTTTGCTACAGGCCCATCTGCTTCATACCTGGTAGGGCTTGGTGGTTGCACTGTTGCTAGTGCCATGGAGAGGCTGTGCTTGGCTGCCAAAGAAGGCAGATGAGTGAAGAAAACCTTACATTCGTGATGAGGGCTAAAAATGTAACACAGGTAGAAAAGCAGGCAGAGAGTGAGAAGGCAGCAGGAGACTGGGGCATAGGAACTACATGCACATCATACAACATGGGGAAACGTACCTTGTGGTGGGGATTGCTTCAGAAACAAGGACCCTTAGCCACTTTCATCCAGCCCTCCCCCAGCTAAACTGATTATGATGGCAAAAGAAGATGACACAAATGGCGAGGAAGAATAAATGATCCCTGGGTGGGATAAATGAGCTGACTAAATTGTTGGTGCTGTGGGATGCAATCTGTTTAGATCTGACAGAGATCAGAGCAGGAGAGCTACTTCCTATTCAGCGCCTTTCCACGTGCTGTAGAATATCAGCAGATACTAATGGGAAGTTTAATAGCTAATGTAAGATGAGCACACACACACACAATAAGGCTGGACAAAAATCAGCGCTGGTGTCTGCTGTAAGCTTGCAGTGCTCAGGCAAGAAATCAATAAATTCCTGCCTAGTCACACAATGCTAATGGCAAGGTCCCAGTGCATGATAGTCATGGAGGATTTTAATTACCATTCCCGCATGTCTGCTGGGAAATGCACAATGCTAAACACCATCCAGCAGGAACTTTCTCAAAGAGCTTCAATACCATTTTCTGATTCAAAGCACTGGAGAGACGTGTTAGGCTGATAGCTCAGTAAACCATTAATGGGATATGGAGCCTTTCACCTCGAGGTCACCTTCTAGTGACCCATGGTTATTACCATCTGATTGCTGTTGCCTGTGTGAAATGAGGTGAAGAGCTTGAACCAGTTCCTCATGGCCAAGCTCCTCTATCGAACAAAACCAGCCGCTCTAGTTGGTGCTAATTGGCCCCCCTGGTTGCCAGCCTCTGCAGGCCCTGGATCCCTGCTTCCTGCTTCCTCCTGGGGGGCATCCCTGTCAAGGTGTCAGCTCAGGGCTGGAGCTCAGAGGGTTGGGTGGGCTGGAGCTTTTTGAGGGTCCTTTCCTGGTGGGGTAGGTTCTCTGGAAGGAGGGCAATTCCTCCTCGGCACAGGGAAGGATTAGGAAGGGCTGTCTCCTTTAAGACAGGGAGAAGCCCCCCTTTCAGCAGCTCTCCCAGCTGACACACAATGGCATGCCACCTCCTGGCTGCACAGAAATGATAATCAGAGGTTCAGCTAATAGGAGAGAAAGGGAGCTGCTCCCTGCCCTCCCAACCCCCCCACCGCATGACTCGTGTCACACGAGATGAGGTGGCAGATGGGTCGTTAGGGCCGCATTGGCTTTTTTAACCCCTTCCTCTCCCTCCCGGTCCGCTCCCAAAGGGGTATGTAGGGGCACCCGCTAAGGGCAAAAGCCCTGGTCCCAGAGGCTGGTTTTGCCATAGCGAGGAGCCCAAGCTGTTTGCGTGGAGGGCCACACTGTATCATGTCGGTATCACAGTGTTACATCAGTTGCTTGTTTAAAAGATCATGTCTGATGGTTCCATCCCATCTCAGTCAGCAGTTCTTCCAGGCTCCCACATCCAGACAGGAGAGATGTATCTGAAAGGGATGTGGGGAGTCGGCATATCACAGAGGGATGGAAAAAAACAGGATGAAAGCACCTTCCTGTCCAGGGGCTCCATCTGCTTTACTTTAAGGGCGTTATTCATGCAGGTTGGCAGGGACAAGCTCTCCCCCTCAAGCGTGGACTGCCAGCATTTGCTTAGCCAAGTAAACTTCACTGACCCAACCTGTAGAGGCAGTGCCACCCCTGGTGCAGGGGCAAAGCCTATGAAGCTCCTCAGGGTCTTTTGCTGCCTCTTTTCTTCCAGGATGCTCTGAACTCCAGCAACACGAGGAATAGCTGCAGGAGGAAGCACCTACCTGATATCTGCCTGTCTTTGGAGGCTTATTTTTTTCCAGTGGTGGTATGTGCTGCCAAAAAAAGAGAGTCTGGACTCTGCTACTGATTACACTGCTTCAGTCCGATCCTATTACCCCTGGTCTACAGGGATCTGGAGTTATGCCTCTGTTTATTACCAGGCATTATTAACATTAGAAACAATAGTTCCTGGCATAGAGGTTAAGGAGGAGTTGTGGCATCTTTAATGAATTCTGTGGCATTTCCAGCATTTTTGAGGAGTGCCGTATTGTTGCTCTGTTGTGTCCCATTTATTATGTGTGTGCTGCTTGTACTCAATCTGTTTGGCACATTTTAAAAGGCCACACCATGCAATGGGATGCTGCTCAGGAGGAGGCCATGTGTGCTCCGTTAACATAACCAGTGCATTGCTTCTGGAGATGTGTTTGGTATATCACCATGAGCCATGGTTTTGCAATACCAGTGCCATCCAGGACTTCACAGCTTTACGGTTGCCTTTGTACCTGCTTTGCAGCCTACCCACTAGCCTAGTCCTCGCCCTCCAGCTCTAACCTACACCTTGCTCCTGCCCTGCAGTCCCTGCCATGCCATTCCTCCAGCTCTGCCAAATCCCTTTTCTCTCCATTGCTATAATTTTATTCAATTGCAAATTCTTAATCTTTACTAAATTAAAGCATTGCATTCACCCTGTCTTTTATGCCATCTTCCACGAGAAATACCTGTCTGACACTGAACAAAAAATACCCATGTCAAGTGTCTCCTTAGAAGTAGAAAGTCAGTAGCAATAAGGTGGGAGTCAGTGAAGAGCCACATTCTACATTGTATGTTTCCATTCTAGGTTACCATGAGCATTCATTTAGTCAGTGACATCTTGTCTTCCCTGGGAAGCAGTGGGTGCCCAGCTCTCATTAAATGTTGAAATGAGGAGAAGCTGGGAGCCCTGATCTCTCTCAGAGAAAAGTTCAGAGTGCAGCAGGCAAAGTTTGCTGCTCATTGTGTTTGACAGGCTGCCAGCAGGCTGCCCCTGCTGCCTCCCACCTCTCACTTTTCCTTCCCACACCTGATGCTACTATGAGATGCCATGGACTAAAAAGCTGCTCCAGTATGGGCAGGAGGGAACAGCAAGATTTTATGTGATCCAGGCCTCAAAGGCAGTGTCTGCACATAGAAGATGTGCAACTTGCTTTCTTCCTTCATGACCAGCTTCCCAGAGGTCAAAATGCAGAATTTAGGAAAGTAGAGGCTCTTCTTCATCCTTACAAAGTTCCTATATCTAAACCAGTACAATCCTGATGCAGTGAGTAATGCTACTGAATTAAAAACCATCAGTTTTCCAGAACCCCACCCAGCCATCCATTTAACATATCAGTGGTACTCCTTTCTTCATAAAACCAGACATTTTCAGGGTTCCCAATCCAGAAAAGACCTGTGGGCTCAAGGATCCCACCAGAATCACCTGACCTCTTCAGGAACCTCCATGGGTCCCTGTGAGCCCTAGTCCTGTGCTTAAGGAAAATACAGTGCTCAACGAAAATATGGTGCCCTGTCTGCTCTTTCCCTCTTGCATTTGGGATAGAATTCATCTGGATTGACTAAATCTTCAGACAGTACTTCCAACTGCATGTAGGGTTTTCAGTCCATTTTCTTCTCATGCAGCTTCTGCATGAGAACTGCAAGTCCCAATCAGACTACGCCATGCCTCAAATCAGAGCTGGAGTCAGGCTTAGCTGCTTCAAGCCACCAGCACTGCACTGGGGGGTCAGAAGCAGACCTGGGGTCTCACCAGAGGAGCAGGGTCTGTTGGGCATAGCCCATGGCAGCGCCAGGCTTGCAGGAGAGGGGAAGATACAGAGGCTTTCCCCTACATGGAGGTCTGGTTGGTGGTGACGTTGGAGCATCCTGAGCCACGCAGCAGTGCAGGAAGGCCTTGTTATTATTCTCATGTGACAAAAAGAGCCCAGATGTGCCAAGACTCAGGCTCTTCAGGATGCAGATTGCTCCACAGATCTGAGCTGATCATTGGCGCTCCTTGCCTCCTGCCTTTCTCCCCATCCTGCTGTACATGTGTTTCAAACGGCAATTACACTTGTATTTTACAAAATACACTGCTCAAAAGAGGAAAGGAAGCCACGGTGCTCCCTGCCCCCACTCCTCCAGGCCCCCATTAAGTCTGTTTGCCTGTGATTTCTTCCAACTGACAGAGCCAGTCTGTTAGCAGTTAAGTTAAACAGAGCTTGTCCTGTAATAACCCCGTTCAGGCTGCTAATTGGTACCAGTACCTACTCCCTGCCTCCTCCTCTCTGCTGGCAGAGCTTAGTCTGCTGTGCTCCTGCCAGGTCAGCGGGAGAAGCAATGTCACCTGCTGGCCTTTGCTCTGGGACAGGGCCTCTCCTGTCAAGGCACAGCTAGCAGCGGCAGGGGGGGGTGAGCAAGAATAGGAAGGGCTTTGCCAGAGAAAGAAATGACCACGTCCTTAAATGTGCTCTGTTCGTCACTGCTGGAATTGAAGACAGCAGTTGCTCTGCCTGATCTGGCCACAAAGTTGTCCTAATCATCTCCTTATGACATCTCAGTGCGTTGCTGTTGAAAAAATGATGACATCCCAGCATTGCCACAGGAATATAAGGCTTCACAGCAGGGAAGACAGGCAAGGTACTGCTCAAGCTGGATGCCGCTATGCAGTGCCGGTCCCATGAGGTGCCCAGCTTCTCTGGAGATGTAGCTATTGCTACTACCAAAATGCCTCAGGATTATCGAATAACAAGACCACCATGCACTAGGAACAATTCAAGTTAAGGAATAGGTGAAAATAAAGATCCCAGGAAGGAATGCACTTGCAGTGCTGCCCAGTCCATTAGAGAACCCAGATGGCTGGGCAGAAGTCAAGGTTTGTTTTTTGGTGCTCATAGTACTTGGGTTCAAATCCTCTGGATGACCTGTGGGACTACGATATTATTTCATTGCTAGGAGAAACTGTGTTTTACTGCTCAAGATACTTCTAGGCATCACATTTTGGGGTTCCCTGCACAAAATAGGCAGAATTATTTTTGCAATAATTGCCTCTCAGAGAATATGCTTGTCTGCTCAGCGATAAGCAAAACCTATATGTGAGGAGCCACCCCCGCTAACACACACCGAATTTCAAATGTTTGCTGCCAAGTCACAGGGAAAGAGATGACTGGATTTTTTTCATCAATTAAATCAGCAAACAAATGTAACAAATAACTTCATAGTGAGTGCAGTTGGAGAAAAAGAATGAGAAGGCTGAATCTGACAGGCCACTCATTGTGAAATATATGTGCCACTCCTATTATTATTATTAGTTATTTGTTGAATGTTTCCAAAGTGGTTAACTCATTAATCCTCAGAGGGTGTGTGGGAGGTAAGACAGTTGTTAGCCATTAAGTAAAAGCCCTGGTTGTCAATGGTGCCAAGTGTTTTGGCTGCAGGGAGGCTGTTGGAAGGCAGGCCTTTGCTGGGGCAGCACAAGATCTTAGTTCTTCTCATTTTACCAGTATCCAGGGTCGAACTAGTCTACCTGTTGCCCAGAGAGGCCTCCTTGCAGCATGTGCAGTGCTTCCAGGCACTGAAGGAGTGATCTGAGCCTGCATCCTTCTCTGAAGGCCTTTGATGTGATCCTGAGGAATGGTCTCAGGCCCCAGACACACACAGGAGCGTCTCAGGCCAGTAATTCCTGGGAATGACAGGAGCACAGGGTCTTTATCCTGAATGTTGCCACGTCTTTGTGTTAGCTCCCCATGGAAGCAACTGGAAGAGCATCCTCATGCACAGCAGCCCTGCACTGAGGGGAACCTACACACCCCTTGGCCCTGCAGAGCAGAGAAGGAAAGCAGCATGCCTTTCCCCACCAGCATTATTCAAAGATCAGGCTCCAAGATCCCACCCTGAACATATTCTTGGGAGGAAAAAGAAATTTCTCTGTTCACTGACCAAGTGCCAAGAAGTGTGTTTATGCATCCTCTTCTTCAAGAACAGTGTTTGATTCTGCTCACCAAGTCTCCCTCATCCCCATCAGGCAGGGCTCCAAGCTGCCCTGGCTCCCAGCTCCTCCAACCTGGAGCTATCCATGGTTTGTGCAACACACCCAGCTCTCATGGTTTTGCTCATTGCAAACATTTGACTTTGTGCACGATTCCTGCTTTGGCACTATAGTGTCCAAATCCTCCTATAAGCATCACAGAATTGTTCAGCTCAGAACAAGTAGCCCCAGCTTTCTCACATGTTAGGAATGACTGACACCATAAATATGGAGAAGGTAAATTGTTTGTTGCAATTACTTAACTGAGATCTTAATTTACAGAATTTTAGGAATCTCAGCTCAGGAGAGAAAGCTCAGAAATGGGAGATGCACTCTGGAGCTCCAGGTAGTAGTAGAGAAACTTGATGAATTTAGGAGCTGGCAAAGCCCTGCTGGTGTGAGAAACTGTTCAGGAGAGTCCCAGCAGCATCTCCACACAGAAGTGGTCTCACACAGCCTCTGTGGCTGGACCAGAGAGAAGCCAGAAGCCTGTACTGGCTATGAAGCCCAAAGCTCTGGGATCTGAGGAGCAGAAGCTATACAACCAGCATTTTCCATGTCTCTGAGCTAGTGGAGTAGTTTTAGGCAACCTTGATATGAAAGAGCAGTGAGAACTTGCAAGCCAAATGGTTCTCATTAGTGGCTCATTTTCTTGGTGTGAGGGATAAAAGCCCAGAAAGAGCTAAAGCATCTCCCAGAATCTGGGTGGAGGGGAAGGGAATAACTACAGAGGATCACCCTTTCCCCAGGCAGTGACTCTAGAGCTTGGCATGACCCTGCAGCAGGGAAAGAAGGAACTGCAAGCCCACTGTTGAGCTTGGCAATAAGTCTAAGAACATACTCCCAACCTAAAAAAGGACCTTAGAGTTTGGGTAGAGACAGACCTGGCAGACTGAGAAGGGCTGGGGAAGTGGACTGCTCCAGTGACCTGTAGATGCAATAGGTTGGATGAACTGCAGAGTGAGAGAGTAAACATGGACTGGAGGCAGGGGTATTTGAAACCAGAGCAAATAAGTACGGTAGAGTATCTCTGTTGAGCAAACTGCTGACAGCTGGGGAGAAGAGGCTCCAAGACCAGAAGACCACGTGTCTCTATGGAGTGATCCCTGTGCTGCTGTCTCAGATTGAGTACCTGGCAGCACATCTCCCAGCCTTCAGGAGCTAAAGAGGGAGAGATCTGGGCGACCAGGGCAAGAATGTACTGGTTGTGCTTTGAAAAGCCACATGAGCATGGTGTTTCTGGAGTCTCCTGGTTTTCTGAAAATTCCTCACAGAAGCTGATATGCTTAGACTTAGAGCTGAAATAGCAGCAGCTGATGTCCCAGTGCTGTTTCCAGATCTCTTCCTTTAGTTATCTGGCTCATACTCGAATATAACCATTGGGAAGAATATATATATATAGAATGATGCTTTCACCCATTTTCTGGTATTTTAAGAACCATCAGCCTGCCATCAAGTCAATGGAGCACTACTGCAGGTCTCAGATTAGTACTGTAAACTGGCAGTAGTCTGATCTTTCAGTATTGAAGAGCCAGCACTAAAAAAAGGCTCTGGAGAATGGTCCCAGGGCTGAGGAACAAGCTGATGAAGGATTGTTCCTCCCAAGAGCCAAATGGTGATATAGCAAATCTTCACTGCACCCCTTTTCCCATATGTTTGGATCAACTGCAAAACAACTGGTCATGCTGACCTTCCAAATGATAGTGACAGTCCTCTGAAATATCTAAGAAGTGACGTGGTGCCCTTGCATCCAGCTATTTGCATGCTTAGGGTAGATCCACTGCTTTGGGACCCATTCACTTGAAGACTTTACTGGGAGGGTTTATTCGCTCTTTTGAATGCTTGGAGTTTTTGGAAAGCAAGGTGCAGCCTACAGAAAAGAGGTCTAGTCCTGCCAACCACATCAGGTCAGCCCTGTTTGAGTCTTGCTCACAGCTGTGAGTCATGACTGTAAATCTGAGGGCTGGAATGAGAAAACAGCTGGGTGGCCACCAGAGATGCTGAGGGGAGCCGTTAAGGGCACTACCTGGCTTTTGATCAGTCCTAGGAACCTGCAACATTAGCAGGTGCTAATCCACTCTTCTAGGAATTCCCAGCAATCAGCTTCCTTCAACAGCTGAAGGAGGAAAAAAGCTGCTTGATCACAAACCTGAAGGAGCTGGTGTTGAAACATAGCTTTAGCTTTTTTTCTGAATTGCTTTAAAGAGAGGAAGGTAGGAGAGGGAAATATAAATACACACCGAATATTCACTCTACACAATAAAAATTCTCCATTAACTCATGGCCCATTTTCAAACAGATTATTTGACTTCGGGGTTTCTGCTTTCTTAAGTTTGAGATTTCACATGATTTGGAGAAGAGAGTTTAGTCTCTTGAGGTCACACAGGCAACCATCACAATAGTCATGTGGTTTCACCACACGTCTGTGACTCCTTCTGCTGGAAGCTCCAGCGGGACATGTTAGATAGGTTCACATTTGTGTGCAACCTTCCCGTAAAGAGGGGATGGAGTACTGCTCCTTTTATACAGATGAGGAACCTGAGAGCCTCAGGTCATGTTGCAAAGCTGTGGCTGGGAACTGGATTCAGATCCAAGGATCCCAAATGCCTTAGCTGTAAGTCTCATTGTGAAATCCTTTGTTTGAGCTGTCTTTTCAGTTGTATGGTGCTTTTTCTGCATTTGATGGACCACCCTAGAGTACATGTTCTCTCCTCAACCCAAAAGTGGATCTATAATTTAATTACTGCCAGGGCATGAACTCTGTTCACTTGCTGGGATCACAAAACTTCCTCAGAAATGCTCATCAGCTGCTGAGAAAATTATGCCCAGCTAAAATTTAATTCACAGTTGGAAAAAAAAAATCCTCTGAAGATTGACCATTTGTATCACAGCTGTCTTAACGGTGAGAAAGACTAGAGACTTACCGTGCTCTGTGCTTGGAACAGGAGTCAGTCCCAGACTCAGTGATTTATTGCTCAGGCAGGGTCCCACTGGATGCTCGGCACTTTCTGGCCTATGTGATGTGAATGGAGCCACAAGCAAGGTGGCTTTCCCAACATCATGCTTCAAATCCAGCTGATTCAAGTGCAAAACTGAAAACTCCTGAGGTCCATTCCAGCTCCTGAGCTGTGGGATCATTCTGATTTTTCTATGCTTTTAAATTGGAGCAGGTGTGCAGCATAAGCTAAAAGTGTCCAAGGGAAACCTCTCATTCACAGGTAGCCACAATCATGTTCTGTAGGTCCAGACACCAGTGTCACAAAAACATGCAGAAATGTTTTCTACCAGCAGAGTATATGTTGCTGTCCTTGATCCTAAACACACAGGCTGACTTTTAATTAGCAACATACGTCCCAGAAGACTGGCAAGATGTGTCTGAATTTACCTGTATCTTAATTGCAGCAGGAAGTTGCCTTTTGGGGCTGATCAGCTCTGAGACTCTTGGCACATCTCATGTTAATGGAGCGAAGCTGCAGCTGGCAGCTCCTTCCAGGCACTCACTGGGCTCTTACCTACTGGCCTGAGCAGCATATGCTGCAGGTGACACCTCACCGGCGTACCAAACTGGTCAGGCATTCCCATACGGGAGAATGGGATGCTGCACTGAGCCACCTCAATGCTGGCAAGTAGAGGTGTTGGGGAAGGGGTACAGTGGGAAAGACTAATGGAAAGGATGGGAGGTTTATATGAATATCATCCATAGAGTGAGGCTCAAGATTGGATTTGTCATCGGGAAATCCCACTTTGTTATTTCAAATTATCTTGATTCCAGTTCTGCGTGGGTGGAGATGTATGTAAATGTGAATGTGTGTATGTGCACACACAAAGCACAGCCAGCCAGCCACCTCTACAACCATCTGGCTTCCCCCAAACTTGATCCTGGCTCCGCTATGCCAGGGACTGATGTGACCCCACTGATAAGCAGACACAATTTGTCAGAACACAGCCCATTTTGCCATCCTTCATGCTAGCTGGGAATGCAAAATGTGAAGCTGCAGGGCCAGGGAATAGAACACATCCCTTCCCCACCTGACCTCTTATTCCAGGAGGGAAAATGGGCTCTGCCAAAGCCCTGACTCACACCAGCCCCACTCTCCTCTATCTTCAGACTTACTGTGTTCTTCTTCCTGTCTAATTTCCCTATGAGGGAGTGTGACAGGCTCACTTCCTCTCACAAAGCAGATGTGAGATTTGGGACTGCAATTCCTGGAGAGCTGGGCTTTGTTGTCCTGTACCAAAGCCCAGCTCTGTGGTGGCCTTGATGTTGCAGCACACAGTGAGTTCAAAATGGCAGGGAGGTACGGACGAAGAGCACATCTTCCTTTTTACACGGGTGGCCTGAACCTGCTGACAGCTTTAATTTAGGAAGCTGACAGTGGCTCCCTACACACTGTGTCTGCCCGTTGAATTGACTGAGCTATGAACATACCCCCTTCACTTTGCATTCCCACATAGCCTATTTGGGGTCAGAGTGCCTCTGCTACCATGGGAATCATGCATCCCCAATCTGCCCCTCTCCACTTGCCCTTTTCTGCTCCTGATCCACCTAGAAAGCATCACAGAAAAGCTTCTGGCGTCTGGGAGCCTGGCAACAGCCAGACGACAGCATCCCTGCCTGCAGGAGCCTCAAAGGCAGAGGGTGATGTTCAGATGCCTCCATGGACTCCATGCCCCAGGCAGGAGGGACCAAGCAGGTCTGCAACTCTCCAGACAGTCCTTAGTACATGCATGCAGCCCTACTCTCCTTTGTCTAGCCTGGTTCCTTAGAAACAAGTGTGCACAGGGGCAGAATAAGGTCCATGTACGGGACAGGCTGAACTGGAACAGGCACTGAGGCCAAGACAGCCTTCTCAGTCATTGCTTTTCTTTATCTAGTATCTACTCCTGGAAGGCAGCTTAATCCCAGGACTTGCCTTTCTTCTCGCATTAAATGCCATTACTCAGACTCTACACATTTTGGTGGTAACATACTAAACAAGATGAAGGACCAGGGAGTGTATAATTATGATACCAATATATGTCACAGCTTACACAGCAGATAACTGGTGTTTTTCAAAAAGTCACTGGTAAATGCCTCCCAGAGGAGATCTCTCCCTACAGGAGCAGCATTTCACACCACCAGCCACTATAATGAGGGCAAAAGTACTCATCCTTACTCCCAGGGGTCTTACCACGAGGTGTAGGCAACAGACTTTGCTTTCCTGTGGCAGCCCTCAAGCACAGGAATTTGCCTCGCTCGGGGCAGTTGGATATGCCTCATGCTTCCTCAGTTTGTTTTGACCGTCTTCTACGGCCAGACCATATTTAAAGAAAAGAAACAAGTTAATTCTGCCAAACCAAAGGGTTTGACATTTGATTGCAAGACATGTGAAGAGAGATAAAATGCTTTTCTTCTCAGCCATGGCCAGCTAGGGTTTGGTTGAGACACTTCCCATCATGGCAGTGCAGTCTTTCAGGGCACAACTGCTTTCTTAAGGCATCTTTTTGTTTTGGTCACTGTGGTTTTTGGGGTGGGTTTCAGATTTCCTTGTCAGATGTGGGAGCTGTGTGTCTGTCCTCAAAACTGCCAAGCCTGTCTCACAGGCCCCTTCCCTGCACACCTAAGTTAGGAGTCATTGTTTTACCTGTTTTTGTTTTCTATTGCTCAGGGGCTGAGAGAACGCCAGAGAAATAGGGCAGAGCTTGATGGAGAATGAATTTCTCTGGAGGAAAGAGAGAACCACAGACGCCTGCCCTTCTATTCCTGTTTACCTTTGCTTTCAGGAGGTCAATTGAATTGTGGGCATAAACTTACATTGCGGTTTGCAAACTGATACTCACCAGAAGGTGTTCTGGCGTCACAGAGCATTTTGTGTTTTGTTTTCTTCTTTCCCAGCTCTTTTATGGCTTGGTAATAACTTGCAACACATGTATTACAGAAACATTATTTACACAACATTTTTGCAGCATCACAATTAAATTTAGTTGGCAAAATTCCTGTGAAGATGTTCCTCACATGGAAACAACAAACAACCCATTTCAAACTTGGACTTCCCCAATTCTTTCTGTGTGGTACAGCTGCAGGATTTCTTCAGAAGCACTGATTGAAAGTTTCATGGTCTTCAATTCTGTATATGTTGAGAAAGGGATGAGTGGGGAATGTTTCATGCAGCAAACACTTACTTGGCCTCTCTACCCACTCAGTTATGGTCCCCCCTACCATGCAGGACATGGTCACCCTCATTGCTGCATGACATTGTGGAGAACAACTATCTTGGTGGTTCCAACAGCACAACAGACAATGACAAGACTCTCATGGTCCAATACAATGATCTAACCAGAGCTCCATCTCTGGACATGTCTGCGGTGCAAGCCATCAGATACTAAGAGGTAGCAGAAGGGAAAATATCCCTATGTCAAGGCCCAGTTTTTATGATTTAGTTGCTGTCAAAGCCAAGAGAATGAACTAGATCAACTTTGATCTGACCCAGTACAGCACTTAGTTTAAATTTATACTGGCTGGGAGTCAAGCCTGGTTTCTATCAGAGAGTGTTGTGCAATTCTTGCTCTCATTCCCAGTGCTGTCCCCCCCATCCCACAGAGGTTAGTGAGTTTGTATCTCAAGCTAAAGAGAGAGTACTTTCTGACTGCAGTCACATTTGTACCATCAGGTCTTGCCCAATTCTGCTTCTGAGATCTTATTCAGAGAACCACTTACACTTACTTCCAAGAAAGAAAGTGCTTAAATCCAGCTGACTTTAACAGATGTCTTGGAATGAGGCTCTACCAGCTCTCTATCCATGGAGTGTGATGACTTTCCCCTCATTTTATCATCCATTTTCTGGACACTGGGCTCTAAAAGAGCCCCTTTTATGTTCTCTCATCCCACAGGTACAGTCCAGACACAGAACCCAAGAGCTGATATCTTAGGCCCACAAGTCAGGGGGAGCTTTTCTCTGCTAGACTGGCTTAGAAAGAAGGGTCAGTGAACTCATGAAGAGCTTTCCAGCAAGAATTAGTGGGATATATGGTGTTTTTCAAATCCCCTTAGTAAAGCCCTGACGTTCAAAGGTGGACCTACCAGGGGGGGACTGTCTGGAGTTTTTGGGGTTTCTCTCCCCTCATTATCCAGACTCTGCTGAAAACCGGCAGTCACATTTGTTGGTAAATTTGTATTGTTAGCATCTTGAGATCCCTTGCATTATACAATGCTCCCGAATTTCCCTCATCCCAGAGCTTGACATGCTTGCACCCAAACACAATAATACTCATCCTTCATTCCACTTTCCTCCCTGGCTAGTCCTCCTCACTGGTCAATGTCCCTTCTTCACTGCCATGTGCTGGTTGCTTCAATGATTTAGAAAGGAAGATGTACAATAATACAAGAAGGATGTGTAATGAGGTAAGGAAGATATATAACAAGATTAAAGTGATGCAAATGTCTGCTGGATAAGAAAGGGAGACACCCCTCAGTGGCTCAGTGAAAAGGGATCCCCATTGCAAGAAAAAGTCACAGTGATGAAAACAAATAAAGGTGTCCTGGAGCCCTTCTCTGACTCCTGGGCTTTACAGGGCTTTGAGTGATGTGTGCAATGCTTGGGGAGGAGACTGGCACTGCAGGTATGATGTAAAAGGGCCTTGGAAAGCATACTGCTGAGGTCCCAACACCTTTGTATCAGCTGGTATGCAGCCCCTGCCACAGGTCTGCTCACCCATCCCTGTGGGATATAGCGCAAGGATAATGGCTATGGACTAACTCTTGTCTGGCAAGACCCTAAAAGTTCCAGGATGAACACTGTCTCAGGAAAGAGAAGAGAAAGGGAGTCACCAACACAAGCATGCCAATGGTCTTGCAGAGGAGAGTTGGGAACACCTGCCTTTTCTTCATAAGCACAAAAGTAATGGAGAAGAAAAAGTTAAAGTGTGGGGAATTCCAGTGGAATAACACATATTTGAACACCAGCCGATAAACTCAGCAGTACTCAGAAGGGGCCTGGGTAGTTAGAAGGCACAGGACCATTGCAAATAGAAGTACGTTATGCAATTTTTCTTCTCATTTTTGTTGTTGACTTCTGAAAGTCAGCCTGGGGAGTTATGTGAGTTTCCCTCTCAGGGAACAGGGAGAGTACTGTCTGACTAAAGTTATCTCTGTGCCATCAGGCCAACTTCTACAATTTTGAAGGCAGTCAGCAAGGCTCAGGAACATTGCAAATAATGACCATTTGTGTCAGAAGGAGTTTGAGTTATCCTGCTTCAAGATATGTTTTGGCTGCTCATTGACCAAGCTGCTTTACTGGAATGTATACCCATGACAGGGAATGAAGAGCAGAGATGTACTTGCTCCACACTTGACCCCTCCAAGCCCTGACATCTTTCCTAGGAACACTGTTGGACATGGGATGGAAAGAGGGATTCTTCCCCCATACACATCCCACGTGCACATTTACAGTGCTCCCCTTTCTTTTTCTTTTCTGGTGCTGCAAGAACAGTTTCAGGCTTTGGCTAGTACATTCCCCATGACCTTCCAAGCTTTAATGTCTGCAGCACCTGAAGAGAAACCTGGAGCATCCTGCATTTGATTGCCTGATTCCATCAGCTACAAGCCTGGGGATGACCTGGCTGTCATGGTGACAGTCTGAAATACCACCTGGACTTTCAGGATGTAGGAAAAGGGTTAGGTAGTGGCAAAGTGATTTGAAAGAGAGGCAGATGACTGCCAGCTCCAGAATTGCTACGGGCTTTGTCTTGAGCCAGCTTGATGGAGTCAGCAGCTCTCAGAACTGCTCAGGATCGTCATACCCCACCTGTCTGGGGACTCCAGTAGTGTTGAAAGCAGGCACTTTGCTTTTTTAATCAACTGCTGTTTTCTTGTGGCTCTCTCTTTGCTGTAGCTATAGCCTGTCTACTCATTAGCAGCTCCAGGCTGATACACAAGCAGAGGGAAGACTGCTCACCACTCATCAAATACTGAGCTTATTTGCATGTTTTCTGTTTTTATGCAATTTTTAAAATGCAAACAGATGTCATGAGATTTTTCTCTCATTACCTTCGTATGGTTTTCATCCCCATTAAACTTTCAAAGAAAAACTATGTGCAACCAAGTTCTCAGTCTAGCAACCCTAAGAAGTCCCAAGCGACAGAACAGCCCAAAACCAAGTAGCTTGGTTACGCAAAAAGCCTTAATACTCCAGGATTGAAGTGTTGTACAAATTAGAGTCTTAACAGCTCAGACTGATCCAAGATACAGAAAACTGTGTTCCTTTTCTTTCATTCACTCTTCTTCTTTCATTCACAGCTCAGACCATCTTTGAAATTCCCTCCTCTGTCTTCTAGTGATCTACTTGCCTTCAGTGCACATTGTGTCAGCCCCAAACATTGCCTCTTCAGATGAGTCCTTGGGGTTGGAAAGTACTCTTGTTAGTGTGGTACAGGCACATGGACTGGGACGGGTGGGCTCCCCCTGAGGCATCAGAGGCCATGGTGAGTCTGACTGTCCAGGCACCATGTCCAGCCTTTGCTGTCTGCTAGACAGCCCAGTAGAGGATTTGAAGTGGACTGGAGGGTATCGTAAGAGTAAGTAGGGGAGGCACAGGAAGGCAGTTACAGCACTGCAATCCAGCCATTGAAAGCTAGGCTTTCTTAACTCTGCTGCTCCCCACAGACTTAACTTTGCTTACCCGAGTTTATGCCTCAGAGCAGCAGCTGCAGCTTTACAGGAGACCATACCAGTGTTCCTCTTCCAACAAAAATACATGCTGCTGCTTTGAAGTTAGAATTGAACAAATCTTCCTTTAAGCTGCTTTATATTGCATCTAGTCCAAGCATCAGCAGGAAATTCATCTGCATTGCTGTGTGCTACTGTCTCAGCAACCAGGAACCACAGCAGCATCCAAAGGTGAGGCCTGATCTCTCAGCTCACGTCATCAACTTTCACAACACCGTCAAATGGTACTGTGCCACAACACAGAAGGAGGCAAAATAGACAGAGCTCTTCACTGTTCTGCCCAGGTGACAGGCACTATTCATACAACATTTCTATCTATGGTTTTTGACTGAGCCGCACAAAGCCTCCTACAAACAAAGGGAATGAGACAGATTCTGCTACAAAGAACTCAGTATATAAAGAGACAAAAGAGTGATGGGATCAGAGAGGAAACAAAAAAAAAAAAAAAAGATTTTTTTTTTTCCCCAAGATCACAGAACAGGTCAGCAGTATTAGGTAACACAATGCTGAACTAAATACCCAAGTGCAGGTGTTTCCTGTAGGACTCCTCCTATAGATAATCTAGTCTATTGAGCAGGTTTGGTTATAGAAATATTTAGGGAGATGTTCACTTCTTTGATTTGGGTTCACAGGCATATCAAACATGTTGCAGCTGTGTAAAGTTGGAAGTGAAATAAGCAATTGACGGAGTAGAATGGGGCAATCTGTCAAACTCATAAAACCCTTTTTTTTTCGTTCCCATTTCTAGGAATAAAAGAAATATTTGTGAAATCACATAAACTGCTAAACATTTCTCGCATCGTTAGGCTGTTAACTCCCTTCTGTACCAGATGGAGGAAGGGCCATAGGACGTTTTTCCAAACTGATTTTTTATAAGACTCTTTAAGACCCCTGTAAATCTTGTCAGAAAAGGCATTTGGCATTAAAAAAATTGCTTAGGTGAGGAAGCTGGAATGTGGGGTGGTGTCTTACAGAAAGACCCTGCCCTTCTGGAGCATTCAGTCCATGTGCTACTACATCTGCCAAGGCAATTCTGAAGAAATAGCCCCATTACCTAGTTTCCAAAGAAAATGTTAATTAAAAAAAAAAAAATCATTTTCTTCAATTTTTCATACCACTAAAATATTGATCTGGATCCATTGCATGGATTTTGCTCTGGTTATTTGCAGAGCTGTTTCACATCAGGATCACTATTTCATCAATAGAAATCAGAGCTGAGACAGTAGGAAAGGTGAGACAGCTAAGAAGCTAAGATGGCAGGAATCTATTGTTTCAAGCCATTTTCTCAGAAAGCTTTTTCTATTTCTTTTCCCCAACATCTCATAAGTTGCTTTTTCCATTCCTGTTTTTTTCTCACAAAACATAATTAACTTAATCAGATTTTTTTAAAGGAAGGAGCCCAGAGATAGGCTGCAGTCCCTCCCAAGTGCCTTTCTGTCTGGAAGGAATCTGAGTCTCAGATATTGAATGTTGCAGTCTGGCACGGTGAATGTCACACAAATATCAGTTGTACTACAAGTGAAATGCTTTGGTGAATCACTGGACAGTGCCTGAGGCTGCTAACAGTTCTGTCACATACTATTGTTACATTAGCAGCCTTCTTGAAAAAAAAAACAGCCTGAAACTTGTCCAATGTAAAAATACGCAATAAATCCTAAGATTAACAAAACACACCCTAAACTTCCTTTAAGATCAGCTACATTCTTTTTTATAAATATTTATAGCAACAACTGGCCTTTTAGAGGGTTCAGAATTTGTATTCTGGGTGGACAACTATCTAAAAAATGGGCTTTCTCTGTCTACAATTTATACCCAATTCACTTACCTGCCTAGGTTTTTTCTGGGACCAAAGGCATGCCCCATCAGATAGCACCATTTTTATCATTTCACTGCAAGGCTCTCCCCACTTTCCAGATATGGAGATTCCTGAGGAGGACAGAGGATCTTTGCAATCATACAGGGGATCATTCCAGGCTGTGGATGTGTGTGTCCTGTTGAGCAGTGGGATTGCAATACCATCTCCTCTAAAATGAGAAAATATCCACTCATGCAACAACCAAGTAGGCTACACTCCCTAAACAAAGGGGTGCAAAATACATGTGTTAAAAAATCCAGAACAAGTGTTTATCATGTGCTTCTCAAGAAAGAGAAGTAGGTGTCAGGTTTAGAGCTTGCTGCCTAAATAATCCAATATGAAAGAAACTGCCCTTCTCAGGAAAACAGTGGCAGTTTGGGTAAGAAATTTTTTAATTTTAAGGCCAATGAGGGCTGCATAGTTCATAACACAGACCAAAACACCTCCCCACAAAGCAGGGGCTCAGTTATAGCCATACTTTACAGAACCTTGTGCTGTGTTAGCAGGTAAAATAAATTTAAATAAGGGAGAAGCACATCGTTGGTGTCCAATTGAGGCTATAATGCAGTGCTTAAACTTACACATAAGTAAGGAAACACAAGCCTACTGAAGAAAAATGTGAAGCTGACACAGCAAGATGGCTGCAGTCATGGCTTATGTAGCAGCAGTATGGAGAGAGTGCAAAAGAGTGGAAGATAAAGTGAGGTTCAGTGGCATGTGGGTGTCTTTTGATACATGGCTTGTTCCATTCATTTATTCCATGTTGGCTGGTGTCACATATCCCAAAGGTTTCAGGGCTCTTCTCTGCCATAGGTTTTCGGAGTAGTTTCAGCTGCAGAGTCGCTGTCTACCTTCACCAGGCAGCCGCAGCCGCCAGCCTGCAATCAACTGCAGCACCTGTGTCCCAGCCAAACTTCTCCATAACCATGGCCAGCCAGCCTCTTCATTAAATGGCTTTCCCTTTATACTGACACAATGCCCATTTTCCCATGTCTCTCATGCCTTCCAGCCAGGGCCCAATTTGCCACAGCTTTATATGTGCACCACCTCTTTTCTCATCTCACCATTTCTCCAACCTCCATCACAGCACAAGCCTCCCCAGCTGGCCTGTGTCCTCCCAAACACCTCAAGTCAGCAGCACCCTGGCCACAGACAACATTTTTAATTCAATTTTTTTGTTTATTTTATTAAAATACTAACAGTAAATACATTAATTAGTAAAATAGAGCAAGTAGAAAGCACAAGGTGGGATGGAGAGATTTGCCCAGCTATAAATAGCAGATAGAATAAACAGGCAACTGTGAATCATGGGCTGGGAGGCTGGGCTTCACATAAAGGCAGCACCTGCTGCTGGGAGATTTCCACCAGTTTATTTGTTTGCTTTTAAAACAAAAACAAAACAAATGATGGACTCCAGACTGACAGGAATATTTTCTGGGAAAATATTAATACTTGGTGATCATTGGCAGATATTTTTTCTACCTCCTGTGCAGTATTTGACCCACTCTGCATGCCAGAGGCAAGGTAGGGCTTTTGGCACAGACTGCCCTTACCGCAAACTCTTGGGATGTGCTGGCAGCCTGGGCAGCTGCCTGCAGATTAGCAGGATGGGTCATGGCACATTAACTGTGGGAGGCTTAGGACATTACGCAGAAATGGAGATTTTGGGATAGGCAGCATGGTTAGATGGGGGAGTGTATGGTGGGCCCTACCCTGGGGGATGCACAGCCTGAATGAAGAAAAGGCAAGAATTCTTAGCCTTACTAATGCTCCACAACCAAATTTCAGCCATCACTGCAGTTGAGCTTGGTAACTTGTTTTTGTCTCTCAGAAAATCATCCCGATTGGACACAAAGCCATTAAGAGATGGTGAGCCCCAGACACATTCTGTTTCAATGTGTGCCAGCACCCCCTGCGTGATGTGCCTCATTCCTTATTTACATTTGCCCGGCTTTAAATTGCAATCCCTGCTGCTTGTTATGTCTCTCTCTCCTAGATTAAAGAGCACTAAAATGTCACCCTTTCAGTGTTATCATCTGCCCTCTGCTATTATTGCCTCACAGTAAATAAAAGGGACTTCCCAGTCATTATTTTATACCCCACAATCACAGTGCTTTTTCAGATCAATTAGTTTTCACCCTTCTTATCTGCATTCAAGCCTCACCTCCCTTTCAGGGTTTCCATTGCCTGTTCAGGGACCTTTCCTATGTCTCCTCTGACCTATGAGAAAGGAGAAGAGCTGACTCAAAAGGAGAGCTTGGTGTGAGGACATCCGATCTTCTGACAGACCAGACGAGCTGATGTTGAACATGGCCAATGCCTTTGTGCATGTCTGAGCTTCTTACTGCGCATCCTGGGAAGATAACATGATTACTTACTTGCCTGTAAAGTTACATCCCCTTTGGCATGATGAGCTTATCCAAGACACATCAGTGTGCGTGACTTGGTATTTATCTATAAGGACTTTCCTTTTCTACCTTGTGCCAAATTACCTTTCTGTAGGATACTCTTAACTGAAACCCTTTTATTTTATACACTCTCTCTTTCTTCCCTGGGATACATAAAAACATCAGGGCAAAATATTTTTTTGCAAAAACCTGCAAAAACTAGCTTGACTGGGGATGATCATTGGCTTTTCTCCCTCTCTCTTCCACATCAGTACTTTTTTATTTTGGCAAGAACCCATGCAATTCCCTAATAGCTATTTGATACTATGTGAGAACCAGAAATTAATCTTAAGAATGTCAGCCCAATTTCATTGTCCAGCTTGTGAAATGTCTAAAATCTAAGCTCTCAACAATGTATAAAAGCACACTGGAAGCCACTGAAGGCCAGTTTGGACTACGTGACAGTGAAATGTCTTTTAAGTGCTGGTAGAAAACTGTGTTTAGCTTTTAAATATAGCTTTTCAACACCCTGGTATGGTTTTACAAAGTAGGAGCAGCATCACTGTTCCCCAAAATATCCTAACCACATCATGCTAGAAATGGAGCTTTACTACTTCCTTTTGTTTCCTAGCTACCAACAATTTTTTATCTTAGTAGTAGAGATAATCAGTGAAATTTGGCATTCAGACTGCAAATTCATAAACGCCTTAAAAAACCCTCATACATATATACATATCTATCTATCTATCTATATACATCTGAAACAGTTACAATTGCTCAAATAGTTCTCAGAAATGTTTCAATTACCAACCTTCATCCTGGATGCCCACTCATTCCTGTCCTGCAGTCCCTACCAGCCTAGTCCTGGACACCCCCCCCAGTTCTGCCCCTACCCCACAGGCCACTCCACCCCAGCCCCCCAGCACTGTCCTACACTCCTTTCCAACTCCAGCCCCATCTGCTATTGGAGCATTCTCTCTTCTCTCCTCTCACCCTTCCCAGCTCTACCAGTCCCTTTACATTCATCACATTAAAGAAAACATTTCATGGTCATCTCTTTTATCTCCTTCAGTGAACAGTTAATCAGAAAAAATGCTTTCATGTTGCTAAATCAGGGCCAGTGGGCAAAGCCAGGCTGACAAGAGACATTTTCCTCTGCCACTAACGTGGGCTAAATAGTATTAATTACAGAGGCTGGGCTTTGATTGCTGGAGTGTGGTGGGACTGGTGAGAGCTCTCTCCTCCCCCTCCGCTCCCTCCCACTGCAAACCCACACTGCACCTCCTCTCCTGACTGCCTTTTGCCAGCATCCTGGTCCCATGTCACACCACAACTGCAAGTGGGATCCTGTAATTCTTCATCTGGGCTGCTCAGACACCACCTCTGGTGTGTCAGGTCCCTGGCCTGCAGGACACTGACAGCCTTCAGCCTAGCTGGGTGGTGGGGGTGTTCCTGTCCTTGCTTCCCCCATGCTTGTCTGCCCAAGGCAATGTTTTTTCCAGGACAGGGAATGTTTCCTATGTGTTTCAGAGAACCTGAGGTCAATAGACATCACCCCACACAGTGTTTCTCATCCTGTGGTCTGTGGGCCACAAGTGGTCTGTCAGATGTCAAACAGACTGCAAAATGACTGCAGACAATTCCTGGGGATAGACATATCCATCCTCACGCATGCCAAAAAAAAAAAAGGAGCAAAGACAAGAGGCAGTTGGAGGAGAAGGCAAATTGAGGACAATGTGTTACAACTCAGTCCTCTGCGGGGAGGTCCAAAGGTGTTTATTGCTCTTTCAAAGAAATCAAGTTCAAAAAACACCAACCCAGACTAGCCCCACAGTCACAAGTGGTCCCCATCTCTGCACATCTCCTACAACATTATGAAGGATATGATGCTGTGCCCCAATCTGTGTTGGCAATAGTATCCCCCATGTCTTCCAGGTGGGGAGGTAACAACCTTCCATCACACTGGCGGCATCAGTAAATAGCTGGTTAGCAATTCTGCTGAACTGGCTTTCCGCAAATTACCAAAACAGGCTGAATCCCCAGACACATGAATCACAGCTGAAACATGACTGCTTTTTAGAAGCAGAATGCCACTAACTGCTTTCCCCATCCCTCTCCGAGCTGAGCAGGGCTTTACAGAAGTGACCACAGGAGGAATTTTCAGGGCGGTCACTGTTTCAGAGACCTTCCCTTGGGATGGGTGGCACAGCTGGAGGCCTGAGTTAATCTGTGGTTTAAGCCAATTAAGGTGACTGTCCCTGGTGACCTACAGTGACAAGCTGTGCTCCCATGCAGTAGGCAGCACAGTGGGAGCGCAGCACACCAGGCAACAGACTTACTACAAAACTCAGCTGGAGCAGCCAGGCAGTGCAACATTTTTAAATGCTTTTTCTTTGTTTTGAGTGTTTGCTGCTGTATATCAAGACCTGTTTCTCCAGCCAGCACTCTAGCATGGTTATAGCTGCCTTTCACATCCTTGGTGTGAGCCCAACTGGGTGACGTCTGCAAATTGGGGTCCCCTATTCCCATCCCATGGTACTTCAGGTCCTTCTTCCTCCTCTGTGCTGCAGCTGGTTTCCACAGGCTCATCCTGCCTCCTGTATTGATGCTTTGCTCTACCCTGTGCAAACACAGAGGGAAGCAGAAGTGGTAGATCTGCTCCATTTTGCCCCACTCCACACTGTAACCTTCTATGTGCTCTTTTAAAGATCACATGGACCTGTTTTTCCCAGACGGAAACAACAGGTTGGAGCCTCCACCAGGGCAAATCAGCACAGGGTCTTGGAGGTCTGCAGCACAGTCTATCCACTTAGACACATTTGCTCTGAAGAGCAAACAATTGGAGAATTGAGAAAACAGTGGTCAGGGCCCAGCAACCAAAGTCAGCTAAACCTTGATATACCAGTAACTTACAGTGATCCAGCTGCTCAAGACAGGTTACTCCAAGTTTTTTAGGAACAGGGCCCTTTAGACTATCTGGATTTCTAGGGCAAAAGACCTCACACTTGTCAATAGCTTCATTCACACCTTCAAATTAAAGTGTAGCACCGGAGAGAATGAAATACTCAAGTAAGTAACCCAACTAGGTCGTTGTCCCCGTGCTACTCCTTTTGATATTCAAATGTGTTTTAAGCTAACAGTGTTGTATTTATAGAATACAGTGTAGCAGTTACCCACAACGCCCTGGAAGAGCTGTTGAGGAGGCAGAAATAGGCATTTTGATGTCTAGGAGGGCAGTACAGAGCCTAGGGGATAAGAACATTCTCAGGCAACATGCAATAGTGAGGGAAGCTATGGCTTGACTGGCCACTGCTGAGTTTAGAGTTAAGAGCGTATTGATATGAATGACAGCTCAGAGTCCTCGTTGCAGCATAATTCAGACCACAAACAATGCAGCGGCATCTTTTCAGATTAACTTGAAATATTTAGGGCTTTCTTCATTGCCAGAAAGATGCAAAACTTCTCTTCTTCTTTTTTTCTTCCATTTACAGTGGAAATGTAAAAGATAAGAGCAGCCTGGATCAAATTAAGCCTGCGTCTCGCCCAATGTTTTCTGGCGGGCCAGTTTTCAGTTGCTTCTGAGAGAAAGGCAAGAAGCTTTGCAGCAGTGGGATAACGTGCTTGCCAAAAGAGTTTCTCCCTTAGAATTGTCTCTCTTGCTCAGAAGTTGTCTTCTGCCTTGAGGCGGAATGGTTTCTATCCAAAGCTACTTGATTTGACTTTGTTCTTTGTTTGTTTTCAGTTCTTCAGGCTGTCACTGTGATTAATAGGTCTTTGGTGCTGGAACACAATTCTGAGATGAATACTGTCTTCTGTGGTAAATTCCAGGGCTGCTGAATTACAGAATAAATCTTACCTTCATGGAGTGGGGTGGCTGGTGCCTTTGGAGATAGTACAAGGTGCCAGTAGACCACCTCCCTGTCAGTCTGCAGAAGGTCATAATTCTTTGCTGAATTTCTGCATATGAGGGCCAGGCCATCCTCCAGCCTGAGCAATGATCTGGGCCTGCCTGAAGCTCTACTGAGCTCCACACTTGGGAATCTGCTGCCACATGGTGGCATACACTCTCTCTGCCTGGCCCTAGGAATCCCTCCTTGGCTTCCAAGAGGTAGCACATGTGGGAAGAGAACTTCTGAGCTCTGCATTGTAACTAGCACATCAAGTTTCCAGGGACCCATTCTGGAGCTACTAAAAGCTTTTCCAAGAGCATTGTGGAGCTACACATGTGGAGCTACACAAAAGTGTCAGGGTTGCTGGCAAAAATTCTGAAAGGATCTCAGATGCTTTGGGGTCAGCAGGTAGGATTTGTAAATGAAAGACTGTTACCAAACCTGATGACACTAGAAGTATTTTCACAAAGCAGGCCAAGGTCTGCATCCATATCCTTGAATTTCTGTTCTGCAGCAGAAGGTCAGCACCACGCAGGAAAAGAAACTACAGAGATCATTCCTGTTCCTGACAGAGACTGAAAAGCAGAAGGGTGGTTGTCACAGAAGCTGGTGGAGAGCATCACTATCTCTGGCTGTGTGCAGCACTGCCAGTTTTCCATGCTGTGTTTCACTCCTTGAGGCCACAGGTTTCTTTGTGCTAGGTCAGACAGCTGTGTGCTGCTTAGAGAGGGCACACTTGCAAGGCAGCTGCTAAAACAAGGCTGACTGCTTCCTTCTGGAAGGGTAGTGGCACCTGTGAGTGGAAAATCCATGGGAAGTGCCCTGGGGCCACCTTTGCTTTGGAAGCCGTGAAGCAGCATGCTCAGAGCCTGTTGTTCCCACTGTGCTGCTGTGTACAATGCTGGAGACAGTAGCTTTAGGCAGCAGGCTTGGCTGGTTGGGAAATGCAAGGAGCCATCCAGCCAAAGAGGGAGAACGGCAGGACAACAGACCTGCCCTAAAGTTCACCTAGGTAGAACCACTTAGTTTGCAAAAGACTGTGGGGAACTGGTCCAAACCAACAATGCCCAGTCAGGAGACAGAAAGACTGATGTCTGGCATTGAAAGCATTCCTGCTCTCCTCCACATCAAGACAAAGTTGAAGTCCATCCAGCAACAGCTCCTGGATGCAGGAAAAATACCAATTCTGGAAAGATAGTGAGGTGCCATGGACCTTCTTCTCATCCCATCACAGCCCATGCCTAGTAGTAAAAGCTGCACCTCTTTCCTCTTCTGGCTTCACCCCCTCTGTGGTCCTCTGGCAGTGAGAATAATGCAGGGAGCAACACAAGATGGACATGGTGACATTGGTAGCGGTAAAGTCTGAGAAAAAAAGGATGGGGAGGTATGACCCCTAGGGAGGGAGAGGGACTGTTCAAGAACAGATTAGGAAAGGGTAAAGGAAAAAGGGTACTGTGGGCAACATATTAGGAAACTCTGTGCCGTGGTGGGATCTCTGTGTTGGCAGGACACTGGTGCCCAGAGGCACTGAGTACTCAGGCTTGCAGAGCAGGATTGGAGGAACCATCTCTCCAGCAAGCCAAGTAGATGTCTTCATGACACATCACAGGGCTTCCCCTCTCCTGCCTCTGCTGTTCCTCAGCTGCCGGACCTGTAGGGGAGGAAGGAGTGGCCAAGAAAGGAGATTTTGTAAATGTAGGGACAAAATCAGTAACAAGGCTGCTGCAAGCTCAGCCATTATAATTCCATATGGTTGGTGCCCTGTGGCAGCACGTGCAGATAGCAGAAAGGCTCTGAGATCACCTTTACCCAGCTGTGGAGCATGCAGGCCCCCAGGAAGAGCCTGGGTCCATGCTATGATCTGTGTGGCTGTGATCAAGCCCACTCATTGTCAGCTGTGCCTCTCTTCCTCTCCTTGCGGAGATGAGCTAGCCCTCTGCCCCAGATCCTCTCTCCTTGTTACTGCTCTCTGTGCTTGCTTGCTGCATCTTGTTTCACGGAAAAGGATTCACCCCCACCCCTCATGTGGGGCATAGGCCACGACTGTGCCCTGGGGCCTCCTGCTCTGCCTTGGAGACTTCAGATATCAGGGCAATCAGCCTGGGTGTTTAACGGCAGAGGAAGGTGCTGGAGAAGTGCTAGTGTTGATTACCCGTGCCACAGCAGAGGCACTGGTTGAACACATCAAAGGATGTCTCCCTTTCATCTCACTGCTCTGAGCAGACGGCTCCGAAGCATCTCTTCCAAGGACAATATGGGGGAGAACTCTAATAACCTTACAGTGTGGAGCCCTGCCAGCGCTCCCAGTGGCTGCTCTGGCGGCAGCTAAAGGGGCGCCTTCTCTGCTTCCACCCTAATTGCCCTTAATTGGCTCCTGCCTGCTGGCAGCAGAACGGCCAGGGCTCTCCAAGGATCACTGCACCAGCGTGACAACGTTTGGAGAAGGATTGGCGGCCCCTGCCTTGCCCCACCTCCCTCCCACTCTCCCACACCCACCAGAGCAATACAGTAACTTTTCTAAGTATGAGATTTTTCTGTCTGTACATGACTTTTTCTTTCCAGGCCCTGCTCTGGAGGGGACTTTGCTAGGCAGCCAGGGCAGGGAAGCAGAGCAGGATCTGTGTCCTGAACTCAGAGGGAGGGGTGTGGTGGCCCTTAGCTGATGAGGGATATGAGCATTGTCCCTTCATATAGCACTGCGACCTTTTTGCCCAAGAGCATGTGTGGGTGCAGTGGGCCCTGCTGCTCTGCTGTGTGCCAGGGCTGCCTGTGCAGGTGACCAGAGCTTTGAGATCCCCTATGCAGAACCAGCATACCAAGGGATTAAGCCCACAAAATCCCACTTTCCCTAGGGAGAGGTGCCCCTGTCCTGGAGCAGCCACGTGGGAACAGGGCTGTATCCCAGTGTGATCTCCTGGCTATGGCCTGCGCTGGGGCCCTATCCTGGGAGTGTGCAGAAGCAGCACAGAGGGCTCCTCTCTGTCCCTGCTCCGTGTCCCAGTGCTGTGTGAGGACACATGATGCAGAGGGCCCCCACTGCCCCCCTTTCCCAGGAAGGGTTCTCCAGGACACGCTGGGCCTTGGCATGTCTGGATCCAGTTTCCTGTGGCAGACCTCCCTGAGCTTTCCCCTCTCCGCCTGATACCCGCACAAACCATTCTCTTGTGTCAACAGGAGGGTGGGAAGCCACAACACGAAAAGGACCTTGTAGCCCTGACCAGGCACGTCCCCATCAGACTGCCTCCCCACTCCTGCTCCCAGCCAGGACAAACCCTTGGCTGCAGCAGAAAAATATAGCCAAGCATCTCCCCAGTCCCTCATGGTTACGCACGTCCCAGCCTGGGCCAGCCTCCGTAGGCAGCAGGTATCACGTGAGCAACGCGCTCCACAGAAAGCTGGCAGGGGCACGGAAAGGCAAACACAACACAAATACGATTCTGATGGAGGGAGCTGCGATGTCTTTCCCACTGAGGTTATTTTTAATCTGTTTATCAAAGGCTCACTGCTCTTGGCAGCAGGGTGGTGGGCTATTTTTGGATGCCTGCTTCACCTCTCCACAGAGATGGGCTGGCATAGGCTTGTCGCTTTTTTTCCCTGGCACCCTCAGACCTCCCATGTTCTCTGAGGTTTGCCCTACTAAGTCCACCACTGTATGCTTCCTCAGATGTGGAGGGACTTTTTAAGCAGAAGGTCTGAGCTCAGGCACAGCCTCATTATTAGTCCTTATTAAAAAAACTCTTCTCACCCTTTCCTTCTATCAGTGGTGACACAGCTGCTTGGGTGTGGGCAAAATACACACTCTGCCTGCTATTCTCCTTCAGGATGGTGACATTTGTCTTGACCTTAGCTGACATTCTTTGTGTTCAAGTTTTGTCTCTGCTACTGGCTTCCTGCTTGTCTTGTCCCTTTGCCCATCTAGAAGAGCAAGGCCATATTTCCCTCCTCCGTGGGGTTGCTGGGACAAGTAATTGGGACAGGATGACCGAAAACTCAATACTGTCCTCACAGGGCCTCTTCTCTGTGGATGAGTGAAGGACATGACAAGTTTCACTGAGATGCAACATTGGCAAAGGCGGTCTGGTTAGGTGGGGCTCAAAGGAAGTGCATGGAGACCAACAGGAGTGCATGGAAGTACAGCAGCTGCGTGTTGGAATCAGTGAAAGCACAAACTGAAATGGCAATGCAAAGCAAGCCATCGGCTTTGAGGTTAATAATAGGCTGTCTGAATCTCGACTGTGAAGAAGAAAATCAGTTTGCAAAAGAAGCTCACTTGGCACAGTGCTTGGCCCTGACAGAATTATCCACAGGAGCCCGAACAAATGACTGACCTCATTACCGACCCACAGCCTCAAGCATGGCTTGAGACACGCTGGGTTCACATAAAGAAATCAGCACTGTCCAAAATGTCCTTGCAGTACCAGAGAAAAGGTCTTGCAGAAGTTTCCCAAGAACATCAACAAATTCAGGGATTTCCTTCTGTTAACAAAGCACAAACCTTCTCCTGAAGGAAGATTTTCTACACTTAAATATGATTTTGGAGAGCCAAAGGCGAATGCAGGCCAGGAAATTCTCCTCTAGGAATGCAGACAGAAGAAAACCAGTGGTGACATGTGTGACATTTAGAACCATTTGTGAGATTTGGAGTCAAAGAGGACAGATGTGTCTTTTCTTACAGAAAGCAACTGAATGAAAAGGTGAAAACCACTTACTTGGGCTGGTTAGGAAGCCTCAGGAGAAAACGAGGTGCAGCACATTGTGATGTGTGACAATCATCACCGAATCAGCCCTGTGGCCTCACGGTTCACCACCTCCATAGATGAGATAATCAGAGGGAGCTGATAATGCTGGAGGGTGACAGATCAAGAGCAAGGAGCTCAGGGAGGAATTCCATGGGGTAAAGAACCAAGGGGCAAACACCAAAGGAGAAACATGGGTGAGGGAAAGGAGATGCACCTCCACGCTGAGGACACAGAGCTATATCCAACAGTACCCACGAGTGCTTGTGTGCATGAAGTCTGCTAAGCCAGCACAAGGAAGTATGTCTGGGGAAATACAGTCATTCTGATTTCTAAACAAGTCAGGAATAAAATGGGCAAGAAAAAATCTCCTGCAGACACACACCAGGGAAGGTGACAGCAAGATGTGTCTGGCTGCGGGGGCCAGTGCTGTAAGCGTGGCCAGGGCAGACTTGATGGGGAGGACATGCTTGTGGAGTGAGCCCCACTAGTGCACTGAGGCTGCTGGCACAACATGTGCTGCTGGCATGAGGTGTCACTGAGGCAAGTTGCCCCCAGCATCTGTAGGCATGTTGGATGTAAGCAGACATTCCTGTGGTAAGTAGAGGCAATACCATATGGTACAGTCAGAAATGCACATTCACCATGAGAGGGTCCAAAGAGAAAATCATGCCCTTGGGCCTTTCTCTTAGTAATGGGTAGACAGTCACTATGAACAGTAGGATGATTGGGAAGTATAGGGCAGTGACCATGAGAACTTGGAGCCTGCCTGGATGAGGGATGAGTTCACTGTTCCCAGTCAGAGATAGGGAATAGGACAGACTTTTTGAAAGGAAATAAATGGAAGTCAAGAAAAAGCAAGCAAGAAAGCAAGAAAAAAAGAAATAGAGTACCAAATGTTCTGTTGCTGTGAGCAGTATTCACAGGTTAATGAAAGCAAAACTCATAGATCCCCCTCAAACCTGCAGTCAGAGCCTACCTGGTTGCCTTCTGCCCTGGGCCACATACAAAAGAGAGATGGAGAAAAATGCATCAGAGGGCTTTGCACAGCACCAAGGCTAAGAGTCTGCCCTAGTCTCTTTGCCTTTCTGGGATCACAACAATACAGGAGTAGGTTTTGCTGATTTCAGTGCAAAGAGCTCAGGCTGGACAAGCTGTGAATTAGAAAGCTGGGGGGAAAAGACTTGGCACAAGGTGGAAAAGAGCCAGGGATTTGAAGGAACAGTGGGGAGGGGAACATAATTTTGGACATCACAGGGAACACTAACAAACATGAATGCAAGCAACTGCTGCATACTGCTAATGTCCAGAAGGGTCCTGGTGTTTCCCTTTTAATCCTCCATCCACCCTTTAAGCTGTCCCCAGTAGACAGCATATAGGCCCTGCAAGCTTCATCTGATAGTGTTTCTGCTGCAGAGCTCCTCGTCACCAGCCATTACTGTGTTTTGTACGATCTCCTGACAGGCTCACCATCTACCCCAAAAGCTCAGCCAGGCCATTCATCCCTATGTGTCAAAGCAGGACCCCGAGGTGACACAGGGAAGGAGGGGAAGTAATGATTTAGTCTAAGTTGGGAGAGGCCCAGGGGTCCCAGCCTCATCTGGCAGCAGAACTTGTCTGCTTTGGGCAGCAGGAGCCAGGACAAAGACACAGTCCTAGGCACAGCAGCTGCTTGGAGTGCGCTGCCTCCCCATGGGGGACATGCTCCCTGCCTGGCACGGAGACGGAGACCGTCCATTCCTCCTTTGTGGCACGAAACAAAGAGCAGAGGGAGGGAAGGAAGTGACTTCTCTGGAAGCGATTGTGTGGTGGGATGAGCACCCATCTCTTTCCAGACAGACAGAGCAGTGATGCCCCCATCCCTTCTCCCATTCCCTATTGCCTCCCATTCACTGCTGGCATCCCCTCTTTCTTCGCCCCTGCCTCTCCTTATGCAACAGGGCAAGAGGGAAAAAAAGAAGCAAAAAGAAAGAAAGAGTGAGTGAGGGAGGAAGCTGATCAGGGCACTGGCTGGCAGGCAGACAAGGAGCACGGCAGGGGCGGCTGGGAGCCCGGGACACGCGGCTGCTGCCAGGGCCTTCAGGGCTGTGGGCATGTACGTGCGGCCAGCAACGTGCGAGCTGGTGTGTGCCGGCAGGGCACACGCACGGCTGTGCCAAGCGCCCGGGCTGGCAGACGCCATGCCCCTCAGCTGGGGCACTGGGGCTCCCTGCACACAGCCCCCATCAGCTGGCAGGCAGCAGGGCAGCTGGTGGGTGACGGACTGCTTGTCCCCAGCCGGCCCTGGAGAGGACTGCACCTGCCCCAAGGGCAGCACGTGCCACCAAGCACATCCCTGGCCTCTGCCATCCAGGTGATCGCACGTTTCCAAGCAGGCAGGTGTGCATTTCTATCTCACCAGCCTGTTTGCCAATTTTTACCTAAGAGAGAGAAACTGTGACCTCCACTGTCCCAAGGCCACATGCCTACTCCCACTGGCCCATGTCCGAAGCCATGCTGGGGATCACGCTGCTGCTCCTCCCTTCTTCCTGGGTCAGCAGTTTCATAGTGGTTCCCAGCCTGGCATGGCTCCCATAGAGCACTGAAGTTCAACTAGCTGTATCCTGACCACATCTTGCACCCCTAGTTGGGAGTATCCTGCTCTGCTCCCACTTCTCACCCACCAACCTGGGAGCAAAAAGAGCTCTCACTTGCATTCCCCACTCAAAAAATGCCTCCCCAAATGCACCCAAAATTCATATTCCATGCTCAGACACAGTTTCCCCTACATTCATATCAAAGGAAGGGGAGGGAAGGGGAGGGAAGGGGAGGGCAGGGCAGGGCAGGGCAGGGAAGGGAAGGGCAGGGAAGGGCAGGGCAGGGCAGGGCAGGGCAGGGCAGGGCAGGGAAGGGAAGGGAAGGGAAGGGAAGGGAAGGGAAGGGAAGGGAAGGGAAGGGAAGGGAAGGGAAGGGAAGGGAAGGGAAGGGAAGGGAAGGGAAGGGAAGGGAAGGGAAGGGAAGGGAAGGGAAGGGAAGGGAAGGGAAGGGAAGGGAAGGGAAGGGAAGGGAAGGGAAGGGAAGGGAAGGGAAGGGAAGGGGCTGACACAGTGGAGTATTTTATAAGACATGGCTTCTTCCTGTGCACCTCTGTGCATTAAGTCATGGGCCAGCTGGGAGTTAGCTAAGTCTTAGTCTCCTTCTCCTCCTCCTCTCCTGAAAATGAATGAGGTTTCCAGATATTTTGGAGACCAGAGTTGTGCTGAACCCATGAGTCAGCAGCTGTCAGTAACAGTTACATATACGTGGGTGACACTGCTGGGGTGGGAAAGTCCCTATAATATCACACACCAGACAACAGGCACGTAGTGACTTGGTTACTCAAACCCATCCTTGGCACAACTAAGAATATACCAGCACCACAGCCAAGGTGTTCCTGTGTCCCAGGGAGCATGTAGTACTTCTGCTCTCTGGGGAGGCAGCAGCAGTGTAGCTTTGCAGGGATAGACCCGCAGCAGCTTCTGTGGGTCACAACTCTCCTGCCAATGGCTGTCACCTGTGTTTCTCTGCCATTCATATATGCATTTGCACATTTTTGGTACAGCCAACCCAAACAACTGCTCCTCAGAGGGGAGGGATTTCAACAGCTGAGATCCTCTGAGGAAGGTATCATCCTGCAGCAGACAAACCCAATCAGAAGTGGTAGAGTATGGGTTTTGGGGTGGAGGGATGACTGGTGCCTTTTCAGGGTACTGAGATGCTCCTGGGCAGCAGGATACCTCCCTTGCTGGGTGTCACTTGCAGACCAGACCAGTGGGCCATTGCTGCAGAGCCCCAGCTCTTTTCATGGGAAACATGTAAAAGGCTGCAGGCAGGAAGAGGCAAATGTCATGTGAAGGCAGAAACACCAGCTTCTGAGCTCGCATCAGTTGTGCTTGTAAATATTTTATTCATTTCTCATTTATTCACTGTAGCAGGCCATTATCCAGCCTCTGGCTAACAGAGAGCAAAAGCATTTAAGAGCATTAAGTGTATAAGCAGGCCTGACACATAACAACTGCTGTGTGAGGCAGCACTTTTCATCTTCGTGGTCTTACTGCAGGTTGCCAGCCCAGCCCTGAGGCCCTGGCTCTGCCCCTGCCCCTCACCCCAGACCTGCAGCATGCCTGACAGCCTCCTAATACATCGTGTACACAGCAGATTTGTAATTTATACTTCCAGTCCCAGCAAATTAGGAGGTGCCAAATCCAGGTTTCTTGAAGCAGATGAATAATCACACATCTATAAAACCGGAATGCCACAAGAGAGGAGCCCCGAAGAGGAGATACAAGGACTCCCTGAAACAACATCTCAGCCTTGGCCATATTGATCAACATAACTGGTCCACTCTGGCCTCCAATCGGGAGACCTGGAGACCTGGAGACACACCATCTATTACACTGCCGATGCCTTTGAGAAAGCACACAGGATCACCCTTGAGGAGAAAAGACAAGGCAGAAAGAATCGTGTCTTGCAGAATATACCACCTAAGGAGTCTTTCTGCTGTGCCTTTTGCAACCGGACGTGCCTGTCTCGTATTGGCCTTTTCAGCCACCAACGCGCTTGTGACAAACGTGGGTAGAACCTTCCCCAAATCTTCGTTCGTGAAGCCCAGCCATGATGACACTGACATAAAACTGGAAAAAGCTAGATTGGCGATAGGCTGCCATCATATTCCCTTGAACAGAGGCAGAGGAGGCAGATCTAATCACAGTCTTCATTCCCTGCATCCCGCAAACTGCCTTTACGGTGTTCATGAGGAGGGTGAGCCTTCAATCCAGGTAGCCTGAGCAGACCAACTAAGATGGGTAGAGATGCGAACAAAGACCAAGCTCCTGGGTCCAAGCCAACTCTGGAGAACTCTAAAAATGGGGGAGCTGTTCAGTGCTGTACTTCTAGCGGAAAGGCACCTTGGCCTGTTGGTCAAGGCATGACAAGGTCCAACAAAAGCCCATTGGACTTCATTTCAGACCACTGGACATGATGCTGGGGTGACCTGACAACGTCACTGCCACCAAGGAAGCAAACAGGTCACTAGGGGAGAGGAAGAAGAGGGACCAAGAAGTAGCAGGGGGGAAGCTGGGATGAGTAGAAAGCAGGTATGAAAAGTGAAAGAAGTGATGGGGTCAGATAAGGGAAGGGGCAGAAAGGAAAAGACAAGTTAAGGAATAAACAGAAGGGACTAGAAGGGAAGATGTTGCTTAAAGGGTATTACCAGGGCTTGTTTAAACTGAGAACTACCTGAGACAGAGACTGCTTCCATGGTTGCCCAACCTCTAGGCCTGGGTCCCAAATGAGCAACAAATTAATAGATGTGTGAATTCAAAACAGATCTTAGAAGGCAGATGAAAGGGTGGGCATTACCAACATTCAGAAAATTGAGGAGACATCCGGACCCAAAGAGGCAAATATACAGAGAAGCTGGAAGTGCAAAAGCAGCCAGGTCTCTGCACTGAAATCCCTAACATATGCAGGAAAAGCAAATGAAATTACGAAGCGGAGCTGGCACATGGGAAAACAGCCTGGCCCTGCTATTTACCACTGGTGCTGCTTCAGAGGAGCTTAGTACTGGAGTACTCCATTTGAGAAATGTCGCACTGGAAATATTCTAATTGGTCTAGTAGACTTCCAGTCTACTTCCTTCTTCTTAGCAGGAAACCTTACCCTGTTGCCAAACTTATTTTCCAGTCTAGAAGCTGATGTTCATGGAAAACTTTGGCCCCGAAGTCCAAATACAGATTCTGAGCTTGTCAGTGCCAGTGCTCAGCACTCTGTCAGGCTACACAGCCCTCTCAGAAGTGTCTCTGGCCATGTTGCAGCTGGGTCAGTGGCTCAGTTGGGGAAGACAAGCACAGCCAGCAAGACGTGGTGGCGAGTCCCACTCCACACACTTCACCAGCTCCCAGGCAGGCATGGACTGGCTAACTTTGGGTTGGCATGGAGTGCTCACTGGATGGTCTTTAAAGAGATTTTACAGGGGAAAAAGCCTGACAGTAAGTGGCAAGGGTGTAAGAGGGCTCAAACATCTGGTCTAATATTAGGTCCCCCAGCTGCTATTAAAGGGAGTTAATTCCTCCTTGATCTCTGGCAGCAGGAGAAGACATGTTTTTAGGAGACTTTTCTGGCTGCAAGCATCACATGATTGAGTGTGGATATGTCAAACACTTTCAGTCATGGCTTTTGTCACGAAGTCATGATTTTGCCAAACCAACATCATTCATCTGAGGTTTTAGGCAACTTCCACCAAGCCTTGCCAGGGATGTCAGCCATTGCATTGGCAGGGCCCTCAACCTAGCTCTGCATTACCTGCTGTCCATGCTGCTTCAGCTGCTTTTTCATAAGCAGTTGGCCCAAATCCAAAGAAAACAGCAGCAGCGGTGCCATGTCTTTGCAAGTGCCTGTGGGAAAGCCAGGCCTGCCGCAGGCAAGCAGTCTTCATGGAGCTCAGGGGAAAGCTGGGCGTGCTTCAGGCCTTGTGCCTAATATTTGCCGTGACACCCAGATAATATTTGTGTGTGGCTGGCAGGTGCTCATCTCACTTTGGCTAGGGCAGAATTTGAGTGTGTGGTGAAGGTGTGAATTACACCGTTTCAGGCACTGTGGAGCATTGAGGGATAGCTAAGGATGCAGGCATCTGCCCTGCCTCCAGCTGGGGTTGCAGGCAAGCTCCTGCAAAGCCCTCATCTCCCTCCCTTGCCTTCCCTGCAAAAAACATTGGTCTGGGGGGACAGGGCAGCCCCAGGAGCCTCGGTCTCGGGCACCCCAGGGAGAACCAAGGGACAATGCTTCTGAGGAGGGGCTGAATTTGGAGGGCGAGGGGCACATCATTTTTGGGACACTGGAGTGAGCTGAAATGCCAGGTGTCCTGACGGAAGGGTGACAAGAGTCCCTGCTCCGGTCGGCAGTGAATAACCATTAGCCAGGCCGCCTACACAGGCCATTGCCTGTGGGCAGACGTGATTGCAGGCACAGCCTCGGCTCCTGTGCTTGTGGGAACCTGGCGGAAACCCTCCCGGTTTCCCCCGGTCTCGGCTCAGCTGCGCTGGGAGATTTGCATTGGCAGCAGGGTGGCGGGGAAGCTCACCCGCCCCTTGCCCGTATGGTGCCAGCGTCCTGCCAGTGCCGGCAGCCTTTCGCCTCTGTGAACTTTTTGTCTCTTGTGTGAAAGGGGAGTGTTTTTCAAAGGAATCATTTAAACAATTTAAACGCATCTTAATTAGAAGTGGGCAAATGGCACAAGGAGCCATACCTTTGGCTTAGAAACACATCTTTGCCCATGCACTCCTCTCTCACCTATAGACACACCCCCCTCCTATCACAGGTCCCTGGGAAGCTCAGCTGGCTGAGTTCCTCGATCCACCCTGGATGCCTGGAGCATGCCCGCAGCCCCCCGCTGCCCTCAGCCCAGCTGTGTGTTACACACCGCTGGGTCAGTGTCCCCTCCATTCCATCTCCCAGCCTCTCACTGTCCTCCCAGCCCCAGGAACCTGCCCCCTTACTGCCCCTTCCCTGCCACTCCTTTCTCCTGACCCTGGTGTCACCTATAGCTGCAACAGCTATTCAGCCTATATCCATCACTAAATGAAGAATCCTCTGTGAAGCAGCAGAAAAGCCCTGGCTGTACAATGTGCCCAGAGTGAAAAGGGAAGGCTGTTAACACCACTTGGAAAGGGGCCTGCATTTGACAACAAACATGGCCAAGTTTCGAGCCTCTTGTTAATTAGTCTATTAGCTGTATGAGCAGAGAAAGTCTCTCACCATCCAGCCTCGCTGCTCTCGCACTTCAGTCCCGTCACCTCAGAAATACCCTGCCCCATGTCTGTGGTCTGGTGCTACGTAGGCATCACACCAGCAGCTGTCTGGCCACTCACCTCAGTCTGCATGGAGGAGCCAGCTGGAGATGGTTCCTTGCCGCCGACTTTCTCTAAGGGACAAAAGCTGCTTAAAAAACAGAGCCAAAGCCCCAGGTGCAGCCGGGATGCCAGGCTGTGGGAGGAGAGGGCCCCCTGCAGTAACCCACAGACCTGCATGTCTGCCGGATGGACATCCCTGGCCCAGTGGTGTTGGCAGGAGCCACTGGAAACAGCCCTGTGAAGAAGGTCTTGGGGAGAACCCATCACCCTTCCAAGCCACATATCTCCTGGTCACGCTCCAGTGCCAGTAGAGCTGTTAGTCCTAAGAAGATATCGCTCCCTGATGCCAAGCACAACCATCATTACTCCCCCTGGCACATGAACCCACACACCTCTGCACCCCCAGCCTTTCAGCACCTGTCTGGCAACCCAACCAGGCAGTCTAGCAGAGAGAGGCTTCCAGTGCTTCAGCAGCAGCTCGAGAGCATCTGTCTGTCTGTCTATCCATCCATCTATCTGTCCATCTGTCCAGAGAATGGGTTAAACAGCCTGTGCCCCACCCCTTGCAGCCAGCCTGGGCTTCCAGGCATGGAAGGGAGAGGCTTACAGCTGGGGATCATTATCGGGCAGCCATAAGGAGGGTGGAGACACTTCCTCCCACACTGATCAGAGGAGCTTTGCAACTGTATGCCCTGGAGCCAAGGGATGAGGTCCAGGGCTTGTTTACCACCTTCTGTGAAATGGGGGGGGGGGGGTGTTTCCACACCAAGGAGAACGCCAGCAGATCCCACCATGAATGGGTGCATTACATGCTCCCCAGAGTGAGGGGACCACTTGATGACCACCCAGTCTGCTTTGGTTGACTTCTCCAAATCCGGAGGCCCTGATTTGTCTGGCCTGCCTTGAGATATTTATTCATCTAATAATCTCCCCACCAGAAGGCAAGAGGGGTGTTCCCTAACCTTTTGCTAAGGGTCTCATGCTAACAGAGCCCGTTGACAAGTCATGGGAACAGATAAGCTTCTGCTGCCTTAGAACAGTGGAGATGCAGCAGCAAAGGGTCTGATTCACTCCTGTCTCACGCAGGACTTGCAGGAATCAAGGAAAAAGAACAGGCAGCCTTTCTGACTTGAACACAGTGCAAAACTTCCAGATGCTGAGCACTTTCTGCTCAGACAGACCGTCCAAAAGACATGGAGAAATTTAGCAAAATCCTAAGGGATGAACTAATAGCAGAGGAACTAAGCAGCAGCCATTTTTTCCTGGGGATGGCATGTTGCCTGGCCATCCACAGATGAATGGAAACCCACACACCAAGGGATGCCGGAAGCACGGCCTTTTTCCTTGGAATGACGGGGAGCTCCACATGAAAAATGGATGACTCACTCTCTTGAGCACCACAGTCAGACAGGGAGGGGAGGAGGCTGTGGTATTCCTCCAAGCTCAGCCCTCAGAACAAATTTGCCAGATACAAAAATGAGATGTTACGAGATGTTTGGCTGGTGTGGCTGGTTTCCCTGCTTCATGCCCTCAAACAGCAAAGCTCTGCTGGCTAGTAGAAAACAGTAGTGTAGACGCAACCTACTTGGTTTCCAATGAAAGCTGGGAACATTTGGAGGGCCAGTTGTAGCTTCTGAGGGTTGATTGGAGGGCCATGTAACTCTTCATCCAGCAGAACTGAACCAACTGCCAGGGAAGCTTCATCTTGGCCGGGCAGGACATCCAGAGAAAGTATTCCAAGATCTGAGTTGTGTTATCCACTGTGACCCCTTTCTCCTCCTTTCCAAGCACAGGGGAGTTTGTAATCTCTGCAGGATGGCCTTATCAAACACACTTGAGCTGCAATATGAAGTCTTGGAGGAAGCTATTCCCCTTGGTTTCATCCTGCATGTTACATAAAGGCAATTCAGCCAAGGCGTTTGGAAGAATTATTTATTAATGGGTCATGAGATCACTGAGGTCACTCATCTGTGAAATCATCAAGAAGCAGAAAACAGATCATTGCCCTCAGGTCCTTGAAAATCATATAAACCTGTGGGGAATGTCTCTGCTCCAGAACTCATCTGCTCTTGACAGATGTTTATACCCCAGTGACCTCTCTCATCTCAGTACTGTAATCCAGACAATGACCAGCCCGTTCATTGCAAAATGCCTCCATTAGTGTGTGTGGTGGGTTGGCTTTTCTGTGTTAGTGAGGCTTAGGGTCTAGTTTTTCCATGCAAACTCCATCCAGCTTCTGTGAACACGCTTACCCTCTGGCAGAGGCACCCATTGCTTGAGCCAGCTCTCAAAGCGCATTTGAGTTTGAAGGGGTGGTTTGTACGCTTCAGCACCAGGCTCAACCAGCACAGCCATGAGAGGATTCCCCATGTAGAAAATGGCACCAAGTCTGCATGAAAAGGAAGGTAGCTCAGTTCTGCTCTTGACAGCCTTCTGCAGAGGTCTGGCACGGCCCTGAAGGACTCCTGTGGGCACCTTCCCATTGATCTCCTGGAGGACTTGCCAGCTTCAGTGTGCTCTCCTCCTGAAGAGCAGCTGTGAGGTCTGGTGGAGACTGGGTCCTCTTTCTCCTGCTGTCATGAAAGCTCATTCAAGGACTGATGTTTACTCTGTGCTTGTAGCTTACCCTCAATTCGTGGTTTAACTTCAGCCACAAAAAAGGGTAGGCATCCTCCACCTCTTCTCTAAATCTTCACTTGTTATCTATCCAGCACCAGAATAAGAGACCCATTCAAGAAGTCTTCCCATCTGATTCTCATAGGCAGGAATGATGTAATCCACCTTTCTGATTGACTCCCAGTTCTGCAAAGTTAGGAGCCTCCATGGCGCAACTAAACAACTGCATTTCCCATCAGGAAGTGATAGGAGCCTGTCTAAAATTCCACAAAGGCAAATGCAGGGTCCCCTGCACCTGGGTAAAAATAACCCCATGTACCAGTACAGGCCGGGCACTGACCTGCTGGAAAGCAGCTCTGCAGAGAAGGACCTGGGGGATCTGGTGGACAACAAGCTGTCCATGTGCCAGCAGTGTGCCCTTATGGACAAGAAGGCCAGTGGTATTGTGAGGTGCATTAGGAAGAGCATTTCAAGCAGGTCAAGGGAGGTGATCCTGCCCCTCTACTCAGCCGTGGTGAGGCCACATCTGCAATGCCTTGTCCAGTTCTGGGCTCCTCAGTGCAAGAGAGACATGGAGCTCCTGGAGCAGGTCCAGTAGGAAGGCTAAAAAGATGAAGAGGGGACTGGAGCATCTCTCTTATGAAGACAGGCTGAAGCAGTTGGACCTGTTCAGCCTTGAGAAGAGATGACTAAAAGGGCACCTCATCAATGTTTGTAAATATCTGAAGGGAGGGTGCCAAGAGGATGGATCCAGGCTCTTCTTCGTGGTGCTGAGCAATAGGACAAGAGGCAATGGGCAGAAACTGATGCACAGAAAATTCCACTGAACATGAGGAAGAACTTTAATGTATGGGTGACCACACACTGGAACAGATTGCTCAGACAGGTTGTGGGGTCACCCTCACTGGAGATATTCAAGAACCATCTAGATGCAATCCTGTGCCATGTGCTCTAGGATGACCCTGCTTGAGCAGGGAGGTTGGACCGGATGACCCACTGTGGTCCCTTCCAACCTGACCCATTCTGATTCTGTGATTGTGTGGTCCCTGCCAAGACATTCTGTCTTAAGAGGACAGGAGCCCTTAAGGGCTTAAGGAGCTGAAAAGGTTTTCTGGATGTCTAATATTATGTCTCCTGTAGATGGGGAACAACACATCCAGTTTCTTTTTCAGTCACATTTTACAAATCTGAAGGTTGTCACATTTTTCCTTTCCTCCTCTCATAAGCAGACTAAACAAATGAAGTTCTTTCAACCTTTACTCATAGGCTGTGGTTACTGGTCTGCTGATCATCTTTCATGGACTCTAATAGGTGTAAGCTTTTCTCGAACTGTATTGCCCAAACTGGATATATCCAGAAAGTATAAGGCTTTCCTAATACTGCGTAAAGTGGAATGATTGCAGCACACATGGTGCTTATGGCACTTTTGTTTATATAGCCTAGTAGCAATGTTTGTTTTTCTTCATATCTATGTGTCACTGAGTCCCTCGGTAATGACACACATGACCTCAATGACACCAATGCGTTTTCCGAAGGCCTTGCTGCCCGCTTGTATATCCATACAGCAAATTATCCTGCTGTGTGTCGCTCGCATTTGCCCTTACGAATTGCATCCTGTTTAAATCCATTTCGCCAGTGTCACACTCTGCCTGAACTCCCTCCTGAGCTCCAAAGTGCCTGCAACCACCACATGGCCAATCAGTGACCAATCAACATGAGCTGGCAGTGTGCACTCGCAACCCAGAAAGCTAATCAAATCCTGGGCTGCATTAAATGCAGGGTGGCCAACAGATTGAAGGAGGTGATTCTCCCCCTCTACTCTGCTCTTGTGAGACCCTACCTGCAGTACTGTGTACCATTCTGGTGTTCCCAAGGTAAGAAGGACATGGAACTGTTGAAGCAAGTACAGAGAAGGGCCACAAAGTCGATGAGAGGACTGAAGCACCTCCCCTATGAATACAGACTGAAAAAGTTGGGGCTCTTCCACTCAGAGAAGAGAAGGTTGCATGGAGACAATGTAGCAACCTTCCAGTATTTGAATAGGGCCTACAGGAAAGCCAAAGAGGGACTCTTCATTGGGAACTGTAGTGATGAGGATGAGGAATAATGGGTACAAATTGAAAGAGTGGAAATTTATGTTAGATATTATGAAGAGATTCTTTACTGTGAGAGTGGTGAGACACTAGAACAGGTTGCCCAGGTCCATTGTGGATACCCCAACTTGGCAGTGTTCAAAGCCAGGTTGGACAAGGCCTTGAGCAACCTGGTCTAGGGGGAGGTGTCCCTGCCCATGCCAGGGAGGTTGGGCCTACATGATCTTTATATCCATTCCAACCCCTTAACATTCTATGATTCTATGAAATGTAATATGCATCTTTGAAACCAACACCCAGGCTGATCACAGAAGTACATCACAGCATTAGAGTCAGGACACATCTCCCTCGTCTCCTCCAACCCTGTTGTAGAAGGAAATTAGGCTGTTGCCAAATCCAATCCTCTTCCCCTTTACCTTGCTATCTTGGTCAGCCCTACAAATAGGGTGTCTGCTCTAGGACCCTTGTTGGTGATGAAAGCAGCCTGACAGTTCCGATGTCCAGTGACTCCATTTCCTTTACTTGTTTAAAAACAGGTACTATCCTTCTGCCTTTTTTCCCTAGTCAGCTAGAACGTCACCCCTTCTTAAAATAATTACTACCACATTTAAGACAGCTTCAGCCAGGATTTCTGCAGAGCCAGATAATCTAAAAGGAAGGGAGACACACATCTGAGGTCACTGAGAAAAGGATGAGGGAACCAGTGACTCTGCCCCATTTGGGGGGCACATGGCTCCAACCACTCTGCCTGGCTCAGGGAGCCCACAGGTGCGAGTCCAGCACCTCCTGCAGGCTGAGGAGCATACGTGAGCCTGCAGACAGCATCCTGCAGCATCTGGCCTGTTTACATAGCAGGGAGCTTTTGTTAACATCAAGAGGTTGGCCAATGAAGGGAAATTTTACAATTACACCACAGAGCTCTGTTGACTCAAAAGGAAGAGTTAGCTTCAAAGCAAAGCAGGCTCCACGTAGTCAGGCTCACGTAGTCCAGCCAGCTGCACAATGAGGCATTTCAGTGGAAGACTGGGAGCCTGCTGGATGGAAGCAAGACATTCACACGGGGCAGATAGCAGGTCTCGCTAGGCAGCTGGCAAACGGGCAGCTCCCAGGAGCCAGAGAGCGCCCTGGGAAAGGGGCAGGCAGAGCAGGGAACAAAGGCTGCTGGGTGGCTGCGGGTGTGATGCTGATCAGCATCCTCTCCATCAGGCAGGAGCTGGCAGCTGCCTTTGGTACCCTGGACAAACAGGCCACCGAGTTCCCAGGCTCCTTGAGGGATGCGACAGCACTTTCCCAAAGTGCAGTTTTGCGCATCAGTGAAGGAGCTGCCCCAGCGTTGCCCCCCTGCCCCAAACTGCACTATTTTCCATTTTTTTTCCTAGACAGGATCAGCCCAATTCTTTGGGGAATGCTTTTGCCTTGTCCTTACCTTTAGCTATGAATGATTTTATTCTTTGCCCTGCTTTTTGGTCCAGCGGTTTTCCCAGCTGAGCACTGAGCAAGGCAAGCAGAGGGAAACACTACACCCAGCTCTCAGTCACTTCTCCCCTGCCCGCTGCAGAGCCAGGCAGCCCTGCACACGATCAATTACAGGGGACGGAAATGCCCCGTGCCCCATATCCGGTGGGGCTGAGTGATGACAGCCCACTAATCATTTCCAGAATTTGTGACTGGAATTAAAGGGCTGGGTTTTCCTTCGGTGAATGTGGGCAGGGTAGCTGGGGGAAGGGAGCGGCCCCTGTTTGAATAGGGAAAAGGCAAAGCTTTGCAGAGTATTGCTGTGCCACTGCAGTGATTCAAGCACTGACCAGCTGAGAGATGATTTATGAGCTTATGGGACAGCCACAGATGTCCTGTGGGACATCTTATGATAGTGAGCAGTTACAGCTTTGCCAGACACCAGTCTTCCCTCCCACCCATCACACACAGCATCTCCACTTCCAGCATCCACATGTTCCTTCCCAGCTTCTTAAGCTCTTGGGAGAAAGCAGGTCCTGCCTCCACTCTGCCAGCCCTACCAGGCGATCAATGCCGCCTGCTCGCCTGCTTTCCCAAGTGACTGCACGCTCCTTCCCTTCTCACCTACTTGTGCCTGGGAGAGGCTTCCCACATACCTCCTCCAAACCTCTTTCTCCACCGTGGTGATTTAGAGCATAGGGAGACTGGTCACTTGCTTTATCCCAGCTGTAAACTTGCCTCACTGAATTCCTTGGTGTTCTCCAGATCCCTGGTTGTTGCTTGGCTGCCTGCTCTGGGGGATGTACATCCTTGGAAGGAGCCATCTTTTGTGGTTTTGCATCTCAGCAGGACACAGAAGCACACAAGGAACTCTGCTTGCACAAAGTGTACTTGGTCAAAGATGCTTCTACTTGGTCAGAAATCAGCTCCTGCACTCCAGACACTAGGCATGGCCCTGTGGTGCAGGACACCAAAGGCAAAAAGTCTTTTATTATTACTTATTTCACCATGAGACAAACCCTCCAGAAGAGAAACAAGGCTGTGCTTGCTGACCTGGCTCATTGGCTTGAAGTCCCTCATCCAAAAGCAGCCCCAAGAGGCCTTCTGGGATGCTGCCCTTCGTAAGAAGAGACCAGAACTGTTTTCCCTTGGGAACAAGGCATTGCCCAAATTTTCTCCCATGCTCCTTTTAGGGGCTTCTCACATCTTTGTCTGAAGATACAGGTCTGGTCTATACAGTAGGGAAAACCCCCATGGTCTTACCATATACCCCCATCCTGGGCCCCAGCTGTGAAGCTCTTCTGAAGGCAAAGTCCTGTGGAGACAAGCTGGAGAGAGCTGTGGAAAGGGAAGCCAGCAAGAGGGTGGGATGCCTGGAGGCTGCAAAGAAACTTTTAAATAATTGTGTCAGAGGAAGAAGAGATTGGGCTGTGGAATAGAAATTGAGCTGTCTGCAGAGCATGTGCAGGACAGGCTGGAAGCCTTGGGAGCCTCCTGAAAGGCGGTGGTCAGCTCCCACAAGAGGGACCTCATATACCCTCGTGTCAGTGCTACACACAGAGCTTTGGCAGCAAGCCCATGTATTTTGGGATGAGCCCCAATGCCTGACTTCCAGATAAGGATTTACAGAGATTACTTGCTCCTAATTTCAAAACACTGTAGATGTAACATGTTTCCAAGCTTCAGGTGGCCACTTTTCCCCCAGCTGCCACCGGCAGGGTTGGGACATCCTTTAGCAGAGCTCATCAGCACAGGAAACACCTCCCCTGCATAGCCTGCCAAAGGCTGGGTTTGACAACCTTCTGCAGACCCCATCTGCCCCAGCCGGGCGAGGAGGATGTTTGCAGAGAGCCTGGGGTGAACTCAAAGTCTTGGAAGTCTCTTATTCCTCTTTGCAGCCTCAGAGTCGAGCTCAGTGCCCTCCTCGGATCCACTTCATGAGCACTGCTGTTTGATGTGAAATCTCCATCCAGAGCTCAGGGCTGGAGATAGATACAATTAACAGGTTTCATGCAGTAACCAAGATAAAAGGAGGAGTCAGTTGGATGCCAGGCCCAGCCCTGCCCGGGACCACGCCAACACACACATTTGGGAGAACAAACATGTATCAAGAGTGGGAATTAATTCCACAGTCTCACTTATCACCACTCTCCGTCCCTGCCTCTCAGGGAGGTGCACTTCCTGTCTCAGTGCCAGGCTGCACGTACAGAAGAAGGGCTCTGATGAAGGCTTGGCTAGGGATCCCAGGCAGTGCACTCCCATCTCCATACCCTGGCTGCTTCACCAGGCTCGGTGCCCCCTCCCAAGCCAGGCAGAGCAGGAGGGTGGCAGCAGCCCATTTGTGCCTTTTACCTGCACCCATAGGACCCGCTCTGAATTGGTGCCAGCTCCTTGCAGGTGACCTGTGTGATGCAGCTCACTGGTTAATGAGGCCAAGCAGAGCTGGAGGATGCTGAGGTGCTGAGGCAGTGCTGTATAGCTTCCAGGAGCAGAATGGTATTTGTGGAGGGCCTGAGTGATGGTGGGTCTTGGCAGGTGATGTGGAGGAGAGAGGACCCAGATCAGCTCTTCTCAGATGGAGAGTAAAACAAGGAGGGACATCAAGGACCGAGTTGAGGCATCACATGCGGGTTTTGGGACAGGCCTGCAGTTGCATCCTGAGGCACAGGAGTGCTTGTAAATAGGGATGTGTTTGCTCTGTTCCGACTGCCAGGGCCACATTGAGGGAAGCTTCCTCCTTCCAAAGCCTTTAGTCCCACTTCAGTACATCCCTGAGCTCACAGTAGAGTTGTCTGCCTGAACTAACAGGCCTGAGCTCCTGAAAAAGTGGAGATGGTGAGGGGTAGGGGAATCTAGACCTCCCCTCTGCAGGGTACCTCCCCCAGGCAGCCCCATCTCCTGGGCCCTCCCCTGGCTCCTGATGGGCTGCATCTGTTGTCACCCCACAGTCACCTCCTCAACCACTGGCCACCAAGAGTCGAGTCTATTGGTGTTGTTTGGATCAGCCCGTTTCAGGTTGATCCACCCAGGGATGCTACTGAGGAACTGGTAACAAAGGAAACCCCCTATCACTGCCCAAAGATTCTCCACATGCTCCAAGAGCAAAATCCTTCTGGTTTGCAAGCAAGATGCAGCCACTTTTGAGCTTGTTCAGCAGATAGCACCCTGTGTTCACCCTCCCAGCACCCCACCAAGGGGTTAGGTTGGTACCAAACAATGAGAAGGTAGTACATCACCAACGTCTAAAGAGCCCCACAGCCTTCTGAAACCCCTCATGCTCTGCATGCCTGCAAACTTGTGCAAGCACCAGCCATGCTGGGACTGCAGCTTGCAGAAGAGGGCTTGGATCTTAAGGAGAACTTGAACAGTGTTAAAATCTTGGGAGACAAAAGACCAGTCTTAGACGTAAGGAAGAGAGAAAGTTTGTAACCAACTCAGGGTAAGCAGCTGGTGGGAGGACAGGGAACGTGCTCCAAGGGATGTCATGGTGCAAGGTCTGCACAGACACAGCAGTTCCTGTATGCAGTGTGCAGTGAGCTCTAGGAGCAGCAGCAGGAAAGGGTTTCAAACATGAGTCAGGTGGATGGTTACTTAGAGGAAGGAAATGGTCCAGAGGACAAATCAAGCAGGTAGATGGAGAGAAGAGCAACCACCTCCTCTCCTGAACCACTGCTGTGGCTCTCACACACTATGGGTTCCTGCAAGAGGAATCAGCAGCATTGCCTAGAGGAAGGGATTCACTCCACCTGCCCAGCTCAGATCAACAGAAATGGGGGAGCTCCTTAGCATGCTGTTTAACAGAACATAGCAGCCTAGATACTCAGCTTGTGAACATGTTCTAAAATACCCTGCCCACCACACGCCCCTTGCCCTCCCGTGACATCTGTGTGTGTACTCAGAACATTCACAGGGGCAGCCCTGACAGTGCAGTACTAGGTGTGGAGACGAGGCGCAGCGACTGAGACAAGCCAGTGAGCTGCCCAGTGCAAAAATTCCCTGTAAGAATTTATGGCAAATTTCTTGACTCCATTGGCATCTCCCTCAAACACACAACAGAGTACGGATGGAGAGGAGGGGCTCTTGGGCTAATAGGGTGTTTGTCCCAGAGAGCATATGTGCTGTCCTTGCAAATGGCACAGCATGCTGCAAAGGACACTCTACCAGTCACGGAGGATGTACCCAATGTAGCATTAAATCCAGCTGGCTTGAGTGCCAAGGGCAACAAAACTCTAGTCCCACAGACTTCAATGAGTCATTTACCCCCAGCATGGAGCCTGGACCATGTCCCTGTGATGACTAACTATTGGCACTGTTAGTTCTGAGGTGCCTATATATGTTCTATACCTACCCAGCTTCCAACCTTTCCAAGAGAAAAGTCATCCCACACACAAATAGCCACTAGTGCTGTCCTGCACAAGTCCTGACCTCTGTTGCCTGCCCTTGCTTTGGCTGACGGGCAGCATCACTGGGCTGCAGTTCTCCCTTCCCTGGTGCCGTGGCCAGTTATAGAATCATAGGATTGTAGTCTGTGGGAACTATGACTCTATCCCAAGACAACAATGATGGCAGAAGTCCTTATAATGCATTATGTACAAGTAGTGATGCTGGTTGCCACCCTCAGTTCATGGCCCATAGCACCTCTCCTTTCTAGGTCCCTGGCATTTTGCTTTCCTTGTCAGGGCAGACTATGCCAAGCATTGGGTATTTAAAAAGACTCACTCCCAGTCAGTACAAGTTTTCCTTGGCCACCCCAGTCCCACTGGCTGGTGGGCACCTCACACAAGCAACACACACGGTGTATTTGTGTCTGGCCCCAGGTCCTGAGCAGGGTGAGCAAAGGGCTCTTCTGCAGGGTTTGCTTGGTGGTTTCACTCTCCTTGGTCACTGGGAAATAATAATCCATTGGAAAAGTGAAAGAATAAGTACCCATGTGTCCCCTCTGTTAGCAAACTAACCCCAAAGACACCAAGCAGACTGGAGTGGCGAGACACAGGGGACCCTCACAGCTCTTCCTTCTGGGAGACCAGCAGCAGAGAAGATCTTGGCCATGCCATGGCTTCCAAAAACCTTCTTCCCCCCTGCTTCCCAATGCCCCTACCACTGCTCCTTATCCCTTGCTCCCTGCCCCTGCGGGGTCAGCCCAGCTGTGCTCACTGTGCGAGTCAGTCATTTCCTGACATTCAGCACTGTGCAGGGTGACTGGGAGCAGATGTATATGAGCAATCAGTGAAGTGTGGGAGATCTAACACTGCATCCAATAGGACACAGAGAGCGTGTCAGGCAAGGGAAGGGGGGGGGGGGGAAGAGAGAGAAGAAAAGGAGAGAAGGAAGGAAAAAAAGAGAGAGAAAAAAATAAACCACAAAAGCAAACCACAGACGGCTCAATACTTTCCATGTGGTGCCTCTAAGGAGGAAATCGCCACCATTTGCTACGTGCAGAGCCGGGTGTCTGCACAGCGGCCGGGAAGAGAAGGGAGCCTGTTTCCCAGGTGGGGAGGAGGGGCTGCCGGAGGAGCTGCAGGCGGGAGGAAGGTGCCGCCCGCATCCACGCGGGATGGGGGCGGCGGGGCGAGCTGCAGGTGGCGGGGGTCCCGCCGGCGGTGGAGGCTGTGCTGCAGGGGTGCCTCGGAGGAGCGCCGAGTCAGGCGCTGCCCGGGGATTCCCGCTGCACCGCTCCTCTTCAGCGCTGTTCCGAACGGGAAGGCGGCCCGGGGGCAGAGCTGCAGTGGTTACCCGGAGGTCCCGCTCCTGTTCGCCCTCCCAGCGCCGGGGGCTGCGGGAGACCGGCTCCTCACCCAGCATCCAGTCTTGCTGCTTGAGCTGGGGTGCCAGCTGTGACCCCCTCCCCGTGAGGTACCATGTGTGCTTTCTCACCGCTCAGAACGAGGGACAGGGGAGGTGAAGACAAATTTCCCAACCCTCTACTTTCCTTCGAACAGTGTGGTGGGTGGGACGAAGGCTACAACGTCTGCCTCCCTTGCCGTGTCTGCCTCTCTGGCCTCTGCGCCCACCGGAGTGCTGCTAGCCTGCCGGGGCAGCTGCCTGCTGCTGTGCCCTCCCTAGGCCTGCTGCCCAGCCCAGCCACCTTTGGGTGCTGCTGCCCCTGTCCTTCGTCCCAGGTGGCAGCCATCTCTGCTGTGGGGCAAGAGATGGGGAAGGATGCTCCTGCCCAAGATCCCTATCTGAGGCGCGCCCAGATTGCTGCTTGGCAGAGGATGCAGAATTTGAGGGAAACTGAAGCCCCCCTGGAATTTTGAGGGCTTATCCTGTGAGATGCTGAGCACCTCAGAAGATAGGGGTCCCCTCTCTCCAACCACTCCTTCCTCACTTTCACCCTCCCCAACACAGCAGATACCCCTTCTTTACCCACAAACTTGTTTCTGGCCTGGTGCCATGAGGTCTTCACCCTGCCCCACGGCACTGATAGACATGCTGCAAGCAACTGAAGCCCACCCACCCTTGCCAGCCCCTAAACCCAAGGAGGGGTCACTCCTTGTGCCAGCCTTGCCGGGGCAGGGAGAGCCTTGGGTTGAGGGATGGCACCATGCTACCTCAAGCACTTGGATCAGGAGGCAAAGTCCCTGATCAGAGGTGTGCCACAATCACACCTGGGCTTGGCAAGCCAGGGAAAGTCCATAGGCTATAAGATGAGCAAGGTCAGGTTGAGGGCAGGGTTTAGCCTTGGGACCAGAGCACAAGATGTCTTTCCCTCACAGACCTGGGCACCTTAGTGAAAAGCAAGGAGGTCTTTGCTGTGGCCACACTTCTTTCATGCCCAAGCACCTGTCTGCCACAGAGCACATGGGCATGATATCTCATTGGGAAACTCAAATCCAAAGCGTTTCTCCAGCTGTGAGTGGGGACCGCCAGAAAAGCTGGGAAAATACCTTCTGCTGCCTGCAGGAAACACCTCAGCTGTAAACTGTAAAGTCAGCCTGGGTCTGCTCCAGGCTGCTTAAACACCAGCCCAGACCCTTTGAGTGCCTTCCCCATCATATCTGCAGGTTCACAGCTGCTGAGGAAGCTACAGCCCTCCCAGCCCCTCTCTGGGAAGCCACTACTCTGTCCTGATTTGACTCGTGTCCCTGAGGCCTTGCCTAATCTCGTTTGCACAGGTGAGGAACCCTCGGAGTCAACAGATCTGCATCCATGCCAGCTAAAGCACAATCAAGCTTTAGGCCATTGCTCTTCCCTTCGAAAAGACAGGATTAACAGGGCCAAGCAACAGGGAATCCAAATTAACCCTTTCAGAAACTGTCTGCTAAAGGAAAGGCTCAGGATACGGGACAATATTTTGATGGCTGTGGGGTCTTTGTCATATCCATCAACCATAAAACATAGAGAAGCAAGACAGTGTGTAGTACAACCCATACCACTTTGGCTGGTCGACCCCTTTCCCACAGTCCTGCTCATCCTTGGAAGACCCTATGCAATGGGTGCCATCACCCATTGCAGATTTTTGTGGGGCACACTGGGGTACAGATCATTTGGCAAACCTTTCTGTGATATGCAGAGGAAAGCTTCAGACTGATGTACCCAAGTCTCCAGCACTCCACTAGAGAGAGGAGGATGCCTCTCGAGCTCTCAGAAGTGTCTCTTGGTTCACCTCCTGACCCACAAGACCCTCTGGCAATTATGCTGTAGGATGCCACAGGAATCAGGATCTTGGGCCCAATCCACCCCAAGGCCCACCCTGATCATTTGCAAAGAGCAGAACTTACCTCCAAACTCCTCCTGACATGTGGTGCTCTCCCCACTGGGATGTCTGATGGTTCCTCTGCAAAGTGTCACAGCTGGAGACTTCTTGTGCAGCTTCTGCAATGAAGAAGGCTGTCAGCCGCAGGGTCGTGAGGCTGTGTGTCCTGCTCTGCAGCTGCCAGCCAGCTCCCGCTGCAGGGGCTGTCCAGCTCTGTATTCACCACCTCTGTACTATATGGGCTGTACAATGTGATGAAGAGCTGATGGTGCCTATTGAGGAAGGTCCAGTCCATGTACCTCCTGCAGGATGGGTGACCCCTCACCTTGTGGAGAGCTTGGAAGCAGCCCCAGCAGAACAAGGTGCAAAGCCATCAGATAGTGGCTTGGCTTTTCCTGGGAATGAACGTGGTGCCCAAAGGAGCTAGCAGTCCCCCAGCAAAGTGGGGGGACTTCCAACAGGGACCCCAATTCGTCTTCTAGGAGGTAGAAGGGGAGGTGGCATTTTCTCCTTGCTAATAGTGAAGGCACAGCGGGGATGATGACACACTATGCCGCCTGGGGGGAAAACACCCACTTCTACTAGGCATCTCTCCCTGTGTTACTTTATTAATTTATTTTTCATTTTCCCTCCTCCTCCTTCTTTCCCCCTAACCCATGAACGAGACTCTCAAAGCTAGAAGAGAGGAGAAAACCAGCACAGCTGCAAATTCAATCAGCAGCGCGCTGGCAGGCAGACACGCACAGCTGGGAGAGGGGAGCACACTCTCACACACACAAAGCAGCACCAAATGGAGCACATGGAAGAAGTCCAGCAGAGGCCAGTGACTCACATCCCTGGCCTCCATCAGCTTCAGACCAAGGAACATCAGTAGATGACTGAGGCTGGCAGGAGATACCACAATGCTGGAGCTATGCTGAGCACCCACAAGCCACCTGAGCACAGGATGGGCAAACTCTCCTGACCTCAGAGGCTGCTTAACACATCTTGGTGACAGATGTAAAGCATCACATTATCTTCTGTGGGTCTGAGTCTAAATATTTATTTCCTTATCCAGGTCCTGACATGTCCCTCCTTCCTTCTTCCTTTGTCAAAAGTGTCCATATCACCAGTGTCAAGAAGTACTTAAATGGGAGACACTGTTTGGTGCCACAGACCCAGCAGACAGGCAGAATGGAAAGTACAGTTTGCTCCTAGCTGAGTACCAACAAGATGTGGAGAGCCCTTCCCATGGCAGAGGTGGAGAGCAAGGAGGCTGTTGTGAAAACTGCAGCTACACCATGAGCCCCTGTTCTCAGGGTATGCTCTCCCCTCCCTAAACACCCCAGCGGCACAGCAGGGCCTGGGATGGCTGCCAGATTCTCCTTGCTTAGAGGCTATTTAGTCTCCCAGAGAGGAAATAGAATGCTCACAGGAAACTGTCAGCAGAGCAAAACCAGCACCTCTGAAGACATGGAGCACCTTTGCAAAGGGCAGTCCTGCTTCCCAGCCCTTGCTACACCCACAGCAGCACCACCATGGCAGGGTCAGCTTCCTTGTCTGTGGCAGCAGTGGCCCATGCCAGGGCACAGCGGTGGGGCAGGAGAGAAAGGAGGGAAAAAGATCCTGCACTGATGCAACATCCATACCCACCTCTCAGTGCATGGTGTTGCAGTGGCTGGTGCTAGCCAGGGACTTCAAGCTTCTTCCATCCTCTGCAACAACTCCACTGCTGCAATGCAGCCCTATGCCATTTGCTATGGCCCAGCTATACATCCCAGTGCTGGTCTCCTTGCAGTACAAGTTCCTCCCAGACCCTGGCAGCATCAGTTCTGTTTTGGATGCTGATTCCCCAGCTTGGCAGAACATAGACATGCCACAGAGCACCAGGAGGGTGGCTAGTGAAGCACCATTGCATTGCACTGCAGAAAAATGGGAGAAGATACTGTATAGCCCTGAGCAATGGTACAGCTTTGTCCAGTCCTGCCTGCCCCTGGAGCCCTCATTTTCTGCCATTTCCTCTTGCACAGCCACACTTCCCAGCACACTGATCTGTGATGCCTGGCTCCCCTCTCCCTTCTCCTTCTTGCCCTGCTGTGAGGACCACAAAGCCTCCTGCTGATGCAGGGTATGTTGCAGCATACACCACCATTCATAGCTCTCATGAGGTATAAGCCTGAGGTAGCTGAAAAGCACTGGTATAAGCTGACCAACTCTCCTGTACATAAGCAACCATACCCTGTCCACCCTGAGCTCCATCTCCAAACCGAGTTTGGAGCCTGGGTACCACTTGCAGGTTAAAGATTGGGCAATGCTATTTTGGCTTGAGGGAGAAAGAAAGTAAAGGCAAAAAAGGTTGGAAATTTTAGTTTCCTTCACCCTGACCAAACATGACCTCCACTCCAGCAGCTCTATGAAAGCAGAGGCACAAGGCATTGCAGGTAAGTCTGCTCCTGCCCAGCACTGTGAGCCTGAGGTCACTCTTCCCATGCCAAGTGTCGTTATTCAGCTGGTTTTAACTCAGCTATGCTAAAACTGTTTGGGTTGAACTTCATCTTGCTGGTTAGCTGCCTAATGATGAAGTATCTAAGTAAATATAAAATATATATTTTCAGCCAAAATGATTCATCTACTTCCAAGAACATTGTAAGGGGAAATGCTTTGGTTTCTCTTGTTTTTGTTACAGAGAAATCTGATGACCTTTGCTTTAAAGAGCTCTTGAAGCTGCATGTCTTTGGCATGTGGACTTGAAGTTTGGCAAAAGGAGAAGCAGGGAAGGCCTTTGGTTTAGTCCAGATGTGCCCTTTGCTGCCGCCAAACTTAGCCAAGTCTTTGAAATATTCCATTTCACATGTGCTCCCTTAAGGCAGTCTTATAGTGCTTACCGCCTGAATTCCCTGAAACTTTTCCCCTTTCAGGATGCGCTCCAGCCAGAGACTGAGCAGGATTTCCAGATAAGCGAAGCTGTGGATCCAAATCACAAGTCCAGTCTATCCCTGAGATTAGGCAGCTCCCGCCCCCTCACACTTCCCATCCTGGTTCAGGCAGAGTGAGCAATGCATGTACAGGCAGGTGGGGAAGGGGGCTGACCAGACCAAGAGACATAAACACAGGAACTGCTGGGAGGAGGGAGGATTTGGGATGAGAATTTGACTGGACTGGATCCAGGAGGGGAAAGAAAGGTGAATCTCCATGAGGACTCTGCATGAAGAACTGCAACCAGCTGAGAGTGCAGCACAATGATGCAGAAAATCCTGCAAGGCTGCAGCCCTGGACAAAGCTGGAGCATCCCAGAAACCAGAAGAAATGAGGAGTTGGGCGGGAGGAGGGGGGCCACCAGCTGCTGAGTATTACCAGCAATAAATGAGGCAAGTGCCCCGGCTAAACCAAGAGGTCTTGGACCGGCATTGCAGGCAGAGGTGACAGCCAAAAGGTGTGCAGGGAGTGTTAAGAGGTGACTTTGGAGGTGTCAGGACAAGACCATGTCTGCAAAGAGGTTTCTTTAACATGAGGCATGGAGAGGTAGCTGCATGTCATGGAAATATACTGTGAATGCTCATCCTGATAGGGGGTGAATCAGTCCTGCACCATGCTAGTGGAAATCAGCAGAGCCCTTTAAGTGTGAGCTGAGAGTGTCCTAATGGTGTGCAGGCTCCACGCTCAGAAGACAGAGGAGGGAATTCATCAAAAAGTAATAAACTGTAAATCAAGACACTGGTTCCAAACAGAGAGGGACTCATCCTGCTTGGTGTGGTGCAAATGAAACCCTCCAATGTGTTTGAAGCTCAGAATAGCACCATTTGTTTATTTATTTTCATTGTGATGCTCTGGTTTTGCTTGGAAGCAGCCACACTGAAGTCTTTGCAGCTCCAAGGTCTCCAACCTCAGCTGTAGCCCAAAGGAGGGTAGAAGGTCTGGAGACTATCCAGGCAAACATTTGAAACTTGTGAGCCTTGTTTTGCACTAGCATTGGGAGCCCCCTTCGAAGTCATACTTCATTAGCTCTAGGCACCACTGCAAACAGTCTCCATGTGGACATTAGCCTTTCATGGGACCACTGTTGTCCATGGACAAGTGGTCAACACTACCAGTCTCTGCTTTTGCTTTCTTTTTCTCTTAAGGAGGAAAATTTTCCTATCACTGTCTTAAAAATAAAAAAAATGCCAAAACAATATACAAAGGGAAAAAAAAAAACCAAACACGCTTACCCTCACAAAGCAGCCAAGCCTTTTGATTTTTCTCCCAGAATCCAACAGGAAGACCAGGACAAACCCTGTCACTTTTTCTCAGGAAATACATCTCTTCTTCCTGGTCTCAAACCTAGGTGAAAGCAGAAAGTCTGCATTCAGGCTGTGTCAGGAGCATGGGGGTGGCTCATCCATCTTCCAGCCAGGGTACCAGCCAGTGGCTCATCTGCCACGGAACTCAGGGCACGTGAAGCATAAGAAGAATGGAGAAAGCAGCGGTCCGTGTTATTCCAAGTGCATCACTTCGCCAGGAGATGTCTTCCTGTGCAGGTGGGGTCACAGGTCCTGGCAAGCACGACAGGCAGAGTTGGACCTCAAGGTGTGAGGAAAACTGAGATGGAGAGTGTTTGTGCATGCGAGGGCCATTGAGAAAGGGAGCATCAGTGGGCAGCTCTCCACTGAAAGGCTTCCTCTGCAGAGTGGCTGGAGGATATCTCTTGGAGCTTTCTCTTCCTATTAGAATATCCTGAGTTGAAAGGGACCCACAGGGATCATTGAGTCCAAATTGTAATACTGAAGTATTGAATCTTTTATCCTGTTGTAACACCAGGTTCTGGATTCTGCAGGGAGCAGAACTTCTAACTCTTTACTTTTTAACACAAACCTGAACTCCTGAAAGCCAGGTAGTCTGGCCAAACACTCTCCCTTCCCCAGGCCTTCACCCTGAAGAACAGGGGCTGGTCCCCAAGTCCTGCCCTGCCAGGCTCTGCCCTGCCCTGCCAGACTGCCCCCCAGCCATGGAGGCTCCCATTCAGCACCATGGTCACGCCACCACATTTTGTTAGCAGGGCATTGTGGCTCATGGTGAGATCAGAGGTCCAACTAGGGTGTTGGCCCTGCAACAGGACAAGAGGGTCATGAGCTACCTGGACTGCAGCTCCCAGGAGACGGAGCAGCATCAAGAAGTTGTGAGTGTGACTTTTTTCTTGACAGGAGTTGATCAGCTGGAGAAGGAGCAATTCTTGATCAGCTTTGTGTTTTAACCTCTCTCTCTAGAGGAAGGCCAGGCAGGCATCCAAACTGGGGTGGACCTCAGAAACTGTACGGCACAAGTGTCTTCAAAGAAGCATTTGGCATTGGAATAAGGACCAGATGAGATCTGACTGCTGAAGTCCTTCTGCCCTCAACTTCTCCTCCACAGGCTGGTTCCTGCCAGCTGTTCCTCTGTCCGCAGCATTTTCAGCTTTGGCCAAGGCAAAAGATGAGCCTTTCCAGCCTCAAAGCTGGGAGCCTGATGAAGGGAGCTAGACCTTAGAAGAGATCCTTTGCTTCACAAATGATCTGAGAGCTCCTCCAAGGGGTAATGGCACCACAGAAGAAAAGCGAACCCACTATTTCTCTCCCCCTGCATCTGCAGGTGTCTGCAGAGATATCAGACCTGTAGTGTTCAGCAACCTCGGGCGTCTGCTCCACTTTCTGTGGGAGAGAGAGCCAGGACACTTCCCTGGGCTTGAGCAGCTCCCACGCAGCGGGCCAGCGCTCAGTGCCAGGGGATGTGTGTGCAGAGCCAGCCGGAGGTAGAATGTGAGCCTGCTTTCTCTAAGAAGCCAGGGCCAAGTCCAGAGAAAAAGGCAAAGAAAGGCTTTGCTGTCAGAGTCAGGGTTTACAACCAGCCGTAAATGGCCTCCATCCCTAAAGTTCCCATGGTGACAGTCCTGGTGGGAACAGAGATGTCTCCTCTGCCTAGTGCCCACCAGCCCTTCCCAGGTCAGTATGTGCAGCTGCCCGGTGCAGCCTGGGTGAGCTCACCCAGCTCCAGTATCCCTGAGATGAGGAACAAAGTGTGGCCCCAACTCCAGGGGAGCAGCAGCCAGGGCACCTTGCATAGCATTCCTCCAGGGCCAGGCTGCAAATGCAGCAGCTTTGGGGCTTGATGCTTCTCCTTCAGCTGAGTATAAGTTTTCGTATTCACCTCCTTCCATTCAGGCTCCAGAAGGCAAAAGATTGGAGACAGCAATGGATAGACCTGTTCTCCAGGGGACACAGGCTCAGAGCATCTTCCACTGATGTCAAAAGCAAACTTTTTGGGGATAAAAGCTGTTTGCAACACAGAGTCGTTGCTATAAGCTCCTCTTCAATTCACTAGCTAGTCTTCTTTGCTGGTGCCTGGCCAACTTAACTTACAACTCTTCCCAGCACATGATATTCTCTTGCTTGTTTTATCAACTTGCTTACTCAATGCATTCAGATGGGGAAAGGCCCACTGCAGAGGCATGAGTGTGCAGTGCAGATCTAGGTTTGCTCCCAGGGAAGGCTTCCCTTTGACCTTCTGTGAGACCATGGGCAAATTACTTCTTCTGAGCAAAAGACTCCCGTGCATTAAAAAAAGACATACCTTTTCCCCTGCTCTTGCTCTGCCTTCCATGCTAGAGAAAAATCTTCTGGAGATAGATGTATGGACCACATCCCATCATGGGAGCTACTCTAGACTCCCTCCAAGTGTGACTGGTCCCACCAGACTATACCCGGTGTGTATGCCACTGCCTGAGCCAATTACCCCAGGCTTCTCATATAGATGATGGGGAGAAAAAGCATCTTTAGGACTTGATCAAGCTATCCTGGTTCATTTTTCTACTTGAGGATGAAACAACTGATGCTCTGTAAGTGCTTCTGGCTGCTCATGAAGCCCAGGACATCTCGGTCAGAGCCTGGGATGTGGTCAGACAACACGTGCTGGCCATGGCAGCTGCAGTTTGGATGTACAGATGGTGTGACTCCAGTGAAAGAGCTGACTTTCCCCAGTCATCTTTCTGTGCATAATTTCTCTTAAGGCAGAAGGCCTTGCCCTGGCTGGTTATGGCATCACTATGCAATAAACGTGAGTCACTGCCGTAACAGGCTGAATTACAACTCCTTGCTTGCTGAGTTTAAAACAGAGGAAGGCAGCTTAAGCAAACGGAAGGGCCTAAGCATGTGAAAAATGTTCCCTTTTCAAAACTGCCATTAGCCAATTGAAAATCTTTGGATTTGGGCTGCAAATCTATGCCAAGTCTCTGTCTGAGGCTCAGTTCAAACACTCAGGCTATATAATCCCTTCCAGTCTGGGCTCATAATGGAAATGCCAACAGACCGTTAAGCACAGCAGTATTGCCAGGTTTTACTATAATTAAACACACACAGGAAAAGGTATAAATAACCAGGTTAAATTAAGGCAGGGGGCTGTGATTGAAGGAATCTCCGGGAAAGCCTGCAGCCTGGTTTTGTCTGACTGGTTCAGGGGTGGTCGACTGGGGACTTGGGATTTGTGCCTGACTCAGGTAAGCCCTCTCTAGCAGATGCTATGTAATAAAGCAAAGTCAGCTGGCCACGATCACCTGCAGAGCGTGATGTGCCAGCCCCCAGGTCTGTGCTCCTGCCCTTGAGGCAAGCTCCTTTCTATAAGGCAAGCTCCTTTCTGTAAGGCAAGCTAAACCCTGAGGGTAAGGGGGGAAATAGGAACCTTGCTGCCTTCTGAGCCACACTCACCTTGCTGGGTTTATTTGCCCTGTTGGAGGCCCCTGTTTGTTGTTTGCCACCTTGTCCTCATTTCCACAACAATCAGATTAAGTGGCCTGAGGAGATGTTGATGCAGAAGACACAGATAGAAAAGGTTAAAAATATAGCAAAGAAAGAGTGGCAGAGAAGGTAGAGACTTCTTTCTGAGATGTTGGTTCCTGTGGACCACTTGGTCCACACCCTGGGGGTCCTCCAAGGGAAACACCTCCCTGCAGCACTCAGGCATTGCAAAGCAGCCCGCAGAGACATGGTGGGTCCTGCTCTCTTGTCTCTGCAGGTTGTTATCACGTTCACATCCCAGCTGTCTGGCAAGAAACCCTCCTGCTTGCAGATGCTGGGGAAAGGGGGGACACCCCCAAAGAGGACACTGACTTAGGAGTGCCAGCAGACATGTAAAGCTAGAAAAAAGCCAGATTCACAAGAGAAACATTCCAAAGCCAGCCTTCTTCCTTGTGGTGATATATGCAAGAAGTAACAGAACAGGTATGCTGCAGCACTCTAAGGGAAGGCAGTGCGGCTGCAGGATACACCAATGCCACTGCACAGTCCCATCTTTGCTCAAGGCAGTGGTGCCAGCTTCTGAGCTTTTCAGCGGGACTGACTGCACGCACACATCCCTCATGGTTTTTCTCTTGTGACTCTAAGCTCAATTCAACTGAGTTTTCTGGGCCAACTCTTCTAAATTTGTACCAGTATCCAGGGAGCTTTAGTAAATAGCACAGTAAATATTTGTTTTCGATATTTGTCTTTTAAAAAGACAATGAGGCAGCAGCCACGCACAAGGACACGGCCGCGCGTACGACTTTAGGCAATCACAAAGCACATCACACATCCAAAAACTGAGGCTTGCTTTTCTATCTAAAGAAATAACTTCACTGGGATTAATATGAAAAAGACCCCCCTCCACCGAAACCAGATCCATGCATGCTCCAGCACATATACATATTTGTGTATGCTCATATATTTTTCTGACCAGAGGCATCAAGCATCAAATCTTGAACTTTCCAAAAAAAGAAAAAGCTCATTTCCAGCCTGCAAGACTGACTCTGACCTCAGCCTGAGCTTCCCCAGCTGAGCTAATAACAGTCCCAACCCCCAAAATATGGAGGCAGCTCAGAATGGAAATGTTAAAGAGCCGTAATTCCAGAGGATGTGAATGGCTAATTCTGTACATTCAAATGAAACAGAGGGGAAATATACTGAATGGAGCCCATGTATAAGATCATATGAAATGTAAAAAGACTTGTTGTTCAGCACACACACTGCCTCTTCAATCTAGTTCTGTTTAAATGCCCATTCTTTTCATTTGGCATCTCCTTGTCCCTCGATGGCTGAATCAAAAGAGGAAAGAAATAATGACACAAAGATTTTAAAAAACTCAGCTCCAGCTGCAGCAGGGAGAAGCCTGAAGCGAAACGTGAGAGCGTACGGCTCTTTGTTAAGGTCTCCTTGGCTATAGAATATGGTATATGAAACGCCTGGCGGATCCCGTTTGGTCCTATGGAGGGAGAGCTCTTAAGGTGGCTCTCTTGGGTTTGGGGAGGATTGCAGGAAGGCTTCCCCGCATTTGCAGGCAGCAAGCGTCCCACCTGCAGAGACCCCAGGGCCTGGATGGTTCCCCCTCCAAACACCCTGGGGGCCCAGGGCACTCTCTCCTCAGACAGTGGGTGGTCCAACCTTGTTTTTTCTTTCCTTCATTGTAGCTGCCACCTTACATCGGGAAACCAAACTCAGCATTTCTTGCTGGGAGATGGTTCCAATTTATATAGATTTCTAGGAAATAAATATGTTTTATTCCATTCCTCTGAGGTATTTTGTGCATGCCTATCACCAGCTGGCAGAGCCACACACACAAGCAGCTACAAGGCATTGGTGCCAGCAGAGAGCAGCCCATGCTCCCCAGCCACAGCTTTTTCTAAACTCTGCATGTGGAAGAGTTGATGCCCTGATGACTGAGGGACCCCAGCATCACTAGCCCAGACAGAGCTGGGGCAAGGCTGCCTGTCACCTCCTGATCTCCAGTATCCACAGGAAAGTTCAGCAGGTCCTTGCACCAGATGCCATCACTGCAGCCTCCTTGCAAATGCTGCAAATGCCTTTTGGGAGAGGACATCACCCAGAGCATCCACTTCTGGGAAGGAAAACCACCATTGGCTCAGCTCTCTGGCTGAGGAGAAACCAGGGAGAGAAGGTGTGGTGTGGAGGAGGAGGTTCACGAGAATGGGGCCAGCCCTCCCCACCACTACCCAGTCACTTGGTCATTGCCATGAACAGCAACACCAAAAGACATCCAGTAAGTGCTGTGGTGACTGGCTCACCACAGCTGAGCAACTCTGAGCCATATTGCTTAATCTAAACAAATGTTCAGTGAACATCAACACTAATTCATTTTCTGTGGGCTGAACACTTTTCCTCTCCAAGGCTCTTCCAGCAGCTGTGGCTGATTTCTGCTCATGCCCAGCATGTCCTCCCCAGGACCCCCCACCTTCACAGTCACGACGGTGGTTCTCAGCATGTCCGCTCACAGATGCCAGCCCTTGGTACATGCTGGGAGTGAGCTCTTTCCAGGGGTTCCCTGTGGGAAAACCCAGTGATGCTGGCATGCCCTGAGTTAGCATAAGCACTGAAGGCCCAGTATGCAACCTGTGCCACCTTGGTAGGTATGCAAATTATTCACTGGCATCAAAGGATTCTCTGTGTTGTGTGTTACTCAGGAAGTGCAATCCTTGTATGTTGTGCTCCCACCTCACAACTGCTAGGCATCCACTATGGGGCCAGCACAAGTGGAGTGCCGTGCCTAAAAAGGCAGCAGGATGTTCCCCTGCTGCAAGGAGCACAGGTCTGCCCTGCTCAGCTCTTTGCCTGGCAGGCAAACCACCAAGGAGACATTTCCAAAGGCGTCGGGTCACACAGTGCCCTTGGCTATCTTGGTTAAATCCCAGAAAGGAGGGGTGCCACAGGCACCATTCCCTGGTGCCAGGGCTGCACCCCAGACATATGTGCTGCCGGCACATCAGGAGACGTGTCACCTGCCTGTCCGCAGGGCTGGTAAGGAGGAGCACGTTCCTCCATGGTCATTGAAGCCACCTCATGACACTTGCATGTGTGGCTTCCAGGAGGCTGGCACAGTGCAGGGGAGGACAGCCAGAGTGGCCATGTGATCCCCTCACTGCTATTCCTGGTGCCTGACAAGGCTGGAGGACTGTCACACGGAGTGAGAATCACCCGGCTGCAGTGTACAAGCCAGGTGAATCCAGCTGTGGTGGCAGCAAATTCCTAATAAGTTCATTGCATCAGACGGCCAAACACTCAGTCATCACCCAAGGATGGCCTACGTGCCAGGCAGGGCGTACTCCCCTGATCCCTGCTTCCCAAAATGGGACTGGGAGAGCCAGACTAGCTCACCCTGGAAAAGGGACATGCTGTGTGGTGTGCCCGGCAGGCCAACCAGCTCCAGGTCCCTCAAACCACATGGGGGAAAACCAGCAAGACAAAGTGCCTGGCATGCAGCAAATAGCCTGAGTGTGACTGTCCTACATGGTGATTTCTCATACTGCCCCATGTATGGATGTGAACTGAGTCTCTCTTATCCGTAGAGACCTGGCCACAGGATGGTGGCATGCACACCAGCAGGTGGGCTGTCCCATCCTGCTCCCCTGCATCTGGGCTGTAGGCAGGCATGACCGACTTCTTCCCGACCGCTTGCTGAGGACAGAGATCTGGGCATGCCTTTGGAAGCCCCTCAACATAGTAGTATCAGGGTGAGCTCCTGTGCACTGGCTGGCAGGTTTGCAGGGAGGTGCTCTCCCCGTGAGCTCAGTCGGACACTGTGTGGGTGCCGGAGTGTGTCAGAGACCTGCCACACACCCGCTCCTGGTAGCACCAGAGGGCAGCGGCACTGCTGTCTCAGAGGTAGCGCAGGCAGGTTTGGCAGGGATTTATGTATCTTGGAGTTGCTTTCCCCGTGGCGGTAGCTGGAACCGATTTTGAATACTTAGCTGGTTTAAAATGAAAACAAAAATCCCTGGACTGACAGCATGTCCAAGCAAGGGACCACTCGAGTGCCTGGCAGCCAAGCAACGAGAGCTAATGCTAGTCACAGGGTGGAGGTGAGAAACTGCAGGCCCAGCCGAGCAGCTGGGCTCTGCTCCATGCCTGCTCTGGAGTTTAGATGCTCTTCTTTGCTCAAGCCAGGCTAATATGGGTGGTAGTAAGGTGTGCCTTAGTTGTCTCTGGGCTTGAGCTCCATCAAGGCCTGTGCTGCCTTGGAGGTGCCGCAAAGTGCAAAACCAGGCAGGACCTCCTGCCAACCACGAGGTAGAAGCACCCATGTCACTGCAGGCTCTCCTGTCTTCCCCCTGCATCTCCTCCCAGCCCCAGGGGCACCTCACTCCACTGGCTGGAGAGTCCTCCTCTTGCCTGTCCTCTGGATGAAGGGTCCTGCAGGATCCAGGATGCCACTGAAGCATGGACTCCTTTAGAGTGTCACACAGTAACCACCTCCCAGCACACAGCAATCCTACCTAACTGGTTCAGGCAAGGGGTGATGAAAAACCCTGTGTCCTGCTGAAACCACTGTGGGATTTAGGTCAGGCAGGTGGGAGCATCCAGGCTGGAGTGGGACCAGTGGGCCTCAACTGGTGCCCAAACAGTTCCAAAGCCAACACCAGATCTGCACAATACCACCCCTGGGACACAGCTGACCTTGCTGGGGGGGATCAGTGCTGCAGCACCATCCTTGTCTATCCCATAAATAATGTGGGCACTGCTGAAACATGGAGTCCAGCACTGTGCTGCGGCTTTCTGCGGGATCACTGGTCCACACTGCAGGACAGCTCTGCTCCTGCACAGTGGCATGGGGGTAGCATATGGGTAGGTACCTCCACCAGGAACTGGGTCAGTGTGCTATTTGGAAAAGCCAGGTTAGACCTTCACTCCTGGAGAAGCACCACTCCTGGGAGTCTCCTCCAAAGCTCTCCCTGAGTATCTCTGAATATCCAATGCTCCCCAGAAAGACACTTCACCAATGCAGGCAGACAAAGTTACCTCCAGGGGAAATTTTATTCCCCATGTGGCAGAATGGGCAGTGGATAGGAAAGCAGCAATCCCCCCAGCCCACTGCCTCCTGGGAACAGCAAGGGCTGTTCCGTGCTGCAATGCAGGCGTGACCCACACCTGCTCAGGGTGGGAAGGAAGAAGGAAGGCTTTGGGGCTGTGCACAGTCACTTTAGCTGCTCAGTCATCCGTCCCACAGCTGTGCCAGAGATGCTATTGTCCTGGTTCCTACAGTGGGAAATCCCGGATCCATCTGGAAACGACCAACACATGCAGTCCCAGGTGAGCCTTAGAGGCCCCAGAAACAAAACAAAACAAAACAAAACAAAACAAAACAAAACAAAAAAAAGAAAAAAAAGGGGGGGCTTTTCCTCTCCTTATCTCAAAGCACCAAGGAGACCTTGCTCCCACCTTCTCTGCCAGAAAATGGCAGAGTTCTCAGCTTCTTCCCCCGGCTCTCCCCACCAAAGGGCACCTCTGATGCAAGTGGCAGGTCATTGGAAAGCAAGGACGGGGCGCTGTGAACATCCCCCAGGGCACAAAGAAGCTGCAGAATAGGATGCTCCGGCACTGCCCTGCGAGGCCGGGCACAGAAATGGGCAGCAGGGAGAAGGGAGTTTGTTGACAGCACGAGGCGGCTGTGCCCCCCAAAGCCCAGCCTGCCCCCAGCACCCCGGCCCTGGGACTGCCGGAAACATTCCGAGGGGCGCGTGGAGAGCACCACTGGGGCACTGCGGGCACCGAAGTCACGGTGGCAGCCCGGCGTAAAACCTACAGGCTGAGGCGGGCGCAGCTCGGGGGGCGGCCGGGGACCCCGGGGCGGCGGGCCGGGATCCATCTCCTCGAGGACACCTTAACGGCGGTGCCCGCGGGCGCCTCCCCGCCGCCCGCCCCGCTCGGCTCCCGCCGCTCCTCGCGGGGAAGCAGCTGACTCGGGGCGGCTGCCAGCGCTGCTGGCTGCTGGATCCGGCCGCGGCAACGTGCAGCCCGACATGTAAACCCGGGCAGGCCTATGCTAATGGCGGGGGGAGGGCGCCTGGCGCAGGGGCGAGGGGGACGGAGGTGGAGGCCGGAGCACAGCCAGAAAATTCCGCGCCCCCCCCCCGCGCTTCTCCATCACCACCTCCCTGCATCCATCTGCCTCCCTCCTCCTCCTCCTCTTCCATTCATAAAATCCGGGCGGCACTGCCACCTACTGTATCGTGTGACGGCCGGTCCGCCGCCCCGCTCGGCCCGCGGGCAGCCCTCCACCGCAGCCCCCCCTGCCCCTCTGGCCCCCAGCCCGCACCTCTGACCCCTGCCCCCGGATCCCGGCCCCATCGCGAGCCCTCGTCCCAGCAGCGCCTCCAAAGCCCACACAAGACTTCCCACGGGGCAGAACGGCAATCCTGTCCTTGCCCTTAAAGCCAAATTGCAGTCTCTCTGTCTAGCCCCTCACCCCACCCTCAGGTGTGCCCAGATGTATTTGGGGGGCTCTCCTCACCACTCCCGGGGTGAGCACAGCCGAGAGCTGAGCAGTCAGCCCCACTGCCATCGACCAAGCTGCTGGAAATCGGGAGGTGGCAGACACAGCAGTCTTCTACCAACGTTATCTGTTTCCCACTCTTAGGGAAACCCCCAGCTCCTGTTTTCAAGCACCTCCTTAAAACCACAAAGCCCTCTCTAGGCACTGGGGAGATAGGGGAGATATTGTTACGGCTTCTCCTGTAACAAGTCATGGGCATGAGGCTTTAAAAAAGAGATGAAAGCAGCACCTACCCGCCAGGAGAAGAGTGAGTTAGCCGTCAGCCATAGTCCCTGGTCAGGAAGAAACCCTCCCAGGGCCAAGAAACCCGCTTCAGGAGGAGACACTGAGGGGCAGCCTCTTTCCCTCGGCAATCACTTTCCAGTTCCTTGCTGGGGAGGGCCTAGATTCCCACCGCCCTCTCCTTACAGGGTTCTATTCTCCCTCCCCAGCACACAATGGGGCAATCCCTGGTTGGGTCATATTCCACATCCCTTACTAGCACCATAGGAATAAAGTCTTGTGCCTTCCCACATCAGGGGACTTCCCTCAGTCACTCATACCTTTCTTTCCTCCCCCCCTCCTTAGCAAATGGTAACAAAGATGGCAACCCCACGCCCCAGTGGGAAGAAAGCATCCCTGCAGGGCAGCAGGGGCTGGACCTCCAGGCTCATGGGTGGGTGAGCAGGAGCAGCAGGCTCCGTCACCCACTCTCTCCCTTGCAGCATCTCAGCTCCTACCACCCTCCCTCTTTGTTCACCAGTCTCCCTTGCCAGGATTAAAGCCCAGACTCCCAAGGGGAAGGGGCTGAATTTGGACAGGCCAAATAGAACAACTTGCAGGTGGGTCAGCGTGTGCAATGCCTGTATAGGTGGGAGATCTTGTGCTTGAAGCTGAATGGGAAACACTGAGCATCTCTACATAGAAGAGAGAGAGGGAGGGAGGGAGGGAGGGAAGAAGGGAGAGAGGGAAAAAAAATCTTGTGAGTGCAGTGTTTGCAAAATGAGCTGGTGGTAAATAGCTGGAGGATAGGCAGTGTCTCTGTACGTGAGGCGCAGCACGGAGAGCTGCACCTGAGTGAGGCTGGGCCACTGCTCGCTCCAGCATCACACGTCACTCACTGATGCATCCTCCCCAGCCTGCTCTCTCTGCACCAGCTCCCCCGCCTCCGCCACAAAAAAGCAATGGGAAAAATGGGTTCCCCCCACACCCGGTGCAGCCACAAAGCAGAGAGCCGGGAGAGGCACAACTGAACTTGATTCAAGGTCCAGCTGGTGCCTGCCCGGGTTCCAGGGGGTATTCAGCAGCACAAACCTCCTGATCCCATTTTCCTGCTGGGGACCCACACTCCCTTTAGCTCAGCGTTTCCCCGTGCTCCTGCTCAGGCGCTTTCCTCCCCAAGCAATGGCAGCCCTGTTTGCCAACACTCCCTCCTCGTTAGTGCTGCTATCCAAGGCCCTTTGTTCCCCTCGCTGGGAAGTCTTCCTTTGCATTTCGCAGCCAGAGCCTGAGGCCCAGCACAACTCATCGCACCTGGGGTGCTCCAGACTGAAGACCACCAGCCCTCCTCCCCCCACTCTGAAAGGCAAAATTCACACAGCACCTGGAAAAAAATTATGTCCTTCCCTAGGCGGGAAAAGGAAAAGAAGCCATCCTTCCACTGGAGAGAGGCGCGCTCAGGGGTGTCTGTTATAGCAAGCCGTGCCCCTATTTGCAGTTTTACGAGGCGTGCTCCCCAGGGCCGCCGGGATCGCTGGTCCCTCGGGCGGCAGCCGGCGGTCCCGCAGCCTGGCTCCGTGGGAAGCCAGCCCGGCACCCGCCTGACACCCTGTGGCCACCGCCCGCCTTGCAGGGACACGGCGTGGAGCGCGATGGGGAGACCGAGTCCGTGAGGAGACTGCATGGGAGGGGGCACACATGGTCTGTTGGCAGAACAAAGCTGACAGAAGCGGGGAGAAACCACAGACCGGGCGCATACCTGACTCCTGCCACCTGCCATCCAGGGATAAAATGCTACATACTTTCATAAAGCAGCATGCACGTGTCCTGGCAGTTTCTATTAGTGCCCATGGATTCAGCCTAGCATGTCCAGGAGGAAAAGAATTTCAATTTACTGCTAACTGATGCCACAGGCTTATATGTGCACAAGACCTCTTGCTCTATGGCAGCATGTGACAGTGGGGGGCTGCTGTTATAATGCCTCATCAGATGAGAGGCCCCTAAGAACATCCAATACAGGATGGGATCCCACATCCCCTAAGAACCTCCATATGGGTTTTGAGCCCCTCAGAGAGTCCTCCCCAATGTACAGCAAGGCCTTTTCCCTGCGCCTCCTTGGTTTTGCTCACTTCTTGCAAGAAGGCTGAATTTCCAGTTCCCAAAGCACAAGGGTTGGGGTCTCTATAGGGGCTGGAGTAAAACTTGGTCATCAGCACCCCACCAACCCTAAGGGGTGCCCACTTGTTGCACTGACCTGTGAGGTGTGAGGGTCAGAATGGCCACATGTGGCAGATGTCCCACACAGTTTAGGATGGGGACATGCTCGTGTAGGAGTTGAAACACCCTGGCAGTTCAGGTGCTCACGGCTAACCCTGCAGCATATCTGAGGCACCACCAGCAACTGTGACACTGCAGGACCACAGACCAGGAAAGTTCCAGTAACAGCTGGGGATGGAGCTGGCACTCACCCTTACCAGGGAAGTGGGAGGAATTGCTCCATGTGGGGCCCCAGGGGAGTTACAGACTCCTGAGGTCTGCCCTCATCCCTGGAAAAGCTGCCAGGACTCCAGGAGTAGTGGGAGGTGAAGGCACTTTGCGCAAGAGCTACACTACCTTGGAGCAGGCAGCTCTTGCTCCAGGTGATCACCTAGGTACCCAAGTGAAGCCCTGTAACCTTGACAGAAAAGCGTGTCTCCATTTAGGAGGGGATCCTTTGAATACTCTCACTGACTTGCCTCTGTTCTTCTCCAGTTGACAAACCGTTATGGATGTTCCACCCTTACACCCCACCAAGCACTGCATATGGCCACCAGCTTGGTTCTCCTGCAGGTACATCAGACATGCCCAGGGAGCTGGTGACCCCTAACCCTACTGTACTGCTCATAGCATTTATTCACGGCCTCCCCTGGGTATCCACAGTTCTGCATGCCTCTGCAGGGAGAAAGTCTGTGTCTCATTCCCAGGCTTTCTTAGGGCAGAGCTGGCCCTTGCTGAGAGCCCATTGGCAGCAGGGCAGTGAGGCCATCAGCTGCTTTCTCTGCTCTGACTTTCCCTGGCTGCAGTTCGGTGAGGCTCTGACGTGATACTCTGCCCCCGCACGTCCCTCTGGCCAGAGCCCAGCGGGGAGAGCCGGAGACATTGAGACAGCACATCACAGGGGGACCATTTTAATTAAAAGTGATGCTTTGGTCAGCAGGGCAGAAGCTTCTTTGGGGATATAGGGAGGAGGAGTGAGCTGGGTGAGTGATGCAGGAGGGAAGACATGCCTGGTCACGGTTATAGCTCTGGACTCAACAGCTTTGCCAGGAAAGTGGGAAGTGACAGAACGAGCTGGTGCTCACTTCTCAGCGGCCTTTACCATGGGGCTGGTGCTCCTAGCAATGACTACAGTGTCTTGAAAGCCCAGTGCAAACTAGGGGACTCCCTCCCCCAAACTCAAAGCATTTACTGTTCCCTGATACCAATCCCTCTCCCAGCAGAGAAGGAGGATGTCTGTGCACTGCTTATGGATGTTTAGGGGCACAGGGGCCTCATGTTGGCTCTCTGACTCTGCCGAAAAGGAAAGATAAAAGCTCAGCAGGGCCTTGCACCAGGTGGGTTAGTGCAGCACGGTAGGGAGCCACCACAGCCACAGTAAGCTTCTGGAGGTGGGAATGACAACGAGGTCTGATGTCCCTCCAGTTGAGCCGCTAACTGTGCTGTGTTCTCAGCTCTGGTGGCAGAGGGGATCCATCACTGCTGGGAATGTGCTAAGAAGACCAGAAAAGACTTATGAGGGAGAGTAGGGTTTGAGGAAGAATTAGGCAATGGGATTCTTCCTCATATAGAAGTGAGGAATCCCCAGGGACTGGGAGGCTTGAAAGAAAGCCAAGCCCCGGTGTACATCCTAAAAAGCCTCTCTCAGGCTGGCCTCCTGGCTAGAGTCTAATCCACTCTGGGCAGTTGTGAGCCTCCTGCCTTTATCAGAGGATGCTCTGGAAAAAAGCTCCCAGACACCAAACAACATGATTCTAAATCACGAGGAATGTGTTTCCATTTAAATACCTGCCAGGCCTGTTTTCTGCTCCTGGGACAGCTGTGGAAAACAACATCCAGGCCCTGCATGCTGTGCCTGCCCGAAGCCATACCTCTGGAGCAGTCATAGGCAGAGCAGCCCCCAGCCCAGCACAGAGCCAGGTGCCATGACTGCAAGCAGCACTAAATTCCTGTCCCAGCAAGGATGTGTCCTTCCACCTCCCCGCCTTGGCTGGCAGCAGCCTGGTCATGTCAGCCACAATTCATTTCAGGTGAAGCAGAGAGTATTTCTAGCTTGCACTGCTGGTCGCTGTGAAGAGCCGTATTTGCCAATCAGCAGCAGCAAGACTGAGGGAGCATGGCGGGAGGATGGGTGGCACAGGATGGAGGTGGGAAAGTTATGCTGCTGGACCCTGGCAATGCCTGGTGAGACAGCAAGGAAAGGGTCGAGAGCAACTACGTGATGCTTTGCAGGGAGAACTGATCTTATTAATAAAAGCTGCTTCTTCCCAAGGCCTTGATAATCTCTCCTGCTGCAGATTATTTACAGCTGTGGAATTTAATACTCCAATGAACAAAGCTCTCTGAAGTGGCGAGGCAGCGAGTGGACTGTTAACCCTTCTGCATGGCACCAGGGGCTTTTGGCTTGGGTTTGATGTCTCAATGCAGCTGAGCCATAGGCTGCCACAGCCCCACCAGATGCCAGCACCTATGAGTCCAGCACCCAAGCCAGGCTGAGACCTTACAGAAAGTCAATACAAAGCCCATTCAAATGCCTAGATTCTCTTAACTAAAAAGGCAGGCCAGTGAGTAGTGCTCAGAGGCAGAGCCTGGGCAGGGCTGTGTTGTCAGCTGTGTTGTCAGCGAGTGGTGCTACATTACACCCCCAGGTAAGCACTTGACCTTACAGATATTGGGTCAACAAACTCAGCCCCCAGGCTGAGGATATTGTCAGCCCTAGCTAAGTTATCCACCCCTCACATTCAGTGTCAGGTGTGTGTGAAACTGAGTCAGCTAAGCCCCAGGAGCCTTGCTCCAGGTTTGCGACACCAGCGGGGACACAACTACAGCACAGCACTTCTGCTGCCCTCCCTGGGACCAGAAAGCCCAAGGCTAAAGTATATGCTTTAATGTGCTCTGCAATGTAACCCTTCCTCACCTTGTCTTGAAATTTGGTGCATCTCCAGAGACGGGTACAGGAACCATCAGACTTGACTTATTGCCTGAATGGTCCCTTAGATACAGGTGATTTAGAGGGGGAGAGAATGGGGTGGGCTTAAGGCACAGCCTAGGGAAAGTAGAGGTCAGAGGGATGCACAGGAAGGACTGGTTAATCACACGGGCTTGTCCCACCAGTGCCTGAGCCTGGTTTGAGTGTGTTCATTGCTGAATGGGATGGGCAGAAGAAAGCACCGAGGGTAAGGGGTGGGCTGAGGGATGGAGAAAGAAAGGCAAACACCAGGCCTCACTTACATGCTAAAATCCACTGACCACCCTGTAACAAAGTGGCAGATTCTGGAGCCATAAATGCAGCCTGATTTCGATCTAAAACTCTTTTAACATTCCTGTACTTCAGACATTCCCCAAGGACCACACAAACCCTTGTGTCCAGTTCTGCACAGTTTAAAGGGTCACAGTAGCATCCCTACCATAAACTACATAACTATAATCCCCAGACACTATAAACAGTCCCTATCCACCCCATCTTGTCCCTGTAAGAAAAAGCAGAGCTATGGCAGAATTCAGGTGGGATCTGTTGTCCTCAGTCAGTAAAAGTCTGGCTGCTGAAGTGCAGGAAATACAAACCTCTCACACCAGCTCACAAGTTCCTTGGGGTAGTAGTCCATTTACTTCTTAGCAGAACCTGGCATTTGCACACTGCCAGAGCAGCCTATACCTGCCCTAAAACCACAGCATGTGCCTCCGAGGTTATGCAGCCCCTTTGCTTTTGACTTGAACCCCTGTCCCTACAGTCCCGCTCCCTCCGGTGTGATGCCATCTGCCAAGGATCTCTCAGGGCTGTTCAACCACCACATGCAGGAGAAGCTGGAGGTTGTAGAATGAAGTTCAGTCCAGCCTCAGGTAGCCCAAAATTTGCATGGGACAGCCCATGAACTCTATACTTCCTCATTCTTAAGGCCTTAAGGTTTGCTCAAATTTCTGCAGAAACAGAAGATACTACCTACCACCACCACTCTGCATTGGCAGAGTGTTTTGCCATTGAGTTTGCCCACAAGCAACACAGGCTGGCAAAGTGGAGACACCAGCAGTGAAGGACCTTGGGGACTAGGGAAAGGACAGATCCTGCCCTGCAGAGCCCGACAGATGCTTGTAGACCCTCTTCCACAGGCAGGAGGCCAGCCCGATTTCCCTCTCCCCGCCAGGGAGGTCCCCATGTCCTCAGCTCACCCCACTGCAGGTGAGGCCTCCTGGGGACCCATCTTTCCTCCACAAGGCAGAGCTGTGGCAAAGTGTTGGACTTGTGAAGCCAGTTAAACCAGCTATTTACTGCTGTTAACATTATGAAACACAGATTGGAGGCTTTCTAGAGCTGTCTAGGGCCTCCTGAAGAAGGGCTAAGAGCCAAACATAAGGCTCAGAAAACAAGGGCAAAGATAACATCTACCATCCTACCATCTCTTTACTTTATCTACCCCTCCAAGCGATGAGTTTTGTGCCTCCAGTGAACTGGAGCCTTTCCAGATGCAGAGAGGGGATCTTAGGCCTTGTTTTGAAGAGAGAAGTAAATGTAATTAGGAGCAAAGCTCAGGTGGCTGGGCAGCACACAACCATTTTCTTTGCTCCAGTCATGTGTGAATGCAAAAGCCCAAAAGCTCATCCTGCAGAAGTAATAGCCCCTCCTGCATTGGAGATGGGTACCACCTTCTCAAGCCTCCTGTGCATCCCAGACAGCTTGGACCAGATCATGGGGAAAAGTGTGAAAGTCAGGACAAAACAGCAGCTTGAAGCATGATGATAAGAAACACACTCTGGCCTGTTCAGCTTTTGCTACCCCTGGTGAAACAATAATGAGTGGTCTGCTGTTGTCAGTGCCTCTAGGGAGCTTCTACTGGGCCATCAGCATGGGTTAGGCATCACTCACCCCACTGTACCTCCCCTATCCTGTCCCAGCACATGGTGCCTGTTTGAGTGAGCAGGACCAGGCCTGGCAGGACCAGAATGTCAGGGAACACCTGAGCTCTTCTCACCTTCTGAATGCAGGAGGTGGAACACCTTCGCCAGCAGTACATGCCACCCCAAATGCTTGACTGCTGCTCTCTCAATTCACAGAACATTCCTCATTTCAGAGCCAAGGGACCACCATGATTTTCAATTACTGTGCCATATTGTCCCAGAAATGTGAAGAAGATTTATTTTTTCCTTATCCAGGGTCAGCTTGCAGTCTTAAAAGCTAGAGCGACAAATCCTTTAATCCTATAATATGGGAAACTACATTGGGATTCCATGGTCACAACTGGGGTCCATCAGGGGAAGAGATTTGGTTCAGAGACTGGGCCACATGGCCACGGTTGTGAGCTACGTGATGGCCCTATTTGGCCAGGGGTGGACATCACAGGATGAAGTTACCATACCAGGGAGGTTCCAGCTCTCAAGGGCAGAAGGTCAGCCACCATTCACATTCATACTGGAGAGTTAGAGCAGAAGTAAGGAAGTCCAACAAAGCATTGCCCAAGATTAGAATTTTCTTGTGATAGCCCAACCCTAGCTCATTCATTTTCCTGCCCTGCCCTGGTAGATCCTGGCAGAAAGAGCAGCTTCACGGCAGGTAGGCCCTGAATGCAGCTTCCCAATTCCCCACAGTCCATGGGCAGTCTGGGCTACAGCTGCTGTAGGTCACCACTGGAAGTACCCCCGGTACCCAGGACAGGATGTCTGCTGAGCCCTTCCCAGAGCTGCACTCCATCAGCTAGGACGCTGGCAGAGCTCACCCCTCCACGCCTCCAGGCAAACAGAGGGCTAGTCTCACTATTAAGGAGCTGTGGGACCACCACATTCTGGCCTTGGCCCTGAGGAATACTCACCAGTGCCTGCCCTGCCACACCACAGCCATAGCTATGAAGAGCAGCTCATTTGAGCTACAGAACGAGCAGGGTCTGGGGTAAGGCCTTATACCAAAAGACCTCAGATGTGCTTCACAGCCTCTGCCTTAGTCCATGTTGTACCTTCACGCTTGCATGTTTACTTTTAAAGAACCACATTAGGTTCATAGAGTTTACAGCCCTCAGAAATTTTCAAATCAAGCTCATATTTCAGAGGCCCAAGTGACAGCCTGTTTCTGGTGTCTACACCACAATAGCTGGGCACATCACTTCCCAGTGTCTTGGTGAGGGCATGTTTACTATTCATACTGAGCACACTCACTTTAGCCAGCATGGAGGTGAGAGTCCAGGTTCATTTTGAGCTCTGTTAAGCACTGAAGCCCTGGAGCAATGAATTCTGTGGAGCAACTTGTGCTTTGGGTAAAAGGGGAAATGGAAAAAAGCTAATTTTATTTCCTCCAACAGCCCTTCTGATTGAATGTTGCTTTTGCACTCTCAGAGAGGGTGAATGGATGTGCCTGATGTCCTTTCTCCACATCCTTCTTTTCATCCTTCTGTCATGAGCCCTCATTACTCTTCCTTCTCTCCAGGCTAGACACTCCTGAGCTTTCCAATTCTATTTTTTTGTTAGAGGGTCTATCTGCAACAAGCCTAGGAAAATTTCCATCCTCTACCCCTGACAGCTTCTGAGATAAGCTGACCAGCCCAGCATGCTCACTTGAGGCTTCACCACTGCAACAGCATTAAGTCTCGATTCAGTGTCATTCACCTCCCCATTTCTTATGTTGGAGAATGGGAGAAACTACTCAGAAAACAAGTTGACAAGGCTGCAGTCAGTGCTGACTTACACAGGGGAGAGCCCTTTGAGCAGCGACTGCACAAGTTTCAACCTTGGGGCTCTGCCCTGGCAGTGGTGCCAGACCCAGCCCCGTTCCCTCACTAGCAGCTCTTTGCCCCCTCTAGCCCCTCTGGGTTTCCCGGTACAAGTGTCTAGCCCATACAGTCTCCCTGATGGACACTCTTCCCCTGCCCTTGTCTATCTTGAACAGTAGCTGCAAGATATAAACAAGCAAGACCCCAGGTCCAGCTGTTTCCCTGTCCTCTTTGCTCTCCCTGGTTCATGCTGATCTTAAACAGCACAGCCAAGTCCAGATGAGAAGCAGACAGCTAAAAAAATGACAGCCCTCAGTTGTCTATCAGAAGGGCTTGGCAGGGTCCTGCTGCTGCCTCTGTTAGCAGCTGGAAAATGCTGCTCAGCCTGCATACCTGAGGCTTGGCATGCCTTTCCCTCAGGGAAGGGGATTTGGCATCTGCTCTAGGTGAAAGGCCCTGGCAAGGGGTGACAATGCATTTTGAGGGGTTGCTTTGCATCAGAAGAGTGGCCCAGCTCGGGGCTCCCAGGAGAGCCAGGTTGTGCCTCCCTGCTGCCCATCTCTGCCCCCTATTTTGCAGCAATCCATGAGCCAGCTGGGCAGGGTATCATGTCCCTCCTCTACCCAACACAGGCAGCTACCAGCCCCATAGGAGTCACAGTGCTGCTTGCAGACCCATCTTACCAGTAATTTTCCTAGCCCAGCTTACCCTCACTAAAACAGTGACCCAGATGTGACCCTGACACCGCCGGTAGCTCAACAACCCTCCAGAGACAAGGTTCAACCTCAGTCAGAGCCCCTGGCTTTCCCAAGGGATGAGGTCAGGCTCAGACACCCCAAAGTCTCCATCTTCCTCCTCTCCAGCCGTGGCTCCGCTGCCCTGCTGTGGGTCGGAGGCTGGGGAACATGCTGACGAAGGGAGATTTTGTCTCGGCGCGTCAGTCAGGCTTAGGGGCCCACCGAGCGGCGGGGGCCATGAGGGTAGGCTGCTGGGTACACCATCACACCCACATTGCCATCTAGCCTCCTGTTCTGGGATGTGCAGCTCGCTGCCCTCGCCGTTGCCAACCCAGTGATGCTCGCTTTAAACCAAAGCCCTGTTTCTGGCTGCATCACCCCCACTTCGGCTGGGGTTTCAGCTATCTCCCCTTTTTCCCAGCCCCCAAAGTCACTGGTTGCCTCCCCCAGCTGTGGGGTCGATCCACACAGCTGGCACAGGGCCATGAGACAGGGCTGCCTGTCTCCCAGTCATGGTCTCCAAGCAGATGGAAGACATCAGCTCCCTGCTGCATCCTTCCACGATAATCTGTCTCACCCACTTCCTTTCAGGGACACCCCTTCTCACAGCCAGTTAATCCCCAGTGCTTGCCTGTCTCTTTCCAGACCCCAGTCCTCACCAGAGAGCCTCATCACAACTCTTTTCTGGGCAAGCATGTCCCCAAAGGCTATCTCTCCCTACCCATGCAGGATGCTCTAAGAAAAGACCCCTCTTCCCCAACCCCCATGGAAGAATGTCTGGACACAAAGTCCCCACCATCACCAGATGAACAGGCACCCTCTGGGGAGCTTCAGCTGATGCAAACCCCATATCCGAATAGACACTAACCCAGGGACCCAGTCAAAGCTGACCAGGGAGGCACATTTGCAGTGGGGCAAGAAGAGCCTAGGAGGACTCTGCCTTTGGCTTCCCCATCCCTCTGCAGTGGGTGGCAGCTCCCCCAGAGGCTGCTCAGATGAGGGAATTCCCCCTAACCGTGTCTCACACAGAGAAATGTTTCCATTTAACATATAAAATCATGTTAATGGCAGAATAATAAACATAAACAGGGAACAGGGGAGAGAATGACATTCTGGCAGCAGCTGAGACAGGTACTGTTTTGGTTTGTTTTCCCTCTTCTGAGGGAACCATCCCACCTGCCTGCAGCCATCCTTTAATAAAAGGACCTGCAGGAAGAACTGCTATGCAGAGGAAATCACATCTGCTTTCCTGGTAGGATGGATGCACAAGGAAAAACCTCCTATTTGGGCTTCAGGCAGATCCCAAAGAAGGATGCCACAAGCCAAAGCCCAGGAAACCCAGCAGCTGCATCACTGCCTCACTGCTCAGAAGGCAGCAAGGGCACATCTGGAGAAGAGCAGAGGGTAGCCTGGAAGTTGAGAGCAAATGGTTATCATCCCCTAGGCCTAAACAAAAGAGAGAATCTGGAACTGAGGAGTCTTGAGCAGGACCTGCTCAAAGAAAAAGAGAGAGAGCCTGGAAAACCCACATCAGCCTGGGCTGCTGGCAAGGCCCCATCCACCTGCTCCTGCCTGCACAGGCTCTGCAGTAAGAGCAGCACTGGAGCAGTACTGGAACAGTCAGGGGCTTGACTGTCTCACAGCCCTGGTGGAGCCAAAGTCAGTGGGACGGGTGGGAGCAGGCTAAGGGCTCATCCACAAGACTGACCCTTTCCCCTCAGAGAGATACTGCCACAGGCAGCGCCTGGAATTTTCCAAGCACAGAGCTGTGGCTCTGTGCCAAGCACAGGCCAGGGATTTCTGCTGAGGTTATGTTCCTCATGAGGCAAGACAGGTAAAAACTGCAGGAGACGCGCTACAGGATATGCTTAGCTTAGCTGTCTGCATGTCTGCTTATTAAGCTCTGAGATTAAGGATTTAGTTCCACATATCAGTTTACTTAGAACTAAAGCATCACTTCACATTTCAGTCTCAAGTATGCTGCATTGTCTTGCCCACTTCCTCTCATGCCCTCTCCCCATGACCTCTTCCTCAGAAAAATGCTGGAAAGTTATTAGCAAATATTCTGTGAATTGTTTAATATCCAAACAGCAGGATCTGTGCATCCCATGAGAGATTCATAGCCCTTATGATCAGGACAAGAAAAACAAGGATTGTTTACAGGCCCCCAGGTCCTACTGGTAGATGCTTTGAAAGTGGAGTTATTGCCAAGCAAAAATCTCACAGTAAAGCATCCCTTTACATGTGTTATAAACCAGGCTAGCTGGGACCGAGGTATTCCAGCTTAGGATAGACCCCACTTCCACTCTGCTAACAGACTTTGCACAGAAACAAATACCCCATACAAGTGCCATTTGAAACTCTACTTTCCAGCGCTGTGCTAGTGGAAGCCATCTTCTTCTTCTGTTCTCAAAAGGATTTACATTGAGGAAGGCTGAGCTCCTTCTATCTGTCATAGGCAGGAAGGCCATGACAGACCTTTCAATTTGCTTATGATTTGTTTATTAATAAACTATAGAAGTATTTGTTTATGTGTTTATCAAGGCTGGAGGAGTTTCAAAGGTTGTAGAAGGTTTTCTAAAGCAAGACTGCAGAGCTGTTGAGTGGCATAAACACTTCCCCTAAAAATGCATAAAATCATGTACTCTTTTTCTACTCAAAATACTTTAGTCTACTACTGGGATGAGCTTTGAAAAAGCTAAAAACCACACCTGAAGTGGGCTGTGAAGATTTATCCACTGATGGTAGGGCACAATGCTGCCTTTCCCACCTCTTAGCCAAACTCAGAAAGATTCAGTACCCTGCAGCCCTTGCTGGTGCCAGCGTTTATCCCAAAAAAATAAAAAAGAGCACCAGGAGCATCCCATGCTGACCCAGGAACAAATTTAACCAGGGAAAAAGGCAATGGATAATGTCTGAGACATCAGGCTGTGCCATGCCCCTGTGACACAGAAGCAAACTCCACCCAAGGGAGGGAGGCCAGTCATGCTTATCGTGGTGACTGGCACGCAGAGTTTGTTTGCTGTCCCACTTAGAAAAGTAGCATAAACACCTCCTCTGAGCATGGACAGTTCTGGAAGTTGACTGCACTCAGATAGGCTGGAAACACTGACTTCAGGTGAGCATCTGCTCTGCTGCTATGCCAGTGGGCAGACACCTATGGAGGAGGCAGGCTGAGGGCTTAAAGGCAATGCCCACAGGGCTCAGAGGACTCAGAGCAGCAGACCCAATGTTCCCTGGCCCATGGACAACAGCGAACAAGGAACGTGCTACAGATAATTCTGTTTTCCCACAGAACTGAGTTCACAGAGAAGTTTTACTGAGTGGGACAGTGCCATAACTTAAAGGTTAACACTGAAATTATAGTATCATCTTTTGTGCATTACCTGGAATAATGGAGTTCAAAGGGATCCAGGACTTGCCTTTTCCATGAGTGATGTGGATTTCACACTGGGAAGCATGGGGCAGATACATCTGCAAGGAGTAACTGGTGTGGAGTGTGGAATAGCTCAGCACTGCACTCTTCAGATCTTCACACTGGGGGCAACATAGTGCCAAGGTAAGGAGTTTTCCCAGCAGAAGAGAAGGGCAAGGCAGAGCCAGCCACCACAGCCACCAGACCTGTGAGGAGTCAGCTCGATGGCCTGAAGCTGGCCAGACTCCTGCTGACTGCACCCCCTGCACCCTCTTCCCCAGCACTGCTCTATCAAGGACTGCTCTGCCCCAATGTCCCTTTACCGGCCATGAGCACGAAGTTTCTCTGCTCAGCTCCACAGTAACATAGCTGTTTGGCTCCTGGATCACAGCTGGCCCTGAAAGCAACACTAGCATTTGCCTGCTGTTGTACCTGAGCTTAAGAAGCTGGACAACAGCCAGTCTCACCAAATAACATCACAGACAATGTCTGACAACTGTCCCAAAAAGGAATACAAAAGGAAGGTTCTTTCTGTGGACCTTTCAATCTGAACTCAGCCCTTGCATTAATTGGAGAACACAATTTTCAGAGGCTGGTCAGGTGGAGAGCACAGGCTGCATCTCAAACCCACCCCATTCAGCTCCCCTTCCTAGCTCTGCATGCCCTGTTCAGCCACACGCTGCTGAAGTTGTAGGCCACCATGTTCTCCTGATTCTGATTCCTCCTAAATACTTTTCTTAGGAAAAAACAGAGAAACTAATCTTATTGAATGTCCCCAAGGCACCAATAGTTCATTTTGTATCTCTCCTACTCTATTACTTGTGAATCCATTTTGTAGACCCCAGTGTCACTGGACCAGGGACTGAACTTTGTGTCTTGCTCGTGGGGAACTGCGAAAGGCAAAAATAGGGAAAAGAGAGCATAAGCAGTACAGAACAAGGATTTTCATGTTCTCATTTTAATGATGACAGAGCAAATTAACACCACAGGAACAGTAAAGGTGAAGGACCATTTCCCAAACAAACTGCAGATGTTCTGTGAAATAAATCAACCTTCTTTTGGAGAAAAAGAAACTGTTTCAACATTTAAACTAGTTGCTTGTAATTCTTAAATAGAAGGAGAGACTCTTGATGAACCTCAACTTTTTCATGTTTCATCAGTTTGTAAAGAAGGACCAAATAACATCTACTGTATGAAAGGATATAACAGGATTGCTAAAGAACTCTCTTAGCTTTCACACAAAGTTGCGGGCAATGGCCAATACTTTGGAGAACTCGCCTTCCTTCCGTCGCAGGATATAGGGTATTGGTGTTTTTATCCTAGTCCCGATTGGATTTCCGTTATCTTCTATGAGTACCACATTGTTGGAATCAAATCTAGGCGTCATGGTGGGGCCAGGCATCTTGTGCCCTACAATTAAAGCTTTCTTCTTTTCTCCTTTGATAGCCAGGAGGATTTTATCTCCTACTTTGCCAACTCCAGTCTTGTTATACACGTGGATACATTTTGGTGGCCGGTGGTAGGACGTGTTCCCCAAGGCGCTGTTGTCCACCACTCGCACGCGGGTGAGTTTCTGTATTGCTCGGCATGCTCCAGTGGTACTAGCATAAGACAGGAAAGAATGAGAGACAGATCTCCTCAATAATCCTTGAGGAGAAAGGGCAAACTCGGCACAGAATCTTGTCATTACACAAGCCACTCGGAAGGCGCCAGCAATAAATACATACCATATGGCTGACACATTGACTGCATTCAATGTGCTCTTTGAAAGCCAGATGCTACTTTGGGCTTTGCACACTCGTCACTAAATGTCAAACATAAAACGACCGTTCTCCTCTGAAACACGACTAAAAGATGGCGTGAAGAGTGGCTTGCATTTCATGGGCTCTTTAGCAACTGCAGATGATTCAACTTCAATTTACAAGCAAAAAAATGTGCTTGCTTCTGTTACAAACAGCCTGCAAGAAGCTAAGACTCAAGTCAGGCTCTTTCAATCTTGTACACATTCCCCAGCAATAAGGACTTTTATGACCAATCTTCTTTTCAGTGAAGTCTGTGAGGGTCTCCCATTTTATTCTGCTCTCAGTAAGATCTCTGAGGACCTGCTGTGGCTGAGCTAAGCTGTCACCAACTAGAATCTAAGAGATCATCACCTTCCCCATGTGGGAGGAATCCAGAAAGATACAGTCTCTTCTGTATCTGTTTGCTCTGTGGGATTATCAGAAGCAAGGAACAACAGAAATAAACTGCACAATATTAAATAGTTAGATCTGACTCAGAATATGCTTGAGAACAGCAGGAATAAACTCCCTTACAGAAACCACTATTCTTTTATTCAGTGAGCTCAAACTTAAGTGATTTGTTGCTTCTTTTCAAAGGACACCCAAACACAGACCATTGGAAAAGCAGAAAAATCCTTTCTACTGCTAAACAACTGCTTTGCATTAAGGTATAGAAACATGCTGGCCAGAGCTGCAGGAATGCCAAACTGCTGTCAACTGAACTACTCAGGAGACAGCATATGGAATCAACCTAATCATTCACCTTGTTTTTCAGAGCAGAAGCTTGTACAGTAAATAAAGACTAATAGGGACCATCATCCCTTCCGCAAGATGAAGGGCCTGTATTTGCAAAGTTGCCTAGAAGACAAGCACCAAACCTAGTGTGGATGGACATGAGTTGAAGCAGATATTTTTACACACAGTGAGGGAAGGCCAGCTGAGTCAGTTTGTGTTAGTCTAACTGCTCCAGAGGTCAAGCGCTGCCTTTACAAGATCTGTTTTCTGCAGCAGAGGCATACCCCTGCTTTCCTGTCTCTCTCAAAAGTCACTCACCTCTGCAAGCAGCCACTCCCTCCCATTCCAACCACTGGCAGGGACTGTGGTATACCACACTCTCCTCTGCCTGCTGTCTGTGGCTGCACAGCAGGGGAGACAGAAGGGAGGAGGCTGTAAAGGGAGAAGTGTTGTCACAGGAAGGAGAAGGGAAAACCTAGATGGGACTGAGTGTCACACTTTGCTACACAGAAGTAGCAAAGAGCTATGCAGAGTACCTGCACTAGGAGTACTTTTTCTTTTTCTTCTTTCTTCATCTTTGCCATGGTTTTGGAGCAAAACTCCACCCCAAAAGAAAGGCTACCCCATTAAGAATGTTGAAGTCCTGCTTATCTCTATGGACTGGACTTCGCCTCAGTCTTGCTGTCTTTTATATATGTTTTAAATGTCTACTGGCCAATGCTCTCATGCAGCCCACTTACAGAGAAAGCCAGGAAGACTTGGTCACCTCCTCGAGTTAGTTCCTGGGACTATCACATAACCTAGCCCTGAGCATTGTCTTAATCCCCTCTCTAGACCACAGTCACAGGAATTACTATGCTCATCCTTTAAACTGAAGTCCTCATCCTTCAAAGAGTTACATGCTAGAGATGAGTGTATTGTGGGATTAGGCTCTAAGCTTTGTACAAGGTATTGTAAAATATGAAGTCCATAAATTTAAGAAGCTTTAAATGCCTTGGGCCTGGAACAAGAAACTAAAGAAAAATAACAAAATAGACACTGTTAAAGTATGAGAAAGTAATTTTTCTGATTATTTTTGTTCTAAATAACTGTAATGATAAACTCTTGAATAATTTTAAGGATGTAATTGGGTCTGCATCAGCAGGAGCTGGCTTTTTTGCATGTCCATCAGAAACACAGACACTTTCAACTTCTGCTTGCAGGCCCATGCATTGCTCTCAAATGCTTAAAAGCCTCCCTACATATGAAAATGCACAGTTCAGACTGCCAAGAATCTGTAAAAGTAGTGTTTGGGCCTACTTTTCAACCTTCAAGTGAAGGGACAACTCTGAGATTTTTTTGTTTATTTATTATATTATTCATTTGAATTACAAACACTGTATCTTATGCTTGACCTACTTAATAGCATCTCTTTCAAACAGGAAATGCTCTGAAGAAAACAAAAGCAAAATCTGAAGATTACCTGAACTGTCGTTGGAGCACCGCACTGCTTAGATGGGTTAAGGATAAAACCAATCGTCTATTCAAGAGAGCCATGTGGATTCTGGTAACAAACCTGCATAAGAAAGAAGAGAATTATGAACTCTGGAAAATGGATGGAATTTGGTTTGCTTCCTTTCCTTTATGTGGATCACACACCAGAGCCTCAGCACTTATTTAAAGGCTGCAATCCACAGCAGAGAGTGGTAGCAGCGCTCACAGCATGCTACAAAGCAGATCTACAACCTCTGCCTGAGTTCAGGAGGCAGTGTAATTCAGACATGTATACTACAAAGCTGGATTCAGTATTACTGCATTGCAGTTTCCTATGCACAAAGGTAAGGGCCCTTCTGTGTGCACTGTGAATCATGTAAGAAGCAGGTTTAGAATTTCAGATGTAAACTAGTTTAGTGGCTGTGGTGTCCAGTAAAAGCCATCAAGATTACTTGTAAATGCTACCAGGGTTACCTACAAAACCAAGCAAAAATCCTGAGATACTCTGTAGACTGGTATCAGAGCTTTAAAAAAACATTTGCCAGACAAGAAGCAAGTCAGAGCTCTGCTGGTGAGGGCATGCTCCCTCTTAGCATATAAAGGTGTTTAGCAGGCTGTCTTTGCAGACCACAGCGTCACTGCTGCCAATCTTGCCCTGTTCAGGCTGCCTGGGGGAACAGTTTCCTGTAATTTTATAGTGCTCACTCAACCCAGAGTGAAACACCACCCCCGAATGCAGCTGAGTTGGGTTACAGGGGTAACCTCCGACTGAGTACCACACCCTGACTACACCTGACTACATCTACAGCAGTTCCCTAACCTCATTCTGTCAGACTGATGGGGACCAGCTTGCATGCACAGTCACAAAGGCTTATCTGAACCTGGATCACTTTCCCAGACATCATTAGGAAGCAGTGACCCAGGTGGTTATGCTGGCAGATGCAAGTGAATGGAGAAAACATAGATCTAAATCCAGTCCTCTTTCAGGCCAGCTCAGGTACAGCTAAGACTTTCCACCTGACTGTAACTACTGTCATGTGACAGTACTGCTGTGACCTTGGCAGTGTAACCAACACAGACTTTGCTTCTCTCCTTTCTAAAGAAAACATTAAAAATCCATTGACCTCATATCTCTCTTTGCCAGTTCTGATGAGTTTTGGGCCAAACTATAGGAATACATCATAAAACCACTTTCTTGACTTTTATTTTAAAAACAAAGCTTAGCTTCTTTAGAGAGAAGAAACTAACCAGAGCCTTGTGACAGACGATGCCACAGCTCTTCTTATTACAACCAAGTCCAGCCTAAATCTTCACTCCCTCTTTCATTGTTTTTTCCTCCAGTGCATTTGCTTACTTGGCAGCTTTTCTACAGAGCGAGTGTTACCTGAGAGCAAGATGAGAAGCATGAGAGATGTGCACCACAGCAGCTCTGAGCAGCATTTCCTGAGCAAAGCACACGACATGTGGCAAACCATCTCGCCTGTCATGCAGGCGGGTTTGGAAGAGAACAGCAACAGCCAAAGCTTAGATTTATTTACTAAACAAAGCCACTTTTCTGTGGGGTAGATCACCAAATGAGTTCAGAGCTTTCCCACACTGTCCCCTCTCTGAAATGAGACTCCAAGAAGGCTGTGTTTATGCCACAGTTCCTTTACCTAGCTGCATGATCCTAATGACAGCAAGGCCCTGGGGCATTTAGAGCTCTTCTGCCAACCAAGGTCCAATACCTGGGCCTTGCTGCTGCTTGGATTTCTGAGTAAATTCAACTCTGTTGACTTGCTTAAGCCCACAGTCTGCCTTTGTCTTGTTCTGCTCTTGGGTGTACTGTCTCCCCATATGAAATTCAAATCCAGAAGGTAATACTGCTCCTACTTCCTCGAGAATCACACTGAGTATTTGCATCCCCATACAAAACCCAAACAAGCAGCAGCAAGTCAGCCTCTCTGGTGTCCTTGATGGATGCTTCTTGGGGAGTCCAGCTACTACTGTCACCTGTCTCTATTTTCCTGGCAGGCAAGGTGGCCTTAGTGGCTGGAGAGGATGGGTCTGCTCATCCTCTCCACTATATAAGACCAATAGGAGAGGTCTGCTGGCTCATGGCAAGGCACGCACAGGCACATGCTGTCAAAGGGACAGCAACATCAGGACCAGCATAGCCAGATATGCTAAAGGCACATCTAAAATGTCCTAAAGTGCTGCTAAAACTCTGAACTCTCTCCTCGCTCCTGGGTGGAGTCACTGGTTTTTTCTACCCTATGGCAGCAGTGAAGGTTTGAAGTTACAAAACTACCAGCAGAAGCATCAAGAGCATTAAATGTCTAAGGACTGTTTATTTTTCCAGATGACTCAGTACCCCTTTCTTAGCTAAGAATTATTTCTCAGCACGTTAGGATGTGTCACAAGCTAAGAAACTTCACATGATTGATTATTTGGTATGAAGCATCCTGTTAGGAACTTAGTAAACAGGGGGGATGCTTCCAATTAGCAGGAAGGTTCAGGGTGGAGGGAAGAGAAAAATGCATCTGTGGCATGGAGTGCAGTATTCAAAGGTGCAAGTGGGTTCACAAAGAATGAGTCATAACTTCAGCTATCATAACATGCCAGTTTCCTTTCTAGAACCGAACAGCCAATAGTTCGGGTCTGTCTCCAGGTGCTCCTCAACCAGACCCAGTCCCAACTTGCTCCGTCTTGTGGCTGTGACCTTGATCTCCCCTGCCCTCAGTTTTCCCCTCTGTGAAGTGGCTAATTACTAAATAACTAAACTCCAAAGGGCACAGAGGCCCTTCACTCTGTCACACTCGGTGCTGCCACACGAACACTCTGAGGTGGTGCCAAAATTAAAGAGCCTCTATAAATTGATGACAGCCATCGGCCCCAGCGCTCCTGGCACTTTTCTCCTTCCCAGTGCACATGTTGCCTCACACCAGTAGGCCTTAAAAAGGCTCAGAGGCTGCACTTAGCACAGGCACAGGGAATGCATGTGACTCGAGTATGCTTCTGAAGGTGGCTCTCCCCAGGTCATCAGGTTTCAGTGCTCAGGGGTGTATGGGAAGAGTAACACCTTAACCTTCAAGCACAGCAAAATTTGCAAGAATTCCCAGTAGTCTTGCCTGGGAGTATTTCCCCTGCCAGTATTGCCCAAGTGATACAGGAGTGCAGCCCACAACACCCTGGGACAGGCAAAACACCACCACTGCTTAGTACTTAGTCACTAATACATCCCAGACCAAGGATTTATCTTGGAAGAGACTTTTGGAGGTCACCTAGTCCAATCTCCTGCTCAAGCAGGATTAATTCCCAAGTTGTTCATGCTAGACAAAGGCAGTATTTAAATGGACACTATCCTCAAATGAGAGGCCTAACACAAAGATTGATACAACATTGACCACTCATAGCTGCACCAAAGCAGTGATAAAGAACTGTGCAGAGAAACCTCTCTCCCAGTTCCTACCCTGCTGCAGTGGCTCTGTCTCACAGTTAGACTAATTTTTTTAAATCAGCATCACAGAGACACTTGGTCCCTCTCCATATATTTGTTAAAAGTTAGCACAGACCTCAGACAAGAGCTCAGAGTAAGATTCAGAAAGGGGTGAAGAATTTGTCAATCAAATATTCACTAAAATGACCCAATTTCTACTTCATTGAATAAGTCTGAGTACACAATAACCTGCTGCGGTAAACACTCTCTTCTCAAGGGCCCTTCAGTCTTACCACATTAAATGCAACAGACTGACATCAAATTCCAATACTGCACAACAAAGAACTCTTCACCAGTTATAAACCTCTGGAAGTTATTTATCCACTGCACCATTTTGAAGCGCTAAAGCTATCACCTTCACTATTTTTTCTTGATATTAAAGAGCTAACTTATATTTACTGCATTTTTTAGTTGGTTTTGAATGGAGAAATTATGGAAAACTTCATCCTAGCTAACAGAATTGGGTTGCATACAGTATTTTCGTCAAATGTGTGCAAACACATGAGTAGATCACCCCAGGGAACTGATATAAAGCAAGGGCATCTTCCAGATAAGGAGAGCAGGATTATGTACTCACTTTGAATGAACATCGGGGCACACAGTACGAAGAAAGGAAGACCTGTGTCCCCCCATCACACATTTCCAGCACCTCCCTTATGCTTTAGCACTTATGTAAATCAGACAGTTTTCAGCTAGATCAGTTCCCTGATCCAACTCAACCTGTGGCCATGTGAATGTTGGTGGCAAAACACAAGACTGGGACTTCTCCTTTCACTGCCAACCCAGGCTTATGTGGTGACAGTATCTCCAAAGAGATTTGGACAAGAAAAGGATCTCTTTCATTACAGCACAAACACCAATAGGCTTCACAAGAATGGTCTGCATGAATCTGCACTACTAACACGGCCATGGGAGCACTGAAAAAGTCTGTGTCTGAGCACTCAAGAGGCCAGTGCAACAGCTCTGACCAAGGTCTTATCAGTGGTGCATATCCTAAAAACCATTCCTACCCTGCCTGCATCCTAGGGTGAAGGCAATTTTAAAGAGTGCTGTTGCCTAGCAATCGAGTATTACTTTCCTTTTTAATCACAAGTTTGGAAACTGACACCTGCTCCCTATATTCCCAAGACCTGTAGTTCCATAACCATTCGGCTATTTTTTTTCCTTCTTTCTGCTAGTTACTCATCCACAAAAACAGGCCCCATGGAAAACCAATGGATGTTGCAAAGCAAATGCTGAGGCCTACTACCCAAAAGACTGCTGTCAAATACACAAAATAAACCAGGGAAAAATATTCTTCACTTTAATAGCAGTAGCCTGATCTGCACAAACAGTGGGGACCAACATCACCTTTATCCTTCTAAAAGACCAAAACAGACATGCTCCAGGCACCATAAAGATTTGAACTGCATCTGTCATCCATCATTAAAACACAGGAAATAAACCCAAGACAGTACATGCAATGCAAATACCTAAACCCCTACTCTACCACTGCAGGTTTATTTATAGACCAGCTGCCAGGGTGAACTACAAATGTGAACTATGGGACTCAATCCATTCACAGCTCTCCTCATAAAGGAAACAATGTGATTAAGGGCTGTGTGTTAAAAATACACAAGCTATTCATTACCAAGACATAACTGGCTTTACATTAATGACACACAAATAGGCCAGGATTCACAAAGAGGAATTAAGTCTTTTTTAACTCTGTTTATGAATAGGATTAGCTATTAAACAGGATATTTATTGATCCAAGCTACCATCAGAAACTCATTATAGGTACATGTGTTAACAATTTGGAAGCAAAACAAACCTCATTTTCCAGACCACAATCAGGAATGGCAGATAAAAAGAGATCTGAATACCTTTAAAAGAAAACTTACTTTTGATATTTTAAGTATTCAGAAGTCCCAACTTTTGTAAAGTAATTATGGCACTTACTGTTTTAGTATTCAAACACCTAAAGCCATTCTATATGTTCATATTCACAGCACTGTACTAAAATAGGGAGGGATTATTCCCAGTGCACCACCACAAAATTAAGCTACGGAGAGGACAATGCCTGTGTGAAGTCAAAGGAAATGAGCTGCAGAGCAGGTGCTGGGTTAACCCCAGAGGCTCTGCTCAGGTGTGATCTGTGGGGCTCAAGGTGAAGCCCAGAAAGGTCCCTCTCTGCCTTTGGAATTACATATGAATTCAGAGAACTAGCCACACTCCCATACCTTAATGCTGCCCACAAATGTATCTTTACTAGTTTTAGAAGTACTGAGGTCTCAAGAACAGGACAATGGTGGAAAGCCACAAGCTCAGATTCTGTTTCTGGCCCTGACCTGCGTGACCAGGAACCAACCAGCAAGGTGCCCAGATAGCAGTAACCATGCTGGGGGAAGCTGGGGCAGGAAGAATGACACAAACAAGAAGGAAGAGAAGGTGGGCAGCTGTGGCTCAACCATAAAAAAAAAGTCAAGAACCACTGACCTAGGCTAGTTGTTCACAGAACAAAGAGCAGCAGTGGCTCTGGGCCTTCCTGATAAAGCTACACCAGAAAAGCATGTCTAATAATGACAGAGTTCAGGCTTAAGAGAAATCTGACCTGGAGACAAAGGCATGTTTGCATCACAAGGCAGCACAGAGCTACCTGCAGCTTTGCTGGCACAAGCCTCGTTTCTCACTCAGAGATTTCCCAAAACGTGAGAAACTTCCCTAAACTCGGTTTCTCTCCTTCCAAACAAGACCCTGCCAGGTAAGCCTGGAGAACTCTCGAACCAGGTAAGTGAAGACAGCTCAGATGAGCATCTCTCTACTGCTGTTAAAAAGGCTGGCTGCCCACCTGCCTTTACTACAGAATTATTCACACTTTTAAGAAATCTGTCACACATTCTTCTCCCTCAAATTGCCTCCCCTTACTCACAGGACCCCCAAAGGAGCTTTTGGGAGAACAACCAGCAAAGCACAGAGTAGTGCCCACACTTCCCGAGTCCCCATGACACAACGTGAGTAAATGCCACACTTGTCAGGACACAGGAATTTTGGTCCTAACTTTGCTGCATGACTACTCATACCCACATAAGCCTAACTCCAGCAGTGCAGCCCCACATGAATTCTGAGCAAAGAAACTCTACTCTCTGAAGGACAAACGAGCAGGAGTTTCAGAATTGGGTTTTCCTCCTCCCTCCCCCAGGCCATACTGCTGGGGCGTGGACTGCAGCCCAAGGGAGCACAAGGTGCTGCTCTCAGTCATGCCATCTGCAGAGTGCAAGCGACACAAGGGCTCCAGGCTCGGCACACCCCAGGCTCCGGCTCCCAGCTGCTTTGTCGCGGTGTCACCACTCTGCTGCGTCACGTGCCACTCAAACTTGCCCCGTGCATCTTAGGGGACAGAGTTTCTCAATCCCTTCAGAGCAGCAGCCCACGCTTAGGGTTTACACGTTCCAGGCCCTGTGCACACAGCATCAGGGACAGCCCGCAAGAGGCTCCCTACGAGGGGCGGGCGGCAGGGCCGGGACGCGGGGGCAGGCAGGGCCAGGCCAGCCCCGGCGCCGCAGAGCATACAGGCGAGCATGGCCACGGCACAGCCCCAGCGCCCGGGGGCTGAGAGGGGCTGTCCGCGCCCCGAGAGGCGCGACCGCAGGGCCGGGTGAGGGCCTGGCGCCAGCGCCGGAGGAAGGCCAGCGCGCCGGGCCAGGCGGGCCCAGCACTGCCCCGTCGCTGGGCCCTCCCTTCTCCCGGGTACCGGCCCTGCCAGGCGCTACAGCACCGCAGCGCGCTACGCTGCGCTTCGCTCCCACCGTCCCGTCCCGTCCCGTCCCGTCCCGTCCCGTCCCGTCCCGTCCCGTCCCGTCCCGTCGTTCCCGGGGTCACCGCGCGCACCTCCGGCGGGAACACGCGCCCTGCCGCCCACCGCAGCCCGCCGCGCGCACGCGCGGCACCGCCCCCCGCGGCGCTGCAGGGCCGGCGGCTGTGGGTCCCGCCCCCGCCGGGGCCCCGCCCCCGCCGAGCGCAGCCGAGCGCAGCCGAGCCCCGCCGGACCGAGCCGAGCGAGCCCCGTCGGACCCAGCCTAGCGCAGTCGGGCGGTCGCCGCTCGCTGCCGAGCGCGGCGGGGGGCAGCGCGGTACCGCAGCGCCCGGCCCAGGGGGGGCCCGTCCGCGCCTGACACGGCCGCCGGTAAGCGAGTGGGGACCTGCGGCACGGCTGGGGGGCGCGGCTGCCGCGGAGCCTCTAGGCCTGGCGGGGGCTTGCCGGCGGGGGACGGGGTGGGGGCGGTCGTGGCGCCGAGGCCGGGCCGGGCCGGGCCCCAGAGCCGATGCGCGGAGCCCTTGTCGGGGGCGGCGGGGCGGGGGGCGCCGCTGCCATCTTGGGGCGGAGCGGGGCGGGGGGCGCGCCCGGTGCGGCGCCCGTGCGGCGGCCTGGCCTCCCCCACCCGTGCCCCAGGGCCCGCTGGGGCTTCTTTCCGCCTCGCAGGCGCCCGTCCTTTGCCGTCCCTCTGCTCCGCGGCTGCTGGGTACCGTGGTTTGAGCACCCCGGGGGTCACCGGCCCCCTTCCCGCGGGGCGGCACCGGCCCCGTCTCGCCTGCTCTCACCGCTTTTGTGCGTGCTCGGGGAGCTGCTGCCGCCCCCCCCTCCCTGCCGCTCGTCCGGGCGCCGCTGCCATGGCGAGCAGCAGCGAGGCAGCAGGGATGTTTCGAGGGTTGGAGTGTCGAGCAGGTTTCTGATACCGCCCTGCTTCTTCTACCCTGGAATACTTGGCGAAGGGCTGTCGGATGGGGTTCGTGTCCCTGGCCAGGTAGCCAAGCAGCCCCTTTCTGCTCTTGTCTCGATTGCCAGCCCCTCCACATCAGCAAACCATGTTTTTATCTCCTGTCCTGGAGTGCGCCCTGTATAGCTACCTGCTGGAGAAAGCATCAAAATCTGCAAGGTGGCTGCAGTCAACCTGGTGTCCATAGAAGGTTTGGTAGCTCTCAGCTGGATGGAGACCATGTGTTTTGGGGTTCTGAGCACCTCCCTCCCTTGCTCTCCCCATGAAAGTAGTTAGAAGCAAAAGGCCTATCAGTGTGTGTTCAGGGTGGCTAATTTAGTTGTGCATAGTCCTCGAGGACTCCCGTCTCCTCTGGATTTGTCTGTTACTATGAAAGTGTCCTTCTCCATCACGTCATGCTCTGGAGTAAGCACACATGGAAAGCCAGGGGTTGCAGGGCAGGAGCATCCCGTTAGCAGCAGTCCCATTAGCAAAGCCACTGAATGGTTGCATGGCACAAGTGCTCCTTGGATGATCTTGCAGACGCCCCACCTGAGTGTGGGACAGAGCCTTTGCAGGTGTATTGCAGGAACCAGTACCCTTCCCCTCCAAACACTCGTGCTGTATGGTCCCTAATAGCTTTGTATTCTCTTAACGCTTCTGAGAGAGTGGAAAGCCAACCACTCAGCTCCTAACTGACTCCAGGAGGACTCTGTTCAGGCCAGAAATAGCAAAGCATTAAGGACTACTTCTAATGACTGCAATTAGCTGGTGTCTACCTAGGAAAGGCTTTTTTCCTCTCGAGCCTTTTAGTAGTAGGAATACACTATCTTTATGGGGAGAGAAGTCCATTCTACAGTCTTCGCCTGGATACCATAAGAGCAAAATAAACATGAAAGAAGATGCCTTTGAGGGGGTTGGGAAGAGGCTCTGGTTTGGCTCATAAGTATGTTTTGTTGCTCTAAGTTTGCTCTATTTTTGTCTGTTCCTGTCTTCAATAACCTTGGAAGGAACTGAAGCTACTGTATTTTCTGAGGGTGTCGGTTTTCTTCTCAAGAAGACGTTGCCGTGAGGCTTTGCAATGTTCCATTTTTTTGCCCTTTGACCAGAGTGCAGTGCGACTATCCTGAACTGTCCTGGAGCCATGAGTTGAGCCAAGAAAAGAAAAATACCGAGTGTGCTTTGCTTCTTGTTTGTTTGAGTTTCTAAAATTTTTTTTCTTTCTGGGTTTTTAAAATATCCTTGGTTATATTTTTTAGCTTTCTTCAGCAACAGAGTGGGTTAGGAACTTGCTCTGAGGGTTTTCTAATACTGTTTTTGTAAAAAAAAAAAATCTTCATGAAATTATTTCATTCTTGGAACTAGAACTGTCAGAAAATCCCAGGTAGCATGAGGTTTGCAATAAAAGCCTGAGAGCTGGCAGTGCCAAGGCCCTGCTTTTTGTCTGTTGCTAGTTGCACTTTCCCTGAGCCTCCTGTCATGGTGAGCCTTGCAGCGTCCTGCCAGCGGCTCCTCTGACACCCTCCTGTCCATACTGAGGGGCAGTGCCAGCCTGCATCCTTCCTATAAGTGCCCCATCCTGGCAGCCAGGGTGAGGCTGTATGCTGAAGTCCCAAGGACTCCGCAGGCAGCACCTCCCGCTCCCAGGAAAGGCAGCTGCGACCTGCGTTGTGTCTGACGTGAATCGTGCGCAGCCGTGGGGTGCCGGCTTCGTGAGGGAGGAGGCCCTGCATGTAGGATATTCCGTGTGCGCTGCTAATTGCAGGCAGTGCTGGTTATGGATACTGTGCATGATTTGCATATCAAAGCATCTGAGAGCTCTGCCATGGGTAGGGATGGGCAAGGATGATAAGGATTGCTGGAAGCTGGGGCCAGATCTTCCTCGAGGCTTTTCGTGGTAGGCTGAAGATGAACGGAATGTTTGGAAAATGGAGTTTGTCTCCATGTCCTTGAGTGACAGCACCGTAAAGGCTTTTTTAATCTAGGTGCTCCTTTTCAGGGGTTGGGAACCAAGCAGTTCTTGGTGGCAGGGTACTCTGCTTCCTGCTGCTCCTGCCACTGAGAGCTTGCTGGGCAGCCCACAGTGTTGAGCCTGGGAGCCGTCCCCTCTCCTGGTGGGTCCTGCAGCAACTGGCCAGTGTGCCAAGCCCGCTGCCTCTTCTCCATGCTGCCTTTCACACAAGGAGGCAGAGGCCCAGCTTGGAGCTTTGAAGCAAAGGAGCAGGTTTGTTACTGGCTGAACTGGCTCTGCAGGGTCCCAGGCCTTGCCTGATGGCTCAAGAGGCATTGAAGGGGGACGGGGAGCGGCAGAGCCCCGAATGGGCCATGGCTTCTGAGATGCTGCGTGAGTCAGAGGAAGATTTGCCTATGTCTGGTCTCAACACAGCTGTCTGCTGTTCCTCCTTATTCTGGAAATGAACCTGGGGAGCTTGGAGCTTGCTTGTAGGCTGAACTGCAAACTGAAATGCAGATTTCCAGGAAGGGAGAGGGGTGGGAGGGAGTCCCTGCATCCCTCGGCCACTTTGATCTTAGCAAGTTCTGATGCTCTAGCTCTGAAGGACCACACTGTGGGGCAGCTGGCCTCTCTGAAGGTAGCTTTATGTTCATTGTGGGAGCGCCTGCTGCCTGGAACTGCAGCCCTCGCCCTGTCTCCTGTGCCTTGTGCAGCTCAGGCTGTTGCTGGGAAGGACTACTCACCTCTCTATCCATATGGGGACTTGATTTGTGCAGGGACCTGCCTCAAGCATGGCCTTCTTGGAAGTCAGCTCTCTGCCTGCAGCCTTCATCCTGTCAGCAGCCCTCTGGTTTGTTCAGGGTAATGAGTTAGGGGGCAGGCCTGATGCATTGCCTAGAAAGTTGGTTAAAAGGAGAAAAATGAAAATCAAGAAAGGAAAAAGAAATGCATGCGCGTACGCACTCTGCAACAGAGAGAGGGTGAGATGCGTGAAGTCAGTGCCGAGCTTGTAGAGCAAAGGCTTACAGTATGAAATGGCTTTTCTCTGAGTCTGCAGGCCTGTGGTTGGCACTGCCTTCTCTCTTCATGTCCTTCCAGCATGGAGCTGGGTGTCTGCCCTCTGCTCCAAATACAGATTAGCTGCAGGAAGCCTAGGACTCGCTTGCTTGTGAGATGCTTGTGAGACTTGCTTGTGAGATGCAGAACCCTTTCCTCCATGTTTTTCTGCACAGTGCTTGCTGACCATTACAGGGTTATCTTTGCATGCTCCCTGTGTGTTCCCAGCACAGTGCTAAGCAGTGCTGGAAAGGCTTCTGTTCTCCCCATGGCTCTTGCATGTTGGTGTTGCCTGCCTGCCATTCTTCCTCTTGTTTTCAAGTCCCTTCCTCCCCTCCTTCATAAAGCCAGGCCAGGGAGTGGAAAAGCTTTCCCAGTATCTCAGTGCTCTTCTCAGGCCAAACTCTTAGAGTGGCTACGCAGCTTATATGAGCAAGATAGGGCTATGCTGGCATAGCCCACTGCATCTTTTGAGCAAAGTCTCCTGTTCTTGATGTACTTTGGTGTAATTGTTGATGCCAGCAGCCTTTGCCCTCATGGTTATTGTGCTGGGAAGAGAGAGAGGTCTTGTTTTATGCATGCTGTTTTTCCCCAGAGAAATTAGCAGTTGGTAGTACAGGTCTGGCTTAAAGCAAGGTTTCGAAGATTCCCGTTTGTGTTGGCTGTTTGTGCTATTGCATTAAAGAAAAGGGCTGGATCTCTTAAGGGACTGTGTTTGAAAGGTGACACATTGCATCAGCACAAGAGAAAGCAGTCACAGGCAGGATTCATGCTGCCTGTTTTCAGTATGTTCTGCAGTTGATTTCCTGAACCACCACAGCTGTCATACCTCTGAGCAGCAAGCTGAAAAACCTCCCTGCCTTTTTCTGTCTGGAAGAGTGGCTACTGCAGACCTTTCCTGTCCTTCTGTTCCCTCTCACCTCCTAGAAGGACTGTATGCTGCCAGAGCTACTTGTATCCCTTCCTTGGATGTGCTCATCCCCTCTGCACCCCTGTAATTCTGTGTGCAGAGCAGTTGCTTGCTCTGACACCCTCTTCCCTTTCCCCTAGGGATGTCATCACTGGTTTCTGTGCAGGTCTCTGTTCCCAGCTCAGTGCAGAGCATCACCCTGCAGACACCCAGCTGCCACCAGTGATGTGGCCTCTGGCTCTGTCACGCCAACAAGGAGATCATGTGGTATTGCCTGTGGGGAGATGTTGTGCTCTCTCCTGTTGACCAGCATGGAAGAACTGCTCTGACAGGCTCCCTTAAATCATCCAGCTGTCTCCTGATGTGTTGCTGACATGGGTCAGGGGGAAGAATGCTACTCTTACAAGTGCAGTTTCGCGTGAGAGTGCATTTAGTAGGAGAGTTGTGTGTTGGCCTGGCCCTGCTTTTGCCAATTAAACAGTGGCTTTTAGTAGACTGTTGCAAGTCCCTTCAAAGTGGGGGGATGAATCTTGGCATGATCTTGTACTTAGAGGAAACTCAGATGGCAGCAGGCCTTGTCTTCTGCTTGAAATGATTATCAACATCTGATGTCTTCTGCTGGAGGGTAGAGAGTACTTGGCAGTGAACCAGACTGGGGATGGTCTCTGCAGATGGCCTCAGGATACTTGGGCCCTTGAGCCAAAAATTTAGTGCCTTTGGGGGTCCCAAGGAAGATCTTAAAAGGGATTCATCCCTCTGCTCTGTGTGCTAATGGTCTATACTGCCTCTGTGTGAAGCCATTGAGCTCTCGAGGCTCTCAGGTGATGCTGGTAAAGCTGACATCTTCTCCAGGATGACTGTGTATGCAAGTTGGTGATTTTGCTGGGGTTTAAGTCTACGTTTGAGGCATAGACCTGGAAGTGAATTATTGTGTGTCTGCTGAACTGCGATAGCTGCCCAGGGACTTGCTATTACTCACAATGCAGAAAAGGCAATCTTGAGTTGGCGTTAGTCACAAAGTTATAAATCTGAGAGGAAGGAACTGGGTTTGCAGTGGATGCAAAACTCAGTGTGAACTCCCAGCTAGGGCAGAAGGAGCTTATGCAACTATTGGGTAGAAGAAGGAATTAGCTCCTGGCTACATGGAAAAGAGGAACAAATAAAATGTGAGAACTCTGTCTTCACCTTGCAAAGAAGATCGGGGTAACGTGTTAATTTTAAAAGTAAATCCAAACACAAATCAGAACAGGTGACGAGACCATTTTGGTAAATTAGATGTGGTCATGTGGGCAAAACCTTATGAAATTTCCCTGAAAGTATTTATAGACTAAGGCAACTTTTACACGGTGAGCAGCCACCTGAGACACCATTTAGTAAAGAGAGGTTCTGAGGTTTGATCCCTTGAAGTGCAGGGGAAAAGAATTGGACTACATCCAGCCTGTCTAAATAATCTAGCATAAACAGTTAAGTAGTTAGTGTTTCTTCTGTTAAGGAGGTGGGAGAATATGCTGCTTAAAAATCCACCAGCATGCATTTGTCTGGAACGTACTGTATCAGGTCGGTCAACGCCCTTGCCTGAGAGGATGGCCTGCCTCATAGCTGAGCGGGGGCGATGGATGTAATAGATCTTGAATTAAGTCAGTCTGTGTCACTGCCCCAAGTGTCAGCCTTATAAACAAAGGAGGAAGGGGTAGGAGGTGAGAAGCATCCCTTATGTAGGCCTTCATCTACTTGCAAAGCTGTACTCAGAAAGGTTCCTATCTGATGAGACCCTGGCTAGGCAGGGCAGGGGAAGATGTTGTTATTGCCAAAGTTTGGGAGTAGGGTGAATTAGTGCTTTTCTGGGGAGCAGAAAAACACGAGGAAAGCCTTGTGCCAGGCCATGTGAGGAGTGACCTCTAAGGTGCAGGAAGCAATTAGTGCTCTCCTTTACACAGATGAGGTATTGCTGAAGGGCCAGACTCAGAAGTAGTGCAACTCTTGGAGAAGGATGTGTGCAAACAACAGAGTATCCAGCAAAGCAACAAATTATTAAGGTCTTTAGAAGTATGTAGTGGGAGGACGGATGAGAATAACTAGGGCTGTGTAGCCTGAGGAAGAAAAGGTGAAAGAGGGAACTTCATGGTCTTGAAGAACGTACAGCAGTGTACTTTTGTAGAAGTCTGTAGTTGTGATGAAGACAGGGTAGGAATTCACTTTACCTGTAATGAAGGAGTTCAAACTTAATGGTTTCCTGTAATATCAGTTGGGATACTGAAGCAGAAATTGAGACTATCTTGAAGGGTGTTTAGTGGAGTTGAGGGGGTGTGTTTGTTTTGGGACAAATTAGCTAAAAGTTTGTAGATATGGATGACTTGCAACTGACTGTGCCTCAAACAAAGAATCTTGTCAGATGACCTATTAAGGACCCTTCAAGCCTGGCAGTTGTATGAAATGTTTTACATCTGGAAAGGCAGCAGTGAGTAGCCCTAAGAATGAGACTTTACTGCTATAGGTAATGCTGGGGAGACTGATACTAAAATATGCTGTCTAAATCCAGTGTCAGTGCTCAGAATAGGCTGCTGAAAAATTGAAGAGAATGCAGAAAGGAGTTACAAGATAATCTGAGGCTGGAGAGATAGCTTTATCATGGGAATCATAAGGAGATCAATCTGTTTATCTAATCAAGGAAAAGATTAAGGTGAGACTTGGTTATCCTACATAAGCATAACATACCTTATGACTGTGTATCATAGCTTGGTAGGGTAGAAATGACAGACCGTGAACAGTGGCAAAAAAAACCCGTGGTGAGATGCTAGAACTGCAGTCACCTTCAGAGCCATGCAGCCAGCTCTGCCTTCTCCCTTTGCACATGTGGAGATCCCTGTCTTTGCCTGTTAATTTTTTAGTGCACCTCTGTTCTCTGGGCTTCTTGTTCTTCTTGCTTGTTGTTCCTGTCATAGTATGTGTCTAAAGTCTTTCTTTGAGACCCTTCTACCTTATGAGGAGACATCTCCAGTAAAAGAAAGCGCTCACTTGGCCCCAGCTAATGTAGGGTGCCACCCTGACAAACGTATGCCTGCTCTCTGTGTATGTGCCTCTGGAATTGTTCCCTGCCTCTCCTCGCCCCAACCTGTCATCTGCTTCCAAATGATTGATAGCATCCCTTCTTCTGTGGTGCGTGGCTTCTTTGCCAAACCGGTACCTGGGAGCAGCCAGCACCTAACACCCATCCAAACTCAGCACCCTGTCTGGTGAAAATGATGAATGAAACCAAACGTCACCCTTGCCTCTGGTTCCTGCCAGCCTGTATTGCAGTGCTCTGTCACATAGAGCTGCTGGTTTATTTAGGGTCATTATGCCTGTTTGCAGTCCATGAGATGACATTTCTTCCGTAGTCCAGTGAAGAGACCTCAAGAGGGAGACTGGGTGAGATGCCGGAGCAGATGGCTCACTAAAATCTTGCTACATCCATGATTTCCCTTTCACCCACTAACGTTGTAATGCTGTTAAAAATAAAAATGATCCAGTGTGCCTGACAGGATGTATCTCTCCTGCTGCCTAGTGCTCCTGGAATCTTACACTCTCTGTCTTCATGTTTTATTACCGCCTGGGGTAGAAGGGGAATTTCAAAGCTAGTAGATAGCTCCTGACTATGGTTTCAAGTCGGGGAAAGCAAATGCTTTGATGTGCTTTAAAGAAGAAGGTGGGGGGGGAACCCAGCGTTTCACTTCTTTATTTTGTTTTCTTTAATGCTGTGTTCAGTTTGATGAGAGCAGAGCTTTGGTTTGCAGGGAATAACCCCAGTAAGCCTTTGTGTTTTCCTCTGGGGAGTCGAATGCTACAGGGTGGAACAGCTGGCATTGTTCCAGAAGGGTCTTGTGGAGTAGGAGCCGTAGCTCAGCTTTCCTCTGATGGGTAAGGGGTGAGGAATGCACCTTCGCAAGTAAAAGGCATAAAAAACGTGGTGTGGTGGCAGTACTTGAGCATGGGCTGGGTCTTGTCTCTAAGGTGCTTTAGGTGCCTCCTTTACAACACCTGCAGCTTCTGGCCTGTTTGATGCGTAGGACTACCTGTTTTGATTGCTCTGCTGATACATTATTTTAGCAAAAAATGCTCCTGCTTCTAATGTCTGGTTTTATTCCACCACCTCAAAACACTGAGAAGCAGTTTTGCCAGTATAACTGCACCTCCATCAGCAGACTTATGCCTGTGGAGACATGTTGATTGCTTGGGTCTTTGTCTCTGTGTCTGACACAGCTGTGCTTGCAGATGTCTCTGGGGTTGGCTGGGTACAAAAGATCAAACAGGATCTCTAGATGGAGCTTGGAAATCTAGGGAAGACAAGAGATGGGGCAGTCAAAGTAGAGGAGGTATGTGGTTTTATTGAGCCTGTTTTCAAAATACATAGGAGCGACTGATGTCTGGATAGAAAAGCACTGCTGGAAATGTGTGGCTGGTAAATAGAGCCTCCTGGCTGTTTCCATCCTGTCAGTCATCCTGATCAACCTCTAATTGCCTCCCAGCCCACTCCAACATTTCAGAGCATCCCTTCACTTGGAATGTACATTTCTGATAGTGAAGCCCGCCCTTCCTACGAGCTCCTCCTTCCCTTCCTATGAGCTCCTCCTTGCTGAGCTGGCTCTGGACACTCCAAGCAGAGCTCTGGGGCAACACTCTCTCTTCCTACCCCAGTGCCAGGGCTTGGCAGCCTTGATATTCCTGCTCTGCCTACCTGCTTAGGTAGGTGTACATTTTCATACCCTTTTTGCCTGCAGGAGCCATGTGCCAGGCAGATTTCAGTATCAAACAGGGTTTGAAACTCAAATATGGTTGGAGGGGGGTGGTTTGAGTTTGGGTTTTTTTTGGTTTCTTGGCTTGTTTTTTTTTATCTGCCCTTTCTTCTTAAGGTAGAGGATGGGGTGGGACAGGAACAGCTGTCCCATCCCTTGCTAAGCAGGCAGGCAAAAAGGTCTAGGAGGAGGGCCTGCTGGTGCATAAAATCATAGAATATGCTGAGAGACCCATCAGGATCATAGAGTCCAACTCCTGGCCCTACGCAGGACACCCCAAGAATCACACTGTGTTTGAGAGTGTTGTCCAAACTTGAACTCAGACAGGCTTGGTGGTATGTGGGAAGAACCTCCTGCTCCTTCCCCAGCACTGTGGTGCTAAAGCAAATACCAGAGGGACTAACCAAGATGTGGTTTCTACTCTCCTAATCTGATGGTTGTGGATATAGGGGGAAAAGAAAAATTGTCAGGTATATGTGCTACCCATGTTGGGATCCCCCAGAGGGCTGGGTACTGGCTTGGCCCTAGTGTGAACTTGAACCCTACCTCTCCAGGTGGGAAAGAACTAAGGGAGAAGGTGTGACAGTGGAGACAAGCAACAGGTAGCAGGAGGAGACATGTAATAGCTGTACCCTGTGTACAATGAAAAGTCCATGGATGGGGAGCAGCAGCTGGGTGCACTGAGCACCCTGCAGCCCCACTGCTCCTTGCAGATACTCAAAGGTGAATGCTGCCTGCAGGCAGGAGGGGCTGTGCCAGGGCTGGCAGGGAGTCCTGTGACTCAGGCCAGAGGTGGACAGGGAGTGTTTTATTCTTCTCATTCTTTAAGTCAAACTTGCTGCTTGGTGCCACTGCCCCCTCCCTGAAGGCAGTGAGTTTACCTGGTCCTGAAGAGTCTTAAGTGCTGACCTTGGATGGAAGATTAAACTAACAATGGCAAAACTTTGTAAGGTGTGCTGCTGCCTGCCTGGCACCTCCCTGGGTGCTTGGAGATGACCGAGCTGGCGGAGGCAGCGTGAAGCTTGTACTCTTGCAATTACCCTGGCAAGCAACTGGGAAACAATCCCAAACCATCTTTGGTTATGATCCTGTGGCTACTTACAAGACAGGTGTTGCTTATCTAGGAGTTTGGTAAGTCCAGAAGCCGCTGCAGAAGAAGTGGTAGCAGGATAGCGAGAGTCCCCTGCCACTTTCCTGGACCTTACCAGTGGGAACAGAAGTCTATAGCTCCAGGATGTACCCTTAACTCCTCGAAACTCAACAGAGATTTCGGCTGACTGTAGGTAGGGGTGCAAGCAGCAAGAAATACTTGTGTGCTGCTAGTATATCTCATCTGGAAAGTGGAGTGTCTTTCCAATGCCTGGAAAATAAGTACGTGATCTCCCTGGGAGAGGTTGTGTGTGGTTCTGATGGACAGGGGCATGGACCAGCATGCCCACAGTCATGCAGCTGTGTGGGATGCAGAACACAGCCAGGTTCTCCTGTGTCATGGATCCACTCTGCTTCACTGCTGCTCTCTAAAGCAGAGTGCTGACACCTCACCCTCTGTCTCGGGGTGGTGGGGATGCCAGAGGCAGGCTGAATGCGTGGTCATGAGCAGTGGGGAGTGACTCAGTGCTGGGGGTGGGTGAATCGGTGCTGGGAGGAGTGAGTGGGCTGGGGCATGGGTGGGGATGGCCGGGAGCTGCCACATGGATGTGTGGGAAGCTGGCAGAGAGTGGGGACCCAGCAGCAGGTAGTGAGGTGACCCAGGAGGATGAATAAGAGCAAAGCATTATCCTAGGCATGGGCAATGCTGCTGGTGCCTTCACCTCTGGCAGTGGATGGAGTACAGAAACCTGTACCCCCACTGAGCCCATGGCTTGTTGGTGAGGAGGAGCCATGCTGAAGGGATGATGGCATATGAGGGCAAGCTGAGTGAATGGCTTATAGCCAAAACTTGTTATGCAATTGACCAGCAGTTCCTGGGCCCTATGTGTGACAATGCCCCGTGCTCCTGCAGCTGAGGTGGTGTGCTCCAGGCATGCCTCTGGACTCCAGGCCTTGGCTGAACATGCACCAGAGCTCAGCTGAGGCTTTCTGGTAAAGTCCCTGACACCAACCCTCCCTTGTCCGTTAGGAAAGGTTAAAAACTCAGAAATTGATCCAGCCCCTTAATGTAAATGTGCATCCTAGTCAGCCCATTTGGGGCTGGTAAGTGCAATGGCATAGGAGATAGATCTGGGAAATGACAGAGGGGAATGGAGCCAGGAGGTCCATTACCAGTTTGGTAGGATGGAAGAGGTGTTGGCTATTTGAGGACAGGAAGGCAATAACTTTCTTAAAGATGGAGGGGAAAATGTGAGACACTAAAAATTTTCCTGGCATCAGGAGATGTCTGGATGCAGCCGTGAGGGAAAAATGGAAAATGCGGTGATGGCTCTGGGAGGAGCCAGGATTGGTACCGTTTGTTTCACCTGGAAGGACTTCAAGACTGATCTGCCACCATATGGTTGTGCAGTTCAATAACATCTGGTGGGGTCTCTTCCTAGCCACCCAGGAAGGGGTATAGCTTGGACACGGGAGAAAGTCTGCAAAATTTAAGGAGCCCTAGGAGGCACTTGTTTCTTGCCTGCTGTTGCTCAGGAGTGTATTCTTGGACAGTATCCCAAACATGAGACAGTGCCTTGGGGAGCTGGAGTTGTAATCCCTCTCCTCCCCCTACCCCACTTTGAGACACATAGCAAACTTTGTAGTGCTCATCTCTGCCAACTGCTGAAGGCTGGCATCACTAATGCCTCAGTGGTTAGGTGTCCTTGCTTTATACAGCCCTGCTAATCTAACTCTTCCGAGGGGCACTGAGCAAATGGAATGACAGAGTGACCATCCAGAGCTGAGGTGGGTGAGGGTAAGCAGTGGGGGCTGCCTTCCCACCCACCTGCCAGAAGACAGCTGGCTGGTAGGGTCATGGTTCCCCTGGAGATGCGTATTGCCTGAAGAAGCTCTGTCAAAGCACTTTAGCAACCAGCAGTGCTTTGAGCTGCTGGAAGAGGGGCACAGGAGCTGTCAAGAGGTTTTCAGAGACTTCATGTTGAATTGATATTTCCAACACCTGCTGGCACTTGGTGCTTCCCAAGCACAGAGCAGGCAGCAAGGGGATGTTGGCACAGTCATTTGTGCTGGATCTGATCTCATCCTTTCACAGGAAGATAGTCCCAGAGCTTAAGAATCTAATGTTAAAAAAGGTTAAGTGTGCCCTTGAGTTTCCTTGCATTGGTGAGAGAGCTACAGGTAATCAGCCATGCTGCAGCACCCAGCCCTTAGTGACCCTCCCATGGTCCCATCATCTTCCTATGACAGAAGAAAGTTCCCTTGCTCATGCTCCATTGAGTCATCTCATCCTCCGCTTCCAAGGAGAGAGTGCTTGGTGTTGGTAAACAGCATGTTATAAATAGGCAGCTGATGCTATATTGGAAGGAGTTTTCTCTGCTGGTGAGCACAGGCTTAGAAGGACTGTGCCTGGAAGCTGTGAACTCAGCTGAGGCATGCAGGGGCACTGGTGACCCCTCATCAAGGGACTGCTGTGCGTATGGCTGAGGGGATGCTTCCTGAGCTCCAGCTTTGTTTCCCTGGCCCTGGGAAACCGTCCACAGCTTCCCACCCCTACCAGCCCTGCTGGGCCTCTCACTACAAGGATGTTGAGGTGTTGGAGCATGTCTAGAGAAGGGCAATGGAACTGGTGAAGGGTCCAGAGCACGGATCTTTTGCAGAGTGGCTGAGGGAGCTGATGGTGTTTAGACTGGAGAAACAGAGGCTCAAGACACCTGAACCTTCCTGAAAGAAGTTTGTAGCCAGGTAGGGGTCAGTCTCTTCTCCCAAGTAACAAGTGATAGGACAAGAGGAATTGTCTTTAAGTTGTACCAGAGGAGGTTTAGGTTAGATATTAGGAAGAATTTCTTTGTTAAAAGAGTGGCCAGACATTGGAACAAGCTGCCCATAGGTGAAATCACTGTCCCTAGAAGTATTCAAAAAACGTGTGAATGTGGCACCAGGTTTAATGGTGAACACAGCAGTGCTGGGTTAATGGGTGGACCTGATGACCTTACAGGTGTTTTCCAACATTAATGATTCTATGAATCTATGATGTGTGGATGGGGTATTGGAAGAGTCTAGAAAGCAGGTAGGATTCAGGAGGAAGGAATACAGCACATGGCTGTATTGGGCTACAGTTATCCCTGAGGGTCTGCAGGTGTTTCATGTAGTGACAAATGTACTGCCACTGGCAAGCACTGGGGTAAAACTTGGGGCTTGATAGATGTCATCTTCCTCCTGTTGAGATGGTCCCTGACTTGGGAGAAGGTGTAATAGCCAGCATCTGTGTGACTCTCTCAAGATGAGCAGGTAACTGCCCTGGGATGCTTTCCAGTGCCCACCAGGCTGCTGGGTGGAGGGCACCAAGCAAAGGATCTCTCTTCCATTGCTGTCAAGTCACACACACACATCCCTATGCCTGTGCCACTTGGAGAGCAAGTGCTGACCCTAAAACACTGCTGGGGCTGTGGATTTCTGATGAGCTGCAGTAAATGAGTCACACACACACGCCCTGTGTATGTGCATGAGGTGGAGCCCAGCAGAGCTGCATGTGGCAGAGCTGATCTCAGAGCTCTCGTCACTGACTCTGACAGGACGTGTGTCCCTGCCACCAGACTCAGCAGCCATGCCTGGTGGCTGGCACCACTGCTTCAATGGAGACCTGATTTCCGTATGTAGGGATTCTCGGAGTCTTTAACTGGGATGCCAGTCAAGTGGCGTAAGCAGAGGGCAGGGTGCCAGTTGTGAAATTCCAGCCTCCTCACTCACAGGGCTGTAGCAGGATTGCTGTGGCAAGCCTTGGGCATAAACAGGTGGGCAGGGCAGCAGCAGTGGTGCTGGCTGCCCGGGAGGAGAGGTTTGAAGAGGTGCTGCTCTCCTGCATACCTGTACTTTCCACTTTCAGGCCCTGGAGGACTAAGTGTGGCTGTCAGGTTTGTTCTGGGGGCAGCCACGTGCCTTCCCCTCTGGATGCTGGTCTGGGAGGTATGTTCAAAGCCCCAGCAATGTAGGGTGCAGGCAGGATGTACCCACTGCAGGAGGCTGTGTTTCAAGGAGCAGCTGTGAGTTGGTATGCCTGGGTGATTTTAGGCAAAGGACAGCTGACTTTGCAGCCTTCCCCCCTATTAAACAGGAGGGTGACTGGGGAAAAGAACAGCTGGGCTTTCCAGGGAGCTCTCGGAGGGTGATGGTGGTGGCTTTTAGATTCAGGGCAGACTGAATCTAAAAGCTCCCCAGTTTGAGGAGTGGAGCCTGCTGCTTAAGTAAGCGGTGTTGTCTGCATTATCTGGGTTGTGTTTTAAGCCATGTACACCTAAATCTGCCTAGGGCTTTCTTGTGAAGTATTGATCTGCCTCTTCTGAGCTGACTGGGACATGTTGGAAGAGCCAGGCAAAAGGCATCCCAGGAATAGCCTGACTGGCATGTGAAATGAGGCAGTATCACTGCACTTTATCCATTGATAAAAAGCAAAATGCCATGTGAGAGACTTCTGCCTCATCTGTAGTGCGTAGAACATCTTTCCGTGCCCTGATCTGAAAAGTGAATGTTAGGAAGTCTCTCCTCCATAATACATTAATGGAGTTTGCCTCTGCCTTTGGTATCTGTAGATTCCCTGCTTCATTAGAAGTGCAGGAGACTCTGGATCATACAGCTGCTTGGGTAACTCTGAGGGAACTTGAGTGCTTTAGTGCAGGAGACCTTTTCAAAATACCCTGTAACAAAAATGGAGACACAAAGGCTTTGTTGATTGTATTTGTTTCCCAAGAGCCAGGCAAGCCCTGATGCTGATGATCAGTTGCAAGTCTGGCAACAAGATTCAGGTGTGTCCTTCTCTGTAAAAAATGAGACAAGTGTGATGTTTTAATGTTTGTTGATATAAATGGGAAAACTGAAGTTCACCATGTAACAGTTGACACTTGTCAAACTACTATGTTTATTTGAAAATTAAAAAAAAAGCTAGCTTTCTCCTCTCTCTGTGGACAGTTTGGGCACCATGGGAAGCAGCTGTGCTGGAAGGAAATGGGAAGCAAGAGGATGAGATAGGATGACAGGGTGCTGGGTTTTAGATATTTGGCCACGATGTGACTGAAAGAGAACCCTTTGGCCTCTCGGGCTCAGAATGCAAAGAGGTTGTGCTGCAGAGCAAGGAGACCACAGTACCATTGTCCCTCTGGCTCCAACCGTATCTATGCTTTAGATGTTTGGGCAAAATATGGCTAGAAAGATGCTGAGCACACAGACATCAGCTGTGGAAACAGAGGCTGTAGAGGTGTGCTTGGAAAAGTTACAGGTGTACAGGGTTTAGCTTGAGGAGAGTGGAGGCAGAAGCAAGGAATCTTCCATCCCCTTCATGAGAAAGGAGAAGTATTTTTGGAGGAGCAGCAAGAAGAAGAAATAATGAAATTTGGAAGCAGAACTGGGAGGAATGGTGTGCCTTTCCAGCCTACCAAAATCATTTCCCCAGGAAGGGAAGAAAGCTTTCTGGTCTAGGATCATTTATTTAACCAGTTGCTGTGATGTGTATGGCAGGAACCTATTTCTCATCATCAAAGAAAAGTTTTGATTAAGATACTTGGTCTTTGCTGCCCCTACCCTGAGACACTCAGCTGGGGCTGGGTTGGTAACTGGTGCACATAGCCAGAGTTCAGAGAACAGTCTTGAAAAAGAGCTGGTGCTTGAAGTAGAGCACAGTGCTCAAGTCTGTCCCTTTTTGGGTAAACACTTTAATTTAGCCATGTACTTATGTTGCAATGGGTTCAGTGAAGGTGTTCCAATAAAAGTATGTACTTAGGAGCTTTCCTGAGCAGGGGTCATTTCTTTTATATGAAGATTCTTCAAGGAATATCTTAAAAAGCTGCCAAAGATAGATTTGCACTGGGAGAAATACTGGGAGAAGTGTTAACCTCATCTGGGATATTAATTAGTAATTTATCTCAGACTGCCATAATCTACTAATTGTTTTTATGCTCTTGCTCCTGTGGTGTGTTTGGGAAGGCCAGGCAAACTTCATGCCTATAAGGAAAATTCTGGAGGAACTGCTTGTTGTTCTGTTGTGTTGTATCAGAGGCCTCAGCCACAGCTTTGGGTGGCTTGTCTTTTTATGCTATACATGTGCTATGTTGTCTTGATCATCAAATGAGGTATGGAGCAGCATGTTCACTCATGTGAAGCACCAAAAATCAGTTTTGTTGTTTCAAGGTACCCTGATTGCCTTTGGGGTCTGCTGGCTCCTTTTTTTTTTGGATGTACTGCCCCTCCTGCCTATCTCTGTGGTACTGCACTTCAAATCAGTCCATACAGGCAGATTTCCCTTCCGTAGAAGATGAACAGCCAGGAATGTGGTTCCTTGGTAGAAATCTATGGCATGCTTCAGTGCATCCTGCCTATGTTTTGCTGTCTGCTGGTACCCGGAGAAGGTTCAGGGTTGTACAAGGTGACCTTCAAGGCTTCACGCGAGGTCAGAGAAGAGATTGCCATCAGGCTTGGGGAACCTGAACCCACCACGCTGTTTTCTTTCAGCATTAGAAGACATCTGGAAGCACAGAGAGGGCTTTAGGAAGGAAAGGTGGTCTCAGGAAACATGGCCAGAATAAGGGATGGGTCTTGGCTCTCACTGATACATGAGGATTGAGGCTGAAGGTTTAGCCTGGCAGCAGAAGTGGCAGGATGGGAATAGCACAGCTTTTCTGAGCATGTCCCTCTCAGGGCTGCTGCTATGGCTCCCAGCAGGCTGTTCCCCACTGATTTGCACTCTGTTTAGGGCAGTGCTTTCCATGGAAAGCAGCCTTCAGATGTGCAGGCTGCTTTACAGTAGCTCCAGGCCACGATGTTTAGCTGCTCCTGAGTGTTCTCTAGACTCAAGCCCATAGAAAGCACCTGCTTCTGTTTTCCTTTCAGCACAACAGCCTGGAGCAGCAGAGCCCAGGAAATGCTGTAGCCACCTGGCAGGCATGCCTGAGGGGGCCGTCAGGTGGCTATCTATCTGGTCTTCTGTGTGATGCTGGTGTGTCTGGTCTGGAGGGCCATTCATGGCCTCACCTCCGGAAGCCCTTGGTACACAGTGTTTGGTGTGCTCCAAGGTGACCTCCCAGCCATCTGCTTCATATCAAGTTAGAATTTTGGTGGTCTTAGTAGACATGAGCATCCTGGTTTGAGCTGGGGCTGCAGGCAAGAGGAACCCAGGTTACTAACTGTAGGTCTTCAGTAGACTCTCATAGGCTTGATGTTTGCTCTTGTAGAGCTGTGCTCCATGGATAAACAGTGACTCAGAGCAGCTTCATCCAGTTAAAGTACTCTTTCTTTGTTTGTCCTAATGTTGAGATAGAGTCTGGATGACTTGAGGCTCACACTGCCGTGTCTTGCCAAAAATTCAGTGTCCTCCTCCAAGCCCAAGCAGCCACTTTATCTCGCACACCTTTATCTGTGGGTCTGGGAGCCGGCCTGCTTGCCTTGAAGTACCACTTCAGTGTTCCTGGTCTCTGCTGAATGCCATCGTCTCTGTGCCCAGCGTCAAACCGGCGCTTTGTTCCCTGTGTTCCCAAGCCAGGCCCAGCTCCTCTTGCCAAGCCCCATGGAGTGGAGAGAAACCATTGAAAAGAAGAGCTCGGTCAGCATCTCTCAAGTGCTAGTGGCTGGCTGAGAGCCTGGCATCCCCAACCTGGTGTGTGCCAGTGCCTCCTGCCTGCGGACCCCAGCCCCGTCAGTCAGAAGCAGGCAGAGCTGCCCTGAAAACTCAGAGGTAGATGTTCAACTCTCATTTTTCCCAGCAGGCAAAAGTTATTGAGCAGATGTCTCTAGATTAGATCTCTCTGGCAGCATCAGAGCAAATATCCTGCAGAAGAAGAACTGGGACATCTCTGGGCCTTGATGTGGCAGTGAAGTCCAGCAGATCTCTCTGCAGCATGGGGCTTCAGGGCAAGGACTGTTTAACCTCCATCTCACTCTCCTGTGACCTTTGTTATTTATTCAGGACCCAGCAGGAGCTCAACATTGGTCTCCAGCAACATCTGTCTCTTAATGGCATTCAGTAGGTGCTGGAACAAAGTGCATTAGGGGAACTCTGTGCTGTAGAGCCTCAAGGTTTTTCCAGTGTCACAGTGTCCTAGTTTGGACATGCTTGTGGCCAAGGTTGCCGTGCTGCACTTTGTTGTACTGGGTGCCGTGCCAACCTTGTATGTACTGCCCTGGTGCTGTGCCATGGGTTGGGCTGTACTGTTGTTGCTGGAGCTCTGACTGCTGTTGTGATTTCCCCAGCAGATGCAGAAAGCAAATTCCTAGATGTTCTCCCATAACTGTCCTGGTTTGCTGGCTGTATCCAGACCTCTCGCTGTGAGCATGCTTTGCTGATGTCTGCTGTTCTTGAGGAACAATTGAAGACTTTCCTCCTCCTGCTGTGGCTGCCAAATCTCTTTACAACTCAGCATGATGTTGTAAAGGGAGCTCAATTCTGCTTGCCGCAGGGCTGTGATTACCTTGACCTTTGGTGCTTGGCTGTGCTGTGGGTCCTTTGTAGATCGGGGTTGCAATGCAAGCACTACCTTAGGAATGCTATAAGGATGGTGAGAAAAGGTGAGAACATCTCCAGCCTGCAAATTGCAAACACTTGAGGCTGCAATCTGCTTAAGGACCTTGGAAAAGAGTCAGCCTTTATTTGTTATAGGAAGGGTGCAGCACCCTGGTAGCACCCTGGCAACACCCTGGCAGCTTGTCCCTCAGTGCCCAAAAGGGAAGGGGTTTCCCTCTAGGCTTCCTGGTTTGCATCCTGGATGTTGCTGCTGGATGAGAGAGCCAGCCTGGTGGGCCCTTCCTTGCTAGTGCCAAGCTTCCTCACCTGATGCGTAGGAGGGTTTTTGTGTGTGCCACTAAACACCGTCTCCAGAGATGCTACTTTTAAGCACATGCACCCACTTTTTGCCACTGTTCCTGAATTGATGCAGGGTTTCAATTTTTGCATGTCCATACGGAGCACTTGCTAAAAGAAGAGATGAAGCTTTTCTGAAGTAGCATCCAAGAGAGGTAATGCCCTAATCCCGTGTGGTGTTGCCGGTGCTTGGGCCAGAAGGACTAGGCAAGAAAGAAGCTTACCCCCAATAACCGCAGAATGCTCAAGCAGTTTGCATGCTGCAGAGTGAGGAGTAGGGATGCTTCCAGGGCTGATGCATTGCTACTCCTGGGGGGGAACCAGCTATGGAGCCCTGAGAGGTGACTTGGACTACCCTGAGAGATGCTCCTTGCCACTGCTCGGTGACTTGCATCACCAAACGATTTCCTTGGTGGGAAGTGATGATCATACTGCATAGGTAAGTGATTGTAATTTTGCCAAGTGAACAAAATTCTTCTGGTTTTGAATGTTGTGCTGCAAGGAGGTAAAGACTTCTGTCATGTAGAAGTGAGGAGGAGAAAACAGTCAATGTGACCTTGAGAGACTAGCTAAAAACCTGGTTTTATGAGAGACACACACATATGTTTCAGTCAAGAGGAAAAGCTGGGTGCAGATGAGAATACCCAGTCTGTGACTGGTAGGGGACAGATATAAGGCCTAAGGGAAGACAAGTATGTTAATACTCCCCTATGCACAATAAGATTACAATCAGAGATAAACAAGAAGCCTTAAGATGAGGTAGCTTATTGATAAACAAAAGGAAAAGGAATAAGAGGTGCAGAGCTCCTGCTAAAAATATGTGCCTGTGCAAAAGGGACAAGATGGCATTTGTTCACTTGAGAAATGGAGGAGGCATGAAAAAATTCAGAGTAAATAAGATCACCAGGGAGATTGGTTCATGTTTCAGCCAAGCCAGGTGTCATGCACCTGAACAGCCTCTCCTTAACAGTGCTTGAAAGCCAAAGTGATATTTGTGCAGTAAAGATCCGGTATAAATACTCACTCTCACCTAAAATGTGAAGTATGAGAGAGCCAGCCTGGGGCAGGCCCGCAGATATTTTGTAGGGAAAGTGCAAACCATGTGCAGGTAGTGTAAGTGATAATAATAGACATGCAGGAGACAACTAAGAAGGCAACCTCTGAGGAACAGCCCTTGTGCTACTGGAATCCATAAACTAGAAGCTGAAAACCACTGGTGTAGAGAGATGGTGAAGTCTCCATCCTTGAGTTTGCTAAAAGTCCATTGGGAGTTGGTGGAGTTGCTGCTGCTGGGGTGTTGGGTGATAAGTGAGGAAGCCCTGTTTTCTGGGGCTTACTCCCAACCATGTGACTTGGTCGCCATATATCCACTGCTCTGCAGAATATACAACATGAAGTCCAGCACGTCAGTCTTACCGCTCAAATTATTTATTGCATTTGCTGGATCACTGTCAGCATATACCTACAGGAAACAAGGGAAGCCAAACAGTAAGCAGTATTTCTTTATAAAGTACAAGCTGGCAGACAATCTTGGTTTCTTTCTGAAAGATTTGCAGCCCAGGAGCTTGAAGGGAAAGTGACAGGTAGATATATTTGGAACTAAAGTGTTTGATTTGGTGACTCATGAAATCTAACACTCAAAATTCAATGTAAATCACAGTGACTGTGACTCTGCCATGCAGGCAGAGAGCTGATTGATGTGGAGAACTGTTTGATAGGTTTGGGTTTTTCTCTTGATGGCAGAGGAAGAGATGAGTCCTTACCATGAACTAGGATGGGACACATGGATAAGTCCCTGTGGGACATCACTGGGGATGTCCATGTGGCATCAAGACTCCCTAGTGGTAGGCAGACAACATGGGACCAGGAACCTCTCCTTCATGGTGCAGAAATGCCATGGCTGTGTTGGTTCCTTGCAGCCTGGTGGAGACAGTTGGGCTGCCTTCCCTGCAGCAGAGCTGCAGCATGGTGTTGTGTGGGTGCCGCTGTTCCACCAAACCTCCCTGGAGGGGAAGGGGACGCCATCAGCCCTTCCCTGATGGCCAGACAGGGGCAGAGACCCCTTGCCCAGGAGCACCCAGTCCAAAGGGATTTGAAAATTGAGGCAGGAGGGCAGCAGTGTGCAATGTGGGAGCAAAACACCAAATTGCCCTTAGGCTGAGGACAAATTAGCCAGCTGAGATGAGAAGAGTATGAACCACAGTGTTCATGCCATGGTACAGCCCTTCTTGGCATGGTACATTATGTTCAGGGCACCATACGACTTGAAAGCACTACCAGCAGATTGGAGGGAGTTCCTGTAAAAAACAGGCATAAAAAAAGTAGCTATTTGGAGCTAAATCCGTATCACTTGGCAAGGTAGACAGTCTCCAGTGGGTGAAGGCAGCATGAAGGGTTTTGCTGATGTTCAAAGGCAAGGCTTTGTGATTGATTATCCTGAGTGATTTTAAAAGGGACAGAGTTGTGAAATCAATGATTCCCTGACCTTTATAAAACTTAGCGTTCAAAAGTTCTTCTTAATGAAAAGCATGAATGAGAAAATAAACTTCCAAGGGATAAGAAGTGTTACATGGCCTGGTCAAAGGAGGACTGTCAAGATGAAGTTGTGGAAATAAAATGGCTTGGTTTCACCTGAAACTTGAAGATTTACCTGATGCTTGGATTCCCCAGCTTGTGGATTGGTTTTTCCCAGGGAGGGGAGTTCTTCAAACAAAGGAACATCCCTGTACTGAGCCCCAGGAAGTAAGCAAGAGTCTCCAAAGTATGTGTCCCTCCAGGATCACCCTCTTATCAGGTTCAGGATGAAATGTAAAGAGAAGTTCTCTTCCTCCTTTCAGGTAGGGAAGCCATGCTTTGGTCCTGTTTTACTCTTGAAGTTTTCTGTGGAGGTCTCTGAATTTAGGAGAAACTAAAGCCCAGATTTCTCATGGATCCAAATGCTCCCTGCTATTACAGTCTACTAGCATCCCTGCCAGGGACCATCCCAGCAGAGTCACTTGTGTGGTCTGCAGTGCTTGCAGTTGTGCTGGGAGCAGGACCAGGGGTTCCCAAGCTGCGGGATGTACACGACCAGCAGTGCAGGACTGCCGTGAGGCGGTGCTCCGAGCAGCGCGGGGCCGGCTGGCCGTGATAGTGACAGTGCCTGCCAACACCAGGGCTGGGAGCTGATATGCACAAAAGAAAGGTGTAATGCTCTTTGCTTGTAGATATTTGAGACCTGGTGCAAAGCCAGATGGAAGGACTTTGTACCCAGGGCAAGGGTGCACTTAATTTTTGCTTTGAAGAAGCCAAGCCTGCCAGATCAAAGCTTTGGAGGCCTAGTGTCTGGTTGGCTAGCTCATACAGACAGTAAAGTATGCAGGGAGCTTTGCATGTTGACTGGAGGAGATGGAAAGGAAGCAGAGAGACATAAGACTTTGGCGGGCCCTCTTCCTTCCCGGTCACACAGGACTGATCCTTATTGTATGCTTGTCAGTGCTTTGCCCAGGCTTGTTGGAAATGCACCGGTAGCACATTTGCTTCTTCCCTTGGCCTGCAGATGGTGTTCCTCCTTGCTGCACCCATCACATCAGCACTTCTCCAGCCCTCAGCTGCTTGGAAGCCCCATGCCAGGTCTGAAGCATGGCACAGAACAGTTTTCCCACTGCTGTGTCTGCAGCAAGAGTGCTATTTTCCTCTTTTTTAAACTGCTGTACTCTTAGAAAGGCTTTCAGCTAATTTGCAAGCCCCCTTCTCCCCATCTCTCCAGAGGCCATTCCCTGCTTGCTTGTGAAGAGTCAGTCTTCCTATGGTCTGTTTGTGGCTGCAAGCAGTTTGTACAGAGTTCTGCCATCGAGGGGCAGGTAACTGAGGTGGCTTTTTGGGGGTTGAAAAGGCTCCATCAACCTTGGGTGTCAGCTGCTACATGAGGGTCCCCAAGTGCCCAGTGCAGACAGGTCTGTGCTGCCTTGGCGGGTAGGGGCTCAGGGTGCCGCATCCTCTGGGCTCAGGTCCCCTGGGTCACAGTAGGGGTTACCTATGGTGCTTGGGAGACCAAGAGGACCCTAGAGGAGCATGTCTGCAAGGTACTGGCCATGCCTGCAGCACCCTCTGGGATTGAGAACCAAAACACACCTTACGTCCCTGAATGCCATGCCCCAGAGATTTAGCAATTTTGAGTTGCTTTTTTTAAATCTGGAAATCTCTGGTATTGTAACCTCAGACCTGCTGGTATCTGGTTGCCCCTCTCTGCACCTCCAGCCTGCTGTGAGACTGTCACATTCTGATAAAGAAATGGGTCTCTACCAGAGCACAATCTCGCTTTTCTAATTACAGATGGAATTATTAACATTTACTGGTGAGAAAACACAGGAACGTAGCTTTTGTGCTTACATCATTCCGGCTGCAAGCTCAGGCATATGCTTTATTGATTTATATTTTCCTGCAAGTGTCTCTCGGGTCACCTCCTCACGTCTGGCTGACATCAGTCGTGTGGCTGGAAGAACACAGATAGACACCTGCCCATGTCAGTGCATCTGTCTGCCAGTGAGCTGGCTGCCCAGCTTCTGCATCAAGAGATGTGCTTTCTTTTTCTTCTTTCCCCCTGGTGCCAGGGATTTGGCAGAGGACTGGAGTGCTGAGTGCGAGAGGCAGAGACTCCAGGGTGAGCTGGTGAGGAGAGTTGGAAATCTCCGTTCAGGGGGCCCTGCAGTGCTGTTTTTATGTGTGCCCCGGCTACACTGTGACACAGCAGAGTTAAGTGAGGCAGCCTCCTCAACAGGCTGATCTCCTGCCCTGCAAGAGCCCCTCAGACCTCTGCTGCGTGTCACCTTCTGCCCAGACTGCGGGATGACTCCGTAAGCATCCTGATACCCACTCTGCAGGCTGAGTCACAGCAGTAAAGGACCAAGGCATGTAATCCTGGTCTTCCCAGCCTCACTCTGCCTTCTTCCCTCTTTCTCTTTGCAGTGGATGGATGGGAGTGTGGAGGCTTGCTTGGCTGCTTGGATGGGTGCTCATCCAAGAGGAAAACCCAGTGATATGTGCTGACCTGCAAGCCAAGGACAAAGGCGAGGAGCAGAGGCCCTGCCCTGCCCTGCCCTGCCCTGCTGAGGCCACCAAGCCCTCGAGAGCAGTGGTTCCCAGGGCTTTGTTTGCACAGGGCTTAGCAGGCAGGAGCTGGAGCTGCAGCACCTGGTGGGATGTGCTCTAGGTACTTCACCTAGGAAGCAGGATGCCTCTGCTCCTGACAAGTGTGGGTAAAAACATGGGACAGTGAGGACATGCTGGTCCTGTTGGGGATGTAGAGGCTATGGTGCAGGGCAGGGAGCAGGCTTCTCTAGGGATGAGAAGGGGATGGAGTCCAATATTGCTGAATAAGAGCTGAAAATGCCTTTTGGCAAATTTGTCTTTGCTGTTCATGCTGTTTTGAGGAAGTCAGCATTAAATGTTCAGAGTGCAGGAAGGGAAGACTTAGGCTCACATGGGACTTAGTTTGATGTCCTGCTATTGCTGCCTCTTTGGCTCCAATATCTGCTGTGGTGAGAAGCTGCACTTATGGTCAGGAAAGGGCTTGGACACCTTGAGCTGGTTCCCACTGCAGAAGCCTCACAGCAGCTTCCCACCAGCTCCCTGTGCCGTGGCTCTGAATGCTTAGGAGCTCATGCTGATGTTAGCATCTCAGCCCAAGCTGATCCAAGCTTGCCCTGACCTCTACAGCCTTTGAGGGGAAGGAGGGACCAGGAAAGGCACCTTTAACCATGTCCCAGTGCAGCACTGTTTGTGTTGTCACAGGGGCTTCCTTACCTGTGGTGGCAGCATGAAGTGTAAGGAAACATGCAGGGACCTTCCCTAGAAGCAGGCAGTGGGATCTGAACAGAAAGCTTTGCAAAACCTGCCTTTGGTGGAGGCAGGGAATCAGGTGTGTATTTGGGGAGGGGAGTAGCTGTTGCTTGAGAAATCCCCATCTCCTCTGCGCTGCAGAGAGATTTCCTTTTGTAACTGGGAAGTATGCTGCTGCACCACAAGACTGTGCTTGCTGCAAGTGCCGCCCTTCCTCCCTGCCTGTGTTTTGCCTAAAACACTGCACCCAACATCAGCTGCCTCCAGGACTAGCCCTGCACCTTGCAGCACAGGACACATTGCAGCGTGCCCTGCCTGGTTGAGGGTGGAGGCAGAGCGTCTCCTGGAGTGAGTATCTGAGACCAAAGTGCAAACCAAGTGCAAGGACGGAGGTATTGCCAGGCCCATGGGTTGCACTGTGCCTGGGAAAAGCAGCCAGTCTCCTGCTCAGCTGAAAGGCTCTTGGTAAAGGCCTTTGGTGAAGTATGATAGGTAGGCACTGTTGATCAAGACTTCAGAGTTTGTTACCAAAGTATCTTTCTTGGTTGTCTAATTGGTGTTGCAGTCACAGAATAACCCTGGTGGGGTCTGACCTAAAGTGATGTGATGGCAGGTCACCTCTAGCCTGTTGCCAGATGTTACTGCAGCTGATGGAGCTGGAAGAGCAGAAGTGTTCTGAACATTTCCTGGGAGCTTTTCCAGTCTCCATGGGGAGCCCCTTGTGCTTACCAGCTAGGTGGGAGGTTGCATACCTAAGGATGGTGCTTGACTGCTGCTGTGCCACCTGACTGGGCTGATGGAAGGGCATATGCCACATCTTTCCCATTACTGGGTGTTCTGGCTGGGTTACTGGAGAGGCTAGGAAGGTTTACCTCCAGTCCATTCCTCCAGGCTTCAGGGAAAAATATGTCTCTGGGACCTGCCTCTGTGAAATGTGGCTTAAATTACCCATAGGCTTGTGAAATTTATCTTCAACGTGTAATGGTTTGTATAAATAATGTTTATGATAGGGTTGTGGGCAATGTGAGCATATGAGCCTGGTTTCTTTTAAGAAAGACAACCAGAAAACGGGGCTATAAAACATGCAGAAATGAGGTAAATAGTTGGGTGTCTGCAGAAGAAAATCATAGTTCCCTGATCTATTGCAAGTCTTTCATACTGTGGTAAAATAATAGGTAGTATTCAGCAAACTTGTGTAACTTGCTTGGATGTTCAGAAAACCTCTGAAATTTCTCACAAAAGACTGTTAAGAAAACTGTCCACTGGAGGAGATGTAGAGTTCTGGATCAAAACCTGGCTGAGGTCCCAAGAAACAAAGCCAAGGAGTGAATGAGCAATTTCAGTATGACAAGAGCAGAGGGATGAGGTCCTTCACTATTAATGATTCAGAAGAGGTAATCTGCAGCAAGATACCCAAAAATCTGCTGATACCCTGGAGTCATTCAGATTTGTCAAAATGAAGCAACTCCAGAGTGACATCATGTGAAGCAAAGTGGTGTGAGAAGATGACAAGCAATGCAACCAGGTGTATTGGAAGGAATGATTTGCTCTGGAACATGGCTGGCTTCTAATTTACTGTGGCTACTCAGGGCAGCAGGATTGCAGGCTGGTTACAAAGATGCTTTTCCTCAGTATGCAAAGATGCCATCAGAGAAGTAAATCATGCTCAGCCACACGAGGAGTAGCGCATAAGGAGAGATGCTGAGAGCATCAGGATGCTGTTCAGGCAGTCAAGGTCGTTTCTGTACCCGGGATGTTATATGTGGTTCTGGTCACCTTTCTGTAGGGTCAGAAGAGAGGGTATATTGAGGATATGTGGTGAGAGTGGTTAGAGCTAGAAGACATCTTGTCTCCTGGGAAGGAGAAGGCACTTAGAGTGAGTAGGTCTAGAAAAAGCAAATACTTTTCTTCTTTGCCTTTTCTCACTATGCAAGGAGAACTGAAGGCTGTGGTGTTGTAGTGGGACTATAGTCTTTTATTCAACGTCTGAAATTCATTACTGCAAAATACTATTTCCAGCCTGGAAGTTTACAAGATTCCCCAAAAGAGGATTGAGAGGTATTTCTCTTTTCAGTAAGTCCATCTAGGCTGTACTTACAGAGGAGTGTAACCATTCATGCTCCAAAATGAGTGACTTTCCTTTGAGTCTTATCCCACCATTTTTTCCCATCCCTCCCCTGGAGCTTCCAAGTTAATTCAGACAATTATCCTCCCTGGCTTCCCGTTTTTTTTCCCAACTGTGATATCATGGCTTGGGTTTTTTCTCCTGCTTTTCTACACCCTTGTTTTGCTCTTGGCAGCCCTGCTCCAGCTCTGTACCTGTGAATTATCTCTTAACAGGCTGCTTTGTAGCTTTTCCAGTTTGGCCACCCCCCTCTCAATGCCTGTACCCAGAGATGGGCTTTTGCTCCTCAGTCTGCCCTTTGTCATCAGTGCTTCAGCTGGTTTGTAGCTGTGCATCCATACCAGCTGAGCTGGGAGGGATCACTTTGAAGCCAAGCTCTCTAGGTCACCGCAGCAAATAGTTTTGTGGTCATTATCCAGCTAGCATTGTGCTGTGATGCTGATAAATCTCTGCAGCCAGGCAGGAGATTGCCAGGATATACCCGTGAGCTGGAGCTGCACCCTCTCTGCTAATGTCACCATCCAATGCAGAGCTTGAAGGGCAGGGCTGGTGGGATGAGAGGCTGAAACCAGCACAGGGCAGTGATGGTGGTAGCTTTCTTATCCTTTGGGCAAGTGATGGCTCTTTTGCCTAGCCCACCAGGATGACATTTCTGGGCAAGAAACCCCTGAACATTGCCCAGAAATGATACTGTGCTATCCAGCCTTTCTGCACTGTTCATAGTAGTAGTGAAAGATTTGGGGTGGTTTGTGCATGCTAGATAAGAGGAATGGCTTAGGGATCAGCAGCCTGAGTAGATCTTCCTGTTATCACTGTTCCTTTTGCAGCTGATGGGATTTTCTTTCCCCTGTTCCACAGAGTGGTTGTGTTTCTGCTATTAGTGTCCTTTTATGAGACCATCTCAGTGATGTTCAATTTGCATTTATCCATTCCTAGCATGATCTTCTCTGTGTTTCCCATGGAATTGCTCTGTACAGGAGGAGGATCTCCCCATGTCCTTGTAACAGTTTGGGGAGGGCACTGAAATAAATAAAATATTTGACCAGCTAAATAGTGGAGCCTAAGCCTCCTCTCTGCCCTGTGTGGTTCCATCTAAATGCATCCAAATCAGAGGATGGAAAGAAACCTAGCAGGGGGTGTGACCAACCTCTGATGGGTACCCTGGGAGCTTGAGGCTGAGGCCCTCAGTAAGCGGAGGGTGAATGATTCAGCCTAATAAAGCTAATGGCTTTATGCAGACAGGCAAAGGAAATTGTGGGATCATGCTGCAGCTGTCCCATAGCAGTTTGTTTCCATCATTCAGACGTGACTTCATGCTCCCACCACCCCACCCTTTCGTTCTTTCCTGTACCTAAATATTCTCCCTGCTGAGGAGTGGGAGATGAGACACTCTGTTCTCAGGAAGAAGAGTAGTCTTTGGGGAAAGAGGTGCACCTATATGGCATGAGAGTGGGCAAACAAGGAAGGGAGCTCTGTGACTGTGCGTGGTGGGACCACAGCTGCTGAAGAAATTGGGTTCTTCTCATGCTCCCAGACTCAGCAGGCTTCTCCAGATGACCTTGTCCCTGGACACCGGTCCCAGGAAAATCCTGTAGCTCAGAGAAGCCTGAGCTAGTGGGCAAGGTTGGCCCCTAATTCCAGCAGGGCTACATTGTCATCCAGCTGGCAGTGGATGGTGCGTCTAACCAACTGTTTCTCTCCTTTTCTCAGGGAAGACGATGAAGCTGTAGAGATGCTTCCCTACGTCATTGCCACCCTGGGCTCAACAGGGGCCACCTGCAAAGCCTCCACATGCAACAACAACAACAGCACCAAGGACTATTGCTACAGTGCGCGCATCCGCAGCACTGTCCTGCAGGGACTGCCCTTCGGCGGGGTGCCCACCGTCCTAGCCCTTGACTTTATGTGCTTTCTTGTAAGTCTGCCTGCTGTTTCTTCAGCAGCTTCTCCCTTAATTAACCAAGAATGGATGACTGTGGTCAGATGGTTAGAATTGAGGGCCTCAAATACCATCTCTGACTTTGCTGCTGGATAACTTTCTGGCCCTGATCGTGTACCCTAGCCACTGCGGGCTTAGCCACTATTGGCATAACTCCAGTGCAACCACACTGAGCCTCATGGAAGGGTGTTGCAACCCTAAGGAAGTGGGCCAGTCCCGCATCCCAAAACTCCCACTTATGGTGCCAAATTCCTGCAACTTTACCCACCCAAAGGCTTTGCTTGTTCCTCCTTAGAAACTGTGGGACCAAAGATGCTGTAGCCATAATTTCAACTCCTAGAGACCTCAGGGCCTTTTGATCCTGTGAGGCTACCTTAGTTACTGTGTGTTGCATCCTGTACCTTTGCCTCCTACAACCATCCAGATAGTCTGATTTAACAGTCCTGGGGAACTTGTGCTGTCCTGCAGTCTCAGTGTGCTATTAGCTGAGGACTCTGTCCCCTCCCTGTTCCCGTGGCTCTACATGCAGAGGACAAGGACAGAGTTGGACAATGCCTTTTCTCACAGCTTCTCTTTTGGTCTCTTCCAGGTACTGTTGTTTGTCTTTTCAATTTTGCGTAAAGTTGCTTGGGACTACGGACGCCTGGCCCTGGTGACAGATGCTGACAGGTATGCATGGGAAAGGGGCAGGGAAATAAGGTATGAGTGGTACCCTTCTTTTTTACAAGGCAGAAGAGAGAAATCCCGTTGTGTGTGCCTGTGCAGCTGAGGAGGAAAGGCAAACGTACCGGTTGCATCCCCTGAGCTACTGCAACAGGAAAAAATTCCCTGCTTACTGGCTTTTTTTCTTACAGCATCCTTCTCCCAACACATGGAGTGGTCCCCACTGGCTCCATATCACCTATGTCCCTACAGTAACAGAAGTGTGCAGGGCCCCTTACAGAAGAAGAGCAGATGGAAGGAGGATAGAGGAACACGAAGTCACAGGAAGGGTGAGGGCTGCCACAGTGAAGGCTTTGTTAAGCCTCTGAAGGTGTCTTTGTGACTCTGCTGCGGGCAGTTCTTGTTAAGAGCACTTGAAAGTGGTAATGCTGCATTTCCAAGTGCAGTATTGCTGTGCTGACATGAGTTTAGCTCGCATCCCAAGTGCTGAGGAATGGGTTTGGATGTGGATCCTTCCCGCCTGGTGCATTTGTGGGCTCCAGTATCTGTCAGGAAAAGCCAGGGCACATTGTGGATGGCAGCTCCACAGCACAGTGAGATGCAGTTCTAGTCTTTGCCATCAGCAGCAGGAAGGACAGTGATTATTTTGTTCCAGTGCAGAAATAAGGAACTTTCCTTGATTGAGCTAGAGGGGTTGTGCATGTAGTCCAGCTTTCTCCAGGGGAGAGATTTGCTGTGTCTGTGGTGCTTTGTGACATGCTGGAGGCAAAGTGTGGCTTCTGAAGGCTGGCTGTGGTAGGTTTTCCTTCATCTTAATCAGCTCCATGAACTCATTTTGCCCAAAGGCTCGGATGGGGCTGAGCTCTAGCCACTTTGGTTCCTTTGACAATACAAGGTCAAGTTAGCTGCTCTTCAGCACTCCCTGCACAGCAGTGCAAAGAGTAAGAGTAATTTTCTTCTGCCATTGAACCAGGAACTCTCCTGGTTTAGATGAGTGGTCCTCAATAGGGTTAGATAAGCAGCTGTAGCTGTCTCCTTGTGGCTCTTCTGTCCTTCCTCTCCTGGCCTGGTTGGGGAAATCAGCCTTGCAGAGGCAATGCAGGGAAAATGAGGAGAAAGGGATAGCCATATAAGACCTCACATGGGCAGAGGGCAGCAGCTTCTCAGGGTTAAGCAATCTGGACCCAAGTGCTGACTGGTAGCTACAGGGGCTGCACAGCTCTGGCCTCCAGTGAGGAGAGAGGGCTGGATTTTCTTGGAGGCAATGCTTGAGCACCTTGGGTGTAAGGGAATGGGAGCAGTGGCTGTAGGCAGAAAGGCAGAGGGGTGCCAGCTGTTTGGAGAGGGAGAGCCGATAAGCACAGGGGGAGGGACAGCATGACCATGGTAAGGGCTGTGGATCAACAGGACCGGGATCCCAGGGAGAAGCCCCTGCGGCTTGGCCCATCCATGGGGTAGGATGAGAATTTTGGGAGAGTGGGACGCAAGTGTGTTGGTTGCCTGGATGGGAAGGAGACATGGATGGGGAACTCAGACAGCAGCCAGGCAGTCCAGACAGTCTCTCCTATGCCCCTCAGGAGCTCCCTGCGATGTCCATGGTGTGGAGCCAGGCCACCTTCCCAGTGAAGCCAGCTTCCCCTTAGCTAGCAGCAAACCATTCTGCCCCTGGGCCAGTGGGGGCTCTGGATCCGGAGGCATTGCTGGGCTCTGGAAGGAGGATCTTCTCCAGCCTGACCACTGGCAGGTTTCTCTTCTTCAGGATGATATGGAGCCGTGTTGGGTGCATAGCTCCCAAAAGGAAACCCAGCACCTACTCCCATGGTTGTAACCTCTCCCTTTCTGTTTCTGTGCCCCCAGGCGCCGACGCTGGGAGACGGAAAGAGAGGAGCGGGAATAGTATGTTGTTTTTTCAGGGTCTCATTTCTTCTCTCTTTCTTGCTCACAACCTCTCTCCTTTTCTCTTGCAGTTTTCTGTCTTGCTTCTGAACTAATCTAAATGGCTGGGAGTTTGGGCATGGATTTGTGCCTCTTGGTGGATTTGTGCTTTTCTCTTTCCCTCCCCTTTGTGTCATCCACTGCCACAGCTGAATGCACCCTGGTTTTCCCCTAGTAGCCCTTAAATGCTCCCTGAGGGCAGCAGTACCAACGAGCTCCTAGTCCTGGCCTGGGCAGAGGGTGCCATATCGTACACCCTGCTCTATCTGCCTGTGTCCAGCTATCCTGCCTTATGATGGAAGAAAACAAACCTGACTGCCTGAGCCCACAGCATGCTCAGCTCACCCAGGTGCAGGGGGGGCTCCTTTGCCTGGTCTCTCTTGTACCAGGGTGCCACAAGGGCTGTTCCCATGCCAGCTGCAAGGGTAGCTGGGTACACAGAGAGGATCTGGCAAGACTTCTCTGTCTTTTTAACCCATGAGGCTCCTGGGACCAGGGCAATTGTTGGCCCTTGTCCCTTGCCACCTACCCCTGTGCCCAGCAAGGCAGCACCTTTGATTTTCTCTCTTCCCCTGCAGAATAAACTTCCTGAGAACATCCTTCAGCACCTTGGCCCGTCATTGCCCATCAAGCCCTGCCATGGACTGTCCCTCCCTGCTTTTATCTCTTTCTTGCTGCTTTTATACCTGAGAAAAGAGCATCATCCATGCCTTGCTTACTGGCTGGATGGTACATGCTGCAGAGGAGGTGACCAGCTGGCAGTGCAGAGCCTGCAGTGGTTGCTCCAGCCACGCTGATTTGTGTTTGAGGCCAAGGCAGCAAGCTGCAGCCTCACTTCTCACTTGCAAAGCCTCACCACTTGCAAAGCAGGGGCCTGCTACTGCCTTAAGAGGATATAAGAATGCTCTTATTTTTGTAGGTGCTCCTTGCACTTGGTAGCAGAGCAACTGAAATTGTGAAAGTGGAACTGATGGTAGCTGTGGTACATGGCACAGAGGGGACATCTCGCTCATGCTTGAGTGCTTAACTTAGTGGTTGACCCTGCATCAGGTGTGTCTGGCAACTTTTTACTGCTAACAAATTGTGAGGGGAGATGGCAGAGCCATCATGCATTGAGGCTTTTCGGGGGCCCACTTCAGTTATCATCATGAGTGCTTGTCTCTTTCCAGGGGACTGCTTCTTCCTGCTCCTCTTCTTCATCTGAGCTTGCTGGAACAATCTGCTGACACACACACACCATACATACCACCCCCAAACCTATTGCTTGAGTTGGGATAGTGTTGGTAGCCAGAAGCTTTCAAAAACCTGTGGAGCTCAGGGAGGAAGGCTCATTGTGGCTGTGCTCCTCCAAGGCTGATGGCACCTTCCCATCCCAGCTGTTTTGTCACTGGGGTGCAGTGACAGGTGGTTAGGAACACACATATGTCACCTGATGCTCCCAGGCCTTGAATGTACATCGCTCTTTGTGGGGAAGGGCATCCTCCTCTGATGTTCCCTTTTCATGAGAACTAGCAAGTACCCTTGTCCTGCCACTTGCCAGAGCTTGCAGTAGCCATCAACAGTCTTAAGTGGTGACTCAGTCTGCACTGGGAGGTTGTAGCAAACTACCCGCACCTCTGTGTGTGAGGGAAGTGATCACAGAGCCCTGAGGGGCTTGCCATCCATGCAGCCACCTTCAGCCTCACACTGCAGCAAACTCTTTCCATGGCATGCCTGACCTCCCCTCTCAGAGCCTCTGAGTCCCTTGGCCTGAGGCTGTTCATGCCTCAGACCCTGTACTTCTCCTTCCCTGGGCAGGGTCTGCACCAAACTCAGGACGTCGTGCAGGGTCCCACCCTTATCTTGTGATTTAGGGCAGTCTTGTTTCCACCCACTCATGTTAAAAAGTCTTCATTCAGATGCAGGAGCTCCCTCTTCAGCATTCCATCCTTGGGAAGGTTCTGCATCCTCAGCACTGCAGGTCATTGTGATTATTGTCTCAGCATCCCCCTGCACAGAGCTGAGTTATCCTGGTCATTTCATAACATTGCACTCCTCTCAGTTGTTCCCTCCAGTGTGGCTTCTGCTCTGCCCTTTGCCTTTTCAGTACTGAGAAGCCAAAAGCACACAGTGTCATCCACAGTGTCATCTTGCTGGGCTCTCCTCAGGGCTGTGCACAGCAGCAATTCACCCTCACTCCATATGCCCAGCTGCAAGGCCTTTGATTTTAAAGGGCTGAAGGTCTGAGAGCTGGGTTGAAGCTCACTCTGCCCCTCCAGCAGAGCAGGGTGTTGGGCTCCGCAGTCGCAAGGTTGCACACTGCTGTCTAGTCTGCACTGCTGTAGTCCCCTGACCTTCAGCTAATCTCCTTTCCCCTCTCTCTGTTACTTCCAGCTAGGGACTCAGCAGGTGCTGCACTGCTCTGCTCTGAGGGAGGCCACGTCCCATCCTCTTTCCTTCAGCAGATTCACAAGGGTCTCTGCTTGTTCTCCTTCCCTTAGTATCATCTACCTCATATCTAGCACTTGTCTCTCAGCAGCTGCTTCTTGGTGTTCTTGTCCATCTGATCCTCCTTGAGCCTGTACTGATTACAGGGAGACCATGTCTTCATTTGATTGTTTTGCTTTGTTTCTAGCCTTCAGGTCAGCCATATCTCTTCTGGCACCTCTGAGGTCCCAGCCTGCTCTTGTCATTTTGCGAGTGCTATTTAATTTAGGTCTCTGGACCATTTTCTTGCCTCCTTTGCCAGCTTCCCTCTGCCTCCATTTGTAGAGGGGGCTATTGTCAGTCTTGGATGCTTCCGCTGCAGGTTCTTCATCTAGGTCTCTGCCTCTGCCCACAGTAAAGTGGTCTGGGATATTCACCCCTTTTGCCTTCCTGTCCTTTAGCATGTGGGCATTCACTTCTAGCTGTCTGCCCTGCTCCTACTCAAAGGATTTCCAGGCAGGAGGCTCAGCTGAAGCTGTGGAGCAGGTTGTGCTGAGCCTGGCTCCAGGCAGCTGCATTCTTCCTCCTGCACTGAAGCACTAAGGGTGAGGAGGACTGATGTAGCAGGATGCAGCCCACCAGACTCCCCACCCTTCTGCTTCCTGAAGGCAAGTGAGGCCCTCCAGGACAGGAGCCACCACCAGTGCCTCTCTGGCCATGCCAGAGCCAGAGGGCTGCGGCACCCTCTGGTTCTCCCTTCCTCTCCTTTGTCTAAACCCTGTGCTAAACAGACCTCATCTCTCCTCTGTGGCACCCTCTGCCAGCTTCTCCTTGCAGGGGCTGCCACATAACATGGGTGCCTCTCAGAAGGTGCTGAAAAAATAGATCCATGGCCAAGCCCATGGGGTTTGTCAGTCTCCTCATGCCATCTGAGGAGGGGTCTCTGTTTACCGATACCTCTGCTCTCTGATCTTGTCTCTCCATCTCACCTGGTGCAAACTGATCTGAATTTAACCTCTCGTCTGCTGGGTGCTCTTGGTTCCTGGCCAGGCTGCCTCCTCACATCTTCTAACTTTCTCCCTCGCCTCCCACTTGTCATTTTAGCGTAGCTTCCGCCCTGCATTCTGACAACCATGACCGCTACGAGCGCCTCACCTCCGTCTCCAGCTCTGTGGAATTCGACCAGAGGGACAACGTGAGTAGCAGCAAGAGTCAGACGCTTTACCTTTGAGTGGCCAGGAGCCCACAGCTTGGCTGAACAAAGGGCTCTTCAGAAGAAACACTTTTTGCCCATTCCTGGGCCTTAAGTCCCACACCTTGTAGTGTGTGAGTATGGTGTGCAGCTCAAGACTACATAACTATGCAGCTTCTAGATGTTTGCTTAAATAAATAGGCTGTACATCCCTGTGACTTAACAGACACCTGTCCAGCCTATAATCTCAGCATTACAAACAATACTTACTTGCCATCTTCTTCTCACACTGCAGTCTACCTCTACTGCAGCCCTCCTTGCTAAAAGGGAGGCACAGTTCAGTAGGATAACAGGGGTGTGATGGATGGGAGGTAAAGCTCCCTTAGGTGTCCTTTGAGGAGCACTGCCTTGGCCCAGCCTGCCTTACCAGTCCCTGCAGAGCTTCTCTTGTCCAGGATGATGGCTAAAGTACCTGTATGGTAAATTTTCTGGTGTCCCTAGGCAGTGAAGAGCTCCCATGATAGCCAGGAGCATATGGGTTGCCTGGGAGGTTGAACTGCCAGTTGGTAGGGGACAGCCACATGGCATAGTCCAACCTGTGCTGTGCTCCATGGAGTAGCACTGTCACCTCCTTCACCTTGGCCCATCTGTGGCTCTGCACATCTGTGTGCTCATGGTCTGTCCCCTTGAGCCAAGTCAGTGAAGGTGCAAGGACACCAGCCTAGTCACCAGAGCCTTTGAAGGAGGGACCTGGGATAAGGGAACACAGAGTGATGTGAGACTGTCCTATCTTCTTTTTGCACAGGGTTTCTGCTCCTGGCTAACAGCCATCTTCAGGATAAAGTAAGTGCCCTGAGGAACCCACGTGGGGAAGGAGGGGCATTGTGGGATTGTTGGGTCACCCAGTGCAGTACAGCTGAGTGAAGTCACTGCCCTTCCTGCAGCCCCCTCTCTGAAGAGGACAAGCAAAGATGGGACTAGATGAGGAGTCTTAAAGGCAAAATGAGGTCACACAGTGAATGGCAGAAGAGCACCCAGCCGAGGGCTTCTCCACCTCAGTCCCATCTCAGAAACACTGTTCACTGCTCTGCAGAGATTCTCCTCTCCCTGGGACTCCTGCTAGGGGCACTCCTCTGGGGAATGGCTATGAGGAGGGGACTGGAGAATGCAGGGAGGTGCCCTCAGCATAATAATGCTCAGAAGTAGTCTCCTAAGCACTTCCTGGCTTCAGAGTGCTGTGGGATAGCATCAGCCATCCTGTATCTTAGCAGAGAAGACAAGGCCCACCTCAGAGGATAAGGTGGGGTTTGTGTGTGTCCAGCTACCTGTCCTGGGGAACAGAGGGCAGGACCATGGGGTATGGGCCTGAGTAAGCATTGCACAGGCAGGTTTCTGCCCAGGCTGGTCCAAGACTGAGTGCTGGGTTCCCTACCCTGGAGCCTAGTTACAGCTCTGTAAGGCAGAACCACGGGTGCTGTGTGGGCTTAAATCAGGAGGGGAGCAGTCCTTTTCCCCAGCACTTGAGGGAATGTAGAAAATTGCTTGACAGCCTTTCTCTCCCTGGCAGGGATGATGAGATCCGGGACAAATGCGGGGTTGATGCAGTGCACTACCTGTCCTTCCAGAGGCACATCATCGGGCTGCTGGTGGTCGTGGGTGTGCTCTCTGTGGGCATCGTGTTACCTGTCAACTTCTCAGGGGACCTGCTAGGTGAGAGCAAAGAGCCTTTGGCTTGGCTGGGGGAGCTGCTTTCAACACCACGTTCCAGACTGCTGAGTAGCAGTGGAGGGCAGGATAGGACTAACACAGACAAACCGTGACTGCTGCCTCACTTTGAGTGTAGAGCAGCCACAGGGTCATCCCAGGCAGCTTTGGTTTTGAAGTGTTCTGCAGGTGAGATTCCTGCCATAGCTCACCCCAGGGGTGTTCTGTGCCATTCCGTATAACTGAACGTGCTTGTGTCTGGCTCTTTTTCCCTAGAAAACAACGCCTACAGCTTTGGGAGGACAACAATTGCTAACCTGAATTCTAGGTATGTATAGGCAGGGGTAGGATGGATAACTGAGGTTGTCAAGGGGTGTTTTGTAAAGGTTCATGTGCTGCAGAGCCTCACCTCCTTGAAGGCTGCATTTCTGCCCTTGCCGTGAGGCTACTATCCCTGCTCCACTTTCTAAGCTGAGCTCCTGGAATATGGTTGTAAGGCATGTGTGTGCTCGTGGCTCCAGTGCCTTCAGGGCCTGACCAGCCACACACAGACTTGTAGTGGCAACCCTACATTTACCTTTGTGGTCTCCCTTGTAACAGGAATCACCTGCTGTGGTTGCACACCATCTTTGCCTTCCTGTACCTGCTGCTGACAGTGATCAGCATGCGCCGGCACACCTCCAAGATGCGCTACAAAGAGGATGACTTGGTGAGCAGGACCTGGCCACTCTCTCAGGCACATTTTCCTATGCCCTCTGGTCAAGTCAGGTAGCCTTGGAGAGAGTGCTGAGCACCTCACTTCCCACAGTAATTTGGGACTGTCATGTTTTGGCTGTTCTTTTATTCTGCCGGGCCAAAGGCAGAGAAGCAGCTCTGCCTCCAGAGAAGCAGCTCTGACTGCCTGTGGGGAAACAGGAGAGGCCTGCTCTGGGTAAATATATGGAAGGACCCCAGTCTTCCTCAAGAGTGCTGCAGTGGCTTTTGCCTTCTTCATTTCTTAAGGGTAGCCCTGTTTCTGTTCAGGCAGCTGCAGTGTAAGTCCCTAGCCTCTCAATCTGCACTGCACCAGGATAGAGGATGACTACAGCTAAGGGAAGCATAGAAGAGGGGGAGTCCTGGTTGCCAGAAGTGATGAGGCTGCCCTTTTTCATCACTCACTCAGGTCTTGGGAGGGGGTTTGCTGCAGTCTGGTCTTTTACACCAGCCACACCTACCTGCCTCCTTTTTTTCTTTCTTTTTTTCTTTTCTTTCCTTCCTTTCTTTTCTTACTTCCAGGTTAAGCGAACTCTCTTCATCAATGGGATCTCAAAATATGCTGAGCCAGAGAAGATCAAGAAGCATTTTGAGTGAGTTTCACTGTGTCCCCAAAGACTGCTCCATAACAGGGAGTAGGGTAGTGCTAGTTTTACCTGGAATAGCAGTAATAGAGAACGCTAGGCAAAATTGGCAAATGCCTTTATTTTGGGCCTCTTGCTGTTATTTTTGTGCTAAATTTTTACCTGAATGTGCAGTATCCTTGGTTTTGTGCCTTGGGATATGCCCAGCTATCTCTTGCGGAGCCATAGGGGGTCAGTGTAGTAAGCAGTGGACAGGGCATGTCCTGAGGTGTGGCCAAGTTCAGAGATGAGATACAGGCAGGAGGCGCTCAAGCAGTTCCTATGGGATGTTGTGCTGCTGCCATGATCACAGTCCCTGTAGAAGGTATATAATTTTAACAAAAAAATTAAGTTCCTCTTCTGTCAGAATCTCAATGAACTCTCGAGGCCGTGTTTAGAAGCACCATGGGTAGAAATGCCTTTAACCTTTGTGAACCATTCTGCCTTTTTCTGACCCCAAGCCTGTGAAAGCAGAGAGGGAGTGTAGAATCAGAGAGGCTCCGTGCTGCTACAGAGCAGAAGTCCAGAGAGGCTCCTTGTGCCAAAGGCCAGAGGATATAGCGTTTACCCCATGTGTTGCTTCTGCTATAAGGGCAGAGAGCCTGCAGGCTCTCCTGCAAACTCTTGATATGTGTCATGACACTCAGCCCAGGACACTCTTCTTGGGGCAGGAGAGAAGTCCTGGATTTGCTTGAGAGTACGGCCTTTGGAGCCAGGTGTGATGAACTGGTGCTTCTCATCCACAGGGAGGCCTATGCCAACTGCACTGTCCTGGAGGCCCGTCCCTGCTACGATGTGGCCCGGCTGATGTTCCTGGACGCAGAGAGGTAACTCCTAGTTTGTGAAAGAAGGCAGAGTGGGCTAATGTTGCTGGCTCACTCACAAGTCTGGTGCCACAGAGCTTTTCTGGACCTTCCCTCCCTTCCGCTCTCCTGTTTCAGGAAGAAAGCTGAGCGTGGGCGAATCTACTTCACCAATCTGAAGAGCAAGACCAGCCACACAAGCATGATCAACCCCAAACCCTGCGGCCACCTGTGCTGCTGTGTCATTAGGGGCTGCGAGGAGGTAGGGGAAAGCTGGAGGTATTGAGCAGGTGGAGCACATGGTGGCTTTTGTTGCCCGGATCATCTCCCCTCTGACCTCTGTCCTCCTGCTCAGGTGGAGGCCATCGAGTACTATACCAAACTGGAGGAGAAGCTCAAAGACGATTACAAGCGGGAGAAGGAGAAAGTGAATGAAAAACCTCTGGGGATGGCCTTTGTCACCTTCCACAATGAGACTATCACAGCCATGTGAGTGCAAAGGGTGCTGCCCTCGCCAAGAAGGTGACCTTTCCCAGCCATTGCCTTAAATCAGAAGAATGCCAGCACTAAGGCACCCCCTCAGCCTGTGCCTGCCAGCCATTTGCATCAGCATGTCCTTCTTTCTCTTCTTCAGAATCCTCAAAGATTTCAATGCTTGTAAGTGCCAGGGGTGTGCGTGCCGTGGGGAGCCCAGGGCCTCCTCCTGCAGTGAGTCCCTCCATGTCTCCAACTGGACTGTCAGCTATGCCCCTGACCCACAGAACATCTACTGGTGAGCAACTCTGTAGGTCTGACTGGGAGGGGGAAAGCCTTGGGCTGGCACCCCAAGTGCTGTTCATACAGGCTGGGCTGTGGCATGGTATTCTACCCTGTGCAGCCATCCTGATGCCCTCCTTCTCCTTCCCAGGGAACACCTCTCCGTCCAGGGCTTCGTATGGTGGATCCGCTGCTTTGTGATTAATGTGATCCTCTTCATCCTACTCTTCTTCCTCACCACCCCTGCTATCATCATCACCACTATGGACAAATTCAATGTCACCAAGCCCGTGGAGTACCTCAATGTAAGGACTTTGGAAATGTGTACAGGATGGGTAGCATAGGAACCACCTCAAGGCACAACATCCCCTGCAGCGCTGATAGGCAGAGAGATTGTCAGCATTCCCCATATTCTGTTGGCCTGACCATGAGGGAGGTGCTGAGCCTGCCCAGGGTGCAGTGGCAGCCGCAGTGCTGGGGACTTGACATCAGCAAAGGCAGGTGTACCTGTGGCTGGCACAAGAGCTGCAGCACCATGTAACACTGATTTCTTCTCTGCCTTGTTGCAGAATCCAATCATCACCCAGTTCTTCCCCACCCTGCTGCTGTGGTGTTTCTCTGCTCTTCTGCCCACCATTGTATACTACTCTGCCTTCTTTGAAGCACACTGGACCAGGTAAGGACAGCCAGCACCTGTTTTTAGTCATACCAGCAAGCTACCTGGCTGCTAGACACTTCTCACTGATGTAAAGCTCCTTGGTGCATCCTTCTGCTTGAACCTCTCTTCTGTGATTCTGTCTTCCACACCTGGGGACTGCTGTGGACAGCTATTCTGCCAGTCTTTAGCTGCTGTTGTGCAGCATGGTTGTCTGAGCAGAGCTTTACATAGGTGTACAAGAAGAAAAAGCTGGGAAGAGTTGGGGCTGGTCACTGTGAGAAATGCTAGTAGAGAAGGAAGTCTTGGCTCAAGTGAGCAGGCAGGGGTGGCGTGCCTGTACTCATGTGTAAGTCATAGCTTTTCCAAGGAAAAATTGTTTCAACTGCTCCAGCTTCTGGCTACAGGGAAGGTATTCAAAGTGCAGATCACTTAGAAATGAGCTGCTTGTGAAGCATATTCCCCACAGGACATGCAATGTAAGCTTTGTTTTCTGACCTCTGTTGCAAACATACTGTAGGGAAAAGGGACATACTCATGTACCAATAGTGGACAGGATGGGAATCAGATTAGAGATTGGGAAGTACTGATGAAAATCCCATAGGAGCACAGCTCATGGGGCTGGTGGGGTGACAGTGAAAGGCTAATGGCTTTCTCTCTACCCTCAGGTCTGGAGAGAATAGGACAACCATGCACAAGTGTTACACCTTCCTCATCTTCATGGTCTTGCTGTTGCCATCGCTGGGCCTGAGCAGGTAGGGGTGCTGGGAAGGCAAGTGCAGAGACCTGGAGCATGGGGAGGATTGAGATGCACCCTTGCTTGTTTTCCTGTTATATGCATTACATTCCTTCCTCACTGCACTGGTGCCCTGGCCACCATCCCCTTGGGAAAATGTGTTTAGTTCTGGCTGGGGGGCACAGGCCAGACCATACATGTCTGGGTCTCCAGGACCTTACTGACTCAATCTGCAGATGCAGTGACGTGTGCCATGGTGTTACAAATAATACAGCAAAAGTTGGCGTGGCTGGTGGATGCATATGAAAAGTCAATCAGGGTCTGCTGGTGAAGGAGGCGCTCCCCACTTCTGTGCTCAGTGTGCACTCTGAATTTTGCACAAAGCTAGTGATTTCTCTATTTGAGCCAGAACTTGAGTAGGTTGCACTGCTTGGCTGGGTGGGATAGTGGGTGTGCAGCACTGCTCATCTGTTTGGATGTGGGCCCCAAATCTCCTGCACAGTTTATAGAATTGCCGTGTGGGAAATTGCATCACCTGCCAGCCATTGGTGTGGGCTTGGAGCACTGAACAGGGGCCAAGTAGGGGAACAGCACGAGGAAGAAAAAACTGGGGAGTGGATGCGGGACAGGAAACTCTCACTGTGATAGTTTGTTCCTTACACACTGTGGGTGTAAAGCCCCAGGTCAAGCCACACTCTTCCCAGGTGACTTACTTACATTTAGATTCCAGGAGATTACACTCAACAGAACTCTTGCAGAGCCTTTAGTTCTTTAACACCTTGAATTCACATAAAGAGAATACACTACATGCATTTCCTGAGAGACTTCTTTTAATTTAGTGAGAAAATAGGCATTTTGGCAAAAGGTTTACAGGAGTAGCATACAACCAAGGAGAAGAATTTCACTCAAGCACCCAGCACACTACAACCACAACTTAAGTAAAATATAACCCACCAGTTTCAAGTTGCATGTAACCTTCTAACTTAGGCAGGTAAATGCTCTTGGAAGATTTGCATTTTGACCATTAAAGAGACTGTCCACCCTTCTGAGGAGTCAATCCCCCTGCTGTTGCCTCTGGAACTCTATATTCCACCAGTGCCAGAGGATGGGATGGTTTTATATCGAAAAATCAGAATTTAGGAAAATGGGATTTGTTTCTCCTAAGGGATTTCTTTAATCTCTTATTGGAGGGTATTTTGTACCTAATCACATTCTTCTGTAGAGTCAGTCACCTGTTCCTTGCATGGATGTTGTGCCCAAACAGAGGAGAGAGGAAAATACTGATAGGATCAGGGCAAAGGGATAAGAACACGCAAGCGGGAAGCTTTACATCCCTTTTTGAGTGCTACACTGTTTTGCTTTGTTTTGTTTTCCAGTGTCTGATTTACATAATTGCTGGTGACACGTCCCAAGAGGGAACAAAATAGTTTATGGTCAGAGCTTTCGATCCTTCTAGAGCAGCTTCCACATGTTTGCCATGTACGTGTCTGTCCATTGCTGCTTCTGATGGTCCCTCTTTTCTTTTTGCCCTCCTATCCCACAGCTTGGATGTGTTTTTCCGCTGGTTGTTTGACAAAAAGTTCCTCGCTGAAGCCGCCGTGCGATTTGAGTAAGTGGAGTTGAGCAGAAAGACTTTCTTTACAGTGGGGAATGGTTCTTGTTGGCACCCGAAGGTACTGGGGGCTCCCAGCTGCTACCCTGCAAGGAGGGAGCTCCTCTTGTAGCCTGCTCTTGCTGCACCTCCCCAGGTGTGTGTTCCTGCCGGACAATGGGGCTTTCTTTGTCAACTATGTCATCGCCTCTGCCTTCATCGGGAATGCCATGGATCTGCTGCGCATCCCTGGTTTGCTCATGTACATGATACGCCTCTGCCTGGCCCGCTCGGCGGCCGAGCGGAGGAACGTCAAACGAGTATGTACGGGGATGAGGGGATGGGGTGTGGCCTGCACCCAGGGATGGGACTGCTGCAGTGGACCCTGATGGGGCTTGCCCAGTGGTGTGTGTAGAACTGGGCATATTACACATACCCACTCAGCTCCCAGGGTCCTGCTGATGGGTCTCCGTTCCCTCTTGCAGCACCAAGCCTATGAGTTCCAGTTTGGAGCTGCTTACGCCTGGATGATGTGCGTCTTCACTGTGGTCATGACATACAGCATCACCTGCCCCATTATCGTCCCTTTTGGTAAATGATACCACTCTGCCTCCCTGTGTCAGAGACAGAGAGGAGGCAGGAAGGCTGATGTGGGGGAGATAGTCTCTCTCAGTCTAGGAAAGAAGCTGATTCCCCACTCTGCTGGCATCCTTCCCTTTCTCCTAGGGCTCATGTACATGCTGCTTAAGCACCTGGTGGACCGATACAACCTGTACTATGCTTACCTGCCTGCCAAGCTAGACAAGAAGATCCATTCAGGGGCTGTGAATCAGGTAGTGGCAGCCCCCATCCTCTGCCTCTTCTGGCTTCTTTTCTTCTCCACCGTGCGCATAGGTGAGCACTGGGCTGGGATGCCAGCCCTTGGCCTCCTAAAGAGCCACTTCCCTGGCCAGGCTCTGGTCCTGGCAGCCCCCAGCCACGGAGCACAGTCACAATCCCTCTGACACCACCACTTCGGTTTTCCTTTGTCCCAGGGTTCCTGGCCCCCACTTCCATGTTCACCTTTGTGGTCCTCGTGATCACCATTGTGATCTGTCTGTGTCACGTCTGCTTTGGGCACTTCAAATACCTCAGCGCTCACAACTACAAGGTGAGGCAGAATGCTGGGCATGGGACTCTCCTTCTTGAGAGGGCAGCTCAGCCTTAAAACAGCAGGGGCTCTGAGGGTGTCCCAGCCTACCCTTCAGCAGAGCCTTTCAACCCTGGCATCACAGAGGACACAGTCACAAGGCTGTCCCTGCTGCCTGTGTGCTGCTCCTGAGGTGGGACAGCAAGCGTGTTGCCCTGGCAGTCTCTCAGTTTCTTCTTTCCTCTCCAGATTGACCACACAGAGGTGGATGCCATGGACAACAGGCAGAACGGGAGACCTGCTACCAATCTGCCAGCTCCTAAGTCAGCTGTGAGTCACTGTCCCCATCTCCATGCCCTGGCATATTCCTTACCTGGGTTTGGAAAGGGGGAGGTAACTCCCTGTCCAGGTACCTCACTCCTCACTTCTCATTTTTCTGAATCAGCACTTGGATCCTCCCAGTGAGGGTGGGAGGCAAGTGTTGGGCATTGTGCCCCTCACCTACTCTGGGTGATGAAGTGTAACCCCACACACACACCCCTTTCCCACTGCTCCTCAGATGCTGTGCGTTTACTTTCTGCCTCTCTCTCGGCTGTGACAGTGAATCCAGCTGGGTCAGTCTCCCTTCTCATTCTGCATCTTTGCACGCTTGCTCGCCAGCACCGGCCGTCACCCACCAGGCTGGTCCTAGTGCCAACGCAAAGGCGTCTCCATGGGCATTGCCTTGAAGGCCGTGGAAGTGCTTTGGGGACTCTCCTCTCCCCTGCCCAACTCTCCAAGATCCCAGAGGAGTTTTCTGAACTTCTCCTTGGCTCACTGGCTCATTCCAACTGCTTCCTTCCACGAGGTTTTTGCGGTTGGGGTCTATACAGAGCTGCAGAGATGGGGTAAAGCAGACCCTCCTGCTTCCTCGGGAGAGCAGGGCTAGGGTGTGCACACGTAATCCAGGCTTCTTCCTAATCTCCATATACCTAAGGGCAGCAACATATCACCAAAAGGAGAATCCCTATAGGAGGGATTCTGAGGCAGAGCCTCAGAAGAACATATCTACCGGCAGAAAAGGCAGTACAGTTTTCCATGTGGGCTCCAAAGAGCCCAGCCCAGGTTCCCTGTCCCAGAATGCTGGGGTTTGGCACATCCAGTGTTGCAGAGCCAAGCCAGCCCCATTCTTACCCCCTCTCCTGGTACATCCCATGGAGTCTGGACCCTTCCTCACTCCCCCAGCGTATCACCAAGCTCAGCCTCGTGCATGGTGCTTTGTGTGTTGTGCTCTGCTGCCAGGAGGAGCTCCCCAGACTGACCTGTGTTTCTGCTCTCTCCCCACCCTTCTCCTGCTCCATGCCGGACCCTGACAGAAGTACATCGCCCAAGTGCTGCAGGACTCCTCGCCAGAAGGTGAAGCAACAGAGTCGGAGGAGCAGGGATCAGAGCAGGGATCGCAGGATGAGGAGCTCATCAATGCCGATGGCATGAACGACACAGATTTCCAGTCGTGTGAGGACAGCCTGATAGAGAATGAGATCCACCAGTAGGGACCTCAAAGGGTGGGAGGGGAAGGAGGCCCAGGAGCAGGGCAGGCTGTGCACATGGAGACTTGGGGAGAGGCACCCGAGGGTGCTGGCCGCTGCCCTTGCCCGCCCGCCCCCCAGGGACGCTGCCTTCAGTGAGGGCAGGGGCCCTGCTGCGAGCTCTCCATCTCCCTACCCCTCCACCCCTGTGCCAGCCCGGCTGCTCAGCAGGCATGCTCTTTACTAGCTACCTTCTTCAACATGTCCCTGGACCCCAGAATCCTAGGGGCTTGAGAGGAAGGGGAATGAGACCCCTACAGTGCTGCCCTGGACCTGGAAGGCTGGGTGCTTTGTGGGAAGGGGCATAAGGGGAACATTTGGGGTCTTCTTAGCAGGCCACTTTGTCGCCTGTCATCCTGGTGAGAAACACTAATAATGTATTAGATTTGCAGGAAAGTGATAAACAAAAAACTTTAATCAGTGTATTGGAAACCCCACCTAGGGAAGGGGGTGGCTTTTGTTGCACCTTCTCCCTGTGCTTGCGTGTGCCCTTTCTCAACCCCTTGCAGTATCCACTTGGTGGGGCATGCCAGGAGCTGGTCCAGGCATGGGGTTGTTACAGACTTCTCCCTCACCACAGGGACGGTAAAGCCTGGCTTCATGGTCAAGGGTGACATCATCCCAGGTAAGGGATGCAGGGTTGGCATGAGTTAGGCATCGCCCCACAGGATGAGGGGTGCTGAGGGCATTTCTTATGGGCAGCAGGAGGCGCAGGCAGCCTCTTCCCCAGGTCCTGTCTCCTCCTCCCCCAGGTGCAGAGACAGGGGATTGCAGCATCATGTTAAATGGCATTTTTCTTTGCACATTTTACTCCTCTTTCAAAGAAATCAACCTGACCCCCATGTGGTACTGCAGCCTCCCTTTGCTGCCCTGTGTCTGCACAGCAGGGTCAGGCTTGGGGTGGAGGGGCTGTAATGGGGGTCTCCTGGGTGCTAGGGAGAGGGGAGAAAGGGTCTCAGACTGCAGACCCTCAACACGCTGTGAGGTCAGCACTGCCTGGTTGTCATAGGGCCCCATAGGCTGCCTTCCCTGAGCTGCTGCAGGGTCTTCCCCCAGCTGAGGTGGTCCAAGAGGGAGGGAGCCCTGGGAAAGCAGCCCTTGGGAGCCCTCTCCAACCAAGACCACCATCTTCAGGAGCACAAAAGCCTCATTGGGCTGTGCTGACTTTCTTCACCTGCCCTGACTGGTGTAGGCTCCCCTGCCATCGCCCAGCCAGAGAGGGGGGCTGTTCTTCTCCTACCTCTGCCCTTGCCCCCTCCCTGTTGATAGCTTTGTCCCAGAGGCAGGCAAAGAACAGGATGGATGGGAGAGGTGGACTGGAGCCCCTGGCACCTGCAGGGAGGACTGACCCTGTTTAAAGGCTCTTCGTGAGGTCTTTTGTGGTCAGGATCAGTTGCCCTCAATTGCTTCCCCCTTCCCCTTGTGTAAAATGTAAAGGAAAATAATAAATCCCCCTGCTATTTAGCTATATTTATTTCCCTCAACCCTGCCACCATCCTGTTTGGTGCTCATTGCAGACACTATCACCCTCCCTTTGCCTGTCATCTGTGGGTGCTGCACCAGCTCACTGGGGCAGTGCCCTCCAGGGCTTCATGGGGCTGAGTGAAAGTGGACAGTCATACTTTTTCTATCACCCATGCTGGCCCTGGAGCTCCAAGCACTTTAATAGGCCTGAACAAGTGAAATGTCAGCCCTGCCCACCTCAGCTGCCGGGAAGGGTGGTCACATCCCATGGCTTTTTTCCCTCCTTGCTCCCCACTGGAGGAAGGGAGCCAGAGACACAGAGAGCATGTGGGGGCTGTTACAAGGACGATGTAGCTGACTTTCCTGTATGCCTCCTCTATAAGAATCCCAGGCCCAGAGGAAAGGGGATGGAGGGGAGGAGATGTGGGTCTTCAGTGCATGGGGAGGGCAGGCCACCCCAGCTCCCAGGGCTCAGCTGGGGCTGGAGCAGACGTGGGTGCGAAGGAGCATGGTGAGAGTCGCCCATCCCCTCCAGCTATTGGCTAGGAATGAAATGAGCATGTGAGCTGATTACTCGCGGTCCACTCTCAGGCTGGGGCAGGGGGGATGTTGATCCTGCTTCCCTTTCTTGCACCTACCTACTGCCCTTGTCTCCAGCAGGTGGGCTGGGATGCTCTGGTCTCTGTAGGTACGGCTATGGCCCGGGGCTGCCTCTGCACCTGTCGGGGCTCTGCCCGTGCAGAGCTGTGTGTTCTGAGTGGCACTGTCTGTGTAGAGATGTGTATAATACCCTGTATATATTTGTGTACAAAAGAAAAAAGGAAAAAAAGGAGCTATTGTTCTTGAAGTCTTTTCTTTGTGGAACGGGTTGGGGGCTGGGACCTGGGAGGAGAGGACCCCAGCTGCAGCAGGGCTGCAGGAGCATGTGTGGTGCAAAAGGAGTGGGGGATCATGTGTGAGCACAAGCGCTGCCCTGCTGCCAAGAATCCAGCCCTGGATCACAGGCACTCCTGGCACAAGTGAGCTTTTCCTCTGGCTTGCAGAGGCGCCACTGCGAAAAGCAGGTAGATGGGGAGCTGCATGCACTGAGGCTGGGATGGGGGAAGATGATTTGGGAATGGTGTGGTAGGGGAGTTTTGCTGGTAGCCTCAATAGCAAATGTCAGCCCACCTCTACAGTCCCAGTGGCAAGTTCCGTGTCCACTCCTGCCATATCCGTTCAGAAACTTAGACGCCTGGTTTGGGTGGACAGCTAAGGCCTTTGGGAAAAGATGAGGGGTGCTAGACCTCTGCAGCACAGCTTGGCTGGGAGCACTTTCCTGACATGTGATGCTGCTTGTAGGTCAGCCATCCCAAGTGCTGGGCCAGCCCCCAGAATGCTCCCTGCTGCTCTCTGTGCAGGCTGGATCCAGCATGCTTCCCGGGCAACTGCTGCATGCTCATTACATTGTGTACAGTGGCCGTTGCTCGGAGGACAGCACAATGGAGAGGCGAGGCCTGGGGCGGGCTGCTGAGAGATGGACAAGTGACCCCAGCTCTGTTCTCACCTTGCTGTGTTCAAGCCCTGTAGCTTCGTGTGCCAGTGGCGCAGCATCAGCAGGGGACAAAAGACTCTCCTCCTGGCAGCCCACAGCCAAAGGATAGGGAAGAGGCAATGCCTAAGAACAAAGAGAACTGAAGACTGAAAGACAGACTGTGCCTGCTGCCAAGTCCCTGCAGCCATTGCTGCAAAGGGAAGTTTGAGGGAAGGAAACAATGAAATTGAACAGGTATTTGTGCAGGTGTTTTACGGAAACTGCTCCCAAGCACAGAGGGCAGGATGCAGGACAGCCTTTGTGGCAGGATTATGTAGGAGCTGTCTCCTGCTCCAGGAATCAGCTGTGAAAGCAGCTTTGGAGGCCACTGAGGGGTAATAAGGGCAGGAGATAAACAGGAGAACAGTCACAACAAGGAGGGGCACTGTCCTGGGTGGAGCTGAGCAGGCTCAGCGGTCAGTGGTGGTCCAGGCCAGAGAAAAAGCTGGAAGAACTGTTTGGGCACAAGTCCAAAGGAGGAACAAGCACAGGCAATGTGCTTGTTCCTGCTCCAGCCTCTTGCTCCTTGTCTGAAAGCACGGTGCTGCCTGCAGCTCCATGCAGAGCTGGAGGGTGACCCCAGCAGGGAACCCCCTATGTCTCCAGCCTGCAGGCACTGACACAGCTGCCTTTGGCTGAGGAGGAGAGGGAGCAGCCCCTGCAACAACCCAGAGCAGGGCACCCCAGAGCCTCCTTTACACCAGGGTGGGCAGAATAACCTGCCTGTGACAGGCTCCCCTTAGGTAGGGATGGGACAGGGCAGCTCTGGTGGGTGCTGGCCAGGGCCGCAGTGGTCCCTTTTGGATGTGGCAGCAGGACCACGCTACAGCCAGTTTTATATGTCCTGGTTGCCTTTCCCACAGGCAAGGGACACAGCTCCTATACCCATATGCAACCTGCTCCCTGCTTAGCAAGGATTTATCCCCGGAGCAAGGTACAGTGAGTTAGGAAGCAGGTGCTGTGTGAAGCCTGGGCTCCCACAGGCTCAATGCCAGCTGCTGCAGTGAGGCTGTACGGGCACAGCCTCCCCAGCTGCAAGCAGGCACCAAGGGAAGAGAAGGAGTCCCATGGTTGCTGGGATCATCCTGTCCAGCCCTGGCAGCAGAAGGATGGCAGTGCAGAGCTTCTTTCCTTGGAACGAGGCTGAGCTGAGCTAGTCATGCCAGGCCAGGCCATGCTAGACATGCTGTGCTGAGCCACACCAGGCCGAGCTGTGCCATGCCATGCCAGAGAAAGCCATGTTGCACCACACAGGGCTGCAAAGTGCTGTGCCAAGCCCTGCTGTGGCCATGCCCACTGGTAACAGCACCACCCAGCATTGCTGCACCATGAGTCACAGAGGGCACGCAGGGGCAACCCCTCTGCGGGAAGCCACAGGGCAGGGGGACCTCCCTGCTGGCACCCGGCAACAGAGAGCAGCTGGTGGGATGGGTACCAGCCATGACTACCATGGCTGGTGGGGAAGCCAGGGCAGCTGGTGTCAGGGTTGCCAGCCATGAGTCCCTGGGCTTGTAAGAGTGAGGTGGTGCAGGCACAGCCTTCCCAGACATAAGGGAAGAAGAAGGGACCCCACAGTGTGTGAAACCCATTGGGACCACCATAGTCAGCCATGGCACCAGAAGGTCAATAAGCCCTGGGACAAGGTGCAGTACAGAGCTCACCCAACTAAGCTGAGTTGCCAGCAGTGTGGGGCAGTCACCCCCAAACCCATTCCTACGGGAAAGTTGCTTCCTATTCTCCTTCCAGGCGCGGTTTCCGTGTGCACCGAACACTTTGAATGGTGGAAGAAGCGGGCCCATCCCGGCGGTACCCTTCCATCCCCGGGAGCTGGGAGAGGGTGACAACAGACAGAACCGCACCAGCGGCCCCGATAAATCCCCTTCTAGTGTCTGTGAGCTGTCACTGCTCCTTTAATTCCCCCTCCCACCGCCCTCCCGGCTTTGCTCGCACATCCTGCCCACCGAAACTCCACCTTCTGCGGGGCCGTACCGAGCCAGGCTGGGCTGGGCTGGGCTGGGCTGGGCCGGGCCGGGCCGAAGCGGGCAGGGCGGTGGCGGCGGCAGCAGCTTCCGTAAGTCCATCCCCCCCATCCTCACCCTTATCCGACCCCGGCCCGGGGTTAAGTACCCGGGGCCCTCCCCACGGCCGGGCTGGTGGGGCTCCTCCGAACGCCCCTGCGGCGGTGGAACTCTGCCCGCCCGACGACTGGCCTCTCCCCCCTCCCCCGGCTGCTTCCTCTGTTCTCTAAGCTTCTCCAGGCTTGCCTATCCCATCCCCTTTCTGTCCGTGGGGATTTTTACATTAGATGACGCATCCGCAGAGACCCAGTGGCTTCCCAGTCAGGGCGGCGAGTAAACTGGGTACCGCGGCCACCCAGGATGTGCTGCCGACCCCAAAGCCAACGCCGCATCTCTTTGAAGGGGTGCAGGAACATAAAGGGAAGCTTGTGGGAAATTAGGATCTTTGTCTTCCGGAGGGCTGGCAAGGGCCTGAGAGCTGCTTGAGCCGTGTGGGACCCTATGGGCCGCAGTGGCTTCTTGCCCCGAGCTGAGTATGCGGCAGGATACTGTGTGTCAGGGCTGGCTTCGAGGAAGGGAACTTCCTGCTTTCTTTGATCTGCAAGAGCAGCTGACAAAATAGAGATCTGCAGAGATTTTTGGCTGGACTTCAGCAGTGGTTTTGCGCAGGGGTTTTGCATTATGCGCTAAGGTGCATGAGGTATTGAGACCCTGCAGGTACCAGCGTATCTTTCTGCTCCCAGCTGGGAGGGATCAGAAGTACCTCCAATAGGAAAGCATCCTATTGTAGTTGGATGTCACCTGCTGTGGAAAACTGCCCTGGGGGCTTGGCTTGTCTCATCACACCCCTTCCTCCTCCATGGAGGACCCTGCATTGTCCATCAGCATCATCCTGGGGAGGTGTCAGCAGCCAGTCCTGTCGTTTGAGGACCCATGTGGTTCCTCTCCCATTCTGGGTTCTGAAATGCTTTTCCTTGCTCTGCGCTTGCGTGACCTCCGTCTGCCGCTGAGCACAGCCTTCCGAGTATTTTGAGCCACAGATCTAAGAATAACTCGTACAGCACCCGTGTCAGCACACAGCTCCCTATGTCCGCAGCCATGGCCCGTCCTGGTAGGTAGGGTGGGAGAGGGTGCAGGGAGTCTGTCAGGGGCTGCGGGCAGGGGAAGTTCCCTGGCCCTCAGCAGGCTGTGTTGTGAGTGCTGGGGAGGTGGCGAGGTGGGAACTGGAGGCAGTGCGGGTGCCTGCACTTGGGTTTCCTCCTCCTGCAGCCATCCCTGGGCTTTGGGCAGCACCCAGGACTGGAGAAGCTATTCCACCAGCTCTGCAGGCAATGAGTGCCTTGCTGCTGGAGAGACTGCCAGGGTGTTTGGCTGCGGAGCAGGAGCTGGAGGGAGGAGCTCCATTGATTTGGGGCCACTGTAGAGGAGAGAAGGGCTGGCGCTGCCTTGGAGAAGGATAGTGGGTTTAGAGCATCCCAGGGCAGGCGGAATGATGGGGAAGACTAGTTTTTTCTTCTGAAAAGCTTCTGGCTAGGGCAGCCCCATGAGTTTGCAGCCAGATTTATGCCCTGTGCATGTGCCAAGAGCTTTTCACTGTTCCCTGCCTTCCCTTAGCTATCATAGCACTTCAGGACGAGGAAAACCACCTCTTCAGAGCAAGGCTGTGCCCCACTCCCCTGGGACTGGGTGCTAGGGAGGCTGCTGGCCAGTGCTGGCATCTGAGCTGGCTGCTCTGAGTGGGTTATTTACCCAAGGACTGTTCCACTCCCTCACAGGGAGAAACCTCTGAAGTATTCGGCACCAGCCCTGCCAAGCAGGAGCTGAGATGGCTGGGGAGTGTGGCATATTGAGCTGCAGATACAGGTGGGCTGATGGTGGTGGCACCTTCCCCATGGCCCTGCTGCAGGTGACACTGCTTGCATGGGGGCTTGGACCAGACGGCCCCTGGAGGCCCCTTCCAGCCTGGGCGGTGCAGTGGGTGGAACGCCGGCTGCTGTCATGGTGCCTGGACGGGCTGATGGCAGCTGGGCGCTGGGAGGGGAGTTGGGACTTGCCGCCACAGCGGTGGGGCAGGGCTGCAGGGCCAGACATGCCTGGCAGCTGTGTCATTGCTGTTTTGAAGCGCCTGGCCGTGAGCTACTGGTTGAACCTCCAGGGAGGAAGGCCAGGGCAGGGACCGGTGCGGTGGGGAGGGTCTGCGGTGTATGCCCTGCCCCAGTCTCCTGCTGCCGGGGTGCCCCGCTGCATCCCACATCCCTTCCCAGTGTCTCCCAGCAGGCTGCTCCACTGGCCCTCGACGAGCCTTGAATCATCCTGCCTGCGTGTGTGTGTGCCGGGAAGGGTCGTCCCGCCTCTTCCTTCCCTGTTCTCCTCCGGCCCCATAGATAGAGCTATCTGCGCCCCGCTGGGCTCCTCCCTAGCCGTCCCTATTGACTCAGTGCTCAGGCAGCTGGGGCGGGTTTCGAAGGAGAGGGAGAGGCGCCCGGGGCTGGGAGAAGCTGCGGGCGGCTGCTTACGCCCTCCCGGGTGAGGAGGAGCCGGGACTAGAGAAGGACCCGGAAAGCTGCGCCGGGAGGAGAGGCTGACGGGGGCGGGAAGAGCCTGAAATTCCTCCGGGCTCAGCTTTCTGGGCTCAGCAGCAGGCACGGGACAGGACGGGAGATCCGTGACCTAGCTGCTGGTGGGCTACTTCCTCCTAGCCAGCCCTCAACACCGCTCTGCTTCCTTGGCGTCCCCTAAAGACAGCAGGACTGTGATGGCCGGGCTGGAGGACAGGGCTCAAAACAGGGCTGCTTTAGGGAATGGGGTCGGGGGAGGTTTCCCTGGTGCGTGTGCCCACCCTGGGGTGCTCTGTGTGCCGCTGGGCTCACTGACCCAGGGCACTGGTGATGGAGAAGGTCCCTGCTGTGAGGCTGGTGGGGAACTGGGGATCCCCACAAGCCTGGCTCTGTGAGATGGCTGATGTCCCCAGGGGAGTGCAAGGTACCGGGCTCTGCCTCAGCCTGGCCATGCCTGTTCTGTTGCAGGGAGTGGAGCTGAAGGCAGCGCTGCTGGTGCCTGGCCATGATGCCCTTTGGAGGGATGGCTGCCCGTCTACAGAGAGACCGCCTGAGAGCCGAGGGCCTTGGCCAGCACAACAACGCCATCAAGTACCTCAACCAGGACTATGAGGCCCTCAAGCAGCAATGCATTGAGAGTGGCACCCTCTTCAGGGATCCCCAGTTCCCAGCTGGCCCCACTGCCCTTGGATTCAAGGAGCTGGGGCCTCATTCCAGCAAGACACGGGGGGTGGAGTGGAAGCGTCCATCGGTAAGTTCTGGGCTTGCTTCTCAGGCTGGGCTGGCATCTCTGCCCTGCATGTCTGCACTGACAGGGTGTGCTGATCTGCAGCCTGGCCCTGGCTGGCTCCCCTTAGTGCTCAAAGTGCCTGGAGTGCTGCATAGCTACCCTTCCCAAGCTCCCGGAGCAATGCCCTGTGGGTGTCTGCTCAGAAAAGCATTGTGCCTAGCAGGCCCAGCTTCCTCTGGACAGCAGACTGTGGGCTCCAAAATAGGTGGGCTCTGTTGTTGCTTCTAGGTGTCATGGCATGGATGTGTCACCCTCAGTGACTGGGGCTTTTGAGAGCATATATCCCCTGGTGCCACGAGTGCAAGGGGAACGTCATTTGTTTATCCAGCCTTGTCTTCCCATGGCTACAGCAGATCTTGCCTTGCCTTACCATGATGGCCTTGGAATTACAGTCAAGCAACCTGCCCTAGTAGAGGGCATATGGGGTGCCATGGTATATGGCAGGGACCATATACCATTTCTCCTGAGTCAGAGCTGCAGTGGGTGCCAGCCCTGCTGAAGCCCAGACCCTGCCAAACTCCAGCACCAGCATCTGATCCTGTTCTTCTGCAGGAATTAGTGGATGACCCTCAGTTCATCGTTGGTGGTGCAACGCGGACGGACATCTGCCAGGGGGCTCTGGGTGAGTGTTTGAGCTCTGTCCCTGGACCTTGGTCTAGGAGAGTAGTGACTGGGGAGGGTTGAATGGCTGGCCCAACTTTCCATTTAGTGCACTGGAAAATGGAAGGTGTGGGACATCCTGTGTCTCCTGGTGGCTCCAGGTTAAGGCTCCATGAAAATGGGTTGATGTCTGCACAGCTTGACCATGCTGAGGTCAGGCAAGATGATGGGTGGATCCATGCCTGACACGTGCTGACAACAATGCCAGGAGCTGCTCCAAAGAGCTCCCTGCTTTGGTAAATGATGAGGGATGGCAGCTGGATGGCAGTAACAAATTGAGGTGAGGATGTGCTGGTTGTGACAAAATGGTTGCAAAGCAATGCAGTCTGGCAGAAGGGAATTGAGAGCCATTGAGTACAAGTGATGATTTGTCCACACTCCGGGGGTGGACTCCAGGGGTGTCTCTCAAGGCAAAGGCACTGAGACAAGGAGAGAAATGTTAATGGGCTGTGTAGGCTGGCAGAGTGGTCATTGGAAACAGATCTTGGTACCACCAAGAGTGTTGTCCTGATTGGGATCACTTGATTGGCAGTATCATATACCTAAGCACACATAGCATGCTGGTTTCAGGGCTGACCTTTTAATGTATACAGTAATTAGGACAAATTTGAGGTGGTAACTGGAGCACATAACAGCCCAGAGCACTGTGGTAGTGTTCAACTGGTCATTAAAAAATCTGAAACTCCATTTTGTCAAACCACAGCCCAGTTACAGGTTATCCAGGCTCAAGGCTAAGGTGTGAAAGGCTTCAAAGGCAAAAGAGAAATAGGAATCAAGGGAAAGAATTTAAAGCGTAGTGCTGGCCTGGAGCAGCACTTGTGGTTAAGAGCACTTGGAAGGAAAAGGGCGGTGGCGTTGCTTGCAATTGAGAAGCTGAGACAGCAGCATTAACCCTCTTGCTTGATAAAATGGCTTTTTAAATGCAAAGTGTAATTCCACTGCAGAATTTGCTGTCTGAGATATGGAGGACAGTCATATGAATGAGTTTCAGGAGGGTCTAGATATATGGCCGCAGGAAGGGGCTGTTGGGGCTGACTATGTGGTGTTCTGGACACAGGCTACAGGTCAGGGAAGATTGTTCCATGTTGCCTTGAGCTAGTACTCTCTGAGGGCAGGATGAGCAAGCGTGCCTCTCTGTGCTCTGTTTGCTGGACCCTCTCTGGTTTTCCCATGTACTTTTTGATCTGGGGAACTCCAAACATTTGCAAGGAGAGCACAACGTGGGCTCCTAAACATCCATTGCCTACTCTCCCAGATAGAGAGGTGATGGGTGCTCACACTGGCTTCCTCTCCTTCCCCAGGTGACTGCTGGCTGCTGGCTGCCATTGGCTCCCTCACGCTCAATGAGGAGCTTCTGCACCGCGTGGTGCCCCATGGACAGAGCTTCCAGGAGGACTATGCTGGCATCTTCCACTTCCAGGTGGGCTGGGGGCTCCTGGCCCTCCACAGCTGGTGGGCTGGGGTGGAAGAGAGGGTGGTGGGTTGAGGGCATCCCTCTGGGATAGGGATGAGCAAACCATGTGATGCTCTGAGCTCACCCCACTCTCTCCTCATCCTCCAGATCTGGCAATTTGGTGAGTGGGTGGATGTGGTGGTGGATGACCAGCTGCCCACCAAGGATGGGGAGCTCCTGTTTGTCCACTCAGCGGAGTGCACCGAGTTCTGGAGTGCTCTGCTGGAGAAGGCCTATGCCAAGTGGGTACCCCTGTGGTGGGCACGTGGGCAGGTGGGGGACAGGGCACCTCACTGTGCGGGGCAGAGGGAAGGGAGTCTCTTCTGTTGCTGGCCCTTCTTGTGCTGGGTGCCTGGGGAGCAGCAGTGTGCTACCTCCTTGTCTCCTCACGTGCCCCTGTCACCGCTCAGGCTGAACGGCTGCTACGAGTCACTCTCGGGGGGCAGCACCACCGAAGGCTTTGAGGACTTCACGGGCGGCGTGGCAGAGATGTACGACCTGAAGCGACCGCCGCGCAACATGGGCCACATCATCCGCAAGGCGCTGGAGAGGGGGTCCCTGCTGGGCTGCTCCATCGACGTAAGTGGTGCGCTGGGATGAGCTGGGGTTCTGCCACTGCAGTGGCCAAAGTGAGGCCTCACAGCCCAAGGTTGTATCAGCAGTCCCCTCGCTGGGAGGTTACTTCTTCCCCATCTTAGCAGAGCACCCTTTCCAGAGCCAGTGTGGCAGCCCTGGGGCACAGCATGTGGTGCCACAGCCTGGTTGCTGTGAACAGGCTCCTTGGGTGGTTCCCTGATGGATCTTCAGGATCCTCTGGCAGGGAAACTTCTTTAAATTGTCCTCAGCCAGAAGTCCTTGAGTACAGGGAGCTGCTACCTGCTACTTCTCTTTGCAAGGGGAATTCTCCACACAGTGGAGGGAAGGGGTAGGGATAGGACTACATTATTTAATCGTGTTGACTTGAGCTTGCACATTCTCCTCAGATCACAAGTGCCTTTGATATGGAAGCAGTGACCTTCAAGAAGCTGGTGAAGGGCCATGCCTATTCTGTCACAGCCTTCAGAGACGTGAGTTAGCTAGATTAGACTTTAATAGTGATAACATAGCCTGGACAGTGGAATGGGCTCAACCTCCTGTGTCTGGTGTCTGGCAGGTGAACTACCGAGGTCAGCAGGAACAACTCATCCGCATCAGGAATCCCTGGGGTCAGGTGGAGTGGACTGGAGCCTGGAGTGATGGGTAAGCAGGACAGAAGGGGTGCCAATCTTCCATTGGCAGGCCAGCAAGCCCTGTGCACAGAGCAATTGAGCGCGTGGCACTGCTGAGGGGAAGCTGGCAGTGTGCAGTACCCTTCATATTGGAAAGGGGAGAAGTTAAGGGTCAGCTCCAAAGTGCTCAATTCACCTTGAGGAGTCCTCATCTAATTGTCTCTCTCCTGCTATTCCAGCTCCTCTGAATGGAACAACATTGACCCTGATGAAAGGGAAGAGCTGCAGCTGAAGATGGAGGATGGAGAGTTCTGGTGAGTGCCAGGGCAAAGTGCTTCTCTATTTCAGCAGCCAGCCTGGGAAGGAGCAGAGGAGCTGGGGAGAGATCCTGCAGTCATGCTTCACCTGAAGCGCATGACCTGCCTTTATGAGCTGGCTTTCCAGCACTGGAGAGCTTGCCAGTGTTTTCTCATCTGATCTAGTTAATAATTTTCCTCCTTTCAAGGAAATTCAGCCCAACTAAATGCAAAATAAACACCTAGGAAGGGTAAACATCCCTTCTTTCCCAAACCCAGCAGAAGGCTTTAAATAAGCTATCACTGTTTAGGGTAAAAGATCTTACTGTCACTTAATTCTCCCAAAATCTTGGCTGGGCCCAGGGCTGCTTGTGCTGTCCTCCCTCCCCACAGCAGTGCCCTGGCCTCATCCCCTACCCACCTCCTGCAGGATGTCTTTCCGGGACTTCATGAGGGAGTTCTCCAGGCTGGAGATCTGCAACCTGACCCCCGATGCCCTCACCAAGGACGAGCTCAGCAGATGGCACACACAGGTGTTCGAGGGCACGTGGCGCCGGGGAAGCACTGCTGGGGGCTGCAGGAATCACCCAGGTACCTCTGGCCTCCACGTCTCTGCTCTTGGCAGTGTGATGAAGCCAAGTGTCTCATCCACACATCCTCTTCCTGTCAGCCACATTCTGGATCAACCCCCAGTTCAAGATCAAGTTGCTGGAAGAAGATGACGACCCTGGGGATGATGAGGTGGCCTGCAGCTTCCTGGTGGCTCTGATGCAGAAGCACCGGCGGCGGGAGCGGCGGGTGGGAGGCGACATGCACACCATCGGCTTTGCTGTCTATGAGGTAACCCCTGCCAGTCCTGATGCCACTTCCCTGGGACAGGCTCAGGCCTGCCAGTCCTGCCTCAACCCCAGTCCTCCAGGAAACCTTTTCCACCTGCCTTGACCAGTCTATCAGTTAATATTCCCTATCCTGTGCTCCCTGCAGCTGTAAGGGATGGGGCAGATACTGGGACTCTGATTTTTTCCTCCTTTTCTCTCCTCTGCAGGTTCCTGAGGAGGTATGTCCTGAGCTGCTGGAGCCTACCCCCTCTTGGAGGGGACCCCAAGAGTGGACAAGAATGGGTGGATGCACCCACTGTCATGGGCAGTGGCTAGGGTGCTAGTGGGTGCTGGGCACCTCCATGTGGGAGGGAGGAATGGCTCCTACTGGGATGGGCAGGACAGAGATGTCCTGCCTGATGGGGGCTGGCATTGGTCCCACCACTCCCCATGGGTGCTCCCCATTGTGGGGCTGTGATCCACAAGCGCATTCCTTCCCCCAGGCCCAGGGCACTCAGAACGTGCACTTGAAGAAGGACTTCTTCCTGCGAAACCAGTCACGGGCACGCTCTGAGACCTTCATCAACCTGCGGGAGGTGAGCAACCAGATCCGTCTGCCCCCCGGCGAGTACATCATCGTGCCCTCCACCTTCGAGCCACACAAGGAGGCCGACTTCGTCCTGCGGGTCTTCACCGAGAAGCAGTCTGACACAGAGTGAGTCCCTGCCTGGGAGGGGACACCCTGTGTCTGGGGGGGGGGGTGTTTCCCCACTGCAGGCAGCCTGCTGCCTGGGGACCCTGCTCATTGCTTTGTTTTTCTCCTTTCTGCCCCAGGGAGCTGGATGAGGAGATCTCAGCAGACCTGGCAGATGAGGTAGGAGCTGCCACTTTGGTTCAGCTGGTGCTGAGGCTCTGGGGCTTGGGAGGGGGAGCTGCAGGCAGGAGGTGGCTGTCTGAGTTTGGGATATCATTGTGACTAGAGAGGGGCTGGCAGGGTCAGGACAACAGGGATGTGAGGATTAACAAAGATGAGAAGAACAAGGAAGAGTTTCCTTTTTCCAGTTGAGGTTTACTGAGCTTGGGAGGCAGGGCAGAGCCTGGGTTTGACCACTAACCTCTTCCTTCTGGCCTGTGTCACCCCAGGAGGAAATAACTGAGGATGACATAGAAGATGGCTTCAAGAACATGTTCCAGCAGCTGGCAGGGGAGGTGGGTATGGCTGTGCGAAGCTCTTGGAGGCCCTGGCCTGGGGAGGGGATGAGATGGGATTCCCTAGCCATGGGAGTTCCAGCCCAGTCCACGGTCACTCAGTCCCATCCTGCAGACAGGTCCATTTCTGCCACAGCTCAGCCCAGCTGCCCTCAGGGGTGGTGTGACAGGGGCAGATTTGGGGAAGAGGCATCCAGCTGTGACCCAAACTCTTCTAGGCACTCAAGAAATGTAATTGCACCTTGACGTTTTGTGATTAAGGCAGAGATGTTTAGACAGGAGGGGGGGAATGGCCACAAGTGGGGTGGAGAGCAAGCAAGGGGTGATGCTAATTCTGCTCCTGTTACAGGACATGGAAATCAGCGTCTTTGAGCTCCGGACTATTCTGAACAGAGTCATTGCTAGACGTAAGCATTGCCCTTCCCACCCCCTGCTCCCTGTGCCCCGGGCCTGCTCAGCAGGTGGGGTTTTGGTTCATGTGCTCAACCTCCTCCTTCCTCCTCAGACAAAGATCTGAAGACAGATGGGTTTAGTGTGGACTCCTGCCGCAACATGGTCAACCTGATGGATGTATTCTCTTGGTGCTGTGGGCAGGGGCCAACTTCTCTGGTGCTCAGCCTGCTGCTTGCCAGCAGCAAGTCTTCTCTGTGGGAGCTGAGGCTTGGCTCTCCAGCCATGCTGAGGCTGTTCAACGGGGGGAAGACAGGAAAGGGTCCTTCAGGGCCACCACCCCACCCCTTGGCTTTAGCAGCAGGTTTTTTTGGAAAAAAAAAAGGGCCATGAGTGCCCCTGTTTGCTTGGGTCCTGGCTCTGCCACCACCAGAAGCCCAGCCCAGTCCCACTCATGCCTTCTACTTTCCCTGCTAGGAGGAAGCTCCCTGTGCTTCCCTTCACACGGGCTCCCCCGCCTGACATGTTACCATACCACCCAGCCTTTGAGGCACTCCTGGAAGGGAATGAGGACTCTTGGGCTTCTTTCCCCTAAACCATCCTGTCCAGCTGTTGAAGATGAGAGATGTAAAGTGACAGGAGCCATGGCCTGTGTCGTGCTTGCACAAGGACATGCAGCTGAGGGGTCAGGCAAGGACAGAGGAGCACCTCCAAGCCCTTCTCCCGCCTGGCCCTACAACAGCCCTTTTTGCTGCAGGCCAACCCAGTTTTGCTTCTAGGACAGCATAGTGATTTGCTTCCTATAGCAGCAGCACAGTTGCTCCCAGGGAGTGGTATGACAGGTAGTGCAAGCACTGCCCTTTCCCTGTTGGGTTGCAGGCTCTGATTGTGCCAGTGCTGCAGGACAGAGAGGGGAAGCTGGAGGGAAAATTGGGCAGGCCAAGTGTGGCCAGGCTTTTCTTGCCTCAAGTGGCTGGAATCTGATGGCTTTGTCTTTGCACCGCTCCCTTTGCTGGCTGCTTTCTCCTTGACCCTCTGCTCCCCAGAAAGATGGCAGTGCCCGCCTCGGGCTGGTGGAATTCCAGATCCTGTGGAACAAGATCCGGAGCTGGCTGGTGAGAAGGAGAGGGGGCATGGTGCACTGCACAGGGGTAGCTCCCCTCCTGGGGTAGCAGGGTGAGGGGACAGCCAGGCTGGAGGCCACAGGAGAGCCTGTCCTTCATGTCCTCTGTGATGCTTTTGCAGACAATCTTCCGCCAGCACGACCTGGATAAGTCTGGCACCATGAGCTCCTATGAGATGCGCATGGCTCTGGAGTCTGCGGGTAGGTCTGGGGACGGATGGGCTGGGATGAGGGCTGGGTAAGGGGCTCCTGCTGTCAGAGTCCTGTCCTAAGTAACTGGAGAAGAGTGTAACCAGCCTATACTGCATGCTTGGAACCAACCTGCTGTAGTGAGATGCGGCCCATGTATACACCAGGCTCTCTCCATCCCAGTTGTGCCAAGTGCTGGAGACTCAGAGTTAGGGACGCATGCAAGGTGGTCCCAGCCTCTGTCCTCCTCTGACCTGCAGAATCCCATCCTGGTGAAGAAGAGGCCTGGGGTGGATCAGTGAGCTAACCAGTCATATGGCTGCAGGGGGAGCATCCCCTCTTCCTGTTGAGGCTGTACACGGTGCCTTTCCTTGGGTGGGTTGGTAGACCCTTTGTGTGGGTGCGTGGACTTTAACAATTACACCCTCCTCTCCTGTGGGGGTCCTGATTTCTCTCTGCCTTGCAGGTTTTAAACTGAACAACAAGCTGCATCAGGTGGTGGTGGCCCGCTATGCAGATGACAACATGGGTGTGGACTTTGACAACTTTGTCTGCTGCCTTGTGAAGCTGGAGGCCATGTTCAGTGAGTGATGGCCCTGGGGCAGGGAGGGCAGGAACAGAGGGATGTGTTGCTCACCTTGCTCTTGTGTCCCTGCAGGGTTCTTCCGCAGTATGGACCCTGACGGCACTGGGACCGCTGTCATGAACCTCGCTGAGGTGAGAGCTCAGCCCAGTGGAAGGTGGGGTGGGAAACAAGGGGACAAGGCATTAGGGTGAATGGGGCACCTGGGGTGGGTGGTAGAAAACCCTCCAGCCCCCTGGGTAGGGCAAGAACCCATAAAAGATCAAGATAAGAAAAGGGGATTGCTGCAGGCCCTATGTTTCTTGGAGAGCTTTTAAAGCTGGCACTTGAGGGCATGCCAAAAATGCACCAGCCCCTGCTTATCCCTTCTCCCTCTCCTTCACAGTGGCTGCTGCTGACAATGTGTGGCTAGGAGCCATGACAGACCTGCTGCAGCTGGGACACCCCAACGGGCCAGGCCCCCTCCAAGTGCCTCCCCTTGGATCCGTGGACACAGGATACTCTTCCCTTTGCTCCATTCCATGCTGAGCCACCAGCCCTGCCTCCCAGGAAGCCTCACTCCACCTTCTCCAGTGGACCAGGGGTCAAGGCAGGCAGAGGATTCCCTTCTCCTCTTCTGGGCTGGGTTTCTTTCCACTCCCCCCTCCTCTCTCCCACCCCAGAACAGGAGGAGTGCAAGCATCATGTGGTACCTGTGAATCCTTGCACAGTAGCAGGCTGGGGGCCAGCTGCGGAGCAGGGAGAGGCAGGAATTGCACGAAGATGAGGGGGAGGACACTCATATTGCTTGCTCTAGTGCTGTCCCATCCTCTCTTGTCTATCCCTGCACCCACACCTGGGAGCATCAGCAGATACTGCCTTGCTCAGGCAGCAGGTTCCTGGGGGAGCTGTCATGGCCTTCTGGTAGGAGGAGTGGCCATGCTCTATTTCTTGAAGCCCTTGCACTGTACTTATCACCACTAAGCGCGACCAAAGCGTGGAGCCCACAGGCTCTTTCTGCGTGGCCTTCAACACATCCCTCCCATCTCCATGCCCCTGCCCATGCCCACCATTGGATCAAATCCTACAACTCAAGCACTGAATGTTTTGGGGCTCCCCCACCATATGAACACATACCACCTTGTAGTGCCGCAGCAGAAGCTCCTCTTTTCTACATGGTTACAGCAGCCTGGCCTCCCCTCCCATCCCTGAGAGCTCCTGGGACATCTGCTGCCCTTGGTCATGGCCCACAGCAGGGCTGGGGGGCACAGCACCCAAGAAGAAATGCCTTCCTCCAGAGAGGAGGGATGGTGGTTTGCGGGGGGGGGGGGGGAATCTTCTTCTGCACACAGTTGGGTTTTTTCTCCCAATCCATCATCCTCCCACATTGTTACACTCTCCTCTTCCCTTGCGCTCCTTTGCCCAGTGTAGGTGGACTCCAGTGCCAACATATTTGCACTTCTCTGTGCTCCTCACTCCCCTCACCTTCTGGGGCAATGGGGTGGCTCCAGCTTGGCGGTGGGCGAGGGCCCATCCTTTGCCCTGTAGAGGCAGGCAGGCAGTTATAGCTTCCCCAGACCCCTGTTGTCACTGGAGGATGCGCCTGCAGCAATAACCACTGCTGCCTGCCCGGCAGCTCTGCTTCCTCACCCTGCTCACTGTGTACTCCAGAAATAAACAGATCTGTTAGATGTGTGGTCCAGGCAGTGACTTGGGGATCACATCCTCCCTTTGCTCACCATGGTCTGGGCTAGGGGGGATGAGATGCAGAGCCAAGCCCAGGTCATGCTGCTTGCCCAGCCTGGGGCACAGGTGGAGGAGCACTGCCAGGTGTGGGTCTTGCTGTGGGGATGGAGAGGATCCACATCTCCTAGGACTTTAGAAAAGTCACCTCTTCCTTTGCATGGGTGTCTTAATACTGACACATGGAGCAGCACCACGTAAGAGGGATGGAAGGGAGCACAGCTCTTAAAGGAAAGTGTCTTGGGGAAGCTGAGGGAAAAGAGGATCCACTTGGATAGGATGGAGTTAACCATGGATCTGGGAATGGAGGGCATCCAGGAACTCTGGACCCTGGAAAAGGACTGAAAGCGGTAATGTAACCCTGGGTCGAGTCTGTGGGAGGTGGATGTTTTCCCCTGCTTCCTTTGAGGCCATGCCAGTTATAGTTGGAAGCAAAAGCCTTCCACAAAAATGACAGTGGAGTGCTGTGGGGTGAGACTTTTCATAGCATGGCTCAGAGCAGGACTTGTCAGTGTGTCCTGCCCCTTGCTCACACCCCAGAAGGGCATTGAAGCCCAGATGGCCCCAGGGGTGCTCAGCACTTGGAAGAAGAGTGACCTTGCATACCTTATCCATCCCAACATCAATATCCCTTACATAGGTGCCCTTTGGACCAGCCCAGCTCTCTGGGACCAGTCTCCCCGCTGCATAGCAGCACCCAGCCCTGGGACAAGCCAACCTGGCTCAGAGCACAGATGGCAGAGGTGTGACAGCAGGAAGAAATGACCCCTCAGCTGCCCTCCAGGGCTGCCCTCTCCTCCAGAGGCTCCCTAGGGCTGGATAGAGGTGGGCTACTTGCACTTGTCTCTTGACTGCCTGTGAGCTGAGCTGCCCCTTGTGGGGTGGGAGTACCGTAGGGCTTACCAGCCCAGTCTTCCTGCTCCTCCATGCAGCCCCAAAGCCCTTGTGAAACAAGGGCTCAGGTGGGGATGGAGCACAGGAGCAGGCATGCAGAGCTGTCACTGCTGTCCCATCTGCAGGGCCTTATCACACACACACAGGCCCCATTGTAGGGCATGGTGACATCCTGGCTTTGGGATGACAGGTGTGCCTGGCATAGCCTTACCAGAAGTCCCCTCCCTCCCTCTGGGTGTCAGCTGGCAGATCCCTTCCCTTGCAGCCTGGCATCTGGCAGGCCCAGGATCGCAGGGGGGGCTTCCCCAGCTGCCAGCTAATGCTGCAAGAAGTGGCCTGGCTCATCCTCCTCCTTGCAAATGGGACAAGGAGGATGCCCAGCAGAGTCCTTAAACGGTGGTGTGAGGTGAGGAGCAAGGAGGCCAGATGTGACCAAAACTGCTCTTAGCTTTGGGGTTGTCCTGTGACGGGCACTAGCCAGTGAGAGCCAGCCCAGTCCACTCCTGCCTTTCCCACACGTATCCTATAGATCTGCTTTGGGTGGGAGTGCATAAGGTGGGCCAGCAGCACCCATGGGTGCACAGCACTGTTGCTTCGGCTCCCCAACATCACAGTCTTTTCTGCACCCCATTCCCCTGCCTCCCATAGCCCAGAGCTGCCTGCTCATCCTGGGGTTTCCCCTTCTCCCACCAGCTGCTCATGTCCATCCCCCAGGCATGGAATGGGGGCCAGGACCGCAGCCCATCCCCACCTGGCCCCACCAGCTGCCCTGGCAGCTGGGCTCTGGCCCCGTCTCCCCCTTGGCTATGCTTCACTCTGCACTGGGCCCACGGCTGCAGGAATGTCATTCCCGTCGGCACAAGGGGCCTTTGTGCAAGTGGAGACAGGGTGTGGGGGGCCCAGCCCAGCATCCCAAGCCAGGGCTGGGTAGAGCCACAGCTGAGGACATGCGGGTGGGCAGCAGCTGACACCGGCATGGCCCCACAGCTCCCACCAGGCTCGGTGGCGTGTCCACTACTGCAAGGGCTGTCAGGGAGGAAAGCCCTCTCCCCATCCTCCTTGTCCCTCTGACACCAGCAGCATCCTGCAGCCACCACCAGCCCAGGAAGCAGCACCAACACCAGTACAGAGCTGGAATCATCTTAGCAAGCCTCGGCACCTGTGCCAAAGGATGCTATGGGCTCAGTCACCCTACAGGGGGATTGGGAGGACTCGAGCATGGGGCAGGGGCCAGCAGTACCAGGCAGCAGCTGCTGGATTTGGTCTTTTCCAACAGCTGCTGTCTCAGCGCCAACAGCAGGGAACGTGCATGGGCTGGGGCTTTCCAGGGCCTGGCCGCAGTGCATTAAACAAACTATTTATAGTGCTCACGTCCCTCCTTGGCAGGAATGGCCTGCGTTCCTCCTGCGCGGGGGTTGGGTGCTTGGGTGCCACCAGTGTCCCCACCACCAGCACCCTCTGGGGTCCCTGCCAGAAGGGTAAGGTCTCCTCAAAGAAAAGACTCTGGCCACCTCTCCTCTCGCTTCCCTACCATTTCTGTAAGCTCCCAGTGCTATGCCCAGAGCAAGATTTGCAGCAAATCTCGTACACCTTGTGAAGAGGTACCAGAGGGCTATGCTCTTCTTCCCAGCATTCCTGCTCTCTGCCAAATCCTTTGGAGCCTTAATCATGCAACAGCCTCTTTGAGCACGAACAAGTGCCAATGGCTGCTCTGTCCCCTGTGCCTGCCTCTGAGACAGCACTAGGGTCTTGCCGTCCCATGAAGCAGAGATGCTGTTCTGGGAGCAGGCTGAGTGCTGGCAGGTTGCTCATGGGACAACGGCCAGGGACCCAGCCCACTCCCAAAGCCTGTGCCAGCTTTGCCTGTTGTCTGATGGGGCATAGGACTGCTCAGAAGACACTCCCTCCACCAACAGGCAGCACTAACCAAGAGGAGTTGTACCAGGAGGAAGCACAGCTGTGTCCAGCCCAAAGGCTGGCATGTCCCACACCCATGACCCTCCAGCTGTGCCTCCTACGAGGTGGTCTCCCAGTGGGTCATCCTCTCCCAGAGGAGACAGAGACATTGGTTGTCTGAGATCTGTCCAGAGGATGTGTGGGCTGTGAACTCACCCCTGCTCAGCAGCTTAGAAGGAAGCTTTGAATAAGTCGAATCTCCGGGGCTTTGGGATGGCAGGGAGAAGAGAGGACAGCTCTACACAGTCCTGCCACCACTCTGAGCGCAGACCCCTATGTGGCTGCTTCCAGCCCTGCTCTCTCATTGCCAGTGCTGCTCCATCCACAGGCTTCCCAGAAACCCACACGGCCCTTGCGCTGCCCAGGGAAATCTGCTCCTTGTTTGCTGATGTCCAGCTGCTAGCTGATCATCTAAGAGAAGTGCGTGCTATGGAGGAGTATACAGTCCCTGTTTGGACTCAGGAAGTGGATCTCAGCCCTTCCCAGCAATTAATAGCAGATAATTGGTTGTGCCATTAGTTGATAAAGAAAATGGATGCCTCCAAGGAAGCAGCCTTGACAGGTACCCAGCAAAACAGAAGCCAACCACCTGGTGAATAATTTTGAGCCCTCCCCATGGAGAGGGATAAAGGATAGACAAGAAAAAGTGTTGAGAGACAGAGCAGTGACTGCAGGACCAGAAAGTCTTCTGGGGATCAGAGAAGTTACAGCAAGGCTCTAAGTGCCTTGGCCCAGGAAATGCACAGGCACAGGAATCTGCTGCCCTAAATGTTGTGTTTTGAAGTAGATACTGGTGTGATTTCATTTTCTTTTAAGGTTGTATTCTTTTCCCAGCTCTGTGCCTGACTTGACAGAGAAGCAGGTTTATGTCCCTTCAACTCCCTGGGCTGTACTTTTGCCCAACTGTGAATGGAGGCTAAAGACCCTGACTTTCCAGACTCAGTAAGGTCTCTGCATTTTTGGCAAGAGACAAAAATCTGCCTTTTACAAGTCCCAAGAGCAATTAAGCCCTGCCCCACCTTTTGCCCAGTGCTGGAATGTTGCAAGCATCTGGCTCTCAAAGCAGGGTGAGAGCCTCATGCGCTCCCTCCCTGGGAAGAAACAGGGTTCTGCAGAGGCCACACACTGGAGTCCCTTTGTTCCCAAGGGATTTGCCGTCCCATCCGTTGTGCACCTCTGCAACATTACACTCACATGCAACATAACACTCAGAGGCAATGCCCCCAGCAATGTGCTGCAACACCTCTGCTGCAACATCTCTGCACTTGGCCAGCACCTCCCTTTCCCCCGTGGGACTGCAGGACAGGATTCCCCCAGCAGGGATGGTAGGATGGTCAGTTCCCCCAGCTCAGGCAGGGCTTTTCCTAGTAAGATGCTCCCAGGCGAATAAGATCTCCACTCTTCTCCATCACTGTGGTCACTAACACTGACCTGGGGTGCTGCACTTTTCACCCCAGTGGTCCCTAGCCTGCACAGAGAGTAAGACACTGCGAGGGCCCACTGCACAGGGAGTTGTCCAGCTGGGGAAAATCGAGGCACCAAGCGAGGCACTGACTTGCCCCAGATCAGCTGCAGCATAGCGAACCCAAGAGTCTGAAGAGGAGGCCAAGCATTGCACCCACTGCCTCCCTGATCAAAGGGGAGAAGCTCCCTCCCAGGGAAACATAAACCCTGACACAGCTGCAGCAAAGCTTTGGCTCCTGCTTCCTTCGTCTGAGCTCTTCCCACTCCCCGAACCACCACCGGCATGGGGAGGGTGGCAGCACACGGCAGAGCAGTGCGCCTGCTCCAGGGCCTTCTGACCATGGCAGACCAGGAGCCTGGGAGCCTCCGGGAGGCCAATCCCAAGGGGCTGACGTCAGCCCTGGTCCTTGAAGCTCTGGGGCTGTTTCAGCAGCACATGGTGTCCCTGTGAGGCACAGCCAGCCTGCTTTCCTCATCCATGGCTGGCTCCCTGAGAGCAATCTATGGGGCTGGGAAAGGTCACCCTGGCTGAACCAACCAGCCTTGGATGGGACGCACTGGGCACAGGACAGATTACAGCAGGCGGGCAGGGAAACAGAGCAGTAGCTTTCAGTCAGTCCCCCGTGTCTGTTCATTCTCCTAAATTCTTCTTGAGCGAGAGCCAAGGGTAGGGACTTGGCAGGGTTTTTGAAGGGAACAACAAGGGAAGGAAATGAAGACAGACAGCCACCAGGAACAAAACAAAGGTTAGGAGCAGGAGGGAAGTGGAAGGGCACAGACGTGACCATGGACCTTCCTGCCTGTACCCTCACCCTGGCTGCTTGCCGCAAGCTAACTCAGCTTGGGAACACAGCTGGAAATCATGGGACAGTGCTTACCATCCTGCTCTGGAGCCCCACATGGAGCCAGATCAATGCTCTTTCTCAGGAGAGTACCCATTTGCTCCTCAGGATGTTGTGCCTTAGGCCATCCCTTGCCCACTCTCTTGTTGGCCCACCTGGCCTGCATTCCTGGCCCACATTCCCGGCCCTTGTGGCAGCAGGGTGGCAATTGCTTGCACTGTCAGGGAATGACAGGTAAGAATATTTTGGACTCAGCTGCCTGCCCAAGGGCTTCAGCAAAGACCTGTAGTGAAATAGAATTCCATCCTGCCGGCCCACATTTCTGTGGTGGGCAGATGTTGATCCTCCTTCGCCCCCCTTCTTTCCCCAGCGCTGCCACCGCGACAAATGGGGTCTTGGCTGCTAAGCAGTATCACTTACAGGGAGCATGTGTCTAGCAGGGGAGGAGGGGGCATTTAAATGAACAGCTGGGGTTTTTTTGTTGTTGCCCCTTGCTCTGGAGCTGTTCTGGCCATTTGGGCTGGTGGCAGGTCCACGTTGAGGCAGCTGAGCAGTCCAGGCTCCTCTGGGACAAACGCCTGAGCGGTGGAAGCAGGAAGGATCTCAAGGAGGGTAAGAGTCACCAGGGCAAGAGGTGGGCAGCAGTTCCCTCCAGCGTTTCACCCTCGAGCCTGCCCCAAGCAGCGCCCCACTCTCAGGAGGGTGCAGACCCCCCAGGATCCCGCTCGGCTCAGAAGTTCAAAAACGTGAGGAGCTGCCGGGCACCCCCCGCTCCGCCAGGTTAGCTCAGGGGTCTGACGGTGCGCCCGCAGGCCCGGGGGGCAGCATGCCCGCCCCGCCGCTGGCCGCCCCGCTGCTGCGCGCCCTGCTCGCCCGCCTGCTGCCACTGGCCCGCCGGCGCCTGCTGCCGCCTCTCCGCCGCCTGGGGCGCCGGCTGCGCTCCCGGGAGAGCCGCCAGGCCCTGCTCACCTGCCTGCTCTGCCTCCTCAACCTGCGCAGGAAGGCGGACGACTGAAACCTGCCGGGCACGAGCAGGGACGGGACGGGAAGGAACGGCATCCCCCGGGCAGGGCAGGACAGGGCGCGGCGCCTCCCCCCGCCTCCCCGGCCCGCCGCGGGAGGAGGGACCGGGCAGGGGAGGGGACGCGCCCCGGTGGGGGCGGAGGGTCCGCCCCAGGCAGCCGAGGCGGGACGGCCGCCCGAGCCTCGCCGCTCCGGCCATGGGAGCTGGGCCGCCCCCCGCCCCGCTGCCCCCCACCACGGGGCTGCCCCGCTGCTAAGCGCCGCCGCAGCCGCCCGCCCCGGCGAAGGAGCCGGCGCCGCCCGGGCCATCTCCATCACCCGCTCTCCCGGGCGGAGGGGGCCCCGCACTGCCGCTTAGCCCCACAGTGCCCGGGCCGGGGCTCCCACTGCCCGCAGGCGGCAGCGGGGAGGGCGAGGATGTCGGGCAGCACGGCGAGGAAGGTACAACCCTTCACCATCAGCACCAGGCTCTCGCTGCCCAAGTGTGCCGCCGACTTTCCCGGGGCCGCCTGCCCCGGCATCGCCCTCGCCTCCGCCCTGGACAGCCACCGCGGCCTCCGCCGCAGCATCAACGAGCGCATCTCTCTCTACCTGGCCCACGCCCGGGCCGGCCCCGCCGCTCCCGCGGAGCAGCCCCGCAGCCCCGGCCCTGGCGAGGACCGGGGCACCGACGAGGACCGGCTGAACCGCAACTCCCTAGCCCGCTCCATTAAGAAGATCACGCTGTCCAACCGTTATGGGGAGGCTGGTGCGGGGAACGCGGGGAGACCCGGGGACCCTGCCCGGGTCGGCAGCGAGAGGAACCACAACAACAACAACAGCAGGACAGGGAAAGCTCAGTTCAAGGTAAGCGATCCCAGTACCTGTACCCTGCTCTCTCCCCGTCTTCCCTGCGGTTCCCTATTCCTGGCTGCCAAGGGATGGGTACGTCCTGGAGAGTCTGCGGCCATCCGTGCTTCCTTGTCCCCACGTTGTCAAGGCAGCAATCGTTGCAGGGCTCCTGGGGTAGTTGTTTTTCCCTCCCATGTGCCCCCCATGCACTTCTCTGTACCATCAGGCTGGAGGTCTTTGCGGGTGAGTGGAGATGAGCTTTCCCCAGGGCTAAGATGAGCCGGAAAAGCCTTGCCCCAGAGCCTGGCTACGGAGGGCTCAGCTCTTGGAATGCCTGTGATGATGCAGTTGTGTGTGGGGAGCTGGGAACTAGTTCTCCCGTTTACCAGAGGGGAAACGGAGGCTAGGAGAAGGGAAGTGACTCATGAAGGGCCACACAGCCAGGCAAATCTGGGACAAGGCAAGGAATAGGACCCAGGGCTCCCGGCACCCACTCCAGGTCTGAGTGCTAGCAAGCACAGAGGTACAAATCCATCAGTGCCAGAGCCCGGCAGACCCCCTGTGTGGCTGGGATGGAGTGGAAGACAGCTTGGAGACCTCAGCGTTGCTGGCAAGAGCAAGCAGGAACTCCTTGGGCTTCAACCCTGACCTGCAACAGCTGGTTTCCCGGCAGGATAGCACTAGGGAGAGCTACACAGCCCACTGCCAAAGCCCTCGTCTTCATTGCCAATAAAGGCCAGGCACAGCCTCGCAAGAGCTGCCGCTTCCTCCAGCACGCAAGCAGCTCCTCGCTGGGCGGCCGGAGTCTGCGCAGCCCAGGGGGCATCGGCATGAGGGCTCCCCTCTTTCATATAAGGTAGGGACATGTGCTGGGTGCTGTGGGACTCCCAGGAGGCTGCCAGGATCAGCGCCTCCTCCCTGTCCAGCATGGGCGTGTGGAGCTGGAAGAGGGGGGCAGGCTACAAGATGGAGCTTTGGGAGGGAGAGAGGGAGCCAGAGCTCAGGGGAAAACATGTGAGATGACAGCCAGAGGAGAGAAGGATGCTGTCTCCCACACAGGGCACAGTAGTGCTTTCCCAAGTGTGCCCCCCAACCTGTGGCTCTGCCCTTCACTCCTGCCCTGTAGGAATAAGGGGCTCCTCCAGGATAAGCACAGTGCAACCCAGGAGGGTCTGGCCCCACTCTTCTTGCTTGTGGGACGTCACTGGCACCTTCTCACAGCAAGCATATGTGCTGTGTTAATTTTACTTTTAGAAAGGAAAAGAAGCATTTGCAGAGGAGGCAGCTGAGGCTGCTGCACTCGTTTCACATGTGGCTTTGCTCATATTGTGAAGCCAGGGGTCCTGCTGGGGAGCATTTAGCACAGCACCTCATGGATGCTGAGGCAGGCACAGCTCCTTCTCCCAGCCTTCAGTTGCTGAGAGAGTTTGTTGTTTTGCTGGAACGAGGACCCAGCTCCAGCCAGAGGGACCAAGGAGGGGGGGCGGTCCCGGTGGAGCAGCTCTGCAGGAAGGATGAAGTCATCCTTTTGCTGGCAGCCCTGTTTTCCTGCGGCTGAGGATCGTGAGACAGGGACTTTAAATAAAGCTCCTGTGTCACCTGCAGGGTTGTCTCCCACGGCTGAGCCATAGTGGCTGGTGTGGGACGCTACTTCCTAGAAGAGGGGCTTCCTAGGGTCTTATGCTGCACAAGCACTTCACTTTTAGCTCCCTGTCGTTCCCTAAATGTGCATCCAAACCTCTCAGCCCCGCGGTTCAAGCAGGGGTGTGCCTTCCCCTTCTGGTACCCTCCTTCTGAGTTCTCACTGTGCCTGCTGAGCCATGATTCAGCCTCATGCCCTGCCTGCTCTTCCTGCCTGGGATGGGATGATGTGGCGTGGTGCAATGGTCTGTCCTCTGCAGCCACCAGCTAGGCTTTGCAGGCCCCTGGAAAGGTCCAGTGGTGCTGTTCTCCAAGGGGTTATAGGGCTGTTGGGATGTCTGTGGGGCTCTGAGCCTTTCTGGAGGCAGCAGCTCTAATGTTGGGGGCTGCCATCCGTGTTGGGACTCTTCTGCAGTCCTGCAGAGATGGTAGGAAGCCACATTCTGTGCAAGCAGGGAGTTCTGATTTGCCTGGGTTGGTTCCCCTTCGGACAGTGTCTCCAGTTTGCAGTGGCCTGAGCGATGGTAGGTTGGCTCTGGCTCTGGCTGATGCAGCACCCCATTTGCTGCCATCTCAGAGGAGGGGGTGTTGGAGCAGCACACATTGCCCACCACCCTATTTGTGTTGCCCTCTGCGTGCTTGGTAGGCTGTTAAGACAGCAAGATGGTCCCAGGGAGAGAGTGGAAGGAGATTCCTAAGTTGGCCTGCTATATCCAACAGCCCAAGAAAAGATCCATCTGTAGAGGATGAGACTTAATGCCCTTGGGCATGATCCAAACAATCCCACACACCTCTCCTGCTGGGGCTGGGCTCCATTAAGGATAAGGTAATGTGGAGTTCATCCTGGACCTCCTCTCTTTGTCTGGCTGCAGTTCCTGGACTTCCTTCCTCCTGCCTCTCCTGCTTCCATCCTCACTCCTGTCCTGTGGGAGCCCTTCCCTACAAGCCAGCTGCCCCCTTAACTCTTGTCTCCCAGCTAGGCTGAGGTCAGGGATTGGCAGCTGAGAGGATTCAGGTTCATGATGATGGAGTTAATGTCCTCCTGTGCCCTTGTGCCTCTGCCCTCCTGTCCTGGAGGAGGCCAGGGGAGTCTCACTCTGACCATCCTTAGATGACCAGGGACCAGTGATGCTGACTAAATGGGTTTCTGCAGGCTTTGGAGTCAATTCAAGGGGGACAGTGGGAGCTAAAACAGAGAAGATACTGGATGAAGCAAGCTTAGGAGCCCTTGCCACTTGCTGAACCTGTAGCAGGAGCTGTGGAGCCATTCAGAGGAGCCTGGCCTAGATGCCTAAGGAGGGGTGGGCAAGAGCCCAGCCAAGTAGTGTCTGGGTACTGCCAGCAGCCTCCTCTGGCCCAGGACAGGGGGAGGTGGGTGCGTGGTCCTCTGTCCCCTGCAGCTGCTGGGATGGTTGAGCACTGCCAGGCTCACAGCTGTGCCTTCCTGCCTCTAGGTCTTTCTCAGGAAGGACGTGGATGCAGAGGATGAGCAGCAGGAGCCTGGAAATCTTCAGACCAGTGTTTTCCGCTCTCCAGTGGACAGATGTTCTCCCTATTATGCGGTATGTCCCTCTGCCCTCACTGTTTAGGGGGGTCTGATGTACAACTTGGAGCTGAGCAATGATGCTGGTTGCTGGTGGTGTGCCCAGGTGTGGATGGAGCCTCACCTCTTTGAGTGAGTGAGGGGACAACCTGGGCATTATGGGGCAAGGGGTCAGCCCCCTGGCCAGCATTCACAGGTTTTATTGCTTCCAAGGGAGCCAGATTATGGGCTCCTGGACAAGTCAAGAGACTAAAGATCCCAGAGTCGCAGGAGGGCCTGAGAATCTGTGTTGCTATTAAAAAAAAAAAAAAAAGACAGAGGATTTCTGTAGTTCTTGTGGTTAGGCAGAGCAGGCTTTGAAAAGTGACTCGCATGCTGTCAGCAGGGCAGCACATGCCAGAGTGCTTAGAGAGCCTGAAACAGTTGCCTGAACCCCACTGCTCCGCAGGCTCCTGGGAAATTGCACCCTGATGGGCTTGGAGGCAGGTGGGACACTGTGGGGCAGCTCACACCCAGTCCTCTCAGGGTGGGAGAGCTGTCCTAGGCTGACCCCAGGGGCAATTTCTGCCTGGTGAGAGGAGGCAGCAAGCCCTGCACCTTTTGGTTCCTCCTGAAGATGCTCAGTTTCCTGTTTGCCACCAGTTAGTGTGCAGTTAGATCCCCATCCCTGGGCAGAAGGGTGGGAAGTGAGTGCGCGGGTGATGGTGCTGCCCCCTGGGCTGTGTGCAGCTGGGGCTGAGCTTGGATGAGGGCCAGCACTTTCACTGGCTGACCTTTGATGTCACCCCTGGCAGAGCTGGAACCCTGACAGAGGGTTTCATCGGTGTCAGCTGCCCACAAGGCCAAGTCCCAAGGGAGACACTGTGCTCTCTGCCCCCTCCAACCACTCACTGGGGATGGGGATCTTGGATGCCCCCAAAGGAGTGATGAGTCTTACCAGGGACCTGCCCCATGGCCTCCCCATCCCATCCTGGGCAGCATCCCCCAGGGTGACACCAAATGGAAGCTGCAGACATGAATGCTCCTTGCAGAGATGTGCAGCCTCAGGCTGGAGAGACAGCAAGCACTACATCCACCTCCAGTGTTGGTGTGGGGACCAGCCTAAGTGCTGGATTGACCCAGGGCTGAGGAACAGCCCAGCAACTCCTGCTTGGGTTCCAAAAGCTACCAGTGTGGCCTTGGTAGAGGGGAACAGTGCCTTGCTTTGCTGGGGGAGAACCCCAAATATGTTGTTAAAGGAGTGGGATCAAGGACAAGGCATGCTTAAGTACTTTGTTTCCAAAATGCTCCTGGGACGTGATGGGGAGGGCTTCCTGGGGCATCACACTGAAACCCCCCATGCCCCACCACCTCTGCTCTCCCCAGCTGGCAGGATCCCCAGTGTCATCACCCCAGAAAGAGAGTCCTAAGGGCAAGGAATCCACTGCAGCACCAAGATGCAGTGGACGAAGCACAGTGGGAGCAGCCCTCCTCCTCGACCCAAGTCCTCTGGTAGCCCAGTTCAACCGGGAGATGCTGCAGGTGAGGCCAGCCTGGGCCCTCGCCCAAGGGGCTGCATGGGATGTGGGATGGGGGGGCCACCGGCAGCCTTTCATGTGAGCTGTGGGGTGGGGTGCTCAGCAGGGAGGGTTGAACTCCCGGCCCCGAGCGAAGCCATGGTTGTGGCATGAGATCATGTTTGGCTGCCTCTCCCTGGCTGTCAGCCCCAGGGAGAGGGGGTCAGCCCACACCAGGGCCCTGCTTCCTCTTCATGTGCACATGCTCCTCCCAACCCCCATCCTCCTCCTCCTCTCAGATCATGTCCCTCCCCAGCAGCGTGGGAACCAAGATAGTGGGGCGGGCTGCTTCCATGCCATGGTGGGAAGAGTGCATGGAGGTTTGCAGTCGGGAGCAAGGTGCAGGGGAAAGAGATGCTTTGTGCAGGGATATTCTGCACAGACTGGCCTGCTCGAAGGGGGCCCAGCTTCTCCTGCTGGGCTGATGCAGATGCTGGAAAGAAATGAGATGCTGCTTACATTCAGACCCCCATTGCTGTGGATGCTGTCCTGAGCACCTTTGCTGGTCTGTTGGTTCTCAGAGCAAACGGGTTGTTAGCTGAAAGGGTGCACTCCTGTCCCTGTCACAGTTAGGGAGGGTTTGGGCTTGGGTACCTAAAGCCATGTCCTTGAGGCTCTGGTGCCATGTGGCTCTTCCTACATTGCAGGCGGAGGGCTGGGTGCGAGGCAAGTTGCGGGACCTAAAGGACGGCTGCGATCTCCAGGACTGGGAGGAGGTGGCTCAGACCTTGCAGCGGGACATGAAGGATTTTGAGAACACTCTGATAAAGCTCAACCAGGTGAGGCCAGGCTGTGGCATGGCTCCCATTCCCCACAGCACCTGTGTCCCTGTTGCATCCTCTGGAGTGGAGGGTCCCTGGGAACCCCTGATGCTTGGCCCCACAGATGGGTGAGCAGCTGATGTGGCAGGCAAGCCCCAGTGCTGAGGCAGTGCGGAGGCAGCTGCTGGCCCTGCAGGGTCAGTGGCAGCTCCTGAAGCAGACAGCTGCCAGCCAGAGCAAAGCCCTGGGTGGGCTACAGAGTCTGCAGGACTTCAACAGGAAAGCTGAGCGGCTGGAGGCATGGATCAAGCACAAGGTGGGGGGGGTGGGAAGCATGGTCTGGGGAAGGGGACAGTTTGGCTGTCTCCCCACCTTCTCACACCTTCCCCTGGCCCAGGAGGAGAAGCCATCTCTGGCAGCCCTTCTACAGGAAAGCCCAGACAAGATCCAGCTCACCCGCCGCATCCTTGACTTGAAGCAGGTGAGAGGCTGCTGGAGAGCTGCCAGCATGTGGGGGACCCTGAAGCTCATAAGGCTGGGGCATAGCACAGATCCCTGAGGAGGGATGCTGATGTCTTTCTCTCTCCTTGGGCCAGGAGGAGCAGCAATTCCAGAGTCTGCACAAGGAGGTGAACAGCCTGGCCCAGAAGCTGGAGAAGCAAGGCAAAAGTGAGAGCAGGAACATCTCAGCCCGGCGCAAGCACCTCAACAAAACGTGAGCAGAGGACACATAGGCTTAGCAGGACCAAGCCAAGCACCAGGAGCTGACAGGCTGGGAAGCAGGATTCCCCAAACCTGCTGGCCCAGCTCTGCACAGCTCCCCAGATAGGCACGGACTGCCCTTCACCTTTCCTCTTCCACCTGCGCAGGTGGCTGCGGCTGCAGGGGACTCTGAAGGAGCACCACGAGACTCTGCAGCTGGCCCTGGAGGTGTCCGCCTTCTTCCAGCAAGCGGATATCCTGCTCGGGGCCATTCATGCGAAGGTACCCACACTGGAGCCAGGTGCACCCTGCTGTGCAGGGCTGTTGCGTGGCCTGAAGGAAACTTGATGGGCAGCACCTTGCCCTTGTCCCCTGAGTGGGGGCTGCTGCGGTCCCAGCACTCTCAGCCTGAGGCTTGGAAAGGGAGCTGGGGGATGGGGCCTGATATAAGAAGGGGAGCCAGAGTGGCAAGTGCAGCTTTGCACTGTTCCTTTCTGCTGGAGCTGAAAGCAGGGCCCCATCCTCCTCCCACTACTGACTGCAGCCTATTCTTACAGCAGAGCAGCATCTGCAGCACAGGGAAGTCAGTGGAGGGTGTGCCATGCCAGGATCGGGATGTCAGGGACATAGCCAGCCAGGTGATGGTGAGTGCAAGACTCTGCTTCATCCTATGAGCCCTGGGGAGCATCCCAACGGAGGGGAGATGTGTGCCTTCCCAGGTCAGCTCTGCCACCAGCAGAGCTGGGGATGCTGTGGACACCCCACAGCTGTGTGGGTGGCTGAGGTTGCGTGACAAATGGGAGAGCCTCCACAGGGACAGCAGAGGACTGGGCTTGGCACTCACTGCCTCTCCTGCATCCACAGGACCAGTGGTAGTTCATCCCTAATGAGCCCTGCCTCCATCACTTCCCAGCTGCTCTCTCTTCTCCAGATGCTGGATGTGACCGTGTCCCAGCTCCTAAACCTGCAGCCCAGCCTGGCAGCCCAGGTCACCTCAAAGCACCAAGATGTCAAGGAGAGCTGGGCACAGCTCCAGCAGGCACTGAGGTAGAGCACAGCCAGGCAGGAGCCCCGTGACTGCAACCCCAACCCCCCAGCACTGGAGCCAGAGGCTTGGGAAAGACCTGGATTAGCCCCTGGCAGGCTGTCTCTGGGGCACCAGCTCTACTTAAGGTGTCTATTCATCCTCTGCTCCACTGGTCCTCCCTTGCCTCCCTTTCCCAGGTCAGAGAAGGCTCCAGCCCTGGCAAACATTTCCCCAGGGAGCAAAACTGTGGCTCTGAATGTTGAGCCCCAAGGAGATAATAGCAGCCATGGGACTGTGGGAAAGGAAGCAGGAGCCAAATGGACAAGAGGACTCGGGAGCATGGTAAGCATTGTCTTCCTCCAGACATCTCCTGTGCCTCCACTTCAAGAAGACAAGGAAGCCTGTGGGAAAGGGGTTCAGGTGTTGGGAAAAAGCTGAACATGCCTGGATCTGGTGCCACTGCTTATGGGAGGTGATAAGTGCTAGGCCCAGAGCAAAGCAGTGCATGCTTTGGGCTGGACAAGAAGAAATGTGAGCCTTTGTGTCACAGGTGGCAACAGATGTGCTGGGGAAGATGGCAGAGCACAAGAGAGGGGAGGAGAGCAGCCCTTGCTCCCCAGTGGGACAGCCCCCTCATGGAGGGGACAACAAAAGGTACCAGCTTGTGAAAGTGGCATGGAGTCAGAGGGAACAGGGATGGGGGTCCCCTGTGCAAGGGGGGACCTTGCAGTCCTGACTGTCCCTCTTCTCTCTCTGCAGGAGGAGGAGAGAGGCAGAGACTGAGTGGGGAATGCAGCAGCTGGAGGTCCAAGTGCAGGATGTCTGCCAGGCAGTGAACACAGTAATGTCTCCCCAAGAATTCCCTTTGCTCCCTCTGCATCCCCCTCCCCTATCAGGGGAAACAGTGTTGGGGGAGGACTCACTTCCCTGACGCCTTCCTATCCCTGGTCTGGGTACTAACCCAGCATGTCTCCCTGCTCCTCAGCAGACTCTGTCCCTATACAATGAGAGTGTGGGTCCTGGAGTCTCCCCATGTCCTGTGGAGAGCCTGAAGGCAGCACGGATACAGCAGAAGCCCCTGGACCACAGCTCCAGTGTCAGGGCTGTGCTCCTGGTGAGCCCACCCCGGGTGTAAGGTGGGGTGGTGACACCAGGTGGGGCCCATCCTAACTGCCCTCCCTGCCTCCCAGGAGGGGCCAATGCCAGGGAGGCCCCCGGGGAGCCCAAAGGTGAAGGCCATGCTGCGAGAACTGGGGGAGTTGTGGGAGGACCTGCAGAGGAAGCACCAGGAGAACGGCGTTGTGCTGCGAGAAATCGATAAGGTACATGGAGGCAGGGCTGGAGTGGGCATGGGGTGTGCTCCAATTGCAGCAGCTTGCTTGGGATCAGCAAGTGAGGCTGGTGCCTGTGGGGACCAGAGCTGCAGCTCCGGCGGGCCTTGCAGCCTGCACGCTGCTCCAGTTGTGCTGCCCAAGCTGCCAGTGCCCCAGGTACCCGCAACAGGGTGCCAGCATGGCTCCTGCCTCCCCTGGGTGGCTCAGAGCCAGGCTGATGGGCTCCCTGCTCTCCCTGAAGGCACTGAGGCTGGTGGGGGAGCTGGACCAGGCTGAGCGGTGGCTGCAAGCTGTGTCAGGGTCGCTCTCAGAACCAGCCACCATGAGAAGCCCGGCGGAGCTGCGCCAGGACCTGGAAGAGATGGGCCAGCTGGAGAAGCAGCTCCTGACGTGTGGCCTCAAGCTACAGGCACTGCGGGAGGAAGCAGCAGGCGAGTCGCCCACTGAGCACGAGGGGGCGAGGAAGATGCAGAGGAAAGTGGAGATGGTGGAGGAGAAGTGAGTCATGGGGGAAAGTGCCACTTCCCCGGTCCCTAGGTTGGGTGGGGAGGAGGCTGCTCACCTCGAGGAGGTGCAAGGAGGCACCTGATGAGATGTGAGGAGGAGGATGCTCTCCCTGATGAGGTGCAAAGGCCACCAGCACCTCTGATGGGCACCTCTCCCCACAGGTTGGCACATGTGCAGGCAGCCCTGCGGCGCCGGGCAGCAGATCTGCGGGACTCCCTGGTGCTGTCTGAGTTTCTGCAGGACCTACAAGAAGAGGACGCACAGAACCAGCAGGGATCTGCAGCGGTGAGCAGCACAGCCAGGCATCCCTTGGGATCACACAGCACCTGGGACTGGACCAAGGGTTGGTCTGTGGCTGGCAAGGGGACCCTATTGGGTGCTCCCCTCCGGCCCAGCTGCCTGGGGTGTCACTCCCCATCTCTCTTATGCTTGGTGTTTCTGCTGGCTTCAGCCAGGGAGCAGGTGTTGCAGCTTGCAGGGGTCTTTTCCCCTACTGTCAGCCCAGGCTGAGCAGCCTCCGAGCAGTAAGGACATGAGCAGCCCCTTGGGAGAGTTGCAGGAGGCTGTGGAGATGCTGAATGATGCAGCGAAGGAGCGGGAGCGAGTCATGGAGGTGGCAGCGGAGATGGAGAGCCTGGAGCATCTGGTAGAGAGTGGAGGCGGGGCGTCTGGGGATGCAACTGGGGGGTCCACCTGGAGCTGGACATGCCAGCTAGTTGGGACAGGGCATGCACCTCAGCTGTTCCAAGTGGGATGCATGGGAACTGCTCCGTGTGAGGCTGGTATCCCTGTCTCTCCCATGGCTGGCACCTTTTGCAGGTGCATGGCAGGGTGCCCCCAGGCTGGGGTGGACCAGGGCTGTGGGGCAACTAGTGACACAGTGGGTCCCACAACATGGCTAATCTCCCTCTGTGTCCCCTCCTGCTCATCCAGGTGGCAGAGGTATCCCCTCAGCTGGAGGCCCTTCGATGCAGAGCCAAGGTGTTGGCTCAAGACATTGCTCGAGCAGAGAGCAGCTTCACCACGGTGAAGAGCGAGAAGGACCTCCAAGGGCTGCAGGGCTTGCTGAGCCGCCAGCAGGAGATGGAGGTGAGTCAGGGGAGCGCTGTGGCAGGGTGGTGTCCTGGCTGACTGGGGCCGTCCCAGTGAGGCACTGGCCCCTGGGGGGCCAGGTGTCGTAAGCCTTGGCACACTGTGGCAGGCCAGGCTGGAATTTTCCAGTGGAGCCAAGCCCTGCCCTGCTCCATTCCCCTCTGCTAGCGAGGGCCTGGCAAGGGGAGAGAGCTTGCATCAGCTGCCATGTACCAGCCCCCAGCTGCCAGCACCTTGCTCATCTTCCCACTGGTGGGGAAGCAATTCTTGAAAGCAGGGCAGGGAAGCCAGGCAGTTCTGTGCTCTGCCTGTTCTCCCCACTGAGGGTAGCTCTTCCCACTCTCTGCAGCCTGTGCACCAGCATCCTCCCCTCTGTCCCTACATCCTCCCCTCTGTCCCTACATCCCATAATGCAGGGGAGTCCAGCCTGGGTGCAGAGGAGTTGGGTGCATCCTGAACCTTTTCTGCCTTGTGATCCTCAGCATGCAGTGTCAGAGACCCTGCAGGGACAGTTGGAGGAGCTGGAGAGGGCAGCTGCCCGCTTGCAAGAGTTGTGCCCCACTCAGCAGTGCCCCACCAGCCGGCAGGTGCAGGAGACGCTGTGGGCATGGGCAGGGCTGCGAGAGCTGCTGTGGGAGACTCGGACCCGAGTGCAACAGGCCAGCCGGCTGTGGCACTTCTTCAAGGATTATTTAGCCATGATGTAAGTGGCAGTGAGCCATCGGGGTTGCTTCTGTGGTGGTTGAGGAGGAGCTGGTGAGAGCATGGCATTGCTGGAGCATGGGCTGCTGGCAGTGCTGGAGCTGTGGCCAGGCATGACTGTGGGGAGCACAGAATGAAGGTCTGCACTGGGCCTGCCTGCTGTGGGGCAGCCCTACAGCATCTTGCCCTGCCCCAACAGCCTTGCCACTACCCCAGCAAGCTGCTTCCACCCATTTCTGAGCATGGGAATGACTTCTCTGGGGCCTGTAGGGCTGAGGAGGGGCTGGGTTGTTCCTCAGTCTGTCTTTCATGTGCCCACAGCTCCTGGACAGAGGACACACGGGCTCAGATCTTCTCTGAAAGCCCAAGCAGCCCCAGCCTCCCAAAAACTCCATGTGAAGAACTGGAGAGGAGGATCGAAGAGAAGCTCAAGGAGTTTGAGGCACTGGCAGCATCAGGGCAGCAGCTGGTGTCTGAGGAGCACTACCTGAGTGCAACAGTAAGGACAGGGGAAATAGGGTCAGGGCAAACTCTCAGTGTACCCTCCAAATCCTCTGGAGACAGTCCCTGAAGGAAAGAACAAGTTATGGGTGCAAAGCCCCAGCAAGAGGGATAGGGCCAGCTAAGCATCCCCGGGCCTGCTCAGGGCAGGAAGGAGTTTCATCCAGCAGTGGATGCTGAAACCTGAGCTGATGTAACTGTGACTGTATCCCACTTCTCAAACCCTCTTAAACTGCTCTATAGTGAAGTGTCCTGGTAGGGCCAGTGTCCCTGCACCGGGGTCCTTGCAGGCTGCCCAGCATCTCTTCTCCCCTCAGATAAAGGAGCGCTTGGAGGAGCTGCAGAGCATGCTGGGCTGGGTGCTGGTACGCTGGCGAGCACAGAGGCACCAGCAGGACCTGGAGAGCAAGGAGGACAGGAGGGACCCAGAGAGCTCCTCAAGCACATCCCTTACCAGCCAAGTGAGTACCCAGACATGTCGAGACTGTCAGGGAGCATGACCAGTCTCGAGGCTGAGGGTAGCAGAGGCACGGGATGGAATGGGTGGTGCAGAAGTAGAGGATGGATGTGTGCCAATATCTCTGAGAGTCTCTGAGGTTCAGGCAGGGCAAAGGCTGTCGTGAGAAAGTGCCTTCCTTCACATTCCTTCTCTTACCTTGCTCCCCAGGAGCAGCACATCTCATGTGCACTGTCCCATCTGGAAAGCGTCCACAGCCCAGTGGAGTTCATGCCCTGCTCCCTCCTTGAGCCTGTGCAAAGTTCAGAGCCATGGCTGCCAGGGGAAACAGCCATCTCCGCACTGGCATCACCCCTCTCAGAAGCCCCATCGGGAGTGGAGCAGAGCTGGGGGACACCCAGCAGCAAAACACCTCGTGGTGCAGGATCCCCCAAGGAGCCTGTCACCTGGGATCCTGCTGAGACCTCCACGCTGCTGCTGCCACCACGGGGCCCCAGTGGTCTCGGGGGGACGGTCAACCTCATCCTCAGCGTTGGCAAGAAGGGTGAGAAGAAGAAGGCACAGCCGCTGGCCGGCGGCGAGCGGCCAGGGGAGGAGGCACTGCGGACGGTATGTGCAGGATGGTAGGCGGCTTTGGCAGAACCATGGGTGAGCACCCAGCTCTGCCACGCAGCCAGGGCAGCTCTCCAGGGCTGTGCCCCCATGCAGACTGGGAGGCTGTGAGGGCTGTGGTGTAGCCCCCATGCTTCAGGCTATTTCTAAGTGAGCTATTGGGGCTGTGTTAGTCTCAGGAGAAGGGCCTTTGACCATGCCAATGCTGAGCGATGCCTGAGGGCTGCGGACCAGCTTGTGCCACCCACTTTGCCTGTGCTCTCCTGCTGCAGCTCCTTGCCCTCACTGCCCTCAACTCTCTGTGTCTCTCTCTCTCCCCCTGCTCAGCTCCCCGCCACTAAACTCTCAGGCTGTAAAACCTTTTGGAAGCGTTGCCAGGGGCTTTTAGGAAACACTTGGGGTAGTTTAAAGCGAAAGAGAAAGCCACCTCACCAGCCAATGGAAGAGGTAATGTTCGAAGGCTGCATGCTGGGGAGAGTGGCTGCATGGCATGAACCTGTCTGCTACCAACCCTCCTGGCCATGCCACTGTGCCCTGTTGGCAGTGGTCCCTCAGGAGAGGGAAAACTCTCACGGTGCTGTGGGCTCCAGAGTGTGGGTGCTGAGGCATGTGAGAATGGGGTTCAGACAGGGCTGGCTGCAGTTTGGCCCCCTGTGTAAGTGGTTTTGGTGGCTGTGGAAGGCACAGCATGCTGGTGGCCAGTGGGAGAGCCTCCCGGCTCCATTGCTATGGGGCAGCAGCAGTTCCTTGTGCAGACGACTGAAGAGGGGGCAAGGGTGGATGGGGCCGTGTGACATGCACCTTTTGCTGGGGGCGGGTTTCACTCCAGCTTGCATGGCTTGCAATGCTGGAGCTGGGAGCCTGGTGATTTGTTCAGGCTTGCATTGGTTTGTTGCTCCAGAGCCTGTGTAAAGGTCTGTGTGTGAGGAACCCCAAGGGCAGCCAGGCTGGGTAGCCTGAGAAAGAGGGCAGGAGGACAGAGGGCATTGAGGCAGGGCAATGGGCTGCCAGCCTAAGGGGTATGAGGAGACACTGCTCCAGCTCCTGCAGACTCTTGCAGCTGTAGAAACACAGGAGAGGGGCTGTGGGGAAGGGAGGAAAGAGTCTGCACTCAGCCCTTGCCCTTGCATTTGCTGCTCTGCTGCCTGTGGCATGTAAGGGTGGCAGGGATGGGCAGCAGTGACTGCTGTCTCAGTAGCCACCCAAAAGTGATGGCTTGGAGATCAGCAGTGCCAGGGAAAAGCCGTATGGCACAGTCAGCTCCAACTGTACCATATCTGAGGGACTCCATAACAGGCAGAGCTTCCCCTGCCTGCCTCTAACCTGCCGGCACCAAGGTGGGAGCAGCCCTCAGGGGGTTGAGGTGAAGCTGCTCCCAGCTCTGCATGTGCTGCTGGTGAGCATTTTCATCTGCCTGCTCCCCCAGCTCCTTGCTTTTCCAGGTGCAGCATGGAAAGGGAGCAGTTGGCACAGGGTGGTAGAGGCTCCAGCAGTGGGGATCACCTCTCCCTTCTCTGTTTCCCTAGGTGCAGGTGGAGGCCAGGAAAACCTCCACCGCAAAGCAGCCACCTGCTGTCGTCCACCGCCCTCCAGCATCCGGCAGTGGGGTGCCAGCTGTCTCCCACACCATGCCTAAGGCTGGGGCTGGCTCCCTCTTCAACAGCCTGCAGCGGCGGGAGCAGGCAAGGGCAGAGCAGGCCCAGCTGCTGACGCTCCAGGGCATCATGGGCGAAAGCTCCCTGCGGCCCACACCCGAGGAGCACCATGGCCCCAGCAACACGTGGCCTCAGAAGTGTGGTCGGAGAAAGGGGGGTCTGGGGGCAGCTGCTGCCGGACCCCAGCTTGGAGAGCTGCTGCTCTATGTCAGGAACCCACTGGTGCAGGACATTGATGCCGAATGCGGGGCAGCCCCCCAGGACCCCTGCCTCTCTGACCCAAAAACCACATGTCCCCGCCTTTCCCTGGGCTCAGTTCTCAGCCTGGAGCTTCCCCGGGATGCAATGGTCCTGGGGTGCCACCGAAGGGCTACAGCATGGCAGCAGAAGGCAGAGGGGCAAGAGCACAGGCAGAGTGGGGGGATGAGGCCAAGGGAGCCCACAGGCACACATGGGGTTGGATGGCAGGAGGAGGTAGATATGGATGGGTGCAGTCCCCAGGGACCCAGCAAGAGTCTGGGGACAACCCCCAAGAGTGAGCGAGGAACGTGGTTTGAGGAGGTGAGCTTCAACCCCAGCTACAGCCAGCACAGGGCATACCGTGCTGGGGAGGAGCACCAGATCCTGCAGCACTCCAGCAGCATTGGTAAAGACCTCCCGGACTTGAGGCCAAGCCAGCCATCCCACGTCAGCATGCAGCATGAGTGGGTCAGTCGAGAAGGGGATGAGCTGGCCACCCAGCTTGGCCAGGATGGCAGCCCCAGTGCCACTGGCAGGGCCAGGCATCGCAAAGCCACTCGGCTGGAGCTTGGATCATCCCCTGTGAGAACCCCAGGCAGGGCAGGAGCCATCCCTGGCCCTGCCTCCACACCACGGCCAGCCAGCAGCAGCCAGCCCAGAAGGTCCTCGGCTTCCCCCACTGCCCCTACCCAGCTCTCTGTCTTTGAGTGGGCGCTGGCCTCTCCACAGCCTCACAGCCCTGTGCTGGGCACTGAGGAAGTTTGCCATCCTGCCCATGGCCAGTTTGAGGAAGAGGAGGAGGAGCTGCAGGCCATCTGGGATGGGGCAGATGAGCAACAGACACAGAGCCCACCAGGAGGCAGCTGTGCCAGCCAGCGGACAGCAGGGAGCAGGACAGGCAGCTTGCCCAGCCCCAACACCACTGTTGGTGGGCCCCTCATCCTCTCATCAGCCAACAACGTGCTAGTGGCCCAATTCACCCTTCCCACCACTGCCCGGCTGCTCCACAGCCCGTCAGGAGAGAAGAGCCCCAAAGTGGTGCACAGTGGCAGCGGCAGTCCCAGTGGGCTCAAGGTTTCCCCCCACTTGGAGGAGCTGGTGTCTGCAGTCCCCTTGGATGGCTCCAGTGCCTGGGATCGGCGGAAGCATGGGCAAGAAGAAAGAGAGAGCAGCAATGTAAGAGCCACAAGCTGGGGACTCTCCCTCAGGGTCTGGTAGGGGGTTGGGGAACACCCCAGGCAGCAGCTGGGTTACCCACGTCAGCAAATGTGACCCGTGTTTGGGGACTCCCTGACTCCAGTGGCCCCTTTGCTCCAGCTGGTGGGGAAGAGCTAGGTGCTGAATTTGAGGTCTCTGCAGCACACACCCCACTGCCAGCCCTTAGCCTTAGCAAGGCAGCACTTCACCCAAAAAGCTGACTGACAACCCAGCCTCTGCCCATGCCAGGAAATTGTTCCTGTCATCCCACTCCCACCTTGGCATTGCCCATCAGGAATGGGTCAGATAGACTCCATGTGCCTGGAGGCTGAGCTGGCACCATTGTCCTCAATGTAGCTTCGCTCACCCTCTGTCCCATTCCAGGTTCTTCCGGGTAAAATGGAGTTTCAGATGATGGAGGGGACACTGGAAAGGAAGCACGTATTGCAGACAGGAGGGAGAAAGGTACAGGCATGGCTGTGGGGCTTCTTTGGGACAGGGGTGCTGGGACATGGCAGGAAATGTCCAGGTTTTGGGGCAGGAGTGAAGCCAGGGATGCTCCTGGAACTACCACAGCAGTGCTCCTGGCCATGCTGGGAGGGCAGAGCCCCAGAGGGGCTGGGTTGCATTTTGAGTGGCAGGAGACCACCTGTCTCCTCCCAAACCTGTTGGTATCACAGCTGTCCCCTGTTTGTGTCCCACAGGCCAGCTGCCGAGCCTGGGGCCTCTTCCATGCTGTGCTGATGAGGCAGACACTGTGCTTCTACCAGGACCGCAGGGACAGCCTCAAGGTGCACTGGGGGAGATTTGGGCAACATGAGAGGGAGTTGGCAGCAGCATGCCATTGCCCCCATGGCCAGGAAAGGCAGAGCCATCCAACCCCACTGTTGCTCTTTCTTTCCTTTATGCTGCAGAGCTCCGTGGTGGCCCTTCCCCTGAACCTCTCTGGAGCAATCTGCACCCCAGATGCTGAGTACACCAAGAAGACCAACTGCTTCAGGCTTCAGTGAGTTCCTGACCCACGGCAGTGGGGTCTTATAGCCACAACCCTCCTCAATGTGTCCCTTCTGGGGCAGACACTTACCAATATCCCCAGCCAGGGCCAGCTCAGTCTAGTGCTTAGATGAGCATCTTCTTCTTTCTTTCACACCTGCTTCTCTCCCAGTCTGGTGGGGGCTGTGGTATCTGCACCCCACATCTGTCTCATTGCTGACTTGTTGTCCCCTGTCTCTGAAGGCTGCAGGATGGCTCTGAGTACCTCCTGAGGGCCCCCTCCCAGCCCCTCATGAACGAATGGGTCTCAAAGCTGCAGCAAAACTCAGGTGAGCAACCCTTGCTGGCAGAGCAGAGGCCCAGTTCTATGTGGTTACCATGTTGGTGCAGCCCCTGCAGAGGGGGTCAGAAGAGAAGCAACGAAACGTTGTCTCTGATTTATGCATCCTCCTAACCTGCCTCAGGAACAGCAGTTCTCTGCTAGGCAGGATTTGGAGGCTTTGTTTTCATACCACATACACAGTTATAAATCAGGAATAGCTCAACTGACGTCAGTGGTGCCTCAGCAGCAAAAAATCTGTGTCAGTAAAATTATAACTGCGCCTTGGTCTTCCTCCATCTACTCTGTGGGGCCTGGAAATGCCTTGCTTGCCCTTCAGGCAAGGAGACCTGTAATACTGAAGTTTTCCTACTGCTGTACCCACACCTGAGAAGGTTCAAGCCCTGCCATGAAATCCAAGGCTCATTGGCAGGACCTACAGGAGGAGGTTGGAGAAGCCAGCCATGAAGCATGGGCACCTGGAGCAGGGACTGGCTCTATGGGACAGCCCTGTGCACTGCCAGCACCCAGCAGGATGTTTGCTGTGCCCCCAGGTTTCCCTGAAGTGGATTACTTCCAGGCGGTGGCACAGTGTGTCGAGGGCACTGGTGGTACTGGGGGGTGAGTAGCCAGGAGCTGGTTAGCCAGCTCTCACTACAACTCCCACATTTGCTGGTGTGTGCTGCTCCAGCAGGACATTGGTGAGCCAAACTGGTTTAGCTAAATCTCTGCTACTTTCAGTTTCAGCAAGGTCCCCAGCCCTGGGAGCTCCCACCTCCAGGGACATAATCAGGTCATGACCACCAGGAGCCAGGAGATCGTGATGTTACCCTGCTCAAACACCCAGCTGCAGAGGTCTCTGGGCAGCCAGGATGGCCCAGCCAAGGGGACTGTGGCAGCAGCAGGTGACTTTCCTGTCTGGCTGGGTTGCCACTGTCCCCCAACTCCTCTCCCCAGCCCAGGGGAGGAGGTAGCCAACTGGTGGAGGCTGAAGGCTGTCGGTCAGTCTTGAACTCAGTGGTATCTGGGCTAGCAGTCTCAGGGTGTAGGGCTTGGGGAAAGGATCAGTTACTTCCCTTCGCTTCCTGGGATGAGATAATAATACATTTCCCTGTCCTCTTTGGGGCTGACACAGTGGTGTCCTGTGGAGGCCTTGCCTTGTGACATGTCTCCATTCTGCTTCAGAGGATGCTCAGGGGGCTGGGCACAAGGAGCAGCAGTGGTCACCCAGGGGGTCACCCAGGCTGTGGGACAACATCTGCCAAGAAGATGACTATGGGCTGGTGACCAACAAGAGGAGGTCCTATTCCTTCACCTCAGGTATGGCTCTGGTTTCACTGTCACTGCCAGGAGATGGCACCACTGCCTCTGTCCTCACAGACAGCGAAGGGCAGATGCGATGCTGCTCAGCACCCACCCAGTCCTACATACCTGTGCCCTGGGCTGCAGCCCCTCACCTGGGGAGGGCTCTGAGGGGCTGACAGGGCCTGCTGGCACCCTGCCCTCCCCACTGACTGCTCCTTCTTGCAGCGACCTACCAGAAGATCACCCCAGTGGTCATGCCCAAGGAGCCAGTGGAGGCCGGGAGCAGCTACTCAGTCACCCTGTACATAGGGGAGCAAGTGCCAGCCATGCCCCGGGCACGCTGTCATTCCTTTGTGGCCCAAACAGGGAGCCCCCGGGACACGCTAGGGGAGAAGACCACCAGCCCCCTTCGCCCCAAGAACAAATCTGTTTTCAAGAAGTTCTTTGGGAAGAAAGAGTGAGCCCCAGCCACAGGGAAAAAGGTCCTAGCCTGCCTTTTATCCTTCTCTGGGTACCATCCTGGCATGGTCTCTGCTCCCAGCACCAGTTCACAGCTCACTGCCTCCCCACAGGAGAGAGGCTGTGTCAAGCAGCTCCACTTCAGCCAGCCCCAGGGCTGCACTGTGCCCCAGCCACCACAACCCCTGACCTCAGCCTGGTGCTGAGCACCTCTCCTGCCCAGTGCTCTCTCTGAGTGCCACTGGCTCCCCAGGCATCCTGACGACACACAGCACAAGTGGAGGGATGATTGTTTTTATTAAAAAATAAACAGCTGCTTAGTCTGGGAGCTCGTTCATCCAGCAGCACCCCTCTGCACAGGAGGAAAGGGGCTCTGCAAGGTGGTCCTTGCTGACGAAGGGGGGGAACTTCAGATCAGAAGGGCCCTGCAGTGGGCTTTAGTTTTGCTTGGGAAGAAGCCTGAGCTGTCTGGTGCCTCTCACAAAGATGCTTTGACCTGTGATTCCTCTGTACCTGCACCCAGCCCAGCTAATCCTACAGGGCACCTAGGCCCCTTTTCCCTGTTATGGGAGCTCGGCAGGGAAATCACTACCTACAGAGTAAATCCTGCTGCCTGCACAGCCCTGCCAGGCCTGTCCAGCCTTCCTCTCGCAGAATGGCTGCCAGCCCAGGTCACAGCAGGTGAATGCTCTGTGCCATGGAGGGAACCAGGGGAGTGTGGCTGGACCTTCAGGGCTTCCTTCAGCCCAGATATTTTTGAAGTAATTGCACCAGGCCATGCTGGTTTCGGCTGCCCCAGTTCCTGCCTGTACTAGGAAGGGGAAAGAGCAGCTGGTACAACCTGCCTTGAGCATGTACCAGCCCTGAGGGGAGAAGAGGAAGTTTCCAGGGATGTGGGTAGCAGGGCCTCTCCCTGGCAGGCTGCAAAGTTCGGCCATGCACACCGCTCGCCTCCTCAAACACATTGTGGGGCTTAAAATAGAAGTGCTGGCTGCAGCCCAGCTCTGCAGTAAGGGCTGGGAGAGGAGAAATGCTCCCGCCACTCCATCTCCCTCATGCAGTGTTCCTGGGCCTGGAGACAGGCAGCAAGGTGGAGGTGGGCACACCAGTATCACCAGCAGAGGGGCTGTCTCCATATTCCCAGTGAGGTGTGGGAAGAAATGCTGGTGAGAGTGCTGCTGTGTGGGCAGGAGTATGCTTTCTGTGCTTCCCCTGTGCCTTCCCACCCTCCACTTGGCTCCATCACTCTTGGCTCTGACACCTGTTTTCCTCCAACACCAAAGCTCAGCTGCCTGCACTTCCTTAATGGGAAGAGATGAGTGGGATGGGAGGTCTGGGCAGGAGCCAGGCCTGGCCAGGCCAGGGAGGAGGCCAAGACACAGCATTCCGGCTCCGGCCGCACATACCAGGAGAGCAGCTGGTGGGCTGGTGCCAGTTCATTCCTGAGCAGCTGAGGGGCCCAGCAGAGGGGGCAGTGGGTGCAGGGTGCTCTACTGAAGGCCCCCCTGCTGGCCCCAGGGGGTCGATGCTGACCAATGATGGGGTGGGAGCTCAGCAAGTGTCCTGCCATGGCCCGAGTCCACACAGCAGCATGGAGTGACATGGGCCACCAGAGAGATGACCCCATCCCGGGGATGATGTTGGCATCTGCAGCACTGCTCTCAGTGCTCCCCTTGTACAGCCTGCATTGTCCCCCCAAGGTGGCTGTCTACCCACAGGCGTCCCTCTCTCCTTCCCTTTGCTGGCACTTGGCCCCACTGCAACGCTCTGACGAATCCCGCTTGAAGTTCTATGGCAGAAGCCAATTCCCCCCCTCCCACTAATCTGCCCGTGCATGCAGCCTCCACCTGCTAAGCCAGCGGAAGCCGCGCTCAGCCAGCCCCAGCCAGCCCCAGGGCTCTGAAACCCACTCCAGCTGCAGAGCCTGTGGGGTGGCAAAGCCTCCGCACCCTGGTTCTGCTGCTGTTCTGGGAAACCCCAACCCCGCTTGGCACCAGGCAGCGAGGAGATTGCAGGCTGCATCATCTGGCACCAGGAGAGCTGAGCCATCGAGGTAAGGGCAGGGTGCAGGCAGGGAGGTGAGCAGAGCATGCACTGTCCCTACTGTGCCTCATTTCCCTGGGTACCAGGAAGGGGGTCTGGCTCCAGTCCCCTCCACTGAGCCAAGGTCTTGTCCTGCATTTTGGCTGCTCAGCAGTCCTGCTGCAAGGTCACCCTGCAGCTGGGGGCCTGTGCTGAGCTCTGTAGCCATCTCACACTGCCTCCAGTCTGAGATTGGTGCCTTCCAGTCCCATAGCTGCAAGGAGGGTTCGGAGCCTGGCGCCGGTGCAGGGGGTAGCGAAAGGGGAAGCAGAATTGGCGGGACTGGCTGCCAGCACTTGCCCTCCTTGCCTGGGCAAACTGGCAGCACGTCGATGCCCCCCTCCCGGGGCAGGGACCCCCGTGGCAGGAGGGCCAGCTGCCTGCTCCAGCAGGTGGGAAAGCACTGGGAAAAGCCGTAGCACGGGCCATCCCTGTGCCGGGGCTGCGGCAGCGTGGCGACCGCTGCAGCATCCCTCTCGCTGGTGCGGACGCTGCAGCTGCGGGCAGAGGGGCAGAGCGGGGTGTGAGGGGTAAGAACACCGGGCTGCAGTGCCGGCGGCCCCGAAGCTGCAGGCTGTCCCAGCCCGCCCACGAGGTGCCCTTGGCGCGGCGGGCAGCGCTAGGACCCGGCGTGCCGCGGCCGGCGCTGCTGGCACCGGGCATTGCGGGACGGGACCCTGCCGGCGGCGGCGCCGCGGGAAGGAGCCGGCAACGCTCGGGAGAACATGTAAGCGACACGGCGGAGCCCAGGCTGCCACGGGAGCGGGTGGGTGCTGGGGCGGACCGGGGAGCCCGGCAGCGGCGGCGGCAGCGCTCGGGGAAGCCCTGGCAGCCGTCCCGCGGCCATGTGGGGTAGCCGGGGCTAAGGGGGTGGCGGGCTATCCCACTGGGTCTCCGACCTCGGCACGCTCGGCCCCGCTCCTGCTGGTGCTGGGTGCTGCTGCTTTCCCTTCCCCTCCCTCTGCGGGACGCCCGCGGGGCTGGGCAGGGGGCTCGTCCCAAGAGCACAGTGCCACGGGGCAGTAAAGGCCTCCCCCCATCCATCCCCCAGCACAGGCAGCTGGGAGTGGTGTTTGGTTACTCTGCCCGTGGGGATGTCACTCCAGGGCTGACACGGCCACTGCTTATGGCCTCATCGCCTTCCTGTGTCAGTCCCAGCCTTCCGTGAGCGCTGGCTTCCTCCCTGCCCCGACAGTCACGTATGTTCCTGTATGGCCCCGGGGGTGCCTGCAACCACAGGGAACACAGCCAGCGAGCCTTCCACGTTCCTGGAGGCCCTGGGGCTGTGCCACCGCTTGCCTCCCTGCCAGAGCTTCTTCTGCAGCCCCATTCGCCTCTCACAGGCCCTTTGTCCCAGTAGCTGGGCACTCTCCCATGACCCTTTCTATTTGTAGGCTGACCGCTGGGAGCTTGCCCTCTGCCCTTGCACCTTTCCCCATGCAGCTCCTTTCTCCCCAGGCACCATTCCTGGCTGCCCTCAGCGTGATTTGGCCCAGTGCAGAGGTCCTGGCTGCCCTCAGAGTCTGAGGCATGGCCTCAGGCTTGTTTGTAGGACCCTGACCTCATGTGCAGGGGAGAGAGAGATGAAGGTGCAGGCAGAGTAGGATTTGTGGCATGGCCCTTGACCCCACATCTGTGGTGCCTCTCCAGGTCAGGGCGCTGCTCTGCTGTCCCAGTAAAGGTCTTAATGCAAGAGGTGAGAAAACAGTGCCCCCATTGCTGCTCGTTGTCCTTATCCCTTCACTGCCCCGGTGCTATCTTGGAGGGGAACTGGGTGCTGTAGGGGCCGCAATGGATGGGGAAATGCAGAAAGTGAGGGAAACTGGCATAGCTGGCTGATAGGCGATAGTGAAACTCATCTGTCATGGTCCTCAGGCTTGTGCAGGAAGATGATGGAGGATGTGGTGGAGGAGCACAGCCACGTGCTGCTGATGGCCCGCTTGCGCTGCAGCAGCTATCTCACGTACAGACATACAAGAAGCCCCCCACTCCCTGCCAGGAGTGGCTGGAGCATCCCTGAAGGCAAGCTGGATGGCACTGGGAGCAGCAGGATGGCAGATGCAGGCAGCAGTGGCAGAGCAGCCTGTCCTGCATCAGAGCAGGCAGCCCTTGAGCTACGATCAGCAACAAGCCACTCCAGGGCTCTCTGGGAAGCTAGGCTTTTGTGGAGCTCTTTTTCTTCTTGAGAAGCCTGGCTTTTTGCAGGGAACCCAGCACCATCATGACTGCAGATACAAAGCAGGACCAGCAGCAGTACTGCTGGGCACTGCACAGCAGCTCAGCTCTGCTGTGAAGCTTCCCAGCTCTTCAATCCCGGGACACAGCACTAGCAAAAACCAGGTGAGACTTTTCCATCTGCTTGCACCCTCTGGAGGTGGCAGATTCTGTGGGGAGAGTACAGAAGACAGGGAGTAGGTTGTCTGCAGCTTCTCCTCAGAGGGGGGTCTTTTTAGGAAGCCAGCCACCACTGTAGTCAGGGCTGACTTTTGTCTTCTGGCTTGCCAGAAAGATTTACAGTGTCTAGGCAGCAGCCTTAGAAGAACAAGCTGTTTCCCCAGAGACTGAGTCCTTATCAGCTGAGTATGGAGTCAGGCTGAGGCCATGAGCCCCTGGAAAGGTAGTGACAGGAACCCCTCTTGTCCCTGAAGCACTTGGCCAGTGGTACAAAGGCGCTCCTGGATGCCTTATAGTCCAGGACAAGGGAAGAAGCTGGTAAGCTGCCTTTTGAGAACTAAGCTATGCTGAGGAGGTGCACCTCATGCCTTTCCCCATCCCATTCCATCCCTATAAAATTCAGAGTTCTCAGAGGAGTAGCCAGGACCCCTTTCTCTGTGGCCCACAGCTGAGCAGCAAGCACAGCCCTACAGGACAGGTATTGTGTTCAGGGTGACTGTCACTGTGTTGTATCTTCATGTGATCCACCCTGAAATCTGCTTCTTAACATTATCCACGCCCTTCTGCACAGTTACCTACAAGCAAACTCTGCCTTGCTCCTTTAAACCGCCTTCAAACAAACAGCTTGAGCTTCTGCCCTCAGACTTCCCTGCTTACTCCCAGATTTCCTGGCTCCCGCTCATCCCCACTCCCATAAGTTAGCACAGCACACACAACAAGCTCATACTTTGGGTTGCCTTGTCCCACTTTGCTCACTTGGCTCCCAGTGCTGGTGATGCCCCCATCCCCCTGCTGCAGCTCACTGCCTCCTTATCCTCACAGTGAACCCAGCGCTCGGGCCTGTGCCCGTCCTTCCCTAGCCCGAGGGGTCGCGTGGGATGCTTCCCTACCCAGAATGCCGGACCCTCTCCCAGCAGCCATCCGCTCCCCACAGCTGGGAGAACACCACTGCTGCCCTTCACCCCGCCCCCCTCCGCTTTCCCACACTCCCTCCCGCATTCCGCGGAGCCGCTTAAGCCCGCGGGCCGGCTAATTCCTTCCCCGTGGGCTCCCCGTGCTGGCCGGTCACGGGAGGGGAGGGGGCCCACGGCTGCCCCGCGCCGCCGGCAGGGGGCAGCAGGGGCACGGTGGGTGCGGGGGTCCCCGCAGAGCCCTCGGGGGTCCCCGCAGAGCCCTCGGGGGTCGGGCAGCTCTGCAGCGAGAACGGGAGGGGGCCAGGAGCCAGAACCTCCCCCCCTCAGGGGACAGCCGAACTCTGACGGGCTCCCCCTGCAGCGTGAGCACGGGGCACTGCAGGCTCCCGGCAGTGTTTCCCAGCCTCACGCCTGAGGAGTGCAGGACCCCCCGGGGGTTCCCTCCTTCCTGGTCCGTGTTAGAGCATCCTCTGCCCACGGGTGGACACTCAGCTTTGCAGAGGGGCTGAGGAAGGGAGAGAGGGCGGTCCCAGTGGTACTTGGATGATCCGCTACAGATGGGCCGCTTGTCTTGGGTTCGGCCCGCTCTTCTTTTGATGTCCCATGGCTGTGTTCTGCCGGATGGCCTGGGGGCCATGTCTCGGCTTGGGAATCCGTGGAAGTATGACTAGCAAGGAGAGGAAATGATGAACGGCTGGTACTGTTGGAAGCTGTGGGAAAGGGCCTTCCTGGAGACCTCTCTGTAGGATGTTTGGGAGCATTCAGCCACAGCTCTGCTGCTGATTTGCCCAAGGGGGAAAGCATGACAGGATGGGCTTAGTCTCCAGACAGGATTTAGTCAGCCCTGCCAGACGTTTGCACAGAGCGGAATTCCTCCACTCCAGCCAGCAACTGTCGGGCCAGGGACAGACACGGGGCTGGCATGGCTGTGAGAGTTCCTGGGCCTGTGTTTGGAGCCCTTGTCTCTGCAGGTGGCCATGTGCCATAGTCCCCGTGGTGCCAGTGGCCACAGAGCCTGCCCAGGGAGCAGGCTGGATGGGAGAACAGGCAGGTGCCTTGGCCCTGCACTGCCACGTGGGATGGGCAGCCACCAGCTGCAGCAGCACTCTCTGACAGCCGGAGCATGGCTCTGCCTGCTGCCACCAAGGTGCCCTGGGAAGGCTGATGGGGAGCCATGGCTTCAGGCTATCCTTTGAGCCTGGGATTCACCCATCCTCCAGAAAGTAATCTTCTGCCTTTTAGATGAGATCCAGGGAGCTGCTGGGCACCGTGCTCCACTGGGGTGTGGATGGGCTTTGCAGACTGGGGTAACAGGACCACACAGTGGCTGCTATCCCTCTTCCTCTGGCCAGGTTCCCTCATTCCCAGCAGCCCACAGCTCCCCTGTGGTGTTTTACGAGTGTGGCTGAGTGCCAGCCAGCTCCTTCCTTAATGGCTGTGCTCTGTCGTGGGAGACTGGTGCTGCCAGCTAAGGAGCAGGATGTGCCCCCGGCACTGCTTCAATGGGCCAGATGACCTTGACTATAATGTGGGTCCCTCTGCCCACACCAGTTCCATCCTCTGCCAAGGAGACCTGGTGTGACACCATGACAGAGTGACACTGGTGCTTGGAGTGGCCTGTGCCCCAGGACTACCATTTCTGAATGCCACAGAGTGTTCCTGCCTGTCTCCTCTGGTACGATTGGGAGCCTGGCCTGTGTGTTTTGAGTTTACTCAGGCCTCAGCTCGGGCCCTGGCAGGTGGAAACTGTGTGCTATAGGGTAACATTTTACCTTTGGCTGGTGGCTGTCACTCAATAACTAGCCACAAAGCAACTTCGCGGCTAATTGGTGTCATTAGGCAGTATTTACTGCTTTCATGCTTGTAGGAGTCAGCAAATGGGTAGCTGGGGCTCAGGAGAGGGCAGCAGCAGTACAGGGAGGGAGACAGAGGGGTGGGGATGAAGGAGAGAGGGATTGCTCTGGGGAGGATTGCACCCAGGAGGTGGTGGGAGTGGGAGACCCTCAGCAGTGGCTTGGGCAGGGTGGCTTGTGTCTCCCTAGCCTGCCAGCTGGGAGATGCCCCATGTCCCAAAGATGATGCTGCTCCATTGGGCACCAGGAACTCCCACCACCTCCTTCAGCAGCCTGAGAGGGGACTGGAATTTAACTGGACCCCATTGCCCATGCCAGGCCCCAGGAGCCCTCTGGGCACCCCGGCCCCTTGCTGAGCTGTGTCGAATCAGGGGACAATGGGTTTTGTTTCTGCCTGCCCAGCTGGAAAACACCCGTGGCCCTGCCACTGCCACCGGGCTGGAGGCGCGCTCAATGGAGGCCCTTCCTTATCATGTCTCCAGGCTGTTTGCTCACTGGAGCTGTGAGTGCTTCAGGAGTAGCAGTGTCACCCCATTGCATCTCAGTGCTACCAGCATGGGGAGGATGCTTAGCATGGGGAGGTGGGGGGGCTGATTGGCAACAGGTGCCTCCCTCTCCCCTGCCTCTCCTTACAGGTTTTCACTCGGGGCTGCTCCTCTACTGGCAGCAAGCTCCTGCTGCCCTCAGCCCAGTAATAAAGAAATCACAGGCAGCTGCCTAACTTTATCCCGGCAGGTCGGGTTGCGTGAGGAAGCAGAGGGACGATGGGGTGCTGAAGGTCTGCGTGGCTCCCTGCGAGCGGTGAGGTGCCAGCTGGATATCTGTGCCACAGGCAGAGCTCAGGAGGGTATTGCAGCCCACTCCTTCCCCAGCCAGGCTCAGGCCATCAGGTGAGAATCACCTCTGCCCTGCCACATCATCCTGAAACGCAGGGCAGGGCACCAAAATCCTGGGGGGTAACTATCAGGAGTCCTGCAAGCAGCAGCCAGAGAACACCCACCCTCAAAAAGGGTCTGCCAGCAGCTCTTCAGCCAGGACCAGCAAGGAAACAGCCAAACTAGAATGGTCCCTGAGCCATTCGCTGATCTTGGCAACAGGCTGAGATGCTTTTTTTGACTATCAAAGAATCCAGGATCATTGTAGTCTCATTATAACTGGATTCACAGGAGCCTGTAGTGGTTTTTTACCCCATTGGCTAATAGGTTAATAACCTGCTGGCACTTGACAGAGGTCCAGCATCTTCTGTGTGACCGATTAAAATGCCCCCTTCTCCCCCTTTCCCAATATGGCTGTGCCCTGCTGCCTTGTCACACGTGCAGAGAATCAGACACAGCTGCTAATCTGCTTGCCACTCCACTCCTGCCTGCCTGCCCTGCCTTTTAAACACACTGGCTCTCTGTTTCTCTGCTCCGTGGTGCAGAGGCTCTCTGAGCTGAGTTGTCCATGCCTTCCTCCGAAATGGTGTGGGCAGCACCCGATGTAGGGAAATGCTGCTTCTGTGGGTCATGCATGCAAAGGGAAGGATGTTTTGCAATGCAAAGGAGAACTGGACAGCATGTAGCCCCTGACCTAAGCCCTGCTGCAGGTCGATGGCCTAGCCGTGCCTCAGTTTCCCTTGCCTCTGGCACAGGCACATTAGAGGGAAAAGGAAATTTCACTGCAGAGGAGGGATGGTGGGTTAATTAATGTATGGTTGCAAAGTGCTTGCAAATCTCCAAGGAAAACGGTCGACGTGGGTGCCAAGTGTAAAGGATTCTGGAAACACTAAGTGCCTGCAAATGCTGGCTAGCTCCTCAGGGTCTAAAACTCAAATATTGCCCAAGAGGCACCGAAAATATTCCTTTAGCTCATGTGATGCATTATCCACTGCCTGGAATAAATCTCCCTTTTTGCTCTTGCTTTCAAAACCAGCTGTTTGTTTGTTTTCCCCTTTTGGATTTCATAGCTTAGTTAAAGCAAGCAATTGCTACAAGGGGGAGGGGGGGAAGCAGCTTTTGTGAAAGGTTTGGCAGCAAGTGTCTTTGAAGGGAGAGCACTTTAGCACTTGGCCTGTTTGTTCTGCCAGTTACAAACTAGCTGTGGGCTCCAGGTGACAGCAACGCAGTTCCTGCAGCGCACGTTTGAGGTCTTCAAAGAAGACTCAAAGGGCTGGGCAGCTTGAGCCCCATCAACATGTCCTGGGAAGCATGTCCGTGGGACTCCCAGTCTTATGTAAGGGAGAGGCTTTGCTGGCTGCCGTCCTCCCGGAAAGCAGGGCTTTGCCTTCTCCCTTTACTCTGGGGAGCACAGCAATCTGCCAACAGCAGCAGCGTTTTGGCACCATGTTGCTGTTTTGGAGATGGAGAGGGTGGGAATGCAGCAAGTCCCCGGGCCCCACTCAAGGCTGCCTTTTCTCCTTGCCCAAATTACACAGGGGAGAAACATCTAGCTGTGTGTCCTGTACAGTGGTGGGCCCAGTACCAGTGCTGGGCAAAGCACAGCTGTTTCCAGTTTCGGAGCAGAAACTGTTTTTGTAGCTGTTTGTTTCTTCTAGGAGGTTTGTTTTTGTACACACAGAGGTGAAGATGATAACATGAGAGTCACTTGGGAGCAGAGGGCTTTGCAAAGGCAACACACTTCATCAAGATGAAGCAAGGCAGCTTGGCCCTGCAGCAAGGGCTTGTGTTAGTGGGGCAATAAATGAGTTGTCACTGGCTGTGCGATTTGTTACCTTCCCTTGCAGAGGAGGTGTCACCCCCCTGCGACTGCATGCTGCCATTGGCATTACACAGCCCAAGGACCTGCATTGCTCTTGAGAGCAGACATGCTCCCCGAGGGGCTGAAGTGCCTCTCCTGAGAAGAGAACCTTGAGCGAGATGTCTACTGTCCTGCACCAGCCAGGGTTGGATTTCAAAGGACACTCACGCTCTTCCAGCCTTAGCCTTCCTCACCCCACAGTGTCTTGCTCACTCCTGGTCTCCTGCTTGCCTGAAAGAAGACATCATTAAACCCTGTCCTGCAAGTCAGTGGTGGGTGGGCACGCAGGTCTGTGCAGAGAAGCAGCTGGCAGCCCGTGCTGTACTTAAGAGCTGGAAGCTGCCTTTCTCCACGCCTCCCCTCGGGTCCATCTGCTGGCCTCCTGTCTGCCTGCGGTCACCGGTGGCTGAGACTGTTCAGTGCTAATGGATTTCAAACCCCCTGTCTCCAGTGAGAGACATCTCTATTGAGGGATGTTGATTCCAGTGCTTGGGGGAACGGCTGTGCAGACAGGACCAGAGCTGTGAATTAGAGAACATTTAATCCCGTACTTTGGTGATGGTAAGTGCTATGCACCCTGCTGCTGAAAGCCTGGGGTGAGGCAGTGGCTACACCCACCCTGTCCTGAAGTGGAGACTTCCTGGAATTATCTACTCAAAGGTAAATTTTGTGGTGTTTCTCCTCCCAGGGATAGGATCTGAGGCTATAATGATGCAGAGAGCCTTGTCCTGGTTTCTGAAAGCACAGTGGCACTTTGGCTGGGCACCACCACTCTGGACCCTGTGCTCAAGTTCCTGGGGTAATTTGTTCTCATAGCTTTTAGCCTGTTCTAAAGTTGGAACTTATGTAGAAAAATAAAATTATAGAGATGCTCAAATTTTAGCTCATGCTGCTAAGCAGCAAGTGTGGACATCCCGAGGAGAAACATGGGGCCCAAGGTGCCATGGCATCCATGTCCCAGGGACTGCCAAGGGGGCTTGAGGGCCTCTGTGGGTGACAGTGTGGTACATGTCAAAGCTAGAGAGGAGGTGACGTGAGACATGCTGAAGCAGGCAACCTTGCTTTTCTATTTGGTTTTTGCAGAGGAGAGAGGAGATAGGAGGTGGGAGAGTAGAGACAAGGTGAGGCGAGTGGACAGAGGAGAGGTTTTGTCTCTGTTGCAGCTTAACTAGAAGACCTTCCAGATCAGAATGGCTTAGGAAAAATGGGCTGAGGAAAGGCAGGCCCAGGGCTTGCATCCATCATTGCCTGGGGGACTCAGAAGGAGCTTTAATTGGAGATGAGAGCTTTTAAATTTAATTTTATCTGATATGAATCTTACATTTAAGAAAAGAGCCTCCTGTCTTACTGTCTGACAACATTTCTGGTGCTCACTTCATGTTTTTAATGCACCCTGCTGATTCCAGAAGCCCACGACAAATATCTACCAGAAGCACAGTGGGAGAGATCCAGCTGCAGTCTGTTACCAAGCAGAGCAGTGAAGAGGTCTCTTCCTGAGGGTGACACTCTGCAGTGTCATGGTTGCAGCTCAGAAAGCATTGGTAGCTGTCTCAGCCCTGTTCCCATTGCCTTTTTCTTGGACCTTAAGGACTTTTTGCTTACGTGGCAATGTTTTGTAGGTCTGTCTTAAAATACAAGCTTGGTGCTTGGATTCTGCAGGGAGACGTGTGTTAGAGATCATTGCGCTGAAAGATCGTGAGGATGGGAATCTGCCAGAGCTTTCGGGAGTGTTTTAACTTCTGGTTTTAATTTCTAACCCAAACTGATCGCCATCTGCAGAGAATTTTCCGAGATTGTTTATTAATGGAACAAGTGTTTTCATGGTCAAAGCTGCTGCAGGGACTTCCTGGTGTTGCTGCCTGTGGCCGCACAGCAGAGGTGAATGGAGAGAGCCAGGAGGGCCCTGTGTTCCTGGTGGAGGAACCTTTAAACATCCAGCTTTATAAAAAAAATGTTTCTGTGGCTGTTTTAACTGCACAGATATGAACTTGAATTCAGGTGCACTCGGTGCACTTCCCTTTGCTGGGGGACAAAGTACCCTGGACAAAGGACTCCTGCACGTCCACACTTAAGCGAAACAACAGGTTTTTATCACAGCGGAGAGTAGATATCTATTCCAGACTGATAGGAGCCTGGAGACGGCAGCTTTAAAAAGCATATCTTAGAATTCGTGCCTGCCCTTTGGATATTGCATACACATGGTATTTATATCCTCTGAATATAGGGGAATTGCTAAGTATCAGAGGGCTCTACACATCGTAGTGCCCCGAATACACATCGCAAAAGGCTGTCTGTAATCCTACTCATAGAATCACAGAATGGTTTGGGTTGGAAGGGACCTTAAAGATCATCTAGTTCCAATCCGCCTGCCATGGGCAAGGATGTCATCCACTAGATCGCTAATTCAAGACAGTTTTACGTATATACATATGTATATACACACATGTACGTATGTGTGTATAGGTGTGTGTACACATATATATTTATATACGCGTGTGTATGCATATGTGTGTATATATACACACATCCATACACATATACGTATACATATATATATGTATACATACTACACCCTTAAGTGGTGATTGCCAGCAGAGGGTTTTTGTCTGGATTAGAACGCAGCATGGGGGACAAGCGAGGGACCTGGCAAATAGGGCCAGTTCACACTCCAGTTAGAGCCATGATTTAATGCATAGCTCCTTTAGAGCTTTAATATTTACTAATGCCTAAGATATTAACGCAAATCCGTCCCTGGGTGCAGCTCCGGAGTTACGGAGGGGAGGGTTCGGTAGCTGCCGGGGGGTTTCCCGCCAGCTGCGGGGCGTGGAGACACGGTAGGCGCGGAAAGGGGGGGAGCCAGGGGCGGGCAAAGCCGGGAGAAGGGACGGCAGCAGAACGCGGGGCGGTGCAGAGAGCGCGGCGCAGGTGGGTTCAGCCTGAGGCGCGCACGGCTGCCCGTGCAGGGGTCGCGGTTCCTCTTACCCTTTCTCTCCCAGGGGCGAGGGGGAACGGGGAGGGGGCGGGAGTCGGAAAATCCGCCGCCTCTCCCACGCGGGGACCGCGTGGCACTGAAGGCGGCAAAAAAGCGGAGGAGGAGTTTACGGAGCGGGAGGGAGGCGGTGGTTTTCCATCCGCACCGGGGACAGAAGGCGCCGGAGCCGGCAGGCAGCGGGGGGCAGCGGTAGGCGCCCGCGTTCAAGGTATTGGCTCAAAGTCGCCGAGCTTTTGGCCATCCCGACTCCCTCCGAGGCTCCTCGCGGATTTTCGAAGCTGCCGGGTGCGTGGGTTCCTCTCCGGGACGCCTCGGAGGGAGCGGGCGGGTGTTCCAGTCTCAGGACCCGGCGCCAGAGCGTGGGGAGAGGCGGCGGGCAATTCGCGGCTCGGAGTGGGGGTGTGCGGGTATGATGCTTAGATGCTGCTTTTTGGGACGGAGGATTTTCTTCCTTGCTACCTTGAACGGCAACTCCAAATCCCCTTTCATAGTTACTGCTGCAGGGAGAGCATGTGGTTTTGGGGATGCGAAGTGGAGCGTCCAGCATGGGGCTCTGGGGATGCCAAGTGCAGTGATGCTTTGATACCTGGGACGCTGGGCTTTTCCAAGGGGTGTGTGCGGCGGTCCTCCGGCTGCAGAAATGCACATCCCTGCCGAGCTCTCGCCCATGTGCACGACGGTGTCTGCCAGCATGCCGCAGTCGGCAGATATTGTGAGGACCCGCTGGCAGGTGCGGGGGCAGGGTACCATGTGCTGTTGTGCGAGAAGCGGGGCAGAGCCTCCTTGTCTGGCAGAAAAACTGCTGGCCTAGGGTTGCTCCAGGTCCTGCTCAAGAAAATGCTCCCGTTAGCTCTGGGATGCTATGGAAGATTTCAGTGAATGAGTTTCTTTCCATTTCTGAGCAAACCATCAACGCTGATGGAAAGCCTGGTCCAGGCACGAGTGCCAAGAACTCCTGTAGAGCCCTTTTGTGCTGTCCTCCCCACCCCATAGTTAAATCTGAGCGTCACACCCGTGTTAGGTGCTAATACTGGCAAACTAACGCCATCCGTGCCTATACTCACTGCATTCCCATCTGCCTCTTGGGAATGGGCTGTGGAACTGTGGGCTGTGTGGGAAGGCAACAGCGGCCAAGCCCTAGAGCTGTGGGATCGCAGACAAGTAAGACTGTATCCTTGATCCCCAAGGCTAGGGGCTGCAGGAGGAATTTGTGCAGCTGTTGGCCACAGCTGGATGTGCTTCCCGGCTGCTCCAAAGCAGGAAGCAGTCAACCGGCCCCTCAGTTGCCTGTTGTGAGCAGACACAATTGAGGGACTTCTATGAATGCCGACACGGGAAATCCCACTCCCCTTCTGCACCTCATCCCAGCTTGGTGGCATTGTTTCCTTTCACCAGCCCCGGCTGGGCAGCCTTAGGCTCCTTCAAGCCTGCCTTCGCTACAAAGCTATCTCAGGATGTGACTATGCAGGGATGCTTTTCTCTTGGGTACACTGGTTGTCTGAGTGCAGCTCATGGGTCATTGATAGTGTCAGTCCAGTGTGCCCTCCAAAGCACTCCTGCTCCAGCCATTGCCTTTTGCTGGAAAAGACAGATAGGCTTGCTCTTGGCTCACCGAAAAGGTCTCCACAGAGCAAAGGCACTTTCTGTTCAGTACTGAGGGCTGTAGCATTGGCCTCAGAGGATGGTTTGCTGCGTGGCTGTTCCTTCTGCAGCTAGTGCAGACGAGAGGTGGGAGCCTACACTATGCCAGGTACCTGGAGTGAAGAGGCTGAAGAAATTCACTTCAGCTTGAGTCAGCAAATGTAGTGCCAGCACATAGGGCAGTATGGCACCTCCATCCTGCAGTTCCTTTTCTCCATTCCTCACCAAGCTGTGTAATTAACTACTGCCATCAATTCTCCAGCATGGCATCCCTCCTCTCATTATCTTGGGCTGGGAGGTATTATTGAACCTCTTCCTCTTTGAAGATGAGCCATGGGCTTTGTTCTTGCCCTGGCATGACCTGTCTCTTTCCTTGGTGTGGTCTGGGGGTAAGCCAGGGTGCGGAGGACAAGGCACCCGTTCACCCACTCCCGTGCTACACCTTCCTTACTCTGCCTGGCTTAATTCCCAGCTCCCCTTGCAGAGACAGGGCTTGGGGACCAGCTCACTGGGACAGAGGAAGCCCAGGACCACCTGCATGCCCTGTCCAGATGGGAAGGCACCAGCTTTAGGAAGCCAGCAAACAGCTTCTGGTGCTTTCTCTGGAACACAGGCAGATCTTAGTTGGTTTTGTTCAATGTAACATCCAGGCCTTTGGCAAGTGTTAAAGAAGCTGCAACCCCTGCTCTCATCAGCAGAGTGCTATTTACCTGTGGTCCTTGCCAGCTCCATACTGACTCCATGGTGTAAACCTTGCTTACTTGCCTGCACCTTCCTGAGCCTCCCCAGCACCAACCTATGTCTTGAGGCATCTGCCAGCCCAGCACTGCACTGTTGGGGCTGCAGGACTGCCAGCTCTTGGAGTCATATCTCCCTGCTAACTCGTACTCAGCTGCCAGCAAGCTGAGGCACAAAGCACTATGCAGAGTGAGCGACACACATTTGCAGGTGGGCAGGAGTCAGACTTTTACCAGCCACACAGCTATTAGGATTTGATTAAGCAGTGTGATACAGACTAATTGTTTCTTAGGTTAACAGTATGCAAGATATGGGATGGGGAAAGAAGTGTGCAGAGGGGCAGGCCCTGGGTGGGTTTGGTTACATCAGGATGTGTAGTCTGGAGGAACTACGGTGCCTCAGCTGAGGCTGCAGCACAATACTGCACCCCATCTTCCACTCTAGATTCTGCAGACCTGGTTTGGAGGCTGTAGATTGGCTCTGGGGTCCCCATATGGGAGCGGAGCTGTGATGCTGCATGAGGAATATGTTGAAGGGTTGTCGCTCCCATGAGACAAGGGAAACTGTTGTGTAGGAATAACACCAATAGTCCTTTATAACTTCATTGGTAATGGTGGTGGTGTGAAGAACATCACTGTTTTGACCTTTTGGTCCTGCTCTGGCTTGAAGCAGGCTTTCCCAGGTCTCACTGATCCCCAAGAAAGGGGAGGCTCAGATCTCTGGGTATATGTAGCTGTCATGCGCTGACTGTGACACAAATTGGTGAGCCTGGCATTCTGGGTGCAGTGCTCAAGGTTCTTTTTCAGTCTCTTGGTTAAGATGTGGGTAAGGATGGTGAGGCTTCATCTCCAGGAGACTGGCTTTCCTTGAGGCCAAAGGGGAGCAGAGACCTTTTGCCTGCCTGCTGGCTCATGCAGAAGAAGTCAACAGGAAATCAGGCAGATTTCCACAGAGCCTTCTTGCCTTCTTCCCACCACAGGACTGCCAGTGAGATTTGCTTTAGTTCAGTTCACTTAGGACTTGTCTGATAGGAAGGCACCTCACTGTGAAATTTCCAGCTGGAAATTCATGGAGTGAGCAGACCAGGAAGCTGCAGAGGGAGGAGGCAGGCAGGGGCTGGAGGTGAAGAGCAGGGAGTGATGTGGCTGGGTGGAGTGGAGCGGCAGGACCAGAGGGACACGCAATCAGCCTCCTACCCAGTGAGCAGCCTGCTCCTGCCACATACTGAGGCTCAGTCACAGCAGCAGGGCTGTGTCATCAGCCTTGCTGTGATGAGGGCAAGCCATCAACCTGAATGTGTACCTGCACCCCCAGACTGACACTGAAATGGCACCAGTCTCTTGCAAGGCTGCTGGGAAGAGGGGCATCCTGCCTGGGCCACCCTGCTTGGCTTCTCCCGCTGCTGCCCAAGCTGTGGCTCCCAACATGGTTCTCACTCCTGCCTGGTTCATCATGCCTAGCACAGCCACCCACTGATACCATGCAGGGACAGGGAGACAATTTATACCTGCAGCTGAGGCCTAGCTCACCTGGCTCAAGACAGTGAGGGCTTTGGAGTTTTGCTACAGGTTTGCTCATGGTCTTGGGAAACCCTCATGAGAGGAGCTCCCCTGTTCTAGGCTTGGGGATAACCCCTGGAGAACAGTTCAGGAAGGTAGGAGGGACTGGTGGCATGTCTCACTTCTGAGTCCTGGCCAAGGCTCAGGGTTGAAGGAGATGCCAGCCTTATCTGCCTTGCCTGCTCTACCTGCAGTAGGCCTTGTCTTTGCCTGGTCTCAGGACCAAACTGGAGGCAATTCCCTGATGGACTGGATCTCTGCCCCACAGGGAGCCCACTGCTGCAGGATGCACACAGGACATGGGGTGCTTTCAGCCCATCAGAGTTTGTAGGTGTCGGGCTGTGGCTCAGGATGGCAGGATTGGGTGGGTCTCCGTGGCGGTCTGAAGAGAGTGGGAAGGTTATCCATTAACCACAGGAGGAGGCAGACCAACGGCAGCACAATGAAGCTATTATGAAGTGATCCACCCTACCCTTCAGCTTCTCCTTCCCGTCTTCACACCCACTACTCATGGCAACACAAGGCAGGTGTGTCTGCGTGGTGAACCACATCAGGACATTGATCTGCCAGTGCATTCCTGGAGGCAGCGGGTGTGGGGTGCCCAGGTGATGCAAGGCAGAATCCATGCCTTGAGGGGAGGGCGGTGAGAGAGCGGCTGAAGAGCACCACACTCCCCCTGCCTGGCTTCTGCAGCTGGACTTGCTTCAAAAGTGGAGCCTTCAACCTGAGACAAAACCCAACATCAGTAAATAGCCTGACCATCGATATACAAATGCAGATTTTCTGCTACCAGCAGTCCCTCCCGTTCTTCCTTGTGGCTGTTAGGGGGATGCAATGTGTCAGAAGGGATTGCTTCAGCAGGGCTCAGCCTCTGGGCTCCCTGTTGCCCAGCATCACTGTGAGAGTGCATCAGCATCCCAGTGTGGTAAGACACACAGGTAAGCCCTGACAGGACATCTTGCCGGATGGCCAGCCCATCTCAACAGGGGTACGGTAACCTCAAGTCTCCCAGCAGGGCATCTAGAGCTGCCCTCATCTCCTCTGCTCCCCACACTACCCTGGGAGAGGCTGGGAGGCTGGGGGAGTCTGCTAGCCAATGTCGGTGGCTGCAAAGCGCTATTTCCACATGAGCAGAGCACTCGGTGGCTCTCATTCAGAGTTCTCTGTGCTTCCCTGAGGCATCCCTGAGGATGGTCACAGTCCCAGGCAGGCTGGGATATCATAGCTGGGGCACACTGGGCGGTGGCTGGTTGCGCAGATGTAGCAGCACAGGCTGGGATTTGGGGGGAATGTGACTTGCTCTTTCCTGACTTGTGGTTTAGCTCATAATTGTTGGTTGTGTGGGAGACTCTGTTTTGACGGGATTTGGGCAGACACAGCGGTGAGCTCCCCACCTCCTGTTTGCTTTCTCTGCCTGATCCTACTCACATAAAGATTTTCCTGTTTGCCATGGTTTAGCCAAGGCCAATGCCAAGGGTGGGAGGTTTAGGTTCTGACTTATTTGCTCCAAAGGAAGTGTCCGCCTCAAGTCTTGCTTTGACTCCACATGTGAGACTTTAGTTCTGCCAGGCTGTTTGGGAAAGCTGAGTTATTCAGGGAGGAGGGAAGAGGGTGCCAGAGATGGTGCTTACGCCCTGGGTGTTTACTCCAAGTCCTTTGCTTGATCTATGCCACTGACGGCATGCTGCCTCCTTGGCTTTCCATTCCTTGGACCACAGACAGTGTGCTGCCCACACAGCTCTTCTGTGTCTGCATAGAGCAGGGATATGGCAAACCCAGCTCTCAGCAGGCAGCATCTTCCCCTTAGCCCAATTTAAAATCAGCTGGGAAACGTACAAGTGTGCGTGGCTCCTCAAGTCCCTCCAACTCCTGGGACTTCTAGGGACAGCTTTACCCCACTGTTAGGAGTTGGCTGTAGCTTTGGAAGTGACTGGAATTGGGCATGTGGCACAAGCAAACCCAGATAGGGCATCCGTCCCTTCTGCCTCCATTTGTTTCTGGGGATTGTGGAGTGCCCCCTGGCTGGGATAAAGAGGGTGTTTGAGGTGTGGGGGTGACAGACACTCCTGTTTCCTGGAGCAGAGCTATCGTATCCATTGTGAAATAGCTGCATTTAACAGCTGAAGTCTGTTTGGAGTTTGCGAGATGCTGTGGCTGTCCAGGCAGTGAGCAGGATCTTGGCAGGACAGGCAGCTGGCAGAGACCACGTTGGACGGCGATGGGTCCCAAAACCTGCTTCTGTGCTCACCATCCCCTTTCTCAGTAGGGCTGCAGACATTTCATGGCAAAAGCAGTGGTCAGCCAGGGCCCCTGTTCTGAGCTGGCCTACAGGCGAAAGGCCACTTTGGTTTCCGGAGACCCAAAATAGCCCATGTATTTCTGTCCTGGCCACCAGGCACAGCTGACGTGCAGAGGATGGAGACAACCTTGACTTGCCGCAGGCTGGTGGTGGTTGGTCCCAGTGTGCCTGTCCCAGCTTCTGCCCAGGGGCTGCTGCTCAGCTGGGAGGAATTCCCCCTCCAAATTGTGGGAGCTGGGGAGGTGGTGACACCAGGGGAAGATTGTGTTGTTCTGGCTCTGTCGTCCACTAAATTGGAAGCAGCTGTGCAGCCTGGACCAGCCTCTGAAAAACAGCTGGGGGGGGCAAAATGACCTCTGCCCTTGAGCCAGTCCCCCAGCAGGGCTGGCAGCCTGCTGTAGACCTTCTCTGCTGGGTCGTCTGGGTGCAGGGACAAGGCTCACTCCATCCAGCCCTGGGGATGCTCTCTCACCCCCTTGGGGGTCAGCAGTTCAACAGCTCCCACTGGGTTTGGGTAGCTCTTGCCTGCTGAGGGTCCTGCCAGCTGGCAGCTCCGTGCCTTTGCATCTGGCTCCATATAGGAAGGAGCTGGAGCTGGAAGGACAGCCTCTCTCCTGGGAGGTGAAGATGCTGTGAGGTGCAGGAGGTGGCTGGGTGGCAGTAGCCAGGGGGATGCTACAAGCAGGTATTCTTACTGCTGGTTGGCAACCAGCTTTTCCTGCCCTTCCAGAAAGCATCACTGTTTGGGGATGAGTGAGTGAGTCCTGGACTCAGATTCTCCTGAGGAAAAGAGTGGCATTTGGGGTTGGAGAGTGGTTAAACTGAGCCCTCTAAGCCTTCTCTGTCAAGGGCTCTGCATGGAGGGCCTCCCTGCATAGTTTGGGGAAGAATTTACAGGGACTTTTGAACTTACCAATAATTTCACAGCCCCTCCTGTCTTGCCTCTCACTGCAGGACTGTTTTGAGGACCTCCTGGCTGGAATGTAAGCTGTCCCCATCCTTCTCCTTCAGACCCTCAACTGCAGGTTTCTTCATGCTCAGCTCCCTTATGTCGTTCCTGGCGTGACTCCTTCCTGGGTCTGCCAGCTCTGAGGTCAGTCCTGGGGCCGAGAACACAAAGCAATGATGGAGGAATCATCTTCACTCTACATCCCAGCACCCTAGTGGCCACCAGTGGCAGGTGTCCTCCTGCAGCCCTGCTCTCCCCCTGCAGTACTGCTCCCCAAGCAGTGACCTTGGGGTAGTCATGTGTTGCTGATAGATAAAGCCCTTCCCTCCCAAGCCCAGGAGAAGGCAGGGTATGGAGAAACATATATTACTCCTCTTTCATTCCTTGGCCATGGTTCTCTATCTGCTGGGTTTTTTTCACATGCATTCACCGAGTCCTTATCTTCAGACTTGTCTGGCTATGAGCTGTTTTGCTCTCATCCTGTTTTGTTGTGTGCTTTCTCTTTAGGTGTCTCACCTTCACTCCTCAGCTGCAGACATGAGGGGGAAATGGGGACATGGTCCTGTAGGCTCAGCTCATCCCTCTGACGTGCTTTAGCTGCTGCCCAAGGTGTGGCCGACTGAGATACCATCTGTACAGACATAGGCAGGGATTCCTCTTGAGCAAGCTTGAATTGACTGGGCGAAAGTACTAAAGCAAAAGAGGTGCATCAGACAGCCATGCCCCTGGGGGTCTTACCTGAACTCTGCCCCAGCCCATCAGAGAGCATCCCTCTTCCCACCTGAATGGGTGAAAATAAGGCATGTCACCTGCCTGTTGGAGAGGCAGGCTGCAGGCAGGCAGGCAGGAGCCAGAACTGCGCCTTCTGCTGTGGCATGATTGGGATTGCTTTTATCTTCTGTGCATGGCTGTCCTGGCATTTGGTGGGCCTGTGCCACCACTGCATCAAGCCCCAGATTCCTCTGTGCAAGGAGGACCCGCTCCCAACTTGAGGCTGCCTCTGGCTGCTCCTTGTGCTCCCAGCTGATTTTTACATTAAAGCTGTCCAGTTGTTCTCCACAGGGGTCCTGTAAGGTTTTCTCCATTTGGAAGCGGAAACATAGCTTCCTGCCATTGTCCTTCCCACTGCAGCCCCCAGGTCAATCCCAGGGGAGCACCCCTTTCTGCAGCACTCCCCTCCCTGTGGCCCCTGGGCAGCACCTCCACTGGCCACTGGACCCCTGGGGGGCTTGGACCAGTCCTGTGGACATGGGCTGTGAGGCTCTGCCTGCTGCAGAGGATGCCGGGAGAGCATGAAGGTCTGGAGTGAGGCATCCCTGGGCTCTCCCCAGGTCCATGGTGGTCCCACGGGAAGCCATGGCCAGGTGTTGAGAGCTTGGTGTGAGCTTCTGTGCATGCCCGAAGTGCATCACCCTCTGCCCCTCCCCATCTCCCTGCAGCTCCTGGAGGTGCTGAAAGCTGTCTGGAAGCACTGTCCAGGTCCTGGAGGTAGTTTGTGTCTGGGTTTGGAGGTTTTGCAGCTGCACTGGCCTGAGCAAATCCCTCCCTCTGCCCTTGGGAGAAAGGGTTTTCATTTTTCTAAATTTCCAACAAACTGAGTCTGAACCTAGCCCTAGAAAAATATGCCTCCCAAGAAGCAGCTCAGGGTTGTGGCTTGGAGGGGACAGTCTTCTTCCCTGGGAAGAGTGGCCTGAGTGGGTGCCATCAAGGAAAACAGCTTCTCAGAAGAGCCCCTGTGAATCCTGTCTCTGCAAACAGTCTCCTGAGATTAACTTATCTCTCCTCCTCTGACGCCTGCTCAGAAATGATGTCCCTCCCTTAGCTCCTGCCCCCCTGCTTCCTGCCCCAGGCACTGTATCTCCTCCTGTACCTCCAAACCACTGGCCTTGGAACAGGCAGCTTGCAGGGCTTTTCCTGCCTCTCCCAAGGATGCATCATCCCTGTAGTCCTGTGGCCTGAAGTGACCAGGAGCAAGGGGTTGGGATCACCCTGCCCTTCTGGTAAGCTTCTTGCTGTTACATTACAATGTCCCCCTGCAAGCGTTTGATGGGACACTGGGCAGGAGAACCCATCTCTGCTCCAGGGAGATTGTGTGGGTGCCTGGAGGGGTTTTCTCTGGCCAAGTACGAAGTTGTACCTGGGCTTGGGCACTCGCCATGTGGTGAGGAGAGAGGTGTGTGGGTTCATTGTGGGCCTACCATTGCTAAGGACCTCTCAATGGTGTTTCGCCAGTGATTTGTCAAGGCTGGAAACCCACTCAGCAGCCCCGCTGGGGATGTGGATACCCAGGGCTTCATGGGGCTCAGTAGTGGTTGGAAGAGTCCCAGCTGTGTCACCTGGGGTAGTTTTAGGACTGGCTCTGCCCCACCACTGCCCTTTCCCTGGTGGGATGCCCTTCGGGACAGTACTGGAGTCTCAGCAGGCCCTAGGGAATTTGCTGCCCAGCCAGATCGCTTTACCTGCTGGGGGCAAGGGCCCCCAGGGAGCCTCTCAGGGCTCCTTGAACTCTCTAGATAAGGGACTTTGCAGCCGGCTGGTGTGTGCAGTTCAAAACACACCGCAGGGCTCAATGCTCCCCCCCTGCCAGCCGGCAGCCGAGATAACAGCGGGTGCTGGGAGTGGGGTCAGTATCTGCAGCTTCTGCTCTGTGAGGTGTTTGTGTGGTGGCTGCTAGCGCTGCAAGCCTGAAGGCAGAGGGGGTCTAGAGCTGTCTCTCCTTTTGCCTGTGGAGAACTGAAGAGAACCAGGTGAAGCAGGTCAGAAATGTTGTCCAGGGACCCTCACTGTGTGGGGTGAGGGTGCGGCACAGGGTGCCTTGCAGGAGGTTTGTTTTTCATTGGCCAAGCTCTGGCAATGCAGAGGAGTTTGTCTGTAAACAGCAAGGGAAGGGAGAAGGCAGAAATACCCCCTTCCTGCTCCCCTGCTAAGCCCCCTCAGGATGCAGGCGTGGGGCAGTGCTGGGGGAGCAGATGGCACCGCAAGGCTGTTTCCTGAGAGGCAGAAAGGAGTAGAATAATAGGAAGTGCTATCAGCTCACTGATGTAAACTGCTCACAAAACACTCCAAGAGTAGGAAACCTGCTGCAGGCCATTTGAGGGATGGGGGATTGGAGGAAGAGACTCCATAGCAGAAAAGCCAGTTGAAGCTTTTGCCTCTCTGTTTGCTCCACAAGAGCCTGAGCAGTTTCTTCCACCTTCTTTTGAGGGGCTTCTCAGAGCATCTGCAGAGGAAAAGTTAGAAAGCAAAGGGAAACAGCAACAAGTGGCTCGGGCCAAGCAGTGTTCCCCTGAAGGAAAGGGAGGGTGAAGCAGCTGTCCATCACGTGTGGCCTCTGGTCATTCACAACTGCTCCAGCCCCCAGGGACTGGGAGGGGGGAACGATGTGACGTTTGTTTCTAAGAAGGGCTAGAGGGGAACTTCAGAGAAAAGCTGACTGCTGGATCTGCTGTGTGTCCTGAGTGTCTGTGCAGGGCAGCGTCTGTGGGCAAGGGAAGCTCCTGCCAAAGGGCCCCCAAGATTGGAGCAACACTTCATAGGGACTCTGGGCTCATAGTGCCCATGCTGCTTCCCAAAAAGAATGCCAGCCAGCTTTCAGCCCCATTTTTAAGGGAACTTGCTGGTCAAGAGAGGAGGTCCTTACATGGCTCTGTAATTAGTATGAAAACAGGAAGGACGGTGTAGGAGTCAGCAGTCAATTTTTGCAGTAAAAGGAGATCTCTGCATCGGTCCCATGTTTTTTCAACACGCTCGTGACCTGAAAAAGGGAATGAGCAATGAGATGTCAGGGCTTTGATGAGGTGATTGGATTACTCAGGTTCATGGGGACAAGTGCCAGCTAGGAAAGAGTACTGACAACAATTACAACACCAGGCAGTAGGCAGATGAAATTCGGTATAGATAAATATCAAGTGATAGACGAGGGAGGGAGAGAAAAGGCCCCAAATCCACAAACAAGACTGTGCTCTCAGCTGGCCACTCGCAGCAAGGCCTGGAGCTATTTCAGATGGCTTGGTGTGCGCAAAAACACAAATCGAATCATCTTTGTGAATGATAAAGCAGAAAGAAAGCAGGAAAGCCTTGTGCCACTCTTCAAATTGGTGTCTCACCCCTGCACAGTCCCTGTGTGCCCTGGCACCAGCATCTCTGGAAGAGTCGAGGGGAGCTGGGGAAAGTTTAGAGAAAAGCAACAAGGAGGACTGAAGGCGTGGAGCCATGCCTGAATGACTAAGTGAGCTAGAATTTCTGTTTGGAAAATGTGCTGTTGGGTGGATACAATCCAGGTCTGTAAAGCCGCCACTCCAATGTTCATCCACCCTTTGATGTCGAGGGTGAGGGAGCCTTGGCTGAGGCCCTGCGTCCAAGGGGAGCTGCTGCCCCCTCTCAGAAGCTCCCGAGTTAAAGGGGGAAGTCGTATTTCACAGAAGCGAAACCCGCCATGGACTGCATGTCCCTTGCAGCTTGGAGGCTGGGGAACAGTTGGGGAGTAGGGATATAAGTGTGCCACTTTTACCTTTTCCTGGCATCTGCTTTTTCCTTTGATGGAGAAGACCAGCCTTTGAGCCAGATCAGCCTCTGCTTTGACCCCCGGTACCTGCCTGCCCTTATTTTGGGAGGGTTTGCCTTTATCTCAGCACCGCGGTAATGGTGCACAACTGCACACACTCATACTTCTTGTGAAATACAAGCGTGTGCCTCACAACTGGTGGCTGAAGGTGGAGGTGGGCAGGACGCTGCCCAGAAGGCTGGTTCCCTGGACCCCTGACACAAGGTAGGAGGATCCGTGGGCAGCGTGGTCAGAGTTCAGGCACGCACTTGAAATCTCATTAAATGGGCAGTCTTGGAGTGTTTCCCATCCTCCAGCAGCATAATGGGCATCAGAGCTTCATGTGATTTACATCCCTGTGCAGGGTTGTTCTGTCCCTTCAGGTAAACCTTGATGGGCCTCCAGATCACCCTTCCTGCCAGGAGGACTTCGGTGTGCCCAGTGGACAGGCAGACGTAGGGGATGGGGTGTAGGTTGGTGAGGCAACTGGCCCTGTCCCATCTTGGACGTATTTGGAGGAAGTACTGACCTTATGCCTGCAAAGTGATCCCCATACAAGTGGTGTCAGGAGGACATGAGGTGCTTGCCACTGAGTCTGCTGGCAACCTCTTGGCTAGGGACAACAAGGACACTGCTACACTTGGTGTTGTGTAAAGGGCTTTTCTTGAAAGAGCTGGTGTTTCTGGATATAAACCCATAGCATGCCTACATGGCACCATGGAATTGCTCTGGAGTGGGAAGCCAAGCATGCACTGTGCTTGCCTTCAGTGAAGGCATCAGGAGCATGGGAAAAGGCACTGCATGGAATGGGAGAGATGGGGAAGTGTCTGAAGCCAGCTGACAAATGTCTCCCTGCAGGTGTGGCTGTCCTGCAGTGCGGGTTTTTCCACAGAGGTTAGGCAATTTTGGTGACAGCTGGCCCTGCTGTCAGCTCCCAGGGCTTGGCTGGCAGTGGGACTGTGTGTGGCCCAATACCACAGGCGTCACTTAGCATCTGTCATGGCCTTTGCTTGGCATGAATTGGCAATTAAAATTGTGCCATCTCTTTTTTGTACCTACTCAGAGGTGCGAGCCTGTGATTTGTTAAAGCCACTCCTTGTGATCTTGCTCCTTCCGCTTACACATCACTTTTGTGGGGATAAGACAGACTGCTCTGTGCCCAGGATCAAAAGAGATGTCCTTATGCCAAGGCCCCACATCGCTCCTCCTTTTTCCTGTCCCTTAGGATGTGCAGCCACCAAGCTGGTGGCTCAGCTAAACACCAACAGACTCCTCTGGGAGGTGGTTAGAGCTGTGCTGCGCCGGCTGGAGAGTTGGCATCTATTCCCATGTCCCATAGGGTAGGGCTGCTCCCCCCCCCCGTGGGAGCAGGGCTGCCACCTGTTGCTGGTGTTGGTTCATGTGACCTTTTCTGTTTTAGGGTTGTTTGTAACAGCCAGCGGCTGGAAGTGTTTCCTGCTGTAATGACTGCTGACCCGTGAACCCTTTGGCAGGCACTGTCTCTTTGTGGAAAAAATTAGGAGGCACTTAGCAAAGTGAGATAGAAAACAAACATAGCAGGCAGGAGAGTGCGGCTGGGCAGTGCCTGCCAAGGAGGCTGGGCTCCTGACATGGGGATGTGGGCACTCTCCAGGCGGAAGCAGGAGGCGGTGGGAAAGCAGCATGTGGGAATGCTCTGCCCCAGCACCCTCCAGAGTCCTACTCTGGTCCCCCCCCCACCTCCTCAACGCCCCCAGCTCCTGCCATCTCTTCCATGGCACTCTTCCCTTCCTCCCTTCCCTGGACGCCTGGGCAGTGTGTGGTACCACACACTTGGGCTGTGTGCCAGCTGTGGTACCTGATACCTCTTCTCCTCTTCCACGGATGCCACTAGACCCATAGGGCTCCAGCCCGTGTGACTTGAGCCAGGACCTGACATTCTAAGAACAGGGGAGTGTGGAAGCAGGGGAACACGCTGCCTTCAAATACTCTGAACACGGGGCTTGCGCTGTCTCTGTCCTCTCTCCCCAGGTATGTCTGTGGGGTCAGTCCCTGTCCCTGTTTCCTGGGACACTGATGTGACCTGGTGGGGGCTGGAAGAGGGGCAAGGGGCTTGTACAGGCAAGGAGCAGCATGTTGAGGGCTTGCTGGGAACCAGCTGGGGGAGCTGGGGTTCTTCTGCCTCTTTTGGGTTGAGATCTGTTTGCTTGGAGACAAGCAGTGGCCCTGGTAGGGTTTCCATGTGCGATGTGGTAGCAGTTTTGCTTGCAGATTCCTCTGCTAATCCCGGGCTAGGGCTTGGGGTGTCTCTTCCCCAGAGGCACTGGCAGGCTGCCGCGAGGGGATTTTGGGATGTTTTCTCTGGAAGCCCGGATGGCTCACAAGGGCAAGGCAGGAGCTGTCATGCTCCCAAGCTGTCTGCATGAGAAGGGAGGGGAGTGGTGCTGCAGATGGCTCTGACATCAACAGGGTGGCACCTGTCGGGTTGGCAGGGCTCTCAATCCTGTGCAGGCGTACTGTCGTCCTGCTCTGGCTTTCCCAAGCAGCCAAGGGGCTTCCCAAATGCCTCTCCACATCCTGCCGGCTATGTTTTGGCTCCATCCTAGCTCAGGCTCCCCAGCCTGCAGGACCGCACCGCGGGAGGAGGCGATCTGTCTCCAGTACCACACGGGCACCTGTGCCAGGGGACGGGCTGCGCTGCCTTCAGCGCATGCAGGGGCTGGCACGAACTACAGATCCCAGCATGCTGCTGGCTGCCTGCCTCCTCCTCCGCCCCACCTGGCAGGGCGCAGGCAGGGATGCTGCGGGCGGCGGCAGAGCAGGCGGCCGGCGGGCATGTCCCGGGAGGGCCGGGGACACAGCACCGGCAGCCCCACTGCAGGTGAAGCCCTGGGAGAAGTGCTGGAGCACCCCATGCGGCGCAGCCCGGACTGGAAAAGAACAAGGCAGGCCTGCGGCTCCTCCAGGGCGGTTAATCCTGCTTTGCCCTGGGAAAGGCGGGTCTAGGGAGGGAAGGTCCCTTCTCTGGGCTCCGGAGACTGCATCTCTGGGGTTGTTTGCCGGGAGAGTGATGCCTGAGCGGTGCAGGGGCTCGGCAGGTGGTGATGGTGATGGGAAAAAGGAGTGGTGGGTGCCTGGGAGGGGACAGCAGTGCCAGGAACACCCTTGGCTTTTCAAGGTGACCCAGGAAAGGGCTGTGAGAGCCCCAGGGAAGTGGAATTGAATGGAAATGGGGGATTTGCGTGGTTCTGGACTGAGAGGCTGCTGAATTAAATGTGTCTTTTGTGCTGCCAAGCCCCAGGCATTGGAGGGAGGTGAGGAGGGCAGGGCAGGGGGGGCAGACACAGCCCACTGTGCACATGTTTCACTCACAGCTCCAGGATTGGGGACACAGAGCTGCAGGCTCACAAATCCTTTAAGAGCCTGCTGTGAGCAGCCGGCATGAGCAGCCTGGGCACCTCAGGAAAGCAGTTTCCTTTTGGAGGGAAGGCTTGATGTGCCCAGCCAGCAGACTAAGGCTATGTATCACAGCCCCTTGGCTGAAGGACTCTGAGCCACAGGTTTCCAAAACTCCTGTGCTGTGCTCTCATCATTTGCTAGGTTGGTGTTTGGCTCCCAGTACTGTGGAGCACTTAGCTGGCAAGATGGATTGGGGTCAAAACCAGTACTGCCCCTACCTGGCTCGTGTCCCTCACTCTCCCATAAAATCTTCTGTTTGCTTTCCAGACGGAGAGCAGCAACAAGACTTGCTGGGACCTGTGCTGACTCTTGCCACACAAGATGACAGCAAGGGACGGGCCCCAAGATAGGTAATGCCGGGTTCTGATGTAAGGTGTGGGGGCACATCCAGGATACTAGGAGGCGAGGGAGGACAAGGAGACCCAGCATCTGGGGGGACAACCACTCCTGCATGCTCACTGGGCTACCAAGCTGTCCCTACCCTCTCAGCTTTTCCATAGCAAATAGCTTGTAAACAGTCCCTTGTGCGGGGACACGCCTGGGGAGCCTGATTCCCTCCCACATCTGGTGACGTCTGCTGTGTATCTGGGTGCCACATGCTAAGGAGCAGCCAGCCTCCCTCTGCCTTTGTACCATGTTGGGAAGGGCCTCCCACAGCCCCTCTGCAGTGCTACATCTCCTCCAGCAGCCCAGGCTAGCAGGAGCTGTGGGGCAGGGGAATAAATATCATCCTCCCTCCTCCTCCTGATGACTCCCGCTGTGGGGCTAGGGGCAGTCAGAAGTGATGCCTGTCCACTACCCTGCCCAGCATTTCCCTCCAAACTGCTCTGTCCCCTCCACAGGTACAAGGCTGTCTGGCTGATCTTCTTCATCCTCGGCCTGGGAACACTGCTGCCATGGAATTTCTTTATGACCGCCAGGGAGGTGAGGGCTTCCCTCTGTTGTCCATGATACTAATTGTCCCCTGTCATGTTGAAGGACCATGCTATAGGTGTGTCAACAAGGCACAGTGTAGAGCTTCTGTGTTGGCATGCAGGGGATACAAGCATGTGTGACCTGGGTGGGACAGGTGGCACTGAGGCGGCAGAAGGGATGAGCGTGGGTCCGGAGGAAGGATAAGGGTGGTCTGCGTGTGCTAGGGGGAGGCCTCGCACAACCTCAGCCTCACCAGGCTCCTTCCCTTGCAGTACTTCATCGGCCGCCTTAAGGACCAGGAGGAGATGAGCCATGTCAGGAACCAGACCTCCCAACCCTCCTACCTGGAGTCCATGTTTGACAACTTCATGACTCTCTGCGCCATGGTGCCCCTCCTCATCTTCACCTGCCTCAACTCCTTCATCCACCAGCGGTGAGCCTTGCCCTGCCCTTGCCCCTGCCAGCCCCCATAGGGCTTCCCAGCCCTGGCCTGTCCTCCTGCCCTAGCACTGAGCCAAGCCGCAGCCTGTTCAGTCAGGTCAAAGGCAAAACACCCATCTCCTGTCGTAAGGTTTGGCTGCAATTCCTACAGGAGAGCTTGGCCTCACAGGCTTTTGCAGGGGTGGGTTTTCCTGACTGATACCCTCTTTTGCAGGATTCCCCAGCAGATTCGCATCTCGGGCAGCCTGGTGGCCATTGGGCTGGTGTTTTTAGTCACAGCAATCATGGTGAAGGTCCCCATGGACCCTCTTCCCTTCTTTGTCTTTACCATGATCTGCATCGTCTTCATCAACTGTGAGTGGAGCAGGGGGGAAGGAAGGGGGCACAGCCCCATGGCTAGGGTTGATCCCTCTGGGAGGAAAGTATGAACCTCAGTGTGGGAGAGCCAAGGAGAAGGGGGGCTTGCCTTGCCTCACAGGGCAGGGGCCTTGGCTCCCCACAGAGATGTGGCCCATCCTTGCCATTGGTTTCTCATTTCTGCTTATCGTTTCCCTTCACAGCCTTTGGCGCTATTCTCCAGGGCAGCCTCTTTGGACTGGCAGGGCTCCTGCCTGCCAGCTACACAGCCCCCATCATGAGTGGGCAGGGCTTGGCGGGCACCTTTGCTGCTTTGGCGATGATCTTCAGTATTGCCAGTGAGTAATCCCTGCCCTGCAGGTGACAGGGCCTTCCCAGAGGACTGCTCTCACAGGATTTGCTGAGGTCATGCTGCAGGATTTCGTGGGAGATGACAGCAGGGCCTTGCTCCTCTCAGCCCTCATCATCTTTTTCCTTTTTTTCTCATCCCTCTCTTCCCGTGCCTTCAGTTGGTGCCCAGCAACCCGAGAGCTTCATCGGTTACTTCACCACGGCCTGTGTGGCGATCGTGCTGGCAATCTTCTCCTACGTCATTCTGCCTCGCATGGTGAGACTGTTGTCCTGGTGGGGAAGGATGTGGGGACATGGGACCTTTGCACATCCCAGCACAAGAACTGTGGCCCGCTAGTACCCCAACCGTGGCTCCTACCAGCCTCTACCTCCTGTAGAGGCTGGCAGCCCCTGGCAGCCTTGTTTCCGCATGCATGAATGAGTCCTCCATGCTGTCTCTCTCCAGGATTTCTTCCGATACTACTCCATGAAGGACAAGACAGAGTACCGTGTGTACAATGCAGAGCTGGAGACCAAGAGAGACCTGATTAAGAAAGGTGAGGGGCTGAGAGGAGGAAGAGAAAGGAAAAAGAGGAAGAGCTGAAAGAAAGAATGAGACAGAAGGACTGAATTAGATCTCAGTCTGCTAAGCGCTATTTGTGTCTCTCCCTGCAGATGAGAATGGGATGGAGCAGAATAACTCAAAGGTCATCCCTATCCACAACCCTGATGAGAAGCCCTCTGTCATTGCTATTTTTAAGAAGGTCTGTGTGTTGCCAGCAAGCCTTGCCCTGCCCTTCTTTTCAGAATGGGCAAAGGTGTAGGAGAGCATGGGGATAGGAGACCAGCCCAGCACTGGTCCCTTGCCCTGTGTTTGGTACCAGCATCTTTCTTTTATCTGCCCAGCTCTGGGTCATGGCTCTGTCTGTCTGCTTCGTCTTCACTGTCACCATCGGCATCTTTCCTGCCATCACAGCTAAGGTGTCCACTGTCCTCGGAAAGGGAAACACATGGGGTAAGTGTGCCAGAGATGGGGTGAGATAGGAGAAAGCTGGAAACAAGCTAAATGGGAGAAAAGAAAGTGGGGCTTGAAGTAGCAGGTATGTGTGCTGGGGTGACCCTGGCTGGATGCCAGGTGCCCACCGAAGCCACTCCAACACTCCCCTTCACAGCTGGACAGGTAGAGAAAATATGACGAAAGGCTCCTGTGTCAAGATAAGGACAGTGAGAGATCACTCACCGATTACTGTCACAGGAAAAACAGATTCACCTTGGGGAAAATTAATTTAATTTATTACCAATCAAATCAGAGCGGGATAATGAAAAATAAAACCTAAATCTTAAAATGCCTTCTACCCATCCCTCCCTTCTTCCCAGGCTTAACTATATGCACAATTTCTTTGCTTTTTGCCCCTACAACAGTGCAGGGAAACAGGGAATGAGGATTGTGGTCAGTTCACCACACATTTTCTCTGCTGCTGCTTCCTACTCAGGGGAAGGACACCTCCCACTCTTTCCCTGCTCCACTGTGGGGACCCTCCCATGGGAGACAGTCCTTCATGAACTCCAATGTGAGTCTTTCCCATGGGCCACAGTTCTTCATGAACTGTTCCAGCTTGAGTCCTTTCCATGGGGTGCAGTCCTTCAGGAACAGACCGCTCCAGTGTGGGTCCCCTGTAGGGCCACAAGTCCTGCCAGCAAATCTGCTTCAGCATGGGGTCTTCCACAGGCTGTAGGTGGATATCTGCTCCACTATGGACCTCCATGGACTGCAGGGGGACAGCCTGCCTCACCGTGGTCTTCACCAAGGGCTGCATGGAAGTTTCTGCTCCGATGTCTGGCTTCTCCCCCTCCTTTTCCATGGGCCTTGGTGTCTGCAGAGCTGTTTCGCTCACATATTCTCACTTCTCTCTCAAGCTGCAATTGCACATGTTGAGGTTTTTTTCCCCTTCTTAAGTATGTTACCCCACAGGCACTACCACTGTTACTGATGGGCTTGGCCTTGGCCAGCAGTGGATCCATTTTGGAGCCAGCTGGCATTGGCTCTGTGAGACATGGGGGAAGTTTCTGGCAGCTTCTCACAGAAGTTGCCCTTGTAGCTCCACTGCTACCAAAACCTTGCCACACAAACCCAATACAGTATGCCTGAAGGGAAGAGGAAACCACTGTGCATGATGGTTTGGGTGCAGACACCAGCCTAGCTGCGAGACGATTGCAGACTTTAGTGGGAAACTGGGAGAACCTAGACGTGAAAGACAGTCTCTGTGCAATTGGCATGCGGGGCTGGGGCATGCTGGACTCATTACTGCCCTTCTCCCCTTTCTGCAGGTCTCTACTTCATTCCTGTCTCCTGCTTCCTTCTCTTTAATGTCTTTGACTGGACGGGACGGAGTCTCACTGCCCTCTTCACGTGGGTAAGTGTGGGGCAGGGAGCAAATGCCCAGGCAGTCTTCATCCCCAAGTCCCTCAGCCAGGGCCCTCACTGGGGCTGCCACCTGTGCCTTGGAGCAGGAAGGAGGTGCAGAGCTGACTCCCGCCTTAAGTCCTAAGCAGAGATTTATGGGTCAGAGCTGACAACCACAGTGTTGTTCTGTCCTCCCACCTCTCTTTCAGCATGGCTTGGATGAAGCTGCCTTCTCTATTTCAGCCTCTTTGTAAACAAACCTTCACTCCAGCTATGCAAACAGCGAGACAGGACGGCGACGGGGAAGAGGGTGAAAGACAGGGCAGCCCAAAATAAAACCTCTGGCCTCAGCATAGGACACAGCTGCTTCAAAGACCCTTGTCCTCGGAGCAGGGCAGAGCCATGCCATATGGGTCACAGGGCTGTCCCCTGCCACATCCCCTTGCTTTCATCTCCCCAGGCTGGGTGAGGAAGGGGGCTGTCCTGTCTGGGTCTTTTCCTGCCCCTTCACCCACTCTCCAAGCACCGTTTCCCCCGTATTGTTCAGGCTGTTTGTTTAGAGAAGGTCTTCAGGACCATGTGCCATAGGGTCTGCCCAGGCCTGACTTCCCTGCAGCCTGGAGCTGCTTCTCCCCTGGCCATCATTGCTGGCTGCCCTTGGCCTTGGCCATGAGCCGCCTTGCCTGGTGTCCAGGCCGCAGTCTCTGTGGTGGGATGATCCAGCAGGAGATGTTTCCAAAACAAGTGTGTGGAAAGTCTGACTGCATGTGGTTCGGGCCTCATTTCCCTGGTTGGGGCCCCGCTCGCTCCTTTTCTCCTCCTCAAACAGGAGAGGCAGCTGTTGTCACCATTTTGCCCCATAGGCATGGCAGCTGGCCTAACCTCAGCTTCCTCCTGTGCTCATGAAGTGTCCTGTGGCCACGCCAGCCCAGCAGCTTCCAAAGCAGCTGGAGGGTCTCTCCTGACCTCAGACCAGTGAGCCCTGCGACCAGTGAGCCTGTCTCGTGCCAGGGGCTGCCTTGGTCCCAGCTGCAGGGACAACACAGCGGGATGGTGTCTCCTTATTTGTCCCAGTCTCAGTTGTCCAGGAACTCTGGTAGGATCCAAGGAGACTAACTTGGTCCATGAGTTTCCCACCACATTCCAAAACAGCCCCAGCATAATCCCTTTCCCAGATTGCTGGATCTTGCCCCGCTTGGCTGGGGGATGGCGTAGGAGGCTGAAGAGCTGGTTGAAGCCCAGTTTGCAGGCACTAAGGTGCCAGAAGGGACTTACCTCAGCCAGCCTTGTCCTGCATGGTGGTTCACTGCATGAGCGTGCACAAGGCTCTCCTGCCTGTGTGCCCATTGCCAGCAAGGGCTTAGCAGTCACCCACAGACCCAGCTCAGTATTTTAGCCCTAGTGCTGCTGCTCTCCAAGTTGTCTGGGACAGGGCTTTCAGACCAGGCAGGACCTCCTTACCACAGCAGGTGGTGATGCTCAGACTTCTTGTAGCGGAGAAAGTCTCTCAGCAACTTTTCCATCTCAGTGGCTCCTTTGCAGCCTTGGCACAGTAGGGACAGCCTCTGTATAGCTCCTGCCAGCATGCCATGGTATGGGGAATGCCCACTCCTCAGCTGCTCAGCTACCTGTGTTTTTCTCCCAGCCCGGGAAGGACAGCTGCCTCCTGCCAGCGATGGTGGTCCTCCGTGTCATCTTTGTCCCTCTTTTCATGCTGTGCAACGTGCAACCCCGTTACTACCTGCCTGTGGTGTTCTCTCATGACGCCTGGTACATCATCTTCATGATCTTCTTCTCCATCTCCAATGGCTACCTGGCCAGCCTCTGCATGTGCTTCGGGCCCAAGTGAGTAGGTGCTGGGATGAGGGAAGGGTTGGTTACACCCCTAGATGACAGTCCGGCATGACTCCTGGAGTCTAGCTCTGCCCAGCTCTGGCATCTGGAGAAGGGGCCACAGGCACAGAAGGGAATTGGCACTACCCCCAGTGTCCCATCTCCCAGGCTTGTGCCTCTGTATTCTAGGGATGAGGAAGCTATTTGGGCTCTCCATTTTCCCCACTTGCCATGCAGGGGAAGGGACTGGATGCAGCAGGGATCTGGAGGGGAGCAAAGTGTGGCACAGCACCCACAGCAGGGTGAGCAGCCTTGCCCAGCACAGGTGGCATGAGGAGCCCAGCTGGGGCTCAGCCAGGCAGGATGCAGTGCACAGTGGCAGGAGTTGGAGAGGTTATCCCTGGTGCTGGGAGCTTCAGGGTTGCCTGCCTGATGCACTTTTTCTGTATGAGTCTGCAGTGTAGAGACAGACTCTTGGAGCCAAGGTGGATTTGCTTTTGGTGTTCCTCTACTGCAGAGGAGCCTCCCATCTCCACTGAACAGCAGGGCATGGGGCACGCATCCTGAGGATGGATCTGACACCTGTTTCTCCCCTAGGAAAGTGCTTGTGCACGAAGCAGAGACAGCTGGAGCTGTCATGGCCTTTTTCCTGTCGCTGGGCTTGGCCCTAGGAGCCGCAGTCTCCTTTCTGTTTCGAATTCTCATCTAGCAGAGGCACACAGAGGGTGCAGGGACACCAAGAGATGGCTCCGCATCCTCCTCCGAGGCCCTAGACACCTCAGCACTGTGGGAAAATAACACCTCATGCCTGTCCCTGCCAAATCACACTGCCACAGCAGACGTTACACCAGGGATGGTTCCACTCCTGCAGGGTTGGCCTGGCTCCTGCCACGCTCGGCTGTGTGACGCCTTCAGGCCTACGTGCCTTCTCCTTCCCCATGCTGTGTGTGTCGTAAGACCCCCAGGATCTCACAGAGGTCCAGCTGCCTCCCACACTGCATAACTTCCCCAGCTCAAGGCCAGAAGCCATTTTCAGCCTCTTCCTCTCTGACAGAATGGAAGGCTGGTATCCAGTGTTATTCCTTCTCTTGCCCCTGTCCCCAGTGCAGCTAGAGACTTGCTCTCCTCTCTTCCAGGGGGCCTGCAAATATCCCACACCCCTTCTCCTGCTGGTAAGACTTGCGAATAGGGAGGAGACCCCCAGCCAGCCTCACTACCCCTGCTCTCTGCTAGACGCACATCCCTCTGTGAAGTGGTATCCCAGGGGCATAGACATCTGTGTCCTGCCCACATAAAGACCCAATACTGTGGCCAGGCTGAGGGAGGAGGAGGTCTCCACACCCCACCTTCTCCCACTCTCCTTGCCTCTATTCCCTTTTGTGGTTTGTTTGGGGTTTTTTTGTGATTCTGCCATTGTTTTTCAGCCTCCTGGTTGTATGACAGGAGGTCCCACTGTGGGCTGCAAGAAGAGGCAGCAATTCCCTTCCCACCAAGGCTGCAGGGGGGGGCCTCACCTCTCCCTTGGCTTTCCTGTCCCTTGTCTGTGTAAATGTGTCTGTACAGTTGCCGTTTTCTATAAAAAGACCAAAACGTTCCTTTGGGTGTGTGTGTGTGTCTCCATTGCCACAGGGGAGACGGGCTGTGGAGGTGCAAGGGCTGAAGGGAGCAGGCACCAGCATTTCCTGGGCATCCTAGGGTGCTGTGTAGCCAGAATCAGATGTGGAAGTGTTGTGTGCATCCCTTGCACAGTCAGGACCAGCTGCAAGGACACAGACAGTGTGGAGAATCATTGAACCATGGAATCATAGAACAGTTTGGGTTGGAAGGGACCTTAAAAAGAGCATGAAGTTCCAACCCCCTGCCTTGGGCAGGGACACCTTTCACAAGGCCAGGTTGCTCAGAGCTCCATCCAGCCTGACCTTCAACACCTCAAGGAATGAGGCATGCACAGCTTCCCTGAGCAACCTGTTCCAGCGCCTCGCCACACTCAGTAAAGAATTTTTTTCTCAATATTTAATATAAACCTACTCTCTTTTAGTTTTAATCCATTCCCCCTTGTCCTGTCACTTCATGTCCTTATAAAAAGTCCTTCTCCATCTTTCTTGTAGGTTTCCTTCAACTATTGGAATGCCACAATTAGGTCACCCTGAAGCCACCTCTTCTCCAGGCTGAACAATTCCAGTTCTCTCAGCCTTTCCTTGTAGGAGAGGTGCTCCATCCCTCTAATCATATTGGTGGCCCTCCTCTGGACTCACTCCAACAGGTCCATGTCCTTACTGTGCAGGGACCCCAGAGATGAATGCAGCACTCCAAGTAGGGTCTCATGAGAGAATAGAGGGGCAGCATCACCTTCCTCAACCTGCTGGCCACACTGCTTTTGATGCAGCCCAGGACACAATTGGGTTTCTGGGCTGCAAGTGCGCATTGCTAGCTTATGTCCAGCCTCTTATCCCCAGGGATGCTGCCCTCAGGGTACACCGAGGGACCACCAGCACCTCTGATATGGAGGAGATTCACCTGCACATTTTGGGGTGCTATGACCTGCAGCACACCCACCTGGGAGCTTTCCTTGTGCCTGGGAACAGCCAGAGTGCCACCTCCTGATCCTGGTGGGGAACTACAAGAGCCTGCCAGCGGGACTCCCCCCTCCCTCTGGCCCACATCATTCACAGCCATCACCTCCTCAGCATCCCCAGGCATCAGAAACTGGGGCTTGGGCACCCTGATCCCACTTCCAGCTTCCTTTGCTAATCAGGCCTGTGTGCCCATAGCCTCAACATAGAATCACAGGACTGGAAGGTAACAGGTTGGGTCAGGTTGGAAGGGAACACAGTGGGTCACCTGGTCCAACCTCCCTGCTCAAGCAGGGTCATCCTAGAGCACATGGCACAGGATTGCGCTGAGATGGTTCTTGAATATTTCCAGTGAGGGAGACCCCACAACCCTCTGGGTAATCTGTGCCCTTGCTCAGTCACCTGCACAGTAAAGAAGTTCCTCCTCATGTTCGGTGCAACTTTCTGTGCATCAGTTTCTGCCCATTGCCCCTTGTCCTATTGCTCTGTACCACCGAGCAGAGCCTGGATCCCTCCTCTTGGCACCCTCCTTTCAGATATTTATACACACATTGATGAGGTCCCCTGTCACTCATTTCTTCTCGAACTGAGCAGGCCCATCTCACTCGGCCTTTCCTCACAAGAGATGTTCCAGTCCCCTCATCATCTTTGTTGCCCTCCACTGGGCCTGCTCCAGCAACTCCACGTCTCTCTTTTACCAAGAAGCCCAGAACTGAATACAGCACTCCAGATACAGGGATGATAAGACTTATCTTACTGCTTCCCTTAGACCCTGGAAATACAGCCTATCCAAACTGGTTTGGAATGGGAACACGGACCTGCCAGGCGCTCCATCCCTGACACTTCCCGTCCCGTCCCTCTTGTCCCCTCCCTTCTCATCCTCTGGGCTCCAGTGCATCCCGCTTTAGGACAGCTGAGCTACACGGCCCGCGGCCTCACGGGGGGCTGCAGGAAGCAGCTGGGGCGCTGCAGCCCCCCGGTTCCCTGCCCCAGGCCCGGATCCGGGAAGGCGCCGCCGCCAACACCTCCGTGACCTCTGCGGAACGCTCTGGAACCGCCTCGCACCACTTAGCACCGAACACTGCGTTCCTCCGCGGCGGGGCGCGGAAAATAGTCCCTCGCCGGGGCGCTCGGAGGGCCGAGGACCGCGGCACCGGGACCCTCCGAGCGCCGCGGAGAGAGACAGCGGGGTGCTGCGAACAGGAGGCAGCATGACGGCAGTATGAAGCTGAGCACTGCGCTCCCGCCCCCACCATGGCCGCCGCTAAACGGCAACGCCAATGCCTCCGATACACCATTTATCTGCGGCGCGCTGACCAAGGCCCCTTTAAGGCGGAAAGATATGGCGTGCGGTGAGGCATTCTTCTCCGTGGCTATAAAAGACGGCCGGTGGAGGGGCAGGTCTTTCACCCATCCCTCAGGCCTCAGACGGTAAGGGTAGAGCGGCGGGCGGGGTGGGCCCGGGGCCCCCGCCGCCCTACCCCCAGTGCTGATGGCCTGAACACGGGCTGTGTTTGCCTTGTAGATGCCCGAAAAAGTGCAGCACGATGAGGAGGATGCGGAGACCTTCGCCTTCCAGGCGGAGATCGCCCAGCTCATGTCGCTTATCATCAACACCTTCTATTCCAACAAGGAGATCTTCCTGCGGGAACTCATCTCTAACGCCTCTGACGTGAGCCCAGGCGGGGGGTGGGCTCCTTCCTCTGCGGGGAGGCCCGGGTTGCGGACTGGTGTCCTGCTGGGGGCGCCCAGAGAGAGGCCGTGGCCTGGGTGTCCTGGGGGGCCGTGGTGATGATCTCCCTCTCCCCTAGGCCCTGGATAAGATTCGCTATGAGAGCCTGACCGACCCCTCAAAGCTGGACAGCGGGAAGGATCTTAAGATTGACATCATCCCCAATCCCCGGGACCGAACGCTCACCCTGGTGGACACTGGCATTGGGATGACAAAAGCGGATCTGATCAACAACTTGGGCACTATTGCCAAATCCGGGACCAAAGCCTTCATGGAAGCCCTGCAGGTGGGTTGCGTTTGACTGCATGGGTTTCCTGGGGCCTGGGACACAGGCTTGCACTGGTGTACAAATACTAATTAATAAATAAATAATAAAAAGTCTTTGCTGCCTTGTTTGCTGTGGGAGCTGTTTGCCTGCCCCAGTATGCTTCCCCACCTTTCCAGCAGCAGGGAGGAGCTAAGGGTAGGGCTGGCTACCTGTTGGCGCTTGCCTGTTTTTCTCTGTGTGCTGACCCAGTTCTTTGCTGCTGTGAATCAGTTGTGGACATTTTCCATCTCTTCGCTGGTCTTATCAATTGCTCTACTTTCACAGGCTGGTGCAGACATCTCCATGATTGGGCAGTTCGGTGTGGGCTTCTATTCTGCCTATCTGGTGGCAGAGAAGGTGGTAGTCATTACCAAGCACAATGATGATGAGCAGTATGCTTGGGAGTCGTCAGCTGGGGGCTCCTTCACTGTCCGAACTGACCACGGTACGTATTGTACAAAAAAACAAATACATTTTTCTGCTAGAAGCGCCCCTTTTCCCGGTGCTCCATAGAGTTGTGCTCCATTGTCAGTCACACTAGTTAATCCTGGGTATCCTGTAGTGTTTAGGCCTGAGGAGCTGGTCGCAGTTGCTCTCTGCCCTTTAATGCTATGCCCTGAAATCCTGATGTTTCTCTCTTCTCCCTTCAGGTGAACCCATTGGACGTGGCACCAAAGTGATCCTGTACTTGAAGGAGGACCAGACCGAGTACTTGGAGGAGCGTCGTGTCAAAGAAGTGGTGAAGAAGCACTCCCAGTTCATTGGCTACCCCATCACACTCTATGTACGTAAGGAAAGGACAGTGGGGACCCACTGGAAAGCTGGAGGCGGGGGTGGGTGATGTTAAGAGCAGGAACACAGAGAAGGCCCAGAGCATGATCTCTTCCATTCCTTTCCATAGTTCTTGGCTGCTGGGTACTGAGCAGTGGTGCTCCCAGTTTCTTTTGAGGCTGGGGGTTATTGGACATGAAGGGTATCCAGCTACGATTTTGGCCTTTGAGCTGTACAGCTGGAGGTCATCTAAACCAGCCACAGAGGAAGGAGGGTTTCCTGCTGCTTGTCTCATTCTCTCAGGCACAGCTTTTGGTTGTATGAGGAGGGATTCTGAGGGCTGGTTCCAATAGAAGCTTTGGCTACATGTTGCCGTTGTTAAGCTTTGGAGGACACCCATTTTTCTCATCTGGAGAAAAATGAATTCTGGTAAGAGTTGCTTGGGCCTAACCTATTTCTTGTACCTTTCTCCACAGCTGGAGAAGGAGCGCGAGAAAGAGATCAGTGATGATGAGGCAGAGGAGGAGAAAGACAAGAAGGAAGAGGAGGAGTCAGTGTCCAAAGATGAGGAGAAACCCAAAATTGAGGATGTGGGCTCTGATGATGAGGAGAGAGACAAAGGCAAGAAGAAGAAGACCAAGAAAATCAAGGAGAAGTATATTGACCAGGAGGAGCTGAACAAGACCAAACCAATTTGGACCCGCAACCCTGATGACATCACCCAGGAGGAGTATGGCGAGTTCTACAAAAGCCTCACCAATGACTGGGAGGACCACTTGGCTGTCAAGGTGGGGGCTTGACTACCCTGCCTTCTGGGGAAAGACAGAGAGTCCCTTTCTAGCCCATATCGAGAGCCTCATGTGCCGCATGTGGTTGTGCCTCATTGGGACTGAGGGATCCCAGGCCACTTGGTGGTGTGGCAGCCTGCACTGTGACTCCCATGAAGGTGGAGGGGTTGGCAGTGCCCATTTGTAAGCAGGACAGGAGGGTGTTGGGCCTCAGAAGCATGACTCCTCTGTCCAAGCCTGCTGGATGCCAGAGAATCTTGGCACCTAGGGGACAGTGAGGCTGAGGAGGGGGAAATCCAGGTTGCTTGGATGCTGGAGACCCTGCTGTGCACCTGTGCCAGCCCCAGTGCTGAGGAGCCTCCCTACAGTGGGTATTGGGGAAAGGGATAGAAGTGAAGCACCCCAGCAACTATTTCTTTCCTGGTTCCACAGCACTTCTCCGTGGAAGGGCAGCTGGAGTTCAGGGCCCTGCTTTTCATCCCGCGCCGTGCCCCTTTTGACCTCTTCGAGAACAAGAAGAAAAAGAATAATATTAAGCTGTATGTGAGACGTGTCTTCATCATGGACAGCTGTGACGACCTCATCCCTGAGTACCTGAGTAAGAGCCCCCTGCCTCAGCCTCCTGGTGTGGAGCTGGGACCCCCACAGCCTGTGATACTGCTCCCAGTACAAAGGGGGCTGGATGAGGTGTGGGTGCACAGCAGTCGGTGTTTTAGCACTCTTCCTCCTGTGTTGAAGCTCAGAATCCTTAATTTGATGCACGTTTTAATTTCCCTTACTCAGACTTCATCCGGGGTGTTGTGGACTCGGAGGACCTGCCTCTGAACATCTCCCGTGAGATGCTCCAACAGAGCAAAATCCTCAAGGTGATCCGCAAAAACATTGTGAAGAAATGCTTGGAGCTCTTCTCCGAGCTGGCAGAGGACAAAGAGAACTACAAGAAGTTTTATGAGGCCTTTTCCAAGAATCTGAAGGTGAGCTGGACACACTGCACCTGGAGGAGGGAGGGGCCCATGACCCATCTGGCTGAGAAGCAGTCTTGTCCCTGTACCCTGTCTCCTCTGCATGGATGTTAGGATGAAGGGAAAGGGGGTCTTATGAGTGCTCCAGAGAGCCTTTGTGGGCAGCCATCCCTTCTGGCTGCCCCAAACACTCAAATGATCAAGAGGTGGGCAGAGATGGCTATGCCTCGGGGGTGGTGCCAACTGCATCCAAGTCTCATTCTGGAGGCTTCATGCATCTTTTCTGCCACCAGCTGGGCATCCATGAGGACTCAACAAACCGAAAGCGCCTTTCGGAGCTGCTGCGTTACCACACGTCCCAGTCAGGTGATGAGGTGACTTCGCTTTCAGAGTACGTGTCCCGTATGAAGGAAAACCAGAAGAGTATCTACTACATCACAGGTGAGCCAGAGCTCCTCTGAGCCCTAGTGAGGTGAAGGGAGGCTACCTGCCTACTAGCCTAACTTCAAACTTTTCCTGCTGCCTTCAGCAGCCTATCCCTAAGAGCTGGGGAAAGGCCAGCAGGCCTAGAGCCCTGGATGCTGCCCGTTTTACGTTAGGGGTTCCAAGTGACTGGTGCTCTTTGTTCTGCTGTAACCAACTCTTATGTCTTGGTGATGTTTCATTTCTACCCTCCACAAACACAGGGGAGAGTAAGGAGCAGGTTGCCAACTCAGCCTTTGTGGAGCGTGTGCGGAAGCGTGGCTTTGAGGTGGTGTACATGACAGAGCCCATTGACGAGTACTGTGTGCAGCAGCTCAAGGAGTTTGATGGCAAAACCCTGGTATCAGTAACCAAAGAGGGGCTGGAGCTGCCTGAGGATGAGGAGGAGAAAAAGAAGATGGAGGAGAGCAAGGCCAAGTTCGAGAACCTCTGCAAACTGATGAAGGAGATCCTGGACAAGAAGGTGGAGAAGGTGAGATGGGCAGGGAGCTCAGCCCTGGGCTGGAGGGAGGGGGTCCTCCGTGCTGCAGGCAAGGGCCCCAGCTCAATGCATGCCTCTCATCTCCTGCAGAGGAGCCGCTAAAGGAGTCTGGAGGTCCCAGCATGCACCGTCTTGCTCTAAGCAGCCAGGCTGCAGGTGAGGGGCACTGACCCAAATACGTGCATTGATAGGAGAGGGTAAGTGTGGGAAACATGCAGTGGGTGCTCAAAATCCTGGCCGAGCTGTCCAAACTAGTCTGTGCAGCAGTCCTGGAACTGCTTGGAAGATCTCTGCTTGCTTTGGGGTGTCCCCAGGTGAACTTGGGACAAGGACTTTAAGCTATCATGTGTGCCGTGGCTGGGCCTAGTCCAGGCCATACGGAGACCTTGCTTGGCTAACCCTCAACTATGTTGACAGGTCACGGTCTCAAACCGGTTGGTCTCCTCTCCCTGCTGCATCGTCACCAGCACCTACGGCTGGACAGCCAACATGGAGCGCATCATGAAGGCTCAGGCGCTGCGGGACAACTCTACTATGGGATATATGATGGCCAAGAAGCACCTGGAGATCAACCCTGACCATCCGATTGTGGAAACCCTCCGCCAGAAGGCTGATGCTGACAAGAACGACAAAGCTGTCAAAGATCTGGTGGTGCTACTCTTCGAGACTGCTCTGCTGTCCTCTGGTTTCTCCCTGGAAGATCCCCAGACCCACTCCAACCGCATCTACAGGATGATCAAACTGGGCCTTGGTAAATATCCATGCAGCTTCTCAGGTCTGGAGCAGGCCCTGAAGGCAGGCTAACTGATCGGGCTAGTTGTAACTGTCTTGGGGCCGGGGGAGGCCCATAAGTGAGCCATGCTGGTGTGATGTGCAGAACTGGCTGTGTACCTAAGGTGGCCAGGGGTAAGTGGAAGCATTAAACAAGGTAATTCAGGACAACTCAGGGCACTGAGTGGACTGTCCTGTCTTCCACAAGGCCAGGACCCACCACCAGGCTGTTCAGATCACAAGCTGAGCCTTTTTATTTCTTTAGAACGAATGTCAAAAGTCTGTCATGGATGACGTAACCCATCTGGTAAAACAGTTTGTGCTTGTACCCAGCCTTTTTCTCCAAGTTTGCTATTTAGCTAAAAATGTAAATCAGAAGTGCTGTGCCTTGGCACAGCTAAGGTGTTAACTCTTTGCTGCCTGTTCTCAGCAGGAGTAGGGTCTTGTATTACTCAAACTGCAGCTAGGAAGTCTGTATGGTAGTACAACTTTCTGTTCAGAGTAAACTGAAATACCTGCAGTGTTGGAAACTAAGTAGCTTTAGAGTCTTGCAACTGCTTTACTTGTGACTACTGGATTTACTGTGTTTGTCTTGAGAGAAATGCTCATGTCTTAAACCACATTCACTTCAGGGTTTTGTGGCGCTGGGTGACAAGTCTTTTGTCGTTAACCTCTACTGGCTAAGGAGTACCCTCCAATGGCATATATATCCATATATTAGTGCAGATGTTACTGGGAACATGATATAGGATTAGTGCTGTAGTTGACAATAACTCCTAATAATACTGACTTGTGTTCTATTAGTTTTCAGTCTGGAGGAGACTGAGGGAAGATCTCATTGCAGGCTGCAGCTTCCTCACAAGGGGAAGAAGAGGGGCAGGCACTGATCTCTTCTCTGGTGACCCATGATAGGACCTGAGGGAGTGTCATGAAGCTGTGTCATAGCAGATTTAGGTTAGATGGGAGGAAAAGGTTTTTCACCCTGAGTATGGTTTGGCACTGGAACAGGTTCCCCAGGGAAGCGGACACAGCAGCAAGCCTGACAGAGTTCAGGAAGCATTTGGACAATACTCTTAGGCACATAGTGTGACTCCTGGAGATGGTCCTGTGCAGGGCCAGGATGATCCTTGTGGGTCCCTTCCAACTCAGGACATTCTGTGATTTCTGTGAACTACTGGATGGTAATAGCCCTGTTCTTCAGGCTGTGGGCAGGAGACAGGTTTGCTCTGGGAGAGGCTGTTCTTCTGGGATCAGGTAGCACTTGGAGGCCTCATCTCTTCCTTTCTTTCCGTTCTCCCAGGCATTGATGAAGATGAGGTGACTGTAGAGGAGCCCAGTGCAGCTGTCCCTGAGGAAATCCCCCCTCTGGAGGGAGATGAAGATGCATCCCGCATGGAAGAGGTAGACTAAAGAAGGAGAAAGGCTCTTCCCTCATCTGCCAGACCTCTGCCCTATATCATGTCTGCTTAGAAGGGGGTCTGCTCCCACCAGCTGCTACTGACTCCATGGTGGTGTCTGTTTTTTTGGCTATGTTTGGTTGGGGTTGTTTTTGGCAGGGTGCAGGAGGGTATGATTTCCTGTTTGTTTGTAGTGCGTGATTCAGGTAGCCCGAGCCTGTCCTCTGTCTTTCTGCTTGTGTAGGAACAGCTGCTGATGGGGAGTGGAGGTAAGGAAGCATCAGGCTTCCTTTTTTAGCCCCTCATGGGGTATCCCATGTTACCAGTAGGCATCAAACACTGCCCTTGTTCCATTGGGTTGGGAGAGCGTTTCCTCTGAGCTGCTGCCTCCCTGAACCCCTGGGGTAGAATATTGTACTTCGGTTGGTTTTTGTTTGATTATTTTTCTGTTATTTGTTCTACTGCAATTAAAGAACTGATGATTTACATGGTGGGGTCCTTTGTGTTTCATGCCTACTCTGTGGAGGAAAAGGTCTCAGCTTGTGCCTGAGGGTATCAGGCTGCTGGTCTCTCCTGTGCCCTGACTGCTTTTCAGAACCCTGCTTTAGGTGATTGCTACCCCTTCCATGCCCAGGGAAAATAAAGTGGGTGGGAGGAACACATGACCTGCTGTGCAGGTGGGATCATCTCCAATGGGCAGTAGTTCTCTGCCTAGAGTGCTGCATGTCCCCACAGCCTGGGAGCAAACCTTTCCAGTCTGCACGGGTCAGCTGGATGAGCTGTGCCAAGGCCTGAGCCTGGGCTGCTCTTGGCTGCTCTGATCTGAGCACCCCTGGGGCAGGAGCTGTGGCATCTGCCTGTTCCACTGCAATGTGGAGCAGGGGGTGGAGTGACAACTCAGAACTGTACTCAAGCTGCCTCCCATTAACTCTTAGGCCAAAAGATTCTAGATGCCTTTCTTCCCACCTCCAGCCTGCCCTTTTTGGTCTTCTGCAGCCCTTGGGTGTTTGACAGTATCAGGCCATCCCTTGGCTTCTGTCGTGTTCCAGATGACAAAGGAGCCTGGGGCATCACCTCTGATTGAGCTGTCCCTTGCACTGAGCTCACGATGTGTGAGCAGGGTTTGTCACCCTTGGCCACAATGGCCCTTGGGGTTTGTCAGGGAAAAATGACACCAACATCAAGTTCTCTTGCTGCCTGCATGCCAGCTGCCACAGGCACAAAATGGAGTGGATTTTAGCCAGTATCCATCTTCACCAGGGAGGCAGAGCCTACTAGAATCCCTTGCTGCACACCAAGACACTGTATAACACTGTGCTGCCAGTGTGGCAGCTGTGTGGGTGCAGCCTTCTAGGACAGTGCTGGAGCTGAGCTAGCAAATTGTTTAAAAGTAAGATTTCTCTCTGGAAAGGAAGGTTCTGACAAATAATGAATCATTCAAGTGATTTCTATTAAAGTGAATGTTTTGGGGTTTTTTTTTTCCCACTAATGTTTTCTTTAAATTTAAATTAGAAAAGTTATCCTATTGCATCCCATTCCTAACCTGGCAGACAATATGGGTTTTTTGGCTGGGTTTTTTTGTTTGTTTTGTTGTTATTTGGGTTTGTTTATTTGTTTGTTTTTACCAAGGAAAAAAAAACACACCACTTTCAATTTCCAGTCTGTCAGCAGATGGTGGCAGCACACATTTGGGGGAATTTGTAGGGCAGGATGAAAAGCTGTGAGGTTGCTCAGGCACTTCCAAAAGCTCAAAGCTAGGAAAGGAGCACAGGTAAAACTGCTGGAAAGCCAAGTGCTCTGAAGTCAGCCCTGCAGGCTCAGCTAACTCACCGCTGTCCCTAGTCTCCTCTGTTTCTCTTGTAACCCTCACCTGAGTCTCCTCACCCTTTCCCTAGCCCTGTTAGGCCTGTTTCTGAACCCTGTAAGCCTACAGCTGGGGTTTTTCACCAGACTTCCCATAGGTACCAGTAGGATAGACCATCCACACCTCAAGTCTCTCCTGGCTCTGCTGTGGGGCCTTGTATTGGTGCCACTGCACAGCACAAAGTGCTACAGCGCTGGTGGCCCCAGCTGGCAGGTACTCAGCAGGCTCTGCACCACTTCTGTAGCCACACCCACTGGGACTGCCCAAGCTGCACCATGCAGGGAACCCAGGAGCCAAACCAGACTTAGGCTAACAGCTCCTCCACCTGCCCACCAGCATAAGCAGCATTCCAAACCTGGCTGTGCTTCCCAGTCATGTGTGCAAGGATCTCCTGTCAGGCCTTGCAGCTTTGGGTCCAACCCTGGTTGATACTTGCCTTAGCAAAGGCAGAGAGAGGCACCTGTGTTTGGAAACACAGCTTTGCTGTCCCTGAGAGACACAGGACACAAGAAAGGTTGGAAGTCTCTCCCCTCCTTCCAGGTATATGGGAAAAAAACACCAAACAAATAAAAAAACCCCACATTTGTGCCCATGGCACTATATGCAGCATATTTTTAATTTAATAAAATAAAAAGAGAAAAAAGTTGCCTTGCAAAAGTACCAAAACCTGCTGGTTTGTCAGCCAGGTTGTGTTGAGGAGAAAAGGATTGACCGGTAAAACCCAGGCTCCTGGGGAAGAACAGCTTTCACTGCTCCATCCCCAGCTCCATGGGGAGCAGGTGCCCACTCATTCCATCCCCTGCTGCCTGTGGAGCAGGAACAAGGCACCGCAAGCAGGCTCTGCCCCATATCCCAGCCCTCCAGGCACAGCAGGGCTCTGGCCAGGTCCTGGGAAAACTAGGGCCAATGCCTCCAGTTGGCAGGAAAAAGAGGGGCTGTTTGTGCTTCTCTGAATGGCAACTGCAAAGCCCAGAAACTGTGGCACTGAGGCACCCCGAGGCAGTGCTGGGGCTTCCAGGCAGCGCAGCCTTTGGCCTGAAACAGCAGTGGATGTAACCAAAAAGCAACCTAGAAGAACTCGGCAAACCTTGGAAACCATACTGGCCAGCTTCAGGCTCTGCATAAAAGTCAGGGCTGAAGGGAGCAAAGAAAAAGTGTCTTGGAGCAAGGGCAAAGAGCTGATAAAATTAAACTGGGAGGTACTGGCTTTCACTGCAGAGTGCCCTCCCAGAGCAGATCCCAGGCCTGGGGTAGGACAGGCTGGGAATCACTCCCTTAGCTGTGCCTGTACTACCTGGAGTCCCTTCTGGGATGGAGGCTGAGAGCTTCCCACCCTTGGGATGGGCTCAACTAGGGACTTGCCTCACCCGGAGGTGTTTCAAAAAGAAACCTAGTGTTTTGTCTGCCCTTTCCTCCTGCCGAGCTTTGTAGTACTTACAGAAATTGAGGAGCATTAGCCAGAGGCAAGACAGTACCAGGGAAAAGAGTTCCCTTGTTCATCAGTGACTTTGGGGAGAAGCCACAAGGCAGAGGTGGGGCAGGTGTACCAGCAGCTCCATGCTGGTATGCCCCTAGGCCTGTGCCTTGGCTGTAAGTCTTTGACCCTATTAAGGCAAATGGAAAGGTTTAGAGCTGCAGCAGCCCAGAGCATTTCCTGGGCTTGTTCCAGCCCCTTCTCCAAGAAAAGCAGGAGGAAAACTGAGTCACCAGTCCTGCCTATCCATACCCCACTGTGCTCCTCAGCAGATTCTGAGAAATCAAGCAAGTACCCTCGACCAGAGGCAGGACAGTGGCTATGGCTTAAATGCCATGGCCTCAGCTTCCTTAGACCTTTTGTACAGGGGTCTCGCCTGGGGGGAGCTTCTTACTGCGCTTCTTCATGCGGCTGCGGGCGTAGACACGGAGAAAGAGGGCCATGAAGACAACAGCTATGCCCAGCCCACCCACCACGGTGACAGTGTGCCCATAGATGAGGCAGGAGAGGAGGATGGCAAAGGCCTGTCGGAGTGTCATGATGATGGTGAAGACAGCTGCCCCAAACTGGTTGATGGTGTAGAAGATGAAGAGCTGGCCGCAGGCAGAGCACACGGAGAGCAACACGGCATGGGCTGTGAACTCTGAGTGGCGGGCCATGAAACGTACCGACTCCAGCAAGGCACCCTGCTCCAGGAGTGAGCCCACTGTGAAAAGGCAGGAGAACACGTTGACGCCAAACATCATCTGCACGGGAGACATCTTGTAGGTGAAGAGAGCATCCTGCCAGTTGGAGGTGAAGCTGTCGAAGATTATGTAGCCAGCCAGGAGGACTACGCCAGAGAAAGTAGTGACAGTGGACACGTGCCTGTTGGGAGCACTGGAGAGCAGGAACATGCTGACCCCCACGGAGATGAGGGCAGCAGTCAGGTACTCCCAGTACTCATAACTCTTGCGCGACACCAGTTTGCCCATCATCATCACTGGGATCACTTTGGAGGCCTTGGCCAGCACTTGGGTGGGGAAGCTGATGTATTTCAGTGCCTCATACTGGCACCAGCTGCTGAGGATGTTGGAGAGGGAAGCAAAGGAGTATTTGTACATGGGAGCCCCATGGCGTGGCTGCTTGGTCAGGGCGCAGTACAGACCGGCCACTGTGAAGGCCAGGATGCGGTTCATGAACACTAGGAACTGAGAGTCCGTGAACTTCTCACCAGGGTCCGTTTCAGTGGCACCATATGTTCTCGTCATCACACGTTCCTGGAGGACACCCCATGTGAGGTAGGAGACCTGCAAAATGGGGGGAGCAGAAGGAGAGTCAGGATCCACAACAGCAGCTGCCAGCAACCACATGAAGAACAGACCCCAGGAGATCCTTGCTTTCCCCAGTGTTGCCTCATTGCCTCATCGTCTGCACAGCAATACTTCCCTGAGACACTGGGAAATGGGGCCACCCTCCATTCCACCTGTCTGAGGGAACCCACTGTCCATGTGGTTACAACCAGGAATATCCTGTTCCAAAAAAAACCTGCTCAGTGTTGTCCTACTTAGAACAGCTGGGACTAGTTCATCATTGTATGGGTGTAATCCAAAACTGTATTCTATAGCCTTCCATGCCATTTCCCAGAAACTGTTATCCATGAACCAGTTACACTATCTGCCCATAGAGCCTGACTCCTCAGGCTATAAACTGGGTGTTAAGAGGCCTGCGGGATAAAGGAGTGCTCTTGTCCTCATGCCCATTGAGGAACCCCCCCACCGCCCTGAGGGAGGTACTGAGCATTCCTGCCTGAACTGGAAGATATATAATCTTGGAGTCTTGGGACTTTTTTAACCACTCGTGGGATCCAGAGGAAGACTGCAAATCACCGCTCTCAACCAGACTGCAAACACCACTTTTCAAACAGACTGCAACAGCACTCTCACCAACAGGTTTTCCCCTCTCCTTTTACTTTGGACTCAGGGGGCCCAAGGAACACCACTCTGTTCATGCCCCAGGGTGCTGGGTTATACGTTTGGGTTTTGTGGGTTAAAACCAATTGTTTGTCTGTATAATTGTACTTACTGTATTATTTTATTAAATTGTTATTCTGATTTATAATCTCTCTTTTGAGTTGAGTTCATTTCCCCTGCTGGTTTACCTTTAAACCAGCACAGTGTACAGGGGGGAGAAGCCCACAATGCAAACATCCTGGTGGAGAGTGAGCAGTTATGCTTTAAGCTGCTTTAAAGCCTGTGGAACCAGACTGACAGAATCAGGGAGCGTTACCGATACACAGCTGTGGTTTTGGTGCCAGCTCCCTGCGGCAGGTCCTGGCAGTTTTCCCAGTGGCCTCTGCATTGGTTTTCACTTCCAGCTCCCTAGGCCTGGTTTTTCCATCCAAATCAATTCTAATTTCAAACCCAGCAGATGTAATTGTCAGCTAGGGATGACCACTGTTCTGGCCGTCACCTCCACTACTTCTGGTACAATACTGAGCCCCTCACAAAAGTAACACAGACTTTCTTTCATCACGCATTTCCTGAGAAATTAAGGCACAGAGATGCCTTAATGGTGACCTGCAGCAAGTCTGAATGGGGCAGGAGAGTAGGCCAGAGAGTACCTTCTGCTGGCTGTGGGACACCTGGATTTTTCTATCTTAATGCCCGCATTACTATTTTCAGTTCTCACAGACCCAAAAAGCTGCCCTTCCTAATGATGCTCAGGCTGTAACTGAGACTTAGGGAAACTAAGATTTAAAATTCCTGTTTATCTGTAGCTGAAATCAGTATATTCTCTCCAGTATTCAAATTCAATCCATCAAGGCAGGATGCATCAGCCCCAGAGAGTGACCCAGAGGAGAGCCTGGGAGATAAGAGAGTTCAAACTATCTGCTGATTTGACATCAGGAACAAAAGCAGGCCTAACAATCTGCTGAATCACAGAATTTTCGCAGTTTTTCCTATCCATGGCTGTAGAGTACTGCAATCAGATAGACAGGATGCCCCAGCCCAGATGACACAAGCTAAATGGACCTCCACAGCCCTTAGATGTGGACTATCCTGATTGAGAGGCTGTGTTCCAGTCTCCAACCCTGCCCTTGGTCTTCAAGGAACTGACAGTCACAAACTCACCAGCCACCTCCTCCTTCCAGAGTGGGACAGCCACACACACATGCACAGGGCCCTTACCTGTAGACCAGCAGCACAGAAGAGCAGCTTGAAGACCTGTCGGGCTGTGGAGGACTCTGTGGGCTCTGCCCGCGGTGGCAGAGACCCATCCTCCTGGTGTACAGACTTCACCTCAGAGCCAAACACACACGATTTGATGACAGGGAAGCAAATGCCTCGGCCTGAACAGAGTAAGAGAACACAGAGACACAATGATGCTTGGGTCCCTTCCAACTCAGCATATTCCACAATTCTGTAATTAACCACAGCCTGGGCATCACCAGCTGCACCAGCTTAAGAGGTGAAGCCTCCCTCCTTACTAGCCTCCAGATCTGCTGGCACACGGGCCTCAGAGAAATTTGTTTCAGAGTAGCACCTAGACAGCACTGGGATGCAGCTCTGTGAGCGGCTCAAGCCTGGTCTGACAAAGCAGGTTACGGAAACAAACTGAGCGGGGCAGACCAAGGAGGTGCAGAAAGCTCAGAGGGAGGCAGGATGTGGAAGGGAAGCTCCTGTCCTTACCTGTCTCCAAATAGTTCCTTCTCTTGAAGTACTGGATGAGAAGGAATCCCGGCACCACAATACTCGCGTAGCCAGCAGCATTAACAAAGAAGCGGAAGAGCCAGAAGTCCCCCCACGAGTCCTGCAGGGCAGGGGCGATCTCTTCACCAGTAGCCATTGCAGGGAGGGAAGCCAGCACGAGGGGAAGGCAAAATCTGTGGAGAGAGGAAGAGGCAGGTGGCGGGCTACTGGTACATGGGCAGCTCCACTCTGCATGCTTCTAATACCTCCCCACCAGCAGGCAGTACCCAGACCCCACCTCAGCGACAACAGTGATGCTGGCAGCATGTGGAGTAGCAAAAGCCCTCAGGAGTTAAAAAGCACAGGCCAGGCATCTATATTCGCTTCTGTTAAAGGAGTTTGCTCCGGAACACATGGACTTAGAACGTTGGATTCTCAGGCTTAGAGAGAACACTGCTGTAACCATCTCCTTTTGACAACACTCTTACTTCAAATGCAAGGAGCACCTCATACCTCACACCTCACCTTTATAGGTTAAACTTTAGCACAGCTCTTGGGTGGTAAAAGAAAAGGTCACTGAATGGAAAAATCAATTCCTACCTAGCAGCTCATGTTTCAAGCCTGTGGCCATGAGCAACCTTTGCCTGGGAGCAAATAGTTCAGAGCTTTCCCCTCCAGCTGCACCAGGTGAGTGGAGGAGAAGCAGAGGTTTGGGCTGCCAACCTCCCCCACTTCTCCATGCAGCCCTGGAAGGCAGCATACCAAGGCATTCCCCACAGCTCAGAGGAAATTATGAAAGTTCACCCACTTAACAAAACACAGCCAGAAAGGAAGGCTGGAAAGGAACTTTCCTGGCAGCTAGCTGGTTAGAATTTTACCAGGACTATCTAACAAGGTATAGCCGATATTCTTCCGATAAAGCTACAGGAAGTGACCGAGCTAGCTTTAAAACAGCTTGAATAGTCCTTGAAGGAGTTCTTCCCTCCACAGAGGCAAACCTGCAATATTCAGGGGCACCAGGTACTCAACAGAATGAGCAACCAGGCAAGAACTTCCTATACCCAAGGCCACCTGCATCCTCCTGTCACACACCAAGCTGCAACTTCCTGCATCAGGGTAGAAGGTCTCCCTGGTCCATGCTCCATCCATGCCCAATTTCCCCAGTGGAGAAAGCATCTTAATTGCCTTGGGGGTCAGGTAAGTGTGCTGTGGGCTGGCTACATAAATGCACACCAGAAAAACTCTAAGCTCCTGTGACTGAAAGGGCTAGAGATGTTAATTCCTCCTCCCCCAGAAACAAGTGAGTCAGAGGAATTTAGGCCCTGTTTAGGGGTGTACCTGGTTTAAATATTGTATAGCCGTGACCTTTGGTAGCCCTCCCACAAAACTCAGAGATTTACAAACTTAAGAGCTTTAAAGGCGAGTAAGTCCCCTGCCATTTCATGTGCAAGCCCTCCCCTCCAACTTCTTCTCCCCTTGGGAAAGGCCTCGGGGGCTTTTCTTATCCTCAGCTGCTGCAGCCAGGCCCTTGGAGTCCAACAACCTGATCTAAGCCAAGGCTGTGTTTCACCTAGAAATCTCCCTCCTGTGACTTAAAGGACATAGAAATTCCCAGCCCAGGAAGAAGTGCATGGAGGTGGATTTCTGTGCCTGCTTTCTATTTCCTTCCTGTTCTCCCCCCAAGAAAAGACAGTTTGACACCTCCACCCCAACTCTCCTGCTGCAGGGGCACCACTGCAGGCTGTACAGGTGCTGTGGGATGCAAGAACACCGCTTGGTACTGGCACCTGGAGTTGAAGCTGCCCACGTGCTCCTGGGCTTGCCTGTATTAAGTAGTCCTGGCTGATGGCAGGGTGCAGAAATGCCATTCGCTTTTGCAGAAGTCAGATATAAAGGACAGGGTCGGTTGCTACACTCAAGGGCCACGTCTCCAACTTGACAGGGACCGTAAGCTCCATCAGCACGACTGCTCCTGCTGTTATCCCACCGGCCCCCGCAGCGCTGCCATGGGAGGGGAACCAGCTCCGCTCTCCCACAGCGACTGTGAAGAGGAGGCTATGGAGGGACAATGGCTCTCTCTATGCCTGCGCTAGCAATTCCCAGGCTCCGAGAGCTGACTCAGTGCAGCAGGCCCTGCCCTCCCCGACGAGGCTGGGAAGGAACAGGGACGCCAGTGTTACAGGTAGAAGGCGGGGGGGCGAGCAGGCGGCGTGCGAGGCATGAAAGGAGCCTTAGTCTGGGGCCTGGGGAACAGCCTGGGAGGCGAGACAACAGACCCGGCCGCTGCTCGCCTGGGCACAGGCAGGACAGCTCTGAAAGGCACCGCTTCGGAGCCGGGCTGGCACCCAGCCCCCTGCCTGGGATGCAAAATTTGGGTCCCAGGGAATGAAAAGGATCCCTGCCTACAGCCCTGCTACTCTTGAGCGCGTCTCCAGCGCCTGGAAGGGCTGAGGTCAAATCCAAGCCCGGAGCTGACAAGTCCACGGCCCCTGCTAAGAGCTCGAGGTCTCGTGTCTGCTCTCTGTCCCTGCCCCTGCCCGCAGCCATGCCGCAGGGAGCGCCTGCCATTGTCCTCCCAGGGCCGACCGCCGCCTCTACCCAGGGGCCACGAACGGGGCACCGGGCTCCGGCTCCCTGCCGCCCCGGGGCACCGTCCGCGCCCCCCGCCCCCGGCGACACCGGGGATCCCGGGAGGAGAGAGCCCAGCGGGGACCCCGCTTGCCGCTCCAGGGCTTCTCTGCCCCAAGGCTCCGGCGGCTTCTGCCCAGGGACCAGCCCCGCGGGAGAGGCAGCGCAGCGCCCGCCCGGGTGCGGGGCGATCGTTGCCCCAGGGTCGCCTCCCCGCCCGGCGGCCACGTTCGCAGCGAGCGGCCCGGCAGCGCGGCGGCGGCCCTCGCCCTCGCCCGCGCCCGCCGAGCGGGGCAGCTGCCGCCCGCGGCCCGGCTCACCCTCCGCGCCCACGCCGGAGCGGCCTCGCCAACCCACCTGCAGGCCGGCCCCGGCTCCGGCCTGGCCCCGGTCCCGGCCGGCTCCCCTCGGCTCTGCTCCCGGCGGCGGCGGAACCCCCGCCCGGCGGGTGCGCTCCCGCCCCACAGCGGCCCCTGCCGCCCTGGAGGGGCCGCGGCGAGAGGAGCGGGGCGGGCGGGAGCGGGCGGAGAGGTGGCCGGGATGACGGGATCACGGAGTCACAGAGTCATTTAGGTTGGAAAAGACCACTGAGATCATCCAGTCCAACCTGTGGCCGAACATCACCATGTCAAACAGACCATGTGTCCTAGTTAGGACAGCTGAGACCAGTTCATCACTGTATGGGTGTAACCCAAAACTGTGTATTCTATAGCCTTCCATGCCATTTCCCAGAAACTGTTATCAATGAACCATTTACACTATCTGCACATAGAGCCTGACTCCTCAGGCTATAAACTAGGTGTTAAGAGGCCTTCGAGATAGGAGTTGCTCTTGTCCTCACACCCATTTAAGGAACCCCCTACTGCCCTGAGGGAGGTACTGAGCATTCCTGCCTGAACTAGAAGATATATAATCTTGGAGTCTTGGGACCTTTTTAACCACTCGTGGGATCCAGAGGAAGACTGCAGATCACCGCTCTCAGACTGCAGACCACTGCTCTCGACTGGACTGCAACCACCACTTTTCAACCAGACTGCAAAACACCACTTTTCAACCAGACTGCAATCACCACCACTCTTGACCAGACTGCAACAGCACTCTCACCAACAGGTTTTCCCCTCTCCTTTTCCTTTGGACTCAGGGGGCCCAAAGAACACCACTCTGTTCATGCCCCAGGGTGCTGGGTTATACGTTTGGGTTTTGTGGGTTAAAACCAATTGTTTGTCTGTATAATCGTACTTATTGTATTATTTTATTAAATTGTTATTCTGATTTATAATCTCTCTTTTGAGTTGAGTTCATTTCCCCTGCTGGTTTACCTTTAAACCAGCACACCATGGCAGTAAGTGCCACATCCAGTCTTTCCTTGAACATGTTCAGGAACAGTGACTCCACCACCTCCCTGGGCAGTCCATCACAATGGACAAGAGCCAATCTCACATCACCCTTTCTGAAGGGGAATTCTTTCCAATGTCCAACCTAAACCTTCCCTGGCACAGCTTGAGGCTGTGTCTCTTGTCCTGCTGGTTACCTGGGAGAAGATGCTGACTTCCTTTCAGGTAGTTGTAGAGTGTGATAAGGTCAGCCCTGAGCCTCCTTTTCTCCAGAGTAAACAACCCCAGCTCCCTCAGCCGCTCCTCATAGGACTTGTGCTCCAGACCCTATATCAGCTCCATTGCCCTTCTCTGGACATGCTCCAGCACCTCAGTGTCCTTCTTGAAGTGAGTGGCCCAGAAGTGGACACAGGACTCAAAGGTGTGGCCTCACACATGCAGGGGGACGATCACTGCCCTAGTCCTGATGGCCATACTATTCCTGATTCAAGCCAGAAGCCCTTGAAACTGAACCCTACCAGGCTCCCCCTCCCAGCCCTGCCCCAGGCACACGCCACAGCTGCTTCCAGTGGCAGGCACTGTCTGGGCACTGTGGGGCAGGATGGGGGCCATGTCCACCCGGTCCCTGCAGCCCTGCACCCCCATCCCGGCCCCGGGCATGGCTACAGGGCCGGCTGCAGCCGTCAGATGGCCACCCAGTAATGGTTCACAAGACATCTTTTTAAAACAAATGGTTTTATTTTATAATAACAAAAGGTGCACATCACTTGTTTCTGCCTTTTTCCTTCGCTCCCAGCTGCAGCCCTGGCCCCACTATCCCACTCTGCCCTGCAGCACCTGTCATTCCTGCTTTGGGCAACCCAGGAGTGCCTCATGTCCCCTGTGAAGGTGGCATTGAAGCAGCCGCACGGGTTTGCAGCAGGGTTGAGGCCCTGCCAGAAGGTGAGAGGCAAAGATTCAAAACAAACGCAATCCAGCCCAGGGCTGCTGAAGAGACCAGACCCTCCAGAGAAGCCTGGGGGGTGCCCGCCTACTTTTGTGACAGCATTCCCTCACACGAAGGGAGGAAGAAGACAAAGGCTCACTCCAGAGCATCTCGGGCAATTGCGTCATCCAGGATTTGTCCAAAACAACAGCAGCTGCTCCCAGGCAACAAGAGGGGAATTTCCCTGGCTGAGGTGGGGTCAGGCAGGCTCCATGCCTCCATTCCCACAGCACCTTTGGCTGCTGGTTTCGTAACGCATCGCATGTGCATCACACGTGCTCCTCTGGCTGGAGAGGGGGCAAGGAAGGGTGGTGAGCTGAACAATAGAAAGGATGTTGCATGAAGATAATACTGCCATCTCGTCCACTTTCAGCCTGGGGGAATCTAAAACCCAGGGAAGACCCATGCCGTAAGTTTTTAATACCCTTTCAAGCCAGGAGATTGGGCAGGATCTTTTGTCCTCTTTGCGAAAGAGGAAACCACAGCATGGTAAAGCAGCAAGATGTCAGGCACAACAGCAGAAGCAGGGATCCATAACCTGGTCTTCGGCATTTCCTACAATCTTTCTTCAGCCCTGCAGCCTGACAGCACAGCATGAGAAGAGAGCACCAGGCTGGGATCTCCCAGTCTTGGCCCTGGGAGAGCACTAGAAAGGCTCTGCAAGTGGGGAAGCCCCTGCGCTCCTACTCACCTTCTGTGGTGCAAAGGACCCGAGGGAGTGGGCAGACGGGGGAAACCCCTGCAGCCCTCATGTCCGTGGCCCTTGGTGTAATGCTCAGCCTCCTGATGCTGTGGGGGTGCAGGATGGGTTAGATCACATGAGACCTCTGGTGCCCACAGCAACAACAAACATTTATTAGAGTGAGTGTAGACTCTCCTCACCCCACATTTATTCTGATGGCGTTTGGGGGTGCCAGAGGATGCTCCATCCACCGAACAGTGTGAAAACGAGTCCTCTCCTGCTCCTTCCCTGTTTATGCTGGAGACCCCCCCACAAGTCAGGCCCATGGCCAGGAGGGGAAATTCAGTCCTGCTGCAGTGTACAGATACTGAAAGAAAAGCCTCCCCTGTGTAGTGCTCAAAATGCCACTTTCTTCTGTCTGGGAAGGCAGCCTGAGGCCAACAAAACTTCTCCAAAGAGCAGAGGGGCGGGGGAATAAGTCTCCCAGAGTGACTCTGCTCCTATGGAACTGCAGGCAGGCAAGGTTCCAGCAGGCAGCAGCACGGAGCAAGGAGGCAGCCCAATGGGCCAAAGGAGTCCAGCTGCTCATTCAGAGCACACAACAGGCTTCCCTGAGATCTTCAGGTCATCGAAGGGCAGCAAGGCGAGGAGCTGCAGAAGCCAAGGGTATGGACATGTAAGGATCGGGGGTTGTGTCTCTAGCGAGTTGGGGTAGGGGCCCAAACCTTTCCCCCACCCAGTACTGCGGTCGCCCACCTCCCTAGGGAAGTGCAGAGAAACCCTGTCTGGGCTTTCCCTAAGTCTTGAGGCAAAAGGCAGTTTTCCCACACACCCCCAGGGAAGGATGGAGACAGCAGCAAACTCCTCCTAGGAGCTCCCCCAAATCATCCAACTCCTGCACCCCGTGACCAGCTGTCAGAGCCACAGGCCTCCCCCCACAGAGACTCACATCATCATTGCCATCAGCCAGGTCCTGGGCTGTCTCATTCTCCATGTTCCTCAGCAGAGTGTCAGCCCCAGAGTGTGAGAGGATGGCGGCAATGGCAGCATCCTTGCGGCCCACAGCCAGGTGGAGCGGGGTGCAACCATTATACATCTGGGCATCCACATACGCCCCGTTGCGCAGCAGGAACTGGACAGCCTTGCGGTTGTGGCACTCCACAGCCAGGTGCAAGGGGGTCTTCCCACTCGTGCCCTCCTGCAACCCGCAGATCACAAGGGTGTGGGTGCGGGGCCCCTCAGTTGGGCCCCTCAGTTGGGCCCCACAGCACCCACCCGACACCCCATTGACAAGGTGCAGAGGGGGCAGTCCCCACCCTGACTGCTGTTATAGCACCCACGAGTCCCTTAAGGACCTTTACTCTCTGTTCTCTCAAAATTCAGTGCCTTCAAGCCTCACAGCAGTGCTTGCCCCAAGGCTGAAGGGAGTGCCCAAGGGAGAGACACACTGGCCCAGCCTTGCCAAAGCATCACACCATACCCAGTCTTACCCGAACATCGATGTTGGCACCACTTTCCAGCAGCAGAGACATCATTGGGATGTTCCCCTTCAAGGTGCTGATGTGGAGACAGGCCAAGCCTGTGATGGAGAGGCAGAAGAGAAAGCCACAGTCAGCCCGGACCACCCCATGGCACACCAATCATGGCTGCATGCTCGCTCTGCTGTGCTCCAGGATCCCTGAATACACAAGTCACGGTCTCTGCCCCAACCTGGCCGCCAGCTCGGCACTGGGTTGACCCCAGGTCTCACCTTGCCAGTTCTGGAGCTGCAGGTCCTGGTGGTGCCTGTGGGGCTGAGCTGTGCCCTCCGGTGGGGCTGTGCTCCCCAGCAGCTGCTGGGCGCACTGCAGGTGCTGCTGCTCACAGGCCAGGTGCAGCGGGGTGTTGCCATTGCGGTCCTGCAGCCCGGGGTTCACTCCCTTGTGGATCAGTGCCTGGATCACGTGGGGCTGCTCCAGGTACACAGCAAGATGGAGCGGGGTCTGGAGAGAAATTAGGAAAGGGAAGGATGCCCCACAGGACACCACATGTGATGAGCCACACCAGTCTATAGGAGCCAGCCTGGCGGCACAGGCTGCCATGCAGGAGAGCCCCATCCCTGTCCTGAGGTTATGCGTGGCGGACACTGGGGGGCGTGCCAATGGTTTGCTGTCCCCTGCACCTCAGATCAGGGATCACCCATGGGGACACATCTCACTCTCCCATCTACACTGCCATCCACATTCAAGCTGTGCCTGCTCCCACCCTCTGGGGTTGTCCGCAATGTCCTGAGGCTTTGCAAAAGACCCTTCATCCCACAGTGCTGGGAGCTGTCACACCTCTCTCTCAGGGTGTCTCCACCACCCTTCTTCCCCTCCCTGCAAAGGAGCTGCTCATGTGGGAGCAGGTGGGGTGTCTGGGGGAAAGGGTAGATGGATTGAGTGTCTACCCAGGGAACTGCCTGCGGCATCTCCCTTCCTCCCATCTTCTGCCTATCACAACTGCATACCTGGAAAAGATCATTTTGTATCTCCAGCACCTCCCTGGGTAGCTGAGCAATGCAGCAGAGTGCTACAGCTGGGACACAGTGGATAATGGCCAGATGAACCAACCTATGGAAGGATAAAGGGGACAGGAGAAAACAAAAACGAAAAATGAGTCCCGAGTGCCATGCTCAGGAGTGGAGATCCTTCACTGCTGCATGAAGGAATAATCTCTCTGCCTCCTCCAATCCCGTTCCCACCAGCTCGGAGCTCCTCCATTCTGCCCTCTCCCTGGGGAAGCTCAGCAGAAGGCCAAGGCAGGAATATGGCCTGAGGCTCTCCAGGGCAGTCCTTCACTCTGATCCCCACAGGGAACAGACCCTCCTGACCCTGCTAAGCAATGCAGAGTCCTCCCTGGGACCTCACAGCACGCATGGGGCTTGGACCTGCCACTATGCAAAGCCAGGCCTCCAACTGGTGCAGGTCCAGAGCCTGGGATGTGTTTCCCAGAGCCCACGGGACAGGTTTGGCAGCTGTGGAGGAAGGTCTAGGCTCTGGCAGCTGCCCGGGGAATTCCAGTTCCCTACTTCCAGCTGTGCACTGTACTTCTGCTTTCCCCTCCCTGAAGGCAAGCAGCCATAGCTGGGCAGGAGCCTGGTGCTAGTCCAAGATCACCTCTGTGGCACAGCCCCCACACCACCTGATCTGCTGGTCCACACCGATTTCCTCTTCTCTCCCCCACATCCTTTCCTTCCAGCACAGTTGTGGCAGGGCTGGCACGCAGCTGCCAGCTTAGAGGGACACCAGAGGTGCAGCTGTCAGAGCTTGGTGGCCAGCAGGGAGCCCTAGTCCTCAGGACCATGGCCCCCACAGCCACGGGGTGGTTGGGCAGCCCGGAGTCCCACGGTCCAAGGAGAAGTTTTATTTCCAGCCGGCCCCTTCACAGTCAGAACAGAAGTGAGAGCACAATGGAGGCAGAGGCAAGAGGGAATTTCCAGTCTCCTCCGCCAACCTGATGCACTTCCGGGCCCCCTGGCATCAGGCATCCTCCCACCACAGGGCAGCCCCTTTGGGCTGACCCTAGCCATGGTGGGCAGCAGCAAGGAGCAGGCAACAGCTCCCACTTTGAAGAGCACAGCAGGCATGAGCTGAGCCTCCTGCCACCTCCTCACTGCTATGCTGGGGGCCCTGGGTAGCCTGTCTGTGGCAGGGATCAGCTCCAAACTAAAGGCTGGGCTCTAAGCAGCTTTGTTTGAGGCAGGCAGGGCCAAGGGATGGAGGGTGAGAGCTGTGCCAGTCTTGGCAAGACAATCTGCTTGCTGGACAGCCCAGCTTTGCGATGTTACCTGCGTTGTGGGGGACAGAGAGCATCTCTCTATAGACAGGAGAGCAACACCTTAAACATTGCAGAAAAAAAGAAGGGTTGGGGCTGCCTTCTCGCCAGTTGCAGTGAGGATTTGATTGTGCTGAGAAGCTCAGAGGCCAGTACCCAAAAATGTCCTTTATTCACCTCCTTCCAAGTGCTGCTCAAAGGCCAAGCCAGCACCTGGAACCCCAGGGACCTTCAGCTAAGCCCCAGTTTTGACGGCAAAACAAGTTTCTCTCCACCTTGCTGCCAGGAGAGAGGCTGTATCCAACAGGAGAGGCTTTGTCCCTGGGGAAGCCCCAGGTCATGCTGCAGCAGGGAATTCCTTACTGGAAGGAGAGGCCACCCACCCACATTTGCCTCTGCACAGCCATGGGGTGCCCCCTCACCAGCAGCACTCCCAGAGCAGAGGAGGGGGCTTCGAGCAGGGGCCATGCAGCCCCACGGACAAGGTCTGACCACCCATGGGGGACTGTGAGGCAGAGGTACAGCCAAGGGGCCCAGGCCAGGAGCAAGGGGACCAGCTGCAAGAATACTCCTCCCCTCATCAGGCTTTCACTGACCCTAGCCTGGGTATGATCCAACAGGGAGATTCCCTGCTTGGTTTTGCATCAGGTCCTCAGTCCCTGTGGCAGCACCTGTGCTGAGGTGTCCTTCACCCACTTGCAGGGACAGCCCCTGTTTCTCCAAACCCGCTCCCAGGCACCACATGCAGAAGGAGGCCACAGGATCTGCCTTTTACAGGTATGGCAGAGATAAGACTGTTCAGACAGGGGACTTTCCGAGGCAATTCAGCTTGAACTTTAAACCGCTGCTGCTTTCACTTTCCAGAGCTACTCTGGGCTCCCAGGGGAGAAAGCAGTGCCCAGGGTTGTGTTCCACATCAGCCAGCCCTTGTACCCCAGGAATCCCCCTAGCCCCTCTGCCACTACCCACGCCACACCACACTGTCACGTGGGGACAAGTGGGGCAGTCACCCTGGGGAGGTGGTGGAAACCCCCAGCAGCCCTCTGTCACTGCCGGCACCTCACTCTTCCCAGCTTGGATGCCTCCGCAGCTCAACAAGGCGGTGCAGTCGCTCGGGTCTGAGCTGACACCAAGCAAGTTTGGGCATCCATGGTGCAGAGGTGATGGGGGTGACCATCCCCACCTGGTCAGAGCTCAAGCTTTCATCTTGCAGCTGAGATGCGCCTGCTTTGAAGGATTGTTTTCTCCCCTCCCCCGTCCTTCTCCACCCGTGTGCAGCCTCCTCCTGCACTCTCATTTCTGCATTCGTTCCCGCCTTTCCTCATTGCCAGCCCTCAACTTCCTGAAATGGCTGCAAGAACCTTGAGCTACCCGGATTAATCATGGCAAGGCCAGCGGGCTGGGATGAGCCCACCAAGAGCACGTGTGCACTGAGGCACCCTGTGCCATGGGCTGTGATGCCAACCAGCAATTGGGATTGTCTCCTGCTAACCCAGGAAACCTCCTACACTGAGGAGACCTGAGGCACAGGCATCGTTCCAGTCTCCATTTCTTCTGGCCAAGGCAACAAGGACAACTCTCTGTGCCACGGCAGCCACTGACAGGCTGCTGCTCCGTGCTGAGCCCCAGAGCCAGGGCATGGCGATGGAGATACCTGCTCGCTGCCAGACACCGCTCCTCACCCAGCCACGGCCGCGTCCTTTTGCCAGAACAAGCCCTACACCCTGCCATGCTCAGACCCTTGCCCTTCCCTGGCCTGCCTGCACGCCTCTCCTCTGCCTCCCTCTGTTTGACTGCTCCCTTTCTCCCCACGCTCCTCCCTGCATTCTCCTGGCTGCAGCTAGGGGGGTGGGTGCCCAGCGGGAACTTTCAGGAAGGGCAATAGGGAGTTTTAGAAACAGCAAGGGATGGAAGAGCTGTGGGTAGGGGAAACGTGGCAGCAGAAGAGACTGCTGGGTTCATTCTCAGCTTTTCCACTTGCTCACCAGCTCCATCCTGGCACAAAAGGATTCAGCACTCTGAATCACAAAGGTTCCATGGGCACAGGACATTCCTGGCACAAAGTGATCTAGCTGTCATCAGAGAGATAACAACCCTGGAGCAGAGAGGTTGGGGCTATCCCTGGGGATGTCCCTTGGTCTGAACACACCACGCCCAAACTGGTCCTAGTTTAGGCACAGGAGAGCATCCATTTCCACAGTGCTGTCCATCTCCAGCTTCTGAGTGACCTCAAGTGTCAGGCAGGAAAGTTTCCAGATGAAGACTGGAGGCAGGAGAACAGGGTAAGGGTGATACCCAGCTCTGACACATAAGCAGAACTGATAAAGTCCCACCAGTTCTCTGACTATCCTTTTCCATCTCTCTAGGAAAGGGTCTGACAATGCAGATCCCCCCATCTGTAGAGTAAGACACCTCATTCTCAAAGCAGCCTCTCCCTTCACCATCTCACTCCAGAACCACCTAAGACACAGGATCCAGTATTCAGTTGAATTTGCTTTGACAAATTTTTCTCCCTCTCTCCTGGTCTGCAGGAACAGTTCGCTCCCAGCTCCTTATTTTGGCTGAGTGGAGCATTAGGAAATCATGCAAACAATTCACACAAGAGAAACTTGTTCAGTAGAGGAAATGGCCCCAGCAGCAATAGAGGGGAGGAAAACAGCAGGGGAATTCCATGCTTACCCTGCTCTCCTGTTCCAGGCCTGTAACCTGCACTGCTAACCGCTTCCTCAGCCATCAGCATGAACCTCTGCCAGCAGGCTCAGCAAGCACAGCTCCATCCTGCCCTGCAGCCCTGAGCCAGCCCAGCCTGGCTCCCTTCCTCCCCACATACCCAGAGCGATGCTGCCCTGCTCCATAAAGCTGTTCCATCTTCCCTCTGGCAGCTCCAAAGGACCAGTGGATCCCAGCTGGCTGTGGACTCATTGGCATATCCTGTGTTCCTGCCCTGGGTCTCTTGTTCTGCAGGTTTCTTCTCCCCTTCCCTGGGAAGGGCACACCTTGAATTTGAGTGGAGGGGGGATGGGATGGGACTTGAAGGAGGTTGTGGCTAGGGGGATGCAAAGCCCCTTCAGCCACAGTGGGTTCAGCATTCCTGATCTTCAGTCTGGGCAGCAGCTGCTTCCCAGACTGCTGCTCCTGGGGCCAGAGGGAGAGGTGAGCAGAGGAGATAGCCTCACCTTCCCTGGGGTGCTCTGCAGAGGGTTTGGTCTGGGTGCTTGCAGATGAAGGGTGCTGGAGGCTGACTGGCAGGAGAGGCATTGTGAGAGGGCTGTGAGCACCTCATTTTTTTCAGTGAGGGGGGGAGGAAAGGGAGGAAGATGGGGAGATGAAGGTGCTCCGACAGCACCCCTGGCCTCACACCCTCTAGACTGCACCAACACATTTGAGAATTTTGCTCCATTTCTGAGCAGATGGTGGGTCTGGTATTCCAGAAGCACTAAACATCAGATGCATGTGGATTGTTCCCTTCAAAACAAGGGGTCTGTCCCGCACTACCATCAGTGCATGGATGGGCCAAGCCAGGAAGCAGGTCAGCTCATACTAGCAGGGGCCAGTCAAGGTCCAAGAAGCAAGATCAACAATTGTAATGAAAGCAGCAAACATCCCAAAAGGTCCATTGACCATTTCAAATGGAACAAACTCCCACTCTCACTCATTAGGAGGCAAATACGTTCTACAGTTACTGTATACACAGAGATATCTCGAGGTCAGAACAGCCTCTTACAAGAGGACAGTGCCTGGACTTTGCCAGAGCCTGCACAACACACCCTAGCAATCATTTACAGCCCTGCACGTATCCTTATTGCCTCAGGATTTTCTCTTAATGAGGCATGAGCCAGGAGTCTAGGATACCCCAGAGCCCCCCTTCAGCCCTGTATCTGCCCCAGTCAGAGGGGCTTCCCAACTCTGTGACACAGAGAGCATCCCACGCAGCTCACTGAGAGACACCCTGTAACCACTCTCAGAGCTCGGACCCCACAGCCTCTCCTCCTACACAGTCACATCTGACTCCTCGTTTATCCACATTATACTAAAAAAACACCCAAACCCAAACCAACAAAAAAATGAAAATTTCTTTGTTAATTTAGCTGAGCTCAACCCTTTCCCAACAGCGGCCAAGCTGCCTCCAAAGTGCAAGGACTTGAAGTCCTTCCCACCTCGGCTGATCTGTTACAGCCAGGCATCAGGCTTCTGCATCCCGGGACATGGAAATTTCCAGCCATTCTTTCCCTTCCCCTGTGCTGTGTCTCCCCTTAGCTCCAAGGCAAACCTAGGCAGGTGGAAAGTCTGAAGAAACTTCCTCCAGGCCAGGCTGAAGTCATCCAAACAGAGAAAAAACCTCTTCTTGCATGCACAGTCTCAGAAGGCTGCCAGGACTTACCCACTTTACGCCAAGGCTGTATGTGTGTGACCCCTGCAGCAGCCAGCAACTTCTGGGGCATCCTGTGGGATGCTCCAGAGCTTTCTGCCCTTGCTTGGAGGAACATCAAGCCCTCCCCTGTCTACCAAACTCCTGAGCACACACAGAGGAAGAGCCAAGAATCCAGGGACAGGGAGCTGGACACAGGAAGTTCTCTTGTCCCTCCTGCCAGACCCATGTTAGGACTCACTCTCTTTTCTGCTCCACAATGGTAGCATGCTAGGAAGCAACTAGGGATGGACTTGAATGGACTTGAATCCTGACGATCAAGGAAGGAGGTTTCTTTCCAAAGCCCCTCTGGTAAAACCAAGAGCATCCCCACTTCCCATTAACTATGGCCACCTCACTGCTGGGCAGCCAGCAACAGCCCAGCCCAGACAAACAGGGGGACTCCCAGCCTGACCAGCAACCAGGTGCGCTCTCTGCATTGGACTTCTTTAATCCTGAGTCTCTCCAGTCCTCTGCTTCTTTTTCCATCTTTTACAGTAATTACCCCTTGTTGTCACACACTGAGCATTCCCCCACTTACACACACTGGGATCCAGGGCTACAGGGGTTCAGCAACAACCCTGCTCGGCAGGGGAAGCACCGAGCAAGCAGCCACACTGGAGCAGACAGCCTGAATGGGGACAACCTCTATTCCCCTGCTCAGGGAAGATCTCTGGCACAGGGCTCCAAGAGTTGGGAGGGTTAAGACTGGCACACGCTGGTGTATGGTTAGAAGGGGCCCCTCAAGATGAGCCTTCGTGCTCAATGGCTACCCAAGCAGGCAAGGGCTCAGCAGAGAAGGCCCCTTCGCTACCATCATGTGGAGAAGAGCTCAGAACCTCCCATGGGGACCCAATTTTACTTAATTAACCGTCCCCAAGCCCTTGTTAAGGCATCTGAGCCCACGAGTCACTGGCACGTGATTTCTTATCAGCAGACAGAGCAGCACTTGTCTCTGGTGGAAGGAGGAAGTCAAGCTTCCTCTGCTCCCCTCCCTCCAAGAAACATGTGCCCGACCAAAACCACTCGGTCCCATTTTCCATCTGAAGGAGGCTCTGGTCTCTCTCCTGTGATTGAGCTGGGGTCCCCTGACCTTCACCCCCACAGAGGTACTGCGCTGCTTTGCATACAGAGCCCCGTGCAGAAGAGAGTCACCCTCCTGCGGGGGCGCAGCCCCCAGCCTTTCCATCACCGCGGCATCAGGTACCAATGGCATAAATTGGCGTGTGGCCCAAGGACCAGCATGGGCACCAAGGAAAACACATTTTTAAGTTTAAGATAGTCCTAGAGAGAGGAAACTCCGCTTAATTTCACACACCGATGAATCAACTCTGCCACTCCAGAGCTGGCAGAGGCTGACATAAGCCCAACCAGGGAGGTTTTCCCTTGTGCTGGAACACAACAGGTGATCCCATCACACCCCATTTCACCTTGAAGGTGCTGGTCCAACAGGCAGCCCTTTTCCAGGATGCTGGACTTGTGCATCTGCCTGCTGAGGCTGGGAAAGAGGGCGTTTCCTTAGTGAATCCTAAAAAAGGTTGAGGTGGTTCAGAGGTTGGAGCTGCCTGAAGCCTGCTCAGAGCTAGCCATGTCTACAGCTGGAAAGCCCCTCTCTTCACTTCCATGTAGAGCAGTCCCATTGGGACCCAATTCAGCAGAAAAAGAGCTTGTTTACATGGAAGAGATGGATACCTGGAGGAGTATTGGGTCACAAGGAAAAGACGGATGCTTGGAGGAGACCATTTGAGCTTGAGTGCACAGGGTTTGTTCTCTATCTGGCCACGGAATAAGCAAGATACATATCACTGCCCTAAGTGCTCCTACCATCTTCTGCCCCATTCCTCATCCTTGACCTCTGCTGCCCTGTCAGCTCAGCCACTCTCTCTCGAGGACTGATGTCCCTGTGACCGATTACTGCAGCTCTGACTTCCCGGAGGTGGAGGGGCTGCCAGTGGTACTGAGGAGTCATGGGGGGGACAACATCTGGGCAAATAATTCTTGGAAGACAGCACCCACATATTTCACTGGCCATCACACCCCCTCCTTCCCTCTTGGCCACTTCCTTCTTGCCAAAGCTAGACTCCTAATTCTGAGCACAGAAAGAGCCAGTTTTAGGCTCATTGCTTCATCCCATCTGGGTTGACGCTCCTCTCCCGTGAAGGCGGGCAGGGAGGCAGCCAGGGAGGATCCTGCTGATGCTCCAACCACCCAAGCACACGTTCCTCGCCTCTGCTTCCACCTCCTGTACTTCCCCCACAAGGGCCAGACAGACAAACACAGGTACACCTCAGGATGGCACAGATGGGTGAGCCTGAGTGAGCTATGGATAGTGAAGATTTCTGTCAGATGGAGAGCCAAGACTTCTGCCAGCTCCCTTTGTGCAACCCCAGTGCTCCTCTCCCCTTGGTACAAGCCAGGGCATCTGGGGAAACAGGAACTACTTAGCCAAAACCCCTGAAGTTTTTGTATTTTCAGAATTACAATTACACTAAAGTGTTGTTGCCTAAGTCTTCTGAAATATAATGACAGCGTGATTTTAATTCTCTGCCTGGAGCTGTTTTGTGGCAGACAAAAAAAAGCACACAAGGAAATGTGCTGCTGACAGAGATGAAAAGAAGAAAATAAGTCGATGGGTTTGTCTGGCCAGATGAAAGGGATGTAACCTGTGCCCATCCGATCCCTTCCCTCTGGGGACCTTCTGTCACTGGATGAGCAATTGCTCCATAGACTTTACTATCAGCCCTGACTGTTTTCACATACAATAACAGTGGCAGTTCAATGAGTTGCTGGGTGCTCACAGTTCCCAGTTGCATCGACCTGAGTTGAGGATGTTCAGCACTTCTAAATATAAATGCCACCTACCACTACCACAGGGTCAGAAGGAGAGACAAGAATAGCAGAGCCTCACCACAGCCTCACCATTCTAACCACAAGAATAGGTTTGTTTTTTTCCCCAGCAATGGAAGCAGATCCCAGGAAAGCAATCCCCTGTGTGGACACGGCCAGTCCGGAGCTGTAGGAGCTGTACCACCAGCAGATGTTTTACTCCCACCCTCACTTTTTACAGATTTCCTGTTCTGAACTGCTCTGTGAGTGAGAGAAAACAGAAGAGTAACGGCAACCGTTTGGGGACCTCTCCGAGAGCCTCTCCTGCCTACAGAAACCAAGACACCACTGATTAATGTTTCCCTAGCTAATAAGATATTTGCATTAGGTCTCTCCAAGCAAGTCTGACAGGCAAAGGGCTCAGCTCCCAAACAAGATAGCCCCAAGCAGTAAAAGCATCTCCATGTGCATTGCAGCTGCATCTACGGGGCTCACTAAAAAAACAGTGAGTGAGGAGCCCTGGGCACACCATGACAGACAAGCCCGGGGGGCTTTCTGAAGCCTTACTTCCACAGCTCTGATGAAAAGACCCGTGGCTCTCTCAGTGGGCACCTTGGCTCTAGCGTCAGAGCTGGGAAAACTAGTGCAGCTGCTCTATGCTGAGGAGCCCCAGAACGAGCCCATAGATAGGACAGGACTAGAAAGTCTGGCTGGGGAATGTGGGAGGTTGGGTTTAGTCTAACCTTGCGTGCCATGAGACTTCCAGCCAATCCTCAGAGCAGATCCCACAGTAAGCATAAATGAACTAATTAGCAAAAGCACAGACTCCTTCCTAACTGGGAAGTAAACACACAAGCTGTCTCCCAGTCCATCTTCAGCTTCAATCCAGATGTGGTCTGCCAGGCAAGGACAGAGCCTTCTTGCTGCCACTACTGAAGACATTTCCTTGCTCTTATCAGTGCCTCTTAGTTTCTCTTCCTCTTGCACCATTACTCAGTATTAAACTCCAGCCTGGGTTTGGGGCAAAGCTTTGCCCTCAACTGTGAGAACTTTCACTCATACTCTGTGTGTACACTCATGATGACAACCTTCCGTCGAGGGAATGTACAACGGGAAAAAACGCTGTGTTTAGGTGAAGGCAATTACCAGAAGCTAAACCAAATAACTCTGGCATGATGCCTTTGCACTTGAGAGGGCATTACGGATATGGGAAGCCCCCCCTCATTAAGAGAAACACTTGTCTCCGTCACAGAGGCTCACGAGGGCAGCCTCATACTGGGATGTGCATCTCAACTGTGCCAAAAGCTGCGGCTCTGGCAGCAGGTTGGCAAAGCAAGGCAATTCCCACCTGAGAACAAACTGTTCTTGGGTTGCTGGGTTGAGCAGTATCTAACACAGCCATCCCAAGGTCTTGCCTTGCATAGCCAACCTTGTTTCAGATCTTGCTTACATGCCATCTCATGCAGCCAAGCCTTACTGGGGAGGAAACATTGAATTCTCTGGGTAAGAGCCAGTGAGGGGCTTGATTTGCTCCCTCTGCTCTTCTAGTTGCCAGCAGCCCCACAGCAAGCGGAAGCTAGCTTCCTAAGGTGGGTCCATTCTGTGCCATGTAACCTGGGGTACATCTTTCTCTGCTCACTCTGTAGGACTCGGCTCAGATGCCCCTCAGGCGGGTGAGGGGATCACCAACGCAAACCTACAGCGGGGTGCCAAGCATCCATGCATAGCAAGGCAAGGCGGGAGGCTCTCAGGACAGGGATTTGGGGAGTCACCCACAGCCCGGCTGAACGGATGCTCCTCGGGGGAGGGATGAGGAGCACGGCAGACTCTGCCTGGCTTATCTCTAGGCACCGGCTCCCCGCCGCCAGCCGCTGCGAGGGGCCAGGCCGCGGGGCTGGGGGGAGCCGGCACTCGTAGCTCCCCCGGGGGTCACTCACGTGTCTCCGTCCTCCGAAAGGTAGGTGAGCGCGTCCAGCTGCTGCCGGCTGAGCCCCTCGGCCGGCGGCGACGGCTCCTCGGGACGGCTCCCCGGAACGCCCGGCAGCCCGGGCAGAGCCTCAGGAAGGGCGCCGGAGCCGTAGCTGGAGTCCAGCCGCTCCTCGGCGGCGGCGGCGGTCTCGGCGAGGGTCTCGGTGAGGGTCTCAGGGGCGGCCTCGGGGGCGGCGGGGGTCTCCTTGCCGCCTGGCAGCGAGCGCAGCGACTCGATGCCCGAGTCGCACTGCCCGTCCTCTCCCTCCCAGGCCGCCGCTTCCTTGCGGCACTCGCCGCCCGCCGCCCGCGACATGGCTCAGTGCCCGCCGTCCGCCTGCCCCGGCCCGGGTCCCGATCCCGGCCCCGCTCCTGGCGCCGGGGGGCTCATGGCCGGAAAACCATCGAGTGGCGGCCGGCGCACAGTCCAAGGCGCCGTAGCTCCACCTCCTCCTCCTCCTTCTCCTCCTCCTTCCCCTGCCCGCACTGACTCAGCCGCGCCCGGCCCCGCCTGCCCGGGATTCCCCTCGCCGCCGCCCCGCCGCGCCGCCCCGTCACCTCCCGGCACAACGAGAGGCTGTCTCGCCCCGCCCGCTTTGTCCAGGGAGGGCGCAGAGGCAGCAGGAGGGAGAAACCCACCCGTGGGCACGGAACGCGTGGGCACGGAAGGGCGGGCCGGGGCGCGGGAGAGGGAGGCGGCCACGCTGCACTTCCCGAAGCCGGGCAGTACGTGCCGGTGTGTCCTGGGCCTGCCTCCTGCCCCTGCCCTGTTGGCTTGGGTTCTTTAAATAGCAGGCAGGTTTGCCAGGGGTGGAAGAGGGACCTTGTCAAACCAGGCGGTGTGCGGGTGAGGATGCTGTTGCATGTGCAGGTGCTGACTGAAGCCGCAGGCTCTGTGGGAAACTATGGTGGATGTCACTTACTGGTAGCAGAGATAGGTGTGAATAAGAAGTTTGCTTTTCCCACGTGCACGGATTAAACCGTTTCACCCACCAAGACACTTTCTCATCTGTCCTGCCTGTAGAGGCAAAGGGAGGTCACTGCAGTTGGCTATACAAGCCTTTTGGTCCAGCCCCTTCCCACCACCTTTCTGTATTGCAAATAGAAAGCCCAAAGCCCAGAGTGGCTGCCAGCGCTCACGCAAGAGCAGCCAAGACACAGAAATAAAAGCTGAAAATAGAAGTCAAATGAAGGCCCAGCTCACTGCCTGTGAATGGTTGACCTGCCTGCATTTCAGTGCTCTCCTTCTAAAGCCAAAACTATCCAGTAGTGTTCATCATGGATCTGCATAGACATCATCTAGTTACCTTCCCGTGTCTCAAGCAGTGGGCTTTCCTCAAAGGACAATCTAGATAGCTCTGAACACAGCTGATACTTTAAAAATCAATTTCACTTTTTGCTTTTATTGCTTGAGGTGACTTTCCGTCTCTGCAGGGTGCCCATCTTTCCAGTTCATCCCAGCAGGAGGGGAACAATCTCCTGCAGGAAAGCTCACCTGGGAAGAACTTGGTGATGGGTACTGGTTGGGCTCGCACAAACCACATGCAAAGCACCAATGATTTCCCTTTCCCACACTGCAGCTGCTGCTTTGGGTTTGCATCATTGCCCCATGGCTGCTGGGTCTGTGAGCACAGACTGCTGCAGGAGAGCTGTCCATGAAAAGTGCCTCTGACCAGGCAGGGAGAAAGGTTTTGGGGTGTGAGGACAGCAGGAAGGAGGCAGGTATGTCTCTTTTGGCATCAATAACTTCCAGTCATAAGTTTTCCTCCCACGCTCAGGTTCTGTTTCAGTGTCTCCAGTTGTGTCCCTGGCACTGCCTAGCTGCAAGACTACAATTACTGAGGGAAAAGAGCTTCTCCCACATCTATCTGTCCAATGCAGGGTGGGGTTCTGGGCCATATATCCATGCCACTGCCTCTCACACCCTGGTGGTGGCTGCATCCCAGCTCTACCTGTAGCTGTCGTTCCTGACACCCACACAGAATCTCTATTCTTCCACCTTTCCATACCCAACTGCTCCTAGGTTACCCATCAACTATCTTCTAAAATGCCTTTGTCATTTTTTCTAATAACATACTAGATGTTGTTAGAGATGCAGCTCCATCATGGAACGGTTCCTTGTACACTTTTGTATGGGTAAAATGAGGCATTAGGAGAAATCCACTTTGGTTAAATCAGCACAGACCTGTGTGGTGATGCACAAAGATCTCGTTTCTCTGTGAACTAGTTTCTGCTTACCTTTGCATCAAGTGGCAGTCACACTTGTTTATCTAGCGATGTCGTGTTCCAGTTGGGGCATAGGTGTGGATCCTGATTCCAGGACTAGAACATGTCCAGAAGTGATTCAGCCAAAGCCAAAGCACAAAGCCCAAACTAATAAACCCTGGACCAGTTCTACAGGGAGGCAATTCAAGATACACCACTGCAGACTCTACAGTCCAGTCCACTGCAAACTTTCTTCACCTCTGGCTACCAAGCAGCCCTTGGAAGTGGCCTTCCTCTGCTGCTGATGTGAGTTCAGCTGGAGGTAGTGATCTTGCAGCTTCCTTAAGGGGAGCCTTGACCTTTCTTGAGCTGGCTAGTGCTCTCCTGGGACTATGTTGCAATGGTCTCCTGCAGCTGAGCTGTGAAGACCAGGCGCTCCCCATTTACATCAGCTATGCCACCCAGGCATCCATGGCCAGCCACTCTCTACTCTTTCGACTACGCCCACTAACACCCAGCTCAGGTACCATCTCCTGACACCCCTCCTCTGGCTGGGCATGCTTCTATTAACCCTTCAGACAATTTGACTGGAAAGCCTGAAAGAGGAACTTGGCCACTTTGCCCTATTATTTGCCTTCTGTCTCTCATTCAGCAAGGCTTGGGCTCATTTTCATACTGTCTTCCTAAAAAAAAAGCTTTTCTGCCTGGCCATGTGGGTTTTGGACTTTCATTATTTTCAGAGGCTTTAAATACAGAAGGATATACATCTACAAATGCACATGCATATATATAATATCTATATATAATGTATTGGCAGGAAATAGTAGTGGGATAAAAATATTTAAATAAAATATGAGGCCAATCTTGATGTTCTGATTTGCTTTTGAGGGTTTTAAAGCCAGAGCTCTAATTCTGGGCTGTCTCCAGTCCCCCTTAAGATGTGTCACTTAAAATGGTTAAAACTGCAGGGAAAAACTAAAGAGAAGGGCATCTATTCCCACTAGAGGTCAGTGTCAACACACACTGCTCAAGGCACCCAGCGCTACTCAAAATAACCTCTCTGGCAAGCAACTCGGCTCAGAAAGGCTTTCCCATCACACTGCACTGCCAGAGCCTGGATATGGGAAGGAATCACCAGGCAACCCGGTACTGTCCCTAATAATGTCCTGTTCCCAAGCACAGCCCTCTGATTTATGAAGTGAAACCCAGGTCTCTGCACTTGGCTTCATGACCCCAAGCTCTACCCACCTCAGTAGCAGCCTGGCCTGGCACCAGCATCTTCTCTATTCTTTGAGCTGTTAACTGGGTGATGTGAAATGCAGCTGCAAGAGATGGAGAAAGGGAGGTTATGCCCAGTCTGCTCTGAGGGAAAATAATACTTAGTTTTCAGCTGTGGTCCTCTGTCACGTTTAAGCAACATAGGTTACCTGAAATTGTTAGCAGTTCTTGCCACAATAATTTACACCAGGTAACACAACTGGTGCTACTGGTGCTGTCCACTGCTCAGCTTTGGCCCCATGTGAGCACTGGGCTGCCGTGTTCTCTGAGGATGCAGCCCTTTTCCCTTGTCCCCAGAATCAGAAATGCTGAGCCCATAAAAAGTGTGCTAGATCCCCACCTGAGGAAGCTCCCACTGCACTCTTCCACATCAGAGATGTCACAGGACACCCCAAGCAGCAACCTGGACCTCTGCCTCGGGCTCTGGCTCCAGCCGAGAGGGCTCAGTCCTGAAAGCTGGGCTCTTCAATGGAAGGAGAAGCCCAAGTGAAGCTGCAGAAAAGACAACAGACTCTTTGCTCTGACTGTGGTTCCATACATCTGGCAGCAAATCAGCTCTGTAGTGCACCAAACTGGGTCACTTCACTTTCTGGCCTAACAATGGGGGAACATGACTTATATAGATTAAATGCCCAGAAGCGAGACCAAGCTTTCCAACAGAGCAGTGCAAAGCAGGTCCTCCTCAGATACTCATTTGCTGGGGTAGTCAGTCCAGAAAGAGCTGGCTGCTCTCTCCTGGTAAGTCTGGCTGAAGTCACAGGGTCACTTTGAATCTCTCCAGGGATGTTGCTCCAGGCACCTGGTTGCTTCTTCAGTAAGGGATTATTTTCTCCTTGCAGTCCATGTTGGATGCCTCTTGTCCTTCCGCTGTGCACTCCTGTAAGGTATGGAAGCCATCATGCCAATATGGTGACACAACCCAGAGCAGATCAGGTTTGTCTGCACATGGTGGGTGGTTGGCAAGTTGCCCAGCTAATGCCCTTCCTGGGAAGATTCCCACTGTTGCTCAGAGTCCCACAGCAGACAGGGCAGTTTCTACCTCCTTCTGTTTTGTGTATATGTGTGTATGATGTGTAGGATGTCAAGAGGATAGACAAGGAAGATTAATTAATTCTTTGAATGGGGATCACACAACTCACTCTGCTCTCAGCCACAGCATTCACTTCCACAAACAGAATGTGATTGATATAAAGATGCACTAAAAATCCTTGACCTTACAAACCCCCCAGATATTTAACAAAACTTCATTCTAAATTATATCCCTCTTGTGTAACTCCTATCAGCTCGGCGGCTGCAGCAGCAATGCTCTGTGCTTGCATCTGGGCAAATGCATGGCTGATAAGGCCTTACTATGTATTTATGTGTGTGTGTGTGCTTGGAGCTCTCCCAAAGGACATGGCAGATGTAGTTGTGAATGGGAAGGGGATGGCAGATGGTCTTGGAGAACTGATAATAAAACCACGCTTAAATAGATGGTGAAACTGTGCCCTAGGTGAGAAATCTTGTCACCTGGGGCTCTCTTTATAGCTAGCGAAGGGACAGACTCGCTTCCAGAAGCTCTGATAACCTCTGTCTGGCCACACCACTTTAACGAAGAATGCTCCTCCCTCCCCATGGAATAGCCGTGGAAGGCAGTGCTCCATTGCTGGGCTATCATTTATTCATGACTCTCTAAGCACAGTTCATCTGGCAGAGACTATCCAAGACAAAACACAAACCTCAACTCACCCAACCATCCCTCAGCTCACCTTGCCAGAGAGCATAGGACAGATGCTGCCAATGCTGCATCCTGGCCTTCAGCATCGACACACTGGACCTGATGGCCGTGAGAAGGGAGGATAGGTTAACTTTCATTTTTTGAACTGATTCTGCTCGAGTTGCTTTCTGCTTCACCTCAGTCCCTCATGACAGCCCTGCACCCCCACTAGCCTAGTCCTTGCCTCTTAACAGTGCTCCAGCTCTGCTGGTCCCTAGCAAGCTGCACGATGCTGCCAGAGGTATTACTCATGCAAGCTCGGCTCTGCTCTCGGGAGAGTTAAATCTCCTGGCTGCCAGACTGAATTAGAGCTTGTGTCTCTCCACACTTGCATCAGAGTGATTTGGGAACAGGCCTGGTGGAGCCACACTACTGAAAGCAAGTGAGGAGCCCAGGCAGGAGCTAGGAGAGAGGAGTGAGCAGGGTGGCTGGCTCAGGGTGGCAGAGAGGGGAGGGAGGGGTGAGCAAGCTGTTTGAAATATTCAGGTGCTCAGCAGGAGCAGGTGGCTATCCCATGGGACAGAGAAGCTCTGACACCATGAATAAGTGATGAACAAATCTGTGTTGCCCAGGTGATGGGCACACAGAAAATGGGATTGCAGCCACTCCCCAGGACCTGGGCCTCACTAACAGACCTGGCCTAAGCAGTGGCCCTTAAGCAGTGCAGACAGTCATGCATAGGGCTTTTAGCCCCTTCCCTAGGACAGCCTCATCTCCCCTGCCTGCCTAGGTCCATGGGGAGAGCTGGATGGAGAAGAAATGCTTCTCCAGATCAGGGTATGTCAACTCCAACTGCTCAGTGTGGAGAAAGTGAATTGCAACAGAAACCTGCTTTCTACTTTTAGGTAGGTGACTCCCAGCCCGTAACTAGGGATAGACTAGATTCTCTGAGCCACTAGTTTCTGTGGTTCACTCCTTTCTGGGGGTAATGGGCCAAAAATCTAAGTCAGAACAAAACATTTGCCAGGGGAGGATTTGGCTCAGTTTTCAGGAACTTGGGGTGGTTGCTACTGCTCTGGAGTTATATTGGACAAAATGTCCTGAGGACTGTCAAATAGCATCTGGGCAGCACTGAATCCGCTTTTCATTTCTAGGGGGAATGTGAGGGAGGGCCCTGGGTATCCTGCTGGGCTACTGCAGAGAGGAAAGTGATTTAACCTGACCCAGAAACCTCTGCAGAGCCTCACAAATAATTGTGATGATGACAAAATAGACTCTCATAGGGCTGGATGGAAAATAAGGAAACTGCACACAGGCAGCCTGTTGGAACAGGAAGAATCAGAGCAGGGATCAAAGAGTTTTCAATGACAGCAATTCTATGCTGTGAAATGCACCTCAGAGCAGCAGCTATAAACCCACGTACTTCATGAGGTTTAAGACTTTGAGTGTTTGTGGACCGCAGTCGTGATGTGTACCCCTGTTAGTGATATAAACAGAAACTAGCTCCCCAGTCGCAAATTAATGACCCTTGCGGGTTTCCTTCCCACAACAAAAAAGGCACACCTGGATCTCCTCCCAGCAGACATGAAGTCTGAGTGTAGCAGACGAAAACATAACTAATGGTACATATTTTCTTGAGGACAAAGATTGCAGAGGTGGATGGCACCCACACAGTCAACACCACTGACCAGAAGTGGCAAAGGGACGTTAACTGGAGCAAGAAGCATGTTCATTCATCAACACTCACCTTGTTGCATTAATAAGAAGCAATTTAATTGGAGTGACACATTCTGGAAGGCTCAGGCAGCCAGTGCAAAGTATCCATGAAATTTTTAAATCAAACAGGCATTAGAAAATCCTGCATCCTAACACAAGGGGATTCTCTGCAACGTATCTTCCTAAGAGACAAAAAGCAGCACACCACTAGGAATGATTGATTGCTTTGGAACAAAAGACTGAGTTTTGATCACTCTTGGCCTATTGGACAAAATAAAGCTAAATACAATATATATGATGCTGCAAAATTCATTTTTATATTTAAGCTACAAATACCAGCATAAGAATAGGTGTCTGTGGCCATCTGGTTTAAAATGCAGCCTCTGTCAAAATTTTTCTAGAAATTACATGCAAATTTGCTGCATGGGTACAAACTAATAACATATTTAAGCGGAAACTAAAAGGCTATTTTCTGTAGCTACCAGAGACAGAAGAGTGAGACCTTTTCTGGTTTGATGCATTATGGAAAGTGAACAAATACTGCTAATATGACATCATGCTTTCATGTCTGCTTGGAACAGATATGAATGTCTCTGCAGGGTGGTAGTTACAGGGTATCTGGAGAACAAACCTATTGATATTGTGGTAAGGGCACCACCTCTACTTCAGTTGCTGTGTCTTCTTAAAAGGCTCCATGCTTCTTTCAACCATTTTGTTACATCAGAAATGCCTCCCTCCCAGAAATGTCCCACTCTCCAACATGATTTTCCAGTAGAGCATCCTGAACCCTACAAGAATAACTGGAGAGAAATCTGCCTTATTTTTCTCTCTTGCCCCCAAGAGAAGGAGGGTTGAATGGATAGGGCAGTGTGTTGCAATTAGGACTGCTGGGTTCTCCCTGTGCTGGTAACACAGAACACAAACTTGGATGTTGGCTGTCTTGTTTCAGTTTCCCAAAGGCCTAAGCATCATGTACCCTTATTTCTCCCATTCCTGGGGGGTTTTGTGCCCTTTGTAACACATTATCAGCCATGCCTTTGGGTTCCTATATGAGGGTTGAAACCTGCCTGTTTCCCATAGAAAGTGGCTGAAGTGGCTTGTACAACTTCAGATAGAGCAGGGCACACGACCTCTTCGTGACACCTCAGCTCAAAAATAGCATAGCTGGTGATGTGCTTGACAGTGTTGTCTCCAAGACATGCTGCCTGGATCAGTATCAAAGATGCCTGATACAAAAAACTCTACCTCTGAATAACTGGTAGCCACTGACTCCACCAGTGGAGGACAAATTGCAGGGCTCTGTATGTGTGGCTCCATAAGGGTGGCGGCAGCCCACTTCCCAAGAGTTAATCCTAGTGGATAACAAGCACACCAAAGGAAGCTGCTCCTTGAGTCTGTGGGTGTGCTGTGATATTCCTTGCCACAGAATGCATGGAGCATCTACAAGTCTAAAATCAAAACAGATTCAAAAGTGAATAGATGAATTCCCTGAAGAAAAAGACACCATGGACTATTAAAAGCAAAGACATAAACTCGTATTACCTTTTCTCTCCCTCAACCTCCTGCTTTGCTCTTTTTGTGCAATATTCACATTTTTGAGAGAAAATCTGTGCTGTTGCTGGAGAGTGATCATCCCCCAGGCGCCTTTTGGTCTAGCTGAGGTCACGTGCTACAGAAGTCCCTAGCACTATAAAAAGCAGAAATGCATATAGGAATGCATATTATTTACAACTGTCTATTAGTGTGCGTGGAATAGCATTCAGTGCTGCTACAGGAACTCTGACAGCTCTGGGCTCGTGCCTCTTTGCTTTGCGCTGCCACAACAGAAACGCACCGGTGAGCTCTCCTTGGAGGCATGGGATCCATCACGTGAGGATGGGTCTGAAACCCTCCAGAGCCAAAGTCTGCTGGGAAGATTGGGCAGGGGGTGTCTGAGCGGTAGGCAGTGAAATTCCAAGCAAGCTGCTCCTGCTTGCTGCTGTTCCCATGGAAACAGGGGAAAGGCGAGAGGAAATGCATCCCCAGCCTCTTTTGAAGATGAGCTCCTTCAGCAGCACCCCCGGCCATCGCACCTATTCCCATAAGAAGCAGGGTTTGGCAATTCCCCTCAGATGCATCTCCTTGAGTGAGACTATCAAGCCTATGGACTGTTCCTTCCTCACCCCAGACAACAGTGGGCAAGAGAATGCCAATCATCCCATTGCCAAGGCTGAGCCTCAGAGCTCAGAAAAAGTGAAGCAGTTTCCAGCAAATTCTGCAGCTTATGCTTCTCCCCAGTTTGGAACTGGGGAAGCACTGGCAGAGACACCTATTTCCTGACTGTCAAGGAAGCTGGACTCTACTTGCAATATCTGGACTTGAACAAGTCGGAACCCTTCCCGAGCTCTGTATGTGTGTCCCCTGTGTGTTTAGATTGAAGGTCTAAAGTGACTTTCACACTCATCCCTGCAACCAAGCGAGTTAGCTCTGTGTGTGAAATACACTGCAGTTGGCTCTGCAATAGCTAGCTGAGTATCCTTGGGCCCGATGGAGATCATAGCAGCGAAGATGCTGCCCAACCTAAGGTTTTCCCTGAGTGCTAACATTAGCACTGATGGTCACCCCTACCCCCCTCCCCCGACCAGTAGGGATGCCCATATATTAGAAAAACAGACGGAGTTCACGCAAAGTGCTCTTGGTTCTCCTGCTTCGTCCCGAAGGGAGGAAAACCCACGGGACCCCTCACCTCCCCATCAGCAGCCCGACTGGGACCGAAGCCCGCCTGGACCGCCTGACGCCCCCTCGGCAGGGCCGGGAGCGGGAGCCCTCCCCGGCCGCGCCCGGCGGCGGCTCCACTCTCGGTGACGCTCGGGAGGGGAGGCTGCGCTGGGCTCCCTCCCTACCTGCCTGCTCCTTGCCTGCCTCCCTGCCTGCCTCCCTGCCTGCCTCCCTCTCTGCTGCCGGCCGGCGGCTCAAGGTCATCCGCCGCCCCGCTCGGGCGGGTGCGGGTCCCGCCGCGCCCCGACCCCATCCCATCCCATCCCATCCCATCCCATCCCATCCCATCCCATCCCATCCCATCCCATCCCATCCCATCCCATCCCATCCCATCCCATCCCATCCCATTCTCGTCCCGGCCCCCCCGCCTCCGCCGCGGCCCTCCCACCGCGGCTCTGCCCGCCCTCCGCCGCGTGTAGCGGCGCTGCGCTGCAGCGGGGCCGGGGCCGGCGGGCGGCCAGCGCTGCCGCCGAGCCGCGGCTGGGGGCGATGCCGCCGCGCCGCCCGCCCGCCGCGCCGCCCCGCCGCCCGCCCGGCGACCGGCGAGGCAGCGCCCGGCGGCGGGCGGGATAATGCGGCTGCCCAGCCCGCAGGCACCGCCAGCGGGGCGCCCCCGCCGCCATGTCCCCCCCGGCCTCGGCGGCCGCCGCCAGCGAGGGAGGCAGCAGCACGCCGGTGCCTCCGGAGGAGGAGGCGGAGGGGGCCCGAGAGGAGGTGAGGAGAGCGGCCGCCCCCCGCCCGGGGCTGACCCCAACCACCCTCTCTCCCCGCCCGCTTTGCATGGCGCGTTCATTGACCGCTCCGCCGCGGGCCGGGCCGGGCTTTGCCCGCACAGGTACGGACCCCCTCTCCGGGAGCCCCTCGCCCCACTCCGGCCTCGGGGCTGCGGTGCGGGCCGGCGGGGGGGGCGGTGGGTAGGCCAGGAAACCCACCCGTCGGTCCCCGCCGCCCGTGGACTGCCCTGGCGCTTCGCTTCTCCATCGCTCGCCTGTCACCTGGGGATCGCCGCGGAGCCGCCGGGGCTGGAAGGGACGCAGCAGCCAACGCCGTCCGCAGCGGGGCCGGAGCCGGAGTGGCCAGGGTGGAGGAGGAAGGGAGAAAATCACAAAAGAGAGGCGCGGGGCGCCGCTTGGTCTTACTGCCACGGGCAGAGGTTGTTATGCCTGGGAGGAATGGAAGTGGAGACCCCCGCCTTGCTGCGCTCTGGCTTCTGGGGGCATCCAGGAGATGGCACAGCTGCCTAGGTCACTGCGAGGGAAGACGCGGTGGATAGCACGGGAGAGGGATTGGGGACCCAGCGCCAGAGACTGTTGCTGGTCGCTGCTCCCAGCTGGAGGTTGGCTGAGGAGAGTGGAAGGTGCAGACTGGGGCAGGCCAGGTACCAGCACAGCTTTGCCTCCACGTGTACTGCAGTCTTCCCTTTTTGGAGAGACTTTTCTGGAGTCCAGGCAGCAGATGCCAGAAATGCTCAAGAGCAGGGTGCCCTGTGCCTAGGGAGCAGTACCAATAGGCAGGTGTGCCAGCCCCTTTGTCTGCCTCCACAGATCCTGCTTGCAGCTTGGGCTTCCCAAGAGGAGAGAAAGCAACTGCACCGACTAGTGAGAAGCACCTTATGCCATGGGGCTGGTGACCCATGGAAGTCCACTGGGCAGTGTAGGAAGGACAGGGTTCTCCTGGTGTGGTGGGTTGTCCTCTCTGGTGAGACCACAGCTCAAAGGACAGCTTGTTGGGTGCTCAGGAGCTGGTGCATCACTTGTCCTCTGCTGCTGAGGAGCTGCAGTTAGTGAGTGCTGCATAATCCTGGTATTCTCTGTCTCCTTGGCTTAGGCAGAACATGCATGCTCATGCACTGTTATTCTATATATACAGCTTATATTTAGATATAAATAATTGCAGGAGAGGAATGCTGAAGTTCAAGGACTAGGAAGCTGTACAAATACTGTGTACTCTGCTCTGTGTCTGTTCCTCTCTTCCTGCTTCCATTAAACAACTCCTGATGCCCTCAGCCCAGCTCTCCAAACAGATCCTGACCAAGGTAGCTAAACTATGAGGTCCTTTTTTAGCATGAGGACATGCTTGTGCCATGCTGTGACATGGTCTCTTACTGCCAGTGCTCTGCCAGTGCTGGTGCTACTTTCAAGACAGCACAGTGGCTTTTCAGAGGTGCCAGTTCAAGAGCCACTTTGGATGAAAGAAGTGTAGCAGGGGTAGCATCCAGGTGAGTTTCCCTCACCTGTGGTGTCCCCTTGTTCGCAGGGATTACAAGAAGATTGTCTTGGCTTTGATTGCTCTGCTGTGGCTGCCAACTAGGGTGTCAGTGTAATCTTACACCATGAGAGTAGGCAGAAGGGGTACAGGCCATGACCTGCACTTTTTAGGCTAAGGGCATCCTTCCTGTGGCCAGAAGCTGTCACAGACTTGCATGAAGCAGCTGGTGCAGGACAGGAGAGCTGCAGTCTCTCCTCATGGTGCCGTGCTTACTGGTGTCTTGTGATGCAATGAATCACTTTAGTGGGAAGGGGAGCCTGGATTCGTGGACTGACCTAGGGCAATCGTCTTGTCTTCAGAAATATCGGGAGGGGAGAAGGACAGGCTGTAGTGATGTCCTCATTTCCATCAGAGCCAACCGTTGGTGCCAATATCGCTGAGCATCCCAGCAATGTAGCTGAATCCCACATGTCAGGATCTGTTGACCAGGGCAGGTGGGGAACCAGAGGAGATGTCTGGGGACTGGAAAATGGGAAATGTGCTCTGTCCTCTTTGAAGGTACCTCGTGTTAACATATCTCAGGTTGCTGTGTCTAGAAGCCAGGCAGGGCTTCGGGTGCTTCTCTGTCCCAGAAAGGCAAGTAGCAAGAACTACTGGCCAGAGCTGACTGAACCCATGTTTCCACTTGGCATTACATGCCTACACATACACTTAATGGTGGTTAGCTGAATTTCAATCAGCAATGCATACTTGGAGGGTAGGGAATACCAAGGGAAAAGTTCTTCAGCCTGGGAACAAGCAAAAAAATGTCCTCGTCCTGCTGCTCAGGTGGGATCTGATGGAAGGGACCAGTCCTCCTCCAAGTTGCTGTGTAAAATGGAGGACTTGGTATCGCTGCAGGATCTGACTGCTGGCAGAGTTCCCTGGCTCCTAGATGCTCAACCTTCCTCCTTCCTCTGCAGCTGGCAATGCTGCCAGCCTCGTCTTGAGCCACCTCAGGTAGCTCCAGAATCTGGGCTGTAGGCATAGGGCGTGTGATGTGAGTGTTTGCTTGGACCATCCTGGCCAGGAGTTGCCAATGTCTGTCCAGGGCCTTGGAAGACAGTGGCAATTCCTAGAAATGACTGGATTTCCCCTGCCTCTCTTATTCTGGGGATTTGAAGTCAAAGGGATCTTATTAATTTCTTGCATGACGTAAGTGAATGGTGGGGAAGAGCCATGGAAACTGATGCTCAAGAGTCCCACTGGAGCCACCTGCAAGCTGCTGCCACTGCCTGGCACTCAGGAGCTACCTGGGCCTTCAGGCTACTGCTCTGGGGCTTTTTTGATTGGTTTTTTTTGAGTCCTGTAGAGGGCTGTCTCTAGAACACCTAACCCTCTGAACCCCAGGGGGTCTTGTAAAGTGACAGTTTAGCTCTGGAGGTGAATCAGAGATTTAAGGCAGGTCTTTACAGGGAGAGACAGGTAAGAGGATGGGAGGTGATGACATGAAAACACTTGTTAAACAGGGAGACAGTGGATGGGGCCAGGGCTGAACTGTTACAGAGAGGAGCTTGAAGAGCTTGAAGGATTTCTGAAGTTGTTTAGTGTTCAAAGTTGCAGGGTCAAGGTTGCAGGGGTGATTAAGGTTTTTTGGCCCATTTGCTTAGCCACTGGGGTGCTGGGCATGTTTGTCTCCTCAAGGCTTTTTTTAGAAGATGATCCCTCCCCCCCCAGTTTCTATTGCCTCTGCCCTGTACGTTGTGGGAATCTCCTTTTGTTTCACAAAAGGCTGGTTGTAAGTCATCCCCTCCATCCCTCCCCATGCATCCCAGAGCAGCAACGTCAGCTGTGGGACTCCATCTCTGTTCATCTCAGGGGCAATGTCAGGGAGACATTGCCACCTCAGAGACAAATGCCATGTACGAGGCAGGGGAGGCTGTAGCAGCAGCCCACCTCTTGCCTTTTCCAACGTGTGTTACAGTCAGCACCCAGGTGCCTGGTAAGAGTCGCCTTGTCTGTTCTGTGTGGTGAATTGAGGCACTGGGATCCCCCAAAGGGGTCAACCAAGCCTTGGCCAGACCAGTTCTGCCCTCTAGCACTGCAGAGATGTTTCTGTGCACCTGCAATAACGGATTTGCTTACCGTTCTCCAGCGCTTGAGCCTGAGCCATGAGGGAGGCTCCTGGTGATGGAGGGAAACCCTGTTTGCAGTGAAGTAGGGCAAGTATTTTGCCTCATTCCATCAGACTGCAGCGGGCAGATGACGATGGCATTTATATCAGAGACTGCTCTCCTCCCAGTGACACTGTTCTGGGACAGATTTCCCTTTCCCCAGCTTTTTCATCTGCTTGTTTGCTATGCTGGACTTATCCAAGGCTGGTTAATAGCTCAAGGAGACAACCTTATTCAGCTACTTCTGCGGGGGGAAGCCGTGGAGCCAGTTGTTTGCTCCTGTGAGCCCTTTGCAGCCTGGGAGAGGAGCAGGGATGCTGCAGTTCCTACTGGGATTAGACTCTGCAGCTGGCTCCTCCTCCGTCTCTGCTGTGGTTGTATCCCGTCATAGGCACTTGATCAGCTTTCGGAAACCCCACCAGTGCTGCTGAGGTGTATGTGTTTTACCTCAAAAACCTAAGACAAAACTGGATTGTAAACAGTTTACAGCAGGGGTTACTGTGACCCTGTAAAAGCGCTGCAGTATCTAAATGCTGCGTAGTCCTAGGAGGAGACTAATGCATGGACTAGAGCCCTGCTAACACAGTTCCTGGAACCAAGCCTGGGCTGCATCGTGCTCCCTGCCCTGGATAGGTAACCGCAGTGGGGCTTGCCTGCATCTCCTCAGGGTGACAGCCAGCATCTCCCTTCTCCTGCGACACAGGCAGTGCGGAATATGAAGGTCTGGGGAGTGACTGGGAGGTGAAATTTGCTTTTCTGAGGCAGACATCTCCGAAGACTTTTTTGTTTGTGCCCATTCCCCAGCTTGGCAAATGAGTGAGCTGGATGCTTTGCTTTTTTCCCTGTGCTCTGTTTGCAGATCTGCCTCCTGAACAAGGTGCTGTTTCTCAGCCTTCTTACCCCACAGACACCCTGAGTTTAGTATGTACCTTGCATCTCCCCAGGGCTCCTGTTCAGACCCTCCCCATGCTCCTCCTTTGGCTGAGCAGCTCCCTTAGATCCTCACAATCAGTGCTGCTGCTGCCAGGGAAGATCTGCAACGTGGAAGGCAGCAGTGGGAGAGGAAACCTTCATCTGCCTGGGTAGTGGTACAGCATTCCAGCATGGGAGAGTCATGCTGCAGCTGAGCAAAGAAGAGGGATCTGAGCAGGCTCTTAAAACTGCAGTGTGGACCTCAGGAGGGAGGGCACAGCTCAGGAGGCTTAGCCTCCTGAATGGCTCCCCCTTCCTCTCCTCGCTCCCTTTTCTCTTACCTAGGGTTCCCTTCTTGTCCCGTGACCATGAGGCTGCTGCAGTGGTGGGTTGCAATGTGAAGACTTGGCTGCACGTGTGTCCATGCTGGCGCTGCCGAGCAGAGCCACCCTGCACCTCTCCGTGTTGGCTGAAGGCTGGCACTGCCCCACCTGCCAGCCCTGGGCTTGGTGTCTGTCTCCAGCTCTTCCTGTCAGCCGGTGACTCCAGAGAGGGGAGCTCAGTGCTGCTGATGCTTGGGACTGCCAGTGGGATGTACCACCATTCCCCTTGCCACCAGTGGTCCCTCTGGATGTGCAGGCTGGCTGCTGTGGTGGGCAGGCAGGGAAGTTCCCTGCTTCTGGGAGAGAAACTTCTGTTGGAGATTTGGGCTGGATCCAGCCCTGCTGTGTGCGGTGGCAGAAGACCCACTGGCATGGGGTGGACCAGGGTTTGACAAGGTGTAGGGAGGAAAGGTAAGCCTCTGGGACTCTAGGGGGCCAAGCCAGCACTGAGGGACTCTTCAGGAGAGCACGACACATTTCTTAAAGGAAAGAAGAGGTGCAAATCTGTCCCTAGACCTGCCAGTGGCCTTGTGATCTCTGGTTCTTGCTTTAATTTTCCTTTTCATGCCAGAGTGGAAGTGCCCCTCCTGCTTTCTAGCAGTGTGAGCCCATTCAGCTCTTTGAGATCCCTGGGTGAGAAACCTGTCCAGCCCAGTGTGCTCAGGAATGGAGAAAAATGGAACCAGGCTTGGACTTCAGTGCCATGAGTGGTGTCATTACAGCTGGCATTAGACCCTGCCATGGCAGAGGTGAGCTCAAGAGCAGTGCTCCGTGCAGGTGGGGAGGGAGAACAAAGCTGGAAGCCTCTTAGCGAGTTTCATGGCATCTGCACAGTGATGGGGTTCTTGCCTCCCTCTCTCAGGTTGCACATTTGGAGACTGCTGGATGAAGTGTAAGAAAGCAAATAATCTTTCTTTGGGTGGGATAATGTTAGGTCTCACAGACCAAGGTGAATCAATACTTGAGACTGCAGAGTGTTGCAGAGTGACAGAAGTTTCCTTAACCAGGGTTTTTTTCATGGATCTCTGTGAAACCCTGCACTGTTCCTCTGGTAAAAGCACCAGTGCAGTCCCTTTAAAAAGTCCTGTTTTTGAAGTTCTGCCCTTTCCTCACCATGAAAGACCTGAGAGCAGTTTTTTTCTGGAAGTGTGGGCTGTCACAGCTGAATCCCAGTGCAAGCAGGGACATTTGCTAGCAGCTATGAGTGGCCTCTTGCCCTCCCTGCTGCTGCAGATTGGTGGGATGCTCTTCCAGCCTGAACACTTCTTAGGATGTTATTCCATATTTGCTTTCTCTCCTGCCAGAGGTGGCTACATTTCAGTTGTGGAAAAGTACTTTCCCGTTGTTGTGATTTATACTTAAAAAGCATTTCAGAGCCCCTTAGGCTGCCAAGTGTTGTGGTGGGAATTGCCATTACCATTACCAAACAGAGACATTCCCAGCTGCAGAAGGTCTGTTTCTCCACCTTACAGGCACCCCAAGCAGCTTGTGCTGCCCTGGTGGGAGAAATTGGAATATTGCTGGTGCTCGTTACTTGGAAGAGGGGAGCGACTGATGTGTGAGCAGTGAGAGGTGCACTGGGATGAGCTGTGGGGAGGGGTTCAGGTGGGGCGACCCATCAGTTAGAGCTGCCTGCACTGGTGGGATAGGTGCAGAAGCTGAGGTATGTGGGGGAGATCCACCAGCCTCTGTCTTATTGTGCTTCATTACCCCTCCCCAGGATGTGGCAGTGGTAGGGATTACTCTCCCCTGAAGAAGGGGAATGCTCGGGGTGTGGCTGGCAGAGTTGTCCTCTGCCACTCTTCTTCACATCCAGCTGGGATGTCTCCCAAGGAGGGGCAGAGCACCGTGAAGGGAAGTGGGGGTGACAGTTGCCCACACTGTGTGATTGTCATCCTGGGAGAGATCCCGGCCTCTGGCCTGCCCGCTGAGGCTGGGAGCCCCAGGCATCTGCTGTTTTGTCTCCACAGAGCTATAGGTGCTACCATAGCACCCTTCTGCCTTCTCCCCTTCCCTCTGCTCCTGCAGTCTACTGACTCCTCTCTTGTTTTCTCTCCCCTTCTTCCCGGTCCACCGGAGCAGCAGCGGCCAGTGAAGCAGTCTCTCAGCAAGTCTCTGTGCCGAGAGTCCCACTGGAAATGCCTGCTGCTGTCCCTCCTCATGTACGGCTGCATGGGAGCCATGACATGGTGCCATGTCACCAAGGTGACCCGACTGACCTTTGACAGCGCTTACAAAGGCAAGTCCATGATGTACCACGACAGCCCCTGTTCCAACGGCTACGTCTACATCCCCTTGGCTTTCCTGGTGATGCTCTACGTGGTGTACCTGGTGGAGTGCTGGCACTGCTACACCCGCAACGAGCTGCAATACAAAGTAGACGTGGAGAGTGTGCACGAGCGTGTGCAGCGGATGCAGCAGGCGACTCCCTGCATCTGGTGGAAGGCCATCAGCTACCACTATGTCCGCAGGACCCGGCAGGTTACCCGCTACCGCAACGGGGATGCCTACACCACCACCCAAGTGTATCATGAGCGGGTCAACACCCACGTGGCAGAGGCTGAATTTGATTATTCCAATTGTGGAGTTAAGGATATCTCCAAGGACCTCATTGACCTGGAGAGCTACCCCGCCACGCGGCTCCGCTTCACCAAGTGTTTCAGCTTTGCCAATGTGGAGTCAGAGAACTCCTATCTGACCCAGCGGGCCCGCTTCTTCACGGAGAATGAGGGCCTAGATGACTACATGGAGGCCAGGGAGGGGATGCACCTCAAAAATGTGGACTTCAAGGAATACATGGTGGCCTTTTCCGACCCAGACAACCTGCCTTGGTATGTATCTCACTATGTCTTCTGGGTGGCAGCTCTGCTGACCCTGTCCTGGCCCCTGAGGGTGCTAAATGAGTACCGCACCTCCTATGTCCATTACCACGTGGAGAAACTCTTTGGGTTCGACTACGTGGCAGTGACGCCGGCCGAGGAGCGCACCTTCTGCCGGAGGATGCCCCGCGTCAACACGGTGGACAGCACTGAGCTGGAGTGGCACATACGATCCAACCAGCAGCTGGTGCCCAGCTATTCGGAAGCGGTCCTGATGGACTTGGTGGGGCTCTCTGGCTGCACCAGCTACTCTGCTTGCCGGTACGGGGGCTACCGGCAGAACTGCGAGCGATGCCACAGGACTATAAGCAGCTCCTCCATCTTCTCCCGCAGTGCTCTGAGCATCTGCAATGGCAGTCCCAGGATTCCCTTCAGCAGCAGCCGCTTTTCTCTGGGCCGCCTGTACGGCTCACGACGCAGCTGCCTCTGGCAGAGCCGGAGTGGGAGCCTGAATGAGCAGAGCTGCCCCACTGAGCAGACACGCCTCTCCAGCCAGGTGACTGTGGAGGAGGAAGACCCCCCTCCTTACCAGGATGCCCTCTACTTCCCCGTTCTCATTGTACACCGCAACGAAGGCTGCCTGAACCACGACCACCGTCACCTCCATCGCAACGGGTCCTGTGTGGAGACCTCACTGTGAAAGCAGAGGGTGGTGAGATCTCATTGTCCGTTGCCTGGCCCAAGCCAGCACAGGATTTGGGGAGAGGAGCACAGGGGGGACAGCCTAAGAGGACATCAGGATGGAGTGGACATGGCATCTTGCTCCATCAGCCAGCGAAAGCTCCCCACAGTGTGGCTCTGACCTCCCAGAGGGGTGGGTGCTGATGCTCCCCTGACATGGCACAGAACTCTAGACCAACCACCACATGCAAAAAAAAAATAAATAATTCAACCAAACCAACCCCAAAACCGTAATTCATGGCATCAAGATCCAAAGGGGAGAATAAAAAGATAGGCCTGATGCAGGGAGGGGGTGGTTTTTGGCTCCCGGCCCTGGCTCCAGGCTGGCTCATGCTCCGAGGAACCAGCAGCCATCAGAAAGCACCTTGCTGCACCTCTGCCCACTCTGCTTCCCATGCTGGAGCAAGACCCCTTGCAGTGTGGAGGGGAATGGGCCCCTTGGGAGCAGGGTGTAACTGCCTGTAACGGAAGGTCTGGGGCATCCAGGCACGTGGATGGAGCCGCAGGTTAAAGCAAAGGCTGAAAGCCATGAATCCAGCTCTTCCCCTTCCCCCCAACTGTTCCCCACCCTCCCCATTTTTTTTTTTAGACCACGCTCCGACTGTTACTCTGTTCTCACTGCTGGGAATGGCATCACCTCCAGAGGATCCCAGGCTCCTCAGGAAGGTTCGGCATATCAGCTCTGAGTCAGCATCCCTTAGGTAAAGGGTTTTCTGTTTGGGCACGCAGCACCGGGGAAGGGATGAATGTGCAAACCCAGATGGAGCAGAGATCTGCAGCGCTACTGATGTGTTTGCTGGAGGAGGGCTCAGCTGGAAAGAGAAAACAGTAGGCCCCTGGTGAGCTGAGGAAGGGGAAGAGGATGGCACTGGGACAGGCATCATGGTATCAGGTGGCACGTCAAGTAGCTGGGGACCCTTCCTGGCTTTGAATTGAGTCCTAATTGGTTCAGACAAGCATCAAGGAAGGCTCTGGTAGGTTCAGCTGCAGTTCACCTATTGATAATGGAGCAGCAGGTTGGTGCATCTCTGCATGAGTGAATTTTGCATGAGATCCAGCTGGGCTCTGGCTTTGGACTCTGAGCTGCAGGATCCTGACAGCCTGGTTTTGGGAGAGAGCTCTGAGGGGCTAGGAGAGAGAAATGCAAAAGCGTGCAGGAGCATTGAGAACCTGGGCTGGGGAAATGAGGAGCAAAAGGATTCCCTTTCTGTGGGACCCCATTATGGGTGCAGGACCCATGCAGGAGGCATCTTCCATGAGTGATGCTTTCTGGAACAGAGGCAAGGGATGTGTTAGAGGGGAACCTGCTTAAAACTGAGCAGTTTGCACTACAGAGGTTTTTGCAGGGAGGTGTCAGGCTGTGAGAAGTGAGGTGACTTCTGTGTAGCCCATTAGCCCCTGGGTTTTTCTGCCTTGCTCTTGTCAGCGCAGGTTGCTCTGAGCTTTGTGCTACCCCTTCTATCCTGTCGGAAGGGATCTTGGTGACGTTGGGCAAGGAGCATTCATGTCACTGAAGCTTCATCAGTGGCTGCAGCATGCAGACACCCGGCTTTTTCTCAGAAAAGCTGTCTCCTTTTCAGTCAGCTCTTTGGGGGAGCACATGCCAAATCAGCCAGTGATTTCTCCAAACAGCACTGCTTTTCAGCCTCACCACACTTCCCTCATCAGCTGGGGCAAACAGCTAAAAGCAGCAGGTCTTGGGTGACAAGGGTAAGTCCTTTAGCACCTGGGCATTTGAACTTGATGTCTGCCTCCACATCCATCGCAGAAAGGCGAGATGTAACAGCAAACAGTGAGGCATTGTATTTAGTCCAGCCTGTCTTCCTCCTGCCAGCTATTAATGAGGGCTCTGTTTCTCTCATCACGCTGCTTTATTACTTTGCCTCCCAGGTCTTGAGGAGGCTGCAGATGCACCCATGCACCACATCAGTCCTCTTGCTGGCAAGCCTGGAGCGGTCAGCACCTGCGGGTGTTGTAGGGCTCTGTTTGTCTTTTCCCCCAGAGCAGTCTGTTCTGCTCTTTGTGTGCCCTGTGTATCCTGGTCAGTGTCTCTTGCCCTTCAAGTCAGCTTGTCCTCCTTGATCCCAAGTGCTAGACTCCAGACAGGAGTTTGGAGAACAGCAGTTTGAACAGAAAGTCCCTTAAAATCTCACTTTGTTACGATTCTGTCTTGTCATCTGCCCTTTCTTGCCCTAGACTTAGATGTTGGCTAAAAGAGAGTCCCTGGGAGGCCAGAGAAGCATAAGATCTCTGGTGTGGGCACATCCCTCTCTGCGTTTTGTTCTCATCATTTTTGGCACAGTTTCAAACTGGGTGAAAGCAACCCTGGGATTTCCTTGCTCAGTAATGACATTTGGCTTGCTGTGCATTTGTGCTTCTCTCTCCAAGGGCTTAATGTAAGCCAAGGCCAATGATGAGTGTCCACGTGACTCTGGGGAGATAATGGTGTGTTCTTGTATGTCCCAGTGAATTGAGACAGTGGAGCTGCAATGGGTCATTAGTGAGGAATGTGGTCACCTTGTCCTTGCTGACATATTCTCTTTGAAATCTCCTACACATTGCTTAAATTAGGCTGTGATGGTTCCTCTTTCAATCTCCAGCATCCAAGGTGCCTTGGACAGATGGATTTATCTAAGATTTGGCAGGACTTTTAGCTCCCTGGGGCAAAGACAGTCCTCAGAATAGGGACAGATTAGCAGGGTCTCTGGGCTCCCCATCCTTTAGCACTGTGCAGCAGAGTTGCAGGCACCGTGTCCTTGGCTCTTTCTGGGGCTTTCCATGAGAATGCCTCACCTCGTTCCTCTGCCCCATTTTCTCCTGTGAAATCTTATTCCGGAGGTGGTCTGTCCAGGTGAACACATGGGTCTTCAAGGCATGGCTGCTGCTCTGACCAGCAGGATCCATACAGTCTTCCTGTTACTGAACACCTTCCCCGTTGTACCTGGTGCCAGCTGCAGCCAGGTCCCAGGCATAGTCCCAGTGCCACTGTCTGTGGCTGTCCCAGACCCTCAGTACCCTGAGAAGTGGGACCTCTCTAGCTGGTGCTTCCTGCTGGACGCTAGGATTTCTTGGAGATCCCCTTCCTCATATTCTTGGCCCTGCTACCCCACTACTGCTGGTGGAACTGCCCCTCTGGTCCAACTACTCCATTCTCGCATGGGTAAAGATATTCGTGCCCTGCCTCAGGCTCAGGAAAGGGGGATGACACACATGGACGTGGTAAAGGAGCAGGACTGGGCAGGAGGAACAGGAGCTGCCTGCTGGCTTGGCAGAGAGGTGGTAGAGCTGAAGAGGACAGTCTGAAATTGGGGTTCTTCCTGGCATGTCTAGCTAGGCAGGGAAGTTCAGAGCAGAAAACTGGGCTCTCCCTTCCTGGCATTGGACACCACCAGCAAAGTTTGTGTATAAGTTTCCTCCTGAGTGTTGGTGAGGAACTGTAGTGCCCTGGGCAAAAGCAATTCTTATGACACAGGTTACTAGCACAGATACCCAGAGATGGTCTGTCCCTGCTGTGGCAGCACAGCCTCTCCATAGTGGAGCCGTCCTATCTCCCCGGCACACAGACACCCACCTACCACAGCTCTGGGCTGAGCAGCAGTCAGGCATCTGCTCCTCCTGCAGACTTGTGTCTGCTCTCTGCCGTGTCTGTGTTGGTGATGACGATTCCTTTGGCAGCTCATTCGATGGCCCAGTCTGCTCCTCTCGTGATAGCCTTCTCCCTTATATCTAACCTGAATTCTCCCTGCTGTATCTTAATCCCATTACTCCTCCTTCATTGACTGGTGAGTCTAATTGGCTCTGCTCCTTTTCCCCATGGCCTTCCCGACACAAGCAGGCGTTATCTAGTCTCTATAGCCTTCCCTTTACCAATCCTAGGGTCTTGATCTCACTTGCCAAACCCTGGTTTGAGTGGTGGTGCAGAAGTTTTCTCTGTGTAGTGAGTATGTCACTCCTGCTCTGAGCCCAGCCTGGGCAAGAGGAGAGGGCCAAAGGTGCAAGCAATGCCTTGGTCTGTCAGGAAGGCTTTGTCCTCACTTCCAGAGCAGATCTCTTCAAAGCGAGTGGAGTACACAGAGCTGCTGGCCCCTTACGCAAGGAAAGCCAGATAGTGCACATCACCCTCTGGGAAGGTGAAAGCTGTGTGCTTGTCAGTATGATGGGGGCAATAACTAAAGGATCTCCACAGTCAGATGGCTTAGGTTTTCTCCATACATCGTTCACCCATTGCAGCTTTCCATGGGCTGAGAGTCAGGCTCAGCATTGCACTTACCAGCAAGCTTTCCTCACATACTAGAAGGATTGAGACAGGAATGCTACCAGCTCCTCTTCCTGGCCCTTCATGGTGCTAATGCATCCTAGAAGAGGGCTAGTCCTTACTGCTGCAAAGCTGGACAATAAGTTTGGGTTATTTGATGTTTGCTGTTGCTGTCAGTATACTTGTCAGATACTTAAGAAGCTCTGAATTAGCTGATCTTCCAGACACATGACCACCCATTTATCTGTCTTTCAGCACACTGGAAGCTTCCCAGGTAGCGCCTGGCACTTTGCTTGCGCAGAACTGGTCGGCAACACCAGCCAGCCTGGTGGTACTTCCTGAGCCCACTGCATGTCGTGTCTCACTCTACACCAAGGAAGGAGGTTTCAGAGAGGGCTGTCAGAGTGAGCAGCTGTAGGGACATTTGTTAGGATGGGAAGAGGGAATCTCAGCTTATGGCGAAGCCCAGGCCTTCCAGAATCACACACCAGGCAAATGTGCAGTATTAGGACTGGGGAAGTTGCTATGCATCCCCCCTCCCTTTCTGCTCCCCATAAAATGCACCTTAGAGATCCAGCCAGTCCCTGCCCTCTTTGTTGTCTTTTCACTCAAAAGGCTGGAGAGATGTTTAATAACTGATGGATGCCCATGGGGAGAGGACTGCAGGAAAATGTTTATTTAGTGGAAGTTGGAGAGAGTTAGGTAGCATCCGATGTCAGCGGAACAGTTCCTGCTGATTAGCCAGTGGGACAAATAACACCTTTTAAGCTCTTTTTCCAGCCTTTCCAACCACAGCTTCAGTACAGCTGTCTTATATCACCAGGATGCTGCCTTACATGAGCAGGGTACAACCTTGCTGCAATGTGCTCCTACTCTGCCACCGTAGCTGTAGGGTCTGAGTCTGAAATACTATACCACCACCAAGATGTTGTGTTACCAAAGAGCTGTAAGTCTTAAGTTGGGATATGTGCTTCTGATCATGTTTCATTCATGTGCATATTAGAATAAGGTCTGTGTGAATATGATCTGTATCCAGGTGATCTCAGAAATGAGACATGGTTTAAGTGTAGCTCTGTTTGATGCTGCTGCCTCCAGTGATGCACTTGGGCCTAGAGTCTCCACCGAGCCAGATATGCATGGGGGCCAAAGGCTGGTTCATAGGACCTGGGAGCCCAGTGAGGAATTGGGGCTGAGCCCACCTAGGGCTGTTTCCCCTGTGGGCATTCTGGAAAAAGTGGAAACAAGCATAGTCACTTTTCAGGTAGAAATTAATGGGCTATGCTCATTCCTAGTGTAATTTTATTGAAGCCAGTGGTACCGTACTAATGTGAGCTTGGCTTAGCAACTCCTCAGAGGGGGTCTGTCTTTGAGTCCAGACAAATTGATTTGTCACAGTGTTGCTTTGATGTATAGAATTTGCGTTGGGATTTGACCAACATAAATGAATGTTGAATATCTACTGTTTCTGCAAGCAGTGGGTTGAATTGTTTTGCTCTACTGCCTCCATCACAGCTGCTCCACCAAGGGGAACGTTGTGCCCATGGATGTGATCTGTCAACTCTCTCAAAAGCAAGCTAACAAGCAAACTGACCTCCACAGCACTGGGAGAGGAGCCTTCTCCCACAGGACCATAGCCTTTCTGCACCTGAGGGAAAAGAGGTCCCAAGGACAGAACTGAACTGGCAAGACCCATGGCCTCATGGCCTGCCCTTCCTCCTTCCCTCCTTACCTCATATGTCTGTCTTGGGGGAGGGACAGTTTCCCTGTGGAGTTCAGCAAGCTCCTCTTCCTCATACACAGGCTTATACACAGGCTCTACCACAAGTATATCATCCACCTATGCAAATCTTCCAGAAGCTGCCAGGTTTTCAGGAGCTCATTACAATGTGCAGCATGGCCATCCGGCACTGAGAATAAGCACAGAGGCTGCTGGAAAGCTAAGTGGGTTTTATTCCTCCCCCCATTCCCAAGGACAACTGTTTTTGTTGGGCCATTTTGTTTGTTCCGTTTTTGTAAACTTCATTTGGGGGAAATGAAGCTTGTGAGAAATTGGTGCCCATCCTGAACCCTCCCCAGTCTTTTGAACTTCGTGAATGGATGGATCACCTACTGTGATTATAATTTAACGGATTTTGTAGAACAAAATAACTTCACACACAGACACATGAGGTTCTTTCACTCTCCATCAGCACAAGCTGCTTCTGCGATCTTAGCTACTCACATTAGTGGAAGAAAAAGCCTAGCTAGAATGTGGTGAGATGACGTAGTACTTTGTATCAGTCCCACAGTCCCAATGTCCATTAGCAGCGCTGTCGGCTGCTGTGCCATGAATTCGGACTTTGGATGACAGCCCATGAACCAGTCAGGGTAAAAGTTTGGAAAAACACAAGCCTGAGTCTAGTGCATCTCCAGAAGCAGATGCAGTGGGAGGAGCAGCTGAAAGCAGGCATCACCTCCGGCTCGGCTGTGCCAGGAGCTGGTGGACTCTGTGCTGCACCTGTCCCCCAGGAAGAGCCTGCTCCCAGGGGCCAAGCAGAGGAGAATGAGAGTAGTGACATGTCTGATGGAGCATGATGCACAGCACAGCTCAGCCAATGGGAAACAGCAGTGACAACTAGACCCCAAAATAACAGGATTTCACTTTGGAAATGCCAACATCTTTTTTGAACTGAAATGAGACTAGGAGGCCTTAACAGTTGTGAGAAGTGTTTCATGTTGCTGTTCCTTGCTTAAAAAAAAATAATTTTTGGTGATGAAGTGGGTTTAAACTCTCCACTCGTTCCAGCCCTTGTTGTGGTGGTGGAGAAGAAGTGCTCAAGGCGGATTGGGATGGTGTCCCTGTGGCTTCCCAGTGGGGTAGGCTGGAACAGAGGCTGGAGTTTAAAGTCTTCCTCTGAGGTGTGACCTGGCCATCCACCTACACATGCACGCGTGGTAGGGTGGGCTTCTGCATGCTTGTGTGCACAGCTGGGACCCGTGGCCCTGCAGAGGGTTGGTGTGTTTGTGGCTCTGGGCTGGTGACACCCATCTACCTTTGCGGCAAGGGCTTTTCAGGGTGACAGCCTTGTTCCTTGTGAGAGGAAAATCCTGACCTGGTTTCTGTGAGAAGATGGTGTGAAGTGTCACATTTGCTGCAGTGAGTGCCAAGGAGCAGGGATAAAAGCATGGAGCAAGCTGTGTTTAAGAACAAGCTAATCCATTGCTGGCTGCCTGAAACAGGAGAGCTGCTGGATCTGCTCCTTGGACAATGTTTTCCGTCTCTTCCCACCCTCTCCAAACCTGATAGGAAAACTGTCATTCCTATGAGGTAGCCAAAGGACCCCTCTCCCCTGAACTCCTCTGAGGCTGTGTGTTCACATCATTTGGGTCCTGTCCCTGCTGTGTGTTGTGGGCCAGCCATGAAATGCCAGCAGACACATGATGACCGCAGGCATGCTTGTGGGCAGAACTCACAATACCCTGCTGGTGCACAGCATTCCAACAGTGCTCCCTGCCCTGCCATGCCTCCTCCTTGCTTGGTGGAGAGCAACCGCGCACGTCCTGGCATCATCTTGTGCTTTTCCAGAGAATTTCACAGCACTTGTCTGAGCCTCCGTAATCAGGGTAAGTTCAACAGACCAAAGTTAGAAAACAGAAGGCCTTGGCATTTTGGTGGTCCTGGTCCCCAAATCTTTGGTGCTGCCCCTGGGGAGGAGAGGTAGGTCAGCTGTTGTGGCAGTGTGGGGGCAGGGAACAGCATCGTAGTGAAAGCAGCATATCTGCTGGAGTCTCCAAACGTGTGCTCTGTGCTTCTCTGCTGGGGCTGAGAGCAGCTTTGCTGTGGGCTGCACTAAGTGCACTGATGGAGGGCAGAATAGCATGTGAATGGTCAGCAAGATGTGGAGAGGAGGGTTGGTAGGAGAACAGCTGTGAAAAGGTTTACAGGTGCGGTGGTTTTTACAGGAGACAGAAGACAAGACGAGGCAGGAGGCTGTGGTGCTGGAGCAGCGGTGCTGCAAGGCAAGGGGGGGGAACAGAGGGAGCAGGGCGTTTGATGGAGAAGCTTGGGAACAGAGGGGTCTTTCAAAGCAGTCTGTGCATGCTCCAGCTGAGAAGACAGGCAGGAGGTATTCCCAAGCTGAAGTGCCCAGGCCATGTCTCGCTGCACTGCTGGAACAGTGGTGTTGCCTCTAAGCCCAGCACTGACAGCTTGAGCACGTGTCACCAACCGTGATGGCTAATGCAGCCACAAGGTGTAAGTGTCACTAATGAATAAATTGCCCTGTGCCTTGGAGAGGCTAATCCATCACGGCCAGAGACAGGGATCTGACAGGCTTGGCTATTTCAGGCCTACCCTGTGGGGAGGAGGAATGCTTCTTTTCTGAGCCATCCCCTCCACCTAGGGAAACCAGTGCAGGGTTTGGCTCTGTGCCACCCCTCAGCTTCCCAGTCGCATGAGCTCAGGCTTTGTCCCTTTTCACTGCAATAGAAGGAAGAAGCAGTAAAGGATCTAGGTTAGCCAAAAGTTCCCTGTCAGCAGGGTGGTGCATGGGGCTAGCTGGTAAAGGAGTTTGGAGGGAGACTGCTGCACAGAGGACAGGGGTGACGTAGGGGCTGGTGGCATAAATTGGTGGGTCCCCAGCAATCAGGAGAGCTTGTGTGAGTTGTCTGGGTTGTAGAGTTGCATGGGCTGGGCTGTGCATTTCAAGCCAGTAGTGCTTGGTGCCATGTTTTACAAGCATGCTGTTTCCTCCCCAGTTCAGTTTCGTAGTTTGCCTCTATAAGAGACAACCTGGAAATTCTCTGAGCCTGCCCCAGCCCAAGTTCTCCCCCCATCCAGAGGTGGCTTCACTGTGCTGTCCCAGAGGCAATGCACAGGACACCCATTTTCCCCCGTGCTGTTGAACCCCAGCCACCAGCACTTCATCTTAACTGTGCAGAGGGCCGGCAGGTACCCAAGCAGGCAGGGACAGAAGCTCAGTGTGGACAAATCCAGCTCCATGGGAGCAAAGGGAGGCTGAACAGCAACCATTTCAGTGCACAGCCTCTGCCCATCGCCGTGGCAGTCTGCTTCTCCTCCCCCACTCGGTGCTCAAAATCAGCCTGCCATCCTGTTTGCGACATATGCCAGTGTGACACCTTGCAAATCAGTGCCTGGGTCGCTGTGAGCAAAAGCCGCCAGGCTTGGGAAGCTGGCCACCTTCTCCTGCTGCCGCGTGCACTCTGCTCAGAGCAGTGGAAGCCGGGCTCACCATCTGCTCCATGAGGGAGTGAGCTGGGCACCCCTGCTCCGGCCTGATGGGGCACCCGCTAGCATAGCCCAAGTGCAAGCCCTTGTGTCATTCCCCCTCTTTTACTTTCCGGCCACCCTCATCTCTCCCCATCTCTCTGGCACAGATCCATGGGCGGGGGGATGTTCCCAGCTTGGCTGGGGTTCCTCTGCTGCTGAGTGCCACTCATGCAGCATTGGTGGGTGGTGGCGGTGCTGGAGGTCATTCCCTCCTTCAGACAGAGGCCCACAGATGACCCCCCTCCTCAAAGCCTGACAGTACTCCTTGGGGATAGATCTCAAAGGAGAGCTAAGGGGTCTGTCCTGGCCCTGTGCTGGCACATTCCTTTCCCAGCACAGAGTGACCAGCTAGTTACCACTCTGGAAGGCAGTCCCACCGTACTGTAACTGGACCTGGAGCTGACAAGTGACTCACCTACAGCAGAAATGTTTACATTCATACAATCTGCTGTTGCTGGCAGACCTTTTTTTTAGCCAACATGTGTGGTGTTTGACACGGTTACAGCCCTTGCAGACTGGCGGATAGTTGATTGTTAGTCTTGGGTGTGGGCAAGTGGTGCAGGCAGCTTGGTGTGGACTTTGCTCTTTGGCCAAGAGATTGATGGGAGGGAGGGCAAAGGGTTCTCCAGGCACCAGCTAACTGTCCAGGCATTCCTGCCTGTGGCAGCCCAGGAGTGGGTTTGGGGGGTACTTAGGTGGTATTAACAGTCTCAGGACTGTTTGCAGGAAAAGGAGCAGTGAATATCCTGGAAACCAAGTCAGCAGTTTTTCTGGTGATGACATGTTTTCCCAAGCCTTTTCTTTCCTTCCTTTGTCCTCACTGGCTCTGGCAGTCAATTCCTCCTCTTGTGTCTGCGAGCATGTCTGCAGGATCTCATCGCTGCCCTCCCAGCATGAGCTTTCATTGCACAACTGGCTGACCAGCTGCAGCCCTGTCCTTGGAGCTAGAGGCAAGCTTGCCCAGGACCAGGCCAGTCCCATTAAGCCAACACCCTCGCTGCTGGAGCTGTTGCTTCATCAGCCTGATGCTGATCTGAGTCTTTTCTGCTGTTTCTGAACATGAGTTCTCATCTCATTGAGGTTTGGTCATCCAGTGGAAATATTTTGTAAATGCAAATAAAAATAAATAAGTATATTCAATACCTCGGTCTCGAGGATGGGAAACAAGTAGTGGGAGATGCCCAGATAGGGAGGTTTCACAGCTGCTGGTTCTGGCTAGGAATTCTTGTGGATGTAGCCCCTGAAGCTTCCATCAATAGTTGGGAAGGGAGCTACGCAAACTTGTGAGGGCTCGGGGCTGAGCCTTGTCAGCGCCCCTTGTGTGGCCAGTGCCACTGGGGACAGCCTCACACTCCATCCTTCTGATCTGTACGGGTGTGACACGGTGCAGGTAAAGGTCCCGTCAGCCGGGGGCTGGCGGCACCACAGGTGTCTGTATCCATCAGGCAGGGCAAGGCAGAAGCGGGTACATGGTGGATAAATTCTTTTGTGAACACTGGGAAACAGTTTTTACTTTTCAACTCTGTCAATATGATCTAGCTCTGTCTGTCTCTCTATATATGTACAAACAGTATATCACAATGTTGCCTTTTTTGTTGGAAATATCAAAGTACAAAGATTGTAAACCAAATCGGTGTAATAAAAGTTTCAGATGATTCACTGAGGTGGTTGCCAGCGGTGGGTCTGTGAGTACTGGTGCTGGACAGGTTTAGAGGAATGTGAAGCCTCCTTACCATTGCTCAGAGGGCAAGAGGGGATGGAAGTCAGCCCACTTGCTGAATTCCCTGATGACATCTCCTGAGCAGGGTGGTCAAAGGACCAAGGCAGTCAAGTATGTGCCCTGTCCTTTCCTCAGGTGGCCACAGCTTGTTGAGCAAAAGGAAGCTGCTCCATTTTGCTCCAACTCCAAAGAAACTCCTCCATTTTCAACATTGTGGAATGTGTGGGCTAGCAGTCCTGCAGGGACCCCTCTAGCTTGAATACAGAATTTTTTTTTTACGGATTTGCACAGAAGATCACTATTAGGCAAGGTAAGCATCTGGTTATAAAGAATTCACCTGTTTGCAAAGCAGGCTAGCACTGATCAAAGGCATAGCAACCCAAAGCAGGAAACCACAATGGCGAGACCTATGATTTATTGAATTTATTTCTTAGTGCTTTTCACCATCCATATCAGACTCCAGACAGTTTTTGCTATAAATACAAATAAATTCTTGAGTAGAGCAGTATCCAGAAAAAGCTGCCAAGGAACTAGAAACAACATTCCCTCAATCCCCTATGCATCTCACATCCTCCTCAGCAAAATGCTTAAAAAAGCTGCCTGCCCTGAAAGTTAGCTCTGGACTAAACTATTTAGATGGCAGAGGCTTCACCTTAGCTGCTTTACAGGTGGAACAGTTACCTGAACTCAGCTTACTGCTGGGGCACTTTAGAAGCACCACAGGAGGTGGAATATAGTCTGGTGTGCAATGAGAGAGGGGCTCAGGAGGCAGATTGCTCTGTGGTGCCACTACAGTCCCTTCAGGTCTAACGTCTGTCTCCTATTAAGCCACAGGTTGGATGATGGGGGTCTGGGAAAGGCTGCGATGACAGCCACAAGATAAGTGTTTCTCAGAAATACAAATAAAACCAAGACTCTAAAGAAAAGTATCTCCAACACTGTACCTCCCAAGCTCCTTGTGCTGGAGCATTTTATTCAGGGGGGCTTGGCGATGGGGTGCTGCAGCCTCACTGCTTCCCTATTGGCCCACACAATTTGGTGAATGAAGTACTCAGCCTCCTGGTCCACCTCTGCCCGGCGGAGGTCAAGCTCAGTCAAAGTCTTGTTGTCTGCCAGCCCTGCAAGCAGCTGCTTCCCACCATCCTGCAAAAGGATGAGAAAGAGTGGTTAAGGGAGGAGATCCAAAAGGGAGGTGTATTGCTCCTTTTCTCTCCTCCCCAGGGCAACTTCTGCTGCTGGCAGTGGAAAGTCCGTGAGATGGTGCCACAAGGGGTGAAGGCCTTCCCCCAAGCCTGAAATGTTGCTCACAGGAGAAGTGCAGGGAAGGAGTGTAACCTTATGCAGCTCTCAGTGATATGACACATGCTAATGACTCCCTCTGGGTACCATGTCAGGAGTTCTCAAGCTCAGACTGGTTAATAACACGTCTGTCTGGCAGTGATAACCTGAGAGGAGTCTGCTCCCCCCTGTCCCTCAGTCCCCAGCTCACTGCTGGCTGGGGACAAATGGCAGTGTGATTAGTGTACTGCTCCTCATTCTGCTCCTCCTCTCATCAGTGGTGTGAGCCCCAGTACTGGCAGTTTCCTGCCTGGATGCCATTTCCCAGACTGGGTTGGCTTTCCTGAGGGGAACATCTCACACAACTGAAGTCCAGCCTGCTTGGTACAGAAAATGTGGTGTAGATAGCCTTAGGGAGGCAACTCACTCTGGGGCATTTCTCTTTGTTACCCAAAGCACTGTATTTAGGCATGTGACAAATTGAACTTTTTACCATCTTAGCTATTCTCTTTCGGGTACCAAATACTCCTCCTGCCCCATCTCCTCCATCCAGTTGGTCCTCTCATCCCACCACCCTCTCTCTTAGCCCTTTTGCCAAAAAGGGCAGAGCAAAAAGGACTGGGAAGAAGTCTCTTTTTAATGAGGTACAGAGGTCAGAATTTAGTGCATCTGTAGCAAAACCCCCAATTTTCCCAAAGATAATATCACCAGCTGAGTTTTGGGCTGCTCTGAGGCTTCACAAATGGGTAACAGGAGAGCTCAACAGAAGGAAGATGCTAAGCATAGAGATTATTATTTACTAAACAAAAATCCTTCTATCCTTTCCAATCTTTGCCCGCTTGTATCATTAAACTCAAATGGTTTTCCACATCCGGGACCATAAAACTCAGAACTCACAAAAGGTTTTCTGCCATCAAATCCTTTTAAAACCGTTGTCAAACACATTGATGCCAATATTCTTGCCAGCAGGGACAGCTGGTCTTGCTGTCTCTTTATTTGACAGAGAGAATAACTGAGGCAGTGCAGAAAGTTTAAAAGCCAGCATGATTGCTTTTGGCTGCCTAGTTTCGAATTTCTAAAGCTCTTTTTAATCAGCAGTGGAGAAGCGGTCTGGTTTGTGGGCATGTTGCATACTGCAGCTCTTTGGGATGTCGTAAGATCTGTGGATGCTCTTCTGTCTAGAAAATGTAAGCCTGTGTTTTAGGAGCCACTTATAAGCACCCAGACGTGACACTTCTGACCCAGAGCACTGCTCCAGGGCTGCAGAGTGAGTTAAAGAAGCTCAGCAACTGAGCCAATTTTCTAACAGTCTCCTCTGAGCATGTGATGGATGGGAGAAATTCTGGGAAGGGTGACACTATCTGTGTGCTGTTGAGTGACAGATGGCACAGCAGATCCAAAGCATAGAAGATATGCATGAGGCCCTCATCTCACGTCACCTATCATTATTAACTATTCTCACATGTGCAAAGTGGCTGTGATTTTTCCCAGACATACTCCCTGGTGTTCAGTTTCCTGAGAGTGGGAATCCCTCCCTGCCCAAAAGCCCAAACCCTCAAAGCCAGATTCAGCCCTGCGAATGGAGCTAGATGTAACAAGTGAGATAAATATGTGTGCATGCACAGAACGTGTCCTTCTTCTTCCTGCCCTCTGCTAGAGGCTCTTTCCTGCTCGCAACAGATTGTTATCACAGAGAGATTCCAAAATGAGGGATTCATTTGCCTCTGTGGCTTTGAGGAAGGGCAGGCTCAGCATCTGCTTTTCAAATCCACCACACAGGCTCACAGACTGCAGGGAGAAGTGGGTTTTCTTACCAGCCCCAGGTGGTTGCATGAAAAGTTGATGCTCCTCAGGGTGGTGTTCTGAGCCAGGACCTGGGAGAAAAGTGTAGCAGTTGGCTCTGACAGGTTATTACTTCCCAGATGGATGGACTTCAGGGTGGTGTTGGTCAACAGGGCACGGCCAATCGCCTCCCCGCCTTTGTCCTCCACGCAGTTGAGGCGCAGATTCAGTGAGGTCAGGGTGGACTTCTCAGCCAGGGCTTGAGCAAGAGCCTGAGCCCCCAGGTGATGGATCTGGTTGTTACACAGATCAAGGATTTCTAATCTGCTGCGACTGATCAGCTTGCCAAGAGCTTGTGCCCCCTTGTCCCTGATGAGATTATGGGACAAATTCAGCTCCACCAAGCAGGGGTGATCCACCAAGCTACGGGCCAGCAGCTTGGTTTTTTCATCATCCACATTGCTTCGTGTCAGCTTGAAAACCTGTGGGGATAAAAAGCAAGGTCACTAAAACAGCCAGTGCTTTGGACTGAACTTTTACAAGATCTCAAGGGAGTTAAGCCTGTGGTCCTCCAGACAGGTTTCATCTCCCTTCACTTCCAATACCTTTAGCAAGTAGGTTTGAGTAGTTGCTTTCATAGTGGGTAGATACTTCCAGCAGGCAGGGCATGCCACTGGTGTCCCATGCCTATTCTAGGGAAACATGGTTTGTCTTCTGAAAATTTCCTGTTCCTCTCCTCTGACTGCACAAGATTTTTAACTGGGGGCTGAATTAAAGCAAGATAAAGCTGTCCAAACGTCTGCAGCAAGTGACAGCAGAGCCCACCTCAGATCACAGTCCAACATTGTCTGAATGAACATGCACACCAGTGGTAACCACAGTGCAATGTCCTGTGCTGCCAAGGCACCTTAACAGCCACAAGAGAGGTCATTTCTCTTTTGGAAGCCAAGTAGACAAATATTTCCCAAAGCATGCTGATCTATGGGGAGAGTGTTCAGACAGCTTGCCCTGTCTCTGCTATAGATAGCAATGCCTACTGATGTTTTGGAGGGGCTATCTTCACTGCAGTTACCAAAACTGAAGATGTTCCTAATGCCCAGGAGGAAAACTTTTCATCATTCTAAGAGAAGTGCGAGTATTTCCCCATGTCTTTGCTCCTCTGGGGCAGGTTAACATGTATTTACTCAGCATAACTACTAAAACTCCTTACGAAAAACTCTCTCTGGACTTCTCCTTCCCTCCCAGAACCGTGTGAGGAGTTGAAACAAGAGTGCTGCTGTCCCTTATGCTACAGGCAACATGTTTTGTGGGAGCAAGTATTTTTCTCACTGATCCTCTGACAACCCATTCTAACAAGGACATTGCAGAATGAGATACTCAGCACTAGGCCAGCAAGTTACATCACTGCACTCTGCCAGACTCTGTAACTTGCAAAAGGAAGGGTGCTGCCAGCGAGCAAAAACTGGTCCCTGCACTTCTATCCCCAGGTGATTTGAAGATCTATCTGAGGAAGGGGAAGGTTCAGTTTGGGGTACATTACTTTCAGGTTGTGGCACATCTTCACGGCAGCAGCCAAATTGGAGCAGTCCTGGTTGGTGAAGTTAAAGAGGTTCCACTCAAAGTTCATGCCACAGTCCTTCACGCCATAAGTAAGATGAAGCTCTTCAAGGTGAGGGAGAGCAGTAATGAGATCTTTCAGGTCGTAATGTTGCACGGAGACCTCACCAGATTCAAAGTCACTCCCTGTATCAGAGAGGTCATCCCTCTCCTCTTTTTGATCCACCTTCACTGGTGGCAGGAACTGATCGATCTCCAGTTTCCGCACATAGCCTTTGCAGAGCGGGATGAGCTCTAGGACCTGGTTGGGGTCTGTGGTGTTAGGGATGAAACATTTCAGGATGTTCTCCAGGTGACGTTCAAAGAACATCCGTTTCCAGCTGTCTCCATAGTTGGAGACATCACACAGTTGCCACCGCTCAGTACAGCACCTCTTCCAGTACTCCTCATCGCTTACTAGGTTGGCAGTCACAGCGAGTGGAAGGCCAGTGGAGAGTCTGTCCAGTACCTTCCTTTGGTGTTCAGGCAGAAGATAGTTCAAAATAGGGTTCTCTGGAAGGAATAAAAAGAAAGAGAGGTTGGTCTGGGCTGTAAGAACCAGGGCTAGCTCTATGGTTCTGCCCAGCCCCACAGCTGTGTGCCCAGGCCCTCCCTTCTACTGATACTGCCTCTCTTCTCAGTTGCCAGAGGCTGGTGCACATAGCTAAGCTGGCAGAAAATATGAAGGATTCACCTCCTACATTTCTGTGTAGGATTTCTAACTTTTACAATAAATATCAGTGTAATTGGGTTTACTCTCATAATATTTGAGTACTGCATCAGAAACTTAGATCCCCATTTAAATTTAGTTTGAATGGAGTTTATATTCAGAGCAGGAATTCTGCTCTCAAGAGAGCTAATTCAGCCTTACAGCGATGGGAGAGCTTGGCTTGCCATTTGCTGAACTTTCTCCCTTTTGGTTTCTAAGCATATTGAAGAACAGTATTTGAGAACCACTGTCTTGTGTGTGCTCTACATGCAGGTCCTTGTGCCTATTTATCTTAAGTCAAGTCTCTGTCTTACCCCAAACTGATTCCTCTTCCTTTGCACTGAGACACACTCTTAGCTTTTAGGTCCACGTTGTTTAAATAAAAGTTTGTTTTTTTCCAGGAACTCTCTCCCCTCAGTCTCTTTCCCAGTTCTCACCCTAGGCCTGAGCTGGCTTTTGTCTGGTGAAAGTTCTTTGTGGTAGGAAATGCCAGAGAAAAGTCATGTGTACCCACATCGTGACTGTTTGGTGACATGTAGAGTCGTGTTGAGTAACAGAAATCATCAGTGGAGAGACCTATCTGCACATGGGAAACCAGATTTTGAGTGGGGTTAGCTTTATATTTCCTCTGTTGCTGTGGCATTTCCTTCATAAGGACACCCAGAGTTTTACCATGGTCTCTTCCCGGAGTCTATTTTCCAGCGTCCTACAGCTGACACTGCAGTGACCTTCTCTGCTAAGTCCCACAACACCAGCAGAGGTGGGACACAATATGGGCAGGACTGGGATAGTTTCACTTGGGTTCACTCAGGCCACAGCAGTGGGCAAGGCGCAGTTGCACAGCTCAAGTAATGGCATGAGGGTCCCCATGACACCAAGCACACTGCTTTTATGCACACACAATGTAGGCCCAATTCATTTGGCATCAAATCCTACTGGCTGGTAGGACTGCAAGGGTGTCCCAGCTCAGACCCTCAAGTACCATCAGCTCCTGGCATAAGGCAGCACTGAGCTCCTCTGTACTGTCTTACAGTCCCAATGTCGAGACAGCCTTAGAGCTATCTTTAGTCTTTGCTGCCACTTCACTGAGTCAGCCAAGAAGACAGGTAGGCCTTTCTTTTCCCCCTGCCAGTCAGTTCTCAGATGAAACATGCTTTTTCTGTTTTGCTGTTTCCTCAGTCCACCTGCTTCAAAAGCACATTCTCTGCCCAAGGATATACCTTGTCACATCACCACCGGAAGCCGTGGAGGAGGGCTGAGTCTGTGAGTACAGTACGTATTCTGAGATGGCAGCTCCTCCAGGCAGGGAGCAATTCTCCATCTCCTTGTACAGCACTCAGTATAACAGGGCTCCATCCTCAAGCGCTAGCATAACACGTATATTAATCAAGAGGAGGAAACAGCAACTCTACAGCCCCAGCCATGGTTGAGGTGAGTCCAGAAGAGCACGGATGGAAGGAGATATGATTGAACGAGGTCAGGGCAGAGTCACATCCTGAACAGCAGCCCAGAGGACTACAGCCATCCCTGGAGTGTACAGGTACATACTTAGCAACTAAACAGTTTGTTTAACTGGCTGCCCAAAGGGATATTTCTCCCCACCTGTCCCTTTGGCAGGGCTGGGTACCACACTCTGCCTTTCAGATGCATCTGCCTGCCTTGTTGACCCTCTGCTCCCTGGGACTGATGCTCTCTCTCCCTGTGCCCCAGGGTAAATGCACTCCCACTTACTTTCAAAATTGTGAACAATGTGCTGGAGGCAGAGCTCAGTGAGGTGAGGGACAGTGACAAGGGACCAGTTGGGGTCCTCAGTGATGCAGCGGCGTGCATAGTATGAGTCAGCATCAAAGCTGGCCTGAGATGGACGTGGTGAGGGAATGGCTGTGCTCCTATCACCAGTCGCTGGCTGCTGCATCCTGCTCAGGACCCACTTCGCCTTCAGGAGAAGTGCTTAAGAGTCAGCACCACATTTCCCAGCTGGACTGCCTGCAAAAGAAAGAGGCAACTTCAGAAAGAGGCCAGTGATAAGAATGGTCTGCTCACACTGCTCTCCCGTAATGCACGTGGCCCCTGCCCTTTGCCTGCCTCCTCTGCTTTGGACTGGAAGCACTGCAGCCAAACAACTATTACTCAGCCTTATCTTTATATCCTGCTCTGTGCAAAGAGGTCTCTAGGCACTACATGTAATAAGCAGATAATAATGTGGTGTTAATTCAGAGTGCTGTTGAAGAGGATGGACGGGAATTGATTGTTTACTGTCTTTTCCAATAAAAGGAACAGGCGAAGCTGACAGGAGCTGGGTTTAAAGCAAAGGGAAATGATGGTTCTTTACATGGTCTGCAGTTGAACTGGGGAATTCCTTGCCATGGGATGTTGTGGATGCTAAGAGACTGTGCAGGTTCCAGGACAAGTCCATGGAAGAGAAACCCCTTGAGAATGATTAAATGCACAGAAATCATGTGGCTCAGTGTGAGCTGAACACAGGTGGAGGTGGGGAGGCTGCTGGAGGAAAGAACAACACATACTTGCATTGTTTTTCTACTCTTCTCCAAGTGTCTGCTTCTAGCCACTGTCAGAGATGGGTTGTTGGGCCAGCTATCCCCCGATTTGATCCAGTATGCCTGTTCTTATGACTCTTTAAGGAGAGATGCTTTACAGATGAATACATTATAAGTGGGTTTTTTTCCTGCATTTCTCAATTACTGTCCAGCTGAACTCCTTCCAAACATCCATTAACAGATGAGATGGGTGAGACCTATTCAGACTGCACTGAGCCTAAGCAAATATGAACTAAAACCCCAGCCTGGAACAGGAGGAAGTATGCCCAATCCTATTAGCTCTGCAGAGCTCTCCCAGACCAAAGTTTTCCATTTGCTGTTTCCTATCCCAACCTCAGGGCCAGTGCTTTACGCCATCAGAATCCCACATGTATGGTTATTGCCTGGAAGTCTTAATGGTTCTCTTACCAGCACTACCAGTCTGAAAGAGGCAGAGAAGACACCAGGAAAGAATCTTCCACTTGAGTTCTGGGTTCAACGAGAAAGCAGGAGGATGAAGCTGTATTTCCTGGGAGGCACTGGTGTACAGATGGCAAAGACAAAGGCTGTAGAAAAAGGGAGCCTGGTCTGAAGAAGGGTGGATGTGGAAGAAAGCATGAGCGACAGGCAGCTGTGAGGATGGACTGGGAGTTGCTTTCTTGCAAAGCTTCTCACCCCCAAAAGAAGGTGCTTTGATGGTGGGCCACCTTTCAAGGGGAAGAGAAGAGGCCTGGTTCTCCACAGCATACTTACCCCACTGAAATTCAGCTCTTGGTGCTTGATGGACTTCAGCAGAAGGGCAAAGCACAGTTGGAAGGCAGTGAGGGGGCATTAATAGAAGAGAAGTGACTGGGAAAAATGTTTTCTCCCTGCTCAGTCCTTTGTCCTATTCAAAAACCATCTGTATCACTCTGTCCCCCAGGCCAGTCACAGCTAATTGGAGCTTCTGATGGCTTTCCTGACCTTTTGGAAGCAATCATTAAAGGCCAGATGTTGGGGAGAGCCAGTGCAGCATTGGTGGCCTAGGATTATTTCCTGTCTGTGTTCCAGCAAATGATCCAACTGCCAGTTTACCAATGGCAGATTGCTTTTTGAAGGGTAGGTAAACCATGGCACATGCAGGACTGCTGGAGAGGAAGCAGGAGACACAGGCAGAGCTGAAACCCATCTCTAGAAACAGTGCAGCTGCCTCCATGCACTGGATGAAGCTCTCTGAGCGAAGCATGCCTGCAGTGAGAGGTCATTCATTGTGCAGTGCTCAGCTGTGGGCCAGCCCCAATGTCAGGTGGCCACAAAGGAGAGGCAGACAGCTTGAGGTGTCTGTGTCTGGGCTGCTAAGAAGCTTTCCCTTGAGTCCCAGAGCAAGTAGCTCAGTTGACTCCGCCATCCCCACTTGTCACTCACTATGAAGCCAACAAGAGCAAGGCTGCAAGGCCTCTGAATCAACCCCAGTGCCAGGTCTCATGCTGAGTCACCACTCCCAATCCCATTCCCACCATGCCAACACAGTGAGCATACCCTGCCAGGTGTGCTTACCACCAGGGGAAGGACCTTGTTCAGCCCACATCCCCTGTGACTCGGCTGCAGAAGTCTCACCCATCCAGAGCTGACACGCCAAGCCAGTTTCCATACCTGGTTTTGTTAAGTGTATATTTAAAAATGGAGAAGCATTGTAATTCACTATCAATAAACCAAGTCAACAGCATTAATGCACGCTCCTTAGGACACACTCTACATGCACAGCAGTCACCTATGCTAAAAAGGCTTTATTAAATGATATATAATGAATGGGGTCATGTAGTAAACTCCCACTGTGTCATTTAACACCCAGGTTAGACTGAAAGGTAAATAATGCTAAAATTCTTAAAAAAAAAAAAAAATCACACTTCCCTTCCCAGGAGGAAGCTGACAGAAGTCCACTCGCACAGCCAACTTATGCTGCTACTAATGTGCCTAACAAAGCTTCTCCAGTTGAGCCTGTTTTGATCTGGAAATAAAAATTTTTGCTCTTCTGCTTCACATCAAAGCCCATAGAGAACAAAAAAGAAAAGCTGTCTGGAAACTGGTGACCTTTGGCTGATGCTTCTTACCAGCATTATGAAGATCCAAGATACGGAACAATTGTAAACACTGCATTTACTGGAAAGTTTGCAAGTGTGGGAGAAATTCTTTCTGGTTTTGCCCCAGCCAGGATCACATTCACATTGAATCTCTGTCTATCCATGAATCAAGGAAGCTCTTACACCACTGCAGCAGTACACCAGTTATTCTGCACATGTCCTGGCCTTTGTGCTGTAACCTGTAGTCCAGACAAGCAATCCCAAGTGCTGGCTAACACTGCTGATCCTGCTGCCACATGCGAGGACTTGCCACACTCCCTTGCACTTCCAAAGGCTGATGCTAAGTGTGCATTAAGACAGGCTAATCAAGAGGCTCAGTGTCTGCAATGGGCTTTATGAGTGTTAAAAAAAAAAAAAAAAAACAAAAAAGGCGTGTCAAATGAGGAATCTATTTAGCTTCAGATATAATGAAATTTGTCTGTAATGGAAGATTGAGCAGAACGAGGCCAGCCAGCCTTTTGGGAATATGGTTAATGTCACACTGTAATCCAGGCGGTGCGAAGGGCCAACACTATGGTCCTGGACCTCTGCCGGCATGACGCGGAAAGGGCCTGTGCCCCAAAGGGATGTCAGAAACACGAAAGCCCTTTCGGACCTGAGCATCGCACACCGCAGCCCGGCCCCTGCGCGCAGCTGGCTCTGCCGTGCCAGCCCCCGGACACTCGGAGAGGGGTCCCTTCCCCGCGGGCAAGGACAACGCCTGGCTGCTGCTCAGCTCCGCGGCCCCCGCCAGCACAGCTCCATGAGGTGCCGGCGGCACGGCCTTGCGCTACCCCCTCCCGGCCAAGCTCCTCTCCAGAGACCCCGAGAGGGAAGAAAAGTCATTAGCCCGGCCGCTTCGTTAAGAATCAGACCTGCAAACCGCAGGAGGGTGGAAGTGTCCGGTCACGCCAGGTGGACGCGCCCGGGCGTGAAACGCGCGGGGTCCCTCAAGGCCCCTCGGCCCGGGGGGCTCCGGCTGCCGCTGCGTCCCTTGCTGCGGGGCGGGGGGGCAGGAACCACCCGGCGGTCGCCCCGGCCCCGCCGCCCTCTCCCGCCGCCGCCGTCACTGCGGACGCGGCCGTTGCCGGGCGGGGCCCCCGCGGGGCGGGAGCGACACCCGACCGGGCACGCGCGGCTCGAGGGGCGGCTGGTCCCGCGTCAGGCCGAGGAGGTGGCGGTGAACGGGAGCGCTTCTCTGCGAGAGCGGAGGAAATGTGTGAACTCACCGCCACGTCCCTCACGGGGACGCTCCGGCGGTGCTGGAGTGGGGCGGGAGGGGCCGAGGTCCCGGACACTCCTGCAGCGACAGGTGCTGTGGCATCACGGCATCATGGAAAGAACGGAGCAAGGCGTGTGAACGGTTCAGTAACAATATACAAAGGGCGAATGCTGTTTTTTATTGTAATGCTGAAAGTATGCTGTCAGTGCGTGAAACAGGCTTGCTTCAAGGTCTCATATTTTGGGGCTGTTACCCCTGAACGGCAGATCACAGGCAGGTCCGAGGGGGGGAAAAGCAAACTTGAGAACTCCACTGAAGGCAAGATCTTGGTCCATCTGCTGTGTGCCCATCTCTCCTCCTTGATTTGCTCTTTTTTCATTCTGCTGTTAAGCATCCTCTGTAGAGGAGGGGAAAGACCAGAATTCTCATCAAGGCAGTGACTACACACACGTAATGCTGTGGAATATAAAGAGTAAACAAAGGGATAAAAACATTCACTTCCTCTTTCCATTCCTCAGATCTAAGCATTTTAGTATTTCCCAGGGGATTTTCAAACTGAAATGTGTCTTTCTTTCTCTTCATCAGAATGCTGATACACTCAGTAGTGGGCACATGAGGAGCACAGCCAGCCTGTGCCCTGTGGGAGCATAAATAACACTGGTGCCAGCTCTCATGATTGTCCTGCAAGTCCCATAATAGCTGGCATTTTTAGGAAGCTGTGCTGACTTTCGTATAAAATATACCTCCTGGTCATGAAAAAGATGTTACAAGCATGATCTGAGAATACCCAAAAGGCCCAGCAACATAACAATAAATGCAAAGAGGCATAGATTAAAAAAGGGATCAAGATTTTGAGGCCTCCTTTGTGAGTTTCAAAGATGGGAAGTTAGGCTTTGGCAGCAATGTACTTCTTTTTCTAGGTGTGGCCTGATTCTGTCACTCAACTCCGCAGAAGACAGTGACACTGCCTGTGAGTCAAGCTGGTGTTTAACACAGTGGGGGTGTCATAAGCCTTGCAAAGCCCTTCAAAAACACTGACCCCACACTGACCATGTTATTCCCGGGAACACATCTTCAGGGCTTTTGAGACCTTGAAAAGGAGAAATGAGAGCAATATAAGACCAGAAATATTTTCTCTTGCACTGATTCCCATGCATGCATTCAGTCAGACTCCCGAATAGCAAAGGAGATAGCCAAACGGGAAACAAAGAAATAGCCTCCCTTAGTTGCCTCCACAACAGTGATTGATTTCTGAGCTGAGCCTTCAACAAGCCATCAACTGACATTTTTAGCCCACCTCATGGCTAGCATAATGCAAATGTCATATTTTGGACTTCACGGTCCCATGGAGTCCAGCTGTGTCTGTCCAGTCATTGATTCGCAGAGAAACGGTGCCCAAGTATTGCAGTCAGTTGAACTGGATGCAATCTGGTGTTGAATCATATGCTGAAAACAAGGAATGGTAGTAAAAAAAAATAGCTGTGTTAACTCTTTATCTGCCTTAGCATTTATTTCCATCTCTGTAGGCGTCAGCACCTGTTCCCAGTGGGGTGAGCAGTGGCAGTTCTTTCTCAAGTGCTGTGGAGGGTAAAATACCCATATCCATTCCCATTCTCCCTGTTCACATGTGAGGGTGAGGATGAGGGAAGGTGCTGCTTCCTGGCCTTAGTGACTAGAGCACTGTCCTACCAGCAGACCACAGATGCCTTCTGTATCCTTGCAGCTGCCAGGTCTCAGATTTCTCCCAGACAGCACCTGTGTCGGCATTGTGCATTATCTGCCAGCTTTACCTGGAGTTGGAGGACAGCGTAACAGTAGTCAAAACTCATATCACAACAAATAAATAGGACAGGAGCCAGGTCCTGCAGTGCCTTGTGTGGGAGGAACATATCCCACAAGGCATCTTCTGCTGCTAATATGAAGATTCAGGTGCTGTTCTGGAAACAGAGATATGGCTGTAGGGTGACAACCTTTTTTAGCGTCCTAGGCATGATGGAAAAGTAACATGTTATCCTCCCTGGCTTTGCTCAGCCACCAAAACACCTTGCAGCCAAGCAGCTTCCCTCCTTTCCCCTCCCATCCCCTCCGCTTCTCTCTCCTCTCTCCTCTCCTCTCCTCTGGTACCAGGACCAGCTGTCTCCTCGGGGACTGCAGGAACACATCTGGTGAGGCTTCTGCCCATGGCAAGTGGAAGGCTGTTTGTTTACTCTGGCAGCTGGAGGTAGCAGGAGAGGAAAAGAAAACCCCTCTGTGCAGGTGTCCTCCTATTCAGCTCTGCTGGTACATATTCTGCAGCACCCTGTGTCCTCATACCCCACCATGACAGACAGAAGTCCTCTTGTGTTGCCAGAAGTCACCATACCAGTCCATGATATCATTTATTTGAGTCCTTTACTCCACGTGGGGCAGCTTCTCTAGCTGCTGCCCAGAGCAAGGCTACACCCATCTGTCAGATGTGGTTCATCTCTCCATGGGGAAGAACCACAGGAACAGCTGAAGGTCAGGTTTGAGAGGAGGCTGTTGGTGTTTGATTTCTGCCTGACACTAAAGGGATTTGTTAGGGCAGGAGCCAGCAAGGTTTGTCCTTGGCACTGGTGGAGTCCTCTTTCATGAATGGCTTCTACTCTTTCAATGAAGAGCACAGAAAATTGCCAAAACTGGAAGGGACTCAGCAAATTGAGGATACTGAGGAGCAGGGACTGGCTCCAAAGCCCTGTCTCCAGGCCCTTCTCTGCTGGCTCCCTGCAGCTCTTGCTGGAAAACACTGCTTTCAAGCAGCCAGCAGCTCCTGGAGTCCTGGGGGAAGCAGCAAAACAAATGACATCGTGGAAGGAGGAAAAAGGCCCCTGCACAGCCAGTGCTCAAGGAATGGGGAGCAGGATGCTCTGTGTGCTGTCACTCTCCCAAAGCTTTCTGGTCTCCCTAGGTCCCAGCAGGAGCCATGCAGCTGCTGACAGCTATTAATAGATGGGGAGAATGTGGGCTCTTTTTCCTACTGCTTTCTGGGATGAATGGTAATTACCCTTAATGAGACTGGTTCTACCTCCTACCTTCCAGCCCCCTTGCCTGCTGTGGCAGGGAGACACCAGCTCATCTGCTGCCTGCACTGGCTCTGTGGGGAGCAGGGCTTGGCAGCAGGAGTGGAGGCTTATCTCCCCAGGACATCCTGCAGGCCTTGCCCATGGATGATGGGCACAGGAGCAGAGGCAAAGCCTACCAGATGACAGGCTGCAGCAGCTCATCTCAGCCTGGTCTTTCCAATGGCACACAGGAGCCCTGTGGGGAGGCAGATAAATGATCCCATCTAACCCTGAGGGTGTGGGTGTGCTCTCTCTTTGAGATTAATTTAAAAAACAAAACAGGGGAAGAAATAATCAGGGAATCTGACCTGTTGTTATTGTTGGCATCCCCATCATAATGAATTGCACCAAGGTCTGTGAAATGGGGCATCCTTCCTCCACTGCTGGTGCAAAACAGCAAAATACACCTGGATTTGGCCCCCATCTCCCACAGGGCACAGCCTAGATGCCATGGGGTTAGTCAGGATATGACCTGCCCAAGGGAGGGATGTTTTTGATCTTGTGCCACTGCACCTCTGGCCTGAGCTCTGAAGTAGGAAGGTTTCGTTCAGTCAGTTTACTTCAAAAATACTGCAAAAATAGTGCACGAGGTTTTCTTCATCCACTGAGAATATGCCTCCCAGGAATCACATCCCAAGAAGATGGAGGAAAATGTGGGTGGCTGTTAAATCTTTCGTGAACATCCCAGACTCTGGCTCTGGGGCAGGACACCCTCTGCACCAGTGTTTGCCCAAGATGTTTAGTAAGGTTGCACTTCACTAACCCTGCTCAGTCCACCTGAACAGCCACAATGTCTTAATGAATCCTTGCTGTTCCCCAAAACTTGGCCTTTTCCCTGCTTGGTTCAGCTTAATAGCTAGTAACACCTTCCACCACAGGAACCCCTTGCTGTCACTGATCCTTGCTGCTTGCAGCAGGGTGAGAGCAAAAGGGCAGATGCACTATCCCATCCTACCAAGCTGAACCTCCCTAGGCAAGGCAGTTTATTTGCCTCCTCTTAGTTTTTAATTTCTTTTTTCCCCAGATCATATGTTTTCTTAACTGATTCTAGAAAACCTTCTTCTGGGAAGGATCTGTGCCCAGGGACCTCCTGGCTCCTGTTTGAAAAACCCCTGTCTCCTTGCTGCTGGAGTCTTCTCTCTTTCCCTCTCTCCAGGATCTCTCCAACGTCAGACCAGAAGATTCAGGTCCCTCTACTGACTCCCACTCAGCCCCTTGTGTTGCATCCAAGTGCCAGATGGCACTCTAGGCTCGGGAAGGAGCTGTGCCAGGCTCCCCTCCCTTTCTCTCCACCCTTCAATCTACAGAAAACAGACAGAGAACCAGCACTGCCAGATTTCAGGCTACCATGTTTGTGCCAACTTCCCCAGCCTTCAGCTCCAGTTGCAGTGGGACTGAATGGGAGGTACTGAAAGTACCCCAGACCAAGGGGTGCCAGAGAAAAGAGGAGCAACTCTGAAGCTCTCCCCTGTGCGCAGCTCTCTGCTATAATTAACAAGCAATGCTGAGGACACAAGTGCAGCCACTGTTTCCTCCATTCTCCCCTGGCCCTGCTTCCTTCCTTACTTGTTGGAAAATTTCTTGTTCATCCAGGGTTGCTCACCAACACTGGGTAACTGCCTGCAAAGGTAGTTACAGGTCGGAAGATCTGAAGGCTTAGAAAGCTTCTCTTGTGTAGGACAAGTGCCGAGGTCCCCTATATTGAAAAAAGGAGGAGGGGATAAGCAGAGCTACTGTCGTACCAGACAGTGGGTTGCAGAGGCTGTGGGCAGCAGAAACGTTCTATTTGTGAGCCCTGCTGGGAGCATGGGGCTGTGTTTGGACAGCAAAAGGAACCCGGGGAGGATGTGGTCAGATACTTCCAGCCTTTGTTGTTTCAGACAGCTGCGTTAGCACAATGCCTGCTGCTTTTGGCTCAGAACTGGCCCCTTGAGCAGTCCCTCCTTTCCTGTAGGGATTCTGGCACTTTTTGCCAGCTCTTCTTGATACTCAAGGAGGGGCATCTTCATTAGCACTGCTTGAGCTCTAGGGTCTCAGCTGTCACTACTGTGTTACAGCAATCCCCACAGATCCCATCCCCGGAGCATGTGTCCCCTCACTGCCAGGTTGCTGTCACTCAGCTCCTCGGAGGAGATCAGGAAGACATCTCCTTTAGCAGAGTCCAGGAAGAGACATGCACACAAACAGGCCTAGCTGCAGCAGTCTGGGTCATGAAGGAGGTATTTGATACAGAAACCCCGGTCACTAAGGTTTTGCTAGCACTCCTCCTCTCCACCTCAATTCCTGGGGAATGGGGTGCTGCTGTGTCCTTGCTGAGGATGCCAGCTGTGGCCAGCTCTCTCAGCTGTGCTGGTCACACTCCACCTTCCCTGTACACCTGGCTGCTGGCTGCAGGGCTCTGCAAGTGGACAGTATCACCTCACTCAACAAATCCAGCAGTGGATGTGTGAGCCAAGCTGGGGTGCCATGTGGGAGAGGAGAGCTGGCTGCATATTTGGTTGGAGGAGGGAAAGCATCTAGTTAGTGACTTCTATTCCTGTCTGGGCTTGTTGCAGACTTCACGACATTCAGAGCAGGTGTGAAGCTTTTCCCTTCCCAGGCTGGGGATGAGTGTTAGTGGGAGGCTGTTTTCCAGCACTCTCATGGTGATGATCCACTGGTTTTGCATAGTCTCTTTTTTCCTCAGGGTGGTCCATGCTTTGCGTTTTAGCTTGTGACTCTGTGTCATTCCCTTCACTGCCCCCATTTCCACCTATCCCTGTCGTACTGTGTTTTGATAAACTGAAGTGCGTGCAACAGGATAAGTGCTCTAGAGAGATGTGAAACGGGATCAGATCCTACAGCACAGGCAGAGCACAGGGAGATTTTGAAAATCCTGGGGCAGGCAGTGCAGCATCCTTCCTTTATGCGGGCACCCAAAAGCAGCTCAGAGGTCCATGTCCTTGTTATATTTGAAATGAGGGCATCATCCATGCTTGCCTTACTTACCTTCAAGGCCAGCTTGGCTATGATAACCCTCACAGAGGGACACCCGATACCCCTTGCATGGGGACACCCCTTCCCTTGAAGGCTGGGGGTGCTCCTTGGAGACTGACGGATAGAAGAAGGAGAGGAGTGGGAAGGGGTGAGCTCTTCCAGCATCCCTGGGTCAGCTGGGCTGCATGGGCTGGGGACATGGAGGTACCTGAGGAAGGAGGCACCTTTTCTGTCTCTCAGACCCTTGGTGTCCCCCAGTAGCAGCTCCATGTATCTTGTATCAGCAGTTGCAGGGTCTGGTGTGGGGCAACTTGTGGAGGCTGAAGGCGGGCCCTGTCCACCCCATCACAGCAAGGACAATGTTGGGGCAGTCACTGTGGTGGGAGTCAGAGGCTGATGGGATAGGACAGCCTGGGAGATTGCGCGCCAAAGGCTGCTGAGTTGACACTGTCCTTTGGTGCCCTCTCCCCAAACCAGCGGAGCCCAGCACCGGTAGAGCTCGGGAGCTGCCAGCTGCCATCACTGTCCCTCCAGAGCCATGCTCTGTGACAGATCTGCTTCTCACTGCTGCAACACCCAGCTCCCGGGCACTCTCTGGCCTCACAGCAGGGTGTGGGGGCCATGGCAGAGGAACAGGGGCCACAACAGAGCCACAGTCCCCTTTGTGTTCCCTTTCAGGGCTCAGCTGGTGGAGCAGGGGATCCCAAAGCATCATGCTGTGTGGTGGAGAGAGTTGGGTGCACACTGCCAAATGCCTCTGGCTGCAGCTATTTGCCACTGCTTCCTGAATGTCTCTGCCATGTCCAGCAGCATCGCAGGCCAGCTCAGGGAGAAACACTGGGCTTCCCTCTTGTGCCCCATCACCACACTGGGATTGCACTGGTGAAGGGAGCTGGGCTTAGCCCTGGCATGCTGCAGGTTCTGCTTTTAGCTGCTGAGCCAGGCTGTCTGGAAAACCCACACTTTTTCTGTTTAAGGGTCAGAACTTGCCTGATGCCTGCAGAGTGCTTTTGAACCCGCGAGGAGCAACCTGGAGCATTCCCAAGGACTTCTGTACTGCCAGCAATGTGCCAAGGCCATCTGCTGCCTCTGTGCCTGGTCTACCTCTGGCTTATGCCCTGTGGTGCGTCCTCTGGACCAGTGTAAAGCTTTCCATTTCTGATTTCTAAATCCAGCTGTACCCCTCTACAGTAAGGCCTCCAGTTCTGCCTGATAGGGCCAACTTATCCTGCTTAGCTGTGCTTTTTGGTTGCACTGCTTGCTGGGTCTCTCCTTCTTCCATCTCCCTGGCTAGATGCCCAGGACTGGGTGCCCAGGGTGATGCTGCTCCCCCAGGGCTGGGAAGCCCTGCTGCAGAGCCCGCACTTGCTGTTTTTTCTACAAAAGAAAGCCACTGTGGGAGCTCACTGGCCCTCAGATGTGGACAAGGGGGTCTCTTCTCCCAGAGCCTGACTCTGTTAGGGAGCGGTGGTGCCCATAGCAGGGACACCCTACACATCCTAGCTCATGCTGCTGCTGCAGGGCCGTGAGAACCGGCAACTCCTGGGTCACTCTCGGGGCAATGAGCTCCAGCAGGAACTCTCCTGGCTCTCCAAACCTCTGGTCTGTTCCAGGTGGGTGATTCCTGTGTTTCTAATAAGGCAGGGGAAGAAAATTAAAAGCCCAAGTGAGCAAAGCAGCCAGGCTGAGCCACGAAACATCAGAAATGCCTCTGTCAACACTGCAGCCGAGGCAAGCAGGCAGGCAGGCAGCTTTTTAATTATTGATGGTGCTTATAAATAAATGCTGGGGCAGGGAGGAGGTTACAGCAGAGCAGAGGAGCCACTTCTGGGTGGGGGAGGGAGCCTGAGAACTCGCTTGTTTTAAAGGTCATTTAGTTTTGTCTCTCTTTCCCCCCTTTTCTGTAAAACTCGGTGATATTTGAGTTGATGGATTGTCTTCCTTGTGCATCTTCTTGCACCTGCCTAACCTGGCCAGCCAGGAGGACGGAGAAAAGACACCCACAAGTGAGGGCAGTGAGAGAAGGAAGGGGGAGGGAGGGAGGAAACACTGTGTGGAATGTGGGACAAACAGGCAAACGAGGAGACAACAAAATTAGTAGAGCAGCAAATCCCAACCCGAGTGTAAATAATTCTTCACCATGTGAAAAGAAGGTCTACGTAGGCTCAGATTTATCTCCCTGTTCCTGGAGCTCAAGCTTAGGCAACCTCTGATGCAAAGCAAGAAGAAAGTGCGTGACACAAGGCTGGGCAAGGACTAGGAGATGCAGGGATCTTGGTTGGGAACTGGAATAGTAACCCAGTGTCTGCATAGCCTCAGGAACTTCTGCAGCAGGCTCAGGGTGGAGTGTCTCAGAAAAAACAGACTATCTGATGGCAATAGCTTTGGCATTGGGATCCCACAGCCAGCTGAAAACATAGGAAGAGTTTTGAACTGGAGTTGCAGCAGTACTTTGAGGCTGACAGCCCCCATGGGAGTCTTAAGTGATTGTGGATGGTAGGACTTCACAACTTAGTCTGAAGCCCTCCAGCTTGCAAAAGTGACACACAGGCACTTTGTGCAATATGGACTCAGAGGAGATGAGTCTAAGCCAGTCTACACCACAGCAGACCCTACAGGGCAGGGTCACCTTCTATTCCTCCTCCAGCCTCAAGGGAGCCATTACAGGTGGTGGGCAGCAGCACCCCAATACCTGGGGCTGGTCATGAGCATAGCTTTGCTCATCTTCCCACGAGGGCCTGCCATGTTTGCACAATTGCAGGATGAGCAGCTCTGCAGTGCACAACAGATGCAGCTCTGCAGTGCACAACAGATGCAGCAGCATGCAGATCTCTGGATGATGGATCTGGATGCAGCCCAGGTAACACCACAACAGCCTCACTGCATACCCTCTGTGTTGACATCCTGGGACCCCACAGCCATCCTCCAATAGACTGAGACCCAGAATGACATCAATAAATCAAAATTCATCCCTCCATGGAAATGAGGTGTGCCCTTTCAGAAGGGTGGGCTCAGTAGCAGGGTGCTCCTGACAGCAGTTGGGATGGCAGTGGGGAAGATGTAGGGGGAAGAGGAACCCTTTTCCCAGCCCTGTGGGTTTTCCTGGTACTTTCTGGAGGAGAAAGTTGTAGCTGAGCAAATCATGCCTCTGGGCAAGCAGCACAGAAATGCCAGCTGCAATCCAATCTGAGGAGCTGACTGCAAGGCGCCAGCGCTCTCGCGCAGGGAACTGGCTGGCCGTGAAGGGCATGCAGCAAAGGCGAGCTGTTGGGATTCCCCACAAAATGCCTCTCCTGCCTCCTCAGGCTCTCAGTGTGCTGCTGTGGGCAGTGTTCTGCTGCAGTGGAAACTTCTCTTTCCCAGGAATGCTCCCCAGAAGCTGAGGGCCCAAGACCAGAGGGGTGATTTGGCCAGGGGGCTTTCCTGCCCTGCCCACATGCCCTAACATGCTGCCTGTCCCTCAGCCGAATGCCTCTAGCACAGAGCCATCCACTCCTTTCCCAGGCATCTAGGACACAGAAGGTGAGCAGCAGCACCAGCTCGTGGTGGCTCTGAGCCACTCCTAAGGGATGGGAAGTCCCACCTTGTCACCAGTGCTCTGGGTCCATGGTTCACCACTGCAGCCTTGTCTGTGCTGTGCAGCAGCTGCTCATGTGTGGGTGTTGGCTGCTGCAGGAGCAGGGAGCCCACAACACAGGGCACTGTGATGGTGAAAGCCTGCGAGGGTAACGCAGAAACCCACAGATAGGTGGATGTGTGGGTTCCTGGATGACATGTGTGTGCATGTGTGATGTGACTAGCTCGGTGCACACTATCACTATGCATGGAGAATCACAGAATAGTTTGGGTTGGGAAGGACCTTTAAAGGTCACCTCTGATTCCCCACCACTGAGCTGCTTTTCCTCCCTGCAGGGCTTAGCTTGGACATGCTGCATTATGTTCAGTGTCTCTGGGAGATGTTCAGTTCCAGCTGTAAGGGACCAAGCTTTTGAGCCTGTGGCTCAGCATGCATATGGCATCCTCTGCATGGCTCGGCTCTGCCACCACTACAATCCCAGTACATTCCTGAAATGAGTCCCTCAGGACCCAAGTCCCTACAGCAGCCTGCCCCTGGGACTGGGTGGCAGGGGTGCCTAAGGAGAGTGGGCTTCTTGCAGGCACTGCCTCTCATGCTGCAGCCCAGGATACAGAGAGTGAAGCTCCTGGAGCAAAGTGGGTCAGAAGAAACACCCAAGTACTTTCTGCTCCCCTTTTGCTGATGTCAGGTAGTTGCTTGGGGTTGCAGGTGCCCTTAAGAGACCTCAGGGTCCATCTGGCCTTACTGAGGTGTTGCCAACCTGACAGCACCTGATCACAGCAAAAACGCTTTTGTCTTTCAATTAGTTTCCCACTTCCTGCTGTCCCTTCTGTGCATGTGTTCAGAGTTGCAAATGTTTGCCCAGAATACTGCTTGGACCTTAGATCCTTGATGGCTGTAAGAGAATGCAGGCTGCTATTTGGGCCAGAGAACTGTATTTCAAAATTGTGTTTCATTCCCTGAAGTCCTCCCACCTGATCATTGCTCGCCCTGCTGCTGACATGCAGGGCATGCCAGGCAGAAATGTGGCAACTACTGCAGCTGCAGCATGGGATGTGAATGCCTTGTCCCTGTGCGGCAGGGAAAAAAGGAGGACAGGAAGTAAGTATGGGCGCTGGGGGCTCAACAGAACAGGAAATGCTCTCTCCTGAATCAGTGGTGGCCTGGCATGGCTGCAGCACAAATCCCAGCATTTCTACGGCAGCAACCCACTTTATCAGCTTGAGGTGATAGGGGCGCCACAGGTGCCTCCACAGAACCACTATTTGGTAGGGTAAGATCCTTTTTCTTCTTTGATTACAGAGCAGTTTTAGTGCAACTGAGCTTATAAGATCTAGTAAGATCACGACTTGGTTATGCTGTGACTTCATTGATCCTTGCAGGCTCAGGAAGGGGAAGGGAAATACAAATTTCATGTTCATAAAAGCCAAGAGCAGCAAAGGAGGAGAAAGAAAATGGGCTCTCCAAGACTGCCCCAGCTGAGGCAGAAGAGCCAGTGCCTTTGCAGCAGGCTGCAGCCCTGCTTGCTGACTAGGTGGTTTTTAAAGTTTATAGGAAGGTGCAGGAGATGCAGCAGCCCTCGGTGCAGTGGGTACTGGAGCTGCTGCAAATACCCTAAGAACAGGAAGCCACTTTTCTCATGGGACACAGGAGGGGACAGAGCTGGAGTGCCAAGGCATCAGGCCTTAGCTGCTCACTCTTCACACAGTGCTGAGAGCCTAACAGTTCCTACAGGCGTGATGGACCTCCTTCCAACAGCCCCAAGAGCCACTGCTCCACGGTGCCTCTGTAGCAGCAGCCCTTGGCCCTCCAGGGGAATGACAACAACGGCTCAACTTCCCCATCAGTAAAGGCATTACCTTGAAGGTCAGCACCCAGACCTCTGCCCCTTAAGGGGCTGGACAAAAATCTACGAGGGGTCAGTGGTTTTTAAGCTAACAGTCAAGCCAAAGAGGGTTAATTACATAAGGCTGCTGCTGGCAAGCTCAAGCTCTGCTTTTGGAGCATCACGCAGGAGCAGCTCAACCCAGCATTCCTTTCCTCCTCCTCACACCTACTCTCCGATACGGAAAGGAGACATCATCTCCTGTAGCAGCTATTAATACAGTAACACAGAATCACTCTGGGAAAGCGCTTTCCCTGTAAGACAGAGCACCCCTTTCCCTTCCCACACCTGGTACTGCTGTGGCCCAAGTGAAACACAGGGGCTGTGCAACACTGAGCACTGATGCTGCTTTCAACTGATGGCACGAACCATTCCCTAGGATTCCACACACACTCTCCAGCACCTAACCAGCCTTGTCACAAGGTCCCCAAAGCCCCAGGCTAGATGTTCCAGCTCTCTCCAGGGCTCAGGTTCCTTGGAGAGATGTTACGAGCACCAAAAGTACCTCTGCATTCAGAAGTGGAAAGAAATTTGAGAAAGCACCAAGCTGCTCTGCTACAGCATAGAGGAAAGCAGATGGGGTCTGGGGTGAACAGCAACCTGCCCCACTGGCAGGGTGATGAGAGAAAGGGGCCTATGCACCCCTCTGATGGCTGAAATCGTGGCAGCAAGGGCAATGTCGAGAGACCTTGGCTCACAGACCCCTTTGCCACAAGCTCTGCTTTAAGCTCCCTGGCTGGAAACAGCATTTACTGAACCACTGAACACTATTGCTGCAGCTGTCAGTGCTTTGGGGGAGCAGGGGAGGACAGTGGGAGCACCACCAGACCCTAAAGGGCTTCCTTCTTCTTCCGAGTCCTCACATTTATATCTGGCACTTATCCAATGCAAAAACAGTTGCTGGCACTTTGCAAAGATGAGTAGGAGCCACATTAAGCCCCATATGAGATTTTGGGCTGGAGAGCCCAAACCTCTGAGATAGGGAAGAAAACCCCTTGTCTGCTAGTGATGCCCCTTAAGTCCACATTACCCCCCCACCACTCCTGAGATGACCTGTTCATTGAAGAGAGAAGGGAAATGAGGCTCTGCTCACAGCAGCTATTCACCCTCCCTCCCTGAGGCAGACAGCTAAGTGGGAAGTCTCTCATTAGGACACTGGGCCATTCCCCTCTACATCCTCTTCACCAACCCTTATCTGTGTGACAGCCATTGCCTGCTACCCATCCATCAGCACCACATGCTTCTAACCCTGCCCCCTCTCCCCAAAAGCAGGCAGCTACTGCCTCCTCCACCTCCCTTCACAGTGCCAGGCAACCCTACCTGCTGGCGAAATTCATCCCTGTCAGGCTGCTCTTACAGTGAAATCTGCTTGTATCACTATCCCATTGCACCTTTGCCTCAGCTACCGTTTGTGATCTCTATTTAGGTCAAAACTGTCTCTCAAATAATGTGCTTTGGCCAGGAGCTCTAGACATCACTCTAACAATGAAGTCTGAAATGTCTTTATGAATTGAATTTGCTGGGTCTGCTACTGCTTGTGAAAAACGATCAGTTTATGAGAGAGACCTGCTCACCTCAAGACTAGGTGTCCTGCCGCAGGGACTTACATGCTGTGACACAGCAACAGTTCTCATTCACACAATTCACCAGATCAGTGGTGATTTTTAGGTAGGAGCTGGGAAGAAACCAGAAGGAAGGAGTTACAAGGAAGAAACAGGGATAGGAACATTCATCCAAAACAAAGAGGTGGAGACTGGGATGATTCTGTTCCCTCCATGCTGAGGACTGGCTTCAGCACTACGCACTGCATAGCCTAACAAGCCTGAGCCCACAGGGGCTCAGGGGATTTCTCTTCCCATTTCTAAATTACAGTAGCATTTTTAATCAGAGGGGTGTCCTGAGTTCTGCAGTAGGAAACACACTTTCTTAGACACAAGTGGGTGCTGATTTCCAGAGCTACAGAGGACCCCTCTGCCAGAAGAGAAAAAAACGGTGCGCTAACAAGAAACATCAGGGGATCAGACACTCTCTACCCTTTAATAGCTTTAGGATAACACTGTGCCATCTCCCCATGTTCTCACAGAGTCTCCGTGCTGGTCTTGTGGCAAGAACTGCACTGTTCCAAGAGAAGGACCTGCTGTTGCAACTAGAGCTTTCCAAGGCTCTATCCCCATATGCTCACGCTGAAGAACAAGCAGCATCATTCTGTCAGCGGGATCAGGAGCAGGGTCTCTGCTGATCCTGGATGGTCAGAAGTCAAGTGCTCCAATACAGTGGTAGCAGCAATGTTCAGTGTGGGAGCTGGTAAACTTTTCAGACCAGCAGAAGTACATGCTCAATATCAAGTGTACGCAGTGGGTGCATACAGCTGTCCTGGCACTAAAGCATCACAGTTTACTGTGAGCAAACTCCAGTGCAGTAGTCAGGGCTCCCTGCATGCCTTTGGCATTTCCACTGCCCTTAGCAACGATGGGAGAGCCTCCCGCCTTGCCTTCCATCTGTGTACACACAGCCATGGCCCAGTCAGCAGCGGAGAATGCAGGGAGGCAGTTCTGGGGAAGAGACACAGAAAAGTCATTTGGACTGTGGAGCACTCTGAAGTGTGAATAAAGAAAGTTAAAAACATCTTCTCCTCACCCAGCCTGGGCACTCACTATCCTGAGGCAGTCATGACTGTGAGAATGACAAAGGCTGAGCTTACATGTTAATGCTGTGTCTTGCCCTTGGGCAAACATGACCTGGAGGATCCAGGGATATCTGTGCCCAGCAGAGACTGAAAGCACATCTGGTCCAAGTAGGGTCATCTCAGGTCCTGCCCCTGTGTGATTAACCACCAACTCTGGGCAGAATCCCAGGAAAAGCCTCAAGCAGGACCTGCAGACCAGTGGGTCCAATGCCCCTTTGCAGGCATGTTCCCCGTGTCTCTGCCAGGGTTCTGCTTACCTTGGACACCTGACAGGCACAGAGCACCTCACCAGAAGCCTGAGGGCTGAGCAGCAGGACTGATGAGCCAGGAGACTTGTCACACAGCTGATTCACTACCTTCATTAGGATCTAGGAGAGACAGGGAGAAGGGGGGTCAGGCTACAGCAAAGGAGACTGGCATCCGCAGAAAATGTGCCCAGCAATTCCCTTTTACTGTTTGCGGCATCTGAGGTACCGCTGGGCCAACAAGGAATGTGGATTACTCACAGAGAGGGAATCAGCTGGGACAGTATCAATGATGACAGGTTGGTTGCAATGTTTTGCTAGCAGGCTTTGTGCCTTCTTTTCAGCCTGGAGGGAGAAATACACAGCATTTTGAAAGGCTACAGGTGGCACAGGGTGGGCTGGATGGGGATATATGCATGCAACAAATATAAAAAGGGAATGCAAGTGCTGCTCTGTGGGACAGAAGGGAGCTGTATGATAGCAGAAATCAGGCTGGCAGACTGAAGTCTTCATGTGGAGACCTGTACAGCCCTCCTTCCTTGAAAGCAAGCAGACATGAACCCCTGGCAAAAGTGGAATAGACAGTGACCCATTCAGTCCCCAGCCTCTCCTGGACCTATACACCACCCCAGATCTCAGGAAGGCTTCAAGATGCTTCTACTTGTAAGAAAGGGATAGTTCTTGCTGAAATCTCTTGTCACCAATAAGCATTTCCAAAGGGCTTTCAATGTAAATTGGCAGAATAGAAACACATGTGGGAAGCCATAGCAATATTCACATAGCTGGGAGAAAGGCTCTGTCCTGCCACTGTCTTAGTGTACGACCTCGTTAAGCCCACTGTGACAACCATCTCATCTTTTCCACATATAAACAAGGAAATGATGCCTAACTCCCTGTTGGTGTTGGCCAAAAGTGCTGGTATGGGGCTCTCCATCCTCACAGGTAGAGATGTGGGGATTCTGCAGCTGCTAAAAGCCCAGCCAGTCATTCACTGCATTTTAAGCAACGGCACCAGACAATGCCAGTGAAATCAACCCAACACAGGGCGTGTGGCACTGTGTGTGATTATACCTGCCTTCTTCTGCTTTCTAGTGGGACTCTACTGACTGAGTGGCTGTGAAGTGTGACAGAGACACCAGGTCCACTGGTGTGTGCCACACAGTGCTATCAGCTGGCTGCAAGTCAGTGTGCTGTTGCCACAGTACCTGCTGCAGCTCCAGTTTCTTGATAGCTGTGTTGGCTGTTCGCTGTAGGGCTTTGAGGATGGTCTGTAATTCTTTTCTTTGCCACTGGGGCATTGCAGTGGTGGACACTACCTGCAAGACAATTTCCTGTGTAAGAACATTAAACTGTACCTCTAGACGTAAACTGCCAGTTCTCTGGGAGGTCAGGCTGGAGCCTGGTCTCTTTTCAGACTCTCCTACAGCCCATGTGATCAGGCCAGCCAGTCACTGTGGTAAGTAGCTTTCTTTTTCAGCTGGCTATCTACAACAGAGGCATCTGGGCACTGGTAAAAATCCTGCAACAGTAGGTAGCAATTTGCCCTTGCTATTGACCATGGTAACACGTTAACCTGGTAGGAAAAAAGTCACGTGCCTCAAGCGTATAAAGCCCGTGCCAGGATCTTTCTGTATGGGAGTGTAGTCCTTACTTTGGTCAACTGGCCCACTTCTTTGGAGAGGTTCTGCATCTCAGGAATAGAGGTGCTCCTCTGCTTCATTCGTTGGGAGACAGAGTCCACTTCCATAGCCAAGCACTGGCCTACTTCCCGGGCCTGGAGAGGTAGAAAGAATGCAAGCTTGAAATGTAGCAGTAGAAAAAATGACTAGGGATGGAGAAAGTAGGGAGGCAGCAGGGTCATAAACACTGAAGTGTTGCTCAGGATCCAGTGGAAAGACACCTACAGATGTTTTAAGAATGACTGTTCCCATAAGACTCTGAAATAGAACGTTCTGCTCCAGATTTGCAACCAACACTAGATGGTTACACCCCAGAGACCGAGCTGTCAAGCATTTATGTTTCCTCACTATCTTGCACCAAATCATCAGGATTTCATTGAGGAAAAACTGGGGAGCAAATGGCATATTAGAGCTATTAGCAAATGCGATCTTGAAACTACTGACTGAAGAAACAAAATAAACACTAAAACTAAAAGAAACTTTATCAGCTGTTCAAGCATCTTTCCTTGGTTCTTCTATCTTGGTGTATTTCTTATTGCTTTCCCCAACAACAATGCTGCCATTAATTAAAAAAAAAAAGCTATTACAGGCTTTTCTCATCAGTGACAATCCTTATGGTTTGGAGCATTTCCTCCTGCCAGATCTCTGTGCCCATGATGGTCCTGTGAGACTTCAGATCAGGACAGCAGAGAGTACATAAGAAAAGCTGTGGAAACTGTGAACTGCTCTGCCTAGCTAGGGTACACAATCCTTGTTTCAAGTCATTCCCTCATGCCTGCAGTCTCCCTTGTTTCATTAACACATGCACAGAGTTCCTCTTGGAGGCTTCTCCAGGTCAGCATTTCCAGCAAAGCACGCAGATGTGCCCTGCAGCTTTTTGTTCTTCTGCACAAACAAAAGCCTCACTGGGACACAGATGCACAGGGGACAGCCAGCCAAAAAGTAACAGATTTGCAGGGGTGGGCTTTGCCTTTAGTCTTTCCAATTCCACTGACTATGAGTCACTCTCCTCTGACTGCAGCCTTAAAGGAAATGAACAAGCTTGTGGGGCACCCGACAATTCCAGATATTAAAGGACAGAGTGATCTCACGAATACAATAGTAGGTTGCTTACTTTTTATACAGACCCAACCAGACCAGAATCACAGCTTAGCAAGAAAAAGACTAAAGAAAAGAAGCAAAAGGGCTGTAAGAATGAGGCCAAAGCCCTGTAATCATAAAGTGCAAATCCAACTGTGATAGGCAGGAGGTGAAACTAATGTACAAAGGATCACAGCTTCAAGTGTCAACCCAGGGACTGAAATTTATAGACCAGAGACTTTCTGATATTTTGTGCCAAATTTTTCTCTTGGAAAAGTAGGTCTGGGGGAAGAATGAAGGTCAAGGAGACAGAAGACTAGGATGTGGGTAAAAGAGGTGAATGGTGAGGTACAGCAGCAGAGCTAAGTCCAGGGGTGAAGCAGGAAACCAGATCAAGCACAGCAGGGAGGCTCCAACCAAAGCAGCGGGGAGCTAATCGTCTATGAGGAATCTACAAAGTTTGGTCCTTCTGGCATTGCCTTGACATGGCAGAAATCTCAGTTCCCCCTTCTTACCTGTTTGGCTTGGCTCCCTGTCACTGCAATGACACGGCTAATCCCTTTAACGAGCTGACGATCGCTGATGATGACCAGATCTTCCACAGATCCTGTCTGCAGAAGGTGCCTAAAAAGTCAGCAGAGAACAGGAAATAAAACAAGCTGCTCTCTTGAAACAGAAATCATTAAGCCTGCTTTCTTTTTAAAGAAGTCTGAAGTCCAGTAGCCCCTTCCCACTCCCAATAGCTCGAATCCTTTCCCATCCCTAAAATCCTGATGGCACCCTGTCAGGCAAGAGACAGTGGCATTGAGGCTACTTCATAGGAACCTCTGTGCTACCTGCCCAGCAGGGTTCTGTCAATGATGCATAATAGCCAAGTTCTGCCTTTCTTTCCTCACCTTTCCCTCAGCAGTGGGATAAACTGGGATTTCTCTCTTCTACTCAGCTGCTACTAAATCTTGTAGAAAGTAATCTTATGCCCCAACTCCACCACTCTCTTGTCAGGCCAGCTCACAGCCTGGCCAGTAGACTCCAGTCACAGGATAGCTGTGCAGTTTCAGGGCTCTGACAACTTCCCCTTTCCTTCTTGGTTGTTTAACATTGGATATGAAAACTATGGTGTCTCAGGTTCTGTTACCACAAGTAATCATTTCAGACAGCTTCACAAGAATTGATCATCTCTACTCCCATGCAGTTTCTTGTCCCACTACTCCCACAAGAATGATCTCATGGCTAGAAAATTGCTCATTTTCAGCTCTATCTGCTCAAAGGCCAATTTGTTCCTGATTTTTCTTCTTTTTTTGTCAGCACTGTCCTAAGATTGATTAACTTTTCTTCTACTCCCATTACTGCTAAAAGCAAAAAAGAGAGTGAAGATAATTAATTAAAATAATCTGAGCAGTCTCAAATTTGCACAATGATCTTGGAGTCTCCAGCTGGGTCCCCAGCCCTCCTGCATCCCCAAAGGCAAAGCACTGGTGTGACAGGCCACACACACCTTTCCCATACCCTGTTGGTGACCTGTGACTTCTAGGTTGGTTTCAGACTTTCAAGTAAGGAAAACGCTTTACATTTCATTAAAGTTTGCTCAACCTGGGGCTTCCAAAGCTTCACAACTAGCCAATCTTGTCCTCACAATATCTTCCCAGTGAGGAAACTTAATTTCACGAGGATGGGAGTTAAGCTCGCAATGACATCTCTAACTTCAGCCACCAGTGCCCAAAAACATGCCTTCTCACTGCAAATAAAAGTCACTTACGTCCCACAGCAGAGCTCCACAGAGGTCTGCATTGCAGCCTCGGAGTCACAGGTCAGCACACTCTCCACAGGGACCCCCAGAGACACTATCCTCACTGGATCTGGATACCCCTGACAGAGGAGACAGGGATCAGCAGCTAACAACATGGTCCTTCAGGGGCACTTACAGACTAACTACATGGCTTCAGGTGTTGGCCTCATTTTTCCCCTATTCTAGAATAGCCCCAGAGTCAGGGGCAGCAACTACTACTCCCCCACCACCAACCACCATGGGGAGAAAGAAACAGTTGGGTGACACTACAGGCTTTTGGTCCAAAGGGATGAGCAGAAAGCCTATGCATCACCAGCCTCCATGTTTTACAACACAGTGTCCTGAGATCTCATCTCTGTCCTATTTTCCTTTCTCGGTTTTGGGAGTCAATTCCCTCGCAGAAACACGTTGCGTCAACATCTCGTGTCCCAGATGATTCCTGCTGAAGGAGAAGGCTCATGAAGATGTGTGCTGCTATCCAGTCATACCTCATCCACTGCACGGAGTCCCTGAACTCTTTTTGCCAGTGTGAGGGGGACCTCAGCCATGTGCACAAGCTCATTTCTTTTGATCATATCCTGGACCACTTGCTCCACTTGTTGCAGCTGCTCCACAGTCACAGGGCCCTGAGGAAGTAAATCACCCACTTTCAGGAGAAGCCTCCTGAGAGGAACAGAATGAAGGAGGAGAAGTGGGGCAGGGCCACTGGGCAATTCAGCTTGGGCACACCACGCTTCCCGTGTCTCATCTTCTCTACTTGTAAAAGGGAACTGTGAGCATCATGGCCCTCCCATCCCCTCCTCCCATGAGAGATTAAGGATTTTTGATGAAGAACATCAGCCAAAGCCTTCAGAAGAGATACTGCAACGAGTGACAGGTTACCAGGGCCAGCACTCAGCCTGACCAGACAGCTTTCAGTTCCCAAATACTCTTACCTGGATGTCCACACCAGGTATGTGTCACAGCCAAGCACCATCTCTCAAAGACCCCTTTACACTATTTAATGTCAGTCCCATGACCACTGGCCTTGCTAAGCGTTTTCCTTCTGATGCCCATTCATCCCCTCAGCAAGCCCTGCTCAGGGTCAGGTCAATGCAAAGCAGACCCCATCACATCCAGAGAGCCAAGCTTCATTGCTCAGATAAAATGTGACCCATCTCCAAGGAATGATTATGGTGAGAGGAGAAAAATCCCTGGAGAGAAGGCCAGTACTGGAATGTTGGTACTGCTGAGAGCAAGGAAACTGAAGTTCGGAGTCACCTTGGTATCAAAGTCGAAGCGCAGCCGCTCTGCTGTCACATGGGACCCACGCTGCTCTGTGCTGTCACCCAGGACGTGACGGAGCGCGAAATTCAGCAGGTGGGTAGCGGTGTGGTTGGTCATGCAGGCCAGACGCTGTGCCTGAAAGCACAGACAGGAGGTTGGCAGGGAATGCTGGTTCTCCATAGCTCAGGGGAGTAGGGGATGGCATGAAGAGATAAGGGAAAGGCTGCATGTGAAGGGATGGGAGAAGATGGGGAAAGAACAATGGATAGTACAGCTGTCAGATTAAATATGTTGCAGGGAAGATATAAATTCTTTTCCTATGGGATCACCTCTGCAAAAAAGCAAAGGGTAGGCTGGATACTTTTGGACAGACCAGTGGCTCACAGAAAATTAGAGAGTCACTTGTAATGTTTCCTTCCCACTGCACATTACAATGAGGAACAGTCTCAAGAATACAAGGGACAAAGATCTGCTGTGTGCCGGCTACTCAGGACATCACAAGGAAAAGGTTAAGGGCAGTGAGTTATCACCTCATCCACAAAGAGCTGCACTTGGTCACCAACATGCAGGGTTTCCACAGCAGTGACCTCATGGATTACGTAGCCACCACAGAGATGAACTGACTCTACAGGGAAGAGTACATCCTGAGCAAAGAGACAGAAAGATGAATTAGGACACAGGGAATATCCAAATACCTGTGCTAGGTACCTGCTTGATCCGACCGGGAAACACAATACCCATTGATCCCTAAAAGACAGGGATTGGGTGGAAAAAGCAGAGAGAAGCTTGCTGCAAATGTAACCAGAGTGCCTCAAACCTTCCCTGCACCCAGCCACTCTTTGCACAACATGCTGAGGCTGCCAGCTTGCAATGGAGGGGCAGTAACACCACCCATGCTGATGAATTTTCCTAACAAGGATGCTTGTTCATGAGAAAATGGACAGCGTTTGCCAAGGCACTTGTCTCAGGCATCCAAGGTGCCAATTCTGCCTCTCTGGGCTGGCAACAGAAACTGGATCCCCACTTCAGCTTGGGGAGAAGTGCTGAGCAAGGCACTATCACATTCTGCAAGGCTAAAAAGGCAGAATCAACGCCCAGGAGTCATTATCAAGAGCTGGAATGTGGGAAGCAGAAAAAGCTGCACCTGTGTAACTTTCCATGAGAGGGTCAAAGCTCTCCCTCTGGCAAGGCTGAAGGAACATGCTGCAGAATTGGAGGTCCTTCTTGATGTTCTCGGGAGGGATAAGAGATTTTCCACTGGGTCTCAGATTGGGCACTGCTTGCAGTCATCCAGGACTGGCCAGAGACAGTTACTCAGCTCATGGACTCTCTGATCATTGATTCCCTCTCTCAGCATTACACTCCCAGCAGGCAAGAATACAGCACATTGAAGGGAGACCTAAGACTACAGTCTTCCCTAGCAAGATGAAATTGCACTGAAGAGACAACCAGAGCAGCAAGTACAACTCTGTAAAGTTACTGCTGCTTCTGCTTCACCATACCAACCCTGATGCAAAGCCAAGGGAACTGTCAAGAATCAGCATCTTGCAAATTGACACAGTAAAAGAGCTCATCACTTGGGGAATTCTGCCTGACCTCAGTACCCATGGCGGCCTTGGGTTAGGCAGCAAAGGGCCTTACCTGCTGTCCTAAATGTACCATGTAGCCTTGGTCAGAGTCTTGCCCGCCCTGCTCTGCATAGAAGTTAGTCCTGTCCAAGATGACACCGCAGCGTTGCCCTGCCCCAACCTCTTTCTGGAGACACTGATCTCTGTACAGCATCAGGACAGTGGCCCGGCATGGGCTGAACTCTGTCAGGGGGAAGAAGATAGCAGCAATTAGTGCATATACCCTGTTAGATTGCAACAGGAAAGGAGGCATCACTTCCCCATGCCAACCCTGCCAACATCCAGGCTATACTGAAAGCTGGCCCTTTGCCTTGGTAGGAGAGGAACAGCTACTGGCAGAAAGGACGAAAGATCTGTTAACTGGAACTAAGTCACCCCTCACTTAACTAATGACAGAACTGCTGAGTAGCAGCTACATAGGCAGGGACACCCAATCTGGCTCCACATGAGCCTGACAGAAGAAAATGTGGCACAGACATCTGCATCCTGCTATATGGCAAGCTTGGCAAACCTGCCTGATTTTTATGAAGAGATGACAGACACGGTGGACAAGGGACAGCACAGATGTTACTTTCCTTGATGCAGCAAGCTTCTAATATACTCTCCTGTAGGTTCCTTCAAGCCAAATTTGGGCAATATGGACTGGAGAGGTGGACCATAAGGTGGATGTGTAACTGGCTGGGCAGCTGGCCCCACAGAGAATTGCTCAGTAGTTCAATGTTCAACTGATATTCAGTTACTAGTAGAGCTACCTTGTGGCTTATATTAGGGCCAACACCATTTAACATCTTCCTTAATAACTATCCATGACAAAGTGGGATGTACCCATATCCCACTTGTGTATGGCAATGACTTGGCAGGCACTGGTTGATACACTGAAAAACTGGGCTGCTCTTCTAAGGCATCTCAGCAGGCTACAGAAATGGACTGACAGAAATCTTGGGGTCCTCGGGAGCAAGCTGGGCACAAACCAGCAGGGTGCCCTTTCAGCAAGGAAGACTGCCTGCCTGCTGGGCTGTCTGAACACAAACATAACCAGCAGGTCAAAGAAAGAAATTATTCATCCCTATTTAGCATTTTTGAGACCATGTTTAGAGCACAGGAAATTCTGGCTGTACATGAAGAAAAAAACTTTTCACACTAAGAGTGATAAAGAACAGGGAACAGAGAGGCTGTGGGATCTCTGTCCTTAAAGATACTGAAAACTTAAATGGACAAGGCTCTGAGTAACCTGATCTGACTGTGAAGCTGATGTTCCTTTTATCAAGAAATTGGACCTCTAGAGATCCCCTTCAACCTGAATTATTACATGATTTAGAGGCTGAGGAGGTGAGACAGTTCTGGCTTGGAGATTTCAGCCAATGTCACTGCTGGGTTTTTTCCTCCATTGTGCTCTTGCTGTATTATATATAGCTTGAATTGCCTCACCTTCTGCTTAGTATGGGCTGCCACCAGCACATTAGGTAAGAGGGAGCTGGTTGTGCACGGCTATCTCTAATTGTCTGTGACAGCCACACCACCTCTTGCTCTCTGTGGTTTATCTTCATGCTTTCCCTAGAGCATCAGCAATCTCAGTTAACCTAAATAATAAAGAGCCTGTGCTGGCATCTAGTGGTCTGCCACGGAAATAGCAAAGGCATTGTTTCAGACAACTACCTAACCCCTTTCAGTAACTATCCTTTATTCTCCCGAGCACACACACCCACAAGCCTAATTGTTGGAGACAGATTCATCTCTCGAAGAAATCAACAGTCCCTTCTTCACCACTGCAAGCAGTGGTGCCAACCCAGAGCTCACAGCCTTGACACCAGCCCAAAGGCTTCCTAGAGACTCAGCACCAAGAAAAGCACCTACTTTGGGATGAGGTACAGGGGCAGGGAAAAGATGCGCCAGCAAGGTGAACAGGTTTGGACCACAATGGACACCTTCTGCATGCATGAGGGTCAAGCAGTAAAAGTAGGCTTCTGAGGGACTCCAGTGCCCTCAGGCAGAACCTGCCTTACTGGTCACTTACCATACTGCCCGTGCTGCCCAAGTGTGTAGGCGTACTTCAGGGAGTCATCGGTGGCAGGCACGTTGCTGCTCCGCAGCTGAGCCAGTGAGTGCACATCAAGGTGTGTGTTTGTGTTCTCTGGCTGTGCTGCCTGTGGGCCACCAGCCTTCCGCTGCAGCAGAGCACAGGCACAGTTAGATAGGAGACACTGGGGGGCACACACACCAGTAAGTGGTGCTATAGTCTAGGAACAACTTCTTCCCCCTTTGTGAAAAAGGCTTGTTTAGATCCAGGCTGATGGAGCCTACTGCTAAACCAACTCCATTCCTTCAAACCTCACAAGCACTCAATACCACTCTGTGCTGGCCTTGAGCCAGGCCATAAGCAACAGCTAACGCAACCTCCCTGGCACAGCTTGCTGTGTAGCTGCGAAACTTCCAGGCCATTAAAGCTCAGGAGAGCAAGGCCTTGAACCAATTACTGCACAGGTGGGGTGGGCAGCACAAGTCTTCCAGCACCACAGAGGCCAAGGAGATTTTGTAAACTCTTCATAAGTATTGCTGCTTGGGCTCTCTAAGCTGGCTCTGCTTTGTGAGAGAAGTTGGACTACATGTAGACTCACATGGCACTCTCCTAATCTATGTAATTCTCTTATAACCTTCACTCCAGCATAATAAAACACTTCTACCAACCTGAAAAAAATCACCAGCCAACACTTCTCAGTCCCACACTCACAAGCAAAGGCATTGTGATGACACTGCTATTTCAGACCCCTTCAGGGACAAGCCATGTGGCCCTATGGTGCATTCAAAGAGACTCAGCAGTGAAAAGGATTCTACTTCCATGTTCACAGGAGAGAGAGAAAGCTTTGAATTCTTCTGATACAGTGAGTCTCCCTCTCACCTGTGCATCTTCCAGAGCAAGTTTGTTAAAGGCAGCTGAATCCAAACTGATTCCCTTTTCTTCAAGCATCAAGTCAATCAGATCCAGAGGGAATCCTAAATTCCCATAGAGAGACCAGGCTACTTCAACTGTAAGACAAAAAGGACAGGAACTCTGTGTGAATACAGAAAGCAAAGGCATCTCAAGATTTGGATGGGACCAATCTAGAGTGTGCCTTGGTAACTGGATTCACCTGTGTTGTGTGCAGCTGCACAGCCAATGGGAAAGAGACGCCATGCTGTTCTTGTATGGGATTGAATATTAATGATGCTCCACAGCCCCATTCCTGCTAAAATTCAGTGCAGCACATCTAGACAGGCAACCACACTGGTTGGGTTCTGCACTGCTCCTTTCAGCTGTGTCTTGTAAGGACCTAGTTATCAGTCAATAAAGCAGCAAGGGAATGTTTCTAACTTTCCTGGTGCCCAGTTCGTTGTGAGAACAATGTACTAGAAAACAACTGCAATGTGGAGAAAGAAGCAACATCTGCTCCTCTGCCTGGAGCTATAAAGTCACAAAAGACGTGGGGGAGGCAGACATCCACCAGTTTTGACTGCAGTGCTTGTGAGGATCAGGATCTGGAGCAAAGTGTCTCTAAATGCAGCTTGTCAGAGGGAGACTGACCTGGGAAATTCGTGGAGGGCTCCATCTGCTGCACTGTCCGCTCGATGATGTGCCTCCCACGCTCGAGGGCGGACAGAAACGCGGCCTCATTCTCATTGATGATATCCATGATCTGCCCAAGGATCAGAAGAAGGGTTAGCCACAACATGTCAGGGAGTTCTCCTGCTCAGCTCAGCCCTGCTCAGTCAGCTCAAAGCAAATCAACTAGACTTTTTGTTCTGCAAGTATCCATCACAACATGTCTCCAATGCACTATTAAACAGTGCCAAAGTCATTGTGCGTCCTGTCATCGCTCCTGTCAAGGAAATATTGGCCATACACCTGGGTAAAGCTTTAAGTTGACAAATGGTCTCTGTCAGACATTCACGTCTGTGACCCAATTACAACTGTATGTCTGGAACAGCCAGAGAAGTTGCTTGTCATAGCAGCTGTCAGCAGAAGCAACTCAGTTCTAGCCTTAAATCACCAATCCACTTTAGACAAAGGGCACCCAGGCTAGGACAGGCTGTCCTTGCACTCAATAAAAGAACTCCTGTAGGTTTTTTAGAGCAACAGCTGCCTTACACCAGGACACGAAGTCCCTGGTAAGGATCTAGTTGAGTTCCCACACAAAAATCTGCCACAGATACTTCTTGTGCCTAGCACATTTCAGCCCACCCACAAGAACATGGCTATGGAGGAGGCTATGCAAACTCCTCCAGCTAAGTCCCAAGGAAGGGCTGACTGCTGCTGCTGAGAGCACTGCCTCACAAAGACAGTGAGATGGAGGTTTCTCTCCAGGGGATTCCACATTGCTCACCTGGTCTGTATTCTTCGTCAGCTCTGGATAAGCATCTCCCTGTGGAGTGAACCTCAGTTAGTGATAACATTCTCAGCATCATCCTCAGGGAATCTCAGAGTATGCCACAAACATTATAGAGGTTTCTTAGGCAGGTGCATGTGAAGGGAGCCCCAGTGCACAGCTCCAGGGTCAGCAGTGCAGAGCAAGAATCATGCTTGGACCATCTCCTGCCTGTCTCCCTGTGACTGGCCTCTGCTAGACCCTGCACAGCATCCCTTGGCCAACACATCCGTTCACAACAGGAAAAAAGGATTGTCTTTGAAGATGCTGTTAGTACTAACAGAGACCAGTTTCAGATGGCTTTCTCCAGATACAACACCTTGGAAGTCACTGCCCTTAGAAACAGCAACGTGCACTTGCATACACTTACATGTGCTTGGACTGACTGTACCAAAGGTCACACTAGGCCCCTCCCTCCCATCACAAATGATCAGGGGACAAAAGATTTTTACTGCTGCAATGCATAGCATCAAGTACACACTTCCTGGAGCTCCTTCACATCCAATATTGTCTCCTGACAGTGTGCAGGAAAGGGACATGGGGCTGAAAGGGACACGTGTGATAATCTTTTTTCCCCAAGGCAGCAGTTTTACTCACCAGCACTTCCACTACAGTAGGCACCAGGGAGGCCAGGAGCCCAGGTGGAGCCTGAAGGACTTCAGAGCAAAAGCGGACAGCCCTGCGCAGGATACGGCGCAGCACCAGTCTGAAAACGGGGCAGGATTTATCAGGCAGGCATGTGAGTGTCCCTGCCCAGCTCCCACAGCCAGCATCCCCCAGATCCTCTGGTCTGATTCATCAACACAGGACAGCTGCTCCCCACACTCTACACCCAGCCAAGGATGAGTCTGCAGATTGGAACCCTTTACATTTTCTCACCTTCCTGCCTTCCCAAAGCTCATGCACTCCCTATCTTGGGCCCACACCAGAACCTTTCCCCTGGCTGTCCATATTCCTTTCTAGACCTCACTCCTTCCGCCCTGTGCCATTTCCTTATGTCCTTACTCTGCTCCAGAGAAGCCTGGGTAGATGCCATCAGTGATGCACACGCACAAGGTGCGCACGTGATCTGCCACCACACGGTAGGCCATGTTCACACGCCCAACATCAGCATCCCCGACCAGACCCTGGTATCTGGGCGCCCCGCAGCTCTAAAAGAGAAAGTAGGAATATAAATTAGCAGAAACTAATGGCTGCAGAACAAGTTTCAATACAAGAGGCAGCCACTCACACTTGACGTCATGTTTCTCAACTACCTCTGAACCTCATGCATCTAGGTGTACTCATTAAATCCTTCTACAGCATTACAAACCAACACGTCCGTACCTAACACAGGTCAGCCAATGCCCTAGCACTGAGAGATTTAAGAAATTTTGGAGGAAAAATGGATCAGCAATGCCAATGATCCAGCAGATTTCCAACCTGAAATTCTCCCCGGTTTTTCTAAAATGTTGCTCTGGACCTGGCCAGACATAATCTCCTCTCAAGACATAACCATCTCAAAATGTGCATGTAGAGAAGGCTGTACTATGGTACCAGGCAAGCAGTCTGCATTCAAGGATCTTCTGCTGAGCTGTGATTCTGAGCAGAAGCACTATCACCTTGTGAATGGCATCCAAGATGGGAGTGAAGAGATCTGTGTCATAGTTGGAGCGTTTGTTCTGCAGAACTGCCACCAGCCTTTCCAGACCCATTCCGGTATCCACATGGTGCTGTGGCAAGGGAAGCAGATTCCCCTCCACCTCTCTGTCAGCCAGGCAGGAAAAATAAATGGCAAAAGAGAAGAAAGGGTCAGTTCATGCACAAAAAACAAAAGGAGCATGTAAATCAAAGCAAATAGGAGAGTGACAGGGGATGGAAACAGTGGGAGACCAAGCAAAAGGAAGCTCAAGGGACAAGACTAACAGCAGCCTGCCTTGGCACTGTCAAACAGCAAGGATCTGACCATCAGACAGTCGGGATAGGCTGTAATGTAAGGAAAAAGGCCTTCCCTGACAGGGCCAAAGGCCTTCTCCTCCTTCTGCAGGTTTCTCTGGGCTGCTGCAAACCTCAAGAGACCTCTGAAATGCAGCAGTAAGGGAGAATAGACAGCAAAGGTTGAAGGAGGACAGGGCAAATAAAGTGAAGCAGACCAATAACTACACTGGAACATCCTCCCAGCTTCCCTCTTGCTTCTGGAAAGCAGTGGGATGTCAGAGTATACACATATGATTTTGGACTCAGACAAGAGGAAAAGGCTTTGGAGTTCAGACAAGACACCTGGTACCTGCTGTACTGCATGAAGACCAAGTTCCAGATCTCCACTACATCAGGGCTGCCCTGGTTCACCAGTGCTGCAGCATTTCTGCCACCGCCCACATGGTCATAGTGTATTTCTGTGCATGGACCACAGGGACCTGTGTCCCCCATCTCCCAGAAGTTGTCCTTCAAGGGGAAAGGAAGCACGTGACTGGCAGGCACCCTGGAAAGGCAAACAACAGAGGTGGTAGCCCTGAGGCATACGCACAAAGCACACAGTAGCCTAGATCACACAGAAAGTTGGAAGGGAGGAATACTTTCTTCCCACTGTAGACTCAGTAAGCAAACATTGGAATTCCTCTGCTTCTGTTCACACAAAATTACTCTTCTTAGCAAGAACAAGCTGGGCTAAACCAGACAGGATCCCACTCTGCCTAGAACAACTGGCAAACACAGCCTGGCCCCTGCTGAGGGAGACATGCTCTCCACTGGGTCTGTGGAGCACCTTCCTCCTTGGAGCAGAGGCAAGACCTGATCACAACAGACAAGACTGTACACCAACAGTAGCACAGAGCTGGCTGCCTTGGGTTCAAAGCCCACACAGAGCCTGGAACAAGTTTCCAAAGCACAGCACTGTTCTGCAACGGCTTCACCCTCTCACTAGCAATCGCTAGCTTTAGGAGAACATGCTCTCCACAGCTCATGATGGAGAGAAAGCAGAGAATTAAAGATAGTTCACATACTTCATCCAGGCCAACCAGTGTCAGGCACATAGCTCCCCTAGTGATACCACCTAAGAATGAGCTTAAAGGTCAAGTGCCCTAGTCAGAGCCCAGCTGACTTTTATCAGCCCAAACAAACCAGAAACAAAATAAGTTTGAACCATAACTTTTGGCCCCCACATCAACTAAGAATTAAATGGGAAACTGTGAAGATCGAAATGTCAGCACCTGCTGATCAGAACCTTTCTCTAACACACTTACCCCAGGCGGAGCCACACATCCCTGCACTCCTCATCCGCACTCAGCCCCAAGGTAGAGTCTCCGCCAAAATAGGTGACGTAGAGACGATCTTTGGGGATCTCGTAGACCTCTGTCAGGAGCTCCCAGGCCATGCTACATGCCTCCTCCTGAGCAGGTAGGGAACAAAAATGAAGCACTGTAAGCCAGGATGCATAGTGATGCAGGAAGGCTCTTTAGAATGGGAGTGAAACACCAAAGAAGTTAATTTCAGCTGCTCTCTCCCTTTCCAATCTTAAGGTTCATTTCAAAGAGCAGGATGAGGGTCAGGAGAGTGAGACAGCTCTCTGCTGCCTGTGAAAAGCTGGCACTCCTAAATTGTTGTAAATCACAGCTTGATTTACTTCTGTGTGTTTAACAGCAGAGTTCCATGGATTATTTTCTTTCCAAGGGAAAAATATACTCACTAACAAAAAGTAGCATCCTTTATCCTTCTTCCCTTTTCAAACTTCCTAGTAATAAGCATCAAATGAACTGGTAACCTCTTTTCACCATATTAAATGGTCTACACTGGCATTCTCACAAAGAACTTCTATTTGTGTGTGTTGTTCACAGCTTTGACAGGCTTCGAGGGCACGTTTAATGACAGAGCCCACCAGCTGACCACTTCTGCTCCAGGCCACAGAGCTCCCAAGGAGTAATAAGGAGCTTACCAAAATGTCTTCTGCTGACAGTCCTACAGCACTACAGCGCAGCTCTGAAAGAAAGGTCACGTTTTCCCCTGGAGAGGGTTTGCTCCTATCACCTCACCTTAAAGTAATCTCCAAAGGACCAGTTCCCCAACATCTCGAAGAACGTGTGATGGTAGGTATCTCGGCCCACATCCTCCAGATCGTTGTGCTTCCCTCCTGCACGCACGCACTTCTGGCTGTTCACTACCCGTTGGTACTGCGCCAGCTCGCTCCGGGGGTGCACCGTGCCCAGGAAAATGGGCTTGAACTGGAAACGAGAGACACCTGCTATTGCTAGATGCCACCCAGAGCGGGGGGACAATGCCTGGGGCTCTTGAAACACAGACACAGAATGGGTCATGACCACCGTGGGTCATCTGATACAACCTCCCTGTTTCAACAGGGTCGCCCTAGAGCGCATGGCACAGGACTGTGTCCTGACAGTTCTTGAATATCCCCATCAAGGGAGACTCCAATGGCACTTTGGCACTGCGAGAGGCGACCGGGAGGGCAGCGGCGCGGTCAGGCCAGAGCACTGCCGGACACCTCCGTGACAGGACGCTGGCGGAGGCGGGCCGCGCTCCTCTGGAGACACCCGGGGAGCCGGAGCCGGGGACGTGCGGGAGCGGGACGCGGCGGAAGCACCTGGTTCATGCCCGCATTGACGAAGAGGAGCCGCGGGTCGCCGCGGGGCCGCACGGGAGCCGAGGGCACGCAGCGGTGGCCGTGGCGCTCCTGGAAGAAGCGCAGGAAGGCGGCGCGGATCTGCCCCGCCGGCGGGCAGCCGGCAATGCCGCGGCGGGGGCTGCAGGGCCAGCGCCACGGCACCAGCAGCAGCAGCCGCCGCCGCAGCCGACCGGCCGCAGCCATAGCGCCTGAGGCCGGACAGCGGCGCCGGGGCGCCCGGAAGGGGCGGTGCGGGGGCCGTGCCGGGGCCGGAGGGGCGGGACACGGAAGAGCGCGGCGGGACTGCGGGGAAGCACCGTGGGATAATGGGATAGCGCCAGCGGCCCGGAGGGCTCCTGCGGCGCACGCGCGGGGCCGGGCGGCGGGGCGGTGCCTCGTGTTCCGCCCCGCGCGCGGCTGCCCCGTCACTGCCGCCGCCGCCATCCCTCCGAGGGGAGCCATGGCCGTGCGCGGGGTGCCGCGCCTCGCCTGGTGCCTCCGCCGAGTCGGGGCCAGCTGCGACTGGCTCCTGCTGGAGGCCGGCACGCAGGTGAGCCGGGCCGGGCCGGGCTGGGCTGGGCTGGGCTGGGCTGGGCTGGGCTGGGCTGGGCTCCCCGCGGGCCCCTCGGAGGGGGCGGGTGGGTGGCCGAGGCACGGCCCTCGGAGCCGGCCCCCAGTGCCGGCAGCCAGTGCCGGCCCCGCTTAGGCTGAGCTCTGCCGCGGCCGGCTCCGCCCTGGGCAGCGGGCGAGCGGCCCTCGGAGCCCTTTGTTTCGGGAGCTTCGTTGTTCCTTATGGCGCTTCCCAGGAGGAGAAAGCCCCGTTTAACGAGCAGCCGCCGCTCGTGGCCGTTCGGAGGGGCCCCCCGTGCCCCCCAGCGCTGCCCCGGCCTCCCCGCGGGGCGGCCCGGGCGGGCGCGTTGCAGCCCCGGAGACGCGGAGGGAGCGCAGGGCGGGTCCGGGCGCTGCAGTCGAGTCTTAGGTTGTTATTATCTTTAAAAGTCTTATGTCGTATTTAGATAGGAGTTGTTTGTGTGACAGTAACCTAAGTGCGGATGGGGGAGGGAGCCCATAGCCTAATTAACAAGCCGGTGTTTTGGCGAGGTTAAATAAGGCACTGCACTTGGGTGGTTTAAGGTGTTCAGGTGTAAACGAGGTCACGTTTTAAATATGTTTTGGTTGTGTTTTGGTGCGGTGCGGGAATCGTGATTTTAATTGAAAAGGCCAAATGGGCCCTTGTATTCTTTCCCTTAAACTCAGCAGGCAAAGATGTGTGGTGAGGTTGAGGCAGTGTAGGAGGAGTTGCTGTTTTGGTGGTCAAAACCAGGTGAGTAGTTAGGTGGTGTGGATGATGCTGTGGCCAACTCCTTTGTGTTTACGCACTGCAGAAGGTGCCCCTTCAAACTCACTTTTCAGTACTACTCAAATCTTAAGCAAATGTATAGTTTTCTTACTCTCCCATCGTGGATTTGAAGCCCTGAGGTGTGTAAGTATGCTTAGTGAAGGACTGGAGCTCATACATCTGCAGAACTTGCAGCCAGAGCTCCACTAATTGTGCAGAGAATGCCATTTGGGATGTTATTGCTCCAGTTGTCTGCATGGCACTTCTCACAGGCAGCGAGAGGGCTGACAGCATCCTGGTGCTACAGGTGTGCCAGGCCACAGAGCACAAACCAGTTTTACTGGGATTTAAATCAGAATATTAGAATATCATGAGTTGGAAAGGATCCGTGAGAATCATTGAGTCCAGCTCCTGGCCCTGCACAGGACAGCCCCAAAAATCACACCATATGCCTGAGAGCATTGTCCGGATGCTTCTTGAACTCTGTCAGGCTTGGTGCTGTGACCGCTTCAGTGCCAAAGGGCATGCCCAAGGCATGGGGATGTGCTGTGGTGTGCTGCTACTGCTGTGGGCAGCACTGAACTCTGGCAGGCAAGTGGTAACACGTCTTGGACCCCTGTTTGCTAAATGAACTTGATCAAGGGGAAGTTTTGTGGCCGGCCCTACTTGGTCTTGCTCATATTTGTGTGTGAGGCCTTGCAGATGGGTGTGCCTGGGCCATAAGAATCATTCAGGTGGCTTAGGCACTTCTCTTACTGCTGCAGGGACAAGTGCAAAGCTGATTTTATGTTTGAGCCCACATGAAGTGGGGACTCTTTATCCACCTGAGTTTCTGTATCTCTTAAAGATGCAATCCATGTTGACAGAACCTTAATGCATTTGAAGTATTTAAGAAGACGGGAACAATGCGGTTGAGTTTGCTTTTGTCATCTTAGTTTGCTTCCTTGCATTTAGTTATGACATCGGAGTCTGAGTTCTGGCTTTAAACTCAAGGTGAGACCTACTCAGGTAATGTGCAATGCACAGATGAATAAGAAAAGTGTACAGAAGAGGCAGTGGAGGAAGGTAGAGCAGAGATGTGCTTTAAATGGCAATCTGCAATTAGATGGGATTTAATAAGATACTGTGAAATGGTACAATTAAATTGTGTCCCTTCTTCCAGAAGATACTGTTAGAGTGTAATTAGATTATTTAGATCACTTTCACTACTGGTTATGAGCTGCATGTAGCTTAGATTCTGAACCATAAGATTGATAGTGTGATTTACAAAAGTATCGTGCATTTAGGGCAATGTTGTGTGTGCACTTTTCTGTGGCAGTTTTCTGGGCTATTTTTCCTGTAGCTTTCTTGTTCACAGACAGTTGAACAGATGCAGTCACCAAAAGAAGAGGGTAAGAAATAATATTCAGACCCACAAACAATAGTGCTGGTTTGGAGAAATGGTGTTTAGTTAGGTAATGACTAAAGTGGAACACGGATGGATTGAGAGTGGCTTTGAGCACCTTTGCTGCTGAAGGAAGATGTCCATGAAACTGTGAGGTCCATGAGGCTGTAATGTGCCTCAGAGAAATCAAATTTTCCTCAATGGGAGAGAAAGATAGTACTTCAAAATTTGTAGGTTTCCATTTTCTATGTACTCTTGAATTTAAATGCAAAAAACCCCCCATCATATTATGGCAGGCTCTTTGGAAATACCTATAAGATGCTAGAGTTTTGCTGTACTTAAATTTAATTGACATAAACTGAATTTACCATGTTAATGATTGCAGTTACTAAACTACTTTATTTTTAGGTAACTATAGGCCGAGGATTAGATATCACGTACCAGCTGGTGTCAAAAACCTGTCCCTTGATGATCTCTCGTAAGCACTGTATTTTCCAGCAGAATGCAGAAGGGCAGTGGACTGTCAAGGATAACAAGGTACAGAGACTTATTGAAGACCTTGTACTCTTTGAGATTGATTGAAAAGAATGCCTTGTTGGGATCAAGCAATGTATGGGCCATGATATAGTGTAATGTAAATGTGATAGAAGGTTCCTTCAGGAAGATTCAGTCTGCTGCAATTTGGATGCAAATAGTATTGCTTTCTGTATGTAGATTCACCTTTTGGTTTAGCATTTTTCAGACCATTGTGGCCTTACCAAGGGCACTTTGCAGTCTGTGAACCTGTTTTGTGTTGCTTTCTATTAAAAAAATCCTATGAATTTTGGCGTAGGATTTTATCCTTTCAAAAGGATAGTGTTCTTGTAGTGCGAATGAAAGAATAAGCTGGAACTCCTTATTGTAGTGACACAGGTGCTTTAATTATTATCAACTGCAATAAGAATCTGTTGTTAGAAAAGACATGCTTCATTTTCAAACAAGTTTCTCCTGAAAGTCCTTCTCAGCTAATTAGAATAAAACGTTGAGAGTCATCACTCAGGGCTCTCTTTGACTTCAGTGATCTGTTTTTTGAATTGTGATCTTGCCACATTCTCATTCGGACTGAAAACTGTAAAATGAGTAATTTGCTTTAAAACAGCACTGGTAGAAGAAAAATGTTCAACAAGCTTTTGTGCTGTTTTTTCCCTTCAGACTTCCTTCTTTTTCTTCTGCACTAGCATGCATGTTAAAATGTTGGTCTTAGTGCTTGTACACAAAATCTGTATTGCAAGAATAATGCACAGTAAATCATGCAGTGTAGCAAATAATAAACAGAACACCCAGCCAATAACTTGGATATTGCAAGGTTTATTTAAAGAGGTGCCTTATTCTTATTGCAGCACTGAAGAGGTTGGATATGTTTACAGTTGCCAGAAATAACCTGGAGAGGAGTTTGTAAGTACATATTAAATTTTGCTGATTCTGTGTTTGTTGGCAGAGTCTAAATGGAGTCTGGCTTAACAAACAGCGCCTGGATCCATCAAAAGTCTATCCTATTGCTGAAGGAGACCGTATCCAGTTGGGAGTGCCTTTGGAAAACAGAGAGACTGCTGAATATGAGTATGAAGTAATTAAAGAGGAATGGGAAAAAATAAGACCCTTTTTAGCCCAAAGAAGTGACCTGGGGAGAGCTAAGAGTTCAAGAACTAAACGTAAATTTAGTTCGGAGGAATTAGAGACATCTGGATCAGAAGGCCCTTCGAACTCCAGATGCAAAAGAGACAGAGTGTCCTGTGACAATGACCCTTTGGATAAATCATGGGAACGGGTAGAAGAGGCCAAACGGTTAACAGAGAAGATGGATATCAAGCTGCCTGCTCCTGGACCAAGTGAGGGGGATAGCGGTCCAGTGCATACTAGCCCTGTTCACTCCGAGAAAGCTGTGTCTGTCCCCCATAAGGACCAGAAAGGCTCTGGTCTTACAGAGTCGTGGACTGGCTTGAAAATGCTGAGGAAAACTCTAGTAGATGTAATGAAATTAAAGGTCAAAGTGCAGGAGAAGCAGACAGCAGTTCTGAATGTGAAGCAGAGGCGTAGAAAGTGTGCTCAGAAGGAGATCCTGGTAATGGAGCAGGAGCTGCAGGAGTTGCAGGACCAGCTGTGCATGGAACAAGAGCATCAGCAGCAGCAGGTGGAAGAGCTGGAGAGGACATTTTGTAAAGAGCAGCAGAAGCTAGAGGTATAATGGTGGTAATCATTTTTCCCTGTCTTCATTTTTATGGAATCCAAAATAGCTCTGAAACTATAGAGTAACGCAAATAATGTTTGTGTGAATTACCCCTGTTAAATTTTCATGGACGTACTTAAGTTGTACCAAAAGAAAGTGCAGAGATGGAAGAGATTTGGCTGTATGGGGAATTAGGAAAAAGGTAGGAAGTAAAGCATTTCAGTTGGTAAAGAAGCTTGCTTTGTAATAAAACCTGAAAAGTCTCTGCCTGATCTCCTGTGGTTACAGAGAGGACAAGTTGAAAAGTATTTACTTTGAGTGTGAATTTCTCTTGGTATATGGCTGAAATAATGTCCAGTTTGCATGGCAAATCCACTCTCTTTCCAAGTAATGAATTATTGCATACCTTAATCCTTGAAGGGATGGAGATTTTTTATTTTCCTACTTTCAAAGAAACCTTTCTTGCAATCCGTGTCTTCAAGCAGTACATGTATGTTGATAAATAGCTTTTTAGATAACAAACTGAAACTGTTCAAACTTGAGACTTCTCGAAAATAGTTTAAAAAAAGTAAAGATTCACCTTGGAGCGAGTTTAATAATTTATCAGTTACTTCCTCTAAAGTCTGCTGCTAAAGGCAAGATACCAGTATCAGAAGTACAGAAAGTCTGGAGTTCTGTCCTTAGGCACAGTGTGAAGTTCAGCTTTAGGTATGTCTGACCTCTTTGGATGTGCTCAAAGATAGAGTTGCAGCTTTTAAGCTGTTGCTGACCTCTTTGCTTCTACGAACATGCTGGTGCCTTTAAGAGCTAGAATACTGTGGAGGTGTTCCAAAAATGTAACTGCAAATGATATATCCATTTTAATTCTTCACAGTAAATGATAGCTCTAATTTCTGTGGTACACTAGAGTGGGACATCTCAGAGTTTTTTGAAAACCAGTGTTCTTTCTTTAAGCATATCCTCTAAAGCGAGGGTGCAGAATAGTAACTTTCTGTTTCTTGCTTTCTTCAAGTCTTTTTTTTTTTTTGTCTCACTTCTTACCCCACCCAGGGAGAAAAGTGGCAACATGGGGAAGAGAATCTGAAGGAGCAGCTGGCCCAGGTCCTGCAAGAGGCAAGTGGTTATGAGTCTAGGTTTGGTCTAACTTTTTGACTCGAATGTTTAAATCTTTCTTGCTGCTGTGGCCTCTTAGTAGAAGATGAGAACTTTGCCTTAGCTGACTGTGTAAGACTCCAGCCCCAGGAGCTGCCAGCTCCTGGGCTTAGCTAGGAGTTTAATGTATAGATACAGTGTTCTTTAATACTTTGAGATAGCGTGAAGAGAATAAGTCACCGTCTTGTTCCCAAGGGATTTCTTTATTAATTTAGGGGAGCAAATAAGGGAACTTGGCTGAAGTTCAAAAGCACACCACACAAGCTACACAAAAATATTCCACCACAATACTGACTCAGCATATACTGTTAATCCACAACACTTAAGATCCAATCCCTCCAGCTCCAAGCCACCCAAAACATCAAGAAAGGAGCAAAGAAAGAGAAGCAGAGAGAGCAAAAAGGAGAAAAGGAGGAAGAAGGAGAGACATTATATAGCTACCACTGGAACCTTGTGGAAGACCAGCTCTCACACTTCCAAGTGACAGGGCCATGACACGAGGCAAACACATGGTTTATCTACTCTAGTCCCTATGGCCAACCCCTCCAGGCAGCATCTCTGACTCACCAGCCACTCTGGGGTTCCAGCCTCGAGTGAGGGGCAGTGTTCTCACTGTCTCTGCCAGTCTGAGCCTGGTTTAGGGGCTCCAAGAGGTGTGGTGTGTTATAGTTTTCCCAGGCTGTTTGTGGCTGACAGCTACTCTGGGGCTTTCCCATGTGCGGTCCAGGGGCCTGCCATGAGGGATACAGATCCACCTCACCTCTGTGAAGTTTGACCCATCCCTTCCCCCTCCACGCACACACACTCCCCACAAGGTGGTTTGGACCCAATAATCGCTGATCTGGTGTCTAACAGACTGTAAAACCTAACTGAAATGAAAGAGTACTTGGGAGAGGGAATGCAAAGTGCAGCGACACTGGGAAGGTCATAAATAACTGTCAGTACATTCCAGTTTTAAGCTAAGGGTAAACTGCTCAACTCATATATACATATGAGTTTGGCAATGGCAATATTGCTCTTTTAGGAGGAGATTAGGAGAAATGAGTATGCTGAAACTTATGACTATGACCATGTATATTTAATAGGATAGTTTATAAGGCCACTCAGAACTTCTGGGATGGTATTGTTACAGCATCATGCTTTGATGGAAGAGCTGAGCCGTAGCAAAAAAGACTTTGAGGAGATAATTCGAGCCAAGAATAAAGAACTGGAAGAAACAAAGGTAAGGAATAAGTGAATTCTCAGTTTTATTCATAAGTGGAAAACGATATACTCCAGCAGAGAAAATAGTTTATTTTACATTTGTCTTAGTTCTGCCTGGCCTCCCATAGTGCAAAAATTTCTGTGTTTTGAGGTGGCAGCTGACTGGTTCCAGGACTGGGCAAGGATGCACCTTGCCCTGTTCATAAACTACTGTTGAACAGTTGTTACTAGATCTTTCTCAGTCATAAAGAAAGCCAAGAGCAGCTGAACTGCGCATTGTGCAGGAGAAATGGGCCTATTCTACTCTTTCCTTAAAAACAAAAAAACAGACCAACACCAACAGAAAAACACCCAGAAATGTTTGAAAAGTGAGGTGTTTCATTTTCAGTTAAAGTGCATATAAGTAAAACTGTAGTGTGACAGCAGTTGTATAAAGGTGTGTAAGACTAAAGCAACATGGAATTTGAATAATGAATGAGATAAGCCATATTTCTTCCTGCTCATGACACAAGGTGGTGAGTGGGAAATAATTAAGGAGATTCTTTCTGTGTCTTACTCTTGGAAATTATCATAATATCTTCCTTTGGCAGTTTACTTTGTTTTTTTTTTTATGTTATCTTTGGAACTCTGCTGCTGTTTCAACTATAGCTTCAACTGGAAGAATTTCTCTGTTATTTTTAGAAGATAAAGCAGGTACCTAGCCTAATCAGCCTAATTTAACACCAAACAACCAAAAAAAGATTATTGGGCTGTTAAATGCAAGTAAATAATTTAAACTTTTATGCTTCATTTTTTTAACATTTGAGGTGTTTTGTCTGTTGGGTGTTATGCTTTTTATATCAGACATCAAAAGAACTGTTGACTTAAGCTAAGCTCATGCCAGGAATGGGTTGGAAAAGATTCTGAAAAAGTGATCCAGCTGGTAGTTTCTTAGGGCTGAAGGGAATTTTGGTAGCAGCTGCTGTTCTTCCGTCTAAGTTCTCTGCAGTGCATGGGAATATTCTCAATACTGCTGTGACTACAAAGAGGAGGGAGGTTACATAGCTGGGTATTATAATAGGCACAAACTTGACATGTGGAGACTTGCAGTATGATTTTCTATTTGTACTACCTTCTCCTGCACACGTGCTTCCTGCCAATATTATATTGAGTAAAATCTTGTTCTTTGTTGACACATGACCGTATGTACTATTCCACTAGGAGGAGAAGGAAAAGGTGAGAGCCCAGAAAGAAGAGGTGCTGAATCAGATGAATGATGTGTTGGAGAATGAGTTGCAATGCACAATCTGTTCTGAGCACTTTATTGAGGTATGTTTAAACCCGTATGGGTTTGCCAGTAAAGAAGAGACTTGAGTAGCTTTTCCTAGTTCTGTTTAAGCAATAGTTAAGCCTGTTTCTTTACTTCACTAGTTTAACAGTCCCAACAGACCTGCAGTGTGTTGTTATGGGAAAGGGTTGATCCAGAAATCCATTCTGTTTGCCCTGACTCTTCTGGACAGAAAATTCAACTTTAATGTCTCCACCTGCAGAGACATGCTTAATCCTAAGATGCATATAAGCTTGGAGCACTTGTGCAGGTTTTTGAACTGGTGCTCTGAGTCGCTGCTGACGGCTTTCTTGGGGAGGAATTATTTTGTAGTGGACCTTGCTTTAAGTTGGATGGATTTGGACTGTTTCAGGTTTAGATATATGGAGAGGTTAGATCAATCAAATCCTGAACCGTTTCTATTGTTCAGATAAACACTTTCTTTGAGAAATTGGCCTATTTTCATTTGATTCTAGATTTGATAGGATATGTCTGACATGGAGACTGTTAGTTTTGTTCATGTTTTGCTGGACCTTCAGTTGCATTACGTTAATTTCTACTATGGGGAAACCTGATGTTTTAGTCTTGCTGTAATGGCTTAAGAGCTAGCTCAAATTTTAATTTCTGGTGTCTCAGTAATTTAAAATACTATTCTGCAGTATCTGAGCTTTTTCATAATTTATCCTCTTCAAATTAGGGAAACTTAGAATGAATTCATTTTGTCCATTTCTGCCTTGCTGTGACTTACAGTGACTCCATTAACTTGCTTGTAAAACTGGCCTGCCCTCTGGCATGGGAGAGTTTGTGTGTGTAACCCCTTTAAAGCTAAAGAAAAGGGGCTTTAGGCTCTCCCCTCTCTTTCCTTATAGGAAGTGTTCATCTAATATTTCTCTGTCTTCAGTATGTTTTTCCTTTACAATGCTTGTATGGGCATGCTGTGACCAGTGTCATTTGATTGAATTCCACAGGCTGTCACTCTGAACTGTGCACACAGCTTCTGCTCCTACTGTATCGATGAGTGGACGAAACGTAAAGTGGAGTGCCCCATCTGCAGGCAGGAGATCAAGTCAAAGACACGCTCTCTTGTGCTGGATAACTGCATTGACAGGATGGTAGAAAAACTGGATGTGGAAATGAAAGAGCATCGCCTGACCCTTATCAGAAAGCGGAAAGGTGAGAGGTGGGTGGATGTGGCATGATCAGTACAATCTTTTATTCCATCTATTTTGTACAACTTTCTTTGGCACCTATATACCAAGAAGATGCTCGGGGACTGCAGCAGAAACACTAGAAAAGTAATCCTGAGATCTCTTGAGTAACTAGCTTTACTGCACAGTAAAATAAAATTAATAAAAAGTTTGGAAAAAGACTTAAGTATGAATTGCACAGTCTAGCAGGGTATCTTAATTTAATCATACTGATGGTTACGCTGTTTCAAAGAGATCGCTAAATAAAAACAAAACTATATAGAATGGTCCTTGAATAATTGCCAGGCACTTTTAATTAAACTGCTGAGTACACAATTTCAAAAACTCAACAGGGCAGTGCCAGATAAGAAGCTCTGAATTCTCTTCCATGTGCTAGATTTATATAGGAAATCTCTGAAAGGGACATTGGTATATCATGTAAGTGTATGGCTGAACTGGCAGTTGCTCTGCCATGTTTATTTTTGTGGAATTAAAGTCACTGTGGCCTAAAGACATAACATCTTGCCTAGTTGTAGCTAAAAGACAGTGCATGGTGTAGATAGCTTTAAGAAAAACTCTGGTGTGGGCTATTCCTACTCTTCCTTCCTTCTTCCAGGTTTGTTTCTAGAGCACTTGACACTGGTATCTAGGTGCTAAAATGTAGACATCTTTTCCTGCTGCTGTTTAACAAATTTCTATTGCTCCGTTCCCTCAAGTAATTGTCTTCTTTTCGCTTCGTAGAGGTCAGTGCATGATCCTTCATTTTGCAGTGTGTCAAGCCTTTTACCTAATGAAAGAAAGATGCTTTTGAAATGTTTCAGATGCTCCATGGTGACGTAGAATGACATCACTAAGCAGTGCTAGTTCAAGCCTGAAATTAGAACCTATGTAACCATCTCAGCCCGATTCCCTCAGGAAATGCTGCATTGCTCAGAGAGTGCCTGGCTCAGCTTCATGAATTGCTTTCACCTCTGCAGAACTGACATATGTGCATGTAGGCAGAGTATGCCATAGCTCCTGAAGTGTCTCATCAGGTAGCTAATGAGGACTGGCTGCAGTGGTGCCTTCCTTGGAGCCCTCTGCATGCTAAACCAATGGTCTTCATCCTTGGTTGAAAAAAAAAGGAAATAAGCTCATAGTCTACCTTCATAAATGACTATCTGTAAGGAAATCGTTTAACTTAACCGTGACACACTTCAGGAGGAAGGTTAAATGGTTTCTCTGCCATCTTTTTATTCAGTGATGGAAACATTTTGATTGACATGAGGATAACCATGTGTCTATTTGAAATTAATTCCTAAGAAGTAAACCCACTGAAAGAAGAATAATGATGAAAGTGGCACTTGAGAAGCTGTCAGAGCTTACCAAGAAACTTTTCCAAGAGCCTTAGTAGAATGGGCACCAGAAGGACAGCTTGCAGTCTTAAATGTATGAAGGTTTTGATGGGCCTCTAAGTGTCCTGAGCAACTATTAATTGTGTGAGAGCTTCTTACCATGTTTTGTTCCTTCTTTCTTACCTGTAATAGTTAGCCAAGGCACTGTAATAGTTGGCCATTTCCATTGCCAGTTGTGTGCCTGTGAAGGGATGGAGAATATCTCCTCCTCATCTCTGTTATCTTAACAGGAAAAGACAGAGAGAACACTTAAGAAAACAAATAAACAAAAAACTCCCAACCCTTTGTTCTTTTAATACTGAAAACTGAAAAGAAAAAGGCCCATGCCTGCAGCTTGAAAGACATATCAATCTTCAGTGAGAGGCTATAATATAGTTTCAGACAACTGGTAATTAACACTTGTGGGTACTGCAGTCACAGCTAACTTTTGTATCTGTGTGTTTTGAATGCAGAGAAACAGAATGTGATGGTGAAACCAGCCACAGACAATGACAACAGTGTCACTTCCTCCACCTACTCCATCTTGTCGATAAGCAGTTGTGACAGTGAGGAGTCTGAGGAGGATTCTTACTATAATGAAAGCTATTACATTCTCTGAACACTGTTACTGCGGACTTGTTTGCCTGTGTGCTGCCCAGAACCAACCTAATGGTGTTTGGTTCAGTGCTGCTGGAGGAGCGGACTGGACACCTGGAAGCAGAGACTCTATGAAGAGGCTGGAGCTCAGAACTAGCAGCATTTTGAAGAAGTACCTTGTTTTTTCCATGAATATACAGAACCTTGATCTCTAAAACAAAATTGGGGTCGGAGAGAACAAACTGCTGTTATGCTAGCTAGTTGACCTACAAACCCTAAGCTTCCATGACAGCTTGTGACCCGCTTGGTGTAATGTAATAGTTTGTATTGCATCATTGCCCTTTTCCTCAGTGAATGACATGTTTAAACGTGTACATCAGCTTCCCTTATTTCAGGCAGCAGAGGGAATGGCCCAAGGTATTTGAGAACTTGGCCATCCCCACCAGCAGGCAGGAAATTCGTATGTCAGGAAAAAGTGCCAGGGTGGGTTTTCCCCTTGAATTTCATATGGCAGCTAGAGTCATCCCAGGCCTCGGGCAGTAAAGTAATAAAGGGTGGGTTATGGACCCTGTCAGCCGTAAGTGCATTGTGAGCTGAGCTACTGGTCATCAGCTCTCTTTTTATGTAAATAATTTTCCATTAGATTGGGATGAAGGATATTATATCTTCCAGAATTCCTTAGCTAGTGCTCTTTTCATGTAGTGTCTTTGGATTGCTCCCTCTTCAGGCTTTTGCATAAAGGGTTTTAGAATTGGGAAGCAGTAAATCCAGAAATTATTAGCAGTGACTTCAGAAACATTTAGTCAACAGCAGAGAGGAACCTCTGCCTCTTCAGAAGTGCTGCTCTCCAAATTATTGAAATGTCCTGTTGGCAGGGTAGGAAAGCGGGATCTGTAGGCAACCACAAGGCACAGAATGAAGCACTTCATTTTATTGTTTACAAAACATCACTGTTGAGCTGTGGGTTATACTACTCTCACAGAAAATCACTCATCCTTAAGAGACTGAGCAAGTCTTGCCTCATCCTATCATGTATTTGTCTATCAAGTTCCATTTTCCAGTGGCTTATGCTTTTGACTTAGCTGTTATGTGGAAAGGACTCATAGAAGATGGGGAAGCCCTTCTCATCTGTAGTTTGTCTTCGGCTATTTGTACGTGCTCTTTTGTTTATTTTGTTTAAGAACGAAAATATAAATCCATTTCTGCATTAGTCTTCCTTTGTGCAGCCACTGAGATGAATGTCTTTCTCCTAGTCATCTTTAGATTTTTTTTTTTTTTGAGAAAAGAGAGGCCATCTCATTTACTGACTTTGCTTCATGTTTGGACTGCTGTAAGCAGTGTGGGTACGTAAAGTTACTTGAAAGACTCTTGTATTGAGGCACTGATAAAAGACTGTGACTACCCTAATACTAATTTAGTAGGTACAAATCATACCTCTTACCTTCTTCCACAGGAAGAAAGATCCCATTAAAAAGGTGATGCTGTCCTTAGGAAGTTAGTGCATTCTGGCATTTGACTGGTAGGACTTAAACCGGGTGGGGGGGGGGCTGATCTGAGGGCCAGGCAACTTGCTTAAAATTTTAGTGTAAGATTTCTTTTGTGAAGGAGATATTATGTCTTGCACATTCTTCTTTCTCTTTTAATATTCACTTGCTGTATGTGCTTTTGAAAGTTTCTTTTGTGAATATGTGCTTTCTAGGATGTGCAAAAGAATGTTCCTCAAAATGCTCATGAAATAGGCTGATGTAAAACAGGCATTCTCAATGAAGAGGAGTAGAAGGAAAATACTCTGGTTACCTAGGACTGCAAATTCTTCTACTGTGTATCTCTTCCATGTTTTTTTTTTTTCCTCATTTCATTTTGTGAAATATATATATATATTTTATTATATTGGTGTTGCAGAGAAGGAGAACGCTTGCCCGGGTAACAGAATGGTAATCTTTGGTGCAATTTCTGAGTGTGTCCTCTTTTCACTAGAACATGAAGAATGTAAGTGGTGTACCAAACCATTTCCACTCTTATTGGTAGGTGCATAATGTGTAAAGGTCCACAGAGAGAGGTGAAGTAATAATACTGTTTACTTGCAAAAGCTTTTCACTGACAAAACCAGACCTGTGTTTCTAGCAGTGTGCTCTCCTTTGGTCTAAGTTCTGGATCCTTTCTTCTACTTGGTTGTACATCTAAGTGTCCCCTTGGAGACGTTATATCCTGAACATAACATTCCTGTCTTGGGATGGCATCAAGCGCTTCCAGAATTCAGGTTACAGCTGAGCTAGTCACAGCTGGTGCACAGCAGTCTTGATGCAGGTTCAAGACTTGCTGCTTTCCACTGGAAGACAGCTGTCAAGCAGTGTGTTAATCAAACAATTTCAGAGGAATACATTGTCTAGCAGCATCAGAGAAATAGTTGGGAAGGACTGCTAATGGATTATGGAGGGGGATCATCACATCACAGGGGAATGTTTAACTCATGGACAGAGCCCAAGATGAATCTGACAATCACATGTGCAAGAAAAATCTACCATCTTAGTATTTGGTGAGCCTGTCACAGGCAGAATGGGAGCTGCAGACAAAAGTTTATTAAGAAGGCCTCCCGTTGAGTCACGAGGTGCAGAAAGGGCACCCTTGCTTTATAAACTCCTCTGAGAGCAGCCTGGCTGGATCCAGCCTTAGCCCCAGGCTTTGTCAATGGCTTAAGTGTAAAGGATTATATAGGTGTAATTGAACCTTTATACAACTGTGTCCCATGGGATAGCAAACCAGATATATTTATATATATATATCTCATTTATTATGACAATAATCAGACAAAAATATCTTAATTGGAATTATTTACTACACACTATAGGAGCTATAACAACTATTGTAGTGCACTATGAAGCAGTATTGAAGCAATTATATTAAAGCAATTGTATTAAAGCTAGCAAAACCCAATTATTAAGTAGAGATTGATGTTACTCAACCCATACCAATGACCAAATCTCTTTTGCTCAGCCTCGAGGAGTAACCTTGAAGGGTGTCTCCCCCCAAGGCAGGAATCTCCACACATACACTCCAAGAAGGGGTATGTCAGAAGACCCTGCCGTTAAATTTGGGACTGGGCTTTTATAGTATAAAGTGACTGACTGTCAGTCATATGTCTCCAGGCCAGCTGTGTCAGCTCAGCAGCTTTAGGTATGTTATCAGTAGTATCACTTGTTTATTCCTTTATCTGGATACTTCACCAGGTTTATCACATCTTCATCTCGCTATCAGGATGTTTAACTGGTGTTAAGAAGTCAGACTGGATTCAGCATTAGTCAACACCAAAAGCAGCATGATGACCCCTTCTTCATTTACCACTGATAGCTTTGCAAATAGGGCATTGTTGTTTTCCGAGTTCCAGGCAGAGCATCCTGCTACAGATTGTTGCAGAGCCTTAGCACCAACTGTTATTTAACTTTGCAGGACATGTAACAGGCAATTTAATACTCCAGCTGTGCCCCTCTCCCCCCAGGTGAAGTCTGGGTTTTCTTTTCCAAAGGTGTATTCTGACTAGTCAATGTTTTATTTCCTCCTTGTCCTTCCCTCCTCCTGGTCCCTTTTGCCATAACTTGACCTAATCAAACACAACAAACAGCAACACAAACAGCAACTAGATAATCTTGAACTACACTTCTCAAGTAGGATCCTCCTATCCCTTGGTGTTACCATGTTTGCTTTCGTTTTTGAGACTAAGCATTCAGGCCTGTGTGCTGAGCTGTATGTCCCCAGGTTTACAGCTTAATGCAAAGTACAAGGCAGCTTACAGAATCACATAATCAGTTTGGTTGGAAAAGACCTCTGAGATCATCGAGTCCAACCTTTGACCTAACACCACCCTGCCAAGCAGACCATAGCACTGAGTGCCATGAACAGCCTTTCCTTAAACACCTCCAGGGGCGGTGACTCCACCACCTCCCTGGGCAGTCCGTTTCAATGTCCAATCACCCTTTCTGTGAAGAAATTCCTCCTGATGCCCAACCTAAACCTCCCCTGGCGCAGGTCGAGGCCATGTCCTCTTGTCCTGTCTCTAGGTGCCGGGGAGAAGAGGCCGACCCTACCTGGCCACAACCTCCTTTCAGGTAGTTGTAGAGAGTGACGAGGTCACCCCTGAACCTCCTCCAGGACGAACAACCCCAGCTCCGGATACGACACACGATAGACACACGTTTACCCATCCAACATATTTAAAAAAAAAAAAAAAAAGAATATCTGGCACTTTACATCGCATCCCGCTACCCTCACACCACGCCCCGGCACTGCCCCCGGCCCGCCCGCGGGACCGGGCGGTGCGTCACAGCCGCGCGCCGGCGGGCCGGGCAGGCCCCGCGCGAGGGGCGGGGCGGAGGCGGAGGCGGGGCCGGCGCCGCGTCCGAGCGGGGAAACGAAAGCGACGGCGGCGCAGGAGCGGCGGCCTCCTGCCCTCCCGTCCTCCTCCTGCCGCGTTCTACAAGCCGGAGCCCTCCGGAGCCCACCCCGGCCGGTGCTGCCGCCACTGCCGCCCGCTCCAGCGCAGCGCTGCCCGCGGGCCCCGGCCGTGTGCGAGTCAGCGTGGGGCGCGGCCGCCAGCGGTTCCCGCGGGCTCCCTCCCCCCGGGCGGCTCCGCGGCTCGGCCCCGGCCCCGGGGGCTGCGGTGCGGGCGGTGCGGTGAGGGTCCGGAGAAGAGCAGCAGAACTGGTGAAGGGTCTGGAGGGTAAGTGATGTGAGGAGTGGCTGGGGGAGCTGGGGGTGTTCGGTCTGGAGAAAAGGAGGCTCGGGGGGACTTCATTGCTGTCTACGACTACCTGAGAGAAGGTTGTAGCCAGGTGGGGTCGGCCTCTTCTGCCAGGCGACAGGCGACAGGAGGAGAGGACATGGCCTCAGGGTGCACCAGCGGAGGTTTAGGTTGGACATCAGGAGGAGTCCCTTACCAGAAAGGATGATGTGACATTGGAATGGGCTGCCCAGGGAGGTGCTGGAGTCGCATTCCCTGGAGGTGTTTTAAGGAAAGACTGGATGTGCCACTTGTTGCTGTGGTCTAGTTCACACGGTGCTCTTCGGCCACAGGTTGGACTCGATGATCTCAGAGGTCTTTTCCAACCTAATTGATTCTGTGGTTCTGTGCGAGGCCGGCTGGGAGCGCCCCGCGGGCACATCGGTGGTGCAGCGGAGGGCCTCCCGACGGACGGACGGACGGACGGACGGACGGACGGGGTGTCCCTGACTTTGCCCTTAATTTTTCTTGGTTTGAAATCTGTCGGGAAGGCAGATGCGGTGAGCGACCCTTAGTGGGGTTCTCTAGAGGGAGCTGTCGGGGGTAAACTAAGAGCACGTTAGCCTAATAAGAGACTGTCTCACAAAAAATAGAAAATGGCCAGTTTGTTAGAAGCAGGGGAAAAAGCAAAACCCTAAATTGAGGCAAGAGCAGATAAAGGTGAGTTGTCTGTAACAGAATTTCTTGTAGAGTGGAAAAGATTTTCTAGCCATAGTGCAGTGAGGTTATGGGATCGTTTTGCAGTCAGGATTGTGGGGATGAATAAAGCTTTTGGCCTTAAACTGCCCTGTATGTGCTTGCGGAAATAAGCTAGATAACAGAGGGTTTGAATTGGTCTTAAGCGTTCGTCTTTTCTCTGGGTTTATGTGAAATTTATCAGCCACACTTAGAAGCTTCTTATCTTGCCAGTGATTTCCGGTGAAAAACACTCCCACCCCCAACTGGAGCACATGTGTTTAATAATGTTCTGTTACAAAAGTCATGTAGGAAAGCTCCTTTATTAATTAACATTTCCAGAGGTGAAGTCAGAGTTGTTCAGAGTCTTTTGGGAGACACTGGTTCCACCTTGCACATTCTCCATTAGATTGATCTTTCATTTTACTCAGCCACACCAAAAATGTATCTTTGATTCAGTAGTAGTAATAATCAACTGCCATGTATTTAAGTTATCTAAATAACACCGAGCAGTCCATAAAATGATCTATGTCACTATGCTGCTGTACCTTACAGAAAGTTAATTTGCTTAATGTATGCCAAGTGTGATTATCTTCTTTCAGCATTTCAGCAAAAAAATGAAGAGAAGGACAGAACCCGAGTTTAGCAGCCCCCAAAACAAGCAGAAGAAGAGGCTGGAAGATTTGGGATTAACCCTCAGTTCTACTTCAGATGATGAAAATCAATTTAGTAATCATACTACTCAAGGTAAGATTGGAGACTTGGTATATGTTGCTGCAGGGAATCTAAGTAATAACTAGGAGTTAAACCTAAATCTCTTAAATCCTAATTGATAGCCAGAACTTCAAGAGGATGCTCTCTCTTTAGAAGAAAACTACATTATTTCTTTTCACAGCCTTGAATTGGTGTGATTTTTTTTTTAAGCTTTTTTAAAATCTCATGTAAACATTTTGATCTGGGAATTGTAGGAATTCAGATGTAGAAAATCGAGTTTGAGGTAGATGACGTGTGCATCATCCAAAGCTATAAAGATTCTTGTAATATATGAGCAGCATTGATCTTTTAAGTCCCAGCAGCTATTTCTGGTTTGGAGACTCTCGGTAGTGAGGAGTTATGGATGTTGTAGCATAAAGAACCATTGCAATCTTAATTTTGTTTAAAAAATAGAAAGAAATTGTTAATCTTACCATATTTTTGCAGATGGGAGAAATTGAGATGAACACAAAGGGGCAGGTTGATTTAGGCTCCTACGTTGTAGCACCATTTCTTTTGCTGGCTCAGTGTGATTTTTTTGGGGGGAAAGAGGGGAGTTGTGAGAGCTCACAGGTGTTTCATTTCAGAAAGAAAATCTGTTTCGGAGTTAACTAATTGCCTGCTTTTTGTTGGAGTGTGCTTTCTCACCTGGAGCTTGGGGTATACCAAAGATGAGGCGAGTGCTCCACACAATTGGTATCGCTGTTGCAGGATGCTTTAAACTCTCTCAGGATGGTACTTCAGGTTGCCTCCCAGTCATGCCTGCTGCTTCTGAGTCTTGGGATTTCCTGTGGTATTGAAGTGTTAGTGAGGAAGGGCCTGAACACATGAAGAAGCCTTCCTCTGGTGAAAATGGAAAGGGGTGTGTATGGGAGATAAGTGGGTCGGTCTGTGAGTAGCTGCAGTTGCAGGGTATTGTATGTGTACCTGATTGGCAAGGCCCCAGGTGAGTGAGGAGGTCAGAGGTGCAGGTTGTGAGAGCTGGGCTAGGGAATGCTTGGTGCACTCAGGGCTGAGCTAAACACCTCAAACCAAAGTTTTTTTTCATTTTTTCCCCCCTTTTGATTAATGAGTTCATAAATGGGTCAAAACAGGCTGTGACCCTTAGTGTTTAAGAAACAAGTTGATACAGTTCTAGAACAAGGTTTTTAGATAGCATAAATTGTTTAATAGCCCATTACACCCATTGTGGTTCCCGGGTAAAGAAGGGAGTTCAAGGAGAAGAACTGATCTCAACTGAGATCTGATCTCAGCTGAGCACGGCCTAGCAAATATTAAAAACAAGAAGAGTTGTGAACAGACTTCCTTAAGACTTATGTAGTGGCTATTGTGTTTAAGGCACATTATGGATCTCTGGAAAATAAGACACAGTTCAAAAGCAGGTAGCAAAGCTGTAATTGAAGCTGTGTGTTGAAGAAGGAGAATGCTGTAACTGACCCCAGAGCAAAAGTCCTTTGTGAGCCTGTTCTTAGCTATGAACTTTGTGAAGGAAAGAGAAATGTAGCATGTGTGACGGATGTTTGAAAATGAAGATGGGTATAGAATGTTGCAAACGCAAGTTGAATTGTAGCCTTCCTTCTCTGAACTGGAAGCCTCTAAGATTGATATTATAAAACTCTAGTGTAGTAGTTATGTGGGGACACAAGTCCTGACTGTTAAAAACTGATAGTTCAGCAACAAGTTCTGAGGACGCATTGAAAGGATTTTTTAACTACAGTCATATATTTCACAGTGGTGTCATTCATTTTCACTTCATTTTTTTTGTAACGGCCTTTTTTTGCTAATTTTTCAGCTATTTCCTGTTACTTCACTGATGCTCAGTTTTCCAGAACAGGAAAATAGAGAGATCTGTGAGTTGAGAGAGATAGTCTGATTTCTCTTAAATTAGACAAACGTAAGAGAAGTTCAGTCCTTTTTAGGTAATTATAATGTCTCTTTTTTTAACAGATCTGTGAAGCTAAATAATTCCCTTTTAAGTGATACACAGAAAAAGATCAACTCTTCTAACAATTTTCTGCTTAATCTCTGGGCAGCTTTTGTAGATCAACTTCTCCTAGTTGTACAAAGTAACACAGAATGATTTCTAGTGCTTGGCTAACAAGGGAGGCTCAAGAGGCACAGATCCAGTGCAGAGTGTGGCTGTTGCTGTGGATTGCTGCTCCTGTGGTCTGTATGGTCAATCCCACAGCATTAGCTGTAGTATGACTGATGAGGTGCTAGGCAAATTTCAGAAGGAAACTTGTGCCATTGCTTCATCCTCATAGTGATATTACCACAAGAGAAATGGAAGGACTCACTGGGTTTTAGGGCCTCCCTTGTCACCCACCTGGTGCAGAGCAGGCTGAGAGAAATGATGACACTAGCATGATTTCTGCCCAGATCCCAGTTACGTCCAGCCCAAAGCAAATAGGTTTGGGCATCTCACAACTATAGAGCTCAGAGAGGACTGTACAGTTCATGCAGACCAAGGTTCCTCCTGACTAGATCCAAATGTGAAAATGGGCATAGACAGAGCTTCATTGTCTAGTGCCCATGAAGGCTCTGACACATCAGTTTCAGGTGACTTTCAGGTGACAAAAGTTTATTTTGAGTGTATGGTGGTACTTATTACCTTGATTGAACCACTGACTTGGTTGTGTTCCCACCCATGGCAATGGGGGTGGGACTAGATGTTCTTTAAGGTCCCTTCCAACCCCTTAATGTGATTTTATTAAGTTCGTCCTCAAATCTTTGTCAGAATATTTTAAAAAAGATTGATGTCTTCTGACCTTTTCTTTTCCTTGAGTTTGTATGTATTGGTAAACTCTAGAGGTAAAAAGCTGTCTCAGTTGCTGTAGTGAACTTGTGGATCCTTGCTACTGAAGTGGGTAGTGGGGCTCAAAGTTTAAATTTCTCTTCTTTCTGTAGTGTTGGCCATTTTGTAGATGCCTGGGTACTGGATGCAGATTTTTAGTTAAGTTAGGGATGCATTTACACTTGCAGTTAGATAGGATACAGAGGAAAATTCAGCATGTTTCATCAAGGTGTAACTGTTGTTATTCTTGGGAGAGAATCCCTGAGGACCTTCTCAATTTCTCAGGATCATTGCAAAGGTCAGGCACACCACAGTACTATCATGGTTATGCTGTGGCTGCTCTACTGCTGTGATGGGGTTTGCCCAGCCCTTTGTGGGGCCTGGAATCCTTTGGCTCAGAGAGGCTATGTGGGTCCTTGAGACAAAGGGGCAGATAACCAGGTGTTGGTTCCACAGGGTATTTTATATTACACCTGTGTGCTTCCCATAGCACATTTGAGATACTGAAATGTCCTCCAAGTGTGTGTTGAGAGGATTTAATGAGTCACACTGTATTTTAATGTAGTTACTGAGGTGTCTGTCTGCCATTTTATTTTTATTTTCATTCTCACTTTTCTCACTTTTTCATTTTTTTTTCAGAGTCTTCCAGTAGCAGCAGTGGATCTGACAGTGAGAGTGATGAAAAAAGACCAGTCTTCAGCAATGAGTTCAAACAAGACTCTCTTGTGGAGGGTACTTCATCTCGCTACTCGATGTATAACAGTGTCTCCCAAAAGCTCATGGTAGGTCAACATAGTTTTGGACTGAACTATAAGGAACTGATGAGTGCAAAGTGAAAGGATCACTTTGTTATAAGATATTTTGATTCTGATCCTCTTCATAGCACAGTTCTCTGCATCTTTGAGCCATCTACTAGCAGCAGGTGGGGGAGGCTGAGAGAGCTTGGTTTAAGAGGATCTGTTAAAAAAGAAAGTTGATTCATGTTCAAGTCCTTAGAGCAGGGAGGTGAATGAGAAGGGAAGGATCTCTGGGTCAGGCAGTTTGCTGAACTTCAAAAAGAAATCCTACCATGTGTTATTTTGCATTGCTTTAGCTAAAAAATGCCTTGTAAGAAAGGCCCTAGCAAATTCTGTGGTTGACATTAATTTGTTTGGTCTTGAAGGCTGGCTGGTATACTCTTGTATTATTACCTTAATAATTAAGTTATTTCTTTTTCTTTCAAGTCATACCACTCTGCTTTATGTAGGGCTGGAAATTTCTCAGAAAGGCAGGGAATTGTGAAAGATAATAACTGTGACAACTAAACTTTGACAGTGATCAGCCACCCCTTGATTACACAGTGTTAGCATGGAAGAAGAAAATGCTTTTAGAAAGTTCTAAGAAATGGTAGCCTATCTCTGTATCATGGTAGTCCTAAATCTGGCAACTTGTTCCTGAGTTTGAGGCAATAGTGGGCTGTAAAGGAGTGGAGTCTCCTGATGCATGCTTATTTCCTGATGCCAAGTTACAAGTTGAGTGTTCTGCTAGAAGCTGGGAAGAACTAGCTGCTACTAGGGGTGGGAACAGGGAGATACTGCTTCTCAAGGAGGTGGAATGCTGCTGATGAGCAGGATCATAGCTCTACATGAAAAAAGAACTTTCTTGCTGAATCCAAAACTCAGTGGGATCTAGAGGCTGAGAGTTGCTGGTTGTGCCTCTCTGTAGTTAAATTGTGTTGCTGGTCATTCGGACTCCGTCCATGTGCATTTTTGGCACTGGGCAGCAGTTTGCTGATTCTAGAGCAAGACTGTCTTAGGAGAGTTCTCTCCTGAGCCAATTAAGAAGTGTGCTTTCAGTTGCCACAATACAGGAGCTTTTACTACTAAATCTGGGAGGCTTTTGTTTGTAAGGCCTCGTAAATTTGAATATAAAGATTGATATCAAGTGATACCAAGTGTGGTTGAATGATTTGGCAGCATTAGGTAAGTAAAAGTAAAATGGTCCTTAGCTGCTAGATTTTCAAAATTCTGTCCTCAGAAAACTGGTATAACAGTTTTGGTGACTGTGACATTTGGTGTACATAATTCAAGACCTGATTCAGAGACAGGTAGCAAAGGCAATGGGAAAACACCATGGCAGATATTCTTGTGTTGTTTCTCATACAGATTGGTAATAAACAATGTTTTTGTTGCTTCTCACAGGAAGGAGTATATGGATAGCATTCAAAGTGAAACAGTCATTAAGTCTTCTATTTACTTACTGTCTTTTAGATGCATACTGGAAGATGTGAAATTGAATGCATCCCTGCTTTTTGTTCTTATTCTCTTGTTGCTATAATTTACCAAGAGAAAAACCAGAAACACTAGCAGTTAATGAACATAGTTCTTTTAACCTGAGAGATGGGGATGTGTTTTGGGAGCAGTGTGTCTTGCATTCCTCCTCTGACCATTAGGTGAAGTTTTAGCTGATGCTTGAAATGTGTGTGAGTGTATGTTCACAAAAAAGAATATCATCACAACATGAATTTTTTCCTGCACCAGCATCTTTTTTTTACAAACCTTCCATGCTTACTGAACACTGTGATGAATGGCTCCGGACTCCTCACTACTTTCTCTGAGCAGGCTGTTGCCACATTACTGAACCTTTTGTAATTTGTTGTCATCATTCTTCAGATCTAGTTTTTTTGTGTCCTGCCTCAGTGAAGTGAACTCACTATTAAGTCCTGAAAGCCACAGCTGAGATTAAAAATGCTCAATGCCTTCAAGTCACTTCAGGGTAATGTGCCATTTCCTGTCTGACCTCAGTCGTAGTACATAAACTGGAATCCACTTGCTTCACTGCGTTGTTCCCTTTGGTTTCTTTATAGGCCAAGATGGGCTTCCGGGAAGGAGAAGGTCTGGGAAAATATGGCCAAGGCAGGAAGGATATTGTTGAGGCCTCCAATCAGAAGGGAAGGAGAGGCTTTGGGCTGACCCTCAAAGGATTTGATGGGGAGCTCAATATTGATTGGCAGGATGAGCCAGAGGTATGTACTTTTTGTTTTGTTCTGTTTCCCATTTATGTTGCTGCGTTCAGCAAGAACTGGGATAAAGGATGTGTAAAGCAAGTGTGGGTTTTTTTGGCAACTGTCTCTTTTCCAGTGTCTCTCAACTGTACTTTAAGAGTATTAGACTCTTGCTTTGTCTTGATTGTCAGACTCAGGGGTTTTTTTGTGGTGGAGGTGTTTGTTTTTGTTTTTTTTTAATTTTAAAAATAAACAAGTAAGACACATTTTAGTCTAGGAGGAGAAAACTATGGTCGGCCCTAAAATCATGGCATAACCCTTTATGCTAAGATTGGGAGGCAAATTTTTGGGGGGCAATTTGTTTTTATATTTTGCTTGTGAAAACATCTTTGTCTCTTCCTGCGACTTGTGGTTGCAGCCTAGTGCTTACGAGAAGGTGGACTGGTGTCCCGAGTGTACCACGGAGATCCCAGATGCCCAGGAGCTGAAGGAGTGGATGACTGTGGGGAAGGTAATTTTTTTATATCTTGGTAGTTACCAGCCTAAGACAAAGCAAGGCTACCCAGCCTGAAACAATTGCCATGTCAAATAGTTCCAGAATAGCCTAGGTTGGGAGCAATCGCATGAGACTGCTAGTGCAGCTTCCTGCTTAAAGCAGAGCCAACTAAGTCAGGTTGCTGAAAGCCTTGTTTAGTTGAGTTCTGAGTATCTCCAAGGATGAAAACTTCACAACCTGTTTGAGCATCTATTTCAGTGTATGATAGCTCAGTCAACAAAAGAAAATTTCTGTATGGCTAACTGATATTTTTTATGTGACTCCTGCCCATTGTTTCTTGTCCTATTGCTGTACATCTCTAGGAGTCTATGTTAGTCTTTTCTGTTTCCTGCCATTAAGTACAGCAGTAGGATCTCCCTTTCTCTGTTCTGAACAAACTGTTCTCTCAATCTCTTCTTGTACAGCAGGTGCTTCTGCACCCTTTTCATCTTTGGTGGTCCTTTTCCTGGTTTTGCCGCAGTATGTCTGTGTTGTACTAGGGAATGCTGAACTGAATGCAGTATTCCACATGTGGCCTTAAGATGTGTAAGAGAGGAGAATAATTCCTCAGCCTGATTGCCAGACTTTTGCTAATACAGCCTAATATGTGGTTGGCAGCCTTCATGCATTGCTGATACATGCTGCATTCTGAGCTGACTGATACCATGTTTGCTAATTGCTATCTGTGTTCTTGTCCTGTTCCAGAGGAAGATGGTGATTGAAGATGAAACAGAGTTCTGTAATGAAGAGCTTTTACGTAGTGTCCTGCAGTGCAAGGTGAGTCCCCTTTTTAGAGAGGAACTGAAGTTTTGGGGAAGTAAGTGCGGTAAATAATTGAAGAGGATTGAGTAGTTAACTTAGGTGATTGGCTAGTGCTCAGAACATCCTCTTTCACCTTCATGTCACTGGTTTGACTTAGCATCCTGGTTTTTACTGTGTCTTTAGCAATCTGTTTTGAACCTCAGCATTCTAAGAGACTGTCTTGGTTTAACTCCAGTTGGCAGCTAAACCTCATGCAGCTGCTCACTCGCTCCCTCACCAGCAGGATCGGGGAGAAAATCAGAAGGGTAAAAGTGAGAAGAACTTTTGGGTTGAGATAAAGACAGTTTAACAAGTAAAGCAAAAGCTACTCAATGCAAGGAAAGCAAAACAAGGAATTAATTTACTACTTCCCGTGGGCAGGCAGGTGTTCAGCCATCTCCAGGAAAGCAGGGCCCCATTAGATGTAATGGTTACTTGGGAAGACAGAAGTCATAACTCTGAATGTCCCTCCTTTCTCCTTCTTCCCCCTGCCTTATATACTGAGCATGATGTCATATGGTATAGAATATCTATTTGGACAGTTGGGGTCACTTGTCCTGGCTGTGTCCCCTCCAAACTCCACAAAAGTGCACCCCCAGCCCACTCGTTGATAGGGCAGCAGGAGAAGCAGAAAAGGCCTTGATGCTGTTTGAGTACTGCTCAGCAATAGCAAAACCACCTCTATTATCAACATTGTTTCCATCACAAATCTAAAATATATCTCCGTACTAGCTCCTGTGAAGGAAATTATCCCAGCCAAAACCAGCACAGGAATGATTGAAAATAGTCCAGCTGAAAGGCTGAAGGCTTGAATAAGCTGAGGAAATAAGCTCCCTTTCTTGTGTGTTCCATCTTCCATCCTAGATTTTATCACGCCCTTGTGAATTGTGGTAGAGTGTGAGTGTGTATATGTGTGAAAGAATACTTTAGGTTGGGACTGCTTTTGAGGTGGCTAACCACATTATCAGGCTCTGGAGCTGTCAATACAGAATTCTTCAGCGTTGCTAAATTTGCATAAGAGCTGAGGTGACTTAGAAGAAGAGCAAATATTATTATGTGATGGAAAATGTTTTGTATTGGTGAACCAAACCCTGCATGGAGTTTGCTGTCTAAGGAGAGGATATGAGGATAGGAAATACTCATGCCTACCTATCCCTCCAGCCTGTGCCAAGTCCAGCTGTTGCCATGGGAGTTAGGTGCTGAAAAAATCTCCCGGAGCAGTTAATTAGGGGTGAGATGAGAAAGGGTTTATTATGCCAAGGCAAAGATGATACAAGACGCTCGCTGGCAGTGCCTGAGATGTTACATTTTATAATACCATCCATTCAATCCCAGATGTGTCCACCCTGTGGTCTTTACTCTGGACCGCCCCGGGTCCACCCCCTGAAAATGGGTCTGGGGTGTATTTCGGGACCCTCTGTTCATCCCATCTTCATCAGAGCACAAAGGGTACATAGTCACCCGGTTTTTGACCGTGTTCTGTGGTTTAGACCAAGGTACAAGCATTCTCCAAACAATCTAGGCCTTGTCTTGACAAAAGACTAAACATTTCTGCTGTATTCGGGGGTAGGGGTGATATAGGGAGCATAGAATGGGGTAAGAGGGTTAAGGAATGTGTAAACTAAGGGTACTAGAGGGAAAGGGACAAGGGATGAAGGGTTGGTGCTTTTAAAATCTACTTATAAAACTTATAAGGCTTACCAATATTAGAAAAATAAAAAGACCATTAGGGGCTTAAGGCATCAAGCTGAACTTTGTTTCTGTTTGTGCAGAGTGTATTTGATGAGCTGGATGGAGAAGAAATGCGTCGAGCTCGAACAAGGTCTAACCCCTATGAGATGATCCGTGGAGCTTTCTTTCTGAACAGGTTTGTAGAACCTTTGGTAGTGTAGTCCCTTTGCCATTTATGTCCACTTTCAGCTGTGGGGGCCAAGGATGAAACTTACAAGGGCCCTATTTATATGTTCGCAGGGCTGCAATGAAGATGGCAAATATGGACCATGTCTTTGACTACATGTTTACAAACCCTAAGGACTACAATGGGGTGAGTGCCTCTGGCTTTCAAACAGCAGTGCTTTCTCAGAGAATTTAGAAGGTGGGAACAAAGAAGAATCTGTAGGATACTAGCTGGCAAAACAGGTGCTTGAAAGACTTCTCTGAGTAGTGCAGTTTATGGTGTATCTGTTATGAGTTGGTAGAATTTCCTCAATTTCCTCTTGCAGGTGCCTTTGATAAAGGAGTATGATGCAGAGCTGCTCTACTTTGCTGATGTGTGTGCTGGTCCTGGAGGCTTCTCTGAATATGTCTTATGGAGGCGGAAGTGGCATGCAAAAGGATTTGGCATGACCTTGAAAGGACCTAATGATTTTAAACTGGAGGATTTTTATTCTGCTTCCAGTGAGCTCTTTGAACCTTATTATGGTATGTAGTGTGTGCATGAGTGTTATCTGATGTTTTTGCCTATACTGCAAAAATCTGATGTTTTTGCTTATACTCTGCATTAGTAGCAGGGCTGTATTGATACCAGCATGGGGATCTAGGAGAAATCTAGGGAACAAGTTTTCGAAGTAGAAGGGGGCGACCATCAGGGAAAGGGGTTGAAATTGGTGAACTTGCATAGCAAGTCATATTTTTGCACTTATTTCCCTTTCCCTACTTGCTTTATAAACTTGTTCACAGGGGTTTTTTGTGGTTGCTTTTTTAAAGTCCAGGTTATATTGTGTTTGGAAATGAGTATTGTGTTTGTTTGGAATGATTGGACTTTTTATTAGAAGGTTGCAAATGCACAAGGTAAATAATTTTATATCTGTAATAACATGTTTTTAATAGGTGAGCAGTGTAGTGAGGTTGAATCTTACATATTTAGTAGGTTCAGCTATGTGTCTTTCCTACTTGGATGAGAATATTATGTTGCCTTGAGGCTAATGTACTACTCATCATTTGAGCATGGTTATTATATGGCTTCATTTTGGCCTGACCACACAATCTGAATCATTTTCATAAATTAAAAAGCATCTTTGGTTGAAAACAAGCAAATGTGTTAATGTTTATTGGCCTATCAGGGTGTTGTAATTTCTGACTAAATGTTGCCTGAGTACAGTAGATCATCTGCGCATACTGATCTTCAGTTTGTGCTTGCAAACATGTTAGTGATCATCTCCTTTTTCCCCTTAGGAGAGGGAGGGATTGATGGAGATGGAGACATCACTCGATCAGAGAACATTACTGCTTTCCAGAATTTTGTTTTGGACAACACTGATCACAAGGGAGTGCATTTCTTAATGGCTGATGGGGTTGGTCATTTTCTTTTTCTTCCTGCACTAAGGACCAAAACTGATACCTCAGTCTGCATATAGTAGGGTATTTGACATGTATCTGTATCTACGATGTGAAATACTTCAAGGCTTGCCATTAAAATTCCTGGTAGCGGTTCTTTTACCTTGAAGAAACAGAAGTTATCATGATTCCATGATTTATCTCTGCAGAATCCTTTGCTTGACCAGCAGATTTGTGGAGACCCTAATTGCATGCTATGTGCTTTGCAGGGTTTCTCGGTGGAGGGTCAGGAGAATCTGCAAGAAATCCTAAGCAAACAGCTCATGCTTTGCCAGTTCCTTACAGCACTGTCCATTGTCCGCACAGGTATGTTTTATCCATTAATCTTTTCCTCCTTCTCTAAGGTGTGGGTGGCACTGTGGAAGGTTGCTGTACAATTTTTATTAATGTGCCTTGAGGCACATTACTCACACACATAATGTGCAGTTGAGGCTAAGTTGCACAGAATTGAATGTGTATACATACATCCTGAGATGGTTGTCACAAAGCTAAGAGAACTGGTCAGAAAAATAAGATTTTCTGTGTTTATTTTGCTTTTAATTAAAAGCATGAGGTAAAATGCATTAATTTAAACCTCTTAATTTGATAGGTTATGTACCTGTCTTGGGCTCAGGTCACTAGTGTGATAACTGGACAGTATATCTGAGTTTTATGGCACTAGCTGGACTAGGTGCTTCCTGAATATGCCAGCTGATTAGAACAGAGTCTTTATCCAGTTCATCCTTTTCTCTAACTTGTGGCTCTTCTCCTTTAAATTTGCCATCTGTGTGATCAGAACAAGATAATGTCTCACCTTGTCTTAGCTGTACCTCATTGTTGCTAAATGATAGACGTTACAGCTGTATCTGATTTGGATGCCTCCTCTCTTCCAGTGAGTTTAGTTAGCCTTTGGCACTGATGCAGGAGACAAATGGTAACATAATGATCATTTTTATCTTGTGCCCTGTGTGTAGAAGTACCTGAGGCAACGATCTGCTTAGCAGTAGTTTCAAATGTGATATGGTAAAAGGGGCAGCCTTTCAGTCTTTCCTACCTGGGTAGATAATAGTTCTGTAAAACTGCCTGCATTTTGCTTGGGGAAACTGGGAATCTTGTTTGACGGTGAGGGGCAACATAGACTCTTTTTGTCTCTAGATGGCAAGTTATTTTGTTTAGGTAACATCTTAGTCTTTTCCTCCAGCCTGAGGTTCCTTGTTGCACATACCAGAGCCCCTCTTTCATTAAGGGCCCTGGCATAGCATGCTGCCATGCCACAGGGCACAACTTGTGCCTGGAAGGGAAGTGTGGGGGTAGATAGAAGGTTTGCTTGTGAGACAGCCTATGTATCGATTTGATTCTGGTCAAGGGAATGCTTTTCTCTCTTTGCTTCAGAAACATGGGGAAGATGTTTCATTAAGCCTTGCTGGTGCACTTCATAAATGTGTTCTAGATGCTGTTTAGTTCTACAGAAACACTATTAGTAGTTCTGCAGAAGAGAAAGTTTTTGAGGTGCCTGGTATCTTCTTGTTTTCTTATAATATGCTAGTTTTGATGTACTTCCTCTTTGTTTTCCAGGAGGACATTTTGTCTGCAAAACCTTTGACCTGTTTACTCCATTCAGTGTGGGACTTGTTTATCTGCTGTATTGTTGCTTTGAGAAAGTGTGCATCTTTAAACCTGTGACAAGCCGCCCTGCTAACTCGGAGAGGTAAGATTCTTGAGCATGAAGGACTACTAAAGAAACTATCCTCTAAATACGGTGATAAATGGATTCGGGTAAGCCTAGTGGAAGCTTTGTGATGTGCCTCAATTGGCAACTGCCTTGGAGAAGGAAGCATTTTAGATGTTCAGCAAATTATGACAAGGTAAAAATGATATTTGTGAAATTGCCCTTATGGAAAGAAAGCTGTGGTAGTGGATATATAACAAATTCTTTTTTGTGTGAAACAACTACGGTTTCAGTGAAACCAGAGTGTATATGAGAGGCTGGATGTGAGCTGACAACATGTGCTCACAGCCCAGAAAGCCAGTGGTATCCTGGGCTGCATCAAAAGCAGTGTGGCCAACAGGTCCAGGGAGGTGATTCTGCCCCTCTACTCTGCTCTTGTGAGACCCCACCTGGAGCACTACGTCCAGCTCTGGGGTCCTCAGCACAGGAGGGACATTAACCTTGGATGCTGGAGCGAGTCCAGAGGAGGGCCACCAAGATGATTAGAGGGATGGAGTACCACCTCTCCTACAAGGAAAGGCTGAGAGAATTGGGATTGTTCAGCCTGGAAAAGAGACAGCTTAGGGACCTAACTGGGGCCTCTCAGTACCTCAAGGGAGCCTAGAAGAAAGGTGGAGAGGGATGTTTTACAAGGACATGTAGTGATATGACAAAGCGTAATGGATTTGAAGTAAAAGAGAGTAGGTTTAAGTTAGATGCTAGAAGGAAGCTCTTTGCTATGAGGGTGGTGAGGCACTGAACAGGTTGCCCAGACTTGTTGATTCCCCATCCCTGGAGGTGTTCAAGGCCAGGTTGGATGGGGCTTTAAGCAGCCTGATCTAGTGAAAGGTGTCCCCACCCATGGCAGTGGGGTTGGAACTAGGTGATCTTTAAGGTCCCTTCCAACGCAAACCATTCTATGATATATGTATTTTTCTTTGTACCTGTCAAGTTTAGCAGAATTGATTTACTACTTGAGGGAGATCTGTGGGTGTTGTGCATAAGGTTGCATTTCCCAGTCTTTCCAGTGCATAGAAAACATCATGATTTTGTGATAGGTGAGATTGCACCTTCCTGGAGATATCCAGGAGGAAGGAATTCTTAGAATTTGGGAAACTGTCCTTATAGCGGGAGTGTGGCAGAAAAGTTGGCTCTGTGGAAGAACTGTACCTACATGATGTCGCTGCCTTGCTCTGCAGGTATGTGATTTGCAAAGGATTGAAGTCAGGGATTGATGACGTGCGGGACTACCTCTTCACAGTGAACATCAGGCTCAACCAGCTGCGCAACTCTGACGTGGATGTGAATCTTATTGTCCCACTGAAAGTGATCAAAGACAACAAGGATTTCTACAATTACATCGTCCAGTCCAATGAAAAGTGAGTGCCTGTGGGTGATGAGAGCTGCTGGCTCTAGGCAGGTTAACCGGCATGGCTTTCAGCTGTAACTTCTTGTGCTCGCAGAGATACTTGTTGATGCTGCTGCACTGCTCTGCTTTTGCTCCCTGAGGGGCTGAGCAGAGCAGAGGGACTCTGTGCAGACAGAAATGCTGTATTAATGTTAGTGACTGTTTGGCCTCTGAGTACTCTGTAGAAAAGGTAGAAGGGTAGTGCCTAATTCATTCCAGTGGTCTTCCTGTCAGTTTGAATCACGTTGGTAAAGACCCCTCACTGCTCTGAGGATCAGACTGGCTTCCCCCTATTGTCCCAGCACTCTTTCTTGTTTTGAACAATAGAACAATCTTGGTGGTGATAACTTGCTCTCTGACTGAAACTTTTCTTCTCTTTTAGCCACTGCAAAGTTCAGATAAAGGCACTAGCCAAAATTCGTGCTTTTGTTCAAGACACGTGAGTATATTCCTCTGGCTTTTTGCGAGGATGGAATTAACCCACTATGAATTAATTGCTTGGCCCTTCTTTAATATGCTCTTGATTTGAGCTGGTACTTGTCTTGGTCTTTGGAGCCAGGAAAGTGAATAGTGCTTTTAGGTAGCTCAGTTTGTGTCTCTGCCTGAGTTATTTGCAGAAACGTGTGGGTGGCTGGAGGAGTCCTGAAAATTGATGGTCTGTTATCACCCTTGTTGAGAAGGCTTCTTCTATGCATTGCATGATTTCCAGTTACCATAAGTGAGCTTGCTTCTTAGCAGGAGTGTAAAAGCAGAAAAGTAACTCCCAGCTGGTATGTTCAATTCAGCAGTAGCCATCTAAGTTGGGCGTGGTTCATAGCTGTTCATTTTCCAGGGCAATTGAAAGCATTTAACTTACATACCTAGAATTACTTAAAGTTTATGAAGTTAATTTCTTGCATAAAACTAAAGCCATTGCAGTGTTTTCCTGCCATGACTTTTCTGTTCCAGTGTTATTGAGAAATAATATATGGTAGAAAGTTGAGTGAGTTTGGTAATTAGGAGTTATCCAAGAGTTAATCCTAACACTGACACTGTTTTTTGTGTGGCCTTTAGCAGGTTTTCACTGCTATTCTGAAGTAGGGCTGTATACCCAGCTCTTAGAGATTCACATAAGTTCATACTAATACATAACTTCTTGAAAATATTTATACCCAGTGGTACTTTCATGGAACGGAGTGGTAGCTGCTAATCAGCAGTGCAGGCCATGAAATAAAGCTAAGCACAGAGACTGGAAGGGGGTGGAGGGTGGGGAAGGAAGGCATCATTCCTCTTTTGTATAATCTGTTGTGGAGCATCGCATGTTTGTCATTCCCAAGCCAGAGGCTAAAAGATCCAAGTGCTATAGGGCTGGGATATGTAAGGCTGCAAGATCAAGGAGGTTTCACCATCTCAACAGTCTGCTGTCTTTCTTTAGGACACTGATTGAGCCACGGCAGGCTGAAATACGGAAGGAGTGTCTCCAGCTATGGGGGGTAAGTGAGCTGTCAAGCAGGGCACTTGTGCAAGTGTCCTTGCTGTGGTGAAACAGGAGTGGAGCTGCAGTACAGACAGGACTTTTAGCCAGAGGTTTAATATATTGTCCTGTAGGAAAGTCGGAGGCCATTCCAAGCTGTTTATGTAATGAAACAGGATGTCCCTGATTTATTGTGTATGGCTTAACCAGGCAGGCTCCTCTGCTGCAGTTCAGAATATTTCATTGTACATGGAGTGAACTCAGCACCTGGATCTCAAGCAGCAGAGCTCTCCAAAAGGTCTTGTTTTATGAGTCTGCAGTTTCTGTTTCCCGAGCTGTTGACTGTGGTGGAGCCAGTTTCACAGGCTAGTTGTATGTCTTCAGTGAAAGTGTATTTCATCAAAACATGCATGAAATCAAAGGTTTAGGCTATATCTTTCTGAAGTTGCCTGTTGGTTTCTGGGAGATGTGGTATGCCTACATTAAATTTCAAACATGAGACCTTTTAGATGCCATATGATGTCTCTTCAACTGGAATCTCAAGAGCAGGAGTTTTGGGGGCTGGATGTTCTGTCATGTATTGAAACAAGAAATGTTCCTATGAATGTGCCAAAGAATAACGCTTACCATCAGTTGTTTGGATTTGCTTTCAGATTCCTGATAAGGCTCGTGTTGCTCCTTCATCTTCAGATCCCAAGTCCAAGTTCTTTGAGCTGATCCAGGTGAGACTTTTCCCGTAAGCTAGTTTTGAGTCCTTTCATACTAATCTAACTTCTTTCCCATTGGAATTAAGAGATGAAGAAGCTAGTTCTGGATTATCATTTCATGTAGAAGTTGTGTTTACCTACCTGTTGATGTAATATATCTAATTTACCTTTTCCATACTTCGTTCTTTAGGGCACAGACATTGATACCTTCAGTTACAAACCCACTCTTCTGAATTCCAGCACACTGGAGAAAATTCGCCAAGTGTTAGATTACCGGTGTATGGTTTCTGGAAGCGAGCAGAAGTTCCTCCTGGGCTTAGGGGTAAGTGCTAAGGACAGTCTGGAAGTTTTGCTGGTTCATTTAAATGGTATTATTCTGCCTTGCAGTTTCAGCCCAACCTTTCCTGTGCTCAGATGCTTAAAAGAATCCCCATCAGCAGCGTCTGAGACTGCCAGTTATATTTCTTTCTCCTGACGTCACTGCTTTTCACACTTATTAACTCTGTTTTTGTAATCTCAGCCTACACAGAGACCTGCACTCCTGCTAATGTCTCTAATTATCTTTGCTGTTCTTTTAAAGGTGTTCTATTTCTGGTTCTTTATGCAGGTATGAAAAGTCACTGGCAGATTAGAATCAGTGTTTTTGTTCCTTTGCTGTAGAGATTAAAGTTCTTCCTTAAAACTTCTGACAAAGAAACTGCCTGTGACAGCTTAGGACAGAAAGATTCTCTGAGGGCTGCTCTGCAGTTAGCCAGAGGTCTCTCCTCCACCCCTGCCCTCATGAAACTTTGGCTGAGTTTGACTCTGCCTTCTACACACAGAAATCACAGATCTACACCTGGGGTGGTCGCCAGTCAGATCGCTGGACAAAGCTGGATTTGAAAACTGAGCTGCCACGAGATACTCTTCTATCTGTGGAGATTGTTCATGAGCTGAAAGGAGAGGTAGGAGCCTATTCTCTCGCTTACCAAGTGGCTGCAAATACAAAGAGGAGTTTTGCCTATTCTCTGTAAGATACTGCGGAGTAATTGTTCCATCTGTGCCGGGTCCAAAGTTTTTTTTGGTATATGATCTTTAGAGTAACTATATTGGATGAAGTTTCTTCTTTCTGTCCAGTGCTAGAGATATGAACTTTTAACATTGTTTTGCAAACACTTTGGACCTGACGTTACTGTTCCATGAAGAGCAGCATATGGCATTGGCAACATGACTTCGTGTGTCTGTGGCTCTTTGGGTACATAACTGCTCAGTAGTGATTGCAGGCTGCGAGGAAAAGATTCTTGTGGTATGTTCACAGTGTAAGGCGAAAACTCTCAGCTGCCTGGGACTTTGCCTCTCCTCTGGTACCTCAGATGAGGATGCTATAGTGCACTGGGCTTTGTGGGTACCTGATAAGCACAGAGAGCTGGTGATGGCAGCTGTGGTACCGCCCTCTCTCCCTCCCCTTAGACTGAACTGGATATTTAAGATATACCAGTTCTTGGAGGATGGCATGTTACTGTATAATGGGCAGCAGGAAATCTGTGTGCTTCTAATATCTGGGAAAGGTGCTTTCTTGATAGAAAAGAGTGATTTCCTATCAAAAAATGAGCTGTATATCAAAGCTGAAATATCACCAGTCTGAGTAGTAAATCTCTGTATTGCCCTCCTTAGGGGAAAGCCCAGCGAAAAATCAGTGCCATCCACATCCTTGATGTCTTGGTGCTGAATGGCAATGATGTTCGAACACAGCATTTCAACCAGAGGTATGTGGGATCTGGAGAAGCTTTTTTTCTGTACTTGAGTAGGAGTGACTGGGAAACAGTGTTCACCCAAAAAGCAAAATGCTGAGCACAGGGAGACAAGTGCATTCAGCTGAAACAGTGCTATAAAGATGAACTGTGAATGAAGCTGCTCTGACGTGAAGTGCTTATAGCCTTTTCCAGCTGTATCTTCTCTGTGTATGAGAGCAGGTTTAGCTCCTTCCTTAGTCTGGCTTGTGCCAGCCACAGCTGGGGTAAACTGAGTATTCTGGGAATATGAATGAGCATAGCTGATAACTGGCTGAGGGAGAAGGAACAAGCCCCTCTGTTTCCTTAGGGACTTGATGTCTCTGCTAGTCCTACTATCCTGCTGATGTATCAATGCATTCAACAGTGTGTGGGCCTGTGGAGTAAACTATGGTGACTCATTCCTAATGGATAATAGCCAGTATCACTGGGCACTGAACTGGGAGTGTGGGGTGAAAAAAGTCTTGCTCAGACCCATTTGGCTGGCAGTGGAGGCAATCTGCATGTGTCTAGTCAGTTATTCTGCTGAAACTGTTACCTATCCACTGTGCCAAAGATCTCATTAAATTGCTGGGTTCTCCTTCCATTTTCATTCAGGATTCGGCTGGCAGAGAAGTTTGTTAAAGCTGTTTCTAAACCGAGTCGACCAGATATGAACCCCATCCGGTGAGTGACGACTCCTTACCTCAGCCTGGCATGCTTTGGTGTCAGTGTGTTGGAGGATGAAGATAAGGAGCTGAAGGGGAGTTAAATTTCAAACTGACATTCATAGTTCTGTTTATATTCTTTGGAAAGAGGCTAAAAGCTCTTTAAATATCTAAGGTAAATATTGTTAGAGGAGAAGTTGTGCCCTCATTTCAAATGTCGAACAGTCATATTTTCCTTGTAGGTGGATTGGCTGGTGCTGTTTTCAGATATGTGCAATAGTAGGTCTAGCACCCAGATAGCTTAGTTGTTGCAAAGAATTCTATGCTGACTCTGCTAGTAGATGAAGTACTGACCAGCATTTAGCAGGACAAGGCTTTAGTTACAACCCCAAGAAAGTTCCTGACAATGGGCTTCAGCTTTGATTGTCTCCTGACCTTCCATTTCATTGATTCTGCTGTGGTAGAGCATAAGAGCATTGCTGTGCTGAGCATCAGATAGGTATTATAGACAAAACAGCTTCTCTTTCAGAAGCTAGAAGTGCAGCAATATTAGGAAAGAATCTGGAGGCAGGGAAAGAGAATGTTCTTTTTGGTAGCTTAATGAAAGATAATGAGTGGGGTCTCAGACTCAAGACAGACATTTGTAGTATTTGGAGGAGCTTAAAGTGTTGGGGAGGGCTGAAAGAGAAGTGAGAAGGAGAGCTGTGGAAATGGGTTGTAGAGGGGTCCTTTGCTGTTCTTGTGAAAGGTGTTAAAGGTGTTCCAGCTATGCTCTTCAAAGCCTGATGCTTGTAGGAGTATATGGGAAATGGGTGGTTGGGGTGTCAGATTAGAGGCAGTGCTTTTGAAACTTAATGATTGTTTTTCTGTATTTCAGAATGACAAAACCAGTTTGTAATGATGGAATGATGACTCAAAATCATCTTTACTGATTTAAAAAAAAAAGCAAACCAAAACTGTTTGTACCTCATGGTAATTAAGGAGTCTGTGGCATCCTTGAGGATAATAACAGTGAAGATCAGGTTGTTTAATACTGTGAGCCCAGAAGCTGCCTGAGACTGATCTTGGTGAATTTATCTGATGGGAAAACAAAAGCACCTGACTTTCACTGTTCTAACTCTTCTTTATACTCAACCTGAAGTACAAACACACAGCTTCCTTAGCAGCAAGGATGCTCATATGCTGCTTATAGCAACCCAACCATGAGCATGCAGGTGTCAGGTTTTCTCAAGCCAGGAAAAATTAGCCACTGAAGCGTAAGATTGAGGAGAAGGGTGAACCTCAGTCGTGCCTGACTACCTCATGCTATACAAAATCAACCATTTGTCTGCTCCCTGTAGCTGGAACAGGAAAAAAAATGTTAATTTTTTTTTTTAAATCATGCTTTTGTCTTTTCCTCTCAGGGTGAAGGAAGTGTACAGATTGGAGGAAATGGAGAAGATTTTTGTGAGGTAAGCAACTAGTGCAAATGAAACTAAGGTTATCAGCCAGTGGTGCACAGGAATTGAAGGGACGTGCTCATCTGTGCTAGAGGAGTCCTGGACCAAGAGCTGTGTGGTGGTTTGGGCTAGGCCTTCCTTGGTGACCAGTTTGTAACCAAGGAAGGGTCCAGATTTACCCAGTATTCCCTACGATTTTTACGTAAGCTGGGATATAAGAAGAAAGGAGGAGAGGCTTTCGTTCTCTTTCCTTCCGGCGGCTTGGAGGTGCAGGTTCCCTGCTGTTGAGTCTGCCGTGTTGGGGAGCGAGGCCTGGTTGGGCCTTGTCGACCTTGGGAGACAGAGGTTGCCGGCGATCGTTCCGGAGCGACCCTTGGTTGTCCCAGGAGAGTAGTGAGCTATTTCTTTGTTAACTTTTTTAGTGGATAGATCTTGGGCCGCTAATTGGGATATTTATATACATAATATTTTGGTTTTGTTCCTTTTCCCTTCCCCCTTCCCTTTCCCTTATTTTTAATTGTATATAAGTGCAAATATATTTATATATATCTCATCTTTGGTTGTCTCTCTCTCGTTTCGGGTTTTCTTTCGTTTTTTTTCCTCCCTCTTTTCCCTGAGGTTTTGGGGGGGGGGGGGGAACTCTGGTGGTACGGTTTGGAGACTTGGCAGGGAGCCAGCTTCAAACCATATCAAGCTGTTAGAGCTCATTCAGCTGATAGCTGCTGTTCCTGAGATGCTGCTGCCTCAGAGCATCATTCTGCTGCATTCTAATGCTGTAGATGTGACCAGGGCACTTTAAAATAGCTGGAGTAGCAACAGTGCTGGAATTTGTGTGCAGCAGTATCAGTGGATTCTCACTGACTTGAAAGATCAAGAGTTCATACCTGAATTGGGAACCGTATTTGGATTAATTATGGTAGTTCATTACAAATTCTTCATCCCAACACTCAATTTGCAACCTGACCTAGGCAGGTCTGACTGATTTCTCTAGCCCTGTGTGGGAAGGCAAGAGACTGAATTCTCCAGGGTGTGATGATTTTGTCCTGTCCTGTGCAGTGCTGTCAGTTCACACTGTGACTCTCTAGAGAGGGTGTGCAAGTGGTGCATTGTGTGCAAGAGAGTGGTAGGGGAAGAAACAGGCAACCTCTATCACTGCCTTCTCTCAACATTTAGGTTAGAGATGAAAGTCATCAAGAGTTCAGGGGGAATGCCCCGGCTGTCCTACACTGGCCGAGATGACCGGCACTTTGTGCCCACAGGACTCTACATCGTACGGACTATGAATGGTAGGAAGAGACAGTCCTCACTCTTACTCAGCTTTTCTTTCCTTCTCCAACTAAAAAGTATTCACCAGGCTTGTTCCTGTTGTAACTTGGTAGAAAATTATTGGGACTATTCCAATGGCTAGAGATTACTGTTTGCATGTAATGAGGGTAGCTTGCATTTGGATAAGGGTTAGGGTATATTTATATGATAGGTTTTTCTGTTGTGGGTTGATTAGCTATTGTGTGGGTAATTCCACTTATTTACATGACTGATTATTTTTTTTAGTGAGAGAAGTTTTCATCAAGATGTTTTCTAGAGTCATGGTACATGGAAATATCCAATTTGGAATGTCAACTTTTAAATGCAGGGAGAAGGGATTTTTCTCAGTGAATAGAGAACAGCTTGGGAAGCAGGACACCCTGGGGGGAGGAAAGGAAAAAGGAGTAACAGAAAGATCACAATTATTCTTACAGATTCTTCCTTGCTGATACTGTATGTGTATTTATACTGTGATTTTTTCCTCCCTTTCATTTTCTGTCTGATCCCTGTGACTTTTACTAGATCCCTGGACAATGGCATACAGCAAAAACTTCAAGAGGAAATTCTTTTTCAACAAAATGACCAATGTAGCGACATACAGCCTCCCTTCTGAAGCCATTGCACCCTTTCAGTGAGTATGAGCCAGAGCTGAGGCTGTGGAAGGAAAGCTGAGTGTCTCTGTGTGTGTGTGTGTGTGTGTGTGTGCCTGGGTATTTGGAAGGGAATTCAGGAGTGCTGTGTTCTTGCAGTGCAAGTGCAGCTTGGTCACCAGCAGGGTGTGCTGCAGGAGCTGATATCTTCTCAGACTTTCAGGAAACTGCCGATCTGGAATCCTGGATTTTGTGATTAATGGCTATGAATAACAAACGTCTCACAACTTTGTTTTCCCGTCTGCAGCAGAGTACAGGTTACTGAGCCTCCTGCACACAGGGAAGTAGAAACTGAGCCCAGCAACTGTAGTTTGCTGTATCTCTGTATTTTAACGTGCTTGGTTGGAAGTTGCTAATTTAAAAGCAAATCCCAGTTCATTTAGCCCAGGCTCTGGAATAAGCTGTGGGAAACTGGGAGCTTTCTTAAGGTGGGGCAAGAGAGAGAGAGGGAGAGAAAAGCAGTAACTCCTTGGGAAAAGATGGAGTAGCTTGCCATGGGACATTAACATGGGCTCTTGAACCCCATCTGACTACTAGGCTAAGGCCATTACTTAAATACAGCAAATCTGTCTGTGACACCTCAGACACTTTACATGAGTGGAGATGTTCTGTACACCCTGCCCTCAGGTAGTCTCAACAGATGCTCTCTACCAGTTACCCAAGACTGTGCCTCTGAGCAAGAGCTTGGTGTGAAATAGGACTCCTGATTTACTCCCTATGAATCTCCTTACCTACCTTACAGCAGTGGTCTCAAGAATCCTGAAGCTTTCCTTAGTGGGGTGAATGGAAAACAGGCTTAAAAAGCAGAGGCACATGAGGCCTTTTCCCTCTGTGTGTGAGGATGGGTTTAGTTCTGCCTTTGTACTGGAAAGAGACCAGCAGGAACCTGCAGGAATGGCTGAAGAGGTGGAGGGAGTGCTTGTGTGGGACTCCAGAAGGGATGTGTGGTGTTTGTGTTGTGGTTAGTGAGTACTAATGTCTATAATTAGCCATTGACATGTGCTCTTGTCGCTGTGCTAGTACTGCTTTGTTAGAACAGAAGCACTAAATAAGCTATGAATATTAAGTGTCAGTAATTGTACAAATCTAAAGGCTGCTGTGTTGGCAGTAATTAGCAGCTCTGATTTCATTATGGCTGGGACTATGTTGATGCAGTGAGGGAGGGCTGTGCTTGATGGGTGGAGTGGGAGATGGCTGTAGGACTAGAACTGTCAGCAGCCAAGCTGAACTGTGTTATTTCACACGAGGGGGAAGGGGATGATCCTAGCTGCTTTCGCTAAAGTGGGAAGTGCTGTTTGTTTGCAAAGCTCCATAGGACAGCTATTACTGATTATAGTAGGTTTGTGGTGAGTGATTAGGTTGCTGCTCCTGGCAGGCTTTCTAAATTCTTCATTAAGGCCTTTCCATTGCCTGCAATGACAGTTTCATTCTCTGAAAAACATGGGGGGAGGTAGGTTTTTTTCCCTAATGTCCTGACTCCTTCCAGCAAATACTGAACTGAATTCAAGTGAAGCTAAAATTAAGAAGTTTGTTTTTGTGGAAATCTTTCAGGCTTGGCAGTTGCTGTACTTTGGGAGCTGTAGAGTTTGTAAGGTGAATGAATGCACCAGTCTTTTCTAAGGCACTTGTTAAGAGTATTTATCTGTGGCTCCCATTGTAAGGGCAGCTGTTTCTGGATAGGATGAAAGTGTTTTCCTTTCCCTCCCCTGCCAAACTAATCTTTCTCTTCTCTTTGCCCACAGCATCTGCCATTACAGCCGCCTCTTCTGGGAGTGGGGGGAAGGTGTCAAAGTGCACGACTCTCAGAAAAGACAAGATCCAGAGAAGCTGTCAAAAGAGACTGTCCTGTCTTTCATCCAAGCGCACTACCCCTAACCCTGCTCCCTTGAGGGTGCAGGGGGAGTCTGAGCCCAGCTTGGATTCTTCAGGGACTGATGAGACTGGGGAGGCTCCACAACTTCTATCCTGGTCTTCTCCAGAGCTGATTTCCTGGAGGTGATCGAACAAGGGGGTGGTATGCAGAAGGCACAGGATGAGGCCCTACCTTGGCAGTGTATATAGAGTACAGCCCAGGTAGCACCTGCTGCTGGAGTACCCATGGTGACTCCTGGAGCCAAGGCCTAATGCCCTTTTGTCCTGCCCTACTGCATGCATGAGGCCAAGGGGCTGGCAGCTTTCTTTGCTCCTGCTCAAACATTCAGCAAGGTTTGTGGAGCTCTGTGTGTGCCAGAACTTTCCAAGCTTGTGCTTCTCTGGCAGTATGGGAAGGAGCAGAGATGTTTTGATGGCAGAGCTTGGCAACTGCACGTTGAAGCAGCCCTGCATTGTTCCTGGCAGCTATGTCTCCTTGGCCTTGTCAAAGGCCTACACTACCCACTGGAGGGTGTTAACTCCTTGGGGAATGCTAGCTGTGGGACACAAGTTATGTGTCCTTGTTGTCTCCAACACTTCTGTTTATCAAGGCACTCAGTTGGCCTGGCAATTCTTACATGATGGTATCCTGTTGGACAAATGCCAGTGCAGATGATGAGTAGAGCTCCTGGCACAGATCTGAAGTGCTCAGTGCCAGGGCTTTCTCAGACCTCTAGAACCTGCTGTGACAAGGATTTCCCCTCTCTAGGTTAGTGACTGATCCCAAATCAGCAGCCTAGGGTTAATTTGTGAACATGTACCATGGTTGGCGTACGTGCCTCATGGTACTTCTGAGACCAAGGTGCTTTGGTTCTGGGTACTCAACACCATTACCCAAGTCTTCAGGGAGAAAAGCTGATATGGGAGGGAAGACACTGGAAGGCTGGGATGCTGGAGTCTTTGGAAGAAATTATGGGGATGCCTGACTTAATTAAAAAGACCCAGGGCTTCAGTGAAAAGGGATCTTGACTTTGACCATGTTGGTTAATTGGAAGAAATCCTGTCCCCTGACTGTACCCCCTGGCAAGGTAACCAGACTTTCCTTTTTAAATGTCAAAGTGGCTTCAAAACCCTTTGTATCTCATTTGGCTGTGGAACTGCATCTGGGGTGAAGGCATAGAGCTGTGAAACTCTCAGCAAGGTATTTGTGTCCAGACTTCTCCATGCACTTCTGTGCCAGGCTCAAAGTTGGCTTCTGTTGCATGTTTTACCTTCACTTCTGGCTTCCATGGCACTTCGCCAGGTCTTCCACGTAAATGAGAAGATAACACATAATTGAATGCTTTTGACCAAGCAGCAAAATTGCCCTTTTTGTTTGGTGTTTTGTTTCTTTTGTTTTGTTTGTTCTTGTTTTTAAACACAGATTGGCGGTAGGGAGAAAACTGATTTAGGTCTGAAGTGTGCCTTAAGGAAAGCTATAGTTCTAGAATCTATAGCAGTTATTAGATAGGTTTTTTTCTCCACAAGCATACTTATGATTTGAACAAGCTTGTGTAGCAAACAGAAATTTTCACTTAGATACAGGTCTATCAAAGCAGTTGAAGGACTGCAGGCTGTTAATGCTTCCTCTTGCTGACCTGGAGACCCCCCTCTGCTCTCAAACATCAGTAAAACATGTATCAAGCAAGTGGTGGCCCTTCCTCCAGAAGAACGAAAGTGCTTCACTGGTACCTTTTGTCTTGGCACAAGCACTTCCCCAAGGAACAAGGAGGAATCTCTCCCACTGGGCAGTGAAGCACCTCCAACTGTGTGGTGTCCGGGCCTGTGTACAGTTGGCTTTTTAAACCAACCAGTAATTGAGTTCTGGCACTTGTGCAGACTGCCTTGAGGCTGTTCCAGTGCCAGCAGAGCATGCTGCTCCCTCTGCCAGGCTCCTTCCCTGAGTGTTGTACCCTCCACTCAGGGCTTTGACTTCTGCAGGCTGGCAGACAGAGGGGTGACTAAGAGGGACACTAGGGTGAGTGTGGGCCTCTGAGGGTACAAGAATGCCTGGTCAGCCTGCAGACTAGCTTTTATGAACAGATACTTTGTTTACTCAGTTGTCTCCAGCTCCTCATTTAAATTTGCTTTTAATTTTATTTTTGATGCACTGAACCTTGATTCCAAATCTCCCTTCAAGAAGGCAAGCTTGAGCCACCGTGCTACTTGCTTCCCTGCTGAGGGATTATGTTGGGAAGGGGTGGGTGAGTAAGGTCTTGCTGAAGGGAATGTTATGTATGTTAATTGCACAATGTATTATTAGGCTTTGTATCATTTTGTGTTGATTTCTCTGCTTTCATTGTCTCTATTACCAATACAGCCCCTTTAGTTCACAGGAGTGCTTGTTTACTTTGCTTCCCCACAAAATTCTGGCCAGCAGTGTGTGTCAGTGTGGCGACAGAGATATGCCTTGCAGAGTTAAATTTTCAAGGCAGTCCCTTCTAAAGGCTTTCTGCCAAGTTAGAGCATGCTGAGGGCTACTTACTGTATGTCCCTGCATAAGAATCAGGGGACTACAGGGGACAGTCTCCAGTGCTCCTCTGCAGCATGCTAGGCTGCTTTCCTCTCAAAGGAAGTAGATTCCAGGCTGCAACAGACCAGTAACCACTGTTGAAACCTCACTAACCAGGGATGCTAAGTGCCTAACCCAGTCTAGGCTTATTATGTGTAATGTGTGCCAGCAGGGAGATGGTAGGATGGGAATAAAGCACTGCCTGAGAAACAGGACAAAATGAGAAATTAAAAAAAATCACAGAACAGGAAATTACAAGGTTGGATTATTTTATTTAAAACCCTACAGAAGCACTTCCATTTCTGGCAGTTATTAGTTAATTCTCTTCTGCAAGTGCTGATTCTCAAAGGCACAAAATGGCTACCAAGCTCTGATGCATTGGAGAGGCAGGCAGATCTTCTCAAAGCCCAAGCACCCAGATCTGAAGTTGTACGCTACTTGCTTGCATAAAAAGAGATACCTACGTACCTATGGTTTTGTGGAGGTAGGATTCCTTTGGTCCTGTAAGTCAGGGTGGAGGAGGAAACATCTTTAGTGCAGCTCTGCAAACACATAAAATCTTAAGGTCGCAATTCCTCAAGATTACTCTTCAGTTGAGGTTGGTGTCCCTTCATCTTATGGCTGAGTCACAGGAGCCAAGAAAGTGGCATGTCTGCAACCACAGGGGTCCTCTTCAAAAGGAGAACAAACTGTCTTCCTGCATCAGGCTGGGTGGTCTTGACTGTGTTTTGGGTAAGATGGCACCACCTTGAGCTCTGTTTGACCTGATTTTCAAGTGCAAGTGTGCTGTGATTTCTGTTTTGTCTCCTGTCCCCCTCAATTTGCAGAGAAAAATCTTCCCTACAATGAGGCTTGGAGACAGTAAACAAGAACAACATTTTGAAATGCTGATCCTCACTCTTGGAGGCACAGTGGTGAGAGGAGGAAGCACTCCTTGCAGGGGAGTCATTTGGTCAGCAGGGAGAATTCTTGACTGCAATCACATCGTCCAGCAGGCGTAAATAAGAGCAATCAGCAACGCCATGGCCACAGCAAGGGCAGCATTCTTGCGATTTTCCTTGCGAAGCGCACTCAGTTCTTTCTCTGGGAAACAAACAAAAGCCTTGCCTGTGAAGGTTCATCATGTTGCAGCCACATCCGCTTTCAAAACTCTCTTAAAAGCACAAAGCTACCTTGGCCATGGGCAACATTTTGGGAGCGGTACGCAAAGCTGCCAATTATAGGATGTGCCAAACAGGAAGTAAACTAGCGGGAACCCTTTCATTTGCTAACTCCCATCCTGACACTTGTGCTTGGGAATACTTCAGTGCCAGACCAGTTTCTGTTTGCAAATGACATTGCTGTAGGCCTCTACTAAGGACAGAGTTTGTCATTAGAATAATTGTTTGTTCCCTAAAAGAATGAAGGAGACAGAGGGCTAAGAGCTATTTCTAATATCTTCTAGAGGTAACAGCCTGGTAGCTTTTTCTATCGTTAAAATTTACTTAAATACAATTGTGGCTGCCTTTGAATGTTGCAGAATGTGGGTTTCCTTGTGCTTCAGAAGGATGAGTGTGGAACAGGTCTGAGCGTAGACACTCATTCTGTTGGGGTCTGAAGCTTTTTAGAGACAGGTTGCTATTCCTTGCCCTGGTTTACAGAACCACCACAGATACACAGAGATGAAGGAAGTGGCTACTGCAAGTATGGAGCCTTCTGATCTCCATTTCATTTCTGTTTCCTTTACAAAAGATGAGAACTCCTGTCTGGCTAGTTTGGTTCCACAAAACTTTGCTGGGTGGCACAGGCAAGCAGTGAGGCCTACAGCACTAAACACTGCATGGTCGAACAGCAGTAATTGTTTGGCAGGGCAAGGTTGGGTGGGGCCTGTCTCCAGAGTCGGACTGCTTTTGCTGCTGAGTTCATCTGCAGTAACTGCACAAGTTACTGCCTCTACAGTTTGCACCAGCAGCCTCCAGCAGTTCCTAAACTGGTATTGTTATCAAAAGAGACTCTTAGCTGTTCTTTCTGCCCCCATTCTTCATGTAATGCAAGCGTTCTCATGCAACTGCAGAGCAACCTGCTTAAATCTGCAAGGCCCCAGAGGAGGTGACACGGGCAGGAGGTCACATAACCTCACACACAGCAGTGCCAGCCTGAAGTGATGGAGCAATGCCATCATCAGCAGCTGCAGTTCATGACCTCAAGTGTGTCAGTTGGAATAAGTAAAGATTTAATCAGAGGCCATAGCAGTGATCTAAAAAGACTCTGTGCACATGCAGTGTGTTCTGTTCCAGAAGGAGCAGCCATCACCATTAGGTGAGGCTGTTGCTGCTGTCTGAGCTGCTGTCAGACTACTTTGCTGCCAGTGCTGGCTGACTGCTGGCTGGTGAAAGAGTGGCAGTGATGTGTAGAGTCTTCTGCTGTCTCTAGTGGTAGCTCCTCAGGGAACAGCTTTCAATCTATTTAAAGTAATGGCTACTCTTCTGGAAACAGTCCTTTAACAGGAGTTATAATTAAAAAGTTGCTGGCTTTCCACTCTCCAGGCCTTAAAGTACTGTCAAGCAGGTAACACACTAATCAACACTAGGAGTCTGAAGATGTGCAAAGCAGCATTCCTGGTGGAATGGACATGCTGTCAAGTTGTGGTAGAGCGGAGGGACTCTCATTTTAATTGTCTACAGCAAGACTTGCAGCAAGGAAAGACCCTGGCTCTCTAGAACTGCAGGGAGCACATCAGTGTGAATCCCTATGGTCCTGTGCTGAGTGGCCCCAGAAACTGATGCAGTAAGAACCTTCCCCAAGGAAGGTATACTTTGCAACACTCCTGATAGCACTTGCCAGCTTGCTTAGCAAGCTTCTATTAAAAAAAAAAAAAGGAAAAAAAATTAAAAAGGGGGGGAAGAAATGTTAAAAGCTACTCAGGCTGATCTGTTAGCTATGATTATCTAAAGACTAGTAATTTGGGGTATGTGAAAGGGACATTTTCCCCCCTTCATTAGCTGATGCTTATTTTTTTTCCCCTATGGTAGCACAGCTCAAGCAGGAGGATACAGACTCAAAATATGCTGACTACATTTCCCTCAGTCTAGCTCCCTTTGGCTGAACTTAAATTCAAAGGCAGAAGTCAGAGGTGGCAGGAGCTTGAAGACAAAGCTAAGCTGCAGCACTGATCCCATCCAGCCCAGAGGGACCATTTTTAATGAAGCTCTTACCATAGTTGTCAGCTTTGGTCATTAGTAAGTTTCTCTCTCTCTCCAGTGACTTTCTGTAATGAGAAGAGGAGTTCATTACCTGCGAGGCACAACACAGCCTATTTCTTTGCTTACATGATGGAAGAGAGACTGTCCCACTGCTGGGGATATCTGCTCACAGAATGAGCCCCTCACCCTTCACTGTGGAGTGATGACAGTTTAGAAACACCCAGTTGGGCAAGAGAAGCGATGCAGCATTTTAGATTATTTTTGCCTTCCTTGAAACTGCTTCCTGTCTCTTCTTTCAGGACAGTGTCAGTGTTCCTGAAGCAGCTACAAAGGGGTCTGTGTGTCAGAGAGCCCCTGCTTTAGTTCCCCCAGGTGGGGTAGGAAGTTCTGACATAGGGCAGGGTCCCCAGGTGCTCTCTGCAGAATCCTGCACCTCCAGCACACTGGCATAGTGCTGCAACAGTAATTCTTCTCACTGATAGAAGCCGGGATCCCTGTGTTGGGAGGTATCCAATTTACACAAATTGGTAAACTCAAGGAAACAAGCTGAATCCAAGCTCAATAGCAACCAGTTAAGCAACCTGTTATTATGCTGAAAACTCATGATAATAACAGGCCAGCCCAGCCCTTGTCTTAAACTGCACAAGATGATTAATTAATACACAGTTTAAAATATAAATGCATAACAAAATTCCTGAAAGCAGCAGCATTTCCATTCTGGCAGTGCAGACACAGTCACTCCTTTCAGACTATGAACATCAATACACATGCACTAACAAATTATCTCCTGGTTCCGAGAAGGCAGTAAGTGTAACAGAGTTTGTTGTTCCCCTTGGGGCAGAGCAAGAACTTGTAGGAGGAAAGAAATCCAAATCTATTTGCACAGCCAGTCAAGTAAGGGATGGCAAGAAAGCAAACTACAGCAGAGCAGCAGGAGAGGAAAGGGCTCTTAAATACAGCTGGGGAAAGGCAAGGGGGAGAGCAGCCAGGAGGAAGTGAGAAGACATTTACCAACATGACTGAGCTGCTTAGAAACTTGCCTTGTGAAGAGAGTCAAGGGAAGAAGCTTTGAGAATGAGACATGAAGAAACCATGACAACTGAACTTCAAAGTGGGAAAGCAGAGCTCTCCTTTGTGTACTGTGCACCGAATCAATAATTTTCGTCACAGTATGTACCTTCCTTCAGGGTTTTTCAAATGGTCTGGAATAGGGCAACTGAAGTTCTGTTTCTATCTCCATACAAGCTGTAAAATTCAGAAAAGGCCCCAGGAATCTCTATTTCTAGTTCTTTGCTCTAGGCCCTATATTTCAGAAAGAAACCATCATCTTTTCCATCCTGTCAAGTTATCACAACTGTAGGTTTGGTTGTTGGCCATCTAAGTACCAGATAAAGAATACACACAGTAAACAAGAAGAATTTACGCCTAGAAAAGGACTGATGAGATGAAGAGCTAAAGAGATGAGGGACAGGACCCTGTCTAAATATGGATGGGGATCTAAAACCCCAGTAAAGGAGCAGGGAGGGGAGAGTGCAAATGAGAGTTTAACAAAGAAGTTAAACTGAGGCTGATAAATATCAGGGTATGGAGACATCACCACTGCTAGGATCATTTCTAAGGGGTTCTGCTGGACAGCATTGTAGAGCAAACACCAGGATCAACAGAACCACTCCCTGGGTCTATAACTGAGCTTCCTGGCCTTTTTTGCTAGGAGCAGAGCAGTAGGATGCTGGTCACAGAGTCACAAAATATTCTGAATTAGAAGGAACCGTCAAGGATCATCAAGTCCAGCTCTTAAGGGAATGGCCCCTATGGGGATCAAACCCATGCCCCTGGTGTTAACAGCTCCAAGCTCTGACCAACTGAGCTAATCTCAGGTGACTGAAAGAATATCCTCAAACTGAGAGATTTGAGAATCAGCTGGAAGACTTAGAATCTCTTGCTTCACACTCAAGAGAAAGCAGGTTGTGCCTCTGTCTGCTACCAAATCCAGGCCAAAGTCCTTCCTTGAATCCCAGCTCTAGAAGCCAACAGTTGCTACCTCTACAGCAGTGACAGATTTCAGGGGGATTGTCCCTCTTAGCTTTCCCACAAAAAGCCAGTGTGTCAATGCATCCCTACATCCAGACACACGTGCAACATAGGCACAGGAAATCTCTCTCAGCCCCTTCTGCAGTTGCATCCCAGCCTGGTTTGGCCCTCAGTAGTAGCTGCTGCACATCGCCCCTGACTGAACTCATGCAGCTTTGGCAAGGCTTGAGCAACAGCATGCAGCAAACCTTTGCCAGACTCACAGAGCTGTCTTCTAGCAGGCCAGGAGTCAGATCTGCAAATTAAGTGGCAAGTTTTGGGCACTGCTTGTCTGGTTGTGGTGCAGGTTGGAGTCAGGCTGTTAACAAGATAAAGCTCTCTCCATATATCACTGAACTTCTCAAACAGCAAGTTCCCCAAGTAAGCTCCAAGCTGGGGGAAGAGAGTCTTGTCATGGGGAACCACAGACTCCCATCCTTTCAAGAGCCCTTGCTCAGTATTACAGCAGGGTGACAGGTAGCTGAAGTGCACAGCCACACCTGTGGAAGGAGGTGGTCATCACTACCTTCCTTCAGGGCTGAGCTTCTCCCTGCGCAGCTTAAGATCCACCTCTTCCATGCTCTGTCTGCAGCGTGCCAGCTTCTCCTCCAGTCCATCGATCTGAAAAACATCACACCAGTCACCATCATTTCCTGCCTCAGCTAACACCGATCCATTCCCACGCAGATGAGAAGGGTGGCAGCTCAGCCACTCCACCTTCTTCGTGCCCTAATCAAGGGAGGAGCCCCAGCTCTGTGTAGAGCTCACAGCACAGAAAGCCCTTCACCTCCCAGATCAGCCTGTATTATACCCCAGGCAACTATGACATCGTAATGCCAGACACAGCCAAGCCAGCCCTGATGCTGCCAGTTGTGTGGCTGGCCAGCACCTTTCTGCTAGGATCTGGTCCTGTTCCAGCCTGTTCTAGTTTCTTTGCATGTGGGTCCATAAGCAAAGATGTGATCTAAGGCATCTTTAGGCAATTAAGAAGAAAAAAAAGAGACTGGCCTAGGCCAAAGCCTGAGGTACAAGGTCTTGATTTAGCATTGTGAATGGATGCAGAAGTTCATGGGATGTGCCTACGAAGCACCCTCAGCTGTCTGAGGGTGAAAAGGGGGAAAAAGGGGAAAGAAACACTGATACCTACCATCTTTTACCCAACTAAATCTACAACAGCAACAGTGGTCTGCAGAGTATGCTCAAGAGAGCATTCAACCCTGCCTCCACACCTTCCACTTGCACCAAATTTTGGAAGCAACATGTTCCCCTGCAGAAGAACACTGGTCATCTCCTTGTGTCTCCTCATCAAGCATCCTAACAGCTACCCTCCTCCTGTGTCTTCCTGTGGAGGGGAGTAACTGTGGCTAAGCACAGGAGGGGTTGATCTAGTTGTGTGCAAAGGGATTGCCCAGGAGGGAATCCTACCGTGGGCAACAGTTCTGGGAATCATTCCTCTCTTCTGCCTGGCAACCAGAGTATAGACATCTTTAGGAAAACTTTCTTTCAAGCTTGCTGCCAGCAGGGAAACAGTGGGACTAATCAGATAATATGAACATAACAACCTAGCCTGAAAGCAAACAGCCTTGGTGCCCTGAGATGGCAATGACCTCTCTTTTTAGCTACTTAGCGCAACACTCCTGCTGTGCCTGGTTCTCCAGGGAAGGCCAGGGCTGGCTAGATGGAAGGCAGCACAGCCTCTTTGTGGTGGGAGCCTTAACACACTAGAGACTGAGAGGCAGCACAGTCCCAGGAAAAGTACTGAGGTGGAATAAGCTGCCTGGACATAAGCTGCTCTAAGGTGGCTCAGAGCACAAACACTCCCATAAACAGTGATAAGGGAAACAAAATCAAAGGTAGTGATCCCTAATTATTGTTGCTTTGGGGATCAGCTCTGTCCAGAGCTCATTAGCAATTCACACCTTCTGCTCAGGAAAGGCAGGCAAGCATCATAAATAAGCAGGACGTGAGAAGAGGCTTGACGCAAAACGGGGAACAAAACAGACCATAAAAAGAAGTTTAGCCAGTCAGCTGAATAGTCTCACTGCAAGGAGCACAGCAGAGCTGGGCAGGAGGACACATATAACAAGGCTCAAGTAAGTCTTTTATTTACCAGATAGCAATTTCAAAGTCCTGTGTTATTAGGCAACTCTGCTAGGGCCGTTGAGATGCCAAGCTCCCCAGAGGCACCTGCACAGCTTCCCCTGAGCCCAAGGGGAGCACCAAAGCACATCACCTGATCCAGAGCACATAGAACGGCACTTCTGTGTTTGGCAATGCTTGGGTTTGCCTGGATGGGGAAATGGATATTTTTGAATCATGTCAGCTTAAAATGCATTTGGTCAGGGCAAAGAAAACTGTTCTCCTCCATTTTCAGCTGTGCCAGTTAGGAATGTTAATTCCAGCTGCTCATCAGTATGTCATCCACTACAGGTCAGTCAGCATGATGCTTCAGGGCCAAGTAAGGGCTTTGTCCAGGTCAGCTCTGACCACAGTTATCAGCAAGTTAATTTAATGGCAGAGTGCAGCAGAGTAGAGGTGGGGTGGTCCATCCAGTCCAGTTTAAGAACTACCATCACCTTTACCAACTCCTACCATTTAAAAATGACTGTCTCTGCTCCCTTAGATATTGGAAACCCTCACATGCACACACAGCAAGGGATGCTCCAGTATGTGTTATTTGGCTACTCCTTAGCCAGTAAACTTATTACAATGCACCATGCCTTCCTGGGAAATACATTTAAAAATAATGTTAAACAATAACAATTTAATGAGAGCTTTAGTCAGCTGCCAACCCCACCACTAAATTAATCCATGCCACTGCACTCCTCTCCTCCAGAACTGCTCCTCCTGGGCAGTCTGCAGTTGCTCTCACTAGGACATTCTCTGCCCATTCTTCCCTCATTTCATGAGACTCAACAAGAGGATACTCCACCCAACTCTGTCAACGCTTTTACTTTCTGCTGACTAAAAATCTCCAGATTCCACATAATACTTTAAAAGTTTCAACTGGTGTTACTGCTCTTAAATCAAAACCAAAGTTTGGGTCCCCTGCTGGAGAGCAATAATTTTCTAATAAACCACATGCCCTAGAATTGCACCATCAGCTTTGCTGAGCTGAGGGCACAAGGGACAGAAAATAATCAGGAAAAAAAAAAAAGAAGTAAGGAAGGAGAAACAGACTGCTGAATGAACAAAATACTTTTCCTTCAGAATCTCTCTATTTCTGCTCTTCCAGCTAGTCTAGGGAATTGGGGGTTGTAAGAAAGGACAGAGTGAGGATTCACAGATGTTATCCATTCACCATGCCTCAGTTTCCCCACTTATAAACTGGGACAATACCATCTGCCTCCTGAAGGTAGCTCATTTGCACTAGAAGCCTCAGACAACGCCGCTACCTCACTTGGGATTTGGGATCAGTTCCTGGAAGCCAGGAGTTCTCGGCAGCTCAGTCATCCAAATAATTCTTCACTGCAGGACAAAGGAAAGGCAGAAATAGAAAATAAGCACAGGGAAAAATCAGACTAATGCCTGGGATTTACTGATTACTCTCTGGGCTGCTCAGGAAACTCCCAGGGGAGCATAGTCTGTAAAATGGTAGCACAAGAAAATCTGTTGAGCTTTGGCATAATTCCCTATGCAGCTCTCCAGGAGAGCAATCCTAAAAGCAGGGGCTCACCTGAGCTAGCTGTGGATGGAAAGCTTTCCCTCCTACTAACTAATACAGGAGAAGGTTAGTTGGGGTATGTACCTAGGCATACTGGAAGCCCACAGGAAAAGAAAGAGCCAAGCTCGCTTAGCTGACCCATCCCTGCACTTCACACTGCCTTATCATTTTAGTGGCAAGCTCAGCACAGTATCTCATAAGTTGCAACGACGAAGCCTTCCTCCCTGTAGCTCTCCTTTCCATGAAGGGAATCCTCTGGGACAGAGCTGAAATGCAGCACTCAGAAAGCTCACATGACAACTCAGTTCACAGCTGGTAGCAGGGACACAGGACTTCACTCCCAGCAACATCTATAAGTAGTGCCAGTTAAAAGAGGTGAGTGAAATGGGTGCTTCACATCCAGGCAGCAGCTCAGAGCATGCAGAGCTGCCCTTCTGAAGCTCATCATTAGACACTCCACAAAGTCAGGTCCCAGCAGCTTTGGATGCACACAGAGATCTAAGACCAGATGCCTCCTTTGCTCCACAGGTATGACAAGGCATTGGGCTATTTTTGTTGAATTCTGGCAATACTCGCTCACAATCTGGAAACCTTTTTAAGCCAGAGGGACCTGGAATGGATTTCAATCCAAACTGACTTATATGCTGATTACAAATATCATTTGCGGGGACCATGTTAGGCAGGAAGCCCAAAATGGCTCACATAAAGGCAAAGAGAGAAGAGAAAAAGAAGCAGCTTTGCTTACAGAGTTGAGCTGGATCCCATTTAATACATTTTGTAATGAATTAATAAAATCTTTCTTTCCAGCAGAAAGGCTAAAAGCGCTTTTCAAGAACTGGCATCCACCCTCTGCTTTTATGAATTCCCTAATTAAGATACTGGCAAAGAGCCATTATCACACATACGTTGACATCCAACAGCATTAGGTAATGAGGTTTTCATCTTGTGACCCTCATAAAACAGATCAAAGCCAACTGAAGAGGTAGGGGCAAATGCAAAAACCCTTGTCTGAGCAGTCTTTACATGCCTTATCACCTGCCAGCATACTTGAGCCATTCTTTTCACAGAAAAATTAACGGTTCCTTCATCCACAAATTTGGCTGGATTATTGTCAGTCCAGCAGAAACAAGTTTTGTTTAAATTCAAGTGGTAACTTGCAGTTCATGTACACACTTCCATTTTCTCCACGCTCCTGGAATCATTTTGCATGCTGGCAAATAATTTCACACATGCTCTACCCACAGTGTGCTTGGAAATATTTATCAGACAAGCTACTACACAGCAGAGGATGATCCTCCAGCAAACTCTTTTTTGCAGAACAACCCTCTGCATTGCTAAAGGAGAAAAGGCTGGATCCTACCTGCATCTCTTCCTTCAGCCTTGGAGAGACTATCCCATAAGCATATCCTGCCTCAGCTCAGACTAGTGCTTTTTGAAAAATTCTGTAAGAACAGCTTTACTGAGTAAAAACTATGTCGGCCTTTTCCCTATTCTTTATGCTCTTCCATAGATAGTCATTAGGAACTGCCCTGTCAGAAGCAGCAATGCACAAAGTAACAATACTTTCTCTAAACACACACCTGACATTTTACAGCTTTGGCACTGTCTGAGTGCAGGGTGTTCTCTTTGCATTTAATGCACTGTACTGCTTCCGTTATTTTTTTTTCAGTTGTTGTCTGATCCACAAGTATATTTTTAAGGGTTACAACATCCTCTGAAAGGGAGTTTCACAGCACAGCCACAGGTTATGGGAAGAACCCCTTCTGTTTGTTCTGAGCTAGTCAGCTCCTTGTTTCATTTGATAGCCCTAATTTTTTATTGACAGTGAAGGTTCATTCTTTGTTTAAAGTTACAAATAGCATGCAGAGCATATAGACCTATATTGGGTCCCCTTGCAGTTGTGTTTTCAAGCTTAAAAGGACCTGGAATGCCTGGCAGAATCTTGCATAAAAGTTTTCCACACCTTTGATCATCCTTGTCACTCTCTTAAGTTCTTTCCATTTTCATTATTTTGCTACAAAATGGACCAGTCTCCTCAGTTTCATTTGCCTGACGAGTTTCCTCAAGAGAGTTCTGTGCAGCTCAGCATTGTCAGTAGGGCTGCCTGTTGAAAGACTAGAGAGCTATAGGAAAGAAGTGAGGTGAGTTTAAACCACCACAACATTATGGAGATGCATTTATATCGGTTTAAACCAGATCATATTAATTACACCCACAATTTGTAAGTGCAAGCCACTGTGATAGGAAAATTGCATTCATTTAGCATCATGACTTCAGTTAAACAAGCATGACTCTGCCTAGATGAGGCCTTTCAAAACTATCATGTATAATGTCATATTAAGACTCATTTGGAAAGTTTTCTGTACAATCATAACAGCTCAGAAGGTAATACTAAACAGAATAAAAGTTTAAATTATGAAATCAATATCTTGGTTGTCATGCATTCTGATACCTGAAACACAGCTCTCTTCCTCTGGCTTAAAGGGATTTTGTTTTCTTCCTCCCTAACTGCTATTCAGTACCTTTGTCATCACTGCAAGTGGAAAGAATTTTATCTTTTAGCAGTATCTTTGCACTGAGAGGTTTTCACCTGTAACACACCAAAAAAGAGTAGTTCTACAGTCCTTTCAAAACTAGTGTGTTCCATCATAACAACTTCTAAAAAAACCCCCCAAAACCTAAACCAACTACAAGTCCCCAGACACTTTGCAAGAATTTTTTCTGGCAGCTAAAATCAGTCTCTTTTCATTCTGTGACCAAGAGATCCCTGACAGGCTCAACCTTTTAACTATCTCTCTTTTTGTAAGGTAGACCCTACTACTTCAACTCCCCTTGTCTACCATATCTCAAACAACAACCACCAAAAAAGCATTTCAACTCCCTGCTAGGCTCACCGAAGGGAAGCTTGGACAGTCAGCACACTCTCCTCTGGACTCCCTTTGGTGGTTATATTTGGGCTAGAGTGTCTAGAAATGTCTGTGTCTCTAATGAAAGCATAACCAATGAAACAGACAAGAAAACTACTATAAACTGAACTCCCAATCATATGACATAGTAGGATGAGAGGGAATCTCAACAGCATTCTCAAAGGTGGGTGCCAAGAGGATGGTGCCAGACTCCTTTCAGTGGTGCCTAGCGACAGGAGGACGAGCAATGGCCATAAACTGAAGCCCAAGAAGTTCCCCCTCAGCATCATGAAGAACTTCTTTACATTGAGGGTGGCAGAACACTGGACCAGGCTGCCCAGGGAGGTTTGGTTCTCCCTCTCTGGAGACATTCAAAACCCACCTGGACACGTTCCTGTATAACCTGCTGTAAGTAACCCTGCCTTGGCAGGGGGATTGGACTAGATGATCTCCAGAGGTCCCTTCCAACCCTAACGATTCTGTGACATTCACCTTTAGGTTAATGGCTGATGACACAATAACTACAAGCCCCAAATCCTTTACCTGGCCTTTCTACTCTGGTTATTTTGGTCTGCTATGCATAATCTCACCCGAAAGTCTTCAGGACAGAAAGGTGACCAGTGAAGTTCACTGGTTCATTGATTCTGCCCCATCTCAGCCATTTGGGATGAGCTTTCATGCCTTTGCTGTCCCCAAAGTATCCACAACCCTCAGATTTGAACTACAGGCTCTCCACTGCCTCCTCGGAGTCACTGTTCAGCACAAGAGCCAGAACAACGTATGCTTCAGAGACACCTTATCTAACACGACTCAGACTGTTAACACAAATGTAAACCTTCAACAAAGCTTACCAGCAGCCCTCCTGCCACTCAGCAGATTACAGAATCACGGAATCACAGAATGGGTCAGAGTGGAAGGGACCACCGTGCATCATCTGGTCCAACCTAAGGTCATCCTAGAGCACATGGCACAGGACTGCATCCAGACAGTTCCTGAGTATCTCCGGTGAGGGAGACAAAACACCCAAGTGCAACAATAAAAAGGCATTTTTACAAGGGAGGTGTGTTATTAAAAAACAGCCTTTCCCCCTCCTCCTCGCTGTGATTTACAGGCCCCTCACATGCTGGTTCACCACCGGGCTCCTCACAAGAAGCAGAAGGAGCTGCCCGTGTCCCGCACACGGCTGACTCCCACCGCCGCAAGGCCCACACCGCGCTGGGGCCGCAGCAGCGGGCACAGCCCCACCGCCCCTGACGGCACTGGCTCCAGGGCTCGGCGGGAGCAGGGACACCAAGCGCCATCGCTCACGGCCCGGCGGAGAGGACAAGGACGGCGCTCGGTGCTCCCGCTCCCGACCCGGCCCCCGCCCCCCCTCACCTCCCGGGCCACGCTCGGCCACGCGCGCCGCCTGCTCATCGTCCGGCCCGGCCCGGCCGCGCATGCGCACGGCTCGGTGATGGGCCGCGCTGGGCGGGGAGGGAGCGAGCGCCATCTTGGCGAGGGCGCTGCTGCCCGGGCTCTCCGTCGCAGCCCGTTCCAGTGGTGATGGATGAGGGATGGTTGGAGGAGGACGAGCAGGCCAGAAAGCTAAGGTGGGACCTATTGGTCCTGCCTCGTCCTGCCTCGTCCTGCCTCTCCACCCCTCAGAAACCCCTGCTCCCTCGGGCGGGGGGTCTGTAGGGTGCTATCTGTCCCGTCTGTCCCAGAGGGCAGATCCGAACTGATCATCTGGTTTTCCCCCAAAGGGAGTCAGTGCAATCCTGCTCCTGGCCTGCACCGGGCAGGACACTCCAGCCCAGCTCTTGTATTGCTGGGGGTCAGGGCTCACCTAGAAAGAAGGCAATTTTGGGAACACCAGGCAAACCCAGCACAGCTGCTTTGCTGCATGTTAGGATCACTGAGATTTTTTTTCTGGACATCAGGAGGAATTTTTTCATGGAACGGGTTGCTAAACATTGGAATGGGCTGCCCAGGGAGATGATGGAGTCAACCTCTCTGGAGGTATTTAAGGAAAGACTGAATGTGGCATTTAGTGCCAAGTTCTAGTTGACATGGTGGTGATCAGTCATGGGTTGGACTCAATAATCTCAGAGGTCTTTTCCAACCCAAATAATTCTGTGATTCTGTGATTAAGGCTGTCCTTGGGACTTCCTACTCAAACATCAGCTTTATGTTAAAGCAGCTGAGGAAAAGTGGGCTTTGTGATCTACCAGCAGACAGCACTTTGTGCATGCTAGCCAGTTCATTGCAAGATACTTATCACAATGTTACATATGCATGGAAGCTCTTGTTCTGTCCCGAGAAAGCTTTTATGAAACACTGCTATCTGGTATTTAAAAAAGAAACAACCAACCAACCAGAAAGAAACAACCAGCCAAGAACTACTGAAATGCATTTGTCTTCAGGGTAGGAAATGATTGCTACATGACAAAGAACAGCAGATCTATTTGCTGACCAAAAAATAGAAGGCTGGGCAGCAGCAGCATTTATTAGACACACAGACTGAATTTTCATTTTGACTAAATAGCCTCTGCTGACTGAAATTTTGCTAGGATGGCAGGAGTGCAGATGCCTGTCATAGAAAGAGTGATATTACTGATACCTAATTAGTGTGTTTCATTTTTCTTTCAAACAACAGCCCCCTACATTTTTACTACGTGAGGTAGTATGTGTTGGTAACAGCATCAATCTCATTTTATGTCTGGAGAAAATGAGGGACAGCTGTACTGTTTTCTGCTTCCCGGTCTGGTACTTGACTCCATGATACAGAACCTATACTGCTGAACCTAAAGGAGCCAGAACTCCCACCTCCAAGGTGAGACACAGATAACTGCTTTCCAAGCAGAAGCAGCTCAGTCAGAAGGCAGTAAAGAAGCTGAGGAGGACCCACCCAGCAGCTCCGGAAAAGCACAGCGTCAGGGGGAGGGAGAAAATGAAAAAGAGTGAGAATGTTATTTTTTCCCCCTCTTAGAAGACTTACTTAGGGAGTGTAAATACAATCTAAAAATGCATACAGGTTTGAAGAAAGCCATCTGTTATGGTTTGCAATGGGCTGAAATAGCCATCAGTTCAGCAGAAAGCATTTTCTCCTTTACAAAGGTGAATATTGATTCAGGGCAGGACTGTCAATTCTCACATATACACTTCTCCTCAGAGACAAACATACACCATTTTCCAGGCAGACGACTGTGACCTTTGTTGTTACATCTTTTGGGAAGACAGAAAGGGGGAACTGGTTCCTCTCTCACCAAGAAGCCACCATTCCCACTGTTGCAAGCAGCAATTTTCAATTCTCATGTTACTCCTCCTGGCACTCCTAAATCCATCAAGCTGGTAACTTCATTATGCCTGTTATGTGGTCTTGGGTCTCCTGGTTCTGCCCTCAGCTGACACTTTCTCTTCATTCTTCCCTGTGTCATATCTTAATTTCCTTTGTAATGTCATTCAGGTCATCTGCATGCTAATGCAAGAAAGAACAACTGTTCTTTTTCCTCAGCAAACTTGTAATATTTTCCTTCTTGAAACCTGAGGAAAAGAGATGGAAGTTTTTCACATGCAATGTCATCAGCTTCTGTATTTTAGAATAACCACAGACATGAGTATGAATTTGAAGTACTCCATATCAAACTGACTTGATGGCTGCTGACTGGCCATGCACATATCTAAACTGGAAATCAGAAGTTTCTAGCTGTGAGAGCAATCATATTATGGAACACATCTCCTGCCAGAGGGGTAAGAGGAAAAGAGTGGAATAGTTTTTAGTAATCTCTTGAATGGGATAGTCTAACAGAAAGCCTGTAAGAGAAAGGTGTAGGATGTGATGACATACAGGTGAACACCAAATAACATATCCAGTACTGAGATTGGATTAAAGTCCTGGTAAGATTGCTCAGGGTCTCTGATTAGGCTGTCCCTGCACTGGGGGTCACATCCCTGCAGCCAAAATGAGTGATGAAGTGATGTTGGAAACTAAAAATAACACAAGTGTCAGTCTGAAAGGAAAATTCAGAAGACACTCCACCTACATACCCAGAGGCAGGATCAAGTACCCTGATGCCACCCAAGCAGATGTTTGCCTTATCTGTGCTTAAGGAGTGCCAGGGATGCTGCCACCTCCTACCTGCTACACTGCTCATTGACTGATGGTTGGGAAGGTTTCCCTCTTTGTAACCAAACTGAGCTTGTTGCATCTTGACCTATTCTCAGCACACATGGGGAGGAATTGATCTGCATCTTCTAACAACCTTATGTATTTGAGGTTCATTATCATATTCCCTCTTCTCTTTTCTTCCTACTAGACTAAACCCTCTCAACCCTATGTGTTTTGCACCTATTATATACCATTTGTTACCTTTCTGCAGTCCAAACCTAGACTAATCCTCTTTAACTCGGGGGTATGGAGAAAGAAAAAATTACCCCCTGTGCAAGACCGATATGTTGTTGTCTTAAACATTGTCAAAATCATAGAAAGACTTTTTGTCAAACTGCAAGAAAAAAACTGCCTGTCTGCGACCACCGAAACACCCTCCCCTCCCAACCCCCCCCCCCATATGCTTCCTGACTGTAATTTAGACTGTGATGGAAACTTGAGATAAGATTATTGTCTAATTATTTCAGGTCTAAGAAGAAGTAAACAAGGCTGAGTGAGTGGAGGAGGAGAAGAGTTTTGGGCGTGTGATAACGAAATCTAGTGAGTGGAGGAGGAGAAGAGTTTTGGGCATGTGATAACGAAATCTCTCCACACAAAACACGACTAACTCCCCCCTCCAGGAAGGCCACATACACACAGGACATTCATGTGAGAGGAGCTGAGAAGGGGTCATAAACCATCAAAGACCCTCAAAGTGCCGTCCAAACTCATTCCTGAGGCCTTCTACCACCACAGGACTGCACTGTGATCCAAGTGATGCAACTAATCCAGAGTCTGTCTCAAGAGACTGTAAAGCTTGCCCAGGGGAGGTGCCTGGGCATCTCCTGAATGTATATTAATCCACTGGACTCTTATGTTTTGCGGGACCCTCACCACCAAGAAGACCAGAAGAACCAGACCGGCAAGATGCCACTGGGTTCCACAGAGTGGTGATACATATTCTATTTAATCTCCATCACTCTCTTTCTTCCCCCACCCCTTTTTTCCTATTTCTTTCTGTCTCTCTCTCTGCCTCACATTTACTGTTGAATAAAATCCATACTATTGACTTCGGCATACAGTCTTGTTTGCACCTTAATTTGGGCAGAGGCATTTCTAATAATTTTAATATCTGGATCATGACACCCCCTTTGTCTTATAGGCAGTGTGCCCGAGTAATACAGCCAAGAAGGAAATTTGCCTTTTAATGCAATACCTTCTCAATGGCAATTCATAATCAGTTCATGGTCCTGTAACTCCTCAATGCATTTCCTCAGTGCTGAGGTCTAGGCACTTTTTTTCTTTACTGGTGCATTTAATTTCTTCCCCTTCTCAGTTCAGTATTTTCACTAGTTTTATGAAATTTTAGATTGCTGATTGTGAGCTATTTCTCCAGTTTGTCAAGATAATTTTTTTTTCCTGTCGTGCCTTCAGTCTTGCCTGCTCTTCCAGACTTGGGGCCAACTCTGCATTTTATAAACACACTTTATTTCATCATCTAAGTCATTGGGGAAGCTAGTTGATAGATCTGGCCAGGCAGCCCTTGGACTGATCTCTGTAAGTCCTCTTGGTCTGATAGCAAACTACTGATAAGTAGTTGCAGAGCGCATATCCATGACAAATATCATACAGGATTGTTTCAGAAAGCCTTACTACACATCAGGATAGCCTTCACTGCTGGGCTTACTCTCTCCGCTATTCCAATTACTGTGGCAAAGAAAGTTAAACAGTTTTACATGATTTGTTCTTCGCTTTCTTTCTGCTGGCTTTTTCTTATCGCCTGATTATCTTTAAGTGATAACAAATTGATTATTTAATAATTTGTTCCACATTCACTGAGGAGATGGAAAGATAATCACTGAGGACTGAAGAATCAAAGTTTTCAGGAAGGTTTAGGGACACTTGCTGATTTTTATCAGGGCAGTACTGACTTTGAGGGTAATTTAATAGAACAGACATTAAGTCTTCACTAGTAATTAAGTCTTTACTAGTAAATTAAAAAACATCAGGAAATGTTCCTAGAATACAAACTCAATCGCTAGAAGTAAGTGTCAGCACACCCCTGGCATGGTTTGACTTGGTCCCACTAGAACTGTCCCAGAAAATTTCCAGGCATGATTTGGGAGTTGTAGGCACAGGACCATTCCCAATAGGCTTTTTCATAAGGTCACTGTTTCAGAGGTGAAGAAAGTTTAGTAATAGCGGCGTGAGCCGTTTGGTGCTAGTTTACAAGGTGTGTCTAGGAGAATGTTCCTGGGCACTCCTGATTTACTGCCTTCCTACCTCTTTTTGCCTTCTCCATCTGTAAGATTCACTGCGCTTTGTAAGCACAAATGAATCAGTCCACTGACAAGTCTGAGAGGAAGCTGAGGCCAGACATCTCACTTTATAGATGTTAGGCAGTATCTGGCCCTGTCCGGGCTAGCACTGAATCAGGGGCATGACCTCTTATCCTTGGCTATACCATGGGAAGCAGCCCTTCATCTCCCAAGCATGTCCTTCCCCAGCTTGTCAGACAATGTGTCATGGACACTAAGCCAGGAGGGACCTTCCAGGGACCTTCTGAGAATAGGTTTCCCCAGCATAGAGGATGTCCAGTTGTATCCCAATGCCGTGTCTCCTCTCTTCTCCCAGCTCTGCTGTACCACATGCAGCTGGTCATAGGGATCACAGAAGGAAGGAAGTCACTGCATCATGTCAATGTCTGCAGGGGAAAGCGGAGGTGACAGACTGTATACTTGCACCTGTGAAGAGATGGAGGGAAGCATCTTACTGCTGAGGGCAGCCAAAGATGAGCGTTTCCTGGGACAGGACAACTCCCAGCACAAAGGAATAAGCAGAAAATGCTACCACTGTAGAGGCTGTGTGTCGACCTCCTGGAGGAAAAAAACCCCTGAGTGCAAGGGAGGCAGACAACAAGCTGAGAGGTGCCCTGAGCTAGAACTGTGGTATGGAGCGTTATTATCCCACCACTTTTCTCCTGGAGGACCAGGAGGGATATAAATTCCCTCTTTTCTCCCCAAGCACTGTAAGCAGGGATGAAATTGCATCTTGTGGTGATGACCAGGGGACACAATTCCAGTGCAGACATGTCTGCCCCTAGGGGGGACAACTGCAGAATTAAATGCCACCAGGGAGCAGAAGAGCAGCAGAAAGCATTGTCAGATTTCAGTCATCTGAAAGGTGCTCCTGTAGGGTGGGGTGTTTTTTTATTTCTGGGAAGATTGAGAAGCCAGTGGACTGTGTCTTCAGTTTGTGTGCATCATGTTCTCTGCTCTTACCTTGATGGGCTTCACACAGATTCTGGGAACAGCTTGAGATGATAGAATTAATTAAATGAAATTAATCAAAACAACCTACCCGGAGATAAAACTGGCATCGGTGAAATGCAGAGTTGGGCCAAGAAGGGATTCTGTACTCAGGGCTAATGCCTGCTCTCATCAATAGATTCTGTTTGGATGAAATCCCATGTCATACACGCCTCAGTCAAAGATGAGGGGCTCTGAGGAGTTGTGTGCCTCATGCAAGATCACGTCTGTCCACGCAGTGCGGTAATTGCAGTGGGAACAGATGGAGCCCTGCTTTTCACAGAGCCAGGCACAGCGTGTAATCACTGATCTAGCTTTGATGCTGAATGAAGCTGAACTCCAAATCATGCTGTGTTAGTGTGGAGGAAGCAGGAGAACTGGAGCAATGGCTTTTAGAGATGTAATCTAAGAGGAATCCATGGGTCTAGTGGGTGTGTCTGCAAACCTGGGAACAGAGGTACAGATTTGCCCAAATGAACTACTGAAAATTGGAGATTCCCCTCTGCTTTAGTCTCTGCCTCTTTCCCCAGCACGTGCCAGCCCAAGTTTTCTTATGCCAGGTGCCAGTTTGGAGGCATTTTTTTGGGCCTGTCCCAGTCATTTATGTTCTTTGCTTTATGAAAGCATTACTGTCCTCCCAAAACCACCTGTGTCAACCTGAGGGTCTATGAAACTCTGTGGGCATGATTTTTATCTATTGAGCAAGGATAAAAGCATGGTTAGAAGAAAAAATATCTGTTCAAGAGTGAAGTGGTCAGATGTATTGTGGGGATGGGTCCATTATAAATATCTGAGAACAGAAAGAGAGACCCAAGCAACTTTATGAAGTGCTGTGTTATTGGGGCCACAACCCCGTGGCTGGGTTTATTCTGCAACCAGCAGAGGTACATCCATCACAGAGACGGGAAGCGTGATGCAGTACAGGGTCCCAGTGGTTGCCTGGGAAGTCACAGGGAGCTGTGTATTTCTGAATCAGGGCATGGCTGAGTGGAACAGCATGTCCTGCTTTTAACATTTGGCAAGTATCAGGGGAAGGAAAACGTGGCCATCGCAGTTCCGCCAGACAAGTTCACTTATGACCTGCATGTGGGGTCTTGCAGAGTCTCTTGAGGAGACCCCCGTGGACTTCCCTGCCAGTTCAAAATTGGATGACTGGCTTTATAGCAATGTTTTGACTTGGGTGTCTCAGCTATGTTCAGAACCTGAGCCCTTTCTTGGAGATTTATCCCCTTAAGTAGGCTTCAGGAAGCCAGAAAGTACTTATTTAGCAAATATGCTGCAGACATTTAGGGTGACGAGGTTGGCCTGCTGATACAGAGCTCACACACTGCATTTGTGGTCCTATGCTGGGACATAGGACAGCTGGGACAGCTGGTTTCTAGTTCAGTCATCTGTTGACCACAGTCTCCATTCCTGCCCTGGTCACCCTGTTTTCATTTGCTCTACCTCTTTGCCTGACTGTTAGGAGATAATGGGCTGGTGCCCAATTCTCTTCTGTTTCCATTTTGACTTTTCCACTCAATTTCTGTGTGGCCTTCCCCCATCTCCTTGTTGCAGGGGCATTAAGATCTCCAGTTTCAGTTGACTGTGCTGTAAAGACATGAGGAAGCTGAACCACATCTGCTGTTTGTCAAAAGGACCATGTACTCTCCTCTATGCAGATCCCATGGGGAACTTGTCCTACAAGGTTCCAGGTGCTGTTAGAGTAGTTGAAGTGCTCAAGGATTCTGTAGCCTTGCTGACAAAGGCAGGAGAAGCCAAATCTGTGTCTCCTCCCACATCGTCTCTACTGCAGGCCTGTCATGTGGCGGACAGGCTGCTGAGTGCCGTGGCTTATCCAAACAGAGCTGTCACTTGTTATGAGAGAGGACAGCCATGTAAATGTATTCCCTGGCTCATACACCTTGCTGTGCAGTCAGGCTGAGTCCATCCCCATCTGCAGGGACAGAGAGGGACTTGCCCTCTAATGTGTCCTGTGGTTTTTTGTATGGTTAGATGCTCCTTGAAAAGAAAGTGCCTAGTATTTATGCTAAGCACTGTTCTTCTCAGTCACCCTCCTGCTTCAAAGCCCCTCTTGTTTATGTAGGTGTTCGTACTTGTGGGCAGGCCCCAGTGCTCCTGGGATGATATGGTTGACCCTTTGCTTCTTATTTTCCCCAGGGTAATGAGGACAGAGGGTACTTGGGGCTCCCTGAGGAAGGAGAAGAAAGGAGTTTGCTCCTACACAAAGATGTCTGCAAATGGGAGATGACAGCCCTGTGCATCCCTGAATGCTCTTGTCTTGTTTAGGTAGAAAGAGAGTGATTAGATCCTGCCAGGTCTCTGCTGAGCTCCAAGGGAACGTGCGGCTCACTGCCTCTGATCAAGAGGCTAGTAGGGAGTCTGAAAATAGCATTATTTCTCCTGCTATCATTTCTGCTTTCTCAAATGACTTACTGGGTGATTGGTGGAGACAAATACTCCAGAAATGGGAACCTGGCAAGGAATCTGAATGCCCCCAAGTCTGAGATGACCAAAGAGCTGAAATCAGACAGACAGACACATGCGCACATCATTAGCCGCTAGCCTGCATGTGAAATGAATTGAGATTTCCTGAGCTGGGATCCAGCTGGCGCCCTAATGAAGACTTCCCCTTGTTCTTGCAAGCAGACAATAAAAACCAACTCAGATACACACCCATCTTCCCCAGCCATTTCTGTTATATAAGTAGTCCGGGTCTTGATCAGTGTTTCTTTGATTATCTCTTTGTGCCCACATAAATATACTGTGTGCGTGTTCACACAAAATCCATCTATTTATCCACCCCACAAACTGTTTCGCTGGGAGACAGCATGGTCCCCTGCATTTTTTATGGCTCTGCTTAGGTTGGAAACAATCCAAAGGTCAAACACTGTACTGTATCTCCAGTCACCTTGCCAGTCAGCGCAGAGCATGGGTCTCTGATACTTTCTGAATCTCCGGATTGCCCACAGGGCACTAAATTACAGCTATTACACTGCAATTCGCTGTACAATTTTATTCTTTGATACACTACCTGCCTTTGTCTGTCTGCATAGCAGCGAGAACAGTATGCATTATTTACCAGGCTAAGTACACTGCTGCTAGTGTTGGGAGGAAAAAAAAAAAAAAAGAACAAGAACAGGCTTGAAATATAAAAAGATGGCACAAATACAGCTTCCTGGGAAATGGTTTCACAGTTATGTAAAACTTTCTGAGATTTTTCAGTCCCTGCAGAGAGGTGTGTCCATGGCCTCCTAAAACTCTTCAGGAAGAACAGAGGTACTGGGGTAGATGGGAAGTCCAGTCTGGTCAGTGCCTTGGCTTCAGGAGGACCCCATGGCAAGCATTGTGCCTATTGGGAAAGGGGAGTGAAAAGCACATGATGAGGAGAGCAGGATGCCACTCCCCTCCACATGGGATACTCCAGGGCCTTAAATTGGTCTGTATTCCTTCTGTTTTGGCCAGAAATCCTTCTGGACACCAGAAAGACATTCTTTTATTACTTCAGTTGATATATACCATCCTTTCTCCAACCTAACCATGGTTTGTGTTCCTTCCACATTGTCCCTTTGAACCTGGAACCTACTGAGGCAGGGATCTGGGAATCAAATCAGTTCCAGAAGATTTCCATTTAGTGCAGAGATCATCAAAAAGATCACAGTCCTCTACTTTGGCAGCCTGAGAAAGACAGGTGGTAGCTGGGTTTTGTTGCCCTCTGTTGACTGCTGTGTCCTTTGGGCTTCTTTCCAGAGCAAGAGTCTGACTGTAAGGCAGCTTTTGGAACGTGCCTGAGTGGAGCTGGCTGGGTGATGCTGTCCCTGGCTGATGTGCTGAGAGACAGCTCCAGACTTCTCTGCAATGTAAACAGCTGGTGAAGGTGACAAGGCAGAGACAGACAAACCCTGGCAGGAGGGCAGAAGTGAGTGGCAAAACCAAGGCCAGCCCAGAGAGGGAGAGTTTGGGAGAAGTAGGCTTGCTGTTTCCATCTGGTGAGAAGAGGTGGGATGTGCATGGTGACTCACTTGTTGCTTTCCTTTCCAAATGCCCTGCAGACGTTCCTTTCATTTCCCCCTCATCAGCTGGCAGCAATAGCCTGACCACCTTGCTGTGGCTCTGGTTTAGGCATTACACAGAGCAATGGTAAGACAGCAGTTTATCCATCAGGTTGTGTGTACACTGGGTGCTAATCTTGCAGGGAGAGTGAAAGCAGCTGTACACAAGCTTCCTGAAGGCAGAGCTGACTGGAGTCATGCACTCAGACCAGCTCCTGGTCTTTTATTTGTTGAGATAAGCTACAGACAAAGTGGTTTTAAATCTAGTCTGTGGTCAGGGAAATGTTTGCTCACTGGCTGAATGTCATGAGGCAAATGGAGAGAGGAGAGAGAGTTGGGGCTCTGATTATTGCAGCGCTGGTTGAAGCAACATTGGCCTGTATTGCAGCAGTCAGAGCTCTGATTGTTTCCACTCTCCCCAGTGACTGGGGTCTTATTCACTTTCTCTCCATCTCCTTTCCATCTGACATGGCTTCATTACTGCTCAGCAATACAAAGTAGATTGCAGGTTGCTTTCTCTGTTTGGCCCCAAAAGCAGTCCTTACAGGAGATGGATTTCTGATTGAAATCCTCCGTGTCAATTGCTTCTGAGATGCTTTCTACATAGCGTGAAGACACTTCTTGTGAAATTGCTAGCAAGAGAGGGCTGTGGTTGCACGAAGCTCAGGCTCCCACTCCCTTCCTTTCTCTGGCATTGTAACACTGTCCCCATTTCAGAGATGCTTTGCACCCCCTTAGGGTTTTGCAGGCTCCTGAAGTGGGAGCATCAGAGCAGCACATGGAGGAGTGTCCCTAATCCTCTCCCTTCAACAAGCAAGACTGCCAGCTGTGCCTTCCTGGATAGACATCTTCCTGAAATCAGTGCTGAGAAGTTTTTCCCTGTTTCCTGCTGAGGTGAACCAGTTCTGGGTGAATCCCAAAGACTGTTTTTCTGAAACACAAGGCTTCAATTGTCTTCCTGTCCCTTGTAGGGAGCTGGGCTCAGGCTGTGGGCTGCACTGGGCAATACTGCCTTCCTTGGGCCTGAGCAGTGCTGACTGTGGGAATAGGAATTGAACCCATGCTTGGATGAGATACTTACAGCTCCCTTTCCGAGAGCCCGTTCTAACCAGCCTCTCAGCATTTCTTCAAGGTTGACAATATATTTTTTTAGCTCAGTCAAAATATGTTCAAATATGGGAACCCCTAGGAGACCAGGTGAACCTATGCATACAGGTTAAATAAAATCTGAAGATTGGACAGGGTCCTATTTACAAACTGTGCTGGAGGAGTGCAGGAGCATCCTTTTTGTTGCTGGTTCTGGAGGCTGTTCTGGCAGAGCAATGTGGATATAGTCCAAGAGACTTTTTAGCTCAGCGGAGGGGCAGTTCAGGCGCACTTGGATGTGCTCCTGCCTTGTTTCAAGGGCAGCACGTCAACCATCAGGATGCCGGTGTGGCAGGGGACTTCCCTTTGCTGTGACATTTTCCTTCTGGGTACAGGAGGGGCTGTGGCTGTGCAAAGCAGGCAAATAACCTTATTACCTTCTCCTCTCAGAGTGTCTGGCTGATGAATGTTAAGAAGTTAAACATCAGCACCCTTTTCTCTATTCTGTCCTTCATCTGATGCTTTTGCTTGTGTCTCAGACCTGAGGAAAGATTTAAGTGTCCAAAAGCTCATCTGTCTTATCCAGTTAGAGTAGTTGGAAAAATTATTCTCCTGCCTTACATATTAGGGATAAAGCAGCTGTCCTGGTTGGGCTCATTCCTCTCCCAGGAAAAATATTATGCCTCTATGCTCTTCTGATGATACAGCTGTCTGTGCTGCCCAGGTTGTGTCTCACAGCCATTGCCTTGGCTGTGAATGCGGTGTTGGCAGGCAGAAGGGAGACCAGGGCGTGGAAGGAAGAAGTGAAGGAAAGAGGCTGCGGCACAAGGCATGCATTTTCTTTTCTGATTTGGGATTCGAGCTGTGTGTGGCACATGCAAGTGGGATTTGAATGCTTTTTGATAACTTTACAAAAGAACTTCACTGTTTCCAGATTTCACAACCTGGAAAGAGAAAGAAATTAGCCAAATTACCTAGCTCCAATCTCCAATGGCCAGTCCTTGAAATGACATCAAGCATGTTGCTTTAGAAGTGCTGTCAGGGTTTGGAAGAGGATGGAGAAGTGCCATGAAACAGGGGAAGAAATCTATAGGGGAAAAGAGACAGACAGAACCATTTTGTGTACCAGCTGCTGCTAAGACTGACAAACATGGCTTAGCCATATTTCGCTCTCAGGTGGAGAGTACTCCGGTATTTCCCACACATGTTCATCTCTGCAGTTTAACTCAGAGGAGAGTGCTTTGTCTTGGCTGACATGTAGCCAGCAAACACCATGCCCTCACTCGCACTGGCAGATGCTCTTTTGAAGGCTTTATGGATAAACTGACATATATCTTACTAGAACATGTTGAGACCTTTACCCTGAGCACCAGTCTCTAATGTATTAAGGCTGCTGTAAATTCTTTTAAAGAAAGACCCAAGCTGGGACTGGAGATGTTGAAAGTGTGAGGTCCCAGAGCACTCCTGCCACTTTGATCCTGGGAGATGGGTTGCTTCCCATGCGGGGAATTTTGAAAATGGAGGTCAGGTGGTTTCTTCCCTGAAAAAACATGCTGTTCCTATGCTTCACTTTTTAGACTCTGGAGGTCTTTGCCAGCAGCAGAGCTTTTAGTGGATTAGAGACAAGGAGCTCAGGAAGGGATCCCAGTTCTCCTGGGATTTCCCACATGCATTTTCCATACTTCCCATGGGAGTGCACAGAAGGCAGCACTTTCCTGTGCAGGCTGTCCTGACTTTGGGCAGCCTGGCAGCTGACAGTTTTGTCCAAGTCCTCTGCATCCAGTGGTAACCCAGTGTGTGGGCAAGAAAGAGATGGTGTGATGGAGAATCCAGCATTTGGCAGCCCTAACTCTGTGTTGAGCCTGCCTGCTTTTTTTTTGGCAGCCCTGAGGGACTATGGGGAGTAGTGGAGCATGTGGGTGAACTGATGTCAAGGTGAAAAAGAGGGACAGGGAGAGCAGTGGCTGTGAAGTCCTTGGCTCTGTCCTTCCCCACCACGGGGGCAGAGGGTGCCCTGTGGAAAAGAGGGTGCTGCAGAGCCTAGCTGCAGGAGTCCTCAACAGCCAGCCCCACGTGCCTTTCCCTGGAGGAGCCTGGGGCATGGCTTGGACATACTGTGTCCTTGTCTCTGCTGAGGGAAATGCTTTTTCCCCAGCTGGCATATATTTGGCATATGAAGGCAGCAGGTATGCCAGCTGAGGTAAGACCCACTCCAAGAACGGCGTTGAGGCAACGCTCCTTCCAACTTCAAACATGTTCAACAGGAGACCTGACTTAAAAATTAGCAAGATTGGGTCTTTTTTATGGCTTCACTCTCAGTCTCTGAGTGGCTGCCAGCCCTGAAAGCAGCAGGGACCCAAGGCTGCCATTTGAAAGCCCTGACAATGGGAGACTGGCAACAGAAACACTCTGGATGATTTACTTGGAGAAGCCCTCAGAGCAATCCAATTCAGAGACTGATATTATCTAATTTCTACCTCCCCTTGTCATTTATTATTAGGAACCTGGAAGCAATCACCTCACCCCTTTGAATTGTCTCCTGACTCTTCCTCTCTAGTCTTCATCTCCTGTCACTAGCATCCTGAGGAACCTCCAGGATAATGAAAAGAAAAGCTGTGCAAGACAGATCCACAGGCCTTGGCAAGAGAGCAGACACTAAGAGCTGGTAGCAGTTTGGTTCAGAGAATAATATTCCAAATGGTAGCGCTCCAGGAACACAGATGTGGTCAATACCTCCTATGAAAGCAAAATTCACTCAGCAGGATGGTAGTTGCAGTTCACAAGGAGGCAACACCTCATTAAGTTTCTGCTGTGTGTAAAATAAAGCTGTTAATGATATTTAGTCCTTCTTTTGCACCTTCCCTTTGAGGAGCTTGAAAGCATTTTGCAGACACTAATTAGTAATGGGTTGCAACTCCTTGGGAAAACACAACAAAAACTTAATCTGTACCTAGGGAAACTAAGGAAGAAGGACAAGGCATTTCCTACATGATGCCAGGAGAGCAGAAATCATCAGGTGAATAGGTTGGAGACACTGGGCTGGGGGGGGGTGCCGTGAAACAACCAGCCCTGTTTGCTCAGAGCAGGGCAGTGTGGGAACACAGCACAGGGCGATGTGCAGCCAGTGCCTGAAACAACTGTCCCAGAGTTTGTAGGAGCAGCTTGCAGGACTGTAGGAAATCCTAACCCTTGCTGTCTGCCTCTCTCGGCTTGAACTGTGGAAGCTCTGGCTGCCCTGCTCTGTCAGAAAGGTGGAAGCAGAGATGAGTATAACTGTTTTGTCTGTTGAAAGACAGGCTGAACTGAGTACCTATCAGAATGCTTTGCAAGCTGCTCTGCTGAGGGTCAAGGTAGGAAAGAGGAATGAGGAAGAGAAGATACCTCCCTGCCACTGGGTAGCTGGTGCCTCTCTAGAATTACTTTGTGCAAGGTTTTCTCTTCTCATTGCAAGCTCATGCCTCTATTTGCTGGGCTACAAACCCAGCACACTCAACAGCAGACAACCAACAGTCAAATCCCCCTTGTCCTACCCAGCAAAGACACCAAATGGAGTGCTTTTAATTGGAAGAGTTCTGGGAGCAGGGCTTTGCTTTCTAGGTGACCAGGCTGGGTGTGCTTGAGGCTAGTTTGACTCTCTGCTTGAGGTTAGTTTGACTCTCTGCCTTTGCTTCAGCCTGGCTATGAGAGGGACTCGTGGATGGGATGCAGACAATGACTCTTTTGTGACCACACTGCAGTTTGGTCTTTCTGAGCTGTGCAGGCACAGCCAGTGATCTGTAGGCCAAGCAAACCAGTAGCTCATCCCACCTGCATAAAATGGGCAATAGGACTTCATGCCGGTCCCTTGTATTGTGTCCAGCTGTGGAAACAGTCACACACATTAGCCATTGAAGTCCACCCGCCGATCCTCTCCACTCTCACTGGGCTCTGTTCCTCACTGCCAGCTGGGAGGATTTGTTTCTCTTGCAGAAATATTTCCAGCATTTTAGTCTTGGCTTTCTTGCCTCTGCAGTGAAAGGCTCAGTGTTTCCCACCAGCCTTTTTACTGAGCAGTGCTTCTGCAGGACCTGTTCTCCAGGTGTTCTGCTTGGGTAGCCACTCTAAGACTTAGCATAAGCTCTGCTGTGAAGGATAGTGGATTTTGGACACAAGGAGAGAGATGAGAAGTAATTTATTTTACTTTTTTTTCAGTCTTATCTAAGCTCAGTAAAAGAGACCTTTCATGCAAGTGAAAGGATATCTGTCCTCTATTCAGGTGAGAAGAAATTCTCTTGGAAGAGTCTATTTTCTATTTAGAAAAGTATTTTTCATTTAATGTTGTTAAGGCCTGGTGAATGCATGGCAGCTTTTGTGTGAAATGAGTTTGGCAAGCTCATTTCACATCCTAGACTGTAGGTGTCCTAGACTGTATAGGTGTCAGAAACCAGGAGCTGTCTCTTGCCTGGCTGTGGTCACTGAAGAATCCAACAGCCTTTGGGATCTGGGACCTTAAGAACTTGGGGGCCAGATCAATTGTAAGACAAGGTAGAGGAAGAGAAGCAGACAGGATTCTTTCTCAGCTTCTCTGGAGACAAATCACAGACCTTCTGAAGGTTTCAGCTGGACACTTTTGTCTGGGGCTACATGAGAAAGACAAGAACAGGCATTTCAAGGTTTGGCAGGCTCAATGCAGCGACACCATCCTTCGCTACCCATTTTTAGAAAGGTTGACTGACTAAGGGTTAATTGCTGCTGAAAAGCCTCCCTCAGGCAGCTCTTACCCTAATGTAGCAACAGCATGGCTGCAGTATCCTCTGATCCATTAGAGCCTTATCTGGAGTTCCTTATTCATCTTTCTAAAATCCCTTTAATTCATGTCTTCCCAGAAGACAATCAACCATATTCTGACTTCATCCTACTTAGCCGTGTATATAATCACTTAAAGTAATCCACAAAAACAGTCCTGATACCTTGCTGTATGGGTTATAAAAAAACCTAAACCTTTATCCTCTGTGGGAGGAACATTTTTATCTCTTTCTTCCTTTTTCTTTAGGCAGGTTAATAATTTCCTGGTTTTATCACAACCCCCATGGATGCTGGAGTATTCCCTATGGCTGGTATATACTGTACTGCTAAATTCAGCATCGCTTCCAATATTTTAATAGCACTTCATCACAAACAGCTGGGTTTTATTTGCTATGCATTCTGCTCTCCGTTCCTTCCTATTTTTTCCTTCTAGTATCATGTGGGTTTGATTTATTCCCTGTGGGTGGTCCTGTGATGTGCCTTGGTGTATCCCTTGACAGTACTGGGAGCAAGAGCTACTGAGTGCAGTTGTGCTTGGTGCATGAGAGCAAGAAAGCATCTGCCACTCATCTGGACCTGCAAGGACACATTGACTGATATTTCACCTAGAAGCACCTGGACCCACAGAGTCCAGGATTAGGCACCTTGGTTTTCTGATAGGGAGAGAGAAGGTCACAGCTAACCCAACTTTCCTCTGGGACTCATGTGTCCACTTCAGCCTCTGCAATCCTCCCTTGAAAGCAAGAAACACTGTCTAAACCACAGCCTCTCCTCACAACAGCTGTCTGCTTCGTACTTGTCCAATGCAAGATTCAGGAGCTTATCAAGCTGTGCTGACAGCTAGGAGGTTCAAAAGAGGAACCACCCATTCTTCACACATCATGTAGCTAAGCGGTAGAAGTCCTTGCCACAGGGTGTTGTGTGTGCTTAAACTTTACTTATGTTCAAGAGGAAATTGGATAGGTTCATGGAGAGAGAGCACTCTGAACAGACCTAGCAGAGGGAAGGAGGCAGGTGGAGGGTCGCCTGCTTGATGTATTGCAGTGCTCTTAGCTGCTCACGGAGCATTAATAGTGGCTTATAGGCCTTGCAGGGATGTTTTAAGGATCTGCATTTTGTGTTCACACATGCTGCTTAATTCACATGTTAATTTTTCAGGTCTAAATGGAGATGTTGCACTGCCTAGGTAATATTAATGAAATCTTTTACATTCCTGGAATGGAATATGGTACACTGAGGCAAGACCTGACATATGATCATTCCTGGGCAGGGAAAGCTGGCCTTAGCAGGAAGGCCCAGGAGATCTGTTGCAAATTTTCTCTTTGGGACAGATGGTGAACCACATTCCTCTGCCACACTTGCTCCTTCTGGAAAGAAATGATAATGCACCATGTCTCATGTGGAACCATCAATGCTGATCTCAGTGAGGAGCAGTAAACAAGACTGAGCTTTTCTGTGCGGGGATAAATATTAAATGCAAAATGGCACAGAAACAAGGCCAGTCTCCTCTGTCAATCCCTTAAAGAACCATTAGCACCCAAGTATTTACTCTCTGACTTCAGATAAATGTAGTTGTTTTATAACTTAGGCCTTTTTATGAAAATGCTGAAGTTATGGGCAATGTCAAGATGGCTAGCTGAAAACCAGCCAACTTTTCTGCCAAGGAGGGATATTTTGGTCAGATTTGCAAGGGATAAATAACAGTCTCATCTGGCAGAAAGCATGCTGAATTCTCCTTTCCTCCAGAGGCATTAAGGTTTTCTTTGGCCTTGGGAACTGACAGATGGCTGAACAATGCAGAGATGGAAATGAAAAGCAATTAAAATCCCTTCTACCAGACCACTGGAATTATCATACAAGAGCATCTCTGCTGTCCCTCAGCCTGGTATCCGTAATCTTTTTCTTCCCAGCACTGAGAGTTGCAGAGAAGGTGGCAGCCACCATGGTGGACATCCACAGTCTAGAACAGAGCATGTGCCCAGGAGACATCTCCTCTCTCCGTCCTAGTAAATCAGCAGAGGTCCTACACTGGACCTGGAGGAGTTAAAATCCCTTCCAGAGGGATTTTATTCTGTCAAGTGTGACGGTGGATATTTTCATTATCCATATCAGTGGCTTTTTCTCTTCTGAATGCTTCTAAGCCTCTGTTCTCACTAAAATCACATGGCAGTGAACTTTACAGGTTAAGTATTCATTGTCTAAAAATAGTCTTTCTTTTTATCAGTTCAAAATTCATCACCTTTCACTCTAATTGCATGTCCTCTGTTCTGGTATTATTGCCAGTCTCTATGAGGGAATGATTTACTTCTGCCTGTCCAGAGGTTATTTTGTGCCTATTTTTCCCATCCCTTGTATTCATCTTCTTTCTATATTACCCTACTTCAATCTCCCTATCTCTCCCCATTCAGAAGGCTCTACTGGCTTTTAATTGTTTTTGCTACACTCTCTATTTCTGCTGTATCATTTTGCAGAACTGCCATAGGCAAAGCCAGAAGATGGGACTCACTTCTCTGTGTCCTAGGCTTCAATCCCCCAGAGTCAAACATCACTTGGGGGACACAGTGATAAAAAGCAGGGACAGGCCATTATCAGATTTTCATTCTTTATATCTCATTCTTTATGCACACAAATGCTGTGTTGACACTGGCAACACATAGCCCAGACAGCATTTGCCTTGTGGACACCTTTTGTGGTGCCACATCTGGCAAGAAAAGGTGCATCTGTCAGCATTGCTTGCTGTGCCCCACTTGTGTCTATCATTGGAGTCCTGCATCATGTCAACTGTGGTCCCCCAACACATGGCAAGGCAACAGGCAACTCCAAAATTCAGTTGGCTTCAAAGTCATGTTGCTGTAAAGACTTTTTTTTTTTTTTTCCTAATTGAGTTTCCCTTTATCTGGGCTTTTAAAATGCTTAGCAAATGCAACATTCAGCTTCCTTTACCACAATCATGTGGTTTGAAAACTTATAGGGACAAGAAAAACTGAGATTTTCAGGAAATTGCATGCCCCCAGGAAGTGAGGATTTCGGACTCCCCCTTTTCCTATCCGTTGAAGATTTATGGAAGAAAGCTGAAGACTGATAACACAGGCTTAACTGGCTTTCAGAAGTTTCCTTCAGGACTGGTGAACAGAGACAGTCTTGTGTGTAATCGGAAGAGGTGGCAGAAGTGCTCTTGTAATAGAGCTGCATAAAGGAGGAGGAGAATGCTAAAGACTCCTTGCTGCTGTGATCACTTGTTAATTCTATTGCCCATACAGGTGCTGCTACATGTGAAATCACTCACCAGATTGACCACTTTTGTGTTTTAGAAGTTCTTTGAACCTGTTTTTGATCTTCAATAGCTGCTTACATCTTCCTTTTGACTGCTTTGCTTTCAAATGGTGCCAGTCAGCATAAGGAACATAGATGGAGGCTTTTTGAAAGTCCAAATAAACCACCTCACTTTATCTGCTGTTTTGCTGACATGCACAGTGCATCCTAGAAACTATGTGAGACATGAATACTTTTGCTGAAGCAGTGTTGGTTTGTTTCTGTTATATCACCACTGTCATCTAGATGTTTTATTCTTTGAGCTTTAATTATCTATTCAGCTAATTTGCCTAGTTCAGAGCAAGGCTCATTGGTCTGTAATTCCCAGGATCACCACTAATGCCAATTTTAAAGATAGGTTTGCTTTTACTGCCCTCTAATCCTCCTTCAATACAGTAGCTTATTTTAACGAAATATCATGAGCATTAGAAGACCTGCATTGAGGCTCTGTGCCTTCCTGATCTCTGGATGCATTAGGTTGTTCTGGCACCTACTCTCTGAGCCTCTCAGTCCTTTGCAATCCCTTTCTCATTTTGCTCAAAAAGGGTGATCTTGGTCTAGCCTCATCCTCTTATTACCCTGTCTCCAAAATACGTGCTGAGAGGGATGCTGAGGAGAGATCACCTGCTTTCCCTGCAGTGTCTTTGTTCACCCTAGCAGTCCCTTTCAGTTCCTTGTAGTTGAGTCTTGGCAATGCTTCCTGCTCCTGGCAGTGCCTTGAACAGAGATTTCCCAGCCATTTTGATCCATGGACTGACAGTTGTGTCGCCCCAGCTGTGGTACAGACCAGATGTATACCCACCAGATGTATGGCCCTCAGGTGGCCAGTGTATACTCCTTGCTCCTCTTCACATCCTCAGGGAGAGCACAAAGGCTGTGGGGGTGAATGGCCTTGTTGCAAATCTCATTTCTTCAAGGCTGAGTCTCTGCTATCACTTTTGTGGTTCTCTGCGAGGCTTTTGGGGCCAGTATTTCCCTATGTCAGCTCTCCCAGGGCAGCAGAACTGCTGCAGGCTGGTGCCAAGGCAGGACCTGCATTTCAGACAGTGGAAGCAAAGAGAGGAATAACTGCTTTAAATCATTTTCTGGGTCTTCAGGCTGCTGTAGTCTTGTTTACTGCTTCCTTCAGTAGCGCTGAGTTCTCATGAGGTGAGATGATGGGCCCCAGAGAAGAAAAGGCCTTCAGGATTTTAAGATTGCAGTGTTTGGTGCCTGACTTGTGAAGGGCTGAAGGGCTTGCTGGGGGTCTAAGCCAGAGGAAAGGCTGGGCTGTGAATGCTCATGGGGTAAGACAGAAGCCTTTCCTCCCGGAGGCTCCAGGGGGTCCATGGTACCTCTAAGCCCAAGTGCAGGAGGCTGAAGAAGCTTTGCATGGGCCACATCAGGATCTCACAGAGTCTGTTGTTGTCCAGCTTCTCTCAGTGCCACAAAGAGATGACACACATGCTGAGGACATTACAAATGACTTTACAGATGAATAAAGCCTGGAGCAGATTTCTTAGTAAAACTGGATCCTTTATGAGGCATAAAGGGAGGCAGGTACATTGCTTTTTCTTTCACCTCTCCCATGCTGAACTGTTCTTTTCAACTAAGATTGATTTATCTACATAAGAATGACATTTAAGGGCAATCTGTTCACATTTGGTACATAGCAATTTATAATCCATATCTGCACCTTGTTTAATGCTGCTGCTCTAAAGCAAGTCTCTTTATCATCAGCTGGAAGGCTCAGTAAGCGAAATGATACATCTTTGCTCATTAAAAACACAACTCCCTTTCTCCATGATGAGTATGTAGCATAAAACATTTTAGCATCCCATTTGCCTTTCATTTTCTCATACTTGCTATCTGTCAAATGGGTCTTTTGCCTCTTAATATATGGATCTTGTGTGTATGCATCTGCCTTTCAACAGCTTTCTCCATTCCTGTAGGCCTGCTATATCAGAAATCGCAGATCTGATGGTGGTTTATAAACAGTGACTCAGATGAACTCTGGCTGAATTTTCTCCTAGCTTTTCCTGATATTGTCATACCTAGGGTCTTTAATGTATGTGTCTGAGACCTGAGTGTGAGTGTGTATCTGAGTATGACATCTAAACATAAACTCAGTCTTGCTGGCACAGTGTAAGCTGTGGTGACTAATAGCACCTGTCACACCATGATCATCAGCAGTGTCAAACCTCTGTGTCCAAAACTGTCTGGAGATGGGGCAAATATGGTTTAATACTATCATTTGCTCTGTTCCCCAGGAGACAACCTGCTGATCTAGCTTGAATTGTCTAATGATTAGGGGTGGGATGGAGAAGACACCAAATTTTCAGTGCTGAGCAGGGGTTCCCTGCTCCCATTTCAATTAGAAGAGATGGAATAAAGGCAGCCAGCACAGTCTGGAGGGAAATGCCACACAGGGAACTATGCATCTCTGCAGGCTGTATTGACAAAGGTGGGATTCAGTTGCTGAAATACAGATGCCTTGTACTGTTTGAGACATCTTGGGGCATCCAGGCTGTTCCCACTGGACCCAGAGCCCCATGAGGAGCAGCCCTGGGAGGCTGGGAGTCCACAGAATCATCGTACTAGAGTAGTGAATGGCTTAACTATGTGAGAAATATGTTACCTTGAACTCTTACACTGGGTTCAGGCTGATTTTGAGATGGCAAAATGATTATTAATATCAAATAGTAAGTGGTCATAGGCATTGATATAATGACAAAGGCATTCATAGAATCTCAGGGTATGAACTCAGACAATGGTATCTGAACATCTTCACCCTGCTGCATTGTGTCAAATTGGTTTGGATATGAAGAGGAAAAGATTCAAAAAAATACATGGTAGAGAGTTCTCAAACTTAAAAAAGAGAATACTTATGAATGTGAATAGAAATGCCCATTTTTGTAGGCACTGAACAAGATCAGAATCTGCTTCTTTACTCAACAGGATTCTAGTATAGATGGGGGGAATGAAAACCATAAAATAAAGTCATGTGCTGATATCCTCAGCAAAGTGCCACATACCTCTTTTATACCCATCCACCTAATGCCTGCACACAGTCAGTATCCTGAGGACATGTACTGATCACACAGCTTCTGGAGAGATGGATTATTGCACAGATACTTTATGGACTTTCTTTCTGTGTGTGCATAGAAAATAATCTGGCAGCAACATGTAAGAAACCTGCCTGGGTAGCTAAGGGACAAATGAGGACAGTGTGTTTAATTTTAACAGTTGATGCTACATGCTGTCCTCATTTGTTCCTCAGCCAAGCTGCTAGCATGTTTTTCTCTTAATTTGATCTACTACTCCTAACCTACTTTATTTCTAGCACAACCTTTCACCACAACAGTTACCCATCTGCCAGCTGCACAGCTTTTCTTAATACAGGGAATAAAATAAAACATCTCCTTCTGTGCTGGAGTTCCTGAAAGCCCTAGACCAAACCTGTGGATGATGCCTGTAGGGAAAGCAGCTCTGGTGCCACCTGGAAGAGGCTCTGAGCATCTTGCATCCTCTGGGAACAAGCCACTGAGGGCTGCTGCCATCTCATTCCCACTCTAGCCCTTCTCAATTTGGTTTTCAGCTAGAGGCAGCTGTATTGTAGCATCAGCATGTTCTCCCTTTTTAGATGCCAGCTGAGAGAGAGCATCAGGTACCAGACAGAGTGATCACATCAGGGTGGAAGCAGACTTCAAATGCTGGATGTGGTCAGTTGGGTAATTTGCATTTCCAAACTCTGTAAGACTTGCATGCAAATGACATGCATCTGGCATGGAGGTTTGATGCATCCTTTAAACTGTGAATAACACCTGACTGAAGATTAGCAAAGGTAGTATCTCTAGTTAATAAGGGTGATAAATGTGCTCTGGGCATGTACATGGTCATGTCTGACCTCAGCAATGTTTAAAGCTTTTGAACAACTTATGAGGGATGGACAAATTAGCAGAGGTAAATGGAAAAGGTCATACAATGAAAGGTGAGTTTTGCCCTTGGCAGATCATGACAGAGCAGTCTGATATCTTTCTTTGAGAAGGCAGCTGTTTTTCTAGACAAAAGGTGTGTGGGAGATCTATTTATGCTTAAATACAATTTCTACAGGATACCACTGAGAAACCAGTGGAACTGAAGTACATGGGGATCAGTAGAGCTGCCAATTAGAGCAAAAAACTGACTCAAGAGAAGATGACAGCAGAGCCTGTATCTTAAGAGTGTACTGACTAGGCTTAAGGGTCTAGAACTGTTTCTTAGGGATGAATATTAGGACTGATTTAATGTTTTTATGAACAGAAGAATAGAGGTCCTCTGGTAGAATTTTATACTCACAGAAAGATAGCAGACATCAGCAGGACAGAAGAGGATCAGAATATCATGCAGCAGAAATTGGGTTACTTTCAAGGCTAGAGCAGTGTAAGGTCTGCTACTACTGATTGCAGTGCCAGAAAGTCTGAGAAACTGCTTGTGAAAACCTCAGCTGTGAGCTGGGGGTCTATGTCTTTGAAAGAGTCATGAAGACAGAGATCCTGGGGGTGCTGCTGCATCACATTGGCTGGCAAAAATGATGGTTGGTTTTTCGTCAGTGTGTACATGTACCTGAAGGGTAGGTGCAAAGAAAGCAGAGCCAGGCTCATTTCAGTGGTGTTAAGTGGCAGGACAAGAGGAAATGGGCACAAACTGAAACACAGGAGGTTCTTGAACACCTGGAAACAATTTTTCACTGTGAGGGTGACCAAGAAGTGGCACAGGATGCCAGAGATGTGGTGGAGTCTCCATTCTTGCAGATATTCTGTCTGGGCACAGTTCAGGGACACCCTTCCAACCTCAACCTTTCTGTGAGCCTGTGTGAAAATGATACAGCCAGAAGAAAGGCAAATGTCAGTCCTCTGAAACAAAGTATTTCCTGCAAAGCGTGGGAATTACTGCTGCCATCAGAAAGGCTGCTTACAAATAAAAATAGGCTGGAAAAATGCTTTGTGAGCATCAGAAAGCAGTTCTGCAATGGTTTCTCAGCAGATGCAGTGGGGAGGAAAAGCTCCAGTGGGGTCTAGGAAGGATTTTGTCAACATGTAAGAGGAGTATAGGCATTTGCTTACCAGAGGGGACAGAGGATTGGGCTCAGATACTGCAATAGCAAGCCTGTATTTTTAAACTGTCAAGAAGGACGAATCCACCATTTAGGGTATTTCTCCAAATCTGAAGCTTCAGAGGGGTCCCTTGGTAACAGCAGGCCAGTTTTATATATTCTTTCATTTTATAGATCACAATTTTTAAGCCCTTCCTGAAAGTTCACCTCTTCTTGTTGGCTTCCTAAATTAGGAAGAAATACAAGCAGACTTAAAATACAATCTTCTGTGCTTTTATAGGTTGTTGTAAGTCTAGGTTTTGGGAAATCAGATGTGTCACTATAATTAGCCTGGGCTGCCTCCCTGATGCTCCCTGCTCCCTGCTGGAGATTTGTGCAGTATTTCCTGTTATTGAAGGATTAACTTTAACACTAATATTCCAAATATATTTAATGGTGCTCTCTGAGAAAATTACTCCATTCAATAGTTTCCCATTTCTGGGACACTTTGAGGATATGAGCAGTGAGCTCAAGCCCCTCATTCTGCACATTGCAGTATTTCCGCTTTGAATTTTCCTTCTCAGTCATGGTGTCTCACACCCTTTGTGGGTTGCTCTGCATCCACCTTTGCTCTCCTGGAGTTGTCACTAGTCTGCCGGGGGTGGAGGCTGGTGGGGAGAGAGGTGGAGATGTGCAGGTCCTGTGTCACTTGGAGGTGACAAGAGCTGGGGGAGAGGAGAGTCAGGTCTCTTTTTGAGCTGACTCACAGATACAGGCTCTGTTGTCCCTCCCTCTGTTTGCTGTGCTTCTGAAAACACCTGGCATGAACACTGGTGTTTGCCTTGCAGTGCAGAGCCTCCTGAGCACCAGCCAGCCTGCTGCAGTACTCAGACTATTAGGGAGAAAAGGTTTTGAAAAGAGAAGCTTATTCCAGGAAGGTTTGCACATATCCACCCCAACCTCTGCAATGAACCCTAGGCCTGTCACTGCAGATTGCTAGAAGTTTATAAACACAGGAAGAAAAGAGATTAAATTCAGGTACCTTCATCCGGGCAAGGATGTGATGAGTGTGCCTTAGTACCCAGCCTTATCGGGTGCTGGTCAGTGATACATTGTATTTTGGGCTAATGGAGATACTGTGGCACAGACTTAACTGCAAGCCAAACACTGATGTATCTGTCAGTGGAGAAGGATAATTCCTTTTTCTTTTTTTCCTTTGGTACAGAGATGTTTTTTTTACTGACAGCTTCAGCTGCAAAAGAACAGAAGGATGTTTGTGCTAAAAGACCATAATCTGTGACATGCTGGGGATCTGCACCACTCTGCTCTCTGCATCGTAGATAACAGTAATGTCACAGTGCATCTCCCCAGCCGAACAGAAACACCACCACAGCAGCAGCCCAGATGCTGCAGCTCAGAGTAATGATGCCATTGCACTCAGGACTATAACTCAGAGATATTCTCCTTTCTATGAATATGCTGTGTGCATTCTGACTTTCCCAGCTGTGGTACAGCTGGTGAGGCAGGCTTAGAGAGGCTCAGATGCTGGCTTTTGGTTTAGCTTTGTGTTCGCTAGGAACACACAAAAACTGAAAAATGAGAGAGGATCTGGCTTGCATTGCTCCTGACACTAATGACATTTTTGATGATGGTCAAAGTTCCACCTGGCCAGGCTCACATTGGGTGAGAGATGCAGCACCAGGGAGTCAGTCCCCTTTGTAACCAGTGCTCAGAGCTTTCTCCAACCTTGCCTTGCTCTGGGAGCCCTGTCAAATCTGGGGGTTGAAGCAGAGGAGACTGAGAGCTGCCATCCTTTCCTGTGCACCACAAGAGTGAAGAGGGTGCAATTCATGAGCCTGAAAAAAGGTGGAGCTTTTGAGGTCCTTTGTTCCTGGGCTAACTTCTTTTTCCTGAGCAAGGACTGACAGCCACATTTGCTGTACCAGTCCCCCACTCAGTAAAAAGAGCATAATGAGTCCAGTAGCATAAATACTTTATTCACCTCTTGTTTCCCCCCGCTGTTTCCAGTTTGCAGAGCTCACTCCTGCCTGTGTTGATGGCTGACTTGTTCAAAGTGCTGTCCTAATGCCAGCAAGTGACAGTGACAGGTCATCTGGTATATCCACCTAGTAATCTGTAGATTCCTCCTCAGTGGACTTGGCCACTACCTGCATTATAAACTCCAGCCTGGGCTGGGAGACTGCCCCAGCATAGGCAACAGGCTGCTATTATATGCTGGATAAATTGAGCCCATACTGGGTCGAGCCTGGGTAGGAGGGGTGTCCCAGGCTTGGTACCTCCCACAGACATTGTAGGTGTTTTAAGCCTGAAGTACCAGCAGCACCATGAGCAAAAACACATGAATCACAGAGCCCAAAGGGCTCATGACCCTCACAAATCTCTTATTGCTTTTCTCACAGCAGGTAATACAGGCTGACTGGAGTGGGAGAAACTTCCCCAGGGACAGGTGATACCTTCAGATTTCTTTCTGTTTCCCTTGGAAGAGTCCAGCACCAACCAGTGCCAAGAACGGGTCACACTGAGCCCATCAGCAACTCTTTTCTCATGGAAGCAGGCTAAGCTGCTGCTTCTTAAGATTCAGGAGACTGTAGAGAATATTTCAAGACTCATTGCACCAAAGCCTCCCTCGCTTCAGAGCTTTGATACGCAAAATATGGAAACAAACTCAAGCTTCGCCTTTTCTAATTACTGCTCAGTGCTTGAGATGTGTCTCTCACATTTCTGGCTGCCATGGGAAGGTGGTGATGTGGAAAGCTGATGTATATTAAAAGAGTGACGGTTTGGCTCCCTGTTGCTGCTGGCTCTGCTTCTTCGAGAGCCTGCAATACACCCTGAATATCTGTAGATGTTGCTGCATGCCTTCGGTCTTCCCACAGAGCTTTCCACAGAGGGAAGCCCACAAGTGCAGAGCATCTGGAGGGAGCTGCACTTTCAGAGGGGCAACTCTTTCCTCCCTGGGCTCCAGAAAGTGAAGATACAGGTGTGGAGGCTGATCTCTGCTGTCTGACAGCAAGTCTTGAGGAACCAGCTAATTAGGATGGATTGGGATGCGTGCCGAAAGGTCACTGTGGAGTTAAAGGTTTACTGCAAATCATTGCTGATCTGTGTTGCGTTGCCTGTGCCACTGGGTTCCTCAGCACTGGCCTCACACTGGAGGGTAGGGCCTGGTCTGGAAACACAGCTGTTCCTAATGTCATCCTTCCATCCTGGGGAATCAAAGGGTTTGCAGGTATCATACTCCCCAATGTGTCCCAGAGCATCTCACAAGTCTGAGTCTGGCCTTCCTCTGCACTTCATGTACCCACTCTCTTGGGTTATGGGAACCCCCTAGCTCCAAAATACAAGGTCTGGGAGCAGAGGGGATCCCTTTTATGCCCTTAGACTGCTGTGGCCTCTGCAAAGTGATGTACAGAGCTGCCAGTTGAAACTCACGGTGTGCAAGCCCACACACTACCTGCTGCCCTGGGGATATTAGCTGAAACCAAGTTAGAGATTGATGTGACTGCTCTTGATTGAGGGTGGCTAGCAGGAATCAACTAGGTCCTAGGAACCTGCAGTAAATTCCAGCAGATGGGAAATGCTCCTTTGTGACAGATGCAAGACCTTAGAAGCAAGGAAACTTCAAAAATGATTACCCTGAGATGTGATCTGTGCCAGGCACACACAGAGTGACTGGAAAGAGTCTTGCATCAGTGCCCTCAATGCCATGTATCATGGGGCTCCTTAGCCCCATGGGATGGACACAGTGGGTTGGGAGAAGTGAGGAGGGAGTGGGGTAGCAGGCTTGCAGCTAGGGGGGGAGTTAGGCTGCTGCACAGCTCTTCTCCCCTCCTACTACCTGCAGCAAGCAATGCATGGGGTAATGGAGGTGGCAGAGCTCTGCCTCCTTTTTTTATGCCCCTCTCGAATAAGTCCACCTTGTCGTATTAATGGAAGTCTCTAATTTGCAAACGCAGGAGAAATTTCTCATGGGGGAAATTACTTACTTTGGTTTAAGAAAGCAGAAAGAAAGAATTTCTTAAGAAAGAAATATAGTGATGGGTTTAAAGAAACAGCCCTGACCCAGGCAGAGCTGGAATAGAGAACTGAGATATTCACATCAAACCTGACCAGGATCTGCTGGGGCTGACCTACAGTATATTATAGGCTTGGCATGAGTGTTTGGCATGTTTGTTTGTAGGTGTTGCTTCTTTTCAGTATTTATGTCCTGAAATGAAAGGTATGATATTTTCGGGAAGCTGGCAAGTCACTGATTGTCACTGTCCTGAAGTGGGGATAGAGCTGTAAGCCCTGAGCTGAGGCTGGTGGTGCTCAGAATAATCAGAGGCAAGTGCAGTGGGGATGCTGTTATAAAACTATGGCCATGTCCAAAAATTATAGTAGACAAAGGTGTTAGTATTAAGTGAACTATCTGGCAAAGGTTGGGATGGAGGGGTTAGTTACCTCCATGTGTCAAAGCAGCCAACCCTGACTGCCTGAGGGGGAGTATCAATATGTTGAAGGGAGTGCAAATAGTTGCAAGGCCCAAGGAGTTGGCAGTGCCACCTGTAGCAAGCAGGGGATGGAAGAAATGCACCCCTCTGCCCTCCTCCATGTAGCTGTCTCTGTCCTTTGCTCCCTGCCAGTGGAGTAAATCATGGATGTCCTGACGAATACAGCAGAGACCATGGGGCTGTCAGACTGGGCTGCCCAAGACAGAACTTGGCTTGTTTGATAAACTTGCCACTTGTTGTGGTTTGACCCTATCTGGCAACTAAAGACCACACAGTTGCTTGCTCACTCCCAGCCCTTCAGTGGGATGGGGAGAGAATTGGGAAAAAAAGTGAAATTTATGCATTGAGGTAAAAGCTTTTTAATAGGACAGAAAAGGAAGGGGGGAAAATAATGATAAAGTAATTAGAATACACAAAACAAGTGATGCACAATGCAATTGCATCACTCACTGACTGATGGCAAGCCAGTACCCAAGCAGTGGCCCCCAGAGAGCTTTCCTCATAGTTTATATGCCGAGTTTATATGATGTCATAAGGTATGGAATATCCTTTTGGACATTTAAGGTCAGCTGTCCTGGCTTCTTGTGCCCCCCCAACTTCCTTACTAGTGGGGTGGGGTGAGATGCTGAAAAGTCCTTGACTCTCTATAAACACTGCTTAGCAACACCTAAAACATCAGTGTGTTAACAATATTATTTTCATCCCAAATCCAAAGCACAGCACTGTACCAGCAACTAGGAAGAAAATTATCTCTATCCCAGCTGAAACAAGAACACCCTTCTGCCTCAAATCAGTTCCCGGAGAATTTGTTTGTCCTGCCTGCTCCAGGTTTGTGAGGATGTAGGGCTCCCATGGAGACTGAAATGCAGGAGCAACCAGCAGAGCAGAGCTGATGGCTGCTGTGGAGGAGGCACAACAGGGTGTTCATGCCCTGCATATGTTCATATCCCATGCAGGTGTGCAGGATGTAGACAAATACCTGTCCAGCTCAGCATCTCAGCAGCTGGTTGTGTGTGCTTGGGATAAATGTCAGAAAAAGACAAGTGAGCAGTGCAGCCTCTCCAAAATATACCCTCATCTCCCATAGATCTGCAGTTCAGGGACCAAAGCTGCTTGTTTAAGACATCAACAGGTTTGTCCTCCTTGACTTTGGTCTGCTGCGTTTTGCATCCATGTTGATACTGAGCATCCCCACCACCCCATGGCAAGAAGTCCCACAGCTTAACAAAGCATTGCATGAAGAACTACCATTTCTTGTTTGCTTCAGACCAGCCACTTCCTGCATTCATGTGATGCTCCCCAGCCTACTTCTGGTATAAGAAGAGACAGCAAATATCTCTGCCTTTGGCAAATGCACTGAAATCTGCTTGGCTAAACCTAGACCCTGGCAAGTTTAAGGGCATGCTTAGACTACATTCAGCTTACAGGCTGTAGACTGCCCATCACTTTTAGGATTTTCACATTAGCTGGACTCAGATGTCACCCTACAGCTTATCTTTAGCAAGAAGAAGGAGACATCACTGGATACATCTGCTCTCATGATATGCCAGAGTCGAGGCACAGGCTGCTCAAGAGATCTTTGCTCTGCAGGCAGAGCCTCAAGCAGGGCAGGGCGAGATCGCAGCTGTGATGAAATCTTGGTATTGCAGCCCCCGTGCCCCTGAAGGCTCCCTGTCTGACTGGCACCTGGTGAGCAGATAGGATTCCTGCCTGGCTATGCCACTCATAGAGCTTGAATACCTCATCCCAGACAGAGTATGAGGCAGAGATTAGCCCATTCTCATTGGCATCTGCATCAGGGGAGAGATAAGGCAGTCAGCTGATGGGAGTCAGCCACTTTCTGTAGGGCTGCAGGTGGTTGGGAAGCATCCTTGTCCTGCTCGCTGAGCAGCAGCAGCAGCAGCAGCTCATCTCTCCCAGAGTCTCCTGTCCTTTCAGCATTAGCCCTGCACACAAAGGGAGGCTGCTTTGCACACCAGCAGGAGCAAGCCTGGGCTTTGAGCGGCACAATCGCTCCTTTCACTGCTCTCAGTTGCCTTGCTCCACTCTGCACTCCCATGCCTGGGGACTCAGTCTTGGGAGCCCAGGGATGGGGAGCCCTTGGCCTGGAGATCTGCTCCCCTGGTTATTTGAAGAGAGTGCTCAGCTCCTTTCAAATAGGCAGTTCTTTCTACCAAGAGCTCCAGCACTGAAATGATTACACAGCTATTGTAGCAGCTTGGGGAGAAATCTTGGCCTCATGCAAGGACATGGTTTTCAGGTGGGTCATTACCTGTCCTCACCTGCACATCCCTGTGCTGGCACCCAGAGGGGCTACAGCTGCTCAGCAGCCCTGTCAAGCCTGATGCTTTGACCTGACTATCCCCTTATCTGTTTGGGTGCCAAGATCTGGCACCCCTTTTTGGGTCCAGTGCACTTGGATCACCATCTCCTATCTCTTCACTCTTCAGGGATAGGGAATGGTGATCCAAGTCCTCTCCTTGGCCAGTCTGTGAGATGACAGCTCGGCTGAGAAGCATTGATGCTCAGGAAAACAGGGCAGTCACCCTTTCTTTCCTTTTCTCTGCCATGTATTTCAGGGCCTCCAGTCATTAATTCTCTCCAGTCACTCATCTCCCTCCAACATGTTTTAGGGGTTTGCTCGTCTTCTGGATAGTCCTTCAGAATACCCTTGCTTCAGAGAGGTGCACTGGGGAGTGAGGGAGGCAGGGGAGCACTTGGTACCAGCATCAGTCAGGCTGCAGGGCAGGCAGGTCTTGGCAGAGAAAAGTGGTAGAATATATATACATATTTTATATCTATATAACTACATCTATAATTTTTTTTTAAAGAATACTTTAGGATCTCTAAATACTATTTGAAAATCTACTTTGTCAAAGGCCAGCCCTACCTCCCAGAATCTGCTCCTTTCAGTTCTTTGTACTTCTGAGCAATCTGCTCCTACACATGTTAAGAAGCACTTAGCAAGTGACTAAAAGCCTCAGAAAAGGAATAACCTAAGGATTTAATAAACTGCAAACAAAATTATATAAAAAATTTCCCAGGCAGTTGAGTTTTCAGTGATTAAGAAAATACAATTTCCTGTAATTAAATCTTAACAAGAAATGTTATTAAAAACACTCTGTCCCGGCTTTTGTAATAATTGCCCATTCCCCCAGAACAGTAAACAGAATTAGAGTCTGCAACACACACTGTAATCCATGTGTCATTTTGATCAAATTTACCTTAATAACTTTATCTGAAGAGAAAAGTTGAATTACAGTGTCTGAAATGGAAACCCCTGCATGACAAATGTGACTTGGGGCTGCTTCTGGGGCTGGAACAGGGGCCAGCCAGGGTTGGTGATGCTGCCAGGGTGGTCCTGCCCTTGCATAGGCTCCCTCCATAGCTGCTGCAGCACCCTGAACCCCAGGGATAAATGGGCTTGGTGCTCCTCTCCAGGTCATGGGACATATACCTTCCTCATGGCTCTAACCCTCAGCATCTCCATCCCAAACTTCCTTGGTGTCCCAGAACCCCGCAGTGGAGTCTCAAACCTCCCTCTTGGGAAGGTCTGCTCTGAAGGGTGATTTGTTCCCATCTGTGGTTTCAGCTCCTTCCCACGATGTGTCTTGTGCCTGGTGAAGCCCTCCTGGTGCTTCCTTTCACACACGACGCCACTGCCATCTGCATTTTAGAGCTGATGTGGGGCTTTGTGCTGTCCCCTTCTTCCTGGCTCTGATTGCCAGGGGGTCTGGCTGTGCAGCTGCTGCAGCCTTGCCCATGCTTCTTGATTCCCCTTCCCTCTCTTTGCCCATGGCATGCCTGCTGGACCGTTTCTGCCCTCTTACAGCAGTAGCTCCCTTCTTCCAGCCCTCAGCTATTCTCCTGCTTTCCATCTCCCCAGGACTCTCCCAGCACCGTCTGGCCCTGGCTGCAGGCAGAAGAGAGGTTTTTATCCCTGCCTAGTGGCTCTCTCTAGCACGGCTGATAAGGCATCATGCATTTCCCCTATGATCCCCTCCCAAACACCAGGGCTGGGAATGAAAGTCGAGCAGAGTGCAGTGTGGGGAGTGCTGGCACATCCTTCCCGGGCAGCAGAGACTAACCAGGGGCTCTGTCAGCTGGCTGACAATTTCCAGCCTAACCTGAAATCAGTCTGACAGCAGCTGGGCAACCCACTCACCTGGGGGGTAATTTTTAAAGCCGGTAATTGGCTGTCATTGCTGTTGTGTCAGGCTATGCCACTCGCCCTCCAGCGAAGCCTGGGAAATGGATGAGGAACCTGCCTGCACAGAGGCAAAGGTTTCTCATGTGTGCCAGGTGGCCCCGGGTAGAGATGGGGAAGTGGCTGCATGTGCTGGGCAGGGCTGTCCTGGATGCTCCAGCTCTGTATCTGGCAGTGGTGGGGAAAAATACAGCCCCTGCTATGATAAAGAGCTGTTTGCAGCCAATATGAAAGGGACTTTGTGAGCAGCTTGCCACAGAGGACTGCTAGCAGATTTTTTTAGGAAGGGCAGAAAGAGTTGGAAAGTAATGGTCTAGTACCAAATGGAGGGGTGTGGGCTTGAATTCAGACTGGTCTTGCTTCAGATACTGTTCCCAGCCACAGGAAGAGGCTGGTTTCTCTTGGAAATGTTGTCCAGATGTGCTACAGAGCTGAAGAGTCTCTGCCAGCAGTGACAGAGCATAGCGCTGTGCAAAACCTGGATCCAATATGTGCAGGGACTTCTAACATTTCAGTAGTTGCTTGCATCACTAGGTGGAGGTGAGTGTAGAAACTGGGAAGGGTTGAGGGGAGCAGAGACGGTTTTGAAATACTATGCCAATTTTTGTCAAAAGAAAAACGCCTGACCATGCTGTACAGTTTTGTTCAATAGGACATTGCATTTTTCCACCCAGCTTCATTGCCCCTTTGAGATGCACTTTAAAAACCTGCTGTCTTTGTTCTCCTCTAGTGATCCAGCTTCCCAGCTAGATGTACCCCAGCCCTTGTGCCTCATATGAGACCCTGTAAACACATGCAGGCTCTCCTTGTGTACATTGTAGGAGATGTGGGCCAAACCCTGCAGAGAGAACTCAGCTTCTTAAGGAGAATCTGAAGCCTGAACTATGAACCCTACAATGGTCTCTACTTACAAGGAAGCACGGGTTCAAGCCAGAAAGACCAGTTGCGCTCTGTCTCCTGGCCCTGTCAGTAGGTACCTGGCTGTGAGGCTGACAGATCCTGCCAAAGTGTTGCTGGCCAGCCAGCATGGCAAAAAGGCAGAACATAACTGGTGGAATGCCTCTTTCTATCGGTTTATCTAGCTACTTACCTACCTATTTTTCACTCCAACTTTCCTTTTTCTACAGTTAACACCAATCCATCCATCTCTCTCTAACAGAGAAATGCCCCATTACACTGTTTGATGGTAGCATCTCCCTCTCTGATACAGTATCACGGCATTACCTACGTACAAAAGAAAAGGCTCAGAAAAGGCTCTGCACCTGTGAAATATGGTTTTCTAGCTCTGGAAACCTCCAGACAAACATACAGCAGATGCCATATCTCTAAACAAAGGCTTCTTGCAGAAACTAAGCTATTTGCTGTACAGGATCCAGCAGTCCTGCTAGCCTGAAAAGACGCACGCTCCCACTGGACTGAGTCCTGCACTATTTCAGGGAGGTGGCAGGGCAGATTCCACAGTCCACATACTCCATCAATGCATTGTGCTGGCCAATTTCTTATCTGTCAGGGTCTAAAATGCCTGCTGCTCTCAGAGTGTTTGAACAAACTGCCAAATCCTCGCTCTGTGTCACACTGCTGGCATCTGTTGCTTGTTCTGGCAATAAACCAGTTTATACTGTCACGATCCAACCCAACAGTTCTCCTGAGTCAGTGCACGATGGCTCAGAAAGGCAGTTTCCTTTTCATAAGGTTTTTATTAAAAACAACACTGGAGAGTGGAGTTTCTGTGCTGAGATGGTGGAAGCAGCTGGGGGATTGTTTTTTTCCAGCACATCATGCAGCTGGTATTTTATGTGCAGCCTTTCTGCAGGGGATGGCCTCGATTCTTCTCTTTCTTCTACAGGTGTAAATGAGGAGTCTTTTTAGTGGAGTTACCCTGCTGTGAAGCAGGTGTAAGCAAGAGGAAAATCAAGCCCATCTGAAAAGAATTGGCAAAGTTAAAGTCTTTGGAAGCATGTTGGAGATTGCTGCTTCAGTAGGTACTTGAGGAATATTCTCTGTCAACCCGGACAGTGGGGCCATTGGCAATGGAAACCGAGTTTAAATAAAAACTTCCTCAGCTATTCAGTGGAAAGCAAGGCTATGGCAGGGCTAGGCTTAAAATACAGGGACAGTCCCTGTGGGAATCCACTTACTTGTCAGGGAAGGGCTCTGTGCAACCAAGCAGCTCTGATGAGAAACCGGGGGATCGTGAGGCTGGTTTGAGCACCAAGTAGCATTTGAAAACAGGCAGCTCTGAACCTTCCAGCATAGGAGAAATTATTTCAAAAGAACCAGTGTCATGAGTGAAACAGACACACTGCTTTGAAACAGAGCTTCTTGTGGGATCTCAGCACCTTAAGTCTGTTGGGAGTTGAGTTGTTTCATGCTTGATATGTCCATAGTAGTCTTTAGCTGTGAGCCCTCAGGGATACAGAGGGATGTGGCAGACTCTTGTCTGTGAGTTGGGCTTGAAGGGACTGGGAAAAGTTTTTTCAGATCAAAGTCAATTTGGAGTTCTCTCCTATATTAGGAGAGAATTGCTAGAATTCCAGCTCAGAGGGATGAGATACTCCTGGTATTTCACCTTGTGCCCTTGTCTTTTGGAAGTCTGGCCTTTTGCCTGCTGGGAGAAGTGATTGGAAGCCTATCTAGCTCCAGCCACTGGAATATGGGGGTTTATCTCTAGCAAAAGAAGGAGAAGACACACAGCTGGGCCACAGGCAGTGTTCCACAAAACCCCTGGATGGGTTATGAAAGCTGAAAGGTTAACACTGAGACCTCAGGTAGCACTTATGAGGAAGGCAGCTACTATACCTTATGCACACTGTGCCTTTGCAGGAGAAGCCTAATGCTTGCCAGCTGCCCTGGGCTACAGCCCCCAGCACCTCTGCCATTATTAAACAGGACAGTGACCATCTAAATTCTTGCTCATCTGGAGAATCCACTCTTGCAGACCCAGTGCTGGCAGATGTAGTCAGACCAGACTTGTGCTGATACAAAGCTCTAACATCAGAGATGTTTATCTATCCGGAGACTGTCACACTGATTTTAGCACTGAGGGTGTTTAAGACCATTGCTGTGGTCCTGCCCAGCAGTGCACAGGCTTCCTGCCTCACGTCTTTCCCCTGGCCCTGCAAATAACTGGTGCCCGAGCTCATTTGGCTTATGTCCAACCTTCAGCATGCATTGCTCCTCCTTATTTTAAGCAACAGTCTCCTCTTGCCTCCTCCTCCTCTAGGGAGGGAGCAGCATTGCATGATTAAAAGCAGAAGGCTGTAAGGAAAGGTGGCTTTGCTGTAATAGTAGATACAAACAAGAAAACCTACAGATGTAGCGAGTCAATAAAGTTAACACAGTCCCAGTTTGGAGGCAGAAACTGGAATACTTTATTGGACTCACAACTTCATATATAATGGGTTTAGGGTTTACATATTTAACGGGGGGTTTACGTATTCATTGGGGGGGTTGCATATTCATTCTATTACAATTGAGGACTTTACAGAGATGAGGTAAAGGGAAAATCCTAAATTACAAACTTTTGGGTCTTAGAACTTACATCAGAGGGGAACCCCCACTTTATCTGGGGGGATTTCACAGGGGGGAACAGGTAACACACAAAGGGAGAGAAAACACAAAAGGTTTTCTGCACAGGTTTGATGAGATCAGGGCATGGTTTCTCCGGGCTTAGGCAGGACATTCCAAACCCGTGACATCAACAGATCCTTGTCTGGACTCTAGATGGAGGTTTTTCCCAGTCTCTGTCAGCCCAAGGCTTTTGTTTAAACTTAGCAGTTTTTCTTTTTCTCATATCCAAAATTTGGAATCCAACATACAGAGATTGTGTGCTTGGCTCAGTTTCATTAAGACTTTGAGCTTTTGGCTGATGACAGGTGTTGAGTTAAATCACCCAGGCCATGTTTTATAGTCATTAAAAAAACCCCCAAAGATAAAAAAGTGAGAGATCGTAAGCCATTTTCAGGATTTCCTCTCCCTTTGTGTCACTGCAAAATTTTAATTATCTTTCTCTGCACTTTGCACTGATCTTTGGATGTTAAGACTGAGACCTTAAGCTAGGGATCATGCTCTAATTTGGCATCACTGTTGCATAGTAATATAGCTCCCTTGGCACTTTTTGCAAACATTGAATTCTTCTAAATGCTGCACTGGCTGTCGAAGCTCTCTGCTTCGGCTGTGGCTCTTTTGAACACCATCCCTGGATCCCTCCCTGCCCTAGGAGACCATGTAATCAGAGTGACATTCTTCAAAGTCAACCTGCCCTGCAGATGTATGCATGCAATTAGTAACCTTCTTACCCACCTGCATTTTTGGTATCAACCCTTCCTTCCCTTTGAAAACACCTCAGGATTGATCCCTCTCTGATCTTTATCATGTGTCAGTGGCCCAGAGATCCATACAGTCAAAAGGAATGTGAAAGTAATCTGTCTTTAAGTGGACTCAATGCAGTGAAGATCTGTGGGGCTTTGAAGATGGGGAATTTCTCACCAGAGGATGTTAACCTGCTGAAGTTTATATGGGTTCAAAAGACACTGGACCCAGAGGCAGCTCCCAATGAGTACCTGTGCTCCTCCTTGGCCCTAACACCCCTTCTTTAGGGCAGATGGTTGAGCTGGGCTGATGTCTGCCTTGCACACAGAACTGCTGCATGCACCCATGTCCTGCATCTCCATCCATCTGAGGGGCCAGTATATTGCTGTAGAAGGGTGAGCAGAGCAGGGAGATACATGAATATTTAAACTTGATGCAGGTCAATGTTACAGTGCTCACTTTCTGGAAGCCACAGACAGACTTTAAAGCACAAATGTGCCTGTCTGCTTCTATTAATTTGAATTTTGCCTGGCTGTTTTTTGAAGGCTTTGAAAGGGCTCTAAGTTTGTACTGTGTTATGCATGTTCAATAATGCATTTCCTGCTCACAATGTTTAAATGGTTATCTTCATTGTTATTTATTAAAACATCTCCAAGAATGTCTGGACATTCATGGCTCTGCATCTCAAATGATTCATTAAAACATCCACTTTCCCTGTCAGAAACTCCACTCTTGTATTATGTTCTGATCTCCACCACTGAGTGGGTGAAAGGCCTATGTCAGGTGAGATAAAATCTTTATCCCACTGCACATCCACAGAACAGAGGTGTCTGCACAGTGTATTGCAGACGGAGGTGAGCACAGACTTTCAGCTCTCCCCTCTTGGTTACGGTGAGTCAACCCTCCTACTGTTAACCCATGCTAGCAGGGGGTGCTGAGCTGCATCTGTCTCACCCCTCTCTCCTCAGACTGGCTTAGGAATTTAAGTGTCACACCTTGATAAACTGGCTACCTGGCTTCTGGATCAGAGCTGGCTGGTGCTGGGATCAGAAGACAGGCGGGCAAAGCTGGCTGACACAGTCTGCACTGATACCTGCAATAATCATGATGGAAAGCTCATGTGATGCAAAGACAGGATTTGCAAACCCAGGGAAAGCACATATTGTCTTCAGTCAGCAGTCCCTTCTGTTTGGCTCTTGTGAGATTGCATCTGGAGCACTGGGTCTGGTTTGGGGCTCCCTGGGAAAACATAGCAACAATCTGGAAAGAGCCAAGAGGAGGGACACTGAGATGCTGGGGGCTGGGGCACCTGGCATGTGAGAAGGAGTCTGGAGATTTGGGGAGCTCTTTGTTGTCTTCAGCTGTCAAAAGAGCTGTTGCAAATAGGATGGAGCCAAGTCGTTCTCGGAGATGCATAGCAAAGGACGAGGGACACAAACAGACAGCTTCCATGGAAATTTTGATCAGACATAAATGGAAACATAAATCTTCCCTGTGAAAGTGGTCAGGCACTGGAAGAGGTGCCTGGAGAGTGTGGGATGTCTATCCTGGAGATACTCCCAGAAGGCTGGACTGGGTGACTTCAGAGGTCTCCACCCTGCATTCTTACCTGGTTACAGCTGTCTTGACTCTGCCACTTATTGGTGGTAACATTTCACGACCAGCTCTTCTCATAGCAGTCCTCTCTTGATCTCCAGACAGAGCTTGCTTCTCAAGGTATACATTTTGCCTCCTGCTACCCTTACACAAAACACAAGCAGTCAAGAAAGACATTTCTTCCTTCCTAGTGCCCAGACTTGCTGGTAGGCTTCCCTGCCAAAGTTTTGGTCTCCCAGGTGCAGATTTCACCTTGCCCTGTTGCAGGTAAGTGGACTCAATGCAGTGAAGGTCTGTGGGGCTTTGAAGATGGGGAATTTCTCACCAGAGGATGTTAACCTGCTGAAGTTTATATGGGTTCAAAAGACACTGGACCCAGAGGCAGCTCCCAATGAGTACCTGTGCTCCTCCTTGGCCCTAACACCCCTTCTTTATGGCAGCTGGTTGAGCTGGGCTGATGTCTGCCTTGCACACAGATCTGCTGCATGCACCCATGTCCTGTGTCTCCGTCCATCTGAAGGGCCAGATGTCCCAGAGTGTCCGAGAAGGACTCCCTCACCACAGCCAGGTGTCCCAGAAGGAGCTTTGCAGGTATGGGAATCAGATCACAGAGTTTCCAAAAATCTCTGGAGGAACAATAACACCACCAGATTTTGGCTTGTTCCCTGTAGCTTCCAATTCAAGAGCAAGCAGCATCAAATAAAGCTAGTGGGAGCTGGGCTTGAAAGAAGCAAAGAGAAGCATCTCTTCCCAAAAGAGATAATTACTCTACCTGACTCTTTGCTGCAGGATGTTATGCTAAAGTTTCCATTAAGTCCAAAAGAGGAAAACCCAGAACTCGTTACTGAGCATAATTAAACTGTCTCTGTTTTAGCAAGCCTCTGTGTTGAACCTGTTCACTTCTGTTGAAGGAAAGGGATTAAGAGCAAGTTTTGTATATGCTTGACCTAGTCTGCCCTGGTCCCTGGTCCCTGACAGGATGCTGGGATCCCATGGGATACTGTACAGATGTTCTTATGAAGGGGACGACATTTTCCTCACCACAAACCTCACTCCATTGCAAAATGGCAAATAAAAACCTGCTGTCTTTTGTCAAGCAATTAGCTAAGATAATGAGAAGCCGGGGCTTCTGTGTTTCTTGGGAGAGTGTGCCACTTGCACCTGCAGCTGTGCAGTTCCTGGCTCTTAACCTGGTCAGCTGAGATTTTTGAGGGACATGACATTTGACTAGAGCTGTGCAAATAAGTACTGCTTTAGTTTGCTATGGGAAAAACAGCATCAAAAAAAAAAAAACCACCACAAAACAAGCCCACAGCTGGGGGTCATTGGGAAATTCATTATTTTTCAGTTTCCTGCTGTAATGAAAAGCAGAAAAATCATCTTGTGTTGAGTAAATTACTCAGTTTGAAAGCAAATGTTCTGCTAAGGGATCTTAAAAAAAGGTCTAATAGCCTATTAGAAATCTGTAAAAATAAATGGCTATTTCAAGAAGCTAAACCAGCTAATTCAGAAAATGTTGAATTGGAGCCTTTGAACTTGTCAGTTTTCTTCTCCTCACTTGAAATAATTCGCTGATTTTTACAGTGATGCGTGACCTAGCTTGGTCAACCCAAAGAAGAATCTTTCAGTGGGAAAGTGTGACCCTGAAAATTGGCTCCTTCTCCTGCTCAGGACCCCCCCTAAATATACTCCTGCTTCTGCCACGCTGATTTTCAATTGCTGCAGCTGCACTGGTGTCCTTGCCACTAATTGTCTCTCTGGCACATCCCTGAGACACCTCTTCCCTGGTGAAAGTCTTCTAATAAATAAGCTGCTGCAGGGTTGTCTGCCTCATTTCAGCCTTCTCCTCCTCAAGGGTCTTTATAATTTTTTTTCTGAAGTGACCGGGTGGCTTTAGATATGCTTTCAGCTGAACAGTGCACAGCACTTGTCATGGTCACCGCTTTTCTGTCTGGCATGGGAAGTGCAAAAAAAGCAAGAGCAGCAAGGGTTGCAAAAGCTTTTTGGAGACCTGTGTTGTTTAGGAGGAATGATGGTGTGTACTTCATCTGGCTGGAGGTCCTAGGATCCTGTAGTGCTTATGCAGACCTCCAGGATAGCTCCACACAGATGGGTTCAGCTTCTTTAAGAGAGGACAGTGTGGATGCTGAGCAGTGCTGGGTGGATATGGAGCAGTGGGGTGCTGTGGATTTGGAGGTTCACTCAGGAGCGGAACATTTCAAGCACAGGTGAGAGTCCTGGTTACATCCTTGCCATTGTGGTAGCTCAAGGCTTAACTCTGCATGCCAGCCCAAGCTCCTTGGTTGCACCTTATCCTTGAAGCCTGCCCACAGACAGTGTGGACACAGCCAGCTGCAGCCCATGATGATGTGAGGGGGGGCCCATTTGGCGGGTGTGGGGAGGTGACCCAGGGCAGAATGAGACTCTGCATGCTCTGCTGCAGATGGATTATATGTCCTTGGGAAAATGATTTCCTCAGAGTCTCTTGTTTCCCTGGGGGCTGTGAGGCTGGATTTGTTAGTGTCCACAAGGAGCACAGCGGTGGGATTGGAGAAGGCTCTTAGGAGGGCATGGTAGTGATTAGTCACTTGTAAATGCCCTGTGTTCACAAGGATCCACGTGCTCACTAAACCACATTCCAGGCAAGCATTCCCTTCTCACAGTTGCTCTTCTTCTCAGCCCTGTCTTACTTCCCAGAGCTGAATGCAAAATTAACACATTTATCATGCATAGTCTGAAAAAGAGAGAGAGACCAATTTAGAACAGGTTGTATTTGCAAACATTTGAGCCTAAAATAACGCAAACAAGCAGTTGCATGACAATTCCATGGTTGCTTTTCTTCTGAAGCCCTTCACTGGAACATGCCCCTTGCCTTGCTTTTAACCATCCTCTGCCAGGTGATGCAATACATTTCCACACTCAAATCTCCAGCTAATCTGGCAAAAGCTTTTAGGGGGCAACAAATCAGATCTCAGCCAATGACCCATGGCCACCACTTGCCTGCTGCAGGCTGCTTCCCAGGGTGGTTTTCTCTACACGATGTGGCCAGGGTGTCCTTGGTTCTCTGATCCTCAGGAGAAGACAATTTCATACACAGTGGACTCCCACTTCTGAACAGCTGGAAGAATCTAAGGGTGGCTGCATTTCCAGGCTGGAAAACACACTTTCTCTTCTGTAGTAAAAGGCAGAACCTGATTTTACCTACATTTCCCATGAATAACCAGAAAATGTGATGGCCCTGGAGGCAAATGCCCCACCTCTGAAGACATACAGTGCAAGAGGAACAAATTCTTCTTCCAATATGGCACTGCCAGTGCATCTAGCCATACCCTCCAGAGGTCCTGGTGGAGATGAGGAGCAACCTAAGCTGCCACGGCCCTCAGAGCTCCCAGCTGATGCTCTCAAGGGGGTCTGCTTCCCAACATATGTTGTGTTGGGGTTTGTTTTGCCATGATGTGGGTCTGCCCTGTGGAGCTGAGGCTGATATGTGCAGTGGAAGAGACTCTCTGTATGGAGATCTTGGAGGTTCTGTATGAGGAAAGGCAATGCCTTAGGAGAGGCAGATTTGTGAGGTGACTTGGACAGTCTGCTAGACCCTGTTCCCAAGCTGTCACTGACCCACACAGAGACCTGACACTGGAAGTGTCACTCTCAGGGGGTTATTTGTACAGACAGGAGTGATGGAAGTGCAGAGACACATGGGAAGACCTGTTTATTTTTAACCTATACCAAACCTTCAAAGTGAACTCCCTTCAAGGATGCTTCTTTCTCAGTTTTCCCTTCATCCCACCCTCCCTCTTGTCACTGTTACAGGCTCACAAGGATGATGGATGAAAGGCCTTAGAAGCAGCTGGTTTCACATTTCATCACTGTCACATAACTTGCTCTCCTCTTTGTCTGAAACTGCTCCTGCTGCCAGAAATGCCCTTGGCATCCCAAGGTGCATTCTTCCCTCACCAGCGCCCAGCAAGGGATGGCCTGCTGGAGTCACATGTCTCAGTAGTTTTGCAGCACCCCTGGACATCTTGAGAGGAAGGATTCATCACAACCTTCTGCTTCTGATGGCTGAAAGCAGCAGCATTGGCTTTCACCATGGGAAGAAGGGATGATCTGAGCATGGCAGGGATGTCCGTGCAGAGGTGACAGAATGGCTCTCATGAGAGAGGGGAGGCAGCCGTGATGGGAAACCCTGGTGGCCAAGGGACGTGTGGGAGTGCCTTTGGGGCTCTGTGCTGGTGCAGCTCAGTCTCCTGCTACCTGTATGCTGGATATCTGTGCTCTGCTTACAGGGAGGGGTGGAAGCTGTTCTTCAGGGGCAGCGGGCAGGAAGGCAACTTCTTTGAGGGTTGGCACTGGGTGTCTGGGGTCCCTGGTGGCACCAAGGAGGGTTTCTGTCATGGGTAGAAACACCCTTGATGTGAGGGGGAGAGGAAAGCAAGTTCCTACAAGGACTGCAGTACTTGCACCCCTAATGCCCATGGATAACCACATCACATCTCCCTGTCACCTCTGTGTGCCTGGGCATGGCCAGATCTTACCCTACATTCCCCCATGCTGGCAGGCTCATACCTCTCAGACAAGCCCTGATCCTCAGAATGGATCTGGGCAGGGACTAGTTAGAAAATATTTCCACTCTTGCATCTCAAGTTTCCTCTGTTTGCAGAACAAACAGATGAAAAGCTGGGTTGCAACCCCCCTTGCAGGCAGCTGTGATTGAATGCCTAAGAAGGGGAGGGGAGGGAGAGGAGGAGCAGAAAAGAAATGATTGAATGAAAAAACCCCTAAAGTAAAATAAGAATCAGTGTGAAGCAAGAGAAGATATTGTAAATCAAATCCTGCAAAAGGAGACAGAGTGCAAACACTTTAGCCAGGTCTAAGCCACCACCAGTTATTTATTCAGATATTATTGGTGAGGAGAGACACTCACATCTGATATATATCTCCCAGTCCTGGAGAAATATGAAAAGGCAGCTGGCTCTGCTCCTATCAGAACCACTCCAGATGTTTTCAGCTGGTGTCATGCTTGGCATGACAAAGCAAAGGAGAAAAAAAGCAGAGAGAAAGAAGGGAAATGTCATCATCTTTTTTTTTTTTTTTTTTAACACAAAAGGAAAAAGAAATCATGGCTTCCCATATTAAATGTTTCCCCTGGCAGCTCGTGGTATAGTTGTCATTAATAGCTGAAACAGCAAGGGAGATAGCAGAGCACAAGGCTCCTATTTACCATTGTTAATCAAGCACTAATTGGTAGTTTAGACATTCTAAAATTATTGTGGGGAACATTTCAAAAGTGTCAAGAGCCCAAGATCCATTCTCAGGAGTGTCTCCCAAAACTGATTTCCATGTCTGAGTCATTTAGATGCTTTTGAAAATTTTTACCTGAACAGTCACAGCTGAGACTGGAGCATAAATTTTGGTGCCGGGAGCTGCAGCACGGAGTAGTGGCTGTGCCCCAAAGATTTTGATGAACGTGTAGGTGCAGGAGGAGGCTCTCTCACCATGTTTGATATCTGAGGGCTTAAGTTATGCAGGGATTAAGGGTGGCACCTATATTGCTTTATTAGGTGGCTCTGGAAACAACCTGGGCTTCTGTGTGTCTACAAGCTAGCTGTGAGCATGCTGCCCCACCAGCCCTTGCAGCGAGCCTCTCCTGTGGTGCTTCCCGATGCCTGCTGGCACCTCCAGCCTCCTGCCGGGCTTCAGACACTCATTTTGTGCTCTGGTGATTAACCATCTCTGCTGTGAGCCCATGGGAACTTGCAGTTGATGAGCAGGGAAGGTATTGAGTGAAGTAGTACCTTACCTGTGGAGATTTGCTTGTCTGTGGGAAAGGAGGCTGGGAGCTGTTGCAAGACGGTGCTTTCTGCCTTTGTCATGAGAAAGAAAGAGTAAGCTGCGAATGGAGCATCGAAGATAAACACAAGCACTATTGAGGAGAGGCAAACAAGGAGCTGGGATGCAGCCGGAGACAGTTACCATAGTTACTCCCCATTCCTGCAAGGAGGGAGGCTCAGGCAGCTGCCCACTGCTTTGGTACACAGAGCAGAGGTATGTTCCAGAGCCCAGGGGTGCTTCTGGCCGCGGTAGTCAGCTGGGGGGGGACATCAGTCTGCTTGTCCTGGGCTTAACCCCTTCCTTGTTCTGACCTGGCAAGGAAAATTTCCCTGCTACTCTAAAGCTAGCAGCTTGAGGGTGGTGAGGTGCAGTCAGGCATGCAGGACCAGGGCAGGGGTTTGCTAAAGCATAAGCAAAGTTGCAAGAGTGCAAAGAGCATCCAGAGGTTGGTTGCAGACTTAGCTGGGCTGTTTATGGTGTAGATATGGGCCTGGGAGGCTGAGGGGAAAAGAGGGCCCTGGTTTGGGATCGGGTCAGGATTTGCAAGATAATAGACATGTCCTAGTCCAGTTGGGGAATTGAGCTTAGATCTCTTTAGGCCCACTGGAAGAGATGCATGGAGGATGACTATGTAGATTGATTATTGAGATGCATGGAGATGATTATGCAGCCCCAATTCAGGCTATGCTTTGGAAAATCAGTGGAATGACACAGAGCACACTTTACCTGCAATTAGTATGAGCCTGAGCCCCTAAAAAGCCAGTTAGAAACTTGAATCATGCTATTGGATGGCTATAGAGAAAGAGCAGTAATTTTTCCCCATCAAGAAATGGCCTTCAGATCACATCAGCTGATATGCAGTGACACCTCCTTGGCCCCTGGCTGGCTTTTCCTCTTAGAAAGAGTAAGCAGAGAGACATGTATGTGCAAGCGAGTGATAAGCAGCCACAAGGCCCTGGAAGGTTCCTGTTCAGCTCCAGTCTTCCAATGGCCATCCACAGCGAGTCAGCTTGGGACTTGTCTCCTGATGAGCAGCCCCGGCATCAGCCAGACTCACTTGTACTGGCTATCAGCAGTACCACTGCTGCTTCCCTTGAGTGCAGGGCTCACCTCAGAGTGGGATGTGTGGAGTGCCTTGGTGCAACAGGGCTGTGTTCAGCTCAAAGCCAGAAAGTCTGCATGTACAGAGATCCAATGCAGAGGTGGCAAGAGAAGTTGTCAGCTGGGGATGGTGCCAGGCTGACCTGTCCTTTGGGAAGAGGTCAGCATGTCACACAGGCTCCCAAGGCTCAGCACCTTCTGGAGGATGTAGCTGAGAGCTGGGTATCGGCTGGCTGGGACCGTAACCATGGCAGCAGCAGCTTCTGCATAGCAACATGGCTTGGGGACACAAAAAAAAAAAAGGAAAAAAGGGAAATAAAAGGGAAAAAAAAAGAGAAAGAAGAAAAAAAGAAAACCAATTACATTCTAATAATTATATAAGCTTGATGGCAGATCAGGTTTGCTGAATGCCTTTCACCTAGGCAGGGCCCACCCCTGGGCACCAGGTGAAGATGTGATTTCTGGAGGAAGCCAAGCATGTGCTCTGGGAAATCACGTTGAGAGTGTTCGGCTGGAGCTGGGGAAGGGGCTCTGCCTGCTTCTGTGCTCCTGAAAGCTCTCATTACACTAACAGGGAGCATGGGGGGGGAAGAGCCATGGGTGCTGGCACCCTTGCTGTGCACTTAATAAAGTGCCTGAAACTCCTGTACGTATTTTTATTAAAAAAGTGTCAGTGCCTCAGCAGAAGGTGGGAGGGAATGACTAAATTGCTGTTAAGCGACATGTTCAGACATGAAATCAAGTGGAGCACTACATTTTTAAATTAGTTTTTGACAGTCCTTTCCCCAGTATCTCATCAGGCTGCAGCTCCTGGGAAGATGTGTCCTCTCCCTCTCCTGTCCCCATGGCAGTCCCCTCGGCTGGTATCTGCAGTGCCAGTTTCTCCTGTTGTAGAGATGGGATGACCACACTGCCTGATAGACCTTATGCTCCTGGAGGCTTAAGGTACCTGGTGAGAGCTGGGAAAAGCACATTGGGTACATCAACATGTGTGGAGGTTCTTCTGGGCTTCACCTGCTCATGTGGGTTCATGGGCTGCTGTGTGAGTGGCCTTCACACCATCATGCAGCTCATGCCAGGGTGATGGGCTCTCTCTGGGACTGTCTCTCCTGGGGGCTCACTGTGGTGACCATGACAGACTCCTGCTTGACCTGAGTGAGTGGCTCAGTTATGATCCCAAGTTTCATGACTCTCCAGTATGTGGCTGTTCCCACTGCCAAGTTCAACTCTTGGTCCAAGCTTACAGTCCAGACTCACACCCAGCTGCCCATCCCCTGTCCCATTCACATTTAGCTATGTCCCTGCTCTCCTGTACGGCAGCAGAGGCTCTGATGAGGGATAAGGTGTTGCTGGGTGGGGATATAGGTGTGTGAGGCTCTCAGTGGTGCTGTAAGTAGAGTGAACTGTATGTGTGGAGAGGCAGACTTGTTCATGTTGCTCAGCACTGCAGGACATGCCTCTACCACCCACCCTCCAGCAGAGGAGTGAGGGATTCAGCCCAAAATCTGTGATCTCAGTTTGCTTCAGCTTGCCTGGGATTTTCATGTGGGGGGTTTAGTGTGCAAAAAATGGCTTTCCAAGTCAAGAGTCAGGGTTAGGAGCCTAGATAGCTAAAGACTATCCTAGAGAAGACAGCAATGATAGAACAAGGAAGGGTGGAGGAATGAAGGAAAGTTCAGAGAGAAGCTGTGAACCTGTGCAAAGCACTGGATGTCTTCAGGGTAACTCTGTGCCTCCCTTCCCAGCCCGGACGCTGCAGGGACTCTGCCGATGTCTGTGAAGGGCAGGGGCAGGAGCTGTGAGCGCGGGGCTGTGTCACTCTAACGTATGCATGCAAGGTAATGTGCTGGTGGATACCAAGGAAGAGCTGATGCAAATTCAGGGATATGCATGTACATGCCCAGCTAGGAGCCAACATGCACATCCCTGGCTCTGGTATATCAGCATATGCATGGCTACAGTACCTCTCCTGCAGTGAGACAATGAGGCAAGGGGCCCAAGCAAGCTTTGTGGCACACACACCTTCACCCTTCAAGACAGACCAAGCAGTCTTTGAGCTTAAACTTCCTGAAAACATCATGAGATTTTCTCAGAGCTCTTGGGCTGCCTTTCTCGGTGCAGAGAGCTCATATATAGAACTTAAAAAACCCATCTGCAGTGCCTCCCTTGAAAGCTTCTTGGGTCAGAGATGTGAAGACAGTCCAGGAAGGGAAGGGAGGGGGCAGGCTGTCATCTCCGATGAGGAGAGTGCTGTGAAGAAAGGAAGAGTTTCCTGTCTGATGCCCACTTGTTTCTCCATCGCTTCTGTTATGGACTATTAAAAATTAACTGAATCATGTTCATCATTAACATGCGTGGTCTTTGTTCTCCAGGCTCCTAGTACCCATTTGTAGGGCTTTTGTTATGTATTTTTCAGCACTTTGTCTCTTTAATTGCTCGCTTCTCTCTGATGTGCTGGGCTGTGGTTTGCAAGTCAGTTGGAGGGAACAGAGGGGCATTTTTGTTGCTCCAGACTGGATGTCAGTGAAAGGAAAGGCTCAGCAAGTCCCAACCATAGCAGTTAAAGCAAACCCTTCAGTCTCTGGTGCCTGTGCACCAGATGCTCCTTGCCTACTGGTGGGCAGACAGCTCTGGAGTCTTTAATCCATTGTGGAGGAGAGGGAGGGAGGCTTTTCTGAAGCTTAGGTTGCCTTTGCTCCTTTTCACCTCTTTCCTCCCACACAGAGTCCTGCTGCTTTTCTCACTCTCTGCTCTCAAATGATGTAGCTGTTTTTGGCACCCCGAAGTGCAGTGTGGGTCTCACTGCAGTGCTGTGGTGCTGGATGCCCTGGGCTCCACTGCTGGCTGCACTGCACAGGCTTGCATGGCTGTGGGGACACCTCCAGCCACGACCAGGCTGGAGGTATCCCCACAGCCCTTTCCTGATATTAGTCTCTTCCTCTGAACCTGAGTGCTGCCTTCACTTGAATTTAGTTGGGCCAGGAGGGCCTCCTAACAGTTTGTATAGTCTGATTCCCTATAAAAAAATGGATGCAGCGTAGTAATCCTGGCAGCTGGGCTGGGACTGAGCAAATGCAGGAGGTGTGAGCAGCTGCCCCACTCTTGAGGCTGTGGTGTAGGCATCACTGTTGCTAAAGGGAGGTGACCATGCAAGACCATGGTGGTCACAGCTCCTGAGATGTCTCCTCCAGCTGAATGCGCTGGGAAGATGGAGTGAAACTAGAGAGGGGGCTCAGTAGGAGGTACATAGGCTGCTTCTGCTGCCAGGAGAGATTTCTCTTTTGCCAACCATGGAGGAAGACAGGAAAAGAGATTGTAGAATAGGGTACTATCACTGAGTCTCCTGTGGCAGCCCGTCACTTAGAGCTACCAGTCATCCTGGCAGTCAGCTGGAGAGCAGGAAGAGATGGGTCAGCTGTTACAGTGCTCATGCGGAGTGAGTCAGACCTCTGCCCACAGCTCCCCAGGGGGATGTTGAGCAGACCTGACAGGCAAAAGTGAAACATCTGCTTCAAACCCTTGTTCTTTTCAAGCTTGGCAAGTCACAAGGCAAGAGCTCACCTCTTGAAACGAAAGTGCCGAGGGAGAGGTACCAGGAGTTGGGGTCTTTGGTTTGGGAGCAGGGGGCTGTTTGGCACTGAATCCTCCCTTTTAGCAATTTGGGCAGGGAAGAAAGACTTAGTTTCCCTTTGCGTATGGACAATTAGAACTAAGATTGGGACTCACCTCTTTGATCAACAAAAAAAGCCTAGGCAGCGCATTTCTGGACTTAATTCAAGGCTCGCTGACTGCAGTTTGACAAACTATGCTGTTAGGAAGGGCAAAGATAATCAGAAGTTTCTAGTGCTCTGAACCTCTGTGAAATATCCTGATGGAGGAGGATCTTTGGTCTCAACTACCTTAGTTAGTGTCCTAATGTTTCTTATCAGAAAGGTTGTAGATCCTCAAAGCACTGATGTCCTGAGAGCACATCAGTCTTTGGGAAGGACTCAAGTCCCTCTGAAGATGACGTAAATCTTTTCCTTGATTTCATCAGTCTGTGGATCAGGGCTGGACTCATTGCATTTTCTGCATAGTGAAGTGAAGTGCCACTGTGATTAAAACAGTCAGCTGCAGAGGTGATGGCAGGAAGTTTTAGAAAGGGAAAGGCTGGTGTCAGCATTTCCTCTAAGAGCTCTATGCCCAACATGTTGAAATTTAATAATTAAGGAGGTGCTTTCACTTTTTTCTTTTTTTCTTCCTTTCTTTCTTTTTTTTTTTAATAGTCTAACAGCATGAACTAAGCCATTCAATAATTAATTGACAAAGTCGAACTGCACATGCCAGCACCGAAGCTGAGGGTGTGGGCTCAGCCTTTGCAGACAAATGAAGTGAGAAGTAATTGCTTGATGAAGAAAAGGAAGATATTAACATAAGATTTGTCAGGTCCCTCATAGGAATTCATCATAGTGGGTCTGAGGCTTCGAATGGGATTTGTGCTGCTAATTAATCACTAATTAACACTCTAAATTGGCCCAGGCATGAGAGGAGGGAGGAAGCTGGGGTGATTCTAGGCTTCAACAAGAGCAAGTGGAAGGAGAGAGAGAAAAATCTTTATTTGTAAGGGGTGATTCAGAGGGAATAAGGAGGAAACAAAAATGGACTGCTCATGCTGATCAACATCTGCACGTGTGTTTGTTGTTGGGAAGGGTCTAGCAACACTGACATCCACATGGAGGATCCTAATGTGCTTCAGTTCCAGTGAAGGGAGCCCCAGTTCTGCTCCTGGCTGACTCCAGTCTCCATCCTTCTCATCATTCTCAGGATGTCTCTGCTGTTGCAGATGTTACATATGGTCTGGCTGGGTTCAACCTGACTCTGCTGGTCCTCTACTGCCCGAGCCTTGCTCCATGTACAGTCTGTAGAAAGAACCAAGTACCACAGCAAGGGTAGGCACCTCTCCTATGCTGGCTGAATGCGGCTCTGAAGAGCTGCTGTAATACATTAAATAACAAATCCACCCAGCCGCCACCTAACATGTGGCAGCTCTACCTACTATAAGATGTGGCACCTCAAAGTTGCCTCAATAATTTAAGTCTGTCTCACCAGGTTATCTGTATCCCTGTCTCTGTATGTGTGTTACGTGACTTGGATATCTCCTACTTGTTACTATGTGGATCAGCTCCACTTGGAGAGACAGTGAAAGCTCAGTCTGCCCTAAGATGGCAGCTAGATACTAACTAAACACTAACTAAACACATTCTCTGATTCCCCAGCTATTAGAGGAGTGCCACCTTTCCTGTGTTTTTTTCATTTATTTTTTAATAAGAAATTTCAAAAGCATGATAAAGACACTAAAACTTTGAAGAATGTTCCTAAAAGGGCAACTTCTTTCCAGCTCCAAGTTTATTCCCAGGACAATAGATTAGTAGCATTTAGGGCTGGAAAGGATCACTAGTTTAATCAATAGACTAAAAAAGATCACAGTCATTAGCACCAGGCTTTGATTTTTACACTGCCACTACGTGGTTGCCTCCCCTTCTATGGCATTTTATAGCACTCAGGATACCTCTGTCTTACCCCAGCCCAATTCATGCTCTAATCTTATCCAATTCATCTATTGCTTTGCTATCTCTTATCTCTCAGATGTTCCTGGATCCATGTCCTGTAATGTTTCCATCATTCACAGGCCATACCAGGTGGGAAGCAGTCCCACAAGATGCTGGCAGTGTTTGTGTGACAACTCCAAGGCAACGCAAGGGCAGTCTATGTGCTGTCTGCTTTTTACTTTAGGATCAGCACCTCCTAATTTTGGCTCAAGACTGACCAGGGATAGATGATTTGTCTCTCCAGACACTACAGCAGCATTCAACTCAGAGTCCTGAGCTAAGCCTCTCCACCTTGAAGGTGATGATATGGGCTTGGAGCGCTTGAGCAGGCTGCCAGAGTCTTTCTAGATGGGACTGCTGGGAATGCGGTAATTTCTGGTGAAGAAAAGGTGTTTCTCTGCTCTCCCCCTTCCACTGCCTTACAGCAGCTGAGCTACTTCTCTCTCCCCACACCCAACACAGTTTTGATCTTTGGCTTGCCTGATGGTAGAAGTGCCTCTGCGTCTCGTTTGCAAAGAAAAATAAATGGGTATAAAAAGAAACTTGTTTTCTCAGAAAGTCAGCTCTGAAGGTCCCCTGAACCTGTGTAATCTTTTCGCAGCCTGAATGTGACTAGATATGTGAGTGGATGGATTGGGATGCTGCAGCAGGATAGGCTACAGACAGAAATGAAGGCGCTGACAAATTACAGTGTTTCTTTGGTGTAGTTTATTCCAGAGACCTTGCCGCAGCTTCTAGGGAAGGAGTTACCCTTGAGGGAATGCAGGAAGTTTTTTAAAGTCTCAGTAGATAAAACCTCTCATAAAAATGCTATTGGCTTCCAGTCAGAACCCTTCTAAAGAGCATCTCAGTATGCTTTGGGTTATCTGTGGATTGTATGCACAAACATACTCCTTCCTTGTGTTGTATGCACTAAAAAGGAAAATTTAGGTGTCAGCTGTTTTTATGACTTCTGGAATTTTTGAGAGACAGAAAAACACAGGCAACTTTGTTGAAGAGAGCCACAAATCCATTCTCTGGCTTCCTCATACAAGTCCCTGGATGAGTTTTCTCTGGTTCTGCTATGGATGGATGGCAGTTTCTGTCCCAACCTTAAATTAATTGGCATTGAAGATCTTTACTCTGTTATGTTTCCAGATTGGAGAATGATAAATTCCCAAATGAGGTCTCTAGCTCTGTATTTCCATCTCTGGAGAATCAGTCTTCATGAGGTCCCCTTGGGCATTGCTGATCTAGTAGAAAGCCTCCACAAGACTTTGTTTTCTGCTGATCAACAAATCTTCTTCCAGTCAGATTTTCTCTTGGTGTTTCAGGGGGAGTTGGGAATCTTAATAGGATTTGAGCATCATTGGTAAGCCTAGAGCAGCTATGTCATCTGATAAATAACTTCTTGTTAGTCTTCTGTCTTAGCTATAGAATGATTTTTGCATTGACTTGTGTTTGCTCTTGTAGTGATGCAAGTTATACCCTATTTCCCATGCATGAATAATCAGACATTGGTTAGAGGAGAGTCCCTACAAACATTGAAGTTTTTGTGAAAATCCTCAGGACTCCGTGAGGCCAACACCTCACTTGTAGCTTGATGAGGACACTGAAGCCCTTCTTCCAGAAAGCACCAGGAGATCCTGGATGATTATCAGCTATCAGTGATATAACTTCAGCAAAAGTTTTCTCTCTTTGAAGCTGATCTGGGATGCACAAATCAGTACTGATCCAGAGGGGAACCTCGTGGCAGACTAGAAATACCTGTTACTGTTCCCCAGTGCTACCTGTGGCTTCTGGGTTCTCCTGGCACATTCCAGAGCCAACTGAGGATTCAGCTGAGGATGTGAGCATTGCCTCAGTGTGTACACATGGTCCAGAGAATAGTGCGAGCTTCCTTCTTCAGTGAGAACAGCAGGTATTTGCAACCCTGGAGAAAAAAAAAAAACAACTCCAGCTACTTCCACAGTGGGATTTTTAAGACAGCAGAACCAAAGAATAGGGTCTGCTCTGTGGAAATTCTTTGGAATTGTGTCTTGCCACAGTAATGAGGTGCAATCTGTGAAGAAATACCTGGATAAAATGTCTCTGCTTTTGGTGTGTGCTGGGTATATGGCAATTGGTGGGGAAAGAGTATCATGACTGTGGACATTCCTGCCTCTTTGGGTGGGATTTCCGCTGTTTGCCACATGCTGTGTCCTGCAGCATTTGAGCAAGATGTATGAGGGTGAAGGTCTCTGATGCCTGGAGGTAGAAGTCTTCCGATGAATACTAGGACCAAACAGGATTCAGCCAAACTGAGTCCCATTGCACTAGAAGAGAATCCACATTAGGTGGTGGGATTCTGCTGGCTGACAGGGATGCTGTTCCCATGTCTTTCGCACCACAGAAATGCTTTCCCGGTTTCACAGGCAAGAGCCCCAAGACATATCTCAAAGTGCTCTAAGTGCCTAACCTTTTCCATTTTAAATGGTACAAATCAGATTCCCACTTTCCTAGCAACATGGAAGCTGGAGAGTCCTGGTTTTATTATTGCTTCACTGTTCCAAGAACTCTGCATCAAACCTATTATTTTTACTGTCCCGCTTTCTGAATAAGGGATGTGGGTAACAATACAGCGTACCTGGAAAACATCTGCAATGTTAGTTTAGGCTTGTGGCTCCCTGGAAAGATCCAGTGAACTGCAAGCAAAAGCAATACATCAGAGCACTGCCAGAAAAAGCAATAAATTAGCTCTGTACAAGCGATAGTTTCCCAGCAATAGCCAACTCAAGCGGCTCTAATAGGTTTCTACTGACTTTCTGCTGAAAGAATGACACTCGGCTCGAAAAACAGAGATGTATCTGTGGGCAGGGGAGGTTCTCTTGCACCAGAGGCTGCTGTGAGCTCTGTGAGGGACACTTCAACACTTCCAAACTGGAAAATCTGCAATCAAAATGACCTTGAAACAACCACTTCAGTGACATTGAAAAGAAACCTTACAACTTCATAAATCAAACTGTGGTGAGGAAAGGAAGCAGAGGTTCTGCAGTCTGAAACTGGAGGGTATACCCAATGAGAAGAGCACCTTGGGCTCAGAGTCACTTTTATCAAACTTTTAGGAGTAAACAATGTTGTTCTGGCTGTGTCTGATAGTAAGAGGATGGATGGCCTAGTACAGTCTGGGACAGGCAGATCTACAGCTGAGCAAATGGAACTGAACATGTAATATATATCAGGCAACCCTGCCTCTTTTCCTCCCGAGGGTAATGCCAGCCATCTGCCATTTCACTGAATCCAAAATAATGGGAGAGACTTGCAGAGTGGGGAAATAATAAAATGTTTTGTAAGTGAGAGCAAAAGGATCAACTGACAGGGTCTGATCTGCCATGGCTTGTGGCAAGGCTTTGGCATTACTACCCAGACTTCTCCTGCCATACCCATGGGAACACTGTGTGTGGCACTGGAGGGACCGTCCCTTAGACACATGTAGTATCTGCTTTTCTTCTGTCAGCTGCTTAGAAAATTGCCTGCCATAGGTCACCTGTCCATCTGTCTCCTTGGGACTGGCGCCTTCTTCCTTCCTTCCAGAATCAGGGATGGAGCAGAGGGTGGGGGTGCTGCTGGTATCTCACAGAGCCATGGGGACATGTCAGCAAGAGGTGGAGGAACATCCCACAGGGGCCACTATAGAGCTGGCACCAGTGGGCAGAGCTATCAGAGTAAGGCCATCCAGAGAGAGCAGAAAGGTGTCACCTGGTGTTCTCTGGTCCCACTCACAGCCCTGGCTGATTCAGCCTGGGAGCCACCAGTGTAGAGTAAGGCACAAAGGGCAGAAGCCACCCAAACCTCCTTGATCCATCCCCTCTTTTCCCTCAGCAAATCATGCCCTGTCCAAGAGGAGGCGCCAAGGTGGAGCAGGATAGAGATGTGATGCGGGGTAGAGGTGACCCCACTCAGCCATCAGTGAAGTGTGCTGCCCGTGGCAGCAGGGCTGTAAATCTCCCCCTTGTAAACACTCAGTGGTTCCTACGTTCAGACAGATGTAAAAGGAAATCCAATGCGCATTTACAAACTCCCAGCCCATTACTGAACGGGTTCATAAAGCAGCAAACAAAGGCTAATCAATATGCTGAGTGCAGGGAAGAGGGAGCCTGAAAGCATTCGCTAATCGGGGGATGCTACCGGCTTTATAAATAAGGTGGGTCTCTGATGGGGAGTGGGCCCAGGGAGCAATTTGGCACCTTTCATCTCCAGTCACCCCTAAATGTCTCTCTCCAGTAATGAGCTCGCAGCTCTCCTTCCTCCACAGCGCGGAGAAGAGTGAGAAGGAAGAGGCAGGCGGAGCAGCCACTAATGGTGACTTGCCACAGGGATCAATAGATAGGAAGCAAATTAACTAGGATCCCGTGGGAAGGGATTTGTTGATATGCGGGGTGGCAGGGAGTGACATCAGATTGGACGGCTGTGCAGTTTCGGAAATACCAACCTATAATGAACCCCCGAGGGAGCAGGAGGGAGGAGACCCTACTGCCTGTCTGGGATGCTGTCTTTTCTCACCTCATCCTTCCATTAGCATACACAGCGCTTTGATTTTTCTTCCTATCAAGTTCTCTCACTGTCTCTCTTGCTCTCTGAAGTGCTGTTCTCTCCAGCGAAACTTCTCCCATAGATCCCTCTAGAGAAGGGGTAGGGCCCTCAAAGTCCAGGGCTCCTTGTGGAGGGTGGGCTAGGGGGCTTGGCATTAGGACATACCTGAAGCCTTTTCTAAGAGTCTTGTAGCCTTCCTGCCCTGGAAATGTGGGATGTGCTTGAAGAAAAGCCCTGGTCTACTTAGTTTGCCTCATGACCATCATGGCACTGTGCTGTGAGGTGGGGAGGTGGTGAGGGAGGGCTCAGCCAGCTGTTGCTCACTCACCCCTACCTTCTCTGGACCTGGGGATGGGGGGACTGCTTCTCCAGGCAATGAAGCTGGGAAAGCATGCTCCTTACCCTGCTTAGCCTGGCGACTTGGTCAGTCTTTGATTTCTGTGTCATCATTCCCAGAGATGGAGATGTCCTCAGGCCCCACTGCCAGCAGCCAGTACAGGAGGCTGGAGAAAGAGACTGCTCCCAGCCAGCTGCTACACAGAGCAACCTCATGGATGTGGGGCTGTCATGAGGCTGGGTTATGGAGCAAGTGTCTTCAGCAGAAACTGGTGCAGCCTGTCCAGACTGTTAGAATCATAGAATCATTTAGGTTGCAAAAGACTTTTAAGATCATAAAGTCCAACCATTAACTCAGCACGGCCAATTACAGCACTTAACCCATGTCCATAAGTACTCCAGCTACAAAATTAGACAGCCCTAATTGTAAAGGGCTTCTCCTGCCTTCATTCTTTACCTGCTCATGGGGAGCCTGGCACTGCAGGTGTTAGTCCTGGTGTTCTGCACCTCAGTAAGAGCCAGCAGACCTGGCAGGAGGAAGGTAAGAATCGACTGCCTGCTAGACCTAGCCTGGCTAGGAAAGGGCAGGAGCTACAAGTTGTGGTACCTGCTGGAGGTGGTTCAAATAGGAAATTTGTGCACAAGTAGTGCTTTTAAGAACCAGAAGAGATTTCATTATCTTCATGCTCACATTAGGCAGCCCTGGCAGGAGGGTGGGTGGATAGGAAGGACAGTAGCAGGGGAAAACAGTGGGCTAAGAAAAGCAAGTCCTGAGAACACACAGAGAGCAGGACGACCCTGCTGGAGTGTGAGTCATGTCTGCAGAGCAGATCCATATTTAGTACCTCTCCTTCATTGCAGATTTCAGGGCACAGCATAACAAGGCATCAGTTGGCTGCTGAGACAGCCAGGGATGGATTTCCTATGGCAGACAGCCAAGAGGATGGAGTCTCAGACTCCTGGAAGCCACCACCAGCATCTTTGCAAGGCAGATCTTGTTTCTGGACAATACTGAGTGTTCCTCATGGAGCTGACCAAGGAGACCCTCATGCTCCTGAAGCTGGCTCAAAGCAGAATTCATGAGAGGAGTCTGAGTCCAGTGAGTTTTGTGAGGGACACCAAAGTTCCCTTGGAAGGCTGGGGAGCAGGTGAACTGGTGTGGGCTGGAGATGAACTCTGGGCATGCAGAGGTGCATGTCCCATGCCTCTTGCTCTCAACACAGGTGGAGGAGGAAGCAGGACAGAGACCACCAGCTTCTGCAGCAGGCAGCCCAGGCAGCCTTCTGGCAGCTGGTGATCTGAAGGAGTGGGGGTGATCTTCTGGCCGTGCTGCTTGTGCTGCTCTGGCAGGGAAAGTTCTTACTGTGCTGGCAGCCCCTCCTCAACTGCCTGACAGCTTATGCCCTGAGGGGCTCATTTGGTGCAGATCCAGCAACGAGTTCAAATCTCATTTAATTTTGCATGCACGCATAAAAGAGAAAATCCTGTTGTTTCTACAACTAGCTGCTTGACTGCCTACCCAAACAAAGAGGCAAGATAAAGTGACCCTGGGCATCTCTGCTAAGCCGTGGCCAAGGCTCGATTGAACAAATGAACTTGCAGACAGAGAACAGAAAAGTTCATGGATTTGCTCTGCCTTGGTTGTCCTCTCTCCAAACACTACTGGCACCCAAAGGAGTGGGGTCCCCTAGGCCCCTTTCTTGCTGGGAAGGCAGGAACAGGACCAGCTTTCCAGTAGGGGGAGGAGTGAGGAGAGTCCACACTGGGGAAACCAGAGCACTGAGTGATTGGCATCTCACTTACAGGAAAAAGAACAGCATCTCTTTGGGAGGCACCCTTTGTCCTGCTGCTGGCACTACAGCCAGCTTGCCTGCCCCACTTTTCTGCTTTCCTCTCTACTCACGGTCAAAGACACCAATATCTCTGGGCAGGATTAGGAAGGTATGCGCTGGACTAGGCTGTTAACAACTGGAAAATAAACCTTCCAACCCTCCTTCTGTCTCCCCCTCACTGCCTTCTCATACTTCCATCTCTCCTTCCTGATCTCCACCTGCCCTCTTCATCCTCCCTCCCATCTCTCCCTTCTGTTTGATCTCATCCTCCCTCTGCAGTGGAACTGTGCCTTTCAAGCAGCCTATTAAAGGGACTTGCTGAAGAAGCCATTAGTTGGAAGCAAAGTGGAGGCCTGTGGTGTTGAAAACAAAAAGCACAGTGGTGGAGAGCAGGGAGGGAAGAACCAGTCGATAAAATACAGCTCTTCTCCACTACCAAGTTCAGTGTGATCCCCCTCGCCACACATCAGTCAGCCATGCGGTGACAGCTGTTTGTGAAGAGTTCAAGCATTCCCATCTGCATTTCCTAATGAAGACAGTGACTCACAGAGCCCCAGCTGAATCACACCTCCTCCCTTCAGCCCCAGTATGTGAAGCATGAGCATCTGCTGGGGTTTCTGCTCATCTAGAGGAGAGCAGCTCTCACCAGGAAGCAAGAGGAAAGTATGTAAGCATGAGAAGGGACCTAAGAGAAATCTAAAGGTGACAGTAGAGGTTGGCAAGCTCCTGGCTCTTTCAGGCTGTTAGGAAACAGGTGAGAATGAGTGTATTGTCTCAACAAAAACACACTGCCTTGTTGACATAGCAGGGCTGTGTGTGAGGCTATCTCGCTCTTGCTCACTGTTAGCACTGAGGAAAAAAGGTCCGTGTGTAAGAACAGAAAATAAGATCGGATTGGACACCCTACCTCTCTGTGCCAAAGCCCTTTGAGGTTAGAATGATGTCTGGATTTGAAGACAACATCTGTTGGGACTGCTTGGCAGGATCCTCTGGATATTATTGTTCTTCCTCCTGTATCAGTGAAGCCTGGCTTCTTCCCCAGCACCATCCAAGCAATTGCCCTGCACAGAGCTCTGCCCTAGCAAAGAGCCACTGTGTGCCTGTAGCTCTGTTTGCTCTTTCTGTGGTATCTGTGACCATAGAGTGCCTTTGCTTGGGCAGAGAGAAAGTGCCTGCAGGATGGCTGGAGTTCTGTATTCAGGGCCTATGTACTGCAGTTAGTAAAATACTGGGATGCTATAGATATAAGGTCATATAAGCAAATGCTCAAGATTCCAAAAAGGCAGCATTGTATCACTCTTCACCCGTCTTCACCTGCTTCACCGGTCTTCACCTGCTTTGAGATCACTGAATGCAATATTTGATATAAATGCAAAATAATTATTATTTTGAAAAAAATTATTAATTTCCAATTTCCTCCCATTATACTCACACGCACCAAGGAGTACATTCCCACTGCCAAGCATTTGTGCATAATCTCTGGAGAGTGGCTTGTCTGATGTGTTTATTCAGTGTAAATAAGTTAAATGCTGGGGAATGAATGATTCTACTAATTGAATTTATTCTTGTAAATTTAATATGCCATTCTAGCCAAATGTGCCATCAAAAATGTGCATTATTTTGTTCGTCTGCATGGTCATCATTGAAATTCAGAGAACACATCTGAAATTCTAGTGCATGGCTGGAGGAAATGGTCTTTCCAGCAACCCATGGGAATACAGTGTGGAATTTCAATATTTGTATATCTAGAATGACTGGATCCAGTGACTGCAATTGTAATGCTGAAATATGCCCACTGTGAGAGAAAGTACAGTTTCTTTGCTTTACTAAGTTCTCTGATATTGATTCCTTTGAGGCTTAGAGTCCCTCCTGTGCTTATTCTCTACCCAAAGAGGATTTTAATGTACAGAGGAAAGGGACAAGGAAAATCTGTAGGTCTTTCTATAACTGTGCTTTGTGTATATTGTAAGAATTATATCTGGGTGTAACTTGGCACTGGTCAGGTATCTTTTGCTCTAATTCACCTGTTTTATAGCTCTTATGGAGAACTGACAACAATGAATGAGCTGTTTGTGAGGACACAATTGATTTGGAAGACTCGAGTGCAGGAGTTTCTTTTTATATCTGCGCGCCAGGAGGGTCTGTTACATTTCTTTAAGCTCTTCATCCATATCTCACACCACAGAGGGCCATGTATCTGCTGCAAACCCAATGTGATACTTTTGAGCCTGTTGCATGGCAGTTCAGTGAGATAGTTTGGAGGTGGAGAAAGCTCCTGCTAAACCATCCATAGGAAGGAAAATAAAGCAAAGCAGAGAACATCATTTTGACATTGCCCATGTGCCAAGTAGGGCATACAGCTCAGCTTCTCCAACTCAAATACCTTTTATATAGTAGAGGAACAGAGCAGCAAGGATGACCAAAGTGGGGAATGACTTGGGTGTGAAAAATTATTAACTGGGCTAGGATTCTCCTGTCTCAAAAAGATAAGTGAGTAGCTATGAAATTGTGAATACTATGGAGAAGGAGAACAAAGAGCAATTGTTCTGTCCCAGCATCAAGACTAGAGAGGTCAGAAGGAACTGGCAGGTGGCTGTTTCACAAGACAGTAGAGGAAGTGCCACCACAGCAGGGGCATTGATGAGCTGTGAAACACCTGGGCAGTGGGCATCTGGAGCATTCCAAATGTGAGTGAGCAACTCTGTGAAGGAAAAGTCCACTGTGAAGTATTAAAGGCAGGAATGCTGCATGTGATTTAGGATGTCTGGAAGCCAAAGCTGGCTGGGAGAGTAATCAATGGCACGCTTGCCCTGCGTTCATCTGCTGCTGGTTGGAGACAGGGTGTTGAGTGAGATTGGTCTCTGTTTTTACCTGATATGACCATTATTGCACTTTCATGTCCGTTGCTCAAAAAAGACCCTATGGTAGTCAGCTCAGCTCTAAGAGCACTAAACTTCAGAAAGTTATGTAACTATTCACTGCTTTATCTTCATGCCATTAGGTATCATTAGGTCCCTACTACGGATTAAGCAGAACACTGACTAGCCAAGAGGGAGAAATAATAGCGGTCCATATGCCTGAAATCATCCATCCCACTAAGGACTGCAATTCAGCTCATGAGCAGTAATCACATCAATTAACCTTTGTTCCATTTAACATTAGGAGGGCCATAGAATTACAGCTTTTGTAGTTAACCTCCTAAATAGGGATGTATTCAAAACAAAACGAAATCCCTATGTCTCCCAGGCCTGTGCAAAGGCAGGGAGAGGGAGAGATGAGGGTTACTGAACAAAAGGAAAGAGGGACTAATGCCCACTGAGCTTTGTTGTTGCCTTGCAAAGGGAAGAGCTGTTCTGAGCCCTCGGGGCTTGTGAGCCTCCCTGATGGGTGGCAGTTCTGCACTAAGGGCCTTGAATCCAAGGCCACGGAAAGGAGGGATGCAGGATCAGGAATGGGGGAAACAGAAAACTCCCAGGGCCTAAGTAAGGGTGAATAAAGGAAGCTCCCACCCCGGAGGGGCAGCCTGTGTGGTTTCTCAGCCCCTCTGGGATCAAGTGCTGAGCTGAAGACCCCTGGGGTGCTTAAGACCTGTTCTCTGCTGCTCTGTCAGAGGGTCAGACAGCAGAGCTGGCCTCAGGGAAGGAAAAAACACAGAGCTGCCGTTTAAAGGGAAAAATGGAGAAGATTCACTGAACAGTAATGGGAAAGTAATTGAGCTAAACTGAAATGTAATTGGAAAATAATCATGGTGAGCAGTAGTTTAACACATCTTATTGTAATCTGAACAGAAGGTGCTTTATGAGTTTGTGTTCCACCCCATCTTGGGGCTTGTGGTATGTCTACAGTGCAGATGGAAATCTTTTTCTGTGGCTCAGGACTGAAACCAGAAACAGACTCTTCTCCCTCATCCTCACTGCCACTCCTGTCTCTGTATGCAGTGCCAGAGCAGAGCAGAAGGAGGAACCTGGTTTCTCCAGCAGTGTGGGAGAAGGATAGCGATACCACTCACAGCAGAAGGTGACAGCTGCTGGCCACTGGGGACGATGCTGGAAGACCCCACTTGCTTACTCCATGTTAGTCAAGAGTATTTTCTGTCCATTCTTTCTGTGTGGTGTTCTGCTCCAAAGCTGTTTATGCAAAGCGTTCAATAAATACCCCCTGAAATGTGGAGGAGATGAACAAGGTAATGTGAAGAATAATGAAATGTCCCTCAGCCTCTAGGGAAGCAATATTGACCAGCCATGGAGAGAGCTCATAATGAGGCCCACTCTACTCAGAGAGAACAATAATAGCCTTTCCTTCCGCAGCCCCCCCTTTGCCATCCCTGTAAATTGTGTTTGCTCAAGAAAATGATTTGTGCAGGAAAGGAGCCAGGCAGTGAGTGCAGTCTGGGGGGGATGATGTGGAGGGAAGGGGAAAGGTTGCAGGGAGAGTCATGGCTCAGATGTGGCTCCGCACAGTCAGTTACTATTGCAGGCAGGGTCTGCTGCCTAAAATGTTTCTCTGGACCCTGCTGGCCCAGAATCCTGGGGGAAGAAGACTTGGGAGTGTGGGAGCCAGAGCTGGCAGCAGGGAGTGGATTCTGTGCTCAGTGAGTGTAACCCTTGCTCCAGTCGTGGTTTTCCCTTGCCTCACCCATGTCTCTCTGTCCAAACTTTTGTTCTTTGTGCAGGTGATGTGATCTCTGCACTAGTCCCACTCTGTCCTGACAGTCATCCCAGGCTCCTTGGCCCACCCTTGCTCTGCTGCATCCCTCTGGATGGATTCAGTGAACTCGCATGCTGGATTCAGTGGCCACTCTCCTCTGGCCCCATTACCCTCCACTGTCTGCTGTAGAGAACTTCTGAGCTGAGGCTGAGCATCCGGCAGAGGCTGTGTGTCTGGGCAAATGACCAGCCCCGACAGGGCTGTAACCCAGGTAACCTGAGTGCCCAGTGACAGAGCTGCAGTTTCCCACCCAAGCACAGCGGCTCTTGTTTTCTAGCCTATGACCTGGGGTCCCTGGCAGCCTTTACAGCTCTACAGTGTCTCTTGTTTCAGCAGTTATGGAGATTTCTAGAGCACACCAGCTGTTCACCTGGTTTTAACTATGCTATCTGTTCAACACAGCATTCAGTCTGCATTAACCTTTACCGCCTTATCCCTTCCATTCCTCATTTCCATTCCTTGCCCCCTTGTTATCTGGGGAGGCACCAGGTCTGTCACTTTGCCTTGCTGTTCTTCCTATTAATTTCTCTGCCTTTTACTGTCAGAACTTCCTTTGCCCGCTCCCTCCTTGAGCAGCATGCCAGTTGGGACGAGCATCTCATTAGACTGCAATTCTCTTTGCCTTGGTCCGGTGTACAAAGTGCCAGAACCTCTCAAATTGAGCTGGGACTGTTGCCTCACAGACAGCAAGGTCACTGCAATCCAAGGTGCTCCTAAGCCTCTGTGTGTATGAGGCAGCCCACGTTCACACAGAGCAAAAGGCAGCTCTGCAAACTTTAGAGCTATCTGAGTCCTCAAGCTGGTGCATTCAGGCACCCACACACTGCATCATTTCTTTGGCAGATGAAGGAGGAATAAAGGTTTGTTTTTATTATCACTGTTATTGTATCATTTATTTCCTCAGTAATGTCCAGAGGAGAGACTCCTTCCTGCCTCCATGACAGGTGAGAAAAGGGTGCAGAGGAATGCACCAGGCAGTGGAGAGCTGAGATGAGGCATGAACCTGATAAGGCTGATTGGGTGATAAAAGACTTGAGTGTGTGGTGGATCACAGTTACTGGTGAGCTTCTTCCCTGCTGTGCTCTAATGTGGCCCATTGTATGGCCAAACCTGACTGGGTTTTCCAACACTTTGTGGTGTCCTCCATGGTCCCCCCCAGGCATTTGGGACAAGGGGTTTCTCCCACTGAGTTGTGGACAGTCCCACACTGGCACCCTCAGGGGATGTCCGTCTTTCTCCTCCAGTCAGGGAACAGAGGGGTTAGGCTTCACTGTGCCCTGGGGAAAAGTCACTGGAAGGTATTAGCCTAAAGCAAATTAGAAGAGCCCCCCTACTGTGTTCAGTCTGTTGATTAAAGCAGCAGCTGATCTTATTGTCATTCCTAGCAGATCAGCCTGAGTTTTCCAAGGCTGCTGCTGAGCCCATTGTTATCTTGGCTAGTCGCAGTGATCTGAATTTATCCTAAGGGTTTTTGTGTTTTCTTCTTATGGTTTTGACTCTGCTCAGAAAATAAATTCTTTCTCATTTTGTGTTCATTGGGGTTTCATGTTGTGGAACCTGCCAACCTGCAAAACCCCTTTGGTTGTGAGTTGCTGAGGGATGCTGAAGCAAATCAAACCAAACCAAACTCTGTGAAATCCAAAAAAGCTAAGCTATGGCCAAAACAGACCAGATTCAAACAGACCTCATCAGTTCAGCCTCAGCCAAACCAAACCAGAGACCTACCTTGACTTGACCAGATCTAATTGAATTAATATTTGAGTTAAGGGGAATAGAAAAGCCCTTGGACACCAGAATAGAAAAGTATTTTCTTTCCTGCTTCCACTGACTTCAGGAAGAGCTCTGCTCAGCGTTCCCTGACAAGTGGGCCTTCTGCTCAGGTGCAGAGCTTCTTAAGGTGAGAGTGTTGCTTGGAGAACTTGTCACAATGCCACATCATTTCAGAGAGGACCTCTGTTCTATTCATAGTAAAAGCCAAATGAAAGCAGAGAATCATCTTTACCTTTGATACGCTGCCTTAGGAAACAACATGGGAAATAGTATCCAGTGTTATCACAGCACTGACTGTTCTATGGTTGACACCAGATGCTAACCTGGATTTCCTCCTGCCTGGAGGTGACACACAGCTCTGATCTAAATGAAGGGATTAGGAAGCACAGTGCCTGTGCCATATGATCAAGGTCAGCAGCACCAACTCATGGCCTTGCTGCTGTCCACTCAACAAGCTATCCACTGGCAATCCCAATCGGGAACGGTAAGTGTGAAATGGAGCAGCTCTTTGGAGATCAGGTATTTACCAGACTGTCATTATCCATTTAAGTCCTTATGATTGTTTTCCCATAAAAACAAGAAAACAAGCAAACAACCCAGCAGAAATAATTTTCTACAGTCTCAACAGTTAGAATAAAATCTTTGTTTTAAACCCTCTCTTCTTCCCCATGCTTCAGGTTGAGCTTCTTACTTTTCCCAGCTAATTAGCATGCAGCCTGCAGGTTCCACAGCATCAGCTAAATATAAACTATCCTTTTATTTTTCCTTTTGTTTGAGGACTGTTGACAGAGCTTTTTGTTCACTTGAAAGGTAGAGGATTAGCCATGTGAGGTTCATTCCTCATGTCTGTCTCCTGTCATCTCATTAGCCAGGCACACATCCAAGGCAATGCATTGGGCAAGGTGTCAGACAGGACAATGTCACAGCCAGACTCAAGGGAGTGAGTGCCTGGGCTCTCAGTCTAGTGCTGAGGACAGGAGCTCAGCTCTTGTCAGTCCTGGCTTTTTTTTTCCTGCCTCTTGGCTGTTACAGAGAAGTTACCTTCCTTCAGTGTGCTTTACGTTCTCCACATTGTGTTTCTGGAATAATCCTGCTTGGGAGGAAGAATGGCTGATGCCTATGAATAGAAAGGTTGCAGGGTGATTGATCCCAGTCATCAATCTTTTGGTTTAACCAGCTGGTACCTGTAAAATTCTATGAGATTTGCTAAGAAATTAGCCTCTAGCATACATGGGGCAGTGATATGTGTCCTCTCCATGTACTTTCATGCTTCTACTAGCAAAGCTGGCCCCTGCATCTGTCTTGTCTGCCAGTTTGTACTGTTTTAGGAGTGGTGACATTCCAGAGCGAGAAAGGATGAATACAACCTCTGATGTTAATTGTTCATCATTTGGTGCCCCCTGTGTCTGTTTTATACCCATTAGGAAGACAGGGTGACATTAAGGGAGCCACAGACTGCATCTCAAAGCCTAAGGTATCCCATCTTGGCTGAACTGTAGCTGACATTTCACTCACCCTGGGCTTTAATGTGCAGCAAAGACCCTCTGGGCATGATACACAACCTCTTTATAGAGCACTGAAACAGCATTCTCCAGCTAGGATAATAAAGGAGGGGATTTTTTTTTTCCAATGGCTCCTGTTGGAACACATTATGAAACCCTTTTTGAGAGGCTTTAAAAAGTACCTTTAAAATTAATTCAAATGGAGTGAGACTTGGCAGAGTTTGGAGTGGAAAGAGAATGTGGGGGATGGAGAACCTCCAAGCCAAGGGAAATCACTCTGGGAGCATGGAGAAAGCTGTCTGCAGGATTAGATCTCTTTCCTCCTCCCAAATGATGAAGTGGGTGGCAAGACTCAGATTTCCCTCCCTGAAGTTGACACACAGTTGGCCAGTTTATCGAGTCACTGGTTTGTTCTGGTTGGTCCCACACTTGCTACCCTACAACCACAAACAGCTTGGTGTGGACACTCAGGGTGACCAGGTGATTTGGCTATGGTGCGATCCCAGATGAATGTCCCTTTGGACTTACACCACCTCTGCAGCCAAAGGGTTTCCACTTGAATCCATCCCACTCTACTTGCAAGGTTCCTACTTATTTCTTTGCTTCCTGTGGGAGGTGGAATCACTGCCACCCCTTATAACACATCCTTCTCTCTAGAGCTGCGTCTGTGACTTCTCTCCTTCTCTACAGTTTCACTTATCTACTGCCCATGTTCATCATTACCAGTGATTCCATAATGGAGAAGAAAGTTATAAAATGGAAAAGACCTCCCACTTCTCAACACACATTGTTTTGTAGGAATTTATAAACCCAGGGATTCTTAATCTATCAGTTCAAGAGGAAAGACCTTTGCCTTGTTGAGCTGGTACCTCACTATATCTGAGTCCTGCTTGCTTGATGCTTCCTCCCAACAAGCCCAGAAAGCTGGGCAGTCCACCTGGCATCTCACTCCTCTACTGCTGATAAAGGGCTGTGCTGCCCTCATGTAAGGACATCAAGGGATAAGGAACAAGCCATCTGCTGAGAGGACAACACCACCAGCATGCAGAAGACAGGGACTTCTGTCCCAGATATTTGTCTGACTGGAAGCCAGGGCTGTTGGATGTCCGGAAATGTTGGTCAATGCTCCAAGTGTTAAGACTGGTAGAGCCAGGGCTGATGTGTTGGAGGCTTTCTGGGCCCTTGCAGTTCTGCTGGGGAGCCTGGTGAAAGAGAAAGCAGGTGCTTTCTAATAAAGGCTTGTTTTCTGAGTCAGATTAAAGGAGTGAGAGATGAAATTTGAAGATAGGGATGAGTATGGCAGTCTGTGTGGTAAGGTCTCTCCTATGTGTTGAAGTCTTCTTCGGAGGAAAGAAATAAAAATTAGCCCATAGCTGAAACACGAGATCTGGAGCTTGCTTTGGCCTTGGGAGAGGGAGGGAGGAAGAAAATAGTGTTTGGGGACCTTCATGCTCTTCCAGTGAAGCCTTCTGGTGCAGTACAGGTCTTGTGTCGTCTCTGGGATTTCAAACAGCAGCACGATGGCACATCTGTGGTACTCAACACAAGAAGAGAAGCTAGAAATCCTGTGACTTGATCACTAGCCTGATTCTGCTATCTTTTCCTTAAATCCAGCCTCATTGCTACACTAGAGCCACTAGTTTCAAAACCTCAATTCCTCTGTGCCTGCTCCAAAGTTGATCCGTATGTTAACTGTGCAAACTGGGGGTTTCAAAGCTGAAAATATGCCTTGGGCTGTTTTAATGTTTCATCTAAAGTGGGTCATTCATTTCCAAAGAGAAGATTAGGGAAAAAACAAACACCACTGCTTTGACCACACTGAACAAAATTCTGACAGATGGGTAGTTGGAAAGTGCAAGCTTATATGTTGGAGATGGGAATCAAAGTTTGTAAAATTCCACTCAGCCTGACTAGAGCTGCCCCAGTGAAAAGCCATGCATTTCTGAAAACTCCCTGGCCCATCTATTTTCTGTAGAGACCAGCTGTATCTGGGCTGCTCTGTTCTCAGAAGCACCTGTGTATGCTGAGTGAGCTTGGTCTGCATTCCTGTGGCTCCTACAGCCCAGTTTGACTTCCAGCATCTACAGGGTGATTTTTTTGGTGCAACAGTTTCTCTGTTGTATCATGGTAGACTTTTCAGCCCACAAAGCATGCTACAGCACTACTGGTGAAGGCTGTGTCCCCATCTTCCTGTGCTCCAAAGGAGTATTCCCCAGGATGGGGGTGGGTGAGGTAGGGAAGGAGGAGGCTGTCTCTCCAGGTGCTGCTCTAGCTGCTGCACATGGCAAATATTAGGAAGGACTAAATCAGGAAAATGCAAAAAGCAGGAAGATGATCTCATGCATCCCAAGGGACTGGATTGTTTTCTTCCTCTGTCACTGTGCTTCTTGCTGTCAGGGAAAGGTGGCATAAGGTAAGATATTCATTGAGAGCAACTCATTCCTCCTTTCCTAAATAATGAGCCTGATTTGTGCTGGCTGTTATTATAACCAGATGGATTCATGCTTCAAACACATAAAATCCTGTGTAAACCCTGAAAAATCAGACTGTAAGATCTTTGCAAATCTAGCATACCAAATTATGATAATTTTGTATGAATTTGGCTTTGTTTCTGTCCTTCAGTTCATCAGGTATGAAGATAATAAAGCCACCTGATTCAACAGGAGAAGTCTGATGAATAATTCATTAATACCTGTGGCACTCAAACGCTATCACGAGCAGAACTCAGGCTTTGAGGCAGGTCTTGAGTCCTGCTGAAGTCTGTGAATGAGCAGGAGCCAGAGAGGCTGAGGAAAAACTAGGGGATTGGAGCAATGGGAGTCACCATGAGCAGAGTAAAATGACTATCTGCCATTGTGGTCCCTCAGTCTGGAAACCTTCTCCCTAGTTCCTCTGAGGAGAGAAGACATGGAGGTACTTGTCTCGGGGTGCTTGGGGGTAGGACTGGAAGGATGCTGAGGAACAGCCATGCCCTGGCACTCAGCAATGGACCATGTGGGATAAATGGGCCACCTGCAGCCCAGCATCCCATCACGTAATTTCCTCCTAGAAAGGAGCACTGGGCTGAAGGGAAGAGACAAATGGCCCTCCTGGAGGGAATGTGGTATTTAAAAGAGAACTCCCCTGAGCCTTGGCTCCACCCTGTGTTCCAAGCTGCAAGGCAGGACCATGTCAGCTCACTCACCCATTGCCATGCCGCTCATCTCCATCACTCCTGCTCCTTGTCTACCCCACAGCCAAGTGTTAGAGTGACAGCAGACTGCTTGTGTCATCAGCCCGAATGCAACTAGCCTGCAAGGGAGGGAAAAGCATATATTAAACACTAAATGGTATATAGCCATTAAGCACTTTTGAATTTCAGCTTGGGTGTAAAAACTTATGGAACTGCTAATGAGTGGATGATGTGCCAAATGGTAGTTTGTGTCAACAGGGTGGATTAAATGCTTGTGCACACAGTGTGAGGCATCTCCAGAGCTCCACTCCTCCGACTGGCTCCCTGCTGCTGTTTCTGATCCCCACGTAGACAAGCCTGAAAACTTCATATAGTTTCCCTTAGGGCCTCAAGATGGTAAGCTATTTGAGGGTTTAATTTCAAATATTAGCACTGCAAAAGAGTAGGAGTTTTCTGAGAAGTGGCTCACATATCCAAAAAAAAGAAAAATAAGGAGATTTAGTTGTAATGGGGTGGTTCTCCAGTTGCTGGGTAATTCAAAGCATCTGACATGCTTCTTCGCATGGCATAGTTGTAGTATGAGCTCCCTCTACCCCACAGAAGTCTATAACTTATCAAAGAGATCAAAGTGATCTAAGTGATGGAAATAATCTATCTGGAGTACTGATGGAAGTAATACACATCCCCAGGTGATCCAAGTGCCTGAAACTCAGATCACTCCAACTTCTTCCGTGGTATATCACCAGAACACGGATTTGCAAGTGTCTCTTGACTGTTTTGGCTCTGGGTGGACAGACTAGGTCAGGTCAAGCAGTGAGCTACTACTTTGCACCACATCAGAAGTCACCTGTTTGGGAGAGAAGTACGCTTAGCAATAACCTGAGCACTTTGAGCTAATATTTGATCAAGAAGTGCCACAGAAATGGTGTTTTCCACTGGAAAACTCCAATTTATTGAACCCCAGAGTGTGTAGCAGTAAGAGCTGACTTCAGCAAATGGGGGAAAAATATATGTGCAAGAGTATACATTTGTAGAGAAGGAAAAGTTCCCAGACTATCAAAACCATGATGAAATATTCAGGCTTTCGGTTTGCAGCAGCTTTCCATTCTTGAAATGTTGGTTAATTCATACATAGAAGAAGAAAAAAAAAAAAAGCCTTGAAAGCTCTAAAGGTTGAAGAGGCTGCACAAATAGAGGTCTGTAGCCTTGGAGCTGTTAGAGAGGCACACTTGCCACACAAGAGCCAACCTGTCTGGCATGAGAACAATATCTCCTACCTCCTCAGTGGAGCACCGAGGCAGGCTCTCAGCCCTGGAGTGGCAGCCAGGAGCTGGCCAAGGGCTTCTCCTGGGCACCCTTTGTCCAAAGGGCCATTTGGCAGTAAAAGGACAGGTTACTCTTGGGCGAAGACACTGTGGCTCCCTCTCCCTTCTGTTTTTCCCTCCTGAGCCACAGCTGGATCCATCCCTCTCAGACTGAGGGGAGGAGAGAGGGGAAGACATGCCAGCAGGGAGGGCTGGGTGAGAGCAGCCTGTTTGTAACCCTCGATAAATGCCAGGGTGCAGCCAGCGTGAAATGAAGAAATATTGCTTCTGGTAAATATTTATTTTATATCAGAAATTAGCATACCAAATGTAATTAAAAACAACTTTATGTGCACGTTCCTCCCCCCCCCCCCCCCCAATCTGTCAAATTACAGTTTAGAATAACTAGTCATAAAGAATGTGGCCTAATTAGCAAGCATCCCAGCCTACTGCTGCTGTTTGATAATTACCCTACAATGAGCTTCTGAAATGAGGATTTCATTCCCCCTCTCTGCCCTCCTTCAGCCGAAACCAGCACCTTTTTCTTGGTGAATACCTGAGTGCCTATGTGCCAGAACCAGCCTCGAAATCCCTTGCTTTACTGAGCTGGGGAATATGACTGACACCTGTCAGTAGAGGCACCCCTGTCCTGTGGGGCAATTTGTGGAAGGCAGGCATTGGAGTGTCACCTGTGCTCCTCAACTCCTTGTCCAGGCACACGGGAGCTTGGCTGGGGTGAGAGGATGGGATGAAGGGAGACTGGAGAGAGGCACAGGAAGGAGCAATTAGAAAGATCTCAAGACAAACAGGAGATTGGTTAATCCCGATCTGGTGTGGGGCTGCTTAATTGATTATCCTGGGGCTACTTGGGGAGCGTGGCGTGCAATGAGCCTACTGCCTCCGTTCACCAAGCATGTGTGAAATAAAAACCAGTTTTAAAGAGGGCTTGCAGGTCTTAAATCCATCAGAAATGACCCATCAGCTGCAGGGAAACAAAAAAAAAAAAGAAAGAGCCAGATGATGCCCTGCAAAAGAAAGCCTTTCTCCTTTTGTTACTAGAGCAAAATCGAGGCTGCCTTTCCCAGCCCTGCACAGGCTTCTAGTGAGCCTGTGGAGAGGGGCTGCTGGCTGCTAGAGACCTGAAGTCTGGGAACATGACTAGTACATTTTCTCCTCCTGAGACTTTTTACTCCCAGTGATCCCTGATGTTTGTGCTCATGTGCAGCCCTGGCCCCCTCCTTGCAGACCCACTACTGCTAGAAACAGGGATAGGGTGGGTGGGGGCCAGTCCCTGGGGCAGGTCCTCAGGAGACTTTGCTGGAGATGTCTGCCTCAGGCATCTCCAGTCTGCTTGTCTCTGAGCCCCTTGCTCCCCTTCTTCCTAGGGAAGAGGACAAGCTTTTAGGATCTGCTTTGTCTGACATTTTAGCCATTGACTTTAGTATGAGACAAATGATGTCATGGAAGAGTCTGTTTTCTTCACCTGACCAAGCAGAGACTCCAGGGTTACTTGCTCAGAGAAGAAAAACACCAGTGAAATGAATCCTGTTCTGAGATCTTGTTTTCCCACAAATAGAGGCTAACCAACACAAAGCAGAGGAGAGGGGCAGTTAGAATTAAGGAACAACAGAATTAACTGTAATGGGAAGCATTTCCCAAGAGGCTTTTCAAAAGAGGCTTTTCATCAGCACACAGGAGAGGCATTGGCTTTGTCTGCCTTTGTCTGGGGTGCTTTACCAAGAGGAATGAGGGCATAAAGAGACAAAATTTTGGAGAGAGCCATAGCCAACAGGGTCACACTGAGGCTGAGTTCTCTAGAAATTTGGAAGTGATGTTGAGGCATCCTTAGCTCCATTTGCACATTGGTGGTTTGTATAGCTTGGTTGAAAGGGGGAGGTGTAAAGGGACCAGAGGCTTTAGGAAGTAACCTTGTGCATATCTGGGAAGGCCCTAGGGACATCTGTTCAAGCCACCCGCATCTCTAAGGGCAGAAGAATAGCATTGTCCTACTCATCCCTACCATTCCACGTGGGACCAGACACCTCAGATCCCAGCATGGGTCACGGTCTGGTGGTACATTTTGGGTACAGTGACTGGCACACTGGGAGGGCCACTCAGTGGAAGCTGGAAAGAGAGGCTTTGATGACTTTGCTGGGTCTGCAAATAGAAGGAGCTCTAAGAAGATGTGCCACAGTAGAGACTGTGACCCTCCTTGTTGCCTTCCAATACTGAGTCTTGTTTTGTGTGAAATTTGAATCTGGGTTTGGTGTCCCCAGAGACAGTACCCCAGCCAGACTCCATCCTTCTTGGGGCATCCTAGGGTGCTATTGTATGTTTCCAGTCCATGGGGTCAGCTCCAAGTCTGGACTCTGAAGGGCTGTAGGTTCCACAAGGAATGTGAAAAGCACCATATTGCTGCTGGGCTGAGACATGCTGGCATCCGGAAGGAGAGTGGAGGGCAGAAAGAGAGGGAAAGGGACCTGGGTAGCTTAAAAAGGCCTTCCTCAGACTCTGCAGTAGCCTCTGTCCCTGTGCTGGCAGTGCTCCCAACTTTAGGGAGACCTCCTCCTCTTCCTGAAGAGGGCAGAGAGGATCTCCATGCGGACACTGCAAATACAGCAGTCCCAGGCACTGATTTCCTAATTGCTGTGCATGGCTGGGTCCTCTTGGGGATCCAGCAAGGAGGGCTATTGAAGATAGAGAAGGCTGGCATTTCATTTAAGTCATTAGAGAGCTCCCCAGGGAGCTGGACTGAAGACAAAGTGAGAGGGATGGAGGAGCAGAGGGAGGGGGAGGCAGGAGAGGAGGAGACAAGGAGGGAGTGAAGGAAGGTGCAGATGAAACAGGATGGAAATATGGTGAAGTACCTGGAAAGAAGAAAAAGAGAAAGGAAGAGGAGAGAAAAAGTAGCATGGGTAGGGGGAATGGGGTGTGTGTGATGGAGGAAGAATGACCAGATATCAGAGGATGAGGAAAAAAGACCTGGTGCTTACCAAAGCAAGGAGCAGGAGCACTGCAAGCCTTTTCCCCAGGGTGTGCTGTGCTCAGGCCCTGTGGCCTCCTACTTCTTCCACCCCTCTTCCCTCTCTTTTACCTCGCTCTCCATGTCGCCTCCCCAGTTGTTCTTCTCCCTCCAGTTACCCCTCTGTAGCCATCTCCTGCCTCTGAATTGGGCAGCAGCATTTTTAATCTTGAAGATTTTTATTTTAATTTCTGACAACAATGAGAGCAGCATGGAGTCTCCTTCACCTGCTCTTTATTTTCCTTCCCTCCTCGCCCTGCTTTTGGACTCCTAAATCCTTTTCCTTCTCCTGCTTCTCCTGCTTTCCCCTCTCCAATGGAGGGCACCAGGCAGCCACTCGAAGAGCAGGGAAAGGAGCTGGCCAGCAGTGGGGTGAGCTCAGCATATCAGGCTCTACTCAGGAACTTCTAACTGGAAATAGTTGGCTTGTTTTCTTTGGAAATATTTTCTTGTGAAAAAAATAACCCTTTCCTATACACTTTTTGGAGGAGAATAGCAGATTGTTGTTTCTCTCAAACGTTATGTTTTGTAGATGGAGGAAAATAACAAATATGTATAAGAAATATGTACTCTCTTGTCTTTCCCTATTTGCACATGGGAAAAAATGACATGTCTGAAAAAGCGAATTATTTTCATGGATTGTTTTGAAGAAATTGATTTTTTTGTTGTCATTGGAGAGCAAAAAATAAAAATGTTTCAAAAAACAGTTTTATTTTGATGAATTCTGCTGGTATTCTGAGTGGACAAAGGGAAATATCCTCACTATAGCTGTTTCACTGCTGTCTTGCAGCACGGGAAACTGAGGTACAGACAGCTTCACGGGTTGGCTCGAAGGCAAGCTGTGAGTCTCTAGGAAAGTGAGGCATCACTCCTGGATTGCAGGCAGTGCATACTGGAAAATTCTTCCCTACTGGCCATGAATCTCGTGTCTTAGCAGCTCAATGGCTCCACAAAGCCCAGACAGCAGAGGGAACCACAATTTTTCTTGCCCTGAGGACAGGGAATGCCAACACTGGCAGCTGTGCCTACTCAACTTACAAACAATTACCTCCTTCCAGCCTAAGTTACACTGTGCTTTTTACACACCACACACAGTGTATCTGACCTTACCTGCTCCAGCTCCGTCCCACCGCAGTGCCAGCTGCACCCTTGTGCTCAGAGCATTGGGCACACTGCTTAAGAGCTGTACAACAAGGACATTTCTTCAAATGAGGAGGCCAGGGAGGAATGGGAATTAGATTTAATTGCTGAAGCTCAGGATGTTTTCTAGAGCTTGCAACACAGACTTTCGCAAACACGGGATGCATCAAACCTAATTGCTCTCCAGGCTGGTCTGCTCCTTAATGAGGAAGTGTTTTAATGCTAATAAAAATCGCTTTGCAGTATGAAATGAGAATCAGCTGCCCCAGCACCTTGCAGCACTGTTAGAACCGAGGCAGGAGCACAAGATGCCTGGGTGTCTTCTTGCAAAGAAACCCCACGACGCTCCGGTGTTGTGAGATTCAAGGGTGTCCTCTGCATCCGGCCAACTCACCTTCTTTCAGCCTTTTTCCAAACAAGACTGTCTCACAGGATATGTGTGCTTTCCTGGGAAAGAAATTCTCTTATTAGATATCCCAGTTCAGTAAAGACATGAGTGGTTGTCATGGGTTCAGTCTTGAGGCTGGACAACATGAGAGCAGCAAGGGGCAAGCAGGGGATATGCTCCCAGGCTTTCCCTGGCATGGAGATACTGCTGCATCAGCCCTCCTATCTGAGCTGGTGCAAGCTATAGCACGTCCGTGGGAGAGAGAAGAAGCAAATAGTTTCCAGCACGGTTTCCTGCTTCTGAATATGTCCCCCTCCTCTGCCTTTCCCTGGTCTGCCGTTGTCATTTCCCACTTGGCCAGCTCCACAAACATCTTAATTTCATGCCTGCTTGTCAGGGCTGCTTTGTGAAACATCTGAATGACATTAGCACAGTTTAAGAGTGTGACAGACTGAGGAGCAGCAGCCTCCTGTGATCGCCTATTCCAGATGGTTAAGTGACAAATCTCACTTTTGATATCTTAACTAGAAAGGTGCAGGAGGAAAACGTCTCCAGGGAACACCAACACTCCACCCCACCAGCTCTGAGCCTTTACTGGGCCCAGGCAGCGGTTAATCCATACAGAAGGAGACATGCAGCAGATGCCATGTTCTTCAGGGACCCTGGAAAGCTTTCCTCCTCCCTCTGACTTGTTGCTGTCTCATATCAGTTACATTCACAACCATAAACAGCTCAGCCAGACCCAGTGCTTGTTCCTGCAAGTGTCTTTTCACCCAGTGACTATTCTCACTAGTGTGATACTCTATCACATTGCCTTCAAATGGTATTAAGTCTCATAGGCATGCTTCAAGCCCCAAGCCGTTGCAGGATATTTTGAGGGAAGAAACTCTGTGTTCAGAGCAGTAGTGAAAGACAAGCATTGCTGGGGGGAACTTTAGAGTCAAAATTTGGAGTGTATGTGTGTATGGGTAATGTAGTTGAGGCTGGTGAAGCCCAGGATGAGACTGCAAATTGCTTGCATCTCGACTGCTTTGCTGGGTGCTGCTTCACTTTCCAGTGCAACCCCTCCTGGGTCATATCTAGTTCCTGGACCACTCCTTCCTTTACTGTAAGAGTCTCCTACTACTGTTACCTCTGGGAGTGATAGAAACACATTGTAGAGCTAGTGCTGGCAGTGTTAGCAACTCTGCTAGCAAGAAAAGCTAGAAGTTTCTGGGTCAGCACATGCGATCATATGTGTGTGTATGAGTGTGTTTTTTATGAATTGCTATTCTACCTGCTGAAATCCAGCTGATGTCATCCTTAATCACAGCAGCTGATTGGAAGGACAGGCCATGAGGTGGCAAGGCAGGAAGTGAAACAAAATACAGTAAAATTGGGAAGGGGTACTTAGTAATCATCAACAGCTGGAGTTTTATGCCTCCTCTGCAGTACAACACTGTTACAACACTTCCTTTTGTCCATGCAATATAATGTAAACTTCCCATCCTGGCTCAGGAATTGGATCCTGAAACAATGGTGTCCTTTCTCACGCTGTAGCAACAAATGTATTCTGGGTCCACAGGCCACAGAAAATTCAACAGACAAGGTAAATATTGGGAGACTATGTCCTCCTATGCTCCCAGTGCTATTCCCATTGCTATAGTTACAGCATCTGTGTGTTTGCTTGGTAATGCCCTTACCTCCCCTAATCTCCCCTACCCCCAGCATCTATCCCCAAGCTCAGACACCTCAGGGGCAGAGGCTTACAGAGCCTTTGTTTCCAGCTCACTTGGCTTGCTTGTGTCAGTGACCTGGGCAGGGAGTTGAACAGCTTTAGTAGCACTCAAACAGGGAAAAGTGTCCATCCTTCCTGACCTGATGCAGTCTCCCATCTCTGAAGTGAGAGCTCCCTGCCTCCTGGATCGAGAAGCTGAAGTTGTTAGCAGTTGGGCTGGGAGGTGGTCATGAAAGACAACAGCTGACCAGAAAACAAAATCAGAGAGTCTGGGGAGAGGAACTAAATCTGGCTTTTACTGATCTTACACAAAGTAGCAGCAGCCTGGTAGTTAGATAATTGCTTTTGTAAAATTCTTTGATTTCAATGTAATGGTTGAAGGTTTTCTGGTAATGCCATATGAATAAATTTGGAGTTAGCATAGATACTGGTTTTCTCTCCGTGGAATATTTGCTTTTGGTGGCAAGAGACTCACAATTGCAACTAAAGCTCTGGTCTACGGTTGCACTCAGCTGCTGCAGTCCAGAGGCAAGTCTGACTTGCAGACTCCTGAGAAATGCTCATAGGAGGCATATATCAGCATCCTGGTCCCTGCCTGCTTCCCTCCTGTTGTGTTGGAGCACATCTATTACTTCAAAAATATCCCTTGAGCCTCTTTGAAATAGAAATACGTGGGAATTACTATATGCTGTTGAAATCCTATCTTCTGCCCTCTGCAGATGGGAGGCAGAAATGGGGTTGGATCCAGCTAGGATTACTCTGGATGGTTGAAATGATTCCCAGTCTGGTTCTGGAAGAACGACAGGCAGAGAAATGAGTGTAGGGGGAACAGACATCTAAAACCTTGCCAATGGAGAATATTTGAAGTTACACCCTCAAAGAAGAAAGGAGATGTTCACGGGCCCAAGGAGGGTGACCTGGCCTGATTTAATTCATCTATGCGGCTCTGAGTATGGGGAATGTTGTTGCCCATCACCTCCACCTTCTGCTTCCCTCCCCAGGGATCCTGGAGGAAAGTGACAAGCAGAGCAAAGTGGAACCTGTGGGACTCTGCCAGTGAGCAGCAAAGTCCCCAGCCATGAGTAAACTGTGCCTTTCTCAGCGCTTTTAATCTCCTTATTATGGTAATAGGCTGATAACTGATTGTGTAGTTAAAATGGAATTTGGCACCAGGGCTGCCGTTTCTCTGACTTCAGAGAGACTCTGCAGTAAACAACCTGGTAAAGAGCTATAAGAGCTGATGTTCTGCTTCAAACCTGTGCTAATGGGAATATGAAGAAGTGCAAGAGAATAAAGGGAAGCTGAATTTATGTGGATAGAGGCATCAAATGGCCCTGGACAAATAAAGTATTTCTTGGTCTAGAAAGAGGATGGTAAGAGAGGTCACCCTGTGGGTGGAGATGAAAAGGGAGGGGAAAAGCAGGAGCTGTGCAAATAAAAGACTCTGGGGCCACTGGCTTCAGTGTACAGCATCTGCACAATCCTGTTGCTGTGACTGCATACATAGCCTCAGCAGGCAACTGGCTGGGCTGACACTGATGGTCCCATCATCCTCTTACCCCTGCAACAGCAGGATATCATGTTCTCCTAACGTGGTTCCCCTCTGCTTGGCCCAGCTAGTCACCCGGTCTTTTAATCACATTTCAGCCTTTTCCTTCTTCTGTTTTATTAATTCCTGGGTTGTATTGTCTCCTGTATTGCCCGCCATGAGGTATAGAGTGACCCAGCATGTTGGCTAAGCATTTGTCCTCCATGGATTTCCTTTGGATTTTTCAAAAATTTGGGGACAGTTCTACCGCTTTACCTGATCTGTCAGCTTTGCTCCTACCCTATCCTATCCTATCCTATCCTATCCTATCCTATCCTATCCTATCCTATCCTATCCTATCCTATCCTATCCTATCCTATCCTGTCCTATCCCATCCCATCCCATCCCATCCCATCCAGTCTTGTCCCATCCCATCCCACCCCACCCCACCCCACCCCACCCCATCTGACTGCATATCCTCCCATTCAGTGGATTGTTTGCCATCCCAGCAAAGCATAGCACAATGACTGATGTCTGTGGCCTGTGTTCTTTTCTTGTATTTTCACTCTTGTCAGTGGTTTGACATCGAGCTGTGTCTCTACAAAGCAGGAAAGGGATCTCTGTCATGGTCCTAGCAATTAAGTTGCAGAGGATAAGAAAGATGAAGGTGACAGGACTATGAACCTATCTTTGTCTCCATCTCTATAAGCTCATTTCTCCTACACTATAGGAATAGAAGGGGAAGAACCTCCCTCCACTTACCCTTCTGAGATAGGTGACAACTGATGAGGCAAACTGCAAACCCCTCTGAACTTCTGAGTTCCCAGTACTTTTCCAGATCCTGAATTCTGAGGAATTGCAGGTTCATGGCCTGATAGCTGCAGGGAAAATCCTCGAGCAGTCCTTCTGGATTTACCCCAGTGAAGATCCCTGTTCATGCTCTACCAGCCACTTCAATCACTCCATTCTCCCTTTGAAAAACAGAAAGGAAAAAAAGCATCATTGTGAGGGTCCGATTTTACTTTTTTTTAAAAAACTCATAGTCAAGTACATTTATGTGGGGGAAAAAAGACCCATTGAATTTCAAGGTCTTGGGCAACAGCTATTTCCTCCATTAAGCAGGCGGGCGTGGGGAAATGAGGGAACATGTATTGATTGATTTTACCAAAGTCCATTATACGTCACGTGGATATTGAAATATCAATCTGGCTTTGACATTAGGCAGAGAGGAAGCTGGACTTCCAAGAGGATGATGTAATTATAAGGTACAGACTTGTTTTATTTGGTGGGCTCGGGGGGGGGGATGAACAGTGTCCCCAGGTGCCACAATTGAAGCTGTGTTCAGATGCTGCAGGGGGTCCTGGAGTGCTCACCATCAGCCTGCAAGCCCATCCTCTTCCTCCTGAGGACTATAGGTGGTGTAGTAGGTGTGCATAAGTCTCAGACCCCACCATGAGCATGTAAGGATGGGGTTTCCTGTGCTCCCCAGACACCCTCCACCCATGTGCTAGCAGTGAGAATGATAACACTGGTCCTTTGCAGGAGAGGCTCGGGGACTTACTCAGTCTGTCCCTGAGTACTGGACGGCTCAGGTACTTGATAGAAAAGCAGTATTTATGGAGGAGTCCACTGAAACCTAAAGCCTGAAAGGTACTGTTCAGGGAAAGTACTGGCTGTCTGGTATGATTAGCTGGGAGTGCCATATGAAGGCTTTTATCTAGCTGCATCTGCACCAGGGGAGGTTCAGGTTGGACATTAGGAGGAATTTTTTCCCAGAAAGGTTGATTAAACATTGGAATGGGCTGCCCCGGGAGGTGGTGGAGTCACCGCCTCTGGAGGTGTTTAAGAAGAGACTGGACGTGATACTTAGTGCCATGGTCTAGTTGACATGGTGTTGTTCAGTCATAGGTTGGACTTGATGATCTCAGAGGTCTTTTTGAACCTAATTTATTCTGTGATTCTCTGTGATTCAGGTAACAAGAGGTGAATCTGCAGGCCTGCGGAAACTCCTTGCTGGCTTTGCTCTGCAAGTGCTGGGAAGCAAGAGGGTCTGAGGGGATTGTGCTGTGATGCCAAACAGGGTTTGTGGGCTAATGGTGTCTCACACGTTTATTCTCAGCATGAGTTGAAGAAATAGAATTAACTGTGTAAATAAGACCAAGTTCAGCTTCTTTAGGTGAAGTAGATACTGCAAATCAAGCTGTGCTGATCCACACAGCATGTGCTAAGCTGTGGAACTCCTTGACACAAGAAATTAAGTGTGAGAATAACTTAACCAAGTTTGATGACACATGTAGCTAGGCAAACCAGCATGTATAGTAATACAGTCTTGTGATCCATGGCATAAGATGGAGTTTCTTTTCTAGCTGTTAGGTCTAGGGGGCTTTCCCAGCTTTTTTTCAGCCTGCTGAACAAATACGTCTTTGCTGTATGCATGTTTCTGTTTGCACCTATTTTTTTATCAGGGGATTAGAGAGGTGACAAATGCTTTTCATCTGTGAGATGCTGCTTGACTGATGTCCCCAGAGTCAGAGACATGGGTTTATATAAATGTAGCTCACAGGAGTCAATGATATTCTCTTTTCTTCCCAGAGCTATCAGTAAATCTTACAGTTAAAGCCCCTTAACCAGCCCGGCTGTTGTTTGGGAGAATTTGTGACCTTCTTCAGTCCTGACAGTCAAAAGCATGCTCTGCCCTTCTGCTGGGAAACTCTTCCTGTCCTTTTTTATCTACATCCCAGCTCCCTCATCCCAAACTTTGAACTTGTCAGACACTGTCCATCACCTTGGAACAGACACTGTTTGCTGCCTGCTCGGCTGCCTCCTTCATATCCCTGTCACTGTGGTTGCACACCAGATTCAAGGCAGTGTTCCCCGGTGTGAGCTGGGCTCTTGTTTTTTCCTTCCCTCCACTGCACATCATTTGTGTCCTTGTCATCTCTCTGATGCCACAATGCCTTTTTGCCTTGCCTTCTCCCTGGCCTCTCCATATTAGATGCCACTTCCAGAGGTCGCATTGGTCTCCTTCCCTTTACACAGTCCCAGGAGTGCCCATTAGCATTAAACTTCCCCTCCTTGCAAGTCACAGGCAGTCTCACTCCTTTTGGGCTTTAGTGTCTAATTTTAGCATCATTTTTTCTTACAGCTGCTCTTCCCAGAAGGTCAGGAGAGTCCCTACCCTGCCTGAGATGTTATTCTCTTGGCAGCAAGCAGGTATTTTGCCATCATGCAAGCCAGGCTTCTCAGAACAAAGCAACCTTTATTAGGCATTAGGGATGCTGTGATTCAGGGTCATTAGGCTGGTCTGGTATAGAAAAGCTACACTCACATCTGCTGGGGGTCCGTCTTCTGACCTATATGGAGCAGCAGAGGGGTCTTCCTTTCCTGGCTGACACTGCTCTATGGCTGTGCTTCCCAAGCAACTCCATATGTGCACAGACCTGGACTAATGCTATCTAAGTGCTGCCTTTTTCCCTTCCTAGGTCCCAGGGTGTAGGGGATCCCTGCAGACTCTGCCTGGGGATGACCCTAAGTTTCATCATTACCCAAAGCTTATTACTCTGGTTTTGTGTTTCAGAAAGGTACTTAAGTGCCAGGAAGAGCAGAGGTGCAGTAGAGCTCTCCCCCCTAGCTCCCCTGGGAGAAAGATGTGCTTCCCTAAGCAGGCATTCCCGGGTCACAGCACATCTCTTTGAGTATGGCTTTTCACAGAAATTGCCTCTGTCGTCTCTGAGCTGACTGACACCCTCTGTGAAGTGAGCTGCCTTTTGGTAGCACTGCACCTGTGGTATGACAGGGCTGTGTATTGAGGTTCTTCGTGAAGAAAGGCAGCCTATGAATTATTTAAACACCTCTGTTTCTGATTAGCTTATGACTAATGTTCATTGCACTAACCCCTGAGACACTGCACATTAAAACTACTGGAGAAAAAATAATGCATCTAATTGCTTTCTAGGTAGTAAGGTACACACAGAGCTTTTGTGGACTTTTCTGTGTTTGTTTTGCTTTTAGTTTTAAATAGGCATGCTGAAAGAGAGCTCAGAAAGTCTGCTCAGGGATTGAGAGTCCACAATGGGCCTGAATTTTTTTTCAAGGTCAACAGGGAACAACTGGGAGTGAATACCACAGCAGACAAGGGAATAGGAAAGAAATCTTTCTGATTTTACATTAAGGTTTTATAAGTCTTAAGACCAGGAGCAGGGAGTAGAGATTGCCTTGAGATAGCCCATGGAAGGAAGGGTACATGAGCAACACTAGCAAATTTCACATCATGTTGAAAAAACCATAAAAAATAGTGTTGATGGAGCTCAGAAACCAGAGGCTTACATTAGAGCAAGTTAATAAATGCCTGGTGTGTACTGATCTCTTTGTGGTCTGTGGCTGGAGCTGGAAGCTCTTTCCTGTTGGAGTGGACCTATGATAACCACGAGTACCTACCTCTTACCAGAGAGTGCAAGTCTTATGTAAGAGCTCAGCTACTAACCCCCTTACACATTGAAGACAGCAGCCCAGAACCTGGCAATTCACATATTTAACTAGCAGTTTCATATAGGATTTGGATATCAACACTATAGTTTTTCAAAGGATTCCTGTACCTATTAGTGGTCCCCCTTGCCAAGTGGCAGGGCCCTCTTTGGATCACTGGGGATCCAGAGATATCTTTTTATCTGCTTCCCTTCTTGATGTGGGTCAAATGAATTGAAAACTCTCAGCTTGTACTTCTTTATTCACATTCACTGACTGTTAGTTATATGTCCCTCTGGATACCTGTGTGCTGGCTTATTAATCACCCAAGTTATATTTGCTAAATAGGGGTCTTGATCACAAAACCCAAGCAGCAACAAAAAGGAAAACTTCATTATTCATCATATTATTCCACAATATCAGAGCCAGCTGCACCATGTTCCCAATGGTATGAGTTTCCTGTAGACCTTTTCATCAGCTGAGCTCCCTTTAGGTAAGACAGCTCGGACAAAAGCCACTTGTAACAAAAGTTTGGGGTCCAGAAGGAACACCAGGTTCCCTGTTGAGAAATTCAAACCAGCTCCTGCAACCTCCTTCAAAACTTGCATCTATTTCCCAAACTTCTTTTTTTTCTGCATAAAGGTCTTGCTTGGGTTCCTTCTGTCTTAAGGAACAGTATTTCTTGGGCTTTTCAGGATTGTCTGAGACCCCACTTAGCATAAAGAAAAAGGAAAAAAGACATATGTAACAACAAAGGCAAGAATCAAGGTCTCAATAACACGATGTGTCATTCATTGCACTAAAAGGCATTTTCAGTGGATGCTTCATCTGCCCTCTTCATCTGGAATAGATGAGATTTCTCTTGTCCTTAAGATGGCTCTTCTCCTGTAAGAAGGTCCTGGAGTGAATATTTTACATAGAGGCATTTGCACAGTGGACATCCAAAGGGTGAGCATGAGAGGGCAGATTTTTCCCCTGGTTACAGAAGCAAATCACTAAGATGAGAGCTGTCACTCTTCTACTTGCAGCCTCGTAAAGTTTTATGGAGGGATATCTTAGCTGCAGTAACCAAAGCAGTGTTTTCCAGAACAGATCCAACCAGTGAGTCTCTGATCCCCATTCAGACCTGGGAGCTTCCAGGTTCTACTGGAAGCAAATGCAGCTTCAAAACATCTCCCAAGAGCTCCTCAATGGCTCTGTTCATTTGAGGGATCCCACTGTGCAGTAGCTGTGTTTGCCTGTTTGGTGCAGGAGAGAAAGCCAAGGGAGCATCTGATCCACAGCTGGTTTTCCTGCCATGGGTGCAGAGGGTGGTGAAGCACAGGCTGTCCCATCCCTGCTACCCTTGCCTTTGAGGAAGCCAGCTGAATCATAGCTCTGAATTCATGTGGGTGTCTGTTGACAGTCCTACCTCACTCATCAAGGCATCTCCTTGCTGTGTGGTGAGTGCTGGGCTTCCCACCAGTTTACAGAGACTGTGTATCTCAGACTAATGCAATGGATGTGGGACCTACCTATGCTTGTGCCTTCTTTAGCTTTGGGGGGTAACTAGGTCTTTCAAACCATTTGAACTCTCCAGGTTTCCCCATAGTGGGGATTTCACTGGATCTCCTAAAATAAGAAGGATTTTATCTGGCCAGTGTCCCTGGGGGAAGCCTGCAGGGCACATTCCAGTGATGCTAAAACAAACAGCAAGGGCTTTCAGCATCACTGGCACGGTCTGACCCGAAGGGAAGCTTAGGTGCAGGATGAGCAATCTTGTAGCTAAATCCTTAAATGAAGACTTCAGTGATGTCTTGAAAATTTTTATCTCTGATTTTTTGACCATACCACAAAGCTTGTGAGACTACTTTGTGCACCATACTTCCCACTGGGGCTGGTATCCTTCACTACTTGTTGCCTCATAGTCCACCCCAGAGGCAGCTGCACTGTGACACTAAGGGACCCCATTACCTGTGGGAGTCCCTTGAGAGGGAAGATGCCATAGCAATGCCTTGATGGTGGCAAAAGAGAGGCAGTTGCTGGGGACCAGCTGCTCTCCCTCTCTGCTGCATGTCTGTTTCTGTATGCAGCCTGAGTGCAAATGCATTTTATTAAATAAAAACATCTTTAATTGAATGAAACTCCCAAAGCTGGTAGGACTCCAAAAGCAACGTCAGCTCCAGGCATTGCTTTCCTTTCTCTTTTGACTTTTAGCCTCTTCAGTCCCAATAGCTCTCAGATATTATCTCTTCTGCATTTTCAATTGGCAGGGCTCACGGGGGTGGGGGGTGGGGGGGAAGATACTTCACCTCCACAGCCACCATCCCAGGAAAAAAATGGACAGAGCAATTTTCCAAGAAGATAAAAGCACTCAGAGAGGAAATGTACAATATCTCCCTCAATAACATCTTAAAGGCATGGCACCAGTGTGTGGAAGATATTCTCCTTCTCCCACTATAGCTGCAGGAGAAATTTTCTACTCCATTTTGCTATGGTCACTTGTAGGAAGGTCATGACTCTTACTTGTGCACCCCTGGAGTTCCTTCGAGGTTCTTTTCCATAATGACCTTGTTGAGCCTCTCCTCTCCTTGATCCTATCAGTGTCACGTGCTAAGAGAGAGGATCTGTCCCTTTGTCATTTATGGCCTGCTAAGGGATCCCTCTCCCTGGAGGACCTTATCCCCACACTACACATGCTGTGCTGAACTAGTTGAAGTGTAGGCAGTCACCGACCATCTACCAGCTGCAAGGGACACGTGTCCTGGTGATGGCTGTATGGGCTTGTACAGACCTGAGCCGTGCACAGGGTGGAAAGCAGCCTATCTGGGATCTCTGAGGGGTAACCAGACTTCAGCAGGACATTTTCGCCATTCCCATGTCAGTCTGTGGCCATGACACAAAACTTCTGGCTGGGATCTTCCCACAGACATGCAGTGTTGGAGCGTTACAGAGTGACAGTGCTCTGGCACTGTCCATTAGGCAACCTTGACATACACTTAACTGCTGTTTTCAAACAAAGAAAGACAAAAGCAGTCATTAGTGAGCAGACATTATCTCATCCATCCTAGCAGAACCTACTCCACCTTCATCATGCATTTCTCATGGCACCTTTTCTGTGGTGCACAAGAGGTTGGCTTGACTGCCTGATTCCTCTTCATTGCACTGCTCCCTGCAGCCAGCACCAGAAACAATCTGTTTTCTCCTCACAGTACTTTCAGGTTTGGGATTAAAGCAGCAAGAAGCCAGGGATATTCCTCTTCTATACAGGGAGGCTGTTGCCATTGTGAGCCTTCATTTGCCTGGGTTGAAACTTGAAAGGGGAGCTTGGGGATCTGCAATCAGAGCCGATTACTTCTATCACCGGACATTTCAGCACTCACCTGGACACAGTCCCCAGCTGTTCCTACAAGAACTGACAACACTTTCATAGTAGCATCTTTTCTTGCAATGAAAGCATGTTGCCTTTGACAGTTGTCCACCCTACACTTTTTGCAAGACTCTTGCTTAATGCATTGCACAGATCATACGATGCTGTCACAAATCCCTGGCATCTTTAGTGCTTGTTTCCAGGGATATTCCAATTTCTTGATCAGGTTTGGGGTCAAATCAGCCTCACTCTATAATTACTGGTCAGGGGTTGTTTTATTTCCCTGAACACAGAGTACCTTCATGCATCATTTATATTCCCTGCACCCTGGCAAAGCTCTGGCCATTTCTATATTCCAGCCACGTTTTCAGAATTGTTCATTTTCTTTCAGATTCTCTTTGTAAAAACAGAAATGCTCTATCATCTCCAATGACTCTGAGAATAGGTGATTTTGTAAATTTTCCACAATCTCAGCAAATGCTTTGTCTGCAGATTTAATAGACACTTAAACAATGCAGCAGATTATAAATTTTAGCCCCCATTATGATCAGTAAACTGCCAGGATTTTTTTAGACAGTATAAATTGTTTACTCTGTCAGCACAGGGCGAGAAGTTTTCTCCCGAGTCAGTGGAAAAGCCTGTTTTGCCCAGACAGCTGAACATACTTAATCCTTGTTCCTTTTCCCCCTGCATGGGTGGATTACTCACAGCCCTGTAGCCTGCACTGTGCAGCTCTATGTGCCGTATGACTGGGTTTTGTGGCTCTCCTCATTCACCAGCAGCCCACAAACAGAATTGAGCTGAATTAAAAAAATGGCTGGGGAAGAAATGGCTCTAAGTCCTGAGGGCTGGTCTGTGTCAACAGTTTTGCAAAGAGATGATTTTGTGCACCCATATGGGTGGAAGAGCTATGCCCTCACCTTGTGTGATGCTACCCAGGTCTCTCCCCACCTTCTCTGTCTTGCCAAGTTAAAGCAGAACCTCTGCCAATTCCTGTAGTGGGTTTGCATGGCATGGGCCAGCACCCTCATCTTGGCTGGGACCCCAGTTATCACCATAGCTCAAACACTGTCAATCCGCAGACAGGTTGCTAGCAAGCTGCCGGCACTTCCATGTTGGAAAAACAACAGCCTGGTGGGCTCTGTGCAGGTTTTTGCCATAGCTGGACAATGTTTGAAGAGGAAGATGTCTGCAAACTGAGCAGGTGAGGCATTGCATGTATTTTCTTCCTTCCTCCTTCCCCATGCCTAGTTTTCTATCTGATGGTTGGGTGCTGGTTGGCTCATGTAGGTGGCTCTTCTCTGAGCCTGGACATCTCTAGCCAGAAGACAGCCTCCCACTTTTTTAGATTTTGAAGTTTGATGGATGAGGACCTGTGCCAAGTAGCACAACTCCAGGAGAGTTTCTGAGTCCTCTGACTGTCTCCTGACTCCTTGTCTTCTGATCCCACTGCTTTCCCCTGACATTTCCTCTGACAGCTGGACTTTACTCTCAGTCAGGTCTTCTCCTCTTTCTGCTCTCTGCAGATTGCAGTCAGTTCAGTGGATGGAGGCATGGGGAGGTGAGTAGGAGCTGGATGGTAGAGCAGATGGCATAGTCCTCCATGTTTTGTGCAAATGGTGGGACTTATGAGTTATAGTATTGCTCAGTATCAAGAAACTGGACACAGAATGCCTTCACTCCTGTATTATAAGATGGAGGCATTGGGATGGCCCAGTGCTCTCTTAGGCATAAGCAACTGAAGCAGGAGGAGAAGGGCTTTTCTGAGATCCCTCAGGCCCTGGTCTTTGGGTGGAGGTGAGGAGGGAGGGCACACTGCACATCCCACTCTCACTGTCCCTCTAGAGAGCTCTCTCTTCTGGGTTGGTATGATCTCTGCTAAGCCATTCTGACCTCTGTAGACTTCTGAGAGACAGGTTAAGGCAGAACACACCTGAGGTTTGGGAGGCCGTCAGGCTTCAATGCAGCTGAGCAGAAAAGCAGCTATTGAGTCTGCTGAATGTTTTATGGTGCATTCAAGTACTGAGACCACTATCAAAGCTGGACATTATCCATTTAAAGTCTTGTGTGTAAAATAAATGATTCGAGTATGATCTGCTGCCAGGTGAAGGAAGGGGGTTGTATGTCTGATATGGGAAGAGAAACTATACCAAGAAGGCTGAGCATTCTCACCCGAAAGGCAGAGGAGAAGGGAAATTAGCTCACAGAGCCCAGGCATCTCTCCAGTTCAAGATATCATTTAGAGCATATTTCCCAGCAAATTATATTTTTGCAATAAATTGGAGAATTTTGAATCCAGCACTCTTCCCAGAAGAGAGGATTTGCTTATTTTTTTTTTAAACTACAGAGGTAAGTAAAGGCTGAGTCGATACAAATGGTTGTGGAAAAAAGAGGAAATAAAAAGGACCGTGCTGAGTTGGTAATGTGATGCATGCAAGGGAAGGCAGCATGGGCTGGGCAGGGAGCTGTATTCTTGGGGGATTAATTCTGAGATAAAGATGTTGTGGGTTTTGAGTAAAAAGGAGCTGCAGATATGGAGGACAGGTAAGCCATGGAGGTATAGGAAGGTTTGAAGAGATCTGTGGGGATTTGTGGGGTTCATAAGCCCTGGGGCAAGGGAGGGCAACAGCGGGAAGGGAAGCACTTCCTCTGAAGAAGGTGCACAGAGCAGGTGACCAGCATCTCTCTGACTGAGCAGTAATGCTCAGTGCGTGCCCAGCCTTTTTCAAAAAGAGACAACTGCTGCATAGAAAAACACATGAGCCATGAAGTGAAGAGTAAACAGACGGGGTGAGGAAGGGAGAACAGAGGCCATTGTGAGCACAGGAGATGCCACACTGGATAAGATGAATGTCCCTTTAGGCCCTTATCTCAACCCTGACAGTGGCTGATATCAGAAGCATAGCCCAAGGTGGAGCTGGACTATACCCTTTCTTCATCTAATTGCCATGCATTGAGACCTCACCCATTCTTCTTCCCATGGTTTTGAATACCTTGCTTCAAGTGTGAGTAGGCAGTTGAATCAGTATGCCACCACTCTTTCCCTCACTAGAGCAACGTTCCTGGAGGATGGGCTAGCAGGAGTGTGAAGAACAAAGCAGAAAATCCACACAGCACTGCCATGGATAGTCATGGAAGGTCTAACAATGCTATGTGGCCCAACTGGAGGGTCTATACCAGTATTTCCATTGTTTTAGGCATTAAGCCTGCTGTCTTCATTCTGCACATGGCAGGATTGATGAACGGGGGAAATAAATTTGAGGAAGAATCCCAGGAGCAGATGACAAGCATCTGGGACTTATCAACAATTGCTGATCTGGGATTTACTGGCAAAGGCTGAGCAAGTTGATAGAGTGTAGCATTATCCTGAGGGATCTTTGACAGGTCCTAAGGTGACGATCTGTAATATATCAAAGTGTAAGATATACAGATCTATTGTACATAAACCTCTTAATGGAAAACCCACACTATCTCTTCATACTCAAAGCACAAGGAGACCAAACAATGAAATAAAAATAAAAAGGAATAAAAGAACTTTAAAAGTTTTATTTGGCTGTAAATGAGAGTTGCTCTGCGCTCTCTGCTCACAATGCTCTTCAGGAGGTCTCAGCAGCTTAGGTGATTACCTACAAAACCAGAGGTGGTGAAACTCTGACCTGATAGGTTTTCTGGGCTAAGTCCTCCCCATGGATATGATTAGATGTGAGCCTGGGACTGTCCTGAGAAAGACCTTCCCTCTCCTCAGCATTGTGTGGGAAGTGGCAGCATAAACCATGGGGGAACTCCTGGCTCATGGCTAGTTCAATTCCTCTGATAGACTGCTGATAATATTGGGAGGTGTGGGATTTTGGTTTTGGACCTCCCATACCCTAGCATGCACACATGCACATTTATAGGAATTTCTAGGCACTGTATTGTGATATCCCCCAGCTGCAGGATTACATGCCCAGCCAGCAGAAGTGGTTTTGTTCTGTCCCCCTCCCATGCCCTGCCTCAAAGAACTGATTTTGGGGAACACACCACACCAATTCATTGCTATTCTTTGATGTCCCTACTGTGACAGCCTTGACCATGGATCACAGCCCCACTGGCCTGTTTAATGTGTTTGGGTTCACAGCACTACAGTTCCCAGGCAGCGATTGCAGGCTGCTGTCCTCGCTGTTCCCGCTCACTGGAGGAGCCCCAGGGAGGTGAGAGCTTGGCTGCTCAGCTGCTGCCAGCCCTCTGGATGCCTGCTCACGCCTCCCCTCTGCTAGTGCTGAGGCTGTACCCTGCCTGGCACATCCTGAGAGGCAGGGGGCCACGGATCTAGGCTGGGACACCTACAGTGAGCACATAGTGTGTCCCGATCCATCTGCACTCCATGCCCTTCTGCAGCCCCCAGAGGAGGTGGCTTTCACTCCCTGACTGCCTGCATCATGGGGTCAGGGCTGCGTTGGCTTTGCATTGTCACCACATGGCATGAGAGATAGTGGAGGATAGCAGGTCATTTGTAGGAGTCTTAGCACAAGGGACTTAGCTGGGCACTCCAGATGCATTAAAATCCTTGGGAAGATAAATGAATGGCTCTCCAGGGATGATCTCTCCATGTACTAGCCCTTTCCCTCTTCTTTCTCCTGGCCTTTGATGTGAACTTTCAGGCTCTTGGGGGGGTAAGTAGGGACAATGAAAGCTATGATTCACAGTTTTAGGCTTATGCTGCCTGATTTTTTTAAGGCTCAGAATTATTTGCTGCTGGGACACCGCAACGATGCTTCCACAGCCACTTCAGTGCTACAGTGCTCATGCAAGAGACAGTATACGAAGTACTGCCTCAGCAAGGCCTTTGCTCTCCGTGGGCTATCACTGCCCTTCCCTGGGAGCAGTGGCAGCTCTGCATGCTGCTTTTGTATGTGCAAGGTGATGGAAATGGGTAATATTTCTTCTTGGACTGCTGGTGGGTCGTGGTTTGGTTCATGTGACCTTTGTGGTTTCTGGTACTCGGTTTGAAGTGACTGGCTTAGAATGCCTAAGGAAGAGCAGTGAGCAAAGCCTTCTCACAGACCACATTAATGCTTGCACTCTCTTTCCCTCTAAATTAACACTTTCAGGTTGTCAACATGGAGCTTTTCAGGCCACAGAGATTGGGAGGGGGTGTCTAATTTATTTCCACTTTAATGTAATTTTTTCTTCAATAAACATTGTTGGTTTGTTGGTTAGTTGATAGGGTTTGTGTTTTGTGTTTTGCTGTTGTTGGTTTGGTTTGGGTTTTTTAGCGATATCAATGGCTATTTCAAAGCTACTTCTCAAACAAAAAAAAAAGCCTCAGAAAGTTTTTAGCTGTCTGGGGAAACCTACAAATGATGCAAAGGCAGCTATGTCATGACAGAGGTTATTGAAGCACACTGGACTTCACCACCCCCCACTTACAAGAGCAATGTCTGCTGTTAATGCAGAGCACAAATTGATGAACTGTTCTTTACATGGTTAAAAGAGTCCCACCTCAATAAATCCATCCCTTCATATACGTTATAATTCCCCCAAAACTAGCAGTTTGGAGCTATGGTAATCCCACTGTCCACACAATACAGTTCCATGGATCAAGAACCACACCAGCCAACTCTACGCTGCTGCTCTCCAAGGTTTGCTGTGGGGCAGGTGTGCCAGGGGAGTGAAGGTTGTGTCTATGAAAAGATTTTGAAACAAAACCCTGGATTTTGAGCATGGGTACTCAGAAAGTCAGAAAAGGGTTTTGGCATAGATAGGAAAAGGGCAGGATTGTACCTCTGGCAATACAACCCTGTAGAAATGTGTTCAGCTGGATAGAGCAAGATCATCTCGGTGTCACATAATACATGTCCACAACCTGAAAACTTGCCTTCACTGTTGCTGACACACATGCTGAGGTGAAAGACTGAATGATAGATTTATAGCTCCCAAATGCTTGTAACAAAGACCCCAGCACTGATCCATGCAGTGCCTGTTATCTATTCTCTGCATAAACAAAGGAATTCATCCTCCAAGGACTATCAGTCTAGGCTTCTTTCATTAAGAATAAATTAGACATTAAAAAAAAACCAGATTGTAGAGGAAAATTTTTTAAAGTTTTTGGTTTGGTTTGGTTTTTTTATTGGAACACATTTCTGTAAAGCCCTGACTGGAATAAGCAACATATAAATGCAATGTATTTCAAATAGAGAGAAATAATGCCCTAAATATACCGGGCTAATTAGATGTACTTTCTCTACAAACCCACAATTCTAATGTTCCTGTCTCGCTGTAATTAAAGAAGCATTTACCACGCATTGGAACTTTTAATTAGATCTAACATCTAATAAACTTGGAGAAAACTAACAAATATTTTCTCTGTCAATGGGTAGTTTTTAATCAGTGTTTAGAGGTTTAAAATTTCAGATAGCACACATCAGCCAGTGTCTAAAGAGTTTAAAGAGACATTTGAGCAAAACCATTTCAGTGTTATAACATTTGTGCATAACCACATGTTATGTTCACCCTTGTAAAGGCCTGTCGAGGGAACCAGTTCCCAGCCTTTTCCCTTTGACAGTTTAATTGTCCTGAGGGGGAATTACTCTACAGGCTGTATTTGCATGAGGTTTTCTGGGCTGTGGAGTGGACACTAACACATGATGGGTGCCAAGTGTGGGCTCCTTCCCTGTTGCATCAGTCATCCAGAAGCTAGACCAGCACTTCTGCTGTAGCCAGTGGAGGAAAAGGGGGTTCATTCCCTCCCAAATAGTGTTTAAGAGAGGTGAGGCCAGCCCCTTGTCCAAGATTCCACTCTTTCTCCATCAAGACAGAGCACTTTGGTGGCCATCCCAGATGAAATATCTAAATTACAGACAGCCAAAGAGAGGTGAGAGGTCTCTCTCCACCCTGCTAGTACAAGATGGAGACATGGGTGAGCTTGCTGACGTGTCACTGCACAGAAATCAGCGCGGTGCACAGGAAAGCTGTCAGGGAGGAGAATATGTCTCCTGGTGGCAATGGGTTGCAGGAACCCAATGGGGAGAACTTGTGCTAGCCATGTGGGGAACTGTGTCTCTTTCCTCAGGAGGAAGGGACAAGGCTGGGAGAAAGGGGATCTGGATGATGAGGAGGACAGAGGCACTGGGGACTCAGTGGCTCTTTCAGTGGTATCAGACAAGCGTAGACTCTTTAGGACTTGCCCTCTCAAGTTTCCCGTGCAACAGGACAGCTCTTTTGAATCACAACCTCCTTTATGTGTTCCTATAAAGGGTAGGGGCATGATGCTAGAGCCTCAAAGCATAATCAGAATACGGTGTCTCTGCTTGCAGCATCCTAAACTGTCTCCAGACACCAGTTATGCCATCTTCCCATGTCCTATGTCTTGCACCTCTTTCTGGCAGTTGTTCCAAGTTAATGGTCCAGGTAATGGTCTATTACAACTCCAAGGTAAGCTCACTCCTGTGCTAACAGGTTCTGAGAGACATTCCTGCCTCCTCATTGTCTTGGGAAAAGAATTCCCCCCATTTTTTGGCAGGACAAAGGGAGTGCAGAAACTGAGTAATGAGATAGCTCAGAAATTTCCATATTCTCTGCAGAAGAATAGGGGGCAGGGGAGTAGAGTATAGGAATACATGCTAAAGGAGCTACTGAGGAAGCAAGCAGAGGAGGCAGGAGATACAGGCCCAGTGCAAAGACTGAGGGTACAGTTGGGAAAGAGAGTGTTATGGAGGATTGGATACAGTGGAGAAAACTGGGAGTGCGAGGAAAGGATAAAGACTTTTGGACTTGGTCATGGAAATGGGGCTAGCACACTTTGGAGGGGCAGGATGAAGCCCAGTTGTTGCTGAAAGATGGGCACACAAAATACTGCTTGTGAAGGTAATATTTGTCTCTGTACAACTGGCAGGTGCCTGTGCTTGTGGAACAGAAGGTCATATATTTTGTGTGAAGTCTCCTGCATCTAGGGAATGACTTTAATGTAGCTTGAAGTACCAATAAGTGGAATAAGTATGTGCCATTACCAATAACAATAACAGCTCTGGAATATTTTCTACCTAAGGATCTCAAAGCACTCTTTTTTGTGACTTATTCATTGACTCTTTTTGTCCCCAGGGAGGGAGGGGATTATAATGATCACCCACTTTACAGGTGGTGAAAGGGAGGGTAAGTGGCTGAGCTGTGAATAGAGCTATGACTCTTCTTTGAGAGCATCAAGTTCCCAAGCCAGTGGTTGGGAAGGAAAAAGTTGCAGCAGCTGCCAGAAAAAGCCTCTGACATCCCAAGGGGCATGTGAAGGGGGTGCCTGTTGAACCTTCCTGGTGTGACTGCAGTGTGGAGAAGAGAGACACTCAAGCACCTTGAGGGCAGACCCAAGCAGGCTCAGTCTTGTGCCAGGCATGTTCTCTGGTGCTCTGGCTCCTGTGGCCTGGATCCCAGCACCATTTGGAGGTGCTCGAGCTGCAGACCTGCCTTAAGAAAACAAATTTACATGGGTGAACCCCAGTCTCTCCCCTCACTCCTGGGTACACAGGGTGGTTTCTCACCCACTCCCAGTGGGCAACCCACAGTTCAGACAAGGTTGGTTGGTCTGAGTGTGTGGAGAATATTTGGGGTCTGCTACCTCCCTGTGGCTAAAACAGATGTTCAGGTTGGCTCTTATGCTAGCAGACCAAAGATTAGGGCTTATGGCACAAATCCACACCGCTATGGGTCACAGTGTGGACTATATGCTGTACTGTGTGCAATACATAAAAAGTATACAGATCTAAATGGAAATTAGATAGGAGAACTTATCTGTATGTACACCTTTAAAAAGCCTACTAGGAACTTACCTGGGCACTACCAATAAAATGGGCAACTTACCAAAGGGCTGGAGAAGATTGTCTCCAGATACAAAACAGAAGTTTAAAATATTCATGTTGCAGTTGGAAAAGGTTCAGGCCCTACCTGGACAGGATAAAGTTAAGTGGCTTGGCCACTACCAAAACAATACCAAAGCCTAGTAGTAATACTATTCAAAGGCAGTGTTAGTGAATCCTTTGTCTTGCCTCCTGACCCTTTCCACCAGCATGGCTCCCTCTTTCCTCACTTACTGTCTTCACTGGACCTGACTGAAAACAGACAGGAGAAATACAGACCATCATAGCCAAGCTCCTGAAGATGTTTTTCCAGTGGGGGCCAGCAGACAGGCCTATCCTGGGGGATCTCTGCCTGTACTATCTGGCTCTGTCTCTCAAACATGTACAGGCTAAAGCTAAAAGCCTGAACTTGTCTTCTGCAGCTGAGGAGGGGCTGGAGGAGTTGTGTGGCAGCACTGAGAGTTATTGCTATGACATTTATAGAGCATGTTGCTATGAATCGATATCTCACCATAATTACCTCATTTGCCCATTTTTCAAATTAGATAACAAGGTTCAGTGTCTGACCAGACCATCCCTCTCCCATTTACATCTCCTTGGGAGAGGAGGATAGCCCCTTTTCTATTAATTAGCAGGCCTAACTTAGGGTGAGTGGGGGAACACCCTGAAAACTCATGGCTCCTTTTGCCTTTTGTGCCTGAACATCGTTTTAGAAAGTGAGAGGCCAGGCCAGACTGCCTGCTCGGCAAGGATAGGGGGCTGTTTGTCCCGGCTGGTTCCAGACTGAGATGGGATGCAGAAGGGAATGAGTTCACACTCCGTTCAGACAATGACATTTTCACAGGGCAGGGCTCATCCATCATGATGTGGTGGCTGAGGAGTGCTGTTAACTATTTCAAGCTGGCTGCCTGCCTCCTGCACAGCAGTCACACTCGCTCCTATGGGGAGCTCAGGACCCACAACATCCCTGGGGGAGTGGTTTGTGGGGTGGTCTCAGGGAGAGCCCATTCCCCTGAGCAGGGGGCAGTAAGGATGACCCCCAGCATGACTCAGTGTTTGGGGAACACAAACATCCATTTGTAGGGGCAGTGCTTCTGCTTTAATCCCCTTGGCCAGCACTAGGGAGATATTTTTTCCTCCTTGTACCTGCTGTTTTCTTCACAGAGGACAGATAGGCTGCCCCCAACATGTTCCCCTCTTTTATAGGAGCTCATGGTCTGCACCACACACTGACATACACTCAGGGGTTGATTTTGGGCTGGACCCATCACCCTGCCCATGATGAGGTTTTTTTGCTTCTGTTGCTCAGCAAAGCATTCATGGTCATCTGGGTGATGACTTGGCTTTTGTAAAAATAGCGCTTGCTCAAAATCAGAAGCCAATCATATCCTCAACCCCTCTCCATGCCTCATTCTCCTGAGCCAGCCTCCAAGGCAATACTTATTACCAGGTATTATAAGCAAAGCAAATGCCTGTAGTCAGATGGCTCATTAGCTCCTGCTTCTCTGGGGACACCCCTGTGCATTTCCTCTGCTCTCTCTCCCCTGTGAGGAGCGAAGGACTCCACCTTTGCCAGGGTGAGATAAAGAACAATTAATCTGCAGAAGGAAGGGCAGAAGGGGCACCAGCTGCTGAGCTGCTGTTGCACAGCTGAAATGCGGTTTTCCAGGGGCGGCTGGGAGGGCAGCTTGGATCACAGATGGGGGAACTGTTTTGTGCCTCTCCCTTGTTGTCAATTAGTACAAGGGGTTGGCCTTACTTCCAAGGAGCTAGGGACCTTGGAGCAGACTCTTTGGAGACTAATTGGGGTCTTTCACCTCCTTTTAGCTGCCTCTCAACAATGTGCTCTGGAGTGCAAGCAGGAGAACAGGTCCTTAGTTTGGCAGACAGGGAGTCAACAGGGCTTTACCAGTGCCCCAGGGTCCTAGGGATAATGGGAGAAGAGAACTGGAAGACGTGGCTCTGAGGTCAGCAAGCCACTTTCATTCATTTACCAGCAGTCCTGACAAACTGGGGAGGTCCCAGATGACTGGAGGTTAGTAAATGTGACGCCCATCTACAAGATGGGTCAGAGGGACAACCTGGGAAAACAGAGGCCTGTCATCTTGATCTGTGCCAGGGAAGGTCGTGGAGCAGGTCATTTTGAATGCCATCTTGCGACATGTACAGTACAACAAAGGAACCAGCCAGCACAAGTTTATGAAGGTCAGGTCCTGCCTGACGAACCTGATCTTCTGTGACAAGATGACCCACTTAGTGGATGAGGGAAAGGCTGTGGATGTACCTACCTGGGCTTTAGTAAAGCCTTTGATACTATTTCCCACAACATTCTCCAGGAGAAACTGGCTGCTCAAGGCTTGGGTGGGTGCACTCTTCACTGGGTAAAAAACTGGCTGGATGGCCTGGCCCGAATAGTGATGGTGGATGGAGTTATATCCAAATGGTGTCCAGTCACAGGTGGTGTTCCCCAGGGCTCAGTGATGGGGCCAGTCCTGTTTAATACCTTTATCAAGGACCAGGATGAGGGAATAGAGGGCATCCTCAGTCAGCTCGCAGGTAACATGAAGTTGGGTGAGAGTGTCAGTCTGTTGGAGGGTAGGGAAGCCCTGCAGAGACATCTGAACAGGCTGGAAAGATGGGCCAAGGCCAACTGTATGAAGTTCAATAAGAAAAAGTGCTGGGTCCTGCCCTTGGGTCAAAACAACCCCCTGCAGTGCTACAGGCTGGGGGAAGAGTGTCAGGAAAGCTGCCCAGAGGAAAAGGACCTGGTGGGCTGGTCAACATCTGGCTGAACATGAGCCAACAGTGTGCCCAGGTGGCCAAGAAGGCCAATCACATCCTGGCTTGTATCAGAAATAGTGTGTCCAGCAGGACTAGGATAGTGATCATCTCCCTCCACTCAGCACTGGTCAGGCCACACCTCAAGTACTGTGTTCAGTTTTGGGCCTCTCCGTACAAGAACATTGGGGCATGTCCACAGAAGGGCAATGGAGCTGGTGAAAGGTCTAAAGTACAAGTCTTATGAGGAGCAGCTGAGGGAGCTGAGGTTGTTTGGCCTGGAGAAAAGGAGTCTTGAGGGGACCCTATCAATGTCTACAGCTACCTGAGAGGAGGTTGTAATGAGGTGGGGTTGGCCTCTTCTCCCAAGTTGCAAGTGGCAGAATGAGAAGAAATGGTTTTGACTTCTGTCAGTGGAGGTTTAGACTGGATAATAGGAAAAAAATTGTTTACCAAATGGATGGTCAAGCATTGGAACAGGCTGCCCAGAGAAGTGGTAGAGTCACCATTCCTGGGAATGTTTAAAAGACATGTAGATGTGGCACTAAGGGACACGATTTAGTGGTGGACTTGGCAGTGTTGGGTTAATAGTTGGAATGAATTATTTTAAAGGTATCTTCCAGACTAAATGATTCTATGTTTCTCTGAGGTGCTCTGTGGCTGGGAAGAGGCCCTCACAGGGCAGGGTGGTGCCTTCAATGGCACCCAGCAGGGGGCCTCCCCATTCCCAGCTTTCAGACCCTGCATGAGACTCCCTGCTCTTGTGTCCTTTTCTGCCCAAGTCCTTGGGTTGACACTCCTTCAACAACCTGTAAGGGATGACCTGAATTCTTCTGTACCTTCTTCTCCATGGAAACATTCATGGGGAGGCCTTTATGCGTGTGGGGAGAGCTGGTGTTTTGCCAATGTGCTGCAGAGGAGGAACACGCACATCCACATGGAGAAGCACCCCTTTTCCCTCCTGCTGCAGGAGGCTGATAGTGGTTTACATCGAAAGGTAACAGAAATGTCCTATGAAAAGGGAAGGGGAAAAACTGCCCAGGCATCTCCTACAGGAAAGGTGTCTTATTCTGGGAGAGGAGAAAGGGGTGAGGTTGTTCTGAAAAGATGCTCTGGACTGCACCAGAATACGCCATGAGATGAGTTTGAATGGCGGCTGGTTATGAGCCCCGTCAGGGAGGGCAGCAGGATTCAGGCTCAGTTATTAAGACCATAAATCATGGAGACAGTCATGGGGAAGGCTGATGAGGAGGGTGCATGCAACCAGGAATGCTGGGAGGGAGAGGGTGGGCATCAGAGGCACACAGCTTCTCCACATTGTGTTATTTTAAGAATTTTTCTTTTTTATGGCAGTGCTGTCAGTTTTCTCAGAAGAAGGGACTAAATGTTTTCAAGCTCCACGATTTCTTGAAGACCCAGGCATGAATTTCATGTTGCTCCTGACCAAGAGCAGGGGATGGGGAGTAGGGGTGAAACAGTATTGCCAAGGGGTGCACAGCAAGAGCCAGGGTCCACCCAGGACAGGGCTGAAGTGAGGCAGTTAGGGTGATACCTTGATCTGCTCAGTGGTCTCCTGACAGGTTTGACTTGCAGCCCTGCACCCTGCAGGAGCAACCCTAGCTCTCCTGCCTTGTCTGCTCTCCAGAAAAGCCTTCACAGACATGTCAGTCTGGCTTTTGCATGGAGCAATCTGTGGTGTGTCTATTTCCCTTGTGCCCAGGGGCTCACATGGGATGTGGAAAGGGATAGATGGGTCACCTCTAGGCTCCAGCTCCCAAAACCTTCAGCCTGCTCTGGTATCCTTCCATCATACCTACCAGCCACAAGGTATCTGGGCTAGCCTGTCTCTTCTCAAGGCGATGTGAAATTAGTTAATTAACCCCTGTTCCCTCTCCATGGCAGGGAGGAGTACTGCCAAACTTGAGGTATTGGAGCAGGCAGTGATTTTGCCTTATACTAAATGAGTGGAGCAAGTGGAAGGGCTGCAGCACTCTGATCCCTTGGTGCAGTAGGTGACAGGGCAGTGAGCCCACAGGACCAGACTGCACCATCTGCCTCCTTCCATCAGGAATCCTCAGGGCAGCAAAGGGGATCAAGGTGCAGCCATGAGAGGCTAAAGGGAGTCAAGGTGGCTGAACCCACGCAAGGTGGGACAGTGCTGCTGGTAGGCCCTGGTGGGAGGGGGGTTTCACAGAGATCAGAGATCCAATGGGAGCAAAAATCCAGGAGATCTGTGGTTGGCAGCAGCACTGACAGAAAAGGGGTGGAGGAGGGAGTCAAGTTCAGTCAGACCCTTCTTGGGGATGAAGGTGTGGCATGTATAGGGGACCACACAAAGGAAGAGTATCACAATGTGGAGAAAGGCAGCTGGAGAGAGGTGCCCCCTCCATTGCCAGATACCCAAGCATAATCTAAACCAACACATCTTCCTCTTCCCCTGCTCACTGAGCTGAGGGACAAGGGTTTCCCAGCCAGACTCAGGACCCAGTTCTGCTCTGGGGCTCACACGGGCTGGCAGGATGCTGCTGTGGTAGGCTGTAACTGCAACCTGTATCTCTAAATCTTTTCTGCTTTTTAGGTCACTTTGTTCTGCTTATAAATCCTGGCCTTGTCGTACAAGCAATAAATCTTCCTCTTCAGTCAGTAACATTTATTTTTTTCTCTAATCTTGTTAAAATAACAGGGTCAGAATATTTAAAATCCAGATTGTTGCATTTTCTGTGGTTTTGGTTCATAATTAGTATTCTCTTCCATTCTGGGAAAATACCACAGACCTGTGGCGAGACAGGTCTGCTTGGGAACTTGAAGGGAGTGAGGAATAGAGGAAAGGGGATCCAAAGGATATGCTGCAATAATCTGCCACTCACACAGCCCTTACATGCATGCTCAATCCCCATGCTTGCGTGTAGCACATCCAGTGCGCCTACTTGCACACAACTTTACCTGCCCTGCTATCACACACCGACCACCTTGCTGGCACCCTGCACCGGTCTTCACTGAGGCACAGCCTTGCACAGATCAGAGCTGCCTCTTCTCCCTCCACCCCTGACACCCATAACCAACCCAAAATATCTGGCAGAGAAAAGAAGTGGTTCCCATCCCCTGCCTTGCCAAGCAGAGCTGTTAACCTAAACTTGGTCCCTGCCAATGCTACCTTGGTGCCCTGAGACTTTCCACCCTCCCCAGTGTCAGCAGCAACTTCTCAGCAACCTCTGTACCCCCTGTGCTTCTCACCCCTTCCTGCAAGATGCTGCTGGGTCCCCATCTGGGAGAAGCACCACCTCTCCTCTGCTGTCTGCCTGGGGAGGAGGAGAGACTCTATGAGAGTTGGGTTCATGTGTTGCCAAGCACCAGGTACCAAGACAGCCCTGCACGGGATCATGAGCCTGCCAACAAGTCGTGTGTGATGGTGCAAAGCCAGTGTTCCTCACTCAGCCAGCCTGGAGCCCACAGGTGTGCAGTGAAGCATCCTTGTGTGTCTGCAATACAGTCCTCTTTTTAATGACCGTACAACTCGTGTTTCTGCAGGTTTCATGTGAAGGGCTGTACTCACTTGAGCATACAGTCAATACTCCTTTCGATCTTCATCACTCACTGTCTGGCTCCAGGCTTTATTTATTGCACAGCATCAAATCACTGAGCCAAAGACAAAAATGGCTTGCTCCCTTGTGGCCTTTTTGGTGGGCATTCCCGGTGATCAGGCTTTAACAATATTAGCAGTGTTTCTACCTTTGGAGGTGATATTGCTGTCTGCAGTGCAAGCAGGAGGGGCTGAGCTGTAGCAGCTGTACAATCAATCGTACAGAGCACCTTTCAGGAACAGCCTGAACCTCAGTCTAGTTTCTAATCTGCCAGCACATCCTCTTCTCCCTCAGGGAAGAACTACAACATTAAGCTCAGGAATATATTAGTGTGTAGGTTGTGAGAATGACCGCAGATGGGGTGCCAGGCATAGACAAAGACTAGAGTAAATTCTGGATTATCAGAGGTAATCCCCAATAGTGGTGCCCTGCTTGAGAGAGCCAGAGCCCCAGTAGGTATCATTTCATAGATGACACACTAAAAAGCTTTGAGTGTTTCTGCAAAGCAGATGCAGTGTGGGGATATCTAGAAAAGCAAGAATTAACAATTAATGACAAAAATATAAAGAGCAGACTCAAGCTCTCTGGGTGATATTAAATAACCTCACATTTTCCTTCTTTGGCTGCCCCCTCTACCTCATTTTCCTCCCAGACTGTGCAAGAAATGAAGACACATTCCTGCAAAATACAGCCTGCTTTCCTGCACAGCCCCTGCTCAGCCTGAGAGCTGTTATGGCCTGTGTGCTAAACGAGAGGGGCCCTGAGAAGTCATGACAGAGTGGGACCTGTATCTCAACATGTGCATGACAGGGGTGAGCTGAACTCGGGTAGGAGAGACAGAGATGAATGCTATGTGCATGCATATATATAATATATATGTATATTACATATATATATATACATGTATTTGTTTATTAGTACTTTGCAGTACTTTAAGACTTGAATCTCCACAGCAATTCCAGTATCCAGGTCTCTTCAGACTCCCATCTGAAGCCGTTATTTTTCATTATAGGAGAGAATAAAGGAAGCATTTATTAGGCATGATTCCTTTCATAGAATCATAGAGCTGGCCACCCTCTTTGTTATTGGGTTTCACAACTCATGTTGCGAGGGAAGCACAGGAGGCAGAAATTCCGGGTTGGTTTGGAAGACCCTTTTGCATTGCTTTGAGCCCTATCCCAGACTTTCTCCAGGCAGTTCAAGATGCCACTGTATCATCATCGTTAACACCAGCTGGAATGTACGGCTGTAGCTTCAGTGATCCTCTGGCCCAGAGTCAGGGTGAGCACCCGGGTACTGTTTTAATGTTTTAGCATCTGTTGAGCTTCAGCCAACAGCTGCAGGTTGTGGCATGTAAAACAAAACTATGTCTGGCTTTCACATCAAGTTCTCTGAAGTGTTGCTCTTAAGCACTGGGATGAGGCAATGTTAACTTAGGCTCTAGGTGAGTAGCCCTGCAGATCTCATGGCACAGAGAAGACACCCTCACCCAAAAACATCTTAGGCATTATGCGGGTCACGTCTGGCATTGCCCATTCCCTGATGGGTCCGTGGAGTAGCTGGACCCCTGCTGGACACCCTGGGGTGGAGGGGAGTACCAGGACAAGGGGACCTGGCACCACAATGACAGCCCATGGTTGTTGGCTTGTTTCACACCTACTAGTTTTGGAGCTGCTGTCTTGGCGTGGGAGAAGAGCAAAGGACAAAAGAGAACCAGCTTTTCTTAGTGTCATCAGGAGCCAGCAGCCTCAATAGCTGCAGGCCTGGTGTGGGAAGGGGAGGTTTAGGAGAGGCCAAAGGAATGCTAGGTAAGGGAACATCAGGGAAGATCTCTGTGCTTCCCACGCTGTGCTCCCTTCAGAAGGATTCCCCAGCACTAACTGCACCAAAACTGCCTGTGCCATGTCCTATGCCCAGCCCCCGTCATGGGGTTTGAGCAAAAATGAGAGGTCTTCCCCAGGGACTTAACCAGATGTTTTGGGAAGCCTCAGGGTCAAACACTGGCACATATTTCAGTGTTAGGCAGTAATACGAGCTATTCCCTGCCCCAGCCATTGTAAGCACCCATTGCAGGCTGCACCTTGTCATCCCACCCCCACACAGAGGGACACGCAGGCTCACCCACTCTGAGTACTGCAGCTTTATTTGAATGAAACAATTCACGTTGAGAGTCTATAGGTTACACAGTGGGTGCATCAGGGTTCTGGGCAGGGGGATGGATGAGGCAATGCTTATAAAACATCTCACCCTGTTTAAAAGGTTCAGTTCAGTCCCTTTGTGTTTTGTGCTTTTAACGTTGCAGACGGCTCAGTATCGTGGTGGTGAGAGGGTCCCAGCTCCACTCAGTGGTGGTGACGGCATTCTATGAGATGCGGAGTGGGGATGGGACAAGACGTGGTGGTGATGAGGGAGGCGGGTGGAGAATGAGGCTCTGTCCCACGATTCCCACCTAGGATACTGATGGTAAAAAAAACAGGAGACACCAGAGGACCTCTCCCCGTCCTCCACAGTATCCCCAAAAACACAGACTTTGTGTGTTGCTCCTGTTGGGGAGTGTGTTTCTAAACACTTCTGTCAGGTCAATGTATACTCTCTACTGGCCTTAGTGACCTGGAAGTGTCAGGGTGACGTAGTCCCATTGAAACTGGATCCCACTAAAGTGGCTTACTGTTGGGCCTGAGCTGGTTCTCCCCACACCTCAGAGTTGAGGACAGGATTTTGGTATGATCCCCTTCTGTGGGATCCAGGGGTGAAGTCTGCTGCTGTCTCTCTAGGCTGGAAATGAAACACCTGGTGAGGATAAGTATGGAGCAGGGGGATGGAGTGAGGAAGAGTGTGGAAATCACTGTCTGATGCTCATTTCAGGCCAAAGGCAGGAGGTGCCAGAGTTGTTTCCCCATGAGACACTTGTATCTTGGATGATGGCCCCTCTCCTCTGCCATGTATATTGCAATACAGACAGAATGGTTCTGGCTGGGAAAAAAGACCCAAGCAAAACCATGCTGGCACCAAATTTTCTACCCCATGCAGAGATTAGATATTTTACTTATGCTGTCAGGCAAGGGCTGTGACAAAAACCACAAAGAAGAGCCACATATCTGTAGCATCCACAGCTTTTGGGGTATGTCTTGAGACGAATGCATGCTGTAGAGCCCCCTGGAATGAGATGGTACATCTAGAAGATCCCAAAAACTGGGAGAACAGGCCATACTCATCTATTTGAAAGCACTGACACTAAGCCACTTTAACACCAACAGTTACATAAATGCACTGAGAAGCTGGGGATGGGCAGCAGAGAAGGAGAAACATCAAAGTTTGACGAGAGGAAAAAGTCACCTCCAGCAAACCCTTGATAGAGTCTTCTTGTCCTAAGATGCTACATGCTAAGGGCCTCCGGAAACAGCCAAATAAACAGACAGGAAAGCTTCTTTGCTCCAGGTCTGGAAATACCTTCCCTCATCAGCTTCTTAACTTTCCCAGGGAGATGTCCAGAGCTCACAAGTCCCTCGCTCAATCTCTGTGTGGTACGTGCTGCCACCTGTACAAAAGACCTAAATACAGTCCCCATCTATGGTTGTTGGCATTTCAAAGACAGAATGAAATCAATATTCTCCTTTCACCACAGTTGAGGTGCTGTCTGAGCTGACCATGCTGCTACAGCCTCTCTTGGTTGTTCCTCTGTATACTGATACCCACAGCTAGTTCTCGATAACAAGACTCAGTGAGACGAGATATTTCAAACATCCAATCTTCAAAGGTGCTCAGAGTTGGAGCATGGACTTTTGGAGAAGAGAAAGGTGGGGACTAGATCGTGGTGCTGCCACCTCCAAAATGGGCTTTCAATTCCTGTCTTCTCTCTGCTGCATTGCTGGCAGCTGCAACAGAATCACACCTCAGTGTGATTTTTAGCTTGGATCAGTTTTTAGCTTGGATCCCTCTACAAGCTGCTAAGATAAACACCTTACCAGTGCTGGACCTACAGTGCAAGCAACACGTGGAGACAGCTTCATCCCAGCCCCACGTTATATATCAGACTCACTAAAAGGAAACCAGTTGGTGCCTGCCCACAGAGACTACGATGCAGATGGGGGCTGCACTTACTCTTAGGTAGTTTGGGCTCATCATTGAGCAGCTGTAACACTGAGAGCAAAGGAATCACAGCTCACTCACAGTGACTGAGCAGGACTGCCAACATCTGGCATGTTCCAGCTCCTACCCAGCACCTGCCTTTGCTGATGATCTGAGGCATACTGTAGTTATGCAAGTTTTGAACATCTAGGAGTATCCATTGTAACAGTTGGGTTTTACACAACTAAGAGGCACTTTGCTGCCTAAGTGGCAGGATCAGAGACCAGCTCCCTCAGCCAAAGTAAACCTCTGCTGGCTAGAAGCAGCAGTGGGGCTTTTATCTTCCTACAGGCTTGGCTGGCAGACAGGACAGATGCACATGGGTGGTAGAACAGATGGGTACCCTTCACTTGGCTCAATGTTTAGGCAAGGACCCAGCCGTTACAGCACATCCATCGCTATGAGCTTTGGGCACTGGCACTGCTTGGAGAGACAGTGGCACTGTGTGAGGGCTGTCCAGCTGGGCCTGTCTTATACTGACTTTAGGTCATCCTGGGGGTAAAAATCCCTACTCTAAGTCAAACATTCATAGACAAATTTCCCTTTAGAACAACAGTTAATGGAAGCACAAAATTTTGCCTCATTCCAGAGGAACAAATGATTTATAGGCCCCATCAAATCCAAGCAAAACCTGGATTTGCCACAGACCTGCACAGCTCTCCACAAAACCTTCTAATTTGCCAGCTCTACCTTTGCAACAGATGTGAGTAAAGACAGAATTTCTCCTTCTCCCTTTCCCTTATTCTCTGCCCCATGCTGGAAAACCCTGACCATGAAAGGCAGCAGAGAGAAAGGAAGGGAGTGCCCATATGCTGGGATCTGAGCACAATCTCCCTTTCCAGCTTTCCCAAAGGATCACCCGTGTGAGGACAGTGGGTTGCTCGGCTTCCTCATGCACAGATGTGCTGAGGCTCTGGAGGTGGACTGGTGCATTTTAATAGTACAGGTCCAGCTCGGAAATCTGGTCTAAGGACTTTTCTTTAGACTCCTTGCCTAGCACCTGAGTGGCCGCAGCTAGTGAAACAAAAGACAATGCACTGTGGAGCTCATCTTTCCACTCTCCTTTTCAAGATGAACACAAACAAGGTCTGTTCCATCCTCTCAGCCACCCATGGGGCTGTTGAGAATGTCTTTTGCCTCTGACGAAGCCAGGATGTGAGTCACACTGATCCCTCATGGAGCCAGCACATGCCCTGAAGTGCTCCTGTCTTTCTGCTCCACCACCACCATTCAGAAAGCCCCACCAGCCCTTCAGGCTGTGTCAGGGCTGGGGGGAGAAAGATTGAGAAGGTGCCAGACCAGATCTAGGTGATGCAGAGTGCAACAAGTGCCAAGGGCAGTGGGACCAAGCCCCCCATCCCCTGCAGCCACACAGGGACACAGCAAGTCCTGCCAACCTGCTGTCAGTCTCTGGAGCTCTCTCTCCTTCTGAGAAAGGATGCCTAACGGCAAAGCCACTGAGCATGCACCTGAATCATGACCCAGGGTCTAGATGTCAGGCACACATCTCACTCAGACAAAATGGAGTGGGATGGCACTGCTCTTCCATGGCCAAGGGGTGTCCTGGAGACTACGGCTCCCTGCAAGTTGCATCCCCTCCCTCTCTGGAAAGGCAGGTTGTGTGAAGGTGGCCCTGGGCTGTCCTGCAGTGCTCCTTGGGGCATTTAAAGCCTCCAGGGCACAAATGGCTGTCTCTGGTTTGATGTGACCATACCAGACTGTACCATTAGAATACCCCAGAATCCCCTGTGGTAGGCTAGGTGGAGGCAGATGATCAGCCAAACTGATGTCCTACTCACAAGGGGAGTACTGAAAACTGCATATATATCACAGCTATCAGTTGGGATGCCAAGTGCACTGAGGCTATTCAGCTCACTGCTGGAAACCAACAGCTGCCAGTTATTACCATGGAGTGTAAATGGGATCCTGTTAAAATGCAATTTCCTGAACTCTTCAGCACTTGTTCTTCTGCAAAAGCCTTTTGTCTCCATTAAATGCCTTCCCAAGCTGAGCAGGACAAGCTGTTATCAGTGAGGCCAAAGCAAAGACAAATGGTGGCAACAGCCTGCACAGGGTCCTGCTGCTGCACTCTTGCCTCTACAAACAGGAGTGCACATGCACTGAGGGCAGCCTGGAAAAGACCAGATGTCAGGGCAGTTTAGGTGACCAAAACTGGTCTCTGACAAAGCCAGGAATGCAAGAAGGCCTCTCCTTTGCACAGGAGATACAATGCCACTTCTTATCCTCACTAAAAAGCTGAGTCCTTCTCCCTGGGTGCAAGACCTGGGCATTTCTTGATGCTGTGTACACCCAGCTTGAAGCACAGAGCCCATGGTGATAAGTCCCTCCATGCTGTTGCTAGATCATCCAAAGGCAGAAGGCAAAGGGGTGCTGCAGCATTTCCAGAGAAAGATGGATTTCTGAATGGTGCTGACAGAAGAAGGGGACTAAACCAGCAACACCATGAAGCAGCAACTCCCTGAGCTCTCTGCTTTAAGGAAAAAGTTTGTCTCTTCAAGTGGGGTGAGGTGACACTATTTACTCCATCTAGCAGGGAAAATACCCTGGTTCCTTTGTCTGTCCCTGCCTGGGGCAGGTGAGGTCCCTTCGGGCAGCATGAAGGACCCCCGGCAATTCCCATAGGTAAAATTCCCTGCCTCAGCCTAGCTGAGAACTAGTGGGGAGCAGGGCTCCTCCTGTCAGTGCCTCGCACAGGGACAGCTTCACATTGAAGACAAGGCTCAGGGCAACGATGCTTCTGCCATCAGCACCACTTGCTGAGCCCAGTGACTATCACTGCCAGGCTGAGAAGCACAGGGTGCCAACCCAAAAGCAGGGTGCTTTTCTTGGCACAGAACGATAGGGAAGGGCTGAGGAGGAGGAATCTAGACCCTGCTCTCCCTTTGGTAGTAAAGTATTTTTTTGTCATTCTGGAGTAGTGCACCCACAGGATTTTGTATGGAAAGAAATGAAATTTCCATATTTTGAATAGCAATAGGGAATACAATACAATTTGTATCATGTTCACTATGCTCATTTATACATCCCTAAATTATTTTTGCAAGAAATTTACCAGCCTAAACATCTGAAGCCCCCCCTACTTTTTCCCCAGTTGCCACTGCATTTCTCACCAGAAGAAAACTACTTCCCAGAAGAAGGGCTCCATATCGCTGTTGCTACAGCTGCTTTTCAGGCAGCAAGCTGTGCAGCTCTGCTGGAGCAGCTCCACACGCATGACAATCACAACACTTCAGGAGTTCCCAAGCCATTTGTGCACTATGCAAAGTTTTTCATATAGATGAGACATTTTTTCACTCCCGTACAGCTGGGAAGAGTTGCAGTCAGGCGTTCCAAATTACTTAACTCCAGATCAAATGAAACATATTAGTTCCATTGCTTTCCAATGGCTGATCTACGTAGAAGAAAACTAGTCTATTACTATTATCAGCCAGGAGCTGCATTTCAGAGCAAGCAGTAAAAATTGATGTTCACATTGTTAAAAGTCATGGATTAAAGTCCTGTTGATGACCTGGTATTGGGACTTGCACTGAACTGTAGAAAATTATAATTAAAAAAGTATATTTTTCAGAATACAATGAACAACTACAAAAAGAGGTTTCAAATGAAAGTTTCTTTGTAAGCCCCACTTGCAACTACACAGTAGCATTCAGTACTTCTAATATCTACAACTTATACCCAGGAGCCTGCACACTCACATATTTTCTGTTTTATACCCTGAAAAAAAAAGAAATTGAGTATATATTGGCTAACACCCACACAGCATTCTTCCTAATGTATTTCTACAACTACCAAGCAGAGGTCTCTTTGTAAATAAAAGCAGTCTCTTAAATTTATATTGCACTTTTCTTCTGCAGGGACTTTCATGCTATATACACGAATAATATCCACCATCGCTGAAATGCAGTCGGTTCTGGAGTGGAATAAAGCAGCTACTCGATAGGCACGGAGCAACATAAAACATCAGAAAGAGAAACATAACATTAGGACTGCAATAGATATTTAAGCAGACAGACTGTAATTAATTTTAAGGACTATAATTTAGGCAGAACACTGTGAAAAGCATGAAGGGATCTTCAATTGGAAGGGGTAAAGAACATGGCTTTGTATCTCACCTAGGATGCATTACCACCCTAAGGAGATTTGTCCCTCAAGCATGGAGTAGTAAACCACAAATACCACTGTCCCCAAAGAGGAGGGACACTGCCTCCCCTCCACCCCATCACTGCACAGCTTCCCATCCTTGTTGCGGAAGTACCTCTTTCCTCTGCTACTCTCTCTCAGCACATTTGCCAAGGAAATGAAGTCCTTCTTTTCAACCTTGGTAGTTCTGACAAGCTGAGGCACTTGAGTTAATGACTTCCCCCAAACTTATCACCAGCTGATTTCTAGACAGAGATAAAGGAGCAGAGGTCTAAGCAGGAAGGGGCTCCCTGAGACTTTTTCTGAAGCTGATGGGTCCACACCTGACAGCAGAAGGCTTCACCTCTGGCTGGGGCAATCTTCTTGTTCTTCCCTGGACCTACAGCCACCAATGGACTTCTTGCCCCCTGTGCCATGGGTTTGCTTGGTGAGGCACTTACATCCTTCCTTGCAGGAGCTGGCAGGAGGGCATGGACACCCTCCCTGCAGGTGTCCCTTTCTAAAAATGTGGTGGCCCTTTGCTGACACTCACCTCACCTAAACATCAACAAAATGTGCTTGTGCAACCTGGGCTGAGCAGTCTGTAGAAGCAAGGCCACAAGGGTCTCTGCCTTAGTAAGAGCTTAGAAAGTGAGATGGTTGCCCTGGGCTATTTCTTACCGATGGGGAAATGTTTCTGTCTCCACCTTCTGCCCAGCAGGAGCTTCCTGGAACCAGCAACACAACACAAATATGTTGCTGCTGACAGATCAGGAGCCATCATGAAGTTCCCAAGGGCCCCTGGAAAGCACTGTCTCTCTCCTAGGAGTAAAAGTGGACTCTTACCAGGAATCAGGTGATGACTTCTGAACTCTAACAATCATGCAGGAAAGGAAGAGCATGGGACTGAAAGAACTCGGCTAAAAAAGGATGGTGGCACTGGCTGCCCATGAAAACGGCAACAAACAGCAAGATGCAGAATCGCTGTTCGCACCCACTGCATCCATGATGCTGCCTGGCCCTAGGCAACAGTCTTGGGTTTCCAGGTCAAATATGCAGTGTGACCAAGGTCTGGGCTCTGAAGGGAGGAGTGGAGACAGAAAAGACACAGTCCTAATTCTTGGAAATGGAGAAAAGCAAATTAGTAAGGGAGACCTGTATAATCCCCTCCCACTGTCTTGCATTGCCTCCTGTGAAGGAGGTTCCCTTGCCCCTCACAGCTGATATCCTTTCTCTCTCTGGTGACTGGGAAGCATTAGTGCATTAGTGCAGATGAATACCTTTCCAGGATCTAGGGAGTGATGGATTTCAAGACTTCAAACTGGATCTCCTGGGAGTTAGGTAAGAGCTTTCCCCCCCATCAGTGAAGGAAAGTAAGCACCAGCTGTGGCTGGAAGCTGAGCAATGCAGGAGGCAGCTAATACATTCAGGTGATTTCAGATAAATGCAGCTGTCTCAGAGAAGCTGATATATTCATCAGAAATAGGTAAGAAGCCATGGGTACTGAGGGCTTCAGTGAGAGAGCTAGCTTATTATACATCTCTGGTGCCTTAGATAGGGGTTTTGGATGGGGTGTTCCCCAAGAGGAAGAGTACCACTTAAATGGATTGCCAGAGCACGGGCTAGTAAACCACAATTCACAGTCCTGTGGGGCTAACTCTGACTTGTGCAGGAGATTACTCATGTCCAGAGCTGCTTCCAGATGCACCAAGGCTATCACAGCTCCTTTCTGGCCAGTGCAGGGGAGACCCTTCTCCTGGGGGTTTAATTTGGACTAGCACATGCCTCCATCTGCTACAGGTCTGCAAGCAGGGAGAAACATCGGCTTTATCCTTTCATGACACCAGCAGGAAAAAGGTGAATTTCCTGTCTACTTGTTCCTGAGTGGCAAACAGGGCCACAGTTCAGCACAAACCCCTCTTTTGGGTCAACTTCCTGCCTCCATCCTTCATCCTTCTTGGGGCATGTTCCTGCCTGTTTCACCTTTCAGCTCCTCTGCCCACTGCTTTGGCAGTGGAAGCCGTGTGAGTGCCTGTGTGGCTGCATGTGCTGACAAAATTCAGCCACCTCTCCCCTGAGCAGCAATGCTGTTGCACCCTTCACCCATGCTGCAGCTAATGTGCCATGCATGCAGAAAGGCCTCTGGAGGTGAGGGTGCAGCATCGGAGCTGCCTGAACTGCCAGTCCAGGGGTTGGATCATGGGCATAGGACCTGCTGTCTGTCTGACAAACATTTAAATGCCTCACTTTTCCCATAATACAGAAAGCTTGAGGTGGAGAAAGTTAAGCAATGGAATAACAACCAAAATAAATAGGTAATGAAGTAGAGGCAGAGAAGCAATCCTGGATTTAGGGTTTAGGTGGCCGTCATCCCAATATGCCCAGGTGGAAGCCAAAGCGCAACTGCTCCACCCTTCCAGTCCCATCCCATCACACCTCATCCCCCAGCCTGACAGAGACACCTTTCTGTCTGCAGCTCAGACCTGCTCTCATAGTTTTCCTACCCAGCAAGAGTGCTGAAAGACAGAAAGAGGCTCTTAGAGGCCAGTGCTGCAGCTGGATCCAGCCAGTATTTCACCACTCAGCGTGGTCCGCGTCATCGGTCCCTTCCTGCTCCATCTTCTTCAGGCTGGTGGGTGAGAAGCACAGAGAAGTGGGGAAAGGCCAAAGCAAACCACACTGGGAGCAATTAAATACATGAGAGCCTGGAAGATGTGGATGGATGGAGACACTGAAGCACATGCGGTGTGAGGCAAGGTGCTCTGGCCACTGGCACTTGGGGTGGCTGCTGCCCCACGGTTGAGGCTGGCATTACTGCAGGGAGCTGCAGCTGGAGTGGGGCAGCCCCAGCCAGAGGGAAAGCATGAGAAGACAAGGGGAGTACTGCAGTATATCATCCACTAAGCTGTGGGGTCTGCAGTAAAGAAGGTAACTGTTCTGGTAGAAATTTGTGCTTTAATATATTTTTGTTTGTTTGTTTAAAACAAGTTCCCACTTCCCTGAGGAAGCCCTGTCCGACATTCCCAAGGAAACATGGGGGTGTTTTTTTCCTCCTTCATTTGCTCTTCACATTTCTTCATCCCTATTTTTTGTCTTTCATTCCTTCTTTTCTGTCTGTTTCTGTTTCTTTTCTTCCTTCCTCTCTCTCTCTCACTCTCTCGTGCACGTGCTTTTAAAAAAAGTTTTGTCTTTATTTTTAAACTTTGTTCTAGACATTATGACTTTCTCAAGGAGTGCTCCAGTTCTGAACCAGATCCCTTTGCGTGGTCATGCCTGTCAGTCTTTGGTAACATATGGACACTTTGGTGTGCCAGTGAGGAGGGTAGGAAAAGGAGTAGAGGTGGCTGATCAGGAAAGGAGCAGGAATGTCTTGGTCCGAAGACAGGAGCGCTCGCTTGCCATCATCTGAGCAGCACGTAAAGGAAGAAAGTCAATGGGCCACAAAGACAAGGGCTGTGCAGGGCTGGGACACCACTTCCTGGAAGAGCAACCGCTGCCAACCGAGAAGAGAGAAAGAGAATTAGTGATGGGACAGATCAGCACGCATCAATGTCTTCTCCCACACCAAAACACACATATCTATTGGAAGATATTTCTAGCCTTTCTTGGACATTCTCAAGGTTTCCTAAAACTATTTCTTTTCTAACTTTGGAAAAAAGGTTGAATCTTAGATACTTTTGCAATCCAACCCTCCTTTCATCCCCAGAAGTTTCAACTTGAGTCAAGCAAAAGGTTCTGGTTGTGTTTTGGTTACAGGTTAACCATCCTAGGCTGAAACAGACCTTTAACTGCACATAAAATTTTGAAATTTTTAGGGTGTTCTCACTTTTTTATGTTTTGTTTCCCCCTTCACCTTTGAAGTTAAGAAAATTGCTGAAAGTGACTCTTACTCAACAAATTTTTTTCTTTCAAAAATAACAAAAACTTGCTCACAAGTGCCTGCCTGCCTCTGATTTGCCTACTCCAAACATGTGTCCTCCTGCCCACCTGAGGCATGTGATCGAGGACACAGGCAGGACTAAGGCAATAGGCACACCAGTAATTCCCACTCGAGGGTGAATGCCTCCATATTGCTTACACACCTTGCTATGGCTGCAACCTACAGTGCATCCCACTGAGAGTGGAGTTGTCTCCATTACTGCAGTGCTGGCATCAGGTTATGTGGATGGACTGGAAAGAGACTGGTGGGATTTAGCTCAAGTGCTCACTGTCAGGATTGGGAGAGAGATGCCATACAGCTCAGGTAGCTTGCTCCCATCCAGCATGTGTGATACCCTGCCTGGATGTGCCTCTCTGCTCAGAGGGCAACAGGAAGAATCCCAGCCCCTTTACTCCATGCCCCAAACAGCAGATTTTTTTTCCTGGAGAAGGACTGACTTAACACTGCAGAGGCCATTAAATCCTGCAGAAGACCATTCCATTTCCAAAGCTCCCGCACCTGAGGTTTCCAGAAATGAGATACTGCAGAAGTCCTTAGCTTCTTTGGGATGACACTCCCACCCAACATACTGGTGCAGACTTCAGCATGCTAGTGTCTGGCACCACAGCCCCTAAAGGATCTGGCTGTTCCTTTGAGCTCTGCTAACTCACCACTGTAAAGAGGTGTTCAAGAGTCTGACAGCTCCTCTGCTGACTTCTGCTGATGGAGTCAACCACTTTGTTGAGTCCCACCAACATGTGCTTTGAAATTAGCTGTGCATCCTTAGTGCATGCATTTTTGAATGCACTCATACCAACTTGTTTGCCTCTGAGGCACACACAGTCTCACCCTTATTTGGTCCAATTGGCTTCCTTGGACAGTCTCCCTTTTTCAGAGTGACGTCATCGATGGCAATGTCCCCCTCGTAGCTCGTGCCCCGGACACCTTCGAAAATTAACTGCAAGCAGAGCATGGGAGAGAGCCTGGCATGAGGCTGCAGTTGTGGAGGGCCCTTCCCGCACTGCAGGGCTCTGCAGAGGTGAGCAGGACACAGACCAGATCTTATCAGGTCCCCAAGTGAATGATTCCTTCCCGTTTCTCCAGTACTCACAGAATCTGGAAAGCCAGATCCCACTGCTTTTGGGACCAACCTCCCTGTGCTGAGTGTCTGTACGGTAATAAATGACCATGTACAGCTCTGCTTTATTAAGTGTCCTGCGCTAACAAGCCAACCAATACTGAACAGTACTTGCAAGAGTAACTAAATTCTCATTTATTATTTTGAAGCATACTGGGCATTTTGTCACAGTGCCACAACTTACCAGCTTGCACAGAGCAGCTCTCACAAACAACCCTACAACAGCAAAGTAGCCTGTTGAGTAAAAACACCAGCAATAAAAGCAGCCACTTCCTGGCTACACGAGTGACTCGACGAGCAGATACAGAGTGTCCAGTTCATACTCACAAAATCTCCTATAGTCCTAAACCGGGGGGAGAGTGGGGGTGGGTTCTTGCAGCACATGCTAGAAGAAATCTCTAGCACTCAGTCATTTTACACCAACAGCCCCCAGATGTTCAACACTAAGAGACCTGTCTGTCACACGGACACGGTACCAAAAGGTGCTCTTCGATAAGCGGTTTCCAGACCAGCAATAATCAGAAATTTATAGTGCCAAACTGATGCTTGCACATAACTTCAGCAAGCTTTTGCTTTGCCCCAGTGACCCTGGGGTTGAGAGCTCCCAGTGCCCTCCCAGTGCCCCACCAGTGCCTGTGCCACAGAGGCAGATGACTGCTGGGAAGGCTCCTACATCCCTGCCACATGGACAGGAAAGGTGGCAGGTGACTCCTTGACTGTGGAGCTGACTTACCTGGAAGGGCCCAGGCGGGTTGATGGGCACATGTGCTTGCTGCCACATGTTCCCCCGGTTCCCACTGAGTGACCAGACCTGGGTGTCAATGGCTCGCTTGTTCCGCACGCGGACTAGCAGGTTCAAGGAGCCTGTAAGAGAGAAACCAGGTGCTGGTGTAAGGGGGCAGGCAGGCAAGCCTGCCTGCTGGGCTGGCTCCAGCATAGCTCTGGGGCTCAGCCTCAAACCATAGCTGTATGCCCCAGCTGGCCCAGGGACAATCTGCAGAGTCGCAGCACTAATCTTTGAAGGGAGTCAGCTTTCTTCTCTGTTGATGGATAAGTGCCACTGGCAATGTTTCATCCACCTAGACTATCCAAGGGAGGACATAGACCCAGACAAAGAGGGACAGGATGAGGAAGAGGAAGTTTACAGCACGGCTGGGGTGGCACAAGAAGGGGGTAGCAGAAATGATAGCTGCCAGGGACCTCCAGAGGCATCCCATCCAACCTCCTGCTTGAAGCTGTCTCCCACTCTACAGGAGGGCAGCATGGTTTTGTCTGGCCAAGTCTTGAATTTCCCTGAGGAAACCAACTTTGTCCAGTATGAACCTTCAGCACTACCAGTTGTTGTCACTGCAACCTACTATGTTGTCTAATACTATGAAAAGATTTTGGTTTTGTCATCTTTGAATGTGCCCTTGAAACAGTTGGGGGTCAAGAGCTGATAGTAACCTCCTCTTTGCTAGACTGAGCCAGTCCAGCTCCCTTAGGAGCTCTTCCTCAGAACTTCTGCTCCTGGTCTTTGACCATCCTGATGCCCTTCTGCTGGACCCCCACCAATTATTCTACATTCCACTTGAAATGAGGAGCCCAGAACAGGTATTTGTCTCCCTGTTCACCACTGACACCTGGCATATACTATGCAGCTTATAGCGCTCTCCCTGCCCTGGCCCTGGAAATATGTTGCGGAACTATGACCAGTGTCCTCACTCACCACTTGCCCTGGAAGCAGCCTCGGAGTGAGCACTGTTTCTTTGCGAGCACTGGACAGTATTGCCTGTACCACACCACCTAATACCATCCCAGCCCCTTGTTTTCAGAGGGACACAAAGACCCTGTGAATCATTCTTTCAAAAAAAGCAATTCCCAAAGGGTTTTGTCTGCCATTAAACCAAAACCAAAGCCAACAAATTTCAAAGCATTTCCAGTTCTCACTTTGAAAAGTGTTTCACAGCCTCCTACCCTTCATCCGCAAATGAAACCATCTCAGTTTGTGTTCCTGCAACATCTTTTCACTAGTGCCCTCAGCTGACTTCTCTTCCTATTTTGCTTAAGGGAAAAAACATTTTAAAGCATTCACTCAGTGTTAACCTAAAGACCTTTTTTTCCTCAAAACATCAATCAATCACAACTCTAGTTATGCTGTTGCTCATCAGTGTTTCCGGTCTCCATACAAAGATATATTACACCTGAGAGCAGAGGGGCAATAGTAACCCTTACTTATACATCTGTAGTCTGTCTGCACTTGGGATGCTGCATTTACACATGGGTATGGCCTTTCTGAGAAGCAGCAGAAAGAGGTCAGGGGAAGAGAGAGGGAAACAGATTTTCCTATATGACCTCTCTCCTATATGATCCCCCCAAATTCTTCATTCTTGTCACATGTGCCTTAGGGGCACTGCGTGAATCACAAGGACCTGGAATTACCCCCATCAAGTGCCTGGCTGTCAGAAAGTGAGAGATATATCACAGGGAGTTCAGAAATGCATAATAAAGATGATGAAGTGTTTAGATTCTGAGTGAATGACTTACAAGAAAAGGTTAAAAAAATGAAATATGTATACAATTTAGTGAAATGAGGAAAGAAGGGCATTTTATTGCCTGGAAATATTCTGAAGTGTTAGCAGTAAGGCTAGCTGAGAAAATTAGACGACGGCCTGACAGGACATAGACAGCGTATCCAATTCCCTTCCCTAGTGGTACCCAGTTTTGGATGCACACCATAACCCAAGATCAGGAGAAAAATAGATGGTTTCTCTCTCTCTCAAGACCAGCTGGCACTGCACAGCCTTGGCGGGCCAGAGGTAAGTGAGTGAGACCTCTCTTCTGGAAACACAGTGCCAGAGTCTCTGGCAAAACCAGGTTTGAACTGCTGATTTCTTGGCACCTTCCCTGCCCTCAGGAGCTTCCTACAAAAGAAAGTCCCTCTAAGAGGGATACCTAGTCCTCCTGGAGGTCCTTGTTAAAACTGATAGCTCACACAGGAACTACATAATTCCACAGATCAATGTGAACAGGAATACGCTCAGAGCAGCTAATTACAGATGCCAGAGCCGGTGAGGTGAGGGACTGAGAGTGAATGAAGAATTAATATGAAGCTGATAGCAAGCGCGGATTAAAAACAACCATTGTCTATTTCACTCTCGTTTGGGGACTTGTAGCTAGGATCTGCTGTGCAACAGCCAGCACTGGGACAAATCAGGCAGCAAATGAACTTTGATGCCCCAGGAAAAAAAGCAAAGGTGAGATAGAAGGAAACCCAGAGAAGCATCTGGAATGCAAATTAGTGCCTCCAAAGCACTGTCTGTAAATGCCTGGCCTAAACCCAAACTAAGCCTGAGCATATCCCGGCTGACAACTTCATGTCCTTGCAGCATCAGGAAAAATGTTTCAACCTTTTGGACCCCAAATTCCCTAATACAACAATACTGATTATGAGCAGGCATTCTTCAAATGGTTGGCAGTTATCTACTCACAACATGCTGTGTTTCACTACCCCTGTCTACAGATGGAAAACTGAAGGTCAAAACAGATGAGCAGTATACAAATCAGTCAGACTTGTGAAGGACAGCCAGGTGTCATAGCCCTACCTGCAATTCCTGCTGAGTTACAGAGGCTCCCTGAGACTGGGAAGGAACTATAATACCTCCAGCTGTCACTGGGAATATGCTTCTGGGAGGCATGGTAGAGACTCTAGGACTTTAAACATCTGGACTGTCCCATCTGATTTGAGGCCACAGTGTTGTAGATGTTAAAGATTGTGCAGGTCTTCTACTTTATTCCCTTCTACCATGTGTCAGTCTGCCACCAGTTGCCAGTCAAGTTTAAGGGCATGTAGCCTGTGATGGAGGTACTTGTAAATGAACCTCCAGATCTGAGCTCCAGGCAGAGCCATAAAACATTGCAGACTTGGACTGCAGGAATCTCCAAGTCATCTTTCCAGTTCCTCAGAGCTTCTTTATCTGCACTTTCCAGTCTGGCCTCAAAAGCCAACTTTGTGATGGAATAAGCGCTGCAGGGCTTTGTGTTTTCCAAGGGAAAGCTTTGGGTTCAGCCCACTGCCCTAAAATCAAGCATTGTTCAGGATCTCACAAATTAAGTCTCAGGCTAAAAAGGGAGGTGAGGCCTGTGTACATATGGACATCCATAGGTCCTGACCTCTGGTAGATTCGCATCTGCCCACACCTACTTCCATGCAATCTAGCGATACCCATCTCATGCGTTATTAACTATCTTTATTCACAGTGTAGCTTTCAGCATGGCACACAAATTCAGCCTGAATCAACCACCTAATGCTTGTTAAGTGCCCCTCCTAGTGCAAAGACTACATCTCCAAATCCCACTTTGCAGGAGGGAGTCAGTGCACAGGCTATGCATGTGTGGGGTGTGAGGAGCCCATTTACAGCTGAAAACTGACTTGCTATGGGATCCTCAGCAAACTGCTTTTACCTACTTTCATCTGCTGACACAATATGATAATGATAATCAAGCAGGACAATAACTCTCAGTCACTCAGAAGGGAACTGAGAAACATAGCAAACATTTTATGAGACCTGAGTGAACATAAAAGTGCCTGAGCTCTTCTCCCCTTCCAGTGGTTACAAACTGAGGAAGAACCAAAGTGTCACTTGCTCTTCAACTTCCCATCAGTGCAGATGTGAAAGGCCCATATGGGATGTTCTCCAGTGCTGCAGTCACCCTTTTTGCCTGGTTTTAAACTGCAGTTGTGCCTACTTTCCTGTATCAGAGTCCAAAACCAGCTGGCCAGTTTTGTTACCTATTTCTGTCATTCTTGCCCCTTACCCATCTCCCCCATCTGGCATTTCCTAAGGGTATCTGCTGGTGAGGGACGCACAAAAATAGACCATCTATCTGCTGCTAAATCTCTCCAGCCAACCAGAGACAAATAAACAAAAGAAAAATCCCAGGACACCATCAATCCCGTTGCTACCTCTTCCCATACAAGGCAATCTTTTTGCATTTGTCTTGTGATCTGTATTATTCCTTCTTCCTAATCAAAAGGGAGAATAAAGGCCAGTGACAAGTGATGAGGAATCAATTACAGGGAGAGCGAGTGGTACCTTCTGCTGGCTGCCATTAAGACCAGAGCTGGCATTTCAAAAGAGTGGCACTCACACAAAAGAGCACCAGCTAGGCTGCCAGATACAGTAGCCCAAGGGATGCCTTTAAATGTTACCTTCTCATAACAAGAAAAGGTCTTCACTCAGTTTCCACAGGATGGGGACTTCACTGTTGCAATGAATTGCAGTGTAGATCCAGAAGGGCCAGCGCAGGCAGCAGTAGGAGGGAGGTAGGGTCTGTAAGGGCAGGGCCACTGGCACAGTCTGTGCAGGATGGCAGAGAAGGTAGAGGTTTCTTCAAGAGTTCTCTGCAGGGAAACTGGAGGGGGGGTCAATGCAGGGTGATGTGGGAAAAGGCTAAGACGCAGCTCAGTTTTTATGGCTCAGATGGAAGGCAGGCAGCTGGAGCAGTCAGGAAGCAAAGAGAGGATGTGGCACACTGAGAGATGGGGTGCCATGCCAAGTGCAGCAGAGCTTCATGGGATGGGTAGGGAAGGCTGTTGAAATCTACAGCCAGGAGCTGGGCTGGCTGCAGGCTGGAATGCAGCCTGGTCTCACTGGGACTCCCTGCTGTGCTCCTGCAGGATCCCTGCTCCAGCATGGGGCAATCTCAGGTGATCAGCTATTCACGAGAATTCCTGGCTGCAGCTGCAGTTTAGATTTGGCATCAACTGGGAATTCAAGGCTGAAAGCCCCCATGGAAATTCCCATGGCATTTCAACTGCAGACAAGACAGACTGAGATAAAAAGCTGATTGATTGCAAGAGATATGCAGTGGATGGAAAGAGGTACACAGTGAGGACTTAGACCTTGCATAGCTTAGCAGAGTCACCTGCAGATTCAACATGAGGGCTAAAACCAATCCAAGGAGAAATCAATCCAGGGAGAAAAGAGCTCTTACCTTTCTAACAGGGGCTCTGAGCGCTTCCTTAAGTGTTTAATGTTAACACACTGATCAGAAACTAAAAGCCCAAAGCTTAGTGCAGGCAAATCCCAGGAGCAAATGACAGTCTCTAGAAAGAATCTATTACTGTTTATAATCTCTGCAACAAAGACAGGTCTCTCCCTCTCTCATTTAAATGGATGTTAATGAATAGCAGTCAGTGTCAGGCTAGTGTTTTAGTTACAGAGCTGTGGGGGAAAGTGACTGCTCTGTGAGCTAGAAAGTAGAGTGTGGAAAAATAATTGTAGCACAGATAGAGATGGAGAAATAATATCAGCTGGTATTGACTCATAATTTCTAGAAATGGAAGTTGTCTTCATGCCATGATGGGATATATTTACTCGTTCACAGTCTCTCAGGATGCTTCATACATTTAACATATGTGCAGTAAGACAATTAAAGCCTCTGGGCTGCTTTGACTCCTGATTACAGAGAACTTTGTCTCTACATGTCTTTAACAGTTCTCAGTTTGGTGTGCAGAGTCCCCTGTGTCCAGTCACAGGGTCACTACATAGACCTCTTCCTGCAGCCACCACTTCACTAACTTTAAAGCAGGAGGGTTCAGAGAGCTCATCTGGGTCAGAGTTCGGAAAGCACCACTATCCCACTTCTACTCACAAGGCATCCCCACTGGGAAACTGAGCATGTTAAGTGCTGTGCTGCAAGTTGGCTAATTGCTGTGGGACACTGTGCCTCATTACAGTAGTGAATGAGAAGAGAGAAAGGGATCAGGAATTCAAGCCTCCAGTTCCCTGCTGTGGCTGGGACTTTTTAGGAATATAAATAATAATACGGTAAGTTTTGAGGGGCGGTGTTTCCCCTACAGTAAACCTGTGAAAATCTAACTACAGAAAATTTTCTTTGGAGTTTACAATAGATTTAAAAGCCCCCAAAGAAACAAACACATTTCCACCCCTGACCTCCTAAACCACCCTCAAATGAGGCTGGGCTTGAAGCAATATTCCCTAACATTGCAAAGTCAATTGCACAGATTGACCTATGATCCATCATTGTCCATCTCACCTGTCTGGCACGTACATGAATTTTGGGATGGAGGGAATGGGCCAGCAGAGAAGCAACAACACTGCACTCTGTGGATGGCTGGATGCCTGTATGGGTGGATGTCTGGGGGAGACACACTGGAGGTGGGGGACCTGGGGCCTGCAGACAGTGGGGTAAATGCAGTGGTATAGTCATGGTTTTTTCATGATGAGGAATGCAAGAACTAACGAGAGGAAGGCAGGCAAGCTACAGCTATAGCTCCTTCCTTCTAGCATATCCCCAGCTGTCTGTGTACATATAGAGCAGATGGTGATATGGCAAGAGCAGACTTGCAATGGAACTATGCTTGAGCTCCTCTGCTCATTTGATCCACAGTATAGTTAGAGAAACTGTTAGCATAGGAAGATGAAAGATAGAAGACTTCCATCTTTGATATTGTATTTATGGAACAAAATCCTGCCACCGCTTTTCATGGAAAATTCCCTCAGAGGTTGTTTGTGATCAGTAACAGGCTTTCTATGTGTGGACAACAAGATGTGGCTTAGGGAATTCAAAAGTGTGAGAAAAAAATCTTGACGCTTCATAACATTAAATTTGTACTATCTTGGAAGGACAAACGCCCATCTAATAGGCAGCCAGAACAGAGCAGAGGGAGGGTAGAGGAGGGGTGATTCATGGGTAAGTTCAGAGCTTGTCACTTTTTGGGGTCATGGCTGTGTATGAGCCCAGCGTTGCCTCTGACTGAGCTGCAGGCAGAGCAGGGGGAGCCCCAGGTGTTCGGCAGTGAAATGGACACTGCTGCTGTCATTTCTCTGCACAGCTGCTGGCAAGCAGGATGGGATGATGCCAATGGGGGCAGCTCCTTCCCTCTTACCTGTTGTAGCTCCTTCTCTCTTACCTGCTGTGCTGGGTACTATATAGAGAGGAAAGGCCAGCCTGGGGGAAAATCATAGAATGGTTTAGGTTGGAAAAGACCTTTAAGATCATGAAGTCCAACCATTAAAAATGAGAGTATGATTAGCGTAGCAAGAAGGAGACCATGTGTAGGAAACTTTCCTACCAATTTTGCAGACTCAAGAAGTAGAGTGAACCACAGTTCAGCTGTGAGGTCTGTTTGCTCCTTGTTCACCCTCTGTTTCGTGACATGCCCAGATGCCTCCAGGCAAATGCTCTTTCTCCTCCCAGCTTTGATAACTGACCCTTTCATCTTTGCCACCAGACACAGATGGGTCCTTTGCGGAATTCATGTGCTCAGCTCTCAGACTGAGAGCACGCACTGTGCTCTGCACTCTCAGACGAGCTGAAACAGAAGTCTGCTTCATAGACAGTGCCAGGTTTAAAAGAGCTCAACAGCCAGACAGGGGAGTCTGCCTGCCTGCCTCCCTTCTGTAGGCAGGCTTTGCAAAGACCTCAGCCAGAGAGGATGGAGACTCCCAGAGCCCCCAAAATACAAGTGGGAGGGCTCCTGACAAAAACCCTGCAGACACAGATGTATGTACACCAAGGAAAATTTTGCCTGTCTCTTCTCTATCTCTATTAACAATTTCTGTATTTCCCCATCATCACCCTGTCTGTGGTGTCTCAGTCCCGGGAGCCAAGCACAGGGCAGCTGCATGGCTGCAGGGCGTGGAGCAGATGGGCTGTTTCACTGTGATGCTGAAGCCAGTAAGACAGCAGGAAGGAGCAGCTGAGTTCATATATTCTTCCTACTGAACAGAAGACACCACTCAAAAGCTGTTCTCTGGCCTCCTCCTCTGCCTGACCCAAGGAGACAGTGAGAGGATGAATGGTTCAGGCCTAGGAAGTGATTTGCTGCACAAAGGCTCTTTGTTAGAGTAGGCTGTGTTCCCCGCTTTGAATCAGTATGCATTATAGCAAGACACTCCTTTCCCATTTCATGCCTGCTTGTACTTTCATCAAAAAACTTCAAGGGGACTAGCTGAGACAGTGAGACTCTCAACCTGGATTTGCAAACTCCTTCAGTTCAAGTGTTGGGGTGCCTATCATCCCTGTAGATCTCTCTTTGGGAGAGGAAGTCACCCCTAGAAGTGGTGGTGATGACTGATACTTGTTGAGCACTTTTTTTGTTTTCTGGGAATCATTTCCATACATTTTACAAAATCATGTCTTCTTGAAGCTCAAGTGCAGATTGGGATTGGTTGCATAAGTAATGCATGATGCTTTTGCACTCTGGCCCCATAACCTTTATCCTGTCAGAACACCTATGGGGGGTATCCAGATGTGCAGCTGGAATGACCAATAGTGGAACAGTTAACAGTCCACGAAGAGAACAGAATAGTAACAAGGGAGTGCTAAAGAAGTAGCTGGATATGCACTGAGTGCTCCTGTTTCCTCTTAAGTGTCTGTTAAGTTTGTATTTAGCAGTTTCAGGGTTGGAATAATTGATGCAGCACCTGATGTCTCAGGAGACAGTCAAGTCGCAGTATATCCTTGCGGCCCCTCAACTTTGCACAAGGTTGCTGCTGTGAGACAAGTCTGAATGGAAGGAGTCTTTGTTTAAAGCCTGGAGGAAGGATGGGGAGATCATAGCAACTTCCAACCAGAGGAGTAACAATGACTCATATCAGGTGACCAGGAGCAAAGATGATATGTAGGGATTCAGGGCATCTGCAAATGAATTGGTGCCAGTGTCTGTGCCTCTGACAACCTTCCCAACAAATTCTGTAGCAAGAATGTGACCAGACATTCAACTGGCAAGACAGAAGAAGAAGACTTTTGATGAAGACAGCATTTCAGTGGCTATCTGCACTGGGAACTCAATTCAGTGATGCACTCTTTGTGAGGAGCAAGAAAAAGTGGAGATCAGTGAACCCATATTCAACATACTAAGCAGAATGCCTGCAAACAACATGAAGACACAATATTTGCAGAATAAAAATGACATGTAGCCAATCCACATGTGAATACTTTCCCTTCTCTCCATGTTTTTTTCAGCTTTACGTGCCCTGCTCTTCGGCTTATGATAATTCAGTCCTACACGCCATATCAAACATACTGTTGATGCTCTTTGTAAGTAAACATCCAATGAAGGTATAGACACATAGTATTTACTGGGCTCCAGCAAAAGCAACTGAAGGAGTTTTCTGCCCTTGGTTATGCAGGAAGTTTGATTAGACAATGTATTGGTCCCATTGGGTCTTAATTAACTTTAAATCTATGCCTCTAATCCAAAGTTCACTGAAGTCTTTAGAAAAACAGTGACTTTAATGGTTTTTGGTTCAGAGCCACTCTATTGAACCTACAGAAGTTGAATGACACTTCACAAATATGTAGTTATCTTGCCAGATATTTATAATCCTTGCTCATGGTCATGGTATTTGATTAACTTCCCAAAAAACCAAGCAGATACTACTAGAAGAGACCACAATCTATCCAAAGGGTCCATACCATAGCCTACAGGAAGCTGCTGGATCTCTGAACAAAACATTAGTCAAATACATATTTATTAAAGGAGGAATGAGTAAAGCCATGAACCCATTTGAATAAGTGGAAAACGAATGAGTATTAAAAAAATTGAGTACATTTTTCATTTCAAACTCTTCACTTAACTCTAACTGCAACTTGTTTTCAAGAGCCTAGAGGGACATGAATCATATTCATTAGGAAAATCAGCTTCCCCTCAATCAATCCAGTGATGTAATCTCTACTGTGTAGAGTTATTGCTCTGGAGATAATGGTATGGACTTCAAGAACAATACTTCAAGAACAATACTTCATCCAATAGAATGCAGCTACCTCGAGGGCACCACCTGCACAACTGTGCAGTAGCAGGGTGCTGTGTTCATAATCGAAGTTTGGGTAGAAATGACAAAGCTACGATGTTGAATCTTACAAAAACAACATTTCTGTGGTTCAAACTGCTTTTCAATTGACATAACTGGTACTGGTACTGGTAACTGTGTGACCTGACAGCTCTGACTCCTGTTAGAAATGAGATGCAGCTACATGGTACCCACTGGCATGTGATCATCTACCACAGCCTTTGAGACACACACCTTTGCACTAGTTGCATTATCTGAGCTGAAGAAGTAAAGAAGCAGTTCACTTTGGCAAGCCTTTCAGATCTATGATTCCCTCTCAGCAGGAAGGCATCAGTGGTGACAACACCAGTGTAAGTGGCTGCCCACAACTCAATTACCTCTGTGAAACAGCTAATGGCTTGTGGCAAGTGATCTGATCAGGTCTCATTGTTTCCAGTGACTCAGAACCCAAATCTCTCTTCATCAGTCCCAAGCACTGTTGCTGATGCTATCTTAGAACAGAGTGGAGTAGGAGAGAAAGAGAAAAAAACAAAAGGGAAGAGAAGGGAAAGTGAAGTTGGAAAGGACCTACAACCATCAACTAGCCCAACTGCCTGGCCACTTTGAACACCTCTCGAGGAAGCCTTTTCCAGTGTCTGACCACCGTCTCAGTAAAGAAATTTGCTCTTTCCCTGATGCAGTTCTGAACCATTCCCATGTGTCCTGTCACTGGATACCAGGGATCAGCACCTTCCACCCACTTTCCCTCAAGAAGCTGTAGAGAGCAATGAGTACTTTACAATTTCATTGGAAGCTTCCCATCTTGATTATACATAGGCTAGACTTAGCTGGAGTGGTCAGATAAGGTCTGTCAACATTGGAACAACCACACCTTTAAGTCTTCATAAGTTTCATAGATGCTGGACACATGCCAGCAAATAAGCCACCTGCCTGATTTCTGGGAGAGGAACTGGTCAAAGTAAGACCATGACACTTCTAGTGCAGAAAGGAGGCTCAAAGTACAAAAACTGCAAGCCAAGAGCAGGGTCTTCAAACTTGGCATTCAATCAGGCCCAGCTCTTGAAGACTAAGACTTGCGAGTTTCACTACAAAAAGCAGCTGAACAGTCCCATCTTAGGAGGTACCCCAGGGCAAGGAGGGGTTTTTGCCTTCTCCCCTCTCTGAGGCCAACCATCATAAAACTGCGTGCAGTGACTACCGCTATTAAATACATAGTTTTAAAAGGGTCTATCAAGAGGAGGTATCCACATGCCTCTGAGCAACCTTCATCCTGTGACCTGACCATGAAGATGTCTTTTGCTGCAGGGTCTGTAAGAGCATCCAGCAGGGAGCAGGAGGAAGTGCACACTGTAAGCTGGTTACCAGTTAGGAGACATGAGAAAAAGGTGGTAGGGGACTGTGGTGGGAGCAGTCCATATTCAGCTTGCCTCTGACCAGGACACCCAGGTCTCTTTCCATGGCACTGCTTTCCAGCATCTCATTCCCCGGTCTGTCCATACATCCAGGGTTGCCCCATCCCAGGTGCAGAATCCGGCACTTCCCCTTGTCGAACTTCATACGGTTGGTGATTGCCCAGTCCTCTAATTTGTCGAGGTCTCTCTGCAGGGCCTCCCTGCCTTCGAGGGAGTCAACAGCTCCTCCAGTTTTGTGTCATCTGCAAACTTACTTAGTGTCCCTTCCAGTCCCATGTCCAAGTAATTTATGAAGATGTTGAAGAGCATAGGGCATAAGACCGAGCCCTGCAGAACCCCACTAGTGACAGGTCTCCAGCTGATGTTCCCCCATTCTCTATTACCCTCGGTGCTCAACCAGTGAGCCAATTGCTAACCCACTACATGGTGTGTTTATCCAGCTGTGTGATGGGCATTTTGTCCAGAAGGATCCTGTGAGAGACAGTATCAAAAGCTTTACTGAAATCCAAAAAGATCCAAAAATGAACTGGCTTCCCTTTATCACCTAGGTGAGTTATGTTGTTATGAAAGGAAATCAGTTTTGATAAGCAAGTCTTTCCTCTCAGGAAGCTGTGCTGGCTGCGACCAGTGACAGCGTTGTCTTTCAGGTGTTTTTAAATACTTCCCTGAACAATCTTCTCCATTAGTTTTTACCAGGCACTGAAGTGAGACTGACAGGTCTGTAGTTTCCAGGGTCCTCCTTCCTGCCCTTCTTGAAAATTGGGACAACATTTGCTAGCTTCCAGTCAGCTGGGATCTCTCTGGAATCCCAAGACCATTCAAAAGTCATCAAGAGAGGTTGTGTGATGACATCAGGCAGCTCTTTGAGGATTCTGGGATGAATCCCATCAGGCCCTATAGATTTGTAGGGATCCAGCTGGAGCAGCAGATTCTACACAATTTCAGGGTCGACTGGGAGTTGATCATTTTCGCAGTCATGGTCCAACAGCTCAGGGCACCAAGACCCCCTTGGCCCGTCAGCTGCATTGAAGACAGAGACAAAGAACACCTCTGCCTTGTCTCTGTCCCTGTTTGTGAGGTGACCATCCTCATCCTGTAACAGGCTGATGGTATTTCTATCCTGCCTATTGCCATTAATGTATTTGAAAAATCTCTTTTTTATTGTCCCCCCATTTCTCATCAGCTTCAACTCCTGTTGAGCTTTGGTCGCACAAATTTTCTTCGTACAGCTGTAAGCAACGTCTCTGAATTCTTCCCATGTCACTTGACCTTGCTTCCTCTGGGCATACACCTTCCTTCTTTGCCTTATTTCCAAGAGAAGATTCCTTTTCAGTCAAGCCGACCTTCTGCCTTGTCTGCTTGACTTCTGACATTTGGGCATTGCCTGCTCCTGTGCCCTTAGGAGGTGATGTTGGAAAAGTGACCATCACTGCTGGACCCCAGCACCTGCAAAAATGTTTTCCCAGATGACCTTACTTACTAATTCCCTGAGAAGCCTGAAGTCTGCTCTCCTCACATCCAGACTTTAGGTTTTGCTGGCACTTCTCCTGTCAACAGAGATCTTAAATTCAGTCTTTTTCTGGTCACTGTGGCAGACAGCCACTAATCTCCACTTTGCTCACAAGATTCACTCTGTTGATAAGCAGCAGATCAAAGAGGGTAGTTTTCCAAGTTGGCTTCTTTAGGACCTGTTCCATAAAATTGTCATCCAGATATTTTAGGAATCTTCTGGTCTGGGCTGTACCAGCTGTGTGGTGCTCCCAGTTAATTTCTGGCAAATTGATGTCCCCCATAAGAACAAGGGCAGTTGATCTGGAAGTGTCTCTTAGTTCCTCAAAGAATAATTCGTTGTCATCATCGTTCTGGCTGGGAGATCTATAGCAGACCCCCACAATGACACCCACATTATTTGTTTGCCCCTTGATTCTTATCCAGAGGCTCTCAATTGTGCCATTGCCAACTGTGAGCTCCATACGTTCTAATCCTTCTATTACACACAGTGCCATCCCTGCACCTCTTCTGCTCTGTCTATCCCTCCTGAAGAGCCTGTAACAACAATCCAACAGGGCAATCCTGTCACAGGACTTATCTCACCAGGTTTCAGTTATGCCAGTGATGTCAAAATGCTGGGACCAGACCAAAGCTTCAAACTCCTCTTGTTTGGCAGCCCCTGGAAAGGGAGGAAGAGGAGTCTGATGGCTGAAGCAAGGACTTGAGGATTTGCTTCCAGCTGTGATGCTGACTCTCCCACCCAACCTGACAAAAAGGTTTTTTGAACTTGGCAGACGGTTGCTGCCTGCCATGGCTAGTTTCCTCCCCTGAGGAAAGCAAGCAATTCCTCATTTGATGCATCTGCACCAGGTACAATGTTCCTGAATGTCTGAGACTTCTTTCCTTCCCCTCCCTCTGATTTTTGTGTTTAGGCAGGCAGGATCATAGGGCAATGTGAATGCTTGCTCCAGAGGGGGCCAGAGGAAGAAAAACCGATGACCAAATAACTTCAGAAGAACGGGAATTGCCTTCAGGGGGCTCCCCTTCATCCTGCGTTCTCATCAGCTGAGAGATATTCAACATCGTCCTGCTCTGCTAGTCGCTGAATATTTTATGCCATGGCTACAACCAGTCCATTTGTATTCTGTTTCTCTCTTTCGTCATATCTATTATAAACGAGTAGTGTCTGGGAACTCTCCCAGGGAAGATTTGCCTGGATGGCTATGGATATTTTATAGTCAAATTGTGAGAGTAAACTAGCTTTCAAGTTCTGTAGAGGGGGGAAAAAAGGTAATAAAAGGGTTATTAAAAAAATAAATAAATGTCGGGATTTTATATGGCTTCTGTCCGTAGTGACAGAGCTTTGGTTTGCTCCAAAATGGAGCTAGGGTTGCTAGGAAAAGCTTGGGCTGGGAGATACCCTCTTGCAGGCACTGTCTGCCAAGAGAAACAATCTGATACGCTCTTGCTAAGTGCTACGGTTGGCTCAGCAGGGCTGGCACCTGGCTCAGTAGGACTGTGCTGGCACTAGGTGAGCCAGGGGTTGGGGCCATGACTGGAGGCATCAGGGATAGCCAGATATGTGGGAAGCAAGGCATGGCTCAGGATTGTAGCAACCCCATCTTTACCTTCATAATGTTGGATATGTGATACGGGTAGGAGGGCAGGGTCTGTCTCCTCATTTGACAGAGGGTCTACTGAGTCCTACACTCTCCTCTAACCCATGGCTAAAGAAGAAACGCTGAATAAACTTGCTTTACCCTAAAAACTCTGAAAGGACTTCAGCCACTAGGGGTATCAAGCCTGGTACCATCCAAAAAATGTACAGCTTTCTGGAAGGGTTTCACAACTTCCATACAAGCAAAACCAGCCAGGGAGTAATCAACATGCATTAGAAATTTAGATCGAGGTGGTGAAACAAGCATGTCCCGAACGTGGGTTTATTTGTGCACGTGCAGAGATGAGGAGAGCTATACCAGAGTGTTGCCAGTGTGGCAGTAAGGAAGAAGACCAAGTAGCATAAGAGTTAGTAATTATCACAGTGGGAATTATGAAAACCAGACAAGTTCCGATTACTAGGCATTCTGATTTTTCCTGTGGAGGTCTCAGTTTCACCCTGCTGCCACAATATGTAGAAGAGAAGCCAAAATGGTTACAGAATATTGTGACCGGCACTGAAAGAAACTCCAGTGTTGAGCAGATACAAGATACCGAGTTTCAATCTGCAAGAGATACATAGTGGGTTTGCTAGACCGAGTCACGTATTGCACATATTCACGTATTCTGGGACAAGAGAAAAAGAACATTTTCTCATTTAGTTCTCTTTCATTCTCTGACTCTATCTAGTCAGTCTAATTTTAAAATAATTTATTCCCTCTCAGCTCAGCAGCACCCATACTGGAAATAATCATTTGACATTAGAGTCTATCCACCTTGCACAAATTTATCAGCCCCTTTGTGCAACAAAAGCAAAATGGAGAGCAGGCAGGGGCCACAACATTAGGTATGAAGAGAAAAATCAACAGATGTAAAAGGCATCTGAAGCTGAGAAACAGAAAATGGCACTTAGTGGCTTTCTTAGATTTTGGGAGTTACTGTAGCTTTTGCTCTGGGTAATTTGGTGGTGGAGCAAATGAGTAAAGAGTTAAAATGCTAAAAGCAAAAAACCCATAATGAATTGATTCCCTGGTATGTCCAGTTCATCCCATTTCCAGACAGACTGCCCAATGAGAGCTGTAAAACAGAGCTCTTGTCCAAAAGCAAGCAAAAGTTGATGGTTTTTACTTTACCTGTGAATGAACTTGGGATATGACACACAGTTGTATTTTCAAAGCAAAGAAAGCAAAAGAGGCCTCCTCTCCCTACATCTTTCCTTGCCAGTCTCCCACCAGTCTGGTCCAGTCTTCACTGAAATTACAAAAAATGAGACCCCTCTCCAAGCCTCCAGGACATGCAGGAATTAGGCAGCAGAGCTGACTTACCATGAGGGCTAGCTGCAGGAACATGCGAGTTTGCCAGACATCATTAACAGCTGGACTCGGTCAGCTAAGCGGGACCAGCAAGTTCAGGAAAACCTGGTGTGAGCCAACATTGACAGTGCTCTTCTGCCTGAGCATCCTGCCCCTGCCAGCTTGACTACAGCATGGAGCAGCCTGTCTGCAGGGGAAATAGAGGTGTGTGCAAACACCTTTGACCTAGTCTGACCCCTCAGAAGAAAGACACAGACGGAGACCTGCTCAGTGAACCACAGACCAGCCCCTAGCCCCCAGCACCCATGGTTGTCAGGGTTTCAGCCTTGCCCAGATTTTGTAGTTAAACTTCTCAGTTGTGCCACAAGTGAACAGAAATGTGGTGACCAGACTCAGGAGTGTATTTCCTCCCAGTGACATCTACAGTGCTGAGCAGAGAGCTGTTAATTAACCCCGTTTATTGAAGGGCAGACACATTCCTGCCTGGGCCCTGATTTTTCAGTCAGGCTCCAGTCCAGCAGGTGATTAATAACCCAGTGTGCTGTGGGAAGAGTGCATCTATTATTCAAATTAATGAAATTATAATCAAGAGGTGACAAATTAGCAATTGCTCCTTGACTGGATATGGAAACTCATTAGTGTGCCAGGCATTTCTGGGGTGCTCGCTGCATTCACAGGCTTACAGTTAGAGAAAAGGGAGTCGGGCAGACCAGACAGCCCCTTGGTACAGCTGGGGGAACACACATCTTGCCCACCCTAAAATAGCTACAGCCACTGCAGAGTTCTCTGGTCCCACAAGACCCCTTAACCTCCACCTCTTCTTCATTGGACAGACTGATTGCAAGGTACTGCCCCAAGGACGGGCTGCAACAGTCTCAAAGCCCTGACACTGCTGGGCTGTGTTATGGGACAAGTATTTGAAAGCAACACCCCACCCCGGTGCTGTGAACACTGGAGTAGAACTCCTGCCCTCCTGAATCGCTGGTTGCAGGCACAGGTGGTGGAGTGAGAGGCTGGAGATCTTCCCCAACAGCCTGCTTAAGGCTGGGGTTACCCTTCCCTGGAGGGTACTCACCGATGTGCTTCCCATACATGTGGTAGTAGAAGGAGACACAGTAGTACTTGGCAGTAATGTTGTAGAGGGGGCTGATGAGCCGGGCTTTGTCTCCTGTCACCCGGGGCCGGGACGCCTCAATGAACATGTAGTAGCCTACAGAACAAGAGAGAAAGGTGGGGAAAGGCAGCATGCACTGTTTCTCCCTTCTTGAAAGCAATGGGAAGCCAGTGGCTGGGAAACTACTCCTCCTCTGGGAGACATGGCCTTGCTCTTCCCAACTGCTCTGCATCCAGTGTGATCCTGGCCAGAGACACTTGCAGGATGTCTGCAGTGCCTCTTCTGCCTTTACAGTATTTAGGGGAGAGCGGGAGAGATGGGCATCTGCAGACCGGCGCTGTGAGCGCCTGCAGCAGGTGAATCCCTGAACGTGCACACACACACATCTGTCTGTGTGCAAAATGAGCCTTCCTGCTGCAGCACAAGGACCCCAGAACTGACTCCATGGTGTAAGGAGAAAACCAGAAAGAGAAGGCAGAAAGCATTCCCAACTAATTTCTCCCCCTCAAGCAGAGAGAGAGAGGATTCGGTATATCTGGCCTAAACAATATTGTTGTCTAAAGAGAACAATACTAACGTAGTAGTTAACAGCCCAGGGAGGAACAGATTAGCTATTTAACTTGTTGACATAATTTTCAATGCTCAATCAGGTCGGTGTACTGAAAACTAATGGGAAAAGCCATTTCCTTAGCTGGCCATTGGATATTTCCCATTTTTTTTGGAGTTCAAAGATATGTACTTGCATACAAATTTACTTTCCTCGTTAGAGAAAGGTGGAAATAATATCCAGCTAAAACAAGAGCATGTGCTCCATTCACAGCTAGCATGAGCAATACATAACACCAGTCTCCTCCAGCTACGAGGTGAGGTGACTCCTGTCTCTCATCCTCCTGCTTGGCACTAAGAAGATCTGTTTGCCTCCCTGAGACCTTCTTTGAGGAAAGAGCTGGCTAAAACCAGCAGAGCCATTTCTAGGTGTTAGAGATGTTCTCGTACTTGTTTATCCTTTTTTAACTTCAAAACAAGCATCAAACAGTACAAGGGCATTAGGCAGCAGGCAATTAGCTGGTAACAAGAACTAATGCTCACACTATTCCCTTCAACAAAGTCGTGGGTGTTTTAATTGTGTGTTTAATGCCAATCAGTAACATGCAAATTAACTGCCTGCTCCCTGCACCCTGCGAGGAGGAGAAGTGTGCTGTGTGGAAAGCAGATCAGCCCTCCACCAGCTCCCAGAGCCGCAAGACTCCTGACAAGCAACGGCGTGCATCTCACCCCCCAGCCAAGCTGGAAGAAACCCAGATGTGTGCCTACCCTCCGGCGTACCGCTGATGTCCGTGGGGGGCCCGGTGTTGACGGTGCGCTTGGGGTTCTGGGTGAGGGCATTCTGCCGGGTCCAGTCAAAGTTGTCCATCTTGTCCTGCATGAAGCCGCAGATCTTCTCGTCCTCAAAGCGGCAGGTGTTATCTGTGGGGAAGGAAGGAAAAGGGCTGGTCAGCTGCTGCTTTTCAAACCTCGTCCCCAAGCTGCCTGGGTGCTCGCAGCACTGCTACGTCCCTGTGTTGAGCCGGGGGCAGATGGACAGCCCTCGACCTCAGGAGGAGGCTGAAAAGGAATGTATCACAGAAATCACAGAATGGGTTGAGTTGGAAGTGACCTCAAAGATCATCCAGTTCCAAACCCCCCGCCATGGGCAGGGCTGCCATTCACTACATCAAGTTGCTCAGGGCCCCACCCAGTCTTGCCTTGGACACTTCCATAGATGGGGCACCCATAATATCTCTGGGCAGCCTGTTCCAGTGCCTCACCACTCTCTGAGGAAAGAATTAACTCCTAACATCAAATCTAAATCTCCACTCTTTTAGTTTAAAAATATTCCCCATTGTCCTATCACTACCCATGATATATCCATGATTAGTATTATTATGGAAGGGTTAATGCAGTCTGATGGATGTGATGGTCTGACAAAATAGAATAAAGCCAATATAGCTAAAGTGAAAGAGAGCTTCTGCTGAGAGATCTGAAGGGGCAAATGTAGAGGAGGGTAAAAAGAGCACTGAAGGCAAACGGGCTACAAGGGCTTTTATATCAGAAAAACTTGATAGTAGAATAATTTCCCCAGGAGAGAGGAAAAAGCGCCAGCAGATGACCCCCCTTTAGGCTATATATTTAACTAAACTATGACACACATGAAAAAAAATCAGCTGTGGAGAAGAGGTCAGCTCAGTGTGACAAATGTGTCATTTGGCTAGAGTACATCCAATTTATATCAGCTAAAAGGCACATTTGATTTTGAGCTTATGCTGGTTCCCCTAACAAAATAAGTCATGTAGGTAAAAGATTTTCATGTAGGATCAGCCACATGTGCAATAGGGCTCGCTTTTATTACTACCACAAGACAGTTACACCCTACAGCAATATTGTAAGACAGGTGAAAAATCTTGTGCATAGACATAAACCAATATGGACTTGCAGAGACTGGAATGAATAGGACATAACAATGCTGAAGATTGTGACTTTTGTGTTAAAAAGGTAGTTCTTGAGTCACAAAAACAAAGGCCAAAGACCAGCTTTACGCTGCTGATGCAATAGGAGAGGGATGGATGAAACAGGCAGAAAAGAAAGAGAAAAGAGGTCCAAGACCCAGAATGAAAACTGCTCTGTGTTTTGAGAGGTCCCTGGGTAAAAACTCGAGCTGGGTGGAGAATGGGATGAGCATGGATCTCAGACGCTGCAAGTGGTCATCCAAACAGATATCAAAAGTCTGTACACCCCTGCCATCCCTGTGGCAGGGATTTGGGTTCCACCTTCTTGCCTGTCTCTTTCCAGCATCCCACCAACGCAGTGAGGAAAGAGGAGGCAGCCTTCTGCTGTGGTCAGCAAAAATGTCTTTGCTAGCATAGGCTAGACACTGTGTGGCAAGCCAAGGGCTTGGTTCACAGACCAGGGCAGCTGGGTTTTCCAAAAATTCAGCGGGGAAATGCCTCTCTTTTGCTCTGCACAGCCATCAGGAGCTTGGCTGGGCTGGCCACTTAACTGCTGATTAACCCTGGCTAAGTGCTTTCCATTCAATCTGCTCATTTCTAATTAGCATCCAAATCCAAATTAGCCACTGCTCTGCAGTGCCTAGCACAGGGGTGGAATGGCATCTGGAGCTGAAGGAGAAGGGAGGAGTGCGGAGGAGATGATGGGGCAGATGCTGGCGGATGGGCTGAGACAGGGTAACTGCGTGGGATGGGGGGGGCATTTTTCATTCCCCAGCACAGGGAAATGGAAAGAGAAGAGTGGAAAAGCAGCTTCTAAGGATCCTTCTTCAGCTCTCATGGCCGAGAGAAGGGAGTTCATGATTGTACCAGATAGCCAGTGGTCTTCAAAGGAGGGGCTGGAGCCCACAAGCTTGCTGATATTGCTGGGTTGTGTAATACCCCTGTTTTCTCTCTGCTGGACCAAAGACAAGCATTTCCATGACTTCAGCTCATGGGTTGCCAGCTGCAGTTAGAAGACACAAGTTTTCTCCTAGAATGGCATTATCCTACACAGCAGAATCACCATGACTCTCCTTTTGCAAAGGGACTGGGATTGTTTGCAGTTCTGACACTGTGATACACATGGACCTTCAGAGAAAGGTGACATCTTTCTCCAGCACAAAATTACCTTAACAGGGAATATCAGGTGTAAAGCAGAGCTGGAAGCTGTAACACAGAGGTCAGCCAGGCAAGTGATTGAGAGGGAACAAACCCACAAATGAGGAGGCACAGACGTCGAAGGAGAGGCAGATTAAGGAGAAAGCACAAGCTCAGGTGGAGATCAGAGAGAGCTGTGCAAGACAAGAGGACTGAAGACAGTATTCTCAGCTTAGCACCAAGGTCTGGTTGTACCAGCTGATGGACTACTGTGCCTCATTTGTAAGAAGCCCCACACACCTATGGGATGAGACTGCTCAGAAAAGATGACTTGAAAGCCCAAAGAAAACTCTTTTAATGTCAAAACAGGGTCCCGATTGCATCCGCTGCTCTCACTCAAATGCAGCTAATTCCAGAAGGCAATGCTTCTAGCAGAGCACATAAAATAGAGAACGGTCCTATGCACCATGGATCAACCAATGCTGTCGCGTAACTGACAACATGATCCAGCTTATGTGCAACACCACTTGCTGTGCGGGAGTTTATAACTACAGCACATTACCTCTGCTTAGCTTGGCAGCTCAAGGCACTTTGCAACAACTAATGAACAAGGCTTCTTAACACCTCTATGGCATAGCAATGCTTCTTTCTATATATCTCCTGCCTTACACATGGGGAAATAGATGCCCAAAATGTGCCTATAGATAGGCACATTTAAGGTCACAGCAGGCAGTATCTAAGCTGGAAACAGAACCCAAGTGCTCTGACTCCCAGTCCTTTGGTTTAAAACAAGCCACAGGAAGGCAAAGCTCTGTTGTTTCTCCGAGCTAGAAGTGGAGGTGCCATGAATAACTAGGAGATGTTCAATGTGGTTTGGGACACCACCAGCACATCACCTCTGTGTGGTTATCAGCAAAGCTTGCCAGGAGATAACTGGAAGATCCAGCCAAAAGAAAGACGTTTAAATGGCTTGCTGTGTCTCAAGAGGCCACAAAGGTGACCTGACTGATGACCCCAGCTGTGTGAAGTAAATCTTCTTGAAGATTTACTCCATCTGCCAGGGATCCTGGCTCAGTACCATGGTGCAAAGTGGTGCAATTAAGAAGTGGATTTAAACATTGAAGACAGAATTTGTTTTCTGGATTGTTATATATGAGGTGGAGGTGGCAGAGGAGCTGGTTCCTCAAAGGCTGTCTTCACCAAACAGATTTCCTTGGTAAGTTTTGCAGTGGAGGCAGCTCAGTGCAGACATATTTGCACCTGGTTACAGACCTCTCCATGCATTCCCAGGGGAGAGATCCTCTGCTGTGGCTATTAGCATTTCTTGTTGCTTTGCCTTCTTGAGGAATATAATGGAGATTTTCCTTTCAAGTCCTTAGGGGGAAACCATCCCTGGTTCTGAAATGCTGATGCCAGATGAATACAAAAAATAATAATCCTATTCTAGCTGCAGCCTATGGGTGATGGAGTGCACTTGAATAAAATTGCCTGCATCATTTAGCTGTGGTCTGAAGACTGAAACTGGCTTAGTGCATAAAGAAACATGCTCCAAGCCTCGGCTCCGTTGCAGACCTCTTGACTGACCCACAGGCTATCACCTTCTCTTTGGACATCTGTTTCCCCACCTAGAAAATGAAGACAATGAAAACTGTATTGAGACCTCAAAGTACATTGTGAACTAAGCAAAAACATTTAATAGTCTCTTCCATTGTAATTTTCTAGAGCATTAATCACCAGTAATGGAAGAAAGCTTCACAACAACGTAACTGGATAGGTCATGCTGGATTGCTGTCTGGTTTAATATCTCCATCTGCAACAAGGGGATAATATGGTCTACAGAATTCTATTTGCCATTACGATACAAAAAATTGTCACCTTTTTTAACCTTTGCATTACACACATTCCTGAAGGATGGGTACAGATTTGAGTAATCCAACTCTACACAGGAGGCTGGCATCTCATTCCCACATGTTCATACTCGAGCAACAACCTTAAATTCCTCTGGACTGTGAGGCATTATCAGAGACAGGACACACAAGCGCTAGATGGTAAGCAACGAACCACGGTAATCTACAACAACCAGCATTTGGCACAGATCACCACCCACTCTGCTTGTCCATGGTCCCAAAACGTTTTAGCACCACACAGCCAGACTGCAGATACATGAGAAACAATGTTGCTGCTCTGGAAGGGCAAGACACACTGGCCAATAGAAAACTAAATCAGCTATCCAATATACTTCTTAATGACCTCATCACCAAGATCCAAAGTTACATTTGGCAGAACCAGGGGAACCAAACCACTCGGTGCTGATGAGCTGGAACAGTTTGTGGGGCAGCACTGCAGCATTTGGGTTAGAAAGCAAAGGTTATATCCAAATGAAATTACAGGGGAGAAGTTAAAAGGACAGAGCAGATTCTCCAGCACCAGAATTTATTCATGACATTAAAATAATCAGTATTCTAAGAGAACTTTAAGATAATTCTTAGGCAGTTTCTTTAAATATAAACTCTGGTTTTTAGAACTAGATCAGCTAAATTTTAAGTCAGCCTTACTGGTAACCTCTAAATATTAGAAATCCTCAATGTCTTTTGTTCACTTCCTCTGCTTTTCTTTTGCTTTTCCTTTAGAGCCCTGTACCTGGCTCTGTAACCATGCCACACGCATGCCTGCCCCAATGTTATTAACATCTTATTAAGCTGAGAGAGAAAATGCATGAAGAAATAATTGTATTAAGTGACTCTCAGAGTTTGTAAATTAATCACCATTGTGCATGCCCTTGGATCAGGCTGCCAGAGGCATTAATCATCTAATCTTTGCTTTTCACTTGAGAGTTCTCAATGTTTGCTCCCAGAATTTGACTGGGCAGCCTAGCATGAACTTTTCCCTAGGGGCGGTGGTAGCAGAGGAACTAGGAAAAGAAGAGGTAGCAGGAGGGATTTCCTGTTACTGGAATGACAATCTGAGAACTCAGCTGTGGTCCAAAGAAAGAGCTAAGAGCCTTTGGGCTCATATTTACTAGCAGCTGGTCTGAAAGGAAGGGTCATATCTGAAATCAAGTGCAGTAGGTCCCATTTTAGGCAGTCAGTCTCAAGATGTGAACTCATGGGCAAGACCCACATGACTGGCCCAGAGGTCCCAGTATCCACCAGAGGCTGGGCAACTTACATCAAGGTGAAATCATAAGTGTTGGGTTTACTGTGTGAAAATACATGCATGGCTGTCATCCTCCACCATAGGCAAATTTAATGCAGTTGTTCTGGACTCAATCAAGCTGCCAAAGCAGCCCCAGGCAGGCACTCTGAAGGTTCATCTTACCAAGACCCCAAGAGATTGGCACAATCAGGACTGAAGTTGCTCTGGCTCTACCAGTGCTTTATATAGTGTAAAAGCAAGTGGCAAAAGGCCAGATTTTGTCACTTCAACCTGCAGGCTGGGATGCTTGCCTCCTCCAGCAAGTACCAAGAGACATACTCTGGACTAGGTCCCAGGCAATATGCTCCATGGTTCCCAATGAGTCTTCTCTGGACAATATTTAAAGAGGATCAGGAAGTGGAGAAAAGTAAGCAAATGGAATATGGAATTAGAGCGACAAATCCCTCTAACCCTGTAAACAGCTCCTACTCTCAGGCAGAGTATGGCTCATCAAACCATCCTCAGAGTGTGAGCTTGCAAGAATTAACACCTCATGGCTGCCTTAACAAGACAATCTCATATCCTGATTTTTGGCTGCCTTCTTCTCACTGCTACCCTGCAGTGCAGCTGTAACACTTACCTACACATAGACAGAGTAATACATAAAAGGACTGAATATGGAACCACCTGCTCCCCATGGACCATTAGCAAGTAGTCTGCCCTTCTCTGCTCAAGAGCTTTGCCTGGGCTTATATATATCCAGCAACTGAAGCAAAGGGACTTTGTTTCATCCCCTGAAGATCACTCCACCACTGCTTACAGCAATCTAGAAGTCCTCTTTCCTGCTCGATGGGCACCATCACATTCATGTTAAAGACCATCATTCTGAGACATTGTGTATTCTGCTCTCAAACTCAATGGGAACTCTGGGAACTCAACAAAGATGGACCTGCATCTTGGCAGGAATGACTGAAAGGAAAATAAGCAAGTTAACAATGATGACACTGGAAGGGAAAAGAAAGGGACTGTGTTCAAGAAGTTTCTGAGAGGAACCAGATCTGAGCTGGACACAGCTCCATACTAGCCTGCAGAGATATTAAGTGAGATCTTTTCTGGTCAGAAGAGGAGGGGAATATACATTCCTAAACATAGATTATTTTAGGGAACATTTAATAACCTTCTTACTGGAAGCAGACTGTTCATTTTAAGGGAGGGTGGTTTCAAGATCACAGCCTATCCAGTCGCAGAGACACCAGGTGTGAATGAGAGGCATATCTCTAGTGTTTATCTCCTGGCAATAATTTGAGGTGCAACAAATGGCAGTATTTACTGGAAGCTTTAGCATATGCAATTTCATCCTCTTTTGGGGAAAAAGGTTTGAAAAAGTCAGCTGTGTGTTCCAGTTGTTGGTTTGCCTTATCTGCTGGAGTACTTGACTAATATGCATTACATTCAAAACATAAACACAAAGGTGTTGTTGCTTACCTGTTGGGTTGGGATAGTTGATTGCTGGAAGAGGAAACAGAAAAACAAGTCAGAACAGCTCGTACTTCCTCAAATCACAAATCACAATCAAACTCTGAAAATAAAACAAACATATCAAGAAAGGTCACAGACGCACAAGTCTCCTGGCAGCATCCCTGTGAAACAGCAGTGCTCAGTGTTTGCCTTGGTGATTGAAAAAGATGCTAACGCTCTAATCCAAGCAGCAACAGACCTTAAGAAACCCCCACCTAAGGAGTGAGTGATCCTGGGATTACATTGGGGAACCCTTCTGGCAACCCAAGCAGTTTCCTTCTGGAGCACCCAGTGCGATAGCACCCACTTAGACACCAAAGCTTGGTATCTAAGAGAGAAATCGAAACAGTTTGACACACTGTGGAAGTTTAAGATGACAGGTATGCTGAGGGCAACAGACATGTTTTCAGTCCACAGGATAAGAGGACTGTATGCAATCATGCAAACATAGGAGGAGACGGGTCTGTACTTTCTGCTGAAATATAAGGTCCAAACTCCTAATGGTAATAAAGAAATCACAGAGTTGTGGAAATGGAGAGAATTCTGAGCTGATGGGATGCTGGGTCGAGAAGTATGGTCAATGTGTATCAATGGGATGGTTTGGGAGTCGTGGTATTGGATAGAGCTACAGATTTATTAGTGGTTAGTTAGGAAAGGAATCATGCATTCAGCTCTGGAAAGAACTGAAGCCTTCTGAAATCCTCTTATTTTTATGGGATTGTGACTAATACATAGCATCCACTGGCTGTCCTCTAATACACCACTGTACCATGGGAAACTGCAGCATGGCCTGATGGGGCACTGAGGTTTTGGGGGTCTTCTGCCCACAGAGTGGAAAGTGTGAGTCAGAGCTGTTGAGTGATGGTTCAGTGGAGACTGACCCTCAGAAGTCTCTATTTAGTGCTCTGCATTGATGGCAACAGCCAAAATACAGTGAAATGTGATAGCACTGTGCTATCAAAACTCCTCAGCGCAGAGAGGTCCACCCAAGGGTGACAGAAGACCACATCTATTCAGGCCCATGTCCCTAGGCCTGGGGCTCAGACCTGTTCTTGTAGCCAGGACCGAGGAAGAGACACCTACGTTCCATGTACCGGATGATGCGGGCAGCCATATCTCCAGCCCCAAAACTGGTGATGGGTGTCAGGCGAACTTCATAGCTCTGAGGCACTTTCAGGTTGGGCAAGATGTGTTCCAGCAACAGGCCTTTCTCCATTTTCTTCACAGGAATGAAGGTTTGGATGGTGCTTCTCTGAGACAGCTGCATAGAAAAAGAACCCACAGTGTTATGAGAATCCTGAAGCTGGAAAGCTGAGCAATCCTATCCACCATCTAACATACTATTCCACCTGTTCCTATTGTTGCCGTGGGAGTTAGGTGCTGAAAAAATCTCCGGAGCAGTTAATTAGGGGTGAGATAAGAAAGGGTTTATTATGCCAAGGCAAAGATGTTACAAGACGCTCGCCGGCAGTGCCTGAGATGTTACATTTTATAATACCATCCATCCAATCCCAGATGTTTCCACCCTGTGGCCTTTACTCCGGTCTGCCCGGGGTCCACCTCCTGAAAATGCATCTGGGGTGTATTTCAGGACCCTCTGTTCATCCCATCTTCATCTTCATCTTCATCAGAGCACAAAGGGTACATAGTCACCCAGTTTTTGACCGTGTTCTGTGGTTTAGGCCCTGATATGCTGTTCTGCCAACAATCTAGGCCTTGCCTTGACAAAAGACTAAACATTTCTGCTGTATTCAGGGGTAGGGGTGATATAGGGAGCATAGAATGGGGTAAGAGGGTTAAGGAATGTGTAAACAAGGGTGCTAGAGGGAAAGGGATAAGGGAGGAAGGGTTGCTGTTTTTAAAATCTACTTATAAAACTTACAAGTATTAGAAAAATAAAAAAACCATTAGGGGCTTAAGGCATCACTATAAAGACATGTACATCTGGTTTCTCCATGAGATCTTCATGGTTTGAAAATTCCAACCCCTGGTATAGAACATAAATCAGGAGACTGAGTTCCCCCTCAAGAGAAGCCTTGGGGTCCTCCTGACTCTAGGGACAAGTTGAACTATGGGTCCTGGAGAAAATTTGTGTCCAGAAAGAATGGTTTCAGGATGGGAAAAATGGACCCAACTTACCCCTATTAGTGCACCAAGGTCCTTGCAAACACAGCATGGCATTTCGCCAAGATACTCTGCAGTTCACAATCACTGCTGCAGAATTCATTCACTTGCTGCCTGGGCCCTGTGGCATTTCATTTGGTGCCTCACTGGGACTTGTCTACTACCATGCTTCCTCAGCAACCTTCCGTAGGATCCATCTTTGAATCCTAGCCCACACTGTCTCCGCAGACCAGAGTAAGGGATCTAGTTCAAGTTGGTGGTTGTCTGGAGTCAGTCACAGGCTTGCTCTTTCTCTGATGCCCATTGGAAGGAGCTGAACCCTACCAGTTAAACATTGTTCAGTTTGCTAAGGCAGCAGGGAATTTTCAAGAAAACAATGGGAAAAATATCATTATCAAAATCACACCACTAAAAATGATGAATTATGTGTCAGTGAAACTTCCCTGCCATGGTCATGCTTCCTTGGTGGAGGAAGGATAAGAACGAGGACTGCATTTTGAAGATACAATTTCCTGCCTGTTGCTGTGCGGTGCCTGGATCCTTGTGGCAAGATACATTATTGAGGATGCTGGTGCTGGTAAAACGACTTTTGGCAGGGCTTTCCATGATCCAGTGTTCACTGTCCCTGACACTAAGCTTTCTCTTGCCTCTGATATATCCTCTAGGTTGACAGTTTCCATCGCAAAGGCAATTTTCCTGACAGGTTGTCTCAGTGTTGGTCATTAACGCTGAAGTTACAGGATTACTGGAACCAGGATGCATGGAGGAAGGTTTACAGCAAATCTGTCAGTGTAGAGAGTGTAGGGCAAGAAGATGGAGTGAGGGCACAGTAGGAGCAAAGGCCATCAGCAAGGCAGGGCTGGGTAGCAATGCAGATGTGGCACTTTGTAAAAACAAGTTCATTCAATCCCTCCTCTGCCCTCACAAATGTAAGTTCGAACTCAGAAGCAATGGCTGCCACTGGAGAGCTTCCTGTGCCACAGCCCTGTTCATTTCCAACACAGCCAGGAGCCAACAACCCATCTCCTTGATCAGCCCATAGTTTGGACGGTGCTTCGAAGTGAAGGGGCAGCACTGGACCAGATCCTGTGTTGGGGCAGGACCTGGGAACCCATGGCTGTATGTGGTTCTCACAGTGAAAAACAACTTTGCACCTGCCTTACAGATTGTACCTAAAAGAGACCTTTGTACCTGAGCAGATCAGGGTGCAAGTTGCTTTAAGGACCTACTTTCTGCACCCTCCTCCTCATCCCTGGGCAAGATGGGTCAGAGAGCTGGGAGCTGCTTTCCCGCAGCTTGGTGCCTTCCTGAAAGGTGCCTGGGAGGAGTCCTAGCAGGCAGGACCAGGGCAGGGAACCAAGCATGAACCAAGATGCTGCCAGGATCCATCCGTATCAACAATGCCTCATGTGTGCTTGCAAGCTGGCATTCCTACTGCTCAGCCCTCCCATCTGCCAGCCTTCCATACCACTGCTCTGCCAAGCAATGGTAAAGCTGACTCCCAGTGGCAGCAACTTCACCTGGGATCATTAGCACCAGACCCCTAATTATCTGGGAGAAGAGGAGCAGCCACAAGCCAGAAACAGAAGGTTGGAGTGGTACAGCTGGCATAGATGTTTTGGGGAGTGGAACCTCACTGGGAGGGCTGGTAGCAGCTCCTCCCCACAAGCTGCCATGAGCTGGGGTGCTGAGAAGGCAGCCAGCAAACAGGAGGAGGTCAGAAGCCATTTTCCTCATCTAGACATAACCTTTGGAAGAGAAACAAAATGGGAGAGTCAGAGAGAAGCCTGGGGGTGAGATTCAGACAGTGCAAATTTCACCTCAGCTGGGATTTAAGTGGAATTTGGGTATCTAAAGCCTCTGGGAGCAGTGTCAAATCACGTACTCTCCCGCATCGTCTAATCCAGGACAAACTACGAAATCAGCCTCCAGTCTGGACTGCAAAGCTCTAGATCCCCCACTTGAGTCTATCCTCAGGGACTTGTGGGTTAAATCAAATAAATATCTGGCTGCCACCAAGGTTTGGCTGTGAAACAGAAATTAATAAGGGCACATACGCTTCCTATGGTTGCAACTTTCCTGCTTCCCAAAAGAGACCCGGACAACTAGGTAATGGGAAAGGCACAGCTGGGGCCCAGCAGTATCTCCTCTTGGTGTACAGAGGGAAAGTTTTAAGAGAATCTTTTCCCTACATCAAACACTTCATAGCCAAATCTTCTCTCAGCCTATGTCCTGTCTCTATTCAATCTGCAACTTGAACCTACACAGAAACTCACTGCCAGAAAGGCTGCCCTCTGCACATCCTTAGTATGGTCCCTACAGTCCTGGCATCATAACAGAATGTCTTTGGATGTCTTTGGAAAGACTGGCTCTTCTCTGTGAAAGGCAGCATGGGCCAAACATCTCCCCTGAGCCAGCTGCAGCCGTCAGTAGAGAGAGCCAGGTGCACTGCCAGCACAGTTTAAAGGGCACGTGCCAGGGAGAAAAAGGAGGCAACTCCAGCCAGCCGCTTGCTGCGTGCATGCGGAGCAGGTGCTGGCTTGTAGTCACTAGCACAGATCCAGCAGACAGAGACATTAAGGCCAAGGTCTGCCCCCCTCCCTAAATATCCTTTGCCTCCCTTATTGCCGGCAGCAGGTCTGTGCAGAGCTGCATGCATTGGCCCAGTAGGAACCCATTTTTCAATCCGCTTCAATTGCCAGCTGTTGCCCTTTCTCCCGCTCTGTGTTCTCTTCTCCCATTTTATCCTGTTATCTTCTTCCTTCCACCCCCTTCTCAGCCTCCCTCCTCCTGATCATGTTGACCCAGTGCTCCAGTTTAATATTGCTGTGGTGCAGTTAATAAAGCAGAGGCAGGCGCAGAGGACAAGGAAACACTGGCCGCCTTATTAGAGATGCTGAAGCCTCAGTGGAGGATCTCATGCAACAAGCTCATTCATCACCAGGCTCGAGAAGCTGCCAACAGGGCCAGAACAAGAGCACTGCGCAATGCACAGCCTCGCCTCTGCCTTCACCTCCTTTCATTTCCAATAAAAAGAGGAAGGGGATGGGAAAGGAAAAAAAACCAAACAAATCCACAGTTTCTACCAGCTGGCTGTGAATATCCCACAGGCTGCAGAGGTGAGAACATTCTTCCAGAATGAGTTCACTAAAAACACCTTATGAAGGGAAGAATCAGCCCCATATGGTACGTATGTATTCACATGCAGTGTATGCAACCTGTCCCTTTCCTCTGACACTTATAAGCAGTATTAGCAATCACGAGAGAGCACACTTACATGCTTATATGTACTTAGCCATCAAAGCTTTTGGACCTGCAAACTGGGACTGCCCTTTCTTGTGCCTCAGCATCACATTCTGTTGGTAGGTATTGCCTGTCCAGTCCCCTGTCTTATCATGTGAGCTGGCTTTTGACGCTTACAGAGTTTTTGTTCCACTGTGGCCAGCTGAGCCAGCTCATGGTCCAGGAATACAAATCAAGAGACTCAGAGAGAAAGCCAGGATTCCACACTACCCCTGCCCGCTGCTGGCACCTCAGCTGGGGCATTGTCACGGTAGAGGAGTCCAAGGTATTTCACCGTCACACCTATGTTTTATGTTTATATCAGCTATTAAAGGAAAAAAAGGATGATGTTTTCACACTGATCTTTAAGCTAGGTACATATCAACTAGAAGACTCAGTAAAGCCAAAGGATATTAATAGACACATCTATCAAGAGTTCATGCTGCGGTTCTGCTCAACAAACCACACCAGGAATTCACAAGATTTGGTGTGACTTGTGTAGCCACACATGTGGTCTCACAACCAGCTGTACCTTTAGCTACTATGCACACTTGTTTGAGGGAGAAATTAGAAAGAAAGTCTTTCATCACCAAGCTCCAAGGAATCGTTGCAAACACTAGCTAGAAAAATGCACATTAAAATCATGTAAAATCCCCAATAAGCTGATCAGAGCAAAGGAACTGCTCTGCAGGCATCCAGATTCCCAGCATTGCAATCCACTCTTGCCACTCTCTCCTTACGTGTTCTGCTTCTTCAGCAACTTCTCAGCTCAGGGCACAAGCACTAGCTCTGCTTTCCAGTATCTCCCATCCAAATCCTTTCCACACATACTCGCTGTCTCACCCTTTTTTCTCAGCCTCATTCAAATTCCCGTGGCTGCTCCTTCCTGCAGCACAAACGAGACAGGGGTCACTTCCCACACTCCCACTCCATTCCCACTAACTAACCACAGACATGGGGTGTTGGGATAGCTCCCAGCTCCATCCCCAGCCTCCTCAGCCTCTCCAAAGGGAGAGGATTCAGCAGAAAAAGGCAGGCTGATGTGGCACAGCAGCTTCACACACAGGCTCCCTCTCTCTGGCAGACTCTTCCTTACTCCCTGTACAGCTCCACAGAGGAGAACACCAAACAAATGGCAGAGGGATCAGGAGCACAGGTAGTAATGTCCTTGATCCTTCCAGCAGCAAGGAATAATATTGCTAGTAATAGTCAGATCCATCAGGTCAATGAGTAGCTCCAAGGTTGGTGCAATCGTAAAAATCTGGTATTTGTTGACCATGGGATGATCTACTGAACACCTGGTCTACTGACATCTGAGGGGATGCACATATCTCAGGGGGGAAAAAGAGTTCTAGCACATGAGCTAGTGGGGCTTGTTACAGAGCTTTAAATTAGCTTGGAAGGCGAAAAGGGGTAAAACCAGGCTCGCCAATGATGACTGATGGGATGGTGTGCCAAAACCTGAAGAAACCAGCACTCATGGGATCCCTCAATCTTCTTCACGAGGTATTGGCTACAATGTACCACACCTGAAATGTTCCTACACAAATCCATGCACCATGAGGAACAACCAGCAGAACTCAAAGCTTTAGCCCAGTCCCAGAGATTTGACATCACAGGCATAAGTGAAACCTGTGGGATGTGTCCTGTGACTGGAGTTCCCTGTTGGATGGTTAGAGGCTCTTCAGGAGGGATAGGCAGGGCAGAAGAGGAAGGTGTATGCCCAGAGGAAGCAAGGTCAAGTGACATGGGAAGAATTCAGAGATGCTGCTTACAGCTGTAGGAAGAGAATTTGTGCGGCCAAAGCTCAACAGGAGTTGAAGCTGATGAGAAATGGGGGGACAATAAAAAAGTTTTTTCAAATACATTAATAGCAATAGGCAGGATAGAAATAGCATCAACCTCTTACAGGATGAGGATGGTCACCTCACAAACAGGGACAGAGACAAGGCAGAGGTGTTCTTTGTCTTCAACGCAGCTGACGGGCCAAGGGGGCCTTGGTGCCCTGAGCTGTTGGACCACGACTGTGAAAATGATCAACTCCCAGTTGACCCTGAAATTATGTAGAATCTGCTGCTCCAGCTGGATCCTTACAAATCTATAGGGCCTGATGGGATGGTCTCCCTTGTGCTCAAGAGGACAGTCAGTCTCAGCCAAGCTGCCCAGTTTCTCATGATGTAAAGACATCCCTGTTTAGCATGATCCAAGGGCCAGGAGAAAGTGACAGCAGCAGAAGAGCACTTTTCTTCTGACAGGCAATACCACTCAGGGTGTGACAGAGCCTCCCATTTGTACCAGTTCAGCCTCTTTGTCAAGAGTCTTGGCTGCATTATATACCTCTGTCCTGGAGTGCTGCAGGCATCATATCAGATTTCCCCAGTGGCTGTGACTGTGAGGACCCCATCCCAACAAAGTCCAGCTAAGACATAGCTGCTCCCTTCCAAAGAGAGTTTTGTTCACAATCACACCACTGCACTCAACATGATGGGATGGGCAGTATCTATGGCCTTGAACTGGTAACAGCCAGGAAAGAAACTCCCAAGCACCCCATCCAAGGGATGGAGGGGTCTGAGCTTTGTTATGGTGCTGGTAACAGCTCCTGTGATGAACATGGGGCTCTGCAATGCAAAACACCCCACTATCTCAGCACACATGCTCTGTCCTCAATTTCTGCCCCAACTGCACCTCTGAAGCTACAGGATGCCTTGCAGAGAGGTAACTTCAAAGAGTACATATCATGGACTTCTGAGTGTTGGAAAAAAAAAAAAAAGAAAAATATGATTACAGGATTTATGTGTGTCAGAATTTACAGTGTCCAAGACTGAGAGAAAAATTATCCAAGGGCCAGACCCACTATTCACTGCTGGAGAATGAGAGCCCAGCAGATGAGTTCCACAGGTAAAAATAACTCCTTGGAAAAAGAGGAATGAAAAATGCTCAGAAACAGGATCAAGAGGGAGGCAGGGATAGGAAATTTTAGGAAATCCTCCTAAAAATGAGGCTCCAATATGTTCCACAATGATGGAAAAATCTGCCAGAAATCTGTCCCTCCTCTCCCACTTCTTCCTATTCACCCTCTAACACATAGCAATGGATTGAGATTCTGATCCTTCATGTCACCTTGGTGCCACAGGGCAGAGAAGAGGAAAATGGTTTGTCTTGTCGGTCCTTTCCAACTCAGCATATTCTGTGATTCTGTGAATTGAACACCACAAATTTGGTGCTTAGTCTTGGTATTTTGGCAGAGGGATAAAACCCCTCTGCACTGGTAGCTCCCAAAGTTCAGAGAAGGGCAAACCATGGACACACTCAAGGACACAGCAGGAGAGGTACACTCCTGGCTGATAGGGCCCAGTCCTCTGTCACCACAGGGGCTGCCTCTGCTTATTAATTTTATGTATGCATCACATCCCCTCTTAAAAGTGGTGTGTTCCCTTTAGGCCTGCTCCTCCCGCTGGTAGTCTGTTCCAGAGCCTGACCACCCTAATGTTCTCATTTCCACATTGAATTTATTCACAAGCAGTTTGCACCCAGTTGAACTTGTGCCAATACTGTCCTTTAGCTTAAATGGCTCTTTTCCCTCACTGCTGCTTGACCCCCTGATACTTTTATAGACAGCAATCACACCACCTCTCATCCTTTGCTTTACTAGGCTAAACAAGCTGAGTACTTTGTTAGTCCTCTTCTAACCCAGACTCTCACTTTCTCTGATTGACTCTATAATATTTTTCTGCATGATCCCACTTGCTGGAGTTCGGTGCCCCAGCTCTGCATAATAGGATGCAGTGGCACCTCTCCACCTTGCTTATAAGTACCTCACGTTTCACCAAGGAGTACATTTGTCCTTTCTTACACCTGCACCTAACCAGCAGCTACTTGAAGTCAACTCACTCATGCACATTGTTCCGTCACTTCAGTAATTTCCCACTGTAGCAGATTTCTCATCTTACACATGCGTGACCCTGCCTTTGTACCACATCCATTTCATCTCACCAGAACTACTCAAGCAGTTTTCCGTCTTTCGGATCTCACTTAGAATATCCTGATCCTTCACTGAGATGGGATTGTCTCCCAACCTGGTGTCAGCTGTATGAAATTTCAACAGCACAATCTTAATAGGGGTTTCTGAACTGACTGACTGGTATCAGCCATGGGAAAGAGGCATACCTACTCTGGAAAAAGCCATTTTGGTAAGATTTGGATAGTGGAGAAATTTGGTTTGGATATAAAGACAGTCATTGTGATGTTTCTTTATAATCTCTTGTCAAACTTCCTGTGCCTGCCATATTGGATTAAAACATTTTCCTTTGTTAGTACTTCATCACCACCTTGGATGAAAATGATGTTAAGCATTAACAGCATCAATTAAAGGGCTAGGGTAAGTTTAAGATGGGATTTATTTCATTTTCCTTGCTTGATAACCTTTACTAATTAGGGGTTTCCAGAGCAAATAATCACAGTGCAAACACAAAGTTGGCATTTACCACACAAGCATACCAGTGAACTGAAATTCATGCCTGTGTTGTTCATCAGTCAAGCACACAGGTTCAGATCCTGGGGTTAAGCAAGGACGGATGGCCAAAGCAAATACATTATTCAGTCTAAATGAGGAGTCCTGGAAGCTTTTTGTCTCAAACTGTCCTTTATCAGGAGGCTCCGTTTCCAGGCTGAAACATCCCCAGCTCCAAAGAGAGAAGTAACTGAGACCTTCAGTAGCTACTGAGGAGAGCTGGAGCCATCTAAGCTGGGAGACAGTCTCTCTCTCTTCCTCTTGCACAGGCAATCAGCTGCCTATCCTCATTAAGTGCCAAGAGCAGCAGTTTATGGCTTCCAAGAGAAGCCAAATTGGTGCTGTCATGAATTACTATAAGTGCTTGTTCCACACTCTTCAATAATGTCTTTCATTAGGGGCTGATCAGAAAGCAATATGTTTTTTATTAGCGTATGTTCCCTGGTCTAAGGAAGAACAGACCTAATATTCACTCTGTCAGAGTGACAGTCAAGCAAAAGCCTAAACTGAGGTTCTCTTCTACAGCCCTATTTTCAATTCTGAAGGCACATGCCATCCTTCTGTTTCAGACTGGAAGCTCTATATTGCTACTGCAAGTTCCTACCTGTACTTGACTATGCACTGCAGAGCCTGAAATCATCTCTCTGTCTTCTGTGTGGGCATAAGTGGATAAGAGACAACGTCCCTGGTGTTGCTTCACATCCTCTCTTCCAGACAGCAATGGTTCCAGTCTCTTTTCAGCCTCATATCTGAAAATCAGCACTACTCAGTGCCTTACTGGATCCAACTTTATACTCATCCCTATGTCAGTGAGCATAGTCTCCTCTTCCACCAGTTTCCTTGCACTGGACATGACTGCTTGCAGCTGGACCCACACACATGTCTGTACACTGTGCTGTCAGCACTTCTGGGTCCAAGGAGAAAAACCAATTCGGCTCTGCATAGCCTAAGTTTGCCCAGCTGCAGTGAGGTTGAACTCTGAGCCACTTTGTCTTATAAGTTACACTTGTGGTTGCAGCTTAGCAAGCAAGACATGCTCCACCAAAAGGACCTGCTGCCTCCCAGGCTTGTTTTCTTGGGTTTTCTACAGACCATGGCAGAGCCCTCTGTTAAGGCACCTTCACCCTTGAAAACAACTAATAAAGGATGGGGTTGTTGCTTCCTGGAGCAGAAGTAACATTTTTGTGGGACTCTGGACTTTCCAGTTTGGTACATGTAATGAGAGTATAATATAGGCATCATTACAGAGTCTATAGGCCACCTCTAACTCGACTGCACTTGTGGTCCTGTCTCTAACAAAGAAGAGGCAGCCAGCACAGCGTATGCAGGGAGAGCCACACAGCTCCTCACAATGCTCCATGCTGCCTGCTTCACTTCTTTACGAAACACAGTCAAAACATCTATCTAGTACCTACTCCTGCTCATTTGTGACTAGCTTTGGGAGAGACTACATGTCTCTTCCAAACCCTTCCCCTTCACACACTCTCACCTCTTATCTCCAGTATGTTCTAGAAAGTGAGAGCCAGGGAAAAAAAAAATGAAGCCAAGAAAAAAAAGGAAACAGAAACAGAAGAAAGAAGTGCAAAATAGGAGGGGGAGCAGGGAAGGGCATGAAGGTGCACAAAGAAAAGATGGTAAAGCAGTAGGAGCAACATGGGTTGACTACTGAAAATAACAGACGAGCAGAGTAAATGGGAGGAAGCTGCATCACAGCCTATCGACAGGGACTTTTGGAAAAGACTCAATGAACAGCATGTACCCCTTGAAGCCACTGAAGGAACGTGGATAAGAAATCCACAAAAAGGACTGACTTTTATCTTTGATACCTGGCAAGCATTTTTCATCCTGCGTTCAGCTTTGTAAAACACAAGCCAACAGCCTGCTGGATATGAACAAGCACAGTGGTGTGAAAACAACATCTCTAGCCTGCGAGGCTGCTCTGAGGGGTGTATTGGTTTGGGGAATCAGATTATCTCTTCTCTCACATTTTCCTTACCCTCAATGAGCACTGAACAGCAGTGTTAGGAGCTAGACAGAGATGAGATTTTCCTTCTAGATGAGTTTTAAGATCATATGAGCCTTTCCAGCAAGATTATTTGTACTATTCTTCTCAGGCACTGTAACTATTCTGAACAGAACTAAGACTGGAAAAGCTGTTTGGATTATTCCCTTGTACTAGGCAAGCTAAACAATACCCTGCTTTCTCTCTTGCCCAGTCAAGTACTTGAATTGCATTAGGAGCAGTAGTTATGAAAAGTCAGTGTTAACACAAAATGTCTGCTGGCACTTTATGAATGACAAAACACCTTGTAAAACTTTCAGCTACCCTGTTTTGGGCAGATGAGCTTATATATTGGATCCGGGTATGACGGAGTTGATTTTTCCCATAGCAGCCCTCCTAGTGTGTGCTTTGTGTGGGTAGCTAGAAAGGTGTTGATAACACACCAGTGTTTTGGCTACTGCTGAGCAGCGCTGCACAGCATTAGTGCTGTCTCTCCAGCATTTCTCCCTCACCAGTAGGCTGGGAGTGGGCAAGATCTTGGAAGGGGACATCATATCCAGGACTGCTGACCCAAACTGACCAAAGAGATATGAAAGGGATGGAGAAGAGGGTATTTGTTATGATGTTTGTCTTCCAGAGCAACTCCTACATATAATGAAAATCTGCTTCCCAGGAAGTGGCTGGACACTGCCTACTGATGGGAAGTATAGAATAAATCTTTTATTTTCCTTTGCTTCTCCATGTGGCCCTAGTTTTCATTTAATAAACTGCCTTTATCTTGATGGGGGTTTTTTTCCATCTTATTTTCTACCCCTTGTCCTGCTGAGGAGTGGAATGATAGAGCAGCTTTGTGTGCATCAAGGTCAACCAACCATGCCTTACTTACTCTGGATAATCACAGAAGAGGAATGATACCATAAGACTGAGGCACTAACCTGCCAACTGCTCATATTACTCATTTACTCATATTACTCATACCCCAAACTAATTTTCCCAACTAACTGATTAGAAATTATCTGTGGACTAGGGAAAACCAGCTCAGAAAAACCATGTATCATATTGAAGAGCAATTTGTGAATTCAAAAAGACAGAATTAATCAGACTAATTCATTAGTTAAGCACCATTTGATAAGCTCTCATGGGCAAAGGGAAGAAATCTCAATAGTGGCATTGGAAGATGTTAGGCTATCTAAGGGGACAATCTTATCCCATGGCTACCAGCCATTTCCACTGAACTCACCTGAGCCATTCAGTGCTTCCCTGTCCAGCCTCGTAAAAAACACCCTGATTCTCTCGCTGACAGGGCCAACAACAACCATGGCTGGGCAGACACCTCCACCTGTAGTGGCTAAGGGAAAACTCCCTTCCTTTGTGCTGGGTGGAGGCTCTGCTATGGTTGACTTAGCCAGTAGAGAGTACATACATGAAATGTGGAAAAAGCTCCTTGTTTCCCACCACTACCAAGCATCCAGCTATCCTTACAACATGGGTAGAAAGGACCTTGTTCTAGCAGCAGGTCTCATTGACATATCATCCCCTGTTACACATTGCCAGGGATGAAAAGAGATGGCTCAACGTGCTGTCAGCTGCAGTGACTGATGGCGTGTCCTATTTTCAGGCAGCAGAGAGCAGAGCTGAGGCAAGATCCTTCCCTCTTCACTCCCAAATGCCTGTGGAAAAGTCACTGCTTTACCCCCAGGTCCTGCACAGCAATCTTACTAAGCTTCAAGGACTGATTGTCCATCAAATGCTATTGATCAGCCAGTTCTCCTTCCACCGGTGTGTGGCTGACTCTCAGTCCCAAACTTCTCCTCCTCTTGCAGCCTAGAAAGACAGTATCTCCTTCCCCCTCTCCTGCTTTCCCTGGCTTTGCATCATGATGGCTGTTCAAACTGTCCACCAAGCACAACTCCTGCTGATGCACTGGCTTCTTTCTGCATCCTCTTCTACCTTCTCTTCAGGGTTGAGTCCTGCACAGCATCACATATGCCACTAGCACAACTGAAGGCAATGGACTGGAGAGCACAGATGTAATTTGCCTATTCTCACTGCCTGAACAAAAGTTGAAATAAAAAAAAAGAGCATCAATAGGGGTATTTAGAGTTGAAACACCCAGTCCTAACACCTGGTCCTGTCGGACCAGCACAGCCCATATCAAGTGAAATGATGAACAGTAAAAGGGTGCAGTTTGTCACATCCCATGAGTTTTTTGGTCGACACAGCATCTCACGTGTAGCCAAGGCCACCATCTGCTGCTTCACAAAAAGCCACACTCCCTTCATGGCTGCAGCTGGCTGGGACTGTGATGCTCTAGGCAAAGGGACTCACACATCCCTGTTCCATGTGCCCTGTCTGTGCTCCACACTGTGCTGTCCAGTCAAGTGACCTGTCAGCTGGAGGATTTTTTGGTCAATGTGGCACTACAAGCCCATTCCCTTTTTCCAGGTAACATCAGGCCAGTGCACCACAGGGCACATTTTATCCAGAGCAGGTCCCTCCCTAGCTTACAAGACACAACTCCATCCTTTAAGTTTTTCATCTTCTAGTATGAAAAGTAGGACAGCCTTGTCTGCTTTTTAGCTATGTCCTAAAACAGGTATCACCTCCTCAGCTCTTGCAGCATCCCCCAGCTGAAAACCTTACCGCAGCACTACTGGGGGAATGCACAGGATGGGACCAGTGGGGTCACAGTGCCCCAGAGAGCCTCAGGATGAGGACTATGGACCCAATCTGGTCTGCAGCAGTTGCCTTGGCGATGGCAGCATTGTGCTCCGTAACCAATAAAATGTTAACCCCTTTGTTTGTAAAGCAAATTTGGCCACCCTGAACTGCTCTGCCTTGGGCAGAGCTGCCTTCTTAAGGAGGCTTTGGCATTCCCTGGCCCCGAGGTGCAGCCCTGAGGCAACCTCCCAAAGCACTGCTCGGTTTCCCAAGAATCTTCGCCTGAAGTCATGGTTGCATGTGCAGAAGAAAGGAATTTTGTTCACTTCTCAGTGCACAGGGCTGGGCTGCTGCAAGGGCCACCACCTGCTCAAATATATCACCTTTCTGCATCATAGCCTTTTCTAATCTGGAACCCAACAGCATTTTCAACTAAACATTTATGGAAAAGACTGGTGTACTGCTTGTACATCTTCCCTTTCTAGAGCTACTAGCCCTTCTCAGTGCATGCAGAGAAGTGAGAGACACCCCTGCCCTTGGAGGGAGTGCCAGCGCCACATGCTAATGAAGCCAAAGACAGACAGCAGTTGACAGATACTACCGAAATGGGCTCAGAGGACAGAAAAAGAACAACTCAGAGGCAGAAATGAAGTGATACAAATCCACAATCCATGGACCCCGGCATAATACCTCTCCTGCTGCGTTGTGATGGCCATCAGCAGAGTTAACCTTCCACTCTAATCACAGTCATTAAATTCCTGCTAACGTCCCTGTCCTATGTCTGTCCAAACAGCTCTTTTATCTGTCACCTCCCCACACGGTGTGCCCGGCTCCCCACTGCCACAGCTCTCATTAATGCTGCTCTGGCTGGCTGATGAAGCAAGTGGCAGCCGGCTCCCAAGCCCAGATGAGTTTTGTAGACAGCAGGGGATGTTTATCCAACATGGAGGGGATGAAAGTGCAAACAAAGAGAGACCATACAATTACTCAGGCATCGCACAGGGCCAGTCTCATTAAAGACACTCTCCCTGACAGGAATTAATCTGAAGTGACAACCCAGTGAGCTAATTTAGCAAATGGGTTTGGGGCTTGGCCCAGTGCAAATTTCAGGGGGCTGTCTGGCAGGTAGAGCTGAACCTGCTCCTAGGAGAGGAAAGGCAGGAATGTGTTAAGCTGGATTGGTTCTGGCCCAAGACTGTGTATGAGAAGGTACTGAGGAGACAGCAGCCTCAGGTCTCCTTGAGGGGCACAATAAAGATTAAACTTTCCTACTGTACCAATAGCTTCTCCTTCCTCTTTCCCTTGCAGCCTCAGGTCACAGATGGGCTCTAGCTCATTAAGTGCATAGTAATTCCGCCACTATCCCCTGTAACCACCAGCCCAATTCAGATCTTTCCTCCATGATGCAACCTGCTTGCAATATTAGATGGCTTTTCATTTCTCTGTAATGTTAGAGCAGAGCCCTGGGAGGGGATAAAATACACAGAGAGAAAAAAGCAACTTAAAAGGCTTTTTATTTTTTAAGCAAAGATCTGGTCTGGGGAGGCTGCTTTGAATCCCCAAGCAATGAAAAGCATTTTCAGTTGGAGTGCAGTGCCTCAGTGCCTTTCTACACTCCAAGAATACATGGAAGAAAAAAAGCTGACCAAACAAATAGCCCAAAAGCCTCGTGGCATCTGCCTGTAACCAAACCACCCAGGGCTGTTAACTCATTGAGTTCACCAGTAAAGGTGAAGTAAGGTGGTTGGCATCTGGATCACTTGCCTTGCAGCAAGAAATGAAAAAACCTTCCAAGCTGTCAGGACAGAAGGCTGTGCGGCCCCTGCTGTTCCTCAGTGGGGAGGTTTGCCCCTCTGAATTGGCACTCAACAAAGCCACTGCCTAAGCCCCCCTGACCAATGCCCTTCAGGAAATAACCACCTCTTTGCTGAGACATAGAGCAGAGGCTTTGCAAGGAGCTTGCTTCAAGTTGCTATCATATGTGCTTTGCCTGGGTCAGTGGCTTCAAGCTGTCAAGCTGCTTATGCGGTTTTAATCGAAAGTTAATCCTTATTCTACTGGAACTGGTACGTCTGCTGCACTGCTCGGCCTGCTCCACAGTGCTGGGAACAATGAGCTCTACTTGTCTGTCTTGCTGGGAGCACCTATGTATTACTTGGGAAACCATATTCCCCCCGACTGCTTGCAATCCCCCCAGGAATGCATGATCAGCCTTAGGGAGCCACTGCACAGGAAGAGTTGGAGGAGCCACGGTGCCAGCCAATTAATAAGCAGCACTTTGACTCTCACCCAGCTTCATTTTCAGCAGCTGCAGCAAGCAAATCTAATTCAGGGGTTCCCAGGTGCCTTGCAAACCATCCTGGTACTTGGGGATCTTCACATTACATATGCCAAGAGCTCTTTGAGCAAACCAGGGGCTGTGAAATGAAAACTAGCAAACCATCTTGCAAACAGTGGGCATCTCAGCTGGTTGCCCTTTGGATTCCAGCTCAGCAAGAGTTAATTCTCCCCTTTCCATGCCCTCTACCCCTGACAGCCCCTCACAGCCCCAAGACTGCAGGCTGCTGCTGCCACATTCATTCACCTTTAAGGTGCTGAAAAGCCCCTACCATGACCACTAAGGCTGCAGAGCTCCAGGGCTGGCTGGGTAAGCTTTCATCAGCTTCATGATGGCAATAAATCCGTTGTGTCTGACTATGTGCAAGGCCCTTTTTACCTAAGGAGAATATTCCATTTCAATCCTAGCTCTCCAGGATTTTTCTGCCACCACAGCTAGCTCCTGGAAAGCCAGCATATCCAGTGAGGAGAGTGCGCAGGCAAACAGTAGCTCCACATCCAGGCAGACAAATCCCCTTTCTTAAGAGCTCTCCAGTCAGTAATACTTTTAAGCTTTTGAGCTTTTAATGGTTATATTCAGTGAGGTCACTATGTTTTACAGTCCAACAATGGAACAGAAGTACGCAAACCTTACCCCAGGTGCCTCAGCACAAAGAAGAAGGTGCGACAAAGCAGCAGGGTCTTCAGGATATGGAAGAGGGTGATGGAGCAAGGGAAGGAGTGAAAGGTTGGGAGATGTCACGAGGCTTCTTGGAGTCCAAGTGAGACATCACAGGGAAAACACCAGGAAGGCAGAACAAGAGTATAAGGAAGTGGCAGGCTGAAGATGAGGGGGGATGTGATCCTCTGGGACAAGGAAATGAAAAGGGCTCAGTGAGACCTCAGCAAGGCATGCGGAAGGGGGGACCTTGCCATGAAACGCAAGTATTTTTGTTGGAGGAGGGCCAGGAGGAGGCAGTACTGTGAAAGACTTTTCCAAGGTTTCCTGCTTGTGCTTGACAGAAGTGGGAAAAAACTCCCCTGCTTCCTCCTCCCTCTGCCCTCTCTTATTCAGACCCAGGTCACCATGATGAGACCTGTAGCCATTTCTAAGAGCCTGCCCATACATGAGACTGGGCTACAGCAGGGCCACGATATCACACTCCTCTAAAACACATTAGTCAATAATTACAACTGTGTGGTGATTCTGCAAAACATTAACAGCAGTAACTAATGGAGTATGAACAAAACTGGGGGGAGAGGTGTGTTAAATTTGCATGGCCACTCAGCTCCCTTCATGTCATAACTCAAAGAAGAAAAGTGGGTTTCCCTTTTCTTGATCCCTTTCAGTAGAAGCTCAATGAAGAACAGATCCAAGATTACTTTTAAGAACTGTGCAAAAGGAAAAAACCCTCAACATAACCAGAGAAGGATAAAACCCACAAATTTGTTCACTGATTCGCCGTGCTGATAATAGCAAAACTTGGCTCAGAGGGAAGAGCTACTATGACAAACTGCCTTCATTATTAGAGGCTCCCCTGTGTCTTGTATTATTATTAAGTACTGACAACGTGCTCCACACCGTGTGAGTAACAAACAAAGGCTATTCCACCCCAGAGAGCTCACAATCAAACGGAGACATAAAACTGGAGCCTACTGTGCAGAACTAGAGGAAAAAGACACTTGAATCTTTTTAATTATTTTGTTTTCTATCTACAGTAAACAAACTTTCTCTTGCAAAATGCATTTGCTTCCCAGCTACCACTGAATGCCAAGAAACACCAATCTTAAGTGTCCCCATTTTTCAAAAATGTTGAACACAGGTGCTTTGCTGAGCGTGGATGAAAGTACCTGGCAATCCTGATAAGTTAATCTGCTTTTTAAAAACATCAAACTCTTTTCTCTAACCTTCTCCAACCAGTGATGTCTTCAGATTTCACTGAGTTCTTCCCTCCAGCTCCCACCACCCAATATGATTTCTCTTCAAGCTAAGAAACGTTGAAACCCACTTTTCTTCCCCTGCAGAGTTCATATAGTCCAAATAGCTTAGTTACTGCAACAGTATGAAAGCCCTTCTGTAACACAAACAGTCTATGATTTTTCCCTGCAGTTCCTGCCTGGAGAGGTCTTCAGCTTATTCTCTTTTTTCTGTATGAGTGAGGAGGACGGAATATTACTTGTTTGAATCTTTGGCCTAAAAAATCTACAATACCTACTAATGACTGTAGGGTATTGTTCCCATTAAACCTCCATTCAAAACACTGAGCATGAACAGTCCAAAGGGAGCAGCAGGGCTTTGGAAGACCTGGATCGTACCCAACACCAGAGCTAAAAATGAACACTGACCTGTGCACTTGGCCTGTCTCTTACATTCTCTGGGGAAGGTGCAGGACCATCAAGATCGGGCAATTTCATCACTTTCAGCTCTTAATCAGCAAGGAGACATTGATGTAACTGCCTCCTTAACGGATGTCTTCCCAAGGGCATATGCTGAGGTTCCAGAAGAGCAGACCTTACCTGCCGGAGTTCCAGACGGTACTTGAGGATGGGATCCACAGCATCTGGCTCCTTCTGTGTCCACTGTAAGATGTAAGAGTAATTCTTGGACTGCTTCTGGCTCAAGGTGGGATTGGGAGTGTCATAGTAAAATTCTGGGCTATAAGCTTTTGCTGGAGGGGAAAAAAAAAAAAGAGGGAAGAAAATAAAAATGTGGGATCAAGGGGAACATAAATTACAAAGAGACACGGTGAAAGTGGATCAGCTCCACTCGCCCAACTCGTCCACCTGCCTCTGACATGATGGACACCTTTACTGTTGCACTGATGTGCCACCATTTTCTGTGACTCGATACTGCTTTCACAGCTTAAACTACTGGGAGGATTAGCAGCCCTGCAACACCAGTGGGGCATGACCAGCACCTGAGAAGGTGGGAACAACTTCAGTTCTCCAGCTGGAACCAGCTCTAATCTTTTCTCCCTTGCTTTGTAGTTTAGATTGAGGTAACAGCTTTAAACTGGCATTTCTCCTGTTTCATCTGCTGCTTTACAGAGACTCCTGCTAACAAACTCTGAGGAAAGATCATTTGGCCAGTAGGTCATAGGAAAAGTGTTATTTATCACACAGGGACCATGGCATTAAAAAGGAGACCTTGCTCCTTCTGCACCTCCCCTGCCTCGGCAACACAGTGCTCGAGCCTCTTTGTAGCACAACAGTCACCTCGGCAGCAAAGGGGATGCTGACCTCAGCCTGGGTAAAAACAGCAGGAGCTTTGGCAGGGGCGGAGATGTCTTTTCTAAACTCACATCTCTCCTTAAAAACAGAGTGCAGCAGGAGAAGGGAAACACAGGAGAAACAACATACCAGAGAGAAACTAGGCAGTTCAGGGAAGAAGGGACTTACGATTTCCCCAGCCACTGCTGTCCTGAACCACTACTAAACAGAATTTAAAGGCTACTGCCACGCAACCCCCCAGCTGAAGGACTAATGCACAGGGCCCAGAAGCAACTCGAGGTCTTATCCACAACTAGTTTTGCTCTATTTGAAATTACCTGCATTTCATCCTGTGAACTTCAATTTTTGTCAGGTCCCGTCCTGAGCCAGGTAGGAGCCGGACCTGAACAAAAACCCAGCTCTCTGGGTTCAGGTCCAATCTGAACCTGCAGTGACCAGAAAGGTGCCTAGGCAGCAAGGGACACTGGAGAGCAGAACAGGCATAAACTGTCTCCCCAGGCTATCTGCTGCACCTTTCCACTTGAATTACAGAATTGCCATTCTGTGTGGTTATAATCAGGCTCGACAGGATTCAATGTTTGGGGTTTTTTTTATGAACTCAGATGTATAATATTGATATTTATTTCCAAGTCCTTTTTTTCTTATTATTTTTATTGACTTGAAATTTGGCACAAGCAAGAAGTTCAGAACCACCTCAGAGACTAACTGCTGCTTATTCAACTTGTATTGACTGTGGAAGTCAAGCTTCATAATGGATTCAGAAATAAAATCAGAACTGATGATAATCATCATCTTGCATGATATTAATTCCTTATTAATTGACTCAAAGATGGAAATGGAAGTTAAAAAAAAAGCTTTTTGGCCTTTTGATAGAAATGCTGAACATCAAAATATTTTCAGAACTTCCTTTCTGGAAACTTTTAGCATTACTGGAAAGGTTTCTCTTTTGCTTAGAGCCTATGGGAAGAGCTGAAGGTTATTCACTCTGTCTTTCAGGGCTCTTCTGTGCTTGTGGCTAGTGGGAGAGCAGGTTATGGCCACTATGGGATGCCTGATAACTTGCTCAAGAAGAGCGGGTTGGATGTCTCACTATCTTTACAAAACATCTCGGAAAGCTCATCACCCCTCCGTAGATTAAAGTAATCCCATCCTGGGCAGATTCATGTACTCTATTTCCAGTACATTTGTGACCCCACAGTCACAAATGAGTCACTGCTTCCTTGTCACATAGGAAGGTTTATGGTCTTCCTTCTGTAGAGAAGAAACAAAACCAAAAAGAGACCATGCCATTCTGCCCACTTACACAGGAAGGCTGTAGCTGATGTGAATTAAAACTCCAGCAATCCTGAGTCCAAGCGTAGCAGTCTAGTCACTGGATTATTTTTCAGGTTGCTCTACAGGCTCTGAAAGCCTTAATTGATTTGTAACTGTCCAGGAAACAGGCAGAGATGTCTGGAGCTGTACAGCTACCATCAGGTATCAATGCCTTGGAAACAGAGAAGGGATGCAGAAAAACAAAGACTTGCTTCTTTCCTGATCAGTGCTCTCTGTGGATGCAACTTCCTTCTGCTGAGGGAATTCTTATCTAAGGCACAGCCATGGCACACTGCATGGCAATAAGTATTTGTTCCTGCTCCCAGCAAGAAATTCCTGGGAGCATTCCCAAAATTGATAGGGACATAGTTTTCTGTGATGGTTCATAGAGGGATATGGTTTGCCATCACTTAGTGATGTGAGAGTTATGAAAAAAGGGGAAAGAGGGACAAAGCTCTCAAGAAAAATCCACTGCCAGACAAATGCCAGGAAATTTCAAGGGGTGAGAGCAAAGTCTTGAAAAGGGACTCAAACAGTTTGGATTCCTCCATTTCTGAGAGCGTCTCAGAGTTACAGTATACCTGAGCTTTTCCAAACCTTACAAAAGATCTGCTTCAAAATCAGGCCTCTCTGAATGTTATTTATTCTCTTTGTTCAGCCCTGACTTGAAAAGTATTATAAATTGACCCCAAATCCAAACCCCAGTATTTGGGTTGAATTTATTGCTTATTAAGACAACTTCATGGGAGAGCTTTTCTAGAAACTTGTTCCCAAGTCAATTTTGGGGTCGTGAAAAAAGCAGATTTAATGATCATCTGGAGGAGCCAGGTCAGACGTGTGGTTTTAGATGCTATAACTCTGCCATCCCTCTTTGCAGTTGCAGGTGCTGGAGAGAAATCCTATTATGGTGGATGATGGATTCACAGAAAACTGTGAGCTGCAAATCTACTGAGTACTAGTGTCCATATCCAGCTCATGTTTTTCCTAGGAAGCATAATGAGACACAAACAGACAGGAGATATAGGGAAGGTACAGAAATACATAACACAGTTTTTGTTTCTTGGTTTGTTTGCTTTTAAAGGGGAAATTAGATGGTTTGGAGCCTGCTGGAGGTAGTAGAGAGCTTTTCAATTCCCCATGGTCAACACTTATCAATGATACAGGTTGTCCAAGCTTGAAAGCTGATGGCAGCCTTGAATATAAAGTCCTGTATTTTTCAGGCAAGTGGTTGAACACTGTTAAAATGTAGCAGTGGCTAGCACTAACTGCTCCAGGTCCATCTGTCTGAATGATGGAGACAGATCTCCCTGCTGGCTTATGGAAAACCATTCCTCCTGAACAGAATGCTGTGTACAGCGGAGGCAGTAGAGGTTGGTTTTATTGGTACCAGTTTATGAGGAGCAAGCTTCTCACCTCTGTGACCCCATCCAACAGCTTGCTCTGATGTGGATTCTGTGACTTACCAGACACCTGGAAGAGGCAGGTGGAGACTCCCACGTCATTGGAAATGCTGCACTCGTAGGTCCCACTGGTCTCCCGGCTGACACTGTCCACCTTCAGCTCCGAGTAGTCCTGCTGCTCTGCCAGGGGCTGCGCCAGGAGGGTCCCATTGAAACGCCAGACAGAGGTGGCCACCTTCATGGGGCTGCCCTTCAGCATGGTGCAGCGCAAGGTGACACTGTGCCCCATGCCCTGGCGTACATCCTGGAAGGCTGGCTCCACCACGGGGGGGACTGGAGACCGAACAGAGCAAAGACAGGGATGCAGTCAGGGAACAACCATCTCGCTCAGCACAGTCACCCTGACCGCCTCTGACGAGGCAGACACATATGATTTCCAAGGGGATATTTATTTTCTAGTGGGAACAGGATCCGTCAAACCAAAAGCAATAGTCATTTGACATCTCCTAACTGGGCTGTGGCCACATCCCACCTCCCTCCTATTTATGAGGTAGGGGTGGCCTTTAGCAAGTACTCCTTCCACACTGAGACACTGCTTGGAGGAGCTACCAAGCCCTCCTTTTTCATGCCAAAAGTGCAACCCTAGCAGCTGAGTGTCACGGCTTGGATTCAACCCTCAGATCCTAATCAGAAAAAACATAGTCCTCTTTTGCAGAATGAAATGCACTCCCTGAGCAGGCAGGTAAGCTCCCAATCAGTTAAATTCATGTTCTTGTCAAAGTCTGGCAGGGTTATCAAGGACACCGTGCTTAGATGGAGGGATATGCACTGGCTGTCCCTACAGACCTGAAGGGGTGTTAGAGGGCTTCCCCCAAGTACATCAATACAACACATCAGGGACCAGCTACAGGGACTCTGAGTCCTATTTTTATATCTGAAAACAATGCCCTGATGTTGGGAGGTGAGTCACATCTATCCATGTCAGCTTCTCTACCGGTAGTGTGAGAATGGGAATGGCAATGTGTGTTCACCTCCTTAGCAAAGGGAGACTACCATGTCTTGTTCTTCAGCACTTGTAAAAATTTACAGGAACCTCACAATTTGGGCATGGTTGAAGCAGAGCAAGGAGAATGTCTGGATTGGTACTGTTTAGGTTACCCCTTATTTAATGCAATTGCAGAGGACTTCAGTCTCCACAGCCGTCTGATAGACATGTTTCACTTGCACTAAACTTTTAATTAAAACACTACAGCATAGGGATAACCAGAAGCTCTCCATCTAAAATGAGAAAAGCTTCCTGAACACAAAACAGCTGTTCACCCAAATGTAAAAGATGGAGAACTGATTTAGAGCAGCTTCAGCACAATCACAACTCACCTTCTCCATGTTCAAAGCACCTGCTCTTCCAGAGATGATTTCTATGCACTACAGATGTGCAGAGCACCCACCTCCTCTAAAGGTCCGCAGAACTGCCAAGCACAGCCAGGCCCAAACACCTGCAGCACCCAGCATCTGAAGTGCCATGAACACCTCCAACAACTACCATGGGTTATTTAGCATCCCTGCTGCCCTGAACACAGCCATTGCAGGAGGGCTCCAGCTCACCGGTCTCTCCTCTCCCATAGCCTGACCCCCAGCAAGACTCACTGACACCTCTGTAACACCAGTGACATCCCCATCTTCACCACAGATGAAGGCGGTGCACATGCTGTCCCATAGGTAGGCATGCACAGTGTCCCAGGGCACAAATGCATCTGTGGATATGCAGCTTACAATCATCCGCTCCACCTGGCAGCCCTGGTTTGACATGGCTGATTGTTTTCAAGATACGTGTTCTCGGCTCTCAGTCTCTGGGCCCCTTTCTGCACTTGAGTGGATTAAAAGCAGCCCTTGACTGAGATGAGTGGCATGGTCAGCTCATTACAGATGGCTTTGCTAGCAATGTGTCTCTGCAAGTGCTCCAAGTGCTGACTTGCCTTTGGCTCACGTCTCCCACCTCATGGTGAGAATAACGTGAGAAGTTGTTTGATTAGACCTAGTGCCACGAATGTGTCATCTCCATCCCTAGCTGCTATCCCATTTCTTCAGTCACATCTGCTCCTTAATTGAAGCTGGTAGGGTCTCACATTACAATCTAGGCCAGCTGGTGATATAAGGGAAAAAAAAAAAGGAAAAGGGGAGTAGAAGAGAAAAAAGAAGGCTTAAAAAAAATGGCACAGCAGCTCCAGAGGTACTCAAAGCGGTTTCTCTCCTGAGGAGGAGAGACAGGGGTGGGAGAGCAGCTTCCCCCACCGCACCTTGCTGTGCCTGTCTATGGGGCTGGGACAAAGGAAGAGAAAAGGTCTGAAATTGGACAAAGTGCTGACTGCAAGGAAACACACTGCAGGGAAGGTGCCCTCCTGGGCCTCACTGAGAGAGTGTCTGGAGCTGGTAAAGGGTCACAGAGGAACAGAGTTGAGATGCCCCAAATGCTTCCTCAGGTCACTGGAACAGCCGGGCAGCCAAGGATGCAGAAGATATTTAATCTTCTTCAGCTGGGAAATGGGATTTCCTTGATTTGCACTGGGACAGGCTCTGGGCCTATGTTATCATTTTGCAAAGGGAATGTCTGAAAGTGCCTCTAAATTAAAAATTGATTACATTTTCTTCTCTTGTCTCTGGCACTAGGAAACACCCAATGAGCATTAACTCTGCAGGTAGTTCTGTAGCTCCTGGGTTTTCTGAAGAGAGGGATGAAGTAGATCATCCCATTGCTGCAAAGCATACAGAACTATACCAAGGGTTAGCTATTCCCAAAGGTTCCCAATGGATATGAAAACAAAGAAAGGTCAACAGCAATTACAGAGCCAGACATCAGCTTCAGCCTCAATGCCTAGTGGGGAGTCCACACTTGTTCAAGAAGGTTACACACAAAAGGCAGACTTCACCAGAAAGGCAGAGATTCAGTCTGTAAAACCTAGCTGCTCACAACACAGTCTTTTCTGTTTCTGTCCTTTTTCCCTGGCTTAAAGGCAAATGAAAGCTTGTTTAAATAAGCTGGTGCTCCTACTCGCTAGAACTGGGAACTGAACAGCTCCTGAGATGGGGACTGTCTCAGAGCAGAGACCTCCCACATGACTCCTGCACAGACACCGTTAGGGAGCTGCAGGAAAGGATAATGATTTCCCAGGTGCCTCTTATACCTACAGGCAAGCAGCATCCCTTCTGGCTAGAAGAGAGCAGTATCTGGCTATTCTGGCTGGCTAAGCTGCCATGATGCTCTTTGAGGACCTTGGGTATCAGCCCAATTTTTAGCCCAGTTACAAAGCTGAGTCCTTGCCCAGACATTGTTCAAATGCCTTTCTGTATCCCCCCCCGAACTCCAATGCCTGTGTCTGAAATGCTCTTTTAAGCAGCCACCACATTGCAGGCAGCAGTTGCTACACTTAAAGGAGGTAAAAAACCTCTGTGCATATACAGGGTTTTGGGATCTCCTGGTAAGAAACACAGCAAACAAATATAGACAATTACTGCTCTCTCTCAACACACAGCTTAAGACTAGAAGAGCTCACTGGCAAGAGGAGTGATGAAAGAGGTGAAGAGGTAATGTTGAAGTGAGGCTCCTCCAGCAACCTTGTTAAGATGCTGTTGCTGCAAAACACAAGGCAGGGCAGCCTGCCTTTGCAGCAGAATTAGCTAGTTAGGAGCAAATCAAATCAGCCAAACACAGGCAACCTACTCTAGCATGCCAAGCACCCTAAAGCAAAGCCAGGCTGCAGGCAGCTCCCTTGCTGTGAGCCAGAGCAGATGCTCTGCACTGAAGGGTTGCTAAGCTAACACAGTGTTCACAATGATGAAAAACAACAGCGAGGAAAGCACAACAGAGAAATGTCAAGCACCAAGGAGCGTTGCTTTGTGTCCCAATAACCTCTTACTTTCTTGGTTTCACTGGAAATAACCAGAATTGAAATGTTCATCCTGCTAGGTGAGTGAGAAGTGCACTGACTGATGACTGGTGGTTAACTTGGTTTAAGTCTGTTTTTATTTTAGCCTTGAGGAAGGGAAGAGTGTTCTTCCTTACAAGAGCCAAAGAGCTTGAAGGAGAGACCACACTTTTCTTGCACTGTTACTGTGCTGTCCTGCTTGGGCAGAGCTCAAGAAGGGGTATTCAGCCATCCCTGCAATACTGTCTGATTGCTAGAGATTCCCATCAAATTCAGAGGCCTCCAGAAGGCAGAGATGTGTCTTTCACCAGTGATGAAGTCAGAGCATCCCAGGATGTCAGAGATGCACTACAGAAAGTTTTTTACTTGTGGGGTAAATATATATATAAAAAAATCATTTAAATTAGAAAATGGGGATGTTGTCATGAGTCTGCTCAATCTGGTATAGATGAAAGGCAAAGAAAGGCTCCTATTGGAGCTGAGGCACAGAAATCAGCGACAAGTTGAAACACAAACCAGGATCTATAGAACAGGGGAGTACTGAGAAAACAGACCTCACATTAGTTGCTCAGGCAATAACTGAGAAGGTTGAATATCACAGACACCACAAGACAACGCTACTATGCAAGACACATGCAAAGTCTCCTTTCCCACTGTAGCTTGAGAACTGATCAATTCCCAAATGCTGGCTCATTTTGGAAGGGTTGTCAGAGCTGAGGAACTCGCTCATAACCTGCTTTCTGACTTAAAGGCAGCCTTGTCTCATGTGTAGCCACCCTGACCAGCGGCTGACAACAGCCATCTCTGTAGGTGGTTAGCTGCCTGCATTGTACTGCTGATCTGTGGAGCTGCCATGGGCTGCTGCACTCTTATTTTTCTACAGGAATTTACTTTCTGAAATGCTTCCTCTGCTGCAAAGAGCACCACAGTGCAGCAATGTCCAGGAAGAAAAAGAGAGGCACAAAACAGAAGGACGTCCTAATCGAGGTCATACAAACAGGCAGCATGAGACAGAAGGACTCCTGTATCCTGACCCTCAGTATCTGGTGTCCTGAATCAGAATACCTTCCATAACAGGACCCATATCCCAGTCCTTCCATCCTTAGCCCAGGCTTCCTTCTCTGTGAGAAACACCTTCTACTCTACCAGAGTCAGCCTTTACATTTTTATTTAAATTTAGAAAGTGCAATACGTAACACAAGTGACAAAAATAGCAAGCCTTGCTAGACTAGAAAGCAGCTTTATTTTGAGTAGCTTTCATTCCACCCTACTGACTGACGCCCTCAAAGCTTAACTATGCATCATAGCGCCAGTGGGACTCCTGCCTTTAACCGTCACCTTATCCCATGTGTGAGACCTAACTGATTGCTCACTTGCTGGATTAACATTGCAAATGACACATAGATAACCTGGTATGAAAGACTGTACTTTGTGGTTAGTTACAATTATTAGCGGTGTCTTGTTATCCAAAGTAGTTAATGGCATCAGGCAGTAATTTCTCTCTCTAGAAAGCAAATCAGCACAGGAAGCTATTAGGGCCTTATGAGACCTGTATGACACCATTCAGCATCCATTTAATTTCTTAAAGGTATCCTTCTGTAGTCATACTGGATGCAATCTTCCCTAATCTCCTCCAGACAACCAAAGCAACCCCAGCAAAAGTGCCTTCCCTATCCAGCCTCTGGTCCCACAGTCTGGGGTAATAAAGATGTTACAGGTATCAAAGATACTGCACCCCTTTTCTCACAGCAGGTAGAGAACTCCAGGGTTTCAGCTCTCTACCAGAGCTCTGTACTCAAACAAGTGGGAAGCTCTTTTATTATCACAAGGCTGGGAAATCACAGTTGAGCAATTCTGTTCCTTGCCACAGCACCCACACCCTTGAAACACACATTATGCACCAGCAGTTTACCCTGCGAAGACAAATATCCAACCCATATTTACAAGTCCAGTCTCATATGCTTGTTTCTGAGAGATATAATTGAGTAGTTAGAAGCGGGGAGATGGAGGAAGGCTTGTTCAACCTATTTCAAAAGCCAGAATCTCTTTCTTTCATCTTAAATGCCTTTTGCCTTTGCACTTCAGTCTCCCCATGCGTAAAGAGATAAAACGTCTGCTTTTTGCATAGTGCTTGAAAGCCAAGTTGCAAGTATTGTTATTTCAAAGAAAACAAATTTGTTTGTGTACATTTTCTGCTAGACAAGTGGGTGCAGGGTCTGGAGAGGCAAGGCTCAGAGCAGAGAATGCTTAGTTCTGTGCTAGTTGACTGCTTTTAAAAGAAGAGCAAATGAAATGTATTCACTACCAGCTTTTCTGCTTTCCTCTTCCCTGAACTTTCCAAGCCAATTAGCTCAACCAGTCTTCACCTTGTTTTAATAAAGAGGGATTTACTAAAGGATTTCCTCTTCTGCATGAGAAGCCATGCTGATTAATACATGAGACCCCTAGCTCACTTTACAGAGTGCTTTGAAGAAAGTCCATCCTGGGTGGGAATTTCCAGACCTTCAGCCTCACAGACATGCCTCCTCAAAAAAAGATCTGTCCCAGACATGCTGGAATGCCACTCAGACTCACTGCCCAATTAATTCGTGCTAACAGGACACTACAAAGCCAAGTATTCTCCTACAGTGTAAAGCCACCTCATTCCCATGCCTCACTTATCTTCAAGCACCTGGTTTCAAAACACTACACTCCTCTAATTGAAAAAGATAAGTGGGAAAAGATGGTGTATGTACAGAAAACACATACACATTTGTATGTGAAAAGCATGCTGATAATCCTCCCCCCAGCCACATACCACCCAATTAGCAAAGTTGTGCACAAGAGAAATAACGAGGGTGAGAGAGTGGGTATTTCAGTGCTAATACCATTAATTACTACCAGACCAATGGCATAACCCAAACTTGGATTTTTTTTTTTTTCACAGACAAACATGAAAATATTTTCTCTAACTCACAACCAATTTTGCTAATTATAACATGGTCAAGCAGAATAACGGCCAGGGTGGATCTGCCCACCCTTCATTCTCCTACCCACCCACATACCCACAGGAGGGGAGCCCTCCCATGTGTAGCATTGTCGGATCACCAACTATCTGTTCAAGTTCTGCCTGTCTTCTACAAGATAACAAGATATCAGCTCACACCCATGCATCTGTTATTACCTACCTCTGTTTAACAAATTGGGCTGTCAGTGACACGCCGCTCTCAAAAGTATATAAATAGTTTAGATGCAAACATTCACTAAGAGTCAGCCAATGAAATTCTCTCCCCAAAAGCATCCCGTATGCATTAACTTTTGGCAGAGAACCAGTTATCTTACTACTCAATAATTCATAGGTGAGCTACTCAACTGGGTAGTTCTGGGAATAAAGCAAATCATTGCCAGGGCAAACTAAGGAAAAGAAAAAAAATAAGATCAACCCACAAAAAAGAACAAAATGAGATTCTTCTTCCAAAACAGAGAATCCACATCTTTCCTCTTCAGAGTTTATCGCTAGTTTTCCTTACTATATAACCCAGCTCCCTTGCTTCAGTTTAAGCCTACTGCAAGTCCTCCCCACAGGTGTTTTTATGTCCTATGTTATTCTGCCCTATCCCCAGTAGCTCCCAACCTGAAGAAATACTAGAAGGAGAAAATTCTTAGTCTTCTTCTCCTCCTCCCAAAGTCCTTGACAAGAGGATGTTGACATGTTATATGTATGAGTGTATATGTATATGTATCTTTACAATTCCTCTTTCTCTCCTTCCTCTCTTCTTCAGATGGCAGAAGCACAGCTTTAGTCAGTTCCTATTTAGATTTTGTTTTCCCTGAGCAGAAACACTGTCCTTGGCTTTTAAATGCCAGAGGAATCACATGCAAAAAGTCTAGGAAAGGGAAACTTAAAAGAGAAACTTGAATCTACATCTCTGACTCTCCTCATGTGCCTGGCACAAAGAGCAGGGCACAGGGGCCCAATAATGGGGTAGAGATCAACAGGCACCATTTACAACCTTGCAAGCAGAAACACCATCACAGCAGAACACATTCCCTGTGTTCCATCCACTGTGTAAAGAAGGGTAAATAGAGGGAAAACAGTCAGTCTGTGATGTTCATAATCCTAGGATGGGCCCTCCACATTCCTGAGAAGGATTTGGGACAACTGGGAAAGGATTGGTCACCTCCCCCCCAGGTTTAGCAGTAAACCTGGCACTAGCTGCAGCAGGACTTCAAAGACCAAATTTATCCCATCGAACTCCAGGTTCTTCATTGAGGCACTCAACTTAGGAATGCCACCTCCCTCCAAGGCTACTGACTACGAGGCACATCTCCAGAGGATGATTCAGATGGTAGGAATCCCTGGGTGTCCTGCCTCTGTCCTGGGCCTGCACAAGGAGCCTAAGGTGATCCCAGCCCTCACATCTCTGTGGGATGAATGCAGAGCAAAGTAAATGCACAGAAGTGGCCAGTGCCACCCTCCTATATGAACCTCTCCATGAACTCAGTGCCTTGTTTAATGAGTTGATCAGTAGGCTGAGTCAAACACGCAGCTGAAACTTGGACAGCATATCCTGCTCTTGGACAAGAGACACCTCTTGTGCTCGAACTGCTGTGTGCCACAAACAGCTAACCTGGGAAGGAAAACAGACACTGGCCTGCAGTGTCATATTCCCCATAGCAAATATAGTGATTACAGTGAATTAGTGCCACCACTAGGGCTACATCCAGAGTATGCAGCTGCCACCTACAAGGAATTGTTCAAGTTTCCTCTTGTCTTCTACAGGGGATCTCACCTGCAACCAGAGGAGCTACTGGACAGAGGTGAATGCTGACTCCAAGCAGTAATCCAATAGAAACAGGTTCCTATTCCGCCACCAGCTGCCTTAGCAATTCAGTTGCCTCAATATATTTACACCCTTTTAATAAAAGAATTGAAAGTTAAAAGCAGGGAGGCTGCAGGAGAAAGTACCTCTGAGAACTGCAATCCTGTCAAAACAGAAAAGAGTCCCTGCTTTAGAAATGCAGTGATTGTCAAGGTTGTAGGGGGGCAGAGATTTCTGCTCACAGCTGGGACACAGCATTATCTCACCTTCTGTTTTCAGTTTGAAAGCTAAATTGGGACCACAAGACAATCCCTTCACAGCTGCTTTCAAAACACATAGGCAAAGCAAGAGGCAGCACAGGCAAAACCAGAAATATTCATTTAAAAATCAGACCTGCTTTAATGACGAGGTAGTGGGATCAGAGCTGGAAAGGGGAGAGATCCAAGCCAGAAAGAGCCTGCTAGGGGAAGAAGGGCCATCCAAGGCAATTAAGATACTAATACTAACCAGCATTCCTTAATATGTTTACTTGGAAATCTTTGTCCGTACCAGTAACCAAAAAGGACACACGGGGCAAAGCTATACCAGGAAGAGGTTCACCACTTATCTACAGAGTGAAAAGAGGACAAGCTTCCCCATTAAAACAGGCTTTTCCTCAGCCTCTCCTTCAGGCCTAGTAGGGAATTTGGATCAAGGAGAAAGAACTCTGCATAGAGCAACATGCAGTTCTCCATCACTTCTCTATCAGCTACCTCGGAGTTCTGCTGCCAATTGTTTAACATCCTGCTCCACTAACTGCCATCATTACCCCATTTTTCCATCCTTCACTCATGATTGGTCTTGATTCATCTGAGGAAGATGACGACAATGAAAACGTAACTGTTCAGAAAGAGTCTGAAAGAATGCTCAAACTAAAAGATTTATGGCAAACGTTCAGTTTCATAGATTAAACAGCTGAGGTCAACAGATATCAAAGCAATTTTTCCCATAAGAATTAATGTAACAAGGGGGGTGGTGCATACAGGAACTCAAGAAATGCATGCAATTTAAAAACACAGGCTCAGTATAGATGGCACAGAGAAAGGAGAGGAAGGAACGTTTTTTATTGTAAGTATTTTTACTGTCACTCTCTGGATGGTTACTGCTTCATCATTGTCATCATCATCTTCAGATGAATCAAGGTAGATCAAATCAATCAAGGGCAAAGGATAGAAAAATGAGGATAGATTCAGGAGGTCATCAGATGAAATAGCTGAGGTCTGTCATAATAATGACTGGCTCCAAAAACCAGCTGCCAAATAGTCACCTTCTCTGCCATATGTAGGTCCTGTCTTTCCTTTCTTCACACCATTACCTGCACACATTTAAAATGTGTGAATTCCATAACGGCCTTTGCTCAACTCCTCCTCTATTAATTTATTATGAACAAAATACTTTATCTGTCCTATTAGTAACTGTCATAGCTTTTCATGAATGCTTCTTCAGTGCTGGTTACAGAGAATCATCTCCCTATACCTTATTCCCAAAACAGCTAATTGCTTATGGAGACAGCAGAGGATTTGGCAGTCCCATTTCTTCAGGTATGGATGATATCACCTGTCTCAGAGGATGACATGGACTCAAGCTGTAGAGGACTTACTCTTGTGTCTTCTCTCTCCATTGGCACTGTGTTTCCCAAGAATCAGCAGCACATCAGCCTTGCTGCTGAAGCAGATGCAGCCTTGCAGCTCCTGTCTTTCCCTGTGTTAGGAGAGCAGTGTCACTTCTGACAGCCGCAGGTGCTGTGGGCTCCCGGAAATCACTCTCCAGGACTAGGGGTCTCCTCTGCAGCAGAGGGCACAGGATGGAGGCCAATGACAGAACTGGCAACAATTCAGTGACCGCAGCCTGCTCCCTCAACCTCCCCATCTGGCTGTCATCTCTGTCCCATCTCCTCTGGACTTGGACCAGCAGAGGGAAATTTATTAACAGTCCCACTCACTGGATAAATCTGATCTGACATTCAATTTTCTGTGACTGACCTCAAACCGGGTCAGTACGGCAGGAACCATTTGGAAGAGCACCATGCCTGCAATGTGGGCACTTGCCTATCTCACACAGACACTTTTTCATGTTGACTTGAGGAGAGCCTAGGCTGCAGAAAAGCTGATATGCAGGACAAGTGGGAGTACACACTCCAGTTCTTCTCTCGATTCCTGGATTTTGTTCCAACAGATAAATGTCTGAACTTGGTTCAGTAAGTTTCCACTATTCTCATTCCCAGCTCTCCTGGGACACAAAAGGTAAAGCCGTCGCCTTCCTCATTCTGACCCACTGCATCAAGATCTCAAAGTGGATCCTGGCCTGAGCCAATCCATCAGCAGTCATCAGTCTGAAGGTTTGCAGCAGCACATACTACAACATAGGATCCTGCTCCTTCCACTCTCTCCATGACAAATAATAACACCTCCCAGAATCAGATACTCCAGGTGAGAAGGGCATTTTAAACAAGTTTCAGCAACGTTTGCTGAGCTATCCCACTGTGGTGTGCAGGAAGAAGATATAATTCTGTGTACGGTTCTGGAAAGAAGCTGCGTGGACTCAAATCTGGTAATATCTGTGGCTAAATCTGTGATAAAAGCCAGCAATGAGGGAAAGACAGGCTATGTCTATTTGTAAGACTCTCACTAGATCTGTGCACCCTGATCTGAATTCATCAGTGCAAAAATGGCAGAATGACAGACTTACAACAGACCATAAAAGTGCCATAGAAAGTAGGAAAAGATGTGGGAAACATCATCCAGCCAGGTCTTTGAGGGGAAATTTTTGATAGCATCCTGTGAACATCAGAGGAGATAAAATTATTCTGTACCCTCCATATATGTATTGCCTATAGCAGTACAAACATCAATCAACTGGGTCAACATAAGCAAATGAGGCCTCAGAACATACAGCAATAACCCTTTTTATTCCTCACTGATTCCATAAAAAACCTCATGGAAGATGAATCTGGGATGCAACATTCCAAGTTAAAAATGAATGATGATTAATATAGTTTTATGGGTCCTTGGCAGACAAACTGGGTAGTGTTTGAGAAAGCAACAAGAAAAGTAACTATTTTGTCATAACATCCTCAGGCTTTGGAAAGATCCTGGCTTGCTTCCACACGACAGACTAATTGAAGATGTAATACTATTCAAATGCAGCCCACATTAAGCCGATTAAAAACACATTAACTGAAAGGGTTCAAAAAGAAATTTTAAATGGCTGCACACACCACTGGGATCTCTCTAGCAAGAAGAAAGACCTATTCTAGGAAGACATCTCTAGTAAGAACCCACACAAACCTCTTAAACTGATGCTATTTCACATTTCCATCAAGGTCAAAAATCCAGCCAGCAGGTTGGCATGGCTAAAGCGTATAAATTATAAATCCCTGTTCAGGATGTGTAGCCAACATCACACATTTTTCACATTCCAGACACCTTTAGTGTCTGAATGACCTTGCATCCATTTGCAGATGGGGTGACTGGGTGCAGACTTTGGCATGTTTGTGGCATGTGGCTTGTGCTTTGCTTCCTTCCCTCCCACACAAAGGCATAACTGACAATCACCATTCTTAAGTGCCTATGTTGGGATAATATACCAACATCTGTAGAAGACACAAAATATGTAGCAGTAAATAACATACTAAAGAGACACAGACAGGACAACTTGGCTTGCTTCATGGAATGGGGTATGGGAACTCTATTCAATTTATCTTGGATAACCACAGAACCATAGAAAAGTTTGGGTTGATAGGGACCTTTAAAGGCCATATTGCAAAGGTTCTGGAAAGAAAACTGCCAAGGAAAGAATGAGTCGCTCTTTCAAGGAAAGAGACACTAACCCCAAGAGGAGCCTCAGTTAATGTAATCCAGTAAACATCAGCTTTCAGTTTAATTCTGTAGTCCAAAGATGTCCAAATCCTTGGATGACTAAGACAACGCTTACTAAACGTACTGTGAGATGTGCATCACATCTGCATTGATGAGATAATTTTTGAAAATCTCTTTAATACGTGTGACCATCCTGCCAGAATGATGTTGAAAAAAAAAATGAGAAGAGGGCTATAAAAATGAATCAAGGGCTGGAAAACATGCCTTGTAGTGAATGGCTGAAGAGACTCTTTCCAGACTGCATACTCGACAGGCTAAGAGATTACTTGTTCTGTTGTCTGAGACAACACAAGGAAGAGACTGCTAATAACAAATAGCTCGTTATGTGAGAAGACAAAAGCATAAACAGAGCTTGTAGTTGGAAACTGAAATGAGACAGGCCTAGATTAAATGATGACAACTGAATCATGAGAATAAAAAGACACTGGAACAACTTACTGAGCAACACACTAAATTCTCTGTCACTTTAGTGTGTGAGGAGATGCTGCACTGAAAATGTACAAATAACCCAAGTTTAGATGCACAAAGGTAAACTCACCACACTAGTGATAGGGACTACGTTGGCATATAACCAAGTCTCCTGTCTAGACAAACAGCATGAAATGATCAGAAAGGGATTCAAAGAGCTTTTGCTTTCTCATACTGATCAGGAAGATGGAGTCACAGCATTTTGGATAAACAGACTGGAGCACATAAGCTTCTCAAATGTTTAAAAAAACCCCAACAACCAACAAAACAACAAAATGAACCACAAAAAAACCACGGAAAACCCCAACTCTTTCCTCCTCTCTTTAAAATCTGTAGGTAGTTTCATTTGTATCTTTTCATTTATACATATGAGTTGGTTCCTAGAAAGTGAATCAGTATGATAACTTGCCCACTTCCATACATAAACTTAGACTTTTGCAAGTTCTCATTACAAGCAGCTGAAGGGGAAGAGAAAGATTTCCAAATCACAAAACATTTTGAGTTGCTCCATTTTCCTCTGACCCAGCCAACCGCCACCATCTTCTCATCCCTTTAGATCTATCATACTCTTTCCATGAAAACATCTTAGGTGGAGGGCTGCTCCTTTTCCCTCAAGCCCCAGTTCTCCATTTTACAGCACACCAGAATGTTGGCTAAAGGACCTGTATTATGCATAAGCTATGAACTGCTCAGAAAATCCCAGCAGACCTAGCACTATTAAACTCATCTATATTACATTAAGTTATTAGCTACTGTATTCTAGCTTGTGATTAGGACAGTAGAGTATCTCTTTGCAATCAGCACTTTGTAAGGAAAATCCCTGTTCAGTGCAAATGCTACTATCATTCATTGTTCTCTTGACCTCAATCACAGTCACTGTTGGAAACCTCTATTAGTTTTGGCACTCCAACCAATTTCTCCTATGAAATGCTTGGCTGAATTGGTCCCAGAGTTGTATCATATTTGCAACAGATGAAATTTGCAGCACTTATTTCATCAGCTGTGAGAGCAGGTCACAACAGATAGAGAGTCTGCAAACAATCGGCTGGGATGGCCTTCAGTTGCCATTGTTTCTTTACCAGCAGGGATTTGCCCCAGATGCTTCTTTGTCACAGAAATGGAGTAATATTCAGTTTTTTCTACATCCTATTCATCCCTCTGCAGCTTGGCAAATCAGGACAGAGAAGGACAATACCTACAGCTCCAGAGATACTGGAGCTGGAAAAGGCATGCCAAGGGAATGATGGTAGTACACAAACATTTTTCCTTCCACATCTTTCTGATCTAGGCCACCCATATAATTTGAGACCTCAGCCTCAATCCCAAACCGCTATTTTGGTCAAGCAGTAGGATTAGGGTTCAGAGAATCATGAAGGCTCCAGTTCCAGGGATACTGGGGCTGGAAAAGGTATGCTAAGTAGAGCACAGCACTGCACCAACATTGATCTCTCCATATCTTTCTTATCTGGGCCACCCATAGTACTGGGGACCTCAGCAACCTCTGTCCGAAGCTGCCGTAAGGGTTAGGGTTCAGGGAAGTGGAATGCCTGTAGCTCCAGGGATACTGGGGCTGGGAAGCCTGTATCTCCAGGGACCAAAAAAAAAAAACCAAACCACAAACATCCCAAACCCCCAAAACAATCTCCACCGTTTTTGGATACGGACAGGTACATTGGCACTGAGGACGAGGAAAAGCCTGAGGTACTTAATGCCTCTTCCACCTCAGTCTTTAACAGAAAGACCAGTTATACTGAGTACCCTGAGCTGGAAGAAAGGGACAGAATAAATCCCCTGTAACCCAGGAGGAAGTACTTAGCTATCTGCTGTGCCACATAGACACAAGTCTATGGAGCCACACAGGATCCACCCAAGGGTATAATGAAGGGATTGAGAGCACCCATAGTCAGTTTGCAGGTGACACCAAGTTGGGTGGGAGTGTCAATCTCCTGGAGGGTAGGAAAGCCCTGCAGAGGGATCTTGGACAGGCTGGATCGATGGGCTGGGGCCAATTGTATGGGTTTCAACAAAGTGAAGTACCGGGTCCTGCACTTGGGTCACAACAACCCAATGTAGTGCTGCAGGCTTGGGGAAAGAGTGTCTGGAAAGCTGCCCAATTGAAAAGGACCTAGTGGTTCGTGCTGATCAACAGCTACATGAACATGAGCCAGCAGTGTGCCCAGGGGGCCAAGACCAACGGCTTGTATCAAAAATAGTGTGGCCAGCAGGACCAGGGCAGTGATTGTCCCCCTGTACTTGGTACTTGTGAGGCTGCAGCTCAAGTACTGTGTCCAGTTTTGGGTCTCTCACTACAAGAAGGATAATGAGGTGTTAGAGGGTGTCCAGAGAAGGGCAACAAAGCTGGTGAAGGGTCTGGAACATAAGTCCTCCAAGGAGCAGCTTAGGAAGCTGGGGTTGTTCAGTTTGGAGAAAAGCAGGCTTAGGGGAGACTTTATTGCCCTACAATGATGGGAAAGGAGGTTGTAGTGAGATGGGGGTCAATCTCTTCTCCAGGTATCTAGTGACAGGACAAGGTAAAATGGCCTCAAGTTGTGCCAGGGATGTTCAGGTTGGATATTAGGAAAAATTTCTTCACCTAAAGAGTGGTCAAGATTGGAACAGTCTAGCCAAAGAAATGGAGGAATCACTATCCCTGGAAGTGTTCAAAAAATTAGTGGATATGGTACTTTTTGATATGTCTTAGTGGTCTTGGTGGTATTAGGTCAAAGGTGATTTTGGAGGTCTTTTCCAACCTTAATGATTCTATGATTCTACATGAACAGTCTCAGAAATCAGCTTGTCCCAGTCAACAGTAATGAAAAATTTCCACGGTTTCCTGTGACCACACATGACCCTAGAAACAAGGACTCCAAAAGCAAACAAAATGCAACAGGTCCACATGTAACTGAGAAATTTAAGCATGTCTTCAATTCCTGGGACCAATGACACTTTTGCAGGTTCATCGCTGGGTTCATAAAAGAAAACCAACTGTTTTAACTCCAGTCCTGAAGGCCAATTAAATTTGAATCAGAAGCAACAGCTGGAAACACATGAAAAGACAGTGCACACATGTGCTTATTTGTGTTTTCAGTAGAGAGGCAAAGAAGAATGGAAATCGGGAACTATAGGAAGTGAAAGAGGGTGAGAGGGGTACATGTTGGAAATGTGATCTCTGCTGACTGAGAAAACAGTTTCCTGGCTTCAATGAAAAAACAGTTTCTTGCTCAGAAACTGGCCCAAGTGGAAAAACACAAACTAGTCACCGAGCAGCTGTTTCCCCACAGAAAGCTCCAAAAGGCACCTAAGACCTTGCTAAAACCTGAACGCTCAGCCCCCCAGTACTGTGTCCCAGCACAGAACTGGCAACAGAAGACCCACTGGGATGTAGAGAAGCCTGACCACCTCTGAAATTTAATTCACAGTTTCCCTAGAGGAGTGAATGCAATTAGTGCTGTTTCAGAGCTCAGGGTCAGGATGGTCATAGATAATTCAAAATACCCCCAGGATGCTCAGTTTCCTGCTAGGGCTTCTGTTCATATCAGGAGTGTCTCCAGGTCTTCCCTGCATGAGTTCACTCCTCAATAGTGGCATCACTATTCTGTGTGTTGCTTTAGCGTGCCTGCCACAGTCTTTCAGCTGGGCTGGAGGAAATAGTTCTGCTCTAGTGCCAGAGTCCATGGAGTAGGTGAGGAATAGCATGGGAGCCTGTTCCTGTACCTTCATAAGTGCTGCTTGACATGGTTTATGGAGCAAAAATCATGGAAGAAAAGCAAAGACACAGGCACAATGACATGGCAGTACACCGCTGTGTTTGGGAAAGAGGCTGGGGAAAAGGGCCTCTGCTGACACAGGTCCTGGTGGCCTATGCTTCCCTTCAGGTATGGGCAGCTGTTTTTACTTCCCTGTGCCTCAGGGCCTCATGCAGAGACTGAGAGTTATCATGAGAAAAGGAATTGCGATTTTTGTCTGCTTGGTGTCTTCCTAGTTCCCCTAGGAAGTTCTGGTCTGTGATATCTCTCTCCCCACAACTGGGCACCCAACATGCTCATGTTCCAGTCACCATGAGGTAGAATTTTATTGGGACAGAGTATTCCCTCCTTTCCTGTCCCCTCCAGCCTTGAAACATGAGTGCTGACAGCAGTTTTCTAATTTTTCTCAATTTACCACCTCCTTTGCCCCATGTCTCCTGATACCACTGTGACCTTGTGTTGGCTAGGACAGTGTTAATTTTCCTCCTAGTAGCTGGTACAGTGCTGTGTTTTGGATTTAGGATGAGATTAATGTTGATAATGCACTGATGTTTTAGTTCTTGCTAAGTAGTGGTTTAACTCAAGGACTTTTCAGTGTCTCATGCTCTGCCAGTGAGCAGCAGCACAAGAAGTCACAAGGGAGCATGGCCAGGACAGCTGACCCAAACTAACATAAGAAATATTCTGTATCACAGAATGACATGTCCAGTATATAAACTGGGGGAAGATGGCTGGGAGGCACCAATCACTGACGGGGGTCCCAGGGGATGGGCTGGATATTGGTCAGTAGGTGGTGAGCAATTGTACTGTGCATCACTCGTTTTTCTGGAGTTTTTCTCCTCTTTCAGTCTCTCTCTCTCTCTCTTTCTTTCTCTCTCCCCCCCCTTTTCATTACTATTATTATTATAATGCTGTGTTTCAGTCACTAAATTGTTCTTACCTCAACCCATGAGTTTTACTTTTTTATTTTTCTGATTCTCTTCCCCATCCCTAATGGATTCCCCATAAATTCAGATCCCAGTCCTATTCATCACCTTTGACAAGAGAATATCCCACCAGTCCACACTCCAGGATCCACAATGCTTTCTCTTCCTTGGCCAAGTTCCCATGTCCCCTGGACCTGTTCTGGTGCTGCACAGACCAAGAGAGAAAGCTTAGCAACAGCTGCTGTGCCAGACTCACTATCTCTGACCTGCTAACTGGAGGTAAGCATGCAGCAGAAGTACTCACAGTGTATGCTAGAGAGGAACCTGTGTTACACCCCTGTGCAAACAGAAGCAGAGCTAGGACAACTTCTCCCTCAAGCCAGGATGCCTTGATGCAATCTGGATACCACCAGCTGTGTCACACTTTGAAGGTCTTTCATATAGGTGATTTTACCTATGGGCTAAACCCACAACAACAACAGGACTCAAAACCAAAGCAGTTTCTCCTGAATCCCGAGACAGGAAGCACTGGCAAAGTGTCTGACAGTCCTTTGGCAGCAGTATCCTCCTGTGACTTAAAGACAAGGACATGCTCGGGTGAGACCTGAACATGCACAGCATTTCAGGATGCCCAGTGCAAAGCAGTTGAGAGGATTCTGGAGTTGTTTTTTATCCCAACGAGTTGATATATAACTAGGTCCTACAGGGCAAATAGGTGCCACAGCAGGAAAACTTTAAAAGGGATGTCTGAATTAGAACAGTATGAGATGTGGTGTTCAGCCCTGAAAGGGCCACAGAAGGTGAGCAAATATCCACAGAGTGATGACCAAGATTGTCTGCCATCCACTGTTTCTATACAGCCCTTGTCTTCCCTTTCCTGACAAAACTGTATAGCTTGGATGTGTCTTGATAAAATTAAGTTGCTCTTCCTGGACAGCCTGTCCGAAAAACAGAATAATGGGATTATGGAATGTGTATTTGTTTCTCCCAACAATATCCGAGAAATGGATTAACTGATTTAAACCAGTCCTTTTCTGAACAAACAAATTCATGTCTCTAGGCGAGGAGCTCTCACACAAGCTTTTAGAGATGAACAATGAGCTGCACAGAGGCTGAATGGCAGTGCAAGGCAGGCTGCAATCTCACAGACCAGACCTAGGTCCCCTCTTCAAGACAGGCTCCCACCTTCCTGATGCACATAACTGGGTATTTCCTCCCTTCTTTACCATGTTTTACCCAGGGCACAGCAAAGAGGCCTCATGGTAATTTGCATCTGATGGATGTTGCCACAGACTGGACATGCCAGCTTTGCAAAATCTGCTCCCCAGCCTCCGAATTCCCCCTGCCATCTGGGTGTTTTGCTTTCTGTCTCAAGTCTCATATCTCCTGGCCACCACAGCGTGCAGACATGATCTGTCAGACCAATTTCAATCAAAGAGGTAAATCAGAAAAGCTCTCAAGGCACAAGGGAGACTTCCCAAGAAACCTCAGTGAGTGGCAGCACATGTGAACCTTGTCCACAAGGCAGCAAGCAGAGAAGAGACCCAGATTCTGCAGAGTAAGACCCAACTACTACACATTGAGGGCAAAAATTCAGACCAGCCAAAATTCATACAACTCCTTTACCCTGTCAAAGGCATTTTTATTTCTTTAAAGCTGCATACAGCAAACATTACCAAAAAAAACCCAGCACTGGGAGTCCTGGAGCTTTGCTCTATGAACATAAAGGTGGTTACAAAGAAGAAGGCTTTGGAATGAGTCCTATATGGTAATATTTGGTACAATCCCATCTTAAGACCCAATCCAAGTGCTGTCACAGCCTCCATCTGTCAGGCCATGGGACCTGGTAATTGTTAAGACAAATCTGAGGCCGGCTGTAAGTCTCTGTGGTTGTTATTGTGCTCTAAACTGTGGCCATTTGGGTTTACAGCCACAATGGAGCAAAACTGATTCCTCCCTTCAGCCTATCCTGAGACTGACAACTCTAATTAGTTGTTAGCAGCCCAGGCATGGGAAGCTGAGTGAGCAATCCTAATCGCCCAGGACAGGGCTACGTGCACAAACACAAACTCTAAGCAGCTTAATCCCAAACACAATACTGCAAGCAAAAAGTGTGTTGACAATCAGGAACACAACTCCCTGCTCTTAACAGTGGGAGCAGGGGGGTGCTGTGTATTGATAGAAACACAGAAATAACATGTATACTTTTAGCTTAGTCACACAAACCTCTATGCAACAAATCTGAGGATAAATCGGGAGGATTTCCATCGAAGTGGAACCTAACTGCCAGGCCAGGCTTCATTCAGACTGGTGGTTCAAGGTCATGCCCAGGGCATTCTTTTTACTAATAAAGGTCTCCAGGTTTGCAAACACTGAACTTCCAGAAGACACAGTTCTCCCATGACTTAGAATACAGACACCCAGAGCATCGGTTCATTCTTAAACCTCCTGTGTTCTAAAATGAATCAGAACATGACAGAGCCCTAGTTGGTAAGAGAGCCCAAGGTTTCCCTCTCTTGGAAGCAAGACCTGTACCAGGTAGAACAGCAATACTGAAGCATAAATGGAAGGGCAGGAAAGCTCCAGCTATTACAAGGGTAAAAAAATCATCATCTGCCCCCAGTTTAGCTCCTCAGAACTCACCTTGGAAAAGGGTATCAGGATGGACATCACTGATGAAATTAATAAAAGAAATTAAAACAGTCACTATTAATAAATACAATCAGAAATTAAACCAGCTAGGTCTAAAATTCTTAGCAGATGGCTTCATACTCCAGCTCACATGGCCACACAGCAAGACAGATAAGCCAGCTCAGTCACACATAGGGGTCAGCTCTGGCCCCTGACAGTCTCATTTCTCTTAGACTCCCTTCATAGGCAGGGAGAGCTGCAGGGAGCTCTAAGGAGCCAAAAGCTCAGTCTTAGCCACTCTGCAAAAACATCTTCATGCCAAAGACATGTCTCAAGAGCACTTTTAACAGAGCAGTTAATATCCAAGCTTTTGGAGGAGGGGGCAGGGCATCCACAAAAGAGCACTGACATTGAGCTATGGCTTCAACAGTTGATCGAAACAGTTTAATGCATTTCTATTTCCAGTTGCATGGATCCAGCAATGCTTCTTACTTATTTACAGTATCACCTCTTCCCCTCCTCCCTGCTCTTCTGTTTGCTACATAGATAACAGGGGAAATTGATGCTGACTATTGCCTGCCTGATGTACAGCACTGCCAATGGGTTCAGCAGGATTTTAAAGAGGAATGAGTCAACAGTATGTGACCGGGAATAACATTTACCAGCGTGTGAGCTTGAATAGGAAAACACATCTGTGCTCACCTGAACATTAGTTAAAGTGACAACGGCAACAGATGACCCAGCAGGACGTGTTCTGGCAGTCTTCCAGGTCAGGGAAGAACCAGACCTGCTAGTCACCAGCGCTATGGCAATGCCTATGTCTAGGACTATAAACAGCTCCTGAAGTCCTGTTAGCCATGGTAACCATCCCTCCAAAGTGAATGTCAGTCTTCTTTCCTGGTTACACCTAATATTCACTATGTTTTGAAGATAAAGCACAATAACCCACCTGCTGCTTAATGGGGCAAAACTTTACCTACGGGCTATAAGGATAATCCTTTGGAGATCAATCCCAGATGATTGTGGTCTATTACTTTAGATCCAGCATGGGTAAAATTCACGGGCCATGTTATTCCAGGGAAAGACACAGTCAGGTTAATTCCTTTTCTAGTCATTCCTCCTGCCAATATCTCACCTGTTTTGTGACCCCAAGACAAGAAACAGAGCCAACTTTCAGACTCGATGACCCAAAGCAAAGTCAACCCTATATAAATATCCCCTTTTCTTTCTTCTCTTTTTTTGCTGGGTGCTCAAAGACACTAAAACTTCTGCTAAAGTCAAAAATGGCACCAGCGAAAGTCTGCTTATCTCCTCTTCAGAATTTGATTCACTAATTAACAACTGTCAACAGAGGAGACAGGTGCTCTTCTACCAGGCTTTGGTGGTTATCCAAAGAAGGAGAACACATTCAAGTGATCAAGCAAGGGCCTGAGACAGCAAGTAGTGAGTGTTGTTAAGGAGGATAAACCCATCTGCAGGAAAATACTGGAATGGATGTATCAAGGATCAGGTGGGATGAGGAGTGCAGGGTTGAGCTGGACTTGGACTAAGCTGTCCAGCAGTTTACGACATGCTGTTGAGGATTGATAAAGCATCAGAGCTGACACGATTTCATTCAAGTAGGATAGTGTATTAGGATTGCAATTTTCACCACACTGTTTTATGAGGCTCTAACATAGCAAATGTCATATTCACTGTGATATGACAGTCCTAGCAACAGCTAGAGTTTACAGTCACTACTAACCTTCATAATTCATGGAAATACTGTTTTGACCAGTCTTTTAGGATACTTGGTTAATACGCTTTTTTCAATTTGTTGCTACGTGCATTCTAAATTCATATCTAGGTAGCATCCTTTTCACTGATCCACACATGCACACTGTCTGTCTTTCCTCCTTTCATACATATTGGCTCAAATGACACTATTGTATTGCAAACCCCAGACTGCTGCACATTTTCAAGCCCAGTGTGTGTTTTATAGCCTTACACTATCTCCCCTGTACAGGGTGACCCAGCCCTGATTTTAAACTCACCTCTACAGAAGACTGATTTTTCTGCTGGGATTTTTTTGAGTGAGTACCTCGTTCTGAAAAAAAGCCTTGACAACAGCATCAGTGATAGCACTGATTTTGTTAACAGTACTCTGGCATTCCATTAATATTTTTATCACAACGCTTCACAGTGCTGTGTTTATTATGTCCCACAAATCTTTGATAATATGGGTCACTTTTATTCCTGTTTTGAAGATACAGGAAAAGATGACAAGATGTTGCCACTCCAAGTGGTAGATTCCCCGGAGTTCTGACAAGCCCAGCCTCTCACTCTAACCAGTATATAACATTTCTTCACCCTAAACACAGAGCTATAAGGCTGCAAGGACTTTCGTGAACTTATTAATCTTTCAAAGCTCTACAGTTCAGACCAAGAAGTCCAGGGAAGATACCATCCATCCTGTCAGAGAGCTGATGATAGACAATTACAGCTCATAAGATAAAAGAAGAGCAACTTTTTCTGCTTTCAAAAGACAAAAAATAATAAAAAGTACAAACACCTTTTTTGACAGCTGACTTGTTCTTTTTGTCTTCTTACTTTCTTTCTACTATTGAAGTGCAGTTGGCAAAGCCTATTTCTAGGCTAGTTTTTACAATACAGCACTATATGCATGAGGGTGAGGGGAGAAAACCAAGAAAAAAGGGAAACACAGAAACAGGTTCTGACATCTAATCAGATCTGCTGTATTGATTTTGCAACTTTAGCTTTGGAGCAAATCAGAGAAACAGCCACATTATCATCCAGAATTCACTCTTCCCTCGAGTGAGCCAGTTCAAAAGGAGCTCACACTGACACATAAACAGGCACTCCTGCATGCACACACACGCACACGCGAATGCACACGCCCATGTGGATGCACACCCCACTGAAGCGGCTCTCCAATGGGATGCGTGGGCTGGGGGAGGTGAGAGAAGCGCTCATCACAGAGGCTGCAGGAGCCACACGATTCCCATTTCCAACAAGATGAGAATTCCAGAGCAAGCCACCAGACTAATGAGCTACCCACACTGGAAAGCTGTGTTTCAATTAACCATAGAAGCCCCTGCTGCGGCATTCACGTCCTTCCAGCAGCATGAACATGGAGGAGAGGGATAAACAGGGACTGTGTTGTTTCTGGGTCTGGTTTTTGGGGGTGGGGAAGGAAAGGAGAATTCTGTAAAACGGTTGAGGGCAATTCTTGTCCTACTTTCTTGGTTTGCAGTTTCTTATTCATACTAATGGAAAGAGTAATTTACAGTCCTGAAACCAAAGCTGCCTGCTTAGGCACAGAACAGGCAGTACCACTGTAAGGTCCTTCCACAATTTCCGGGCAGGAGGAGACAGTTCAGGTGTACAAACACTCAGGATGCACCCAGCTTCAACTAAGGGTAAATGGAAATAATGGAGAAGGGAAGAGGGCTGTTTGGGTGGGCTGTTGCACGGACCCTGACAGCATTACTTCGGCAGGATCACAATAAAGCATTGTTTGGCCATGGGAAGAGCTATAGGAAGAGTATGTTGAGTTACTCTTTACATGGTTCATCACATCTTTCCCTTCTTGAGGGTCACATCAAAGGCTCTGCCCCAGAACTGCTTGTTGCTTGTACCTACAACCTTTCTTGTATGGGGAATCATGTCCTCCCCCTGCAGCCCAAGATTCAGGGCTGTGATACCCCTCCAGACCACCTAGGAAGCCTGAATTCATCCCAAGCTTGGCACTGCTGCTCCCTCTGCAGGGGCAATGAGGGTCAAGCGAGGACCACACAGCTTTCAAAAAGCAACACCAAACTAGGGACAGTAGCAGGTCTGATGGCTCTTTGCTCCCAAGTGAAATTTTGCTGCACCTCTCATCAGTTTTTGAGGTGACCAAGGGTCACCCTCCCTGTCATGTCTGGCCAAACCCAATATGTCTGGCCCAGAATGCCTTCCAGAAAAGCTCAAACCAAGATACACATTTTCACCCTGATTAAGGGAAGCTTCTCCACACATATTTACCTGCATGGAAATCTTCACACATTTCCCTGTCTCATCCTGTAATCTAATTCCTGCCATGCTCCTGAATAGAGAGAGATAATTTTAAAAGGGGATCTTTGAATACTCAAAGTGCCTGAAGGATTTCACACACCTCCATTACTGCTGTGTTCCCAGCAGCTCACACCTGTGAGCAGTTTGTCTGGTTGGTTTCAGCCAGGTTGTCTGCTCAGGTCTCACTTCTCTTATTCCTGGGGAGAGAGCCTGAAAGAAGTGTGGCAGCATGTCTAATGAGTGCTGCTGTGCTGTGTGTGGAGGCTCATCAGTCACAGCCCAGAGGCAGCATGCCCAGGTGCAAATTAACCTGCTCCCTGCCCATCCCACACCTGTCAGATCTGTGCCGCTCAGAGTACTCTGCAAGAGTTCAACAGTCACACCATTCTGATGGGATGAGAGCTGCAGGAAGAGCCACTCCTACAGTCACTGCTCCTTCCAGACCAAGGCATTTTACCCAGCTGCTTTCCCCATTTGATTCAAAGTCTTGTAAGAGAGAGGGCACACACTCCTACATGTCACAAAACACCTCAACAGCATGGGAGCTGAGCAGGCACTCACTTCTCTGGAGGGAGAAACCACTGCAGGGAAATGACGGAGATGTCATCCAATACAGACGCAGGCAGCATCCCTCCGTCTTTGTTCACCTTTGTACACAGTTATTGCCTCCAGGTGGGGCTGGGAGCACCGCCCATAGGTAAAATCACTCAATATACTGCATACTAAGGATCAGTTTTCTGTTACTCACCACCTTGTTGAGTGAAAACCATTTGGGATATGCAGTCCCTGTTAGGTCTGCCTAGCACTGCTTTTCAGGCAAAATTATTCACGCACATCCATAAAAGATAGCGGAGGTAACTAAGTTGAAAAAAAAAGGTTGTGGGGTGGAAATGGTCTAATTAACATTCATTTGCACCTTTTGAATGTTTGCTTTTACAAACTTCATAACATACCCTGAAGGTATTTACACACATGTAATGCATATGAACGCACACCTGGTGAAGCTGCTGTTCTGCACTCATCCTCTGACACGGAAATAGAAAGCATTTTATACAAACATGTACAACACCTCTCCCTTCCATTTGCAACATGTTGGCCATATGGTACCCTGCCCTTATTCTTGTGTAGCCAGACCAATTAAATATAAACTGTTCAAAGGTCCCCAGACAAAAGAGATGTGTCTGCTCAGCCCAGGAAGAAAGGTCAACCCTGCTTAGCCTACAGGTTTTTGTGTACAAAGGCATTCAGTCAGGCACTTCGGTACTGAATGGTTATACTCACACTGCACGTTGAGCTGCACCAGGGCTTCCCGTGGTCTGATGTTAAAGCCATTGTACCTGGCTGTCTGACATTTATAGGTCCCACTCATTTCTCGGCTCACACTCTCCAGATGCAGCTTCCCATCGTATGTCTCCATTGTCACTGTCCCTGAAGGCATGGGGGTTTCCTTATCTACACGGGACCAGATGATGGGTGGCTTGGGCTTCCCACGAACCTCACACTGCAGCTCTGCCCTGGAGCCTTCCCGGACAGTGATGGTGGACTGACCCTTAGGGACACTGATCGTTGGTGGCACTAAAAGAAAGACAAGAAGGGAATAATTTTACAGTGGGTTTTCAGCACGTAAGGAACATTCTTGAGATGCCTGTGTTTCAGTCACGCCAACAGCCTTGAACTTCAAAAGTTTCCACTTGACACACTGCAACCCCTCTACGAGCACACTGTCCTGTGCGAATTATCCTACAGGGTCTGGAGCTGCAGCCTAACAAGAAGATCCCAGCTTCTCCAACATTGTATCCCAATATCAGTGGCAAGTGCCACTTGTATTGGGCAGACTTCACGCTTCCATCCCTCTGTCTGCAAAATGCTATCCAGCAGCAGGGATAGCATCGAGGAACCCAAAGGTAAAAAGCCTCTTCGATCCATTTCTCAATTTCTCATCAGTGAATTTCTCAAGGAAAGTCTTTTTGTCAAGAAATAAACATTGTATCTCCCAAGGTATCTAGCACCCTTATCCAGGTCAGACCAAAATCAAGATTTAAAGAATTAGTGCTTGTAGATTGCATCTCTAGGAGGTCCACAATCCCTCTCTGTTTCTAAACTACAGCAAGGAGTCAGCCCTGTAAGGTGTCTGCTTATTTTACATTGGTGAACGCACTGTGAATCTCCACACCAATGAACCTCTGGATCATTTGAGTGAGAGACAAGTCCCAGCAAAGATCACTCCTGGCATCCCTTCCAGGTTGGGAAGAGCTCGCCCAGTAGAATTGCTGCTGAGCCACGGCTAGAGTTGGAGGCACAGTAACACTCAAAGAAATACCCAGCTATCAACTGACAAACAAAACTTTGTTGATAAACAAAGCTCAAAAGAAACCCAATGACTACAGCTAAAGGGTGCAGAGTTGTCAATGGGAAGAGGTTTGCTTTTTACATCCCTAACACCACCAAGAACCCAGGAAGGGGATGTTTGTGCTAAAATCCACGTAATATTGACAACTTATTTGTGTTAGGCTTTAGAGTTAACAGTTCAGCTGAGGTAAATATGGCCACAATCATTCTCTGAAACCTACCTTTTCAGCTCTTCCTGCTGACAATTGGCAACACTTGGATTGACACTTCTATAACCGCAAGGGCCATGTACTTTGTTTCCATTTAAATCAAGATGTAGGACTACAGAAGCTATAACAAGCTGGTCTGACCAATATTAGCTGAATTCAGTTCCAGCAAAGGAGAATGTGCTATGATAATTGTACATGTTACAGCCTGGAGCTCTCTATGAACAAATTTAGGATGGATCCAGCCTAATCTTCCTCTGCAGTGACCTCCCTATGAAACAGGGAGGCCACATTTTCAATTTGCAGGTCTCCTCTGGGCGGGGGAATCTCATCACGCCCTGTCCTGCACAGTGCGAAGGTACGACAGCACTTTCAGTGCCAATGCTGTCGGCAGCTACTCACCTGGTGAGCAGCAATTTTCTCCACAGGACAAGTTGTAAATTACATTTGAAGATATTTTCTTTCTAATTAGAGCTATCTCCTTGGAGCTGCTCAGTGGAGGTAGCCACCTTGACGAGCTCAGGCTTTGCTCAGTGGGGAAACCTGGAGCCGCTGCTGCTGCCCTCCTGCTCCAAACCTGTGGTCTTGCGAAAACCTGGGGTTTTATATGGGAATCACATGTTGGAGGTGGCTCATTGCTGTTCATGGGGATGCTGCATGTTGGACAGCCTTGGGTGCTGCACAGAGGGCTGCTCCAGCAGGGATGGCTGTTTTCATTCCCTGGGACACATAGTAGTCCTGCTGGCTCAGGCTGCCAAAGAGAGGCTTCAAAATACTGCAGGCTGCCCTCCCACCCTTCCTCACTGGCAGCATCCACACAAGCATATGGGACTCACCCTCTTCCAAACAGGCATGGGGCAACCTGCCGCTGTAGATACCACCTTTAAGGCAGCAACTGGCTGGTGCTTAGACCAACATCTGCACTGACCAACACTGCCCAGCCTCTCAGTGGGATCATCCAAGGTCTCCCAGCCCTTTACAGCCTCCTACCCTTGCAGTCTTAAACACAACTGCACTCTGCCATCTAGTGATCTTGGGCAAAAAGGATTGCTCCTGGAGGCAGCAACCACACAAGGTCAGGAGAGACAGTTTTGCACCAGGATTGGGGAGTTCCCCGGATTTTGTTCCCTGTGGGTATAACAACGCTGATGTCAGCTGGCATGGAGTGGGTCCTACCTTCCACAGCTGCCCACAGAATAGAAGCACCATTCCTCACTTTTTAGTGAGTCCAAGGCATGGGCAGGACTCATTCTCCAAGCTGCTAATGAACACTGGATGCAATCCCATTGGGAACAGCCTGGCCTCAGTATTTCTGATGGGAGACAAGGGCTTCCCAAAGCATCAAAAACAGCTGCAGCACTTTTTGTTGGGGAGTTGAAATCAGAAGCGTCCAGAATCAAGACTGGGATCAGCCTGGCCTATGGGTCCAGCACAACCAGAGACTGAGAAGAAACTTTCTGTGAAGGTTGAGGTCAAAATCTGTGGGCAGCTGTCTCCCCTGAGGAGTCCTCATCAGATTACTAATGCAGTGCTGCTTTGTGCTATACCTTCTCAGTCCTGGAAAGGCAGCACAATGACATGGATATAATGGAGAGCACAGCTGGACCCACCGCTTCCCAAGATACAGAAAAACAGCCCTATCAGTCCCCAAAGTGACTGACAACCACGTACTTATTGGTTCGGTCCTCACCAAGCGATGGGGTGAAGCTTTGACCCTGATTTTAAGGGGGTAGGCATTTATAACACTTTGACTCCTACAGAGAGTGCCCAAGACAGACTGCATTTGCAATTCAGTAAACATTAAAACATTAAAAATCTTCATCTATGGCAGATGACACCAATATCCTGGACACAGCTTTGAAAAAAGGTATATTCCTCATAAGCGATGCCAAAGAGAGGAAACAGCAGCTTTCTTTCTCTTTTACTCCCTTCTAAACAAAGGGACACTTGAAATTTGGTGAAATACCACCTCTTCTTCCTTCCTTCACAATGTAGAGGTTTCTTTGAACAATCACACTCTAAACCTGTCTCTGTAGCTTTGACTGGAGTGTACTTTGGACTTTTCACAAGGAGAAAACATAAAGGAAGATCTGCTTGCTGCATAACACATCTGACAGAGAAGCTGTAACTTTGTTCATCTCCAATCTCAGCCAAGTGCTTGCCTGAGGATGTGAGACTTTTCCCCACTGGGATTCAAGACACTCATGTGAGGTCCTTCAAAAAAGCCAGAGGCATGGGGGCGGGGGGGAGCTGGTGATGTCAAACACTCCTCTGAGGTCCCCATCTGCCACAGAGAGGCTCACCTGTCTCTGAGGAGATGTTCACCTCCACACTGAGGTCAGGAATGGGTGCTCCCTGGAAGGTAGCCACGCACAGGTAGGTACCATAGTCACTGAATCGCAGGTCAATAATCTCCAAGCTGCAGGTCACAGGTGGGAGCTCGGGGTCATTCCGGGTGATGAGCAACCGGTCTGAGAACCTGGCTGGTTTCCCATTCTTGTACCAGGAATAGACAACCTTCTCCTGGGGAACAGCATCTACATGGCATGAGAGCTTCAAGTCCTGCCCTAACTGGATAGTCTCGCTCTCTTTGATCACATCAGGAGTGATTTGGAATGTGGCATTCTTCATGGCTGAGATAAACAGAAGTGAAAAACTGGTTAGGGAGAGTAAAGTGTCTTGCATGGGACAGGAAAGCAGTTCTTTGCTCCTCAGGAAGGCAAAATCTGCCCAAAGACCTCTCCCACTTTCTTTCCCACAAAATGTCCCCAGGACCTCACATCTGGCAGTCTGGGATCATTCTCCATCTCGGGATAGTGGTACAGCCTGGGATGAGGCTGAAAGAAGTGCTTGCATAGCTGTTGGTCTGGGAGCAGAGAAATTTGCACAGGCACTTCTCCAGAATACTAATTGCTGCTAAATATCACATTTGCCCTCAGCTGTACAAGAACAGCCAGGAGAAATGCAAATCTAGTCCCCCCACCCCGAAAACCCATGCTCTGAGAAAAACAGCAACTTACACCGCACCAGCAGGTTCACTATCTTCTTTGCTGGGTTCCCCACATTGTTGATGGCTGTGCAATTATAATAGCCCGAGTCCTCCACGCGGATCCTCCAGATCGTGAGGTTGCCTCCTTGCACAAGGCTATTGGGAGGCATTGGGCCAGGAGAGTGAGACCAAACAACTTCTGGCTGTGGGTCACCGCCCATCAGAGAGCACTGCATAGTGATGTTGTCACCAGGGTTGACCACCAGCGTCTCATTGACAGACAGCTTCAGAGCAGGTGGGGCTGGAAATGTACAAAGAGGGATACTTCTGAGCTTGAAAAAGACCCATGCACTTGCCTGTACACAGCTTCATACTTTCTAGGATTTATTCTTGATGATGGCTGATTTGAGTAGGGAGAGCTAGAGGGATTAATGAACTCATTACAAATAAAAGGTGCTCGTGAATCTAAAGCATGATCCTTACCACGTCTTTCAGTTAGAACACTCTGCTCCCTTAGGGCTAAGAGACAGTGTAGGGAGGAACCATCCCAGTATGGAGGTCATACCTAAACCACTCATCATTAGTGCTTAGGACTGGAGCACAAACTAGGTATGACATTTTATCAGTGCCCAGTGCAGGTTTTTTAGGGCTTAGGATGTAGGTCCCAATGAACCCTTTGCACGGGCAGGGGTGGCAAACAGACAGAAATTTGGCAGTGGAAAACCCAAGGCTGAAAGCTTCTTGACTCCTGGTACAAACAGCTGCAGTTAGGCATAAGGGCAATGGAAAGCCATTGTAAACTTGATGGAGAGGTGAAGGAGAAAGGCTCAGAGAAGCCTGCTTGAACAAAACCACTGCTTGTGTTCAAGGACAGCTTGAACCACTCCTCCCGAACAGGGTTTTTATCCCAATAAGGGAGCTTTAGGGAAGGTCTATCACTAAAAAAAGATGGTAGCTCTCCTACAATACGCCTCTCCATCTCTCACGCCCAACCAGACATCTTTGAGAGGCAAAGCCTTTGACAGGCAGCTAGTCCTTGCAGCTCAGAGCCTGATATGGAGGGTTAGAACCTGTTTGCACAGTAACAGACCGTGAAGAGCAACTCTACACCCACTCTTAACCTTCTTCACCTCCTCAGGTGCCTAATACACTTTTCTATACACTTGGGGGCTATCACAATCACAGGGACTCTCTTCTATGTACAACTGAATGGAAACTCATTCAAAATGTCTAGACAACCTCTCCTTTGAATACCCTAGTACCTGATTTTCAATTTATTTTATTTCTGCACCCTTCTCATTACAGCCCCCTCCAGGAACTGATCCAAAATGCTTCCCTTTGTATTCTCTATTTTATTCCATGAAGAGTCTTTCAAAGCCCCTGTCAGCATCACCACTGGCTCCATCCAGACAGAGCTGAGAAAGTATCAGTCCCCAGCACAAAGGCAGGGAGTTGTTTTAAGTAACAGCCATAATAATGCAAAATAAGATATTGTTCCATATTCATGAAGCCTGATTTAACAGCATCATTATTTCTGCCTCCTCTCTCCCTGGACCCTGTGTTAATGAGATGTGCTGGATTTGTGTTGGATCCCTGAATTACAGCCCATACAAACAAGGCGAGGAGGATTGCTCTCTCTTCAGCACCAGTGCCATAATTTAGTAGTGCAACTACTGCCGTGCTGGAATAACGCTTTGGTGCACTGAATATAACATCCTCCCTGGCCACAGTACATGCTATTTTTGCCAGAGGTGACCCGTTGTGCCTAAGGAAGAAGATGGCTCCTCTGTCACGTGCACTGGCCATTTTGAGGCCAGTGGTTGGAGTCCTTGAATTTCAGGAGGCCACAACCTGCATTCAATAGACTTTGGTAGCTCTCTTCGTTGGAATCTTGTAAATAGCATGCAAGAGTTAATGCATACTAAATGGCAAAGGAAGGATTTGTACATCCTCACCAAGGTGGTTTCATGAGATACTATGAAGCCCAGAAACTCAATAGCTCAAGTCATTGTGGTCGGGTAGGACACATTCTTGTCACTGAGTGTAGCTGACACCAAATAGCTCTTTCTGCCTTCTGACATTGAGCTAGTCTCAGATTCACAGGACATGGACAAACTGACAGATGCAGCATCCATCCCTGTCAGAGACAGAAAAAGGTTGAGACCAGCCTCTATCCAGAGAGAAAGTGTCAGAGTTGGGAAGCACAAACCAGAGGTCCTGCATGCTCTGGTTAAGATTGCAGCATTTGATGTGCACATATCTGACCCATACTCATCTTGCCCAGCTATGGGCAAGGCAACATAGAAAAAACATGACATGCTGATGGAAGCACTGCATCAGGACAGGTTGTGTGTACATGCAAGAAGGAGGTAAGGAAACTGCAAATCTGCTGCCTGCACAGCTCCAGGCAGCAAGCTCCCATGACATACTGCAAAATGGAGCCCTGGCTGTGGCAGCCTGTGTGGATCCCCACTCTCCACTCCCACTCCTGTCAGCAGACAGAGGTTAACAGACTGCAGACATTGTTATGCAGGAGATAAATCTCATTTATTTGTAACCTGTGGCAATTCCTTTTGTTCTTGGCTCAGAAAACCTGCTGGCGGAGTCTGCGGAGCAGCGAGGGGACCATTAAAAACAAAGAATTGCTTTCAATTCCCTTTGAAGTCCAATTTGCTGCAGTAAAACTGCAGGAGAATTAACCAGCTGGACTGCTTAATTTTGCAAAAATTGAGGAAGGGGAAAACATCAGGCTGACCCTACTGGAGCAGGTGATGACAGCCCGGTGCTGAGCTGGTCCTGTGGCCCTGCGGCCCTGCAGACTCAACCTGCTGCTTGGAGCCATGCAACAGCAACAGAACAGAGGAAGATCCAAGAAATCTCCTTCCCATTAAGATTGCAGACAAAGGACCCAACCCCTGCTGCAAGGGCCAAGCTGCTCACTTGGAGCCTGGGAGAAGCACATCTCCTTACTGGAGACTATGATCTGCCCAAAGGCCACTGAGGAGTCAGCTGAGGAACTGAGGAGCCAGCTGAGGAAAAGCAAATGAACTGAGAAGATTCCCTTGGCCTGACATGATCTGACCCACCAATTCCCCTCAAGGTCTGTAGTGCTCGGGACTATAAATATTTAAGAGATGGATTTCCAACCATCTGAGCGCCTTCTCAGTTGCAAAGGCAAAAGCATCCTGAGTGAAGATGCTCAGGATTCTGGGTACAGCCAAGGCTAGAGAAGCTGTGAAAGCACAAGTGCAAGAGGGACAGAAAAGACCTAGGCAAAAAAGGAGAGAACTAAAGAATTTCCTTTAAATATTTCCCCATCTATGCACAATACTACCTACAGGGCAAGTAACCCAGATAATATTTCAAATTAAATATACTTGTGGTATTTAACGCAAATCCTGCCCACACCGCAATGCCGGCTTCATTTTCACTGCCAACTTTTAATACAATTTGCTACGAACACATTTTCCATGGCCCCTTTGAGCTTGTAGTGCCAGGCTCCACTGTAACTATGTATAAATATGCATCTATAATTAAGCAACAGGAAAAAAAATACTAGATATACGTACTACATGGTCCAGGTTCAGAGCTTAGGTAAGTACTTAAGAACTTGGTGTAAATTCAGACGTATCACTGACTTCTGATTGGGGCTACAACCTGAAAATACATTTTCCCCATTCACTTAGTAAAGGGGTTGGATTGAAATGAAGGGTAGTTTCCCTGTGCTTAGGATGGCAGGGGAGTGGACATGAAGAGAAATTTGATTTTCTGACTCTTCAAAGGAGAGGAAAGAAGAGCTGTATAAGATCCCTTTCTTCATCATGAGCAGAAGATAAGTTTTTAAAGAGAATATTTCAACATTTGCTACAGTCTCATCCTGAGAGAAATTCAGGTAATAGGGTGAGTTGCTCAAGACATATTCAGAGATCTTACTACACAGAGAATATTTTTTTCTGACATTAGCTATAATTCACTTTCTTAAGCTCATTATTTTTCTTCTTCCTACCTATAATGAGACAACTATTGTTCAACACCTTGGGCTCAAGTTAGATCAATAAACGCAATTTAAACAGTATCAACAGTATCCTGTCAACAGTTAGCAACATCAAAAAAAGTTCTGTCTCCGCTGCACAAAGATGACACAAGGGATGCAAACTGCTTTGTGTTACATTAGAGAGGTGAATAATTCAAACCACTACAATGCCTTTCTCTCTGATCATGGAATACTCCAGGGCTGGAAGCGATTTCCTGACATTTACTTACTATTTGAAAATATTCAATACATGTGGGGACTTTGCAGGTGGGGACTTTTTGTGTGTGTGGTTTTGGTTTTTTTTTTTTCTGTTTTTTAATGGACAGGCTGCAATCAGGTCCTTGCCAGTATTTGATACGTGATGCTCAATCAGTTACTGCAGGTCAAGCAAGAGGCACCAAACTGAATCTGCTGAAAATTGGAAGTGCCCTTAAGTATTGCCAACATGAATATAAGTGTAAAATCTCTTTATTGAGAAGGGACCGGAAAAGTATGCTCTCTATAAACACCAGTACCAGTGGAGCCTGTTAGCTGGGATGTGCTGAGAGCACAGCCTGGCAAACCAGGCCAGAGTCACACATGGATGAATTATTTGTAAGAACTGCAGCACTGCCCAGCTCTAGATGTATCGAATCTATTTTTAAAGTGACTCAGAATTATAAATAAATAAAACAGTGTCTGAGTTAAAAACTACATAGTGCCTCAACACCTACATGTAGTCTTCCTTTAATGATCTCATGGCAGGCCTGGCCAAGGCACCGGATATATGCAGTGCTACAAGAAATTAGAGCATCCCTGGCCACAAGACTTCCATGTGAAGGCTCTGTAATCCTAGCAGCCATGTACATGAGGGTGATGTGCTGCACACCCTGGCCAGGGTTCTGTGTTACCCTTCTGGAGGAGTAATGGTTGTTAAGCAGGTGAGGGGTCAGAGGGTTGCAGGGACCCTTTGTGTCCCCTCTTACCTGTGGTGTTTGTGAGCTGGAAGGTGATGGATTTGTCAGGGATGCTGCAGACATTGCGGACAGACACCTGGCATGTGTAGCTGGCATAATCCTGAGGTCGTAGGTTTTTCAGCTTCAGGACTTTGGTTTCACCCTGGGATTTGGGAAAAAATAGGGGGAAAAAAAGACACAGGTGTACAAAGCACAGATCATCACTGCAAGTCCATAACCTGTCCCAAGGTTTACAGATTACCAGCAGGTCCCATCAAATCCTCAGGGAACTGAGCATATTCCAAGCCCCTCCAGCTCTATATAAAGGAGACACAAAATGTTTGCAGTGGTAATTTCACCTCAGGGATTTCTCAAAACACCCAGCAACTGACTGACATTTGATCTGAAGGCACTGCCAAACAGGTCTGGGCATAATTTCTCATCAACTGCTGCAAGAATCATCTTGCAGAACATGACAAACCTTAAACATCCCAGAACAGATCCTGGGATCTCACTCTGAGATGTCAGTAGGTGCCCAAGGAAAGTCACTGGGGACCCAACATTGCCAAACCAAAGTAAATTAGAGCAGATTGAGGCATTAATGCTGACCTAAATATGACAAGTTCAACAGTTACACTGTAGAAATTTACACTATAGAGGGAAAGAAGATAATTCAGAGAAATACTCAAAAAACTCCTAAAACTTTCTGATCCTTCTTCTCCAGATTCTAATCTCATTTATGTGGATATAAATCCAGAGTGGCTGCATGGACTTCGATAGCCTTTTCTCATAGTAAGGTAGCAAACAAAAAAAATCACTGCCTGGCACTCCATTAGTTACTGGCTTGTTATAGAAACAGAATTAAGTTGTTAAATTAATGATAGATGTGTTCTGTAGATATTTATTTACAGAATGCAGAAAGCTCTGAGGTGCATCCTATGGTTTGCACACCACGCAACTCATATGTCTTCCCCCGACAACCTGTTGCTATTTTCTCCTTGTGTTTGTCTAAATCTCTTTTGGAGAAACCATTCCATAACTGCCTGCAAATGTGAGAAGGTGTCAGCATGACAAATCCTCCTAAGGACTACCTTGGGGGACTGGACAATGAGCTCAGGCATGCTAATATGCAGAGAACAAGGACATGAACTGAATAAATTAGAACAATAAATACCTGGGACACCAATAACCCTGTGAGAGTCCTGTCCCCTGAGGATTGTTGCTGTGCCACACAAATGATGGCATTTACACTGTGCATGTCATCTACTTACTTACAGGGTCATATGTATCCTGTTTATTGATTAGTAAATGTTGGGTAAATATCTAGAGAGTCTTCAACTCCTCTCTAATGTAAAAGTCTGTTCAAACCTGACACTGGTACAGGTTCACCTCTAAGACAATATTGCAAACCTCAGCGAAGGGTGCTTTGTTAAACATAGTGCATTTGAGCTCCAGCAAGATTTTCCCCTCCCAACAGTGTTGCAGAGGTGTGTTTTTATTAACTTCAACTCTTACCAACCCAGGCTTACCAACTTACAGGCTTATACTGGTGCTAAGGAGAAGACCTTAAGGGCATGCCTCTATGAGCACAGCAGTCCTAACACCCTCTCTCAGACCTGGGAATGACCCATCGTGTTGGGAACATTGCCTGAGAGGAGCTGCAGGATGATGGGTCCTTTACACATTAATGCTGCAACATGGTGAATTTCTACCAGATGCCTTATTTAGCTGAAGAAAATATCCCAAGACATCCTCTCATTAAGCAATGTCTCCCGTTAATTACACTGAGCTTAGTGAAAGCTGGAGAGCCCATGGTGGCTTCCTCTAAGGCCAGGGATGTCCTACTTGGGAGCCACATAGTGCACAGACAAAGCTGTCTTCAGGGCCAAACAGCAGTGCTGACTTACAGTGTTTCTGCAAATCTGCTGCTAACCTGCAGCTCTCTCCTCCCTCCTCATCCCCCTGAATGTTTCCATTTGGCTGCCCATTTCCATGACCTACAGAGATGGCGTGTTTCAATAAAATATGAACACGACTACATTAACTTAAAGGTTGCCTGGGGCACTGCTCAGAAATCAAACTTGGGCAGAATGTGCTCAGGGCCCGGCTTTGGGAGTGCAGGAAGGTGCTTGGGATAAAACAGGTGCCCTGGGGAGCTGCCCTTCCAGCCCTCCCTTCTCACCCATCACTGCCTTGTGCTGCCTAGCAGACTTGCTGGAAATACTGGGGCTGATTAGCATCTGAAGGACTCTCAGAACCGGAGCTCAGCTTAGGATAACATGCCCAGAGTGCCTTGGCAAGAGAAAAAATCCCTTTGGTCTCCCACTGCATTGGGAGGCTAACTACTGTGAAGGAAGTGGTATTCATGGGGGGAACATGGTTGTGCAGGGCAAGTCCAGCACAGGCAAGCAGGACAAGCAGAAAGGATGTGGACTCCTTGTCATTGGACAACAGTCAGGAAATGCCCAGGCATCTCTGCTCCCCATAACACGTGGTCATTAGGAAAAGCCCATGGATCCCACAGCAATGCCTGCCATTCACTCACACTGATAAACAGGAAGCACTTCCCCTTGCATGTGGGGCTTGGGCATTCAATTACAAAAAAAAAAAATTAGCAATGGGAGATAAAAGAAACCTGATCTTGGAATTTTTGCTTGGATTTTAGTCTCATCCATCTAACAGCCACATAAACTCATTAGGGGAGCTGTGACCTGCTCTCAGGGACAGTGACAAAAAGGGGAGGGTAATTCTAGGCTGTCACACAGCCCCCTGCTCTTACTGTACCCTGGGAACCTACATGCAGGAGGCTCTACCAGCCTTTCTGGAGACAGTGCTCCTTGCAGTGCTCCACACTCTCCTCAACATCATAATCCATACAGGGAAAGACAATCTACTACAGTGCCCTGCATCAGCAAGACACTCAACATAAGTCGGCAGAGATTTGCTTTTTTTCACCTGTGTGTAGAGGGGTTCATAGATGTCCACGCCATTGTCCTGACTGTGAGAAAGTGTCTCAGCTCCCCGCTTCCAGATGAAGCGAGCTGGTGGGTTGGAGTTGACAGTGCAGCGGAGGAAGACAGTCTTCTCTTGGTAGAAGCTGCCACGCACATCACTGATGGTCTGGTGAACGGTGAGAACAGGTTCATCTAGATCTGGAAGGAAAGTAGGGACGGTCGCAGCAGCAGTTAGCAAAGCTTGGTCTGCACGTACAGCCTGCAGAGCAAATGATGCTCCAGGCACCACAGAGGAGAGGGGAAGGTCCTACACATTTGGCTGATGACAACTGCTGATTTAAGAACTTATCTGAGGGCAGGTAATACAACCAGTATCTAAAGGGAACAGACAGGAGAAGCCAAAATTGTCCCGCTCACCACACAACCTTCAGAGAATAGAAAGCAGTCTCTGGTTTGCAGATCCCCATGCAGTCCTCAAACCACCTGCCTGCCACATGCCTCTCAGAGCAGTGGGCTGCCTCACCTTCCACGATGGCACACCCCCACTCCCTCCCTCAAAATCACCACTCTCTACTTCACTGAGAGGTCAGAGGGATCCCAGAAAACTCCATCATCATTTCTCTACTTTTCAACTCCCAGATCCCTCCTGGAACCACAGGACTAAGCCCACGGCTGTGAGATGTCCGTACAAAGGACAAAACAAACCTTCAAGTAAAGGAGTGAGAGTGGAAATCAGGATAAGATTGAGGAACTGAGATGGAGAATCATGTAGACAGGAGCAAGCCTTGTGGGGAGTCATGGGAATATGAGATTCAAAACACTGTAATAGGAATGTATAATTTCTCTCCCTATTAAATATCCTCTGTATTTTCTTCAAAGTCTGTACTGACTACCCTTCTTCAGTAAATTCTACTCGCTTCAACTCCATTCCTCATCCCTAAACTGATTGGATTCTTTTGTTTTATTCCTTTACAGAAGACACTCCTTACAATTCCCTCACCATACCTCTACCGGACCTGCGGCCATCATGACTGAATCAATGGTTATCAGTGACTTCACTTGCAAGGACTCAAGCAACAGCTCCACAGGGAGAGTATCTTCTCCATCCATACAGAGCACACTGCTCCCCTAGAGTTGCCCACCTGCTAAAAAGGGATCATTTTCTTCGAAATTGCACAAGGTATCAATGTTTGAACATCAAGGTAGCATGGGGGAAACCTCAGAGGAGGTGGATCTTTCTCCTCCCAGAACCACTTTGAGACTGACTGAGGTTAAACGTTAAGATCCCACTTGACAAGAATTGACCCTCTAAAACTGAAATATGTCCCTGTGCCCTCATGTATGTCTTTTAAGGCATCTTTTGAGCTCAGTTGAAGTGATTCCACATTTTCAGGAGCCTTATGACCCCATCTTCAGCTTTGAGGAAACTGAGGTATGTCTCTGGTGCTGCCAGCAAGTCTTCTGCTTGTGTTAACATGTTAACATGCTCATCGCCTCCTGCCCTCCTATGCCACCTAATTTTCATTCCATTTTATTTTACAGATTTGCAAGTTTGGAGATCTGACTTCTAGAAAGGAAGAGGGAAGCAAGGATGAGTTTCTGTTAACAAGTCATCCAAACAACGTATGTTCTCCGCTGAATCACAAGTGTCAACTTGTGCATTTGCATATTTTAATGAGCTGTATGCTTGGCAGACAGCAATTGTAATGGGACCTGAAATTTGTCTGCTTGACCACAGCTCAGAGATACAAGTAGAGCCATTAATGGAACAATGACAAGACCCAAAATAATATCTCAGGGGACAAAAAACAAACCAAAACAAAAAACCCAACCAAAAAAACACTCAAGGTTGAAGAAAAACATACACAAGTGGGAAAAAAAAAGGCTTCTCTCCATACAGTGCTGTCTTCATGTGGCCATAGGGTGACTGAACTTTACATCAAATTCTTTTGGACCAGGACCCTGGGAACAGATTCTCCTCTTTTCCTTCTTCTTTGTCTTTAATCATCCTTTATTTGTTCAAACTTTACATGAGTGACTCTGTAGCAACCATCCTTCTAAGAATCCATTTCTCAGCAGAAAGTATGGTGAATCATTTCCCTTTCTAACCAAAGAAGATGCTTGCTGTTCAGGTCTCTTGGCTCCCAGCTACTCCCCACACAGAAAACAACATTTTTCTTCTGGTTGCTAAAGCATTCTTCCCTCAAATCTTCCAGCCTTCTTTTGTAGCAGTCAGCTCTAGGTCTAGCCCTCCTGAGAAAAGCTAAAATAAAGCCTACAATGATATGTATGTCCTTGATCTACAGGTAACACCACGGATGTCAGTGAGCTGCACAAATGATAAATTTGGCCCAAGGCTGCTCATGGAGATGACCACATGGGATGTTTCATGCACAGTAAGAGCTTGTAAACATTCATTCTTTCTTTTCCTTTACTTTCTCTCTCTCCCACATGGAAATACTCTGAACAGCAGCTGCCTCTCTGCCAGTATCAAATCAATACGTTAAAGCCTCACTGATGCTCATTTGAGGCAAAGGAATATCATGCTACAGGGTTTAGAGTTTCCAATTTAATATCCTCTTGGCACCAACAATGCTCTCTGTACAACCTTGCTGTCTAATACTAAAAGTATGACTGAGGATGAGCAGTAGCTGTCAAGGACACCAAGGTACACATGAGGGTGTGTACACATGACCTCTAACTACAAAATGGTATGTAGGGAAAGAAGGGGTTTGTTTTTAAACTCTTGTTCATTCAGCTGAAGGTTGCCTGGGTGAGCGTTCAACAAAAACAGTGACTTTTCCTATATGTTCCCTTTACCTACTGCAAATACCAGCAGAAAATAGTCTCTCCTTCCTAAAAACCAAGTGAGCAGAACAGAGGTGCAGTACCAAGTCCATCTGCAGAGTAGATGTTAGTATGAGAAAGCCCTTGGCCACCCCATTAGCCCCATAGTTCTACAGGTCAGAGCTGCATGAGGGACCATGGGACACTACATCACTCTAGCTCCATCCTGCACTGTGGGAGTGCCCTCGGGGCATAAAGAGATTCATGGCGCAGTCCTGTTCTAGAGACACAGGCCCTGACAAAGTGTCACACTGAGGCTTAAGAAAAGCAAGTCCCCTTTGAAATGAAGAGTTATTGTATGTATGTTTCCACCCACATAGGAGAGGAAAGAGGCAGAGAAGCCAAGCAGATCTAGGGCAAGTGTCAGAACTCCCCTAGACAAAGTGATGCCATGCCAGTGAAAAAATACCCATTTTACACACAGTGGCTGCTGCTGAAGCAATCTATTTCCCCAGCCTAGGTAGGATGCTGCCCACACACCAATAAAGGGTAGGGCAAGGAAGGAACAGAGATGGGAACTTCTCCCAGCCATACAATATTACTGTGGATCATAAGCCTGCCAAAAGCTAAGGATGCTCATGTCTATGGCACAGTTTGTGAGAGTCACATCACAGTAAGGCTGGACAGCAGGACTAAGAGGAAGCATTCAGGCAGCAGTTGCTGTCAGCAAAAATATCTGCAAAAGTATCTCCAGATTTGTACTGGAGTTTTGAAGCCTGGAGGTTGCTCCACTGACAGATAACCACAGAGCACATCAGCACAGAAGCCTGTGTTGCTGATGAGTGTGGGAACAGGTCATGACAGGTTCTGGGACAGTTTCAACTGCTTTATCGTATTTCACAACTTTTTAGCATCACCTCTTGCTGGCTAGGCCTTCTCAGAAGATATGAGTGAGGAGAGAGATTTGGTATTATTTGGACTGGAGAAAATTGGAATAGTGGATAGCTAAGGACAATGAGCAGAATGGTAATTTTCTGCAAGAGAGCAAATATGTTCAAAAATTGCTTAGACGTTAAATCTTGGATTCCTCCCATATGGGTGTTATGGCATAAGTTTAATTTCCCTCCCTTTTGTCCACAGCAGCCCAAGAATAGACATTAATCCTGAGAATAAACATTAAGAGAAAACTTCAAAACTTGGAGCCCAAGTGGAAAACCACTAACAGTATCCTCAGGACACAAGAAGGATGGGCACTGTGACCAGCCAGAGAAATGTTGAGTCACCTTTACATTCACCTTTTCACAGCTCAGTCTCCTCAGCTGCATCCCATAGTCTTCTACACTGTTTCCATCATACCACAGAGCTGGCAATGCTGGGAGCAGGGCACTGATTTCAGAAGCTCTCCCAGTGTCGGGGGCACTACCAACTTCAAGAAGCATTGGTTTGCTTCAAGCACTACCAGCTTCAAAATGAAGATAAAGAAAGCAGAAGCTACCTACAATGCTAAATCCCAGACAAGTGCTAGGGAATCCTGTCAGTGACAGACATCATGGCACCTAGATAAGAATGACTCACAAGGACAGACAGAGCTATATTTTTCACGGATTGGTCTAATCTCTTAGGGAAAATGGACCCTGAGGACACCATGCCAGTCCCTTTGCTCCTGAATCAGGTGCACGTGGTCCTAGGGCAATGCAGCTCCCTGCTGGCCCCGCAGCGAGGCAGACATGCAGTAGAACTGTGGGAAGGTCTGGGTTGCCGCTAAACGACTTACACTGCACATCTACTCGAATGGACTTGATGGCAGGGACCCCAACCCCATTTTCTGCTTTACAGTAATAGCGGCCCCCCTGCAGCCTTTGGATCTTCTCAATCCGAAGGGTCTCGTTAAGCACTGACGTCTCTTGGAATTTGTCCGACGCGCTGCCAGCTGTTTTGGTCCATCTCACCTGCATGAGAAGAACAAGACAAATGAAATCAGTGATAGAAAATAGAGATCCCAAGGTACAGCAGAGCTCCCTTTGCTGCTCTTCTCCCTCCTCTCTAGCCCTCTCAAGAATGGGTCCTACAGCACCACCAGACTTAGCAAAGCTCAACTACTGATCTCATTATGTCTCAGTAGGCCAGCTGCTGATTCTCATCCATCACCAATCCCCATGTCCAAGAATTCAGGATGAACCCTCAGTTCACCTAGACACACACTGCATATTTCCTGCTCCTGCTCTGGTTCTGTAAACCCAGCAGCTTGCTCAGTTTTATTCCGCACAGGACTATCAGCATTCAGCCTTGGGACCCCATGTGGCTGGTAGGTCATGATGCTGCAGCAGACATCAGCTCACAGCTACAGAGCTTTCACTGCAGTTCACACTCATCTTTTTCTGGACAGCAAGGCTATTGCTGCTTTTTGCTTTTCCAAGAGTGAGAGAACGCAGTTGCTATCTGACTCTTGCCCCTTTCCCACAGGGAACCCCAGCGTATTTTATTTTTATAAGGCATCCTTTTGCAGTACACAAGGTTTTCCTCTGTTTTTAAAGATACAGAAAAGAAAAAAAAAAGAAAAAAAATCCCTTCAGATTTCAAGCTATCTTTGCATTTTTTTGTCCTTATATTACATGTCTTAAGATCCTGGTTTGCAGGAACAACGGAGCTGCATGATATTTCACGGTGAATGGTGGCAAGAGGACAGCATTCCCAAAGACTGAACAGTAATTCTAATGTCTGGAATGAGGTACAGCTCTCACAGTGGCAGTACTAGCTTTCCCCTTGTTTTGTGCAGTACAGACAATGAAAGAGAGAGATGGCTTTTCCCAGCCCATTGGTTTCCTATATCTATACCCTCCCTTCTAAAGGCTGGTGACTGCCGGTCTCCTGCACTGGTGCCCATCTAGACTCTGGGACTGAGATCCAGCAAGATCAGCCAGGAGAAAGAAGATAGACTTGCATTCAGCGTTGGCTATAGATAAAATGGACCAAATACCTTGACCACTCGGCCAGACTTTGCCTAAAGCTCACTGCCATCACCTGATTGATGCTGGTGCTCTAGAAAGAGCAGGGCTGTCTATGTCTCACTCCCAGAGCACCAGACTGAGCAGATTTTCAGAGCTAATGACCATGGATTTATTCAGCCTTTGTAGGCTTATGAAATCGTCTGAGGGCTCCAAGACTCTCCGAGTCTCCTGTTTGCAAGGACAATTCAGCCAGCTCTTTAATCTTTTCAATTGCAATCTCATTTAAGTATTTTGGCCACATTTTCATGCTTTAATGACTGGCTGATAGAAGGGGAAAGAGAAGATTAAACAAAGGTTAACATAAGAGCTTAGCTGGGAAAGAAATCAATCCATGAGGAGGAAGGGCAGAGATAGGATGCCTGTCATGTTTTATATGCACAGGTTCCAGTCTCCCCAGTCACGCCTGGTTCCACATGTTCATGTACCCTGTGAGTGTCCAGGCAATGACAAGCCATCATGTTGCCCACTAGAATGCTGTCTGCAACAGGCTTTGCTCCAGAAATCTCTCTGGCTACTCAGGCTCAAATCCCTACAACCTGACAGGACCTTCCCACACATTCAACAACCTTAGGCAGGGCCAGCCCTGTCATCTTCCTCATTTATGATGTACACAGGTATCATTTGCCTATCACAGTCAAAACCCTAGGTTGGTCATTTTTGCTGGTTTGGCTCATATTATTTTCTTTTTATTGTCTCCAGGATATGCTTTTGGTGGATAAACCGTTTCAAATCCTGCTGGCTCCCTTGCCTTTGTCATCATCTCTTTGCCAAGTAGCTCCTCACAAGCAAGTCCACAGAGGCATTACTGGTATATGCAGACATACGGCTTCTCAGCACAAATATTTTTGGCAGGATTGAGGAAGGGGGCCAAGAAGACACACGAATCATATGTGTCTCCCTTGAGTGTATTCTGGCACATCCATCCTCATAGTATGCACCAGCTGCCACTCCTACCATGCTCTATCCCAGAGCTTACAGATCCATGCTCTGGTCCAGTAGCTTTATGGACTCATCCATCCTAACACTGAACTGTCCTGCTTGAGTATCTGAAGGGTGGAGAGGTGGTTGCATGGGACTTGAGGCTATACAAGCCTTTAGACACCCCAGGGAAGGACTGCAAGTTAGCCAAGCTCAGCTTCATACCTCTCCACTGAACTGTGTCTGACAACAACATGGATATGTCCAGTGCCACAAGTATGAATCCGCCTCTTCTTGGTGGCCATAAATCAATGAAAAGTAGGCTCTGCACAGCAGTCAGTGAAGTGCAGTACAAACAACTTCACAACCTCTCCCAAGCAGCGTCCCCTGGGCTCTCATCATGTGAGAGACTGACGGACCATGAAGGACCAATTCCTATGGCCAGCACATGTGGGTAGCCTTATCTATTCTCTACACTGCTCCTACTTTGTAGTAAGAGTGTTAAAGATTTGAGGGTGGATTGTATATTGGATTCAGTCTGGGCTTTCAGTTTCTGGGGGGACTTCACTGAAAATCATTAGAAGGTCTCTGTAGACTCCTGCAAAGTTTTGTGGGCTGTTTTCCACAAAAGGAACCTTAAATGCTTCATAGCTTAACAAACAAGTGCTTGCATGATGGGTCATCCCTATCTGACTCCAATATGTAGGAGAAAGCTGGGCACCCCGCTGCCCACAATTTTGCTCTATGTGGAGACTACAAACAAGTGCCATGGGGAGTATGGGTGACAGCTAAGATTGAAAATTTACCTGTGGCCGGGGGTGTCCTGTGACCAGACACTGCAGAACCAGCGTGTCCCCCTCCCGAATTGTGTAAACGCGTTCACTGATGTTGTCTTCCTTCACCACACATGCTTGCCCAGCATGGATGATCTGGGCCTGAGCAGGAGCTGTGGAGAGAAAAGAAGTAAAGAGGGAAATGAGAAGTATCCCAACTCCTTGTGCCCACTACCCAGGGCAGCTGCTCCCACAGCAGGGTGGAAGAGCCAGTTCTTAAGCCACAGAGGGGAAGAGTCCAGTCAGTGCTGGAAATGAGACACAAAGGTCTTAGGAAATAGAAAATTAAGCAATTTTTCCCATTTCCTGGGCAACTGGTATCAACTTTATTTTAACACCTTTGGTCTTGTGATGAGCAGCTGTAGGTATTGAAAAGCAGAATATGGAGATTTTTGGGGGACCCTTCTGCATGGGTTGAGTACTAAGAATATCCTACTCTCATCTCTCCCAGAGAGGAGTACGTAGAAGCAGCTATTTCAGGGACTTGGTCAAATCACAGCTGTTCTATGCCTGTCAAAAATAAGCCTGATTACTATGATTTACCTTGCAGGGGTCTGGCATAACTACCAAGCAGCGTCAGAAAGAGCTTTGAAGCTCTGTACAGCGATTAGCACACATACCTAGAACAGGTATAACACACGCTGCAGGAAAAAACAAGTTTTTCCCATATTAAATAGCAGCCTATCTCAGCCTTGAGCAAGAGAGAACACCGTCTGCAAGATCAGGGGACTCATAATCTCTAGGGATCTCTACACCTAGAGCTCCAAACAGACACCAGTTACTCCCAGGAAAATGACTGAAGACCACTGGAAAAATACATAGAAAGAAAGTTCCCAAATCAAAGTTAAAAAACACAATGACCCCAAAAAGCACCTCTGTCCCATTGCAGCCCTGATGAGCAGCAGGGATAGACAAGCTCTAGGAGAACAAGATTTTATAATGAAAAAAGCCTCAGCTCTGAAGTCCTGTGCAAACAGCCTTTGGCATCCTGCTCCAAAGCATTTGTGTGATCACAGAAGCAGCTGAGATGTATTGAAGGCGACTTTGCAGCCCAACAGGACACCTCCGTTTGTTCAAGGGGAAAACTCCAGTCGCATTTCAAGAACAGAGAAACCCACAAACGTCTCTGAGTCAGTGTCTCAGTGACAGTTCCCTGGGATACTTCCCTGACTTGCTAGAATGCTTCCAGGAGACTCTGGAGTCACATCTCGAGCTCCTATTTGTGAAATATAACACAAATGAACAAACCACTGCGGAGATGATCAAAGGTTTCAAAGTAACAAGCTTTAGTAAGACTTCTTAAACATGAACAAATTTTGCACAACCTATTAAGGCTGAACCAAGTACCCACTTTTTCCTCAAAGTTAGCTGAACTTCAAAGACTCCTTTTTTAAAAAATTATTTTCATTCTTTTGACATGACCAAAATGTTCTAAAACCAATCACCTGGGCAAGGGAAGCCCTCAGATTTTTACTGGTTTAATCTGCCAGCAGTACAGACCTAAGGTAGGCTGGGCTTGGGCAGTGGAGAAAATCTGCCTTTGAGGGCAGTTTATAAAATGGCATCACTACCATGCACTAACCAAGCGGCAGCGACATGAGAATGGACACAGGGCTAGTGGACAACAAGTTGCTCTTGCTGCTGGGGCTTCACAGCCTGCCACAGCCACCCAACATCTAAGCAGCAGCACTGCACATACAGCAAGTTATTCTCTTTTTTGACACTTTGTTAAAATCACTATTACTGTACAAACTGTTGACTAACAGAAGCAACATGTGTATTTGAATAATATGATGGCTCAAACATGTACAAATCCCTCAGGGTCTCCTGTCTTCCCCCACTGTAGGCCTCCCAAGACGCCTGCCATCACTCGAGCGCTATGAAATGCTGAAACCAACTGTCCAGGCTTCGCTGATACAACTGAGCAGGTGAGTGACTGACCTTTCCCTGCCTGGGCGGCAGAAGAGTCTTGTTGAACCCAAGAGCAAGTAGAAACCTATATATGTGCTTACACACATCTGTGTGTTTGTATACCCATACATGTATGAATCACACATCTGTGTGTTTGTATACCCATACATGTATGAATATGTATACTGATATGTAAACACATTAAGTAAATTAGTGATTTATCAGGAAAAGACTATAATAATGCTTGTCAAGTCAACAGTCATAGAGGAGGAATTCAGAAGCCTTTATAACATTTACTAATACATTTTAATCCAAATGACAGTATCTTGTGCTGTTACAGCCCTCAGATCAGTCTTCTGCAGATCTGCCATCACACCTTTAACCCCACATAAACTGCAGAGCACCACTTACGGGGCTAATACCCAGGCTGGAATGCTGAAGAACCCCTGTTCTATGATTAAAAGATAGACTAGGTCCCTTTGCATCCTATGCCACATTCCCCCCCATCTCCAAACTGTGCTGCTTGCATTTCAGTAGAGTCCTGGCACCCTGCAGCAGCAAAGCTCTTGCAACCTCTCTTTGTAGTCTTTGGGCTGCATTTGCCAGCTGGTGGCTCTATTCTCCCTTTGCAAACATGACCTTGCTGCAAAAACTAATTTCCAGACACCCCATGGAGAATCAGAATATTTATCTGCAGCTCTAGCTCCCAGTTAAATGTTGCTCTGCTGTACCCCATATGGTATACAAGGTAAGTCATATACTCTTTTCCCTTTGTCTATCCCACTTGTGTTATTTCACCTTTCATGTGTAACCCTTTTCTACCAATTCTCCAAAGACATTTCCACATGGAGAATTTCCACAGCAAAATCATTAGGTCCGGCAGTACAGGATTAGCGGGCTTTTGTGCAATTATTCTGCTGCCAAAATACCTTCTCGTATTTTTCTGGTGGCTGAGTTTGAGAGTAATATTATTGAAACTAAACCATTTTTGGCCCTATGAATCATTATTAGTCTACAGTAAAACAACAGGCCTGGGAATAAGCCCTGGGTCATAATTTTGCCCTCCCAAAATTTCGCTGGATACACTCAGCTTACAAGCAAGGGTGTGAACATCCAGCTTTGTTCATAGGTGTGTGAACTTGCTTGTGTCTTCATCACTAATACCTTTCAGCTAAATTCATTGGAAAGGCACATCACTTTAAGTGAATCTCATCTGCTTAAGCTGTAACATCTCTCTGGCAATCACAGCACCAGGTCCTCAGCAGAACATCCACCATTTTTCCATGTCTTAAACCCCACATGAACCCAAATCCCTCAAAAGGGAACTCAGAAAGCCTAGGGTTGTCATGGAAAGAGAGGCACTCAGGTAGGTGGCATAGAAGCCTGAGAACTCTGCCTTTGGTTTGGTTACAACTTGACATTAGTAAAGGAGTGGGGGCTAAGCAATGAACCAATCCAGCTCTTTGGGGCTTGCATTAAATTACGAGATGACACTCAGGAAGGTCTCTGTTCCAAGCTCAGGCTGCCACAGCACACAAAGGCTGGGAAAGTCACCTCATGCCATATTACAGATGGGCAGAGAGACTGTGAGGATTAATTGCACTTCTAATGTGCTTGAACAGAAAGAATACATTATTGTTTGACATCATCCCAAGTCTCCTGGAGGATTTCAGCATGCAGACAGTTTGCACATTGCCAGCACAACAGGATGGCAGGACCACGCCTGTCAGAGCATCAGTTTCACAGAAGGCCCCTAGGAATGAAAAGAAAGGCTGGAGCATGAGGCCAGGTGCTGGAGTTGAAGCAGCAGTCTCAGCCATTCTCAGCAGTGCTCTGTGAAGAACAACTCTTGCACAGAGACAACCTCCCTTGCTAAGTCCTGCTGGGGCAGAATCCCTCTCCTCAGACCGTCAAACCCCAAAGCAGAGATCCAAGGAAGACCTCTGATGGTCTCTATGGGGGAAAAGGGGACAGACAGTTTCCCACCATATTTTTCCCAGAATTTTGAGAGACAGATGCATCATTACTTTTATTTCACTTCCAGGTAAGAGATCAACTTAGGGAAGGCTCCCAATACAAAGTCCTCCAGAGAAACTAGGACAGCCAAATATTGACTGTCAGATGTTTTAGAAGGGAAAAAATTCAGACTCTGAACATGCAGCATTAGGCCCTTCCTCAGAAAATGGCTGGCTTGCAATGCATTTGGCCTCTGCACTGAGATTTTCTACTATGCTTTCACTTGATATATTTACACATTAAAACAAAAGGAAATTGAAATGGATAAAATAACTTTATTCCCAGTGCAGTGTACTGCACAATGTTATTATTACCATAATCTGGAAAGTTTATGAGATGCTTGGTGCTTAGAGGTTGCTAATATGAAAATGCAGAAAATGAGAGAAAAATGGTCTTTTGGAGAGGACTGAGTCATCTGTGGTTCACATGTCTAACCATTTATCTCCTTTAACCTGAGATCCCATTGCTACAATGGCAATGATGAGAGCTCCTTCACAGAGAGGATGGTAAGTGACACTGCCTACTTTGCTGTCAACACCCACAAGGGCCACTCTCCTCACTTGCAGCACAGCATCAACCACACTTCATGGCTGCCTTGTCAGGAGGCTAACATTAGCCATCACTGTTTGACTCTATCCCACCATTACCCTTGTCACCTGCACACATCCTGCTGATAGCCTCAAGGATGAAGAGCGTTCATCTCCAAAGTTGCTGAGCTAATACCCACAGCTACACACACAGGGGCACTGAATCCACCCACCTCTGCTATCGCCCCCATGCAGGGTAGCAGGAGAGGGAAGCTGCACCTGGAGCTTTCTTTCTTCCTCAGGCTTAATCTACCACCCTACTTAGCATGGCAAGCAACGATCTTCCATGTATCTGGTGTTATAATTCAGTCTCTTCTGCACATACCCTAGTCAAGGAAGTCAAAGTCCTTCCCCATTTCTATTCACAGGCTCCTTGGACTCACATTGCTTAGTTACACTGGAGCAAGAAGGAGGGGAGCATCAGTCACTAATCTGCTGCTTAAACCCCTAAAGAACCTGCCTGTCTCCTTCCCTCAACATTCCCATTGTGAGAAAGTGGTATGTAAGGGATGTATTTTGAAGGGAGTTCCCATAACAGGGAAAAACACACGGGGTATTTATGAACCACAGTGGGGTTGAATAAGCATTTCATTAAGGAAATCCACGTCTGGCATTCCTTGTGGAACAGCCACTCTCAGCAACTGCCTGTCCATGGGTGGAATTGCCCTGCAGCACTATCAGTTACAGACCATGCACGGCAAAACACCCAGGGGGCATCTCAGGCCTCCAAGTCACTGCTTTAGTTAGTGTTTCATCCCATCTGTTCATACAATGCACAGATCTGCTTAAACAGCAGAGGCATACAAACTTGGAGACCTTTGAGGAAGGGATCATGTCCCCTTAGCAGAGCACAAAGAGAAGCCAGCACACATGCAAAGGGAAGAGGCATGCTAGCAACACTCAGCAGGAGTTAGGAAAGTCTAGTAGGATGGGAAGGGTCTGCAGGGGCAGCATCCTGACCATCAAACAAAACACTGCTCTGTGAGTGGATGGCAACTGCCTTGATGTTTGCTCCATCACTATTCAGCTGGTCTCACTGATATCTTCACTGTGGATGAAGACCACAGGCTTTGCTGAAACTTTAGACAAAACAAATTAACCAGGCCAGATCCAGCCCACAATGCAGGGCATGATATCGATGTACCATTTGAAAAGGAGAATTCACTCCAGCTTGAGGACAATTATGGAAATAATAATACACAATCAGTGTCCATTAACACTGTCAGCAGGGTTGTGGATCAATATTGTATTAATGGCTGAAGAAAGACTGCCCATACCCATCAGTCAGCAGTTAAGACCAGCACAATAGCAGAAGAAGAGAAGATAACAATGGGTGGGTCTAATCGAGCTCAGGCATTGGATGTCTTTGTAATGCCTGCCCAGGGAACCCCTGCCATCACCACTTTTCAGAACACATTCCCTGCTGCTTGCTCAGGCGCCTCCTCCTCACCTCAACCCCTCACTGTCTCTTTGCCCAGTGCAATGGCAAAGGGAGCACAGTCCCTGCAGGGAACTAGGGAACTTCCCCCGCAGAAAGTGCTCAGTACAGTTCAGTCTGATTACGCTCCAACTTTTAACACAAGACCAGGCTAGTCCCCTAGCAGAGAGGGAGGCAATTCAGAATCCCCAGGGATAGGTGAGGATCAAAGCACATCCATGGTCCTGGGTCTCCTCCCACTCCTTGAACTGTCTTGCCCAAGCTCCTCCTGTTGACTTTTCCAACGTGATGTGCTGCCTGGGCAGCTCTGTGCTGCTACGAGGCTGTCCTAGAGCAAGCCTTCCCTTCAGGAAGCCCTCCCTGCATGCTGACACTAAGGGTTACAACCCGAAACAAGACCGATCTCTAGGGATGCTCTTCGACTCCCATGCACCAGTGTTCTCACTGCAGCCCAAACCACATATACTGAAAAAAAAAAAAAAAAATTATTCTCACTGTACTCCCGGCCTAAATTTGCAGCAAGGAACACATTATATTTCAGTAGCAAAATGACTCCAATTCCTTTGGTATTTGCACACTGATTATGATTAAAACACAAACATCAATCCACTCATAAAAGAAACACAGCCACTCCCAAGATATGCAAAGTAACCATGTCTAACTCCACACAACACTTCATAGCACTCTTGAGCAAGAAGAAAAAAATCGGTTTTTCAGTGGGAAGTGCACAGAGAAACGACAGAGTTGCAAAAAGTAATCACTGAGGATGAAACTTGGCTACTTAAAATAGCATGGGATTGTTTTTTACTTGGAAGAGACCAAGACTTTGTCTTTACATCTCTGGCTGATTACATATCCAGAAACAGTTTCCTTTTGCAAAGCTCAGCCAGATGATTTCCACAGTCTTAAAATACCTTTTTGCTTAATCAATGTCACTTCCTTGAAGCATCTCTATAATTTTGTTTCTTTCAGAAAAATGCCAGCAACAAAATCATGTGAGATGTCATGAACAGCACGTACACCTCACAGTGACTCGCAACACCTGCTCCCGAGACCACTATTCAATTTATAACTAAAGCAGTATTATGTGCTTTACTAAAGTATCAGTCACCAGATCATCACTGATCCCTCCGCCCCCCAATTCCCAGCTCCACTGTCTGCAATGTCTCGCTAGCTTTCCTAATGTTCTCAAAATATTCTCACATAGGTCCACCTAACTGCAGAGTGTCAAGCAGCAGAGCAAAATCGATCGGCAACTTTGTTTGATAAGAATCAACTGATGGATATTATACACACACAGCATTATGGTGGCATAAACCTTGCATTATTGCCTAACTCTTATGCCTGAGCAGAATTTCTGTTGATGACTCAATGCCACCAATATGAGGTAGGTTGTCTCCAAATCTTTAGGGCTCCAGATATGGTGGCAGTCAGAGCCTGTACCTCACCCGTACTGTCCTGGAAGATTCCAACTTTGGCTGGGAAATGAAAAATGCATGCCTGTCTTTTAGTAGCCATCAAAGAGACTTTGTAATCTTTTCCAAGTCACTTCCCACTGTGCCAGCTACAGAGCCTGAGCTGTATCTCTAAATCTTGCTGCAAAACCCAAGGAGCGACAGAGTTACACTTGGGCAAGGTGATCCTGCCAAGCTGAGTGGTCAAAGCATCTCACTCAAAAACACATTTCTTGTCTGGTTGCTACTTAAAGCTTCTAAGCACTTTAGAGGAAAATACAAATGAGGTAAGCAGCTAGGGCAAGAAATCATCCTCTATTCTGGAGACCACTGACAGACCAACTTGTTTGTCAGCTGGTAAAATACACAAAAAAATGAAACAGTCCAGTCAGAGAAAACAGGGCTACAAAGAGGGGAACTCAGCTGGGCATGTACACCACAGACAGTCATTTATCCCATCCACGTGCTGCAGGAACAGCCTCAGTAGGACAGGTAAGCACTAAGCTCCTTGGTAGGTTTTGATCCCTTGCCTCCTTACATAAACACCCACCATGTCTCCAGTCCCCTGAACCAATCTCCAGCTGCTCCATGCACCCACCACTGTCTGAAGGTGAATTAACAGCTACAGGCATCCAGAAAGCTTGCAGACCCTCTGGCATTTATTAGCCCTCATGCTCTCAGCTTTCACTGTGCCCATCACCAGAAGCCTCTGAGTAGACAGTTCAACAGAGAGCCAAGGCTGGCTCAGGTGGAGACACAAGTCAGCTGCTCTTCATGCATCTCACACTTCTGATCTCCTTTTCTGCTCCTTCATCATAGCATGAAGGACCCACCAAAGATGCATATCCCCACTCAGCCAGGAGAACTGCCTTTCACAGCCATGCTGCAGCTTGGCAGCACAGGCAGCAAAGTCCAACAGGCAATGTCCCCAGGATCTGCTGCTAATAACTTTTGCAGGTAAATAGGCTTTGCTTGAATGGTCACAAGGGTTTCACCTCTCCTCTTTTCCCTGAATTCAAGATCAGCTCATTCCCAAAGCCACCATTGGCACTGCTTTTTCTAGTTTCTTTCCCCTTCTATACTTTGAACAACTTTGGTGACTCTTCAACAGAGGTCCATGTGCACAGATCTTTAAACCACCGTTCTTTGAAACTCAGCTCTTGTTTCATGGCTAGACCATCTAACATAGGAGATAAAAGGAAAGTACAACACAGACGCTTCTTTCTTTCAGAAGTGTGAAAAAAAAGTCAATTCACTAATCATTTGTTGACTAGATTAGCAATGAAGGTGCATTAACTCCAATCAAGGAATAACTACAGGCTCCCTTTCATATCAAAACTGAAAAAGAAATCAGATGACAGCTGTGGTTCCTGGATCATAAAAACTAAAGAAAAGCAGAGGTAATGGTTTCAAACTGAATTCCCCAGGTAATGGGACACATAGAAAATGCTCCAGACTTTGCTGGTGGAGAAACCACCGAAGTCACATACACTTGCTAAATAAAACCCACCCTGGAAACACAGGGAGAAACAAATTCCGGTGTACTAAAAGCAATAGAGAAGAAGCAGAATGAAAACCAAACCAGTATGCAATCAGAGCACACCAACAGAAACTGGGTAAGAATAGGAGCATTTCTTTAAAACTCCAGCTGGTGCTGTTCAAAATGCTAAACTCTGAGGCCCAAAATCTTCAACGCCGAGGTGGAAACTGCAGGCTGATGGGCAGGACAACAACTGGCAGAAAAGAGCTGCTATAAGAGGGGACTTCTCTCTACATGCAGAGCCAAAGGGGACATCGTATACTCAGGGCTGCTAACCCCGGAGAGTGGGTGCGCAGATATGGGGCTGGCAAAGCAAGGCACTGACTAGCTGGTGCCCCAGCTCTCCTGAAGACCTCCCTGTGTACGTAACCAAAGCAGTTCCACCACTGTCAGGAGAGTTTCTGCAGAGGCACAGAACTCTGTGCAGACCACAAAGCCCATCTGCACAGCTAAGTAAACACTCAGGCACTGAATCAATGTTAAATCCTCACCTGTCACAGCTTTGTTTCTTCCAGGGCCCCAGCCAGCCAGCTCAGAGTAAGCTGGGGATGTGAGGGCAATCATGCCATGATGGCAGTGCAAACATTCACTCCACACAGGAGAGGAAAGATTCAACAAATGGCCATGTTTACCTACTGTTATACCCATCTTCTGCATAAAGCAAAAGGCTATTTCAATTGTGAAACAGAGGGTGGGGAGGGGCAGAGAGGGGGGAATGAGAGCAGGTAAGAGCCACAAGAAAGAGACTGAAATAAAATTTCACTGAAAGTCTGTTTTGTTCTCACCACAGTTAGAAAGAGCTGAAAGCACAAATGCTGCCCTTAATTCAACTATCTAAAATCCAATTTTGCTACTGAAAAGTGGTGGGCAGCAGTCTCTGTCCTAAGCTATATGAACAGCGGTGCCCAAACCATATGCACCCTGAGTCCCCTGCAGGAAAGTCACCTCCCAGGGGATCAAAGCACAGTGGCTGCATGAGATCTGCTTTCAGCTCCAAGCTACTTGGTGGGGGACAAGCAATGCCAGCTGACACAAACCACAGCACAACCACTCACTGGAAAACCTGGCAGAGATGTCAAGGACCCAGGGGATGGCAGAGACTTGGTACCCCTCTGCTGGGTATATATCTGCTCCCATCAAGATCAAGGATTAGAGGCAGGGGTGCTGCTGATGGTACAGGGAGGTTGCTGCTAATACAGCCAGCCCCTCAGTGGAAAGAAGCCTTTGTGCTCAAATGAGTTCCAGTGCAGGTCCTCACAACACACTGAAGCTTTTATCCCCCAAGCAGTGCTGTTAGGTGGGGAAATGCTGCTATTGTGCTCTGCCATCGTTGGGCAGGAAGCCTGAAGCACAGCCAGGGATCAATCCATAGCTAATTCCAGTTTAGTGCCACATAATGCAAAGGCCAAACTCCACCCCAAAGGAAGGGTGAGAGCACTGAAAGCAAATGCCAGCAAGTTGTCAGCAAAACTGAGGCAACAGGGGCTGAATGACATCCCTAGAAATCAAGCCAAGTAATGTTTTATCTTGACAGCATCTTTTACATCCCTGCAGTGCCTTTGGTGTTCAGAGTCCTAGAAAGTCCCCAGCTCTTTCCCTTCCGAGTACCAATAATTAACAACCACAAACAGGCAGACAAGCAAGCAATTCCCCCCGGTTCCGATAAGAGGAGCTGACATCTCTCTAACCCTAGTCACCTCCATTGTATTATTCCCTTTGTTTATTGATCCTTTTATGCACATAATGCAAATTGACATTTAATAATTCAGCCGAGTTAATGGTGCTTAAATATTAAAAGGCTTTTCTCTTTTAATTAGCTGTAGCAAAATAGGCAACAAAGGAGTGCTAGATAGACGCCATTTAAAATGCTCTTGGTCCAAGTTCCTTGGCCTTTTTCTAGGAATGGGAAAGAACAGTTCAAGGGAAATTTTGTACAAGTCTCTTACTCTTGCTAGGAAAGTAACTAACCCATAGAAGAATTTCCAGAGACTTTAATTCATAGAGCATATTCATCTCTGTCAACTCTTTGTTTTCTCTCCCTTCTGCTCTTCTCCTAATAAAGAAAGGAGGGGAAGGAGTGACAGAGGGTAGAATTAAAATCCTTCCTCATAAACAGTGCCAGCACCCACGTAACATGGTGCAGATGTGGATGCAGAAGCCTTCTGATACATCATTGCAAGACCTGCATCCAGTTGAAAACAGAGCTAAAAGGGAGAAGTACACAGAGCTAATTGAAGAGTTACAAACAGCACAGAAATCTTGCAATTATTCCCTGAGGCAAGAATAACTTATCCAGGAAATTAATTTAAGATTACACTGAAAAAAAAAATAAATCCACATACAGCAGGCTAAGGGAGCACTCACTTATTTCTCTTCTGCTCATTATGCCAAGGGTTGAGAATGAGAGGGAAAATACACGGTATCTTTAAACCTCTGTTCCATCTCAGCTGGAGCCGATGGCAGTAATACATCTTAGTCATAATGTTGCTGGTATGTATCATCATAGCTGCAAAGACTTGGCATTATTTGGGGTGTTTTAACTGTGCATACCTCCTCTCTGAATTAGTGCTCATTTTAAGTCCTCAATGGGTTTGAGTTTGGGATAATGATTTCCCACCTAACCCAGAGCAGAACCACAGTCACAATAATTAGATATAGTAACTGTTAATAACTTAGTTTAATTACAACCCATTTTCTTCAAATTTAGCCTAGACACAAGATTTCAATGAATTCAAATTACATACCACGTTTGAAGAGCCTGCGTTATTACATTATTAATTCCAGCCAAAGAGACCGACAAACACTAAATTCCTTACTGAGGATATTTAAAAAAATTAATCTTAATTCAAGTTAATTAATTTATTTACTTGCAAATTCTGGGCAAATTCATTCTTCCAGTGAGGACTATGCATTCTAAATCTGCATTTTTCACACATAAGAAAACTATCGAATTCCATTTTTATGTGCAAAGTTGAGTTCATCCTTAGCAGCAGATCTGCTAGTGGTATTTCCACAAATCACTGGAGTCACTGCTCTGAAGCTGCTGATAGGACATTATGCCAAAGGGTGTCCTCGTATACAATGGCACCCAAGGAATTCAGGATGATGGGAGAGGGCAGAGTGCTGGTCCTTATGTCCTAAAGTGGCAGGAGTGCACAACACACACAGCCCTGTTCACAACCAGCATCCCCTCATGCACACAGGAGAGGGCAGTGGTGCACATCCCAGAGTCAGCATGTTATACTTTTATGACTGATGTTAAGGTGAGGAACATAAGGAACTCGTGTTTTATCTTCCCTTGCACACAAAATCTAGAGGAAGGTCTCTGACAAGCCTCCTAGACTTGAGTTACCCTCTGACCATTGTTTGGCAGAACATGGGGGAACCCTCCTTGGCTCTGTAAGGCTCTGCACACAGGGAGCATTTGCTGTCACTCCACATCTGCCACATGCTGCTCATGCAGTGAAATATTCTTGACACCATTACAAACAGTTTGCATTGTTTCCCTTTAATAGATTATCCATCTACTCCTCTCCAGCTGTGCAGCACATCTGCCCATACTGCCTCTCCTGGGCAGGCACTTCCCAGTCCAATATTCTGTTTATTGTTGCTCAGGAGACGTAGGAGGTAATGGGGGAGTAAATGCCTAGCGAACAAGTTGCATCTCCAGGCATTTTCAGAAGCAATAAAACACAAGCCTGCTTCCAGCCTCTTCAGTAACAAGCTACCACTTTCGACCTTCTGTAGTCTCCCTTCCACCTGCAGCTATTCCCAGTAAGATGGAGCAACTCTCTGGATGTACATGTGATTAAATAACAGGCTGTTCCTGCAAACAGGTTGGTCTTTGGATCACTACTACGAAGAGCTCTCCTTAACCTCAAGTGCCAAAGGTTGGCCTCAGGAGCATCCCCCAACCCCTGCAAAACAAGAGTAGCTCTGGCATTGCCACATCCCAGTTCTGTTGCTGGATTTCATTCTGACAAGCAGCAGCTCAAATAATTAAACTGGAGGAAAAAGAGGGGGGAAAAGGGAAAAAGGAAAACGGATTAATAAAGAGTTTTGCCAAAAAAAAAATCTGATTACAACTGAAACACAGACAATGAGAAGAGAGGCAGGCTGATGTTGGTGTGGACATTCACTGATGAGAGACTGACAGCAATGAACTTAAGAGCAAAAGTTCCACAAAGCCAGGTTATGAATTTATTACTCTGCATCTGTGTGGAGTCAAAAGATCATCTGAAACACCAGAGACTTGCACTGGGGAAGCATTAATCCACATGGGATGGTGTTTAAAGTAATTTCTCAGCTGGTTGACTGCACAGGGGGTAGGAACAGGGATTAATTCTCTACCCAAGATCATGCATTTGTGCAAACATTGTTGAGCGGCTTGTTCAACAGGGGATTCGGGGAGTAACACAGCCATATCAAAGCAGCCAGGGTCTGGCTGACAGCCTTGCAAAGGAAGTAAGATGATCTTTGACACTAAGGAAATAAAGCTCTGAGAGACTGAAATGCTGACAGGCACTAACCTCAAAGTCAAAGCATCTCTAAAGAGGAAATCTCTTTAAAGACTTTTGTTCTCAAACTCTCTTCTCTGAAAGAAGAGGCTTTGCCCTATTTAGGTGAGGCCAAGGGCAGGCTGAGACCTCAGCATATTTTGAAATCACTTATCCTCAGCTCCATTTGATGTTTTCTTGATATTAGGAAGAAAGTTCATTTTATTTAAAACACTCCTGGGCCTTCAGCTGCATGTGGAAGGACACAGAGCAGCCCATCCCATGGAGAACAAAATGGTCCCTTGGTCTCTGAAGGGGACAGGAGGAAAGAAAACTCAGACAGCAAAGTCTCAAAAGTAGCCTCCTTTCTTAAAAGACTTCAATCAACCCAGCCTGCTGCAGAACACCCTTGGATGAATTAACACAAAACTGGACAGCAGGCTTCCCACTTAAAAGTATCCGAAGAGGGAAAGAAGCACGGCTTCTGAAAATATGTACTTACTTGAACTGCCATCCCTTAAATGAGCAAATCCCTTGTGCTTCCTGTCCGACAAGGCATTGGTTTACCTTCTAAAATCTAGTTTTGCCCTCTGTTTCAGTCTGTTCCCATTTTGTAGTAAGGGGAAAGACTCTGGAATCTGGTTATGCCCCAGAAGAGCGTGCATCTCCAGGAGTCCATCAGACTGATAGCTGTCAGACATTAGGAAATTATTTCCCAGTGTTTGTCCCACAAGACATGTCACCAATTACCAAGGCACCACCAATTTGTTTCATTGAGATGGGCAACCCACTTGTTTTGGGGCATTTCCCCAAGGAAGACAGAGTGGAAAAGAAACCCAGAAACCAAGAATAATCTATAATGAGCCCTAGACAGTAATTGCCTTGATGTGTGACCTTGGGCAAGTAGGTTCTCCCCTTCTTGGTGCATCTTTGCCTCCCTGTGTATCATTTCAATAATTCCACTACAATGTCATGCTGTGTACTTTAAAGTTTAGTGTTTATACAATTTTCTGAAGATGCAAAAATCATATAAATGCTAAGTATTATTGTAGTTATTACTTTCCTCACAGGGGGGTTATGAAGCTTTGTAATTAATATTTGTAAAGCAAACCTCTGTCATCGGATGAAATGTGATGTGCTAGAGAAGTGCGAAGGATTAATATCCTCAGTAATCTGATGTGGGTTTTACTGTTCTGTGCAACACTTACTAAAAATAATTAAAAACAAACTTAAGCTGATCCTGATAGGAAGGATGAGGAAGCAGAGACAGATGCATGTGGGGACAGACTGCTCTCCCTTAATTAAGCCCAATACCATCAGTCTCCGAGACATTGCCAAGTATTTTCTTACTCCTGGTGATAATCATGCATTAAACTTAATGCTGATTTTGAGTAACCAGAACTCTTGAGCACCCCAGAAAGACTTACAATACAGTGAGGAATACCAAACACAGCTAAAGCAGCACAGCTCTGACCCCACAACCCTTACACAGCAACTGCTGCCAGGGGACAGAGAGCAAACAGGTGCAGATATGCTCTGAGACCCCACAAGCACCTAGAAGAGGGCTCTAAAAAAGCTGGAAACCCACAGGGCCCTAGTCTTATACACCCCAAGTCCTGGTCTCCAGTCACTAGTCTGGAGGAGTAGAGAAATTTCACTCGTTAGGCTGTGCAGGATTCAAGTGCCCTTGGAGCACGGGCAGTGACCAGTCCTGTGCATTGAGAGCCACTAGCTCAGTGGCTCTGCAAAAGTACATACCAACAGCTTTATATTTCTTCCATATGAGAAATGTGGTTGCTGAAGTGTATTGCAGTACATCTACATCCAAGTGCACCAAGATGGAGAAGCCTTTGAAAAGTCTCTTTGAGAACCATTATGACCAGAGAAGGAAAACTGCTGGCAACTGCTTTTACTGCCCAAGTACCAGCTTTCTCCCTAGCACAGTAGATGCTGCCAGAGCACTGCCCTCCCAATGTCTTCATATCAAACAGCCCTCCAGATACTCCATGTGACTGAGTTCACGCCACACATGCCCTTGTATTAGGGATGGTATAGGTAATACATATATATACATATGGATGGTGGTATGGGCTATATTTCTTTACACACACAGGTTGCAACAGTAGCTCCCTAGGAGACTCCAAAATCAACAGGATGTCCAAGCCCTGCAGATTTTTTTGTGCAACTAACTGTTCATCAGGCTTCACTCCTATTTACTGCATTTGCCCACATGGTTTCTTCTGGTGCCAATTCTCTTTGCTTAATGCCAACGTGATAAAAGCAATACTGGTTTTCCCCTGAATATGTGCATACAGATATGCCAACACTTTCTATAGGTAAATGGACCAAAAGCAAAACTCAGACGAGCTACAGAAAGAGCTTAAGGAATCACACATATTTCAGACAGATGAGTCCCACAGTACTTGCCAGGTCATCTGCAAACCTCCCCTACAGGCTTCTCCACAGTGATGAGCCTGATCAAGCTTTAAAATATCCCCAGAGAAGATTTCCATAACTTCTTTCATGTTTGCATCAATAATGTTTTCTGGCATTCAGCCCAAGTTGTCCCCACAGACAGGGGTTTACAACAGACTGAAAAACAGCACCCAAAGCACCTGTCTTGTAGAAGGCATGTCATCTTTTTGTTTATCACTTGAAGGCACACAGCAAGGGGATCTGAGCTCACATCAGGTATTACAGTAATAGGTGTGATTATCAACAATCCTGGTTGTGCCTGATAAACCACCACAGTAAGGAAGACACACATCCTTTCTCTTTAGAGGGCTTCAAGTGATGATGGGAAGCAAACTGTACCACTACTAGAGAAACAAAAATGACTCGAGGAGTCTGTGGGATGGGGTGGGAGTGTGAGAAACTAAACAAACACCTTTTTTCACCTATGACACTTCACTCAATATTCACTTTTAAATCCCGAGAAGCCACTTACCCTCTACCCTGACTCACATGAGACTCAAAAGGAGTACAAAACACGTGTGGCACTATGGAGCAGTGTAACACCCTTTCTCTCTGTGTCCTGTGCAAAGGATCAAGCCAAATGTCCCCTCACTATCTTCAGTTTTACAGGGGAGATGTTGGAGGGGGTGTGTTTCATTGGAGGATACTCTGCTAATCCTTGTTATACATGACCGATAAGGGCAAAGGATTAGCATCACCAGCTGCTCTGCTGGAAAGTGCAACATAGAAAATTGGATGCATATATGCAGTGTGGAGCCATTAGGAAGAACTGCCTCAAGCACCTCCCCCTCCCCATACTGCAGCTCATAATTCCCCATGTCATGCCCAGTGCACTCCCCTTCAGCATAGCCTTTATCTTTTGTCTCCTCTACAGCCTGTTATTTCAAGTGCCATATCCACTGCTGAAACACCAGCAACACTCCTTTTCTATTCACACTGCTGTAGAGCAGTTACCTTCATCAAAATCATTCTGGGCAGCTGGTGCACACTACAGAACCAGTAGAGAACCAGTAGCAGCACCTTCTTTCTGCAGCTTGGCCTTAGCAGAGTGGAGGTGCCAGAGATCCTAGCTGTGAGAAGTAGTCACTTTACCTCATATTTTGTTGTCATTTGCCATATCAAAAAGATAAGTAAGCACATAGGTGGGAGAAGAGGTGCTGCTCCCATAAGGAACAGAACATAGCTTCCTCTGAGGAGGAATATAGCTGGTTAACAGGGCTCAGGAACATTATCTAATTGCTCAGGCTAGGAAGCAAAAAGCAATCTGAACTGATTTGAAGCTTCAGAGGGAGTTAGGAACCAGAATATAATTACCTAAGTTGGAATTTGGCCACAACTCATGGGAAGAAAAAAAAAAAGTGATTCTGGTCTTTCATGACTGCAAACAAATAGCAACGTGGTGTTGCATTCCTTTCCAGAGTGGTATAGGTGTGCATTTGATCTCATTCACACTGCTCTTTAAGAAGCAGCTTTGAGGTAAAGAAGAATGAACTGAGTTTATACCAGTATAGCTGTCAGTTACACTGTGATGCTATGCTAGAGATCATAGTGTCTCACAACACTCAGGTGACCTCAGCTTTGGGAATATGCAGATTTTCAATCCTTGACTTTCACAATTTTTAAAATCCTCTAGCAAATCTTCAATGAATTAAATATAGACTAATAATCCAGTGCAGCCAAACACTTTTCAGAATATTTCATATCTGTCACCTCAAGACTTTTCACAAAGCACCCATGGAAGAACAGCGGGTTTTCTATGGCCAGGTGTCAGCTGCACAGCTCTGGGTCCACGGTGCAGGACAGTGGCACTGCCCTGGGCTTCTGCCCCAGCAGAAGATCTTGGTGGCAAAGGGCTTGGTCAAACCCCAATGCACATGTTGGTACAGCTCTTAGCAGACTTGGAGTCACAGCAAGATGAGACCAGAAAAGCTTGCATTTTCAAGGCAGGAAAGCCTTCACTCTAATTAAGTCTGGCACATGGCTACTTGGAAGCTTCCCTGGTATTTTACAAACTGTGAGAAGCAGCCAAGCAAAATCTGGTCTGCTTTAAAGAACAGCCAGACTCCCACACAGGTCAGAAACACTGCACAGCTGCCTGCAGCACACATGAAGTCCATATATGGGGCAGGTCATGGCTAAAACAGCATTTGTAAAAAGCTACCAGCAATGCCAGATTGGCCCTTTTCCACCTCCAACCTCACAAGCACTTATGAACAAGTAAAGAAAAAGCTGGTGCCTTTCTGCTTCAGCCTACCCAGAAAGAAAAAAGTGGTGGGGTCTTTTCCCACAGCAATCATTACCAGCTCTAACTTTGAGAGCTTTGATGGGCACAAATTGTGCACTAAGATCACAGCCCCCATCATCCCTACTTGTCCTAGCCAAGTGCCTGTTGCACCTACCCCTTTAGACCAGCCTTGCCCCGCTGTTAAATAGCAAGGACAGAGCTAATTCTGGGCAGCATCTGAGCTGATTGATTTGCAGCGAAATTCACCCTCATGCTTTGCTACAGCAAGGTGTGTCCACACAGACAACCTGGCACAAGTGTTTAAGCCTGTGGAAGTAAGGGGATGTATTATAAATTACACCCAGTGCAAGTGCTATATCAACACTGGCTTGAAGATTGGGCCTCTGCTAGAAGGATTACAGGGGGACGGGTAGGGCAACACCATCTCTGTTGTTTAGTACCTATCACACAGCTTTGATAACATTGCTGTTCTCTTCTGAAGCAGAAGATGGAGGAGGTGAAATTGAAGGTAGCTTGGGGGGATAGGGAGGTCTGCCAGGAGGAATTAATTTCAACATTTTTAATGCTTAGGTCTTAAATAATCCAATTAAAAAATCCAAGCCTTCACAGAATGAAAAATGTCATAAGCTAAAACACTCAAAACCCATGTATAAACAAAGGAAACCACTGGCAGTAGGCTTTGCTTTCCATCATCTGTCACACTTCAATTCTTAAAGATGAAGCAGGGTGGTGGGAGACACTGGCATCTCCAGTCCACTGTACACTGAGTCACAGATACATGGAAAGGGTCTTGCTCTGACCTTGGACAAAAGGTCTAGAGAAAGCCAATGATGGGTCTTCTGTCTCTAATACGTATGGATCCAATTCCACCTTCCACTGCAAAATGGCAACTTTCACTGCAGTCAACGGGAATTACACCTATTTAATAGGACAGAAGAATTGATTTTGTGATCTCAGGAGTCTGGGCCTGCAAGATTTCAAGCCCACATAACTTTAGACAAAAATCCAGCTAACTCCAAGATAATGAAGTCTTTGAGATTCCACAAAAATTGCTTCACTGAGCAAAGCTCGGAGATGGTTGGAGCTCAATGCAATCACAACCTGCTGCTAAACTACCTTGGGCCAGAAACATTGCAGATCAGGACATTTCCAGGCAGGTTAGGGACTACTGTCATGAGAATTGCTACCTAAGGGATATTTTTATCATTACTGCATTGCTCCTGGGCAAAATGCAGAGAGGATTATGTGTACACAGAGCTACAATTCCCATCTAAGAGTTGAGCCTAAGCTTCACATCAAGCTGCTCGACTTTACTCTGCAAGCTTTACTTGTCACAGTGCAAATGCAATGATGTGTTTAAGATCCTGTTACCAGACAGAAAGAGTGAGAAAGGCAGCAGGAGCAGCTGTCACCTGCTGAGACATGGTTTTGCAACTTAGTCGGTGTGACATTGAGGACTGTGAAGTGCCTGACAAGAGCAACAAAAGGTCACAAGTATATACTTCACTAGTGGATCTTGGCACCTTGATCAAAGCACTCTTGGGAAATGAGAAGACTCCTCAGCTTTGCTCCTCTTTGTGTTCTCCTTGTGCTCCCCTTGCTGAGCTTCTGAGCACGAGCCGAGGGCAAGAAGCTACTGCTGGAGCCAGCAGGTGCCTGGCAGCTGGGGGAGCTTGATGGAGAGAGCAGAACCTGAAGCATAAGGTCAAGCATCTACACCTTTTCTCCCAAAATATCAGTTCTTTTCTGCACCACATTAGAAGATCATGAGGCACCACCTAAGCCCTCAGCAGCAGTGGGGAGGAGAGACTGGAGCCACACTGAGCAACAGGCTGGGAGCTCAGCAGGGCTCACCTCGCAGTGAAATCCCATGGCAATGCCTGTTCCAGATCTAAAGGCTGCCTGAGAGTCCTAAAGATCAATTAAGAGTGTTCAAGAAAGGCTTTAGCTTGGTTTGCAATCCCTTTTCCTTTGCAGGATGCAGCCTCTGCTCTCCTCCTCTCTAGGGATCACTCTGTGAGTGTTACTGCATTCAATTCATCATCCCATCTCCATTCGCAATAACTCAATACCAGAGGACCATACGGACCTTGGTGATATATTGTTCCCATTGCACGGAAATTACATTGTTTAGCAGCACACTGGCCACAAACTGCATCATATTGTTGGCTCTTGGCCACAGTAATGGTGGCCCACTATGATAAAAGCAGATTCAGCTTCCAGGGAGTGGGTACTGCTGATGGCCTGCTGCTCATCTCCAAAGGCAGACAGCTGAAAGAAGTACTGTGGCACCTCATGGGACCCCACATCATACGTGGAGAAATGGATGTGGAAGAAAAGGGAAACACACACATCACCTCCCCTCTGTGGAGGGATTTATTAGACTGAAGGGATTTGGACCACTGCCCTTCCTTGCAGACTTGCACAGGCCTCTCATTTGCAAAGGGGCAGATGCTCGTGCACTTCTGGCAGGCTGGTTAGCAGCTGCACAAGTAAGAGAACTGGGCACAGAGAGATTAAGGATTGTGACCAGGATACTCAGGGATTCAGCAGTTTGGTCTAGGAGCTAACTGTTCCCATTTGCTCACATAGCTACATCAGTCTTCGGTAACATACAGCGAGGAACAATCTCTTTGGTGCTCATCCTTGCAATTTGCAGTCCAACAGCCCAGTCACATGTTTACCAGCCTCCCACAAAGGGAATCACAGTATAGAAAACAACACGGCCTAGAGGGTCTGTTTTCTGTAAGGTATCCAACACAGAATGGCATAGGCTGCCTGGTGCATCCCTATGGTAACACTCACTGCAACAGCTCCTGCCACACAACACCCCAAGAGCCTAGAAAAAGAGTTAATATGAGATGGGGGGGGGGTTCACGCCACTCATGAGCAACCTGATTTGCTGCTGGAGAGATCCAGCCCCCAAGGAATAACACAAAAGAGAGAAGTGATGAGCAGGCAATAGGAGACTGAGACAGAAAGCCTCCTTGGTGTTTATTAAAATACCATCTGCTAGTCACCTCCTTGGCTGTGGTGGCATTTAAGCTGTAAAACAGTGCCTTGAGGCAGAAGCCAGCACTCCTGGTGCAAATGCCTGATTCCCACAGGAGGCTTCCAGCACAGCTTTTGCTGTGGCCTACTCAGCTACCGGTCTTTCAGACTGTCCCAACACATGGAGCCCCTCAGCCTCCTGGAGCCTCATCTCACATACACACAGCTCTGCAGACCACGCTGCCTGCCAGGAAGGGCTGCGGTTTTGCACTGTCTGAAACACCCAGGTGCAGGGAGGAAGGAAACAAGGGGAAGGGGCAGCTGGAGATGCAGGACACTGCTGCTGCAGCAGCAGAGCGAACTACCTCAGCTAGACATGTAGCCAGCCCAGCCATGAGAACTAGCTGGGATTGCCATGCCCCACAGCAAATGCCAGCACCGCCCTCCCGTTAACCCATTAATGCCCATTACAGCAGCCTGGATCCTATTACAGGGAAGGCACAAGGTTTCCCACACAAATTCTTCAACAACAGGTTTCAGGCTACAGAACATGCAACCTGCAATAGATTCCATATTCATCACTTTGAGCCAGTGTTCTGGTTCCAGCCAGGACAGGGTTGATTTCTGGAGTCACCAGGAAGGGGCAGGGCTAAGACCCAGAGGATGTCATTGCCTGGGGAGAAGGGAAGGGACTATTTTCCAAGGACGAGGGGGTCCTTCCAGTGGAGTGGCTGAAGGAGCCATCAGGTAGACATATTGTCACAGGGTTTCCATGTGAATTGTTCCTTTCCTGCACTCTCTCTCATTAGTATTGTTGCTGTTATTGTTTGTTTTCTTATCTCATTGCTATTTCCTCTACATCGTTCTTATCTCAACCCATGATCTTTACCTTTTATCTTTACCACAGGAGGAAGGGGACAGGAAAGTGAGGGAGTAAACAGCAGTGTGTAGTTTGGAGTCTCAATGGGAGCACTAAATCGTAGAGTACCATTACTAAACCATGACAGCCAGATTCTTCAAAGCGGAGGCTGATCCTTGTGCATTTGCCTTTACCACTTCTCTCCTTGCATGTTCCCTTCTTTCTTGAACAACTAAGCACTTGTAGGATGTTTCATGGTCAGTCTCACCCAAACAGGCCCACTTGCCACAGAAACGTATCCACATGGGGGCAGAGCCCAGCAGCAATTTAATGATCTGTTGCAGTACCAAACACCACTTGAACAGGGCAAGAGGAGAAACATTAAATATGATCTCACATCAGGCATGAAAATCCTTCTGCAGTTGTAAAAAATAAAGGCCAGAACAGAACATAAACCCATGGTGGTTTTAGTTTGGTGTTGTTTTTACTCTCTACGTAACCAGGCAAGCCAAAAGGCTAGTGCAATGCTGGACTAGTGCATGCACACCAACACAGTGAGCAAGGCAGTGTTTAACCATTCACCGCCCATAGATGCTACCCAAAGCACTGGGAGATGTTCCCATCTGCTCCCAAAATAGGAATTTCCTGCTGTATCCCATGCTCTTGCCCCACAGCACTGAATAGGCTGCTCACAACTCTAATTCATACACCTGAAGAAAGAAAGGGTGAAAAACAACCTGGTAGCTAATGGTAAAGAGCTCAGAGTGCTTTGCCTATGCCCTGGTAGCCATAGTGCTGCTGGGCAGATACCATTACACCAGTTCCCACACAAAAGGGAGACCCAGGGAAGGCAGCTTTTCAGTAGCTTTCAGGGACAACTGCTGTGTCAGAGGTTGAGGAAGGTGGGAAGCAGAGGGGACTTTCAGCCCAGATGCAGTCCTAGCCTAAGATGTTAATTCTCCTGCAGTGTGTGAGTGCTCTGGGGACGACTTGCCTCAGGGAGGTGACTGGGACCAGCCAGGTCTGTAAATGGATTTCTCAGGGCACCTTGACAAGAAGAAACTTCAGATTCATCTGGCTGAAGACACATGTTGCTTTCCTTCCCATACCTTCCTGCCTAATGCTGCTGGCTGCCAAGCCCATATGAAGCAGGAAAATGAGGGGGTATGTTTTGGCAAAGAGCAGGAAAAAAAAGGAATAGCCTGCTTCAATTGTTTGGAGAGAATTAAGGTTACTCAGGGAGCAGCATCATACCTGCCTAGGGAAAAACAAGTCTTTGCTCAATGGGGGGATGATACTTTGTTCAAAAACTGAAGAACCATTAAAAAAGTCAGTTCTGTGCTCTATATCTAAGACAGGAATGGATGTGGTATAAGAGCAAGTTTCATCCTGCAGCATGAAAATTGTCTTGCAATTCCTTGGATTGCATTTCTCAAACCTCTTCTTCTCTCCAGGCCCACAATCCCTTCCATAACTAAATCATGTCTTTTATGCAGATACAAGGCTAGCAAAGAAGTAGAAAGCATCCAAGCTGGGAGCCAAAAGCTCTAATGGAAATTCTAACAGAGTTAGAATTCTACCTTTAAATTGTTGAAACCCATGATTCTAGTTTCATGTTATATGAATTACTACAGCAGGAACCACCTAAATCAATGGAGGACAAGCCTTTCAAGAAGCAGCGCAAATGCAGCAGCACCAAGACCTAGGCTGGCTTTGATGTCCAGTAACTCCACGCAACACAGCACTTCTCCTGTCCCAAGTGACCACCAAAGCAGACGGAGCCAAAAGTCATGAACTAAATTAATTTAATGGATATTTTGTGAACATTTATCGACATTTTAAAGACTGTTCACAGCAGTGGTGCATTGACTATGGAAATTATATCTGTGAACTGTATCAAAGGATGGGAATGGGAGCAGTGGGTGATGAGGATGCATTGGAATAGTGTGGGACCTGAGCATGACATAAACTGCATGGAATAGGGGTGAAGAATGTGCTAGTTTTGCCTGGGATAATTATCTTCATAGTAGCTAGTATGGAGCTATATGTTGGATTTGGGCTGGAAACAGTGTCAATAACACAGGGTTGTTTTCATCATTGTGAGCAGTGAGTCTTTTCTGCTCCTCATCCCATCCCACCAGCATGGGGGCTGGGAGTGCACAAGAAGTTGGAAGGGGACACAGCTGGGGCAGCTGACATCAACAGACCAAAATGACATTCCATACCCTGCAGCATCATGCTCAGCATATAAACCTGGGGAAAGAAGGAGGAAGGGGAAACATTTGGAGTTACTGTGTCTTGTCTTCCCACGTCACTGCAATCCTGGGGCTGGCTCAATACCTGCCTGCCCATGGGAAGAAGTGAACGAATTCCTTGTTTTGCTTTGCTTGTGTGTGCAGCTTTTTCTTTACCTATTAAACTGTCTTTAACTCAATCTACAAGTTTTCTCATTTTTATTCTTCCAATTCTCTCCACCTCCCTATAATGAGGGGAGCAAGCAAGCAGCTGCATGGTGCTTAGTTGCTGGCTGGGGTTAAACCACAGCAGAAGGTCAGCAGCGAGGGCCATTAGGGGGGGCTGATCCCTCTGATGTAGTGCCATCAGACCCAGGTGAGGAGGAGATGCAGTCCCTGGACCCCACACGTGCACACATGTTGTGCAACATGAGATTCAGAACTAGAAGAGACTGAGCCAAGCAGTGCTCTCCCCTAAGTCACAGCAAGACCTCAGCAATGTGGGCAGACAAGCACATAAATAGGCAGATGTGAGCAGAACCTGCAAGGAAGACTTCCACTAGCATTCCTGGGGAAGAAACCCTGCCAGTGGTCTTATCTCATAAAAAAGAAATACACCATATAAGACATTAAAGAGAACACATAAATACTCATCTACAGGGATGGTGAAGGCAAGCAGGTGCTGTTTTCTGTAGCCCTGAACCAGATAGAGCCTGATATGCTTTCTAGGAGAAACATGATGAATCAGTCTTGCACAACAGCAGGGACACCAAGAAGCTGTTATTCTGGGGACCTGTCACAGACTCTGCTGTGCATCCCAGGGACACACTAGGTTTCTATATACACCTTGTATTACTTTCCCAGTAGTTATTTCCAAGCCATATTCCACAATATATGCTACAAAACTTTAATTGGAGGAAAGAGTTTGCCTATGTCCTCAGAGTAACTCATGAACACTATCCCTCCCTGTCTGCCCTTCTCTCAGAAGGGGTCACTCCCAGCATTTTCTCCCTACAACCAATGCAAGGCAGCCCCCAACCACCTTCCTGCCTGGTCCTATACCAGCAGTCTCTTCCTGTCAGGTTGCTACTTGGTGCAGTGCACCACATCCCCCATGGGAGCAAGCACACTTCCCGATACCAACTGAGCTCCATCTCCTCAGGACACTAGCAAAGCACAGCTTGCTTACTTTGCTACAGGAACCAACACTGCAGAGGACAAGCAAAACATTAGGGATAACGGAGACAGTTCAGTTAGTTCCCTCCTACAACCTGTGCCACAGCCCATGAGGAGAGAGACAGTGGAATGAAAGGGCAACACATTCAAAGCAATGCCAAAGACTTGCAGTTTGACAGCTCTGTTTTGTGAGTCATTGCTCTTTCTGCTAAAGCCCTGGGCACTGGTCACTCTTAGGGCAGGGATTGGACCAATTAGCTGGCATGAAAGGCTTAAAATCCTCCACCTAATGGGAGCCAATCACTGGTGCATGTCAAACAAGTGGTACCTCGGATTTTAATTGTCTCCCTCTAGCCTGCATTGCTCGGAAAGCCTGGCACAGCACTTGCTCTACCTGTTGTCCAGAAAGCCATGCTGCAAGCTGGAGGAATGGGTCTCTCCTTCCATTGGAAATGCGGCCAGCAGCCCTCCTGCAGAAGCCAGCACCCTTGCCAGCTGGGCAGTGGAGCCTGCCCTCCACCAACCCTCTTCTCCAGCACCATAACAAGCCTTCTGTTGACTATAAAAGCAGCATCAGCTCACTCCACAGCTCCAGTAGTGTTAAATACTCTCCTAAATTTTACAAAATGCTGTTGTCGTTATCCCCATGCACATTCCCCTCATGCCATCAACTGCAGGGACCTCTGCCTGACTGCTTTAAAATCTCATAAACTTTTCCACTCTTTCTCAAAGCTGGAGTTACTGCTCTCCCTGGTACTCAGGTTGGCTCCCTTAAAGTTATGGCCAAGTCAAAAATAAACTTGTGGTTTAAAAATTGCACAGATTTAAGATTTAAAGTGATTATTCATTTCTGCCTCCCTACCTCCTTCCTCCCTCTAAGTGTTTCTGTGACCATCACTAAATTAAAGCAAGTATAAACAAGGCTGAGGAGAATTCCAGCCAATTTTAAAAGCTAAAAGCAGTATCTCCCCCATCCTATTACTCCCTCCTACTCTTATCCTTGTATTTTATACAAAGGAAGACTTCCCTTTCTTCCTGCCTTTACTAAACAGATTTTCCAACCTTAGGCTCCCATATTTGGGCAATTAATTGAAAAAAGGCATTGTGATGTCACTCTTTAATGTGGAAGCCCAGTATAAACCCTAAGTTCAGAGGTCTTCTACGCTTCTTACGTATTTCCAGATGATGTATTTCAAGACACAACCCTGATATTTCTGGCCTTCTCAGAGGCAGAGTGGATGCTTATATGCATGAACAAGGGCTTTCCAAAATATCTCCCCACCTCTTCAACCATGACTTTACAACTGTCTCATTGCCATGATAGACAGGCTATACCCCAGACCTGGAGGTTTTGAGACCAGCATGGGGACTGGCAATCAGACCAGGCATCAGACCAGCTGACAACCCAACAGGCACTGGAAGCCCTAAGCCTTGCTAACCTTGTCAGGTTTTTCACCATTGAGATTTATGGCAGCTCTGGATAGCTGCAGGATCTGGATTTAAGGGATGCTGAGACTGTGTTTCCTTGTCTAGATTACTGCTGGAGCAATCATGTAACCAGCAGCCAACAGGGAAGAGTGAGAAAAGGAGCTCCATGTCCCTATGGGACCTTCAGCACAGCTTTGGGTGGAAGCTGGGACTCAGTTGTTGCTATCAGGGATCTTCTGTCAGACTCTAAGAAAGCATCAGAATCCTGCAACTCCTGTAGCAGGCTCTTAACATGAGAAGCAAGATCCACACTGGCCCTCTCCAGCAGGAGCAAATTGGGGTCAAACCAGGTATGAGCCCAACGTGACTAGGCTGAAAACCACCCATAGAGAGAGCCACCCTCACAGGAAACCTGTTCCTCAGCTAGTGCTGGCAGCACATGGGTAGGCATGAGGCAGAAACCACTTTTGTACTCTCTCCCCCTCCTCTCTTTAAAAGGCTGCAGCAAGGACAACTTTCTCCTCACTGGGGCAGCTTTGGCCTGTCAGGTCTGTGTGTCCTTCCTGCCGAGGGCATGCAGCAAGCTGCCCCTCTCCCCTTGGCAGGGGAGACTGTTGCAGCGCCCAGAGCGCTCAGAGAGGGAGGGTGCCCAGCTCAGAGTTTAATCAGGCATTTTTTTTTAGCCAGTTACCTGTCTCAGGCTTGATTCCCACTTGAGAAGCACCACCCCACAAACCTCCACGATGGGGCCCCCCTCCGTAGACTGTGCAAATTGGAATACAAATCAGAGGAAAAAGCTTTCCTCTGTTTGAACAAATTGCTATAGATTCACCCCCGTCTCAGGTCAGAGCCCCCGATGGGAAATATTTTCACTGGCTGACTGCTAATAGACTCTGGAGCAGCCACTGGATCAATACCTGAATAAGAAAATTAGCCAAAGCACACAATCTGATTTTGCCTTGTTTTGAATTACAGCAGGTTTGTGTTTATTTCGCTCCCTTTTCCCTCCTTCCCTCTCTAGCACGTTTCCCCTGTCCTCGCTCCCTGGTTACCTATCTATCAAATCTGGTCAGATTTGTGGGAACATAATAAAGTACATGCAGGAAGATGTAATGCCTTTTGAAAAATGTTTACACACATTAATATTTCCTGGTGAAACTGCAACGCTACCACTCCCTCAGAGAAGATAGTTCAGGAGCAACAGCAAGACTTTCATATACCCTCCTCAAAAAGGCCATATGCATACAATAAAAAAATAAATAAATCTGCAAAGTAGGACTGAAACTGGGCTGCACACTCCCTCTCAGAAAACTCAAGAGGTCAGTAGCAAGGTTTCAATGTTGGGAATTTAAAATAATAATAGTAATAGTAGTAGTAATAAAAACAAACAGCTCAGTCCTTTCCTTTGATGTTGGTAGCAATGAAGATGCGTAACTACACCTGGGCTAGATTTCAGATGCAGAGAGGGCTAGACAAGTCATCTAGAAGCCATCCCGTTCTCTGAAAGACTTCACCAGCAAGGGAGAAAGCAAAGTGATTCCTTTCACAGAGAGTCAGTGCTGTGTTTCTGACATCTGAACACATGAACCTTCCCAACTTCCTAATCCTTTTTTGCTAGTTTAGAGTCTATTTCATTTTAATCTGGAAATGGCCCTACAAAAAGGGGAGAGACGGAGAAATAGAACACAGATACTAAGCACATTAAAGAAAAAAAGCTGCCAAACCAACTGTTCAGCTAGGGCACGTTGCCCAGATAGAATGCAGTGGGAGTAAAATAATTCCTTCTACTTCCTACCCCAGCATCCCACTCCCCATGCCACCTACAATTGTGTCAAATGAAGAGAAAAAGCATGACTCGGTCTTAAGCTTCCTGCTCTGGAGCGTCACGCTGTGAAGCAAAGCCACCAACTGGGCACCTATGGAGAACTCAAAGTGTAAAGAAACCCTGGAGCACTTAACGTGAGACAAGGTCCCTCTGTTACATTAGCACACCACAAGTGGCTTCGGACTAAACAGTTTGAGCTGAACCTCACATCATCCTCTTTATAAAGCTTTCCTCAGAAACCGCACATCTTTCTCCCAACCCAGTCACTTACTGCTACACACCAGGGACAGGACTCTCTTCTCTTGACTTGGTGCACAGAACAGGGTGTCTGCTGGGCATTCCCTGCTTTCTATTCAAGGAAACTGACTGGGTATCCCAAGGGCAAAATCACTTGTGTGTCTAATAAATATATACATTACATATGCATACACATACACATGTGAGTACATACATACAGACACACACAGCTATGTCTGTGATACATGGCCAATGGGTTTAATACCCTTTTCCACCGCCTCTAATCTCACATTTGTTTAATCTTTATGTTACACTCACAGAAGACTACTAAGTATAAATGTCACCAGAGATTATGCTGCACATAATGGAAAATGTACAAATGTCTACCAGCACATCTTCAGTTTCCCTGCTTGTCTGTGTCAGACCACACCAGGAGTGTGCTAATTACAGCATGTTCAACGAAGAACTTTAAAGAGGATAGGCCATAAATCAATCTTTCTCACAAACACCATGTATCAGGGACCATCTCATTGGAAGAAACTAGAAAAGACATTTTCCAGAAAGCAGCATTTACAGTATGTGATACTGGATCAAGTCCAGTGAGGGACCACTAAAATGGTCAGGCAGGTGGAGCATATGGCATATGAAAAAAAGCTGAGAAAATCTGAGTGGGTTTCTTTGCTTGGCTGGGTTTTTTTCTAAGCCTTAGAAAATGACAAAGGAAGGAAGAAGAACACAGAGTCGAATTCTCCTCAGAGGCAGTTGGTGAAAAGAAGGGCAAAAATCACCAGACAGACTACAGGAAATTCCCATTTCTAAAGACAGAAACTACTTCGCCATGAAGCTGGTCAAACACCAGTAGAGGGTCCCAGAGAGCGTATGGATCCTCTATATTCAGAGAAGCTCAAGATTCAACTGGATGAGGTGCTTAACATCCTGGTGTAACTCCAAAGTTGGCTCTAATGTTAAAGTAGCTCAGCTTTGAGCAGAGGGCTGGACCAGGTGACTTCCAAAGTTCCCCTCCAACTTTTTCAATGATTCCATGAAGTAACTACACACACAAATCAGATTTCAACTTGGAGATGTTGAAACAAGGTAAAATACAAAACCACAAAGAACTCTCATGGACATCAGACTTACTTGGTTTGGTTTGGTTTTTTCTTAAGATTGTTCCATTATTGCAGATGCCATCAGAGATGAACAAGGGTTTTTATGGCTTAGGACCTCTAAACCAGGCTGCGGTCCAGGCAGTAGGAATTTTTGACTGAGTCCCCAATTACAATTACTTTGGTACAGATTTTAACTCTGGACCCTGCTATTTCCCAGAAAAAGGTAAGAGGACTGGAAAGATGCCACAAATTAGACGTAAGCTCAGTCCCAAGGAGATGGAACTTTAGGGTTTCTTTTTTCCCTTTAAAAACTACCACATTTTTCCCTCTCCCCTCATATACGGTGCTGATTTTCACCTTTACAAAGTTACTGTATCAATTCCCTCCTTGAGGACTATAAAACCTAGAAAGAGCTTCTGGGAAGGTGGCCTCAGAGCTCCCAAAACAATGCAAAATGTCACAGCTTTCCCCAGGCAGGGATTCTGGGGAAATCTAGTGGATTATCAAAAAAGCAGTTTTCCTCACATGGATGAATACTGCCTTTGCTGTAGTTAGTGCCTACAACCACACTGCTCAACTGTGGCACCTGGCTGCTGCCACCTGTGGGCATGCATGCTCCTGGGGGAGAGCCGCTAAATACTGGAGAGGATGAATAATCATCTGTGAAAGGGGAAGGGAAAGTCACACTCTTGAGAGATAGTAAGGAAAAATGAAAGATCACTCTACACTTTAGGTAGATGAGAGCTTCATGCAAATCTTTTCTTCAGCAAAAAGGACTGCATTTTTCTGTATTTGACCCAACCAACCCAGATGCTGCAGAAGAACTGCAGATTTAGATGTATTACTCATTGGTTACCCAAGAAACAACAATCCAGCAGCAATGAACACTATGAGAACAAAAGTATCATGAGGAGACAGCTTCTTTCTCCACCCTGGGAAATTTAGTGTCTGGAGGTTATTCTGTCCTGGAACATGTGGAAGTTGAGTCTTGGCCCCAGCTGACCCCCCACCAGGAAGGGCAGTGCTCCAGAAGACACCCAAACTCCCAGAAGCACTCACAGACCTAAAGCCCACATGTCTTCTTGGAGAGTGATGAGATGATGAACAAGTGATCTGGAAATGTATCTGCCCAAGAAAGAGACTATAAATAAAACTAAAAAATTGAATAAGGGCAAAGACAGCGATAATGTCTGTGTTGGGAATACCATGAAATGAATTCGTGTGTGTAAATCTACACATCTGGACAAAGAAAAGGGTGAGGCTGGAAAGATGTCTCAAGGAAGGCAGGATGAGGGAGCACTGGGAGTCTGAAAAGACATTTGACAGGAAAAAATAAGAAACAGTACAGCTGACTGTAAGTTTTCTCTATCACTCTTGCTCAGAAATGGGAGCAGTGATGACAGCTCACACCAGCAGAGTAAATACGACAGAGATTACTGGTGTGGCTACAGAAGTAGCCTGAGAAGACTTTAGACCCGACTCAGTTCACATCTGATCTCACACACAGTTCCCAAGAGACCCGTGAGCTGGCCCTTGAACCCAAATTCTGAGCTCCCTGATGAACACCAGGCAAGGTTCTCGCCCCTTGAATGAGAGGATACATTTAATGCCAAATGCATACAAATGATTACAAAAATATTAACAGGAAGGAAAGGAGAGACACAGTGGAAAAATCCCTCTGCTCTGGTCAGCAGGGCAGTCTAAACACATCAGGGCAAGGTCTTTCTCAGCTGTTTCTCCAACAGGTAGGGCACTCGGCTATGCTAAGCTCTTTGGTCACCATTCCTTCAGTAGGTGCTGAAGATACTCTGTGCTTCTCCGCAAGTGTTCAAAAGCTTTGTGGAAGAGGGTCAGGAAAATACCCCTCACCAGCACCGTGCCTGCTACTTAATCTTATTCATACAGAAAGATCAAACCAAGCTTCCAGCTGCTGTTTGCCTTCACTGTCGTAACTCAGTATAAAGGTATCACCGGCAGCATTTCAATGCCTCTTGGTTTTTCTTTGCTAGTTTCAGCAATAGGAATTTCCATTGTATTTGGACATTTGCATGTGGGGAAGCAGGGGAAAAGGGCTTTCTTCAGTTACAGAATTTTGTTGACATACTCATTTTATGTGCAAAAGCATACAGTCAGACTTTCTTTGCAAAGTCCTCTCTCGCAGAGCCAATATGTGTATTTAAAATAAGGAATAATGCATCCCTTTAATACAGCTTTTATTGTTCAAACAAGTATTATTTTAAGCACAGTGAATTCGGGAATAATTCCGAAGGTGAAACAACAGGAGCTGAGGAAAGAGAGAAGGCAGATGGGAAGATGGTGGTGACAATGGGACAAAGACTCCCCCCCAGCAGGCCCTTATCTCCAAAGCCAAGTGAGATCCTGAACAGTAGCTCTATTTATGTCCCTTCCTTCTATCTGCACTTTTTAAGGACACCAGAAAAGTTAGGTAACAAACATATGTGACAAAGGCAAGGAAAAAAAACTTCAACCATTGTAATACAATTAAGCAACAGAAAGAAAAAAATCCTCTTATTCCAGCAAAACAATCCTGCAGGAAAGCAAAGAATGGGGAAAATAAAGAGGAAATCCAAATAACTCTTGCCAGCTACCTACAACTCACTTCAAGACAGCAAGCTGCAAGAGAGACAGGCCTTCAATCACCAGGAAAGGATACTCAAGTGGTGTCACATATCAGATAAAACAGCCAAAAACTTTTGGGGTAGGAAAGACTGGTTTTCCCACTATTCCAGATTCACCAACAGAAGTGAACACATGACTTGCTGAGAGTTAAGTTGTAGTTCAAGTATAATAAGAATTACCCCGTTCTGGAATAATCACAAACATAATCCAAGTCCTCCAGAGTAGTGGGGTTTGAAATCAAAGTGCCCAGACACTTTTCAGGCCCAGAGAAACAAGAAATACCCTACAGAAACAACCATCTTGGAAAGTAGGTCCAAAAAAATAGCGACTAGGGAGTTTGGCCTCTCTGGTGGCATGTTACCTGGCTGGCTAAGTCTCCAGGCACTGCACTCTGGCCAGACAAAGCCAGCATACTTTATGAAGAGGGTTCACACTCAAGGATTTTCTGTGCTCTGATGACAGATCTGCTGTCGGATTCTCCAGCAGCAGCTCACCAAAGGCAGTTCAGGGACCGTCTGAGAGACTGGCAGTAGCGCAGTGACCACAACAACCAGCCAAAAGATGCTCATCAATGCAGCAAAGCAGAAACTGCCACAAAACGAAAAATGTCTTGAATGAAAATTTAATGGTGATGGGGTGGAAAAAAACCAAAAATCAAATGCCCTTGAAAGCCTGTAAACTACTAAGACAGGATTCCACACAAAAACTGAGGTTGCCTGTCTATGCCCTCTCCTTTTATATCTAAATAAAAACACCTCACTGAAATCAGCAGGTTCATCTTCAAAACCTCTGTCCGAGGCAGACAAATGGCATCACCTTCCATTCACACAAACAGAAGGGCAGAAGAAACAAACAGGTCTCATCTTTTTGTGCAACTTAAGGCAAGTTTATTTGTTGCAGTTGTTTTTGTTAGGGCTTTTTCTACATACTTGGTTTACAATGAAGTCTTTAAAATAAAAATGTCATAAAGAAGGACTGACAGCAACAGGATCCAAGCCATTATGTGCAGCATTTCAGGCCAGCATTTTTACGAGAGCAACAGCTCAGCTGCATTTAACTCCCTTGCTTTAGAATTAAAATGCTATCTACAGGAGTAGCGTAGCATAGCAAAGCCAAAAATCGTATCCAGGAAAGTGAATTCTCTAAGACTTCCCTCTCTCTCCTTCTAACTTCTTTTTTCTCAGAGGATCTGAAGAAACACAAGCATTTCTCCCAGTCAGGCAGTAGCAAAGGCTTGAGTCAGTTTGGTCAGCAGCTCTTGCTGGTGGATCACGGGTACAAGGGCTGCCTGCTTGCACTCCCATAGCAGCAAGCACTTCTCCTAGGCTAATGAATAAAAAGTCATACATGTCAGCAAGGTAAGAAGGTGTGAAAAAGAACATATAGGAAATCAGATCTTATATCAACAAAAATCCAACTAGCCACACATGCCTCAAAAACTGATTACAATGACTCATTGGATCAGAAAAAAAGGGAGAAATACAATACAAGAAAAATCAGAAGAGTTAGTTCAGCAAATGAACCCCTTAATTACAAACTATCACCCATTTTACACCACTGTGGGATTTGGACTACAGCCTTGGTGTCACCTACAGTTGTTCACCCACAGACAGCAGTAATGCTCACAGAGTATCTGGGACTGTAAAAAAAAGCATTTAGGACTATGTATGAAAATTCTACATTAAATCTTCCTGGAGATGCTAAGACTAGCCCCTTTTTATATGACTTTTTAATTGCTTTCTGGCAGATGTGCAATCCTGTTCAGGGAAGGCTTCCGCCTGATGGAGATGGTGGTTCTCACTTGCTCTTCCCATCTTTCATTTTCAACAGCAACAATGTCAAGGGTATTATCATGAGGCCAATGAAAGACAGAAATATTCTCACTCTTCAAATTTACACACACCATCAAAAGCATCCATTTCTTTCCTCTCTCTTTTTTTTTTTTTACATCTAGCAATAGCTAGACACATTTCCTTCTCATTTCCCTGTCTACCTCACCAAGCATATCACAGATCCCAGCACTTTTAGCACCCTCCCCTGCTTCCTCCTTCTGCAAAGCTTTTATTTAGGGCTAACAAGCAAAAAGCTCATGAATATGGTTTCCTTCCCCCATTATCCTCACTTACTACTTCCTCTAGACTTGCTTTGAGACAATCAAATGCAATTTTTAAAATTAAAATCTGTCTATTAAGTATTAGTTCTTCTGGAGCTTTCCTGCACACTGTTCTACGCAAGGAAATAAAGTTTGTGATGCTGGGCTTCATTTTTCTTTACTGCTCTTTTAAATGTCTGTATAAAATGCCCTGCTGACCCATCTGAAGTTGAGTGATAAGCAGCTGATCTACTGTGTTTTACCCAACGTCTCTTATCTAAAACCATCTCCTTCAGCAAGCCATATGCTGCAAACATACTTTGAAATGTCTCCATAATAATCCAGGAAGCAGAACTGTTTGTCAAATAGCACACACACTACTGCTGGCCACTTGGAATAACCATCAGCCACAAGTAGGTACATATGCTCATTGTGATCTGCAAAAATCAGCATGGCATCTTTGCCAAGGCTTAGCAAATGCCAGTGTGGTTTCTAGTTTCAATAACTACCATTCACTTTGGCTAATTTCTCCTTCTACGTGGAGTTTCAAGCCTGATTACCAACCACAAATACATAAGAAACTGCTCCTTTCAATTTGTAGCAGTGATATTCATGCCTCTCACTCAACATCCCAACATGAAAGATTTATGGTATTAATCATGCACATCATAGTAAACAGTCATTCTCTACTGTCGATTGCATTTTTCTGCTGAAATAAGGATGAAAGTCCTAAGCTGCTTATCATTTGACCAGCCAGAAAACAAACTATTATTGTGCTATTTTAACCAAAGCTGGAGCTTAGTTTCTATGGGTAACATCTTCAGATGCAGCTACATGGTTCAGGAGCTTGACTATACAGTTTTGAAAAACAATTTAGAAACTTAATCACAGCTAAATGCAGTGCTTGTCTATGCAAGGAGTTATTCAGGACTAGCTTTTCAAAATTAAAGATTAATTCTTAGACCTGTTGTTCAGAGGGTTTTTTTCACCACATCAAACTGCATTAAGCCAGTTTGCACTCCTACATCTATGCTTGCTTGAAAAACACCACCGAGCAAGAGCAACCCTGGCATTTGTCTTGCTAGAGTTCACAGCTACAGGACTGCAGTAGCTAAGCTGCTGCAGCCCTCAGACTTTGAACTGCACCCAATAAGCCAGCTAGCTGTATTTACACCCCGTGGTACAGCCTGGAGTTGAGTCTGTTTGTTTGTGCTGCAATCCAAAAGCAAGCATGAACCTCATGTAGGTGCCCCAAAACTTATCTATCAAGCAGTCGAGTGCAGTATGTTGTTGCCAGGAGACCCCAGGAACAGGAGGCTCAGCACACACCTCAAAGCCCACTCAGAATGTTGCATGAGTGGCTGGAGCACAGGCCAGGCTGAGCTGCTACAGCTGTACTGCAATTAGTAACTAAAACTGACAGTTTAAAGAGAGCTCAAGAGTGCATCCACAAGCCACAGTTCCTACTTCTGTGTAGGCATAGTGCATGTGCAGTGTAAGTTGAATTGTCAAACAAAAATCACTGACATTAAATCCTTTTGGGCTCATTAGCATTTGGGAAACAAACACTAGAAATTTCTCACTGTCTTCATACTTGTAAGAAAAATAAGAATATGGATTAGCACATACTTTAAATGACAAAACGTGTTGGAATATTCAGATTTCTTTTTTGCTTCTTCAAAAGCTGTGTTCTGCTCTGGCATCCAGCCTTATTTTGGAGACATAGCTCCACCCTTGTTATCACAACTTCTCTCCTTTGTCCCAGACACTGTCCCCCATCATGTACCAATTGTATGGTCCCCTGCTTTTCTTCCCATCCCAAATCTTTGCTCCTTCATAGCAAACACAGACTTTTTGTCCTTTCCTCCAGGTACAAGCAACAGTCATTTAATCTCCTCCATTCATGACAGAGGCTTTTCGGAGCAAGAAATACTGCTTCTTTGATCAAGTGCAAAATAATTTAAATTGTTGCAGAATGAGTCAACAGATTCTGAAACTGGTCCTTCTGCAGATCCACACAGCAAAGCCATGTATGTATCCACAACTGAAAGATTTCTTTCTCTCCCAGTGCTGTACAGTAAGGCTCAACTTCTAGAAGACCTCCAAGAGATGTCCTAAAATAAATCCTAACCTGTGTACAAAGATGAGCTAAATTAGTAGTGAAAGACAAAACATGGTTGTGTTTTCTTATTAAAAAAGCTTGATTCTGCGATACCTGGATCAAAGCCTGTTTTCAGTGGCTTATGCCTTCTTATTGAGGATGTATTTACCTTGAATCTATCAGCCACAGGGATTGCACTTAATACCAGCTGCACTTTACCAGAGAGAAAAGGATGGTTAAAACTTCGCTGATGTTCGATTCTCCATTCTGCTACGGGCAAATCACTTAATCTCCATCTCATTTCCCCACATGCAGAATGGAATAACTGTAGGCAACAGGGGCATTGTAAAGATGGAAGTTCAGGGATATTACAGTGATGGGAAACACAAGAAATTCTACATGTGCACTCTGAGAGGGATTTTCAGGGTCTGACAACTGCAGTGGAAATGCCCCCACCAGTTAAATTTTCTTAACATCCCAGCTGGATTCACTTGACTGGCAAGGGAGTTTAGTCTCCCATCCCCAGCTGGCTCTTGCTGCTCAGGTTACTTTTGTGAGCCTCCGTTTCTCACATTTCTGCTATTCTGAGGAATGCTCCAAGTCAGACTAATCCATTTATTAAACTTAGCAAAAGACAGTAATTCTTCACTCTAAATCTATAAATGCCTTTTTTCCACTGTGCAAGGCATGCAAGAAGCAAGAAGGTGAAAAGGTATTTGTAAGCAAAAGCCATTTTGACACATTTCTCAAACACCTGTCTGAATCATATCTTTGTTTTTCCTTTTTATTTCATCACAAAGGCACACAAGAGATGCACAAGATTCCCACCCACATTTATTTTAAAACAATTTACACTAATTAGTGAAGGATCATTTCCTTCCGAACAGGAGCAGGAACAGCAAGCAGTTACTCTTGTATTAAATGTCCACCTGCAGACATCCTAAAGCCTTTCTCACAGCTTGACTTTAGCTTTCAATGTTATGTCAGTTCTCCTTTAGACAGCGTTTGCTAATTTGTCTTCAGAAACTGCTGTTCTTACTGCACCTTTGTCGATTGCTGTCCTCACCCTGCCATCATTTTCATTTACATAAACTCAGTAAAGTATCTGCATGCCATTTGTCCTACACTACAGCTCACAGTGGAGAGAAACCACAAGCCGCCACATCACCGTCAGAGGGATTTTTAGTTACATCAGTGAGATCTTTCCTATGCAAACTAAAGCAAAGGGATAACAGCCAACACCACGGCCACGAGCAATTTGCAGCACGAGTGAAAAGAGCCACAAGAAAGCAAGAGGCCGGCAAAATCAATAAAAGCTGCTAGAGATCCTTGCTTGCCACCTTGATACACCCTCTCCCCGGGGGTGTGCAGCCAAGCACATCACTGTGACCTGCTCTGAGAGCAGTGTTGGTGACTTCAAATCACCAGGTGACTTCAAATCACCAGTGGGCTGTCCTGCCTTATTTGCAACCACTGAAATATATAATTGTGTCTACACTGCTGTTCATTACTAGCACAATACTGAGAACACAGAGTGCTTTACAGAGGCATACAGAGGGAGCATTTTTCTCAGAGGAGTTCAAACATTACTAGAACCATAAAGCGCTCTATACATTTTGGGAATACAGTCACAAGCACACAATGGAGTACCCAGACTGTCTAATCTAGAAGAACAAGTAGAAAATTTAAAGAACTAATCATTTATATTCAGTTCTCTCTCTACTTCCCTGGTTAACTTTAGGCATCTCCCTTCCCCAGCCAGGGACCAGAGTATTTGGGCATTAAACCTAGAGCTTAATAGTCAGAAGCTGACCTTGGATACAGCGCAGCAAATACACTGGTGCAAAGAACTCCCTGCAGGCAGCCACAATGCTCAAAAGACAATTCTGCTTTAAGCTAGGGCCCCTAAGCCCATGTTTTCCAAGAGCCAAAGCACCGGCATCAATCAAATACTTGTGCTGCGGCCCCCTCAGATCTGCTGCCTTACAGAACCAAGGTGATAGATATATTGGAGCACTAATGCCCTCACCTGATGATTTTAGAGCCCTGATAGCCAGACCTCACCTTGCTGTCTTTTCTCCTTCTTCCAGAGCAAGGCAATGAGGATTCATCTTCCCTCAAATCTGTTCAGATTCCTTTAATCCTTAAATACCTTTTCCTTTTGAGAACCAAAACCAAACAAACCCCTAAATGAACAGCAACAACAACAAATCACAAGACCACATCTACATAGACACATGAAAAAAAAAAAAAGGTTAATGAAGGATTTAAGAAACCTGCACTCACTTTATTGTATGATCTTTGGAAATGGACAAGAAGGAACAGAAGAACAGCACTTTCACCAGAAGAGTATTACAAAGAAGAGAGAGGAAAACAAATAGAAAAGGGTAAAAGGGGGGAAAAAAAAAAGTGGGGCGGTGGGCTGGGGAGGGCGGGTCATGAAGTGCTTGTGTACAGTGCGACATAGCTTCAGACCCAAAGACAAACCCGGGAGAGATGTAAAGTGGCACGCAGGCAGTCAGCGCCAAAACCTGGACGCCGGGCGCTCGCTGCCACGCTTCCGTCCCGGAAGACGGACAGCGGGGTTTGCCCGAAGTCCGCCAAGGTGGCCACGGAGAGAATGAGCCGCCAGCCGCGTTCCCCGGCCGAGCCGAGCCCGGCCAGCCCTTCCCACGCGTGTCCGGCCGGGACACGGGCGCTCCCACAGCCGGAGTGCGTCCCGAGAAAGTCCCGTCCCCATCTCTCTCTGTCTCTCCGCGGGAGAAGGGGCGCAGCCGGCACCCCCCGCCGCCGGGGCGGTGCAACGCCTCCCTCTGCCGGGCAGCGGCGGAGCGGCGCGGCCCCGCCGCCCAGATGTGCTCCGCAGGCACAGCTGGAGAGGAGCCAGCCGGCAGCACGGGGAAGGACGGGCAGCTTCCTGCGCCTTTCCCTTGGGCGGGAGGGGAAGCAGGAGCCGCCTGCAGCACCGTGCTGTGCCTGGGCAGAAGTCAGGAAAAGAAACAGGAGTCTAAGCCTTCGTTCCGTGAAACACCTGACAAAAGTCTCTCTGCCTCCCGGCAAGTCCTGTCCTAGCTAACCTGTCGGTAAGCGCCCTTCTCCCACGTGAATTTTGTTGAGCCAAGATCAGCTGATGCCCAGGATCTCCTTTTCCTGGCTCCACTTCTCGACCTCTTTCCCTTAATGCAGCGCTTTTGATTGTCAGCTCCATTAATTTCTTCATCTAAACAGCAAGCGTTTGGCTATAAAAACAAACTTTTGTTGTTTCTTCAACCGCTTCCCCCAGATAAGTAGCAGATGAAAGCTTTTTTCTTTTCAAAGCCAAGTACTTTGGATCCTAGCAGAGTAGAAATCTCACCAGTTAAACATGGGCACAAAGACATGAAACACACAAACTCTCCTCTCTCATTTCTTCACAACACATCACTCTCTCTGGTGAATCCTGAAGGCCTTGCCAGATCAGCATTCTGCTGTGTGGTGTCAGTGCCATATCCCTCCCTTCCTCCACAAGCCCAGGAGACACTGGCACATTTTCCCCTTCTGAATTTAAACCTGTGCCACACCGGCAGATGATGATCAGCAAAAGGTGTCTGGGACACCTTGACCGCTTGAAATCTAAAATGGTCTCAGTTTTCTTAATAGTTTCAGTGTACCTAAAATCTGGGCTACCAGGTACAGCCTAAAGAATCACACACTGTATTACCTACAGCATCTCTGAGGACAAACCAACATTATCCACAGCCTGTTTTCTAGAAAGCTCATCTTCCCTACAGCAAAACATAGCCCATTATGATGACAGAACACAGCAACCTTTCTGCAGAAAAGGTACTAACATCTCACCTACCCTGATGAGAACTTAACGGGTGAACTGTCTCTCCAGAGCTACACAGGTAAACCAGTTGACTGTAGACTTACCTTATGCTAACTAAATAAACCTTTTGCAGGTAGGGTTAAGGACATTTCCACAGCCTAAGAAACACCTTCCATCCCAAGTAGTCTTTCACTAGCTGAAATGCATCTCTCTCTATTACTTGTGCCAGCACACTGGCATTGGCCAAAAGGTAATTTCCTACCCCCCCACCCCCCAACTCTGCCCTCCTCACAACAAGTCACGCCACACAGGCATGTTTCTTAGCCATAGACTATGCTTAATGAACCAAGAGAGCACAGTATGTGTGGAGGGAGGGACTGGAAGCCTGAAAATGCACTATTCAAGCAAGCAGAATAGCAGTAACTCATCAAAACACAGGCAAAACAGTAGGGCTTCTGGTTGATGGGAAGTGTCACAAGATCCCTAAGGTACTAGCATGGAAGTCACTTTGTCTTATTCCTTAAAAATAAGAACAGCAGCCTCAGCAGCACAGCACCCCTTACTGCCATGGCTGAATTGCTGTCTGACTACTGAACCTCCAGGTCCATCTTTTGCTGCATCTTCCATTTATTTGGAGTCACTTATTATACCTATCTCCCCCTCTCTCAAACTCATCTGAAATACATATATATATTTCAAAAACTCCAGTGCAAACCAGACACAGTGATAATTTTAAAAGCTATGCTGCTCATGTCAAATTATTCAACATCTGTCTTCATGTTCCCACAAAAATTAGCATAGGATGGTGGTTTCTGATGACACCTATAGTGAAATATTTTGACTTCATTCAGCAAGTTGCAAACAACCTGTCAAGAGGATAATGTCAGTTTTCTAGTACTGCATATTAAAGTCAATTGAGGGCTTATCTGGTGTATGAAGCTACTGACCTGACCTAAAACTAGAGGCTCTAGTGTCACAGGAGAGTCAATGTGACACATTACAGCTGGAGAACAGCAAGGCATTCTGAAGCATTGGGCTGGATAGATTTAATGCCTTGACCTTAAAGAGCTGTTAAAGACTTATGCAAATCTTGGATCAACCCAGTCCTTTGGTGAGTCTATTTCTATGGCACTCCAGTTAGAAAACTCATTCCTCAAAAGGCTGTATACGGCCTAAGCCACCACAGATTTAAGGGCTGGACAACAAAGATAAATGGTTGAGCACAAAAGATGTGTGAACAAGTGTGTATGTTTTTATATATGTACATACACACATACATAGTTTGGAGAACCACTGCGTTCATACTTCACATTTTCCAAACAGGATCAGCCAAAAAGTGACTCACAGAGCCAGCTCCGCCCCTCCTTTAGCCAGTGATCTGCTCAGCCATTTCTGAGGGCACAGGGTATGCTGAGATGACAGCAAGGTATCTTGGAGAGTTCCATGTCTTGGACTCCTGTTCCTGCTGGCAAATCAGCTCTAGGCAGAGGCAGGTGAGAGGGATGGATCCAGGTTACCAGGTGACATTAGAGTGTCTGTGCCCCAGAAACTGGCAGCAAAAGACATGCACGCACACAGGTTGCAAGACTGTGAGGCATACTGCATTGTAAACTCTAGTAAAAGCATTTTTACCTTACAGATAAAAGGAGCAGGAAACAAATCATGTCATGTGTACATGAAATGAAAAAGTGCAGATGTTTATGGCTTAAACCCAGGATATGTTTTACCATGACACTCCTCCATCACAGACACAAGGAAACAATCTTCCAGTAGATTTGTTTTTGGGGCTGTCTGTAGTGGCATCTCAGGGGTGATGGTGTCTCTTTAAAGAGAGAGCCTTAACAGGTCATTTATTCCCCACTTCTGAGGCCAGGGCAGGCCTACTCTGCTCTGCAAGTGCTTCACCCCCTCCAGTTTCAAGTGCAGCCCATCCAGGCCCTCTGATCTTGGTGCCAGCCAGCTTTCCCTGCTGCCCAGCCTAAGCCTTCCTTCTATTTCCTTTCCATCACCCTGTTGTACATCACACATTGTGATGCCCATTCCTGAAATGCCTTTTCTGCAGGTGAATTTTGAGAGGCAGGGGACAAAACATCCCACTCTTTTATGCCACCTGAAAGGCTGCTGCTGATCAGCTGGACTGTGCTAGTTGCAAGACAACCCAGAAGTGTTAATTACATCCTGCACATGGAGCAAGCACAGCAGCAGCACTTTGCACACACTGAACCAGATCTACACAAGTCCTGAAATCTACAAAGTTGAGCAGGAAGCAAGACGCACACTCTTCCCCTTGAATACCATCCCTCCACAGCACCAGTCCTCCCCTTTCAGTCTAATTTATAGTCTTAAAGTCTTGATAACTCCAAGCCTGGAAAGGCAAGTCCTCTGTCTCCTTACCTCTTCCTTTCTCCTCCCCAATTCTGACATTTTCTACAGATCTATTACAACTTGCTCCTTATCTTGACCAGCAGCATTAACACACCAGGATTGAAAGGCACGTGCAGCCCGGGAAATGGGCTACCACAAAAGGCTAGTAAGAGTTGCTTCTTGGCAGTCTGCTGAATTGCCTTCCCAATCAGGCCAGCCTTGTCTCACTGCAACAAACAAGGCTAAAAGAATGGGATCAGCTAATGAGAAGAGGGTTTCAGACACACTTCAGTCATTACAACAAATGCCAATTTATATAACAAGCCTCTTCAGGTAGCAGGCATAAAGCACCTTGACTCCTAATTAAATTGCACCTCGATTGTAAATGCTCCTTTCCCAGAAACGCCCTTATACACATTTTATTTATACCATTCATCTCAATAAACCTCTCCAACAACTCTGCTCTCCTAGACAGAGGTCTTTTGTGCACATCCATGTGGGTGTATTATTTAAAGGGTACATCACATGGATAGTTTATCTTGTTTAATCTGATTTAATCTCAGGAGATTTGCTAAAGCAAAATATATTTATAGACCCATATAGATGCCTCCCCCAATCTCCACTGCCATACAGTGGAGAAAGCAGAAAAACGGATCTGAACCATGACACTTGAGTTCTCATCATTTCTACATTTGGTGCCACGTGAGATCAACATTCACAACACAGAATGGTCAAGTACTGCTTAAAGCTATGGTGAGAGATTTAGGAAAAATCCAAGTGGGGGGGTTAGTAGGACTAATTTCTAATCCTGCTTTATTTATCTTCGCAAATATAACCATATCAATCCAGCTCTGTTCGACCCATCAGTAACAGCAATCTTGCATCCAAAGAAACAGTGCTGGCTGCACAAGGCATGCAAACAGCAAAGGTTAGTGAACTGAAGACAGGATTGGGAAAGACAATATGAAAACTATCAGCCACCATCCAGTGTGCTGATTCCACGAGACACTGCTTTGGGCTGCGCTCAGCGACAGCTGTGTATTAAGGCTCCTGATGTTGCATAGTTTGAAGAGGTAGGGGTGGGGAGAAGAAGGAAGAGACTGGGTTTCCCCTTTGTGTAGTTAAGTAAGAGAACAGATAGAAGTAGTGTGCCATTTTGGCTCAAAAGAATGGCTTCATCTTAGTGTATGTCTCTATATGTGCTTTCTTTTGTACACAGTTTCTCCAATCTCTCTGTGAGAGAAAAAGACAAAAACATGAGTAAGTTATTCTGAAGATCTAATTTAGCAGCAACTATGTCAAATGCAAGTCCACTGAAGTGGATGAAAAAATACATCAGGTAACCTTTTAAAGCACATTTAAGCAAACCTGGTTTTAAGCTCTGTCCCTCTTGCTACAACCCTGAGCTGAGAGGCCATTCTACAGCAACTGACAGCTATTCAGCAGCAAGAACACTAAAGTGAAATAATATAAGTTTGGCTAAAAGCAGATTACCTGTTTTAAAGGAATAAATAACATGCCCTGACCAGGTTTCTGTACCACAAACTCATTCTACTCCTCATCTTTCCAGCCTTCTGAGGGTCATACAATTTTCATCTGGACAGGCAGACTGGGAGAAAACACATACACTGAGAGGAAGAAAGAAAAAAAATAAAGGGAGCTAAACACCCTCTATTTAAAATGGTTATTTTACAAAACAGACCCAAACTCAAATTAACACCCCAGCGCTCAAGGAGAAAGGAGGAATTGTTTCCATTAAAGAAATACATCATTAAAAAGTGACCTACAAAGACTTACCCACAGTCAGTGAGACTGATCTTTGCCAGAGCTCACACAAGAGACTGGCTGCGTGCTGTTAAAAAAAGAGGGAGCGGGGGGGCTGGATTCTCTCACTGGGGTCTCTCTTCAGAGCTCAGAGAGCCTGGCTTGTTAGAGGCAGAGGCATGCCTTCCAGGAGGACTTTACAGCAACGCACAACTGAGTTGTAAGCCAAGATAAAGCCGGCTTGTTATGAGAGACAAGACTTGTGGGTTGCTTTTATTTATTTTTTCCCAGTGTATTGGAAATGCAGATCTTGTAAAGCAAAAATTAAGAGAAGGCTGGGAGAGGGAAAGGGGGGCTGCACGGCTGGCTAACGTAAATTCCGGGTGTTTTCTCAGCCCGAGCTTGTGCTTGGCGGTGGCACGGGGTGCCATCCCCCCACCTCTGCCCTCGCACCGAGGGGCTGCGGGAGGCAGACCTCTCATGAGAAGACCATCCGAGCTTGCCATTTGCCACCCTGCCTGCAAACGAGGAGAGGAAGTAAGCTCCGTAAACGCAATAATAATAATAGTAAAAGGGGAAAAAAAAATCAACCAGCCCGACATCAGCTCTACCACAGATCACCACCCGCCCACCTCCATCACCTTAAGAAGAAAATCAGCAGCAAAGTTCCATAGGGTGCAAAATCAGCCTCGCCCCTCCCGGGGCGCCCGGCAGGGCTCGCCGTGGGGAGTGAGGGGGAGCCGGGGCAGGGCGGGGAGCCGGCCCCGCCGAGCCGGGAAGAGCCGCCCCCCGCGCCGGCAGCGGGGAGCGGGCTGTCCGCGGCAGCAGGGGAAGGAGACCCCCGAAGCTCCGACGCGGAGCCCCGCGGGGCAGCGCCGGCCGCCCTTCTCTCTGCTCGCCGTGCCGGTAGTCCTGCGAGGAAGCAAACCCGCAAGGGCAGCGCGGGGAGGGGATCCTCTATCCTCCCCTTGCCCCAAAGAAAATGCAACTCGGAGGTGCTCCGGAGCCGCCCCCACCGACATCAGCGTGGCGTCCCCACGCGAGTGGGGAGGCAGGGCCGGGGCCCGTGTCGTTCCCCCGGCAGCAGCCCCGCTGGCGGTCCCTGCGTGCCATGTCGGCGGACTCGTACATGGGAGGCGGCCAGAGGTTACGGCGAGGAATTATGAAGTAGCTACAGGCGCTGGAAGCCCTATTGCTGCATCAATCTCTCCGCTCAGGCTGCGACGAGCTTCGCCGGCATCATTTACTTTCTCCTGCAGGTGCTTTTTAACTTTGATCCCACCGCTGCTGTCTGTGCCCTCGTCCCCCATCCCCTCCGCCCTCCTCCGCAAACAGCGACCGTGACAGGTCCCTTACCGTACACCCCTTGTCCCCTGCTGTACACTGGCACCAGAGACAGGAATAAAAAACAGATCATGTCCATCTTCAAGGCAGAGGCTTCATCGCCGGCGAAGAAAAACAGCCAAAACAGCTCAGGCAGCATCCGGCGGGGGAGCAAGGAGCAGCCGAAAGCCTCCCGAAACACCGCCCCATGCGCCCCGCTCCGCGCCGGGCACCGGCGTCCCTCGGGCGGAGGAAGGGACTCCCCCCCACCCCCAACCGGGGCCGCCTAGGGGTAAAATTTAAAATTAAAAAAAAAAAAAAAAAAAAAAAAGGAGGGAGAGAGTGAGGGAAGGAGGAAGGGAGGGCAGGAACGCGGAGCGCCGCTTCCCGCTTCCCCTTGCCAGGTTGCTCGAGGATCTCCAGGCGAACAGGCAGCCGCGCCCGTACTCAGGGTACAGGGAAAGGCCAGCCCGGGGGCACTGGGCCGGCGCCGGGATAGGGCAGGAGTAAGGCTCGGGCCAGCCCAGCGCTATCCCCCAGCTCCTGCGGGAAAGGGGGCTCCTTTGTTCAGCGGGAGCTGCCGAGCTCTGCCCGAAGTCCCGCGCTACCCAAAGTGCTGCCAACTGGGGCCAACTTCAGTGAGTCCTCGCCCGCTCTCCTCCTAGCGAGGCTCTGGCCGCAGCCCCAGAAGCGGACGGGGAGAAGGAGAAGGAGGTGGAGAAAAAGGGGGGAAGCGAGGGTGGGGGGTAGGAGCCAGCTGCTGAAAGGCGGAGGGAGGGATAGGTGATTCCTCTTTTCCAGATCTTCTGGGGAGGGGATTGTTGTAATTAATCAAATCCAGGAAGGATTTTGTTGTTTGGTTTTTTTTTTTAAAGCGGCTCCCAAGAGCTCCCCCAGCTGCACTGCATCGCCCCAGCCAGCCTGAAGGGAGAAGCAAACGAGGAGCAGACAGACCACGCACCCTCGTTTCGCCTGCAGCTCAGCCTGGCTCTCCTCGCCTCCTCCCCAGCCTGCCAGGTCCTTCTCCCTACAAAACTTTCCCTGATGTTGTGTGCCGGCCTCAGGTGGATGCTTTGCCTCCGTGTGTGCCTGCTCCGCCCGCCTCGCAGGGGATTTGCGGCTGTAGAGAGGCCCGTCTCTCTCTCCCTCGACGGCTGCCGGAGGTCCTAGTGGGAACTAACGGGCTGCAGCGGGAAGGGAGCCGACGAGGAGAGATAAGAAGCTGGAGAAAATTGGGCTATTCCTGCCAGATATCAGCTGGAAACCGCTTGGCAGGTCCCTGCCCCATCGCTTTTTTCTGAAGCGCCAAAATTTCCTGCAAAAGTTGCTAGGAGCGTCACCGCTCCCCAGCCGGCCCCGGGACGCTCCGCTCCACCAGTCCCCGACGGGGCGTCCGGGGGTTCCCGCGCCCGCCGGCCGGGCTGCCCCGAGGTTGCCTCACGCCTGCCGGGTCTGGCAGCTGTGCCTTATTTTCTTCTCTGTTGGCTTTCCAGGTTTTTCCCCTCCCCTCCTTACCGTTTCATTCCCCTTCGGTTTAAAAAAAAAAAAAAAAAAAGGAAAAAAAAAAAAGAAGATAGAAAAAGGAGCCAATTAAAGCGGCCGTGCTGGGGAGAGCCCAGCCTCCTGCCCAATTCTGCGGGCCTCCCCACGCCTCGCCCCAGCCCAATTATAGACAACACCGCAGGGCTGGGAAGAAAAAGGGATTTGCTTCGGGCGAGAGATCTGTCGTCAGCCCGGGGTACCCCCATCCTCAGGACACTCGTGGCAAGGTCGGCTTCTCCCGGCTGGGACCTGAGATGCGAAGGGGTGGGGGGGCAGCTCAGGTTGCCCAGTGTCTCCTATGCCGGCGCTGGCTGGTGCCAGCAAAGTTTTTTGGGGCCCCCCAGGTAGGTTGCAGGCCGGCGGGGCTGCCTTGTGCATGCTGCCAGGGAGCGGCAAGGCGGGGGTGCCGTACGGGCCCCCAGCCTGGTGCGAGGCTGCGGTGGCCGCGGTACCCGCCGGACTGCCGGCCCCGTGGTGAGGCTCGTACATGAGTCGGAGTGGGGGAGCTGTGCATGCCGCCTCCGCTCTTCCCCGCACCTCACAGGGCTCGGAGCGAGAGGCTGGGAGGAGGAAGAGGATGAGGAAGCTGCGCGAGCCGCGAGCATCGTCACCGGCGCTGGGGGGCTGCGCGGGGCTCTGCTTTGCCATCCCTATCTCCGTCTGCTTTGCGAGAGGGACAAAACGCTGCTTCTGGGGAGCCTAGACCTGCTCGCCGGCGAGCCCGCCCGTGCCCTGGCCCGGGGCCGTAGGAGTAAGCTCACCCCGTCAAGCGGAGCCAGCGCCGTGGAAACCCGTCTTAGGGCGCGTACTGCTCCCGGGAGCCCGGCTCCGGCTCGCCTCTTCCCCGGCGCTGGTCCTGCCGAGGCTCTAAGGAACGGGTTGATGCGGGTGTCCCTTAGGGACAGCGGGTCCTCTCCGGCTCTTCCCTGGGGCTGGTCACTGCGCGCCCTCCCGCCTCGGTCACGCGTGGGCTCGGCACGCTGTCCCCGGGCGCTCCCAGCCCTGTCCCGCGGCTCTGCACCCATGCCCGTTCCCCGCGGCAGCTGGCGAGGGGTGCGGGACCCGAAGGGAAAGCGGTTGGCCCGCAGGCACTGAGTCGCCGTGTGAACAAGTCACTCCCTGATAAAAACGTAATTTATAAAAAAAAAAAAAAAAAAAGGAAAGGAAAAAATATCAAGAGATATGGCCTAGAGAGAGCGGCCGCCTGCTCAGTCGTGCTCTAACAAACAAGCAATTAATAGATATAGCCTCTAATTAGTAAACAGTTATTTCTATTGTAAATGGTGCTCAGCGAGAGAGAAAAGCAATAGCGTGCACCAGAAGGGGAGCAGCGATACGAACAGGGCAGCTTCACTCCAGTGCCCAGCATCCCTGCATGGAGGAGGCATGGCAGGCGATTTCCCACTGGGCTCTATTCTATCACTTGTCAGGATACCGCCAGTATAAAACTGCCTTGTTTAGTTTTGTGGTCGTTTGGGGTTTTTTTTCCCTTCGTATTTTTTTTCCTATAACCAAGCTAAGGGAACATTTGCCAAGACACTGTGGGCTTCGCACTCTGAGATGCCCTTTCCACAGCTGATGGAGTGGGGCACTTGTGAAAGCACCTGATGTGATCAAGTTTATTCCTTAATACAATAAACCCTTATCTGAGAAGGATTTAATCCTTCCTGTGGTGAGTGGTGGCAACATTAATAAAGGGCGCATAGGTAGAAGGAGGCAGCCAGCACCAGGAGGGGACAGGTGGAGCAACGCCTTTGCCAGGGCATAGGGAGAAGCAGGAGCTGACAATGACAAAACAAAGCAAAATTGTCCACATATCCATGAAGTAGGCTGAAAGCAACACAAGGAAAACGAGATGTAGAAATGTTTGCAGATCCAGGAAACTTCATAGTAACTAAAAAAAAAAATCAACCAACATGGCAACATGGAGACAAGACTCTTGTTTTTTTCTGTGCATAACTTTGAAATAAGGATATTTTTGCGGCATTTTGTAGCCTTTCCACTATTTTTTCCAGGGATTCTCATTAAATTATGGAATAGTGCCTCAGTGTTTGAATGAGGCATATCTGGCTAATGAGTCAAAAAAAGAAAAATCAAAAAAATGTGTGCTTCACACCCCTTTTTTGTGTTAACATTCAATGAACATGCTCATGTTTCATTGGCTCAAACGATTATGAAAGATGAAATTCAAAGTAAACTGACAAAGTATACTCTGAGTGGAAAAAAAATGCTGCCAAAACCCAAGTACCTAACTGCATTTGCTAAATAAGAATTAATAGTTATTGCTTGAGGCCTGATAAATCATAGCATTCATAACTCTGGAGTTTTCAGTGGGTGACAGCAAGGCAGCACTCCTATGCACACTTGCTAAGCAAGCTACTTGTCATAGGCAAACATACTGTGTAGTGATTCTACTTGTCAAAAAGCAAAGATGAGGGATGCCTTTCCTCCCCTCAGACTGTGTCTGCAGAACATATTTGTCCCATCTTGCTATCTGGGAGTCAGTGTCTCTGGTCGCTTCTCAAGACCCCACTTGTCAAATGAGTCCTGTCTCTGAAATATTTATACATACTACATCACCTATATTTCACATCCATGTTAAGAGGTAGACAGTCTCTGGGACAGATATGATGTTCAAAGGGAGCAAATCATATATAGCACAATGACATCAGGCAAGAGGCGATTGAAGAACCATGTGAGGCCAAGGTCCAGTTGTAACAACATTAATTATCTCTGTGTCAATGTTTTCATGCTGTAGTCTGATTCAGTCTGTCATTTATCTCTTTTCTGGGATGATGCAACTATCTCCAGTGATCTTTTGAGCTTGTAGTCTGACATTTCTATCCCCTCTTTCCTGTTCATTTTCTTCTCAGCACCACATCCAAGAATGACTCCATCATAGATTTGCATCAAAGACCTGAGCATACAGGCTTGTCCCTGTGATGCTGCTGAGCTGGGCTGAGCAGGGGCAAGTATCCAACTCAAGGCAGTGAGATGGAGCAGTAAGAGAGCCAAAGAGGGGGAAATGGGAAAGGGAAGAGAAAGCCAATGTGTGTGAGGAAGGGGAGCCCCATCAAACTGTTGCAAACAAACTAGGGGCAACAGCACCAGGTACTCTGCAATGCACAAACTATGGGAAAATGGGAAAGCATGGGTGAAGCTACAGTGATAGGATGCAGTTAAACTGTCCGCTGTTTTCCTTCTGTTTAATTGGTCTTCATAGGAAAACTGTAAAAAAATATACTAAAAAAAATCCTAGTTTGCCGTTCTGAAGTGCTAGAGTCAGAATCTCTTTGTGGGAAAAAAATGCCTAGGGCAGTGCTTCCCACCATTCATTACTCCAGGCTGGTGCTGCTGCTGTCCTAGATCCTCCTGGGTATCTCCTGCTTCCAGTATGAAGCATGACAAGATAGGGTTATAAATCCCAGGGGTTCTGCTTTGCTGTCCTCAGTTCTCCTCATCTCCCCTCCAGGGAATACACCTATGCTGTGCTCACTTTCTTCCCAGATGCATTTTACAACATTAGTAGTACCTCTGAGCCTCTTGTGTATTCTGTTTTTTTGATTAGCTCTCCTCATCACAGATAGTGTTTAGCACAGAGAGGAGTGATGAAGGGGGAGTCCATCTCTATTCCTCACCCAAGACCTACCAGAGCTTTACCACCCTTCCTTCCCTGCACCTCCCAGATGCAGCTAGTCGCAGGGTCATGTTGGGATTTCTGACAGCTGGTTGCTATTGTATTGGATTTTGCTATTCCTGCCTCCTGCCTTTACCCAACTACACTTTGACAAACCTACATTTCCCGGTTAAGGCTTATTTGAAACCATTGCAATCCTTTGCCCCTCTTATCTCAATGTGTGGCCACTCTTCTTTCCTTTGCTCAAGTGCTCACCCCATGCCCTCCCCCCTCCTTCTCCCACTTTTGCTCTAAACCCACAGGCTTTTAACTCAACGTTTTCTACCAATCTCTATGCCTTTTAGCCTATATATCTAGTTTTCCAGAGATCCTGCTGGGCTTTTTTTTGCTTTTGTGCTTTAGGACAGATTTGGGCTGGTATAGGGGCACAGACAAGGGTCTCAGCATCACTGGGAGCATCTTTTTCCTGTTTCACCTTTTCTTTGATCTTTTTTTCTTCTCTGCCTACTTCTCCTTCTAAATTCATACTTTCTTCTTCTTTCCCACCCTCCCTTTCATGTGTAAAAAGTGAGTCAAAAAAATGTCAAGCTGGTGCTGGTCAAAGGAACTTGTTCTCCCTGTCTTCCACTTCCTTTCATTGCCTCAGCCCTCTCTCCTAGCACACATCTCCCAGACTGCACTGGAGAGGGATACTTTTTCACAGAGAGCAGATACAAAGGGTTTGGGCGTGATTCTCCCCTGTTTGTGCCCTCTGCCACCACCAGCAAAGGGTGCATCAATTGCAGATTTTGTCAGTACCAGGCGGATGACCTGAAATGTGTGATTTCTGCCCTGTGGTGAAGGTGGTGATGCAAGGGAGGGTAAAGGAGCTACTCCTGAAGCAGATGCCTTCAGCCAGAGGGTTGTGTTTGAATCAGTTGTCAGCACTCCCAGGAGACTGTGCTACTTGAATTTCCCATGAGAGGTTTTAAACACAGCTCACAGCATGGGGATGATTGATTGGCTCATACAACTGTCAGACGGGACTTTCCTGCTTAGACCTTGGTGGAGACAGACTTTGGCCACAGACAGCACGTTATGTCTTCCTGACATGAGGAGGAAGCCATCCTGCAGAGTCACTTTTGTGGGAGCAGTCAGGTAAGGCTGTGGATTCACATGCCCTGAGGCCTCTTGGTGGTGAGAAAACACCCCAGCTGGTACCTCCTCACTTTAGTTGTCCAGTGGCCACACTCGGTTTTGGGAAGCTGATCTATTAGCATCACAATGACTTAAAATAACACAAAAGAAGTTCCTCAGTTCCTTTTTGTCCCTAGACAGAGCCAACCTCACTTCAGGAAGTTGAGCATTTTTGTTTTGGATATAAAAAGGAAGCTGCAGAGAAAACTATTTTTCTGACAGAATCTCCCCTCCCTAGCAATCCCAGAACACAAGAGCTGGGAGAGCCAGTCACAGAAAGATTCAACAGTGTGATGGGCAAGCTATAGAGAAGAACATCCAATTCAATGCCTGAAGGAGCAGAGAAGAACATCCAATTCAATGTCTCCTTCCTGGGGAACCATACAGTGCTTGTCAGTGGTGCGGCTTTCCATCAGCCTCTCACTGTAACATGATGTGGTGGGTTGACCTTGGCTACCCTTACTATTGCCTCTTCATTTCCAGGTGTTGTTTGCCACTGCTTCAGTATTTGACACAAGAATCTAGTGATTTTTATCTATGTGTGAACCTCTATGTACACACACACACACACACACACACACACACACACAAAATCCTTTTCCCTTCTGTCCAGTAATACACTACAGCCTGTTCAATTCAAAATGTCTTAGACAATTCATTGCACAAATCCAGAAGTTGCTAGAGAAATGTGCAAAGAAGAGAGAGTGTTTGGAACTGTGCCTGTTGAAAGGATGCTTTGAAACACAAGAGCCTCTCCCTCCTCCAAGGATTGCAGCTTTACCTTTGGGGTGAGTCCAAAACACAATTCCATGTTGCCTCTATGCTTTAATATTCTCAAATCCTTAAGGTGCAGTAGCATCCTTGTTTTTCCTCTGTAACTTGATCCATTTTAGAAAATCTGTGGTGAAAGACTCTGTTTCAACTTAACATGACTATTTATAACACAATTGTACAGCAAATCAGAGTCAGAAGAGCCATTACTGTAAAACTAAGTAACACTAGATGCTATACACAAGAATTTAACAGAAAAACCCTATTGGGAGGAAATTATAGAAATACCAACCACATTTACCAATATATTTTTCATTGGAGCTGCTCTAATCATTTTAGAAAAGCTGGAGCTGGGGCTACATGGGGACATGATACAGGTGTGTGAGTGCTGTGCAGCACTGAAGCACTACAGGTAGGGACGTAGTTTATCAGCAGAGCTGTTCTTGACAGAATCACCCCTCCACCCAATGCTCCCAAGCAAAGTAACAAATGAATCTGCACTCACATAGAGGGGTTTTGCTGGCATAGCTGTCTCAGTCATGAATTGCACCCCTGATCAAACGTGAGTATGAAGGAGCACTCCTGTGTGTGAGGAAGGGGCTGAAACACAAAGTCAAGGTGTGACTCACCCAAACTCAGACAGTGAGGCAGAGAGATGAGCAGAGCTGGAACAGACTACTTTCTTGCCTCACTTCTCAGCATAGCTGCAGACAGACAGCATTGCCACTGAACTGTGTATTCCAATGTATAATTACTTGTTTATTAGCTGGCTAGCTCATTATGCCAAGAAAGTTAGCGGCAATGTGGAGCAAAGACATTTCTCCTCTCCCTGTCTTTCAGACCAGAGAAGAAATGACAGATCATACAACCTGCTGGGAATCTCCACCTCCTCCACCCTTTATAGGCTGGCAGAGGTTGAAGTTTGATTGATTTCTCAGTTACATCTAGTCCTCAGAAGAAAAAGAGCTAATCATGCTAGCCTGATTCTAAAGCCAGGGACTTTGATGGCTGTGGCTATTGCTGCTTACAGAGTGATGTGCTGAGCACGTGTCCTGATGGGTGACCTTGCACTGAGCCAGCTCTACCATACACCATTGCTCGGTACCTCACAGATGTGGAGTGTCAGCCTGAGGTAAAGCCAAATACAGGAGTCAAAATAGAGCTTGACTTACCTATGGTATAGGTGGCACATTTTTAAAGCTTAAAAACATAATCCCCTCTGTTGCATCCTCCCTCAAGGAGCTCACCAGAGGCTACACTATTTTCACGCATGTCACTTCATGTCTTAAGCATTGCACACCCAGCCTGTGTGTTTCCAAAGAAGTTTCTCCATGCAGCTCCCCAGGTGGCTGCCCTCTGGTGAAGGCTGAGGCACTCCTTGCTAAACCAACCCCTGCATCCAAACTTCCCTAGGAAAATCAGATGAGGGTTTTGAACAGCAACAACAGCCTTCCCTATTGGCTATGTCAATCAGTAAAATTAGCAGAAAGTAGCATAATTTTTAGATGGGCCAAATCATTCACAGATTACAGAGACAGAAGGAAACACTGCTGGTCTGATCTCCTGTTCTAATCAAAGTGCATTGTGAGAAACAACCTCCTGTACTGATTTCTGAGAAGCCAATAATAAACCATTCATTTGTATTTCACATAGAGCAGTGCCACATTCCATCAGGATGCACAAACCAGTATTCTGAAGGAACAATACACATTTGGGATTGGATTCACAGCTCTACGGCAGCCCTCAGATTTGCCCGTAAACCACAATATCTGACTTGCTGGAAGGTTTCATGGCATATAATGCTGGCAGTAAGGAATAGATGCCTCTGATTTTCCTACTCTGATTTTTCCTGGTCTTTGGCATCAAGAATGGGGGGGACATCAGGGAGACAGTGCCAGCCTTCCACCCAGCTTCAGGAGGGACTGGAGGAACCAGCAAGATCCAGGTGAGAGGGAGAAGCCGTGGCGAATCAGGGCAGCACTGACTCAGGAATTGATGGAGTGGACAGTGAAAGGCGGGGGTGGGAAATGGTCTGGGGGAGGGATGAAAGGGAGACGCTGGGGCAGCTTGAAGCATGGGAAGAGAAGCAAGGACTGCTGGAAAGATGGTGGAGCAAGTCGACAACTGAAACTTGGGGAAAGCTAGCATGTAAGAAAGCACTGCTTACTGGGGCAAGGACTGGTGGCCCCTGGTTGGGTTGAGATGTGGTCCTGGGCCATGGGTAGGGTGAGGGGAGACTTGAGGAGAGAGGCTGGGCAGGGTCTCCAGGACCTAGCAGCTCTGCCCCTTCTTTTTGCCCAGTCAGCCCTTTTTTTTCTCCATCCCACATTTCGGCACCCCCTCACTTGCTTAAAATCCTGACAGAATTCCCTTACAGTCCTGCCCTTGCAAGGAAGGCAGTGGGGTTAGATATGAAGGGCTGATAGGAAGGGGCAGGGAGGGAGAAATAGGGTGAAATGTGCCTCCCTGTGCCTGATGATTCAGTCCAACTGCCCTGGGCACACATCGTCTTGGGGATAACATGGAGTGTGGTCACCACAGCTAACAGGGAATGAGCTCATCCCTGCTCCAAACATCCTGTGTGAGGTGTCTCATGCTAAATATTCTTCTTTATTCTCCATGTACCTCTGAGCCCCTGAAAACAGCAGACATATTTTACAGGAACAAATAGATGCCTTTCCCTCTGGAAAATGAACATTGGCTGATTAAGAAATTACCAATAAAAATTTCTAATATGAGCACTTTTCCCCCCCCCTTGTTTGTCTTGATGGAGAATCACATTTTCAAACCACAGTTCTACATTTATCATCCCTGATTTAGCAAATTGCTTCTTGCGGAAGCAGTGTCTAACCTACCTTTATTTAAGATTTTGCAGGATAATATGTTTATGTTGGACTCAGAGAGGCTGACAAAAAAGTGGCAAACATATTGCAATGGATGTACCGTAAAGGATTTTAGATTCAAAATATTCCTCCTCAAGTAACACTTTCAGAAAATATTGTATTGTCAGTAAGACTTAAATATAAAATCTTGAAGCAAGAGGAATTTTGTTGTCTTTCTCCTTTTTTTTAATTTTTTTTTTCTTAGTAGGGATCAAAATCAATCTTTCAATAGGCCTTTCTTTGTAGTCAAACTGGAAGAAGGTGAAGATACCTCTACAACCAGAGTTGGCTCAAGGCTTATCAGCACGGTAGGTAAAATTTAATTTTGCAGCCCAAGGATTTTCACTTCACCCTTGGGCAGGCAGAATTCAACTGCGTGGCAGCAGCAGAGTGGGTCCCTCCCTGGATGTGTTTCTTCTTTTCTATCACCTTGATACCACGCAGCTTGTGGGAGAAAGGCTGGACAGTTGGCTCATGCCTGCTGCAGCTACAGCCATCCCACCTCTTCCAGCTCAGGCAAATCAGGCTGCTGGTTGACCCTGGCAGGCTCCCACATTTGGCAGCCAAGAGCTTTGCCTGTGCATGAAACTAGCCCTGTCTGTAGTAAGGTAGAGAAACTCTCATCTGCAAAGCTGAACCTGGAATCATTATATTGTAGCTGCAAATGTAGCCTCCCACTTAAATGTAAGGATGCAGATAATTGGGCTATCCTGTATAAATTCTTCTGCCCTTTAAACTGTAGCCAGTACACATGATGCAATCTCACTGTGCCAGGGGAGTGTTGGGAACGGGGGTGGCTTACCCCAAGCAAGAGAGGGCTTCTGTGCCCTTAGCACACACAGATAAACTTCAGGGAATCATGACGTTCACACATATGCCCTCTTCCCGTTTAAGCTCCATGGGAATACTATCAAGCTGATGGTTTTTAGTGAAATCAATAAGAAACTAAGAGGACATCAACAAAATCATTAATAATTTCTTTCAATTATAATCTAGTATTTTCGAATGCAGCTATTGCTGGAGCCTCCAGCCAGAATTAATGATACGGAAAATCTGAAGGACAATAAACAGTATATCCGTGAGCTAGTAGGATGTGAACAAACAGTAAACAAAAATGAAAATGTCAAAGGGGTTAAATCTTTAATAAACTACTGCTCCAATATTGTTTGATAAGCTCTTCTTTAGATGTTGCACAAATATCCCTTACTTTCAGAGCCAGCCTGGTCTTTTTCAAGCCAAACACATTTCGCAGGACAAAATTGTAGAGGAACTGAAATGGGCCTTTAAAGAGAAACAGATTGTAACCTCATTGTTACATTTTAAAGGCAATAACATGAATGCATTATTACACATTCTTCATAGCTGTGATTCCTTGTTCCTCCTATGTACACAGCCTATGCTGTGTTCAGCGCAGAGCTCGCTGATGTTCTGTACTTTCTGCTGTTTATAAAGTGAATTGAGCAGGTACATTTTGCAATTGTTAATACCAAGGGTAATAATATACGCACACATATGCATCCACCCACATAAGCACAGACAGGTTAATACCAACCTAAAAATATTTTCTATGGCAGAAAGAGTACAAAAACATTGTCATCAGAGTTATTGGAAGACAATATTGGTTAACGGAAGGTTTGTGGTCTTGGGCACACAACTGCAGGAGTTAATCCATGTTCCTCTGTCCATCCTGGGCAAACACTGTACTTACTTCTCTAAAGCACTTGATAAAGTGCTTTGTGATGAAAAAGGCCACAATCCCTGTATGTCTTAAATGAAGTAACCAGCAATACAAGTGAAATAGGCACATTTATGAAGCCAAGGAAGGAAATGATAAGTTTTCTTAAGCCTGATTTCATGTCACAGGTGCATTTTTGTTACTTTTAGACTTGCCAAGAGTGACTCAAAATGCAGAATTCTAATCCCCCAAGACACAGAGACAATCAATCACTGATGAAGGGGAAATTCTGAATTCCCAGTATCTAGCCTTCTCTAAGAAAGCTGTCCAGCTGTGTCATGCAAACTAATCTCTTACAAGCATTGTCTTTTTTGTTTCTCACCCTGGTTCACATATATGCGCACATGCAGTTGGAGAGAGAGATAGAGAAAAAAAGAGGCGGAGAGGAAGAGAGAGGCCATGTTTACACATATCAATAACTGTTGGAAGAAAATAGCTTATACATGGAGCTGGAGTTGGAGAAAGGTGGGACTACTCTAATAATTCCCTTGGTGAACTGCAGCTGAGATTGGTCCAGAACTATCGTAAATAATATACTGCATGGAAGACAAAAATCAGAGCATGTTTCTAACCGTCTGGTGGGGTGAAAATAGCTATAGATTCTGACTGGGAGAAGCAGATGGCAGTGAATTACAAGAGCAGGGCACTGCTGCTGCTGCAGCCGCTGCTGCAACTGACACAGCTCAGCTTTTTTCCATGTGACAGAAGGGCCCCTGGGCAGCCAGAGATGAGTCAGACCTGTGTATGTGTGTACAGGCGTCTCTGGGGAACCCCAGTTTCTTTCATTTTGTGACACTGCTTCAGGGTTTGAAATGAGTCGTGCAGCCCCTACATCCTAAGAGCACCCTTTTCTCCTTGCACTCTGTCTTTCTCAGTGTCTGAAACGTGGCCAGCCCTGATGAGCACAGTGTGGCTGGATGACATCATGCAGGAGGGATCTCTACAGTCTTCAAGCAAGGGTGCTATTGGCATCCTTCGAGTGGTGCACCTTAAGTCCTGAGCTAACACAAGAAGCAGCCATCGAGGACACTAACATTGAAGCCACTTTGCTTACACTCATTGGGAAGACCTGCGGTCTCCACCTGCAAACCAAAGGATGTGCAGCAGCCACATCGCAAAGCATCAGTATTTGGCTAAGTCACTTAAACCTATAGGTTACACATTAGCACTGGTGAATAGTCCCCACTGGCTCTGGGAGACACCCCAACCCCTGACCAACACTGGTCCAAACTCCGACAAGACAGTGGAAGCAGGAGAGCTGTGTTTTGAGCTGGAGACTGGCCAAAGCACATATCCAGTGTACCCCACCATGTGAGAAACTCTTGCCTGCTTGCAGAGGAGGAGCTATGCCAGCACTGGCACCCTGGATTGTTTTTTTTACAGAAGACTTAGCTGTTGGATTGAAGCTGGTGAGACATTTCCTATCCTCAAAAGACTATTTTAGGCTCCACAGAGAGCAGTTGTTGAACAAGCTCTGTAAATACAAAAGGGCAGTAGCAAATCATTTCACCTTCTTATCTAATGGCTTCCCCTCCTGGAAAAGAGATTCCTGAGGAAGGAAACCAACAATGCTGTCTCTGCCACCAAGCCTGACCTGAGCCTCCCTGCAGCAGGCTGCTCACTCCAGCATGTGGAAGGGGAAGAGGCACCTCTCTGGTGAACTGGTCTGCCCTCAAATACAGGACTGCAGGCTGAGGGCTGTGGTAGAGGAGGGGAGATGAGCTGGGTAAGAAATTATTGTTTTCTGTGCTTTGATACCTTCTGGGAAAAAATTAGGGATACTTAGCTACTGTCATGCAAACATTTTATGCAAATCTTATCTTTGCCTTCTGCATACTGGTACATAATTTACATCTGATTATCAACTTTCGGTCTATTGTTTTATTCTAAACAGAATTCCTGCTGCTGAAAAGTGTTGGATTGACAGCCCTGGTGAAAACAGTCCTCTCATCATCTCTATATCAAGGGGTTAGGAGAAGAACGGCTTCTTACACAGGGCTCTGCCATTATTCCCCAACCAGTGCCAGCAGTGAGGGTGCCAGCCCTTGGCCTCTTCTGAGCCTGCCAGCTGATGTAGAGCAGAGCTGTGAATGTGGAATCCCTGTGAACTTTCTACAAAGACAACCAAAAATCATCTTAAAAGGAACAGTTAGTCTTTTGGGTCAGATTTACATTTGTGCTACACACACAAAGGGTTCCAGCACCTAAATGGCTCTGAAGTCACACCCAAGGATCATGAAAAAGTTTACATGGTGGGGTCTTCACACCCAAAATGAAAGCCTTTATCCTCTTGACCTAGAGGAGAGGAGGCATTTGCTCCCCCTGGCACATGCACAAATATTGGCAGCTGGATACAGCCTTGTCTCCAGCAGCAGCAACATGCTTAGTCCTTTTCCTGAACATAGTAGGGTGTCTTGCCTTGTGTTGCAAGGCAAAAAGATTTGCCTGGAACTGAAGTGTATCAAGTCCACTGGAGTCAGTGACTTGACAGTTTGACTTTGGCTTACCCTGGCTGAGAATTTGGCTCAGTTACACCATGTTAGTAGAAACTTTTTGGGAAGCCCCATGCAGAAATCAATGACAACCAGAGATCATGGTTTTCAAATTCTGCAACACATTGATCTTATCAGTTACCTCCTCTGTCTCTGAAAAGATACTTTGCTGTCATCTGGAGTAAGGACACAGGACCCTCCTAGTCCTGGGGAAGAACAGGGAACTACTCATGGTAGCTACAGGATGAAATGGGGACTAAACTAACTCTGCAAAACAAGGCTGCTTCAATCAAGCCAAAGGATGAGGATAAATGAATTTTAACCTGATTCTTAGGCTTCAGCAGTCACAACACTGAGCAATACAAGTCTGTCTACTTGGCTTTGGAATGGATGGCTGTTCTAGCTGTGTTTGTCCTGTTGATAAAGTATTCAGGCCCAGTAACAGCTGCTTCTGTAAGAGTGATAGATTAAGACAAATAATGCAGACTTAGTGCTCTTAATATGGATTGCATGGGCTGACCCTGCTGCAATATGCACACCCACAAATCTTCTCAGCTCATTACCTCGTTGAACACGGCTGCTCCTTTGTGAGGAGAGGAGCTGGGTGATACCTCGACAGAATATGAACATGACATGCCAAATCAGAGACAGAAATAGCTGACCAAGAGCTCTGGGCCTGCCTTGGTAGGGAGGTGGACCCTGTCAGAAAAATGCAGACCCAAGAAGGACACGTGACAGCCCTGCTGGATAGGAACCTTGGCTTTGCAGAGCAGGGAGCATAGCTTTCCTGTCATTGACATCCCTCATTATTTCTGTGCTTATTCTTTGCCAACACCCCCTTAGTATTTCACTTCTCTCCCTCTCTACACAGCCAGTTTTAGGTTAAGAAGGCAGGACTATGCATTGTGCAAATAGGGTTTGTTGTTTTCCTTTGAAGTATGTGGGAAGGCTTTGAAAACCCAACTGTAGCTGCTCCCAGTTATCTAAACTTTCTGCTCTATTTCTCTGGTTAACCTTGCTGACTCAAAACAACAAAAGGGATAGCCTAAAGGAAATAGTACTCACTGCTTTCTTAACTTTCCAATGGCATTTTACCAGAGATATTTTCTTTTTGTTAAGATATTTGAAGTCCATTCCTCTCTTTCTGTGTGGATTCCCAGTGAGACTAAATGACTTCTCAGCCTGCTTTCCTCCATGACTACCTTCCCCAGGTCATAACAAGAAGGAAGAGTCAGTGAGGGGGCTGCTGAGATGCCAGTAGTAAACAAGTCAACACAGAAATGTGTTTTGTTTTTTTCCCAGAGGATGGTGGGAGCAAGATTTTCCCTCACACATGTGTCCCAGTTAGAGAGTGAAGACGTGATCTGTTAGGATATCTGCCCATCTAGTAAGACTGAGCAAGTCTCTCCTTCATATTACTTTTCAGTCAGCTCAAGAGGTCACTCTTGACTCAAGCAAACTTTCTTCCCCCAGCCCCTAGCTGCATTTACAAACTGATTGCCTGGAGAAGGAAGTGATGGGAAGTTCACATCATGGCAGGCTCCTGACAAACTTTGCTAAGATACCTGCCTGGAAGAAGAGGGTGATCCAAGAGGATCACTTGAGGGAAAGAGCAGACACCCTTCCTTGTTCCATTCCTGCCACAGTACTTCTGGACAAGAGTCCCTCTCCTCCTTCATCTGAGCTCAAAGGATTGTTGTTCCCTTGACAACCTCAGGATGGTTTTCCACATGCTGGTCAGTGGCTTGATGAACAACTATCCCATGACTGCAAGGCGCAGGTAATGCTTCTGCTGAAGTACAAATCCTGAGTGTGAAGAACATGATGGGCATTTGTCCCACTGTCAAGTGTGCACCACACCACCACAGCATACAGCAGGCTGAAAATATGAAAGCCCCACAGCTAGGAGATGTCTCTGCCAGGAAAGCCTGTCTCATAGATAGCGCTTTCATCCTGACCAAGTCAGCAGAAACACCACCTAGCCACCTACAAGAATTCAATATCACCACCCTCTGCTTATGTCTCATCCCTAAAGAAATGTCTAGTTTTTCAGGGAAAGATGAAGAAAAAGACATGTTCTGCTTCCTTAAACACCAGTCCTTCCATCATAGATGTGACATGTAAAGGGAAGGAGAAAGAACCGTATACAGAGGCCTCTTGAACATAATTGAAGAACTGGACTAATTTGTCTTGTCTTTATAACAGTCCAGAGCTGGGCACTAGACTTACCCGCAACAGATAAGATGAGTAACTACATAATGAGGTTAAAATATTCATTAAGCTAATTGCATGTTAATTAAGTAAATGATGCTATTAGGGATCCATTGAGCTCCATCTGTGTGTGCAAACAGAAGTGAATATAATCACACCAGAAAGCAGGAGGAAAGACGGAGACAGCACTCAGGAACCAGGAATGTGGGGGCAGGTCCATGTCCTAGGGGAGCTGGCAGCTGTGAAAATGATAGTGGTCTCCTGAGAAGAGGGGGGACTGGTCACGAGAAACTCTAGGCTGCTGTCACTGGTAATCATGTTGTGAATGGGCGTATTATCTCTCCATGCTCCATTTCAGACATGTAAAACAGGAACTATAGCCTTGTCTCAAGTGAGAAAACTCATGAGAGAACTCAGGATTTAGCCAAGCTCACCTTCACTACTGTGTTTGTTGATTTTATCAGAATTGCTTGTGGGGGCAGAGATCCATCATCCCAGAAAGGACTCAAGCCAACAGGCCATAAGGCACTGGAAAGGTCTGTTATTGAAAATAGCCAACAAGAAGGCTAAAAATAAGGAGGCACAAACTACTTATCCATTTAAACTTCCTCTGTCAGCACCATGGAGGACAGTTTCTAATAAATATTTCTTCCAAAAAAGGAGAAAAAAATTCCATCTGACATAATTATGGCCAGTGTTCTATATGGCAGAATAGGGAAAATGCCTACATTTTTCATGCTAAAATTCATTAATAATGAAAGGCAAGGATTAAATTACGTAACTGTCACCTTTAAGTTAAATAATATTTTCAGCAGAAGGAAAGGGAGATGGGACAACTCCATAACCAACACGTTTATTTCAGTACATGAATAATGTAGGAAAATAATACAACAGCTTTTTAAAAGGGACAAGATTTGATGAGGAGTAGAAAGGACTTGCAGCTGCATTTGGAGACTTGAAGGACTGGGAGAGTAGTTTATAATCAATCATTCATTCGATTAATTTGTCCTTTCTTTCAAGCCATTAATTGGCAGATTGGTTTTTTTTGCAAATGCACTTACAGTTTGAAGTTTCTGGAGTCAGTCTGGTCCATAGTTCCCCTTGAGTGGCCAGTTTCTTGAAAGGAGTCACTGCACAAAATGGAAACAGGTTTGGATGGGGAGGTCATCTCCCAGTGGGTTTCTGATCTCAGACTAGCTCCTCAAGTACTTTTTCCTATGAATCTAAATCTAACATCTCCTCATTCTCCTGCAATAATTGCTTAAATTTTCTTCTTCCCCAGGCAGACCTACCAGCTCACCTCACTCATCCTGCTTGGGTACAAAGTAGAGTGCAAAACTGGAGTGAACATGAATGAAGCAGATTCATTAAAAATTTCAGACCATTGTTAATGAAAAATCAGTTTATGGTGTTAGATTGTCCCCAGTGAAGCTGGCATTGTTCCAAACTACCCTTCTCATGAGTGGGAAGGAGAAGAACTGCTTAAGTAATTCATATTTCTGCAGTGAAACCTGACAGATGCTGCTTTATCCAGAGGCTGATGATTGTCTTGGGTAAAACAAAAATATCCCTGTAGATTCTGCTAAGTGCCCAAATATATGTGCTCTGCTCCACAGACCCAGAGCCCCCCAGACACACTCCAGCTCATGAAAGACACCCAGGAGAACTGGCACAGCCCTTCCCACAGTCCCCCAGATAAAACCAACTGCAGAAGTTAAACACATTTCTCCAAGTGGCTGGAACTGCTGGCAAGAGCTCGATGTGGGTCTTGGGATGCTGATTCCTGTGTAACAACAGAGCTCTGGTGCCCAGAAACCATCCCTGTGACTGACTCAGCAGGAAGCCTTAATCCTGATTATTTTATGGCTCTTAGAGGCCTGTGCTTAATGATTTTTGTCTGGGTTGCCTGCCCATTTCCAGGTAGATAAATGTCTGCATAGCAAAAACAGAGGCCCAGTTTGGCACTGAGGTGCCTGCCAAACTAGGGATCTCAACAGGCAGCCTCAGGGCTCTTGCTCAGTTCAGTCTCCGCTCTACATCCAGGGAATTCTGTTTTGCAGCAGAAGGAACAGACAGACAGCAAAGGAAGCACAAATACATGTTGCTTCTACTCTGTTGGTAGCAACAAGCGAAGAACACCCATCTCCAAGGATTCTAGTAAATTCTGCCCCACATTCTCTTAATTTAAAGAAAAATTATAAATAATAAAGACTTCTGAAAATATTTCTGGTAGGTTTGAAATGCAAGTGAAACCTAGGTTGTTCATATATGTAGGTAAAACGGAGAATGAGCAAGAATGAATGAGAGTGGGGCTCCCTGTGAGCAGAAAAGACTAATTTTATCTGAACTGCTTTATGTGCTGGATGACCCAATATATCTTTGCCATCTCTAATTTCTCTGCTTCACCTATCCCTAGTTTATCATTAAAGAATCACTTACACAAATTCAATTAAGTATTTAACATTTTCCTTTCTGTAGCTCCCTGCCTTACTGACTCTTCATCCCATTTCAAATCTCAGCTGACAACATCTCTTACCTCTCTGCCTTCCATTTCTTTGCCCTTAGACTACTAAATTAAGCCACTGTGTGGCTTAATCTGCTGAAATATTTTGGGGTTTCTTTTTCTTGCAAATAAGACACAAAATGAAGATGTAGCATACGGCATTAGCAAAGCCCAGTTGCTGGCTGCAGTCGTATGTTGCAAGAGATTATCCTGCTGGTTTGGCAGCTCTGGTGACCCCAGTTCAGTGCTGCATTAAGTTAGGAATGAAAATGAGGTTTTCCTTTCCATTGTTTGAGTTCACTCAACAACATATGGGTCTGAGTTTAGCCGAGTGCATTCATGAGCTTAGGATGGGAAGAATCAGGCTGTGACGTGGGCCAGAGGAGGGGGAAGAGCTGTGCATGAGGAGTTCAGGGTTGGAATAGCAAAAAGATGAATGGTTTGCATGATGTACAGCAGTGATACACAGTAGTGCGCAGTCTCAGCCAAGAATTACTGCTCCTTTGGGCTTTGAGAAGGAAATTTTAGCTGTTTACCACCTTAGGTTCTATCCTCCTGGTTTTTCTGCCATTATTCTTCTGGGTTTTTGCTCTCTCTGGTGTATGCTACCCTCCCTTCACACATACATGTTAATGCAGTTGTATGTAAACTTGCTCAAGTTGAAAACCAATGTTCTAGAAAGCCTCAGGAGCAAGTCCCAGCTAAGTGCATAATTATATAGTACTCAGAGTAATTTTCCTTTTCCTCTGAAAATGTGCATTGGCTCTGATTTTTCTATCTGCAGATTGTAAGCTCATAATTAGCAGTAAATTACTCACACAAGTGACAAATTTTGTGCTTTCAAGTAAATAGACAAAATACAGTTCACAAATTGCCTTGTAGTGCCACAGACACCTGGCTTTTCCTGCTTCCATCTTTCCCACTTGTGAGAGGGATAAATGGATCAGAAAATGTTTCTTCAAGGAGCTTGGATGATGTTGCCATTTACTGAGTTACCATAAAAAGCTATAAAGGGCAACTGCTGAGCTAGTGCTGCCCAGTCCCTGAGGATTGTGTGGCTTAGCTGGGTGTGAGCAGGAGAATATGTGGCAGAGGCAGCTCAGGAGCAGAGGGTCTCCCTGAAGTCATGTCCCCAGCACGCCTACCCAGAGCATCTGAGGACATCAATAAACCCTTGATGTAAGAACTGAAGCTTCCCTTCTGAAGCAAGGGGAAGCAATAAGAAAAAACACGTGGTCTGGGATGTTGCTGCAGAGCACTGGAGGAAGATGAAAGTGCTGAGCTATTGTGGAGCAAGGGCCAGGCTAAGCACTGAGGGTGGAACAAACTTCTTAAACTCCAGTCTGGTGTTGGGCAATGCTGTGTGATGAAGTAGTACCAATACGATTTGATAATTGCAGTTAATCATAGTTGCTGGGTGGATAACCCAGACAGAGTGGGTGGACTTCAGGGCAAACAAGCCAATCATTTTCCAATTGTAAGAGCCATCAGCTGAGAAATGACTCCTGGAAGAAGCCCCAGAGATGGGTGTATCAGGATAAAAGATCATCTATTCCGACTGCACATCCATCTGAGACTCAGAGAATGGCAACAGGCCCATTCATCTGGTTAATGAGCAATATGTTTTCAGGGATTTGACCTGGTGGTCATCAGTGTCTCTACCACATAGCAAGAAGGGGTCTCAGAAAAAATTACCATAGCAATTATCAAAGAGGTAGAGATAACAACAGAAAAGAAATTACTTATGAGATCAAAAGGTAGCTGTTTGGCAATGTGTAAATACAAAGGAAGGATTATTGGAACATGCTATTAGGAGTGGAAGAAAAATGTGAGGAGGTGCTGCATGAGGGATGTTGCTTAGGTCTCCAGTAACTTTCAGGAACCAGTGTGTACATTGATGGGGTAGACCCTGTTCCCTGAGCTGGATGGAACACTGTTATGGATGCTGCTGTGACAGTGTAGGCAAAAGCAAAGGCAAAAATCATATTCATGTTTCAGCTTCATTGGAAATTCAGGGGGGAAACCACATAATCCACTCAGCAAGTAGAAAAAACCAAAACAAAACAGAACAAAAGAGGCAAGGCATTAAAAATGGAATTTAAAAAAAAAAGGGGAGGGGAGATTATATGAAAAAATTGAAATAGGAGGTTGCAGTTGGCTTGGGATCATAATTGTTATTACTTATTAATATGTAAGGGATGTTTGCAAGGAAAGGATAGGATAAAACAATTAATCTACAGCATCCATACAAAGAGGCAATTCTTTCCTAAGCATAGTATCATTTTAATACATTGGAAACAGCCAATCACAGAAACATTTCATATAGAACTTACATTTTTAAAGGTGGACTGAAATTTTCATATATATATATATATATATACACACATATACACTTAGGAATACTATTTAAGTCCTTGAATAATAGTACTTTGCACTTGTGTAGCAACTTCGTTCTGAAAGACTCAAAGGGCTTCACAAAACTGAGTGAAGTAAGTTTCTCCAACCCACTGTGAGGGAGATAACTACTTTTACCTTATTATACAAAGAGGAAGGAGGGGAAACAGCAAGACAGAATAGCTAAGCAATTTGACAGAAGTCGCACAGTACATCTGATGGTCTGAATGAGTTTGAGAAAGAAGTTGCTAAGTTGCTACAAGAAGTGTGCAGCCTAGCTGATATCAGCTCTAAGGAGAATGAGGGGGCAGCAGATGTTGCAGCAGCTCTCTGCAACAGGTGTTTGGGAAAGCAGAGTAGGGAGTGTTCGCTACCTGCGATGAAAACAAGACTGGAATGACAAAATATCCGAAAGTTACAGGTATAACAGGGTCTCTGGAAGGGCATTTGCAAACCCACTTCAATCTATTAGTACTCTTTGAGCGTGTCAGCAAATATGGGACAAATGAAAATCATCTACCTGTTTTCACTTGGATTTTCAAAGCATTCTCAACAGGATCCAAACAAGAGAGTAGGCAATCAGGTACTCTATTAATGAGAACATCATGCCATGGCAAGCAGACAAGCTGGCTAAGCATCTGAAAAAACAAATACATAATTTAGCATCAAGTCTGCCATTTCCAACACGGAAAAATATTACTAGCAGCATTGCATCTAGCTCCTAGAAATATCTATTATTGTAGATTATGGACAATGTGGTAAAGGTAAACAGTCAGTAAGGTGGTGACACTGGCAAATGCTAAATATTTTTTGTCAAACTTAGAGGAAGATGTGAGTAATCAACCACATAAGGGAGTTAAGTTTCCTGGTAACAAATGCATGTTGGAAGGATTCATTTGAAGTATCCACATGTGGTCCTAGGTTCAAAATTTGAGAGGCTTTATGTCCTCCTGGGCTGCATTCTACATCTTTGTAGCACTGTGCTCCTCCGTGGTCAAACAGTTCTCTCCATCTGATGAGGCATGCATAGGGAATAGGGTGGAGTTTCTCACTAAAAATGGTGTGAAATCAGTATGAAAGAGCATTCTGTCCGTAATGCTGTGTTCAGCTCTGTATTCAAAGAAAATTATAGCAGAAATCAAAAGGGTCTAGAAATAGTCAACACAATTGTTTCAAGGAATAGCATGATTTCCATGTAGGAAGCAAATTAAATGGCAGGTGTATTTATTTTAGAAATCATATGAATAAAATAGGCATTCAAAATGTAGTTAGAATAAATTATGTAACAAAGAAGATTCAGTGTTCCTATTTACCTTGTCTTTCACACTCCAGCACCAAAGGCATATCTCATTAAACTGAGCGATAGGGAAAGTATTCCATCAGAGGAAATACTTCTCCTCAGGCATCCTCATTCACCTGTGGAAATCTCTGCTACAAGATATCTCTGAGGTGCAGGGTGTGGAAGGATTCAAATAAGAAAGAGATATTTGTGGATATTGAAATTTTCCAGATTTACAACAGAAGAAGTTAAGATATGAATGATGAATATAAAAGCTTCATAGCTTCACAATAGCATGTCAGCTAACCACTAATGAGGGTGCTAGGGAAGATATTTCCCTAAGCAATCCTTAATTGTCCAGCATGAGATCCTGTGAGTCTTCCTTTGTAACTTCTAGAGCTCATCAGTATCAAAGACAAAATACCAACCAAACTGATAATTGGCCAGATCCCACGTGGCATTTCCTATGTTCTTGAACCTTCTTTTCCTCTATTTCTTTCTGTCCTCAAGGCCACCCTTCCTGTTATCTAAAGTGCATGGAGGTACAATTGAGTCATTTTACATTTTTATTGGTGTTTTTCTGCCTCTTTTAAGCAATTGAACTCATGGTCCCCAGCATCAGCCTTGCTGCCAATTTTGCCTTGACCTGGTCACAATTTTGCATGCACTGTCAATGCCAAAGCAACAGCTGAAATGGAAATTTTAATGACGTTAATGAGTAAAAGCTTAAACTATGCTTCCTGCACCTGGGCAGCAAAAGTGCATTTATAATTACTTGCCAAACAAGCCTTCTAGCTGCATTCCATCTGCCCCAGGCAAGCAGTTAACTGAGGTTTTCTCCTTTCACCAAGATTATTTTTGAGTGAATACTTCTGCCAGTGAAAGCTGTTGGATTGACAGCTCTGGAGACTGAAGTCCTCTATTACGTGACAGAAGTGAAAAAATCTGTAACAACAGTTTTTATTAGGTCACCTAGTTCATCCCTCTGTCAACACAGGATTGTTATCTATAATATATTCTTGAGTGATTTCCACCACCCCTATTCTTCTCCTGCTCTTAAATATAAATCTCTGGGTCTTTTCCATTTTTCTGCACAGCTCTGATGCTCTCTTCTATGTGGACATTTTAGAAAAAAACCCCTGTGTGTGTGTGTGTGTGTGTGTGTGTGAGTGTGAAGACATGCGTGTGCATCTTCCAGGGTCCCAGAGTTCATTACGGAAAGAGCAACAAGAAAGTTTGGAATCTGCAGGGAAGATGCTGAGAAAATATCAGATAGCACTTTTTGTGGACCAATGTTCTTCCTCCTAGAAGTCTCCTGAAAGGAGACTTCAGATCAAACAATGTTATTTTCCTTGTCCTGATGCTAATACACTACTAGTATTGTCTGAGTGACCACTGCCTTTTTACCAGCAGAGCACCTTTAGAACTTATCCTGGTGACTACCTTTGTTTAAAGAAAGAGAATTGAGGCATAGAGCAATTAAGGGACTTACCCAAGCTCACTGTGGGTGAAATGAGTCTAGATTCCTCCCTGCCTTTTAACCCAAACCCTTAAATTCTCTCTGGGGACTAGTTAATAAAATTGAACTACTGATGAATCTTTGTCCACGACGGGGTACTGGTCCCATACCAAAGCGGTAAGAGCAGAGGAGTTCAAATCCTGTATAACATAGATTTCTGGAAATTCCAATCTCCTTTTAGCCCTTTTGCCCCTTGTGTGTTGACAGAGCACAGGATTTATTGCTTCAGTACCGTAATGTGATGGTGTTTCTTCCAGAATAGGTCCTTCCCTTCTGTCAAAATTAAACCAACAAACATATGAAAGCAGAAGCCTGCTTAGTCTCATGAGAAATACTCTGTCAGCTGTTTCTGTTTATAGAATCACAGAATGGTTTGGGTTCCAGGGGACCTTAAAGATCATCTAGTTCCAATCTCCCTGTCAGAGGCAAACTTCCACTAGAATAGGTTGCTCAGGCCCCCATCCAAACTGGCCTTGAACACAGGGATGGAGCATCCACAGCTTCCCTGGGCAACATTTTCTGGTGCCTTACCACCCTCACACTACTTTGTACGTGAATGAGAGTGGGAGCAGAAACTACACTAGAGATGACCAGTTTACAGAGATGAATTTTATCTCTGTTTTGAAATCATGTATTTGCCAATCATTCCAATAGTCAGCACCCTTTCTTATCAGACTTCTTTCCTGCTACCACTTCTTGTACTAGAACAGAGCTGCTCTAAATAGCTTCCTCCAGAGAGGCATCTTGAAACTCCTTACCTTCAAAAGAGCATTACAGTATATAAAACAGCCAAGACTACTGTCCCAGACATGGTCCAGTTTGATTAGTGTTTGAGTTCCTGCCATTTAATTCTATATGTTTGGTTTATAAAAGAACTTTAGCTGGCCAGTGTCAAACAGCAACCAGGTATATTCAGTCAGGGAATTACAGCTGACTTATTCATTGCTGTGATAGTGCGCATGGATGGATCCTAGACTGCATGCCCAAAAACACAAGGCATCTTCTGCTCTCAGTTCCACTAGAGAGCATATGTCCATCATGCAGTGCAGATCAGGCAGAAATTTCCAGGCTTGCACGTCATGATTTTGCTGCGGTTTCAAAGGCACTGGAGCTTCACTGTGTGGTGCTGGCTCCAGGGAGTTGGTCCTGCTGGGAGCAGTCTGCTGGCATTGCTATGCCACTTCCGTGACCCGAGCTAATGTTTCCATGCAGCACCCTGCTGTTGGGCTCACTCAGTCCTTCAGCACAGCAGTGCACTGCGCGGTGTGGACATGCCCTTGGGTCACTTGCCAAAGTAATTTTATTTCTCCCAGCTCACGCCATGACAACTGTGCTGCATCCATATGCAGCTATCGAAAAAGAGGGTGATTACAGGAGAATTCAACAGTCTTGAAGAGCCTGTACAGGAGAATAGCTGGCTTGAGAAAGTCGGAGCATGAGCAGAGCTTAGAAAAGAGACTGCGACCAGAGACAGCCTCTGTGGGGATTTCACTGTGCAGGAGAAAGGTACATGCATGGGCTAGATTCAGCAAAGAAATTGAGGATATTGGAAGTGCACCTATGCTGAAGAAGAATCAGCAAGGCACTTAAAAGAAGGTGACAATCTGGGTTGTAAATAAGGGTTTTGTCAGATGTCTGAATGAAGCCTGGCCACCTGTCCTCCTTCTGTCTTATATCGTTACTTTGCGCTCAGCAAAACAAGGTCTGGCTCGCTATGCAAAGACACCTGGAGTCTGCCCCATCCTGGAAAAGATACTAACCTGGCTCCCAGCCATCCTCATGCACCACAGAGCAGCCAAGGACAGGAGCTATGAGGACCACCCTGAGGTCTCGTCCACACGATACCCATAGCACTCATCCAGAATCTCAGTCTTGTGCCCTGGCAAAATTTGTGCCCTCTCTAAGTGAACAATTTCCAACAGAGTAACACAAGTGATTCATTCCGTCTAACAGTCTTTCACATGTAAATATTTTATATTCCTATTGAATATTTTTGGTTGATTATGAATTCTTGATGTGATGAGGACCTTGCTATGTATGAAAGGCAGGCAGTAGCAAGGACTCCTCAAGGAGGAAAAGCATCCAAGAATAAAAAATAAGATATCATTACAAACTACAAATTAGAAAGAGCTGGGATAAAAACATAGGCACATACCACTCTTTCTTCCTTCTCTGTCTGGACATTTTCAGAAACTGTCTAGGGCTCATATAATGAACTTTGCACATGGATAGATATGGAGTTAGCTGCCTCTCACTCTTTCCCTCCCTTTCTCTCTCTCTCTCTCTCTTCTTCTGATTCAGTTTTAATTTCATTGTTCCTGTTGAAAGATGCAATACCAACAGCCCAAAGGACCCAAGACTGAAGTCAGTCCAGGTCTTCTACTCTGCAGTTTGACTCTGTTTCTGCAGTGCATCCAGAAACTCAGACTGTGCCTCTGAATCCACACAGTGAAGTGAGACTGAAGGTGGAGAACTTCTACAAAAGAGGTAGATCCTGAAAGGATCTGGACAAGACAATGATTAATTTTGGACCCCTAATATTAATAGTGGCAGTACAAGCTTCATGTATGAGTACCAAAATATCTCAGAGTCATCACAAGGGACCTTTGCTAGGTTGCAGTGATTTCTCTTCTAGGTCTCAATCATCCAGTTAGTCAGAAGGGCTTTCACATATTCAGAGGTGAAAGGTTGAAAAATGTTAAGTCTCAGTCAAGTTAGGACAAGGTTTGTCAGCAGAAACATATCCTCTTGATTTGAACTGAAATAACTAGAAGTGAAGTAAAATTAATGTTGGTTGACTCTATATGTCTATACACAAGCTTGGCTTCTCTTCTGACAGTCCTCCCCGTGAGCTAAGAAAAGGATTTGTAATGCCAATGGTTTTCATAGTTCCCTGACTGACAACACAATGTCAGTGTCTTTGGGTTACCACAAGCCAGCTGAGGCCTCACCTGCTAGTCCAGATGTAAAAGTACATCAGCCTAAGCCTGTCCAAAGGGCACGTAGTTTATGTTGTTGGTATATCTAGCTAGATTAGGAATAACAGTCTTTCTAAGGTTTCTCTAGGATTCTTGTTGTCCATTGTCCAAGGTCCCAGCAATTTCATCTCCATAGAAATCCCATGACTGAAGAGTCACACTCCTATCTACACAAGAATCACTTCTCAAAGCCTGTAGGGGATAGCCTAATTTTTGTGGTGAGAGAAGAGAAGACAGCGTTGTCTTTGCAAGGGTGGACGTTAATTTGTACAGGCCTAAACTAAGAAATCGACAAAGAAAATGCTTATCTGCCCCATGACCCATCTTCCAAACCTGTCCACCTCTGCTCATGCTTCCTTAAGGAGTTGTCTGCAAGCGTAGCACCCCATGACTGCTTAGCATGTTGCCTGAAAAGACAAAACATCCCACTGCGTACCAGGGAAACGTGGGCAACCAGCACAGCCAGGGAAGTTCTCATCTGACAAGCCCACATAAGGATTGCACAAAGGACCTGGTTATCTGGTCCCTGTCCTGCTGGCATCAAGGTCCTGCACTGAGCATTAGGATTTCCATGTGTCCCCAGGGTGCAGTACACTGACTTTGCTTGAAGTGCAGTTTAAGATTGATGGATTCACAGGTTTTAAATCAACTGCAAGCATCCGGGCTGGCCCCTTGATGGAGGCTATTAACTTAATGAAACTGAAAGGCTGTGAAGTCAGATAACAGACATTAGAGTCTTTATTTACCTAGAGATTTAAGGGGACCTTTCTGAGGTAGCACATGACTTCTCTTTTGAGAACTGTAAGATACTGCCTAACAGCACTTCCCAGGCACATATACACACACTCAAGATGCCAGGAAGGCACTGCGTGCTGACAAGTGCTCTTTCCCTCCCAGGTTGACTGACAAGTAGTGTATTGTGGCACAAGGAAAAAGGCTTATTTTAGAAGTCCAGGTTCTGCTGCAGCAACTGTCCAGTATGAAAGGAAGGACACTCAGTGAGCATCAGGGTCCCACATAGCCAGCCTCCAAAAAATGTTGCAGCCAGATAATTATTGGATACTCCTGATCAGGTATGTACAAAGTCAGTCAGCAGGGCCAAGGGTAGAGCCTGATTCTCTCAACCACTGCCTGGTTCTGCTGGCCACCAAGCACCACAGCTTCCCATCATATACTTCAAGAGGAAGAGCCAGAACAGTTCTCCAGCTGAGTGAGCAAAGATTTAGTAGCAACTGGGATGCCCCTGCTCCCCACCTCACAGTGTAGCATGTGCACGTTCATTCTCTGTACAAATGTTGTCCGTTTCAACCGCTATCAAACTGAGTCTCTCTGGTAAGTGCAAACATTATGTTTCCTGCCTTTCCCCCACTTTCATACAGAGCTACAGTGACAGGGTGCACAGTTCAAATGCTCCAGTGGATGCTCACAAGTCAGGAGAGGCTTGGCCATCTGGCTTGCTACTTTCAGGAGGGAGAGGGGAGCATGTACAGCGATGCCCAGGCTCCTGCTCATGCAGAGGCAGTGCTGCTGCCCACCCTGCGTGGCATCTCGGCATCTCTGGCAGAGCCAGGGAAAGGACAAGGAGGAATAGAGTAGAGAATGGATGGCACACAGATTTAGTGACCCCCAGGCCCTCACCTCCTCAGCAGTCAGTTCAAGGAGGAGAGGTGGGGTTTGGAAAAATAAGAATGCACCAGCCCCGAGTCCCTGCCTTCACTGCAGTCAGTTTACACAGCAATGAAATCCCACTGGACTTCGTCAACCAAGTAGATTTGTGATGAGAGCTATTAGGGCTATGGAGCAGCCTCCTACAAAGCAATAAAAATGCCCTGCTCCCAAGGTAATCTGGTAGAACAATTTTAAATGAAGCACTCGTGGGTGGATGTGTTTGTAGCTGTGCCTCCTTTATTCAAAAATTGCCCCTACTCAGTCACTGAGGTGCAACAGGGCAAAACCTTTATAAGTCACTTCTATCCTGAAAACCCACTACAGAGCCTGGTATATCTTGTTCAAATGTACTTGGACTCCTCCCAGCACCAGGCAGAAGGACTCTCAGAAGCATGTGATAGAGGATTTTAGTGTCAAAATAACTAAGGGGTATTAAGGAATTTATCTTGGCTAAATGACATATGTTTCAATTTGCATGAGGCGAAGGACTATTCCATTTAAGCTCTTATGCAGATGATTTCTGCTCCTGTTCACCTGGATATAACCATGTCTTTTCAGAGAAAATGCAGGGGTCACTCTGAAACAAACTTTCTGTTCAATTCTCCTCAGAAGAAAAAAAAAGTAGTTAAAGTTTACCTTTTAAATTTTTTCAAGTCTCCAGTTATCTTCTTTTAGTGATGTAATACCTCTTTGGATTTTCCTGTGGGCTGAATGCATTAGTTAGTCCATATCAAAAGGACTAAATTTAAATTCCAGAATAATCTTCCATCTGCAGGAAGTTGAAATTAAATATTATATCCAAGTTCTTGTTTATAGGCTCAGGGGAAATGTGCGCATATGTATATATATTTATACATATATAAACCCAAGAATTTGTTGTTACTATAATCGAAATCTTAACAGTGTAATCCAAGAATAACACTCCAGATTTGACTATAACATAGGAAGAATACTTCTGTACATTAAAAAAGCCCTCCACAGTAGTAAGAATGCATTTTAAAACTTTTCAGTTTCCACCAGTTTCCTGCTTCTATGCTCACCCTTCCACAGGTCTTCTGTCTCTTGATGGTGGTAGTTTCTATCTGATGGGAGGGGATGGTGTGTTGTTAGCATGTGGAGTCGATCACCAGAAAAATATGATGTTGATGTTGATGGTTTCCTCTTCCTCGCTCCTTTTGGGGTCTATTTTATAGGTCTGTTTTTATACCTTGCTCATTTTTCATTGGTCTGCAACTCCAGTTACATCCAAATGCATTATGTATGGTGCATTTTACATAAACTAGATACTTGTTCCTTCTTCTCTTTGTTACCTAAAGTAACTGGTTTTGTCCAGGTTCAGAACACTTGTCCAACCGCATTTCTTCACTGGCTGTCGCTGAGTGGTTTATAGCCATGCGGCTTCCAGTGCCAGCCTGTGCCCCACCTCTTGACCCATCCCATACCTGTATGTCCTAGTTAGAACAGCTGGGCCCAGTTCATCACTGGATGGGTGTAACCCAGAACTGTGTATTCTATAGCCTTCCATGCCATTTCCCAGAAACTGTTGTCAATAGACTATTCGCACCCTCTGCCCAGAGCAACCTGACTCATCAAGCTACAAATTAGGTCCTAAGAGGCCTGCAAGATAGAAGGGTGTTTTTGTCCTCACACCCATTGAGGAACCCCCCACCCTGAGGGAAGTACTGAGCATTCCTGCCTGAACTGAAGAATGTATAATCTTGGAGTCTTGGAACTTTTGGAACCCCTCCTGGGATCCAGAGGAAGACTGCAGACCACCACTCTCAGCCAAACTGCAGACCACCACTCTCAACCAGACTGCAGACCACCACCCTCGACCAGACTGCAATCACCACTCTTGACCAGACTGCAACAGCACTCTCACCAACAGGTTTTCCCTCTCTCCCTTTACTTTGGACTCAGGAGGCCCAAAGAACACCACTCTGTTCATACCCCAGGGTGCTGGGTTATACATTTGGGTTTTGTGGGTTAAAACCAATTGTTTGTCTGTATAATCGTACTTATTGTATTATTTTATTAAATTGTTATTCTGACTTATAATCTCTCTTTTGGGTTGAGTTCATTTTCCCCTGATGGTTTACCTTTAACCCAGCACACCGTACTTCTCTAAACCTCTTCATGCCTACAAAGCTGACAGAGATCCACCTGCTGCACAGCCCTGCTGCTGCTGTCCAGGAATTTTTGGCTCAGTATTGTTCTTCACTGTCACAAAAATCTTGGAAGACTGAACACAAAGACAGGGAGCTTTTTCTTCTAAATCCCTGTGGTTGTCATTCCTCCTACCTGCTGTCTGCCACCTCTAATTAAAGTGCAAGGACCATGTCATGAGGATGGTGAAGTTGTATCCAGACTGCAAAATTTGTTTTCTAGCCCTGTCACCAACTTACCAACCGATGTCAAGCAAAAATACAGTCCGTGCCCTTTGTTTTTCCTCTTGTAAAGGAAGGATGGAATCGCTTGTATTATTTCTGCAGAAATTTTGGAGGAAGGACAGATAATGTATTGACCCAGGTTTACAGATGAGCTCTGACAACACAGTGAAGGAAGTGGCTAAACCATAGTCATTCTCTGACCAGTTTTTCACTGGTTGTGATTCTGGGGATCACCAAATGGCAAGTTTAAGTAGTGCCTAAGGGATTATCCACCTGCAGGGGGTGGTGAAAACACAGTGATTCCCCACTTTTCCCATATCCTTCATATGCTCAGTGCCAGGGATAGTGTGAAGGATGACCTGATCCATGAGACCTGTGCCAGCTGAGTGTGGAGAACTCAGCAGTCAGGTACAGATCCTCTCTGGCAGGACAACAGGATGAAGAAGGTCTGATTTTCCTTCAGAGTTTGTAATAACAGCAATAAGAGGAGACATCTCTCTTGCAGCTTGCCTCCCAGAGCGAGACTTTCTTGCTGAGATTCTCATCCTAATTCACTGCTTCATGCCTCCTGGGCTGCAACTACAGAAGCATGCCATTGTGCCCAGGAACATTTCCAGTGCACGGCTTCTGGCTCCATTATTAGAAAATTGTGCATTATCTACTGGTGTGTGACTTGTGTGTTAAAAGTCACCCACGGGGCTCTGTCCCCTGTGCACACAGGGGGGTGCAGCCTTTCGTTACTAAGATCCAGCACTTTGTTTCAAGCTGCTGCAGACCACGTTTCCTTTCCATCCCTGTGTCATGCTGCCCACTGCACTCCAGACAAAATACTGTGTACCAAAGAGCTGCTTCTGCTCACAGTGGTGCAAATGGGCTGGTAGTCTTGCTGGGGATTGATGGATATTCCAGGGTGGGTGAAAGCAGAATTCAGCTTTCTAGTTCTCTGACACATCTCCTGCAGTAAGCACAAAAAATACCATAATACAAGCAATTATGTTTCCTACATCTTACCTTTCAGCATTAGGTATAGTTATGGACCTGGATGCAGCTCCGTATTCCAAATCGGGATTGTAAATTTTGCCTTTTCGGCACAGCTGACAATAGGTATCAGAAAAAAATAACAAAAGTACAACAAAATTAGAACTATTCCTTCACCTATTCTCTGCTGGAAGATTTCTTCTCTTTAGTTGTTGCAGAGCCAGAGAAAGAGCAGACTGATGATTGTATTTCTTTTTCGGCAATTGGCCCTCCAAAGGCGGCACCCTTTCCCTTCTCCTTTTCTGGCTTGGGAGATTGCTCCTTCCTGTGCATTCATCTTCAGTTTTTGTCCTGCTTGGCAGAAGCAGCCAGTTCCCTGTATGGCTCTGTCGATCTGAAGTAGTATCACAGTGATATGGTACTCCCTTAGCTTCACAGAATCACAGAATCATTTAGGTTGGAAAAGACCTCTGGGATCATCGAGTCCAACCTATGACTGAACACCACCTTGCCAATTAGACCACGGCACTAAGTGCCATGTCCAGTCATTTCTTGAACATCTCCAGGGATGGTGACTCCACCACCTCCCTGTGCATCCCACTCCAATGTTTAACAACCCTTTCCATGCAGAAATTCCTCCTGATATCCAATCTGAACCTCCCCTGGCACAACTTGAGACTTTGTCCTTGAGGATTGAAGGCATTCTGGGGAAATGAAGGGGAACTTTGTAAAAGAGAATAACCAAACCAAACCCATTATCATTTGTGAGAACAATAATTATTGAATCCCCTGTGAACTATTCCAACCTCTCCCTTCTTCCCCCATCTGCCAGGTTACACGTCCTAGGGGCACAAATATAGCTTGAAACAAGAAGCAACCCCAAACCGAGATGTTCTGGAGTTACCTGAGCACACACCATGTCTGTAGGAGTAGCTGGGGCAGTAGCCTAGCCTATGGGCAGCTCCTTGGGATTACCTCCAGCTACCACAGAGAATCAAGATTTCTATCAGCTGCACTGCCCACTGCATGGCAAATGCAGCATTTACCCTGTAATACCTGAGGTGGATTTTATGAGGTGTTACTTCTGTTTTGCCCAGGAACAAACCCAGAAAGGTAGCTACAAGTGAGCCCTGAAGATAAATGTCTTCTCCCAGCTGTGAAGGAAAGTTCTGCATTGCCTGCTGCTCAGTCAGGGAGGACATAACCACATAGGGCCTGTGCAACTACATGTTCCTCAAAGAGCAGCAGAATCTCCCCCCGAGCTTCTGGGTCTTTGAGGACCTGCCCAGACTCTGTCTTCCCCACCAACTTCACCCCTGGAAGGGAATTAGACAGTGCTTCTCCAGCTGAGCTGGCTCTGCCCTGTGTGTTTAGTCTTTTCACTCTGTCAGAGCTGGATTAACCCTCCTGCTCATCTGGACAAGCTGATTAGTTAAAGAACTTGTTTCATCCCTCCCTAGGGCTTTATTTTTCATCTGTCATTTTCCTCTTTATTACCACAGTAAGCTTCTGCCTCTCCAGCTCTTTCCATACTTCCCACTCACTGTCCCCTCCAGTTCCCGGCTAACAGCCCTTGCCAGCCTTTCCCAGCTGGGGGGAGGGTTCAGGGCCTTCCCATTCACCTCAGTGTAATATGTCCCCATATCCTTTCACCTCCTTCCTTCAGATGTTCCCTTTCATATGAGTTATCTCTAGTTTTTTCCTTCTTTAAGCCCTTCTGTTTCATCCCCCTGGGTCCACGTTGGTCCCATGCACAGCGCTATGCTTGAAGACTCTGGTGCTCCTGCACATTCAAACACAACTGAAGGCAGTCTGGGAGTCTTTTCTCACCATGCATGGTAGTCCTGGGTCAGGAGTCAAGGAGGAAACTGTATGCAGGTAGCTGTCCTACAGAATGCTTGCACATTGGTGCTTTTTTCTGGCCAAAAGGAGCTTTGGAACATGAAATGGAGATTCCAGGACCTTTCTCATCAGAAAGAGAAGCACTGGACCTGAAAGCCTTTCTCACCCTTTTGTGTGCCTAGCAACACCACCCCCTGAGCTGCCTTACTCGTCTCAGCAGTTTGAACATGACCTTATTTCTCCTTCTTGGCTCTGTCTAGGTTGCTGGTTACCTGATCCTGACCATTGGTCCCTGCTCTTTCCATCTCTTTTCTCTGCTGTTATCCTTCCAAGGGTCCCTACACATCCTTCTCCATCTGTGAGCAATACAGACAAACCCTCCAAACAGTGGGCAAGTGAAATGTATTTTTAGGGAAAAAAAAAAAAAGAAAAAAGCAAAAAGAGCCTATAATTATGCTGCCCCTGTGGCTGCCAGCAACAGCCCTGATTGCTTTGATTGTACACTGTGACCCCTTTTGCCATGCTCCATCTGTTTATTTTTTACAGTCTGAATTTGCAGCAGCAAAAAGACCGTGTCTTCTTATTTGTATCTACAGGGTCCCCTGTGCAATCTGCCCCTGTTCTGACCAGGGCCTTGCTCTACAGCACAGATAAGGAAGAATAACAATGAAGACATGAAGAGTGGGACCTGCAGCCAGCAGCACAGCCCTACTTTTGGGAGCAGAATAAGACAGTTAAGAAAAAGATTTTCAAATAATCCAAATGAAGAATACAAGGGAATAAATATTTAATTCTCGATCATGCAGCTTCATCCTCTCTAATAATCCCTAATGCTTCTACAGTGTCTTTCAGAAGAGAGCAGTGCATAAAGGGCAGATGGAAAGTGTGGCTCTGACAGGCAAAAATCCTCCCTCTTCTCCCAGTGGAGTGGTGAGTGTGCAGCTAGATCCAAGACATGAGGGAGTCCTTCCAGTGGCAGCCATACCTGTAACCCTGTGGAGCTCTGTTGGAAGGATATATTCTGCTTAAACTCTAGCTGTGGCTATATTTTCTATTCTTACTCCCCTTGACTCCACAGGCAGTATCATCCAGAGATTATGGATTTAGAATACAGTAATGCTCTGTTTAAAATTGAATAAAACCAGTTCACACTTTTTGCAACATAGTTCCATGTTCCCTTCTGTCTGGGAGCTCAGCAAGTATTCTTCATGTGGAGAGAGGGTGCACTGACCATAGATTTCCTGCAAAAAACCTCCGCAGTCCACAGACAATTTCTCTGCCTTCCTCTCACCCAGGCATTTTCAGGTGTCAGGCTCCACTCAGAAATTCCCAGCACAGACAAGTGCCAGTATGACAAATACTGGTGTCCAGTCTGGGTCAAGGGGAGTCTAGGACAGTGAGAAGGGACAGACGGATTGCTGGTGGATTGGACTATCCAGAGGGAGAGAAGGACAGGCAGAAGGGCTGTGTGTGCCTGTTGGAGGATGCAGGAGCCAGCACCTGGGGTACATACTGGGTATTTTGGAGTGGGAGTACTTTGTCTCTGTGTGTGCAGAAAGAGAAGGATTTCAGCAGTCTGGTTTTCAAACCTTTTTCCACTTGTCTGATTAACAGTTGTGATTATAAGCCAGAATTATCAAGCCATGCTCATACTGGGCAGGTAATATCTGTGCACAAATGGAGACATATATGTATAGTAGGGAACAGGCTACCTTCAGAGTGTCTGCAGCCTTCTTCCCTAAGTGCGAACTTGGTCTAGTTTTCTTCTTAGTAGTCCGGAGGTAGCTGCAAGCAACTGGAGGGAGAGGGTGAGATGTTACCAACAAGCTGCATCCCTGTTTCTGAGAGTACATAAGTGTATTTGAGTGAAAACAAATCCCAGTGGCAAAGGATGGATCCAGATAAAATCTCATTCTGGGACCCGATATGTTTGGTGGGGATGGTGTTAACTTCCAGAAACTTGGACAAGGAATCACATTCCCTTCACAAATTCTCTGGATTACATAACTCTTTTTAATTTTCTACAAAATAAAACATGCAAATGGAGAAAGCACTGGCTTTGTAAGGTGTTCTTAAGGTGGTTTTACACAACTCAGTTTCAGGTCCTGCCTCCCAAGAGGAAAAGAGGATGGCATTTCGGAAAGACATTTTTCCCCAGTAGTTCCATGTGACCATGAGTACAGTACTGCATAGTGGCAACCTTGGGAGGAGAAAGGAGCAAATTAAAGAACTGCTGAATTATCCAGGTTTGAAGTGACCTTCCAACTCCTGCTGGCCAACTTCAAAGCTGAGTTGGGTTACTCTGGGTCTTGTGCAGATGAGTTTTGAACATTTTTAAGGATGGAGATCCCACAACCTCTCTGGGCACCTCTATCGTGATCACCCTCGTGGTGAAAAATTTCTTCCTTATGTTCATCTGGAATTTTCCATGCTGCAACGTGTGATAACTGCCTTGTACCTTTTCACCTCTGGGAAGAGCATCTTCACTGTCAACCCTTTTAGGCAGTAGAAAACAGGATTTAGATCTCCTCTTTGCTTTCCCTACTTAAGACTAAACAAATTGATTTCCTTCGGCCTCTCTCTGTACTCTGTGCTGCAGCTCCCAACCATCCTGGTAGCCCTGTACTGGACTCCCTCTAGTTTGCCAAGATCTTTCTTTTACAGAGCAATCCCAGACTGGACACTGGACACCAGATATGTCCTCATGAGTGCCAAACAGAGGGGCTAATCACTTCCTCATTCTGATAGTCATCTCAGCTTTCCAGATCTGCCACTAATAAATGCACATCATGGATGTATCCTCTGCAGTTCTGTGCTATGCATTGCATACATATTGGAAAAACTTACTGCTGAGTGTCAGACAAAATTTCCTTTTATACTAAAAAATGAAAACATTTGAAATAATTAGTCTTTGAAAATTATAGAGAGGGAAGAGATTTTAAATGTTCAGTAACATTTAAGGGCAAATTGTGTGTATGCTTGTAGGATGTAAATGAGTAGGTGGCTGAGTGGGTATCAGTGACACTAGAAAGGAATTCTTGATGATTTTTAAAATAAAAACATTAAGGAGCTAGCAGTAAGAAATAGCAATTATTACGAATCATGATCTCATTTCTAAATCTGGTATGAATTTCAGGCTCTGCAGTTATTACATTTTGAATAAATAGCAATTAACATCTAAGGCTTTTCTACTTCTTTTCTATTTTTTTTTTTAAACTTCTGGATAACAGACAAACTTCAGCCATTCTAAAATCCAAATACCTCTGAAGAGAATGTCAAGACCTCTACATCTCCACTAATGGAAGAAAAAAAATCCAAGCCATGTTATCTGACTCTGAGATTTTGCTTTATCTTCCTGGACTGACATGCACTGACCACTTGTAGGTTGTCACTTATTGCAGTGTCAAATGCCTGCAAATCTCATACTGACTTTGCAGCTGATTTGTATTTCAGCTTCTTGTTCTAGTGCCTCTCTACCAAGTTTAGACTTTTCCCCCCCTTGCTTGTACAATAAGACCCATAGCAAAGTTTTGTAGACCATGTTCCATTGTCAGTGACATCCGAGCAATTCCACTTTCTGCCAATTCACTGACAGTGATACAGGTGAATAGGCTGAGTCTCCAAATTGTGCCTGAAGCAGCAAATTGTGGGATACCTTCCCCCCACCACTGGCATGTGTGAAAGTGCAGTGCGTAGATGAAGCTTGGAGACCTGGAGCTTCAGGTCCCCCTTCCAGGTCTGTGTTACTGGTGTAGGAGACATAACATTGAAAAACAATGAAAATGTAGTTATCAAAGAAAACAAACCTAATTCTCAGGTGGTACCATGTCCTTTCACTGGAAAATCTTTCCTGAACCATCTTCTTCCCCTAATGTCTCCAGTCAGTATGTGTAACATCTACAATTTGAAAAAAAGCCTTGAACGTGAGATGAAACATCCACATCAATGAATTAAACCATTCTTTTCCATTTATGAGTTCCTTAAAAAAATTCCAGAGTAAGTGTTATTTATTTCCTTTAGAACAAATGTAAGACAACTGATCATATTCAGTTTTCTCTGATATCATCTGAAAGTCCTGTGGGAGCAGTCCGTGGACTTGCAGGAATCTGCAGAGCTCAGACTGAAAACTATTGCAGTGATGTATACAGAATGAATACACAGCCTGCACAGCAGCAGTTGGACTGGTATTCAGCAAGGTATGAAAGCTTCTGAATAGACAAAATACTTCACTGTTAACCCCCGTTTAATAGAAAGTGCTGTTGCTGGAGGACTGATGTGAGTATCGCTTCTGAAGAAGAAGCAATACTACAGCCCACTTGATCCTGAAACATACTAAGCTTACTAAACAAGTGGTGCAAATAGTCTGGGACTGTGTGCTGCCTGTTTTATGGGAACTACAAAGGATCTTCTACCCCTTTCCTTGGGAGACTATTCCACAGCCAGATAGGTGCTCAGTCAAGATTTGCCTTTGGACTCCAATGCAGTTTGCTGTTATTTTATCTCCCCGCCCCTCTTTCACATTTTATCTCCATGTGTACTTTTCAAACCTTCTCTGAAGCAAGCTGGAGTGTGTGCAATGAGTGTGACAGAGTGTGGCACAAACTCCACTTGTCCTTTTTCCTGTACTCTCACTTGACTCCACATTACCCTCCACTGGGCACAGTGGGGAATCTGGACAAAAGAAGTTTCTTGGAAAGTTTCCTCTCTGCAAGTGCAGGGGTTTCCTACAGGGACACACCCTCTGCTGTGGTTTCCAGGGGGCAGAAGCAGGGAGATGAGTGGCTTTTCTGAATCTCTAATTCATAGCCATTAGCAGAGGTCACTTTCAAATGCTTCTCCCTTAATGAAACACTGGCTGTTCCTTGCTGGTGTTTCATTAAATCACAAGCTGGAGCAGGCAAAGATGCACTGGAATGAAAACGGGGAGAGTGGGGCACCAGCTGGATGCCCTTGCGGTCCTGTAGGACCTCTCCTGTCTCCTGCAACTGGAATCCTCACCCAGCTCACAAAAGAGTAAAGAATTATTTTTTTTTGTGATGAGGGTTTTTGTTGTTGTTGTCTTCTTTTCCCAGTGCCGTGCCCATCGTTCCAAAGAGAGGAGTGAATATTTGATTGCAGTAATTAGTTAATCAGTAACTGGCATAATTTTTTCCCCTGATTAATGCTTTGAATAATCATTGCAGCCCTATCTGTAGGCAGTCCTGTTATCAGAGTCACTTTGAAATGATAGATCTGCATCCTTACAGATAAAATTAGACAGGTCAGATGCTCCACCCTCCAAAAACTACTCTTTCATTGAAATTGGCCAAGGGAAAAGAGAGATCAAAAATGCATTCTCTTCTCTCAGATCACTCATTTACACTTCTCTGGAAGCACCATTCTGGAAGAACTTGGGGAATGAGTCCACATGGAAAATCTCAAGTACACAGGGCAGATGGAGGCACAGGATGGGCCTTCCAGGAGATGAGGACCAGGAAAAACATTCATACAAAGACTAATCTGTCTCTGTCCCTAGTGCTTATTTCATTGCTCCATGGGAATGCTGAAACAGAGGACCACCTGCTGATCTGAGGATAGGGCAACCTCAGTATGAACTCTGTGTGTTTATACATATATATACAGTACATGTATATAAATAAAAATATTTTTTAGATGTAGATTATATTTTTGTGTATATAATGCATGCTTTATATGTTTTATCGCTAGGCCCTGGCAGATGAACCTCAGGATTAAAGGGTGGGTCCAGTTCTGCACTTGCTGCGTCTCACCTAAAAAATCCATTGCGCAGGCTCAAATGTTATCCACATTTGTAAAGCCCTGTGGATGGATGGATATGTTTTATGCATATAAAACTTGCATGCATAAGATTAACTTCATAGAAAGAAAAGGATGTGATCCTTTCCATCCTGCAGGAGCTAGAGCAATTCCTAAAGCAGTGGTGAAGTTCAAAGTCAGCCTTGCTTTGGAGGGATAAATAGTGTAATTAAAAAAAATTTTCTGCAACAAATTATTAATTCTGAAAAACTGAATCCCTCCAGAACACCCAAGCCTCAGAATGGTGTCTTGGTTTCTAAGTGGATTTCTAAGAGAAATGTGAGAGAGACAGTTCACGTTAATGTATGCAATGCTTGGAATGCTTAGCACAAGACAGTGCTTGATGGGAAGGGCCAAACATTCAAAACCATGGCCTCTCCAACTGAATTTGAAAATCTGGACCCAAGCTTTACTCATCCCTGGTCAGTGCTGTATTCTGCACAGGAGCTATTTTGAGTGCCACTCCCAGTCTGTCACCACAAAACATGAAAAAATGGAAGTTTTCCTTTCTTTTTTTTTTTTTTTTTTCTCATGTGAAACAGGGATATTCCAAAATCCTGAAGGTGCTAGGAGAATGGTATCTCATTTCCTGACAGCTCCACCTTAACCACCTTCTCCCAAAAGTGGTAACATCAGCAGTTGTGACAATCATCAGATCACAAAACTCAGATTAAAAAGACAGAGGGTATTTTCCCAAGGTACATTACTGCTTTTTTGACAGAACACTATTTATTTTTATCAGCCATTATAAGGTATCAATAGCAACCATGAGAGACTAATGATCCTTGTTGTGCTCCTTACCAGTGGCCAGGCAAAGAGATCACGATCTGCTGCCATTTTTACTAGAAGAGCCAGTAGATATGAACAGCATGTGGAGAAAATGCCCCCTCTGTAACTGGGGTTATCACTGCAAGGTTGAGCTGGATTGGATAAAATAGAGACGTGCCCAAGCATTCTTTCTCACATACAAGCTGAATCCTTTCCTTGAGCCAGTTTTCAAAAAACCACAACATTGATGTGTATAAGGTGGAAACCAAAGGTATTTTTAGATTAGGGGAGAAGCAGTGGATTTGTGTGTGAAGACTGACACTGCATCATTCAGAAGTGCTGGACCCAGCTACATTGTGTGACCCTGCAGACATTAGCAGCAAAGGGTTGAAACTCCTCTACGAGACTAGGATTTCCTGTAATATGCACAAAGATATATATTTAGCAATCTTACAATATGATACCATGAGTAAATCAGGAACAATGCAATAGAATTACAATCAGACCATCTTATCTTTATCTAAACTATGACCTCAGTTATGTTATAACTTAAGTAAAAAAATGTATCTGCTGGCTTCTTGGCAATGAGGCCATTTCTTATGACCTTTTGCCCGTGGAAAGCCTCAAGTCATTTGTCTTGCACCTCCAATATTTCCTGGACATTTAACTTCCACTTAGCTTACCTAATGCTGAGCTGACAAAAGCTGTCTTGGTAATGGGTACTCATATGTGCTAAACTACTACCTATACTCCTATCGTATTCCATTTCTAATGATTATTGTATAATATTTCCTACATTCTCTTATGCTTAATACTATACTTAGACTTACTAAAAGAGTCAGGATTAAATGACATGTGAACAGCTATCAAAATGGATAATACTATTCCCCTTGCATCAGGAAGACTCCCAGAGTGATACGGTCTGGCTGGCTGGTGCATTTGTAGTCATGAGAAACCAAGCAGACTGATACCTTCTCATTTCTGGCTCTGGAGAAAGGAGAGCTGCTTAGAGCTGCTTTCTGTCTGCTTAACATGTAGTGGCAACTTATAGGGATGATTAAAGTAGGATGCAAAGAATTACTAGAGACAACCCATGGACAACTCTGTCTCATTTCTGTTCTTGGAAGAGCCCGGTCATTTACTAGTAAAGCCAGTAAAAATCATGAGATTCATTCTTGCTTATAAGATTTCAAAAGCAGCTATTATATTCCAAAGACTGTTTATGCCTTCATAATTGACCTGATCCTGCCAATATAGAGATATCTGCAGAGAGGAAAAGATGATAATTCACTGATATTTACTCACTCTTATCCCAGCGGGGATTCATCATATACAGAAGGTCATGGCCTCCCTTGTCCACCTATTTAACCAAGGGAATTTCTGCCTGGAGCTGCCTGACAAACCTAGGGCTCCCAGAATGGGGAGAGCTAGGGCTGCTGTCCTATCCTTGTTGGTGGCAACTCCACAGCCCCTGGAGACTAGACTTCACTGGAAAAGCAGGGAGCAGAAGTGGTGTTAAATTTAGACCATGTTCATTTCTGCTGTCTGAAGGAAGAGTGAGCAGCTGCCTATGCCCCGGATCCCACATCTGAGCTTTCTCCCTCACGCTTGGATGCTTGGGCATACAAAAAGTCTGGGAAAGAACTGGGGGCAAAGGCAGGAAGGCTGGAGGACCTCTGTGCAATTTCGTCCCCAGGGAGAATCTCCGCAGGCTTGGATGTATTTTTAATCTGCTCCATCAGCAATAACAAACACAGTCAGAAGAAATATTAACAGGGATTTTGCTGTGTATGTATGAACTTGTTATCATGAAATGTAATCTCTCAGTCGAATTAGAGCTGTGTTCAGACATTCTCTTCACTGACCTTGGGCTCATCAAGAGAAAAACATTTTCTTTCAAAGGCAGCCTGTCACAGGCCTGTTCTTTACTCAGGCACCTGAACACTTTCCCCTTGTAACTATCTCTTCAGTCTGTTGATGGCTAACTCTGGCTGAGTCAACAAGGAAGTTCAAAACAGTGTGATATGTTTTCTTTAACATGAGATGTCCCATAAAAACCCCAGTTGAGTCTGATTAGTATCAGTGCCTTGTTGCTACCGTGCCTGAACCAAATACCAAGTCAGAAGAGTTACAGTACATACTGGATTAATTCTGCTGTCTTAGACCACCAAGAGTATCTCTTAACTGTATTCCTAACTGTTAACATTCTTAACTGATGTGTAGTTATGAACTGAAAAGCTATAGTTCACAGCAGGGCTGTGACTAAACCGCAGTGTAGAGCAGAGTGCTACCAGAATACGTGAGATGTAGTAAATTGGTGAAGTTTATTAGCTTTCTTGGGTGGAAGACACTCCTCTACTACCTAGGCATAACTCCTCAAACAATCAGTTCAGGATGCCAGACATCCTCCATCCCAAGAGTGCTTAAGGGCTCACAAGGAACTAACAGCTATAGCATCTGCTTGCTGGGCCAATGCTCCCCATGATGAATGTTTGGGGGTATTCCAACCTGACCCCAAAGCTGATGGGACAATTTCCTGATGCAAGCTGGCCGTGTCTTTGTCCAGAGCTCCAGCAGACTCATCCAAACCCACCTAGTAGAAGTTAAAGGGCAGAGTTACCAAATGACCCTGCCATGTCCTTAATGCGCCAGCATGTATAATTCATCATCCTCAGATAACCTGCAGTCCTTCCACCCTTCTGGTGACTGTATCAGCATTTGCAATGCAAAGCACTCCTTTAATTTTATTTATTGAGGGACTGATTTGCACAGCAGGGCATCACTTTGTTTATTCTCTGCAATCGTTGTTACCTTTAATGAAGACAATGAAGAATTTTAAATAATAATTATAAAATATATCCCCCTCAGTTACCCTGGCAACAAGCTGGTGCTTTTTAGCACTGCCACATATTCCATCTGTTTCTTTCTTTTAAATGACAAAACAGCTACCTCCCATACCAGCATTGCATGTAGGAGAGGAGATTCTCAGGCGGAGAAAGATAGAAGTTCCAGCTATCAAACCACTCATTTTACCTCTGTGAGGGAAAACCCCTTTCTAGGCAAGAGTGGTTTCTTTCAACCAATGCTGTCTAACAAAGTTTTCTCTACACAAAAAAAGGGTGCAGGTCTGTTAGCAGCCAAGCCTCCAGGACTTCACTCATTCCTCCAAAGAACAATAGGTACAGTGGTGAATGTCTCCCTCCCTTTCTTCCATCTGAAGCCTAATCAGACTCTATCAGATGAGTGTCCGTCAGCTTGGTGCAAGTCTAGGCCTAGATATGACTCGGCCCAGTTTGAAAGCTAGAGAGTAAGTGCATTCTTGTGATACTGCAAGAGAGATATCACAACAAGATACTTTCCAATAGATTTGTGGGGTGTGGATTAGAGGTTAATAAAATATAATAAAATTATTATTTTTCTAGCCTCAAAGTTTCTGTCACTACTCTCCCACATAGATTTCCTGGTTTGACTTTTTTCTCTTCCTCTCTTTTTCAGACTCTGTTTTGGGGTTTACCCCAGCTCATTCCCATTCCCAGAAATTTCTTAGCTCTCTAAAATGAACTCTGATCTTCTCTCTTCCCTTGTTGGCAGACAAACCCTCTCCCCACAAAGACTGGCTGTCTGCCACTGCTCAGATGTATGTCACACCTGCCTCCTGCTTAGCATCTGACTCACAGATGGAATCATTTGTTGTATGAAGTCTCCATCTGCAAGATTTTGCTCTTACTTTTAAGGATATAAAGCCAGAGCAATTCTCCCCAATTTGCTGGAGATACTCTGCCTCTTATGCTTGCATTACCAAGACCACAACTATGCTCAAATGTTCCTCTTGGTCTTGCAAGTGATGTTCCACAGAGAAACGTCAATGGACAAAACTGAATGCTTAGAAAGAAAACTGTGAAGTGACCTTACATGCGCAGCAAAAACAAGCCTTATTTTCAGAAGCATCTTCAGGATCAAAGAGTTTGCAGTCTTTCTTTCCAGCTTCTAGGATTGGTTTTGATTTGGTTTGGGTTTTGGTTTTTCCACCGTATTATCTAAATGTTTCCTGCAGTTTTCTGCCTTCTTTGTCAGTAGATTTTGCTTTTTTTCATCTTGTGCCCCAGTGTTTCTCCCAGAGTCCAGTTTAATCACTCAGAATTTTACTTTCATGTAGGTTGCATACTGTTCTGGGGTTTTGCCTTTTCTCATACAATCAGTTTATTGGTTCCTTCTGTCTTTCCAAATAAGCAGCAAATTGCAGTTGGCGGGTGGAAGGGGACGCTGGAAAGCGTTCTGGGAGTTCACCCAGTGATGGAGCAGCAACACTGACCAAGCCTAAAATGAGAGCCAGCCTGTGGCCAGGAGAGGTTAGTGCCTTTAACCTCTGCATATGTGTATCCTGGCTAGAGCCAAGTCTCATCTTGACCACTACTAATGGACACTGGAAAACCATCATGATGGCAGTCTCTACTTTGGAAAGATTCAGGGATGAACAGCAAAGAAACGGGACAGTCAATAGCAAGGGTCCATCTGCAGGAAAGTCTGGAGGTCAAAGCCTGGAGTAGAAGGTGCTGTACCACTGACTGAGGTTGTCCCAGGACATAAATAACAGAACAGGCACCTGGTGGAGCTGAAGGGACAACTGTGTAGTGGTTGCAATGCAGAGAACTCTGACACTCAGACTGGTCTGAGTGGAGAGTGAATAACAAGGTCTAGGTAAGGACACACAATAAAGGACAGCTGAGGAAGAACTAAAAGAATAGTAGATGTTGTTAGCACCAAAATCTGGAGGTCACCAGGATCATGGCATATCTACAGGTAGTTTCTCAAGAAACCTGGAAAAAACTCTGAAAAAAATAAAGAACAAACTAAAAAAAGGGATACAACTTCCTTATTTTGTTTTTGGTGTTCTAGCCCTGAAAAATGTCACTGCAGAGGCAGAAATATCACTAGCCTTTCTCTATTACACAGAGGCTGAGATGCTCCCTCTCTCCTTCTTTTCTCCTCATCTTCATCCATAAAGAGGAGATGCTGTTTCCTTGAGAAACCAGAGACTTAGAAGAGCAGCAGGGATGTTTGCCTGTAACCTGGTGAGCCATGGAGCTCAGACTGAGGACTAGTGAAGCTGCCCAGTCCAGCATGGGATGAGTGGAAGAGAGCTCCTCAGTAAAGCACTGCGCTATGTTGGAGGAGAAACAGAAGGGCTATGTGGCCTTTTAAAAAGGATAGAAGAACTCCTTGACAAGCAGTAGAAGATGGAAAAACTGGACTGTTCTAAGGGCAATGTACAGTCTCTGAATGATAAACTACCAGAAATGTGGTTGATATCAACCTTTAGAGATGCTGTGATGAAAGGGCAGAAGGGGAAAACATCCTCTGTACTATCACTCCTGAGCCAGGAGTGCTTGGGGTGGAAATGCCACCCTCCTGCCTTGGGCCTGCTGTTTCGTAGTTGTCCATTACTGGGGATTTTATCCTTCATCCTGAGATGTCCCTTTGTGTCCATTGCAATAAACAGGGCCCTGGAGCCAGATGGTCCCACTAGCAGTCCTGATGCTGGCAAGACAAGAGCACAGCACTTGGCGCTTTACTACCTCCTCCTTTACATTGTGTATAACTGATGGTTGTGGTGTTAAAAAAGGACAAATATGATAAGTAGCCACGGAAAAGAAATCCATGTAGATGGATATTCTACTGTAAACCATATGTCTCTGTCCAGGGCTACTGTAGAGTTGTTACTGAAAACAGCAGGGTAATAAAAAGCAAGATTTCCTACATTTTCAATAATGTTTTCTGACCACGTGTAATGTCAAGTGTTGAGAGACTGGCCAGAATTTCAGCCCTGGAGGCTAGACAAAACCTCCTCATGTCACGCCTTCTGGGATCTTTCGCTAAGGGGAGGGAACCATTGCTGTCAGCCAGTGCTTGCCTGGCACCAGGCCCTCTTCCTCCTTCTGGTGGTGAATCTGCACCTCCGAAAGAAGCCAGTTTTCACTGCAGTCCTGGTGATCATAAAGCTAAAGGTGTTGGCCCTTGACATTAGCTCTGCAAGGACAGAAATACTACTCAGAGGAAGAACACATGCACAATCTGAGGAAAATGCAGAATACTAGTGCCAGTAAAGAGTTAAATCCCCAGTTTTCCAGGATTCGTGGTGACAGAGACAACTCACCAAATTACTTTCTCACCTCACTGATGAGGATATCCTATGCAGAATAGCATCTGGACATCCATTTACCAAACTCCACTCATGGCTAGGCATATCAGTGCAGGTATTCCTTTGCAGATCTTCCTCTACTCCCCTCAGAATGACCTGCCTTTGCTGTCTGAAAGCTAGTCCAGCTAATTATCCACCTCAATTAACATTCATATAGAGAGGATTTACCAGAGGCATTTCTGCTCTAACAATGCTCTGACCATCAGCTTTCACTCTATAATCTGTAACAGCTGTCATTGTCAAGTTTTCCCTCTATGTTGGTTCTCTGAATTCCTTGATTTATACTTTCTGCAGCAAAAACTTACAGGATGAAAGCTAAAAGTGCTTAGGCAAGCAAGGACTGAGATCAATGAAATCAAGGGTTTGGTACTCCCAGGTGAGGAGCAAGACAGGAGTAAACGTGATATGTTCTAAGTTAGAAGCAGTTCTATCCCATTACCTGCATCCAGGTAAGTGAGCAGTTAACTGTTGCCCCTAATAACAAATGCTTTCTGCAACTGAAAATAAATAATTTTTTATCTTACACAATTGAAATCCAAGGTAATAGTGGTTTATTGCCCTGTCAAAAAGAACACTATGGGTAGGGAATCCATACAAATGGAAATAGTCGTAGAGTCATTTCGTCCTCTACCCGAGTAGATGGAATAAAGAGACCTTGCTCCCTTGGAGCTCTGGCTCTTGGGAATTGGCAAGCTGGGAAGATTGCCTTTTCACTAGCAACTGTGGTTGTAATAGGGGTTTTCAGTTGGATTTCTGCCCCACTGGGTTTGTAGAAGTGAAGCGTTGCAAGAGAAAAGAGCGTTTGCAATCCCTCCTCCCAAGCCTTATCATCTTCTCTTAACTGCTAAGAGGAGCTGAAGGATTTGTTCCCCTGCCCATCTTCCCTGAGCTATTTTTCATAGTGGATTGAGAAAGGCTTAAATGTTACAGATGGCTGAAAATCTTGTGGCATCAGCATGGAATGGCTGTTTCTGTTCATGCTAAGAGCCCAAAATGAGCAGCAGCAGCAACATGCCACTGTGAGCCTCGCTCTGGTCACTTTAGTGTCTATCAGAAGAAAAAAATGAACAAATATATCTGATAGCAAACACCATCCAAGGCCTTTTTGGCACAAATTTGCCACTTTCTAAAGTCTGGTTTGGCTACCTCAGTGATAGCAAAGTGACTCATCCAGACAGTTGCCAGCATTGTTAATGTGTTTTTTAGCAAAGATGAACCTAACTATAGGATATTTGTGTGTTATAGCAAACTTCCAAAGCCTCTTGTGTTTTAGACCACTTGGCTACCAGGTCCCATTAACTTAGCTCTCTACGACAGCTGGGAGCCCACATGCTAGTGTCACCTAGGCTTTTCTTCACTGATTGGTTTTGGAGCAGCATTAAAGGTGACCAACATCTGACTCACTGCTTTCTGTCTGTTAACCAAAGCAGGAGATGAATGTTCAGCATCCTATATGTGTGTACGTTGCTTGAAAGGCTTCCCAGTCTTGCTTAAACAAGTTCTTCCTTATGCATGGTCTCTTCAGGACCCGTTTCCTTTTTTCCTATTTCCTCCTTCTGTTAGAATGTAGCTGACTCTGGTAGGATGAGAAACCAGCACGGCAAGCTGATTTTCCTTCTCACATCAGTGAATGCAGATGCTTGGTGCAAGAGCACCTGTAACTGAAACCCATCACTGGAGCCATGGAACACTCTGCTCCCCATCCTCCTCCATGCAAGAAAGGTATTTGCCAGTAGACATTTCCACACACATGTGCGTCACATCTACGGTCTTCTCTGTAACAAAGTGTGTAAGGAGGTGTTCAGCCAGACCTGTGTTTGAATTGTTTATCTAACAGCAGAAAAAGTGATCTTTTTAAAATAAAAGTATTCATATTTCAAGAGAGGCATTTGTTGTAGACAGATTTCAGGGTGTTTCTGAGCTGTTGAGCTTGGCTAAAATTATTAAATGAGAGGTTCTAAAACTCACTTTCCATGTTTTTCTGCAGATATGTTTTTAGCATCAACCATGATTATGCCTTGGACTGGTATCCTAGGAAAGCAGATGGGGCTTCCTGGCATCGGGTTTCCTAGGCTTTTGACTGTTGGAGTCTACTGCATCCTGTTGTAAGGGGAATGTATTTTGCAGTGCCATAACAGGATTCTATCTATTTCCAAATATAGTGGTTTCCTCCTAATTCTCAGACATGAGGTACTGCCAGGAATGGCTCAGCCTGACACCATTTTACTACAATGGACATGTGAAAATAGCCTGATTTCTGCATTGAGTCTCCAAGCCAGAAATTAATTGAGCCAAGAACAAATAAGTAATTCCTTATGTATTCCTCAGTTGAGGTTTGCTGCTGTTGTCAGGTCATAACAGCTTGGGGAGGGGAATTGCTCTCCATGCCTCAAAGAAAATATTACTCACTGTTACAGGAAATTAATAAAAGGCAGGATTCCTTTTCCTCTGGGAAAAGGACATCTCCCCCTCTTTGTAATTTACACTAGTGTTTTGTAATCTCTGTCTCTTAAGTAAAGGTGGTTGAACTATAACTACTACCTTTAAAAACAGTGGAAATCTTCAGATGCATGATTTCCTTGGAGTTTTCTCTCCCATCTGACCCCATAGTGGTTATCCTATGGGGAAGCTGTAAAGGTCACATGCAGGCACAAATGCAGGGACAATGTGCCTGGAAGCACTGAGCTTGTGAGCTGAACCCGTAAGTTTCCATGTGGAAGCACTGGGGAGTTAGTGTCCTACAGAACACTATTTCATCACTAAAGCCATGGAATCTGCACCACAATCTCCTTCTGAAGCTCTCTTTCCTCTACCATGCTGGCAACATGACCTGCTAGTACCCACAGCCCGATTTTCTCTCTTCCTTCACAGATGCTTTTGAAAAGCTCTTTATCTTGTGATTCAGACTCTGTTCACAGGAAGTTTACTCTTGGCTTTATATTTCAGGTGATTGCCAGGACATTTCCTAGCAATGTGAGCATTGCTTCTACGTAGTAAACCCTGAAAGGAGCGGCTTCTTCAGGGCTCAATCTCCTCTGTTGCAGGCTTCTTCTCTCTGACAGCTGAGGAGATTCTCCATGGTTTCTGTACAGCAGGGCAGATGTGCAGCTCAGGAGCCTGGCTTGTGTTCCACCAGCAGAGACTCATGCACTGCTAGCACTCACCTCTGGCTGGGCAGTAACCTGTGGTCATGTGCTTGAACTTGCTACAGTAAAGGGGCACTGCAAAGATGCCTCCTTGACTAAGATTGCCTTTAGGAACAGGCTAAGTTAGAGTGGTGCCTGTGGGGACACAAGGCAGTCCTGCTGCAGCAAGGGAGGTGCTCAGGCCATCCCTTCCTGCTCAGGGCTCCTCAAGATGCTCTTCTGCTTGGTGAGACAAGGGGCTGCATCAGGATTCTGCTCCATGCCTCTGTTAGTCCTCCACACACATGGCACGTGCCAACTCTTACTGCAGTGCTTTTACCTTAGTACTTTAGAGTTCTGTACTACTTTTAGTTTTAGCATTGTTTGATAAGCAACTGGCCCCTTCCAGCATGGTGTTAAGCACCACTGAAATCATTCGCAATTGGTAGAGCCTGCCAATAGAGCCTAATTTCTGCCCCCCCCCTCTTGAGACAGCTTGTGGAGAACAACAAAGTGGCTATATAGTGGCATCCACAAAAATTATGCAATAGTATAGGGCAAAAAGCAAAGTGAAAACCCGTAGTAATCTGAAGTGTTAGGGAGATTTAAAAAACGTACAATTAGACAGGCATCAATGTGGCCAGGAAACCCTGTTTAGTGCCCCATTGTCTTTAGAAAAGGACCTGAATTTTGTGCATGCAGCAAATAAAGGATTTACCAGAATATTAGCAATATCCCCATTCCTATATTAGAGAGCATTCTTGGTACAAATAGAAAGGTATTGCTTGCCACCCACGGTCTATTGCCCTTGCTACTTAGAGACCCCAAGCACTTTGCATTTTGCCAGCCACTTGGAATATATATACTAGCTATAAAATGATACTTAAAGAGTTCCTGCACTTTGTACAAATGGCTATTTATGACCTGCCATCAATGTTGTTCTACAGAGAGGCACAGGGAGGGGGGATTGATGGAGCAGTGAGCCCAATCCATCAGTCACTTTGCTACAAACTCTAAACAGATTTTAATTGTGAGGCCAGATTTACTCCAGCCATCTGTATACGAAACGTGTCTCCCCACTGAAACAGAGAAATACTTTATACTGAATGCTCTTTTGCAATGTATATATTGTGTCAATGTCAATAAAATATTTGTCACAGCAAAAATGTAAGCTTGTCTGCTGCATAACAGAGAGCCCCAGTGGAAGGCAACTTTCCCAGATTTAATGCTGACTAAACTTCTCAGTTTCACAGGAAATTAATGGGGCTGGGGAAGAGCCTTGCAATTAGAGGAACAGGGCTACAAATTCTTCCCTTGCTGTTGGCTTGCTTTATTGGAAAGATCTCAGTTCTCAGAGCAGGACTGGGCTGATGGCTGGAATTGCTGGGAGGTTTTATTTCTCCTCAGAGCAATAAAAATAAAGCCTCTGACATGACAAGCTTGCCTACACCTCCAACCCCTGTTCTGATAGAGCACCCCAGGTTGTTCCCCACCCAGAGCAGTGGATTTACTCCCACAACCCCTTTAAACCATGGCAGGGCTGTTGAGACTGCCAACATGGGAGCCAATTAGGTGGTACTACAAAGATGTTGATGCCTGTGGTCTGATATCTATCAGCTCATCTCAAATATCCCCTGAACTGCTGTAAGTGGTAGAAGCTTTTAATCACTGTTAAGCTTGACTCAGTTCAGACCATTTTCTTGAGCTATCCCGTCCTTTTGTTCACCTCACTTCCCAGATGATTAAAACTCTGTTTACTGTAAGGGGACACTATCTTCTCTAAATTTTATTCCTTTCCTCATCACTAGCCATAATACAGTTATTTCAGAAGATCCTTAGGTTAAATGACTTTCATGTAACATGCCCCTCTTTTGTGGTACACCCAATCTGCCACCTAAGATCTCCGGACAGCATCGCATAGTCACCATGCTTGAGACCTGGTATCCAGTCCTGCCACAGCTCAGCTTTTTCTGGTGCTCACAGTGGCACCACATTACACCATCCTCTCTGCGTTACCATGGACAGGCCCTCTCTGCCACTCACAGATATTTTTAAACCAGGTAGAACAGTTCTACTTTGCAATTCCTAATGCACCTGCTAATAATAAAGACAAAATTGTTCAGTACAGCCTGAAAGGTTGGTCTTCCAGACTCTTAGGAGTGGTCTGTAGGTAAGGAACATTTCCTCCACAAACAAGTGACCAGTGCATGCAGGCATCTTTTTTCTTTTCTCTGAAGGTGCAAATCCTACCAGTCCCATCTCATCCCCACTTGTATTTTTCTCCTGTGACTTTGTGGGTACCACTCACTCATCTGTGGTGGTTTTCAGTTATTCATATAGCTGATGGAACAGGACTTTAGTCTAATTAACCTGAATGGATGCTGGCATGCTAAATGTTGCTTACTCTGATTTATAGAGGACACCTCAAAAGTTTATCCTTGCAAGGCTTTTCAGAATCCCATTTGCTTTTCACTTTCTGCTGTTTGTTTTTTCCTTGGCATTTCTCTCTGATGGACAATGGAAACAGACATCTAGCTTGAAATTCAGTTTCTAGTCTCACATTTGTGTTGCAAGCTCCCAAACGGGATTTTTACTTGTTTTTGTTTCTTTCGTAATATTTTTAATGAATTGCTGTGCTATATTTTTAGTGGTCTGTGGTATTTATGGGGCAGCAAAAGCTGGACTGAAGGTGAAGCCCTAGCCTTGGTTTTTCCCCCAAAATGTTGGCCCCTGTGCAGCAGTTATATGAATCTAAAACATTCATCACAGCTTCCTGTGTGCGTGAAGGGAAGAGCACATATCGATAGTCTCTTATCTCCATTTCTGTCCAGACGTGCTTAGTATCAGGGCAGCTAACTCTTAAATCACCAGATGAACTTCTGCACCATGTGATTCAGAGAGATCTGCCAAAGAAGAAAATAGTAGGTCAGTGTCAGTGCTTCTGCGTTAACCTAGTGATGTTCATTGCACAGGCGTGAGCCTCGTCTCCTGGGTGATATTGAACAACCCAGGAATGATTCCAAACTCCTCAGGCTTTGCTCTCGCTAGGCTGGTGCACGTTTCACCCTTTTCCCATTAGTGGTTAAGTGAGACAAGGAGTATATGGATGTGAAGATGAGAAGGGATCCCAGTGAGGCAGGCAATAGTTTGGCAGTTAAATTTACCATCAAAACCATTCTAGAGCCATTTTAAGTGCACTGCATTAAACACAACTGGTAATACAAAACCAGAACAGAAATATGTCTTTGATTTGCTTGTGTTTTATTGCTCTAGTGTGTGCTCTGTAAACCACGTGAGCATTTGCATCCAGGATAAGGCATTAAATGACAGTGAAATTCAGTGGGCAATGTTCCTGCCTCTAGGCAGCAGGGTCGGAGGTCTGGATTTTCCTTCGAGCTCATACCTGCTGGTGGGAAAACAGAAAAGGGCTGGAGGGATAAGTTGCTTTTTGGAGCAAGAATTAAACAGAGAAACATTGTGAAATGCAACAGGGTGAAAATGAGGATTCACATCACTCATTCCAGAAACATTATAGCAGAGTATGTACATCTGACACATAACGAAACTTATTAAAATGACAATACAAAGTCAAACAGTGAAAAATTAGGAAAAGGCAGGGATCTTCAGGCAACCATTAGTTTGCTCCCTTATGCATTAACTATGTGGCTACACAGTGTTTTCCCTGCAGGGCCCTGTTTCATTCACTGCACAAGGCAGACAGTGCTAACTTAATAAATAACATTTCAGTATTTCCTTTCTCCTTTGTGTTTGCTCTGCTGCCTCCACAGTTGGGTTCCTCCTCTCCTGTGCCCCTGTCCGCTCTCTTGCTCCCTGTGCTCTCTGTACTCCCCTCCCTTGCTGGTGCTCCATGACAGATCCTCTCCTCAGATGCAACACCAAGCCTTGCTGCCCCTTTCCATCAGTGCCTCCAAGACATCCTGTCACATTAGTCCCAGCTCCTCTACATCCTCTTCAACCCACATCCAAGGGTTGCCAGTGTCTCTTCAAGGTTATCTCCCCACCATTATCTCCCCACCCACCCAACCTCAGTCACTGAGGACTGGCCCCACAACACCCTCACTCAGCCAGCCCCAGTCAACTGCAGGGGAAGGGATGAATGGAAGGACCAAGGAGTCACCTCTGCGTCCAGGGGCTGCGGGGGTTGGACTGTGACATGGAGAGATGTCCTGCAGAGGGTTTGCGTGCCAGCACAGGCTCAGGACTCTGCAGTACAGGCAGATTCCCAGTTTTCATGAGCTTCTGAAGGTTTAAATCGCCCAGGGAGTTCAGCAGCTGACGTCCCTCCCACAGGCTGTGAGCCTGGGCCCCATCTGATCCAACACAGAGGTGTCCATCTGAGCTAATCATCTGATGAGCCTTTTGTCGTCAAGGCAGAGAAAACACAACAGTCCCGGGGCATGATTCATCCTAAGCAGGCAGTTAATATAGGTCAGCAGAAATGTTCCCTATGAGTGCCACTGGCTGTAAATGGAAACAAGAGCCAGTGAAGCCATGCCAATCAAATGCCACGCCGGTGGCCAGGAGGGGGAGATCACACCATCACCTAGACAGGGTCCCAGTCTTCATAGTCTCAGCCCCAGACTGATCCTCTGATCCCACTTTCCTTACCCAGGCCATTTTCCAGGCCCAGTTTCTTTGCTCACTGTGTCTCAGTCTTTCACCCTTCTCCAGATCCCAGCCCAGTTTCCCTCTCTCTCTCGGTCTTACCAGCTCCCAGGTAAAACTCCAAACCTCACCAGGCTCCTGTGCAAATCTGCTGCCCCAGCAGCCTTTGAAAGCTGGTTCCACATGGCTACAGACCTTGTACAGTAAATTCTGCATAGCCTGGGGCATCAAACATGCTGAGGACAGACGGACTCTTGGGGGAACATTGCTTCTACAATCCAAGTAATTCCCAGTAGACATGTGCAAATTGCAGTTTTTGGAGGTCAAATTTGGGGCAGGTTCGTAAAGAGACAAAGGGCATATTCCTGACTCAGAGACTACCCAAGTGTTCAATTACACAGCATACTGGACACAGAACATTTAAAGAAAAATATTACCTTTATTTTTTAATGTGGACAGAGGCATAATTTTTTCTCTGGCTTCATTCTTCAAAGCTGTTACATTATTTTGGATGAAACAGTCATAAATACATGCATTCCAAAAACGAAGACTGAGTAACCATGAAAAATCTCTGCCTAGAAAAGGTCTTACATAACAAAAAATAAGATTTTAGTATGGGAAATGCTGGACAAGCTTAATTATATGTGAGCTAACAACCTACATGTAAGGATGAGACACTGTCAGGAATTGATGTGTCAAAAGAAAAAATGCTAGAATAAATGTGCTACATTAAAGAACTGTAAATCACCAGTCTCTGATGGTCCAGATTAAAGAATCCTGAAGGCTCCTGAGAAAGAAATTCTGAAGGAAAATATATAATCTCTCAATAAAATTAGTTGGCTGAAAGATAGCAAACACCAAGTCTACCGTTTTCAGAAACACTAGGCTTACTCATGCAAATCAATACATCTTACTCTTACAAACAAGTTTTGTAATGAAAATTTAAAACATAATTACAGCATCACTGATTGAGATATATTAAGCAAATTTTCAACACAGGAAAATCATGTTTCATTGGTCGATTGGACTTCTTTGTATAAAAAGGCAATGGAAAATTGGTTGCTAAAGGCTATTGGATTCCAACAGAACTTTTGATGAAGTCTTTCTTAAGACGAAATTGCATAAATTAAGTAGCCAGAGCTAAAGCAACATCATAAACTAAAGCAAGGCTGCAAAGCAAAAGAAAATTGAGAGGAACAAATGACTAATTTTCATTATGGTAAAACACCATTTGTGAGATACAGTAAGTTTTAGTACCAGGATCATATTATTCACCATAGTCTTCTGTGATCTTGAAACATGACAAAGCCGTATAGCAAAAAAGGAGCCAATAAGCTCCCTTTATAAGGCTATATAAGGCTATATAAGACTGTGGGGGTTGATCTTGGTGCCTGGACTACTCAAACCTCCAGTGGGGCCACCACTGGACCACCAAGCCAGAACTCACTTGCTTAACAGTGTATTTACCTACAGTGCTTTTACAAGCCTGCAGCTGCTATGTTGCATCTTTCCAACTTTAATTCGAAGTACAACTGGTCTTCAAACAAATGCTCCCTTAAAAATCACAGATACTACTTATGAAGCATAACCTTCCCTCCCGGGAAGCATCAAGCACAACCCATGCCATACTTGATTCGGACCTTGAGGATTAACATTTATATAAAAGGGGTCTGTTCCTGGAAACCTTCGCTTCAAACTCTGTGAAACTTCCACCACATTTTTAAATAGCAGTGTTTCATGTACATTTATAGCATTATAAACGATACCACCTAAGGAGTCCTTCTGCTGTGCCTTTTGCAACTGGACTTGTCTATCTCGTATTTGCCTTTTTAGCCACCAGCGCGCTTGCAGCAAATGTAAGTAGAGCCCTTCCCAAATCTTCGTTTGCGAAGCCTAGCCATGATAGCATTATAAAAATTAAAATAGTCTTTTTACAATAACCAGTCTGCTCTAATCAAGGGTCAAGCCAAGCCAAGTCCTTTGTCCTGGCACATTTGGACAGGGCACTCCTTAAACTCCTTGCAGGGTCAGCCAAACTGAAGCCAGTTTCTCCAGAGGGTGGCTGCTTTAGTACCTCACATGTCTCTGCCTTTGAAGTCTCTGCTCAAAGTTGCTGAGAACAAGGCACCTCTAGTCCCAGGAGCTGGGCATGCATCGACAAAACACAGCTCCCATTCTTTTGAGCCTGACCCCACTTTTTGCTGTGGCATGAACAAATCTCCCAGATGGTGCATACAGTGGGTAACAGACATGCCTTGTGCTCCCAGGTGTACTTCAGTGCTGAGTGTGGGGAGCCAACAAGGAGATGCTGTTTTCTATGGCCTCAGAAATATTTCTCTCTTGGGGTTTTCCTCTCTTGTCTGGTAGGTTGGCACTGCAACACCCAAGAGCTCTCAAAAGCTCTCTGCTCACAGCAGCTCCCCACAGCGCTGCAAAGGGGAACATAGAGAAGGGATGGAGGGGGAAGAAGAGGTAACAAAAATTCTTCAGGAAGCAGAGCCAGAAATGGGAAGTGCTACTGAGCCTTCACCTGCAATGGAATTTTCATAATGGTCAGGCTGATTTGGAGGCTGCAATTCTGTGCTAAGGTTTGGAGAGTGCTCTGGAAAGAGCTGGACAGTTCCCCGTTTGGTCTCACTGATGTATGGCGTCAATATGCCCTACGGCAAGTCATCTCCAGGCAGTGCCAGACATCAGGAGAGACACTGTCCATGCTCTCAAATAGGGCTGTGTTTTTCAGGGGGGCTCCTTTCTCCTCTCTGTGCAGTCATTTCCTTCTCTGCACACAGTGTCAGATGCTCCACTGAAGATCACTGTGATCTTAGCGATCTGTCTGCTTGTAATCATTACCTGTACAACACACTGCGGCATTGCATTCACTTCCTTTTCCCTCTCTACCTCTCTTCCATACCATATAAGCCACCTCCTGTCTGTATGATCTGGTGTTTGAGCTCAGATTCCCATATGGAAATTCATATTTTCCATAGTTGACTTCCATAGGGGCTCTTCCCCAATATCCTCTTAAGAAGTGAACAACAATTAAGATTTTTTTCCTATTCTTAGACAGCACACACACACACACACACAAAATATTTACTGTTCCTCCAGCTATTTACAAAGGCAGGTTTACATTCCCACACTAGCAAGGGCAGGAAGTAGTGAAAACCATAATTCAGGGCTCCTAAATAAAAGCAAGTCAACAGAACAGCCAGCTGAGCTGAGCTCTAGCACCACTCCTCTGCCCCCATTTCACTTTTCACCCCTTTCTCCGAGTCCCCAGCTGCAAAGAAGAAAGGTAATAAATCTTCAAAGGTTAAATGCTGGTGCTGGCTTGCCAGGGTGGACTAGTTTGGTGTCTGATGTCAATGTGAGGCTGTTTTCCCTAGTGCCCATGTCAGCATGCCAGGCTGTTTTAAGGATGACACCTCAGCAGTAAGATGAATATTTGGGCTCTGAGTTGGATGACAGCTGTCTAACAGATTGAAAAGAAGGGTAAGAGGATGGTCATGTGGGCCTGGCAGCATGGGACCAGCCCTCTGATCAATATCTTCACACACTCTTGTCCCCATATTTGACTACTTCAGAGATGGGGGAAGCACTTTTTGAAGCTCCTCTGGCAGAAAAGCAACCCTTGCAGCAAGGAGAAAATGGTCAAAAGCAAGGCAGCTCATGTCTCCCTGGAGTGATATGCAGAAAGTATTGGCCTGAATATGCAGAGTTAAAAAAAAAAAACCAAACAGACTCAGCTGCCTAAAAGAGAGTCAGTGCAAGGAAAATAATAAAACTTCTGTATTTGTGCCATGAGTTTTGCGCAAGACAGTCTGTATCACGTGTGCTTGTGACTCAGTACCTGCTGTAAATAGGGGAGGTACTAGGGAGAAGAAAGAGGCAGGCTGTCTTTCTCCATGCACAACCAGATATTGATGGATGGATTCCACTGTCCTTTGCAGGCAAAAGGAGGTGACAAGGACTGCTGCAGCCTTCCATGTTGACCCAGCATGGAGAGATGTGGGTCATGCAGGTGGCAAAGCACATCAGGATACCTCCAGTCCCTTGACTGTCAAATCTAGGCAGAGCATTTGCTCTCTCCCCCACTTAGACCCAGGGTGGAATTGTGCCTGCCATCAGCACACACCTTGAGGTGCTTTGGTTCTCTGCCTAAACCGTGGGGGGAGATGTTTCAAACACACCTTCTTTCTCAGACAAGGGGGTTATATTAATGCATCTGATGATATTAGCAGTTGAGACTGTTGGAAACTGAGGGCAATTCCCACCAATTTTTTTTTCTACTTTGCCTTAGGAAAAAAAGCCAAAGACTAATTTGGAAAATTTTCATGATCTGATTTTCTGAGAGAAGTTCATAAGTTGGTAAAGCACTGGAACAGGTGCCTAGACAAGGTGTGAAGGCCAGGCTGGATGGGGCTTAGAGCAACCTGGCCTAGTGGAAGGTTCCCTGACCGTGACAGGGGTGTTGGAACTAGATAATCTTTGAGGTGCCTTCCAACCCAAACCATTCTATGATTCTATGAAGTCTGTGGGGAAACTCAACACGTAATGCAAAACTCCTCTGACGCTCTAATGTGACAAATGCTGGGGCCCAACAGAGGGTCAGGTAAAGACCACAAGCAGCAATTGTTTGACTTTCTTGACAGTGTCATGAATCCTAATTAACAACCTCAGGCATCTTTGTAGTAGTGCGCCTTTTCTTTTAGTGGCCAGGCTATCACCTTGTCCTGCTCTAAGTAATACCACAGGGGAAGCAAATGTTCCAAGATAGGCTCTGTCAAGCTGTCTTCCCTTCAGATAAGCTATCGTAGTTGTTCAGCTCCACAAGGTAGGCACATACAGCAGTTTTAGCTGGGCAAAATGTACTAAGTGTGAAGCTGGGAAAAGGTTTATCTTTTTGCAACATTTTGTCAATGGTTTTCTCTATTAGACTTTTTCTTCAATAGAAATTGTTTCAATTTAGACCCTTAGGGATAGTCTGTGCATAATTTTTCATACTGACTTAACTATATTAGCTTCAGAGCTGATGTAATTAAAGTAGTATTCCCTCCTCCTCCACAGTCACAGTTTAACTGGTATAAAGGGACTTATAATGGTACTGTTTACATGAAAATTAACTGCATTAATTTTTCCTTCTCTGCACACCTGTATTACATGCAGACAGCTGCAACATCACCAGGGGATGGGCTGGGGATGAAATACCAAAAGCCTTCTGGCAGATTTAAATGCGTAGGCAGATAATACTAATGAGGCAGACTATCTCACAGTCTGGTCTTGCACTTAGTGGGACTGGCTGAGACTCAGCATCTATGGATTTGAGGAAAAGGAATCTACAAGCGTTTGATTTGGGGCACTCTGTCAAGAGAGTCCAAAAAGAAAGAGGAAGTTATAGCTTCTGGTCTCACACCAGCATCAATCAGGATCTCCACTCCTGATGGCAGAGAACAATGTGTTGGTTTCAGCTATTGCCTCTAGCTATCTCCTCATACACACAGCCCTGTCAACTCTCACAATGTCTTGTCTGGGTACTAAAGTTTGCAGCCATTCTTCCATCCTCCCTAGCCTGCCTTTCCCTCTCCCAAACTCAAGGTCTTCTTCCAAAGGAACCAGCTGCACCCCACATCAGGTGAGCACCTGTAAGTCACCACAGTCATCTTCTCTGTACAGACGCCAAACAAAGTGCAACATAATTTCACATTTGTCACTTTCCAGGCTCCTTCCCAGTCTCCCTGATTTGTGATTTCTATTTCAGGAGCTCTGCAAAGGAGCTCCACTGATTAATCCTCCAACTATGAACTAAAAGTAGCTGTAAGCCCAGGCATGGGGAAGGGACCCTTAAACGTTCCTGGCGGAAAGAGGAAGTATTAATTCTGGCAGGGAAACAGCACTTAGCTTGCCTGCAGAACGACTTAATTTGTTTCTTAATGGACACAATGCTTTGCTGATAAAAGCCCTAAAGTGCCTTCAAAAAAAAATTAAGAAAGCGATTGTTCGTTCTTTACCCGTTGGAGATTTCATTTGTAATGTTTATGCTTCAGCCTGGAAAGCAGAAAGGGTTATGCTCTGGATGGGAAGTTAACATGTGCAGGCTCAAGTACTTTGTTAACTTTGAAATGGGAAGGCGAAGTCCACCATCGTAGAACTGCTGAGAGCAGCTCCTTGTAGGAATTACTGTCCAGCCAGAGCTTCAGGACAGGGCAGGAGGGATGCCTAGACATCCAGGGAGACTTTTTTACCTACAGTCTTGTGTGTTATAGGAAGAAGAGGTTGGAGATTAAACCCCACCTCTGAATTTCCCTAAACTGGACAGTAAGGAAAGTCAGCTCTGCCATGTATCAGGTGAAAGCTGGGACCAAACACCGCTCCTTGGACAGAAAGTGTTATCAGCCACTTGGCTCTTCCTTCTGATGCAGCCTTCAGGTGCTGGTATTTTCTTATAATTGCTGATATCTCAGGGAAGGGGAGGAGGAGTGATAGATTCTAGAGATAGGAATAAAGAAAAGCTTTTTAGATGATACATGACATCAGAATACCAACCAAATATTTAGAAACTGAAAATGAGATTCCTGCCCAGCTCTGGATCCTGGCCCAGGGCTTTGTTTTGGCCATTTCTGCAGGCTGAATTTGTGCTGCTGACCACTACCGGGGATCTGAGCTAGACGAACCATTTGTTCAATCTCACAGGACAATTCCTGTGTACCGTAATGCATGATAGCTATTACATTTCTAGAGATCCAGGCTTTCATCTTAAGCTCAACATCCAGACTTTGGTACCCATTCTAAAGTGTTGGGGCTCCTGCTTGTACTCCTTGCCACATTTGCCTGGAGCTGCTGGGTGTGCTGGGTGAGTGCCAGTCCCACACTGCCATTTCTGCACATCTCCATGGTAGGCAAAGTCCTTCTGGCATTCCCTTGGTATATGGTAAATGCCTGGGATGGTGCTGCAGCAGGGTTGATCATGTTTCCTGTCAAGATTAGTGAATCGCCTGCTCCCACCCTCTTAGGTCTGGGATCCCTTGTTCAGTTAATCTCATGCTGGGCTTCTTGGAGATACATGACTGACAGGTCACCATCTCCTCTTATGCCTGGAAGCCTCTTCCAGGAAGGAGGGGAAAACAACTTGTCCTCAGAGATTCATCCCTCTCTCCAGGATGGGGACAGCAGACTGGGTCAGAAAGAGAAAGCTTGGTTATCAGAATCTCCCCATAGCAGAAAGTTTCCTCCCTGTCCATGAGATGAGGATGGAATAGCAGAGCTTCTGGAGGCTGGACTGAAGTAAATGAGAAACCAATGTAAAACATTTCAGCTCACAGAGAAAACTCAAGGATCCAGGAGTATCAGTGGGAAGAGGGAAGATCTTGCAGAGATCAGTGCTATAAAGAGCAATAAAGCAAAAGAATATGATTAGCTACTCAAAATAAAGCTCCTTGAGTAATGTATTAGCCCATGCAGGAGTAAAATACCCTATGTAATGTACAGAGCAACTAGGTGCAGAAATCCTGGGCCAAAGCTAAAAGCGGGGGAAAGTGCAAGAGTCTCTGCTTTAGTGTTGCTCTGTCATAAGCACTCACCAAGGTTCAAACACCAGTGAAAACTGCATAGCATCCTGCCCCGGTGAGCAGAAAGGGCACCCTTGTGTCTGCAGAACAGGCAGGATGAACATGAGAGAGATGCAGGAACTTGGCACAAGGTCCGATTGAAATTGAAAATTCCTTGACATGGGCAAATCAAGATGGAAATCAGTGCAGGAAGCCCTGCGCTTTTTTGGGCTTCCCTTCTTCTTGCCTAGCAGGTCAATATGTTGTTACTTGCTCTAACAGGATAAACCAGGGAAATCCCATTCCTAAATGTGCACTGAGCATCCAGCCCAAATCCTGATCTCACTTTTACAAGCATCAAGGCAGGTTTAACATCATCTGAGCAACTTCCAGCTTAGAGTGGTGTCACCACGATCAGAATCAGGCCTTTAGTCATTCTTGGCATGAGACTCTGTTTCCCTCCCCCTCTTTCTCCCTTTATTTTCTGTGGTCTATAAGATAATTTGCTAAATATATTACTATGTGCTGTTTGTACTGTCTGCCTCTTCAAGGTGTTCCTATGCTGTCACCCCTTCCCCATTCCATTCTGTGGGAATTTCATAAATCACTGCAGGTTACACTCACCTACCGTGGGGCCATGCATCACCTAAATACTGTCTTCACACACTGCCTTTCACCTCAAGGACAATAAGAAAAGATGCTCCTGCTGGCTGGTCTGCTTCTTGCCTCGCAGAGGATGTGTGAGGAAAACTCCAGACACAGCAGTATATTGATCTAAATTAAACACACACACACAATCTAATTGCACTGACAGGAAACTGGTGTTTAAAGGCAGAAAATTAAAGCTGTTAATATAATAATGAACAGTTGTGCTTACTGTCTGTGCCTCTGACATTTCATATTGTCGTCTCACTAGCTAATAACCGCCTCTCCCTCTTTTGTGGGAGTTAAAATGTTTTCATCCATTCACCCAACAAGTTAGCTCTCCAATTGTTTGACAGTTACTAATATATCCTACCTGCTAATGAGCCACCGAGCTGGAGCTGCATAGGTGATGGAATAACAGCCACCCACCACTCCACAATAACCCTGGTCAGGTCAGGCAGAGCACACTACCTGCTTGCTTGCCACTCGCCTTGGTCCCTTGGATTAGGGCAGGCCCCCAATAGCCCCACTCACTCCCTTGGTGCTGATGGGAGGATATCAGGAGCAACTCTGTCTGAGCAATGATCCTAGTTTGCTGCAGGAGGAGTGGAGAGCCACAGCCACTGCCTTTGGCCAAAGAGGTCCCTTCCCAGGTCAGGGCTGGGAAGTCAGACCCTGGCTATGGATGTGGACCCCAGCTCAAGCTGCTGCACCGTCCATGGCTTTGCAGGGGACCTGGCAGGTCTGCCCATGCAGCTATTCCCAGAACAAGCTGCAGAGGTTTTTGAGGCACTGCACTAGACCCTTGTTCTGCCTTTTATGATAATTCGGCTCCTCTAACTTCCAGTAGAGAGCTGTGAAGACTTCAGCCTGCAGCCAGTTAGGCTGCTGGGCTGGGCCATTTCAAAGGGTCTCTTCAAGTTTACTGGCCAGCTGCCACCTGCCTGCTCTCCCAGAATCAGGGGCATGAGCACCGCAGCTCGATGACTTTTTCGCTTGGGGAACTGTGCTCACTGGTAAGTAAATACCTCTGCTCCACAGACAGGGAGCCTGTGGGGAGGGCAGGAGGACAGGCTTGCTTGTGAGTCAGAATCAGGACTGGGAAATGGGCCCTTGCCCCAGCCCCCGGCATTGCCGGTTTCAATTTCGAACAGTAGAAGAAGGAGAAGGGGAATGAGGCTCATCTGCCTTTAAAGACAACCTGCAAGCTGATTTCCTCCAACGATTTTCCAATAAACTTGGCTACATCGCTTGAGTGGATTCTTGACAGCCTCAGCATAACAGAAAGGGCACCACATTCCCCTACAGTAGCCCCCACAAGGGCTACACAAGCTCAAAGCCTGTGGAATAAACGTTACACTACCCAGGCCAAATCCTGATTTGTGCTGCCCACCAGTCATGTCCTAGGTGATGTGTAGGTACCTTTTTAATTGTAGTGGGATGAGTTTGAAGTGGCCAAAGTAATTGCACCTATGGTTAGTCATCATCATAACTGGGAGACACCTTCTTCTGCTTGCACAGCCAGTGTGTGCAGAGTCCCATGTCCAGAAGGCAGGAAGGAAGGCAGGAAGGAAGGAAGAAAGAAAGGAAGGCAGGCAGGTAGGTAGGAAGGAAGGAAGGAAGGAAGGAAGGGAGGGAGAGAGACAAAGACACCATTCATTCTCTGAATCTGTCTCCATTGGCTCTGGAACTGGCTCTTGAGACTGACTTGAAACATGGGGATGAGCAAGAACTTTAACTGGTGCTGTGGTCACATCCTTATCAAGACTTCCAGAGGATAATGAAGAAAACTCTGCAACATATAAATTTATAAAAGCATGTATCCCTTGGGGAAACTGCCGCTACCACCCATCTCATAGAAACTGGTTTCTGCCATGAATCATGGGGATTGAGAGTTCATCTTACGAAATTAAGTTTATTTCCATAATCCATATTCATACATAATTTTTTTCTTTTGTTCCCACTCTGTTTTTTGGACACATTAATTTTTTACAGCAAGGAGTTCCACAGACCTGTAGCTATGTATTACACAAAAATAATTTTCTAGCTTCCTATGTGCAGTTTTTCAATGTAATGAATCATCTCTGAGAAAGAAAGTAATTAGGAGCCTCCAGTACGCCTTGTCTAGCCCATCTATTGTTTTACTCTGGTCTACCACGTCCTTGTTATATATATCCTCTGTTTGATAAAAAGATACAGTATTTTCCACCACTTCTAAGTTTTTTCTGCCTGGTTGCCAATTCCTTCTACATCTTTTATGGACAGATTTCCAGGGCAGAGTATAGTATTGCAGGTAAAAACAAGCCATCTAGAAATATAATGGCATTGCCACATAATTGATCTCCTAACATATTTCCAGCTGTTCTTTGCCTTGCTTCACCACCTTTCTGCATACTGGAGGGGTTTCACAGAGTTCTCTGCACTGGAAATCTGATTTTTCCTTCTCTTAAGTGAAGACACATCAATGTCACTGAATGGTTTAAATTATCTCTCCCTGCTCCTTGCCCATGATGGCACCCACATCTCTAGGAAACAGATTATTGGCTTTGTTTGAGTTAGCATTTTTCCATCCTCTGCATTTCTGTCCACCTGTCACCTTCTCTGTCAGCTCTGTCTGCTTATGGGCTGCATGAATTACCCTTCAGTCCCTGAGTCAGCCCCACGTACACAGACTCACACCCGCTGCTGGGACCAGCACTAGATGAAGATGAATGGACACCTCTTCTACTGCAGGTTTCCCTGAACTCCCCACTGAGGAGCAGCAGGAAATCAGTCTCCAAGCCCAAACTTCCCATTCCCAGAGACATGAGGAACAAAATAAACCTTCATTCACCCAAGAGGGAAGCAATACTTGAGAGGTGGCATTCAGGTTCCTGCAGGGAACAATGAAACAGTCAGGCAGCCCCAGTTGCCATGCAGCTTTCCCAGGTTCTCTTCAGTGCTTGGGTTGATAAAGCCCAGAGGACAGTCAGCAAAGGTCACTGAACAAGCAGGGACGGCAGAAGTCCTGTTTCAGAGGGAGAGAAAGGACAGAGAGGCAAAGTGGAGGGGATTTGACGTGTGGAGCAGAGCCAACTCCACCATCTTCACCACCACATTGCAAAGCATCAGCATGCTGGTCCCTGGGGATCACTGCCAGTGAGTGGGATGCTTGGTGGAGATGCCTCACTTCTGGGCAGCCACGGCCGCTGGCACCACATGATGCGTGGTGAGAGATGGGAAGTGGTGATGGGGGTGATCAGAAAAGCCAAGATGTGATGAGCTGTAGCAGTGAATCAGCTCTTTCCCTGGCCTGGCCCATCCTTACCCACATGGAACAGCTGGTGGACATGGGGTGCAAATCACTGCTACTGCACCTGCTTTTCCCATTGAGACTGAACCCACTAACATCCTGCTACACATGGATCACATTTTCTGACAGGTAGGTAGCATCCAGGCTTGCCCTGCAATTAGCCACTCAGAGGTCTCTTCTGGGGCATGTTACTCCTTGCTTGGCCGACAGCACAACCAAGAGGAATGCAGGGAAGGATAGAATTCCCCATTGCACAGGCAATAAAAGTATCTTTCCTAGTTTTATAGGCACCTGCTGTCAGGCTTTAAAAATAGGGGACCCAATTTCCATTTTCATGGTGTTCTCTTATATAATATAAAGGAGCTTTAAATTGGAGTGATCTATATTCATCTCATGGTTTCTTTACACTGCCATAGCGCTGTAAAATCTGTTTTAGTGTAAATGAGAATCAGGTCCAAAGTGTTCATCTACAGCACAGAACAGCACTGGCCCAAGGCTTTCAGCAAGGAACCAGGGAAGCAGGAGAGAAGGAGAAATCCTGTGGTCAAGAATGGAGTGATGTAAGAGGGCAGGAAGGGAGACATGACCTTGATAGGCACATTTGAGAAATCATCCTCTACCAGCTCATGGCTGTAGATAGCCCTTAGGGATGTGAATGCTCAAAGAGGATTCACATGGGTGAATTAATGTGGGTCTAGGCTTGTGACAGAAATAGGCACCATGCAGGTAACACCTTCAGTGACACGGTATATTTGCATATGTATAAATCTATATATGTATGCTTATGGATGTCTCTTGGTTTTGGCAAATCTTTTCAAATTTGTTTCAATTCCACCAAGATCCAGTGGAATATTGATAATTTAGAGTTATCCTTCCTGTACAAGATAATCAGTTTCATACACAGTGCAAGCAAATATGTCAAGCAATTTCTTGGTTCACCCATCTGTAGCTGCCAGTCATGCTAGGATTTATATGTATTAACTGTGTTGGATCAAATGTTGTCTCAAAAGTTGGATAATGTGGTGAGAGAGGCCAGTGTTTTTCCAACTGAAAACATGCTGAAGATGGACAAGACTGTGAGAAACAATCGGTTTACCTTTTTAACCCCTGACAAATTCCACAGGCAAGAAGGCCTCCGCTGTTTAAACTGAGAGGATGACTGTGGTTTTGGTGTATACCCAGCTTACATGGAGGTAGCCACTGCCACAGGCAGCGCTCCCTTCTGACCGCCTCTGCTATGCCTGTGGGTGCAAACTGATAGTTGTGACTCCTGGGCTTGGAGGAGAAGAACGTAGCTCAGGTGCCAAGTCAGAGAACAACAACTGCTCAGCACAGGTTTCCGTAACAACTGTCAGCCTCCACAAAGCCCACCTTTTTCTGTCAGGGTGTCTATGCAGCCTCTTCTCTCACTGCTGACAGTTGGGCCAGCACAGCTTGGAGGCATTTTGGCTTTATGACCAAGATCTACAGAGGTTCCTGAGTCACTCTATGCATTCATCCTCCAAAGAAGTTGGTACGGAGAGAAAAGGTTAGCAGTGTCCCAATCCTTGTACCCTCACTGAGCTCTAGAGAAACTTTCTAGCTGGAATAAATTGTGCTGAATGAAACCCTGGGACCTGAATCAGACCAGTGGTTGAATGCTGGCATGTCCCAAGGCCCCTATAGACGTGCTTTGAGTAATGGAGGAGAGACGACCTCTCTGACCCTTGTGCCTTTGCTCTGGCTGAAACTGCTAGTGGGCAAAGAGGAATCAGCTTTCACCTGACTGCCTCTCCCTTGGAGCATCATCAAAATGTCAGCTACAGGTTTCTGGGATGTTGAAAGAGAAAGGAAGGAAGAAGGGAGCTTGCCAACCCAGCAAGGATGAAATGTCATGAAGTTTGTAGGAGGCAGCCTCCAGCCAAAAAAGAGGCTGTTTCTAAAGCCTCTGGTATATGAAGAAGTTGCTTGAAGTGCAAATTCACTGGCCAATGCTTCGCACTAATGTCCTCTCATGATGGAGTTACTGTCACTACATGGCATAGCATTTGGGGTGACAGAGAGGACCATGTGAATGTCAGTGGGGTGGGTAAGAGATCAGGAGATCCCATTAACTTTCTTCTCTCACGGATTTCTTCTTTAAAAGAAATTGACAGTTGGCTTCGGGCTCCCCATACAGAAAACAGCTTCCTGGTGTCCAGTTGGTGGTCTTATTCTGCAAACATCCATTGCTTCTCACCATCATGGAATTCTCTTCAAAGAGAGAAGTCAGGCACAGTTCAGCTATTCAAGCACTGCACATTTTCCAGCCAGAAAACGTGAAAAGAGCTAAATTAATTGAGTGGGTTAGAGTTGGTCCAGGATGATGGTACTCTGTCCTAGGGAGAAATGCTGTGATATTTGTAAGGGATTAAAGATATCACTAACTGTACAGTTCATCCAGGTCTTTCTGACTCTTTAGTTGAGCATGGATTCAAAGGGCAGAAAGTGGTTGTTCCCCACAAACACAGTCATACCAAAACACCAGTGCCATTTCTTAAGGCAGCTAAGCTTCCCATACTACTGACACATATTGGTGCTGCTTACTTTGTAGGACAGGTCACCCAAGGGACTCATGTGCTTGTCTTCTTCCTATAACTTTCTTTTGATGAAACTGGTTGCATCGCCCTCCAGCCACCTTTGCCAACATACCCCAAGCAGAGAGATTGCTGTCACCAGCTGAAGCAGAACTGAGCAAAAAAAAAATCATAGCACTAGGCTCTTCCAGAACAAGACCTGTCCCCAGCAAGCCAAGGAATGAGAATGAGTCAAGAGTAGCTTTTCCCAGACTCCCAGACAAGAAGCTGTTCATAACAGGTTATGCTTCCCAGAAGACTTTTCTGGTTGGCATTGTTACTCCAAGGCTCGCTTTGCTTTTGCTATTTCCTAGCTCATATTTGACTAGTTAAAAGTTTTATCAGCCAGGGCCATAAATTACCGTGACAGCTTCTAGGGAAACTCAGCCCTTTCGTCTCCTGCTCATTTCCTCTCTGTCCCTTGTCATTGATCAAACCTGCAGAGTTTTAGACTTCTCAAAGCAGAAACAAAGAGAACTCCAACCCTGTCTAATTGAGACGTAGGTAAAGTTAAAAAGCAGCCGCCACGCATGCCTTTGCCTCAATTAAATTGGCTCCTTGATATTTCTGATAATTCCTTTCTCTTCTTTCCTTTTCCTTTTTTTTTGGAGCAGTTTTATGATTAATGGGTGTTGTGATGTGCTGACATTTCGGCTTTTCACATATCCCACGCCCCTGTTAAATGGTGAGGGCTCAAGCTCCTGTTTGCAAGGAGCAAGAGGACTGTAAGTCAACTATTAATCAAAGGGGTAATTCAGCCGGGGAGGGAGGGAGAGCTCAGAGCCTGGCTCCTGGCAAACACAATACCCCCCAGGAAATTTGAAAATGTTTGTATCCGATGCACTCAGCAGCTGAGAGCAAAGTGGCTCAGCTGAGTAGCGAGCTCAAGGCAGTATCACTGCACTGCTTGAAGGTCATTAATTTGTGTCTGATGAGGGAGAAAAAAAGCAGTGAAAGCCAATGCTTTTCCAATGTGTGGATTGAGGGCTCTAACAGGCCCTGAAGAGCTGAGGCTGGAGAGCAGGAGTTGTGTTTCAACCCATTAAACCCTGGCCTGACTTCCAATGTCAAAAAGGAGATGGATGATGGTGCTGAGAGCACAGTTTCCTTGTACAGGAGTTTGGAGGCCATACAGTCAACTTTGAACTGGAGGAAGTGCGAGGAATATCAGGCTTTGCTGGGGGCTGCCTCTGTAATAACAAGTTTCAGACTCTGTAACTGTCTTCAGTCCTAAGGGGACTTCAACAAACCTGGGTACACAAATCAGTCACTGTGATGAGAAAGGAAGGGCAGCTGCTCCTGGAGGAAAAAAGGCACAGTGCTGTAAGACAGCACTGCATATCAGGAAGGTGGGACTGATCCCTCCATTTAAAAGGAGTATTGAGAATCCAAAAGCAATGAATGAGTCTAAAAGTAATGTTTAACCATGCCTCTAAGATATCTCCTAAGTTGCATGAGCATCATGGTTGCTTGCCAGAAAGCCTCAAATTTCCATAGTCAGGTTTCTTAGTCAGGTCTCTGCTAGGTCAGTCATTCTGCAGCTGGGGAGATCAGATAAGGTGGTAGCCTGAGATGGGTGATAAGCTTTATGCACAAGCAGAGGAAAGCACAGCTGAGGGATGGACCATAAGGATTCTCCCCTTCTTCCCCCGGTGCAGCATTTCTGAACAGGGGTGCCAGCCCAGCATTTAGCATCTAAAGAAGCATCAAAGCGCTGAATGTCCTTTCACCTGAATGGGAACAGAATCGACTCCCTTGCCATTGAAGGGGGAGTTGCACAATGTGGCATGTTCAGCAATAAACAAAAAGACACAGGTTAAAAATAAGCCTTCCAGAAAAGGGCTGGAGAAGCTAATTTCGATCTTCTTATCAAAGCACAGAACATAGCCCTACAATCAGCAGTGTCAGTACAGCTGAAGGGGCTGCAAAATGGGGTGCAAGAACAGGAATTTCTTAAGTCAGCTTTATGAGCAAAGGAAACTTATGATGTAATTACACCATGACAGCAAGCACGGCAGCAGCAGGTCTCTTTTGTCTCTGGATTTCTGTTCCTCCATAGATGTGTATATAGTAGAAGCAATCCAGCCAGTCCAAGCTACTCCACATAAAATAGCAGTAGTGAAGAAAACAGTAGAAAGCTCTGTCTGCTATGGCCATATAGGGTTTGTAAATGATGTTCCCAGTTCTAGGAAAGGCTGCTCTAGGAGACCAGGGTGCCTACAAATCACCATGTTGTCTAACTAGTGTGGAGATGGAAGAAGTCATGCTTACTCTTTGGGAAGACTTGTAGAGCAGCAGCCCTCAGAGAAAGAATCAAAGCTGGTGCAGCTACTGTGGTGGAGCTATTGCAGAGCATGCTGTGGTTCAGCATCACAACAGTAATTATCCCGCACTGACTGGGAGGGGAGCAAAGAGCAGCAAAACAAAGAGAAGCCCCATGTCTGTGCCACATTGCCGCCTCTCTTTCCAAAGCACCAGCAGAGACATAGAAGAGATGAAAGAGTCCCTTCTTGGGAAAGCGGTGTCCAAACACCCTGTCTTTCCTTCTGCCCTGACAAACCCAACTCTGAGACGTACTGAACAAATACTCTTCAACATAACTAAACCAAGGGATGAGTAGCAAGTGTTTTCACTGAAATAGAGCAGTTCCCAAAATAAGGGTTGGGAGGTCAGTGGGATCCAAGAGAAAATAATGTAAGGAGGCTTTGACAGTGGGCTCAGGGCCACAAGCTTCCAAAGGAGAAACATCAGAAGGACACGTTGGCACAGCTTACCTTGCCTGGAGAGTTTCTGGTATGGGCACGTGTCTGCTGGGAGAGATACCCCTGCTGGGGTAGGAGGATGGACCAGCAGATTTTATGATGTTCTTTTTACTCCCATTTTCCACAGCTGCTATCAAAGGGACCTCTTTGCAAATAAAACAAATCATTGTCTTAATTCTTCCACAACCAGGCTTAAGCAGAGCAAATAGATTTAGATATAAAACCCAAGGGACAGGCAGCTCCATTGGAGGCCAGAGCTTTATCCAGTAACCCCAGCCACATCCTTCTCCCCCTGCTGAATAATTCAGAGCTTCATTTTCTTATCTGCTCTAATCTGGGTTTGTACAAACCAGCTCTGCTGTTAAGTAACATGAGGAAGATAAAGAACAACAAGGCATCTTTGTGCAGCGGGAGCCTCAGCAGGCAACAGATACCTCCCCTTTGTGCTGCCACACTTTGAGAGAGGAAGAACTGGTATCTTTCCTCTGCTCTAGTACATTTGTTTCCCTGCATTTTCTCTTCATGCTCCTTTCCCCATAAGGATTCGTTATGTGCCTAGGCTGGCCTCTACCTGAAGCAGGGAAAGCCAAGCAGCACTGAGGGGGGAAAAAAAAAGAAAAAAAAAAAGCCCCAAGCTCTATAATAGACTTTTCATGACATTTATTAAATCTTTTGGAAGTTTTCCTTCTTTCTGCACTAAATATCAGTTGCTTAAGATAATCTGTGAACCTGTAGAATGGCCATTAGGAGCTCCCTGGTGACTAGGTTAATTCACAGTAAATTACAGTCACTGCCAAGGAGATTGCAGGGAGGTTAGGAAGAGATTGGAAGCGGCAGGCAGCAAAATACTGTAGCATTTACCAAAACCAGAAAATAGAACAGTAATGAAAGCTCTCCCTTGTAAGGAACAAGGAGGCCAGGCACTGAATGCATGTTGGAATAGTCATTTCTGAACTCTGACAAATGCTGGTAAACACTAGGATCAACATTGGGTGGGTTTTCTGAGTGACCAACCAACAGTAGCCATTGTTACCATACACAGGAAGCATGAAGGACACTCACAAAGAGACTACCCTTTTTCCAACTCTTTTTTAAAGTGGTAGAACACAGAAGTGCAGGGCAAGAACCAAAAACTTGGCTGCACCAGGCACTGTACACATGGAAAGATGTTCTTCAGTAGACAACAATCTTTTTACACCTTCCCTTACCCTCCTCCTTCTCATCACCATTATTCCATCCTTTCCCTTTTGACTGTTAATATGATGACACTGACCTTGTCATCAGCCCCATCACTGGTGTTGCTGTGAGGACCTGGGCCCTTTCATAACCCAAATATTTGCTAGTGCACTGGGTGTGCCACTGCTCAGAGGCAGGCTCTCTAGGTGTATGATCCTGGTCCTGGTGCAGACCAGCTAATTTTAAGCTTAAAATGGGGGGCAAGTTCCCTGTGCAAGTCACATCTTGCAGAGCACACTTTGCTTGCTTTCTTCTGGCTCAGTTCAGAGCCCAAGTCTCTCCCATGTGTTTGGTCACTGTGATGCTGGGAATAAGTACATTTCCATAATCACATTTGAGAGGGGGGGAAAATGGGAAAATGCCGTGATCCAGGCAATCCTCAAATTACTGAACAGTAATTTGAGTCACATGTAATGTCTAAGCTCTGTGACAAAATTGTGCCTGAAGAGCTTTTTGAAGAATACCAGAGAGTGTCCGTAGCTACCTGGGGACTGCAGCTGTCTGCTGCAAACCTCCTCTATGCTCCCAAAACAATTCTGTACATCCAAAAACTGCCAGGATTTTTTCCCCACCAGACACAAAAGGTTCCTTTTTCAGCTGACAGACACAAAGACTCCCTCAACACACTTGCATAGTATCCACATGCCTTCAAGAGACCAGCATAGTGAGGACAAACTTGGCCCATAGTGGCAGTGTCACCAAAAAGAGGACACGTGGCAAGTGTCACCATCCTGCAGTGACTTCTCTCCAGCCTCCCACCCAAGATCTGTTTCCATTCTCTTAATCTGCCCAGTCTCTTACTCCAGACACTGCTCTGACTATCAGCCAATATTCAGATCCCTCTGATATTCTGGCTATGGCTTTTTAGTGTACAAAAGCCTTGTGTTCAAGAGATTCACAGTAAGTTGGTAGTAGATCATCCTCCAATGTGCTGGGGTTTTCTGCACAATTCAGCTCAATTCATTCTTCCACCTTTCTGCTGGGTAGGAGGCTACAAGGTATAGAGGCCCCTGGAAATTCAGATATCATCTCATCCTCCCCTCCCTCTTTCCTTTCTTTTCTTCTTCCCTCCCTTCCTCCCTTCCCAGCAGTCACTGGGCTGCCAGATTTTTTAATATGAACTTTAATTTCTGCTGCTAGTAAAATGTAACTGTACCAAAAAATAATTTGCGCCTTTTTGCTTTCTTCCTGAAAATATACATATTAACCTATTTGGAAAGGCTTCCTTTCTTCTGCCAGCTGGTATCAACAGTCAATCAGAATCTGTCAACATAGCAATTTTATCATCTCCAACTTGGGTAGCAATGCAGTCGTCATGGGAACCAAAATAGTAACTATGGAATAGCTGCCTTAGTAACAACAACAACAAAAAATGTGTTGGCATAAAATTACATTTGTAGTAAATTTCAGTTAACACTTTAGAAATTAAACAGTCGCTGTGTGAATCCTGGAGTTTGTAAATCCAAGCGCCCTCTCCAGGGAAATGGTGGGCTTTTAAAGTTCCCTGAGATCTAACCTTGTTGCTGACCCCTCACACTACAAGTTGAAAGAGGAGGAACAGAGAGAAACATGTTTTTATTTTGATCTGGGCATCTGCGTAATGTGAGATTATGGATGCAGCAGCTTTATCCTGCTTGAAGAGGCAATCTTCATTCCTAATGTATAGAGTTAAATTTATGATGCTTGGGAGAACTACTAACTACAGAGACTTTAAAGGTAGCTTGCTTTGGTCCCTCTGAAGATCCAAAAGAACAAGACCATGGGCAAACAGTAGGAAGGGAAACACGGAAATTGCTGTTTCAGTGCAGACCTGTGGCCCAGTACTCTGGGGCATATCCACATTTCAAAGGAAAATACATATTCTCAAAATGCTTTTGGTCACATACACACAGAGATTCAGCTTTCAGGATAGTGGGTCATTCTCTTAGTCCATTTGATGCTCACACTATATTCCCAAAAGCAAGAGAACAGAAAGGGAGGGTATGTCTAAGAAGAGCACTTGCCGGGTTTTTCTGTTCAGAGGGCAGATTTAATACACTCAGTGCTTTCATCCCCTCCAGACCTCTTGTTTCTGTCCTGTAACACCTTCAGAAACAGAAAAAGTCAATCATAGCTTTACTTTGTACGTGACCTCTAAAGATTCTGCCAGATCTCCTTGCGTGGTGTAGATGAACATGACTCTCTTAACAGCAAAGATGAATAGCTAATTTCCAGGTCAGCTTTTTTAATTCTCTGCCAAGGAGGTGACCTGCTCAGCTGAGCGTCAACACTACCCACAGCAGCAGGTTCAAATCCCAGCGCTGTCTTCTCTGCCCTGCATAAAGAAATCCAGTTGTCTAGCGCGGAGGTCAATCAGTCTGAACATTTGAGGAGAGGGCTATAAGAGTCCCCAGAACAATAATAGAGTTCCTTGTGTAATGTCTTAAGGCTCTTTTTAAAATGACAGCACTTTTAATTGAAGTTTGCTAAAACTACCAAATATATAGAAACTGTGTCTGCCACTAGAAAGGTTAAGCTACGGGAGGTTGAAGGCTGGAGAAGATGTGGGGAAATATCATTATCTACTTACACTTGTCTTATACCTTTTCCAAAAGGTCCAATTTTTGGCTCCTGACAGATAAAAGATGCTGTGCTATGGGGATCTTTGACATGCACAGTTTGGATATTTTAATACCCTTCCACACACATGCCCAGTTCATTACTGGCCTACATCCAAGAAACAGTTTTATTTAATCATTGCTGTATTAAAATTGTGAAACAATTGTCATAAAAAGGGTACAGATATGTAGTTAATATTTGTCTTTCTAGAACATGAGGTAGTTTAAATATTTGTGTAATTGCAGTGTCACAATCCATTATAATTCATCCACTTTAGCACCTTTCTTGGGAAAAAGGCCATTGAGATTGTCAGTTTGTGACAAAGGCCAATGACCCAAACTCCTGCTCCAGCAGATGATGTTCCCTAGTAAAATACAATCATTTAGAACGGTATAAGTGATATACAAAATTTAAGTGACCTTTTGGCCAGATGAGTTTGTCCTAGTGACTAGTTACCTAGAGAAAGCATGCTCAGAGGAGAACAATGGTCAGAAAGGTCAAGAAAGCTTCCCATTTTGCCCCCTTTTGAAAACTTTTTGTAAGTCAGAGAAGTGAAGATGCCTTGAGATGCTCCAGAGAAATCAATAAGAAAATTCAGCTGGAACGGTAACAAAATCTGCGTCATGTAAAGTGAATTTAGACCTAAGGTTTAATGCCATTATCTTAAAAGGGCATCTCTCTACATTCTGCTCAGCACTGTGATTGTACAGTGAAGAATAGCCTGAAAAGGTGTTTTTCAGGAGGAGGTGTGAGTACTGGAGAGTTTGGAGGATTAACCTTTCAGTTGTGGAGACCAGGGCTGTGAGAGGTGGATATGAGTAAGTGAAGGCTGCAAGGCTATCATCATGGACAGAGCTGACAAGGTTACAAAACAGTTTGTGTGATTAGCCAGGAGCCACAGCAGAATCAGTGACAGAAGTGAAAACAGATTAGAAATTCTGCAGCTTTAAAGACAGGAACCAGAACATTGGCTAAAGAATAAGGTTAGTTTGCTCAGAGGTATTCCTGTGCTAATGAACAGGGGCAAGGGGACTGAGTCCAGCCAGTAAAGCTGATCCAGAAAGCAGAACTACAGGTGAGAGAAGGACTGACACTGGAGGCATTAGCAAGTCCAGGGTGTGCCCATGCAAAGATTGTAGCTACTATTTCCTTACTCCATATTTCCTTCACCACTCTCTCTCCATCACTTGCCCCTTCTTCCTCTTCTTCCTTTCATCCTGGCATACATAACCACTTTACAAAGTAAAGGTGGGGATAAGGTGAGAAACCTTTGCAGTTTTACTGCTCAGGAGAGCTGAGCACTAACCATGAAGTCCAAGGAGCTTTGACAGACTAACCAACTTCAGTGACTGCCAAATTTCCTGTGTTTTCCCGTGTCTGTGAACCACACCCTTTCAGTCCCTGAAAGATGATTGCTACTCTTTTAAGGTCTAGAAGACACAACAGAATTGTCATTCCTTTTGCATTGTGGAGTTATGGGTTGATCCCAGCATTAATGGTGCCTGGCTACTGCCTATACTGTTCTCTGATCCTCAAAAATTTTCCATATTCCACATATGCTACAATTAAAATGTTTTAGAGAGCAATTTAACCCTGGGAAGAAAGAAGCAGGAATATTCCATAAATCCACTAAAATCTACTGGAATAAGGAAGGCTTTGGAAAAGGCAAAAGGAGAAAATAAAGTTACTTCAAAAGACAAATGGGACATAGCATAGGATGTGCATGAGAGGCAGTTTGTCGCTGTCCCTTAGTGCCACCTCTGGCTCAGGATGTCCCATGACTGCAGTCCATAAGCAGTCACGGAGAGCACACCAAGGAAGTTTCATTGCCTAATGGCTTATTTCTGGGGCTCTTCTCCAGGCAGTTGGTGCTGCCAGATACTGGATCCTGAGTGAAACAACTTTTGGGTCTCACCCAGAGCAGCTGTTGGGATGGTCACATCCTGATACGTTCCTGGAAGGCAGCTCTGACTACATAAGCTGGAAAGAGATCTCAGTCCATGAGGAAACGTATGAGCAGTTCACAATGACTGTGCTCTAAAAACATGCGTTTACCTTTGACAGTTCCAAGAAAATTTTTCTGAAATCAGGTCTGCAATTGCTGACCTATTTTTCTAGTTACAAAGCAAATGATTTTTGAGGAAAAAGTGACCAAAACTGAAGCCAATTTTCCCATATCCCAAAATAAGGAGCCAAATGGGGATGACATCTCCAGGGGGCCCTGTATGGCTGTGAACAATATTCCTTGTAATTGAGCAGCCCTTAGGCAAGGGAGAGGGAGGTGAAGCCCTGTCTCAGCCACACACATCCCAGCCCAGGCAAAGAGCTCAGCTCCACTTGGGTGAGGAGCTCTGTGAATGCCACAACAAATGGAAATCCAGGCCTGAAATGGTCTCCTGCCCAGCTTTGTGAAACACTATATTATCATTTGATGCAATTATGTCATTAACTAATTTTCAAATTTGCATAGAACCATTAATTTAATCTTTAAATAAATAGTATGGATTTAGAGCCAGTGAAAGCCCTCCAGATTAACTGCTTGGTGAATGAAGCCTTCCGCTTATCTGTGAGACAGCAGCAGGACCAGCTTTATCCATATGCTGACCTGGCAGCATACTGCAACCTTGATCTGACAGATAAGTGCACAGTGTCTTCTGAGGAGCTGGAGGAAGGAGCTCAGCTCCCTGATTCAGACACCTCATAATCTCTCTTGGGCCATTACTGCACATCAGGGCAGAAAGTTCTCACAGAGTGCAGCTGGCACTGAGACTCATCTCACTTCCTGTGCTTGAATCTCAGCATCTTCAGAATTGAAGCGACTAGCAAGTTGTCACAGGGAGCCAGAAATGGCCCCTCTACAAAATGAACACTCTGCATCCGTGAGCAGCCACAGCAGAATAGCACTTTCACATATTCTCACACTGTCTTATTGTCCTCTGCCACCCACCTCACTTAAGCTATTTATGCCGTGCTCTACACAAGATACTCACACCTCCTTAGAGACGGGGAAGACAGACAACTGGTTGGATTAGCTCCACTGCCTGGAAGCTGCCTCCGCAACCACTGCTCTCTTGCAAGTTGCAGAGGGAGGCAGCCGTTGTGTTGAGGAGGGCCAAAAGATCCTTGTGTACCTGCTTGGTGGTAGATGGAGCTGGATTCCCTAATCTACCCATCACAGCTGGGCAGGTTGACAGCTAACAGACCTTCTCCCTTCATCTGGAAAATACACAGAGCCTACACCACTAGAGGAGGATGATCCAGGCACTTGCTCCACTGCCTTTGCGAAATCTCAGGACCACAACATAACCATGACAACTGCCACTCTGCAATCAGAGGAGTGAGTACTAAAAGGCAGTTGCTGCCAGCCATGAGGAATGGCAGACAAAAAGCAGAGGTAGAAGCTAACAGAAAGGGGGTGACTTGGCAGCCTCTGGTGTGAAAACAGACCCTGTGCCTTGCACCACTGCCTGGGAGGCACACTCAGCAGCCAGGCACAACTGGACTAGCCTCATGGCTCTTGGTTGCTCTTATTATTCCCTGCAACCCTTCAGCATGACTCTTGACAGAAAAATTACCAAATGTAATGCACTTGTGACTTAGTTAATTTGCACCTGTATCTAATTTCAGACCTGCTAGAATAACAGAGCAGTTCTGTAATCAAAAATGGAGGAAAAAAAAAAGCCAGACCTGCCAGTCACTGGCTGCTGCAGGGGAAACTGCCCCCACGTAATACAGGGACCCCATGCAAGAGCTTTGCATGAAGGTCACAGCAGGACACGGAGGTTTCCCTGAGAAGGGACAAAGCAAACCCCCATATGTGGGACTCAGAGTGAGCCTATAGCGATTCTCAGTGGCAGCAGGCAGCACTGTACTCCTCCCTGCTTTCTCAGTCAGCAATTGCTTCAGTTTCCTAAATGTCTCTGCGCTTTCATTTTGGGAGATTGTTCTGAGCAGTTTACAATTGTCTACTTGTAGCTAGCAGCCTTGACTTTCTGAGAGCCAGAGGGTACCATATTTCATCAGAGAAAGCACTAATGAGACAAAGTCCCTCTGGCTCTTGATTGTGGCTCATTAGGGTACTAGTCACGATGCCTCAGTTTCCCCTCGAGGCTCTGTGAAGCCAAAGCTGTTAGACTTCATGTGTCATTTTTAATCCTCTTCCTCAGTCCCTGCAAGGGTCTATCTCCTCCACACTATTCAAGACGCAAAAGATTTGAGAAAGTCAAAACCACTTTGCTTTTGGCAGGTCCCCCAGCCTTACCCACACTAGTGCCAGTGTGCTCAGCCCAGCCTGCCCAGGATCCAGCCACCACGCAGCGTGTCACACCAGCTCACAGACCTAATCTGGGCTCACCATGGGACCTTGGGCTGGCCTCAGTCTGCCCAGCCAGGGCCAGCAGCTGCCTCTCCTTCACTGCCTGGCAGAGAGCTGTGGTGGCAAAAATGTTCTTTCTGAAGGAAATCAACAAGGAAGAGCTTTGGTTTACTTCTTGACCAACTTCCATGTCCAGCCTTCCCCAAAGAGGGCCTATCTATATCTGCCTCACTTTCTGGTGTCCCCTCCCTGCATGGATCCCATTGCAGCATCTCCAGATATTCCTTGCATCCTGATGACCCTTAACCCAGGTGCAATTCTATCCTGTCACACGAACACTAAATCATCTCAACCCATCCATTATCTTCTTCCTACACCTTCCCTCAGCAGCATCTGCTTTCCTGTAGCACAATCACCCAGCTCCTTCCCCACTGAGTGTGGTGATTAACCCCAGCCATCTCCACCCTGAGGGGAGCTGGAGGCAATACAGACACACATACAGCACGGAGCAGCCTGCACTTTTCTGCTTTGAAAGACCAACTGCCTTTAATAGAGCTGCATAGAGAAAGCAGATTGGGACACAAAACATTTTGAAATCTTCAGACAAAAGGGGTTAATGCATCATTAACATCGATTTCTTTGGTTGAAACGTATGTTAAACACAGGTCTTGGAATATGTAAGTCTGATGTTTAACCTTGTCTTTCTCACTGACTCTACATCTCTAACCCTGCTCAATCATTTCTAGGCTAAAAGGAGGTGGGTTCTAACTGTCCTGCCTTGCCAGGTTGGCTGCTGTGACAGCCTGTAGATCTCTGTAAATGTAAAGGGCATTATCTATCTATAGATGTAGGCATTATCTATCTATAATAGCCTCCAAACTCAGCATCCTGCAATAGCACATGTATCACAGCAATATGCTCCTTGAGGTCCTTCCACATCACAGCCTTGCTTCTCTCCATGTGAAAGTGCTCTCCTGCGTAGCCTGTGCAGACAGTATCCGCCCATTACAGCTGAAGATGAGGGTTGAACCCCGAGGAAGGAATTTCAGACGCTGTCTTGGGGTGTCCTCACACATCATGCTGTTACCCAGCGGTCTTCTCTGCACTGGAATACAATTCCAGGAGTGGTTGCTCACTCATCCAGGGAGAACAGCGCAAAGCACAACTGCTGATCCATGCTGATCATCTCATCACTGCTGAAACTTCCTCCCAGTGATGTCCTGCAGCAACAGAACTCAGAGAGAAGTCTGGGTGAAGGATATGCACTTCTGTCTTCAAAGGGACAGCTGAATCCACCACTCTCAGCCTGACATAGAAGCACAAAGGCCACGAAAAGACCATGCCAGCATTCACACCAGATCCACAAGAGATAATGACTATGGGGAGTGAGGCAAACTCAGGGTACCAAGCAGTGTCAAGGATTTCCTTCCTGTCATATTTGGCTCCAGCAAACCCTCTCCTTCAGGAAGCTGAAGAACTGTTTCACTTTCACAGTACCTGTGCAGGAATTCTATGCCAAATAGCCTTTATGTGAAAGAGTCTTTCTATGCTTAGAACAACTAGTACAGGGGACCTGGAATCCTCTTAAGCTGTGTTGACTCATGACTGGACAACTACCTACTGCCCTGCTCCTCTGAGACAGGCACATACCTATGGACTGGTATTCATCAGTCCTCCTAGTTTCAGTCCTAGCAGAGAGGCCAAGCCTCAAGTACCCCAGGGAAACCAATATGGGAGAACTGTAGTGTATCTCAGGATCCAGAGCTATCAATCCAGTGCTGCAGTGGGGAGATACAAAATCTTTAATTAACTTTTACTCACTTGCTCCTAGCACTGGTGGAGGTGGGTGGATGTGATTGTTGCTCAAGGGAGGATTCTTCCCTCCCCCTGCTTTTGAATTCCCAAGCAATTAGTGCTCTGTATAGAGCAACATAAATATAACTCCTCAAACCTAGAGGGTTTTAGTTTTGTTTTGGGATGGGTTTGCCTTCCTACCTGTTCTATCAAATACCAAGCAATTTATGGACCACTTTGCATGTGTTTGCACACCGTTTTTGCATCTCAACTGACAACCTACATGCTTTTTTAATTAAAATTTTATTGGCTTTTCCATGAGTGATGTACCTACTGTAAGTAAGCACGGTTCAGTACAGATAACATGTGGTTTGCTTAGCTATCTTGCAGGAGATTATTTCTGTTATCATTGTAAGTTGATTATTGTAATTATTGAAAGAGAGAATGCTGACAGAGAGAGATCATGCAGAAGGAAAATGGGGGGGGAATTAAAAGATAATAATAAAAGATAATAATGGTTTCCTTTGTTCTTATTTTTCTCTTGACAACCTACTGTACATGCTAAATTCCAGTTTAATGTTAGAGTCAATCCCTCCTGTTGCTAACACACCCCCATCAATAACACAAGGTCTTTAAACCCTAGATGTCTGCAATTAAATTCAATATCAAAGAAAGCCAGAAACTGCCTCTCTTGTTAGTACTACCAGCCCTCTGAGTATCTCAAAATGCTTCTTTTCACCTCTTTCTTCCTAATTCATTTGATATTTTTAACCTTCTTTAGAAATCATATGGCTTGAGTGTACACAAAATTAGAGAAAAGTATTATGTGCAGGGGGTAATGTGTGTGCATGAAAAGACTGAGGGAGAGAGATTATACACTGCACCGATAACCATGTGGTCCTGGCAACACTTAGAGGCCAATGTATGGAATGGGAGGGTGGAAACCCCTGAAGGCCAGTCACAATGCTGTTGGTGGAACACTGTGCTACCCTGTGCTTGTCAGGAGGGACAGGTGTTCCAGGGGCAGTAAACACTCCCTGTTCATGAGAAAAGCAAGGGAATCTCGATATGCTGGTCCTCTCAGTAAGAAAAGTGCTAATGTGGGGTTTTTTTTCCACATTACAGAGACAGTGGCCAATGCTTACAACTACTGGAGGAAGATATCAGAAACAACCATCATAGGAAATGGCAAGACTCTCATATAATTCAGATGGTGTTGATAAGGTTACTTTTTTAGATACTTTGATCCAGGCTACTAGGGCTTTCAAGGACTGAGACTTTGAATTTTACTGTATATTCTCTTAAAACACGAGAGGAGGGGACGGCACAACCAGCTTGAGCTACTGAAGTGTTCTGGGCTGCAGCAATGTCTCCCACATCCCGATGACTTTGTGCTCAACTGGGTTAGCAAAAAGGGGAAAAGCATAGGTCCTTGTGGGACAGCACCACATCCAGGCATTAGCAGTAGTGATATATGTTCACATCTCTGCTAACTGGGGTATGTCTCACTGAACCATTCCCACCAGACTGCAACCCCCCTCCTCAGCAGTGATATGAAGGGTTTCATGGTCAACAGAGTCAAACACTGCAGAGACATGAGCAGGAAATCTGTCCTCTATGTATCAAACACAGAAGTGCCACAAAAGCAGTTTTATCTAATGTTCTGGCCTGACTCCAGCCAGAGCCCCTGTGTCATTCCAGGAATACTGCAAGCAGCAAACCTCACTCAGGCTGGGGGGTCAGAAGTGAAGCCATCCAGCTAGCAGCTACTCAGATCCTTCTCAGAAAATCCTCCCAATAGAGCAAGCCCCACGAAACCGATCTGAAAAACAAAACCCAAGAAATCAATGCTGTGCTCTTTACAGTTTTTCTGCGGTAAATAAATACTGCATTACCTACACTGTGCTCACATTAAAGGATTTTCTTCACTATGGGTGGTTACTCACTTCAACATATTTGGCATTTGCTTCCCCTCTTTGCCAGAGGACCTGATTTGTGATGTCTCATGAAACTTCAAAATGAAGTGCAGCTCTCCTTTCCTCTCACAGAAAAGGAGACTAACAAGCTGCACACCCTTGCTCACCTCTCCCAGAGAGGGAGAGCTACAGCCCATGTTATTGCTTTATAATGACATGAGTATTTACGGTTGCAAAAGTTCTTGTCATGGTTCCTCTAGTGAGGAGGAGAAAGACAGGAGATAAGACTTTGAAGGTCAAAACAAATGGGCAAACTAAGAGAGTATTTTTTTCACTGGGGGGAGTGAGGGGAGAGACGAGGAAAATATTCCCCTTGAGATCATCTGCGAACAGAAAAAAGCAGTAGGGATCAAACCTGATTTTCATTTGAGGGGTAAAAATCTGGAGATCAGACTGTAACTATATTCAGAAATAACCAATTTTACCTTGCCTTCATTATCTAGCAGTGCCCATCCTGACCTGCAGGAAGCAAAGCAATGAAAGAAACTGGAAGGAAAACATTTTTAAATTAACCCAGATTTCTCAAACCACCTCAAACAGGCAAACAAACAAATGAAACAGCCTGAACAGTCACTCACTTCTTGGATGCAAGCTCACGTCAACTTTTATTTTTCTGAATTGATTTGCTTGTTTGTATTGCTTGCCATTTTTATTTTTTGGTCCCTGAAAACGTTGTAAAAACCAACTAATAGGGGTACAAAATAGTAGGTTTTATGTACCTTGCAGAAACTTGTTATGTGATGCAGTTTGTTAAGATCTCTGCCGTTCCCCCAGCAGTGTGTCAGGTTTGTCTAACACCCAGCCCCTGAGTTACAGGTTTACGGCGCCGATTTATAGCGTTGTAAGTTTAATATAGTGGCGCGTTGTAAAACGGCTTCTTCTTCTTTTTTCTTCTTTTTTTTTTTTTTTCCCTCCCTTCCCTTAATTAATATTTTAGATCCCAGGAAAGCGCCACAAGGGCAGGCGGCAGGAGCAGGGCTATAATTTGCGGAGCGCCCGGGGCGCAGCCCGGGGAAGGGGACCCCGGTACTGGGGCGGGCGGGGCTGCCCGGGGCAGTGCTGCCCCCTCCCGGCACCGCGCGGCACCGCGACCGCCGCCCCCCGGGGCAGCCGCCGCCCGGGCGTGGATGGGCGGTGTGACAACGACGAGCTCCATCACCCCCCAGGCGCCTTCAGGGTACTGAGCAAGCATTGTTTAAAAAGCGATAATAATTTTTTGGGTTTTTTTTTTTTGGGGGGGGGAAGAGAGCGCTCCCTAATTTAAAAGAAACAGCCAACCCCGCCCAAGATGGGGTCAACCAGAAAATTGTAAAAATTGGATAGACACAACCCCCTTAATCTCCTTTTGCTGCTAATGTTAGCATTGAAATGTAAACAAGTGGGGCAAAAGCCAAAACATGGCAGCCCTTGTGCACTGGGAGTAAAACATCGGCTTTAGGCACAGGAGCTCTTTCCTGCGCCTGGCTGATCCGTCTGGAAAGACTGTGCTGTGGCAGGGATCATGCCATGTGCTGGGGCCATCTCTTCAAGGCCTTCACCTCCCTGGAGCTTACCTCCAGCCCAACAGGACACTCCTGAGATGCTAGGGAACATCTAGGTAAACACAGCAAAACCAGCAGCATTGCTGCTACTTTGTAATAGAATGCTAGAATATCCTGAGTTGGAAGGGACCCACAAGGTTTATCAAAGTCCAGCTCCTGGCCCTGCATGGGACAGCCCCAAGAATCACACCATGTGCCTGAGAGTATTGTCTAAATGCTTCTTGAAATCTGTCAGACTCCATACTGTGACTTTTAAGTCTCCTTATTTGCCATTCTCCAGTGAGTTGTTTTCCCCACAGACTAGTGGGATCTAACAATACCACTTGCAAAACCAAGCTGTATTGTCTTACAAGGGAGGTGATGTGGCAGAAGTAAATTGCAAAGTGAAGATGCTTCAGGGACAGAGGAAAGAAGAGATGCTTTGGCTTTCACTGCAGACCCTCTTTCACTGAGCACCCTCTACTCTGAACAGCTGCTTGCCATTAGCCGTGCCCATCACTAGAGTCAGCTCCTGCTTTAGTCCCTGCTTCTCTCTGTCACTCTTCTCTCCTTCCCTAGAACACCAATTTGTCTGATTGTTTGCAATTAACTGTTGATTATGGTGCACAGAAGTCCAAAGAGGATAATTAAAAACCGTTCAGCCAGCAGCAGTGGAAAGAGTCTGCTGCTGTAGAAGAGAGAACAGTGCACAGCAAGCACATCCCTGCTTAGGGCAGGACAACAACACCTGGTGAGAACCAACCAGGCTGGTGTGCAGAGGTAGGCAGGGTGCAGTGAGGGCAGAGCAAACCAGAGGCTGGTGGTGATCTCAGAGAGCTCAGATGAAACACTGCAGCTTACTGCTCCCACCCCCAGAACGTGTAAACAGGGGTCGTTCCCCATCCCATTATACCAACAAGACCAAGAGCCCTGCAAGTACAACATGCACCTAGGTCTGTAGCAGCAGCATCAAATCCCTGAGCAATTTCATCAATAACTTTGCTGAATGGGTTGAAGAAACACACTTTTCTGCCTTCTCTAGCAGCATCTCTTTTTAGACAAATTGTCAGTGGAAAACCTTTCAAGAAATCACCTTGCTGTGAAATACGCTTTTGTTGCATGAAATAAAGCACCCAGGCAAATGCTGCAGCTGATAATACAAAGTGCCCACTCAGTCCTGTGTCAACACAGATCATTTTTATACACAGTAGTAGACAACATGGGGTGTTGAGGAGGAGCCTGGGCAGGAACAAAGTACACATGATAAATTTAAACCTTGGAGGACCAAGTGCAGGAAGCAGAGTTTTATTGAGGTACAGGCATTTTGCCTTCCTGGTTATACAAAAAAGAATTACAAGTCAATGAGAATGAAGAAAAGTCTGTCCAGCTGTATGCAGTAAGCTGACTCTAAACATAGACCTCAGAGCCTCTCTCAGATGACACCTGTAAACAAGAACAGACTGTGACTCTGCAAAGGAAAGTGGGAGGAGGAGTCTGCAGGTAGGACTGCTGTTTATCTCCAATAGTGTCTCAGAAACTAAAAAAAAAAATAGCTTTTCCACTTGAAAAATAAACAGGTTTTCCAAATGAACCATGTATCCAGAAGGATATACTGAATTTGCTCCACCATGGGTGAAACCAAGTCTCGGTACGTGGTCAGCTGAACCAACACAGATGTGTCAGCTGAAAGGAAGAGATCTTCTTCCTCGACCCTTTGTCTTTCTTTAGCTCCTGACTTCTCCTGATCCTGTGAGCTAACCCCTCCACTTCCTGGCCCCTTGATCCAACTCTTGGTGCTCAGCAAACCCTCCAGTGAACTATATGAATCATTAGCCTGGCAGGATATGATCCTAATTTCTGGGATGGTTTCTGCTATCCTGAGTTAAAGCCACTCAGGGTATGACACACACAAGGTAAGGATGTTAGATGCAGCTGGAAGAAAAAAATCTTCCTTCAAAGGAAAATAGCACAATGCCAAAGCCTAGTGAAATGTTTCAATACATGGTGAGAATTAAACCTCAAGTAAATCTCAACCTTGACCTGTATTTTGGTGATCATCTTGTACCCCAGATACAACAAGTGATGCACAAATGGGTAAAAATGAAGAATAAAAAGAATAATTGAACTGCTTTGATTTTCAAAGAGAGGTTCAGGACAGCCCAACTGTGGTTATAATGAGCATCCTTTTTTTTCCTCCATGGGAGATCTGTAGGGATATAGTTGCTATAAAGATAAGGGCTCAACAAACTGGTAAGACATGATTGCAGGAACTGTGCCATGCTGCTACAACAAAGCATAGTTCGAGACACAGATACAATATTTTCTCTGAGAAAGGTGGAGCTAATTGCAAATTCTCTTGGTTTCACAGAAATCTTCTTCTTGGATTCGTTTCATGAAGCCTAAGCAAAGAAAATGTGAACAGCTGGGATACCAGAGGCAGAGTGAAAAGGAGCAGGAATTCTGTGCAGAAGAAAATGCAAAAATACAAACTGAATGAGGCTTGGTACATCAGGGATGAACTCTGCTTTGACTTTTTTTAATAATATCCCACAGCCTGAAGACACAATGCTAGTGCTATAAGAAAATAGCTCTCCTCTGAAGCCTGATGTTTCAAAAGAATCAAGGCTTAAAGTGCCATTAGATATTTGTTTAAGGACTAACACATTTAGCAGCTGTAAAACCTAACTATAATGTCTTGCTGTTTGTCCACTAAATCACATTATGCTGTAGCGGTGGGATGTATACTCTGCTTAGCTGTCCTGCCTGTCCCCAAAACTAGAGTTTTCTCCCTGAATGTGCCACTAGCATTGTATGGTTCTTGTTCTAGACCTTGCAGGTAGGGCTGGTCAAGAAGGATGTGAGAAACATTTTTGAAAGATCTGACCTTCTGCCAGGTGGCTCAGGAGCAACACAGGCAAGACTTGAAGTGAGATTAAAAAGGAACAGATTTTATTTTGTAAGAATTCAAGAAGCAAAGGGTAACTCCTGAAACACAGATCTGTGGGACACTCATTGATTCCAGTGACACAATGCCTTGCCCACAGTTTTACTGATATCCGCACTATCGGATGATGGACAGATCTAAAGGGGATGAGAGTTTTCTCATACTGGTGCTGTCCTAAAAGAAAGCAGACTGCCTATGTTTCATTTACAATTTCAGCAGGAGCTTTGCTATCTTGAACCTAGTCTGCTTTGGTCCGTGGATCCTATCCAATAGGAAGTTTTATCAAAACTTGATTACCCACTGAATCTATGTTTGAGTGGACTGCTAAGTCCCGACGTCCTGACATTCAGGCTGCTAAAATGTGACACCTTGAAGCCTCAAGTCTTCATGTCAAGCATCTAATTTACCTCGGTCACTGACAAGCTTTCATTCCATTCAGAGAAGCTGTTCTCAGTGTTTACAAAGTCATCCTTACAGCCCAGTCTAGCTTTTCTGCTGAGCCTCCTAGCCCAGTGACAATTTTAAAGCTTTCTCCACTGCTGTGGATGTGCCAGACCCAGAACTGACAATCCTCAGAATTCAAATCAATAAATCGTGCCCCAAAGTTGTGAGTTTTGTCCAAAAGTTGTAAGAACAGATAGATTACTTAGGGACAATTTCAATTTCCCTGAGTCTGTATTTCCCTATGAGTAGCTGGCTGGAGATCTGGGCTTTTTAGACAGAAGGAAAGAACAAAGACATTAATTCCTTGCTCCAGGAGACAGACCTGCAAGATATCAGAGATCTGTAAAATCCTGAGCTGGCAACACCCCCAGCTCCGGGGTCTCTAAAGTGCCACTGCGTAAAACCAGCCGTCATATCTCATCAGCACAGAGCAAATACAAAGTTTATTGTGTAATCATTGTTTCTGGAAGAATTATCTATTCTTTATCTCTGTGAGAGCGTGAGAGATTAAGTTTGGAAGCCTATTAGCCACCGCTGAAATGCCATTGTTATCATTCACTGTTAATTGTCATGCCTGGCTCTAATGCACTTAATCAGAGCAGTTGACACTTGGGCTCTAAATGAGAGTCAGCCAAGCGGGAGAGAGGAGGCAAATGCCCATGGCTATTGCATGGAGCTGGCATCTTCTGCTCATGACAGCTTTTGAGTTAAATAAAGACCCCAGCAGCAGGGTGGGAACTCCTGGCAGATTTTTCCAGATCCCTAACTGATTACAGCTGGTCTTGGCAGTACGTTTAAATGGCACAAGGAAGATAGCAGAAAAGTTCCCTGTCATGAAACATCCAACACAGAACTAACAGACATACTGAGGAAGCCAGCCCCTGGTCAGGGAAAATGTTTCTTGGGGTCTTTTTGGAAACTCCTGCCTGCCAGCTGTTAATGGATGGGGCAGAATTGCAGTCTGCATGTTAATGAGCCTATTATGAAAAGCACTTTATCTTGTGACAAAGGTGGATTTAATGGAGTTGAAAGGCTTCCCAGAGTAAATTTCTGAATGTCCTAATAATGCAATGAAGACTCCATTAGTGTATTTATTAATTAAGACACAGCCACGTTTCAGCAAGGCTGTTTCAGCAACCCAGGATGTGAACCTCCCAGTACAGGAAGCTCACAGAGACATGTCCTGCAACCTGAAGATGAGAGTGTGAAGGTGTGTGTCACAGCCCAAAGGATCTCCTCACAATTCTGGGCCTCATGGGTGGATTGCTATAGCAAAATATCATCTTTTAGCTTGAAACATCTTGTTAGAGCAGAGCAAACCAGAAGCTGGAAAAGCCTGCTTTGTGCTGCACAAACATGTGGAATCCAGGCCAGAAGAGACCACTAAATAGTGCAGCATAACCTTTTAGAAGCCCTTAACATGATGTTCCTTATCTCATCTTGCACCTTTGCTTCCACTCTACTTTATCTGGCAATAATTCTCGCTTTGAGGTTTATCAGGAGATCTGGGTGCTTATCAACCAAATGCTCCAAAACACCTCCTCAGTCTATCTGTCACTGATGCAATTCTGGAGTGGGATGAGGGCCTGTCTCATGTAGGTTTGTAGGTTCAAGCCATATCTCACAATTCCCTAGGTATTCCCCATTGTTTCTCTGGACTATTTTGATGAGGCTTTTGCCTCTACCATGACTCCTCCAGCGAATGTGATAGTCATGTCAGCTTCTACAGTGCTACTATGACATGTACCAATTGCTATTCTTTGCATACCTGGGCTCAGATCCTTTAAAGGCCAATCTCAAGGCTAAGACTGATTCCTTTGTCTCAGGATTGACACTGTTCTTTTTACCCTGCTGGTCAGAGGACTCTTCTATCTTAGATGCTCTGGCTGAGTTTCCATTTAGATTGTCCAAAGGAGAAAGGAACCATGACAATTGTTCTACAGCACTGTCAGATAGAGGACATCTTTCTTTGTCTTTCAGATTATGATTTGGCTTAATAGTGAAGTGTGAATGACTGCAGGCTTTCTGTGGGTTTGCTGGAGTCAAGCTTTTGAACTCTTTCCTCTCCTAGGAACTAGCACACTCAGAGGTGAGGAAAACAAGGTGTGCAATTAACATAAAATTCTGGCATGATATCATGATTCACAGTATCACCTGGGTTTTCCTTTCAGCACTCATCAACTTTGTCTCTTACTGAATGCCTTCTGTGCACAGAATACCTATGTTTTCAATTCGCATCTCATTTGGCAACCATACACCTGTTAAAAAACCCTTGCAAATACAACTGCTCACAACTTTTCACTGACAAGGAGAATGTGGTCTTTCCTACCTCCACCAAAAACTCCAGTTGGGAAACTTGCTGTGAAAGCAGCTGCACAGATCTATAGGAGATGCTTTCCTTCATGCCAGTTGGCTCATTAGTAATTTTAAAGGAAGGGTTTAAAAGTCTACTTAATTTGGAAAAGGGGACTAAATAGTATCCTTCAACCCAGTTTCACTCCAAAATCTCAGCTGCATTTTAATTAACTTTACTATCTCCAGCAATCTAAGAGCATTTTCAGTCAAAAGAAGAAACAATATTTCTTCTATAGTACTTTCTATTCAAGACTGAATTATCATATCATCCTATCGTTATTGCCTTTCTTTGCTGTTGGATGAGCTGACCCAAGGCACTGTGAAGCAGCATGTCTCCACTGACAACAACCAGTGGTGGGACAGACTCCATCCCACCGGCCCTGACTCACAGCCCATTCCTACGCACTCATACTGTCTCATTTGAAGGCATCATGAAAGAGCCCATGCTGCTTGAGCCCTATTTTGTGGCTAGCATGTCTCACCAAGTAATTCTAGTTCTCATCAGGCATCTAGCAAGCATTAATACTGTCCCAGAAGAAAAAAGGCTGCATTTTGGGCTTCTAACAGGAAGAAAACTAGGGTTATTTCATGCTTTCTTTGAAGCAAAGAAGAAATTTCTCTGAACATGGAAAAGGTCCTTTTCAGATCATCTAGACCTTCCCTGGACTCAAATGCAATCATGCAGTCATATAACCACGAACTTCAACGTCATCACAGAAGGGTATCATTAGAGAAAGAGGTCAGTGCTGGTGAACACAGGTATTCACACACTTCTGAGAAGCAAAAGGACTATAACAGATCTAGGAGTTTTTGTTTTACCACTCCTCCAGGGGTAAATTGCAGAAGTCCTGGCAAACACCCCGTGGGAAAAAAAACTTCTTGATGTTTGTCACAAGTGACCAGAGAAGAGCATAAAACCACAAATAAAGCCATTTGTATTGCTAAATCAGTCCTGAACGTGGTGTTTTTTCTGGAAAGTACAAATAATATAAATTAATTTGTCAGCTCATGTTTAGACCCCAGCCTCTTCCACAGCAATACATTGAGAAGAGCTGGTTGAAATAATTATTCTCAACTTATGCAATCATTCTTTTTATTTCTGAAGGCTAATGGAGTGAAAACATGCTTTCCAGACCTTTGCTAATGACAGAGTCAGAAATAATGATCGGGGACCCTTATGTTTCTCTCCTAATGAGGAAAGCAACACAAAATGATAGGGATGTGAGTCCTCAGCAATCACTTGTTCTTTATTTAAAAGGCAAATGGAGCGTTCAGATGAGTTCTTTAGGTTAATGGAGCCACAAATAAGGTTTGGGGGCAAGGATTTTTCACAGATAATGCAATACAGGCAATATCTTCTCTGGAGGACAGAAATATTTACAGATGTTGAGATTTCTCTATCATAGAAAGGCAACCTAAAAGCCAAAGGACAAACCAAACCTGTCCTTTACTTCTCATCCCTCCAAGTCTGCACACACAGTCCCCCAGGGTGCAGAGGCACCACATGCCCAGCCTGGGTGTCAGCTGCTGAAATGGTGCAAAATGGTCACAGGCAATACAAGCCCCAAACAAGATTCAGAGAAAGGGACACAGCAAATTTGAAAATTACTCCTCATGTGCCTGCCACCCAAAACTCATGTCTCCCTGCCATGCACTTTCCTGTCCCCTACTCCACACCCTTGCCCAAGCACAGATCCTGGCACCAACCCAGCCCCCCCAAGACCCCCAGAAAAATGAAATGACCCAGTGACTCCTGCTCCACTGCTGAGGGTCATGAGATTGGACAGACCAAGCCCAGGAGGCCACTCAGCAGAGCCACAAGCAGCAGCTCAGGCAGTTTTATCCCAAGGAAGAAGAATACAGAGGTAGTCATCTGCAAGATCTTCATCTTCAGAGGTTAGAAACAGAGTGTGGGAAGTTCCCCAGGCTCTTTGCTGATGGTCAGATGCAATTTGTTTTACTTCTGCTACAAGCAGCTGGAAGAAATGAGAGCCTGGAAAGACTTCTGCCCTTCTGGGTCCTTCATTCTTAAGGAGATTGCACCTGTTTCTTTCACACAGGCTGGTGAAGGCAATGGCAGAAAGGAGCCCCCATAACCTTGGGACTGCAGTTCAGGTCCAGGTCTCCTGAGTGATCTAATTTTTTTGCTACATCACCACGTGAAGCAGGTTCATGTTTCCCTTCTGGTTCTTGTTGTACTCATCAGTTCTCCTGTAAATAGACCTGAAACAACATCCACAGGCTGGGGACTTTTAGAGAAAACTATCTCCTTGATTGTTAGCACCACATAAATTGATTGTTAGCACCACATTTTACTCATCTGCTTTCACTTCTACTGCAGCAAGAGGAAAGCCAGGCTTAGGTGCAATCTCTGCCATACAGACCTTCACTCTTAGCAAAGCCTACCCTGAAAAGATAGGATCTTCTTAGTCCTTCTCATACTGCTGTTTCAGGTGGTTTAAAAAAGTCCAAATGCAGGCATACCCATATAATTGATTAGTCAGTAGCAGGAAGAGGCAGTATATAATCTACCAAATAAGTTCTGAAAGATGTATAATAGTACAATTAACAGTATCTCATCCCTTTCAATATGAGATCATAACAAGGTGAAAAAAATTTCTGACCACCACTATGATACTTATAACTCATTAGGTATGATGAAGCAGTCTCCTGGAAAGAAGGAGAGAATAGTTTACAGAAACGTTTGGTTTTTATCAAAACCTGCTTAGCCCATCAGAAAAAGAAATTTAAACCCATTGATCTCTCAGGGTTAACGACAAGAGAAGTGAGTTCAAGAAGTTGGTTCAATACTCAAGACCCTATTTTAATAAAGCTAACTGTTTTCCCAGGTTGTGATCTCATCAACTCTCACAAGCTTAGTGGCAGGAACTTTTTTAATGTGTTCACTGGGAGTCCTTGAGCTTGTAGAGGAGCACCTTGAAGTGCTGGAGGGAAGATGGCTGGTCCTGCAAGGCAGGACTTGAGCCCAGTACCCTGGCTGACGTGTGTCTGGTTCAGTACTCTGTGAGAAGAGATATGGAGACAACATACTTCAAATCTGTGACCATAAAATATTCTACAAGACTTCGTGGATCTACATTAGGCTAGGTGATATTTGATTTTGAGGAGGAAAAGCTACTAAAATAGAGCATCTATTAATGGATCCATCTTCCTATGTGCAACTTCTCCCTTAAGATTTTTGACTTTCATTCAAGATCCGGGATGAAATCAAGATATTCCTAATAATTAACTGGAAATAGACTCCCCTTCTATTGTCTTTACATCATTCTGTAGAAGTACGAGTCTTTGATGCTGTAAAGCAAGTACAAGCTGGAGAAATTCTGCTACTACAACTTTCTCTCCCTACTCTGCCCAAGACAGTATGAGATGCTAATCACCCTTCAAACCTCACTTTGTGAAGATTGACTCTTGGGGATCTATGAATGAAGACCCAGCTGCAATAACCTGGGCTCATGTTTTGGATAGATGGTACAAGAAAGCCCAGATAATGAAGAGAGAAGGGTATTTGTCCAGGAAAGTGCTTCAAGTAACTTTAGGTGCACATTTGACTAGGTGTAATTTATCAGCTAGTGCATGAATCTTTAGTTGTAAGCATAGAACCAAGCTCAGGGAAGATGTGAGCCACTTTAATCAGCTTGTCCCTGGGTGGGAAAAGCACACAAGGAAAAGTATAAAATCAGTAGCAGAGTGACATGTGCTGAGCACAGAGTAGATCTCAACAGTCACCTACATCCCCACCAACTCTGATTCACTCGTTGCTGGTACAACACTGTCACCCTCACCTGTAAGAGGCTAACACTAACATACGCAAACAGCTAAAAACAGTCTGTGCTGGCAAAAAAACATTTGCAAAACAGTAAGTGATGAGATCCAAATGTATTACCCTAGAGTAACATATTTCAAGATGAAAAAAAAAAAAGGAAAGAAAAAGAAAAAAAATCCTGTGTTAGGGCTGCCATGAATATGAGTTGACTAGATCAGAACAGTTCCCTTTTCCTGCAATCCAGGTGAATGGCTTGGTGTTTGGCAACATTAAAAAACATTTTATTGAAATGGACACTGCAAACTGCACTATTTTATCTCTCTGTGTAACCACTCTGTCCCCATCATTATTGGCAACTCCTTCAGTTTGTGTGTCATCCTCAGATTTTATCAGCAGTAATTTTATATTTATGTCAAGATCACGGATGGAGAAATTGAAATAACACTGGACACAGACTATTTCATAAAAACCTCACTCCCATCAGTCAGTATTCCCTGCCTCTTTTGACTCAAGTCAAAATATTGTGCTGGGCCATGCTGAACACATTGCAAAAGCACATTATCTCTCTAGAGTCACTGTCAACAACTGAATTTGTAATCACATACAAAATGAAAGTTGTTCTGTTTAGCAGGCTCTACCTCCTGGAAAGCTATGTTGCCCGATATTAATTATATTTCTAGTTAGAAATTGAACCTCATATTTCCCTGTGCAATATTTTGCCAGATATTAACTTCAGGTTGTTCAGCTTATAACTATCATAGCCACTGCTGTTACATACCTCTGAATTACCGGCAAAACCTAAGACCTCTGCAGCCATCTGCAATATTGCCAGCACTCCCAGGTTCATTAAAACCAGATGTTTCCTGAGCCAACCTTCTCAAGACTCTTAGATATATGTTGTCCTAGTAGGTAATGTTTAGCAGATTCTTCAGTTATTTCTTCTGGGAAGTAATCAGCCTTATCCAAGCCCATATGCTGTGGCTTTTCAAACGTAGAGTAGGAACCATGACATAATGCCTTTGACTTCCTGCCTTCATTATAATATCTTTAATTATCTCTCTCTGATAATGACAGTATTCCTACTGTTCCTAAACCTACAGAAAATTCTTATTACCTCTGCCTTCTCTCACTAAACCAGAGGACTGTGTGGTGTGTTTAACTGTCTCGCCCTCCAACAATCCCTTTTCCCCTCTCTCACACTGAAAGGGTGTTATGGACAAGGAACAGCAGACAAGTTCTGGAGAAGGATTAGGAAGGATCCCCAACAACTGCGTAGGGATTCAGAGGCCTTTCTGCAATTCATCTACAGGTTAATAGGACCTGAAGCCCTGCTGCAATTAGGGGAAAGTTATATGAAAAGAAAAATTTGGTCCCGTCCTCAGGGTCTCAATGCTGTTGCACAGGGCTTCTCTCTATCAAAAAAAAGTAATGAAAAGTAAGTTAATAGTTGGCACAGAGGCCATAAAGACAGAGACAAAAGTCACTACTCTAAACTACTAATTTTGTGTCTTTTCCCATTTCACTCTATTTTTTTTCAAAATTACATGCCCCATCTTGTCTTCACTGCCACATGCACAGCTGAACTAAAAGCTTTGCGCTCAGAATAAATATCTACTACAAGGAGAAGCTTGTTATAGTAATAGCACATTCACCGCACACAGACTGCATTCTAATAACTACAGTCATGTAGAGAAATCCTCTTAAATCAAAGAAATACCACAACGAATAATGAGAATGTTCAACAAAACTCTCTGAAGCAAACTGGGAAATGGAAAGATTGTTTGACCTTTTAATACATCTGCAATGCCCAAGGAATGGCTGCATCCCACAGTCTCCTGAACAAATGCCTGATGCCTCTAATAACATTGTTTTCCTGCATGTGTCTATAACAGCTGCATGGCTCCTCTTAGCAACAGGACAAGACAGTTGGGATTATATGGAGCAGCATTTCCCAGGTGTTTTGATTTTTGTATTGCAGGTTTTTTGTTTGGTTTGGGGCTTTTATTCAGTTTGGTTTTTTTCTTCCAGGAACAGTGTCCATTGACTAGGTTAAGTCATCAAATGCAGCATTCCTTTCTTCTGAGAGGAGTTAGGCAATACCAGAATATCAGGGATGTATCTGTGCAGTCAACCAAGGGCTACTTTGTTAGTCATCACAGGCTGAAGAACCAGTTGCAAAGAAACATGTGTCCCACTGGACAAGCCACACTTCTCTGGGAAAAGTAGGATGAATAGCCTGATCTTAGAGGTCTCACAGTCCTGAAGAAGCTGTGAGGGTCAGAGGGGAATTTTGATGAGTGCCTTAGGCAATGGCACCTGCACCTCCTCAGTATCTGCGCTGGCTTATGATGGAAGCAACCTGCATAGGTTTTGGGTTCACCCCATGTAGAAGTAGTTGCAGAAAGAGGGTTCCTCATTGTCTGAGATTGGAGATGGGCCTATACACTCCCCAAAGCACTCTCTGTGGACTTCAAAGCATGAACTTTTCTTCTTGATGCAACCATACACAGAGCAGAGGCCATCAAGTTAATTCTACCCTAATTATCACCCAAACTGGAAGGGGAATAGCTGTGAAGCTGCTTTGCTCTACAGCAAGACTGATTTTCTGGGCACTGAAAGATGTACTGGATCTATACAAGCTGATTTGTTACCTGCACAGAGCTGCACTGTGCCATGAAGACTCATCAGCTTGTTAGGAGAGGCCAAGGCACAAGCCTGGGTCAAGTTTCCAAAACAGTTTGGTTCCCACAGACTTAGGTCTGTGAAACTCCAGTACCAGGTATGAGCACCAAACTGTTCGGAAAACCAAGCCCTAAGCTCTTGAAATCTGCCCTTTCTCATGCTCTTCCAATTACTTCATGCTCTTCCAATTACTACTGATCTCCACGTTTAAAAGCCTGGTAGTGCTGAGTGGAGGCGTGATGAGCACGATAATAGAAACAGATTTTTGGACTCTAACAAGGTACATTTAGTTGAAAAGTTTCAGCCATTCTTCCTTAAGAGCAGCATTAAGAATGGGAAGAAAAATAGTAACGGGTTGTTTAAAATGACAGCCAGAGAAGGCAGAAGTGTTTCACTAATCTCTCATAATTCTCTGGCCATGTCAGAGGAAAGCCACGACTTATTCAGACTGTCAAAATGCTTTTGAGCAATCATCGCAAAAAAGAGAAACTATAGGAATTCAAACAGCATAGTGGAGGCAGGTAAACTAATATTTTGATGAAACTTTAACAAAGGGAAAAGAAGTGAAGAATCAGATAGACTATTTTCACCCTGACAAATGTCATATGCCTCAAGCCTCCACTCTGGATGCCACACTGTTTAATTTGCTTGTGTTTTTGAATGATCTAGAAAGGGCTGGAACTGAAATAGCAGAAATGCACTGGGCACAAATTTTTAGGTGGGTGAGTAGGAAGAATTATTACGATGACATTCAGGAAGACCTTAGGCAACCAGATGACTGGCCCAAGTAATCAAATTCCAGTTCCAAAACACCGAAGACATGTAACATTGGAAAAGGGGAAAATATTGCTTGCACAGAATTCTAAATGTAAGTGGGAAATTCTTTCTTTACTGAGAAAGTTGGGGGTTTTTTTACACCCATCCCATGATCTGTACCCCCAAACTGCTGAGGGCCCTCATTGCTGCACAGGGCAGCAGTCACACGCCCAGTGTCTCTGGCAGAGGATGCCATGGCAGCTCTGAGCAGCAATTGCCCCTGTCCCACCACAGGAGAGGCTGTGCCTCACAGCAGGGCAACACCTCCCCTGCCTGCCTCCCTCGCCCAGCTCACAGCATGGGGCTCTGCCAGTTCACACAGGCAGGGCCTCCTCTGCATTTTCTTGCCCACAACACACAAATACACACATGGGTCCCTCAGGTGCCCCTTGGCCTCTGCCTCAGTGAGGAGCTCCAAGCAGGAGAGAAGAACAGAATATGCAACATGCAAGAGAAAGAGGCTGCGATGTTACAGGGAGGAGGAGAGTAAAGGAGGAACGGTCAAGAGCTGGGGCTAGGGAGAGGATGCTGCACCGCAAGCGGTACAAAGATATAACGCAGGTGACACAAGGAAACAGTTCAAATCATCACTGTAGATATATCCATGTAGATTCAATCTGTACACAAATGATAGCAGATAGCCAAAATTGATTAAAAATTAAACACTCAAATACGTTTGAGCAATTCTAGGTAAGCACCGCAAACCCAGCTGAAATCTTACACATCATGTCCTTCATTGGCTCTGAAAACTTCCTCAGAGATACTGCACAAGTTAAATGGGGACATGATTGCGGTTAAAGTAAGATATTAAGAAGACATCCTAGGGAAAGAGCAGAAGACAAGGCCATTAGCTAAGGTTAGGGTTAAAAATGACTACAATAAGAGTACTACAACTGGTGCAGGGAGAGAAAGGGAGGCCAAAGGAACAGGGAAGCTGCAAATGTTCTGGACTGAAAACTCTTCCACTTCCAGGATATCTGAGGGTCTTGGTTAAGGCTGCCCTGACAAAAAGGATGAGTGGAAGGGTTAGGGTTAGGGTTAGGGTTAGGAGAGGGACAAAAACTACTACTCCAACTTGAGTAGGGCAGGACAGGGGCTGCCAAAGGATAGATGTTCTGCAAAAATAGCTCTCCTATAAGATCCTACTTATCCTAACCATGCCTGGGAAAGCTGAAACAAAAGTTAGCCAAGGTCAGCAATTTGGACTAAGGTATGGATTAGGGCTTGTGTTTAGGGTATCTGTATTTTTTAATGGGGCTGGAAGCAGGCTGCCAAACTAATGCTTAAGCTGTTGAAAGAATTCATCCCCTGAGACCTTTTGTACAATAATGTGAGGAAGGAATGTGTAATCTTTAGAGCATACCCACTTTATCCCTACTCCTAACTTCATAATATCAAGAAAAAAGATAGGCAGTGAAAAAAATCACAGTAAAATCACCACAGATAGAAAGAAATATTAAATGCTTCTTGCAAACAGGTGTTTAAGCCTATGTACTCATTGCTATAGTGGACCAAGGACACAGGGTGATTCAAAATGAAAATGTATTTGTCTAAGGATAACATTAGTTTCCAGAGTCATGGGAGTTAATGATAACAACAATTTTTAGAGTGTATTAAATGCCATTCTTCAAGACTTAATCCAACCTCTAACTATTTCAGGATCAGGATGAGATCTAATGGGGCTTGAGAAAAAGGTTGAAAGGATTGATTATCCTGCATCTGCCTGCTGTGAGGTTCTTACATCTTCCTCTGAAGCATGGAGTGCTGGCCAGGGTCAGAGGCAGGCGGCTGGATAGGAAGGCACCCTGGATTAGCTTGTTTGTACTCCCCCTGCTCTGCCTTGGCTGCAAGCTATGCAAGGTTTTATGTCTGTAATCCACAGCTCTCCTTGAGGAACACAGAGGGCCTCTGAAATGCTAAACAACCCAGGGAAAGAAGCTTACCTGAAGCCATGAGTAAACCCAGCAGTCAAACCTCTGGCACAGATTTTGGCTTCTTCCTCTTCTAAATGGCTCAAGGTTTGGATGTCTTTGTTTTCAGCCCTGTATCTGAAAGATAAAGGAATTAGCAGGATTTCTTTAATCTTTGTGTTCTCCCAGATAAGTATATTAGGGGAATTTTGTAGGTTATGGAAATATTTATTTTGAATTAAAATTAAAGCTGCACCACACTATGTGTTACTGTATCTTAGTGTAGGGCACAATGCAGTCTCCTATATCTGACTGCAGAAACATCATTCCTCTTGCTCAGACCTGGAAAAATGAAATAACAGTGCTCTCTTTTCAGCAAAACCCAGTTTATACCTGTTGTGACACAGAATGCATGGAGTCCAAAAAGTCTCCATAAAATAGGTACTTTATTTTCAATATTTCATTAGGAAATCGGTTTGACTTTCAAGCAGCAAAGAACTAGAGGTGTGAACTAGGGCATTATGGAGTCAGCATGTCCAGTTATTGACAGAGGAGACCAATAATTGTATTTCTGTGTAAACTTGTTTTACTGAACACAAGAATATCTCAGCTGGCTTTACTTGAGCTCTCTCCAGCCTGTTTCCTCTAATTTAACCAAAAGGGAGGTTGCTGCTACTGTTTAAGATAGAGAAGAGTATAGAAAAAGTGATAGATAGCTAACAGGCAGACACGTTTCCTCACTATGAGCACAGTTGTTGCTGCTGTCTAAAAAATTTCCTTCCCAGCTCCAAGGGAAATACAGTTTTTGGAACAGATCAAGCCCAGAACACACTCTGAATCTCACAGGCAAAGATTTGTGAGCAAAGTGAACATATTTCTCAGGTGCAGTGCTCCTCTGCCTGAACAAAGGGATATAGGGAAAGGTGAGGAGCACAATATGAACCCTTCCCATCTCAGCAGCTCTGGGCCTCTCTGCTTCCTCCCCATGGCTGCATGAAGCCCTCACTGAACTCAGCAGCCCACCAAGCAGCATAGCTCCAGCACCAGCTGAACTACTCTCTTACCTAAAAACCCTAAAAATCCTATCACTCCTAGTCCCGACTCAGTCAACACTCAAGGAAATGCAGTTTAATTAACCCTTTCTCATGAGGATTGAATTCAAGTACCCCATCTAGATAAGTACTAATCTTGGCTCAGGTCGTATTGCCTCAGTTTCTCCTGCCATATTATTTTTCCCCTTCTGCCTTCAGTAAGCTCTTTAGATTCAAGCACTCACCTCAGGCCAATTTTTTATTTCAAAGCCGGATTACTGCCTTAACTCCCTCTTCCCATTTTTCTACCACTTAGTTCAATGCTCTCTGACTGTGAGGATGTAACACAGCAACAAAGGACCAGGAAAAAGACACTGGATTAAAGTATAAATGGATCTAAATACTTAATAGCTGGAAGGAAGAAAAGTGTGACCTACATTAATCAGAGGCAAAGTAGTGACAATGGGATTCAGCTGGTTGTGTACCTAATTGTTTGTGTGTTTATTTATTTATTTTTAAGGCACCAAGTAGCAAGAAAATATTCTTGAAAAGGTTTCATTCAAATATAACTTCAGACATGATTTGGAAATTTTCTACAGCTTGGAAACAAGCAGACAGCACTTGAGGGAAAAAAAATAGAATTCAGTTTTATGAAGACTGGCACACCAGCCAAGAGACAGTCAAGAGTTACCGATTGAACCCACTGTGTGTAAATTACTGAAATTTCTGTTTAATTACACCACAAGGATCTTTGTTGGCAGTTCTTGAAACTTATTCAACCTTTAAAACTGCAGCTTGAAGCTCCAGGCCCTGAAGTCAAGAGATGATATGAGAGTCTCAGCTTCCATCACAAATAACACTGAATGTCAACAATGTTCAGATATCAAGAAAAAAAACACAAACAACTTTCATCTATCTATTTTTGACTTACGATTTTTAAAGGCAAATTCATGTGGATGATGTACCAACTTGTCTTCTGAACTGCTGGAATGAGCAGTGCAGTAGACATGGGGCTGTTGTAAGTGTGCAGATCTCTCAAGGCTGCTGGCTGCATCCTTTATTCTCACTCCAGTTGCACTGGAAGAAAAGACAGAAGATGGAAATGGCCATTGCAAACGGCCACCTGTGCCGCCTCCTGCCTTGTGGGAAGTCTGGGAAGAAGACTGCTCTGCTGAGACTTCCTTGGCCTGCCCAAAACAGGGTGTGATTTTGAGAGTCCCCAAGCCTGAAGCAGTGTGCAGCTGAGAGTGATACATTCGTTGCTTCAACCCATACCTTCTTTGCTATCCTCCTCTGAAGCACCACAGCCTGACTCGTTGCTGTACTGCTGTCTCAGTATCCTCTTGAGCTCTGAGCTGGATTGGGTTTCATTTAACAAATCAGCCTTCTAGCCCCCATTTTAACAGTAATTGATTGGAGATGCTTTTAACTGTTCCTTCTGGGTGTATTAATTTTTTACAGATTGAATTTGGTTTGATGAGGCAGGAAACCTGAAACTATTCCTGGCATCTCCTGTATACTCAGAATAACCATTCTAATGCATTCAGAGGAGCACACAGCAGCAGGGTGGTAACAGATCAGGGTGGGGGACGGGGAGGCAGAAGTGGAGTAGGGGGAGCCTAGATAGTCACCTATCCATTTCCAAAAGACATCAGTAAGTGATTGCTTACCCGTGTCATCTTTTATATTAAACATTTTTTTCCCAGCAATGCAGGTATTTTGATCAGGCTGGGGCTGCTGACATTAACAGATATTAAATATACTCCGGAGAAATATGATCAAATGTTTGAAGTGTCTAGTAAATGTGCTGTTAGCTGCCCTCCCAGGGAGGATTAGTGCAAGCTATTGTGTTTTGCTGAGCGAGAGAAAGGCTGGAATATTAGACAAGGAATCCAAAGGCAATTTTATCAGCAGTGTTATGCAGCTCTGGAACACATTGCTTTTCTATTGGAAGCTTTTCTATTACAGCCATCAAATTACTTGCTATTCTTAAACACTGAAATGCCATTTTGCATTTTAAACCCTCTGAGCTGGCAACTGTAAAGGATTGCTATGCTCAACAACACCTCCTTATTGTGACACTGTGGTGATGCTCTGGGCAGGGCTGGGCTTCGATGTCCTTTAGACCAGACAAAGGCTTTATCCTTCCTGCTCACCCAGGCAGGAAGTGGGAGACACACTTGGCCAAGCTTACTTCCAGAAATGTAGTACCAGCAAACTCCACCATTACAGCTCAACTACTCTGCTCCTGGAGCAGAGAAAATAACAGATGAGAAGATAATTGGCAGAAGAGACAGGAGGTTGGCCCTACTGGAACTTATGTAAAAGAATATGAGGAAAAAAGACTGGGAGAAGATCCTCCTTCAAAGTGTATATCTGCACAGTGGCTATTTCTCCTCTGTTTTTCAGCTTTTGGATTCAAGAGAAGGTGCCTGAGGCTGCTCCTTCCTCTTGGCACAGGAGGGCCTGAGCCTGTGAGACTTCTGTTAGATTGGGCAATGTAAACACTCCCTTGCAGAGCTTTGCTTATCCTCAAAACAACATTTCTATCTTGCAAGACTCTTCTACAGGGTTATAAAAAAGAAACCATGTAAACATAAAAGGCCACTTTCTTTGGTAAAAGGCCAGGTTTCCCCTAGAGAAAAATGGCCACTAAATTTTACAGAAAAAATTCAATTGGTTACTAACTAAGTTACATAGATTAGTGACACACACAGTATTTTTCTGTCTTGGAAAGCACCCTCATTCCTTTAAAACTTCCCAGTATATCCAAGTAATCCAAATACAGCCATGTCTAGAGCAGATACAACCCTTCAAAATACTCCTCTCCAGCCAAAAGTTCAATTCAGGTAAAATGAAGGACCAGCTTTTTCTTCTTTTTTATTAAAGAAATCAAATACCATGTTTCTGGTATACAGCTACACCTTACTTGAGGCAGCCAGTCCCAGGAATATCCTGAAGCCTAGCACATTCCTGAGACCCAGGATTACATATCCAGAGCACCTTTGTAGATGATTTGAATTCAGCCTGAATTCAGTCCTGCCCACCTTTCCAACAGACAATGCTAGTGCCCTCCTAGTATGGACATGGACTGTTTCATCTATCCTATCAATTATGTGATGTTGCTACAGGGCAGAAAAGACACTGAGGACAGAGCCATGTATTGCACACTGGGGTCTCTGGGCCCACTCACCCGTTAGCACCTGTACAATATGATGTTCCCCTTCTCCCTCTTCCCCATAAATGTGGGCTGAACAGCTGGATTAGACCAGGAGTATCCCAAGGCAGTGATTCAACAGGCTAGACAGCCAGTGCAGGTGTCTTCATTCAAGGCTTTGAGATTAGTCATTAATCAGTCATGATAGTCAATAAGGAATTGGCCAATGCACTGCAGAGGATTTTAACCCGCTGTTGGAGCAGCAGCAGGTGCTGGCTTTGGAGAACCAATGGTCTCATTTAGCAAAGCAAGCCCTAGGCCCTCCTGTTTGTTAGAGCAGCATGCTTATTTTAAATTCAGACCTGCTGTCTTTTTCTGCTCTTCTTCTTCTATTGCTAAAAATGGGTTTATGACAGATCTTGATGGATATGAATTGTCTGCCATATGTTGTTTCCTTTCCTGACTTATCTCCATATGTCAAATGTACTTGGATCTGATGATCTCCATACAAACGATAACAAAACAAACAGACAAGGAGAGGCCAGACTACAGGGGAAACAGAATCCCTATCAGAGCACTGAAATACCAGCAGACAGCCTTTCTACAGGAGACTGTACAGTTTACATGCTGTCACTCAAAAACAGTGACTCCTTCTAGGCACTCTCACACATTAGTTGCTCTCTGACTGCTAAGAAAGGATGTGTTCAAGGGGAAATTCCCTGGGGATCCACCACCCAACTTAGGATATACAGAGTAGTGAGAGACCTAATGAGTAAGGTTTGTTTTGCCTCCAGCATAACTGGTGCCAAGCTTTTTATAATTTGGTTTTTTCCTGGTAAATTGTGTAAATTATTAGAAGTGCCTCAAGTGAGGCACTTAATTAAATTTACCAGAGATTTGATCTCTTAAGTCCCTTAGACACTTACAAAATTGGATCCCTTCTTTCTTATAGTTGTTGCCTTTCTCCTTTGTTTTCTTCTTATCACATTGCTATTTTCTTTTGTATCTTTGAGACTTTTCCCACTCTCCAAGAGATCCAACAGCAAGGCATACTTAGAAAACACAGGATCATAAATACCTCATAATACAAGATGGTAGGATTACAACCTTACACCATTTTGTCCCTAATTACTTTTGTCCCTAGTGTTCCCAATTTTTATTTCCTAAACCAGATGTGGGAATTCCTGCACGTCTTTCAGGCTGTTCCCCCCTGCAATGAGCATCTGTGAACATGGGAGTGCTTGGCCCCACCAAAGTCTCCTTGTTATGTCTGTTGAAAAGAGGACAGGCTATTCCAGAGAGGCTGGTGACAGTGACGACAGGTGAAGCCCTACTCCACAGCACTTTCATCTCTGTAATGGAAGCTTTTTCTGAGGCGACACAGATACAGAGTCACATTGTGCAGCCTCTGTGACCATATTGCATCACTGGAAAGGAGTCGTCTTTCCAATGGGAAGTATATCTGGAGCCCTGCCTCCTTCTTCCTGTGTCCAAACTTTCAGCAAGAGAGCAAGGCACAGAACCTTTTTTCCTGGGTAAATTTACAAGGAATGAAGTTGCTTTTTACAGGCCAAGGTAAATCGGTGCAGTTTCTGAGAAAGAACCCCCCAGCAAGGTAAAAGTTAAAAGCCACATTTTAGGTATGATAGTTTTTTACTTCCCCAAGTTCTGCTTTGAATCTTTCTTTTCTTTCTTCCTTCCCCTCACAGTTATTGCCCTGCTGAGCTGCTCAACAAGGGAATCGAAGTGTTGTAATAGAGATCTTTGCAAGGTTAGAGAAGACACCTTTCACTTTAACAAATGATGGTCTCCATCTGTTTAGCATCCCTCTCATGTGTCTGTAACAGATACAGGCAGAATTGATTATCTTTACTTCAGGCCTACTAATTAAAGCCCTCCTCTGATGTAATGGTACCACTAAAATTTCCACTTGGGTCATCTGTGTTTTTCTGCAGATCCTCTCTTTTTTTTTTTTCCAAGACAGAGGAGATTATATTTAAGGGAGTACGTTTTTTAAGGGAGACCAGACAACAAAGAATTTAAAGGAGATAACAAATCCAAACAACACAAAAGAGTTCTGAGACCTAAAATAATTCAGGTTGGAAGGGATTTTAGGAGTCCATGTAAAACTAAGCACAAAAACATCAAGCATAAGCTCAAAGTCAGCTTCAAAAGTAGGTCAGGTTACTGAGGATCTTGTTCAGAAATTTTGAAAATTTTTGAGATGGTGGCACCACAGCTGCTCTGGAGACTTGTTCCCTTGCTTGACTGCACAACTTGTAGGCTAATACAGCAACCAGATAAAGAGGTTTATGTCTGGTATCTTATCTTAGGTATCCTTTCAAGGCAAAACATGGAAATTGGGGCTGAATATGGCCAGTATTTGCCTGGGGCTCAGCATCTACACAAGAAAATGTTAAGGCCCACAAGAGGAGCTGGTAAATTGGTGTTTCAAGCTTTTGTTAAACTGAAAACACATCAAGGATGCTAGCTCCTAGGGAAGCATAACTTAGCCTGTACAGTCATTTCGTGAGCAAAGAGGATAAAATAAGGACTGTAAAAATTTGCCTCAAAGAGTTGCTGTTCGGAGCCCAAGCACTTCCCAGAGCACCCGTCATCAGAGGGTTAGCCACACTGCACTTCAAAACCAGGGGGGTTTAAGGATTCCCTTATCCCTCATTATGCTACCTATGTTTTTATTAGTCTTACAGGGAGTAGTCTTACATTAGTCTTACATGCTTGCTTTGCCAGATAACATGGCCACAGCAAACTTCCTTCCTTCTGTTCCAAAATCTTTTTCAGGATCTTACCCAGTGATCCAGGTCCGTAGTACAGTCAAGGAGGCAGTCAGCAGAGGGCACACATTCCAAAACGAGCGGCAGTGAGCAGTCCAGGTCAGAGGAAAAACAAACCAGGTTATGTTAGCTCCAGTGCCGAAGCTGATGCATTAAAATTATGCCCTAAGTGCTGAGCCACCGCTGAAAGAGATCTCACTGTGAGTGGCAATGCTTATGTGAGCAGTCAGGCAAAGGAGAGGGACAGAACCCTTCAAACTAGTCACCTGCTAGTTTGAGTGCAGTTAACAGAGGTTAGGTTCCCTGTGAGTCCTGGGTGAGCTCCTGGCTGAGTCCCTCACTTCAAAAACCTTGCCAATATTTGCTGGCTCTTGTGATGATAGTGGTTCCTCAGATCTTTCTCATGGAAGGAAAAGAGAGGGGCATAGGTTGGAGCAGACCTTTGAATGCTCAGGGAAAGCTGAGATGTTTCTAAGAAGCTGCGATACACATGGCTTATTTGTCAAATTAGTAACACCTAAGATAATGAAAAACTTGCTGCTTCTCTAATTAAATCAAATTTTGGCTATTGGCTCAGGCCAATACTAAGCAGACTGGTTGGGTTGCCTCTCCTCTACTTGTTGGTTGTTACTAAATGTGTACTTAGAATATTTAAAAAAAAAAGTGATTCATTCTTTTGAGCTAGCTGAAACCATTAGTTTGTCCATACAGAGTGAATAGACAGTAAAACATGCTTGCACACACTGGAGTTTTTCTTTGCTTGAGTAAGTCTAGAACCAACCAAGCCTGAGATTTTAGTATTTAGCATTAAAGTTCACACTTGTATAATGCAAATCTTCTGGGTCACTTGCTCATTAGCCACAGAAGTGCTCTTCTTGGAGGTGCAATGTAAGTAAATAAATAAGAGTTAATGTATGTAATTCGATTTAAATTCAAGAAAAATGAACCTGAATAATTTTTCTTAGAGTCATTCAGCTTTCCAGGACTCTGGTCTTCTGACAGTGCTTTAACAGCTGCTCTTAAAGCAGCAAGCAGTTTAGCAAGAGGCATTGGGATATGGGGTAAGTTGAGGGCCAGAAGGGATCAGCTGTGGTAGATGATGATCACCCCAGCATTAGGGCTGAAAGAAAGCAACAATTTCAGACCTTCCTCCACCACAGCTCCAGTTATCAGAAGTCTGTCTGTAAGGATTTATATAGTAAATAGCTTCTAGATTTGTCTCTTGTACATCTCTGCCCATTAAGTACCAGTGTTATTGCCCTTGGGGAGCACTTAATGTCTCCATCTATTTTAATTTCTTATCATTTTGCACTGGTTCTTTAGAAATTCAATTTCATGCATTGCTTTCTTTCAGTCAATACCACCTAGACAAATTGAAGTTGGTACATACACAAACTCCTTAAAGATAATAATGCCCTGAGATGAAAGGAAAATATTTGACTGCTTCATATACTTGAACAGGAAGGAATTGAAAGGACCACTACCAACATCAGACAACCTTGCCATTTAGTTGTATATTTCAAGAGTTTGATTATATTGTTTAGTCAAATTCTTGCAGTTCAATTCAGTATGATTTTTGCCAACACAGTGTGCACTTCAAAGCTGCTGGTGCAATTGCTTCTGTTTAGATGGTGCCCTTCAATCAACATAAGACCTAGCACTACAGATAGCATATGTAGAAGTCGCAGAAAGCCTTTCCAAATCACAACATTTACACGCTCTAAAAAGCAGGCCTATCTGTGACTGGAAAATAATAGAAATCATAAAGCTTCCCTAATTAGTGCATTCAGTTTTGGTGCCATCTAAAGACTGAAGCACGTAAGTCTCCATGTTTAAAATTAATTCTACAAGACACAGAGGAATCACTGTAGTGCACAAGCAGAGCCAGGAAAGATGAGAGAGGAGGAACTGGAACAGCAAAATGACTGTGGCACTAATGATTATGGCTAATAACAAGATGTTGCAAGAGTTAAATTGTCCAAACAGAGAGAGAGTGAGAGTGTATGTGTGTACATGAGTGCGTGGGGCTAGAATCAAAAGGGTGAACTGCTCCATCTCAGTGGAGTTGAGCAAGTTTTTTAATATAAATAACTTCTTGAATGAAGGTAAGCTTATAGTCTATTTATTCCTTATGAAGTGTCTGTTCAATGATTTGAGATTTTTTTTTGACATTAATTCACCGTTGGAAATTGTCTCTGAAAACCTGTTAATTAATTCAAGTGATCTACAATTCATTCACAAGCTGTTTTTTGGAAAAATTCTGTATCAGAAACTGTGCTGGATTTGTATAGATTTCTAGATGAATGAATATGCTTCTTGATCTCTAGATGCTGTGCCTTATTAATTGCTAACACTGGTTTTCAAAGGCAGATTCTATTACAAAATTCAATGTATTAAAAAAAAAGTCACACACCAGCTAAAATTCTCAGTAAAATGTAAGGGATGAAATTTTTTCTTTTTTCAAAATTTTTGTGTGCACATGTGCTTACGGGAACTCTGGCCTCCAACTCCCCTCAGAAAAACATGGTGGAGACAATGACAACAAAGTCCCAAAATAAGGGACAAACATCACAAACATCACTGCAAACATCATCGCAAACATCACAGCAAAGGACTAAAGAAATCAAAACTAAGGATACATTTGTGGAGAAAGAAGCAGTTTGAGCCTACATCTCTTAACGTGAGAGACATTTCAGATAGATGTGTTGCACAAGTTGAAGAGACATCCTAAGCAAGCACAATCCCAGCAAAATCATTTGAAATCACAAATGTTGATAGCAAGTTGATTAAATGAATCCCTTAAATGTTTGATTTTACCATATTGTTAATGAGTGGAAGTATCTTGAGTTTAGATGGTAAATTTCTTTGTACAAGAGAAGGATGGTCAGATCCCATCCTGCTAATGCAGCAAATCTCTAAAAGCCACAACATTTGGATTAGTGACAACAATGGAGATATCGCACCACGTGGCCGCAGCTGCTGCTGCTGAATTTTGTTAAGTGACATCTAAGGAGGACAAAGTAACTTTCTGTACATATTTGAAGATTATATACAGCAGAGTTGAAGAAGAACAATGTAAATGGTGCATAAATAGAACAGCATGTCTGTATGATGCTAAGCTAAATCAGAGAATCCAGGTGCAACATAGTGAGGGCTCACACATAACATACATTTCAAATACATTACAGGTGAGTTCCCTGATTCAGCTGCTCAGATGGATACCTGATGTGAGGTATCTTGAAAAAAAAGAGCTTGTAATAGTAGAATCCACCAAGTTAAGGGACAGAATCACCAGAGAAGGTGTAGAAGCCAGAATTTTGAAATACAGACAATTTGATAGCTGCTCTGCACAGAGGCAGCTGTTTTCCTGTGGGTAAAATAATCTACTGTTTGAAATTCCTTTTCTATGGCAACATTTATGACTCCCAGACAATGGGGCAGCGTGTTCCCCACTCCTCTTAGTACCCCTTCCTCAGACAACTCTTCCTACGCTCAGCACCACTTTTTGGTACTTATTACTTCCTTGGCAATGTTAAACCTACGTCCATTGTTGCTGCTGTAGGTTATGGCATCAGGCTGGACTCCCAAATCCATGGAGGAAGGACTGACAACAGGCAATAGTTCAAATTAATTGAGATTTCCCTCCTCATTTGGAAACAACTCAGGGATAACACAAACCTTGTCATATTTGAAGGACGGCTTAATACTACACTTCTAAATGAGACATGACTGAGTCTTAATCCCTCTAAGTGAAGCTTGACTAGTTCGTATTAATAGTTTATTATTATCTCTGATGGTTCCCCCCACTCCAAATCCTATGTGCATCATTTACATGAGATTTTTAAATGGCAACGCAAAATCCATTAGGAGAGACATTTTCCCATTCTAATAACATTTTCACACAAATCAGCTAAGTCAGTCACTGTTGCAGCTCAGCCTCACTTTTCTGCAGTGATCAGAATTAAATGCCAACTGATCTCCTGGGATTCTACAAACTGAGCCAAGCACTGCAGGCTTCTGTGGTAGATATTGATGCTCTCAGTGAATCCCATACTTATTCGTGTGTTTAGGAGTAATTCAACACCACGTGCTTACAGAAATCACAGGATCCCAGTCCAGCAATTTTTGCTGAGGGAGTTTCTCTATACCCTGAGATCAGATTTTAAACCATCTCACTTCAGTCTCTCCATTTCTCAGAGCCTAGTTAGAACCTGTCTCCACAGTGGATCAGATGAAGAAGTGGCCCTGAAGTTAATACAGGAGCTTAGAGGTAAAGATGGGGTCCCTTTCAGGCCATAAACCTAAGAAACAGATGTCAAATTCAGGCTTTGCTCTTGTTTGGACAAACTCAATTATAAAGCTTCTGTTTTCCAAGAAGGAGCATAACTCCCTTTATTTCCCCTTCCCACAGAACAGGTGTCTCTCTGTCTCTGCTGTTAGGAGCTGAAAGGACAATGAGAAACACCAGAATGCAACCTCCCTAACAGTTACGTCCAGCACTGCCTGGGGTAACCACAGATGGCCATGATTCATCTGAAAAAATGACTAGAGACTCTTAAGCATCAGCCATGTCTTTTCACAGATAGAGTCTTTCTTCCTAAATGTTGTGAACACATAGATTACACAGGATAATAGCCCACAACACCATACAACTCAAGAAGCTGGGCAGTCAAGACCTACAGATTTGGACTGGCAGACAGTGTATACATGCCCTTCTAGGGACATCAGAGGAAGATAACCTCACTTGTAGAAGCAGGAAATACTCTCCCTTCAGGGTTCTTCCACAACTATTACCTCCTCTCATCCCCCAAGAACATCTGTCTTCTTAATAACCTGAGCCTCAGCCCCTACACTGCTATAACAGAGAGCACTCACTTTGAGAGTAATCCTTAAGGGAGAGTGCACTCCTGACAGCACTGCCATCACCCAGAATGCTTTACAGGACTATATACCATTTGGGGAAAAAAATGCGCAGGATTCTCTGTATAATAAAAGATCTTTCATTCCATTTGAAGTATGAAATGGATCAGAGGTAACAAGTCTTTTAATTGTGAGTGCATACCGAATCCTTTGTTGTCCATTCTGTGCTGCAGTTATAGGTGATCCTAGGACACTTGAAAATTATTGAGGGTGCAAACTGGCAATGTTATAATTCCTATATGGGCTCAGATGCTGAAAAATTAAATTTTGTTTGCAAGTTGCAAGCAATCAAGGCAATTTTATATCTAGTAGCTTTCTAAATTCATGACAATTTTGAAGGGTGAGGACTGTGCTCAGTCTCAGCAATCCTGTCTTCAGATAAGAGACAGAAGAACCAAGGAAATGTGCTACCATGTTTTAGCATTTACTAGTAACATTCTGTGATTGGGACTATTGTAACATCTAAGATAGTCTTGCTTTGCACCTTGCACAAGGCATTCATGCCTGAACAAAGAACATACAAAATGCTACTCTTTGGATTTGGCAGCATGTTATAGGCGTTTGGCACAAGCATACATTTCAGTGTAAACTGCAAGGCAACAAAGAATCCAATCCCATTCACTCCACAAAGCAAAGAGGGGAAAAAAAAAAGACTATTTTGCACTTACCTAATGACAAAATTTGCCAGGTCTGAAGAGCGTTGTTTTTTTAATGTTCCTATCAGCCTTGCATTTAAAATGGGAAGAATGGTAGCTGAGGGCAACTAATAGCTTACAGGGTCAATCTCAGCGGTAGGATTTGAATGAAGAGATGAAAGAAGTCTAAAGGGAATGAAATCCCCGGACCACAGAACTATGATCCTTTTGAGAATCATTCCCATAGGGCCACTTAGCAACAGGCCACCATCCAAGCAAAACACTCCTGAGAGCAGAAGAAAAACTTTCTTCTTTGTATCTTGCCCTCTCCGTTGAAAATGCCGTTTTCAGCTTATTCCCTGGGGAGTTAGAGCCTCATCAGGAAGAAATAAAGCTGGCCAGTCTGAGAGTGATTGTGTCTCATGTTCTGCAAAGGCACACATTTCTCTTATCCTCAGGAAGAAAATTGCCTCATTTTATATTCAGATTCAAATGTACTGAAATTATAAGCAGTGGAATAATTACCTTCAACATGGCACACTAGATCTGACCTTAATAATACAGCCTGTTGGCCTTAACTGTTATGAGACTGGCTTCTTCCATTTGTAGACCTGTGGATTTCCACATTTGCCCTCCAGTAAAAATAAGTTATGTGCTTCTTGCATCATGTCCATGTGCCCTGTGTGACCCAGGGGACTAAAGCAGTAACTCATTCAGTTCTGCTGACTTGACCAGTGCCACTAAAATAGATACAAAGAAAGTAAACATTTACTTAGAGAGAGGAATAGACACAGCTGTGGAGTTATTTTTAGTCTTTAATTGTTTGATACTGAATTTTAGAAACTCTGTCTCCTCTGACACAATGATTTTGCTGTCAGTGTTGATGGCTCCAATGGAGTTTGGACATACCACTTTGACAAAGGTATTGCGTGTCAAAATCTGTCACACACCAAAATCTACCAGCTTCTTCACTTCTGACCTCCAGGTCACATTAGTATTCCAGTGCCACCACCACACAACTCTGCCAATGCTGCTCAGTCATGACTTACACCCCCTACTATTAGAGCACCGAGCACCCCATGCAGTGTAGACTACTCATTTTTCTGATGGGATAGATTTAACACAAACCATCACATAAGTTGGAGTCGCTCACCATTGTTCTGAAATCTCCCTGTACTTAGAGGAGGGAAAGCTGCAGGATGGGAGAGAGGAAGAAGAACAGATCTGTCTGGGACATATCCTTTGGAACCTGCTGATGTGGTTTTTAATCACTCTTTTTCTTGGGGATCAGTTAATCAAAAATACATGAGAGATGAAAATCAACATTCCAACTTTCTACTCAGTAACAGGAACAGCTGGAGAGAAATGTGTGGATATAAGTGAGATCTAACAACTATGTGCAAATTCTGCTCCCCAGAGCGTTGCATACATGAAAGTTTGGTTGAGAGCTTACCCCCACTCTCTTGACAGAGGAGGTATTAAGATTTTTACAACTGAATATCAAATCACAGGTTATTACAGTGCTTTCTTCCGGAACTTATGCAACCGTTACTTATTACCAGTTCAACTTTCTACATAATCTCCGAATTCTTCAAACCAAAAGCATGAAACATGCCTTAACCCCCTGAATTGCTATTCCTTATGTGTAAAAGGAGGCACTCTAGTATTTCTTTTACAGGCACGCTGGAAGGATAACACTGCAAATGCTTGGAAGGTGTTCAGAGGCTGTGGGTATAGACATTGTACAGTATGAGGAAAGGCAAAAAGAACTGACTTGTGTCTTTACTGACAAATTACATGTGTATGCATTAGACCTGGAGACTTGGAGAAAGGACATCTATGTTGTTTTCCCAAGTCTGTCCTTGGTATTCTGGGTGCCACTGGAAAAAGCACTTTTCTTCTCAGTACATCCATTTCCCCAGCCATAGCATGGGAGCAATACTACTGACTTATAACTGAGGAGATTGGGAAAGCTGAATTCACTCATGTGCAGAATGCTTCACAGGTTGCATCACAGATCATGGATTAGAATTATCAGTGTCACTGTCCTGGTGCAACCCCAATGGAGCTGATTTTGAGACTCTCATATTCCAGTGCTAAAGCGAGGAAAGCAAAAATCATTCTTGCTTTAAACAGCAGCAAACCCTGCTTGCACTTTCTGATACACACCTCAGAAAAAGATGACAAGGCACATTGTAACCCATGTGTCAAGGACAACCACACAACATGCCTCTGCAATGTGAGCAGCCATAGCACCTCCTCCATGAAGCCCCATCCCTGTTCAATGAGCTCTGCAAAACACACCATAAGCAAAAATAAAGGCTGCAAGAGAACCCAAGAACTCTGTTGTACCTTTGCCCTCCACAGCTTCCCTGGATCACCTGGTAGAAGTCCCTCAGTGCCTGTGATCTGCCTTGGAGAGCCTGTCAGGACAGCCAACGCTTCATGGCAGTTCGTCACTCAGCGTTGCAGGTCAGGGCCTCATGTTCCCTCCCCTGTAGAAAGCCTTTGACAGTAATTTTCCAAACTTGAGTGTATCCTTTGTCTCTGAGAAAGATCTGTAATCTGAAGTTGCAGAGGGTCTCCTACACAGTAGGAACTGGTCAGTGTTCTGCTGCTTCCCAATGACAGGGATTTTGCTCCTCGTCTTATTTTGCATGGCCTCAGCATTTATGGTCTGTAGCCTTCTATACATCCTGCTTTTTGCAGTGCCACCATGGAAATGTCTGTATAAATGTGAATTTCAATAGCCATTATACTCTCAGCAGCAGCAATCGTGTTTGGTACCTCAGAGCCTGTTAATCTGTAGTAGTCATGAGGTTACTTATCTCCTGCTCTTTTCAAATACCTCAGCAGTGGATACAAAAGGGAAATGGCAGGAGCTATTCTTCTCTGGAGTCTGAGAGGGGTTCTTTTTATCTTTTCTTTTTTTTTATTTTATTTTATGCTGTACTGTTGCTACATTACATTCAAAAGCAATGGCAAAGTTTGCAAGAGAGATAATAGATGAAAATCTTCCAAGTTTCTGCTACAGTAAGACTCTCAGCCCATAGGAGCACCTGGTTGCAGGGTGTTGTTTCAAGGGCCCAGAGTGCTTAGCTGTCTGCTAGCTAATTAAAGCACTGTGATCTCAGAGCTTTGAAAGATTTAGTTCAGATCTTCCTTGAGGTAATTTTTAGCTCTACTATCTATTTGCTGATGAATCCTCAGCTCCAGCCCACAGGTGTTGAGCTACAAAGAGATGTTTGGAGAGGGGTGCTTGTAGTCATGGACTTACACATTGTTAAAAGGCAAAGAGAGATGTGACTCCACAGAGACTTGTAGTGAGGATAACCAGAGCTAAAAATGTGCAAAGAAAATAAATTATAAAAGAAAACTATAATTTTGATTGGATTTGGACTGTTGTTGCTATGGTGAAAAATTTGGGATGATGATTAACTTAACCTCTACCACTGCTGACATCCAAAGTTGAAGCCATTTCAGCAACCAAAAACTGGACAAGAGCTGTCCCTGAGGGCCAGTCCTTATCCCTTTCTATCTCCCTAGGTGGAGTGTTGCAGAGCAATAGAGCACTGGGAGATCTCACTGTGTGGCCAAGTGTGACTGAAACATGGCCACAAAAAGAGCATTAAGGCACAAACTCCATGACTAACCAGTTAGGCAAGTAGGACACACTGTTTAATGAGGGACTGAAGAAAATTCTCTAATGTGGGATGAAGTGTCCCAGATGAGATCAGAGGTCTGCCAGATGGGAAAATCCAGGGAAATCCGCTGTGGAGCTGGGTTTACAAAAAGAAAGGAAGGTGCTAGACTTGCACTTCCAAGCCTGAGCAGAACTGGGTCCTGCAAATGGAGAACAATTGTGCCAACTAAGACAGGACACAAAGTATAGCAGATGTAAGGGAATGAAGAGGATGCTGAAGGTGCTTAGAAAAAAGCCCCAAAAGATGGGAGTGATCTGGGACTCTTGAGGAGATGGTAATAATACAACTTTATTTTCTACATATAGCAATTAAGATACTAAAAATTCTTCAGTAATTTGGTAAACAAGAGACTCTTAGTCAAGACACAGTAATGTAATCTTCATATTTGTTGTCCATCATCCAGCCTTTGGAACAAGGCTATAGAACAGGATTTTCTCCTTTCCTGCACATCAGGGTCCCAGAAAATTCAGTAAAGGACAATGCTGAGCTCCTTGGAAGGTATCTTTAATTCCTATTGAATTTCTGCAGGCACAACCATATATAAAAATAATCAAGACAAGGCAAAATAAAAGCAAAGAGCAAGGCCTAGCAACCTAAAATAAACTACACTCCTTTTGCTACTGATCGCCTCAACTCCTTGCTTTATTCCTAGCCAAATTGGAGAGAGAAACAGCTCAAGGATTTCAGAGAAAATAAGCCAAATAATGTGTACCTGAAAAAAAATCCATCTCAAAAGCCACGGGCCAGGAGAAAAGAAATTAAGTTGAATTAAAATCTGGCTTTCTTCCCTCCTCTTCTACTTCCCCACCGAACGAAAAAGCTTCTGCCAGCATCTGCTTGTGGAAAGGTAAAGGCTTCAGGCACCTGGTTTTTTCTGTGCCAGTATCATTTTAATTGCATGAGCAACCACCAGTACAGTAAAAGAGTCTTGCATTTTCTTCAGCAAGTCTGCTTGTTCTTTTGGCCTGGAAGGAACACGCTTTTGGTGTCTTTCCTTGTGCATCTACATGCATGGCCCACTGTGACTTAGCTGCTGTTTGCTGTTCCTGCCTCACAGGGATAGATATTCAGAAGGAAGAAAGTAAATGAGAGAGTGCCCAAGGTGCCTCACAACATGACTTGGTTCGCTTTCTGAATAATTGCTGCCACAAGCTAATGAACATTTCTCCCCAGACTTTCTCTCACAAGGACAGAAAACTCACTTGGCTTAACAGGATTTTCCTGTTGTGGGTACAGGCTATGCAAGCCAGAAATGAGAAATATTTTCATGGTTTGAGGCAGCTGCACAAAAGTAATCACAAAAAAAAAAAAAGAAAAGCTGTTATAGAAATCAGGAGATGCAATGAATGAGCTCAGATTTGCATTCAAACTTAACCTCAGATCCTCGAAGGCAGTGAAATTTGAGGTGATCTTTTCAGCACGATTCCTTGACATCTACTGGACATTCAAGTTCATGAATACGATTTTGTTGTATATGTATGAATGTGTATTTACCTGCTGATTATTTATGTGAACTCTGGCATGGGTTCTTGTACATACAGACAGGGCTTACTCCAATGCATTTGTCAATAACTCAGTATTGGTGATGCCCCACCTTAAGCACTGTGCTCAGTTTTGGGACCCTCACCACATGAAAGACACTGGATTGTGTCCAAAGAGCACGGAAGCTAGGAAAGGGTCTGGAGCACAAGTCTTATAAGAAGCAGCTGAAGGAGCTAGGGTTGTTTAGCCTGGAGAAGAGGAGGCTCAAGGAGACCTTATCACTCTCTACAGCTACCTGAAGGGAGATTGTATCAAGATGGGGATTGGTCCCATTTCCCAGGTAACAAGGATGAGAGCAAATGGCCTCAAGTTGCACCAGGGGAGGTTTAGGTTGTATATGAAAAAAAATTTTTCACTGGGAGGGCTGTCAAGCCCTGGAACAGGCTCTCCAGGGATGCACTGGAGTAACCATCCATGAAAGTATTTAAAAGTCATGTAGATGTGGCAGTTAGGTACTCATTAATTGCAAAGATCTTTTCCAATCTGAATGATTCTATGATTCTAAAGCTATTTTCTGATGTTTACCTAAGCAAAGTAATAATCCAGTTGTACTTACAGCAATTTGCAGCCAGAACACTTGGGGCACTGCAGAACAACAATAGAAATGCTTCAGAACACAATACAAACAGAGTATTAAAAACATCTTATAATTCAAACAAAACATGCTGAGTTCCTAAGAAGCAAAGCCATGGAGATGTAAAAAGGAATAAATATGTGGTTACAATGGTTTTGTTTCAAAGCACACTGTGAGCAAATGTGGTTTAGATGGATTTAGCAGAGAAGTGGCGGTGGGGTGAGCTCCTCATGCCAGAGCCCTGACTTTAAAAGCTCATCTGTGTCTGGTGCTGACACAATCAAATTAAACTTGAAGCAAGCAAGCCTGGGGTACTGCAAGGATCAGAGCCATAAAGGGCTTTCACTGAGCAGTATCAGTGTGTGACAGTCGCTCTGCCCCAGAGGAGGCAGCCGTCAGGCTGAACACAGGGCATGTGAAATTTAATCTTTGCCGTTTTCACCTACAAGTGGGGATTGAGGGAGTGACTTCCTAACTGATACAGGAACCATGTGAAGATACAAGGAATGACACTGTAACCCCAAAGGTGAGGCTACAACAAATAGCAAAACCTGTGTTTTGTACTCGTGGCCCATCCCACGTACAATATAAAAAACCCCACCCTCCTCTTTTATTGCTCTCAGCCCTTACCTTCCAGTAGATTTAATCAAAGAAACACAGGCCAGCCCACTGGGAGCACCAGCTTGCCTGCTCAACCGTCAAGGGGATCCCAGCAAATGCCATCAGAGCAGTTGTTATTCCTCCCATGCAATATCTCTCAGCACAGCACAGAGATATAAAGCCAGTAGAGGCCTCGCAAACAAGAACCCCATGATTTGTTGAGAGCCTTCTCCAAGGCTAGCGCTATGTAACGGGAGCTGCATCTGGTGATAAGCGTCTTGCTCCAAGGCTACTGAAAGCTAAACAAACCCATGTTTCTTTGTTGTGCAGCAAGCAGAGCTCTAAGCTGGATGCTGCCCAGTGCCTTACCCATGTAAATAGGGGAGTTCCTGCTCAGATGCCAAATGTTAGAGCTGCCTTTGAATCCCTGACATTGATTTCAACAGGATACAATTGCTGAAGCTTGGTTCTCACTGAATAAAATGAAAGACCTTAAGCAAAGTTGTGCCTGGTGGAGCCGAATTTGGTGTAGCAAGAGAAAGGCTGAACACTGCCCTCTGCCTTTTCAGCTCTATGAAATAGGTGTTTTTCACTCCCAGACTCCTGTAGAATTCCAGGAAAAATGCCAGGAAGCTCTCAAGAACGAGCTTTAGTTCAGGGCTGAGCCCTGCTAGGGGTGTGCACAGTGAACTAGAAATACTGGTGGGAGGCAAGAGTACTGGAGAGGTAAAAAGTGGTAACCAGGAAAGCACCAACACTCAAGTGGAGCAGGACTGTTCAGTATCAGCTTGCTCAAGGGTGTACCAGGATGCCAGGGATCGTGCTGGCTGTCCTGCAGGAGTCCCACTGCTATTGCAGCAAAACCCAAAACAATCTGGCTGACTCTTGACAACTGTGTGCCAGAGTTCCACTCTTTGTGACACCTGATACAGTGTAAAAATAAATGCAGTACTTTAATATAATCCCACTGACATAAACACAATCACAAAATTTCATGTACCAATTCAATCACAAATGTGACATCCATATTTTCACTCTAATTTAAAGAACATTGAATGATCTTGGCCCAAACTTTAATTTAATATATCCAGGTAGAGAAAGAGCCTTCATTGTATAAACAAAATTACTTGTTTGCTTTATCAGAGTAGCATAGAATACAAATTAGTTACCAATATCTGTACAGCACTTAGACTATGACTGAATTGCTTGAGTTCTTGGAGTATCCTCTCAAGAGAAGGAGAAAAAAAGACACTGTTCTATTATCTTTGTGTTCTCTCCAGCAGCTGTCCCCATGTGATGCATAGGAAGTGGGTCTGGCTGGCAGGGGTCATACTAGAATTTCTCTTACACAGTGACACTACCCCCAAATGTCTAATTGTTACATGAAATGTAGAGTGCTACATATCTCAGGTGCAGTGCTCAGAATCGGCACTCCCAACGAAGGCATCGGTGGCTGAGAGAATGAGAGTTTAAGGTAATATTGAATCAAGAACCAGAATAGCTTAAAATTTATGCTATCAGAGTCACTACTGATTTTCTTCAGTCTGTACCTTAACTGGAGAAGTTCCTCTGGCAATAAAACCAGCATCCCTGCAAGACTTGGAGCCAGATTCTTCAAGCTGACCCACCCAAGTCTAAATTTATTAGGCAGGGCCATGCAAGAACAGCCACAGCAGCTCTGTCATTTCAAGGTTAAACATTTGAAATGGTCTAATATATGAAAGAAGGTGAAACATCAGGATATATTGGGCCAAATGGTATAATTAACCCCCAAATGAGGACTGAATTCTACTTGTCCAGAATCCTTTAAGTTCTGCCTTTCTCTCCAGAGACCTCCCTCATGTATTATTAGTGACACCAGACCTATATCTATGGTCTCTCTCCCTGTCACAGTCCCTACATATCACACACTGACATTGTCCTTTCCTTCTAGCTTTCATAAGGGATGACATTTTTGACATCACCTATGAGCATGGAGTAAAGAAACAACAAAGCGGCAAGCTATTACAGGATGAAAATGCACAGATCCACCTAGTTAATGATCTGAGGAGTTTGCAGGCAGGTGATGTCTCCTGTAGGTTTCTTCTTCAGATAGATGGAAAAAGGTACATGGCAGAAAGAGTCCCTCCCAGTACAGGGCACCCGGTGAGAAAGAGACTGTGTTCAGAAACTTCCAAAGTTTGTCTCATTCCTTTAGGGCACAGTTACACTTTTGGGTGTTTGAATTAAAAAACCTCCTGGGGCTTCCTTGTCCATTTTGAGAAACTCCTTTCTTATGTGAAACACTTCCCTTGGACGTATGGGCATGAGGAAGTGCAGAAAATGTGAAGCCTGAGAGAAAAGCCTGGAAAGGCCAGCTATTCTAGGCATAGGTTTGAAGCTGCTTAAAGAGACAGCTTATGTTTCACTGAGGCCATTTCTGTCTTCCTATTCTATTATTCTCCTTTTTCCCCTTCATTTTTGCCTGAAAAGAACTTAAGGATAATAATCACCAGTAACACAAATAACAGAAAATGGCATATACCTAGAAACTAATAAAGGAGATGCTTTTCTGGGATTGATCTGGACTCCATAACAGTGTTGGAAGTCACTGCTGGCCACATTGCTCCAGTCTTTCTGGGTCAGTTTCTTGCTTATTTTTCCTTGGTGTCAGCACTATCTGTTCAGCAGTGTTATATGTAGAGGAACAAACAAAGCATTTAGTGATGCCCAATTTTCTGAGGTTCTAGCTCAGTTTTAACCCAGCCTTTTTCCAAGCTCCTTCCAGAGAAAGAGATGAATCATGATTAAATAGGGGACATGAAAATAGGAAACAGATAAAGAGAATATAAAGTGTTTCTCCTGGAATTTTGTTCATTCTTCAGCCATTGCCCTCCATTTATGTACAAACAGGTGAAAGGATGGGTACGAATATGTTCCAGGCTAGACACAGTAAAATTGATGGAGACTACAGATGCCAGAGCAAATGAGATCTCTGAGGGCTCAGAAACAAACTCGCTGACATATCCACTCGATATTCATTGAAATGAGCTCAGGAAACTTTGCTCAATTAAAGACTGGCTGCGGGGAAAAGCAGATCCAAGCTGAACTCCAAAGAAGTGTTTTTCTGGATGCATGAGATCTAGGTCAAAAGAGACATAATTGGCCAAGGGATGCAGTCTATTATAGTGACATCTTCCAGAACCAGTGTTCTGGAGCACTCTGGCTTAATAATGCTCATCTTTCACATTTACTCCGGTGATGAAGTGTTAACATTTGTATAGCTAGCTTTGTAGTACAGCTGTACCTATAAATGCAGATTCCCATGGACAAAGAGGACTTTTGACTATATGGGTTAGTGAATAACAATTAGAACAGATTCTTTTCCTAGTGACAGTAAATCTGGAATAAATCCATGGAATTCATTGAAACTTCAGCAGTTTTACAGTAGTATAGACTATTGTAACATATTCAGTTGTGATACTGCAGACTTACACTGATATAATCATATATCTTGAGTCCATTTCATTTGGAGAAGGAAACTACAAATTACTAGAGTCAGCTTTACTCATCACCTCCCCAGAATCCCCATAAAAGCTCCAGAACAGGCATGACTTTTCCAGATTAAACAAACCTGCATTGTCATTCTAAACAATGCCTTCCCATATGGTAGTGAGCCAGATTAATTTAGTCAATTGCAGTAACATCTTACATTTCTGTAATACTTTTCATTCCAAGGGTTTTGGTGGAATGCTTTGACTCCTTTGCTGCATATAAGCTTATTAATTAACGATATGTTCATAACCAGTGCTTGCAGCCTGTTCTGCTTCCCACTGCTGTGAAACTCTTTCCTGGAGCCTATGCAGCTCAGTTTGAAACTCTGGACAACCATATCACCCACTGACCACCCAGGAAACTCATCCAGCTGAAGCCATGAATGAACGTAAAAGGTTGTCAGAGTAAAGCCACACTTTGCAGGTAAAAATCAGCCAAATCTCACTGCTTATGCTATACATGTGAGGCATGAGGTGGGTCGTAAATCTTAAAACAATGGATGAATGGCCTGACCTACAGAATATGAAATTGGATGAAGCATACAGAGAGACCCAGCCTAAGAGAGAATTTAGGTCAGATGAAGGCCAGACAAAAGCTGAGTATTTTTTTCATGTTGCATTCTCAGATTATGCCATGAATATCTAATACAGAGAGGAAAATCTTCTGTGTAGGTTTTGACCCTCCTTTACCTCCACTTTTGGTAATAGCTCTCATGATACTGAAGGCAGAATATCATTTAGTTGAATTTGTTAACTAACTCTGGAAATAAGGGAATTAGAGCCATTAGTAAATCTTTTCACCTCAAAACTAAACAAAGAGGATCAGATTGCTATCTGTTGTAATCTAATTGAGTTCCATGAATTTACAACCACGGACAAATTTTAGCCAATAAAGAGAAGAATATAACTGTTTCATTCTGACATTTGTGACATCATAAAGCTAATACAGATGTGCAATGAAGGGAAGATTTCTGATCACATTTTTCTAATTTAAGTTTCATTTGTAATGGAAAGTAATTAAACACATTCCATGAAATTGGAGAAAGCAGAAAAGAATTCTTAAGGATGTCACTTCATTTGTGGGACTGAGATGTACTTTATTGTCTCCTGCTGTTTATCTTTAGTTCTGCAAGCAGGAGTTCACATTTATGTTCATCTATCAGCTGCCAACCTAAAGCCCATTGGAAGATGCATAGCATTTCCAGAAGGATCTTAATAAACACCGCAAGTGGAGGGGCATTTCACACTTGGCAATTCATCTGTCAGAGCAAGAGATAGCTTAAAATTATTTCCATGACCATTTTGCAAGTATTTGTGGAAGACACCTAGCACCAGGAATATAATACTTAGGGAAGACACAAGTTAGAGAGGACTCACTGGTTTCACTAGAAGAGAGCACAGCTCAGCAAGCTCAGGGGTGACACTTGTCTTACCATTGATAGGCTACACCAAATTCATCATACCAGTTGAAGAAAATGGAAATTTCCTAGCAATGAAAAGTACAGCGCTACTAACAGCATTCCATGGCTCTGGGGTGCTACTGTCAAACTTTCCTCATCCATGTCATGGTAGGCAGAGCATCTGCAGGGGAAATTGGCCCAGACAAGTGCTTGCATCACACAGAGAAGTTAAGAGTGCATCCTTCAGCCTCCATAGGATCCTGCCTCTGCAGAATTGTCACATTGGTAGTCTTCTGTTTCTTTTGGAAACTCTAGAAGTTGCTGAAGATACTACAGCTTAAAAATAAGGCCATGAAATTCATACATGAACCAAGAGGGGAAAAGAGGTAGAAATCATCCAAACATTGCCCATCCCCCTTTGGACTGTGTTTCCACTGCCTTGTTTATCTGGCAGTGTTCCTCTCTCCCGATTTTCCCATCTCTCTATCACCTTCCTCCACTTCTTGGATAAGAGGGAGAATGGGATGATAGCAAATTAAGTAAACAGGATGCTTGACTCACAAGCAGGCAGCAGAAACTGAGGTAATTATGGGTGTCTTGCAGTCCTTTCCCAATGGAGAGGCAAATGAACAAGGGAAGATGTGCATATACAGAGTGTCAGGAAAGGTGTGCATGTAAGCAGTGCATCTAGGGAAAGACATGACTGAGAATCTGTGTCTTCTGAAGCCATCTGGCAGAAGCTCCTGGCAGCTCTCCCCAGCACTCCTTCAGCAGTATTTCCCTCAATGTGGCAATGCAGCTTGCACTGGGTCAGGCACAGAAGCAAGGCAGTGCCTTCACTTGGGGGTCATGTGCTGCAGCTCTAGGCATCAGCTCTGAATTTTGTTTCTGGGGAGTAGAGATGAGAGCAGGAAGAGGAGTAGAGCGCTGACCCAACTTGGATCCCCTCCTGAGGTGGATTTATTCCTGGCATGTGTTTCTTGCATTTGGGTTTGTTTGCACATGGAGCTCAGCAGTTCAGAGGAGTGTTAGTGTATTTAACAGTTCTGCTCTGGTTTTAGTTAAATCAAATAAATTAGTCCTCTCTGACAAGGATTTGTCTTTAATCATGAAGGACTTGATGAGAACAGGAGAAAGAAGTCCACCTTGATGCACTGCATCCACATAGACTTGGTTCCAGAAGTAGGTTTGCTGGGGCATTTTTTCACACCTTATTCTTTCAACCCTTTCCAGTGTAACTGCTCCAAGCACACCATGTCCACTATTCCAGCTTTCTCCTTAGTGTCCCTGCAGCACCACAAGGCTGTAGCAGGTTTTTCTAAATAGGGCTCTGCAACTCTGGACACGTATCCCAGGGTTTTTTTTCCTTTCTTCTTGCGGCCATGGATGTCACTACATCATTACACTAGAAGTTCACCACTCCGGCTACTACCAACTGGTAACTGTAACTACCTAGTATGAGGACATAAACACACACACACACACACACACACACACACACACACACACACACACACACACTCTCTCTCTCTCTCTCCAAGAGTAGCTCTTCTTGCTCCCAACAACGCTTTGACAACAAGGGCATTGTGACTCCTTCCTGCTCTAAGAAAACAATCTGTTCATCAGCTTCCCCAGCTCATGAAATTTTTTCCTGGGCGCTTCTGTAAGACCTGCTCCATTCTACCAATGTGGAATGCATATGAAATATATATTTGAAAGGCTGATGAAGATATGACAAAGCTGGAGGCTACCGAGCAATATCTGCTCCTGTGAAATGTGAACCTACTGTATTTTTTGCCCCACAGCTTAACTAGTCCTGAGTCTCAACGACTGGTAAAAGCACAGGGTCTTTGGACATGGTAGGACAAACAAACTTCAGAAAATCATGGTTCAAAGGTGTAGGTGGTTTTGCACTTCTTCTTTAAACCCAGATGCTAACCATGCTAAAATGCAAGTTTATTGTGCAGCCTGGCAAAATTTCAGCAATTTTATTGAAAAGGCATTTTGTTATGTTTATTAGATTTGTCAAAAAGGCATTTTATGATGTTTATGAGATAGCATATAAATTTATGAAACTGTAACATTTTTGTCAAAAATAGCCTTTACTGAAAATCAAATAATACAAGTAGTAAAACCTCCTATCAGACAAATACAGGGAAAATTTTCCATCAAGCAAGGTTACAGACTCATCCCCAGAACAATCTGTGAAATACTGTCAGTGAAACCCATGCCATAAAGCAGTGGAAAAATTGCTGGGTGCACGCTGGAAGGCTGCAATGCTCCCAGCTGGGTGCAGACGTGGCAATTCTGTCTGATGTCCTTGCCTGACTACAAGTGAGGCAGCATCTGCTGATTTTATTACCCTAGCTTTTGCAGAAGGAAGGAACAAGCTTCTGGCTTGTGTTTGGCTTTGTATTGTGTACTGCTGTCCATAACAATCACTTGTCCCTCTGATTTCCAGACCATGACTGGCTGGGGTTGACATACTGCTCAGGAGTGAGCCACAAGCACATCCTCTACCAGCTCTCTGCTTCTGTCTCCACTCCAGAAGCCCCTTCTTTAGGTTTTTTTATTTATTTATTTATTTTATTTATTGCTGTTGTTGCTTTTCATTTCCTGCTGTTCATTTCTATCTCCCTCCCACACCCCCTTCAAGTAAAAAACTGTCTTATATTTCCACTCAGAGAGCTCCCTTCTGCTCCTTATTTTTTCTTTTGTTCATCCTCCACAGTACCATCAAGATGATGTGAAACACTTGACCTATTCCCTTTTCTTTCTTGCTTAGGAGGTCATTCTGGCACTCTGGAATTGATGTTCTCCCTTCTTGAAGACTGTGATGTGGCAGCAAGACAGGCTGAGAAATTGATTAAGCCATTACTGTGTCAGCTGGGATCTTGGTCACAGCCATGATAGCGTTTCCAAAATATTTTGGAATGTCATTCCCCCAGGCAGGGAAAGGTGTAGCAACAATAAAATATTTCCCATGCTGCTTCCACTTTTCAAAGGAGCCCTAAAAAGTTGGAAAAGTTGAGGGAATGAGAGGCGTTAGGAGGTTAGGCAGGAGAAATCTAGGTACTAAAGAGCTGGAAGATTAGGATTAGGAGGGAATGAAGTCAGCCCTGCCTGTGTGTCAACACAGGCTGTTCTTATGCTTGGACCAGTTCACCCTGCCATGAATCATAGAATCATAGCATTTTTGAGCCCATATGGAAAAGACCTTTAAGAACATCAAGCACAACTGTTAACCTAGCACTGCCAAATCTCCCATAAACCATGTGCCTAGTTCTGCATTTACATTTACAGCTTGCTTCATGATGCATCAAAATGAAATGGACCTAATACTCATAGAGACTTACTACCTAATAACTACTACTAGAATGAAAACTTGCATTTTCCAACTTGTACTTTTTGCACTGTTTTTAAGTATTCTAAGGTACATAGTGAAAATGGTGTAAATACATTCCTCCTAGAGTAACTGTTGTCTTTTAAGCAGCTGTTTTTCAAAACACACCCAATGTTTTGGTATTGGAAAAGCAAAAAGAGTATTGCATCCACAGGGTTTCAACGTCAAATGGTTTTTTAATAAATAAGGTCCTGAAAGACAGAGAAGGGGGCTATTTGAAAAGCAGAGGACAGACAAGGGAGATGTGGTCACTTTGTGCAGCTGAATGGTCCTCTCACAGGTGTAGCATCACTTCACCAATAACCTTTCTGGGCCTGCTTTGTCTTGCAGTCTTGGTGAGGAGCTGCAGCACTGTCTTTGCCTGCTGTTCTCCCTTATTTCACTAGGGGACACATTCAAAGCACAATGCCAAGCCGGGTCCTGAAATAACCTTAATAGACCTAAACTGTGATGACGCCAGGAGCGTGACTGGGACAGTGACCAGCCAAGGGGTCTCCTTCCATTTCCACATGTCTTGTTTGGGGAAATGTACCTCATAAAATGCCATGGGAGCTGAAAGTTGATAGCACCCATCAAATAGCAAAGTGCCTTGTTTATTGTCCAAGCTCTCCCTAGCTGCAGTATCAGTAGACTTGGATGCCCTCGTTAAGCATTTATCCATTTGAAAGTGCTGCACTGTCATTAGTTTGATTGAAGTGGAGGCATGTGCTGCAGTGATTGGCCTAGATAGTATAAAACTCTGCGAAAATGCAAAGGGCTGGGAAAATGGTGCTGGTGAGTAAGTGAGAGCGTGCTATTACTATGCAAATTTTAGAGGAACAATCATCACCAAACAAAACTTTTCTGGTATGGATGCTGCTTTCAGCAGACTTAGAATCCAAGTTACAACCCAAACAGATTGAAGAAACTGCCTAACTCTTGTTGGCCTAAAATAACATCGACTGTAGGGCTTGCAGAACACATTTGTGCCTTCCCTCATCCCTACCTCTACAACCCCAAGATACACCTGAACATAAAGTCTACCACCAGCATCTTAAGAACCCTCTTACTCTAGCTGTACAGCAAGTTTATGCTGTGTTTGGGGAGCATCCTTGTCTGGATCTGTCCTGTGTTTTTTCCACAGGGAAAATATCCTGGATTTACAGGCATTTTCCATCCTCATAGCCCTGACTCCTCTTTGACACCAGCACAGGTCACAGCACACCAACTTCTGCACCAATTACCAGACATAAAGCTTTGGAGAAGAAATAGGTACGTGGAACATTGCCAGAGACCTTGTTTACAGCCTCAGAGCTTTCCCCCCTCATTTTTGCTGGTTTTATTCTTTCCTTGTTGCAATGACCTACATCCTAAGTACATCCTTCTCCACCATTTTAGTATATACACCTATATCTCCAGGTCACTCCAGGCCACTCCAGGCATGTCTGAACAGCCTGCTTTCCCGGGGTGTATGATGACCTATGAATTTTGGGTGACCCCTCATGTGTGCTTGGCAAGGAGATTGTGAGGCATGAGATGGTGTATGAGATTTTGAGAGTATTTATTCACAGGCTAATTTTGGGTACGTGCACCATTATTTGAATCCCATTAGCATGGCCCTTTATCCAGTGAGAGCAGGCAAGCAGATTAATCAGCCCTGGCATGAAGCAATATCATATGGCATATCAGCAAGAGGTCAGGTAGAAAGTTCAAAGTATAGATGTGTCCTCACAAAACTTAATACACCATAGCTCATCCAAAGATTTTTGCACATGCCACTTTTTAAATAAATCCAGTCTATCTATCAAAAGTGAACATTGACTTGCTGTAGTTCACTGTGTGAATTCACTGTAGTTCACTGTGTTTCAGGTTTGTAAGAAAAGGGTAGTACAAAAGCACAAGTAGAATAAGCCGGCCATTAGGCAGCATTTGTCATGTGGCTCTGAATAACTGAGGAAAGCATGTGAGCAGCACATATGAGAGAGCTACAAAAGAAAGAAGGATCAGAAGGATGTTAGAGCTTCTTCCTCTTAAGAACTTATTTAACCCACTGCTTGTTTGTTTAATTAAGAATAAAAGATTACTGAAAGATCTCCATGGTTCTTGGATGATATATTAAGGATGTCTTAACTCAGCACTTTGGGCTGGTACCTTTGGACTGAATGCGGCCTTGGCATAATTGCAGTGCCTTCCACCAAGATGCATCCGATTACCACAGTGCTGACTTTGCCCTCTCTTCTTGAGGCCACATAACTGCGCTCGGTATGAAAGGAATGTATGAAGCAGAAATTAAATAGAAAGAAAGGTATGAATGCAGCTTCATGAATTTTATGCCACTCCAAATGAACTTGGAAAGATTTCTAGGCAAGCTTTTTAAATGAGGGACTATTAAGGCATTGGGTTTTTTATGTCTATCAGCACTGACCCTGATTTAGTATTTTCTGTATCACTTCAAACATCGTGATTCATAGGTGATCTGTCAGGACTTTCAGAGTAGCCTGTCCAACCACTTCAAGGTCACAAAGGTCTTGGAAACCAGATGTCCTTAATATCTGAATGTTAACAGTTCAGAAGAGTTTCTTGTCCACTGGTAACCTCACTTTGCCTCTGGTAACCTGATACGGATTACCTGACCAAAGATAATTTGCTTCATACGTAGAGGTGGCTATTGCCATATCTGGTGAAGACCTAAGATCCACCAAGGTTTGGAGCACTGTTTACTGTGGGAACAACTCTACTGCAGTATGCTTTAGGGCCTTTAGAAACAAATCAACAGGAGCGGAAAAAACCCCATGGCTCTGAGGGGGTCAATCACCCTTCCTCAGTGCTGTTTGCACGCTTCATGATGTGATAGGAGCCAGTGTCTATCAGCTGAGTCCCACTTTCCCCTTCTTGCCACCTGTGCTGCCCCAGATAGTTTTGCACCCTTTGCCTGAGTCTGTTGAATCCTCTATCTACACATCACAAAGCCCTTGATGCTCCTGTAAAATAACATAACGAGTATGTGAGACTGGATAGGCTCAGAAGTGCTACCTGGGCTGGCAGCTCAAAGCAGAGCAGCTTGTCACTGAACAGATGGCAGGATTCGAAATACTGGGCTCCCTGGAGCCAGGGGCTCGAGTCCCAACAGGGCCAATTCAACTCCCTACTCCCAGTTACTGCACTCCACATATCTTCCTGTCTCTAACCCTTTAGATACGACCTTCACATCCTGAGGCTGTTCCTGGTTAGTATGCCTGCAATACCTTTTGAGGCACTTTTGGTGAAAGCTGGGTTTTCCCCAGTGGTTTGGGGTAATGTTTGCACCAGGAATTATCCAAATATCTAATTGACAGGAATCCTAGACCTCCTGGGGAGTAAATTTGCTGGGGAGGTATTCAACAGATAAGATATTCTGCCACGTATATATCAATATTTACAATTTCTAAGATCAAATCTGGAGTCTCACTGAATAACTGGAAGAAAACACACATATTTTGACAGTGCTATGTAAGCACTTTGGGCCTAAACTCTAATTTATAATGTGCTTTGGGATTAAAGGTGTCCTATAAATGTAAGATAATTATTAGTAACAGTATCACTGCAAGTCCCAAAACAGTGAGTTAGGAACAGATACAGAGTATTCTGCATGTTTGTCAAACCAAATATAAGCACTATAGGAGACCAAGTATTTCTTGTCTTTTATTGGAATGAAGCAGAGAAGCAGTATGAACAAACATGATTAAAAATACCCTCTGGATTACATGTACCCCCGATTGCTCTTGCAAGCCAGATATCAAATTTTGCACTGTTTTCTAGGGGTTGATTTTTACTCTATAGTCTTCATCTGATTTTACAGACAGCATTAGCTCAAGCTTATTACATTTGTAACAGGATACAAATACCACACCATTAATTTAATTTTATTTACGTTTCAGAGTTATTCAACTGGAATAAATTGAACACAATTTGATTGAAACTGTCTTGCAGGACTGACTTTAGACACATTCCACAGGAGTGCTTTATAAATAATGGCAGTATTTGGTACGCAAAAGACAGGCTCAAACTGAAGGATTTGCAGGAGTTGCTGTCTGATGAGGGAAAAGCAACGTTGCCCTGTTAGAACAGAGCTAAACTGAACACTTCTTCTCTGGAGCCCACTTTTCAGAATCTGCATCTTCAGAAGAGACCTCAGCTGGAGACCCTGATGACCATACACCTCTAGATCCTACAGAAAGTAGTTGCTAATTTGGGTGTTTCACTAGGACAAAAACATCAGGACTCTGCTAAACTGTCAAGTGAACCTTGATGGAACAGGAATGAGGAATACCAATGTCTGTTTTGTAGTGGCCCTTAGAAGGCCCAGTCAATGATGGAGAAGCTGTTGTAAAGACACTTAGCAGAACTAAAAGACCATCCCTACCTTCCAGATGTATGTAAAGGGCAGCAGGTGCATCTGGGCAGACAGGGCAGTGGGTAGTGTGATTTGACTCCTCTTTGTCAGTACGATGGAGAGTGGCCAAACTGCTGGCAAGCTTTTCACAGGCAGCAGAGTAAAGGAGGGTTTTCAACAGAGATTTGGAAAGGTAGTGAGGGTATTTTGCTGCTCTTTACCAATATTCCTCCAATTTACAGCAAGGAAAAAAGCACAGAAGTTGTTTCTATAAAAATGTTAACAAGTGAGAAGTAGAGACTGACAGAATGATGAGAAGGAGATGACACTGTCATAGCAAAGAAGAGCCCTTTGTCAGGGTGGGAAGGGGCTTGACAGGAAAGATAAATAGCTTGTGTTTGATGGAGTAAAGAAGAGGAATGTAGTAGAGAGGAGCAAAAATGTGTAAAATCCTCAAAGTGATGGATTAAGAGGATGATCCTTATAGCAGTATTTTGCAGGGATGTGAACAGACTGAAATTACACTTGGCAAGACCAAAGAGAAGGGTGTTTCAGTAACCAAAATGAAAGACAATTGAATTTTAGCCAGGTTAGATAAGGCCATCTGATGCTTTTTAACTGGAAGGCTAGGCTACTAGCATCATCTTTCTTATCTTGCCTGGAAGTGAAAGGAAGAGTTTTGGATAAATTTTTCCTTTTGATTATTATTGGGTTTTGTTCCAACTTCTGACCGCCTGCAGCATCCATGAAACAAATCCATTCACATGCGTGGGAGATAGAATCATAGAATTGTTTAGATTGGAAAATACCTCCAATATCATCAAGTCCAACCATTAATACAACACTGCCAAGTCCAACACTAAGCCATGTCCCTAACTGCCACATCTACACAACTTTTGAATAAGTTCAGGGATGGTGACTCCATCACTTTCCTGGGCAGCCTGTTCCAATGCTTGACAACCCATTTGATGAAGGTTGTGGGATCTTTGGTGTTTTTCCACCTCTCTGCCTAATCTTGTATAAGCCCTGAATGAGAATTGGAAGGCAGTACTGTAACGACAGGTAAGTGAGATTTGTTAGTACTGATTTGGTGGCACTTAATAGGTGGCCACTCAAGGTCAACCCCTTCTGGAGCAAGTGGAAGATAAGGATTTTGTTTCAGACCACAGATATTTTTGTGATCTGTCATAGCAAGATATCTGATCATAAAGAAATAGAATTGCCACACCGTACCAAACAAATGGACCGTATAGTTTAATAATCCTGCTGTGATAGTGCCTGTTGAAACAATTCAGATTAAGTACAGGGAACCCAGCAGAAGACAAGTTGGGAAGGACTTGCCAAAAGGGGAAGTTTCTTTTTAATTCTTATCAGTTAGCAACTAGCCTAGGCCCTGAAGCAAAAGGGCTTATATCCTTCCATAATAAAAGAAAATATGTATTCTATTTAACGAGAACACCCCCAATTACATTATCCATATAAATGTCTAATCCTTTTTTTAAAATCCTGCTAATCTCTCAGGCTTAATGTTATCTTATGGGAATGAGCTAATTAGGCCTTGTATAAAATGCATTTCCTTTTAACAATTTTATATTTGCTGCCTTTTATTTCCATTGAATGTCCCCTTGTCCTTGTATTCTGGAAGCATGAATAGGAACATCTATTTTTCCTTCTTTCTACTACCCACACATTTCACATCCTAGTCAGGGACCTCCTCTCTGAGGTATAACTTTCAGTGTTTCCAGAAACACCATATTCATGTCATTTAGCAATTTCTGCTACTTGTATCTGAGAGCCTTATTCAGCATCCTGGTCAAACAGGAAACCAGAGCAGGACAAGAGGATGGTGCCATTGACTCAACCCCAGGGCATTACCGTAATTGCAGGCTGGTTTGTCTCACGCTCTGGGTAGACTTGCATTATTAGCACATTTGAGCAGCCCATTATGCCTTGTGCAGGAGAATCTGATGCACTCTCCCCTGTGGTACCCCAGTTCCCTTCCTGAGGCATTACAGTTCAAGCAAAACCCTGCAAGTGCCATCACCCCTTGAGGAGGCACTGTCCTGCACCTGTCAGCGTGGGAAGGGGCCCTCCACCACCTGCACACACAGGATGCCTCTGTCATTGCTTCATCTTCTCTACATGTGAGGAGACTCCGTGGCAACGTCTGATCCACCTCTAACACCTCACCTTACCCTCCCTTTTCCAAACTGTTAAATAGTAGCCACAGCAGGGATTAAGGAGGGGTCTTGCTAGCAGTCTTTACCAATTTGAAAACCGAACACTTAATCCTGTGCTTTGTTTCCAGCCCTTTTGCAGGTGTTTGATGTTTCCTCCTGTGACCTTTTACCCACCTGGCCTTTTTAACAGTATTTTGGTAGGGGGTTTTGATACATTTTTAAATGACCAAATAAAATTTGACAATTTGTTCACATCCTATACAACCCTGCAGTGGTACTGGAGTAATGATAGTAAAACTTGGTTCTTGCTAGAATATAAAGAACCTGCATGGAGCAAAATATAGAAATTGTGAAGGATTTCTATATTCTGGATTCAGTACAATATTTCTTCTGGCTCTCATCCAAGCTTCTCCACATTGATTTTATTTTTTTTTTCAGAGCTTATACAGGAAGCCAAACAACCTTTACATTGAACCCAGAAGTAAACTGATCATAAGCCAAAGATGAGTCCTCTCTCTGCAGCTATCTGAACCATTACAGCAGCATTTATTGAGTGTACCTTTATTTTTCTGGTTTTAATTTGCAGTGTGCTGACAGCTCCAGAAAGATCCTTCTTAATGGACTTTAATAGCGGTGCAGCACTAAACTTATATAGCACCTGCCCCACCAAGGCATCCCAGCAGACTTCCCAAATAATAGAGTTTAAAGCTTCTGCTTTCACAAGCCAAAGGAAAGGCTCAAGAGAACAAAATTAGGTTTGGCTTTTAAAATATCGACAAACCTGACATTATTAATTTCAAGAGGCAAATTCATCACTACTGGAATCGATTGCAAGGGAGAAACCAGGGGAGGGTCGTCAGAGACAGCATTGGTCAACTTACAGCCACACACCTGGATGGTAACCCAGGAATGAAAACCTTTCTTCAATGTGCAACAATTGCATGTTTACAGCTGCATAACCTAGAGTAATTAAAATAAGTCATCCAGAAAAGCAACAGAAAGTCTGAAGTCAGACTTGCCCTGTGTCATTTTGAGCTTTCATGCAGTACCTTCTATGCAACAGTTTCAAAGCATTCTACAACTACTAATGGATTATGCCTCCCTGATACCAAAAGCATTATAGGTATTGCAAACTACAACATAAAGATCAAACGATCTGTGGAAATTAATTCATAATAGCACTAATAGCAGAAACCCAGGAACTTGGGTTCTCAGATTCTACATCTACCTCTTAGTCAGTGAAGCTTCCTGAATCTCCAAGAGGGCCATGTATCACATGCATGACTTGTGTTTCACTTTGGTCCTAATTCTAAAAATGGTTGTCTGTGTACTATTAAGACTAAGATAACATTAATAACTATATCTTTTAAAGCAGGTGTCATTTCCATTCATCAGTAAGATTTCATGCTTTTAAATCCAAGGAAGCAGGAGAAGAACCAAACCTTGTGTTTTCTGAGCAGAACAGTCTTTCAGCAATAAATGAAACAAGTTAGAAACATTTTGCAGACCACCTGAAGCAAGAATACAAGGAGATGCTGAAATGTTTAGAACATTTATGAATACAGTTGAACAGATCCTGGTAAGAGATTTTACCTCGTTTCAATGGAATAGTAAACCTACTTCCTAGCTATCTGCATAAGCTGATGAAAGCTGCTTCTAAACTGTGGCTGCAAAGTTCAAGACAGGTAACACTTTCCAGTAGAAAATAGGGCACATGCTTACTGAACATTACAGTCAATATATACTTACTTTTTGGTTCCATATCTTTCAAAGTTAAATGCATCTTCAACTGATTACAGCTTCTTATGTTGCTTATCACATGTTTAATAAATATGTAAGCACAAGTTCCAGCTCACAAGCTAGTAGTTCCCATTTGAAACTCCTGAAATACTTTTTTTAATGATGGCAATAAATGCTTTTGATTCAGACAGCATAAGTAACTGCGGCTTGTAGATATTATGCAGATCTGAGCTTGGAAATAAGGCATTTTTGTTTCTCTGCTATAAGATTGTCCTCCATGATTTTCAAACCATTCTCAGACATTTTGCTGCCAGGCAAAAGGTGACATGCAAAATAAGCTGCTGGAAGGAAAGGGTATGACTGGGCAAAAAGTATGCACAAAAAAAGGCAAAAGGAGCTCTTCTCTGAAAGAGAAAGTTTATAACCAAACTCAGGCAGTTGAAGAAAAATTGTCTGGGAATTTAAACTATTCTTATCATCCCACATGTGAACTCCACCATGCCCCAAGGTCATTCCCACCTTCTGCCTCCTAGGAAGTCCATTACAATCCTTTTTTTGAGTGACTATTGAAGGTGTGAGGAGGGATATATCTCTGACTGAGCTCTGTCTAGCTAGGAAACAATTTACGCCTTTGCACCTAATCCACAAATTTGCAGCATGACTTCTTTACACCTACAGGCAGAGCATCTGACTCAGGAAACCAAAATGCTAAACTGGTGCCCTTGGGCTGTCCTACAGTTGTTTGGTGTTAGATGAATACAGCTGGGTAAATCAGATAACTAATATGAAAATCTGTTTTTAGATTTTCATATTTCTGTTTTCAGATTTTAAGGCCCAGTTCTGTCACTTTAAGGAAATATGAGAGTACTGTCAGTGCTATCCAATGAAGAAGGTACTTCTTTGGGTTAAATAGATCCAAAATATGAAGTATTAGTGGTAGTTCCTTTCAGCATTTGGATGGGAAAATGATGAAGAGATGTATTGTACCAAACTCCTAAGCACCACAAAGACACAGCATAAAATATGAGGCACAGTGCAGAGCAGAGCTCCCCTTGGCTTATGCATTAGTCTGCATGAGCCAAGAAAGAGGCAGTATAAAAAAAAAAAAGGTGTATGCTACCTTTCATATCCAAAGCCAGGGCAAATAGTCATCAAGAAGCAGTTTAAATGAGTTTAGGATGGGTCATGAACAGCAAAGGGGACAAAGAAAACTGACAGGTATTTTATAGGACTGACACGTGTAATCGGGTGTGCCTTCCTGAGAGATGCTGCCACTCAGGCAGGGAGTTTGGTGCGGGACTGAGAAGCAGCATTAGCACCTTGCAGGGAGGGGAATGGATGATCACAGCTTTTTGTTAGGTTTTATGTGGGGTTGGCAGGGCATGGAAAAGCAAGAGGGGGGAGAGGAAGCTTAACGAGTAGGTACTTTAGCCTGGGGCTTTTAGTGCTTTTTTACCTCTAGAAGATTTTATGTGTTTCATTCAGGTGTCCAGTACTGCTAGGAACTGTCAAAACATGAACTACAAAAGCAGTTCTGCCTTGATAAAGTTACCAGCCAGGAATAGGGAGCCCAGAACAGATCAATATATAATGTGGGAGTCATCGGCAAACCACCTGCTTAACCAGTGTCTAACAGCCTGTCTCCAGAAATAGACTACATGAGACAAACATGGATGTAAGAGATTCTGCAGTAAGTAATTATGGATTAAGGCACAGCTAACTACCGATAGTTTGTCTCTCATCCATTTCTGTACCGCCTCACCTATGACTGCAATTTTCACGCATTTTACTTCAAACTGTATTTTCATCCTCCAGGAAAAAAGCTAGCCATAGACCTTTTTGCAGGGGTATAAATTAGAGCCTAGGTTTCAGTGTAAGCTGAACCCAAACTGGACACAGCTGAAATCTAGACAGCAGAGTTTAATTTTAGTAGTCCTTCAATGCTACCACATCTCCTAAGCCTGTATTTTCCAGACTCTCTATCGCCTCTCCTTTTCCTCCAGCTTACTAGAAGCCACCTGCTTGTTTCTAGTAAAGCTGAAACCCAAAATATCACAACATGCTCCATTTCTTCATCGCTCAGCTCTCTTCAGCAGCCTGAAAAGGCACTACTCGAATGGGCTGCTTGCTGGGCTGAGTGCTCAGTCCTGGGTACTCACTGGTGAGAGAAGGGGAAGGAACGTGGTTTGGCTGGACACGCTGGCACCTGCATGAAAACAGACATGGGAGGATGGCAAATGAAAGGCTTGTGCAGATGTATGTCTTGCGTTGGGGCAGGTTAAATACAATTAGACCATCTCACTCTCTGCTTTCCAAGGCAATGTACTGCAACAGCAAGAGCTGCCATGGGGCTGTCCCATGGCGAGGTGACTGGCTAGGCACACAGACAAGTGTTGATACAGGATCAAAGAGGAGAGAGTACAGAGTCCTTGGGAGAGCCCTTGGCAATAGAAGGACCAAAAAAAAGCAGGAATAGACCTTGGGACAGATTGTGTGATTAAGTGGAGCTGGAGATAATTGTGTTTTAAAGAGCTCCTGGGGAACGAGCTGAGAATAAATGCGGCAGAAGGGCTGGCTCTGTAGCTATGTATATAGCTATCGATGCATTTTTTAGCATGAAAGAGGAAATGGAGAACCATGGCTTCCATGAGTAAATTTCTTTTAGCAGGTCAGTGCACTGTTAGACAGATGTGCCAATACTACTGCTGTAACATTGTCCCATACAGGCCTTTACAAGCCCCAAGGCTATACTGAATGAAAACATTAACAGGAATACTAGTCCCCAGAGGTTACTTGTTCATAGCCTGCTGTTTGGGAATAATGCAGGAAGCTGGAGAAGAGATAATTTTGTCACCATCTTCTTCAACACTACCTGGATGTTCACCCCAGTTATTCCTGACTGCATGGTTACTTTTTTTTTTTTTTTTTTTTAAACAGAGGAGAAACTTGATGGAAGCTCTGATATACATAAGTAGGATAAATGTCCAACAGCTGCTAGCTAGCTCTCCCTATCAATTCATACGATGATCGTCAACAGGCATTGAAATCTCCTCTCTGAAGAAGATGTTTTTCTATCAAAAGCCCAAGGAAAGTTATCCACTCTCTTGTTCAGGGATCCACAGGAAAATGTCACCCTTCCAAGGCTTCCCTAGGCTGGAGAAGCAGCAGAACAGCCATGGTAATGGGCCCTACATCTGATTGCCTTAACATTTCAAGCTACTCTACTCCCCTTACCATTTTTTCCTACGTTTGTTTAATGAAACCACTTGAAACCATGACAATAGCATAGGTGTGGCTGCTACTGGTAACCGGGCTACTAATATTTTTAAACAGGCTAAGCAATTAAATACAGGCATGCTTAGTAAGCAGAAATACTAACTTGTGGCCACATGTACTGTAGGACTTATAATAGGGTTTTCTTTCTTTCTCTACACAAAGAAATAACATGCCCTTTCACTGTTTTGATAGGACTTGTCACCTCAGCCTGGCTAAGGAAGCCATTCTGACCTTTCAGCGAGAGATTCGTGATGCAGGGAGAGGGATGCAAACAAACTCAGAGGGAACAAGGTGCAAAGACAGGCTTTGTTCATATGCCTGAGTACCAGGAGGAGGAGAGGGACAGGGAGAGAGGAGCAGGGGGACGTACACAGTATATAGGGCGAGTATAGAGGGAACAGGGTGAACAGCAGCAGCAGAAACTTGAATGGTTCATAATTTAAAAGGCCATTAAGTGAAAACCCAAGGTATAACACTTGTGACAGTACAACCTCCCACCGCAGCAACCAAACACATTCCGTGCAGTGCCTGACAGTGGGTGATGCTGGTGATGAATTCCCTTCAAACAGTCAAAAGTCCCTACTCACTGCCTTGTCACTCTCTGTCACCACAGGAGCAGACCAGGTAGTGAAACACTGCTTGGTGTCACAGGTCCTTTACACCAGATGTGCTTCTCTGTTTCATTCTTGGTTATGCATCTGTATATACATGCTGCAGAAAGAAGCAAAAATAAGGAAGTTGTATCCAAAGCTTTTATTAAAACATTAAACTCTTTTCTAAGTATAAAAAGGAGGGTAACATCTTACTCTGCCCTCAAAAGCTGTATACAGCATCACATGCCCTCATTACAGAGGTCATTCCAAGTTGTCCATCTTGAGGACACTGGTTACCCCTTTGACACATTGGTCCAGCCACAGTGCAGTGAGTGCTTTTGCTGGCTGTCCACACATGTGTGCAGACTAGCAAGGCTTTGAACTCCTTGCTGGAGAACTCTCCTGATCTGCTCGCAGATGTTGTGCAGATGCAGTGTGCTGCAGTAAAAATGAGTTGCATCCAGTGGGCTATGCTAGCAGAGTGGCAATGCCTTCAGTGCACCAGATGTGCATACTAGCAGCAGCTCAGCATGTATAAACCACCTGCTCCCAAGCACTTTGATTTTGGCATTTAACTTCTGGAACCAAAGCAATGCAGTCTGCTTTTCTTTAAAAAGAGATACTCAGCTTGCAGTTTCAGCAGTGCAGGGTCCCTTGCCTGGTTGCTGCAGCCCTTTTTCTCAGAGCAGCTAAGGGCCAGGGTGCACTGGGTGTGAGTGCAACTATCTCCCTCTCTGCAGTAAATACGCATGGCCAGAAAGTGCTGGAGTAGAAGTGAGAGGGTCACATCTGTGGTCTTCCCGAAGTAGGGAGGTGATGTGCCCATCCTAGAAACCCAGGAGGCACCACTGAGAATGAGTAACAGCTATCGACACCTAACTTGTGTCACCTTCTGACCCCAGAAGTGAACGAGCTCACTTGAAGGAGAGTACCGCCTACTAATTGCAGGTAAGAACAGTACTTCACTAATAAGCACAGGCAGCTCGCACCACAGAGCTCTTGTCTAGAAATTGTCTTCAAAAAGTGGTAGAAATTTTTGAATTGGGTTTTTCAGGCTTTTCTTTGACACCAGGAAAGCAGAAAGCTTTCTTCCCTAGAGAACTGATTAGAAATAGGCCTACGCTGACATGGTCTTAATCCAGCCTTGACTATGAATAACAGAATAAGAAATCAAAGCAGTTCGTCCCAGATCCCATTTTAAGGTCTTGAACCGTCACATTGTTTCAAAAATAGGCGTTATTACAAAGCCACTGTGCCAGCTTTTCCCTTGGTCTCCTTAAACCTCTCACGATTACTCCTGCTGGGGGGGTTAATAAAGAAATGAGTAAACTCATCAGGCAACACAAGTGACAGTCCCAGCAACACCAACCACCTTCAGGAGGCTAATTGTGACAGTAAAGGCTTGAGGATCCCTGCTCAGAAGTCTCCCAGTTTACGTATTGCTTCCTCTAAGAGTAGGCTGATAACTCCCCTTTTCCTATCCTCTTATTACTCTTTTCTCCATTGCTAAGGTTTCTGCCTGTGGTATTTCACTGAGGTATTTTCAGCCTGTTAACCACAGACCTATCCCCATGTGCCACCTCCTCCTGTCAGCAGCCTTCAAGATGTACCCTATAACCTGTTCTTCTGTTGAAAAGTTGTCTGTAAAATGCAATAATCCTCCTGAAACCCATATGCAAACCCCAATAGTGACTTATCCTCTCTTTCCCACAAGGATAGGGGTGGTTTAGACACACATGATCATCCACTGTTTCATTTCTGTGCCAGCACACAGCTGCAAACCTGAGTGTAGGTATTTGCACTGATCTTCTAACCAGACTCTTACTCCATTCACATCCTCAATTTGTCCTACAAATACACACATGAGTAGCCCATACAGGCCAGACTCACTGCTGAAAGATGGATTTGAGAAGCTGGAGAGCTAAGTAGAGTGAAGTTAAGAAGCTGCAGTGAGTTTGTTTCCATCTCCTCTCCTTGTTCAGGATCTTTACATTCCTCACCCATACATAAACACTGACAGCAACTTTCCCTCTCACCTGCTCATAAGAAGTCCTCCCTCTCAAAGCTGAGTGCGACTCTGGGACCACCTGTGTACTTGGTGTGTGTGTGTTACAGGCTATGCAATCTGGGATGGAGAGTCCCAAAGACTTTGAGACAAGACTTACCATTCCTGCTGCTGTGGGAAGGAAAAGGATGGTTGTTCCTTGTGCTATGGGGAGATATTACCCAACCCCCCTCCCCCCAGCAGTGGCCCCATACCATACAGCTCATCCCTCTTTTTGCACTGCTGGTAGTATCAACAGACTTTGCAGGAGCAAAGTATGGATTCACAGCTGCTCACACTGGGGACTGTGGTCATGAACTTCAGGTGCTGCAGCTTCTCACTCACCCAGTCTGCTCTGCACTTTCTGTCTCAATTACACTCGATTTCTGTCTCACAGCTGGGCCAAGGTTTCTCCCTGTGGCTGGTACCTTGTCGAAGCATCGCCCTAACTGCTTCTTCACTTCCAGATTCTGGGTCCTAACTCTCACAGTTCCCCAGAAACCATTCTTTCACAGCTTGCTGCTCTGATTTTTTATCTGTTGCTTTGCTGTCTAGGTTCTCTTCAAATTTCTTGGCTGACTGAAACAAAATGGAATAGTCCTGGCTTCAGCAGCAGCCTGTTAAAGTGAAATGCTTTGCAGCTTGACAGAGGGAGGTACAAAGATCCCCTGCTGTGTTTCTAAGGACAATGCAAAGCCACAGCATTCTCCTTACTCACCTTCAAAGAGCACTGTTTCCTCACTCTATGGCATGTACCCCCGCTCATCCAAACTGGAGTTGCAGTTCTCCTCTTGGGGTGAAAGACTCCTTCAGATCTCAGCATTTTCAGCCCAGAGAGAGGAAAGCAGAGCACACCGCTCCAGGTGTGTCACTGCAAGAGGCAGGACAGAATGCTCCAGCAGCCCCTCACCAACTCACCTTCTCTTCCTCTCCATTATCTGTCCAAGGCCAATGGCTGCTCTCTTGGCCTGGGGACGGACTAAGCTGCTCAGAGCCACTACCTCCTCCACCCTTTCCTGCTTGTATTCTGCCATCACCTTGATGCAACAGGCAGAGTGGGAAACACTTGTGGCTCTCTGGAAAGCTGGAGGTGTCACTCTCAGCCTGGGATCAGAAAGCAGCACAGGTTTAACAGGGTGGGGCAGAAGGCCTGAGGATGACCTCAGCACTGGTCAGCCCAGCAGATGCTGCTGCATGGCATGACAGCTGTGGTTGGCTGCACAGCATTCCTGCCCACCAGCCTGCAAGTCCACTCGGAATGTGCCCAGCCATTTGCAGCCAACAGCTGTGGAAATGCATCTCAGAGAAAAGGCAAGGGAACTGAGCACAAATGTGGTAGCTCAGTTGTACGGCATAAAGGAAAGCTGTCAGTGTGCACACAGCAGGAGAAACTGTGCCATGGGTACAACTGTTAACACTTTAAACTTGTTTTATAACAGCGTCAGACAAATTTGAAACAGCTGCTCTGTATGCTCTTCATTTCCAGCAGCAATGTCTTTTTTTTTTTACTTGCTGTAAAAGAAATTGGTGCTACCGCTGTTTACAAAATTACCCAAGCTGCACTTATGACTTCTAACTTCTGATCTTCCTGTGATCACACGGATACTGTAAACAGCAAGATCAGGGTTTGCTCTCCTAACGTTGGTGCCACAGCCCTGAAAAAGCCAAATGTTGGATACATTATGGAGGGGAGAAGGCAGGGTAGCAAAGGAGAACTGTTGGCTTCCATTTCACATTTTCTAGGACCTTTTGTCATTGGACTACCAAACACTTTCTCATGCTGCCAAGCAATTAAGCCTCCCTGACACTGGAGCATTTATGGGGGAATTACCACTCATCTCGGCCATGCTCAGAAACACCAGGTCAGAAGTCAGAGAATTGATAAACCTTATTGAGGTGCCAGGAAATACGTTCAGCTGCTGAGTCCCCAGGGCTGACATCTTCAGAGCAGTGAAGGAAAGAGCAGAAATAGCTTATATTTAAACAGATTGCTAGGGTCAGGCACCTTCCAATTCAATGAAGAGTGAACTATTTCATATTTATACAAGAAGAGAGTTTTATAATGCTTGTTTATCTGTGCTGCAGTAGGACCCAGGAGACCTACGTGTAGGCAAGGTCCTTTTGTGCAAGGCATTATGAAAATGCTGAAGAGAAGCGAGGTAAAGAAAACAGAAAAATATGTAAGTATCACTAATCTTCTACCTTTCCATTTAACCATATTCTTTTTGCCTAGGCTCCTTTTTCAAAGGGAAGGACATGTATAGTCCTTTATTTCTTTTTATCCATGTAATTTATAAACCAAGTAGCTGCAGCAAAAATTATTTGAGACTCCATTGTCTAGCAAACCTGGACACTATGGCAGAGGAAGCAGATCCTGGGAGCTGATAAAGGAACATCCAAGGTATGAGCTCTGCAAGAGGGCACAGACTCTGCATTGGTTGCTATATTGGGAGTTGAGCAATGTGAATGCTATTACTAGATCTGCAGGTGCCTTCTTGTGTGACCCTAGGCAGCTTGTTTCACTTTCCAAAGCTGCTTTTCTCCTGGTAAAATTGCTGTAACAATGCTTACCTTTTTTTTTAAAAAAAGGGGATGGAGATCATTTGCTAAATAGAGCATTCAAAGGCTAAGAATGGTCTTTGCTGAGTCTGCTATCCAGCATCAGGAAATGCCTAGCACAATTTGATCATCATTACACAGTCATAAGTCTCATGGTTTCTAATAATAATGAAAGTTTCAACTTATATAGAACATAGAATCATTGCATCATTTAGGTTGGAAGAGACCTTTAAGATCATCATGTTCAATGATCAACCCAGCACTGCCAAGTCTGCCACTAAATCATCTCCCTAAAGTGCCACGTCTACACATCTTTTAACATCCGTAGGTTTATTTCCCTGTGAGTGATTTTAGTACTAGTCACTGTCACCCCACTGTGTGGAGTCACTGTCCACTTTTGTTTTCTAGGCATCCTCTCTCCTTTTATTAAATCATGTCTGATGTTATGATTTTTTATTTTAAGTATTTTATCTGGCATTTTTAGACTAGCCTAGAATATTTGTTTAATTGCACTCCAATTTTTGCATTTGTGCTTTTCTCAAAGTGCCCTGGATTACACAAGGGGCACGAGGGTGAAGTAATACATGTGTGAAATAAATAAAAGTATTATTGCCTCTGGGTTAGTTATATTAATGTAAATTGCAACTGGTTGTGTTAAGAGTTTTCTCTTTCACCTTGGACCCTCCATCCAGCCATTAATTGCAAAGAAATGGCACTTTCTTAGTCACAGTAATAATAACAACAGCAATTTCTCATTTCTAAAAATGCCATCCAATAAAGATTTCCCTTTACCAGAGTGCCCATGAGATTGTTTCCGTTTGAGAGAACAAAACTGAGGCACAGAGAGATTTAAAATAACTAAAAGAACATCCAGGTCCCTATTCCAAATTCTGTGCTGGAACTATTGAAACCTGCCCTTTAGTTTTCAAATTTAAGTTTTATGTTTCAAAAAGACACAGCTACGAAAACCTTCTAATTTGCATGACTCATAAATTGTTAATTCATGGCTGGTTTGTTTTTTTTTTTGCTTTGTCAACACAAGCAATGTTGAGAGCCAAGATGAGCTCAGCTTGCCTTCTTTAATCGGGAGACTTCCTCCAAGTAGCAAAGAAAGCTGAGTTGGATTCATTGAGGCCCAAGCCAGAGGCTAAGGTGCGGGCACTTCTCTCTTCAGACTGCTTGCACTGACACCTAACTTAAACTAAATGAATAAGCAAATGTTGAGACATTCAGCTGGATCACACCCTGCTATGCCAGGTGCATACAAAAACCAAGACATGCCTTCCAAATGGAGAAAATGAGATGAGCTATGCAGTGAAGAGGAGGCATTTGAAAGCCCAGCAGCCTTGGTCCTGATTCAGTCAGTCTTTGGGCGTGGTTCAGTCACCTTTTCTGGGGTCACATCTGTGTTGCTGACTTGCTGCAGGTTAATGCCTTCATGGTCTGTAGCCCATGCCCTGGGCTCTAGTGAATCATTGTAATTGTTATGCTATGGCTACAGCTCAGATGTGTCCTCTCCACTGCCCTTTCCCACATGCTCATTTTATTTTTCAGCCTCAATACAGGTTTTAACAAGAATGAACTTCCAAAAGAAAAGATTTCACCAAGAATATCTGCCTACTGGAGAGGAATAAAAAGTGGTGATTATTTCAATCAGTTCAAGAGTCTCTCTAACAGATTGGCATCACATGTGTCACTTTTATCATTTTATGGTAATTTAGATCTCGAGATGAGAAGGAAGACGTACAATACTTGTGACATTCTCCACCTGCTCCACTTTATGGTTGTCCACATGTACTTCAGTCGGGTAATCATGTTTATACTAAAATAAACCACCCCCACACATTCTGAATATATACAGGTACAACATTTTCAAGCATATATATAAAAATAAAAGGGAGCACTTGAGAAACAATGGTATTTTAATTGTGTGGAGTTTTGCTTTCCGATCCTGTGAGGTCTATTACCTCATCTAATCCTACAATGGGGTCCTGCTGAGAACGAGACAGAAGCATCTCAGTGAGAGGTTAAAACCAGACTTTACCGCGAGAACATTTTCTGCATGTCCCAAGCATTACTCCCATTAGAGACATCCCTTTTAAATTTTTACTAAATTCTGTGTGTCCTGTTTGCAAATATCTTCTATTTTTGTTGATAATTTTGATTAACAATGTATGGGTATCTGTGCCCAAATTGCCAACCAGTAAACATTAGATTTTTCAATTATTTCAGTGTCTGCAGCCTGTATTTTGGGTGCTTCTCTCTGCATTCTCTGAATTGTCTGCAAAAAGATGCCTGCAGAAGAGCTGCAGGGCCACTAGAGTCTCATTAAGAAGAATTAGCAACTTCCTCATCTCTTTCATGCATTCAGATATTCAGAACTAAAATGACCTGAGCTGTTCCTGTTGTTATGTACTTAAACTGTTGCTCACTATTCCTGGCATCACTCTCCTCCAACTAAAGGGTTTTTTTCCCCCCACCTAATGTGTGTTTACAATGGATATTTGCTTCCCATAAGGTTCAAACATACCTTGCTGTATCTGGACCATATGACTTTCTGTGGATGAATATTCCCAGCCTCGTCCGACTACTATGCTGCATATCCCTGCACATGTTTCCTAAGTGCTGTTTATCTATTTGTCTGTGGATGTTTATACGTTAGTTGAGAAAGCATCCAGGTTTGGACTCAGGATGCAAAAAGAAAAAGAAAATGTCATTTATCACTGAAATTCCTCAGGGGGCCAGAGGCCTGGATCAAGAGAAGGTCTGTTGGAAGAAGAGCCCACACACTGAATGGAGGCTGTGATGCTCTGTTCATGACTGTGTTAATTTTAGATCAGCTGAACCAGTTTTCTCCCTTTCAGCCTCCGAAGAAGCATCGCACAGCGGTACTTCCCCTTGCTGCCACATTGCAACACAAAAATACACTTTCTGGTGGTTGCAAGTGGATGGATATGATTAGAAGACACATGACACATATCAAAACATTACAGGGTTTAGAAAAGCAGGTACGGGTTACCACACTAAATTTTCAGGAAACAATGCTGAACTGATGCCTCAATAATTTAAATTTTGTGTTAAAAATGTAGAAAGTACCACAAATATATAAAACCAGTGTTGCAGAAGTCATACTTAAAAAGAAAAAAAAGACCAAATCCATCATTTCAAAGCACACACGCTTCCCTGCTCTCTGCCCCACAGTATTCAACTGCACTATAATCCTCAAGTCCACCATGTGTGTGTGACCTCAAGATTATTTCTCCTTAGGGCATTAGTAGTAGGCAGAGTTAGAGTTGTTCACGGATCTTCACTGTCATTATGCTTAGTATGTGTTTGCTTTGTGTAGTAATATTATACCTAAACTCATGTGTTTCTTGTGTTTAACTTTGGAGTGAATTACCACACCCCTGTAGGGTTTTTAAAAATCTGAACTGCTTGGCAAACTAGAATTTTGACATCATCCCAACATACCTTTACAAAATCATGAAAGCTTTATTTGCAATGACACAAGAGTACTGAGCAGAGAGAATGCTTCTCCACAACATTTCCAATACTTGAAAGTTAACTCAGTATGGGCTTACTTTAATAGCAAATACAGACATACTAAATCATCTTTAAAAAGCCAGTATGTACTCCTGTATTCCTGAGGGGAATTTACAGCCTCTGGCAGTAGCACAGGTAGCCAGCACGAATGGGACCATTTCAATTTCCAATTGACTTACTGGCTTAAAGGGCTGAGTTAACGAGGCCAGGGCTATTTTTTTCACATACTCACCTCTCTGCTACCTCAGCAGCTCAGCATTTTCCTCAGAGAGCTGTGCCAAAAGGAAGCCCTTGTGCTTCGGTGCACAGGGTGGTCTGGAGGAACAGACACTTTAGAGAGGGCGGGCAGTTAGACCAGATAATGTTCCATTTCCAGTCTCACACGCCGTGACCTTACAGCATCCAAAGTGGCTGCTGAAGAACAGCAGTGACTGGTTGAGCTACTGAAGCATTAATGGGGCCCACTTAATGCATCAACCAGGAGTCAGGCAACCCCAGACTCTACGTTTTTAATAAAACCAAGATCATTAGCAATCTGGCACGAATTAGCCTCTTCAGAAGAAGTCTGTCCCCATGATTTCAAATAAATTCCAAATTTTCATTAAAAAGTTTTAAGTGTGTGTGTATATGTATTTTGTTATTACTTTTCTTCTGTCAGGAATTAATTTGATAGTAAATTCTTTAAGAACGTTAATATCAAAATCAAAATATCTTCGGCAGAATTAATTAGTTGTTCACAAAAATCTACATACTCTGGACTTTGCTACAGATGTTCATTATTTTCAGTGTTTAATAACCTTGGTTTTAAGTGCAAAGCAGAAATCAAAGTATTAAAGAGGTAACAGCATGTCAGGAATACTTCAATATTCCACCTTCTTTATTGCCACACCGGTATTTTTCCACACAACATTTTCCACTCAGATCAGAAAGCAAACTCTAGCAGGGGAGGCAGCAATATGTCCTCTTCCGAGACAAAACCAAGGTACAGTGAGTGCAGGACTGTAGCTTGCTCAACACCACTGGCTAACCAGCACCAGAAGTACAATCCCCATTACTCAGCCCTCAAGTCCAGATGCTGGAAATTCCCCTTTCCTTTCCTGTCCGTCAAAGGGCGGCAGCCAGCAGTCACTGAGCCTGCTGTGCTCTCCCCCCCCCGCCATACCTTACCTCCTCAAGACCCCAGAACGGGGCCAACACAGGCCAGCCGGAGCGGCCTGCCTTCTCCCGGCTTCAGCCAGCCCTCAGCTCAGCGTCCTCGAGCAGCAAGTGGTGTTTGCCACGGGCGAGGGAAGCCCCGGACACGTCACACACCTAAACGGCTTTATTTCGGATTGAGGGAACGCAGGGACGCACATCTACAGAATAAGCAAGAAAAGAGAAGGCCCAACGTCGCCCTCGGGGCCTCCAGGCCTCCCTCCAAACGGAGCCCCGGGAGAACAAGTCCCGGTCCACGCCCCGCACAGCACCGGAGCCCCTCAGAGCCGCCCGGCTGCCGGGGAGAGACCCCGAGTGCGCACAGCCCGCCCACCCCGGCACACTGGGCTGGCAGCGACCAGGACCAGTGAAACACGCTCAGTATCCCCGTGCACGAAGCAGCTCCCGGTGACCGGGAGCCCCGGCAGGTGCCGGCCTGGCCCCCCCGGGACCCGCTCCCACCGACTTCCGCGTCGGAGCCCCTCTGCGCATGCGCGGCGAACACCGGTACCCGCACCCCGCCGGTCGTCCCTGGCTGTACCACTGTGCGCCCAACGTGTGGGTAGAGGCAAAACAAGGCGGCGGCTCCAGGTCCGTGAACCTCAGCTCCGCCTGAGCCTCCTCACAGAGAATCCTATTCTCGAGCTTATGAGCGCCCTCCAAACTCGCTTCTCACCTAGTTCCCGCACTTGATCCAACCCCACTCCCCCCGGGGATGTGCTATGGTACATGCCGCTCCCAGCTGATTCGGTGGCTTGACGAAACCATCGCGCTCAGGACGGGGGGAGCCAAGGTGCCGGAGGGGGACACGCATTGTTGCGCCAGGGGCCGAGCGGCTCTCCGGGGACGGCGGGCGCGCCCCGCTGCGGTACCGGGCCGGTCACTGGCACCGGCGGGCGGGCGGCGCCGCCGCACGGAGCTCCGCGTTCCCGTGCCGCCGCGTCCCCGCTCCCCGGCGCGCCCCGCCGGCAGGGCGCGGCCGGGCCCCCCCGCGCCCTCCCCTTCGCCGCCTCCCCAGTGGTGCCGCCCGGCTCCAGCTGACCGGCCTGGAATCCCGGCCGGGAGCCGCGCGCCCCCCGCCCGCCGCCGCCCCGCGCCCCGGCCCCGCCATGGGAGACGCCGGCAGCGAGCGCAGCAAGGCGCCCAGCCTGCCCCCGCGCTGCCCCTGCGGCTTCTGGGGGTGAGCCGGGCCCGGGGCTGGGCTGGGCGGGCAGGGACGGACGGAGGGGGGCGGGCGGCCGGGCGGAGGGCGAGGCGGGCGGGGGGCCTCGGCCGGTCGTAGCCCCGCACTCGGGCCTGTGGCGGGGGCCGAGGGCACAGATCGCCTCGGGGCGGGGGCGGCCGCACGCCCGTGCCGGGCGGGCCGCAGGGCTTGTCCCCCCCCGGAGCAGGGGTGTCTGCCCCCCCTGCCTGTGGCTGCTGCGTCCCGGGGGGCCCGGGCCGGGGTGGCGGCTCTGGTCTCGGAGGCAGCGGGTGCCCCGGGGGGCGGTGGCTGCGCTGTCCCCGGGCGCGGGGGGGGTGCCCGGGCCGCCCGCGGCCCCCCCGCCGCCCGGGCACCGCGGCCTTCCCGGCAGCCCGGCGGGGGAGGCCCGGGCGCTCCCCCAGGCACGCAGGTTTCCCGGAGCGGCCGCCCCTCCTCTGGGGCTGCAGGCTGCGCTCCGGGGCCTGCCTGCGGCTCCTCACAGCGCAGATGAGTAATGCGGGCCCCTGGCTGCTCTGCCGGGTGTCCCTGACACATCCCTGCCCTGCGCCTGGGGACGGGCAGCTCTCCCTGCAATTCGCTCAGGGCAGCGTAGCTAATAAAGGGAAAAGGCTAAGGATAACAACATACTTCTTTCTCCACCTTATGAAGGAGAGGAGGTTCATTATAGATAAGGTCCTTGTTAGCTGTTGGCTGATCCCCTTTTAGGAAGAAGGAAGTAGGGGTCATTCCTTTTTGCCTAAGGTGAAAAAAAGGAGTAAACCAGTTCCTTGCTAAACTACCACCTCTAGGGTCGTGTCTGTTGAAGATGTTTCCATTAGTGGTTTGGGGGTTTTTTTTGAATCAGATATATCATGGCAGATGGTATACTGGCAGATATGATCATAACGTATCTTTAGTGTCTATCACACAAACATTAGTCCCTAATGTTCTTATTTATGGAAAATTCAAAGAATACGTGACTAAATAGACTTTTGAGGGCCCACCTGAGATTTACACTTGTCTATGATTGTACCTTCTTGGGATTTATGTTGTGCAGTTTAAGGTACTCTGGGGAAGTGGAGGCTGAGAGAAAAGAGGTACAATAAGAGTGATTTAGTGATGTCACTGTACATTTGGTTGGTTTATTGAAGTGGCAAGATTTTAAATGAAATCCCATTTTTGAGTTATGACAGAAGCCTGAACTGCAACAAATGCCATGGCCCTGTTGGGAGTGATCTTGCAAGACAGATTATAAATATACGGTAAACTATTTTGTTTATTTTTGTTTTGTTAGGCCTCCATATTTGGGCCTGATATTTACTGTAAAGCAGTGGAAGGCAGTTTCTGCTATCTCTAATGTAGTGTACTGACTTTTGCAACATGATATTGATGGGAGAGTTGTAGAAAGTTGAAAGTGAACTTTTTCTTTGGGCTGAACTTCTTGGCTAGTTCAACGTGTTGTGATAATGAGAAAAAAATCTGGTGCTTTGTGTTCAAGGATCTGCTTAATGGTGACAGGAGACTCTCAAGAAAACCCATTGCCTTCAAAGCTGATTTATTTTTTTCTTTTTTAAACATGTTTCCCTCAAGGAGATATCCAAATGGTATTTTTTTGCCCTCTCCTTTCCCCCCCCCCTTCAGAATGTCATCCAGGCAGTGTTGTTTATTTGAATTATAATTTTGAAAGATAGCACTGTGGAAAAGCCCTCACTTTTTCCACTGATACAATGAATAATCTGTTTTTCAGTCTCTTTAAGTATCTACCAGGTACATTTCAATACACAGTGGCAAACTCCATATCTATTTTTCCCCTTTAAATAAAACAAACAAACCCCCAAACTGTACTGTCAGTTTCCAGAGTTAGTTGTACTTCTCAGTCCTGAAGAAACTCAAGTGTCTACATGACCTTATTTACCTAGGCCTTGCTAGTGCTTGAATAGATCCTCTGGTAAATCAGTGCAGACATGCCCTTCTCGTGAAGTTGCGTTGTCAGGAGTTCTTAAGAGGTTACAGTTTTATACCAGCTTTCTGAAGAAAGTAAGTCATGATAACAAAAAGAGTGATATTCATCTGAAGTTGAAATTCTGCTCTAGTTGTCAGCTAGGGTTATTACCAGCAACGTGTCTTAAGACTGCATCTTATTTGTGACTTTCATGTCATCTTTATGTCTGTCAACTCACGTTTTGGAACAACAGGGCCAGGACATTTAAAGCTATGAAGAGTTCTTAAACTTGTAATTTAATGTAGTAGTTTCCATTAGATTTGTAAATAAAGTAATGTAGAGGAGTAGTATTTCTTTATATTTCCTGGTCCCCGTCAGTGCAGTGGTTGAGAATCTTTTCATAGTTCTTCTTGAGTGAGCCCAAGTCATGTAGGCAGCAGAACAACTCTGTGCCTGTGGGTGAAACAATAAGGACTAGATTTTATCAAGCGTAAAAGATGATGCCTGTTTTTAAAAGTTGATTTTATGTGATGCTTAACCAGGACTGTTTGTAGTAAGATACACACTTTCTTCAGTAAGCCACAAAGATAGGAGACATTAGGAAAATACTGAAAGAAGCATTAAAATGAAAGTGAAGTGTGGGTTTTTGTGCTAAAGCTTGTCTGTTGGTGAACAGGGATAGAAGTAGCATCTGAGACGCATGTTGATAGTGGTGGCATGCAAAGAGATTACAGGAGCAGACTAGTATGTACTGTCGCATTGAAATTGGAGGGGTTTCTTCTTTTGAAAGACTGGGGTTTATATTAGAAATTCAGATCCTGTAGGTTTCAAGAATCTCTAGAGACTGGAAAACTACTAAACTCTTGATGTTTCAAGATCTAAGAGACTGAAATATGAACAGCTGAAAGAAGAGATTTGAGTGAGACTGCTAAGGACTTCTGAAACATCTGCTTAAGGTCAACGGCTAACGTTTGCTTACCTTTTGTTGAAGATCATGAAATCCATCCTTAGACCAGCAGACTTGCCCTTCATTTTAGACTGTCCAGTCTGTAATTTCTGCTCAAGTAAAGTTCAGATAGAGTACTGAGATAATGTTTATACTTTATAAAATAATTTCAGTTACCCAGATAATCTCAACTGGGAAACCGCATCAGTATTCATGTTATTTATGAAAAATTCACACAACTTACTGTTTGGAAATATTTTGCTCCAATTTCTCCCTGTTTTTATATCTTAAACTTCAGTCAGTTGTAACTATCTCGCTTTTTATTGGAATAATCTTAGTATAAAAATATTGGAAAGGATGTAGTATGCAAACTTTTAAGTTACTTCACCTAGAGTTTATGCTGTGCTTAAATTCTCGTTTTTATGATCTGCAAAAAATTCTGTCTTATTTTCCCGATTAACAGACCAGAGAATCATAGAATCATACAGTCATGTAATGTTGTGTTTTTTCTTAGACCAGTGGATTTCAGAAACCTGTTTGCCTTTATGGCGTATATTAACTTGGAGTTGAAGATTTTATAAATACATTAAAATATTGCTGTACATATTATATTCCAGTTAAGCCTTTTTGCTTATTAGAGATGAGGTATGATTCTTTAATGACCTACATGTTGGCAATTTCCCTTTGGCTTTTAAAGGTCTCTATGAAAATTTCACTTGTGTGTAGCTCATTGGAAGGCTGGGGCTGTTGCTGTTAAATAGTTATGTTCATAAAAGCGAAAATATTCCTTGTCTGGTAGAAGCGTATTCTGTGAAAGGAGTATTTTGGAGAGGGTAATACTTTTACAGTTCTACTTGTACTGCAGTGACTGCTGCTTATCTTTCTTATTGTCCAGACTGACACTATACCGTTGCATTCAGTGCCTTAGAACCAGAAAAGAAGGAAATATGTTAATGGACATAAAACAAATGAATTCCATTCTTGAAATGGTGGCAGCCAGCAGGAAGTTGATTGAAAACACAGTATGATTAGTTTCATCTCATCTTAGTTCTGGCAACTATAAGGTACTTTAGTCAGCTAAAACTGATGGCAATATTTGAGGACATGGCCAGCAGGGGTTTTGCAGGATTACCACTTGTTCTGCCTTTCTCTGACACTGCATTCATCATATGTGTGATGAGACATTGTGCCCCAAGCATTCTGTGCAGGCCCAATTCAGAGTTCATTTCTGAATCTGGATTTTCCAGTTACTTATGTATCATCAGGCCCTTGCCATGCCAATCTGGCTCTTTTCTCAATTTTGTTTGCTAAAATTAAACATTTGATCAAACAGTGAATCATTTTTGACATAAGCATGATTAGTTTGTGACTGTATATCACCGAAGCTTGCTTTTAGCTTCTAAACAAACAGTGATTATATATATACCATTTAGAAGCCTCTTCTCTGACTAGTCTTTTCTTTCCTTATTTTTTGTGAGTAGAGCTGTTCATTCCATATGAACTCTCAGTGATGGTCCTTTTAATAAATACAGACTAATCTCATAGGCTGTGTAGGTCATTGTGAATGCATAATATCTTCCTAAACCTAATTTTGCTTTTACCACAGTTGCAAGCTCACATAGATGTTCCTAAATGACACTTGAGTAAACTATTAAAATATGTATCTTTCCCTCTGAGAATTAGTTTTCACTGGGCTTGTGTCATGCAGTTCCTTAGCCAGGCTTTGACTGCCTGGCACATTGGATCAGATGCTGGAATAAGCAATGAATTTGTCAGTTTATATGAGACAGCATATGCGCTACCAAATAGGTTATAGTTTATTACTGAGGTCTTTGAGTAATAGTGAGCAGTGAGAATCCCATAAGGTGCTTTGGGATAGCTGTGTGTGGGTAGAGCTGTCTGAGGACAAGGTTTCTCTGCAATTATTGATGATCAAAAATGTCAGTTGTTCCATCTAAAATAATAAATTGATTTAAATCAATAAATTAATGACGCTTGTGTTCTAGGAAGGCTAATTCTTTCTACCTTATTCAAGACCTAACAATTTTTTGTGAGTAAGATAAAAGCTTGTTTGCATTTATTAATTACAAATGTTTATAGGCCATCTCTCATAGGAAACTGTGGTTGGTTGGAATTTGTCTGCTGTGGTCCTTGTGCTCTATTTCACTCTTAGGTCAAGACTAAAAATACTTGAATGTTGTATTTTTTTGATGTTTTTTGATGTTATACATGAACTGATTTAATACTCTGTCAAATCCTCGGGTAAAAGAACTTAAACCAGTTTATAGTTAAAGCCAGCATTAACATCGACTAGTGCGTTGCACAAATAGAAGTGAAAAATTATTTAACTGACAGAAACAAAGAGTCTGATGAGAAATTGATTTATTTACAAGCTTTCCTATGAAGTGCTGTGGAGGATGATAAGGGGACTGAAATTATTTGCTTGGATCTTAATTTTAGAAGATATTGAGAATTATGAGACATAGAGAAGCTTCTGTCTGGGGAGAGAGTGGTGGTGAGGAATTGAGCATTGTCATGTTCCCTGCTTGAACAAGAATATGCAGAATAAAGAATGATAAATTGGGATTTCCCTCAGTCATAATATAAGTAGAAGAGCATCTCAACCGAAATCAAAAAACAGAAATTTTTTACACTTTTTTTTGTACAGTGAGCAATTGCCTCTTGCATCCACAGTTGCCAGGTACCTCATTTTTGCTAAGTTTTCCGTTTGCTGCAGAAGCTTACCTTGTGAAATGGGGGTTATTGGCACTCGAAGTAAAAGCAGATGAACTGGATTTAATACTTTAACTGTAATAAGCTCTTTTCTAGGAATGTGAAAACAATGCTTTCTTTTGCAGTACTAATAGAATAGACAAAACAGAAAGGAGATTTTGTTATTTAATGAAAACCAGCTGTTCTGGATCAGACCAAAGATACATCCAGCCCTGTTTCTGATTTGGGTGATAAGTGATGCTGAGGGAGTAAGCATAAGGACAGAGCAAGCATGCAGTGATGCTTATCTTGGTATACCTCCGTTGCTTCTGGCAGTCGGACATAAGGTCGTCCTCTGTTTTATAGATTTATAGCTTAGTAGGTCTTACCTGTTTTTCAATAAATTTGCATAATGAATTGGTGAATCCATATGTACTCTTGAGCCTTCTGAAGTCCTGCAGCAAGATGTTCCATAATTTAACCATTCTGTTTATGGGGAAAAAAAGTAATTTTTTTTCCTTTATTCTTGCTGTGCGATAATTCTGAGGAGTGAATAAATTCAAAGAGGTGATGTATGAGGATGTTTTATTTAAGAAGATCCAAAAATAGGCCTCCTTGATTAAAAATGTCTGTTAACTTATTCAGTGCAGCCGGAATTTGAGGGAAACTCCCTCTTGCTTAAACCATGAATTTATTCAAAATTTTTGTATAAAAAGTTTTATAAAAATTTTCTAATTGTAAATGGGTTCTGTGCTAATTATAGACTGACGTATCTAGCACCTTTTAATCTAATTGTAACTTCCTCATCAGTCAGAATGAAATTCATTGCCATAGCTGCTGTTCTTACAAGTGGAACAAATAAGAAGTAGATTGTGTCCTGCTTTTTGAAGCTTGGAGGAGTTCAAAGTTACTGTGTCTAGGTCACCTTCCAAGTTTCTCTCTATCTTCCTGTGAGGCAGTACCTTCTCCATGTCTTCTGCAAACTGTGATTAGTCAAAGATATTATGATTTAGGCAGTGCTGATGATTATTCCACAGTTAGTACTATGAAATATCTGCCTTAATGCTAACTAGTAAAATGTTCAACTGTCATATGATACTATAGATATTTTTTGTATGTTTCTTCATTTTATTGAAGATGCTTTGGGTTCTCAAAAGTTTCTAAGGGTAAGCCCAGTCTGTTAGAGGTTATAAAATAGATATTAGTTTTAGGGAAATACTGCTGCTGATTTTAATTGCATAAATTTTAAACAATTTACCACTCCTTTGGAAATTTGATGTTAATGTTGTTGCTGCATGTTGGAGAGCTGTTGAAGTCTCAAACTGGTGGAAGCCTTGTAACCCAGTATTTCTTTCAAGGTTTTGAAATCAGTGATGCAAAACATCAACTAGAGGGAATGATCCTTGATGGATATATTTATTGGAGATGTCTGGTTTTGACTTGAATGTTTTGCTAACATGCTATGCCACTGCTGGTTTTTAATTTATTTTTTTTAAATTAGGAGTTAGTGCATATAAATAGACACAGACTTTCTTTAGAACCAGTTGGTAAAAATTATGAATATGATATACTTTCTCAGACAAATATTGCTTGTATTCTTTGAAGTTAAAAATGTCACTGTGTTCCTGTATCTCCTCAAGTATGCAACCTTGACTGACTTAATTAGCGTTGTACTTCCAGTGTTATCAAAAATGTCTTGTGAATGTTGTTGGAAAGTATTTGATCTTGATTGAAACCCTTATTCGGGTTAAGATAAACTTCATATACGCTTTAGGCATTTAAATTACATTGATCTTTTCTCCCTTTTTTTTCCCCCCCTCATTTTCTGACTCAAATGGGAAAAATCTTTCCTGTCTGTTTAATACAGACAGGAATCACTAGTATGGAGTCCCTTCTCCAGTTTCAGAAGAAGAATTGCAAATCGGGCTGTGGCTGCAGCATGAATTGACTTCTCTCGATGATAGATCTGTGAAGAAACGTAGGTCAGAATAGCTGCAGATGTTGAAATGACATCTCAGGACATTGAGAAGGCCACATAAGAAAATACTGTTGAGGACACTATATGCAATGAATAACAAATGATTTGGAATAACGCTCTGAAAATGAAATGTTTGTGTGAATGACCACAATGGTTTCAGTCTGTGGAGATGACATGAAAGTACAGAAGTACTGGGTTGGTATTTTTAGATTCTGAAAAAATACCCAACCGTTATCTTCTACTTTAAGATGTAAATGTAATACTATTTTTTATTTTTATAGTAGAGATTTATTTGAATTGGTGGGAATTTTATATGCCTAAGGAGTGTGGGATTTAAACTTTTTTTTGACACTTCTTTTTGAGATCTTGTAACTTAGGTCTATTAGCTCTGAGTCATTCTTTACCTGCACTCAAGAAAATATTAATTGAAGAGTTACAGTATTCCGTAAGTTGGAGAAGGAATACATTTGCAGTTGTGTGTTGAATTTGTTTATAGCATCTGACTAGTAGCATTGCAGTAAGTGCAGTAGTTGCCTGTATAAAGAAGTTGTATTAGAAAATTCTTGATGGATTTTTACATTTAATCTGTCATGCGGAGTCTTCTCTGCGGCAGAGAATGCTGCTCTGCATTATTTATGAAAGAATTGTAGGTGCCCTGTTCAATTCTGGCTGTTTAATCTGGCCATCATATGCACTCTCTGAATTGAACAATGGAAGCCAATGGGAGGAAGATACATTTCAGTTTCTAAATATTGTAATATTTTTATTTCATTAGTGTTTTAAGGGAATTTACTTCTAGTATGACTTTCATTGGTGTTATGTCCTTTAATAAATGTACTTTGGCTAGTGTTGGATTTCCAGTCTTTATTTGGTGTAAATTAGAGGCTAACTGGGAGTAATGAAAAATTTTGAATGGAGATAAAAACTGGTTTCCCTAAAATAATTTTAATAAGCAGTCAGACAAACAGAGAAAAGGAGGTTGGTTGTTGATTACTGTCTTTAGTTTTTGGCTCTTTAGACTATGTAGTGTCTAATGTTGGGTGAATTGTTAATTTGAGGACCTGTCTTAGTAATGTATATATTTAACTTCTCCATGGTTGAATGTACTATTAAAGTTGAAAGTCCTATTTAAATCCTAAACACCTGAGGAAGGGGGAGGAGAAAGGAGCACAATACTAGATTTGAAGCAGCATTTAAAAGAAGAAAAGCAGGGTGGTTTCATGATAACCTCCTAATTGCGCCTTTAGAAAAGCAGAATCCAAAGTCATGTCCTCATTGACTTAATTGCTAAAACACAACCGTCCTTCACAATGTGACTGTTACTGAGATCAACTCTGGCACCATAACAGCAGCATTTTTATCTCTAATTATATGTTTAGAGGTGTCTCAGAGGAAGTTGCATATATAGAGTAGGCAAAATGCTGTCATTTAGCGAGAGTCCCTCAGTACTGAAAATTGTATTGTCCTCTAACTGTTGATTCGATCCTATTTTGGTCCAAGATAATGTCAATATTAAGGAGTCTAGTTTTTTGATAAATCAATTAACTATCTTTGAAATTTTTCTTTAACAAGTATCCAGTATTACTCAGTGAAGTGCATTTTTTAGCTGAAACAAGGTGAGTTTTAGGTCAGGTATTGCTGACACCAGTTTGCAAGAAGAGGCATTAGTGTCAGATGCAGTAATGCTTGTTCATTGTTTAATGACCTAGTGTTACCTTTTTTTAGTAATCTCCTTCAGTGAACTAATGGACAGTAATGGTTTCCAAAATTGTCCATGTGTTAACAAATGCTTGCTTATTCATGCAGATAGGTTTCAAGTGTTCCCCTGAATTTTTAACATGTTAATCAATTTAAAATCTATTAATTTCTATTTTTAGAATAAACTTTTGACTGTGTACTTCTATGAAGGAGTGAAAGCATTTTTCATATAGTACGTTTCCATAAGGAAGGTTCTCTCCAATTTTAATTTGCAAGCACATTAGTATAATTACTCAGTTTTTAACAGGGAAAACATTATAATTTAACTTTTGAGAATGGTCAGAATTTTAGAAAGTTTAAAATACAGTAGTACTTTGAAGCAGCTGAAATCTTAGTTTTTTTTCCATTTTTTACATAGATGTGTGGATGAACCATCATCTGTGCTATAACTCATAAAGGGCTTTGAGAATTTTTCCATATATACGCAGTAACTTCCCTAGGTGTAAATTCATTTTTGAGCTTTCAAAAGAAAGCAATTAACAATAATATTTGAACACTTGAAATATATTTTTCTTGGCATTGAGACTTTGTGATTAATACTTCTTGGAAAAGTAATTGAAATTAAACTTGCCTTGGAAATAATAATTAAGATGGAGCGAGTTGACTCGCTTTGTTTAAGAAAGTGGAGTAACTCTGCTACTTGTAACTCCTGGCATTGTCAAATACATGGAGTGTTGTGATACTTCTAACATACCTATTTTAGATATAATTCTTTTCCAGGATTAGTTAGCTGTTAGAATGCCACTGTATATAGTGTTGAATGTCACTATATAGTCTTCTTTTACTTTGACTGTAGTTTTGTTGGCATTAGTTTTATTTTGAACACTGGATGCATTTCTGTTTTAACTTTCTCTTGAGTACCACGATTCCAAGTGTTTAGACATTGTGCTCTAATGCTGATTCTTTTTTTAATACATCTTACATCTGTTACAAGACTTTAAAGACTATAAACTCAGAAAGATCTGGGTTCCTTTTTTTGGAAGTTCCCTTCTTGGCATTTAAGTTTGGGTAGGGTTTATTATTATTTCTGCTCCTGATATACTGTGAGACAGTCAGTCCATGCTTTTCTCTTTGCATGTTTTCATTCGTGAATAGTATATCCCTCCTCATTTAATTCCACAGTGCTTTAGGAACCTTAAATGAAAGACTGTCTAGCAAGGAATATTTATGGCTTTTCTTTTAGAAACAGGTGTTTGTTTTAAATCAAAACTCGATCTAGGACAATATTGACCCATTGACATGTTGTTTGCTGGGTTGTTCATCCAGAAGGAAGTGTCTGTGGTGGGTGGAGGAAGTCTCTTTCAATCAGAAGAGTTGCTATGCAATTAGAAGAGCAAGCACCGCCTGCATTACACATCTGCGAGTCTCAGGTGGTTTTGCAGCACTCCGTTGATGAAGATAGGACCCCATTATTATCCATTATTCTGTGATGCAGTCTCTCCTTTGACTATTAATGTTCTCGTGTGACTAATTCAGGAAAGACCAGAAATCTTTCTGGTAATAATTAACACTTCCTGTTCTGCTCAAGTGACTTGCAAAGACAGATTCACAAGGTAAAAACAAACCCACAGTGATATATATTATTGTATAGTAAACTGATGCATTATATCATTCTTTCAAAGTAAAATACAATACTGAAAATTCCATCACTTAGTGGTATAACAGCTCTAGCATTACAGGTTAGAATTCAGTTACCTGAGCTGAAGTGCCGCCGAAATTCAGACAACAGAAAGTACTGGTTGCTTTTGAAACTGCTGTAGTTGGAAACCCAAACTAAACAGATCTGAACCAGGGCTTTGAGAAATTCAAGTCTACAGCTTTCAGAGATTGTTGCAATTTTGTGGGAAGTTTTTTTTGTGGTTTTTGTTTGGTTTGGTTTGGATTTTTTTGTTTATTTATTTTTGGTTCTTGTTTTTTTGCCTGGTTGATTGGTTTGTTTCCCCCTTTGGATCAGATTCCCAGCATGCTTCTAGATGCCATTGAGACAAAGTGATTTAACTGCTTTCTTATTAGCATTCTTTCTGTCCTTATTATTTCAGTTTACTGATTTAGTGGTGGGTTTCTGACTTCTATTAGCAAACTGTTTGTTGCAAACTTGTATATAGAAGTGCTTGTTAGGAGTCTTTATATTGTGTTGGAAATGCTGAAATTTTGTGTGTGAAATCTTTTTTATATATGCACGCCCCTTCAGTTTCTTTGTAACTTTTGATACAGAATTATAAAACCTGACTTGACTTCTGCATCACTCATGTAGATGGGTTGTGTAGGTAATGACTTGCTGTAGCACAGAAGAATGCTCATACGTGTTCATTAATATTCAGGATGAAAAAGGCTGTAAAAAAACGTTTTCTGTCTGAACATGACTTTGACTAAGTATTCTAATAGTATTTTTGCTGGTATGAATATCTTAAAATTAGAGATGCAGTGTTTTTTTTTGTTTAATTATTATTTTTGAGGACTATCTAAGGCCACTAAACAACCAATAAATATTTAAATCAATTTATGGTCCAAATGGATTTATACTCCTTTTAAGGCTACATAGTAAGATTTTGAAACAAACGGAAGCTTCAAGGACTCAAATGCTTTGGGTGTCCATGGAGGCAGCTACATAAGAGGGCAGGGGAAATGTTGTGCAGGATCCTCATCTTGGGCTTGATTGTTAGCTGGTTAATCAACAGTGCTTTAGTTTCCTCTGCTTAGTTTTTTTGTCCCTTATCATTATGCAGGACAAATTTTGAAGGTAGGTGTTACATTTTTAGTAGCACAGCTGACTACTTAACTTGGAAAAAGTAGAGCTTTTGGAGGCACAGGCATTTCTTTAGTGTATGGGGAAGCTAATCTACTTGTTCAAAGTATATACCTGGATGTTATCTCTGTCCCCAAAATCAGTCTTGCCTATATCCTTAGGTTGTCATGGTTGCAACAATGACATGAAAGATAAGTGTCTTCTACCAGCCAGCTGGACAGATGGCCTAAATTAGTGTTTGTTTTCAGCTGTTTACCTGTGGATGTTGTTCAGAAACCACTATTTCTGCTAAAATCGTGGAGCACAATATGTAGCAAACCCTAAATGTGGTATTACCCTTACCACAAAAGACTGAACAGTTCAATTTGTGCCATCTAGAGAAAGCTGCAGATGTTTTAAAATCACTTTGATTCTAGCTGTATTAGTCAAGTGTAAACATTTTCTTTGAAAGGGTATAGATAGCATTTTATCTTCCCAAAACAGAGTGAAATCATCTACATAAATTGACTGGAGAAAAATTATGCTTAGAGAGCTGAAAATCCAAAATTATCATCTACCAGTCTACTGTTTGTAGGGGGTAGGATACTAAGTAAAAGCATTGGGAAGTAAGAGGGCAAGAAAACAAATTACATGAAACTAATAATTTACGTATTTGCTATTCATTAGTTTAATAGTTGAAGACACTTTTTTTTTCTGTTACCTGTCACCTAATTTCCCAGACTGCTGTGGTGCAGTAGTAAAAATGGAGAGTGACAAAAAATTCTGTGAGCTCCTTCAGAAGAGGCCTTCCCTGAGTAAAGGATGCAACTGAAGAAGCTGCAGAGTTTTATGATTATAAGCTTAAAGTCAGGCAGAATCATGGAAACATTAATTTTTCTTTTTTATTTTACTTGGAGACTAGAGATGGCTGAAGAACTACAGGCTGATACTGCTGCTTGCTTCATTTTTAAAACTCATTTTAACTCCTGCTTCTGTTTAGGATTCAGCATTAATTTGACACAGTTAATGAAGCAATAGAGTTGCAGTTTGCAGCTTCAGCCTGTCATGGTGGTTAGGTGGTTAAAACTTGCCTGTTGTTCTTGTGTACTGAGAAGGTTACACATAGCTTGGATGAGAGTTCAGGATGAGGTAAAGTTTCGGGGCTCATTTGTATTACTTACTGTTAATGATCACTCTGCTTGCTTACCATGCCTTTGCCTAAGATTATCTTCAGAAATGCATAAAAAGCTGATCTAACAAAAGAGCCTTTGCCATTTGCATGCATGCGAATGAAATATTTAACTTGGCCCTGCTTTCCTGCTGTCTGAATTAAATGAAATAAGTGTACTGGTTGTGATTTATCCCTTCAGTCTCCATTATTAGAGGAAAATAAGAAGTTGAGGCTTGTTCCCACACTTTCTTCGTGTTATTTCAAAATAGGAAGATTGTGAGATTAATAGAATGGTTTCTGTGAGTGCTGTGATACCCTTGTTTTTGTTCATGTAAATAAATCTAGGCTGTCTACTTTAAATACTTACAAAATAGTAGAAGCTACCTTGCGTAAATGACAGCTGTGAAGATTACAGTTTGCATTTACATTAATCTAGATCATTGAACATGAAAAAGCCAAACTACCAGTCTGTGTAAAGGTTTCCTTCTCCTGTCATGGGATGAAGGATGTCGGATGGATTGGTTTTTTTCACTACGTGTTTAAAACCCTTGAACTTTTAAAGCAAAATGTGCATGCTGAATTTTTTTATGCTGATAATTGAAATGCAATTGCCTTGGGAAGTCTGCTGTGTGAAATAGGAGAAAGGCACAATGCATTAAGTAAGGGGTCTCATCCCAACTTTACATCTGACTGACTCCCTTTCCAGAAGGTGCTGTTCTCTGACGTGTCAGCCACTGAAGGGCACATGCAGCAGCTCCTTTCCCCTGGAGAGATGACTAGTGCAAATTTAGTGGAGAAGAGTGAGCTACCCGTACAGGTGGTCCACACTACCCTCTGTAGTAGTTGCACTCTTACTCAGGGGTCTTTCACCTGAACAGCAGTGGAACAAGAGCTCCTGACTGAGTTTCCAAGACATGATATGAGAAAGGCTGTCCACAAACATCTTCTCTGGAGAATAAATTTAGACTGTGGCAAATTTTTGAAGGAGATAGGAATGGGGGAGGGTAAAGGATGTTGACAATTTGATTATTCCTTTAGTTTCCTTGTTGCCTTTTCTTCTAAGTCCTCACAAGTAGAAAAGAAAACCTAGGTATTTTTATTTTTGTCAAGGAAAAAAATCTTAACAGTTTTGGGTGACCTCATTTTCTCTGTCCTCCAACCATTAAATTTAGTTCTGCTGTAGTTGCATAAAGGCTTTAGTTATAAATTTATAAGGAAAATGTCAACTGGCTAGGCACAAAATTTGATCTCTCTCATTACATTAGACACTGCAGACTTCTCCACGTACTGCTTAAAACTCTAGAAAAAAATCTCACTGCATATGTGCGATTGAGTTATGACAGAACAAGGTACACATTATAGAATGGTAAGCACCAGTACTTTTTACGATTTTACTTTAGATGTTGAGGGAATCACTAGCATATTGGAGGGTAAAGTTTAAGAAGTTTGAGAGATACTGGTAATTTATTTACCTAAAAGAGACTGCTGATGGGCTTTATGCGGTTCAGAAGGGCTTCTCTTGAATGAATTGTATGAATTAACAGAACTTGCATGTTTAAAATGCAGAAGTGGACTGATGTCGATCAAGCTAGTTAACTTTGGGAGTTTAGATTTGTGGGTCACTGATTAGCTCAACAGATTTGGTTATGTTAAAGTTGTTTCCAAGCAAGACCTACTGCTGTTGATAGCACATTTGATGGTTGACCTAAACACTTCACTAACCCCCTTGTGATTTAGCATGCATAGTGTTTAGTTAGTTGTATTTCTCATTAGTTAGATGCTGAGAGGAAATGAGATTAACAGGTTTTATTTATGTTTTGGCAGATTATTGTATAACACTTTCTTGTACTACTGCACTGCTAAGATGACAAAATTAATAGCTAATGCTGTTTTATTTTAAAAAGAAAAACTTCCACTTGTTTCTTTGAGCAAATAGTAACATGATTTGTTACTATTTGCAAGTGCTAGCCATGTGCATCTTGCATTTCAGAGCTGCCACAGAGAGACTGAAATGTAAGATAAATACATTTTTCATTAATACTTCAATTTGACTAAACCTAAACTTGGAACAGCAGTCATAAAAAATATTTATTTGTACTTTAGGAGCACAAAGAGCTCCCAAAACTGAAAATAATTTGTCAAGTTGACATTATGCAAAATTGTCAGCTGTTAATAAATCAGTGAGTTCTGCAGTAGAATAGTTTGAAATCCTAGAATGGAATTCCTTTCCAAAGTAATTGGGTAAAAGAAAAGTATGATACAACATAGACCACAAAATACTGTGGCTAGTAGAGGTACAAATGAGTTCAGCTACAAAAGTATAAAGTTGGGAAAAATGCAGAGGAGATTGCAAATCAAGTTATATGTAATCTTACTGCAAACATAAAGGGAGATTTATGAATAAAAAGTGCCGAATGATCTGCACTCGGTGTGTCACTTGCTACTTACAGGAGCAACATTTGAATGGTGAGTGGGTGAGAGCAGAGGGCAGGGTTGTTGCGACTGTACGAGCTGTGAGTAGTCATTTGAGCTCAATTCCAGAGGAAGCACAGAACAACTTTTTGTTGCAGTGGGTAGGTACTATCAAACTCCATTTTGGGGCACAAGCAGTAAGAAAGGACTCAAACTTTATTTTGCCTCTCATGTGTCATTAGGAGGAGTGAGGATGACGCTGGAATGTGTAAGGCTGAAAGAGATTTGTGAGAAAAATAGCTAAAATTTCTCACTACACCTTGGAGCATGAAAATGGAAAAATATTACTTTAAATTGATAGAAATCAGGAATCAATCAGTATTTTCAGCCTAGAGAGTATTACAGTCTCATCTTACGGATTTCTGTTGCTGAAGTTGTTTTTGTATGCTTTCAAATATTGAAAAACTTAAGACTGTTATAAGCCCACCTGAATTCTGATCATAGAATCATAGGGTCTAATGTATTTTTTTTCTTCGTGAAAGTTGAGTTTTGATTTATTTACTGGGAAGGCCTCCTGTCTAGTTAGAGATGCCCTGAAAATAACATGATTGGGTTAAAACCAAAAAGAACTCTTAATCTTTCGTGGGTAACAAAGCAAACATAGTTCTTGTAACTGAGTGTCCTTCACTGAAAGTCTAAATATAATAAATGATTTCAAAGCATTTAAATGACTTGTGTGTTAAACCCCATTGGCACTCAGGAACCTTTGAAAATGTTAGGTTACCATCCATACTTACATAATGTGATCAAACAGTGATTGTAGGCTTTTAGCAATAAATCCAGAGCCAAAAATGTGGTAAAAATCTTAGTGGGGTGATTTAGGCCAGTAGCAGAGTCAGCATTTGATAAGCTTGCATATGGCTTGACCTAAGTGCATTTAAAATGTAGTTGTATAGTCCTTTTCTTTTAGAAAGCATGTATATGTTTAATATTGCACATGTTGGAATAAATAATGTAGTTTTACATATTAATCTTTTGCCCAGCTGCAAGGTAACAGCAAAAACTGTTGCATTTGCAATCTTATAGTTCACATTCAGTCTTGTGGTAAAATTTCAGAACATCGAAATGAAGGAATGCCATAAAACAAGGTAACTAACCATAGTTCTGTCTGTAGTTTGCACATCTGAAAGGAAGTCAAAAATACATGGTGACTTACTAATAGTTTTAAATATCAATATGAAATGTTTTTCGACAGCTGTGGACAGTAGTGTAGTTATTTTCATTGTAGATACAGAATAAATATTAAATAATTTCATAGGGCAGTATTTTTTTGACTTCTTACTGGCTACTCTTTAATGTGTTTAATTACTGGCAGAAATAATACTGTGTATGTAAAAAAATATATTTTCTCCATTAGTAAGATGCATCACTCCACAGTAATTTATTATCGTTTCTGATGACAAACTGTTTTGGAAGAAAAACATTTATCAGCATTATGTTCACATTCTAATGTGAGTGGTTTTTTGACAGACCCTGTAGCAATATACCAAATTTTTGCTTCATTTGCCCTATTTTCAGTTTGGAGTTGGAAATTATTTCTGGTGTTTGTTGTGCTTCAAAAAGATACAGTAATTTTTCTTTGGGAAAGTTGCATGTGGGTTACAAGAGTATGCTTGGGGTCTACAAGTTTGAGGGAAATATTTGGAAATCCTAAATTTAGTAGGTCCATTCTGCTGTTGCATATTAATTCCCGTACGAGTTTCTCTGCAGCCTCATTGTACAATATGTTTAAGTATCTCATGGAATCTAGGAGCCCTGGTAGGAACAAGATTTTTCCTGATTAGAGCAGTGAAGTAAATTGTTTGAAGTAGGGAACAAGACAGGATTACTGAACTCATTGACTTGTTTAGGGTGAACAATTTTGATGATGGTAATGGAAAAAAAGGTGTTTAAAATATACTTAAGTTCAACTATCCTGTATCATGAGGTTCTCAAATTCCCATACTTCCCTGCTGAATTCAAAGAAGAGGTGGCAGGGCAAAGAGGGAAGGACAATAGCTGTCATTAGTATGTATTTTTAACATTTAATGCTGTGAACTTAAAAGGAGTTTGGAATATTTTTGCTCTTGCCACCAGTGTTTGCCTTAATATATGTACCCAAAAAAGCCCCATAAGTTTCAGTGAGATGTGGATGCCTACACTGGATAAGAAATAGTCCTTGAGCCCAGGCAAGCTGTAAGCTTTAACATTCCAGGGTGTGATGGTTCATTCAGTACATTTTCAAAAGCCTCAATAACTTGGAAGATGAGTCAGTAATGAAAAAACCACTTTATTCCATCCACACAAATTCTACTTTTGTAATTAAATATGGTATCAATAGAATATAAAGTTTTCAGAAACATTGTTTTTTATGGAGAAGGCTAATGTTTTTGGAGGTGTTTTGCCTTCCCATAACCAGCTGCTGAATTATTTGAGCCATTTCTGTAAAATCATACAGCTTTTTTTGTTACTGTACTGTAAATGCCAGAAGTACAGCTGCAATCACTGACCTTCAGCTGTATAATGATAAGATAAAAATTTTCAAAACCTTTTGGCCTGATATATAAAGGACATTGCTTTGTATGTCAAGGAAACTTCACTCAAGAGTGAAGACCAGAGTATTCAACTGGTTAGTCCAATTCACAGGATTTTTATTTTTTTTTTTAAACCATACATATAATAATTCTGTTCCAACTAAAAGTGATGATTCAAAATAAGATGCTCATCTTTAAGGAACAAGAAGCAGAACAAGGAAAGACAGATATGACAGTCAGTCCCATTGGCAGATGGGAGGAGGGAGGCAGGTAGTTCAAAAACTTTTTTTTTTTCTCCTTTTGACTATTTTGTCACTATTATTGAGGAGGCTTCTGGACTTCGTGGTCTGAGATGAAATGTTCACAGTGTATTACAGGAACAAACCCTGCCCAAATTGTGTGATGAGTTTTAGTGTAGGTTTTACAAAGGAAAAATGAGACCTGTGGTGTAGTTATGGTTCTCTTGCACAGTACCAAAAGTGAATATAACTTTTATTCCTCTGAAACCACTAACAGTGATGGTTGTTTTGCTGTAACTGATGGGGAAACTATGACAGATGAATTAGTTAAATGCAAGCTAGAATTGTATTTGCATCTTGAAGCTTTAGGAAAGTGTTGGTCACTGATTCACAACCAGTAAGAAAGTTTTAATAGCAAAGGTAGTGTGAGATTGCTGGCATGATGGGAGGATTTGTGATTTTTTTGGTGATTTTTGTTTTTAATTTCTTTTTCCCCAGAATGAATATTGCAACAGGGAAGAACATTGTTTTATAATGTTAAGGCATTTAATTTGAAATGTAAGGGCCTAAAGAACCATGTGGCTCTTGTGTAGGTTTAGAAAATTGTCCAGAGAAAATTACTTTTAAGCAATATATATTACTTTGTACTCTTATGTTATTAAAACCAAGAACTGACTACTTGAGCTTACAATTTCTAGTCAGTTTAGCATTTCCAGACAGCATGTTTCACAACATTAATAGTATATTCATATAAATATACATATGTAGTGTATACATACATACATACATAAATATATATGTATATATATAAAACTTATATTGAAGCTGTGGACCTCAGTGCTTTCTTATTAACTTGGAACATTTAATCTGTATAGTTGACTTTAGCAAAGAAGCTGTGTTATCTCTTTTAGACTGAGATATAGGGAAACAAAATTGGGTTATTTCTTATGTGATGTATAGAAAATGAAAAGCCTTATCAATGTTTAGAAATTCCAATAATTACAATTCTCAGATGACCCGCAAATGAAATTTGGAGGAGAATATCATTCTGAAGTCTGAAAATCCAGCCCATTGGAAATCCTAAGCCACTTACCTTTTTAAAAAGATACTGTTGAAAGTGTCTTTCTTGCCTTTTTTTCAGTTGGTGTTTTAACCTTTACAGAGACACTTAAAGACTTTGAAATTTATTAGTAGAACTGTTGGGACTGTCAAACCACTTCTTTACTTCTGCTGAATTTGTTAAGATCTCAAGAGCAGAAGGGGGAGCTCCTGCTGAGGGAGCAGGAAGTGAATTGAAATCTATGATGATGTTCACTTTGGCACTGGTCAAGCATTTTGTGAATGACTCTCTTATTCTGTTTAAATATAGTAAATATTCATTTGATGATAATACTTCCCAATGTGTTCATTTTCGCACCTTCTGATTTGCTAGTTTTATTATACTGAAAAAAGAAGCAAGGAAAAATAGCCTAGAACCTTTGTAATGTGTGTAAAAAGGAGGCAAACAGATACATTTTTGTGTAGATTACTCAGATTTATTTTTTTTTTTAATACTGGAAAAATTTTCTGGGTTATTTTGCATATATGATACTGAATCCTGTAATAAGGTAAGTTACAAGATTTGTCCTGTTTCTTTTAATACAGTATTGAGCATTTCCCCTTCTATGAATAATGCGAAAGACCACCACATCAACAAGTGTATTTGGTTACTGTATGCTAATTGTAGTGAGTGGTATTTGTTTCCTGTAGATTTATTTGCAGACACTGCAGTCTGGATCATCATGTAGTAGTGCCCAGTGCAGATGGCGTTCACTGCAGTCTTGCAATATTAGTGTAAGCAGGTTGTTATTTAACTTGGATTTTGTAGAGCTGAGGGACGACCTTCTGAACTTACCAGGTGTAAGTCCTACTGTCCTACTGTGACTTGCCCATTGGTACTGAAGTGTGGTAACCTGCTTCTGTAATACATTTCCTTTATACAGTAAATTCTCTTTAGTGCTTCTGGTAGTTCAGCTGATTCAGTGTTTACAACAGCCGAAACCCTTGTGTGCTGATAGTTTGAGTTGTAAAATGTTTCACAGATGTTAGAGTACCTAGAGAATTATAAATGTTCTGTGCAAACTAGCAGAGATCCACAGAGTGTGCATTTTGTAACAGCAGCAAGGCAGTTAACTCCTGCTTGTGGGGTACTTTTCTGTGATGCCACATCATTTTGGGAGTGATGGGCATAACCTATTAGGATGTTAGACATATGGTATATTTTAAAGTATACAGTGTCATAACATTTTTTATTGAATAAACAGTAAAATTAATTTTCTGGCTTTGGTTATGTGTGAAGGCCAAGGGGAAGTGAGCACCACCTAAAAAAGATGAGCAGTCTCTCCCTAGCTTCCTTTGCCATTTTTATATTGCCATGGCTGATCTTTTTTAAAAGCTTTTTAAGCCAAGAGCTAAGCTGAGATTTGGAGTCCAATCCACTTTCCCTTCATAGGTCAATTAGACGCATTGGAACAATTTTCCAGTTCTTCACAGGATGTCCTCAAGAAAAGACAGGTGGAATATTTGCTATTAAATAACCTTCTGTATTAGTGAATAGTATGGGACACATCTGACCTTTCTTAGAAACTCTTTCAATTTAACCCATACCTAGCTCATACTGTAAACTTCTCTTGGGAAAATAAGCAATTTTAAGAATGCTTAAGAATTATATTTAAAAGATATTTTCAAAGTTGGCTGTAGTTGCATATGTGTCATAGCACCTGCATTGTTTCTTTTTCTCTTAATTCACTAATACCTTTAAGAAAATAGAGATTTGAGTTCTGATTAGGGTATGTTTTGGTAGATCTAACTGCCTTTTTAGCTGGTAATCATGTAAATAAGCAATAGAGTTTGATGTTCATGCCACTAGTTCAAATTTAAAAAATCCTGGGAGTCTCCAGGTTTGGTGGGTGGTAGCTGGAAGTTCACCCATGGGTAGGTGATTTCAGTATGTTTGTGTTAGACTGGAAGCAGTGCTGATTGACAGCATAAGGAATGGTGTACAGTGTTTTGTTCTTTGTCAGGGTTAATAGCAGCAGCATTTACAATGATGAGTGTGAGTTAAAATTATTTTCAAATAGTGAGTCCTTTAAGCCTGAGATGAGTGCACATTAAAATGTCACATCTTCAGCTGTGTAGTTTCTAATGTTCATACTTTATAACTTTGATGGTCTATGCTCTGTTTAGCAGATAACACCTAAAATTTGGAAAGTGTGTATCCTGATGTTAGTCATGATCTAATACATTCTTTAGTTTGCATAGCTCTCAATTATTTACTGACATAGGAGATCATGCAATCTGGCACGTGTTTGCTTGTTTTCCAGTCCCTTATACTTCAGCTGGTAGAATGAGTTTGCCTTCCCTCAATTTACGTCTTCCACCTATGCAAGCAGGTTATATATGTGAGGGTACTTTTTTTAACATTTTCATGTATTAGAGTAGTTAGATTGTAGATTTAATAAGGAGGTCAAGTTTAGACTGAGGACAAAATTCTTCCAAGAGTTGTAATGAAGGTATTTAAAGCAAAATCAGGGTGGTTGCCTATAATGATCTGTGTTTCATTTTGCCTTTTTTTTTAACCACCTCAGTGTCATTTATTTTTTAGTAATTGCTCAAAACTGGTGGACTGGCTTATTCAATCTTTGCTAATATGTTCCTCTTATATCCAGTTCAGTATTTTGCCTTGTTTTTCATGATGTCTGATAATGAGAAGATTTGGGATGGGGGGAGTAATAAGGAAAGAACTCTGGAGAAGAATGTTCCTGTTTTGGGGTTGGGGTTCTTTTTGTTTTTGGTTTGTTTGTTTATTACTATGGAAAAGAAGGTTATATGGGGAAAGATACCTTAAAGGTATCTATCAGTCTGTTCTTTTCCCCTGATCCTTTCTTTTATCAGTATAGCTATATTAACTACCCAATTTGAATATTTGGGAATGAATTGCTGTTGTTTCCTTTTAGAATTTTGAGAAATACATTTTAATGTGATGTTTTAAAGAGGTATAGAGAGTTGAAAGATGGAAAAAGTAAGATAAACTTGGAATAATCTAGCATAAAAATGCCAGTGTTCCATTAGGAACAAACACTTGCCTGATAGACCGAATTCAGCACTGGTGCTTTCAGTCTGGGTTGGGTTTTGTGTATTGTGCTCATTCTGTTTCAGTGCCTATGGAAGATACCTCATGATGTTGACTTCTTGATCAATGCAGTAATTGTAGTAGTGACCATATAGCTCTGGAAGAGAAGGCAAAGATTATATTCGTCTATTTGAAAGAAGAAAGGAAAAGCATCTGTATCATTATCAATAACATTTACATATTATGACTCAAAATACTTCTGTTTAATTGTATCCTTTTGTTTTGATGGTTTTGTTATTTACTGAGAAAGTTAAATGTGCAAACATACATAGAGGCAGCTTTCCCATAACAGAGAGTTATTCTTTTATCAGGTGTTTGTTTTGAAGAACTTCAGTTTTTTCTGCTCCAGTAATGTTTGACTTGTTAGATATGACAAGTAGAGCTCTGTAACAAAGGACTTTATTTTATAATTTTGATGCTCTACTAGCTTTTGAGAGAATACATATGGCATAGTACTTAAACCAGACTTTGTTAGTGTGTTTTGTTAATGCTATGCAACAGCATTTTTAAATCAGTTTACATAACTTGTCCTTTTAAATGTTATTTGACATGCACACTGCGGTCTTGGAAATGCTTTGAAAGCTTTTTTTTTCCCCCTTCATTCAAAAGTTCTAACCGTTCTAAGCCATTATGTTGCCAGGCTTTTTAAAGTACATTTTTGCCACAGAAAAATAACGTTGATTTAAAAAAAAATAATGCTTCCCTACACTTTTGCTGCACTTAAATTGGGCAAGAATTTAACATTTCCCCACTTTCAATTCTAAATCTAGCTGTTCAGGTCAGAAATGTTTCAGAAGGGTTTCCTGTCAAGGTTTGATATATAATTAACCATACCTTTAAGTCAGGGGACAAAATGAATACTTTCTTGAGGTTTCTTCTGGCTACTTTTTTTCTGAGAATGTTTTACTATTTAGTATTTATTACTGATCCTGTAGTAAATGGAATAACACAAATGGAACAGATTTTTGAGTGCTGCTTATCAGGAGAGCGTTCATTGGAGTGTCTGATCTGAAGAAAAAGATGAAGTTGATATAATCTCATATTGTAAATCTCAAGATGATGCTTGTGTTGTCATAGGGCAATGTTAGTTATTACCTGCAGTACGCAGAAAATATAATATCCTTGAGGAATTTGTGGAAGTGGGGTAGATCACAACTTTTAAATTTTATTCCTACTTCACTAAAGGCCTCATGGACTCTCTTAATACTTAGTATTTCAACCTTTTTGCTGTCCTTTAAATAGTAGGCTACAAGTCTTCATGAAAAAGATTTTGAAGAGTTGGCAGGGGAATATTTGGTGTATGATTTTGCTGCTGAGATTATTTTTTTTCCAAAGGAAGTATAGAGATGTGTATTCATGGCAATATGAACCATTTAGCCTTGGCTGGAGGGCAGCAATGTTGTAAGCTCAGCTGGAAACCCAGTTGAATGAGATTTTACTTCTTACAACCTGACTTAGATAGTTTAGATGCGCTGGATTCTTTGCAGTTTAAGAATTATTGGAGAAGGCTTTAAATTGAAACTCTATCAGTGTTTTTGTGTCAGAACCCATATGTTTTGTAAGACTAAGGAGCTACTTTACTGTGTATTTTCTGTATTCTCCTCTCTTGTGTGTTTGTGCTCTTCTCTGGACTAATTGTCAACAGAGCACTTCAGTGTCTTTGTATATTTAAAACATAAAAAGTGTTTCAGTCATAGAGTTTTAAAAGGATGCTTCAGTGAAATTGAAAATATTATAAATCAGGATACAGCTGCTCCATTGGGGTGCATCAGCATATCTTTTGAGTGTGGAAAACTGCCAGAAGGGCATTGCACTAGCACACTGTACTGTTCATAAAGTTTGCCCTCCATTTCATTTCAAATTGAGGTATGAATGTGTGGCTCACTAACTGAAGCATCATTTTCAGCAGCTTACCAAAAATCTTGAAATAATATGCAACATATAAATTGCTAGTGGTGAAAATGAGGAACCCAAAACCAGAATACTCATATTTTTCAAGGACAAACCCCAGAAGTAGTTGTAATAATAAAAAAAATCTTACTGATAACACTTTTCTAATTGAACTAGAATTCTTAACACTGAGTGTATGGGTATAGAACAGGTGAATTAGAGGATATTGAATACTGAAGTAGAGGATATTGAATGCATTTGTGGGATATTTAATTTAAGATTTTAGTTCACTTAAATATCTGTTTCTGAACGCCTGTTACTGCTTCTGGTTGCCAAGTTCTCTATAGGTCCACCTACATTTGACATGCTCCACTTCTGCTCTTTTATTTTAAAGGAATTTGGCATACATCATTCATGAAGAATAATTGAGCTGCCTCAGTTTGAAAATATGAATAATTGTTTAAACTGCCCAAAAAACCTTGCCTGTATTCCCTTAACAAGATCATAAATTATGGAGGACCTATAAATATCAAATATGCAGCATATATGAAATCAATGAGGTGACTTCTGATTTAGAAAAGTAAAATGGCTTTCTTCAAAAGCTCATGTACTTTCAAAGGACAATTGAGGGTCTTATTAACACAGCCTTGTTAACCTCCCTGCTGCACAAGGTGAAGCGTTACACACTCTAAGCAAAAGATGAAACGTGTAAGGGAAATACAGGATTGGATCGATTTCTTTTAATGATAACTAATTCTTCTAGCCTGGTTGGATAAAAGTAAACATATGTGCTCTATGGTTTTGCTTTTGCTGTGTGCCAGGATTCAGCTCGGAGTGAACTCTTGGCAGAGTTATAAGCCTTTGAAAATTGCTTTATAATGGAAATGGTGACAGATCATTAACTACAGTAGTATAAGTGCATTGATTTATCATATGTATAGTTAAGTTGCAAAATACGTGACACAGTATGTGCTGAATGCATAGGGAGTATCTTTGTAGTTTTAACTGATTAATGACATTATTCATATTACGTTAATCTTTTTTGAACATACGGCCCCTGACAGTGTTGGACAGGTATCATTCAGGGGCTAAGATATGTTTGTTCTGTAGTGACACTGTGATCCCACTATAATTGCTGTATGGGAAGGGGACCAGGAAGCATTTTATAACATCATGCATTTAATCACCAATGCAATTACAGTGCCACTGGAGTAGATATGTTTTCCTGCTACCAACTCTTAGGAACTTCTGAATCATAATGAATCATTACTAGATAAGCTGGAAAACCTTGTTTCCAGTAAAAAATGCAGAATCTGGGATTTTGCAGTCACACCTAATTAGCATCTGAGGCTTAAATGTCTTTAAAATGAAATGTCTAATGTATGTATGTTATATGAAAGCATTTTTTCTCCAAAACCCTTATTCTTCCGTCATCAGAAGACAGATGAACAAAAATTATTTTCAAGAATTATGATTATTCTAGTGTTGTTTTTCAAGCATTGAGGCATAGAATCTTTACTTACTTTTACTCTGATGCAGCTGCATGATTGTTGTCATTGGTGAGCACCTACACTAATAACAGTAGTTCGCCATTACTTTAAAAAGTGTAGGCAGCATGCTAATAAAGGTGAAACTGAGCATTTTGTATTGCCCTTTGGCACTTGTGTAGAGTAAAGCTAGTATTAGTTTTTAGTGTTTCTGGTTTGCCTTTTTTTTCATCTTTGAGATGGGATGATGAAGCTATGAAGCACCTGACCCGCTGCTGGAAAACGGAGGATTTTGTTACAAAACCTTCATTATTTATTAGGTGTGCCTATCTAAGTTTCTTGGCAGAAGGTCGTTTTTGGAGACTATCTTAAGATCAGTCAAATTTCAGTATGCTTCTTTTTAACTCCCTTTGACTGCACAAAATTTCCACATGTAACTTGTTCTTCAGATTGAGATTGTCTTTTTCAATCCTGTCTGTTCTGTTCAACTACTGTACATCTCACAGCCTTTGAGATTTATGACTAGAATTCAGCTGCATTCTCTGGATGTGGTTTTGTATTGATAGTCATTTACTGGGAGAGGAAATTTACTGGGAAGGAAAACCAAACTTTCAGTGAAGACAGGGTGGAATGTGCATTGATTTGGATGGTACCTTGCAATGGTACTGTCAAATGGCAAGGAATAAAAGGAAAAGATAGTAATATGGAGCATAAAATTGAATAAATAACGTCGAGTGCTCTTAGTGGAGTAGATAAGACCACTCCGCACCTTTATAAGAATGTTCTGGAAGTACCATATGAAAATAGAATTGGGGAAGCAATCTCTTCAGTTTTCTTGATTAGTTACATATCAGTTGTGCTGTAGGATATGAACACATATAGGGTTTGAAGTATGCGACTTTTGATATTTAATGACTCTTGCTGGCTCACACTTTGCATTATGGGCCTTTAACTGGAGATGCAGATGTCCATCTCACCGAGGTTGGGGCCTTTTGGTGGTCTGTGTGCATCTGTCTGAATGCTCTCGTAGTTTCCTTTGCTGTGGCGATTTGTAGGCACGACAGTGCAAGTGAGGGATGATGATTTGAGTAGCCTCAAATGTGCATTTTATTTTTTTTTACCCTTACATGCGATTTATTTCCTGCTAAAAGTATAAATATGTTATAACTTCCAGGATTTCCCATTTCTGTAAATTTCTTTCACTTCCAAAGTCCCCATGTTATTGCTACTACTTTCATGGTCATGTTGTTAAGGGAGTGTTTTCTTTCTTTGGCAGTGGGGGCAGTTTTAATACCCGCACTTTTTTCGGACTGAGCCCTGTGGAATGGTTGCGTGCAATCATTCTGGAACCTCTTGGGTGTTCCAACTGCCTTGAAGTATCCTCTGCCTCTAACTTAGTGTGCCACTTGACCTTCTGAGCTTGCTTCACCTTGTGGTTTCCAATCTACATAATAATTTTGTGCCACCCTTTAGTTAAATGGTTTCTTTTTGACAGAAAGAAGTACCTTCAAAGAGGGTTTAACTTTATATTCTACCTCAGAGATAATACCATTCTATTTGACTTGATTTATCTATAAATATGAATATCTTTCTGAATACCAGCTTAAATTATGTACAAGCAGAGATTATAAATTATCAGTATAAAACCAGCTTGCTAGGGTTATTGTATATATATATGTGAGTAATTCTGGATTAGGTGCTGTTCAACATGAACCTGAGTTTTATGGGGAAAATCTGGGAATTACTGTAAGTCCAGTTAAAAACCAGGATGGTTTGATATCTGATTCAGAAGCATGTCAAATATCCCAATCTAACTGTGACAGAAGGGTGTAGAAATGTTGGGTCTCAGCCTAAAGACTTGCCATCTAAAACACGCAGTTCTCACTGCCAGGACTGACTTTGAATTCTAGCTTTGCTGTGCCTTATTCACCAGTACAGTGATGATTTTACTCTGTGTTCCTAGAAGCAGGAATTGTGTTCCCTTCCCTAAGTTACCTGTGACCATCTTTCTCCTATGAAGTGGGAATAGAAGGCTGTGTCATGACCAAGACTGATATTTCAGAACTTTGAGTGTTTCAAATAAAATTTTCTCTAGAAATAACAGATATTACATATGTATGATACATTTGAGAAGGTTATCAGGAACAAAGAAATTTTATATGTTTGTGTTCCTCCTTGGCACTATGAGCTTCGGTGAATTCTGGAGTCGCTGAGAAATAATTAATATAAACCAGCAATGTGGTTAACAAGATGTGCCTCATGAGAGAACAGCAATATGTGGGCTTGCTCAATTTTAAGTCTGGTGAGTGAACCCTTACCTGCTGTAAAGAGGAAATCCTGCCAATGAGATGAGGGATTTGTAGTGTAACAAAGAGCTATTGAACAATGTTTTACTTGACAGACAGTGATATGAATCTCAGATAATACCTAGTAAGTTTGATGTATGTAAACTGCGTAATGTGTTTTCTTTATAAAGCTTTTGCTCTAATTAAATATTGCATTTTCAAAAAGAAGCTATTGTGATCAGTGCTGTAACTCTATCTCTAATAAAAATACTCTCTTTTTAGTTATAGTATAATGATGATGTATCTGCACTCACATAAGTGGCTGTGTAAAAGAAACTAAGAGAAAAAACACTCATAAGTTTAGATTCTCATGGTAGGTAGCAGCCTCAGACTGACTTCGATGCCCTGAAAAGGCATATAAAAGGTTTGGGGAGAAAGTGATCCTTGACACTATAACAGTGACCTGAAGTTATTTAGCTCACAAGGTCACTTGTCCAATAGCGCTGTCCTTTCAGAAAATCTGGTGGGGTTTGTGTGTTAGGAGTAAATGGCATTTTTTTTTTCTTTTTTTCACATAGCTGTATGTTGTGTTTGCATCTGCGTTTTCCATTGTTGGTGTGCTTTTAAGTAAATATTATATGAGGCTTTGGATTGATATTTAACAACTGAGATGGTTGGTTATACCACTATTGTCATTGCCCATTCTAATGTCATCAATATGAACCAGCTGAACTCTGCCTTTCTTTTTCTTTACTGCCCCTGGGGTTTAATGGCTTTGCAGAGAAGCTCCTGCCTGGCATACTGAGCTCCTACAGAAGGTCTAACCCATAAGCAGTGAGTACTGAACTGCAGCACACTAATGCTGTAGGTGTTGACTCACTGTGCTGTTTTTAATTGCAGTTCTGTTGAAGGTAGATAATCTTTGCAGATATTGAATCTTTGGGTATCTACCAATCTGATGATATATTTGTATGGCTACAAATGCTGATCTGCTTTTCTTTTCCTGGGAATTAACTTTTCTTCTGTGCACATACTGTTTGCATTTAAAACTAGCTTTCATGTGTCTGTGGCTCTTGCTATAGCTGGCAAATGCTTATATCTCAAGTGATGTGTGTTCTTTTAGAATTCTTGAGCCTTATGTAAACCAGCTTTCAAATGTGCATGAATTGAAAAGCATCTGTAATGTTTCGATGTGACTAATGCTAAGATATGATTGACCAAGTCTGGATTTACTTTTTTACTGGAAAGTCATTCAAAATAACCCTCTACAAACTCTGTGGGGAGAAAAAATTTCTATAATCCTGATATGTATGTTCATTTGTGATATAATTGCTTTGAAAAAATGGTCAATTTTTTTCTCTCAAGATAGCAAGCAGTTTTTTATAATTTGTGTTGTTAAGGTGCTGATCTCTTCTCAAAATTCCATCCGTGTTTGGCTGGAAATAGAAAACAACTGTTTTGATTGTCTCAGTTGTTTTTGTGTGTGCGTATTTCTAAAGTTAAAGGTTCAATTAATTTGCCTAAATTATATATTCCAGCTAGAGCTGCCCTGAGGAGGCAAAAAGGTCTCGTCTTGCCTGTCAGTAGGTACTTTCAGATCTGCTCAGGACAACTTTAATACTTACATGTAATGGCAGAGCTAGTTCAGGAATGCTGAACAAATCAAATATTGGCTGGTGTGCACAGAAACTGGATTGTTCTTACTTAAAGACATTTCAACACTTTCGAGAATATTCTCCAGGTCACTTTGTGAAGGAGATGTGATATTAGAAGAGAGCTTTTGTAAACTAGGAGGAACTCGTTCTCCCATAGAGTTTTGCTCTGGGTATTTTCATGGTAGCCCTAGGGAGGTCTATAGCCATATATATTTTTTTTTTTTTTCTGTGAGCATACTGAGTTTCTGAGGTTTGAACACTTGCAGCATAATTGCATAGATAACTTTGGAGACATCTGGGAGGCTCAAGATATGGTGTTGTTCTCCAGCTGTTTTTCTCTCAGCTGAAGGTTGCTGCCCTCAAAGCTGAGCCACTCTAATGGATCATATGAACTGTCCTAGTCCATGTCAGTGCAGAGCCAGACAGGTTATTTTAAAGTACTGCTGGATGCAGCTGAGGGTAGTAATGAACAGCTTGAGGTAATAACTACTTAAGCCATTCCAGCTAGACTTCAAGAGCACATATGTCTGTGTCCTTATAAGTACAATACTTTAATCTCTCCATTGCTGTATTGTAGTCAGGATTTGTCAGGACTGCAGAGCTGTTGCCAAGGGAAGTCTGATATTTAAGTGGAATGTATTGGTGCTTCCTGTCTATCATCATACTGCAGTAGAAAGATTTGAATAACGAGTGTGTAACATATACGTTGAATGGTAAAGGAAGCTTATTTTCAAATATGAGGGTAAATGTGTGGAAATCATGTTTTGGAAACTCTTTAAATTGGGAAGAGATTACCACAGGAAGTCTCTTCCCTGACTGTTTCTAGTTCAGCTGTTTTCAACCACTTATCTTTGATTCTTAGCCATATAAGTTCTTACCCTCTCTGTGCCCTTTCCATTCCCCAAAAACCTTCCCTGTATTGATTAGAAATATAATGAATTTTTTAGCTCTATTTTTTTTTATTTTTTGCCCAGGTCCAGCAAGACTATGAATCTCTGTTCCAAATGCTTTGCTGGTAAGTGCAGTAAAAGGTTTTGTGTTTTTGTTAGATTATTGAAACCACATTGTTGGCATCTCCTTTAGGATTTGTGCATGGGTTTCTCTTCTTTCAGTGTGTATATGTAATCAGGTTTTCCTCACTTCGTTGCTTCATTTCTTTGGTAATCAAGAACCTCTTGTGTAAATGTACCCATCAAACCTTGTTCTTGAAGTTTATGGAATTTTGGTACATCCTTGAACTCCGGAGCTCCACTGCCAGCACAGCTCCTGTATGGATGATGTGGCTTTCAGAATGTCTGAATTGTAATTTGGAATTTCATAGAATTATTTTATAATAACCACTGTTATATAGAATGGATAAAAAATGAAAAGGAAAAGTTGGTATAGAATACCTTGTTTCTTTTTACTTACAGCCCTTGAATGTTAAATCATCAGTAGCTCATCGGTAGGCTAATTCTAATTACTGCATATTATTTTTTATTGTGAGGTCATTGCTTTTGTGTAAAATCTTAGGAATTGTTATTGACCGTTTCCCATTACCATCTTTTAGCTTTGCCTTTCTCAATTTTTTTTTTTGGTATTATTTAATATTGTAAACTAATTTTTAATTTTAATTAAAGTCCTGTCATAGTTCATGATTTGTAATTTGTCTTGGGGGAACCGATACAATTTTAAAAGGATCAGCATTTTTATTAAACTTTAAAGCTTTTTCAGCATTTTTTTAACAAAAAAAATGAATTTTGACTCATAGATTATAGATCTTAGGTTCAGCATCACTTCATTAAACAAACATATGGGAAATAAAGATTGTCTAAGGTTGTACAGCAAAATGATGCATATATTTCTCTGACTGTTTTCCAAAGCCATGGGTCACTGGAATGGTATATTGAAAAAAGTGTAAGTCCTTTCTTGTGCTCTTTCCCTATTAACCACAGTCACAAACAGGTTACGAGGTCTTTGATTTGATTCAGTGAGACTGATATGTTCATATTAGCACTGTAAAAAGCTTATGTTTGTGTACCTCAGAAATGGGGGTGTTCTGAATCCGAGACATCAAAATGGCCCATCCCTCACATTCTGAGTTTAGCAGAGTACCCAACACTTCTCAGACAGCAGACCAGGCATTAGGCAAAACATCTTTTATTTTGGTTTTACTGGTTTGGGTTTTTTTTGTTTGCTTGGAATTCTGTTTCTGTTTAACAAGAAGAAAAGTTCTTGTCTTCTATTCTGCAATTCTTCTGAAACTCCATTACTTCTGATAAAGTTAAATTTTTTCTGTTGTAAAATTGCAAGATGATACACAAACATTTGTGTGCTTGGGGACTGTGGGGGTGGGGGGGGGGGCGGGAGAACTTAGGTTTTTAAATTTTCAAGACATTCCTTAGAGCCTGTTTATTTTAATGAAATAAGTTCTTGGAAGAGTTTGAGTAGCTTAAAAAGCTACTAGTAGTTGGAATAAAACAAGGTATTGTAGGAAAAGGCAAATTTACTCTGTCTTTTTTTAGACCTTAACTATGGTTCCTTCAACAAGTAGTATTGAAATAACCAGTTCTGTTGGAGTCATAACTTGAAACCTCTCAATGTCATCATTCCAACATAAAAGAATTTTTCTGTTTTTTTCTTTTTCCTGATGTTACTGAAAATATTTTTGGCGTATTTTTTATACTGGGTTTCCAGCCACATACAGAAATAGAAAGATGTATACTCTTGTTTCTAACACCACAGATAGCAAGATTTTAGGCAAGTAAGGTGTTGAAGATGTTTTTCACTGTTTCAGGCACTCCAAAGAAAGGATGTGAAAAAAGTTCCTCTTTTTTAATATGGCAAATTATTTATTCAAATGTATTGAAGCAGGTTTGTATGTGAGGGAAGATTGCGAAATATGATTTCTCTTGACCATTGTTTCCTTTCTCTTTTATTTCAGAAAAAAGAAATCCACACAACGAAAAAGGTTAGTAACTTTTTACATTTTTTGTTGGTTTTTTTCAGGGAGAAGGGATAGAATCTAGTCTTCCTGTTATTTAAAAAATTAATTTGAGACAAACACAGCAGGAAGGACCTTACATTTGTGTAAGCATTACTTTTTTATACATACCAGAGGAGAAGGGCAACAACGGATGAAAACATTGTTGTGTTTACAGTGCAATATGATTTATTCGTGGAGCCTTCCTACCTTAACAGGTTTTTCAGACTTTCTGAACTATGTACAAGTTTGTAAATATGTGGTTGTGAGCTGTTCTTTGCTTCTGCCCTTCCTGACTTCCCCATTGTCCTGGTTCCAGCCAGGTCAGGATTAATTTTTACCGTAGCCAGGAGCAGCATGGCTGGGACCTGGAGGTTATTCCATTCCACCTCATGTCATTGCCAGGGGTGGGGGAAATGGACTCATTTCCAGGGAGAAAGGGTTCCTTCCATTTGAGAAAACGTGGCAGAGGGAGTGGCCGGTTCCAAGCAATCCTATGTGAATTGTTTGCCTATCTTGTACATTTATTATTGATATTGTAGCTGTTACTGTGTGTTTTCTTACCTCATCGAAGTCTCCAGTAAATGTTCTTATCTCAATCTGTGATCTTTAGCTTTTGTGCCTCCAGTTCTCTGCTCCAGCCTACCACAGAGGGAGAGGAAGGGGGAGGGGGAGTGAGCGGCGTGGTTTGGAGTTTCAGTGGAGAATGTTCCTAAACCACAACACCCATCCCTTGGGAAAAAATGGTCATAGTTTGATATCCATTGTATTAATCAGCACAGAATTTGATCAAAGGGCAATTGCCTGTCAGTTTGCCTTATTGTTTGACCAAATGCTTCTGATTTCTAAATTTATTACCAAAATAAATTCACTGAATTTTCACTCCCATTTGTCTAAAGATGAAAGAAACAGCAAAAGCAACCAGATTATGTAGCAGGGAGGCTGGCATTCCTTGTTTTGGCTATTTTCTGTACATTTTCTTACATTAAATGTGGGAATACTGTTCACAATTTATTATAGAGATTAAGTTGTTCAGTTTTCTATGGCAAGAATGAGCTGCATACTGCACAGATATATGCAACCATTTGCCCAGAATTGCCCAATGTTTTGGCCTAGATCTAGAAGGTTCAGTAAGCTCTTCTGTACAATCACAAATTTGCTGTTCATTTGCCCCAGACTAGCTCTTGGCTTGCACGTGAAGGTTGATAAATACTGTAGAGGAGCTTGAAGTTAGCTGTCCTATTCAGCCCTCTTTGCCACCTCTTCTGAGAAGGAATACCTGATTTGTTTTACTTTAGCCCTGTAAAAGCAACAGACTTTTGTAATATTCAAGAGCTTCTCTGAAATAATTTCAAGTGAATTGTACTTCTGCAAAGTGCTGTAACATTGTCTCCAATTCAGTGCTGACTGTGTGCTATCAATGCCTCGAAGTCTCCAGATACAGTACAAATGTAATACTGCCTATTAAAGTGCTTCAAATTAAATATGCTCTTTAGATGGTTACGACATAGTTGCTTCAGACTTTTCATTCATTGAGAATACAAATACAATAAAGTGGTGTTTTGGGGTTTTTTAATCAGAATATAGGCTGATGAGTGAAAAAATGCACATTACAGCCAGAGTATCTCCCTTAATGACAACACATCTTTCACTAAGACTGCAGCGTCTCTTCTTTCAGTATGGTAAACTGTGAAATTGGAATGACTAAAATACAGGACAGTGATGAGTGAAATTTTTCAAAAGTGCTCTTATGAACGTAACTTTGCTCACATTGGGTTTATGGAAGTTTTAATATCACCTTCAGGTAGGGGCAGTGTTTGAGTACCTTTTGAAATGTCGCTTTTATAAAGTAGGGTCTTTCAGGCAGGAATTCTACATTCGTGGAAACAACACCTGGTACCTCAAGAACTCAGTTTTAATTGGAACCTCTGGGAACAGTCACAGAACAAACTATTATGGAGCAAGAACAAATATTTAAATACAGAAAATGGTGAAACTATACTTTCTACTTAAAAGATGCCAAAAACACATAGTCTGCCTTTAATCCATTTGATTGTGATCTTAGAAGGTTTAGTGCATTGGAAAGAGGGGTGCAGGAAGTGGATTTCAGCTTGTTCAATAGTATGTGAAGCTGAAGGTAAGTGCAGCAGGAAGGTTTGATGGACAGATGCACTTGGAAAACTGGAAGAAGATAAAGTTATGATTGGAGTATTCATGGATTTGTGAATCAAATTAATAGCCCTTCTGTCTCAATGTGTAATTGAAACTTCTAGAAGTGGGTGTCATTTCTTAATCCAACTGTACAATATTTATGTTCACATTCTGCAAAATGCTAGATCAGCATCATTGAAATTGAGAAAATAATTCAATGATATAAATCAAGAATTTTCTGAGTTTTAAGGGCTTTACCATTACTGAACTGTTAGTTCAGTTTTATTTTTAGATTTAAATAAAGCATTTTTTTTACATACTGTTTTCTTGATGAGTAAAAAAAATTACAGATTTTTAATCTCCATCTAACAAGCAGAAAATCAGTATTGCTGGAAATACATATGTATTTTCAATGTGTATGTTTAGCTCTATGCTAGGTTATGAAATTTTGTAACCTTTTATTTTCCTGAATTGAAAAGATCTAATAAGGGTGTGGGAAATAAAAATAGATAGTAATATCTGCTATATAACATACCTGAACTCTTACTGTAGAGTTATTTCATATTTTTGTGCATCTTAAACATCCTGCTTTCTGGAGCAGACCATTATTTTGTCATGCTTAAGTCATACACAGTTTTTGAAGCTTACAAAATTGGGACTTTTATGTGGCTCAGAGTTACTGAATAACAATTTCTTTTCTCTTGATTTTTGTAAATCTTGGGAGCTATTTAGAGCTTGTCTGTTATTACTGCCATGTCTGGCAGTAATAACACCTACTGTAAGCATTAGCTGGCAAAAATCAGTGTTCCTGCCGAAATAGATTTTGCTGTTAATTAACTGCTAATTTGATCTTTAGTCAAGCTTTCAGCTTGCTTTCTGGAAACCTTTTCAACTGGTGTATCTTGCATGTTTCTCGTTCAAATTTTGGTTTTTTTGCTGTATCCTATTGTACGATAAATGATAAATTATGCCACCAAGCCTTACAGAGTTCAAGAAGCATTTGAATGATACTCTTGGGCGCATGGTGTGACTCTTGGGGATGATCCTGAGCAGGGCCAGGAGTTGGACTCAATCATCCTTGTGGGTCCCTTCCAACTCAGCGTATTCTGTGATTCAGCCCTTCTGTTCATAAAGTTTTCAGTCCTAAATGAATGATGAAAAATCTGTTAGGTTTGCATTTTTCATATGCTTGTAATTTTCAACATGAATCCACAAGTTTTAGTACTTTGTTGGAAAAGCAGCAAACATTTTCAGAAGTTCGAAAACATCACTAAAGAATTAGTTTTCTTTATTGCTGCACAAGATGTTTCTTTTTTCAGTATGGTATTCCCTTTGTTGGCTCCTGATGGAAACCAGTGCCTCAATATGTTGCTTCATTAGGCTACAATTTGTTGCTGTATTCATCTCGGTCTTTGTATTTTGAAGTACATGGAGTGCTTGCTACAAAGAACGTCACTCACTGGCTAGAGCTTGAAAGCAGTCAGGCTTCATCTTCTCAGGCTTGCAGCTAAGTATTTCTTTGGAAAATTGTATAGCTGATTACAGTGGCAGCAAAAATATTTCTAATTTCTAGAGCACTACTAATAGAAAATTGTAACATTTCAGAGATAACCATAGATATTGTTTGGCATCCATTCAATTTCTTTTACTTTATACCCAAAGAATTTCTAAAAGGGAAAGGCTGGTAGGAAAAAGATGTCTTGGCATAGTTAATGAACTTGAAAGATGAGATGTATGCTAAACTTGAGAAAGAAAGTCACCAGGAAATGGAATTAAGAAAAAATTGGATAAACTACTTCAGTTGAGCTTCAGTTATTTATAAGCTTGATTTGCACTGCTGACCCTGGTGACTCTTTTTACACTGTTGGTATGCATTATTCCGTGGCTTTAAAAGAATGTAAAGATCTGAGTAATAGCTCTGTTTGGTTTGTTAGAACAGGGCAATATTTTGTGGAAGGGTTCGGAAGGAACTTAAAAGACTTTTAGTTGACTCCTTTTCCCCTAACCTGGCTTAAAGTTTTAGAGGGGAAATACAAATTAATAGAAAGTGAGTTTATTAAAATACGGTTGTATGATGTAAGCTTAGGACTAATCATTTTACTACTGTCAAAAGTAACATCAGCCAAATCATCCAGCATGTTTGTACTACACCATCTTAGGTCTCCATAAATAAAGGAGAATTGGAAATTTGGGAGAGAAGGATACCTGAAGCTTTCTAGTCTTGTTGGAGCTATAAGAGTTAAATAAAGAACACATGTTGAGTGGAGTTAGTAAAACATTACTTGAGGGGTCCACTTTTTTGTTACTGTCATGGCATGGAAGCTGTGGAGTGCAGTGCTCCTATGTTTCTTTGTGTCAATGCTGATATAATTTGGCTGTGCATTACGTAAAAAGGCATTAAAGATGCTGTGTAGAAGACACAACTCTCATCTGCTCGGGACCTGGCTGTGTGGAGTAGTGCAGTGAAGGGTGTGAACAAGGTCCAATGGTTCAGCTGCTTGTTTGATTTGCTCAAATATTTTGTCCTTTTTCATCCTCTTTTATCTTCCCCCATATAAAACAGTGGGAAGGGGTGAGCACTGATGGAGGACAGACCCATGAAGTTTCTTTACAATTGTTAGTGGAAGAAAGAGAATTTCTTTCACGGCTGTCGCTCAAATGTTGTGTTCTGCTTTTTCTCTTTTCTTCTTCCTGGCTACTACAAGTTAGTAGGGCATTATCCCATCACATTTGTAAGTGTCATTTCACCAACACAGTCTAGTAAAACTGAATGCCTTTTAATTAATAACTTTATCATTTTACAGTCAATCCTGTCAGCAAACTACCCTGTAGGACACTGGTGGCTGTTGGATTGTGCCTTGGGAAATAAAGTCTGGGGCTCATTTGTTAAAGATATAAACTCTACTCATACAAAACTATGACCCCTTTTCTGTGCTGGCTACCCGAAAAGACTGTCAAATAGTCTTAATTTAATTTTTTTTCTGTCTTGAAAAGACATTACTGATATTTTCCATGTGTTTTCTTTTTCTTATCTCAGGGGTTGGACAGTTCCATTGTACAGATTGATCTACAAGCAAAGAAAAGGGCTCAGCTCTCATTTTTTTCCTTAGACTTGCTTTAGTTTTTCATAGCTCTGTTTTTGAGTGTATATCCTTCTTTATGGTAAAGCCAGTTTCTTTCTATTTTGCTAATATCTTGTTCACCTTCTAACCTTTCCAAATGACTTGTGGAAACACCAGCTGTAATTTAGTCTCCTGTGTACAGGTTCTCTGTTGACATAAAAAAAAAAGTTTAGAAATATGACTTAATTGCTATGATGTTTGCACATTACCAGCATGAAAGCAGACTTATCAAGGATGTGCAACCCACAGGTTTAATTTATTAAACTTTCTTGTAACTCCGTTCTCCTATAAATGTGTGCATGAGACAGAAGGAATGTTTTTGCTTTTTTCTAATTTAGCAATTTGCTTGATTTATAGAAAAGTCTGTGCTCTGTTTTGTGTATTTGCTTGTTTAGAATCCTTCTCTAGTTTATAGAGACAGTAGTGATTTGTTCCTTAGCCTCCCTGTGGAGTTTGTTCCATATTACAATCTAATTCCATGTCCATGTCGTGCACTCCTGAGCTGTTAATTTGTACATTTCGATGCAGTTTGTTTCATCGTGTTTTTGTAATCCAAACTGAATCTAACGAGCTATGTGCTTTGGGGACCCAGCCTTGCCTTGCCAATTAGAACAAGTGGTTACTGAGAGAGAGCATGTTTTAAATAAAACATGGCACCTCTGCGTGGGACCAGCAGCCTTTGGGGAATAAAAGAGAATATTTAACTCTTTGTGACTGAGAAGAGAGGTCAGATCAGTGGGCACATTTTAGAAACATTCAGCTTATTCCTTTAAAAAGTATTATGCAGATTTTGTCTTGCAAATAAAATGTAGTTTGGCACTGGAGATGTGTCAGGCACTACTGCATGGGAGTATTTAGGAATGCACAAGGATATCTATTGAGGTGACTGCAGATTTTCTAGGATTCTAATTACTAGTGCCATATGAAAATTGTACGGGACCAGCAGCTAACCTTTCTCTTTCCCCTTGTACTGTTCCACAAGAGTCCAAGGTGGAACAGGAGAAGTGCTAGGTGGTAAATGAGCTGGTTTCAAAAGGCATTTTACAAGGGAAGAATCTAGAGCCAATTTTTTTTTAATAAGTACTAAGGTTATGTGCTAGGTGGCCAAGAGGAAGTTACTCTGCCATTTTGAGGTAGCTGGGAAAGTGTACCTCTACGATCAGTATTTGTGATGATTGAAGAAATTATCCAGCATTCTGCTAGTCCTTACACTAACTAAACTTCCTGGTGAATTCAAGCAGAACACAACAGTAATTTTGGCCAGTTAACTCTGCTTGCAGTTCTTGCAATTCTTTCATTCCAGTCCCAGCATTTTCTTTCCTCTCTGTCGTGGTTTGAATCTTGTTTTCCCCCAGAGGCTAAATTAAGTGGTAGACCCCAAGGGGTGGAAACCCCTGGAAGTTTTGGAGTTCTGTCCAATGGGCGCTCCTGCAAAAATGTAAACATATCACAAGCTCACCGGAAGAGATGAGTTGTAGTTTTGGGTTGTTGAGGAGAGGTGGCCATGTTGTAGAGCCACGAGGAAGGGGCTCTGAGCCCCTTGGGCCCTCTGGGGCCTCCCAGCCCCTGGTTGGGGGGGGGCTGCAGGGACCTGGAACAGCATAAAGCTGGGCTAGGTGCCTGTAGTTATGCCGGGAGATGTTTTCTCCATGGGCGCAGAGCAGCAGCCGGCGCTGACCAGAGAAACGGTGGCAGAGAGCCAGAGCAGATAACACCTGAACTGGAGGAGCAGCAGAAGCAACATGCAGCACCAGAGAAAGGACTCCTGGAAGGAGAGCCGGGAGAAAGAGAGCCAGCAGCCTGAGAGACAGAGTTCTGGGGGGTAAGACTGTACCAGCCCCCCAAAACTCCTTTGAGATCCCTCTGAGAAGAGAGGGAGATGGACTCCTATTAAGGAGAAGAGTTTTGGACATGCAGCACCAGAATGAGAGAGGAGCTAAGAAGCTCAGAGCGTTCCGTAGCTAGACCGGGACGGCCAGAGGAATGCAGGGGGAGTTGACCTTGGCTCCCCCCTTGCACTGCTGCCACGGTGGCAGCCTGAGAGACAGGGCACAGAGGCCCTGCAAGGAGCTGAGTCTCCTGGAGATACCAGACCGTCACGAAGACCCCCCTGTGTCTTCGTGACATGACGTGGTGATACGACCTTGTCTGGGGTTACGAAGCCCACGGAAGACCCCTCGGTTGGAGGCGATGGGGCCGAGAGAGGCTTGAATACCTCCCTCGTGAGTGCTGGCAGAAATCCAGCTATCAGCTGCTGCATGTGGAGAAGACAGACAGACTGCTGCCTCAGAAGATGCTGCTGTTCAGAGACTGGAAGGGATCTGCCCTTCTTTCCCTCCTGGACTTTTATTTGGAGGGGAGAAGAGATCTGGTCCACTGTAAATACATATGTCATGGTAGAGATAGTTTGTGATCGTGTGTATAAGGTGATATGGTATTTATTTGTACAGTCATTGTAATATATTCCCTTTCCCCCACTTTGAGTCTGGTGTGTTTTGTCTGGAAAAACCCATCTCACATTAAGTTGAGATGTGGGGGGGGAATGGAGCTAGGGAATTGGATTTTGGGGCTGTCTCAAACCATGACACTCTCTTATCCCTTTTAACTTGTACATGCTTGAGCTTCTCCAAATGGAAGTAGTTACTGTCCAACAACAACCCTTAACCAAGGACAGTGAGAAAGAATTTAGGTGAACAGTCACAGTGATGGGCTAGACAACATTTTGGCAATTCTTGCCTACACAAGCAAGGCAAGACCAAGAAAGACCTTCCTTGTGAAAAGGTTTTTGCTCAGCAGCTTGGTGTTAAGGAAGTACAGCTGTTCTCTAAGGTGATTTAAGCTGTTAAAGGAGCAGGTGTACGGGATACATGTGATCTGGATAATAAAACAAAATGTAACTGATGACTTTTCAGTTGTTTATCTGTTTTATGTAAAAAGAATGTGATCTAGCAGCTAGACAGCTGACTAGGATCCTGGGACTTGATTTCCTTTTCACAGTCAGTGAGCATTTCTTAGTGATACTAGACAAGTTGCTTTTTTTGTCTCCTAATTCCATTCCTCATCAGTTACTGAGAGATGATAGTATTTCCCTCTTGATTTTGGACTTGCCTTTTATACCCTTGAGGAATGGATGCAGCTAGGGACCTTTTGTTTCTTTATTTTGTCTTAGCCTTCATAAGTCTTCAGCAAAATTCTGGAATTTCAGTTCTCTTCTGTGTGTGGCTGTTCTACAGTTGCATTTCCATTCTTCATCTTTGTGACACTTTATCTTTAGTTCAGTTTGTTTATCTTCTTAATTTAGAAGAAACCACATTGCTCTGTTGCAATTAATGTGTACCAGATTGGGTTTTTTTAAAAAACTTTTAATACTGTTTCTTATGGAGCCTGCAAACATTCCAGTCATTTTTTATTCTTACTGGTTTTCATGTGTGTTGCAAATCTTGTATGTTCTCACAAAGTTAGTCACCAGAGGGCAAACTGTTCATGCAGATTTAGTCAATACAACTATAACTTTGAGCTTTTTAAAAAAAATCACAGTGTGTATGAATGAGTTTGCATGTACTATTAATTAAATAGAAGGTGAAAGGATAATGACTCTCATCTTCAGAGGTACAAAATTTAAGATATTACGTTGAATGAGATGGAATGCTTAAAGTTTAACATTTAAACTGTTGGACTAATTTGCAAACTTTGGGGGAAAAAATACCCCTTGATAATTTTTCTTCTTTGTTATTGCGTTAAATATCCCTTATTAAATAAGTTATTTAGGATCACTTATAAATAAATGTAAAAAGTGATTAAATATCACTTAACTATTAGTCCAGGAGAATATTAGTAGGTTAAAATAGTTTCCAGCAGGAATGTCTTTATCCTTAAATGTGAATAGATGAATCTCCATTGTGGGGGCAGAGCTGTGTGTTTATAATTTTATACTGGAGATCTCTAAGCCTGCAGGACTATTGATAAGGTCTTTCTGGTAAAATTATCTGAAAGAACTGCATCTCTAATAACTGAATGTGTAAGATTTTGCTCCTTTCTTTTGCAGAAAGCATAGGCTATTGACTGAATCTGATGCTGAAGATTTAGGAAATGACAAGGCAGGTTATTGTGCCATAATAATTAATCCAGTCTGTGTGTATCCATTATAACTGTCTTTTAATTATGATAAAAGGATCAAAAGTACAGGAAAGCATAAGATTACTGGCCTACTCTGGTTTAAATCACAGGTCAGTAGATATCATCTAGGTAAGCTCTGCTTGTTGAAAATGTCTCCTTGAAACAGATATCCTGTCCTGATGTGAAGCCACTGGGGGTTCTGCATGCACCATGGGCCCCAGTATTTCTAATGTGTAGTCTCCCTCACTATTAAGTAATACTAAGGTGTGCCTTCTTAATTGCAACACTGTAGAGATGTTTATTCACAATTGTACTCTCATTCGTTGTACTGAATAGGAGGCAATATAAGACATTCTGTCATGCCCTGTATCTTCTTACCAGGACGCTTGCATTTGAGCTGAATGGAGAATAATTATTTTCTTTATAGGATTTCTTTAAATAACTCATTAGCCCCCTAGTGTTTCAAGAAAATAAGAAATTTACCATCTTGACATTTTCGTGAGTCAGGGTTGTGATATTCTTGTTCACTGTGCATAGATAAGAATCTAAACCACAAATGTCAAACATCCACACATATTGGGATTATATGTTGGATATCAACTTTGAGAAGCCTTGGAACTGTAGTCCTTTCCTAATCTCTGTCCCCCAAGGCATATAATTTTTTGATGCTTTAAACATTGAAAGTACACATCTTCTGACCTCTATGGAACTGCAGGGGTATTTAGTGCTTCTCCTAGTGGGGACCCAAGAATCCTAACTTGAACATCTTGAAAATAAATACGAAGAGGAACTTACAAAAGTCGTATTAGAATTCTGTGGCAGAGAACATGAGTAGAATTTAGTTCTCTTTGATTTCTCTTTGATTTCCTTGGGGTTAAAACAAAGTCAAGAGTCTAGCAGAAAGGAGCTCTGCTTTCTGTAAGATACCAATTGCACATTGTGAACATTTTTCATTCTATCCAGTAAGCAAATTAAGGGTCCTCTAAAAGAGAAGTTCTGTGACTGCATGAATTATGAAAATAATTTCAAATTAAATAAAGAGGTCAGATCACAAGTGTACAAAATTGATTTGATCAGGTGCTTACTTATTTCAGAGTGCTTGACTTTTCAAGCTTAGTGTAGGATTTTGCCATCCTTTAATGCCACTCCCATCCATCTAGTATAAATAAATGCAGTTATGTGGAACTGTGACTGTTACTGACCAAAGCATTTGGAAACTATGAATCAGGAGTCTTGATTCTGAGCTGTTGGACTGCAGTCAGGTCACGAGTTGGACCCAAACGCTGTCTCAGTTGGGATCAGAAGTGCTGAAGCTGAACAAGCAATCTAACTGTGGTCTTCTGTAGAGTGTATCTTCTGAGATTTTTTCTTGCTGCAACAAAAAGTAGTAGCCTGCAGAGCATAATAGAAGACTTTTTGCCCTCTCCTCTGCATTAAGGCTCATCAAGCAAATGCAGAGGGAGGCTCTGGTTTGTATATTTTTAACTGCTAATGTTACCTACACCATAACTGTTTATTACTTGAATAAGTGAACACATAAATTTCACGATGTGCAGGGTTAATGAACTTAATGTATAAGGAGGAAACGTTGGAGATTTCTAAACTTCTATTCTGTATTTATGTACATTTATATACCTTAGTACTCAGCAAAAGCAGTAGCATTTTTATTTGATTTCAGCTCTTAAATAATAGGAGTTTTTATATTTTGGGATCGGTCCAGCTCTGTGGGAAAGGTCCCATATAAATGGCGAGCAAATTTGAACAGACAGTAGATATCTTTAGGGATTGTAAGCATTAGAAATGACCAAAAGTAAACTTGTGCATTTTGAATAAGGTTGCTCAAAGTGGACTTAGTATTCACTAGAAGTTGTTTGCAGTGAGCTATATCAGGAATAAAAGACTGATTTCTTTGTTGGTAATTGTATAAGTTACAGGCTTTGCTCTTTTAAGAAAAGATGGTGGGGTTTTGCCTTCTGTCTTGAGTTTTGCTTCAGAGTAGGGAAAAAAACCGAACTTTCAACACTTCAGAGGGTATCTGTGGAGGTAAATACCAGTCTGGCTCATTTCTAGGTTGAAAAGGAAATATATTGTGCTATTTACCAGCGTGTTCTAGCGATGTTTAGTATAGCATTACTGCTCCTAATAGAGAAGCTTTCGTTCACCTCTGTTGACATGTCCTGCCCTGCAATGTGTGAAGAAATAGAAAGCTGATCCCAGTGTAGGTGACTGCAGTCTTTCACTGTGACATTTTCTGTGCCTCAGCAGTCTTGTGCATAGTCCTCAGGAGAACTGCTGTCTGCTGAAACGCTTTGAGCAGCAATTTGAAAACTACATTATGACAATTTTTTTTTCTTTGAGACTCACTAGTATGTAGAGAAAATTGTGATAGATGTAAATAATTCTGCAAATACAGAAGTATATAATGGATGTTGACATCTACTCAGTTGACAAAGGTAAGTAAAATGGTTAGAAATAGCTCAAATGTTAGTCTTCATTCTGCACCACTTCTGTTAGTGTCCATAATTATAATTTTTAAAGAGTTAAAATAACAGGAAACTTTTAACTGTAAGGGTTTAATTTACGATAGATGTAGCTGTCACTTGTTTTGATAATCAACACATGAAAATCATAGTTGATATGTAACTGCAGCTAGTTGGAGGTAACTGGATGGGTTCCAGTATGAATATTTATTTTTTTTTTAAATGAACTCTTGAATCTATGCACAACTGAATTGTAAAACACAGTGTCTCAGAATCCAAAATCAAGATGCCTGACAATATTCTCCAGATCAATATATCTGGTAGCTGTAGATAGCAGTAGGTCTCCAGTGCGTTTCAGTTAATTTTTTCCCCCCTTCTTTTTCTTTTTCTTACTTTGAAAGGGTCCTGGTGTGCTTTAGTTGGGGAAAAATATATAGGAATATTCATCAAGGAGATTTAGAAATGCAGAGTGCTGAAAGCTTTTGTAACAGAGCCTGTTTTTCTTGGTAGTAACCAAATGAACTTTTTTGATGTAAAGGTCAGATTTCATGTATTTGTTCCCACTTGAGTTCTTTCTGGACAGACCGAAAGCTATTTTACTCTTGATTTATAAGATATTTACTGTGAGTTAGTACTGCATAAACATCTGACATTGTGAGCAGCTCTGGGTACTGCTGACCATGCATTGATGAAAGGAATTTTAAGATATTTATTGGGGCCTTTTCTGCAGGTACTGTTGCAAAGTACAGAATGCAGAAAGGAGAGCAGAAATAATTGTTTTGTTTTTAACTTGAGACCATTTTCTCTTTCACACAGCAAGCTGCAGTAACTCCCTGCAGAGAGAATGAATGGTCAGTTGTGACTCCGTACACACACCTGAACCTGAGAAATTAGTTGGGCCATAACGTAATAGGAAGGAAAATGTATGGCTCATTCACTTTTAACTTCTGAAGATGATGTTGTCAGTAGGACTTGAGATTATATCTTCCTTTAGGAGACTTCAGAAAAAAATCAAAACACAAATCTTGTATACTGTTATGTTAGTTTGTTCTGTAGTTAGACTTACCAAGGTTCAAATGAGAGTCTAGCTGCTTTATATTAAAAAAAAAAAACTAAGCAGATAATCTTATTGCTGTGATGACACATAATTTATATAAATTCAAGTTGAAGATGCTTTCTGTGAAGAAAGTTTTAGTAATATTCTGTTACCATAAGAGCAGTCATTTTTACTAACAGAAGTACCTCTAAATAAATACTAAGCATTTGAGGTGACTCCTTATTTAACCAAGTAATCAATTTTATGTTCCTATATTTCTGGACTTTCTGGGAAATTCATTGACATGTATTCCTAAATTATCAATAGACAAGCTAGTAAACAAGTGTTCAGCAAACGGGACAAATACTAAGCTTAAGTATTATGTAAATGTAAATGTAAACTTTTAAACATGATCACCAATTTGTAAAACATTTTGGTTAAAATTAATCTTTTGTGAAACAGGATTAGAATAACATTTATTAAGTTTAAAATCTCACAACTCTAAAGCTGCCAGGTTAGAACCTATTTCTTCCATTTCTCCTTTCATAGCGAAATTTGAAGGACTTTGGGACGTGAAAATTGAAGGAAACCGTAAGGTACTGTGAGACTGTATTCTTGAGCAGGGGAAGAAAATCTGTGTTCTGTTTTACATTCTCCATCAAGTTTGAGGCTGAGCAGCTGTAGAACCTGTGTAAGGAACTAACTGCAGGGTTTGAGACGTTTGCTGGTTTCTACTCAACCTTCCTTTTTGCTTAGCCAAAAGGAAGGTTTAGCTTTTAGACTCTCAGTTGAAGCCCTTTAGCATGCAGCTTGCCATGTGTCTGGGTCACCTTCTGCCCTCTTTGGTTCCCATTCAATGAAATGGAGTTGGGTGGGCAGAGGAGTTAGAGTGGCATGGCATTTACTGTGTCCAAACCAGTGACTCCCCCCACCCACCACCACCCCCTTGTATTAGAAAACTCTTTTTGCCCTTTTATATTGTGCCGTACATTGCATTCAGAAGAATACTGTATTCTAGTAAGGACATGGGCACCTTTACAAAACACTAATTCAATAACTGGGTTATTGAAGAGAAAGTTTCCTGAGTTTTGATTGTACTTATAGGTTCCAGTTTGAATGTGGTTGAGTGAAAGTAGTAGCAAATTACTGTCGTAGCTTTTTTTGGCTAGTGCTGTTCTGGCTCTCTAAGTACAACTTTCTTCCCTAAAACCTTTTTATGTTAGTATTTAGTATCACTTATTAAATAGAGGCTTAATATGGAATTGCATTTCGTGGTTAACTGCAACTCATTTTCTGCCCTTTGCTCAAGGGAAAGCAAGTAGGAGGCTTCCTGCCTCTTTCCCCAGTTTTACTGCTGGTTAGGGAAACTGAGACTATAAAAGTTAGCTGTTTTTTTTTTCTGCTATATAAGTTTGTGCAGCAAGGTATTAACAATTTCTCAGTTGTGCCCTGGCCTATTAGCAGGAATATACAGTGGTACAAGAATGAATTTGTTGCAAATTTTATGCCTCCATGACCTATTGTAGAATGTTATCCTGCTGCAGTGGTAATGAGTCATATTTCATCTCTTAAATTAATATCGACAGTCTGTTACTGGATTTGTTCTTGTCTTCAAATTGGAATATAAAGAAAAAAATCTTATTGCTGAAATATTAAAATTAATTGTTTAAGTACCTTGCTTGAAGTAGAATTCTACTAGAAAGATTATAGTGTAAAATCAAGGTGTCATTTAGATTTGCTTGCATGTATGAAAAAGTGCTTTTGGAGCATTCAGGACATAAGGAGAATGCAGGAGGTAAGGATGAGTTGAAATTGCTGTGAGAAAGGGGAAACTGCAGAAAAGGAGATACCTGTGTTCATCCATATCAGTATTGCAGTGTTTGGTGATGTGAATTTTGTGGGATGTACAGTGAGGTGGGAAAGCTGTTTGAAATTAAATGTCAGTCCTGGTGGTTGGGTTTGGTTTTTTTTGCTTTGAAAAGAATCTTTTTGCAAAAGGGGGTGCAGGTTTGGAGCTGGCATTTTGCAAATGTTTTCACTACAGATTTTTGCTCTGATTCTAGAAGTTATTGATAAGGAATTTGTTTGCCTATGGAAGATAAACTGGCTTGATATAGTATTCAATAGAAACTGGATTATAAACATTTTAGAATACTCCAGATGAAGCATTTGCTTTTAACTTTAGAAAAGAGAGAGATCCTTAGAGATTGAGCTGGAGTGGTCAGCATAACCAGTAAGAGATTGGGGAGGTAGAAAGAAATTCTTTGTTTTGCTTATAAGATAATTTAACCATCATACTTGGAGGCTTACACTCCTTCAGAGCATAGGGATAAATGTAGGTGAGCTGGTATTTGACAAGTGGTGGAGCACAGACCTCTGCCAAGAGGGATGCGTGCAAGGAAACCACTCAACACCTTTACAGCAACAGCAACTACAAAAAAGGTGAATAGCAAATAATTCACCAATTACCAGCCCTAGGAAGAAGCACTCAATTTTCTGGTAGTTTTTAAGTTGGACATTTCAGCATGTGTTATATTCATTAGGCAAGTGGTGATTTGTTCTTATTGTTTTGTATTTGTTTTGGTTTTTTGGTCCTAATGGGATGGCCAGTATGTGGCATCTGAGGAAAGAGAAAATTTTCTTCAGTTTGTTCTGTGGGACAATTGTGTATTTCCAGGAGTTTTTCTAGTGCCTTGTCATCTACTTGCTCTCTTGTAGAGTGACAACACAATTGCATACGGTGTATTCTTTTAACACATTTGTTTAAAATTAACATCTTCAAATTTTATTCAGCTAGCTGAACTATGAAATGAAATTTACTTTACAATGATTTTAATAGTTTTGTACCTAAAACTTTTTTAGTTGATGCAAACTGCTGGTTAAAGTAGAGTCTTGCACTGGACGGAGAGGTAGGTAAAGACAGGAAAGTTAGGGTTAGAGTTAGCTTCTTTTTCTGGCTGATATTGCTGAAATTTAGATCATGAAAGCAGTAATTGGAAACTTTTCTACCAAAAGTCCGAGTTGTATGTCTCATCTGGTGGGACTGACTCTTGTTGTAATGACATTTGTGAAGAAGAAAGCTTTTGTTTGCTGGAAGCCATAAACTAGTGAAGTAAAACCAGTTTGATCACCTAGTCCCTCTGCAGATGACACAGGATTTCTGATATACTTTTTTGGCATGTGATGTGGGCTACAGAAATTGCTTTGAGGATAAAAGGCAAATAAGTTCATGGAATTGCTTCATCTTTTCAAAGGACAAAGAGAAAACACTCTTTTCACTGGTGTCTACCAAATGAGATACCGAGAGGAATTGAAATACATATACTTAAAATCTGAGTATTGCTCTGCAAATACAAAAAATCATGGTGTCAAACACCATATTTTTGCTCTAGAAGTTGTAAAATAAAAACATAAGATTTGTGAATGTGTTAGCTTTTCAATAAAGCACAAAAGATGAGTGTGAGTTTTCTAATGTTAACATAAGTCAGAGGTAACACTGATTTTTATTTTTTATATTATTCCTTTTAATCATCCTTCTTTCTTCTGAGAAGTGAGACTTTCACGGAATGTCGGGTATAGCTTGGCACAGACTTGAAGAATCTGAGACATGTACCTTACTTTGGAGTTGTCTTTTTTCAAGAATTCTTGCAATGCTGTCAGTCTAACTTAGCTTTTTCTAACTTGGCCTCATAGGCTACCGCTCTTGCCTTAGAAGGTACTCTTAGAATGGATCATTACCTTTATTTGTTTTTTTAAAAGTTTTATGAAAGTCATATTATTCAGTTTGATCTACAGAAATGCTCAAAAGAAAATGGGGAATCTGTTTGAACAGAAAAAACTTCATTTAACGAGGAACCAAGCTTGGGATCTCTCTATTCCAGAGGGCAATAGTTTGTGCTGTCAAGGTGCTATAGGTGCCTGCTGGAAACAGTTCCCTCATACTAGACAGCTCTTTGTCATGTCCCTGTCCCTCCACTTTTTTTGTTTTCTGGTTTAATTCAGAAGACGACACATCTGTCAGTGTGGTGAAACCTTACTGAATGCAGTACAAAGAGGTTAAAGCAAAGGATCTGTATCTCTGATAGCTTTCTGAAAAGCAGTTTTAATCCCTAGGGTATGGTACATTGCCTGTCTTATATGATCAGTGGTAAGTGTTCCTTACAAATCAAGCATTCTCTGGTAACCTCTTCAAATTCTTGCAATCAAACCCACAGCGTTCAAGAATTATAAAACCAATATTGTGAAGGTTCTCTGAAAAGCAGATGTGCATTAACATGTTAAGCAGCATGCTTCCTAGTGTTTTTCACTGAGAGAAAATAAGTGAAACCTTAACAGTTTTTATACTTTGTTAATGTGGTAAGTCATTTGTGATAATGCTTCCCCATGCCATCTTCTTCCCTGTAGGTATAAATGGTAAATGTGAAGGATTTTTCTGCATCTGTGCTGTCTGATGTTTAAATTGATTGGGCCTTTTCTTTTAACTCTTATAATGAGATTTCAAAACTGTTTTAGTTTCTGGTCAAGGCTTTCAGATACGTTCACGCTTGAAATGTAGTGGGCTGTGAGTAAATATTTTTTTCTGTGTGTAAACTTATTACTTTTCCAAAGGAGCTTAAAATCAATCTTAACTCTAACCTCACAATATTGTATTTATGTGATATTGGACTTTTGTATTTGTGTGATTTGGATTCGAAAATTGAGGGTAAGGTCAAGATACTAGGTCCTGGCAGACAAATTGTGAAAGGTGTAGTAGCTAACTGGAAGAGAATCTGCAGAGAAACAGTGCTCTCTTTTGAAAATTTGTAATATTTAATTTTTATTTTTCTTCAGTACCTTGTATCTGTCTGCCTGATGCAGTCTGGGGGAATTACAGGTGTAGCTTCTCTTCTGCCAGTAGCCAGTGAAGTGAATATGCAGACCTCTGTCCACAGGGCCAAAGAGATGAGAGAACCGTTCAAAATAAAGATAAAAAAATGAGAATTTATATTGAATTGTAGGATGCAATCTTAGTTGCTGTTTATTTACAGTATGCCAGCATTTCACGCCACTCACTCTTGTCAATTTTCTTGAAAGCATTAAACAGTAGTGCTATATTCACTCGTGTAGGGTTGGCAGCTGGGTTGAAAAATCACACTACTCTCTTGGAACCCAGAAAAGCTATTCAGTAATTAGTAAATTTAAAAACAATTGAATCTGCATGAGTTGGTGGTACCATGTGATATCACTGGTGATGAAAAGTTATTAGGAAGCCTGAAAAAATTCTTTGCTCCCTAGTGCTCTAGTCACAATAATAAATCTTCTAGATTATCTTCATTAAAAAGCATAAAAACTGGTTGCTAATTTCTATTTTGTTTTACCATGGCAATAGTTTTCATGGAATTTCAGTGTGTTGATTTTCTACTGTTTAGGCAGTTGCCTTTGTAATTTCTATGTGCTTCAGTCAAAAATAGAGCTGTGTACTGTATGAATAAAAGCGATGATTCACAGTCTTGAGCTCAAGTGTGGCAGCTGGGAGATTGGCAGTGTGCTGTGAAGGGAGAGGCCACTGGTAGGAGGAATACACAGACAGGGTTCTTGCGGCAGGAAGAGTCCTGCATTTCTTGAAATTCTCTGTTCAAAAATTTCCATGCGTAATAAAATTCTGAATGTTGCATTTTGAGTTGAATTTTTAAAGTTTTCTTTGTATTTTTTGTTTTAAAAACCATTATATTTAAGTAACGAATGAATCAAAGATACATTTGCATTTTTAGTGGAAAACATTCATATAAGAAATTTTTGCCTAGCTCTTGTCTACTGTGGAACATAAATAACTGAATTATGTTTGCTTTGGGGCTTCAGAGGCACAGAATAGATTTCTTTAACATTGAAAGGGGAAGAGGAGGGTATAGGTGCTTCATTCGAGCTCAGTCAAAGGAGTCACCCTGCTTACAGACTCTTCTTTTCATTGGCATAGTTCAATGACCATTGATCTTATCTGAGATTGTGATCCTGAACAAGTAGCATGGAAAAGGGAAATTCGTAACTGAATAGTCTGCATGGAAAAAAGATTTCTTTTTGAAAGGATGAATTCTGGTTCCTCTCAAGGTGAAGCTGATGTGGGCTTTTAACCGGAGTTTCTTGTGTGGTGCAGGAGAGCAAGATGAATACATGCTTGGTTTGAAATATCACCTTAAAAGGAACTGTCTCTTTATAAATGGGTGTAGAATTTTCTCTCTTCTTTTTTAACTTCTGGTCTCATAGAGACGACAATTTATGAAAAATGCAGGTGCAGGTTAAAGCAAGGCACAGAACTCATTGAAGTTTCTGTAACAGATGCAGGTTTTTTACTCATGAGGTAAAACGTAGAGTGTTGTGAGCAGAAGTGTTCAGCTAATGCTCCTGAACTGTATAAGCGTGTACATGTCAGTTTTTTTCTTTTTCTTGATGATGGCCCCATATATAGCATATTTTAGATTTATTAAGAATCAACTGCTTTAAAAAGAATTGTTCCTTTATTTCCTTTCTGAACAGAAACTCCTCTAGTAAGCATTCAGATTTTCCAGCATTCACCAAAGCAAGGAATTGTTAGAGAAAAGGAAGTGCAGGACTCAGTCTGGTTGACACTGGGCAAGGGTGTTCTTCCTGAGGCTGTAAAAGGCACTCTTGTCCTGTGAAACCATGTAGGGTGTAATAGCTTCTGGAAACACTGGAGGTGGCAAACCATTGAAACTGTTCTTTGGTTTTCTTCTTAGGGAATAGCATATTGGTTTTTAACTCTGAGAGCAACTTCTTTCCAAAGACTTTTCACTTGCCATAATTTTAGGAAATAGATTTCTTTCTGGTTTTCAAATTATATTTAAACTGAGGCTGACTTAGGAGAGAGAAGGAAGAGTGTATGCATTTGTGCACACCCATTTATTTATATTAGTTTCCCTTATAATTATGTTCTTAGACTCTTCACCCTACTGTTTTGGCTGTTTACATAGAAATAAGCAACAACTATCCCAATTTCAGTAGAAAGGGGAAATATTTCACATTGAAGTTTCATTCCTTGATTGAAGATACACTCCTTTCTAGGAGTAAGTATTGGAACATTTTATTCTCATTGCCTGTCATTGTGCTTTGCAGTAAGGAAAATGTTTTATCAGTCAGATACCTTTTCATCTGCTTTCTAACTTAATTCTAACAATATATGTGAAAAACCTGACAGAATAACACATTGTGTTTATAATTCACCTCTTACTGGAATTCTGGATGGACTTTTGAAAGAGGGCATTCCCTACTTTATATTCTAAGCATAATTTTTTTTTTCCCTGGCAAAAGGCTGATCAGACTTCTTAGGACATCATGCAGCTATCTAAAAAGGGAGGGGAGAATGTGTTCAGCATGGCCTGAAATGTGTCCTCTACTGATTCAACAGTTCTGAGCAGAAAATCTCTGCCTTGCTGATGGCAAAATAAGAATTGATCAGCTACATTGTGTTTGACAGTGAATGAATGAGAGAGTGAGGGGTGAAAATAGAAAAGGGAAGATGACAACACCATACTGCTGGAGACATTTCTAAAATAATATTAGGTCTGTTGATGCCCTCTCCTTTGTGAGGACCATTGTAGAAGCTATTGACTCTTGCAGAGATTCTGTTAACCAGATTTTTCTCAATTTAGGAAGCATCTTAGCCTTTAGATAAGAAAATACAAAGAAGGATAAAGCTTTTGATAGTGTCTCTCAGAGGATCCTTCTGGACAAAATGTCCAGCACACAGCTGGATAAACACACCATGCAGTGGGTGAACCATTGGCTCACAGGTCGAGCACAGAGGGTAATAGTGAATGGGGTGGCATCAGACTGGTGACCTGTCACTAGCGGGGTTCCACAGGGCTCCGTCTTAGGCCTGTACTCTTCAACATCTTCATAAATTACTTGAATGCAGGACTGGAAGGGACACTAAGTAAGTTTGCAGATGACACAAAACTGGAGGAGCTGTTGACTCCCTCGAAGGCAGGGAGGCCCTGCAGAGAGACCTTGACAAATTGGAGGGCTGGGCAATCACCAACCCTATGAAGTTCAACAAGGGAAAGTGCCGGATTCTACACCTGGGATGGGGCAACCCTGGATGTAAATAGAGACTGGGGAATGAGATGCTGGAAAGCAGTGCCACAGAAAGGGACTTGAGCGTCCTGGTCGATGGCAAGTTGAATATGAGTCAGCAGTGCCCTGGCAGCCAGGAGGGCCAAACATGTCCTGGGGGGCATCGGGCAAAGCGTCACCAGCTGGTTGAGGGAGGGGATTGTCCTGCTCTGCTCTGCACTGGGGCAGCCTCACCTTGGATATTGTGTGCAGTTTTGGGCACTGCAATATAAGAAAGATATTAAGCTGTTAGAGAGCATCCAAAGGAGGGCAGTGAAGATGGTGAAGGGCCTTGAGGGGAAGCCGTGTGGGGAGTGCCTGAGGGCACTTGGTCTGTTCAACCTGGAGAAGAGGAGACTGAGGGGAGACCTCATTGCTGTCTACAACTTCCTTGTGAGAGGAGGAGGAGGGGCAGGCACTGATCTCTTCTCTGTGGTGACCAGTGACAGGACCCAAGGGAATGGCCTTGGTTGGATATTAGAAAAAGGTTCTTCACCCAGAGGGTGGTTGGGCACTGGAACAGGCTCCCCACAGCAGTGATCAGAGCACCAAGCCTTACAGAGTTCAAGAAGTGTTTGGACAATGCTCTCAGGCACGTGGTGTGACTCTTGCAGATGGTCCTGTGCAGGACTAAGAATTGGACTGGGTGATCCTTGTGGGTCCCTTCCAAGTCAGAATATTCTGTGACTCTGTGTAATTATATCTATGCAGTATTTTCCATGTGAAGAGGAGAAAACAAATGTGGTTGTTTATTTTGAAGACTGGAGATTCTTATATATACATTTTGTTTTCATTTATTAGTTGCCATACAACTAGTATTGAATGTAGAATATGGACTAGAATACATTTTGTCACAAAGTGTAAACATGCATGATAATTTGCATTGGAGAAAGGCTTCAAGTCTTACGCTTATAATCCATATACTTTTAGAGCTTGTCAGTATCACAAAACAAAAATGAGAGTTTTCCATATAAAGGATGTGAAACAAAAAATCCCCATAAAATTATGTTTTAAAAGGAGAGTATTTGTAAACAAAGGGGGAACATGTTAAAATTAATGAGAGAAATTAAATAATAGTGCAGGGTGTCTTTAAGAAAAATCGATATATGTTCTCTGTCAATACTAAAGCAATCCTTATTATCGATTATTGTAAGAATTGCAAATACTTTTGCCCCGTGAGTTTAAAATATGTCTATTTGTATTTAAATATCTACAGAATAATACTTCCAAGCCGTTGGCAGACCCTCATGGTAATGTTTTACACAGCAAGAACACTGGAATTCTCTTAATTCTTTGATATTGTGTTCTAGTCTGGTTACTTGTCTGCCTCAAGTATAGTGTTTTCACAGTGACCTGGAATGATAATTATATTGGCTCAAATGTGGCATTTTCTAAGGAATTTACCTTCTTGGTGTGGATTTTTATTTCGTATGTAGCTCTCCCTATTGTAATGCCTGAAATTAAGCAAGCAATCTGATTAACATCTGCTATGCATGGTTTGTTCTTTCTTTCTTTCTTTCCTTCCCTAAGATAAATCCTGTAGGGTTTTTACTAAATACATTATTTTATTCTCTGCTCTGTATTTATGTTAGTGAAAGCTAGATCACCAGAGTATACCTTGCCTTTAGAGAAGATATTGATAATATTTGCAGTGGTTTTAGTTTCTGTAGGATTCATTCACACTGGATTACATTACACTTGAATTGACTATGGGGAAGAGTCAGTGCCATGTGACTGTGGGGAAGAGTCTGTGCTATGCAGGTGAACTTCACCCCTGCTTTAGGCAATTTGTGGTGTGTTGATACACTGTGTGGTTCTCTTCAGATGCCTTGTTGGCAGATAACTGGTTTCACAAAGATAAGATCTGACATCTCACCTGAAATTCCTCTCTGAGAAGCCAGAATAGAGGTTTGGACAGGTTCCATGTGCTACTCACAGTATGATGTTAAGTGCTATATTCAGCACTGGTTGTAGTTCCCTGAGGGTTTGGGCAATTGGCATTGCTGTAGAGCATCCAGGAAATGACAGAGCTGAATGTAGTTCAGGCTAGATCATCACCTTCAGTTGGGTTGCAGCTTCCCTTACAACAACCATTTCTTAGAGATCATATTTACACATAGGTGTGGGTATATAGTTGTCTCCTGTGATTTTCATGGATGCTGTTGATTTGATGTTCCATGTGCTGTCCGAATCTTTTGTTTCTGTTCTCAAACAATAACAACAGGAATACAGTCTTAGCACTGACAGGTGACTATCTGCAGTTAATGAGAACCGCTTTACCTTGGGAGGGTTTCTTCATTGGTCAGACTGCTGCCTATGTCACAGAATCAGAGTGGTTGAGATCAGAAGGGACCTCTGGAGGTCATTAGATCCAAGCCTCCTGCTCAAGCAGAGCCACCTAGAACTGATTGCCCAGGACCATGTTCAGATGGTTTTGAATAGCTCCAGGGATGGGGAACCTGTGCCAGTTCTCACTCACTTGGTCACTGTCACACCGAAAAAGTGTTTCTTGATATTCTGATATCCTGTATTTCAGGTTGTGCCCATTGCCCATATTTGAAGAAATGTCAGGGAAGGAGCAGGATGAGCGAGTAGTCTAAGTACATACCTTTGCTATTACGAAATAAATATTTGTGAAGAAGGAAAAAAAAGTATGATTAGATCCTTAACCATTCAGATTGCTTCAAAGAATATTTTTTTCTTCCTTAGGCTGTTGTGTGTTGAAGGCATTACATGGAAAGAATATTGTTTCAAAGTTCTGTTTGCTTTGACACATTCATATATCTAAATGCATGATGGTATTACTGACCAAATGCATCTTTGAATCTTCATTCTATGCTGCATAGTAGTATTCCTTTTCCCCTAACTTTCTGTGTCTTAGAGCTCAGTCAAGCACAGCTGTAGTTCCTGGCTGATGAAAAGTTTGTTGCTTCTCGAGCGTCCAGGTGTTAAATGTCACATGATGGGAATCATGGGAGAATTTTGCTTCATACTTCCCAAATGCATTTGAAGCAGAAGTAGTTTTACTCGAGGTTTTAATAACAAAAAACTTTTCATCCTCTACACTGTTTACAAGGATCGGAATGCATTAAATAAAGTAATTAGGCTAGCTGTAATAATGGATTTGCGAAGTCATCTTAATTTACATACAATTATTGTGATATACATAGTGAAGAATTTGTAGCTTGTCATAAGGCAAGCAATTGCTTTGGGTAAAATGAGTATTTGACTAAGTTCTCAATGTTTTATTTTTTCCAGGCAGAGAATTAAAAACAGTGTCCCAGTGTTATGTATTGTCATTTCCAGGAGCTGTTGAAGCAATTTTGTAAAAATAGGCAAAAGTTGTTATGTAAATTGGGTACAACGGGCACAGAAACCAACTGTGTGGAACAGTACTTCAGCCTTTTTGTCTCCTTGTGCTGACTAGGATTCTCAATTCCTGGGTTCTCATGACTGTTTAATAGTACTTTAATCTGTCAATCTGCCTTTTTTTTTCTAGTACCCATTAACTTCATGGTGTTTGTCATAAAGGAACAATAAGATAGATGACTGACACCCTCTAAGTCACCTACAAAAGATGTAACTCTAAAATTTGATACTAGAAGAACAACTAAAATCATTTTAGGTTTGTATTTGAATGGCTTTGAGCAGCAGGAATGTGTCATGCCCTAGAGAAAGGTCAAGTTAATCTTCAGCATTGTGGATACAAAGTAATTTATACACGGTTTGCAGTAGAAGAGAGTTTAATGGACCTGCAGGTAGTGTTTAATAACTGAGAATGTAAGTTAAATTGACCATCTGTTACATGTCTCTGCCACTTGCTGCAGTGGCATGTGGGATGGTGGAGGAATTTCACACTCATTTTGTTTCAGATTGTTCTAATTGTTTCTTTTTCATGCAAAGCATGAAAAGGCTCTCACAATTAAAAGAATGCCCTCTCTAAATTAAATGTAAACCCAGAGATTTAATCGAACTAATTCCCAAAGTAAATTCACTTGTCTTCATTGCAATGCCTTGAAGGGATGACATGTAACTTCATAACTGAGTTGAAACAGGACTTCATTGCAAATGATGCCTCTGAGGTGCCTACTGAGTTGCCTTTGTCTCATTCCTTGAATGATTTGCATCAGTTAGGAGATTACAGTTTGTACTGGATTGTTTATCTTTGGATAGTTGAATAATAAACTGCACAGTTTTTAAAAATTTGCCTTTAAATGGTAATTTGCCTTTAAATGTTTTTATTTTTTTGAAACTGTGTTTGAGGTCACAGAGCTAACTAGAGATTCTCAGGAAGAAATCAATAGCAAATGGAATTCAGAAGGATTTTGTCCATATACAAAATACATCGATGAAGGTCTTAATTTTAGAGGCTCTAAATAATTAGAAAGGGATACCGTCCCTTGACAACTCTTATATTCCTTGATGGACAGCAGAAAGGTTGCACCATTTGCTAACAGAATAAATAGCACTTCCTCATTGTGAGAAGCTGTAGCATCTCAATGTCAGCTAATTTGAAAAATGTCCAGAATGAAGTCATGCACCATAAATGAGAGCCCTCTTGAGAACGTGATTGCTAACTGTCATACAAAAACACTTTCTGAAAATCCAAGTTGCTTCAGGGATCAACATGTTAGTTGAAAAGTGCCCTCAAGCTGACATGTATTGGAGTGGAAATCAATGCTTTAGCTACAAAATCTCTTTGAAAGTGCTGTAATCAAAATAGTGTTCACTTCTGTGTACCTAGAATTAAATGAAAACCTGTCCATATAGTTGCGCATCTCTCTCTCTCTATATATATATATATATATCTGTCTATCTCCTGTGAGCATAGTTTGTTGTATTCAGTATTGAACCAGAGCTATTATGGTGCAAATGGATGCAAGTGAACTGTATAAGGGACTGGCATGTATAGAAGCTAGTTTTGGCATAAATATGAGTTTAAGCTTCAGTTTGTTTGGGTTCTTTTTAAATATCTGTATGGTTTTAAGTGCTTTGTAACTGAGAACAGAATGTTTTATTAGGACCTAAGCATGCATTTTCTCTTTTTCTTTATCAAGGAATTAGGAGGAGTAAAATAGCAATAAAAACAAAGCCCACGTACTTGGTTAAAGTATTAAATAATTCTTAGGAATGGTTTTAACCTAGTGGTTTTGGTCAGATAATGAGTGAATTGGCTGTATGATACAGCAAACTAATATCAAGTTAATTCAATGGCATCAGTATTTGGTTCAGAAACACCAAAGTTGCAAGAAGGAAAAGTATGTTCCTGATTTTGGGTGAACAAAATAAAAGTATCCTTCATTTAAGGCTGTGAATTACTACATGCATTTACATAACCATAATTTTATTGCCATTGCCCCTTCCCTGACCCCCACCACAACAGTATATCCACGTGATGAGAAGTGGTAATCTTTTGCTGCCTTGATACGTAGCTTTAGAAATATTAAATTCTGGCTACTGTGCATTATACACTGGAGTTTACTCCAAGCAGTGCAGGGGAACTGTGCCTTTTACATAACCAGTGATTGTGGGTGGTGTGAAGTGTTAGCCTTGTCTGATTCTAAAGGAGAGCTGACAACGCTGTTGGCCATTTTCCAGATGAGCTGATGATTGTACTGGGCATAATAAGATCACCTCCTTCCTGAAGGAGGAATAGGAAGTGTTTCTGTGGGTTCAAAGTATGTGCGAGTGGGGAAGTCCATGCTGCGTTTCCTGAGCTGGACTCTGATGTTGTATTTGTTCAGTTACCTATTTTGTCTTCTGACTGAGCAGAATTTTAGTGCAAAAGCACCTTGAATTCATTGGACTTGAAATATTTAAAGAACAAAAATATGTACCAAGAAACTCAGATAACATCTGTCAATGCTTGATTTTGAATCCTCTTTTTGTGCAAATGATAAGAACAAATTCTCAGGTGTGTCTGCATTTTTTTCCCTAATAGAAGACATTTAAATGCTCCAAGGTCTGCCATTTAGGGGTTTCTGTAGGAATGAAGCATTGCTTATACTGTTTGTCAACCTCTTAAAGTAAATTGCTATTGATTGTTTCTCACTTGTTATTGAAAGTTTGCTTTACCGTACATTAATGTCATAGTAACAGAAATGAGTGGGAAAGCATCTGCATCTGTGCCTTCCCAAATAATGAACAACCATCATTGGTGAAACAGTTGTTAGTGTTTTATTTGAATGTCTTTTTCATCATGCAGTGGGGAAAATACTTGCTTATGTCCAGTGTGCAAATGACAGAGGCAGTGTCCTTTATAATTGCTGTTGCACACAGTAATATTTATCAGTTGTAGGTGATATTTCACAATCCATCTCTTTGGAGTGGTATCTCTTCCAAAACACAGCCTTGTATCTGTTGAGAACAGTATTTATCTACCAGTTCACCAAATGCAACTCAGAATACAGCACAGTTTGTAATAACAGGTGAAACAGTCTAACATTTTTAAATCTCTATTTTACATCTGTTGTTTTTGCAACAGTCTGCCAAAGCAGGTTTCTGTGCTTTGAGGCCTCTGTCATGGTCCTGTAAATTCTTGATTCCATTTAGGAAATGTCAGCTTTCTCATATGTCACCAGGCTTCCTACTACTAATGTGATAAATATTTGGGTGGTTAACAAAAGCTCGTAAGCCCTACTGCTTCCCTTACTTGAATTTTTAATTTAACATTATGCTGGTTGCCAATATACTTCACCAACTCTGAAAATTAACAAATTCTAAAATTCCTATCACTGATAAAGAAAATGTGTCCTGCATACTTTCTATCCCAAAATTTTTTTCCCAGGAAACAAAGTTTGTAACTTGAGTGACAGCCAGCACTGGACTTTGTGCTAGTATGGGAATGAATATACATATGTTCAAGAGATTATTCTGTTGTTTTCATTGCTGGCTGCTAATTCTTTTGCTTCCCATATGTCTCTCCAGGGCTTGGACAGTACAGGAGTTTTTTGAGAAGTGGAATGATTTTACATTTAAGGAACTGAGATGCGTATCTGGGGTTCTGCTGTAAACTTCACAGCGTTACATCTCTTAATTTCCACTACTCTGCCATAATTGTTTAAAAATGCTTTTTGCTCACCAATATCTGTTAGACTTTGCATTGATACCTGGGACACATTTTGGATTCCATTCTGACTTCCATCATATAACATAGGAATCTGTGTTGAGCTCAGATAATAAAATAGTTCTGGTAACTGAAGTACTAAACCATAACCAGTGAGAACATGCCTGGGTATCCCAGGCTGACAACATCAGTGGTTTATAACGCATGTGGACATGGAAAGAATGGGGACGTCATTCTAACTGTTCTGGATATAAAGAAAATAAAAAGCAAACATTTTCTATAGTGCTCCTAAAACTAAAGAAATATGTTTTATCCAGATTCAGAATAGTTAAATAATTGCGATTTTATTTTTAGAACAGTAACACTTTCTAAAGCAACCAAAACAATAGGGTACTTCTGAGAAATAAAAACTAAGTCATGAACATTGTATACAAAATAGTTCTGAAGTTCCACTTAATACAAGTTTGTGTATATTAATTTTCAATATGATAAATTAAATAGAGGGCAAATAGTGAAGACTTTTATTGTGAGTTTTGTGGAGAAGCAAATAGCAGTAATGATAAAATAAGCTGGTTTTCCTGCTTGGTTTTTATTTAGTTAGGCTGTCTTTCCACTATCAACCTCCTTCAGCTGCTATTTGAAATTGTTTATTAGTGTGCCCAGCCAGCCATGTATTCAGTGCTTTAAAAATACAGTTTGAAAGCTTGATCTGCTTAGTTCCACTGTATCAATGTTCCTGTTTTTGAAAACACTTTACTGCCTCTCTTCACTTTGTGCATACAGGGATTCAAGATAAATTCTGAAATGGATATTTATTCTTAAAGCCTTTTCTACCATCTTCTGACAATGTGGAAGCAATAAGAGGAAAACAAAATTCCACATATTTGTAAGAATTGCCTAAACTGAAAGGAAGAGCAGAAAATCACATAACCTCTCAGAAGCTGTAGAGCTCACTGCTGAAATTTTTCCTAGTGTTGTTCCTTGGGTTGAATTGACGACAGGATACGGGTTTCTCAGCAGACAGTGAAGTGACACTATGATATGTTCAATTTTTATACTGAAGATAAAACCATCCCCTAGAGACATTATGTAATGTTTCAGGCTACTACTGTTTCTTTAAATTCCCTTTAGAAGGCTTATACTGTCTACTGATGTAATAGCTGTTTTCGTCTAGTATCTTTTGCACTTTAAAGTTTTTTCTGATTTTGTTTTAATTTTGGACATCGTCTTACAGTTCATGTAGAAGTAGACAAGCAGTGGTTTATACTACTTTATTAGACTTTATATGTTGCTTTCCCGATTCTTACTTTTCAGACAGTAATTTTGCTTCAAAGAATTGCTTCAGCTATTAAGTTTTCTCTGTAGATTTCTCAGCTTTATTTTTATTTTGTTAAGTTCGTCTATATTTGGACCACTCTTGCAGCCTCTCTCAGTAGCTGGTTCCAGACTCAGTGTTGGGAAGTTTCATCTGAAGCTGTATGTGATTAAGCTTTCTATGTTTAGATGATTGAAGTCAAGCTAGCTCAAAATTAACTCACTTTATGGAGTTTCACCAGCATTGTGAACTGGTATAGGTAAACTGAATTAGAAAGCCTTGTTTGATATTTTGGCCACACAGCAGACTGAACTAGGGGTAAGATAACCCCTCAGAATGCAAACACCAGAATGGGTTCAGTATATTTTACCACCTCACAATAGCTTTGAGACCACAAGGATGGGAGCATTTATACATGGGTCAGAATGGATGGGTACTGGAAATTAATAAACTAATTACAAACTAAGGATTGTAATTGTCAAATTGTCTGACAGTCAATTTAGGAATAACTGGAGATGTCTTGATTTTGTTATCTCTGCATCCTAGAAAAAAGGAGTCAGTGCTAATGACATGTTCTTACATATTTTCAACAAGGGCCATGCTTAGAGGTGCCTTCCAACCAAAGTAATACAGTAGTGAAAGCTGAAAAAATATGAAATTCATAAAAATAAATTTATGAATTTCCTTCGTTATTGCCAAGAGAAGTTCAGGAGTATCATGGAAATGACACTGACTTGCATTGCATTCAGAATCTTGTCTGGAGTGGTAGGTATCCAGGACTTTTAGTAAGAAAAGTAGCAAAAAAATTATCTAGAGCAGAAATGCATAACCATGTAGTACATGATAGCAAAGGGAGACTTATTTTTGACCCTTATTGGCAACTGATTTGCATCTGGGTCAGGAGGGTTTGATTTATAATTTTTTTATTCTTTTAGATAGAAGCATTGTCAATGTTGTCTTCTCTAAACCTTTCTAAAATGTTGTGTCCCATTATACCTTTAGTAAAGATAAGCATGGTTACAAAGAAAGGAAATCAGTCTTTTAGCTAAAAAAATTGAAGAAGGGACCATGTGGCTGCTTTTAGTATGTTTGTTGCAAATACTTAACCGTGTCAGAGAGATAGCAGTACTTGCTTATGGTTTAGAGAGCTGCTTCTAAATAAAACATATATTGAAAGTCTTATTTAAGATTGTCATAGCAAAAGATAAAGATATTCTAAAATTTTGCTATTTGGAAGTTGACTGAGCTGGCATGGAGGGGAGGGGGAAAGGTCAAAGATGTTGACATACTATCTCCAAGTGTGGAACCGTTCATGGATATTAAAATACCTATGCCTATGAAGGTAGAGGGTATAATTTAAGAAATTTTCCACAAAACTACTGAAACAAAGGTAACTAAGTTACTGGATTTTGCAGCCAATTTCAGATAACGAGAACACAACTGCTCTGAAAATTTATCGCTGCTTACTCTACAGATATATGAAACTAAGGCTGAGCTTTCAAGTACATTTCTTCTGCAATTGATATTGTTTCAGGGACTCCCTGTTGTTTGTTTCCTCCTCAGTGTTGCCCTCCCAGTTCTGTTGTGTAAACCAGGCTGGGAACTATGTGATGCTGACGAGAGTCAAAAAAATTGAGGACAAAAATGTGCTTGTTTTCTGGTATGTGAGGTTCTTTGGGATGACAGGAGGTGGTGTATTTTTCCCAAATTCCAATCAGCTTTCCAATGTGGTTCATCATACTGGTGTAGGACAGTCAGCTGAGGAACATGCAGGGAGAGCTGCTTAAACTGCCGCGGCTGTTGGAAAAAATGTTTTCCGAACTGTGGCATGTTTATCTCTTCAAGATGACATTTTTAAATGATGCAGTCATCTTGTTTTGGATACAATTTGGTTGGAAAGTACTGGATATATTTTTGCATTGGACAAAATTTCAGACTGCTGGCTTATGCAGATAATAGGGTGGGATAGGTTTATAGGATTTTTTTTCCAGTTTGAGGAATAAAATCGTCCTCAACTAGAGATTAGATGAACTGTATTAGAAAAACTACTTTTTAAAAGTGAAGGGAGATTTATTTTTGCTAAGACTAAAAACTTTTTTTGTTGTTGCAGTATTACATACTTTTTATTACATACATAATTTTACATAAGAAGGGAGGATGGCAAGGCTTACCATTAGCTGCACAATTCCAAAACTTTGGGAAATGCTGTCTAATTATACCATTATAATATCTGGGGACTTGTAGACTTCTTTATAACTTCTGGTGTACAGATAGCTCAAAGGGAAGGTCTGAAGGAATAGAGTAGTGAATTTACAGGTCACTTCAGGTTTGTGTGTTTTGTGTTGGGAAATGTCATATCCTGGAAAACAGAAAGCCTGACATTTTCCTTAGTTTAGCTATTGCAAGGTATTCATGGACTTGAAATTTCATTACTCTGCAATAAAAGCATGCTCTCAGTGCCACAGAAGGTTACTTAAAATACTAACTAAGAGGATGATTACCCTTTATACTAGATCATAAAACAGAGTAGTTTGATCTTTTAGGCACCACAAAGATGGAATCCCACAGAAATCTTACAGCAGGCTTTGACTTTGTGTTTTCATTACAATATTTGAAGAAGTCTGTAGTATCCCAGATATACTTTCTGCAGTCTTGCCTTTGCATGTTTTCTTTTGTTTACAGCTCTCCTTGTAGGGTAGAACAGCAACCTACCTTGTTTGGGCTGCTGGTTATTACTGAAGTATGATATAAAGAATTGGGTTTCTTTTCTTATTTAAGCATGTAGTACAGTTTTATGGTGTTTAGAATTTTTTTTATGTGTTTTGGAGATTTTTTAATTTTTGTTTGTAGGTCTCTCTCTTTACTTTCCAATGCTAGTAGTTGACATAAGTCAATATACTGGTTTATTTTTCTGTCAGTATTTGCAATAGCTCTGACAGTGGCTGAGGTTTGCTTTTTGAAATGGTCATAGTGTGAGAAAGAGACTATAATTTCTATTACAGCCACGTTCTGTAGTGTCTGAAGAAAACATGATATGGTGGCAGTGTTATTAACATGAAAATCTCCTTTTAACTCAAGCAAGTCTGTGGCATGCTCTATCCAGGGAACTTACAGATCTGTACAAAAGCATTTGCTTTGCAAAGCAGAGGCGGCAGTTTGTGCACTGAAGCAACAAGGTTAAATAAAATGACTGGTGAAATTAAAGACTGCCATCTCCTCGAAGAAATGCATCTTCTCATTTTCCCTCTCCCAACCTTTATACAGCCTTATATTGTCCAGATTGCTGTGGGTCTCTTCGTTAAATGAGCTTTGCATCTCACAGTTAATTTTCTGCCAGTATCACTTTAGGCTGACGACTGTGGGTGTTTGTGTATCTATTAAGCACACTGCCAGGACATGTCCACCACTTGCCACCACTCCCATTAAACGGCTGTCAGCAGGTTTACAGAGCTGCTTTCTTGCTTTGCATTAATTGCTGCAACTCAGTAGATGCAGTGAAAAGCACCTATAAACAGAGAACACAGTTTGCCTTGAAAATTCTAAAGGTAAATAGAAATGCCACGAGCTGTTAAGTCATATTTCATATTTAGTCATATCAATATGATTAGCAGGAAAGAAGTGTCACTTCTTTTTAATTTTCTTTTTTTCAACTAACCTTTCTCCTTGAGCTCCGACCTCCATAAGGAAAATACTGCAAATCTAAACAAGAGTATGTCAGCAGCTTCTTGCATGTGACTGTCTTGTTGAAGTTGTATATAATCCCATGCTGAGATTTACAATTGCTTCTGAAATGAAAATCTGTTAGAATTAGATCAAACATTATCCTAGCTGAGATAAGCAGTGCGGGGAAGATAAATGATTTGTCCATGAAAGTCAGTGTGTAGATGGGTTATTGGTTTAAGGCTTTTCAAGAGATGTACTAAAATGCAGAAGGAGTACTAGCTTAATTTGATGGGCTGCAGCTGGTTTGCTGCATATTAACATGGTATATTTTTTCAGAATAGGAAATTCTTATTCTAGTTCTTAAGACAAAGAATCATTTGGGGTGAAAATTCCTTTGTACTACTTGAAGCAGTAAAAGCAATAGTAAATAATTAAGGAGTGAAGCAGTAATTTTCTGTATTCAGACTCTTAATAAAATACTACCTTGGAAATCTGGTAAACATGAGTAGAAGGCCAGCACAAGATGCGGGAAAACTTAAGTGTATTGACTGAAGGTATGAAGTTGAATCTAAAGATTTATTATCTCTAAGAAATTTCTTTGAGGCTTTACTTAGCCTTATATTCAGTGACTTCAGGCTTTATTAATTTTAATTTAGCATTCCTGAGCATCGTGTGTAGGTGAATTTTGAGAACAAATCGTTGTGTTGATAAGTTTACAAGCTAATTTGACATGACCAGCATATGGAAAAAGTTGAAAGAAACTAGTGAGTTGTGCAATGTCACCCAGAACACCAGTGGTGGAAAGCAGAATAGTTCCCAAGTGCTTTGATACAAATAGGTATCCTCTACACTGGGTGGCACAGTCTTCTGAAAATGACTAAAAGTTCTTCTATTCATTGATCTTTCTCTGTCTTACATGCTGCAGAACCATGAATTTTTTACCCAGTGATGTTCTCTTTAGAGTCTTTGGGTTTTATACGTCTTGTGTTGGTCTTCTGAGGGTTGTTCAGTGTTGCTTTTCAAGCAGCCAGCTAAGAGAATAATTGAATGATCAGATACTTACCTCTCATGCCAAACCTGCTGGTTGTAAGATTCCTGCTTTCACTGGTCATAGCGTATTGGTGAAATAAAGGGTTTTTAAAGATGATTAAGATCTTCAATACCTTCTCGCATAGAAATTTGTGTTCTGTTTTTTATCCCTATGCAGTAATTCTTTTTACCCAAAATCTCTACGCTATGTTCAAATACAGTTAGATAAACTTAATCCTCGTGTAAGAATAAAATCAACTTTGTCACTAGATATGTTCTGTTTGTAATAGTTTCTAGGTCTCTTGAAGGTAGCAGTATAAAATAACATTCATCATCTGACTTGAATATTTTGAGTTCCTTTCTGTTCTTTAGTAACCATTGCATTGTTGCTCATAAAAAGTTGATGATTATGAAAATTCAAAAAACAAACCGATAGCCAGCAACAAAATACAAAAATCCCCTTCTAAAATGCTAATTTTCGACTTTCCTGTTTTGTGCTTCAAATTTTCGTGTAAATTGGAATTGCATGAACTTTTTTGTGGTTTATTATTGTCTCTTAAAATCTTTGGAGTGCCTACTGGTCCGTCTTGTCCAGCATTAGTTAAATCTAAATCAACCCTAAGGCATGTTTGTATAACATTTTTTCAGACCTCTTTCACTGTATATTTTGATCATTTTCTGACAGTGCTTAAAAAGTATGATATTTCCATGCTGACAATTCCCTCAGTCTTTTGCCAGGGGTAAAATCCTGTGCAGGCTATGTAAGTAGTTGTTTGTTTGAAAGGTTTTGGGGAAGGGATGGGACTGGACAGGTAGAAGGGTATGTAAGTATGTGACATGTTAGAAGGGTTAAAAAACATACTTTGTAAATATGTAGAGGAATGAAGTGAGCTCTTAGTGGTTCATTGTTCCTGAGGGAGCTCAGTGAAGATTTTGGTGAACAATTTGCCTCCTCCACTTCACCTATCTTATTTTTGTAGTAAAAAAACCTATTCTGTTACTCCAGAGATCTGTCAACCACAATGTCAGTGCCATCTCTAGCAGAACACCTTTAAAGTTGGGCATTTTGAATATGATCCTAACAGCGTTGGAAGCCATATGAAAAGCAAAGATCTGTTTAATCACACGACACCCTCTGAGTTTTGAACAGATGTGCCTACATGTATCCACAGCTGTGTTTCAATGTATGCTTAGAATACATACACACAATGAAAACCAGGAGTGTTTTCCGCTGAGATGGGAAAAATTCTTTTAGCCAGGAGAAAAGGACAGCCATAGTAACTGTTGTTTACCATTGATGAGATCTTCGGGAAGTGAAAGCAGAGCTCTTTTAAGTGCAATCAAATTGTCCATTACAAATTAAAAAGTCACGTTTTCAAAAGAAACTTTAATATTTCTGTACATGGAAGATGGTAGAATACAGATTTGTGAGGATGATTAGGTTTGTAGTCTTTTTGGGTCTCTCATTTTTTTTTTTAATTTTTAATGTGGAGATGCATAGATATAGATCTGTGCACTCGCTAATGGTCTAGGCACCTAAGTCTATAAAGTAATGTTAAAAAGAAAGTAATGCAAGTAGGAAAAGAAAAGGATCTGAAGATGTGGGATTAGTGTGGAGTTTCTCACAAATTACTTTTCTACCCTGACCAAAAATATTTAATTTTTCTACTCTGTCTGATTTCTAAAATATGTATTTATGAGGAGTCAGTACCATTGAAATATCTGAGATAGAAATTCAGGTCAGAGCACTATATAAACAAAAACAAAGTGTTCCTTGCACTAGTAGTAAACTATCTCAACAGGCAGGAAAAAGTTTTAGTGTTTTCCTTTATTCAAGACCTTTACCCTTGACCCTGTAAACCGAGGGTCACTATGTATTCAGCTATGTGTAGGTTACACTTTATGTTCAGAATTTCATTGGGGCTTGAGGGAACTTTTGAACTCTGGAAGCTTTGAGCAAGAGGAATTAAGACTTTAACACTTATGTAGAAATAGCAAACCATCAAATCACAAATATGTTAATCAAAGATCTTTGAGATTCTAGCCCTGGGAAGCAAGCTACTTCACAAGTACAAGGACTTGTTCCATATTGAAAAGATACTAATTCAAGTTAGGCCTTTCTTTCGTTAGATGCTTGTACCTGAAATCTGATGAATGTTTAACTCGTGTCTGATACAGATCAATGTATTTACTGATTATAACTTGGAAATTGATGGTCAGATCTTAAAGTATTGACATCGAATGTCAGACACGATCAGTAACTTGCTGGTTCTGAGAACTTTATTAGTAGAATCACAATACTTGTGTGTTTCCCAAATTCCTTTTTGCCCCTTTCCTCCTTTTTCATTAGACAATAACTCGCCAAGTGCTGTGAACATTTTACGACTGTGTTAAATTTAAACACCAGAAGATGTTCTGAATACTTAGGTTGATCTCAAATTCAAGACATCTGATACAAAGTATCAATGAACATGTAAAGGATTAAAATCCTGGTAGAATTCTGTAGCTAACTCAATTTATGCAATATTGGGTGAAGCCACAGAAAATCGAAGTGAGGTTTTGAAGAAAAACATTCTTCACAGCTGTCTGCCTTTGTAATATTTATAAAAAAGACTGCTCTTAGTGGAGACCATACAACCAATATAAGATACTGGAGGGGAAATTTTCTTAACTGCCAAAAGTAAGATGTCATGAAGTCAGCAAAAATGATTCAAGTACTAGAGGTTTCTGAAGCCAAACGCAAGTTACCACTCTTTTACACTTCTTCATTGCTTCTTTTCACTTCTGAGAAAATTTGAGTTCTGAATTTGACTATGGACTTGTATTTTAAAAAGGGCAGAGTAGCATCTCTTGTATTTCTAGCTCATGTATTTACTAAGGATATGGCTTGACAGTATATTGTGTATCACAGTCTCTGATAATAACTGCCTGTCATGGTACTCGATTAAAATAACTTGATGGTTTTGGGTTTTCAGGGGTTTTTTGTCATTTTCTTTGTCTTGTCTTTTTACAACATGTTGATTAGAAGCAACAACGTTATGCTGGCTAGAGAACACAGTAATTGTTACCTTCTTGCTCACTAAAGCCCTAATTAGTGTGAATGAGCATGAAAAATAGATACTAAAATGCAGTAGATAAAGGTAATACTATGCCACAAGAGAAAAGCTTTCTTTATTGTGACCAAATTCTGGCGTATTTAAAGTATTAAGAGGATTAAATGGGCGAATTAAATAGTCGTGCTCTCATGCACTATTTGCATTTGAAAAGGGAGACTGTGTGGTAGGGTTTAGACAAGGAAATGGGTCCCAGCCTGCTCGAAGTCACTGCAGGGACAACATAAATGATAATGGACCTACTGGATTTCTTCACAAAAATTTTTCTTGACAAATAATTTTTAGGAGAGCAGCAGACATGCATAAACATCATTAAATATGAGGTAGATTTGTTGATATATTTTGTTATAAAGTGCGCTAACCAAACTAAATTACTTTTAAAAATCATTTAGTGTGTACTTGGTGTATGTATTTATTTTTCCAATAATTTTGTATCTTAATTAACCTAGGACTGAGTGCTTTCTTAAAGATGACAAATTATTATTTTTTTTAATAAAAGCAGTACATAAATTGCATGCTGTTATTGCAGTGCCTCATTCTGAGGCCCATTCTGGTTTTTATTCTCTGATACAATTTCTTTCAGGTGCGTGATACCTACAGAGCATCTTTTCTCTCGTGGTATGGCTAATTACTCTCTGTTTATTCTCTTTTCTCTCATTATATTTAGTTGCTGAATAGAATCTCAAATAAATATCTTTTGGTTGCACATACAGTTTTAGTTGGATAAAATATGTGAAGTGGTTTTATTTTGTTATCGGCTGCTTTTTCATTTGCATCTACAAACTTCTGATCACTTCAATTATTCATCTGTCTGGTGTGTTTTTATACAAACCGCCTGAGTTATTGTTATATATGCTGGACATTTTCAAGAAATAACCACTCTTCTTAATTGGATACATTTATATTCTAGTGTTCTTTACTTTTCTGATGTGAGGTCTAGTTCTTTAGCTTAGATAGTAGTTCCAGAAATCTGTTGTTTGCAGCTGAATACAGACTAGATGTTGGATTTTGCCTAAAAAAGTCATAAAAGTCTGTTTAAAAATTTCAGAAATTTCTAGCTGTGCACTTTCCACTTCTGATTACTTCTGGTAAACTGGGCAAGTGTAGGTCCTGAGGACATCAGGAATTGTAGGCATCAATGATAGATCCATGACATAACATGCAATAGAGAGTTTGTCTTCCCTTTGTGAAAAATTGTAAACCTTCATAAGCAAGACAAAAATCTGCAGAAAAGTTGTAGCTTGGCAGTTTTGGATCAGTTGCATTTGAACTTCAGTTAGACAGTAATTTTGTATTAACATAAAGAGGCTGTGCTACCAACTTCTATTTTTAAAAGCAGATGTCTTTGAAGATATTTGAGTACTAATCAGGCATCCAGGTGGAAAGCTTCAGCTTTCTGTTCTTCACCACATGAGATTTGATGAAAGCCTTTCAGTGCGCTGTCATTGAACAGGTAAAGAAAATAATAGAAACTCTATTTTCTCAGCATCAGAATAGCAGGCCAAGATTTGTTTCCCTAAAGAAAGTATGCAAATGAGTTGAGAATAGCAGGAGGATGATAGCTCTGTACCTTTCCCGAACTTCCAGATCTTCCTGAACGTGATACTGTTGCCATGCTCTGCTTTTGACAGGAGTCAGTTGCCTTGGGACTGCTTTGCACTTGCCTAGTGTTAGCGTGCTTTGCTAACTCTGCAGGTTAACAATAATGTTGCTCTTACTTGCTTCTAACCATATTTTTTTTCCTTGTGCTTGATAGCAGAAGTAAGAGAATGACTAAAGAAAAAGGAAGTAGAATTATGCACAAGTGAGAAGACAATGCAAATATGGCCAACAATAGCTTTAACTTCCCTTTTGTGTGTATCTTTAAGACATCATTTGCTTGGGGATTTTATCAAAAAGGAGGGGAAAAAATTGCAGGAAGAGTCCATCAGTATAACATCCAATACTGCTCCCTAAAAATAAGTGTTGAAAAGAAGAATGTATTGCTAAAATAAACACCTCTTACGGTACTGAAAGAAGTCTGGAAGGCAGCTAATGCAGAAAATCATAAACATGAGTCTTGTGTTTGGAATCTGGCAACAGATCATTCATGGACATGTACAATTACCACTCTCCACTGGCTGATGTCTGCCTCAAGCTTCAGAATCCAGCATTGCAATGAGTTTGACAGACAAGCCTGTTCCTAGCAGTCTTTGTGACTGTAACGCTTTCTAAAAAGTCATTACTTTCCTGCTACATAATTTTGATGTGAAAGCTATTCTGAAAATAGTAAAGATTAGTGCCATGTCTCCAGCATAAGGGACTGCTGCAGATTTTCCGACTGATGCAGTTATTCTCATGGCATTGCAAATCAATATCATTGTGTAGTTTTCTTGTAAAGCAAGTTTGATGGGAAATACTGACTGAGTAAATCATCTTTAAATTGACCAGAGAACATAAGATTCATGTTTCTGAAACTATGGTTTTTGAGGGAGTGTGGAGCAGGCAAGAGATTTCAGGTTTGATGAGCAAGAATAAGAGAAAGAAGGTCTAGAATCAGACAGTGGTAATTTCTCTATGCATTATAATAAGCTGTTTCAGGGGCCTCAGGAAAAGGAGAGCAAAAGTCAGGGACTGAAAAGTCCTTGCTGTCAGCCATGGCATTACTTTATTTAAAGTTATGCTAGTCACTTTGCTGTTTGCAAAATAACACACGTTATAAATATTGTGTAGCTTTTATAAAGGTGTTATAAACTAAAGAATTTTTAAAAACAGGTTTGTTTGTCTAGAAGGGTTGATTAAGCAAGGTATAAGTGGCAAACCTTATAATTTCCATGCAAAATGGCTAATTTCAGAATTTTCACATTACTTGATTTTGTGGCATTGAGTTCTTCACACAGTTTAATCCTAACTATATTCTTTCTTTGCTGATTTCTGTTATTCTTTCCTCAGCTCCATTCTTGTTATGGTGTTGCTTGCTCTCTTCAAACTGTTTCCTGTGCACAAGTGAGCAATGCCTAAATAATTCATGAAATTGAATAAAAGAGTGCCTGTACAGGGCCAGCCAAAGGTATGACTAGCCAGCACCCTGTCATCAGTAGTGACCAAGGTGCCAGACCAAGCAAATAGGGCAAACTGTTCTCAAAATTCCTAAAAATACTCACCAAAAAAACCCTTCCTAAATTTGAAATGAATGTAGGCTTCCTGAATTTGTCATACAGCTCCAGCATGAAATTGGGCAAGTGGCTTAGTTTTTCTCTGTACACAGCTTCTCCCTATCTCTGGAGGCAGTTGGATACCCTTACAAAGTGGTTATGAGAATATAACCAGCAACACTGAAAGTATATTTGATAATACTGAAAAGATTGCTTGACAGTAAGCGGAAACTTAAGCTTCAGTTATATAGCATGGGACATTTTTCACTTTAAATGGTGTGCAGTTCAGTGTAAAGCAGTTTGAGATAATCCAGTTGAACACACTACAGAAGCTTGGATTTCATGTGTCACCTCTACCACCATGGTCTCTTTTGGGCTACTAATTTTTTGTCTGTTTTTAAAAAATTCTTTTAAATGTGCAAATTTAGGTCTACTAATTCAAGTAGCATCACAGCCAGAACTCTGGTGGTAATTTAATACAGCAGAATTCAACTCAGGACAGACTAGGCAAAGCTGTTAGTGTAAATGTCTGCAAAACGTAAAAATGAGTGTTCTTCCTTAAATTAAATACGAGGTCCTGAAATCTTATAATTGAAAGTTGAGCTTCTGTAATCACACTGTTTATCTCAGATGCAGCTGACATATTCTAATATAGCCTGGGGAACTTGGAAATGAAGGAATAAGCAAGAAGCCAGGCCAGTGTTGCAGTCCAGATTTATGTTCTGAACTGGGAACTGGAGAAGATTGTAAATTGAAGTCCCACAGTGTGTTGCAGAGGTCCCAAATTAATTAGCAAGGGAGTATGTTGATGGAATTGAATATATGGGTTTCATATCAGGGTGTTTGTAGTGCTAATGTGTTCTTAGTCATTGCTGAATTTGGCAGGAAGAAGATAGGGCATAACCAGCAGCTCTCTTGAGTCTGTGAAATCAAGTGTAGGAGATTTGCAGATGACTTGCCTTTATGAAACAAGATGCGAGATTCAGACTTTGAGTTCCTGTGGAATATCAGTGCAGTCAGCATGCAGGTCTACAAATTAATTTCTTGATTAAAAGTCTTGGAGAAAACATGCTTCAGCTTGGAATTCAGTTCTAGGAGAAGAAAAATTCAAATGTTAGGCTGTGGTTTTATGTGATCACCTGAAATCCCTTCATTTTACTTCTGTTTTCGGTTGAACTGCCACTGTTATTTGCTGTGAATCCTAAGGTATTAATGTTTACAGAAACCTTGGACAACTAATAGAAAGACAAGTGTTCCCTGAAGTTGACTTCTGGAATATCTAGTGCAGTCTATTTTTTATTTAAATAAACATATAAAGCATCTTTTTTTTGTGCATCTAAGTAGTGTTTCTAGAGATAATTCAAGCCCATAGTATGAATAAGTCAATGGTTCCATTGTTCCTGTCCCATGTAGAAAAAAATTTCCTTTTTCTTACATTTTTACCTGTGGTAAATGTATTTCTTTTGTTGAAATTTATTTTATGCATAGGTATAAAAATGTGTCTGGTGTTATATCTGTCACTATGGTCTTACTATATGATGATGAGAATAAAATCTATCCTTCAGAAGAGTAACCCCTGAAGTTGTTTGCCTCAGAGATATTTTAATGTACAGACAATTAGGCAGCATTGAAATGTTACCTTACAGCATTTTAGATGAGGAAGAACAGTGGAAAGTCAGCCAGGGAGTATTACATGTTAGATTTACTGTCACTGTTTCCAAGCAAAATCCATTTCATAGGGAAAAATTTGCTCACCTTTTTTTCCCTAGATATATTTCTGCTTCTCCAGCAAGATCAGATTTAATGTTGGAGGTTCTCCTGATAAAAGTTACCATTTAATGTTCATATACTGATGAATTTGCAGACTTCAATTAGAAATAGCCAATGCAGTGGATGACAGGTTTCTTTTCGTGAATACTGGAGTTGTTCTACCCTATATTTGAAGGGATACACACAGGAAAACCTAATTCTCTGTTTTTCATCTGCATTTCTATTTGCTGTTGGTTTGAGTCTCTCAGGTATTAGCTGTTCAGCTCTGTGAGAAAGAAATAACTCCTCTTTTTTTTTTTTTCACCTCCAAACACAAGGGGTTTGGTTTTGTTATGTATACAGAATAGCTGAAACCATTGTAAAGCAAGATGGCTGGGTTGGGAAATAATTTTTTTTTTCCATGCGTAACTGAGTTGACCACTGTAGTCAACAGAAGTGAGTATTTCAAGAGAGCAGTTTAGGTCCTGTGTACAGCAGTAGTTTTTTTCCTCATGTAAGCACTCTGAATCTTCTTCCAGAGATGTCTATTTCTGTCCATTCAAACTTGTGCCAAAATTAAATTAGACATTGTTGGTACCACTCCTTTGTCTATTAGGAAACTGCACTACTGGTTATTCTCACAGATTTATACAGCAGAATTTACCAAAGATGAAATTATGTGTCTTGTTTCTGCAACTATGTCTCTTTTTCTCCTATTTAACTTAAAATTTATCTTTCAAATTTGATAATGTGCTGAACTGATTCTGTGGAAGATAGCAGGTGGTGCCACTTCACATTTCTTTTTTTTTTTTTTTTTTTTCCTTTTTCTTCTTCCCACTGAAGACAGTAGAAGTAGTTTCTGTTTTGGAAAAAATTCTGTAACAGTCCCCAGTCATATGGAAGATGAGCATTTCTATTGTCTTTGTGTTATGGGTCAGAAAGAGGATAAAGGGCAGGGTTTTTGTTGATTGTTTGAGATGGAAATTATGGATTAGTTACCAAATTGCTTCTGTTAAATAGATAATCAAATTTGCCATAGCAGTAATTAGTCTAAAATGTATATACATAGCAAGAGACTCTTCAGAGTGTCTTTACAGCAAGAAGGAAGCTTTTTCCCTAGTGAAGATGATTAGAATAGAAATCAATGTGCAGGGAAGGAAGTTTTTGGAAAATGCAACCTAATGGAACACCTCCCTCTGCTGGTAGACATTACGTTGTTTAGTCTGCTCTGTCACGCACTGAGCTGGAAACTTCCTGGTGAGGAACGCCTCTCAGACTGCTACTGAAGAGCTAGTAGAACTTCTTTAAAAGATAATTGAATTGTGTATATGGTTGCCTGCCTCTGCAGCTCTGAATATGATGGGGGAGGGTTGGGCTGCTTGACCCACTTTATTCTGAGTTTGTCAATTAATTATTGTTTTCTCCCACCCTTCCCTCTTGCTGCTGGGATCCAGTTGCATTTTGCCATTTTTACTGGGCTGTAAGGATAGGCTCTATGGATGTTGGTACTTTAAGCAGGTAATCAGAACAGCATGCATGAAACAGCTAATAGCTTCTAGCAATCATTTGGCTCTTTCTGAAAATTTAATTAGTCTTTTAGTTTATTCATATTTAGCTGTTTGATCTGAATTTTACGTGCCAGTCCTCAGTTAGTTTCCAAAGTAATTTCTGTAATTACTTGAAACTTGTACTTGAAACACAGTTAGCCACCCCAATTGCAAGAGAAAGTTTGTTGTTAACTGTTTATTTTGTAGTGTATTAATGCCAAGAAACAGATAATTTCTAAGATTTTTTTCTGTACTTTTCAGGGATGGGTTCAATCTATCAATCAATGCCCTGTGAGCCCCCAAAGAGACTGTAGAATTGTTATTTCTAGCTCTGTTTAGGCATAACACAAAATGCTTGAAAGAATGCTTTCAAAAGCTTCTTGAAGGCATATTTTAGTTCCTGGCTTTTCTTCGCCATTAAACTTCAGGAATTGTATTAAACTAACTGAATGTGTGAGAATAACATTTTTCATCCTTGTTTTTCTTTCTGTTTAGTAAGCATTTTATAGTGACTTTTTCTTTCACAGCATAGTGAAAACTGCTCTTATCCCAGCTGTCTAGGCTGAACACTCAAAACAGTTTTTGCTTTTTTTGTATGTCATTAATAGTAGAACCTGTGAAACCTTTTAAATCTTCTCTAAGGCTCTAGATGAGAAGCAAAAAAGCTGGGGCCCTTCCACCAGTAGAAGTCCTAATTCCATGACCTGATGCTGGTAAACTCATAAGAACAAAACTTTGAACGTGGAGGACTGGCTACAAAAGCTGCTTTTATGTGCAGGATCCCAACGTTACCAGCATTTAATAAATGTTCTAAGTCAGCCCATCAGTGATCTGATTTGCAGTTTTATGCTTTGCTACTGAAGATTCCCATTTAAAGGATTCCACATCTATTATGCCGAATAACAACCATTTACAAACCAGAGCTCTGGAAACACCGCCGGTGAAAGGCTACTTTTAACTTACAAGTGGGAGCACAAGAAGTCAGACAAATCAAATCACAAATCATGGATATGATATGTGCCTCTTTCTTATTGCACTTTGTCTTATTATGGAAATAAAGACATAGACAAGAGTAGGTGTTTTAGGCAATTTCAGCAATGATCCTCAAGAAGGATCATTTCTTCATCATAAGAGATACTTTAAGTTCACATGTGTTTGCTATATAAAAACAAGTGAATTAAGAAGAAGTGTATGTATCTGTCGTTTCCACTGGGGGGACAGGAATGTATCATTCTGAGGAGAGAAGTTTTTCCATTCCTTTTCCTCTTCTACACTTTCCTGATTTCTTTGCATTAAAAGAAGCATCAATATTTAAATAGTCAGCATTTTTAAGAAAAAAAAAATTTAAGAATCCATGAATTTCAGATATTAACTCAATAGATGACTTATTTTTGCAGCGATTTTGTACTGATTTCAAATGCTGAGATGCGTTCCAGCTATTTTCTTTGGGACTAATTGGCTAATAATAACAATGGATGCTGTCATTGACTTGAATTCAACATATCTAATGCCTTCTTCTAGAAGACAATTTTAATAAGAAATAAAGACATTTTTATTAACTCAAAACTCCAGCATGTTTTGTTGCTCACAGGCCTAAGCCATGTTTATTTTATGTAGGCATTTATTTGAAGTCTGCGCATAATCATGTTTTTGTTCCTAAAGGACTGGAAAAGAAATAAATATTTAAAGTTTGCTGAAAATAAGCATGGTATGCTTAAGTTTGGGCTTGGTTTCTGAGCCATGGTGTTCCATAGTCAAAATGTAATGTAACATGGTAGTTTGCAGTGAGAGTTTGCAGTGTTTGAGCTTTTTGATTCATAAACTTAGATAAACTTTTCTTTCCTTGTTCCTTGAACTCCTGCCTTTTTTTTTTTCTTTTTTTTTTTTGGCAGGTCGAACACTACTCTTCTGCATTTCTGTATGATTATAGAATAGGATGGAGGGGATGGTAAATGGGAGACTATAGCTATTCCCTTAAGCTTCTGGACTCCTTTGGAAAGTTAGTAAACTGTGGAGCTTGAAGCTAAGGCACAAAGGTATCAGATGAGATTTCAGTGAGCTTTCTCATTTTTGTGATTAAAATTACCTCAGTTTTTTTCATATTATTGCAGATTATTGAAGTCACAAACTGCTTACATAAACTCCACCCATTGCAAAGTTGTTACCCCAGCAACTGAGGACTGTCAGACTTGGAGTTTCCTCTCCATACTTTTCTCTAGCTACTGCATGTGAAAGGCAGATATTTATTACAAGAAGAAGCATCAGACTGCAGTAAGGTTGAGAAGAGTGGGAAGATCATCACCCCTTATACTTCACCTCACCATTCATTGCTTTGGTGGTAAAACTGAAACAATGGTAAAATACTAAATTTTCCTCACAGACACACATTTCAAAGGGTTTGGTTGGCTCTGGGGAAGCGAGGCCAGGAAATGAGTGCCTGCTCTCCCTTCTCTTCCAGAACAGTCTTTACCTCTTCCTCTGGGATATTCAGAGGAGATCGGGGAAAAGAATCTGATAAATGAGTAATTCTGAGGGATGTTCTGAGAGTTTCAGTCTTGGTAGTTACTAAAGTACCTTAACTGGAGATGAGGGAGAGGGAACTGATCGGTGGGTTACTGCTAAGAAAGGTTTCATTTACTGTAGAGACCTTTTATCCCTTGAGAAAATCCTGAGGATTTATGGTGTATTCAAATATTGGGGAATACTTGAACCATAAATGTGACTATTATTGACAGAAAATGAGGCAAACGTTCACTTTAATTGAAACCACATAAATTAGATTGGAGGAATTAATTAAAAAGTTATAGACGTCTGTTTTGAAATTGGAGGGTTCTCTCTAGGTATTGGAAAGGGCATGATAAGGCAGCTTGAAAGATAGCTCCAGTACAAGAAAAGCTAATTGAAACATTTCTTTTATTAAAACAGTAGTTCCTATGTGCCTTGTGAATGAAGTGTCCAGAATAATATCAGTGGTAATTAAACTGTATTTCTGTCAGTTAACAATCCCATTTTCAAGATGTCTGATTTATTACAAACACACCTTGAGAAGTTCATTTTGTTAGTTTACTTCGTAGAACTCACTGCTGTTGCAGAGTTTGAGTTTATTGATCAGAATGAATGCCTCTCCCTCTTTAGGAGCATAGATTTTGATGTATCATCACTGAATTTAGCTTGCAATGGGAAATTTAGTAATCTTTTTAGTTTCATAAAGGGATACTAGTACTGAAAGAATTCTAATGGTAAAGATAGAAAAGTTTAGGGGAACAACACAGCTCCATTTTTGGTAGGTTTTGTGCTGCTCTTGGTCAATTTTAAGCTTACACTTTTGAGTATTTTCTAGAATTATCTCATCTGTTGTAAAATGCTCATGTCGCACGTTTTCCAAGTAGTCTTTGAGAATGAATTCTATAGGTCACAGCTGCTTAGATGTTTCCCCAGGTACTTTTTAAAAATTTTCCTATATTTAATTCCATTATATTCCCACTGTTGTATTACCCCCAGACCGTGTTAAATGTTTGTTCTTCTTAAGTTCCAAATGGATCCTTCAAATGGCTGCAGCATTTTACTTTTCCTGGCGGTTAAGTGTCAGAGTTTCTTGTCTTGTTTCTTGGAGTTGGTAAAATTGTTGTCATTGCCATCTTTTCAGTGGCAGCATGTAAGAGTCCTTGGCAAGCTGCCCACTCAGTGTCTTACTAGTAGTCTGTTTTGATACATGTCCTTCCTAATGAATACCCACTGTACATGTCATGAAAAATAAAATATTTCTTGCAATCACAATGGAGTGGTGGCTTTGTCTAGTTATTTAAATTTCATAATTTCCCTTTGTATTAGACTGTTACCAATGTCATTTGATACAGATTCAAGAATCCATACAGTCTCAATTCATTGGGTATTAAATTGTCTTCATTTTCTAGTTTTACCAGATGCAGGTGCTGTATAGATAGCCCTTCACTGGTTTTAGGTTTTGCAGTGTAATAGTGCCTTCATGTACTGCTTTCTCACTGTATGGCTCTGTAATGAATTAGAAGTATGAATGCTGAGGACCCAAAGGATTCTGTTAGAGGAAATTTTAGGTGGATTGTTAATATAGAAGTTTACTCCTCATAGCTTCAGCACTTTAAATCCTGTGATGACAATCAATAATATTTATTCTTTTTTATGTTGCTGAGTTTTACAGAATAAAAAAAATTTACTTGAAATAATGTAAACTTACTACTTTAAGTAGCAATGGGAAATGTGACATAAGGGTGCAGGAGTTTTCAGTGACCTTGTTCCTGGTCTGCACTGAAATAGATACAGTAAGCAAATTGTTATTATCAGGAAGAGCAAGGAGTGTTTGTTCTTTGGGGAAGCTACTCTCAGGGGATACTTTCTAGATGATAATGAGATTCCTTTTTCATCAATTTAGGATTTCACAACTGCTTTGGAAATAGTGGGATCATATGCTGTAAAAATGGCAAAGCCTGGTTAATACAGTTACTGTAGATTCTTTTATACAAAACTGCATTTTCCTTCCTTAAAAAGGTGTGCATATATATTAATGACCCTGATCTTAAGTTGAAGGTCATCTGTAACATTGTTATGATTGTTGTCTTGCTAGTCTTTGTTTATTAGTTATTCATGAATTTTCTTGCTGAATAATAGGCAGAATCTGGTAGTCAAATATCGAGCTTTCTGTGTAGCTTTCGGGATGAATCATTTTATCGAACCAAGAGAAAGAAGGACTATTATATGGAATGTCATCTTTAAGCAAAGAGTGTCTTTTTTTGAGAGAAAAACTGCTCAGAACACAATGTTAACAGACTTCCTGGGGAGAGGCCCCCACCCCCAAAAAAACCCAAAACAAACAAAAACCTCCACAACATAAAACCAAACGAATCCCCCAAAATATTTATACATCCCAGTAATTTTACAAATAAGGTGGTCTTATGTAACTTGATCCTAATTCCGGAGTGATAAATACATGTAGTTGCAGGTACATTCTCTCACTGTCTGTTTACTACCCTTGCAGATGCATCTTTTTAATTTTGCCCTTTTTTTAGTACTTTTCTGCTTATTTGGAAAGAAAATAAAATATAAATGTAAAACTCAGTATATGCGACATGGAAAGCTCAATATTATTTTAAACTCTTATTAATACTGTCTTGCCATTTTAAAAAGTATAGCAATCATAAAGGATAACTAAGCATAAAGAACTCACTTCAGCTTTTCTTCATGAAGAACAAAAGCTAAAAGAAAAAAAAAGAAAATGTTTTATTTATGAATAAAACCCCTAAGAGCTAAATGGCTTTCCCGTACCACATGTGCTTGTAATTCTAAATAAAGTTCGGTCTTATGGAAAATCACCTTTCTAATATTTTTGCTGCTTGTTAATTCTCTCTGTACTTTGCGCTTAACTCTGAAAGCAATGAGATCTGCTGATAGCTCATATAAAAATATACTGCAATTGTTATTTTGTACTCTCCAGTCTAATATATTTTATTTATATATTTATAAATATAATTTAGTAGAATTAGTACATACCTCTGATTCCTTTTTATGACTTTGTTTGACATCTTCTAATGGCAGTGCTTGTGCGTGTTTTGCAGTGCATACCTCTAATAGCAGGATATCTGTGATCATCTGCAATTGGGCTAATGCATCTTTCTGTCTGTGTGTTATTTAAAAAGAAAAAACTAAAACTTCTCTTCCCAAGACGAGTGTTATTGCCAGTCCATTACTGGAGCTTTAGATTGCATTCAAGTACTTACTGAAAGTGAAGGTTTTATCCATTTCACCTTAATTTATTATGCAAAAAGTAGTTATGTATGAATGACACTTGAAATACCTTCAGTAAGCTACGAATCAGAAGTCAATGAAGAGTCCTCAATAAATAAATAAAATCTTCAGGACTTTCAGTACTATTCCATGGTCACGTATGAGCAGATTTTCCAGACACATGATGGAAAAAAAAAATAAAGTGATGCAATAACTTAAAGATTTCACAGTAGCGGTTTCAATGTCATAACATTTGTGTTACTTCCCAAAGAGTACCCTCAAAATGCTGTTTCTCTTAAGTGTGGAACTGTTTTCTGAGTAGACTGGAGTAAGGTAAAGTCTATTGTGTACATTGGGATACTCATGGACTGGTAGACATTTGATGTTATGCTAACACATTCATTTTTGCTCTGTAAAAGAACAAGGTACTCCAGTAATAGAAAATGTGCAGATTGCAAATCTAATGCAGTGTAAGAAGCAAGCACTCTCCAAATAATCTTTTTGCTAGTTCACACTGCTAAGTTATGGGAACTGTAGGACCAAAGAATAAAGAAGTGTGTAATATTGCCTATCAGTCAAAATAATTACTTTAAAGACTCTAATTTTCTCCTCTCTGTTTACTCTGACACTTCTTCCAACATCTATATTTTATTTGAATGAACCCATTTCTTATTAATGAAAACATCTGTTATAGGCTAGAGAATAGGAAGTGTTTGTAACTTAGACCCTTAAAATAACTCAAAAGGAGAGCTTAAGACTCTTTGGGAATTTCAGAGATGCTATAATGTCTTATACCATAGCATGAGGGCAAATGAGGAAACTCTTTGACTTAGTATTAATTGCATGTAATGCTTTGTCATGCTTGTCTTTTTCAAAAGAAAATGCTTTATGACATGCTGATACAGTTCATATTTGCCTTCACCTCAAGTTTCAACTGACTGTAATCATGGAAGTTACCAGAAGCCGAAGAGTCATTTCTTGCTTGATCACAGAGTCCTTAAAGTTAAGCAAAAGTTGAGGACTCAAGATTTTCTTAGGTATTTTGTTGGACATTGATGGCTAAAGTAAACTAAGTACTGTAATGGGGATTGTCTGATTTTTTGTGTCACAGAATCAGGTATTTTAGGTGATGGAAGTGGTTGGATGTTCTAGATATTTGTTTGATCTTGAGGTAATGGGTGAAATAAACATGCTGGGACTCTTTCTGATTGATCATCCTAACCTGGTCACGGTAAATGGACAAATGAACTGGCAAGTTTTAGTGCTGTGTGGAAGATGCTGGTTTTATGGGTTAGAATCGGAAGCTGTAAAGGCAATGGCCTTCATTAGCAATGTTATTTTATTAATACAAATGGGCAAAAGATTATCCTGCAAAAGAACTTCTCACCTGAAATATGGAAACAAATGCGGCTTCTTGCCTTTCTTTTAGTCTAAGCTATTTCAATTTATTGTATATATAGAATATGAAACATTTGCATCACGTCAATATATGCACATAGTCATTGTTTTGTTTACAGAGAAATCCTAAGCAACAAAACAAAAATTACACTACTGACATCCAGTGCCTAAGATTTTCTGCTCCTGCTCAGCTTGTTGAGATGCTGGGAGCAACCCTTAAACTCAACAGAGAAAAAGGATTATGGAACTAGAAGACTGACAGTGTTGCTACTTACTACTAGCAGCTTCTCTGACATCCAGTAATAGTTTACTGAATGCATTTCATGCATTTTATTGATAGATCTTTCCTTCTGTTATTCCCCCATGCAGGAAATGGCTAATTTTCGTGTCTTATTTTGAGGCTGACTCCCCCATAAAACTAACAACAGGATATCTTGCACTTTAACAGAAAAATCCATCACAATGACCAAAAAAAACCAACAAAAAAACCCCCAAACCTGAAGGCACTTTGGAAAAGGAGACAGTGTTGAGAAGAAAGAGAAAACATGTTTTCTGACAAATGGAGAAAGTTTGCTTCCACTAAACCTGTGTAGCAATTGAAGTTTCTGTCAAAAGTTGCAAAGATGTGTTTCATTAACTGGGAAAGGGTGATGCAGATTTGATGGATTTTTGGTCCGTCTTGTGCATTTTTGCATAGAATTTGCTAGCAGATTGGAAGTCTCAGTAAAGATGAAGGAAAAAAATTATTTAAAATAAAGTGTTTTGCATACCTCTCCAATTAAATAGGAACTTTTGGAAATGTTGATTAATGTCTTGCCAACTCTTATTCTGTTTTTTCCGTATTAAGATTATTAGAAGAGGTCATTGTTCTGTCAACAGAACTACGTTCTGATTTTAATCAGAATAAAGCTTACCTTTCAAAACTTGCCAGGGTTTTGCCTGTATGGTGTGTGTATTTTTGTTTTGTTTTATTTGTTAAGCAGTTAAGGCTTAACTGGATTTATTCAGACACAACTCTCCTGTAACTGTTGCCAGCTTTTATTGTGCTTGTGGGGAGAGCAAGGTGATCTGCAAGTTATTTGTGCTAAGGAGAGTCCTGCTTGACAGAAGCCAAATGCCCTCCAGAATACACAGAACAAATATAATGCAGCTCATATAACCTCTGTGCTGTGTTGCTGTTGACACCCCATTACTAAAGCAGCTGTTAATGATTTGCTGTAGTTTGAGTGGTACAGCTTCAGTCACAGTTCATGTGTTTCAGGGCACTTGGGATCATCAGTCTCAACACTTTCCTCAAGTACCCTCGTCTGTGGTGGAAATGTGGGGTGGAAACGTGGTTAAAAAGGGGGACAGGAGATATTCTTGGGTTCCACACAACTGAGCAGGCTAAGACTTTTTTGAAAGTTAATTGATTTGCAGTCTGAGTAAATGTTGTTCTGAACATGAAGTCGTGGGTTCGTGGAGGCAAAGAGCATTTCACAGCCATGGTGGATTTGCTGCTGTATGACAGCTCTGAACTCCTACAACTGCTGCAGCTGCCTGACTGTGGCTGGTGCAGAATCCCAAGTGCTTGAGGCTTTCTTGATTGCACAAACATACAAATAATATCCATGAGCCAAATTTGGGTGAAATTTTGTTGATAACTAGTGAGCCCCGAGTAGGAGATCTTTCTGGGTCCAGTAACTTGTCCCTGACAAAAAGCATCCCACTGGTTTTTCAGAATTGGATTGTGAAGGTGGATGATTTCCTGCCTGCCACTTGCTTCCTCCTCCTCCTATTTCTTCTTCTCCTTCTCCACCTCCCTGGCTTTGAGCTTCTTCCTCTTCAATGTGGACTTCTGGCTGACTCTTCCACAGCAGAAATTATAGCTTATTTTTTCTGGCAAATCACTTAAATCCTAAATCAGCAGTTAGGGACTGTTTGACTGTAATGCTTCCCAATCCCAGTGAGTCATGTTGGCAACCTGTGTTTCTAACACATCATCTGCAAATATTTATAGACTGCTCTGTTTTTCTCTCTGCCATGATATAATAATGAGCAATCAAATACTGATTGATTGATTTATTTGGGTATTGAATAAGTTCTACCTTTATATGTCATTTACAAAAAAAGTATCTTGGAATACCAAGAGGTGATACACTTCTTTACAAGGAAGAGATGCCTTTGCATTGGGAGAAAACTGGATGTTAAACAAACCAAAATCTGCTTGGCTGAGAGGGCTGCTCTCCAGAGGCAGAGTGTGCCAGACTGAAATCCAGTAGTGTAGGTGGTAGGAACTGAGACTTATGCTATGATCAATCGGGTATTAAGACTGTGAGTTTGAGAAAAAGCTTTCAGTGGGGGATTTGCACTTGAAAATATTTCCCCTTGAACCTGAATCCGCTTTGGAGGCAAGGTAGGCCCGAGCATGGTATCTGTCAAAGACATCGAATTTGGACTATGGGGGCAATTTGGAGACAACTGTGACCTAGCACTTATTGACCAACAGAAAAAAAGGAAAACTTTGAAGCCAAATCATTTATACATTGCTTTAATGTATTTTAGTGGTTTATTTTCTATACCTGATTCTCTGCTCATAGATCAATGAACAGCTTTTAATACTGTTAATGTTGGAGTGAGTGAAGGAAGGAGGAAACACCCCAACACACTTGTCGCAGACACACATTACCCCCAAATCCCCATCAAACCAATGATGCAAAGGCAATCCCTCACCCATGCTAACCTGGAACTATAGCTGTCTACACTGGCTTCGCCAGAACTGTTACTGGTGGGATTTTATGTAACGGCAGTGAGAAGTGTAACATTTCCTTAGTGCTGTGTTACGTGCCTTGGTTCGTTCTTCATTGGATGTTTGCTCCTTTGTGCTTCTGTATATGCTTTGTGTGAATCCTTTTAAAAACGATACTGTGTGCTGTGGTAACTTTGAGTACTTTTGAAAGGCTGGGGAAACAAGACGTTTGTGTAGTTCTGAAGCTGTTTTCTTCAGCAAGTAACTTCTAAGCTGGTTTATATCTGAAGTAAAAACTTAAAGGCTGCCCTTTGTGTTGTATGAGATATACAAATTATCAGAATGATTATACCCCTGGCAGTGTTTTGGGGTTACTTTTGTTATGTTGGGGGGGGTTCTTTCGCATAAAATTTGATGATTAGATTGAGCAAGTGGGATGACATATGAAATCTTGGTTTTGATAGATTTCCAGAAGAAACAGCCAGACGATGACTCTACTCCCAGCACAAGCAACAACCAGTCAGATTTGTTCTCTGGAGAAACGAACAGTGACAACAGCAATACCTCTCTAACCACGCAGGCCGCTAATTCCAACCAGCAGCTTTTGACAGAACTGAATGTAACTTCACCGAGCAAAGAGGAATGTAAGTGCACGACTCCTAAGTGAAAGCGAAGGAGGCATAAACATTTGGCTTTGTTCTCAGGTTTGGGTTTCACTGACTCCCTTTGGATGTAAACGGCCTGACTTTTGGGGCGAAGGAAAAGGTTAGAAGCTATTCACAAAATAGACACTGATGGCTTTAACCAAAGAACAAACTAATCACAGAGGTTTTTAATTAATTTTATGGCCATTTGAACTGCAGTATACAATTTAATTTTGAGAAACTCCTCACGTTGCTGGTAAATTCATATATATATTCTAGCGTAAACGCCAGTATCTTGTGAAATTTGACTTTAAAACATGTTGGTTTTTAATTACTGCAGTTGCACATAACACTGGCTATAACGCATGTTTGTCTGAGGGGCTGCTTACATAAAGCTTGTTTCATGTGGTAACTCATCTATTCTTTCATGACCCATCTTTCTTTTATATTGAACTGTCAGGCAAAAATTCTCCCCAAAGGTAAGTTAGGATGGTAAAAATTAGTAAACACAGTGAGACAAAATTGTCTTTTAAATTATTCAAAACCTTTATATAATAAGTTCATCCTGTATCTAATATATTGAGTTTTAAAATCTGCATTCTACAACCTAAGCTTCAATGTGTAGTTTGTAGTTTCATTTTCCTTCAATTGTAGCTTTATTTTAGAAAGTGCTCTATGGAGAGAAACCGTCTTGAACTGAATATACTTTAGGTTGTGGCCAGTAAATAGATATACACATGGCAAGAAAATGCTGGGTTTTCAGTAGGAAATTTGCAAAAGCGACTCTGGTTCTTCAATATTGAGGCAACTGCTGGAAATAACAATGCTGACAAAGCACTAGGACTAAAAAATCTTCAATATACTTGCTTTCAGTTGTGTTAACTGTTTGCATGGGATGATTTTGCTGAGTTGCCAAAGTATTTATTCTCTTTACAGGTCTGAAGAGCTTTTACTAATGCAGATTGGGTGTGGACAAAGCATAAAATATGATTTTGGGATTGCGGTAGCTTATTAGACTAACTAAAGTAAAATTTTTAAACTGAGATATTGTTTTCTCTTTGAGAATATTGTCAGAGATACAACGCTGTTCAAATGTGAATGATCTGATAGTACTTCTTGTAGTAAGACTGAACTTGCCATGTAACTCTTGTCTCTCCTTCACATACACAGTTGCTGATGACCACCCTTCATCTCTTCCTTCTGTCCAGTGCTTCTTCAGGGGAAACCTGTAGCCTGCCGTAAAAACAAGGCCTTAAAACAACCTTCCTGGAGAATTCAGGAAAACACATTATGCTTCAGCAACACATTTGGCCTTCACAGGCTTACTGGCCAGGATCTACTATTTAGTGTTACTGGGTGCTCCTATAATGCTTACTGGGTCAGGTTTTCTGAAAATTTGTTCAGGTAGAAATTAAATTGTATTACAACAATGTATCTCTCTTGTGGATGGGAAGGACTTGGTAAGTGAGAAGGTGATTACAGGGATGAGAGTGAAATTAAATAGTGTCCTTCGTCCTGAGTTGCTGCAAGCCTGTGAACATACACTGAACATGATGGATATTAGGCAACACAGCCTGCAGAGCATTTGAAAATATTACCTGTAAAAAACCCCCTCTTTATGACTTCCTGATGGGGTGTTTTTAAGTGAAATACAGTAGCGAGATTTATTTACAGCTTGAGCTCTCTCTGTCTTCTCTCACATCCTCACTATCTCTTTAATGATGCTTAATATCATTTACCAGAAATAATTATACACAGATGGAACTTTTCTGATGGATAATGGTCTCTATGTACAAGGTTCTTTTTGTAATGAAGCATGTCCAAATTTTAAATGTCTTTTTGATCTTAATTTGAAGGTGTTTTTTTCTGTACAACGTTATTTGTTTTGCAGCATGTTCTATAAAGCACGCGCTGCTCTTGTTCCCACTGTGTTCTTCAAAGATTCATATTTTGCACTGCCATGTGAAGATGTACAGCTGTGTTTTGTTCTGAATAGAATTGTGGTAATTCATCAGAAACCAATGTATGGGATCATTATGGTAATCTCTATCAAAGTGTGGAGAAATTGGACTACTAGTGAAAGATTCTCATGGTGCATGCCACACCCCTCTTTTTCTTTTCAAGATTTTGAAGAGAGGTATTTGCAACAGTACTTGAGTCCATAGGGTAAAAAGAGTGGATAAAATTGCAGCAAATCATTTAGGCAAATTAATTCATGTTATGACAACTGAAGAGAACCATAGAAATCTCCTGTGGATAAGATACATATTCTGTGCAAGAGGAAGTGAAGGTTTTTTGTACTTGCTTTAAAGTAGCCATTTCCTTTTTCAGCACAGAATGAATGATACAGGAGAAAAGTTCCTTGGACTGTATTTTGCAAGAGTTCAGTTTGACAATCGCAAATATTTCTGTGGTTTTTTGTAACTGTTTTGATTTTATGTGCAAGTTGCATTTGCATTCCTGAGTGTCTTACATACATACCTAGATTGTAGTGGCTTTCCTTCTCCCACCACCCTCAGTTCTGAAGAGTAACCTATCGCAGTGGTTGCTTTGCCGATTAATATCTCTCCCTCTAGCAGGTGAAAGGTAGTTCTCAATCTTATATTTACAATCAGTGAAAATGTATTAAAGATTTATGCCCAGAGACAATGATGCAACTTCAGTGCTTTTATCCCCCTCCTTCTCATGAGGAGGTTTTTTTATGAAATATTACTGATCACTAATTTTTAAAAAATGCTGTTGCAACTGGGGGAGGAATAGTCTACAAAATTCTATTTTTTTTTTTGCCCCTACATATAATTCTTGACTTGACTGTTTCTATCCAGAACCTTCAGGTCTCATCAGTTGCAGTCAATTTTCTGAAGTAAACTTGCAGACAAAGAGTATGTCAATGTTGGTGTATCTCTACTAAGTCTAGATTTGCACAGTTTTTAATTATCTTTTTCTTAACAGGTGGTTAAATAAGTCTAACTTTTGTTCTTCTGCTGCTTTATGTGCAGATAAGTTTCATCTATTCTCATTTTTTCCCTTCCATCTTCTCCTTTCATTTAGGAGGTCCTAAGTAGTTATTTCTACATCAGTCACCATATCAGCCAGTTGCTCTGTCAAAGATTTCTTTTTCTTATTGGGTGGGCAAGGTTTTTGACTATTTTTAGCAGACAGGAAAAAATGGATTTGACAATAGACCTTGTTTCTCTCTGTCCCTACCTTCAGCCACCACCACTCTTAAGCTTATTAAGCAAGATTCTATGTATCTTGGTAAAGAAAAGGTCACACTGCACATGGAATAATTTTGCTTAGTTTCAGGCCTTCATTGCTTTCTTTGGGGCTGTCACATTATTTTTCTGTCACTATGTGAGTAGAGCTAAAGCTAGTACTGTGCAGGTTTGAAACTAACTCTGTTGTTATGTGACAGGAGAAATGTCAATGGAAGAACAGTGACTCTGGCAGCTTGATCAGATTTGGTATTTCAGTAGTTTTTAGCTTGGGTTGACAGGATTTTATTTTAATTATGTGCTTAACTTTTCTTGGCCTCCTTGAATAGCAAGAACCACAGTTGAAAAAGGACAAAAGGAATATCTGATGTTTCTAGAACAGTTAAATGCTCTTCATTTCTACACTGAAGAATTTAAAAGAAGATAAACAAAGATCTGAGATATTGCTGTGAATATCAGAAAATACACTGGAGATTTCAGCCCAGAAAGAAGGTGATGATCACTGACCACACCTTACCTCTGTGCGTGCTGAATTTTAGATGCCCAAATACAAAATTATTTCATGACTGAAACTTTGGCTAGTTTTTGTATACCCTCCAGAATTCAAACTATTGCTCATCAAACTAAGTGTTTAAAACATTTTTAATTTATCTCAAATATTTAATTTTGCAAGGTAAGTTTGAAGAATGGTTTTCGGTTGTTTGTTTTATTAAGTATTTGCATTTGCTGGAAGTACTAATATACCCCCAGTTTTGAAGTTTTTTTATTGAAGTTACTTTATGTACATTAAGCATACTGCATCCAAGACAAAGATGCACTAGGCTTCTATAAAAGAAAGGTGAGAGATTGTTTTTTCTACTGCACCTGCTGTTCATACTCTGAATTTCATTGCTTGTTGAAGCATGACTGTGTAAAAAGCCACATAGGCTATAGAACTAGAAATATAATGATATTTTTTCTGTCTGTGGAATAGAATAAAAAGAAATGCCAGTTTTTTCAACCTAACTTTTTGAAAAATGGATAAACAGGTGTGTTCTTTATTTCTTTCTTGTCGAATGGCCTTCTCTCTGACACAATGCAAAAGGTTTCTGGCAATTTATAACAACTTCATAGGTTTTGCATTTTGCCTGAGTTTGTGAGTAGAGTCATAGATAACAGCTTTCCTATGTATGCTCTGAAAAAACTTCATATTTTGAATTATTATTATGATATCCTTAACTGAGATTTGGGCCTTTAAAGTAAGGACAGAGATTTTTAAAATGACAGATAGTTTTGAATGCCATTCATTGCATACTTTTCTAAATGCCCCAACTTCGAAAGTTCAGTTGCTTATTGCAGTAGAGTCAATTTTGTACATCCTGTCTTTTTTGTTTTGGTATGTTTTCGTTTTTTGTATGTTTTGTTTGGGTTTTTTTTCCTAATTCTGTCTATGGGAAACTTTGTTTTCTGGCTCATCTCTGAAAGTTACATGCATACCTAGTTCTGTAAAGTATTAAATGTATAAACAGCCCAAGCTAGCTGCCTATTTTCATCTTGGTTGTCACAAGTGGTTGTAGAAAATTATTTGCTTTATTGCTAACCTGATTTATTCTCATACCAATTTGTACGTTTTTCTCTGATTCAAAAGAATGCATTAACTGGTAAAATTATGCTGAGTTACAAAACTAGCCTACCAGATAGATAGATGTGATTTAGTTTTAAATTAAACGTGTACTCAGACAGAGTCGAGAAAGCTGTGACTGGGTGATGGTGATGATGAATAATTCTAGTTTTCTTTATCAGCTTACAAGATTATCATGTGTTCTTTTTCAATGTAGTCAGTTTTGTATCAGAGCAAGAGCGGACACATCTCTAATATAGAATATGCATCTGACTTTTTTTTTTGCTATTACAGACATCTTTGGGTTTCTGTGCCACAGAATAAGAACCAGCTATTTTCTCAGGCTTTTTCTTTTATTAAGTTAGAGAATCATAAAAGCTGTTTTACATTTTCTGGTATTTTTTTAGCCTTGTTTTCATTAGAAGCTATTAACAAATAATGTTTTGGTACTGTTTTTAATATTAAAATTAACTAATTGAGGTTTTTTATTGGATTATCATTGAACCTGTGTTTTTTTAATATTTATCACAAAATACATATCTCTTAGTATCAATGCAAGCACTTTTTCTCTAGGAATTTGCAAGAATGCTTTCAAACCATATTGAGTTGTGGGCTCTGTCTTTTGAGAGATGCTACTAGTATTAGGTGCCAGTACAAAACATACAGGAAGTTAGAAATTTGAATAAAACAGTATCTAGAAGTGTCATCTTCATCATCTTTTCGTGGATGTAGATCTTTCTGTAAGTTTCAGTCTACTCCCTACAGTCTGAATTTCATTTAAAGAACATTTTTGGGTTTTCTAACATCATAAGCAAAGATCTGGCACATAGATTTATGAAATGAACAGTTCTTTCCACGTCTGTGGCATGGTAATTTTGAAACATAATGAAGACTAGTGGAATAGTACCACTGTTAATTGTTCCTTCTGATTTATAGTCACTTCACACTGCAGAGTAGACAGTGTGTCCTAGGGTCTCATTTATTAAAGTGAAAGGACCCCATGGAATATGAAGCAGAAACACAGTCACATAAGAAAAATGTGGGTTAGAGCTGCACAGCTATTGAGGTTACATAAAAATTATTTATAAAAAGGTAATTTAACTGCTGGTTTCAAAAGCACATTTTTACACTTCAACTTACACCTATAAAGTAGGAAAGTATAATGTCTGTTTTACAAGAGAAAAGACTGAGAAAAAAAGCAGGCAACGGGGTTGAGACAATAGCAGGGAAGAAGGTGGAATCTGAATCCTATCTTCCTGTACTTCATTGTAGTTGTTAAATTTACCATCCATTCAGCAACAAAGCAGTCCAGGTTTCATTTCCTTCAAAAGCTCCATGTAGATAAAAATCCCCAGAAGTACATAAAGGCAGGTTTGTAAAACCAGATTTTAAAAAATATATATTTTTATGTAATATAATCCTCTTTCTTATCTGTTTAGTAATGACATCACTGAAATTATCATGTAGTTTACCCATTTGCAGCAAATAAGTAGTTCTTAAGTGTTATAAAGTTCTTTTACCTTTTTTCCTTGAAGGTAGCGTGTTCTGTCTGTGCAGACTGAATTTAGAGATTTATGTTCCTTCTTGTTTATGTATTGGTGTTTGTAATCAATGACTGTCTTCAAACTCAATTGTGTAGATTAATTAGATTATGTCTCTACCAATTCATGAAATACACAACTAGATTACTGGTTTGGACAGGTTTCCCAAGATGGATTCTTTCCTGTATTGCAAATAACCATGACCTTTTTCCTTTCCTGGTTAAAACACTGCTGTCCAAGGAAATTCAGCTCTGAGTTATTACCCTCCTCCAGCCTGTTGCATGCAAGGGGTCAGTGTACTTTACCTAGGAAGGAACCATCACAATACCAAAAGCTCAGAGTGGGGTTCATGTATCCTTACATTCCTGGGATCAAGTGTTACTGGGCTTCAGGCTCCTTCACTTATTTTTTTCATGTTTGTTCATTGTCTGGCTTGCAGTTTTTGTGGTATCTGAAATTGTTTCAATGTATTGCTGTAATTTAGACTTCGTACTCTTGTACAAACTTGGTTTCACTACGTTCTGCATTTCTTTCTCTGCTTAGTAAGTGCTTCCAAGTGCTGTTCAAATCCACTTGTGTGTACTCTGGGCTCTTCCTCAAACAGCAAGAAAAGAGGGGCTGCCCTGCTATTTAACTTTTTTCCTGCATGGGAGGTTCTAACTGAGTGGAGTCACTTCACTTTACAAAGGCCTTAGGAAGGGGAGACAAGAAGTTACCCTGACTCAGGGTATGTCCTCAGGACAGATGCTACTTGGCAATTGTTAATGTTGTTCAGGAAGGGAGGTGCACAATACAGAAGAGCAGTCTAAAACTTTAAACATATAGAGGTTGTAGTAATTTGTAATAGTAAATAATAGCAATACTAATGTCTCTACAGAAATACAAGCAATATATAAAATTTTTTGAACAGCTAGCTAGCTAGAGAAATTGGATTTGAACCTGTTTTTCCAAACTGATATATTTTGAGTACAATTTAACAGGAAGTTACAGAAAGCTGTGGATATCATAAGCCCAAAACATAACCGCTACATTAACAAGACCTTTTGTATTAATATATGATAAGGTTCAAGTTAAAAGATCCTGTTTTATCCTTTATTAATTCTGTGTTTGAATTTGCAAAGCTGAGTCTTCTCACAATTCTTCTAATTTCTTCAGTAGCTTTTAGTATTTTTATATTTTTAATCAGCTTTTAGGATTACATTATCACTGGGCAGTGGCTGCTATTGTTTGAAAGAGGAGTTGCAAATGTCAAAAACCATACACTGGGAAAAATAGGAGCAGAAGCTGTTGTTTAATCTGTTAATTGGATATAGAGTAAAAAGATATCTCTACCATTTTAATCTCTTTTTTGTGCTGAGAAGTCTTACAGCTCAGTGGGTTATATTTGAAGCTAGACATGTATGGCCTTTCACTGTCCACTGAAGTGTTTAATTTAGCACAGTTAAATACCCTAGAAAAAGTTATTTTTTTGGCAGTGAAGATACATATATGTCCTGAATCATGCGAAGTTATAAGCCTACCTTTGTGAATAGCCAAGAAGGACTGGTGTTCTGTTGTTATCTGACTTCCCTTTCTCACATGCAGAATTTTTATCAAAGCTGTGAGAAATATACTGCCCTGTTTCAAACAGTACAGAGATGCCTGAATTAACAGTTATGTATACCAAAGATTCAGCATAGTGGCTTCCACACAGAATTGCACAGTCAAGCCCATAGTACTGAATTATGCATGACATTTTTAATGGTGGAACAAAGAGTAGCAGAAGGAAATGCTGCAAAGTACATGCTGCCTTCGCTGGTTATTAGGCACTAGTGTACGTGCATGCAAATCCCAAGATATTCTTTGTTGAAACTCTGGTGCTGTGCTATACAAATCAAAGCTGTATGAAAGCAATACCTAATGAGGGAAGAATAAATAATAGAAAAACTCTGACACAGGGAAGTGCAGAATACATACCAACTTATTGTACTTCAGAGAGTGAGAAATGAAGTTCTTACATTTAGCTGGATGCTGAAAGTATCAGCTAGTGTAAATATTTACTGTACCGTAATTACAAGGATTAGTCTTATTTGTTAGTCCACAGTGATGATGCCTCTCACTGTCTATTCAGTGAAAATTGGGAGAACGTAACTAAAATTATTTACAGAGGAGCTGCTGCATCTTAAGAGGCAGCTGTGATCTAAAGGCAGTTCATTGAAATTCCATACCCTGCTGTATATATTGTTTACACAAATTCCATATTGAAACCAAATACTTGGTCTTTGAAAGTTGAGACTGACTTAACAGACCTGCTCTGTAACCTTTTAGGTATTCGAAATGTTTCAGTAGAAAACTTAGTAAGGCTTCTGTTCTGATTTTCTTCCCAAATACACCAAACCCTAGACCAGGCATTTTTGAGCCTTTTATAATAGTATTACTAACATAGATCAAGATAATATTTTCATTGTTTTTATATTCTAGCCTAGAAAAAGTTATGTTATAAAAAATTATTTCAGCTTACTTGACCATTTCTGGTTGTTGTGAAGCAGTTGTTGCTTGCCAGTGCTATCAGACCTGAAGAGGGCACCACCTTGGTGATACCAGGATGGTTGAACCATCCATTCGGGATGCTTTATTGTTGGGTAGGAAAGGCATCCACCCCAGGATTCCCAGTCCTCCTCACTGCACAAACAAGCTTTACTCTTCTCATATGCAGACTTGACCCTGCAGAGAGGTCCCTACCACTCCCCTCCACTTACCTGTGGAGTTCAGCCATTTCTCACCAGCTCCCTCCTTACGAGCCTCCAAAATCTAACCATGCCTTGCAATACTGTCTGTAGCATCTGCCAACTGCTTATGCTGTTGCATGTCATGAAGAGCAATTTCTTATGTCACGTTCAGTAGTTTCTCCATGTCCTGATACTTCACTTAACCTCAGGCCAGGCCCTTATGAGCGGCCTTAGTGTTTTACCTGCAGGCCAAGCACTGGCTTGCTGGCCTTTGCAACCACCTTTTAAAAGATTACCTGTTGCAGTTGTGAAACGGTGCATGTTGCCAGAGGGACTTTTTGGGAGAACAAAAGACTCAAAAATATACGGGTTCTCTGGAAAATGGGAAGTGTAAAATGCTGTTCCTAAGTGCATTTCGTTGAAATCAAATACGCCAAAGTAATTTCCTAACATATTTTCCTCCCAGCTGCAGAAATTTATTTTCTTTTTTTTAAGTGCTGCTTTCCAGATATGACATGACTGAAAAAATATAAAAGAAAAAGTATTTTTCAGGGCATGAAGACTTATGTTAAGGTTATCCTGTCATACTAAGCTCTGTTCTATTACCTGCAAAGTACTACTATATCACCAGCAGTTCAGTGCAAACTTGATTATTGGTATTTTGATAGCCAAACTCTAGTAGATCTAACTCAATTTCAGGCTCTCTAGCATCATCTAATTTATAATATCCAGTTTTCAGAGCTATGATGTGTTATTACCTCTGGTAATGTTACTGTCAATTTGTCTTGGCTTCCCTACATGGAGTTTATTTATTTATATTTACTGCAAGTCACTGAGTACACTCAATTGGTTGCTATTTTAACAAGATCTCTGGAGAACTCCTCAACAATGATGCATGTTAAGGAAAAAGCCAGAAAGTGATTTGCTACCAAACAGATACCAAGATGAGTGGGCAAGAGTCCAGAGCTGAAAAACCTAAAACATGGAAAGAGGTTGTTAACATATGCTTGTGCCACACTTAGAACACTTAATGAGGACAAGATAAAAGTGGAAGGTGTTATCTGTGGAATCAGTTGCAAGGTTCCTGTTGACATCAGAGAAGTGATCACTTTGTCCCTCTCGTTACTCAGTTAGTTAGATATATTTCTAGCATTGCAATCGTAGTGTGTATTTTCCTAGAAATGCCTCTTGAAGTATTTGCAAAGTATAACTTCATCCCAACTTTTCATCTATTTTTTTTCAGTGCAAGACATATTCAGATTTTTCTGGGAAAGAAATATTGAGTAGTTGAATACTTCCATATGTGCTTTCCAAAGACAAATGCTCCTCAGTGTTTTATGTTGCTAAGTATAATCACGATGTAGTTTTAAATGCTAAATACAGGTGATATTTTGAGACATATGATTCTCTGTTTCCAGGTGGGCCATGCACAGGTACAGCTCATGCCTCGTTAACCACACCAACCAAAAGATCTTGCGACTCAGGTATGTGTTTTGTGGGGATCAAGGAATTAGGTTTTGCATGATATTTAGCTGTGTGGTTTTAGTTTAATAGTAAAGGGTAGTAGCCATATCTGGTGAATGCCAAATGAAAATAAGTATTGTTGCTTTGCTGACAGAAACATATATATCTAAAGATTACTATGGCAGATAGTTCTTCTGAGAACTAATTATGGAATTATGTTAAACATAATTTCATAAATACATTCTTCTTTCAGTTAATCTTTGTGAAAACAAGATATGCACGAGTAATTGGTTTGATTTACATCTAATGATTGTGATAGTGTTCTGCAAATCCTCCCCTTGAAATGCTAAGTATTGAGTAGAAAACTGTTTAGAGTTTTCATTTATGTACCAGTTGAGCCATATTGAGTGTACAGAAAGGAAGGGTATTCCTGTTTGATTAAGGGCCCTTATTCTTTAAGGAGTTCAAGGTAAATTTCCTCTGAAGTCATTCTTCCAAAAAGTATTTCCAGTTACTGTTGTTTAGCTGAACTCTAGTTATTCCATAGATGTATATTGTTAGCTTGTAGCAAATATGTGATACTGTAAGTTGGCTTGTTCTGCAGTGAAGGAAGGTTACAGAGAAGCTGCCTTACCTTGCACTTGCTACAGGTGCAGACTTCTCAAGTGATACATGATAATCTGTGACAATGCTGTGAGTATTTTTTGCCAAGGAACTCTTGGAAGTTTGACACTGAAAGATACTTCTCCAGAATAGGAAGACTGGATTTTCTTTTCTGTGTAGACATGGAGATGTACCTAAACAAGATGGAATGTTTGCCACTTTATCCCTTGCAAACTAACCTGCTTTGCTTATGGTATTACTAAACTGTATTTTGTTTACATGTTAGCTTTTGTAATGTTTCATTCTGGTTTTCATTGCAGGGTAATTTAAAAGCTTGCTATGGTGCTATAGATACAGTAAACTGAGAGTACTGTAAGAATATTTTTTTTTAAATATGCTTGTAATTAACAAAAAGGAATGTAAGCTCTCTGTTTGGAGTGTCAAATGGCAACAGTAAAAGCTCCTTAGAATAAGGCAGATGAAGCTGAGACATGTTGAAAAATATCCATTAAATGTTTGACTGACTGCTCTGTAGTTTTCTTATTTTCAGTTTGTGCTATGTTTGGTCTCTATATGTTATGTTTTTCTATATTATTCATTTAGTGTGTTTTACAAGAAGGCAATGAGATTACCTTAATTTGATGCCACAGCTATCATCTTCACTCAACTAAACCTAATGATTTTATATTACCTCAATTTCTGATGTTTTTTACATTATTTGTTTAGTAATCTACATATTTTATTTATAGCTCCTTACACTAATAAAAACCTGTTACCAGGAGTTACAGTTTTCTTCTTCAGATCATGAATTTTTAGCAAACTTTTGGTTTTAAAATAAATTACCGTGTTTTCATGGGAATTGACAAGAAAATGTTGACTACAAAATATTACCTAGAAATACTGTGACATCTTCAGGCATAAGCAGCATACCATGAAGGCAGACATTTGTCATGGTTTAACCACAAGTCCAAAACATAGCCCCATATTAACTACTATGAAAAAAATTGACTCTGTCTCAGTCAAACCCAGCACATTCTTTTACACTACATTCACTTCAGCTTAGGGTCTCTTCCTAGGAAGCTATTTAGGTGATGGAAGCAATATTTGTAAGTATTCTACATTTCTTCTACCTGGAAGAGCTTTGAAGGAAGAATGTTGTGTTGGATTTCATCTGTATAATTCTGTTCCCCCTTCAAGCATAGTTTTTGCCTAAGGTTCCCTCAATCAGCATTTGAGACAGAAAATTAGAAATTTGACCTACTTAGGAGTTCCTATCAGGAGGATATTAAGGAAGACACAAACCTTTCATATTTTATTAGTGTGAATGTAACAATTGAAGAAAGATCAAAACAATAAATCTACCAAGACATAGGAAAAATTCTCTCACAGAAAAAAGTTTTTACCTAATACACTTGTCAACCTGCATGCTGTAGGAGCTGTTCTGATAAAAAATAGTGTTCTGACACCAAATAGTGGGTTTTTTCTTCCTGTTCTCCAGAATCATCACTGTGGTAAAAAGTATTTCTATTCCAGTGTGCCCACAGGACAAGGATTATAATGAAAGGAATGAATAAAGCCTTGCAATCATTAGTTTGGATGATGCCTCAAAGGTTTTTGAGAGCCAGCAGTCTGAAGACTTTACAGTGAAAAAAATGGGACTGTGTGGCCTAGTGTATAGCCTCTTATGTATTTTGATTTGTTTCCTAATGGTTAGGTAATGTGATGATTGATGGCAGATACTGTGAGGCTTACTCTAGTCTGCAGGGCATCCAGATCCCATTTATATCAGGTGCCCATGTTGTGGAAGTGCAGTACCAAGTGGCATATTACTCTTGTTTTTCTGCTGTACAACTTTAATGATGATTTACTACACAACTCTGAACAGCCAGATTTTAAAACATTTTCATGCAGCTTAAAGAAACATGGAAAAAAAATCGATGGAACTGTGTGAGTGTGCTCAGTTAATTTTTAATTGTGCAATAGAAAAGGTGGTAGAAACAGGCAGATAAAATGTGGTAATGATACAATCAATTCATACATTATATCCATAAAGTCGGTGAGGTTTTAAGTACTTTATTTCTCAGTAGCAGTTCATGAGAAATGTGCATCTGTAATACTTTGTATGGTTGTATGTGTAGATAGCTCAGATTTTATGAGAATATCTGTCGTAGATCGGTGTGGTAGTGTTTATATTGTACAAGATGAGTATCTGTCTCTTTGCTCTATGTGTTTTCTGGTTTAAAATTTGAGTCTAGAAGATGGAAATAATTCTTTCACTGCCTGGGTAAAGTGGTTAGGCAGGCCTGTGGTCCTTTTTGAAGTTTCTAGTTTATTGATGTTCTTATACTAAGACATGTGCCAGGAATCTAAATGCTTTGAGGCTGAACCTGTACAATTGAGAGGATAGCCTTTTAGGAGTTCCAGGAAGGTCAGGTTCTGGAAATAAAACTACACAAATTTTCAGCTAGAGCCAAAACCACAAAATCATTAAACTGATATGATCTTTTTTTTTTTTAATCAATCTCTATGTATTGAGTAAGGACAAGAGGACCTCATACCACTAAATAGATTTGGTTTTTTTAATTGCTCTGAAGTGTTAAGCTCCTGAGCAAAAATACACAAAAGATTATTGAAGGGGGCTTTATAGCATTAAACCAACTTTGAGGTATGTTTTCATTGGTGTTCCAGGGGACTATTAAGGTGTTCTTTAGTGTTTGACTTCTGGAGGGCATTGTGTTAGAAATCCAGCCTTCTTGGAGCTCTTTCAACGACAGGAAAGTGATGATAAAACAGCCTTCAAGCAGCATAATAAATCACCCAACCCTAGCAATAATAGTGCCCATTAGGGACGCTCTTCCCCCCCAACTCCTCTCAGTTTCCAGCTGTACTAATAGAACAGCACATCAAGCAAGGCTGTAAATAAAAGTTACAACCTAATAGGTGGGTGTTGAAGTGGAACGGACAGGAGCTGAGGCATGGAGGCCTTATTACTGCTCATCAGCAATTATAAACAGGATAAAGTGTCTGGGACTTGCACTGATACTGCAAGAGCTAATAGAGGCCGGGAGATGACACTGTACCACGATCAGGTGATGCATGTTGATGGGTTTTTACCACCTCATCTTATTGCCTATTTCTGTGACATGCTGTATTATGTGTTCTGTGCTTCTGTATCTGTCTAGGTGGACAGATTGGTTTCCACTCCCACTGGTTATCTAAGAGCCCTCTCAAAGTGTTTTGATTATTATAAATTAAAATCCTTCTAATGGTAAAGACCATTATAGTCGTACCTGTAAACAGAATTAAGGACTTGCTCTAATTGTATGATTTATTTTGTCTATCACCATTTTCAACTTTAAAAAGTCACTCTCATTCATAAAAAATAGTGGGTATGGTTCACCTGAACTTTCTTTTACACTGATTGCATCCTGTGCATTTTAGACTAAATGATCTACAACCAGTGTGGTTGGAGAATCCAGAGTGATGAGTTTTGGGCCAATATATCAAAAAGTTTGTTAAAAGTCAGCTATAGCTATGGTGATCCTTACTTCTGAATTTTAAAAACTTCAGTGGTTCCTGGGAATGTTTATAAAAGCTTGTTAACACTCAATAATAGGTAATATATTTTTTTAAAAAGTCCTTGATTTTTATATATTACAGTCTAGCACATTTCTTTGCTAGATGTCTAAATCATCTCTTTCCAAAACTGAGGTGAAAAAAATACCTTGAAATTTATCCTGTACTTGCTTTGATCTAAAGAGAAGTTTTGCAGGCATCTTCGTAGTTCATACATTAATCACTCATGCTGTTTACTTCTGAAGATATTTTTTTTTCTGAGTAGTGGGAAAAAATACAGCCTTTGGAAATGAAAAGGTGTGCAGCAGCATGACAGCAAGTCAAAACAGTGACTCCTATCTTTGTCTATTGAGTACAGTCAGGATAAAATAAATAGATTATTTTTCTATCTTATGGTATTAGGACAGGAGTACTTACATCTGCTTGTGTTAAAGTACACTAAACTGAAATGATTGGAAACTTTTCATAGTATTTCTTTGAAATTAACTTTCATACTTACTGGTTTCCAGGTGTACGTTTTCTTTGCATTGTTCATAAAGTGAGAAAGCTAGATAGTCCCAAGGGACAAAAAATGTAATGTACCTGTGAAAGCCTTCTTTCATATGGTGTATCGATGAATTACAGATACTTACAGACAATGTTTGGAAGGTGTTTATAAAGCCTTGATATTTACTCTGCATCAAACAAGAGGCTGGACTAGGTGACCCCTGAAATCCCTTCCAACCTAATTTTTTCAGTGACACTAGCAGAAAATAAATATGATCTGACTGATTAAAGGTATTTAGTTTAACCTCAAGTAACATTCATAGCACTTGATTAGACCTGAGGCCGGCAGGCTCTAAAAGTACAGGCCAGCATTTAGTGCCTCGAAGAGAAGAGCCAGGAGAGAGACTTCTGGACAGGTGGGAGAGTTGGGGTGGTCAGTACAAAGCCAAGAAATGGGAGAAGAGTCCGTGCAGCAGGGTTCTCCGTGACCATGAGCGTGGTAAGTGACCTGTGCTTTGGTAAATGAGGCTCTCCTGTCCTGAAAAAATATATGCTGCTGCCCTCAGCACTTTCTCACCACATTTTTCTATGGTCTGATACGTATTTTTCAGTCTAATTGGTGAAATTGTTGCCAAATACAAAATTGTACATTTTCAAGATCACTGTCTTATAGAATTCAGATGTTACCATCTTTTTACTAGAGTCTTAGGGAATTATGACAAAGGATTTGTCCTCAAGTTCATTGAAAGAGTAAATATTTTATCCTTTATGTATATTTTGCCTAAAATGAAGCAACTTTATCTTCAATACTTTTTAGTGATTTCATGCCATGTTTAGTTTTCAAAACTGTCAGGTTCCCAGTGATCAGTTAAGTGACCTTTGACAATAGTTACTATCAAAGAATATGCGTATATTCAACAGCCCTGAATTCCTTGTTTCATGGCCACAGGCAGCTGGAATAGCTTTAAATAAACCACATCTCCATTAATTTGAAAAGCAAAAAAATTAGGGTTACATGTCTTGCTTTTCCCACCTACAGCCTATCGGAACAGAATTGGGGGAGCTTAGGGTTTGCTTTAATTTTGATTGGGTTTGTCCAATAGCAAGACAGTATGAAGAATGTCGCAAAGACTAGTTGAGATCATTAAGTTTTAAAAACCTGACTCCTGTCAGGCTGAAGAATTGAATTGATTTTATCTCAGCAGTCAACACCCTGATGTCGTCTATACAGATCAAGCAACTTCCTTACTGTATGATTTAGCAAATGAGACACAAATTTTTATAATTTTTAATTTGTTATTTTATTGCACTGGAGAATTTTTTTTAAGAAGTTCAGCATTAAATAACTGGCCTGAAATATATTTGAAAGAAATAGCCACTTCTATTTACTTTTAAAATTATTTTTTTTTTACTATGTTAAAATAGATGTAGTCTGCAGGATGCTAATCCGTGATCCTATTCTTGCTGTACTTTTTGATTTGAGGGCAGAGCCCCAAAGATTTCATCTGACTCTTGGTAAAGGTCTTTATTCTCACTAATTATTTCAGTGAGCATCAGACAGCTTCTAAGAACAAGTTTTCAGTAGTTTCATTTAGATTCTAATTTTCACAAGTGCCTTAAAACTATATGAAGGTAATTTTAGAGTCTCTTGGAAGTATTCTTTAGTCTGTTGAGCATACATGGGGGAAAGTGTATCTTCCTGCAAAGTGAGGAACTTGTTTGCATGACCCGTTGAGTGAACATACAAACTACTTCTTTTTCCTGTTCCTGCTCCAAGTCGTTTTGCATGACATAAACTTCAGGGAATAACTAATGAGTCCAACATCTTGGGGCAAAAGAGTGTTGAAAAAGAGCTGGATGTAAGATACAAGACAGTGCATGTACTGTTGCATCCTCCCAGTTTCACTGGTCTGTTCTACCTCTCCCTTTATGTAGACCTGGTCTTTGGTTCAGGTGAATGTGGAAGCTTCTCAAACACCTCTTTTCCAAATAGTAAGAACTACTCACTAAAAAATCCAGTGTAGACAACAATCAGGTGTACAGGAATTGTCTTCTATGCCAGGATTTGTTGTTTTCCCCCCACAAAAATTGCTAGAAAAAGTAACACAAAATATAAGCTGATTTTTAAGCTTTATTTAAAATAATGGAATCAAAACCAAGTGTACTTTGAAGATAGATTAATGGTACATTTCAGAACCTACTCATAATGGATTCAGTAATATTTTTATCAAAATATAAAAACTCTTATTTTTTTTCCTTGACATTAATCAGTTACAGTCCTTGGAACTGTGGTCTCTCATTGCAAGATTTCTGTTGCTAATGGCATCACTGAGGTTTTGCAGTTAATGACAAATCAGTTTTTTGAAAGATAAACATTGAAAATATGTATTTTTTTCACTGCTAGCAGGCAAGGATTCTTTACAATTCCTGTTCTGAATCTCTCTCTTAGCCTTGGAAAACCCTCATTACACCAATGCGGGGAAGGGTCTACTAAGGAAAACTCAGTGTATGAAAGAAAAATAACAGAGCAACTATTTTCTATGTAGAACTGGTTTTAGGCTATTAGTTTGAAGAATTACCTTCCTAAATACTGTATACCATCTGATTGATGAGGACATAGCTGGAGTATACCACTAGGATTTGGAAGCAGAGCAGCACTGCTTATTTATGCACTCTGGAGCTGACTAGCAAATATGCAATATTTATAGCATTATCTATTCTCGTTAATCCAATATTAGAGAATTTCACAAAGCATAAGAGAGCTCTCAATGAAGTCAGCAAAAACCAAAACTATAATATTGCTGAATACTTTTGAATTTCATTTTATCAGAACCAGTGTGTATTTCTACATACATAATCATATATATAATATGCATGTACTACTACATGCTGTGGAATGGCCAAGATGTTTATATGATTTGCCTTCATAACTTTTCATCATATATATTCCCGTGTTACGGCTTTTTTCTTCCTTCTTGTGTCCATTCTTCCATTTAACTATCTGTGTGTGTGCATTATCCCTTCACTTAATAATCCTATTCTGATTATTCAAACCACTTATGATGTCATTTGTTCTTCAACTTTAACTGTCACCAGTTAACTGTCCCTCTGCTAACCCTAACCCTGTGCTGCTAAAATACATAATTTCATAATGAGAAAAGAAGTTCAAATTGACACCCGTAAAATATTTTTTTGAAAACCATTGAGTCAAGTGCTTTGGCCTTTTTTCCTTTTCTGGCCCTTTTTCCTCTTCTGGCCCGTTTTCCTCTTCTGGCCTTTTCAAGGGTCATTCTTGGTAATAGTCTGAATATGAAGGGCTTGAGATGCTGTTTGTTAGCTATTAAAAAAATTACAGCAACAACCTAAACCAGCTTCCCTTAACATCCTTAGAATAGTATCAGGCTTCTACCCTGCTTCAGTTGGCCCCAGTAATCAAGACAACAGGAATTCAGTCTCGTGCCTGCACACACCAGCAGCACTGCCTGTGTATGATTTTGCTGTTAACAGCTGTTTTTAAACATGTTCTTCAGGTGTTTACCCTTGGAGCATGAGATGAACAGCAGGCCAGGTGCTCTGCAGGACTGTCCAACCTGTTCTCTCTTCACAAACTCATTTGTTGTTGTGGGCTCTTTTGTCCATTGGTGTAAGTCAGGCAAGGAACCCCATTCAACTAGTTATTTAAACTAACAAAATCCTTCTTTCAGTCAGCAGCAATAGAAGTGGCCATTGCCTTAGGAAATGTGTTAACTAATTGAAATGCCCTCAGTTAATCCATCAAAGGAACTGTACGGTACAGGAGGCTGAATACATTTAAATATGTGCTTATTTGAATCAGTTTGGTATATGAGTAAAAATGGTTGAGAAATAAATGAATATTTCTATTAACTAAAGACATGCTGACATCAGAGAGTATGGGGGGAGTCATACAAAAACTTAACCATAAAACAGGTGTAGTATAGGATCCTAAGTATGAAATGAAAACTAATTAGCTTTTTACTTAATTTAACAATTATGAATTTTATTGAGAAGAAAAGATAATAGGCATTTTCACACTTTTTCTAATTATAACTTAGCTAAAATGCATGCAGGAGCCTATGTAGTTCACTATTTGTCATACAGTTTTCAACATGAACTAGATTAGTCTCTTCTGTTTCATTAGAGATGGTAGTTAGTAGCCTCATTAGGTAACACTGCAGTATAGTATACTTCCCTTTTGACAAATGATAATACTGACAATACAGGTTTAGAGGAAAACTAAAAATGTGAAAGATAGGAAGGAATTAGTATCTGATTTTTAAATTTTATTTTCCAGTCCATGAATCTCAGAATTACAGAAAGGCTGAGAGTGGTAGTGACCTCTGGAGACTGGTCCAACCTCCTTGCTCAGAGCAGAATCCCCTAGAGCAGGCTGGGGGCCATGTCCAGTTGGGTTTGGAGTACCTTCGAGAATGGAGCTTCCACAAACCCACCTGGGCAACCTGTGCCAGTGTGGGGTCTCCCCTGCAGTAGAAAAGTGTTTTCTTATGTGCAAGTGGAATGTTACCAAAACTGTATGTATGGTTATGCTCCCACACTTTCCTACTTTCTTGAAATCATATGCCAGCATTAATACACATTCACTCACATATATGCATAAATCTATATATATCTTTATATTTCCTCTTTCCTACAAACACGTGTCATGTATGCCAGTTCTCCTTTTGGAGAAATGAAGCCATTCACTGAGCTCAAAAATACTGCTTACACTCAAAGCAATACATGATAACTCCCTCCTTTTTCTTTTTTTTTTCTTTTCTATTTTTTATTGTTCATTAAATAAAATCCAACACTTCAAGTTATTGTCTATAACAGAATCTTTTTTTGTTAATCTCTATTTTAAAGGAGGAGTGTGAATTTTTTCTGTGAGAGTTTGAAGCGCATCAGTAATCAGTAATTTGGAACGTCTTGCAGCAATTCTTTCAATTATGTATCTCAAACAGCTAGGCTAAAAGTTGTGTGGGTTTTTTATTGGTTGTTTTTACTCATTAGAGCTGGAAACAGCTACTGTTGCATGGTTGTGGTGATGGATGAGAAATAATAACTTACGTAATGCAACTTGTGGGGGTTATTTATAGTCTCCAGTGTGATTTCATGGAGAGCCTCCTGAGGCAAAGCAGCGACTGATGGGATGTGAGTTCTGTAGAGACTATTCCTGTGTGGTCTCTCTATTCCACACTGTTTAGGGACATTGAGTTTTAGTGAAGTTGCTTTTAAACTCTCTGGAGGGGAAATAATAAATCGTTGAAATGGTGATGCTAAGGGCACTGTGATGATACTAGAAAAAATTGTGTGGTTAGATATTACCAAAGGGTTTATGTAAGATTTTTTGAGACATCTGTCTGGAGTGTTTTAAGAAAAACTTAGGTGAATTCACAAAAGAAATAAATTTCTTGTGAGCATGAGTACTTCTGAAGAGGAGCACAGCTTTGAAATGTAGTCATGATTGTGTGAGATGTTCATTTCAATGTAAATACCAGAGTTTCAGAATAACTTTTTCCACAGCACTATACAGCAACAGGGAGGGACTGAAGTGGTCACAGTTGTCAAACTTGGCTCATAAGGTGTTAATCTTGAATTTCTCTCTCTTCTTTAATAGTCAACAAGCAAACGGGTTTTAGAGCAACTATGTTAATTTTAGGTTCATTTGAAATAGAGGAGGTGATTTTAAATGATGATTCTGGTAAATGCGATAGGAAAGATTTGTAAATTTCCTCTAGATGAAATTTCTAATGCATAGTCGACATGCCAGGGAATTAAGTAATCCCTCATCTCTAAGAGTGGAATAATGAAGGGGGAAAAAAATCAAGTAGAAATTGGCAACAAGCTATTGCTCAAACAGTAGTTAGTCCCTGTTACATAGTTATTGTCTGTTACCGTGTAAGTTTCTTTAGGGACAGAGATTTTAACAGCTCAAGCTTCTTTTAAAATAGTTTCAGAGGAGATGGCAGGCTTCATTAAATATTGCTCTTTCTCGTGTTTGCACAGACAGCTGAGATCATAAATGCCAGTCTGTCAGTGTGATGGGTTCTTTATGAAAAGAAAAAAAACCTGAGTGCCTCAAAAGCTGTCGTGAAACCAGAGATTAAATAGATTCATCTTCTTGAAGCAAGCAGCAGCAGAGGAGGGCTCCTCTTTCTCTCACTATTTTCCAGTCTCTTCCATCCTTCCTCCTTCCCCGTTACATTTTCTCAGCCCAGGTCTCTGCTGGACCTAGAGCATCTCACCCTCCCCAAAAAATGGCATGAAAGAGAGTGGAATTCAGCTCAGACACCATTTATTTGAAAAATTTTGAGGGGAGAACATGAGTAATGAAGATGAGAACAGTGAGGAACAAATACGAGTTTCTGTCCATGACATAAGAGTTTTAAGAACACTGCTCTGCTTGTCAATTCCAGACAAGCCTCCAGTTTGTCTTCCTCAGCTGAATTACTTTGTTCTCTCATTTCAAATGGGTTTTTTAAAGAGTCAGCACAATTAGATGAATCTCCATCATCAGATATCAATTAGAAGAATCCTTATTTTTTAACTCTGAAATAAAACTGCAATGAGAGAGTTTCAGTTTCAAACTCTGCTGAGCAGTTTCTTTGTGAAATTTGGGGATCTCATCTTTATTGTTTTTCTTCATTTTTACAGAGAAGTTTTATGATTTTTGACATCTGCAGGTAAAAGGAGAGCATTCTTTTTTTCTCTTAGACTGGGTGTTTGTTGGTTTAGGTGTAATGCTAAAATGCAGACTGGGTGTGGAAAATGTTTCTTAAAAGCAAAGGCAGAAGCAGTTATTGTTGCACTAACCATCCTTCTGAGGAAAGCCACTGTCAGTCACTGGCTGAGAGAATCCTCTTCTCTGTAACCCTTTTTGATTGTTTAAAGGTTCCTGCTGGGAATTTACTCTTGATCCAGGGAAGTTCAGCACTTCAACCTGTTCATAGAGGGTTTTTTCTGCTGCAGTCCACGTAGTAAGGCTGTGTATGGCAATTTCCTTTTGCTATCGGATCTCTGAACTTTATTGTTGAAAGATTCCAGGTGCTGGAAGATTTGTGTTGTGTATTGCTTGTGTCAGTATGGTGGAAGGCAACATGATCTGGAAGAAATGCACACTAGACTGAACCTAAAAGTTCCAAATTTCTGATCTGTGCTTTCTCCTTGATCACTGTACTTGCCCATGAGAAGATATAAGCACCTGTGCTGTTGATCTTGTTTGTAATGAGGATGAGCTGGAGCTCATGTGTTCAAGGCATGGTGCAATCCAGGAGAGTCAGGCTAAGTTTACCTCAGTATTAAAAGTGTTTTAATTTATGGCAGAAACATATGCATTTTAAAAAATGAGATAGCTAAATTTTCACTCCTGTGATATTAACCAACTTATGCTAATATTCAGTTAACCATTACCAATTAACAGGAAGTGTATAATTAAATATTTTAATTCGTAGGACTACTAGCCTGTCTTGGGGTAGCTATTTTTCTCATTAAGGCACATGGTTTCATTAACTGATTAGACACTATTTGACTCATACCATGAATCCCTTATTTGGATTTTGTTATAAGCAGACCACTGTGGTTTTCATCGGCTTAATTCAGAATGCCAGATTTGCTTCTGAGAACTACCAGAATGGTGTATGTTTCCAGAAGCAAAGATGTGTGGGAGGTAACTGTTCCAAAAGCAGTGTATCTATTTCTCTGATTAATGAATAAACTACAAAACATGTAGTTTGCCATCTTTGGCAACAAGGTGGCTGGAATATGTTTTTACTGAACACTTGAGTCATCCAGGTTAGAGTACACAAGCTGCCTTTTGAAGGGGGCATCCTTCACTTAAGGCTAGCCTGGTCTTCTAGGCAGTCTGAAAACAAGTGTCTGTGTGATAGGACTGTTGGTCTTGGAGCATGAGACAGGATCTCTGTTCAGAATGTCAGGCAGTCTGTTCAGAGGATCTTTCCCTCAGATCATCTTCTGCAGAGATTTAAGACAGGACTAGTTGTTCCGTAACTATATTAATTCATGATGCACTATTTTCTTTTTCTTGTCAAGGCTCCTGCACAGCCAAGTATGCAAAGGTGGAGCATGTTATGTACTGAATGTCAGTTTAGACCTAATATATGTATTTTGTGAGGTGTAAGTTTTAATCTATGCCACTACTCAAAAAGGCATCTGTCTTGAGACACATAGCAGATAAAATCATTGCAGCTTAATAAAAACTTATCACCTGTATACTGTGCAGAAAGCAGTTCACTCTACTATGAAATGTGAGATAGAGACTTAGTACTTATTGTGAAGCCAGGCACATTTTCAGCATATCTTAAGAGCAATATGACAGAAATAAAGTAGGCTCCAGTAGTGACGCAAGTTGTGTATTTGTAATGGTGTAACATTGGAGTCCAGCAACTGGAAAAACACTGTGACACAAGGGCTGAAACACAGGTAGGAAATGTGGCTTAGTCTATATCGCATGTGAGTATCCAGGGAAAGTTAACAGAGCATACCCAAGGGAGAAGCTAGCAGGTATTTCTACTCTTACTTCCTTAAGGTGTTTGCTCAAGGAAAGTCACGATGTTGAGAAGCAGGGGATCAGGTAATATAGCTGAAATAACAAGAATATGGACAGTTACCTTTTCCTGCCTGATCCAGGACAGCTACACAAAGTAGACATAAGCACTGGAATCTTAAAATAATGGTACAAACATGTTCAATAGGTTACCATCCTGCCAAAAAGATGTAGTTACCCTGTTATTTATTGGATCAATGTCCTTTCAAAATGGATTTAACTGAACTAATTTTTTTTTCCTTGATCACCATCGTGCACTAGAATGCTGACCAATTGCAATAATGGCTTTCAGCAGCTCCTTGCAGCACTACAAAAAAAATATATAATTTGTAGTATAGTTGGAATTAAATTTGTTTACAGTTCCTATTACAAAGAAACACAGCACTGATTCTGCTGTGCACAGGTTTGGGGAGGGAAAATGTCTTATCTAACCTGTCCTGACTTGGATTGCAGAGCAGCAGATCCACTGAAATCTTCTGCCTTTGACATGCCATAAAAACAAGGCTTGAGCATCCCATGTTCCAGTCAGTAATGTGCATTTCATGTGCTACTCTAGAACCCTGGTCAAGATACTCTCCATTGTAAAAAAAAAAACAACCAAAACAAAAACAAACAAACAAACAAAAAACCCAAAAAACCCCACAAACAAACAAAAGGAGGCACTGCACTACCTGAAGTGAGGCTGTCCTGAACCTCTAACTTCTTAAGGCTTTCTACACACTATTTTCTTATCATCTGGAATTTATAAAGTTATTAATGCAAATAGTATTCTAATTCTTTCAAAATGGCTAAGCATTTGGAATTTATAGGATGTATATACAGATCATGCTTATTTAGTTTGGGTTTATATTGTTAGTGTACACTAATTTACATTTAAATTGTTAGCCATGTGGAAAGAGGGAAGCACAGTATGGTGCTTTCATGTACCGCCTTCAGTCATAAGAGTTATAATTTACATGCTGTGCCTTAAAAATCTCCCTTCTACCCAGGGAGGAAATAGGTTGAACCTGCGTGCACTTGTTTTTCATCAGCAGCATCCTTCAGTTAGTTTGTGTGGGGAGAATGAAGAAGGCGCGCAGGAGAAACTAAATGAGATGACAGATGAAGCCTGCAATTGTTTAGGATGGTGTGTGCTCTACATGTATCTCTGTATGACCCAGCCTTGGCTGGAAGGAAGCTAATCACTTCATTTTATATTTGGTATTGACAACAGGAGGGGTTCTTATAGGGAACAAAGATAATTTGTCCTTTACTTGATGCTCACTTTGGTTGTTAAGAAAACGTGTGTATGCAGTAGGATGGGAAGAATCGCACTGCTTGGTGGTGACCCCAGCTGAAAGCAATATACCTTCAGTCTGCCTAAAGGGATGCCTCAGCAAGGAAGTTCTAATATTTTTCCTAAAATATTTGTTGTGAATACAACAGATTCACAGTCGGAGAGTGAGGCTTCTCCTGTGAAACGGCCACGGCTACTGGATGACAGTAATGACAGGCCTGAAGAAACCAGTCGATCCAAACAGAAGAGTAGACGTCGATGCTTCCAGTGCCAAACAAAACTGGAACTAGTACAGCAGGAACTGGGATCATGTCGCTGTGGTGAGTACTGTTTGTCAGTAGTGTCTGGCTTTCTAATGCAGCTGTGCTCAGATCCATATCAGAGGTGGAAATACAGAGAACACTTGCATTTTTTGTCTTTCAAAGATACTTTCAACAGAACCTGTAGCTTCCACTGGTAGCAAAAAGTTATAATTAGTTGCTGTCTAATTTCCCCTTTAAAATTTTGGCCTTGATATACTGCCTTGTGTCAAGAGATCTCAGATGTTAATGACTTTAGCTTCATAAATCCCTGTAAGGTGGGAGAGCATCACAGCCACTTGATAGGAGAAGAAACACATCAGGAAGTATAAAAAGATCAGAAAGTTTTTACAGGGTGTAAAGGAACATAGGTCAGCATCTACATTCTACATGTTACATTATTATTAAAAACCTTAAACCTAAAAAACTTCTAACTGAAAATATTTTCATTCTCGTGTTAGTTCTTGCTGGGGAAAAACTTGTTGTTCATGATACACTTCAAATCATCTAGCTTGGCTTTACCAAAGTTGATGACACTGTTCAGGCAATTGAATTGAGGACGATATTCCCATGCAGAAATCTAATTTGCAGTTTCATATTAAATGCAAATAATCTTTCTGAAACAATAATTAATGTGACTAGATTCCAGAGATGTTCTCTCCTTCATGAGTTGTGTTCATAACTGGTTTAAATGTGCTCATTAGACCCAGTGATGATGCATGTGGTAGTTTTACCTGCTAATTATTTTTTCATATAATCATGTGTTGAAAGCTTGCATTGTGCTCTCTGACAATACTTGTATCAATACATTTGGAGAAGTTTGTTTTAGTTACTTCACTGTATCTCAGCAGGGGGATAATTTCCAAAGGATTTGCATAGACGATAGGTGCAATTAACATTGCTCCTGTAAAATATAGAGTATTGTGTTAAAAACATTTTCTGGATAGAAGGCATGTCCTCCTGAGCACCAGTGTGAAGAGGAAGGGTTGGGTAAGCTAGTTACAAAGACCCAGTTATTGAATACTGAATACCCAAAACCAAGTGAAGAGAAGCAATAGAAAGCTGCAAAGATTTTATTCTCTTCTTCAGCATCTGTCTGTCTTCAGCCTGTAGAGATTACTGCTGTGTTGTGCTCTTTTGGACATGAGATAGGCTTTGTTTCAGATACTGGAGCACTGCCTAGCATCCATTATCTGTGATGCCACCAAACATGATATCAAAAGCTTGTAATGTTGAAATTCTTGTTACGGAAATCGTGTCAGGACACTTTGAAGTCTCTGGTAACAGTTTTATCAAACTGAAGAGATTCAGAGCTATCAATGACACAGTTTGGTATGACTCTTCCTCCTCAGCATGACAGAGGCAAGAGTTTCTGCTCTTGTTCTGCTCCTGTCATGTTTAGAATGACTGCGGCTGCTCACAGGTACCTGACTGAAATAGAAGAATCCTCCCTAATATTGGGAGCAAGACAGTAAAAAGGTTTGGGGAGTATTAGAGAAAAGATTGCTTAGCCATTATGCTATATCAATAATCTTTCCTGCATTCTGCAATATTGGAGCTATGTAAGAGCAATGAAGTTGAAAGCAACTCTTAAGAAGTCCTTTTATCAATCAGTAGTGTTTTTAAAATTATAAAATAAGACCTGCCTTTTTTTTTCTTGTAAACTGGATTATAGATATATCTGGTTGGTTCCTCTCAGGTTTTCTTGAAGTGGTTCCATAATTCGATACTGTTCCAATATAAATGTTGTAGGAATTATTCTTTAAATTGTTTCTACTGGATATGTATAGCTTTATGGAAATATTTCTGTTAAAGTTCATAAAATGTCTAAATAAAACATGAACATGAAAAAAAATTCTGGGTCCCTCAGCAATAAGTGACAAAATTAAAATCTGCATTCGTATATTACATCCTATATAGTTTAAAGTTTGTAATACAAACATTTATATTCCACACATTTAATGGGAGAAGTAGAAGGCAGGAGTCTATTTCTATGTTTACAACAGAGCTGAAAAAAACTAGAGATCTTTGGTTTATCTGTGCAGTTATAAGGTTTCATTAACACTCTATACAGTAAGTGTGTGTTATCTATAATGAAATGCTCTCGTGATGTGAATGTAGGCATACACTATGCTACTTACTTTTAATAGTCATATTAATAAGAAGCAAACAAAACTCTGCCACTGAGCAACACAGGTCACCTCATCTTCACATCACCTGGCTGTTGATATCAGCACGTGGCTGTTGTCATTTTTTAAAGATGCTGCCTTAGAAACTGTTCTCAGCAACTTGCCCTGCTATCTGTAAAATTAGATTGCTTTAGGTCATGAGTGACAAACCAGATCAAAAACCCTGGGGAGGAGGTGATGGGAAATGGAACAGAATAAATATGTTAAATTCTCATTCGTTTAAAATATTTCTTAGATCCATATGTGATCAGGTTATCCTTTTTTGTCGCAACGTGAAGCACAGGTTATGATGTGTGTTCATGGAGGTGGTGAGATATAATCAACTGGTGTAAAATAAGCACATACATTCTTCAAAAGTAGTGGTCAAGGTGGAACATTGTTTGATCTGCACTTTGAACCGCTGCTGTTAAATTCTTGTCATCTTAATCCTTAACTGAAGCAATGGGAAAAAAATGTGGGCAAAAAACTCTCAACTTCAAACATTAAAAAAAATTCTGATAGTCAGGGTTAATGAAAAGACAGACATCATCTTCAGAATGACAAATATATGTGTTTGCTTGGATTTAAAAAGAAAAAGGATTTACCACATACAAATGCTCCAAAGCTGTATCTGAAACACTGTTGTTAAAATCCAAATTAACGCCACAGAACAGCAATTTTATTGTTTGCTGTTACACATCTTCTTGTCCTAATGTTAAAAGTACTGGAAATCATCTCCTTTTTTGATGATTGTCCTGGTAACTCTTCCAGTGAGATTTTTAGCGAGACGTAGTGGAAAGAAAAGTGTGTACATACAGGACAATGTTTTAATGTAGACATACTTGCAATTTTTGATCCACCTAACTGGGAGACAGCCTTTTTGAAAAGGGAACAGAGAGAGTGGGCTGCTGCTTTACACCAATTCGGAGATTTTTGAGAGACTGTTATATTGGCTTTACTGTCTCCTGTAAGACCTGTCCAGAGAGAGGTGATGCTGCTGAGCTTGTTCCCTTGACACTACATGGAATTTTAGACAGATTTGACAAAGCTGCAGGGCTCTGCTGTGAAGAAAAACAGTTCACTACTGAGAAGGGAGTTCCAGCAATTCAAACACAACATTTTTCAGATATAGAAAGATTTGTTTGTTTTCATACATGCAGACTCTCAAGATCTTTTTTCATTCTTCTTCCGCTCTGTTCAAGTTATTAACTGCTGACATGAAATTCACATCTCATAAATAATGCTTAAGAGCCATTGCTATATAAATTGAATGTGTTATGAATTGTGATGGGCCTTTTTGTAGCATACTATGCCTGGAGCAGGAAGAACAGAGGATGTCATTTTCATTAATTTCTAATGAGGTGCCAATTAAAGCTAAGGAAGGAACTCAGAAGGGAAGAGTCACAGAGTTCCCCTGAATCCTGTACCCTGGGGCTGTCAAATGAGTGTGCTGCCAAGCCTCCTCTGAAAGTTCCATTAAATTACAAACTCATCCAAAGCACACACAGACAAATTCAGCTTCCCTTTGATCTTCAAAAGAGCAATTTGTAAGACGAGTTCTGAGCCTTTTCACACAGCAAACTGGGAGAAGTGATAGGAATTGTTAATTGCTGATGCACTTTGCAAGCTTCGGTGAGAAAGAGAAATTTTTAAATTAATTCTCATTTTGTGCCTCTGACTGGATAACCTTTATATCAACATTACTAACTAGCACAAAATCAGCTTCCCGTGAAACATTTCTAGGTGACAGTACAGTAGGTATGTTCTCCAGACAGCAATGTTTTCTAGTTTGGGGTGGATGGACCTTTCAATAGTATAGTGTGTTACGATGGATAATGATTGTATTTAAATAAGGTGTTTATTTAATATTAGATGTAGGAGGCAGTTTTATCATCAAAGAATTGCAGCAATTTTGTTCTTCAAGTTACACTCCGTTACAGTATTTCTGTAAGCAGTCCAAAATCAATTGCCTGTGATCCTTGATCTGAAAATTAAGTTGTTGTCTCAGTGGGGTGATAACCAGGGTGGTTACCACAGACTTGCTTCAAAACTAGGGGCAGGGAATTTGTGAGTGAAAGTAGCTATATGACACAGAGTTCTGGAAATGTATTTTGGAAAAAGGCAGGTTGGTAATTTGCAAATTGCTAGGCCTGTTCTTAATTACTTGACCAGATGTACATTACTATTAAATAAAGTTGTGTACAGTTTTAAAAGGCACTGAGCCTGTAAACTTTTAATCCAGAGAAATTATTTGCACAGAAAGGATAGCTTAATTTTATGGCAGAGTCTTAGTATTTTACAGCAAAAAGTGGTTCTGGTACCACTTGCTGTGTAAAGCCAACACACAGAAGTCTGTAGTGGTCTTTCTGTTAGAATTGCATGGGAGATACAAAGATATTCTAGATGATCAGTAAAGGAATTTCACATCTGTCACGTTAGATCCACTTCTAGTCAGCAATCAAAGAAAAATTAGTATAGTGTGCCAGCTCTGCAGCAGAATTGTTTACTGTTTGTAGGCCACATCCTAATGGGCATCTCTGTACTTCAGGTTCCACCTGTCCAGAACTTCTTGGCAGTCAGTGGGCTGGTGAGAAAAATGGGCCCAGAAAGTTAGCCTAGCTTTAGCTTCCAGTAGAGTGCCATTGAGGGAGGTTGCCCTTTAGTTTGTGTGCTTCTGAGATAGGAATCTTGGGGAGTTTTGTGTTCTTTGGCCAGAGTAGATGCTTAATAGAATGGGAAGATGTTGAAACCTTCCAGTTTGATCACATTTAAAAAATAATTGCTCAGTTGTGGTTCATTCTCATCAAACAGTTTTTAGCCATATTTCTTGCCTGTGTGGAGAGGAAAGATTTTCTTGGAGTTTTCCTGGCCTAGGTTGTGTTGTAACAAGTTACAATTTCCCAGAATGCGGATTGACTTAACAGTTGTGTATTCGCTGCTGCTCTTGAGCGGGACTCTGCAGTGAGTACTAACCTCAGGCATGGGTGAAGGCAAAATGTGGTGTTTTGCAATTTTAATTTGATGTTGGCAAGTACTGATGTTTGTCTGTTTTTTGATTTGAAGGGATGCTTGCTCACAAGTGACCTCCACAGCAGTAAAACTTTGAACCAGGAAACAAGAGTCTTAAGTTAGCCTGTTAGCTGGAGTGCTGCCTCGTGCTGCTGAACACATGGAATTGAGAGTGTAGCACATTGTTGAGGCCCGCCATAGACTGCTCCTTAATAAGGGCATAAATTTCCTTCCTAGTTACTGTGCTTATTTTTCCACCTCCTTGTTTTTAGTTTATTTCTGTATAAATTTGAATAACCTGTTGAAATTCTTTTCTTGGTACTACTGTTGGTTTACTTCTGTTTTGATCTTCTGCTAGCCAGAGGGTAAGAGGCAGAAAAGAACAGACTCCTGTCAAGCACTGAACATTTCTATTAGCCAGCAGAAACAAAATGGTTCCACACAACAGGGACTGTACCTGTTTTACAGATAACTGACAGCGAGGCTCACTGTGATTCAGTTATCAAAAAAGTGGAAGCAAAACAGCTGCAGATTCTTAAATTGTATAATAGAGCTGCTGGTTCATAAACACAGGAGATGAGGCACTTGTTTGGATAGTGCCAAAATAATTTTGGAATGATTTAATTTACTCAGTTAATTTAGAATAATCTTCAGAAAGACAGGAAGAAAGAAACAAACTTCAGTAGATAAGCCACTGCATCTTTGTACAAAGTCGTCCAACATATGTTAGACTAATGTTTCTCTTAAAACTTGGTAAAATATTAAATCATGGTTCCATTTCCATGGAATCTATTTCTGTCGAGGAGAATTTGTAATGGTGCTGGTAAATTCACTTTCTAGATGGATAAGGTTTATCTGGAATAAACCAAAATGGCTTCAGGGCGCGATTATGTATTGGTGTAACAGATGTGCTTCCATTGATTAAAATGAAATACACTGCTTCTGGAGATTATGAGTCAACCAGTTCAGTAAGAAGTATTGAAAGAAAAACAAATCTTATTAGTAAGTGGTTATGTACTACAATTCTGGCCAGTCTTACTGTTAGCCTTGAAGATGTACCATATTCAGTTCCTCTGTTGTGTGTTCTAAGAGACTTGCTCCCAGAATAGTACTTTTGCTTCAGCCATATCAGTAATGGCTAGCATCTTAGCTTATGTTGCTGCAAGTATTAAAAAAACCCACTACAACCGAAAATCCATTGAAGTTTGAATTTGAACTCCAAAGGTTATTTTGTTTTGCTTTATTTTAGGAAGATGTTATTCCAAAACTCTAATTTAAAGTAATAGGGAATTGGAGCTGTTAACTAATGTTGGTCATTCTGAGTAATACGTATTCTGAAAATACTGGAAATTTTACAGTTAAAAGTAGCTGACTGATCGGTGCAGCATGAGTTCCAAGGGTAGGACCCAGAAAAGTGCTTTAGCGTCTACGTTTTAGAAAAGCTGTCCACAATTTTAAAAGTGTAAATGGAGTTCATGCTCTGCTTATAATTAGGAATCATGAAATATCTTTTGAAGATGCTCCAGTATATTCCCCTAGCTTGTTCAGTTAATGTGGGTTTCTTACAGCATGTGCTCATTTTTATTTCTTTCACTTCCTTGCTTCCTGAGGTTTGGCAGTGTTGATTTAGTACTGTATACCGAGCCTATTACCTTCCTGTGGTCCCAGTCAGTGACTTAAATGGGTCAGTTGGTCTCTTAAGTCCCCAGATTCTCCTTCAATAAACAAATTAGCATATTTCTTTTAAAAACAAAACAAAAAGCAGTTTTATTTTGACACTACTGATGTGATATGTCCTTCAGTATATAACCTTCAGGGGGGTTTTACATGGAAACTGCAGTGTGAGGTAAAAAATAAGCATTTTGTTGCTTACCACATTATGTCTCTTCTTTCCTACCCACCTGTACTGTGGTTACAGAAGAACAAACTGTATGCTTACAGTAAAAGATGATACAGTTTTAAATTGCCTTGTATGCACAAGTGACGCATGGCCTAGAGAACCTGAACATAAAAATCTATCTGGGACTACCTTATTTCTAATTTCATCTCTTTCAACACCTTTAGAGAAGTCATTTGCTCAGTCTTTGAGTTGGTTTTTCTCATCAGAAAAATGAAGATAATAGACATCTATCTGCCAGATGTTAAAGGAAACATTTTTGAAGGTTAAAGTACTCTACCTTTTCTAATCAAAGTTCTTTCTTTACAGTGTTCTTATTTATCCAGAGTCTCACAGGCATTTCTTACAGCTTCACCAGGACTGTGCACACAGAAAGCTTCTGCTGGTCAGCCAGAGGCTGCAGCAGTCTGGTCTCAAAAGGAAAGATACGTCCCCCTCAAAGCAAATCAAAGGTTTTTGTCTATATGTTAACAAATAGCTATGCACCAAAGTACTTGTTTTACTAATGTGCTTGATATTTGAGGTAGACAGAGAAGGCCTAAAAATATGCCATAATAATCTGACAAATTCTGAAGGAACATTACTGGATAATTCAACTGACCATGAAGTAAGGCTTAGGTAGGGAGGAATGATGCCCAGTGAATTTTGTTGGTGAAAAGTCTAAATTGTTCACAGGAAGAAGTGGGGAAAGAACATAACAATTGCTGCATAAGAACTGGGAGAAGAAAAAGGATGTTTAAAGGAATTGTCAGAATTTACTTAAAAAGTCAGGGTTCTTTCCAGGAATTGGAGTATTTTTCCCTTACAAAATAAATACATATTAGCTAAAGGAAAATGCCACATGTGGTCCTAAATTACATAATTCAGGTATAAGAAGGTAGGTAGTGAGACCTGAGACTACTTGGTTCGTTACTAGCTTGCTGTGGATGTTCTAAGGAAATTGGATGGACACTCTAAGGAAATGGCATAAAGATTTGTATGCATCTGTTTTCACAAAAGTAAAAAGAATAATACTAGTCTGTGTCAGGGCCTTTTAATATTAAATATGTCTGTCTTCGGAAGAGAGTTTCAAGAGCTGAAAAACTGTATTTATGGATATTCACTGAGGAGTATTCAGTAAGTTTTTTTAAGTAATATGTTTATTTAACTGTATCTTATATGTATTGAAATGAAAATAGTTACTCAGAGAGGTGTTCGCAGCTGTCAAACATTCCTGAGTGGCTGAAAGTTTTGCAAGTATATGCACAGCTAGTGCACAACTGGAGGGTCCTGCCATATTCTGCACAAGCAGGAGCAAGGAATGTTATATTAAGTCCACACAAAAAAAAAAAAAAAGGAAGAGTGGAAGTGTACATTGCTCTAAGCATTTGTTTTTCTTTATGGTATAAATAGGGCTTCTGAATGGAGCTCTATTTTCCTGTGGTTAGAACAAGAATTAACTCTTGACATAGATTGCAAGAGGCTACAGGAATAGAAGACTCATGTGGCGCAGAACGTGTAATCTAAGCGACCCCGCACGTAAGGTGTAAATAGGGAATGAAGACATAAAATACCTGTTATTTAGGTTTAAAAGAAACAGGGCTGCTTCTCTCCAGTGATTTGGCCAGCAAGCCTAGCTGTTGTCAGACTGGAGATCAATATGGTGCAACCTCTAGAAAGCTACTGAAACCCAAGGCATAAATAGTACAGCTCAGGAAATATACTGAAGGTCAAACCTGGAATCATATTCAGCATGTGATGAAGTCAAAATACATGCAGGATCCAGGAGAGCTGTTAGAATTAATACAACGTACAAGTACTGTATGTTGTATAGACCCTTTCATTATTCATTCCAGTTCTTTATTAGAAGTCTTGCATTTTCATTGGGCTAAACAGAATTATACACATACATTATTGAATCACTCAGTATTGCTTGCTGTTTTAATTAAGTTACTGGGTACACTTCAGCTTTTAATTAAATCCTCAGCTTCGGGGAGAGGTGCATTTGCTCAGGTGGGCTTGGTGTAGAGAATTCTAGAAGTATTAATGCTCATGTAGCTCTTTTGAAAGTGTTAAACACAGGACATCAGTCCCTGCACTGATGCTGTGGTGACTCAGTCATCCACCCTCCCTTTCTCAGGACACGTTGTTTAAGATTTCACACTTCTCAAATCTAAATAAGCTGTGCAGGAAAAAAATGTTTATGTGCTGGTATAGCCTATGGAAAAATCTAATTTTACAGTACTACTAGCATTTACTATGGTGTTACCTATTAACATGTTTTACCTCTACTTTATTATCTGCCTAGTCCTGTACACTAGGAGGCCTTTTTGGCATAATTCTGCTTTTTAACTGTATATTCTGTTCTTTGGATTCATTCTTCCACATCCCACAGGATATAACCTTGTGAAACTAGGAATGATATAGGGGGTGTATTATTATTTGTGTGTTCCTGGTCCTGAAATGTGGCAATGAGTGTTTTTTTTACAAATGAAGCAGTGATACTAATTCCACTTTAATACATGATTGCAAGATCACACAGTTACTCAAAAAAGGAAACTCTTTTCACCTACCTCAAGTGTAAACTTTTCATTTTGACCCTAGCTTTTCATCTCCCTCAAGTTAGTCAGTCATTGGTGTTCACTGTCTGGCATCTCTGTTGATGCTGTAAGTTCTTGGGAGCAATTTCTTTAAAAATTCTTTTGTTAAATTAAACACTAATTGGTTTTGGTTGTTTTGTCTATTTTTTCCTGTCTTTATGCTTGAAAAATTGCACAAGCCTTTTGGTGAAAAATGTTTCCTTCAGTTATATTGACAGATTACATGACAAATTAAAATGCTAATTTCTGGGAAGTTGCATCTGTTACCATAGATGAACCGGGATCAGAGCTCAGTTCTATAGACGTTTCACAAGAGCAGTAACCCAGCATTTGTTCTTAGCTGGTGAGTCAGCTTGTGGTGTAACAAGTACTGCTTGTGCCCAGCTGCTGTGGATTGCAACTCAGACGAGAAATTGAGGACAGTGTATAAGATGGGAAGGGGAGCCTACAGATCAAATGTGTAGGTCAGTGACCGCTGAGGTTTAAGCAGTTCAGAAGTGAGTATGGATTGCATGGTGTATCTGTAGGAGTAATCAACCTAAATTGCTCTGTTAAGTCTGTCCCCAGTAGATATTGGCCTTAACTCACAAGTCTGTAGTGGGGTGAAGAAGTTGTGATTTAGAATTATTTACTTATGTGTGCATGAGTTCTGTACAGCAAGAAAAATATTTGGTCCAAATCAAAAGTTTTAACCACCATTTTTTTTCTAGTACATGACATAACTGAGATACAATCCTGATTGAGACCTGCAGTATTCAGTCAGACCTGACCCACAGCAAAATGACTTTGATTCTTTGAAGATTCTTTGAAATTCAGAAATAATCTGAAAACCTCAGTTCTATTCCTGAACAAGCTCTCTGATGTGGAGAGCTGTGGAGTTAGTATCTCCTAGAACAAAAGTAGTACTTGAGTCTAGAAGAGTGCCATATCTTAATTTTTCCCACTCTAAATACACTGTCTTTAAAGAAACAGGAGGAAACTTTCTTTTGAGTTCTTGTTCTTAGTTCCAAAGTTAAGGAATAGAGTAGTGTCTTATGTAGAACCTCCTTAGGAATTGTTAATTCAAAAACAACCCCCCAAAAAACAGCGTGTGGTCTGTCTTCAAGTGATATAAATTCTCTGTTCAAAATTTATGTCACATTTAATGTAAAAAAAAATAGTTTGACAGCTTTCTGTGCAAGTAATAAGATAAATAGGAAAGTATATTTGAAATTAGCACAAATTGGGATAAAACGTAGTTTGTTTGCAGAGACTCTACAGTGTAAAACTGCATCTCTTGTGTGCTCCCTAAAGCAGCTTCCCAGGCTTATGATCTTAAAGAAAATAGACAGAAGACACTTTGAAACACAGGTTATACATGACTAAACTTGGAAATACAGTCTTTTCCTTGCAGTCTAAGGAATTTTTGCAGAATCTTTAACCATACCTGTCCAGTGGCTGTAACAGTATTAAGATTATGTCCTCTCTCTTTTGTATACAGTTTCTTCCATTCATTTCTCGGGCAGTTCTTTTCACAAATAGCTTTTTTTTATTTCTAATGTAAATGCATATGTATTGCTTTACCCTCTTTGTGGCAGACAAAAAAAATAAAGGAAGAAAGGGAAAAAAAATGTTCGTTCCCCTCTTTACTCCCAAGCATAAACCCAGTAGTAGAAATACAAAATGAATCTGTAGCATCTCATGAGCACCCTGAGTCTCAGATATAAAATTTTATGTAGCATCAGAGAGACCACAGAGCTGCGTGCTTCCACCATGAAACCTGAGATTATCGCTGACTGAAGAGCAGGATGGAAGTCCCAAGTTTCACATCCAGTTCCAGGGACAGATTGGCAGAGTAAACAAAACATTCTGAAGTGTCTTATGCCACCTCTTTCCTTTTCTCTCTGATTCAGTTATTGATCATTTTGGTAGTCAGGAGTAGCAACGATCTATATAAAGAAGGAAATGTTGAAAGGTAAGTTGCAGTGATCATAGCAAATGGTTAGAAAAATAAGTTAATAGGAGAAGTACTGTTCTCTCTGCTGTATGGTTTGTGAATCTTTTGCAGCTGTGCTCTTTGTGAAGGAATGTGGAACTGAACTGCCTTGAGAGCAATGTTTAAGGTAATGTGCATTGATATATAGAGACTTCTAACTTGGAGCACTTAGAGGTTAATATTCCCCACCTAATCATCTTGGATTGGAAATGATAGAATGGACTGCCTGAAGCTATGTTTTGTGGAGTTTTAATAAATACATCTATGTGGTTAAAAAGCTTCACCATAATGTGGCTTACTCCCCTTGGAAATGAAGGACAACCAAGATTCCCAAACAAGTTATTCTGAACTCCTTTAGCACTTAATCAAAGTCCATGACAACTTGCAAAACTGGGAAAGGGAAAGAGTTTAGCTCACTTATTTCTAAAAGTTTGTTGTTTAGCTTAGTGGGGTTTGGTTTGGTTTGATAGAAAATGTCAGTAAAACTGAAACTTCCTTGAGGTGTGAAATGAAAGCTGACAATGCCAGTGCAGAACATTCCTCATAAAAGAGAAGAGGTAATTAGAGCACATGCTAGAAGGAGAATTATACAAGATATCAGCAAGCTAGAATATATTTATATTGCAAAACAGCAGTGCATGTAAGCTGCACTGGACGTTTTGCTAGTCTGGACGATAGTGCTCTTTCACGTCCTTCCATTACTGCATGTTCTTTTTGCACAATCTGCAGAACACTAGGGGAGCAAGATGGATTATACTGAAAACCAGAGAGCAAGTGTTTTCTGAGTTACTCTATGTGCAAGCCTTTAGGATCTTGCTTTGTATCTTGGTAGTTATTTGTTCTACTCTTCCATTTATTTCTTACCTCTTTCATGTCTTTAAGAAAAGAATATTTCCCTCCCACACTTTTTAAAAAATAGCTTTATTGTTAGTATAATTTGCAACATATTAAATTCTTTTTTTCCAATTGAAGGGATGGGGGAGATGCATAAATGTTGGTTTGGGGATTACTAGACACCTTCAGAGAATGATGTCCAGTTATTCTCAACAGTGCTGCAGCAGCATGTATGGCGGCATGAGCTAATCTCCTCTGCTGGCTAATCTGCCTGGCGTGGCTGTGCTGTGTGATACCCTGTAGATATGTTCATCTTTGAAAGAGATGTTCAAATTTGTTCTTGCACAGAAATCTGCTTATAGATTCAGACATACCTTGTTAGATTATGTATCTTTGGTAGAGAATTTTTACAGCATCTTCAACTCTTAAGTTACAAGATGTTTTTCAGTTCTGTTTGAACATCTGTTGATTAGAATTTCAAATTTGCAAGAGAAGTAAAATATCTTGTGAAGAATGTAAAGAAGTCAAAGGACACAGCTCAGAATTCTGCACAGGATTATCTCTGTGTCATTATTAAGACTGCTTTAAAATAGGGTTTGTATAGGGCCCTATGCTAACAGGTTGTTTATTAAATAAAATTTGAAAATGGTGTAAGCTGCAAATTTTGACAGTTTTGAACTTCTGACTTTTGCCTTGGGAATGGAAATGATAAATACCAATACGAGTGGGCAGGTAAGCTGATTTTGAAGTACCAGAATCTCTGATTTTTATGGTAATATTGACTACACTTTCTTTTACCTACTAGTGGGAGTTTCTTTGAAGGAATCAAGAGGAGTCACTGTAGTATAGAAAACTAAACCTTCAGAGCAGTTAGTGCATGCAATGAAAACATAAATGTCTAGTATGAATAATTAAGATGATTGATGGTACTTGGCAATGAAGGGCTTTGTCTTTTCCTGTCAGCAGTGATACTTGAATGGCTTAGCTTTCGGAAGCACAAAAATGTACCTCTACATACGTGAGGTTCAGTTTTCTTTGGTAGATGGAGCTGCCGAATTATCCATGTGACACATGCGCTGTGTAGCAGAGTCCAAATATGCTCCCTATACTTCAAAAACAAAAGTATGAATATACTAAATATCAGAGTAATTGTGGCAGCAGACAGCAACTTTTTAGGTAACATATATGAAGATGTTTCCAACAGAGATGCTTTTAAATGCTTTATAGTCACTTTGTAAATGTGTAAGCTGTGTAAATCTTTAATAAGTTTGTTTGGCACTTTCACCACTTTTCAAACCATGCACTCAAACCAATCTGTCTTCTTTTAGCAGCTTTCTGAATGTCTTATCAATGAGATCAGGACCAGAATCTCTGGGTGGGAGAAAAAGGAGTTTCCTTTCTGTCACAATGCTATTCACATAATAGGGATCATTATATTTATTATATCTTTTATGTAACAGTGGGAAGTTCTCCAGCAGTACATTAGCAAAGTCTGGAACCTCCATGCCTGGCCAAGGACATCCACTAGAGTAGTCCCACCAGTGTGCTGTGCTTCTCCACTGGTAGCTTGCAGTAAGCCAATTGCTAGGCATTTGTGCCACATTCCAAAAAGTCTGACTACTTTCTGTTGAGTTAACAAAAAGAAAGAAATTCAAATAAAATCAAGGGCCCACAAAAATTACAATCTGACTTTTGTGTTGTGGATTAATATGCTATTTAGTTAATTTTTTTCTGAATATTCACTTATCATTTTATTGGTATTTAAGTTGCTTACTGATTTTAGAATTTAAAAACAAAAACTTAAAAATTAAGTGTAGGTTTGAGTTGAAACATTTGCTTATTGTCATTCCATCCTCCCATCTAACTAGTGTTCTTGAATGTAGCAATGAAGAATATGCCATCATTTTTCATCATCACCCATGCACAGGAAACTGTAGGTCTGTGATATTCTCTGGTCTTGCATATGGGAGACTATATTGTTTTATGTCCTCTCCAACTGCCCTTTCCCAGGAGGTTCCTCAGGAATGATGAAAGCAACTTCACAGCTTCTTGTATGCAATCTTGAGCTTCCTTTGAATGACTCCTCCATAAGGCAGAGATAGTGCATTGCTTTATGGCTTCAGCCATTTGTGCTCTGATGATGAAATGGAAGTGAATTTTTGATGATGTATTGTGAAGTAGTTTCTGGGGTGCTCAGAGGAGCTCAGATGTTTTGAGGCACTACATAATGTTTTTCCAAGATGTTTGCCTTGGAGACCTGAGGAGTAGGTGATTCATAGTTTACTTCTAATATCAGAAAACAACAATTGCAGTGCAGTGAGATTTATTATTACATTTACTAGATTGAAATCTTCTATGCTTGGAGTGGAAGTCTGGCATGGTTTTGGTTGATGACTTGGGTAAACGAACTTTAGTTGGCAGATGGATTCCCTTTTCCAGTGCTCTTTCCCCTAGCAGAACATTATTTATTTTGTGTTTTAGTTATAGTGTGCTAAAAGAAGCATTTCTCAGTAAATTCCTGTAGAGGAGACAACCTGTATTTGATACCGTCCCATAATGAACTTAACAGCAAATGCACTACAGGAGTTCATTTATCTAACTTACTTTATAACTATAAAAACAGAGTTCTCAGGAGAAAATGTTTCACTTCTAAATGTGGATTGGCTTTAAGGATCAAAATACAAGTACATATATTGGTCTTCTGCCCCAGAATACACAAGTTAATAACGGAACTGTTGTAAAAACTGATGGCATTGATGTGACATCAGGCATTTGTGCACACACAGACCACAGAATGTCCTTTCTGATTTCCAAAGCAATGAAGAAGTAAGGAGTGAATATAGCAGTAATAACTTCATTGAATATATCCACTCTGAACTAATGAAAAAATGTCCAGAACTACTGTCACTCAATTAGCTACTATATAACAGTGTTTAAAAGTCCTTTAAATTTCAAATAAAACATACAAAAATACAAGTTCCAATCCTTGAAGTGACGTAGGCGTTTGAAGCAATGAGACTAAAGATCTGAATTCTCTTTTTGGAAATGGAGCTTCCAGAAGATCAGCATTGCTAATTCAAAAAGAATAAACCCCCTTCCTTAAGATCAGCCAATATATGCAAAACTATTTTAGTAACATTCAAAATGTGCTTGGGTATTCTTTCACTAGGTACTGTCTGTTCTAATTAGCAGTACATATTTAAATATGTAGATATTAATAACAGGTTTAGATTATTTAGTTGCTGAAATTAGAAATGCTGTTCCCATACTCTGGGAAAATGAAAATCACCTGTCATTTTTTTGTGGACAGTTATGGAAATTCTGCATAAAAAACACTTGACTAAGAGAAAATAAATAATGTATCACATGGAATAAATGTAGTACACACTACAGATTTTCCTATGTGAAAACATGCTCTAAAAAAAACTAAAAGGTGTTCAAAAAAGAAATAAACATACATCAAAGGACAGAATAGATTGTATTGGGGGTGGCAATGTAGAAAGAAATATCATGAAGCTCTGCTGGTCTGCAAGAGACAAGAGGCTTTGTAGAAGGTGAGAAGATGGGGCAATTGAAAGGTCATTTTCAAAAGTGATAAATCATATTGTATATGTACCTTTTTACTAAATTTATAGAACTGTCAAAAGGGTCTTGCTGAAGCAATGTAGAAGATTGTATAAATTTTCAAGGTCTCTTTTAGATAGTATTAGATGGCATTTCTACATATACTTGGAAAGGATCTGTAAAACCATCAGGATTTAAAAAACAGTTTTTACATATAAAGGACTGAGATGCCTCCTGCCCAGTCCATATCTGCAGGGTTTCGTGCATCTACTTCTTGCACATTCATTGCAGATAAGCTGATGAACTTCATTTTTGAGCTCATCTAGTTAGGTGTTTATGTATTCTTGTACCTGCAGTGGACATTGATTCAGCAATTTGAAATTTTATTTCAAGAAGTAAGGGAAGCCTTCAGACCATGTGAGAAAGAATTGAGTGAAATGCCTGTTCAGTACTGAACCTACAGTCCAAGGATGTTTTCATTTTAACAATCAGACTTTGAATTTTTGGCACCTCAGGAAAGGTATTTGTCACATTTGAGTGTGGTATGACCCAGACTGAGATGGGAGGCAATGATCACAAGGGGCAAGATACATATCAATTCAATCTGCATGCTTCCATCCATATTTCTGAATTGTATATACCAATACAGAAAACTTGCCTTTCTTGCTTTGTTCCTAGAACTGAGTTTCAAAGCCAGCCACAGATAATAGTCATGTCTTTTCACAGCCTGATGCTACTGAAACAAAGAGCAATGATAAATCCAGTTTTCTTGTTCTTTTTTTTTTTTAATAATTCCATATGTGATACTTTTTTCCCTCTCTGTTTTTTTAACAATCACCCTAATATAAAGGTAGCCTGTTGTTCTCTCCTGCAGTTGACGTTTTATAGTCCAGGAACTTGAAATACATGTATTTTTATATAAATATATATGTGTGTGTGTGTGTGTGTGTGTGTATATGCGCAAACAATTATTCACTCACTCATTTTTATCCTTTTCCATCTCTCCAATACCACAGTTTTGTGGGTTTGGTATCTTTTGAGCATTCGAGGAGCAGCAGTAATGTAAAGCACTCAAGTAAGAGGCAGTATGTTGCCCTTTGTACCATCAGACAGTAAAAATATCACAACATAGAGGCAATACCATACTTTGTTTTGTTTGCAGTGGGCTGCATGAGCCCTCTAACTGTGTGACTGTTTTCCCTCTTGTATCATCTTAATACTACTTATTGCTAGTTAACATTACTTTTGGAAGTAGGAAATTTGAAGCAATTTCTTTACTGTTACAAAGTGTTATGGACAAAAAAGAAAAAAGCTGATTTCCTTTGTAGGCTAGAAAGTGGTAGCTCTGGAAGATGCCCTCCTCACCTGCAGGAAAAAAGTATTGACATGTTTCTAAGTCACATGCTCCCTGGAAAGCTGGATAACATTGACTAGCTTTAGACAAAGAGAAAATAACCTACATCTTTTCAGCTACAGAGCAAGATGATGTGGCATGACATGGCCCTGTGTCAAATGCCTGTTTCCCCCTGTGGTTAGTGTCAGAATGGTTCACGAAGAGAAGCTTCTGAAAACTGGAACAGTGAAGGAGCAGTGAACTCTCCTGCAGTCGCTGCCAGTGTTGGCAGTGAGGAGGAAGAAAGGTGCCTAAATTTAACAGTTCTGACTTAAATATCTGCTTGGAAGTTCAACCTAGAGTACCATAGGCATGAATTTTAGAAATGACAACCAACTCCGCTTAAAAGTAGACATGATTTCAGTGAAGATGATCAAAACCCAAAAGCATTAGCTTTGTTACTATCTGTGTATACCTAACTTAGATGATTTTGGAGGCTTCCTCTGTAAGAAGAGAGGATGACAAAAAACCCCCACAAATCTGATATGACTTGAGCTTTGGTACTGTGTTGATAAATGATCAGCAAAATGCAGTAAATGATCAAATATTTATTAATACCCTGTAAGGAAGGCAAGTAAAAACTTTAAGGTGGCATTAATTTTTGAGAACTGAGTAATCCCCTGGTGGGTGGGGATCCTTCACTTCTGACTGAGGTAAGATTCCACCACTGAAGCCAAGTCCCTAACTGTATCTTTTGTTTCCCTCTCCACGGCAGGTTACGTGTTCTGTATGTTACATCGCCTGCCCGAACAACATGACTGCACGTTTGACCACATGGGGCGTGGGCGTGAGGAAGCCATTATGAAAATGGTGAAACTGGATCGGAAAGTAGGGAGATCTTGCCAACGCATTGGCGAAGGATGTTCCTGAGTGCAAGACTGCAACCAAATGCTGTTCTCTTAGTTCACTAATGTTAGCCTTATTTAGGACAAAGTCAGCCAGACACCTTGTACTAGGCAAGTTTCAGACTACAGCCAATCAGTTTCCTTTCTTTAGCCAACCGTCCTGGTACTGTAGTTTAGGGGTTGATGGTGGTTGAAATTGATTTCTGGCTGGTTACTAAGGTGCCTGCTAGCCACCGTATAAAAATAAAACATGGAGAAATATTATTTTTGAGTATGGCTAGTGGATTTAAACAAAGCGAGAAAAATCCAAAGGCTTCTGTTATTGCTGGAGTCACTCTAAAAGCCTTATGCTGGAAACATTCCAGCTGCAGAGTTAAAACAAATAGTTGTATAGAAGCTGGTGTAAAAGTTTGCTATGCACATGGCTTTCAGACAAACTGTTTAATGTGCAGCCTTTCACCTCTTCACTGCTAGTGAATCCTGAGGAGGTGAAATACTACTAAGAGCAGCAACCGCAGCTGCTTAAGCCCAGAAGACCTGACTGGTCACTCGTGCCTTCATTGCGTGTGGCTTTTGAGTTAGGCAGTGTCACCAGCATCAGGGATTCTGTTGGGGTAGGAACACCTTTCTGGTTCTTCCCAGGAAGCCAAAAAGAAAGGGGGACAGAGATTCTTATGAAAAATTTTTATATGTATCTTACTATAAAGAACCTATCAGGGTTTTGGGGTTTTTTCTTTTTTTTTTTTTTTTCTTTCTTCTCTGTTAAATTATGATCTCACTTTAAAGCCAGCTCCATCCTGGAGCAGTAAATGGTGCATACTTTTTACATGGCATCCACAGAGATTCTACGCGTTGTGTGAACAGGTTCCACGTACCTTGAGCAGTGCAGCCATTCCCACCGGCCGAAACCTGATTGGCTCTTGTTTGCCTTTTGCTAAGTGCAGGTATCTGATAATTGATCAAATAAGGCTAATTCACAGCACAGTAGCCATGGCTGGATTCTACAGACTGACTTTCTGTAGCTAGACTTATATATTGGGGAAAAAAAGGACATTTTGTAGCAAACGGAATTCAGTAACAGTATTGGGGAACAACCTGTAAAACACCCTTTTCCAGAATGAGTTTGTGTTCCTCACGTCCAGAGTGTCAATGAGATAATCAAATGGGCTCTACCAGCCCTCCTTCTATGCAGCTGAACGCTCTCAAGAAAATCTCTGCCCGCAAAGCAAGTATAGCAAGTGGATGTGAAAAGCATTACATGGAGTAGAATGTTCTGGATATGGTTAGACCTATGGTTCTGTATTACGGTGTGTCACATTGAGCTGAGCCGAATTGCACCAGTTTTGTCAGTTTGGAAACAAAATGCAGACTTCATAATCGGGCTGTCTCCTGCTGCACATGGGGTTTTTGCAAGTAAAAAGGATCTGTACCGATGTCGCCCTGCTTAATCCTGAATGAATTTAACTTCTCAGTCTACTAGTAAGTTATTAACAAGTGGGTAAATTTGTAAGAAAACCTGAGGGAAGGAAAGACTGTCTCATCTTCAAATACTGGGCAGATCTAAAACATCGAGGGGGTGAAGTGACATGTCACTTGAAAAACCCCTGTGTTTTGGGAGTGAGCTTGTATGAGTCATCCTCCATTCTACTTGTTACAGGTAATTAACTCATTATAGGCCAAATTATATTGTTACTTTGGTAGCCAGTTAGGAACTTTAACAAGGAGACAACTAATTAAAAAAAGATTATAAATATATATATATATGTGTCTCTCCAGACAGACAGCATCTGACTGTATTAGCATTAACCATCAGAAGTGTCCCATCATCATAAATGCAAGCTATCCAAAAGGCAAGCTGTTTTTTTTTCTCGTTGTTGTTATTCAAGAATATGAAACCAGCAGCAGAATCTTCTGAACTGTGCTGCATTTTCAGGAAATGGTCCTGGTGAGAGGGATTGTCCAAGAATATTATTTACATTTGCTTTGAGGAGTTAAAATAACATGAATTTTGGCGGCTGCTGTGATACGCACTTTCTTTTCATACAAAATCCTATCCTAGCATTCGATGGGCATTCTGATTGATACACAAGACTTTTCTGCATTAATACTGAAGATGCTATTTTGTTCCTCCTTAATATTCTCTTTAATCTCATTACAAGTGCACAGATGGTTTCAAGGTGGCTCTTGAGAGAACACTAAAAGTTTATGTGAATTATGGACAATGTTCACTTTAAGCAAGAAGTTGGGGAGGGGGTTGTTCCTTTGCAGTATCTGTTCTGTGAAGTTTGTTAAACGTAAAGAAAGCTTAAGTTCTTGTATCTTAAATGAAGATCTTATTTAACCCTTTTGTGTTCTAGATTTACTTACACATGTAGCCTAGAGCTCAGTTTTAGTTTAACATTGTGAAAATATTAAAAGAACCTTGTAACTTTATTCTTTTTCCTCATGCTAAAAAAAAAATTAAACCAATCAGATTAAAGTTTGAATTCCTTTCTGCCTATTCCAACAGGTCATGCTATTTTGCACCACTTCTGCTGTAAATTTATGTAAGAAATATAAATGGAGAAAATACCAACATTAGGTCAGTAACTTCAAGCTGAATTTACAATTGGGGAAGGTGGACAGGATTTTCTGCTGGCTTGAAAGGGAAGGAGAGTGTACCTGCTGGGTTTTAGTGGTTTGTTTTATAAGCAAATCTACTATAGCCAATGTGGTCCATTTAACTTTGAGGTTAGATACAGTAGCCAAGTGAATAAGTTGTGCATACTCTATACATCGAATGCATATTGTACGCTGTATCATTGGCATTAAAATCTCTTAAATATTCTTTCATGCACTTTGACAACTTCACCTAGAATAGCTGTATTCCTGATGGATAAATAGAGGAATAACTATTGTTTCTTAATCATTTAGATGCTAGAAACACAAGGCTAATTAAAAAAACAATTTAGTGTATTAGAGGGAGAGAGAATATAGAAATAATTATTTAAAAACAATTTTGAAAATTATTTGGAATTGAAATTATGCCTGATTCATGGGACACATACATGCATTTTTTTTCTCAAATTCATGGAGTACTTTCAATTATAAAACTCTTCATGATTCTTGAACAAGATGACTGTGTTCTAGTAAAGGTAAGTTACATAAAACAGCTCTGCCTTTTCATCAAGTTTCAAACCTACAACTGATTGTGAGCCAGGGCTTCAAGGATAAACAAGAATTGCCCGTGAAGGTTGCTGTGCCAGAGCCTGTCGTTAATTGCAGACATTTCTGTTTTGAAGCAGCTCAGTGTCTTGAATGAGCATCAGTGTAACTGTAACATGAGGTACCTGAGAACAGGAGCTACTCTTCAGTAGTGCACAGGCAACACCCTGAAAAGAGTCCTGGTGCAATTGTAGCAGTCCAAAAGTAATATTAACTGCTTTTATCTACTCAATGGAAAGTGATAAATACATTCAAAACTTGAATTTTGCATGACTTTTCTTTTGGCTAAATTGTAATCCCCTGGCCTAGTGAATACAATGTCCTCTTTATATTTAGTTTTGTACTCTCTGTGGTGGTCAGTTCATTCTGCCATCAGCAATTCCTTCTGTGATTATGCTGCAACTTAGGTATAAATCTCTAGGAGATAAAAGCACTTTTTTGTTATCTTACAATGATTATTTCAGTACAGAGACACACTGGGAAGGAAAACTGATACTAACGGAGTCATAAAAATACAGATTTTATAATAGACTCCAAGCAATGTGCCAGTGGAATATCTGACAGCACCTGTCCTCGCAATTGATGTGCAGACAGTTAAGTGCCCAGACAAATGAATTAACGTTCTCTTTGTTGTATTGTAGTTACTGAAATTGTCAGTCATCAGAGGAACAGCAAAGAGAAGGTCTAATCAAAGTAATCCCTTAATGTAACAATGAGCTTGTAGCCAATTCATGGTGGAAATAAGTTTGTGTTCTCCTGGAAACTTTTATACCTAGAAAACAAATGGAAACATTTAAGATCACACTATTTAAAATGAACTGTATTTACTGGCAACAGATGGTTTATTTCATTACTCAAATACCTGATTAGAATTCTGCACACAGAACAAAAATAATATAAACATTAGTAAGCTGTGGTCCAACTCAAAAACTGTTGTGGCAGGAGCTGCTGTGTAAGGATACAATTCTAGTGGACCCAGTTAATAATCTAATGCTTAGTTAAGACTGTGTCTGTACACACTTTACTGCACAAAGGACCACGGTGCAAAAAGAGTGCATAAGATTAAATTGTTCAAAAGTATTTACAGTGTACGCTTTACATGGTAAACTTTTGCAATAGTGGGCTTTATTTCTCACTGTCAGCAGCTGTTTTGGGACAGCAAACTTTGCTGCTGGTGGGAAGAGCCACTTCTGAAAGACATCAGTGAGAAGGACTCTCTTCCTAGTCTTCATTCATTTTTCCTTTTTGTTGGGGCAGTCAGCATGTGCAGCTGGGCATTTGAAAGTAGTTCTGCTTGAATGTTCCTCTTTTTGGCTTTTCAGTACTCCCCACAGGAAAAAAAAAACATCAACTTTGTTGTTCTTACAAGTCCCTGCATGTCAGTCTGGGTGGATTAAAATATAGATGTTGGTATATAGAAGTGATAACCTCCTTGTATTTTACTGCAGTGTCAGGCTATTTCTTCAGTTAACTGAAACATAATGCAGACACAATTTACCTGTTCTGGATGTTGAGCTATGGGGATTTTGAACTGCAGTTCTGTGATATTGTTCAAACACACCTTCCCATAAACTCTGGACACCTCATCTTCCAATCTGAAGTTAGTCAGGAGGAAAGAAGGCATAAAAGCAGAGGGTGCCAAGTGCTTAGTGATCACATCCACCTTCCTCTTCTATTCAGCTCAGATCATAAAACAGTAAAGAGGCAGATAATTACTTGCCAAACAGCACCAACTTTTTTGACTTGGTAATACAGAAAACTATTTTGCTTTATCTTTGTGAATATACCTGTGTCTGAGTCCAGTCTGCAACATGTTATATGCAAAGAAATTAAATGGGACCGTCATAATTAGAAAACGTTTTTGATGGATTATTTAGTAATAACTACATATTTTACTAATGGACCTTCCTATTTTGCAATATGCTGCTATTTTCTTTAGAAGAAAAACAAGCAGAACTTTATAAGACTAACTGTAAATGATTTCAAATTCAGTACATGCATCTGAAGCATTAGGAAAAGATTACTGAAATTATATATAGTTTTTAAAGATGATGATAACTGCATCCTCTAACAAAAGGGTTTTGTTCTTCAGATAGTAGCAAGTGTTGATGGCAATAGTTTAAGCATAAGCAGAATGTTCCTTTCTGCTGGGTTTGTGCAAAGCCTAACGTGCAGTAGGATGCTGTGAGTTAATAACTTGTAGCACGGTGCAGTGACTGTGTAAGTAATGAGAATAAAATTATAGAGACCTACTCTTGTCTGTTGGCTCTCCCTTCACACAAAAGGACAGATGACACCCACTGATTCCTTGCTGCTTAGTCCCCTCAAGTCTTTTCTGAGTTGCAGAAGACACTTCCTCTACTAGCATGCTCAGGGAGGATGGAAAACCGCATTCAAACTAGAGGATTTTTAGAAAAAAAAAGTTGACATCTGTGAAAGTGAAGTGTTGAAGTCATACTCTACATCAGAGGTGCAACACCAGAAGGAGCTTTCTTTAGGGTTCTCAGAAGGAACACTTGAAAATGTTGGGGTGATTTTTTCCTCCTAGATTGTTCAGGGGCTCTTAGCCTTAAAAAATCCTAAAAAAAAAGAAAGAAAAAAAAAGGCACAGCATTGTATCATCCCTTGAAAGAGGCCTGCATGATCAGCACTGCTGTATTATGCAAGCTAAATGAAAGGTTCATTGTTAGCTCCTGAAACATTTAGTCTCATCTCTCAGCTTTTCAAAGGAGCAAATAAATGCAAGACTCTTAGAGGAAGGAGAAAAGAGTCTGAGCTAGAGTTAAGCTAAATTCATTCTTCATTCCAGCAGTAATTTGTCTTCTCCCCCTCACCTTCTCCTGCAGTGCTTATATACACTTGGTTTAGATTCCTGAAAGCTTCAGCTACCCCAGTTTCTGGAGGCATCTTTTAACATACTACATTTAGCAGCAGCATGAGGAAGATGATGAGCTCCAATAAGTTAAAGTTAATTGCTGTGGCCATCACAACTGTTCTTGTCCACAGTAGAGTGCTAAGAAGATGGCTGCCTAAAAATGTTTTAGCTCATCCACCCATATCAGCTTTGCATGAATCCTGCTCATTTGGATAGTCTGTCATGTGCTAGAGGTGTAACCTTTATTCTGTCTGCAAGCAGACTTTTTACCCTTGGTTACACCTTCCCCCTCCACCCCCCAATATTTCTCTAGGTGGAAATACTCATCAGACAAGCAGCGCTTACAGCTATACAGCTATTTTCAAGTCACACTGCATACCACTTGTTTTCTCTTTTTGACTGATTGGTCTCAGGTCTTCTCAAAAATAATTCTTCCAAATGGATCTTTCCATACACGGACACATAAACACACACAAATCCCCTGGGATATCATATGGCTGTAGCAGAATTATGCTGCTGGACTAAAACCAGCTTTCACTTCCTGCACACCCACACACATATTATCAGTCCTTGTCTGGCTTGTCTTCTGGGGAGATGTAGCTTGTCCCCATATCTCAATTTGCCTGTTTAATAGTAGGTGTAGTTTAATCATTATTAACTGCTAGAGACTTAGTCTTGGAACTACCATTATGTCCATTTGCAATTCCACTGAAAACACCCCCCTAACAGCTGAGAGGTTTGAGTGACTGCACACAGTTGGGTTACTGATCTTTCTCAGTAGCGTGTGTCACGCTGTCCCAGGGGCACAGAACTCTGAAGGGTGAAGGGAAGTGTGTGTGTGTGTAGGATCAGCTCAGTCATGCTGACTGTATTTCAGCTGCTACCTCAATAGCAATACTTTGCCTCTGCTTGAGGCAGCAAGTCCTATGTGCTGTTTGAAACTTTAACCTGTTGGCCTGTTCTAGTACCTATGCAGGCCTTGATTTCTCTATTTGCTGTGATTTTCATAGGCTTTCTCCATCATCCCTTTTGCAAAATCTCCCTCATTAACTATAATGCCCACTTCCACATCAAATTGTCATGTTGAGAGGCAGAGTCTGTGTGAAGACAACATAACAGTAGAGATGACCACATCTAAAGGTACTGAGGCTTGTATTGCTGGTAGCTGTTTCCATCTGTAATGAAAATGTTAATTTTGAAGTGTTAAATGACTGCTGCTGTTTAGTATATGAAACTCCTAGAGATGTCTTAATACGCTGTAGCAAATAACATTAAGGCTGAGTTCTACTTCCAATTTAAATCCCTTCTCCCTTTCTCTTAACTGTCTTGTGGACTTTCTCAATATGAGGAACCTTAGGGATAGTTTGATACTGCAGCCACTGGAGTTATGTGGGCAGTGTTTAATACCACCTCTGCAAGTATCAAATACCCATCCAGGCCAAGAATAAAAAACTCCCTTTGTTCTGCCTTTAATTGTTCCTTTCCATTAAGCCAGTCTTAACCCAATGTTGTTATTCTGTGGATAAAATATTAAGCTATCACTCATTTGCCAAGTAGTGCTAAACATCAATCACAGTGATTGATTTAAGATTATTAGCATGTGGTTGATACTGTGGGTTTGTTTAGTTTCTTTACATCAAGCTTCATGAAGACAGTTCTCCACTGTTAAAAGCTACTGAAAGAGGCAGATTCTATAGACACAGAAACCATGGGTCAAGTAGACCAAAGTCAAACTTGTTACGTGAATCAGAAGCAGTTCCTTGCCTTTGCTGATCTCCGTCTGGATGATAAAGGTAAAGCCAACTCCGCTGCCTCGGCTGCATGCACGTGCCAGTTGTCCATGGGCTCAGCAGCTGGGGTGGTGCCTCCGCTCTCCCAAGCCCTGGAAGATCTCAGGAGTCACAGAACCTATCCATGAGTCCCTGAAGGCAATCAAGTTGTATATTATACCTGCTCTTTCTAACCATGTTTGTTGTGTGAAACAATAAAATTGTTTATGAAGAGATAAAAGTATTAAACAAGACAGTGCTGATCTGTGATTGAATTATGCATTGTGGGGTGGCTTTCTTTTACCAGCCTTTGGCTGGTAGCAGAAAGGTAGGTAAGAAAATTCAACAAGCCTATGGAACTTAAATCATTCCATAGGAACTGAAAAAAAATGTTAGGCCCTATACAGTCTGAATGCATCCAGCAAGGCAGAAAGATTAATGCCTTTATTTCACACCAGCCCTGATTCAGTCACTTAACATCAACGCAGATCAGTTTTCCTCAGCCAACATTCAGCATCTTTCTAGAGTAAAGGCAAGGAGGATCAATCATTTTGAGAGAAGTCTGCAGATAAAACATATCAGAGTTAAATATCTACTATAAAAATTCCACAATTTTGTGTAAAATGTACCAAAATAGAATTCTGATGTGGAAATGCATTTCAAATACAACATTACATTTCTGTTTTCTCAGAAAGCTCCATGGAGTCGAGATTGGGGCATTAACAGCAGAAAGAACAAAAGGTAATAGGCTTTCTGCACCATATAATTCTTCATGGTAAGACAGTCTGACCCTTGCTGTTCTTACTATTTATGGATTTCTTGGTGTAATTTTCTGTTTGAGAGAGCTTAACTGTGAACTACAGTTTGTGGATACTGTGTAATTCCATTACTAGATAACAGCTACTCCAGAGCATATGAGAAGAAGGAAAGCATTAAGTCTTAAAATGTCTAATTTTCATCCTTTATTTTAGAGCATATGGCTAAGGGGTTGATTGCCTAAATATAGAAAAACAGAGAAATCTAAAATAGCAAATTCTTCCAAGGAACCTGTGTAAACTCTTCCTGCACAGAATTCATCGGGATGTTAGTCAAGAGCTACCAGGTAAATAGTCTTCAATTTAAGAAAACCTCAGTGATGAAGTGACTTTCTCACTTCAGCCAGGGGACACATTCCTTGTGCCGTGCTTCTGTTACATACAAATTATTCGGTCTGCTATCTGTGGCTGCTGGGGCCCTGTCTGTGCCAGCAGAGCCAGGCAAATAAAAGTACAAGCTTTGCACGCCAACTCTTGCAGTCCATGAAGGTGGCTGAACTTCAAAGGTTTGCAACAGATAATGGGTTTACATGATGCTGTTCTAACCATCTTTTGTTTTACTTCTCTGCTGGCACATAGGCCTTATCAAGAAGCATAACAACTTCCTTTGTATTGGTGAAAAGCCAAGCAACTAAGACTTAGTCAAACACCACACAACCCCTCCCCCCAAAAAAAAATAAAAAAGATCTTTCCTTCTCGAGAATATGAAACACAGTCACATTCTTCAAGTTGCAACCAGCCTACGATGCTCACAGGACAGTCTCACACAGGCATTAGTTCATCACAGATGACAGCCTTCCCCTGCAAGCAGTTCAGCAATTAGTTCATGTAATTTGGCAAAGAGAGAGAAGTAATACTGGGCTCTAAAGCTCTCACTTATCCCAAATTTATTTGATTGTGGTAGCCAGCTCTGAGTTACAGTCCACAGCCACCCACATAAAAGAATCAAGCTCCATTTCTATGTTTGTCCATACTGTGTCAAACCAGTGAGAGAGACATCATCCCCAGCGTGACTGGCACACAAGCTCCTCATCACGCCGAAGTCACAGGCAGTATCAAGAAGTTCAGAGTTGCCAGGCCAGGCCGAGACCTGTGCACCAGTCCCTCTGCAGAGAAAAAGGTACAAACCCCTGCTACTGTGAAGTCACTGTGACATTTCCTGCACTATCTGTGGTAGATAGGCAGGACAGAAGGGCAGTGATGTGTAAGATAATACTGGCAGTACAGCGTTGGTGCACTGCTGGAGTTAGTGAGGCATCTCCTGTATTAGTTCCATGCTCTGCCCCTACACCACTTGGCCATGGTCTGCCTGCACTCTGCAGACCCTCTCTTCCAGCAACAGAAAGGGCTTAAGATCTCCTCTGCAATAACATCCACCCACTTTCTCTCCTCGGACAAGTGGCAGATCAGCACTGTGGCAAATGCTTGACTGAAAGCCTTGACTGAAAGAGAAAGGACAAAAAGTAGGAGTCCCAATACTACTTCAGACTGTTGAAGGCCATGATGAAACCTTCCCTCTCCCCATCCTTCAATTCTTGTTTCAGGTCCTGAAGATGTGTCAAGTGAAGGTCAGTGAAGGGACACCCACGCTCCACACAAGGCTCCTTCTTAGATCCCCCCAAAGTTGCATGGTGTCCTGGTATTTGATGGTTCTGGAAAGTTTGGTGGGGGTGGAATGGGATGCAAAACTTAGGTGGAATGTCCTCCTGGCATGCAACAAGGGAAGTTGCTTTGTTTTCTAAAATTAGCATCAACCAGCCTCCATTTGGTGAACTGACAGTGCCTATTTTATCATCTTGGACTCAGAGCTTCCTGCAGAAGCAAGTTTTAGTCATTGACCCAACCTCTGGCTAAAAGACCAGTGTTCCTCAGGAACAGAAACTGTAAATCTCTGCCACATTTCATTCTGAGTCCTGCATCAGTGATTGCACAACGTCAAGATCCAACATAAAGTATCTGGCTCCATGCTGAACTAATTTCACAAGAAATGAAAAACAAATAGATACAGAAGATTACTGAAAGAACAGGTCAATAGCCAAGGTGACTGGGCTACACTAGTCTGACTTCTTACAAGCCATTCAAGTTTCCTGAGGTTAGCTGGAGTACTGTTCTTCCCTTTCTCACACTAAGAGGGTGTTTGATTTTGCTTGTAAGGTGGTAAATGTGTCCTTCCTCCCGAAGGTATTTGCCCTTTGGGAAAGGGATCGAAGCATGCAATCCTATTTGTAAAGCACTGAAATACATGCAGAAAAGTGTTATATGCAGACTATTAAGAGACTCTGTCAGTATTAATTTCAGAATGGCCTGTGTGTAGGAGAAAATAAAGTAAGTGTGTGATCCTAAATATAAATAAAATCAGTCCTGAAGGAGAACATGAAAAATGTAAACCCAGAACCTGAAGGTTAGGGTTTAAAAGACTTTCTTTTCATTTATGTTTTAGCAGCCTTGGAAGTAGAAATTCTCCCCCATCTCAGATGGCTACCTCTCCTACAGATCAGGTCTTTGGTAGCACTTCAATTTCACATCTGTATTTATCTAGTGATCAGTGAACAAAATTTATTGAACTGCCACATTTAGGAGCAAAGAACTAAAGCGGAGAATTAAGAGATCAAATAACTGTGAAAACCTGTGGTATGTGGCTGAAATGAAAGTAGTTCCTAAATAAACTAGCAGGTCCTGCAGTTTGACCATTAAGATTCATCCATCTTCCACTGGTATTTAATGAAAACCTCTCTAGGAATGCTGTGGCATTGCTCAAGCTGGCTTGCAAACCTGGCCAGCTGTTTGGGCTGTACTTGTGTTAGGGCTGTACTTATCTACAGCAAGTCTGGTTGAATCCTTGCCACCAATCCAGACCTGTGGGTCCTGGGCACATCCAGTGCTGAGATCTCCTGTCTGTACAGGCAGTATCAACACACTATCACAGTACAACAAAACAGCAGCAGCAACACTGACCAAACTTCATAAAAATCTTGTGTTATTTCTTATATTTGGCAGCTATACTGTGCCCACCCTTGCCCTTCTGAGCTTCACGCCCCACTCTCTGCTTTGGCATAAAGACCCTTTCCTCTTGAAAACTGGACAAGGTCTTTTCTGCTCTAAGATCACCAGGCCACGCTGGCCAGCAGCTGCTAAGCTCTGTTGTTATCTTTGCTTTTAAAGCACTCTGGACAACCACAATGCTGCACAAAACATACCCATTTATTTAGCCAAATGCCATTAGCCTTGCCTATTACATTGATGCAGCCAAACTGACAATTTTATTGATCCAGGTAGCCTGTTCCATGTCTCCTCTTCATTATTTTTCATTTGTCCAATTAAAGTAAAAGGAAAGAAGAAAAATAGGCTGTGACAGGACCCTGAATCAGCTGGAGTATTCATGTGGAACTACTCCCCACCTTTTCTTTCAAATGAGCACATCAAAGTACACCAACAAGCTCTCAATCTCTAAACCAGGAGATGTTCTAGTTTATTAGGCTCTAAAATAAGCCCTCTCTTCAAATAGATAAAAAACTGAGATGTGCTTGGTAGGGCAGCCAGTAAAAAGAGTTTCAGAGCAAATTCTCCCTTTCTTATCTCTCTGTCCTTGTGGAAAGGGAGAGGGACTCTCTCTTCTGTTGGAGTTTCCCTAGCCATGTTATTGCTCTTTCCTGCTAAAGGTTTTCTAACTAAGAAGAATAGCTTTTGTTGCTGATGTTGTTCCAAGAGAAAGTACAGGTGGTTCCAACGGTACAGACAAGCAGGCAGCTCTTCCTCACTGCTACACTGCTACAATACACCTCATCAGAAACAAAGGGGATGAAACTAAGCAGCTGTACCCTTTGCTGCATGAGACCTGCATCTGGTACCACTTCCATCTACTAAAAAAGAAATAAATAAAAAAACAAGAACAGTGTACAAGAACTGGTACAGCTCAGCTGATGTGCCCAACCTGCATTACTACAGTATACCCAAGATAATGAATTTTCTGCAGCCAAGGGTAACTAAAAAGTCATTTAGCATAAACAGAAGATCTGGGAACAGTGAGCTTGCTTAATTTAATTCAGAGTGTTAAACCCGGATTCTTGTTGTCAGATTTGATGCACAACTTAAAAATAAGCCATGAAGAGCTATGAAGACAATATTCTTCCTTTTGCAAAGAAATAGCTAGACAGAAGGCAGCTGCCAATAAGGTAGCACTTAGTCATGTAAATAATCTTCCATAACCTCCATTTCTTGATGTCAACAAATGACAGTAACAGAGAAACTGAGATAACAGCAGGTCTGCATGAGCCCAGAGGTAACGCTGGGTCTCCAGTGATGGACAGTTGAGCAGTTGGACAGATGGCCTTAAAACCTGGGCAGTGGCTTGGCTCATTCTGAATGGCTGCTCTTTACTGTACAATGTAAATGGTATGTGTTGACTACACTGTGCAGGAATTAGAGGGAGATGGTTTGCATAACAGCTCTGTTGTTTTGTTTGTTTGTTTTTAAATGAGATGTGTAAACCTGTAATCCAAATGTTTTTAAAAAGCTCTCCCTTTTTATAGCTTCCTTTCCCATCTGCCAACATGTTTTATATCTGCATGCTTTGAGAATTTTCATGATTGTTGCATGCAATAGCTTCAACAGCAATTGTGGGGTTGTTTGATGTTTATAGATATATTCAATTAGTTAGCATGGGAATGGCTTTGGTTCCTAATTTGTTCCATTTCTGTTTTCTCCAATACATTTCCACTGAGGTCAGAATTCCAGAAGTCCAGAGTCAAACTGCACAAGCCAGTCAATGTCAGATGCTGAACCCAAACAGATGAAACAAAACTGCTTATTGAATAACAAAAATAGATTTTTTTTATTATTATTATTAATTACAGCTATGCAGCACTCCTCTATCTCTCTTATCTCCCCACCATCCAAATAGGACATCTGAGATGGTGTATGTTGGCTAGGCTCTTTTCTCTCATTTAGAATCATTTCACAGCTTTGTAAAACAGGCATCAAGCAGGCAAAAAAATTACCCAGAAGGTTCCCTATTCAAAGGCAAGTTTAGTTACAATGGTTAATCTTGGGCCCCCACCCTCTGTCTCTCAAGCAATTCTGTCATTCAAGGTACAGGTGAGAAATCAATGTAATTAGTACATATTTCCCAGCGGTAGCTGAACTGACCTACCTTGTACATGCCATTTTTCCTCCTTGATCCAAGAGCATAGCAGCATCTTAGATTCAGCAGCATAAAGGGAAGATCAAGTCAATTAGTGGCAAGAGGAAAAAAGAGCAGTTCCTCTTGCATGTAAGAAAGGGAGAGCAAGGACTGCACAGATTAGGTGGCTCATTACATTCTTTTTCATCTTAGATTTTAAAAGGCAGCAAAAATGCTAAAATATCATCAGAAATATTTGCTGTGACTCTGCAGTCAAGTCAGTCTAAATGCAACAAAGAAGTATTAGAAATCCCACACGAAGCCCAGGTGCCCAACAATTCCTGATCAGAGAACTGAAAAGCTTCACGTGGCATTTAGAATGCCACAGGCATCAGAGATCTGCCCTTTGGAGATGATACAAGGCATCAGAACATCTCATTATCCTTTACACTAGAAAAATCCAAACATTCACTCTACTACTGAAATTTTAGTGCTAGATGTAGCCTCAGTTGCAAAGGGCCCCAGTCACAAGTGATTTGTTCTTTCAGAAAGGAAACCTTGAATACAAAGAACACTCTTCTTCTGCTGAGTTTCCTACACAGAAGTAAACAAAGCCCAATCCTTTTCACACAGGAAAATCATCAAGTGTGTGGATTAAACACAGATTAATCACTATCCCTCTGAGCACACTGTCAACACTGCGCATTTCTTTGGCACGAAAAAACCCAATCATTTCCAAATGAAATTGCTGCCTCCATCCTGAATGGAACTGAAAGTGATTGGGTTAATATGGTGTACCCTGGATTACGGCTTGTCCAATGAGCAACAGTAGCCAAGGCCTCATATGCTCTCAACCCATTGCAAATGCAAAGTAAAATGACTTCCACATGGTTTAAGTTAAAATCTTGTACTAAACTACCATTTATCACCAGCACTTCAGTAATATTTCACATGCATTCTTCTCCTCTTGCAAACACAGTCCTTCACACACATACTACCTCAAACATTTGTTATCATAGGAATGTAGATTTAGGGAGGCAGCACTGAAGTTGTTTACATGGAAATTTGAACAGGCCATGCAGAATAAGAATCTCAGTGCCTTGGGAAGTTTTTAACTGCAGCATAAACCAAATGCAATTTTCATGTAGTGCATGAATGATGGCACTTCCAGAAGGACAACATCCCCGTTATCACAGCAAAGTGCTGTCTGCCCTTGAAGGGAGAGGAATGCCAGCTCCTCCATCAAAGGACTACACTCCTTGCAGCACAAGCTTTTCCCTTAGCATTCTCTTACCTAAGAACTGACCAGAGTTGAACCTGTATTACCTCACAAAAGTTAGCAGAATCACAGTCTGTGGCAGCCAGCCAGCAGGCCAAACAAAGCACTACTCGGATCTCTGTAGTCTTTTTAACAGCTCTGGCTGATTGCCTTTCAGCTGGATCCTCAAATCCAGTGACATCTTCAAAGAGACCAACAGCTGCAAGATCTTGCACTGCTTATGACAGCAGACTGGCACTAAAATGGCTGTGAAATCTCACTGCATCAGGAAGTGACACAGATATTACAGACCAACAGGGAGATGTGTCCTGGAATGTGCAAACAAGGCACACAAAAGGAATACACATTTGCCGATGTTAAACGGCAGTCACCCAAAGTGTCACCCCTCTTTTCCTTTACCTGTGCAAAAACAGCTTTCTGTAAGGTCACTAGGCAGGAAGAGAACAAAACAACAGCCAGTGTTTCTAAGTCATCCTGACTTAATTCATTCAAAGCACAGCTTCATGTTTATATCATGTCCATTATCCTTGGGTTGGAAGACATCTCCCTAGACCACAAAGTCTTTGGGATTCTAGATTAAAGCCAGGGATAACACGGCAGAAAGCAAGGAACATAGACTTCACAAGAGGAATTTCCTAAGCACGCACGTTTCACACAATGCACACAGAGATTCGCTGCCCAAGATTCATGAACCTCAGCTCTCCAACACGCAGCCACCTAAGCCCAGTGACAACGCTAAGGAAGAGCATGAAGAGCCAGACCTGTACAAAGCTTTCAGCAGATACATGTTCTGCCCACTGCACTGCCTGTAGCCACTGAGGCACAACTTGGCAGCAATATTTGCCAGCAGCAAATGGTGTGGAATGGCAAAGGGGCCCATGCTAACAAACCTGAGCTAACACAGGCACTGTGGGAGTGCAAAGACAAAGGTAGCCTAATGTACTGTGGGAGTTCTGGGCAATGCAGAGGATGGGAGAAGCAGTGTGACACGTACTTAAGAAACACCTGGGATCCAACAGTCTGGGTGGCAGAAGCAGTGTGAGGGCTCTGAGGGTTTTCTTCTGTTTTGTTGTTAACACAGGTGCTTATAGTCTACAGACAGTTGTACTTTCAATGGTACAGGCTTCTGCACATCAGCACTCTTACATCAGGGATAACCTGGACCTGCCTAAACTGCTGAAAGAAGCAACACAGGTGAGGCAGTCTGCTCAAAAAAGCAGACTGCTGTCTAGACCTGGACTGTGAAGCAAATTCTGCTTCAGCTTTACCAAGAACAGCCAGGTCATCAGAAAACAAATGAGAAAAACAGAGGTGGGGTCACAGGGCGAAACTAGAGAAGGAGGGATCTAGTCCAACAGCAGCTGCACACAGCAATCACAAGCACTCTCCTCTCCCAGGTGTTTTCTGTGCCCAGCAGCTGGGAGCAATCAGAGGTATGATCTCTGCCCTTGGTAAGAACTAGGCATGAGCATGTGCATCTCAGAAGTGGGAGAACAGATCTCAGGGTAAACTGAATAAGTCTGCTGTAGATGCTCCTCAGACTCTGCATCTTGAGAGACTCAAGATGGAAAGTATAAAACCCCTGTTAGCTCTGCAGTCTAAGCACTCTCCCTACTGCCTCAGGTGTTAACTGGCACAGGCTAGGAGGAAATCCCACAAGGAAGTTTTTCCTTCACCTAAAAGACTAGTGAAAACCCCTCTTGCTAGACTACACAAAGAATGCAAGGGTAAGCCTGAGTGATACAAAATCACTGCACAGCCTAAACATGCCAGACATTGCTTCCTAAAATTGCTTCTGCAGTTGTTAAATCAACAGAAGAACTCACTTCACACCTGCTGCAGTTTAATTGGTTTGGCCACAGGTGACCAGGCTGTATACAATATTCTATGTATTCTGGTATAGTCTTAGTGCTCTCCTTTTGCTGCACTTAATTCCTTAATTCCTCCTTAAGCATGTCTGGAAACAGAAATACAGAACTGAGATTATCACAAGGTGTTGGTACAGAGAGGTCTATCCACATTCTGCTTGTTGTCAGCTCTGCTAGGACAAAGGGCTGGCCACTGTTTTCCTCTTTCCCTCAGACCACTGGTTCCATTTGCATTACTACCTCACATAACACAACAGTCTTTACTCCTTCACAGTTCAGTTAACTCCACTCTAAAAGTTTTTCTCCTAATATTGAGGCAAACTTAATCGCTTATCAAGCCAAGTGTGCCTGCGCTGCCCTTTAAACATGGAAGCAGTCACACAGTAAAATCTAAAGAGTCATTGAAAAAATTCTTCAGGTCTCATCTTCAGTGAGCTGCCCACAAGATATATGACAATGGTTGGACAGATCATGCTGTTCCAACACTGGTCACTCCCCAAGTTGCAATTTTTTTTTCTTCTTCTTCTACTATTATCCTACATTCCTCTGGCATCTTGTATTCCTCTCGTATTTTTTAATAATTGTTTAGAGGTCTTTAAACAATTATTAAAATTATTAAGTCCCTTAACATTTCATTACATACACAGTAGAGTCTCAAGTCTGATTGGAGCCCTTAGATGCAATGATACAAAATAATAATAATAGCTGCAGAGCTGTGGTAATACTCTCCAGTTGTGATGGGCATGCTGGAAAGATTACTTGATGTTTATAAAGCTTTTTGATACTCTTAGATGAAAGTCAGGCTAGTGATGCACAGGATTTATTATTCTATTCACCACTTCAGTATCCAAGGCTAGCATCTATTCTAGTTGAAAAAGATTTTTACTGTATTGTAAAATGGAAACAAAATGAAATATATACAGTGCATGGTGCTTTATATATAAGGCACAGGCAGTACAGAAACAGAATTTCATTATTGAAATGGATGTAGCTGAAGCTGTTACACACAGTAGGTAAAAGACCAGATTCAGTGACCTCTTATTCCATTTAATCAAAATTGTTAGTATATGGTTTTCCAAAGGCCAAAGAAAAATTCTGGGTTTTTTTTCTTCTTTTCTTTATTACGTATTTCATCACTTTGTAATAAACCTTTGTAGTTGCTTATGATGTGAATCTCAAGCAGACTTGACCAGCAACAGAATGAAAATAAAGTGTATGTAGGTTCAACAAACAAAGCCACCATTCTTCTGTAATACTCTGTGCATTTAACCACCAGATCAGAACCATTCAGGGAGGCTGCACTCCGTCTTCCTCATCACAACTTTCTGCTCATTTCACAGCACCCCCCACTGCTCTATTTAGATGCAGGGCCTTTGCAAGTTCCCCCCTCCTCCAGTTCTGTGCTTGCTGAGCACAGAGGGTAGATGATGCTGTTTTAATGGTGCTAGTTATGCTATACGTGGTCTTGCTGTTTCTAGGAATAGACATGCTCAGACATCAATTAACATCTAATTGCGGGAATTAATCTTGTTCATCTGCCTCAGACACCACAGAGATCAAACCAAGCCTATTTGCAGTTCTATTTTTAATTTAGTGGAATTATAGGGTTTTTTTTTTCATCCAGTGAAAAATAATTAAGTGACATGCTGTCCAGAGAATACACTGTTCAGGGATCTGGGTGTTTATGAAGAAATGAACCAAGCAGGAAAAGATCATAATTGTTTGTGCCAAAGCATCTTTGTTACTGCAAGTCTTTCCTCTCTTCACACCTTCTCACCAGTATTTCTCTTCACACCTTCCTGCTTGAGTGATCCTCAGAGAGACAGTGAGAATTATGAGAGTGGCTTGGGAAGGAATTGAATTTACCACCCTAGCGAATAATCCCCATTTCTCAGGGTCAGCCTGTGCATAAGGGCAAAACAAGTATGGAAAAAAGATAAAACAAGGAAGTGGAGGGAAAGGATTTAAGAACAACACCAACCACCAGAAAAAAAAAAATCAAGCAAAATGTTTTTTGCAGCACTCCCTTAAAGCAGTCACCCATCTTCTTTATTACTTGCTGAAGACAGTCAATGCAAGCCACAGACGAGGATTTGGACTGTGTTTTGTAAGTTTTTATACTGAACTAAGTGAAGCAGCTTTCAGCAGACAGCTCCCAGTCTTAAGATACTGCTCCAGTTTCCTACATACATGAGCAAGGAAGGCTTGAGCTTGGCCAGTGAGTTAGGGTGGAAGCAGGTTGGATTATTTAGCAGGAAAAGAACAGAATCCGACATAACCTGGAGTGAACCTGCAACAGATACTGTCAGAAAGCTGGGCTCTAAAGAGCTGTGTGACAGAAAGTAGACATGAGACTACACTCTGGGACTGGTCACAACACCTTCTACACTGAACTTAAAGCAGCTGAAGGAACCATTATGTCCACCTACAACACAGACTGCTAACCTATATTTATGGAAAAGTCTTTGATGAGTTGTTTGGTTTTCAGAAAGAAGCAAACCACTCCTTTCTCATTCCTAGGTTAAACTGGCAAAGTCCTAGGTTAAATTCCAAGGTCAATAGGCATGACGTGTAGCTTCACTCATTTTTACTGCCTATGTCAGTCCAATTATTCTCTTAGCTCCTCAGCACCAGTGATCAGAATTGATCTCACCTAAGGCCGTCACCCCTCTCCTTCCTTTTTCTGTCATTTGCTAAATACAGCATGCCCAGTAATAACACTGAACCCCTCCTTTTTCTTCCTTCTGCTAAAGGAGAATGTGGAATATTCCCACTTCCTATCAGCTCAAACTCCCTCCAGAAATGCAGCTTAAGGAAAAGGTGCTGAGAAGCTTTCTGGCACCTTTAGTATAGCTCACTCCCTATGTGAGGAGCACATTTGGAGGGGATGAACACCAATCAGCTCCACACCCATAGAAATTTCAGAATTTACCAAAAAATAAAAGGAGTGTGGGAGAACCACCACCATTCCTTCTGCTCTCATAGATTTTCAAAAATCCCACTTTATTATTTGAAGAGTGGAATGGTTTCCAGAGCTTTGGCAACCAGACCTATCATTCCCACATTGCATTGTACTCAGAAATGGAAGGAATTTCTGGTTCCTGTAGAAGAGGAAGATGCTCAAAAACAAGACTTGGTTTGGTGACACTTTCCTAGGAACAGGTCAAATTTACACATCCTTATGTGTGAATGAAAGGCAGAGGCAGACTGTTGGTAGCAACGTGTGCTAAGAAGTTAGAAAAAAAACCCACAAAACCCATTTATTCAATGCACATCATTAGCTACTTAATTTATATTCCTACCAAGCAGCAATAAACATCCTTTTGCTGCTTCCCATTCCCCTCACCCCAGCTTTTCCATTAGGAGCTCAGCTGGAGGCAAGGAAGGAGTGGGAGAGGAGGGAAATGGAGAACCTAATTCCATATACCTAGTTCTCTCAAAATACTGATACATAATTCTGCCAATGTATGTTACCTTGACTTACAACCTTTGTGCCCCCTGCAGTCCTTACTCACTGCTGACAGCAGAGCTCCAAACTACTAACACCACAATTCAACAACAACTTGATTTCCTTCACACTTCCTCTACTTCACCATTTCTGGAGTTTTTCCCTCTTCCTCCTAATTGCATCCCCCCAAATCAACAATAATCCATACCATTCTATACTGTTTCATCCTGCCCTACAGTAGACATACTTTCTTTAGGAGATAGATATTGCAATGAAACAAGAACATAAAGAAAAGTGAACCCCTTCCAGCACAAAGGTCTTAATTCTCCATCCAGATGAAACCCTCACATAAAGCAGGGACCATTCTAATTGGATGGTATTCACCTCACTTGCAAATTACAGAATTTTCTAGTGTGAAAAAGCACTTGCTATCAAGTGCTAAATATATCCAATGGCAAAGAAGAAAAGAAAGAACACAGAATTAAAACTCTCAGATAAAGAGAGTAACCTTAATGTAAACCCTAAGCTAAAAACCAGTACTTTAAAAAGTTCTCACATTCAGAGATCTCCTTTCTTTCTTTCTTTCTTCACAGACCTCAGAGGCACAGACAGTGATACCCTGATCCCAAAGCAATCCGTTTACTTCTCCAGAGTAAGAGATACACACCTGAACTCAACAATAACAAACAGGTAGAGTTAAAGTGGTGCAAACATGAGAAAAGAAATCAAATAGCTAAACACAACAGTGTTTTGGGTAACATGCCCCAGGCATGGAAGTAATGCTGAAGCATAGCAGCACTTCACACAGTTTTTGTAAATAACAGCCAACATTTTCCTGAGTAGGAGAAAAGGGTGTTTAGATGAAAGACTGTAGTATTCCATTTGACTTGAACTGCAAAGCAAATCAAAATGTGACTTGCATTCCTACCTCAGTTTGTCATTTATATAATCATGATAATAATATTCAGACACCTTTAAAAATATTTTACTATCTTTGTTTGATAAATGCAACATTAAGTTTATTCATGCTAGTCACTTCCAATATACTCATTAGCTCTACTTGAAGACATCACAGCTTTATTAGAGAAACCAAAACTCCTTCATAAATTTCAATTACCTAGTACAAATCATTATTACTATTATTTTATTAACTCTTGTGTAATTGCCTGTTGTGCATACAATTACAAAGTTAATAAATGCAAATCCAACTTTAGAAGTTCTTTCTGTAACTTGTATTTGCATAGTTGGCACATGTGTGTGCTTACATAATTTTTTCATTAGCTTTAAAATCTCCATCCTGAAATTTTCACTGTGCTTACACATACTAGTGTGATTTAGACATTAAAACGTTATTTTTTTGTGATATTACTTACTTCCAAAGCAGTCTTTTTGTCACTGAAAAAAAACCCAAATCATCTCACCATTCAGATGTATGCAGAAATATCCATTTTACAGAAATAAAGGAAAAAGAGGATCAGATTTTTATCTAGAGGGTAACAAAGACAGCCACCTAGTTGTGTCTTAGGCATAATGTATGAAGATCCCTAACTACTAATCAACAGCTTTCACTCAGCTGCTGCCTATTAGTGGCAATACCTGCTGATATAGAACACCAGAGGACTTAAAATATACACCTGAGAGAAGGCAGTATTCAGTTTTGAGCATTACTCTAGGGACCATTATTAATTGGTAAAATAACTATGTGTTCCCTGAAGTAGGGATCAGAACTCTGGCCTCTCAGGTGACTGAAGTACTTTATGTGGGAGCTTAATTTCCTTTTCCCATGTATTATTTTGTGCATGATGACATAGCTTCAATAACACAGGTAACAAGTACTATGCCTCTCTCCCAGTAAACTGCAGGCTTAGATTTCTGGGAGAGAGATGTGACTTTGAAAGTTGTGAGGTTCCAAAGAAAACAATCTCTCACTTTCTGCACAGTTTCTCTGACAAGGTGTTATATACCAAGATGACACCTTCATCTCCTCTACAATGAGAATACATTAAGGAAGAAATAAAAGCTCCCTTCTCTTTCAGGCATCTCTGCTCTATAAAGAACTCCAAACAATATCCTAAATGTTTCCTAATCAAACACTTGAACTCTAAAGAGAGACATGATGGATGATGAACCCTTCCACCCACAGTTTCCTACTGGTGGATCACTGTTCTGGAAACATTATTCTGGAAGTCATTTCGATGCATCTTCAAAACACTGTTCTGGAAGTCATTTTGATATACCCAGCTTTTCCTATACCTCATTCACGAAGCACAAGTGGGATTTGATGCAAGTTTCAGATTCAGCTCCAGGGAGAGGTGATTAAAAAATAAAGCATTCTGGCATTTAAAGTGCTGTACTTCATTGTGCTGAATTGGTTTTGGTATCTAGCTCTTAAAAACTGACATAATGAAGCTGTATTTATTTGCCTTCCTCAAACTTAACCAAACATCTGAAGGTAAACATGGCAAGTTAAAAGGAAAAAAAGTGTGGGGGGGGAAAGGTGCAAAACTAAATTGACAGAAAGCAGAAAGCAGCTGTAATATTACAATAAAAGAGGGTATTTCAGGTCAGACTATAGTAGTTTTACCTAGGCAAGGATGAGCAGGTACAGTACAGACCCATACCCTCCTTGGGGCTTGACACCCGGGGAGCCGTGATGCAAGTCAGGCCCCAAGAACTGGATAGGAAATTATGGAACCACGACAGGAAAAAGCAGGAAAACAACAGACAGAAACTGAACGAATCACAGGGCATCTCTTGTAAATAAACACAACAACGATGGAATTACTGTCAAATCAAATTATACAAATTGGAGGTCGTAAGACGCAGCTGCAGAGCAGCCCGGATCGATCACTCCACACAGAGCGGGATGCGGGTGGAGGGCACCTCTGGCACACAGAGCAGCTCCTCGCCCACGCTGGGGATGGGCAGCCCCGGGGCAGCCGCGATTACAGCGCGGCTTCCACGGATAGGCGGGGATTGAGCCCCCGGCGCGGGAGGGCACTGCCAGGGCGAGGGAAAGCCACTCTCTCCGTCACCCCAGAGAGCGAACACAAGGCCGAAAGGAGCCCCCGCCACACCTCCTCGGCCCGGCGGTCTCCGGCTCCCTCTGCCGGCGCGGCCGTGGCCGGCGCTGCCCCCCGGGCCCGGGCTGCGGCCCCTCGGCTGGAACAGCCGCCCTGCGGCTTCTCCTGCCCCTCAGTACCCCGGCTGGCCCAGGGGGCAGCGGGGAGGGGCCCAGAACGGCCCTGGCTGAGCCCCTCCGGGAGAAACGCTCCAGGTGCGGCTCCTGGAAGAGGAGAGGAGAGAGCCCTGGAGCCGCGCGCGAGGGGGAAAGCCGGTGGCGGTGTTGGAAGTGCAGCGGGAGGCGGGTCCGAGCCCTCCTGTGGGGCCCCGAGGAGGGATCGCGCCGCTCCAGGGGCTGGGGCTCTCCAGGGGCTGTGACTCTCCAGGCGTCTCCGCTGTGAGGCTGCGGGAGGTGCTGAAGGTCGGGAGGTGCCTCTCCACGGGAATCCCGTCCTTCTGCCTTGAGAAAGCCTTGTGAGAGGTGCTGTGTTGTGCCTTTCACGGGTATCTGATCAGAGCAAGGCACCTCTCCCCAGGACAGATAAACCACCTTTCTTGTAATGAGTATTCTCCTTTTAAATTTGAACGGACTCCTTCGATAAGTTGGTTTTATCGTTTATTCTGTCTGTACAAAACGCACCAGATTTGTTGCTAGAGATAAAACTATAGCAAAGGACAGCGTTTAACAAAGATATCAAAGGGTTTCTCACAAAGCAACGCTCAATACACACTTCATGTTATTGATGCTAAGGAAAGAAATAGATGGCCATTTTAGATCATTCATCTCCAGAGGGAAAAGGACTTTCCACGACAATTTTTAATGTAAAATTTCATCCTGCACCCAAAAAGTCCCAATTGGTTCTTTCAGCTGTATTTCACTAAGGATCCTAGAGCAAAATAGTAAACTCTTAAATAAATGATTGCATTAAGTTTACAATGTCAACCTTCATATGTCACTGTTGCTCTTCTGGCTGGTTATGTAGATATCAGAATGCATTAAATAGTTTGTAGGTTGCTTTCCTTGCCCAGCATTTTGGCAGTATTTGCTTGGGATACTCTACAACAAATTACATGAAACAAGCAAAACCAGATACTGCCTCAGCTTCCCTAACAGCGTGAAGCTCATAGTGTAGCCAAGGTAAATCTTCCTTTGAGGTCTTGGCCAGACAAACTGTTATTTAACTCACCTGCCTTTTTTTTTTTTTTTTTAATAAAATTGTCTTTAAAATGTATGTGGCACATTGGAGGGGACAAAGTGTACAAGGACAGAAAGTGCATTGTCAGCCAAATAAGCAGCTAAATGCAATAAATAAGTAATGAGAGGAAGCAGGAGGCCCTGAAAGATGGGCCCATAAAGATGTGGGAATGCCCAGGAGAGCACTCTTGTAAAAGAGCAGACACTACAGCCTTGCTCCCAGGCAGCCACCCAAAACAGGGGACGTGGAAGAGAAAGCTACCGCTGCTCAGGGCAGATGCAGCAAGACTCCAAATGCAGGCACAGACACTTCCAGGACTAGAATATTAATGCTTTACATAGTCAGACAGGTGCTAATTGCAGGTCACGGGGGAAAGAAGAATCAGTTTCTTCTTGCAGTGTCCTAGAGGGATCAGACAGTCTACCATTTCAGTTCACTAAAATCTAAGGCATTGTTCAGCAATGACTGAAGCCAATTCAGGGAGATTGGGAATTGTCCCCTCTTCTTTGTTTCCCTTCTTCCAGGATGAGAAGGGCAACACTCACCTTTCCCTAATGCCACGTGTCCAGCATTTGTTGGAAAGTGACACTGTCATGAAACTGTTAAATCTGAGTTGTTGCCATTATTCCCAAGTGTTTCCCAGATTTGTTACATAGCAAGGAACATTATTAACTGCCCACATCACCATATGCCCTTGGCTTCACAGTTTTCCATTTAAGGACATGGAGACTGGGGAAGATACTTTCAAATAGAGGAGCTGTAAATTTGATTTTCAGAGGTGCTGAGATTTCTTAACTACCAGTGAAATGGAGGGGCATTTGCTCAGCACTGCTGAAAATTAGGGTGGTTTTATTCAGGTATTGCATCAATTTAAAAATAAAAGCCCTGTTTATGCACCCAGGTTGAAGATTTTGGCCGTGAGTTTTAGCAAGCATCGGTCTAAAGCCAAGTGAAAGATCCACATGGAACATGAAAAAAAATTCTCATTTCATTCTTCACAAATGTTAAGAGCAGCATTTTTGACTCAGCTTTCCTTTCTCAGTAGCGTATGGTGCTCTGGAGATTACTGGGCCTGCTCTGTTATGTTCATACTTAGATGGTCATACAGAGTTGTCCTCTTTGGGGAGAGGGGCAGGGGGAGAGAGGTCTGAGGATTGATAGCCGAAATGCTGATACTGGCTGTGGAAAGCCCATAAGAGAAATAAACCTATAAAAAGATGATTTTTTTTTTTTTTTTACTGTGAAGATGCAAAAGGACCTGTGGTACATTAATTTTTCATATGGAAAAGATAGAAACAGGTTGCAAGTTTAAATAATTTACTTAGAAGAGGTAACACACTCTCTTTTATCTCTAACTCATTTATTTTTCAAATACAGATGTTTCTGAGAAGCAGACTACTGCTGGCTCCTGAACAATTTTGTAGTGGGTGTGGTTTTACCAGCTCGGTGGAAACCCCGGGTGATAAGCCAGCCCCTAATGCCAACTCATCCCACCACTGGGGTGGTGAACAGCAGGGACAGGGAGAAGAAAGGCCTCATTTGTCAAATCTTCTGTGGGAAAATGCTCAGGTGAAACTCAAAAAAATACCCCTTAAAGCAGCTAAAGCCTTACAATGATATCCTTAGGAATTTATTCTCAAACCATCTGGAACTGATATAATTCCTGGACTCCCACCTGTAAGGATTTCTGGGACACTCTTTCACACTGTAGTTATTAGGTGAACAGCAAGCTTTGCTGTGCTTTAGTCATCCTGCTTGCTGGGGTTAAGCTGTGTATAAGGAAAAGGAACACCTCCCAGGCCTTTTCTGGCAACGTAGCACAGTATTGGATATGATAATTATAATTAATACTATGTGTGCAACTGTGCTAAATAGAGAATAAGAACAGAAAATGTTTGAAATGCACCAAAAGCATTCAAACTACTTCACAACAACAGACTATTTACAAGCACTCCCATCTTTCAGAAATCTCCATCCAAGTATCAGTGTTGGAAGCCTTTGTTTGCCAAGAATTCACTCTAGTTAGGAACTGAATCAGGAAATAGAATCTCCTGCTGCTTTAAACACCTTTCTTAACAAGAAAGAGCATTATAGACATAACAATAATGTGTATATTTTAAGGCATTGCTGTCATTCTAGGAAAAGCTGCTTTGGAAACGCCAGCACCTTGATCCTCCCACCATGTTGGGAACAGCATTCGTGAAGAAGCTGCAGAAGAGGAGCATCTTAATCACCGCTGAGTGGTATTGGAGCATAAACACTCACAAAGGTCTTTATACCATGCAAGATCTACTAATAGGGATTTAGATTAGTGTCTCTTATCCCTCACTGCAGAATGCCCTTTTTAAAACACAGGTGTGGAAAAATAATTGTTTTCAAAACTCCACATTACAAAACCATCTGACAGATGGCAGCTGACAGTGAATGTGACTGGTTTGACCTAACTTACGTATCTGAAGAGCAAAGAGTATTCTGCACTTGGAATGGATAGTTAAACCATGCTTATATTATTTGCTAATGATTAGTTTGTAAGAGATGATTATATTAGGCAAAGATTATATTAGCTATTTTCCAGCAGCTATTTGACCACATGGAACAAGCCCATATCAATCTGATTTTAGATTGCAAATGTTACAGTGCCAAACAGGGAGGCCATCAGTACAATCCCCCTGTTAAAATTTCTTTACACAAAATAGTCAGTAACTGTGGGTGAGAGATCCACTTACAGAAACTATTCTCTGTTCAGAAACAAAATTCAAACTCAGTGGGTAAACAATTTGTTGCAGATAGCTTGGGTAGATCAAGAGCGGCAGGCTGGGCGTACTGTCGCTGTCCTGTGCTGTACCCACCAAAAAACCTCTTGTAAGGGTGCATGCTGCAGATCAACATAAAGGACAAGCAGAACATCAGGCATTTTCTTTATGGAAAAACTGAACATGATGCTTTTGTCAGCTGCTTCCAGTAGACGACATGAAGCTGTGGGCAGGAAATAGGAAGCTCTAATAGAACAAAGCTCTTCTAAAGGGCAAGTCAAGCAAGCGCTCTCTAAAATTTCAAAAAGAACAAGCACACATTTTGCAGGCAAATCTGCTGTCCAGCTGGATCTGTTTACCACCTGCCTTATCTCAGAGGCACAGCTGAAATAATAACAGGGATTTTGATGCTAGTGAATTGCTTAAATATGGCTCATTAAAACCCAGGGTGACTTGGGAAGGAAGTATTTGCTGTAAGACACGGGAATGCCAGTATCAGGGACTGACATGTAAAAACTCCCTTGTTGCTGGCCATAAAGTGGTCCAATGAGGGCTGCCTGCACAAGGAGTTTGGAATATAATTTGTTTTCTCTCTGAGAAAGGGATTTGAGTGGGATATGGGAAAAAGGGGGAATATGTACAAATTAGAGAAGCTGCAGATGGACAACCTAGTCTACATCTATATCGGTGTCACTGTCACATTAGATGGTGGCCAAGATTTATTCTTCCAGAGTTTTTATAAGGAGCTGAAACTTCCAGGCAGTCTGGAGAGATAACTGCCTTGGGACTGGGTGTGACATGGCCCTTTTCCTGTTAAAGAAACAGGATTAGCCTATTTTTTACTGTGCTTCCTAACCTTGGTGATTTGAAACCTGTTTCATGCTGCCCATGGCTGGCTACGATCCCAGTGCACAGGACCTTGCTGTGAAGGCAGCTGGCTACCCAGGAGGGATGATTAGTGACTCCCCTCATCACTCTCACCCAGAAAAGGAAAATGACCTTTATCTGACTCCTGCAGAAAACCTGAAGCCTCCAGAAGCCTTGGCAGCAAGATGAAGTAGATACTAATCAGTAGGAATCTTGAAACTAGTATCTCTGGTCCAATCCTGCGAGCTCTCAGAACACGCTTGACTTTTGCACCCTTCAAGGAAGACTCATACTTTTGTACCAGTTCCTGAATAATTTTTTAGTTGTCATAAACATCACAAAGCAAATGGGTATTCACTGAAGCTGGGGCCTTTTAACCAAAACTTTTCTATTAACATTCATTCTGAATCCTTATCCACAAAGGTGAAATGTTGGGCTCATATTGGTTATTGCTTCACATTAAGTAGAACAATTGATTCTTCATGGAAGGGAAGGACTGGCACAGAGGTATCAATCAAAATTCTAGTCTCTAAGCCACAAATGTGTTAGCCCATGGGAACCAGAAGAATGTGTCAAAAGAATCAATGTGCCTTTACCCTTCATTATACAGTAATAAAGAAGAATTTACGAATCTGTATCTGACTTGCTCTTCTCCCTTTTGTCTCCCTGAAGCAGGGTAACAGAACACACACACACCAAGTTACCCAAATCCCGTATCTAAGACAGCAGAAATCTGATTATAATACTATGCTCTGTCAGTTCTCCGGAGATCTTATAACAGTTTGTTATTGCTAATTCAGGCTCAGAAGCCCCAGTGAGATAGGCTAAAGCCAGTATTTTCATTTTTAGGTATGAGTAAACTGAGACCGAGTGAGGGGCTATGGCTCATGGAGTATTGCTTCAGGAAGACATCTTAGAATTGTGGCATTGTTGCATTGGAGCAGACTAGTTAATGAAGGTTTGTCCCCCAGAATTCCAGAGCAGTGTGCCTGCTTAGCTTAATGGGGTTGGTCACACATGGGCAGTTGCCACCACCAGATAAATCAGAGGAAAGTGTAAAATTCCTCTGGCAAAAATTCATATTGTTCCCAGGGCATCTACTAATCTCTTCTGTTAAAAACACTGTCTCCCTCTTGCTTAATTGCACTAAGATCTTTGAGTCCATTCTCCAGGATATATCAAAAGGAAAAAAAAGTAATTCTGTGGGCAGGGATGCTGGTGTTCAGGTTTCTTTTACCCATTAGAGAATTGGAATAGTCTGTTATTGCTGTTGTAATGAAAATACAGCTCTCCTTCCAAGTCTTTAGAATGACAAAGGAACTGATTTTATGGTTGGTTACATATTCATTTTAATGGAATTTTCCTTCTCCCCTCATTAGCCAAGAAGGGGAATGTTTCAGATTACCGCTATCCCCTGCAGTTTTCTGTGTTCTCCTAGGGAGGTGAACATATCCAGGAGGCAAATGAAACCTGCTTTGGTTCTCTCTAAATATTTGAATACCCAGGATTCCCTTAAAGGATTTTTCATTTATCTGCCTCTCCTTCTGCGTGCACATCTCAGCTGATCTAAGAAACTCATCCTGCTTTTCCACTGAAAATATTCACAGTCGTGTCTGATTTATCATGACAGTGTAGAAGACAAGCACTTTTCCATGCTCAGTTCAAGACACCTTTGCAATCCATCTTCTTCTTCTCCTGCACCTCCATAGTCATCTGAGTTTTGCAGAGCTGTAATTTGCAAAAACTAATGCCATGAACATGACCGTGCAATCACCTCTCTGTTTTCTGGGATTGGATTATTCAGATTATGGTTCATCTTTAGTATGGCTGCAGCGGGAGTTGGGTGTGATACACTTCATATTATCACTTAGCTGCAGAGGTGGAGAGCTGGACATACCACTTAAAGGGTTGGAAATCACAGAGCTGATCTGTGTTGCATGGAGCCCCAGCTATAAACCTTGTCAGACTCAGTGCCTGTGCCACACTGGCAGGACAGGTGGGCTGTCAGGAATAGTGTGCAGGGACAATTTCCAGAGCCACAAGCAGTGTGACTGACTACAGCTGTGCACAGTAGCTCTGCTCAAGCTGGATCTGAGCTAATGCCGTGCAGAACATCTGCAGCTCCGTGCTCCTGGTTCCAGCACTTGTTTGTTCAAGTCCTGGTGGAGACCTAGATACAGCTGCAAACCTAGATCCAGGCTAGCACTGCGCTGGATTAGTGAAGCCTCTCTCCGGAAGACTAAGGAATGCTAGTGTGACTGTAAGAGCCAACCAAGCTCTGATATGGCCAAATAGGCTCAACTGAACTCAGAGCTGCACTGGACACAGACATTGTGTATATTATATTGTGCTCTCAGGAGCACCCAGTAGTATTTGTATAGGTTTCTCATCTCACAGGTTTATCTGTTACCTTTGATAATGGAAATTTTACTATAGGATCTCTCTTCCATCTCTTATCCAGTAGTATTTAGGTATACGGGAAAAACAAATATGGCAGCTGAGATTTGGAAATTTGCCAAAACCTGCAACTGCAGCAGCTTAGTATCCACACTTACATTCTTAGTTGAATACATTTTTCAAGAGATTCTAAAGATGAAAAACTGCCCAGGTACGACTTTATCAAACACAACCTCATTCTTGGCTCGTTTGTTGCCTCTGATACTTTACTTATTTACACAAAGATAAGATCAACACATTCAACCTAGAGTAGCACCTGTCTTACATTTCCAGGAAGGTAGGGAATGTCCAGGCAGCATGCTGAGACTGAGTATGCCACTGGAGAGACCACCTGACACAGAAAAAAATGGACTGGTTTCTCTAGCTGGGGTGCTAAATTAATTAACTGTAGTTTGTAATATATTTGATATGCTTTGGGCCTTTAATGTTCAAGAAAAACAATACTTTGGAGGGAAATAACAGTAAATAATTGTTTGAACTAGCTGATCATGACTACCATTTCTCAGCTTCTAGCTCCATTCCCAAGTCCTTGGCTGTCATTTTTGCCCCATTCCTTCAAGCTGATTTAATAGAAAGCATATTTGCACACATATTTCGTTTCACTTCAGTTTCTCCAAAACTAAGCTTCTCTGAGATTTTTGGCTTCCTGTACCTGCTTTTTGCCACAGCTTCTCATTTTTCTCTTTGTTTTGGCTGTGATACAAAAACAGAGATTCTGAGCAACTTTGCTTATTGAGGTTCCATTTTTTGAAAGAACCAGGAAATAACAGTTTTCTTCACGGAAAATTCTATTGGTTGTTTTCCTTTTTAATGCCTCTTCTATCTCTTTCTTAAGGATCTGTACTGCCCTTTTAATTTATTCTAGTTCTTCACATCTCTTTTTCCCCTCCTATTCTTCCTTAGTTTTCCTCCTCTAACCTTTCATTTCCTCTTTCTTTCCAGCCTCTCTCCACTGTGGAGCAGAAACTCCCATTTTCCTCAGTCCTGCAGGGTTTTTCTCTTGCCATGATTTGCATGAAAAGCCTTCCACCTTTAAAATGGCTTTCATCTTTAGAGTAGAAAAGTATACCTTGGTGTTACCCATAATATTTGAATATAGCATGGGGTTTTGAGTGTTATGCTTCAATTAAATATCCTCTGCACTGCATCCTCTTTCTACATGTCATTCTCCAGTATTGTCCTAAATTCCTGGACAAGCCATGAAGACATATATTGATTCAGAAGTCCCACTTGAGAGCTGAAGTTAATGCCATGGTTTTCTGAGGCTTGTAGGAAGTTTTGAGGTGGTTATTAGCCGATTAATAATCATAGGAGTATGAATAATCTCCTTAGCCAAATCACTGCCCTGCCAGTAGCATCTGACAGGCTGAGAAACCCACTTGAATGCAGAGATATGTACCCAGATTCACCAAACAGGGCATTTCAGCAGGGATGTTTAAAATTAAAACTATATTTCAGTAAATGAAATTTACATCAGTAAAATGTAAGCATGTAACTTTCCATCTGCAGTCAAACTGCAGTCATACAAGATCCTCTACATGACTGCAGGGACCTGTCTGGTAGTCAGAAATGCAAGTTTATTTTGAGTTTCACTTTTGAATCTATAAAATGAGGCACAGCTTCATTATGTTTGAGCTTGTATCCTACAGAGAATTTAAACTGTCCTACAGCTATGGATTGTAAATCCCTGACCTGACATGGTAGTGAGCAATACTTGTTTGCTCCTTCCTTGCTACAACCATTAGAGAAGTGCTTTCTCTTGATCAGAGGCCACAAAATTAATTCCTACAGATCTCAGGCTAGCTGATGGGTTAGTTAGTCTCTTCTCTTTCTGTCATCAAAAGAACTGTACAGAATGAGTAAAAAGAAGCCATGAACATGCAGAACAGTGCAATTATTTCAAATTCATATTTTTACCAGCTCTTAATCATGCCAGCAGTTTCCTCCCACTCTGCTTCATGTGCTGAGCCTCCTCGTTTCCTTTAATCATTAATTAGAGCACTTGTCAAGCAAAAAGATTCTCACAAAATCCAAGGCTCCCCTGAATTTAGTGATTGCCAACCCTGTCAGCCTTCCGGCAAAGTTTATTAGTTATGTTTTAGCTTCTCCATTCACAATAAAACAGTTTGTCAATGTATTGATCCTTACTGGTTATATTGTGGGATAGCCACTTTCCTGACACATACTAGTGCCAAAGGGACACTTGCACCAAATACATGCCATAAAATAATTGTTCTAAAAAGCAATAGCAAGAATGAGGAAGGAGGGGACAAAAATGTGCAGAGTTTAGGATTTCTTAATTTAAGATACCTTGTTTCACTTGCTGGTTTCTCTTCTCCCTGTCAGAAGTTTTTCCCCTTAACATAGACGTTCCTTCCCACTTGCGTAAATTGTAAATCTGATGTCCCAGACTGAATTTAGTTGTGCTGTTTAGTGGAAACACACCAGGCTGAGCATCAGTATAAATACACAGACTTCTGTGAATGTCTGGATTTTTTTGCATAGTGAAGTCATAAGTCTTGTCTGGTAATCTAAATCCTGCTAAAGGGAAATTCAGACAGAACAGTAATTGAAACACAGATTTACAATGGTAAAATATGAAAGACAGCTGTCACAATCCCTTTTGCCTCGAGGTATGAATGAAAAAAACCCCAAAGCAATTTTCTGTAACACCTAATCTAAACCTCCTCTGGAGCAACTTGAGACCACTTCCTCTCTCCCTATCACTTGCTACTCAGGAAAAGAAACTGACCCCCACCTTGCTACAACCTCCTTTGAGGTGCAAGAAATTTGCTTGCACAGACTTAAAGTGCTTTGCCCAGACCTATTGTTTTGTGACCTTATCTATTATTTTGTGTTTGAAATTATATTTCAAGTTCCTTGATACAGGAATCCCACATGTATTTTTCAGTGTAGAGGTTTATAGAATACACTCAGGTGACTTTAAAACCATATTAGAAGAAAGAAAACATAATATGGCAATGATTCTGAATTTCACAGACATTCATTATTGTACATCTCCACCTGTTTTTACTTCTCATATAAAGGATTCTGCATTAGACTTGGAATTAAAGATTGCAGGTGGGTGAACTGCAGCAAAGGCCATAAGCATAATGGTTTTATTATATTTTAGTTATTTAGACCTGCTGTCACCCATATAAGTAAAGGCAAATCTCTCCACCCAGCCAACTGATCAGAACACTGTTTTCACCACAGATGTCACTTAAGACTGAAGTTATTAGCTCAAAATGCTTTTTATAGTGTTTCTTGAGTATTTAAAGATCCCTTTGTCTTGTGGAAATACCAGTTCTTCAGGAAAGAAGTTGCCTTCTGTCTTCCTCAGACATATTTTACTATTGCTCAATTTTGCTATTGCTAGGACACTGATAGTTCCTTCTGCTTTTACACAGGGTTTTATTCCAAGCATTTTCTGTAAATCTACATTACAGAAACTAATGTTGATTCAGCCACAGAGTTTAACATTGCACTCTTAACTCACTATGCCTATCTAAACTACCTGAGCACAGATAGTGCTTGTAGCTATGGTACCTGAGTGCTCAAGCAGACAACTCCACACCAGTTTTATTTAAGAGTAAATAGAGCAAACCAGAGAATTGTGCAGTTACGAGATCAGAAGTCTCTCTCAAATGTGCTCAGACTCCATACTGGCTGTGCCATTCTGTTGATTGTTTTTGCCAGAGTTTGTTCTCCAGGTGACATGGGACAGCAGAAAGAATTTCTGAGAAACCACTGGATTCTTGGTCTCTGGGCAATGACAACAGCAGCACAAACTGACCTTAACTATTACTGATGAACCCTCCCTATAAATACAAGCAATGCAGGAAAGCAGCTGATGTTGCAGCTTCTTTGTAAAACTCTTGATTCAGTGTGCAATAAATGGTGCTTACAGTGTACCTTTACTACAGAACTCCACAGCTTTCAGATATTCAACAGTATTCAAATATTCAACTTTAAAAGCCCTCCCCAATTTAACACAGAGCCCCTGATGCATCCCTAACTAGGTAGGATAATTAGATGAACCAGGCACACAACACTGTTACACTAAGGATAGTCTCTGTGGCAAATCTTTGAAAAGCAAAAGATAAAACTCCCCCTGGAATACACAAAGAAGCAATAACCATATGGGGATTGTGATGTTGAATATATCAGATAAATCAAGAAAAATATATCTCAGGGTAAGTCACCATATGGCAGGCATCAGCAAGGCTTAGACATTCTCCTCAGCTTGGGCTGTGTGTTTCTTACACAGGTCACAGAAAAAAATTGCTAATACCAGGAAAAAAGTGAAAGATCAAAGTCTGCACATGAGTTAAAAGTATCTCAACATGTGGGAACAGCACGTAATCCATGGAGCAAAAGGAGCAGTGTACTATATTGCCATCTGATGCTTCCAACACCTGACTGCACACAGGGGCACAGCCACCTCAGTTCCCTCAGCCTGCAGCCTGGTCTTCTGACCACCATATTTGAATTATAAAGAAAAGAGTAATCAGATCTCATATTGCAGGACAAACAGTCATCACACGAGGAGATAATTAGAATATCTCTTTGCTCAAATCTTATACCATGCTGATTACCATGTTTTTTGAAAATGCACCATGCAGTAAAAATTCAACTGTTGTTTTTTCTCTCTCCCCTACCCAGCATCTCTTCTTAGGAATTGCTTCCTGTCTATTTATCTTCTGTCCAGGACCACTCAACAGGTCATGTATGCTTTAGAGACTGTTTTCCTTCGACTGAAGCATCGTACAGTCATCCTTGCCAACAGCGATATAAGTGATTTGACAGAGCAACAGATGTGTGACAGCATCTATGCTAGGAATGGTTTCCTCCCTTTCTGGAAGCAGTTCATACATTCACAAACTGGTCAAATTTGTTTTGTAATGCATTGGTCCATCATTTAGTGAAAGTGAGTTAGCAATTTCCAAGGTAATTCCCCTATTTTCCTGTGAACAGCTCTGACAGGAGCCCCCGGGGAAATAACCATTAAGCAAACATCTGTGTACTTCCTATCTGTCAACATCTCAACAGCTTCAGAAGTGGGGGCTGACATGACGGACCTGCCAGCTTTACCAGAGCCCAAATTCTGAGGCAGCTGAGATTAGCAGAAACTCTAAACTGTGCAAAGTAGCAAATTGCTGTTTTCCTAAATGTATTTTGTTCGCCTTGATACAATATATGTCAATTTTTACAATAAAAACCTCCCTTGAGAATCTGCTGCAGGATTAGCATTGTCATCTGTCTAGTGATGATACATTGTACTGTCAACTTGTCAAAATGATTAACTGAACTCAAAAGCTAAATTTTTAGTACTTTCATGATAAATTAAATGCATAGAGGGTTCTTTCTGTTTGTCAGCATCTGCTATGTTTTAGTAATTTGGCTCTGATGATGGAGGGAAAAGGAAAAACAGAGTGGGGAGAAAGACAGGTAAGGAAAACCATGAATCTTGAGAAAAATAAGACTGTTATCTGCCCATCAACCTTAAGATTAAAATCACTCAAAAAACGATGGGCAATTTTATTTTCACTTAAGAAAAAAACATTAAAGCAACTTGCTACTTCACATTCTCAGAAGTACAATCTACCAAACACCTGTTACCTAATAGTTTCTACAATATTTTCAGGGGAACAGAATATGTTACTGAACTTCCTTGCCAACACTTCCAAACTACACCTGAAATACACCTTTGCATAGTACCTAGCAGAGAATATTTTCTTCAGTTAGATAACTAACAAAACTGTGATCTTATGTCACCCTTATTATATACTAAAACCAGGGATGTGCTGCAAGTGACATTAGTGACAGAGACTGTACAGCAGTTACCTTGATACAAATTTGTAATCAAGTTGAAAACATTTAATATTTTGGATATAGATATTACACAAGCATCTCAGTGGAACAGAAGTCAAACATTACATTTGATGCAGGACTGCTACAGGCAGCCACGGGCATTCTCTATGGTGTTTTAGCAGTAGGCACATAAATTTATGTCTTGCCCAAGACAGCATGGTTGATTTGGCTTGCCCACTACCACAATCAGTGAAGACAACTAGAGATCATATTCAATACATAAAATATAGATATATACTAGCTTCAGTGTTCAGCCAGCTTCCAACCAACTACATAGGAAGCCAGGATTTGGCACCCTTGGAAAGCAGATGATCTAAACTATTTTGTCATCTCCTGTCCTTAGAAACTGCTATAGATAGACACCAGCTTTACTCGTAGGTCAGTTGGTTGATGTGGCACTGAATATTCATGTTTCATCAGCTCCTGTCTGTCTCATCTCCTTCAGAGAGAAAAAAATCCTTGCAACCTTTACAAGAGCATCTCCTTGACTATGGATTGTGACAGGCTAAAGTGAAATGCCAGGCCCTTTCATGAGCTTCTTCAATACATAAATCTGGTGAAAGGATCATTTTTTGAATAAGCCTTCTTCCTCTTCCCTTATCCCTCTGAGAGAATATCTGAAATGTGTAATAGTTAAGCTTAAAAATCATAGCATTTAAGTTATTGGAACAGCCATCTCCCTAAACAGCTACCACTGGGAGCAGTTCAGAGTTAATGCTTGGAAAACAAGACAGAAAATGCCCTGGAGTATCAGCAAACTCATGGCTTTTGTTTCTGAGGTTGCCCATATTAAAGACGACATGAAGGGAAAACAGCATCCTCTTTGAGCAGATGTTTTAATCACCCTAGTCATGTACTAGAGCCCCCACATGTTGGCCCATCATTCAAATAGATATGTGCCAGTGTGAGAGACAGTGGAAGTTCTTAAACACACCGACAGTCAAACCTGAATCTGGCAAATGCCAATTTCTTGCTGTAAGTCATGAGTCCTAGTCTAGTTTGAAACAAAAAGAAAGGTCAGTTTAATGGGGAATTCAGATCTCATAAAATATGCAGGATAACATAGGTATGCTTATACTATTGCTCCCAGTTCCAGAAAAGTAGAAAGAATACTGGAGCTTGCTGGCTGTTCCAATCAGGGGCTATTACTAAATCACAATTGTGATAAAAGTTACCCCAGTTAGTTTTTCAGACTTTGAAAGTACTAACCCAGTATTCAGTGTTCTCTGCCCAAACTCTTCTACAGGTCTGCAGCTGGAAGAGATACTTTTGACAAGGGAGCTACCTGTACTTCCCTCCATTTAAATAAACCTTCGCACCAATCCTATATGAGAACATAGACAATGTCTGTGTAGTAATTATATGATTTATTTCCCTTTCAGTAGATTGAACTTGAGAATGGGAGAACAGAACTGTCACTGGCAGAAAGCCCTTCCATTCTGCAGTTACAAAAGGGGATGAAAACTGCCAGAAACAGGACAAGAAAGCAGGACCATTAAACATATGGGACAGAGTTAAGTGTACACATCAGCTAGAAAGCTGTCGGCTGGGAATATTTGTATACCCCTACTGTTATCTCCCATGTCTTTGCTGAAAAACACATTTCTTCTAACAGCCTCAATTGAAAAGCAGTGCTTTTTTATCCTCCTACTAGGTTTTAACCTAGACAGTACTGTGACAACATCAAAAGCGTAGGTAATTCCTTTCCTCATTCTATTCATTCCAAAGCTAGCCATTATCACTAATAACCAGATAAATCAAAATATAACTATAATGTAAGTTTATATACTTCTACTAACACTATATAGCTTAGAACACGGCTAAAAGATCACCATGACATGTATTCCATTTATATTAATAAAACTCCATTTATCTGTTTATTAATAGTGAAAATTTAGCTTAAAATACATCTATAAAATAAAGTGTCACCACCGTTATGTGATGTTGAAATCTGAACAGCATTAAGTAGCAATAAAACTACACTATGTCAGCACCTTGGCAAAAATATCTTTTCACCCAGCAGTTGATAAAGAAACATGATAATGTCACATCTGAATTAAAACAAGAAGGATATTTATGTAGAGGTCTAGCACAGAGCATTCACCATAAAGAATGCACTTGACAGAAATACATCTATTTGTACAACATTCTCCTTTCTTAAAATACACATCATAAGTGTTCATTTCATTAGATTGTTGGAAAGCAAGACTTTTCAGTTCCTTATAGTGGCTCAGTTTAATACATTGCAATGATGGATTGATAGTAAATTGCCTTGTTAAACAGCAGGCACTTAAAGAACTGCACCAGGCAGCCTCAGCTGTGCCTTAAGCAAATTTCTAATACTCTTACCATGTCCCTCACTGACATATGCAAGTATATTTGTTTGTGCCTGATCTCTTCATAGATGTTGTGCCTAATGAAACCATTAAATCAAGCTGCAAAAGGGCTATTTATCAAAAAGTAAACACCTCTGAATAGAATTCACACTTGTTCTCATGCATCTCCAAGGCAAGGGCAATTAGGAGTAATCATTGCTAGAATCACTTTTATATGGCTTTCAAGCAGCAATCCTGGAATCTGTAACAAAGCTTACTACCTAAGAATACAACAGTCCATATTTTCAAAGCTCAAAAATTCTCTGAATCAATTAGGGATCTCTCATTAGCAAAGTGGGTGCATGAACACAGCTGATTTGCTTGTAGCCATTTGCATACATCAGGTATGCAGAAATATGTGCAAGTATGCGTGACCTGCAAGGCAGAGAAGTCTTTCTATTAAATAAGCACAGCTATGTCTCAATCTGTGCTGCTGCCCTGTGCATGAGCTCCAGGCAGTAGGTCACACAATTTGAGAATAACCGAGGCACGAGGCAGTAGCTAAGGGTAGACCAGGGAGCGGACACACTGGAAAGCAGTTACATCCCCACGAGGATTTTATCCCAAAGAAAAGGCAGTTCAGGGGTGACCTTATTGCTCTCTACAACTACCTGAAAGGAGGTTGTAGCCAGGTGGGGCTTGGCCTCTACTGACAGGTAACAAACAACAGGACAAGAGGGCATAGCCTCGAACTGTGGAGGGGAGGTTCAGGTTGGACATCGGGAGGATTTCTTTACAGAAAGTGTTATTAAACATTGGAATCGACTGCCCAGGAAGGTGGTGGAGACACCATTCCTGGATGTGTTCAAGAAACAACTGGATGCGGCACTTGGTGCCATGGTCTATTTGCCAAGGTGGTGTTCGGTCACCGGCTGGACTCAATGATGTCAGAGGTCTCTTCCAACCTAATTGACTCTGTGATTCTGAGGATGATCAAATCCCCTGGCTATTCAACAGATGTGCTTCCCTGGCTCGGGGCAGGTTGATCACCTGCATATAGCACGTGTGGGCCCCGAGCAGCAAATCCTGTCTTCTAAAATCCATACCACAAGGGGTAGTGAAGGACTATAAATGAAACTGGGGACTGACAAGCAAGTCTCAGGTAAAAGCATGTGTATGACCTGACAGATCTGAAAATGCAAAAACTACTCCACAGTGCACAGAAGGGTGGGTCATCTCCATTTCCTCCTCAATAAACACACAATGTGAAAACCCAGAATTTTCCTTTTACCTCTTGCGGAGGAAATAATTAACTCACAAATACACTCAGTGCCTTGAAGAAGTCAATGAACATAAGGATGCCAGTGATCGAGTTGGTATATTTAGAGTTTCCAAAAAGTTTTTGATAAGGTTTTTCACAGAATGTAACTCTGCTATGTGCTACCACCAGAAACAGGATACCAGAGTAGGGAGATTGTAGCACTCACCAAGGCTCCCAGAAACTGAGCTATCATAGGGCATAGAATGGCCCTTCACAAAGAAATAATGTTCAAAGGATAGAAAACCAAGTATATTTTTTATATTCTAATAATACCTTCTCTTGCAACTTGATTTTGTTCCAGAGATGGTGATATTTCAGTGCTAAGCAATACCACTATCTCTCTCATACATATGCCATAAATCTTCACATCCAAAAAACCACAGGGAGGTGTTTGATCAAACAGAGCTACAGCTGTGTTTCCACAAACACATTGGTAACATTCTGGCTCTGCAAGCCAGAAGGGAGTCTGGGGAGCAGTCAGTTTGTTGCTGAGGGTGAAGACTTGTGAATATTGTAGTTTCTCTCAGTTATGCAGTCTTCAAAAAAAAAAAAAAAGTTAGCAATTTAAATGTCAACCTTCAAGCTGATGTTTACCACCTTAAAAAGCAGATGACAAAGAACAGTTGTTCATAAATGGGACTAAAGTTGGCACTGCACAGACTAGGAATGCAACTTCCCAATGACTCAGCTGCAACAAGGGATATTTTTGTGATGCATCTACTCTTACTAAATGGAATATGCTTTTACCTACACATCTTGGTTCTCCTGATGCTTTTGAAGCAAAACCCACACACTTTTCCAGCTACAGAAGGTCAGCATATTATTGGGGGAGAAAAAGGGAAAAAGAATGACAAATCACAGAAATACAGAGAATCAAAAAAGATCTTATACAATTATTTTTTGTGCTTTGAGCTATAAGGCAAAAATTGCCCACTTTCCAGGATGTTTAAATTAATTACCACAGCCTACAAGGATATTTAAGTAACAGTTAATAGAGGGTAAAATACAAAATAAGTAACAAGTGTTCTGTTTATGTGCATTTTTCTTTGTATTGTGATTTGGTCTGTATCTGGTCTTTACAACTCACGCTCCACTGATGTGTCTTGGTCATTTAAGCTTCAACTGCCAATGCTCATTAACAAGTGAGCCCAACACAGAATTAGAAACAACTTTGAAATAAATCCTCAGGCTATACCATCCAAACTGACTGCACTCTACTACTGTTTGGAAAGGCAGCTGTATTTCCACTTCAGTCTGCAATCCCTTCACAAGCCCTACCTCTTGATGATGTTACAAGTCTAAGCCTGAAGATAAACTGGACCCTTACCAGAACAAGGAGAAAGAATATTTCTTCTTAGCTTTACTCTCATCCAACTCCTTTTTCTCCTCACTATGCTTTACTGTGTTTTTTCTTCTAGTCTAATATATCCAGCACTTGCTACGAATTGCATTATCTTGAACACAATCAAAATTCTGCATGAGGGCCACAATGAAAATTTCTCAAAGGCCTCAAGAGGCCTCTGATTTGTCAAGACAAAGCAAAAAATCATTTTAACTTGGACACATGGCCTGGGAATGGCTTCAGCATGCACTCCTTCTCATTGACTGGATTATGCTGCTTTCTGTCTTACTTTGAGCCTGTACCCTATTATGCAAATATAATTTCTAAAGTAAGGCTTTCTCCCCTCAATATTCCCACATGTTGTGTCACAATTTAGTAACTGAGGTGAGTGGCAGCTTATGCTTCAAAATCCACACATCTACTTTTTAAAATGAACAGCAGGATCTGACACTTAAAAAATCTCATTTTTCTTCTTAAAATCTAATTATAACTGTCAAACGTATTAACTATTGTATAACAAATCAACACACAAAAGAAATTAGATCCAATTATACTATGGCATTGTATGGTTTTCTCTGGTACCTCAGCTTGATCTTACAACTTGGTATCATACTTCTTTTTTGGAGTTTGACCTCTCCACTTTGTAGGTAACAAAGGGTATAGACATTCATGGAGGGAATAGCATGACACACGTACTAATGCTTAAAAGATTATATTATAGAGAAATATAGTGTTGTTACTGGAGAAAAGCCACTGCTTTAGGGCATGAAGTTCTGAAATCCAGGCAAGGCTTACAAAAATTCTGTTCAATATGTGAGGCTGATAAGATAAAGGAAGATAAAGGCCTACTATTATGAATCAAACATTCAGTGCTCCCACATTTCATGGCAGTCTGATGAAATCAAGTGCTAAATACTCTGAAAAATCAAGCCTTTTTCTGGCTTGTTTGAAAACAAAATCCCAAGTCTTAAAATATTTCCCTACTTTTTTTTTTGTGAAATGAAGTAAATACTCATACACTTCATCCAGAGCGTACAGCAGCACATCCTGGTAGCAACATCCCACAGCTGTTGTTCGCAGTAGTTTCGTGGATGCCCACTGGCCTGAAAGTCACTGCAAAAATCACCAGCATTTTCTATATTGATATTAAGACTGTCATTATGAGTTAATATAACAATGATGACGTCATTAACTTCCTTGCCATGACGAGAAATCAATACAGTTCTGCCAAAACTCTTCTATTCGTGCATGCAATATGTGAGCAGCATCAGACAAGTCTCTAACATTATTTTAATAAAACTACAGACAAGCAGTTAAGCACAAAAGATCACTTTATTTTTCAAATCACACCCCTCTCATTCTTGAAAAGGTGTATTTCTAATTGTCACTGTTTTAAATATACTCTATATTTTCCTGTGAAGTTAAATACTTTGAAGAAGAATCCCCAAAGAAATAAATACAAAGCACAACAGTTTCACTTTATGATTTGCTTTGAGTATTGTCTGGTCCTGCATCCACTCTGTCAATTTTTGCTGTTCCTTGAAACTCTTGAAAAAGAAATCCACAGTCAGCATTCCTTGCTCTCCAGAGCCCTCTGCTTATCAGCTGTTAATACAAACTGTTAATACAATGCCAGAGCATGCACAGAATAGCTTACAGCAGTTTAGTAATTCTAAAACTTTCATTACAAATACATGTTGCTACTAAGGAAATAACTGGGATGCTTCTTTTCTGGATGCACATAGAAAATTCCATGTTACAAAATGCTTGTTTGATGATGTCCACGTCTGCTGGTGAAAAGGAAATCAGTACTAACAAGGTTTGCCAGGTTGTACAATGGGTAACTTACAAAACCAGACAATTCCCAAAGTTATCAACTGGATCAACTGCAGCACAATCTGCAACCATCATTTTACCTGAAACCTAATTAGCCCAAAGGGTGGGTAATGCACATCCATGGCAGTATAAAATGATAGCAAGGTCATCAGAACATGCCTTGTGGGGTTTATTCTCATATGATGAGCACAGTCCAATGCAACAACACGGCTCCTGCTCACAGCCAGGAAGGGAGGTCTGACGATGCAATTTTATGGCAGTTGTCATGGCAATGGAGAGGTGAAAGTAGTCCAGTGCAGGCAGCATCATGTCCCTTCAAAGAGAAAGTTGAAGCACTTCCCATACCAGAAGTTGCTCTCCTGAAAAGCTTTTCTTGAAAGAGGTATCAGCGTGAGCCTGAATGGGTGCGGCTGTGAACTCATCCCAGTTACATGTCTCACCTGGAACAGTATTCCTGAAAATGCAATCATGGTCTGGCAGGCTGATTTCGCTACATACTCATGCACTTAAGGAACATACAAAGGCTATGATAAATTCTAAAAATTGCAGCTGAAACTCGTACCTGTTCACAACAAGGTCTGAGGTAGTTTAGAACCACTCTATGAGAAAGAAGGAAAGGGATTTAATGCACAAAAATTTGAAGATACAATTATAATTGCTACAGAGAAGGGGAGTGTAACAAAGTGTAAAACAGATTTAAACTACTGTCTGTCAGGAAAGAGGAGCTAAACACAGAAATAAGTGAAAAAGTTCACTAAAAGCTAAACTTCTATTTAGCCTGGCTCTGAACATTAACATTCACTACAAAACAAACAAACAAACAAAACAACAAATCTAACAGTAATGAAATTTAGCAAAGCAGAAAGGAAATTTTACAAGAGATTGGACAAGGTTAACAGACATAGGGTCCAAATTGTGAAGTAGCACTGAACTTCACAAAGTGAATCAACATGCTCAGTGTGATGTTTGGATCTCTGACAGCTTCACACAGGGACACTGAAAAGTTACAAATGCTTTCAAGATTCACTTTTGATGATGCAGTTTATTTAGAAAAGAATATTTATGTACAATCAATGCATTAAGCAATGCACAACTAACAAATTGAGCATATATCTGGTGCATCAGGGTGAGAAAGAAATACTTACATTTATATTTAAGCATAATTTAGATTAACCAGCACAAAACCTGACCTACTTCTTAAGTCAACAGTAAACTTCTTACTGATTTTTCTCTTAAGGGTAACAGATTTTAAACAGATTATGGAAGCACAAGGTCCAAAAGGGTTAGTATTTTGCATATCCATAGACAGCCAAATTTAAATGCTGCTCACTAGCACTTGTCAGCCTAGTGGCAGTTGCCTTTAAAGTCTGATGTGAATGAAAGGGGATGAGGATATTTTATTCAGCATATGACAAAGAGGAAAAATAAAGAAAGTTTTAAAATTCCTTAAAATATCACAATATGGAGGAAAGCTGCAGGGAACACCAGTGATATGATGCTAGATAGGGAGGAAAAGAGAAGAGGTAACAAGCAGATGGGGGAATGCATGTAGGAAAAAGTAACAGCTGAAAAGACTGGAGACAAACAGAACTAGCTCAGACCACAAGAATCATATCTTTGTGTTGCTCTTCCCATAAAAACTACTGAAGCCTCACTCCCTATGTTCTCTTTTAGTGCTCACATTCAGGTGAGTGAGATTCCTTAACAAAATTCCCTAAATTAAAACAGAAAGGCCATGCAGAAACACATCTTTGCCAATAGTCACTTCAACTTGGGTAACACATACATTTTCTTTGCTATATATGCACAGATGCAACCATGCAATTCCATACCAGTCTTTCCCTTAAACTGCTCCTTGCAACACCAGCTCTTGCTTTAACTGACATTTTTAAATCTAATCATCTACCTTCCATGAATTTTGTATTATTGTATAAAAACATTCACTATAAGTATTTACCTCTCAAAATGAATAAGGGACATAACTCCTGAAATAGGTCCAAAGAAGAAGAAGAAGAAGAAGAAATTCTTTACTGTGAGGGTGGTGAGACACTGGAACAGGTTGCTCAGAGAAGCTGTGGATGTCCCACCCCTGAAGGTGTTCAAGGCCAGGTTGAATGGGGCTCTGAGCAACCTGGTCTAGTGAAGGTGTCTCTGCCCATGGCAGGGAGGCTGGAACTCAATGATCTTTAAGGTCCCTTCCAAACTGAATCATTCTATGATTCCCTGCTTCCTCTACTGAAAAGAAGCTGTGATAACTACTGTTCACTGGCACATAGCTCAGACACACAAACCCTCATCTGAACAGTAATACTGTCCAATTTACTTGATATTTCAGGAGTCAGCTGTACTTTTTGGACATGTAGAATTTGGTGTAAAAGACTATATAGATTTGTTTTGTAAATTCCTCAGACTACTAAATATAGACTGAAGTTGTTCATGTATATCTGCCAAATCTCAGGAGTCACTGGATAATTAAAAAAATTATGACAAACTAGGTTACCTTGTTTTAACCAAGCATCTGCACAAAGAGAATAGATGTGCCAAGATGATAAATACGAAAAGAATGAGTAGAAGTTCATTTTACCAATAGTGCAGCTTTCCTCCTCTATTATAGATCAGGGTTTAAAGTAGTAGGAGGCACTGGAGAGGTATGTTTACACCTGTGCAGGGTGATGCCACCACTCATTCAAGCTTTTAGTAATCCGAACTTCAATTCCATTATGGTTATGTAAGGAATCAATTATCATTTTTTGCCAAACACCGAATTGTATTATTCTATTAAGGTTGGAAGGAATGAGTAAGAGAAGAGAAGTAATTCTCTAATGACTGTTTGGTGATAATGTCTAATGCCAAGGGTGGAAGGAACTGATTCTTCACCTCCACCATTTGTATGTATTGTAGTAATGAAACACATACAGAATGATAAAACTGGTATGTAGTTGTACTGCCAGTCAGTCTATTGGTAAATGACAGATATCTGTAGTTTCCTCATTCTATACTGAAGTTTTTAATTTGGACTTTCTTTCTCTAAGAAAAGCAGCAGGGTGGCTTTAAAACTTTTCACAGTAAACAGTCAAACACAGACCCAGATTCTATCATGGAATATGAGTGGGACTTTGACACTATCTCAGCCAAAGCTTTGCAATGAGCCTTGGGAAGGGCCAAAAAGACTGCAGGGTGTTTTTGAGCAGTTAACTGAAATCATATGAAGGCTCACTCTGTAAACACTGCAAGCCATAGCAGACAAGGCAGCTAGGAGGAATATCTGTGTTCTTTGGACTGTAGCCCTGTCTTTGAAATTAGCATTTAACTTGCTCTGTGTTTTATACACCCCAGCCAAAACACTAATACTTGACAACTGGGCAACAAAGCACTTTGGACCTGCTCACCCATACCTTGTTTGGACATTAGCACTTAAGCAACCATAACATAGTCACCATCCTGCCATACCACAGGAGCAGCACTTCCCACATGCCTGAAGACATTTTATTTGTTTGTTTGTTTGTTTTTAGTTTTGGAGCTTTAGAGCCTGTTCTAAATTCAAGCTACATAATTAGCTACTAGCTAGATTTAACATATATATATGTGTGCACACATATATGAATATTTAGGTACTCCTAAAATCTGACCCAGAACTTTTATTTTTGTATCCTGAACAAAGCTTTGTGGAGCTCCTACATAATATATCTAAGTTAACTAGTACAACTGACAACAACAATCAGTTCAGAGAGAACTAATGATTCTAACCTAAATAGACCATTCATTGAGAAACTGGGATGAGAACCAGGCCTCAAGCATCTCCTAGGATCTAAAAACTATTATTTCTGAAGCATGGTTTAGTCCTCTGGCAACTAGTATCATGACACACAAGCCTAAATGTTTACTCTTAAATATATTAATTCTTACTGGCTCTGATTATTTGCTCACTACTCTAGCCACAACAACAAAGTTACCAATGCATTCACTTGCTTATTTGACAGTATACTAACACCTGTCAGAATATCAGCCAATTAATATCTTCATAGAGAAATGCAATGTATAGCATGTGAAATCAAATCTAAGTTCTAGTTCCTTACTGAGTGTCTCTGAACGGGCATCACTTTATTACCAGAACTACGAACACACAACAATCAGACAAGAATGGCATTAACTTTGTCTTCTAATTTTTGTACTGAACATTTAATTAGATTGGAACAATTACAGACATCTTTTGCTTTCTTTCATGGAAACCAACTCTCATCAAGTCAGATACTCAACTGAAAATCCTCTAATGTTACAATTAGTAAAGATGAAGATGCACGAAATTGAATTTTTTAGTAATGCTGAGAAGCATTGAGCTGTTACATGAGTTGTCATAATAAACAAGAAAACTTGATTTTCGTGAGGAAAAAAAAGAAAGAAAGGGAGCTCTAAAGGAAGGAAACTGCAATGAAAAAGAGTTCCTACTCTAAGAAAATTGGTATGTCTCCTCTGTGCTGTCTTTTACATTAGATTTGGGTTAACCTCTCTCACTGCAATTCCATTTAACAAGTCGTTTAACCTTATTTTAGAGCTGATTGGAAATGGCTTGAAAACAGAGCTGAACAATTTTGTCTCACTCAAAAAATTAATTTTCCCAGATAATAATTTTCCCCTACATTTCTGTGAACAAAAAACCCTTTTATTTGCATTTCGGAAAAGTTAACTAAACAAAAAGATTTTTAGAAACGCCTTTGTTGAGCTCCACATTAGTTAAGTCTAAATCTGAATTCAACCCATGGAAGAAAAACTGAGAAAATGAGGCCTGGGGAACTTAAAGATACTAAAGTACCAAATAGAATTAATGGCTCAATAATGACAATACAGTTAGTTGCAGTATGTAGAAATCTAACAGCAGGTCTGTTTCATAGTTTCTGACGAGAAAGCCATGAATGCCTGGTCAGTTCTGCTCTATCCTTGTTGCAAATAAAATATGAGTGATCGCACAGTTCTGAATAACTATAGCATTTCATCACTCTGATAAACCCTGATACTAAGCCATAACAGCACTACTTACTTTCACTGAAAGGAAAAACAAAGGTAAAAAAGAAAAGAAAAAAAACTTCAGAAGAATATACAGGAAGTACACTTGAAATTGGGAGTCAATAAATACAGACAATAATTAGACAGAATGCAAACATTCACACCAAACCACAACTCAATTCTGTGTGGCGTCTTCCTCTGTCACTAGTAATACGTTGCTGATACAACGTTTAAGAGAAGAGACCTCTTCTAGGCAATACAGGTATTAGGGGTGTTTGGTGGTGGGTAATATTAGAAGACCAAGCAGAGTTCAGCTCTCTGAAAACATTATTTCTTTAAATAAAAAGGGTAAAGGTTGAAAATGTCAAGTTGTGGTAGGGCTTGCCTTAAAATCCCAGGAGCTCACTGGGCTCACCTTGGTGACAGGTTCTAAGAGCAACTCTGTATAAAATAAAGACTGAGAAGGGCCATTGTGAGTAAGTCTAATACTAATACCTGCAGGAAGAGACAATGCAAAGTTGTTGGGTTTTTTATTGATTTATGGGGGTAAGGAAACAAAGGGTCTACAGGACCTTGGAGTTTTTGCTCTGGGAATCTCAGATATGTTCATTCATATTCTTGGCAGAGAGTGAATATCATGGGAAATAGACACTTCTGTTCCACAATGAGTCACAGGACAAGATCAAAAAGATGTGCAGTAGGTTATAGTCTACAAGATCATAAAAATTAATTTTGTATCATAAAAATTAATTGTGCACATTAAAGATTGCAAATGGAAAAATCCCATTCTTTCTCTGGGAGCCTAGACTCAGAACAGCTGGCACAACCTTTTCCTAATTTTTTTTTTTAACATTCTCTACAACAGTGACTACTAAATACTAACAGCTAGAAAGTTATGCCCTTTGCTCCACAGTTTGACAAAAGCAGACTTGTTTGATCAAAGTGCAAAGAAATACTATCACTCACACAAAAGGACTTATATCTACCAAAGGCAAGACACACTCCATGCATCTCAGTAGTTCCAGCATGGATTACAACAGGAGAAGTTTTCTGCTTTTACTTTTCAAAGGGAAAAAAATTTCAACTTTTTGGACCTATACTTAAACAAGAGGGTGGTGTCCCCAGTAGCTGGTCTCAATTCTTTCATGCTCCAAAGGCTGCTAAGCCATAAGGTAATCAGCCCCACAGATGAGGAGGTGAGTGTCACAAGCAGAATCCTGTCCCAGAACTCCAGACTGTCTGAGGCAGCTGTAGCACATACATTAGAAGCTTTATACAGCACAGTGGGCATCTATCTTCACCAACAAGCATTCACAAGTCAGGAGACAGCAGTGGGAAGGGAGAGGACTGTCTGAACTAAACTGTAATTTGGCAATGAAAATACTGTAATATTATTGATAAAGCCTAATCAATTTTATTTGAAAGAAGAAAGGACGCTTTTCTTATTAGAAATTTCCTCTGATTCACTGCTACCACCGATTATATTTCTTTTTGGGTTTAGCACAACTAGTATCCAACAGGGAAATTATTTCAAATTAAGTAGTGTGATAAATTAACATACAATTCACTATGTTGATATAACTCATTTTATCACTATGATTATGCAAAGCAAAACCGTATTTATCCTGCACCAGCTTTGTTTTCTTCTGACAAGGCTATTTATCACCATAGGAAATTCCAAGTTCATAAAACTGGTTAGCTGACATTTCCAATATAATATACTTTGTGAGGAGTAACAATCCTCCTAATCAATTTTGCCAATTACATCAGCATTTGTCTTAAAACAGAATGTCTTTATCCCATACTGAAAGACCAACATGGAGTTCTTCCTAAAAGTCATGCAGGTCTAGCGAGTAAGAGACTGCATCATCATCAGTGTGAAAACAGAATAAGCAAAGTAGCAGGCAATGCAATCCAGACAGACACGGATGGATAATGAATTCTGTAACTGTAAAGTAAGAACCAAATTTTTTACAATACAGTGCAAAAGCATCATATTTTGTGAGGCTCATGAGAAATGTTAATGCACACATAGCCTGTGAATTTTTAGCTCTAGACTGTAAAACAATTTTTCTTGGAAAAATGTAAGTTATCTGCAAATTCTTCTTTCTGTATTTGAACAACTGCTTGTCAGTGACTAGATGCAGTTCCACTTTTCTAAACCAAACATTTTTGATGATCTGTTGCAAGTTGTCTTAGAAACGCAGGCAAAATTTAATCATTTTCAGGAGTGAAAAAATATGCTTTTCTTCAAGATGGATGTTTGATTTAGGAATTTCCTTTTTGAGTGTAAGAAATGACAATTTTGTACTTTGAAAAGTCAACTAAGGTCAAGATTAATATAGATACATTAATTAGTTTGTTGATATCATGAATGCTTTTCTTGTCATCCCACTGATGAATGAGGGAATTTGCATCTCAGCAGGTAAACATGTCTGATACTTCCTTAATCTACTGTACAGCATTGACTACAGCCAAAAATAAGAGACAAACTGGAATACAGGGTCAAAATGATTTAGAAAACAGATTACTAGTTACAAAGGAATATGAATGAAGAATCACTTTTAAAAATAACATATATGCTGGACTGATGTGTTCCATAAATATTTTTTTTTGCTAATGAAAGCCTCTAGGGAACAAATACTTATTTCATATGCCTTCCATTCTGCTCCAGTAATTTTAGATTTCCACTGTAGCTCTGCCTTTTATTTCCTTCTGTTTTCCTTGCCTTGGTTAGATTAGAGAGGTAGGGTGTTAATGGGGTAATTGATGAGGATTGAAGACCTATTTTCTCACCCCTTGAAGACCAGCCTGATTTGAACAAATCGAGGAGAGTGAAGCAGTCTCTTCATGTGCTCAGGAAAAGCCTTTTCCATTTCAACGTTTCCAGCTTTCAGACACGGTCCCCTTCGTTCACAAAGAAAGAAAAGGTGCCAGCACAAGAAGGTTCTGAATAATTTCATAGAATGTCATCAAGGCTGCAAAAGCTCCCTTTCAACCTTCTTTATTGTTGGTGAGCATGTGAACGCAAGGTGGATCCAGGAGGGGAATGCAGGGGACTAGTGCTTGCAGCTCAAACAGGGCGAGAAACAAGCTACTGTCCAGCAGTCCCCACCTCTGTTGATGCTACTTCCTTACTACTCTCGTCCTTGTGGGTACTGTTTTGTGCTGGGCACTCAAAATGCACACAGTGAAACACCTGCAGAGAACGAAAAACGAAGATAAAGCAAAACAATTTAATGCTGGCAAAAGCACGATCAAAGTAAGATGAAGTCTATATGGAAGTGTGCAGGCCAGATCAATGACAAAGTAATTAGTCAAATTAGAATGTTTCGCCATGAGGTCAAAAACATTTATCCATGGGCAATAAACTTTAGAAAAGGACACCAGTGGAGCAAGAGAAGGCCTTCAAATTATACCAACCTTTACATATGGCACTAAAAATCAGAAAAATACTTCAAAAGTGGATAGAGATATCTGTAAATTATTCTTTTCCTTGCCAAGTAGCAGAAATATCTACTACATGCTATCAGATGACAACAACAATTATATTGTCTTAAACATATCTTACAATATATTTACTTCCTCAAAAGGCTGAATGTTCACGTACACTAGAAATGAAATTTAAATCATTACCAACATGATTTTATTTCAAGATTGCCCTCTGCTGTAACAGCAATGGTAGCTCTACAGACATGTCCTGGAGTATGTAGAAAGGCATTCAGAGTGTCCACGGAGGCTGCTGCTTCATCAGATGAAATATTCCATTTCAAACAGTGATCATTTACTGATGTTTCAAACAATATCTGGGACCAGTGTACAGGTGACTGTATCTTAGAGGACCATCTGTTTAAGCATTTTTCCATTTTATTTTCTACTTTACTTACTCTTACTTCTACTTACTTCTTGTTCTTGAAGTGCCTGGGAGGAGAAGGGGGAGGAACTCTTTAAAATTGTTACAAAACTTCTTTCCATATGATTTCTCATTGCTACGAATTGCACAGCTTTGCTACAGACTAAACATAAATCTTTTCTTATACTGTTTTAAAATCTGCTATTTTCTCATGCCTTATTGTTTTAAAGCTAAAGCTTCATGAATATTAAAACCTGAATTTTAAAATTACTGTCTTGTCTTAACTTTGTATGCTTTTATGACATTTTCTATTATTCTTGTTGAGAGCAGATCATGTTTTTAAAGTTCTTCTCACAAACAAAGATAATCTCTTATAATCTTAACTGCCCTTTCCCAGACCCTTTCAAGTTAATGTGGGCAAAATCAAATACCATAAACAAGACATGGACATACTACATATTCATACAAGACTACATAATATTATATTTTCTATCCTTTCTTCAATACAACCTAAAATCCTATTATTCTTTTTGACCATCCCTGCTTAAGTGCACACTGAGCAGACATCTGTGTTGACATGTCTGCAATAGCCCCAGGTCTTTTTTGAGGATGTAGCTAGTTAATTCCAATTCTGATAGCACACATGAAACGAATAAAAAAGTATTCACAGTCACTCTTTTTTTTTTAATCCCCATTATATTTTCTTGTGCCTCTCAGTGTAAGAATTCTTGCAGTTCTTTATACAGATACATGGTGATGCATGCTTATATTTCTATATTTATGTACATGCTCACATGCATTGCTATGCCTTTATAATATATACACTTATGAGCAGATTACAAATCCACACCCATAGCCACACACAGACACATGTGCACAAAATGGTTTTTCTCTGCTGTTCTTCTGGTGAGTTTTTTTCTGAAGCTGAACTAATTCCTACAGCGGCATGAATTCTCTCCGTCTGTTACAGTTCTTGAGAAGCTGATTTTTGTATTTAGTTACACTTCTCGAGAAGCCCCTTTTGTACTCATCTCGCCCCCGTGTTTTTAAAGTAACAGCCATTCTCATTTTTCCAGCTGCACTTACAAGGATAAGGCCTTGCAGAAAAGAACATTCTCTCACCTCTTAAGATGCTGCTTTCCTTGAAAGGCAGCACAGTCTAATGAATGGGATAGAAGCCTTCAAATCAGAAGATTCCATATTTCTACTGTATCCCACAACAATAGTGTTATCATTTAAAACCTCACTTTACATAGTGATGCAGATTTTTTAAATACAGTGTGGGTAGCACTAAAATTTATCTAATACTAGTCTAGAAAGTCAGAAGTACCTGATCCTTATATTCTAAAATTAATTTTTACTGATTCTTTCATACTAAATTCTTAATGCTCAAAACATCTGGCACATTAACAAGCCTGTGAATTTAGAACATTTTTCTCAGTTACTCTGCCACATGAAAATGTAAAGAATAGAGCATGTGAGAGAAGCATAAGACTGAGAAGCACAACTGAGCTCAACCGCTTCAGCTGGTATCGGAATTAAGTATTTCAGAACAGTACTACTAAAACAAAGAATCCTGCATGTGTTTCTCTCAAAAGAAAAAGATGACAGTTCAGCATCATCCTCTGACCCACATCAGTTATACTCCTCATGGATATTTTAAGAAAGGTCAGACATACAAAGAAGGAAGGCCAAGTACATACACACTGGTGCAGTAATTTGTAAGATAAAGCTCTCACATCAGCAACTAGGTGTCCTTTCCAGGTCAGTAATACTGAAGAGGAATAACAAGGTAAACTTACATAAAGTATCAGGTGACCTGTCTGACAAATAAATGAAGACAAGAACTAAGGAAAAGTAATCCTTTTCTCTACAAAAGTAGCATGTCTGGGAGCTCAAGAAAAAACCCCAAAGTTACAATTCTATCTTGTTCTAATATACCAAAAAAAAATTCAAATATCAGGACAAAAAATCACTGAACATCACGTCTTCCAAAACCTGGAAAACATGGTAAAGGTAAAAACAAGTTTAAAAGATTAAATAATTCACAAAGTGGAGAAATTTTATGGGATTTTTTTGCAAGTCCAAAAGTCAACTCTTCACTTGGGGAAGTACAGATTGTGCTTCAAAGTTCAAAGGTATGTGTTGGTGCAACAAGCAAGGAGTATTTTTGTACCTATTACAATAATACTCCTTGATAAAAATATGCTGCCATTAGTATATTTTATTTAAAATGAGAATGGTTTGACATAATATACAACCAGCTGTGGGCAAATAATTATGGAAACTGCTGGTATTCTTACTGAAGAGACTACTGAGACTACAGACTCCAGAACAAACCAAGACTTCAGTTACACTACTATTATTTAAATCAGAAATATGAAAAATATCTTGCTTCCTTGTTTGGAAAATTAAAATTTATGCCAAAATATTACAGACCATTTGTTTAATATATCTATAGATACATAAAAGTAATTTAGTAATAATGTGCACACCGATTATGTTCCTACTTTACAGGATTTAGGAGAAACTAAAAAATAATAATAAAAAACCTAAACAAAATTAGTGTTGGGTACAGATTTTAAAAACAAAAGAGGAAAAGACCAAGAACACCAGCATGTGTTTTTAATTCCACTGCGCCACTACATGAATAGCTGTAACCTCAATTTACACATACTGTTCTTCACTAGTTATGCAGTGCTCTATATAAATAAATTACACAGGATATTAAAATCCTTGAAAATAGTAACCAGTTTGAAATTGGAAATATGGCTAAAAGCCTATTACTCTTCAGGGCTTAAAGTTATCTTTAAGAATTAAAAGCTGAAAGTGATATATACTGTAGGCTGGTTTGCTAGGTTCACTCAATGCACCTCAGTCTTTTTTGACAAAGAGTTGAGAACGTACAAACACTGGCACGAGAGGAAACAAGACTGTCATTATGCAGTTGACAAACTCTAACTAATCCAAATGTAACAGTGCTATCCCAAGTTCTTTGTAGAAAGCGTGAAAGTACAACGGTTGGTGGTGAACTACACGTGTGGGATGTAGACATGCATGTGTATACACAGAAGCAGCAGCGTTTGGTGCCTCTTACAGTCTTGTCATATAAAGTCCTAATCTCACAAAGACTTACAAATATTATTAAATTCACATATTGTAAATTGTTTCATTGAAGTCAAGTGTAAAATCTGGACTTCATCTGAGACAATGCACAACGATTACGAAAGACAGAAGCACAAGTAAATAAAGAGAGGATGATACTGCACTTGGTTGGTTAAGGCCCATTTTTTTTTTCTGTATAAAATTAACAATATCTCTTGGTTTGGCCACTATTATTCAAATGATTTAACAGGTATGAAAATTAATTATAAATGAATCTTATGCAAATAAGATTTTCTTAAAAATATGGGATTTTTCTTATGTTTTATTAATTAAAAAGATAATATAAAGGTGATAAAAACCAAGTAATCAGAGACCATACACCTTTCTAGTGTGCTAAAATGGTATTTTCATCGTTTATCGAATAAGGATTAGTTTAAAACCAAACCCAGTAGAAATGTTTGATGGCAGTGTGGAAAGGTCAAAACCAGGAACAGACAATAACATCGTTAAACACTCACATAAGAAAAGCATTCATTCTAATTTTGCTAGATTGCCAGAGCAAAAAAATTAGGTGTGTACATTTGAGAAGGCCTTATTGATTTCACTGCAAGATATGAAAACCTGTATTGTTGTGTATTCATGAAGAATGTAGGTTTTCTTAAAAGTTCCTTACCTCATTAGCTGTGTTGCGAGTTCCAACTATTCTGATAAAAGACGCAGGCTGTTTATCAAAAGTGATTGTTTGCCAGGATCTACAAAGAAAATCCAGAAAGACATACAAATATTGAACACAGTCACAAAAGAATGCATTCAAGTGACTGTAAGTACTATTATCACTTAATAGGGCAAATAGAGAAACACTCTCCATTGCCTGAATTTCCAGCACTCCTCCCTCATGTTTATTTTTAAGTGTCTTGACTCTGCTTATGTCATTTTGTACATACCTTACACCACTATAATTTGTGTGCAGGAACATTAATCATACTATTGTTGAAAGTTAAGAAAGCGGTAAAAGAAAAGAAGCCTAAAATCTAAAATCCTTGGCTAATATTGACTGTATTAGATAAACAAAAGGTCAGACAAATAAAAGTAAATGCATTCTCCTGTTAACTACTCATGAGAAATCATCAGAGCTTGGTTAAAGAAATTACAGATCTAAGGAAAAAAACCCAACAAAACAAACCACCCAAAAACTCAAATAAACTCATCTCACTCTAAGTGGAGCAGTAGAGGCAGAGGAGCCAAGCTTCCTTTGTGTGGGCCAAGGTCCTTTCAGAAAATTGTAAGTGACACAAAGCATTCTTTGCAGGTCAGGTCGTGAAGATTTCCCCATCCTGACACAGAGGCAGTGAGGAGAACAGACCACTCCTTCAGAGCTGGCATATAACTTTTTGGGCTAGACTGAGAACACTAGAGGTACAGTGGGACCAGTATAATCTTTGTTTCTCGTTCATACTCTCCTGATCTCGGTGAGGGGCAGCACCTCAGGTAATGTAATACACAGCAGGAAAAGGACACAACTTCCTACATACCTTTGTGCTTATAGAACACACTGACAGTGAAAGAGAAGAAATAAAAAGAATACCAGGAAATAGAGGTTTCGGTTTGGTACCAGTCTTCCACTATACTAGATTAGTACTTGAACACATTAAAATTTAAATTATTTTACATTCACAAAACATGCAAATGAGATACACCATTTAACTTTTCGCTGATACAGACTCTATCACAGATGGGTTCAGAAATAAAATGGAGTTAAGTCTAACCTGATTAACTGACTACAGAAGTAAAACATTGGATAGTTTTCCAGAATGGGTTGAGAATACCTTTAGAAGTGTTCATATAAGAAAAAAAGGACCAAAGCAAAACTGGAATAAAACACTACTCATCACCAATAGACTACCCCAAAGCCTGGCAGTATGAACAGATTGGTTGCTGACTATTTGTCAGACACTTGATTTTTCCCTTAGTAGGAAAAACCTTTTGTCACAAACATTGCATTTCTGGGATTAAATTAGTCTGCTATTACTTCTATCACTGCTGTCTGGCTGTTTTTGCTTAAAGAAGATTATGAGCCCAACTGAGACTGAATTTCAAGTAGTTTACTGGTCTTACCACATCAGGTAATGGGTGTAATTAGAGTTACTCATGATAACAGAAAGGTGTGGTCTGTGGCAGGCCTCAGAGGTACAGCAGTTATCTACCTAACAGCATGGTTTATTTATATCCCTCGTGTGGCTATACCCTTAATTTAAAGCTCAGGCTGTTTCTTCATGCTCTAAATAAAATACAAAAAAATGAGAATGGACTATTTTGTTGACTGTCCTAAGATCTGAAAGGCTGTTATGATTTAAACATTTTCCCCCTAAACAGGAGAGTAATTATTGAATTGCTTTCTCACATTACTCTAGTACAGCCAGTCAGTTAGTCCCCATGACCAAAGAGAACTTGTTACCTTAAAGTACAAAGTCCCAAAGATGAGTAGCTGGGACAATAAGATGATCACAACACTACTTCTCACAACAAAGCATTGCCATAGTTTGCATTATGTATATGCTTTCACATTTACATACATACACACTTTATGCAAGGACAATGATGTTGTAAAAATCAGATTTCCCTTTTTAGTGATTTGGAAAATATTTTAAAGCTATTAGAAATAAAAGAGTATAAAATCCTAAAGAAGCTATTAAGAACAGTCCACGCCTTCCTAGACACCAAGGTAGAGTTTGTGTTCCGTGACAAGAAAATACGTTAATTAGGGATCATAGAAGAGAATATAAGTGGGTCTGTATTTATTTCTACTATTTCTGAGCACTGGCCAAATAATCACTGCAAGAACTCAGTGCAGATTTTCCAAGGATGGCAGTAAATGCCGTTGTCTGTCCTATGATGTGACAACAAGAAAGCTGATGCATCTATTTGGAAATACAGCTGAAGAGCACAACAGACAGTAAGAGGGACTGAGAAAAAGATCTCTGAAGATAATTTTGACAACACACTTCCAGGTCAGCTCATCCAGGAAGTCCTTAATTTCTCCCACGTCCCACTTCATTAGAAGCCCTTACTTTCTGCTACAATGCTGTTCTTAGTATTGGATTATAATTACGCCTTTAATAATATTAAAACATAATGAAAAAGAGTAAAAAAATTTCTTGAGGATGTGAGGCCTGAAGGGAGATAGGTTTTTCAATAAATTCAGTCCCAAAAATATTTACTGTTTTGCTATGAGTCCATTTTGTTCCTTTCCCATCAGAAAATCAAAATTATAGACCATTTGTAGAAGAGTTATTAAAATTCAAGAATAGTGCCACTAGAGAATTAGTACTTGATTGTATAATGAGAAAATTAGGTCTCAGTTTATTTCCTTAGCAAAAAGAAAAAAAAGCAAAATAGAAAACACCAAATGGATTTGCGAAGAATCGCTTTTGAAATAAGCAAGGTAAACCTTCTTCACCGGAAAGTTTCATGGATTCGGTTGCAGCAGTACATTTGAGAACATCAATATATGCAAAGCAAGAGCTCTCCAGTACAGATATAATTATGCATCAAAGAGATAATTTATGCATGTAACTATATCCATATGAGAAAAGAGATTACTGACAGAACATTATCAAGGCATATCTGACCTCTTTTTGCATTTTTTGCTGATAAAACAAATTCACTAAGACTTCTATTTATGTATCAGGCCATAACAACTGTTCAGTGGTGTTCCTTGATTAAGGACATTGTGGGTAAGCCTTAAGTTTCTTTTTAACCTTCCTTACTACTAGTAAAGCAGTACATGTCTAGTAATGTCATGCATATTTGCTCACTTTATATTTTCCTCACAGGAGCTAGTCTTTCTATTCTCAAAATCGCTTCTGATGGTCTTTACAAAAATTTCCTCCAAACTTTATACATAGCTCTGCCATCGATTCACACATAAGTCACTGTATTCCAGGAACAGCAGCATTCAAGTATATCAAAAGCACCTCATTTTTAGCCTGGGATTAGATAGCTCTATGTAATAGATGGCATTTCTTCACCTTTACTCCCCATATGCCAAACAAACAAATCTTCCAAACTGGTGGCAATACTTTCACTGTCTTTACCTAGGACACAGTCATAAAGAAGCTATCAGAATTTACTTCTCTCATAAAATGACATTGCTGTCTTTGGACTTTTTGTGTCTCTGTAGTCCTTATTAGTGACCCTCTACAAAATACATTTTTCAGGATTTAGCTTTATTAAATATTCAGGCAGTGTCGATTTTTTTTTCTGCTTTGACACATGTCTTGCTGGTTGATTTGTTTTAGATTTGTTGGCTCAATCTGCAGCAGTTCTGGTCATCACTTTCACAACAGAAATAATCACTACCTCAAGCTGAGGTTTACATCTATAAGAGAAGACTCAAGGCTAGCAGCCTACTCAGATTTATACCAGGGTCCTCAAGCTGAAATGCAGCACTACAAGTTATTTGGCTAGCAAATGTCCCCCGATGCCACAACTCCATTTTCCAAAAGAAATTAGCCTTGTTACAGTCCTACAGTGTTTTATTTAACACTCTACATCTCACCTCAGCCACCCGACTTTTAACTGTCTTCTTCTACCCAACTCCCCTAAGGAGATGCAGTAATTGGTGATTAGCATTCCAAAGCCATGCTTGCATCCTGTGAGCCTGTCATATTTAATTACATTTTAACTATATTCGTCTTCTATAATAGCCTGAACATAATTTAGATAATTATCTTTTGCTCTCTTATTCTCTGACTCTGCCTGTCTCACTTAGAGCTTCTTGCAATAAAATCACTTTCTCTGTTCAAACATATAAACAGACTCTTGGGCCAAGTGCTTTCATCTCTCCAATGGCAACAGCTGAAAACCCAATGGCTTTGTGCATCTCACAATCTCTTCACCACACTCTATTCAGAGGAAGAAAAAAAATATTTGAAACCGTTCTACTTTCATGTCTGTTGTCTTTTTTCTTTATTAGGCTATTACAAGAAAAATGCAAGAAATACTCATGTCCAATAGCTTGCTATTGCTTTAACTATCTATAGCTCCAAAATAGCAACTCACCTCCTAAAGAATATAATGGTTTTTCTCAGCATTTGGAATCTTTGCCTAGTTATTTCTAAGAAAAGCTGCTATCTTTCTAAAGATTTATTACATATAATAGGACCTAAATAGTGACTCTTTCCCATTATTTCCTTCTCTTCTGGAAAGAACAAATTGAGAAAGTAGTGGAAGCTTATCTTTTATTGAGGTTTTCTAATGAGCCACAGGCACTACAGAACACTACCAAATACTACCCACTCTGTGGGCTACCAGAGCAGCACCGATCAGAGCTGAAACCAAGTTCAGGCCAAAAATATCAGACAAAAGAGAAAGCTGTTACATGTGACTAACATTCAAAAACTGTAATAACCACATCATATCCATATCAAGGCTTGCTTTAGGCTAAGCATGTATGTTTTCAGTGTGCACATTGTGTCTCCTCACTTTCCACGGCGACGTACAACCTCCATTTTTTGTTCCTCACTTCAAAAAGAAAAGCAGTGCAGATTGGGAAACAAATGTAACGTCCATTTTACTTTCTAATACTTGTCCACATAGGCCTTGTTCTACAGTAATAGTGAAACACTTCTTAGCTTATTTGAATGCAGACTTCTTCAATTGTGACTACATTTTCTTTAAAAATGAAATTTGTAAAAGCAAATGACAGGAAAAGGAAAGAAGAGATGTATTGTCTTTCCATGGATTAGTCTGATGACTGTACTGATAAAAATAAAACAGATTGTAACCAGTATGTGATGGTACCAAATAAAAAATGGTGTGCACACATAAGCAAGCTGACTGAGACATGAGGAGCACCACAGCATGTTCTGCATGGTATGTTACACCCCCTGTTCTATTAATGAATACCATACTAACCTCTCTTATGAAGTACCTATAAACACAGAAGTGTGCACTAAAAATGCTATAAAAGTAATTGTTATACACTTCCGTTTTGTTATAAAATACAAAAACGGTCTACAGCTACCTTATAAATTGCCTATAAACCCCATGTTTTCCACCATAACAGTACTAAACAATAAAGTGAAGTAATGCTTCCTCTCCTGTTACAGCTGTAATTTAACATATTAATTCAGAGAGACAGACCCATAAAGCACAGAATTCAGACTGCATAGCTGGCTCAGCCACCCCTTTGCCATCCAGCCTCCCAAGCCACTGAGGAGGAAGACAAAGCATGAGAAAGAAAATATTGTGAGGAATCAAAGGTCATCAACACTACAGTTTTTAAATCAAAGTCAAATTAAGTGCAGTTCTATCCCTGGTCTACCCTCTACTAAAACTGAGTTTCCATCTATTCTGCTAATCACCACGACAGCACTTTTTCAAAAGGGGGCCTGTCAAACGTGAGACTTCTAAAGATGCAAGGAAGGTGCAAGCTGGAAGTAACAGCTTTTTCTCTGCTGCTCTCAGAGACAGAGGCAAACCTGACCTAATAATACATCTTGGCTATATTTATGTGATAGTCCATTGATGAGTTACCAAATATACTTTATGCAGTATAGTGAAAAAAACCCCAAAACCACAAAAAAGACCCCAAAAAGGACTTGAAATTCTAACAGAGGTAAGAAAAACGGTTAATAGAAATATAACAAGAGTATGGAATAAATATTTTAATAAATATTAAAAGTCATCTATCACAGATTTTGTTACATAATAGCTTTATATATTGACAAATAAAAACACATATTCACACCTTTTGGGAAACTCCCACTCAAATGTTTTAATTCTAAATATACCCCTCATAAGGAATACATAATTCTGAAAGAATCTGAACTAAACTTATTTATAGCAATTTCTATGACTAGTCACTCACACCAATCCAAACAAACATCTGTCCTCTATAAGAACACTTTCTTAAACTGCCATAAACATTTTATTATAGAGGGTTTGTTGTAGAAACCAAATGTGGGCTTGATGAAACAGACCTATTATGACAATTCTGACATAAAATAGATTGATAAAGTCCATACTGACTTTCTGACATCTTTATAAAGCTTCTAACATGAAAGACTTCTTATAGTAACATCTGCTTTCACATTTTCAGTGCTGACATTTTTGCTTTTTTAGAAAAAATATTACACAAAGAAAATGTTAAAATATAGTCAAATTGAACTATGGTAAAACTGAATGTACTCATTATTTTTCTAACTAAATGAACTAATCAATTTTCAAATATTTACACCACTGTAGGCAACTGTTAGCATTTTTGTCCTGCATAAGCTCATATAATCTAGCTTACTTACACATATTTCCAATTTCAATAGGTTGTCTTTCTGCACTTCCAAAAATACGGATTATATTTAAAAAATCTTACACAAAATTAAATTATTAGCAATTTGTTGGCAATTTTCTGGCAGAATGCCACAAGCCAAATTTCTATGCTGTAGCAAGAACTGTGCATGTAGTACCTACAACATACATCCTTAGGGGATGGCAGTGGCAGTGCAGGAAGGCTGTGAACTTGAGTAACTTGACCTATGAGTTCATCTTACTTCTGTGTACACCAGAGCGCACACACACAAGACAAGTCTGCATAATCCTAGGGGTTGAATTGGCTTTGTCGTGTTTACTCTCCACCAACAGTCATTGTTCCTGATGTTCACATTGGTAGCAAAGATATGAAAAGCCATCCAATGCAATAACATACAACTAATGGGATGCTTTCAACTTTGAAGGCTTCTCCCACCCATAAACCTTACAACAGATTGTAAGCTATTTTTATTATATAACTCCTCATACCAACGGAATAGTTGATTAATAACAAATATATAAACAATACTTTCAGAGATATGAGACAGAATCATGCTCCCTATTATTCAGTTTCTTTGTAGCGTGAACGCTAACGCTGTATTTATCGCGCTTGTCTCTTACGTTCCCCTGGGTGTAATTTCATAGCCACTCGTAAAAACTTCACATTTACAGCAACCGCCCTTCTATTACTGTCGATAACATCTAATTGACATGTCAAATCTCCAAGGAATGCAGTAAATTGAACCACAGCCTCTAAGAAGAATAAAACAGTGAAAAAAGTAAATCAGCATGTGCCTCCTCCTAACAGCAATACAAATACTGAGGTTTGGTAATGGAAGGGAGGAAAACTGTTACCCTTTCTACTACCACACTGAATTATCTATTAACCTCAAGGTCAGAAAAGAAAGCCTTGTGACCTCAGACTGAAACTCACCTACAAAATACCCTGAACCTGAATCCATGACTGCAGTAATTTTAGCCATGAGAGTAAAGGGAACTAAGAAAGACAAAAGTAACACATATAGTTTTTGCTTCTCTTACTGTGTAATAGAACAGAAAAAAAATGTAACTCCCTTACAATAGTGTCTGATAAACTAAATTTTAGTATTTAGATAGAAACTCTATGCCTTAAAAATTTATATACAAAGAGTTGAGTAAAATTCACAAATACAATATGAAAAACAAAGGAAACATGACTCATGAGCACAAAACAAAGTCAAGCAAAACTTGCTTAAGTAGCAACCAAGGTAACAGAAAAAAGGCAGAATGATTTTATGTAGTTGAAGTATATGAAATCCATTAAGAAAGAAAAATTAGTTGACAAGGACAGAAGAAAAATAATATCATGAAATTAGGTAACATGATGTTCTGTACTGGTATTGAGAAAAAAAATATTTCCTTACTGTGGGAATTCAGTGTAATAGAAAAGCAAAGAGCAGAATGAAAGCACCATCCCTTGAAGTATATGAAAAAAACCTGACAACGAATTAATCTAAAAAAAATAAACCACATACCACATGGGGCAGAAATCCCCAAAGGATGAACCTAAAGATATAATAATTCTTCAGCTTTGTGATTCATGGTTATAATCTGTCCTTCTAAATGCATTACTGTGAATAAATCAATGGCTTAATACTGCATAAATCTCAATGCAGGATATTTGTAACCCTAAAGACCATACCTGTTTTGGCCAGCATAATCAAATTTCATCAAACTTTCCAGAGTTTTGATGAAATTAGATCCTGAATATCAACAACATAGTTAGGGCAAATCTCTGACATCTGACTGGTCTCCTGACTATACAAGATGTCAACAATTGCTATATTATTCAATAACTTTTCCTCTAAGAAAGGGCTACAGCCAACTTATCATCTAGATCATGAACTCTTAGTTTATTAGATTATTAGTATATTAGATTATCTTTGCAACAACAAATTTCAAAGTAAATGAATATGACCACAAAACAACAGTTCAAGCATCAGGTATTCCTTTCTTATCTCAGGGAGAGAAATGCACCAGTGTCACAGGAGACATCTACAATTTGGGTAACTATTTTGTAGCAATATTTACTTACACAGGTGCTGAGAGTCTGCATGTGTGGGTGTGTCTGCATGCATGTGGGTATATGCATGTATGCACAGACATTTTTAAAAGAGAGAATTTATGACTGTGAAGACAATCTAATGTACTGCCACAGGATCATTCCATAATATAAAAGCAGTAATCTGCACTGCTGAGTCCTTAACCAGACATAGCTGAAAGTTTGTTTCTGTTACCATTGGGAAAAAACCCCTTTGCTTAACAGGATGCAAGACAGCAGCAGTATTCTTATCCTAGTAAGAAAATTTGAATTTCTGTACCATTAAACAAAGTTAGCAATAGTTGGTGCAGAGCTCTTAAGACCACAGGCTTTTGCAGAATTGCTTAACGTTATAGATCAAAATGGGACCCAAATATTTGAAGGGGGATATATAAGTATTCATAGCCTGTATGAACAATCAGTCACAGAGGAAGGATGACAGAATTTACAAATTTCTGTGAAGAGCAAGTCTATTTTCTACTGAAATGTCAATAAGATAAGAAATAATTATAATAATTCTTGAAAGTAAATGAATGTTTGCTCTGATTTTTATTTTAAATAGAAGACTATGCAATGATATTTTGGACATACTTAATTACCACTTTTTAAAAATATGTATTTTTCTAGATTATATTAGTAATACATACATCTATTTATATCATTAACTTAACAGTTTTTACTGGCCTCCAAAGAGACATTCAAGTCTTAGATGACATGGGGGAAAATTCCCTTATCTAAAAGAAACTGTGGGTATTATTAGATATTGCTTATTCTCTCTGAGGCAGAACTGAGCTAACATCCAAAGTGATGTTGGAGTTATTGTGGTGTTTTCTCCACTCTCCTCACAGTAATGTGGATGAAGAGGAGCTGAGACCACGCCAGCCACGTGGCAAATGGGAGTAAAGCAAAACTTTAATGCACATGGCACATGTAGAGCTGCAGTGAAACAAGTGCATGGAAAAACATTCAGGGGAGACTAAGACACTTCGCAACTCCTTGTTACACTGTTCAAGGCTTGTTCAAAAGATCCATGTATATTTGTGGCTGAAAAGCAAACACAGTGATCTGATGGTACAGGTGGAAAAAGAGAAAAGACAAATTAACAATTTGAAAACCTTCCTGTGATCCTGAATCACCACTAAGATACACAACTTCAGGGAAGCTAGATCTTTCTTCAATCAAGCTAGAATCATGTAAAAGCTAGCAAATGAAACATTAGATATAGAGTTTACACACTTCTGAGAGGCTCCTAATGCTCTGAAATGGAAACTCTGCTTTCTCTCTGTGAAATCTTAATTCTTTGTGCTCAATAAGACAGGTCTGTGGAGCTGAAGTCTCTTTCTTCTTTTGCCTTATTAGAATCTTTCAAAATGTGAGCATATAAACACAAGGAAAAATATGTTCTTCAACGCCTCTATCGTGCAGGGTTTAAAAGCTCAATAATTACACAAAATGACCCTTTATATCTGTCTAACTTGCTCCAGTAGGCATTACTAGTGGCATAATGAACAGACTAATGAGAACTCAGTTTATTTTTGTGAAGTGAGACTTGAAATTGAGCTTAACAATGTAGCAATTTCACAGACATCTTGCTTGAACATATTTCATCTTGCATTGCATGAATGTGGCTACAGTGAGTTAGGCAACCCTGGAGCAGGCATCTGGATTTCACGGAGTTGCTGTGAAATTTGCTTCATGTGAAGTATATTTCAACTATGGATGAACCATAGTTCAAATATACTCTGTTTGACAGAAGAGGTACAAGAATGGTTTTGCTGTGAAACCGACTTAATGTAAAATAGGATGAAGTACAGTCAAAATACTCTGTTTGACATCACAGGTACAAGAGCAGTTCCTTTTATCCTGTTCCACCCCATCACTCAGGAGCTCAGGCATGAGACAGAATTAAGGACTACACAAAAATTAGGAGAAATGTTATTTTCTTATTCTAGTATGACAGGCATGCAAAACTGATGGGAAGCATCAGACAGAGTGATGTAGGCATAGAGGCAGATGAAAGGCAAAAGAGTTGAGAAATACTACAGCCATTTTATTATGAGAGAGAAGGCCTATGGAAGTGGTTAAGGAGAAGAATGATGAATGAAAACGGATGTGAGGGAATTCTAGGGATGGGATCATACAGTGAAGTGAAGGAACTAGAAGAGAACAGGAGGAAAAAGCTACTATGTTTGTGGCTAAGTATAAGAAGCTACAAATGTAAGTAATGTGCCACATGCAGTTATGAGGAAAGGTACTCACACACTTCAAATATTATTTCTATAGCAGAAGAAATAATCATATCATGATAGATATTAAACTGGTTTCACAAAAGTACACCCAGAAAAAAAAAATCAAAACCCAAGTTTGCCACTAACATTCTTTAAAGCAGAAGTACTACAGAAAAAAATTCTCAGAACTGAGATGAGATTCAGAATTTGAAATAGCTATTATATAAGATAACAAACAATAGAAACATGAAATTAAGTTTGGAAGTTTTTAAACATTTATCAAAACAGTAATATATTCTGAATAACAAAAAAATTTAAACAATATATAATGCTGTATGTTATAAACCTTCTGAAAATAAGGTAATGCCCACAAGAAAATCATAAAACTCCCAAAACAGCCATAGAGACAGGTGATAAAAACTGCCTTAGAATTGCTGATCCATAAATAATATTCATTGTTTCCCAAATTCTATCAGAGTATTAGATCCTTTTTTCTTACTGGGGAATTGAACACGGTATGCCTGTTGCCAATGTATTAGATCCATTTCACAACTACTACACAGGAGAACTTTAAAGAATGATACTGAGTTGATGAGCATTGTGATAGCCTGCTTTGTATTTGTCTTTGCAGGGTTTATTCTATCAGAAGTGTCATTAACTCTGAAGTCTGACTCTCCTACTGGCCTTTGGTATCTTCTGTTTTTCATTTGACTTTCAAACTCTGTCAGCAAATTCTTCTAACAAGTGCAAGTCTCTGTTGTTCAACACTAACATGCTCGAGTCCGCTTATAATAAATGTTTTTAAAAATAGAAGGGAACATGACTGTTTTTCATTACTGTCATACTGTGTAGGGAGAAACAGCTTATTGTGGAAAAGAAAAAAAAAAAAGCCTCCACAGAGCATCTGAAAATTGTCAATTACACAACCAGTATGCATTAATTGGCTCACACTTAGGGAAGGTACACAAGCTTCCCCTGTGAAGATAACAGACATCCAGTTTCTGTCTTCAGCCTTTTAAAACTGGGAGAAGAGAAGGTTAGGAGTAGCCTGTCAGTTCCTGCCTTTGAGCACTGAATTATTAATTTACACAAAAGACTACATTAAAAATGCCATTAAAACAACCCAGAGCAGCACACTGATAGTTTAAAGGGGAAGTTCACGCTTCAGTAATCTGCCAAAACCAATATATGCTGTTTAAACATAATTTAATTTTCTTTCTCATCGTTTTGTTTGCCACTTCCTGATCATCTAAGGTGTCTGTCGAGGTCTGTGTTTGGTACCCTTATGGTTCATCCTACTGCTTGTGCCAGGGATTGAGCAAAATTACTTGGAAACCTCACAGGACACTTGCAAGACAGCAGGCTAATGACTTTCATAGAAGTCTGTAACTCCACTGCAAGACCAGGCAGACCAAAAGCCAGCAAAGGAGACACCTCTTATACATCTTTGAAGACAGGAAAGTGAATAGAAAATATTACTAGTAATCTAAATTTTCTCACTGTGAAAGCATTTTGTCTCTTTAAATGTAGGTTCCTGTGAAATTCTCCTATGTTTTAATTCCATCAAGTTTCATTCCCTACACTGAAAAGTAAGTTATTTTTCTGCAGTCTACTGCAGTATATTAAACATAGAACTAGTGCCAGAAAGGGTAAACTCAGGATTTCAAGACCTTATCAACCACTTACGTTGCACTCACACCTCCAGAACTTGGTAGAGAATCAGATGTAATTTGGAGCATACTTTTTAGAAAGAATTGGTATTTTAGCCTGACATGAATACATGTATAACGAGTCTTAGTTGACTATTGCTCTGAGAGGCACTTGTCAAAGAGGCAATCATAGTCCCACGGAAGGACATATCTCCTTCTTATCCAAGTGAAGACAATTTCAATACCAATACAGGATTAGTCCTTTTTGGGATGGCATGTCAAAGTATTAATCAAAAAAAATCAGGATGTGGCTGAGTCAAAAAATAGTTGCAAAATTGGACCACATCAGCAAAAGATATGTTCTGTTTCATCCAGGTGAGAGACAGGTGCAGCATTCAGAAACATACAATGAAGAAAGAGATGAGTGTACTCTGGTTTCTACCCCTTTATGCTCTAGTCTGGTTAAGGAAGATTACTGAATGCAGGTTATCTTTAACTGTTTGCCTAAACCTGACGGTGAGTCAAACCCAGGCCCAGCACTTGAGTTTGATCCTTGCTTTTCCTTGGGAAGTCTGTGAATCACTAGACTAAAAGACATTCAGAGGCAGACTTCTCTCGAGCTGTGCTGTTTGCATAAAATACCAGTGTAATAGTGCTAAGAGGAAGGACAGACAGAAAAAACCATGAAATCCCTTGCATCCAGCAGGACTATCTTTACCCTTATACTATGACAGTAAACCAGAAAAACTGTACAACCTCCACTTTACTAGCATCTGTTAATTTTGGTTAAAATCCAACTCTCTCCTCTGTTTGTTTTTGCTGTTAAAATTATATTAAGTGAAAATAACTTTTTTGTTTTCATGGAAAAAACCCCTCATGTTTTCAATCAGAGATTTTTTTAAATTACAGAAACTAACCCAAAAAGTCACTTCACATTTCTAGCAGCGACTGGTTCCATTTTTTTCCTCTTCATCTTAATAGAAAGATCCTTAAGATGTCTCTATTACCATACTGAAAGCTTACCTTACAATTTAAGTGAGGACCTTCATTCAGTGCATGAGTCATTGAATGATACTGTTTCTTTCATTCTACATTCAACTGTTTTAAAGTACTAAGAGTATGGCTTTCTAGGTCATAGTACTGTTTCAGTATTTTTCGGTAAAAAAAAGGATGGTCCAGCTCTGACTGATTTTATAGATATTATAGTAAATATTTATTTTTCTATATGATATACATAGAGTTATCGACCTGCCATTACAATAAAAGCAATTTTTGCAATGAAGTAATTTCAGCATTTCTGCAAATAATTCCTGAAAATAAAATAACATGTATTAAGTTTTCTGTGACTGCAAAAAAAGAAAAAAGTCCATTTCTCTGATCATAAAGGGCAAGAGATATAAGTTGAACATGAAAAAGCACTGTCAAATGCAAAGAAATCACCTGAAAATTGATGGGCAGTGAACTCTGCAAGCTTTATGACCAGCCTTTGTATTTGTTTAGAGGAGATAGTTACAGACAGTGCTAGGACACTCTATGTCTGCAGATTTCAAGATTAAAGACTGGCTTTATGCCAGCTGAACACATATCTGTCAGAGCAAGAAGTCAGGCAAAATGCAGTTCTCTAATTCACATGAAAATGGTTCCTGCAGCCATAGCTTTGAGAACTTCCAGAGCACCTGTGTTTTGAATCAAGATTTTGAAGTATATCCCAATAAGGCAGCTATCTTTACTTCAGGTATGCATCTCTATTTGCCCAAGGTTAAGGTTTTAAAAAAAAAAAAACAAACAAAAAAGCGTGGTTTGAACACTGTGCGAAGATATTTGAACTGGGCAGTCAATCAGCAATTTCACCTGTGCTGCGCATACTTAAGCAAGTGCTTCTTTTGATTGTTATAGGTTTTTAGTATCAAAATGTTCAAGGAAAAAATGCACAAAGATTCTTGAGTGTCTCTCTCTCCTTTGTGGTTTCAGCCTTTTAGTGCTCCCACTGCTGGAGGCAGACAAAAAGATGAATTTTATCTATTACGCTGAGATGTCTTTGAGAATGATTAAATCTTTAGTCTTCCTCCAGACCTGCAGGCAGAACACAGGTTTTGTGCTCATCAATACCCTGCCCTTTACAGACAGTGAAAGGACGTGTCAAGTTCTCCTTCACCAACGTGTCTAGAGCACATTGTAAAGCATTTGAGTAGCACTGTTTGTTAAGAGATGGAATATAAACTTTAGAAAAATGTGTGTCAGCAGCATTGCTACAAAGGACTGAATAATTCCCTTACTTGATGTGACAAACTGAGATACATCTCTGAATTTGTAAAATCAATTTTGTTTTGGTTGGCACAAATACAAGATGGGTGGGGGTGGATGACTTCAATTTTGTCCCAAGAAAGAAAGCATATCTTACAGAAAACTTACTTGGGGAAAAGGAGATAAATAAGGCTTTTATAATTCTGAGCTTCCCTGGGGCTTAGTCAGGAAATCATGTCCTATCAACATTCACTGAATTCTGAGCATACCTGGCTTCTGGATATAAATATATAATAAATATATAAATTTGCAGACTGTCTTTTCAGTCCCATGACCAGTATCTAGGTCATTCTTTGCTAGGAATTAGAACTATATTCACATGGTTTAAGAAGGCTACCCATACTAAATTATTCATCCATATTAGAAGAATAGGTTTCATCAGCAGAAATTGCCGAAAAGCCAATGGAGAGTATACATGTGGAGAATATTCATGCCTGATTTCTCCTGATTTAATTATTCAAACGAAAATGAAACAGTTTTTCTCCTTTCTTTATCACTGTTTAAGAAGCATGTTTGTTCTGTGGAAGGGTCCTTTCTGAAAACAGAGTGGTAAATGCATAAGACAGGTACTCTGCTTTTGAACAGAGACAAGGTCAAGCTTCAGTAAATGTTTGGTCTGTTATGCTTTGGTCCCTGCCCTCACTCTCCCCACTCCCTCCAAATACCATACAATACATTTATGTGCTTTGAGGGGAGAAAGACATTTTATTAACAAAATTGTTTACCAACTATACTCTCTTCCCTCTCTTTCCACATTTCTCAAGGTAGGGTGATTTGACACCAGGGGTCATCATAAACATGTGAACTCCAGAAAAACATGGTTTAACTTCCAGTGATCACAAAATCAAGGGTATGGTAGGCAGACTGTTTCTAAGAATGAATTATCCAACTGATTATCTGAAGATCCAGTACTGATGTGGTTCTTAAGAAATTGATTCTGGTCTGAAAGTCTAGATGTTCAGTTACACTAGAAGCTGTTACCCTCTAAAGTTGTATTAATCTACAGGTTATGTAATGATCATTCTCTTCACAGGAACCTATATAAGTACTGAACAAAAAACCCACCAGAAAAACAAGTTTACAGTTCCTACTTTGTGCAAATAAGTGGAAAAAACTGGACTCACTTGCAGGAAATTTTTGTGCGATCCACCACCATAGTCCACTGCTGCTGATTTGTAGAAACCTCAATGTAGTAGCTGTAACTCCGATCATCACAGTCCCAAAGTAGCAACCTAAGTATGAACAAGTTGTTGAATGATAAGTAAAACAAACATCAAACCAAGCTTCTTAAGTTTGCCAGTCCTTTATTTTCTCCACTTAATCCTTTATAAATGTAACTGTTTCTTTTGCAATGTACCTCTAGCACTCAGTAAACTTTACTGTTTCTGCCATCTCAAACTACTGTGTCTCTATTCTTATTATCCTGAGGCCAATAATAGGCTTATAGGCTTATAATAACCATCTTAAGAACATTAATCTATTACATTCATCCAATTACTTTCAATTTAATTGGCACGTGGCACTGCCTGCTTTTAACACGAAATGAAGATCTGTCTCAACAGGTCAGTTTAGGAGGGGACAGAAAAAAAGAATTGGGTGATTTAAAAGGATTAAGCTGTCTTCTTAACTGTATTCTCTTGGTTTTGGTAAATATATCATAAATATATTTAGAAAAACCCACAAAACCCCCACAGAAATAATAAATATATTAAAAAAAATGAGTAGGGAAAGGGGAATTTCCAGTCCTGGTTCATCAGAATATGACAAAAAAAGGCAATGAATTGTTAAACAAATTGCTAAAAAGGCAGAAGAAAAAGGAAGACCAGAAAGGTCTCAAGGACTCATTCTGTACTTATTCTAACAAACAAGTAGCTCTTCAGGAAGGGCACTAAATAACATATTGAATAGCCTTCGATTTCCATACTTGTCTTACAGAGAGGAAGACATAAAGCATCAGGGATGTTATTTATCTTAGGTACCGAAACACACATTTGGAAAATGTATCCTCTTTTCTTTATATGGGGATTATTGCCCTGTTGTAAGAGATATTTGGTCCAAAACTGGACACAGTACCTGAGGTGCAGCCTCACCAGCGATGAGTAGAGAGGCAAACAATTTAGTTCAGCACTTTTTTTTTTTAGGTTTTGAAATCCCAGCATTCAAAATGGAATTAGGTCTAGTAGACAAGCAGATTCAAAATAAATTCCCTCGATGCTGAATCTAGCTCATTAATATTATCAAAAATAATATGCTGTCAAAAATAGCTTTAAGAAGCTAAAATAAACCATTTTTAACACAAGCATTTTAGAACATGTTAAAACTGTCTATTTGCAAATTAAAAGATTCAGACCTGACTTAGTAAAAAATAAAAATAGTTGCCTGTGGCACCATGAAAGACTTCAAAAAAATCCCACACCCCAAAACAAAACCCCCCAACTTCAACCCCTCTCTTTCATCAAATCATCCTCATTCTGCTTTTCCATAGCTCGAAGGTCTCCAAATACTGAAGACACTGAATAAAGCGTATTTTCTTTAAAAAAAAAGTTTACTGATTACAATCCTTTATTTGGTTAACTACTACTAATCAACAGATTCTGAATTGATTTAACAATTATATTTAAACCAAGTCTTCTAAATGATAAAAAGAGGGAAAAGTAAAAACATTCATAAATTTGTTTTCTTTCAAAAAGGCTATTAAAATGTAGCTAATTATGCTTTTCAATAGAATCCTTTTATCATGGGGACTCGGTGTCGTTTCCTTGATCCTTGTTTTTCAAAGCTATGATCAAGAGTTTGAACATCAGAAGCACACTAGTGACTGTAATTCCAACTAACAATACTCTAATTAAAACACAACTGGCTTGGCTTCAGAGCAAAAGGCTAACAGGACATGTGTGTTACTTTCAAACACATGGATAATTGCTCTCTCCCGAAACAACCTAGCCCAAGTTAAATAGGTTTAGAAAAGCATATGGCTTAGAATTATTACAAAGCAAACAATGAGTAATTAAAGTTGGAGGAATCTTTCCCAAAGTGACTTAGCATGAATACTAAATGTAAATTTTTCTTTCTTTGGTGCTTGTGAAAGAAAATGAAAGTTATTTCTTCTCCAGTAGCTTTTTTAGGAAAGACTGAGGAGGGAGACTGACAAAAGAACCTATTTGGAATTTACTCTGCTTGAAAGCCTTTCTGTATAAGCAGTGAAAACCTTTCAGGTGACAACGTGAATATTCACCAGTGCATACTAAGCACAAAGGCCACTTTTTACACCAGGTATAATAGCATTTGCAATACATTCCAGGCAAATTACCAAGCTACTTTTGTAGAAAAGCTATGTTTTTCTAAGATGGATATTAATTGACAGGAAGAAGAATACTCTAGTCAAAAAGTCTATACCCATTGGAAATGCATCTGTTTATAGAAAAATTGCTCATGTTCTTAGGACTTTCCGTATTAGAATAAAAAGCTAAATTAGCTCATTAGTAAATCCTGCCCTCAGGATTAAGAAGGAAAAGTCAAATGAAGATTTATTCAGCTTACACCCTGCAAAATTGTGAGATTTAAACATATTACTTCTTTGGGAATCTAGAGTCTAGGCCTGTAATTTAATATGACATCTTTATTTACATCACATGTTGACAATGCCTCACTTTATAAAACAAAAGCTTTTAAAATATAAATAAAACTTCATATTACAGGTGTGGGACACATTATATTGGCTACCTGTTACATAAAAAGATGCTGTAGCCCTTTTTAAAACAGTATATCCTTAAATGTCATGTGTTGCTCTATGATTGAATGTTCTGTGTTTCTACAAGCATTTTGTGCTGTCTCTGTTTGCTTTTTATTCCTAAATTTCTGTAAAAAAAGATTGTCACTCCTTAGTTCAGACTGCTGTATAACTACAGGTACTCAAGGTGTTAGCATAATACCAAACACTACTAGTTGTGCATCTGACAGGATGACACCTCTTTCCTGAATACTATTAAGTCACTATTTAAATGTATGGCATAAATATTTGATCATACTTTGTTCATAAACCACTTGCACACCTTAGAAACCCAAAAGACAGAAATTAAAACATGAGGTAGCGACACTTCTTGATAGATGAAGAAAAAGAAAGAAAACCCAAAACCACAGGGGAGGAGTTTTCTTATACAACATTTGTGGCATTTTTGCCTCTGGATGTCTATAAACCTCTTCAGTTTTGTGCAGATATTTATGTTTCAGTAGTTATCCTGCAAGAAACCAGTCCTTCAGGATCTTACAGAGGAGATAAAATTCCTGCACATTTGCTAAGTGTTCCTACGATCATTCATTCTGAGCTGTGATTTCACTCTCAAGTCAGACAAGCACAGAAAAGGAGCAGCAAAGAAAGGAAAGCTTCCTAAGCAGAAGTGGTATGGAAAATTAGAAAGCATAAGAGATGTACATTATGATGGTACAAGTAAAAATTCATTTATATTGTTTGTTAATGTAAGAATTACTCTGAATATGAAAAGCTATCATATTAGCAATAAAGTCTTCAAATAGATTAAACTTGGATAAGTGGTTAATGTACTTTTCTAAAAATGCAAAATATTTCCATTTATTCTAACAAAAAAATCACTGAGACAGAATAATTGTCTCCCTCCACACTATAACAAATCCCATTTTATGTTTTGTTTTCTTTCTTTTTTTAAATTCATAGGAAAAACCAGGCAAAGACCATAGTGTAATAGTATTATATTTCTCTTCCAGATAAATGCAGGGAGAGTTAGAGTTATTGTGATGTGGCAGCCATTTCAGTATTAAAGTTTTAGCCATTAGTTAAACTATGTTTAGTATGTTGCACACAGCAATCGCTGTCTTTCTCTTCCTAATTAAATACTTTTACTGTCATTGATAAGAAAGGGTCTTTTCACAGAAGAAAAGAAGAAGGTTATTTTGTGCCCAGACAGGCAACTATGTGGAAAAACTACCTAACCTAGCATTTTCTCTGTTAACTGTTCCAAATATCTTGTAAGCTGTTCTGAGTATTAATAAAAGAATAAACTTCTTGAATTATTTTTTAAAAATTTTATAATCTAAAAGACAATATTTAGTTACAATTATTTTTTTAAAAAAATCACAGAATCATAGAACAGTTTGGGTTGAAAGGGACTTTTAAAGGTCATCTAGTCCAACCTTCGTGTTTTCCAAGTCTTCCCTATTACAAAATACTACTGAGCACTGACTGTCATTACATCTTTTCAGAATTTCTGAGTAAATTTTGATATGTAAGTCAAGAGCTCCAAATTTATATACAAATACCTGAAAAAGTATTCAATATTAACAAACTTTCAACACAGTCTCCCATAGCATTCCTGAGTCAAATTGAACAGTGGATACCATAAGTTGCCTATGTGCCTTCTCAGCAATGAAGCATGTGGAGCTGTAGCAACAGGAACTGAGCCAGCTAAACAATGGAAAGAAATGATTCTCCTCTACTTGACACTTGTTAGATCATACCTGGCATACTGAGTACCATTTTGGATCCAAATACAAGTGACAGATCCGAACAATTACAGCAGAGGACCATCAGAATGGCCATGAGGTTGGAGTACACACACTGTGAGGCTGTGGAAATTGGCTTCTTTAGCCTAAGAAGGCCTAGGGTTGGGAAGGAACTTAACAGCACTTGCCAATACCTAAGAGCAGGTTATCATGGGTTACCCAGAGAAGTTGTGGAATTTCCTTCCTTGGAGGTTTTCAAGACCTGAGTGCATAAAGCCCTGAGTAGTATGTTCTTTTTTCATAGATTACACTCCTTTGCAAAACAAGCTGGGTTAGATGTCTTCTTCCTCAAGTGCCTTCCAACGTGAAGGGTGCTAAGATTCTAGGACAATGAATGACTTTGTCAGAAAGCATGCACACAAATATATACTCTTGAAACATTAAACTCTCTGTGCATTTCTAAGGCATATTTGAGTACCAAGAGTTCTTCTGTTTTTTTTCATACTCAGAATTTAGTTGTCATGGTAACACATTCTGTCTTGGAGCCTCTCACCAGTAGTATTCTGATTTCTACAGACTAAAAGCAGATACCACTCTGTTTTCAAAGGCTCATGTATTTATCCTCTTTGAAACAAATATATTCAACGGCACATTTGTGTTTCTGAACTAAAAAGATATGTACTTTAATTCCTAATTATTCATTTAGAATCTAAACCCACAGGCAGATTTCTGTCTCTAGGCAATGCAGGTAGCCTCCTCTGTCAAAAGATATCCCAGATGATAACATCGTTGTTTTCTTAAAGTAAGCTATTCATCTGGTTTGTACTATACATGCAGGAAAACTGACAGAGAAAGATGAGATTCTCATCTTGTAGCTGTACAATGCAATACCACATAAATCACTAAATGCCTATTAGTTTTAAATTGTGTAATGTTTGGGTTATTTTTTTTAATTTGCTCTACACCCTTGCTGATTATATAATTATCATTTCTTGGCAACCAAAAGTCTAGTTCACCCAACTCACTATTTAATAATAAGACTTATTAAAAATCTTCTCTTAAGAATAAACACTAGCATAGTATTGAATATAGGAAAGTCAGACTTTCTTCACTGACTGGAAAATATGATACAATTCAGCAATTAAAATGTAGCAGAAAACAGTAAGATAGGAAGACAGATTATGAACTGAGAAACTATGAATATTAGTTATTGTCTTACTCCTTCATGTGGTCAAAGCCTTTGCTGCTTTAAGTTTACAGAGGCAGGAAAATGATATAAGTACGTTTCATTTATCTATTTTAAGAAATGTTAGTAGTGCATTTTCCTGGTTTTCTAATTGAGATGCAATACTTAATTGAATGTTAAAAACATCAAACTGAAAGGCATAAAACACTGAGTGTGGAAAGTTTCCAAATACACTTATTCAACTTGTTTCAGCAAGAACAAAGCCAAACTTGGATTATGCATAACATCTATAGCTAGCACGTAGATAAAACACTTAGGTTACAGATATGCCTGGATGTTTGGCATTGTTATGATGGATGTAAAACTTTTAAGATAAAGTTTAAAATCAAAGGCCAAACCCAAACCACACAAAACAGAAATTATGAAGTTACAAAAGAGCTTTCAAGTCTCAGTTGGCTCATCAGTCAGTTTGAAGAGGCAGCTCTAACAGGCAGACCCCACTAAGCTCCTAGAAATACGTACCTATGTGCATGATCTCTGTTGCAAGCCATACTCACCTGGGGTTTCAACCTTTGCTCACTGGTACTCAGAACTTCAGAAATCTTTCCCTTTTTTCCATTGCCACAGAGCATACAAATTACATCCCTGACTACATATTCTAAATTTACAAAGAACATGATGCCATAAAGACAATGTTTTGCATGTTGATTTTATGAAACAAGAACCACAAACACTCATAGTCAGAATCTGAAGTTTGCAAGATTATTTTTGTCTTCACCTCTGAAAAATCCCACTCTATAATCTATTTCCTAAGTCTCTATGTTAGCCAAAAGTTTGATCTTCATATGTATACAGACATTCACTGTAGAAAGAGCCCAATGAACTTCAATCCAAATCTAAACACATTCATTAATCCAGTACTGTAAAGGAATAGTCAGGTTACTGTACCTTTATTATACCGTTCATGTTCAAGTAAGAACTAGCACTAATTGTATAGTGAAAAGGAAATCTGGCTGACTGGAGGTGATGATTTTGTTCAATAAAATTGTTTTCACAATGAAGTGGATAAGAGGAATTGCACCTACTTAACCAAAAGTGAGACAGAAATTAAATTCTATTTTAAAATAAGTATATAACTTTAATCTTACAATTTGACTGTTACTATTATTATGCCTCTGTAATGCAACATTTTCAGGAATTGCACTGCTGTATCTCAACAAATAATTCACACATTTAATTTTTTTAACACACCTATTATACTGAAGTAAGAAGCCAAATCACAACAACTAAACCAGTCCCCTAATTGATGTTGTTTCCAAATGTCATATATTCTATTAAAAGTTTCAATGCAGCCTTTAATTTAGAGAAAAATAAACCTTCTTACCGTATTGATCCAATCATGTAGGGCTGTGCTAGCTGTACTACAATAGCGCCGCTCCCAAGCTGATGGCACGTGTATCCTGAATCCCAGTCATAGTTTTTTGTGTCTCCATTCAATAAGGCATTCCGACTGCGACTTACACCCTCAATCACACTGGCACAGTCTGCAATCGTTGCAACATTTTCAGTGGGAACTGTGAATTAAAAACATAAAGATGACAGAAATACAGTCAGAAAACAGTTCAGATACCAGTGGACTTTATTGCTGGGAAAGGATTGGCTAAAAAAGAGAAAATTCAAAGTATGGTCAACAGAAGGAAATTTAACTCATATAACATGAACTATGAACAAGTGGTACAGATAACTTTTACAGCATTGATCCCAGAATAGCTTGGTAAACTAACAGATGGATTTCAGTCTTGGTGATATGAAAGCACTCTTTTAATACAACTGGGAAAAAACATCTGGTCCAGTAAAAGTTTAGAAATTTTAAAACAATTTCTTCCTGTTTTCATGATGAAACTTCCCTCTCTACTGCCAAAAGAACAAATGAATAGAGACAAAGAAAAAATTGGGAGATAATTTAAAGCACTGATCTGGGCTGTAGGAAGTCAGGACTCAAATTCTTCAAAACTAGGGCTTGAAATCTCACTCCTCAGGAGACTATTCTCAACATGTACCTGTTGGTACCTCTGACAGTCTCTCTGACTGTGATGAGAAATTGCACCCCAAGCTTAAAAAATGAATTTTTTTTAATATTTATAAAATCCTTCAATATCTCTACTGGACTACAAGAGAAAAGGAGAGAGCAATAGGTCTGTAAGACAATGGAACAGCAAATGCAGAAGTATTTCTCATTCAACCAAGAGACAGGAAAAATGTATGACTGAATGCCACAAAAAACCCTATAATATCCCAATAGAATATAAAATAAACTACTTTGAACCCTTCCTCTTGAAAAAGGGAGGGCCAGAACACAGGATAATGATTTCCCTACAGGAGAGAGTGATGGAATTATACTCTCCTCATTAATGTCATCAAAGATCCTTGCTGGATAATTCTTTCTTCTATCCTATAAGCAGCCATAAAAAATGCCAGTACACAGTACTGTTATACCAAAGAAAGCTGAAGGCACTACTGCAAATATCAAATTTGCCCTCTTTCATTCACCTGATATACAGTTACTAGAATATTATTACAGGGAAAACAAGCAAGTTAGGAAACTCAAAGAATTTTCAAATTAGTAAAAGCATTCCTGGGAAAATGGAAGGAGAGAGTTTAATTAAAAAAAAAGGTAGATTACAAATCTAATTGCACAGGCCAGTGATAAACTGCTACCTTATGCTGCAACATCTATAATGAACTCTTTCACCTCTACAGCCCCTCTTGCAATCAGTGTACATATCCAACACTGTGGTCTATGCATCAGCATCATCTAACTTCAGTTCTTCCTTCTCCCTAGCACATCCAGAACTGAACACTCTAGACTGGAAACGGCTGTTAGAAATCAAATTATATAAAAGGTGATATAACCTTTTACTAGGCATTTTTAGAAGTAGAGGAACAGAAGGTACTGGGCAATAAAAAAAAGTGTAGTGTTCAGAATTGTTATTCTTTAGCAAAGGATGTAACTTCAGTGTTGGTTTCTAGAAAACTTTCCAAGGAGAGGAATGCTCTTCTTATACTCACTTAGTCCTGCTTAATCTGATTTACATCCCATGCTAAGTAGTTTACTCCCTCCTTTCAAATCAAACAGAATTCATCATATAGTTAGAACTTGACATAATTTCAGCAATTTCAAAGATCAAGACAACAGGAGCTCCTCTGGGAACACACTGTAAGAAGGAGGTATTCTTCCAGCACTGTTTTACAAGTGCTTCAACGCTTGTTTTTCAAATTACATATTATTTCCCTTTGTTAACATTTGATCAAGTATGGCACTTTCCAATTGTAATTCAGAGAGAATTCTAAGCTTTTTGAATGTCACCTTCCAGCAAGATGACAGATAACATAAAAGCCCCAAAACTATTGGGTTTATGCCCCAAGCTATATGCCCCAATCATGTCCAGCACTTTCCTTTTTAAAAAGCTCAGTTTCTAGTTAACCTCCTTAGCTTCTAAAACTCTCTCTATTCCCTCTCTCAATCAAAAAATTAAAATTAACAAGGCTGAAAAATATGCCCTCTGAACATCTGAAAATCAAGATTGCCTGTTGAGCCTCTGTTTTTTGGAGGGAAGATGTTAGAAGCACTGCTTGTTCATCTAAATGACAAAAACTCTTTCAGCACAGGTTGTATTAAAAAAGAATCTGAGATTTTGTGTATCATCCTCTGATAAAGGACAAACAACCTGTACCATTTCAAGCCTGCTGTACACGGATAACTTTATCACACACTTTTAATAGCTGTCTGTAAAATATGTATTAAAATACTACAACATCTGAAAATGACTGAAACATAGCTATGTGAAACTTCAGAGCTATTGTTTGAGTCTCCAGCACGCAAAAAAGAGATAATTTTCCACAAAGAGCTGGGATTCCGTGTTTTAAGTGGGCTACTGGTATCAGGAGCATAATCTTAGGACAACCACCAATGAACCAAAACACCATAAAACACATCCTGGGAGGAAAAAGTGCAAGCTTGTTGCCAAGTAATAATCCAAGGCAGTGGAAAAGCAACCATTTCTAAAAAATCTACTGTGCTATCAAATGTACTACCATCTCTGTTTGCTCATAAAAAAATTACTAAACCCAGTACATTATTATTCCAGAAATCTCTTGATTCCCCTATCATATCCCCTACTGAAGAGAGGCATTCAACGATTCCCAGATTCTTGTAGGGGAGCAGGTGGTAGACATTAGAAGTACTTCACTGGGAACAATCTGAATAAAACAAAGACTAACAATGCAAACTAAAAGTACTAGCATTGAAATAAAGTTTGCCTTGACTTCCTTTTCTTACCCTCCTCTCCAGGAGTAAGGGAACTTCTTTGAGTATCCATTTTATATAGGCTTTAAAGCATCTTCTACATATGGCTGCTTTTTGTAGGAAGAGGAAGCTATTAAAATCTTGATTAAAAAAATGAATAAAAGATGAAGTGTCAAAATCAATGTTCATGTTGAAGCTCCATGGCATATTCCAGACACACTCCAAGCAATGTAAGGTATTAACTGAATGCAGTGCAGCTCAGTTCATCCACTATTTTGCCTGCATGCCCTCTGAGCATCATCCCGCTCCTTCTCACATCTAGATTTCTGCACTAATCCATGACCTCCTATGAAGATGTTACCCTGATTAGTCAAACTTCTTAACAACCACACAGAAATTGCCTTGGTGTGTTTTTAACATAATTCTGTGGTCTTCCCTACATCAGCTAATTAGAAAGTGACTCAAACTAATTGAAGTGTGCAGAATGTGCCATACTGTTTCTTTTCTCTAGGGGGTCTGCCACTCCCTATTTTGAATGTTCATTATCACCTTTTATATCCGCTTGATAAATTTATTAAAAATACCATCTGGTGGGGACTCTGCTCTGTGCTGTATTTTAAAGTCTTCTGGTTCTCTGTCTTTTTCCCGTTAGAATTTCTGCTTCAATTTAGGTCACTTGTTTACAAAAACATACTGCCAAAAACAAGTCTTGTTTCTACTTTTTTTTTTTTTTTAATCCATCAGCTATTCAGCTTTTACGGTAACCAGTATTGTAAGAGAAAACAAAAGAGGAGATTACAAATATGGAAATTGCTTTTTTCCCCACTGTTCATACAGCAGTTTTGCCCTGAAAATCTGATTTACTTTTATGGAACAGAAAAGATGTGTGTGAGTAAAGCATATACATTCTGTAAGCAAACAAAAGGAAAAGATGATTAAGGTTACAGGACAGCAGCAGCAAACATTTATTAAAACTTACTTTCTTGTCTCCTGGTCTTATGCTGCAGTATAGAGCGATGAACATCTGGTAGTATATTTAATGCTAGTAATAGTATTTTTGTAGAGGACTGTAATTTTCAAGTCATGGCCTAAGGGTCATCTATACTGGTTATATTTAAAGATAAGGTAGATATGTTCTTCAACTGTCCTTAGAGATCCTGCATGATAAAATGTACCAGAAGTGTGTTGTAGCCTCAGTCATATTTACTTATCACTCCTTAAGTTTTTTGCTTTTTCTTTTTAGCATACTTGATTTTTCATAGGAATTTTTTTTTCCCTGAAGTACTGAGAAAAAAATTTAATGCAGTTGCTGCCAACTGGCTTCCACATCTGAGCGTACGGTATTGCCTTTTATCTCCCATTTTGGACAGGTCAGTTTTTGCTTTCTGTCCATCTACTGTAACTGAACTACAATCAACTGGCTAATGTGGGTGGGTGGGGAAATGACAGAAAATCCTCAAATAACTTTTTGCAGTACAGGAAGGAACAGAATGAAGTGGGTTTCTGTACCAGTTCAAAAAACCAGCCATTAATGACCCTTAAAACAACTACTAAAACAGGGAGACAGCAGATCTACTGCCTCTCTGTTTATTAGGAAAGGAACAGAAGAATAGGAAGGCAGCAATTTAAAGTATTATGGACTGTTGAATATATTTATACTGCACTCTAGACAACAGTCAAAGGTTCTCAGCTAAAGTACCATTGCAACTACGATAGGTTGAAACGTCAGTAATGTCTTGAACATCGTCAAAATCCTAGAAAGACTTTTTGTCAAACTGCAAAGAAGTAACTGCCTGTCTGTGACCACCGAGGCACCCTCCCCTCCCAATGTCTCCTGACTGGAATTTGGACTGTGACTGGGGACTTGAGCTAAGACTCCTGTCTAGTCATCTCAAGTCTGAGGAGAAGTAAACCAGGTTCAGGAAAGAAGAATTTATTTGTGTTAAGAATCAGCACTAGCTGGTCTCAGGGGGTGGTGGAGAAGGGTTTTGGGTGTGTGAGGGTGAAATCTCTCCACACCAAACCAAAGGAGTGAACGCCCCTGCTCTGGGAAGACCATGTACACATGGTACACTCACATGAAAGGCAGTTGATAAGGGGGTCATAACCATCAAAGGCCCCCAAAGCCACCCCCAACTATTCCTGAGGCCTTCTCTACCACCAGAGGACTGCACGTGAACCAAATGAGGCAACAAATCCAGTGCCTGTCCCAAAAGACTGCAAAGCTTCCTCCAGGGGAGATGCCTGGGCATCTCCTGAACATGTATTAATCCATTAGAGGCTATGTTTTTCAGGACCCTCACCACCATGAAGAGCAGAAGGACTGGACCAATGGGACACTGCTGGGTTCCACAGTGGTGATACTTTTTCTATTTTAATCTCTCTCTGTTTTTTTCTTCCCCCACCTCCGGTTTCCTATTTCTTTCTATCTCTCTTTCTCTGCCTCACATTTACCATTAAATAAAACTCATAATATTGACTTTGGCATCTGGTCTTGTTTGCACCTAAATTTGGGTAGAGGCATTTCTAATAATTTTAATAACTGGATCATAACAGCAACACAACTGTTTATTTTACTCAATTCTCTTTGGAAACTTACAAAATCATCACTTTGAAGAAATTATGAACAAAAAATTATACCGGAATGAATAAATTTCTGTTTTAGTTAATATGAAGAAGTGATTTTCCTCTCATGATATCTGTTAAATGTACAGCTTTCAATTTCTTTGTATTTAACTGTGAAACTACATTCCTTCTCTACCTGAACATCTAGTGAGCTGGCATAAATTTTCTCACAAGAAAGTGATGGCTAGAAAACACAAGGCTGATACTAAACAAAAATAATAATTAAAGATGCAAGTATTATTTCAGGGTTTGATCATATTGTTTTGAATAAAAGGATATTGGGCATTTTGCTGTCATTATTTTTCACATGCCAAAAGATTTGTTAAGTCTAATCTTTATTCAGTATATGAATTTGCTTTTGTTTATTTGCTACATGGTAGAATAAAATATGAAATCTACAGACTTTTCAGTTAATTAAAATTATTGTCACAAAGTCCTGTCTCTCCTTCCTCACACTCTTTTTTATTTTCTTGAGCTGAAACTTACTGATGGAATTGCTACATTTAATCTGAATCCTTAATCAAGAAATCAAGAGCTTAAGAAATATCAACTTCAAACAAATATCAACACGCATTTCCACCTGTTTCAGTGAAACTCTTTCTGCAAGCCATATTTATCTGGAAAAGAAAATCCCACCAATATTTGTGTATGGATTTGAAAAAAACTTCAGAGAAGGATGATTTTTCACATGATATCTGCTAGAGCTCATGATTTCTGATCCAATGAATTAGAAGAAAAGCATTCAAGTCATTAAACTGGCCATACTTTTAATTCCCAACCAATACGCTGCTACAGGGCTCTTTCATTAAGCATTATGCCTGAAGAAGGCTTTCAGAAATAACAATTGCTTTAGGAAGTACATATCCCTTGTTGCAGCACTGAAAATAGAAAGAAAAGAAAAAGTAAAAAAAAAAGGAACTGGAACCATATGAACATATGAACAGAACTCTGTTGAAAAACGGATACCAGTAACTAAACCAATCACGTGACTGTCCTTGTAGAAAGAGGGAAAAAAAAAATCCCTGCAGTATTTAGATCATCTTCAAACTTTCATAATTTCCTAAGGCCATGCTTGTAGCAGAGCTGACTTACACTGCTGGGTAAGCCTGCATTGTTTTGGAAGAATGCTAACCTTTTTATAAGAGAAAAACCAAAATACAATAGCTTTGTGTGGAGTCAACATTAAACTAGACACAAAAATAGCATTTCTCATTGCTTCCTTAGAGAGAGACAAAGCAGTCTTTTACAAAGCTGAATCACACTAGGAAACTGATATGACTGGTTTCTCTCTGTTACACATTTACTTTAGTTTTGTTTTGTTTCAAATAACTGCCAAAGACAAGTGAATGTTTATTCGCATTTTTTTCCTTTTAAAACAAGTTCTCCTGGGCATTGAACAGCACAAAAAAGAAGGTTCACAATGATTCATAAGTGCTGAACAGCATTCCCCAAAGGGTGACCAAGGACATTCCATTGTTTTATATCCATCTTCTGCTTTTCAGTCATTATTCACTGTTCTCCCTTTCATCTGTAATGTAGAAGTTAGAAGACAGTCTGATAGACTGAGACAGACTACAGACAAACACTACTTCATGTACAGGCTGCCCATATTGCACTTCCTATGACCTTAACCAGGCTCAAAATCGGCCAGTAGGTTGGTCAAACTCACACACCCACATAGTCCTTGACTGTCCCTCAGCACTGAGTAGTGACTAAAGGACTAAGTGAGGTTATCAAATTTTTCCCTTTGAGGCAGAAAAGATGAATTGTTTCCTATATTTAGATGGGAAAAAAACCCAGAAACCAAAGTAGGTATTGAACAGAAGCTGTTCTAACTTCTTGCCACTGGGCAGACACACATCACAACACACCAGGTACTGCTTTTACCTCCAAAGGAGTATGTCTCTTGCTTGTGAAAACATTCTTTTGTTTTGCATTCCAGATTAAATATTAGTGTCTAAAGACCATTCAAAATGTCAGAAGCAGAAGTTATTAAAAGCAAGCACTATGATTTTGAGATTAAAAAATATTTACATCCTTGTTAAATTAAAGTTATGCCAGCATCATGAATTTAATATGTAAAATTGTTAACTCACACATTTAGAGATAATACTATGCCAAATAGAAAATTACATCTCAACCCTAACATCTGCATTAGGGAATAATTTCATGTGATTGAATTCATTTCTGTCACTTGCCTCATTCCGTGAAACAGCAAAGTGTAAACCAACACTAAAACACCACACAGTGCTAGAAAGAGAATTTTCTGCTACTTTTACTTCAAAACTACTACTCAGTCACCATTGGGTCATGCCAATACCACATCCAGTACTGTGTAAAGTAACCGCATAAATCATCTTCCACATTAACTTTTAAATGTAATATATCAAGTTAATAATTTTTCATTAAAACCTTGTATGCAAAAAACCACAACAATATAAAACTGTTATCATGAAACAGCACTTCATTTTTATTATTTGTTTACCAGCCTTCTAATCGTCACTGTACAGTGACAGCCATTACATAGATACTATGTATCAGTAATAATATGGCTGAAAAATTACCCTCTTTGCCTACAGCTTTCTGATCAAGTTGGATAGCTTTCAAAAAAAAAAGAATTACTCTGAAGTCTCCACATAAGATCCCTAAACAAATACCTCAGAGGCCTTATTTATTGGAATGAGTTTTCAAATGGCAAAGTCTCTGCATATTATCTTCAGTGTTGTTTTGGTACAAGTAAGGGTCACAAAATCTTTCTGAAAAGGGCCATATGGCCTTCAAGGGCTGACCAATATTTCGTTTTTTTAATAAAACAGCTTATAGAAACAGCAGCTGTATTTGTTCTAACCTAATTTAATACCATATTTAATATCATAAGGGATAAGCAATGAACCCAATGAACTGCTTTTCAAGGGTTGAAGATGAAAGCTTCTATACTGAGTCAAGCTTAAAAGCAACCTACTCTGAATACTATACTTTCATATATTTCATGGAACTTTCCTAACTGCTTTCAGTTCACTTTACCCTATCCCATCATTGCAGAAACAGAAATAAACAGTACAAATTCTCATTACAGCAATAAAATAAATCTGTGCTAACTACATCACTGGTAGTTCTACGGAGTTTTTACAGAAGTGGACCTTGGACAGTCTGCTTGATCACAGGAGCCAGACAATATGGTACCTTATGGTAATCATCAGAGGTATGGAAAACAAAGAAGGTTATTTTGCTGGATCAGAGTTGTTGAGAATATTTTTGACTAGGCAATACTGATAGCCATAAATTCTGGTGGAACAGTCATTATGCCCCTGCATTCTTTCGCAACTGGACTGCTCTCAACTAACCTCTAACTCTTCTCATTTCTACCTTTCTCACCATAAATTCTTCAGGGTCATGTATCCAACTGTTGCTGCCTCATTTACAACTGGAGGACGGTCCACATCCTGCTTTCAATTAACTACTCACTAAATTCTTACTTTTAATTTTCTATTAATTGTATTGACTACCATCCCTTAAATATAAAAAGCTGTGAGAGACCTACAGGTCTCTCTTTCCTTATTGTTGGTCACTTCAAATGACTTACACGTATAACAGCTTATGACCCACACTGAACAACAGTGTAGTTCCACTGATCCCCATTCATACCAATGGATAGTATTATGCTGTCCAAACCCTATTTACCGGTAAGATTCTGTAACTACAAAAATGTTTTCAAAAATGGAGAAATTTTAATAAAGCCATGTGAAGTCTCCACACCCTAGATTACCTCTGAAAATTATGAAATGCTAAAGCATATCAATAGTTCATCTCACCAAAATGATCACTCAACCAGGAAATATAACTGAGTCTATGAAGGATGAGTCAATTACAGTACAAGTACACTTCCACAAACATGCATGGATTCACTGCCTTGCCTACTGTTACAAACAAACAAACTTTGTGTTAACACAAAAAAAAGGAAAGCAAATATGTTGAGTCCTAAATTAAGCATTTGCTAATTAAGTTTGATAATCTGATATCAAATCCATACATATGCAACAGTTATTTGCACACAGTAACTGATTTTGTCTGAAGTTTTTAAAAATTCGCATATGGCAGCGCTAAATATGAAATTTAACTTAAAGATTTTAATAAACTTCAAATACTTTGTTTCTCTGCTAACAAGTTTACTGAAGGTAGATGTTTTCTTTTAACACAGTTCTTCCTTACTGCTTATTCTATTTTCTTGTCAATAGCAATTGCAATGCTACTTGCGGTGCAATGCTACTTGCAAACTGCCTAAAACAAAGAGGATTGATTTGATCTGCATTAATGGACAGCTTATGCTACATAACAAAAAATAGTAAAGTGTGATTTGCCAGGCTACTTCGTCCTATGCTTCCAAAGAAACATAATGAAATTTTACATCAACATCATGAGATCAAGTGTAACCATGCAATGCCTTTTTATAATTCATAGAGAACAGGCTGAAAAGAGTTGTACCTCAGTTTTTCACAGGTAAATATTAGAGCTTTCTCAGGAAAAAAAATAAACATCTCATCCTATTTTGAAAACTGTTTTCCTTTCCATCTGTCGTAGGTGCATACTTGAAATATATATATTTCAAATCAGCATGAATTCTGAGAATTTTGCTGAAATTCTCAATTTCATGCCACAATTAATAAACTGGGTAAAATCCCATCTAGACAACTACTAAAAGGTACATAATACTCTTTCCAATAAACTTCAGGATCTGAATTCCATGAGCATAAATGGAAGAAAGCACACAAGCCACTCTGAACTATTAAAAAAAATTGGTATTAGATATTACTGTGACATATTTTATCATTCAGTAGTGTTGGTCTGCTGGGGATTTCTATCATAAGTAATGTCAAGGTACTTGAATCAGTATTATATAAGATGTCCAGAGCTAACAGAGTTCCATCAACATGGTGTTCTGAGAATAATAGTAGCCAATATAACGTTCTGCCATGGCTAAGCATGTCTACGACTCTTTGGGGGAAAATCAACACATGAGAGTTTACTTTCAGCAGTTGAAACTAGGCTGTATAAGAGTCCCTAAATGCCCAAATCCATCTTCACTGCAATAAATAGCTCTGGTTACTCCATTCTTGTAAAAGAATTTGGGCTAACCGAGTGGGAGGAAAGAGCAACCATACTATGACATGCAACGAAAAATTAGACTGTCAGCACAGAGTGACTCAATTACCAGAAGCTTTGTCAGCAGCAGTTGATTTAATTTGAACTTCAGCATTCCTGTAGCATCATTAATTAATCACAAAACTGGAATTTCAAAGAAGTTTCAAGGACTGCCCAACTAATTCTATGCTTACAGCATTGTTTAACTCAAATTAGAGATTTCTGTGTGGAAACAGGAGCAAGAGTGCAGTGATGGTCAGCTTTAAAAGACAAGCATTTGCAACAGTTCATGTAAAAGGAAAATAGTTTCATCTCTTACCTATCAGACCTTTCTCAAGAGTAAAGGATTTGTTCGTGAACATGCATTCAAATGCCACAATATGGAAAACTTTGTTCACTGTGTTGTGGGTCCCAACAATTCGAATATACCTACAGGGAAAAAAAAAAGGTAAATAGCACAAGTTAAACATGACAAACTTCTGTGCACTAAAATGTAACTAATTCAGTTGGACTAAAATGTGCAGACCTATAGGAACTGAGTAACTGTTTAAAAAAAGAAAAGGAGTAAAAAGACTAAAAATTTCACAGCAAGTTTGCATTTAATCGAGATGCTGGTTACACTACAAGTTAAGAAAAAAATCTTTAAAGAGATGTGAAATCTGTTAAAAATCTTTCTGGATTAATTTGCCAAGAAAAGTAAAGTGAGGGACCTTCCTCTTCAGAAATGGTCTGTTAGTGCATATGTGTGCTCATGGAGGCTTTAAATAATAATAATAAAAATAATAATCCTTTCATCAACAAATTTTCAGCCCTATGAAAGATTTCATACAGCCAGGACAAACACAGCAAATCAGTCAGGGTTTTCTTCAGCAGCCAAAAATTAATTCCATTTTATTATGACTGTTTCTAATTCTAACACTCGGTATAGGATATCAATCTCTTTGTTGGTGTATCTTTTATTAATAATAATAAAAAAAAATCTCTGAACATTCAAACATTATGAAACAAAACTAACTCTGGGTTTTACTCCTAGTTGTATAACTTACACTTCTATGCTCTAATTGCAAATCGAATAGAGCTGCTCTTGAACACTGTGACCTACTCACCTGCTGTATTACCCTAAAGGCTTCACCTTCCATGAGCAACCATTAACCTCAATTCAGTCCAATTCTGCATTTTCTGAAGAGACTCAACAGTTCTTACTATACTTTTTGAAAAATCTTAAAAGGAATATTGTACACCATCTCAATAAATGCTGAGCAAGCGACACAGAAAACTACCTGAACCAAGTACCACTACCCCACAAAATGGGTTACCCACACTGCAGAAAACTTTGTATGGAATTAACTCATTTCAATGAGTATCAGAATGTATGAATCTTAACCAATATCCTCGGACTGGGGTATAAAACAATCTTTCACTTACACAGTATAATTATTATTCCAACATCATGGCCATTCCCCAACAGCATCATTTTTGCTTGTGTTTCTCAATAGATCAATTTGAATCTGTATCAAGACATTTTTCAGTCCTATGATTTTTTTTTTAAACAATAAAACAACCCTCATAGCTATTTAGTGTACTAATGTTCAACCTCCAAATTTCTTTTAGAAATTTTAATTATCATGACTTCTAACAAAAAGAATTAAATGTTATTCCCTAATTAATATTAACTCATGGATCAATTAATTATCACAGTAGCAAACCTCCCGAAAATTATTCTATGTAGAAAACATAAAGTAGCAAAATTGAAGAAAATATTTATTATTCATAAAGAAGTTGAACCTACGGTTTAAGAGTAAAGCAGAATTTAGCCCTTATTACATAACTGTGCCAAGTGCCTGCAAAGACCATCACAGGAATCTTGGTTGACAGTCAGGGAAACAGCAGTTCTTTCCCCAGACCTGCCCATGTGAACCAGATTACTTTCTTTTGTCAATTCACAAGCAGGTAACCCTAATGAACCCTAAACACACAGGTAATGTCCAGGATTTGACAAGGGTAACTGTTCTTGTTCTCTCCAGCCTCAGAAGCACAAAATTCAATTAAATACAGGAAAAATCTTGGAATATTTTTAAGTGTACATGGAGGCTGGCTTGCCACAGAGACTCCCTCGTCTCTCTCAGGCAAGAAGAGTTGTGCTGCTTGGACAAAACACACTCCCGGCTAACCAACAGAGCATTACTAATGGAGAGATACTTTGACATCCTTCAGTTATGCTTCCTTGCTTTAAAGAGTTTAGAGAATAAACAAAGTAACAATATTAATAGGAACACAAGAAACTGCTTCATAATTAGCTTTAAAACTGATTTGTTTGGATTTTTCATGTTATGAAATTGTAACACTAGAGCAAACGTCTTGATTGCTTTTTTCGGTGAGATCAGAAATTGTTCAAATTCCTGTCAGCAGCAAAGCAGGCTTATAAAACACAAGGTTATCTATGAATCTGTGTGAGATTGCAGAATCACAATCCAATGGCTGGACTAGCTCCACTGTTAATGGACTTTAGACTCAACTGCTAAGACTGAAGGGAAGACAGAAAAAAAACTCTGAAGAGAAAACCTTGATCAGTTCATGGTGTTTAAAAGTACTTCCCTGGCAGGTGAACAGAAACGCAGCATGATAATTTTGCCCCTTTATTTTATTTTCTGGCCCTGTTTGAGAATAACGGATACTGAAAGTATAAATGCTATAAGAGTTTCACCCACATGTCACAGATTTCTCTGGCCACAGTTAGTCATGCTACACATGGTCCTAAAATTCCCAGAATGGGAATACTAAAGTAATCTGGTTGGGTTTGGGGGTTTTTTCCGCACTTACAAGAAAATTGTTTTAACTAGAGGGAAAACAATATGTTCTACTGGAGCTTGGTAGAATTTTAAACTTCTAAAATTTGAATGGACTCCCTGGGTTGATTAATTAGGCACCCACATGGCAATGGCCCTCATCTATCTCCCATTTTTCCCAGAGCAATTCTTCACATTTACACAAAACTATGACATGTGTACTCTGTTGTGGCCACAAATACTCATGTTTCTTAACAACTAAATTATGTTTTACTTCTGCTCTTTACATTTGTACAGCTGACACATTTAATTCACATAACATCTGCTGCAGAGCATACCACTGATTCAGCTGTGGATACCCTGGAGGACTACCAATACCAAAGCTCATCTGCCTACATCAGAACAGTGCTTAGGACATATGTGTCAAAATATAAAAATATGCATACTCTAGAGGTCATTTTAATGCTTCATTATAATAACACCAGTAAGATACAGACAAACTCTAAAATATATTAAGCACAGATTCCAATCTGTTGAGAATATTGAGACAGAAGACTAAATAAGGAGAGATAATGGAAACTAACCAGTATTTTGCACTGATACCCATTCTAAGTTACTATAAAAGCAACCTAAGAACAGCAACAGCAAACTCAAAGAACTAAATCAAATAGGTAAAAAATGTGCTCTTATGAACTTGGCATTCCATTTTCCTTCATGGAGCATTTGGTATGAGACACCAGTGCTAGTCCTACATACTTTATATCTCCCCTAACTGCTTAAAAACCACTAACATTCACATTCCAGTCACTGCCACAAAGATGCATGAGGTACAGCCTAACACACAAGGGCATTTGAAGATATTCTGTTTGTCTTTTAGTGGAAAAGGAAACAGTGCTATTCAACACCATCTAAACTCCATTTATTGACAACTCCCTAAAACGTATAATCCTTCAGGCTCACACAGCTGAATCAACAGTCCCATGGCAGGAGGACAGAAAAAACAAGGAGGAAAAAAATCTATTGCCAGCATTAAATCATGTGGCAAAACAGTGAACGTAAATAAATACATAAAATAAGGAATTAAGCCAGAACAAACTTGAAAAGCATATCTGTCTTTTGACAGAAGACAAGTTTTCCCACTCTTAGACAGGAAAGTCTAGTAAAGTCTATAGCATAACAAAGGAAATCTCTACTGCAAATATTGAAAGCAAGAGTGACAAATCAAACAAAAAACTTACACAAGACAAAATCATTGAACTCTAGCAGCAAAAGTACATGTAACACCTGCAAAGCCTGTACAGTAACAAACATTTTCACCTTTGCAATTAATGCAAATACAGCCAACAGGGTAGCAGTCTGAAAACACATTTCTCTTTGTAATGTGCTAAAATGTGCTTCCAGATATTTCATGGTGGAGCATTCAAGTGCCTAAAAATATTGGTATGCAATACTTAGACACCACATGTAATTGTTTGTGTGCTGTACATAAGCAGTATATCAACCAAGCATCCAATGTTTCTCAACATATTTAACCAAATTAACACTGATGTGCTTTGGAACATAAGTGAGACTTGCACAGTCTGATATTTTGTATTCCACAGGTAAGAATAATGAGCTTACGAATGTTTTGTTTTTCATTACTGGTTTCCAATTTTTATTTTTTTACAACAAAAACCCCAAATTCAGAAAAATTCACTTGCGTGAATCTCCATCTTCACATTGCACGCATCTCTAGTTCCACTAAAGTTGTCAAATCTGAACTTGGCTTGCCTGGTTTTGTTTCAGGTCAGACCTCAACCCAAAATAGCTCTATTTCCTAGAACTCACCTACATATGGGCAGAAATCTGCAATTACATCTGATCTCATAATGGACATGAATAAAAAACAAGGTAGAAGAAGATAGTAAGACTTCAATTTGACAGAAAAAAAGTAGCTCTTACAAACAGAGAAGAAAGCATTGTTCTTCACAAGGTCTGGTTCTAGCCCAAACTGGTTACAGGATTTAGAGAGCAGACACAAGCTGGCTCTGCTTACCTTCCAGGTTGGTGTGACATGGAGACAGATTCTTTCCAAAATACAGATAATCTTCAACAGGATTAGTTTTCTTTGAATCATCCTATGTTGTGATGTAGTTTCATGACTTTGGGTCAATTTAGCTTAGGCTTCAATATACAGATACATTACAGCCTCCACATTTTTAAACATATTGAAGAAACAGAAGAAAATACAGGATAGTCCTGCTCAGTGAAATCTGAGAATGTTTTCCATTTTCCCCAGCTTCTCACGTTCAACCAGTCTGTGATTTTAGCATGCAGTAATTACTTCTTGCTCCAAAGCTAATACAGTAAGTGCTGTCTAGATCTAGCCTGGAATCAGACTATATACAATATGACAAAGAAATACTTCAAAAGTATTAGAACAATATATCCAATGATATATGGAAGAAACCCTACCATTTATTACATTAAAATTATACCAGAAAAGTACTAAGCAATACTCAAATGAAATCAGCTGGTATTGGCAACATAAAAATGATGGAATACATCTTTTTTATCAATATTTTTATGATTTAAAAATTCATACCTATGGATTCAATTCTGTGTAGATTTGAAGGTGGAGGTGGTTAGAAAATTGATGCAAAGTATTGCCGGCTCAATTTCAAACTGGTTACGCAATTTTGGAATGCTGAAATGTGAGGTAATTCATTAAGCTAAGTTTGCCTTATAAATTTTAAACATTTATGATATACCATTTAGTGTTAATATTCAAGTGTGGGTTAGATCTCAGACAAGAATGGTTTTGTTAACTGGTTCCTTAACTAAAAAGATGAGGATACAGTTATTATATCCCTGTACTACCCAGTGATTTACAGATTTACAGATGCCATGCCAACAGTTATTATGTCACTTAGAAGAAACATCAACTTAAATTGTTCAACAGTGGAAGCAATGTTTGCAGGAGCAAAACCTCTAAAAAAAAATAAAAATAATTACACTCAAACTAGTAGAATGTCAGTTCTGACTGCTTTGGCGTTCCTTTGACATAAATAAAGTGTGCAACATCTGTTCTGCTCCTGACAACACACAGCTTAGCCAAACTTTTTAACTATGATCATTCTTTGGCTGCATTTTAAAAATTATTAATGAAGACTCAAATTTACATGAAATACATATCAGTCACTATAAAATAGAAGAGAAGCCTCACTGGAAATTATAAGACACATTTTTCATGTTGGTGAAACAAATGTTTGATGTGAGACAGATCAGTGAAAGTAACAACCAATTACTTCTATATTCACTAAGTTGTGTCTTTTATGGGAAAAATCGGACATGATATCAATTAGCTGTATCACCTGCTACACATATACATGGTTGCTACCTCTGTTAATCAGTGTATCTAATTTTCACTGCTTATACATTCCAGCATATTAAAGACCTAACTCCTAAATACTGCAGGCCTGAACTGGGCTATAAAATAAAGGACAAAAGAAATATTATTTATGAGACTGTTCATCAAACATGGACAGTGCAGCAGATTCAATCTCGTAAGCTTCATAGTCTAGTTCTTTTTAAATCAAATTGTGTTTTACAGGAAATAATAGATAACATGATGAAAGGAGATCATAAATTTGGATTACAAGTAGGTCTATATTAAGTTGCACAAACACTCTTATACGGCTCAGCAGCAATGAGATGGCAAAAGAGAAGGGCAGTGACTTCCAATATCAGGACCAAGATAACAAAATTTCCAGAAACTCAAGTTCTTGTGAGAAGAGCTAAATTATGGTTATTTTGAAGGTAGAGCATTTAAGACAGAAAACTACTTTAATGTAATTATTTCTTGTTCTCGCTTGGTCTCTTTTTTTTGGAGAGGCGTGGGGGGAAATTTGTTTTAGTTGTAGAGTAAAACCACATGTATCACTTGGTATTTACCTCATTTCTCTTGATGATTTAATAAGCAATCAGGAGAACTGTTAAATTCAGAACAGTAATATTGCAATATTCGCAATATTGCACCAGTTAAATTAATTAGCCAGATATTTGCTCACTGAAAGACTACCATCAGGTTGGAGTGCCACAGCCCAAAGAAAATTTTATTATTTTGTTAAAATGTTGTTCTTGTTCTCCTACAAGATGAAAGTAACTTATTTTTGACATGTTTATGAAATATACTACTAAAACTCGTGAGCAGGTGAACAGACTGCAGAAGACAGAAATATATTTACTGAGCTACTGAATTTAGGTCATTCAAGTGGTTCCTTAACCAAAGAACAATAACCACTCATGCAGTTCTTTTCCTATGGGTAAACATGTAAAAATATTAAATTGTTTATATCTAATGTCACAAATATTAAAATCAATTTGGAGGCAATGGAAGAGAATAAATGGTAACCAGAAAAATAAAGACTTTTCTTTTAAACGTTATTTCTTTTAAGTGGAATAGAAACTAAAATTCTCACCTGTCCAAAATTTGCTCAACAGTGAGTGAGCTGCATGTAGGTTCCTTCTAGGTGATACTCATCCAGTGGGAGATCATCACCACTGACTCAGTGACCAACTACTAAAGATAGACCCCAGACCCAAATGGAGGGAAGAACTATGCATACAGAATACTTAGCATGGGAAGCGAGAAATATATCTAGCAAAGAGGGGTTTGAGTACTAATTAATACAAAAGTTAGGTAATATGTATCCTATGAATGCTGATACTTTGTTTGTTAAAATGTATAGTGTGAAGTTTTGATGGTTACCACCCAGCTCCCTACTTTGTGCAAACTACAACAAAAAATAGAACTACCTCGCCTCAGTGCGCGAATTGGCGCTGCACACCAGGTAACGAGCCTGCGTTTGAGACAACAATAGCACATATTTGTATCAGTAACAACAACAAATTTGCCTTGATCTTTCTTTGTAATGCCTTTCAAATAATAATAATAACAGATCCCACAGAGCATTGAAAGGACGTGAAAAAAGTCAGTACTTGCCTGTGCACAAATATTTCTACCAGTTGCAAGATGACTGCTTCTGTAATGAACTCATGTTTGTGGCCATGGAAAAAAACCAAACCTACAGTATTAACTTCCTTCACTGTGAACAAGGAATCTTTTATTTGGGAATGAAACAGAGCTTTATCTGGATACTTACTTGAAGACAGAATACATTAAGCCATTATCCATTTGGCTATCTATATATTAACCAGTGCCAGAGAGGGGTTTCATCAGTTGTTTCTAAAAAGCAACATAAACTCACTGAGCATAAGAATTGCACTGAAAATGCTGAACGTTGCAAATTGAAAGGTTTTAGCATAATGAGAAAATAAAGGCTTCTTAAATAATTTAGTGATCTAGGATCCTCTAATGTAACAAACTCATTTCTTCTCCATAAACCTCTGCCTTTTTCAGTCCAGATGACATGCAGTACTCAGAAACCCTTCTTTTCCAAGCTTAAAGCAGTCTCTGAAATATTTCCATTACTCATGAAGGTGCTGCATTAGACCTCAATTCAGGTAAATCTTGATTGTTTTTCCTTTACTGTTGAATTTCGTATTATACTCAGAAACACTCAAATGCAGCTCTAAAATTCATATATATATTTATATGTAAAGAAAATGCAAAGATTTTTCAAGTGCTCTGAACCATCTAAATTCTTACCACAATATCCCTGACACCACCTTATAAACCTACGTCACACATCTGTTTTCACCTTGATAGCAGCTGGAAGAAGAATTCTGCCTATACAGCAAATCTCTAGCACTGACAAACTGGAGTTCTCAAAACAAAACCATGATGTTAGGTTTAATGGGAAATTGTTTTCTTTTAATTTTGTCTGCTTTTGACTATTGCTGAATTTACTAAGCTAACACTAGAATGTGACTCCTCAATAAAGAAATAAACCATTATACTCGAATCAAAAAGTCAAGAGAAAAAAAAAAAGGAAAAAAAAGAAATAGAAAGTATTTCCCTAGACTGCATAGCAGGTGAGACAGTGAGAATGAAATCAGTGATTCAGGATATCAGCTCTAACGGTTGTGCAGTCCATCAGAAACCTGCAGTTACACAGTTGTGTTGGGACTTGCAGAGCTGGTGGTATTCACCTGCTTGTTTCACCATACCTACCCTCAGCATATTTGATAGGTCTCCATTGTTATTACCTTGTATGTGGCCTTCCCAAGGTGGCTATGAGCATACACGACCCTCTCCTATCCAAAATCCAATTAGATCCTAACAACATTACATTGCAACAACTGGCACTGAAAGGCATTAGGTTGTATTGTATCTTCTTCAAGAAGATTTTTTTTTCCCTCTGAAGGCCACAATTCTTCCCTCAGAAGTGACAGAAGTGCTCTGTAGTAGAGTATCTTGGAAAGGAATCTTACCACGCAGTTATGTGAATCTCAGTTCTGTAGACACAAATTTCATTAGCGCATCATTTCGATTTTCCTCAATGTCCTGTGTTACCTTTTAAACCATCTACTTCACTTTATTAAGCTGATAATTTGAGCTCAGTACTGCATTATTTTATGTAGCTAAAAGGTAAGTCAATGCATTTTATTCTTACATATTAATGCAGTGAAAACACGTTTCAGTAGGCAGCTCTTCATTATACTTCATTGCTTTATTCCTAGTTGTAATTGATGTCAGTTAGGAGGCTATTACCAGTCTGATAGTACTTTTTCCTCCATAATATTATTATTATTCTCAGTATAATGACAAATATCTGTTTGGAAATGGAGGCAATCAATATTATTTATTGCTCTATTTTCATTAACTAGAAATTTACAGGGAATAAAAGACTGTGACTTCCTTTCGTCCTTCATGGAGGGGAACCTTTGAACTTCAGAACTAAGGTTCCCCCATCTGAGCTTCCTTACCCTCTGGTCTGTCTGACCTTCCTTACCTATGTTGAAAGTCATATTTTCACACTTAATTTTCAGATCTCTTACTCTCCACCTCTCAGCTCATGCCCTTTCTTTCACCTTGGCAGGTGAATTAGTATCAGTGTTTCCCATTTCCCTACCATGTCATGTATCCTAAAATTGATGATATACTTGATATATTCAAAATGAATCTTGATACAATACAGCCTCATAATTTTAGTTGAAATCAATAATTAACTTGTGTACTTTTCATCATAAAATGTTTAAGAACTCGAATCTTTAAGAACACTACATTTAGCAAGTAATAATGGTATTGATTTATGTAATGTGTGTCCTTTGATGTATAACCTAACCATTTAGTTCATATCCCCTCATAGAGCTTTCTTGACCTCCTACAACTCCCAGTGGCTCAACTATGTCAACCTTAAACTTCCTGATATAATTTTTTTATATTACTTTATATGGCCTTTTAAAAAAAATAAAAATTAAAATTAGTCCAGACAAGGCTGGTCACTGTTTCTACCTAAATACACACAGCTGACTCTCAGTATCTCAATTTGCAAATTCCTAACATCAAGTCAGGAAAGATATGGATAAGCCAAAAGAAGTCAATAATGCCAAAACATTAGTGAAACATTAGCTTATAGAAATGTTTTAAGCTGGTTTCAGGGAAAAAAGAGTCCAGGACCATGCATACTTAGGGAAAGTGACTGAAGCATAAGGAAGCAAAATTATGGTAATTTTAATGCCACAGTACCATTGGTTTTACATCTTACATGTGGACTGAAGCACATACAGGTCTTACAAAGAACCCTCAGAATTACAGTAGATAATACCTGCATCCCTACAACTCACCTGGTATTATTATTCACAGTAGCCAGATCACAATTAAAACATGCATGCTTAACTTGTGCTAGGAGCACACTTTCATTTTGCTATACACATACACCATAGAAATAGGATTTCTATGTGGTCAAACTACATTTAAAACTATCTCTTCTACTCAGGGATTCTTCTATAGTTGCAAATAAGTAGGTAAAACAGAAATACAATGGTCGGACACAAATTTCAGCTCTAATAATTTTATATCTCTGGAATACTAAAAATTATTTGCCCAATGTCTGATTCTGTTTTCTATATATAATGATCAAGTCCATATATTAAGTACTGTGTGAAAACATTACAACTAGATCCTATTTATCATCCTATTGCATGACTGTACATGACAAGCCATTTGAGCACCAAATAGATAACAAAATTCATGATGCCGAGAAAAGATCAACTGACGTAAGAAACTTGACAACTACTTATGTATCAGGAGAGATATTTAAGACAAAAAGAAAAAATAAATAACAACAAAAAAACCTCACCACAGTCAACCAAACAAACCCAAACATGATTACAGAAAGATGAAAAATAGTAGGAAGAGTAAGGAAAAAGAAAAAAAAGGAGGAAACAGAGTGAAAATTAATAAACAGGCAGCTCCACACTGTTCTATACTTATCTCATTTCAACACATCTTTTTGGAGGTACTTGCTTTTAAAGTATTATTTAGTCTCATAGCAAAAAAGTAACAAAAAAAAAAATCTTTCCACATACAAATAAGACCTGATTTTACTTTGAGAACTCTTAACAGATTTAGCTTCAGACTTTCAAACATTCACCATTGTGAAGCAGAAAGAAAAAAAAAACCAAAAAAAATGAGCAAGTGCATCATAATTTTGAAAATACCTTGTCAGGTGTGCATTGCTGATGTTAACTTGTAAGAATTCAAAGATTATTTTTATTATAAATAATACACTATTGTTGTAGAACGTCAGTATCCAAAAATGTAAACCCAGTGCAGATGCTTTTAGTTCTGCACCTTCAGCTTTGGTTTTCCACCTCAGTTTCAAAGCAATGATGCTGCACATACATAAACAAAAAAGGACATCTAGAATGAATAAATAAAATGCAAAAGTTTGTTTTAGGGCATGGCAAAAGGACAGTATTGTAGCTGCACCTTTACTATGATTACTATACTACGTGGTACACCATATTTGCTTTGCATTAGTCAAGTCTATGAGCATGCCTGCTCTACACCAAAAAACTGAATCTCAAAATGACTCACATTCTCATAAATACTAATGCCAAAGGCCTGAGACACATTTAAATTAGAACTCAAACCTTCATGACTTTTTAAATATTAAACCATCATCAAAAATACATTTTTAGAGGTATTACTTATATTTTATGCTGTGATGTCCCTTTCCCGAAAGAGACCTTTCAGACCTGCACTTTAATAAAAGGTTTAGATTAGAGACTGAACTTTGTACAAATAAAAAGCTGAGACTGAAAATCTGGGGAATGCTTTGACCTGGAAAAAGCAGTCTTGTTTTAGCAAAAAAATATACAGTTTAAACCACTCATTTTTGAGAGTTGAGTTCATAAATGGCTAACATATCCCTTCCCTTTTAAAACAGAAAGATTACTTGAAATATTCTTTTACCAATTTTCTTCTATATTTATAAACATCGTTGTTAGTGCAATAGGATCACAGTAGATCTCCATCAGTAGATCAGGATAAGCCAAAATCAATTTTCCTTACTGTCAATGGATGAATACTCTTTGGCTCTTCTTTTTCAAAAACAGTTTGTTCAAGACTTGTTTAACACCAGTATCCTCCAGAGAGACAGAATTCACTTATCTTATTGATAACCAATACAGGTTTACACCCAATGTTCTTGTTTTATAATAAACTCTGTGTGAAAAGTAACATTAAACCTGTCCCATGCTTTATGAGCATACAATTCCCCAAAAAACCCAAAACCATCTCAAAATGTTTCTTTATCAGTGGAGATTATAATGATTATATGATGATGCATCCCAAAAGAGGATACATTCCGGACAGAAGTTATTAGCACCAGCCATCATTAGCACACTCCCCACGCAAGGGCAGAAATGCACCAATCTAACAACCACCTTTGAAGTCCACACACCTGGTATTTTGTTTTCAAGTAGAAGGTTTCCCCTGTAGTCAACATATTCAAACAAAGAGAAATAGTTCCTACAACTGTATCTGAAAACTAACTGGTGGAAACTACTGAAGGGGGAACGATTATGTCAAAAAAGTAGCATAACAAAAGTGGCATCTTAAAAATGTCCACTCCTCCTACCCATTATGGAATACATGATCATATTCACTGGGGTTCTCTAAGGACAAATAAGTTGTATGCATAAACACACTCATGTACAGAAGTCAGCACAAAGCCAGAGTTAACACCTACAATGAATGCAACCTATTAGCTCAGAAGCTTCAGTCCTCAAATTAAGAAGTTGATTTAACACAGTACTCCATTACAAAGATCCAATAAAAATGCTTTAAAAGCTTGAAATAATAGGATTATGCACCTCATCTGGCCAAGGGCAAGCATGAACTAAACGATGCTCGTGTGATAAAGGTTAAAATGACAACATGGAACTGATGATTAAAGGAACTTCTATATTCATGTTCTCTGATGTTTCTGAGGTGGAAAGAGGGGAAGGTTACCCCTCCCTGCACTGAAACATGGGTCAATCAAGTAAAATTGAGAACATCAGATACAAAGACAAATCATATTTTGATATTATACTTTTAATATTTTTTTTCAAGATTTTTGGTTTGCCTTCAGGGTTTTCGTTGATTTATTTTATTTTTTAGAGAAATGTCTTGACTCAGAATTCATGAATCTTACAAAATAATGCATTAGCCTCTTCCAAGCCTCTTCCAAGCAGGAAAAAGGCATAGAAAGGACATTATTTAAATGTTGTTACCAGTTAATATCCACATTCAAAAAATCTGTAAATTAAAATATGGAGCAGGAAACTAATATTTGATGTAAGTAATTTGAACTTGCCAAATATGTTGGTTTTGACAAGGCCAAAACTCTTATAGAGAATAAATTAATTTCCTTTTAAGGGAATCCACACAAGAGATTTAAATTCATACTTAAATCTTAAAATATATGACAAATTTTCTAAACTTAACACTTGACAAGAACTATGGATTGCAATTACTGACTAAGGGTTTGGGCGTTTTTTTTTTCTTTTTATCCACCTCAATTGGAATCCATCATTTTATGAACGTACGCAGCCTATAAGTTTTATAATAAACAACAGCGGGGGAAGTTTTCAAGTACCAATATGAAATTTCAAAGCAAATTGCCTCCTCCAAATACATAGATTACATTGTCAGAAATCCCCAGTCACAGAAGCAGGATTTAAAGGACGAATGACAATGATCTTGTCATTCCCAATCTCACACAAAAGAGAACATGATAATGATTTAATTCTTTTTAAACTATATTGGGTTGGGTTTTTTTGCCAACCTTAAAATATCAATGTAGCTCTTACTCAAATCAAAGTCTTGAGCCCTTTCTTTTTTTTTTCCTTTATAATCCTTGCTCTGCTGAATTTAATTGCCTTGGCAATGCCGGAACACTGCCTGATCCTAACAGGTCAGCATTGATCGCTCTAAACCAATTGGTTCCTTCATTACTGAGAAAATGAAGCAAAGAGAAAAGGCAGGTGTGCTCTCGCACAGTCAGCTGGACTTCAGCTCTTGCCCTTCTTCTCCCTCATTAACTAAAAACCAATCGATCAGGAACTTGCTCAGAACCCACAAAAACTATTCATCACTTCTGACACAGAATGGTTTTAACAGGTCACTAAAGAATATTTGAGATATCTATCTTCAGAGCCTTTAAAGCTCATACAGTTTTTAAACTTACATCCAAGAGAAACAAAAATCAAAATGTTACACTCCTATATAGTTCTAGTCTAAGCCTTGAATCCTAAATAAAATTTGTTTGGTATTTGCCCAAGACAAGACATTTTAAATGTTCTTTATTGTGAAGAACTTTGATCAATAGAGAGAAAGACCACAACTGGGAGAAAAAGTACAGATGGCCCCGCTCCCTGCTTCCAGCTCTTCTGCACTTCCATGGTCTTCAGTTGAACAAATTAAATATACCACTAAAAGTTAATCCTAAAGCTTTACACATAACTTCTACCTCCATCTTTTGAAAAATCTGAACACTGCTTTTATTTCCAACCATTTCACATCACTTTTTCCTAACAAGCCTTTTTCTATCAAGCTCCATATTTCATTTGCCCATACAACTGGAAAAGAACCCCTCTACCTCATTTGTTAAAAATTACTAACTCTTAGTCAAATCACTCTTAAAAATTATTCATCTTGAAAGGTTACCTGTAATGATTAGCTTTTACTCTAGTCAGTTATTCCTGCTTGTTTCTTTTCTTTCTCTGATTGTAAACTCTGCAGAATGTGCCTTGCCATCATGCTTTGTTCATTAACACAGGTTTATAATTTCACATTACTATCAGCTCGAAATATTGCCACAAAGATGATTCAAAAGAAAGAAAAAAAGTCAAAGAAATACAGTAATAAATATATATTAGCAGGGAACAAGAGGTATGGAAAAGGAAAACACACCAACAAAACACCTCAAGAAGAGAACTGAAGAGAGCATAAGGGAAAACAAAAGAATAAAGGGAAGAAGTAGCAGACAACAGACTGTGTGAAGAAACATGGGGGAGTAGCACCCCTCTGATTAGAAAAAAGAAAATTCTAATGAAAGATATTGCATAAAACATTGCACTTACATCTACTAAAAGAACTAGAAAAGAGAAGCATCAAACCAGTACATCACTTTATTGCACATCGAATGGGAAGAAAAATTTACGAAGGCTGCAAAAAATACAGATGTAATCCTTTTATTTGCAAAGCAGTGTAAGAACTATTTTTCTCCCAGTTACTTCTATTGTCTAACAAATTAAAAGAAAAGGTAAAGGTTATTATTTTGAACAAATACACGTAAATTAATTGCCTGAATCCACAGAACATCATAAAGAAAGTCAGGTGTTTTATCTGTGTTCGTTGTATATAGAAACATGACATGTGACCAGTGAAACTAATGTCAGTAGGGAAAAGTTTTAGCCATTATATCCTATTCATCCCAGATTACTCTAACAATTATTGACTATACAGTAAAATGGAATTTCCAAGGACAAGTAAATTAACTCATTCTTTTGCTAAATGTTTTGTCTGCCACAGTAACATACAGAATCAGTTTACTTCCTGCTGTTGTTTTTCACCCTCTTTTTTCCCCTCCTTCTCTTTTGAAACCTTTGAAGCAACTGTCCCATGTATTGCTTAAAGGCCATCATTTCTGAAAAGATGATATTGCTATTCAGGAACACAGTCTCATGTGAAGCAAGTCAATTTACCAATACAGTAGACTATATAAAGGGCTATTCACATGACCTCAGTTTGGATCCTACCTGAACTCCAGAAGAAAATCTGAGTACCCCAATCTTTTATCATTGAATCACATACAGACATTTATGAGTAGGTATCTAACTCTGACAGAAACTGGATGATAACCCTTGCTGTGGCTATTCAGTAACACATAAATAATCACACGGATGTCAAAGGAGAAGCATGAGCACGTTCTACCACAATTTTAAAGACTGTATGATTTTCCCATGATCAGTCAGAAATAATCTTCTAATGGTAAAAATACATTCCAGTAGGTTTGTGACAATCCTACTAAAAAAAAAATTAAAATTTTACATATTACTGCAGAAAAAACCTGCATTTTAAAAATCAGTTAAATCAAAGGTTCTCAGATTCTCTGGACTTGATGACAGTGGCAATTCTCCAAGCTTCTCAGACCTCTGGATATTCTATCAAACTTACTAAAAAAAGTTATTTTATGAGTTTCAGAATAAAATAAGCATGTTTTTCTTACTCACGTGTCTCACCGAATTAATTAGTTTTGACACATGCAAACTCTGAATAAGGTTTTTCCAAAATCAGGGCAATTTTTTTCTGTCTCTGTCTGACCTTCTTCTTAAAGATCCTACAATGCCTGGCAATATTTAGGCTTTTTTCCAGTGAAGATATTAACAGAATGTCTTTCCTATATTTGTTATCAGTTAGTAGAGACTTTGTTTCTTCATGTAATTAAGTGCATACGCTATTAAAGAAATGTGCTTCACCATACTATGTACCCACAAACAGTGATCAATAAATTACAGTTTATATACCATGGAGCTAAATTATTCCACCAATAAAAATGCTGAAAATCAGAAAGCAGAAGAATCATCACCTTTTAAGAAATAAAACTCTACTGACCCTATGGTCATCATGCTGCTTTAACTCAAACTCCCAATTTCAGTCACACAGTCTAGAAATCAGAGTCCTGAAGTCACAGAGAAGAAAAGGTTTAAAAGATAATTTAAGATGCTATGTAGTCCATTCCTCCTGTCACCCTTCACAAAGAAAGATCAAACCACATTTATTACACTCCAGACAGATAAACATGTAACCTTGTTAAAGTTCTTCACTTATGAAGCTTTCACAGCTTGTATGTAGCTAATGACAGTGTTTCTTAGCACCATATCCAACTTTTAATTGCTATAATTTATGCCTATTACTTCTTGTCTTATTCCTTAAGAAGATGGAAAATATATTCATCTCATGCACTTGTTCTTAGGAAACTGCATTCTATTTATTTCAGACTGTGTCTCCAACTTGTCAAGATTCTTTTTAACTCTGATTTTGTCCTTTTGCATAAATGAATCTTCACTCAGTTTCATGCCATCTGCAAATTTAAGAAAAAGGCATTACGCATATAGAGTAGTATGGAACACATGAAAGACCCCATAAAAATCCCACTTCATATTTTCCATTTATATTTAACTATGGTTACAACAGGTGCTGCTCCAATTTTATATGCACTTTACTGTATTTTCCTTTAGACCATGCTCCCCTTGCTTGCATACTGAAATACCATGTTACTGTCAAAAGCTTTACTTACAACAAAATATAAGTGTACTGATTTATTTCTTGTTCATGCCCTGTTTTTCTGCCTCAGAGGGAAACTAAATTGACTATCTGTTTTTGACAAATCCAGTTTAGCTGACAGTAATTCATTTATCTTCCAGTGCCTACAAACAATTTTGTTCAATTACTTGCTCCAATATTTTTCTGGAAACTGAAATTGTGCTGTATGACACAGTTCCTCAGATCCCTCTTTTTGTTCCCTTTAAGGATGAGAAAAGAACAAATTTGGGGCCCTTTGCCTATTTTCCACAAATTCATAAAATCAATAAGTCTTCCCAGCTAACAGATATAACTACTAGTTCAAAAAAAGCTAAAACTACTAGTTCAAAAGCTGTTTTCTGGGGATTAGAAAGCAAGTTATATGTTTACATAACTAAATAAAATGGGAATTAAAATGTAAATTACAGGTACCAGCAGAACAACTTTCTGGTACTTCAATTACTAATTGTTAACTGCAACTATTACCACTGAGAAATTGAAAGCTTACATATTTTAAACTTTCAAGGACAAAAACTTGAAGTTAAAGTTTAGCTTATAATTCCAACTTCCCAGTTTGCATAAAATTTCATTAAGGGCAGAACAAGTACTGCCCCTTCCCTAACACAATTATTGCTCCTTACAGTTCCATAGTGAAATATATACGGAATTTTGGAATTAACTTTTGCATGTCATGAAACTATGTACACTGTAAAAATAAACAAACTTCAAAACAAAAGAGGAAAATTATGCCTTACTAAGTAATATTCTTCAATGGGCACAAATCAAGAACATATAGAAAAAGAGGAAAACATGGTGACACTACCTTTTTATCCTTTTTACTTTTTTAGAAAAAAAATTAGTTTTAACGAAAGCCTTTCTGTGAGAATATTCAGACCTAGTGGTAAAAACTGAACGTAAGCCATAATGCCAACAGCTCTGCTCACTAACTTCATTAAATGCAATAGTGTCCTTACGAATCGAATACACCACTGAGGGCCTCTCAGAGACCTCCACTGCAAGGCAGAGGAAGAAAGACCTTTAAGTGAGAGACTGTCATATTGCACTCTAACCTTCCTACAGAAAAAAATGTAGATACCCTTCTTCTCCTCCCTCCACCTCAACTGAAACATATAGATCTTCCTTTTATGGATGGATGAAGGAAAAGGAGGGAAAAGCAGGGAAAAGGAAGGAAATCCCACAGCTTTCTAGCTTGAGAAGATTCCATTCAAGAGAAAAACCTGTGCAGGTAAGAGCTCATCTTATCAGAAAAGCACAGAAACTACTGTTCAACATACACACCATGATAGGAGTTTTATAGCTCTGAAAAACAAGTCACCTTATTTGATTTTAGTTTACTGACTGAAATCACTAAAAATGTGACAGCAGATCTGCTGTTATCTGCAAAGTGTCCACAAGAATTATCAGTTGTTTTCTACCAAAGTTTTTTTTTAAGTGCTGTAGAAAACTGTCTTTCAAAATCTATCTCGTATCATATATGGAGTTTTAAAAAATGTAAATATAAAATTAGGAACAGAACTATTTTAAAAATAATTTTTTTTTCTAAATGTAAATTGGGTGGTGGAAGGCACAACAAACCAAAGGAAGGCAATTAGCTCTGTCATGTTCTTCTTGTATGCAAAAAGTAATAATGTTGAGGTCAAATGAGTTTCTTTTTTTTAATATTTGAAATAACTGGTTTATAACATGGTTAAATGGGAAGCAAAGAGGGAGAATCTATTGCATTTGTTTGTTTCATGCAAATACTTGCATGTTATTTTTACTATTGTTTCAAAATTCAGGGACTCAAGGTAAGTGAGAAGATAGAAAATCAGGTGTGTTAATAACAAGGCCTTTTATGCTTTGCAACAAAGAACTGAGAGCTGCCTTCCCATTTTACATAAGTGGTTGCCTTTTTTACACTTCATTAACATCAACCTATAATGTTGGTTAACATATTAGCACATTTCACGTTGGTATTCCTATATTTTATTTAGATGCAGTAATCTTTGGGAAAAAGAACAAAACTCAGAAACCTGTGAGACAAATCCTTACCCTAGGACCCCCAAAAATTTATACTCTGTTTAGACTTACATTTAAAATCCCACAGGGGCAGATGAAGTCACTGCTACCCTCCCCCCCCCCAGTAGTTAAAGGATCTTCACATGATGCCATCTTCCCCTACTTTACAACACATGCATCATTGCATCTCAGTAGAGACATCACCTCTCTACCAGAGGAATCAGTAAATAAGAAAATGTTCAGAAATTTAGAGCAGGAGGTAATTTAGACAAAATTGAGATGAAAATGTAACATATGTTTAATATGTAAGTGTAAAGTAACTTTAAGTAAGTGTTAAGAAAGCTATGTTTGCTATTTTAGACATACTGTATATTTCTTGACAAGAATAGCCTCACAAATAGCAAGAGGTTAGATAAAAAAAATAACGCACCTCGGGAAAAAAGCTGAGTGCTTTAATAAGCTTAATTTTCAAAACTATTATAGTATCCTTTGATGACCATGATCAAGTAACAGAAAAATGAGCAGTATTCCACAAGACAGATTAATTACCAGCTCTTCCTATTTAGAGCTCAGTTATTTTACATTCCATTTTCCTCCATGTGATATATAAATCTTAAAAGAAACCAACATAACCTACCACAATTGTAAAATATTATTTCAAAAATTTTCAGTCTGAAAAAATAGAATGTAAAAATAGATTAAGCTAGTGGAGAGAAGATTTCTATCTTCTGTTCTCATGACCTCAAAGATACCTCAAGTTTTCCTCTTGGCACTGAGTGATGGGTCTGCCACACAGACATTGCTTGGATATTATTTTCTTTGAGATATTCCAGTCCTACTAATGAGGAAGAATGCTAGGTGAGAGACAGTAACAGAATAAGACTCTAAGTTTTCAAACATAACAGGAGGAAGAAGAATAGTTTCCTATTCCACTCAAATGACCTACATCACTTCAAATTTCAATAAATATTGCATATAAACAAAATTATGTACTACTAACTCTGCATCATACTGAACAAGTATTAAGCTCAGTCCAAAAAAAAGCTCTAACCCCATTTAAGGTATTACTTTTTTAGTACTTGATCCCTCAAAAGCAGTCACACATAGGAGTTTCTATCAATGCCCATATATCAAAAGAAATAATCAAACACTAAACTGCACTGCAGCAAACCATGACTTAGATAAAATCAATAAACACATACTCTATGATCTAATTATATGGAATACTAACCTATGTATATACATTTTGCTCTCCAACTGTTCTTCAGTCACTGGGCAAACATAGTCACAGAGGATCAGGCAAACTCCCAGTCAAAACATTAAAGTATGAAAATAAGTATTCCTAACTAGCAAACAGAACCTGAATGAAGTTTGATTTTAAATAAATGAGGTAAAAAGATTAAGAATCAGAAGCAGTATTCAACTCTCAGTAACTTCTTTTCCCTGTGTTCCACCAAGCAGATCAGCCACACTACAGACATAAAAGCTACTAATCCACTTCTGTGCGCAGTGTACTGAGTTTAGCACAGGTTGTTCAACTCAAGTACTCTGTCACGTAGATGTTACTACACTGCTTGCATACATTTTTATCTTCCTGATATTGAGTCCCAAATAAAAGTCACAAACCAAGTTCTGTGCTCCAATGTCTCAGCATCGCAATTCTGGAGAAACTCCAGTGTGGGCAAAGCAGTACTTCCACGCATTTAACTTAAATCTACAAAGACTGTTCAGACCACCTCCAGGCTGACTCCTGCAGGGCTGCTCAAGCATTTTCTGCCCAAGTTTATTATATTGGAACAAGCACAAGACCAGTACATGTATTATAGACAGCAAAAGCAAAGTGACTTCACAGCGGGAGTGGGCATTGCTCATCATCCTCATCATGAGGAGAAGGAGCAGAGGGGCAAAGGCTTCTAGGCAAGTCTGCAGAAAGCAAGCTGAGCCTGTACAGGGGTCGAGATGGTGCTGATAACTCACTCTGCTCTAAGCAGCTCTTAAATACACATCTTGGAGATGTCTCTGTTGAACTTTGCAGTGAAACAGAATTAAAAACCAGGCACCAACCACTAGTTATTAATGAATAGTTACTACTACCGTGCTTCCCATTTTCCTAATTGTAGTTTTAATTCAAGGTAAAGGGATATTCAAACTCCCAAAGCAAAAACTGATGTCTCTTTCTCTGTACTAGTATACTTTAATTCACTGTAAGAAATACAGTCTGCACATTGTTAAACGTAACATCTTTCCTTTGACAAAAGGCTCTTCAACCCTAAAGCTACAGCATCAGTTTGCTAGCTTCAAGGATTCATCTTCCTTCATATCGGACAGACTGTTAATAAAGTTTAGTAGTAGAATTTCAAAGACTGAAAATAGCCAGATCCCACTGAGGAATTTATGGGTTCTATTTTTCATGTTATTATGGAGAAGAACACTGAAATGAAAGACACTGTTTCATACTTAAATTTTCACCCTGAGATCATATGTTCTTTTATAGGATATCTCTTCACTATACATTCAACTAAAATAGCAACATACAACTACTTACCTTATTATTCTGCTAATAGTTCTTTCTCTATTTTTAATACAAACATATTTTTTTCTGCCAGTAGTTTGCTGTTTCCCTGTGAAATAACAAGAAGCTCCTGCATTTCATCACAGTTTATCAGTTGGCAATTGATCCAACAGAGTTAAAATGCAAAATACTGTCTTGACTAAAGTGAAACTTTGAGATGTTCAGTGCACTCTGGACATTACAGAAGGATCCTGACCATCAAAGCTTAGTGACCCTAACTTCTTTACTGATATTAATAAAGAAAAAAATATACCAAAATAGACCTAACATTACAAAAATTATAAGAATAAAAAAACACTGTTAAGAGTCAGTTGTAATTTGCTATTTTTCCATTTTGTTGTTGTTTTTGTTTTACAGATAAACAAGAGATGGTAATCCAGCAAACACTTTCAATTTTCATAAAACTATCTTTCATCTCAAAGTCAGCATCAGTTTCTTTTCAATTAACAGCTCAATCAAAACATGCTCATTACACCAAGTAAAGCATATAAATGGAAATAAAAAATATTGAATGACAAATTAACACCTGAAAGCCATTTCCATATAAGCTGCTTGACAAGAAGCATCTTCAAGAACACTAGATCTGTAGCTTTGACACTTTGTAATTTCAAGTAACTTCAACAAGTTTAGCTTTTGAAAAAGTATTGTAAGTCTACAAAAATGAGAATTAGTTACCTTTATTTTACCACTCTATTGAGTATGTTTCTAAGAATTTTTCTGCTGCTGCTCCTATCACCCACCACCTTCAAAGGGTGGTAGAAAATACATCAACAGCAGATTCAATATTGCTTTGCTAGTTACAATACTGCCCTTTTGTTTGTAACACAGACTCTGGTTCTGACAAGAGACCTCATAACCATTAATCAGTTCAACTTTTGTTTATCTCAAAGATTAGTCTATTCTGCCCATTACAACACTACCTTACTGATAATATGGTTGCAATAATAAAATCACAGCAAAGAGAAAACATTCTTCAGCTTCCAGTCACAGTACGTCATCTCCACAATTTCAAAATAGTATAATTATTTTTCTGAGACAATAGGAAAGAAGCAGGTGGGCAGACAACTTTTTACAACCGACCTTGTCCTTCTGTATTTAGACATTTGATACATTTAATGTACTTCCAGACCAAACAAAACATGGTTTCCAAACTCATTCAATGGCACATTACCATTCCAACTTTCAATATGTTTATTTTATCTCCAAGAGATAAGGCCCCAGAGCAATCACCTCAGATACATCACTTTCCTTATCGTACTGTCCTCAGTTCGGGGTCAATTTTGGTGATGACATAAAAGACGATTCTATAACAGGCTCAGAAACTATTGACTCGGTAGGAATGGCAATGCCTCAAATACATTGGTCTCTCAGAGAAAGAAGATAAAGGTTAAAAACCAAGATGCAAAGAAAATACCACCATCACTACCAGACTCGAAAAAAGAAAATAGCTACAAAGCTTGCACAATGAGTCAAAATGCCTAACTTTGCAAATATACTGAAATCAATTTTATATTTATTCTAAAATTACCTTCTAGCATGAGACAAAAATGAAGTTTATTTTCAATTAAGTTCTTTATGCACCACATTTCTGAACCAGGAATATCACATTGGAAGAATATTTTTCATAGAATACATTTGATTCTGAAAGTATCAATGTCAATTAAAAGTCCATAAGAAAACCCCTTAAACTGATCTTTCATAAAATAGGCAGAACTTTATTAAACAGGTTTATCTTTCTTTTTTCTGAAGAAATTGGATACTCTAGCAGATGCAGTGATGGTCTGCAATGCATAAAACAAATCCCAAGTTCACCATATCACATCTTATTTTATACATATTTACATTTCTGCTCTTTCAATGTCAGCTATACAATAAACTCAACTCTTATTATTCAAAGTGTAAACTTAAAAATGTGTTTAAAAGTGCAGCATTATCCTCATTGTTAACAAAAATTTCAAATGGAAAATATTTCTAGGAAACTCTACAGCAGAAGTTTTCCAATTACAAGGAATTTAGGAAATGTAAAAACAATATTCTGAAAGGGAACAGAATATCCCTTGTTTGCTACCACATTAGCCTGACCAGCACAATAATATTTAAGAACAAATCTTTTGTATATCCGTGTCAGTGTACAGAAAAAAATAAAACCAAACCCAAATGACACCTCTGACCAACATGTCTACACCAGGGGAAAACTGCAGAACAGGTGTAACTGCACCACCAAACTATTTTTAGGGAATTAGTATAATATACCCATCCCTGGAAGTGTTCAAGATCAGGTTGGATGGTGCTCTGAGCAACCTGGGTTAGCAGGACATGTCCCTGCCTATGGCAGGAGGAGCTAGATGATCTTTAAGGTCCCTTCCAAACTGAACCATTCTACGATTCTACAATGGAATTGATTCTACAGCAGGAAAACAATGCTTCCTTTATAAAGGTTTTATGGTGGTATATTTACATTGCGAAGTGTTAAAGACCCAAATAAGCCAGTAAAATTTACTTGTAGGGTTAAGCAAAAGCAATTGAAGGCTGTTCCATTTCTACATGACAATCATTGTGGTGATTTAAGATCCTTAACTAATATATAAAACTCTCTCACTCTTACACTGATTCAGCTCCACAGTCCTCCTGGGCCATTCCCATCTGTCTGCATCCTGAGCAGGAGTTTTTTTACACCTCTCATACTATACCACATGCCACAAAGTATACTGTGCTACAGCACACAAAATCTGTGCCAGAAAGAGAAAATGCTGCTTACAAGATACACACTACAGTAGGTTGGTACTGCTGAATTCCTACTGGGAAAAAAGAATAAAGAAAAATAAAAATAAAGTGTAGAAATTTGTCTAGATTTCTGAAAGCAAATGTTTTCTTTCCCTGTTACATTTAATAGCAATAGCTACCTGTCCCTTAAAATTCTGGTAATTTTTCAGTAGACCTATGCTCTCTTTTATATTGCACAAAATTGTTGGTAATAGTGGAACTTTCTATTTATAATATACTTCTCGTATTTGCCTGTCATTCATGTTGAGAGTTAAATAATGAAGACTCCAAGTATTAGCAATGTCATGTCACTTTATTTGCAATTTCTTCTGTCGCAACAGATGCAAAGTGGGTTTTTCCAATAAAAGTTAGTTTAAAGCACAACAAATTATCAGTTGGTATCTTTATTGTAAAAATTGTGTATATAGGCCTGGCCTAAAACTGTGAAAAAATAACTTCTGTACCACCTTAGTCCAGAAATAAAGCTGAACAGAAGCATTAAATCTCTGCATTGCACATAAAAACCCTGGAAGCCCTGCATCCTTACCTGAAAGATTCCTGTGCCTCTGACACCCACACACCTCAGTGTATTCAACTAAAACTCCTCCCCGTGTTTCACGATCCAGGGACTACATACACACCAATTCCCCACTCCTGCCCAAATGAGTTACTCATTGACCTTACTCCATGGAGCCTGAAGTGCTTCCACTTCTCCTCAATTTCCCTCTTCTTAGGACACATGATCCATGTGCTTCAACCATTTCCTTCTATGCTAAGACAGGTAACACAGTATGCTCAAGGGCAGAGCTCTGAGTTCACAAAATCACAGAATCATTTAGATTGGAAAAGATCCCTGAGATCATTGAGTTCAAACTTAGATCATCACCTTGTCAACTAGACCATGGCACTAAGTGCCCTATGTCCAGTCATTTCTTGAACACTTCCAGGGATGGTGACTCCACCACCTCCCTAGGTAGTCCATTCCAATACTTGACAACCCTTTCCACGAAGAAATTCCTCCTGATGTCCAACCTAAACCTCTCCTGGCGCAGTTTGAGACTATGTCCTCTCATCCTGTTACCAGCTGCCTGGGAGAAGAGGCTGACCCCCACCTGGCTACAACTTCCTTTCAGGTAGTTGTAGAGTGTAATAAAGTCTTCCCCGGAACCTCTTCTTCTCCAGAGTAAACACCTCCAGCTCCTTCAGCCACTCTTCATAGGACTTACCCTCTAGACCCTTCACCAGTTCCACTGCCCTTCTCTGGACTCACTCCAGCACCTCGAAGTCCTTCCTGTATTGAGGGGCCCAGAACTGGACACAGGACTTGAGGTGTGGTCTCACCAGTGCTGAGTACAGGGAGACAATCACTGCCCTGGTCCCACCAACCACACTATTTCTGATACAGGGCAGGATTCCCCTGGCCATCTTGGCCACCTGGTCACACTGTTGGCTTATGTTTAGTCACTGTCGAAGAGCACAAGCTCGTCCCCATCTTTTCCCCCACATTTATTGATTTTTATTCCTCTTAGAACCAGTAGGAGACTGCATGTGTCTACATATATGTGTGAAATTTAGGCTCTTAGATACATAAGCTAGATAGAAGGAATGTTCTATACTATCACCTAGAAGGTTTACCTCTTGTTTTAACTTGTATACAAATTTTCCCAGAAAAAATTCAAGATAGAAATATGAGTCAACCAAAATCCAGAAAACCTCCAGTAGCATAGCCAAAACTAAGATAATATTAGCATCAAACTGAACCGGTATGAGTCTCCCTCACTTATTTCACTTTTTGAAAGCATTTACAGCTCTCCTGAAAAGCTTCAGTTCAACGAGACCAGCTAAAATGTCAGTGGGCAACAATTTGAAATCCACAGTGGAAAGACATTAAAGCCACATCTAGTTAAATAGAAGTGAATAGGCTAAATTTATAGACATAAATTAATAGACTCTATAAAATTCTATATTAATAGAATATATAAATTTATAGAAGTCAAATTTAGAAGTGCCTTGTGGGGCACAAAGGCAATTGTACATCAGTTGTCAGATTTAGAAACTTGTATGGCATCTGCATCAAGTAAAATATCTAACAAAATACCTAAACTCCCAACAAAATCTTAAAGTTGTAGTTTTAACTGAATGAAGCCTGAGTATTCAATTTAGAATCCTCTTAATAACTAATTTCCTATTGTATATAATGCTACAAAAAGCAGGTGTTTTCCCTAGCTAGAAGGGATAATTTGGTGCTGGCAGGGTGATTTTGAGCCTGCTAGGTTAACTAAAGTTTATCCCAAGAAGAGAGCAGTTCATTCCTCCAAATGTGATCTATATGCCCTGGATCCTCAAAGTGAAATATAATAGAAGTCAGCAAATGATGTATGCATACAGTTGGAGCTGAGAAACAAGGCTGGTACATTAAAAAAAGCGTAAGACTGACCGCAGGACACCTGATGAAAGCACAGAGTAGAACATGAACAAGGGTAAAGGACATAATAGGGGGAAATTCCATGATTCAGTGCTGCACTGTAGAACACGGCACAGTCCTTTCACAAGCTGCAGTTCTCAAGTGACACCCAAAACATCAAGTAAAACAGGCTTTTCTCAGGCACCCATCAAGTAGGGCTCCTCAATACTTGAAGGCTGTGGCTTCACTTAACATTCACAATTGTAAACTGAGATCAACATGAAATGGCAACTACAATAAATGCAATACTGTATTACAAACATAAACTTAAGGACTATAAGTAAGCTTATATATAACACCTTGATTTTGGCCTTTCTAAACATCCAATTACTGGATTTGCCACTTCGCAAAGAAAATCCACACAGAAAATTAAATAACTATATCTGACTTTTAAAGCCAATAGATCTATCATATGATATAACACTTTCATCCACTCAGATGACAACATACACATTTGTCATGCAGGCTTGTTAACAAAAGTTAACTGAGAGCAACTAAGAACAGCAGCAGATACTCATTCTCCACCCCATCAGCAGTACAGATGAACGGAACCCTCAGCAAGTTTCACAGATATTTGCTGCCAATAGAAGAAAGCCAACATTCAAGAATTTCTGGTGGTATTTTAAAAATCAGCTGGATGAGGGAGACAGAGAGCAAGTCAGTCGGGCCTACTCCCTCCCAACCTTTTCCAAACCAGTGTCTAACTTGATTATTAAAATTCAAGATATATCAAGGTACTACTAGTTATAAACAGTAATCTGGCAAAACCAGCAGTCCTGGTTTTGATTTTTTCTTCTTTTTCATTTATTTATGCTCATACACATTTCAGGTTTGGAAAGGCAACATTTTTCTTAGTTTGATTTTTAAATTCCCTTTGTGATGAAAATTCCCCTGTATTTTAAATGAATATACATGCTTCTGAGGACATCAATCCTCAAGATATTTACCATTAAACATTATCCATGCTGCTAATTATAAACTGCAAAATAAAGGTAGAAAAACACCACCAACTTGAAATAAAAATGTTAATTTCATGCTTAACATACTGATATTTTTACTCATTCTATCCACCCACTCTGCTATTAGGCTATGAATTACTAAGACTCAAAATTGAACTGAATGATAATAAGCGGTAGGACCAATTGTATTAAGTGCATCTTCATCTGAAGACAAAACATCAAGTCAATACAGTTGGAAGGTAAAATATTTTAAGACAAGTAAAAATGAAGCACAGTAAATTTGTTCACAGTATCAATACAAGATATAGTGATTTCTAAAAACCTTAATAAAATCCCCTTTTAAAAAAATATTGATTGGAATAATCAAAAATCTAAGTGCTGTTCACACATCGATACATACCTTGACCCCTATGTCATGACAGGAAAAAAAAAAAATCACTTTATCAGTAGATTATTGCATGGCCAAACAGACTATAATTTTTGTGTTACCTCCTGATACATAATTTCCAGTCTACCACTCAGGATATTCACTGGTTAGTCAGGTTGTTCTGCAAAGGCAAGGAAAAAAGCCTGTGAAAGTCAAGTATCTCATTCCTTGCTATTTTGTCAAAAGAGCAAAGAAAGGGAGGCCACAAGGGATCACTAAAGCAAACTGACTACAAGCACTACAGGATACAGTTTAACAGCATTACGATTGGACAGGTTTGTTCCTTAAATCAAAATTTTTGTGAAAATACATTTCCAAATACATTTTTCCCCCTGTCCGTTCCTCTCTATCACACATGAAAATATGTCAACACATCCTGGGAAAAAGCAAGTAGATCCTCCAGTGCCATAACGTTTTGAGATGAAGAAGCAGGTATAAGTCACAACAACAGAAACCATGAGGGATAGGAGACTAAGAAAGAAAAGTAACTTCCAGGTTGAACCAAGTAATACAGAGTAAGCAGAACTTCCCTTGCCATCAATCACTCAAGTCACAAGAACACAAAATGTTTTCCCCTTATTTCAGAGGGTTGAAGGATGCCATCACTTCTGGTATACCTAAAGAAAAGCTCTATTTTGACTGACTTCCCATACAAACTATTTTCATTACATTATGCAGCAAATGACTCAATTTTTCCTTTGCCAACACATGTGCAATGTTAACCCTTACATTTTTATATAAACATATGAATGCACCTACAATAATGCCAAACTCAAAATAGAGATAGGCTGTTGTCATAAAGCAGGCTCAGGAGACAAACCCAGAGTATACAAAGCAAAAGCAGCTGCACTTCACTCACAAACAGCACAGCAAGTATGAAAGTGTGAGCAGGATGGAAATGTCTGTGACTTTCCTATCCTGAATGCTTTGGAAGCTTATCCTAGAAAAATATTTTTATTACTGCCATTCTTATGAAGTCATATTGTATTGCAAGACAAGGAAGCAGCTTAATAAGGAGGATAGTATGGTTAATGAAAAGTCCTCCATCAGCTTCTCAACCTACTATATTATATAGAAATTAATCAGCAGAACTTCTACTTTATTAAAAAAAGGCTCTAATGGTAGGTAGGCTCTCAGGTGAAATCAAGACCATAAAACTGGTCCATAGAAAAATCTTAGAAGGGCACTGGGAGTTTAACTTCTAAAAACCTCTACGCAACACTTCTGAAGTTCTTGCCAGTCATCTAATGAAAAAGAGAGAAAAAGGATGTGATGTAGAACTTCCAGGTCTTTGAGGTGGCAGGACCTTAATTTCAGAGGGTTTGTTTATTAAAATTATGTTTTCCAGGATCACATAAAACAACTTGTCAGAGCTTCTCCTAACTAATTCATATGAACCAGGGATTTCTTTTTAACTTCAATCCTAACATGTACATAGTATGATTTTTTTTCCCCTCTCTCCCAGTTTAATACAGTCCTGGGATGCTAGATTCCTCTTTCCTAACCTCCTCTTTCTCTAATTTCCCCTACATAAAGCATGTTGGTATTTAACTTGCCAAAGAATTTCTTCATATTTTTCTTTTTTTTCCCTTCATTTATTACTCTATATTTTTCTTCTAAGTTTCTGAAACTACACGCCCTCCAACACCAAGGAACAGAAGACAAATTCTGCAATGGAGACTTAAATACGCTCATCTCTTCCAGTAATAACTGCAAAGTTGTCTAACGCGAACAGGAATTTTAAAATATAAGCTTTTATTTAAAAGCAGAGAAAATAGTATACTAGATAATGGCCCATATTTACAGCCATTTCATGTTTCAGTTAAAAACAGAAAAAAAAAACGGAAATAAATGCTTCAACAAATAATGGTCATTTCATGTTTACCTTACCAATCAAACAAAAAAGTGAATTTAATTAAGGTACAGTTCCTTGAAAAGGAAATTTCAGCTGTGGTTACTCTTTACTTTTCAGCTACTCTCATAATACCCATAGTGCAGAAAAAGCAAAAGCTGTCATTTTCTCCAAGTCTCTTGGTATGCATCTCCTAAATTTAAGAGTAAAGAGCTCTACCTCTCAACCTGAGGAAAGAAATCCAATTCAAAGACAGAATTAATACAGCAGCCTAATCATCTGACAAACTGTCAGGTGATTAGACTGCTGTATTATGATCAAACTGGCAACTTTTCTACTATTGAAAGGGTAGGTCTCACTCCATTTCCAATTTCATTATTTCAAACTTCCCATCACTTGTTTTACTTCCAGCCAAGGAGTTCCATCTTGAAACACTTCTGGTGCTTATCAGACAGAGCTTATTCACTCAATCAACTTAACTTATCCAGAGGTAGAAAATTATCCTGTCATGGATCAGTGAGTTGAATCTGTTCATGCAGACATGCACCAGAGCCAGCACAATGGAGAGGGGCAACTATGTTCACCCTAGAATGAGGAAAAAGATCTTCCATCCTTTTCAACCTTCCCGATATGCAGCTACAGATTGTACTTGCACATACATCTAACCCATCTTAAAAACCAATCAGTCTCCTAAATTGCTTCAAAGCAGTAGAAAACAAGTATTTCCTCACTGCTAAGAAAAATTACTTGAATATTGAGTATCTCAGGACATGAAGTGAGGAGACACAATTCACATCACCAACTCAGTACTTTTCCTCCCAGCATTGCTTTGAAGCAGGGAGTGAGCAGAAGCCATATGGTGAAGCCAGTGTACATAGATATCTGAATGATACATGCCATGCTTGGAATTACGTAAGGCACCTAAAGCATAGAACTGTACCCAAGACTCTTAACTCCCACATTAGTACTTAAAGCAGAATAACCTTCTAAAACAAATATGAAGGCAAAGGGTCATTTACTGAGATCTGACAGATGTAATGACATGGCTATCAGAAGTAAGGTAGCTGTGCTTCCAAAACCACCAGGTCATACCAAGCTGCAGATCAACTGACCTAGATGGAACACCACAGGCATGTTACATGTTTTCCAGTATTTAAGCTACCCTAGCTATTCCCTATAGACTTGACCCCACATAACCCTAACTAAGGAAATTTAATATAATTATTTAGAATTTCATAGAATCTAAGTATCAGAATCCTAGGCACAAGCATTATTTTGCAGATATATTTAATGTCCTTTTCCTTTTCTTTAAAAAAAAAGAAACAAAGCATGCATTTCCTTCCAAAATTGCTAAAATGTGAGTGTAAGAAATTGGAACAGAAACTTATCCAATAAAACACATACAAAACATTAAAATACATGACAAAAGAGATGTTTAACTAAGAAAATTATCCTTTGCCAAAAATTTAGTAGTGACATTCATTAGTCCTTTCCCCAAGACCCAATTGTTCACATTCATGCAATGGCGTTTCAGGTCTGATTAAAGTATAAAATCTCTTTAGCAAATGTTACAACTGTATTACACCACAATTTACAGCTTATCTGTCTAACTGTGATAACACTGTATTTCTTATCAAACAACCTGTATGTCATCTAATAGTATGTATGAAAATTCACCCTCAAATAACTTCACCATTGCCAGAGATGATCATAAAATTAAGTAAGTCCATGGCTCAGTAAGAAATGCATTCAATACATAATCATAATGGGCTGTACTGAGCTTTTTATCATGTACCTGTTTATGGGAAGACACATGGTAACATTCACTTTTATTTTCATTGCTCACTCTGTCTTAAGCTTTCTTAAATATTGGTTTTGGACGTGACAAGAAAAACACAGGCCTGTTGAAGAGCCCTGAGTACCTGGAAAACTGGATCAAGTGCCTGTACCATCACTGTTATTTCTCATCTAAACTAAAGATTATTAGTGAAGACTCTTGAGGGGGAGCTTCAGTAAAGAAGAATTTGAAAGAATCCTAAGTGCCATAACTTTGCCACTAATTAAAACTGAAATAATAGACCTTATGCAAAGGTTTTTACCAACATTTTTATGACCTTAGGGAGCATTTTTTCCAACTGCTACAGCCATGGACTCCTGATAACAAAATATTGTACTGTTGAGCACTCATACAATGTAAGCTATTGGAATCCAAACAAGAAAAGTAGCTTTCCAGCATTGTCTAATTTCAGTAAATTCAAACCTTATAAAACTGCACAACAAAGCACTTTTGTACCTTTACTAACTGTATACCAAATGGTAAAAAATTTCCTCATGAGATCTCTCAGCTTCAATGCTGAGGTTTTAACTTCAGCAACGGGAGACAGGAATTGAATACCATGATCAGGTAAGTCCACGTTTTAGTCCCTTACTTGGCAATTACACTGATGTCATTATTTCAGCAAACAACGTTCACTTCTACTCAACATACAGAATCATATAAATTAAAAGACTATATAATTATGTCTTCAAAATCAAGGTTTATTAGAAATAGCATCTAGACTGAATCAGCACTTGCTCCAAACCTTGTCCATAGGTCTACTAAAAAGGAAACACAGGAAGAATGATAAAGAACTATAAAATTGAAGAGAAAGAAGCAAAAGATCAATTGAGAAAATAGTAATTTAAAAAAATAAAATTTTAAAAACTACATTTATCTTCAAACTTTCTTTCCAAGTAACTTCTCATGAACCTGACTGTAAACTAAGAATCAGAAAATGTTACAGCTTTTTTTTTTGTGGGTTTTTTTTTACATATGTCATTAAATAAATGCTAAAAACAACGTCAGTAGCATTTTGTTTTGATTTAGTCAAATAAGGAATTACATGAATTTGAGTAAATTATAACCTTAAAATTTAAATAACTTGCAATGAGACCATTACTGTCACTCAAACAAGTTTCTACAGGTAAAGTCTGCATGTTAAGTGTAAATTAATTTGCCGTTTGAAGAATATCAATAATTTATCTGTTTAACGTGCAGAAGACAAGATGCAACTGGAGATTTTTTTTCTGGAGAGAAAAGATTTTAGTTATTGCACAGCACTCTCTAGCGGCAAAAGGTGTTTAAGTCAACTAAGTCTTTCGAACAATTCTATCTAAGAAATTTATCATTTAAAATATAAAAATTTTACATGACAATATATATATGCTTCTTACCTTGGAGTTTCTGAAAAGTGCTTACGTTTGTTATGGTTTATGTTAGTTTTGTGTTTTGAGGTTTTCTTTTAAACTACCATCTCTCATGTATACAACTTTTCTCATAGTAATGCTTCAAATATAATCTATCTGAAGACTACTAATGCTAAATCTAATAACCTTTCATCTCTCTCTAAATCACGCTTTTTAATTTCTATCTAATGCAGTATATTCCATGAACAACAAACCAGAAAGCATTTGCATAACTCTCCATTTATGTTCTCTGACTTCAAGCATAGCCTGTAAGTACAAAACACTTTGAACTGCTTGAAAGCAGCTTCTACAGCCTGCATATGTACTTCTTTCTGAAGTATATTTTCATGAGGCTGATGACTCATAGGTTACAAATGAAGATTTGGATACCCACACATGCAGCCAAGTTGTATTTTGTACATAATAAATTGTACCTAATGCATATAAAGACAAAGATCATCTATCTCCATTAATCTGCACAAAAATGACGTACGCTGTAATATTTTTGCTTATATTTTTTAAAGTAAGTAATTTTATTTTAAGATTAATATTAGTTTTGCACATGTCAACCCAAATTCCCTCATCCATCACTTGAGAACAAAGACATGAGGTTTGTTTCTGCAAAAAGTACAGAGGAGTTTACTGGTCTTTCAATCAGCTCACTCCCTATCTCTTCTAACAGTAAATTTTCAATGAGATCCTTATGCTCAACAGTGCAGATTTCCTTTAATATTTGGGATATAAGCAAAAAACCCTTTATTTTTCAAATGCAGATCAACTCATTTTCATGCTCATTAAATAAATTAATCTGAAATTCAACTGTGTTTGAAATGGAACAAACCTTGCCTTATTATTTAATGACTAAGGGCATGCTGGTTCCTAAACTCCCATTTTATGCTAGAACTTCAGTGCAAACGTATTCTAGCTTTACTTTCAAGGAACAAGCATCTTTTCTGGCCGATTAGTAAAATACTAACTTTATTCTAGCAACAGAACAAGCACAGATAAAGCCTAGCTAATCCATTTTCATGACAAAATTGTAAACAAATGTGTTCCTTCTTGCTTAAAAGGCCCATTCTTAAGCATTAATTATCACATGCAAAATTATGCTTTCTAGACAAGATTTTTTTACACAATAAAATGAGTTTAAAAACATTTTAATTATTTAAGTACATTTGGGCCTACTTACTATCTAATACCCAAACCTTCAAAGAGAGAACTAGAGATCCACTGTTTCATTCGGCATGTCCCTAGACAGGCTCACTGGGCTTGCCGCCAGCTGGGAGCAAACAGTGAATTGCAACTGCTGACAGCTGGGGCCAAGCAGGATCTGATCAAAACAAACTCAAGGGCCATGGATTCAAAAGGCTCCAGCAGGTAAAAAGAACTTATGTATCTAAATATTGATCTTGCTCCAAGAAAACAATCCGAAATGCCTACATTCGAGGAATCACCTAGTGCTGGGGGAATGTACAGCCCACTGGAAAGCCCTCACCTAGGTTAGTTTTTTCGCATGCTGAAAATTTACACGTACGAGCTCTGAAACATTATTGACTTCTGATGCTTCTACCAGCTGATGTATGATCCAGAGACTAGACAAAAAAATCCTAATAAACCAGAATTTTCCTTAACTTTTTATTTTGTGGATAATATTGTTGTTGTTTAAAGCCCTTTATGTTAACTAGGAATAAGCAGCTCCTGTTGGGAATACAGTCTCTGAACACCCTTCTGAAGACTCTCGATTTTATTAGCAGTTCCTGTTAGCTTTTTCAAAATTTATTTGCTGAAGGTAAAGATGCATATTTATTGTTTTGAAAAGCTACCCTGGCAATGAACAGGTATTTCTGGTATAAAAGTATCACAGTTTCACAACTTCTGGAAAACCACACATACAAAACCAGCCCTTGAATGTACCACTGCCTTAACTGGTGTTCAGAATGCCAGAGAACTATGCTGAGCACAGCATGAGGATTTCTGTATGAACTCATTGCTCACGAAAGCTTCAGAAGTACAGCTTACTCCTTTAAGAGTTGTACCACAAACATAATGATGGTTTAAAAATTGCAGAATTCTTGGAATCTAAACCCCTTAATTCCACAATACGATAAAGCACTGATTACTGTCAACATGCAAGTTTAAAACATGAACTGTTTCTCCATTAAGAACTTCTCTTACTAGCTAGTCTCTGTTAGAACAGTTTCTACCATACAGCTTTCATTTTTGAAGGAAAAAATTGAAGAAAATGCTGGAGGATTTTCTCTAAAATTAAGTGAGCTTTTTAACACCATAAAAATCCATGGCATCCCTTTTTAAAACTTTACAAAAAAACCTCTTATTTCAGGCTGTCATACATTTATTCTAAATCAAAAGACTTTCTGAAGCATTTTTGACCTTTGAATTAATTTTAAAGAGTACATGCTCATGAAGACTGCAGTTGTTTTCAGGAGTGATAATTTAGGAAAGGAAATTTATCAACACTCTATTATGAATTTCTTATTTGATTTAACAAAGAAATTCTAGTTCTGATATATACAACCCTCTTGATAGAAAGAATAATTTTAAGAAATCTTACATTATAAAAACATTTGTTTTAAAATATTATTACATGTAGTATCTACCTAACTAGAAATCCAACACTCCCAGTTTGATCTTAATTGTAGGTAACATTTTGAATTTTATGTTGCATTACATGTATAAGATGAGTATTACAACAGTATACAATCTGCAATTAAAACAATTATTCATTATATTTATAAAGGAACTTTAATATTTAATCTTCCTGAGAGTAGTCTTAACATCTGTCTAAACAGGTTTACGTGTGTGTCTTTGTACACATACATATAAATGTGTGTGTGTATGTGTTATAGGTGCTTTACACTGAAAACACTGTCAAATACTGCAAAGACACTAAATGCACAATCAATTCTACATTTGCTACACATTATTTTATTACAATGCAACACCAGAGAAAAATAGTAAGGAATAACTGCTAATATAAGAAAGTCAGTTTTATTGAATTCCTACTTTATTTTACACCAGTAAGAATGCTTTAAATTAGAATTCAGTACTCTACCAGGGGTTAAACACATAAGACATATAGTTTTGTTTGCTAGTCAAAGAAAGATGTGATTCTGTATATTTCTTGTTAAACCTTATAATTACTGTAAGGATGGAATAAAGAGTTTCTCACAGGTATATTGACTTTTGCTATGAAAATACACTGTACTTAAATAATAGTTCCTATATGCTCATTGCTCCAACATAGTGTCTTGAACTACTGTGTAGATTAAAAGCCCAGTCTCTTGCTTCCAAAATGCTTCTTAGAGCACTTTGATAGGAATACAAATTTGAAAAGTTAACATGGTACCTCAGAACTGTGACTAAATGTGGTATTTTGTGGGCATCTTTCCTTACCATCAAACAAGTAGACATTCTGCATATAAACTGTCAGAACAAAAAATAACTTGAGATTTCCCACTTACATTCTCTTCTCAAAGCTAATCTGCCTCTGCATTGCAAATTCTAGTATAACACTAGAGCCTAAGAAACAGCAGTTTTTTAATCTCTTATCACCGCTTTTTTCAACAGGCAAGCAATATAAACCTAACAGTTTTCATCCTTTGGTCCCTGCATTCCTTTTCCATGTGAGAATGCAAATGGCCCCAGTTCAGCAGAAAACAGAAAGGCATCCAACAGCAGAGACAGAAACCCCTTTTTGGGCTCTTAATGAGGTCTCCAGAGCCCAAGGCAAACCAATAACAAATTGTACTTTCCATACATTGGGAAATGGGGGTTGTGAGGGAGCAGAGGAAGAAAACCCTGGAGCTTGTCATCTGAAATTAATTGAACTTAGCCATGCCAGGAAAACACTGGTAATAAACCTCCCCATCTAAATAAAGCTTTTACACCACAGAAAAAAAAATAAAAATTTATGGCAGTAATTTCATCTTGTGTTTTTCAAGAAGAGCTTGCTGTTTTTCTTGCTCTCAATAGAAAAATCCCAAAGGAGCAATATAGGCAGCAATAAGGCAGACTTCTAAAAAGATACCGCTTATTTTCTCACTCCTTCCCTTGCACTATTGCTCCTCTTCCTCTTGTATTTAACTGAATATTAACTCTATCACTGAAATACGCTACCAGAAGGTTTCTCATTCTGTACAGGTAGTAAGTCTTATGCTTTGCTATCCCCCTGAGAGGATGTTAGATCTCTGCAGGTTTATCTCTCATTCCATCATCCTAAAAGCAGTCCAGAGACGCTAGACAACTTGGGATTAACAAAATGCCATAAAAGACCAAAACATAAAAGATTTTAAAATATTAAATCTCAACTTCAGCTAGAGGATAAACACTCCATATAAAAGTAACTGACATTGCACTTCTTATTCCCTACATGCCACAGAAACAAAGTGATCTTGAATTTGGTAATTGCTGAATACGTTTTGCTTCACTCACTTATGCATCTTACATGCTACTAAAAATCCAGCAACTAATATTCATTGAATCTATTCAATATACACTATCCAAATCCTTTGAGCACTAAAAATAAAACTTTGCAATTGTAGTTCGTTCTATAAACAAAAGCAAATTAGCCAATATCTTTTAGTTTTATTTTTCTCACCTACATGTGAACAATAACCACAAGCTAAAGGAATTTTCAAGATGACCTATATAAAAAAAAAAATTAGCAATGCACTCTACCAAACCTAAAGAAATTATCAGCTACATCCTTTATTACTTCACTCAGTATCATAACAGAAAACAAAAATTTCTATACAGCTCATACATATCTCTTGTGTCATAAAACAGCTTAGACTGAGGTACTTTTGATGTATCAGGAGAGTGACAACTCAAGTTCTCCAAATTAATCATTTAACAAGTTGAACCTTGTGCAAAGAGCTTTCACACCCTGTAAAACACTCTGTTCAAGCAAACAGAAACCATGCCCTCAGTAGACCTGATGGCCCCCCATTTTAGGTCTGCTACCTCCAAGCTGTTCCCCTCTTCTGCACAGCAATCATTGTGCACAAAAGCACAGGACAAACTCTTCCAGAATTCAATCTTGAGATTATTCTGGTTACCCTCTCCATTTTTAAGGTCATTTGAAAATGTAAGCAGACATACTGCCTGCACTGTTAAAACACTAGAGCTGTCTCTGGCATAATTTCAGCCTAACCCAACTGGCATTCCCTTCTCAAGCACTACTTAAGTGAGGGTTTACATGGGCCAAAAGCTGTTCCACCCAAGGGCAATGAAGATGGCCAATATACTCTGTAAGCTGAAAGGAGTTTCGTAGGATGGATGGTCAAGGTGTAAAAGGTCATTATAGGACTAAAGAATAGGCATTGGGACTATTTAGTCCATTAATTTTTAGATACATCTATAAACTACTTGAAACAGTTTCAGAGGTTTATTACAATAATTATTAGAAACAAACATACTTTCTAGGCAGAATGATACATTTCAAATTTGTTCAGCTTTCCTAGGCACTCTCTAGATTTGCCTTGCATGGCCATATTTCTATATTTTGCACGTGACACTTGCTCTTAATCCCATCTTCCATATATAGCTTACCTTGCCCTTTGCCTAATACTCTCACTTTAAAAGGTTTTCTTTACTTTAAAAGCTTATCCTCCTATTCTCCTCTTCTGACCAGGCTTTCTAAATCTCTCTAGTCTCTTCTGAAACTCATGAGCTACATAGTTCTTAAGAACTTATGCAATCTCCCAATCAGGCTTATACTGTACGTTTAGAGAATGTCTGGAGAATGCCAGCTGCCTTTAAATAGGATGAAATATTTTTTTTTATTTCAAGTAAGAGCTATAAAATTTGGATCAAGAAAGAAAAGAGTGCAGAATTTGTCTCCCTTTAAACACAGTGATTATCAGGCTGATCTCAGAGAAACTTTCAAGAATAAATCAGAGTGACATTGACAAGTACTTTATTATCCTGCATTTATGTTTAGTCCAATTATATTGTCCAAAGATGCACAAAATAACTTTATAAATAATCTTGACTACTTGCCGTAAATATGCTGTTTCATTTACTGACACAGTTCCAAATCTTATCTAGCATCATTTTCAAATCAACAAAACATTCCTTCTAATTCTGTTGACATCATTCGATCCATTTTACCTTAACACGGTATCTACAAGCTATTGCATCATAGCTGACCACAGAATTCACCTAGCTGTCCAAATTTTTTTAAGTATCTTCCAGCTCAGGACAGGAAGATGCTGCCAAAATAAAAACAGCTGGTTCCAGTGAGGAATTAAGGCCTTTCCCAGGCCAATTATGAAACTTTTCATTCTTCCCTCCCTTCTTCCTGAAGTATGATCCAAGTCTCGGTTTTACTGAGAGAAATCAGTGATGAGTTTACATTGTCTATACCACCTCTGTCTACAAGTTTAAGCAATTAAGCCATGCAGGGTAAACTAAAAACAAAGCAAAGGCACAAATGTGAGACAGTTTTAAACCCTTCCTATCTGGCACTAGCTCAGCAGAGAATTAAGACCATCAAAAACACAGAAGAAAAAAGACTGATGTGACAAAATACAGAAACCCTACTAGAAGCAGCAGAGAGAAGGAAGAGAGCAGCTCAGCAAAATGAAGGCTCAGCCTGCTCCAGGGACTGCACTTTCCCACTTGACTGATGACTGGCCTGCAAACAGTCACTAGGGGACTGTGCTAAGGGTGAAGAGCATATTCATGTTTGGTCTAAGAATGTGCTTTCCTGGTTAATTACCGTGCACATGAACAAGAACTATTCTTCACTCACAAATTAGGTATGATCCTGCTGTCAAGCACCCATGGCCAGCGGAACAGATATAATGATCCAAAAAATTTGATGACCGCATCATGTATCTCTACCACTGTACAGAAAGTGGGAGAATAAAGCAAAGGAAGTATCAAGCTTGATCCTTGCAGCTCCTGTCTACATCTAATTCAGCAAATTATTTTGCCTTCTATAAGAGACTGGCAGTTTCTCATACACTCAGTCCAGGAGTACAAACTTCTAATTAAAGCATATGAGGTTAAGAGAGGAAGGTAAGAGTCAGCCTCAAAAATCCCCGCCTCAGCGCTAACCTTGAGCTCTGGGCAGAGGAAGATCAGCAGGACCATTTCAATTAAGACCTTCTGAAGGAAGATGAAGTAGTGACAGCACAGAGTATGGGAGATGTGTGTTAGTCACTAGGCCAAGAAACCAGCTGCCTTAACATCTGATTTTCTGAATGAGAATGAATCACCTATAATTCAGTCCTAGCCTGGAAAAGAATTTAAAGGATGAATATGAGAAATTAGTAGTTTTTCTAACTACAAAGATCTCTAAAAATATAGAGGACTAATGTGAGCATCAAGACATTGTTAATATGCAAGTGAACTACTGGATTTAACTTGCTCAACGGGAACTGCAAGGAGAAAAGTAGTATCAAGAGGAAAAGCATATTCTAGCTGCAGATGACCAAGCATGCCAAAGGGCAGGCACTTCTTCCATTTGTACTTTTGGAAGTTGTCCAAAACTGCATTCTAGAAAACAGGCCACAAAAATTACTCCAGTGATCCTGGAATAAATTATTCTTCATTAAAGCTCTAATGTTGCAGTAACTATAAATGACAATTCTTCTAACACTGAAGTGTGACCATAATTCTACAAAGAGTAAAATTTTCAACCCCTCCCCCGGGGTCTCTAACCCTTGTGAAAAGGACAAGCATATTTCAGAATACCTGGATAAGAAATCTCCACTTTGCTTCCTGATATTGGTGTTTACTGCTTTATTTTAGATACTCATTGCATCTTCCATATCTCTTAAATAGAACTCTGGAAATATTTGCCTATAATTATTATGGAGTACATCCACTCTAAAGCACCACGTCTGAACACCTTAAGTATCATGCACAAGAAAATATAAGCCACAAAAAAATTAATTTCTTCCCCTTGAATGATGCTAATTTGTATATATGTATATATTTTCTATGACAAATCTTGCATCATTAAGATAAGACACATTAGTGTATTCCATCTTCATGGAACTTTTGCTTGCTCAGTATAGGAACATTTTAGATAACTTCAATGAAACCACTATATTAACCAGGCTGGAGTTTATAAAGAATTGAAGAACTGACATATTAGTACATAGATTTATTCTTGACCCATAAATCAAGGTAACTATGTGGTCAACATAAAAGTTCTCCTGAAAAGACTAGGTGGTAGGAAAGCTCCATAGTGCTGTCAAGTCATGTCTTCTAGCCAATGTCTGAAGTAGCACTGATGGGTTCTGAAAACCAGAAGTCAGGAGAAAGAGCAAACTGGAAGGAAGCAAACTAGATGATATTCAAAGGATCCCAGAAACAACTTTCCTCTCTCCTTTAAAAAGGCTACTAGGAATAGGAAAAACACTGCATAGATCACTAAAAAGTGATCCTATCAGCCTGATCCTATGTACCTCATGTAAAAGCACTCTCTGTTGTTTGTGACTACTGTGGTGACCTCTGTTTTCTTTAAAGTACTACAACTACTTCAAGTAATTTCCATGGTAACTGCCCACAGTTCCTAATTTTAATAGCCAAAACAAATTTTTACCTGACTGAATGAAATATAATACATATTTTAGCTCCTTATGCAGATATTATTCACTAGAAGCTAAAATGAACAAAGATATTCAAGTGCAGTTATGCCTGAAAAAAGAAAAGAAGGTAATTTTCCAGTTTTACAGCTGCTTTCAGAATTCTGCCTGAAGGATTACACTCAGCAATTACTCAGATGCAAAATATTACTTCTATTTCATAGATTTTGAATATGAACTATTAAATCTATTAGATCAATAGTAATTCCTCCCACGTGCACTTAAGAAATTGATATAACAACTATTACATTTTCATACTGAAACATTCCCATTTTAGGTAATAGAGAAGAGAACAAACATATTTAACTTTTAAGATTGCATCACAGCAGTTGCACACAATGTAAGCCATAAAGCTATATAATAAAGATTAGATTATGAATTTCACCAAAATGGCAATTTTAAATAATGCACCACTGATCTTACCTTAAAATAAAATGGGATAACAGATGTTCTTCAGTGCCTAGCTGCCTCTTTCCACTCTGTAATTTTTTTTTTCAAATGTAGCTACTAAATAAGTGTAATGGTTTGTTTTTGACCAGCTCAAACACTGGTCATCCATAGTACAAAATAAAAAAAAGTGTCAAGTAAGTTCAAACAGGGTAGTTAGTCAGATAAGATCTATTTTTAAATGAGCTATTTAAAAAAAAAAAAATTATAAATTAAGTCCTTCAAATACTCAAGAGGTTGGTCGAGAACAGTATTAGAATAGTACCTGAAACAAGCTGTCCAGCGAAGTGGTTCAGTCAGCAACCCTGAACTTACTTAAGAGATGTGTGTAGATGTGGCACTCAGGAACATGGCTTGATGGTGGACTTGCCAGCGTTGGGTTAATGGTAGCTCTCAATCTTAAGAGGTCTTTTCCAATCTAAATGATTCTATGATTCCACTTGCTCTTACTCCCTACACCTTCCATAAGAAATATTTCATAAAACCATCCCAGAACACACAGAACAATGAATCATATTTTTAACTGAAGTCCAGTATTTGCCAAAGTTAATACAGGAAATGGGCCAACCTAGGCAGACAGTTTGCATTCCATGCATTGCTTTAAGCAGCTTTCCTTAGCCTATGATTTGGAGGATTCATAAGCAATAATTTTTGGAAGAAATGTGCACTAAACAAGCTTATAGAACAGAATAAAATGTTGAATCAACTCCCCAGTTGCTAAATGCCTTTTTAGATTCATTTTAGACAATATTGTATCTAATGTTGTATCTAATCTGCATCTTTTGAGAATTCCAATTTAGAAATTGTTCTTTAATTCAACAAGCCCAAGCAATTTGTTAAAACCATGTGATAATTTGGAGGACTTGTCACAAAAAAACATGACAAAACACAAAGCTTCAAGTATCTTCTCTCAATTGCCTTGTTTCTGATGACAAATATGAAACAATCAAAATACAGAAACAAATGACAGTAAAATGTAGACCATCCATTGCTCTTTGAATAAGAAGTCCAGACTCATCAGCATCTAAAAGATGAATTGCAGTCCCATCATCTCCCCAGTTTACCAGACACAGACCTTCCTTCTCAAAAGTTTGTGACGCACAACTAAACTCAGAGCAATATTTCTGAAATACCTTCCAATAGTAATTTTTTCCCTAGTATTATTCAAAAAGTAATTTCCTATGCATGGGCCTCACCAGCAGCCTGCCCTTGTACTAACATACCTCCAAAGATGGATTAATTGCTTCCATCAGATGCATATCTCCAATTCATAACATGAACACTCTGACCAAGAAACAATTCACAGAGGAAAAAGGATTCACATCATTTAAGCTACAGGCATTCAACTTGGGGAGCTTCATTGTGGCAATAGTTTCTCAGCACTATCAGCGAATATAAAAAGACTCCTCTCAAAGGCATTCAAAACACAACATTTGGGTTCATGCTCTCAAGTCCTGGAAGAGGTTCCCTGCTATTAATTATATGTTCAATGTAGCAAGATTAGCCTCCTCTGGCAATGTGTGTTACCTTACATGAGCTTCTGCAATCACTTTGCTGTGAAGTCAGACAACCTTCATCCTTCATCAGACTATTTCTGTAAAACTTTGTAAACCAGACTGTCCAAGTTAGAATTGAGAAACAAAACAACTAAAATTTCTAGAAGATAGGCATTTTCTAGCTACATCACCATACACATCAGCAGTTTTGGTGGCTGCAGATACTTTTCCTGCTAGCTTGCTCATGCACCATTATAACAAACCCTACCAACTCGACTTGCATATGGCACTGTGAACCTTTCAAGGATGTCTCATGGCCTGGAAAATTCCAAGAGACTGTCGGCCAGATGTGGAAACAAAGTATTCTAAGTATGCTGCTGACCTCAAACCTTATTATTATATTTACTTCCAGACATCTGTGGGGAAAACCACATAGGTGCTAGATGCAATGGTGCCAACACATGCCCATGTGCCAGAATACGGTAAAGAGCCTTCAGTTATCCGCCTAGAAATCAGGAGATGCACAGATGATACAGGTACAGGTAACTACAAAGTTTCCATAATACAAAAGATAAAAAAGGATTAGGAAGCCTGAAAAAAATAAATTTTCTAGCAGTGAACAGCAATTTCTGTTAAAATGATGAATTGCACACTCTTCTGTGTAAATTACATAAGAGTACGGTGAACCCCTTTTACTTTACTATAATTCAGTACTCAAGAACCCGTCTGACAACTGTTGATAATACAAGGAACATTCTCTTACTACTAATCTGCATTATGTCAATCCACACCAAGAGGATAAAATATATTTATAGTTTCTAGTTTCACCCAAGAGTGAACTATTTCAATTTCATTCATTTTCACTCCAAAGAAATAATATAGATTTGCCTTATTGAAACAATTTGTTTCCCTTTCATTTACACACTTATCTACAAAGGCAAGATGAAATATGATACAGGAAGTCATCCCTCTTTACAGCTGTTACATATGCTTTATAATTTACTACAAACTGGAATCATCAGCAATAATGTCTTCCAGCCCTTCGCACTAGTTTTGATCTATTGAAGTGTTAAAATCAGTTTTCATCTAAATATACATTAAATCCTTCCCTTAAAAAAAAAAAGGGATGAAATACAATCTGAGTGGGAAGAATGCTTATACATATATATATACACAGACTTCCACCCAGATTTAGTTTTTCTACCTATTAAGTCAAAATCAGAAACTCTCCTGTAAAAAACCCAAAGCTAAAATAACCCTCACCCTCCAAATAAAACATTAACATTGCCAGTAAAACTGATAAAAACCAAATTAGTTTAGACTGTCCAACATCAATAAAAGTCTTCATAAATACTCATTTACACAGAAAATTGTGCTGCTACCAATACTGCAATAAAAACAATAACAATTTCAAAAGTCCAAGCTCAATAGTTTTTAGAAGAAGATTTTATCAGATAAAAAACTTATTAATATGCACTGAGGGAACAGAACAGCTGCATGAAAACTCCCTAAGGCACAGTTAAGATTGATTGTGTGCACCAATACTATGTACTCGTAATTTACTCTAAAAATTTTCAAATGTCCCAATATGTGATATTCAAACTCATAATTTCTACTCTAAAAAGCTTGGTACAGAAACAGTAACACATTACATTTTTCAGTAGCTTTTTTAACTGAAGTTATTTTTAAACTCTATTATCCAAATTTTGATGGTATAAAAAGAGCAAGGATATCTGATAAGTTAATGGGAAAATGAACACATAACCTCAAATTACATGGAAAATTAGTATAAAATACCACACCACAAATACTTAACATCTGGAAAATCAGCTCTCAAGGTCAGAAATAGGACACAGGGCGAGGTGCCCACTGACCTGACTCAACAGGGCACTTGCATTGTTAATGAAAATGCAGCTTGATTAGCCAACTTTGCAATTTGCCATTAACAGAGACAGGATAATTAAATTGAACAGAATACAGATTTAGAAATCAATATTTAATACCCCTTCCATCACTGTTGTTATTCCCCAATAGAAATGAGAAAGACAATGATATGAAGAAAAGTAATGAAGCCACTACTTTATTGATCACTGAAGATGTTACTCACAGTATCTAAAATTTCCAAGATCTTTATTACATCTTCAGTGTAGTATGGAAATATTTGACCTGATCTAACTAATGAAAAACTAGCATGAAAGTATAAAGCTGTAAAAATTGCTTTGTGGTAAAAATCAAAACCCAAATGCAGAATCTGCTGTTTAACAAAAGGATCACTCTTTCTTTCTTTTAGAAGAGATTACAAAGAATAAAATAACTGTTTCCATTAGCAGCCTGAAAATGATAAATACATGTGGCTTTCCTATAATTAACCCAACTGTAAAAAACTCTTTTACAACACTTTTAAGTTGCAAAGATTTTTTTTTTCCCAAACATGTAGTATTTCTTCTGTGTGATATCTCTCTTCCATTGCTTTCTTTCCTTCACTCACTCATTTCTGTCAGTTGAAGAGATGTGTTCATGGCTTATTTTCTATAAATTGGATTCTCTATAGAACATAATTTGATCATTTATTGGTATTTTCAGCTTGATTTTTCATTTTCAACTGTCTGTGTCTTATCTTCTCCCATTTTGGAGAGTGAATATTCCTTTTGTGGAATAGAAAACTATTTAAAAGCTGCATCAAATGGAACCAGCAGTCTCACCCTCACAATTGAAACTGAGATGAGAAAGAGCAAATACAGATCAAGCCCAAGGAGTTTAACTTCAGTATGAACAAGCTTCTTTTGAGGACAAAAAGGACACTGAAAAGTAGTTTACTTTAGGGCTCTCCCACTCATACACTGATCGATAGCTTTAAAAAGTGCTACACAGAAGATAACTTCATCTTTGTGAACACAGAATCAAGTCTAACCACAGACAAATTTGCTTTACTATAAAATTTTTAACATCATCCAAATTATTCCACAACTGAGACTGGCCTAGTGTTGGTTGACAGATGGCTTTATAAACTTAGAAGATTGAAAAGTGAATCCACAGCAGTGTGTTACTTGGTTTCACGTATACAATTTGAATATTCATAATGTGTAATTGTAAGCGTGGTACAGTGTTTCAGATACACATTGACAAAGCATGACCATTATCTGCTGAGAAATGGTGAGAGAGAGAGAAATGCTTTATACAATGGCATCAAACAACTTCAACAGATGGTCATCACTGATCAACAAACTAAAATAAACCAGAATTCTTACAAATTTGGCAAAACATGATTTCCTTTTGTACAAGTCTGTCTTTGTAAATATATATGGCAAGTTTTCACAGTTAATTCTAGCTCTTAGAGTGTAACAGAAATCACAGAGGAGGATTTAAAGAAAAGGAATGTGGAAGATGTCTTATAAATAGGTTTTTCTTAAACAAAATTAACTTTTAAATACAACTTGCCGTAGAATTATTATAAACAATTTGATAACAACATTTAGCTGTATCTTTATGTATCACTGTCAAGCTCAATAACTACTAATAATTTTTACCTATGTCAGATCTCATTTATGAGGTGAAACAGGTTGAAAACAGACCTATAGACAATTTGGGGTTTAAGAAACTCACAATAAATATGTCAAAATCCAGACTACAAAAATTCTAACCATACTACAAACAACCTACTTATTATGTCAAACATGAGAAATATTGTAATCTAGGTCTCTCAAAACATTAATTTTCTTCTAAACTATGAAGCAAAAAGAATAGAATATATTACACCTTTTTATAATTCCTGTCCAACAAACTGCATTGCCAGGCTCTCCACATTTCTGATATTTCTATACAAGCCATATTGACCCTCTGCACATACTTTTTCAGACAAATACTCATTTTCAGAGGATAAGTCGTCTGGTAGGTTGTCATCAACAGCTTAAATGCACACCAGCTTTTTTGCTTTTCCTCAAAGCTGGGTTGGGCTCTTTAGGTTAGGGTAATTGAAACTGCTCTGACAGACAGAAGAAGGAATTTGAGAAGAAAAAAGCTGCCTTGATAACGTTCCTGATGAAAAATGTTATTGATTATTCCTGTAGAGAAATGAGCTCCTGTATCACTAGGAGCACATTTGGAGCCAAAATTAGAAGTATAAGCTTAAGATCAAAAGTATACATAACCTGAACAGAAGAAAAGAAACCTTTTAAATCAATAAACACTCCACCCTAGATGAGACAATAGCTTTCTTGATCCTGTGTAGACGATCTACATCGTTTGAAAAATCTCAGGCTACCATATTATCTTAGGAAAGAAAAAGAATGCCAGATTGAACATGTACTGCAAAAAACAAAAAATACGTTTAAGCACTGATAGATAGAAAGATAAGCAGCACCTACCTATCCATTTCCTTGTATTTCACACAGTGAAAAAACAAGGCATTGGAAACATGTCAATAAAGACTCCTCAATATGATCACATCCTAATAGAGTGATTAGCTTTCTTCTCCACTCCCAAAACAAACAAAAAAGCAAACTGCATGGCTGCACTGAAAATATAATTTTAAAAAGAATGTCAGTGAAAAGCCTCAAAGGTCTGGAGTAACATTTCGAAATTGCTTTCATTTATTAATATGTTTTAGTAATACAAACCAAGATATTTTTTTTACTTATCTCTGGACATTACATTATCACTGAATTATTTACAGTACTAGAATCAGGAAAAGATTTTAAAATTTGAGTTATCCAGAAATAAAGAAAAGCTAATTTGAATTATGTAGCGAGGTTGGGGGTTTTTGCCTAAACTCAGAAACATCAGCATATTTGCACAGTTGGAAATAAAATATTTACATAACAGTCAATGCTTTCTGAAGAACAGTATAAACAAAATAACTAATCAACATGTTGCCTGTGCAACCATTTGTAGTTCTCAAATGCAGTAACTAAGGTAAAGATGGATTCAGTTCCCCAAGTTTAATCATTCCATTTGCAGGAAGTCTTTTTATAAAGATACTAATGACTTACTGATGAAAAAATTTTCCAATGCTTTTCAGCCTGACTGAAGGCCTTACCCAGCTCCTGCCAGCAGTTCTTAGCCTATGCTTTCCAGTTAGGTCAGTGATGTATTAGGGTTTCATTTTAAGTTAAAACAATGTCCAAAAGCTTCCTTTGGATGTCTGCATGCTTTTTCTGAACACCAGCATTCCCTACCGGGGAAGGGGAGAGGATATGTGAAAAAAAAACAAACCAGCACTAAATTAGATCTGCAGACACTGCTTTCCCCTCAGTTTATTTCCAGTACCTGGGACAATGCTTCAACTGCTTTTTCCTCAAGAGCTGATTCCTCACTTGTTTCAACATTTTAAATCGAACTGTATTTGGAATGCCTTTTGGCAGGTTATTGTCCACTGAGATTCCACCAAGAACAGGAAAACTGCAAAATGGGTATCTACTATAGATAAGAATGTCAGAGACCTACTGGTAAAGCTGAAAATGAGACATTGCTGCTTAATCAGTAGCTAATTTCAATAACTTTTCCAGGTGGAAAGAAAAATAAAATTACTGCATCACCACCAGCAGAAAGCACAGTTACGTGAGGCTATCTGATTAAGAACAGAATTAAAGAAAAATGTCTTGTCTAGACTATACTTAAGAATCAAATCTCTTTGCATATCATTATGTGCAAAATAATTGTGCACAACTACTGGTATTTCTTAGCCTAGAACTGCATTAGTACTGAAACATTTACTCTTTTTGCATTTCTTCAATGTTCAGGAGACAGGGTCTACAATTTAATCTGTCTTCACTCAGGCAGAGGATTACAAATGGTGTAATCATTAGTAGCAAAAACTGTTAAAGCGCCAAACAAGAAACCCACCCAGTAGCATTAATGCTTAACAAAAGGAAAGGCAAGTAATTCTCTCTGCACCAATAAATACATTTAACACACGAGTACACCTTCTAAAGTAAAAATAACTGTAATGCCACACTTCCTACAGCAGCCAAGTGCTTTAAGGCATTTAGACATATTGTATCACTATTAAATCAACATACTAGTAATAGAAAACCTCAATATTTTTGAGTGCAAAGCAAATTAAAAAACAGGAAAAAGAATATGCTTAAATAATTTCCCATATTCACAGCATTGTTCTACAAGGATCTGTCAGCTCTCTTAATAAAAAAATGCTTTAGTGACAAAAATTTATGCAGCGGTAATTAATATTTCTTTTTGATAAGTTACATTATAATATCTCAAAAAGAGGTAAGATATTAAAATAGAAATAAATGCCTATAAAAATTGACCTCTTTCTCCTTTCATTATCTTTTTCAAATGTTGATATTACTGACAACATGGCATTAATTTAAAACCCTAAATTAGTCAGGTGAGCCAAATACTCCCCTGATCAAAACTCAGCATCATCCAATGTCAGATGAAACATGAAATAAATCGAGTTTCCTTCTGATTTTACGTACCATCTCTGTACTTGCCCCTCTACAGCATAAACAGCAAATCAGAATGATTCCGTAAATCTGGGAAGTTTTAATACACAAACAAAGCACACAGTAGGAATAACAGTTTCACCAAAGGAGTTTAAACAGAAAGAAGATAAGACTTTTAAACTTTTATTGTAGTGACATCTTGTGGCTACATTTGACTTACTTCGAGACCTCAAAATTTTTCATTTTCTTTTAATTCTTTTAAGGAATTTTTTCATATTTTGTGGTCTAGGACAAAGTAAAAAGATGAAAACGTAAAACAAAAATGAAATGATGAAAAAAATGAGCAGGATGAAACAGAAAACAGCACTGCCTGTTCAAAGATCTTTACCAGCATTAACATTCAGTGTTACAAGAGGAAGCTGGAAGAACTATGAACCCAACACATGTTGGGTTCATCACATGTTCCTAACTCTGACAGGAACCTGATTACATGAATATTTTCTGTGTCCTGTCTTCCCTCTAAAGAGTTTTCAGCTCTACATGAAAATCGCTATAAAGGTACAAACAGTGAAAGTAGGACCAAAAGAAATTCTAAAAAAATACAGTACCATATTAAAAAAAGGAAAAAAAATTGCCCTGTAATCTCACTCTCTTAGTTGCTTTTTCTGCATCCTATAGGGCTGTTCAATTTTCAAAGGTGGTAGAATAATGTATTCTAAAAGCATTTAAAGCAAAAATTAAAAGCCTAAAACACAATTTATCAATAAAAACCCCACATATTATACTTACCTATTTTTTTTTTACTAAAAGCCCTCTAAGTAGAGCAACATCCCTCACTTGTAGTACTAGGCTTTGACACCAAATAAATAATCTTCCTGGTACAAATTAGCTTGTATATCTAAATCAGGAATTACATTTTAAAAATAACAAATAAATCATTTCATGAGTGTGAGAAAGCATAAACAGTCTTCTCATTTCCTTTTTATTTTAGCATTTCAGTCTTTGGTTATTGCCCCTCCATTTTTTCCATCTATTAATCTAACAAAGGTTATGGTTGGCAAAAGTTACTCTGAACCTATATGCTGGAGCATGCAAGTAGTAACAGGAAGAAGCAAAGCATTTAAATAATCTTATCATGTTACTCACTTGACTCTGCCTAATTAGTTTGGATGGTTTGATATATGCTTTGCCAAGTACAATTATCTTTCATGGGAAGCACAATAATGCCCCTAATTCTAACACTATTGTGAATATTTCACAATGTCCCATATATCAAAAAAATCAAAGTCATGAAAGAGACTATCACGCACACAACACATGACTCATTAAGGAGGGTGAATTGATCTTAATTCACTGTGGTATAAATTATTTGTTTTATTTAGCAACCAACTGCCAGAACGGTGCGTTTTTTTTCATCCACCTAGTGTGAAAGAGGCATTGACTGCAGATTTCAACATAGATAGATTTGCTTAAGAGAAAAGTTAAAGGTTTTCAAAGAGAAACAAAAACCTCAGCTGGCATACATGCAAATAGAAGACACACTACATCAATTTTTACACCCATGGAAATGTTTGAGTAGCTTCTTAAAACTTAGATGAACACATCAGCTCAGCCCTTGACAGCTCTCACCTTTTAAAACTAATATTTATGTGGAAGGTAACTCAAAAAGGCAACTAACCTTGCCTAATGTTACAGGGCTCATATCCTCTTTATAATCTGTTTGAACAATTGCTCTAGTGTATCAGACACAAACTGGCTGTCCTTCAACAACCTGTACAGAATCTGACATGTTCTACTCCCTCGCTTTGAAAAATGGTGTGTGAATAAAAACACCCAGCCAGTAATTCTAGCCTCCAATTCTTTGTTGCTCCTCAAAATGTCATCCTATACAGTGATGTCATAAAGCACTTTGGGCTAAAATAACTTTTTTTTAAAAATGAAAAAAACCAAAACACCACCTATCTCAAGCCAGTACTGATAAGACACTCAGTCCGTGATCTTCTGCTAAATAAAAAAAAACTCTAAAAAATCGCAGCATGGTTCCCAAAGTGGCTGTTTCCAAAAATATTATCTGCATTACTAAGGCAAAAAGGGAATAAATGTGAAAATTAATGGCAGGAAGACTGAAGAAAACATGATGCTTGCAATCCAGTCCTCTATACTGTTTGTTCATTAACAAGAACATTTTGGCACTGGGACTTGCCACACGAACTTGAGTATACAACAGAAGCAGCGTTGAGCAATATGAAAATATAATTAGCTTTAAATTAAAAAATATATTGATTAACCAAGTGCTAATAAATATGAGTGATTTGCTGAGTTACATTATAGTCTTTCTCTAAAAATGGGGCAAGCATTTATGCCTGCAAATTAAAAAAATTAGGTTTTTTTTATTATCTGCTGATAAAACAGGGCGTATAAAACACCTAAAACATATCTGCCTTTTGATAAGCATGCATAACTTATCTGTAAAAACAGAATATCAAATAATAAAAGAATACATTCTCACATAACCACATATTAGCTCATATTTTAAGTCTGTGTTCAAAAGACTAGAGAACACCTTGGTTTTAGGTGACAAAAACTGCTACACGTTTTAAGATATCTATTCTATGCATTATAATATCCTAGAAATAACTAGTTTAACTCATTTAAGTAAACAGAACTACTTTAAAAACATAATCACAAAACACTGAAATTGGAAACAAGAAAAAGTTTAGTAGTCCTTCCTTTGTTCTTTCTAAACAGAATATTAATTAAAAGAGAGATAAATAAAAGTCTCTAATACTAATATGTAAGTGTATGTAGCCTCCACTATTCAAAGCCTCTCTTCTGGAGGGAATTTGGTCCAAATTCCAGATCAAAGCAGAACCAACCTTCAAGTTAGATCTAACTATCTATATTAACGTGAATAAATAAATAAATAAAAAGTTCTTCAAGTGCAACTCCTCAAAAATTTGTCAGCAATTTTACATCTCTAATTACATGTAAAATTTCTTATTATTTACAGGAAAAACACGTAATAGAGCAGTAAACTACAGCCACTTTTACTTTTGACTAGCAAATGCATTCTTACTACAGTGTAGGCTTCAATTCACTGATGTAAGCAGAGATTACAGAACAGCCAAGAATTATTGTGTTGACTCAACTGAGAACTCACCTTAAGGTGAGTGCCTTAAGGTTACTGCTCCTTAACAATAAGTACTCATAAATTTATGCTACTACATGACTTTTTCACTTGCTCTTCAAATAAGCTGCACCTCCAAGGAATTCCCCACCACTCTGTGGATATGATAATGAGGAACAGAGATTTATAGAATAGAATATGCTTCCTGTGAATAATGGAGCAGAACAGGAAAAATCTGAGGCATGAGGATTATGTGATAAGGAAATTTGTGCTGTAGATATCTGGACAACTGTATACTTCCAATATGTGCTACAATAAAACTGCAAGGGGGAGGTTCCCAGATGTGCTTGTGCATGCGGAAATTGTATCCCTGTGCATATGAAAGCACCACATGAAATGAACTCCCTCCTGATAATCTGCTCCTCCAAAAGAGGGCGAGTCACTTGCAGAGGATTAGGAGCTCACTGGAGAGCTAGAAAGTACAAGAGATCCTTCTGTGCCAAAAAACACGTAAGGTATCTTCTAAAACTTTGGAATGATATTTTCGCCTCCTCCATTCCCTCTCTGCACTTTCAGGCAAGGCTACAAAGGGCCTTCACGAACACAGAACAATGACACTCTCAAAAGACAGCACACTCACACTCAAACACAGATGAAGACACCTGGGAGGGTGGATGGCAAACGGATAAACTGTTGTTGAAATAGAATAGACACTTCTGGACGAGTCTTTGAATGAGGCCGAAGAATGGCAGCCCTTTTGAAAAAACAATTTAGGGAACTCCCACCACAACAGAGAAGTCCCTAGGCATTATCTTGGTAACATGATGGAAGCAAAAAAACCCTGTGCATACTAACAATCAATCCAATTTGCATGAAGCTAAAGTCATGCACAAAAAAAAATACCCCCAGGAAATGTAAAACACCTACCAACTCATGGACATTTGATCAATGCTAGGTGATTTATCACAGACATCTTCAAGCAAAAATTTATCAATACACACGCAAAGGGACTGCACCAACCGTTTCAGAAAAACGGTAAAATCAGAATTAAAAAAGTTACAGAGAAAAGGTGAGAATGTATTTGTTTGTATAAGGAAAAATAAATTTCAAGTCACATTCAGTATGAACTTAACGGAAGGACAGCAAGGCTGAGAAAGATTTATCTGAGGAGAGACATGCAAGTGACCCGCTAGACCCCTTCCCCATAGACTACAACTGCTTGCCAGCAATCCAATGTTGCAGAGCAGTAAGGATCAGAGAAAGAGGTCATTCTTTGGGAAAAAGAAAGCACTTTCCTCCTTGGGGATTCCAAGAGTTGCTGTGCCGAATAAAAACTTTGCGTCTCCCAAACAATCACAGTACAGGTAATTTCCTCCTTGGGCCTATGACCCAAAACCTAATGACAACAGTATCTTTGATATCTAGAGATTGTGACCTCTCCCTCAATGAGTTTGACTCAATTTTTGGATAAAATAGCTTCAATCTGATTATAAGTTTTTTCCAGAATTCCCAGCACCTACAGTAAAAAAAAACATCATCACCTTAATACTGCTTAAACCCATCTAGGTATTTTGGGTTACACAAGGCATTGCTCAAACCTCCTTTCACTCTTTCACAACTTTAAAACAGTCTCTCAGTGCATCAGCAGAAAATATATAAAATATATAAAGATACATTTCCAAGTTCTGTAGTAAGTATGTAAATGCATTATAAACATTTAGGGAGTCAAAGAATAACGTTTACTACTGAGTGGAAAAAAAATCATATCAGCTGCAAAAAAGCATGAGTATGAGTCAAAAAAAAAAAGTAGATATGGAAGAACCACAGTAAAAAAGTACATTTTATCAACTATATTTACATTAAAGAAGCATCCACCAAGATAGAAAATTTTAGGATAGCTGATGAAAGTTGTGTATATAATACATTTTTAGAAATACATAATTCAGTAGCAAAATCCAGCAACTTATTCTGGTGCCCACATTCTTTAATGTCAGCCATGCAATGTCACATTGATGAACTAACCTGCAGACACGGGCAGGAAAATACAGGTTCTGCCAGGACCGACAGAGGTATTTAGAGTGATCAATAACTCGAATCCAGTCTAATTCATCCATGGACACCTCAATGTAGTAGGAATAAGACCTATGGATTGTCAGAAAACACTGGTTAGTACACAAGCTGACACATTTTAGGTATTAAATTTTACACTGTCTTCTGGATTTTCAGTTGCTGAAGAGAAGGCTGTTTATTCCTACCCAGATCCCTGTTTTCCAACTAGCTTTGAAAATAAACTGTCTGCAGTTAAGGCATTTTTAGAATGATTTAAAACATCCTTACACTCACAATCTGCAGTCACTATAAGATACCTCAAAAAATGCAATGGAGACTTTCAACTCAATCACAAAAACAATAATAGTTTGTATTCCTTCTGCATGGAATAAAACTAAAGCACTATTTCTACTGCCAAATCAATAAAGGAAAAACCCAAAACAATTAGCAGATCAAAAATGCAAATTCAAACCCTTCACTTAAAAAAAGCAAATTTACTTTAAGGTCATTCTCACTGATGCTGTTCTTCACTTTTAACCCTTTCAGTTCTTTATGATACATTGTTAAGCCTGTCCCTACTTCTTATACACTCCAAAATAACCTCACGAAAAATAAAAAGGTCACCAACAAAATCTCTGTCTTCCTCTTGCTTATCAATTATGTTTAGCTTATAGTTTGCTGTTAAGAGAAAACAAACCCAAACTAGAACTTTAAAGCCATAGTTATATCCCTATTATACCTACAACAGTGACACTTATAATTGAAACTTGACTTGTGGAGCAACAAATCATGAAATATATGTTTCAGCATATTTTCTTTCTCCTAATGTACTAGTCTGCAACATTCACAGGCATTTCAATAGCACCACATCAGCACTTAACATCCTTCCACGCTGATTTCTAAAGAGGAGTTGCTCTTCCAGAGTTCTACAGAAACATTCCTGGTTAAACATTAATGCCCTTGTTAATATTTCCAATTTTCCTGAGGACTGAGAAGAGTAGGTGTCTAAAGTGGTACTGTTTAAAAATCCTTAAAATGTTAGAGAGCTGTTAATAGCAATTGACGCACTTGGAGGGGTTTTTAGATGTCAACTGCATAATCAGCTTTCACATTCACACCAATCAGATGGGTAATATTCACAACCCATATAAATACACTGTGTTTTTGCAACATTATTATTACTAGCCTATGCATATTTGACCATACTAGACTCCAAAGTTTTAGAGTTTGAGCAGTTTGGATACCAAAGTTACTGACAGTCCTCTGTGTGGTAAAAATTTAAGAGATTCTCACATCATCATTGCTAGATTAATGTAAACTTGTAACCAATAAATAACATGCTATTTCTTGGTTTCTGAAGGTACCAAACAAAGAAATATTATCTCAAAAATACAGTCGCATTATCATATGCTTTTTTTTTAAGGCTAGATAGCATCTTTTAGCAGAGGCAATTTGGACAGCTACTCTCCTTAGCAATTTTATATCTAAGACTCAGCTGTTAATAACACCTCTAAAGTAGAGGTGCAAAACACCTGTTATCTTATATTTGGTTCTGTTAAAAATATCCAGTAGACCAGAGCTTCAAAGAGAGAGTTAAAATGAATGAATATTTTAAAAAGATGTTCAAGAAGAAGCAAGTGTGTATTTGTACATTATTATGTATCCCACAAGAAAGATGTAGGTAAGTGGTTGGCAATTGTTAGACTAAGAGAGTGTAGAGAGATTGGAAAAATCCCTAGAAAAAGCAAGGACAATCTCAGAGCAAGGTCCTTAAGACCCTGGCTGGTAAAACTCTGCATACCTCCAAGGGCTAATATTCATAACTTCTCTGGCCAAACTCATCCGAAGTTCAACTACCCCATTATGAATTTTTTTCCTACTATTTAACATGAATTTATTTTTTTGCTTGTGTCCACTCTCAGCACACAGCTGTAAGCAGAGTGTGGCCCTGAATTCTCTACATTTTTCCACTGAATAGGTGGAAAAACTCTCCCTTCTAAGCCTACTCCTCTTAAAACTGCAGGTTCTCATGTGCTCAAGCCTTCATCATCTTGGTGTCCTGCTGTACTCACTCCAGAAGGTCAGTATCTTACACTGAGCCCACAAATGGACAAAGTACTCCAAATGCCTCCATTTCCATTTATCTTAAGACAGCTGAGCTATTGGAGAGAAAAAACACTGAAAATTCACAGAATCACAGAATATTCTGAGTTAGAAGGGACCCACTAGGATCACCAAAGTCCAACTACTGGCCCTGCACAGGACAGTCAGTGTTAATTCCGGTACTGAATCTGATAGGAAGTAAAAGAAAGCCCAGTAGCAAACTTTCCACAGAAAGTAAAAAAAATGAGGATGACACAGAAACTAGATCCTAAACCACTGTGCCCTCAGTATTTTATGAAGACAAAAATCTCTAGAGTAGAGGTCCATCTTGTCTGATATTCTGCCAGCAACAACGGTTTGTTCTAAAAATTTCACATCAAGGGCACAGGACACTACACAACAGATAATTCTGTACTAAGCTGTCCCACAGAGAATATTTTTTCTCTGAGTTTCAGCAGCTACTAATTAATGCCTTGCAGATGAGGGGCATTTTACCAGTAATACAAGCTCTCTAAAAATTGCTAGAGAACTCCTCACTATTAGTATATTTCTAATACTGTTTTAAATTTTATAAAGTTGGTTGGTAATTGGTTCATTAATTTGGTTGATCTTCTGGGACAAGTAGTATAATATTATATGAAGCAGTTCCATGTACCTTCGGAGTTTTATTTTTTTATCTTTCCAAAAGAAATAGAGAATAAACATAAATTTCAGTTGAACTGAATTAGGAGAATTTACTTGAAACAATTAGATACCTAAAAACCACAAAGTGGCTTCTAATAACTACTGTAGTTTATTGGTAATTCACATTCAAAATAAATTTTACTATCTCTGAATTACAGAATCACAGAATCATTTAGGTTGGAAAAGACCTCAAAGATCGAGTCCAACCTCATTGTCAAAGTGTCATTTCTTATGTTTTGACATATCGAAAACACCTGAAAAAAATTCATCCAATGTTTACAATGTAAATATGTTAAAAATAGGGTTCTTCCAATGAACTAGAAAATTGTTTTTCAAACTAAAACAATAGCAGTTGATAAATGGCAAACAGAAAACAATTAAAACAATTCATATTTGGTAAACTTTCATTAGTACAAAATGCATTACCTTCCCTTTTTATGTCAACTTGGCACCTACCGACTGTCTCTGTCCCACAGGAGTATTCGTATGTAGTTGATTATTGATGGCTGGCCTAGTTTAATTTCAATGCCAGAACGGCAGTCGTCACTGATCGGGTGTCGAGAGAAGCCATGATCCAAGTCGTAGTTCTGAGTATCTCCATCTAATAAAGCAGACTTCAGCTCCCCTTTTACAACCTGTGCTCCATACTTCATTGTTGCAATGTTTTCCCCTGGTACTAAGAAGAAAAGAAAATAATTGTTTAACTTTTACACTCTCATACTGCAAATTAGGTATTCCGAACATCAACTCTATTAGGTCAGATCAAAGATTTATTGCTAGTGTCCTTTCTTGGCCAAAAACACATGCTCAAGTGAAAAAAAAAAAAAAAGGCATTTTAGAAATTTAGCTTCTTCAATACCCCCTAGGTCTTTTATGGTAATGACGTTGTGATAATTTACTAGCTTGTAATAGCTATATTCTCAGTCCCCTTTGTGATTTTATGGAATTCTGTTGTACCTTCCTCACTCAATCAATACTTTCCTTCTTGCTTTAAAGTTTTGGTCTGTCTGTTTAGTCTCTCCTTGTGATCAGCTTCTCACCATACCTCTAACACTTTTTTTTGCCCTTTCTGTCTTCTTTTTCTGATTTCAACTATTGTTCACTTTGGTTTGGGGTGTTTGTTTTGTCTTGTTTTTCGTAAGTGGAAGGAAACTAAAAATCACATAAAATGTACAAGATGTGGATCAAATATTCAAGATGCATCATGAATTTGCAGGGTGGTATATAGGGTAGTATAGCTCTTTTGATAGCTGTATCACCTTCTAGTACTCTGTAAAGCTAAATGAACTTCAGTGAAAAAGGAAAGTTTTGGCTACTTGGGCTTTGAACCAACATGGTAAAGCAAATTTTTTTTATGCCACCATTTCACAGTAATAAACTTCCTGCATGCTAGGAACATATTCCATCAAGATAACTGGAGATAACTATCCCTACCTTCAGCTACAAAACAATACACTGATGAACCACCCTCTTCAAAAGACATTTTTAAAACCTTCTTTGAGGAGAGACCCAAAAAAACATGATCTGAAAGCTAAATGATAAAAAGCTGCCCCTGAACTCTTCAGGCAGATTGGTAATAGAAGTATGAATTTCAACAGGGTGTTAAGTTTGACATCTAAAGAACAGAATTTGAAGTGTTGAAATTTTAACTGTATTGTAGCACTACTACATCAAATGCACAATTATGAAACTGTAAGTGGTTGTCAACATTTACACAAACAGAAAAAGTTCCAAGAGCCTGAACGAGTACTTAAAAAACAAAGAAATTCCACTCTCCAAAAAGCTGTGATTAGGAGCATGCTATTGTGGAGAGATAAATATTCAGAAAAAGAAGTCAAAGAAAACACCATCTGACTTATTCAAATTTATCTACTGCAGTGTCAATAGAATATCTCGCATGACAAGACTTTTACAGTAACCTAGTATTAAACTCATATGTTTAAATATTAATATCTGTAACTTCTACAGGAGAACAAAGGGGATATGCAGTTAACATTTTCAGAGCTCATCATGTATGACTGAGAATACAGTGTAGGCTCTTAGAGAACATTTAACTTTATTCTTTACTGTAGGCCAAATACTCTCTATAAGTCACACATTAGAGAGCTAACAATACCTTTCTAAAGCTCTAGTGCTAGGTACTCTTGTTGAATTAACAAGAAGCACAGACCCAAGTCAAGGGCAAAGCTTCTCACACTTTTTAGGCTTCCATTAAAACAGTTTTGAAAGACTTGTTTATACTACTTGGGCAAGCATGTAAAGAGTAAGAGAAAAGTCGTAAGTAGTGGAGAAAATATGAGAATCTTCAAGTAGAAAACAAGTTACCATCAACATAAAACTATTTAAATATCACATATCCCACAGCCAATGCATTTTTACTTTTAATATTTTTGTAAAAGCTTTTCTATTAAAATAGCAGTCCCTCTAGAAAATACACTTTTATTACAACATTTATGTTTGAGCAATATCTGAGATAAAAAGCAAGAAAATACGTTGACTAATATTATCTGAGAAATAGAAATGGAGTGAACAGTACACAAGATATTTCCTTATGTCAGACCTTTAAAACGTGTAATAATAGTTAAAAACTCAAAAGCACACACTAACCATATCCTCCAGACAACCACAGTCACTAAATGAAAAGAAAACAAACTAAAAACTTGATGCTTACTTAACATGCCCCTGTAGTTGAGGTCCATGTCCCGACTCTCTGAACGAATCTTAATGGCATCTAGGATGGCATCAGGTGACAACAATCCAGAAGGTCTTACAACATTCAGTAGTTCAGTCAGACTCATCAGTGGCAAACGTACTGCTTGCATGATTTCAGCATGGTTTTCCTTGGGGTTATGTTTACACCAGTTCATCAAAGCTTGGAAAATGTCCTTCTCAGGGGCTGCAAATGAGTCCCTCACTACAATACTTAGAAGAGCAGCCTGGAAAAGAGAAACAAGAACAAAATAAACCCACACAAATAAACAGAAATTAAATTGAGTTTTATTTTTTTAATCACGGGAAATTAAAATAAGGCAAAAATTAATGGGTATTTTAACTTGTAGCTATTAAAAATAATCTCCATGGGAGTAACTGCCTGAAACTGTATCTTGTTTTAGTTATGTAAGAATTATAGAATCCACCACAAAAATAATAGGTAATATTACAAAACCACTAGAAAAAATAAGTCACAATTGAAATGCAGAGAACTACTCAAATCAATATAATACCACTCACTACGTCAAATTTACTTTGGAATATTATAACAGATTTGGGAGTACAGTTCAAAACATTCCTTTAAACTTAGGCTGCTCTAAGAACACTGATAAGAAAAAAGCGTTGCTCGGAATCACTTTTTTAAACCATTTCTAACTACTTGGGATTTCTATGCCCCCACAATCTCTTTGTCTTTTGGTACAAACTTAGATAAGTAGGTAAAAACTCCAGTGGTTCTTATTCATGCAGAAAAACCACTGACTGCAAAATGAGAACAAGAACAATCAAACAGCTTTTGGATTTTCACTTAGCTTGCAGAGTAATCAGGAGTTTGCATAGAAAAAGGCTAAATCTCTCATATATACCAGGACAGGCTACACCAAAGACATCAAAGTATGCTCTTCCTGATGAATGATGTTTCCTCATTTCTTTATCATTAATATGCTCTCAGAGCTCAGATTGACACACTGCACAGGACAGACGAGAGCATAGAGAAAAAAGTATTTTTCCCTTCTCAACTAGTAAGTTAGCAGAACCAAAGTGTCTTATACTCATTCAAGGAAGAGACCATTCACAGCTTTTCCACTAAAAACACTTAAAAAAAAAATGAAACCATCATTTAAGGTCCTCTGCTACTTCATGTGAACATCACTTGAAAACACTCCGTCACTGTTATAAACAGCTCAAAGATCACTCCAGAGTAAGTGGAAAATCTGAACTTCATAGACTAGCCTGACTCAACCATAAATATGCTTCTAACAACAGAACTAACACACAGAAAACCAAAACCACCCTACCACACCACTATATTCTGCAACTTCAGAACATGATAACAACCAGCAACATAAATCACAGCAATCTCCAGAATGCTTTAGTTTACACAGTAGAAAATCCCCCATCACTGATGTAGCCTATATCAAGAAAATAATGGAATGGAGTATCTCCTGCCATCTTCATATCTTTACATTCCCTGTGTGGCATTCAGAAGCCAAATTCTATTATATCAAGAACAGATGAAATGAGACAAATTAAGATTGCCTGCTCCCATCTTTTAGAATGCTCCATCAGATTTTCTATATTTAGCTATACTGACTAGTCAAAATTAAATACCTAAAAAATTCAGAACAGATCACCAGAACTTCCAGTTCCGCTTGGCTTGAACATTCCCAACTGTCACAGTTTCAGTAGTATAAAACTACAACTGTTAACTAAGAAATAAATTTTTATTTGGTGCCTGCATTAGTATTTTATCATGAAGTTATACACAGATTAAAATGAAACATTTCAGGGGGGGAAAGTGCAAACAAAACATATACCTTAGAAAGTGACAGGAAGCCTTCACTGGAGAGAACCTCTTGGGCATTTCTATCCATGAACATACAGCACATAAAAGTTAATTTGGGAAGAGAATAAAGACTGGCAACATCAAAGGTCATACAGACATTCTGAATATTAAGTATTGTGCAAAGATATTCAGATGTAGAATCCTCCAGTTCTGGGAATCCATATTTATGTGCTAAGCTTAAAAAGTCTAGAAGAACCTCCTCTTTCTCATCCCGTAGTGTAGCACGACCAGTGTAAATATATTTCAACAGCATGGTAAATGCTTCTGCAGTGGTGTCCTGAAGAGGAATTTCTGCTTCAGGCTGAGATTCTCTCATTCCTCCATACAATAATGCTCTATAAGGAAGATAAAATTTGAGAAATTTATATCCTGACAAAACCCATGCAAAAAGTAGAAAAAGAAAGGAATAACTATTTGCAGCAAGGGGAATACTAAGGGGACATGGTTTAAGAATCTACAAAAGAAAACTCCTTGTGCTTGGTATTTATAGTGCGGCTCCGCTCTGAAAGCAACTGCACAAGAATAATCTTCTAATGCATTATGTTTTTATCCTACATAATAATACCTGCATCTCCACTTAGAACAACAGTTTGTGAACCAGAAATTGAGATATGGTTCTTGTGCCTTGCTTTTTAAATATAGTACTATCAGTGAGAAAGAAAATTTTAAAAAATTATTTCATAAAGCAAGTGAAACAAATAGTTTGCAGTGCATCTTAGCAAATCTCAGGATTCTTATCTCCTATTCCTAAACCCAGCACATGGCAACTCCTGAATCTTGAGAAAAATCAATGACAGTTTGAACAAAATTTGCAATCACACTTTAGTTTAGCTATTAGCTTACCCCTCTGACAAAATTCACTGGAAGATTACCAGGAATTCTATTAAATACATTTAGAGTTAAAAATGCCCAGCTCTTAAAAAAAAAGTTGCATTTCAATTACTCCTAGTTTTAAAATATATATTCTAATCTGTATCAGCCAAATTTCTTTAAACATTCAATTCCAATGCATCAAAATGAAACTTTCTAAATGAGTATATTCCATAGAGGCACACCACTTATACTCTGAGAAATCAAAACAATTTTGCAGTAAAACTTGTCTGTTCTCAAGTTATCTTTCTCTTGAATTTGTGAAACTACCTTCAAAATCCAATTTAATGAAGGTCAAAAGAATAACATTGTGACATGGTATTTATCTTTTTCTATTTGGACACAATGATTTGATGTGCTGGGAACCATTCACACAGAAAAGGTCACACTCAATGGACAGATGATTACATACTGAAAAGTTCATAGAGAAACAATGTTTATCTTATTTGCATAAAAATTTCCTGTAAGCCTGACAAAAAGCTATACTTCACCTGAAATAATGGCATCTAGCAGCCAGGATCACCCTGTGTGCCGGAAAACGTTTCTTTTCTACAATAAAGGTAACGTCACTGTATTCCTCCCCGTTCATTAGAGCACCAATGTGCTCTGACAGAATGTGAACGTGGTCAATCTCACCCACAGCTGTGTAAGGACGAAGTGGATGGCTGTTACTCATCTTGGAGGGATGGTGATATTGGTAGCCTGAAGGGAAAAAGAAAACAACCAGTATTATACAGGGCAAAAACCATAAAAAACGGCAAATATGAAACTGCAATTACAAAAGAAGAGTGACTAGTCTAAGTAACCATATATTACAAGAAAAAGTAATCCAAGAGATTTTCTATTAAAGTTCATTTACAACAGGATTCAGTGCAGCTTGTATCTACAATTCTAGCTGACAAAATATTTCAGAAAATTCCATCACCTTGTTGTTCTGTCAATACATTTACTTAAAAGAAAAAGCCTCCAACAAAAGGAATTAAGAATTAAACTATTTTAAATAATGTTACAATTAGAAAGCAACTTTATCTCAATTAAAATGCACATAAATTATAAACAAGTAATGTGAACAACTAAGCATAGTCTTAATTCTCAAGTCTGTACCAAAATCAGTGACAAGTGAAAACATCAGCATTTTTGCAGGATTCTAATGAACTTTCCAGAACTGGGAGAAAATAAACAATCATGATAACTTTTAATAAATAACAGATAAAGTCTGTTCTTTACAATGAACAATTCAATTTTCTTACTCTTTCCACTCAGTTTTCTTGATGCCTTCTTGTTCCCTCATATATTTAAGAAAACAAAGCCTCTAATATCTCTCAGTCATTAAAATTAGGAGACACTCTACTAATGTACAATATAGATTAAGGCATTAGTCATATCTTCTGTTGTGAATTAAGAAGAAACAAAATAATTCCACAGGTTTGTTGGTTTTGGTTTATTTCAGCAACAGAGGCTTTCTGTTGTTACACTTTGGCTTATTTTTATTTAAAAAGAGGTTGGTTGTTTCAGATAATAACCATCCATATTTTCAGAGAAATCCTCTGTTCTCCAGTAACTACCCACTTTTTGAAATGGGCACATACCTAGTGCTGAAGAAAGATGGTGTACCACAAGAAGAAGAAAAATGATGAGGCCGTACCTTGCACACAGTTAACACATTCATCTTTCAAGTGAAATATTCATGACACCACTGCATTTTTATGCTCCATTTAAAAATATTATGAGAAAATATGCATCTGTTTCCAGGCATTTCTACCCCAAAAAAGAAAACATATGCACATGGGGTTAAGTATTATTTGCACTTTAACATGTAGAAATGCTTAACCCAAAATCCAAATACTGTAGAAACAAGGTCTCAAAGAACTTTAAATTAAACTAGGAAAAGTGATAGAAATAGAAAATAAAACTTGAGAAAAATAGAGCATATTGAATTGACAATACAGATCACGGCACAAATGGGAAAAAAACTCCAGCTTTCCACAGGCTGTCTCTGCCACTTGAATTAGCAGCTGTGTGTCCATGTAGCCATTACAGCACAGAACCAGCAACACTGGCCAAGATACTGGAGGCGGTCTGACCTTGGGAACATAGAATACTGTACAGTCATTCTTCCATTCTGACATGATAGTAAATTAATTTTTATGGGTTTTCATAATAACAGATTATTTCTTCCATTTGCACTTGTTAATTTATAATTAGCTAAGACAGCTTAAATTTATGCCAAATACACTTCCAGTAACATTTACTTCGTAACAAGCAAGATTAATTTAACTCACATCAGTCCAGCAGCATCTATTTATTCAGGAATAATATTTATCACAAACATAAATATCTGAGAGTTTAGAAACAACAGTAAAATTTTAACACCCTCAAAACAGAAAACTTTTTATTACCAGAGGAAGAAACAAAAACATGTATAATACTCAGTTGCAAAACTTAAGTCTCAATAGTCCTTGAAGATTTCTGTACCTTACACGTCCGTATCTGCTGCTGTTGATCTTCATTTGCAATAGTCAGGCAATCCAACAAATGCAAATTACGTGTACATTATCAAGGAACTCTGTACTATCTCTCTTCTGTTAGTTCCAAGTTTGATTGCATAGGGAAACTGATTTATGATACTTCATACAAGTACAAGCATTGACACATTTTGGTTTTAAAATCTATTTTTAATTCCATTTTGTCTACATTTTACTTCTTTGTTTCCTGAATCCACTCTTATCTCTAAAAAATAAGAACACGTACTGTCTGAATAAAACCAAGAGACTGTAAAAGTGGTGAAGACAAGGAAATGCCACCAGCTGCATACTAACTTTGCTACTAAGTAGCCATGGATGTTTCATGTGCCAATAGGGTGAAAAATTCAGGGGAAATTGTTTCTATTTCAGGTTAAATAAACAAATAAAATCAAAAGCATACTTCCCTCTCAAGGGCACATAAACCTCTCTCTAAACAAGAATCAGTGCATAGAAGAGGGTAAAGTCTTAAGTGGGGACATTTGCTAGTAAGCCAATGATGCCAGTCCTTATGAATATCAAGACCCTGAACGACAGCAAGCAATGAAAGCAGAAATTCAGAAATTACCCTGTGTAAGCAGCAAGACAAATCTGTTCTGATGTTTAATGTTCTTTGAATTGCTGGTACCATGTACTACTCTAAACTGTCAGTTCCAAACAAGAACATGCTGATCACAGGGAATACAGGACTCAAATCATGGCTACAAGCCTCTAGCTGAGGAGCCTTTCAAATGCTTGAAGGACCCAAAGTGCTGGAAACTTATCACTTTTATGAAACTATATTCATGCCTTATATGTGTTCTATGGGTAATAGTAATACACTGAAGAAGCATTCAACAAACTCATTTGTTTACTACCACAGATTTCCAATGCAAGTTTTGTCTGTATTGTGGATTTTTCATACAAAGCAGCCCAGTGAGACAGTCCTGCCTTCAAAATACAGAACCAAATAATACATGACTTCAGATCTTCCCAGACTGGATTAATTATTGGTATGAATTTAGTCAACCCTCGAGGTGATCTGCACACTTCTTGTTTGAAGAAGTAAAACATAATAACCTCTTTAGTTGTGGCAAGTCACTATGAGGTCACAACTTCCCTGTATAGCTAAACATGTGTTTTTCTAGTTGCAATTCAGAAGTATTATTTATGATAAAAAAAAGACAGATCCTGCTAGAAGTTTGGGTGAAACCCTTCCTGAAGGTCCCTCTGGCATCTTCTGTCATCAAACATCACCCTTTCAGAGGATACAGGTGTTTACTCATCCTGGCAGTCAAAGAACACGTAACCAACTTCAGAATAAAATACCAAGCATTTACAAGCCTCTTGCCAGCACCATAACCTATTTCCAGGAGGTATTCAGAGCTAATTAACTGCTTCAGGAGTCACGTAGCCTTGTTCACACCACAGAAATAAATAAGCAAAATAGTCTTTTCAGTGGATTTGATGCACCCTTAAAACTGCAAAATTGGGAAAGGCATTTGTTAAGTCCGAAGGCCTACAAACCACTTCTAAGACCTCACTGAAAGATGTGCTGCTTGGTGTCCATCTTCAACAGAGAGCATGTGAAAAATGCAGCCTAGTATTTATTACATAAGGCAGTGTGCGACATCACACAGTGTGTGTCATGGCTAGAGAAACAACAGCCCCCCAGCTTTCGGTTTGCTAGATTTCTATTACAGTAATCTGTAACACGTTATGACATAGAGAAACATGATCTAGAAACTGCAGCAACAACAGCAGAACACCAATGACATCCTTACTAAACAACTCTCAAACCAGAGCTGCAATGAAGACTGATACTCAGTCACTTCCCTCCCTCATTTGGGCTAACTCTAAAGAATTCTCTGAAAAGCAGTGCTGTTTCAGTGAGACATGGAAGAGTTGTTTTTACAGCAGGCACAGAAAAAAGAATACAAGAAATTTATCGTGAATACTTTTAAAAAAAAAGTTATTTAAAATGAGCTAAGAATGTTTATGTAACAGATAACTCTATCAAAACTTTAGAAATAAATGCAAGCAAATAGACTATTGCTGGAATTAAAAACTTTATTAAATAAGTCTGGACTACAACTGAGCAAATAACTTCAAACCCTTGAAATGCTTAATTCCTTCATCATCTAGTTTGTACCTAGCAAGACAGTATTTTCGTCAGAATTGCACAAAGGGAATTTTCTTAAAAGTAATTCTCTTACAGTACTATTTTATCTAGAAATAGGAATTAGTTCTCAGTTGATCAGAAGGCATTTGAGTAGTATTAAAATTTTTTGTAATTCATTACTTCATAAAATAATTTGCTGTACTGTAAATATATTCCAGCAAAATATTACTTTATGTTTCAATTTCTATTAGACTCCCAGAATATGACAGATGTGACAGTAAGACTACTGTACAAACATACCACTGTTTCAAATCATATGGTTTGTATTTTTAATGAACACGCATATGTCTTTCTATAAAAAATATTTTGTTCTCCTAAGTTCAGGTACAGTAAACTAATATCTCAGGAAATAGGAATTTTCAGTAAATATTTCAACATTCATAGGGTATAACCCGAGTAAATACTTTGATTCTGTCAGAACCCTTGCTACAGCAGCTCCTTTGCACTTCTGAGTATCAATAACAAAATTGACTATGAGTGAAAATTTTAACAGGGAAAAAAAATGAAAGCATGTTCTGATACTTAGTAGCCATTAATAATAACAACATAACGAATCTGACTTTATAAATATAGAATATGAAAGCTCAAGAAAATGAAATTCACAAAACTTTCAAGTCTCATCTCCAAACCTTCTGTTGCGAAAGGATTAAAAGAAAAGCAGATGGCAGCATTAATGGTAACTAACCACATCATTCAATGACAGCATTCTAAACAACAATTTAGTACCAAAAAAATGTTTTGACTTAAAGCATATGGGAAGTTATGCACTGCTTCTCTGCAAACACACTCCCATCATTTAAGTGCTGTAGCGCTAAGGTTTCAAGTTCTGCTCTAATACGTATCCCTGTGATGGAAGAGCAGGAGTAAGTTTAGCTAGGTACAAAAAAGAATATACTAAGTGGAGATTATATATTAACACACATATAAATTAACCTGGTTAAAATGGCATACAACTAAACCACTAAGCTAAAAATCTCAAGAAAATACATGGGTCCACTCACCAGCAAAACTCTCTGAAGATCTACAGTGAACGTAGCCTGTAGGCACATTACCGGCTTCCTGAAAATTAGGGTTCTTCGCCATTCTGAACAACAGACAGATTGAAGAGCAAGCTCATAGAAACGCTATTCAGCAACATGCAGCTGCACAGCAACAACTGTACCATTTCCTGAAACAATGCATGAAATACATACCATCAGAAACTGGGAGCACTGAGCATTATGACAAAAAAAAGCGAGATGTGTACTTCTCAAATCAAACTTTTGTGGAAATAAATTCTTTAAAAACACCTCAATTTTATGGGAAAACTTCTAATAACATTAGAATATAGCAACAGAGTTTCTTTTTTGAGTCATCATCACTGAATTTTGACCATTCACATTTTTAATCGTCACAGAAGATGGTAACATATTGCCATTCATTTGTTCATGATAAGTCACAAAAACTTCATCCTGACTTTCCTACCACAGCATCAATGTCCCTGAAGACACCGTTTTCACATATAGGTGTTCTAATTAAACCAGATCTATACCGACTGAATCACACATGCTTTATTCCCTATGCAGCCAAATCTCTTCAAGTGTTCTTGCCTAGCTGAAGGTTTTGGGGGTTCTGTTTGGCTTTAGTGGTTGGTTCTTTTACAACATTTAAGGCAGTTGCAGATCTTTCTCTTGTGCAAGCCTTTAATTTTATAAACAGGAAAACAAAACAAAATGGCAGGGTGAGGAAATACAGAAATATAGAGGCTTTATTTGTTTAAATACATAACCAACATAATGAGTCTCTCTTGACAAGTATAAATTATTGTTATCCTTCCCATCATACCTGCCAGCAGGAAAAATAAACTGGATTTAATTTGTTAAACAGATGATACCTTGATCTACAAATTCTCTCCTGAGAGCCACTCTAATCTTTTTTAGAATATATGCTTAAGAGAACAAGGGAGGAGGAGGTAGAAAAAAATATTTTTCAGTAGTCTCATTAACTGAAAACTAACCACACCTTAGTCCTGCATATCAAAACCAGGCATTTGACAAAGAAACCCTCCCGGTTTTGAGGAACAAAATGTAATATGTAAATATTTGTCCCTACCAGTAATGTATGTTATCAATTTGGCCTCTATTATCAAAATATATTTAAAAGCCATTCATAAAAATTCCTGAGTTTTTTTGCTTAAATATGAGTAAACATTCAAAAAGAATAGTATATTTCAAGTATCTGATTTACGGATTTGTAACAGAAGACATGCCAAACACAGCTATGTCTGTGTGCTGCACTTTAAAAGCAAGAGCAAACAGCATTGCTAGGCAAGTGAGACCACAAGCAGATTGCTAACAAGTTAGCATCAACTTATTTTTTTTTAAAGTCTGATAATACGTCTTGTAAATCTAAAATAATTTCAGTGAATCACAGCGGTGCATAACTGGTTAACTACTCTGACACCAGAAGGACCAGGGAAAACGGTGTACCATAAGAGCATCAAAATACTAAACTAATAGTTAAAGCAAAAGAAAATTCAAATAAGGCAGCTGCAACAGGGCCTTGAGAAGCCAGCCAGGGGTCAAACCAGCCAGGGGGACAGGAGCAGGGGGCGGCGGGCGCGGCAGGCGCGGAGCAGAGGGCGGCCGGAGCCGGCGATGCGCCCAAGGTCGCGCCCGAAGAGCCCGGGTCACCGCCGGCCCCCAGCTCCGGGGGCGCCAGCGAAGGTGACCCCGGCCCGCCCGGCCGCCCCCTCCCTCGCCTTCGCGGGAAGGCGTTCCAGGTGAAATCGCCTGGCCGCCAAACGCGTCCGGCGCCTTCCCCGGGCGGCGGCGCTTCCTCGGCCCGCTCCCGGGTGGCCCTGCCCGCGCCCGGCAGGAGCCGCCAGCGGCAGCACCTCTGCCCGCCGAGGGGCCGGAGCGCACAGCCCGGGCGGCCTCGGAACCCCGCTCGGCCCGGGGGTGACGCGGCCGCCGCGCCCGCCCGCGCCCCTCCCGCGGGACTCACCGGCCCCGCCGCGCCGAGGCCTCACCCCCCGCCCGCCGCCGTCGCTGCGTCACCCGGCGGCGCGCTGACGTCACCGCGTGACGCAGCGCCCTGCGCGGGTCGCGCCGGCGGAGCAGGAGCGGCAGCGCTGAGGCCGCGCCGCCCGTGCCTGTGGCGGCCGCGGGGCGGGGGCAGCGCCGGCAGGGCCTGTGCGCTCGTCCGGGCAGCGGGCCTGCGGTGCCCAACCCTTGTGAAATAGCGACTGGTGCTCAGCCTTCCCTGTCGGCTTCATCTGCTGTTCCGTGACTACATTCAAAATACACAGAATCACTGAATATGCCGAGTTGGAAGGGACCTACGAGGATCATCGAGTCCAACTCCTGGCCCCGCGCAGGACACCCCAGGAATGACACCATGTGCCTGACAGCGTTCCGTAAATGCTTCTTGAGCTCTCTCAGGCTTGGTGCTGTGACCACTTCCCTGGGGAGCCTGTTCTGGTGCCCAACCACCTTCTGGGAGAAAAACCTTTTCTTAATATACAGCCTAAACCTCCCTTGACACAGCTTCATGACATTCATTCACTTCAGTCCTACCACTGGTCATCAGAGAGATGGTGCCAGGTGTAGCTCCATCCTTCTGAGGAGCGGTCCTGGGAGCAAACCAAGCGGACTGTAGGCCAGTCCCCTGCTCAAAGTTAAGGCTAGATCAGGGTGACTTATGCTTTATGTGACCAAGTCTTGAAAGAATCCCAAGGACGGACATGTTTCTTTCATAACCATGTGCTTACCTGCCTCTTTTCATTCAGTACGAGTTCTGCTTTCCTGAGTCATGAGAACCTCTCCCACAGAATGTGGGCTCGTCTCTGCATAACAATGAGATTCACTTCTACTGTACTGCACAAAGCTAAATTTAGGCCCTCCAAGAGGAAAAGCATTACATGCTATTTAATTCCATGCTTTATTTAGCAGAAAAGAAGTCTTACTTGGAAGAAGTAAAAACGACAGTCTGTGAAGAGTGAGAACATCAAATAATTTCAAAAGTTTTCTACATCTAAAATATTTTAATATTGTTGCATGTTAAAAGAATCATCAAGTGTTTATCTTTAATAGTTTATTCTTGGATTTTATAACTGAGAATACTGGTTTTAATTAGCTTTCAGTATGGCAAGCAGCAGTAACTTTTTTTTAGAAAAAAACAAACCCATACCTTGCCCCCTTCATGATGTTGCTGTAACGAGTTTGTAGATGCCAGTGTTTTTTTATTAGTTTCCTCTTTGTTACTTCATTATCTACTATGTCTGCACTTTGTCAAGCATATAAAAAAACAAAGGTCATTCTAAGACTAACAAACATGCTTAGAGTAACTTTTATGTGATTACTAAGCAGAGAAGCTTTGGCATAGCCTGCTCCCACAAGTAGTTATCCACTGCACTACATCTGCACACCCTTTGAATTACTCATCTATCTGATTTATGAACTATCCTGATTTTAATTACTGGATTCCATACAATTGGGTCAATAGCTTTTCCAGTCACACCTGTATTTTGAAGTGTAGTGAAACAAGACTGAATGAGACACTGCATGTTGCTAAAATATAGACCACCAAGTGACATGCTTGTAAAACTTTTGAGATTTTCTTAACAAATGCCTTGGTCAGATCTACCTGTATTGACTAAAATAAAACTTAGTCTAAGTGGACTCATCAAACTATTAGTCTAAAATAGTTTTTCTATTCACACAACCTAATGAGACACTAAATGGCGAGAAACTGCAATTAGCACCTGTTTAAGTTCTTTTATTTAATTTTAAGTTCTTACTTCAGAACACCAGCAGCGGATGTGTATGAAAAACACAGTTTAGCCATCAAAACCTATATAAGCTGCAATCAACCAAGTGCTTTGTCTCATTGCCACAGCTCTGATGCTTCTCGGCACTATACTCATCCTACTAACTTCAGAAGATACCATACTACAGTTACACTACAATAGGCTTCAGAATAAAGAGCTCTCTGAATTGCTGCTGTATTTCGAAATATTGTTTACCTTTTTTTAAAGTAGGGTGAGGTTTCATGATTTAGTTGAGCTCATCCAACTTTCTGCTAGAACGATCAGCTTTACTCATTTGGGAAACCAAGGAGCATTGAACTGGCTCCTCATTCCTGCATAATAAACTTGGCATAAAACTGAGCATTCAAGAAAACCTTTTGTCACTTTCTTAAGCTGAATTAGCCTGCTTGGGGCTGGGAGTACAATGACAAAAACCCTGTATTTGGGAGGAAGAAGACTAAGATCATTGGTGATCCTACAGCTATTACAACAGCTCACTTGGGAGATCTCACTCACTCCAAACATTATTGTTCCTATCAAAGTGATTTAACTTGCAGGAGAATAATCAACTGCACAAGAAGCAAAAGAGGGAACAGGCTAAGTATTACTTCTGTAACTATAAGAGGGCAGAAATAGAGAATGCAACTATGAACCAACAGTGTTTATTGGCATAGAAAAAGGCAACTTAGTAAATATTCAAAAAGGGAAAAGAATCTACCATATATGAATGGCATTGATAAAGCACCACCTGAAGCACAGTATTTGTAGATACTGTAGAGGCCAGACAGAAAATACCATACAAAGGACAACTTAAAGTATCAGGGTTAGTTCATAAAATAGGAAACTGAAAAAAATATCTGTTGAGTTGCTTATATAATTGCTTGCACATCCATAGGTGGTATAAAGCAGAGCAATAGTTTTAACATCCCTTTTTCCAACACCTCAGATTCAGAAGAAGCATATCTATTTTACTCATTTCCAAGGGTAAAAAAATTATCTTGGACTAGATTTCGTAATTGATTTTTCATGTAGAGTTCTGTAAAACTCCTGAGTCTATATATGCTACTTGTTAAGATGAGGTAGATGAAATTAAAGATGTTTCAGAGAAGGAGACAGGACAGCAACACTTAGCATTTAAGTCATTAACATCTAAGTTAATATAGAAATCAAATGCAATACTTTCTATATTTGTTATAACTTATAAGCTATGGAGTTATTGAAAATTATTATCAACTGTCTACATTAGGTTACTGAAACATCCTGCTAAACAAGTCACACATTTATCTTCTTCACTGTTACTCCCAATTCATGTTCTTTTATCACCAGGTTTCTTCTCAAAAAAGAATCCCTAAACCAAACTGCCTTTCAGTCATCCAGAATTCAACAATCAGCAAAGCAACTGGTCACAGCGCTTTAACATTATTTTGTAGTTTCCCCCATTGCTTTACTGAGAGGTGAATTGCAATGCCATTACACTATCAATAGTCACATAACTGAAGGAGTTAAGTGCTATTCAAACCAAAATAAGACAAGGCAGAGGCTTTTTTTTTCCTTGTTGGAAGAACAACAGGATTTCAAGAACTCTCCTTATTTTTACACTGTTTATAAGATGTGGAACAGCATAAAAATCAACAATTTGTATAATACATGTAAATGTTACATGTTTTCCTGCTGTTTACAGGTATGTACCATCACTCATTTTGAGAGGTTAGATCACACAGTCTAGTACTAGGAAACTTTTGTTTCAGATACTATTTTTATTAATTTCCCAATGCAGAATGTACAGAGCATTGAAGTTAAATACAGCCCCAGCCTTGCATTGAAGCAAAAATTATGAGCAAGTTCTTCATAGTGTTGAAAGAGACAAGAAGGGTCACTGTGAGTTAGCAGCTATGAGACCTCTTATCTTGGCTGTAAATCAGCAGTCAGGAGCTGCAAGACTGAATTCTTTCTGTTGGACTGATTGATTGCCTCCACAAAGTTTCTTGTTTCAAGACTGTTTAAGGCTGCTCCTTAAAGAAGTTTGCCTAGTATAATATAAGTAAGATTAGAACTTCGATAAACATGCTACTACTTAAGTCAAAGTTTGTCTGACATTTTATTTTCTAGTATACATGATAGGGTATGAAGTCTTCAGGATCTTTTTACTTCAAAAATATTCTTTTTTTCTTCCTTGTTGAAGCTCATCAGTAGTAACAGAGGACTTTTTGTTGTTAGTTTAAATGTAAGCAGTGTGGGATGCAGTGAGTTTCCAGTCAACATATCTTTTGACACTGTTTAGTGAAATATTAACATAATCAATGTTCAAGAGGAGAATCTGTGTAAGTGCTCTTCCAGAAAATGGTTCAGAAAATGGTTCAGTATTCCTACATGGAAACAAATTGTGGTGGCATCACAGGACAAGAAAAAAAAGGAATCCAAGTACAGTCAAGTCCCAGGGGATAGTTTTAGAGGAGATTCTGAACATGACTGAATCCTATTAAACAAGAATTTTGCCAACACTGTTACAGATTTTCCCCAGGGGACTGCAAGTGGGCACCTCTTATATACTGTACTTCATTAGAATTAAGTGAGAGTCACCATGTGGTTAGGATTCAAAATTTCAATCCAGTAGCCATCAGGATCCTGAACAAATGCAAGTCCTTTCATTTTACCTATTAGAGAAAAAAAAAAAAAGAAGAAAAGATCAAGTTCAGACTACATGACTGGTTCTTAATGTCAAATATTACTACTTTGAAAAATATTTTTTTCTTTTTTTCGTTTTGCATGAGAATTAGTTCAAATTTAGACAGATAATTCTAAAAATATCAAGATTAGTTTTTAATCAGCATTAGATCTTTGTATGCTGAACTGTCAATCATACTCTCAAAGCTATAGGTTAAAGTCACTTTGGAATTCCATCTTTTGTTGACTGAAGTTTTTTGCATATGCCCCTGTAAGTGTTCACCTGCTTCATAAAACAGAGAAATGCAGGACAGAATAGTACATGTTTGATCAGTAATGTAGGAAAAAGACCCACACTGGATCTCCCAGCCTGCTCCACAAACAATGTGAAGTACAAAACTTTATAGTCTAAGCTTCCTGTCCTACATACCTTCATTTCGTATCACTTCACAGCTCCAAGTTAGCAGCCCTCACTTCAAGTCTCTCAAGGTTTAACAGGTGCTGAACAAAGTTCAAACTCTAAAATGCTAGAAATACCAAGTTCAATTCTTAAATCAATAAATCTGTGTTCAAGTTAAGTTTTCAGCTATACTTCCTATATTTGTTTCAGCTGAGAGCACAGTGAATAACATGAAAATCCCTTAAGTCTCTTTTCAATTACTAGTATTAAATGTCTGTTTTGGAACGCAGCAGTCCTAAAATTCTCACGAGATTTTCATTAAAGGGAATCCAGTTGAAAAATGCAAGATCTCACCACTCACTTCTGCATTTTAGGCTATTTTGACATTTTACTGAAGGTCAGGCTGCATACAGAAGGCACATAGCAGACTCATGAGCTACTGTTATAAAGATGGATCTACTGCCAGTTTTGCCCACTGTATTAGGAGGTGCAGGTGTAACTGGTTCTAGAACCTTCCAAGCAGTGGCAACTACTAGAAACATGTTACCCAGCTGTCCAGGAAGATCTACTGGACAGAATATACTAAAAGCAAAGAAAAAAAACTGACTTGCATTTCTGATAAAAGACTTACCATCATCTGGTTTCTTCACAAATTTCACTCCTAGTTCTTCAAACCTCTTACAAGCTTTATAGACATCAGGAACAGCAATTCCAATGTGTCCTGTGCAATAAGGGAAAAAGAGTGAAGTAGGCTGTAAATATTGCTGCGTGTTCCAGGAAAAAGTTTGCTCGGTATTTCATCCTCTGCAAAACTTTCACATGCTGTAGTTCACATAAAATATGATTTTGTAGAAGAAAAACACAGCTTCCAAAAAGAAGAGCATTTTGGGTATTAACATTATTCTTCAGAGAGTTGTCCTTTGATAATAACTTTTAAAATAAGAACTTTAGAGTTGAAATATCTCTAGCTGTTTAGAGAAGAATATTATCTGGAGTAGGAAAAAATGAGATTTTTCAATCAAACTGCTTTATCTGTATTTCCTTTCTTAAAGCACAGCTACATAACAGGATTTTGTTGCATTTGCTCAGTTCAACAGTACAAGGAGTTTATCATTAATGCTGTATTTGCAGAGACTGACACTAGTGCTATGCAAGGCCTGAGCTTACAAACCAATTCAGAAGCTTTAAATGTCAAATGGATAGATTGAGTGTGAAACTTATTTTACAAGCAGTGACCTTTCAAGCACTCAAGAGTATCAAATTAAGCCACACAAATAATATCCTCAGTGCTACAGACAAACAGAATTGTCCTTCTATCTTAAAATGAGTAACCGGTGGATTATAAATCAGAAATCCAAGTGTAAATCAGTTTAAACACCATGATAATCTAATACACAAGAACTGCTGTTCTTCATTCAGTAGTTAAAATTAGCATGTGTTCGCCTGTCAAATGATTAGATTCTTCCTAAAGAATGTAACTCTGGCTCATTACTCTGAAACACATTTGTTTACTTATTTTCACCATCTTCCACAGCATATATGCTGAAAGAAGAGAGATAAAGGATAAGATGCAAGTTCCCCTCTTTCCTACAGCTAGTTTGATTTTTCAAAGTAACCTATTAGACAAGTCTTTTTTATCCAAGTTTAAAATATTTTCTCTACCAATTCACATTTAAAAAAACCCTACAGCATATACTTACCCAATAATCTTTGAACAAAATTGATTTAGATGTTTTCTCAAAAATATTTGAAACTGCATTTTCACCCAACATCCGAGAGAAAAAATGCAACCACAATAAACCAAAGTTTAAAAACTATAAACACAAAATTAAAGACCTACCAAATCCTCGGGGATCTGAATTGCCATTGTGATAAGACTGCTTTTCATCACTTTCAGTGCCCCAGTTGCTGTAAGAAGTAATTATTACATATTGAAGAAAAGCATCAAAATTAACAAATCATAAATGTTCAGTTTCCCCAGGAGGGTAAGTTCTTTCTCCTAAGAAACCAAAGAATTTCATCTGTTGGCTGCATTCATTAATCAAGATTTTCCCTACTCATGGGTTCTCAGGATGAACTTGGGGCTAATCCAGTCATGTTCACAGGCCTTCACTAGTATTCAGGGTCCACATTTGAATGAGGCAGAAATATTCCTGTCTCATTCAGATAAGAAAAGAGGTTTTGCTGCACGAGACAGTTTATCTACCCATCACTAGGGAACAAAAAGTGAGGGTAGCAGGTCCTGGAGCTAAGTAACACAGTGGGAGATTCGGGAGATTCTATCTGCACAATCACAATAATTAGTAGCATTAACCAAATTGTCCTGTTTACAGGAAGTGTATGTTTTGACTTAATACCTCTTTTGATTAGATTCCAAAAGCAATAGTTATCTATTACTAGGATGTTTTGGGGATCCAAAAAAAAGGTCTAATCACATTGGGTTTTCCTAAATTCCCCACCTAGGTGTCAGGCATACTCATATACTGAAAATATAGCAAGGATTGTTTCATATTTATGTACCACTGTTCACCTAGCAGTTTGAAAGAGCACTGAAATGAGGCAGATTAAGCTTTCCAAGTATCTAATCTCAGCGATATTTTAAGGCTCTATGACAGTGAAGATGTATCCACAGTAATGATTAATTTTTTTATTCAATCCAATAGGATTTACACTTATCCAATTCTGTTTAATCACGGTTAGCTAAATGTCATCTCTCATTATATAAATACTTACTGTGTCAGTTCGAGTGTAGCTTTTCTAGAAAAGGTCCAAGGTGTTCTCTCCGTTTTATCTTTTGGGATATCGTTTTTATCTTCATAGCCCAGGAAATACAGTGAGAACTTCATAGTAGGAAAGTCAAATTTTTGAAGCAGTCTAAATGGTGACAATTATTTTGAAACAGTAACTTAAAAGGGTGATCAGGTAGCTTCTGCTATGGAAGAATTATTTCTGTGACTTTTTGTCTTTCTGTAATTCACATCTTAAAATAGCTACATTTTAAACTATCAAATAAAACCATGCAGAACCCATTACAAACCTACAAAAATTAGAAGAAATAGATTCTTAAAGGCAGAGTACCAGTAAGTAAATAGCAAAGTCAGTACATAGGCTTGGGCCTTGAGGTTGTCACTCTGTTACTTGTCTGTATTTCCACAGGAAGATCTTTAACAACTAATCCTTGGTGAAATTTTAAACTTGCGCATTTTGAAGAGGTCACTGGCATCAGACGAAGTTTTAAGAACACAGCAAACATACCTTTAGATGAAATATTTTTACGATTTCAATAGCTAGCTATAATAATAAAATTGATTTCCAATGTGACAATTTAATCAACTAAAAAATACTTGAGGCATACATTTTTGTGTAGAACATTTAACTGGAACAAGTAGGCACACAAAATGAATCTAATTTCTTTTTCAGCTTGCAAAGTACTTAATTTTTTTTTGACACATTTTCACTACAGTGGAAGTACTTTATTTTACTTTAATCTGGACTCTTTTCAATATATTTAAAGACACAGTGGAATTTTGTTTTGAAATAACTCACATCAAATGGCAAGAAAGTGCAAAGAGGCTCAGCATGAACTCATTAGACTACTGCAGGGCATCTGCCTCCCAAAAGCCTTCTTCAAAAGACTGAGTTTGGACCTTCTTTCCACCCTCTGTTGCCTTGTTCTTTTATAACTGGAGGTGGTCATCAGCCACCCCTGAGAACTAGTAGAAAACTTAATTTGAAGATTTATAGCAATGACTCCTGATTATAAGCACTGTCATAACAATTGCCAGTTAGCTGCAGCCTCAGCGAGGAGGAAGTAAGCAAGTTGTACACTGATAATTAATGACCTATTTAGGAAAAAAAGAAACTTCTAGTCAAGGCCCATATTAGCTCATTTGCAGCTTAGGCATTAACTATGCTATTGGAGTCCTCAGAGACTCTGCCAGACTGTCTAACTGAGCATCAGCTGATGGGCCAGCATCGTTTATGTAGTTGGACCAATTAGTATAATTACACCAAATTAAAAAAAAAATCCAGGAGGAAAACACAGGCTTATTGTGGCATATAACTTCTACTCACGTCATTCCAAGAACCCTTGTATAAAAATCCAATGACTTCTTAGGATCTTTTACTCTTAACATTGTCTGCTGGAACATAAAATCCTGTGGGGAAGAAAGGTTTATTATTTACACACCAACCAAAATTGAATTATGGGTATTAACAAAGTTAGTAATGAATCTAAAACCAGTAGGCTCAGAAGTAACAGAGGACTACATTAAGGGTAAATAAAACCTTTTGTCCTGATCCTACACATACAGATTTTTGTTAAAACCAATATGCCTTTGTAACATAATGTTTAAAACAAATAAACAAAACCATGACTGATATCACTCAATATATATTATCAGTGATATCAAAAACCAGTATTCTTCTTACATTTATTATTCTTTTATGGGGCTGTAGAACACATGAACAACTTCACATGCAAGCAGACCAGATATGTGAATATTCGATATTGGGCCTCACTGGAGACATAGAATTTAAATACAGATAAACTCCTGAACTCATAATTTTTATTATTTCATTGCACAGGTGTTGAATTTCTGCCAAGCTTGGTGATATCTCGGCAGCAAAACCAGGCTCCAACTCTGTAAGGATATTTTCTTGAAGCCACAAGGCAACTTTAAATACCAGGGGGCTTGTGAACGACTAAGTGGGTAAAAAGTGAACGGTAGGACAGTAGACAGGTAATGAGAGGAGGGGGAAAAAAGGTAGATGTAGAACCACTGAAATGCAATTACGTTCTTCTAATAAAAAAATAACAATGTTTGGGGTGTTTTGGGGTTGCTTTTGTTCGGGGGCTCACAGCAGCCGGCCTGGCCCGCCCGCCCCCTTCGCCACCACCCTCAAACCGCGCCCGGCCGGTCCCGCCGCTCAAGCCGTCAGGGCAGCTCCGTGCCGAGCGACCCCCACCGGGACCCTTCCCGGCCCCATGCCGCCTCCCAGCCACCGCACGTCCGCCCTGCAAAGAGCGGCGCGGGGACCGGAGAAAGGCGGGCACCGGCACCGGCACCGGCGCCGCCGCAGAGCAGCCGCCGGCAGCCCCGGGGCTCCCGCGTCACCCCCACCCACCCCACCTTCGTGCTGGCATCCGGCTCCGAGCAGGCGCCGTAGGCTGCCTCGTCCGTGAGCCCGCTCAGCTCTGCGGGGGCCGCCATGTCGGGAGAGGGAGAGACGGAGGAGGAGAAAGAGGAGGAGCAGGAAGGCGGAGCTGCGGCCCGCCCCGCCTTGCTTGCTGCCGGGCCCCTCCCTCGCAAGGGAGCCCGTGGAACGCTGTGAGGGTGTATGGTCAGGTTCCGAACCTGACCATGCCTGTTCGTTCGTTCGTGATATCGAGCCTCTCAAGATTTGAATCAGACTTCGTATGCTTGGGTAATCTTTTTGTTTTACGAAAAAGCGAAGAGAATCCTGAGATGAGTGGGCTATCTGGACGATAGCCATCAGGAGTGAAGTCAGCAAAACTGAGCAATAAGTGGGACAAAGGTTATTCCGACAATCATGACCACCGACTCATTGACCACCTACTCAAAACGGACTCCAAACTCAAATGGAAGGAAGAACCGCACCTGTGGAATAATTAGCATGAGAAGAGAGAGCTACAACTAACAAATAGGGGATTAAATACTAATTAATAAAAAAGTTGTGTAATTTGTAACCATTTAATGCTGATGCCTTTGTTCATTGAAATGTATGAATAGTGTAAAATTTGGATGATCAGGGAGCCAGCCTTTCATGACTTACAACCCAGCTCCCTACTTTGTGCAAACTAGAATAAAAAATAGAAATACCTTGCCTTGATGTGTGAATGGGTGCTGTGCACCTGGTAACAAGCCCATGCTCAGGACAACATAAGGAGCCTCCCTGAGGAAGGAGCCTCCCTGACTGTGGCGTTACTTAGATGAAGCGTGGAATGAAAGCATGGATCCCTCATGCTGACCTGATGATACATTCCTCCAGCTTCCATCTTCTACCGGCAGTCCGAGGGTACCACACCAGCATCTGGGCAGGCACAGGCACTGTAACCCAGCTCCATTTGAATGGTGATGCTTTTGTAAATCCTGGTGGGATCAGGCTGGTTGGGAATCCTAGTCTTGCCCTGTTCACAAACATACATATGGTGTGCTCAATATAATATGTTACCTCATTAATGTTTATTAATGAAAATATTTAAAGAGGAGGTGCCAAGAGGATGAAGCCAGGCTTTCCTCGGTGGGGCTGAGCAATAGGACAAGAGGCAACAGGCAGAAATTGGTGCACAGAAAGTTCTACCTGAATATCAGGAAGAAATTCTTTACTGTTTGGGTGACCGAGCACTGAAACAGATTACCTTGAGAGGTTGTGGAGTGTCCCTCACTGGAGATATTCAAGAACCACCTGGATGCAATCCTGTGCAGTGTGCTCTAGGATGACCCTGCTTGAGAAGGGAGGTTGGACCAAACGACCAATTGTGGTTCCTTGCAACCTTACCAGTTCTGATTCTGTGATTTGGTATTGACAGAGGTTGGTTTCTGCTTTTCCCTCCAGGCACTGGGAGAAGATCCCAAGTAGCATTTGTCACCCTTCAGAGTTATGCAGAGACCATTAGTATAATAATCATTTCAGGCCTAGGAAAGATGAATAATATTTTTCTCAAAAACTCAGCATGAAAGTCAGGATAGAATACTCTGTGGGGGGAAAAAAAAATTAAAAATTAACTTTTGATAATCGAGAGGAAAGCACTTGCAGTGCAGCGTTCCCTCTGCCTTACTCAAGTAACTTCCATCGGTGCATTCAACCACACCAACCCCCCGGGCAGGGGGGAACCCACGGGACCCCCGTACACGAGACCTTTACGGTAGAATGACAGCTTCTGGGGGTCGAACTGCGGCCGGTCCTGCGCGGGGCCGCAGCGACGCGCGGGCACAGCGAGCGGGCGCGGGCAGCGCCGCCTCAGCCCCGCGGCCACGGCTCCCGGGCGGGCGTTGGAGGCGCTGGCCCGAACCCCGGCCCGAGCCCCCGCAGCTGTTACGAGTCCGCTGCGACCCCTCCCCACGATCTCATCTGCCCGGCGAACGCCCGGGCGCGGGAGGAGTCGCAGGCGGGGAGGAGCCGCCCCGCGGCGGGCGCTGGGCGTTGGACCGCCCGCTCCCACCGCTCCCACCGCTCCCACCGCTCCCACCGCTCCGGCCGCTGAAGGGAGCGCCGGCGGGCGCTGCGCTGCCCCGCAGCTGCTCCCGGCTCCCCGCCCTGCGAGGAGGCATCGCTCCGGCGAGGTCGGTGAAGCGCTTCGCCTGAATCTCTCTGCCAAAGCTGAAGTGCCGGTTAAGGCACTTCAACTTTTCAGAGGAGAGTCAAAAGGCCGTATTCTCCGTGCTCTGTGCTTAGGAATGCTCCACTTTCCTCCCTCACCTCATCCTTCTTCAGCCCTCCTAAGATGCATGCTCGGAGCCAGACCTACTCTTCTTGAATGAATAGATCCTGTAGACAAGGTTTTGGGCATTCTGGAGGGGAGGAAAGGGGATTTTGGCATAAAAGCACATCTGCTGTTCCAGACGGGAGAGGTGGGCAGCTGGAGTTCATGCAGGTTTTTGAAAAGTGAAAATCTCAGCTGAGCCACCAGGTAATCTTGAGTATAGATTTTGGAGAGCCAGGGAGGATGCCAGTATACAATGAAGTCTTGGTGGTTTTTTTTTTTTAAAGAAAGCTGTGAGAACCCTACCTCTTTTATCTTGGGCTTTAGGGACTTTAGGGGAAGGTATCAGCTAAAAAAGAACTAGTTAAAAGGCTAGAAAATTAACATCTAACCTATTGTGCCTGAGTGGAATAATCAAGGAGGAAAGTATCCCTGCTAACCTTGTAGACGACCAGGCCAGTCATAGAAAAAATGAAGAAAAAACAAAGGAATATAATTAATTAAGGTGGTTTTTTTCCCTGAAACTTGTTTTGGGTGGTTTTTTCGGTAGTATTTTTACTTCAAGAGGCAGATGAACATTTTCTCTAGCAGGTGATCGTATGCCAAAGACCGTAGAATAGTGGCCACTTTGTCACCTATTACATCAGCAAAAATAAGGAGCTAGTAGTGTAATACAAAGTGTTGCTTTTCAGGTCAGCCTCACCTTTGATTGTTTATTTCTTGAGTCAGGCAATAGTGTCTAAGAGAGTGTATAACACTGTTACATCTGCGATTGGCTGCCCTAAGGCAGAGCTACTAAGGAATTCTTGAGAGTTATTGTAATCCTTGTTATAATAGTACGCTGAGTAGAATAGCAATTTCTGTGTATGCAAGTTTTTGGTAAGATCAGTTGCTGAACTTGTGTATGTATTTTAGAAACTAAAATTTAAACAAACCATTTGTACTCTAAACCATTTCTATTTCTCAGTAATCAGATATGCACGGAAAGTATTAATATTTTAAAACACATTTGTTATATAGAAAGATTTTCACTCCACAAAACATAAATGTATGATAAATTGATTTTAAAAAATATTTTCAATCTTCAGCTTGACATTTGCAAGCTATCATAAAATGTATCTAAATGTCTGATAAGAACTGGAAGAGAACTCTATGTGACTACTGAATTTATATCCTTGGGAATTCGTTTTTGAGATGCTGCTGTCTTCTTGAAAAGATAGACTTTAAATGTCTGGATTGTTATAAACATTTTTGGTTTTTTTGCAAATTTCAGATTTCAGAATGGAGGGGGCACAAAAAAGTAATACAGGAGGTTCAAACACTCGAGAAAATGCTGAGCGTAATCGCACTGGTTCTGTCATGAAATCAGAAGATGTAACCAGAACTACTCACCCTGCTCAACGAACAGGAAGCGTTTCCTCTTCTCGTGGATCTTTTTCATTTGGAAGTCAAAGTTTGTCTAAGATTTACCGCCCTAGTGGAGCGACAAACATACAAAGTTCCAAAGCAAAACAGGTATAATTTTTTTTCAGATCATTAAATACAGTTTATATAAACAGTTAGTTCTGGTTTTTTATTTATTTTTTTTTTTTTATTTCTATATTTCCTTGTACTCGATTCTTTTACTAAATTATTTCTGGTAGAAAGTGTGTCTTTGTTTTCAATGATAGTAATATTCTAAGATTTTATTTTAAAGTAATAGAGGAAGGAAGAAGGAGATATTAATTGAATCATTTACATTGAAGCAAAGCTCTACTCTGTTCCTGCAAATATTTACCCATGTTTTGACCTGTCTGTATTAATATAATAAATTGAAATTTTGATAGTGAAAAATAAAACAGGTTAATGTGTCACAGAAATATTTTAAAATCTAGCTAGTAGTATTTTTAATATTTGTTTTTCCTTGACATATCCTTAGAGTTGAGTTTACATCTTATAATAATTCTTAATTATTTGTTTTTCTGTTAGCCTCTGAAAGTTTAGATATTTTTAAAGAGTAGGGCATTTATGTAGTTGTATAATACAAGACAGTAGATTTCAACATTAATTGCAAGTTAAATAGGTCATTATTGTGATCATTTTGTGTATTTTTAGTTTGAAAGATATGTTTCATGTTTTAGGCTCAATACATACAAGCAAGAGAAAATCGAAAAGCACAAGTTAATGCTTCATATAAATACATATTTGAAGTTCTCAGTGCCAGTATAGGATTAGACTTAGCAACTGTGGAAGAAATGATTTTGGATGCCCCTTCGGTGAGTCTGTTCTGTATACTTGTTGATTTAAATAGTTAAAATATGTAGCAGATTACCTATTTGATTTGAATTGTTATTGATCACTTTGTTTCTGCCAGAAAATGTGATTATTAAGGCACACAATTCATCTAAAAGGATACCTGACTAAATCTTTCAGCTTAGTTTCCTGGCAGATCTGCAAATATCCCCAAGGTTTTTGATTGTGGCTTTTTCATCTTTCTTATCTCAAGGAAAATATAAATACTGCTGTTGTTTTGACCGAGGAATTTCTGGTCACATCTACCAGTTCCAACAATTTTATTCATCTTGGCCTGACATTATTATGTTCTAATGATGACCATTTTTGTTTGTTAAGCAAGTTCTCACTGAAATTCCAAAGATTCTGCAAAAACTTCGTGGGAAAATTTTGAAAATTAGGAGTGTTGTTAGTAATAAGAAGGGCAATTAATTAATCCTGCACAGTTTAAATTATATAATGACATTTGGAAAGACCCACTGAATAATTTCATTTTTGAGTGCTTTGTTTATTTTTAAATGTTTTTTTGTGATACATAGCATTTCCAGTTTCAGTTTATTCATAAACAATTTAGGCTCTTGGGACTATGTTAACACTGTCCTTCAACGAATTGTCATTTAGTAAATTGCCATATACATGTCTGACATCCATGAGCTAGGTTTAACCCTTTAAAACATTAGCCTGCATACATATTCACACAGTGAGTGTGGGTACCACATGGACTTGAACCAGAAGCTCTTTGCAGAATCAGTAGCTGCAGTGACAGCTCCTGTCTTACCTTGGGTGTAGAACCATACAACCCCAAGAGTTAGATTGCCTTTCTCTTTAGTCACTGAGCTTTCAGTACTTTAACAATTTTCTTTTTCTTTCCCTATTTTTGGGGTGGAGATTTTTAATGTATTTTTCTCAGTTTTAACCTTGTTATTCACTAGTACCTAGTAACCAAAGCAAAATTGATTTCTAGAGCTGGCTTGCTTTTGCTTCTTTTATTTTCATGTGATGTCATCTTCTCACAAGAGTGGGTTTAAATCCTGTCCACCTGGGTGTCACTCATTTTCCTACCACTGTTCTGATTCAGTTTTTATATTTGTTTATAAGAAACATAAACTCCTAAGGAATATACCACGTCTAGAAGTGCATCCTTTGTCCTTGAACAGGTGATTTGTCTCCAGACATACTTGCTTGCTAAACTTCTGATGTTTTTCTGATGGGAGGGAAACAGAAGGTCTCAGTTTGAGAGACAGTTTGAATGCCCAGTCACATCTTGTTGAACTAGTTGTCCTTGCAGGTACTTACGGAGACTGTGAAAGAAGGTGGATTTTGACCAGATCAGTCAATATCTTCTGATCTCCTCTGTACCTTCTTTCAGTGCTTTTCAGAGCTTTTTTCACTTCCTATTAAAACCCATATCCTGGTTTTACCAGGACACACAAATTGTCTAGGACAGTTTGAAAATTTGGATTTTTGAAACTCTAGCTGTAATTTCAGGCAAGTTCTTCAGAATGACAATCCATACACAAGCAGTGTTACAAAGCTTTCCATCCTTGCAGCATCCGAAGCACCTTGTGTAACATGACAAAATCAAAATGGACACCTAGAGACCTGTAGTCTCTACTACACCTTTTAGGGTGGCCAGTTTATGGACAGGTACAGCAAGCTAATTATGGGGCAATATGGTCTCCCTCAGATGTGATCTCATTGTCCTTCCAGAAGTCAGCAAAATCTTTGTCATCATGGAAAACTTTGGGAACCAATGTGGCCAGTTCATGTCTCCAGAATAAAATGTTCATGTGTCATGTTACTCTTCTTACATGAAATAATATTTTATGTTAAGGCATACAGTAGCAATAGCAGAATATGTCAAGTCATGGAAATGTTATGTGAATGTTTCTAAGTCTCTTACGACCAATTACTTCAAGTTGGTACTTACTGATCTCTGTGAGTGGCAGATATTCTCCAATATCTCTGTGTTACTGGACAAAATCATAAATGTTTGATGACCATTTACCAGGAGCTAGGCCACCTGTGTGTGGTTCAGTACTTGAAGGCAATATTTGAAATATCTAATATGCTGGTTTATATCTTCTCACAATATTTGAGGATAAACCTTGCATTCCAACAAAACTTTAAAAAGCAGCATGGTGAAATTAGTTTTGCATATCCTAAAGGCACATAAAAATATTTTGAGTAACAAGTATTTACTTTTGATTTAACAGTTGGAGGCCTTTGATTCTTTTTTTGCCAAGCGAGGAAGAAAAACACTGAAAATTTTCTATCAAGAAGGAGATGCACCAGGAATAGGTAAATGTTTAGCAATATTAGTACAGGCAAATGTAATAGTGCATTGTGTTGCTCATTTTGTTTGATGTTTCCCAGAAAAAAAATCTATTTTTCACTTGTTCAGAATTTTGCGACCTTTTTCTCTAAGAACTGAAAATTAATATTTTAAATGCTCATTTCAACTCAAATTGTTTAGAAAAAAATTCTCAATTTTAACAATTCTTGGGAGGAAGGATATTAAACATTCTCCTGAAATACTGAATTGGTTGTAACTTTTTCATATGAAAATTTTGCCCCCAGTTCATTAGAAAACACTTTCATAAAACCTGTCTGAATTCGCATTTATTATAAATATTTGAAATTTTTCAGTTTTCAGATGCTTGATAGAGAAGTAGAATTTAATGTCTGAATTCCCTAATGATTCTCTAATCACTGCACATGCTGTTCCCTTACCTACGTATATTAAACTATCAAATTGCATAGGATTATATCCACAGAGGACCCGAGGCTATTCGTAGTCTCTATTTTCTCACTCAGACCTGATGTCTTGTTTGATAGGATGAATGTGAATAAACAAAGTACCTTAGTCACCAGCAAATTGTTCCAGAATGATAAGCCTGAACAAATTACCCTTTCTATGCAGTACAGTGTGCCAAAATAGCTTTGTAAGATATATGGTATGTGTTTGGTGTACCTTTCTAATGGTGTAGTTAATTACAGTCGCAAATTCTGCTGGTTTTTGTTCGCTTACAAAAGAAGAAAATAAATTATTTATGTGTTCAGTTTTCTTTCCCTACATTGATTTAAGCATTTTATAATACCCTCACTTTTTAAAATAGTGACATCCATGAAATTCCTTTTCAGAGTGTGGTCGGACAATTCCGGGTGCTGCAAAAGGAAGTAAAGTGATGCAATTTTATGTGGACAAGGCACCAGACAAAATCGTAGGACTGTGCTTATTTTTTGTTCGTTGTAAGAATGACAGTGCCATAAATGAAAAAACTATACATGAGGTAGCTATTTTTTGTTTCATTATTTTTTTCAATATTGACACATACCTAAAATTACTGGTAACTGCATTTTTTGAATGTTAAGTTTTATCACACACTTTGCTCTCCATTTTCGGTGGGCAATGGATAGTGGTATTGCTTCAGCAAATGCTCAGGATATCTTGTGAATTTAATGTCTTACAGGATTCTTGCTAAAGAAGTCAGCATTTAGATTAATTTCTTATTCTCCTTGTTGTTTCTGAAGCAGTTAAAGCCACTAAGTACATTTCAGTTGTGATGAAAATCTCCATAAACTACAAGGACACACAGAAGACTTTATTGCAAATACCAGGAGACAAAAAGTTTACCTGTACCCTTCTGTTTTACTTGTCTTTGAATGTGCAAAACACACAGTTATCCTATGTAAATTATGTAGCATGAGTTTTTACAAGACAAATTCTTGGATAAGTGTAGGCTTTGTTCTTTTTTATAGCTACACATCTTAATACTCAGGCAGCACTTGAGGGACTGTGAATTGCAAAGAAACAGTTTTACATATGTATCTTTTAATTAATATAATTTCAAATTCTTCAAACAGAAAATCCAATATTAATTTATATATTTTATATTAAAATATTCCATTCCTTTGGAGAGCTAAGAAGGCGAAAGAGGAAAAGCATCATTAGAAGTGAGATACAAAATCTGTTATCAGGAGTCTAAATATTGGTCATAAATATTACTTTTGCATCAAGTTCCTTCCAAATACATTCCAAATACTGAAGAGATAAGGAAAAGCAATTTATGTCCTAGGAAGTTCGTTGCATGAAGTATGTTAATACTTGCTTATTTGAAAGACATTTAAAAAACTGGAATATTGAAAATAACCAGAACTTGTAATGTTTAGTTTTGGAGAGTAGGAAAAAATTTCCTCTCACCCAAAGTAATATACATTTGGTCAGATAACTGCTTCTAATATAATTTCAGATAGAAACACTCAGAGCACTTTTTGCTCTTAATGCATTTCATGAAATAGCTAATTTTAGGTGGGGACATTTTTCTACAATTTAAAAATTTCCAAACTCCTTGTATGACAGGGAAATAACTGAAGTTACAAAAGCATAACCTGACAGCCTTCTAAAACTCTATTAAATCATTATTGACTTCCCTTTTTTAATGAGAACACCGTCTATGGGCACATTGGAGGTGTATTTGTTAAAGATTTTCCTCTCCTTAAATGATAGTTTTAGTTGGCATATTGGAGCGCTTTTGTGAAAATACGCTGAACTTAAAATACTGTTTCTAGATTAAGTTACTGCATCACTAACAATCATTTTGTTACAATGCAGGAGATCTTCTTTGGTGCTTTCGATGCCACTGAAGGACTCCTACGTGGCATTAAGAGTATGATAGAAAAGGTTTTTCTCCCTGCTATCCTTGCAACAAGTAACTGGGGTACTTTAGGTGAGACCAAAGAGGATACAAAAGACAAACAGAATTTTCTGGAAACAATTAACAGATACCTTTCATTTTTAGAAGGTAAGCATTGCATTTAGGAAAGATACTAGAGCAAATCTATTTAAAGATTTCCGTTTAAAGGCAGTAGCATGTAGATAAGGTTCTTTTCACATTTTGCAAGAAAAAAAAAATTATCAATTACTTGCATAATAAATACATGGGTTGATTATTTTCTTGAGGAAATAGTGATATGTTACTTTTAAGGAGGATCACTGGATTTAAAACTAGAATTTTCTGCTTTATGTGAGTACAGTAAAGTGGCTATTATATTGAAGCAGCACTGAGTGCAGACATAAATATTTTGAAATTTAAATTACTTAGACTGGTAGAAATTTGTTTTAAAGTCTTAATTGGTTTCATATTGTAATTTCCTTTTTTTCAGGTGCTGCAGCAAGCATTGAAGGAATTGTTGAGTTGAAAAAAATAGATTACATAAATTTTTCTGAGCTCCGATCCTTTGAGAAAATAGCTGCAGCGGCTGACAATTACGACACAGTTCGCCAACTAGAGGAAGTACTTATGATATGGTATAAACAAATTGAACATGTAAGTTGTTGTTTTAACACATCTATTCAGCATGAATATAGATAGATGTTCATAAATGATATACGAGACTTGCCTGTAGTTAGCCAAAAACCTCAGCTGCTTCTCCACCTGAGTTAAGACAAGTGCTTTGCTTCTATGCACAAGTTAAGCAGATAGTCCTTATCCCTAGGAACTTACAGTCTAGCAAGAATAAGAGTATCTGAACAATTAAGACAAAAACTAAGAAAAAGAGAACAGAAGGATGCAGGAATAATAACACTGGCGAGGACCACACATGTATATAGAACTTACCTAAATGTACATTGCCAGTGAAGTGTCTGCTGCCACTCGTGCTGTGAGGTACTATTTCTAGATACTATCTTTGACCAGGACCAGCAGGACATTTTTTGTCCTGCCTAAGTATTGCGTGGGAAGGTCTCAGTTATCCAAGAAATTAGTGTCTGAGACTTCCATGAAAAACACAGAATCCTTTGTCAAAATGAGAATCTGTGTAGATTGGGCATAATATGTTTAGTGTGTTTAGCTCACAAAAATAAAAATATAAAAGATATGTAAAAAGAGCTGTCTGCATGTTTATCTACATAAAAATGGGTACATTTATGAGTGATATTTAATATTTTCATTAAAGTAACTCTTGAAGGTTTTTACTAGTGAAGTTACATTTGGTGCATTTCAATTCATAGATTCTGATTAAAGAGAGAAATATAGGTATATGCTGATATTCACCCAGTTTATGACAGGAGTTGAAAATACATTTTAACTGCCTTAATTTCAGTTTAAGAATATGATTAAGTGCAATTCAGACTTAGGATGCTTTTCCAAATGGGAACTATTTTCATGTGTCATTAACTGCAAGCTTGTTCCTTATTAAATGAGTATCCTCAAGAGTGTTTCTTCTTTATAATGACTTGTCTATTCTCTGTAGTAGGTATTTGATTTTTTATTTTTTTTTAAATTGGTTGCAGGTTCTGATTGAGAGCAAGCAGGTAAGGAGAGAAGCTAATGATTCAGGTCCACTGACTGAACTGGAGCACTGGAAATATATGTCTGCTAAATTGAACTTTATTATCGAGCAGATCAAAGGACAAAACTGTAAAGCTGTCATTAGTGTTCTGAGAGTTGGACATTCTAAACTACTAAGGGTAATTATTTTTTCTTTTTTATATTTTTTTTACCATAGTAGGCAAAGCTTATGTTTTCAGGGTTTTTTCATTGCATCTAAAAGAGATTTTCTGAGAATTAAAAGAGAAAAATTTAGGTATGATGCTGGTGTGCTTAAGGTATTAAGATAAAGCAGAAGACATTACAGAGATACAGCCAAAATGATCATAAAATATATTATATATATAAAAAATATAATAAAATAACTTTTATTGCTTGCTTTGACAATGCCTTTTAAAAATTCATTTACCAAGGTTTACTTCTGGAAAATAAGTGCAAATAAGGAAATAGTTCACTATGTATGAAGTTTTTACAGTACTGTTTTCCCACTAGACATGGCAAGAGTTAGATGCCAGAATCACAGATGCAGCTAATGAGTCAAAAGATAATGTGAAATACTTAAACACACTTGAAAAAGTTTGTCGGCCACTTTACATCACTGATGTTGTAAGTATGCCTTTCATAATTTTTTAAACATAGTTTAGCTGTTTACCTAGAATGACCAGAGCAAAATAAATCTTCTTGTACTTGGTTTAAAGTGATATTTTCTGATTTACATTTCTATTTTTCTAATTTCTTTCTCAATGCCTGTCAAGCTAAATGTTGAAGCATTAGTTTATTTTATATATTACATAAAATATAGTGTTTTAGAATAGGTATTTAATCAATAAACATAAATACATATGACTGCCTAATAAGTCAGTCCTGTTACCAATATTATTCTAAAAAGCAATTAAGCAAGGTACATATTTTATAATACAAGAATCTCAAAGTACGCCTTCCACTGAAAATTCCATATGTGTCAATGAATGATCACATAGCTGAAACCAAAATACCAAAATTTCAGTTGTAGAGACAATAATGAAACCTAATGAGGTCCTAAATGGGTAAAATAATGTTTTAATATCAAATGTAGTATTAGCTGCATCTATTTGCAGAAATACCAGCTAGTCAGCATTTAAATAATTACTTGTAAATGTACACTATTTGACCCTAGTTCAAGATATTATTTAATAGGTGTAGGAACCATTAATAATTGTAACAGGTGAATTTTCCTAATGATTGTTGCAGAATAGGATGAAAGGAGGAAGTACTCTAGAAAAATAATGCTCTTTTGTTTTAAAGTGCTTTGTGTTTTGGTCCTATATGCCTCCTGTCCTTTATCAGGAAGTGTTGCATTTCTTTTGAACCTCTAGCAGCTTAGAATCCTATGAAGTTCGAACTGAGGGGAAGTAAGAAGACTGATAATATATGACGTAGAGCTGATATTGCATGTAATAGTATAAGAGACAAGTATGATTAACAGTATTAGTAACCTGTTTATCTTCATCTCTTCAAAGTATCACTAGAGGGAGCCAGGTACCAGGCCATAATGATGAGCTACTTCGTAGGTGTTATGAAGACAAAAATTCTTTTTATCACAAACACTCCATTTCTGGGTGGAAACCCATTGAAGAGTTCATAATTTTACTAATATAAGATAGTTAACTACTGTTCTTTGTTTAGTCTGGAACAATTTGGATGTATCTGAATTTCTGTTTAATGTCTTTGAACGTGTTCCAGAGATCAAGTTAATTTAGGAAAGATTTTCTGTGGTGTTCAGCTTAAAAAACAACGCTAAATATACCCTCGTTTAAAAAGAACTTCACTCTGTATTGAGTTGAATTCAATATCTGGTATGGAAAACCGTTTTATATATTAACGAATGAGGAATGGAATATATGCAGATTTAATATGATACTTAGTGTGTGTATCATAAAATATGGCATTTTGTGTATGTAGTATCACATGGTGAGATTTGTAGCTGAAGTGGGTTAATATATGAAAATTCAGACTTAACATTTAACTTAAGGCTTTGAATCACAGAAATTTCTGTACAGTCTGGTATTCAGGGTTTTATTTTTTGTCAAGAATTGAAAAAGAAAACCGATAGAGTCTCCTGATTCCATTTCAGGAGTGGTGGTGGTGATGAACAATGTGGACACAGATGATTGATTTTATACTGTATAGCATTTCTTTCACACTCCTGCTAAATGCAAATACCTGCTATGTCTACCCACAGTATAAGTTTACTTTGAGTTTGCAACCCAAAGTTAGTTCCAGGAGCTTGATTTCTCCATTGAGGGGTGACAGCCAAAATTACTTTTCTTGATGTTGTGAATTACATTTTGACAAGCCCCTGATAATGTTAAGTATTATAATTTTTCACCTCTCTTCTCTTTTTTTTCTCCCAAATACTTCAGAAGTGATTGAGTTGCAGAGTACTTGTAATTCCACAGTATGATTTTAACAACATGAACACTGATTACATGAAATATGTGAATTATTTAGGTGTTTCATATGATAGTTGAATGAATTAGGCATTTGTTAATGAAACTAACATTGGAACAATTCTATTAGTTTTATGAAAGGTCTGAATTAAACATTTTATGTAAAGATTGTTATCAAAATGAAATTACGTAAGTATATTTAGCAACTCTACTTGAAGGAAAGCAAAAGCATTCATCACAGACAACTGCTGTGAGCTGCTAGAAAAATACTTCTGACTGTGCCAAAAAATGCAAGCTATACTTTTTGAATCAGTTTTCAGTTTTGTTCATCAAAATAGCATATTTTAATAATTCATAACTTATAATACCTTTAATCTGATTTCTTACCAACGGATCAAGTATTTTTATTGTTCTTATTACTTGAGGTTTGAAATATTATTGAGCATGGTTAGTTTTTTTCTTTTACAAGAAATCTTTTGTTAAAATGACATGGCATTTTATAGATTGGTTCATGTGATTTAGGGAAAAATATAAATTAAAAGTTGTCAATAGAATAGAAATATATTTGCTAAGAATAGGAAGTAAAATTTTTCTCAAAACTCTGCTTTAAGGTATCAATGACACATGGAATACCAAATTTGATAAAGGCTGTACAAATGATTCATGGTGTTTCAAAATATTACAATACTTCTGAGAGAATGTCATCACTGCTTATAAAGGTAAATATATTAAGAAAAATGTTAATTATAAAAAATATGTAATTTTCCAGAAGAGAAATTTTGTTTAAATCAGGAGAACATTTGTTAAAAAATTATAATAAATAGTGGAGGTCTACATGGGAATGGAAGAGAACTCTGTTGATCAGGCGAAGATTAAACTTGGATTACAGACTTGTCTTCTGGAAGGAACTTTGTTGTTATTCTTGGTTCAACAATGTCAGTTTTTTTCTTATGTTCTTGATTAATCTTCTGACCTGAATTACTCTGATCAGTTGTTTCCCAAATCACAGACTCCACAAAGATTCTTTTATTATCAGCCTCGAAGACCTAATTTGGCAGATGGCCATCAATCTGACCAGGCCATTCCTCTAAAAGGCGTGAAAGACAAAAGGTTGCTGTTTTCCGAAGTCATACTTGAAAAGTTAATTAAACTTCAGGTCATAAACTTTTCCACTTTAAAACGGAAACTAAGACAGGCTACGTGTTTATACTTATGTCTTTTGCAGAATCCAGGTATTCACTGCATGAAAAACTGTTTTGGATAATATATATTTCTTTTATAGCAAAGAAAAACTTTATAACTAAAACACACACCTCCACTGAGCATACAGAGGAAATTCACAGTGATCCTCACTACACAACTTTGTTGTTTTTTTTTTTCTTTTTAACACTCCAGAGTTTAATGTCAAGTTTTGTTACACTTCAATTTGAATCAGTATGTTAAGAAACACATGCTCTTTTGAGGCCGTATTTATTCATGGCTGGGGCTGTTTTCCATATATCATAGGTTAGGTATATATTGCCTGTCATATAGTGGTTTTTTACGTTTGTGTATTGACTCTTGCTAGTGTCTGTTATTTAATGGTCCAAAGGAGTGTGCATTTTAGTACAAAGGCTAAAAACAACTGGTTACATGAGGCTGTGCCAAGAAATATCAAGGAAAAATCTCAATTTTATTTCAGGGGTTTAAGGTCCCCCTTACCGTTGGTTTCCACTTAACAATCACAAGAGGTGACATTCTATCTACAACTTCATCAGTCATTTTGTTACAGTTTGAGATTGCCTTTGGTGTGGTACTATTCAGTCTTTATTCAGTTAGGGATTCTTAAGACCTGCTTTACAGTACTCTAATGTCAGAAGAACTGCTTTGAATTGTTCATGTTACTTAATAGACAAAAAAATTATCTACCTGTAGCTGTTCTCTGTGATACATCTTCTGTATCTGCACATACTTCTCTCTCTTTCTGTCATTACTAAATTTGGAGTTTTATGGTTGAGAAGTAGAAGAATCCTTTCTCCTTTTTATAGGCATGGGAAGCCAAGGTAAAGACATACTGCTAGGATAGCAAAGTCTTTAAGGGCAGTCTTTAAATAAGGATGCACATGCTGCAAAGTGTAAAGATAACAATGTAGGGGAAGAATAGTTGGAATTAAATAAATTCTTTTTGTTCTTGAATTATGATTGAAAACCTTCTGTGTTTATATATATGTATTGTTGAACTTATAGGACATACAAATATGTCCTGGGACTTAAATGCATTTCTGAGAGTGTTCTTGGGGTTTTTATAGGGTGTTTGTTATGCCTATTGCAGATAACATTTAGCTGCTCTTATTCCCAAAGACAAAATTTATTCAAAATCTGATAGTACTAATACATGCATGTGGGAATTTTGTTAGATTTTGTGAAACAGGAAAATTTCCTATTAAGCTTGAGACCTACTTTGTTTTTTTGTCTAGGTTACAAATCAAATGATCATAACATGTAAAGCCTATATTACAGACGGAGGCTTGTCTCAGGTCTGGGAACAGGAGACATCAACAATCACTGAAAAAATTAAGGTTTGTATTTCGGTGTTTTATTATTTACCTATCAAAGCTATTGATTACCTGTTGATATCAGAAGGAAGTTCATATCAATATGTATTAAATGCTTCACATCTTTGCTCTTTTATTTCATGATGCTTCAAATATTTTCCCAATTCTTAGCCCACTGGTGGTGTTGAAATTAGAATGGCCTCATCTTTGTCAGTGTAGTCTGTTATTGATCCTGGAATTGGCATCTTCACCGTATGTGCAGCCAAGGAATTTTTCCATCCTGCATAATCCACATTCTTCCCTCTTGAGGAAGAGGACATGGGAGAAGGGGATACTTTTGGTATGGTACCATCTTCCTCTATCATGGGGAACCTGGTATTTGAATAGATATGACATTGTTACAGTAGTTCTTACCAGTACAAGATTTTCTTAACATATCATAAAAGTTCATTGCTAAGATAGTCTTCCTCTTCTTCATCTGATGGTGACCTATGAAGAACAAATCAAGTGCATGCAGTGTGCCAGGGCAAAACGTGCAGTTGTGGGGTTACTGCTTGCCAATGCTGACATCATTTCCACCTTCTCCTTTATCTGACCTCAGCTCCTGAATTCCTAATGTACCCAAAAAGGCATAGAAGTTCATAGTCCCTTAAAAATTAGGTCCAGAGGTAAAAAAGAAAATGTATTTAAATATATCTCTCCTGACTGACAGGTTGATCTGATACTAATAATTCATCTGTTTCAATGAGGAAATCTTGAGGCTGGTGTACAGCTGACAAGCCCTCATTATTCAATAAGAGAAATATACCCCCAGTTTCAAATCATGTTGATCAGTGTTCATTCTAGTATTTGTATATTTTTGAAGATCTGAACATTTTTTTCAATGAGGACTTTTTTCGATTTCCTGTAATTCATAGCCACTTGTTTTATATATACCTGCATGTTCAGACAGCCTGGTAACTTCCAGTATATGTGATAAAATCTGCTTTCTGTTTGACAAGAACTAGCAGAAAAGTTTGTATTCCAGTGACTATAGACTTCACATTTCTCACATTTCTCATCAGTCACAGTTTTTACATCTGATAAGGTCTTAGTGTAGAACTCTTTGTTGAGGGGTCCCCCATCCCCAAAGGAACAAGACTGTGACCATCACTCTGATGTTGAAATTGCAACAATCAAGTCTTGTCGCTGGATCCACGGGTGGTGATATCTTTCTTCTCTACTATCTACTCTTGTCACTTCCTTCTCTTTCTTTCTTTTCCTTGTATATTTTCTTTGTGATATTTTTACAGAAAGGAACCAGAAAGGCTACATACCTTCTTTCTACTGCAACCAAATTGTTTTCAGAATAAACTTGCCACATATATTCATCAGTCATTCAGTGTTGTTTTGCTCTAATCCACCCCAAAGGATCTATAAACAAGAATGTCAGTGACCCTGTCTCAGAGGTAGAAGTCTTAAAATAATCAACTGATTCTTCAACATCCCTTTAATTCAGACTTGTCAACATACATTAATTTGAATAACCAATTTCTTTTAAGTCCTCTGAGAGTTCCAAACAGACTACTCTGTTATGCCACATTCTGTCCTTACTCAGCGGACAGTCTGACCTTTCTTAATTAAGTTAATGGCTTTTCTTGCTCATTCTGTTCATTTGGACATCTCCAAATGCCTCATTTAGAGCAGAAGCCATCATCTGCTCTTTGCAGACCTCTAAACCACTACTTACTTTAACATGAACTAAAACTTTCCTCTTCTTTTTTTGGTGACTCATTTCCCAATGTTACATCTTTTGCTGTACTGTACTATTGTGTGTTCATATGTTGCAAACATTTGCTACAGATGCAGAAAGAAAACCACTGTATGTAAGTCGTTACTGCCTGTAACTAGATTCAGTGATAATTAACCACTTTGGAATGAGAGTTGGTTTGAGTTCTCTAGTCTCTCACCCATAAACATAGCGTAATGAGTATGGTATTTATTCCTTCACTTTTTAGGACTGCACATGTCTGTTGAAAGAATATCAGAAATGCTTTCGTGAAGCTAAGCAAGAGATTTTGGAAACTCTGGGAGAAAAGGCATTTGAAGTATCAGAAATGTACATTTTTGGAAGATCCGAAGCTTTTTGTAGGAGATTAGAAAAAGTGAGTGTACTGTGTGCTGTTGTTGTTGGTAAAGAAACACCTCTCCAAAGAGCAGTTTACAAAGTGGACACTTGTCAGCATACATGCTCCTAAATGATCTTGTAAAGGAGTTTGTAAATCTTTGTTGAGAGAAACTAGGTACTTCCACAAAGTCAGCTCAGTACTTCAGCAATTACCTCACAATTGCCTACTGTGCTTGTCAATTTGTCTCTGTTAGTGTGGAGAGAAATAACCTAATTATCTAGACTTACATCATTATTGTAGGAGGTTTAAAATTATGTGAAAAATAACACACTTTTGCTTTTTTGAATGGTATCCTGTTACTGCTAAATACAATTTTTCAGATGATTCTGCTCTTTGGTGTGGTCTTAACATTCAGCTTGATAATCCAATGAAGAGACTTTAAACTAGCATTGATGGAGTTTGTGTGGAAAAGGTAATAGGTGCTTCTTGTGCAGAATAAGGTCAGACTAGGGATAAGGCAATAATGGGGCAGTCATCACAGCGTAGGAATTCCGTGAGTCTTTGATGCATTTCCTCATCATGCAGTATACACACTAATCTGTAGGATTGTTTTTTTTATTCTTTGAATTATCTTTTTGTTATCAGTATGTATATGTCATGTTTTAACTCTTTCCACATAAAAAATAAATCCCCTATCACAAAGAAGAACAATGATTATTTTACTTTGTGTTGGGTTGTAGTGAGAACTGATGTTGAAAACTGAATTAACAGTGCTTTGTTGAAGATACTTGATTCAGAAGCTCAGAAATTACACATTTGTGAATTCCGTAGTTAGAGAAGTGGCTGTTGTTTATTTTATTTTACTCATGTTTTAGTTTGTAGAGGAAGTAACAAATAATTTGTTATGAGCATGAATATAATGTCTATATTTCAGATTACAGAGATGATAGCCGTAGAGAAAACTTTTAGTGCACTGAGCCTGTGTGCAATTGAAGGTATAGATCTTATGGCAGTAAAATTCAAAAATATCTTCCACATATTTCAAAAGAAACAATATGACGTCCTTGATCCACAAAACACAGAGTTTGATGTGGATTTTGTGAAATTCATGACAGAAGTTGAACGTTTAGAGGTAAGTAGTATTGCTACCTATAATTTAATCATGGAAGAATCTCATCACTACTTGCTCAGTGTCAAACAGTGTCAGTGAGACTTTGGATTGTGAATAGGCTATGTTGTTGTTCTTCCAATGAACAGGAGTCTGTGTTTGTCTGGAGGGAGGCTTTTTCCATTCTTTCTTCTACTTTCAAAGAAAGGTGTAAAATATATCAAAGAATCCTCAGTGATGATTGTCACTCTGCAGCCAAAATGAAAAAATCATGAGACCTGAGAGAATGATCTGCATGGATGCCATTTATTAGCCTGGAGAAACATGGTTAGATTTTGGGCAGAACAAAGCTGCAACTGATTTATTTCATAGAACTGTATGACATTTTAAGAGATTATTTGCCTGAAACTAGCTATTCATTAATTATATTAAGCATGGACTAGTGAAGGCTATTTTGTGCTTTAAGCAGTAACAGTTTAAAATGTTAAGACAATATCAGCATAGTATTCTATGACCAGAAAAAGCATACTAAATTATATATTCTTTAGACACAGCTACAGACCTTTATGCGTACCTGTTTTGGGAGAATTTTGTCTTCACAGAACTCACTTCAGTTACTTCAGAGGTATTGGCAACTATGTTTTAAGATATTTTAAACTGACTTCAAATTATTGATTAACATGATTTAAGTAACACAGCTATTTTAGAACAAAGGGCTTAATCGACAATTTTTCATTACTGATGTTCTGAACCACTTAATAATCATGAAATATATATCGTAGCTTTCCTATGTGAATCAATATATTCTGTTTCTTAATTTCATTAGATTATTTTGTATATATGAGAGGGTACTAAAGGAAAAACCTAAAGAATTACAACACAACAACAAAAATACCCAGCAAGGCAGAAATTTTCAGCTTACTGGAAGTTGCTCAAACCAAAGTTTTCTGAATTCAGAAGCATTTCCTAGATTTGTGCTTCTTTCACTTTATGTAATGTTCATATACTCCAAAATAAATTTAAAAAATTATTTGAGTTTTAGGAATATAATTTTGGGTACTAATCTTTAATACAGGTTTCAAAATCTGAATATGCCATGCCTTCAAGAAGAAACAGTACGTACAGCTGGTTGTATTCTTCAACATTATGTAGCAGAGCTTGAAGCTACTAAAAAGGTATTTCATTTCTTTTCAATAAATTGTAAACATCATGTTAAAATAGGTGCAAGTATTTTAATATGAATTTTTATTTATTCTGCCTATTTCACTAATTGACTATCAAAGTTCAATTATCATACTTCCTGTTACAGCAAACAGACCTTAGTGTATGGGAAACACAATAAACATGCTTTTGAAGGCAAATATGTAATCACAATTTTACTTTTTAAACCAAAATATTTTCTGTTATTCCTTCATCAATTAAATTTTAAAAAAGTGTTCTCTACTCGCTGTGTACATTACTTGCATATGCCTGTTAGTTTTTTTTATTATATGAGATCTCTACAGTTAATTTGCATTTATAAGTTGCTATTATCAAAGCTGTGGCAGCATAAAATACATGTCAAATGAAGTTAAATTGTGTTTATGTTGATTATAAAGTAATATTTCATGATTTGTGTGGTTCACCATGACTGTAGGATGAGAATTAACTTCTGGTGACTGTTCACATAACTTGGTTGTAATCTTTTAGAGAAGAATTGATCTAACCTGACTTTATTTGTCTGTAAAACAAACATCTGCCCTGGAACTAGATGTCTAAACTCCCTTTCTACTCAAGAAAGAAGGAAGTATTCTGGAGTTGGTTAATCTGATTCATTTCACGTAGTAACATGAAGATTTAAATAATTCCCTCCAAATGGCCATTTTCTTCAATGAGTATAAAGGGAATCTGGAAAACCAGACTGATGAAAATTTTTTTTGAGATGTTTACATTTTGTGAGATCAATGACACAAGTTGACACGAGGAGCCAAGTGTCTATAAACTCCACACTTATTAGAAAATGATTCCTCCAAACAGTGTCTTAAAATTGTAGCCTAGCAAAGCTGCTCTGAACTACTCTTTACAGTGTCCTTTCTCTACCTACACACTGTATATAACACTCCCTGAACCTGTAATTACTGGCTCAATTTAAATAAAATATTTACTGCAGCACTGCCTGCTCAAAAAATCATGTAGCCTACCCATGGCTGTTTTCTCCAGGGGAAAAAAAACCCCAAACTGGCTATATTTTCTGAGAGGGTTTCATCCAGGTCAGCTCCTCTCTTAAGTTCACTGTGAAGCTACTTGGATTTCTTTTGTTGGGACTGTGCAGGAGACAGTGTAGGGTTAAGAAGACATACTAGTAAGTGAAGAGTTGTGTCATCACAGAGGCTGCATTGTCACAGCGTGAGTTTTGATGCTGCAAATTGGGTGGATACAAATACTCCTTTCTTCTGTTGAAGAATATGTCTCAATTATACTGACTAGCTCTAGTTATTTATTAGGTGTTATTGGATTGTTTTTATCTTTGCCAAGAAAGTTATTTCTATAAAAAGTTGCTCCCACTGCAATACTGGTTCTAAAGTGATTGACTAATTTGTCAATGCAAATTTTGTATGAGATCATTTTAGGCCAACTTTTTTTTACTCTAATATAGCCATTCAGTGAGGAGGAGCCATTTTTTTTTCTCATCTTGGGCACAAATAAAAGCATGGGCTGCTTACCCAGGAGTATCTAAGTGCATATTGATTAGAAGTTTGTAGCAAAGTGCATATCATAGAATCTTAGATTATCCTGATTTGGAAGGGGCCCACAAGAATCAGTGAGTCCAACATATGTTAGCTAATAGTCAGATGCATGTGACCAAAGAAAAATGTTGACATTTCTATTCAGGTAAAACTCTCAGTTAACAATATAGCTTAGACCTCTCCTGGTGCCAGTTCCCAAGCAAAGGAGGAAAAGCCTCACAAGGGTTCTCCCAAAAACACTTCCTTAAACAGCTTGCTTTCACAGCAGATGGCTCTAAAGTCACATAGCTGCACCTGTCAGGCTTGGTTTAAATGCTGGCTGCTCAGCTCCTAGGCTTACAATGCCTTCTGGTGTACTTGGAGCTCTGTCATAATTAAGGACAGCTAAAAACCATCATGAGTTAACGAAGAACAGAGACTTACTGGCAGTGATACCAATGTGTCCACCTCAGAAACGTAGCAAGTCGAGGAAGAAATATGTTTTTCTCTCCATGAACTGCTGTGTACCTCCACACAAATTTAGTCTCTTTGGGAGGAGGAAGAAATTGTGGTACCAGAGAAAACAATTTAACATTACAACAAATTTTTTTAATCCATGTGTTTAATGATATTGTTCTTACTGTAGCTTTACCAAACTCAGAAACATGACCCTCCTCTGGCTCGAAACATGCCACCTATTGCAGGAAAGATATTGTGGGTGAGACAGTTATTCAGAAGGATAAACGAACCAATCAACTATTTCCATGTAAGTTGATGTGAGGAAAAAATAGGTGTTTTGTGTAACAGTGAACTGTCTTACTTCAGCAGAGTGATTATAAAGTTTCTGGCTACGATAATGTGCCTTGTTATATGCTAGGCAACATGTTTAATTGTATGGGAATACTGCTCTGCAGCAACCGTTGCTGTAGATCCAAGATGTCATGTTAGAATAGAACAGACTAGACTATTTCAGTTGGAAGGAATCTACAATGACCATCTAGTCCAACCACCTGAGCCATTCAGGCCTGACCAAAAGTTAAAGCATGCTGTTAAGGGCATTGTCCAAAAGCCTCTTAAACACTGACAGGCTTGGGGCATTGACCACCTTTCTAGGAAATCTATTCCAGTGTTCGATCATCCTCTCAATAAAGAAATGCTTCCTAATCTCAAGCCTGAACCTCCCCTCTTTGAACCATTCCCACACATGCTATGACTGGATCCCAGGGAGAAGATCTCAGCACTTCCCTCTCCACTTACCCTCCTCATGGAGCTCTAGAGAGCAAGGAGGTCTCCCTCAGCTTCCTTTTCTCCAGACAAGGTCTGTCTTCGGCTGCTTTCTCATTCCTTCCAACCCTTACATCAGCTTTGTTGCCGTTCTCTGGATGCATTTAAGGACCTTCTTAATCTGTAGGGCCCAGAACTGTGCGCAGTGCTTTCCTGTTTCCCTCAGATGTGAACATGAATCATCTGATCTGCTCCAAAGAAAATAGGCATAAGTATCATTACTGATTAAAAAAGGAAAGTTTTACAATAAGTTTTTAGTTATTCAATTTTGAGTAAAACTGAGCATCTACTTCACTATGAACTGCATATATTTATCACACTATAATAAAGTAATTGCTCTTACCTGTGTTATTTAGTATTTATTCCTTACAAGATTTTACCGATTTTATTGCCCTATGAATTTGAATCATAAATACTGGATACAGTTTTTAAGAACTCTGTAAGTGTAATTCATAGTATTACCTTAAGTTATATATAGTCAGTAGTTAAATTGAGAAAAATCCAAGTGGTATGGGGGTTTTTTGATATAGTTTTAATTTTAATGCACTGTTTTTTAATAGAAAAATTCAAATATCTTGGCAAGTCCAGAAGGTAAAGCAGTTGTTCAATCATACAACAAACTTGCGTATGTATTGGTGGAATTTGAGGTAGTCTATCATAATGCATGGATGAAGGAAATGTCGCAATTAGAGTATCGTAAGTAATTAAATATGTACTTGGCTTGTTAAAACTGTTATTGAATAGTGAGTTAACACAAATCCAATCAGATAGGTTTTTAAAGCCTCATTTACCCTTAAAATGTGCAAATTATTCGTGAGTCAATAAGCAGGCTCAGTAATACAGTTGTGGTGCCTTACTGACCTTGAAACTTGATTTTGATACAGAGGATTGCAGATCTGGCACACTGTTTGACAGATGACTGCAAACAGTAGTGATACAAATTTAAGACACAGATAATTTTGGTATTGAAATTTTTATGTGTACTATTTAATAATTCTTCCTGTTTTCTTTCCACTATAATAATTTATACAGTTGTATTATCCCAGTCCCTCTAAGGACAAGTATTACTTTATGCCTACAAATGTTTAATATTGAAGTGTTGTGTTTCCAGGTCCTTAGAAAATGAATTTCATAATTTTCTAATTTGAGCTCAGAAAAAATATGACACAAATAAGACTGGATCTGAGCCTTGTTTAGTTTATGATGAGAAAGGCAGAAAGCCAATATGGTGGAAGTCAGCTGTATATTTTCTTTAACTGAAAACAATGTGAAGCTATTTCACAAGTAACCATTCATACTTAATCATTGTATAATAATATTACAAATCTGGGTTCCATAATAATTTATAAGACGGAAACAATTGTTTGTCTTAGAAACTGATATTGGAATGTCTTTACAGCCTTACAAGCCACAATATTTGTGCGTCATCCTAAAACCGAGAAGTTCCTGGTTAATTTTGATCCTCAAATTCTAGAAATTGTGCGAGAGACCAAATGTATGACAAAGCTGGGTCTGGAAGTACCGGAGCAAGCAGTAAAGATAGTAATGTTAGAAAATAAACTGAAGTCAATCAAGATGCGCTTAGAGGTAAACTCAAAAAGTATCATGATTGCTGTTTAAAAAAAATTAAAAGAAAATCTGTTTAATCATACAATTTTTTCTATAGTTATATAAGTACTAATGCTGGGTATGAGGTAGTTTAAAGTAAATTTGTGCAATGCACAGGTGGACATAGACGATCTCATTTGAAACCCCCCTGCTAACTGCTGTGGGGGCTAGTAGATACTTAAATATAAAAATATAAACTTCTTATACTCCATGGCAGGTTAAATATACTCTGGTGATGAAATAATTAAATGCACACAAAAAGTGTTCACTGTCTGAAAATCAGTAAAACAAAGTTTTATAGAGTTTTTCAGAAGGAAAGGTTGTAGTTAGTCTGGAATATTTTGAAAGTTGGTAAGCCACAAAAACATGAAGAATTTTTCAGGTTTATCTGCCAGAGAAGTCACATTTCTGATACTTATTGTAGTATTTGCTATTGTAGTATTTTGAGAAGCCTATATCTTGTGGATGAGGTGTACCATACAAGATTTCTCACTGTGTGTGTACAGCATAAGACAAGATGATATTTTAAAATTGAGTTCATACGTGAATTTAAGTACGTAAAGCACATTATACTCAGTTTTAAGAGGGCATTGCAAGTTACAGTCGTTGAATTCAAACCTTCTTTAGCTCTAGAGAAAGATCATACTTTGTCTGGCTTTGTACATTAAGACAGTGTTGCTCAAAGGTGACTTTCATTCTTTTATAGTATGAAAAAAATTCATTACTTCCTAGAAATTATGTTCATAGGCATGTAATGCATGTGTTAAATTCTAAAACTGTTTTTTAATAGACCCTTGTGCTGTTTTCCAAGTTTTTCTAATGATTTGATTGTTCAACATGTTGTTTGCTTCAATAAAGAAACACTTGAAATATTCTGCTTGATACTACCCTTTCTAATAATTAACAGGGTCTTGTCCAGCGTTATGAAGATTTGTGTCGAGAAACACCAAATATGTTTGTAAATCTACTGGCACCAAAAATGCAAAAGGTTGGTATTGCTAAATGCACTTCAGTATACTTCATAAGAAGTTAAAAGTAACTTAATTATAATTTAAAATTCTTAAATATTTAGATGGATCTGCATATTGCCAATTTAATGAACTTTACAAAAACCTTTAAGACCAGCAATTTGCTCTTTACATCCCTCACACAGTGCTCTAATAACGTGTATTACAATAGAATAATCTTAGTGCCTATGAGATACAAGCCCAGTAGAAAAAAAAATGTGGACTTTGAGGGTCTATTTATCTACACAAATCTCTGGCTGAACATCTTGATGACAAATCCAGACGAAACAGACCATGGAGAACTAAGAATTCAATAATGGAAATGATAGGGAAGAGGGGATGTTTTAAAATAGCATTGAGACTATAAGAAAACTTGGAGAGGATCAGTGTGATTCAAAATGGGAAAAGTGAAAAATGTTGTTACATAGACACATATGAGGTGGAAAGAGAAGCAATTATACTCTTGAGAGCATTCAGGATATGTGTTAACAGATATATTGTATGATCAATAGTGGACTTGATTTTAATTTTGGGAAGCAGTGAGAGCCACTAAAAGACAGTATCAAGGAGAAGAGGAAAGGGAAGATGTTTGCTGAGCACGTCACTTAGAGGCTTTAGTATGCACTACCCTCCTCTTCCTCCACATTGTATAAATTTCTTTGATTTTTCTGTTGAAAACCTGTAACCTTCCAAACCTTAGATATCATTCTGTTTAATAAGTGATGTTAGTAATTCTAATAATAATTGCATTTGTTTTAAATAGTTTCTTTTTTTTAAAATAAATGAAATTATATTTTTATGGTTAGGTTGAAACTGTGTTCAGGCAAGGACTTACCATGTTGACTTGGTCGTCTGTGACGCTGGAAAGTTTCTTTCAAGAAGCTGATCAAATTCTGCATATATATAAACAGCTTTTGAGAAAGGTATACCCACTTACTATATAAAAAAACTATAAGTTTAGAGAAGTTATATCGAGTACACTGCTCTTTGCATTGAAACTTAATCTGTACTTATTTTTGTACCATACATAGAAATTTTGTTGTCTTTAAAATATGTTCTTTTTTTGGAGAGTGATATAGTCAATGATTTTCTCCCATTATTACCCTCCTGTGTTTGATTTTTTCTTCTGTATTTAAAGTAGAATGTATTTCCACTTCTTGTCTTCCATTTCTGTGCCATCCACTCTGGTTTTCAGAGACGGTGTCTGCTTCTCTTTGAGTGCTTGTCCATGAGTGCAGTTGCACAAAAGATACTTCCATGTGAAAATTGTTCAGTGTAGAACTTTTAAACATTAACTCTATTCATAGCAGGCATGTTGTGAAACTGTATCCTCTTTCTGCAGCCCAGAAAAAAATGAAGGAGAACATGCTTTTCCCTAGGTCCTCTGCATGCTGATTCAGCCTGAGGGTTTTTACTCTCTTAATGTTTGTCACATAATTTCTGAATTATTTTTATTTCATATTTAATATCTTCATAAGTGATCTGGATAGTGGGATCAAGTGTACCCTGACAAAGTTTGCCAATGATACCAAAAATAGAATACATTAATACATTATGCTTTAAAGATCAGTGTGTGGTATTAATATGATTTTCTCTTTTTAGGTTAATGTTGCAAGTGAAGTGCGAATTGGTTCATTATTAAAAGACATATCAGATACTGCTTTAGTTATCTTACCAGTAGATGGTCCTATCAAAGTAGACGATATGTTGACCTGCAATGAGGTGTGTGCCACTTTACACCTTTGAACTTGAATTCTAGTGCGTGTTTGAAAAAATGCCTTAGTAAATGAATATAAAACTAAAAAATAATTCCTCTCTCTGGGGAAATACAGAACTTTATTTGTAAGGAAAATATTTTAGTTAACACATTTTATATGAAGATAAATTGGTTCTTAGGTATTTGAGATACTTAAGCTGTAGTATTTCATAGATAATTTTAATTTAACTGCTTCATAATTAGATGAGATTTTTTGTGTATGAAGATACTCAGACATATATAGCCTTTTTTGCTCCCCTATTTTTTCCAAACTGTTTTTTGAAGGAGAAGGCAAAAATACTTTCCAACAAGTATATTTGAAAATCTGAAAGGTTTCTTGATTCCAAAAGAGGCTAAAAATGTATTAATTAGAAAATCAGTGCAAGTAAATAAAATTGTTAAGGAGAGTTAAAAGAGTATTTGGTTAATTTCAAATTCAGACTGTGACCTCCCTTCAATATTCAGGATTTTCTTCTGACCCTTAAAAGTACCACTACATTTAAAATATGTGTATTTTGTTTTAAGCATTAAAAACATAGTGGTAACAGAAAATTTTTATAAATATATGTATGTTTCTTTGAAATTGTTTCAGTCTAATGAATGCGATATTCAGGGAAATGTTTTGCCTCTCCATAAAAATGAACAGTAATAAGATAATCAGTGATACTAAGACAATTCATTGATATTTTTATTTAACAGGCTTATACTAAAGAATGTGCTGAATTACTGAACGTGAAAAGCATGCAAATTGAAGTTGCTGTTCATGAGCTAATAGCTCTATTTGAAAAGCATTATGAACTTCCATCTAAGACCTCAGAAAAAGAAGAATCAGCAGGTAGTTAATGTTGGTTATCTAAACAAAAAAAAAAATCTGTAGATTTAGCTAGTTTTTATCAAAACTGATTTGTTTTAGCTAATTTTCTTCAGACCTCTCCCTCCCACTACATTTTTCATCTTTGTCACAGTTTTGCCTTCATTTACTCACTACTGTTAAACTAAATCACTGGACCATGAAATACAGAGATAATTCAGTTTTGGTGGTATTTCTAGAATTAAACTCTGTCCTTCTGTATAGATTACCAAGGAATTTGCTCTAGACAAAGAACATTGAAGTTCCATTTCTTTCAGTCACTCATTATAACCTTTTCCCCCAGCTCTCCCCTCTGCTGTAAGTGAAATACAGTGTTCCTCTCTTCTCAGTTATGTCAGGTATTTAGTACCATCCCTTTCTTTTTTACTTTTTTGCCACAGTAGAATAGTATCTCAAATACCAGTGCTTTGCTGGCTGGTCAGTTTAAATCAGTATAGTCACTTGCTAGCATATATATGGCTGGTTCCCACTCCTTTGGGGTATGTTACAAAGATTTCAGAAGGTCCTGTACTCTTATAGGAGGAAGAGTGTATAGTTGGAAAAAATATTCTGTTCTTAAGAAAATTTATTCTGAGCATTAATCAGAAATGAAACTCTTTTCTTACATAGGTTTTTTTTTCCTTCTGGCTTCAAATTTCTCCAGGTATAGAGGCGTAGTCACGGTCAAAATACTCCAGGTAGTTCAACAGTATGCAAACAGAAAAACCTGATGCAAAGATACTTCTCTGTCTTTTGTTAAATTGTTTATATTGATTTTGATTTTTTTTTTGTCATTTTCACTGATATATCCATGTCTGCCTATCTGTCTTTAATAACAGATTGGTAGTGCATGGTGTTTGTTAGGCTAAGGCTTACAGGCTGGACTCTTAACCAGATTCCTGGTGTGAAAAAATGTTGTGAAATAAACCCTATTTTTGGCAATCCAGGTACTACTAAAATAAAAGTCAATATTATTTTGCCTCTAAAGAGGGGACAGCATGCTTTGAAGTAAAACACAATGTGCAATTAACAAAAAATTTTTTTTTTCATTTTCAGCAAAAGAAAAGCGTATAGCATTTGAAAATAATGAAAAGGAGAAAGAAAAAACCACTCCTGAAGCACCTCCTAGTGAAGATAGCAAGGTCAATGAAAAAGAGGAAGAGTTTAAAAAGGTATTTTCTAAAAATAAGGAAATTATTTTTCAAACTGATCTGATTTTTAAGTATCTTGAGTTTTGATAGTTGTATATCTATGTTACAGAAAGATATCACATTGACAGCATCAAACATAATGTAAAAGTGATGAAATAACTTTCCTAAAAAGTGAGTTTAAGAAGGATTTTAGCTTTCAGAAGTATATTGCATGTTATTCCAATCAACACCTTTATTAAACAAATTCTTTATATGTGAGCGGTAAAGGTAAAAGTTTGGAGAGGATATTGTTCCTAAGACATAACATGGGCTTTCCTGTGTTTGACTTAAAAATTTTTGAAATAATCTTCAGGCTTCTCTCTGAACACAGTCCTAAATAATGTGTGGTTTATTTATTGCAGAGTTGTAAAGACTTACTTGCCTATTTCACTCGCCGGCTGCTATTCAGCCTCCAGAAAGCGACCCGACTGTCTTTGGCTAGTATTAAAAAAAGAATAAGTGTTTCCAAGTAAGTTGCAAATGGAAGATTCCTTCAATAGTATGCACTCTTTATGATGTCTTCATGATAATGGCAAGATCCATACAAAGTCCTTCTCCCATATTCAGTATAATCTCTATAGATCCTTCTCTACTCAAATGGGCATAAATTTCAGAGACAGCATTGCTTCAGTATAACATATATTGTAGATTGAAAAGCCTACTTAGAGTTTTATTAAGAGAATCTATTTTAAGCAAATGAAGTTTGTGATGTTTTGTCATTAACATGTGTTAAAGCCTGAATTACATTTTTGTCTTCTGAGGATATCTTTCATAGAAATTGTATTGAAATCCTGATCTTATTGAAGTCAGTAGGATTTTTTTGTTGTTTTTTCCTTTATATTTGTCTACTGTATCATGTTGTTGGATCCTTCCTTATTTCACCATGTCATATCACAGCATTTTAAATTATACTTTTCTCTTTGATTTTAGGCTTTAGTTTTAGTTTTGAGTAGGTTAAGAACATGTATTTATCATTTTGCACTAGCTTGTTTTCTTTCAAAAATATTTTTCTGTTCTGTCGAGTATTTATCTAAAATGTAGTGGGGCAAATTTACTCGTGATACATTGTTGCATGAAATGATAGGGAGACCTTCCTATACCCTATTTAAAGCACTGGCAGAGTTCCATCATTCTGAAACTGAGAGATTAAAATTCAGAATAAGAAAATATTCTGAATAAAAATTCTGAAAGCAATGGCTGGATTCAAGCTAACCTTTTTCTGAATGGTGGAGCTCTGGTTGTTATCCTTATCCTTTAGACAAGAGGGTTCTGTAAGTTTTTGTCAAATAGTACATAATTTAATGTGAACATTCTCTATGTGGGTTTGCCTTGAAAAGGTAGTCAAAATTATATTTCTCAGGTAATTTGAGGAGGTTTTATTGTGAAGTGTTTATGATATGTTCCAAAATTATTTTCATCAAGACAACAAATTTTTCTGTTCATCCAAGCAAACCTGAAGAGGTCACTCCTTTTATAAAAGCAGAAGTACACCTTGCTATTCCCAATCTGGTAAGTTATAAATCATATAGATAAGGTAAAATACATTGTATTTAAGTTATCTCTTCATTTACCCAAGTGCAGGATGTGGGCACGCTTCTACTGAACCAGCATCTGTTCCAAGGAGAACGGTTGCTCAGGTTTTTCAGTGCACTAACTGAGGAAATGTGCTCACAGTTCCACAGTGTTCTGGCTTCTGCCTCCATCATACTGACCTTTTACTGTTCTTGTGTGGTTTAGCAATTATATTGCAATCTGTTCATCAGTGTTCTTTCCAGAATGATTACATGTAGAGTTGCATTCCAGAAATAGATCCTTCATCTTCCTTTTTTATATTATTTATTTTAGCTGTTACTTGTGTGATCTAAATCCTTTGTTGAATTGCAATAATGAATATTATCTTTACTCATTTTGGCTTTAGTAACCCAAATAGGAACTTAGGTGACCAGAATGAGGAACACTGAACAAAAATTAGAAGATTCAAAACCAAAAATAGAATTTCTATGGATTTCTGTGGATTTCTATGTGCCGAGGACAAAAAGGCAGCTTGATTGCAAAGAACTAAAACATTAATTTGGTTTCCTTCTGAAGAGGAAAGTAACTATGTGTCAGCAGTATCTATGGTGTTTCTTTTATTTTATATATGAGAAGATAACTTAATATTATACAAATGTCTTATAAAGATTAAAAGTTTTATATTAATGAAATGATAATGAAAGAAAGGTTCTCTTCTAAGGTGATATTCCTTTGACAATGAACTGGTGTTTATACTGGCATTCTGTTGTACATTCACGTTGTGTGTTTGTGTGTACACATGATAGGTAAGTTCTGTCCAAGTGTAGAATATTTACCTTGTTGATATTTGTAGAAGCATAAGGCTCTAAGCTCTACCCACTAAGGAAGTACATCTATCTTTCTTTCCAGTTCTCAAATGTGTGGCTGATCCAGGGCAGTAATGCTGGGTAAAATACCACTTTGCTAATGATAATATGATTTTGTAAGAGCCTTGCTTTTATGTATGCAACTGCTCAAACTGTGAAAGTGATTTATAGGTCATCAGAGTCACTTTTAATTAGTTCATATCCCAGTTCTGAACACTTTCATGGATTCCATCATTTTAAAATGATGAATTGAACATGAAAGCAATAAGATTTTGTTTTAAGGACTGTATTCGAGGATTGATCAAATCACAAGATTGATCATTCTTCTGAAGTTTAACAAGAAATGCTCAGGCCAGACAGCCTGTTAAAGTTACATTTTCCAGCTTCTCTTCTGGCCTAAGCTCCGCAATTCACTATGAGTGAAGAAGAACTGAGGTCTCAAAAATGCCAATCAGTTTAATTTATTTCAACAATACTTTAACTGTTTTAAATAGGAAATCGTTCCCAGTTTAGATGACATACAGCAAGCCATCAATCGCATGATTCATTTAATACTGGAAGTAAGTCGTGGAGTTGCTCAGTGGGGACAGAGACATTTGCAAAAATCTATTTTAAAACCAGAACCGGGTACACAGCAAGCATCTTCTGGATTGACAGGAAAAAAGGCTAAAAGAGGTGAAAGTAAGTGTGGGGGTTTTTTTTACTTCTTTCAACTTTTTACTTTAATAAGAACACCATATATAAATATAAATATTTGTAAATAAGCTAGTTTTTCTTCAAAGCAGCCAACTGTGGATTATTTTGCATTACTTTTTTTGATTTATTTTGATTTAATTAGCTGTATTGTTCAACCTGTATTTCAGGCTTATGGAAATGTTAAAACTCTGAGAAACAATAAGCAGAAAAATCTTTGAAAAATTGCGAGCTAGATCTGAGTCTTCTACTTAATGTAGCCATAATGGTATGGCTGAAACCATAAGCAATGATTTTAGACAAGCTGCCATTGAAATATGGAGATGGAATAAGAGCTAGTTCAATCAGTAGATTTCTGTAAAGATTTTAATTGCAGTATGTATTCCTAGACTGGATTATAAAACACCTCAAATGTGTTTTCATGTAAATAGTCAAACTGAAGATAGACCTACATCCCTTTTAGTGAAATACTTTATTCCTTATATTGTTTCTAAGCATTTCTCCATATGCTTTGAAAGCATCCATAAAAGCCTAAATATATTTTTAGCATTGGGTTCTCTTAGCTGGTTGGCTGAGCCAGTGATCTGCAATATAGTTATAACTTTGTTGTGATTCCTTTGGAAAATCTGTAACATCTAGGAAAGTTTTTCTTTTTGACAGTCTGGAGCTGGAACTTTATCTTTCTTCTGATGTGTCTTGTATGATTTTAACCTCTTTAAATGGGTTTCAAACAGGGTGGCAGGAAACAATCCTCATCAGACAGTCATAGTTTTTGCCTCTGCTGTGCCAAAATGTAACATCAGCAAATAACCATTTTCATCACCTTTAACTACACATCAGCAACACCTGGGGGTGTATGTTAATGTTTGGACAATGAGATTTATGGAGTACACTGGTAATGATGGATCAATCTGAGATTGTTTCCATTGAGTATACCCCAGAAAAGGTCTTCAGAGTAAAAGAGAATTTGGAGTTGCCTTAAATCCCCCTCATTAAACAATGTTTGTGGTGGGAAGAGTGGATTTTTCTTCTCTGTTCTCTGAAGTCTGCTTCAAAATACTCAGGCATTGTTATGACAGAAGTAGCTCATTAGATCTCAATACTATCCATTTCTATATTGACCCTGATTGTCTCAGCAATTCATCAAAGAGTTCAAGAGGCTTACACTGCTTTAAGGGGTATATACAATTTAAAAACTTTATATATAGGAATTTTAAAAAATTATTAAATAACTTGGAAAGTTTAGGAGGCCTTTATGTTCCAGTTAAAATTAAATTACAGTGAAGAAAATGAAATTTGTGAATGAAGAAGACTATTTTCTTTCTTTTTGCAAACCTTCATTTTAGACTGAATTTGCTCTAACTGTATAGAGCCTGGTGTGAAATAGCAGCTGGTACTTTCATATTAAGCAGTCAGACAGATGTTTGAAGGAGGATATTCAGCATTATTGAAGAGCATCATTGCTTAACTTGGTATGCATAGGTTTAAAGAGAATTCTAGTCAGACTGTTAACAGTTCATTGATGTATATATAATTTTATTTTACAGAAGGAACTGAAGATACACAAGTCAGAAAGCTAAAGAATTTTCACGCAGGTGTTGCAGAACATGAAGCTATCACTAAATTAGTTGTACTCCTCTCTTCTTCTGTGGATCCTATAAAAGAAATGGCTATTGAAGTTCTGCAGTACTTTGAGAAATATAAGGTCCTATGGACAGAAGATAAAGATACCAAAATTCAGGTGAGTTTAACAATGATCACCTACAGAACTATTCTTCATTAATCTTCTATTTTGAAATCAGAAATCTTTAGGGCAGTGAGGAGGGTGCACAGGAAGCTCAGTACCCTGGACTTCAAGAGAGCAGACTTTGACTCTTTTAGGGATCTGCTTGGTAGAGTACCATGGGATAAAGCACTGGAGGGAAGGATCACCTCCTCCAAGCTCAGGAGCAATGCATCCTGATGAAGAGAAAGTCAGGCAAAAGTGCCAGGAGGTTAGTGTGGACTCAAACTCAGACACAAAAAGGAAGCCTACAGAGTATGGAAGCAAGAACAGGTAGCCTGGGAGGAATACAGAGAAACTGTCCAATCAGCCAGGGATCAGATTAGAAAGGCTAAAACCCTGATAGTATTAAATCTGGCCAGGGACATCAAGGGCGATAAGAAAAGCTTCTATAAGTGTGTCAATCACAAAAGGAAGACTAGGGAAAGTGTGGGCCCTCTCCAAAGGAAACGGGAGATGTTGTTACCTGGGACATGGAGAAGGCTGAAGTACTCAAGTCAATTCATCTTCACTGGCAAGTGCTCCAGCCATACCACCAAGGTGAAGAAAGTGAAAGCAGGGAGGGACTGGGTGAATGAAGAACTGCACACTGTAGGGGAATATCAGGTTCTAAAACATCTAAGGCGCATAGGTCCATGGGACCTGACAAGATGCATCCTTGAGTCCTGAGGGAAGTGGGCCTGAAAGTAGACAGACCACTATCCATCAAATTTGAGAAGTCATGGCAATCTCATGAAGTTCCCACTGACTGGAAAAGGAGAAACATAATCCCCATTTTTAAAAAGAAAAAAGAAGACCTGGGGAACTCCAAGGCAGTTAGTCTCACCTCTGTGCCCTGCAAGATCATGGAGCAGATCCTCCTGGAAGCTATGCTAAGGCACATGAAAAATGTGAAAGTCATTTGTGACAGCCAACATGGCTTCACTAGGGGCAAATCATGCCAGACAAATTTGGTGGCCTTCTATGATGGGGTTACAGCATTGGTGGATAATGGAAGAGCAACTGACATCACCTACCTGGACTTGTGCAAAGCATTTCACATGGTGCTGCATGAAATCTGTGTCTCTAAATTGAAGACACAGTTTTGATAGATGGACCACTCTGTTGGTGATGAATTGGCTAAGTGGTGGCACTCAGAGAGGTACGGTCAATGGCTCAATGTGCAAGCAGCCACCAGTGACGAGTGACATTCCTGAGGGCTCAGTACTGGGACCAGCAGTATTTAACATCTTTGTCAGCAACATGGACAGTGGGATCGAGTGCACCCTCAGCAAGTTTGCTGATGACACCAAGCTGTGTGGTGCAGTTTACATACTGGAGAGAAGGGATGTCATGCAGAGGGCCAGTGACAGCTTGAAAGGTGAGCCTGTCTGAACCTCATGAAGTTCAACAAGGCCAAGTGTAAGATCCTGCACATGGGCTGGAGGAATCCCAAGCACAAGTATACAGTTTGGGTGGAGAATGGATCAAGGGCAGCCTTGGGGAGAAGGACTTTGGGGTGTTGGTTCATGAGCAGCTCAGCATGACTTGGCAATATGCACTTGCAACCCAGAAAACCAACAGTATCCTGGGCTGTATCAAAAGCAGTGTGACCAGCAGGTTGAGGGAAGTTATTCTGCCCCTCTGCCCCACTCTTGTGAGACCTCACCTGAGTACTGCATCCAGCTCTGGGGCCCCTAACATAAGAGAGACCTGCTGGAGCAAGTCCAGAGGAGGCCACTGAATTGATCAGAGGGTGAAGGACCTCTCCTATGAAAGAGCTGCTGTTGTTCAGCCTGGAGAAGAGAAGGTTCCAGGGAGACCTTATAGCACCTTCCAGTACCTAAAATGGGTGACAATAGAGATGTAGAGGGGCTTTTTAGAAGGGCATGGAGTGATGGGACAAACGGGAATGCCTTTAAACTGAGAGAATGGTGAGGCACTGAAACAGGTTGTCCAGAGGAATTGTGCATTCCTCATCCTTGGAAGACCAGGTTAGCGGGGGCTTTGAGCAACCTGGTCTAGTGGAAGATGTCCCTGCCCATGTCCAGGGAGTTGAAACTAGATGATTCACACTCAAAACATTCTGTGATTCTATATTACAACTCATAGAAATTCCCACAGCATCAGTGCTGATAGGTGTTCACTTTTGTCTATGGAAAGCATTTACTTTGAGTTTATAAACATTTTATTCACCAATCTTCCTGTAGTTATTTTAGGAGGTGGTTTCTGCATTCTATATTCCAGCAAGAATCCTCTATGCAACTCTTGGTTGTTTGAACTGTTAGTTGAATCCTCAGGTATAATGGAAATATTTTGCATGTGCTACAGCAACAAAAAATTAGTTTCCAGGAACTGGAGGTTTGACTTCTGCTTCAGAGTATTTCACACTGTTCTTCTACAATAAAGTTTTAATTAAGAATTTGAATTTAGGTATTCAGGAGAAGAAAGTTGTCTTCTATATAGTCTTTATTTAACCTTGACTTAATAGAGTTTTCTGTTCTTATCTTTTCTATTTAACAGACTTCACTATATATACATATCACATAATTTTGTTTAATACGGGAGCACTGCCCTCTTTTGTTTGTCTCAGTGCAAGTTAAGCAGTTTATGTGGGCTAAAAACCACCACTTTATATATAGAGCTGAAAATTTGCTCTAGAATTTTAAGTCTAATCAAATAAATACTATTCATTTGATCTAGTTACTACTGAAGAAAAAGATACTGTTACAGTGAAAGCTTGAATAAGGCAGTTAAGTTTCATATACATGTCCTCTAATTTCTGCATTCTTCCTTTACCACTGTGCTAACTCTTCCACTGCCTGTCCGAGTACTCTCAGACAGAAGAGTAGAAGTGGGAAAAAGGTTTCAGCATTTATTGCTTGCCCATGCCAATGTAAGCATAATCAATAGAGGGCCTGAGTAACATTTCTGGAATGCAGCTTCTCAGAATCGCAAAACTTTTCTGCACTTGAGTTCTGCTCATGGAACTGCCTAGAAGATGTATTTTCTTGTGATTGTTTTACACATAATTGGGCTAATGAGGTAGTCTTTCTGTAAGTGTGGGCACATATTTTTTGACCTCTGTTTTGTCACCTGTTTTCACAAAACCAGTAGGCACTTAATATGTCCTGGATATCTGTTTCTCTGTTAAATTTGATTGAAATTTCTGAACAAACTTGAGAGTTACTGACAGAAAAAATGGTAAACATGTATTTTACTATGTTAGCAAGGCTACAGAAGGCTAAAAGCAGGTATAATATTGGTATACATTTTCAGTAATTGCTGAATAACAGTTGCAACATGTGTTATCAGAAATATGAAAAAGGACATTTTTTGACTGACATCTTAAACTACATGCAGGAATTTTTGGCTAGCTCTCCCACTCTCTCTGAAATTAAAGAAGAAATACTTCACTATAATACGTTTCAGCAAGAGATGGCAAGTTTAAAACCCATTATTCTTCTTGGTCCAATTGAATTGCATACAGGTATGACATATTCTTATCTTAGTAGGTACAGTAAGATAATGAGTAAAATAGTCATATTATTTGGTTTATTCTTGTAAATATGAGTACAAATATATATATATATATTTCAGTATGAATAGAAATCACTGAAGAGACCTCACTGACTATCTGACTTGAAAAAAACCTCTATTCCTCTTGCCTTTTCTTTGGAGTGTAAATATGGACAGTAACTTCTGTCATGGCTGTGAAGTTGTTATGGAGGCTTGCCAAAGAGTTAACGAGTATGTACTGACACTAATTTAATCCTCCCTGGCACTCCTCTCTGGCACCAGGTCAGTCAGTGCTTCTCAAGAGCATTGAAAGAATAAAACATCTTCTTTGGTATTGGTGAAAGACTAGCACATAACTGTATTAGAATCTTTTTCACTTTCAGTGTGTGTTTCAGCAGGAGATACTTAGCCATTCCCATGTTTAGTATCTCTAGCTCTCAGAACATCATTATTCTGAATTAAACTGTTTATGCTACGGCATAGCTGTTTGTGTTAAGGATTTGAATGACACTTAGGCCTCTCACCTTGCAGGGCTAACATGTCTACTCTGGACCAACTCTCTGGTTGATACCTAGGGACAAGAAAAAAACGTGTCCCTTTCAAAATATCAGTTGGCCACATTTCTAATGAGCAACCTTTTTTTCTCACAGATCTGTTTGATTAGATTAAGAAATAAACTAAAATTTGTCTTCAGTGCACATCAGAGAAGCAGAAGCTGCCTATTTTTGAAGACTAGAGTTCATTTCAGGATCTTGGTGGTGTGACCCTATTTCTTTCAGTGAATAGGCAAAAATGTCAAACTGCTGACTACATATCCTTATGCAGGTCTTGGATACAGTTTCTTCTTAATGAAACCACTCTAGAAAACACTTTCTGCCTGTTATTGAGCGAACAAGAGTGGTAATAACCAATGTATACAAAATTATATGGATTTTGTTGATGGTCACAGTACTCCCTCATCAGTGACCACTGTATCAGAGGGAGCCAAATCCTCTAGATTAAGGAACAAGGTTATTAAATGTTTTTACAATCTGAGGCAGCAGTTAGTTTCTTGGACTGTTTCTTGTTCCCAAAACTGCTAGATTTGGGAATTGATTTATTGTGATTTACAGACTCTAACTTCTGAAAGGGTACAGTACTTTTCTTGAATTACCTGTGGCCTTCAGGAATCATCTCTTTAATGTTAATAGCCACATTATTAAAGAAGAATCTGTATCTGCTGTCAAATTTGTTTTGTGAGCAGAAACTTTTTGTGCTGTTAGTATGTTTTGCTTTCTTTTATCACAGTACAAAACACTGCCTATTAAAATACTAATTTTTTCTGTTAATAAGTTAGAGTGCCAGTGATTGACTTTTCTGTCCCTTCATTGTTGGTTTGTGTTTATATATTGACTGCATCTGATCTGTCACCTTACAGTTTTAGCTGTGAACTATTCCAAATCCCAGTATTGAAATCCCAAGATGCCACCTCCTCAATGGGTATAACCCATTTAAATACCACCAATCTTTATGCATTTTGTTAATATATATCAAAGGTATTCTCTGAAAATCCACATTACTAAGTAGGCATCCTGTTCTTTATTCATCTTCTCTATGTATTCCATTAACTTACCAGCATTTTTTACGCCTACCATAGTATACAACAACACAACAGAAATATATTTCATTATAGTTAGAATTACTTTGAAATTTTTAAAATGCTGTAATTGGATTGCTTGTCTGCTTTTTTCTTATTGCTGTTAAAGAACCATATATGATGATGTGGGCTTTTTTAACAGAAAAAAATTAAGATCTGGATTGTTTTTTGTTTTTTGTTTTTTTTTTTTAAATCAGGACCACTGAAAACAGCTTTAGCAATTGAAACCAAAGGCTGGAAAATGCTTCTCTGTCGTTATTTAAATGAGCAATACAAAAAGAAATTGACAGACATGATGTCGTTCATGACTGAATACATAAATAAATTGTCTCAACCTCTGCGTACCTTAGATGATGTCAGATTAGCAATGGAAGGTTTAGCTAAAGTACAAGAAAATAAAATAGACATGGATATGTCCCTGGGACCTATTGAAGTAAGATGACTTAATTTTTTCATTGAATAAGTATTATTTTATATATCTCATCCATTATTATTATTACAATTATTAATATTTGATAATATAGATTAGGTGTCACAAGCTAAGATTATGTGAGAACTCTAACAGTGAATTTACTGTCTTGAAGGAACTAGGCTGAAGATGGGTAACAAAGTATTATTTTTGTTGTTACTTTTATTTTATATTATGAATCAGTATTAGATAATTTGCTAGATACTGTGTTAATACAAAACATAAAAAACTATTCTCTCTCAAATAAATTTTAATATAAATGCAATCTAGGAGACAACATACAGAAATAAGATGACAGCACAAGACGAGGGAGCAATTTTCTCTCTTTTGCTGAGTGTTTTTCCATTAGCCTTAATCCTCTTCTTAACTTTTCTGTCTGTAAACAAACATCTTGATCATCTACCCCTTGAAATATAGCCAGAGAATATTTATGGTGTCACATATCATTGTATGCTGTCAAAATCTTGCAACGTTCTTTTAGTTTTCTCTATAAGAAAGAAGCTAAAAGAAGCTTATTAAGTTTTCTATGTACTTCGTATTTATTATCACGCTCTGAAGCAGTCAACTTAGTAGAAGACATTAGTTTTATGTTTTCATCCACATTTTGGAGAAGAAATTTTATTACTCTATAGTAACATTTTCTTTATTGAAGACTGTTCTATTAACATGATACTGAAAAGGACTTTCAGCGATCTCTTTTACTAGTTTTATGACATGAAAGTGGGTTTTGTCTTAATAATTTATGCGATGGTCTTTATAAAACAATCAGTTCTGTGATCCAAAAGACATAGAGGTTAAACAAGTAAAAGAAGAACCTGAACAATAATTTAAATATTTAAAGTAGTATTCAGATCTATTAAATGTTATTTCTTAGATGTTAAATAAAGCAAGCTAAAGGAACTGAGATCAGCACTGTTTACTTGTCAGGTTTTACATGTGTAGAAAATCATGCAAACTTTTAAAATAAATAAATAAAAGGTATAAAAAATTAAGCAATATTAACATTCTTGTTTATTATTGTTATTATTATTGTGCTTCTGCCAATTTGAGATGAATATTTAGGATAATATTCTTTCCCAAACCACTTATATTCTAAATTATCTTGCAAACATTTACTCCCTTTCTATATTAATGTAATGAGTCCCATTAATGTCAGTAGGGTTAGCCAAGTTAACAAGTTGCTCTCAGATCTTTTTTCCTCCATCTCCAGGAGAAGAATAACCCTAGATACCAATGCAGCCTGGGTAGAAATTAGGTTTTGCAGTAAAAGAACTGAGTTTCATTCACCAAGTTGAATGTAAGCCAGAAAAGTGCCCTTGCAACAAAAGTGCTTGAGGGTCTCCTGGACTGTATTACAAGTTATGTTGCCAACAGATGGAGGGGCATGATTCCCTCTATTCCAGGATATGAGACTTATCTGGAGTGCTGTGTCCAGAGCTGGGCTTCCCAATACGAGACAGACATTGGCATACTGGAGTGAGTCCAGCAAAAGTTGAATAAAGTATGAAAATGAATTAATTTTTAAATAATGCAATGTGTGTAGGAGGAGGATAATAAAGCAGAAGATATGCAAACAAATTGCGAATGAGAACAAGAAATAAGAAAGGTTCATTCAGTTTCAGATACATATGCAGGTATTTGACAGTGTGGCAAACTTAGAAACAAAGATTTTATAGACAATATGGCAAAACTTTTATAAATGTGTAACTTAGTGTGCACAATTATTCAAAGTTTGAAAAAATTCATTAAAATATACATTCAGGTGGAATTTGAATAAGTGGAATAAAAATACCATAGAGAGGATAAAGTTTTATATTTTCTAATATTGAATTTATTTTGTTTGTATATGTTTTCCTAGTATTCTAGCCAAGAAATCTTTGAAGAAATATTTTTTTGCTGTTGTTCCCTAGTTCTTCATTCATCATCCTTATTTTTAAAAAATGCCTAAAATATATTAACAGATCTCCTTTTACCTGTGTTTTAGAAATTTGATCTATTTCCTGCAAATGAACTTCCAATGCATCATTCCTAAGGTTTTATTTTTCCATCTAGGAAGCCTATGGCATTTTAAATACATATAAACTGGAGATTACAAAAGAGGAATCAGAAGGCATTGATACAATGAGAAATTCTTTCAAGCAATTACAGACTCTAGCTGTAAGTATATAAAATTATGTCGTATATTTGTCTTCATGTGCTTGTTTTCAGATTATAAATGAGAGTCGGAGACCAATTGTCACTGCTCTCTGACTTCTCACTTTTGACCTCAGTTGTGCACCAGGGTCTATACTTTCTATTAGTATGTTAATTTTCTTTTTTTTTAAATACATATCTTTAATATTTAAATATTATTGTAGCTTTTAGATATGTGTTTAACACCTGCAAGAAAATGAGTAATTTATTGTGTCTCTGTGCTTCTGCTCGCCTTCATTTCCAGTTCTTGTGTCATTCTTCTCTGTCCAGGGAGTTTATTACCCTTAGATTACCTGTTTTTAAGATGTGCATACTCTGCCAGTGCCCTTACCCATAAGTGGTGGTTGTTCTTTATCACTTCGGACAACCTTATATCCCTCAACAACTCTATGTTTATTATTTTAGGTAATGTAAGTGGTTAGATAGGAATAAGTAGATATTTCATTGAGCCCATCAAGGTACATCCTGTCCTGCAGGTTAATCACTCAGGAAAGGACTTGAGAGTATGTTTTACATTTGTGTGCAGTTCTTGGTTCTTTCTCTCAAACTTTTGAACAAAGTATAAGAAAGTTGTTAAAGAGAAGGCTAAGCCATCCATGAGGAAGATGACTCTAACACTTTGGGGCTTGAGGGTGGTTTTAGAGGGAGGAAAGAAAGAGAATAAGGACCTTTTTCTTTTGTCACCCCCTTGAAATGAAACACATTCCCTTAAAGATGGAGATTTTGTAATGGTTTTTGGTTGAGGTGGTTGTTTTTTTTTCCCTTCAGCTTTACTCTCAAAAATTAAATACATAACACTATAAGAGGAAAAAATGTATTTAGCTTCAAATACTCAATTTTTGTTCAAAAATTTGGTGTGTTTTATTTATGGTTTTGATTTATATGTGTTATATACTCAAATATCTGCTCCTGATTTTTATGGAAGTAACTTTGATTTTAATCTTTTCTATGTCAGACCGAAGTTCAAGATGAGTTGATTCGAGTTCAGCCCAAATTTAAGACTGAATTGCTAGAATCAGTTGCAGTTTTTCAGGAGGATGTATCAAACTTTGAAACGTCATATGAAACGGTAAATGAAGTTAGTAGTTGCATGTAAGACTTGTACTTAGTTTTTCAATATTTTTGGTTTGCAGTATTTGGTTGCCAGAATTTTATTCTGCTCAGCTACTGATGTTTGATGCTATGGTTGCTAAGAAGTCATCATTGTAGGTCAGACTTTTCAATATGAAGAAGTAGCAGTGTACACAACTCTGTAAAGAAAGAGAAGAAGTCCTAGTGGTGCAACTTGTAATGAAATCTTAATTATAAATTAAATTACATAATAATTAAATTACAAATTAATTCAGAAATTGTAGCAGATACTGTGGCCTCTTTGCTCACATATCAACATTAAAAAGGACAGTCTTTGGCCACGGCCTGGGTATTTTATTTTCAGCACAATAACAAAATATGAAAAGTTACAGTCAGTCCTCTTAAGTTTAATTAATGTAAAGAATTTTCAATTGCATAAAAGTTATCTTTTCTTAGATTTACCATTTTAAGTATTGCATTATCAAGATACATAGCTTGATTTGAATTTGGCTAACAAAAAATAGGTATTTTGTGATGACCTGTAAATATACAGTGGACTTCAGTCACTTTGTGAACTAACATTCAAATTTTTTAAATTGCATATTTGAAAGGAAGGGCCCATGGTTCCAAGTATTCCACCTCAGGAAGCCAGTAAGAGGCTACAGCTCTTTCAGGTAAGAAAGTAAACTGTTGAATTTCCAAATAATTAAAATTAGATTTGTTATTGCTTATCATAACAAGTTTATCAAATTATAATTTGGATATTCTGTGTAATATTATGTTAACTATAGTTTCTCTCATGCAAAGCTTCCCTTAATGGGAAGGATTGATTGATTGATCTATAACCTTTCTTCACTCTTCATGTTTTTGAGCAGAAATTGTAAACTTGAAATAATAAAATCAGTAGAAAATGGAAGAGTCAATTATGACACCATGATTACTGAAAAGAAACCAATTTACAAAGCAGATATAAGACAATCTTTTACTCTTTTAAAGATCACATTTTCCATTAGATAGTTGTGTTTCAACTTGATGAAGATGCTTAAATATTCTAATGCACCTAATATGTAGCAAAAATTGAGTGATTTTGTTTGAATTTGCTATATTTCTTATTTTGCCAAGAGAATGCCTTGTACTTATGGATACTAATAGTGAAAAAAAATTTTTAGCACTCTAGTGTTTTTCTTCAGGCTATATACTTTACCATTTGATACAAATATTTTCTTTTTTTTTTTGTCAGTTATGTGGAATTCATTTCACATCTCATTTCTATAAGATGCTTCTTTGAATGATTGCTTCTTCTGTAAACCTTCACTTTTGAATTCACTGTGTGGATTTGAGTATTATGTTACATGAAGACTGTTCAAAACTTTAGCTCAAAAACATTTTCAGATATTTACATATACTTCTAATAGAATTAAGACAAGTTTAAAACTGTTTAATGATTTATTATTAGATAATTTTAAATTAAAACCTATAAACTTATATTTTCATTTTGTCTGTATGAAACGTAATCTGGGCAGGGTGACTTCGATGAGTTGTGGAGAAAGTTTGTCACATACTCATCTGGTGAACGGTTGTTTGGATTGCCTGTCACAGAGTATGAAGTTTTGCATAAAGTCAGGTAACTGTGAAATAAAGCTGTCTTAAGTGTTTATTAAGTATGTTAGAAAATCTTAGGCATATATTAAAGGGGGAAATATTACAGTATGCAAGTTTTCTGTTGCCTTAAATAGATAGATGGATAGATAGATAGATGAATGAAAATTTTGCAGATATAACATATTTGCCAATAAAAATAATTTTATTTATTTATTATTGTAACAGAACCATATCAGAACATTTTCATGTGTGTACATACTATATAAAGTAGCAGTATACTCTGTTCTAGAAATACAGATATAAATAAAAATATATATAAATAGATGAGTAAATATAGTATTATATGTTAAGATAATGTAGAAACTGAAGAAGATGCAAGGGAAAGTCTCACCATATATGAAGAATTTAACTGTAGCTTTTGTGAAAATTAGAATTTTTTGAGCAGCTGTAGAAATGGGGAGCAGATTCTAAAATGTTTGCACATTTCAATGGTTTGATGATGATTCACAACACATGAAGATCTGACTCTTTCTGGCTGTTATTTAGTTCGGATTCAGAGAGTGCTTCTGAAGTAAATTGACTAGTTGTTCCCACTTACTGTGCTCTGTTTTGCACAGCAGAGCCAGCTCAGAGTATATAACCTAGGTTCCTTTGGGGTGAATGGAGGTTTTGGAGAACTAGATGAAAGCAAAACTTCCCCAAATATGTTCAGTGTAGATATTAGGTCCTGAGCACCAACCATTTTCTCCTTTTTGTGGATTTTCTTTTATGAAGGATTTTTTTCTACATTAAGAAACATACTCTGATTGATCTATTTCTATATTTTCTAATAACATTACATTACCAAGTATTTAACTATTGTGAGATATCCAGAGAGCTGATTAAAATTATTGGCATAATTGCTTCTTTTTTTCCCAGGAAGGAGTTGACTTTGCTTCAGAAATTGTATGGATTATATGATACTGTAATAAGCACTATCGATGGTTATTATGACATCCTTTGGACAGAGGTAGATATTGAAAAAATTAGTGCTGAACTTCTGGATTTTCAAAACAGGTATGTTTATAATATAAACAATAACTGATGTTAGATGCATTAAGGTTTAGGTGAGTTCAGTAGAGCCATCTGATATATTTAAATACAAAGTTTCTATGAATAAGGTGTATCAAAAAACAATAAGATTATTCAAGAAAGAGGGAAATAAAACCATACTGTAAGTTAATTTTCATAACTGAAGGGCATACAGCCAGCTGAAGCATCAATCTCCTTATCTAAACCAATCAAGTGGTCAGGAGGGCTGAAATTTTATTTGTAGAAAGTAAGTTCTTCAACTAGGATGATTAGCACATTTATTTTAAGTTTTGAATACAAGAATAACAAACACAAGATACTTTGCCCCTCAGAGAAATTCAGGCAGTTGTTAAACATCCAGTTTGACAGCACCTGGGGAACTAACTGACACAAATGTACTGGCAACCACCCAGCATTGACATAGCTCTAAACCACAGGCTGACTGCTGTATTGTACCTGATTACTGAAAAGATGAAATTATATCAGTGGAAGGTAGAGAAATAAGTGATAAATGATGCAAAACTAAGGCTTTATTATTTTTTTTTGCTGAAGATATACTTTATCATTTACAATAGGGCATTTACGTGGTAGATCAACTGCTTAGCTCTTAGTGTGTAGGCTCTGTAAAAGTGTGGTCAAAGAGATGAATATTTGTTTAACTGTTCTGCTGGGGTTTTTTCCACATTAGAAGTATATAATTTTCATTAGTGAATAGTTTCTGGACCACTAACCAAAAGTGAGGGAGAAGGTGGTCATATCTGTTTCATTTTCATGTCTATCTCCAAAGTGGTATGTTACTAAGTACCATGAATATTGCTGGTATTTAAATTGGAGTAAATATTGTATTTATACAAGGATTTCATATGTGAAATTTAACTAATTTTGTTTTGTTTTGTCTTTGCTAATAAAGAGTTTCTGATGATAAGCAACAGATAAGCTATGTTTTAATGGAAACTGCAATACAATCCACTTCATATCTCCTTGTTTAAACAATTGTTTAAACGATTCCTATTTTGAGAGAAGAGGCATTTACTACTGTATCCATTTAATTTAACTACAGGTGCCGTAGACTGCCTAAAGGTCTCCACCACTGGCAAGCGTTTTCAGACCTCAAGAAAAAAATCGAGGATTTTATTGAGTCTTGTTCTTTGCTGGAAATGATGTCTGACAAAGCAATGAAGCAAAGACACTGGGAACGTATTGCTGAAACAACAGGACATGAATTTAATGTAGAATCTGAAACTTTTTGCCTTCGAAACATCATGGAAGCACCAATTCTTAAACATAAAGAAGATATTGAAGTAGGTGCATACATTTTTCCCCCCTTGTTCATTTTCTATTATTAACAAAAATAATATGATTACTTATAAAATGATTACCTTCTTTTAAAATATTTTTTACTTAATTAAAGTCCTCAACTTTTAATCAGACCACACTAGTTTAAACAAATTTATATTTTATTTAGAAGTTTTTATGCATATGAATAAAGATAGAGGTAGCAGCTGGAATCTTTGGACCCTTACTTTTAGATAATCTCTTAAAATTCTTCTGCCATTATTGTATATGATTTCCTTAGCTCTTTTTAAATAGGTAAAAAACATCAAACAAAACATTGAATGATTATGGCCACTTAATTTTTTAACTTTGGTTACTTTAAAGTTTAGTAGATAAATCATAAATTTTAGAGGAAGGATTAATGCATAATAATATTTAAGAATTTTATAGATTATTATGGCTTCTTTTGAACCATACAACTTCAAAAGAACCCCCAACTGAACTTGAGAAAACTCAGTGGGGTTTGCATGTTTCATATGATAAATATGTATTCAAAAGATATATATAGACATATCCATACCTGATTTATATGGAAGGATTTATATGGAAGCATTCCAAGTAATCTGCTGAATTTTGAATTAAGCTCTGATTTGAACTGAATGTTGGACTTGATGACCTTTCCAAATTAAACTATTCTTAGATTCTGTGATTCTATAAACTAAAATGTGGTAAGAGTCAGAGTTCATCTGGTGATGAGTCTGCATCACGACACTCCCTAAACCTTGTAAAATTATGATTCAGAAATCTTGTTACACAGAAATAACAAAATGTGAAGCGACAGAACATATTTATCCATCCACTTCATAATGTGCACTTTTCAGTTATCCATACAAGTAATTTGAGTGAGTAAAATTTGTAGTGTGATCTCTGCATTTTTAAATATGCTGTTACTAGATGACCAGTATTAGGAAAAATTTAATTTCAGAAGAATGGAGAGTCTAAAAAGTGGTTCTTTCTTTGCAGGATATATGCATATCTGCCATGAAGGAAAAAGATATAGAAGCCAAACTATCTCAAGTAGCTGAGACGTGGGGAAACCAAATTCTGAGTTTTGCACAGTTCAAAACAAGAGGAGAGTTACTGTTAAAGGGAATTGAATCATCAGAACTTTTGGTATTGATGGAGGACAGTTTAATGATTCTTGACTCTTTACTGTCCAATAGGTACTTGGAATTTTACATGGTATTTTCAGAAACACACCAAGATAGCAACAGTACTATTAATGAGATAAATTAGCAATAAACTTGAATGAAATCTTTTTAAATGAAAAAGTAGTACAAACTTTTGTCTCAATATATTTGAATGTAATCGAGCTGGTAAAACCTATCCATGAGGTTGTTCTTGTTCTAAGTAAAACAGCTGTTAGTTTGTTCCGGGGTTTTTTTCCCCATTGTAAGTATTTATTTTAAATTAGTTTTATTTAAAATTGAATAATTGCTTCTTCTCATCTTTTTTTTAGGTACAATACAGCATTTAAAAAGCAAATTCAGAGCTGGGTTTCTAAACTAAGCAACTCTGCACACATAATTGAAGAATGGCTGGTTGTGCAGAACCTTTGGATCTATCTTGAAGCTGTTTTTATAGCGGGGGATATTGCAAAAGAGTTACCACAGGTAAGCTTCACAGTGCTGCTCTACTATTGTGTATTAAAAGCTGTGTAATAATTTCCAACAGATTATGATGTGAAAGGACTTATGCTTTTGCTATATATAGGAAGCAAAGCGTTTTCAGAATATTGACAAATCATGGGTAAAAATAATGCAACGAGCTCATGAGAACCCAAATGTAGTAGCCTGCTGTGTTGGAGATAATACTATGGAGCAAATTCTCCCTCAGTTACATGAACAGTTGGAATCATGTCAGAAATCACTTACAGGGTAAGTGATTGTAAGTTAATTGTTTGATTTCTTTATTGCATTATTATATTGTAAATAATTTATTGAACATGAATTGTAGTTTAGTTTTACTTACACCCTTTTACAGAAAACAATTATGCCCTGAAATAGTTTTAAAAGAATCTTGTTCAATTTTAAAGGTATTTAGAGAAGAAAAGGCTACTGTTTCCAAGATTCTTTTTTATTTCTGATCCTGCACTTGTTGAAATTCTTGGACAAGCAAGTGATTCTCATACAATTCAGGTACAACCTTAGTGATTTTTTTCTGCTTATAGCATAAAAAATTAGAATATGGAGAAACATTTGATAAAATATAAACATTTTCTTCTTACAAACTCTGCTTGAGAAAAAAATTTTCTTCTTGCTCTTTGGTCTTTAACAAAGTGTGAAATAGATACCTGTAATTTAAAAAAATCTTCAGAATGCAGAACACTGGAATGTGGTCCCATCAAGTGATTTGCAGGTGGTTCCTTTCACAACTAAATATAATAGAAGAGATCCTGCCAAACTTTCCTGCTTTTCATATTGCAAAATTCATCCAGCTAGTCTGGATTGTTACTGAGAGTTGATTGAGATAAGCCAGTTGATCTCTTCTAGGTCACATCTGGAAACTGTAAAAACACAGTAGATGGAGCTACAATTCTACACAATCATTTCTGTAATTATTACCTACAAATGGTCAGATATTCATCTGTAGGTTGAAATGAATGTTTGCGGGATAACCTTATTTGAGATTATTGTTCTGTTTGCTAATGTGAAATATTTACATTGAATGATTCCTGAATTATCCTTACAGCCGCATCTGACTTCCATATCTGACAATATAAATGAAGTAGACTTTCACCCAAAGGATTATGATCGCATACTGGCAGTCATATCAAGAGAAGGAGAAAAAATTCCAGTAATTATCTGATTTTTTTTTTCCAGAAATGTTAGTAGATAAATAATTTTATTATTGAACATCTAAGAGAGAATAAGTTGAATTATTAATAGTTACAAATAAATATTTCAAGGATTGTTGTTAACAAAACTCAAATATGTCTTCATTAAACATATTTCTGGTATGTTAGCTGAAATAAAATCTGTAATTGTAAATAGAAATTTAGTAACTGTGTAGTAACTCATGTTCTGAAACAGAAGGTTGGTAACTATTTTATACCCTTTACTGTAATTAATTTTTCAGTTGGACACTCCAGTAGTTGCAAAAGGACCAGTAGAACTTTGGTTGAAGATTTTATTGCAAGTGCAACAGAAGTCATTGCACGGCATAATTAGGGCAGCATATTACCAAATTAGTGACCCAGGATGTCAGCTGGTGAATTTTCTTAATCAATTCCCAGCACAGGTAAGAATACGAGGTGTGGATATGTGTGTGTAGTCTGTGTTGTGTGCGAGGGGAGGTGGAAGGTAAAGAGCATATGGAATTGTCTGTATGAGAAAGTTTTCATAGAGGAAACAAGGGGAAGGATCTACTCAGTAGAAGGCAATCCTTAAAGACTTAAATTTTGGTACCCTGTTTTAACGTCGCGACGGAAAGCTCTAGACACCTCAATGTGAGAATCCAGGAACTTCGTTTATTGTAGATTGACAGTAGCTTAATATACACTCTATAATAGGTTCATGAATATTACAGAAATCAGGCTCATTATTGGTGCTCAGTTAGGTGGTGATATCATCTTAACTGCTTCCCACTGTTTACACAGGTGGCTCGTTAAGTGCCTTTGTTTTGGTAATGCCCAGCTCCTGTTTCTCAGCTCAATTTAGGATACCCAAGGACGCTGCTGCTTTCTCACGGCCCTGCTATCTCAGACTTTCTCATGGGCCTAGTGAAAACTGCATCTTATACTTTAGCAGTAGTCTTGTACTTTAGCAGCTCATCCATAGCCTTAGCCATGTTCATATGTCCTCGCATTTCTAACCAATCCTCTACAATTCCCCCGTTTTTATTATGGGCCAACAATGCTTTCTTTGTCGTAGTATTTAGACGTCTAGTAATACAAGAAAAGGCAACACGAGCTATTACTAAGATTACAATAACTGTCAATATCCATTGTATAACTTAGAGCCCATTCAGAATAAGGAATCACTATGGTTCAACAGAATCACGTTACACATCTCTAAAATCTTGACACCGGCAGAAAGTATTTTTAAGTTTACACATTCACACATTCATGTAGCTTTTTTCTTTCACACAACATTCAGGTGGCCACCTCAGACACACTCCTCAATCACACACACATTTTCAAGTGGTCATTGGCTGTGCACTTCTTGTCAGTTTCATAATTCAAAGGAAATTTATGGCATAGCCGCCATCAGCAATCTGCAAATCCTGCATAACTCTCCATGTAAAAGACAAATACAGTAAGAAAGAACAGAATATTATCTTGGAAATCTTCAACGCTTCTTATAGAGCAATGATATTTTATCATAAAGGCAATAAAGCTACTTTTGCAGGGGGAAGACTATATCCCCTTCTGTCTCATCGTTCCGTCTCCAAATCTTCTACCTGCACCCTGCCCCTGGGGGAAACAGCCAAATTTCATGTAAGAGAAGCAAAATGGCAAACTATAGGAAATTCTTAACAACCTTCTGCAATATGCAAAAGCTAAGCACGGATGTCGCGTTATTTCTAATCTTACTTCAAAGGATTTTTCGTCAGTCTCCCTTTCTGTTTTTGAAGAAAACATTTGAGAATGCCATGAGCACACTGCATGCTTAACACCTATTGCTGTAAAAACAATGCAATCTTATTTGATTTATAAGTTGGGATATTGTTAATTTTAAGTTGTTTTTTCTCTTTTCCCTTTTTTCCGTGTTTTACCGTCTTTGCCTCCCCCCACGCTCCTCATTGCCGAAGGACGAAGGAGGGGAAGGAGGGACTGGGCTCACCCAGAGAGATCAGCAGAAGGAACTTAATCACAGGGTCTGCTTAAGAAAAGACAAAAACATAGGAGAGGGAGAGAACAGCTGCAAACAGGCACGTTTCAGAGAAGGGGTGATTGGTGTAACGGGGAAAAAGAGAAACAGCTTTCCCCCTCCCCCGACTGCACCCCCCAATGTTTTTGCTACCGTCATTAACTCTAGGAAGAGGAGCAGCACCAGGGAAAAACCACTCGCTGCAAAGAAGGGAAGGGGAACGCACACCCCCCGGGACCATGGCTGTCAGCAGTGCGGGGGACACAGAGCCCCCCCGCCGCGCCCGGGGCCGCCGGCGTGCACGCACTCGGGCGCACCGCTCCGAGCCGGGGCCGCGCACCGCTCCGAACGATTTCACCGGCCCCCGGCTCTGCGTCACCCAGGAGCGCTCCGAGCCGGGGACACGCAGGCGGCGCGACCACCGCTGCTGCCCGGCGCAAGCACCCAGCGCCATGAACACAGCCACAAATGTGCAGCGCAGTCCCGCTGCACAGTTCAGATGAAAAGCTGGAAGTGTCTTAAGGTGGAACTCAGTCATAGTGTTCCTAAAGTTCATCTCTGGTCCATCAGCAGTACTTTCACGCCGCAGCCGTCGTCTCCGATCGTCCTGGATATGCACTGCCGAGACGCCAGCACCGCGTTCATGTTGGCGGGGCCGCTCCGTTGTTTCCGGCCCCGTTCCGTGATCTCTGGTCCCGCTCCGGCTCCCTTCAACTCCGCTCGACTCCCTTTTTACACGATTTCTCCGTATGATGGTATCCAGTAGCATCCTAATGTCCTCAGACTGTGCTTTAATGCCTTTGACTATTCCAGATAACAATCGCCAAATTGTAAGGAGGGAAGCAGCAACTTTTTCTCCCTTACAGGCAGCACTAAAGAGTTTATCACTAAGTTCTTTCCAAGTAGAGATAGTAAAGGCAGTTACAGTGTTCGCTTCATATCCCTGGCCCGTACATGAAAGCAGCATCTGCCGCAAAGCCAGTTCGTCTTAACTCCCCGCTTTCCCAGAAAGCATTGGAGCAATGATAGTGCCGCCTGTCCCTCTATTACCTAAAAAACGTGTTACCACGCTTTGTGCAGCCCTTTCCACGAGACTTTGCGGCTTTGTCGGCGGGCCTCCTTCTTCAGGAGTCTTCCCGGGCGCTGGGTCCAACTATTTCGTTGCTAGGAACGCGGAACTTAACTCTTTCGCCGTCCGAAATCCCCGAAAGGGAGGCGTCCGGCGGCGGCAAGTTGAGCTCTTTTTCGTTCAACCCTTTCGCCTTCTTGTGCTGCACGGCAAGACCGACCGAAACTCCTACGTCCGACCACGGCTGCGAGAACCCGACTTGGCTCTCGGGAGTCCGACTTGACTCCAACCCAGGAGATCCGACTTGACCTCCTAGGGACCCCCACTTGGTCCCTGTTCGGGCGCCAGTAATAACGTCGCGACGGAAAGCTCTAGACACCTCAATGTGAGAATCCAGGAACTTCGTTTATTGTAGATTGACAGTAGCTTAATATACACTCTATAATAGGTTCATGAATATTACAGAAATCAGGCTCATTATTGGTGCTCAGTTAGGTGGTGATATCATCTTAACTGCTTCCCACTGTTTACACAGGTGGCTCGTTAAGTGCCTTTGTTTTGGTAATGCCCAGCTCCTGTTTCTCAGCTCAATTTAGGATACCCAAGGACGCTGCTGCTTTCTCACGGCCCTGCTATCTCAGACTTTCTCATGGGCCTAGTGAAAACTGCATCTTATACTTTAGCAGTAGTCTTGTACTTTAGCAGCTCATCCATAGCCTTAGCCATGTTCATATGTCCTCGCATTTCTAACCAATCCTCTACACTGTTTATATCATATTTTTCTTGCAATCTACTTTAAAATTACTTTTTTTCTTTTCTTGGACAATATAAAGTACAGCTTGTATTTTCTGTGATGGATATTGAACTCCTTTCAGCAGTAAATAAAATTTCATGTGCAGATTGATTTCTCTCTCATAATTTAAGATTGCAAGAGCTATGATTATGATTATTTATCTCATAATTTACCAGATCTACCTCATTGTTCATGTCTTTGTCACTTATGATAATGCAATCCTGGTAGAAGCCTATGTTGAAGTATTCTGGTTTGCCTAGAAAACTCCTCTGTCTTACTGATAATTCATAAATATCATTAACAAGTAACAAATTGTTTCCCATCCTGTACAAATTCTGAATCTATAATTTGCTAATTGGTACAATGCTGAGTGTAATTTTTGAATAAAAAGTTTTGTAAATATTAAAACCGACCAGTATGTTGCTAATTAAAAAAATATCAGTACATTTAAATATCTAGGAGAATTATCTTAAACATGTATTTATGATGTAGTTATGTATTGTGCACCATTATTTATTTCAAAAATTTCACTGCTTTAAACAGATAGGGACTATCTGACTTGTCAGATATTTGAAAGTGGATTTATTACCATGTGCAAAGATTTTTTTTCACATGTCTTGCTAATCCAGATTTTCTTACATTCAAAAAATGTTTTGTGCTAGAAGGATTTGGCCAAGAAATTTTTACGGAGAAAGAAAAACTGTGTTAAAGGAGAGAGAAAAAATTGGGCAAAATACTGATAAACACAAAATGTTTTCTTCAAACCGCCTTTTTCCTGTTTCTGAAGCTTCTGTTATAGGTAGCACGAAAAAGTCACATCCAAATATTTATTTTTTGTTTTCCTTTGACCATTCATTCTAATATAAATTTGTTTTAGATTCTATTTATTAGAGCCTGGTGATTTTACAGTAGTGAGATATCTCCTGCTAGACAAACTCTGTAACCATGAACTCACTGCAAGTATAGGGAGATAAAAAATAGAGTGGTTGAGTCAAATTTTTAGGGCTTAGTGCCTTGTGAATATAGAAATGTGGGGAATAAAGGTAACGAAGGGACACAGTGCTCATCTATCATTTTTTGTTGTGGGTGTTGTAAATCAAAATCACTCTGAAATGGTAGTTTATGTTCAACATCCTTTAACTCTCTAGATGTATTTGGAAGCAAAATAACTTTTAGTTCAATATTCTCTAGGCTGTACTCCAGTCATGACAGAATGTTAGAAGACAAGCCATCCCACATTTAGTAGCAATGGCCCAGAATTTTAATGTGCTTGAATTAGCTACAAATTGGCAGTGGGAAATTTTCAGAAGGTCTTCTACACCCAGGACCAGTTTATGTTTGTGTTACGTTATGTTTATGTGGAGCACTCTAAAGGATTTTTAGAGAAACTGACACTCATCCTTAGTTTGAGTGTATCTCACTACATGACAAATTTTGGAACAATTTTAAAATGTCTTCTCAGGAAGGCACAGCAGAGCCAATTAATTCAGCACAGTATCCTGGTGAGATAGATTCATGCTGGATGTAGTGATATTTTGTGACTGTTTACACCGCAATTTATTGTTCCCACCCAAGACTTCTATAACAAGGTTTGAGTTCAACAAGTGATTATTTTGTATATTTTTCCAATATTACATTTTTAGGTTGGATTACTGGGAATTCAAATATTGTGGACACGTGATTCAGAAGAAGCTCTAAAGAATGCTAAGGAAGACAAAAAAATAATGGAAGTAACCAATGCCAGATTTCTGGATATTTTGAATACACTGATTGGCCAGACCACACTTGATCTTTCCAAGTTTGACAGAGTGAAATATGAAACACTTATTACCATTCATGTGCATCAGCGTGACATTTTTGATGATTTGGTAAAGTATAGATTTTGATTTCTGACAATTAAATGCGTTTTCTGTCATAATATTCTTTCTTATATGTGGCAGCTACTGTTACATGTGTATGTATGTGTGTATAAGAAAAAGATGTCCATAACCTCACCATAATCAAAGCAGTAAAATTTTGCTTAATCTAGAATAGCATTAATTTGTTTTGTCAACTAAATATTTTTGCCAAAAGTCTACACCTTGGATATTTAAATTTTTCACTTCTTCCTATAAGTTATTTTGATAGAAAAAACCCTTTTCGTATTTCTTTCCTTTGAAAAAAGTTGTATTAGTCTTACTAGCATAACTTAAAAAGTTGAGACTGCTGAGGATGTTGTAACTGTATCATTATAATTAATTTCCCCATGGCTTGTTACAGAATCTCAGTAGTTGACATGGGGCTGCACTTTACTAAGGAGAGTACATATAAGAGAAATAAACAAAAATTCCTACTAAAAATGGCAAATAGTTGCAATCCTATATTTGAACTTTTGAGATTGTGCTAAATTGTTACCATTACTTTATTTTTTGAATAATGGCGTCCCTCAACTCTACACCTCTCACATTTTTACTGCTGATGACATAGGCTTATTAGTTTATACAGCGTTTGCCTTCCATGCCTCAGTCACATCCTTCCTTCATCATGCCCTTTGTTGCAATGTGTTTGGTGGATTAAGAAGTATGCTATTTGCATTTCTCACTTAGAAGGTGGACTGCACTACCAAAGCAATTTGATTAACACAGATGTTGGGATGATCAGGTTAAGCGATCAGGATGTTTTTTAGTATCAGTCTAGCATATATCTGAACATATTATGTGATGCTTGATATATTTAAATTTACTTACAGAGAAACTTTAACCTGAGTAATCACTTGTTATTCACGTACAAATAAGTATTTTATCACAACTGTCAAAGACAATAAATGTAGATGCTTGGTTATAACATATGCATTTACTTTTTTTTAAGGTAAAAATGAACATCAAATCACGAACTGATTTTGAGTGGTTAAAGCAGTCTAGATTCTACTATAAAGAGGATCCAGATCACGTCATTGTATCAATTACAGATGTTGATTTTATTTACCAAAATGAATTTCTGGGCTGCACTGATCGTCTGGTTATAACACCTCTTACGGACAGGTTAGAAAAATATTTATGGATAAGGAATACTTTTAATATCTAGTGTTTAACATTTGTCTTTAAAGAGGTACATTTTAAGTCCTGTGTAGGCTAGGCCACTCATGAAAATATTCTCAAACTTTTACTTAATATGATCTTTTAGAAAAGATAAAATGATCTCACTGATTTGTACACTTAATAATCCCTTATCATTGCCCAGTCTTAAAAAAAAATTTAGTAACGGAAATTAATTGTGTTAAGGTTATATAGCAACATATAGTTTAACAGGATACTGAAGAAAAGATTAAGTCAAATATTTCAAATTTTGTAATAAGAGATTCTATAAAGGTTGTGTGGCTACTTTCTTTGAAAACCTAAGAAAAAGTCCCAGCTGTATGTACTCACATTCTGTTCTTCTGTAACTAGGCAAGCAAATGGCAAGTTTGTTTCAAATGTGGTTTAACAATAAGAACTGTATTTCTTTTTCCTCTTCAGAATTTCTTTGCTTCCTTTCTTCTCAAAATTCTTTTTCTGTTCAATCCTGTCTTGAAATGTCACTTTTGACCAAATGAGAAAAAAAGGCCAAAAGATACTTCACTTGCAAGAAGACCCCCTCAAGAACTGAAAATAACTTTCAACCTACAATCATCTCCTTTGCTACCTATGTGGTGTCTGTGTTTCTATGACTTTTTGAACACCTTTATTTTTATGAAAATGTAGGACTGCTATTGGGACAATATGGAAAGTTCAGTAGATTTCTGCAGTGAACTGTACTGCCATCAGCAAATGAGTATTTTTGATGTAAAGTTGTTAACTACCCCAAAATTGATCCCAGTAGAACTGTAGAGATTCTTGTCACTTCAAAGTTTCTTATTGTATAGAAACCATGAAAATTCCTGCAGTGCAAATTGGACATAATAAATTATAGTCATTCAAACTAAACTGCAGTTAGTTATTAAACTCTATTCAATTATGAATTAAAACCAGAAATACTTCATTTAGAAATGTGTTCAGAGCATGTTGATTTGACACTGAAGACAACCCATCATTTGTAAAGGAACTTTGTTTTTTAATTCCTTTAGCATTACTTTTCCATACCTTGCCATGAATGAAAAACATAACTAAGGCTCATATACAAGTAAAAAAGTAGTCTAGACTTTTTAAGACTTAGGAAAAAGAAAAAGGGTAAAACTTACGGGTTTTTTTTCCTAGAATTGTAAATATTTCTTACTGATAACTGAGGAAGAGGACATATATCCTTATTCTTTCACATTTGAGAATTTAGGCAAAGGTAACATAATGAAATGTATACAGGTTAAGATGCTGCAGAATGTGATGACATAACAGAACTCAACAGCAGGATCTGCTCTTTATAGCTGTTAAAAGAGTTAATGACAAATTCCTTTATGAGATAAGCATTAACTTTTTTTTTTTAGCTTGTTAACACCAGGAGGTTTTCTGTTTGGTTGGTTAGGGGCTTTTTTGTTGTTGTTGTTCGTTTGTGAATTTTTTTTCTTTTAAAAGTAATGTTTAAATGCTGTATTTTGTGCCTTTTACCTCTCTGAACTTCTTGCACTCACAAAAAATAATTGGAACTGCTTTATGAAGAAGTAACATTTCAACGTAGGAGCCGTAGAATCTATCGCATAACTCAATTGTTATATATATGCATATGTATGTTTCATATAATTTAATAAATCCATATCAATTAACATTTGTAGGTGCTATATAACTTTAGCACAGGCTTTGGGAATGAACATGGGGGGAGCTCCAGCAGGACCAGCTGGAACTGGTAAAACAGAAACAACGAAAGACATGGGAAAGGCTCTGGGAAAATACGTCGTGGTCTTTAACTGCTCTGATCAAATGGACTTCAGAGGTTTGGGTAGGATTTTCAAAGGTAAGATTTCTTCACGTATGATAGAAGAGACTTTAAGAGGTCATTTAGCACATGCCATTACAGTAGGTTGCTCTGTACCTTATTCATGTTGGGTTTTGACTGTCTCCAGGGACGGACATTCTGCAACACCTCTGTTCAAGTGGTTTGACTATATTACATTTAACAGTTTTTGTACTTCCACTAACTTGGAATGTGCCACATTGAAATGGGTGTCCATTGTCTTCTTCCACTGCAACTCTGAGAAGAGCCTGGCTCTGGCTCTTTTCTCAGTGCCTCCTACTAGTTAGTGATAACAGCAGTAGGCTTTTCCCTTAGCTTCCTCTTCAGGCTCAACAAATCATGGCGTTATTCTGTTCTACATAAGGGACTTGAACTTCATGAAGTTTCTGTCATCTCATTTTTCAAAGCTGTGGTATTGTATGTATTGAGAAGCAAGGGGCATAAAAAAGCTGAAGCTGTGGGCTTATGAAGATATTGCCAATTTGACAGTCAAGGTATTAAAATTTTAGAAAACCTTTGTGTGACAGAATTCGTGACAGAGTCCCTTTGAAGTGATTTAAACTTAACTGCATGACACTAGTGTACCCTGAATGACTTGCATAAATTATTCGCTTTTAAATAGCTATCTTCCAGTATACATGAAAGAAAACCATTTCTTTACTGATAGTTTAATATCATCTGTGAAAAGATGCTGCTTTTCTCATAAAATGTTGTGAAAGGAAGAGCAATTCTCTTACTTGTTACTAAATACGTTACTTTTCCAAACTTAAATTAGACAACTGTGAAAATAATGCTTTATGAAAATATTCTTGCTGTTAATATAGTGCTGCTAGATTTCTCTTTCCATTTAATCTTCTTTCTCTATGCTCCTCTCTTACTTCCATAGACATGTCTACACTTTGAATGTTACTAATATCCTGTACCATTACATGAGAAACTTGTAGTTTAGTGGGGACGTAAAATGGTAATGCTTATGCATAGAGATACATGCTCCGAGTTTAATTTTTTCTGTCTTTTGGGATTCAGTTTTATTTAAACCTCTAGTTAGTGTGAAAATAATTTCAATTTTTAATTTTAATCTCTATGATTTATAACAGGCTAGTCAAAAGTAATTTTAAAGCATTGTGAAAGCTGGAAAACTCAAATGAAAATAATACAAAAGAGGATGTTGTTGTGACATTTAGGGCTAGCTGTTTGTAGCTCTCAATCACTTATTTTTAATTTTTTTGACTAACAGTACAGCTTTTTCCAAATAATTGGGTGGTGCTCTACAATAAAAGGTTACATTCACAGAAAGTTCTGGACAAAATATATACCAATTGCCCCGAAATATAAAAATATATTTTTTCAGACTTTGATTCATTTTTAAACCTTGTATGTAAATCAACTAATATTAATTCAGATTGATATGGAAATAGGCAGATTGGAGAAAGATGGGCGTTGACCACGGGACAATAAATAAAACTACTGTTATTTAATTATTTGCAAGAAAAGTAATTTAGACCAGATATCTCAAATATGCATGGAGAACAACAGATAATATTTTCTTCTGTCCCTTTTTATAGGTCTTGCCCAGTCCGGATCTTGGGGATGTTTTGATGAATTCAACCGAATTGAATTGCCTGTCTTGTCAGTAGCAGCACAACAAATCTATATTATTTTAACAGCAAGAAAAGAAAAGAAAAAGCAGTTCATTTTTGCTGATGGAGACTGTGTAGATTTAAATCCAGAGTTTGGAATTTTCCTAACTATGGTAAATGTAGTAATAATTACAAAGAAGTGACAAATTATATTATATAGAGGTTAAATGGCAAGGTGAAAATAACCAGTTTTATTAATTAAGTGATGCTGTCACTATAGAATTAGACTAAAGTGTTCAACACATAATCTGATTATTCATTAATGGCATGCCTTCATTTTGACTTTGATATTATTGCAACAGTTCATAATTATGTCTGTTTATTACTGTATTTTAATTCATTATGCAGACTGAGAGTTTGACCAAACTTCCAGAATTCTCTGTGCTCACTGAGAGGACTGAAACACTAATACATTTTACTACCTTACCTTGAAATGCTTTAATAGTATTAATGAGAATGATACCTGTGGGGAGGGGGAGGAAAGAACATTCACTTAAAGTAGGAGATACAACAAAGACATTCTTTGGGGCATATGTCTTGACTAATAGGTACTTTACATGGAAATGTAAAAATTCTTAAAGCTACCAGATACAGAATATTAACTTTCAGAGTATGCTGTCTTGTTGCCACAGGATTCTTGAGGCTTTATAACACTAATTCCTGTAATCTCATGAGCAGGAAATTTTAAAGTGTATGTTTCCTAATGCCAAGGCTGAAGACAATCCAAGGTGACTTTATGGGAGATTAAAATTTTAATAACTGGTAGACAAGAGTTCTAACTCTGAACTGATCTACCTATTTATACGTGCATTTACTGTTATTTTGACTACTGTAAATAATAATGAGATATGTTTTCTTATATAGAATCCTGGATATGCTGGACGTCAAGAGCTACCAGAAAATCTCAAAATTCAGTTTAGAACTGTTGCAATGATGGTTCCAGATAGACAGGTAAAAATCTTGAATAAACTGAAAGGAAAAATGTGTTTTATTTTGATGACCTGTCTCCTGGAGAAACTAATGGAATTTCTACAAAAAATTGTATTTCAGATAATTATAAGAGTTAAACTTGCAAGTTATGGATTTATTGATAATGTGGTCTTGGCTAAGAAATTCTTTGTTCTTTATAAACTTTGTGAGGAGCAACTCACTAAACAGGTAGTGTTATGTATTCCTTTCCTCTTTGTCTTCATATTTATGCAATAAAACCCCATATTTTGGGTTGTACAGATTGTTTTTGAAGCATAACTTTTATGCTTTTTCACAAAATATTGACATAATCTAAAAGTAATTCAAACAAATATCTCTATAAAATTATTTAACAAATAACCATATTAACTCATTAATATGTGGTCACATAGGCACATTAGTTTGTTAAAAATGATACTTTGTGGTTAGTTGCAAATGCATGAGGGTCTCTGCCTAAACATGGCAACCAGGTAAAAATTATCCCAGTCATGTTGTTTTTCCGTAAGAATTATCTAGGGCTAGAGTAAGTAGTTGGAAATTGGAAACTGGAAACTACAAAAGAAATGTCTAAAGTTTGATTTAAGTTGCTCATGTCCCGATAGCACTGCCTTGCTCTGAAGTTTATGCTTTAAGCTGCCTCAGTTGGAAAGACAGAGTCTTGAATTGAACTATTAGTTTTTTAGAACCCTGCTATACAGAACTATAAAATAATTGCTATGTGGCATTATAAATTGTGAAATCAATAAATTTAAATTAGAAAAGAAAAACCTTTTAACACACACCACCACACTCTCTTCCCTTTCCCCCTCCATCCCCACAACCTTCCTGAAAACAGCCTTTATTATCCTTCGTTTGTTTGAATAGAATAATTCCTAAACAACAGCAACAATTCCTATTTTAGCTACTTTTTCCGGGTAGGACAACTCTACTATACAATATGGAAATAAGGCTTGATATACTGATGAAATAAAGCTAGAGAATTTGTTACTGATGCATAAACCTTCTACCACACTCTAGGTCCATTATGACTTTGGTCTGAGGAATATCCTCTCAGTACTGAGGACTCTTGGAACTCAAAAGAGGGCCAGGCCAGATGACACTGAATTAAGTATTGTTATGAGAGGGCTAAGAGATATGAATCTTTCTAAGCTGGTAAGAATCTAATATTTTAGCACCATTTAAAGGCAAGCCTACTGGATTTTTCATGGATTTTGTATTAGAATAGAAAAAAATCTCAAACATCCTGTTCTTTAGAAATCGAAACGTAATAATCTTCATGTTATCATTAAACAGCACAGAGAGTTTATTAGACTTGTAAACAGTGCTCAGTGTGCAAAGGTTAAAATAGTTTACTAGTGGCTTACCTGTGTATGAGACTTTTTAGGTACTGACTTGTGTACAGACTGATTACCATAACTAAATTGAATAATGAGTATCCATGAAATTAGACTTTTAAAGATTTATTTACAGATAGGATTTTCTTTCCAATATATGCTGGAATTGTTTTACAAATCAATTTTACAGATTCCAGTGCCTACTCAGTGGCAAATTGCTTTCAGTTTTGAATTTATATTTTGTGTGGCATGTGAATGACATTTTCAAAATGCTATTTTTGTAGCAAGCTGTCCTGTTGGCTGTCTGTAAGCATCTGTATTTAGAAAATACATTCTTACTATTTATTCTTTTAAAACAGAGACTAATTTTAGTTCAAAAGTTCTTTGGATAACCATACTTTCTTTAATTGCTTAATAAATTTTTTTGTTTCAGATAGATGAAGATGAGCCTTTGTTTCTTAGTCTTATCAATGATCTCTTTCCGGGGATACAGTTAGACAGTAGCACCTATGCTGAGCTTCAGACTGCAGTAGCTCATCAGGTTGAAGAGGCAGGATTGGTTAATCATCCACCGTGGAATCTTAAGCTTGTTCAGGTAAAATTTTTTTCTGAAACATTTTTCACAAACAGGAGTCAGAACATGTTGTTTGTTAAACCACTGTCTCACTCAAGAACTGTACATCGAGTATGGGAAAAAATGAAGATTGTATGTGTAAGACCTATGCAAGTGGCTCACTGTGGTGCCTGTAAATCTTCTTCCTGTACTGATTAGAAGCCTTTATCTGGCTTGCAGAGGAAGAACTCCATAAGCTTCATCTTACAAGCTGCTGGCATCCAGGAGAACTGTCACTGTTTTGTGCCTTTCAGTTCCTTCAACAGGAGATACTTGTATAGCCAGACCCTGACACTTCCATAACAAGCCTAATGCTAGTATTAAAAGACAAACCGAAAATTCGGTAAAGAACTCTTCTGAAACTAAACTCAAATACAGTCCTGGAGAAAGTGCAGTCCCTATGTTTATTTCATATACTCAGGTATTTTAGCACTAGTGATGAATCATACTTCTGTTGCATTAATGTTTTGCTACTATTCCTTTTTTCGTTTGAATAATACGAAAAATACTTTTTGAAATTTTGTAAAACTATTTTCAGTTGCTTTGAAAAGTTTAGGTAAGATTTAGTCCTGTAAACTCTTTATAGTAGACTTTCTTGATGCTTAGAAGATTAGGATGTTATGTACTATTCCACAAAACACTAAAATTCAGCAAATGCATGCTGAGTTTAATTCTGAGCATATAATTTGTATGTCTGGTATATTTTTCATCACTCCTAAGTGCAAGCAAAAATCTTTTTAAAGCATATATTTGTTTTATTTTATTTTGATTTTTTAATTGAAATATTTTGATTTTGTTAATAGTTGTATGAAACTTCTCTAGTACGTCATGGGTTGATGACACTTGGACCTAGTGGATCTGGAAAAACAATGGTCATAACTGTATTAATGAAAGCACTCACAGAATGTGGCCAACCTCATAGGGAAATGCGAATGAACCCCAAAGCTATTACTGCTCCTCAAATGTTTGGAAAACTGGATGCTGCAACTAATGATTGGACAGATGGAATCTTTTCTACACTGTGGAGGAAAACACTGAAAACCAAAAAGGGTATATAAATACTTTGCGCTTGGTATCATAAAAATGCATCTTGAATGATATATTGAAAAAAGCGTATTGAATTTGCAAATGTGGTGAAGTTCCCTGTTGAGGGAACCTATAGAGAACATAGATGAGGTTACAGTTCACTTCTTAAGAAGGGCAACAGTTTAAAAATTTATTATTTCAGTAGTATATCTACATTAAAAAATTGATGATTTTCTTGCCACTTCAGTTCTACAGTGCAGATGTGTTCTTTGGAAGCTGATAAACTATAGTTTAGATTTACTTGTACTAATGTCACTATCTTTAAAATAATGTTTATCCTGTGGTTTTTGACACATTGATTACCCAGTTTTATATTTCAATGTTTTATTATTGGAGTACTGAAATTCTTTTTCACAGAGTTTCATTTGTATCTGAAAAAATAAAAATACTTACATTAAAGAAAGAGAATTCTTTCAGGGAACCTTCCTGGAAGGAGGTTAATTTTAAAATTGGATTTTCTATATTGGAAACGTATATGCTTTTCTTGGAAATTGGAAATTTTGTACATTCCAAATGAAGCTAAAATTTGCTTGCAAAAATTTAAGTATTTTCATCTGTATTTCAAAATAAAAGGAAAGCAACTAGATTTTAAGAACAGATGAGTGATCATAGATTTCATTAACTTCGGTGGGATCTGTGAATATTCAATGCCTTTTGTTTAGTTGCCCAAATAACCCTTATTTTAGTGAAAAAATGAGAAATTTCCCATCTTCCCTGAGCATGGGTGGGGCAGGAGGAGGAAGAGTTAGATTATGTTGGGAGGAAAGAAGTTGAGTCCAGAGAAAGAAAAGGGAGTGGGGGAAAGGTGTTTTAGGTGTTTGTTTCTCATCATCCAAATCTATGTCATTTGCAATAAAATAATTTTTGCCAAGCCGAGTCTGTTTTGCCCGTGACAGCAGGCAAATGATCTACCCATCTTTATCTCAACACACAAACATTTTCACTTTATGTCCCTTGGTCCTGTTGAGGATGAGGAAAGAGAGAGTAGAACAGTTTCTGTTTGGCAGCCAACCAAGATAAAAAATATTCAACATTATAAAGATATATTTGTGCCCTTACTTGCTACTAATAATTTCAGATATAGTTCATTACCTAAATATGCAATTTATTCAGTAATGAGCATCCATGGAGATGGCAGAAACTACGATAAATAAAATAAATTTTTGTACATTTAAGTTCTAGACCATCTTTTGTAAACTTATTTTCTTGCTATTTCAGCATGATGATATGAACTATATCTCTTTTGATTATTTTTTCCAGGTGAAAATATATTTCTGATTTTAGATGGTCCTGTAGATGCAATCTGGATTGAGAATTTAAATTCAGTTTTGGATGATAACAAGACCCTCACTCTAGCAAATGGAGATCGAATTCCTATGTCTCCTACATGTAAACTGTTATTTGAGGTCCACAACATTGAGAATGCCTCTCCAGCAACAGTTTCTCGAATGGGTATGGTCTTCATCAGTTCTTCTGTCCTCAACTGGAAACCAATATTGCAAGTAAGATAATCATTGCTGGCTGCTTCTAGTTTTACCTTGCTATACATTTTATACAGAATTTTACCTTGTTATACATTTTATATATTGGGGATGTTTTTTCCAGGCATGGCTGAAGAAACGTTCTGCTCAAGAAGCTGAAGTTTTGCAAAGTTTGTATGATAGAATCTTTGAACCAGCATATACATATATGAAACTAAACCTTAATCCAAAAATGGAGCTTCTGGAATGTAACTACATAATGCAGGTAAAATAGATGCAGTATGAATTTGTATGAATTGACTGACAATCTTAAATATGCAGAATTAGCAAAGAGAACATTTGATAGCAACAAAACTTAATTTCAATGTTTCCTGACAAAGAAAAGCTCAAACTAAATATTTGTTTCTTGGGCAATATAAGAGGAATGGTTAGAGATGTGCAGAAGAAAATTTTACTTCTCTTTATTGCTTCATACCTAGGCTAGTCTTCAAATGACAGGAATTTGTAAGCTTCAGTAAATTTTCAGAAGCATATGTTTAATAAGCAAGTGGGCTTAGCCCAGTACTTTTAATACCAAAAAATTGTGATAAGGATCAGTGTAACCCTACTGGTAGTGTTAGCAGAGGGAGAGAATCTTTTTATCTCCAGATGTAATAGATGTTATTCTGTCCATCAGCTCATCCAAGGTCAATGTAGTAATTTTTGCCTCTCCCTTCCTATAGTTGGAATTCTATCTTGAGTGAGTCAAAATTATATTAGTGATTTATTAATAATAAAAATATGTGACAGATTTTGCAAGACTGTCATTCCTGTACTGCATGTCTCCAGCTGATTTGTTAATGAGTCTGTTGTCATCTGCAGATTCTAAGTCTCCAGACTTTTCATTTGTCCATGTGATCTCGGTTTCATATTTACACACATAAAAAATTCAGTAGTGCCCTTGAATAAGAGGCTAGACAAGATCATGTTTTGGATAACACGTCAATTTAATATTGGGTGCAAATTGGCTAGTTTAATATCTTTTTGTTGTACTTTAGACAGCTTCAGATTTTCTAGGTTGTGAAGTATTTTACTGCAAATTAATAGCCGCAGTAAATGCTGCAAAGCTTAACTGTGCAGTAGCAAATGGATATCTATAGAATTATAGATATAGAATGTATCTATAGGATTGAAGTCCACAGGCAGAAACTATGTAACTTTCCACTTTCTGATGATGGGTTGACAGGCTACGCACAACATTTTTGGGTGATATATTGTTTTTCCTCTACATTTGTTATCTGTGAAACCTGACTGAATTGAGCTTGTCTTCAAGGAACACTTTTCCTATGATTAAAAGTTTCTATGTTATTTTTGATTAGCACTTGTTAGGAAGTGTCAGCAAGTTAGTGCTCTGCTCATACTGCTTGGTCAAGGAAATATTTCCCAGATTTAAGCTATATTGACTGTTTCTTCTTGTGAATAAAAATCTCTAGTAAGTTTCTGTCCCACGTGTGACAGAATAATTAAGTCTTAAGGGGTCTCCATGCTGGGGTTACCTAAGAGCCAGTGAGACCAGAGCTTTTATCCTGCTTGAAAAGAATCTTAACATTCCAGTTTTGCCATAAATGATCTATATGCAGACGCCCTGTACCTTTTCAGCCTCTTGATTTGTTTGGTCTTACTTCTCTCTTAATTTAGACATGCTTTTGTTTAAGTTCAGACCTTTTCAAAATTTACAACCAAATCAAACCCATTGCATCTAACAGACTTATGTTTGAGTTCTGAAGTTCAGTTTTGGATGTTCACCCAAACATGCACATGGATCCAATTATCTTCCATTTGTTAGCATTCACAGTTTAAGCTGCCTATTCATCTATAATAATTTTATGATGGTTTTATATAGAAGTGACCTCACCCTTGCTTTCTTCCTTGTAATTTCCACTAACTTTCTAACATTTTACCATCCTCTGACCCACCTCATTAGGTAGACAAATATAATTTACCTTAGGAAATTCAACACAGTTTTTTTTTTGTTTGGGGTTGTCCTGCCTTACAAGTCAATTCAAAAAGTGATTAAACTTGTAGCTAAAGGAGATCTGATTGATATAGCCTGCATGAAGGATCAAAGGTGTTTGACATAGTTCTTTACCAGGGATTTACATGGAAACTAAACAGTCATAGCAGAAGATAGGAGATTCATTTCTAGATAAATAACCTGTTAGAAGATATGAAATGTGTGATTGGATTATCAGTTCTTAGGAAGGGCAGAGGTTATCACTGATCCTGATTCACCTTTACTGGGATCAGTACTGTTCAAAATATTCATAAACAATTTAGAAAAGTTTTAGGTGAAGAAGTTGATTGATGATACTAGATTATTCAGGGTAGTAAGGACAAAACATCTAACCATGAAGAACTGTAGACAGACTTTATGACACTGAATAAATAGGTAATAAAATGGCAAATGAAATTGTGTGAAGATAAGCATGAAGGGAGAAAACAACTGTTCAAAACCATGAATAGCAGACCTATAGGACATCTTGCTAAAGGTTGTTATAGACAATAAAAGCTTATGTAATAATGCTCAAGACCACTCTTGATATTTTCAGGGTGGAAAAAACCATAGAGGATTACTATAAAGAAAAAGCTTATATCATTCAGAAAGTCAAAAGCTGAAGAGAGTACCAACAGGAAGTACTACACCCAGCACCACCACAAGCCAAGAGTTTTTTCTTTACTTTTACTCTTCTCCACTTTTGGTCACTATTGCACACGAGATGCTGGGCAAGCTGAAGTTTTCATCTGAACTTTTGCTTTTTATGTGTGTCTTTTTGTGTCAGTTTGATTCCTCTTTTTTTTTTTTTTCCCTTCAAAAACTTGTTACGGAATATTTCCAAGACCCAAAACATCTTTGGAAATTTTGAACTCAAGGTTGTATTTGAGGGAACAAAAAGATTTTTTTCAGATAAACTGGAACACAGCCTGTCCTGGAAAAAATTAGATAAATCAATTGTCTTCTAAAGAAAAGGACTGACATTGTTTAACTGATCATTTTTGAAAACTGAATTTTAAAGTAATCAAAAATATTCTAACTATTTATGTCCTTCAGACTGCACTGAAAGTATGTGTTACTGCATTATTTCCCACTTCAAGTATGAGATCCAAGATAGCATAAAGAATACTAATTCCAAGAGCTGACTGAAAATCAGTTTCACTGCTAAAAGGATATTTTTTGAAGCAATGTGCTGGACACTACCTTATATAGAAAGGGAATACGAATGATATTCTCAAAGACAGTCAAGCATCTGACTTCATGAGAAACATCACAGAGTTATAGACAGCAAGTTAGTAGTTTTCTGCAATCTGGACTCTAGTTCCTTAGAAACAGAGTGAAGCAATGATAACATTCAATATTTTAATCTATTTTTTTTTAAAAGCACAAAATAGAAGTTAATATGATAGATGCATTAATTGACCATAACTGAGATAAATACATCAGACAGATGCTGAGAATGGCAAGGCTCCACCTACTCTTGGAGTTCTGAATATCATAAAATCCCTTAAAAAGCTGTTTTGTTACCCTAGCTCTTAAATGACATATATTATATAGGCATAATTTCAAAGGGCAGCTGATGATCAAATTACTTTAGTAATTTTGAAAATTTTATCCAGTCTTATATAGATATCTTTAGTAAATTTTATTGGGTTTGTAATTCTGAATTTTGTGTTATTCCTTTGTAATCTGTATTGATTTAATGTTTTAATAGATATAAATAATGCATGTGCATACATATATATGGAAATAAAAAGTGATTATGTAATAGTTTCTTAAGGCATATTTTAAAATATTTTCAGTCTATTAATCTTCTGGAGGGCTTGATTTCACCAAAGGATGCAAGTAATTCAGCTCGTCTGCAAAAATTGTTCAGCTTTGCAATAATGTGGAGTTTAGGTGCCCTTCTGGAGTTGGATAGTAGAGATAAACTTGAAGCCTTCATTAGAGCTCATGATAACAAATTAGACTTACCAAAAATCCCCCGTGGCACCAATCAAACGATGTATGAATTTTATGTTTCTGAGCAAGGTAAGAAAAAACACTAACATTCTTTTTATACTGTTGGTTTAAAACTCTATTACTCCTTCAGTTCTTATTATACAGCCATATGAGTGAAGGTTTTTTGATAACTGTGTAGTACCAGCACCTCTTGGATGTAAGAAGTCAGAAACGAGATAGAGTGCTCATTACTAGCATTTTCTTATTTCTTTTGTTTTTAGTTTCATTGATGCAGGTTACTTTTCTATTAACTTAAACATCCTACAATTTTTAGATAATTTATCCTTGGGCTGGTTTAGTCAAACTTAATATTAATCTTATGTTTAATTTTCTCACAGCCAGTAGTTTTTGTTAAAAGAATAAAATTTTATTTTAATTCTATTTAGTAATTATTATTTATCCACATCCAATAATCAGTTGTAAATCTTACAGATTATAAAACTATAAGACTGGTAAGATATTTTGAAAACTGTGAATCTTGATATTTTGGATAGTGTGCTATTTTCCAGAACAAATTTTTTAGTTTAAATACCCCACACAACCAATGCTATAGAAAACTTATAGCTATGCCAGACTGTGTCCTCCCCTGTATACATTGATTTCTCTCTTATCCAATTTCACTTCTTTTTTTTTTTGCCAGCAATGTTGTTTTAGTGTACACATGTGCAATCCATACTCTGATGTTCTGTAATTTTTCACCAACAGTGTGAGAATTAGTCTCTAGGTGAACATTGTTTTGGGATTTTTATTTAGATATGTATATATAAATTTAAGAAATATGTCTGTGTTTGGTAGGATTGTAGAGTAATTAGGGGTCATGACTAAGTATGTCCTTTGTTACATGCCTTTTAGCTGGATTTGAAAAATTTTATCCCTTTCTATATTTTGTAGTATTTTACCCATAACATATGTTTTTTTTAATTATTATACTAACAAGATATTGATCATGATCAAAATGTGAGATATTTTCTTTTTTGTTGTTTGTTCGGTTTTTTGTTTGTTTTTGGTTTTTTTTGTTTTGTTTTTTGGGGGGGTTGTTTTTGGTTTTTTTTTGTTTTTATTGTTCTTTCAGGTACCTGGGAGCACTGGAGTAAAAGAGTCCAGGAATATGTTTATCCAACAGATCATATCCCAGATTATGCATCTATTCTGGTTCCAAATGTTGATAATACCAGAACTCAGTTTTTGATAGACATAATCGCAAAACAAAAGAAAGTAAGTACAGGATTACTTATTTAAGTATATACCTACTATATGAAAGAAATAGAAAGTTACTTATAAAGTAACTGTGGGTTGAAATATTCTTCATGTTCTTGGTCTCTAGTAATTTCTTCCTGGATGTATCATTATTTATGTGTTACTTTATTTTTAGTTTCTTAACATAAGTTCTCTGTACTTTTTTCTGTGCATGGACAAAACTTTCAAAATACCCTTTTTATAAAATAATTTTTATCATAAAATTTTGCCTTCAACAACCTATCACTTTTCTCAGAGAAAGATATAAAACCATGTTCATAGTCTTTACATCATATTCATTTTTCGGATTTGTACTTTCTAGAACAGGGAAACTAGGTAAATAAATTTCACAAAGCAGTTCACTAAAGATCTGTAATTCCTAACCTTATCTGTGTCTTTTTCCTCACACTAGGAAAGCTGTAGTTAATAGCAGTTAAGTGCAGTTAATAGCCCAAATGTAGAAGAGGAGAGAACAGGGCTGGGAAGAAGGACACATGTCAAATAGGATACCTATAGCCCAAAAAATTGTAGAAATTTTATGTTCCAATTAGATGTTAGAAATTACTTTCCATTATAAAGGAAACCACCTTAGGGTCATCCACTAAAAGAGACTGCTGCAGTGAATATAGTGGAAACTAGAAGAAGTGAGGCAAATGGAAGAAAATTTTGCTTCTTCCTTTCTCTTTTGACTCTGTAAATAATTTTCTTAGAGAATCTATGTGGGATGAAAAACACTGTCACTGCATATGGAGTCACAGGAAAAACTCATCAGAAAATATATCATTTAAAAGTAGACACAGAGACTATTCCTTTCTCTAAAAGAGATCTGTTATGCATATATAATTATAAGGTTTTGTAGTACTTATGTGATTTATATATCTGTTACAGGCTGTTCTGCTTATAGGAGAACAGGGGACTGCAAAGACAGTCATGATTAAGGGATATATGAAGAGATATGACCCAGAAGAGCACTTGTCAAAATCTTTAAATTTTTCGTCTGCCACGGAACCATTTATGTTTCAGGTAAAAGTATAGATTTTAAGCAATCTTGTATATAATTTCCTTGCTAACTGTATAAAGTGTACTTAATTCTGACGATAAGTGATTTAGGATTAAAGTCTAAAGTATTTTTTTATCTAAGTCACTTCAAAATTTCAGAAAATTCTATTAAAAATAATTTTTGCAGATGAGAATAAAATATAGCCACTCACATAGAGATACATATATCCATGATTGCTGTGTGCATTTTTTGCTGAAGACCTTTTCTTTTTAGATTTTTGGTTATTCTTCATTTTTTTTCCTGATTCTTTAGTATACAACTATATTTTTTATAAGCACCTTTCAACTTACAAATGATTTTATTTTTCCTCAGCTCAGGTGTGACTACAGCATCAGAAATTCAATCTTTAAGGACCTCTAGCAAAACAACTTTTGTAGAAATTTTTCTTTCTCAGTGTAACTGGTAAAAATTCGTATAAGTAGAGGCAAAATCCGTAGATTGTTTGGTTTTTTCAAGTGATCAAAAGGATCATTTATACCACTGTGCTATGATTTGATACTACTGATTTGCTAAGATGTGATCCTGTAAGTTGAATTGACTTCATTACCAATTCAATGCAATGAATTCATGATGACAAGCCTCCACTAGGATAAAGAAATTATTTTGGAATATTTCTAGATTGAAGAGTCTGCTCGCAGAACAGGTCTTGCAAACTCCATCCCAAAATCAAACATATTTTTTAAGAAGCTAATGTAAATTTTATTAAGAAAATGATGAAAAGTAATGGATTAAACATTTTGTTTTTAAAACATACCAAACTCACAGAATGTCTGCTCAGTTTTTCTCAGCAGGTATTCTATGTATAAGGTCTCTGGCCATGGTTTGTATCAACTGGGTGGCAGAATAAGACAGCCATCCTTTCATGCATGCAAGATTTGTTGAACAGTCAGTATCTCTGTCTCGGTGTCCTTTACTTAGTTTTTTATGGGTCCCTAGAACATTATTGTCTTGCAAACAAACTGCAGGCTTCCTTATCTCTGGAACAGAGAGTCTGTGAAAGAATGTCTGTTCCATGCTGCAGTCCTGTCTTACCTTAGAAGATATGCTCCCTCTTAGCAGCTAGCTAGCTGAATACATAGTTCACTCAGCTGATTTCCAAGAGAGAGATGTAGCAGAAAAAACAGTTGAAATCCTTGTAAACACTTGAAAGGGCTACACTCAAAATATTTTTTTTTTTTTTAATTTTGAGTCATCATTCTGAGGATATTTGAAAGATTGCATAATTTTGGATGCATTAGATGTGTTACAAAGTTTTTGATTTCTTATGTAATCACTTAGTTTCTCTTTTTCACCTTAACCACATATTTTCTATATGCCTTTAAAATACTCAGCTAATATATTGTTGTAAAAACAGGACAAAAACATTGGACAAAACTTATATCTGTTTTCTGTTTCTAAAATACTGTTAATACTTCTATCTTTATGACAGCACATGCCACATTACTCATATAGGATGACATTTGTGCTTTTAGAGAGAAAACCTTATTTGTCTAAGGAAAACATCTGCTACCATCTTGTAAGGTGTTTTTTCTGTCATTGTTTATGTATCTTCAGAAAGGCTGTAGAGCTGTAGAACTTTGAATTATATATCAATTTCAATTATATATCAGTGTCTCACTTGCTTATTGCATCCAGCTTCTTGCCACCAAAATATTAAAATTCTGCATTACATCACTCACAAGACATCTGGGAAATCATTGTGAAAGGACTCTAAGTTGCCTGTGTATGGTCTGCTGTTGTATTGCAAATATAAAACAATTGATATTAGAGGAATGATAATGTTGATAATGAAATAATAATTTCTAAGTTTGAAATATTTTTAAAAACTTCTCTGCTAGCCAGAAGGTTGCAGGACAGGAATTGGATTCCTTAGGAATTGGGTTCCTTCATCATAGAATTAAAGGTGAAACTGCTTACAAATGGAGGGAATCATTGGGGAAGAACTGTAGCAGAAAGCAGAAACATACTTTCCAACAATGCATTTTAAATATTGTTGCTTTAGATGCAAAATGAGAATTTTCTTTTCTTTTTTAGAGGACAATAGAGAGTTATGTGGACAAACGCGTTGGAAGTACTTATGGACCTCCTGGAGGCAGAAAAATGACTATTTTTATTGATGATATCAATATGCCATTTATCAATGAATGGGGAGATCAGGTAAACTGTTTTTTAACATATACAGCTTATTTTCAAATTGTTGTGCTTTTTATATATATATACACATGGAAATCAGTGGACTTCCTAAATATTTTAATTAATTGTTAATTATTGGAAATGCTTTCTAATTATGATACACCGACCAAAAAAAGAAAAGAGAGCAAATTAGAGTTACTGAAGGGACATGTACAATAATGGTGCCATGTTTTACATAATCCCCACTTCCTCATTTTTGTAAGTCTAAATAAAAAGCATCCGTGAACTAAAGTAGCATATTATTACTTTCAAGATTGACACTAATTTGAAAACACTAGTAAAAAAACTTTCTGTGAAATGTAATTGTGATACTTTGGAGAAAGAAATAAAGGCTGTGAAAAATTCAAGGGTAACACACTGGCTTTTGATAAGCCCATCTACAATTTGTTTGTGTAGTATCTATATGCTCTTGGAGATCTGGCAAAAGTCTTTCACAGTTTCTTCCTGTAGTAGGTCTGAAGTACTTGAAGTCCAGGATGTTAGGTCTTCTGAAATATCTATTCTAATATAAAGACCAAATATGCTTACTATGACTTCTTAAAATTTGCTCAGACTAAATAACAACAGAGAACCCTGGGACCTCTGCACTTTTGAATGTTCAGGCTCTCTGCCTTCTGTGAAGCTCACAGTGTGTGTTAAGGCTGCTGATAGCATTGAGTGGGTTTGTTAACAGCATGATTAGTAGGTCTGGTTGTGAGAGTGGGCCCGGGCATGAATTTAAGTAGCAGTATGGATTTAGGTGGGTCTCTGTGGACTGAATAGTTCCTCTTTACTTTAGAAAGCTGGTTTTGTAAAATGGAGACCAAGTGTGAGTTTTTAGTATCTCTTAAGTGGAACCTGTGCCAGTTCTTTGGTTTGCATCATTTGCTCTCACTTGAGAGAACTGCAATTTTTCAAAAAAAATTGAAATTACTGTTGAATAACCCACAACACTAGCTACTTCGTCAACACAGTCTAGAACATGGGTGGCTGCGTTTGAGGAAAAGCTCTTACAGGCTCAGGCAGTTTCCAGAAAAGCAAGGATCTCCATTAGGGAAGGATCTCCACTAGGTCTTGCATTATGGCCCCAAGATATTGTCGAAATATTTTTTATGGGATGGTGGTTTGTAATCAGTACCCTCCTGCATATCATGTTGGTTTTGCTGAGGTATGTGGGCATATACGTAAGGCTTGCTGAATATTATTGGAGCAGTTGCTATGGGGGCTAACTCAGGTGCTGTAGAGTAGAATGTAGAGTGAATAACCTTTTCAAAATAAACATCTTCCTCTTTCAGAAAAGAATTAGTTGTTTTGCTTCAAAGGAGACCAAAATTGAACTGAAAAGCGTAGTTTGAACATCTGTAGCTGAATGTCCAGCAGCAAAATAAGGAACAGAAAAATTTTCCCCCCAGTACTTTGCCTTAACTTTTAGTTTCATTTTCTTGATATTATGTGATAGTACAGCCATGAAAGAGTTTTTCTGCCATTTAAAATTGCATAAACCAAGATCATCCATATGACTAAAGAAGGAAGTTTAATCTGGTTTTAGATTAAAGTGAAAATATTTCTCTATGGATTAATGGTAAAGTTACAAGACAAAATTAAATTATCATGGTATATTTTGTTTTTTCTTGCATGAATTTCTAATTTGTACAAGTTGCATAAACTTGCAGATAACAAACGAAATTGTCCGTCAGATGATGGAAATGAGAGGAATGTACAGCTTGGATAAACCTGGAGACTTCACCACAATTGTAGATGTACAAATAATAGCAGCAATGATCCATCCTGGAGGAGGCCGTAATGATATTCCCCAGCGTTTAAAAAGACAATTTAGTGTGTTCAATTGTACATTGCCATCCAACGCATCCATCGACAAAATATTTGGTACTTCTTTCTTCTGTTTTAGTATAATTTATTTTTTTCAATAATTGATTTAAAATGTATAAAAGTATACTTTCTCACTTTCATCGTGCAAATTCAGAGTACTTCCAATGAAAAAACTGAAGTTGTATTACAGCAAAAATAGTTCTATGGAAGAGAAATTAACCCTTTTAAATGCTTGCCTTTCTAATTTTGGACAAACAAATGTTGAGAAAGTAATGGCATTTCCTGGAAGACTATGAGCACTGTTATTACTCTGTAGGTTACCATTCTGCCTCTGCCCTGTCTGAAATGCACTCTGTTGCTAAATTTCTCGATTCTGTTAGCTCTGTCAATATGGTATATTGTGAAAAGCCAGCACTTACTGCCTGTTGTTACAATACCAGTTCAGTAAAGCCATAGACATCAAAGAAAAATCATTTAGCCTGTAATATAAAATTATGTTTTACCAATTAGTGTTTTAAATAAGTGCTAATATGTCTTGCTCACAATCTACCTTATTATATCCTTATTATATTGCATTTTACATTTTCAGGTGTTATTGCCTGTGGATATTTTCATTCTTGTAGAGAATTCCAGCCTGAAGTATGTGATCTGATGGAAAAATTGGTCTCAACAGGCAGAATATTGTGGCAGCGGACAAAGGTATAAATTACAGGAAAAGCTTTATCACAATCAGTCTGAACAGAGTGCCTATAGTGTAATTTAAGTGACTATTCTCTAAGAACATATCTGTAACAAAAACACGTGTACACCCCAAACCCAAACAAACAAATAAAAGGGAGAAAGATGTCTTGGAGATGAAACCTGGAAAATATCAGATTTCTGTATACAACATATGAATGGAAATATCAGTCCATTCGTTCCTATAATCAGTGTTACCCAAAGCTTTAATCACTACAACTAAGGAACACAGAGTGAAATTCTTTACAAATTATAATTTTTAACTTATAAAGCCAGAGCAACATATGAAACAATTGCATCTTATAAGAGTTGGTGTTCTACATTTAGTACTAGATTCTGCTTTCAAACAAATTAGATACTTTTGGTGACTTCTTGCAAAGAGTTTTCCCACATTATTATGTGTGAAAATTAGTTGGTTTTTTATTTTTATGTTTTATATGTGTTATTAATTATAAATTTATAATTTATATTATTCTTGAATCCTTCTAAATATTACTGATTTTTATTATCTACAATATTTTTCTTTAGATAAAGATGCTGCCTACACCATCTAAATTCCACTATATCTTCAACCTCCGAGACCTTTCTAGAATTTGGCAAGGAATGTTAACTATAAAGGCAGAAGAATGCAACAACAGCACTGTCCTTCTAAGGCTTTTTAAACATGAATGTACCAGAGTAATTGCTGACAGGTATAATAAGTATAGCATTTTATATCTAGTAGATTTAGCCATTCACTTCATATATGCTCATATATCCATACAACTTCTGAATATGATAAACCTTATTAGGTCAGTGTGAAAAATTTTGTCTTATTTTACATGAAGTTTGCACTAGGGTATTATCCCAATAAATACCATGCTATATTTTGATAGATTAACCAAGTAATTGGTGGACAACATCCAAATATGCACATATTGTATGTTATAACCTACTTTTTTTTTGTGCTTTGGCTACACTCAGCAAGTTACACTGCAAAAAAGAAAATTGTATTGTGTCCTAAATTTATACGCAAAGAATATTATAAAATTGCTTTGATCTCCTCACAGGAAAAAACCCCAAACAAACCAGGATTGCATGCCTGTGGCTAAAAACTGGCCTGTCTCCTCTAAATCTCTGTCAAAATATTAATAAAACAGATACAGCTATGATCTCTATGTGTTAGAGATCAATATTATTTTTCTATTTATAGTGTCTGATTTTCTTGTGCAATTCTAAGTAGCACTATAGCTGTCACTAAAAACTTGACATATACCTACTACTACTGTGAATTATTATAATTTATATATTTTTTTTATTCTGATGTCCTGACAAAGGACCTTTGTAATTTTTATTAAATTAATGTTTTACAATTAAAGCATTAAAATTAAATTTTACTCTCAAAAATATGTATTCTTATTTTCTTACCCTTCATTTATTTTATAAAGCTATCACAAAATGAAAGAACTGAGAAATATTTTACCACGGACACAAGAGGGCATATTATAGTGCTTTTGCTTTTAATTAGACCTAAAGTTTTGAATTGGAAAGTAATTAGGAGTTACCTGCCATGACCAGAATTTTTTCAATATTCAACATAACTGCAAAAGATTAAAATGGAATTTCTCTGCTTTAAGATGCTGACTACATAAATACATTCTATTGTAGATGATTTAGCATGGTAGCAGGCAAGATGAATACATAACAATTGTGTTATATTCAAGCAGAGTCAGGCTTAATTGTATTATTCTAGTAACTTTTCAACATAATGGCAAGAGCAAAGGTATAAAAGCATTATAAGCAGTTCCATCTCTGGTTTTGAAATATAAGAGGGACAAAGGGAAATCCTCTTAAATATATATTGGTATGTGGACCTTAGCATCTACTCAGTGGAAACAGAAAAAACCCGATATATATGAAACTTAGTGTTGAATTGCACACTGCCAAAACTTGTGGATGAAACAATTGCCCTCCATTTCATTTAAATGTTACAAGCAATTCCAAACAAAACATAGACCATTGTCAAAAAGTTTTGTTTACCATCCCTACCTGTATCTTCTAGAATCCCTCATTTTCTTGCATGAGAGTTCTGAATCACTGACAAAGGCCGTCTCATTTTTCCCCAGAAAGCGCATTAGCAAACTTGAATTAAGAGCTGAGGAAGATTTCTATTATGACCAGTTTCAATATCCCAAGAAGAACTCTAATCCTGCTCACTATCTCCTCTCTTCTAAGATACATATGCTAAGTTCAGAAAATGTAGTCAGGAAATCTAGAAGGAAATCTTATTCATCAGTTTTCAAGAACACAAAAATGAAGGCCAGACTTTTCTACTGACTTTAATAGTTATTATTATTGTAACCAGAGAAAGCCTACTTAGTGTAAATCCAACACAAAGTCTTAAGAGTACTGATATTTCTAACTGCCTGAACTATCATGTATTATACAAACTTTCACATTGGCTGATATATATATACATACACATATGCATTTATATGTACCACAGAGTGCTGTTGATATAAAAAGGGGAAAAATGTTTAATTTTAATTTAAAGTTAGGATCAGACCCACTGACGCAGTATACAGTGTATTATTTTCTGATTTCAAGTTAGGAGTAGTATCATTGACATTTACTGAAACGGTCTTTTATTTCTATTATTTGTTGTGGGGACTTTAAACATGCATGGAAGATATGTATCTGCACAGATATGTTATATACTAGAAAGAGGGTGAGAGAGAGTGTAGTCATGCAGGCCCTTCCTGCACTCAGCTTTTAGGTTTCGTAGTGGTTAGTATTATAATGTCATCATGAAACCCCTCTAACAAGAATGAAACTTATAATGTATATCTAGGCTGTCTCTGCACTATAGTTCTTCAGTTCTTATTTGAAAACCCAGAGCACTGAGCTTTTTCATGTTTATTCTATTTTCCTCTCAGTGGTATCACTGAAAAGAAAAAGAAGTCAATAAATGAAAGTTGGGGTTTTTTGTACTTTGACATTCACAGTTGGAATTCACTTTTTCTGGGGTCTATGTGGCTCTTGCCTTTTATGTTTGTCAGTAACTACCAAGTAGCATTCTTGGTTGCTTCTCAGATAATCACAGCAACAGACTACTTTGACAGAGCAGTCAAAGATCTGATCTGTATTAAAATCAGATTGAATCTACCAAGGGAAGCAAATAAAGTTGTTTAAACTATGACATGCAGTCACTAGTATCTGTTTGCAGACTTTGTTTTATTACTCCCTCCAACCCCAACGTATATTCCCCTCTGTAATTTATGGGTTTTGGTGTAAGGGAGGTTGAGAATAGAATCAGGTTGTACTGACATATATTTATCTTCCTTTCACTATTCCGTGTCTCATTGCAGTTTCATAGGCAATGCTATAATAACATAATTTATGCTATTCTACTGCATGTTAAGATGATAAGGGTCACTTAGCAATGGTTTTTTGGGAGAGAATTCACCCTTTTTCATTCTGTCTCATCTGAAAAATTAAATGGTCTGTCATTGCCTAGTTCCTAGGTGAAAGTTGGAAGTAAAATTATTTTTTTTGTTTTATGTTTTATGTGACTGACATACTTTAGAGTATGGAAGCATTTGATTTCTGTGAATGTTACCTAATCCATTTCTGTGACTATTGTCTATTATATATTGTCTAATATTTATTTTTCCTTGAAATGTTGTGTTGGTTTTCTTTAGTATTTAATTACCTGTTTTCTCCCTACATAACTTGAAATTTTTTTTTAAAGTTGTAATAATTTATGATTTTTAGATTTAATACTCCTGAAGATACAGCCTGGTTTGATAAAACTATTGCTAAAACAATGGAGGAATATGTGGATGCAGATTTAACCGAAGTTCTTGAAGCTGAACCATATTTTGTAGACTTTTTACGGGACGAGCCTGAAGCTACTGGTGAGGAACCAGAAGATGCTGAGCTTCAAGCACCAAAGGTTTATGAAGAGGTATTTAATTTTACACATAAAATACTAGGCACTGAAATTTTCCTTTAATTTATGTTATGTTGCTGACATCTTATAATTTTTGTTGAATACCTATCACATTTTTTGTGAAAATATATCTAGATTTTTCTGGTTAGTATGCAATAAATTATTTTAGTGATGTTAGAGTTAGTAATGCCATATAAGTGTGTTTTATTCATTCCTATTCTCTGTGCTTCTTTTTTTTTTCACCATTAGCAAAACATTTCTGCTTAAACACAATTACAATCTTTACAGTGAATTAGCAAGATAATATCATTACACTGGCCAATGTATAAACTGAAGTTTGTGTAAAAATAGTACAGTTTTAAAATTGTGAAGGGTCATACTAGTGTTGTTACTGATTTTGGTTTTTTGTTTGTTTTCAGGTTCCAAGCTTTGAATTTCTTTGTCAAAAATTGCGGGCGTATCAGGGACAATACAATGAAAATATTAGAGGATCATTTCTTGACTTGGTGTTTTTCAAGGATGCAATGACCCATCTTGTAAAGGTTTTGTATTGTTACTTTTTTATTAGTTTAAATATCGCAACAGTGTCCTGATTTAAGCAAGCTATGCTTAGAGGGCACATTCTGGAAAGCTACTCTTATCCCCAAACCTTCTTGCCATTTTTTGCCTAGTCATTTTCAAGAATTAGGAAAGAGCTACAATCATTTACCTGTATACATGTTTTATAATAAATTCCTTCTTTAATATATTTGTTGAACCTTCCACGTATTCAGAGGTATGAAGATTTTCCTTGATAGGAAAGGTGAGCTCATAAAGACTTTCATTTATATTTTGTATATGGAATGATTTTTAATAATTTAGAATTCAGACAACAGTTCAAAGGTTCACCTGACAGGTGACCAAAACAACATGAGTTAGAATCTGACTGGGTGGGAGGCATGAAAAGAAATATAAATCAAGGCTGCAGTAGAATCAGTGTGTAGGGTAGAATTTAGGGTAGAGTATGGTTCTCAATTTACAATCATTTGTACCCCTATGCAGAAAGGAATATATAAGAAAGAAATTCATCTGAAGTCAGAATCTAATTCATGGGGGAAAATAAAGACAAAGTATGAGATTTGTTTGAAGCACTGTGTCTCAGGTTTAAGAAGTTGTGTTAGTTATCTCAGGAATTAGTTTGGATGATCTGTTTACTGAAAGACATTTAAAAGTTGCTCTGAAACAAAACCAGATGGAGATGTTTTGTTCTTTTCTAGCTGACCTCAAAGGAAGTAGATGAGTGTTTGTTTTGCATTTAAACAGAAGTAAATGATTTTCTTTTTAAATATAGTTCATGTGATGCTAGGTGAATTTCAGAAGACCTTGGAAGTCTCTGATGCAGTTAGTGAGAGCAGGGTTTCTTTGTGCTAAAGTGACAATAAATTTAGTCACCCACATAATTTCATTTTGAGACTTCTTTAATATAGTTATCTGGATAGGCTTAGAGGAAACTGTGCATTAAGCCAAAATTTCTTAGAAGGAAAAAATTATTATAGTTCAAAGGCTCGATGTAGATGCCAATCTTTTGCATTTCATGCATAATTTACATGAGGACCAAAGCATAATGAAGAATCTGAAAAGTAATAGTGCACTAACATATAATAAAACTAAAGAAGATATGATGTATATAGAGGACATGTGTGAAAAAGCAGTAAGACAGTAAATTTTTAATCCAACTTTTGTATCAGAGAGACTTGGTAAGAAAACTATCACAAAGGAAATGTTGCAGGTAGATAAAATAGAAGGTAATACTAAAGGATAGTTTAACTCTGTCCAAGTCTTTCAGATTCCTAAAATTAGGAATGTATTATGTTTGTTCTTCTAGCTAAAGTTTTTTGTTGATATTTCTAAATACATTCAGGAAGATGCCTTCAACATAAAATGGAGCTCTAAATGTATTTATGTATTTAAATCCTATGTGTAGCTGATCATAACTATCCTATATTCTTATATGCATCTTCTTCATTAGTTACACAAAATTCCTAAAGAATTTACAAATATTCTTTTGAGAGGAAAAATTTTCTGCAAGTATCCTTTTAATAATCTTTACATTGTAATATGGGAAATTAAATGTAAAGCATAATAGATTTTTAATTCTACTAATTAATATTTAAATTTAAAATTATTAGCGATATTTTCTTTCATTGTTTCCTATATAGATTTCCCGGATTATCCGAACAGCATATGGAAATGCTTTACTTGTTGGAGTTGGTGGTTCTGGAAAACAAAGTCTTGCAAAGTTGGCCTCCTTCATTGCTGGCTATAAAATATTTCAGATCACTTTAACCAGGTAGGAAATGCAAGAAATATATAAATCACATTTATGGTATTGTGGAGGGGTTTGGGGGGGGCGTTTTGGTGTTTTGGTTTTTTTATTCCCAATAAATTCTTGTCTGATTTGTATACAACATTGGATTTAGTCTGACTTGAAAAGGGTGGACAATGTGTTAGCTATTCCTGTGCCAAAATATGTATTTTTACAGAAGATGTTTGCATTATCATTTATAAAATACTATATTCCAAAAAACAGCAGTATTATGAGTTGTTTTTAATTGAGAGGTAATATTCCTTATTGCTCCTAGATCCTATAATGTTACCAATCTGGCAGATGATCTAAAATTGTTGTATAGAACAGCTGGACTAGATGGACAAGGCATCACTTTTATTTTCACTGATAATGAAATAAAAGAGGAGTCATTTTTGGAATATGTAAATAATCTGCTGTCTTCAGGCGAGGTAAGAGTCTCAACTTGACAGGCAATGTACTTTGGAAGCAGGAAACTGTAAAATTTGTTCTCACTAGCTTACTTATTTTGGTAATAAGCTGTAGACTCGAGAATGATTAAAATATTTCAACTTCTAAAACAGGGAGTACTCTGGGTATATATTCCCTTTATCTCTATTTCAATGTAAGCCAGGACAATATAAAAGTACATGATGAATGATGATTCGGTTGCCTGTCAAGATCTATACTCTTCCAGAGTTAGACTTCCTAATTTTAATTGAGTTACGTAAGTCTAAATCAAGGAAGAATTTGGTTTTTAGTCTAAATTGTGTATGTGCAGAGAGAGATATACACATATAAACAGAAAAATATTTATAAGTTCTATAATAATTACATCCATGCAATTAATTTTATCAATTTTTATTTTATAAAAAGATTTCTAATTTATTTCCTCGGGATGAATTGGATGAAATCACCCAAGCATTAATAGCCGTGATGAAAAAAGAGATGCCTCGGCATCCTCCTACCTTTGATAATCTTTATGAATATTTTTTAACTCGAGCAAAGAGGAATTTGCATGTTGTCCTCTGCTTTTCTCCAGTAAGTTTTTTCTTTGTATTTCTTTTCCTTACTTCCATTATTAAACTGTCCCATATGGTGTGAGAGGATTAGTCAAGTTTTATATTTTTAAGGAAGTTTTAAGATGCATAATAAGATTACCGAAGTCCAGTTGTAATTGCTGAGATAATAAAAATAATAGTAAAGTTGTCAGAACTTAACATCAAAATAGTTAAAAATTAAATAATTCCTTATGCATTCAAGTATTATTATTTTATTTCCCTGCAATATTCTTTCTTAATACATATCAATGAATGTATCTTTTTGAAATCCTTGCTTGTTACTTGAAAACAATATTTTGTTGGAAATTAAAATGAAGTATTTGACATTTCAAAATATTAAAACATATACATTTGTCATGAACTTCTTTCTTCAAATTTCAGAAAATATTGAATGTTGAAAATGTAGCAAAATACCATTAGAAAAGAAAAAAAAATTCATGGTGTTTTAAGCAGAAAATAGTCGAAAAAATATACTACTTAGTTGTTTGTACAAATTAAACAGTTTGATTGACCTTAGATTAAGAATGGTATTGTAAATTAACAGTGATACTCTCTTCAGGTTGGTGAGAAGTTCCGTGCACGTTCTTTGAAATTTCCTGGTCTGATATCAGGGTGCACCATGGATTGGTTCAGTCGATGGCCCAAGGAAGCTCTTGTAGCTGTATCCAGTTATTTTCTTTCAGAATTTAATATAGTCTGCTCTCCATCAGTTAGAACGGAAATAGTGGAAACCATGGGTGTCTTTCATGATATAGTTTCAGAAAGCTGTGAGAATTATTTCCAAAGGTAATATTTTCTACAAATGCAATAATTAATCCCAAATATGTTGCTCATGATAGTGTTTTTTGAACTCATTGTGTTATATGTATCTGTAAGTGAATTTTAAGACTAATAAAAATTTAATGTGTTATATCAATATATCCTAAGGACATGAAAAAGAATTATTATGTTGCAAAGTCTTTATCTTCATTCCCACTATCCAACAATCTTTAATATTGCTTATGTGGATAAAAACAATGTAATTGGTAGTAAGGATTTGCATTATGAAGAAGTTTTTGAATGAACTGAGACTTGATTTATATAATTTCCTCTTCCATTGGAATTAATCATATGTACATATCAAAAAAAAGTGCGAAGTTGACGTTGGCAATATTCTTTGGTTTAGGTATCGACGAAGAGCTTATGTAACACCTAAATCTTATCTCTCTTTTGTCAATGGCTACAAAGAAGTTTATACTGAAAAGTTAGAGAGTATTAGTGAACAGGCTGAACGCATGCAAACTGGTAAGCGTATATTTCCATGTATGATCTCAAATGATCTATTTTCACATTATGTAAATTTTCCTCTAGGGGTCTCTTGCCAGTTTCTGAAATCAGGACTTATTATCAGTCCTCTTTGAGATAGGGTAAAAGTCTGAGAACCTTGAAGATTTCAGATGGTGGGTTTCATTTTGGGTTTTTTGTATTCTTTCTACAGTTTTTCTATTTCCAAAAATAACGCAAAAGTAGTAATCTAAGTAGCTTCAGCACTGTCAACAAAATGTCATGTAGTTTTTAGTAGCCTCTGACATGTCATCACAAGTTTCCTATGTGGTCTTCAAAACAAAATGATCGTGTGCATGTGAACATGTACATGTATATGTTCTACTGCAGCATCTGTATATCACTGATGCTTAGAAAACCATGTCTCAGCTTATAGGCAATACTCTTGCCAGTTAAAAAATATTCTAATTAGCTTCACTTGCACAGATAAAATGTATTACAAAAGAACAAAACCACTGGTCATCACTGACTACAAATGTGCTCCACTGTTAACTGCATCCTAAGGAATATTCTCAAAAAATTTACTGTAAATTATTTAGCTACCATCTCACACATCCATCTTTTAATCCTTAGTCTTCTTCATCTAATGTCCAAAAAAGAATTCGAAGGTTAAAAATATCAGCCTTGACAGTTGTTTCAGTTTGTTAAAATATCCTGATATGGGATTTCAATTTAACGCTATTAAGCTCAGCTGAGATAGTGTCGCTCTTTTCATCTCCTTGTTGAAATGTTTGTCCTGTATGTAAAGATGTCTGGGCCAATTCAAGTTTCTTGTAAAATGGGAAAATTCTAAGAAATATCTCAATCAATACTTATTTCTAGAAAAGTGTCAGGTGTGCCCTGGGCAGCTGCTGCAAATGATCCATTTATTAACAGTCCATCAGAAATAGCATAGAGGGTGTAGAATACACAGTTTTTGTTATACCCACATAGTGATAAACTGGTCCTGGCCCCTGTAACTAGGACACATATCCTATGAAGAGCAGCTGAGGAGCTGGGGTTATTGAGTCTGGAGAAAAGGAGACTTAAGGTGGCCCTCATTTCTCTCTACAGCTACTCAAAAGGAGACTGCAGTGAGGTGGGGTTTGGTCTCTTCTGCCATGTGTCAAGTAAAAGTATGAAAGGAAATGGCCATAAGCTGTGGCAGGAGAGATTCAGATTAGAAATTAGAAAATATTTTTTCACTGAAAGAGTGGTTAGGCATTAGAATAAGTTGCCCAGGGAGGTGATGGATTCACTGTCTTTGGAAGTGTTCAAGAGGACACGACAGTTGGGAACATGGTTTAGGGGTGATTATGGTGGTGCTGGGTTGGCAGTTGAACAAGATGATATTGAAGGTCTCTTCCAACCTTGATGATTCTGTGATTCTGAAGAATTGCAGTAGCCTAATCATGAGGCAGCTGTTTCAGAAGAACAAGAGATATACTGGAAGAGACTGCATGTGTGTGTGAAATGCGGTAGCAGAAAATTGGTGAGCCATCACAGAAAAACAGTGCACATCAAAAGTGTAAATGCAAGTGTGTGCTGACTCAAGCCCTTAGGGAGAGAGGGCAATAAGGGGAATTGCTTCCAGGCAACTTGTATGACTTAAAGATTCAGTGATAAAGAAAAGGGTGAGGAGAAGTTTCAGCATGCAATGTGGAGCTCAGGAATAGCCAAAATATCTTTGCACAAGTCTGTGAGCAAGAGAGAAGAGAAAAAAAGAATCTATGAATGTATGGGAAAGATTGAATATATAATAATTATAGAGGGACCAAACTCATCTCTTTCTGAATGCTCCCAGACACATGGTGTGATTCTTGGGGTGTCCTGTGCAGGGCCAGGAGTTGGACTCAATTCTATGAACTGTTAGGCTGAGTGGCCTCTATGGATGGTTTCTTCAGCACATATAAGAGCTATGATGAGACTGGCCCTAAGCACATATGTGCTTTTCTACACTCTCTGTCACTAGGAGAGGGTAAAATCAATATTCAGGAGCTGGAGATCATAATCTTGCTGTGATCTTTGGGTCCACTTTTGACTTCACTTCTTCCTACATCTTTCTAGAATGAACTGCCTATTAGAAGGCAGTCATGGGTCCTTATGTCATTTCTTCATTCAATGACACAAATGAAGTATCATTTGGATTTTCTGATTGCCCCGTGACTTTATGACACAACATATCCTTGACATAGCCCCCTCTTTTTTTTTTTTTAAAGAAGTCTATATGAGCATAAGCATATTTTATTGCAGGTAATATCCCAGCTATAAAATTTTGGGTACTGTTTATAGCTATAGCAAACTAAAACTAAGTAGTATGGATTTCTCCTTTAGAGAATTAAGGTTGTTTATAATAATTTTGTGCCTGTGAAAAAATTTATATCCATAGGACATAAATAGACACAATATAAAATATAATCACAATCATGATAATATGACAGCTTACACAGACTTTCTCTCCTTTATATAAATTAAATGAGACATAAATTTAAATTTGCATAAAGTTAAATGAGAACACAAGGTACAAGGCATGTGAGATCTGGAGCTAGATTGTATTATCTAACTAGGAAAAAAAGATATTTCAATTTTTCTGAATTTTGTCTTTTTCTTAATAGGTCTTTCCAAGCTAATGGAGGCCAGTGAATCTGTTGCTAAACTCTCTAAGGAGTTGGCTGTTAAGGAGAAGGAACTGGCTGTGACATCTGCTAAGGCAGATAAAGTAAGTACTTGAGTGTTAAGTAGTATCAGAACATAGAGTGGGGTAAAATGCTACTGCAGAATTTTCTCATAATTTGCACAATCCAAAAAATTTGTCTTGTTGTCTAAAATGAGGCTTCAGTCTTCTCTCTATGGCTTCAGTCCTCTCTCTGTAGCCTGTTGATTCAGCATTTGCTTCTGAAAGTGAGGCACTTTAAGACTGCCTCACCTCACTCAACCAACAGAGATTGAGTGCTTTCCTTGTTCTTCTACCATTTCTTACCCACTCATATAAGTATCATGTTCCCTTTTTTTCCATGGCTTTTTTTTGTGTGTGCGTGTGCTTGATTAACATTTGTTAAATTTGGGGTTATATGTGCACTTACTAGCAGATAAGAAGTTAACATGACAATGGCCTTTACTATTTCAAAATTTCTTAGAAAAATGTTCATCACACTTCAGTTTCAGATTTTATCTTTTCCATTAACAAGGTATCCGTGTGTTCGTGGGATTTGTGGTCTGGTAGAAATCTGGTTGCCAAAATTACTCTTTGGAAAGGTGTGCTAGGGAATGGATTAATATAGACCTTCTGTTTTCTGGAAGATACCATAATGCTATGATGGTACATATTTAATATAGAGAGCAAACTTTTGGCTGGTGATTGCTAAGGGACTGCCTGCATTCCTCAAGGCCTTTAATCTTGTGAGAGAAATATATAATAGAAAGGGATGAAATTAAACTTCTCACATTTAATTTTTATTCCATAGTCATATGATACCGTATATAGTTAGCTGTAGTTAGTTAGGGTTAGCTTTATATTTTTAGTAGCTGTTATATACCTGTTTTATCTTGTGTCTGATAATCACTTGTTCTACCATTTTGATTTATGCATTTTTTGTCTTTATTATCAATTACAGGTACTGGAAGAAGTCAAAGAAAGTGCTGAAGCTGCATCTAAAATAAAACAGGAAGTCCAGGGTGTGAAAGATAAAGCACAAAAAATCGTAGATGCAATTGATTTGGAAAAACAGGAAGCAGAGAAAAAATTGGAGGCAGCTAAACCAGCATTAGAAGCAGCAGAAGAAGCACTGAAAGTGAATAAGTCTTACATTGTTATTAGTATAGTACTATTTGCATCACCAGTGAAAGGCTGGAGCCACCAACATAGATTTGTCACTTGGTTTTGACTGCTGTCATCAGCTCTTCACTGTTGGTGGACATGTCTCTCAGGAATATTTATGGCACTCACATTTTACCTTAAACACATAGAAACTATTTTGTATTATTTTTTGCTTCCACCCTAATAATTGATCATTATGAAGGTGTAAATCTTTCCAAAAGCTACAGATGCCTTTAGAGTATCTGTTACTCTGAATTCAAGAGAATACTCCTTGTGCTAACAGAATGTTTTTAATTTACACTTAAGTAGTTTTACCTGTCTTTTAAGACAATTAAAAGGCTGTCTCTTCACGAAAAAAACACATTTTATTTTGAGAGAAACAGGAAACAAGGGGTATTCAGGATCAGAATCAGGGTTCAGAAACTTGGAGGCATTGCTGTAGTACATAATTTCATTATTCTGCCCTGAAAAGTTAAACAGTACAGAACTCTGGAATCAGAAATCAATGATGTATTATATCCTTAAGGCCTTCTGTTCCAGTTACCAGAATTTATGTGACAGAAATGATTGAGTGGAAAAAGCAAAAAAAAGGAGCAATGTTTGCTCTTACATTGTCATTTAGATAATGAGATGAATGAAACTTCCAAAAATGGTTGCAAAGTTCACTTATAAAATGTGTGGACTTATAGAATGGTTTCTTCTGTAATGTGTCTGTAACTACTCCTTCTAGACAGGTAGTGCTATCCCTGTATTTTTATACACAAATTAATATATTATTTTTTATTTTTTTTAATAATTTATTAATTTTGTAATGGTTAAACTAAGCAAAGTGTGACAGTGATGCTTCTAGGAAATTAAGTTAAAAATGGTATCTCATACTTATAATAATTTAAAACTCAACACAAATAACCAAATCCATCTCAGAATAAATGATAATATCACTCAAAAATCTGAAATACTATTTTATCAAGGAAACTGATTTTACAATGTACTTTTCTTCAAAAACTTAGACTGATGAGTTAAGTTAATGTTGCTGTATGTAAATTTTATTTTTGAGTGATGTCTTCAGTACTGGGAAGATAATCTTGTCTAATATTCATTACAATTATTAAAGTTTCATGAACTTATGAAGTTTGTTAAACTAAGCCAAGTTTCTTGCTTTTTTTGGTATGTACTTAGTACAAATTTACTTCAGAGAAAAGCATTGCAAACAAACATTAAAATCAAGATATTGAATAGGAAAACAGAATAATGGTATTGATGAAGTATTCTGCTACATCTTTCTTCAAATAGACTATCAAGCCAGAGGATATTGCTACTGTTAGAAAACTTGCAAAACCTCCTCACCTGATTATGAGGATCATGGACTGTTGTCTGCTACTATTCCAAAAGAAACTGGATGCAGTCACCCTGGATCCAGAAAAGCCTTGCTGCAAGCCATCGTGGGCGGAATCATTAAAAGTAAGTAGAGTTTTCAAACGGTGTTTCTTAAACATCAGAAATAGAATTTGCATATCAGAGAACTTACGCTGTTTACCGAAAACACGACAGAATTTTGTAAAAAGGCAAACATATAGTTTTAAGATGGACATAGATAGTGTATAGATGAAGTTTATCTGGTAGAAATAGCAGGTGAATTGCTTGGAGACTTTTGCAGTAGGAGCTTTAGAGTTTCTTTGCCCTGTTCCTAGCACATGGCCTGATAGCAAATAAAGAAATCAAACCAGTCATGCTAACCATACATAAGCTAAAGACATTCTGGAAAAGCCCTCTTTGAGAACTTGTATCTTCACATTTAAAGTCTTTTCTGAGCCATTCAAGCTCCTTGTTTGTTTGAAAGATTAATTAAATGACTAAGAGATAGTAGCTTTTCCCATTCTGTGTTTCAATATTCCTGGCCCAAATTCCTTGGTCAGCCAGCCATTTTTTCCTCCCAGACTTTGATCTTCTCTCAGGATACACCTTGATTTCCATGGCTTCTCTTACCATTCTTTAAATTCTGTTCTCTATGTCTATTAGTGTATTAATATGTCAATATTATTACCTTGATATTTTTTCATGCAAATGATGAAAAATTATGTATATTGGATACAAATAGTGCTCTTGCTTTTTATTTATGCTTTTACAGTAACTAAGAAATCATCAAAACCTTTTGTTTTCCACTGACATAATAAAATGGGTTAAGCAGTTTTTCCATTAATTGTCTTTAAAATACTTAAACACTCATTAGAAGAAGTTAAACCCAATGATTTCACTTTTCAGAATTTAAATCACATTTCCAAATGCATAAGCAGTTTTTTGCATTCTTCAGGTAAGTTGCAAATATATCTCTGAGGCTTTATTTTGATTCTTTTTTTTTAATTACATGGTGTTTCTTAAATGTTTTTAAAATGTCAACACAGGAATATAGAAGATGGAAAGTACATCAATAACTTTCCAACCTAGTTACTGGAGTGTACCTGCTTAAAACTCCAAAATAATCAAAGATGTGTGGGAGGATTTACAACTGACTAACACAGCTGTAATATTTACTATATGAATTACCTTTGCTTACAGAAGAATTTTGGGAACACTTTTTAAAATAGTCATCTGTAAACAAGGTTTTGAATGTAAAATGTTTAAATAACTCATAAATATGTTGGGTTTTGCAGCTTATGAGTGGCCCATTCTTGAGCAATCTACAGAACTTTGCTAGGGATACAATCAATGATGAGACAGTAGAATTAGTCCAGCCTTACTTTGAAATGGAAGACTATACACTGATGAATGCTAAAAAGGTGTGTGGCAATGTGGCAGGACTCCTCTCTTGGACACAAGCCATGGTGGTATTTTATGGTGTTAACAGAGAAGTCTTGCCTCTTAAGGTAATACAACATCTCTTGCTTTGTGTTTGCTTACCACGTAATTTAGTATAGTTTAATTTAATAGGATTCTACAAATATAGATATAGATAATTTTATTCAGACATAATAGCCTGTGATGTTAGTGGCTAAAGATGATAAGAGCAGAAAAAAATGTATTCTCTTCTTGATTCTAGGCAGAATGCAGAACAAAAAATTAGCCTAGATTAAATTTATGTGCTCTGGTTTACTGTGTATAGGAAAGGTGTTTACAGTCTTTGTTTTTATAATGTTATAATTACTTTATAATTGTTTTCAAAAGGTTGTACCAGGATCTTCATTCCTTCTCTAAAGAGCCCTGCAAACAGAGCTTTGCAGTTATTTTACCTTCTTTGCTTTCACACAGTAACTTAAATGCAGTGGAGGACTGATATCTTGCCCAAACATTGGCTTTCTGAAGAGATTCAGAGCTCACATCAATAAAGGAGCTATGTTGCAATAATAGGAAGCAAATCGAGTAAAACATTTTTAAGAGTAAATTTTACTTTATTGTGGGTGTTCTTTTTCATGTTTATGAAACTCAAAGGCAGTGATTTTTGGTTCTAAACAAAGATTTTCCCCTAAATGTAGCACACTTTAAAAAAAAAAAGAGCAAAGCCTAAGTTGATTCCAAACATTTTGCACATTTTTGTCTCTGGTAGAAGAGTTATTTACAGAAGCAACAATAATACAGATGAATGATTCAAAAATAATTTCATTAATTTCTTGCATTTACTGTAAATATGACTTTAGGAGCAACGGGAAGATTCACTGTTTTAGGACTATTGTTTTATAGTGGTTCAAAGCAATATTGTTACATGATAAAGGACCAATCTCCTATTGTGATTGCTGGTCACTACAGAATGTACAAATAAAAAAGAAAATAAAACATAGAGTCAAGTAAGAAGACTGAGTGATTGTTCCTCTAGTCTAATCAATATATACAGATCTGAAACTTTGCCTTCTTAACCAGCTTCTTGAAATGTAAATTTTTCTAAAGGAATGTTGACAATATATAGTAGGAACTCTATTACTATTTAACAAAAAATCTTATCTGCAGTCCATATGTGATATAGTTTTCAGATTAAATGTTTTTGATATTTATATAAAAGTTACTTTGACATATTATTGTCTTATTATTACCAGCTAAGCAGGCTTAAATAGTTCATTGATTTATATTCACATCTTATATGATTGTTGTTTTAATATTTCTTCTCTTTGCAGGCTAATCTGGCAAAACAGGAAGGTCGCCTGAAAGTAGCTAATGCAGAAAAAGATAAGGCTCAGGCGGAATTAGATGAAAAGCAAGCTGAACTGGATAAAGTGCAGGCAAAGTTTGACGCAGCAATGAAGGAGAAAATGGTGAGATAAAAGTATTTTAGTCTTATGAAAAATACTTACATACAATACTGTCAGGATTTGCTGCAAACACACATTCACCAGCTACCTTGAATAGCATGGATGAGATTCAGGTATAAAAGTAAGAGATTTAAATCTATATTCTCTCCTATTCCCTTATTTCGGTGAATAGGAGCATGATACACAATAGATGCCCTTAAGAGTTCTCATGAATGAGTTTTAAATAAATAAAATAGCAATAATAAATATAAGAAGATGAAAAAATATAAAGTAACTCTAAAGTTTTGCATTTTATGATTAATTTATGTAGGACATTTTTTCAATTTTAGGACTTGGAGAATGATGCAGAAGCATGCAAAAGAAAGATGCAAGCAGCCTCTGCGCTTATAGATGGACTGAGTGGAGAGAAAGTTAGGTGGACTCAGCAAAGCAAGGAATTTAAGGCTCAGATTAAAAGGTATCAAATTCATTACAGAAAAAAAAAGAAAATACATGTAAAAATTGAAGTGCTAGTAAGCAATTTAGTAGCTTTAATGGTCGTACATAATTTTCTTCCTGGAAATCGTAATATAGCAACACAATCAAATGAACTATCCTGAAATCTGAATTTTCCTCCCATAAGTGAATACATGAGTGCTGAGTGCTTGTATTTCAGTTAAGAACAATACCTCTGATTTTGGAATTTACTTCCAAAGAGATTATTACTAGTGCTGTTATGTGCCTGTATAACAGCTGCTTCTTCAGCCCCCTAATACTGCACGTCATTCCAATGTCACTGGGGAAGTAAAACCTTCAGATAGGCTCAGCTTCTGTAGAACACTTATATCACCAAAAATTTCCTGTGGGGAAACTGGGCATTTCTGGTGAGGTCTACTTGTTTTAATAGAACTAGTTTTGTATCCTCGATAAATATTTTATTGCATATATATTGCATATATATTGTATATATGCATATATTGTATATATTTTTAAGAAATAAACAGTTTTCTTGCTTCAGTTATGAGAGAAGAAATAGTTGTCATCAGGGTTTTATTGTTTTGTGGTGTTTTCATATGATACCACTCTTAAGTTTTGCCACAAAAATACTTCGCAAACACAAAGAAACTGTTTGTTTGAAATCTTCTTATATTACAAAAGCTGGTTGTCTAAATCAATAGGAATTGAATTTGTAAATCACCTTTTAATTATGATTTTGTTCCTTTTCTAGACTTGTGGGAGATATACTGCTCTGCACAGGCTTTCTTTCATACTGTGGACCTTTTAATCAAGACTTCAGGAATCTTTTGCTTAAAGATTTATGGGAAGCAGAGTTGAAAGCTCATAAAATCCCCTTTTCTGAAGATTTGAACCTCATTTCTATGTTGGTAGATCAACCAACAGTAAGTTCTTGGTGCTTGGAGGGTTGAATTTCTATTAGCATATTCTGTAAGTGTTAGCAGAAATTATGCTTGCTTTGAGCAGAACTATAATCCCCAATATTCTCAATATTGCTGTGCTATGTAGTTCCAAATGCTCTTGGCAATTTTCACTAAACATTGGAGTGTTGAGCAATGGGTTAGATAGGTAAGAAAGTTATAAATAAGTGACGAATAAAATTAGACCATTCCCAGTAAGCACATTTTTGAGTACCTTATTTTGAGAGCCCATCACCACAGTTATACATATCTTGTTGTGGTTTAAGCCCAATCAGCATCTAAGTACCACTGGAAAATAAAATTGGAAAAAAAAGATAAACTTCTTGGGCTGAGATAAGATCAATTTAATAATTGAAAAAATATTTATCAATAATAATGTTGATACTACTACTAATAATAATAATGCAACCCAAGAGGAACAAGTGATGCACAGTAGAATTTCTCACCACCTGCTGACCAACACCCAGCCCATCCTCAAACCACAGTCAAGCCTCTTTCGGGTAATTCTCTCACTGAGCATGGCATTCTATGGCCTGTTTGGGTCAGCTGTCCTGGCCATGCTCCCTCCCAGTTTTTTGTGCACCTCCTTGCTAGTAAAACATGAGACACTGAAAAGTCCTTGACTTAGGGTAAGCTCTACTGAGCAGCAGCCAAAATATCAGTATTATCAACATTATTATCATACTAAATAAAAAAAAAAAATACAGCACTGTACCATCTAATAGGAAGAGATAGAACTCTGTCTCAGACAAAACCAGGATACTTCTAAAACAGTGGGTTTGGTTGCAATTTTAAAAAAGAGTGCATAAAGTCTTTTCATTTAATGTGAATGTATGAGAAATCAAACAGAGAGCAATACCAGAATCTTAAAGTTTCCTTCAGTAAATATTAATCCCCAAAAACTCTCTTAGCTTGGTTTTCTTTTAATTAATCCCAATGTTTAATTTGTCTGTCAAGCTGTCTTTTGACATCTTTACACTTTTAAAATATATTTTTAATGATTCTATGTAATTAAAAAGATTGATAAAAATAAATTCCTGGAAATATTTTTACATCTACATTATTAATTTTTCAGCAGGTTTAGATATGCATCCCCTTTGGCTTGATGTCCCTGTTCTTAGAACAGTTGTAATTGAAGGATAATTCCGGTGATATTTTATTCCAAACTACCTTTTTTAATTTTTTTTTTTTTACTTTGTTCTTTAGATTAGTGAGTGGAATCTTCAAGGACTACCTGGAGATCATCTCTCAATTCAGAATGGTATCATTGTCACTAAGGCATCTAGATACCCGCTTTTGGTAGACCCACAAACTCAAGGGAAAACATGGGTTAAAAATAAAGAACAGGATAATGAATTGCAGGTAAACAGAATTTCAAAGAAATAACGTGCTCTATTATAGTCCTTCAAACATTATTACTTTAGAGGAGGTTTGCATTTGAGTCAGTGTAATCTGAGATAACTTTAACATGTATGGAGACTGACAATTATGTAGATGCATCAGCAGGAAACTTGACAAGAGCTGTAAATCCCTCTCAAGGACTTGAAAAAGACCAAGACCATATAACTGGTACAAAATCTATCAAGAAGCATAAAAGAGAAGGAAGTAGCCTTTTGTTCAAAATTGGTGAGTATATTCCCTACACAAAAGAGGACAAAGATGTGATAAGTACAGGAAAAGAGTAAAATATGAAATCATTAAATGAGAGTAAATTGGGCAACTATTAGTAACATTACAGACAAAGGCAGGATAAGTTACAGCTCTGAAAATGTAAGCAAAGCAGTTAAACTGATGCAGTCCAGAAGATAGAACCTGAGAGGACGTTCATACCTGAAGTTATTGCTACAAAAAGAAATTGAGGACAACCAGCTGAAACCAAACCCAATAAAAATTTGCCTGTACTAACATTACTTCACAGCTCTTTTATAGCTTAATCCAACAGGGTAAAATGTGTGCTCATGAAGTATAATATAAAAAAGTTCATGTGTCACTATTTGCATCACAAATGAATTTTCCCAAGTGATATAGCATGAAGAAGGGAATCTGCATTTTAAAACCCTTAACCTAAATGTTACAAAACTCTTATATCCTGAATATCAATAAATTTTGGAGGATTTAGTATTAGTTAATTATATATAGTTTATTTATTCAGGTTTTATGAATCCCATTTCGTGAAATGTCAGTCTGGGTTCAAAATATTGTAACAGCAATTCATTTGTTAGACTGAATTCATATTTCCCGAAAGAATTTCTCAACACTTCAAAGCTAAAATCAGAAAATCTAGTCCTCAGGACATGGAACAGAAAATTAAAGGTTAGGTGTCTCTGATTTCAAAAATACACCTAACATCTTCAATATACAAAAAGCTGTACCAGTTTTATTTGGTACATTATTACTCTCACAATGAAGTTTTGAGGATTCGATTACAGCCAGCCTTTTAATGGTACTTTTCATTGTACACACAAGAAGTATTTCTGCATAAATTGCTGCATAGTCAACATTTATATTATTTTCTTTAAAATGCAACTAACAGAAACAACGGGAAAAGTTTCCATAGTTAGATCTGTGATTTTCATGTAAGACTTTCAGGAAATGTTTTTGCCCTTACACCAATTTATAATTTGCTTTTTGAGGTAACAACTCTGAATGACAAGTACTTCCGACAGCACCTAGAAGACAGTCTTTCACTGGGCCGATCACTCCTGATTGAAGATATAGAAGAAGAGTTGGATCCAGTCCTTGATAATGTATTAGAAAAGAATTTCATGAAATCTGGATCTGCATTTAAAGTTAGTAATCAAACAAAAGAAGTGGAATAGGTAGTTTTGTGACAAATGGTATTTTACCATTATTCCAAACCTCTGCTGAATCAGGTAAACTTTGTATTCAGTAAAGAATCAAACAGAACTAATAAAATACAGGAGACAGAGCCTCAGCTGTATAGTAAGTTGATGAGTCTAAAATTTGAGTTTAACTGCTAAAGTTATCACTGAAGATTCCAAACTGGAACCAATTATTTTTATCCTATTGAACGCGTGAAATATTTTCTCTTGATTTTCACACTTTAACAGAATTAATAGAATTGAAAAGATCTCTTCCTAATGGGAAGCACTGATTGTGGCAACTGCAAAAATCTTTAATCAATTTATTCCCAGCCTTGAAAAATCATGAATCTTTCTGACCATCAATAGATAAATAAATCACTCCCAAATCTTAAGAACAGATCCCTTTCAAACATTCTGAAATAAAATGAATGCACATGGTGTATTATTTCTAAATAATGTATTGTAATGTGTATGTGTGTATATATATATATGTATATAATGTACATATATGTATAATAATGTAATTTATTTTTATCAAATAATCTTAATTAAGTACCTGGGATATGAGAGAGAGGGTAGACCAGATTGCTGATAACAATGAAAGTAAATTGTTGCTATTTTTGTGCAGTAGTTTTATTTTGAATGTTAGTGCAAATATGCTGAAGGGAGTAGCTTGGTCCTACTCCTTTGTAAAGCAGTTATTTGAAGTGGCCTTGGAGGTTCATATGTTGGAGCCACCTATGTCCCCCCACCGCCCCATGGCAGTGGAATTGGAACTGTATGATCTTTTCCAACACTAACAATTCTATGATTCATATTATGATATACAGTAATCAGATTTCCTTGTGCACATGCAGCTTTTGAGTTAGACTGCCATTTTGGAATATCTTAACTCTGTAAAAATTTCTTTGGAAAACTCTGAATAAATTTTGAATTGCTTTGGAAAAATTCTTTGAGATCTGCTTAATCTTGATAAAGATAGAATTTATCTCCAATAATTTATGTTACATTGTTGGATCATGGAATTCCTCTTTTTTCTTGAACACAAGAGAATAATGATTTCTACAAGGGTCAGCAGTTTCCACCATCTTCATTCAAGGTGTAATTAGAAGCCCAAAGCCTAAACCACATGGTTCTGAAGCTGTTAATCAGAACCCACAGTGAAAGTAACCCCTATATTTAGCTAGAGGGGAATGCTGCATTTATAATATACTTTATGTTTGGTCATTGACTGATATTTTCCTGAAAAATTTGAATTGTAAAATAAAATTCCTCTCTTTGGCATTTCAAATAAGGTTAATTTTTTTTTCTTGTCGATATTACTGTGTGTAATGAAGCTCCTTTTCCTCTGTTTAATATTATTTGAACTTACTCCACAGGTGAGAGTTGGTGATAAGGAAGTAGATCTTATGAATTCATTTAGACTCTACATCACTACAAAGCTACCTAATCCTGCTTTCACGCCTGAAATTAATGCAAAAACATCAATTATTGATTTTACTGTTACAATGAAAGGACTTGAGAATCAGTTACTGAGAAGAGTAATACTTACTGAAAAACAGGTAAGTTAACAGTACACATAAACTATAGTGATGCTTAATTTATTCTTTTTTTTCACTCAACAGGTTTTGGTACGTAGGGAAGACAAAATGTTCAAATGGGTAAAAGATATCAGCCATTTTCTGAAATTTTATTCAGATTCGGTATAGACATTTCCAAATAACAAAAATACATCGGGAGGCTCTTCTACATATGACTGTCAGTATGACACAAACAATTAAGCACAAGTATTTCTCATGGATAAGATATGTCATAAGATACTGAATAAGCACTGCTTAAAAAAAAATGCTATTAAAGCAACATTTTAGATACCCAAACCAGAAAACTGCAAGTTTTGTGACCGTAACCAACTCTTCATCTGTATCTTCAATCACAATCCATGAACTTGAAAAATCAGAACTGAATTTTAAGTATCCCTCATAGTTGCAGTTCATAAAGTGTCATGCCATTTTCTTGGGTTTTAATAATAGGAATTAGAGGCAGAACGAATTAAACTCATGGAAGATGTAACTTCTAATAAGAGGAAGATGAAAGAACTGGAAGACAATCTTCTTTACAAACTAAGTGCAACCAAAGGTACTGTATCAAAGGATTATTCAGATTAGGCAGATTAAACTGATTCACACTAGAACCTTTCCATACAGAAATTGATTTATCCATCTAAGATACAATAAGAGAACATCCAGTGGTAGGAGAATGAGGGGTATGAGGGATTTAGTACTATAACATGCAGCTATATACAATTCTAGACACTTAAGTTTAACATCTAAACAAGTTTTGTGAAATAAATCCATTTCTGAGAGATTTCTACCCCTCAAATGACATAAGATATCTATCTGATCATGGGCAAACTCTTAACCCATTGAAAATGCAAAGTAAAATGGGTTAATTTAAAATGGTGTTGAAAGTCTTTCACAATACATTAGGAGCCTGAACATGATCCATTACTATCTCAGGTGGAAAAAGAATCTGGTAACAGTAAATTAATCAGTGACTGCTGGAGATGCATGAATACTGTTGAATGGCCATTTCCTTTAGGACCCTAGGTCTTCTTTACTTTGAGTGTACCAGTGAATAGACTTCAAAATAACTGAAGTACTATGTATGAGTATGTATTTTATGTATGTATTTTTAGCATTATATATCCTGTTTTATCTCAATTTTAAAACCTTTCTGTAATTCAGTAAATAATTTCTATTTGTTATTAATATTTCCTGTAATTTGGCCCTTTTTTTTTTATGTATATATGAAATGAAAAAATTATTATAAAAATGTCCTAAACATCCATTATTTTACTTTTTAGGTTCATTAGTAGATGATGAATCCTTAATTGGTGTTCTGCAAACAACTAAGCAAACAGCTGCTGAAATAGCTGAAAAGTTGTCTGTGGCAGCAGAAACTGAAGTGAAGATTAACACTGCGCAGGAGGAATATCGACCTGTTGCTACCCGTGGAAGCATTCTGTATTTTCTTCTTACAGCAATGAGCATGGTCAATAATATGTATCAAACTTCACTGGCTCAATTCTTGAAGCTATTTGATCAATCCATAGCCAAGTAGGAAGACACAGATTTTTCCTACTATACAGATGTTTGCCTTTCCAATGTATTTGCTGCTATTAACACAGCTTTCTCTGTGCTTTGTTTTCATGATTCAGATCTAAGAAGTCTCCTGTACCTCAGAAAAGAATCTCAAATATTATTGAACATCTTACCTTTGAAATTCACGCATATTCAGTTAGAGGCTTGCATGAAAACCACAAATTCCTCTTTACCCTCCTCCTGGCATTAAAAATTGATCTTGAGAGGGGACATGTGGAAAACAGAGAGTTCCAAACACTCATTAGAGGTAATTTTTAAAAGTTGTGTTATGTGTAGAGCTAATTCAACTTTTTTAATTTTTATGCCATTTCGAAGTATGATTTTTTTGACTATTTTGTTTCTCCCAGCAGTTCTGTGGAGCTGCCTCTGTCCTTACGCCTGCTGTGGTCCTGTAAAGATAGATGCAGTTCTCTGTCTCACTTCTACCTCTGCCATTTAACCAGCCTGTGTTCTATCCTGAGATCAAGATGATAGTTCTGGTTTTCTCCATCAACCTGTTTATTGTATATTTTTGTATTATATTTGTATCCCTATTTTTATAAATTAGGTGGTCCTTTTTGATCCTTTGCTTCTCTGCTTTGATAGAGCTGAATAAAGCTATCTCCTCAGTTGCCAGAATTGCTCCACATAAAGCTGAGGACGTGCTGCAAACAGTCTTTTATCAGTTTCAGTTTGAGCTTTCTCTGACTTTTGCCAACCACCTGACATTAACTTTTAGAGAACATAAAGTGTTTCTGTGGCCCAGCTGACAAGGTCTGCCTCCTCTGTACTCTATGGGTTTGTGCCTCTCCTGAAAAATCTGATCAGGATTGCTTATGTGGAGGTCCATATGAAACCTGTATGAATTTTACAGTGTTCAAATGAATCCTGCAAAGGTCTAATGTCAAAGTAGTGAACCCAGATTTGAAGATAATTATCTGTCTTTAAGCAATCAAATGGATAGGAAACAACCTTAAATTCACTTTCTGTTTTGCCTTTCAGTTTGTCGTAATGGTTTTATCCCTTGAGAACGGTATCCACCTACCAATTTACCACAGGTGTCAGGCATGCTTGGAAATTTTTTCAAAATTAACAGACTGCTTTAGTGAGGCATTAGGCAAGGAATCATATTTCTTGGCTTCTCAACTCATGGATTCTTCTTTTGCAGAGGAAAACATACCTTGGACATCTGAAGCAGAATGTGGTCACCTCTTTTTAACTGATGAGAATCTGTAATAAAAATACTTCTAGCAATTTTTGTCTAGAACATACGATTGCAGTTTCCTGCCAAGCTTTAGCAGAGGTGATTTGATAGTGAGAAATTTTTCTGGTGTATAAAATGACACCAAAATAGCACCACATTTTCTTTAATTATTCACATTATATTAAATAAGATTGGGAAGTAGGCAGACACCCAGCCAATTTGTCCTGGACTAGGTATCTTATGCAATGAATGAATTCTTCATTTTTCCTCTTTGGATGAACAGTTCTTTGTGCAAAATGAACATCATGTTACCAAACAGCAGCTGAAGAAAGGATTTATTTGGAAAATCAATCTCTATTCCTCTTCTTTCCATTTCTTTTCCAAGAGATTTCATTGCTTATTATCAGGGGATGTCTCAGTGAAATAAGCATTGCTATTTGAAATGAAAAGGTCTCTAAAACACATTGTTCAGTCAGTCTCAGGAGATTATCAACTTTAAGTCTTTCATTCTGCTAAAGTACATAAATTAAATTTCCTTCTATTTGCTGTGTTCCATCAAAGCTAATAACTAGACACTTCCAGAATATTCTAATGCTATAACTTGAAGGTAAATTTAAGTCAGCAAGACTAAAAAAGCAGATCCCCAAATTGTTATAGCAGTTAATAAAATGAATAATTCATCTTAGTTCTGGGGGGCACTGTAACACCATCCTCTAGTTTTTCCAAGAAGTAGCCTTAACTAATTTGTGGAGGACAGGGAAAGAGACAAGAAGAAAAAAATTATGATACAAAATTAAACATGATAAAAAGTTAAAAATTTGTCTGTTTAAAATTGGATTTCAGTCTTAATCCTAGAGGCATTCCTTTCTATTTCCTCTTCTTTGGCATATCGGAGGATGTAAAACATCCTCTACTGTCCTACTGGCTGTTCAGCTATTTAAAATAATTCGTACTGGTCTAGGATCGATTGATTCCATTACTCCAGACTTTTTCTTTTCTTGTTGTGCGTGGGGGTTTTTTTCCCAATGATCTCAAGAGAATACTTTGCTAATATCTATGATATTCTTTAGATATTATAGCTATGTATTTCATTAGAAAAGAGGTAGAAGTTTGCGGTTGAGAAGATAAGACTTTCACTTCAATTTCTTTTCTTTTTTAGGAATAGTGAGATAAAAAATAGGCTAAGGGAAGGTCTTCAGAGGAATATTTTTATCTTTCAAATAAATACAAAATTATCTCTAGCATATTTTCAGCACAAATGAAAAGAAACAGAGATTATTAAAATTTCCAATACTTGAAATACAATCAGTATCATAGTATAAACTTACAAGAACAAACTGTAGAGAACTTGTGATCTAAGATGAGAGCCTGAGAGAATGGGAGTTGTTCAGCTTGCCGAAGAAAAGCCTTAGAGGAGATCAAATAGTAGCCTTCTAACAACTATGAGAGGTCTATTAAGAAGACTGAATTATCCTTTGATATGAAATAAATGTTAATTACACAAGAGTACAATTAGTGTTCCAGAAAAAAAACTACTTAAGTCAGAAAACATAATTTAAAAAGAAATATCAAATATATCTTGACTCCTGGAATATCATGTGTACTTCATCAGAGTATTTTTATCCACAGGAGGTGCTGCTTTGGATCTACAGGCTTGCCCACCCAAACCATCCCGCTGGATTCTTGACATGATATGGCTAAACCTAGTGGAATTGAACAAACTTCCACAGTTTGAAGAAATTATGGATCAGGTGATATTTGCTAGTTATTGTTTTAATGTTAATAACCAGTTTCATCATCATAACTGTACTTCCAATTTTTTACATTTGGAATGTACCAGAGATGTAGTTAAAAACAAGGCCAGAGAGGATGCAGAGTAATGGCACAGGGATCAGCAATTAGGTAGCATGAGTGGGGGTATGTTTATTTGCTCTGCATTTGTTATCTGCTTTACTGTATTTTGTATTATAGTAATTGAGGTAGAAAGAGGAGAGAAGGAACAGGAGCAAATAACTAGCAAAAAAGGAAGGCAGTGAAAGAGAAATAAGTAGAAAGGATAAAAAGGTAGAGGTATCAAAGTGGCCCATAAAATTTATCTGAGTGTCATGTTCTAAGTTGCAATGTCTTCTGTCTTAAGTCTGGTATATTTTTCCAAGTAAATTGTTTGCTGCTTGTTCTTAAATACTCATTTCCATTCCAAGGTTAACATGTCATTCAGATACGCTGAGCTAGTTATAAACGTATTATTTATTTTACTGAGACATACATGAACTTATATGCACATAAGCTTATGACATGTTCAGTTTGGTACATTTATCTTCTTTTCAGTGTAGTTAAAACACTTCCTAAGCATTTCTTGTTCTGTAACTCCTAAGCACTCCTTGTTAATCAGGCTGATAGCCAGGACAGTAAGTTCTTGCTGTTACAGCATTGGTCAGCCAAGTCCATTTTGTGATAGCATTTCTTGCCCTGAAGAGTAGCAGAGATTTTAGCTAAATGGTTATCTGGAAATGATCCTGGCTGTTTCCCAGCTCTGTATCAAGGCAAGATCTAGATGCATACCAGCCCAATTCCTCCAGTCTTTGGTTTCTGGGGGTATCAAACTAGGATATTGAGTTAGGAGAAAGTTGGAGGAACTTTAGTTCGGTTGTTCACTCTGGGTTGTTAGGACACCAGAACCCTTTTCTAGAAAGGTCCTTTCACCAGGACTTTCCTAGAATTGTTGCAAACAAAATTTTAGTCTCCAAAATATTTAGGTGACCATGTTACCCCCAAAGGCCTCTGTTTTAAAGTAATTTTTTACCACTATCTTACATTTTTCATATAGTTGCAAGTTGAAAAGTTACACTTAGGTGATTTTAGTAATATATAGGGATGGAATATGGGAGGAAGCCAACTAGGATATCAATAAAAATGCAAATATGGAAATAATATTTTTAATAATTATTTGCATCCAGTAGATATGCTGTTCTATTTGACTTATCATATTAAATACAACTGTATCATTATTCATTTAGATAGAAAGAGAAAATTAGTTAAAGTAAGAAAAAAGAACCTGAGAATGGTATGCCCAGGTCTCAAAAGCTTGCATGTGCTTTTCTTTTTTTCTTGGTATTTTAATTTTTTTTCACCTTTAAAAAAAATAAGTCCTCCATTTGCAGAGGCCTGACTTAATTTAATATACACATCTTCTTTTTTAAACATTTATCAGTGCATTCCTTGTTCTCTTTCCAGTGATCTGAGAATACTGTAGTAGCTGACCCTTCTCAGTCACTTCATTATATGCTCAATTGCATTTTCACTATGTTCTGTCCACCGGTATCCACTGGTAGGTCATGGATGCTAAGAGGTGCCTAAAATTGTGATCATATTTGTGGTCAAATTTATTCTTTGTCAAGTCAAAAGCATACTAGAATCTGTTACTTTTAATTTGTGATTCTTGGCTGGCTGGACTGTACTGGGACAGATTTTACTGGTCCTCCTCATACTTTGTGACCAAAAGGAATGAATTAATCACAGTATGTTCCTCTTGTAGTATAGAACCTTCTGCTAATTATTGATTTTTCTCAAGTAGCTGCATGTGTTTGAGAAAGAAATCCATGGATAACTGATTGGCTGCATCTTAATACTGCCTGCATCTTAATACTAATTGTAATATTTTAATAGCAATTCATGTGGCATATGTCTTAAATGCTATAGACAATGTTACTTGTAATATATCCTAATATAATAACAACCTCTCATTAATAATACATTTACAAGGGGATTTTACTGCAGCTGAAATATATTCTTACGTGTGTTAATGTAATAAATTTAGGTAGCAAAAAATGATAAGGCATGGAAAAACTGGTTTGATAAAGATGCTCCTGAGGAAGAAATCATACCTGATGGATACAGTGATTCACTGGATACCTTTCGCAAGCTTTTACTCATCAGGTGAGTGTCTTCAGAAATTTTGGGAAATTACACAGTTGCATTATGTGTCTCAATCTATTGGTGTGCTATTACCATAACAGTGTAATTTTAATTATCTCTGGTTGACATTAAATATTATTTAATTCGCTCACATGAAATATGATTTCATTCACTTCAGAGCTATCCTCTGCCAACTAGAGTTATTTATAGAAAATATTTTTTATAGCTTTGCTTTTATGTCATGATAAATGGAAACTGGGAACCACATTGCAGCCTCCTGTGAGAAGCACATGGAAAAGTTGAGTCATTCAAATAGTTTTCAATTTAATTTCTTTTAAAATTAACTATTTTAAATAGCTTTAAACAAGTAATTTTAAAAAAAAGAAAGAAAGAAAGATTGTGAAAATGGTATTCCAAAGCCCCACGTGAAAAGTGTGCTATAAATTACTTCTTTTGCATTGTGTAAGATCTCTGTGGCAGAGCTTGGGATAAAATGGATTTCCACAAAGCAGCATTCAGCTGCCTTATGCATGAGATCATATCTTCCTACACTCATTGTATACTTTCCAAGTGCTGCAACAAATAAATCAGAAACACTACAAAAACCCCCAGGAACATTATTTACTATACCATGATTTGTTTTTGGAGGAGATTCAACCTGTGCAGTAAAAAAGGATAGAATCTGATGGAAATACCATATTGTTGTATGCTCCACACCCTAAAGGGGGAGGCAAGCACCTAAGTCTTAAGTATTTAAATAATAAGTTTATAAACTGAAGTTTTTTGAAGTCATATATTTTATCCAAAAGTAGTTGTTTGTTTGTTTTTTCCATAGGAAAAATACTCATCCCCAACACAAATGCAATGCAGTGCAAAAGATTTGAGTCTGTATCCTAAAAGACTAACAGACCTAATGAATCATTCTGCAGAATTTTACTAAAGGGCAAAACCAATCTCTTACATTTCCCTACTTGTGTTCTCAGATACAAAAATTCTGTTTAAAATGGAGACTGTCCCAACCTTATAAAGGTACCTAGAACAGAAAATTCCAATGCAAAATTGTAAGCAACTGAAAAGTCACAAGTAGAGGGAAGACTACCAGCTCTGTCTATTACAATATCTGTAAAGACAAACCTACAAACATATATATGAATGTGTGTATGTATATATACATATACATATATATGTATACTATGAAAAAAACCCCTCTAGTTGATAAAAATAGAATTTATAATTTAAGTCTGGTCTTTGCAATAGAAAGAGGCAGTGAATTTTTATCTTTGTAATTTCTAGGTCTTGGTGTCCAGATCGAACACTTTCCCAAGCCAGAAAATATATTGCAAGTTCCTTGGCTGAGAAATATACAGAGCCAGTTATTTTGAATTTAAGAAAAACTTGGGAAGAAAGTGACCCACGAACACCTCTCATCTGTTTTTTGTCTATGGGATCTGACCCAACTATGCAGATTGATTCCTTGTCTCGGAAGCTTAATTTGGGTATGAAAATAATTGTTCATTGTCATATATTAAGATACAGAGGGGTAATGTAAGTAATTTCAGTAATATTTTTTTCTGAGAGGTATTTCTTAAACTCTTTTGTACTCCTTTTTGTTCCTGAACTATCATCTTAGAGATAAATAATATTTTAAATAAAAGACGATATGCTGAGCATCATTCCGTGTGAAGTTGGACAGTAATGTTTTCAGCTCTATTTTTTTTATAAATTGTTATCATTCTTCCCAGTGACAATAACTTTTTAAATCCCTATCTGTCCAACAACTCATTTTTTAAAAAATTTTGTTAGGGTGACAATAGTATTTTCTTGTTTCAACTCTAAACTGCAGGTAATGTAAAAATCAGCAATCTGCTCACAAGATTACTTTGAAAAAAAAAATACCCACAAGATCTGCATTTGTATATTCTGGACTTCATGTTTATACTATATGGAAGTTTTAAAAAGTTGTGCATACAAACTGAGTTGGAAGTAGACAGATATATTCTTTATATTCGTCACATTAGTATGTTCACAAATGCAATTTTACAACTATGCATTGTGCTCATTTATGTGGCTTCATTATGTAAATGTTGAGAAAAATCTATGTTCATATTTCAAATGCTCTAGCATCATTAAAATTTGGCAAAAATTCACATTGACAATAGTAATATTAGTCACAGTTTTTCACCTCTGTAAATATTGTGGATGTATATTTCAATGTTATTTTACAAAATTTCAGTATTTAGAAAATTTATACATTATAACCTAATATGATGATGAAGGGATTCTACTTTTGTACGTATAAATTTTTGCATAAAATGTATTTAATTGTGATGTATTTGTATCACTGTTTTTTGGACTGAATTGGAATTCTTACTTTTTCTCAATAATGTAAATTCATTAATTTTATATTGTCAAATATGTTGTAGAATGTAGGACCATCTCTATGGGTCAAGGACAAGAAGTTCATGCACGCAAAATCATAGAGGTGTCAAAAGAACAGGTGGGGAAAAAACTCTTTAGCATGCAATCTCTTTAATATTTTCATCTTACTGTCAGGCATATCTCAGGGTGAAAACATCTTTTTAAATGCTGGAGTTGAAAAACATTCCCCTGGGGGATGTGTATGTGACAGTGAAGTCCAAGTCAATACTTCTGGCAACAGTGCTACTGAGCAGCATTTCAAAAGCAGTGCATTCCTTACTTATCACTATACTGTTATCCAAGGGTAAAATGACATTGAGTCCTAGTCCTATCCTGCACATCCCACCTCTTTACTGGAATATTTTTTTCATTATTTCCCCTCTCCTGTAAGAAATACCTAGATATTGCATAGCTTCTACTTGATAAAATGATGAGTGCACACAAAGTTTAAAGTTGTAGATACAGAAGGATATGCCTCCTCCTAATAATGCTTCATATTTTCCTCACACCTGTGCTAGTGAGAGCACCTCTTCCTCACCACCATTTGGTGTCCATTATTTGTTTCTTTAATTGTCAATCCTTTGGCTTTTAGTCTCAAGGATGTTTAAGAGTTTCCAATCAATATATAAGAATTTTTCTCTTAAATTTGATATTGTATTCTGTTATGGCAGATGATATGCTCAAACAGTAAAAACACGAAAAACCTAAGTAGCACCTAGAGAAAGATGGTAATTGAAACCTCAAATACAATGTAAAAGTTACAGTGTACAGGTGGGACCTTCTGGTCAGCTGGACACTTCAAAGAATTGTGGACGGTGTTGCCAATGAAGACATACAGCCATAGTTGCCTGCAAACTCAAAATATGGCCTCTATTTTGGTAGCCTAGAGTATCTCCACTAATAGAGAGCAGAACATGAGTATTGGAATATAGATATACACCACTTTACAAAAAGAGAAAAAAGAAATCTCTATAGCAAATGGCATTTTTTATTATGTGTAAATGCACTCATGCATCTCATATTTCTTTGTTTGTATGTCTAGAATGGTCATTTTCAACTTCCAGTTCATTGCAATGGTGAAAACTGGGTCACCCCTTCCTTTCTTTTGCCCTTAATTAAAAACATAAGAATACTCTAAACAGCATTCCAGTAGAGCTACTAGTAACAATTTCTGAACTACATGCCTAAGTGCTGCAAAGATTTTATGGAGGGAGGCGTTATGTGAAAATCAGATTTGAAATTACAAAACAGAATAGTGAATATGAAGACAAATATCTGTCTGGGTGTTTTTGTATCTTTAGCCAAGAGTATATAATATGACTAAAACTGCTGTGCTGTGTTACAGGTTTTTTTCAAATTTTTCAAATTTTCAAAAACTAGGTCTGATTAATTCGTAAATGTAAGAAATCGATTAAAGAGCTCAAAAACGTGGATCCCCACAAAAGAAAAAAAATCCAAAAATCCTCCTTTTTTTTATATCCATCAATTCACCATATATATTTCAATTATATTTTGTCACCAAAAGTTACTGATTTCTTTTTAAATGAGCTAAAACAAAATTGCTGAAATGAAATTACAAACTGTAATGAAATCCACACATCACTGTTTAGAACAGATTAAATCATGTCCCATTTTAATATCGGGCTTCTGATTCATCAGGCTTCAAAAGTGATGCTATAAAAGCTGATTGAATTTAAATTCATAAGCAGAAGTTCAGAGAGATAATAATCAAACTAGAGCTTTCATGGAATTTGAGAGCTGAAGAAGATCAAAATAAGCTGAGGTTGAATTTCATGCAAAGGCTTTTATTGCAGATAAACTAATTGCAGTTAAAAACTTTTAGAGTCTTATTACCACCTCTTTACACTTACTTTAGATTATGTTATTAACAAATCAGTTTTAAAAAAATATATATTCCAAAAATTTCAGCTGTTACTTTTCCACTCACATTCTTTTGGATCTGATGAAGGATTGCTTATCACTGGTATTTTGCTGGGAGCATACAGGAACTACTTCTTTTTGCCACTAGATAGCACTGATACTTTACTTAGAATATTGAGTCTGGTGGAAATAACTTTAGCAATAACTTTTTTCCTATTTGATTTAGCTGTGCCAATATCACAGCATATCAAATGATAATACATATTCAGGAACAGAACAAAAGTAAAAAAAAAAATTACATGGAAAACCAAATTGATTTTTCTATAGACTTTTTTTTTCTATAGATTTTTTTTTTTTTAGTGTTATGAATAACTTGTTGTAAATTGTATATGGTAATAGTTGATATTATTATTTAGGGAGGCTGGGTGCTACTCCAGAATTGTCATCTTGGACTGGATTTTATGGATGAACTACTGGAGACACTTCTTACTGCAGAGATCCAGAATGAAACATTTCGAGTTTGGATAACTACTGAACAACATCCTAAATTCCCAATTACGCTGCTACAGGTTTGTTCAAATATTTAATTCAGATACTTCATGCCATCAATATTATTCAAATTAATCCTGTAAATGGCAGTTAAATAAATGGAGGGGGAAAAACCAAAACCCAAGAAAAAATGGACTCATCTTGCAATGCGAATTTCACTTTAAACAGGACGGTTACACAGAAACACTTGAACAAAAACTATTTGGCTTTACTTGTATCCCTTTTTGCCCAACCAGATGCCTTGTGAGCAGATTAATGCCCACAACTGCTCTTAGTCTCTTACAGAGAGAGATTCCAGATTCCCTTATCTGAAATAAAGTGTAAATGGGACAGAACACACATGGATAGCACATCTCAGAGAACATCATATACCAGGAAGTAACCCGTTTTTCTTTGGATGAACTATAAATGGCTGTTCTGTAGATCTCAAGGATATATTTTTCATCAGTACCAGGAAAATTGCCTGAACTGTTACAAAGTACATTTAAGTCACTGATGGTGGTTCCCAGCACTCTCACAGTGGGTGATAATGCTACCTAATATCTACTGTAATAGCTGTATGTTGACACTTCTGTGTTCCCTTTCCTCTTAAAAGCAGTGGAAGTCTCCTTAGTGTTTCTCATTAACTCTGAATAAAAATAGATACCACACATGATATCTAGGATGAGAAGGGAAGAAGTGTTCCTTTCTTGAATGAATCTAGAGACAACCTCCAGTAATAAGTGTCTTGTCACCATGGACTGTGTATAGAAAGGTAGCCATATGGACCTCTTATATTCTCTCAACAGCAAATGAACTCATCCTGCATCTTCAAGGGTTTTATGAACAATGAGGTATATAAACATATGGTTTGCTAAAAGTGAGACTAGAGAACGGAGGGGGTTGCTAGATGAATCTTCACTGTATTTATCTCAAATGTTTCAAATGTGATTTCCCAGTTTATAGTGTCACATTACCTGTTAAAATGTTAACATATTCAGGGATTCCAGAAAACGCATAACTGGCAAACCAAAACTCCTTCTTAGAAGAAGGGAGAGAATAATTTGCTTTGATTTTTTTAATATAGAGTGTTCATCAAAAACTGAACAGGATATCCTTTGAAATGTGGAAACACTGATTTTTGAGTGTTCCCATTCAGTCCAACAGTCACATGAACACAACACATAATACATATGTGCAGATAGGTCCTTGCCCCTGGGCTGCCTGATGTTTACTACCTTTTCTGTCCATGCTACCACGTTACCCAAGCCAGACAGACAAGTACATACTTTGTTGGAGCAAAAAAATTCTTAGTTTTTATTTGGTTCCTCCACCATTTGTTAGTGTCTCAAGGAATAGAGATTCTGGTAAGGCCAGTCTGTGTCTGAACTAATAGATTGAAGTGTGTCCCATGAACATTATCCAGCACTGGAATGCCATAGCACATAGGGGTAAGCAGTTAGAACATTCTCTGACATGAAAACCTGTGCTTACTAGCACCCTTCCAAATAATTTCCAGGTACAGTTTGATGATTAAAATTTTGTAGCCACTATTCCCATTAGGCAGTTTGAATGAAACTAAGGGGCTGTGGCAATCTAGTATCACAAATGTGAATTCAATGCCTGCTGACCAGAGTCCTTGGGAATATTCTCTGGTAAATCTAATTTACTGCTGTAGACATAGCCACAGAGTCCAGAGTAGCTGCTGGAACACAAAGATCTCATATGAGAAAAGGTGAGATTTCTTAGTACTTACTGTGAAGTTCTGGGATCAGAAATACAACATGGTTTTTGTCATATATGCTGGATAGTTCTCTTCCATCATTCAGTCATTGAATTAGGGATAGAGAAGCTTTTCCTTCTGAAAAACATGGGGACTGCTTCCAGGTCACTAATGAAAATTCTCGCATCCATGGCCAAGTGTCAGTGATGGTTCTGACCAACATAAGTTAAAGGTCTATGTTCAAAACCTTTTGTGGCCTAATCTGGTATGACTGGAGAAGAGAAGGCTCTGGGAAGACCTTATTGTGGCCTTCCAATACTCAACGGGGCCTTTAAAGAAGATGAGAACAGATATTTTAGCAGGGCCTGTTGCAATAGGACAAGGGGTTCTGGTTTTAAACTGAAGGAGGTTTGATTTAAATTAGATATAAGAAAGTATTTACAATGGGGGCAGTAAGGCAGGTTACCCAGAAAGGAAACATTCAAGGTCAGGTTGGACAGGGCTCTAACTGACCTGATCTATTTGAAGATGTCACTGCAGGGGGTTCAGATCAGATGCCCCCCCGTAAAAGGACCTTTCCAACTCAAACTGTTCTATGATTCTATGAACTCATTTTATGCAGTTTATAGCTATATATCTACTTTATCTCTGCAATGCTTCAGCTATTTACGTTTCATTTATAACTAATAGTTTTGACATTTTCATGCATTGCTACTTGTGTTTCAGTAAACAAACCCAAATCCTTTATCTTTTTCACATGACAGATTGCTATAAAGTTCACAAATGAACCTCCCCAAGGTATGCGTGCCGGATTGAAAAGAACATTTTCTGGAATTAGTCAGGATCTGTTAAATGCAAGCAACCTGCCTATGTGGAAACCTTTGCTTTACACTGTAGCTTTCCTGCATTCTACTGTTCAGGTATTTCTTAAAAAGTTTGCAAATAGTGTTATAGTATATGGAGTCACTTTAATAGAGTTTCCTGAAAAAACACATTCTGATATTTCTTGTAGTATCATGCTGCAGGGCTGAAGCTTTAATTTCTATAATCTATATTTCAAGGTTCCTTATTCTCTTTTTATTTTTTATTTTTAAATGTTAAGCAATTTTCATACTAGGAGCATTTAGAATTTGATTTTTTTCATCTAACTTTGACCAAAGTTAGTCATTTGGCGTAAGGGGAAAATTTCTCTCTCTGTAGTCAATAGAAATAGATAAGCCCTCTGAAATAGAAAATTAGCTGATCTGTTGCAGCTGTCTTTCCCTAAAGGTGAATATTTTTCTAGAGGTGTATCACTCTTTCTATCCAATGATTTTAAAGGCAATCCTGATACCTAGTTTAGAGTAGCTGTCTACTTTCTAGATTGCTAAATTTAAATAAAATTCTATCACTCTGCATCTAGTTTTTATCTTATCTGTGTCAACATGTTTTCTACATTAATTCCAATGTGAGAACAATATCTATACTTTGTATTTTAAAGATATATAAATGTTGAGTTCATAATACATACCAAAAATTTGAGCTCTTTGAATGCACCTTCTTTTCATCAAGGATCTCAAAATAGTTATAAACCACTATTTGAGCCTTGGGCTCCATTGAGCAGCTCGTATTTTCAGTATAGGGAGATGGTGAGAGAAGGACAATTTGTTGATGTTCCCTATTAAGATAAGGTATTCTGCATTATTTTCCTCCTTCTACCTTTTAAACAGTGAAAAATTTGTTCTGTGTACTGCCTCAGGATTATACTGTTCTTTTGGAACTAGAAGATCTAGGCTTCTTCAACCCATCAGTATTTTTAGAACTATGACATCTATTCGTCTGTTAAGAAATTTTATTTATGAATTGCCAATCAATAAGCAAAATATACATTGTTCTGCCTTTAAACTGACTGATTCTTAGTATCCTTTGGTGACAAGATCATTATGATAAATATAGCTTAAGAAGTAATTCATAAAATTTGGCAGAAAATCATTTTACCTTTCTGCAGGGTATTATTGTTAATGCTGTCTCATCTGCTTATAAGCAATATTTGATTTTGAAAAATAAAAGAGCTTTTTTTTCCAATTCTAGATCTTTTTAAATATTGTAGCTAGGGTACTTAAATGTTACTTCAGATGTCAAAGACTGTCAGTCATTGGTGACCTGGTAATATAAACTCTGATAATTACTTTATCACTTAGTTAATTTTAAAATGTCATTTACGCATTTAGTAAATGTCAGCACTATTCAGCAATTTAATTCTTAATTTCTTGGATTAATTTGTTCTACCTTCTGAAAAAAAATCATTGAGTGATTTAACTGAGGTGACTGTAACAAAGTTGTGAGAAATCTAATAGTGTTGAATGTTTAAAATGTTTGGGCTACAGAACATATTCTCTTACTTTTATAGTCAACTATTTTTCTGTTACTACAACTGTTATAATTTTATTTTCAAAGAGATATGAAATAATAAATTTAAGTAATGTAATGGTGGCAGCCTTATAATAATGTGGTGGAATTTTGAAACCATGCATTGAAACAATGAGACATAAGAAGCAACCTAGAAGCCTTTGGATGACTGAACATAAATACAGGAGCTTGAAAATGTGAACCTATCATTAGTAGACAGTATATGTAAAAAGAAGTTGAAAAGTGTAAAATTCAGAATTAATTACTTAATATAAAAAGCTCATCATCCAAATAGACACAAGACATTGCAAACCTATGACTGATACATTGATTAGTAAAGCTAGCAATAAATTATTTTGTTGCTTTTTCTATAATTATTTATCCTTTATGGTGTAAATTAATATTAACTGTATTATTGACATGTATGAAAACCATTTCCTATGCTACCTTTCTTCACCAGTTCAAATCTTTACTCTGCTGTTACTATTATTATCGAACTTTAATAAGGAAAAAAATTATTAGTTGTTTCATAAATATACTTGGTTTTAATTTTATTCGTAAGGAGCGACGCAAGTTTGGGCCTTTGGGTTGGAATATTCCCTATGAATTTAACTCAGCAGACTTTACAGCCAGTGTTCAGTTTATACAAAATCACCTAAAAAAATGTGACATCAGGAAGGTATGTACTAAAATTTGCATACAGTATATTTAATTGCTTTGTATGGCATCAGCAATTGTTTTTGCTCATGTTACTATTTGTCATAGTTTATTCATTGCTATCCTTTCAGTGCAACTTCTAATGATCAAAGTTTCAAGTTCTTTGCAAGACAATCAAGCTTAAATATTTTGTGTGCTGTTATCCATGTAAAAATATGTAGCTTTTAAGAACTTAAGAATTTGATATTGTTTTTTCTCACTCCTCTATCTAAAATTACCAAGTCTATACATTATCTGTTTTGGAAAGGGCTACCATTTGGTTTTCTACTTAGCAAGGAATAGCCATTCCTTGCAAAGCAGCACTTGGCTATTAGAGAAAGATGAGAAATAGGGAGAAGGGATGGGGTGAGGTATGGTGAGGTGGGGAGAAAGGGGAGAGGCAATATCAGCTGAGAGTGATTTCAGGTCACACAAGAAATAATGAAATAAATTATATATATTTTAGATATGTAATGACATATTACTTCTAGACAGTAAGCCCTACAAGGAGAGGCTGAAGGAGCTGGGGTTGTTCAGCCTGGAAAAGAGGAGGCTCAGGGGGGACATCATCACTCTCTACAACTACCTAAAGGAGGTTGTAGCCAGGTGGGGTTGGCCTCTTCTCCCAGGGAACTAGAGACAGGACAAGAGGACATAGCCCCAAGCTGCATCAGGGGAGATTCAGGTTGGACACCAGGAGGAATGTCTTCATAGAAGGGGGAGCTGGGCATTGGATGGGCTGCCCAGGGAGATGGTGGAGTCACCATCCCTGAAGGTGTTAAAGAAATGACTGGACATGGCACTTAAAGCTGTGATCTAGTTGACAAGTTGGTGTTTGGTCAAAGGTTGGACTAGATGATCCTAGAGGTCTTTTCCAACCTAAATGATTCTACGATTATATATTTATATTAGCAGGATCAAGCCCAACTCTTCTATTAAATTACAGAGTTGAGTTCAAAAAATACATTGGAAAATATTATTTTCATATGGTCTTTTCAGGTTGCATTTCAGAGCCTTATGAGCTTCAGATGATATTGAAAGTACTGGACACCTTCTTCTTCCATATTATAACTACAGTCTTTCATTTACTTTACTTTCATCCAGGGGATATCATGGAACACAGTACGGTACATGATTGGAGAAGTACAATATGGAGGCCGAGTCACAGATGACTATGATAAGCGTCTTCTTAATTGTTTTGCAAGGGTAGGAGACCTTGGAAATAGTTATTTGTCATTTTTATTAGCAGTTGCAATACAGAAATCGAAATACCTTCTTTCTGCTGAATATGCATTTCACCAGTTTATAGGTCTGTTCAAAGTAAAATGAATTTTTCAAAACATCGTTCTTTGGCAGTGAGGTTCCTCCTTAGTGAGGAGCAGAAACTTAAAAAGACTTAGTGGGAATTCAAACTTAGCAGACAGAATTCTTAATGTTTTACTTCTGTATTCAAGTAAAATTAGATGTAGTAGCTGAAATAAGAACCCTAATTGTCCAAGAACAAAAATGAAATTAAAAAAACCCTCTAAGTAGCGAAGTAACTGTTGGGTTTTTTTCTCCCCTGGATTTTTCACAGGTATGGTTTAATGAAAATATGTTTGAGAGTGATTTCTGTTTTTACACTGGATATAAAATTCCAGTGTGCAAAACCCTGGAACAGTACTTTGAATACATCCAGTTACTCCCTGCCATGGACAGCCCAGAGGTCTTTGGTCTCCATCCTAATGCTGATATTACGTAAGTATGTCTCAACATATTGAAAAAAGAGAACCTTTCTTTTAGTGTTTGGAAACAAGTCCCTACCAAATGTTCAGGTAAAGTATATTTTTCATAGGAAACAGGATTCATGTGACTTTCACTACTGAAGTGGAACGCTTTCTGTGTATGCACGTGGTTATGAATGAAGCTACATTTTTCAAGTTGTTTTGAAGCAGTTGGAATTTTTGCTACTTAGTCTTCATGGTTTTACAATTTTTTTTAAATTGAAATAATTATAATGAACATATGATACAAAGTTCTATACGGTTCAATTAGAGAAAGTTTCTAATATTTGCCTTCTGTTCCAAAGTAGTATATTATTTTTCTGTGCGCACTTGATAAATGGTTCTTTGGATTGTCATTTGCTTTACAAACACCTCTTTGGATGCAACTACAAATTGTTGTTGCTGTCAGTCCTGCCATTTCCATTATTTAAAGAAGACTTTTCAACTGCACCAACTACTAACTCCATTTAAACTTTGATTTGATTCACTTTCATTCCAAATAATCTGTGTAACACCTTAATTTTTATTTCCTTTTAGTATTACATGCCCTGTGAAAGGATATGAGCATCATCATATTTTTTTCACTGAAGTTCACGATAATTCTGCCATAAATTATTGCATTTTCATTATGTTCACATTCACTGTTTCTTAACATAGCTTTTTTTGTACTTTAAACAAAACAAATGTTATTCAAATGCAGAGCTGCTGTGAAAACCTAATATAACATTTTTGGACAAAACAATAATTTCCCACAATTTTTCAGCCTCGATGTTGAGAGGCTGATGCCATATCAAGAGCCTAGTATTCTAAGCATGCTGTGAGAACAGTACACAGTTTTATTGTCAGCTCTGCCTAGTACATACCATTGTTAATATATACTTGTGAAGAAAAGAATCTAAGAGTAGATTCTGTTTGAAGTCATTCTCTGATACTTGCAAGACCTCCCTTGCAGAATTGACTAAAGAGGAGCCAAGATTTAACAGAGAACTAAACAAAGTCTTGAAGACTTTGCTTTAGATCCAAAATTAGGCTTGTAGGAGAGCTAATTTATAGGAGGAAACTTGGGGCTAACACTGTTGGGGGAGTTTTTGTGAATAGAAACAGCACTTTGATTTCTCTTTACTACTGAGTTTTTCTTTCTTCCGTTTGGTACTTCATCATATTCCTGCTACTTTAGTTCTTTTATTTTTTTATTTTTTTTTTAGTTTTCCTTTATAGGTATTTTTTTAGAATTTGGAGAAAATGTTTCATGCTTTTTTCCCATGTTTAATCACATGTTTAATCTGTTATAGGCAACTATGCACAGATACTGTGTCTGAGTTTCATTTTTGATACAAAACAAATGGATTAGCATCCCATACAATATAAAAAGTTCAAATTCTCCTTAAAATATCCTATCAAGTCATCTCATTGTATGCAAAAGGCTAACTGCTGGAACTGGAACCCTGAGAGAGCCAGGACTTCTCCAAGTTCCTAGTACTGAGGACAAGACATTATCTCTCACCAATTTACTGTGACAGTTTTACAGTTCAGCCAAAAGCTCGATCCGTTGGTTCTAACTGTAAAGCTTCACTGAATTTCAATGCTTTCACTTAGGATTAACACCTGAAGTCAGAGAATGATTTTAACTTGCTATGTGAATCATAGGCTCTGCAAAAACAACATCATGAACAGGTATCTGAGTGGGAAAGGAATATTCTGACAATCTTCTGTGAAAACCCTGTCCCAGTTGGTTCTCTACTGAAGCCTTAAATGTAACTGAATTTTTGTAAAGATACTGCAAGCTGCTATTAACTAACTGAAGATAGAGAAGAATCTCCCATTGTCCCTTGGTGAATGCAAGGTTTTGAACACCCTGCTGCAATAGATATTGCTGTTTTCTACACAAAGCTGAGGCAATGCTCCTGTCACACTGCATTTTTTCTCAATTTTAACTTCCAGTACAGAAAATTCCTGATGGCACTTACTCCAGCTATCTAACTGTGCTAGGTTTTCACATCCAAACTCTTAGAAAAATATTCTTAATAATGCTTTTTGGAGTAAATAAAAATTCATAGAAAATTAATTCTTTTTTTTCTTCTTATGACACAATTTGCTTTACAATACTATTTCAGGGAAAAACAATATAAACAGGTATTGAGTGCTTCATCTTACATACCTACTTTTAGACAACACTGACGCTATAAATGAGATTAACTTAATGTTGCTGTAGCTTCATTCATGGTTACCCAAGACTTCCTTTACTGTAACAGAGAAAAATAAATCCTTGTAAAGTGCAATTTCTCTGGTCACAAAGCAGACATCTAAAATACATGAGCTGAATTGGGCTATCTAGACAAAATCTGTTTTGTAGGCATCTACATTTGGATGTCTACATGTGATGAGGGTCACCCCATGAAGTATAACTGATTTTCTTCTCAGGAATATGGTACTTCCTCTACAAACCTATGAGATGGTTTTTTTTCATTATTGTTTGCATCTATATTTCAACATTTTATTTGCAATCTAAAGGAAAGTTTCTAACGGTTTTCCAAAGCCCAGAAAAATTTTGTTTCAGAGTGGTTTTTATGTTCAATGTGTCCCAGTGGTATGTGAATGAATTTTCTTCTTTTTATTTTAATCTCACTTTCAAGCTGGAACATTATTTTTAATTATGTTCACATTGAGATACTTCTTTTTGTCTTTTCTATTTTTATTTACAAAAAAATTCTTCTTCAAACTGTAATTTTTATTTTTACAACATTCACATAATTTCTCCTCTTCAGAAGATTCTTACCTTGTGTCATTCAAGAAAGAAATATTGCTAACCTTTGATTCTGTTACTTTAATGTTATTTTTCAAAATCTGTTCTCTCCTTTTCCCCAAAGTTTTTCTTTTTAAAATTGTTTCTATTTTTGTTTAGACTCAGAGAAAGACTATTTTTATAATTCTGTAATATATTATAATTTAATTGATGTAATAATTGGGGAACCTATTCCTTCTACATAAAATAGCCCAATAGCAGTACTGGAAGAACAGTACTCACAGTATGAAGAGGAAGGTGCACATCTCTCTTATCACTACTTGTTAAATAAGCAAGACACAGACAAAGGTTACAGCCACCAGTATGTCATCCAAATTAGCAATGAAGTCACGAGTCCAAGAGAAATTTTATTTTATCTTTGCCGCTCATATGTGGTCTTGAATAAATCTTTCATTCTTTAAATGGGGCCATAAATTGAAAAAAAGATTGAGAGTTTTGAGTCTAAAGTCAAGGGTTGTAAAAAATCATTAAAGCCCTACCATTCCTACATTTAGAAGCGGAAATTATATTCTCTGTGAAGCAAACTCCCAGTAGTATTTCTTCTGCGTTTCTGATTTATAGTTTTTATAATTGCATTCACAAAAAAATTTAGTTTAACTACTGTGGTATGTAGCTTCTTTAGTTTTGTGATACTATCTCCAAAGCTTAGATGCTTTAGAAGTTCACATGTTCTATCCTTGGTTTCATGTCTTATGTAATTAGGTATGACAAAGTAATAGAAGGAATGGGTGTTGTATGAAAGTTGAAAAGTAAAACTGACATGCAAAACTATGCTTTGAATCAGTGTAAATTTATGTCCTATGCCAGACTCAGGATGTATGTTCCCTGTGTACCTGTCCATAAGGTAAAAGTAGGTATTGCTAGTACTCCAGTATCTGTTTTCTTTCTTATTGCTTCTCATAGGTCTACACCACTGGATAGCACTGTAACAAAAATACTCCTATAATTCTGCTTGTATTGAAGGATTGACGTGATCTACTATTTTTTATCATCCAATGCTACACAAATTTAGTTCACTTTTTTTGTACTGAATCAGAACATAAATTTACATTAGCACTGCCCGAGCTTCATTATGGAACACAATGTTTCAACCTGCAGTGCTATAAATCTAGCAACTCTTATCATTAATCTGGAAATACTTCAAAGCAGAATGAATTTACTAATTAATAAAGGGGCAGCTTGCAGAGTTATACCTCCACCTTTTCCTTCTTCTGTATTTCACTTTTAAGAAGTAGCTGAGGGAAATATTGTTTCTTTTTATGAAATTTTTGTTGCTTCTTCCCAACAAACAGTTATTTAGAAGTTCTTATCAGAAACATGCCATTTTCTTCCCTTCCCTCAGAATCTCTAGAAATGTTGTGATAGATTTTTCTGCCACCTCACAATCTCAGTTTGCAGATCTCCTTCTTATCCCTCAATTAGAAAAACATCAACTGTATAACAGGGTGTGTAGAGGGAAGTTCATACCATTTACAGCCATGGAAAATCAAACATTGTTCATGATTAATGTGTTAAACTTGTTGCAGAATGCCAAGGAAAACAATTTTGTGCGAGTTTTGATTTGACTTTATGACACTCTATGTTTTTTCTCAACTTGCAGGTTGTGTGTTCTACAAAGTTATGACTAAGTATTAAAAAATCCTATGTAATTTATAACATATTTCTTATCCTCTCAGATACCAAAGAAATACATCAGCTGATGTTTTAGATACTATTACCAATATTCAGCCTAAAGAAAGTGGAGGAGGATCTGGAGAAACTCGTGAATCAGTTGTTTATCGTTTAGCTGAAGACATGCTAGAGAAACTTCCTCCAGATTACATACCTCATGAGGCAAGCTAATTTTAGTTTTGTCTTACTGTTCTTTCTGTTGAGTTTTCACATAAGACATTCCAAAAAAGAAACACTGAACTGTAACGAAAGGTCATATAGCTAGTAGCAGATTCAAGTAAGGAACCAACAATATTATTTCTGTCAGTATGAATTGGTATGAGGCTTTGCTATTTAAAATCAAGGCATCTAACAATTGATCATGCGGATATGTCATGGATACTATGCTTGGACTTCCAAATCTACTTGTGAAAACACAGGAAAAAATCAGTCTTTGCTTTTTGTGCAGCAGTCCCCTGGGCCTTCTGGGTGAAGTCATATTCTAGCAAAATCATGTGTAATTGGGTAGTATCGGACAAAAAAATAAAAACTGCAACAGTTTTAAGGGGATAAATTTTAATTGAATAATATACAGATCTAATATTTATTTTTCTGAACACACCGAAAGTTAGGATGTTGCATACGACAACAGCATTTCAACAATTTAGACTTAACTAAATTCCTTCTGTGCTTTTATATTTTAGGTCAAAGCTCGTTTAGTTAAAATGGGGCACCTTAACTCTATGAATATTTTTCTACGTCAAGAAATTGACCGCATGCAGAAGGTGATCACCATCGTCCGCAACAGTCTGAATGACCTGAAATTAGCCATAGAGGGAACTATTGTTATGAGTGAGGCAAGTAAAGCATATTTACTACATATGGAATGTTGTGTTTTAAACTATTACCTTGATTGCTTTACTTTGGATATTATTATTTCATTGCTTTAGAATTTAAGAGATGCACTTGACAACATGTATGATGCTCGAATTCCTCAAGTATGGAAAAGAGTATCTTGGGATTCTTCCACACTTGGCTTCTGGTTTACTGAACTTTTGGAAAGAAATGCTCAATTGTCTACTTGGATATTTCATGGAAGACCAAATGTGTTTTGGATAACTGGATTCTTTAATCCACAAGGTAAGGGTACTGAAAGGACTTGAATAGTAATGTATGTAATAATAATTTAATGATTATACTACATATTTCATTTAATATTACATGTAGAAAAGATATTTTCATTGCTGCCAGAATATGTTATAGAAGCCAAAAGACAAATGGGTTCAGAAAAGAGATTAGATAAAGTCTCGGGAAACAGGTCCAATGGTAGCCATAAACATGATTGCCCAAACTTGACCTTTGAGTTGTGAGGTCCCTAAACTCCAGATTGCCAGAATCTGGAACAACATAGAAGGGAAAGGATTTATGTGTCATTTTGCCTGATGTAATATTATTTCACTAAGCATCTGCCTTTGTCTAGTGTCAGAGACAGAATGCTTGTACAAGTGGTCTCCAAGTGGAGAGCAGTGACAGCGGCATTCCTCTGGGGTTGGAACTGGGACTGGTGCTAACATCTTTGTCAGCAACATGGACATGAGATTGAGTGCACCCTCAGCAAGTTTGCTGACAACACCAAGACCTGTGATGCAGTTGACATGCTGGAGGGGAGGGATGCCAGTCAGAGGGACCTGGACAGGCTGGAGAGGTGGGCCTGTGTGAACACTGTGAGGTTAACAAGGCCAAGTGCAATGTTGGGGCAAGCACAAGCACAAGTACAGGCTGGGTGGAGAAGATATTGAGGCCAACTCTGAGGAAATGGACTTGGGGGTGTTAGTTGATGAGTTCAGCATGACTTGGCAATGTGCACTTGCAGCCCAGAAGGCCAACCATGTCCTGGGCTGCATCAAAATAAACATGGTCAGCAGATCAAGGGAGGTGATTCTGTTCCTCTACTCCACTCTTGTGAATTCCCACCTAGAGTGCTGCATCCAGCTGTAGGGGCCCCAACATAGAAAGGATGTGGACCTGCTGGAGCAAGTCCAGAGGAGGGCCACAAAGACGATTGGAGGGCTGGAGGCTAAGAGAGTTGGGGCCATTCAGCCTGGAGGAGGAGGCTCTGGGGGCAACCTTTATAGCACCTTCCAGTACCTAAACAGGGCTACAAGAGAGATGGAAAGGGACTTTTCACAACTACATTTAGTGATAGGACAAGGGGGAACTGATTTAAACTGAAAAATGGTAAGTTTAGAATAGATATGACAAAATTCTTTACTGTGATGGGGTGAGACACTGAAACAGGTTGCCCAGAGAAGCGTGGATGCTCCACTCCTGGCAGTATTCAAGACCAGGTTGGATGGGACCTGGTCTAGAGTAATTCTGGATTTTGTTTGTTTGGGTTTTTTGTTTGTTTGTGTTTTGTTTGTTTGTGGTTTTGTTTTTTGGGTTTTTTTGGGGGTTTTATCTATTTGTTTGGGGTTTTTTTGGTGGCTCTGCCTTTGGCAGAGGAGTTGGAACTTGATGATCTTTAAGGTGCCTTTCAACCCAAACCATGCTATGTGATTCTATGGTATTTTAATCAGACCCACAAATGCAGATTTTATATTACAAGAAGGAAAACGTAGTTAATAAATAAAATAACTTGTCTTGTTGACATTATATCATGATATACAGCTTCTAAAGAAAGTATACTTAATGATAAGGAGTTGGACTTCATGATCCTTGTGGGTCCCTTCCAACTCAGAATATTCAGTGACTCTTTGATTCTGTGATAATTTTCCAGCTTTTAAAGAAAATATTATTTGTGGTTCAAACTGTTTAACTTATTCCAAACTGTAAATTGCAAGAGCTTTAATCTAGAACAAGATGTTACAGTAGAAACAAAATGACTTTTTACAGTACAGTAAGAGCACAGGAACAACAAACAACCTCATCAGGGACGTGGTCGAATCCCCATTGCTGAAGGTTCTCAAGATGTAATTGGACAGAGTGCTAGATAATCTTATCTAGTCTCCCTTTCCCGTGAAAGGTTGGACCAGGTGGTCTCTCAACGTGGACTGTTCTGTGATTCTATGAATGTGCAACAGTACCAGCATTTATAGCAGTTATCTATCTTTCACAGGGAATCATCAAAATGTAGTTTTCAATGTTCCCATTTCACAGGTTATTTCATGAATAGGTTGTTCAAATTCATCAAAGATATGCTGCAAAGTACAAGTAAACATTATCTGTCATTATCTGTTATAGCTTGATATATTTATCATTTAGAGGAAGGAGGAAGAAAAATAAATTTTAGCCATCTTCATGAGTAAAAAACCCCATTACTTTATTAGGTGTGTATTCATAGAAGAATCTCATTTATCCTACATAACTGTCTAAACAAAATTCTTGTGAGAAACTTCTGTGTAACAGCTATGAGTTGGTTTTTTAATTAGGATTAAACTCTGAAATTCTTGAATATTTTATGAGTTACCTTTGCCTTGTGATGCTTTTGTTCCTACTGGGCTTCCTGTGACCGGGACTGTAGAAAGTAGTAATATCAAAGTTTTTTTTAGAGTCACTCTCATAAACAGTTGAGGTGCCTGGAGCACATCCAAATTATCATTAAAAGATGGTATTGAGATGCCAGTCAAAACATCACTCCATTTGTAACATAAATGGCACAGCTGGTAAGCACACTGATCTCTGGTGATTCGAGAGCAGCACTCATGCTGTAAGATAACGGACCAAATTCTTTTGACCAAAGGAAACGTTTAGCCTAATAGCCAACAAACCTGAGACACGGAGAGTCTCTAATATTACTATTGCTTCAACATCTGTGTTCAAAAAAAAGAGTAGTCCTGCAGCTGGAGAGAGGTCTGCTAAGTGCAAAAGGTGTGCTATGGGTAGGGTTGAAGTAAATATAGTTATTGTAATCATAATACTGCTCACCAGGAAATTCGCTCTAAAATGTGCAGTTCTCTATTTTAACTTCTCTTTCTTTATCTCTACCTCTTTATGACAATTCCAAGTAGTTCTTCATCTGGTAGCCTAAAATAGCAGCTACTGAGTTTTTAGTGACTCCATTGACATCTTCTGACACACATAGAAACAACCAGGTATTTGCTACTAGTGTTTCTATTTTTGTAGCTTTTTCTTTTATAACACATCCAAACCTCTTTGCTGCTCAGTTTCTTGTCATCTTGTGCTTAAACTATTCAGCCCTTTACCTCTAAAGACTAATTTAATTTAAAAAAGGGAAAAAAACCCCACAAAAGTATGTGCCATTTAAAAATCTTTTTCTCGGTGTAATGCATTCTATACCACTTTTGTCATTTGTTCCTATTTTGGTCCCAAAGCAATATTTCTATCTTAACCAGGGTGCTTTTTTTCAATAGAATTCTGACTATAAGTTCAATGCAGAAACATGCTTGTAACCAAATAAGATAATTTTTTTTTTTGATCATGTGAGATAAATACTAAATCTCTGGCTTAATTTCTCAAGGATTCCTGACAGCAATGAAACAAGAGGCAACTCGAGCACATAAAGACTGGGCTTTAGATAAAGTCGCAGTACATAACGAGGTGCTAAAGCAAACCAGAGAAGAAATCACAGCACCTCCTCCTGTATGTATGCCATGCAGAGATGTTTCAATATTAATTTTGGTATTTAGTTTATATTATGTACCATTGAGTCGTTTTGGATTGATAGAGGGCAAAGTTACTCTTGCCTTCACCTTGCTGTTTTTGCATAGAAGACAAATACTAAGTATGAAGATTTTATTTTCTTAAGCTAGAAAAAATATTTTTTTAAAACAACTATCTAATTGTACCACTTTTTAATTTTTTTTCTTTATAGTAATCTTTAGATGAAATTTTGTAGGATATAGACTTTGTTAAACAACTTTTATTACCATCCATTTCAGCAGCATTATTTTCTGAAAAAGGATGATATTATAGTTTAAGATTAAATAGTTAGAAAAGATTCCATGTTAGATATTTTTTACTATAAAATATATATTCCTTTTAATGGTTTAAGACAATACCTCATTTTAGAAAACAGATGTTTTATTTCATGTGGTGTATCTGCTTACCCTTCACACAGGAAGGAGTATACATCTATGGGCTCTACTTGGAAGGTGCAGGCTGGGAGAAACGAAGAAGCATTCTCGTTGAATCTACACCAAAGGTTCTTTTTGTCCAGCTGCCTGTGCTGCATATGTTTGCTGTTGATTCAACCAAACCTAGGGATCCCAGGCTCTATGTTTGTCCTCTTTACAAAAAACCCATGAGGACAGATTTGAACTATATTACAGAGGTCTATTTAAAGACAGTAAAGTCTCCAGACCACTGGATATTGAGAGGAGTGGCTCTTCTGTGTGACATCAAGTAAGCTGTTCTTCATACCAGAACAGAAATGGAATATATGACACAGGTCACAAATTATATGTGTAATTCTTCTACTGCTTTGTTTTGGTGGCTATTTGTCATTATACTAGAAATTTCATTTCAGTCTTGGCTTACTGATTTTTTTCTCTGCTTTCTGTAAATTCAGTTTGCCTTGGCTATTTGTTGATAGTCTTAAAGTAAAGTTTTCCAAGTAAGTTCACTGATTGTAGTCTTTGATATTTCTACTGTATTACTTAAAAAGGAAATAATACAATTAATGTCAAATAAAATGGTGTTAAACCTTAAAAAAGAAAAACTTTGATTTCTCACATTCTTTCACATATACAGCTTTTAGCTTGTGTTTCAATGACATATGATGACAACAGAAGACAATAGAACATAACAAAATTTAAAATCTCTTAGATGCAAATTTAAATTCCTGGATTCTGCATGATACACACATTATTTTCTTTGAGCCTTGAGGAAACTTTAGGACAGAAAAATGTATTTGATCCATATTTTTCACTTGGGCTTTCTCAGGGCTTACTTGTTCTTGTTACACTATCTAGATTAAGCAAAATTACACTAGAAATATTTGTGTCTGGAATATCTGACAGAGACCACCAGTATGTTCTCTGTCAAGTTTAGCTGTGTGGGAACAGCTACAGAAGTAGAACAGTTCCAACTACTTAACATGGATTTTTTAAAATTAAAATAGAGAACCAGATTATATACAATTTTGTCTGCATTTCATTTTAGCTATAAAATACAGGTTGCAGTCCTTGAAATGGCTATCATAGCATTATTCTGTGATGATCCTAACCATGAATTTTCCAGACATAGTAATAAACTAATTCTACTTATCTAATACTTAACAAGATACGCAGTCTACACTATCTCTTTAATAATCTGAGAAAAGTTTCTTCCTTCAGACAGCTTTATTTGGTAATATGGTTTTTCACTTACACCCCATGATTCCTTTTGCTGTTCAAGAGTGTTCAAATGCATCTGCTGTGGCAAAGTGCAGCTACTACTTGAATACCTGGTTATCTGGTGGGATGGTAAAAGTTTCTTCCTCAAGTTAGAATCCTGTGGCTTTCTGCTAGAGGTCACCATCCCAGGATATCCACTTGCAGAAAGTCTATGGCATACAGAAAATTGCAATATATAGACACAAAATCATGAGCAGAGTAAGAAAAAGAAAGATCTCCAAATGCAATTAAGTAAATCATTTCTTCTCTCTAGACTTAGGTCCAAATACAAGAAACCAGCTAAGGTGTTAGATAACTTTTACGATTTCTTTGTATTTTTAAAAGTTTTATCACAGAACTACACCTGCAAAGAAGGAAAAAAAAAAATCTAAGTTTGCAACTACAAGAGATTTTGCTCCAAGTAATGAAAATATTGATGACAGTATTTGTGGTGAGTTGACCAGCAGCTAAGTACCTGCCCAGTTTCTTGCCCCTTGCTGTCCTGCCCCAGAGGACGGGGGAAAGAATTGCAAGAACAGAAGCTGAAAACACGGGGGTCAAGATGAAGACAGTTTAATAAGTGAAGCAAAGCTGCACACACAAGCAAATAAAATTAAGGAATTTATTTACTCCTTCCCACTGGCAGCAGATGTTTAGCCACTTTCTGGAAAGAGCTTCTGCACACATAATGGTTACTGGGTAAGACAGATTCATAAGAACAAATGTATCTCCCAACCTTCTCCCTTCCCCAAGTCTCTGGTGCTGAACATGGCATCAAATTGTATGAAATATCCCTTTGGACAGTTTGGGTCAGTTGCTCTGGCTTTTTCCTCTCCCATATTCTTGCACATTCCCAGTCTAATCACTGTGGGGGCTGAGGGGGAAAATGTTCACATCCCAAAACCAGCACAATAACTATAATGTATTAATTCAAGTGAAAGTCTGTAGAGGAAAACAGCAGGGAAAGTGCAAATTAATGTGCTGAGGTTATACAATTTACACGGAAGATGATTTTATTCTCCATCTAATATAGTATCAATAGAGATGAATTGTTATCTCAGTTATATCATATATGGCAGCAGATTCTTGACAGCATCTCTTTCTTCCGTTTGTCAGAGTCCAGTCACCACTTCCCATCTTTTCTGAGCCTGTCTAGGGGCTTGTTCCATTCTCTTTCCTCAATACCATGTAGTAGCTCACTACTCCCAGGTTACAGTGAATGTTAATTTCCATATAGCTTTGCAGTTAATTTATGGAAATAATCTGTGTTTTGTGACAACACAATCTACTACTATGTATTAGAAGACTTTTTTTTTTCTGCACGCTTTAAGAATATTTATGAAGTATTTTCATATGCTGGTTATATGTGGGATAGTATTCTTACACTTAATTTGTTTACAGCCAGCTCTTCAAACATTTAGTGAGGTGCAGTTAATTAGTTGAATCTCCACAAGTCATTCTTTCCAGTTATCATAATCCATAGGAATTAAAGACCTCCAGTCAAGACTTCACTCTCAGGAATTCTCTATACCTTCAGGATGTTGTAATAAGCATTCAAATTCCTAAATTACTCTAACACAGTTACTTTTTTGCAAGTAACTAAACAAATTAACTTTCTGAACTTTTTTATGCTCATTTACTATTCAAGTTACTGCTGTTCAAGTTGTGAGACAGTATTGTGCTGCCTGAATTGCCAAAGACAGGAATACCATGTCAGCAAAACACAAATATTTAAGATGGTTAAAAAAAGACAAATACTTGAAATATGATATTTAACTAGTCTCTATGAGAGAAAACCCAACTCAGGAAGATCTGTGCTTGAGAATGTAAAGAACATGTCCAGAACTAGCATCCACAGTGTGTATTTTTCTTTCCTCCCTTGGTGGAACTGTCACACAGAAGGACTTTCCTCTGATTTTCAGAGGTAAGTTCAAGCAGGTCTGAGACAAGAGAAGGCACACTCTTTCCTGCTGCTTTAGAGTGGACACATTAATTGGGAGTCATTGATCTGCTAGTATGTCAGGATACTCACTTTTAACAGACGTGTTTGTTCTTGGGTGATGATTCATAAAAAGCCTGGAGCATGGCTGTGCGCTAAGGTCTTATGTAAAAATGGCTAAGAATTAATAAAACCTATGGAAAAGAGCTGGCAAATGGTGGGAGGGGGGGATTTATCTTCTGTTCAGGTTTCTAAATCTCATAAAACCACTGATTGGAATGAGCTTGTTCCAAGAAGGTAACATTTCAGCTAAGTTTTAACCTAAAAGGTTTATTAATTCCAAAGAATCATTTTCTTCATCTACAGCCCCTGTTTCTGCCTCTAGATTCTGGTCAGTTGTAACTAAAATTTATTGAGAATATTCACAGTTTACGGAAAAACCTACCATTTTCTTAATCAGTAATCTCATTCATTGATCGTATCTATTCTTAGTATTTAAACTAGGTCATTGTATTTTGATAGTCTGGAAAAATATCTGTCAGCAGTATATAAGTGTATTTCTGTCAACGCAAATATCAAATGTATGGAAATATTTCTGCTGATTTTTTAAATACTTGAGTGTAATTGCATAACTATGACCAGTCTCTCATTCATATTTCTTTGGAAGCCACGGGTATTATTTATACTCCTAGTACACATATCACAAACACTAAACAAAACATCGTAAGATTGGTGCCTGTATATGCACCACACAAGCGGGGTATTTCTGAGGCAGGTCCAGTTGTATAAAAGCCAAACCCTCATGCCTTTTCTAATGATTAACACTGCATTCAGAGCACAAAGAGGCATGCATACATTAACTCTTAGACATCCAGGAAATTTTTTTTTTAACTTAGCAACAGTCCATGATAAAGGTCAAATCGAGAAACAGACTTTGGAAATAGAAATACCACATAATTCTTACGTAGGAAATATTATGATGGGAAATAAGGCACTGCTAACATGTATGACTTACTTCTATGCCTCTTTATTTCCATTACAATTTCTAATTTATTCAATATAAATATATGCTAATAATGTCACTGGGGACATCTGAACAGTCTCTGACTTACTGCATTGACAATTTAACAGAGGAATGACTCAACCAAGGTATTCGGTAGTTTGATGACTAGCAGTTAAGGACTATCCAGAAGTATAAGACCCAATTAACCAATTTTGACTATCTTCACATTCCCAGATGCCAAAAAGGACTAGTAGTTGTGTTCTGCCAGTTAAAAACTCTAGTTTTGGGAATTTAATTTAATTCTTACCTTGCTGATAGATCTGAAAATTTGCCTTATGTTTTTGTATCCTTTATTATTAAAGAAGATACTCTTCTCAGCCTTCCTATGAGGTTCAATCTTTATCAAAATTATTTTGTAATTTCTCACAAATACTGATTTCTCATCCAAAAATCATGCTCAATGTCAGTGCCAACATTTACCTTAATTAACATATAGTTACCCATATTTTCTTCCTAAGTCTCATTCAGCTCCAGGCATATGTCATTCCACTCTCTGGACATTAGGAAAACACTACCTTTTCTTCTTTCCAGGACAAAATGACACACCTGAAGTTAAAGAATTTCCTTTTTGAGTCCTTGCCTTTCCCCCCATTCGCGTCCCAACTCTTGGACTTTCCTTGTGGATTTGCAACTTCAAATGTCTTACAGTATCAACAGGCTGTCTTCTTCAATTCACCTTATGCTTCGTTTTCCAAAGCAATCATGGCAGCATGTCTTAACAGGTAAACTGTCTGCAGCTTCTTGTATATATTCACTAATCAGTAATTCCCCCTACCAGTGTTTACATGTTTATGTTTGATATTCAGATTAGTCAAGTGGTTGCTCAAAAGGTTAGCTAATTAAAACTCCTAATATTAGTTTCTCAAAGTCTTTGGCAAAATGGCAAAGCAGGATTTCTGTGACCGGACAGTCAAAGACAGAATGATTATTTGCCTTACAGACACAGTAATTACAGATAACTGCCCTTCATCCTTGCAGCTTCAGATGACTTATGAGCAGGCTGCTGTATAGCAATGGAAATGAATGATGGTTAGGGTCACCCTCTCTTTTTGGGGAGATATTTATGATGTGACAAGCTAAAGCCTCAAAGAAACCGTGATTAGCAGTTTGTGATCTCCTCACTGGGCACATGAGTACAAAAAGTAAAATTACTTAAATGTAAATAGCCATATAAACGTAAATGAAAACTATTAAACCTGCGTACTTACGGTCTACAGAATTTAATCCAAACAGTACCCTTCTCTCTCTCTTTAGTCATAGCCACAATAGCATATGGGAAACACAAGAAACAGGTTCCCAATCTCACTCATTCGTCTGGGGAATATTTTGATACGGAATGCTAGACTATGAAGTTTTGTTTCTCAAGGGACACATCCTGTCCCTCTTCAAATGTTATTTTTCTCAAAAATCTATCAGATACTGCAGACAAGCAACTAAATGCTTGTCTCAGCATTTGGGAAGCATTTTACCAAGGGGATACAGGTCCTACCTACTAGGAATCTAGCAGCACAGTAGACATAAGTTATATCTCTTTCTTTGGAAAAGGCCAATATTATGATCACTGCAAAAGATGCATATCAAGGAAGTTTTCCTTTTCTGTATTGATGTTTCCCTTGGTGGGAAAATATTGAATGGAGTGATTTCCAAATAACTTCCCCACTGGAAAAAGTTACCACTACAAAAAGAAGGAGACGGGAGAGTAATACTTCTGACAGTTTTACTTAATAAAGAATAATTTGACTTCTCTTTTTCTCCTTTGTTCTGTGATTCATAGCCTCCTACTTTCTTGTGAAAAATGAAGAGAGCAAGAGAATTTCTTACAATCATTTCCATTGTGCTAGCATCTTTTCATTTGTTCATCCTAGCAGTCTTCTATAGTCCAGAATACAATTCTTAACAAACATTTTTGAACACAGGATTTTTAATCAGGAAATTTTAATTAGGAATTGGGGATTTTGGTAGAAAATTCAAACTGTAATAAAGTTATTTTCTATTATATTACATGACTGCAAATAGCCTTGACACTTCTATACTTCTAAGAATCTTAAATACAGGAATGTTGGGTCACATTCAGACACAGAGACATACAAATCCTTTGACAAAACTTTATGGAAAAGATTGAAATCAATTTCTTCTTTATAAGACAGAGAATCTAAGCTTTATATTGAAATGAAATAGCTATCTAAATCATTCCCTCCATATAATCATTACACAGAATAAATTCCAGAAGGCAGCTGGGTTCTAAAAGTAGGTACAACTATTTCAGTTAATTATATAGTTTACAAAACTTTAGTTTAAAAAAAATTATATTTGCACTCATTTCTTTGTTGTCATCAAGAAATATATAGCCCAAAGTGTACAAGCCATATTATCTGAGAGTTGAAAAATGGAGCTGTCCATTTCGATCAAGCACTGTTCTCATATATTTACATAAACCCAGTCTCTTATGTCTGGAACTGCAATCTAGTAACTCTTTATGTTCATTCATTCTGAGTCTGCATCTACAATTATGGAAGGGTGGGTCATTTCAACCCCTGCATTCCAGCCCTGTGCAGTCACCATGAGACATTTCATGTACTGAGCACAGTATCCTGCATGTGGGCACGTAACTTAACTAACAAGAATAATAAATGCTTATAAGCACTAAATTAAAAATAATGAGATTCAATGCAAAATGTGTACTTATGGCCAGTAACCAGAAGAAATGCTCCTGCTTCCTAATGCTCTTTTAAAACATTGAAAAGTTTTGTACATGGATCTGTCACATAACTATTTGCTGTAGCCATGTTCTGATTCAGAATACTCTAAGATCATTTTGAGTTTTACCCAAAGTTCAGGTTTCAAGGTGTAATTTATGTGATTTAGTTTCTCCAAATATGTAGGAGTATATATAGCTCCAAGGCAAGATGACGTCCTTTCTAAACACCAATAGGTGCTTGTAATCACAGTTGTGGCTTATATGTTTGTAACTCTCATTTGCATAATCCTGCTCAGAGATACCTTTTTTTTCATCTTAGATAAACTTTTATTTCAGTTAAGTAGGTATCAATATGAATTACAATTCTCCAAACACCATTTAAATTCAATGATTCAACACTAACATTCTTCCGCTTCCTTTCCTAAGCACATATTTCAAATGTCTGAGGGATTTGTTTGAACAACTTCATAGGTGCTAGTCCTCAGCTCAGACACCTTAGCTTCTATTGAGCTTGGAAAGATCTTTACTGACAGTTCCTCTTGGGTTTGTAAAGAAAAAAAGGAGCCAAACCATATTCACTGCTGCAGCACACTACAGGTACAAAACACAAGAGCAAATGGTTAACACACTTTCAGGCACATGGGCAACACTTGCACAACCCCTGTACAGGGCAGCCACTCCGTCCAGTTTTCATATAAATCCTGAGACTCAGTAAAATTCTCCAAATCTCAGCAGCTGTGTACCCTGCAACTTTAGATACACATGTACAAAATAGAAAGGAATAAAATTTAACTAAGAGTTGAGATCTATTTGCACTGAGGTTGTTTCCGAGAGTTGTATGTCTCCGTCCCAAAAAAAGTTGCTATAAAAGAGGATGTTTATAGAAGATAGTAGCTATTGGTCACAGAGAAGCACAAAGTGGGTGACTTGCAGTGCAAACTGACAACATTCCTTATGATACTGCCTATGGCAGCTTAGGAAAATGTCTGTTACCCAGTAAATGTCAAAGAGGAAACATGCAGTTTCTCCACAACAGATTTTTCTCTTTAGAAAATTTCAGAGACAAAGCATTCAGTCTCTCATGGGACAGGGTGTTACTTGCTGCGTATAAGAGTCCAGTGGTGACAATTTTTAGGTAGCAGAGCACCTGAACCCTTGTGAAGGTTTTGTCACTTGCCTGCAGAAACCTCCCATGGCAAGTGACTGGTTATGCAGCCTCCACAGAAAGGGATTATCAGGGGAGATTAGTAAAAGAGACACTGAGCTTTTTTCAAAATGCAGTTTTGCCCTCTATGAAAAGTAAACGGCATTAATAATGCTTATTGGTTATAGGTATACAATAATGCCTGTGTTGCAGTGTAACTGCAAGGCAGCTCCTCCTTAATACATGGGAGCCTCCTTAACACATGAGAGCTGTGGTCCAGCTGGCAGGTAAAGGAACAAGAGAAAAAATTACAAAAGTTCTGCATTTTAAATAGCATCTACAGTCTCAGGTACAGCAAAAGAAGCGCCTGCCTAAAGAAACAAAATTCTGAAGTTGAACAAAGCTTTGTCAACTCATTGCATTTTATTTTTCAAACAGAAAGGACCCCAGCTTCTTTTCAAATTTCAAATTCAAGTTGTGTCATTTTAATGCTGCACTTGGCTATTTTCAAACTGTTCTTTTCTTGCATAAACACTAATGAAATATCAAGTTGAATTTTAGTATAAATAAAATAATGAATAAATATAACAAAAATCTAGCAGACCCAGGTTTGAGAGACAAATTTCAACAGCATTTCCCAAAAAAAAAAATGAATTTATTGAATAAATACCTTTCCATCTCTAGGAAAATGACCTGTCTTTTAATACAGTAATTTAGGTCAAAAGGATTTGCTCAGTCTTCTGAAATTTACTAACAGCTTCTTACTGGGCACAGTGAAGATGTGCATGTTCAGAGTTTACTCCAATCAGTTTTGATTTTTTCCTCCTGTCATGTAGATAACACCAGTGTATTGTTGTGTTAAGAGTATAGAAATCTGGCACGAAAATAAACCCCCTCAGAGATCAGAGAGGCTGGGTGAAGCTGGGCTTAATTTCTGAGTATAGCCAATTTGGCACTGTAAGTCTGATCTCGTTCAATAGGAACTTCCACAAGCACAGATTTCACGAATACTGTTTCAACATGGTAGGTCTGGCCATGTTCACTGGAACTTGTGCAATCACAGATTCACAACTAGTGTGGTTTAGTGAAGCAACAGAAATACAGATTTGGAATTGCATTTGCTGCAATAGAGCTCCAATAATACTACTATTATGATAACCCAGGTAATAATAATTGTATGCAGAAGCTTGCCAAGAAGGCATCCCTGCTTGGGGGGAGGAACAGGAAAGAAGAGTCTGTCTCCAGGGTCTGTCTCCCAGGTCCTTTTGGGTCTTCCCCCTAACTAGGTGATATTTCTACCCTGCTTAGTACAGTCTCATACTTTCCCTCCTGCTTATGTATAGCATGATCTAAGGGGAGAATTGAGTAATACAGTCATATATGTGGTAGCATGTACTTCATTGAGCTTATTAGCATATACTGAGTTTTCATTTTAACATTTAAGTGCACCTTAATTAGGAAAGTTTCTCTTTTGGCCATGGCGTCCTTCAACATTCTGGTAATATGACTTTGTTCTGTCCTGTGCTGTTTGTCTAAAAAGGATCATCCACAGGACTTCCTCCTTCAGCCAGCTCATCCTCTCTTGACATCAGCCACGCAGACCACCTCCCACAAAGATAACTTAGAGGGTACACAGTGTAGGCTGCAGGTAGTAAGCCTTAACTCTTGCCTGGTTCCTTGGTCATTATCCCATGTTATGATGTCATCATCCCTGAAGAGTTACTTTGATTATTTCTGAAAAACAGAATTATTTCAAAGTAAAACCTCTGCTTCCAACCTGACATGTGTCACCCTTGTAGCCCTGATAAGGCTTTTCAAGGGAGAGGTGAGCATACTAAGGTCTTGCAAAAGCAGCTGGACCTCTGCTATGCACAGATGCTGGGAGTTGTCTTGGGAGCAGAAGTCCTAATTGAAAAACTTAATTAATAAGCCTGGTGCAGAAACAATAGAGAGCAGTAAAGATTTCCATGTGAAATAGATGTCCCCTGTTAAGGCTGACAGTGCTACCCAGGTGGAAGAGGTCTCTTTCCCTTTACTTAAAGGTGTCCTTCGCCTGGCCTGAAGGTAGTAATAATTTTTTTCCTTCAATCCTTTTTTTTTTACTCTCACTTTAGAAAAGTTGAAAGAAATATCTTTTCAGTCTTCTGTCAACCAAACTACCATGAGAAATTCTTTCTTCTGGAGTTAGCTGTTGAGATGTAATTGCCCTGGCAATTCACACTCTGGGTAATGTCATGATTTCATGATCTCACGGCATCGACGCTCTGACTAGTTACACTCCCAGCCTGATGCTGTGTTGTATTTGAAATTAATACACATCATTAATATTTAAGCTATTAACTTTTTTATATTCCAGCAGCATCTAACAGACCGATATGAAATATTTTCCCCACTTCCTGGTTCAATTTTGAGCTTTACTTCTAACTCTGATGGCTCTGTATGCTTTCTTCTTCTGGATTCTGGTGTATAATTTCATAAAATATAAGTGATTTAGTGGAAGTTTAGTTTTATGAGTCAGCGCAAAGTGAATAAGTAAGAACAATAATACGAATCTAGCAAAAAGCAGATGCAGAGCTTGGCAAGTAAGTATTCTAAATCCTCCAAATTTACACATTATACTTCTGCCAGGACTGACCTGTGCCCCATCCTCAGCTTAAAAACCAAGCTCTGATCTGACGTGCAGCTCCGCAAATTCATGTTATAAATGGGTAATTGCATTTACTATTATTAAAACCTAATAAAACTCGGACGTCTCGAACAGCACGAAGGTCACCAAGATGCACAAGCGTGAAAAGATTCAGAGTCAAATAAAAGAAAATAAGAAGTTGCGAAGGTGGGGGGATGGCGTCGTCGCGAAGGCGCTTCCTCAGCTTCTTTCTTTCCTTTCCCTTCCCTTCCCCTCGCCGAAACAGCCCTTTGCGCTGCCGACTCCCGACACCCGCCCGCGCCCCGCGGAGCAACCCCCCCCCGGCGGCGGCGGCCGCGGCTCCCCATCCCCGCCGGGCGGCGCCGGGCCGGGCCGGGCCGTACCTGGGCCGGCCCCTCCCCGCCTCCGCCGCCGATACAAAAGCGGCCGCCGTCGCCACCGTGCCCGCAGCGGAGCTTCGCCGGGCCCCCGCGCATGGGGGGGCCGCCCCGGACATGCCCTTCTCGCCGCTCGGCTTCGCTCTCCTGCTGCTGGCGGCCGCGGGAAGGTCCCTCCCGGCGAGGCGGGTGAGTGAGTGAGTGAGTGAGTGCCGCGCTGAGCGGCGGGGGCGCCGGCCCCCTGCCCCTGCCCGGGGGTGCTGCCCCTGCCCCGCTCTGCCCGGCCCGGAGCCCCGGGGCGATCCCGCGCCCCCTGTCGGTGCTGGGCCGGGGGCTGCGCTCCGCCCCGGGGAGCGGAACGCGGGAGCGGCGGGAGGGCTGCGGGACGTGGCCGCGGGTCCGGGCGCACCTGGAAGAGAAGTGGGAAGTTTAAACGCGTTACTTTTTGGGTTCTCGCGCCAACAGCTGCGGCACAACGAGCGGCCGCTGGAGCGCGGGGACTTCTCCGCGCGTGGGTCCCTGCGCGGGTCCCGCGCCCGTCGTGCGCGCCCCCGCCGGGGGATCGGGGATGGGAGGGAGGCGAGTTTGGGTTTAAGGCGAACGGAGTGAGGAAAGAAGAGGAGATGCTGCTGCTGCGAGGGCATTGCCCTCGAGGTAACGCTCCCCCCGTTACCGACAGGAAATAACACGCGTGTCTGTTTTGTCGAACAAATGTAGTGCCGTGGGAAAACCAGAGCAGGGTCGTGGCGGGCGATTGTAGGGTCGGCTGTGACACAGCGCGAGGCTGGGAAAACAAAATGTAATCTGTGTGAAGAGCAAGGGTTGGCGATGGGGAAGAGGGAGAGAATGAAGGAAGGGGTGATGAACGGAGAAAGCTGACTGCGATTTGGTGGATTGGGGACAGAAAAAAACAAGAGGCTGGTGGGGACGGATGGAGGTTACAGCGTTGGAGGTGGCAGCAGGAGGCTACTGCTATAGGGAGAACAAGGACAGGCTCGAAGTGGAGGTTGTGGGCTCCAGAGGTGAAGGAAAGGACAGTGTAGCTGATGATAAACCAAATGTACTGCCTATGCGGTTCCTTTTCAGTTGCTAAAAGTTTTTGAGGTTACAGATTTACACAGAACAGCACTAAGGATCTGTTTAATACCCAACTAGATCTAAGTCTGTAGGATTGTCTTATGTATTGACTTCTGGGTTGTTTGGTTTTGGTGGTTTTTTTTTGGTGGGTTTGTTTTCCTTGCTATCTACTTCAGGCCCTTAAAGGAGCAACAGGCACAATTTGCATGAGAGAAGATTCTAGTTAGGGAAATCTCTTCATCATGAAGATGATAAGACTGAAATGGGAGCCCAGAGAGGCCCAGAGAGACTCCACCTGGGGAGGTGTTTGGTATTTGACAGGATAAGGCACTGAGCAACCTGAGCTTGTACCACAGAGTAAACTAATGGTAGGGATAGCAATGGTAGAGAATCGAAGTGAAGTACCTTTTCTAGCAAAGAGGTCTCCTTTAGCTGGATGCAGAACTGGGGGCAGGTGAGAAGAAAGAGTCTTCTCTGCCCTCAACACTATGACTTCAATCATGCAATAAAATGTGTACTTTTATAGCCTTTTCTGACACTAGAGGGTCTTATCTGACAACTTCTCTAGAGTAGTGGTGCTTGTTGTATTCTGAGAAACTGTACGAAGTACTCTGCTCAATCCTAACTGTACGAAAGCACGAGATCTTGGCTATCCAGATTCTTTGTTCTAATTCCACTTAGAATAGTGTTAGAGGTAATATTTAAGGTAAACTGAAACCCAGTACTGGGTAGTAAAATCTTGGTTAAAAAACAGTCAGTTGCGAGGTCTTCTGGTTTAAATACACAAGACAGATGTGAGAGGAAGGTAGAATAATTTAATACAGAGTTGGGGGAAGAAGTATTTTATCGGTGCTGTGACTGCTGTTTTACTTTGGCCTTCCCTATCTCTCCCATCAACTCCTCAAAAAAGTGAGAAAGGGAAGAAGAGTAAGCTGAGAATGTTTGTAGAAGGAAGAAAAATTTAAGTCCAGAGTTTTTATCTGAGCTTGTGCTGCTTACATGCCATCATCTTAAATGCAGGGTGACTGGAAATTCCTTAATAAGTGTCTAGATCTTCCTTACAGCATTAAGGATAATAAAATGACTGAGAGCTGGTAGCACATGGCTGCACTGCAGAATCTTACTACTAATGACAAGCCTGTGTCCTTTACCTGCTTGGCCTTGAAGAGCGATGCCCTGATGCTGAGAGAGCTGACACACAGCTGGCCACTGGTTCCCTACCATCCACTTCTCTATTGGATTTGGATTTTGCATCCCGGTTGTCTGTGTAGTACTTAATGCTCAAAGGTTTGATAAGATAATCTTGAAGAAAGTAGTTTAAATGTCAGTGAAGAGCAGAAAGGAGCTGTGCCACAATTCTTAGCTGGAGGTTCTGTTCTTCAGACTACCCTGGTGCTTCTGTTCCAGAGCCTAAATGTGAGTAATACAGGCACCTGAGTGGAAGTGCAGATGAATTCAGTGGAAAGGTTACACATCTTTTGATCTCCTCACCTCTTATTTCTGAAGTGCTCTGGTATGGGAATAGAAGAGCACTCGCATCAATATCAACATTAATTAGAGTGTAAGGGTATGTGGATGTTACAAATAGAAAAGTGACGTGGAAGCTAGTGACTCCTTTCAGAAGCAAGGATGGGGAGTTGAACTACATCTTTATTAATAGGATAAACCCCCTTCATACTTAGGTTGGCTGGAAGTTCGGAGTTACTCCTTTTCTTTCCCAGAAGCTTGCATAAAGCTGTTGCCTGCTCTCTGCAAATCAAAATATGCCAGACCAGTCTCAGCAGCATGTACTGACAGAGGTATAGAAAGTAGTGGAGGAAAGGGTTAACAGACAAGGTCTGACACTGGGCTACCTTGTCTAAGTAATTATTCAAGGATACTTGGCTGGTTTCTAGGTAATGGGCTTCTTTCCCAGGAGTATGGCCAGATTCTTAAAAACTTAATATTTGTAGGCTACTTAAATTCATGACTATATTAGTATGGTGTAAAACTTAAATTAGATGATTGTCCTATTAAGTAATTCAATACAGATTAAATTACTATCCCAAATGACTAAAACCTTTATGTATTCATAAAACAATGTGTTTGTGTGGGTTGTTGTTTGCTTTTACCTTTTTTTTTTTTTTTTTAGAAACAACTGTAATTTTATAAAGCTAGTGACTGTGTTTGCTACAAAGACAGATGGCCTAACATAGCAAATCTGGTTATACAAGCTAAAAAGGAGATACTTACTTGTTATATCCCAAACATAACTACATTGGGGAGGACCAGAGATGGCATATGACATTTTAGGCTTAAGGAGCCTAGGACAAGAGCATGTAGTGACAGGACAAGGGGATTGGTTCCAAACCGAAAGAGGATAGGATATTAGGGAAATGTGAGTGCGGTGAGGCACTGGGACAGGTTGCTCAGAGAAGCTGTGGATGCCCCATCCCTGGCAGTGTTCAAAACCAGATTGGATGGAGCTCGGAGCAACCTGGTGTAGTGTGTGGCATCCCTGCCCATGGCAGAGGGTTTGGAATTAAATCATCTTTAAGGTCTCTTCCAACCCAGGCCAAAGGAATGGACTGTATTTCACCCAGCAAAATTACTTGGCCCTTGGCATTGTTTTAAAGCTCTGATATCTTTTCCAGGAAAGTTTAAGTTTATGAAGCAGCTCTTAAATTCTGCCACCTTCCCCATAATTCTCTTGCCATTACTGCATCAGCACCACTCCACATGCACCATCCTGCCTCCTGCCCAGACTAGGCAGCAATCTGAAAGAGTTTGGACAAAAGTATTTGAGGTAGAGTGCAGGTAGATGCATCTGGGCACGGAAGGACATGTTTCATGGCTGTACAAGTGCATGTAGCTGTCTTCTGTGAGAAGAAAACTTGTATTCTCAAAGTGATGGAAGTGATAGAGCTTTGCAAAACTAAAACTCCTGCCCTCCAAAAGTTGTAGCTCTATAGCTGGGATAAAGTTTAGTGAAACTGGGCCTGATATACAAAGCATAAACAGTTGTCTGCTGGCTGTCAAACAGATTTTTAAAGGTATTGTATCATATCCTGTTTCTGTTAGTCTGTCAGACTAAATAGGGCTTTAATTTGCTGCATTGATTGATTGCCAGTTACTTGAGAGGACACACCAGGAGGAGCTGTTATCTCTGAAATCACAGGGCCTTCACTAGTTTATAACTTGGAAAAGTCCTTTTCAAAACTGATTGTTTCCTTCTGTGATGCTGTAGGGAAATGAAAGCTGTTATGTTTTTGTTTGGCTTCTTTCAATAAAGGCTTTTGTGTTTCTTTCTCTGTGGTAAACCAGTGTAGGTACTGCCGCCAAGGCTGACTGCTGACGTTTCCTTGGTGCAGTACATCAGTTCTATTAGTTTGTGTCTTAACAAAAGTAAGTGTACACAATTGCAGGGATGTCTCTGTTTCTGGAAAAAAAGTCGTCAGCTCAATAGATAAGAGACCTTTTATTTAAGCTCTACAATATTGTTTTCTTGTGAGCCTGAATTAAAATATCAGACAGGAACTCCTTTAAATAAATAAATCTTCCTAACCTAGCTACCAAAAAAAAAAAAGTTACCAAGTTTATTGCTTCTATCCAATGCTTCCCATTAGAAGAGGAATAGGGAAAACAGTAGCTAGGGTTCTCTAGCTTGTCAAATGGAAGGTAACCCCTTCAAATGTCATAGTTTTATATGCAGCAACTTATAACGGGTGAAGAAAGTTTGCTATTGGTGGCTGAATACTGCTCTTTGATGCCTCTTTTTTTTTCAGTGTTGGAATTTGGTATTTATAAATTTCAACCACACTGGCCTGTGACTGCTGCATTGTGGTGATCCTTTGGGGTGAATGTTTATGAAATGCATGTTGATCTTCGTAGGCATGAGCAGAATCTCCAGGCAAAGTTGCAGCATCATCATAATCTGTGGTTTGTAAGCACAGAAATGGAACCCCCACCTCTTCCACTGCTGGAGGAAAGTAGATGACTGTACTCTTAACTGCTATGGATATGGATCCATGCAAGGAAGAACTCCCTGCAGTTTTACTGGGACTTCAGTAAGCCTGCCAGTGTTTCTGGGGTACAGTGTGGCACATCTTTGTGGAGAATGAGTGGATTTGCACCAGTTGTCTTCCTCTTAATCTCTATGGTTTTACTGTCTTAAAGAGACAAGCAACTCCCACTGCCCTCTGATGCTTGTGAATGAATCAACACAGTGATAACATAAACAGCTCTTTCACAAATGCTTACATGAAACCTTGTGAGCAGCCCCCGCAGGGGGTTCAAGTATGTCTTCTTAAATACTGCAGTTATGTATAGAAAAGACATGGGCTTAATTTAATCGAATGAACAATTGAAAAAAATGGTAACTGGGTAGGGGAAATTGTAGTTTTTATACATGTGGAAAAGAATAGTTCCTTCAGTTGGTCATTTTACTGACTACATTTTATTGCTGTTTCACCATAATTGATTGTTAATGGATTGCTGCCTTATTGCAGTCTGGTATTGACTGCTATTTTTCTTGAAATTGATTGCGTTTCATTGTTAGTTCACCCTCTCACCATCTTTTTCCTCAATTGTTTTATGCTGGCATTTCCAATTACTGTATTTTTGTCTTATGCTCGTCTGTCCCTTGAGCTCATCTGCATTCACCTGTTCTGATCGTGCCTTGTCCTGCTTGCTCACATGCCCTGCTAGTCTTGCAGTGCCTTCTTTGCCTTCAGGACAATTTTTGAAACTTGCATTCTAGTCTTGAAGTGTGGTTTTAGCTGTTTGTTGCTGCCCTTTCCGTTGCTCTGTTGCTGCTCTTTTGTGTTCTCTGCTGCACTGTGGGAGAAGTTTAGGAAAACAAACCTGCTTTCTCATTGTCCTTCTTATATTGTAGTGCCCAAAACTGCACATAATATTCAAGATGAGGCTACCCCAGTGAAGAGTAGAACCGGACAATCACCTCCCTTGACTGACTGGCAATGCTTTGCCTGATGCCCCCAGGACACTGTTGGCCCTCCTGGCTACCAGGGCACTGCTGACTCATATTCAACTTGCCATTGACCAGGATCCCCAGGTCCCTTTCTGCTCCATAGTTAACAGCACTCACTGCTCGTGGTGTTGGCCAACATCTCCTGGATGCAATTCATCCTTATGTATTATTTCATTATGAAAACTGAAATTTTTGTTTGTTTGTTTAAAGCATATTCTAATTGTTTCATTGCAGCTCAACGTTTTTGCAACTAAGTTTCAAAGAGTTTTTCATTTGACCAGACTGAGTCAAATTTTGGACGTCTCATGTCTTTTATCAACTTTTATCAATCTTTCTTGACATCTGAAAGAGCCCTGAGTGTAATTGGACTGCATGACAATATAGAGTGCAATTGGGGAATATAAAATACAGATGACAAGTAGGTGACTTGTCAACTGCAGCAAGGGGGACCCAGTCCTCTAAGAACGTCTTAGAGCAAATAAATCAGAGGATTACCTTATTACCTTGATAGGTGTCAAGACCTGTGACCACCTTAAAAAAAAAAACACACCAAAAAAACAAAAAAAACCAAAACAAAACCAGAAACCCACCCTAAAACAGAACTGAACTTCAAAAGCATTCTAGAACATTTTTTTTTCTTTGATGTTTCCTGTCACTGTATAGGGCATTAGGAGGATAGTAGGTGAGGGGATATGGTATGTCCTTGCAATTGCAGGGATCTTACGACCAAGTCTTTAGTTTTTTTTCAAGATGAGATAGTCAGCTTTTAATGGAGAGAAGAAAGGGTGAAGGGTTTGTGCTGAATTACATGGGGAGACTGTTTCTAACCTAGTTGTTAGATTCAAGGCCATGTATGCAGAATGCATACAAGAAAGCATTTGATGTCTGTGTTAGCAGGAGCCTTGGTGGATGTGGTTAAATCTTGTATTCTGTGCTGCCATTCATCTCTGAAGCCCTATCTCTGGGAAAGGGTTGCAGTCATTAGACTAACCTTCCTCTTGACTTTTGACTAGCACCCTTCTGTGATATTTGGCTCTTTCTTAGCTTTTTGTTGAGTGGAAGATAAATCCTAGGTACAGTGTGCCATGTGTGTTGTCAGCAACACAGCAGATTTTTTTTTTTGCCCCTTCCTGTAAAAGAGTCTAACTCTGAACTTTGGCAGATAAAGTAATTGCAGAAAACTTGTTCCCTTTGGGTGGTGTTTCTGGTCTAGTTTTCTCCTTCTGCAGCTGCCTGAAAGAAATTCTGAAGTATGGAGTTAATGTCACTATTATGCTGCAGTGTGAAAAAGTAGTAATTACTGCCTTGTGAGCCTTCTGGGAGAGACTGACATGGCTGATATCTGCAGGCTTCTATCTTAAGATTAATTTCCTGATATGCACAGACTCCTGGCAATGCAGTAGACTCTTCATAGGTTTTCTTCAAGATGGAAATTGATAACTTTGTTTGCTCCTTTGACATGTCTAGAGTGTTGTACAAAGGCTACTGAAGAGTTGCTGTAATTCATTTTGATATGCGGAAAGGGTTGGGTGTAGAGAAGCATTGCCAAATATCAGATGTCTTTATGCCTGATTGGAGGGGGAAACCAGGAAACTCAAAAATCTTGGTTTATAGGTTAGAGAATGCTGTATTTAAGTACTACTTTATGAAATTACTAATTTACTCATCCCAGTGTGACCTTTGTGTTGTTCAGACTGAGTAAGCACCTTGAAAGCTAGAATAGAGTGTCAGAGCAAAGTACCTGTCAAGTTTGCAAAATACAGAAACCTGTTGCCTTTATGGCTGGCTGTGACTTCTCTACAGACTGATCATTGTGCTGAGATGTTCTGTACATAGAAATCCGAATTTCGTGCCTTTCAAAGAGGATGAGAGACTAGGCATCAGTGCTTGAATTTTTCCCTCTCTCTCAGTATGTGAAAAGTGTGGGGGAAACCCCAACATCTAGGAAGGTAACAGCTTGCCTCATGTGCCCTAGTATCACTAGAGTTACTACTGCTGTTTTGGAAGGAACCGGACCCTGTAAAAACACCTACACTTTCACCTAAGTCACCTCTAAACGTTTTGTGGATATTGGGTTACAAATAAGATTTACAGCTGTGTATCGCTGGATCAATGATGCTCAGTTAGGTCAATCTGCATCTGCCTTCTTCGATCCCATTCCTGCCAAATAAAAATGTTCTGCTGTAAAAAGCTAGTCATGCAGAATGAATGAAGCTTTTAGTTTTTATTCCTTGAAATGGGAAAATTAAACATGTAGTATTTAATCTAAATTATTTGAAATAGCAATTGGTCTTTGCTTTTGTCAGATGCTGTGATGCCCTGTAATATACTGCTCTTTCCGTTACTGTTTCTTAATGAAGACAAATTCATTAAGTGCCATTTGAAATGCATCACTGTAAGAATAACAAAAAGATACCACTCCTTTTAAACTTGGTGGCACTGCAGGCAGAGTACGCTCTGGAAAAAAAGACAAGACATTATGTTCTGTTTACAATGACACTGTGTAGTTATGAATTGCACATCAAGTAAATTAAGATGTGTTTGTAGTGGACCTCTTTCAAAAAGCCCTGAATTCTTAATATGTATGTTTATTATGTTTATATATTAACATGTTCCTTTCTCTAAAGGAAACACAGAGCATCACAGAGATGGCACGGATGGCTTTCAGATATAAAGATGGTGACAAATATCCTGTTTGAACAGTATTTCAGAAAACTAAGTTCCAACACATTTATTGTTGTGATAGATGTGCTTTAAGTCTCCATCTTGGCAATTCTGTTTATTAGTTGAATTGAGCTAAAAGATGACACTGGAAACTTCAAAAACCTGCATTCAGTTGCACTCAGCTTTGCCTCTCTATGGGCATCAAAGGAGCAGCAATTTTATCTTTTAACTAACTTAGTTAAAGGATAAACTTGCATTAGAAGATATCTTTAGAATAATTATTCTATAACTATTTAGAATAATTATTCTGTAACTATTCAGTGTGCTCTGTATTTGTTCATTGCTCTTTGGGGATTAAGACACCTGGTGGTAATGAATGAGGCTATTAAAGCTTTGTAGAATAAAACTGATTTTATTACTAATGAGATGTAATGATAAAGGAATGCCAGTTTAATAGTTTGAACTCTTAACTTAATGGCCTTGCTGCAGGAAACAAAGCTGGAGTTGAAAGCTGCATCCTCTCCCCTTGTTTTTATGTTTAAATAATATTGGTGTCTCAGGGCTGGAACCACAGAATGGCTGAGGTTGGAAGGAACCTCTTGACGTAAACTGGTTCAACCTTCTTGCTCAAGCAGGGCCTCCTAGTTATTTACTCATGTATTTCCTAATCTGTTTGGCTTCTTGCTTCTTAGAGTAAATGAGTGTTGGGACATCCTCTAATGGTTGAAGGAAGCTTTCATCTTGCTGCTCACTCCTGCCTTCTTTTGCCCTCTGCCACTGTTCATCTTTCTTAATTAACTATAAACTGAATTTGCATGTAGTATTTCACCAATCAAAGCTTTTTTCAAGGTGTAAAGGTCCAATAAATCTCCATACAGTAGACTTACAATCAGCTGATTGGACTCAAATAGGCCTTTACATGATCACACCAGCAATTAAACATTGTGAGTAGGGAAATGGGCAAATAATCTCTTCCCCTACATATAATTCTAGAGGAAGCTGTTACAGTTGCAGACTGTTAATTTTCTGTAAAAGAAGCCTTGAGTTAGTGCAGCTTTGATTACTTCTTCTTGGTTTTAGCAAAAGGGTGTAAAATGTGAACAGCATTCTCTTCTTTGGATCTTTATGATGATCTTCCAGGATGCTTTTTCCTTTCCTAGAAGGAAGATAGCAAGGGGCTTGGGTTTTTTTTGTCATTGCTGGTTTGTTTTGAGGGGTGTGTATGGTGTATTGTGGGGAAACTCTTTCAAAACCTGTTCAGGATAAAATGTTTCTTGTTTTCAACAGAAAACAGTAATTTCTGTGGCAGGATGGGTGGGAAGTACCTACTTTCAGCTACAGAAAGCAGTTAGGGCCCTCTTTGAGGCTGGGGCTCTGACTTCTTTACACAGGAAAAAAGAGAAGGTGGGTAACAAGCTGTCTACCTTGTTGGTATAGTAGTCATGGTTAGTCTGAGCAGTCAAGAGAGATGTGCCATCCAAGACAATGGCTGTTGGTGGTGAGGAATCTGGCCAAACTGTAACTTGTGGCTCACTCATAAGCTGTTGTTTGTTAGAGGTTTGTTTTTTTTTTTTGGCTTATATGGTGCCTGCACTTGCAGACAAAGGCTTTCTTCCAGAAATAGCAAATGGAATAGTCAGGTGAGAAAAGAAACAGAAGTGTCTCAAGATCTGTGTTTAAATGTGTCTCTGTGGCCTCCATGCAAGACTGGTGGAACATCTTGTGGCTGATAGATGATGAAAAATGTCCAGGTTTGGGCTTGGGGGGGGGGGTTTGCTTTTTTTCTTTGACTATCTGACACAGAAATATTTAAACTTGCAGACTTTTAATATATTATTCTCTTCATTTTGGAGAGATTGAGTCAGGTGAGTAACATTCCTATGGGTTTATGTTTTAATTTTTGAATAGGGAAATGGTTTACTGTGTTGTCCTCTGCTTTGCATAGAAAGTAGGAGCTGTTGTCACTCTTGCTTTTAATAATAAAATAGGATGACCACATGTGCATGTTGCTGTAATCCATTGAGTAAAAAGACCCCTTCCAAATACCTATTATGGGGAAGGACTGGTAGTGCTTTTTTCTATGTGCACTTAATTCACCAAATCTGTGTGCTTGCATACTAATGTGATGGGTGCCTTGGAAATACCTAATAGCTAAAGAAAGTAGTTTATAAGTATGAAAGTGGAGTATGAATTGCTTTTTATATTGAGCTGGGGTTGAAGGACTGTTTGTCTGAAAATGTTCTCAGTTCCTGTATAATTGATTGCTGGGGGAGGAGGGGCTAGAGCTGCACGGTAGACATCTTCATTGAGACTATTTGTACTGTTAAGCAGTATATTCTTTAGAACCAGTCACTTCATAACAAACTAAGCTGTTGATGCTACACATCCTATTTAGGGAACTTTTAGGCTGTAATATTGAGAGAATGAAGCTAATGTAAACATCATTTATAGTTCATGAGGTTAACTTTCTACTTGCTCAAGCTTTCACTGATTAGTTTCCTTCATATCTGTCTTTTGTATTGCCCCTTACATGTAGAGTTCTGAGGTTCAGCAGCTTGTTTCACAGCCTGGCTTTAATCATTGCTGGGTGGTGTCCCCTGTTTTCTTTGAAAATACTCAACAGTTTTTCTTCAACCAAAAGATTTACAGTCTTCTTTAATCTTGGCTTTGCCATTCAATCTGACTGCTCGGCATAACGCTTAAGTAAAGGTTTAAAGAAGATTCACCTGCTCAAGTAATTAATGAATATGCCTGTACTTAAAGAAGGGGAAGGAGAGAGAGCCTTTACTGACTGATCAAGGAGAAAGTGAATTTCCAGTTAGTGTGCTAGAAAGAACTTGTATAAAAATCTTGAATTCCAAATACTTTCTCTTGTCCCCAAATTACATCTGAGATGCTGATCTTTATGTTGATGCTGCTTTATGGTCTCTGGAGCTTTTTGGTTTGTTTTTAATTTATAGCTGTTCTCCCCTCTTTCGCCTAGTTTTGTCATGCTGGAAATATTTGGAGCAAAATCAGATTCTGGTAAAAACCAGATTTATTACATTGTTCAAAGTATCTGTATCCTGCTCAATGGACAGCTGTGATCAGCACAGAAGAGAAGTATTTTGTGAAAGACAACATGGACAGCAGACTATGTCATTGGGAAAGGAGAAGATAGTTTCATAGCAAATTTGTAACAAGCTTGGAACACTGTCAAGTACAAGATGACAAGCAGCAGACGTGGAAACGTTCAACTTCCACTACCATTGTGATCTAACTCCTTTGCGCTTATTTTGCAATGCTTATCTTTTATTTAGTTTTATGATCCAAACTGGAAAAGAAACTATTTGAACAGTAGGGAATGGAAAGTGTCAGCTTACTTTGGTTTTGACTAAATCGTTTTCTCTTTAACCTTCTTTTCCCTGTCATCTGTCTCTTCCTCCACCCTGGCGCCTTCTTAAGTTTTTGACTATTTCTGGTCCAAGTAATCTGACAAGAGAGATGTTCTGTGGGTTAGTGTCCTTTCCATTAAAAGTTGTGGTAGAAACAAAGCAGACAAGCTGTCCTGTCTGCTGTGTGTTTGTGCGGTTGCCCAAGCTGCTCGTCTAATGGGCTTCTCCAGGGAGCATGTCCCAGCTCTGGCCAGTGTTGTCTTCCTGTCCTCCATGTAGTGAGTTACTGCCTTTTTTGGTTGTGTTGTTTCCTCCCTTGAATTCCATGAAGTGGACGCTTCTGAACAACTCCAGTTAAGACCAAGATTTTTAGGATTTTTATTTCCCCTCCCCCTCCCCAAAAAAGCCCAACATTTGTTTATATAGTGATCAGCCTAGAGAGATTCTGGACTCAGCTGGAGTCTCATGAAGTTGTAGTGATGAGCATTTGTATTTTTTTTCTTTTGAAAAGCTAATGAAAATGTCCTTTTTTTTCTATTTTCCTGCTCCTTTTTTAAACACTGTATAGCTAAATGAGCCTTCATTTTGGAGATAGGAATTGTAAAGGATGTAACTTAAAGAATTTGTGACTTGCTCATTTTAATAGTTGGAGACTGATGAATAAAGGATTTCGTGGAAGATTTGCATGCACAAACACTTACTCGCTGAATCTAAATAAATTTTGGTTGCCGTAAAGGAGGAGGGTGCATCTTACAGTGACCTCAACAGAAGCTGTTCCTGCAAGTTGTTGGAACACAGAATTTTTCGTGTACCTGCCATTTCTAGCCTGGTTTTGGCTATGGACTTTAAGAATATGATCAGAATTGACCTTTCCTTTCTTTTCCACTTAGTACGTTTAATTCTACGTGGATAATAACAATATTTTGCTCACTTGGTAAAATCTTAACTGCAACATATTCTGTGGTGTTTATGTACCATGTCAATCTTAAAGGTCTGTCTGATCTCCTAACTAGTCCTTCATATGGTTTTAAAATTTGTGATTTTATTACTTAATGATGAAGAATAACTTGGTTTATTTTGTGGTTTAGTTTTTATTTTATCTTTTTTGTTATTATTTTTAAGGAGTATTGATGATTGCTTTCAGCCTGTTGAGAGCTAAGTGAAAGCGTAATAAGATGTGGAGAGAGAAGCTGTGTAGTGAGTTTCTTTTAAAATGTGCTCTTCTAACTAAAGTGCAAGAGCATCTCAACAGCTTTGGAGATATTAATCTTAGATTGAGATTTGCTGCGTTTCTGCAAGATATAATGTAAAAATAAATTTGAGTATTATATGTGCGTGTATGTGTAAGAAAGGCGGATAAGACAGCTGAGAAATGTGGGCAGTAATTAAAGTCAGAAAGTGAATAGAGACTATTATTGTTTTATACTGTGGATCCTCTGAAGGTCCTGTGCTTTGAGTCATATTTTCCTTGACTCCACATGCACTCTGTAAGGGGGAGAGAAGAAGACAATAAGAGAGGAAAAAGGCAATGAGACATGTAATGATTATTTTCTATGTGCTTTGGAAGGGGAGTGGGGAGTGTATATGCACATATGCATGTGTGACTGGGGTAATGTTTGAGCAGAAATTTCACATACAGTGGCTTATTTACCTATTTTAAACCTCAATGTTTCAGTGAACTTTCTGCCCTCAAAATCTACACTGAAAAAGAAAAAAAAAGACTTCAGGCAGAAGAGGGACTGTTGTCTGTAGTATAACAGCATGCTACTTTTGGTGGCTGTGAGGAACAGACTTACTTTTTTGGGCAAGGTAGTCAGGCGTGAAAGCTTTTACCAATCTCTAGAAGCAGATATGATCTACAGCCCTGATACTGTAGAATTTCATCTACAGATTTTGGCTTGTTTACCCAATTCATTTCTCCTAATTGAAAAAGCAGGAAAAAAATGTAAGTTACCATCTTCAGCTGTAAAACTGAAAGAGTGAAAATTACGTGAAAAGAAAATATTATCATATAAAAGCACAAATACTTGTAACTCTGAGGTGATAGTGATGCTGATAGTGTCCCCAGTACCTCCAGCTGTGTAGTTGTCTTCTGTAATAACTTAAACCATTCTTGTAAGAAATTGAAGGGCTGGCTAAAATAACTCCCGCAATTATATATAACAAAAAGGTAAGGAAGCTGGTGGCAACAAGTACAAACCAACCGTTTAAAAAATACTAATGAAGGTTAAAGTATCTGACAAGTCTGTGGCTCTGGGCCAAGGACAACTGGCTCCTTTGTCAGAAACCAATTCATTCATAATGGTGGTGGGGTGGAGGAGCCTGGACTCTCCTTTGCTGCTGTTCAGTACCATGCTAACACTCTGCTCTAGAGCTCTGCAATCTATGAAAAATTCAATTTGTGTTTGCTTTCACTAGTTACTATTAGCTGTTTAATCTGAGACTCATCCAACAGTGTTGTGAAAAAACTGAAAAATTATCTAACTTCATAAATATTAACCAACTTGTTATCTAAGGAAAATTCAGTCAGGTATAATGTAATTATGTAATTTCTATCTTATTAATTAAAACTATTGTGCCATACTTCATGTTTTGCAAGGTTGTTGCTTTTAAGGAAAGTTATTTGCTTGGGAATTTCAACTCAGACCAGTAATAAGTGGAGAATTCAATAGTGAGGGTGATCAACCACAGTAGCAGCTTACCTAAGGTTGCAGTGGATTCTCCGTCACTTGGATTCTTCAAGTTCAAGATTAGAACTGTTTCTGAATGGTATCTTCTGGTTAAGCTAGTGTGTGTGAGAGATGGGGCAGTTGCTGTGAGGTTCTAGAAGGCGCTAGGGGGGGAATCGATGGCTTTGTTATCAAGGTCACTATGGTTGCAAAAGGTGAAAAATCACGACCTGCACAGTGGGAGCGCAGATGAAGAAAACTTAAAGGCTATTTCTCCAGTTGCTGAAGTCCTCAAATCTTTGCTTCTTTGAGTAATACGTTCAACTCCTAGCTTAACATTTTTATACAGATAGTTCATTTTATATGCTATGAGGACTTTACTTCAGGCTCCTCTTACTTCTAATGTGGTGGATAATTAAGATTATTCTTATACCTTGCTGTGAACTGTGCTGCATTTGTCTCTGCTTCACAGCAACTCTTATTCTCTCAAACATTTTTTTTTCCCATTTAATTTTTCTTTGGAGAGTTTGGTTGTCTGCCTTACAGTGTTGATGTTATGAGTGCTTATGGTGGCATAAGGAGAAGAGGGGAGTGAAATGTGGGGGAGAAAAATCACCTTTCTCTAGGGACAGATAAACCACTGCTTTCAACAGTAGTGCTGGTTTATGCTGCTTTAAATGCAAATAGTTACACTGTAAGATGACTCAGTGCTCCAGAAGATGAACATCCTAAAGATGAACTAAGATGTAAAACATAAGTCCTTTGCAGAGCAGGTTAACTCTGCAGATTTTTCCTCTGAAAAGGGAACATGTCAAGACTCTGCTACTTAAGTTCCTGTGTTTTTTCTCTAGCATCTTCTCTGTGAATCTATTCTGTTCCTACAAGTGTTGCTTGATTTAAAGTAAATGTCAGAAAGGGAAATATGTAGCTGTGAAACTACTAACATGGAATGAGTTTAATTCCTTTAAGTGACCTATCCATTCTCAGCTTTATTACTGCATGGTCATTGCTTCCTTCAGTGCTTTTTAAATTGGAGCTGAGGGAGGGGAAGCTTTGTGCGCAACTTGAACTTGACTTTCCTCAAAATGAATAATTTAGGGACTTGACTGGAGAAGCAGCTCTCTCTTCCATGTTTCCATTTGTCTAGCCTAGGCAGCTTACTTGAAGCTCTCTGCATGTTTTTCTTTGCTTGGCTTATGAAGTTCTTTCTCCCTTGGGCTTTATCCTCTTTCTTGCTTTCTGAAAACCAGTGTACTTGCTTTGTGAACAGCAATCTTGCTCTTGCTCAGTTTCCCCTTTCTTTTGAAGGTGCCACTAAGGAAGAGTGGGGAAAAGTGGAAGCCCCCTCAGCTTTAACATCAACACAATCACATTTCAATTCTGTAGCTTAAACCACAAACCGCTTTAGCTACAAATACCTCTGTGAGAGTATGGAAAGGAAAGAAGGGCTGAGGAGGAGGCAGGCTGATTTCTGTGGAGAATTATGACTGTCTTTCAGACTGGCTGTTGCCATAGCAGACCTGCAGGGCTGAAGGCTGTGCTACCTGACTGAAGTAAAGAAGTAGGATCCAGTCCTGGAGCTGGTATGGATTCTGAATGAAGAAAATAAACAGATTTTCCACATAGTGGAAAATGATGTTGTGAGATTCCAGTGATGAAGATCAAAGCCTGCTAAAAGTGGCCTGAGGATGGGGTAGGGATAAACTTTTGGAAAAGTAGAAGTTAAATCTTGCATTTGAGTTCCTCTCTTTTGCTACTATTTGGGGGCAGAAGCATGGTAGCATGTGGGATTGCCTTGCAGAACTAATGCAGATCCTTTGTTACTGATTCAACTTCTGCAGTCAGTGCCAGGATCTCTGGGCACAAGGGGGACTAACTATTTGAATATTATGTATGCAAAGTTAATGCAGCAGAAGTAAGAATGTAAAGGTATGGGGAGAACAGTGAGCTGCTGTGAACATGATCCTGAAATGGGTTGGAAGTTGCTCACTCATTTTATTTCTTACCTAATTAAAATAATTGGAGAGAGAATTGGGGAAAATTACTAGTTTGTGTGTTTGAGAGACTTGCAGAGTGGAATGTCTGATAAAATGACCCAATATTGACTACAGAAAGAAAGGATTGAGGATTGTTTTTTATTAAAACTCTTACGCTACAAAATCTCTAAGCTCAAGGAAATGGTATACTAAAGCAAGGTCTCAGGATTAAGCATACAGAAGGATTTTTAATTTTACTACTGTCTGATCTACACATGCTAGTGTTGTGTACTAATTATTATCATCTCTTTGAGGAACTAGAAGACAGAAAACTCCCATGGTCTGCATGGTTTTGGTCATCCATTTGCTTGCTGTCACACTTGGTGTCTCATATTTTCACTCTGCTGCGTTTCTGAAATGTAGGAACTATGGCCATCTTCTTGAAAGAGGCATTGGAGTAGATTAATTCAGATTTGAAGAAAAAACTGATCTGATTCTTTTAGTGATAGTGTGGTTCATAAGTTGCTTTGCAATCCTAGAGTAAACGAAGTCTGTGATTCAACTTGACTTGCCTCTATGTCCGTAGTCGGCTTCTCTGGCTGAGAAGGACTGCATTTGTGTGTCCAGCAACTAAATGGCTTCTGCTTGATTGTAATTTTAAATATTGTAGAAGATGATGATGACTGTCCTCAGAAAATGAGAAATCAGAAAATTTAGGTTTCAGTTTTGAGCTGGTTTATTTCTGCCTTCAAGAAAGCTGATTTGGCCTCTGCAAATAAAAGCTAATGTAGAACTGTGCAGAAGTGAAAGCAAACACTGTAGTGCATTCATATCTGCTGTTGACTCTTGTGCCATCACTTCTGGATAAAGATGATCATGCAGCCTTAGCTACCAAGACCTCACAAATACAGCAGGCTGTTGTCAAGTTAAGATGATGCTTTAAAGAACCTTTCTGCTGAGAGGCTTTCAGGAGCATAGCCAAAAAACAAACAAAAAACCCCCAAACCAAACAACAACAAAAAAAACCCACCAGGGAACTAACTCTTCTGTTTTAAAAGAAGGAAAAGGACAGGAAGGACATGAGTGGTGGGATGGTGGTGGGAATGCAAGTTCCATGTTTGGGTAGCCTCTGGAGGTGGTAATGTCATCTGACCCACTCTGCCTGAGAAAACAGCTCTGAGGATGCTGCTACTGATTGTGGTGCCAGATTTTTTTTTTCTAGCTTGTACTCTCTGATTTTGATGTCAAGAAACTACAAGATCTTCTCCCAAAACTTTGGATAGAATAATATGATCATTCAATGTAAGTTTAACTTCAGGCATGCTGATTTTGTCCTTTTTTGTCAACCTGTGTTACCTTGGTGTTTCACACGATCAGACTGCAGTCCCTGGATAGCATCTCGATATACCATTTTCATTTGTCTTACTACTTTTTTTTGTTAATTTAAATGTTTCTCCATGTAAGACTGTAGTCTTTATGCAACATTGTTCCTGTCTTGGTTTTGACAAATCAAGTGGAGTATAACACTTGGCAGGCTTCTGGGTTGAATGCTGGAAAGTATAAGATTATATGCAGGCTGTAAAACACCACACTGCATCCGACCACGTAAATGTGAACTCTACTATATATATGATACAATACTGCAAGGATAGTGTTTTAGAGGTTCTGTCCTGTCATTGTGTAATGCCGAGGTGTACCTCTGCATGTACCTCCAAATCCTTTTATTTAGGATTTGGAAGGCAAACAGATGATGTCTGGAGAATGAGCTTCGCTGGCGGAACTTCTCTTGTATGCTCTGTTCTCAAATGTGTCGTAATTGTTGATGGAAACACTGGCAGTTTGCAAAGGTGCTACATATGACTGCCTTGGCAGGGACAAGGCAATATGGCAGATAATGGGACAGTGGACCTTGAGCTGCTGAGGGAGTTAATTTGCATTTGTTAAAACCAAAATAAACTACTGCCCTCAACTAGAACTGCAAAAGCAATACAGATTTGATTGCATTCTTCCCTAGCAATCTCTAAACGATAGTAGATGCAGAACCCATGAAATTGTATACTGAAGTTTTGAGGTTTGTGTGTGATGGTGTTTTTTAAATAGCTTTGTGGTGATTGCTTTTCTATCAAATAAATTTTTTAACTGGAGAACTAAGTTTGTTTACAAATTAAAGTGTAAATGGGAGTGCATTCAAGGTTTGTGAAGGTTAATGTATGTGATTTATTTGTTCGTTTTTTTCTTGTTGTTGAGCTTATTGCAGGGATTGCAGTGATGGGGTAACAAACTGGTTAAGTTGCTACAGGATTTGTGAGCTCTCTGCACCTTGCACTGCAGCTCTTTAAGAAGAACAACTGTTAAATAGTCATTTCAGAAACTGGGGGGAGCTTAACTCCCTTGGGTTGTTTTGGTATGGAAAGTGAAAAGATTTAGAGTTTTTTCTGCCTAGTGAAAATACAGGTTGTTTACAATGAAATGTTGCTCATTCAGTCCCTCAGGTTGTGGTGAAGATTACTTTTTGATTTTTTTTTTGTGAAAAAAAAAATTTTTTTTAACTTGGAAACTTGAATGTTGCAATTCCATGGCTCTGTGGAACTGCCGGCTCAGTCTGCCCCTCTGCTCAGCCAGCTCTGGGACTGGACAATTGCTGGCTGGTGCAGAGAAACCAGTCAGTTATAAGCATAAAATAAAGATCCTTTTAAATGTGCTTGGCTCAATATGTCCTCAAGAACCAGCTTGACTAATTGCATTTTAAACCTCAGAAAGAGGAGCCAGAAGTCCAGCTTTGACAGATGTTCTTTGCTTTGTTTTGCTTCAGCAGCTCAGAGATGATGATAAGTCAGTTGCCCAAATGTAGGCATCTAGTGCTGCTCAAAACTTCTCAGTATTCAAGACCCTATATGGGACCAATGGGTATGATGCAGGATCTAGGGGAATCCTTCACCTCTCTGTAGCTGTGGCAGGAGACAAAACACAGAATTTGTCTGTGCTGAGGGGAAGTGTAGGTACCTGTGATTAGGCATCTGAATTCCACCCTCAATCTCCTTTGCTTTTTCAGCCCTATAGATCCCTCACTGCTCCTCTACTCCATTTGATAGTACATGATTACAATGTCCCATGGGTCTGTACTGGGACCAAGTACTCTTAAATATCTTTATTAATAGACATAGACAGTGGAATTGAATGCACCCTTGGCAAACCCTTGCAAGTTTGCAGGTGATGCTAAGCTGAGTGGTACAGTTGATTCAGTGGAGGGGAGGAGTGCCACCCAGAGGAACCTCAACAGGCTTGAGAAGTGAGCCTGTGTGAACTTCGTGAAGTACAATGGGATTGAGTGCAAGGTCTGACACCTGAATCAGGGGAATCATCAGTATCAGTACAGGCTGGGTGAAGCATAGATCAGGAGCAGCCTTGCAGATAAGGACTTAGGGGTTCTAGTGGATGGAAGACTGGATATGAGCTGACAGTGTGCACTTGCAGCCCAGAAACCAACCGTATCCTGGGCTGCATTAAAGGCAGAATGGTCAGCAGGTTGAGCGAGGTGATTCTGCCCCCTACTCTGTTCTCATGAGAGCCCACCATCCAACTCTGGGGCCCGCAGTACAAGGAAGAAACGAACCTGTTAGACTGGGTCTGGAAGAGCGCTGTGAAAGTAACCTGAGAGCTGGATGACCTCTCCTGCAAAGAAAGGCTGAGAGCACTCAGATGCAGTTCAGCCTAGAGGAGAGAAGGCTCTGGAGAGACCTTATTGTGACCCTTCAGTAATTGAAGGAGACATAAGAAAGGTGGAGAGAGACTTTTTACCAGGCCTCGTAGTGTAATAGAACAAGGGGTAATGGCTTTAAACTTAAGGAAGGCAGAATTATATTAGATAGAAGGAAGAAACTATTTGGTATGAGAATTAGTATGGCAGTGGTGAGCCATACTAAGGTGAGTGAGGTTGCTCAGAGTAGTTGCAGATGTCCATCCCCAGAAGTGTTCAAAACTGAGTTAGATGAGGCTGTGAGCAATCTGATCTAAGTAAAAGATGTCTCTGCCCACAGCAGTGGTATTAGAACTAGATAATTCTTAGAAGTCTTTTCCAACTCAAACCATTCAATGATTCTATATTATTACAACATTTTTAGTGAAATGCTGAGTTTCTGTTCTAATAGCATAGGCCATATTTTGTTGCTAGATGTGTAGTGCTCTTCTCATCTTCAGCTTTTTAGCTTTCCCTGCTCCCACAATGTTCCTGAACTTTGCCTTTGTTCCTTCCATAATGTTTCTAGAGCTATGCCTTGCTTATCTGCCTAAAAAGGCGTTTAAGCTATTCTGTTCTTTTGCTTGCTCTGTTATATGACTACATCAATAAAAGTCCTCTTCTAAAGAGCACTTCACAAAGTGTATGTCTAGATTTGCAATGCACAGTAAAATCTGCTTGTATGATAACGTAATTCTCATGAGTGCTGCACTCTGTCTCCCATTAAAATTGTTGGATTCTGATCTTCTCTCCAAGAGTTTGTGAGCTATAGTTGCTTTTGAATTTTGCTGGTTTTTTTTTTGTTTGTTTGTTTGTTTGTTTTTCTGTGCCTCTGTGTAGTTGCTTGTAGTTTCTTCTGGCATTTTTGAGTGACTCATGTAATACATCCTTGACAGGAACACTTACCAGAACAGATGAAAGACACTGTAATGAAAATAACATTTTCTGGTAACAACAGCTGCCAATCTAAATGTGTATCTGCTTCAACTGTAAGCATAAGGATTCATGAGTCCTACAGTCATCAAAGAGGAAACATCTTTCTGGGCTGGGAGAGTCCTTCATGGGACAGAAAAACTCTGCAGGTTCTTGTCCCAGGTCTGTCCACCACTGAACACAGAAACATTAGAACCTTGTACCCCATGAACACAGGTTTGCACCACATTTTCAGACTATCTTACTTGACTACAGGAGTTTGATTTTATTTATTTATGTCTCTAAAAGATAATGCTAAATTCTGTAGTATGCTGAAATATTAGGCTTTACTTTATTCCCTTCATTTTGGGACTGTATACCATGCAAGTTGATTTATATCTTAAAAATGCTTGCTTTGACATCTGTCTCTGAATGCCGAATACTTTGTCTTGATCCAGAAAATTATAGGGGCCAAAGGAAATTTTTCTCGTTGAAATGCACCTTGGAAAAACAAAAATTTCAGTGTTCGGAAAACTGGTTATTTTCAAAGCACCAATGAAGGATCCCAGGACAGAGCTGGAGCGTTTGGCCCTGGAGTGGAAACCCTTGTGGTCACAGCTGAATTCTCCTGCCTGCTCAGACAGTTTACATATTTGGAATGATTTTTGAAGCAGTAAGTCAGCTGAAGTGGAGCTGCCTGCGCAGAAGTACTGAGAAACAGGAATGTGCCTTAAATCAGTTTTGAGTTTGTTCTTTAAAATGCCTTATCTGAGACTCTGGGGAGAAACATTCTGCGTTTTCAAACCTTTAGGAGATTCATATGCTTATTCTCTTGTCCTCAATCCAGAAAGAACAGGTTTTAAGAGTGGGGGAGGGGTGATGGCAGTGATAAGTGCCCTGTGCTATTATAGGCTGCCATGGGACTGAGCCCAGCCAAATCTTCCTTTTGAAGCTGTGCAGGTGTGTAGAAGAGAAAGAAAAATGCATGAGGGCAGGCAGGCCAGGATGATGGACCATGTGGTCCAGTGGTTATTTTCAGCTGAGAGAGAGAGGAATGCTGACATTCAGCCTCTGGTTTAAAACAAACAGAAAGAACAACAGCAACAAACACCACCAAAAGAAAAATAGTCAAGAGGAAAGAAATCAAGCTCCACCCAGGTATTTTTATACATACTCTTGTCTTTGACAGCAGTGGTGTTTGCTCTTTCAGGATGCTCTCTAAATTATCTGAAATACTGTTTTGAAGCTGCTCAGGCAGAGGATGAACTGCAATGGGGGGAATACTGTGTGTTTTGGGAAGTTATTGAAAGCCCGATGTTACTGTTCAGTACTGGAAGTCTGCCATCAGTCTGGGCTGAGAGGCTCTGATGAGTGAGGGAGAGGAGTGTCTCTCCTGTGCATTGATCAAATGTAGGTGTCTGATGAGAGCTTGCTCTTGCATCTTTGAGTTCAGAAGGTTGATATCATGAAACTTGAAGCAGTTGCAGAATAGGAGGGTATCTATGCATAGACAGCTGGTGGAACACTGTTCTCAAGCTTTGCCTTTATCAAAGTCCTGAGACTTTTTGTTTATCTTGAAGGATTTATTGTAAAGTACTAGGCTGCTGCAGCCTAAGAGAAAGAACAGCTGGCAGGTGTCATCAGGGAGTTTCTCCCTGAATCTGGTAGCTACTTTGAGGGAGCTCATTTGTTTCCCTATCAGGAAGAACGCTGAAAGGTTTCTTTTTCTGGTGCTCTTGAGCTGCTGAAGCCACTGGTTCATTAGTAACCAAGGAGCAGAAGCATTTACAGGAAAAGCTCGTAGAAGCTGGCAATAGCCTTCCTTCTGAAAGAAAAGTTGTTTTGATCCTGTTTGTTTTTCATGAAGGGTGAGGAATTTGTGCAGAGTGATCCAACTGCCGATGAAGTATCTTGTAAAATATGACTTGGGAAGCAAAATTAATATTACATCATCTGATCACTCAAGCAGCCCTACAGAAGGGACCAAGAATAATGACTTTACCTCAGAGGGTCACTTAGTGCTGTGTAATGTCACATAACTACATTAAACTCAATACTGGGCAGCATAATATGGGAAGAGAATTTGATAAATACAGAAATCTGGGGAATTTCAGATGTCCTAAAGTGTGATCTTATTTTATGATCTCTGGAAAAGGTATGACTTGGGTATGTTTAATGACATCTTTTGAACTATCTATAATAGAGACAGCAGTGTAATTTTTGATGTACCTCCTTCTCCTTTGGCATACCTGCAGTACATGAAGGAGAGTAACTGGACTGTCAGATGTTGCCTATAATGGGTTTAGGTTCACTTATTACATAGAAGTTGAACTAAGCAGTTATAATACTGGGTTGAATATCTTCTCTTGGATTGGAGTGAGGGCTGAACAATAAACCCTGCTTCCATACTAATGTATTTCTAGAACCTCTTTTGGTTTTCAAAAAGCATTGTACTTGAAGGACTAATCTTCAGTGGGATTGCTTTGTCATGTGGTAAACAGTGGGTCAAAGGACTCTGTTAGTGTCAGCTGGTGTTGGGTATTTTGGCTTAGTGTTGAGTTTACGTTTTTTTCTGCAGCAATTAAGGAAATGTAACCAACCCTACAAACTGGTGATTGTAGCAGCAACATTTGTAGAAATTTTTTTACGATTTTGTAGTAACTCTAGAGAAATTGGATCTTGGCTGATGGGCTCAGGGAGGTAGTAGTAGCATCTTGCCAATCATATGCTTTCATATTTACTTCAAGTTAGAAGTGGATAAATGTGATGACTAATTCCAGGGGAAGGTGAATTTGTTCTGTCAGTAGCTAGTCCTGTTGCAATGTTGTGCTGTGCTACAGCCTCTATTTTTAAACTTCTGCTTATAGAGGGCTGTTGTGGCAAGCTGAAACATCTTGTTTGGGGGGAAAGCACTATCAGGAGGGTGACTGTATTAATTAATTTATTTATAAATTATATTATATATTATTAAATTATTTATAAATAAATTTATTTATTTAAGTTTGAAACCTGAAAATAATTCTTTCTTGGACAGGAGGAATCTCATCTCAATAAATGAAAGATGCTATTGGGTCCCAGGAGATTGTTGTGGGATAGCCATGTTGTGTTTTGCCCCATTTGGGCTGTGATTTGAGGACAAAACTAAATTCCAGCTTATGTCCATGCTATGAATTGAATAAACAATTCAATTAGCTCACTGCTGTGTTGGCTTTTATTGATGAAAACCTATATCTTATGTTACATAACAGATTATTTAAAAGATCTATCTTATACAGGAAAGAATGTTAAGTCGGAATGAGCATAAATCTGGTAATATGTAATCTTCACCTATCTTGGATTTAGTTGCTGTGCTGATCCTGAGCAGAATAGCCTTGAAATAATGTTGCGTTGGACTTTCCAAAAAAAGCAGTGAAATTTAAAAGTAACTTGCTGGTGCTTCTGAGATAAAAGGCAGGAAATATAATCTGAATCCTCTTCTCACAAGGTGGGTATGTCATATTTACTATCCAAGGGAAGAATACCAAGGCCATGCCAAAGTGTTGTTCAGTGCCAAGTTGGTTATCTTTTGCTTTTGAACACTATGATTAGCAATTTGGAGGTCCTAGTGGTTCTAAGATTACACTGCAGAATATACTGAGTTGGAAGGGACCCACAAGGATCATCAAGTCCAACTCCTGGCCCTGCACAGGACCATCCCCAAGAGTCACACCCTGTGCCTGAGAGCATTGTCCAAACGCTTCTTGAACTCTGTCACGCTTGGTGCTGTGACCGCTTCCTTGGGGAGCCTGTTCAGTGCCCAACTATCCTCTGGGTGAAAAACCTCTTTCTTTATATCCAACCCAAACCTCTCCTGACACAACTTCAAGCCATTCCCTCAGGTCCTGTCACTGGTCACCACAGAGAAGAGATCAGTACCTGCCCCTCCTGTTCCTCTCATGAGGAGGTTGTAGACTGCAATGAGGTCTCCCCTCAGTCTCCTCTTATCCAAGCTGAACAGACCAAGTGACCTCAGCTGCTCCTCATATGGCTTCCCCTCAATGCCCTTCACCATCTTTGCTGTCCTCCTTTGGATGCTCTCTAAGAGCTTAATATCTTTCTTGTATTGTGGTGCCCAAAACTGCACAAAATATTCAAGGTGAGGCTGCCCCAGTGCAGAGCAGAGTGGGATGATCTCCTCCCTCGATTGGCTGGTGATGCTTTCCCTGATACCCCCCAGGACATGGCTGCCAGGGCACTGCTTACTCATATTCAACTTGATGTGAGCCTTTAATGGCAAGGTGAAGTCTTGCTTGTTATTCTGAAATATTAGAAGCATGAAAATATTGTAACATAAGTGTTCCCATTTAAAAACAGACAAAGACAAAAGAAATACAAATGTAAGGAGGAATTTCTCATTCTATTGCATGTGAGACCTTATATGTGATGATGGGAGAAGAGGAAAGAAGATAACCCCAGGAGTCACCAGCTGCTTATGAAGCTCTGAGAGCTCCCCCCTCCACTTTGATGCCGTTTCATGGTGTATTTTTCCTGCAGATTTATATTCTGTGTGCTCAGATTTCACTGTATTAGAATATTGCTTTTGTGGCATTAAGCACCTTGGATCTGTATGGATGTTGTTTTTGTTTCAGCAGAAATTGTTTCAAAGATGTTGAAAAGTGATTAAAATGCTTCGTTTTACAGTAGGTGCTATGAAGACAAATGATGGCTATGGAAAGGGGCTTTCCTATGAAGTTTTTAAGGGTTTGTAAGGAATTCTATCTTCAGACTGTTCAATGTGCTAATTTAGAGTGTTCTCTCTAGAGATTAATTACACTTAATTGTATACTTACACTGAGAGACTCCCAGTCTCTCCTCTTGCCCATCCTAATTTTTCTCCATCTGTTTTAAACTCCTTTGGCTGCACCATTACTCATCTCCCTAATGTTCTTCACCCATTCATGCCTTTTGACTCCTCCACCTTAACCAATCAGCTGTGCTTTTATCTTCTCCTCCACTATCCTTCTGTGATATATTTTCACCACAGCAAAACTACTGCTGTTTTTCCTCCTGTGGTTGAGTATGACTAGGAAAAAATCCCCAAACAAAGCCACAACTACATGCTTTTAGCAACAAAAATATAGTTCTGAGTTTAACAAAGCTACTTTTTTCCATTTGCTCCAAATTTTGGGTGCTGACCGATTAACCTTTGGCTTTTATATGTTCCTTTAGTGCTTTGTTTTGGAAGGAATTAAATAACTTTTCAAGAAAATACAGTATTTCTTATTTGAGTAACTACTCACATGGTAAATCTATGGTACTGTGTAACTTGTGATTCTCATTCATGTGGGCCAAAAGCCCTTGGAAATAGAGATTAGCATATATTAAATGCAAGTTTAAGTCAATTTGTCTGGTAAGAAAGCATGGTATTTAGCTGAACCAGAGTGAACTGTTGCATAGAGAGAACAAATTATGTGGTCTTGGAATTTATATTTTATTGTCTTATTGCAACTGTAGATAACAGAAAACTGTCTACCAAATTCGTCTTATCCATAGAAAGGCATGTCTAATTATTTTACTCTTATAGGTTGCTAATCTTCCTGTTAGAGCTTCTTCTCACATTATGAAAAACCAATATAAGTAGAATGTTTTTACTTTTTCATTAAATGAAGGGATAGAGGCTTGCTTTTTCCTCCGCTGTAATTAAAGCTGGTTATTCCTGCATTTGTGAAGGCAATAGATGAAAGCTTGATTTAGCAAAAGATACTTTAAGGCTTGCTGACTCCAAAAGAGCAAATTTTCTTAATGCAAGCAATTTTAGGGTATTGTCAGGATATTTTAAAAGATAGAGTCTTGTTTCTAAATGAAATTCTGTATGCATCTTTATCTTGTAATGATTTTAAAAGCTGGATTTGGATTAACTTGATGCAGTAGTCATCAACATACTTGATCAATAGTTACTTTTTGGGAAGATGTGTGACATTTAGTGACTTCTGAAATTATTCTGAATCGTAATTTAAGAGTTCATCCAGAAAAGGTCCTTCTCATTCCTTTATTAGTGTTAACCTGGTGATGAGAGGATAGTGAAACAGTCCTGTGTAACTTCAATAACCACCTTTGTAAGATGAAGACCTTTAAATGATTCTATGGTTCTAAATTGCATATAACCTGAAAGTCACTTTTTAAAGACTGCCTGAGAGAAGCTACACTTTGAAAGCTGTTCTTCTCCTTGTACTCTGGTCATTTATCCTTTTTCAGCCTATGTGGATCTGTAAATGGCATTTTAGTTTTAGTTACTGATTATCTGTTTCTCTACACACACCTGTCGACCTAATTTAGGTGATGTTTTCTTTCCCCTTCAGGTATGTTGAGCATAGATCACTACATTAGAAGTCTGTGTTTCCATAGGCACATGGAGTTAAAATCCAGTGGAATCCATTCATTTTAGCCCAGACAGACTTTGCAGCATTTATTGGCATAGATCAGATTATTCAAATCAGGTGCACAGGGTCAGAGTTTCCAAGATCCACAGATTTGTACTTGTTTTGACTTCAGGGAGAGCTGGCTAAATTCTAAATTATGGCCACAAGGCCCTAGCTACAGGTAAGTTGTAGGTAGTTATCCTTGAAGCACAACACAGATATCTACTAAGTGTTCTATTTATCACATGTACAAGAACATATTTGTAAGTAAATCTGATGGCTTAATCCAGGCAAAAGCATTATGCATATGGTGTTTGGTTTTTTTCTTTTCTAACACTTTTTTAATTGGAAGGATATAAATGAAGAGGACTTGAGGTGGCTGTAGTCCAAAAATATCAGTTCTACTTCTGTTCTTTTATACCAAGGTGATTCCACTAGTGTCTAAATTTTGGTTACATTGGTTGTAGAGGACAGCATTTGGTTTAGCTTTCCTAAAGTGCAATATAGTTTTAAAATTACTTCTTCAATTTAAAATAATTCTTCCTGTGCCCTGATTTTATTCTAGCCATCTGAGAAAGGTTTAGAAGCACAAGTGGAAAATAAAAATTAGCCATTGAAGGTGAGAGGGTAAAACTGCAAGGATTATTTACTCTTGTGCTTCACTAAATAAACTGATGGACATCTGGGATTAAACGAATGTACCCTCGCTCAGTGTTAGAGTGTTGTACCACTACGTTCATGCTGTTGATTGTATGTCTGAGACATCCATGCTGGGCCTTTCTCTGGAAAAAGAAGGCTGAGTTAGCTGCGCTGTTAATCACTTACAGCCTGCTAATCCTGTCCATTACATTTGTAATTAAGTTTATACGAATGTGAAGAGAGGACAGAAGGACTGATGTTGCTACTTAAATGCAGTGAGTAAGCTGGATCTCTGTGAGGCAGGTGGGACATCTGCTAGGGTTGAGTGAGCAGCCAGCGCTGAGTTAGCTGCTCATTCTAATAATAGCTAATTTCCTTTGTCCTCAGTGGAAGTTTGTACATACTTTTCCCCTGCCCCCTCACTATTTGGTTTAGCTGATGGTGGAACCTGCAGCCTGTTAAAATGTGCAAAAAGGAGGTCCCTGTTCTTTCTGCAGTTTCAGGAAAAATATGCTGGATGCAGGGAAAAGCTGCTCAGGGAAGAAAAGATGAGTTGGAAAAGCTTTCATCCGCATTCTGGAAGACTACTTGAGGAATATCCACTGAATACAGTGAACTAATTTGGTTTCATTTATGGGAAAGCAGAAATTCTGCTGTTGAAAAGAAAATCTCTACTAATAAAGGGCTTACTGCTGTCCCTATCTTTTCTTGAGATAAAAAAATCACATAGTTGGGGCATGTTCAAGAGAGCAAGGCTAGCTCAGTTTGGGTTTCAGCAAGGATATAGATATATGAGGATATAGTTTGTGGGTTTTTCAGTTCCTCGTGGTACAAATGGAAAGGGATTTCTATACAAATAGAAAGGGATGAGAAGCAATGCTGTTTTGTCTCTTTGTAGTCATTTTCACACTCACCTACTCAGTCTACATGAAAAACCATATGGCTTAAATTCCTACAATGTCTGAAACTCATGGTTTTTCTTTCAGAGTTCAGATGGGTCTCTATCTGAAGTTATGCAGAAGTGGAAGGAGTATCAGCTCCAATGCCAAAAATACTTATATGAGACACCCCCTATTGTTTCAGGTAAGCTAATTTGGTCAGGATAGGATATATTAGTTTTTAAAATGCATGATTACAGTAGCAAGGTAGTGATTATGAGCTTGAAAATACTTCTTGAGCTTACTTTCTGGTCCATTGCTTCTTTATCCCATTTGCTTCTGCCTGCTCTCTGTGGGACTCTTCCCTCTGCTGAGGAATCATTTCATAGAAAAATTTCATTGTAAAGATGTTTGTCCTTAGGTCCAGAGTGTTTTGCAGTGGCAAGTGGTGGCTGTAGCACATCAAGAGCCCACTAATGTAATACCCCTGTAACTTTTATAGGGGTCAAGGTAGTAGAAAATCTGGAACCCTGCTGTTCCTATTGAACTAGGAGTTTGTGGGTTGTAAAGCTGGTATAAATTATTTTGAGCATTGTAAAATGCTGAAATGGCTTTGGAAAAAAAAACAAGTGACTTAAGAAAATGAGAAAGCAGCCCAAACACTATGACAAGCTACAATAATGTGCTGAGAACATCTGGGATGTGCCAGCATCATGATGTTTGGAGGACACTGGTGCCTTGTCAATGATACTCACAACTGGACACCATGCAGCCTCTCCTATGCTTCAGTGCATTTGTGACACACTCAAGAAAGATAAGATGGGTCTAAAGTTGTGTCTATAAAGAATTACTTAAAAACTGTCAATATTCCTTGTCTTAACTGTGTTATTATGGCAGAATGAGAGCAGGAGCTGATGACAGCAATGGCAGGGACACATTCATCTCCCTCTGCTCCATTATCCTGTTGAGCAGTTGAGTGCTGCCCTCTAAGAATGACAGTTTAATAAATCTGAAGTTGAAATATTATCATGTTGATTGAGCTGTAGTGCAAAGTTATGGTTGTGTGTGTGTATTTCATTGATGGATCTATATATTAGGCTAGACTTTCCAACTGCAGGATTGTGAACCATTCTGAGGAATTTATTTAGTGTTCATAGCAAAAATTATTTTAATTAAACTGAGACACATAAGTGTGTAAAAGAGAAAAGATGGTAATGGATTAGTATTAATTTATCTTTCTTGCCAATTGATTTAGACTAAGACCCTAATCTGCTCTTATTTCCTGTGTGGGAATAAACTCTCAGAAAACTAAATGTCATTTAATTGCACATCAAAGCTTAAATGCATAATGCTGTTATGGCTTAAATGCATGTGTCTGTATTTTCTTTTATACTCTGCTCTTTAGTCTTTTCCTTCTTGCAGTATTAATACAAGTCAGTGGCACAACCCTCCCTTCTTTCTCTGCAGAAGGCAAGTTTTGCAACAGAACATTTGATGACTATGCCTGCTGGCCAGATGGACTGCCTGGCACCTATGTGAATGTCAGCTGCCCCTGGTATCTCCCCTGGGCTAATGCAGGTAAGAGCCTTTCCTTTTAGGCAGAGCTTTAAACTAACACTGTTTTCCTTGCACAATCTTAGCAGGGATAAGACTGGCTTAAATGGCTGTGAGTGCAGGCAGTTTTCTGTAACATCAAAGTAGGAATGGGGATTAGTGTGATACACTCTATCCCTTTTTAGCCAGAAAAAATGAAAATGAGAGAAGAGATGGTTCTTAAAGGTTGCATTTAGTTTGGATTTTTTTTTTTTTGCTCTCATCTGGTTTTGCTGCTTGAGTAGTATTTTATTAATAGTAGCTATTAATAAAATAGCTCTGTGGTGCTTGTTGAAGGTTATCTCACCATGATAATGGCTGAGATGGAAATGGAAAACCGAGATAAAAGTAACAAAGCTAACTGGTAGGTCATCCTGTAGTAGATACAGACAAACAGGTCTAAAGTTAAAGTGTTTTATGCTACTTCCTGAGCACAAACTTGTTTCTCAGAATGCTGCGAGATGAAGACACTGTCAGTAGTTGCAAAGACTTTTTCTCTATGAAGGACTGAATGTTGCCTTTAGATTTTACACCCTTATGTACATGTATACTTGAAGGCGACGTGTATTATATTACTTTGTCTAGTATTCTGTCTTTGAAACCAGTGACTTGTATAGCTTCTTCTTTGTAAGCACCCTTCCATGTTTTGAAGTCTAAATGAAACAGTTTTTTTAGCTAGCTACCTTGGCGAGGAGAATTGGCTTTGGACAGAGGATATTGGTTAATGAGTATGTATAAATCTGACTGATGGACATAAAAATGGTGTAAGTGTGGAGAACATGTAAGTGTTGGTATAAAAGGACCTCAGGAATGACAAAGAAAAGGGATGGGATGGTCTAGTCAGAGATTACTTAGATGTGTTGGGTAATGTGGGGCCTGGGCGTAATACAAGTGGTATGAAATAAGGGGTGGAGATTGTTTTGGGTCTGGCTCTGTTGAAGGCAACTTCCTTTGCAGCAGCCCATTTTACAGCTGGAAGTGTTGATAATGCACCTGTGGCTGTTGCTGAACCCTCATCTGACCAAAGGGATATTCCCTACCACAGGATATTGTGGTTGGCAATAAATGCTCAAGGAGAGGGGGAAGAAAAGGGTAGGGGCATTCAGTGGTGGTGTTTTGTCTCCCCAAGTAATGGTTTTACATGCTGAGGCCCTGCTTTTCAAGAAGCAGCTGGGCATCTGCCTGCTGATGGAAAGCAGTGAATAAATTCCTTGTTTTGCTGAAGGGTCGGTGGTATGTGCAGGTGGAAATCCCCACACTAATATGAGAATATCATCATGACAAAGGTTAAAAATTTACACTCACAGTAGTACTGCATCCCTTATCCTTTCACTGCTAACCATGAAAGATTCTCCATAGAGGAGAATGTGGCAACATCCAGTCCCAGCTTTTCCCACTACCTCTCCCAGTTACTTATTTATCTTGACCAATAAGATTTTTCCATCTTACTTTCTCCCCCATCCTGTTGAGGAGGAAAAGCGGCTGGATGGGTGTTTGGCAGCCAACCAAAGTGAATTCATTGTTTCCACCATGGTAGCTCCAGGAGCTGTGAAGAAATCTCTGCTCTGGTGCCTGCAGCATCTCCTCACTTCTGCCTTCTGACCAGAGTGCTTGTAGGGCTGTTTCTCACACTTCTTTTCTCACCCCTCACTGCCAGGCAGTGTTTAGCTCTTCCTTGCATATGTTTTCCCTGAGGTGGCACCATCGTGGCTGAGGTGCTCAGCCATGCCCTGCAGTGGGTCTTTGGAACCAGTCACGTCCAGCATGGGACAGCTCCAGCCTCTCCTTGCAGAGGCCACCCTCAATTACCTCTTCAGCCTTACCTGCTTTCTAAGTGACCTCAGAAGTTGAAATGCTGTTTGGTAATCCTCTTCAGATTACTAGTAAAGATGTAATGCTTTTAGAATGGGTAAACAAGCTTTTACAAATGTATTAAATTAGTATTTACCTTATAATTCATTAACATAAAATGATTGGATGCTGCAGAATTTCTTTCCAATAGTGCTATTCTTTCTGGATACCTAAAACTCTTCACAGAATTTAACTTTCCTTTTAACCTGTTTACTTTCAATTTTTAAGACCCTGGACACAGTTATTTGACTTCCAACTGCTCTTGAAACATCACTGCTGGAAAGAACCAAGGTTTAACACAGTACTGCAGGTTAATAAATTATTGGAATGTGCAATATCTTTCATACTTTTGGAAATAAGATTTTTTTTAAAAAAAAATTAATTATCCTGAAAACAGTGTTTATTTCAGTGAAAAGAATAGCAGCATTTTGTAAACTCCTTGCTAGGGAGGATTGTGAAATACTTTAGGAATTCATTCAACTTATGGATGTGTTCCCTTGTTGTGTGTATTGTGCATAAACCTCAACCTCTGTTTTATCAGGGAGAAATAAGAATGGAACAAGGAGGCCTTTCATTGTCTAATACAAAACAAGAAGTTTGTATTGGTGCCAGCTATGCAATTTAGGAGCCTGAATTACCTGATAGTATTCTGTGACATATTGTGGAGTTGTGTTTGAAGTGAATGCTAATGAGCTGCCATGATGAAGAGGTAATGTCTTTATAATGGAAGATCTAGAGCAAGAGAAAATTGAACACCCTGTGCTTTAAAGTGGCCACTAAAGCATGCTTATTACTTGTTCTTGCTTAGCTCCCGACTTGGAATTTGAAATAGATTCTAGCACTGCAGGGTTTCCATATCATCACCTAATGAAAACAGAGAAAATGAAAAGATGAGACCTTGTTTGGGGAGCACCTTCAAAACCTGTTCAGTGAAGGTCATCATTAAGTATGAAGTGCTTTGGCCAAGTGTACTCATTTAAGACTGTTCCTTTGATTAAGAGTCAGGTTTTCATAAAACCTTTGCTGGGGGACTTCATGTCATATCCCCAGAAGTTCTCTGGGGATTGAATTGAGTGAGTTGAAACTGAGTGGAGTACTGAAATGGAGGAAGCATTGAGTGCAAGTCCCCATGATTTGACCACTTGTGTAAAAAAAGTGTAGAAGAGCTGGAAGCAGGGAAAGGTGACCCAGGAAGCATATAGAGACACTGATTGTTCAAAGATAGCATTAGGAAAGCCAGAGCCCACCCAGAATCTGACAAGTGATGTGAAGAGCAACAAGAAGGGCTTCTAAACAGATATGAGAGAAAATTTGGATCCACTGCTGAGTGGGGCAGGAGGATCTTGTGGCAAAGGTTGAGGAAATGACTGAAGTATTCACTGCCTTCTTTATCATTACCTTACCAGTAAAACTTGCCTTTAGCAATCCCAGGTCACTGAGATCAGTGATGAAGTCAGGAGCAATGAAGACTTATTCTTACTGGATGAGGCTTAGAATATGGAATACTTTAACAGGACATATACATGTCCACAGCACTTGGTGAGACATACTAACAAGTGCTGAATGAGCTGATTGATGCAAGTGTGAGACCACTCTTTATTATCTTGGAAATGTCATAGCAATTAAGAGAGATTGCTGCAATTGTCACCAGTCTCTTCAAAAAGTGCAAGGAGACAAGTCTGTGAACCTACGGAAGATTTGCTTCTGTCAGTCCCCAGGCAGGTTAATGGAGCAAATAATCCTGGAAACTGTTTGCAAGCACATAGAGGACAAGAAGGTGATTGGGAGTAGTCAGCATGGATTTATGAAGCTGAAATCATGCTTGATGAACCTGATGAGATGACTAGACTGGTAGATAAGGGAAGAGCAATGGATGTGTTTATCTTGACTTTAGTAAGGTTTTTGACACAGGCTCCCATAACATCCTCATGGCTAAACTGATGAAGTTTAGGTTAGACAAAAGAACAATGAGATGAACTGAAAACTACCTGAGCTGGTGGCCATATGCGGTTGTGGTCAGCAGAACAAAGTCCAGTTGGAAATCAGTACCCTAGTGGTGTACCCCACAGCTTGGTAGTAGTTGTATTAGGAAGAGCATCCCTGGCAGCTCAAGAGGATGATCCTTCCCCTCTACTCTGTAGGGCGTGACACATCTGGAGTGCTTTGTCCAGTTCTGGGCTCCCCAGTGTAAGAGAGACATGGACATACTGCAGCAAGTCCAGCAAATGATCATGAAGATTAGTAAGGGATGGGAGTGTCTCTCTTATGAGAGGAGGCTTTGGGAGCTGGTGTTCTTCAACCTGGAGAGGAGGAGCCTCAGGGAAAATCTTGTCAAGGTGTATGTTTACAAACCGAAATACAGGAAATTTCCTTTTAAGATAATTATTTTACTGTGAGTTTGGTCAAACACCTCAGACAGGTGATCTGGAGAGGTTTTGGAGTCTGTCCTTGAAGAAGATGATGACAGTCTGACTGGACATAGATGTGAGCAACTTGCCCTATTTCACCCTGCTTTGAGCAGGGTATCGTGTTAGGAAATCTCCAGAGTCCCTGTCTGTTGTCTATTTTGTGCTTGTCTGTTATCAGCTTATTAAAAAAATATATTAACTCTTGGTAACTAGTTACTGTCAGGTGTTACAAATTTCTCTATATGTCAGCTAGAATATGAGATGAGGAAAAGAATTTGTATGGTAAATGTTTGAAAAGCTGGAGTGTTCCTTGGTGAATTACAGGGTTTGCAAACTCGACGCTTTAATATCTCTTACTCTGTGTACCACTCTTGTCCCAGTGGCTGTCAGTCTTGATCCTGCCCTTCTGCACATCTCAACAGCAGATGTGGCTCAGCATGTTGCCTAGCAAAGGGGCAAGCTGAAAATGTGAAGAACTTTTTACCTGCTGAGCAGGTATGTGCTGTGTCACTAGTCCAACTGCACATGACGTTAGTAGGTTCTTGTTTCTACTTGCTGCCACAGAGGTGCTTGCCGAGGTGTAACTTTCTTCTTGCTCATTTAATGGGGCAGCTTCTGAATCCCTGCCTGCGTTGTGGGCACAGTTCAGCAGTAATGCTTTCTCCAGGTCTTTGAATTGCTCGTTTATCTCCAGGTACAAGAGCAATTGCAGGGAGATGGGAATCTGTTCACTGAAAAACTTGGGAGTTAAACTGGTGTTCAGTGCTGTATGCCTGTTCAGGCTTGTGTGTATACAGACACTCAAGACCAGCCTTTCACAAGATGAATCCATGAATCCATGGAGGCCTGCAGGTCTTCTGTGCTAAGCAATGCATGCACTTGCAAGGTTTTTTTCTTACAGGACCACTTGCCTTATGATTGCTACATTCATCTGTCCTTTTTGAAAGTGCTGCTTGCTAAGGCAGCCTATAAAGTACAACAGAGACCATCAATACTGTCCTAGTCTTATCAGATCTCTTTAGAAACGCTGAGACTGAGACTTCTTTTTGTTGTAGTATTACATAGCAGGTGTATCAGCATCCCTGCCAGACTCAGTATTGGTGTGCTGTCTGCAAGGATGGACTCCAAGGGCTGGGAATATGTTTGTGATAACTGAATAGAAGAAAGATCACAACATTAGACCCTGATGTTATGCTTGAAACCATGTATCCCTGTACTGCTTGTGACAGGCAAGTAAATTAAGCCTGAATTTTTAGAGGAATTTTTGGTTTATAGGTTGCACTGAAATACTTGGTATTCATTTGTGGGTGTGCCTTTGAGATGTGACCTGAGGGTTGGGTTATTATGTGTTTCTTCAGTGGTACTGCACTGCTGTCTTTTTTCTGTCTCTGGTTGTGCAGCAAACTAGATCAGGAATTTCACCCAACTGAAATGTGGGTTTTTCTCCTCATTCCTTTGAGTCTTGTCTCTTTTCTTCTCTCATGCAGATCAGTTTTCTGATTGGTGTGATTGTAGCTGTATTAGTATTCATGTGCTTCAAGTGTATTGGTGGTTATATTATTTTCTTAGCAGGAAATTGTGAAATAAGAATTCTCAACTAAGAATAAGAGTTCATAAAGTCACCTGTGTCCCTTAAGTGCCATATAAAATACCTTTGTGCCTGTAGTGAGGAAGCCATTTGGGACAGTGAGAAGCACTGTCATTGGGGCAAATGGAAGGTGGAAAGGAATCTAATTCTGGTCAAACAAAGCACGCTGATCAGGGCTCTATAGTGAAATTCTTAAGTTTTCTCTTTGGGAAGACTTCTTGGTTTTTGAAGTATTGTTTTGAAATGCTTTGAAAATATGAAGCGAAATGTCTGGACTATCAGAACACACACATGCTTGACTTATGCCCTGCTTTGCTTCCTTACCCCCCAAAAGCCCCCAAAACCAAAGCAAAGCTTTTGCCGATAAATCTTTGAAATAGCAAACTACAGAAGTTTCAAACCCATATGAGCAATTTTACTCCAGTTCTCTTTGGCTTTCGTTTGTTCTTATGCAACTCCCACTGTGGGCAGGTCTTTACAGGGAGATACTGAGTAGCAGGAGGGAGGTTATTGTTAAATGAATTGTTCTGCTAAGTTGCCAGCACACGTCTTGGACCGCAGCCAAAGCTTGTTGAAGGCAAATGTCACTTACTTGTGGCTGACAGAGTTGAAGCTTTTGCTCCCCTATGTGAAGCCTACTTAGGTTATAGTAGCATTGAAGTTACACCGGGTAAAGTTGGCACACCTTGCTATCCACATTGTAACCAGTGAGATTATGGCAAGTTCTAGAGACGCAGATGTCTCAAAGTTCAGTCAGTGCAGAAACTCCAAGGGGAGCAGTATTCCTTTAAGGGATGGTGGGCACCTTGCCTCACTGTCACTGGCTGTGTGCTTTTTCTTCTTACCTTCTTATAATTGAAGGCTGGCTGCCAGTAACACCATGTGGATTTGGAAACTGTGGAGCTGCACAATTCATCTTGCAATTATGCCTCCTCTGGGGTTCTGATATTTTATTGTTTAATAGCACTAAATCCTTTTTAATTAAAAAACCTTCCAGAGGTAGTAGTTTCAGACAAGAGTTATGTGAACAGTAGCCACATCAGTTGCTCCTATAGGCACTGAGCAGCACAGAGTCTGGCTGCAGACTTGCATCAACCCATGTTGATGTTACTGGGATCTCCACTCAAAATCTTCTAAAATCTTTGAATGCTTTTTTCTCAGCTTAGGGCCTGTCTATAGTTTTGAGGTGTCTGACACCTGAATTGGCTTGACTGCTGATCTGTATCTGTATTGGCATCATGTTATGGCACTGTAGTGAATTTTGAAGCAGCCTCCTGATTGTCTTGCTTGCTGTGACTGAGTTAGTTCGAGCAGTTTTGGTGTCTGTTTCTTTGGAGTAAATGAAACTAGAAGCTGTGCCCCAGGAGTGCATTGGATTCTTTTCAGTCCAGGACCTAATGATTTGTCTGTACTACTATGAAGTCTTCCAGTATGACCATACATGGACCATTGGAGGACTTCTGAACTACGAAACTCTTATTAAATCGTGAATGTTTCTTGTGCCAGGTAAAGGGCCAGGTGGCTTGTACGCCTTTAAATGATGTCGTCCATGAAGCTTCAATGCTTTGTGATTCCTTATGTTCTCTAGATTCACTTTTCTCCTAGTTTGAAATCCTTTTCTTTGTTTAACTAATAACTTCTGTTGTCATTCACCTTTGCTGGAATCACTTGTCTCCTGTAATTCACTTTATTATCTGTATTATCCTCTTTTCACTACATTATGTGCTACAATACTGACGCCTGCTCCTTTGTTCTCCCAGATCATCAGGCAAAGTACAGCCTGGGGACCCCTGGAAACAACATTACTGTTCAGCCTGTGACGTGAAAGACCTGAAAGTCTCTCTGGTGGGAGAATAACCCAGCAGTAATATCAGATCTCTGATAGTAACCTTGTGGCTGCCTCTGGCTACTAGAGGTGCAGTCAGTCTGATGAAATAGTGGAGATCTGCTACCACAGCTGTACTTCACACAATAATTTTGCCTGGTCACAGAGCATGAACCAAGCTTCATGTGGGGCTGTGGTAATGCAGAGATCAGAGACCAGGTTGCTGCTTCAGAGTACCTTTAGTTGCAAGGATACATCCAGGTCAGCTTCTTCTCACTTTCCCCCGCTGTAATCTACATTTGAGATCCTCTTTCCAGCACTCCCCGTTTGCTCGCTGGCAGAACTTCTTTACCTGATGTGTCTTTAGGTAGGTGTGGACGCTGCATGAGGCTTTGGGTGGAAGTGGGGCATTACCTTGGAACTCCAAAGTGCCAGAGGTTAGCAGTTTGCCCCTGAGGATTTTATGCTTTTTTTAAAGCAATTTCCCTGGGGCTATGAGATAGACAAACCTTGTGGTGCAGCAGAGATGATGGAAATTGTCTGCACAGTCCCCACCCAGCATTAGTCTCTGGCTTCGTCCTGGCTGTTGTTTAGATTGTAAACTGATACTTTCCTTCTTGTGTGGTGTCTTCCTCTACCCAAAAGCTGTAATGATAGATTTACACAATTGTAATCACATCATATATGCAATATTGCAGATCCTATTCCCTGCTATACAAGCAGCCAAAAATGTAAGTGTTGAAATGGATTTTGTTTGGGATCAGATAGTTTAATCTGTGATTGTTGTGTCCACCAAGGAGAAGGGCTGGGAAAGGAAACAGAACCTTGTTGTGTTTGTCAAGGTGTTGCCACAAGTGCTTTGTGTCTATGGCATGCTCAACCATGACCCAGGTGAGAGAAATTTTCAAGTAGACTTGTGCCTCAGCAGGGATTTTGTTACTGACTGCAGATGGGGTGGCTAGTAGCACAATGCCCTCCCCACAGCAGAGTGCTCTGGGCTGGGCAGGTGGCAGCATGGTGGGGAGAAGGCTGGTGGTAAGCACTAGTTTGGAGTTGGAAGCGTAATATAACTGACTTTATCTGTATGTCTTGCTCAAGTGTTGTCCCATGAGCAATGTGATGCCACTGGTGTCCTAGGCACACCATATGTGGGCCACTGGAAAAGCTTCTGCAGCTAACCTTTTCCTAAATGTGGTTTAGTGCTCCCCACATCCCCTTGCTATCAAATGTGGTTATTGAGGGTTGATGTTCAAGCTGCTGCACTCCTGGGGCATCTGCTGTGTTGCAGGATTAAATCTACTCTCCTGGTCCTCTTCCCTTTCCCTGAGTTGCCTGTGTTTGGGCACTGTTCAAACTCAGAGGGGGAGGGAGTTTGGGGACAGAGCGCCAGCAAAAACAAACAAACAAAAAGATGCTTGCTTTGGCTTGTGAGACCTCCTATGGGTAGTGATGCTGCAGTGGTGAAACTCTACTGTTGCCTGTGAAAGGCAGACCGAAGGAAACAATATATGTTTTTTCTAGAGGGGTTTATGGAAAGTCCTACAGGCAAGGAAGTGGACATTTGTGTTGAGTTTTCTTTCAGACTGTTTTTGAAGTATGCGCATGGCAGGAACATTTTGTTCAAGGTACCAAGTTAGACCTTGTCTGGTTTAATCTCTCTCATTTTTTGTTTAATCATCCAGTTTCACAGTTTGAGATAGTCTAAAAACCAAGGTAGCAGATGGCTACGTGAGTGAATAGTTAAAGTACCTGCTTGTCTTTTTACGTGCAAGAAAATAAATTTCACTTCAAATATTGGATACGGTGAAGATGATTAGACATTTATTAAACTTCTTCCATTCTTTGCATTAATAAAACTAAGCTTCCAGAAAGCTCTCCATAATGCTGAAAAGGAGTGTGACCTTTTTTCAGTGAAAAAGATGTTGCTTTGCATTTGCTAACCCATAAGCAATTCAAAATTTATACTTCCTTGCACTATAAGCTGTCTCAGGCTAATTGGCAATTTCAGTTTGCTTAAAGTAATAATAAAATCTTAGCCTTTCAAGTTCACCTCTGCTTGTGTTTGCCAGTCTCCATCTGGTAGTACACCAGAGAACTCTAACATATGTTGTTCATCTCAAGGGTAGATGTAGGGACTGTTGGCAGAAATAATTTTTGAAGTAATTAAGAGATAGATATTATTAACATGCATTTATTTTGGACCATGTGGCAATGCCATTCTCCATTTTATCAATTTTCTTTAAGCAAATGAAATATATTTTTAAATAAATTGCTGGTGAACTTCAGATTGAGCTGCATGCAATAGAGCAGTGGTTTATGACCTTTCAGCTGGACTGAGATGTGACTGTCCTTTGGGGACAGTGAAAAGCTATCTACTGATTCCTCTTCTGCTGCAATCAAAATACATCAGATGTGTTACAGAACACAAGGAGACTTTGCATGTGACCGGACACTGAAGTGCGTGAGTGGGTGATGGGAGCAGCTGCATGTTGTTCGTGTCAGGTTCATCTGGTCACCTGAGGCCTTCTAGGAAGAATTAAGTTTTCTATATTGCTGGACATAGTATTCATGCTGGACAGCCTTGCTGTGGGATATCAGCTTGCTGTGATATTTAGAGCAGATGGCAGGACTTCATGTTTTCCAGCAATTTTTCAGTTATAACTGTATCATATTTTTGTTTCTTTTAAAGTAGTTCTTTGAAAAGTACTGTCAAGGATGTCAAGGCACACCTCAGCAGAGACTTAGCTGAGCCTCATCCTGCGACTGCTTGAGAAGTTTCCCTCAGCTGATCTGACCATGAATAGGATATGAGAAAGGAACACAATTAGATCCAGCTGCAAGGAAGTTACTGGACTGCCTCTATGCCTTGCCCATGCTAGTTGAGCAGGTAGCTAGACAAGTTTGAGCTTACCAATTACCTTAGGCTTCATCTACGCTCTCAGTACACACTTGCATAACTGAAGTATATATTATCTACTCACTTTTATTGGTTTGCAGTACCAGTATATTCTTAAATGGAGGGACCTCAAACCTTTCTTCACATTACTTACACTTCAGAACTTGCAGTTTTTAATTGCAGTGGACAAGGAGTAAACTGAACTAATTAACAGCCTAGATAAACACAGCACCTGTGTGTGCTACAAAATTAAATGCCTTGCTGAAAGCAGCTTATTAATTATCGGGCTTGCTTAAATGTTGCTAATTAGTAAATTACTGATTTTCCCCTCCCCTCCCCCCTCAAAGTCCCAAAAGATGGGGTAAAATATGAATGCCTGATCTTAAAACAGCATAGGTGGAGAGCAACTTGCTTCAAGAGCCATATGGCCTGCAACTCACTTCTTCCTCCCTTTTTCAGGAATCCCTGGCACTTCTTTTTCCCAATACCCTCAGTTAAATTATGGTGAATATACAACTTAGTCTACTTATAGTTTTATATAAAAGTAAGTGTAAAAACAACTCAGTCTTTGCCTCTTGAAGTTATTAACTCTCTTTGAATTTTTAATAGTATTTTCATTTGGTAGAGTAGTCATGTAAAGAATTTGTACTGCCTTAATAGGTGTCTGCGTGTAAGTAGTCTAATTATAGAACATCCTCCCTTTCATGCCATTTCACAAATGCAGCTTTAATGTGAAAATGTGCTAACCTATACAATGACTGCACTTCCTAATCATGCACCTGGTTTCATTTGTTTAGCAGTATTATCCTTTCCCATTTGTGTGTTTTGTTGGTAACTTTTACCTTGACAGTTTTCTGTCATACACTAGATTTTTCCCCTGAGAGACCTAGGACCCTGCTATGAATTTTGAAAGTGTGTCTAATCCTCCTCAGACATGCTCCAAATGGTAACTGTCAGGATTCCCATGCAACACTTTATTTTTCCTTTGAATAAGAACAAAGTTTTTCTGGGCAATATGTTTATGAGAGAACCTGGGTACATGACTAGTTTGACAATAATAATGATGGTTGGTGCCTGGGCAGAGTCGTCTGACCCTTCTGGTTCTAATTTACTTTTTGACAATTGGAATGAGCAGAAATGAGTTAGGCAAAAAAAGGATCAAGTGTTCATCAGCATATTTCCTCTGAAGGCAAAAAATTGGCTTTCACACACAAAACCTACCTGATAATTGTCCTGGAGCTTGATGAAGCAGAGCACCAACAATTTCCTTTAAGCAGAATGAAAGCATGGGTAAAATGTGGAAAATGTGTTGGTGTGGCTGATGAATGATAGTGGGCCTCTAATCTTTTAAAAATGTGAGGTAGCGTTGGCGGTGGATATTCAAGGAAAGGATTGTGCCTTGGCAGGAAAAGCAAAGTTTAAGTCAAAAGGATTTTATGTCCATCCAAGTACCTTTCAAGCAATGAAAATTGAGTGGAAACAAAAATGAGCGGAGAACTTGGGGAAGATTACCAATAAAATGGTGTAAGAGATCCCAATTTTGGGTTGGATAGGTCCCAGCTTTGGGTTGGAGGGTAAGAATCAGTGAGATTAATGTAAGCTCGGCTTTGTAATGGAAAGGTAAATCCAGACCTACCTGCAGCTTTAGTGACCTCCAGTCACTATTGACAGAAAAGATGCTGTTTTTCATAATAGAAATGACTTGGTGCTTTCTTCATTATTTGTAAGAGCTTAAATTTAGTGGCTTACAGGTTTGTAGAACTCTACTTGATGAGATTCGACAAAATCAAACTCTGTTTTAAGGCTGATGTTTTTCAAGAACATTTTTTTCAAAACATTAGTCTGTATTTCAGCGTGTGGATGAGGAAGAGTAATATGGCTCCTATGCTATTGGTGATATGACTCTTGCTGCTCATGGGGATCAATTCCTTATATGTGCTCCCTGGACTTCCTTGAGTTTGTACCTACTGTCTCCAGAGGCTACATCAGTGTGGAGCAGTGTTCCTTTCTCTTTAAATATTGTGTGACTGTTGGGGCCAGATGTGCTTTTGGTGTGTGGGCTGAGCGGGACTTCTTGTGCTCTTGTCAGCTGCAATAGACTCCAGATCTGAGAGCAGAAGCTCTTAATTGACTTCACCCCACCTCGCTGGTTGGCTGGAGGAGGAGATGCTGCTGGGGTGCGATGAGGAAGGCTGAGGAACAGGCTGGTGAGAAAGGAGATTTGAGAGGCCGGAGTGAAGTTGCAGTTTTAATTATGGTGTTTTTGGAGAAAGGCAAGCCCAAGTAGGAGCTGAGAGAGAAATAGGAAAGTGTGTAATGCTTTCATACATTGTAATACAGCATAGAAGTAAGCATTGCAGCAACAGGAAGGGCTGGAGAAATTAGCTGAAGAGGAGAACCAAGGAGGGGAATGGAATTAGGGGAGAGAAGAATGGTGTGACAGTAGCTGAAAGGAGTGGGGCAAAAGAGGCAGAGAAAAGAGGAACAGTTCAGGACAGGAAGGAAGAGAGATGTAACAGAGCTTGAAATTCAATTATCAGTTTTCCCTTGTTGTATAGCAGAGAAATCCATTGGCCAAACATGGGGATATCTTGATGTGGCCCAGGGCAGTGTCCTGAGTGATAGAAGTAAGAACTGTATTTCTTTTTATATTTGAGCTCGGTGGGTTTGGGGTTTTATTGAATAATGCTACCTACAGGGGAGAGACATGAATGAGAGGAGCCCTGCAGAGAAAGACTTGAGGTCGATGGTTGATGGAAAAATTCAACATGAGCCAGCAATGTGAATTCCCAGCCCAAAAAGCCAACCATGTCCCAGGCTGCACCAAAAGGAGCATGGCCAGCAGGTTGAAAGAGGTGATTCTCCCCTTCTACTCTGCTCTTGAGAAGATCCCACATGGAGTACTGCGTACAGTTCCAGTGCCCCCAGTATCAGAAGAAAGTGGAACGGTTGGAGCAAGTCCAGAGGAGTGCCATGAAGTTGATGAGAGGATTGGAGCACCTGCCCTATGAAGAGAGGCTGAGAAAGTTGGGGCTATTCAACCTGGAGAAGAGAAGGTTGCATGGAGACCTTATAGCAACCTTCCATTATCTGAAGGTGGTCTACAGGGAAGCCAGAGAAGGGCTCTTCATCAGGAATGGCAGTGATAGGACAAGGAATAATGGGTACAAATTGCAAGAGGGGAGATTCAGGTTAGATATTAGGAAGAAATTTTTTACTGTGAGAGTGTTTAGACACTGGAACAGGTTACCCAGGGGCATTGTGGATGCCCCAACTGTGGCAGTGTTCAAAGCCAGGTTGAATAAGGCCTTGACCAACCTGGTCTGGTGGGAAGTGTCCTTGCCCATGCCAGGACGGGTTGGAACTAAGTGATCTTTAAAGTCCATTCCAACCCCTTAACATTCTATGATTCTATGAGGATGCAGCTTATATCTGTAACACAAAGTCTGCAGAGAGTGTAAGAGTGATGTTTGAGGAACTCCTTTAGCAGTTGATACAATTTCTCTTTAGAGCTTCAGATGCTTTAGCTCATGTATAAGCTTTTAACCAATGCCAGAGTGCACAGCTTGCTCTATAAAAATGTCACTCTTCAGTCTTTCAAATGCATGAGATGCTTCATTGTATTTGTTCTGCTTTGAAGTATCCACATTCTTTACCTTCTGTAGGTAGTGGGTAATACTTGTGGAATTATAGTCAGCTCTAAATGAAGTTTGATGGTTTGAGTTCCTTTTTATGACATGTTTTGCAGGGGTCTGTGCTGAAAGTGTGCCATTCTTTAGGATTTTTTTGGACTATCTTTATAACTGTCCTGTGAGACATGATAAATTTAGGATTATTGAATAATTAGTTCTGTATACCATTGGTTTTGAGGATAACTAAATACCACTAATTTCCTTCTTGCCAAAGATTGACTGTTTGCAGCACCTGGCATTGGTTTTAGCCTTTAGGTTCTGGAGCTTTTGCGCAGAAGCAGCATCAACCAACTGGTGTTTATTTGCATGTTTACTTCCTTCTTCCTCCTAGCTACGCATATTTAACATACTAGTTGTATGTTGGTTTTTCTCAAAGTTGTTTTTCCTAGCTTTAGCTCAACAAGCATTATGCTAAGGATTTGTCTAGTTGTTTCCTTTCCTTTTAGCTTGTTTTTTCCTTTCACTGTCTGCATGTTTGTTTATTTAGGAGTGGGTTTTGTTTATTTTTATAAGGCCTTAGGGCATGGGCATGGTAAAACAGATCCCCTCCTCTGCTCTGGGAAGACTTTAGTTGTGTCTCTTGCATCCTTTTAAGTAAACTTTTTATTGCATAACTTTGTTGCTTCATTTTAATATCTCTGAGATGGCTTCTATTAACTACATTAACCAATCCAATAACTTTAAAACACAAAACCTCTTAGCACTGTTTTTCTAAGTTTATTTTACATTAAGCTACAAATCACGTTTGTTGCAATAAATTTATTGTATTTATTCTGAACAAAACTTTTAATGGTGCTTTTTGGTACAATACCAAACCTTGGCAAATCTGTACCATTATCATAAATACATGTTTTTCATAAACTGCTTCCCTTTATTACATTTAATTCACGTATCTTTTATAGTCCATAAACACTCTTTATTGAAAACCTGATGCACACATAACATACATGCATGCATTTTTTTTTTAAGTGTATTTCAAAAAATTGTTAGGTGTCTGTGTGGTGTCTAGCATAGGTAATACAGCCTCAAAGTTACTCTAATTAAATGCTTGGAGGGTATAACTCCTTTTAGGGTAATGCTCTGTGTTTAAAAAACAGTATTGTTTTTCAGACAGCTATTTTAAATTTTACGAGATATCAAGTCCTACCTAATGATGTATAACTTTGCAACTTAATGAATGCTTTATGGTTTGGCATAGTTCTGTTTACTCACACAACCTTTATTGGCCACCATTATGTGAGTAGTTATTAATGATGAAGCTATAGTCTCTGTATATTTTTTTTTTTTACAGATTTTATTCCTTCACTATGAAGAATGGGTTTACTTGTGAGATATGTAGTAAAGGGGACTCTTCTTTGCAGGATCATTGCCTCATTAACTGAGGAAGTTTGTTCTGAGTGAAGCAAGATATTGCAGAGCTGACAAGGATGATCTCTGCACTAGGTGAACTGAATATGCCCATGCAGAACAAATTTTGGGACTGCATAATTATTGTATAAATCTGACTTTTTTTACGTGACTAAAATATGCTCTTTATTTTTTGGGTCATCGCTGTACACATACAAGATAATAGCCCTTAGTGTTCACTGGGGAGCTGAATTGTTGGTGGTCTTTGAATGGACCATACAAATCAGAAAATACTGTATTTGATATAGACTTGATTCACTCTGCTTAAATATGATTTGACATTTCACGGTAGTAAGGATGAATAATTTCACAATAAATTATCTTCCTCTATTCTGAATAAAACAGTGAATTCTGTTGGAAAAAAATGTATGACTGTATATGTAGAAACAGTATTATTGGAAGGAACTAAAATCCATATAAGTAGCTTGAGCTTAACACTTCCTAATTCAGGAATCTTTAGTGTTGTTGTGTTAATGTACTTTCAGAAGGAATATTTTTAAATAAGTATTTATATGCAGACAGTATCCCTTGGGTGATACCAGTCAGCATCGTCTCCATCTGCAAAGACTCTGACTTTGTGCTTTTGATAGCACAGCACAGGATTCAGGCTCTGAGGATTTCTACTGCATACAGGGTGGGATGTGCAGCCTGTTGCGTGGCCTGTGATTGCTTAATAGGACCTTCTCTTGCTCCGTGTAAAGGTATTTGTTAGGTCTGCGCAAGCTCACCTCAGGTGATCAGTGCAAGTTCTTGCTGCAGGAAGAGAATAATTTTAAGTAATGTTATATGGTTTGGGTAAGAGGTGGGGAAAGAAATTCAAAGGCTGCCATCACTAGGGCCTAACTTGAAAGATCCAAGAATCCCTCCAATCTCTTCCAATAAAAAACAATAGTACTGCAAAGAGGAGTGACAAGAGGAGCTAAAAAAAATCAATACATCCACACTCCTACCGAGGGATGGACATGAACTTACACAGACCTAACAGATACCTTTACACGGTGCAAGGGAAGATCCAGCTAAGCAAGCACAGGCTTTTTTCTTGTCATTAATAAAGAAAAGGAGTTGAAATGACTAATACACTACAAGGGAAGAGAAATAGTGGAAAGGAATACTAAATTAAGTACCTATAGTTAAACTGCCTGTTGAGGTAATATAATTTTGGACGATGTTCGGGTAGGCAGTGAACCCAGCACAAAGGAACATTTTGATAAATGTGATTATTGGGCAGTACTGCGGGCTGGGGCTCCTCTGACTTCCTGGAGGCTTCAGGATCAGGCTGCTCCCTGCTGTTGTGTTTTCAGCTGCATGAGTCCTGGGTTTAGGATGTCTTTGCAGTAAGCAGCGCCAGGGTTGGGGCTGAGTGACAGTTAGCAGCAACTTTTACAGCCAAGAGTCATTCCTTTCAGGAGAGCGTTGCCCAAGTCACACCAAGTGATAGCTGAACAAAGGCTGATGATGGGGGCACAAGCTCCTAAATTCTGATAAATTGTTGTCCCCATCAAAGGGCAGGTTGCTTATTTCAGGAACAAACCAGTCTGCATTGAAGACTGTCGTGATGCTCTCATGCTGCAGAGGTCCTTGTTTTATGGAGAAAATTGTTACCTTTTCCAAAACAATTCCCCTGCTGGAAATAGAGAATGGATATTAACAGAAGAGAGGTCTATAATACTTGACACAGAGTAGACAGACAAAACCGCAGTCTCTTGTTCTTCTCATTCTCTCATCTCTGTGCCTGAATAGAATTGATTGGCTAGGACATGCTGTAATTTATTTTTACAATGAATAATGTTCCAGTTTATCCTCAGGAACAGTTGGGTGAGTAATCTCACACTGACCTTGACACCCTGATGTTGTTAAATGCAGATCAGGTTGGCTGTTTTAAACAGAGAAGTCACTCAGTTTGGGTTTTTTTTCTAGCAAAAAGGGACTAATAAATAAATGTTTGTGAGCCTCTTACCCATGTTCTCCATATGTAAAAGTATTCAAATACTTATAAGATTTGATTTGATTTGATTTACAAGTTCACTAGATAGATATTATTAACTTCAGTGCTAACTCTATCTTTTGTCAGCTTACAGAGTCTGAGTTTTGGGCATCAGTCCATGTTTCAACGTGTAATTCTAATGAGATGTGTGATTGACACTGTTCAAATAAACTGGTCTCATTAAGCTGCTGTTCCAAAGGTTGTGCAAGTTTGTGAGTGCATTTAACTTAAAGGTTAAATAAAATTGGATTCCCTGTGCACCAGCTGTAGATATATTTGTTTGTTTGCAGAGGATGATAGCCAATTCTAGAATGCAATAGAATGATTGGAAACATTGACTTTATGGTAACAAAAAACATTACAAGACAGGAAAAAGGTATTGCAGGATAGCGAGGAGGCAGGAACCACTCAAACCTTCAGAAAAGTTTGTTCATCATGCTGATCTACTAGAACAGAAGCTGATTGTTGTATGTTTGGTATTTTCACTGCATTAAAGGTAAGAGGGCCTGAGTCACTGTGAAGGATTCAGGCATGGACAAATGTGAATCACCTCTGACTAAACCACCTGCAAGCAAGAAGCTGAAATTGCTCAGCAGTTGCAGAGGAAGCTGTGTGCGTGCCTTCCTTCTGTCTTGGCTCACAGGCCACCTCCAAGCATGTCATTGTTAGTTTGCCTCTGTGCGTATTAATAACTGAATTTTTTTCAGCAATGGTATAATGTGAAAGCTGAAGGAAATGAGGTTCCTGGTGAGCTGTGGATCAGACCCATAGCAAAGGCAGAATGGGTACATATACCATCTCCATTTATCTGTTTTAGGACACTGAAGATCTCATCCATCTTTATATATATATATATGTATCATGCTGTGTGAAATTTGGGACTCTTGGGACTGTGGCACTGGGCAGTGTCTTCTGGGGGACTTCTGCAACTGATCACACAATGTTCAAAGATGTCAGTGCTCCTGGACTGGGTTTGCCTCACAGGTCCTACATGATGCTGGGGCTGGGTGTGCCCAGCTGCAGGGGATCAGGAGTTTTGTGTGTGTGGTGTATATCCATTACTGGGCTGTTCATGGCTCCATGCAGTGATGTTGTGTGGGTACTGTGGTGTTCGATGCATGGCTGAATATAATCTGTTTCCACAACAGTGAAACTTGTTTTCAGATTTCTGAGAGTAACTTGCTGCCTACAGGGCATCAACCCTGTGCTCTTTTCATGTCCTGGTTTGTGCAGTCTCTCAAATCTTTCATAACCATCTCTGTATTTATCAACCAGAATCTCAATGTTGCCTTAAAGTGCCTGTCAACATTTTTTAACTTTTTCTATCTCATAAGCACTTTGGCTAATAAATTATTCCTTAGACCAGATGTATACACTCTCACATTCTGATATGCAGTCTCTTCTATTTTGATTTTTGGTTTGATTAATTATTTTACTTCTTAAGGCTCTTTCTGGGTACAGGCAGCCCGGTTAGTCTTCAGTTGCCTTTGAGTCCTGCACTGATGAGTTTTGGCAAGCAGTGAGGCTATGGTAACCTGACACAGCCAGCGTGTGGCTACCCAGAAGTCCATAAAAGTATTTGTGACTTGTAGACGTGGCAGGACTGTTCCTGTCCAGTGTAATAGCATTACATTAATTTTTTCTTCATATTTAAATAGATTGCCTTGTCTTTCTCTCTGATGGCAAATTTAATGTTTCATCTATTGTAAACACTTTGATTCTCTAATATATGCCAGGCTTCAGCATACAATAGATTTTCCTCTTTTTTTATTGATAACATTTCTTTTTAAATAATAGAGAATTAAAATATGTCATGGTGATTTGAAGAGATAAAATAAATACACTGAGGCTAAGCATTCATCTGAATTAGACCTTGCCACTAGAAAATACTGACGGGGTGGAATTCACAAAGCGTTTCAGAATGTGAAATAATGTTGGGGTTTGGGGTTTTCTTGTTTGTTTGCTTGTTTTTTAATTAATTCTCCTTTAGCAATTCTTTTTCTTTCCTTTTTTTTTTTTCCAGGAATATAGCAAAATTTCTTTTTGTGTGAGATTGTATAAGCTATAACCATGTATTACAAGACAAAATTATTCGAAGAAACAGTGGCAGTCAGATTGAACTTCTGAGTCCTGTGATCCTCTGGACTTAAACCTCCAGGATTTCACCTTCATTGACTTCAAATATATAATATTTACTGATTCCCAATTCCTAACGCTGCTTTTGCATAGGTGTTTTGAATGGCTTACTTCAATAAGCTGTCCACTAATCCTGAGGGGGAAAAAAATTATGCTTTCCTACTTGCTACCCTCCATCAGGTGTGAGATCCGTAATATTGTCATAGAAGCACAGAATGGTATGAGGCTCTGGAACTAGAAGGCCACACAACTGATGAGGTGAGCAAATGTCCTTCTGGGATAGTGGGGCCTCCTAAAACTGTCTCCCAAGGGCTTGGGTAAGGAACATTACTGGAAAACTCTCCAGTCTAGTCAGGCACTCTGGTTACTATCTGCTATTGGTTGTTCAAACTGGCAGCGATGAAATAACAAAGAGAAGTCTGAGGACAACCAAAAGAGACTTCAGGGCCCTGGGATAATTGGTAGAGAGATCGGGAACACAAGTAGAGATTTCTTTGATTCTTCCAGTAACAAAGAGTCAATGAGTGGTTCTGAGGATGGCATAATGGGAAAAATTTTGGGGTTTTTGACTATGGGATGATCTACTTAACACCTGGTCTACTGACACCTAGGGGGATGCACCAGTCTCACAGGGGAAAAAGTATTCTAGCACAGGAGCTAGCAGGGCTTGTTGACAGAGCTTTAAATTTGGCTTAGAAAGATGAAAGGGACAAAACTAGACTTGCCAATTATGAACACTGGGATGGTGAGGAAGCGAGCACTAACACAATCCCTCAACCTGCTTCACAAGGTGTTGGCTACAGTCTACCACTCCTGAAATGTTTCTACACCAATGCGCGCAGCATGAGGAACAAACAAGAGGAGCTTGAAGCTTTGGCCCAGTCCCAGAGATTTGATATCATTGGCATAAGTGAAACCTGGTGGGATGAGACCTGTGACTGGAGTGCCTGATTGGACAGTTACAGGCTCTTCAGGAGGGATAGACAGGGCAGAAGAGGTGAAGGAATGGCACTGTGTATAATAGAAATGTTAGACTGTATGGAGCTCACAGTTGGCAATGGCACAGTTGAGAGCCTCTGGATAAGAATCAAGGGACAAACAAATAATGTGGATGTCATTGTAAGGGTCTACTATAGAACTCCTAGACAGGACGATGATGACAATGGATTATTCATTGAGGAACTAAGAGACACTTCAAAATCAACTGCCCTTGTCCTTATAGGGGACTTCAACTTGCCAGAAATTAACTGGGAACACCACACAACTGGTACAACCCAGACCAGAAGATTCCTAAAAAACCTGGAGACCAGTTTTATGGAACGGGTCCTAAGGGACTAAGGGACTTGGAAAGATGCTCTCCTTGATCTCCTGCTTGTCAACAGAGTGGATCTCGTGAGCGAAGTGGAGATTTGGTGACCGTCTTGGCTAGAGCAACCATGAAGTGATCAAATTTAAAATCTCTGTTGACAGGAGGAGAAGTGCCAGCAAAACCTCAATTCTGGATGTGAGGAGAGCACACTTTAGGCTGCTCAGGAAATTAGTAAGCAAGGTCCCCTGGGAAAATTTTTGCAGGTGCTGGAGTCCAGCAGTGATGGTCACTTTTCCAACATCACCTCCTAAGGGCACAGGAGCAGGCAGTGCCCAAGTATCAGAAGTCAAGCAGGTGAGGCAGAAGGCCAACTTGGCTACCAGGAATCTTCTCTTGGAAATAAGGCAAAGAAGGAAGGTGTATGCCCAGTGGAAGCAAGGTCAAGTGACAGGAAGAATTCAGAGATGTTGCTTGCCATTGCAGGGAGAAAATTCACGCAGCTAAAACTCGACTGAAGTTGAAGCTGGGCAGAAATGTGAGGGACAATAAAAAGATTTTTTTCAAATACATTAATGGCAATAGGCAGTATAGAAATACCATCAGCCCGTTACAGGATGAGGATGGTCACCTCACAGCCAGGGGCAGAAATAAGGCAGAGATGTTTAACACTTTCTTTGCCTCTGTCTTCAACACAGATTATGGACCAAGAGGGTCTCAATGCCCTGAGCTGTTGGACCATGACTGCAAAAGTTACCAACACCCAGTCAACCCTGAAATTGTGCAGGATCTGCTGCTCCAGCTGGATCCCTACAAAACTGTGGGCCATGATGGGATTCATCCAAGAATCCTCAAAGAGCTGGCTGATGTCGTTGCACAGCCTCTTGATAATTTTTGAGCGGTCTTGGGATTCTGGAGAGATCCCAGCTGACTGGAAGCTGGCAAACGTTGTCTTGATTTTCGAGAAGGGCAAAAAGGAGGACCCTGGAAACTACAGACCTGTCAGTCTCACTTCAGTGCCTCATAAAATTATGGAGAAGGTTATTCTGAGAAGTATTGAAAAACATCTGAAAGACAATGCAGTCATTGGTCACAGCCAGCACGGCTTCCTTAGAGGAAAGTCCTGCTTATCAAACCTGATTTCCTTTCATGACAAGGTAACTCACCTAGCTGATCAAGGGAAACCAGGAGATATAATCTTTTTGGATTTCAGTAAAGCTTTTGATACTGTCTCTCGCAGGATCCTTCTGGATAAAATGACCAGCACAAGAGCTGGATAAACACACCATGTGGTGGGTGAGCAACTGGCTTAAGGGTCGAGCACAGAGGATGATAATGACATCAAACTGGCGACCTGTCACTAGTGGGGTTCTGCAGGGCTCCATCTTAGGCCCTGTGCTCTTCAATATCCTCATAAATGACTTGGACACAGGATTAGAAGGGACACTAAACAAGTCTGCAGACGATACAAAACTGGAGGAGCTGTTGACTCCCCTGCAGGGAGGCCCTGCAGAGTGACCTTGACAAATCAGAAGACTGGGCAATCACCAACCATATGAAGTTCAACAAGGGGAAGTGCCCTTGGGATGGGGCAACCCTGGATGTACGGACAGCCTGAGGAATGAGATGCTGGAAAGCAGTGCCACGGGAAGGAACCTGGGGGTCCTGGTCGGTGGCAAGTTGAATATGAGTCAGCAGTGCCCTGGCAGCCAGGAGGGCCAACCGTGTCCTGGGGGGCATCAGGCAAAGCATCGCCAGCCGGTCGAGAGAGGGGATTGTCCCACTCTGCTCTGCACTGGGGCAGCCTCACCTTGAATATTGTGTGCAGTTTTGGGCACCACAATGTAAGGAAGACATTAAGCAGAGAGCATCCAAAGGAGGGCAGTGAAGATGGTGAAGGGCCGTGAGGGGAAGCTGTATGAGAAGTGGCTGAGGGCACTTGGTCTGTTAAGCCTGGAGAAGAGGAGAGGGGAAGGTGTGGCTGTAACACTTGCTGGGGAAGACTCTAGCAAAAAATTTGTTAAATACCTCACAACCTTCTCCATGTCCTGGGTTGCCAGGTCTCCCATATCCTTCCTGAGAGGACCTACATTTTCCTAGTCTTTCTTTTATTGTTGGTGTACCTGAAGAGGCTGTTTTCAATACCCGTGAGCAACATTGTAGCAATATCCTAGCCTAAGGAAGTGGTTGTCGCTGGCAGTAGATAATGAGAGCAGATGAAAAATGTTCAAAGCAGTTAGTTTCTGTGAAGGTATGTGTTGCAGGTGGTTACCAAATATCTCTTTCTGGTTTTGTGTAAACATACACAAATAGATATCCTTAATAGTAAGAAAAAAACTCCATCGATCATAACTTAATTTTTATATCAACTTTATATTACTTTTTGCTGGTATATTCTGTGTACTAATTACAAAGGCAAATAGCTATGCCTACCAGAACTATTATCAGTCACCATTTAGCATACTCATTAAAAATGGCTTATTAGAATATTAATGTCTATATTGTTTTTTCAAGCATCACTGTTAACTTAGAGTACCTAATACAAGTCTGCTGCTGACAATTATCAAACAGATTACCAGTTGCCAACTAATATGCAAAGAGCCTACTGGATTGTTATAATTTCAAATAAGTTTTAAAATTTTCCTATTGAACAGAAATGCCAAATTCTAACAAGTTCTATTTTGCAGTAATGAGGGAGCTGACAACAGGATGAGGTTGCAGCAGGCAAGGATGGGTTTGAGAAAAAGCTGTAATTGAGAAGCACTTTGGATGCCCTTGTAGGACTGAATCCTCCTAACTGAGCTTCTACCTCAAAACATTGTATATTTCCAAACATTAGGTATATGCTAATCCTGGTTGAAGGATTGACTCAGCTTTTGAGGGGTAGCTTTGTAATATAGAATAGGTCTGTTTACTGGGTCAGAAATGTGATTAGTAAGAAACTTTCTTTGCAAAGCATCTGACACTATTACTGTACTATAAGGACAACTCTGCGTTGCTTATGTATACAGCTGTAAAAGTTGTTAGACTTCCCCAATTCTCTATACACTAGAGAGGGGGGTTGTTTTCATACACTATGGCTGAGTGCTCCTTTTCTTTTGCACTTTTATTTTGGTGCTTCAATCTGATGTAATTGTATTATGAGCCATTTCAACATACCTGCTTTTACAAGATCGAGCAACTAACTGCTTCAGAAAGTTGTTTAATTTATTGTTGATTTCGTTATTCAAACACATAGACAGAAGGAATAAAAAGAGCACATGGGTAGTTTAGGCAAAGATTTATGGTTTCATTTTGTAGCACAGATGTCTGTATAAGCATTTACATATTGGAAAGCCTGTGTTAGCATATCTCTTCTGGGGTTTCTCTGAGTCTGTATTCTCTTGGAAAAGAAAAAGCACATTTAGTCTTTGTGCACCTTCTTTTCCATGTGGATTTTGTAGCTGAGGCTTAACTTTCCCAGAATTTGTGTGTCTCAAAATCTAACATTTCAGCGAGCTGGAAATTATGGATGTTGTGAAATTCACACAAAGATAGCGGCAACTATTTCAGGCTATTGTTGCTGCTGAATGGTCAGCAGTTGTCCTGGAGCATGTGCCATCTGATCCCTTGGTGGCTGCGTATCCTTCAAAGCCTCTCCAAGGATGAGTAGCAGAGTGTCAGCCGCAGGCAGGGAGTGGGTGAAGCTCTACCTCTGCCATGCTGCAGCTTCCCCCTCCATCCAGGAGGGTGATAGGTGAGGAAGGAGGGTTTTATGGAGGCTCAGTGCTCTGTGTGCCTTGCCCCTCAATGAAGCAGGCTCTCCTCCTGTTAACCCTGTGGCTCGGTTTCTCCTGGCAGTGCTGCACGGGCAGGTGTACCGGTTCTGCACCTTGGAGGGGACATGGCTGCTGAAGGAGAATTCAACCCTGCCCTGGAGGAACCTGTCTGAATGTGAGTCCTCTGACCAGGTAAGAGTTTTTCACTCCTCTTGATGCTGTTGTTTAGGACAAAGCAGAAGAGAGGAGGATAATAGTCTTTGGTGCCCATGTGGTTTTGTCCGGTCGAAGTAATCTTTTCTGTCTCGCTTCAGTGAGCCTGACGGTAAGAGATGTCAGGTCTCTCCCCTTCAACAAAGGGAACATGGAGCGTAGACTAGAGTAGGTTTAAGTGTACATGAGAGAGCCAAGAGAAGTGAATCAGGTCATCCCAGCTGTGGTGCAGTGCAAGAGCTCAACTGCAGCTCACCCCACTCGCAGGAGTGACCTAATGTTATTCCTTTCCTTTTTTCCCCATTGTCACGTCATTGTAATAGTGACCACTTGCTCTCTCTGTCTTGTTAGCAGCTATTAAAGTGATTAAGATGAACTGACCTGAAGAATATTTGCTTTTCACCTTTGGGCAGGGGGCAGTCCCTGCCTTTTTTCTTTTTTTTTTGCTTTTTTTTTTTTTTGTCTTTTTACCTTAATTTTCTGTGGGCGATGGAATTAGGCTTGTCAGTGTTATTTTCTTGCCCTAGTGCTTTATACTCTGCAGGGAGCTGAGACACCTGGCACCAAATGAAGGAGAGCATAGGGATTTCCAGAGGATTTTTGACAGCCATTGGCGTCAGCTAGCATACTGTGTGCATTCCCATGACACGTGATACCACTACTACTGTGAACCTCCAAGGGCGATGCTTTTCCTCACAGAAACTGAGTGTACTCTCTCTATCCCAGAGTACTAGGCACTAGGTACATTATCTAGTCTAAACAGTTCAAGTTCATGAAAATCCCAAGTGCTGCGGGATCTCTGCCCTCTGTAGTTCCCATTGCTCAGTGCCTCATTCTTGAGGGAATAATGGCTGCAGAGTAGGAGGAGATGGAAGTAGAGATAGTTTCTGTTCTCCAATTTTGTAAAATTTAACCTTTTCCTCTAATTTGCAGCCTTATTCCTTGTCCCTTTCATTTTCTGGGGAATCGCAGCAGAGCGCATTTTCATAAAGCAACCTGTAAGCTTAGTCATTTGACTTTTCCTTCTTTGCCACTATGGTTTCTTCTAGAGCTGTGTTGGGACATGCCAAGGAGCGAGATACTTTAGTGGTAACACTTAGTCATTTGGCACCTGCCCCCAGATTTCCATGAACTGATCTGGATTCTGAAACCCTGTGTACACAATGTCACTCCCTGAAATGTGAACAGCCATGTTTGGTTTCCCAGCTAATGTATATAGAGCCCCCTAATAACTTACTTTATTTTATGCATCTGGCACGTGAGAACAAGAGCTTGTTTTTTATAAGTTTGCTATGTGTTATGTTACGGTTGTTACTAAAACAAATTCTAAAGGGGATGTTAGTGAATCTTTATAAAATAACATTGTTTACTCTATGTGTGCAATGTAATTTTGATCTGTGTAGATGTTTTAAACTGTTGGGTTTCAGTAGTTTGCCTAAGCTTTGATGCTGAAGAGATTTTTCTTTTCATAAGCTAGCTCTCACATCATTCCCTTTAAAGCATTAACCTAGCAAATCCCTGAGGAACAGCCTGTTCACCTTAAATCCTCCTGACTGTGCAAAGTACATCTGAATAACTATACTTAATTTTTGAAGTACAAGGAATGTATTCTTTTGTACAGCACAGGTCTCATGAGTCAGTTGCAGAATTAGCAGCTTGAAGAAGGGAAGTAAAATGCCTGAGTCTATTTAGACAAAGATACAAACGTAGAAATGAACCAGAGTAGTGAATATGAATGTGCCTCAGAGACTGAGCAATAAACCTCTGTTATAATTCAGACCTACCTGTACCTTTTCAAGAACTTCTCTTCTCTGTAAGGATTTTGGCCAGAATTTTCAAACAAGGGTCTCAGTTATCATGTCTTCAGCAGTGGATCTGAAGAGAGCCCCTGCTCAGGACTGTAGGTGGTACAAGAATCCCCACTGCTCTGGTCCACACCAAGTCGCTCCATCCCAAGCAGGATGTGACACCGAGGTCATGAGATGCTGTTGGGCTGTGGTTTGTTACCAGGAGGTTGCATAGTTGAGGCAGAAGAGAGACTATTTGGGGGCAGAAAAAAAGTTTGGTTGCATGAATGCAAGTCATACTTTGCCTCAACATCAACAAATGGGATCTGGCTTGTTTTATTTCTGAATATTGATGTAACCAAAGGACCCTGCTCGTTACCACAGTAAGGAGAATTGCTTGAAGTGTTCAAGTCTGAAAAAATCAGCTTTGCCATTTTTACTGCAGGACTGAGTTGTGTCTGTGCTTCTTGCCACTTATTTTAAGACTTGCTTGTGTGGTAATTCATACCTCTCCAGCTTTATTATGAAATAATGTCACATTGTCTATTTTTCTAGCCTAGCTGCAAAACTCAACTGTTAGAGTGAACACCTGGGAGCAGCTGAGGAATTAAGATTAAATTTTTATTTCTTTAGAGCATATGGAAAGTGGAAGACTGATTTGATATGTGCATTTAAACTTAAAAGTAGGAGAATGATTTCTGGTTATCATTAAGAAAAGTTAGAAAGCAGCTGGGAGAAAAGAACTGAAGCCCACGAACTCTGTCTTTTCCCCCTCCCCTTTCTTGTTTTTCTTTTCTCCTTTATATGCTCTCAGGATGCACCAGAAGAACAGCTCCTGAATTTGTCCATCATATACACCATTGGATATGCTCTTTCCTTCTCTGCCCTTGTAATAGCAACTGCCATTCTTCTTGGATTCAGGTAACTGGCAAAGCTTTGAAGAGAGTGGAGTAAAGGTTTTATGTTTTCCTGTATGAACGTGTCAGACTTTGACAGAAACTTTTGATTATTTTTTCTTTCCTTCCATCACCTCATCATTTCTCTATCTTTTGTCACTTCTGTGTTCCTTCTGAAAATAATTTCTTCTCAAAATGCAAGTAAAATTGCCAAATTTTTGCTGTTTCCTGTATGAATATGTGGAACATATACTTTTTGTCAATTGGAATATTTTATTGTGACAATTTTTATTTCAATGAAATTTCCACTGGAAGAGGTGGTAAAAGAAAGAGATGCCAGCATTCCTTTGTGGTGTCACCTTGCAGATGAGGCACAAGTCTGAGATGGGCAAAGATATTTAGGAGAGAAATTTTCGTCTTGTCTTGCTTGGAGTTACACAGAGCATAAATCTCAGTCTGACCTATTTCCCAGCCCTCACATGCAAGGTGTGCAGACAGGGATTTTTTTAAACAGTTTTTGGTTTTGGAGAACTTTTAGAAATTCTTACTTCTTTTGCAATATAAAAGAGAACCTAATTTTGAAACTTGAAAAGTTTATGTGAAATAAATTGCTGTCACCTGGCCATATTGATGTATTGAGTTCATCCAGGTTTGCACCTACAAATTCCATGGAGTGCACTGAGAGACTCTTGGTTGCACATGCCAAAGATACACTGTGTATGTTTGGTTAAAAAAAATAAAGAAAAAAAAAAAACAAACAAACCAAAACACAACTTTGGACTCCAAGAGAGATCTCCTTTTTTCCTCTGTAAATGCAAGAGACATCTTGATTCCAGCCAGACTGTCCTGTGGTTTGGGGATGCTGAGCATAGGAGACTGGTATTTAGAAAACACAATGATGCTCTGTTGTGGGAATGAAGTCCCTCTGCCACAAAACCCTGCTCCTTGCTGCTGTATATAGCCAGGTCCCATCATCCGTCTTATGTGCTGATGAGGCTGCCTCTCCTAAAAAGTAGAGTTTTCCATCTCCTGCTACTCTTATCTGAAATCAGGTCAGGAACCTTCAGTGCTCTGATCCTTAAGAAACATTTTTTGCTGACTAAAGAATTACCATTTTCAGTTATTGATCATTTGCTCTGGAGCCTGCACTCCACTTTTACGAAGGCATTCCCTTTCCTTTCCTCCCTCCTATATGTTTATATCCCTTATGTATTTAAAAAGGTCAGTCACACCTTTTAACTTCTAATTTCCAAAACTAAAATGATGCAAACCTTCTAATATTGTATCACACCTTTTAGCAATGTGTTATCCATCCTCCTTGCAGTGGAGAAGCATAGGCAAGCAATCTCAAAGAAGTTTTAAAATGACTGCAGAAGTGCAGAGACATGCTCACCCTCTGTGAATGCCATGTGATAATTATGAATTGTACGTGTTCTACCTGTGCAACTTTGGGACCCATCTGACAAAACACCAGATGGTCTTCAAGTCTCCAAATGTCTCCCAGGATAAGTGTTTTCTCCTCATTTCACCTATCGATGACACTTTTTGAGTAATCTTAGCAGCCCAAATGTAAAGGTCACAGAGCACAACCATATACTTTTTGAAGAAAGGAAGAAAGGATGTGCATATTTTCTGGCAGGGAGCAAAGAGCAAGTTTGTCACCAAGGACTGGTAGAAGAGAGGGAATTTTGATGCCCTCACTTTTGTGGGGTGATGCTTTAGCAATTTTTCCTTCAGCTGTGAAGCAGGGACTGGAGAAGTATACAGGAGTGTGTGATTCTTATTCTGGAAATGAGGCTCCAGAGATGTTAAAGGGGCCAAGAGTCTTGTTAATACTATCCTATCAATCCATTTCATGCTTTCCTTTCTAAATTGTCCATCAGGAGACAACTTGGTCCTGGATCTCATGAAATACATGAGACCTGCTCCTATGTGAATTATTCTGACTGGAATCTCCTCCTGTGGCCTCTCCCTGGAGCTGTGCAGCCTCAACAAATGCGGATTGAAATCTAAATCAATGACACCTGAATGTTGATGGGGCTTTTTAAATTCTTAGACTACAAAATAACCTTCATAATTGTCTTTAATGATGATACAGCAGAGGAAACTATCTCTCTAGAGTCCTATTTTGCATCTTCCGAAAGAAATGGAAGAAAAATCTGTAATTTCAGTGGTGTAAGCTGAATTAGGCCCATAACTTTATGACTGAAACAATTTGAATAATTTGCTTTGCCTGTAGCAGAAATACCCAGTAACTATTTGCAACCTATTTTCTTCAATTGCCTATTTTACATAATTTTTTCAATCAAATTGAAATGTGTAGCAGTTCTGAAGGGTAGAAACAAATGAATTTTGAGTTAAAGGAAAATAAATATTAATAATAGGTAAGTTTTGAAATAAGATGTGATTTAAAAGTGATTAAAAGAATTCATTAGAACTATGAAAAAAATAGCTCTTCTTCTTCAGTGCAAAATCTCTTACTTTTAGACCAAGTCAATTTTTCTACCAAAATTTATAGAGCAGTAAAAACCAGACATTTAAAGTGTAAGTTCACTGAAACTCTTGCTGGAATAATTGCTGATTACCATATGTTACCTCTATCTTTTAGCATTTAAAAAGAGTCTTACCCAGTATAACTTCGGGGCAAAGTGTGTACCCTTGCAGAGCTGGAAGAAAAGTGTTTGTGGATAAGGCTGGTAAAACATTGGCAGCACTCTGCAGTTGGATGCCATTTACATGACTGCAGTTTCTTTTGCTGTCCCTTAACATGCTCTTTTTTGACAAGTAGCAGTTTTATTGTCTTTGCAGCTGGCTGCTGAAATTCAAGAGGATTTTTTTCTTTGGGTTTTTTTTTTGTTTGTTTGTTTGCCATTCTGAATGCAGAGGTGAAAAGTCTGTTCCTTTTACTTCTACCGAGAATATTTACAATTCCCCCAGGAGGCAATTTGAATGCAGATTTTTCTTTTGTTGTCAAAGTGGTAATTTACAGGTGGATGTTTTTTCATTGTGGGTTTGAGCACAGCCAGAAGCTGCACCGCACCAGTTCCTGAGCTTTGCCAAAGTAAACCTGTGCAGTGACATTGGGGTCAATTCAAAGCAATTAGCTTCAGCATTATGTGCAACTTGACTTTTTCAGTCCTTTCAGATATGTCTTCTGAAAATGACTTAATTTTTACACTATTTAATCTTTTAAATTTTTTTTCCTTAACACACTGGTCTCCTTTCTTTTCCCAAATATTCAGTCTTAGACTTGAAGTTTTGAATGTCTTTTCCTTGGTAGTGATTTCTTTCCAAAGACAGTTTGAAATCCCTACAGCGATTATCAAGTTATGGGATTTCCTCTGGTACCTTCTGATTCTCTACAGGGCTTATTATTTCCTCTCTCAGTCCTATGTGTGATGTTGCAGCTTTTATATAGGTAGCAGATCATGACTAGTTTGTTTTTTTTACAGACATCTGCATTGCACGAGGAATTACATTCACCTGAACCTCTTCACCTCTTTCATCCTCCGAGCTATATCTGTTTTCATTAAAGATTCAGTAGTGAAGTGGATGTACAGCACAGCCACACAAGAGCACCAGTGGGAAGGACTTATTGCCTTCCAGGTAAGGTCAGACACTGCGGTGGTTCTTAGGATATTGAAGTCATCACTGTGTGTGTCTGCACGAGATCAAGTAATTTAATTCTTTAGTTGATGGCGTGGCATGTTTCTCTACCTATGAGAAGTTTGCCCCCAATGGACAGAGGAAACACAAAGAAATTGCTTTACGTATATATATATATATGTATATGCACAAATGCCCATATCTTCTTCCCATGCTGCAGGTTCATTTCTTTCTAGCAGTGACAAGAGGGTTTTCATTTCCCTAAGCCAGCACCTTTTGTGATAGGACTGTCCGCCTTGTGCAATGACCAAATTAGTTGGTTGTTCTTAGAGATCTTTAATCTCTTGATGACAGGAAAAAAAGGAAGCATCCGATTAAAATGTAAATTTGAAAGTATTTAGAAAAGCTTGGGAGGAACAGGATAATTAAGTACTTCTAACTCTTGGGAGAGGATATACAGCTCTTTTGTAAATACGATGAAAGTGTCCCTTTCCCCATTTGGATTTGGAATACAAAATGTACTTGAATCCTCAAAGAAATGTATTTTTATTATCTGTATAGCTCTTGTGGTTCTAAAACATGGGTACAGCATTTGCTGCTGCTATACAGGGTTGGGGTTGTAAAGGGTAAGTTTTCTGATGCATCCTTAGTACCCATTCTTTTCTGACACTGCCTAAGGCTTAAGCGCTAATACCACATAGTGAATCTCATATGATAGTTGATTTTTTTTCTCATCTGCAGTGTATCAGTTGCCAGAAAATAACATTGTAATACACATCTTAAATGGTTTGGAAATGTTCATATAGGATTGTCAGTCATTTCCTCTTCCAAAAAGCCTAGGCTTTATTCTTTTACAGATGGCTTATTCAAATAGTGGTTTCATCAGCTCTGATGGATATATTAATTAAGTAATCAGATTTCATATTTATCTAAAGCCCTGCTGACCACCTCTGTAATTTGCCAACTATGAGAGATTTTGCTCTTAAATGTGGTGCACTGGGCAATATTGCTATTCTGTTAAAAAATCTTTGCTTTGGAAAATAGTCAACATTATGGCATCTACTGTTTGCTCTTTAATAGAGAAATTCTCAACTGCAGATTAGAGTATCTGGGGAAATGTAAAGATTCACTGATAGCATTTGATATAGTACCTTCCACTTGTTCTTTTCATCTTTGTGTCATGCTTTTCAAGCTGTAATCTATTGCTTATTGAGATACAGTCTATTGCTTATTATTCTAAATGCAGAATGTGTACTTTTTATTTTTTAAAGGAGGAATGTTGTTAAAAGCGTCTGTCTGCTGCATATAGCACCGGCTTCTGCCCCTTCAGTACTCAAATGTGATTAGTTTAGCAGTCATTTTTTTGAGGAACAAAAGTAGGAGAGAGAACCAGTCTTTCGTGTTAGTATCCTTTTATTCTTGGCCCCTTGGGCTGTGCTTTCTTCCCTCACAGGAATCACTCAGCTGCCGGTTGGTCTTTGTGATGATGCAGTATTGTGTGGCTGCAAACTACTACTGGTTGCTGGTGGAAGGCATGTACCTTTACTCACTGCTGGTACTTTCAGTCTTCTCTGAGCAAAGGATTTTTCGGCTTTATCTCTGCATTGGCTGGGGTAAGTTGATTTTTCTGTTTGTGGCTGCACTGGCACATGGTATAACGGGGAAAATTGTGTTCTACCCTAGTGCTGCCCAGTTCAAGTCCTGCAGTCTGCATTCCTGTTTTGTTCCCAATCCCTTACCTTGTTTGAGCTGCAGGGTGCTGGGCTGTTGCATCTTCTGGATGCTAATGGAGTAGAAGCTGTGAGTTCAGAACGCAGGGGCTGTGTGACATCACAGGAACTCCACACACCAGTGGCAGGCACATGGTACTTTTCCTGCAAGTCATCAGCTTCCCAGTACAAATTACATGTCGGTGGTTCCATACAGGTGTGAACTTTTCTTACCTGCCCTGCTTCATCTCCTGGAAGTTTCCCATTGCATTTACAGATGTCTTAACTACTTGTGGAGCAAAAGAGCAATGATGCCTTGCATCTGGGTGAGCATAGCAGTAGAGAAATGGTGGCAGTGTGAGCAGCGGGATGCAAAGGGACCAATGAACAAGGAGCTGCTAGCCGTGAATTTTCAGGGTGATTAAGTGGGCAGAGCAGGTCTAATAGGGATTGCTGAGGGAAAAAAACAGTCAGGTTGTATGTGCCATGGGCATGTGTGTGCTTGAAATCAAGAATTGTGATGCCTTGAAATCAGTTGGTTGAGCAAGGGCCACCTTGTGTAGAAATGCTAATGCTTTGATTCTTTCACTGTCCGGTTCACCTGAAAATACATTAGAGTTCAGGATTCATCCTATTTTTGGAATGATCTTTTATGGATTTTTATTGCATTTTCTCCCTTCCTCTTCTCTACCCTTCCTTTTTGGTGGAATCAGGCCACTTTTGGAAAGCTGAGAGTAAATCCAAGTAAATACTGCAAGTGCTTTCACAGATGCTAGTTTGAACATTTAAATTGCTTTGACTCTTCTTTTCTCTCCATGGATTTCAACTGTGAATATTTTAACAAATTAATTCCCTGGTAAAATGCATATAAATGGCTTATTGTGAATTACCCAATTTTACTGAACAGTGATATATGAGGAGCAAAGGCTTACTGGCATATTGATGGGAATAAATAAATGCGAATAATAGCAGTCTCCTGCTGGAGAGTTTTAGTTGAAGTTCTCTATCTTCCATATTCTTTTATATAGGGCATGCAGCAAAAGCAACACCAATTTGTATAACATTTGAACTATATATGTTTTAATTATACCCTCAATTTAATTAAAAAAAAGGTGGGGAGAACTATCCCGAAGCACTGACTGAGGTCATGAAAGGAAATGGAAAAGAAATTAGAACAAAATTATATCTAGTCAAATCCCAAGGGGATTATGATGTTTTATAAGAAAGGGATAGGCTGGTTTTGGTCTGAATCACTTCTATTTAGAGTTTGTCTCCTGCAAAAGCAGAAGGCAGAAATAGAAGATGTTATTTTGGTTTTGTTCTTCCTTTACAATGGCAGTTCTGCTACTGTATATTGAATTTCTGGATGAGTTTGTGGAAATGAGCAGCAATGTCAGAACTTGGCACTGGATATGTGGGCTTCATCCAAGCTTCCTAGAAAGGTCTGTCCATGCCATTCAATCCTCATCTGTACAATTTCTTGCTATTCCAGATGTGTCTGCATGTACAAACCTTGCCAATGATTCTCCTTCAAATGCAGAAGCATCTGCTGTTTCAGTGCTCCCAGATTAGTTATACTAGATAACAGTTTCATCTCTAACCAAGGGAAAGAGATGAAGATTTTTTCCCCCTCTTTCTGCTTCTTCACTGATGATTACATTTTTTGGGTGCTCAAGTCCCTCACTGGGTGACTTTCTGCTGTATGCATTGCTCAGAAGATTTTTATTTAATTTTTTTTTAGCAGCATGATAGACTCAGTATAATGCTGAGGCTTGAGAGAGACAGTAGGTTCCTGTTTGAGCTGTGTGTCCTTCTCTTTGAAGCAGTTTATCAATTATAAAAATAAAGCTGGAACAAAAAAATAAATATTTGGTTGTCAGAGCTGATTTGATACCCTGACCCTTCTTCCCATTAATGAATTGTCGACTTACAGGGTAATTTTTTAACTTGTTCATTATTCATCATTTGGTGAATATTTATGTATACAAGTTTCATGTGTGTATTGTTCAAAAACACCGTGGGTGTTAGTCACTTCATGTTGTTATTTCTTCTAATTATAACTGAAGTTTGTGATCACTCTCAGACCATACCAAAATCTGTTCTCCTGAAGTACAGGGTACTGGGGTTGCTGTGCACCCTCCTCACTTCCCTAAGGATCTTGAATCCCGCATTTTATGGTCACTGCAGCCAAGGCTGCCCTTCAGCTTCACATTTCCCACCAGCTCTTCCTTGGTGGTGAGAACAATGTCCAGCATGGCACCTTTCCTCATTGGCTCCTTTGTCACTTGGAGGAGGAAATTATCATCAACACATGCCAGGAACCTCCTGGATTACTTATGCCCTAGTATGTTGTCCCTCCAACAGATATGGGGGTGGTTGACGTCCGTCATGAGGACCAGGGCTTGAGAATGTGAGGCTGCTCCTGTCTGTCTATAGAGGGCTTCATCTGCTTGGACTTCCTGGTTGGTGGCTGGCAGCAGACCCCCACTATGTCACCTGTCCATGCCTTCCCTTTCATCCTGACCTGTAAGATCTCAGTCAGGTCCTTATCCATCCCCTGGTGGAGCTCCATACACTCCAGCTCTCACTGACATAGATGGCAACATGCCCTCCTGGTCTGTCCTGCCTGACCTGCCTTAGTAGCCTTTGATTCTGTTCCAACACTCCAGTCAGGATGCCAGTAAGATCATAGCCCTGCAGGTGTGCACACATCTCTAATTCCTCCTGTTTATGCCTCATGCTATGTGTGTTTGCATAGAGGCATTTTAGTTGTGTCCCTAATGACTTGGAGTTGATGTCAGGAGTGGCTGAATTCCTTCATGCTGCTCTTCAGGTACTTTCTTGCTAACGTCTGATTCCTTCAGGCTCTGGGCCTGGCATCATCTATTGCTGGCACTGGTATCCAGTTGGTAGGAGTGGGATGGATTGAGGATCCCCTTCCCCAGCAACTTTAGTTTAAAGTCCTCTTCACCAGCTTGTCAAGCCTATGACTTAGATTCTCTTTCCGTTCTCTATCTGATGGACACCATCAGTCCACAGTAGACAAGTTGTTCCAAGATATCTCAAATATATTTTTGCTATATGATCATTTCAGGTAAGTTCTTAAGTCAGTTATTAGGCAGTAGTCCATTTATTATCAGTTCAAATGAGTAATTATTCTTTGCTGGGATGTGCAGAATGCTCTGAATCAGAATGTCCAGGACACCAACATGGTGTTCATCGCATCTGAGCCCAAGTGAAGAGCTGCTGAGCCTGACATTGACTTCAAACTAACAGTAGTCTCTGGAGAAGAGCAGTTTATACTATAACACTGCTGTATCAGAAGCTTTTAGTGGGAAAAGGACCTGTTCACATTTAGGAGTAGCAAGGAGGGGAGAATGGGGAACAACAGAAATATCACACGGTGACTCTGTGTGACATCCAGCAGGAAGAACAACAGGAGACCATTTTCAGCACTAAAGGCTAAGAAGAAAATGTTAATAAAAAGCTAAATATTCTCTGAGCTTCTATGGCAATTTTACACCCAGCTGCTCTTGCAGCAGGGAAATTGCCATAAAAAATAAATAATCCATTTCCTTTCAAGCCTTGGCAATCCAAACTTACTCTAAGGAAGAATACTTTAAGGGAATGAAGTTATCAAAAGCAGGAAGCCTGGCTAGGGCATCAGAATCTACATCCTGATTGCAAGGGAGATCTGACTGGAACAGAGGCAGTAAGAAACCTTCCTTCAGAAGCCCAGTATGAACTCACTGTAGCAACAGGATGCATTCATTGCACTGACCACTTCTCTTCTGTTTTCAAAAGAAAATGATGTTTCAGACGAGGATGTGAAAGTAGGTTTGGTATCCAGACTGATCTTGGTTGGAAATGCGTGTCAGGAGTTCCTTTTAATTCTCTTTACTCTTTGTCTTCTAGATTGAAGTCTTTCATTCTTTTCCTTTCTTAGAAATAAAAAATGTTTCATCTTTTCTTCTCACATCTTCAGCGCTTTTACTCTTTCTACATCTACTCATATGTATTTATCAATTCTTTCAGTTCCTCATCGCATTGTTCATGCATTCATACATAAAGCAGCTGATCAAGTCAGAGCATCCTAGATGCTTTCTGAGAGAAAGAGGACTGAAATTGTTTTGACAGCAGGACTGTCCTTCTGGTTTGTGTGCCTTATTGTCTCGGAGGTTGAACTTATCATACATGGCAACCAGTGACGTCAGGTTACAGCTGAAATACTGAATACGGTCCTAAAATGCTATATTTAGAATATGTCCTCATTTAAGGGTCTCAGCAGGATGGCAGTGCTTTGGTCCTACAAATTCACTTCAGGAAGACTTTCTACTCAGCACGTGAGGATGAGGGGAGCCTCTCTTGCTCCTCATATATCTTCCCTGAAATTGCCTTTACGGAAAGTGGGGTACAAGGCAAAGCCACAAATACAGTGTGTCTGTAAGAATGGAAACTTGCTTGCACGTGGAGGTAAGGGAAAGAAGATGGCATGGAATAGCACCACCTGGTGACACCTTTCATGGTAACTGGGACTTTGTGCATTCCAGAACAAACCTGAGCTTTTCTGTTCGGTTACCGAAATATCTTAGACCCATTAAATGAAGAGACTGATTACTACATGCTGTGATCAGGACATAGCAACTTCCATTAGCAGCTCCACGAGTTTCATGCCCCTCTGCTCATTCGGGACAGTGGAGCATTCTGAAAATGTCAACCTGTGCAGATTTTCTTACAATTTTCTTTTCTTACCTACCCCATCCTTTTGTCATTGTGGAAAATGCTTGGTTTTCCAACTTTTTTTTCTTACTATGCAGACACCTGACCAGGTGTAGAATATATAAGCTAGAGTGAAACTAGGAAAGTTGTGCTGCTTATTTGTGCAGTGGGGTGTTAAGGTGTTGATTTGGCAGTTCCATTACTTTCTCATCATCCATAATATATATTATTATTGCAGCCTATAATTCAGATGCCCAGTCATTTGAAGTTGAACTTTATTAGCTGAACTGTCAGCAGGCTTATTTCCTGGTACACTTGACAGATTTCATAATCACCGTGTAGTGTTCGAAGATTTTGGGTCAGCTATCAGCCTGCAAGAATTAACATTGCAGAAGCTATTATGAGCAGGCTGTTGTAATTTCTGGCATCTTCAGCAGTGATGCAGTACAGAAAGAAGTAGACATTACCATTTCCAGAATTCAGAGACCTTTCTCTGGTCAGTTAGTCTAGGAAAAGATCAATCTGAGAGCTTTCTGTGTGATAAAAAGCAAAACCAGAAAGAGTTCAGCCTGTATCTTGAATAAGTGCATCCTATAAAAGTGTGCAGTTTTTTCTCGGATATCTGATATTCTTTGAATAGCAGCAGCAAGAGAAAGAAATGTAGGACTGAAACTCAAATGCCCCAAAAGACCTGCATGTTGAGAGCCCAGTGGAATACACCACTGATTCTGTTAATGAAATATAGTCATCTGTAGTATTTATTCAAAGAGTTGTATGCAGTTTACTTCCACTCCCTGCTCAAACCAGACAGAATTCTCTTGACTGAGTGATGTAACCAGAATAATATTTGTACTTGTGACAGTTAATTCAGGGTAATTAGGTGTCAAAATTGTTAATTAATCTTTGGAGAGTCTCAGTGCTCCTTGCATACTACAACTATTGCAGAGATGCTTTAGACTTGCCCTTTTGCTGTTATGAAAGACTTCTACAGGCTTGAAGTGAATAAGGGAATGTTCTTGAGGCAGTCTCCTCTTTAGATCTTCACGAGGACTTTGGAAAACTGGATGCATTCCCATCTGCTGAGAGTGTGTCCTAGATGGTTTTCAGAACCACCCATTTCTCAAGGAAAGGGTTTGTGAATTTGGTAGGTGTCAGGGGATATCCAGAAGATGGAGATATCCACAAATCATTATTGTTATCACTTGATATGTCAAATGATATATCCACTGACATACAGCCCTTGTGCTGTCATTGTTTGTATCTTATCCTGTAACTTCTATATTAAGATGTCTTAATTCTCAGCAAAGTCAAGAAAGGAATAATTCAATCTATAATTTGTTTCTATGAATCACAAGCTCATTTGGTTTGGAACTGATTTGCAATGAGCCTGTTCTTAGTCTCTTTATGTTACTGAGAAAGCAGCATAGAATTCTTAGAAAGTTTGCTCCCAAAATATTGTGTATTCTCAGTATCAGGTACATTCATGGAACGTGTTCAACCACTTGCCCAAATAATCTCTACTCAATTCACTATCTTTGCTGTTATTCTAATTATTGGTAATTTTTTTTCTTGCTGTTCTTTATTCTCTTTCTCTCTTTTTTTTTTTTTGACTGATTAAGGAGAATATTGTTCTTCTGTGTTGGTAGTATTTAGCTGTTCTGATAACAGAAACAGTCTGCAGTACAAGAGAGAAGTTTTTTTACTGATAATACCCACTACAGATAACTGCTTGAGATATTCAGACTGCAGGAGATGACCAATTTCTATGTGGCTTTTGTTGCCAGGAACTGTGTATTTGCCCTGTACAGCACTTACGGCTCTACCCCAATGTTTTTAAGTACAATGAATGTTGCCCTTTCTATACAATGTACATGCATCATCAAATACTTACCAAGAAGGTACTCGGTGAAATTAGTCCATCTTGATCCATGCCTAGGCAAAAATTCCTCATCCTGCTCTTTAAGTCTTAACCTGCTTTCCTTCCCTGTGTGCTTTTTTTGGCATTCTGTGTACTGAGTATTGGTTGGTAGATGCACTGTCAAATTATTTTTCCTGACATAGGCATTTCATAAATGAAAGAAATTAATTTGCGAGCCTTTGACACTATAAAGCAGGTAATGTCTGCGAGTTTGTTTGGCTTATCTCTCTTCCCTTTACACCCCAGATAAATTGACCAACTGTGGCACATGCACTGTCAGAGGTAAGGGTAGGACCAAGCCTCTTCTCAAAGCAAGGTGCATCTGCTGTATTTGAGGCAGCCACTCAAGTCCATGCCAGTACTGCAGCCCAAACTTGGGACTTCACTGTGGGGGAGGCCTGAGCACACTTGCTAGGTGTGCCCACACTCCTTCTGCCATCGGGGGAATGTGGGCTGGGTGTGCTCCAACCCCGATGCCAATGGACAGCCTGAGCTTGGTGCTGCCTGAATGAAGGGTAGGTGACCCACAGGCAGAAATTTGGAGGCAAAGGTCAGGGTCAGAGCACACTCCTCTCTCATATGAGTACAGAGGCTAGTAGAGCTTCCAAAAATTTAATTCCCTTGGCCCCTCCGTGAAATGTTACATGGAAGAAGTGGTATATGCCAAGTATGGGGGCAGTTCTGTTTTTCATTTTTCATGCCTGTTGGAAACTAGGTAGGAGCCCAGAAGAAAATGAGTTATATCTATTAGTTACTTGTAAGTTAAATGCCTCCTCCCACTGTTGATGGCCATCTGTGCTGGAGAGGAGCTGCAGCCCTGCCACCAGTTAATTATGTTGCTCATCATTATGGTGTTTGTATGGGGAGGGGTGGGTTGTCCTCCTCTCTGCTTTTCCCAGTCTCAGTGTCAGTGTCAACCTTGTCTCCTCTCTTCCCAGGTGTGCCAATGCTGTTTGTTATCCTCTGGGGAACTGTCAAGTACCTTTATGAAGATGAAGGGTTGGTTTGTTCTGATTTTTCTAGCTATCTCATTTGTGCTGTATGTGTGCACCAGCAGGTCATTGTTTGCTTTCTGTTAGATGTGGTTTGCTTTGGCAGTGTGCTGAAACCTCACATAATTGCTTCTGTTTTGTCTGAAGGTCTTGCATAACGTTTCAGAAAGGAGCATATGTTTTTTTTCTGATCAAAATTTTCTGCATGTCTGAATGAATCTATCCTTTTGCAGGTCAAGGAAAGGTATGTTTTGTTTTTCTGTAGTTACAGTATCAACAGTATCAACAGTAGAAGTCATCATACCAACCAAGACCACTCCTGATGCTGTGCCTTTGGCAGTAGCCTTTACAGTTATGCTTCAGAGGGAGGCAACAACCTCCCACAGGATTTTGCCTGCGATTTGTAGTGGTTAGCTTATGCCTAGCAGCAGAGATGTGATTGCCTGCTCTTGTTTAAACTTCCATTACTTAGATTTTCTTAAAACAAATGCACATTGTCTGCTTACGTTAGTCTTGCTGAAGTCAACTATGTCACGCACAAGACTGCTGTAAAACACAAAATACTTTTCATCTGTTTTTACCATAGTGGCTGTTCTGAAAAAATTACCTTTGTATGTGCTTTCTGTACCAAATTGCATTGTAGGCAATTTGTTGGGGTTTTTAAAAATAAAAAATTAAATAAAAGGGAGGAAAGCGGCTTCCTCTTTTTAGTGGCAGTGGCTGCCTGGGAGTATTTGGGTAGCTTTCTTTGTGATGAAATAAATAAACGTATGGTATTTCATTTCTATTATAAATTTACTATTTAATGAGTTTTATTCTTAATTAGTTTCCAAACTACCCAGCCAAACTTTTATAGAAGGTTCTCTTTTTTTCCCCCTTTTTTTTTCCTCTTTTTTTGTTTTTCTTTTTACCCCCAGGCATAATCCTTGCTGGAGGGATGCTGCAGTGTGAAAATTCAATGTAGTCACACATTTTTGTGGTGTTCGTTAGTATTAAGAACCAGCGCTTTTTTTAGTTCTGAACCAGTTCAGTCAAAGCTGCTTTTTCTGGCTTAAGCAATGCTAGGATTTTCTGACTTTCCTTTTCAAGGTTGACTTGACAATATTCTGTGGCAAGATTGTGGCTGTACTGATATATTGCAAGTTTTATTGAAATTATCAGAATAGGTATAGAGACCATGCAGTCTCTGAGCAGGCAGCATTCCATGGACATATCTTCCCATTGATGTAGGAAATGTATTCAAAGTGCCCATACTGAGCCTCCTACATTATGCGGTGCTCAGAGCTGATTTATGTTTTCTATTAGGGAAAACTGTCACTCACTGCCCTCAGCGGACCTTAAAAGGGGCAATCTTGCACCTTATTGAATTTTCTAAATCTTGTCTAAATATTTGTAAAATACAGCAATAAATAACCATGTGCTGCAGCTGCTCTGAAAGGCAAGATTTCTGTGCCTTGGGCTGTTGGAGCAGCCAGGGATATCCTTCATGCTGTTTGCCATAGCTCTGTCACTGTGGATGTGCAGCGGGCTGTAAATTTCATTTGTGATTTAACTATTTCCCTGGCTATGAAGAATAACTGGAAGTAAATGTGATCAAGGCTGGGAATTTGAGGCAGTCCTGTGAATGTAGCCATTTGAATGAAGGACCAGAGCCTGCAAGGCTTACTTGCACACTGGCTTCTTCTTTCCTTACATGTGCAGGTATAAACTCCTTTAGAAAGCAATTGTGTTTTAAAAGTGAGCTATTGAAAAATACTTTGTCTAGTTTAGAAGTAAATTTAAAAGCAAGCTGCTGTTCTTAGTTATTAGACCGTGCCTAAAAAGCTGATACTTACACATTTTTGTTCCTGTTTGCAATAAAGTATGGGAGGAGAACAACCAGCCTACAATCCTTTTTTAAAAATGGAGCCATTCAGCTCTAGCTCTTCAGGGTAAAAAATTTAGTGTTTTCACTTTTAGAGAAAGAATACAGGATTGGTAAGCAAAGGTAGAAGCTTCCCAGTAGCATTTGTTTCACTGGACAAATTCTCCACTCATGGCTCTGAGGCTATTAGTTGCCAAGCATCTTCTGAGTGGTGCTGAGCAAACTGCAGGGATAGATCCCAAACACAATAGATGTTGGTGTATTTATCAGTGTGACAATCACAGAAAGCACAAATGGGCAAGAAATCGTGTACAGATATACCAATTTTATTTTCTGGACACTTTAATAGCCATGACACTTTAATTGACCTGTAGTGGTATTTTTATTGCACACATTTATTTAAAGTAGCTAAAACTGCTATGTGCCACAGGAAGCAAATTAACACACACAGAAATGTAGCAAAGTTAATATAAAGAATTGTTTCTCAGTGTATGTTATTATAAAGAAATCTATAAATTGCCTTTGCATCTATTGCAGCTAGTGAGAAAAGTAGAACTCCACTCCCAGCCATGCCTGTTATCCCATCGGTTTTGAGGGGTTCAAATAAAATTAATTTCAAAGGCTCCATAAAGCTGGCTCCCAGTCACACGTACCAATTAAGTTCTTCTGTTACTCAGATTCCAGCTCAGGTATGCTGACTGCACACAGTCTATATACCTGTTTTCTCCAATATCTAAAATACGATTGAGCTGTAGGTCATAGAGCTGCTGGTGGCAATAATATGCTTGTTATACGCGTTAAACTGAAAGGGAAAGAAAAATGAAATCCTGGGACCTTCTCGGACTTGCATTACCTGCAAGGGAATGTGGAATTGCCACAGCCAAGCTGCTACGCTTTCCTCTCTAGTCTGTGGGCACATGTGGCCATGTGGTTGTAGCGTGGATCGCTCCCACATACTGCATGGTTTGCTCTTTTTTCTTTCCACTTAGACTGTCCCACTTCAAGGCTGGGAGGGTTTCATCTCCACCACCATCACCCAAGCTGAAGTTTCCGAGATCTGCTAAGAAATCTTAAGGAAAATTGTGCATATGTATGTTTTGATGAGAGATGAAACTTGGAGAGGAAGAGAAACTTGTTTTGTGAAGGAACCTGTGTTTTCTGTAGTGCTGTTTTCTAGTTTGTGTTTCACAGCCTGTGTAGCTCAGAAACTTGCTCACTTTACTGGTGACTGTTGCTTTTGAGTAATGCTGAGCAATATGGCAGGAGGCTAACGAAGTTATTTCATAGAAATGTTAAGAATGCTGTCATTGCAGCAACAAGTGAGCACTGCCCTAACACCTGGGCCACCATTGTGCACAGACATAGCCCATCAGACAGCTGTTGGTGGTCACTGGCTGTGGCCAGAGCAGAACCAAAAAGGACTAGATGTACAAACCCCTCCATGTAAGGTTCACTTCAAACCAGCAGTCCCAAACTGTGGCTGTCAGGCATCACTTTTCTTGTCATTGTTCTCCAATATTGCACAAGGAGACAGGAATTTAAAAAGCTAAAATGAGACTCATGGGGGAAATTAAGGATTATATTGCCTGCAGCATGCCGCTTACTTGGCAGAGGACTCAGGTCAACAAAAAGTTAGGAACTATTACTCCCATCTTTGATTTTACTTGTTTATAATTTTTAAAACTCCCTTTGGGCCAGAAACACTGTGCATATGCACTGAAGGAACTGGAGTTTGCTGCCTCAGTTGCTTTCTCCGGGCTGAAATTAGTAGGTCCTTTATGAAAATAAGGACAAATAAAAGTAGTGCAGAAAGAGGAGGCTAGGAACCACACAGGAAAGATCTGACTCAAACAGACTCCCCTCCTCCCGCTTCTCCTTTCAGCCATATGACAAATTTGACCTTGGTTTTAATGGAATAAATCTTCACCATTAATGGATGATAATCTATAGCAAATTGTGGAGGAGAGCTAGCCATTAGTAGGCAAGAAAGACCAGTGAGTAGTATCCAGTTGGATTATGATAGCTGCAATAGTACAAAGCATTCAGTGTTTCTGAGAAGCAATTGCCTCTGTTTCCATGTCAGCATGATGCGCTTTCCTAGTATCTAGTCCTTAATATTGTTTTCCATCTGCATTGCTGTGACAGAATGAAAAGCAGGAGATTTAGTAATGTACTGAAACTTTTCCTTCTTGTCTCCTTTTTGTCATCTTCCTAGTTGCTGGACCAGAAACTATAACATGAATTACTGGTTGATCATCAGACTGCCCATTCTCATTGCCATTGGGGTGAGTATGAAGCACGTGCTGCGAGCTGGCAGATTTCCATGAGAACAGGACGTGACATAGTACAAAGATGCACACATGGCCCTTGTGCATGTCCAAAGGCTAATAACCTTTGAGGCTGTTGGCATTTTCAGTCAGAAATGTGATTTTATGAAACCAAATTGGTTTCTATCACTGGAATTCCAGACTAGCCTTTTGTTTGTTTAATTTGGCCACATGCTGTCATGTTGTAGTGGCAGGAAATGATAACAAAACAGCATGCTGCAGCAATCCAGTTAATTCCCCAGTGAAGAGAAAGCTATGGCAGGTAGTACAGGGAGGGTGGAGACAATATTTTAGGTACTGGACTGCGAAAGAGCCACAAATGTGTGGTATTGTGTAGAAATGCCATGTTTTGCAGCCACAATACTGTGTCAGTCTCAGATCTCCAGGCAAGGCAAATGGGCCAACCCACATTTTCATAGTGTCTCACTTCCCAGAGAGTAGGTAGGCTTCCCTGCTTTGTTTAATGAAGTGCCTGTGTTTTCAAAGAGGACTTGTGCATTCACAATATGCATTTAGAGCACAACTCCTTAGCAAGGAGTTGAGTTACGTAGCAAATTCTGCAGCTGCAGAGTAGCTGAATGCAGAGACCTACGCGTGCATACACAAACCAGCTTTCTTGAGTACTTGCGCATATGTATTTATTTGATGATGATGATATAAATCCTTCTTTCATTTCTCCAGGTAAATTTCCTCATCTTTATCAGAGTTATATGCATCATTATCTCCAAACTGCAGGCTAATCTGATGTGCAAAACTGACATAAAATGCAGGTATGTCTTATGGTGGTCTGGCTCTTTCCATGCCCTTCAAAATAGAAGCAGACAAGAAGGTACACGACATGACTGGATGGACAAACGTGGTTAAAAATCACAGCCCTTGAGTAATGCACAGGTGTGGTGTCACACATTGGTATAGCTGCTTAGTCAGTCCCCAGAAAAGCCTCAGTGAAGCCGGGGGCAGGTATTATACCTGTGTTACAGATAGACAAAGGCTTGATATCTGTCACTTTACAGTCTTCCATTAGACTGGATGAATATTAATTAAACAGATATTTTTTAAATACACGCAGCACATGCAAGTACTAGATGTTAAAGTCGTTGAAAGTGTCCAGAGAAGGGCAACTGGTGCAAGGGTTGGTAGGAATGACCTGTAAGGAGTGGCTGAGAACTTTTGACTTGTCGTTGCTCTCTACAGCTCCCTGAGGAGGGAAAGTAGAGAGGGTGGAGCTGAGCTCTTCTCCCTGGTATCCAGTGATAGGATGTATAGGAATGATTTGAAGCTCCACCAGGGGAGGGATAAACCGGACATTAGGAAGCATTTCTTTACAGCAAGGGTGGTCAAAGACTGGAACAGGCTTCTTAGAGAGGTAGTCAATATACATGACTGTCACTGTTTAAGGGGCATTTGGACAATGCCCTTAATAACATGCTTTACATTTTGAACAGCCCTGAAGTAGTTAGGCAGTTGGACTACTTGGTCATTGTAGGTTTCTCCCAAAGGAAATATCCTATCCTATTCAATTTTGAAAAAAATAAAAAAAAAGTGGTAGAAATAAAAGGTTTCACTTTGAGAAAGTTAAGACGGCTCATTTCGAGTTTTGCTCCTTGTTCTTCATGCCAGTTGTTATTGGGACAGACTTTCAATCTTGAACGCATGAGGTGTTTCAAGAGAAATGTCAGGGTTATCACATAAATGTTTTTGAGACACAGATAGGGTGAAGCTTGAAAAACAATTCTTCCTGTTATTTAATCACCTTGCTAAGATTCATGGTTGCATCCTTCATTTCTGCATCTTGAAGAATACTTTTGTATTGCAGTCTGAAAAACAATGTAGGAATAACAGGTTAGCTGTTGAATTTTCCAGTGTGGAGCTACATGCTGTGGCAGCTGGACTGCTACTGGCGCTGGACTTAGCGACTTTGAAATTGGGTATTTCAGTGCTGCAGCCTTCTAAGCTAGACAAAGCATGTATTTTGGTACATTCTCATCACAGTATAGAGTTGCTTTGTATGTTACCTATCTGCTTTACCTCACTTGAAATTTTAGAAATCCTAATGCATCTTTAGAGCTCAAAGCAGAGAAAAGGACTTGTTTTAATGAGCTTTGTTTTCAAGCCTCCTTTTTTTTCTTTTTTTTTTTTTTTTTTTAATTTGAATATGTGTGAGCTTTATTTGCCAGGATAAAATTTGTGGTGATGTAAGGGGGGGATTTTCCAGTCCTTATGGCTTGAACCCTTTTAAAAGTCTGACTGTAAATTTACCCTGTCAAGGGAGAAAGCCTTTGCCCTCATGACTTGTGCAAGTGGCAGGAAGGTTTGATGCAGGTGAGCCATCACCTCAGAGGTGCATGTTCATACATTTCTTCATTTTACATGTTCAAAAATCTTCTGTGTGAACAGAAGGGTTTTATCAGGAAAGAATTTACCCAGCAACAGAGCCGCCTTCTTCACTCATGAAGACTCTAGATTTGGTGGTCTGTCTGGAGGTCGGTGGTTGTAACTAGAAGTTTTGGAGAAGTCTTTTACTGAGAAGAGTTCAGTGTGCCTCTGATGGTAACAAGACCAGTAATCAGAGATTCCTGTATCAGACTTCTTTTCCCCCTTCTCTTCCACTCAAAGTCACTGGAAGAGATGTTGGGCAGAGGAAAGACAGAACTGCTATGCTGGAATGGGTTATTTTAAACAAGGACTAGTCTAGGTGCCCTAGAAGGTCACTAGTTTAGATATGTATAGAAAGGAGAAAAGTGTTTTACTTTCAGACCAGTCTGTCTCTCACCTCTCTCCTGTTACCCACTTGCCCACAGCAAGCTCACTGTTCAGTATGGCAGCAAACCTGTTTTCTCTACAGGACTGGAGTTGTGGAGAAACTTCTCCCCTTGCTCAGGGGGATTTTGCTTACCCAGGAATCCTTTTCATAGGACTTTGCATGGCTTCCTGTTTAAGGCAGAACTCTCCAGGTATCCCATCTAGAGCAATTAACTTTGATTAAATAAGCAAGGAGATTGCTGTACACCTACACAACTCCTTATTTTTACCCAGGGCCAATTCAGCTTCAGGCTCCCACTTCTCTGTCTCAGGCAGGTGATGGTGGAGCACAACCTCCATTGCAAGGCAAGCTGGTAAGCTGCTTGTTTAAACAGGCTGCCTATCCCCCAAAGCCATGGTGTGCCTGGGTCTACTAAGAGCTACATTTCTGCTTATCTAAATGTGTAAACCTGTTTAATTTCAACAGCTGCTTTGATTCATCCTCCTTTGGTCCTTGTGTATCAGGGACATTGGCAGGCCAGTGGGTGGGCTGGCAGGAACCTTGCACTTGCTTTGTGATAACCTTATGCAGCAGTACAGGATGCACACTTACTGGGGAGAACGCTACTTTACAGAAGGCCCAGGGAGGCTGGAGGAAAATACGTTGACTGTGGTTCAACAGTGTGCCCTTGTGGCAGTGTAGGGTGACTGCACACTGGGATGCACAACCAAGGGCAGAGACAGAAGGTCAAGGGAAGTGACTGATCCCCTCCATTCAGCACTTATGAGACTACTTCTCGTGTCCACCTTGAGGCTTCCCAGTATAAGAAAGGCAATGTGTCCCTTGTCTTCAGCCTCATGGGTCTTGCATCAATTTTGCACTGGACCAGGTGACACAGGAGGAGGTGCTGCAAAATGGGTTTATTCAGTCCACAGAACAGAAGAGTAAGTAAAGATTTAAGTGCAGTCTTCAGCTAGTGTGGGTTATACAGAAAATGGAGCTGGAGTATTTTCAGAGGGTCACAGTGAAAGGACAAGGGCAGAGGTCACAAGTTATAGCAAGAGAAATTCCCATTGCAGCTCAGGTGAAAATAAATTCACGGTCAGAGTGATCTGACACTGGAAGAGTGGCCCAAAGGGGCTGTGGAGGACCTTGGAGATATTCGAAACTTTGCTGGACACAGCCTTGACTAACCTGCTGTGAACTGGAGTTCAACAAGAGACTTCCAGAGGTTACTTCCAACCTGAATGATTACGTGATTCAGAATAGCAGCCAGTAGCCCTCAGGCACACAAGATCTGCTAAGTACTGACAGCCCTGCTAGATGAGTGATTTCGTATCTACTGAATTGTTGTGAGATCTTGATATGTTCTCTGGCCCAGGAAGCTCCCATGTGATGCTAAGGCATCTTTCATTATCCTGTTGGGTGTTGTCTATCAAAAGAGAGTTAAGGATCATTCTTGTGAATTTTTTCCTGTGGTTGTATCTCTTGAGAAGTACTCTCTCACATGTGAAAAATGTTTTATTCCAGGTTGGTTTGTCTTCTTTCCTTTGCTAGCTGTGTCTTTGAGCTTGCTGTTTAAATCATGGAGCCATCACTCACTTTAACACAGCTTAATTGCTTTGACAAAGTGTTCCGCAGTTACAGATAGTTACAGTGAAGATTTAACACACCGCAGGGTGGAATAGCAAGCACGCCTCCCTTTGCCAAGATGCTTTTAAAATATTCGAATTATTGGTAGATTATTTCTTTCAGGCCATCAACAAAGTAGGTTTTGGTCATCTTTCCCGAATTACAGGTTAAGAAAAAGATATGCAGGAAGACATCACAGGTACAAGAAAGCACATGGCCTCCTTCTGAGTTTGGAAGATTTTCCAGGTTAAATACAGCTGGATACAGAGAGTAGCTCTCACCAAGAAATGGTCTGCAGTGAAGGGGTAGGGGCAGTTAAATGATATGGAAACTTACTAAGGTTATTTTGAGGATTTCTTTTCTTCCTGCTGCCTCTGGAGGAGGACCTTGCATCACAAAGTGGTACAGTGGCTTACCAAAGCTGACAGTGTGTCAGAAGCAGAATGCAGAAACAGTGACTCTCAGTGATCATTTGGATCAACAATGATCTATTCAGTGGCACTGTGTTTTTTTCTTTCTTTGTGGTCTTAGGCTGGCCAAGTCTACGTTGACTCTGATCCCACTACTGGGGACCCATGAGGTCATCTTTGCCTTTATTACGGATGAGCATGCCAGAGGGATGCTGCGCTTTGTGAAGCTTTTTACTGAACTCTCCTTTGCTTCATTCCAGGTAGCACTCACAGTGTACACATGTGCATAAGATACTTTTTAGCTGCTATTTGGGGACCTGCTTTCTCTCTAATTCATTGCATGTTCCCTGTTCCTTATATTTGTTAGTTTAGCACTGGATGTTACAGGATTATGACAGTGAAAGTATAAGGACTAGGTTTTAATAGCCAGCTTAGATGTTAGTGTCACATACACTTATTTTCAGTGTCTTAAATTTACTGCAGTAAACTGGTATTCCTGTCTATAGATTAATATTTACTTCCTATGGTTCACCTCAACGCAATAACAAAAGTGTCTGTGATTTCATGTAATTGTATAATGGCATTGCTGAAAGCAAATTTTGTGCTTTCTCTGGTGTTTTTGATACTCCTTGGAAAATCTGTGCTGTGAGAAGTCTGCAACTGTAACTGCATGTGAAGAGGATGTAGGCTTATTGTGACTTTTATTTAACTGTTGCCTTAGGTAAAGGCTATTTTGAGTCTCCTTGTTTAAAGAAATCATTATTCCTTTAGTTTCCCTGCACGCTCACTAATCCCCTGTTTATCAAGCACAGAGATGTATTTAAGACAACTGTGAATTTCTCACTTATGAAGTGTTTATGACTTGAAACCAGGTAAGGAAAAAAAAGGGGAAGGGAATCATTTAACAAAAATAACAGGTTGAAGAAAACAGTAACTCATTTTTCCTAAGATCATGTGCTTTGAGATATAGTTTGGTCAAACCTCTCCTCTGCCATGAGAGCTGACAGGGGCCAAAGATTGTCTCCACCTTTCAGTCTTATCATGGACATGCCAGTGTGGAGCCTCTAGACCTCTGCAGTTTTGTTTGACAAAGCAAGGAAACTGCTCTGCTGACTATTCTTCTGGTTTTTGTTGGTTTCAGGGGCTGATGGTTGCAATTCTTTACTGTTTCATCAATAATGAGGTAAGAGAGACACCATTTGTTCCAATTTGCCTTATCAGCATACACTGTAGGAAAAGGAAATTGAAAATGGTCTTGAACTGCTAAATTGTCCTTTTTCAGAAATTTCACTTTTTTTTACAGACCCTTCCCTGCACAGCTGCACAGGATAACTCAAGAGACAAATGTTGTTGGAAGGAATTCAGGCAGTATAATTTAGGGTCACTATTTGTAGATGTGGAATCTCACAAATTGTCTTGCTCACAATTGTACAGTTTGTACTGCTGGAATCTTTTTTTAAGAATTATAGCTGCTCTTCTTAATCTCATGGTGCTTCTTTTTTGCTTGTTTTGGTGAATGTGGGAGTGGAGCCCTTTTTAATCTGTGAACTCAACTGACTGTTGAAGCTGGAGAATCCTCATGGCTATTGCTGTATAGTTTGGTTTCATTTGGTTTCCCTGTGGCCCAGCTCTTGAAGACATAATCACTCTCTCATTAAGAAACTGAACTTCACAAAGTGGTGAGCTCTCCCACAGGCCCAGAAGAAATGTATCTTTGGCTTTGAGTAATTGATTGCAAATACCATCTCCTGTGGATTCTGCTGAATCCCAGCCTTGTTGGGTGAAAGGGTATAATTCTGTTTCCATATCGCAGGAATTCCTCATGTTACCTTCTAAGTGATTATTATCATTCATTCGTTCATTCATTCAGCAGCCAGATTTTCAAGGGAAGCAAACACTTCCTATTTGGCAGTACATTATTAAATTAAATGAGCATTAATGTGTTTTACACTCACACTAAATCTACTTTTAACCATGACCTGGTAATTCAAGATCACCTATTGAGAGACAGGCCTCATCAAAGAATTGGAATTGGTGGAAAAATGTGCTACTTGTGTCATTATGGCCAGGCTGGAGTCAATAGAAAAGCAGCAGGCATCCTGAACTAAGCCTTGCAGGAGAATGTTTACTTTTGTAGCTTGTGGGTAAGATTTTGTTTAAGTGAATCTGTTAGTTGTACTGCTTGTGAAACTCAAAGGTAGGTAGCAACAGGCTTTACTCAAATATTAATGAGAGAATATTTGTTTCAAATTCCTTGTACAGCTTTACAGGTGTACTTTAATTGTAAAATGCAGCATTGTCTGCTGGTACATCCTGTATTTCTTTTGATTCACTTTGGCAGCTGCAGCCAGGCCTCTCCTGAGTAATGTCCAGTAATTTCCTTCACATGATATGAGGGCAAAGTTACATCATAACTCAGACTCTATTACAAACCTGAAACAGGTAGGCTTGTTTCATTTTAGGGGGCTTACTGTGTAATAGCCTATCTATGTTTCTAAGAGATCCTTCAAATCTCTTATTACTATAATTCTCTTGCTTTTGTAATATAGTTCATAAAATCTAACCGCAGTGTGCTCAGCTTCACTGACAGACAATCTAGGATGAATTATTCTGCTTGTTCCAGCTCTTGTTAAAAGAGGGGAGTAGGGTTTTGTCAAGCCCAGTCATCAGCATACATAAAATAAATCCATGTAAAGAGTTTGATTAAATAAAGTCTCTTCTATTTCTTTTCTATATGAGAAATATTTTCCTAAACTGAATGAGAAACTGTTTGTCTTCTGACACACTATATGTGTCCAAAGAATATCCTTGTTTGCAATGTGGTCTATATTTTATTTTTGTCTGTGACTCATTGACTCCTTTGCTTTTTCCTTAACCATACAGAATGAAAGATCTTTACAAGTCCTAGTGCCCAGATCAAGAGTAGAAATTTAGCTAGAAGTGTTATTGTTATCCTTTTCTAGTATCTACTTCTGAAAAAACACTAGAATATGTTCATATTTAAATCTTATTTCATCTGAAAGATTCTGGATTTTCTCTGAACTTGTTCTGAAGCCAATAGCAGGACCTCACCTGTTACCACTGTTGTTCTTTGCAAAATGAGCTAGGGTTAATATGACCAGTTTTTCTGCAGTTAGTACTGCTTTCTATAAGAAATATTTTAAACCACAGAGATGCTGCCTTTTTCCAACAGTTAGTTTAAGATGGTTCAGGTTTAATTCTCTGTAGTCTTGGTTCTCCTTTTTGCCTCTTTCCTGTCACTATGGAAGTACACTTCACTCTCGTCTACATTAAAGAATCTGTCCTGATGCCAGGACTCTTGAATTCTTTAAATACTGCCCAATCCTCCCTTTTTCTTGTAATTTCTTTTCATTCTCCATATAGAAAACTCATTAAACTTCCATCAGCTCCATTCCATCCCATTTCAGACCTACTCTCCTTTCACTGTGATTTGTTGAGATTTTTTTTTTTTGCCAGAATTTAACTATTTTGTAATCAGATTCCACATTCATTGCCACGCTCTCAACATCCTTCCCCATTAGCTGCATTAAACTCGATCAACTGGCCTCTATGAGAAGTCTTCTCCACTTTAACCCTCCATCACCATCTTTTTCAAATTCTCCTACCTCTTCCCTTTCAAAATACGCTACATAAACATTTTTCTTCTTCCCCTTTCTCACGTGTCATGGTTTAACCCCGGCAACTAAGCCCACGTGGCCACTCGCTAACTCCCCCTTGGTGGGATGGCGAAGAGAATTGAAAGAGTAAAAGTGAGAAAACTCATGGGTTGAGATAAAGACAGTTTGACAGAAAAAGCAAGAGTTGTGCGTGCAAGTAAAGCAAAACATGGAATTCATTGACTACTTCCCATTGTCAGGCAGGTGTCCTCCCAACTTCTTGTGCATGCCCAGCCTGCTCGATCTCAGGGTGGGATGAGAAGCAGAAAATGCCTTGGCACTGTGTAAGTATTTCTCAGCAATAAAAAAAGCATCTCTGTATTATCAACACTGTTTTCAGCACAAATCCAAAACACAGCCCCATACCAGCTGCTATGAAGAAAATTAACTCTACCCAGACAAAATCAGCATATCACAAGAGGTTTGTTCTTGGTTTCCTTTTCCCTGTAGAGCTTATTTCTGGGGAATCTTATTGACACGTGGAAGTTACTATGATAATAATTTTGCTGAAAGATCTGTAGGTCTACTTCTGTGCTAGAGAACTGCCTCTTTGCAAAATAAATCTTAAGCTGTTCCCTTGGTTATACATTCACAGCCATCTAGGCAAAAGCTCAATTCAGCACAGACAGCAGAGCTGCTCCCTCTCCTTTTCCTAACCTTTTGAGAGAAAATTTATATTCTGTCATACAGATCCATTCCTAAGATAGATCCTTTCCTACAGTCTTTTGTTCCAGTCTTCCATTCACTTATCTCAATCTTGCAGGCTATTTGTATCATAGCTATAGCCTGTTATGTCCTCCCTTTGACTGACTTGAAGGTACCTATTTCTATTGCTCATTGACTTATTCTGTCAGTCAGTACATTCATGCTTTTGTTCAGGGTTTGCCTGTAAATCTCTACAACAGCTTTTTCCCAGTGCTGCCTGTTGTTTTTCATGCCCACAAAAGATGCCAAGGGGTGGTAATATGGCCAATTCTGCAGACAGTATGGTTCCTGCATTTCTGTCTTTATCTGGCCATTCTCCCTCATTCTTCAGTGCCAAGCTATCCCAGACACACTGTCTTTCTCTGGTGTCTTTGTGCACCTTTTAACACAACAACTCCCCGTTACCATGGTACAACACAAGCTTCCATCTTAGCATCTTTTCTTCTGACCCATTTGGTTGTGATACTGGAGAGACAGATTCCATTGTCAGAAACCCAGAGATGCAGCTGGTTCCCATCAGGACAATATTCAATACAGGGGCTATAGCCCAGAGCTGATAAGCACTGCTAGAGGTACCCAACAAGGGAAGACAATTAGTTATATAAGGCTTTGCTCCTTTCTTTTAGGGCTGCCTCCCAGATTCAGTATTTCACAGGGAACAAGCAGAGGAGACAGACATACAGCAGCTGGTTCCCTAGGAAGTTTCCTTCAGAATATGAAGGTTTCAGCAGCCCAGGAATGATGACAAGTCTATGCTGAAACTGCCATCAGCCTGTTTAGTCTCTTGGTGGTCAGTACTAGATCCTAAAAGGAAGCAAAAAGCATCTCTCCAGAGAAGGCTCACTTGAGTGATCCACCTACAGTGAACTTATTTCCAGGCTGAAGTACACGCCATAATGAATTGATTACTGTAGTTGCACTCCTGCCTTCCTATCTAGAGTACTGGGTGTTCAATTTTCTGTCCTCTGCCTTATGTGTTAAAAGGTAATGGAGGTTCTTACTTTGGTCAAGTGGCAAGAACTTTGCCCATGGAACTGGGAGATCTAAATTCTGGTCTTGTGTAGCAGTGAAAAGACCCTGGGTAAACTTCCAAATGAGTACAGAGGTTACAGAGTTCAACCCAGAACCTGCGACTAGATCAGTATATTTTGTAGCTTTAAAAAAAAGCTAGTATCTGGAAAAAGATACTGGAATTGCTATTTAAACAGTACAGTCTTCAACTTGCTTAATTGTTGTTTTGAATTCTGAATAAATCTTCATTTTTGTATGGAATAAAAAAACTTACATAAATATTCAAAGAACAAAAATAATCCAGGACATAATAATGTTTAAATCAAACCAGAAGTTAGAACAGAACTCTTAAGAATACCTGTGGTGACAGTATTGAGCACGAAGCCAATCTGTTCAGACATTTCATGGCTGATAAGCAAAATCAACTTAATTGTTGGTATCGGTAGGGCACAATCAGTATTGCAGGTGAATACAATTTAGAGTAAAATAATGAAGCTAAGATTTTCTGGTGCATAAAAGAGCTTTATTTCTACAAGTAAACAGGAATGTCATTATTTCAAATGTGAAATACCCTACAATGGACTAACAAGATAATTGGATAATTTGAAGCAATAATATTGCAGGTTTCAGCTTTTCTCAGCAGTGTGGTATCTTTTTTTTTCTCTTTTTTCCCCTTGCTCTTTTCTAATGCAAATGGAGTCATTTAAAGAGCGGATTAGTTCTACATTAATTCCTTTTGTTTTCTTCTTTGCTTCTGTTAGGTTCAGATGGAGTTTCGGAAAAGCTGGGAGCGCTGGAGATTAGAACATTTGTATGTCCAGAGAGACAGCAGTATGAAACCTCTGAAATGTCCAGCCAACAGCATCAGTAGCGGAGGCACGGTAGGCAGTAGTGTCTATGCTGCCACTTGTCAGGCCACATTCAGCTGAGATTTCTGCAGGTGAATCAGACTGAGAACAATGAACTGTATGATATACCTGAAAACCCTTAAATACCCAAGCAAGTGGCTTAAGTATGCCATCTCCAGCAAGAAACTTAAGCATATGCTGCTCATTGCCTGCAGGCTGTTGGACAAAGGTTTCTAGCGAAAGCAATCTGCTAATGTAATCAACACATCAGAGGAAAAATTGATCACGTCTAAAGTAAGTTAAAAGAGTTTCCTCCTATTTGCACACAAGGCCTCCAGGTGTCCAAAACTTAAGCATAGCATTGATCCAGTCTGAAACCACAGGGTCAATGGCTTATTACTGTTGAGTGGGCGAGCTGAGTGATTGACTGATTAAATTACGAGGATACAGAATATGATTATTGCCAAAAAATACGTTTAGACTTTTATGGGGACAGGGTAAGGTCACCATTTATAGAAAAAAAATAATTTAGTGAGACACAACTCATGTTTTAGGGAAGAACCAGTTTTGTAGTAGGAGTTTCCCAAAGTTAAAGTTGAAAATATGCTAACCTTTTTTCTGTGTAGGTGAAGGACAGCATCCTGAAGGTTTATCAATTTACAGCAGGTAGTTTGGTGAACACTTGAACACTTCTGAATGCTCTTTTTAAGCTTCACTTGCAAAAAAAAAAAAAAAAAAAAAAGAACTAAACTCAGTATCTGTTAGGGGCCTCATCTGTACTAATTACAGAATTAGGTACACATTATCTCTGTTGATTTGGATGGAAGTGTCCCCTAAATGCACAGCCCTTCCATTACAATTGGTACTCTGCTTGTCTGGTGGGCACACAGGGATGGGATAATGACTTCTGCTTCAAGAGAATGTTTTCTGTCGAAGCTTTACTCTGTTTCGTGTGGGTGCAAGCACACAGAAGTCAGCTAGTGGCCACTGCTGGTCGTAGCACATCTCATGGCATTGAAAAGATTCACTAGTTGGCATTGTGGGCTCACTTTTGTTTCTCCTTCAGCCTTGGTCCTTTTCTCCAGAGATGAGGTACCCGCACTTGGGGGCAGGAAGGCAGCCCTTGCATAGGGCACAGGTTCAGGACCAAGGAGAGCTCCTGCCCGGGTGGGCTGCCATCGTCCTCCAGAATCTACCTGCTTCCCATGAGTGGGATTCCAAAAAAAAAAATCCCCAAACTATCCTGAACTCCATGAGCTTTTGTGAGTTTAAAACAGTGAGGGCTTGTGCAGTGACTGTATTTGCACTGCACAGTGTTTCCCTCCCTGATGTTTACAAGAGTTGCTGGGGAAAAACAGAGGTACCTTTACAAGCAGGAGGTAATCCATTGCATCACTCAATAGCAAGCTTTACATATCTTTACTCAGCTGTTACTCGGCTCCCTTTACAACAAAGAGGCCAAATGCCAAAGACTAGTCCTGAGAATCTCCCTGTTCAGAGACTTTTTTAGTAAGTAACTTCCATGGCATAGCAGTTAAGAAATACTTAGCAGAAATAACACACCACCACCACTACCACCCTCCAATTTTCAAGTCTCTTTGCACTTGCACTCACAGCCCCCATTACCAAGAAAATACACTGGATATTCTGGGATGTAATTCAGCATCTTTCCTGCCTGAAGCTAGATTGCTTTGCATGGTATTATTTAATCATTGTATTAGAATCCGAATTGCCAACAGTGTGGATTAGTTTTGGAATCACCAGGTTAGAATTGAATTAAGAGAGGATGTGTTACCTTCTTCTGCTATAATACTTGTAATAGAGCTCCAGGGAGAAAGTCAGACATGTCTGTAGAAATCCACCACAGTTCTCAGGCTGGCTTATATATGTTTAGCATGCTGGCTTCTATGTGGGCCATTCCCAGGCCTTCCCTCCTTAACATCAGTTGCAGAGCTAACTTTGGAATGAAGCACCTCAGGTTCTTCTGTAAATTTAATAACTAGCTTCTGTGTTGTGTGACCGTCAATACAATACTTGACTACCACATGCAGATATTAACTGCTGGCCTAAAATATAATTAATTAGCTTCCTATACGTAGAGAGTATGCTTGATATTTCTATCTACCATGTACTCTGATGTGCTTTGAACAGGAAAAGAATTGTAGTCACTGGTAGGTGAAAAAGCAGCGTGATGACAGATGAAATTTGCAGCTGTAGGATAATGCACTCTGGAGGGAATAATTTCACTCATTAATATTCAAGAGTGGATACTAGTTTTCCAGGGCCCTGCTTAGTTGCTTGTAAACCTGGGAAAAAAAGTTTCTGCTGCTTGCGCAGCTGTTAGCAAGATGATAATTTTGCTATGACAACAGGAAGTTACAGAAGTGTTTTAACTCACTACTGCACTGGGAAAAAACGTGTATGTAACAAATGAAAGAGGAAAGTCATAGGAATAGAGAGCATTTCCATGTGTGGTAACAAACCTGTACTTAGTTGCTGTCACAAGGTTCTTTCAACAGCTTGACATGCTTTTGAGTTAGTAGGCTCTTCTTGTCCCTCCTAGTCATTTGAGAAGTGAGGGCTTTGGGCCCAGAAGAATAGCTCTAGCACCAGATATCAAACTTATCTTGGTAACTTTTGCCTTGTTAGAATACAAGAGAAAAATTAGGTAACAAAGTGAGGTCTTATCCAAGCAGAGGGTTGTGGAGGAATTTTTTTCCCTCTCTGATTAAGCTCTCACTTCTTCAAACTTTTTTAAATCCCCTCTAAGAATAACTCAGTGAAAGTTATTACCACTAAAGCAGAATTACAGTATTCATGTATTTAGAGACAGTGCAAGGTCTCAATGCCAATTTCTCTGTCATTCTTTATCTACTTCAGTAAAACCTTTTACAAGCCTTTGTTATTCATGTCATCTCTATTTCAAAATGTGTAATGTACATTTATTTGGGTAGAAGGAAATAGGCGAACCAACACAAAGCACTGGAACAGATGAACTGTGTCAGTTTTTATTTCTTGTGCCTTCCAGCTTCATGCTCACTTATTGTGGTAACTTGTTTCATGAAGCATTAAGTACAAGAGTCTATAAATCCATCTGGACATAATGCAACTAGAGTTTATAGCAAGTGAAAACTTTATTTCCAGCATTGCTGCTATGAAGTTTTATAATTTCCTGAATCTTACCTTATATTTAATATTTATTTGCATGTATTTCCTTGTTTTAAAAAACCCCCACAGAATCGAACTGTACAGGATGTCAGATTATCAATTCCCCATAAACACTATGCTGATGTTTATTTTTATCATTGTGAATAAAGTTTCAACTCACAAAATTCCATTGTTTACAGGTGTTTTGAGTATCATCTGACTACTTCTTGACCTATAATTAGAATAGCGTTTAAGAATGGAAAGGTTCACAGTTCATGGTTCTTCTGAGGAAACAAATATTTATATTTGCTACTCTGTGTCCACTACAAAGAGGCCTTTGAACCTGCAGAACCTATGTTAATCAAAACCAAAATGCAGCATCACTACTGGGGTTCTGCAGGGCTCCATCTTAGGCCCTGTCCTCTTCAGCCTCTTCATAAATGACTTGGACACAGGACTGGAAGGGACATTAAGCAATTTTGCAGATGTCACAAAACTGGAGGAGCTGTTCACTCACTTGAAGGCAAGGAGGCACTGCAGAGAGGCCTTGACAAATTAGAGGACTGGGCAATCACCAACTGTATGAAGTTTAACAAGGGGAAGTGCCAGATTCTGCACCTGGGATGGGGCAACCTCGGATGTACAGACAGACTGGGGAATGAGATGCTGGAAAGCAGTGCCATGGAAAGGAACCTAGGGGTCCTGGTTCCTGGCAAGTTGAATATGAGTCAGCAGTGTCCTGGCTGCCAGGAGGGCCAACCGTGTCCCGGGGAGCATCAGGGAAAGCATCACCAGCCAGTCAAGGGAGGGGATTGTCCCGCTCTGCTCTGCACTGGGGCAGCCTCACCTTGAATACTCTGTGCAGTTTTGGGCACCACAATATAAGAAAGATACTATGCTATTAGACAGCATCCAAAGGAAGGCTGTGAAGATGGTGAAGGGCATTGAGGGGAATCCATGTGAGGAGTGGCTGAGGGTACTTGGTCTGTTCAGCCAGAGAGACTGAGGAGAGACCATTGCAGTCTACAACTTCCTCATGAGGGGAAGAGGAGGGGCAGGCACTGATCTCTTCTGTGGTGACGAGTGACAGGACCCGAGGGAATGGCCTGAAGTTGTGTCAGGGGAGGTTTAGGTTGGATATAAGAGGTTTTTCACCCAGAGGTTCACCCAGAGGGTGGTTAGGCACTGGAAGAGGCTCCCCAAGGAAGTGGTCACAGCATCAAGCCTGACAGAGTTCTAGTGTTTGGATGATACTTTCAGGGACATGGTGTGACTCCTGGGGATGGTCCTGTGCAGGGCCAGGAGCTGGACTCTGTGATCCTTGTGCGTCCCTTCCAACTCAGCATATTCTGTGCTTCTGTGATTTGTACGGTCAAGAGGAATGTGTAATAATAATGAGAACTCTGAGGGATTTTTACCAGAGGATGATTGATTATGTGCAAATCAAAAAATTCTGGGGTTGGCTTTAAATAGCGGCATTTGGAAATTAGACAAAAGCCTAAGAAGCTGTGAGAGTGCTGTGGAGAGCTACTGAGAGATGTTTAACTACTGAGTGATGCTTAACAGTGTTAACATATTATGTATGCTTTAATCTATTAAACTCTTTCCAGTCCAGTTAAATTCAAAACACCACTTCCTTTTGTTTCCACAACCAATGAGAAAACTTGCGGTAACTCAAGCCTGAACACTGTGTTTAACAGTTAAATTAAACAAGGCATAACAAATCAGGATTTGAAGGACCAATTTGTGGGTTTTTTTCTCAACTTTGTCCTTAGAGGCACAAGTTGTAGCAGCTGCTCTTCACTATGACTTAATGATTTCATTGAATCACATAATTGTTAAGGTTGGAAAAGACCTTTAAGATCAAGTCCAACTGTCTACCTAGCACCACCACAACAATCACCACTAAAACATGTTCTCAAGTGCCACATCCACCTGTTTTCTGAACACTTCCAGAGATGGTGACTCTACCACTTTGCTGGGCAGATCTGGTTTAATGCAATGATCTGTATATTAAAAATAGTGGCGGATCATACAAGTACACCTGCCAGGCATAAGTCTTTTTTTTTGCTTATGTTACAAATTATGAGAACTAATATGAAGCAAACGGACTTTGCATGATAATCAGATGTTTGTGTTAGATCAAAGACACGAGTGCAAACTGAAACAGCAGTCTGTTTTAGATAAATGGATAGCACTTCTTCATGTCTTTTCTTCAGAAAGAGGCTTCCAGCCAGTACTGGGAAGAGCAGCAGTTGGACCATTCTAGTGAAGGTGTAGTCAAAGCTGCGGCAGAACTCCTATGGAGCTGAAATGCACCAGCTGACACGCTGGCAGCCACAGCTGTGACAAGGCCGTGCCTCTCGGGGCCGCCCGACAGCGGCCGCAACAGCTGCCCGGCCCCCAGGAAACCAGACCAGAGCGCGGGCTTTGCTACGGCTTTATTCGGGACCGGACGGCGCCGGGGGACTCGGGGCCAGCAGTAAGGCTCAAGAAGGCGTTTTGCATAGAAACAACCCCCGTCTCCTCCCCCGTCGGCCCTTCCTCGGGTCCTTGGGACGGCGGCGGCGGGGCCGGCCCAGCACAGCGGCAGTCCCCGCCGGGCCGCCGCTACCTGCCCGCGGCGGGCCGGTAGTGCAGCTCCCGCTCCAGCTGCTCGGCCGTCAGCGTGCCGGCGATGGCGGCGCAGCCGGGGTTGAACACGGAGTAAGCGCTGAGCTCGCCGGGCCGCCGCTCGGCGGGGCCGCGGGTGCCGGCGTACATCCAGTAGAGCAAGGAGAGGACGAAGTAGGGCAGCCCCAGCTCCAGCTCCGCGAACAGCGCCAGCAGCACGGCCCAGAGAAGCACCTTCAGCAGCAGCGGGCGCGCCCACACCGGAGCCGCCTGCGCCGGGGCGGGATGGACCTGCGGTGGCGGCAGCGAGACGCGGCGTCAGGCACCGACTGGCCGCCGCACCCCCGACCCGCCCGCCTCGGCGCTCACCTGAGCAGCGCCGCCGCCCGGGCCCACTGCGGCCTGCGGTCCCTCGGCGGGCTCCGGAGCCGCGGACACTCCCGGCGGGTCCGCGGGGCGCGGAGCGGCCGCAGCACTACCGCGGGCGGCGCGGAACTCGGCCAGGCGCCGCTCCACGGCCGCCGACATGGCCGAGCCGCGCCTGCGCCAGGGCCGTGACGGCTCCGTGGGGAGGCGGGGCCGGTGGAAACATAAAAAAACGGGGATGGAGAAGAGGTGGGTCCCGCACCGTGGGGAGCCACAAGCAGCGAGCTGCTGCTCGCGTCGCTGCTCTGTATGGGTAGCAGAGGCGGCCGACCGGCTCTGGTGAAAAGCTGTAGTCCACCAGAGGCCTCCTCTTGTGTTTTGTTTTCACAGAATCAGAATCTATCAGGTTGGAAGAGACCTCGAGTCCAACCCATGACCGAACACCGCCATGTCAATTAAACCATGGCACTAAGTGCCATGTCCAGTCTTTCCTTAAGCATCTTCAGGGACAGTGACTCCACCACCTTCCTGGGCAGTCCATTCCAATATCTAATCACCCTTTTTTGTGAACGAATTCCTTCTAATGTCCAATCTGAACCTCCTCTGGCACAGCTTGGGGCTGTGTCCTCTTGTCCTTTCACTAATTGCCTGGGAGAAGAGGCCTACTCCCACCTGGCTACAACCTCCTTTCAGGGAGTTGTAGACAGTGACAAAGTCTCCCTGACCTCCTCTTCTCCACGCTAAACAACCTTAGTGACCAGTGTTGGCACCAAAAGGAAGAGGTGGGAGAGAGAATAAAGTGTGGGGAAACCAAATCCTGGGGAAGGTGAATAAAGTGTTCACAGCCAGGCTGACCAGCAACATTTGCATCAGGCAAATGTTTTAGAAGAGTGTTGAGCAGCCCAGGCAGGGGCAGCATGGAGGAGGTGGAGGAGGAGGGCACTGCCGTGGCCACGGCCACTCACCATGTGAGGAGCCAGGGCTCACCCTGTGCCACCCGCTGCTGGCCATGGAGAAAAGTGTGTGGTGAGCTCCCTCCAACAGAGGCCCACAGGCCTTGCCTGCATCCATTTCCCTCTCTCTTTAAATAAAAAACTAAGATTGGGAAAACCAGCTCCATCACATCACATTTCAGCTATCAGCACTGCCAAGAAATGAAAATTTATTTACAGGATCTGTCTCTTAGCCTCAGGAGTAAAATATTCATCATTCTCCAGCAGTAATAGTCAGCAGTGAGACATCATTTCATCCTGCAGTGCTGTTTCCAGTTACTTATAGCCTTCTCAGAAGTGACCTTTGGGGCTGAATGTCTCATGCATGTGTCAGCTCAAAAGTGATTATGAGAAGTCTAATAAAAATCAATTTGGGTGTTCTTAAGTTATCTTAATGTGGAAAAAATTGTGTTTTTCCCCAGCTAAATCATTTTTCAAATGCCTATTTTATGCTTGGTTACAAAATTATTTTCTTTTAACCTTCCGACTTTACAAAAAGTGCTGCAATGAATGACATTTTTCTCTTTATTTGTGGAAATTTGATTTTGAAATAACAGTCAAAAATGTTTTAAGATAGCCTGCACAGGGCATCATTTTAATTTGATATTTTTTTCTTCCTCTTGTTCTACTGTTCATTGAAATAGCTCCTTGTTCTGTATATATCATTAGTCACACTAGTAGTTATACCTGAGCTTAATACCTCCTTTGCGAGCTGCACTCAGTGATTCACATGCTGTTAAATTTAATTCAAAATTTTCTGGTTTTACTATGTATTTGCTATTGTGCATCCAAATAGCTATTTTATGGCTATGTTGAGCTACCTATATTGCCATGTATTGTTAGGAAACACACAGAATAGTGCCATGAATCAGGCCTTTGAGGCCTAAGAGCACTCCACTACCCTCAACTGTAAATGAGGGTTTCACTGCAGACAAATACCTGTACAAATTTGTACTCATAAAGTCTTAAATTTCTTCAATATATCTTGTTTTAAACAACAGCTTAATTGAATAGACAGTTTTGTTTGTTTGTTTAACAAACCATACGGACAGTTTGTTTTCTACTCCAGTGCCTACAAAGATCCTTGGCAGTTCACCAGTCCTAATCTTTGGATCCTCAGCCTGTGATTGGGAGTGCAGAGGGGACATGGAGAGGCTGAAGAATACTTCAGTGGGACTTGAATCACTTCATGTCTTTCTCACTATTTATGAGGAAAACAAATTGAATATAGTGGGTCTGTAGGTGTGAGACTGAGACAAGGGTTTCTCCCCTTTGGTGCAGCCAATGATTAATTGATAAATCTCTAAACCTGCATTCTTGATAACAGAAATCCTGAAACTGCCCATCAACTTCTAGGAGGCAGCATTAAGATCACTTAAAAAACTTTGGATTTTTTTTCATTTGTTTTGTAATAGATCGTACTACATAGAAGTTCACATGTGTATTTCTCTCTGCCAAGAAGAAAACCTTTGTTCTTTATAAATTTCCACTTCAACAATTTTGAAACCTTTTCCCTTATCCCGGCTATCAACTTTTCATTATATTTTAGTATTTATGATACAGAAGAATTATTGCATTCTGCTCTCAGCCAATTGTCACCAGCGTAAGGAACTAATGTTCCAGGCCATTAGGAACTTTGTCTATGGCACTCTGTCAGCAAGTGAACTGAAGGAGGTAAAGTGCCTGCTGAAAGAATTGGCAGAACAAGAAAGCTATCGAAGCCATACCCAAAGTGCATTCGATTTTATATTTTTGGGGCGGTGACTGCAGAGTTTTTCTTAATTAGTTATCAAGTATCTCTGCTCTTCCATGCTCCTTAAAGAAGAGAACTGAAACTAATTCAATGAGGTGTTTTTATATGACAAATAGCATTAGAACTGTTTGTAGCAAAATATCAACTCAGCTGAGTTAACCTAAGCATTGATAGCAACATTCAGATCCTGTGGCACCCTTTGCATGTACCACATCAGCAGCCTGTCACCATGTCTTGGTGTCAGCCACCTCTTTATTCAATAGTACAGGCTCAGGGCCTTGCTCAGTATTTTGGAGTGTTGTTGCTTGCATCCTGTGACTGCAGATACCTGTTTGTATATGCCAGATTTTTCAGTAATCAAGTCACATTAATTATCTTGATGGATTAATCTAATTCAGGAGCTCTCTCCTTCGTGAGATAAGCGTTCACTCTTGCACTGACTTGCTAAGTGCCATAAATGCAGACAGAAGGGCAACCCATTATTAATATAATGACCTAGCTTAATTAGTTCAATGGAGCTGAGGGAGCATTAGCTCTAGTTGTTGAGGTCTTGCAGAACATGTATAAAATAGATTGAAGTGCACAGACTCATATTTGTCTAATTCCGCAAAGAGCTTCCTGCATATCCATTTACTAATCAGTTCTAAACTACAGAGAAGAGCTGCTTCCTTTTTAAAAAACGGTCATTAATTTTCCCTTGTAAAATAGCAGCATCAGGGTATTTTGCCATTAGACAGAAAGAAATATTTTATTTTATTCTTTTTATTGAACTAGTTTAGTTTCTGAATTGCAAATTTTCGTGTCTGTGTGGTTTTGAAACGTATGTTTGTATATTCAGCAGTGCATACTAAAAGTTTCTGAGATGCTAGCACTTATGTTCCTGCATTATGTACTGAAATGCTCTATATTTAAACAGATTTAAAATTGGGCAGTGCAGAGTTATTAATGTTTCTGTCACAATTCTGAACTGTTCCTTATCATTTCATAGGAAACTTCCATTTGAGGAAAAGAACAGAGTGAAAATCCCTCACTAGTGCAATGCTAGCTGTAAATGTCAGATGCTTAGTGAAAACATTGTAACAGAAAAGGGAGATGAGCTGTTCTATTGCGTTTAGAAGATAACACCCAGTGAGCACTCTGGGTGGGATTGTTTTTCTGCATTCATAACTTTAATCTGATTTCAAAGTCAAGGTTTTGAAAACTGTTCTAAAATTTCAGAATTTCAGAATATTGCCTTTTGATTTTTATCATATAGCTAGTGTGGGAAAAGAGGCATTTGCCACTTGGTATTCCTTATAACTTAAGAGAAAGGAAACCTGTTTTGTGTCTCCTGTCAGTCAATGTTATGTTGGGTTTAATCAGTCTACTCATCTCAAAACTTTTTTTGAAAAAAAATACTTTGTAAATTAATTAACAAAGTACTTTTGTGAAAGTATTTTCTGGAAATATAGAAGGCTCTTTGGGCTTGGAGTGAATATTTTTTTATTCTAGGTTTGTATAGCACTTAGCCACAACATTCTATAACTAGATGCTGTAATAGCATTTCTCCAGACAGGAGAAATGAAGTAAATAGAATGTCAGAGAAGACCTTAAAACCAGTTGTAGATCTGAGTTCTGGTTCCAAGTCTATTTCCTTCAAATCCATTGGAGTTTAAAATATAGAAAATTCTATATGCTAGAAGTTGAATAAAGAGTGAGGAAGACAGAAGGCGACTACATTATCCCCTTACACACATACACAGTCAGTCTTTAGAAGTCTTTCGTTAAGTGTGCACTGTAAGCTTTAATACTCACGTTGGCTGCCAGTTTTATGCAGCCACTTCCACGAAAACACCAAGGGCATCACAACACTGATTGATTTCATTTTTAGAGAAGCAGAACGCCCAGAAAGGCGTTGCAGCAACCTTTTCTCATGCCTTCAAGCCTCTGCCCTATATGATAGGGCAAATCGTCGTCCAGAAACACTGAGCTATCATTGCGGTTGGCAGGGTGCGTTCCAGCCAGGTGGTTGGAACCTCAGGCTCTTGCTGGTAGATATAATTTTCTTGTAAACAGTTTAAATAAGGGTGAGAGTTCATCTGTGCCCCTGAGATAGGTATACCAGGCATAAGGGCTTGGCGCTATTTATTAATTCCCACAAATTATGAATGAGCGAGACATCATGACATTCCTATTCCTCATTGGCTCTACACAAAAGAAATTAGCTTATCTAAAACAAAATAGTTGAATATGTGTATCTTTATGTAAGGACAGAAGTCCAAACTATTACTTCTGACAAGCTGTTGCACTGTATGAAAATATTATCTGTTTACTCTTTTTGGCAATTTCTCCTTATCATAATCACCTTTTAGGCCCAACACCTGTGCTGGAATATTATTGGAATATTTATGATGTTTACCACTGGAAGTGAAACTGCTCAGTCAGATCACAGCTAAAGGTTAGGACTAAAGCCTTCCCTAATGCTTTCAAAAATAGGAATAAACTAGGCAGTCCACCAAGAGAATGAGCCTTTCAGCATGACCTAGGAAGACTCTTTTCCAAGTCAGTATTTAAACATATGATATACCAAGTACTTAGTTCCAAACTCTGCTACAGGATAGCACAAGTAGCTGATCGTCATTGCAACAGAAGCTTTGAGCTCTAAACTGCCTTCAGTAATACACAAAGGTTGTGTAGGGGTCCACCAGTGAAAGTTAGTGGATGGCACACAAAAGTGAAAAATTTTTCACACAAGTGAAAAATGAACTTAATCCTTAAATTCATCTTTCAGTTTTGGAAGGAATTTTTATGGGTTTGTGAACCCTGGGAGGGAGGCAGGAGCAAAAAGCTTTATATTCCAACAATGCAATGAGTCCAGGCTGGGGCATCATCAGAATCACTTGTGAAAAATGCAGTGTTCAGTGGGGAAATGGTCAAACTGTGATACATCGTACAAAGTGGGGGCATCACCACAGGTACAAAGTTCCCCAAGCACTCATTCATTTTCTAATGGAACTGGTGATTATTTTTTAATGCTCTGAGTTGAATCCAGAGCTATCAGATATCTCAGCCATGTACCAGAGCAATTTACCATTCTTAGGGATGAGCGGTTTGAGAATCACGAATTAATTTTATAGAAAATAGGACATGAGGGTGCTCTGCTCACTTAATATGACACCACTTCTGTAGACACAGAAGCACCCAAGAAAGCTTTCTGAATAAAGAGTGTCTAATCCCCAGGGCAAAGATTTTGTGCATGGTTGTCTTGGATTGCAACCATGCAATCTAAATTCTGTCCAAATCCCTCACCCATGTTTAGGTGGCTGCATCTGCTCTATTATCTTACATCTAATAATTGGCATTTTTGATCAAGTCACAGTCCAGACTGCAACCGATCTGTGTGTAAAGGTCTAATTAAATTTCAGCCTTGCTCTAGGTAATTACGTGCTATTTTGGATCTTACCCTCCAAATGATGACTCTTAATTCATTAAGAAACTACCAAGAAATTTATCCTCATGATTGTAAAGAAAACACGGGAATCCAAAAGGGTACAACCAGAGTAAAAGGTGCAACGGTGGTACAGAACTCTTTAGTAATCAGAGTTCCTTCCTTTTTTAAGTTAAATTTAATAGTTCACAGACAGAGTATTTTTCATGTCAATATTTGTTTTAATAAATGGAACAAAGATCTAGAAGAAAAGCTTATATAAAGTATGAGAAAAGAAAAGCAAGATATTAGAAAGTCTTGAATCTACAAAAGACTTGGAGAAAGACAGCATTTGCTAAGAGCTGAAACCTAGTAAAAGGCAATTTGGCCTATTGAAACAGGTTAATAACACTTTGATTTAAACACATTGCCAACCCTGACTTGCAAAAAAATCTACTCAGTACTACAAAATACAGTGCATAATGCAGAAGCCTACCTCTGACATCCTCAAAAAGTGGAAAATCCTGTCTTCTACTAGCTACTACTTTGTCTTGAAGTTATTTCCATGGCTTGAGTCTGACTGTGAGCCCAGAAAAAACACATATCAAACACCACATCAAGCAGAGACTCAGCAACAGCTGCCTGTCGTTAGCGATCAAGATATAACGTCTCAGCAGTAAAGCCGGTAAGGTGGGACTGGATGAATACACAGGTAGGAGAGAAAAAGAAGGGGAATTGATGTGAAAATAACAGAGGTGAGGCCAGAGACACTCCAGTGGGTCTGAGAGAAACAGGCACCAAGCTAGATTCTCAGTTTTTCCAAAGTGATGAGACCCTGCAATGTGAAAACCTGGCTCCACCGAAGTCAGTGAGAACTTTGCCAGGACTACACTGGGGTTGGGATGACATCTCCTGAAGCAAAGTAGCTTCGCATTACTTCCCTTAAAAATAAACCACAAAACAATAAAATCTTACAACTTTTTTTTTTTACCACGACAAGTCTAGACAATTTATTCTATTTATTGTACTGTAAGCATATCCCACAAATCTTGTACCTTATGCGTTTTAAAATAACATAAATTACACTAGGGGGATCTAAACAAGATTATCTTCTTATGTACTGGATTGTAAAGACAACCTGGCATGGGGATGAGTCTCCAAATTTATGACAAGTAAAGTTCAGATCTGGGTCTGGCTGGTTCTAATGAAAGAAGAGAATGCAGAGGGTTCATCTTGGCTCTGGTGGGTTTAGAAACCATGGGCTCTGTTTTAGCATTTTTGTGCTGATCTTGAGGGGCACTCAGCATTGCAGCAAGTTCAGCATGTAACCTCCTGCCAGGATTCTCTCTTCAGTCAAACTTGACCAGAGTTTCAGTATTTCACTTGACTGGGACCTCACAGGCCATTCTTTGAGCAATCAAGCTATGAAAGAAAGGGGGGGGGAAAACAAGTTCAAGAAAACCATACTTTGTATGTACTGGTCAAGTAGAGATTTCACATGGTAGAAAAGACTGAGGACCATTTACAGACCATTTGTTTATCTCAGAGAGCAGGAAAGGATGCAATACGTTCTTTGGTCAGCTCTTCCAAAGGATGACTAAGTGGCTGTCATAAGGCAGGACATTGCAAACATTTAGTAATATTATCCTATAATTTCTGTTTGAGCAGTCCAGCAAGGACAACAATATATAGCAGATAAGTTATGAAATCATGAGGGAGAAATATTTACAGATTAAAAAGTCTGACATTTATGTTTCTAAAGAAAACATAAACAGACAACAGCAAAAATGTCTTCATTTTTGTTTTATACAACCGAAGTGCTTGTGGCACAGCCTTCACGTTTTGAAGTTGAGTTCTGGCCTTAAAGACATACCGGTCTATATTTTCTTCTTCTACTTGCGGTCTCTAACTCCCTTCTGGAAAACTTCCACCGAATTTAAAGATTTGTTGAGACTTTTTTTGAGATTTTTTAAGCGTAGCAACACAAGGGGTAAGAAAGCTGCGAATTTCCTCATGACACCGTGAACCCAAGGAGAAATGATAGCGCTCTCTGCTGTCATTTTAGATGATTACCTTAAAGATTTCTGTGTCAATGTCACTAGTTTTATCTTCCATGGGAAAAAAGCTGACGGAATCTTTGGTTCGTAATTTCTATTTCATGTTACAAAGACTGTGACGGCCTTGTGATTTATTTCTATTTTACTCTTTTGTAAGTTACTGTTATGTTCCACAATTCAGTTTAGTTTGTCTTTTGAGATCTAAAAAAGAACTGAAATTTTAAATCTGTGTCTTCTACTTATGTAAGGTAACACTCACCGTTCGAAATATACCTTTTCTTTCAATAAACATGTTTTTTATCACATGTACACTGAATTTCAACATATGTTTTCTAAATCCTACTCTCTGATGGAGAGCCAGACAGGTTTAATCTTCACTTCTGTAATTCATACGGCTAACATGGGAAAGCTGCACAATACCAGTTGAGATTAGATCTCCCTTTTCCCTGATGCAGACGCAGGTGATTCTGACACTAAGCTCCCACAGACATAGTTGGGGACTGACTATAGAAGCCTGAAGTGATTTACTTCCAGAATTAGGGGTTGAAGTACAGTTTGCATTATATTAGATGAATATATACTCCCTCTGTCTCTAATTCCTGCTTCCCTTCTGTGATGGTCATATGTTTGTGGTTCTGATTTATATAAGTTCTAAAAGAAATGTAAAATCACAGAGGCTTTATTTATGTATTTATGAAAGTGGACTTACTTGCTGTAGACCTGATCTGATAGATCTCAAGTTGCTTTTAATTCCCTCGCATGTGTGAACAGAGTGAAATATATTGGATTTATAATATTGTGATTTGCACAAAAGCATCTGTGTCTCCAGGCCCTGGGATGCTGAAAATGGAGCTCTGGTTCAATACCAAGAAAATCCTTTACTTTAGAAACTTTATGTGAGGTATTAAGCCAAAAATGGATGAAGTCTTACTGTATATGTAATGTCTGTCTCATTAACTGGATTTCAGAGTTCAATTTCAGGTTTTCCAACTGCTGCTATTTCTTTTGAAAGGAAATCTAGTATTCTGTCCTTTTTGTTTCTTTTTTTAAATGCTCAATATCAACATTTTAAATTCAAATACTAGGAAAGATTCTTCTGTATTCCTTATAAGAAGTTGTTCTGCTGGCAGTGATTTTAAAACATTGTGTATTAGTACTCATTCGTGTTCTTGAACAAAAGTGATTTTCAGGAGAGAAATGCAAAGTAAGTACAGGTAATGTACATGAAGTAATAGACTTTTTACTAAGAGAGAACAAACACATAATTATCTCAACACTGCTTTTGCTTCATGTCATTGCCCAGATATGTTAGCATGCAGTTAAACAACAAAACCAATGGGAAATCAATAGGACAGAACTGACTAGGTTCTCAGTGGCCATCAGCTGGTACATAAAAATCACTACCACTGCATACCATACATTAGCAAGCATGTGGCCCAGTTTTCCTCATGGAAGGTTCTGGACCAATGCTAAGTGGTTGGCTCAATTCAGTGTCTATGTTTATTTCTGGGAAAAAATTCCTAGGAGATTGAACAAAATGGCATCTGCTCTACAGTTATATTTACTACATAGCCAAAAGAACTTTTGCCGTATCTCCAGACCTATCACAGTTTGGGTCTCTCTTTGGTTGCCCTTTTATCACCTCAGCCTCGCTTCACAAGGGAGTTGATTCCCTTTCCTGTTTTCCTATGTTTTCTTGTTCTCCAGTCTTTGCTGACTGTAGAAAAATGAAATCCATATTTGCCTGTCACAGCCTTGGTCCTCCTGTCCCCTCCTCAGCATTTAGCAGGGCTGCAAGGCTTTCAAGGCCACTTCCACCTAACAGTGCTTAGGTGCTTAATTATAACTTTCTGTTAATGCTTTGTTGTACTTACAGTTTTGGTGTATACCTGCAGTCTAAGACAAAAATATTATCTCTGTTTGATAGGTGGTTGTCTCTTTAGGCCAAGGCCACATTTCACAGCATGTAAATTAGGTTTCTTGACATGCAATTCTATGACCTTCAGACAAGTTGCTGTGGTGTTTTGCTATTGCTGACTGACATCTCCTGCTATGAGGCACTCAAATCATTGTCTAGGACATTCAGCAAAGGCTCCTTTGATCTCTTGATGAAACCCAGTACAGGGTTAGAAGACTGCTGCGGTCTTCTTCAGTATAAACAGTGCAGGGAACCCTGTAGCAATCTCAGTCAGTTTTACAGCATGCATCATCCCAAAGCAGGTAAGCAAAAGCAAGCATCTGGCACCGAGGAGCACCAAATGAAGGAGCTGTAGCATCATGGCAGGCAGATCTCAGATGAGAGCATGGCATAGCTCTCTTTTGGCCTGTTTAACCTGTGCCATGGACTGAGACCAACAGCAGCAGGGTCAGGGCCCAGGAAAAGCAAATCGAAGTTAGGTGAAATTTCTGTACACAGTTCTCCACGTTCTTCCCCTGTTACTGACATCCACCTCTCTACAAGTCTGTTTTTTCACACCTGTTTACGTCCACTAGATGGTAGCAAAAAGACATTGTTGGAAAGGAAGGATTTGCAGGGCTCTTCTCTGCCCGGGTGGCTGCATCCTTCTCCCCAAATATCTGCAGGGCAGACCTGGAGTCAGGCTGCTGCTGGGGGTGGGCCGGTGGGGAAAAACTCTGAGGAACTTCAATTGTATGTATCCTAAACTATGAGCTTGATAAAGAGTAAATGCTTCTCAAACTTCGGGTAGATGTGAGGTAGGCAAGTTGCTGCAAATGTTTTGCTCTTTCAGAACTACAAAATAGTACGTAGGGAATTCTTGGGGATTTTCTCCTTGAAAGCACACCCAAAACGTGCAAAGGAATGTTCTGGTGCATTGGTGTTCCCCTACACATGCATGGAGGTTTCCATGTTCTGCTCATTTCATCACGATATGCTACATACAATAAGGCCATCCCTGGGTAAAGTGCTAGAGGTCAAGGAGGGGAAAAAGGCAAAGGTAGTTCATGTCATGCTGATGACATTATTGCTTCATTTAAAATTACCTACAATTAATAAATTAACTAAGCTATTTGTTCGGATAAAGATTCAGGTGGAAGCCTGAAGACACAAACATGGATCTCCTTCTGCTCCACATCTGTAACATGGCTAACACTAGAGCTTAGTAAAAATACATGAAGCATCCGATGTTGTAGAAGTTTTACTTTTCCATATAGCGACAAACTGAATATTTTTTAAATGGAAGATGACATTATTTTTGGTGGAAAAAAAAAGAGCAAAAGAAATTCCTTGAAATAATTAGAACATTTACATGGGGAAGGAAAAAAATAAACCAAGAAAAATCTCTCATTCAAATCTCAGTCCTGCTTGACTTAAGGCAAGCCTTGATTTCAATGGGCGGCTTTACCAGAGACTGTGACCTCTAGGTCATCTCATGGGACACAGTCATGCAGTCTGTGTCTACCCAGCCTCTGCTTCTTTGCAGGTCTCTCCCAGCATGTTAATCTGAATTACCACACTACAGGAAACGTCTTCTGCTGAAACATTCTTGCAATACATTTGGCCAAAAAAAGCATCTTTTATTTGGAAAATTGCTCCAGGAACTCCTGACCATCTTTGTTCAATGAAGCAGGAGGGCCATGATTTCAGAGTAAAAAAGGCAAACTCAGCAAACTGCCTGACCTCTTGTGCACATACAACTTCCCAGCTACTGCTGGAGCCTAATAGAAAGCGTGACAGAATGCCTGTGTAGTCATTTGGTACCAACCAAGTAGCACAGGGAAAGATGCGGTTTGTTTCTCTTCTCCAGGTCCTCTGTGTTTAGGCTGCAACAGTTCAGATTTCTTTGGAGAAATCCTCACCAGACTGCAGTTTAATTGAGGTCTTATTGTTCTGCAGGAGAAAAGCAGAGCAAGGAAAAAAAAAAGAAACAGAACAAAACCAGTAACTCTTTATTAAAAGTGAATTGGTTCAAGAGCAAAAAATTCGGAAAATGTCCCATGTAAAACAGGATTAGTTATATCAGCTTTTTATTCCCACATTCCTGCAGGTTTGATTCAGAGGCAAGGTAATCAATAATCCAGATTTTTTTCATGATCTTAACAACATCCTAGAAGAATTACTTTCACAGGGATAAACTATTCAGCAATTTCTTTGGTATAGTAATCATAAGCTAGCCTTTCTCCAATGTCAGACAGTCCTGTACTTGTGCTTTTCTTTTTGTCATTATTTTTTTTAAGTAATATTGAAAACAGAACCATGGTTTATTTGACCATTGCTTAACTTCATATCCTTTTCACAAGACAAGTTTGCATTGGAACCCAATCCCTGTGGCACTTCCATTTCCTCATATAAATTGTTATTTGTCACAGTTCCTGCATTTAAGTTATAACCCAGTCTTGCTCCATTTTTAGATTTCACTGTAAAAAGAATGCTTTAAATCAAGGTGAATACATTTCTGTTACTATGGTAGACTTCACAAAGGCTTTTCCTGATGTCATATCTTCTCTAGCTCCTTGACAAATACCATTGCTTTTATAGATGATTTTTCCCACTAACAGGATATGTAGCCTTTCACCTCTAAGATGCTGTTTTGAATCCTGCCCTTCTCAATTGCCAAACAAATGTCAAAGAGCAGCACTTTAGATTGCAAGACTTGAGGGATCTTGATCTAATTTCCAGGGAAAAGATATTCATAAAGCATAATAGGAGTCCACTTGGCCTTGCTCACCAAAGAGTTAATAATCAGAACCTAAAGTTAGACCAGCTGTTATGAAATAAAGTGGACATTTTCAGTAAGTCAAGCAATTAAGTATCTTACAGATTTAGCAGACTTCAGGGTCAGGGAGTCCTGTGACCAGAATCTCATGCTGTACATATGCAAGCTAATGGAAGCTTTAATACCTTTACTTTACCTCCTGCCAGCAAGAAGGGTTTAGTGGGCGCACAATCCCCTGCTCATTTAATGAATGTTAGCTTTGTGCTGGTGCCTAACAGTGCTTTCTCCAAACTAGGGTTAGCATGCAAGCAGAAAAAAAACAAGTTCCCCTTTTGCATGCCCGAACCTTGCCTATCCCATGGTTAAATGAAGTATTCTGTTATCATGTTCTTCGTGGATGACAGTCCAGGAGCGGCAGTAGCAATAAACTGTCTTGGCCTTTGCAATTTCATTAACCTTGTTCTTTTGTGACTATGAGCTTTGCAACCTCAAGTGTCACCTTATTTTCTGCCATCAGGTGCATGAGTTAGTCATGCAGAGTTTTATTTATAAATGCAATATCACCTGATTTATTTGAGCCCCAGAGCTTTTGGGTAAGCACAGAACCTGGACAAATGGGGACGGTGGGTCTGAGCATAACATTCAGCATTTTCTGAGCACATTGTGCTGCATTAGTAAGAGCAAGTAAACATCCTAAACAAAGGAGAGGCCATAAGGAGAACAAGCAGAAGCAGGACTAAAATTAAATCCAAAGGCTTTACACACACACACTCACATAAAATAAAATTAAAAAAACCAAAACCAAAGCAGAACAAAACAAAAAAAACCCCACCAAAACTCATACATACCATGTATGATGCATGGAGACAGGGAAGAAAGGGCTGCCCTGACCAATATAGTGGGACAATACAGATATTGCAGTTGGCTCTTACCAGTCCTCCTGTTGCTGCTTCCCTTTGCCTTTTTTGGGGGAGTAAGAGAGGATACCAGCCGCCCTGGGACCTCTGTGCTGAACCACTGTATTCTTCTGTCAGTTGCAGTGGGCAGACATAGTGTTCAGGAATCTTCAATTTTTTGATCTACAAAACAGCCTTTTTGGTTCTGGCAGGTTTCTCCCTTATCTTCCTGCTGCATGCTGAGGTGAAGAAACTTGTCTGTTTCCCAGCACTATCTAGCACATCCATGAACAACTTCCCCTTGGCTAAAGCATTCTCTAACAGACCTTTTGTTCCTGACATGATTATAAATGTCCTACTTTGACTTCACAATCTTCAACTCTTTTTTGTCACATCTTTTGTTGCCTTCCTGACATTTCTGGTTTTGTTGACCTTTATCCAGCATTTTGCTATTTCTTTGGCCGTGTGATATTGTGTTGATCCTGCTGATTTATATTTTTTACTGTGTCTTTATCTATTCCACATCCCAACCATGAGATAACTGACCATTTTTTTCTCATCAGGTACTTCTGACTTGGTAATAAATTTCTTGAAGTCCCTGATAGTTACTTTTCTTTCCCACTCCAAGCCTATGCAATTCTCTTCAATATTCAGTGAAATCCATAGCCTACCCTCAAAAGGTTGTGTCTGTGCATATTGGGACAGAATTTGGCAACAAAAGTTTAAGTTTTTCTATGTGGAATTTTGCAAAAACTTAAAAATAGAAATATAAAAAGAAGTGAAGGTGTTTCCCAATCCACATCTCTCACTGGAGCAGAGTTATTATCTTAGTGATGCAGGTTTTTGCTCATATCCACTATTCCAAAAGCTCCAGATTAGTATTTCTCAGAGAATTAGAACCTGTGAAGCCAGTGAGTGTTTTTCTGGGGCTCTCAGGGTTCTGACTTTGAGCATTCACCTACCTGCAAACCTGAGCTTGGTTGTTTTTCAAATATTTGGAAGGTAAGTGGAACAATATGCATTTGGGTATATACCTGCATATAATCATTCAGTAATTTTGCAACATCACAGAGCTGGATCAAGAGCTCCAGTACCTTGTTCTGGCTTCTAACAACAGCTTGCTGTGGGATACTGAAAACACAAAAGGTTGCTACACCAACACAAAGATCTGGAATTAAAAGATTCTATAAAAGGGCATAGAAGATTAGTTAGTACTCTGTTATCCTAAGTGATACCAGGCTTAGTGCAGGGAATTAATTTAGTACAAAACACGAGCCTGAATGTCCTCAGTAAACAAGAGGACATTCCTTGAAGAGGGACAAATTAGTCTTGAAATTCATCTGCAGGTGAAGTTGTTTGGTTTTCCTTATTTTTATTTATTACTGCATTAGATAAATTCTTTATTCAAATCAACATAACATTCATGGTTTTGCTTTTTCCTCTAAAACAAACAAACAAGTCGTGTCTTGCCTGAGTTGTTTAGGAAGTTGAATTTTATGTCATAGTTATGAGCACAATACCAGCTTCAACATTTTTAAGTCCTGGATGCCATTTTATATAACCAAGCACCAGTTAGAGCAAGTGCTCAAGGTCAAGAGGATAGATAAATAAACCTTAACAGTGTGTTGGAAAATGTTATAAAATCAACAGCATGAACCTCAGGCTGCTGTTTCTTACTCTATGTCTGGTGACTGCACCTGAAGGCAAACCTTTGTTTTTATGCTCTGTGCCCTGGGAAAGAAATTTTGCAATATTTTTTATATTATTTTACCTGCAGATGTACTTTGCTGAGGTCACATAGTAACTTTTTCATCAAGACTTTTCACGGGAGTTTGTATTCCTCTTTGTACAACGTCAACAGCTCCACAGCTGTTCGCTCACAGTCAAGCGCTAAGCTTCTCAAATAAAAGATTTCATGTTTTGTTCAATTTATTTCTCTACTTTTACAATTTATCTATTTAAAATTTCCAGTATTGAAACAAGAAATATATTGAAACAAACAGAAAAATTAAAACTGGCCTAAGGATACAGTCACAGCAACATCTGTAGGTACAGCCTACAAGGGAACTGTCTAGTCTCCAGACAAGAGAAACACAACTTGCCATGGCATGCATATACACTGATGTGTCTTCCTATCCAGTTTTTAGTAAATATTTTTAACAAATCATCCCACTGAAGAAGAATACAGATTCATTTAAAACAATGCACAGTGCTTGTTTCTGGTTGTAACATGTATATAATATTTTAAAAGAATTATCATAAATTAATAGGTTTTGCAAAGCCATGATGACATTTTTTTACATTATCTGATGATAAATTAGTAGGCTGTTTGCAATTATTGCATTTCGCATGGTGTTCGGTAATTTCTGTAGAATTCATTTAACAGACTCGTTAAAACTCAGACTTTGTTAATAAAAAGTTTTAATCTGAAAATAGAAGTGTAATGGATTTTGATGTAGTGTTGCACCTGCAGTAATGTCAAACAATGTGGGAATGTTCAGAAACCTGGATGAAGTTGTTCTTATCTCCCACTACCCGTAGTTTATATTTAGAAACAAAAAATCATGATCGTGGTTGTAATTCTGAACTATGCTCTGCATGTCTGAACATGTATTCAAAGCTCAAGTTTACCTAAAAGAAGAAGTCAGCCTCAGGTCAAACATTCCCCTTGCGGGGAACTGGAAACACCAAGAACTTTGAACTCTGTGAGTTTGAGTTTCTGCTGCATTGCTTGGTGTGCTACCTCCATGGCAGGAGAGAAGGCCATGATGACAGGAGGGTTTCACTGGTCTGGAGCAGAGAGGAGAGGCAAAGAAGCAGGTTTGGAAGTCTTTTGTGCCTGAGTCCAGCTTTAAGATGTCCAAGTGAGAAGGGTAGATGAATAGGGAAAAGAATTGTCCCTATTTTAATCACAGTCCCTCCTGAGCTAGAGGTCCCTGTGGCCTTGATCATGCTCCTAGCCTATCCTTCTTCTGACCCACATGTCATTTTCCTCAGTTCCCTGTACTGCAGTGACCCACTAAGAGTTCAGATTACCTATGTTCACTCTACAACTCCTTCCTTTGTCCTCATCACCCCCTTTCCTTCCAGCTTTCCTCCAATCCCAAATCCCTTTGCACCACTCCTGCTTCAAATACCCCACTTCCCATTTTCTCAAATGTCCCAAAAGTCAACCACGGTGCCCTCTGCTTCTCCATTTCAAGAGCATCTCCTCATTAAACCCTCTCCTGTTTCAAAATCTTAGTCCTGATCCCGCAAGCCACCCTGGAGCCTCTTACCACCATCTTCTCATTCCTCCCTTCACCCCCAATCCTCTATCCTGTCCTCAAATTCTCCTCCAGCTCACCCTCACCCCATACACACACTCCCCCTTATCTGCAACTCCTTTCCCACCTTGCCTCAGATCACCAAATCTGTTGTGGTTTTTTAGTTCTGCCTGCTCAGCTTTGGTGATATTCCATCCTCTTTCCCTGGACGTGGGTGATCAGCTAAAGTCTTCCCCTTGCAAGATAAAGTCTTCCCCTTGCTGTACATGACATTTGTAAATTCTTCTGCTGGCATTACTCAAATATTCATTTTAAAACAACAAACAATATTTCCTCACATGCCAAAGAAAACGGGAATTTTAACATCTTAAGCCTTCCCTAGAGATGGCAGGATTCCCTTGGTTTGTGTATTACTCCACAGAATTGCATGTTATGCCAGTATGAGGGAGAGATGTCTCCTCTGGTTTTTTCCACTAACTTTACAGTGAGGAGCTCTTTGTGCACAGACTACTACAAGCCTCCTTGTTCCCTGGCTGTGTTCGTCATTCATTTCTGAATCCACCAGGTACGACAGTTTTGTACAGGGTGGGAGAAAAAGAGTAATGGCATTTGCCAAGACTCCTGTGGCAAATAGCAGGCTTGAAAGTAGGAAGCATGACAGGTTAAGGCTAGTTGGGTCTCCCTCAACTTTGGTCTGTCTTCAGGAACCCATTTCTTCCTACCAGTCAAAAGTTTCTGATCCTTGTTTGCTCACCTCTCCATTTAGTCTCTGGTTTCTCTCTGCCACCAAGATCTGCGTGTGGGCTGCTTCTTGTGAAGGACAAATGCTCAGTTGAGCAGCCAACCCTCTGCAATCAGGGCACTGCTCCTCTGCCTGACCGAGACTCAGAAACAGCTGGGGGCCTTCTACCCTTGGTGTTTGTCTCTTCTTGCCCCAGGTTCATCTCCTATCACACAGTGCCATGCTGGGCTGCCAAGTATTCCACTGAGGTAACCCTTGGCATTTCCAGCCCCAGGGCCTCAGCACTGACGCAATTTCCAAAATTATTTTTTAAAAAGCCACAAATATTTTGAATTCCTAGCAACTGAGAAACCCCAAAAGCAAGAAAGCAGCATTCTTCTGCCAGGAAGGGAAGAGGAAGGACTGCAATGGGGAGCAGAATGGTGGATTAAACACTGCTTCGCCTTTCTATTCCCTCTTCTTTCAAAAGTTGCTGGAATGCAAGGTCAGGGAAGAGGGGAGAAAGAAAGAGACAGAAACTGAGGTGGGGGAAACAAATTTTGGAATCCTTTCTCCAGGAGTAGAGTGGAAAAGATGACATAAAACAATGGTAGTAACTTTCTCTCTCCCTTTTCTAGCTTCTGACCTCCATAAAAGCTGTATATTAATACAGGTGAGAGATGGATGCTGTTATTTTCCCACTTCTTCCTTCATTAAAAATAAATGAACAGAGACATAGTTAATGGTTAATGCTGCTGAGTTCATGGAACAAACAGTTCTCTTTTCCCATCTCGCCTGTAGTTTAATAATGAACTTAGACTGCCTTCAGGCTACAAAGGGCAAGAAAGCAGGAAATACATATACCCAGAAATGCAGCCAGAATTTGATGTCTCTGAGCTAAAATTAAATAATAAAATTGAAGTAGAGAATAAAAGCAATATGCAAACCATGGAGCTTAGAGTCAAGTGGAGAAAAAGCAAACAATGAGCTCTGAGGTAGCTGAACAACTAGCAACATTCAAATTCAAATTCAGCAGTAATGGTAGAAAGCTGTTTCTGTGAAGGTTGTTAGTAAATGATCTTCAAAGTAGACACAGATTAAAAAAATAAGTGAACAAACTGTGGCTGCTATAAGTGTGCTCTTTAGGTTTACCAGCACTGAACAAGCAAGGTAGGAGGAGAAAAATCAAGACCCCATTGTCTGGAGTCTGAAGAGTGACCGAGAAACCCAGAAACCCTGTAGCAATGCAGAGAAGCCAGAGAATGGGATGCATGTCCACATTTCTCCAAAACACATGGGAAACTTCAGAATTGCCTTGAAGTATATGATGCTCTGAAACACAGGACAGCAAAGATCAGTATTTGTCTGTCAGGGAGGTGAAAGCAAAGCTGAAGGACCACATTGGACAAGGATACTCATACAAATCTGACACTCAACAGTGCCACAAGTAATCACTGGACAGCTTCACAGACACAGGCAGCAGGCTTCAACTCCCGATGCTGCAGGAAGAAGAGGGCTTTCTGTCTTCGTTATTCCCTGGTGGAAGAGGACAGCACATACAGATGCCTGCCAGAAGGGGAAGAAGGATTTGGAGCTTTAGCACAAATGAAAACTAGACCCCAAAATGTTTCCTTTAAGTGTGACACGCATTTTTTGTGCAGCTCAAAGTGAATCAGAACTTCTAATCTCAGCATCATAGCAAAAGACATGAAATCAAGGAATTGATCCAAAGTTCACTAAGCATTGTGAATCAGGCCTGCCTTTGGATACGATAAAATACAGATGACTCTTGTATTTGTAAGAAATAGGAGGCATACACAAACTAACTGACTTCACAGAATATATACGGTCACAATTATTTGAAGAAGCCATAAAGCATGATGAATGGCATAGGGATGCTCAAAATTATTATGAATGCAAAATTCATAATTACAAATACCTGATAACACATGCAAATCTAGTTTTCAAAAGTCAGATAGGTGGGTAGTCAGGCCAATTTCTAGGAGAAACTCCAAGGAATGTCTCCCATAGTTTAATACTAAAAGAATAGGGCACTCCAACATCAGACACATCAAGAGATGTGCAGGATGTAGGTTCTGAAGACACAGCACATACATACTGCAGAATTTGAAAATATCTAGCTGATGCAGATTAAAAAGATACTGTAATTTTAACCAGTCTGTAGAACTCAGAGAGTTTTTTCCTGATTGGTGCCTTTCCCTGCGTCATCTAGTGAAATCACCTGGTTAATTGGCCTGTGAGTTTTCTAAAAAATTCAGGGCTAGGTGAACACTATGGGAAGTGAAAGGGGAAAAAGACAGGCAACCAACTGCCCCATAAACCTAAAAGAAAAAGAAATCCAGACAACTGCTTTACAGTTTTATCTCTTTAAACCATAAAGATGATAATTAATTTAGATATTAGCATCCAGATTACAGGCAGTGATAGTTACACATGTATCCAAAAATCTAGCTATCTTGGTGCAAAAGGAATCCTTGAGAAAGGAAAAAGAGTAACTTGTGGAACAGCACTTCATGAACTTTGATATGTTGATTTACATGTAAAACTAAGACTGAAGAGGGGAAGTAAAAAAGCCTTTAGTGATGTTGGAAGATTATCCCTTGTTATTAGAATAACCATGGACTTTCAAACAGAAGCCAGAGTGGATTATTCAAGCCCAAATGGACGTCCATATTCTAGGAAAGAAGAACCCAGATACTATTGTGAAACAAGATGGAGACAATATATACTCTTTTCTTTGGTTTTGGAACCTTTAGCACAGGCAATCAGATTACAAGTGGAATGAATTAATTTTGGAAAAAAAGAAAAGCATATCAGTGTATTAATGCATGGTCCAAGGACAGAACATAATTAATCAAATGATGCACTTTTTATGTTACTAATTGAAATGCCCTATTAAACAAAATAAATAATTAGTCTTTTCCATAGATGACTAGTGAGATTCTCACAAGAACTACTGTGATTTGCCTATATTTCGATTCATTTTTTTCTTTGCTAGAATACCAAGCGTCTTCTCTATGAACGATCTGACCACTAGTTGGCATTGTTACTTCACTCAAATAAATAGCCTTTAAACGAGGTGTTCCGCTACAAATCCCGACCTCTACATTTTTGAGCCCTAAGTTTCATTTTGCCACATCTGGAAATAGGGATGAGGGAAAAAGGGAGGAACAAGTAACGTGTGATTGGCAAATTTTTTCCCTCTCTCCATCCTATGTATCTATTTCAGCAATTTTTTTGTTCTACCTTGAATTCTGAAGGAGAGAATGAAGCAATATAAAGTTATTTGAGTGTGGGGAAAGAGCCAAGCCAAACCATAGCCATAGTCATGGTTTGTGGTACAGTCTAGGCTGTGAGTGTAGACCCAGTAGTATGGAAGCTTAAATAACAGAAACACAGCCGTTGAATGCGAATATGAAATACAAGAACTTTATACCCCCATAGGTTGCTCCTTCTGTTGCACCAGCGCTGTTAGTGGTGCCTTATGCTCTGTTCTATCTGCTGTGAGCTGCTGGTAATAAAGCAAGGGACAGCTTCTCTCTCTCTGCTTTGTGGGAAGATTCTGTCGTGGATAGAATAATGGGAAGGGTGTTTTTCTCATCTTCCCAGAAAAAGCAGGGTGATACCTTTGTGAGTTGAAGTTCAAAGAGACCTTTAGGGCAGAGTCTGCCCCTAGTCCGTTCACCCTAAGGCTGCTTAATCACACACAGGGTGGGATGTGGGATTCCTCCTGGCTGTGCTTCCTGTGGCTCTGTCGTGCAAGACAGGGGAGCACCTCTGAGGTTCAGCAAAACAACTTGGTTTCGGAGGTCCCTGCAGACAGGCAAGTGGAAAAGAGAACAGGTTGTCTCTCTCTGCCCTGTCAGTGGGAGAAGAAGAGGGGATTTTCACCTTTTGGAGTCTAACTGATATTGAAACAGTTAATGGTTTGCTTTAGCTGTAAATGAAACTTCCGTTCCAATAAACCTAACCTTTCAGTTTCACAGAAGCAAGCTTTCAAAAATACCCTCTTCTCAAAGGAAAATGAATACAACCTGAAAGAAATGCTTTAGAACAATAAAGAAAGATGTAATCTCTGTAATACTGCAAATCCCAGCTCATATACAAACCCACAGACTGACACTGCTAGCACATTAACTACAGTGAGTCACAGTAAGGTTCTCAAATTAAATCCTCATCTACACTACTGACACACTTTAAAGCCTTAAGTATGCCTCATCAGCACGCCTGAGCTCTAAAATACAGGTAATACTTACCCAGAATTAGAGAGAATAATTCATTAGCAGCTGCAGAGTGCTAGGTAAATGTTTACAACAATTAACAACCAAGTAGGATGTTTTTGTCACCAAAACAAAAAGAAATAGAAAATGCAAGCGGCACCAATATGAATGGTGGAAAATGAAAGCAAAAATTTCCTTCCATTCTAATGCTTGAAAGCCAAAGCAACAGCAAAAAGCAGTCAATCAACCAGACTGTGTTTTTGAGTAACTTTAGTAGCTTGACATCAGCTCTTTCAGAAGACACAGTAGGACTGATATATATGAAAATTTAAACAGATTTTGCAATTGCTTTACATAGAGGACTTTCTAAAGTCTCATGATAGAAAGCAGCTAATCCCACAATATCCAAGATATTCCTTGTTGATCTAGATTTAATTAAATTAAACCACTCACATGATTAGGCTATGCCACAAGGCAATCCATGGATGATCACAGAAGCTATAGCAAACCATTCCCAAATTTTCTGCTCTCGAATATCTTAGCAACTGTTTTCTTTTGAAGAAGCTCTACATTAAAAATTCTCAGTGAGTTGGAGGGAGCAGATGTAATGCTGCTTCAGACAGCCATGTATGCAGTCTAATCTCCCTTCTCTTAGTGAGAAGCAACTGAACTATGCGTGATGGCTCCTAGTTTACAACACAGACTGGAGTCTGATATTCAATTGTACTCACTATCAAAATCTTCATAAATGCTGTCCACTTTATTTAGCATTAAAAGCTTCCATCCTTTGAAGATAAACAGGTTAACAAGCTTTAAAATCATTAATGAAGTAAGGCTTGAGGAATATATTTCTGAGCAGCATAAACATTGGCTCAGCTAACATCTCATGCCATCAACGAAGAAAGATCACTAGCAAACCCAGGCCAAGATGCTGTGGGAAATAAGTGGAAGGCAATAACAGCTGGAAATATTTGGCACATACAATAAAGTTTTGAAACTCTTTGGATACTGGGTTTCCCAGCTCTTTTTTTCTTTTTAACCACAAAATATTTCATTAGCACTTGTGTGAGTAACAAAGTCAGCAGCACCCAGGTGTGGTATGACACTGTTACCTGCCACGAGATGACACAAAATCCCTCTCCATCCTTCCTCTCCCCCTCCAATTATCTATTTGCAGAATGCATGTAACAGCACATCTTCAGAGCTAATGTTATATGATCTGGGTAGGAATGCATATGTATACATTACAATTGGAAATCCAGCCTTCTTAGGGTACTTTGCTAACTAAATGGCTTTATACAGTAGTGCTGTACATCTGTCCAGCTTTGCATTTCCTAATGGTTTCCAAACATGACAGGCAGTTTTAGCCACATTTGAGGCATGGATTGATTGAGGAGGTCCCAAATTCCCACAGTGCTTTAGGAGATTTGCACGATGACAGAAGATACTAGCAAATTTCCCTGTGGAGGGAAAGGTTGCAGCAGGGAATCTGCAGCTCCCTGCTGAGTCGGGTCAGGGAAGACACTACTCCGAAGGAGGCATTGCACACGCCACCTTCTGCCCATGTGGAGGCTTAGAGGAAGATGAGAGTGAATATGTAGGGAGCAGAAAGGCAGGAAACAGTGAAAGGGAAAAAACCTACTGGTGGAGGCCTCAGAAAAGATGCAACTGTTAATTCTGGAGAGGTTTTTAAAATTTATTATATTCATTTATTTTCGCTGGCAGAAAGTTGGGATGTAGGATGCAAGATGTGGGGGAACTAGATTTCTACAGCTCAGAAGAAAAACAGTTTCTTTCTACTGCAATGCTTCCTGACTATTTAGACATGTTACTCAATTAGTTGAAAACCTGCTTATCCACTGGTCAGTGTGATGGGGGATGAGAAAAGTAAGGTGAGAAATAGTTGTGTACTGCAGTACAGGAGTCCCAGTCACTGCATGGACTTGGCTGTGCTCACTCCACAGATGTAAACAGAAAAGATTATTCCTGTCCTAAAAAAAATAAAAAAACATAAATATTTTTCCCGTCTGCCCTAAAACAGTGAAACCCAAACTAAACATAAACCAACCACCCTCTTTAATGGTGATTATAGCCTTGCTGGATTCTGTGCACAATAACAATGATTTGAGTTTATTAAAGGTCGCAAGGAAAAGTACAGCAACAAGACCTTGCAGCTGGTAGTGTGTTTTTATTCCTCAGCTTAAAGCATACACAGTAGCTGGCTCCACAGTAAGTGCTTTTAAACAGTAATCTACAGAATAAAAAAAGAAATTAACTATGCACTATTGAGAAAAATAAACTGATATATAAAGGTATGACTGCTGCTCTCTAAATTTCATAGCTATTCACCTGTGCAAAAGCCATGACAGAAAAAATTACATAGCACTCCTTGGCTGTGCAACTTATGGAGAAAGATCTCTCCTGCTGTCATTTCTGTTACATACAGAGCTCTGCCCCAACACGATGGCACAAGGAATATTTAAGGAATCCAAAGAGTGCTTCTCTCCCATATCTTTTTTTTATGCAGCAGAAAGGAAGAATAACAGAATTAAAATAAATTTAGATTCAATAAGTACAGCATGACAATACTCAGTTGTACTCCAGGCCTTTGAGTAAGCAGCAACATGTCTTGTGAAATGTTCAAAACAAAAAGATAAGTAGCCTTTAAAGACACAAACTGTTTGCGTAAACAGAGGTTGGGGGGACACTACTCAATTACCAACACCTTTTAATGGGAAAAGAAATCAGCAGCTCTCCCTTCAGCAGGAATGAAGATCCTGCAGTAAGGCTTCCTGCACTCCCAGGAAATCACACAACAGATGTCCACGTGCCCACTTTCCACACAGTATCTGCCTATTGATAACCAAATAAGGACCTAAGAAACGTCAGACAAAATAGCTATAGACAGAAGGCAGCAAAAGAGAGAGACTGAAGGCACTGCTGCTGTGCTAGATCCCTGCAATACGCAAGAAAACTGCTAAACAAAGTTTGTTAAATAGTTTAGGGGGACAAATCTCTGCTGATCCCTACAAGAAAGGGGAAGAAGTCTTAGCACAGGATTAACAAAAAATAAATACAGTGCAAGCAGTGATCTGGTTTCCTTTTGAACCTAGCAGATAGACGTGGATTCTTATCTTCAGAAATTCTCCAAATTAGTTACACAATCCCTTACATTGGTCTTATCGTGTTCAATCTCCCAACAATTTAAACTCCTCAGTCCTTCCAGTCTTGTTTGAAGCATCTTACTATGAGTGTTCGGGAACCTTCCAGGTTCTGGCCTAAATTAGCTAGATGATAAACACTTGATCTGGGAGTAATATTATACTTTTATAGAAGATTTTTGCCTCCCTGATACAAAATCCATTTACAAATAGTTGTCCTATCCCCTTATAAGCATCTGCCAACCAGGATAAAGAAATCAAGGTATTTTTGTCTCTTTGTAAGGAATAACAGGGAAAAGTTTAATCCATCTCATTCTTCTAACCAAACTACTAATTCTCATCAGTACCTGTCTGAATTCACATTAAGCTTTGTTAAAGCTAGGTTATCTCAGCCATACATAAAACTTTATCACTGTCAGATACAATGGCTTGGATAGCTCTACAAAACTACCTAGCTTAGCGCACCCTAAAAGTACATTATGCATTTTACTTCTGCTTCACACTGGTTGCTCGTAGACACTCACAAATTTGATTAACCATCATATTCTTCTCTTTTTTTCTTCTACACTTGTATTTGATTTGAAGCAAGACAGTTCACTTCAGAGATGGTTGCTGTGCTGCTTCTGCCCCACCACAGGGCTTGCGGCATACAAGTTGTATTCTGTGCCACTCTCTTAAGTCAAATGGGGGATTAGCACACTAGACAAAGGGATTATTGCAAAAGATCTCGGTGTTGCAGAAATATAATACTCCTCTGCAATCAGGAATTAACTTTCTCAATATTCCTATAGTAACAGATACTTGCAGTTACATGTAAATTGAGAAGGAAAAATTCACATGGTTTTGCATGCAAAATAGCCGACAAGGAACAATTTTTGTTATACAGCTAAGTGAAACCCACCCCTGGAGTACTGCTTCCAGTTCTGGAGCTCTTGGCATAAAAAAGATGGGTCCTGAATCCAGAGCAGGGTCATGGAGATGATCAGGGATGGAGCACCTGAAGAGCGGGAGAACCAGTAACACTGAATGTCATAGGAATTTACAGAAATGTGAGGGCAAAACTCTATGGACATTTTCAGAAAAGAAGTATACAACTACCAAATGCAACACATTGTAGTGAAAAATTGCCTTTCAGTTGCACTGCCCTTTTGTGGCTGCCAAATGCCACCAGAAGGCTCACAGTCATGACTAACACTACAGATGTAAGAGCAAGAATAATTGCACAATATTTTAAATCCTACTATACCTGAGATTGAAGTGACATGTTTCCTGTAAAATCAGTTTGATTAGTCAATTACCTTCAAACACATGGACACACTCACAATGGTCTCAGGGAAAAGTACAAGTTTTTGGCCTTCAGGCCTTCATATCAAAGAATTATTAAACAATAATAATTTACAGTTGAGAAGAGCCAGAGTTGCGATTTTAGCTTCTTCTTAAATTTGAATGATGGTCTACTTCTGGATCACATGGCATCACAGGGGAAAGAAGTAAAATATTATTTAAAACCATTGCTTTTGAGTGAATTCAGACACACAAGCTCTTTGTGACTTGCAGACAAGTGACTGTGATTAGTACTTTGCTATAGCTTTGTCACAAGTTGGTTTGGTTGTGGCACAGACTGTAACACTACCAATCTAGGAACTTTAGAAAGCAGGATGTCTTCTTGGACACCTGGCTCATGAGAGGAGTGTTCTACAAATGGATCCTACTACCTGCCCTGTTAATTAGCTGAAGAGAGGGCTTTTATGCTACCCTGCCCTTACACAAACTTTGTACCAACTACTAATTTCCTCTCTTTCTGACATTTGCATTTATTTACAAATTACACAAGCGAAGTACCTCTGAGCATTCAAGGAGGTACTTCCTTTGCTCATGGTTCCAAGCCTCCTTCCAGCTGAGCCCTGAGAGCTCCTTCTCTCTCTTGGCTTCACGCTTCAAATAAATCTGCGTGATGGTTCTGCAAGCTTTCCTTGGCTGCTGCTCTCCCAGACCCACACTTCCATAGGAAGATCATCACCATCTTTGGGTTTATTCAGCTCCTCATAAACTCTACACAGCTCACAATGTCACTGAGATTTCAAGATCTACTCTTTGAACAGCAATGATTGTTATTTCATCCATACCAGAAGAGAGCTGAATATCTTTCTTACACTTCTTGTGAAAGTTTCACCTAACTCTTCTACCACTGCTTTTCCCACACACTCTGTACATGCCCTCCTCCAGGGCACAGATAATTTCTGATGACTGACCATAAAACAAGGCAGAGGACCATCTCTTTTGCATCTTTTCTCACTGCTATGGTTATTTTCTGCACAGGAGTTAAAGGGACAATCATGGTCATGGGCCTGAATCTAGAGCCAAGGCAAGCTCTGTGTTCCCTTTCCTTTGAAAAGGGGATATCTGGCCATGCACCAGGCACCAGAACTACTGAGAGCAATGGAGTTAGGCAGAGCTGAATTAATCCTCTCCCAGGCCCTCCACCCCCTCACTAAAAACCTTGGGAAAGCTCAAACCCAAGCTTGATCTTTAGGTACAATATGCGTCAAGGCCACAAAGTGCAAGCTTGCAACCAAAGGTGCTTTGAATACACAACAGATTTCCCAGATGGGAATTTCTTCCATTATTATTTTTAATTTTCCATTTCCTAACATTCAAATACCAAAGAATACATCCAAGCATACTCAGCTTTGAAGAAAGCAGTTAAGCAAGGACTGAACTAGGAAAGAACACATTCTACAACACGGCCATTACATTAACTCCTCTGAGAGCTGGTCTTTTGAATCCAAACATAGTTTGTTTTTTTAAAGTCACTAGCGATTACCAGAGGAAGAAAATAATTGTTGGGAAAAGCTTGGTTAATTCACTGACCAACATAACGTTTAACTCCTTTCCAAGCTTTCTGCGGCATGATGCATTGCAAGATGATGGCATGCAGTACTCTGAGGGTCAGCTTCAAGGGCCAGGAAAAAACCAGTCACCCAGAACTTAAGTTCAAGTGAAAAGCACAGTTAGTTTTTGGAATAGAATGACTGGTGGGCACAGAGCATTAGGTTTGAACTCTGGCAATATAAAAAGACTTACTTTTATGTATAAACTAATTGTATCTACAAGTTTAACATCTCTTCAGGATGTTCTGTGGGCTTCAGGATCAAAAAACCCCAGGTTTTTAGAGCAAAATTTAAAAAAAAAAAATCTATTCAAGAGACCCTAAAAATATGCAGATAAAACCCTCGACAATCACAGCATCTTGGTTTCTTACTTTCATTACTACTGAATACCATGTAGGAAAAATTGGAAAATAGAAAAGCTTTCTTTAGGATCCTTCTAGACTAAGCCAGAATCTTCTTCTTTTAGGCCAAAGTTGCTGCAGCTGAAAGCTTTTCACAATCTGCAGTTAGATCAGAAAGGTATAGGAAAGGGGCAATGGTAAATATGGTTTGGGCCTAAATGTAATTTGAGGTTTTGCCAGTGAAAGCTGGTGTTTTCTGAAAGAAAAACACATCAGCATCACCCACTTCAGCTATAATCCTTCTTCACTAGAGAGTGAGGTATAAGTAATGAGACTAAATTTATGTGCTGGCAGCACTGTCAATGTCCAGGAGAAGAGGCCATGCTCTTCTAAACCCACAAATACATAAAGAAGCCCCATAACCTTTGACAGATGCAAAAGATGTTACATGGAAATAGAAATTTGGCTGTTTGTCTGAACATATCACCACAGTAAAATGTGCTTATAAGCAGAAAACTTGATCTGTAGTCAGAAGATGTTATAATCTTTTCAGTAACTGGATGCTTCTGTAATTCCAGTGCTGTATTTAATCGGATTTACTGACTGTGTTTTACAAAATGGTCATAGAGAGCCAAAAGGGGTTCTTATGCACCCTCTGTGCCGCTGCCAGTAGAACAGCGATTGCCACTTCATTAGGTATTACAAAATACGTTGATGGGAAGAAGCCCTCTTGCTCCACATGAAAGAAAGGAAGGAAAACACAGGTGAATTTGCCCTGAAATAGTATAAGGAAGGAAAAAGCATTTCCTCTTCTTTTCAGAGTGTTTCTAGTTGTTGTATTTTTATTACAGTGCAGTTTGTTTTAAATATCAGAAAATACCATTCCCAGGGTGAAGTGAAACTGAAATCCTGAAAAGTTCCTCTGATCTTGGCCCATCAGTGAAAGCAGTTTGAAATGTCTGCTTCTACTAAATGTTTTGTTTGGGTAATTTCCACTAGGGATTAAGTCTTAATGCTTTATTTCCATTAGAATGTCCTTCGAACAGGATTTTGTAAAAGCTTAGATTAAATGAGAAAACACTTAGGTCAGAACTTGTTCATAGCAGTGTTTCTTCAGGACTTTATTAGCCTGGGATTGAATGAACTGTATTGTATCAGCTGACAATCAGTAAATAAAAGGCTAGGTAATTACATTTCTTTCAGTTCAGTGACTGTATCACAGCAATTCCAGCAAGGGAGCTTTGTAAGCAAGAATGTGAAGCCATTCACTGAGAAACAGCCAGAAAAGGGCACATTTGCTTGCTGATACTTATACAGCCTTGCATACACCGCACCTCAGAATACAGTCAGCTGAAAATAAATGTAGCAGATTTTGTAGTCTCTGGCCCAAGTTTTGTTCACATTTAGACAGGCCTGTACCCAGGTCACATCTATAGTTTCACTGAATTTAGAAACAAAACTAAACTTTAAGCTGGATCAACAAAAGCACTGTCTGGGTCTCTGAATCCAGAACAGAATCAAAAGGCATTTAAAAAGCATTCTTTCAGAAGAAAATTCTCCTTCTTCAGCAATTCATTTTATTGATTAATAAATAAAAAAAAAAGAAACTGACAGTCAAAAAGTGTGAGAGAACATCACCCTCCTTATCCCACATACTTTAAGTCTTAATGAGGTATGAGGGATTGGTATAAATCCTGGAATATGAAGTGTATTACCTCTCCAAACTTTTGTTCATATTATTTATTATGCCTCTTCTGGTATTGCTTTTTCTTTTCACAGTGGGCTGTAAAGAAGTGAAGTACACAAATATTCCTGTGGTCACAGCACGCCTTAAAAAAGCCCTTATACAGAGCATTTCCCTACAGGATGTTCCTGTCGTTTTTCAGCATATGAGTGTGACAGAAAACCAAAGCAGCAATCCCTAAAAGAGAGGATAGTGTTGGAAGAAATATGTTGCCAGAGCACATGTGCTTTCTGACAGCAGTGAAGATGTTAATCATGACAGCACCAGAGCATATGACTCCATGGTTACAGCCCTGAAAATTTGTCCCAATAAAAACATCTCTATATTTCTTCTTACATTTTTAGTAGGAAAAAAAAGCTCCTTTCCTGATTTGTAGTAAATTACAGCTCCAGGCAAAAACTTCATCAGAAGAGAAACATTTCTGACCATCCTCTTTTATCTTACACAAGATACAATCAGTTTCTGTTGCAGAAAGTCTCCAGCACATTCAGTTATAATTTCGTCCAAGGTTAACTAATATCCCTCACCCCTCCCCACTACAAAACCTGGGCTTACTCTGGAGCTGCAGCGTTGCCCTGGAACATGCTGGTGATTTTCCACTATCTGTACAACACATCATCTCTGATGTTTCTCAAGCGTCTTGGCTACAGGGATCAGGATTTTCTAACGAATCCATTTGTCCATGATGCACCACACTTAAAGCTCTGCCCCCCTCAGAGAAAGTCACGTCTGAAAACAAATTCTACCTGTTTGTTTAATTTGTTTCAAGAAAACTAGTTACTAATAAGTTTCTAAAATAGCACCCCTTTCCTCACAAGTATTGCTTTTCTTTCTTATTCATCAGAAGTCTTTTCAAAAATCACTGCTCTTTGCTTTTGGTTACATGTAGGGGGCAAAATGAAAATATTTTATAGAACACGGTAAAACAAATGAGGGGCAACTGTTGTTAAGCAGAGACTCTCACTGTATAGCTTCCTCCTCCCCACGCCTGCCTTTCTCTTCCCCCACCAGCCTTTAGCAGCCTCCAGAAATGCAGCTTACTCTTAAGAAAGCAAACCAAGCCCACCCCATTTCAGCTCTTTTTTCCCATCCCGTGCTTACACCATTAGCCCTTTCCAGTGCCACTTTCCTCTCTCCTCCAGCACAGCTTCTCAGCTGGACCGTGAAATGTTACCACCTGCACCCTGTCTTGCCATCTTCCTGATCCTAGGCAAAGGTGGAAGAAGTTGACTGAAAACAAGTGTCAGCCTAAATACTGTCCTAATAGCATGACTTGCAGGTACACAAATGACCTTGGTTATTGTTGCCTTCTATCTCTGCTCTTTACATTAATTCTAAGCACCTGAAAAGCAGCATCCAGCAGCTCCTAAGGGAGCTGCCTATGCAGTGCACTGACACCATCGGCTGAACTCTGTTCAGAGACATACCAGCCTGGGTTTCCTAGTAATCTCTCCACCTTCCAAAAACCAACATGTGGCATCTACTCTGGACAAGGGCAAGAGTTTTACATAAAGCATATTTCAATTCCAAATACATTCCATTTCCTGCTTTATTTATCTTCATCAGGCACCATCAGGTTCAGAGGGAGACTTCTTGCTGCAAATCCCATTCAGGGAAAGTGTAACACTTTCCCTGAAGCAGAGCTCAGAAGTTCTGTTGGAATTTGTCTAGCAAGTGTCTTTCCTCATCCTTGCAGAAGTCTTGTATCCTCCCATCCTTTTTTCCCCCCCTGAAGTTCCCTAGTTTGCCTCAAACTTCGTTGGTTTGTTTGAACACCTGGATGTGTCTTCTCTAACCAGCTGGTAAGGCCCCCTGGAGCTAGTGAGGAAGATATCTGACCAGCATCCTCACATGTGTTTTTTTCAAATTCGACCGAGGGACTCACAGAACCTGAGCTTATCAGGAGATGTACACATTCAAAATCATTTTAACTGTTCTGAGTTCAGAGCCACAATCTTAAGACATAGTTTATTTGTTTATTAAACAGCATTATGATGTCCTGGGAAACTTTTTAAGTTGCTTATATCCTATGAAGTGACATCACTGAAATTAAACAGTGGGTCACAGTGTCACAGCTGGAAACCTTGAATCCACCATAACAGGATCTTCAAGTTTCCAACTCAAAAGCTCTGGAGTGCTCAAGAATTTTTTTTCCCCCTAAGGGTATTAGCTCAGGATTCTGCTTTCCATGGATCATTGAATAGGACTTGGTACTAAGCTATTGATAGGGTATCTCTGGAAACTCTAGCTGTGAGAACACTGTGTATAGAAAAGCACAGTGTCAGAAGCTGTGGTTCAGTCCTGTCCAGCCCTGAAGGCAGGGTTACACTGCTGTATTGCCATGCCATGAGGTCCCTACAAGCTTCAGAATGGTATGAAATACAGGTAAATGTAAACAGTCTAAGTTTGATGACAGATAAACACAGGCTTATTTGAGGGAATAGGTGTATGATACAGACATTGACTGTGCCTGACAGAGCAGGAGCCAAACAAGACAAGACAAACTATGTGAAGAAAATGTTCATCAAGGCAGGGGATGCATCCATACACACAAATGAATAGAGGAAGTCTCTTATAAAGAAATATCTTATATTCAGTTTTTTCCTGTTCGAACAACAGAATTCAATGTTCTTGTATCTCTATGAGGTTACAGACAACAGAAATGGTAGGAGAATAATGCTGATGTAATTTGCATAGACCTAAGGACTCAAGCCTTCAGATTTATCTGACAGTGGGTAAACTTGAACAACAATGCAGACTATTTCTGCAAATGCTTCTGTATGAAGTCATCTGCAGGGAAGGAAGTTTAGACTGTCTAGCGTCAGTTGTCTAAATAGTTTCTTACCTAGTAAGATTGCTAATGGGGACCATATTTCTATTAATAGATTTACTACAAAACTAGCATCTAGCTCACATGGAAACCCAAATCCAGCAGGATTTTTATGGCCACTCTAGAAGGTACAAAATTCCATGTTTTCTCACCAACCACAAAATGGTTCAGCTTTTCCCCCAAGCCCTTTTAGTGACTACAGTTCACTTCTGAGATTACTATGTTCTTGAAACTCACTAAGATGCATCTGTAGAGGGGGAAAAAAATCAGTCACAAACTTTATAAAACAACAATATCAACAAAACAATTAGAAAAATCTTCCAAGGATAAACAGAACTTCCTGCCTGGTTTAATGGCCCAGCTAGGATTAATCAGCCCAATTAGAAAGATTATTAAACATTTTTAAACCACAAAAACTGCCTTAGAAATTTTGACGTGATCTGGAGGAAGGAAAGTTAAGTGGTGAGTATTCTTGCCCTCACATATAAAATACAAAGGATTATTTCTTAAAGATAAAACCCACAAGAATAATTATTTTAGTACCAATTCTAGTTACAATATCACCTAAGTCTGATAGAGTTGTCTATCCATTTGCTGAAGCCACTTAATTTTTTAGCCTTATAGGTTATGTCCCAGTGAAACAAAAAGGAGGAGACGGTGGAAATTAAAGGAGTTCCTTCAAAGAAGGAAAGAGGCATGAAGCAGCGAGGTGGCTCACCCAGGAAATTTTGAACAGAACAAAAGAATGAAGTCAGGTTATTACAACATTAGTGACTGAGACAGAAAATACTGATCTCTCCTCTCATCTGTCTGTATCTGAAACACTGGCACACAGACTTGCTATGGGCCAGCAGAAAATTTTGCCTATGAAAGACTCCAGAAGGAAAACCAGTTAAACTCTCCATTTCTCACTACATAAGGGTAAAATTAATAGACAAAGGTTAGTATGCTTCTGAAAAACAGGGAAGATTTCTCATTTTCTTCAAGAACTGCACAGAATTCTGCCCCTCTAAAAGCTATTAAGAGAATATGAAATAAAATCTCTTCCCAGCATTTCATGCTCTTTCATATAACACATTTAAAGAGAAACAAACAAGTTGTATGGGACAGTGATGAGCCTCTGAACAATCCTTCTTTTCATCAGGATCCAAACTGGGTTTCAAAAGCTGCTTGAGACTTGCCTAGCTATTTCTGTTGCACAGCAGTACAGTCATGGAAAGTTTTCCATGTACCATAGCAAGGCCACAGAGCAAACAGTTTATCACTGGAGTGTCTGAGCTTGAATGATAAAAAACAAGCAGGGAGTAATATATGACAAAACCTTGAAAGCAGAATTTTAGGCTCTAATTACCTGGTTAGAAGCTCTTTTGCATAGTTTGTGTGAGTTAATAAATTTCTTGTTAGAGAACAAGAACAAGTCTACTTTGTCTGGACTCTAATCTTGGGTTTATAGCAGATTGTTATCAGTGCTTTCCCCCTGGAATTTAGTTTCTCTGCACAGGTTTAAAAGAATAAGTCTTTTTCTCTTCCTTTGAGGCACTAGAATGTAATATAGCTGCTGCTACTTTTTGCCCATATTTGGGGGGAACGGCAACTGCCTTAATTTTCGCTTATGCTTTGGTTTCCTTTGGCTTTCCAGCAAGAAGAGCCTGCAGAAATCCTATAGAAGGCCTCCCACTAAGTTGGCATTGAGGCTCTACAGTATTTTTCCCTTTCTTGTTCTTCTGTGGAGATTTTAGTGGGGAACCATTAGGCACATGCCCTATATCTTCAGAAGCTGGTGGAAGGAAACACAGAGTAATTCACAGGCAAAGGTTATGGGATTTCCTGTGGTTCAGAGAAGTTGCCTGGTGGGTCTGGCAGGCAGCAGATGGACAAGTTCAAGTTCAGTGGTTCTTGCTGTGCCATATCTCCCAACTGAGGACCTGCAAAGCCTACAACTGCCCAATGGTACACATTTGCTGGACAGATGCCACAGAACCAATGTGAGAACAACATTACTGAAGAGATGGGGCTTGGCTGCTCCAAAGACAGAATGATTTAAAAATATGAAGAGAAATGAGGATCAGGACATGGGGTTTCTCTAATGTTTACACAAATCCGGAGGAAACCGCAGAAAGCAGGGATGTTTGTTTTGTTATGCACTGTAAGAGTCTAGAGGACCATAGGATTGGAAGGGACCTTTGAAGGTCATCTAGTTCAACCTCCCTGCAGTGACCAGGAACATTTTCAACTAGTTCAGGTTGCTCAGAGCCCCATCCACCCTGACCTTGAATGATTCCAGGGATGGGGCATCTGCCACCTCTCTGGGCAACCTGTTTCGGTGTTTTACCATCCTCGTTGTAAAAACCTTCTTTAAAAATACTTCTTGTTTAACTTCTGTAAAAAAACCAATGGCCTTTTGTCTTTATGTGTTTCATTAAAGTCTACCCATGTCTTTCATTTGTTTTGTTATCTATACCAGTCTCACTGAAATACTTAGGGAAGGTCCCCTTGACTGTTCTGTGATCATGTTATCATGAATGTGAGACTTCTCCAAAACAGATGTGCCAAACCAGCCCAAGGATGCTGAGCTGAATGGAAAGTACACACTGATCAAATATTTACTATTCCTGATGTGGAGGGAGCTGAGAGGTGGCATTTCCATGACATTTTGTTCTTGTAAAGCCAAGAACTGTTCTATAACCTTTGAAAGTGCCTTGAAATTGTTAATCTCACACCAGAATTAAATTGAGAGATTTCGAAAAGATGCAATTACTTATTCTCAGTCCACAGTATCACACATAAATAACACTTAGCAGTGAATATCATTAATAAATAAATCCTCGTGATGAGTATGAGAAATAACTGATCATAAAAAAAGAATTTACAGCTTAAGAGCAAGGTGACATAGCAACTCAATGCAAGGTTAACTTACTCTGTTCTGTGGTAATAGACAAAAGTGCTTAGCTGAAAGTTTATTTTAAAAACCATGCTTATATTCCAGAGATTAGCTAAGAATAGCAGTTTACAAATATGAGATGTTTCCATATCATCCATTAGCCAGAGCTTCCAGAACAATACTGTATAAGAATCAGGGAATTAAAACATTTTTACCACTTCCACCCTGCATTGGGTCATAGAGATGTGGCCTGGAGTACAGACTGATTAGACTTCAACAGAGAGCAAGCAGGAACAAGAAATGCCATGTTCAAGGAGGAAACAATGAAAAGACTCAAAATACAGCTGAAATGTTCAGAACAAGAGATGAAAATAATTTCAGCTGCTGATTTTTCTGGCAGTACAGAAGTCCAATTTGTCTCTTTTAAAAATGCATGCATAGCCTTCTGAATCTGCTGCCTGCACCCTCTATTTTGCTCCTTTGCAATCCTGCCAGGATGCATAGACATATACATACACCTTGTTTATCAGGCATCACCAAATACTTCAATTCCATCTAGCTCTTCTCTCTTGGAAAAGTGCAAGAACGTTACCTATCCTACATTTATTAATATTTTGTCTAATATAGTTTGAGAATGTGCCAAGTGATTTAAAAAAATAACAAAAATTGCCGCAAGGAGAACTCAGTGCATTTGATAAATGGTCTTGTTGCTTCTACTAAGGGAGAAGATCTTTTATGGAGGAAGGGAATAAAGGTCAAAAAACCCCACCCAAATCAAAACAACAACAAAAACAACAAAACAAAACCAAAAAAACCACATACACCCAAAACCTCTCCAAAAAGAAGAGAACCCCCACAAAACCATAAAAATAAAATTAAATTTAAAAATTCATTCACAACTGAGACATTTCACCTGTAGGAACTACAAGTTGTTTAAACTATGGATAGGTTTTGATATATGCAGATTCCACTTATCCTTTTATACCTTATTTTATTCTCAACCTGCATTTTATTATCACAGGTATTGTATAATTGTCAGCACACAGAAAAAAAAGTCAGGATTGTTGGAATGACTTTATACACCTGTTTCACTCTACAATCCTGTACCTCCATGACTCTGAAGATATGTAATTTACCACAGTGGGCAAAGTAATTTTAAAATTGCTATTAATGAAATGCATGTCCTACAGTGTGATTTCCCTGAATCTAAGTCCTCATAAAATGGGGAATTACATAAAATTTCTTTCATCTTGCAGAATGGGAAAAAGCAAGAAGACAGCTCCAAGACAAAGGTATTTGATCACAACTTAATTGCAGATGCTGCATAATTCTCACAGCAGCCCAGCCCACCTCCATCTGGGGAACATGACAGTATTTTGGAAGAACTTGTACCAGTCCATGCACCTCTCACCAGAGCCTCAGTAAAAGTAAAAACAAACAAACAAACAACCTTCCCTCTGATAGACACATTGAAGTGTTTCTCCTGCACTAACCTAACATCACACCACAGAGCATCCAATTTTCTTTAACATTTTCCAAACAAGCCTATACATTCATCCAAGCTTATGCATATAATATTTAGTAATTTTCACTAACATCTGATTTAAATGTGATATTAACTTCTGCTTCTTTAAAATGCAGACCAGAAAATCCCTTTTTTCTGTCATTTTGTGGTTGTTGTGTTTAAAGAATCTTCCCTCCGGGAATTTGATGTGGTCAGAAGACTTCATCACAAACTCACTGTACTACATTAGCTGTAAAGCAAGAAGCCAGTGACTTCTCCATTTCCTTTTCAAGAACCATGGTTTATGATGTTTTAATTAATCTCCTCTTGGCTCAACAATTCAAGAAGTAATTTGAACGTACTTTTACCACTTTATTACCACAACTTAAAGCTGTGATCATCAGTACAGGGGCCTATTTGCTCATTGCATAGTCCTAGGTGGGACTGAATGTGTCATGTACCAGCTTCTTTTTCTTCCTAAAGATGGTCCTGTAAGACATAGATATTTAAAATTTTAAAATAGCATGAAAAGACCAGAGACTACACTACCCTCATCATAAGATCCTGGGATGTCCAAGTAAAACAAAGGCAACTCGAGTTGTACCATGAAATAAAAGCCAGTTGTTTGAAACTAATGATGAGACAGCTTTGATATTTTCAAAGGATGATTATAGAAAAAAATACAGTGGTAACAAGGATGTAAGAATGCCAAGAATAGGAAAAGCTTAAGAAAATATGAGACAGATAATTCATTGTTTCCGATAAGAGCGAGGAACAAAAAAAAATAAAACCATTTAATGCAACTCTACGGTCTGGTAGCAGAATTTCTGAAGGGCTGGATGAAGTCTATAATTTTTTAGTCTCCCAAAAACCAGAAATATTTTGCAGATGCTTGAAATGGAAAACAAATAAGTTTTGAGGCCTCAAGCACTATTTTAAAAACGTCAGCTCATAGTAATCTACCATGAAACCTCATACTATCACATCTGTAAAATGTATATTTTAAGACACAACTTTGGAATTTCAGAGTTGCCTGAACCATCTACATCTCTGTCTCTTATATATGTATGCGTATGTGTGTGTAGATATAAATGCATCTATAAAGCAATTTTTTGGCTTTAAAATATATTTCTCATAAGTCAAAACACCATCCTCATTGCACAAAATTGTTTGGTTTAAACATTGATCTCTAGGCCACTGATAAACATTATTTTTGTGGGTTTGGCAAAGCTGAAAATATTTGCATTTTAAAAATCCCATAGTGCAGAAAAGCAATGTTTCAGCAATCAGAAACATGTCTTGTTCTCTGAGCATCATTCGCTGTAGCTAAGCCCCCAAAGAAGTGCTGCTAGTGGATGATTGCCAGTAGTAGTGTATTCTAGAAAGAGTAAAAACAAGCCCTGAAAACATAAATAGGTGCTGTTTAAAACAAGTTGTGCACAGGTACCGTTCACAGACAGGCAGCCAGCATTACACCATAGTCCAGATGTAGATCAAGTTTCCTCCTGGCAAACAGGAGCTTTCCCATTAGGTATTCTCAGCCAAAGCAACAAAAACCAAATTGGAGCCTGATATAAAAAGCTGTCTGTCCTTGGTGAAGTTAAATCTCTTCTGGGGACCCCTTCTGAGAGTGCCCTGCCCTGTTTGCTCCCACCAGCTATGGAGGGGATGGTAAGCCCCTCCTGCGAGGGCACGTGCAGCCAGCTGTGGGACAAGGCTTCCCACACAAGGTTTACCACCTTTGTCAGCCACTGACCAGGGAGGGATTTTTGGCAGCAGTTTTGCTCCCCATATCAGGGCTGACTAATCAAAGGCTTAGCATTTAAATGAGTTCCAGCTACCTCCCTCCTTCTGGCCCAGACTCAGTGCAGCTCAGTGCAACCTCAGCAATAGCATTTGATATACAACAGTGCAGGAACACAGCACCTGAAGCTTCTTACCACAAACCATATACCGAGAAACACGCTGCACACATTTAGTACCCATATAAGGAACAACCCTGGCACTGATCTGCTGTTCTCATTTAAGTCTCCCTCACCTCACACTGCTGCAGCACAGCTTCTGCCTGTACAGACTCCCACAGAGTTTTGGGTTGCTCTGTGTCTGAAAGCAGGAGTAGATGAACTCAGTAACTTAATGACCAATTCTACAATCTACAACAAAACAAAACAGAAACATAGAGCAAGCCCCCACATCTGTGCTTAGTTCTCAACTCTGGTATATTTTTGTCAGACACCCCCAAAGTCAGAGGCTTCATGGCAAGGGCTATCTTCTCTGCAGTCCTCCACTGGACTAACTCCACTGCTGCTCAGTCTTCACCAGGGCACGCCTCAGAAACACCTGTGGTACAAGTACTCCTACACCCCTGGATCCCCCCCTTCATAGCAGAACAGATCCAAATTGAGACCAGTTTAGGCTGAAGATGTCTTTATGCAACTCCTCCTGTTCCAACCTGTCCAAACAGGTCCTGAAGAGCTCGTTCCTCTACTTGATTTTTATAGAAGAGTAGAGCTAGTTTGGCAGAACAGACTCAAACAGGATGAATCCCACCCAGCTTGCATTGCATCTGTAGGAAAGCATGGGTTATAGATATTGCTGATAATTCCAAGGAAATATTGATAATTTTCAGTCCTCAAAGTCCAGACAGGGAGAGAGGGACTGCTCTGGCAAAGAGCAGCAGAAGTCCCTGCCATATTTATAGGGATTCTTATAAGCAAGTAAGCAAGTTCACAATCAGCAGGAGTCAAATTGCACATCACAACTGAGCCATGAAGCTTTCTAGCCTCAGGTATCAGATATCCAGCCTTAGGCCAGGCAGTTACTTCTGGCATCTCATGCTCAATCACTTCTGGAAATGAACAACCTAGCAATGCCTGCACATCTCTAAGAGATAGTCCAGGAAAGGTGAGCATTGCTCAGCAGAGGAGAGCAGTGGTACTTATATCTTCACCCATTCAAAGTATTTGTGCTGGCACAGGCATGGTTTAACTCCCAGGGGAAATTAAATTCTCATCCTCAGGAACACTGCACAGTAACAGGAGCCTCTGTAATACTCTCAGGCTAAATAATACTGAGAAGGACACCAATTAATCAATCCTGGCCACAAACAAAAGAATACAAAAAAGTGTTTCTGTCTATTTCAGAGGAAAGGCATATTTACAACTCTACTTACATTTTCAAACAAGCAGCCAAAGGGTTTTTATCTCCTATATGAGAGACAGACAAAGAAGAACTTGTTTATTTAAACAGCAAAACTTTATAGATGGCGTGAAGTTTGGGGGAAGCATTTGAAGCAGCTGAAGCTTGAGCTGCTTTAGGTCTGGGAAAATAATTTATCTGCCATGTTTGATCTGGGTGGCATTATAAAAGAACAGGAACGTCCGATTTTGCAATGCATCCAGGCAATCTTGTTTTCTGAGCACCACAAAACAATTTTGCTTCTCCAAGTTATATTCCCATTGACCAGTCTCCATACTCATCTATTTGTAGACCTAGTTGCCTGTTTTGTCTACAGAGTCAGATTTTATCAAACTATGGTAAAGCTATTCTATGCTTTTGTGTGCCCTAAAAGATGCTCTTTCTACTTCCAGTCTACCTTACCTGACCATATATATGGTCCTGTTCTGGCTCTAGCAAAGTTACAGGGTGCATGTGAGCTAACCTACATCTTATCTTAAGAAGTATCTGCTTCTAAGACCTGAAATCCTTCATAGGTTTGTATTGTCTTAATGAACTATTACCAGCAACATCTATAAGACTGGTTTTGTTATTTGTTCCCTACATCATATTTGTATGCTTTTCCTTCAAGTCTCCCCATCTTCTCAAACTTGACAGCCTTACACACGGTTTCAGTATGTAACATGATTAATAAAGTAAATCATCAAATGAAAGAAAACCTCAGCTATACTATTCACTTGCAGTAGAAAGCAAAGCAGCACATATTTCTTTAACTGCAGTCAATACCTTATAATGCTAGATATTTTTAGCAACTCAAGATACAGGTGCTATCTCTTCCTTTGAATAAGCATTAAATACTAGAAAACAAAAGCAACTCATCTGTACATATGTAAGGGGATTTTTTATTTTAATCTCCATTCATGTTTTCTTCTTTGGCTCCTCTTATTTTCCAAGACCTACAATCCAAAAAACTCTCAGCCTCTGCCAAAACTTGAGACATATGTGGTTGGAGCATATATTTAGAATAATTCAGATAATACCAATTTATTTAATTTCATCTACTGGAATTAAATGTCACTGCCAGCTAGCAGTCTTCCTGTCTTTTGTGTGTTAGTTGTGGTAAAGATTTCATAAGCCATATTCACTTGAGACGACATAGCTTTATCAGGTGAAAAGAAACCTGAGAGGGAAAAGCTTTTATTGCAGGTTCCTTTGTGCATTTGTGTTCCCTTGAAAAAGGTCAAAATCATGGCAATGAGGAAGAGAGAAGGTGTCCCTTGAAAAAGCCTTCACCTTCTTACCTTCAGGTCCCATGCCTTTCAAAATAGCTAATTCTGAGATTACACAGAGGGCTTTCCCCTATCTCAAGTCAAAGGGATATGCAAAGAAGAGTTAAAATGTTGGAAAGTGCCTCTTTGAAGGAAATGTAGGGATAGATGTGCATGGGTTTGGCAAAAATTAAAGAAGACAATTCGTGGAGCTACCAGAAAAGTTTGGCCCAGAGGATGTTGCTATGAATTCGTATCAAGGAATACAAAGACAACAAAAATATTTAGGATGCTAGTAACCAGACAGTACACTTTTTTTGGTCCATTCTTCCTTTTCTTTTGGCAACACCTTTGGTCTCTGCCCCTCTGATACTAACCTGTGTGTGGTAGGGGTGTTAAAGCTCTCTCCACCAGTGATGTTTATGGCTTTCAGACTAGCCACTTCCTCTACCCAGCCCACAAAACTTACAAAACAAATGGTGACTTATCCTAAAACCTTACCTCAAAACTCACACCCACTCATCCAGGGGAAAACTGACACCCATTGGTTTTTCAAGTAGTGCTCCTCCTCTGCTCACACCATGAAGGTAGAACTTATGGTTCAATCTATATTTGTGTGTAAATTTATTCATTAAGCCTCTTCACAACAACTTTTACAAAAATGCAGGATTGGTCAGAGACACTGGATGGATTTGCCTTGGACACAGAAGGCCTCTGCATTATCAGAGGTACCACAGTGCTATCAGCTATTTTAGGGTGTCCTTGGCAGGCAAATGTAGCTATTGGAAACATGCTATTGGAAGTTTTGCAGACTTGATAATACAGAATGAAATGCACACCCTTTTTCCCATCATATCAGAATGTCTTTAAGGTCACGTAAGAATGGATTGCTTCCTGTCATGCAGTAAATGCTATTAAATAATTGGTAATATTTTTCCCGGCTTACTTATGGAATCATAGAATATCTCGAGTTGGAAGAAATCCACAAGGATCATTGAAGTCCAGCTCCTGCACAGGACAGCCCCAAGAGTCACACCATGTGCCCAAGAGTATTGTCCAAATGCTTCTTGAACTCTGTCAGGCTTGGTGCCCTGACCACTGCCCTGAGGAGCCTGTTCCAGAGCCCAGGCACCCTTGTTTTGTCTGGTTTTGTTTTGAAAATTCAGTTTTACTATCCTTTAGTAACAATTACCTGTGCCATGGCATACAAAGTTAATGGTCTACAGGAATTGAATAAGTTGCTTTCTCCGTAACTCTCCTTCCCTTTACTCCCATCATACCCACACATTTCAAAAAAACATATTTTTGGCTTTTTTTAAATCCTTGTTTACCGTTCTGTGGTTGGATGATGCCATTTCCAAAGCTGTAAGCTGACCTGGAATATTACCAACATTCCTAATGCTGCTGCTGCTGCATTGGGAAAAAAAAAGATTCCCCACAAACCACCTACATACACAAAAATTCTTTTTGGAGAAGAGGTAAAGCACTGAGTTGGGAAAGGATAAAGGTCAAATTCATAGCACATAATTGCTCAGAAAAAACATTTGAGGTTTTGTGGTGTAAAAGTGACATTACTTTTTTACCAAATAATGGTACACTGATGCTATCATAGCTTTAGAGATTATTCCACTTCTTGACTCGGTGCTCACAAATGACCGGAAAAACAACTTTTAAAAGAATAAGCAAGTTCAGTGATAACTTACTTAGTAGTGGATGAAAACTACTTGAGCAATCTGAGACACACAATGTCCCAACCACAAGACTGCCACCAAATGTTATTTCTTGTCACCCTGTGACTCCCTTAAGTGACAGCTATGAAAACGATGAAGTTCTCATTTCTTTTTCCTCCACAATGCAGTTCTCATTTCTCTTCTTCCCCATGAAGTTTGGATCCATTTACTGAGAACTTGGATAACATAGAAGCTAATGCTGAGTGGTTTAGAGGGTCAGAATATATAGGAAGTATAAACTAATGCTAACTTCCTCTGTTCAGAGTGTTTATGATAAAAGTTTTAATTTGAGTCTTGTTACAACTACAGTTGCTCCCTTAGTAGAAGACAGTGAGGAAACCAGCCATTTCAAGCTTGCTGTAGGTCAGACATGCAATATTAGTGGCCAGTTTCCAAAATGTGCTGCATTTCGCACCTTGTTCTGCTGCAATGCAAAGATGGCTACCTTTTTTTTTTTTTGTGAGATGAAGCTGGCAGTATTTCAACAGAGGAGAAAACCCCTGCAGGCAATTGAATTCTCAGGGACATGCTGCTAGATGCTAAGCAAACTCATTCTGAGGGACACTGCTCTCACCAAAACCTGGTATATGAAGAAGTAATTTGCATCACTGTGAGAGAAATTGTTCTGGCAGGTAACAAAATCAGATAAAACTCTCTTCAAATAAGAACAGCTGCAAATGCTGTCTAGGATGAGAAGAGGGCAGGAAACTCACTGGACTGGGGGCTTTACATGCTAGTTTTCAAGTCTTGCAAATTGCAGTGAAATGTGCATGACAAGAGCAGGTAAACACCAAATGAAAGAAATGTTCTTTATGTCTGGTCCAGACAAGAGCTGAGGCCAAAGTCAACACAAAGAGGTAGCTTTAGTCATAAAACCTCCCAGTCAGCCTTGATGGTTTGGGTTTTTTTCCTCCTTCCTTAGTAATGTTGTAATTATGTGCAACAAAGAAAGATTTAATATAGTTTGCTTAAATATTAACTACTTATGATTTGAGGAGAAAACTAACCACAGACTTAAATATTCTGCTGTTACATGCCAGTGAGTGACACATATCCCCTCTTCTGAAAGAGCATCATGTTTACCCCTTCTCAGTAGTATGCAGAAAGTCATGATTACTTGGTCGGTACGAAGAATTGCTTTTCACTGCTAGTAAGGAGGGAATCAGAAAACTATGGTTACATGATAGACTAAAATATACTATAATTGACAAAATTGAAAAAAACCCCACAATATCTGGAACAAGAACAGTGACATCTCTGTGGGGAAAAAATGGTTTCAGACTATACACAGCACATTGAAAACAATAGAGCCTCCACAGGAAGGAGATGTATCTCATCTAAACCTCCTTGGGAAAGAATAAAAAATACATTTCAAATCTTTACTGATAGTTGTGAGGAAACATTTGAAACAATGAGAAATATTTGTGCTGTACTATTATCTTTGCCATTTTCAAACTGCAGTAAGGACGTTTCCTATGGAGAGTTTGTCCATTCCTGTGCTTTTCAAACATGAAAGGGCCTAATGGAAATGGCCTGGTTTTTTATATCACCTGGTGTGGAATTGCTCATTTAAGATATGGGTTCAGAGTCCTTTTCTCTCCATCCAAATCCAGCTCTCGTGAGGCAGAAGCTGTAATCAACATGGAGAATTTGCTCAGCCCAGGACTGAATCAGCTGCCACTCACAGCCTCATCCCCATCATTTGTTGTCTAACCCTGGGTACAGAGGCAGGAACAGAGCATGGGCAGCATTTGTGTTACCAACATTTAACACTGACAAGCCTTATGGAAATTAAAACAACCCTCCCAGAGTTACTGTCATTTACACAAGAATGAGTGGGCAAGTGGGTCCACAGGGAGCCAAGGGAGTAGGTATAACAAAACAGTTTTGTTGCTCTTTCCTTGGGCTTCATCTTCTGTGGAGCATGAAGCTGCCTGAACTTGAAGTAAAACAGCTTAAAGACTACCACATTATGGTGGCTAATCATGCAATTAATGTGTTATTTAACTGCTGTATTCATTATATAACCACATTATTGCATGTTTGGGTTTTCACTTACGTCCTTGTTGCTTCAATACCATGACTCAGTGAAGAATAATACTTAGCTTATTTTCCAACTTTGTGGTCTCTCTCATTGATGCAGGATGTAGTGTAAGACAGGAAGAAGACATCAGGGAAATAGTTCAAACCCTGCTGCTGTATGTAGACCTGAAAGCCAAATCTTTAGACCTTTTTGCATCCAACATCACTCACGTTTGGGAACAGTTGTGCTAAATGTTTGGGCCTGGTCTCATTCATTGGAGTTGTGCTATCAGCTCACTGAGCTGTCAGGAATGAGATGTCCTAAATATTTCTCTCCCAACCTTTGCACAGACGCAGACCATAGTGTTTCCAAAAGTAAGAGCAATATGAGTGCAGGATATGATGCACCCTTCCTGGCACAGGATTTGATTCAGATTGTCTTACCCAAACAATATTCTGAGCAAGTATTGTTATATATAATATAATATATAATATATATTACTACCTCTCCTAAGTCAAGTCCCTAATAATTAGCCTCTCTCCTGGACTGTGGTGCTCATCAGCTGGTGTTGCTCCTCCCTCCATTCTCACCAACTTTACGGCAAGTGTTTGCAGTGTTCACAAGGCAGGGCTGGGAGGATGAGGGGCAGAGCACACACAGCTTGGCACAGTCTTGGGCTTTACCATCTGTAGGAGACAGTTAACTCCAGAGGCTGAGAATAGCAAATGTAAAACGTTCCTGCATCTCTCATTTTTATTTAAAGGTTTAATCAAGCCATTTGACATTTTCCATTCCAAGATTTTCCCAATGGTGAGCTTCTTGAGTCGAGTGGATGCACCATGTATTCCCACATCTTCAGAGCTGTCAGCTGGATCACTGAGTCTCCTCCATAAACACGTTTTTGGTAAGATGATTTGTGTGTGCATGAGATGACTGTGAAATTGTACAATTCTGGGAGTCACTGTTGACAAGGGGAAGAGACCTCAGCTCCACAGAGCTTTGAGCAGAGGTGCCTCTTCTTTTTTGTGCGATTTGAACTAATTTAACAAACAAGGCAACTAAAGACAGAATGGCCACTGCTACCTCCTGTCAGATTTCTTCAGCCTTCTCATAGTGCTAGACAGCTACCTCATCTTCAGTAAATTTAACTGTTGTCACATCCTCTCAGTCCTTCAGGTTTTAAAGTCACTCAGACTGTGTAGTTTTGGGGACTGAAAAAGGATTTATTGCAGCAATGTTCTTTGTGGGTTTTAAAACATACTTGGGTTTAGGTCATTTACTTGGAGTACACTTCATATATGTTGCTTCTTCCAGCTGGGATGGCTAGACTAAATATTAGTTGCATACTAAGCGACAGGAGCTACAGGTGGAGTCCAGGGAGAAGAGCAGCTGGGGTAGCTGCTGGTGTTGAGGGGCCATCCTGCAGTATGTGTTGGAGGTCTCTGCAGCCTTCAACCTGGGAGACAACAACCACAAGCAAACCTAAAATAACTTCGTGATTATGGGAAAACCTCACAGCAATATTTTCTATGCTTCTCTCAAGCCAAGACAGCATAAAATAGCCTTTTTTAATTATTTGAGTTTTTTTGAAAAAAAGGTCAAAAAATGGCAAATGTTCGAAACTGAAGCTTCAGGAGAATATCTTGGAATCACAGAAGTTTAAATTTATAAGGACCTCAAGATATCACCTGTAGCTTCTTTGATCCAGATTGGAATAGCTGTACCTAAATGTTCCCTGGTATATATCTCAGCTGTTTAAAAAACTTCCGGTATTGTAGTCTCCACAATGGGCTATGTATCTTATTCCTGAACTTAGAAAACTCTTTTCAATACTGCAGATGAATGCTGATCTCTTCACTTTTCTGTCTTGTTTGTACTGGGCATGCAGAGCAGTTGATGACTCTCAGCTTTGCAACAACTTTTTTATGTTTGAAATCTACTATCAAACAACCTGATGTCTTTCCTCTGGACTGAATATATTCCTTCAAATGTCCTCCACCTTCCACTCAGTTTTCATCATTCTTCTTGATCATTGTAATTTGTGATAAAAAGTGTGAATCACGGTGCCTTTGTCAAAAGATTTTGAAGGCCTGTGCCACCAGAGATGCACTTTTACACTGTCTTAATTTCATACAAATTTGAGACACTGAAATTTCATAGACTAGGAAAACTCTTTTCCCCTTTCACAGAAGATTTCGGCTTCTTTATAACGTTATAGTTACTTGCATTTCTTCAAGTTTAAAGTACTTTTCTTCCCAAAAAGATAGCAAACCATTTGTGCTAATAGACTGAGATAATATTTCTGTCCAGCAACGTGTGAATTCATTGACCTTCACTTCCATTTGTTCAGCACAACAAAAGTTAATGAAGATATATCACAGTACAATGTTTCTAATATTTAAGGTGTGTAAATTGTACATCAGTGGACTGGCTGTTTATGTGATGTTTATTTGTGGTTATGTCATTGAATTGGTGTCCACAGTAGGAACGATTCCTTGATTTTGCATACTGCTATCTATCACTCAGTTAAACAGGATTAGTAATGCAGCATGTTGCAAATATTTGCTAAGGATCATGAGTATTATTTTTTTGTCCTTGTTCTTACACAGCATTTGGGCATCTGTCACTCGAAAATGTTGTGCAACTCTCTGGCAACACTGGTAACCATCCTCCTCTGCAGAAAGAGCTATTGGCATTCTCAGCTGTAGATTTTGTTTGTTTAACATAGTGATCAAAAGGCACATTGTATTGCCACTAAACCCTTAGTCACCCTCTCCAGGGAACAATCACCCTTTCTTTCCGTTTGGGTGGAGATAATATATTTCTTACTAAGGCAGTGGTGATCTCAGTCAAAAATTTCTTGATAATACTTACTAAGCTGAAGGAGGCTATTTTACATGGAGATGACAGAGAAAAGTGGGCTTATTGCATACTTGCCAGTAAGCTTTTGTAATTACACTGCTGAGATCACAGCAGCAGCTTAGAGTCTGTTTTTTTCTGAGTGCAGTTAAAGAGGGAGAGGGAAGGAGCATTAGTATAGGTGGTGCTGTGAACTTTGCAAAAACATCTGGCAGATCCAGGCTGTAGCAAAGAAATAGAAACATCTCTTGATTTATTTTTTTTTTCAGATGTGCTACCTCTGCACTTCCTCAGATTCTAATGGAGACGTTCTTCTGTGGAACTACTGGTTTTGACTTTTTATGTTTAGGAACATGCAGCAGCATCAGGATACAGCAACAGGCACCCTGTGGTGACAGCACGTGGTAGCAGAGGGAAATGGTTGGAGGTGGAAAGTGATGAAACTGCCTGTCACATGCTAGGGGACAGGATTGGAGTGTGAGGAAGACTGGCTAATTTTGCTCTAGAGGAGGCAAAAGAGAAGACTTTGCAGCCAAATACCACTTTCTTATGCTCCAAGATGAGAAGCAGGAGGGAGGAAGAAAAGGGAGGAAAGGCAGGGTTCAGAGCCAGGGTTGTGGCAAAACACACGCCTGGGGATCTCCCCATTTCTTTCCCGTTATCTACCATAACCCTCACAGCAGTCAGGTCAGGGGGAGGAGGGAAGAGAAGAGCAACTAAAGGGAAGCACAGGGGACATAGGGTGGCACATCAGAAATTTGCTGCAATTGGTCAGTTGGGCTGGAACATGACAGAGCTCTGGAGAGTTACTCATAATAAAAAGTTTCGAAATATGCACAACTCATGCTCAAAAAATGGCTTGTGTCTGAGGGTGGGGAATCTTTTCCCCAGCCCCTGCTTGTGAGACAAATAGGAAAACAGGGACAAAATTACTACAGTAAACTCTTTGTTAAAGATAGTTGCAATGCAGTTTGCTCAGGTAACACTTAATCTTGCTGCCTGCTTCCTAGAAACTGTCCAAGGCAGGTACCTGATAGCACAGCTGGGTCGGGGGGGGCACAGAAACGGCACAGCAGTGTGCCTGGAAGCCTGAGTCTGGGCTCCGTAAGGATTTTGGAGATTTTACATAGGCTACCTTATGAATTAGGAAAACTGATACTGAGTGCTTAGGTTGTTGGGTTTTTTTAAAGACTGTCTGCAATCATAAAAACTAATTTATTTTAGCTGAATGGAGACAGTAGCCGCTAGATGATAGTTGCCTTTAGCTTATTATTTTTTCTTATGTGAATTTTTTGTTCTTGTTTCTCAAATGTATAGAAGTATGAATGTCCTTATATGCAGATACACTTCTGTACTATGTATGTCAAAAAATCATTACTTAGAGCAATGGCAGAAAATTCTTCTGAAGTGCAGAATCAAGTTGCTTTTAAACAGTTATTGGATCTTATGACTGGTCCAAATTTTACCTATGCTAAACTGGGTACCAGTGCCACTGCTTCACCATCACTGACCTGGAGTGATCCTTTCAAAAGCATATCTGAATAAACACTTCTGCGTGCTGCAAATAATTCGGCTGTGGCAGTCCTTGCATGATTGCAGTGTGACTGACAGGGGCCAGTTACCTGGATTTCTCATAGTTGCAGGAGATGAAGCGACAGAACAGTGTTTGAGCCTGATGGGAGCAAAGCTTATTCCCAGCCTGTTTGACTTTAAAAAGATCTTTGCTTGCCTCAGCCATGTATCAAGTCACTCTGACCTGCTACAGACAGATTTCCATAAATACAACCTACAAAAGGAAATGCTTGCTCTAGCTAATGCTGAGGGAAATTTTAGGTCAATTTATTTATCATATTCATCAGTATAATACAGCACTGGGTGCACACACTATTCCTTTGATTATTCAAAGCATTGTTCTAAATCATTTAGTGCTGAGAACATGTTCCTGCAGACGGCAAGAACCAGCAAGTTCAGGCTAAATTGGGGAGTTACTGTTTGCTGTCTCAGTCAGTTGCACTGACAACTAGATGGAAGCCTAAGCTATGTTACAGAGGGATGTAGTGTTCTCATCAGTTTAAAATTAACCTTCAGGTAATGTCCAGATTAGATGTACATCATAAGCCAGTGAGGGCTACTCCATTCCAAAGTGGAGATGCAAACCTGATGGATCTTTTTCCTCTTTCTGTCTCTGGCTCTCCCCCTTCCATTTCCTTCTGTCTTCACCTGAAATCTGACATCATCATTGTGCTAGGTACTTCTATGAGTCTGCTCTTCCAAAAGCAGAGAAAGCCTCTAAGTGTCACTTGAAAGTATTGGGAGCTCCCAGAAGAACAGCAGATTCCCTTTGAGTGGCTCATTCCCTGATGCTAATGTTCCCTTCTCCTCAAATCACTTCTGAGTATTTTCATTTATTATGAGTTTAGGGACAAAGAAACTGTTGAATAATATCATAGCCAGACACATCTTTGAATTCTTTTTTGTGTGTTTGCAGAGGTTTACAGAGTGAATATTTTTGTGGGAAGAAGTTTCTGTTGTTTTAAATTTTTTTCTCTGTATAGCCTTACTGATTTCCTTTACACTACAAACCCTAGGTGAGGTTAAAAAAAACTAGTTTTTACCTGTTTGCCAGTGGAATTTGGTTTCTTTTTCTTATACTGAGGCCTCAGGGAGTTGTTGTCTTTGTCACATGCAGCATTTTATGACAGGAAAGTGATGTTCCAGTACCAAAAGTCACCATCACAAGGATCCTGGCAGTGCAGTCACACTTGATATTTACTTAAATCAACTATTTTTTTAATAGAAAATTAGACTCATTTTTGCAGCAAGCTGTTTAGATTTGGGGGCACATCAAATTGAAAGACAAAAGTCAGCTGCAGGTCTATTTAAATGTGTATTTGTTTACTGAACTAAGCATACATTGGAGAAAGCTGGTGAAACAATATTTCTATACAAAAGTGCAATCTGATTTATGAATTCTCTATACTTCAAAAACTTCAGTGTGCTGCAAAATTAGATTGAAAACATGTGATAGTATTGCAGAATTGTCAAAAGTAGATAGAGTTGGAATGAGGACAGCTGCTTACTTAAGCAGCTGTGAAGGAAAAAGATACAGCGTGGGATGAGGATGATAAACAAGTTAGTTGGTTCTTCTTCCTAAAATCCACCAGTGTTTCATTTTCAACACAAGGCACTGACACTCACATACCTGCTAAGGTATGCAGACTAGCTTAGAGAGCCATTGGTAGCAAATACCAATGCATCAGCTTATGTTCAGGTTTCCCTTGCAATCACAGTGGCTGGAAACTAACTTTTTAATAAATGAAGGCAGATCTGAACAGATTTTATACCAAAGGTGGACACCATACTTCAGGGTCACAGAAGTCATGCAGCATGCACAGGTCTGACATGAGAAGTCTGACTGATTCCTCTCCAAGCCTTTTGGGAATTACTGCCTTCCCCATTGGGAAAGCTGAGCTCAGGATCTAGGAGGAGAGATGGATCACCAGAGCAACGGACCTCAGCAGAGTGTCTGTACATCAGTGGCATGAGGTACTGCAGGTAAAGCAGTTCCTCTCACCCCTCTGGTGAGAGTGTCCCTGTTTGTAGGGTGTCTGCAGAGCTCTTAGGAAAGACATTTCAAATGTGCAGAGCCTTTCTTCAGTGCTCAGTCTGTGTCCCCAGACCCAGCTGTGGTCCCAAGTATTGTTACTCTGGGTTAGGGCTTTTCAGAACCCTCTAGACAAGGCACAACACTGCAGTTCTTTGGTAACACAGCTCCAGTCAATCCCTCACACAGTGTAACGTATATCAGAATAAAACGCAGTTCTTTGCTATTACTTTGCCGGCATCAAGAGTTTTGCAGGTGTAGTTACTGTGGCTTCCCCTCCTGCCTTCCTAATAAAGACACAAACCAAATTTTTTTCAGATGAAATCAACTCTTGCTTTTAATTGCCATTCTGCATCTTGTGGGGCTGTTTCCTGAAATATGTAAGGTTTGGTTTTGTTCCCCTAGAGAAGCTCAGGAAATTTCAGCTACATTCTGAATTAAAGCTCACCTAAAATGTGATGTCAGCTCTCACACACTGAAGTGTGTTAAAAATATTAAAACACAGTATGAATCACGAAGAACCAAGTGACTCTGGTTCTGAGATTATGATTCTAGCCGGAACAAATGAGAGTCAGCAAACTAAGGACTCAAAATGATGCTTTGGCTTTGATGCATTTTCAAGGTACCTTGAAAAGGAAGAAGAAATAACTAAATGCACCAATTGATTAGAGTATGGCAAGGAGATACAGTATAGTTTATTGCTATTGATAAAATAGCAATAGTATCAATAGCAATAGTACCAACAGTTTATTGCTACAATGGAATGTTCCTTGTTGAATTTCCTGCAATGAAAAAGGAGTCTTTATTTGATGAAACCTAACTACTCCTGTGCACAGTGAAGTGGAACAAATAAACTAGTTATGGAGAAGATAAAGGACATCAGCTTGTTTAGTCTAGCAAAATAAGGACAAGTTTGTGGCATGGGGATACAATTACTGTAAGTAAATACATTGGGCCATAACACTAGGAAAGGAAGAGAATACTTAAGCTAAAGGATGTTATCTTACTAAAAATAGGTAAGAACTGGTCAGGAACACATCTGTGCAGAAAATCAGATTTCCAGACCCCAGAGGAAGGAGAATTTGGAACAGCCTTCTTCTAGGGTCAAAATCCCTCACTAGTTTTAAAAGGAAACTGGATGTATTTGTACAAACGGTACCTGTGATGCCCATGGAATATACCTGATTGCATAGAAAAGTCTCTCTGCTCATTTTTATGTTCAGCCCTTTCTTTCAGATGCAGCATTAAAAAAAATTCAGAAAGTATGCAGGTGAGATATGCACCTTGGGATGCCTTTGCTGTACAATTACAGGACAGTAAGTCCACCTCTTGCGCATCTGTCAGTGGGAGTTGAAACACGTCCTTTCTCAAGCTCAGAATTTTTATTAGTCAAACTAAACTAAAACAAATTTTCAGCAAGTGAAAAAAGTTACTTGTTTCTCCCCACGTTGTATTTTAGTTATTTGTTTCTCTTTATGCCGTATTTTGTTCTCAAAGGAAAGAAGCCAGGAGTGTGCTCCCTCGGTAGGAAGGATAAAAGGGAGAAATTTATTGCTTTGGAAATTACCTTACTGAGTTGCTCCAAGACAGTATAGTTTTACATCGGTCAATTACAAAGATTAAGTTATTAATATTTTTTTATAGGAGCATAAGCAATCCCCCCTAGTATGCTTAGGCAGCAATAAGCGAGGAAAAAAAAAACCCTAATTTAATGGGTATTGGTGAATCTGAAGGGCAGAAGAGTAAATGGGGAATCAAGCCTGCCAAACTTTTGCTACCTCAGACTACTGAGGTAAACTGCCTCTTGTGTTTTTCTGCTGCCAGCATGATTCCTCAGGCATCAGCTCCAGTGAGATTATTAGCCTGAACAAGGTATCCCTTCAGCAGAATTAAGTCATAGTCTCCAAACATTCAGACATTATGACTCAGGTCTCACAGAGGCACAAGTTCTATCTTTAAAAGGCCTTTGATTTGTTAAGTATGTGTGTGTCTAATCTGATAAAACTTTAAATGCTGTTTTACCAGTCTTTTGCATAAAAGATCAGGACAGATTAGGATATGTCTAATCCTTAGTGTGAAATTCTGACAATGCTGCAGGCAGTGGGAGCTCTTTGAATGACTTCAATAGACCAGATGCTTCTTTCGCTTTCTTCTTGGGAAGTCTTGCAACTGGTGAATAAAAGTCTCCTTGGTGAATTACAGAGGAAAATTAGTTCTCTTCCTTTGTAATTTAAGAAATTAGTGACCAAAGGATCAGTTTGAAAGAAATTTTTACCTATTACGAAAACTGGGGGAAAATGCAGTTTCTCAACTGTTATTAAATTAAATTACCTAAGATATCATTTCTTAGATCCTATGGAAGCAGGGTACATTTGGAGTTTATTAAGACAAGAAAGCAAGCAATCCAGGATATGTTTCTTTGATAAATACGATGATATTTTAACTAATTTTTATATGTCTATTGAACTACCTTCCTTTATTGGCCAATGGGCTGCCTCTCCCATGAAAGCTCAGTTAATTAATGCAAGCTCACCGAAAGCCTCAGATCTATTCTGTAGCCAAGCTTGATGGTAATGTAAATATTCACATCCCAAAACAGTGCTTCTCTTCTGCTTCTTCAATCCTGTAGAGAAGACAGTACCGAATAAACATCTCCATACAGTGGGATCTTGAGAGAAATATCTTCAGGTTGAAAAGGGTGGGACACCAGAAGCTGGAGATAAAGATCAATGTAAAGTAAGCAGCCTGAGCACCTGCATTTGTTCACCAGTGGCAGTATGGGACATTTCTGAAGGTCTTTACAAGCAAGAGGAAGATATGGCCTTTGGGGTAACTGGATGAAATATCTCAGATATTTATACTTGTCTTTTTAGTTCAGACAAGCAATCACTTCTAAAGGACATAAAGGCTGTAATGGTTTGATTTTTATAGTAAATCAGTTCCACAAATCCCTGATGATCCAAATGAAAACTAGTGACAGAAAAGAAACAGCTTTTGAAAGTTATGCCAAGGTCTCAATAGCTCTTTGAGGTATATGACCTTACTGTGAGCCACCAGAGCATTAGGGCATCCAAGGGCAAAGCCACATGGGAATGATGTCTTGGATGCAAAGTTAAACATGATGACTGCCAAAACGTGTTCCAAAGACCAGTATCTGCTACTACAAAGATTTATGCAGTTTTAAAGGAGGATGTGGAATGCAAAGTATTTTCACTAGGTGCTGGTAGGATCTGGTGAAGTCCTGGTCACATCTGTCTCAGACATAAATTTGGCTGGGAAGATTATGGGATGGGTTTGCTACTGCGAAGTGAGGTGTTGATAGATAGTTTCAAGGTAAATGTGTGGGAGTAAGTCATCAGCAGGACAAAGACAACCTCCCAGGTGGAACAGAGGAAAAAAACCAAGTTGATTTAGTGCTGGGTCAGGATCCAATGGCAATTCTGAGCCTCTCTCTCTGGCTCAGGGTGATGGACCATCACAATGGCAGATTCTGCTGGCAAAGACCGAAGCAGAAAGCTCCTTTTGAAGATCTTGCTACCTTTGAGGTGTTGAGAGATGTTTAGTTGTTTTTGAGCTTCTGAGATTGCAAAAAGCAGAAGAAAAAGGTGGAGGGGAATTCCATCTTAAATGTGGAGGCTGGAGACTGATCAAAATGGATTGCAGAAAAGCATATTAGGAGCTGCCTGAGAGAAACTGAGGAATTGCTAATGAGAATAGAACACCAACAGCACTGCTATACAGGTTTTGGCAAGGCAAAATGTCTGATCATGGCCCATGGTATGCACATATATCCACAGTAATGTGCACATTGACAATATCTCAAAAAATAATCCAAGTTTTCTAATTGCTGTTTTAAGATATGATTAAAAGAATTTATTTTGATAAATTTGATTTAAACACAATTAAAGCACAAATGACATACAAGTTTTAAATTACAGTTGCCATTTGAACATTTCTTCTCCAATAAAAGAATTGTTCTCTATTTATTTGTACCATTGCTGGAGGTAGGTGTACATCACTAGTTGTAACGATGGACACAGAAACTGAGGGAAGAGAGCAATTATTTTCTGAAAATTATTACTTCTATGTAGTTACGTATTTATTTTCAATACTTTGATTTTTTTAAAAAAAAATAATGCTATTGACCAGCATTAGCTTATTTTAGTGTTAGCCATCTGACTACTGCAAACTTCATTATATTAGCATGTTCTTCTGTGAGTCCTTTCATAGTATATTTTAGCAGGAATCAGAATCTATTGGACTTTACAACTGGTCTGATATGAAAGATCCCTCCAAACCTTACAAGACATGAACTTGTTGTGTATGTCCCATCCCTGGCAGTGTTCCAGGCCAGACTGGATGGGGCATTGAGCAACCTGGTCTAGTGGGAGGTGTCCCTGCCTATGGTAGAGGTGGATTGGAACTAAATAATCTTTAAGGTCCTTTCCAACGCAAACCATTCTATGCTTCTATAAATAGCTCAGCCTGAATACTGAAACTATGGTCTACATTTTCAGTAGCATTTCTGTACTGACTCAATTTATCCAGTAATCTGTTGCCAAGCTAAAGTGTCCACATATCTGCAAGTGAATACAATACTTTTTCTACTTTGCCCCAGATTTCTATATACTGTTTTGCAGCTACTACCTCCTTCCGTGAAGCTGGCTTTCCAGCAGGTTGCAGTGCAATGTTTCAAGCCTATACTGTGTTCAAACACTGTGTGACCCTTCATAATTGAAAGTGCCACCTAGGATTACCAGCCTGCTTGCACATCCATGGTAAATTTTCTTAGACCACTCTTACTCCTGTTCTCTGAGCTTACAAACCAACTGGAGTGTGTTATAACTAGAAAGAAGGAAAGAAACACTATGAACAGCAATTGGCAAAGTTCCTTCTTATTTTCTAGACTGGTTTGTCCATAAATAACCTGAAATCAGATACCACTTTAATAAATGACAGATTTTTCACTTGCAAACATCAGGACAGAGTGAGCAGAAGGAGTTGCCGTGCCCTGTCTCACCAGGCCATTACTGCTAGAGGAGCTGTAGGAAGCTGCTCAAGCAGCCTTCGCACAGGTTTGCTCCCCACCCCACGAGCATGGAGTCTCTGTGTACCTGCTCCTCCTGCCCCGTGATTTTGACTACCTGAAGAAGTGAAACTGTTGCCTGATGTGTTCCTGCGTTTCTACAGGGTGCCAGTAGAGGGCAAGGATGACTTTAAGCTTGATGTGAGAAATCGCACATGTTGCCCTGAAGAGCAGAAAAATTGCATGAGTTAAGGGAAAAGGCAAAAACGAATGGTAGTAGGGGAAAAAAGAGATGCGCCAGGACCGCTTTCTTAGCTCTTTCTCCTGCCCTGTGAGCGCAAGTTTCCGTGCGGCACAGCAAAGCGCCGTGAGTCACGGTGGTGAGCCCCACGCTGCAGCGGGAGCATTGCAGGACTCGAGCACAGGGACCTGCCTGTCCTCAGCGGGACAGATGTGCCCGTGCCTGGCTGAGGTGCTGTCATTCCCATCATGCCTAGGAAAGGGACAGGCCTGACTTCTGCGCCTGTTGTGAACAGAGGCTGCTCTGTTACACTGGTCCAACTCTCACTTCTTCATCAGCTTTCTCTCTGTCTTTCCGGAACAGCTGCTTAACATGGGCTACAAGAAGACTCTCCCACTGGTATCATGTGGAACCTCGTGGCAGCTGAATATTTCTGATTTCTTTACCAGGAAAGCTTAAAACAAGAGTAAAAAAGGGTTTTTTTTGCTCTATTCTTTGGAAATGGAATTAGCTATAATATAAACAATCCTTAAAGGTCTTGCAATCCAAATAACCCAAGACATTAAGACTAAGAAATGTAGGTTTTATTTAGATCCTTTCCCTGAGCTGAACAGAACATGACTTATGGCAATAAGTATTTCAGATAATCTGTAATATACCTTAGTAAAGCAGCTTTTTTTCCCCTTTTCACTGCAATGTCTTCTCTATGAGCAAGTCCTAGGTGTCTGAGACCATTATTTATTCTTCTACTCCAGAAACAGAAATAGTGCAACATTTTGTAAATTTGAAGGAGTCTGTCTCAAAAGAGAAAAAAAGAATAAAAGAAAAAAGAAAAAAGGAAAAAAAAAGAGAAAAAGGAAAGGAAAGGAAAGGAAAGGAAAGGAAAGGAAAGGAAAGGAAAGGAAAGGAAAGGAAAGGAAAGGAAAGGAAAGGAAAGGAAAGGAAAGGAAAGGAAAGGAAAGGAAAGGAAAGGAAAGGAAAGGAAAGGAAAGGAAAGGAAAGGAAAGGAAAGGAAAGGAAAGGAAAGAAAAGAAAAGAAAAGAAAAGAAAAGAAAAGAAAAGAAAAGAAAAGAAAAGAAAAGAAAAGAAAAGAAGCCTGAAAAACCCCAATGATAAAAATGGAAGTGAAGTAAATAAGCTTCTTGCTCTTTTTCCTGAGAGAACTCTTTTCATAAAACTCCTCAGTCAGAGGTTTTGCCAGTTCTCTCACCCATGAAGTGTTCCTCTGAGATACCAGCTTTTTAGCTGTGACTGTGCAAAGCATCTGTGCTGCTCTGGAGGGCAAAGACTTTCACAGAATTTCTTACCTCTTTTTTTTCTATCCCTTCTATTAAGCAGTGAGGTAAATGAATAGAGACTTGTTACACAGAAATGAAAGGCCACTGAATTTAGAATCCAGAAGACTATAATCAAGAGATAACCTCTATAACTCTACATGCATGACAACTGATATACTGTACAACCACTTCATCCAGGTAACAGAAATCCATACATGTGGCTGAAAAACAATGGAAGATAAATAAGGAGTGAGAGGAAAAGCTAGGCAAGGAGGACACACTGTTTAAGGAGAAGCTGCTTGAAAACAAAAAAAATCATTGCTTCTTTCAAGTAGAAAAACAGATGAAATACACTGTCCTAGACATAGTAAACTGCCTTAACACCATTATATCCAAACACCCAACACTGGAAAGGAGAGACAGACAGTGAACTAGTAGATCCCATACTGCATCATTCTACAATGACCTTGACAACTAAGGAAGCTCAGGAAATAGAAATTATATAGAGTCCTTGTCTTTTTATTATTTACCTGGGTTTATTCTTTTTTATGTTGGTGCATTCTAGCTATGTTAGAGCAGCCAGTTAATCTTGGTAAGTGGAAGAGAGTATGTTATTTCTGCAATGTGCATGAAGTATTGCATCTGACTTCTAGCAGAGATTTGTTATGCTGAGTAACCCTAACTACACAATACAGGGATAATTTAGGGAGTGATAAAAACAGATTAGACCTCTTAGAGTGGACACAAACCACAAAAATGTAAAGCTGAAAGGGTCTTCAAGACATAACTGAATATGCCCTTCTGTACTGGGGGTCTGTAAATGCAGCAACATTATCCCTGACAGTTGTTTGCATAAACCGTTCTCAAATCCTCCAACAGTTTGAAATCCACGTCCATCTAGAAGAGTTTATTGCTCTTACAGTTGGAAAGCATTGGTAGCACCAGGCTCTACCTTGTTTATTGCAATGTTGACAGATTTTTTGTTTTCTCAAGGCCTATGAGGAACAGTTTAGCCTCCCCTTAGCACTCTTCAGCAGTCTTTTATCCATCAGAAAACTTACATGTACTAGCTGTTTTGTTTTCTTTTTTTAGTCTGAATAAACCCATTTTCAGCCTTTTCTAACGGCTTTTTCAAAAGTCATGCTTTCTTAAAACATTTTCTTGTTGCTGTGATACAGACTACTCTCAGCCTACTTACAGCTTCCTTAAAATCTAATGATCTGAGCCCATGCTAGAGTCCATATTAGCCCCACCATCCTAGAGAGTGGAATAATACCTCCTACCTCTCACACATGCTAGTTTTGCTTATACATCCCAGGATAATACTCATCCTTTTGGAAGCCATCATATGTGTTTGGTGGGGGATCCTTTATTACACCTCCCAGATCCTTTTATGCAGTAGTAATTCTGACGCTATTGCAGATATTTTGATTTTAATTATCTTTAAAGTGTTTGGGATTACTTTCTTGAGGTGAGAGAATGGGATTTTAAGAATTTCCTGATATGGGCTCTATCAGGAAACATGCTGGTTTCTTTTCTCATGAATTCTGTTTTTAGTTTCTTCCTATTTTGCTGCCCAGAGGCCTCTGCACCCAGTACAGCCAAAAATTAAAACTAAGATGAGAACAGGAACTAATTATTTCTACTTGCTAATGGAAATATAAAATGAGTATGAAATTAAACTTCAGAGAGTTACATGTTGCGCATAAGAAAAATTATACTACCTGAGAAAAAAAAACACCTGCTAAGGGAGGTGGTGGAAACAGTGCCAGTAGATCTCACCAAAGCTACTACTAGACCTCATTGTCAGCACAAAGTCATATGGATTTGCTTACTGCAAGGAGTTATAGGTTATGGAGGAAAAAGGTCTGCTCACACTCCTTGGCCTTCCAAGGTCGTAAATAGCATTGAACAGCTAAGAGAAAATGAACCTTGCATCAGGGATTCTGTGAGGGAGACCTACCCAGGTTCTGTTCTGATCCTGAGGGAAACTGTCACTGACTCCTTGTGAGAAGATGGGTGAATGCAGAACAGCAATAAGACATAGTTTGGAACAACAGGGAACAGGGTTATTACTCCAGTAATGGTCAGATGCCTTCCTAAGAGAGTCTTCTTAATAAGAGAAGATTGTATGCTTCTCATGACGCACATGCACATCACTTTTTGTTTAAATGTCATATAATGGAGACATTTAGTATGAAGATATAGGCTTAGCTATTTGAGGATCACTGTGATGATTCAATGGAAGAGGGGAAACATCTCTCTCTTGTGAAGTGATGACAATTCCTGCTTCCCCAAAGTCCTTTTCCAGCAGGAGACATATGGCAGCACATGCCCTGCCCTCCTCAGTTGTGGTCTCCTGTTAAGAGAACATGTCACACCCCAGTGCGCAGCGGTACGTCAGGGCCTTCAGCTCCAACAAGTATTACAAGAGACAATGTTCTAAAGCTCTTGCATCCACCCAAACTCATGTTCTTACCCTTCCCACCTCAAATATTAGCCAGCCCTAAACATAAGCCAAAGCAAAGGTTTGTTTAGCAGGACATGTGAATGTAGAAGAATCTTCCTGATCCATAGCTAACAAGGTTTCTTATTCCCCCTCATGCAGAGCACCTACTGTGTAATGCTCTGGCGTGAACTCCATTGCCCCCCTTCTTTACAAAGTTCTAGATGATGACTGTCCTCTCCTAGTCCTGTTTCTCATTCCTAGGGTTTCATTTTTGTGTACAATTACTTTGGTGCTGCCAGACATCCCTGATACTTGAAGACTCCTCTACCTTAGTTTGAGACAAATCAGTCAAGAGCTATGCAAATTACGTAAATACCTCTGATAATTCTGCCTGGTGCCAGTGGCAGATGCTATTCATGGTCTGTTCTTCTGTGCCTTTAATCAGCTGATTGAACCTGTCTAAAATGTTCCCTTTACACCCCCTGGCACCATAGCACACTAGAATTCAACTATGGAATGTGGTACCAGCTATATCCATGCTATGAGTTTGTGCTCTCATGCATTACTAACTTTCTATAGACTCCTTCATAGCACACGTGACTCCTTCATAATCTCTTGGTGGTGGCTTCTGCACAGATGTGGTGTGAGACCCCGTTCCTGCTCCTACCCCTCTCATTGGCATTCTGAGGCCACTTATATTCAAGTGTTATGAAATACACAAAGAGTTTCTGACATTGATCTATGATATTTTTAAAGTTACAGTTTTGGCATTTACTGGGAATAACTGTAACTGGGAAAGTAGCACATATGGATTTCTCTAGTGCTTAAAAAGATTCCACTGTGGGAGTTTTCTGTACCCTAAAGACTCAATATGTAGGTCGTCTAGGTTATATTGGTTGCCATCTGGCTCTCAGTCCCACTCTTTGTTTTCAGTCTCCAGGCCATTATGTCTTTAGTAAATAATCAAACATATTTTGTTCTATTCAATTTCTTTTCTTCTGTTGAATTGTTGATTAGGAGCCAAAGGTTTATTTAAACAGGTGATAACTTTGCTGCTTACTTGGTGCAATGAGAACGTGGTTTTAGGTCACATCTACAAGACAAAGGTAGTCATGTCAAGAGGTCTGAACACACAGCAACAAGCTAAACTGTTCCTAAGGCTTTGGGTGCCTTCTGGAGGGTTCCAGACTAGATAGAACTAAGCTTTATTCTCCCAGTTCAGAAGCTGGAACAGTAGGGACAACTGTGATTATAAAGTGGGACCGGGGAGTGTAGAAGTAGTGCTAAAAAGGAACTGGAGTGGGAAGAAGGAGAGGAGGAATAATATGGAATTGGAAAAGTTGTAACTACAATTCACAATAGGCATAGCCTTTTTCAAAATCTATTTTGAATTCCAGCCTTACTATCAAGCCTCTTAAGAGTATTTCAAGAGGCTTGCCTAGTCCACTTCGTTGCCCCACAGTGAAGCTCTACCCTTGCCTTTACCAAACGACATCTGTGCAAATCTTAATCCACAGCATATAAATAGCATGGCTGAAAGCGTGCAAAAGCTTGACATTTTTCACAGAAGGAGGCCATGACCGCTCAGCTGGGTGCCTTGGTTCTGTCTCCTTTAGTTGAAGCAGTTCAGACTGACGCTCCTTGAGTGGGAGAAGCCAAATCTATCTTCTGGCTGTCAGCCTGAGATGCCAAGAGGCTGCTGTGTCCTGCCCGCAGGCAGCCACGATGTTCCTAGGGAGCCACGGGAACTGGAATGGGACAGATGCTTACGTAGCTGAGGAAAGGGAACATTAAAGCATATAAACAAAGAGAAAAGCAGCGAGAGTCAGAAGATGTAGACAAAAGGGGTGGAAGTGGCATCCTTCCTTGAAAAATTAGTTGGGTCATAACTGCATAGGTCTGAGTAGAATGTGTGTTTGAAACCAGTCACAGTTCTCCCCATCCTGAGTCTTGTTGTTGTTACTTTGAAGAATGGTGATTTTACAGTAAATAAACTGTGTTAACCCCAAAGTCTTTTCCTCCCTCTCTGTGCCAGAGGAAGCTAAGTTTATCCCAAGAGTTTCCAAAACCACATAGCACTTACAGGCATAGTAATATGTGGGGTCAGAAGCTTTTAAATAAAAGCCAGCTAGAGCTTCAGTCCATCTCCACCTCAGTTTTTATTTCCATTGCATTCTCTGAAAGAAGCCTGTCTCAAGCCCACACATTTTAAAAGGTAGCCACTTCTTTCCTGCAGATTTTGCAGCTTTCAGCTGTTATGCCTCCATAATATTATACTTTGCATCTACTGATAAACATCATAGAATTAAACTCCCACAGAGACATCAGTAGCACTTGGTCAGACAGCATCTTCAGAAAACTACTTGAAATTATTTGCCAGAAAACTAATTTCCTAGTGTTTTAGAGCAAATCTCCCCACAAACAACAGGTTCCTCAGCTACTGTAGTTTTGGGTCTCTGATTTCTTCCTGTACTTGATACAAATTTTATCTCTTGAATTTTTTCTCGGTTCAGAACCATCTTCCTTTAACTTTGCCCGAGTGACATGCTGGGGTACTAGAGTTAGGGCTAAATGTCAGGCTCTCTTCTCAGTGTAAAGCAGCTGTAAAGGATGGAGAGCTTGCACCACAAAACTACAGAAAACTTGAAGGTTAAGGTTTTAAAATAGGTATTTGCTTTACTTTCTTGCCTTTATCTGGTCCTGTCATACATCTCAGAGTGTAGTCTGATATTTGGCATTAGTGAATTTCACTTTCTGAAGAAATGCAGCACAGAAAAAAATCTTAAAGCCTGAGTCTTCTTCACTGTATGAAAGAAAGCCCCCACTGCAAGCCTTTCACACCTTAAGCCATCCATTTTCTATCATTTATAAAAAACTAAGAGCCACAAAACCAGCCAAAGAGTGCAGTGTCCCCCTCAGATGTCCAAGGCATGTTTCTTACTCCTGCTTATGCATTCATTTCCCATTCTAATCTGCAATTAAAAAGCAGGCCAATTAGCTTACTACTTTTCCTTCCTTTCCAGCCGTGCCAGAGATGGAGTTGGCAAAAATCCCAGGCTGAGAGGAATAGAATACATCAAAAGAGGTTGTCTGCATCTGAAGTCTTGGTTTGTTCCTTTACTCTTTGCTAACTGCCAACGTACAACCGATAAGCCACAAATATGAAGGTTGCCAGAGAAGGACAACAGAGCTTTACGAATAAACATTTATCCTCTAGTTTCAGAAGATTGTGACTTCTATTTCAACGTGAATATGGATTTATTTCATGTTGGTATGCACATATTTTGCAGTTCTGCCCAGCAACCAGCAGTGTGTAGGAACAAGTGCTCCTCTGCACCCAGTTTATTTTGGTTGGTATGGATAGCACCCAACCCACAAATAAGCAAAGGAGAGGGTTTTTGTCTCTGATCTTAGCAGCATTAGTAATTATGATACTTCCTTATACATCCAAAAATTTAACTACATAAACAAAAATGTCATCAACAAGTGTCCAAAGCCAAAAGTCCACAGAACAGTGCAAAGCTGTTGACAGGCCTTGAACAGGATTTTTTTTGTTTTTGGTCATTCATACAGAGTGTATTAATTCTCCTTACAATTAAAAAGCATATTACTGTGCCACAGACAACTTTTATATTCAAATAAGATTAAAAGTATGTCAAAGTACTTGTTTTTTTCTTGAATTAATAATGTGTAGTCTAATTTGAAAACACAAGTGCTTTTGTTTAGCATATTTAGGAGAGTAGCCAAAAGAATGTTATTAAAGGTTAGCATGGGAAATTTCAAAGAATGTCTGTGGGAAAAATATTAACTTGTACTTCAGATATTTTGTGTTTTAACTTCCTCACCCCAATTTCAGAATTCTTATTTTCAGGTTTTTTGTACTGCTTTCTTTCTCATTCACAGTCCCACTCCAGTAAGGAGAAAAGGATGTGTTTTCCACAGCTTCCTCCATGTAAGAAACAACATAACCCTCAAAATATGAAGAGTGAGTTATCATCATCTTTCTTTTACTCTTTCCTATGAGCAGCAAGGAGTGACAATAGGGAGAGAACTTCTGGCATCCTATAAAAAAATACCTAAAAATAGAAAACCACAACTCTGAATTCACAGTTGTTTCAGTTCAACTTGTAAAATCCAACTGATTATTAAAACATTTCCATCAGAACATTTCTCATATGTCAATATATTTTTCATATATGCACTGATTTTTTTTAACCAGAAGGAGTTCTGGTTATGGGCTGTACTTGGAAGCTTGGCCATCAGAGGAAGCCCTCCCAGATACAACATGCTACCTGGCTTTCAAGGAGTCTCTCTGTGTGCAGGATAATGCCTCCAGCATCCCAGTCCACATCAACCCTCCCTTTCCAGAGAAGCCCTTCTGATGGGAAATAGCAGATTTCCTTGGTCAGTTAGATGAATCTTTGCGGGTGCTACATTTTGGACCTATCAATCACGGTACCTCTCACTGTGCTAGTCTGGTTGTGTAGTCCAAGATAGCCACTGCTTGAACTTTTTTTCGTCTCAAGACACAAAACATCTGCTTGGACACCTATTGTTTTTCCACAAAATATCACCTCCCCAGAAAAAACTCCCCACCCCTTACGAGTCCTTTTTTCTTGGGAGATGGGATCAAGGTACTAAAAGGCAGCAGTGCAGCCCTTTTTTCCTAAGACTTTGCCAACGTGCTGCGAGTCAGAAGGATTTGTATTAGCTGCATGGAAGAAGGTATTTGCCAATAGGAAAGTGAAAAGCAATTCCTTAGTCATCCCTTCAAGTATCCCACAAGATCTGTAGGTGATCAACAAGTTTTAGTGGAGAGCTAAGGGTCTGCCAGGGAGAGGTAACGCCACGGGTTTGCTCTCAGCAAGATAAGTGATTCCTGGCAAGGCTAGGTATGCTCCCACTCACCCATCACTTCCCACTGGTCCTCAGACATGGAGCTGCAAGGAAGCCACAGCACCCAACCATACTTTAAAGCCAGGGAGGGTGTGTGGAGAAGGCCCAGTCTGTGTGCAGGTCCAGGGAGCTCTCTAAGAAACAAAAGGAAGTAAAAATCTGAAGAGTATTGTACTCAGCACAACCTTTTACTTCTAGATATCACGGTATTAGTTATCTTACCAAGGGGAGGTTGAGGCTAAAAAAAGGTTTTTAAAAAGAAAAATCAAAAACCAAAAAAGCATTCAACTCTTGATTAAAAAAAAAAGGGAGCACAAGGTACAAGTCATGAATTTAAAAAGAAAAATCTTCCTGCTCAAACTATAGGCAACAGATCTCCACCACCTCCTTGCATAAGGGTCAAGAGAGATATTTTATGGGTTCTTCAGGACCTGGGTCCAGCTACAGGAAATTGCCCTGAAGGGAGTGAAGTAGCATTTTTCTATGTAAAACAGTCCTGAGCAGCAACTCTTCCTGCTCTATCACTGTCTTCATCTCCCACAATTAAAGGTTTGAGTTTTCCATGTCCATGACATGGTTGCTGGTATCATGTTGCACCATGCATTGTAAAGGCCTATGATAAGCATTTAGTGAAAAGATTTCAGGTTTAAGTGTCAGCTGGCCTGTGATTTTATCTATTAAGCTATTGTGTTCAGAGGAACCCACAGCCAGGCATGGACCATAAGAACAGGCATATAACAGATACAGGTTTGTCCTGTTTTCCTACTTCTTGCTACCCTACCCCCTATAAATTAATAACACTGCTAAAATACTGAGGGCAGAGGGTGAACAATAGTCTGTCGGCTCAAACTTGCTGGGAGCCAATGGAAATGTTACTGAGTGCTTACCAGACTCTGTGCTATGTCCTGCCCTCAGCTCCATGAGGAGACCCCATCTCCCTCTTTGGCTCTTTTTGGCAGCAATCACCAGTCAGGCACCTCTTCCTCCTTCATTGTGCTTCTGTTGTGGGGCTGGAGGAAAGGGTAGAAATCGGCTATCCTTACCCAAATCAAGACAGCATCCACCCTTCCCTCCTGTGCCCATGGGTCTCCCCACTTTCCTAACTCATGCTTCATCAATGTTCAACTCAGTTGCTGAAAAGGTTCAGTCTCTTCCTCCTCAGGTTGAGGTTGTCCCACTTTCTTCAGATGGCTCAATTTCATAGGTATCACAAAGTCATATTTTGCTGCCCGTTAAAGCAGGTATTTAGCTATTTTCCAATGTGTTTTAAGGAAACTGCTGGAGTTGAAGGACTGCAAATACTTCAAGCCTGCAAAATGGTAAGCACGGCTACTAGAAATCTTGTGAAAATTCATAAACAGTTATTCAGATATTTTAATAGCTCTAGCCTAAGATTCAGACCACAGCCATAAATGTCCATTTTATTTTATTGCAATATTGATTAACTCTAACACTTCCCATCTCAGTGCATCTTCTTTACAAGCAGCCCCCTGAGAAAACACAGCCTCCAAAATAAACTTCAGTTTATCTTTTAACAGCTGTCCAAAATCCACATCAAATAATATTTTGGTATGCTGTATCTAATTGAAGACCAGATGCCATTGAACTGAAGTCATCAATACCCCATATAAGTTCAGACATCTGCTTGCATAAAACAACTAGCTTTTTTGGCTCCTTATCTTCCAGCTCTTTGGCCCAGGACCAGTCTCATTTGTGAGGTGCATTACAAGTGCAGGTAGTTGTAAAAAGAAATCTCAATTACCATTCTTCTCATGACACAGAGGATAAATTGTAAAATTTTTATTGCAAAATATTAAAATAAATTACATTTTACAAAGACTTAGCAAATATTTACATACAGTGTGATCCCAGTGACAATCAGCAACAAAGAACAGACAGACAGGCATATTATGGAGTGATAAGAGTCAGAACTGTACAAACTTCAAAAGCCATATGAAAGACAAGTTGATTTTTAAAAGTTAAGTCCATCACAAATGGAATGAATCCGACAAGGCACAAAAATTACAAGTCTAAAACAGAGTTCTTTTGTTTAGGTCAACAGACTTGTATACTGCTTTTTGCTCTCCTCATCATTGGTGCTTGTCTGTCTCTACACACTCTCCCAGATCAACTGGAGGAAATATAAAATCCCAACATATACAAATGTGTCACCATGGATCTGTTATCAGTCTGGTTTTACTTCTGCATGTTTTGTGATATCCATTGCCAGCAACAGATTCACGAATCATTAGTTCAGAAAAATTTAACACTCCAATTTTGTATTTCCCCAGTGATTTCGTACCAGTGTATCAGATGTGTTAGATTGCCTGATGCAAGACAGGTATCTGAAAACGATGCCCTTCCGGTAAAAAGAGGCTTCAATAACACAATAAAAAACCAAGAAGTGTCACAATGATGTCATGAAGGATGGGGTCACACAGTCTATAGCACTTAAAAGGTCTTTTGTAAGAACAGACTTCTGTGGTCACATTTCAGGATTTTTTAATTTTTGAAAAAAAAAAAAAAAATTTAAATTACTGGCTCATCTTTGCAAAATTAGTAAGTGGATCCATCTTTCACAGGATGTGACTGGAAATACAACCTACTCGTAGGCAACAGGCAGAAAAAAAGAGTTTCCACTGCCATTCATCCCTTCCTTACACGTGCTTTTAAGCTTGTTCTCTTTTTTTTTTTTTAAATCCCCCTTTCCTCTCTTTCCAGGAAGAGACCTGTTTCACCTGTAAAACCAACTCCACAGCATCAAGAAAAGTGTTAATACTATTAGTTAGCCAAATGAAATCTTAATTGACATCCAAAGAAAATCCTTCCAGATTGACCAAATAATTGAAATAATTACAAGACATAACCAAGTAGCACTAGGAATTCACTCAGAGGCACTTTTGAGGTTGATTAGATCAAAACCCAGCCTGGACACCCCTTCAAGTCACTACACGTTAATCTGAAGGCAAAAAGACATTAACTTAGATCCCCCAGGCAGCTGCTTTTCTCAAGACATGGAAGACAGGCAGGCAAAAAGCTGTCTTGCTTAGCACTTCGGCAGTTCTGAGATGGCACCATAATTTTAAAATCCCTGGGAATGGTTCAACTTTTGGAGAGAGCCAGTGTGAAAGCTATGCACCAGCTAAACCCCTCCAAAACACTGAAACAAGTAGGGCTTAATGAGACCAATGGTGTTGGCCCCTGTATAAAAAGGAATTTTTTCCCAGTGTTAGGATTACATTAAGGCACATGGTGGGATATCTTGAGAACAGTTTTGTGAGGTGTGATCATGTTTCCCTGAAAAAGTGGGAATATTGTACTTTGTTTTAATAAATTTAAACTATTACTTTAAATCCCATGATACTTAGTATACTGACTTATAGTCTATGCTGACTACACTGGGAAAGGCCAGAGAGCCACATCTAGCTTGATAATATGAAACAGATTCCATCTATTCTCAGCTCTGGCGTACAAGTGCACTTCGCTATGGAGAACGGTCTGGGTTCCAGTGTGCAACATCCCCTCCCAATGAAAGCAGCTCAGCCAAGTGTCTGGGTTGTATTATTTCTGTATTAAAGAGAATTTTTCTTTTTTTTTTAAATGAAGATTGGACTATGCTTTTCCACTTCACGCACTTTCAGCAAGTCTCTTGTCTCCTCATTGTCCTGTAGCTTTCTAATTGTTACTAAAACTTTAATCTTTGCATCAATAATGGAAGACAAGCTGGAGGACAGCAAAAGCTATATGGAGTGCTTTCTCATATCCTTTTAAGTTAATATGCACTTTTTAAAACAAAAAATATAAAAAAAAGAGAAGGTTAGACTTGCTACACAAGCATTCTGTGCATCACACACGTAGTCTTACCTACCATTTCTTACAGTTACAAGGTATAGCTGTCAACCACAACCCTTCAGATATATACAAATACTTGAAGGGCTTGGAGTCATTTTAAAACAGTGAGGATGAAGGTAACTTATCAGAAGTAAATAAGAATCTTCTTGATATGGCCTCTCCCTCTTTCTTGTCAGATACAAGTAAATACATCCAAGCACCCTTGCTCCAAACTGCATTAATATAATAAAATTTGATTTCAAAAGAGAATTCTCTCTTCAGCAATACTATCATAAATTACAGATTAACTACCACATCCAATTATGTTGATCCCACATTTTTGTAGTATAACAGAGTTGGTCCTAGCCTTGTGTTCACTTTTCTATTTAAAAAATTGTCATATGCGTGGAAAATTCCAGGAAAAAAAAAAGACTAGTAATGACAGTCCCTCATTTCTCAGTAGATGACTTCAAAACCTCCCATCAAAACACTATCCAACCAAAGTGCCAGTTTCCCACATATCCTCCTTCTTCTGTTGAAGAGGCCAGATGCAGACAACATTTGCAGTTATTTGAAACAGCTAGTAATTCAAGATTAGCATTGCAAGATTCCATAGGCTTTTTTCTTACAGAGCTAAGTTAGTCTGCCAGCATTACACTGAAAATGAGAAAACTTTTAACTGTTCACTGATTTTTGGAAAATTTCGGACATACTGGAATGACTTAAATACTCTAAACAGAACAATAGAACATAACATGTTAAGGTTCAAAGGTCTTAGCTATTTTTTGTTCCAAGTATGTTGGATACAACTAAAGTCAGTACCTTTTGCCAACATGTAATCAAGAGCCTCATTTGGAAGAGTTGTCAGGGTTAATGCACAGATATGGAAAAAGAAAGAAAAATAAAACCATGGTAAAATTTTCTTTGGAGCCAAAACAATTTGGGCATAAACGCTATGAGCAGACATATTTCCTCCTAATGAACAGCCCATCTCCAAGTCAAAAGATAATACTTTCAGAAGCTTAGAGTCAAAGTTCCTTTTAAAAAAAAGTGCCTTATGGCCTGAAGTCACTTGATCACATCTCAGTTTGCCCAAGGTTTGGTATTGCCCAACCTTCTTTAAAGTGGGATAGAATAACCATTGTATATGCACATAGGTCAAACTCTAAAAAAACCCTCCAAGATGCGAAGTGTAATCAACTGTTTGAAAAATCATCTCCCATTCAAGTCTAGTCTGAAGTACCAAGGCAGGGAGGAACATCAAACAACAATACTGACTAACACACTGCACAGATCAGCAGCAGTGCTACAGATCCCTTCTGACAGGCATTAGGGTATTTGGAAAATATCTGTGCCTCCCAAGGTGATTTTTCCTAATACAAACAGTGTCAATAAAACTTCACCTGTACATAGATACTGTATAAGGTTCATTCAAGTATTTCCTTTAGGAAATGGACAGTGGAAGGACACTTTCAACATTAAAAAAGTTCATTGCATCCTGCTTGTGCTCATACATGCTTTGATCAATAAGTTTTCCAGTCTAACACTAACAGTTCTGGGGCTGATGTGCAGTTTAGCAGCCCAATTGGTAAGCTTCCTCCTAGATGATTCTTCCTTGTTAGAGGGTGATTCTTCCTTGTTAGAGGGCTCCTTCTCAAATCCATTCCTTTGGAATTTTTCATTTTAATATTTTATTTATGAAATTAGAATTCACTACAATTCGAGAAGCACTGACATATTCTAGACAGATGTTTCAGAAGCTTCCTTCTCAGTCTGCCAGTGCACCTCAGCTCAGATCTGTGTGTCCTGCTACCCCATCTAAAGTTTCTTGCTAAATACAGCCAGGTAACCCCTTTGATTTCATTTGTGATCAAAGCAGGATTCAAGTCCAGGTTTTCAGAAATGAAAGGTTAATGGAGTAACCGAACACATTTGATGCTCAAAACAGTCTCTGTGCCACAGTATAGTTACACTCCCAAACCAATTCCTCAATGAAATGCATGAACCCAGAGCAGGTCCAGTGTATTAACCAGTCTTTTCTTCCTACGTTGTTCAAGAACCATAAAATCCCAAGAAGGAGTGAGACTCCAAATTCAACTGTTATTTTACAAGTTTTTCAGAAAAGCAAAGCTGATGGGCTCAGAAGCCAATTTATGATGGGAAAAGGAAGCTGGAGTTTCTTAGTTTGGGACTTGCTTTTGTCTTCAAATAGACAGGAGAAGCTGTAAAAACATACTTTTCTCCTTTGTCTGCTATATGTTCTTTATGTACTGACCACTTTCAAAAAACCACTGTCAAACAAGATTCACGTGGCAGCCTTCGCATTGCTTACTGTATTATATTCATTCATCAGTTGTTCATAAGGCACAGAAAGTTCTAGCTCATTATTGGTAAAGGTAGATTCATCTGAGGATGGGAATTTTACCAGTTTTTTTGCAGTTTCAGATTCCTCTGCAAGATTATCATCCATGGAGGATTTTGATGTTTCCTCATCATCTGAGATATCTTCCTCTTCATCATCATCTTCATTTACAAATGTTATATTGGCATTCTCAAATATTAAGGGTCGATAGTCTCTGGAATCCCACACTTCACCTTCTTCTTCACTAATCCTGTCCAGCTGGTTTACAAACATGGTTCCTTCTAAAGGGCTGTCTCCAATACGTTTATCATGCAGGGGTCTCAGTGCATGACCATTTTGAATGTCCAGGGAAGCCTCATCATACTCAAATGACTCTGTCTTTGTGTAAGTCACCTGAACATCTATACTAGCATTCATTTGTTTGGCATTTTCGACTATAATCATTTTGTCATTGTTTGTTTTCAGGGCCTTCTTCCCAATTTGCTTTATAAGATCATTGTAGGTCTCTTCCTTCTTTGAAAGAAAGCTGAAAATGTTGACATCCTTTGAGGTACCCATTTGAAGGGGTTTTTTAGACCTAGGATGGTTGTCAAATGACTCTTTTCTTTTTTTCCTCCGTTTCTTGATTGCTTTGTGGACTTCCACAAACATACTGACCTTCCAGTTAACAAAGAGCGAAAGCCAAGCTAATCCCAGATAGATCCATAACTCCACAAAATATCTGTAAAGGGAATGATAGTTTGCATCTGGATTTACACCTATAAGGAAGTAAAAACAAAAACATTACTGAAAGAAGACTCACAGCTGATAAACCTTTGAAGTTATGACCCTGAGAATTACTCCCTTCCACACTAATAGAGCCTAGTTGTTTGAACACTGCTCTGAGAGGTAGCAAGTGGGGATCTGAGAGTTTTCTGAATGAAAAAGTTAATCCCATATCTCCCACATCCCTTGGCCACATGTATTCTGACCACTGGACAAACCAAAAAGCCCCGGCAGCATATTTATCCTTTCCTTATAAACTAGAAAAGTGAACATTTTCCTGGTTGAAAATTACAAGTCTTATCCCTGTCACTGTGGTGCGTATATATTTACCTACCTTGGGAAAACAATTCAAATTTTCACTTTTAAGGACCACCTCCAAAGCCCTGGACAAAGCGGTGGATTTTAGACAAAGAAAAGGTTTAGGAGGGAGGCACGAGTATTCTCAGCATTTCCCATTGACTAGTTCTAAACAGCTGCATTGCCCAGTACCTACACATCCTGCTTAGGATACTGGATCCTATCCAAAGGTGCATAACTATCATGTTGGATAGGATAGCTCTTTGCCTGACATACAGACCTGGGGCACCTGAAAGACTTACAAACTCTAGAACTTGGCTGCAGACTTAGCCCAGTAAAGGCCTTAGGTATCTACACCAAGACTGAAGAGCCAGATCTAGCCCATTGGATCAGTATCCAACTGTAACTGAATGTTCTATTCAGCAAAATGTTCTGGAAAAGCTTAGAAAATATCTTTTCAAATTAGAGTTTTCAAAAAGAATCGCCACACTATGCATGTAATAATATACTACATAAAATACCATTACTGACCAGCAACAAAATCTCCAAATCCTATGGTGGTGATAGTGATGAATGAGAAATAGAGGCCTTCAATGTAATTCCATCCTTCAGTCACCATAAACACAAATGGAGGAATAACCAGATGGACCAAGACACCCCAAACAATGAAAATAGCTGTGCACGTAATTTGTGCTTTCCTCTGTAAAGAAAAAAGACAAAAAAAGTCAGTGAAAGATCCCAAAATTTTCTTTTCCCATCTGTGGCACCAAGAATTATCTGACAGTACCAGATATTTCAGATTTTTGTGCTAACCATTTAGCTACCATAATTAAAAGTCACTAAAAGTGACTGAAGTAAACACACCTTCTTTTTTTTTTTTCCTTCAGGCAGAACTCCCTGTTCTTACAACTACTTGCTCAAAAAGGATTATTTCCTCATAGCTTTCTTTCACACTCATGGAAAGTTTAAGGAGTCCCTGATGTTTTATAAACAGGCATGGCATATGGACATAGTGCTCTAGTCTAAAAAGCAGTCAATACCTCTAACTTTCCTTTTATTCATTTGAATAAAAAAGATCAGAAATGTTTTTAAGATGCTTCTCTCCTTCTTCTGCGTCCTTCCCTTTGCCACTCATGCAACTTCTGTACAAACCTGCACGTACACATGCATTTCACTACTGTTTCTTGTACTTGCCTCTCAGTTCTTGCTCTGTTCCTAAACCCAGGACCCAAACCAGTTCCACTGTCCTCCAGGCACTATGCCCCTGCATTGCCTCCCATTTCTGTGTAAAGTTAGAACTGGGAACTCACTCAGAATGCAGGAGGGAGAGGAAAAAAAAAAACAAACCTCCACCAAAAAAACAACAAAATGCCACAAACAAAAAACCCACAAGCCAGTAACTCAGAACGAAACTGTTATTTTCCAGTTGGTTCACTGCACAGCAGGAAGTACTCATGCTAGCATACAGGCAGGTGGGAACAAAGCAGGACAGCTTATTTCTGTGCCCAAGGGGCTTGATTGAAATGTCTGTGAAATGAAGCCTCACCTACATTTGTTCTAAAGGTTTCTAATGTAAGGAGATACATTTAGTTAGCACTAAAGGTTTCTATGAGACTTCATTTGCTAAAACTTCTTGCAAAACTAACTCATCAGACCCAACCCCCCTTTCAGTTATTTCTATTCAACACCATTTGGGAAAATTCATATTTGTGCAAGTGTTCATTTACAAGATGAGCAGGTAACTTAAGAAATGTAAGCTTAATTCATGCATCAAAAATACATAGTTCAAGGGTAAACAACTAAGAGCTTTACCAGGCTCACTCCTCTTTTCGTCAGAAACTGGCCCAGCCTCTTGGCACGTCCTCCAAAGAACTTCCCCAGAGCACTGATCCACGTCAAGCAGAGAGGAACTCCAAAAAGCCCATAAAATATGCAGAAGAGACGCCCAGAGGGTGTCTTTGGAGAAACATTTCCATAACCTAAAAGAGATAAGTATGTGCTCCGTCTGTTCTTGTTGAAGAGAATTCAAGGCAATTCTACCTAAGCACAAAACATTATTTGGGCTCCTGCTGTATCAGACGCTCCTTATTTCACCTATAAGATGTTTAGTTTACTCCAGATGCTGATCTTCTGAGTCTAGATGCCTTCCAGTTCTACTCTAGCGAACATATATTCCATTAATGCAAGCTGAGAGGGTTACTGCACTTCAAGTGTTTCCTAGATTTTGTGCATCATTTTCTTGACAAGATGGAATAAATATGAAATAAACCTCACCTTAAAACTTCTAATATGATCCCCCAACCTTAAGCAGCAGTGTTAAAAACTTGATTGATTCAATTTTATAGAATAAAAATTCAAAATTCAGTCTGAAGCTAGCTTCCATGTGAAAGATCCACTATACATTTAACTTGTGACCACCTGGTACCTTGGCAGGGGAAGAGCTTGTGAGTTAAGTGCAAAGCAAGGAAGTGCAAGGTATGTCAACTGAATTTAGTTCTTTGCTGGTCACAGAACCCAACAGGGCATTACAGACTCAGGCTCTAGAATCAGCAGCATATTTTCTGAACTTCTGCCAGAGCTTTCTTATTTAGGTGTGTTATTCTTCAACGTTTTGTCATAAGTTATATTACAAGCTGAGTATTGTGAGTTTCAAATAATAAAGAAAACTACAGCACTGCATATGATTTAACAGTAAGACTTCTATTTGTGTATACATCTAGCCTTGTCTGGCTATTTTGCATTCCTTTTTTTTTTTTTTTTGCATTGTAGGTATAGCAAGAAAGAATTCTTTCAGTGCAGAGGGTTTTACAAGCACAAATCAACAGTGATATTTAAAAGACAGCAGTTGTTCTGCTTCACCTTCTTTTAAGAGACGGTTAAAAAGTCTAGATTGTTCTGCAAGCCAGGAACACTGATAATCCAGTAGCTTCAGAGGATTCATCTGTGTAACGGGACTGCTGTACAAAAACCTCATATACACTTGCTTTAGGCATTAGTTTAATGGAATGCTTTGTTATGCTTTTGTTTTGGGATTTTATGATTTGGAAATTTGAGTGCGTGAATCAATGGAACTGGAATGACACCAGTCACCCCCAACAGCACCTTAAATTCCTTACTTATTGGAAAGGCACACTTTTCTGTATGCCTATGGAGAGAGTGTCAAAAAACTCATTTTTTCCTTCCATGAATCTGCAGGTGAACCCGTACTTTAGGCAACAGTTAGGAAAGTTGACATGGTAAATACTTACCGATTGTAGTGATTACAGTAGCAGCAAAGATCACAGCGTTAGGCCAATTCCAGTTGTTGAAAGTATTGTTCCCAGTGATGGCAACACCCTCTCCAGCAGCATCTGACACAATCTGTAAGGAAACAGTTTACAGTCAATCTTGGAAAATGCTGGCAGCCTAAAAAAGAAATGTTTGTCCCTCTCAGGTTTTCACCCTTTGTTCATACTTTGAAAAATAATCAAGTTTTTTGTGAATGCAAGTCTAGTATATTCACTAAAAATAATTTTATGAAATACTAAAAACTTGCTTCACACAAGAAAAAGTAATGCAAGTGCTCTGACATTTAAGTAGGGAGTTTTAATTAGATAAACTTTTACTTGATTTATAAGATTAAACCAAATGGATGTCTTCCAGAGACCAAATATAGTCTTCCAAACTGAACTAGCATTTAACCTCCAGTGCAGATCTTGAATTTGGTTTCATTTTAGGGACATCTTCAGAACTACTATCCATTTCAAAACATCTGTTACATGCCTCAGCTTGACCTGGGTATAAGCAGGATATCAGAGAATCCTTGGCGAAGCTGGTTCATGTTAATTCACCTGCTGTCTCTGGCAAAGTCAAACCATCTACAAGCCAACAGTAAAACCGTACTTTTCAAAGACAGAGAAATTAACACCTTCTCAAAGCATATTATGCAATAGGATTCCAATCACTGCCCTTGAATCAGCCCTTTTCTCATCTCAAGTTTGAATATAGTACGCCACGATGAATGCAAAGCACTCGTTAATAATGTTTCAGGGAAGTAAGTGAGGTCATTAGCATTTCCACAGGTTCTGCAAGTCAAATTTTTAACAGCTGCTCGGGTCTTCAGGTGCTCAAGAATGCTTAACCGCCTTCACCTTTTTTAGGAAGGGACTTGGAAGAACCGGCTTCCCCCCCTTTTCTAAAACTAAACTGTAGAAAACGAATTGATAATAAAGCAATTACTATTTAGTGCAGAAAGTGAAAGTTTCAGATTCAAACCATGCATCTGGACGATTCTGGCATGCATTTCTACCTCTCCGAGGTAAAAGAAAAGAAACGATTTACCATATTCTCTCCTGGAAATCTCCAGTTATTTAAATCTTTACTCTGCCACATCATGATGCAGTTAAAGCCTTCCCGGGTTACTCTGCTTTTTTCCTTTCAGTGTAAACACTGAGCAGAACTCTGAGGCTCCATCCATATACAGGAGGGGTGAAGATACCTCCAAATGTTGATTCATAACATTATCGCACTTTCCCTGTTTCTCTCTCAGTAAGTGTTATACACAAAAACTATCTTGAGCAAACACGTAAAAAATTATAGGCAATGTACTTTAAAAAATAAACAAAACATGACAGGTGACATTTATCTTAAACTGGCAAGAACTTACAGATGTAACTACAACCAGCTCTTCCTTCCCCCTCACCCCTTCCTTCCTTTCGACTTGATTAAGATCTGATCTTGGACCCAGCAGAGATTCAACACAAAGTTCAATCACTGCTGAAAACATACACAAGTTAACACAGGTTTTAATTATTCTTCAGACTTATTACATATCACCATCCTCCTACTGCAAGAAAAATACCCTCGAATGAATGTATTGTGCATATACAAGATGCAAACAATGTAATTAAAAATGCACTTTCAAAACACAAGCTGTTATAGAAGATAAAAGGAGAAGCATTGAAAGTGAACGACGTTACGGAACTACATTTTTTTTCTCCTGGCAAACTCAAAGTGCATACAGCGTCTTTCCAAAGCCTACAGGCTCGGGATAGAAAAGGACAGAGTTCTCACCAAGGCACTCATTTATCATAACAAAGTGGAGTACAAATGAGAAGTAGCTCTAAAACAGGCAAGCTGAGAGCAGGTAACTAAACATATAATGCCACCCCCCTTCAAAAAAAAAGAATACTTGTGCAGTTACAGTGGATCACAAGAGTTCATCTGAATAGAGACCAGTTAAAGTAACATCACTCATTTCTGCTGTGGTCTGCAGATGAACTTCCTAAAAGTCCCAAATGACATCCAAAATACCTCACAAACACAATCTGTTACCTATTATGCTCGAAAAGATGGCTTGACTTCTTCCACTGCTTAAACGTTATACCAAACACCAGTTCTCCAGTCATTTTCCATTCCGTAAGCGCAGTTGGATTTTTTGGTTTTTTTTTTTCAGTTGTTGTTTTCTCACAGAGCAACTGATCTCATAAGAGACACAGTGAAGTATCTGTTTCCATTGTCACAGGGCCATTATCTCACCGCATTACTCCACCTTCGGTCTGATCTAATGAGCTCAGTTTCCCAGCACACACAGTTGTGTTAAAATCTGCCAGCATCTGAGGTCTGGAGGTGTGAAGGGGGCCCAGATCTGAGGGGAAGAAGCTGCTGGACTGAGCAGCACTCAGCGGCCCTGCACACCCAGGCAGCTAACATTTTGGGGGAGAGATGGACAGCTCTCCAAGTTATACAAACTCTTTGTATAGAGAACCACAGATAATTCTCCAGACAAAGCTGCCACCGTCTTCCTGTCCCTATTTACATGCAGCTATCGGCTATTAGCACACAATTATCTATGATCTATAGTCCAGTATTTTAAGTTACTTTATGCCTGCAATAAGCCTCAATGCGCTACATGCATCCCAGCTGGAGGAACAAAGATGGTCACAAAACATGCAGAGTTAGCTTTGGTGCAGTGGGAAGTACATAGCTGCTTTCCAAGCAGCATAACTTTTGCCCATACTGAAATAATTAAATATTTTGGCTCCAACAAACAATGAGAGTGGACACTATACAACGGAACAACAAACATGGGTTTTTTTGCTTGGCAAATCTTCTCAAGCATGGCCAAAATGCAAAAATTGAAAATAGTTTACTAATTCAGAATTTATACATAACTTTAGATCTCACCTCGTGAAAGATCATACTGATAAAGGCAGGACTTTACTTTCTGTTAAATGACTTTCACCTCACAGGAATTAAACCCACTCTTCTCCCTCACTGCCCACTACTTCAATTCTGCATTTTGGCAAAGGAAGAAGGGTAAAAAGTTCTAGAGACTCTGGTGTTACTGTTGAAAGTTAAACAGACTTGTAATCGCAGATAGAGATTTAACATATGAAACAACTACATCTTCTGATTACATTAACACAAGTAGAAAAGGGGACGTAATTTGAATATAATCAAGCAGACAATATGCTCCATTTGCAAGGTACTTCCCCACTACAACCTCCAGCACTGCTCCAATAAAGCCTTGTGTTTCCTGGGTTTGGTGACTTTTTTATCAACCCTCTGATGATCAAATTCACAAGAAATAGTTGTTAAATCCCCTCTACCTTGAGCAAAGGAGAAGAATTTACCTCAGATGCTGTGGGCACATGCCATTTGAATCCCCTCAGTATGAGTAACAATAGAGCTGAAAAGATCTTAAAACAAATTTGAAAATAGCAAGGAGGAGCCTTGACTCATATAGGTCACACACCATTAGTGATTTTATCCTAAGAGTTAAGGAGTGCAAGAAAGCTGTGATACAGGTTTTGCATAACAAGTAGGAATAATTTAATATTTGGCATGAAATCTTTGATGTTTTAGTAAGGAATAGCTGGGTCTGATAACAATAAACAATAGGAAAGACAAAGGACTTTGAGATACATATGGCCAGACAGATACACCAGACTAAAGACATGAGACAATAAACAGGTTCTATATAAACTAGAGCAACAGATCCTGCCCTACAGGCACTCTGTTAGGAAGAACAACCAGATATTGTTCAGTGACAGGTATCTTTTGAAGAGGCTAAAGCCTCCCATGTTGTTCAAAGCATTCCCTAAAGATCTTACATATAAGTCTAATGGCAGTTTTAAGATTCTCCCAGTGGTATGAACAATTCTCTTTTGAAATGCTGTTTCTCTGTAAAGAAAGGAGATGTAATTGAACTATTAAGCCTGAAATCAGAACCAGTGGCTTTCATTCTACCCTCAACAAGATTACCATGTAATGGACAATCACAGCTGGCTGCTACATCCAAAAGCAGAGTCCATTAAAGCAATAACTGATGCATCCTGTCAGAACTCCTAGGCTTTGTCCTCAATTCTGACTGTGAAATAACACAGAGTAATTTTGCTTCTTTTTCAAGTTCTTTTATCAAGAATGTAAAGATTTAATGTGCAGAAACCCACTCAGAATTGCAAATCTACCAAGTCCTTTAGAGACTTTCCTGTAAGGAATAAAAACTTCAGCAGAAATTTCTTTTCACATTAACACCTTAATCTTTTATACAGTTTGAAGAAACCAGGCAGTAGTTATCTAATCACGGGTACATACAATACTGACAACTTAGCCAATCATAATAAAATTGTCCAGGGTAAAAAAGTTTAAATTTATACTATCAGATGAAAGTCATATACTGCTGTTCATCTTTAAGCAGATTTCAGTTTTAACCAAATCTAGTAGCAGCAGGGCAAAACAGATAGGTGAAGTGGTACAAGCAGTTGTATGAACAGTTTATGTTATTTAAAAATACATAAACAATTAAAATCCATGCCATGCAAATTGCACAGCCTTTTACTTGTCCCACATGGATTTTTGCAGTTACCTAGTTCTTTTGGCTCCAGCCTGAAGTTACAGTAGCAGTTAGCTGTTTATAATAATCATATTTTTAAATGCAATCAAAACATATTTAATTGCTAATACTTATCTTTCCAGTAATAAAAAACTTGAGTCACATGATAAGACTGCCAGGTCAGAGACACATTAAAGAGTTCTTCTTACCTAGATAATATATTGTTTCAGGATTGATTACATACACATAAAGAGAAAAGAAATCCCCTCAATCAGTACCCCTTTTGAAGGAAAACTGTCAGTGGGTGGTCACAGTTGGACTGACAGAACAACTTTCTCAGACTCATTATGCAGACATGCAGCACAGTGGCCGCGGCCAGAAATTTCCTGCCCTGTTGGCATATTGCACTTTGATGTCTGCTTGCATATTCAAAGGAGCAGAAGCTCCTTTGCTCCACAGGCAAAGTCTGAATTTATTAGTACTTTATAGCTAGATCAAGTAATAGATTCAGTCAAACTAGGAATATATTAATCCTGCCTGACAGTCGTCATAGCTCATCTATGGAGTAAGTTTGTATGTCTAGTTGTTAAGCAACAAATTATGTATTTAATATAATACTAAATGCCATAATCTATTGTTTTGAGTTGTAGTCAGAGAAAGAGAAAACAAACAAACAAAAACACAGATATGGAAGGCAACTGGCTTTCACTCTGCACCACGACGTGTCCCAGCTGAATGGAAGATACTGCCCATCCGAGAATGTATTTTCCTCCTTGAAATATCTTGGCAGCTTGGAGTTTGAGTAAGGAAGGGGAAAGCAAAGCCAACTATGCAACTAATGGTTTTACCAATGAGTAAAAACCTTTTTCCCCCCAATTACTTTTCATGTCAAGATATATGAGGTCTATATGTGTAATGTTTTATTAAAATTTCCTGTTTGAGTTCTTCAAAGCCTTTTTTCTCAACCTAAATTCCAAAGACAGATGCAGTATTGCTAAGAAAACCTTGCTATGCCACGATGCTCACTTTGGTAGCCAGAAACACAACGTGGCAGAGTTGCAGGAAGTCGAGAGAATGCACATAACAGTTAAATGATTTCATCAAGGCAGTAGAAAGATCTGCTATTCCAATGTCATCTTTAGGATGGCTGCTATACACGTGTCTGTGCACAGAGAAATGGAAGCTTATTGCTCCTTGGAGAGGAAAAAAGAAAAATCTTTAGGGATTAGAATATAAAAACCCCCAGAATCCACAATACAAAACAGCAGCACCCTATTTGGACTCGCATTCTTTTGCCAGCCCCTTGTCACCTGGCACATTTAGTATGTAATCTGCTCAAGGCAAGAGTTCTCAGGAAACGATGCTAGTAACTATCCTCCCCTACCAATCAGCTCAGTCACCAGAAAAGCACACAGTTCTGGTTCCTGCCATCTTTTTCACTCCCATCTCTAGTGTAATGATAGACTTATCCTGACTGCTCACTTGGACTCAGGAGTTCCCAGTTGACTGAATCACACTGGCATATAACCAGGGCCAGCACACAGGGCCAAGAGAACAAGCCTTTGAGGCTGCCTCAGCCACTTGACAGTCTACAGGACTATGTAAACCAGCAGGACTTAGGATAGCTGACCTTTCATTTCCCTCTCAGCATTATCTGTGTTCACAGCCTGAATTTCATGTTTGTCAGGACAAGAACCATGCCAGATGTAAAAAGAAGTCTTTTAGCTGAGTCCTGGATTTCCTACTCCACTTCTCTGGGGAATGGTTTGCGACCTTTTTTGAGAAAGAAAAATAAGACAAGTGAACCACATTGTCTCGGTCTGACAGGCAACACCCTTGTGTCTTGCTAACCTATGAAAGTTTTACTGTCCTTTACTGACCTACGCGGAGAGTTGAGTTGGAAGGTGGTTGGGGCAAGAGGTGCAGGATATGAGTCAGCAGCACCTGCATTAGAGAAGGATGGAGGGAATTAATAAAATCCACATTAAGTGAGGAGGACAGCAGTTGACTACATAAGTCTGATTCCAGATCAAGTGAATCCCCAGCTGGCCTATACTAAGAGTTGTTAGGTTCTTCAAGACTTGATAATCCTAGAACTTGTGTACAGTCTGTTTTAACAAACAAAATCCTAGGCAGAAACAGCTTATTTCTAACAGCACAATGGGGTCATGGCTAGTAGCCACCCACCACAGGGCCAAAGTTGAAACGGAAGTAAAAAATAAGAAGTGGTAATTGAGGGAATAACGTTAACTTTCACTTCTAAAAGAATAAAAACTCCCCAAGCTTCATGTTTGGTGTTGATAGATGTAAATAACAAACATAACCAAAAGCATACATGAAGATTACCCAAAAAGCTGAAGATCAATATGAGTATACATGATTCCTTCTCCCTTATCTTTGAATTGAAATAGAAAAATTAAAAACAAACCCTGGAAAGCAAGTGTTAGTCCCTGTGTTTACATTCCTACATAGATCAACTACAAATAGTAGGGTACAAGTTTTCCCCTTGCTGTCATAACCAACCACTTTATAAATGCACTGCAACTGCTATAGCAAGGAAATACATATTTTGCATTTTTCAATCAATAGTTTAGTCTCAAAACACAGTTCCTATCAAAGAACAAACTTTTGAAAATTCCCACTTGGGGAAAGAAAGTCCTGGCAAAATAAGGATTCACATACATCATAGGATGTTTTTTCCAGCAATAGCAAGATTTAATCCAGAATGAGATGGTTCCTACTGATACAGCAAATAGAATGTTATCTTGTCACTTTTCCACAGTCTTTGGAAAAAGGAGAACTTAAAGAAGGTCTCTCTTACTCTTTTTTTTAACTGCTTCAACATACCAGTGTTTCTTGTTTGTTTGGTTTTTTTTTTTAATCAAGGAATTATAAAAGTTATTTAAATTTGCTAAAAGTGACTTTAAATGATCCACTAGTATCTTATAGCATGCAAAATAAGAAAGGTATATGTAGAGGTCAAATGCACTGTATATACCACAGTTTATCCAAAAGATTATAAAACAAGACTGAACTTGCTCTGCAGAGAAAGCTTAGCTAATCTTGCTGATTCTTCATTTACCCATCCAACTTCTTAGTGTTTCATTCTCTTCGTGCAACAGTGCTTCTCAATGCATAAATGAATTACAGAACCAAGGCACTCTATTGCTTCCCCTTCATTATGCTTCACTTTGGTCTGTGAGCAACTTGGACCTCCACCTAACCTAATTTTTCTTACCTAATTGAGCCTCCAGCACATGCCACTTCACACAAATCTGTCCCTGCATCTAAGCCTGATATTTAAGGAATGCATGTAAATACATGCCTGGTTTTCACTTTGCATAGTTTTGTGATATAACAGGACAGAAAACCAGACATCATTTGTGGCTGTTAATTTAGAACACAGCAATCAGGGTTGTAAAAAATACCCAATAATCCAATAAGGGATTTTTACGTGTTTCTTGGTCTTGATTTCTCAATTATTTTTTTAAGTAATGGGGAAATTCCTGTTCCTAGACTTCGATGTGCCCAGCACTTTTTTTTTTTAAGCAGCCTTATTAGTTTTATTAGCTGGAGAAATCACAGAGTGGGAAACTGGACTTTGAAACCAGATTCCAATGAAAGTAATTAAGTACATGCTATGAAGAAAACTGTAGATTAGAGCTCCAGATCCCTTTTAATTTACTGATTAGCCAGCACAGAACAGGCTGTCTAGTAAGAACACCTGAAGATCACAGCACCAAACACACTTAAGACGATACTACCAAACAGAGATACACAGAAGTGGTCTTCAGCAGATGGAAAATATTCTTGACTAAATAACTACATTACTGCGCTGTAAAGGAAATCATGTGTACATCCTTCAAAGGACATGACTGAATTTGAAGAGGGCCTAGAAAACATTCACATCTTAATCCTACACAGACACTTTTACACTTTAAAATATTCACTCTTTAGTATAATTCTGAGGCGGCTTCATCTGAGGTTTATTTAGGTGCTCAGAATTGGGAAAGAACACTGACATATCCCAAAGCAAACTGGAACTGCTCAACATAAGCTCCAAGATATCTCTGCAAAAGACTTTGTTGGATAAGCCAACGAATTCCTATTTGCACCTGAAGTTCTATCAGGTTAGCTGTTCTTTTTAAAATTCACACTACCCATCCCAGAATAACCTGCATGCACAAAAAGGATTTAAACAACAACATCCTTGCTATGGGTTAGTGTATGTATTGGGTTTGTGTGGACAGGTATTGGTAAAGAGTGGGGCCACAGTGGTGGCTTCTTTGAGAAGCTGCCAGAAGCTTACCCCACATCTGATAGATCCAATGCCAGACAGCTTCAGGATGAAGCCCCCACTGGCCAAGGCTGAGCCAATGATGGCAATGCCTTTGTGAGAATATATTTAAGGGAAAAAAAGTTATTGCACAGAACTAATTGTGGCCAAAAAAGAAAGGAGTGAAAATATGTGAGAGGAACCAAGTATGTAGATACAAAATTCAGTGGACAAGGAGAAGGAGGAGGTGCTCCAGAGGTTCCCCTGCAGCTCATGATGCAGACCATGGTGAAGCAGCTGTGCCCCTGCAGCTCATAGCAGTCAGTGCTAGAGCAGAGATCTACCTGCAGCCTGTGCAGGACCCCACGCCGGAGCATGTGGATGCATGCAAAGAGACTGTGAACCTATGGGAAGCTTATGGTGGAACAGCGTCCTGACAGGAACCAGAGTACCCATGGAGAGAGGAGCCCATGCTACAGCAGCTTTCCTGGTAGGATTTGTGGCACTGTGGGGGCCCCACACTGGAGCAGGCTGTGCTCGAAGTACTGCACCCTGTGGAAAACTGGCCCAAACTGGAACAGTCAAAAAGAACTGTTGCCTGTGGGATGGACTCATGTTGGAGAATTTCGTGCAGGACTATCTCCCGTAGGAGGGACCCCACGCTGGAGCAGGGGAAAAACTCCTCTCCCTGAGCAGCGGCAAAAGCAATCTGAGATGAACTGCTCCTAACCCCCATTCCCTGTCTCCCTGCACCACTGGTGGCAGGGGATAGAACCTGGGAAGGAGGGAGCGGTAGAGGGAAGGTGTTTTTAACATCTAGTAATAAATTTAATTAATATCCCCAAGTTGAGTGTGTTTTGCCCTTGATAGTACTTAGTAAGTGATCTCTCCCTGTCCTTATCTCAACTCATGAACATTTTGCTATATTTTCTCTCCCCTGTCCAGTTGCAGAGGGGAGCAATAGAGCAGCTTTGGTGGGTGCCTGGCACCCAGCCAGGGTCAACCCACCACAGTGTACTACTGCATACAGACTCCATGACCTTCCAAAAATGTGTGTGGGTGAACTTTTTCAAAAGCACTTGTGTTTGGATGGAATTCTATCATAAATAAATACTGTCACAGCTCCCTATCTTTATTGGGCTAGTGCCTTAAAAATCTGTCCTGACTTTGAAGAAGAGACCTTCTTTTTAACTGTTACACCAAGTGGAAAAGAGTTGTCCCCTGTCTTCTCCCAAGCAGTGATGATAGCACTTTTTCACCCTCTCTATTTTAACACACCACAAATCACACATGTTAAACAATTTAGAAAGTTCTTCAGCGGTAGGAGCCTCGAAAGGAACGGAATGACATCTTGAATCTAAGTCTGGCATTTCAGGTTTTTTTCTCCTGAGTTTTGTTTCACCCTTTTGCAACTGCAATGTGTGCATGGGAACAATGCTAAAAACGATAAATTTGTAATAGGGACCAAGCACTGAACTTAATTAATCCATAACTGCTGTCACTCACAACCCAAGGAAGAGAGGAAGTAATCGATTTAACATGAAAGGACAGTCTCACTAAAGACAGCGCTACAGGCACAAGCCTATCTTCTTGCCTCTGTGTTCTCTTACTCTCTATATGCTTCCGAGTTGGCAAAATGAATAAGGGTAGAGAACACGCATTTGTCACAGACAGAAACATTTGCAATTTCATGCTTTTAAGTTCTCATCTGTTTTCTTGTTTTTTGATTATAATTTAACCAGACTAAGTGATCCTTTAGAAAGGCAATCTGTTAATTAACCCATATAGGGCAGCACAAATCATACTTTGCAAACATAATCTCAATTTATTATCCAGAAATAGGTCTTATCAGACAGAGACAAGAAGAGGGGAAAGGTTTTTACATGTGAATTAGAAAATACATGCTCTACCTTGGTTTTAGCTTGTTATCTGAAGGCCATGCAATAAATCATTAATTTACAAGAGATGTAAAGAACCATCTTTATACTTGCTTCAACCTGAAAGACTCATAAAAATTTAATTATGCCTAATATTTATGAGAATGGAGGCTTCAGGACACAGTCCAGTGGAAACAACTGGTGAGTTTACTGACAAATTAATTCCACATTATTTTTTGGAAACAGAGAAGGTAAATAATTCTGCCAGCTATTCCCTGCTTGGAAAGATGATCAAAATTAGACAAAGCATGAGCAGGATAAAACAGGATACATACAACTTGAGGATAAAAATCTTGGGGATTCAACAGTGCCAGCATTCAATATATTGAATATTTTTCTCCCTCACTTTCCCCTGCACACACTACACGCCCTCCCAATTAAAACCAGACATTCATGTGCTGAACATTTTAGTAATTCATATAGATGTAAATGCTGATCACTTGCTACAGCAAGTCCTTAGGGTTGCTTCTACTTAGAGAAACAGTGTCTTAGTATTGCATTAGTGTACTGCAAGATTACCTGCTCAATCAGCACTAGTCACTAGCACCACCACGTTTTCATTTCCTCCAAGGTGAACACAGGCTTCACAAAATGTATTGTTATGTTTGAGTTTTACATGGAAAGATACAGCTGAGTAATAAACCTTATCAAGAGAGCATTCGTGAGGACATGATACTTCTCAAGATGCAAGTGCACTTTTTTTTTGGTGTACTTGGCATGGAGAGCAAAGGCTGAGAGCTTTAAAGTCAGTAGAAAATATCCTGGGAAATAATTCCCATTGACAAAACTAGCAGATTATCTCCTGTGGGACAAACAAATGGGTGGGGATCAAACTTAACCCTCCTAGCTTCCCAATTTCTGCAATATCTGAAAATTAATAGAAAAACAGTTGTTCCAGGAAAGGGTTACAGGAAATTCTTGCCATTGATTTAACAACAAAGTGCCTGCCCATAGAAGAGAACCATCTGACTTAGTTCAACTACATCCTTTGACGAGAGCAGGCTAGCAAAATACAGTTTAAAAGTTATCTACTTTCTTTAATTTCCTACTTCAGTCTACGATATGAACACAATCTCTCCTTCAATTAACCTGAAATAAGAGGAGAGTTCCAGAACTTCTGCATCTTGAAACTGGGCTTCATTGCCCTTGAGAGCAATATAGGTTTTGTCATCAATTTTATTTAGAGAAGAAAGATAAGCAATTTATACTGCAAAAATAAATAAAGAGTGAGAGAAGATAGCATTGCTCTCTTTTGCATGGTATCAGAAACTAGAGTGCCAGATCACAAATAAAAGTCATTTAAACTAAAACCCAGTTTGGTATAAGAATAAACAAAACATTAAAAAAAAATATGAGTGAAATTAAGATGCAAATTAAATCAAGTTCTCAACTATGCAGTAATTGTTAGTCAAAGCATTCCGCGTGGTAGTGTATATGGAACCTCCCTGCCTAAACCAAGATCCAGATTAACAGTGATTGGTTTAACTAATGTAAATATTTCTGCACTGTGGTGTTAAAGGTAAGATTTTGGATCTCAAACTCTTATTACTATTATAATGCACTGGGGAGCGTATTTTTGTCCTACAGTAAAATCCTCTTAGTAAGAGAGGAGTTCTTCACACAGATGTAGTGAGAAAGGGCAAACACTTTCTCCATTTTCTGTGGTTCTATTCAAAGACATGGAGGAGCTCTTCCTCAAGAATGAACATGATGCAGAGTATGCAAGAGATAAATGGTAAAGAGTAAAATAGATTACTGGTAAAGAAACAATTCTACTGATAAATAGAATACCAACACTTTTGCAGCACCAGTTTGATTTATATTTCTTCCTGAAGACTTCTAACAAGTTTAAAAAGGTCTTTAAATAAGGTTTGAGCAATACAGGATACATATAATTTCCTTTACTGAGTATATGAGTGGTTCTACAAAGTGGACACATTTCCCTACTGACTTTGTGAAGCGTTATCTTAAGGCTTCATTTAAAAGAAGGACAAAGTCAAGATTAGTGATTTTGTAATGATAATTTGCACTCCTTACTTGCACAAAGTGCTATTCTACTGAAGGTTTACAGATGGGTGTTATGTCTACAGCTACAGACATAACATAAGAGCTATGGAAACAGAACGCTAATCTGAGCAACCTGGTGTAGTGGAAGGTGTCTCTGTCCATGGCAGGGGGGTTGGAACTAGATGATCTTTAAGGATCTTTCCAACCCAAATCACTTGTTCTTTTGTTTTGTAACAAGCAAAGCAAGAGTTACATTTATCTTTACAGTTTTCTATCATAAGCCTCTATTTTACAAAACAGTGTTTTAAAAATAGGCAGTTTAAGACATTTTCAGTCAAAACACACATATGTGTTTTCTAAAAAGTCCTCACATTGTGTACATGTGTGTTTGTGGAAACCTGCTGTACTCTGCCCAGACGTGATTTGGATAATGCTTATTGATTTCATGGTCTGCAATAAGTTCTGTGTTTTGCATTTTTCTCCATCCTCATGGAAACTCCCCACTGCCTTCCCAAACTACCTTTCCTGAAAAGAATGTCCCAAGTTTGAAACTTCATTTTTCACACAGTAAATTCAAGAATAAAGCCACAGAAGGATGGTCAGCCCAAACAGGGTTGCAAGCACGTGCCCCTTCTAAGGCAAGTTTGAGGCCAAGCCAGCATTACTCACGTGACTTGACAGAAAAACTGTGAGTAGTCAGGTCTTTGGAAATATTTGTTGTTCTTTCTATATCGTGAAATCATACATGCAATCAGGCCCTTAAGAGAACTTAAAGCTATTGTTTGATCAGAAACTGAGCAGTTAATTGTAAGCTGCTACACGATGAATTTTGAGGGGTTTTGGCAAATTGAACCATTACAACTGAATGATTAAAGCTTTCCCTCTGTACCAACCCTAGCTAACAGCGTGCTTGATTAGTGACCTCCAAGATCACATTTGTAAAAAAAAAGAAGAGTAGGGGTAAACTATTGTGATGAGAGAATTAATTAATTCTGCAATAACACCCCAAGTTTTGGAATAGCTTCTATTAGAATGAAACACAAAGTCAAGCAGATTTATGTGGTAAGAGTCCATTAAAAAAATAATTTGAACAATCTGAGCTCTATTTCTATTCTGCAGAACAAGTAGGTGTTACTGTTTCCTCTGGAAAAAAAGTTCTAATCTGTAGGGAAATTAACCTCTTGGAGGCATGTCAATATTTTTACAGCATGCACTGTTTAAGCCATGCTTGTGTATGATGTATAGCATGGACAGTTAATTTTCCTATAAGTCATAATTCATAGGACAAACAATGTGAGGGATATTAATGGAAAGAGATCAACAAGGTTATTTCCTTTTTGTAGCTTTCTGCAGAGTTAAATAATAAGTTAAACTCATAATTCAGCAAATAAGTTAACTGGAACTACTTTTTCACTGCAGAATTGAATGCTGAAGCTTACCTACTAATGATACTTGCAGATCCTCTGCTTGAATCAACTAATGCTGCTCAACTTTATTTCTCCTTTCTATTTATGTGCAATGGGTGTAAATACCAACCGTTTTGAAGAGGCACCTGGCTTTTTGACAGATCATGACTAGAAAATTTAAGTTGATATAGATTTTTCCCCTATTAATTTCAGGACTAGATTCCAGTTTTATGAACTAGTTAATAAACTATTTTGATGAAAAGCATATTCAGCATTCCCTTGCTATTCTGATTAATATAATAATAGAACCGTTTCCTTTTCACTTTCCCAAGTTCCACATAGACATGTTTTGAAGACAAATTAACTAAAGGTTACTGCTGCATGAGAACTGCAGCTGTTCTGCAGATGCTGAGTGTCCCAACTTTTCATTAGCCTCCAATTATTCTCATTCAGAAATAAAACCTATTAGACTGTTTCATAGCTACAGCTTAATTTTAAGGACTTCTGTCTTATGCTTATAATGCATTTTGCCTTGGATGGAGAAAAAGAAGAAGTATTTCAATAACTTTTATGTTGCATCAGCTGAAATTAAGGCATTGGAATAATCTATAATAGCAGATTAGACTTCCTTCCTATCTGAATACATACACGGTGACTAATGTAGCCAACTCCCCTTTAAAAGGGCTTTGGAAAATGCTGTTGCCCCCATTTCAGAGATAAGAAAGTGGAAGCAAAAGAGTCAAGAGTTTAATCAAGCCCTCACACCAGCTGGTGACCTGTGTTAGGCAGGGTTAAAGCCAGACAGTGTTTGCATGAGACTCTTGCAACAGAGGTGGTACCGATTGCGTAAGCAGAGGGTAACCCATGCAGCAGACTGAGTTTCCAAAATAATGTATTTCAGTTTAGTTGCAATTGATTTAAGCAGATTTAGATGGAACCAAAACAATCCCATTGGCAATAAAAACAGTTTATTGAGATGAATTTACTAGATGGAGGGGGTTGGACAGAAAAGCATTGATACTACACAAGAGAAGTAGATGAGGAAGCCGAGTCTAAAATGAAGCTTCCCCTGCTCCTACCCTGCTTTCAGTGTATAAGAATAGTTAATTAGGACAAGTCAAAACACAGGTGATCCAAGCTTGACAGCTTTGCTTACAGAGGCCCAAATAAGCTTTTCAACTCAGTGAATGAATAGCAGCATAAAGTAACATTGCATTAAGAAGCATACTGCACTCTCTCCCATTTATAGTCATGCATTAAAATACGCTCCAGATTAAGAAATTTACAGAAAGTCACTGTTTTAGAACAATCTAAAAACTGTTTGTTTCTTAGGCATTAGGAAATGTTGTAGACTCTTGGTTTCACAAGCACTTTTGCCCTGGATTTTAAAGGTCTTGCTCCTCTGAAGACAAGCTAGAAGCTGCTGCCAAAGTGTGCTAGTAGAATCACACATTTCATTTCCTATTTAACAACCTATCTTAAGGGAAAAAAAGTAAAAAAAAAAAAAAAAAAAAAGCAGGTCCTGGTGAAACAACTATTACTTATCTGACAGTCCAATGAGCTTACATATGCTCAAATAAAAATCTTATTTGTCCCAACAGCATTAAATCAAAAAAATGAAAGTGATCAGACTTGGGTGGAACAGAGTACTACTTGTAACAACATTTTTAATCAAGTAGAATTTTGAACTACAGAACAGGATCAAGAAAAAGACACACTGTTGGCTATTAACTCTTTAAGGTAGTACCTTTATTAACTCATATTGTTAAACCAAACAAACAACAAGGTTTCCAGGATCAACCAAAAACTTTAGAGATCCTCAACCACACTTAGTCTCTTTCCCTGTACCGTTCCATCAGGCAGCAGGAGGAGGAGGTGAGGCAAGGCAAGGCAGGCTTCCAATGTCAATATGTACAGGATGCTTTGTATGAAAAGCAAGGTGATGGGTTTATGTTAAGAGGTGTAACAAGAGGGAAAAATCTGCCACAGAAACGCTATTTGCATTGAGATTTCTGTTACTATGTATTCAGCTTTATTCAGGGTTTAACCTGAAACAAAATGTTTTGTTCCTTACTATAAATCTCTTCAACACCAGATTAACTTGAGTGATCTTTGAGGAAGACTGGGGAAAGAGTGGAGGCTGCTCTGAACAATTGTTTTCAAACAGAGAAACAGTTACTGCAGGTTAGAAATAAGTGCGATCAGTAGCTAAGATAAGTGCGCTAGGAAACTGTCTGATCTACACACTCTCAGACCTGCAATAGTATAGCTTGCCTAGTCTATCTTGTTTTTTCTTCTGGGGGAGTGAATTAGACTGGCAGTAGCATTAGTTTGCTGCTACAAACTGGCTATGAATTTAAACATTTTAATTAATTAAGAAATGTTGAAAAATTTCTTAAACACAGTTGTGTCAGCATACAAACCACATTTCTGCAGGAATAGTATAACATAAAAACCACTCACACAACCATGCCCACTGGAACACAATCTTCTGCTATTTTAATACACTCAGCACTATACTACTAAGTACACAAAATGGGCTTTCTTCCCAAAAGAGCTTCCAACCAACAACCAACAGACAGCAGAGCAGAGACTTCTTCAATAATTCTTCAGTAGTCTTTTCCATCCCGTACCACATTTAGTTCCTGGTCAAAACCCAACAGTGAACAAGTAATTGTGTATATCCTGTAAAAAGGGTTTTGAATAAGTGAAAAAGTAAGCTTAGTCAACTGAAAAATCTTTCAACATTAAGACCGTGCACACTTCCATATTTGTGAAATTTCCCATACGGTCTCCTCTGAACAACAGCACGAGACAAGCTGAAGGCAAAGAGCAGTGTACAGTGTGGCAGGTAATTAACAAATTCTTGCCCTGTCACTTCTCAACTGTCCCATCCCTGAGGACATATGAAAGTCAAACCACTTTGTCATCTTCTTGCCACTGCATTAAAGGGAAGAGGGATCAGCTGGCAAAAGCACTATAGTTGCTGCCTTCTGTTTGTTACACTTTTCCTTCCTAGCCCGGATTTCCTGCAACTGACTTCTCTGACTGTTCAGCCGGCATCTATTACCTTCTCAGAAGCTGAGACAGAGAAAGCACTTGCACATTTCTAAGTAGAGAACCCTCAAGCTTAAAAAGCTGCTCAGCATACAAGATGCTAAGGGAGTCATCAAAACCACAGGAAAGCTGCAGTTACATCAAATAAGTGAGACGGTTTTCCTAAGATGCACAAAATTCATCTGAAAGCACCTAGTCAATGTCTGGTGTGAAACTATTTTATTGCAGTGTTTCTCCACTAGGAAACAAGAAGCAGCCAGCTGTGAGGATGTCTGTCCAAATAACCAACTGTCTAATGGTAGCAGAGCCGAACAAGCATTATTAAAACACATGCAAATAAATCCGAGGTACTCTCAAAATGGGAACTATATTTTGCTTCCATTTAAGACAAAGACATCTATGCTCATTTCATTAATCAAGTTGAGAGCTTTAGGACCTTGCACACTTTGCAGCAACTTCATGAAAAGTGCAATTATCTTACAGTCACACTCCAGTTAAGACGCTACCTGAAAATCTAGCATTACTGCAACAAATAATGTAGAGACACAATAAAACTGACTGGGTTTACTGCTACAATAGCATCAACTTCAAAGGTTTTCACTCTTCCTCTCCCTTTCCTGCCTTCCACCCCAAAAGCTGTAAAAAAATAAAAAAAAAATCAGAAACATGCAAGTATTATTTTAAAAGGGCAAATTATTAATGACACAGGTGAAAAGCTTTCAGAGTGCACCAACAGAAATAAGAAAGAGTGAAGCATAAACTCCAATGCCCTTAAAAAACCTTTGTGCCAACAAGGCAATTGTTGATTAAGGAACTGCCTTCTATCATTCTGCAGTCACATACACACTACTTAGACAGGCCAGAAGGTTGAAATTGTAACTTAAGTGGCAAATTATCATAGGTCAACTCTCTAACCTGATTTTAACATATTTGCATTACAGTCTGAAGCTAGTTAACAGCAACTGTAACAGTTGAGTATGTGGTAGGTTGAAAATTCCAGCCAGACTAATGCATGAGAAGCCAAGGGAGAAGTCAGTATAACCAGTAAGCTTGGCTGGACCCTTCTCTTTACACAGTTGTTTGGCTCCAAACACCTCTCCTGTTTCTAAGGTATCTGGAGGAGACTCATCAACCTTACTCCTCTCACAGGTGAGAACTAAAATACTTAAGCTGCTGTTTCTCTAGCAAGGGATCACACATGATTCTTCAAAGCTTTTTTTACTCCTTTGGAGTGGGTTGAGAGTAGCAAAGAGGAGCAGCAATACAAGCATTCGGAGGTCACACAGCGAAGTCATCCCTGATTAATGTGATGGGTTAGCCAAGCCACCAAAAATACTGTATCATATCTGTGCTTTCCACCTCAAAACCTTCACAACGCTTTGCAGAATTATCTTCAAGTTCCATTAGCTATCACTCACTGTCAGTTTTGACAATCTTATGATTTACTTTGCAGTCCAAATGAATGTTAACTGTCATCTTTGTTGTTAAAAAGGACCAGAGTTCAGAGACCTGTGATAGGTGCAACTGGGACATTTTGACACCTGTTGCAACTTCAAAGAGGCACATAGTTTTGTTTCTCAGCAGTTGGAACCTGCTTACACAATATTTGCAAGATGCCGGCACAGAACAAAGTCAATTTAGTATTTACCAGTTTGCTCAATCACAATCCGTGTCTACCTTTTCATTAAGGCAGAAATATTGCTACAGATCAGCCACTTTATAGCATTACTGATCCCACAACAGGGGTTGAAAAAATAGACCCGTCATAAGAAACGCTACACATGCACATGTGGTTAGAAAAGAAAATTAATTTCAGATTCAATAGAGGGTACAGAGGCTATGATACACAACCTATTATTAATTTCCTACTCCCTTTTTATCACTTACATTTCTTTCTTTTAAGAAAACAGAGTATAAGGTTTGATTTTAAAACATTTCAGAAGCTATTTTGCACCTAAGAGTGCCTGTGATCCGCTCGAGTTCACACAACACAATGCAGGGGAAAAAAAGAAAAAGAAATAACTTCCTTACTGATTTGACTGTAAGTAGAGCTACGAGGGCAAGGCATGCCTAGGAGGGATCTCTCCTGCCTACAATTCAAATATTGGTAAGTACATAACTAACACAGCAAAATCTAAGAACTCTTATATAAATATGATAAAATAACACCACCATACACAGGAAACAAACAACCAGCCTGAAGTTCCCTGGTGCTTTAAAGAAAAGATCTAGTAATACTCGAATCAGCAATGCTGATGAGGGATCTTAATCAGAACGAAGACAGGAAATAAAATAAGACAAAATTATACCCTCAAGCCTAAACCATCTCTTCAGGAGACAGAGCTAGTAAAAATGCAGAGTGCATCTTGCATGCTAAATTTTAAAGGTTCAATCTGCCTTTAAGTGTGGCTCTTCTAAGGATGTCTGTAGCACCACAGATGCTTCAGGTGTGACCACAGTGGCCTTTTAATTTAACTGAAGAATGCAATTCTTCCAGCTGTCCTGTTACCACATGCTGTTACATATTACAGAGCAGACTCAGTTTATGGCATGTACTCATGTTGGACTGAACAAAACCTAAAGACATACTCCCTGAAGAAATTTAACTACATTTTTAGGGGTCTCACAGAAGCCAGGACAAAATAAAACCCCTGCGAATCACAGGCACTATCATCAACAGGTCCATAGCACCAAAGTGCAAAAGCATTCTCCTTTGTTCCCCAGCTGATCAGATTATTGACTGCCACTTGTCCTCAGCTTGCTTCTGGTTGTATGTTACTATGTTGACATCTACTTGCAGTAGCAGCAAGGAATACAATTCTTCTGAAAGTCAACAGCATTGAAAGAAAAGCAAAACAACTAATTATGTTTAATTAGTATTAATAGCACAAACAGCAATTTGTTTAAAAAAAGGAAATCTATACAAAGTCATCATTACACTGTACCTTCACTGGCTACAGAAGGTATCTTGCAATAACCACATATACAGTACAAACCAAAGCAGGGGTTCCAAGATATTTTAGGACAACAAGCTCTTGATAACTGACAAATCTGCTTGCATGCCAAAAAACACACCTAGCAGCAGAACTCAACATGTAAGGTAACACAAACATTCAGTTCTAAGGTAACAGAAGGACAACATACTAGAAACACTCAAGGATTAAGTCTATAACAGCAAAAAGGAAAAGCCCCATAGCAGGAAAATGATAACTTCTGATCGATTACTATTGCTCCATCAGCAGAGAGAGTTGCAGTGCATGCACTATCAGCTTTGTTTAACTATCTTTCAAGAAAGTTCAAACAATTTAATAGTTAAACAGGGAAAAAATAAAAAAGAAAACACAACAGAAAAGCATGCCTGCTTACATATGATTTTACGTGTAGAAACGCACAGAGAAAAGCTGTGGGATAATGCAGTTGGACATCAGGAGGAATTTCTTCACAGAAAGGGTTGTTAAGCATTGAAAAGGACTGCCCAGGGAGGCGGTGCAGTCACCATCCCTGAAGACATTCAAGAAATGACAGCATATGGCACTTAGTGTCATGGTCTGATTGACATGGTGGTGTTTGGTCAAATGCTGGACTTGATCTCAAAAGTCTTTTCCAGCCTAATTTATTCTGGGATTCTGTGCTGCCTGTCCTCAGTTTTTTTCTCCTAATGCTGCAGTGGCAACATCCATAACTCATACTCTGAGACAACTTAGTCGGCTGTGGACAGTGGTCCTACCTTTTAATATCAGTTCATCCCTGCTTACCTTAGAGGATGCATAATTCAAGTTATAAATTCGAAAAATCTAGCAATAGCTATTTCTCAGGCATAAGCTTTAACTTACACTGTCAAGTTTTTATATGAGAGCTATTAGATGTAGTTGTTAACAACTTTGCAGTTTAAGATACTTCATTGGCAGTCACTTGTCCTTATCTGACAGATGCTCAGCTTTACTTTGTTCAGCCTACAAAAACAGCTTAGTCTTGAAAGGGGGAAGTCAACTGGCATTCCAGCTAATGAATTCAGTCCCCTATTTATCTACCCCACAATCAATACCCTCCATGGAAAGGATCGGGAAGCTAGAGATCAAACCAATAAATTCCAAGTCTAGAATCTCATTTATGCATCTCCTGACGAACAGAGGAAGGGAGGGATTACAAAAAATATGCCCCTATAAGCTTTACATTGAAAAAAATCACTATACAAAGTGTAAGCAAAAGCCATCATCTGTATTGAAATTTGGGCTAACAAAGAGCATTTAAAACATAGTTCAAGTTTTTAAGAAAACTACACTTTGCAGACACTCTCAAGAGTACTGCACACAGATTTAAACCTTGAGGTAGAAGCTTGAAAGTAAAGCAAGGAGGAAAACAATGTTCAGAATCAGAGACTATTTTTCATAAAATAAAATAAAATCAGAGATTATTATTTTCATAATAAAACAAGCAAGTTCCAAGAATATACCAATCTAGAAGCAATCTTCAGCATACTCAAACACAAACCAAAATCCTGTAAATGTACCTGAAGGTACTTGTGAATGGATAGGACAATTTGGTTTTCAAAAACAGAGGGGAGAAACTATTATTAATCCACTTAACTGTTACTTCCTTTAACGTGAACCATGTGCCATGTATATCCCAGCAGCAGCTATCCTTAAAAGTCTTCCAAATGTTTGTTCACAGCATTGGCCTTTAGGACTAAACATTTAGGTTTTTAAAGTTCTCTCAGGCCTGTTTAGAGTCTTGTATCCTTTTCAAATAAAGACCTCAACTATTTGTTCTCGTACTCAGTATGTTTGCCTGTTTACCCTAAAGAGAACCAGCAGTTTCTCTTTTCATTTTATTGCTGTTTTGAAAGTAACCATTTTCACTCATCTTCAAATTTTTCCCTTTCTTTTCACCAGCCTTGATGTTTATCAATGGGAAGCATTTAGTTTTTTGATGACCATAGCAGGCCAGTAAAAGATTTCCTGGTAAATAAGACGTGGCCCAGGGTTGGCAAACCTTTGCTCATGTGAATACTGACATGAGGGTCGAGAGGGCACCTCCTTGCATGAATAGCTCCTTTATCATTAAGCTGATGTTTCACAATCAAGATGGAGCAATAAAGAGTAAAAGTAAGGAGCTGGAGAAGAGGGAAATGACTGAATCGCCTTACATTTTCTTCGGTCTCCAAAACTTAATCCTACAGCAGGGTAAGCAAAGGTGCCATCACTGTGGATCTCTGCTTTGTCCCCCCCTTCCTAAAGAGTCCCAGGACTCAGGGCCACTGACACAAATGGCAACGACAAGCCATAGACTTTTATCAACAAAGGCATTACACTACTTTTAAGATTCTACAATGACAATAAATATGGTGCCATAATATCCATATTAAAAATGTTAACTTTTGCAGATATTCCAGAGGTATGAGACGTTTCTTTTCCAAAGTAATTGTACATGGTGAGGAGAGATTACACAGTTCCTTGTGTCAATACACAGTTGTGCTTGAGTGTCTTTGGAGGCTTAAATAAATTGCCATGTGAAGCATCTCAGCCACATTTTCTCATTTGATCAATCAGCTTTACCCAGAAGAACATGGGCAGGCAGCAACCAGCCTACACACTGCCCAGAGTGAGTCACCTTTAAAATCAGGGTCTACATAGCATTGCTCTAAGACTGTTTAAGTACTTTCTTTACCTCTTCTAGTTATGGTAAGTAATATGGTACTCACGACAATTAAAAGCAGATGGGTTCTTCCTACAAGAGATTCCTAAAAGCTGTTTTTAAACAATTTTATTTTTAGGCATTTCTCAGGATTGGGGAAAAAGGCTTTCTTTTTAGCATATCCTACAATACTCTGCTTGTAGATTTCTGAAAGCCTGATAACACATTTCAGCAAACATTTATTGTAGTGTATTTCTACTGTAATACATTGTGAAATTTTTATTATAGAATACAAACTTTAGAAAGTGTTTCACCACATACAGCTCACTTTGTAATCACTTGAACTGTTGGTATAGAGATAGATACTAGTCTGTATGTGAGTTGAGAATCTTTGCTGATGATTTACTTCTCTTTTAAAGTACTTCAGATTAACCATACAGGTCTAGTTTTGTAGTCATTCCACACAGAGTTTCCATTGCACTTACAGCTAAAATTAGGCTCAAAGGAACACTAAGCTAACCTGGGTGGAGAACAAGGGCAGCAGAGAGACCAGTCTCTGAATAAGTCAGTCCTTGTCACCTTTCAGGCTGCTTCTGGAAACAAAATTGGTATTGTGAGTTCAACTTGAACATTCCTTGGCATCCTTGCATTTTACTAACAACCATTTAAAATTCTAAAAAAAATTGGTGATATTTATTGAAGAAATTTATCCAGTGTGTCTTAAATGGGGATATTGAAAAGAACATCAGTGAAATAACAGCAAAGCTCAATGTGGCTCTGTAGAGTGACATGTGTGTCAGTAGAAACCAAAAGCAGAGTGAAAGAAGTGAAAGAAAACGCTCCAAGATGAAGCCACTTGTAAAAAAAAAAAAAAAAGGGCACAACAGCATAGAAAATTAGTTAAACCATGCAAAATCCCAACAACAAATTCAGGGAATTCATGGAAGAGGCTAGAGGAAGAGGCTCAGAAGAACAAGACAGAAGTGGAGACAGGGTATTAAATGACCATTTTCAAATCAACAACATTCTGGATTCATCACAAGAGAATAAATTTGAAGATTTAATATGAGAATGATCAGGATTTGTGAAAGAGCACAGACATTAGTAATGTTTTAAAGATTCAGCAGAACCCAACGGAAGCAGCATTGATAGTGGCTGAGAAAGGATAAAGACTATTTCTGATATGCTTTACAGCTTACTCAGGACAGAATCCTGATGCCCTTACATGATTTCTCCCATCACAGTTAGCTTCAGCTAGGTTAGATTTCACCACGCCATTTTTCTCTGTCAGAAATGCCACTCCACCCCTTCCCATCACTTCTCAAATAGAAGTTGAATAAGAACAGGAGCAAAACTACAACTCTGAAAGAAAGCAGGCAGTTAAGTTTCCAGTAACCAGTAAGAGTGAAATAAAGGCAAAGTAAGACTTACATTTTAGCTAAATTGAGGTTAGGACAACAACAGAATATCTATGAGGGATCAGACCAGCAAGACTGGACATGGAAAGCAGGATATGATTGGAAGTAGTACAGAGGCAAAACTCAAACCACATGAATATGAGACTATCACCAGGAGCTAACATGTACTGAAGAGGGAAGGCCCTCAACATTTTTTCATTGTCATCTTGTACTTTAAGAAGAATCTTTCTTCCACTTCAGGATTAATTATGATAGGGATCATGGAAAAAAAAAAAAAAAAGAACTTATGATTCCCTCATACCAACATGAATTTCCTCCTAAACTGAGGCAGAACATAGATTTTTTCATTATGTCTGCAGCAAGTTAAGCATGTCAGCCTTCATGCACATCCAATCCAAATGAGGTTTTTCTCTTGAGGACTTTAAAACAGGTTTGAGGTATAACCTGGAGTAAGATTTCATTAAGATTCCAGAACAGCAAAAGCATACTCAAAATGAATAGTACATCTTTCATTTTCTAACATCCCCTAATAGTTTCAAGCCTCCATCCACCTGTTCCACTTTATACCACAAATACACACTTAACAGGGTCCTAAGATGGTAACAATAAGGACACAACCACCAGAAAGCTCTGCTATCTGAAGCAGACAGAAGGCAGCCACCAACTGAAGAAAGAGAACTTAAACCACAAACTTGTAGGATCAGGAGCCCATACTCTTCTAAGCTTACGCTGTATCTATTACACCAAGAGAACTAATGAGCAACTTTCGAATTCTTTCGTATTTTAGCATTTTAACAGACTTTTAGTGGATTTGAAAATAAAATAATTTTTAAAAACAATCTAAAACACAATGAGCAGAAGATTTACTCGGTATAAACATTTCTGAAATAAATGATTCATTCTCACCAGTGGAGCCCCACATATCCGGGCAGCTTGTTTTACATGGTTCACCTTTGCTTGCCACCACGTTTTAATAGATACTATATCCATAAAAAGGCACTAATCAAGTTTATATTGCTCTCGGAATTTATACACGCTATCGATTAATAATTAGTTTTGAAGAGACATTCTGCCAGGTGAGCGAGATAGGACAATTATCAACTCCTCACGAGTTAGAAAGAAGTCAGTCTCAGAAAGTGTATGAGCGCAAGAGTTGCGAGCATCCCTCCGTGCGAGCCCTGCACTCTTTCCCCCAGTTACCCCGACTGACCTCCGGGACCCACAGGCAGCTCTTCAGCATTTAAGTAAGGGAAGGGGGAAAAAAAAAAAAAAAAAAAAGAAGAAAAGAAGGAGAAGGAAATCAGACCAAACATAAGAGGATCGAGACACATGGCTTCACCTTCCCTTCCCCGCAACACACCATCCATTGAGGCAGAAGGAACCACCCCGGGTGCTACAACAAGAGCCGCATTCACGGGCGCGGGTTGAGCGGCGGGCAGGCTGGCGGGAGCGCGCTCCGGGCGGGCACCCCGGGCCGGCCGGCCAGCTCCGAAAACAACCCTCTGCTCCTTCAGCACTCGGGGGCACAGGGGAGGAAACGCAGACCCATTTATTGGCTCTTTCATTAAGAAGTTAGGAACGATCAAGAAGTTTTCCTACGCTCCCGCTCGAGGGACAGTTTTTCGACACCGGGCTTTGTGAAGGCACAGACGCGGTCGGGCTCTGCCGGGACCCGGCTGATTTCCCTGCCCGCCCGCGGGCGCGGGATTTTCCGCTCCGGGTCGCCCGGCAGCACCTGCTGCTGTCGCCGCCCGGCACCCCCAGCCCTGGGCCCGGCTCCCGCCCCGGCGGCACCCGCTGTACCTGCAGGATCTTGTCCAGCCCCTCCTGGCCCAGGCAAGGGAACTGCTTGAGCAGCTCCGTCTTCTGCCGCTTGTAGTCGTCGGTAGCCGAGCGCCAGTGGGGCTCCTCCAGCACCTCGAAGATCGCGGCCCCGATGGACAGGTAGAAGATGATGGCCGAGGTCAGCAAGGGGCCCCTGTCCACCATGGTGCCAACGGGAGGGACGGAGGGCGGGCGGGCGGAGCGCGGCGGACGGGCGGGCCGGGGCGGCTGCCCCGCACTGCGGCCGTGGGTGCCCGAAGCAGCACTGTCCTTCCCCTGACAGCTCTGCCTGCCCGCGCTGTCCGCCGTGCCTCCTCTCCCGGCTTCTACCGCGTTCCCTTAGTCTTCCACACTCCCCTCCCACTCTCTTCTCCTCCCGCCTCCGCTTCGCTCCACTCCCCCCGGCTGTCTCCTTCCCCCAGTTCTCTCCCCTCCCTCCCTCCCTCAGCAGCGATTTGAATCTGGTGCTCTCCCGCTTCCTCTCCCCTCCCGCCCGCGCATGCGGGGCCGCCGCCGGGGGAAAGGCCGGCGGGGCGCCCCGGGCACTCCCGGAGCCGGCTCGTGGCGAGGGACGGGCGGCCCCGCGGAGCGGGAGAGCGGCAGTGGGGTCGGGCCAGCGCCCGCCCTCCAGGGGCCGCCCAGGGGAAGGGGAGCGGAGCCGCGACCTCCCCGCTTCCCGCCCTGCCCGCACGGCCGCCGGGAGCCCGTGTGGGGGCCGAGAGGCAAGCCTGGCCCCGGCCATGTGCCCCCAGAGCATGGCTGAGCCCTGCGCCCGGAGCCCTGCGTTGCCCTCCGTGTTCTCCCTTTAGTTAGGGGAAGAAGGGGTAGCGTCGCTCAGTTTTATTTTGCTTTTTCCCTCGTGCTGGCAGGTTCAGCGTAATTTCTCGTTTTCGACGCCGGCAGGCTGTGAAACGAGGGCTGTGGCTTTCCCGGATGCGTGGAAGCGGGGGGAAAGGTGAGCAGGAGATCTGAGGAGAAAATAAGAAGTCTGTCGGCAGGTTTCACCCCTCCCCTGAGACGTCGTCCAGACGTGTGCATTACAGATTCTTCAGAGCAGACACTGCATCTCCCTTCTTCGTGCATTTTGTACCTTTAATAAATGTTCCTGTGCATGCTCTCTGTGTGTTTGGGAGTGAGGGAGAGGTAGCGGGTAGTAATTTTCCATGAGATGGTCAAAACCCCTTCCAGGCTGAAGCTCTCCCTGTTTGTAAAGCAGCCCACGCTACTCCGTGTTCACACTTCCAGGCAGGAGGAAGGCAGCCCGACTGCTTTAAATGAATAGGGCTGGAAATGGGGTTGAATGGGACAGGGAGAGGATATAGCAATGTGTCATGCACCCTGGCAAAGTGCTTCTGGGGCAGACACAGTTCATCTTACATGGATCATCTTACAAACACTGTTTTTGTGCAAGTAACTTGTTTTATTACTTTTCTAGCCCCCCCAACAGGAAGTAAACAGTCAAGAAATAGAGTCGTTCATATCAGTTGCATCAACACTGATTTTGGGTTGTAGAGGTACATCAGTTGGAGTACACAATCCAAAAGGCCAGCTGAAATTTCTCCTGCAGATGTAGTTGAAATGGGAGGAGGGGGAAGGGAGGAGAATGGGAAAGGGAAAGGAAACAAATAGAAAATAGTGTCATAAGGAAACTACACTAACCTTTTTTTATTAAGGCAAAAATGGGGGATGCTTCATGAAGTTGTAAGGCAGAACTTTGAATTTAAAGGAAAAGAAGAACCTCATGATGCACAATTACCCCATGAAAATTATTCCCACATGTTATCACTTGGCCCAAGACCTTTGCAAAATTTGAAAAGCCATTGGCCACATAATAATGTGAGCATCCATCATTGCTTCACTCACTAATTTAAAAGTAAAGTTCAAAATCCTAAGGTATATAAATACTTATGGCAAGTGACTGAAAGTGTTGAAGAACTCTTTCAGTAGGCAAACTATGATACAATTTTCCTTTTCGTGCTCTTGCACCTTCTTCTGAGTCACCTGCAAATGATTAGGTTAGTCCAACAGCAGCATCGGTAGCCTGACACGATACAGCAATACTACACTTGTGTGTTCCTGACCCTGAACATCTGTGCTTCGTAATGAGAGGGTATTTGATTATATTTTGAAACTGTACTCTTCTCCATCTGTCTTAAGGTCTCTAAAGGCACATTTATACATTGAAACAGTATCTTAAAGGCACAAGGAATAACACGAATGACCCTGAACCCACTGCAGTTATAGAGCACAGACAAGCAAAAACACTTTCAGGCATTTTATAGAAAGTTTGTTTGCAATTTTGATTCAACGTTTCTGCTTTCCACTCTAACCTCCCAATCACTGATTGCATAATTAGTGCTCTCAGTTAGCTGAGTCAGTGTTTAAAAACAAACAGACCTGTAAATCACATATCATTTTTCCCTGTGTTGAAATGCTATTGCACTTGTTAGACTCTCTCCTTGTGTTTCCCTGAGTTTCAAAGAGATGAGCCTGGTAAGGAACAATATCCAGAAGAATAGTTTGTTCCCCAAGGAACCATAATCAACTAGTCTTACAAGTAGGGGTGATCCACTGAGTATCAGTAAACTTCTTGCATTTAGATATTTCACTTTGATTCTGTTGTCTTTTGCAGAACAAATTGCAAGGTATAATTTCATGCTGCTGGCCAAAGGAGTGTGGCAAGAAGGAATGTTTTCTGTAGCTAGCCTGTCTTTGCACCTCCTGATCCAAAATGCTTCTCCTGACCTCATAAAAGATCCCATATCCTTTTATTCATGGCCCTTTTCTCCTCTTTATTTCCCTTGGATTAAACAGTACCCTATTGTTAACCCACAGCACCTGCCACATAGGCCCCACAGCTTTTCATGCTAGGCTAAGTTAATGAATAGGCTGGGGTTATTCACTCACAGGCTTTTAAATCTCATTAAAAATCAAGGGAGAACCAGCAGATAGCACTGTGGTGAGCAATACCACAAGTATCAATCATTTATACTGTTTGCATAGGTCGTTATTTCAGGCTGTCCAGTCCAAAAGGAAATCTCTATCATCCAAGATGTATGTCTAAGACACATTTGCTGTACAGATGTTTCCTAGAACAGCCTGAAATGAATTAATAAATGTCAGAATATGTTTTAGATGGAGCAACTAAAAGACATTATTTGGGTAAAGCAAACCTGTCATGTAGTGGCAGAGACCGCAGGTTGTACTGAGTATGAACTATGAGCCTCTCTTCAAGCCTCTACCATTTTTCACTTAGGAGTCTGGTTTTGCCTGGTTGATGACTGTTTTCAGTGCCTGTCAACTCTGCATCTTTTTTTTATCTGCTGAAATTTGGACACCTCAGCATTGCCTTCAAGTGTTATACATCTAGCCATGGAAGGTTGAACTAAGTTCAGGAGTGTACTATCGTGACTACCTTAAGCCGTTTGGCTTCTTTGGTGCAGTCCAGTCTGCACAGATAGGGTAAGGCTGGTCTGCAGATGATGCAGAATTTTATATGAGACATTTGTAGAAAGTTAAAAAATTCTCCATGGGATTGTTCATACCTTTTGGCTTAAGTATTTACACAAAGCAATTTTATGCCCTGAATGTAGAGTAACACATAGTAAATCATATTAAAAAATAATAAAAACCTTTACCAAAACAATCTGCATACCACTGCAACAGACTTCTTCACTCATAGGCAGATAATGAGTGAACAAACACCACATGACAGATGTTAGTCATGTTGCTTAATGAATAACTGGTGATGAGTACAATACCTGTGTGGAATGGCTGTAATAAGTTCAACGAGAAATATGCATTTGGATCATCAGTTTTGCACTGAGATACATGCAGTGCTCAAGAGAAATGTCTTCATCAGGAAGAAGCCTATGTATTTCAACATTTTTTCTGCATGTATTTCCTTGACTGCCTTGTTCCTCAGCCATCCATAGAAGTCACTGGATGATGAAACATGCTTTCCTTCAAAATACTTTAAAAAGAAATACTTTGGCCTTCTCTTTCTGCTCCACCATGGCCTCAGTGGTCGTGCCAAACATTTTATGACAGTCCTTCACACTGACATTCATGTCAGTGATCTAAGCAGTTCAGCATACAGCTCCTCAAAAAACCCCAACTTGTACGATGTCAGTCCTGGACTGGGTTTTACCATCATGATACCCAGAGCACATTCCTGCTCTAGACAGTATGCTCAAGGATAGCTGAGCACCATGGTAACAGTCAGTGAATATGCAACAATCTGTTATTTTGTTATGTAAAACATCACTGTCAAGTCTTATTTTTGTGTCATTAAGAAGGAGTTAAATTTTATTTGTATCTAGTAATATGGATGAATGCCTGCACATTGCTCTGAGATTTGTTTAAATTAACTTTTATCAATCTGGTGTCATGCAGTGCCCGCAGTGCATACCTTCTCCAGTGTTACTGCCTGAATGTGATAGGGGTAGATTACAGGGGAGAATTCAAGGAGCTGTTAGTCTCCCCCGTCTCCCAGCTAGGTTACACAGCTCCATATCTGTGTGCCAGATTGAGCAATGAAGGACCTTGTGTGTGGCTGGGCAGCTCCCAAATCCACATCAGGCTCCCTTCCATGCATGGTGTGTAGCACTCACGTTTTGTTAGTCAACATGCCTGAAGAGCTGGTCCCACCTACCTCTCTTCCCTTTATAGAAACAAAGTCAGCACATTAATTTTGGCAGAGGAAAAGCAGAGGGGAGGTTGATGGCTTTTTTTTTTCCTCCTGGGTGAATAGAGCCTTGTGGATAACAAATGAAGACAGCTATACACCCAAAAAACATTGAAAAGGATCATATTCTTATCATCTGTTTTCCTGTTCCAAACCCTGCAGCAACAGCTTGTGAGGTGAGATTGGGTCTTATCTTGGGAAAAAAAAAAAAGATTGAGTAAGTGAGAGAGTTGGCTACAAGCAGTTAAAGGAGTATGGATTTTTCAGATTTTTTTTTCTATAGATATTAGTTGCTTTTGTGCTTGGTGTCCTGGAATGGAGAAGGTCCATGGCCCACGCTGTTTCTATGCATGTGCCTCTTCCTTCTATGCTTAAAGGAGTTTTGGAAGAAAACAAGAGTCTACCTCCACAGGCCCTTTGCCTGTTATGTGGTCCTTTGTGGTCCCTCCTCCATCATGTGTGGAATTGGGAAAGAAGATAGCAAAGACTAAGCCCTAACACCCACAGCTGTCCTGCAAGGGAAGGGCTTGCAAGCTGTTAGTAGCTTTTAACTTATACTTTCTACCCTCCTAGACCATCAGCAGGAGAGATATTAAGAGGGTTTGGAGGAACTTGTATTTCAGTGTTTGTTGCCTTCCAAGAGTGCCTCTCACATGCCAAAACCCAGTGTAGAAGTAGCAAGCAAATCCAGGTCACTCACAGTGACCTAGGGAGGCAACTTGGCACAAAAATGACTGAGTTAGAACACCAGAAAAAAATCCACCTGGTCTAGTGCTTCAGTTAACAGCAAGACTCATGGTGACCACCATGCTCTTGACAGTGACTTTACAGGGATGTATATGTGTATGGTCACAGTAAATTGCAAGATAACCCATGACTGAGGTGGTAAAACAAGTCAGATGCTGGAGGTTTTCCTCGTATTGCGCAGCACCTCAGCAGTGCTCTGTTCATCATTCTGTTTCAGAACTGGAACTAAGTCCTGGGAAGCTGAGGCAGCAGTGAGTGAATGGGAGCGTATTCAAATTGCTGCTCTCCTCCTTCCTTCCATGGGGAAGTCCTGGTAACTCAGATCAGACTCACAATGGTGCCAATAATGAGGTGTAGGAGAGGCCTGCCAGGAAGCAGAGTTAAGAGAAGGCAGGGAGCATAAGAATAGACAACCCCTAACTATACCTGTGCATCTGCAAAAATCTCTGACGCATTTGGGTAGGGACAGAGAGAGAAGAATATGGGGAATAGAACACTGACCCCATCAAGATAAAGGGATGTGGTGCTCTCTAAGGGCATCCAAACAGAGGTGAACATCCCTAACTTCTTTGTTCATTCCAGAGGACCATCTGAGGCCAAATGCCCCCAGTGCCAATGTGGGTTATAGAAACTATAACTATAGCAGCCTGTTAGAGGTTTCACAACTCATTTCCTTTGAATATTAGTTATTTCTTTTGCCAAAGAGAGGCAAAAAAGGGGGGAAGAGGAAATAAAAACTAAATGGGCTAGTTAATTTATTTTTTAAGATCAAATCAATATCCAGATGGGTGAACTCTGCAGATGGCATTGCTTTAGTCAAGATAGAAAATTCAGTGCTTTCCTTGCATGTGTTTTTTTGCAAGATTTCTTTGGAACAAGGAATTGTATGCAAACAATGGGACAAAATCTGCAAATGCTCACTCATCTCAGCAGCCAAGAACTCTCACTGACTGGGGATACTTGCAAAAATAAAGATTCTCCAGGCTGGGGAGCCTGGCTCTTAGGTCTGCTTCATCTTCTATGCTTGCTTCACTCCCTACTCTCACCCCCAATCTTTTGCAATTCAGTGGCAATCAGAGTTAATAAAGGTGTGTCTGTGATCCTATAAAGCAATTTGCATCATCATCTTTTGTGGTGAAATTTTCACAGGGGAAGGAGGTGCCAGTAGCATTTTGTCCAAGTAAAGGTTGCCCTGGCAATATACCAAGAAGCCTGAAGCCCTTAATTTTCGTAAGAGATTTGATTACCGCAGCCCGTGTCTGAGTGCAGAGATGTGTCCTGCAGAAACTAGGTTCCCCCACCCCTTCACTCCCCCTTGTCCAAGATAAGTCTCAAATTAGTCTGAAGCTTACAGTCTTGCATTACTGCCACTGTGTCACAAGCATATGGACAGGCTTGGGCTGCCTTGCTGAAATTATTGTACTAGGTCTACAACAGACCACATGGCTCCTGCCTCTGCCCTACCAAAAACATCATTTTCCATAGCTGAGCTGAAGAAGCTGTGCTGCTTTCACTAAACAGAAGTGGCCAGAACCTGCCAATTGACGTTAACTGTGTTGTATGTTATTTCAGTATGTGTCTATTATAAACAGATGACAATGCAACTTCCATTTTGACTAAAGGAACCGATAATCGACACAGAGCTATTAAAACATGACAAATAAGTAATCTCTAAGGCAGATCAATAAATGAACTGTCAGAAACATCTTTCTTCTGCTGTTCTGTGCAAATACAGCAGCCTTGCTTAATAAAGAAGGCCTTATTTAGTTCTGGCCTTGTCTCAACACTAGGCTTTTACAAGTACTTGGGACAAGATCATTAAACCTGCATGTATCAACTAAAGGCATGCCCCTCAAATATCCTTCTAATACTGGGAAAGGCCCTAGTTACACAATTATACATTAACTAACAAATATTTATTCTCAGCCGTGGGAAGTGAGTTATTTTGCTGCTCTATTTTGGAATGTTCAGATGCCTTGTATGACTTTTAGAGAGATTAAATTCCTTTGTCCCTCTTTTAGCTGAACTGCTTGTAGGGCATGCTGCAACACTGGCACCCAAATCTGCTTGGAGAACCATGTGGAAAGATTAAAATTGGAATATCTATTACCATGATGTATGGAAATCTGACACATATTAACAGAGCAGTGTAGGAAGGACATTACTGACGCTCATAGGTAAAGCAGAGAGGGGATTTTGATATCTATCATTAACATAGGACAGTGGGAAAAGCTGATGTGGTGCCTCACTGGCAAGATCCAGCGGGCAGGTTTCTACTGCCAGCAGCTGGGCACTGGAAGAAAGGGTGGGATGGAGCCTGCAGGAAAGGTTGTGCAGGCTGACTGCCAAGGGAGGCCTTCACTGATTGTGTTGTAGGCAACAGGACCACATGATGAACAGATACTGCAGCTATCATTTTCATTTTCCAGAAAAAGTTGGCTTTCTTATCTGGGATGACTAAACTAAAATGTCTTTTCTCCATTTAGTCTTGATGCAAACTCATATCTGTTTCTGAACAGAGATCCCAAGTTTTAAGATCCAGTTCAAATATGAATGTTTTCTTTCCTTATGGTCTCCACTTTGTGGAGAATACCTCTGAGTCTGGCAGTTTTCCATATCAGAAATCTAACATTGTTTATTTAGATTGTGGTTTAGACATAAAGCCTGAATTCAGTCCTGTGTGGATAGAAGGATTTAATATCTTCAAAGAGTGGCGTGGAGAGAAAAAGAAAGGGAGAGGGAAATTGCCCTGAATAATATAGATAGAATCTGGCAGTGCTAAGGGTGCAGATCAAAAACCTCTTGGTCTTTTCCACGTGAGACTTTTGCAATTCAACAAACGCTTTTCACAACAGTTGAGTACCCCACCTCAGGACCAGGGTGAGGGGTAAGGAAGAGCTCACACTAGCAGCTTGACAGCTTGCCAATGCATACAGAAGCAATATGCACCTTTCAGTCAGTCCCTGCAATGAATTATGTTTTCATCTGTACCTTGCAGAGTGAGTAGAAAATAACTATAACACTGTCCAATCTGTTCCCCCAGATGCACTTCTTTTCCAAAGAATACACTGTACCATGCAGTAACGAGGGCGTTCAAATAACAATGGAAAGAATGACTCTGATATTCTCCTGAACTAATTTCAAAGCTGCATATCCAGTTCTCTGCCTTTTTTGGTCAGTCTCTTTACACCATTTATGCCTGGTTTTAAACAGACTGGGTAGGAGAAAAGATTCCAGCACACCTGATCCAACTTTTAAACTTAGCTCCACAGAAAGGCAGACATTATGCATTCATAGAGTAAAAAGTCAGTAGAATTTTCCCTACTTCCAGTACATTTATATTTCTTAAAACTATGCAAATGCTATGTTTTAGGTGAAGTAGGTAAGTGTGAGAGGTTACGCATAAACTGGAACGCAGAGCACAAAAAGTCATATCCTTCTGTAACACTGAGTGTTATCTCACATATGGGAGGCCACTTCCAGGCAATATATCAGAACTCACAAATCCTCCTTTAGGCACCTGTAAAAAAACACTGAAACCAACATAGGCCACCTGCAACATGCAAAACCCTCTGCTAAAACAGTCACAGTCACAAAGCTGAGCTCTGAAATCCTCTCTATGAAAAAGGCCTCAAAACTAGAAAGATTTATTATTCTTCTGGGAGCAGTTTTAGGCACATAACTTATTCCCATTGAGCTCTGACAGTTTCTTGTATTCTGGTTCTTCTCACAGTATCTTCTCTACAGCTAGTCCTGCAGCCAGCTTGTTTTCTAGCTGGACAAGCTGCTTCTTAGGTAATATCAGCACTTGTTGGCCCAACAGGGAATCAGATACTTATATAGGATAACAGTAGTAATACTGGTATATTCTTTATTCCTTGCATTGACTTTTTCTCTAAAGGACTGTGCACAGCACAATACTGAGTGAATTTCAGCCCTGTGTGTAGGGCCAGGATATGGTTTCTACAACACCTGAGTTCTACTTAATGCTCAGGTTGACTCTAAGTGGGAGATAACTCTTGTTACAGTTCTGCACATGGGCAAATTTTGCTTAAATAAAACAAAAGATTATTTGGGAGGAGTGAGGATTTTTTTTTCCTTTTCATTCTGAAAAGGACCACCAAAGCCTTTCTGCCCACTGAACTATAAGGACAAAGAATGAAGGTTGCCACTGGTATGGCAGGGAAAAGGTTTTACACCATCACTCTGCCCTGTGTGAGTTGTCCATCTTCATACATTGTTCATGTATGAACATTCAGTGAATTTCTGTTCAGAAATGTTCCTGCCTGAGTGTCTGCTACATGCAGTGATAGTTAATAGAACATCGTATCATAGATAGTGCCTGGCACACAGCATTGATCTACCTTTCCAACCTGCTGTGAAAATTGCAACCAGCTGAGTACAGTGGCTGTGATGACCTGAGTGAAGGCTCCCAAGTACACCTGCTGAACCAAATATGTTTCTCCAAAAACAATGTCTTGCAATAAGACAAGTGAAAACCAACAAGCCTCTGACTGAAAAACAGACAGTCCATTAATTCTTTCAGAAATTCCATTTTTGTAGGGGATGGATACAAGCCCTCCATAACTCTAAAATCCTCCAAGTCTTAGACAGGTCTCATTCTAACCATTGTCCCAGATGTATTTCATGCTCAATACAAAACAAGTCTGGCTCAATCCTTTGCAGACCTCTGAACTGTCAAAGCCTGGAACTGTGAGGCTCCTAAGTAATTGCATCACATGGGAAGGAAGGAGGTCAAAAGGAATCATCTCTTGAGAATGCATACCCACATCTCAGCTCCTGATCCTGATCTGACACTGGGCATGTCAGATCACGCACAGAGGAGATGCACAGGGCATGCCACTGCTGGCAGGCACGTGCTGCTTAACAAGGTTGCTTTGAATGCTGGCCCCTGCAGGTTCTCCTCCACCTGCTCCAGCCTGGGGGCAGAGTGCTTCCTCTCTGTAGCCACAGTGCTGGCAACAGCTCTTACTTTGGGGGATGCTACTGGCAGGGATGGGTGCAGGAGGATGGTGCTACCAGCAGTGGAGGAGCAGTGGCAGAGTGAATCTCACTCAGACTGCCTCAAGGCTCAGCAGGGCTCCTCTTGGTATCTACCAATGGATCATGTCACTGCCTTCACAGCCACAGAAATATTGACCAAGGTTTACTTATTCTTTTAGAAACAGAGAAATTTCATACAGTGAACTGTGTATTTCATGGATGTTATTTGGCTTGCCAAATGGCTGTAACCTGTCAGCCTTCAGTTTTGTCCTACCAGGTCAGCCCAAGGCCTTCTCCATTCTCCTAAAAATACGATGTCCTGTACCTTATTGCTGAAAGATTGTTTTGTGCATGCTTGGGTAGAGAGATTCTTTTAATGATAGTCTTTTACATACAGGTTTCTAAGCTCCTTGTAGCTTCATCACAAAGCACATATTGTTTCCTTTTCTCCAGAAAAATATTGAAATTGTCAAGGGATCAGCGTATGTTAAAGAACTAAAAAAATAATTATAGAAAGGAGGCCAGAGAATATACAAGTTCTTTGGGTTCCTGTGTTCTGGAGCCAAAGTTCTGAAAAGCACTTCTATTCAAACACAGAAACTGCAATTCTCTGAACTCTCAGAAGGGTGTCAGCAATTGCAGAAGTGTGGAAGAGGAGAGGAAATCTCACGGCGGCAGCTGAAGGAAGGAGAGGCAGTGAGATGAACACTGCCCTTTCAACCAGCAAGAAAAAGAGGAACCATCAGCTCTGTTTCTAAACCACTAGCTCTCTTTTCTGAGCTAGCAGGATGCTCCTCCCAGCCCTGCTTCAATTTAAATTTTTATTTCAGAGAAGTAAATGCAAATGCCCCAGGTGAGGACTAATTTGTATCACAGAAAATGAATGGAACCCATGAAGTCAGGAAAAAAATTACTTGAAAAAGGGCTGAGTTTCATTGCTCTCACTTCTCTTTGAGCTTGCTGAAGTTCAGATACATTCAGAACTGGAGTTTTGAAGTAGGCCTATCTCTGTTGTCAGCTTACTTAACCTCTGTTGTTGTGGGTTGTTTATTACAAAATAGTGTCTGCAAGATATTAGTCTAGATAAAAATTTAGAAAAATGAGATGTGAGTGCAGTGGCCATAATAATTTCATTGTTTAAAATGCTTTAAATAATATGCTTAAGAAAGCTGAGGACAAGTACATGTGAAGATATACTGCTTAAAACACTAAACTTTAACCTTGTAGTTCTGCACGTTTGTACAGATAACGACGTCATAAACTCAAGCACTCTTAAATTCAAACTGGCTGGATTCGTCAGGAGCTGTATACTTGTGGACAGAATATATTTCAGCAAGTTGGAAGTAGTACAAAATGATCATGGACTGAAAAGGCTTTTACTCTGTTCTGAGTTGCAAAAGGAGTAGGATTTGGCCCAAAAATATACTATCAGAAGCTCTTTGAATTAATGTAATAACAGAATATGGTGTTTTTATTCCTTTTACCTAATGGTCTCAAATTAATTGGTAAGCATTATTTAGCACTAATTATGGCTCTCGGTTGTGGGAATGCATTTTTACAGGCAGCTCTGATATGGTTGTGTGATTTACCCTGATTCACAAAACTTAAAAAAAAAGAACCCAAACCCAAAAACTAGTAAAACAAAAGGAGTCAGGGAAGGGGAAGCAAGAAAAGGCCTGGGATTCAACTGAGATTGGAACATGAGAGTTTTGCCTCCTATTCCTGCTGATCAAGATTCTCTGTCACCATCATTCTCACTAATTTACCTGACCAAGAGGATGTCACATTGCACATTGTCATGGCTCTACATAATGTTATTTTTGATATTTTTTATTTGCCTTCATTTTGAATGCTTACCAGGTTCCCTCAGGGAGGGATATTAATGTCTCCCCTCAGAGAAGCCCAAATTGTATTATTGTGCTCAAGGAATAGTTTCTGAACCCAGTTGCTCCTTAGATATTGGAATAAGCTGTATCTGTCAAGCCATCCCTTTTTTGACTTTCCCAAGCATTAGATGTTTGTGCAGTGTTTTACGTACATATAATTACAATGATGCAATTGAAATATGTTTAAAAGGTAGTTTTATAATAAGTCTCTGTCTTGTTGCTGCTCAAGTGAGGTTACTTCAGTTTCTGGCTTATCACAAAAACCAAGAAATGTATGGGTCTTTTCATATGGGAAAAAAGATTCATACTGGGAAATTTGTAACTAAGATGATGTTGAGAAATGTGCACCCATTAAAGGCTGTGACTAGCAAGCCAGGTAAATGATAGCAGACCTGTGGTTACTGAGAGAAAGATGCTCTCACAGTTTCCCCACCCAGTAAAGGCTGGGTCCAAATGTTTGTTGTCAGTTGCTAGACAGCCCATAACTTGACATAATGAAGCACTGATGTCAGGGCTTCAAGGCTAATACTGAGCTTGCCAGCATTTTTAGTTAACTTCTTTTTATTACAGATTGATGGCACAAAGCAAACTTAAGTCGATGTTTACCTCTACTGTTAAAAGCAAGGAGAAGAGGAGAGGACAGTTGGTGGCTCCAAGGGGGCTTGATAGCCAAAGACTAATGTCCTTGTAAATCTGATAAATAACAGATAGTCCAAATTTTTGTAAGAGCTCCAAGGTTTCCTGTGGGATTCCTTCAGATAAGAATTTGAAGGGCACTGGTTACTTCTGGAGGTACATTACCCTCTCAAGGTCCAGCATATGGGGAGAAATAACGTTAAAACAGAGAGAAGGAACATATGGGGAGAAACAGCTTAAAAGAAAACTGAAACCAACTACTACTTGTCCCTTTTTTGCATAAAGTTGGACTGTCTACACTCTCATAGAAGAAGCACGCAGTCAGTGGATGCATAAAGAAAGAGGAACAATTAATCAGGACAGTGGTGAGCAGAAACATAAAATACAAGGAACTGAAAACCAAACAAACCCTGACATATATAACCTCCTGAGTCAGGGTCGTGCCCTAAATGCACAATACTATCTAAAAGTAGTGCATATTGTATTTAAGTATCTAAACACATGCTTACTACATACTTGTAAAATATATTCCAGATCCAGCATAATATTATTTTAGTTGTACAGTATGTTCTTTTAATAAGGAGGAGATGCCGATCCTGAACCTGTAGTCAGAGGTGCTAGTCTTAGAGAAGGTTCCTGGAACCATCTCAGCTCAGGCTTAAAGGTTGCTCAAATGTTTAGGCTCAAACTAAACAAGTTAAGTATGTTCTTGACAGATTATTTTCTCCCTTTCACAAGTCTCCCCTGAGGCATATTAGTCATAAACTCAGCAGAACGCCTACACTGCATCCACACAATTTGAGGTAAATGTTAAAATAATCCCCCACCTGAGCACACAACTCTGGTAACTGTTCAATCAGTTATGCAACTTGCATGTGTAAATGAATTTTGCATTCACAGATGGATTCATGTGTGTACTATGGGTAGTTAAAAGTGGAATCTGAAAACAGTTCTATAGTATTCATTTCCCCTAATGGGATTTTATCACATTAAATTATAAATCTATGTTTTTATTTCTCTCTCTCTCTCTCTCTCTCTCTCTCTCTCTATATATATATATATATATATATAAAGATGCACAGAGCATATCTGTCTGTGTTCAGTGTTCACTTCTGGAGCTACAAGGGTGCTTAGCCAATTGAAAATGTGATGGTGGAGCTCTGTACAAAGTTGTCTTTGCTTGTCATATTTTGGGGAAGTGAGTGGGACAGCAAGACTGGGAGCTCTTTCAAACAGTAGTGGCCTATGAGAATCATGTTCTCTGGGTGTTTGGATTTCAGTTTGTAGATCATTGCACTCTTGCTCTATTTTTTGGAATGCAAATTTTCAGGTTATGCAATGTACTATTTAAATTCTGTATTTTCAGTACTCAGAAAGGAAGTGTGTCACCAGTCCCACTGGCCACTTATTGGCACCAAGCTGTTAACAAAGGCTTGTATGAGCGCTGGGTTTCTGGCACTGACCTTTTTTAATAGTTTTTTTCTTTAGAGAACAGACAAACACACAGTTCTGACCTTAGCAGATGAATGTAGGAAAATAAGGTGGCTTAAGGTTTGAGACTGACAGCTCTCCGTCAGTATTATCCCTTTCTGTAGTATAATAAACAATAAAAGTATTTTTACATTATCAGTTCAAGATGACATTGGGTGGTTAAAATGATCAATACTTCACCCAACCTTAGAGAATTCAAATCTCATTGATTTCTCATGAAAACAGAAATATCTTCCAGATATTCATATTTTAAAAATACAACATGTCTCACTCACATGTTTACAAAACTGTTTCCCAACACGATTTTTAGTTTCTAAGTGGCTGAGAATTCCAAGAAAGGTCATTTTAGAAGTTATCCTACATTTCATGTTTAGGGATCAGATTAAAGTTTGGGTAGTGGTAATGGCACATCTAGGCTTTTCAGATTTCTCAAAGAAACCACAGAGCTAATATTAGGAGCCATGAACATGATTTGGCCTATAGGCCTATAGGCATAGCTTTATATTATAGGTTTATATATTTGAATATTCCCTGTTAGATAAAAGAACATTAATCAATAGAATATGTTAGGAATTGATCAAAACTCTTGACTAATCCTCCAGGGGCATCTCCCTCATACTGATCTTGTGGATTAAATGAAATATGTTTACCTCAAATTCTATTACCACAATGCCTTTTAAAGTCTTAATCTCAAAGATTCTCAACAGATTTTGGGAAACACCACCCCCCCCGCAAAAAACAAACAAACACAAAAAACCCCCAAACCACAAAACAAAACAAAACAAAACCCACAAAACAAAACCAAACCAAAAACAAAAACAAAAAACCCCCACGAAACAATAAAACCTGCAATATTCTTCTTTAAGTCATAGCACAAAAAAGATTTCAACATTTTTTCCTTTTAGAAAAAAGAGCAAAAGGATACCTCTGAATTTCTCGATTCTCTACATTGTTTTTATTTTATAGGAAAAAATTATTAATAGAAATTTAAGAATTATAACATTTTAGAAAAAGTATCATACCAGTGAGCAGACACTGGTATAGGATGTTAACCAACTGGAAAAATAAAGCTGCTTATCTGAAGTGATGGGAACTCTTTTCTGCCTACTTAAAACTCAGTTTCTAGTTTGCAAATTTCCAATTCCAACGCCCCATAAAGAATTAGGAGGCAAAAACTGTCTTTGCTAAAGAATTTATGTTTCTTTCTTTCCTATTCTGTCATATTATTTAATCAGAGACTGATGACATTAATCAAATAAAAATAAAAAGCTCACTATAAAACATTCAAATACCCAGAGAGTCCTGTCAGTAAACCAGTCTTAAAAAGTGATATGATGCTGAAGCAAATAGCATCATTAACATATATGAGATAATTTTATCTACTCAAACCTCAAAGGCAGAGAAAGATGAGATTCTTTGTGAAGGTTACTTTTAATATTTTGTTGTCATTTTTCCTTGCAAATGAATTTTTAGACAATCTCCAAACACTAGCAGGATCAAATGAATCAAATAAGTTGGGACAGACTGTGTTAAATATGACAAAAGGTGATTGTGAAAATTTAACTTTTGAGAGTAGTGAGAAATTTGCAAAGTAAAAAATATATTTTATTAGAAAATATATACTCATAAACCCCCCAAAATGTCACCAGAATATTTTCAGTGCACTTCTGATAAAATGCAGACTGGATCCACTGGTGATGTGCAGCTTACTCTGAGTCCAGCCATTAGGTCTTGAATGCAACCAGGAGCTTGAGCTTCCAGGCCCACAGCTCTATGTCAGAGCCACACTGCTGACTTGATGGTTCAGATTTATCAGTCCTGCTTTGCCATATGACTTGTTTCAAAACCGGTGGTCTAAATGTTTCCTTGATTCCTGTTTCTGAGCGCCTTGCTGGAGTGGGAGTCTGCATAAAATGAGGTCTCTCTCTGCTGGGGAGAACTTCAGGACACCCAGAAGAGTTGGGTGATCATATTATACCACATCAGAATTCTCATCTAAATGCATAAGACCCAATCATTATTTAATTTAGGGTGCAGTATGACATTAGAGCAATGACAAGGTAGAGGTTGATGTCACTGAAAGAAGTGTTCACGCTTCTCAGAGCAGCTCCTTGGGTGAAGTTATGCTCAACATAGCTATAAAGGTATTAGGCAAGTAAGTCTTATATTTATATTGGAACTGATGTTAACCTGATATAATCTGAGAGGACATAGCATTCTCTATGTTGATTTAGCTGTAGTTAATTGTCTACTGACTTAAGCTAAATCCTTAAACCTATTCATAACTTCCTATATATCAGGGTGCATTCTGTCTAATCGTTATGATTTTCTTTTCTGTAAAGCGATTTAGAAGTCCAAGACTCCTTTTAGAAATTACTTGCATGTCCAGGAGCCTCAGACTTTTTGCAAGACACTAAAGCTTATCTTGAAAATTGGATCAGTGGTCTTAAGATGGCAAGAGTCTGCACCTGTGTCGTGCGGCATAAAGCCCTAGATTAGAAAATAAGTCCAAAGTAAATATTTAATTGAGGATAAACAATTAACAGTTCAGAGAGTTCAAAGAGAGAGCTCATACTTCTGACCAGGACTGTTTAAACTTGCCCAGCTGCAGGTTAGGAGCAGTGATCACTTCGAGGTCACCTTCACACTCAGAAGCAACAGGAACTTTAAAATTTAAGCCATGTCAAATCTCCAGGTATAAGATCTGTGGAGAGCCCTGAACTCCAAGCTAGCTATACTTTTTCCATGCCTGAGGATTTCTCATGTCTCATTTAATAAGATATCCAATCATGAAAGCCAGTGGTGATCGTAAGCTCTTAAACTGTCAGTTATCTGGTATTTGAATCTTACTGAGAGGAAAGAGCAGGGCGTGGAAGAGGGAAAGATGGCATGCAAAGTGTAACTGAAGTCAAATAGTGAATTGAAAACATGCAGGCTGAAAAGCCAGCTGCTAAACTATCCTATAATATGGAGACTCATAAAAAGTTAGGAATGAGGATATATCTTCTGGCAGTGCCAATACGCTGGAGTAAGCAAAATGTTAGCATAGCTTAAGACATCTTCATGATCTTAATTTTCCTTCCCTGCCTCATACATCAATCTAATAATTTAATATAACCAAGGAGATTTAATACTTTAATGTACTTGAATCTCCCTTGGACATGGTGGCACCAGTTCCAAATCTGAGACACAAAGGTACATCATCATATATTGTTGGCTAAACTCGCCAACAAGACCTCGCCTTGTAATGTGAGTAACAAAAGTTTTAGCATTAATCCTATCTTTCAAGAGACAAGTATTTTCCATGAGGAGGGAAGATGATTTGAAGAGAAAAACATCTAAATATCTACATAAGAGACTCATAGAACAGCCTCTTTCTGTGTCTTGCTAGTGGAATAGAGCCAAATGTGTCAGGGCTTATTGATGGATCTCATGGCCTGACCACATCAGCCTTTTATATTTGCACCATGAAGTTTTGACATTCTGTTGGAGAATCTGGGACAGTTGGGCAATGCTGCTCCAGTCAGTGTTCCTCTCCAGCACACTGCCTTGAAAATATTAACAACAAGCCTCTTCCCTTTCAACAAAAAGGGCTATCATGCAATAAAATGATGAAGGTGAAGGTACAGAAGGGCCTTAATGTAGAGGAAAACAAAGACTAACCTGAGTGTAAAACAGTGTGAAAAGTAGAGGAGTGACTTTTTTTATAGATTAAAATGGAAGTTAGGCCTCCAAAACAGAGATTTTTGGTGTTTCTTGTGCATGTTGTAATCTCCAATCTCACTTGCCCAGCAAGTGTGCCCTCAGGAATGAGATGACAGGGTAGGCAGCTCCCCAGTGTCCCTAAGATTACAAAGTCTTGCTGTACTCAGGTTCTAACCCACAGTCAGCATCTCTCCCTTGTCCCACTGCAACTGTTCTTGTGGCTGCAGGTATTCTTTACCTTTCCTTTTATCTTCAGATTGTTGATGTACATCAGCTACCCCAAGGTTAAAAAAAAATAAAATAGAAAAAGCAGAGTTCAGCACTGAAGACAAGCCCTAAGGAGATACTGACAAGCAATCTGTCCAGGGGGGGTAATTTCCAGGTGGATCTACCGCAGAAACCACATTCCTGAAACTAGTAGATGAAAGCATGGCAGCTGATACAGCTTAAATTTGTGACTCAGGAAAATCTATGTTTACTGAGATAGGATTAATGCTGATACCAGCCAGAACTGCAGTCACTTAGTGCCAGCAGTAAGGGTTCTGGGATTGTCCATCTAAAATTACTACTTGCTCTACTGGCTGCCATGAATACACCCTTGATTTCTTCATTTATTTAAAAAGTGACAAAACAAACATTCCCAATACAATCTGGGCTTTCATTTGCAGGAGGGCTTCGCTGGTTCAGGCAGGTTATGGTAATTTGTCTGTTGACATTTTTGTGATAGACAAAATGCCTATTATAAATAGGTTTGTTGCTTCTCCTACTCTAGTGGCCTCTCACCAAAAGTATGGTCCGATTCTGGCTTTAACAGTTCTCTCTGCAGATACAGTGCTCCCATATGCAGTGCAGCTCCAAACACTTAGAGAAAATTAATTAGGCATACTACTAAGTAGAATAGGGAATTTTAGAAGGTTAAATCTTATCATAGCTCAGTGGAAGACATGGGAGACAAATGTCCTTCCATGGCTGGTGAATTCAAAGCCTACGATACTTTTACATCCCATTCACCAAGGAAAAAAGGATACAAATAATCCACAGCTCTTCAAGTGGCCTTGGCAATATCTTTTTAAAGTGATTTTCTTTAAACCAGGTCATCTTGAAGGGAACTTATAAAATGGATGGGGACAAACTTTTTAAGTAGGGCCTGTTGAAATTGGACAAGGGGTTCTGGTTTTAAACTGAAGGAGGGTCAATTTAGATTAGATATAAGGAAGAAGTTACTTACAATGATGGTGGTGAAACATTGGAACAGGTTACCTAGAGAGAGACAGTAGAGGCCCGGTCCCTGGAAACATTCAAGGTCAAGTTGGACAGGGATCTGAGCAACCTGATCTCATTGAAGATGTCCCCCTTATTGCAGGAGGGCTGGACTAGATGACCTTTAAAGATCCCTCCCAACTCAAACTATGATCTCACTAACCAGATCACATTGCAGACATACAAATATTAGATCTAGCACAAGGAAGAAGGAAGGAATATGAGGCTGGGAAGGAGAAAAAGGAGAAGTTAAGATTAAGGCTGCCCGAACTTAAATTAGCTCAAGGTGGTTGGAACCCTACCTAGAATTTCAGTATATGCCTTTGAAGACATGCATTTGCTTTGAGACCAATGCAAAATTACTGAAATCATACATGCTGTTCTATCTGCAATTTTAGAAACTGTATCAGAGAAGTCAAACCTCAATCATTTCCCAGGGTCCCAACATCCTTCAAGTTACATCCATCATGAATGCACACTTTACTCAAAAACCTTTTACATGTTTAGCTATAAACAGTTTCAGAATCAAAGCTTACAGCAACAAGATGACACATGGTGACAAAAAGGGGCTAAGAAATTCCATCCCTCTCCCTGACCCCTCAGTTTACCAGTGGGAATTAAAAATGGAGAGGCACCCTGCTGTGCCAGACACCAAACAAGATGCCCAGCGACTGCTGTAGGACCATGGTGAGAAACTTTGCAAAGGCTGCTGCAAATCAAGGATTGAGAACAGAAAAGCATGATAAATGATCAAAATCTTTCACGGAAAGAGAGAGTGATATTTTCATAGATCAGAGGCAAGTAAGAGCTACATTAGAAAAGTATGTAGTACGGCAAGTGGTTTGGAAAAGGGAGACTAGGAACTAACCTAAAAGAACAGGAGAGCATCTTTGATTTTACAGCTCAGTACTTAAACTAGCCTGGAGCAGATGGATTTCCATCTCTCTGACCACAGTCTCAGGTGGGCTTGAACCAACTGGACATTCAATCTGATTTCTCAAGGAAATTCCTGTATCCTTCTAATGGAACAAGGCTCTTCATTCAGGGTTCAAGTCTGATTGCTGTGGTGATATTTAAAGACATGTTTAAACACTTTGTTAATTCAGAGTTTATGTCGGTACCTGTTTTGGGCACTGCAGAAGTTGCACCACTCAGAGAAACCGACCTCTGGTCCCTCTGAAAGGGTAAAGATACAGGCATATGACTGTTAGCTCTTCTGGGTTGATTAGCACATGTTAACCACTTGGGCTGATGTTTATTTAAAACCATCTGCTCAGGTAATCTGTATAACTATCTGAAACAATTCTTGAGGTCAGTCTTTTAAACAAGGAGATTGGACAGATGGTGAGCTTTACAATGAAGGTGGGGCACTACAGGTTTGAGGAAGCAGATATAATTCCAACAGAAGCCTGAATTACCCACTTTTCTTGCAATTGTTGGATTGATAAAGGTGTTGCATCAGTTCGCAGCCAGTGCTCCTGGTAACGTAACCATATTAATTCATGCTGCTACCGCAGCATAGTATCTGAGACCAAACATAAGGGCATATGCATTTGTACAATAAGTTCACTGCTCAGCTTCAAATTAGCACCCCATAACAAGCAGCTGCTGCCCATTTAGCTGAAAAAGCACAACTATTTGACTGTTGGTAGCTTTAGGTGCCTTCTAGAGAACATCTAGACTTGTCTCCTTAGTTTGCACTGCTATAACTATTACCATGACTGTGGTCAGTTACTGTATCTTAGCTCCTAACTCCTTAAATTCACTAAAGATAAGAGAACCTCTAATTTTAGACACTTATTACTTCTGCAGGCTTTGCGTGGGTAGAGTCAAGCCAAGAATCTACCTACCTATGTGTCATCTTCTGTATTTCCAAAAGAAAGTTAGGGCACATATCTAGCTCCTCAGTGGTATGTGCAAGAATGAGAAAATACACACATTTTTAGAAAACATCCATAAAAACAGAGATTGTTCTCCTCACAGATCTTGCGAGGGTACCACATATTAAGCATGGAAATCCTCACAGAAAAGTACAAGGTGTGTTTGGATATTTTGATTGTCCTTGAAAACTTTACAGAAATGAGGAGCCAAAGGGAAGGTAAATGGGTAAAAATATTTGCTTGGCAATGAGGTTATTTGTTTACATAAACACAGAAATTTTCTGTAAAATTGGTTCTGAGCAATTTCATCAGACACATCTACCAGATGGCTGTCAAATAATTGATTTTTTGAGTTGGAAGCCAAATAAAAACTGTGGGGAAAATTCAGAATTTGAATCTTCTTGCCAAAAAAAATTATAAGTTGATTTAATTTGACATGTCATGTTCTGGCTAATACAAAATATTAACTTTACTAACTTTCACAGAAGCAGAAATATAAACATGTAGAGTGGCAGTAGTTCTCAGGATTGCTCCCTGGGAGACAGTTGCCTCTTTATTCAGTATCTCAAGAGCTGTAGCGCTTACACAGGACATAAACTATCCAGATTCAACTCTGTCATCTGCCTCCATTACTCAACTCCCAGAAAATTGGTATAATCATCACGTGTGGTCAAAGAGCCCCTCTCTAGTGATCTGCTGATGCACTCTCACTTTGGATAAACATTTGCAGCTCCAGCCTTCCACGCAACAGGTGGAGGCACATTCCTGGATGCTTTTCTGTGGTCTTTCTTTTGTAATATTATAATGTTTTACCCTAAGTGGAGTTGTGGTGCTAACCCAGGGTTTCTCACAGCTCAGATAAGTGCCTGGCTCCCAGGCTGTCAGATAAATCCAGTATCTATCACATCCTCCTTTTTCTTTGTGGTAAAAAAGAAGGAAGACCAGGATCTAGACAAAGGTATCTAATGAATTCATTCTGAATTTGTAAATAACATCGGGATAAAAAATCTGAACACACTTGGCTCAAAGTTTGTCTAGCTCCAGTAATTTCTTTGCAAACTCTCAAGGAAGGAGTGTGTGTTTCATAAACATTGTCTGACACGGGAAAACTCAGAGGATCCAAGGAGATGGATTTTGGTCAAAAGGTTTGAGTTGTAACTGCACTGTATTTGTGCAGTATGTAATAGTCTGTATGAATATATGAGAATTATGTTAATGAGATATAAAAGCCATTCCTGGGATGGGCTGGACAAGACAAATAAATTTGTAAAATTTGTATTAAACTGACTGTCATTAAATGTTTTTACACTTCAGATATACAAAATTATACCTCTTGAAAAAAAAATTCATACTAATTCATTTGGAATATAGTGAACCTAGCTCCTAAAAATATGACAGTTGTACTCTTTTTCAAATCAGTTGTCTGCTAGCTACATTCGAATTCAAGAAACTGTGTAGAAAGACAAAGAAAACTTTTAAGGGGTCACTTGAAAAAGATATAAGCATGCTGTCTCGTGTTGCTGTTGATGCACAAAAATTCTGCCTGTAAAAAGCCAAGACAGTGTCAAGAATGCTGGCATAAGTAAATGAATGACCAGTGCCTTTGGGGCACTGGTGTTTCATTACACAAACAAAAATAGACAAGACCATCACATGCACTCACATATACCAGGAATGAGAAAAAATTCTAATACTTTCTTAATGTCAAGGATGTCAACCAGGAGACTTTTTGAAATGTATTGAGAAATCACAAGATGAGTATGAAAAGGGAAGACACACAATGGCTTTCATCTTCTTTTTTACTTTTGCAAAAATCAATCAATTAATGAAAATAAGTCATATTTTAGACCATGCCAGAAATCCCTGCTGTCTACTGCCACCAACCTTAGCCACAGGTTGAAACACAAATTTTGGTCAAAAATGATATCAAGACCTTTCCTCTTGGAAGAAAGCTTATAACTTTGTGCTGTATATTCCTGGTGACTAGTGATGGCAGGAAGAAAAACCCAACCAAACCAGCTTCTGCTTTGTGTAAAACTCCAGGCTGTTAACATTCTAGTTAGGACAAAACACTAGCAGCCAAGTTTCCAGCAAATGGGAACAACCCAGTCCACTGGCCAGCCAAAATACCTGCTCAGCTGTAAGCAGGGAAGCCAAGGAAGTTGGCTCATTCCCCAAGAAGCTTAGCCAGATTGTGAGTCCATCAGGCAGTCACACCTTTAGCCAGGCAGCCAACCCGCCAGACTTCTGCCAAAAGCTTTCAAAGTACCAGTGTGTCTCCAAAAGGAAAAAAAATAAAGTTGCCAGTGAAAAAGTGTTATTTTCTGGAAAATGTGTTTTGGGTGAAAAAATTGTAACCAAGTCAAGAGGCAATTCTGTTTGCGGTGCTTAAACAGTCTTCATCGCCTGAGGTCTGGAATCCTTGCAAAACATTGCTAATGCCAAAAGGGAGGTACACACTGGAAATATGGTATGTGATGTTGAAGGACTAAGAGGTGAGGTAGACGGTAGACGGATTCAGAAGTTTGGTCACAGACCATGTGCAGAATCCTTACCCTGCCCCTGCTAACAGCACTCCACTGAATAAGGAACCACTGTTCTTCATATTCTTATTACTAGCTCTTTTACCCATGGGACTAGACCATTTTAGAAATTTTGCTGCTAAATTTGCATTCCTGCAAGTAAGAACAGCATTTGCTAATATTTACAAATTCATCCAGGGTATGTTTAATAGGTAACAGGAGTACACCAAGAATCATGTGTGTCTGAGGTATAGCTGACTCCAGCCACAGTCCAAAAGTTGGAGGTTTTATTTTTGTAAAACAGTCCCTTTATTATTACTTGCATTTGGCTTGGCACTTTGTGTCATAGACTGATCCTAGTATTGAATACAAGTCCTCTTTTCTCATTTGCTTCACTCGGTCTCTTCCTAAATGTTCCTTTTATGTTGCTTCAATAACGTGTCATAAAGACTTAATGGCTGCCACCAGAACCTTATGGGACTCCTTAGTAAGAAATAAAATGGGCCATTGAACTGTCATGGGCCACTTACAAGTCCTTGAGTACCTTGACAGAAGCCAGCAGGAATATATAGCAGAGATGAGGCGCATTCTTTGCAACACAAATCACACAACCATGACAAGCTGGAGAGTAAAGTGTTCTGTGCCACCAAGAAATAGCAACTCTACCTTTAAAGAAAATCTTCTCTAGTTCTAAATATTATTCCTGTCCTCATCAGAATTCACATATCCTGCCACATATCCAAAGACCAGACAATTTCAGCTCTCAGAGGGACTTCAGTTGGTATTGGAACCTTTGATTTAGCCAAGGCAGTCCTTGACAGTATCCCCACTTTCATATTTATATTACAGACATACTTTGCATTCCTCTAGCACCTTTTATCAAAGGATTGATCTCCTTTACAGACAGCAATGAATTAATGCTTGCAACGCCAATGTAAATTGGGATTTGTTTTCCTTGTTCTGTAGGTGGGAAAGAATCAAGCTCAAAGATAATGCAACATATTTAAAGAAGGGTTGGCAGAGCCAGGCACAGACTCCAGATGTCCTGATACCTGGGACAGTGCCTTCAACTCGCTATCATTGCCCTTTTACCTGCTAGCTGTGCAACAGACATTCAAGCTGGACACAAACACAACAAAAATTTTCACCTGCTTTTTAAAATGGATGCCTAAACTCATGGGTTCACAGCTAGACATCAGGTGTGATAAATGTCCAGGACATCTTCAGGCATTAGATTTCACTAGTTCAGAAAAATAGAACTTAGTGACTACATAAGGATTAAGAACCCCGAGTTCTATCCATGCTTTTTTTTTCTTAAATTTGTCTTTTTCTAATGAGTACTTCTAAGTGGCTATGTTGAGTGTGAAAGTATCACAGGAGAGAAAAAGATATTGTGAAAAGAAAAAGAAACTGCTTTTGCTTCACTGGTATCTCTGTGTCTCTCAGATGTCATTATAAGCAAGGCTGGTTTTATTTCTAAACATTTGTCAAAGGTTCCAGGAAATATGTGCATGGGTTAGACCTGATAATATGTGGTTTTGAACATAGGAGCCCAAGTTTTTCATCATCATAGGCTGACTCTCAACAGAGCATCCTGTACCATTTGCTTTTTTTACCCTGCCCAGTGACACTATCTCATTTCCGACTTACACCATCTCACATTCACATGTCATGTTTATGCCAGCCAGACAAATTACTTATTTGTAAGTAATAATGAAAAGAGGTAGGAAACCATAACTGACCTTATGTGATACTCAAATTCTACATGCACCAAAGACTTAGTTGGTTACCGTGATTTCCATATATTCCTTGATGCAAGGAACATGTGCAAACCAATATTCCAGTGGAAATAAGCAAAAGCAGTTATAACCTCAAACGCATCCCCATGCCTGCCTCTTCAGTAATTCTGTGGTCCTGAGCACTCTCCTTTCTTTCATAAAATGTTTGAGAGTGTTTCTGTTGGGGTCTGCCTGGTCTTGTTCTTTCTCACACAAAGGGACACATTTACCTACTTGAATCAACTGATTTGAGGAATACAGCTCCAGATCCACCCTACAATGGGAAGCTCCTCTGGGAGGAAAGCTTTTCTGCTTCTTTGCTTTTCAGCTCCTGTTGTTTCCTAAAATCACACTGAGTTCTCAAAGCTCCTACTGGTTTTGTCCAGAGCCACAACTGTCTACAGTTAAAAAACCCCAACCAACCAACCAAAAAAAACAAAACTCCAAACCCAAAAAGGCAAGGATTTAAAACTTTCTAGTTTAAAAACAATACACTGTGAATAATAGACCATCTTACAACACAGGGAGCTTTCTCTTGCTCTTGTAGACATCATTTTAGAGGATGTCATGGGGAAACCCATGACAACACTAGCAAAAAAAGTCTAAATGTCACTATTTAGCTTTTTTTTTTAAACTGTGTTTCCTTCATCTTTGCCATAGCTACTGATCCATTCTGCAATAACTTCAAACCATGTGGAATCTACCTACAGAATGAATCCACTTTTGTCAGTTATAGCTCTTTACTGAGATCTGAGGGAGCAAAAAATCCTACCAGTATTAAAATACACTATTAAGGCAGTTTGATCCAGCTTGAAGGTCTTATGCTTATTCTATAGAATCTCCATTTTTTATGTTAACAATTCCTTTACTTTTCTGTTTGAATGGGCTTTTCGACATTAATATTACACTATATTTATTGTAAAAATCCATCAGTTTTTCCGATGTTGTCAGTAAATCCATCAATTGATTACCATCCCTAATGTAAGTCTATTGTGAGATTCAGGTGTTGTGGTTGGTTGGTGCACCACCGTGCCATGCATGTGTACATGCACACAGTCCAGCCTGAGAGCTGTTCGGGCAGCCAGGCCAAATTCACAAATTAGCACATATTTTTTTTTCTGATGCTTGACTTTATGGAGTAATTTATGGTTTTCCATCTCTCCTTATCTCTGTTCTTTCAATCAGGTATTACTATTTATCTTTGAGGAAAATGTTTCCTATATAGTTACTATTTGGCTCATTCTTATTAATGAGTACTATCAGGTGCTTTTGATTTTAAATTGTGACATATCTCCCTAATAATATGTTTGAATTCATGGTCATAACATGGAAATATTTCCATACACTGACAAAGACAACATATGTCTGATTTTAACCCTCTTACAAGTGCAGCTGTATGCGACTTGTATGCAAACTGTCTGAAATGGGCTTAAAAGCCTAGAAAAGTATAAGTGCATTTTGGAAGATGAACTCCAGGACAGGATATTCTGTGCAGCTGGGCAATGAGGGTGCACAATTAGTTAATGCTACTTCAGCCTCTCTATCCTTAATGTCCAAAGGGGCAAGTAGAAATTTATCTTGTTAGTTAACTGTGCTAGTTAATCATAATCTCGAGTTGTGTATATGGCAAAGGTATTTTCTTACCTCATACAGAGGGCTTGAGGCTTGATGTTTGAGTTCTTTGTGCAGAAGGTCATTGATGTATTAATTCAATGTGCTGGCTAAAGGCCCCTAGATGTTGAATGGGTGGTGGGAACAAAACACATTGTTTCTATATTGCAAGGCAAGGTTGAGGGGCTTCTCAGGGACTTTAGCAATATAGACACTACTGGTCAGGAATATGCCATTTCTAACATGCAATTAGAAGCTACAACTGTAAAAAATCTTTATATAAATCTGGAACTGTGCAAAATACCTTCAGATTTTCCACTCTCCATTTTTGTGTTTCTTGATGCTTTGTACTTCATAAAGAGTGGATTTCTTCTAGCCAAAGTATATGGTAATACTGAACAAAGACATTCTTAGATACATACCTATAACTATGCTTGTGTCCTCAGAATGATTGTGTTTGGGCTTTTGGTTCTGCAATATGTATTTTAATTTCACTTATCCTAGGTCACGTGTACAGTAAATAATGGAAAGCAGTGCAGACATTCCTCATTTAGCATCACCAGATGGCTCTGTGTGGAGAATAAATGTTCAAGACACTTGCTGAGGTCCAGAAGCAATGTAGGTTAATGACATGTAGACTGGTAAGCCCTGTCACTCCACAAGATAATTGCAACATTTTGGAATTTTAATCTTCCAGTCTAGAATTCATCAGAGATTTCTTGTTGAACAATGTTTATAAATACCATTTCTGGGACCTGGGCCCCAATCTGGGACAAAGCAAAATTCCACAAATCAGTTGCCCTACACCACTGAGTGCTATGCAGTGAGTCAGCTGCTCCCAGCATCCCTCCATTGCCTCCCATCCAGCGCAGATGCAGGAGCAAGGCATGGCAGAGCTGGGCTGGAAGGACATGGGCCTAGGCTGAGGGGCTGAAGGTGGGAATGTGGAGAATCTGGAGCCTGACTGTGGAAGTGGAGGACCCATGGGCATATCAGAGACTTGTGGTGATGTGTTGGAAGAGGTTGCTGAGGACTCAGACTGAGTTCTGAGGAAAACACAGCTTAAGGAGGGATAATTCCCTGTATGTCTCTATGAGTCCATACCTTCAGCAGCAGCAAGTGACTGTTTTGGCTTAATGCCCTCCAGCAACAGCCCCAAGCAACAACAGCTCTGGTTCCAGACACAGACACCAAACCAGGGCAATGGCACTAAAAACAGTGGACTGAAATGCAGATACCTGAGGCAAAATTTAATCCCTTGTGTTTGGTTCCCAGCATATGTTTTTTATTTGTCTGTAGCCCTTCTGCACTCAGATGGGTATGTCCTGGGTACATGCTGTTTACCTACAAGGAATCCAAAGCATTTAGAGGCATGCCAGCATCAGGGCAGGTTCTGCCGTGCTGGAGCTGTCCCCAGCAGCTCTGGGCTGTGATATCCTGTCTAAACAGTTTCCAGTGCTCTGGTATTCCCATCCTCTTGATCCATGTGGATTTGTAATATTCATCTGAGGGTGAGCTGAGGCCACATTATTTTGTCTCAGTTTGAAAAGATCTGGATGCACTATAAGATTCCCCAAGTTTCATCCACCAAATATTATTTGGGTTTTATGTGAAAACATGAGTATGGCCTGAAAAAACTCATTTTAATTTGGGGAATGAATTTATGTCAGTATGATGAAACTGATGTGGACACTGCCATCAGAGCTTTGACAGATGAGCACCAGCAAAAACTCACTTCTGTAGTTCAAGACTAGTACTCCAGTTTTTACCTTTACTCTTGGTTACCTTGTTCAGTAAGAAGAAAGCCATGATGGGGGTTTACTTTATTCCCCTCCTCCCCCATGAAGAGGAATGCAATCCCCATTCAGACACTTTCTTTGTGTATAATTTTTTCTCTTCATGTTAGCTTTGTGTGCCTTCAATAATTCAACAGTGTAAACTGAAGAAACACTTTTATTCTATTAAATAAGTTGCATGGGCAGTATATTTTCTAGTTTTCTAGTTTAGGGAGGGCTCCCTTTCTTCTTTAAGTTCTCTAACAGAAATATATTTGTGTCATGAATATCCAATACAGAGAGGCTTGCAGGACAAACTGCACAAACTCTGTAGCTTTGATCTGTACAAAATTGCTAGAAATTTCTTTGGGTTTTTTTGTCAGACAAGAAAGCTATAGAGCTGTACTACCATAGTAATTGGGCTACTGGGCACCCTGACACAATCTCTGGGCAGAAAGAGAAGACACACCTGGAAAGATATGGAAGTATGGAACTCCTAAATTGTAGATATCTGAGTTAGGTGCATACACTGTGTTGTTAGAAAGCCTGAAGAGCATAACTGAGTGTGCCGATATTAATTCCCTGCACCGGCTATGTAATTGCCTAGCTCTGTGTTCCATCTGGACACCTACATGAGGAAAGGGTACTAAGTTTTTCATTAGTTAATTATATTATGATAATAAGATATGTACTGTCTAGATAAGCACTTAGGCAAGTCAATATCTACATTCAAATTAGTCACTAATATTCTGAAATAGGCATATCTACACAACCTTTTACATTGTTTAAAATCTCTTCAAGTTACATGAGAATAGCTTTCCCTTGAAGAGAAACCAAGAGTTCCCTGTTGCACTGTAGATGAGTTGCTTTGCACAATCTTTTATTGTCACTGGTTTGACATTTTTTTCTCTTTCAGACTCTGAAAATGGGCTTCTGTTTCATGATTTAGATTTTAAGTTCTTTGGGGCAGAAATCATGTTTGCATGTGTTTGTATAGCAGGTATATGACTGTGGTTTGTAAACATTACCACAATATAAATAGTATGTTATTGTTGATACATTACTATGTCTTAAGTGGTGGCACTGTCTATGACTCTTTGTCTCCTCACAGAGATGAGGTCAATACATTTCCATAATCAAAACATTAGTCTGAAGTCATGGCTGACCCAGATCTTCCTGAAACAGATTCAGAAACAGAGATTGACATTGTATTGTGAATTTCTTGCCTTAGGTAGCATCCATATGGCAGATTGACATATCAACTAATCAACTAAGGCATGTGCATTAAGTCATATGCATCTATACAAAATTTAATGCCTGCAAGAGTCTCAGACTGCTCTGCAAACATTATTTCACTATCTATAATGTACAAGAATGTTACAAACTCAGTTTAACTCCAGGATGAACTAGTGTGTTTGGTCAGCATATTCACAAAATGTAAGAAAGTAAGTAAATTTGTGTGATTGATATGTATAAGAAATGAGTAAATGCTGGACTCCACAAATCAGGTGCAGATACATTCCAATTTCTTGTAATAACCAACGCCTAAAACATTGAGTTCCCTGTAACTTGACCTGAATTGATCTGATTGTCAAGGTCATGCTGGAAATCTGTGACAAAGCAAAAAATAGAAACCAGATCTCCTAACTCTCACTAAATTACAGTTTCTTAATTACAGCAACTGACTGTGTGATCCATAACAGCATTTAACCACATAAAGAGCAATTTAAGACAATTTCCCAACCACTTGAGGCAAATAACTCAAATATCATCTAAACTGCCTAGGGACACATAGCTTGGACTGAGAAGTTGAGTTTCATTCTTGTATCCACAGAATAGATCAGCAACACAAGGTATCTAACCAACCATGGCATAGGAGACACAGGTCCTCCCCTCCTTCCTGAGTCCCCAGACAATGTGGTGACATACTGTCTCTCTTGTCCTGTCGATCCTTGTCATGTGGCTTTTGTAATCCTGACCCCTTATCCTCAAAAGAAGAGGAGGTGTCCACCAGGAATGGCCAGTGTCTGACAACTGGCTGTCCTGCAGAGAGGGAGCCCTGGGTTCAATGCCCCTGAGGCTGAGGAGGGACACTGGAATGGGCAGTTCTTCCACCTCATTTGCCTGACTGAGATGCCGACGACGCTCCTGTGCTGGTTTCAGTTTCAGCCTTGCAAAAGCAACTAAGTCTTTAACTGAGTTAAACTACTAAATGGAGGCAAGAGGGAGAACTTCGCACACATTCCTTTCTTCAGCATGTCCTGCTGCCTGGCTCAGTGCTCTTAGTACTGAGATGCCTGTTATCAACTTCAAATTTAAACATCTGCCCCTTCCTGCTTGTTGTGGGACACCTCACTCAGCACCAAGGGTTCCCTCTCTGGAGGTGGGCACACACAATTTAGGCACTGAATATCACAGTTCTCTGAACCTTTGTAGAGAGGTTCTTCTGAGATACCTCAGAAACTAAGCACCATATTTCAGATGCCCACAATTCTGCCTTGATATAGGCCATCTAGGAAGGACTTTAATACACAGGGAAGATTCAGTACTTAAACAACAGGGCAAGCAGAAGTCACTGTGGAAGAAACAGTTGGACTAAAAATTATGGATTTAGAAAACCCTAATTCAAGTTTTTACTACTTGCACACTAAAGCTATGTGCAAATGATGTCTCAATGCCTTATTTCCTCTTCTGCAAAAGACAGAAAAATATTGGTGTGTCCTACACAAGTACTGTGAGGATAAACAGAAATGTGGAGATAGGATGTGAACAAATGTCAAATACAGAAGTGATAGTCAAGTTACAAGTTGTTAAGTCAATTTACAAGAACTACTCATGTGCATAGGGAGAAATTACTGTGAACAACCTCCACCTTGGATGAGGCTTTTTCATTTGTACAGGCAACATCATGTTGCAGCAGTTTACATGCTTCTGGGGACACACTAAACAAATCACAAGTAAACTCTGTGAGATTTACAGGGAATAAGAATCCCCACTCTTAAGTTGTGCCTGCCTAAGCCTTTCCTTTCTGACCGCCATGATTATCTGCTAGTATTTGAGTCCCAGTAATCCTAAATGTTTTCATATGTAAGTGCAGTTCTGACCCACAATACCCTCAGTTTGCCTCCATGTCGGGTGTCTCTAGAGCAGAGAGGTCCGGGCTTTGCCAGGAATAGCCATTTCACAGGCAATGTCAAAAGGCTGATCAGCAGAACATTAGATCTGTATGAGTGCTTGTTTTCTTTCCCACCCTTATCAGGCACACACTTTCAAGTCTCTTGAAGCAACAGTTTCACTGATCATTTTTAGAAATAATACCCATCATTCAGTAGATGTGTTGATGTTTCTCAGAAAAGATCAGGTGTGGCCATGTGTATGGAAGGGATATGTGTAGAAGGTAAGATGTCAAACAACCAGTGAAAGCAACAACAAAGAAAACGGAGGGAAGGAAAGGGTAGGACAATGGTGACATTTTTCTGCTGGACAGCTAGAGAAAGTGAATATCCAGGTACTTCTCTACCACTTTAAAAGCTTGTATTTGGTAGGTAATGCTACAAAAACGGGGTTCTGGGAGAGATCTGGTAGGAGAGATAACAGAGATAAGCAGAAAGAAGAGGAAGTGTTTCATGGTGGAAAAGAAAACAGAAAGGTAAGATAGAGAGGAACTTCAGTTGTGGCAGAGAGGCTATTGGCTTGCCCTTGCTGTTTATTTAGAGGAAGCCACTGAACTCTTCTTTAGTAGCAGTGTCTGTCTTAAATTCACGTGCTTATCATATTCTACAAATGTACTAGAAGATAATTAACCAACTGTAATAAACCTCAGCACAGCCAAGTATTCTCTTTCACGATTCAGCTGGATAAAGGTCACCATTTCTAAAAAATTAACAGCTTGATCTAATAAGGCCCTGCATCACCCCTCATTTTGAAGTTGAACTCAAGTGACCCAGAGATATTATTTATCATTTATATAATATCAATTCTATCCTGTTGTTTCTAGTGCCCTACTTCAGTTAAGCTCTTTTGCACCATCATTTTCTTGTATTCACCTTATTCCTCCAGATAAGTCTTAAAAATATTCTCTCTTTCTGACATCATAAAATTGGAATATTTAGCATTGAATTCCTGGAAGAATAAGGTGATCATTCTTGTTAATGTTGGAAATCACAGTGACATTACAGTAGTAGTAGAGCAGCAGCAGTGTGCCGGGTGTCCAAGAGAAAATTCCTACTGCTGTGGAGGCTGGAATACACTAAAAAGCAGGGTGCTACACTGTGCAATCTGATTTCACAAAGTGAAACTCTCCAGCCACTACAGAGAGATAGGATCAAATGGGAAAAGTCTATGATTTTAGGGTGCTTGAAATAAAGAGAGGATTTAAGCATAGCTGGAATGAAGGAGATGAAGCATGTGATTAGTACATCAATGGGAAGAAATTGGAAGATCAGAATAGCACAGGCACAAAAAAAAGCGCGTGGAGAGAGAGAAGACTAGGATTAGGTGTGTGGGAATAACATTTTAAAGAAGTTCACACTTGAATTTTTCATCTGAGCTACTGGTGGACAGTACAGAGGTGAAACCCCTAATTAGTTCTGCCTGTCCCTGACAGGAGCCCTGAAACCCAGACACACACAGCAGATCTAGGGGGCCCATAATCACTGGTGTAATCCTATTTGAACTAGGGATGCACTTGCATGGGCTGTTGTTGCCGGGTGCAGCTTCAAGTTTTTGAGTCACAGAATAGTTATCCCATAGTTATCCTAGAATGTCACTGTTTCTTTAAGAGAATCCATATCAGCAACCCCAAATATTTCAGCTCCCATTTCCATAAATAACAGAAGAATCACTTGGATATCGCATAGCTTCCTTTATATTTAACTAGTTGCCATAGTGTCTCTGCTGAAAAACTGTGATAGCTATGGCTGCTTCAAGGATGTCTAACTCTTGTCAGTCTTTTTTCTCTCTCTTGCCTTAGAGAAACAGAATAAGGATACAAAAGTAAGCTTTAAATAATTTTCTTGAAGCATAGCTAAGAATATCTGATGAAGTCCCATGCCTTTTTAGAAGGAGTCAAGTTGGAAAATTTTAAGTTTCTAAACACTAGGAATGAAGAATTAAAGTACATGTTCAGGCAACCTTTACCCTGCCTGGCTTGTGCACCCCAGCTCTGGGAATTGCTCCCGCACCGAAGGCTGGCTTTGAACTCTGCAGGGGGGTGGCTACACCTGCCCTGCAGCTAAATTCCTGACGCACCTCACCCCCGGAACACCAGATTTCTCACATTTGATAAGCTCTTTGCTTCTCTTGTAGTCTCTCTGCCTTTCTGTGTTTGACACAATCCAACCCTGCATTCACCTGCCATTAAAACCTATGCACAGACAGCGGCTGGCATCCTCACTTACGGGACTGATTCAACGCAGTCCTTAAATAAGATGTGTAGGAGCTCTTGAAGCTACAGAAAGTCCTTCTTTGATCAAATGAGCATCCTGCCAAGGAATTTTCTCCTCTATTCACAGGTGGGAATGGTCCATCTAGATCACCTTTTAATATGAATCACAGCTCTGTTGAACTCCTGGGACTAATCCTTCTGGGTAATCACACTTTGCAAAAGCAAGGCAGTTGGATGATTTGCACATAATTCCAGTGCTATTGACAGGGAAGGGTGAGTGTCAAGGTTTCAGAGATATCCTTTATTTCTCAGATATCCCATAGTTTTTTAGATATGGGTGTTAGACCTGAAGCTGACTTAAAAGGCATGAAATACCAGTGGACAGCTTTAACTTTGCATTTATGATGCTTTTTCCCAGTGACTATAAGATCTGCCAATGAATTTAGGAACCTCCCTGAAATGGGTGCTCTCTCCCACTCTGGAAGTACTCAAATGAGGCAGAAGGCTGAGCTGCGAGATGCTAAATCATCAAAGCTTTATCCTTGTGATTGCAAGGATTAGAATGGGGAACTCAGAAATCCCTCCTGATGTACACAGGAATTCGAATTAACATAGTCTGAGGCCAGAAATATTCTTTTCCTGCTATTGCCTTTTTAATGAAAATACCTAATCCCCAATATGTCTATGGCAAACCATTTCTCAGCACTATTGTCTGGAAAAGAATGTTAAATCATTTGTCTTGTGTAAGTATGTATGAGTTTTTATATAAAAATGAAACTTTGTATGGCTTTTGTGATTCAAAAGAGGACGACATAAAAAATGTACTCTATTTATGACCGCCTACCATTTTTAGGGTTCACCTTGTTTTGGAAGAAATTGCTTTAAAATCATAGGAACAGTAGTTTGGGTTTCCTCTGTAGTATGCCAGTGAGCACTTTTGAAATTCTGTGAGCTAAAGAAGTAAGTGAAACGAACAATTCAGAACAATAAAAATAGGCTTGTGTTCTGCTGTGCTTCCATCACCTGGCTGCTTGCTGTAGGCTTCTTTCTTACAAGTCACTATGAGCAGGACAGTTTGCTCAGCTGAATTACCTACCGGAGGTCAGTCTCTGTTGTGAGCAATGTGTGTTATAAATGAAGCTATAGGCAATGTGATGCAACCAAATATTTTGCATACCACTGAGGTACGTGCTCTATAAATACATGAAAGCAAACAGACACAATGTTTTCCCTGTGGTCACATTGGTTATTTACTATAGCAGGTGTCAGCCTCTTGAATGATTAAGATACCACTTAAGTTTAGAAATGTCTTGTATTTATTTATGTCTGTCTATACATTATGCAGGTAATATTGAGAAGTACCTACCATTAAAGGGAATTAACCAGCATTGTCTTTTCCAAGCTAAGTATGCTATATGACAGTAAAACCCCCCCTGAGCTGTGCTCCTGGTATTTCAGTTTTTCATTAGCACATAAGAGAACATTCAATTCCGTATTTGTTTTCTAGCTTTTGTGGGTATGTAACAAAAAGAGGGAGAAAACTAAGATCATCATGTGGAAATTGCTAAGGAAGTAATATAAATACCTTCTCAGTAAATATGTAAGTTTGAGGTTAGAGCAAAAGACCAAGAGTTAGGCCTCCAGGGCTTTGTTCTTTGGCCTGCTATTAATGCCAGGCGACCTTGAATGAACCACTGGCCAAGCTCCTAGGGTGAGCTCCTGAAAGCACTCTCCTACATTTACTCTTCCTCTCTTGTGCCACCAAGGGTGCATCTCAGTCAGAGACATGGAATAAATTAGTCCTGATACAGTACACATGAGGTCCACTGAAGAAAAGGACTAAGCAATAAAGCGCAATGTTAAAAAAGAAATATGTGCATATCTGCACAACTTTGCTTCTTTGCCCACTCCCTCTCCAATACATCAAAGATACAACAACCACAACAGATCACTACAGACACTAAAATCATGTGAGGCACTCTGAACACACTACAGGGTTATCAGCAATCACAATTTCTTTCCTATTTATCATGTTTCAAAGGAGAATCACATTTTAAAGCACTGCATAGAGTTGGTCAGCAACTGAAGCACTTCCAGTGATTAAGTTCTAATTCCATGTTAACTACCTAAAATATATCTTAATATCATAAAGGCTCATTTTGGTCTTCATTCTAAGGACCCTACAGAAAGTACGGCTGTATTCCCAGTTCTCTCGTGGTAAGTGGAGGACAGTAAGAGCCTGTTTGACTGCTGTAAACTCCTCATCTGAGATTTTGGGGCGTATCTGGATGCCAGGCTATACAAACCTTTTTACAAAGCTAGATTGGTTCAACTTTTTTTCAGGCAAACTGAAAAAAAAGAAAGGGAGAAAGTGAAAAAAAATTGGTTTGTTTGGCTGTTTTGAATTATAAGTACTTGTTTTCTTCCTTGCTCCCCAGCTAAACTATGGAGGTAAAGTCCTGCAGAAATAATTCACTACCTGGTTGAATCTTCACTGGAAAAGAGATAAACTTCTCTTTTCTGAATACATTTCTATAATGTATTATTACATTATAGTAAGAGCTCCATAGGCTTATGTTGGCATTAAATTGGTTGTGCTAAGATTAAGTTCTTCAGCTGGATTTTACAGAAGTTGAACAAGGGAATTGTTTCAATTTCTTCTGTGATAAATATCTATAAATTAGTAAGCATGGATTCCACAAAATATTTTATCTAATACTTTCCAGCAGCACACATTTAAATCCAAAGAAAGATTAAGCCTTTTGTGAGCAAAGTGGACAAATAGAGATTCAAGCAGCGAAATGTCCACAGTAATGACTTTCCAACCCAATACCTGGAGCACAAAGGTTTCATGAAAGAGTCAAAAGGCTTACTAACATCTCATAGTGACATCCCTTCACAAGCTATAGCTGCCATCTGTCCCTTGAACTTCAGTTTTCCTCCTCTACTATTTCATTTGACCATACACTGATTTCCAAATTATGATCTACCTCTCACTGGCACTTCAGTCAACACTTGGATTATCAGTTGTAATTTCAACGATATATAGATTACTTATATCTATTTTATGTGTGAAATGCAGGCACACCTAAACCAAGAAAGACCATCAGTGCCCTTTCCTTTAATAGTACATGTTTGATCAAAGATCACAAAGCCTACGTGACAGCATAAGTTTGGTCTCAATTCATTTCCAGTGAGTTGAAGTTCAAAGCAGTCCATTGAGAGCAATAAAGTTTGCAGGCTTCATCTCTGTGGCCTCACTTGAAACCAAATTTTAATTTACCTCACAAAGCACAGTTGTGAGTGTACAAGCTGTGGTATACAAGTCCATTTGGCAGTTTTAGAAGGCTTTACAGAGTAGCTTTCACTTTCAAGTATCTTTCAGATTGTCCTTCTCTCTCAAAACAGAAAAGAGGTCAAATGTCTTCTTTCACTAGAAGCAAGGGAGAGCCTGTGATTATACTGGGCACGCTCTGGTAGATGGTAGGAGTTAACAAAGTAAGTCTTCATTTCCTACCAAGGCTAGCTTGATTCCTGAAGAGATGCTGGTGTGCAAGGAAGGGGACTGCTAAGAACTCCACAGAGATGGAGGCAGTGTTGGGAATGCAGGAATCTGAGAACACAGGCGAAACTTTGGGGTTTTACTACAGATGTGCAGTTTCCAGATGTGAATGCCATCGGTATCTGAATAAGGTATATATTGCCTGCATTTCTGTTACAAAATATTTAAAAAGGCTTTTTCCTTTTGTTTCAAAATGCCTATAAACCCTCCCTCTGCCCCCCTCTCTGTCTGTGCTGGGCTGGATCAATACGCTCCTGTCCCCACAGCTCTGGGCTGTGGCATTGACCAACATGGGGCTGGAACTGCCTGACCTACTTCAGAGCTCCAGGACCAGGAGCCAGCAGAGAAGTGTCTGGCACTGACAGCACAGCATTCAGCTGTGCAACACTCCTATCCTCCTAATGCATTTCACACTCAGCAGATTGAATTGCTTTGGTCTTCTCATCTCTTTTTCTTCCAGCAAACAAAACTTTTCCCCCCTTTTTCCTTGACAAAGAATTTTGCCATATGCTCCAAATCAATTGCAACCTTTTTGATGCTTTGTTACCGCCCACATCTTGGGCAGCATTCAAAAAAAAAAAAAAAAGGAAAAAGCAGCTTAAGCATTTTTGTTTCTGCTCCAACCAAACTAAAATTGAAACATTCTGTTCATTAATTCAAGGGTTAATGTATCTTATCACTCCTCTCTTACTCTGAACTAACAAGAACTGAACCAATTCCCTGCTGTAACTGACATATCTGTCTGACACATTTTTGTCTTTCTGCATGGATAGTTGTCATGAATAGAAAGGAATTTGCTCATATTTATTCACTGATCAACATTATTTGTTGACTTTACTTACCCAATTATCTTAATGTGATTTAATGCTGCACTTCATGTACTTCTGTCCCTTCCTATGTGCCGCCACTAGTCCTTGTTTACTCACAGTCAGCCAGGTAAGGCAGCTGAAGAAGAAGAAACAGAAGCTTTTTATTGATAAAACTCATTTTGAGCATCCCCTAATGACCACCACCGTGGCCCAAAGAATGGGCAGAGGTAGAGTAAGAGATATAATACAGCTACATTAAAATCTACATTCACTACACAACTACTCCTAAAATCTACAAAAGTTAAAAAAAAAAACCTCTGAGGCATCAGTACCCTCTGCTTTCAGCAGCAGTGGGGTCTTAGATGAATTTCAGCTTCTGTCTAATTCTGAGAAATAGCTTGCAGGCTACATTATTGTAGGTATTACTTAGGGCATAAGGCATCCATATACCTTACTAATGCCTAGTGAGGACATATTTATAGCAGTAGAACAGTCAGATATTGTGAACTAACTATTAACTGCACTGACAGGCACTTTGGAAAATAACTGGGTCAACCCTAGGGTATCTGCTGACACAGCACATACTGGTGAGGAATCGTGCCACTTTCCTCTCCCAAATAATAAAATAAACTCACAGAAATCTGCTGGGTATTTCAGGATGTGACTTACTTAGAGGGATAGGAATAAGAAGGCATATATTCAGAGCATGAAAACTTTATTGCTTAGGTTTGACCCAAGATTTCTATCTCCACTATCCAACTTTGTTCCCTCCTCCTCTTCCTCCAAGGGTACAGGCCACCAGGGAGGTCACTCTGTACCAGGAGATGGGAATAAGTGATGTCAGTGCAGTTGACATCATGTTCTGTGTCCAGCCCCCGTGTACCTTGAGCGTTGCTATGTATTCCCCAGCTGAAATGTGTTTTACACACTTTTGAAATTGGTTTCACTGAAATCTTCCAGTTATTTGATATGTTTAGTTTTATTAAGTCCCTTTTTTCAGTGCAGTTGTTCTGGGAATGGAGGGTTGCATTTTCGAGGTCTATATTAATTTTTTTATTTATCTGATATTTGCTACAAATTTAATTTGTTTCCATTAAACTACTTGAATCTGCTAGTGAGAATTTTTATGGAAAGCAAAAGTGAAATTATGCAAGCCCAGAAGAAAGAATGAAAGATAATATCACACAGATGTAATTAAAACAGGTTGAGAAAAAGCAAGGGAAGGAAAAAAAATTAATCCTTTGGGTCATCTAGTTTATTTAATTCAGCTAATTAGTTTACACTTATAAGGTATGTCTCCATTAGAGAGATTATCAGTATAGCTATCCTGGTCTAATTATATTAATGGATAAAATCAATTTAAATTTTGAAATGAAAAGCTAAAGCATGTTTTTCCTCTATGACTCCAGGTCTCCTTCTGCATTATAAGAACATACAGAGCCAAAGTAACTTAGTTCAATTTACACCATGTGATAGAAAACTTTTACTGTCACCTTTTAAATCAGAGTAGTTGTTTAACAGCCTTAGTACTTGCTTTAGGTAAAATACATAAAAAACTTTCCTTATGTTAGTCCTAGAAGACAGTATAGTAATATTATATGATTACTAATAGAAGAAAGCAGTTCTTCTGAGAGGAAGGCAAATGTGAGCCATTCACTGGAAAATTTGAGAACAGACGAATGTGGCAGACAAAACTTTGGGAGGAGGTGGGCATTTTCCTCACCTCTTCTCTTCCACACCCATCTTAACTCAGCTGATCCCATGGAGTTAAAGCTTGCCAAACAGACTCTGATTATCTTTCCCTTGCTATATGGAGTGTTAGGAGTTAAGTTATTGATGTCTGTATAGTACCTCTGCTTTTGGAGACACAGGCCTTGTAGAAGTATTACCACTTCAAAGAGGTCAACAGCTCAAAAAAGAATGAGCTGAAACGACATGAGGCTGTGGGGTGAATCTGCACTCATCTGAGTGAGCAAAGGCAGATGTTATTCAGACTCATTTCAGATTATTACATTTATATGGCACAAAGCCCTGATAGCTAGACTCTTCAGTTCAGTTCAGTGTTTGTTTCCAATGGCTGCTTCCACAAATTTGCAATTTACAGAAGGTAACGCAGATATTCAATCCAGTTTTATAGCTTGAGGTTTAACTCAGTCCAACAGCTCAGTCTCCTAAAGGCTTTGTTTGACAAATATCACTATGTTCTTAATGTCACTATGTCCTTAAGGCAATTTACACATTGTAATTACAGATGCACTGCACAAGCGTAAAGAGGGAGCTACACCAGTGACAATTCACAATTTTTTAGATTGAAATTTAGAAATTTAGGCCTACCCTAGACAGGTTATGAATGTGTTGATCAGATGTGCAATATATTGGTTTTTGCCAGACAAATGCTTATGCCATTAGAAGCCCTACATAAAGTTGCCTGACACCAATATAAACTTTATTGCTTCTCAAGGCAAAATTAACTGTGCAACACTTTCAGTTGATATCTTTATATATGTGATAAAGTGTGGGGAAAGATTGCTTGCTTGGACTACACAAACACAGTAAAGGCTGCAAAACTGCCTGTAACTAAGGAGCCCTTGCTCATTGAACTCCCTTTTCCTCAATGCAGTGCTTGTTATCCTGCTGAGATTTTTTTGCTTCAGTGTAGATACAGTTTTATCATCCTTCTCTTGAGTGCCAAATGTCAGGGCAACTGCAATTAACCCTTTGTTGGCTGAAGACAGCTGCAGGGTGTGTCCCTACAATTTCCAATTTTTCATAAGCATCAAAGCTGGAGAAGGAAATGGGACTCTTTGCGTGGTCTGTAAGCAATAACAAACATGGAAGAGGAATGCTGTTTATTTGGTGCAGCTGGAAAGAATGAAGATGATCATCTTCCTTTATCCCTTTCAGGAATTCAGACTGCTGTTAGGTAACAAGAAAACTATGCTAATAATTTTCCACCTAAATAAGCAAGAATTTCACCACTGATACTGCAGTGGGCTTCTCTGCTGCTGCTAAGTTGCACAGGTAATGGATAAAACTCATACAGTGATCCCAGATCCACAGAGAAACCTTTTGCCTAACTGCATTATAGAGATTAAACCATTTGAAAATGCTTGGCAGAGGACTTTTCAATTATGGTGACTTTGTTTTTGGTTTACATTTTGGGTTTTTGGGTTTGTTTGTTATTTGTTTGTTTGTTTGCGGGGTTTTTTTGTGTTTGTGTTTTTTTTTTTTAAACAGAACTAACAATTTAAGTGTTTAGCTTTAAGATAAGATCCATTGCTAGACTATCTTCCTTCCCTTGTTTAGATTACATTCCTTTTTACACTATTAGATGTAAAACTTCAGTTTCTCCTCTTCAGAAGTAATGTTTTTTACTCAGCTCTGTAGTTGCATTGGACCTGGAGACCTGGGGCTGGGGGTTGCTCTCAGTGTCAGGGCAGCTGGACATTAGAAGTAGCATTAGTGTGCTTTGAGGATTTAGCCCTTGCCCACCAGCACTGATGAAGGTGCCTCTAGACAGACAGGTGCAGGCAGTCTCGGAGATGGTCTGCTTGCTTCCCAAGCTGGATATGAGTCAGTTCTGACACAGAGGTGATGATCTGAGTGTGGTACTTTTAGCTCAGATCCTCTGCCTCTCAGCAAGGCTTTTGTGCTCAGGAGCAGGACTGTGCTAACATGACTATGCTAACATGACTGCATGGTTTAAAGTTTGGATCTGGCAGCCAGGAAAGACCATGGGGATAGCAGATGTGTGGATGTTTGCACTGGAATGAAGCTGTGTTTCAGTTTCATCACTAATACTAAAGGATTACATTTCAGAGAGACCTGGGAAGACTGATAGAGATATTTTGGTTTAGGGCAGATAGTGATTTACTCCTAACCACAATATGAAGGCAATGACTATGGAAAAGGAGTTGTGTCGGGCAGTACAGTCAGTAGATCAACCCATGAACTAGTCATGTGGGCACCACTGTCAAAAGATGGAGGCATGGAAGAGAGAGTCTAACAGTGAGTTATGTGAATGCCAATGGAATTTCCAAAGGGATTTTAATGGAAGTCCTGAAGAAAAGGATCATTGTAGTCAGTAAAAAGTCCTAATCATGGAAGGTCTGTTGTCACTCCAGAAGATAAAACAGCAATAAAGTTTCAGGAACCCAGGATATCCCTTATAGCTATGTTGTGAAAGGCTAAGGATGTAAAACTGCAAGGGCAAATGTTGATGGACTCTATTATTCCATTTAACACGAAAAAAAGGCCTAATTTGTGGATAACAACCTTGGTTCAGTACTTCTTTAGTTGCAAGCAATGCTGCTCCAAAAAGCTCCACATGCCATCTGTTCCATGCCCTACCACAGACCTGAGATATTTCTACCATACTCTACAACAAACTTCTGTAAGGAAGGCTGCAACACGAGCTGTGCCATAGGAAGATATTAGAGTATCAAAGGGTGTTACTAGTACCCTGCATTACTGTCCTATAAAGGATATAGTAGATAAATAATATGCAGAAGATTTAGGAGTGTGGCCTTACATTACATGAAAAGAGATAGATACATAGATACATAGATGCATAGATATATAGATAATTCTTGGCAGGTTGAACCAAGGGAAAGTTCCTTCCAGACCCCATGTTTGGTGGTTGACAGGTCTTACTCAGATGCTAGGGACAATTTTGGCTCTATCACTGGGAGTAAATGGCATGCCAGTGGCCATCTGGCCAAACAGGGGGTGCCAGTAAATGCAAAGACCTCCCACAACCAAGTGATAGAACTGGGGAAAATTCTGAAATGGAAAAACAGAGCTATTATGTACCTCTCTGACATGGGAAGAACTGAGGGCAAAAGCAGTATTTTCCATCATCTCCTGCAGACTTTTGAAGCAGTTGAAACAGAATCTACCTTAATCTCTGCTATAAGTGTTCAGCAAAATGGGATACTGTTGCTCTGTCGATACTGTTACTGTAACACAACTCTGTATCATGGTACAGCCCTTAAGACAATGTTTTTCCCTCAGGACCTTTGCCTGACAGACAGTCTCACTATTCCAGCAATAGCCCACATCTTTCCCTTATCTCTCCTGAGTCAGCATGGCCAGCCAGTAATCCAGCACTGACCCACCAGACCTCATTTTCAGCTGTGAATGGGTGTTGTTCCACTGGTACTATCTGCCCAGGCTGCACTGCCACGATATGGGGACTTCAGCAGTGAACTCATCTGGGAAGCTCCTGCCCTGATCCCATCCATCTCTAGATGCTCGTTCATACCAGCCCCTCCAAAACCATTCATGGGGTTGTGCTGGGAACCACAGCACTGAAGTGGAACTCAGTAAAAATAGCTGTTTTGGGGAAAGGAGAGATGCACCTATTTGCAGCTCATCCCCATTCAGTGGTCTAGTTGCTGGCATAGCCCCACAACTAGTTGTGTCAGCAGTGTGGGATCAGTCGGAGAAGGTGTGGACATGTTGATCCCCAAAGCATGACAGGGCAGGGCCATTTTTACCTGGTACAGGTAAAGATGGCCCAGCACTCTGTGTAACAGTCTCTGTTCATGCTTCTGTTTCTTCCAAAAACAAGAGGAAGAGGAGGAAGAAAATTGCTAATGGTCACCTTGCAAGCATGTGCAAATTTGTAAGGAAGAGGCAAAGACTTATCAAGGAACTCTTATGTACTGCTAATTACTTATTTTTGACTGACTATAAATAAATAGCCTAAACTCCCACTATCAGATTGAGAATAATCTTGCATTTTGTTATGAGGGGAATGACTTTGCTCATAGTTTTATGTGAAGAGTTTCATTAAATATGGGTCAAAGTAGAACACAATAAAATTAATTAGTTGTGTCTGTGTGTGAGAGTGGGAAGGGAATAGCAAGCTCTAAACTGGAAGGTGTATCAGTTTGACAAATAGTGCGATGCTGCACAGATTTAGTTAACAGTGCGATTTTGCATAAGGACATTCTGACATTGGCTTATGTGTTGTTTTCACTGGATGTATGCCACAGAAGACAGATATAAATTAAAACTACATGTGCCAGTACTGGAGGCTGGAATGATATAAGACATAATATCATCATAACTTCGGTTTAAAAACAGCAAAAGCTTTGAAAGATACATGCTTTAATTCTCATGTATATCATGAAACTGTATTTTCTTGTGGGATCTGATTAGTTCTTGATATGGTTAAGACATAGCTTGATCTTGCATGAAATACTTTTATGTAGTACATTTTAACCAGGTATCTTAGTACAGCTATTGTATAATCTACATCTATAGAATAACTTAACTAAAAAAAAATTCTGCAGTCTGGTTTGTGCTATAACCATGCTTGGTGCAGTGTGTGTGAACTGAATTGCACGTCTGTCATCTGAAAAATGACAAAAAAATAGACCTACAGTATGGTAGATTTATTGGTTTGCAATTCACAGAGAGAATGTGCAAAGCAAAGAAAAAGTCACAGCGTGTTATTCAGTGGTCAATTAACATGCAAAATTGTTTTGCTTGGGTGATGGCTGCTGACAGCTGTGTGGTTGCAATAGCTGGGTGGTCATTTTCCAGCTTATATAAATAAACACTGCAAATTCTGATATGACTGGACTAGGGTGTCTGTGAGTATAAACGCCATCCTTACAAGAGGAAATACAGGATGCTTGCTTTGCTGGCAGACATTTCTCAGGCTGGACTTCCCTGATATGTTCATTCCACTTTTAGGGCAAATAATCACAGATCAAAATCACTGTGGTCTCAGAAAGCAAGGCACTGAACTAATCTTAATCTCTTTGCTGCCTCAAGGTTATTCAAAATGTTTTGAGGGAGTAGCTTAGCAGGTAAGAGCTGCTCTCCTGCAACTAATCTGCCCAAATTAACATCCTGAACTCATGACTTTTCCATATCAAATGTGCACTGCCACATGATCTTGCAGTGCACAGAAACTGGTATTGATGGACAGGGAACTGCAGCTTCGTCATTCCAGCTCAACTAGAAGATGATACAGTGCAGTTTCCTCTCCTTTTAGCCCAGATTTCATTTGAATTAATTGAGGAGCATTTTGAGGATTGGAGTGGGAGCTGGATAAGCAACCTCAAAGGCGAAATGTTGCTCAAAGATTAAGAAAACCTTGCTCAGAGGAAGACAAAAAGAAGTCAAGGCAGACTTGAAGATTGTCTCTAGTAGGTAAGGATGGGCATAGACCCCTAGCTTAAACACTACATAATTTCTGAAAATAATAAAACAAACTTGAGATGAGGACTGTGAGGACTGGTAGGTGAAGTTAGGACTCAGATTCCTGTTTGTTGGCTGATCAGATTTACAAAGTAATTTTACTCTTAGGACCATAGTTCTGCTATTTTGGCAGGCTCTTGGCACAAGTATGAAAGCTATTTCCTTAATATGAAGACAGCAAGAGGGAAAATGATTGAGATGGTGGAAGTTTGGCTTCACTGATTGTTTTTGGGGGTAACATTAAACACTTCACTGTCTGGGATCCCTCTATAATCAGTGAAGGGAGATAAGGACTCCTGCTCTCCATCACTCTGAAAGAGCTTTTATCTCCCTAGTCACCACAGAGAAAGCCGGAGAAGAAGAGCTAAGTGAGTTAGGCTGTAGTTTACATTACAAAGGGTTTCACAGCTATTCTGATTTAAAGTATCATCTCCTTCCTCTCCTCACAGACTCCTCCCCAGAGATGCCTCCTCTGATTTACACCCCGTCCAGTGGCATGCTATCCCTCAGTAGTGCAGCTGTGCTGTAAACAGCTTTGCGCAACCACTTCAGTCAGAAAATAACAAAAAGGAAATTATTTTTCAGATGTTGTCTCCCAATTTGGTTCACGCAGTGGCCACACAAACAGCTCTATCAGCACAACTGGTGCACCCTTGTCTGGGGCAATATTAATAATTAATAATTAATAACTAATAATCAACATGTAATAATTAATAATTAATAATTAATAATTAATAATTAATAATTAATAACTAATAATTAATAACTAATAAATAATAAATAATAAATAATAAATAATAAATAATAAATAATAAATAATAAATAATAAAGCGGCCGAGGGAAGAAGGAATGGCAGTGGCTTAGCATTGACATGATGTCCCACAGCACCTTAATTTACCTCTGTGCTTCTAGAAAACACATTCCCATTCCTGGGGCTGGTATATGTCCCAGTTAGATCCAAGGCCTAACTCTTTTGAGTGTAGCTTGGCCATGCACCAGGCTCTCTCATCTGTCTTTCTCTTCCTGTTGTCCCTGTGTTCATGTGAAAGAAACCCAGAAGCATGGGTTAGACCAGAGCTGGGGGTCTGCTCCTGTGCAATGGTGTGGGAACAATATCCTCTGGCATCTGTTGTTGAATCTACAGGTATCTACTGTGAGCCAAGTCAAGTCCCTAAAAATGTACTTCAGCAACTTCAGCACTTGCACTGATGTGACACCTTTGGTAGGCATTTGCTTGAGAAACTCATTTTCCCATAAAAAATTGGAACCATAGCTATTTTCCAACTTTCCAACTCATAGCAAGGCAGATATGAGGTCAGAAGTCACCAGATCAATGAGGTTCAGGCAAACTCAGAAAATTTAGAAGAACTTGTAATTTCTTTGATGCCAAACTTGTTGATAACAGAATTCAGTGTTAGTGTGAGCCAAGTTCCACTGGCTGCCTATTAAAGGCAGTCTCATGACAGAGATTTCTTGTGATGTGGCTCTACTCTGTAACTGCTGATTGTCAGCCTTTATTGTAACATCATCTACACTAAAGCATCCATTCCTTGGGGGCAAAAGAAAATGGATGTTTCATACCAATAATGAAAGTGCCATTGATTTTGTTGAGAATTGTTACTACAATTATAAAAAGATCCCTTCAGGCTTGCACTGACACATGAGGCAATGAAAATCAAAATCACACTCTTGAATGCTAACAAGCAGTGTGCTGGCAAGGGGAGCAGAGTAGTGAGAGTCAACCAAAAATTATGTAGTCATATTCCGAGATATTGCCAGAAGCAAAGTTTGCAGGGGCTTTCAGAGAAAGAAGGGGAGCGACAGCCAGTGTTTGATGATGGGTCCAAAATGTATCAGAACGAAAGCAACAAATTATACCAGAATTTTAACTCCCTCAATGGAAAGAAGCACAAACAGTATTCAGAGACGAAGTTGTAAACAACAAAAACAAAGTCCCTTGCCTTCAAATCAGCCTGCAATTCAACAGCCAGCAAATATGAGTCCTAAGATTGGGAGGAAAACTTGCAACAGATCTTCAGAAAGGATGTGATAATGTGCACTTTCTCTGCTGCTTAAAAGAGTCACAGGATATAAGGCATGTAGCAGGTACCAGATCTCACCTCGGCAGGTTACGAAGATGTTATTTAAATTGGGGGTCTGTGTCACTTGACAAGGAGCTTGCACACCTCACCTGACTAAGCTTATGAAGAGAGCACATACCTGCACTTGGATACAGCTGAAAAATGGCTCTCCACTGGTAGACATAAAAGCAAACCACTTAAAGTGGCCTCTATTCAATAGATGTATTTCTATTTTCTTAGACCGAATGGTGAGCTATCACAAATGCATCGGGCACAACTAGCACTGCAAACAAATTGATGAAGTGTCATTGCTTTAGTCTCAGAAGAAGCCATTCACAATTTGTAGGAATCCTTGAGGCAGCAACACCAAATTGTTCCCCAGCATTGGTTGATGCTTTTCTACTTTTTTGTTGTTGCTATTTTTGCATGAGTGGGAAGCAAAAGGCAGATCTAGTCACAGAAGCAACAACATTTAAAGAACCATCACTGATCACCTCTTCTTATTTAATTCTGAAACACACTCAGGGAGATAAGTTACTGCTACAGTTCTGCAGAGCTTCTGCAGACATGTGGCACCCACCTGGAAGTGACCACCTGATTGTGGAATGGAAGAGAATGGAAGGGAAAGGAAAAAGTTATTTCATCCCTGCTGATTTATCCTTTTATTTATTTTTTTTACACAGAACTTCAGCTTGTGGTGCCTACCTGTCATTTTAACCTTATTTAATCTTAACTAACTGGATCTTTTGCCTAAATTTCTTAGGATACCATTTTCTCATATAAACGTGTAATCTGGACATGCTTTTCAATGTCATTGTTTATCTCCTTATGCTGGTTGAGTCTATATCTTGCGGCCTCTCATAAACATCTTTACTAGTACAGCTGAAGTTCTCTACTAGTCTATTGTCATCTCACACCATTTCCTCTTTTCCTTCCTCCTTTACTCTAAAAGAAATTTTTACTGAGCCCTGCTTAATTCTACACTACTGGTTTCATCCTTATTTAATGCTATAAGGGTTTCCTGGCTTCATACAGCACAGTGCCTCATAAGGAATATATCTTAAGGTGGAAGTGCTCAAAGGACCCATCTCTTACTACCACTCCAATCCTGAGATGAATTTTGCATAGTTTGTTTGCATCCATTCATCTGGACTCTGCCCGATTAGAGTGCTTGCTGTCACTGGTAGAGTGCAGAATCAGTGCTTGAGAAGAGACTGGTGCATAGAGTAACCACTGGAGGCATCAAGGTATCAATCAAAACAATGTAAGAAATGAGGGGAAAGTTAAGAAGGATGATGCACAAGATCAGATGCTTTTGCTTATTTCAAGATACAAAAGCTCACTGTGAGCTCAAGTGCTCACAGGTTTATCCAAGGTATACAGGGCGTACTGTCCTGTAGAGCTCCCCTTGCTTATGGCCTTGCTACAGCACAAGAACATCCACACAGAACACTTGCAGAATTCCTGCAGTTGTGTAAGTACGTTGATAAGCAAATAGCAGTATATTTTTGCATAGAAAAGTCCTACAGGAATCAAGAAATGTTTGAACTGGAAAGTATTCCTGAGTATGAATGCCACTGAACATAAGAAATTGCTTCTGTGTCGTGAAACACACAATGTTTCACTTTAATATGGCTTTCTACATCTGTATCCTTGACTTTCTAAGCTCATGCCTTACCTGTTTTCAGTAAACTCTGTACATTAGTGTAGAAGAGAGAATCAGTTGGTCCTTCAGTTGAGAAAGAAGTGCAAGGCTGGGGAGGCTGTTCATGTGCAATGCACAGCAGGCTGTCAGCTAAAATGCCAAGGCACACATACAGGGATGGGACTTGGGCTCACACTCATGAATAATGATGCTGTTATCTAGTTATGCACAAGCTCATAAAGGTTTGATATTGATAAAAGACTAGAAGTAGTGTGAAAGTATGTGGGGGAGGAGGAAAAAGAAGAAGGAAGACATGATATTTTCTATAAATCAGAGGTCAAGAAAAAGATGTTGTAAAGAATGGGAACTTTAAAGCTACAGTACATTTAGCATCAGAGATGGTGAGGATGTTGTAAGTGAACTGATAGCCCTTGTTTGTAGCATAAATTACAGAATGGAGCATCTGCCCTAAAACTGATTAAACTGCCCTGTTGGCAATGTACCCATATGCAAGTATCCCCACTTGAACACCTTTGTTTTAGGGACTGCAGAGCATCCCCCGATTAGGTGCATGGCAATGGTGTCACTAAAACTTTGATGACCCAATTGAAGACAAAGCAGAGATCTTGCTGCCATGTGGGAACTTGCAAGTTCAAGGGTCTGTGTAATCAAAGCTGAGCTGCAGCCAGGAAGGGAGGAAACTGGGCTCTGCTCTAGCATTGCACTGCCAGCCAGCTAAGGACAAAGTCCCAAGCAGCTGCTCTTGTGTAAGATGTCTGGGTTTTGGCAGCTTTAGATGCAAAAAATGTTTGTAGCTTGTTTCTAGGCCAAGAGATAAGATGAACAAGAAAAAATGGAATTAACCTTTTATTAGAGAGATGAATCAGTACTAGTCCATGAGGCTGCTAAAGGGGCTTTTCTGGACTCTGTGTATTAATATAAGGTGCAGTACACAACATCATATCATCAGGCACACTAGCTAAGCAGGATGAATTGAAGCATAAATCAGGGTGTGTGTAAGGCTCTTGGGGGAGGTGCATGGGAGTGGCTCTTTCCATGACAGAAATGAATGACAACATTTTGGGAGCACATTTTTTCATGGGAAGACATAGGAGCTGAGACTGTTCAGTGAGGACTGAATTTGGATTTGGCCAACAGGAGGAAATATGGAGTTGGAAAAGTTTGGCCTTTCAAGCAGGATGGTATTTAGACACCATGGAGGAACCGAGGAAAGCTTCTCCCGCAAGGATTCTGTGTATGGTACTGTGCCACAGAAGTGCAGAAAATAGACCTGGCCTGGGATGTCACACAGATCTTAATCCATTACTGTGTTTTGCTGAGAATGACACCGGACATTCAAAACCCATGAGAACATGCCTGTTGCATGTTTGGTTCACAATTTACTCCAATTCTGGAAGATGAACAAAACACAAACAAAACTCAATGAGTTACATAAAAGAGTTTGGTCCCATGTCACGATCAGAAGAGAATGGATAGGTAGCTTTCAGGTACTCAGGCTGTTTCTAGAGAGGTAACTTCTCACTTTTGCACCAGCACTGTTGCAAATGTCAGATGAGAAAATACCTGGGTACAACACTTGTGCTGCCACTGTGTTAACTGGGCTGGTAATCTCAGCTGAAAAACCTGTGGCTGTAAATATCCAACCAAACAGCATATTAATAACAATCATTAATGGACTATTTTGCACTGTGCCTGAGTATGCATGTGTTTGTGTGCGTGGTGAATGCATACAAGATGTTCCTACAGATTCTTGTAAATGGAAATTTGAAAGTGGAATTGAAAGTGGTGAAATTTACTTTGTGTTGCATAACAGTAACAGAAATGCTGTGCAGACAGATGGTTTTTCCATAAGTCTTTGCTATAGAGTGGTATTGGCCTCACTATATTAGTAAGATTATGTTTGCTGGTGAATGTCCATACCAAAGAGATGATGCATTAAAGAGCAGTGTTTTTAATCAGTGAGTGTTTGTCTGTCCATCACGCTGATTTTATTCTCCCCAGCATATCTACTTTCATTGTGTACAGATCTTAAGATGAACGAGCTCCAGCATCAAAAGAAGATGTCAGAAGAATATTTAAAAGTTAGCATCTTCTATGTGGATTTGGAGGTTTTAGACACTTGTTAAATTTAGGAGTTAAATGAGAACAGCTTTGACTGATGATGCAATGCAATGTTGGGATTGCAAGAAAAGAAGATCCCAGCAGAAGGCCAGAGCACAGATGTGTCAGATGAGACTGCATTCCACACACCAGAAGTCACGATCTCCTTACCAAGCCATCAGCAGCATTGACTCAGACTTCCTTACATTTGAAATCATTCAGACACGGTGGAATAAATTCCTCTCATTGCAAGTAAATTTAGCCTACTGCTAAAAAGCCAGGAGGCACCCTGCAAAACACCCTCATTTTACTAATAAGTGATAGTGCTCATTGTTCTTCACCTGGAGTCATTATCCTCCAAACAACAGTAAGTTAAGAACAAAATATACAGTTTGGTCCATTTCATTATGTATTTTACTTTCCTTATGTGTTCTAATGGGGTAAGGGAATTATTTTGTGATTTGACACTTACGTATACTTTCCTGACTCTCTTTTCTCTTTTGGAAATATACATAGGAAAGAGAACCCATGAAAGACTCTGCAGCCCCAACAAATTAGAGTCACAGAACCACAGACTAATTCAGGCTGTAAGGCATCCCTGAGGCCATCTGACCAGGCTACCTGCTTACAGCAGGAGTAACTTCAAAGCTGGGCGTGGTTGCTCAAGGCTTTGGCCAGCTCAGATTTGAAAATTTCCCAGGACTAAGACTTGACAGCCTCTCTGCCCTGTTCCAGTGCAGTGTCACTTTCAGGAGGAAATTTTGTTTTTTTTTTTTATATTCAGTTACAGTTTGCCTTACTGCAAACTATATACATTGCCTCTTGTACCTTTCCTGGTGCATGTCTGAGAGGAATCTGGCTCTATTTGCTCTGTAGCCCCCCCATAGCTACTGGAAGATGGCAATAAGCTTTCCTAATCCCCTTCTCTGTTTTAGGCTAAATAAACCCTGTTGTCTCAGTGTCTTCTCCCATGTCATGTGACTTGTGGTCCTCTGCTGGACTCCCTCCTGTGAGCTGGACACAGTTCTCCAAATGCAGCCTCATTAGTACCAAACTGTCCTATTAGAAATGTTCTTGCTAAGAAAGATACTCCTTCTTGCTTTTCTTGGAGGTGGGTGTGACATTCGCCTTTCTTCTTGGCATTGGGGACCTCATCAAATTACCATAATCTTTCAAATATGATAGAGTATGGCCTTGCAATGACACCAGTCAGCTCCCTCATAACTCTTGGATCCTTGCCATCACATCCCAAGGACTTGTACACATCCCCATGCTTATGCTGATGCACTTGTTTGCAGTCTCTGGCTTAATCTTCTCCTACCATTAGCAATATTTGTCTCCTTCAAACTCTGCCACAAGGCACGCAGCTTTATGAGGCTGAAGGCAGACTTTGACAGTGAGGACTGAGGAAAAGAAGGAAATGAGATCTTCAGCCTTTTCTGTGTCCCCCATTAGCACATCTCTTGACCTATCAGTAATCGTTCTGAGCTGGCAATACTTTCTCCAGGGTAAGTTTGGTTGTCCAAGTTCTGCAATAAATCTTCACTTTTGAAAATCTGGACTGTTTCTGTCATAATTTTAATAAAAACTTTTGTGAGAGAAAAGAAAATAAGAGGCTGTGGATGTGAGTGTTTGCAGATAAAGAAAGAGAGTTATAGACCCAAACAGACCGTCTTTTGCTAGCCTGTTACCAGTCAGGTTATTTATCACATAATGGCAAATATTTCCCATTTTTTAAGTTCAGTTCATTAAAAAAAAATCATTATACAGGAAAAAAAACCCCAGAAACCCAACAAGTCTTAATTTATTCCCCAGACTGTAGCTCAACACAGAAGGAAAACACAGATGTTTCATAACACAGCTGTAGAATGAGCTTTTCCAGGTTTGTGAATTTGGCACACGCCTGCCAAATTAATGGCTCAGGGCAGATAGCCCCAGTCTGGATGTAGCCCTGACTGTGCTGCCTGAATAAGGATCAGGAAGTAAACACAGCTCCACCAGCACAAGCTCATAGGATTCAATGGAAATGGAACCTGATATAATTTGTGCCATGGTGTTCCACGTTTAGGTTATCCCACAAAATCATAGGTCATTTGCAAATTAAATAAGCAATAAACACTCACTTCACAGCCCTATGCAGGCTACCCAGATTAAAAATATGTCACAGGGGAATTTCTAGGGTTTGTCACCAGTTTAAGCCATTTGTAGAATATATATGATAGTGAAAGGGTGTAGCTTTTGCCCAATGCTGTGTGCATTAGCTGCACTTGTAATCCATTGCCTGAGGGCTGCACTGACTGTTGCTGATGTGGCTGTAAATTATGACTTGCTTCAGCTGAAGAGAGGGCAGGAAGGCTACTATTGTCCAAAAGGGTGTTCCTGAGGCAAACATCCTTGATCGTTCCTGTGAACTGTGATGATAACAGTGCTGTTAACATATATTCCTTGCTGGAGGCAAGGTACATACACGCGGTTGCAGTGCCACTGCCCAACATTGGGCTTCTCCCTACACTCACTCAGCGACCAGATTTAGAATCTCATGCTTTACGAACACTATTTTGCAAATCTCTGGTATTCCTTAATTGCATCATGTAACCTCTTTTACTTCCCTTTTCCTGCAGCCAGTTCCTTCTGGATGCAAAGCTTACAGTGCCCCTTCCCACCTCTCTCTCCCACAGGACCAAACACCTGACTTCAAATTCACCTTCATTTAAATACACTTTTTCATAGCTAAAAACCCTAGAATTCTATACCTAATAACAGGAAAAAACCCTGATTTGATGCTGAAGGGACAAATTATAATTGTTGGAATGAATTCTCTGCAGTCTGATCCTGCAAAGTAATCAGGACTATCAGTTCCCATTGCCCCCAGTGAGAGTGAAGGACAATCACTGTTTCATGGGTTCAGCTGTACTACACTACAGAACCAAAGTACTAACAGGATTACTTCTTGGACTACTGAACAAAGATTTCCTCTGTGAAGAATTCAGATAAGATTAATGCTTTGTAGAAAGGGAGAAACTCTGGGTACCAGGCAGATCCTGTCCTGTAGTCACTACAGTTTACGCAAGGAAGCACAGCAATGCATTAAGCTTTCTCCCTTTGGGACCACGGAAATGGATCAGTCTTATCTTTTTGATGTGCTTTATCCAGATTTGTTTGGCACACCAGCAAGCGGACACTTACTGATTTCTTCTGAGTTTACAGTTCCATCATAATAGGGTCAGATTTTTCACAAGGGATTACTTAGTCTCAAAGGGACAGAAGGGGACAGGAAAACAAAATGATATTTTTAAAAATTAGATATTGCTTTCCTGCTAATAGAGTATGCAATGAAAGCATGTTTGATTTGCTTTTAGAAAACAGATGAAGAAAAAAAATGTGGATCAAGCAGAAAAGAATGGGATTTGCTTGTAGCAAATAGAGAGCATTTTTCACCTCCTGAAATACCTAGCATGCTAGCTGAAATAATTATAATTATGAGCACTATATCAGTGCTCAGAGAGATAGAAGAAAGGAGTCATACTGTCTCTCACTGGATAATTAACCTACCATTACCATCCGAGAGGGTGGGATGAGATAAGCTGTGTATGTGGCAGGTGGGAGGAACAGAGCAGAGCAAAGAGAATCGGAGATTTGTGAAGGCAAGAAGCTAACCATATCCAAAAGCGAGAAATGAGTCCAGTAAAACGAAATGCTTCAGCTCACTGCCTCCTCTTTATCTGTGGCAAGAGACACAACATCAAAAACTAGGATGTTCTTAGCACCTACTTAACCTTCTTTAGCAGAACTCCAGAGCTTTATTTCCTAGCAAAATCTTGTCATTGTTCTAAAGGAATAGGCAGTTGTGACAGCTTTCATTTCACTGATGGGGTGATAGTGGCCAAATATGTAGGTGTATTCAGCAACCTTCTTTCTAGGATTTTTCAAAGCAGTAAGTCAGTTGATATTTCATTCAATAGAAGTTAAATATGAAATTACTTCTGAAATATTCACTAAGCACTTACCTGCCTTTTTAAGCACATATGTAACTTTAAAAATTAGATGAAAGTGACTTGTTTCTAAAAGAGATATATCTTAAAGCTATGCCTTATCGTAGGTGTCCAAGGAGAATGGTGATAGGAATTAGGCTTTAAGCATCCTCAGGCATCAGGTCTTTACAAGTCGTCCCTGAGTCCCAACTCTCAGCTTGCCTGTTAGGTCAAGCTAGTTGTGCAGCAAGAAACTTGAACTTTACTGTTCATACTTGAAAAGAAAAAAATGTGTTGCTGGTATAAAGATGACTGAATAACATCCTCAACTTGGGGCCCCTGCTTTCTCTAGAGAACAGCTCTAGAGAATGCCACCTCTGACATAGAGTTCCTTATCTTCATGAAACCCTTAAATACTTACTAAGTTAAGGAGCAAATGATAGTACGAGGCCCAGTTTATAAACAGGAGATGCTATACACAGGAGGGCTGATTCATTTTGTTTGGCTAACTCGGCGGACCAAGGAGGGAGGCTTTTCACAAGGACTCACTTGGTTTGGCCTCATGTCTTCGGTTTTCTGGGTCTGCTTCACAACAACAAATTCATAGTCTATAAAATAACTCTGGTGCATTCAACATATTAATCTTGTTGAAAGTACAGATGTCCATTTCTTCAATGGAATAATAATAATAATAGCTTGTCTTCCTTAGAGACTGGAGTGGTGTGAATAAAAGAGCTCTGCTAGACAGCAAAGTATGCCAAATGGACATATTTTACTAGATGAGAAAAACAGCTTGTCACTTCTAATTGTTCAAATTATGTGTGATTCAGTTCTTCCTGCAGTTATTTTTAAAATGTTGTTAAGGGGGTATAATGTGCAGCTAAGAATAAAAAGGGTGTGAAATTGTTAGCTCCCCTGGTAGGTAGGTGGTGATAATGAACATTTCATAAAGTTCTTGTTAACAGACAAATCTCAGTAGTGCTCAGAAAGTCTCTCATAGCATTAATAGTCTCTCAGTAAACTAAATGGTTCTTAAGGAATACACATGGGTTTTGATCTGCTGCTTTTCTTTTTTTCTTAATTACAGAAATTAGTTAAAATCAGACTGATGGGTCAGAGCTCCAGGATACCAAGCATTGTGCTGGTGTCCCAAAATGTCACCCAAAGCTGCTGATTGAGACCCCAGGGCATGGTCTGCAGCTGGTTCACAAGTCATGTTGTATGCTTGGCATGGTGCCAGTCTCTCTCCATGAGAAGAGCTACAGCAGACACTCCTCTGCTTGCATGGCAAACCTCTTAACAGGGATTGCTTTCATGGCAGGGCCCACAAGTCTGGCATTTGGGAACCTTGGCTGTGACCTCTTCTGGCCTGTTAAGTACTCTTGCCCTAACGTAGGTATATGAAAGGCCTGCTAAAGTAGCTAGATTTCTCTGGAATATCAGAGGAACTCAGCTCACACTGAATGAAGACACTGGGCAAGAACATATACGCTACTGAACCACACAGCCGGACCTCAGACCTATACCTCTGTCTAGTGTGGCAGAGTTGGGAGAGCAGTGGTCCCTGAACAAGGTGGCCATGCCAGCAGAAGCCTCTTGTGCTGATGCATTTTTAGCTGCAGAGCTGTGCTTTACAAGCAGAGCTTGGCTTGTCTCTGTGACTTCTTTACCTGCTGCTGTTAGCCACTAGGCCATGGCTGTGCTTACAATATCTGTGAACCTACAGGCAGCAATCTCTGCACACACCTGAACTGCAGTCACTGAGACTTACGTAACAGTGCTTGAATTAAGTTCAGACATGTTAACATGGGTGGAGGTAGATATTAGCTTAGATGCAGGCAGTGTAGTTGTGGCATGAAAGAACTCAGCACAAGCCAGCTGCACTAGCACCTATCCAGCCTCACGAGCATTACAGCCATTGCTGTTTGCAGGGCTAAGGTGACTACAAATGGGGGCTTCCCGTTCTCTGGCGAGAAACTCCAGGAGCTTACTTTTAGTTCTTCCAGGACACATACATCACTGTAAGGATCAGAGATTGAAATCTGGGATATGGAGAGGATGGACAGAGGGAAGTGGCAGTCTGGAGTGCAACCATCGATGGAAACCTCAAATCCCATTCAAGGCTGTCCCTGTGCTCCTCGATTATGACTAATTCCTAGTGTGGACAGGGAGCAAAAACAGTCACTGCTACAGGGACACGACATCCTTACGCATGCAGGTGTTAACATGGCTTTCCTGCCTTTTTCTGGCACGGAGACATTTACAGGCTGGGTGTATCAGTCTCATAAACATGCCCTAGTCTGACTAAAGGGCTTTTCTTTGCAAGGCTCCTGCATGGCCTTGCCCTGCTGACCTTTGTTCTTGTTCAATTAATCAGCTTGGTGGATAACCAGAGACACTTCAGGCTGTGCCATAGATTGCTTTTCTAGCAGGTATCTTGCAAATCTTGTTATTGTCATTTTAAGTTCAAGCTTCCTGCAGGCACTGGAGCTTCTTACTGTGGGTCTTGCAAATGGTGACTTCTCCAGCATCATAATTTGTTTTCTGACTGTGGGCTCTGCACTACAGATTTCATTTCACAGAGTGACTTCCGCATTTATACTCACCTTTTGTGTGGGATCTCATCCTCTGGTGGATCTTATCAATGTTTAGATGTTTATGATGTAAATGTCTCTCTATATAAGGTAGTCATACTAAATTCACTTTATAGTTAATTGAAATAGATACTTTTATAGTCAGATTTAACTGCTGCCTTTTCATCAGCAACTTGGGAATGAAATGAATCATGCCCTGGCCACATCTTTTTTCCTTCTATTAATTATCAGGGACACTTAGTATCTTGTTCAGATCTGTCTACACTGGGTGAATCTCATCCCACATGACTCCCTCTGCCAGGTGCTTGTAACATCGTCTCATTGTAATTTAGTTTTCATTGACATAATGGTAACTTAAAATCTGATCAGTTGGGTCTAATTTGAGGTTAATGAGGGTTTTGCTTCTCATGAACAGCTTGTCTGGGTATTAGAATTGATCTGGCCTACAAAGCAGAATGAAAAGGGTTCTCTAGGCATGAGAGTAGGCTAATGTGCTTTTTTTTTTCTTAAATTGTCTTGATATGTGTCTTTAAAGAAATCTGGATGACGTGTTTGAAAAAAAACATTGCTGAGTAAGAAGTAGTTTAAGACTGGAAGAACTGTCATAGAGACAAGACTTCTGGGTCTTACTCCTATCTGTACTAATGACTTTGTGGCCTTCAGGTCACTTAGAGCTAGCCAATCTCCCAGGAAATAATGTCTACTTGCAGTGGAGACAATAAAGAAATAAAATTAATTCTCAGCATCTTAAAAATAGTTTAACAAAAGTCTTGAACTGACCACATAGATGTAATGATAAACAATTCAGAGAACTGATCTGAAGCTTAATTATCACTGCCATAAAAGCCTCTGTAACCTAGAAAAAGATGAGAAATACGAACCTCAGGTCCAATCTCACTGATGTCAACATATTTACAGCTAACATGATCTGATTTTCTGGACTTTGTTTTGAACCATTAGTTAATCAAAGCACCCACAAAATGAGAGGCACCTGATGGACAGTTCAATAAGTATGTTTTTTTCTTGCAACTTGCCATGCTCTGAGAATGCACCATTCCAGAGCCAGTTAATTCTGAAATAAAGGATTTTGGCTCTTCACTCTTTTCTGGAAAAGCAGTCCTTTTGGATGATTTAATTTTTAATAGTGTTCGTAGTACCACACAAACTGTGGTTCAGAGCAGGAAAGAGAGAAGGGCTTATAGTACACAAGCTGAACAAAAGCTATAATATCAATTTTCTGCACAACCACTTGGAAGGAATGAGGAAACACCACCTACTTTCCTTAACTGTCCTGTCATCATTCAGGTTCCTGGTTCACATCCCAGATAAGGGTTAAGTTATAATCCAGTGGGGAAATGACTTTGAAGAGGGTGATTCATTTACTCTGGTAAATAACAGATGATTGTTTCATGGATAGAACACATCATTGGTCAGATCTGTATGTTGAATTTCTGAAGCCCCTATTTAATGGTGTCAGGAAAGAGTAATATTTGTCAAATAAAGGTGTTCAGGTGGATCTTCCTACATCTCAACTCATCAGCAAAACTGTCATAAGCAATCACATTTTTGGAGCAGGCAAAGTGAGTACCCACATACCCTAGCTGAGAAACTGGGGGCAGCAAAAATGTTAGTTTTCAGACTTGAAATACATGATGTTTGCCAGTAATGATTATTGACTATTAACAAAAACTGTATAGTACTGAGAGTGATGAATCATATTCTCTTAAAAATATTATTGAACTGTTAAGAAATTTATGGAAGGACAACAACTACTGTCCTGCCTTGCCAAGAAAAGAGACTCAAACCAGCACTGGTCATGGATTAAACAGGGTGTGAAAGACTTAACTTTTGCAACACTCGGCTATGAAGTTTGAGAGATCAAAGGTCTTTTTATCAAATCAGTAAATTTCTTTGTTAGCAGCTGAAGTAGTTCATATTAGTTCACAGACATAGGCTAAAGATGAGGAAAAAACTCATTGTGGTGTGGGTCTCAGTCTGATGGGAGGGTTTTGGAAGGACTCTGCAGGCTTCTTAACCTGGTACAGTACCTTTGCTGTTCCTGAGAGTGAGAAGGCAGAACAAAGGGGGACAGCTTGGAAATTCCTGCAGTCACACCAGGACTCTTCACTTTGCTACATTAGTGAGGTACACTGGCCCACAATTGGATTATAAAGATTTTATGGCTTGCAGAGAAATATATGTACGTATCTCTCAAATAACACTGGTGCCTGCTGTGCTTACTTGGCTCCTGCTTGGATGAACCAGCAGCTACCGGGTACAAGGACGGGTGGCTCTGGGATATGAGTAATTTTAGTCAACAGGTCAAGCCAAGAATACATAACAGAAGGCATTCTCAGGAATTCACTGATTAGCAGCTGGGAATAGTTTGAGCTTTATCACTTAATCCAAGCCACATAAGCAAGATTTTTGTGCAGACACACTAGTGGGTTTAGGCACATGCATGGGCAGGAGCACAGCTTAAAACTGCAATGCAGGCATGCCCTGAAACCCTGATTCCCTTGACTTGAGTACTCACATCCAGTACAGACTTCAGTGAAACCCATCAATCTGAATAGACAAGATGAACAAAGAGAGGTCTCAGGGTCAAGCACCAGGTCAAAATGAAAACAGAGAACATAATCCAGACCACTAAACTACCAGCTAACCACACAGTTCACTGATTGGCACTCATCTTTCTACAACCCACCACTGAGGTTAACACGAGACATGTTCTGCCTCAAGTAAAGCAGAAAAAGAAAAAGCTGAGATTTAGTGTATGAATGCAGCTTTTTTTCCTGTAGATTTACGTGTAGGCATGCATGCTTTTACAGCAGAAAGTAGGATATAAACTGATACCTGGCTTGTCCGTGTGAGTGTGCATGAATGACTCTAGAATAATAAAGTAATCCATGTATAATTCAATGTTCAGGAATAACAGTACAATACAAAATATCATGTAGGCCAGTTCTTTTCGGTAGATTTGTAATAATGAAAGGGCAGCATAACCAACATTCTCAAATCACCTTAAGTGATTCACAACTAGTACATATGACTTCTTCAAGAACAGCAAGACAGCTTGTGCATCTCCTGACTCTCATAAGCACCTCCTCTTCCCAGAGTATCAAGAAATGCCCACTAGAGACAGACAAAAGCCTGATCAGGTAACCTGTATGCTGCAAGGCTGCAAAAGGATTATATAGATAAAGAGAGGGAAAAGACAGTGGTATTGAAGGTGACGGAAAACGTCTTTCCAGGTGCCTGCTCCAATGAATGTTTTGTCCTTGTTTGAGAGTCACTGAGATCTGTAACAATAAGCAGTGGGATAACAGCAGGCCCAAGCCTGGCAGCAATAAACAGAGCTGTGGGGAAAGAGAGGCATGTTTGTGGCTGTTATATGGAAACCATTCAAAGGAAACCCAAACATTTTACAGCCTGGATAATCTACATGATTTAAAGCTGGGAAATGCTGCCACACATCCTCACTTGTAAACTCTGCAAGAAGACAGGGAGAGTTAGACTTCATCACTGCCTCACCAGCTTCAGAGCACTTTGCCACTGGTGTTACTTGCCTCATCTCTGACTAGCAGCTCTGCAGACCTCATCACCAGACTCTCATCACACAAAGCATCCTCAAACAGCCTTTAGGACACCACCTGCTGTATAGCTCTGTAATGCCTACACAGCCCTGAAGGAGAGGTTTTCCCCTGAAAGCAGCACTTATGTCAAGTGAGGGAGCTCGGAGCACTTCCCACAGCTGAAATCTCAGGAGAGGGATAGGGACCTATCTCAGGCCCCAGAGAAATCTCTATCTTTTGGTGGGCTGATCAAGAGAAGAGAAATGGATCTAAATCCATGACTGCCCATAGTGGTTTATTTGGCATCCCTGCTTCCAGCAGCTCCCTCCTTTTGTTTTCTCTTCCATTTAGGTAACCATGACTTCTGAGCTATGCTCGTCTCAACTGCTAAACTGCTCATTCATCTATCTGTCTGCTTCCCAGTCTATCCACCTTAAAAATCACTTAGAAACAGAGCATCCACTCAGAGATTGATGCTAATTTAAATGAATCAATCTGGATAATCCCCTTGGATCTGACTCTCATTTGTATTTAAAACCACATTTCACAGATCCAGAAAATGGAAAATTTAATTGGCACTTTCCATTAATGCCAGAGGTCTGCTCTTTTTTTGTGTGGAGGCAATCAAACAAGCCCAACATGTTGATTTCTGCATTCTCCAACAATTCTCCAAAGAAAATTATCTTTAAAGACTGAAAACATTTTAGCCAAAAAAAATAGAAGAGGCTAAACCATTTAATGCATCTATGACAACCCACCCAAAAAAACCCAAAAATTGATGCATTTCTTATCCATTCGGAGCCACCCACAGGCCTTATTCTACTCATTCTTTATTATACTATGCAGGAGAAGTCCATGTTCAAAAGATATGGGGTCTCTACGTGGAACATAGAAAACTAAGTAAGAATCAAAACAGATATACTCCTCTTTTACCTCTGCCCTCAGAGAGACTGGAGAAACCAACATTACAAGACAGGTTTGTCCACCTTCTCAACAGCAGAGTATTGAATTATACAGTCAGATAAATATTTCAAACCCATTTGATTAAAAAAGAGAAACTGCTCAGGGTACAGATGGACTCATCAATGGGCTGGAAGTGGCTCTTGGGCTGCCTTACAAGCATCCCTATATTTGGGTTAACTGCGCAAATAGGAATGTGCACATCCCAGATGAAACATTTCTCGAACCACAACAGCAACAGACTGACCAAACTATTTCAAACAGGTAAGTGGTCTTGTCCAGATTCAGCGCCTGCTTTGCATCACAGGGAGCCTCTCCTGCTTCAGCAGGTGTAGCAGCTGCTGTGTCCACAGAAAAGGAAAAGTGGGAGTAGAAATCAAAGGGGTTTCTCCTGCACCAGGAATGTGTAAGACACCAATATGAGACTTGGGGCTTAAGTGGAAGATGCCGAGAGCTCCTTCCTGGCCTCCTACCATTAAAAAGACTGGACAAGCCTGACTGACCTGCTACCTAAATCTCTCCCACTTATTAGTTAATTTTCAATTCAGCTGAAAATATGACTGTGGGTCTACATTCTTGGCTGAGATAAGTTTGTACAAATCTACATTGTTTGAAGATATGATTCACTTCCTTTAATCACAATATGCTCACTTATCCCATCAAGTATCTGGCATATATTTAGTATTCTTCCACTATCTTAATCTCTAGACTTTTATGAGTGTGAGGAAGCATGAAGACTGGATTGGCAGTTTAACTGAGAACTTCTCAATGGGAAAATGGCTGAAGTGAGACCCGGCTTTTATAAACAGTTTATAGACAGTGCTGGCTTTAAACACTCCCTACTATTCCTCTTTGGAGGCTCCTAAGAACATCTTAAGGCTTCTAAGAACATTACTCTCCATTGCATGGCAGCAAAGCGGGTGTGAAAGCAGTATCAAGAGATGGCTGCTGGTATGCCTACATGACATAGCAAAGCATGGGCACAGAGATGCCTAATCCAGCAGCCCAGCAGCACCATTCAGATATATCACCTTAGGTAGCAATAGGTCAGCATTAGTTCATGTGCCTGTATTGCACAGGGTAGATATGTCTGTACCTTTTCCAGCTTCTAAAATGTCTGGGTTGTTAAGAGGAGTTTTGAAAAAACCTCTACCACCACCAAAATCAAGCACAGAACAATTCAATAATCCCGGGTAAAGTGTGGAAAGAGGAGATTTTTAAACATATGAAAGGTATAGGAATAAATAGTTTGAGCCTGAGGCTTATATTTTGGGGTAGAAGAACAGAGAAATGTTTTACAAAATGTGAAAGTAACAAAAAATGTTTGAGTTTTTATCTCTTTGTAAAGAAAATAATTGTCTTGGACTGAGCCCTTCCCTGGGAGTGTTTGCAAACCAAACATTACACAGCTGCCAAGTGCCTGAAAACCAAAATGTGAAACTGATCTAAAATAAAAGCAAAAGTGATTGCTTTATTTCCATCCACACAGCAGACTACTCAGAGGTCTAGGTGCAGGGTGAGTAAAGACCTTTAGGATGTGATTCATCTGACATCCTAATGTGCACAATGCCAAGGCCTCCTATAAAAGCAACTAAGTGACATACACACTGTTCATGTGAAATCCATCTTATTCATAAAGTGAGTAAGACAAATCATGAAGTCCTTTGATTAATTTATGTATAGATGCCTAATATTGGGTGAGATTCTTTGCCTGATCTTTAACAGATCAATCTGCTACCTTACCTTACCCTGTTCAGCAAAACTAAGCATTTTAAAAACCAGTAGAAGCAGAAACAAGAACAGAATTTTAGAAATGATGAGATAAGGGAAGACTAAAACTGTTCCATGATATCTGTCCAGTGACAGTGATTCCCTGGGTTTCTTGAACACCAAAAGATTTTACCAAGGCTACTTTCGCTTGTTGTACAGGACCACATGCTTACAGCCACATGCACTAGCTAAAGCTTAGCATGACGAGCCTGATGGAGCTTCAGGTGTGCTTAGACATTTTTTCCCCTGTGGAAATGCAGTAATTGGGAACTAGATTACCTCTAAGTAACTGGCAGGCAAGCAGATCACGTCTAATTTTCCTCAACAGCTACATGGATGCTGTCACCAGCTAGAGACAACGGCTAGTCTAAGGGGTTGTGTGAGTGCTCACAGCATGCTAACAGTATGCCACTGCATCAGTAGAGTGCATTGGAGATCTTCTTTCTGGAAGTATTGTACAAAGCTTAAGTACTGACTCCTTTCAGTATTTCTGGGAGCTGTAGAATAAGAAACATTAATTCCACTTTGCGATTAAAGTTGAACTATAGAAAAGTGAAAGGATCAAGAGAGGTCTTACTTCTCCTTCCAAGATTTGCCAGCCTAACTGTGTTGGTCCAGAATACAACAGTTATTCCAACAATATAAGCCTTTATTTCCTTTTGGAAAGTAATATGAGCTTTATACTTGTTAGGAGGCTTTCCTGGTATAGCAATACCAATTGAAGTCACACTGGCAAATACTTCCTTGTGCAGATAAGGTTTGAATTACTCCAGAAACACGTTCTTACAACATGATCTTATGTTCTCCCCATTCTACTCCTCTGTTTGTCACAGACATAACCTGTTGAGTTCAAAATCCTGCTCTTACCATATTGTGTACTCCTGTGTGTGTCTGTGTGCAGGCAGAGTTTTATCATCCCTCATTTCTCAGGCTATAAGCGCCCTGACTCACAGCAACTCACTGAAGTGTACAGAGACACCTAAACCAAGACCTAAAATAACCCTCCCATGCCCATCTGATTGAAGGCATCTAGGGCTGAAAACCTGAAAGTTAGTAACTGTTTTTTAGAGTGAATCAACCGATTGCTCTGCAGGTCTCTGACTGACCTCAGACACAAGGTCAGTCACACCAGACGCTGCTTAATCATCTGGCTTTGCTCAGAAATATGATAAGGGAGGGCAAGGTTGGGAGACACAGCTCCCATTGGCAGCCTCTGACAGCTCCCTTTTATTGCAAAGCAAATGGTGTGGGAGATTATAGGTGAGAAACTTGCTCACCCACCCACAGTTTGACTTTATTTCTGCACGTCATTTATTTGTGTAATGACATTCCACAGTTGTTCCAGCTGTATATACAGTTACATCCTTTAAAACAGATCATTCAGGTCTGATGTAACAACTGAGCCTAGCAGTGCTTAACTATCCTCTGCAGTTCTGCATCCTCACGGCTCTCCAGTGGCAACTGCTTTGTAGGTGCCACAGATCCCCTATTAACACGGTAGTGACCTTCTCAAAATTGCTACTGGCTACTCAGCAGGTGATAACTTGAGATTTCAGGCCAGGATATGAAGGCCCTGCCCCTCTTAAACTGGAATTGCTAGGTACCTTGAGTTGAGTCTTTTTCAGTTGCTGCAGGTACACTTGTCCCACCCAGTTGTTAACTATTTAACACTTACAGTAATGGATCCTAAACATCATATTTTCACAACCTCCATACCTGCATAAGTGAGCTATAAATGGAACCACTGGCTCTCTATTTCTGCAACAAATATTTAGCAAAGGAGACTGAGAAAGACCAACTTCCGTTTATATGGGGAACATGCTTACCATTCTTGGGGTTAAGGGCTCTGCTATGGGACAAGTCCATATAATACCAAGATGTTATAGTGCCTGAGAACCAACAAGCATACAGACCCACGAGAGCTAACTTGATGATATCTATGATGGCAATTCTTCACACCACTGGCTACTGAAATCCAAGCACAAGACTATTCTTTCCCTTCCTACTGTAGCAATTCCCTAAGGGCTAAATCCACATAAAGATTTACATATGTAGTGATTCATGAAGCAAGAGAGAGAGTAGCTAATAGTTCCCTACCTCACAGCCAAGTTAATAATTTATGAGCAGTGAAACAGCTTCAAGAGTGACTGAGATGGCCTGCCCATGAACCTTAAGTAGAGGGCATTCATGTCATACTGCTGGCCTGCCCTACCTGAGTCAGACTGAAGACTTGAAAATGGATCCTTCCTTCCCAGATATCAGTCCTAAGCACTTTATTTTTTTTCAAGACAAAGCATTGGCTTACACCTAACATCTGGACAGAGTCCAGATAAAGGCACTTCACTATGACTGAGTAAGAATGGAGTCCACCTGTTGTGCTTTTTTGTTTGTTAATGTTTTTGTTTTGTTTTTGTTTGTTTGGGGGGTTTTGTTTTTATATTTTTTTACTGGTTTGGTTAGCTCTGGATTTTCTGGACTCAGTGAATCTTCCTGTTAGTACTCCACACACTGCAGGGAATATTGTACTGTTGCCCTGAGAATTAGATGCAGATTGAGTGGTAAACGGTCCTTATTTGTAAAATCATGAAGATATGCTGTGACAGGTCCTAAACTTCAAAAGTTTTAGTCATAACAAGTGTCACAGTGTCATAACAAGAACATTATGCAGTACACTGTCTTGTGGCTGTGACAGGTCCTAAACTTCAAAAGTTTTAGTCATAACAAGTGTCACAGTGTCATAACAAGAACATTATGCAGTACACTGTCTTGTGGCTACTAGCTTTCATCATTATATTTTATGTCACATCAAAAGATATCCTCATATTCAGTCTTGTGTCTTCAACTCACTGCTCAGCCGAAACATTTTGTTCTGAACTCAAAAGGCAACACTATCATGGAACAAATAGCAATAACATCCAGAGAGATCCATGGGGAGGACTACTTCCTGCTCAGTTCCCGGGTTACTCACTGCCACCTGGTACTTCATGGATTACTACAGCTAACGTTCTCCCAAAAGGAAGACAAACTTGTGTGAAGCCATCACCACCTTTCTTCAGGCTTCTCCTGAAGATCTTAAGTGCTGCCAGTTCCTTCAAATTCTCCACAAGCCAAATGAGCTTGAAGCATGGCTGCAGCTGACAACAAAAGCTTCACCTTTCCAGTACATTACAACCAACCTGAAAGCAAGTCAGCCATCTGAGACTATCTGGACTCTCTTGCTCCCCTCATTGTAAAGACCAGCAGATCAGAACTGGTACAGATACTGGGGAGATCTCAACCTCCCTCAGAGCTGGGATCCTATATTTAACATAATTACAAGAAGAGAGTGGGAACAGGAAAAGTAGTCCCTGCAAACCCTCTGCTCCTCCTTCTTCTCTCCATTATATACCGTGCTGGTCCCAGCATAGCAGAGAAGACTCTGTTGTACATAATTCTTCCTGGCATGGGAGAAGGGCTTGAGCACACAGGGGAAATACAAGAGCAGCAGAGCTGATTTTGGCCCAGGAGTGGTGAGGGAACTATTGCAGGATCAAGGCTGATTAAGCAGAATCAAGACCAGAAAAAAGCAAGAGAAAAAAATTGTTCATGAAGAAGAAATTATAAAATAATTTTTTATTTGCTTGGAAAGGGGTTGGAGCCATGTGGGGAACACACTGTAGGAATTAACATGACCTTAACATAATTAGGAACACCAGCAGCACCATTCCTTTCTTTCCTTTGCACAAAAAAAGACATACAATGTTGTGCACTGCAATAACAGTTCAAAATTCAAAGGGCAGACACTGAAAAGTATGACTCAGTATTTTTGAACCTCTGGACTTAAAGCTGCTATAAGACTTCAAAAGTCCTCTCATCCAAATGGTGTCAACGCTTATGTCTCCTCACTAAGTAAGATCTGAAATGGGGCTTTATTTTGGGAGCACCCAAACTGGTTATGTTACATTGAAGTCTTGTCTTACATTCATTGCTTACTAAAGAGAAATTCTCCCTTATTTTGAAGCCCATAACTAATTAAACTCCTCATTATGCTTTGTTGACAGTAAAACCATATAAAACCAAGCTGCCAGGCATTCTCTATGATCCTTCCAGTACATCATGCAGTCATCCACCGCATTTGCCTTGTAGGATTATATTTTTCTGTGCTATACCTCATAAAATTTGCATTTTTAAGTTTTAATCAAAGCTTAATCAACAGATTTAGACTTGTATTTGGAAGGCACCCTGTTTATCGGTTTGAGGTTCAGGGGATCATTAGTACCAGAATAATGTTCTAACTGGGCAGTCCAAAAGAATAGTGGAAAAAGGGATGAACAACAACATTAACTGGAGAACTGAAATGTTTTTCAAAAACAGTCTTTCAACTTCAGCTCATAGTAGAATTATATATCAAGTAATAGCAGTTACAGTACAATCATGACTTTTTGATCAGTAGTTACCTAAATTACGTTACTCTAATTCTTAACTATATTAGAAGTTCCCTCAATTATCCATTCCTCATTTACCATAGTCAGCTAGGCAAATGCTGCCTCAATGGATTTCTCCTTGCCTCAACTAATTCTTTCTTTTTGACCCTATCCTTACTATGTGCCTTCTTGTTCAGTTTTCATACCTATGTCTTCTTCAGTTTTGCCTCTGGTGGTAGGTTTGTACAACCCTAAATTTATGCATTGGGCCTTTCTATTCACTCAGATACATGGATGTCTGAAGCGTTTCCATAATCACTAACTAAATACAGATGTATCCATTTATTTAAGATATAGCTTTTAAAGGCATAACCAAAAGAAATGTATGAACCTAATCAAGTTTGATAACCAAGTTCCTTAGGAATGAGTAATAAACTCCACAGGCTTCTCTCCTTCATGTTTTCTTTCCTATTATTTTCTCTCACTTTCTGTTTTCATCTGTTGTAGCTTGCTTTGGTAAGCAAGCTCTTGTTTTAATTTAGAGATTTTGGAAATTCGTATTACTCAAGAATTAAATCTTATTTTCCAGTGAGTTTAAGTCAGTATCAGGGAAGATATATGTACTACTAAAAATTAAAACAGTTATGTACTAATAAAAACTAAAATAGTTTCAAAGTATCTCTAACTTACACTGCATTGCTTCTGCCTCAAGAGGCGGCTCCAGTACCTAGACTCAAGCATTATGGATCTATCAATTTTTTACTGGGAATGTCTTCTTGTTCAACTTCCCTTAAAAATAAAAGTACTTTATCTCAGAACTTGAAAAGGAATAAAAAAGTTTTGGAGACCATGTCTGCACCTATATGAACATAAACAGCTTAACAATACAATAATCCATGTTGCTGCTGTTTCCTCCAACAGGGACAGCTCTTCAGTGGCTCTTACTGCAATACGCATTGACTTCGGAGGTACCAGAGATCCTCTCTACCTGCTTAGTGCTACCTTAAAACATGTGTTTCAGTTTATATCTGAAAAAAAACCCCTACCTTTAACATCTGTTTAAATAACAGTCCTGAGAAATGAGAATTTGTAAGGGCATAGATATTATTCCATTGTAATCACCCATCTTTCTGAGAAACCTTTGAATCTTTGCCCAGAACCATGCAGTGTGATAGTTGCCCAGACGTTCAGACTCAACTCCATTTCAACTGGAAGTTTCCACATACTTATTTGAGATATTGAAAAAAAAAATAAATAAAAGAAGAAACCTCCTAAAACCAAAAGGGTGCTCAAAGGCAATCACAGAAATTATCTACCCAGGTGCTACCTCACCCATAGCCAGGACTACTGGAAGGGGAGACACTATCAAGTACATGGTTCCTTAGGCATAGCATAACTGTACTGAAAAAGACCATTTATTTATTGCATCCATCCCTTCCATCAGCCAGCATATTTATTGACATAGATGGCAGGCTCACATTATAGGACCTAACTGTATTAAAATTTTGCCCAAATTCAATTGGTAAGTAGCAACCTGTACCAACATAAGCCTCTAATTTAGAAAGGGTAAACCAAAATGAGGCTTGCCTTACCTGAGGTGTGTCAGAAATAAAACTGAATTCTTCTTCTGGAACTTGTAGGCAGATAGGTAACATTGGCAGGAGGCTATACCAACCTGAAAAGCTGAACGCTATTGTACATTTTTGGAATGGCACAATGGTATCTAACATCTGGAGGAGACACTTCCCTTCCTTCTCCCCAAAATAATAGTATTTGCTCTGTACCACTCTTCCTATAAAGCATATCTGATTGTGAGACAAAAATAATTATTGGCTACAAATTGTGGGAAGGTCTACCAGGCCTGCTGATGGTGCAACCTGAATGTTAATGGAGATAGTCTGGAGAGGGTGGAAAGATGTGTACTGTGGACTATTAGGAGGATAGTTTGACTTTGAAATGCTGAATCCTGAATGGCTGAGGTCGAACTCCCCTGCTCAAGTAGGGTCACCTAGAGATGGCCTTTGAATATGTCCAAGGATGGAGACTCTACCACCTCCTCAGGTAATATATGCCAGTTCTTTGCTCATAGCGGAAAAGTGTTTCCTGGTGTTTCAGTTTGTGCCCACTGCCTCTTGTCCTATCACAGGGCACTGCTGAAAAAGAGCCTGGCTCCATCCTCTTCACACCTTCCCTGTAGGCATTTATATACATTGATGAGATCCCCCTGAGCCTTCTCTAGGCTAAACAGTCTCAGCTCTAAACAGAGCTGGGGTATCAGTTTTAAGGTAAGATCTCAGCAGCCAACCACTGCAAGAAAAATGACAACTTGGATTTTGTTTTTGGAGCCATAGACCATAGTGGAAGAAGGGCTTTTTTGTTCTAGTCTAGGGACCTCAAAATACTGTGGACAACTAGACAAAGAGTGTGCAGTTCTGAGCAGTCTGTACTATGTTGCTGTAACATCCTGTTACGTACTTCTGGACACATCGCTCCCCAAGGGGTAAACATCTCTTTTGGACTAGCTGAAAGAGCCAGCATAAGAAACACTGAGGCTGAAGCCAGGATTTGTCCTTGGAGTAGGGGAGATGGACAGGGGCTTGTTTTCTTGCTTCAAGGGATTGATTTCCTGGGAAACTGTATAAAGGTCAGAAGCACATTATGCTCTATGTGATTGTGAAAAAGACTCTGGAGATTGATGTTACATAAATATTTACAACTACCATTACTAACCAAACCTGTTTCCAACCCCTGCCCCTCCCAAGGAAGAAAACAGGATAATAAGGAAAAATTGACTTGTGAAGAATAATAGCAGTGAAAGTCTAACTTAAAATCACTAATGAAAACTGCACACTTATCGGAACAGGAAGAGACACTAAATAAAAAATAAATCAAGGAGCATCAGTAATTTTCCTATGCAGACTACAGAAGACTGCAAGTCAGCTGTGACAAGAGTGATAACAGCACCATGCTTTTGTTTTCTTTATTTTACCCTTGAGAAGATAACCTTTCATATTTTGGTATAATAGACACATTATGTTTTCTTTGCGATGTTGCAAAACTCCACTTTCTTCTCATTCCTCTGGGAACAAATTCATCCATGCCTTTTAACCACAACACAGCTTTATAAAGATCAGAAAGACCAGAGAAACACCAGTTTGTTGGGATTCAGACACAATTGTATCTATTGTCCATATCAAAAGCTAGCTGAAGAACTGTCAAAAAAAGGATATTCGTAAGTGACGTCATGTGAATTCAGTGTCAGAGAACCCAGGCAGAGATGGCATTTGACTAATTTCATATTTTTTAAGGTGATCCAAGACCCCCAAGCAAGCAACTTGCAGCTCTGGAGGTACACATGGCTTGCAAGCAGTTCGCAATCATAAAAGATTGCTGGAGCAGATAATGAGGCATCTTGAGACCCAGCCACATGCTTAGGTCTGTGGCTGAACCCTGACATATGGTGGAAGCACCAAGATCTATGAAGAATTTACTGTTTTTTTTCCTTTTTTGGGGGCTACTCCTAAAGTTTGTCTTCCTTTTACATCTCAAAGTGTATATTAGCTGCCCAAAGGCATGCAACTCTGTTTCCACTTCAGTGGAACCAAGGTGCCCAAACTTCCAAGGCACTTTTGAAAACCCCATTCACAAACTAAAAATACATGGGAATGTGAATTAAATGAGATTAATAAACATTCAAATTCAAAAGTCGAAACTCTTCTCAAGATAAGCCTTCTCATCAAAGAGCAGAGCTGACAGAAATCCTCAGAATCTCTGACATTTGAAATTGAAGTTGAAATAGATTTAGCATAGTCATTCCTGTGCTTCAACAGTAGAAACTCCTACTATCTTTTGGACATCCAGATTTTACAATACAGTTACATTTACTTAGTTTTGTATGTGAAAAAGGGTGCAAAGGATAAGGATAAAAGAGTACCATGTTTTATGCTGTGGAATTGATTTACTTGTGTTTAAAGAAATAAACTTTGGTCTTTGTGTAGGCCAGCCCATTATGACATAAGTAAAACCTACACTGTACATCCATCAGTGAAAATAAGCAAGATGAAACACAGAAGAAACAAAAATGTTTATTATAAAGGTTGTTAAAGAAATTCCCCAATGTTCAAAAATTTGAAACGTATTTATTTTGCATCCGTATGATCCAACATGTCCACTGCCTCCCTTCCTTATCTTTTCTGCCTATTCAAACAGTATTTGAGAGAATATTTACTACTATGCACTCAGTAAAAGTTTGATAGACTAAATTTCACCCAGCTGATTTCTTTCCAGCATTTTCTCCTGTAATCAGTTCCACCACTCAGACTGGCCTATATATGGAAACTTTTTTTCACAATATATCTTCCAGATTCTGTGTTCTTGAAGACTGTAAACTTTTCACTCACTACATTTCTGTGAATACAGTATGGATATTTCTAATTCCTGAGTCGCATTCTCCAATGGATTGAATTTTCAGTCTTTTCTCTGCCATTCATGTGGAATCTTGGTTCAATGCAAAAGCTGAAGGCTCACCCAAATGCTTCATTCTGGTTTGCTGCTATGGTCAAGTTTTCAAAGTTAATGTTCTAGGATGTTCTACTTGAATTTCCTTATTTCTACAGGAATAAGAAAATAAGAAGACTAGATATGGAATACAAATGGCAGCACGACTTAGACTCTGTTGTGCCTTTATCAATGACATAATATATCAAAAGATTTTTGAGAATTTAATGGAATTAAAAAAAACCAAACCGTTCTGTTTCATGACTGACACAAAGGCCAAATAAGCAGGTCTGGCATTCCACAGATCAGACAGTTGTGATTATATAAAAGATGTTAGATACAACTGGTACACTATTCATTTATGACATGAGAAGTTCACCAAAATAGCATCTTTTGATCACAGCTGAAGATACTTCAATCTGCTTCTAGATTAAAGTAGCCCTTGTTAACACTGGCCACAGGATAATGTTGGAAGCACTGCCACTTAAAAATGCCTCTTGTCCTCCTTTTATGACTTCCAAGATGAGGCAAAATAATCTATCTAAATGACCTGCTGATGACATCTGGTCTACATAATACTTTACAAAGGATGAACCTATGTAAGTTCTGAAGTAAGGAATAGCCGACCTAGTCTCTTTCTAATATTAGAGGACCTCTGATGTAGAAACTTCTTTTAAAAAAATTGAATTATCTGTTTCTGTTAAACACTTCTACAAGCTCTGTCTTGTCATCCATGTACTAGTGATAAGAGAGCAAAAGCTTGTTGCCACCTTTCACAAGCACAAGTATATAGGTGATGGTGCATGTGACTGACAAATAGCTTTAAATAGTGCTTTTCTTTAAGTCTTTCAGCAACACGCTGTTCGTTTCCTTCATTAAATGGCACTTGATTTTCTAACTGTGACATTTGCAAAATGCCACACACTGGCAGACACAGACATAGCAACTAGAGGCTGCAAGAACTTTGCATGCAAAGAAAAGGACAACAGCTGATGTTGCAAATTGATGTCAAAGGTTACCTCATATATTGAGTGGGAGGGTAGGTAATATCTCCATCAATCTACTTTTGGCTAAGAGTCCCGTTGGTAATTCTTGGTGGTGCTGGAAATGAAACATTCTGTTGCCATTGCACAATGCAGAACAGAAGCACTTCAAGGTCATAGGCAAGCTTTCATCCCATGTGAAGGTCAGGGCAGCACCACTCCCTCATTTCTAAATGGTGCATCTCTGGTGCACTGAAACCTACAGGACACCAAGGGTATATTTCTCCCCTAGAGGGCTTCTGTATGAGCTGTCTAGGTATGAGATTCACCCGGTCCTTTTGTTTTTGTATCTTTGTCATTGCAGATGTCCACATTGTGAAGTCCTATCATACTATTTTTATTACCATCCATTAAGTCTTCTGCCCTCTCGGTGCTCTTCTTATTGCATTGACAGAAGTCACTGGAGGTCTCTAGAAGGTTGATGCAAAATTTGATAACCAGTGCTAGCCAGGCCATCCCAAAGAGGATCCACAGAGAGATTAGATTCTTGTACCACCTTGGATAGGTGCGATCTGGGTTCATCCCTAGAATAGAATCACCCAAAACATTTCTAGATTGGATCAAGAGTGCCTCAGAGACAATAAACATAAAAGCAAAAAGGCAGCTGAAATACCAATTAATATTAGTGGTTTCTATATAAAACACGAGTATCTCCTCTACTCAGTACGTGAATATGTTGTAAGTAAGTATGTTTCATGACATGTCACCAACAACCTAGTTACTCCCTAAGAATCGCAAAGTTTACCCATAAGAAAGAAAAATAAATCCCAGACTGCATCTATGTTAAAGTGAAATTTTTCACATTTAAGCACACAGTTTTATTTCTCTATTTATTACTCAGCATAACAATATTGTATTAGCATGTAACAGGGGGTCCTGCAGGCAGAGAGGTAAGTGGGTTTTATGTATCAATGAATGTTAAACCACATATAAGCAAGAGAGACTCTGAGAGTGGGAGGAAAGAAGCCTGAGCAGTCCTAAAACCTCCAAGATAAAACCAAGCCTTGGAAGACAGTTTGAAATTATGCTACCTCTGTCTGGTTACTCAGCTAGGTACTCTGTGATCCTTTTGGAGCAAAGCCATATTTCTGGTTGTGTTTCCACAGTGTTTAGTGCAAAGAGATCTCTATGGGATAAGTTAGTGTCAGTAGCAACATTAACACAGAAAAAGCCCTATGAAGTGACTGGGCTGTATCATAAAGCAGTCTGGGGTACCTTTACAGACACAGGATACAAATCACTGGCAGTGAAGTTGTTGCATGGCCTTTTTCCTACACTGCTTCTCAGGTGTCATTGCTTAGTTTCCTTACCTTAGGAAGGTTTGTCACTTTATAACTGGATACCTACAGTGCAGCAGATACTACAGAAAACCCAATAATTTTGGGACAGAATGTGAGGAGTTAACACATATGAGGTGGTACCTCCACAAACCTGGAGGCCACACTCCATACCACATTCCAGTGAAAAGCACTCACAGGGCTGGGTTAAAATGGGACATCCATCAAAACACTTCTCAAGTGTTTAGGTTTTTGTCATCTGTGATAGGTTGTGTGCAAGAAAACTGTCCTAGCAGTTCCCAAATCATGGTCTATGAACTGTTACTGCCTACAAGACTGTAATAAGTAGAAACTGTTCAGTAGAGTCATATTAAACAGCCAATTCTTTACACCCATTTACTTAGTATTATTATATATTATGTAATATACATTGTATGTGTTCAATATAATGGGACCACAAGACATTAAGTTGTCACTAAGTCCCTGTAAATGTCTGGGAGCTACCCTGAGATTAGCTTAGTTGGTTAGAGTATGGTGCTAATAACACCAAGATTGAGGGTTTGATCCCCATTCACTTAAGAGCTGGACTCAATAATCCTTGTGAGTCCCTTCCAACTCAGAATATTGTATTCTATGATTCTAACCACTTCTGTGGTAGCTACTCTTTTGGCTGGCTTTCTACATCAAGGTGAACTTCAAACAGGAAGAGTATTATATGCATTATTCAAACAACAACCTTTAATCAATGCTAAATTCAAAGGTTTAAAAATTGTTTGTTTCTAAGAAATAAATGAAAACATGAGCAAAGGGCTATTTGAGGCTTCCAAGGAGAATGCTTTTCCCACAGAGACCATATGATAGGTGCAGACTTGGGGGTGAGATCTGAAGCAGTATAGGACCTACATGGCACCCTGTGTCCAATAGAAGGGCCTACTGAGTGTGTAAATTAGCAAATTTCAGGGCCAGTAAGAGAAGCTACATCAGTATTACTAAATAAAACTGGTTAGGGACCACTCTACGATTTCAAATCCAAGTGCCATAGCCTGGCTTACATTTTTCCCAAAACAGAGCAGCTGTGTCCAAAGTGAACACAGGATATCACTCTTGGCATATGATATCTCCCAGAATTTCCTTCACCCAGAACAGTAGCAGAAGCACCTCTGGAAATCATCTAGTCCACCCCCCTTGCTAAAGTAGGTTCACCTAGAGCAGGTTGCACAGGATTGTGTTCAGGCAGATTTTTAATATCTGAAAGAGATTCCACAACATCTCTGGGCAGTCCATGCCAGTGCTCTGTCACCCTCAAAGTTTTTCCTCATATCCAAATGAACCTTCCTGTGTTTCAGTTCGTGCCTATTGACCCTTGACCTGTCACTGAACATTACTGAAACAGGTTTGATGCCATCCTCTTGACACCCACCCTCAAGATATTTATATGCTTTGATAAGATCTCCTCTCAGGCCTCTCTTTTCCAGGCTAAACAGGTCCATCTCCTTCAGCCTGTCCTTTTAAGAAAGATGCTCCAGTCCCTTCATCATTTTTGTAGCTTTTCACTGGACCCACTGCAGGAGCTCCATGCCTCTCTTGTACTGAAGAGTCCAGAACCGAACACAGCACTCTAGATGTGGCCTCACTAGGGCTGAGTAGAGGGGTAGGATCACCTCCCTCATCCTGCAATGCTCTTCCTGATTCATCCCAGGATACCAATGGCCTTCTTGGCCACAAGGGCACTCCGCTGGATCATGGCCAGTTTGTTGTCCACAAAGGACCCCCGGGCCATTTTCTGTAGAGCTGCTTTCCAGCACATCAGCTACTTCTCCCAGTTTTGTATCACACTAGTGGGGAAACAGTATGATGGTCACTTGAACCTCCTTTTTAAGTTTAGACATAAACCCACACATACAGGATTGTAAGGCCAAAATTGTTCGGCCAGTACATACCACAGGACACTGACACATTCAGTTATTCCCATGCTGAACCTAGCATATCTATCAGCTGGAAGGCAGGAGGGCTCTGCAGAGGGACCTGGACAGACTGGAGAGTTGGGCTAATTCCAATGGGATGAGGTTCAACAAGGCCAAGTGCCAGGTCCTGCACTTTGGCCACAACAACCCCATACAGCGCTACAGGCTGGGCACAGAGTGGCTGGAGAGCAGCCAGGCAGAGAGAGACCTGGGAGTTTGGATTGACAGGAAGCTGAACATGAGCCAGCAGTGTGCCCAGGTGGCCAAGAAGGCCAATGGCATCCTGGCCTGGATCAGGAACAGTGTTGCCAGCAGGACCAGGGAAGTGATTCTTCCTCTGTACTCAGCACTGGTGAGGCCACACCTGGAGTACTGTGTCCAGTTCTGGGCCCCTCAGTTCAGGAAGGATATTGAGGTGCTGGGGCAGGTCCAGAAAAGAGCAAGGAGGCTGGTGAAGGGACTTGAACACAAGTCCTATGAGGAGAGGCTGAGGGAGCTGGGGTTGTTTAGCCTGGAGAAGAAGAGGCTCAGGGGAGACCTCATCACTCTCTACAACTCCCTGAAAGGAGGTTGTAGCCAGGTGGGGGTTGGTCTCTTCTTGCAGGCAACTATCAGTAACACAAGAGGGCATGGTCTTAAGCTCTGCCAGGGGAGGTTTAGGTTGGATATTAGGAAGAAATTCTTTACAGAGAGGGTAATCAGGCATTGGAACGGGCTGCCCAGGGAAGTGGTGGATTCTCTGTCTCTGGAGGTTTTTAAGATGAGACTGGATGTGGCACTGAGTGCCATGGTCTGGCAACCACAGCGGTGTTGGATCAAGGGTTGGACCTGATGATCTCGGAGGTCCTTTCCAACCTGGCTGATTCTATGATTCTATATCTATGGTAGTATGCCAGTTACAAAGGTACTACACAGATGAAGGTACACCTGGAAGAGGGAGGTATACCAAATTCATTACCAGAAACTGAGAGAAGTAAAGCTGCTGCCACACAGAATTCGGCATCATCTGTAAAATCAGTGCAGGAAAATGCTGAACTAACCTAGCTTTTGTTAAGCTTCATCTGGCTACCCTGACCCAAGATAACATGATTCCAGCTTATTTATTTGTGCCTACACAAGCTCTAATCATAACTCTGATGCATTATACACAAGTCCTAAAGTAACCGCCACAAAGTTGTCTAACCATCAATCAAGCGCTATGAAGAAAAGAGAGAATCCATAATAAGATGTTTTAGCCTTTCTGTCTCTCAGGGATTTAAGGGTGCATGTCTTTCTATAATCAATTTGTTTTTAATGAGAAAGTCTTTATCAAAAAGGTGTGTCCTGTGTTTCAGCAAATGCAACGGGCGTGGGTCCAATCCCACTTCCTCTGGCAAAGGGTTTTGGCATCCAAAACTAGGCTGTGCCTGGTGCCTGACAGTCTACACCTAAGTGACTTAAGCTGCCTTTTAGAAAGCAGTTGTCTAGGGTTTTGACAGAAGAAATGGTCACAGTCTGTTAATGGTGATGCAGAGTAGCATCTGCTGAAATTAATCGCTGCTGATGCATTGGAGTGCAATAAGTGTGCCATCAGCCACTGCTGTGATTAAAAATAGAGCACTCCAGCTTCGTGACGTAGTCATTCAGGGGACAGACCACGTGAATGCTGGAAGACTACTCATTGACCAGGAAACAATTTCTTTGTTCTTTTACAGGTGCATTGCTATCACAGGAATCACGTCTTCCTCAACCTGTCAAACGCCTATCACAATATATTTATCATCAGGTCTATGGATTGCTAGTGGTGTCAAACTGCCAAGTGGGGAGCTTCATATGCTATGCATTTGACTTTGCTGTTTAGTAGGTGCAAGCGACAAAATGTGAACTACTCACCAATAACATAATCTCCAAACCCTATAGTGCTGAGGGTAATGAAGGAATAGTAGAAGCCTTCTTCATAAGACCAGCCTTCTTTGTCAGAGAATAACAAGGGAGGTAGCAAGAGGAACAATAACAAGCCAGTTACCAGTGCACAGGTCTTCATCAGGAGGGAAGCTTTATTCTAGTAAAACAGGAAGAAAAAAAGCTTATGAAGGACTCCACAAAAACATGCAAACATTCATTACATTCCACTATGATAAATGGTGTGGATCTTCCAGTGTGTTGATTTTACCTGAGATTATTTTCTTCATAGTAGACAGTGTGGGGCTGTACTTTAGATTTGTGCTGGAAATAGTATTGATAATACAGGGTTTTTCTGCTTCTCATCCCACCTCACCAGTGAGTAGATGGGGGGTACACAGGAATTTGGGAGGGGACACAGCCAGGACAGCCAATCCCAACTGATCAAAGGGATATTCCATACCATATGGCATCATGCTCACCATACAGAGCTGGGGGAAGAAGGAAGAGGGGGGATATTCAGAGTGATAGCATTTGTCTTCCCAAGTTACACATGATGAAGCCCTGCCTTCCTGGGGATGGCTGAGCACGTGCCTGCTGATGAAAAGTGGTAAACAAATTCCTTGTTTTGTTTTTCTCTGCTTGCATGCACAGCTTTTGCTTTACCTATTAAACTGTCTTTATTTCAACCCATGACATTTTTCACTTCTATTCTTCTGATTTTCTTCTTCATCCCACTGGGAGGGAGGGAGTGAGTGACTGCATGGTGCTTAGCTGCCAGATGGGGTTAAACTTTGACATCCAGTCAACACAAACTGGGCATCACCTCCATGAGTCCTAAATTCATGCCAGTTTAAAGCCTATTTGACAAATGTTCCCACATAACTTAATCAGGCAATTCTAACTATGACTGATGATAAACAGACTAGATAGTCTAGGACTGTGCATGGCTCTCATGCTTTAGCACTTCTGTTGCTGTAGGGGAAGTCATTCATCACAGAATTTCCCTCAATTAATAAACAACCTTATCTGACACCTCATAGGGCTGTCATAAACTAAATTTATTTGCTTCCAGCTATTCCTGAATATTATTGCCTTTTTGGCCAAATAGGTAGGTAGACTGTCCTTGTTAGTCAGAGGATCTCAAATACCAATATCCTCTGTCTTTTGTTTCCTTGAGATATACCCATGTACATTGCTTACCTGCCAAGGAAACATCTCCTCTAGGCGATGGGCACAATGCTGAACCCCAAGCAGCATCAGCTGCCCAATTTCATTCAGGAGTACAAGGTTCAAGGGAATTCCAAAAAGTGCAAACACGATGCAGAAGATTCGCCCAACTGCAGTGCTGAGGCTCAGGTTCCCATAGCCTAGGCAGGGAAGGAATGAGGCATTAAATCTAAAATACTCTTTGCTTGCCCTCCTCCCCTGGAGGGGTGAACCTCCATCTTCTAAAGAAGTTAGGCAAGAAGGTCACTGCTCCAAAAGGACCTTTTTTATAAATAACTGTAAGTTACATCCATTGTTTGTCATATCCTATTGTGGGCTGGAAAATAACACTTCTTTCCCTGCCAATTTTGCTTAGTTCCTTTTCCATTTACCAGTGAATTTCCTCTCCCCTACCCACTGTCCTGGCTGGGATCTGACGTAAATGCAAACCTTCCGTTTAGCTCAGTTTTTGTAAGCATTGTTGGCATGGGGTTTGCTGGTAAATGATCCTGCATGGCTGTCAGATGGTCTCTGAATCACAACAATAGTGTTTTAATTATAACAACCACCCTTTTCTACCTTTGTCCCACAGGACTAGCGAACTTCACACTGCCTCCTTGCTTATACTCCTCATTCACACCACAAGTACCAAATACACCTTAAATTGTCAAAATGGTTGTCTAGAGTCTAATAAAAAGTCCTGCCTTGCAAGCACGGCCTTGCTTGTATCCTCAGGTGATTATGCCTTCAAAATCACTGCTGCAATATTTGTCTTTGTTCCCCTTTCTAAAATGTCCTGTAAATCTGCAAACTCGCACTTCTTTAGTTTCAAGTGTTTTATGCCACAGGAAAGTCAGATTTAACTATAGTTTATTTCATAGGGTGCTTTCTAAGACAGGGGAAGAAATAGCACACCACAAGCATTTCAACTGTGATTTAGCCAGTCAGAGACCTGTGGCCTTGACTACATTTCAAAATCACCTCTGTTCATTAGAGATTGGTGTACGTCCACACGTAAGATTATCTTTTCACTACAAATAATGATATCCCCTCCCGGCGACACCCAAGGTTAGCACAGCGCAAGCACCGGTGCCTTGCGACCTGCTTTTAGGTGGTGTAGCCCCAGGGCAAGTGAGCAGTGCCCAGGAGGGAGAGGTCCCAGGGCTGGGCTCTGTACCCCAGATAAGTGAGAGCGCAAACACCTGTGGTTAATCAGATAGAGTCCCATTCCTTCACTAACTTCTGTCACATGCCAGCTGCAATAAGCCACTGACCAACAATGTAGAAATGTGTGCAACTGTGAGCTGGGGATATCTACACGTCCTGTGCCACGTTTTGTGCTAACAAAAATCTCTCGCTGTGGACAACTCTGCAGTTAATTGTACATGGGCACCAGCGAATTATACCCAGAAAAAGGTCTGGGGCAAACTATTTCTAAGTGTGCACCCATACAAATTCAAAGTTTTACTATTTGGAGGACTTTCCCTCCAATAATTTTAGACTGGAATGATTTGTGAGCCCCTGAGTCAAACATATATGATAGTACATAATATACCTCCAAAGCAGCCCCAGCAGCCTGTCCTTGGGAGAGGGCAGAGCATCTCTCAGAAAGAATGGGATGCTGTTATGTAACTAGAGATGGTTTTTCAATACACTCAAACAAAGGGGCTAAATTAGGACTTCATTCCAGTGCTATGTTCACAGAATCATAGAATCAGCTGGGTTAGAAAGGACCTCCAAGATCATCAAGTTCAACCCTTGATCCACTGTTCTTTGCTTGTGAGCAGCTTTATAATGTTTATGCACTTTTTCCCCGCGTGTAGTTGCTGATTTCTGCCAGCTTTCACCATTTCTAGACTAACAGGTGTGGTAAATGAGACACGCAGGCAAGTACATCCGGTTGGTAATCTCACCTAAGTAAATTAAAGGGATATGTGCCTGGAGCGATGCATTTCACACTGGTTGTGCCACATTCAGTGGATTAGTTCCAATTTTTTCCTTTTGTGGACTGATCTGGCCCAAGGAGAAAGTGCTGGGGGGGGGCATTTACTGTAAGGCTGGAGTCTGAACATTATTTACATACATTTATGGCCAGCCATTCCCAAAGTGGTTTCCCCATTCCCTTTGCCCCTCTCTTCCTTCTATATTAAGTTTTAAAAGACTGTGTAATGTCTTGGGCAGTTCTTTTTACCACAGTTTTCCAAGTTATTCCGTCTCTGAAGAAAAACATCAGATAAGAGAAGAAAGGCCTGTGATCTCAGACCACTGTGTGAAGCACAGCAGCCTCCAGAACTTTGGAGATGCCACATAGTTCTAACTGGAGAGCATCTATGGTTAAACCGTACATTACAACTAATTTAGAGTGGCAAATTCAATAATGTAAGAAGGTCTAATGCGCACAGTAAGCCCAGTACTCCAAAACATCAGATCTGCTTTGCATTTGATTTCTCTGCTTCCCTTTTCCCTTGGGCTCAGCGGCTCAAGACAATTTTCCGAAGACTTGATGAGCAGTTGCTGAACATATGCCAAAAATCCACAGTCCCATTTTTTTATACACAGTCCCAAACTTTTTATACAGGATACAAAGTTTAATCAAATAGCACAGGAGACTTCAGATTATGCAAAATGGCCAGAAATTTATTCCTGGCTAATGACATCCACTTGCCTTTGCATGAGACAAATAGATGCCAGCCTAGTTGTATATAAACCTCAATTGTTATAAAACTCAAGCAGGAACGGGTAAATAGGACATATTCTCTTCAGCAAATGGAATGAGGGTAATTGGTGTCTTATACCACTGTGGGCTATACATTAGAAGATCCGAACCAAACTCAGAGACAAAAACTACACTGGCAGTTGTGTCACATCCCTCATGAGCCTGCTGCTGGGATGTCACCTGGTACCTGCCTGATCCAAGAGACACCGAAGGATGGTCACTAAAAATTGCATAGACATCAAAATGTGTTTTCACTGAAGCTGGATTAAGCGCATGTACTGCACTCTCATTTTGAAATAAAGTGTAAAGTAAGTTAAGCTTCTTTAGAAGAAGCAAAATAAGAGTGGTTTTATTTCTAAACGTTCATATCCATGTGCTTTAACTCATGTGCTTCTGTTATACATATTTAGTAATTCAGTATTTTTTCCCTGCTTTCCCATTACATTCCCTTAACATATGGGCTTTGGAAGCTCTGTGGACTTGTTAAGAAGATGAGACTTATTAGTAAAAGATCTTTTCATTCACAAGACAATATCCTATTTGCAGTATTCTCAGTTCAACTAAGGCAACTGCAACTTCCTGCTACCCACAATGAAAGATTTGTTTAGCTCCTGTTCTCACTGCCTGGATGTGAAAGAGTAGTTTCAGCAAAAAGTCCTTAGAACAAAAACCAAGTATCTTTCACAGGCTGAAAATCATCTGCAAACTTACAAAAAAACTTACAAACTTACTTTCATCTGTGGAAAAAACCCAATGGATTTAAAAAAAAAAAAGGCAGGAAGAAGAGCTGCTTCCCTAATCTGTAACTTTATCAGTGGTTTTAGCATTCAAACACATTTTTGAGGAGATTTGGTTTAATTGTTTCTCCTACTGGAGAGTATACAAGCCATCACTTCCTAAGGAATGACCTAATCCCAAATTTACAGAGTACTCTTGTTGACAGTATTTTGCTTTGAACAGCCACACACTCATCTAAGCCTAGGAGCCAGGTGTCTTGAACAACAGGAGTATTTGACCCACAGGGCCATTGGACAGTTCAGTGAGGGATGTCAGTCCTAGAATTACTTTATTTTGGATTAGACATTTAAATACTCAAAAATGCTCCACTTGGCATTTGGGATGATCTCCGGTGAGCCACATTCCTCTTCTCCCAGGCACTGGAGGAAGTTATACCCTCAAACTATCTAGCTCCTCCCACCAACAGCTCCTCCTCTAACATTTTTCAGAAAAACTAAACTTTTCTTTTTCTTGTGATCTTTACAAGTAACCCGAATGTTTTAATCTGGGATAAATGAAAGGTTTTGCTCATGAAAAATTCAGATGTGTTATTGAGAAAAAATAAGACAGAAAAGTTGTCTTTGTATAATTCAAAGTGGAAAAATACACAAACCTATTGATCACTCACACAGCCTTATATGTTTGTCTGATTCCTGAAAATGTGAGCAAAGGTCCAGTTCAGCTGGAAGGTGTCCTTGATAAAGCCCTCATTACCCTGGTTTGACCTCATAGCTGACTGCTTTAAGCACACAGTTGCACCAGAGACCTTTTGAGGCACCAGGAAGACTGAATTATCTTATGATCTTTCAAGCATTAAGATTTTCAGAGGTCATTTGGTACCACCTACACTCAACTGAAGATCAGCAAGTCAGGGGTTCCTATTCTCCCTCACACTTTGATTGCCTCCATGAGAATAACTATATGAAAACATATTTGGCTTCTCAAGATTCTTGTGAGATTTCATATTATACCCATCAAGTCTGCTTCAAGTTCAGGAACACCTGGCAGCTGGACACAGTCACTGAGCTCAGGACACCTGACATGGGAAGTCAGTTATTTCCAATTCATCCATCCATGGAGGATGACCTTGCTAAGGCCTCCCAATTGTGGTAGAGACAGAAGCAGGACATGGAAGCCCCAAGCAGCCACAGCTCTTGCACTGGCTTCTCAGTTTTATGATTAGAACAAACCAAGAATTTAAAGAATTTGATTATTAATGCTAGTGGGCAGATTCTCAGGAACTGTGTCTTACATGGCACAGCTCACTGGGACCCTGGCAGGTTGAACCAGGGCATGCAGTGGAAGCTGCCCATCACTATTCATTTTAGCCGGTGCTGTTTTGAAGTAGAGACCAATAACTAAGGCTGGTAGGCTGAAAAACACGTTTGAAAAGAGTTTCAGCACTATGAAATTCCACGTGACAGCAAATTTGGTTGCACACTCCTTCAGCGAGTGAAAGGCCAGAACAACGCTTCAGATGAGTGCTGCAGTCTTATTTGTACTGTATTTATTTGTGTATACAATGGAAGCTGTATAGCAGGCTTAGTCTCAACTGGACAAGATGGTATGCAGTCAGGAAAGCAGACCAAATTTGCCAGTGCTCAGGAGATAGCTCAGAGGATGCTGCTGCGAGTCATATTCCCACATCCACCAGTTATCTCCCATGAATCACTGTGCCACATCCTACTTGGCCAAGCCCGTAAAGCAGCTCTGTCAGCTGTCACAAGGCAGGGAAATGATCAATTCATCAAAGGTTGGGGGCTCTTCAGCAGAGAACTCCCCTACACAAGCCTGAGGTTCACAGAGGATTCAAATGTCAAAGAGGCCCCAGGTTGTTATTCCATGTCTTAACTAATCTGAGACATTAAGTTGCTTTAACTGACTTTCTCAATTGATTGTCCACCAGCAACAGGCAGAAACTTGGCCATTTCTCAGGAACTCCACCAGACACTGGGCAGCACTACAGAGGGTCAGAGTGTTCAAGAAACTTTTGCTGGCCCAAAGCATTACACTACCCTGAACTTGCTACTTTTTTTTCCTCCCCCATGGGAATCATCTGTGGCACCACTCACTCAATAGCCTGCTCCTTGACTCTTTGCTATTCCCTAATCCTTTGAGGTTTTGCTTTTAGGAGCTACTATACTGTGATAATCAGAGATGGAAAGAACAGGAAGAAGGTCTTTCCCTTCCTTTCCACATGGTGAGATGGCTTATTTGCCTTATTTTATATTTAAAAAAGAGCCTTTGAAATTCATACAAATGAATTCTTAGCTTTGCAGTAGAAAATGGTAATGCAGCACCAGGCAATGGCATATAAAGGGGGATATTCAGGCTAGAGAGGACACTACTCTCCATCTACAACCACAGCCTCAACACAAAGCATTTTCCTAGCACCTTATCTGAAATTACACCACCCTGAGATCATTTGACTTCAGGAATTTTCATCTTGTGCCCCACTCTCCACTTGCTTTGACCTCTGCATTAGTCCAAACTAACTAGGAGGAGAGTAAACAAAGAAAGGAGAGACTTTGTGTCGGCAAGGGATAAAGACGTCTGAGAGATAAAACCAGCAGCAAGTTAGTTTCTCTTCTTTAATCATGTTTAGTACTACATCTCTAAAGGAACTCTGAAGATGACCCTTCAAGGCATTGGAGAGAGGGTTTCTATGGAAAAACTCTGCAGAAAATGAGATAACAAAAAACCTGGGATGACATTACATGTCAAAGACGGCAATGAAGAAAGCACAGAAGCATAACAGTGGAGAGAAGGAATCATCAGATGGCCAGGGCTGTCCAACCCACATGATCAAAAGTTATAAATGCAGTTCCATTCAAATTCCAAGACTGGCCAAAAACTACATAGGCTTTGAGGCACTTTAAACAATTGGTTTTAGTTCATACACACCTGTTCTTTAAATCTTTGGGATTAGGGAACCATGTGTGCCCAGCATGCAGGTTAGAACTTGCTTTGTTTTTTCAGCAAAATTTGCATGCTGCTTTTAATTATTAGAGGAAATGGATGATACTCTCATTTAAATGGAAGAAGAAGAGTACAGCGCAGAAGATGCTGCAACAGGAAACACGGGGAGTCAAATCTTGTCAGCGGGGAAAGAAGCTAATGCTCCTCAGTTGGTCTTAATGAGGAAAGAAGATTACATCCTTCCCGTATCCCAGTGAGAAAACATTCTGGTAAGGACTTGAGAAACACATCAAGCCTTCTGAGGGGGATTGAAGTATCTAAAGCAGAATACAGCTAACAGAATGGAAATAGTATCTCAAAGGAAAGTGATGAAGATGAAAGTGATAATGTCTTTGGCAGTGCTCTTTGAGAAGACTAAGGAAAAAGGCCACAAAGACACTACATAGTGTAAGAGGCCAGCAAGACACCAATAGCATTAGTTGCAGAGAAAGAATATGGAAGAGACGAACAGGCCAAAGAAGGACTTGCAGCAGCTGGAATACATGAAATAGAGTCCATCCAGATTCTTCAGAATCTTTATATAGTACCCTTAAATTCCTGAGAATCTCTTTTTCTCCATTATCATCTTAACTCCACCCTTTATGAACTCCTTTGCCAGAATGCCTTGGGCTTTAACTCCTATACATTAATCTTGTGAGGCTGGACCTGCTTTCATTGGTTCCATAATCACAGCCTAGGATAGGCTCTTCCTTGCCATGTAAGGACACTAAAACCTCAATAAATCCTCAAGAAACCTTCTCAACTGTCATTTACCCCATTGCCATGCCTTATAAATGAAGTTTCCTACTGTGACTCACTCCTGTGAACTTCACTGAGTTCTTTGGAAAGGAGCTTGACTCTTTACTTGACATCAATTGTCCTTCTCAGTCACATATTGATTTCCTCCATGAAGCTGAACTAGCCACTATCTCAAGAATTTGCATAAAAACAGATGATAACAGACTCAAGGCGAGGCTCTGTGAAACCATCTGTAGTTTTCTCTTCTACAACGTACTGTTATCAAGTGTTAAGACCTGTATGCAACTAACAATTTAACTTGAAAAAGAATAAAGGGTCCATTTGTCTGAAGTTCTCTGCATAGAAGTGACTTGTGTGGCATTCTCAGCTCCACAACTGAAAAATCACGAGCAAGTCTCTGGAGTCACAGCATCAGCTTTAAAATTATGAGACAGAGAGCTGTAATATTTGGTTCTTTTCAACTGCCTCTGCTGTCCTGTCCCATCCTTCCTCCCCCAGCCATCAGCACAACAAGTTTACTTAAAGAAAGGGGGGGGGAGGGGGGAAAGAAAAAAAAAAGGAGTAGCTTAGCAGCCAGAAATGCTTAGTCTAGATCTCTGCCAACATCACAAATTCCCCTTTTATTTTTGATTCTTCCTGAATATAACTTAAATCGGTTGTGTTAAAACAGTCACTCTGATGACTTATAAGCTGATCAGGATTCACTACTGAAGTAAGCCAAGCAGTTCTGAGCAGATGCTGCTTTGTACCAAAGGCTGGAAGAAACTGCCCATGCTCTGCGCTGAAAACCTACTGTCTAATGAGCCTCCACTGCCATCATCTGGTACAACCCGTGCGAGGTAGTACAGCACACTAAAAGTGTGTTCCCAATCAGAACAATGCATGTGCAAAAGAACAGGGCAGAAAGATGTACTGAGTCACAGGAAGATGACACCACACCACCACCCACTCATTCCCACCCCCGCAAAAAACCCTCAAACCCTCTCTTTCTCTGAGCTCATGTGTGGGGGCTTAGTGTTCTACGATGGAGACAATCGAACAATCAGAAATCAAAAGAATGTGCCATTTAGGTGCAAAAAGAAGCTGACAAATTCAACACAAATCAGTAAAACTATGATGGATTTTTGATATTCAACAACCATCTCTCCACATACTCTCCCCTCCATGGTTCTTATAAAAAGACATAGGCGCAAGTTATTAATGGTTTCTGGGGACTGGGGACATGAAATGACAATAATTAATAGCATCTGCCTTAACTAACACTGTACCCAATACATTTTATTTTTTCCATTCTCTCCCCCCTACTTATTTCCATCATTCCTTCATGGTTTTGCATTAGTTGTTTGCTGAAATCTGAGTCAACTGAATTGTGATGTTTATTCAGCTATTTAACTTTCACTTGAACAAGCAGGTCCTCAACCAATACAGACAGTAATAAGAAGGAATTAATTCATAAATATAGCCTCTGAAGATGCAGCAGCCAGTATTAGGAGTGTTTCAGAATCATTCCTTTCCTTGTGATAGGAAAAGCTCATTTCAATGCACAATTCACCTCAGACCTCTCAGAGCACGCTAGGGGGAAGGTACTGCAGCACTGTGAAGTTCAGGCCCCAAAAGTTTTGTAACTTAGTAGGAATATGGACCGACTTAATTATCCCTGCATATAATCAGAGATCATTATTGAGCTGGCACTGATGATAAAGCATTTCTAGGGCTAGGTTCATGGGTGCTTACCTCCTGCATGATATAGACAAGCTACAGGAAGACCCACAGTGCTGGAGGAGCATCTGTCCTCATTTCCACTCTTTTCCTAACTATGAGGTGGCCCTGAAAGCAGGGAACTCTTACCAATGGTTGTTATTGCAGAGATGGAGAAGAAGAAAGACCCACTGTAGTCCCATCTGCCCAGGTTAGTGGTGTTTCCCTGGAGGGTTATGCCACTCTTGTAGGCTTGGATGATAGCCTGTAATGAGACAATAATGTGAGATCCCACAAACCCCCTTATGGCAAGTTTACGTGACTGGCATTTCTACTTCTGGCTGGTAAAGTCAAAAACTACAACTACTTCTGACTCTATTGTTTCCCCTTTAATAGAGGATATCCTGTGCCTTAGAGACCAAGGAGCTCCAAGGTCAGAAAAGCCAAAAGGCAGACTATTGCTTCTAAGAAAAGGGCATTTATGGCAACGAAAAAGTTGCACATGCAGATGATAGATAGCAGAGGTAAGTGTGGAAGAGACTGGAGGAGAAGAACTAACTAGAGAAAGCCTAGACAGATGGTTATTCAAACTGCCTTATGACATACTCATTAGGAAAAGGAAGTGTTTCCAGATGGGATATTCCAATGGCAGAAGACCTAGAGCAGCAAATAAACATGAATATGTAAATGATACAGATCCTTTGGTGGGGATCCCCCTGGGAAGGAATGTACATGGTATATTATACGAGACTGAGACTACACAGGATGGACAGTCTACTAGTTTTGGGCAATAAAATTTATAGTCCCCACATCAGGACTATAAACGTGAATTAACAGATTGGATTAGCATTATGGCTGATTCTCTTCAATTTATCCGGGAAAAACTTAGAAGCCGCTACACTGAACTGTGCAGAATTACACTAAAATAAGATATCAGATGTTTTAACAGTGCCCACATCTGATTATGCCTTCTCATGCCAATAAAACTAATGACAGTTGTGTCCAAAACATTAATCACAGCATGTACACTAAACATTTCACACTCACTGATCAAGAATCCCTGACATTTAATTATCCTTGAATGCAAAGTGTAGCCAAGAATACATAAATTTCATCATCTCTGAGAAAGATATGCAGATACTGAATAATACAATCACTATTCGAACAAAAAGACTGCTGATAAAGCTTTCACCATTGATAATAAAATGAATCACTCTCAGGTTAGATTTTGACCAGTTGTGGGCTTTACAAAGAAGTTGTAGCTTATGCATCCATCAAGCAAACCGGCACTTTAAGCCAGCAAAGCAAGGAAGCTTTGCCCCATTTTACTGATGCAAGATGCTCTGTGTGAATTGAAAACTGTTTTCAGAGCTCCAAGCAGCATGGACCATTATCTCTTTTCTCTAAACTACTAGTTCTCAAACTAAAGAGCAAGGAGCAGCTCAGAGATCAACACATCTTTCCAAGAAACAAGCACTGCTTGACAGTTGCATTCTCGGAAGTATCTTCATGTATTCATAACTGAAGGCAATCTAAACCATTCAGGGTCACATTATAATCTACTGAATCTGACAACATGCTCTTCTCTTTGCAAGACAGAGCAGAGAGCCCGTGCTCCAAAAAGAGCTAAGGAACACATGCTATATTACATTTTGCTTCCTTCTGTGACTCGTTGCCACAACCTGAGCGGGGCAATTCAAGGAAAGAATTTTTATACACCGTGACATAAAAGAACCAAACCCTGCTTCCCCCCCCCAAAAAAAAAGCAAAAATGTTTTACTAAGAAGCCTCCACCAGGATTTGTTTTGAATAGTTGTGTGTAATTCTGCCACCCCTCGTTCTTCTTCCAGGTTTGGTGTCTGCACTGAGGTTTGTCAGGTTGCATAGGGTGCAGGCTCTGACATTTCTTTGTTGCTGATCTCTGACCATACTTGACCTCTGTTTTAAGAAGTATAAGAAATTCTGGAGACAGTGGCCTAGTCAGGAATCACAGTTCCCATGAACATAAAATAACTCCCAAACTAAGCTGTATGGCAAGGGAGACACTGGAAATTTACACAGATGACCTGTGTGTTTTTTTTCCCTCCAGAAACTAGTGGTTAAATTTGAAATCGAAAGCTTGCTATTTTCCTGAAACTTTCTTTCTGTAAACTGTGATCTCTGCAGTTTTAAGCAGTTAGTCTTGAACACATATATACCTACTGGAACAGCAACAGTTCAGCACTCAGATAACTTTAGCAGTTTGATCAGATAGACTCAAAAACCTTCAATATGCAGCATGTTTGTTGTCCATTCTCCTGCCTGATGTACTGCTGATACAAGCTCAGCAGTTGACAACATTACACACAACATCAAGTTTTTAAAGTCAGAAACACTTAGGAACTGAACAGGATTGCAAGAACCTGTGGCTGAATTGGCCCCAGGAAATGGAAAATTCTTCATGCAGAAAGGGGAAACAAAAAGCCTACATGAGACATCATGTGAGAAGCAAGCAGCAGTAATGAAGTCATTAAATGCTTAATTTCACATCCTTGCACCACTTCCATTTTGCGTGGTTTAGAACGAAGAGGCTGAGCAGCTGTGAGCACCCATGACAGCCCCGCAGTGACTGCCAACAACTCAGCATCCCAGAGTCACTCTTAACTTTCCCCAAGGTGATGCTACTGCCAGGAAGCACAGCATGTGTCTTCAGAGTCTGCAGACAGGCTACAGTATTTGCCCCAAACGGCACAATGACCTGTGCTACTCTCATGGAGAAGGAAGGTACCATGTAACCATTACTCACTGGCAAAGAGCAAGCACTGAGCCTGCAGCGTGTCAGCTGTTTTCTGTTTCTAGTATTGAGGAACTTGGTATGTTTGCTGTAGTCTTTAAGAGCCTTCAGCAGTAAGCTTCTGCCTACCCATTTCTTTGTTAAATCTTGTTATCAAACATCCATTAACCATTAGGCTCACTGCTCTGTGGAAGCCAGCCCAACATGGGGACCACTGAATACCCATGCAAACCAAAGCCCTTGAATAAATTTACACTACCAGAAGAAATGTCCAATTCATTACTGTTAGGAAGAAAGAGCTATTGAGGTCATCCTTAAAGGGGAAGATTCACAGTATGTGGGGTTAAGGATACTAGCTTTTGTTTTTTCAAAGTAAAAAATGTTTTACTATGCTAACTAAAATCAACCTTTGACACACAGAAACAATGATGATAGAAAATTAAAGATTGACTCTTCTGAGAACAGTAGAACTAATGGAGCTTGCCTTCCTGCAGATGTGCCCAGGGAAGCAGATTCATGAAACAGAAATCCATAGATAGCTATTAATGCACAGAAATTACTTCTGGCACAGGAAGTAATTGAACTGCAAACTCCTGAAGGCTGAGTGAGCATCCAGGAAGATATCAGTGAATACTCTCCCTAATTTAATATGTTTAGACTTCTGCTTTTGGCTATTGCTCTTTTTCATAGAAAAATTAATAGCAGTTTATAATTTTAGACAGAACACAGGAAAAAACCAGCTAATAAACACTCTAACAGAACAGCTGAATTCTCCCTGCTTTTTTCATTTAAGAGGCACTGATATGTCTCTGCCACTGATTTTCAAATAAACTTGGGTTAATCGGCCTGTGGGTTCCAGGTGTACTAAATAGAAAGTGAATCATACATGCTGGGTCATAACTGCTTGGTTTCTTCTGCCTGTCTTTTTGAGAACCAGACACTTTGTTTTGCTTTACACCCATTCTGGAGGTGAAATCCTAGGGGTTTTCCTTTTTCTCTTAATTAGACTAGTAATTCAGACAGGATCTGCCTCAAAACCTAATGCATTAAAGGGCACCCAGTAGAAGCAGTATCCTAAATCCAGTGTTCAAAAGCAGATATCTGCCTGGTCTAAGACCCCAGTCAATACCACCAACTGCTCAAACACAACAAATACTGAAACTCAAGAGCATGGGCCTGATATTTTGGGAACTTAAAAGGTCACATGCAACTCAAAGAAGAATAGAAAGGAGGCGGGTGGGTGGTTAAAACAATCAGAAAGAAACACAACTCAATGGTTCTTTGGTTTCTACTGACAGACAAGCTGTACAACAAAACCCCACAATTTCATTTCTCTTCATTTTCTTCCCCTTCTCTAAAATGATAATAATTTGCAGTTCGCAGCAACTATTTCATCTGTAGCTGACAATGCTTATATAGTTTTAAGCTACAGATAAAAGTTTCTATGGGAATTATTGTAACTGCTATAGCATTTATAAATTGAGACATTTTAGACTTTTAGCCTTCATGAATCACTGAAATTTCATTTGCAGACTGCCACATTTTCTCAAATAGGCTGTTCTGTTCCTTGTCCATACAAGTAGGCTTTGCATGGTGCTACTTAATATTGTCATAGCTGGTGCTTACAACACCAGCATGATATCCACTCAAAGTAGTCTATTTAAATGTAACATCTGTCCCGTTGCCTTTGGGATAAAACATGCCTCAGTATACCCAAATTGGGTGTCCAGCTCCATTTCGCTCTGAAGTTTCAGTTAGGAACGTCATAAACTAATGATTGCAAATGCACACTTTACGTTAGATCATTATATTTCAGTACAAATCAAAGCCTGGTTTTCTGCATACTTCTGCAGGGAATTCACTCCTTGAATTCAAGCTCAATGTTAACTCCACAAAGACGCTGTGGATTTCTGCTGACTCCCTTGTTGAGCTTATTTTTAGGAATGGCAATACCCCTTTTTCCTTCTATTTTACTATTAATTAGAATAGTCATTGCTGATTCGTCCTGCAGGACCATCCAAACACAACATTTTACCAGTTTCCTTATTTGAGTCAAAAAAATACATTAAAAAAATTTAAATCACTCTTACAGACTGACTTCCTTTTAGCTCTTGACATCTCTTGTGGCTGTATTGCCACAAATTACTGTTAATGAGTACCTCATCCATCCTGGAGAAGTCTTACCAAGCTACACAGCTTTGTAGCAACAAACCCAACGTAGTTACAGTCATACTAGCAAAAATCAAACCACAGAAAGCAATTACAGGCAAGAGGTCTCTTTTGTTCATACTGTCTAGCTAAAAAAAAATAAATCCAAAACAAACCCCCAAAAAAGTGAGGTGGCTGTTTCTACCAGGACATCTGCTTAAGCATCCAGAAGCTTTCTACAGGCTCAGCCTACAGAGTTTGGTTCCCTCTTGGCATCTGAGTATAACATCTTCCCTGAAAAATTAGGTTTACTCTCTATTTGCTGCAGAGCTGCTCTATCCTTCAGCCATACTCATAAGTCTCTTTTATCATGTTTGCTGTGTTATGAGTTCTGGGCAACTCCCAGATTTTCCAACTTACACATTTCCTCTCTTCCAATATCCTCATCATATGTGGGCTCCTCCACCACCAGCCTGTGGCTGCAGCAAGACTTCTGATCACCAAGTATGCAAAAGGCAGAACTATTATTTAATCTGACCTCCTTAACACCAACTAAAAAATTCATCTTTCTCCTCTGCACTCACATCTGCATGTAACTAGGATATAGCTTTCAAAAAAGGCATTTAAGATCAGCAATAAAGAATTAATTCATGTGTATATATAAACTGTGGCACTATTTTCCTTGCAATCTCTTTCTTCAGAACACTGTGCTTCTCTTTCCTTTTACAATCTTTACAGAAAAAAAAAAGCTTCATCTAAATGATTAAACAGACTGATTCTAATCTATCTGCCTGCCCTCCCCTAAACAAGGTATAAAGTGAAAAAGGGGAAAGCAAAGCCCCAGAAGACTAGGACTCTACCAAGTATCTCCATAAGAATTCCTGACTTTTTTTCTTCTGGAGGAAACTATCATGGAAAGAATCATACAAACAACCCTTTTACAAACCATGGCTCCTCTCATGTTTCTGAACTGTGGCATTGTGGTCAGTGGTCACAGTAATCTTGAGATATCTTTTAAAGGCAAAAGCAGTTATTTACTAATTGTATTTGAAAGCAGTTCTCGAGGAAGGCAAAAAAGTATGTGAACGGACTGGTGTAAGAAACTTGAGACTAAAGTTTAGTTGACGTTTACATACACATATCCAAAACCATCAACTTCTCCAGGGAGTACGTGCCCTCCTGAAAATGGTTTGCCTGATTTCAGACACTTTTCCTCACCTTCACAATCTATCAAGGAGGGAAAGGAGATGTTAAAAAAGCACCAAGCTGCCATTTAGATTAATGAGAAAACAACTCACATAAACTTTGTGCACTGGAAATTTCTGCACAATGTTAGCATATAAACAGTCATTTATTCCTCACAGAATAGCAGCTGTAAATCACAAGAAAATGGTTAACATTAACCTTGGATCAGATTGCAAGGACAGAGGTCAATTAATTTCCAAATAATTGAAAAATAGATTATTAATCACACTTTCCCAGCTATGAGCTCTGACCCCTTGTCCTTGCCTGGACAGGAAACTTACATGAATTCTGACCAAAACAAAACCAGGCACAAGATATGCTATGAATCCAAAAGAATCCAGCTGTATTTTTTTTTTTAAACTTCGTGCCACTCGAATAACCTGAGACTTGATGAAGGAACTGCTCCCCACCTTCCCCAGCTAACATAATTGGCACTAGTTCCTCAAAAACCAAAGGAAACCTATGAGCAAAAGCACTTTTACTTCACAGCTGGGTCTGTACTACCATTTCTAGAATTCATCTACAATTACTCTTCAACAGAAAAGGAGCAAAAGACATAGTATAGTAATGATGAAACCAATCTCTCAGACACTTGTACTTTTTCTGAAAATTAAGCTCGTATATGAAGGAAGAATCTATGACATGATTCATGGGACAAAGTGTTGCTGAATCCCAGTCACTTCTCAAACCCCAATGACAGAAGTAATTTGACAGCTGGGCTGCAACAGAAATAGGTAGCGCTTGTTGAAAGGAGCTGCCTGTATAATCTACAGAACACAGCAGGTTGCATTGCATCATCCTTGTAAAATTGAGATTTCCCTCCCTAGTAGTTGTGGTGTTTTGTTTTTTTTTTTGGTTTTTTTTTTTTTTTTGTTTTTGTTTTTTTTTTAAGTGCAATTAAAAGTATGATGACCAAGTACCTGTAAGAGTAATCCACATCTTCAAACAACGGACAAGAATTACCATTTCTCTTTTTAGAGGGCACTTGTCAGTCTTTAGCTATCCACTGTAGGTCTCAAACCTTCCTGGTTGGACAGATTATTGAGACACTTATCAGTTAATGCCAGCTTGCTACTCCCTTACTTGGTACTTCCACCAAGCCTGACCAGCTGTAACTGGGAATTTGATAATAAGAAAATCTCTCTCTTTAGGTAGAGGTATAATAAAATAGGCTGCTGTGCTTTCCATTCACGTTTCTCTTTTTAAACACAGGTACTAGACACTACGTTGAACATTAGACCTAGGAATGAGTCAACTAACCAGAAACAACAGTTCACCAGCAGATCTTCTCATCACCTCCCGAGAAGTCTAACAACAGAGTTCTAGCCTATTACCTTACAGAAAATTATATACCTACTGCTTTATAGAATAATGATTTTATCTTAAACAAATTCTGTCAAATGGATGCTATAATAGGATATTATTAGCACAGAATGCACATTCTTGATAAGGTATCCATGGCTCTTTTAATTATAGGTTTGGAGAATGATTAAGTTACAGCAGTTCATCAAAGTAGTAGTACATTTTGATAAGCATGAAATTAGAAAGAATAATTACAGGGGATCAACCCTATTTAATCTGTGACAAGTGAATTTGATTAAATTGGTTCAATACAGATGTCACAGGTCTAAAATACCAAGAGCCAACGCTGTTCCTTAAAGACCCTCATCACCAGCAGGTGATCCCTTATGCTCATCCCTTACTAGTCATCCACTGTTTCATCATATGTGAGCAAGATTATTTTAGGAAATGGTATTTACAGGGTTGTATTTCCTGACAGCTGTCACAATTCTCTGCTGGTTCAATGCCAGTACAAGCCCAGGTATTGATGAGGATCTCTCAGTCACATGGTATCTCATTGCTTTTGTAAACATCTACTAAACTCTTTGTGTACCTCTAGCTGTTGACTCTGGAGATAACAGTATCTAGATCCACCTGTAGGCTTTTAGTTTATCACCTGCCCTTTACCATTAGGTCCTTTTTACTACACCTTAAATCTTTCTAGACAAAAAAAATATTTATTTAATTTAGCTCAGCTTTCATTTTCTGAATTTATGTAAGCAATTGTGTTTAAACAGCATTGTATATCTACAATTGAAAGTGGATGGAATACAATAAATATAGGAAACAACTATAATAGGGAAATATATATATAACAATAAAAAAGTTTATATTAAAAAAAAAAAAAAAAAGAATGGTAGCATGAAAAGGATGTCATGGTGATAGCATAACACAGCAAAAGTCCTGTTCCAAGCCTGGCCATACAGCCAGTCATCTGACTAAAGAGACACTGGCAAGGATAGCAGCTGTGTGCCTGAAACCAATGAAAATGATGTACGAAAAGGAGTGAGTTTGGAGGACAGCTCAGCTGGAGCAGAGCTATATATACTCACCCTACACAATAAAACTGAGACATTTATGCACTAGGAGTGCATCACACTGTGGAGTGCGTGTAGGTGTTCCCAGCCCCAAAAGGTCAGAGAAGGTCACAGCTCTAGAAGATATGCCAATACAGAATATGCCATCTTTGTGTGCAGCCTCACTTTCTGGACACTTCTTGAATCTGGAACCAGCATAATTTTTGCCTGGACACAGACTTTTAAATATTTTTCTCCCGAGCTGAGTCTAGCTACTTTTCCTCATTGTATGGAGAGTACATCACCTGAAATCTGCCTTATCATTGCATCTGTTTCCATCTTCTGCAAGTCTTCTCACTGAGAGCTTCCTCTGATGCAACATCACACTCAGTAATTCTGGTATGTGAAGACCATCACCATATTTATAATAAAAGGCCAGATATTGTCCTCCTTGTATGTTACCTAATGGCTCATGAGGTGGCTTGCTCTCTGTCTTGCTCCTAGCGAACATCTGTTCATGTCATAGATTGTATACAATGTTGGAAAAATAGCCTGGGGTTAGATGGGTCAACAAAACCAAAGTTATGTCTTCCTTGAGCAAATGTTACTGGATGCACAGTTGAGGGATGTGGGGCCACAGTCATGTGGCCTCTGCTGCCCTTGTTCTTATGCACACATATAAGTATGCATAAACACATGAGCATACATTGCTTATTTCCTTAAACATAAAGCATTTGCATGTGCTATCCTCAACTATTTAGGAAATATGGAACTGTTCAGCATCCCATAGGGGAAGAGCCAGCCAGTTCCTCTAGGCAAAAAAACCCAACAAAATCAGCTACAGGAACCACAGACCCACCACCACAGATGTCACACACTTTCTAACATGTTCTCCTCTGTCATTCTGTTTTTGTTGCTGGTCTGCTATCTTCAATTCTTTCCGTACTTTCCTTTTTAACTAGAAAATTACTTCTTCCCTGGAAAGGATCCGAGCCACAGAAATTACTAACCGAGAATTCACTGGTCTAGCTACTACAGCATGGTTTGTTTGACTTTCCCTTTCCTCCTCCCATCCTCACTCTGTGCTGCCCTGCTATCTCCTTAAAGCAGGAGCTCGCTATTGCTCTCCATCCGTGCAAGGCTGGAACAGCGGATTTCCACTCCCGGTTGGTAACTAGGAATTAAGAGATAAACAGGTTGTAAAATTATGTTTGTACATTGCTTAGCAAACTAGGATTTTATTCCATATTGGCCCCTATACACTTAAAATAAACAGTTTAGAATTATCTAGAATGAAAGAGCTGTAAGAAAACAATGAGGAATTGCCAGTAACGTCAAGGCACTTAAAATTCACACACTGCTTTATGTTTTCACAAACACTCTTTATATGTCTTTCTTAATTAGCAAATAATCAGCTGTGTAGCTAGAATACAAGTTTCTTATCTGAAGAGGGCCACTGATGACATTTGCCCGATAAACTATGTGCAATGTTATCATCATGGCTAGGCTTCACAAATGAAGATTTGAGTTTTTAGATGTGCAGTGTACTACAATAACAATTGACTGCACAGAAAAACATCCCATTTTTTTGAGCACACTTACAGTAAGCAAGTGATTGCTGCACAGGAAATTAGAAAAGAGTGTAAGAAAACAGCAATTCCGTGGATTATCTGTTTATGATTAATTCCTCACTGTGAAAGTTATTAAAAATTGGACACAAAGCCATTCAAACTCAATGTGGTTTCTCAGAGCACGAGTGCATGCACAGTCACTCTGTAAAGTGAAACAAAGCTTATTTGTAACTTCCCCATCAAGGGCTTGCTCAAGTCACAATTGAGTACTCACACGGCATATTGTAACAACATCTGGTCTAAATGGATTTTGAGCAGCTGTCCTATTCCCTTGACTACTAGGTAGTATCAAGAATTAGTAAGGTCAAGCTACAGTAAAACCAACCATCAGAATGACATTTCTACCTATTAGTTGTGATCATCTTCTCTCCACTACTAGCATCTTGTCACTGTCATTCATCAGCCCTCTTGCCCTTGCAACCACAGGGCAAGTGCTATGCCAGATGCTCACTGCACAGTGAGCCAAGGCTGAGTGAAGCTCAGCTAAGACCTTCCTTAATGAAACACCAGACTGGTCTTCTCTGATGTATTTATCACTTCTATTTAAATTCCACAGCTAGCACAACATACACTATAAATAATAAAAGTAGTTACCACAGCATCTTGCAAGAGTCCAAATCTATGCCATATGTTCAGCAAACTACAGACGGCCAGCAGAGGATTTACCATCTAGAAAGTCAGGGGATGAGACTGTGACAAAGGTCTTCAGCAAAATTTTGTCTGCCAGGGCCTTGCTGAAACACCTGACAAGATTATCAGTTTGATGGTTTCTGTGGTTTTTTCTCTATTGGGGAAAAAAAAAGGAAGCACTTAGCCAAGTCCTCTTTAAGTTCTTTGAACTGGTGGCCAGCTGCTTTGGTTTCAGTCACCATCATACACTACTTTAACAAAACAAACAAAAAACCCCACAACCTCCCCCCAAATCAAACAACAAATCCCAAACAAACAACCCCCCCAGGTTTTCTTTGTTTGTTTGGCAACATCTATTTGAGGCAGACTGACCAAAGCAAACAGTACATACTCAATTGCCAGTACCTACTGAACTCAAAGGGTTTGGGGAATCATTCAGGACACTTCAATATTGTAGATTTTTCTTTTTTTTCAGAGAAAAATTAAGCAAAGAGAACCCATTTATTCCACTTTGCTCGTATCTGTATCATAAAAATGCAACCACTTGTACGTTAGTAAGATTGCATTTGCTCCTGCTTTACATTTTGCAACCGTCCTGCAAACATCCTCAAGAAATGTATTAAGTGATATCTTGAAAGATTTAAGGATTTCCTTTTTCCCTTTAATTAACAAGTAGAAAACGGGAAAAGTTTGACACCGGTGTAAACACCCATTTAACTTACCACGACAAAACTCTTCCGTTAGAATTTACCACCTGCAAGACGTCACAGACTGCAATTCATTCTTAGTAAGTGCAAGAGCAAACCCAAGCCACCTGTTATTAACCGCAGGTAACTCTCACGTAGTCAGATACTCCGCCACTGCCTGCCTACGGTCGGGACGGCGGCGCTTCAAAACCCGTAGGTTCGGCGGCGGAGAACGAAAGAACCCCTTTGTCAGCGGGGAGAAAAGTCGGCCGCAGCCCGGGGCGAGGAGCCGGGGGAGCCCGGCGTGCCCAAACACCGCAGCCGAGGCGGCCGCCTGCGGAGTGCGAAACGCTGTCTCCACGCCGTGGGCAGCTTCATCGGGGCAGGTTGCCGTGTGAGCAAGAGACCTACAAGGGAAAAGTTTTTGTACTTTTTCTTTTTATAAGTTACTCTCGGGCAGGGGGCGCGGTTGCTGCGGCTTCCGCCGGCCGCCCCTCACTCCGCTCCGCTCCTCCGCGCCCGGGCTCACCTCGACGAGCCGCTGCAGGGCGGGCCCCTGCAGGCAGGTGTGGTTGGCCAGCAGCTCCAAGCGCTCCTGGAGGAGGCGCTGGGCCGCCCGCACCTCGGCCGGCCGCTCCAGCGCCTGCAGCACGGCGGCGCCCATCCCCACATAGCCCAAGTAGGCGGCCAGGAGCACCGGCACCCCCCAGCGCCGCCGCCACCGCTGCCGCCACGCCACCACCAGCATCACTCCACGGCCGCCGCCGCCCCCGGCGCTGAAGAAGCGGCGGGGGCGGGAGCGGGGCCGCCCGCGGGAGGAGGGCTGCGCCGGCCGGCCCCCTGCGCCTCCCCCGGCCTGCCCCTGTCCACAGAGTCGGGTTGTGCCGGGACAGGCAGGTGATTGTGCCGGGAAGGACAAGTGGTTGTGCCGCTCCCGGCTGCAGCAGCCCACTGCGCCGCCCCCGTCCTCCTCTGGCGCCGCTCCACTTCACACCTGTCCGTCCCAGAGCGCTCCGCCAGTGCCTGAGCGAGCGCGGGCACCGAGTCACGTTCGCCCCTCCGAGGGATGCTAGCCAGCCCCTTTCCCAGCAAATCCAAGTATGTCCCTCATCAGCTGGCACTATTAAAGTACTACTACGGCAGTAGGTTGCGTAAATCTGCTCTCCTCCTTCACTCAGCTGCTAATTTAATTTAAAAGGCAGCAAACAGGTATTTGTGATAACAACTCTTAGATATAAACAAGTGAAAAGGTAGCAAGTTTGTCAGAATCTTTTTATAATTTGTAATTTTCCCGTGGAAGTACTTTCTTCATATAGGTAGTTCTCAAGACCGCTTTGATTAATTATATTCTTGTAGAGAACTGTATCTAACGTTCCTTTCTGTTCTCTTACCAGCAGATAAAACAGTCAAGTCACTTTTGGTGTATAAAATCTTTTTAATTTACCTGTTTTGTTGTGTAATATTGAGCTAAAGGGGGATAAACCCGCTAGATTTTTGAACAGGATGCCTTTATGTACTGTCACATGAAAATGCGTTCTCACACTGCCCTCTAATTATTTTTGCCAGGGACGTGTGCATACTGTTACAAATAAGACAACCTTCAAACAGGTAGGTATTGCCCCACTGCAACTGTTGTGGAGATGTGCTAATCTCTGGTTTTCTGGGCTGTACTTTAAACTGACTAGCATAAACACATGATTTTGCTAGCAAGATGCAAAAATTAATATGCAAAGACTAGATCAATTCCAGAGTAAAGATATCATTCTGAGCACAGTCCTAGGGGAAAAAAAAAGTTATGCTGCTTATTGCTCAGTCTTAACTCTGCCTTTTCAGGGTATTCATTACTGAATGATATTTAAAGCAAAAATGGAATTATGTAAAAAAGGAAAGGCTTCTATAAAATTATATATGAGAAAATAAAAGTGCAAAGATACTAAAAAGTATATATTCGTCACCTCTTTCATTGAAGATTGGGAAATAGATACATCTGAGCTACACTTTGACATTTTAACGGCATTTAAACCCAGATATTTTATATAAAGCACACTGAGTATAACCATGCTAAAACATTATGAATAAACATATAATATAGCATTTAATATTTATACTAAAAATATATAAAACAAATTACAGGGGAGACTCAGGAGTTTTAACTACAAGACAGATTGTGAAAACCCACGACATCAAGCATGTGCTTACTAGGAAACTGGGGAGAAAGAGATCAGGATTCACAATAAATCTTCACAGAATTACATAATATTTAAATGGTTTTCTTGAGTACTCTCAGAAGCGTTGCTTGTCTGTCAGTCTTCTATTTACATCTCCACAGAGAAGGGCTCGAATCTTGCTGATGATATTTTGATGTTGTCTGGAAGGTACCAATATATCTCAGGATGAAGAAGGGCTTGTTGCGTAGGCTTAAAGGGTAAGTGTAAGCCTGGAAGGACATTTGCTTCTTGTCCTGCACTGGACTGCAAGTGGTAGCTGCTCATCACAGATGAACGCTGCCTGAGCCATCACTTCTGCCACAGACTGCAGAGCTACATTCAGAGGCTTCAGAAGTGCTGTTTTCCATGTATTGGAGCTAAATATGTGCACTCCCATTATGTGCAGAAATGTACCACTGGTAAAATGGGCTATTAGACCAGAAGAGTCCCTTTTGTGTGCTCCTCTGGCTCCTAGCAAGCCCCTGTGATTGTGCAGTTCTTCCATGTTACTTTTCTTAGCTGGTCAGTTGATAATTGACAACTGCCTTTTTATTAGAGGAAGGCTACCAGAAAGCACTTGGTCCAGCCATGTTCAAGAACTAGGCCAGTGCTCCCAGTATATATCTCGAATTAACTTCAATTACAGATGTGCATGACATTTAGGATCTTTTAGGACCTTGAAAAATTGACAAAGTGAGCAAGAAATTTCTATCACTTAATGCATGAGAGGGCATCAGTATCCTTCTTGTTTCTAGTCCAGTGTGGCCATATCCTTGATTTAAGGTATCTTTCTAAATCTTCTGGCAGACAGCTGGCCAACTGCTGCAGCTACTCTCAGCTTTACTAAACACAGCAGTAGCAAAAAATTCAGAAGATGGTCTCACCATGCTGCTAATTTGCAAAATCATTAGCAGATACAGGAACAACTTTCTGGACTGCAGTAAAAAAATTCCAAACTTCCTGCTGTCAGATGTCAAGTAAGGATAACTTTGAGAAACGCTTTCCCAGTTACTGCTTTCTATCCCTGATAAAACCTCATTATAATTTTTTATGGCATGCAGCATGGTGTAAACACTATATAGGATCACCTTTAGAGCAGTGCATGTGTTGTGGCTGGCTGTGGTTACATAAAGTAAGGAAGGCATGGAAAAATGCAGGGTGAAGAGAACAGGTTAGATATAAAAGTCAGCAGAACTTTAGTTTCATCTTTCACATAAACAGGCCAAAAATGTCTTGTAGAGTTAACACAAGGCAGGTACAGAATACAGTGATGGTGATGATGTTAAAAAGTGCAAGTGCAAACATTATGTCTGAAGAATAGAAAATACTGAGAGAGAAAGTCTCCTGTGAGATTTGCAAAGATACAAAAAACCAGACAGGAGATAATTGGCTGCTCTCAGTAAAAGTCTACCAAGAAAGCTGTTGCATAAATTTATGGGAATAGCTGAGGGCATAGGGAAGATCAGTGAAAAAACAGAGGAGATAAAATCTATGAGGTAGGTAGTGGTAAGACATGAGGTAAATCTTAGATGGGATAAGCATTTGAACACTCATTTGAACACTTGAAGCTAGTCTAATAAACCATACCCAGCATTCTTATACGCCAGCATTTCAAATTTGAACAGCTACACTGCACTATGCAGGTGTCAGCAACTGGCAAACAAAACAAATACCATGTCAGATGTAAGAACAAATGTCTGTTGTGACCCTCCTCAGGAGTAAAAATCTAGCTCAGAAAGTATACATGAAAAGATTAGTGACCTACAGAAGCCTCTACATGTTTTATGGACACATCTCCAAAATGAAATATCAAAGCAGCTGCTGAAAGGCTGATATTTGATGTTCCTGTAGTCTGTCAGACATACGCTAGCTTGGGGCTAGTCTACATATGCAGTCATATTTCACTCACACTTTACATTAAAGTTCCTCTTATAAATGAGTTTAAAAGGATTAATTGATGGTTACTATGAGGTATAAACATACTGAATAAATAGTAGTATGTATATAATTACAAGAATGCCCATGGAATGTGCCAGTGATGGTTATAACCAATGGAATGTGGTACCCAATGAATGGATAATTGTTTTATCAAGTTTCTGTAGTTCACTTTAATACAGAGTATGACTACACTTTTCATCTCAGTGACTATCCTCTTATAAGGTGCTTATATGTCCTTCTTTGGTTTTTAAGCTTCTTTGGAGATGGCTTCTGCTACTTTTGACTTCAAATAACTGTGATAAAATCAAACTCCCTATTTCTCACGGGTGACACCATACTCGAGTGAGGATCAGATCTAATGCAAGAGCCTATCATCAGCCTTATTTAGAGATAAACATACAGCACCAAATCTGTACGGTGCTTGATAGTTCTTCAGTGAACTGGCCCAAATAAAATGCCAGACTCTAGTATTATTTGTGACCTGGCTAGAAATAAGGAAATCTGCTTGCATTTAAATTTAGTTTAAAGTGCTGTTAAAGTGGCTGCAAAATGAACTGTGATGAGGACCTGCTTTGAGCTGCCAGTTCACTTTGAGATGAATTGTAACAGTCCAGGCAGTGCTGGATAGACACATAATTTCTGCACAATTAAAAGAGAAGCATTTTAGCCCGGAAAATAAATGTTTTCATTTTATGTGAAAGCTGCTCATTTCAGACAATATCAACTGAATCTTAACTGGATGGCTGTCATTAAGCAGGTTTTCATTAGTGTTGATATTCCTCTATGCTTTTCCTTGTTTTCTGACTGGAAATGAAGAAAGATTTCTGTACCTGACTTTTTCCACTTGAGATTCTTGGTGACGTGACTTCTTATTGAAGCTGGGAGGCAGTCACTCTGGATTTTTTTGAAAATGAGTGACCATAAGAACCACTAGAGGAAGACAAAGGATAATAATTGATTACTTCAGGGGAAATTGCCTTTTTTGAGTGAGAATTGTTAAATGAATCCTGGGACAGTTGTATAGCTACTCCTTTGGAGGTTTTGTGTAAGCTGATGCCTACACAGGGTGTGGAAATTTCCATGTTTCTGGAACATTTCCTCCTTAGGAAACAGTCCAAAACCTGTGGTTTAGTCCTTTATCCACAGGGCTTGCTTAGTGTGAGATACAGATGAAAGATGCAGTTTCAGACTGCTCTCTTTGTACCTTGCTCAGCTAGGGATATGGATTCTACGCTGCTCAGGTTCATCTTCCAATTTGGTGGTGCCTCCTTCTGCCAAGCTTGAGTCAGACTTATGCCCCTTTAGTTGAAGGAATTTTTCCATCAAGTCAGCTCCCACGTTGAAGACCAGAGCCAGCCAGGCCAAGCCAAAGACAATCCAAATTGCAGTCAGGCTCCTGTACACAGGGATATAGTGCTTGTTGGGGTTTGTGCCTGAAAAATCCAGGGAAATTTGCACATTAATCTTGACAGCTTTGTTCTGCTGAACATACGTACTGATACACCCTCTCTACCCCCTGCAAAAATGTTGGTTTAGTGAGCTTGTGTGATCTATTAGCAGATAGATCTCTCTTTTTCCTTTTTTTTTATGCCAGCTCTCAGGTTAAACTTAGTGCAGTTGGCATCAAATCCCTGAAGCTGAGGCTATACAATAAAAATAGCCATATTGAATGTTGATCAGGGATGCACAAAATCAACAGCTCCTAGCCAACAACAAAGGAAAAAAAAACATCTTGGAAATTCAGTGTTGAATCCATATTAGCCATATTTTAGTCAAGAGAAGCACTGAGAATCTCAGATGACTTAGAAAGATACAGTTTATTGATATAGTGATTCCTATTCGTAGGGTGATATAACTCAGTATGCAGGATTCACAATCACCTGGATACTATGGGAAATGCAGCCATTTTAAGTAAGTGGTTATGAGAATCTTAGTCCCTGGTTTGATATTTCCACAGCATGGACAATCGGTGCAGCTGATACAGGCACAGCACAGCACTGCAGCTATCCATTTAGTCTCTCTTGTCCACATCATCATGAAATTCCACAATGCCAGATACGGCATGGGATGCTTTTTTATCTTCTTTTGGGACCTCTAGGAGAGGTAGTACTTGCAAGACCTACTACTTGCAAAGTAAGAGATCCTAGTGGTTTAAAGAAATACACACATTAGACATAATCTGTTAAGATTATGCATTTGTTCAAATAAGCGTGTGGAAATGTAGCCCCTCACTTTACCGTGATGTCTTTACCGTGATGTTCTCAGCCTAGACTATGTAATCTCACTGGGTTTGTTTTCTTTCAGAGGCATCCTGTGGTTGTCAGTAATGTTGTTCCCATTGTAAGTATTGATCATTTAATATTTGACATTAATTGTTATTGGGAATGGTAGGCTCTTGCTGAAGCAAATCACTGTTAGGAGAGGGTGGTTTTAAGGCTTAATACCGCTTTAAGACAAAGAAATTTCATTTATATTCCACCTGTCACTCCTGGATCCCATTTGTGGCAGCCTGGGCAGAGACATTGTTGAATGGGTGTTCAGTGGCATATGTGAAATTAGTTGGGTGATTCGCAGCTTAGCTGCCAAGAGAAAAATGCTCATGTCCTATAATATATTAGCTCATTATTACTAGTCTGGCTGAGCTCACTCTTGTACCAGATTTATAGTGGAATGGATATCTATGCTCCCTGTATTTAGTTTTATACTAGAGTAACATATTTCAACAAAGCTTAATCCAGTTCACCTTCTTTTTTACCTACTACATAGTCTCCAAATCCAATGGTGCTCAGGGTGATGAAAGTGAAGTAAAAGCCTTCTCCATAGCTCCAGCCTTCTACATAACTGAAGACTAATGGCGGGAACACTAGAAAAAGCAAAGTCCCAGTGGACAAGAAGATGGCCACTGCCAGTGTTTGAACCACCTGAAAGATAAACCAAAGATGGCAGCTAAGCAGCATGGAGCAGTTGTCTTGTTGAAATTGCTGGGTCTGTTTTTTCTTGAATGACAAACCCAATCCAGCTGGGAGCAGTGGTAAAAAAAGGAAGGATAAGCCAATGCTTCCATGCACTGCAGGCTGAGCTCACTGTTTACTCTGCACATAGATATTGTACTTAATCATGAAACAAAAAACCCCTTAAAATTAGGAAAAAGGGAGGATTTTTTTAAAGCTTTTTGCAATGAGTTTTTAAGAATGCTCCAGTCATATTTTCAGACTTACAACAGCCATAGGAATGAAATACTCACTTTTCAATTTCAATTCAAGAGGAGGTACTCTTGTAATCAATCAGTTTCTGTCTTTGAGGAAAATCACCAAGTATTGCATAAGTCATTATACAAAGATTGGCAAGAAAAAATTATGGTTCTTTTCACCATGATTGCTTCCAAAGATTTATAAAGCGGCTTATAAGAGCTCAGCCAAAAATATGTTTGAATGAAACCTAAGTGAAGTCAGTTTACCTTCTTTCATTTTTAACTTGGAAGCACTCAGAGGAAAACTGTTCTGTTAGCACAGGGAAGATCTGTGCCTCTCAGTACAAATGTCTGCCTTCTGGGAGATAAGTTACTGCATATGTGACTGCAAAGACCGGTCAGGGGATGGGTCATGACAGCAGATTTTAGCAGTTTAGGACTGAGGATGAGGAATTCGTGGATTTCCAGGGAACACATTCTGTTGAACTATTGACTAGTGGTGTGCTGATGCAAACTCATTGCAACTATTTAAAAATGCCCTCAAGGGCATTCAAAGCAGAATATGATTTTCTATTCATGTGCCTATTGTGACTGGATGAAAAGCCAAACCACTGTTTATAAAGTAGAAGGTCCAGGTATCATGTTTCCTTTTCTCTTTCAGTATTACCTCACATATAAAATAGTGCTCTGAGCTTGAGAAACTTGCTATGAGCCAACTGGGTGACTCGGAGAAATCAATTCTATATTATGTGCCATATCTCTCTAGCTGCTATAGTAATACTTACCTCATTTGCAGAGCACCTTGAGAATTACCAATCAACATGGTAATAGTTGATATCTGTTCCCATTTAGTTCATTCTAGTAGTGTAATAGCATTTAATTAGATAATGAATTTTGCATAAAAATTTATACTGAAATGCACAATTTTAATTTTTAGCCTGGCTTTTAAGAAATTTCTGGTAAAAACCTCTAATGTGGGACAGTAAGTCAGGAATAAGGAAGAACTGATTGTAATTAATTTCCCAAAGCATGACAAAATTGTGTTTAAAAGGAGGTAAACCAAATTCCTGGAAGAGGCTTTTCAGGGTAAACAAGCTGATACAGCTCCAAAGCTTTGTCTGATCATAGGAGTTATGCCAGAAATGAGGTGTTAATTCAGGAGTGAAAAAAAAATAAAAATCACATCCCTGAGGTGCTGTTAGAAATCTCAGGAAAGATGTAGCCATACTAACATGAAAATCCTTCCGGTGGTAGAGCTGCATGTGTTTGGGGAACAGGTATATGTTATGCAGCTAAAGAAATTTTGCTTATAGAATCCAAGTCTGCATTTGACAGTACCTTTATAGCCTTCCTACTGTAGATAAAGAATGTAGTGACTCAAGAGATTTTACAAATGAAAAAACTTGTGTCAGAACTGTGAAATGTTTTGACATATCTAACATATCTAATCTCCCTTTTGTCTTACTGAAGCAGTCAATTCACTGGACCTTTTCTCAGAAACATGCACTAACTGTGTTATAAATTACCTTCATGTATTTTCTATTATCAGTGCTTCTCTTATTATAAAACATTTGGACTAGTTCAATGACTAACCAATAAGCCGTAAGTAAGGAGAAGCAGTATTTGCATTTTAAGAAAACAGAAGCAGTGCTAAATTACTGGCACAATCAGGGAAGCTAATTCAAGACAGATTAGCATACCAATAAAAATAATTTGTCTTTGCACAGTGTAGAGCTAGACTCTGGATAGATGCTACCATAGGCTAGAGAATAGAAGCTTGATTTGGCTATGTGTGTATATGCACACATTCTTCTAAGGTCACCAGATTAATGGTTTTGCTGAGTCAGGTTTTAAAAAAGGCAAATCTAGAGTCCCTTAGGTAAAAGCCTATTTCTTTAAAGCTCTTGTAGATAAATCAAGTGTATGGAGTTTCTGCTGTCATTCACACAAGGAAACCCAATCTAGCAGCAGCACATATCTGAAAAGAGAACTTTAACTAGTTTTAAAATAGAAGAAACAAATGATAAATTGACACTGTACCTGGGCACGGCCTGGCTTTTGCACCCATCTTTCCAGGGTAAGCAGATGAGCATTGAGACCTTTCCCCAGCTGATTAAGGAAGGCCAGGTTGAGGGGCACTCCAAATAAGGCATAAAACACACAGAAGATCTGCCCTGCCACTGTGCTGGGGGACAGGTTACCATAACCTGGAAAAAAAGAAGAAAACAGCTACACAAAAAGGCTTTGCAGTAAAGCTGCAGGCATCATGGAGAGTTCCTAAGCTTGGAAGCTCAACAACATTAAGCTTCATGAACCTGTGAATATATGATTTTCTGTAATTAAATCTGTCTACAAATTGCCATAGTTTATGACGAAGGCCTGTGTGTTCACTACTACTAGCTGAAAATTGAACATGAAAAATACTACTCTTATAGGGAATATTGTAACTTGCTATAGGTTTCTGATTTTGTGGTGAGTGCAACTCAGAGCTTCAAAGCAACCTCAAGATGTGCTGTATGTGCTGTATGTGCTGTCCATGTACAAGATAATACTGCATGTACCAAGTAGGCACTCAGCTTCCTTGGCAGGTGTAAAATACTGGGTATGCAAGAATAACAGGCATAACTGGAAACCAACAGAAAACTGTAACTCACAGTAGTTGATTGTCTTGCAGGTGTATTCTATCCACCAATTACACATTTCTGGGGGCTTTAAAGGATAGTTGGAGGAAACCCAGGTTTATAGGGAAAGAGAGTACCTCACCTATAGTGGTGACAACAGTTCCTGCAAAAAAGAAGGAGTTGCTGAAGTCCCAGTTGCTGGGATTTGTAGAGTTTCCTTCTGGGTTGACCCCTTTTTCCCATGCTTCCATGAGGACCTGAGGTGGAAGAGGTCAAAGGAGCAAAGATGAGGAATAATGTCAGAAATAGAGAGAAGTAAATACTGCTTTCCATCTTGAGCAAGCAGAGTGATAAACAGTGTAGATAACAGGGTAAAGTTGGACTAAAATGGACTACTGCTGACATGGCAAAACTTGGAAATAGAGCTGGCTAGGAACTTGAACTCTTGCCCCTGGAGAACTGGTCACTGAAGTAGGATCAGTTCCATAGCTAGATGAAATCTGAGGGGAAAGGAGTGGAGGGATTCCCCAAAGTGATCCAACTGGGAAAAAAAAGTAAAGCTGTGCCATAAAAAATAAAGATAATTCCTCTTCTTCCATAGTCTAGTCATCTCATTCCATTTTTTTAATGTAGGCAAGTGTAAATGTGTCTGTGGGGAAGGGCATGAGGAACATGCTCATTTCTATTTCCTCCATGTAAGTACTAGTGAGGATGATTTTCTATTTTTGGCTTTGACTTCCCAATAATTTTCAATGAATATTAGGCTTCTCCTAGTCTGAAAGATTAACTAATAAAATATTCTCTGCTATTTCAGATAGCTCTCACCAGATGACTAAAACTACTGTGTGCTAAAAAAATACTGCTCCTGCATCAAATATCCTGTCAACTGCCTTAGTGAAGAATGTGTTCCTTTGCTGTCTCCAAGGGTTTCTCTGAAGGAGACTGGTTTCCCTCTGCTCAGTGGGTTTCCCTCTGCTCAGTGCCTGGTTTTTAAGAATCCCCTTGTTTGTCACATACCAGGTCACAGCTTTGTAATTTTGCAAAATGCCTAAGGAATTGCTCATTCATCTCTTTTGAAGACTTTCTATGATGCAAGGCATGAGCAGGATTTAATAGAAACACCAGCTTTAGCTGGTTTCAGGAGTATGAGACCAAAGAAGACCCTCTTTCTTGATTGAAATGTTGACTACTGCCAGAAGGATTGCTTTTCTAATGAACATACCCACTATAAGGTATCCAATTTTGTACAGGTTTTGCAGTTTTAAATGATCTGTACTGGTGGACTTGAGTACCGTAAGTTTAGTGGCTAATCTTATTTCTGCAGTAAAAAATCCTACAGCATTGGTCAAGTTTATCAGAGGGCTGCTGGGCATCATCACATGTGAGCTCATGACTGAAGTGTCAGCAGAGCTTCTTTTCAATAAGACAAACAACTTTATCCATTAAAAACCTGTTCTTAGAATGGGAATTCAACATGTCAAATTTTCTAGAGCTGACTATTTCATTTTCTGCTTAGAAGGAACACAGAGAAGCTACTAAGGTGTGAATACTTTGAAATGTCTAAAATAATCACAGGTTTAATTTATTTCTGTAAGAAACACTTGACAGTTCTATGCATTTCAATGCACAAGAGTTCACAGGAGTTACATTCACATCATGAGAGTCAACATGGAAAAGTAAGGCAATTTTGAATGTTGAACCCTTAAGACACAATCTGACAAGGTCACATTTCTCGGTATGATTGTTGCTTTTAAGTACAACCCCATGAAATAAATGCCATCCTGGTGCCCAGGAGAATTGTTCCTAAAAAAACAGGTTCCTGTGGGACAGTTAAAATGGCTCCTAGCTCCTTTCATCTACAGCTCAGGTAAGGGTTATGGCTGGGGTGTGATCAGAGCAGCTGTTGAATGGTTGGTGAGCATTAGCTGTTGCCTTTGGGAACAGAAGTAGCCAGTAAGTAAAAGCAATGTGCTGTAATTTACAGCAGGAGTATGAAACCTATATAAAGCTACAGTAGTATGTGGAGAGAATGAAAACTTCCTGCTGTTTCTCCTCCTGTCCCCCTGCTGATGCACATTGCAGCCACTTGTGGTCATAGACAAGGATTTGGTCCTTTCACTCTATGTTTAGATCAGTTCGTTTGAGGCTGAAAAAGTATGGACATAATCAAAATCAGGACTCATAAAGGGTACTTCCTTACTCAATGCATCTCAGTTATGTTGTCAGAATGCATAATTTCCTGAGTGATGTTTACCAGAGATGCATTAGATCACAGAATTTGGATTTGCACTTTCCCAAAGCTTCAGGCTGCTCATTTTAGGAGCTGCAGCTCAGGGCCACCTCTCAGCTAGGCAGTTTTAGCCATGCAGAGCCAATGCCGTTTATTGACATGGAATTGCAAGAATTTGTTTCCTGCACAATCAAGCCAAAAGTTAATGAATTATAAGTGGTAACTCTATTATTGGTGATCATAGATATGCAGAAAGAACCCGGGGTTGACTCTCACATTTCAGGATTTATGTTTAAAGAATAGGCATTGAGACAAGACATGTTATACTTGTTAGCTGAGCACACTGAGTCTGGGGGCTGTGTCTCACTGCAGTCTGACTGTGAGACACAGTCTGTGACTTTTCAGACTGGAACTTCTGGCCTTCTTAACCATATAGTTAAAACATGCAGAGACACAACTGCTTCTCTGCATTAAAGTTAGAGATTTAATATGGGAAGAGTAGTATTTCCCAATATTAGTAAGAGTTAGACAAATTTCTTAACAAGTCTTATAAATAACAGGTGAGTCAGAGAGGACCTGCACTTTTGTGAACCTTGAGGACTACCAAGTCTAAGTACTTTGAAGCTTGGTGCATTGTAGGTGATTTGGTGCCCTCAGCTGGCTTTATCTGGAACAGCTTACAAGTGAAATTTTATTTAATTCTGCAGAGACATAACAAAATGTGATTCTCTGAGTGGCACGGCAGCGCTAAGAAAGCTCCACTGGAGACAGAGTGAGAAGAATATGGACACTTGTGAACCTTCCCTAAGGTTTCTAGGGTAGCAGAGATTTAACTAAACCTTTCAATCCTATAAGGTATCCCAGTTAGATTTAGAATGAGAATCAGAATTTTTGCCTCTACAATCACTATCAGAGATAAGGAAAGGACAGGTAATGTCACCAAATGCTATAGCTGAAAAAAATAGACATGTTTCTAGGCATGTAAGTTCTTTAAAACTAGTAATTTTCTGGCCAATGTCCAGTGTTCCACAAGAAATATATCAGTATTAGTATTAGTATCAGTATTAGTAATCAGAACATTGGCTTTGTAGACAGAGGTTCAGGCACCTTTGCTACCCTTTCTAATCGAAATTCACTGTTTGCTTAAATCCATTTACAAAATCTAGGCTTTTTGTTTATCAAAACCTTAGTGGAAGTCCTCCAACTTCGGCAGTGCAAACTCGCAGCATGTTTAGAGTTTTTATAAGGTTTAGTGACATAGTAGAAAGAGTTCAAATTATTTAGGCACCCAGCTCTGCATCTGGGTAGATTTTGAGCACAAAGAAAGTGGTAGTTTAAGTATTTCTGTCCAGTTCTTGCAATACTAGTATGAGAATATAATACCAAGAAAGGTATCTCCAGCCAGTTTTGAGGAATAGATTAAAATGTAATTGAAGATGTCATTAACTGACAACCCATATTGAATAAGAGCTCTTTATCTCTTCTTACAAGAGAGATAACATAGTTAGCGAGGGTTGGTTTTATCTTTTCTTTAGAGGCCTGCGAGTGCAGGACCACCTTCAAAAACGGTAGACAATTCCTAGTACAAAAGGGCAGAAATGCACAGGTTTGGACTGGAGAACCTTGGAAGGGCAACCTGCTTATTTAGGTTTGATTCTTGATTTTGTCCCAAAGCATAATTCCCTGTAATAATTAATGAAAGAGCCAAGAACCATGAAGTTGAAATTACTGCAATGTAGCACAAAAATGCATCAGGCAGATTTACATGTTTTAGGAGTTCGTGACTGGGAGAAGAAAGTAGTTCAATAGATCAAGATAAAGGGGTATATGAATGGGCTTGAGAAACCTCTGCCTTTAATTTAAACAGTTAGACCTTTAATATCATGGACACCTGATAAGTTTATAACACGCTTGGCCACAATAGTATAATTTTTTCTAACAAAAATAATTCTTGAGTCAAAATAATGGGAACCTGTTCCTCTTACCTGTACAAACTTCTCCAGGGCTTGTCTGTCCAAGCATGTGTAGTTCTGCAGGAAGTTAAGCTTCTCCAGCTGGAACTGGTCCCGAAAGTGGGTCTCTGCCTGCTTCTCAAGCAGCTGGAACACCATAGCACCCAAGAGGAGGTAAAAGAGATACCCCAGTACCAGCAGCGGAGTCCAGCTCATCCGCCAGCTGTGTATGGTGAGGAGAGGCATGCTGCTGCTCTGCTGTTGCCAGTCCCTGCTCAGTACTTAACAGGTTACTGTCCCAAGATGTGTGCTACCCAGAACACCCAGAAATTACACACCCATGTTCCCAGCTACTGACCTGGAGAGTTTTTTAATAGAACATACAGGTATCAGGGCTATACGAAATGAGACTAACAGAGAAATTTTATCCCTCCACATCTGTTCTCTATCCAGATCAAAAGGTGAGCACTTATGGCTTAATAAGAATGTGAATGATAGTGTTTTTCTCCTATTAAAACAACTTTTATCCAAAAATCTTAATCAAATGAATGAAGCCCTCTGAGGATGGTATTGGTTTCCAGGCTGGGAAGCTGAATCAAAACTCTGGTTATATGACTTACCCTGGGTCATAGGAATATGGAGTCACGGATAGACTCTTAAAGTCTTGACAAGTAAAGCCTTACACTAAACACTAGACTTCTGTACAAGAAAACTCTATAAACTCTAATTACAGCAGACTCTCCAGAACAAAGAAGACTATGGAGCTGAATAAATGGAAAAGTCAATAGCTGCCGTCTGTACCATACAAACATCGCCGGCACCAGTAAAAGCAGCATGATGGAGCTTATAAACATCCTGAATTCAGCCTGGTCACACGACAGAACCTTTCTTTCTCTTCTAACCCTAATAAAATCAATCTCACTGCCTGGTGTGCTGCTCCTGAATTATTTGTCAGATGACTTCACCCTTTAGTCCATAGAGTTAGAGAATGCACCACTCATGCCTATTGCTTTCTCTCTCCATATTGCCTTTTTAATCCAAGTGCATAAGGGGGAAGGAGGGCTTAAGGTTAATCATTGGCCAAAAAAGCATCAGAGGTTCACTCATGGGAGCCTTAATGATTATTATACACTGGAAATGAGCTGGGCTTGCATATTTTTCTGTAGGAAGAGCTTTATGGCAAGTGTCATCTATGCCACACTGCTTCCAAAAGAAAACACACACACAGAAAGAAGGCCAGGTGGCTAGGGATGGAATTATGTTATTAAACTCCCTTCCTGTTAAAATGTTCTGGATACAGATATCCCTCCTTTGCTTAGCATTCAGATTGTTTTCACCTACCTTCGAAAAAGAGTTAGTGCTCACAGGAAAAGACCGAAAAAAATTATTTCATTCATATCCTATTTGGGAAAATCCCTGTACTTGCTATTTGTACTGTGCTTGTAGCCTAGAGCCAGGCATCATCCAGAAGAGGATGACTGACTGGCAGCAGAAGGCTACTTAGCACTGTGAAAAGTGAAAACTATCGTGGACAACTCCAAGGAGACCATCTTGGACCTTTGTCACCACTCTGTCAGCGTGACTGAGGGACAGAAAGACTTCAGTAGAGAAGTGCAATGTGCAAGGACTCTGAGCCTTGGTGCTCTGGCATTTCTTTTCAGCTGAAAAAGTGAAACATTTGGGAGATAGAAGTTACAGTGGCATTGAAATTACTGAGCATGGCATTGAAATTACTGAGCACTTCAACATTATGAAGCAATCTGATCTGAAGCAACTGAGATGCCCAACTGACAGAAGGCCTTCTCTTGGTCTGTGCTAAGGGTGACAATTACTTAGTATCTAACAAGAACATCTCTGTTGTGTCTGATTTCCATAACTAAAAGGTACAGCTTGTTGTTCCATACCTTATCCCACGGTAAAGGTTGACAAGCCTGGGATGTTGCACAACTGCTTGTTATACTAACAGGGCTGTCTCTGGTGTCAGATCCAGGTGTTGGTCATGTTGTTTATAGGACCTATGTCTACCAGGCCAAGAGAATGACAGTCTACTGGTTTTCTGGAATGGGTGCAAACTCATCTGCATAGCTGGGCTGAGACAAATTTTCTCAGCTGAAGTATGTTTCACAATTAAGGGTATGAAACTAATAAGATATAATTGAAAAAATAGAGTACTGAATCTCTTTTATGTCCCCTCCATTCTGTTCAGTTCAGTTCAACAAAGCATTCCAGCTGCCAAACTTGGCAGTCTAAATTATGCCTTAAGAAAAAATGTCCACTCAGGCTTACTTTTGGGATCTTAATTTTCTGAGGGTGTTGCGAATTGGGTCACTAAAATTATAAAGATGTTTTTACTTCTATACTGTAGTTACTCCTACTGGTTTGTTTTTTTCCCTCCTTTAGTATAAGGTTGCAATATAGAAATCAAACAAAGCCAGACTGTGTGCAGCAGCCCAGAAGTTATGTCTTGCCACAGGAAAAAAAGAAACTCAAATATATACATTTGGAAGTAAACTGAAGACTTAAGATTTTTGTGTGAGTTTTGAATATGGAAGAGAGAGTTCAGCATGGCTTACCACATCAGAAATTAAATTTGATTTCGAGGTAAAAAGGCATAATACAGAAAGTGCTGAAATAACAATACTAGCAGATCCCTTTTGATGACAGGATGACAAAGCACATTGTCTAATCTAACTTCTCTGTTCCTCTTCTAATGCTCTTCTGATTAAAAAATAAATAAAACCTGAGTTCACAAACAGAAATAAAAAGTCCTGAATGCAAGAACTTCTTAAGAGTAGCTGAACTTGGAAGTTGACTGTTCCTCAGAAGTCCTGCTTTTCCTGCCAATGTTGAACATAGGAGTGCATCTGGTCTCAAAGCTCAGGAATGATTTCTCACGACATATATTTTGAACCCAGGGCTGAACACAACCTCCTTGATTATTCCTTCACGTATCATATTTTTCTTCCTCAGTGTGACTGACCCAACAGGATCCAGCTTTTCTCACAAAAAATCTGAGCCATTCTGGAAAGGACATCCTGGTTTACAATCAACATAATAGTAATTTTTTCATTTATTACTTCCATGTATTACTTGTAATATTTTCATGTATTACTTGGAGCATTCAGAGTTCTCCAATTGCTTCACCTATTGTTGCTACAGTCCCTAACAGACTTAAACATGGACAGATACAAAATAAAGGATGGGCCAAAAATAACTGACATGGTTTGCTCACTTTCTGCACTGGCTTTCAAAAGCCTGAAAAAATACCATTGTGATCAGTAGGAGTATAATTTACATTGACATAAATAAGCTGTTCCTAAAATAAGTAATAAAATGGTTGAAAGGTACCTTGGCTGATCCTGTCATTCACAAATTTCTGATGAAGAATGATTTTTCTGGACTATTTTTTCTGGTAGAAATCTCTCTGTACCAAACTAGTTGACAAAGTGGATGTTAAGATCCAGGGATCCATTCTTCCACTTGCTATGCATTTCAGCTTGAACAGTTTGTACAAGGAAAGACTTAATTGTTTTTAATTTGCTTTGCTCCTTGAATGACTTTTAGACTCTGCACTTTAGAGAAGAATTAAGGAAATTATTTTAGCACTATGTTAAGTATAAATAACAGAACCATTGCATTTCTTCAGGCATGACACTGCCATCTGGCAATTTTCTACTTCTGATCTTTTTCTTACTCCAAATTTAAACCAATCATGATTGATGTGATTTATGTTCACATAGGTGAAAACATGCAGCATTTTCAGATAAAAAGTATAAAGAATTCTAAGATTTCAACAGTATTTTTCTCAGACAGATCCCATGGGAAGAAGAAATAATTTCCTTGAATTCTGTTGTTATTGTATTGGAAGTAGATCTTGTTTTGTGTTCTTCATCTATATAAATACATTCACTGTTGGCCCACAACAGTGGGCACTGTTGGCAGCACTGCAGCTGCCCTAAAAAATGAACAGAGAATAATCTTCAATCAATCTCAGGTGCAGCCCCTGAGATTTTACTCAAGGAAAAGAGAAAGAAATCTTTACTTTTATTGTGGTGGTGTCAAGTCCAGGCATGGATAGTAAGCACTTAAAAATATCCAGTTTACATTGCTTGTCTTATAGGTGAGATTTCAAACCAAATATTGCAGGAAGTGAAACAGAAAAAAAAAATATTAGAAAAAGATCATTTAACATTGACTTTAGCAACAATAAAAATGATTCATCTGAAATAATCTAAAAACAGAAGTTTGAGTGTTGTGGTTATTAAAAATGGACTTTGAAAAGACAAATAAATTCTATATGGAGCTACCAAATATGCTATATGTAACAGGACATTCCAAGATGTTCATCTTCTTGGCATTCGTATTCACCACCTGCATATTTGGTAGAGGCAATATTTACAAGATCTTAACATTTTATTACGTTGAAGTGTTCTCTGTTTATACTATTGACATAAAATACTTGCATCCTGTGATTGATTAAACCAGGTAAGTGTATATTACACTATATGCTTACACTGTTACACATGTGAACCTCATTATTCCATTTCAAAGCCTCTTTCTTAAAAAGTGCAGGAGTGACAGAGGGAGATTGAATTAGGCATGTCCATCTTCCAAGCAAGAGAAACTCAACTTAAGGTTATGTAATTTTCTTTTTGAAGCTCTCTGTAAAGCTGCAGTGGCCAGGAAGTGGTAAAATGCCCAAGCCAAGAGCTTGTTAGCTTAAGGGTTTCACTAATGCCATTCCAGACAGTGTATAGAGCCCTGGCAGACTCAGCATAAATGAGAACAGAGCCTTTGACCTTTATTGTAAGTCTGGGTCACACCCTGACCCTTCCAGAAGCTACACTGCTGTAGGAGACCAGAGGATGTGTATCTTTTTCTGAAATAAACCATGAGAAGATTGGAAATATGTTGAAATACAAGATGATCCACAATGTCTGGTATCAATTAATCCCAGAAATATCTATATGATATCTAGTACTCTACAGCTACTTCCTCCAGAAATCTCCACCAAAAAAAAAAAAAAAAGATTTATTCCGATTGCAGATAATAAAAAAAATGGTATTTACCATATGAACATTGAACCAAATGCAAGTAGATATCACGGTGAATTGACAGGAATGAGATATGTATGAGAATCTCCATGCTTAGCAATACTGTTTTACATGTGGCTTAGGGAGGAGTCAATACCAGTATAAATGTGGGCTTCTGATTGTTTCTTCAATGTGGTAAATACTTGGGTTATTTCAAATTAATCTTGCAATTATATGAAGAGAGATTATTAGAACAAGAAACTTTGTTCACTTGTGGCCAATTAAATTTTTTGAAGCAATAAATGCTTTCGTGAAGCCAAGTAGACTTAGGGAAGTGCCCCAGTAGCCTTCTCACACCTGTGAGAGAGACATTAAGAAGCTGGAACCAGGCTTTTGACAGTGTGGCTTGTGAGAGGAAGAGAGATAATGGGCAAAAAAGAAAAGTTCAGGCTGGACATAAGAGAAAATGTTTTCATGATGAGGACAGTCAAACATTGAAATGGACTGCTTAGAAAGGTTATGCAGTCTCCATCCTTGGAGGATTTCAAGACCACATTGAACAAAGCCCTCAGCATCTTGATTTGATCTCATAGCTGATGCTGTTTTGAGGAAGAGGTGAGATTAAAGACCTGCTGAGGTCCTTTCCAACCTGACATTTCCTATAAACCCAAGAGGCAACTTTTGAAAAGTGGAGGCAGTTTCTTTGAAAAGAGAATGCTTTATGTCTGAAGACTGTTGTTTACCGAATGAGCAATCTTTTCTTTCCATATGATATTATGAAATTTTTCAAAGAAGAAAGCTTTGTATTTGTATATATGGTTTTATATATTTATATGGTTTTCTATTACTGGCTGCACTTTTGTCCAAGTTCTTAAGTGTTTGGTATAATCTTACTCTGAGACTATTTTGCCAATCAGGGACTACTTTGTTGACAATGATTGAATTTCACACCAAATTTACAACAGTTTAAAAACAGGCTAGAGAATTTTGAAACAGAAGAGCAAGGAATTTTTTCTCTCTGTGAGATGTGAGGCAAACTGAGAACAGAACACCGAATCAAGTAATAGCAGCATCACAGAGATACCAGGGTTGCACTGGTATCCTCTTAAGCAGTTACTTAAAGCTATCGGAAATGTTTCAATGTCAAAAGGAAGGAGTTTTTGTACCAGTGATTTTCTTTTGGCCATCTTCATATAAATTCACCACAATGGGAATTCTACTGGAAACCAAAAAAGACAGCTGCTTCACCCAGCAACAGTTTGGAACCTCTGGCTCTTCTCCAGCTAGCAGGGTCAGTGGCCCTGCTCTCATCAGAAGCTGCATAAACAATAACTCAGTGTGTATTTAATGCAGTATTTATATATAACAGAGTGAGAAGAAGAAAGACAGATAAAAATTCTGGAAGAGGGACATTTTAATATAATCTCCAACAAAGCAGCCATTTTTCCACCTCTGACCAAATCCTGGAACTCCCTCTTTCCAAAGCAAGAGTAGATCTGACTTTTATCTCACCTTGTACATACTAAATCCTGCATAAAGATTACCAATTTATGTGGTAGCTGTGCTGACTTTTACAGAAAATTAAAAGGCAAAAAAAGGTATAACTTTAATTTTTTTTAAATTGATTGCATATTAGTTGTTAATTAGATAAATGTATATCTTCTGTAGGTTTGAACATAGCAATTCACCATGTACCTCTGTATAATTAGGAATTTGACACAGAATTAAGTATCAATAACTCAAAGAAATATACATCCTTAAGAATATGTGACTTCTGTCAATATATTATTTTATTTTTTATATAAACAACACAAATCCTTCCAAATGCGTGACTATAAGATTATCACTAGCATGAAAAATTATGTTTTCAGTCTGGTAGTAGGTATATCTCAGAGAAATAGACTGTATTTTGCATTGCATTTTTTGATTTTGGTCTCATGTGTAAAATAAGTTGTTACATACCTAGATATTATCCAATAAAGTAGTACTGAGCCAATAGTGAACTTACATTTTGTATAACTGCATTTAAACTTCCACATCTCATTTGTGTTTTAGAAGTATTTGCTCAGTTCTGTTTTAAACCTCTTAAGTGTAATTGTTTCTTCGGAAACCTGTATATTCTAGGAGGGTATATATTTTGCACAACACAATCCATTCAAATAAAAAGAAAACAGTTGCGAAAATTACTTTCTAAAATGCATTTTTTTATATTACAAGACAATCTCAGTATTCTAATAATCAGATATGAAAACTTCTATTCCTTGGAGGAAAAAAAAGCCTCAAATGAAATTCTATAGAATTTTATAACCTGGATAACTACTATTATTGAATAGATATCTCTTAATGGCAAATAGATGTAATTAATAAAGCCTTATGCAAATTGATGCAAACAAAACTATCAGTAGTAATAAGTTTCCCAGATTAAAGATGTAGAATAGCATTAACATATTAGATAATTTTAACATTTAGAAAACATACAATGAATTCTCATAAACAAACATATTTGGCGAACTCCTGATTAGTTGTTTCAGTTTTGCATAATCTTAATGCAAGATGAAGATAGTGAGTGCAAATACTCAAAAATCTATTGCCAGAGAAATGGATTTTGCTGTCAAAGATGAATCATTTATATACCTTTAACAATTAAACCTGTACATCTACAGTACTTACTTGTACCTGTTTCTAAACAGAACAGGAAGGGAAAGAATAAAGGTCTTTCACTTTTTCTAAAAGGAAATGGTGGACTGTGACAAGAATTTCATTTGTTCTCCAAGCCTGAAAGGAGATGAATAATACATTAGACTATATTTCAGGTTGCATTGTCAGTTTTAAAACAAATTTCAGAAACACAAAAGAGAAGAAAGAAGAAAAAATCTTCTAATTTAAAACTTTAAGACACAAAATCATTAATGTACTCTTCTGTGTTTTAATTACCTCAAGCCTGAACAAGGCAACAAAAGCATGTTTGAAGAGTAGCCCTTTGTAAAAAGCTTTCCAATGTAGTTATTACAATGCTTTAACAATCCCAGCAATGCCCTATGAATGTACCTGCTTTAATTCTGCTCTGTTTAGAAAGCAAACGGTAACGACCTACAATCCCTGAGGTAATCTTTACTGAGACCTCTCATTCCCACTCCTGCACTACTGTCACTAAGGATATTGAGCATTCCCATGCTTTCTGTTTATGGAACTTATTTTCCACTCTGTTGGCTTCTGCACACATCTATTCTTCCCTCCCCTCGCCCCCCAGCTAATGTAAAGTAAGGCCCTCAATTTGCTTCTAAAATACTGATATAGAAGTTTGAAAGGGTCAGGATCAATAAAGGAAAGAGCAGTAACGATGTTGACACTTTTTAGGCATAGCAGTCTTTGGTTTGGCTGACCCTATGCTTCCTCATGTTGTTTCCTGTAGGGCACTATGTGTGTTAACAGTCATGCAGAGAGTGAATGCATTTGCATGCAAATGCAGAAATGACTATTGAACATCCCAGTTGAAGAAGAGTTTGGGAAGGAGGCAACAGAGCACTGGACTGGGACTCAGCACACTTAGTTTCTATGTGAAAGTGTCTGACTCAGCTTAATGGGTTCGGGCAAATAATTTCTCTTTGGTTTATTTTGTATATGTTTGAAACTTCTCGAGGAAAAGCTATGTGGGAGACTGGTAAAACATAATTTTTTTCCTGTGAAGTTATAAGTGAGAGTATATTCATTCTTCTTCCTTTCTACCTAACTGTACATCTGATAGTTTTTCTTTTTGAGGGCAGGAATGGGGACATCATAGTCCCCATCCCTGCCCCCCAAAAGAAAACCCTCCAGTTCTGCTCTGCTTTGGATGCAAGTGTTGTTGGAAACTCTATATAGCCATTGATGCACAAACACCACAGCAGTTATTGTGTCTCCTTTTAGTCTAGAAACAAATCAAGTAAGAGGGAAATGATGTGCTCACAGGAAAAGGGAACACATAAGGCATAATACTATCACAGATGCACGAATAGTGGTGTTGCTGAGCCCATTTTCTTCTCTGAATTAGAAAGGCTACCACTGCACCTCATAAATGTCCTCAGGTTTCACTGTGGTGCTGAATCACAAAGTACTTCTTTAGCAGTAGTAAACTGTAGATTTTACCCTCCTTCATCTTGCTAAATTAGAATTTACAAAAATTTTTTGCTCAATGGTTCCTGCTATTGGTTCCATCCCTCAAATCTGGAAGGCTTTCCCGTTCCACACAAGCAGTCAAGGAAGAAAAGCATTTTTTTATATGCCAGGTTGACTCCAAATCATTCTCAGAACTTGCTGCTGAGCTGTCTCTTTTCTATGACACATCAGGTCCCTACACAATTTGTTATACTGACAAGACCTCTTTAATTTTTGTTCTGCTGCCTATGCTTAGCAATTGGTTGAATCATCCAGCCCTGCACTGCCAGGATGATCAAATGCTACTCCATTCCTTTTCATCTACTTAGGGCAGCTCATCTTGTCTAACTGAACTTCAGAACAATTTTTTGTCCTTTGTTCTGAAAGAATACCTTTTATGACTTGGGGTCTAAATAGTTGTCTATGTTGATAATGTCTAGTCCCTTCTGAAACTGATGGATGATGCTAGGTAATAGCCTGTGGCTGAAAACAATCAGGATGGAAAAAGCATTTGAGAGAGACATTTCTGACATGGTATGATTTAGGAGATAATCACAGATGTGCTCTTGTCACAGATTGAGTTAGATTTGGACCTTCTAAAGGCCTGAAATGTTTGTTGTAAGACACTTATCTCTAACCTTCCTCTGGTGAGCTGCCTACAAAATCAATTTAATTTCATTTGCAGAAGAAACCTGACAACAGCTTTTCTAAATAAAGACAAAAGGGATCCCAAAGCCTAAGTGTGATAAGTGTTTGCTTTGGATGAGTGTAGGGAGACTTTTTTCAGCCACTGTATGTTTACCTGACAGTTTTCTGATAAGCAGTGTGATACCAAAGCCCCACTTTGTGACAGTGCTAACACCATCTGCCAGGTGCTGATAGCGTGTTGAATAATGCTGTCATCAGTACTAAAGTGCTGATGGAAAGTTATTGCTTCGGTACCACTACAGCTTTCATCTTCTGTCTAATTGGTTGCTGCCACTAAAAACTATTACTCAGAAAAAAAAAAAGAAAACGACAGGTCATTTTTCTTTATCATGATGAATTACTTTTAGGCTGCCTTGCAGTGCTGCCATTGTTTATTTATTGCTTTCTGCTTCCTGCCAATTTTACTGATCTACACTCTGGAGTGAACTTTATTACATACCTGTGATTGCTCTCAGTACCTGGTTTGATACAGTTTCATTAGACTTTGATATAGTGAAATATCTGTTAAGGAGATACTCTGATGGACACAGTGGGCCAGTCTGCCTCCTGAGGTAGGGTACAGTGAAGTCATTTGAGTAATCTTTATTTGGAGACAGTTGTTACAACTAAATTTGTATCAGATGAAAAACAGGCCAGATAGTTTAAAGAAAAATTTGGAAGTATTTTAATCACCAAGAAACCTCATTCAAATGCATTTACTTAAGGGTAAAATAATATACTTTGCAGGCTGCACAGCCATGCATGCCCCAGAGAGTTCACTCATGGTGACTGAGTAAAACAGAGAGCATTCACAGTTTTGCACTGCAGCTCTGAGCTACTAAAATAAATACATGTGAAGAACCTCAAGTGTTTAGAATGGCTGAGAACATATTGTAATGTAACTGAAGCCAGAATCAGTTCTCACTTGCATCGGTATAATGTGGACTAAAGCTATTTTGCCTTTAAAATGCTGTACCAGAGATTTTGGTTTGGCTTCCTATTTTTTTGGCAGGATTTACCTTTCCTTTGCAGGATCCTCTGTCTTGCTTTCATGAAAGCTAGGATGTCAGCATCAGCCTGGCTGTCTCCAGTCAGAGGAATAGATGTACTTGAACTTTGTGGGGTCCTGAAATAAGAAGTATACTTGTGGACTCAAGTGAGTAAGGTTAATTTTTCTATCTCCTCTTTTTTCACTATGAAGGACTTTGTTCTTCCATACATTCTTGGAGAAGGCACATTTTAGAGGAGAACTGAGTCACGACTTCTTACTGATTAGCCAATATTAGTCAATATTAACCAATTAGTTAAGGTTAGTATGTGGTAAAACTACATGCTTATCAGCTATAAAGCCTCTCACAAAGGGTTAAAAATATTTTACTGCTGAGTCAAAGACTCAGCAAGTGGAAAAGCCTAATGTAGCGAGTTTACGAAGGAAATGATGGATGTGACTATGCTGTGTGCTTTGTTTGCTTCAGGCTGCTATAAATTTGAACTGATCAATAGTATTTTTGCCTACTATGAAGGAATTAAATTTTCATCCATACACAGAAGTAAACAATCACATGACATTCATGACATTTCCTGACAGATGCAACTTCTTTCTGCTGCTGAGTCTCCAGTCCCAGCTGAACACTTGTATATATGCACTCAAATCATTGACTCTCTGGTGGTATAAGATGATGTAATACAATTAAGCTGTTCTAATAAGCTAAGAAAGCTAAGAATTTGGGCCTGTGTCTTTAACCTTGGTTGAAGATTAAGCACTAATACAGTGCTTAATTTCCAAACAAATACACTGACAGAAATACAGTGATAAAAATTTCAAATACAGAAGGAGAAGTGGAACTGAAGGGAGAACCCTTTTTTTTTGCATATCCTACATTTGTAATTATAGTTATTTCCTCTGTTCCTTACTGACTATTGCAATAGGAGGAAATTGTGACTGACATAAACAGCAGTCTCATATCCTTATCTTTGTTCAACTAATGAAGTTCTCACTTGCTGAATCAGTGAACCAAAATGGAAAAATAAAGTAGAAATTACCCCCCCCATTTTTATGAAATTTACAAGGTGATTGCAGAACACCAGTAAAGAACTATTCTCTTATTAATTTTAATTTGATTAGCATCAGTATAAAAAGTAAAGAAAACCACAATATATTTGAGAAGGTATGGTCTAACTCCATTTTAGCTTCTCTTTTTCTTCTGCTTTTCCTGAAACGAAATGCAATTTAAAACATTTAAACAGGTTTTGGGGGATGAAATTTTCCAATTTTTTCCTATTCTGGATTGTTTTGGAAAATGAAAGAAAAAAACCCTTGTGTTTTGTTCTTACTAATGCAGTATGAAAAATAGTAACTTAACTGTATTTTCCTAAAGGCCTTAATACCCAGAACTGTTGAGCACAATAAGAGTATAACTTCAGTAAGTATAGTGATTCAGCACAGTGTTTCAGTGCGAGAAAAGAATATGGAAAAACAGAGGCTCAAAAAACCAATAGTTTGTTATCCTGCTAAGTTAATTTTCATGAAACAGTACCTCTTTTGAGAAAACATGACATGTAACCTTTTCCAAGGCTGACACACCTGAGCTACTGTTGTCATTTTATTTTAATGGAATAATTTGTAGGAGGACAAAATTTTAAGGACAAAATTACAAGTATGAAAAGAATCTCTGCCTAGTTCCTGCATTCTGCAATTCTGCAATATGTAAATACTCTGATCTCTCTTCTTTTCAAATATTTTATTTACTCTGAAAGAGTCCCTTTCTCTGGGGAGAGATACTCATGAGGATTCATTAGCTTATAGGGAAAAAAGCCTCAGACCAAACAAGAAACCACATCTTTAATGCTGATAATGCAGCTGATTGGTGTAAAGCTATGTGACAGCCTTGTTGTTGTTTTGGAAGTTGGAGGAAAATCTGCAAGTTCTATTACATTTTTATTTTTCGAGGAGACTGCTGTTAAATAGTCTGATGGGGAATTATCTAGGCATTGTACTTAGTGCTTTCCTTTCTCGTCTGAATAGCCCAGGTACACTTCTTACCTTGTTTTTAAAGTCGGATTACTAACAGTGATGGAATTGTTTTTCCCAGCTGGATCTTCATTAGGGCTGACTCTTGTGATCTCTGAAAAACTGGAATGGGAAATGAAGAAATGAAGGAAAATGAAGGAAATTAAAGAAATGAAAAAAGAATTTAATCCTTGTGTTGCAAATATGAATACATACACTAAGTAACTACAAAGATGTTTTTCAAGATTTTTTTAGATCTATATAAAGCACTTGTTTACTGGAAGAAGATTTTCAGTCTGATCCATATGATGATTAGATCTGTGTAGCTATGTGGCTATGAAAGAATGACAAATAAGCTCATAAAGATTATACTTTTAGTATTTGCCTTCTAAGCTGGGCTTGTAAAGCACTTTGATGTATCTGATGTAGAGTTAGGAATGGTATATTTAGTTCCCAAACTGACTATTAGCCAAGTGAGGCCTTAGCTCATTTTCCATTCTTTCTTTAGTCAGGCAAAATTATTACGAAAATCAGTGGGAGACTGGATAAAGACTCAGCGAGGACTTTGGGATGTGACTTGTTGATGATAGCCAAATATATTGCAAACAGCTGCTGTGCATTCCTGCCCCTGCAGATACCATTAGCAAGGAAGCTCACTGCTAGGGAGGCAGTTTTCTGCCACTGGATATCTAGGGACTCTCTTCTTTCCCCAGGGGTTGCATATGCTGTCGGATCCAGTCCCAATCTTAGAGTGGAAACACTGAATTACCCAGTTTAAGGATTTTTCCAGTAGATGGCAGGATTGGCAAGTTCTTGCTTTTCTAACTCTGCAGTAGTTAGTTCGTTTTTGGCTGATGAATTGATATTTCTGGCAGAGAACTTGAAAAAGGAAAGAAATTTATTACTAAAATTTTACTGCATTACACTGTGCCAGGTTCAGTTTTGCAGAAGATATTGTGCCCAGGAGTATAAGTCATTTTCAGATGAACAGTTTTAGTTTTGCTGTATGTTCCTCTTTAACTCCTCAAGTCCCATGCCATTCACACCTGCCTAATTCAACTAAAGCATTATAGTATTTGAAGTTAATAATTTTCTGTACTTTATTACACCTACATATTACAAGAGCTAGAAAGGATGTGTGATGTTATTACCTACTATGTGGTTTAACAATATCTGGGAACTTCACATCATCATTCTGCCTTAGGATTTCCTGAACATTTTTTCCACTGATTTGGCAGTTCTTAAAAAAGAAGTGATTTAGGCTTTTAAATTCAGTTTTCTAAAAGCACTCTGTGTTAGTACCTTGAGATACCTAGGCATCCAAGTCATATAATTGTGGTTTAATAAATCACTATACATCAACTAAACCATAGCAACCATCTACGACTCTATTCTTAGCCTACAACAAATGTAAGGTAATGTGACTTAATGTGATTCTTTTTCATTGCTTTCTTTTAATTGGAATAAGCTTATTTGCTTTTTATTTATCATGCATAGAATGTATAATTTTACAAATACTGTGAGTCAGCTGAAGTATTTTATTTTTAAAGTGCAGTCGTTTCTAGTTGTAGCAATTTTTTCCATTGAATTTAAATGAAACTTATTATTCAAAATTGTTAAATCCACCTTTTAAAGGGGATTTAGATTCCGAACAATTAAAAAATCCTAGACGCTACAGGTGTGGCAAAGTTTTATCTCTAGGGATCTCACTTTCAAATGGATTCCTGGACCCAGGGACAATATGCCAAAATTTGCCTTACGGTGCTTTGCAAGAATTGGGTACCCAAGAAAGGTGATATTAAAAAAAAACATTTACACTGAAAGAGATGATGCCAGAATCAGGGAATTAACATTAACATGCTTAGAGATGGACCTTAACCTTCTATCCTCTGCCTCTGGGGTTGCAGCCAGACATTTTTGATGTGGGATGCAAACTCTTAAGAAAATGTATAAGGCATCTTATAACTGTTTTTTAAAATGACTCAAAGTGCTGCTTCCACATGAGGTTAATAATTAGTGTAGTAATCTAACAGATGAGTTCCTAAGCTTGGCACAACTCAAATCCATGTTTTATGTATCCCAGAGATTTGTTTAATCCCTAGGCTAGAAGGATGGCCTGTATGGGGATAATTTGCATCCTTCGTACTGAAGCGCTGATAATGGCATTGCAAGATATGTTGAATTATAAGGTGACAAAAGAGTGTAATTTTGCTGTGCAGTGGTTTGTATGCTCAGATGCAACTTGCTCCTAGACTGTTCTTAGATGTCAGGACTCTCCTCCTTCATCTGAGTGTTAGATGCTGTTCCAGTGATGAGAAATTTTCTAGTAATGCTCAAAATTTATTGGAAAGTCATTATGACAGCATGGGGTGGGGGTAATGATATGACTCTCTGTGTGCTATGCCTGAAGGACTGGACATCTCAGGATGCTCAACAAAGCCAAACAAAACCATAGCTGACCCACTTTAGTGTGATGATTGTCTTCAAGCAAGAGGTTGGTCTAGAGATCTCTAGAGGTGCCATTGAACCAAAATTTCTGTAATTTGCAAATAGGCACTCCTAGATCACATTTTGGATTTGGATGGACATACAAGATATATAAGGCCTGTCTCTTTGTCTGTCTCCTAAGCTCTAACATCATTCGGGTTGTTTTGACAATGTATAATTCCCATTTTCATTCTGAATCTATCTGATTTTTCCTTGAGTTGAATTTAAGAAGTCTCAAAACACTGCTTCCTGGCAACTTTAGTAAAATTCCTGCTTTTTTTCTGGAGATTAAAGATAGTCTGTCAGATTTGTTTGTTTTTGTTTCTCAAGTTTGTTTTTTTAACCTCATACCTGAAGTTCCACCCAGTGGATAACTTGCTTTTTTGGGGGAGAGAGGGGGTATCCTCTATTGGGGGTATATTTCTCAGTCAGGCATGGAGCAGCAGCTAGAGATATGTACATAGTGTTGCAGCAGTGCTTCCCTTGCTGCAGGAACCCAAGGACCAGAAACAACTGACCCATGGACTGATCAGCTCCATCAAGCACACAGGGTAGAGAAACTGGAGAGATGATACATCTCATAGTATGAATGCTTAATCTGTCAGCTGAAAAATAGTGGAAAATCAGGTAGATTAAAATAGAAAGTGAAAAATTCGAAGGTGTGCAACCTCTGTAATGTTAAAAAACCCTCAGTTGCAGTTCTCCGGTCATCTGAGCCTTGGACATGAGGGGAACAGATGTTCTGTGTAAAGACAGGAAAGATTCAAGCTGCTTAAAAGCTGAGCATTTTAGTAGTTGGTTACAAAATCAAATTTGGCCTAGCTTGCAAATTCACAGACACATTGTTCAAGTTGTCACCACAGAATGTGAAAACCTTTGAAATGTCATTAATTGATGATGTTATTCCCAGATTATATTTTATCATCATGTAACATTGAGGAAAATTGGCAGGAATAAAAAATAATTAGAGAATGCTGCAAAACATGTAAACATTGCCCTTGTTTCACACAGCATTAATACAGGAAGGAAATTTTGCAATCGAGGACAATAATTGTTAGAAAATCTGATGCTCAAAGTCATCAGAGAACATGAAGAGTTATCTGAAAATATCTCCAGGGGAATCTAAAGTGCTAGGAAGATTTTGAAGAAGAAATAGGACAGCCAAGGAGTCTGAGATTTAACATACTTGGGTCTGGCTGGAATAGGACAAATGAGATTCAGTAAAAGGGGATGAGTAAGGTTAAGAAAGATCTGACTGAGACTGGAATGCATTCCTTCTGAGAGAAGGAAAAAAATCCAAAACTTTTTATAAGATTTGAATAACTATTTGCTTGATTTGAGGGGAATACAAGAACAGTTTAACACTACTGAAATCAAATGTTCAGTAAGAAAAGTAACTTGAATAGACAAGAACCTGACAAATTCCTTAATGAAAGGCATTGTGGGAGAAGACTATATGAGGAAAAACAAAATGCTGTGCTTGAATGCTGAAGTGAAGCACACCTGGAGTGCTGAGCCCAACATGCATTTTGAGTCTTTTTGCAGACTTGACAGGAACCCATGAAGAGACATAAACATATATACAGTATGAGTTGCAGTTATCACTACAAGCTTTCAAACCTTACTGACTGAGGTTGAAATACTCACAGTTCAACTCTTTTATTAACACGCACTCATATCAACACTTAACAATTCAGTAATTTTTTTTCAATTGTAAAAAGAGAGATGTTTGGCCATGAATCAAATGCCTTTTATATGTGTGTATCCTTCTTAAGCCTCAAAAGGATTACCAGCTTCCCTTGTCTGTTATTTTAGTTATAAATTAATTTAGTATAAAATATGATCTGAGCTCTCCCAAGGTTTAATTTTCTCTGATAACAAGACTAAGGTGTGTCAAAAAATAACAATCCACACAAATTGTGTGCTACACGGTGATCAAAAGATTTTGCTCAAACACATATAAAAATCTCAAAAAAGGTTATAGACTATACCTGTATCCTTTGTAGGCTGAGATAGATAATTTGTTATTTCTAATCCTGAGGACTATATTCATATTCAGGAGTTTGTCTGAAAGGTTTTACTGCACACTTACTCGGTCAACAGCAGTCTTAGATTTCTGACATGAAGCCCACTAAGTTTTAGATCTTACATCTATTGAACACGCTTGTTAACTGAATTCCATCTTGTAAATAGGTTTTATTTACACCACTTTACTTCAAATACAATTTATGTCAGCTTTTTCTTTTGTGACTGGTTATTCTGCTGGATGAAGATAACAATATAATTTCAAAGAGAGATTGTTCATTTCTAGGTGAGTTAGGAACGTAGAGCCATTTGTGTCTCAGGACTACTCAACTAAGAGGAGCAACTGTAGCTGGGCTCATTCTACACCATCACAGGAACTGGTATGTTAAGTTCCTGTGTCAGCTGGGGTCAAGGAAATCCTTGGGAAATAAATTTTCTCTATTTTATTCTCTTAAAGCCTGTTAAATTGAAAACTTTTACTCTAGAATGTTATTACATCAGGTAGGGGAAAAAGTAAATTTTCATGCACAGTGAGATGTTAAGCCTCCAGGTCCTGTCTCACAAAAAGCAGAAATAATGTTTCTATTTCCATATACATCACACTGGAAATGTTTGAACAGCCTAACATAAAATAAGATCAACTTTCTAAAACTGTAGGAAGGAAAGAGTAGTTGACTTCTAAAGATTATTGCAAGAATATTGATAGAGATGGGAAATTAAAACTATATTCATTCTGACTCCATCTACGATTTAAGTTCCAGAAGATGAATATTCTGTGACTGTGATATGTATGCAAGGATCATACAGTCAGTCTCAGCCAACATGCCCATTACTTAGACACAGAGAAACTGTTCACTGTAAAGAACATCTGCTTTTTTTGCAAGAAATTATGTGGGGCAGTAAGCTTGGCAGCTGAAAGCAACAAGACACCATTCTATTCAAAATGCCAGACAGACTTCGTTGAGACCTCTCCTCCAGTAATAAACATTAACAGTAAAGGCCTTTGATAGAAAAGCTTAAATAAAAATTATACAGAAATCAGTTATAAAATTTTGCTTCTGAGCTAGGGTAGGGGATGGAAGATGCACCGCTGCTGGAGACCAGTTTCCCATTGCACTGGAAAGTGCCTGGGCATTACCATATGTTCTTTTTGATTCTAATTCAGACTGCAAAAGCTATCACTGTCCCGAGCAATGCATCAAGACACCGACTGAAAATTGTTGTTTCCTAGGTTGGGGGGGCAGAGAGGTTGTGCAAGAGGTGCTTAGTTCAACGCAGTACAAAGTTAAAGAGAGTGACAGTCATGGATTGCTTGAGCTAATTTGGCTGACTTTCACAGAATCATAGAATCAACCGGGCTGGAAAAGACCAAGATCATCAAGTCCAACCCCTGATCCAACACTGCTATGGTTATTAGACCATGGCACTAAGTGCCACATCCAGTCTCATCTTAAAAACCTCCAGGGACGGTGAACACGCCACCTCCCTGGGCAGCCCATTCTAATGTCTGATTATTCTCTCTGTAAACAATTTCTTCCTAATATCTAACCTAATCCTTCCCTGGCACAGCTTAAGACCGTGCCCTCTTGTCTTACTGCTGGTTGCCTGGGAGAAGAGACCAACCCCCACCTGGCTACAACCTGCTGTCAGAGAGTTGTAGAGAGTGATGAGGTCTCCCCCAAGCCTCCTCTTCTCCAGGCTAAACAATCCCAGCTCCCTCAGCCTCTCCCCATGGGACTTGTGCTCGAGTCCCTTCATCAGCTTCATTGCTCTTTTCTGGACCTGCTCCAGCACCTCAATATCTTTCCTGAACTGAGGGGCACAAAACTGGACACAGTACTCAAGGTTTGGCCTCACCAGTGCTGAGTACAGGGGAAGAATCACTTCCCTGGTCCTGCTGGCCACACTGTTCCTGATACTTTGTGCTGACAGACCAAAAATGCTCTCACATTTTGTTCCATCAGCTTTTCTGTGGGACAAATAACCTTCAGCCTAACATCAGAAATGAACAGATCAAATTAGGCCTAAAACCTGACAGCCATTTGCCAAGTAAATAGTGTTTAAGTCTTGAGAGAACACAGAATAAGAACTGAAGCAGAGTAGAGGAGACTAGAGTTGGTTTTCATCATTTTAAGACATCTGAAAATGTCTTCTTAGACAACTTTAAAGGACTATGTCTATAATTTTCTGTACTGATATCTGTAGCATTTGCTACAGATACAGGGAAGTTTAAAATACAACTTAGAATATATTTTACAGTTTTAAGAAAATTCAGTATTCATTATTTAATGGTACGGAGAATATATTGTGTTTGCTGTAAAAGAGAAAATGTAGGTCGAATCACAGAGTACTCTGGGTTGGAAGGGACCCAGAAGGATCACTGAGTCCAATTCTTAAAGTCAATCATCAGAGAAATGGTAACTGTATAAGGAGAAGCAGGGAGAGAGAAGGAGAAAAAGAGAGCAAGAGAAAGGTGGGGAGGGAGAGAGGAAATTTATTATCCATGAATATGGAAACTGCACAGTCAGGTATGTGGTTTCTTCCACTCTACTTTTCTTGATGGCTATGGAAGATTTATTACTGCAAATTTAAATTAGACATTTTGAAATCAGAAGTGACTGATGATGAAACTAACAAGATAATTACATTTTTCTACCGTAGAGGATGCACCAGCATTCTATAATATCAAATGTAATATCATTGTGTAATAATATGCTGCATAAATGTAACACTGTGACATTTTTCAACAGCTAATCTATCTTGGCTATATATTAAATAATTTTTTAATCATCTTTGATTTGTAGCCCCCTGAATACATTCCAAAGGAGATATAGTCTCCTCATACAGCAGAGTTGATTGATAACAAGCTTGTATTTCTTATCTGTCATGGGGTCCCTAGTGACAGGTTTCCAGGGTCCCAAGACCAATAAGTCAAAAGAACTGATGTACAGTAAGTTACCTTCAATATGTCTGCAAAATGACTGAATGATAAAAATTCATTTTCTACACAGTCATTTCTGTTGTAACTGTAAATACAGTGTTTTAGTGTGATATTTGCAAAAGCATTCCGGTGAACTGCACTTCTATAAAAAGGAAGAGAAAAATAACCAATTTACCTGTTAGTTGATAGATGCTGCAAGGATTTGATAAACTGGGGATAAACAGTCACAGTATTTGGTGATGTAACCATCTCTGGCTTTTCCTGCTGGTTTTAGATCAAAAAAACAAAATTAGGTAGGAGAGGAATTTTTTAGAGTTCTTAATACTGGCCTATAGGTTTCAGCAATAACAAGGTAGGCAATGACTCATTCAGAAAACACCGAGTTTGAATCATACAGTATTTTCTCCACTTGCACAAACACTTCTGAATAAAGAGAAAAGTATTTAGAATTGGTTCAAGTATTTTTAAGCTCAAGTTACAGTTTTTTAATATGTAACAGCATGTGTTTACTGGTTTCAGTTTCATAGGCAGCTCAGATGTATAGATAGGTCAAGATCCAAGAAATCAATCCCAATTACTTTTTCCAGTTTTCTAGTCTTCTGCTGATGAATCATGAGAGGCTGCATCTTGGAGCTCTCTTGTTAAGGGATACCGAAAAATGTGCTCCAGTGGATTCAAGAATATTACTTGCAGTGCTTTGAAAAGCCTAAATATTTAGACAGGAGGGTGACTAAAACATTATCCTCTTTGCCACTAGTACGGTTAGGGATTTTAATGTGAAAAGTATTTTGCGATGATAACTTGAATTTAAGCTAGTTAGGTGGCACTATATGGATAACTGAGTTTCTCATGTTCAGTTCTGTATTAACTTTAGGCTGTTTTCTTAAAAATACAGTTTAATTTATACTCACAAGAATTAAGCAAAAAATGGGCTAAACATTTGTTTGTTTATAACAACTTTTCCTCAAGGGGTAAATCTTCTTTCCAGGTAATAATAAATGATATGGGATGGACTGTACTCTTTTCATGAGGCTTTTCATATGTTTCATGGCAGTGCTTCATTGGGAGATGCCATGTCACTACTTATAAGTCATTAAAAAAGTGTCAGAAGAGGAGCATAAGAAAGCTGTGTTATTGTTTCAGTTGAGTGTAGTCTTCAGACTGTGTTATGAATTTCTGATACACTGTTTAAAATGACACCTCTTTAGTTCATTTTTACACAAGTCATTGAATTAGAGCACTCTGTTTCTGCTGGGTTCTTAAACACTGGTGGGCCTCAGCTAGAGAGTGAGGGAACACAGTCTGTGCTGAGAGCTGCTAACCCTCTGGAAGCTTAGGGAAGCTGAAAGGTTACTGGAGTCTTTGAAACAAAGGAAAAAAAGCAACTACATTTGCTGGAATAAATCTGATGAAATCACAGTTTTGCTAGCAGTAAAAAAGATTATTTTTCCCAATCTTCTCTATTTGTTAAATGTTCCTTCAGAATTGTTGGCATTTTGGGTCCATTCTTCCCTATCAATTTTTTTGGGAGGACATAAAAACAGGAAAATAGAGAAGAAAGAAATGATTTTTCTTTATTTGTGTTAGCTTCACATTGTCCGATTTATTACTGGACATTACCTTTGTCCAATTTACATAAGCATAAGACCCTGAATCATACTCCTTTCTATTTAGTCAATTAACTACTTTAAGAAATGATTGAAGATGTTATATTTACATGAAAATGGAAGAAATATAAAGTGATTTCATACCTGTAAATTTTTTGCCTCTTCAGACCACCAGACTTCAAAGTCTTTTTGCATCTTCATCTTTACTTTTTCCATAAGAAGCTGTAGGTGCTCAATCTCTACCTTCAGCCCTTTGAAGCGATTGAACATTGTTTTATAACTAATGTGAGAAGAAGAAAGTATATTACAGATCTTTCAACATATATCTGAAAAAAGGTTTATCCTACCTAGAACAGTTACAGATTTAAACTATAAAATAATAAATAATAATCAGAGATGCAGGGGACACAGAGAGATGGTAGAAGGAAGCATGTCGTGTTTTATAAAAGCTTCATGTTTTATTAAAGCTTTTATAAGTGCAAGAAACTTATCCCCCAAACCCTTTTATTTCATAAAAAAATTAATGAAATTCAAATGGGATCAATATTGATTAACAATTAAAATATAGGTTCAATCAACTATGTAAAATATTTCTTTTGAATACTCAGCATGTTACCATTAATAAAGAACCCCACCAGGGCTTGGATTCAGATAGGAGCTGAGATGGATTCCCCTTTCAGATGGAAGCTTCATTAACCAGGCCCCTTGGCTAACATATCCTCGGAGATTTACCAGGAGTATGAAAGAGCCAGAAGTTTCCTCAGAGATTGCGCATAAAACAAATGCTAGTAAAACACTTAGAACTGATATCTTTGCATCTATTTTCTTTTATACTCCTGGCTACAGCAACATTAGAACAAGGACTGGTTAACAAATGTGTATCCTTCATGTTATTTACACTTGGTCAATCCTGTATAACCTGAAGATTTTCCTTAGGTCAAGAAAGGCAAGACTTTTCTGAATCAACCAAAAAGGTTCATAATACATTTGGATTCAAAGAACAAGTTTTGAACACTAAGCCTCGGGGAGGATATTAAGCTGGTTTTATTTATTTTTAGCTTTTAGCCCAAGCATAAATTTTCCCCAGTCATCTACTGTGGCATCTTACAGATAAACCAACAGCATATACACAAATTTAAAAACTATTAGTGAACCACAAAGCTGACATTTTTCAAATGTCAGAGAAAACCCTGAGGGTAACTGTGTGTGCAGAATTGTAATTGGAATATACTATCAGTATAATTTATCTTCTGAAGGATAGCAGAAGTCTGAGGCAGAAGTAATACCTTTTTTTTTCTTCTTCAATTTGCATTCTAAGTTTCTCTTCTACTGGATCAAACATATTTAACTCTTCAGAAGGACTTGAAACAGCTGTAGGAGAAATGTTCAGATGTAAGCAACGACCATATGATGTCCAAAGAAGCAACTTCTGATTAGAATAAAAACTACTTTTTAAGAGGTAGTTAACAAAATGGGGGTCATTAACCATTTCTCTCTTCTGGAAATGCTTCTTCAAATTCCTTATTTAGGCCTTACTTAGTAGAGGAGACACTTGACAACTAGGGATTTGAATTAAGTTGCTTTTAATTTTTTTTTCCAGGAGAGATGGGAATACTGATTTAAGCATGAATAAAAGCAAGTTGTCAGTTTAAACGTTCATCTTTGGCATAATATCCTATCAAATGCATTCAACCTGGCAGTTTTGGCTACAAAGAAAAGACCAGAAGTTGTTTCAAAAAGAAGAGACAGCAGTAGCTGTGTTGGTGTTTGGAAATAAAGTAACAGAAGGACAAGTAAAAGACAAATCTTGAAAGAAAAATTAACACTTTGGTAAGCAATAAATTCAGACAATTGGTATAAATAAGGAAAACATCCTGAAACTATGTGAGAAAATTTTCAAGGTAAAGGAGAACTGAGGAAATACCTTGAGTAGCCTAAGTTAATCTAAGAAACCTGTTTAGGATTTTCCTATCCTGTAACAGAGCTAGTGAGCATGCAATACACAATATGCTTATTATGAGAGAGGACAAAACAGTCCTTCCATCATGGTTTATATGTTCATCAGTGAAAGGAAATGTAAAGTTACCTCCTAGTATTACAACAGTTTCTGTTTCTAGGATGAATGAGAATAGTTTTAGGTTCCCAAGAAAACATGTTTAACCTTTTTAACTCAAGAAAAATGAAAGAAACAAAAGATTTGCTGTACAATACATGCAAGTTTCCACCCTGACTATTATTTCTGCCGAGAAAATAAATTCTATGTCAGCCTGTCACAAGGCCTGAGGAATGCACCCTCTCTTTAAGGAGAGGAATTCTGTCTGGAACAAGAGGGCAGTAATGACCCCTCTCTGCCTCTAAGCACGTCAGCTGAAAACATTAATCTTCTGTTGTAGCACCCTATAGCTTAATACAGATTAAGTTGAAAGGCATTTTATTTCATTAGAATACTTAAGTCAAGCATGTTAATACAGACAGTCAAGGTGGACAAAGGCCATGCAGAATTCTCATTTTGTACATTGAAAGGCTTTGCTACATGTGATTACAAAAGAAGAATAGGGTGAAGACATTTGTGGTGGAGAGGGTACTCTGAAAAGATAAAAATATAAACTGCTTGGAATGTTAAAGTGAATGCACAAGGTAAAAACATCACGGCAGAGGAGGTGCTACAACAGTGGCACTGTATAACAAGCTATACCTGAACACAACAGATAATAAGAAGGCCATCATAATCATGTCAGAACCTCTGCAGAAAGCAGTAAACCTTTCCATGATTACGGCATATGAGGATTTTCTGATTTGTCAGATTTCATCCCCAAGAGAAGGCATAATGTGGGAAAGCACAGAGCTACACAGGGAACTTGTGAGGAGACATTCACTGCAGAGCTCCTGAGGCTTCACACTTGTTCTGACCTTCACAAATATGCAGAATCCAGGCTTGAGAGAAATATGCTCTTGTGGAACAAACTGAAATGATTTAGGGAGTTACTTCCTCCTAATTGAGCCATGCTCACAGACCATGTGAGAATCCTTAGTATGTTTCCATGAATATTCCAGCCAGACCTAGCGTGACCCAACTTCAGCAGTGGTTAAAGGGGACTCTTCTGAGAACACTGAAGTGTATTTGTCCTACTTTCACAATTTGTAATAGTGTCTGAGTTCAGGAGGTAGCAGTTCCAGCCCCTTATAAGCAAGGGAAATAATACAGAGTGGAAGACTGTATCATCTTAACATGTTAATACTGTTTCTGAAGTGAGGACTTCCCTACATGAAAACATCACCAAATTCTTCTAGTCATTACAGAGTGATGCAAGGCCATAATATAGCTTTCCTTCCTTGATTTATTAGGACATCTAGTACTTGAAAAATGTTTATACGTTAGCTCTGAAAGGTCAGCAAAACTTAGGCAGAATTTTGTCACTTATACATAAAAACACCATGAAAAATGTTTTTCTTCTGCTGATTACATGCTGTAGAAGGGATTATTTGGTTGCAAGTTACCTTCAGAAATAATAAAGCCTTTTATATGAGATGAGAACTTTTATCATAAACAGGCCCCATCATCTCCACCCCTGAATAAAATTACACCCATTATCTCCAGCTAGTGATGAAACTCAGAAACACAGCTATGGGCAAGGTGAGCAGCACAGTTTCATGAACAGAAAGAAATGAGTATACTGCAAGCTGATGGGGCCCCAGCAGCAAAACCAGCATTGGATAAATGGCTACAACTTAGACATCCATCACTGTGCTCGTGTCACAAAAGCAGAAGAGATCTGATCACAGTATCAGATTAAATCCAGTGGTAAATTAAGTCCAGGACATGCCTACGGGGGCACTCCTTTGTAAGATGTCCAGTGCCTTTTTCCAAGCTGCTACAGTCTCCATTTCAGCTTTTTCTTATGCCTGTTCATTGCAACAATGTGTTTGTTAACTGAATAACTTTCTGCTCTAAAGACTAAACCTTTTTGAATCTACCTACTGTAATATATACAAGCATACACGTGGCTCTTTCCTGATGTTCTGAGCAAAAGACATCTAAGGTCTGGTGGACTGTACTTCAACTCTTATGTTTTCTGCTGCTTCTGCCTCCTCCTCTTTCCCTTCTACTTCTTTTCTCCCCTCTCCTCTTTACCTTTCCTGAATCCCTGCAGTGGCCTCTTTCTGCCCCTGGGCTCCTGCTGCTGCCTCACACCCCTCTCCTCTTACCAGTCCAGGCAATTTCAGCTACAGCTGACGTGAGGAAGGTAAGGCAGAGGTTACTGGCTCATGTCTAATGTTAATGTTCTTCAGTACATAGGCTCAGTTATTTTAAAATAACAGAGGGACAACTGAGTGAATAAAAAGCACAATATTTACTCAAAAAATTTAATTCAGATGCCTAAGAAGAAATATTTTCTTTTTGCTCCAGGTTTTTATTCCTCTAAAGAGTTTCTTTTTATTGTATATTTCTGCCTTTCCATGCAGGAACAGAAAGCATTTATTAACCACATATATAGGAAGTACATGCAAATTGCTAAACACTGAAAAATCACATCAACTTTTGCCCTTATAAATTAAAAAATTCTGCAATACATTACAAGATGAAGTAGAGATGCTACTGCCGAATTATCAGATATCTTTTCTGCAACTGCACAGAAGAACACAAAGTGGTATCTCCTTGTTCACTCAAGGTTGACTTTTAATTCATTGATTGACAGTTTGTCATATGAAACTTGATTGTACAGTCTCGCTCTACGCTTTCAGTGCATCAGCTGAGATGAGCCATTCAACTGATGTGTAACAGCACACGCACTTTTAGTGCCCCAGTGACTTCTCCTGGGAAACAAATGGAGTTACTGCAATTTAATCCTGGATAACGCAGATTCAGGTTTCAGGGGTGCAGGGGAGGTATGATGTGCATGTTTAGGAAAACATTGGCTCTGTATATACTAGGGGGGGTTTCTGTTGGCATACCTCTATCCAATTCTATACAACAGAGTTATTTTGTCAGTAGTCAGCAATGTACTGATAAGGAGTATTAGTTTCTTTACATTAGCATAACTGCACATACAGCTGAGTGTCAAAAATTATGAATCCTAAATTGTGAAGTCTTTTTAAAGAATACTGAGGTCACAAGATGTAAAGAAGAGACTTTGACAGTGCTATGCTGGGTAATGAAATAGCTAGCAACTTTTATGCTTACTTTTGGGCTAACTGGTTTTGCTTCATCTTCACATACAACCCATTTGGTAAAGTGAGGAACAGGATACAACTGATACCAGCTGCCTGCTTACAGAGGAAGGTGAGCTCTGCATGAGTTGACAGTTCATATCATAAAAGTTTGTGATTTTTGGCTTTTTTTGCATAAAGAATTGCTAAGAGGCATTCTAAGATATAATTATTTTATTCTAATGAAAGGGCCAATTCTGGAGCACAGGAAGTAGTAAATTTTACAGCACATTCCACATCACCAAAACACACAGTACCAGAAAGAAATTACAGCACCTGCTAACTGGATCACTATTGTAAAGCAATATGGAAAGCATGGATGAAAAACACTATTTCTAGCATGAGATACCAAGTGTTATCACCATGGTTTACTGCAAGCTGGCAACAACATGAAATACTCTGGCAGATTCTTGTCTAGAGTCAGAAAATTTTGCAAGAAACTCTCTGTGACCCTGAACTTTATACTCTCTGGGGCACTCGTATATTTCTCGACCTGAGTGTATCCCAGAAGTCAAACTCCTAGGGATTTATTGTCTTGTGCCTCAAATAACATTGTGCCCTGCCCTCCAGCTGTACTTTTGCAGTCAAATATTTTCATTTTTTCACTAGATAGTCTTGTGTTTATCTGCTTAAATTTATAGTCACTTGAAGTAACCAAATTTAGAATTCACTTTAGTACCCCTTAACATATTTACTGTTTTTTTTATCAGCTTTGGAGCTTTTGGCAAACGCGGGCTTTAGTGCTTTCAAACTGGACCATATGCTGTCATTTGGTTTTTTAAAACAGAACTACCCATCCATCGTTAGGGATCAGCTTACAAGTAATTGCCCCCCTTTTCTTTTTTATTCCTCCCCTAGGCCATGTCAGCCTATGTTTGTCACTGGGCACCACGTGTGTACCTTATACAAAATCAAAGATGAGTATGCACATCCAATCCAGGAGGAGTGGAAAATATCCTAGTGCCTGGATGAGTTTGTATTGTGGGTTTTAGAGCAATTTCCCTAACCCTAATATAAAAGATTTTTTAAAGTTTCAGCCAATTTGTCTTGAGAATGCACCGAAACAAACTGTCCTATTTCCAGCATTTTACAAGTTAATGAATGTACAGGGGACTGGGGACATGTATTTTCTAGATTTTGATTTTGATTTTAATCACTGAATTTATTAAAAGAGTCCATTGGTATGCTGGTTTTCGTTTTGGTTTTGGGTTTAGTTCTCTTTGTTTTTTGTTTTGGTTTGGATTTTTGCATTGTTTATTGTTTTACTGGCTTGATATTGGCTCAAACTAACTAACTTCCAATGTACACCTGTAAAGCAGACCTTTTTTTCCCATATCAGTGAACTGTTTTGGCTAAATACAGACTCACAATTCAATTCCCTCAAGTTGCTTCTTTGAAACTAGTAATCTATAAATTTGCTCCTCAAAATACATGGCATACAAAATAGAAGGTGTTACCTTCACATCAACTGCACTTAAGCCATGAAAGTTTCTGAAACCATCGTGGCTAAAAATTCTCTCTTGGTTTCCAAAGATACAAGTAAAATATACTGGGGGTGAGGGGGAGGAAAGCAACTTCAAGTTTAATATCTTCTATACATGCTAGTTAATCTAGTGGAATGGTAACATAGCTGGGTCTTAGCCAGGAACCCCTATTAACTCAGATTCTTGCATACACTTAATAAATACATTTTACCATTTGATTACATGAGATTACTGTTGCATCATTTATCTTGTTCATAATATTAAATAAAATCATACCTGATATATTTGAATGATCTTTCTCTGCCTCCTAAGAAGGGGTGTTGTTTGTCACACATAAGCTTTGAGGCTTTGTAAGCATTAATTTTTACAACATCCAAGAGCTTTCATGGGAAAAAAATCTCTTTGCTAAGCTTTTTCATGCTCTTCTTGAAAGAAAAGGATGGAAAATACTTCTGGAGTCAGTTCTTTATCACAAACCTGAGACATTAGGAATACTCTACTACCAATATGCAGACTGCAGTTGCAGCAAGACACCACCACAGCTTTTGTAAAGTAATGCCTGGTCAAGATAAGAACTTGACTGAGAACAATATAGCACAACTTTCCTACGAATGAGAAATACCCAGGTGCAGTCACGCTGAGTGTCACAGAGCACAGAAGCAATACTGAGGCTTAGGGCATCCATATTTCTTGCTGGGAATTCTCAGTTCTGAGAAGTGCCAGCCTTATTGTGCATGAATATACACAGCCATGCACAGTAAATCCTGTACTTGAGGTCACATTTAGGAATTCAGTGCATGCAGCAACCCTGGGATCAATTCAATAGGCCTAATGTTTTCTAAATATAAGGGGTGTTTTACCTGCATTCTCTGTAGAACTCTGTCTGTGGTTGTCAGTACAAACACTCATGACAATGCACAGAAGCATTGATTTTGGACTGTATGCTAAATTTGTAGCAACCTCATTTGCAAGAATATTAAAGAAAAATAAACATACATTTTTATACTTCACTGCTTCTGTTTCAGCTGTGTATAGGTGGGTCCTGAACTGATGTGTAACTTCAAGTTAGACAATAAAGGAGGTTTTGACCTTGATTCAAGAAGTGAATACCAACCACATAAATGCATGTGGCAGCATCAGTTTGAACAATTTTGATCCTTCTGTTACAAGGTATTAGTAAAAGTCCTTTCATCTGCAAAAGAGAAGTAGATGAGATAGAAAACAGAAAGAAAAGACACACCATTATTGATGAAATCAATATATTATGAGATTGGGGTTGCACTGTAAAATGTTTAGTTTAACTCTTGGCCCAAGGAAGACAAAAGATGTTAGGCCTGAAGCCACTTTATCATGGATATGGTGTTTTTTTCTGTGCAAATAGCAGAGATATGTGTTAAGACTTCACCTCACTTAAGCGTACAATAAAGACAAAAGTACTACAGAAATTTTTGTTTCCACTCTCCCACATGGCTACTCCATTGGTCCTCTAAAACAGTTTCCTGAATGCTTTTTAAAATATTGTATGAGTTTTCCAGAAAATTTCTGAAGCTCCAATATAGGATTTCATGTCACCAGGAATGTTATTCTTTATGATCCATTTTGATGTTGTTCAGTGTTCTAGCATATGTGTTTGATTAGGATCATGTACAACCTGGGCAGTTATAGGGGCCAGGTTATGGTTTTGGGACCCCCTATCTCTGCTGGCCACACTCATATCCCACATCAAGTGCTGCACTTTTGCTGGTCTTCCCATGCACACACCTAACAGCTGCAGCTGCAGAACAGCTGGGCTGTCTGTGCTGGCTACCAGCTCAAGAAGGTACAAGAAATAAAGAGGTATTTAGGGATTTCTCATAATTCAGCTCTTTTCTATGACTTGTGAAGGAAAGGACATTGAGTTTGACGTTCTGGTAGCTGTTGGATGAATTACTCTGTACCATATACTGAGAAGAGACAATCCTGATATATCCAGAAACAATTACAACTTATGCATAAGATTCTTATCTGGAGAAGTATATCCAACCTCTGCACATTTGTAGGATATTGTTAATAGCTACTTATTTGAAGACATTATTCTCTGTGATCTTAAATATGCAAAAAATTTTGAGCAGAAAAGCAGTGAATTAATTTCCTTTGGTTCTTTCAGCAAAAAGTAAAATGGGAGAAGTTTTGTGTTCTGAAACACTGGATGTCACATTAGCCATGCTATTTCTCATTCCCTCTATCCTTTATATGATCAGATAGATAGAAATTGCTATTCTAGTTTTGACCACTACCTTGAAAAACTCAAAGAAATACAGATGTGAAAGAGCTCCATTTGTTGTTTATAGTTCATTAGATTACAGAACTTTTGTTTATTTCAGAGAGCTTTCACAGAGAAAACCTTGACTGATACAGAACTAGTCAAGCTGCCCAACATACCCACTGGACATGGTTGGAAGAAAGAAGTTTACAGCACCTTAGTTAAACTTTCTACAAACTTTTTAGAGCCAATAGAGGCTACTCAAAGATACACTGAAGCTAAAGCAAGCTTAGGCCTAGAATCAGTAGCCTGTATGTATAGAACCAAGTTGATTTTTTGCTCACTCCACTTCAAGTTCTATCTTAGAATCATAGAATCATTGTGGGTGGAAGGGACCTTGAAAGGCTGCACAGTCCAAGCTACTGCTCAAAGTTTAGTGAAAACTAAATCAGACTAGATTGTCCAGACATGTCATGAAAAACTCCATGGACAGAGATCCTACAAACTTCTCTGATGACCTCTTTCAATGTGTAATTATCCTCATAGAATCTTAATATTTTAATTTAGTAGATCAAACTAGAGAATGAGAATCTCCAGATTCTGCCTTGCTTACTTGCTAGAAACCAGAAGGAGTCTCTAAATAATAATGCAATTTGCACTGAACTTTTCAGTATTTCAGAAGAAATACTTATTCCAAGAAAGCTAACAGAGACTGCAAGCTGTTCCAACAACAGTGAAATGCCTAAGTCAGTGTCAATAAAACTGAGAACTGAATAGCTGTGCTACAAGTTCATGACTCCTAATAAAAATATCGCTTGATCCAAAGATGTCTTTGCTCTTTTCTGAGCTATGATAGCTGAAGTTGAGTGGGTCAGATGGGAAGCTTAATAGGAACACACAAGTAATCTCAGAATTTTCTCTGACAGTTCAAGAGGAGATATTTGCAAAGACTTCCAGTAAAGATGCAATATTCTCTTTCTTGAAGACAGAATGAAGGGGAAAACTCATGCCTTTCTCTAGAATTTAGCACTGTACCTAGAAAAACCTGCTGAGTGTTTTCTTACAGTGCATACTCTTACAGTTTTAAACTTAATTCCAATGTAATAGTGAGAAACCCCCAGAACATATTACCTAAGAAGAAACCTCAGGTACTGTGGGAAAAAAATCATTGCTGCTTGTTTAGCTGCTTTTTCGAATCCATGGTTCTTTTTCCTGATTGTGAACATCTTTACAGAAGGACTTGGTAGATACAGAAATACAAAAGCTCTTCAAGAGCTCATAGTTTTAGCCATAAACTGTGCTGACTTGAAGCACAAAACAGCATGCAAACCCAAGAGAGTAAGTTTGTTATGGTGTCTAACTTCACAGTTACCACAGGCTAAAGTCTATGCTTTTTCCCACCAAGACAAATCTGAAATAACTGCAATGACTTAAATACACTACAATAACAAGCTTCTCTAATCTACCTGTAACGTCCTATATAGCTACTTGTATTTCAAGCACTTGCTTAAAAACTGATTTGGTAAATATTTCTAAAAGCACTTAATATGCTACAATAATTCTACAAAGCAAATTCAAAAGCAGCTTTATCTTTGTCAGAGTAAAACTTTTAAAAAAGGCCAAGAGGTACTGGTTTCTGAATTTTCATCAAGTTTTGCTATTGGTATCTTTGTCTTAACAACAGTGAAAAATCATCATCCTTTTTAACAAGCACAATCTTACCAGCTTTCTGTCACTCTCAGAATTCCTATTTTCTTTGAAATACACTAAAGAAATCAAACCCATCACTAAAAAACAGTGGCCTTGATACCACTAGAGGTCACCCTACGAATAAAATAAGTTCCCTGCATGCACAAGTACAGGGAACTTTTACAAAAAACACCACTGTTGTTTGACATTTGAACTACAAATGCATAGAAGAATATAACACACAGAAACATTGTGCATATCAAAATTATGATTTGTTAAGAGAAATCTTTCCCTTATTCTGAGGCTATTGCAAACTGAATACACTGCTCTTTGGCATACTTTATTAGCCTTTGGATGATTAGTAGTACTGGGGACATGTTGCTTTATCTCCCACAAAAAAACCCAACCCAACCCAACCCAACCCAAACCAACCAAACAACCAAACAAAAACCACAAAAAAAACCCCATAGAAAAAAACAAACCAAAAAAACCCCTTAAAGTTCTGGACTTCAAAGAGATTATTTCTCTAAAGTGCTTTATTTAGCCCATACATAAGATATCATTTTTCAGCACCAAGAATGATGGTCTTGAAACAGGCCATCTATTATTCTCCATGGACTGTGCTGGATTTGTGTGGGAAAACACAAATTGCCAGTTTGGTCAACTTCTGTCATTTTCTGATTGAAAACACTTGTGTCTCTTCATTTCATGGCATCAGTACAGATCAAGAATCTTCTGCTTCATATGAAAAATGTTAAATGTCATCTCAGTTACAAGATATAAAGAAGTGAAAGAAGCCAAGGTCATTTTATTTAAATATGGATTTATTTAAATAACAGATCAACCCTGATGCAAAACAGCGGTTTGGAAGTGAGATGTGCTTTCCATTGACACAGATCACAGCAGATGAGTTCAAGACAGTTATAATTATTAGTCTAATTAATGTTATATATATCTGTAAAATGCTGCAAAGGTTGCAGAGAACTATCATACACTTATATACCAGATACAAACCCCAGTGGATCAACTTTTCTAGTGGCATGGGCCACATTGGAAGGTTCAAGGTCAGACTGGATGGAACTGTGAGCAACTCAATTTAGTGAAAGATGTTCTCCCTGCCCATGGTTGGAAGGTTGGTCTGGATGATATTTAAACGTCCCTTCCAACCCAAATCATTCTGCGATTCCGTGAGCTAACACTCTGGAAAACTGGGAGCAGCAGTTCCCCATTCTAACTCTTCAGATATACAGAAATGTGTCAAACAACATATTTTCTTTTCATCAGGTATAGAAGGGATATATGGTAGTGACAGCACCACAAGTACTGGAGGAACTGCTTCTTGAAATTCTTTCCTAACACTGGCTAGAATATTCCTGCAGGAGTACTCTGATACATTAATTATACAGCACTGTCTGTCCCTGCTTTATTCTGGTATTGATCATGTTCTTTGACTTCTAATCAAGGAAAGGTAAGTAAGCAGAATGAAACACGCTATAAAGAAACACTCATCATGGCAAGAAAAAGGATATAAGCTGATACTAATACTTTTAGAACAGGTATCTAGCTTTGAAAATGTAGGAGAAGATGATATAGAAAAGGCTACAGAGGGTACAAAGATAAGGACAAACTTTTCTATTTTTGCTTAAAACAAATGTGTTACAAATCCAAATATAAAAATAACATGCCAAAAGCCTTGCTCTCAGGCATTTGCCATACTAAATCAAATGCTGGTATGCAATATCAGGGATTCAAATATATCTGTTATTTCTGACTCACCTAGTCATTTTATTTTTTATAAGGAATGGGCTTTATCAAAGGAATTTTGCTTAAAAAAGAACTTTGGAAGAGCTCTTTGAATAATGGCAGAAATAAAGAATCTTATTTCTAAAACTCAAGTTACAAAACCAGGAAAAACAAGTGGAGGTTTTGTTTGTTTTTTTGTTTTTAATAAAGTATTGATAAAACTGCACCTTAATGCTGAAATCCATACAAAGGATGCAGATACCCTACAAAGACCCACATTTCTCCTAATTTTTTTTCATTTCAAATAGCTGTACAGAGAAAGTGGAGCTAGACAGTAATTTAGTCTCAACAAACCTCCCCAGAAGCAGAAAGGTTTTGCCATCTTTTGATGTTTTCAGGAGAATTCCAAAAGACAGGATTGCTACTAGCAAGAATTGCTACTAGCCCAGATTTCAAAACTTACACAAAAAGAGAAGGGAGTCTCACGGAAAACGTGAGGAAAAGAAAATTATTTGAAATGGAAAGCTGCAAAACTCCATTTCAACTAAACTGATAAACTACCCGTAATTATCAGTGATGAGGGGCATGCTGTGTTGAAGATGCTGCACCACTGGTCGCAGACTAATATTCATGTTAATTTAGGAAACTTTTCAGACTGCACATAATAGATGATCCTTCTGTGCATAAAGCTTTGTCCCAATGTGCTTGAAGCTGACTGAACAGCCTGGGGGACTTGCAGATTTACTAAACATTTCTGCTGATATGGACAGATCAGTCAAGGGTATGTTCAAGGGTACTTCCTAACTTCCAGAGTTGACCCAACAGAGGCCTCTACTCAAGATGTAGTTGAATAGGCAAAACTGTGCAAGTCATAGCACAGTTACTTCTGTTATGGAAAGTAATTGTACAAAACACACCTCTGCTACATGACTACATCCCCATAGAAGCATCCTCCCATTACAATACATCATAGGATTTCCTATGTCATCAGGCAGGTCCAGCTTAGGATTCAGTCTCCCCCCAGTGCTGGCAAATAACGTTACACTAGCCTGCTTGCAGTCATGCTCCATCTATGCAAAACTGGAATAAGAAAATGGAGAATCAGGTCCTGTATTTTACAGAAATGCTAGTTAAAAGCATCTTAATATTTCACTAGAATCAAATAAACCCCTACATTTCTTCTGCAACACTGCAAACTCCACGAAAAGCAATTTTTTCCTCCCTTTCCTCCTATCTTTTACACCCAGCAACATTCTCATGATGCAATTTTTTCACTCTGTGAATACTTAAGCAGTGTATACATTATTTTATTTTAAATCCTGCCTAAAAATGCAGTTAGTCATGAAAAAGGAATTTTAAATCCTGTCTGAAAATATTTTTAAGCATGTTACTCTGAAAGATCTTACTGAAGATAACTAAAAGAAGTTATTTGTATAATAAAGTATTTTTATAATTAATAAAGATGAAAGTTACCCAAAGAGTGAATCTTGCAATTTTGCACAAAATATTCAATGTTTCTGGTTCTGTACTGACAAACATGAAGCAATCCCTTGTCTCTGATGAAACCTCCCATCTATTTGTGTCCTTTGTGAACTTCCAGCATATGGTGTTTTAAAAAAGACAGCTAAGAGCAATGGGCTTAGTACTGGAGTTTTCCTTCAATAAGAAATCCATATCTTAAGCACAGCCATGAGGGAAACAAATCTACACTGTTTAAAATCCAACTAGAATAGCTTCTTCAAGAGTTTTAACCATAAAATTTTTTAAGGAAAAAAAAAAAAGGCAGCTGGAAGATATTAACTTGGTTTCTAATTGAAACAATGGTGTGTTTTATTTCATGTAGGGATTTCAACAGACTCTTAATTAGAACTTTTACCACGCAGTTTTCAGAAAAAGTATCTTGATGACATTCTGGTTGTTGAGAAGTTCCTGGGAGACTTGACACCTGTTACTCCTTGGAAGAACATTCACTCAAAAATACAGGCAGGCAAATAATACTCCCCAACTCATAGAATAAATATTAAGTCTAAATAACCAGAGTATTTAAAAGAATAATGAAAATACTGAAAAATAATTTGTGCAGTCCAGACTTTGTGATGATAGGCAGACAGCAGCGCTTAAAACAAAAGGCAAAAACGCATGGGTTGCCTGCTGCATTTTAGAATACTAATAGAATATTTACAATGTAAATGTATAGCTGGTAAAGTCACTACTACGGCATTTCATAAGGACATGAAAAATTATGCTTACCTATGTTATGAAAAGCAGGGAGGGGAGGGGAGGGGAGGGGAGGGGAGGGGAGGGTGCTTTTTAAACACTGTCAGGTATGGGACACTGATCACCTATCTAGGAAGCCTGTTCTTGGTAAAGAAACTTTTCCTAATATCAGATCTGAACTTTCTCTGATGCAGCTTTGAACCATTCCCATGTGTCCTGTTACTGGATACCAGGGAGATCAGCAGCTCCTTCATTTCCCCTTCTCATACTGATCAAAATAACTTGAGTTTAACTCCTAGGCTTTATTGACATGGACAACATTAATTTTCAGTGCTGATTATCAAAATAAAAAGGGATAGAGGTATAAAATAATAACATAATCAACAAAGCTTGAGATGCATGAGTAAATTAGAAAGAGAAACTATTTTTTTTCTGCAGTAACTTAACTTGCCTGACTTTTGGGATTAAGAAAGTCCCTCAAGTTTCTCCCTCTTACTAAGAGACAAATAATGTTCTCTGTATTATGTACACACAGAAATAAATGCATCAACTGCAATCTGGTCTGAGTTAGCTCCATCTTTTATGTGAAGAAGGTCTATGAAGGCACATTTTGGGATTCTTTTATGGATTTAAATGAAGAGGGATCTAAACTGTTATTGCAACAGCAGTTTTCTGTCAAATTTTAGATGAAGTTTATTGTCCCAGAAGAGGAATTCTCACATGAACACTCCTAGGCTGTTTCAGTACAAAGTCAGTAGAGTCAGTTTTAAGCATCTTAAAACAAATTTGGATGACTTTACACTTATATGAACAACTTACAAAGACACTTCTAGCTTCACAGCTGTGTCAACAGAAACCGTAAGAAATAACTTCTCAACTCCTATAACTAGATGCGAGAGAAATGACCTGTGTATGCCTTCAGCCCCTCTCAGAACGAGAAAATTTAAAAAGGATGTTAGACAGACTGTGGCAACATGGCTACTAGCTCAGTCTCAGGACATACTAATGTCTGTTAATGGGAATTCAAATTAGACTAATCAGAAACCAAACTCCAAAACCTATAAGAATTTTGTATTATTTTTCTCATCACATATAAAATAAGATGCCTTTAGAGTCAAATTTCAGGCAAAGTTCACAGAGTCCATGTTCTTTATGGCATAGATATTGCAGAAATACTGTGGCAAAAACTGTCATAGAAAATACAACCTGCCTCATAAGCAGATTCATCCTATCTATACCTGAAATGTTATGGTCTTACCTAGAGCTGCTCTCTGAATGTGCCTCTGGGTTATCTCTCCTTTCAGACAGTCTGTAAAGGACACAAAATGCAAATAGTTAGAATTCAAAATGTCAAAAATCAATGAAGTCATTGCTTTCCCATCATTTGAAATTCCCTGTGCTGCTGGCCAATTTTAGTTGGTTTTTTTTTGTGACCCATGGGACAGGAAGTTTTCTGAGTTCTGTCCTTCTCTCTACTGCAAGTAAACAAGTAGGCACAATGAGACTCTACATATCCTAAGATTTAACTTTGTCCAGTAAGAAAAACTGAAAATGAGGCTCTTTACTGTCAAGCACTTTCATAGGATAATGATCTGATGTTGCTAGATACAAAAGAAATCCAAGTGAGGCTAAAAGACATAGAGAATTCCAAGTATTTTTTCAAACAGACTTACAGGCACTAACGGTGGAAAGGAGATATTAGGTCACTAGTCTGCATCTTTGCCAGTGAAAAATTGGTCCCCTACAGTCCATTTTTCCTGTTTGTCTAGCCCAGTTTCAAATATCTCACGTGCTAGAGCTTCTGCAAGTTCTACTAGTGCCCTGGTTCCAGACAGGACAGGGTTAATTTTTGCAGTAGCTGCGAGGGGGCATGGCTAGGACACATAGGTTATTCTATACCACCTCATGTCCTTGCCAGGATGGTGTGAAAGGGACTCTATTCCAGGGAGAAGGGGTTCTTTCCAGTTGAGAAAACATGGTAGAGGGAGCCATCCAGTATTGCCTGTTACCATGAATCCTTTCCTTTCTTGTATGCTGTTATTAGTAGTGTTGCTGTTAGTGTTCATTTTCTTATCTCATTGCTGTTTCCAGAAATTGTCCTCATCTCAACCTGTGATCTTTGCCTTTTGTGCTTCCAATTCTCCTCTCCACCTGCTGCAGTGGGGAAGGGGGAGAAAGCAGGGGAGTGAGAGAAAGAGCGGTGTGTGGTTTGGAGAGTCTTGGTGGGGGCACTAAATTGGGGAGCACAGTTCCTAAACCACAACAACTACTCAGCATAAGTCACAGTGTAGAGGTCGTTGATTTTCAACCAAAAATTAACTAAAATTTCGTTATCTCATTATTTCTAACTAGGCTTCCATGCCCCATATAATTCACCTTTACCATTCTTTTATCAATTTTCACCCTGTTCTATGATATTGTTTCAATTTACCAATTATTCCAAACCATAATTAAATTACGACATAGATATTAATGAAAACAATAAAGGAAAAACATAATGCTAAATGCACAATTTCAGCAGTACGTGTGTTCTGAGGGAGGATGGAATTATGCCTTTCAAGTTTTCAAATTAAAACCATTTCTAAGCAGAGACTTGTTCATAATCTTTACTAAGCTGTACATCTGGATACCAGGGAAAGAAAAAAAATCCGCAGGATTCACTTTTTTTTTCCCCAGACCTCTGATTATCTACATCATATTAGCATGCATTCTGAATTAAAAATATCCTTTTACTTACAAGTGAAGACCTACAGAATAAACTAATCAGAGCAAATTACTCATTAACCACTGTCAAATGCTTAAACAGAGAATGTAAAAAAATTTTTAGAATTCACAGGTCATGAGAATTAGACTGCTCTGTGAGCACAAAAGAACCATGACAAATTAAACTTTTTTGGGAATTATGAAAATAATTGTAAAGTATTTAGTAGCATTGTAGAAATGATATTGTATGCAATACATTACAGTGTAACAGTAAAGTTTTGCTGGATTGAATATTTATAGAGAAACAAACAAACCAAAGCATCCTACCTACTCCTTGACTATAAAATAGATATTGCAGAGTTGTATTTTTCTGCAGAGGAAGTTTTATTCTTTTTAGTTATTTTTACTTAAACCAATGAATTCTTCTGTACTTAAAGTTAGCTGTAAAATTAAGAAAAGCCTTCAGCTACTGAGAAAGAGATTAAGTGAAATAACTAACCTCATCTACCCCTGCTATAACAAACAAATAAATCCTCCACCTAAATCCCCTTAATAATTTTTACCAATAAAAGCAGTGTTAAATGATCAATGCTCACCATATTTGTGCTTTGAAAGCTTTATCAAGCAACTCAGTTGATGTCAATACTCGGTACAATGTGATTAAATGTGCTATTTATTCCCTCAAATTGCTTTTTGCTACTCTGGATATTTAGATCCTTGTATTCTATTGCACCGTATCACACAGCGTGATGTTACTCAATATTGAGCCATGAGACAGTCATGAAATGAAACAATTTGTAGTAATCTTGAGATTCATCTCAATGGATTACCATTAACTGAGGTGCCTCAGAAAGCTATCTATATATTTATCTTCATGTAAGAGCTTATAAACTCTTTCTTATGCACTGTGAGCTGCAAAAGGCAGCTGCCATTGTCATATGATAAAAATGGCTGTAGTAGTGAGAATATGCTGTTCATCAAGAGCCAACTGAAAAAAAGGGTGACATACAGTTCTCAATCCTGTCAATATATGGTGTTATTTCTCCTTCTTTAACCTTGCTAGAAACAGATCATCAGCAATCTAAATGTTTTGCATTTCAAGCGGCAATGAGGTCAACTGAAAAAAGCAAGGCAAACAAGTCAATGAAAGTAAGATCGAACAGACAGATAACAGCTTGCCATCAGTACAAATATGTGGAAACACAAGAACATGGGGACTGTTTTTAAATGATTATAGCCAAGAGGCTTGATTTTTAATTATGTAGAATTCACTTTCAACACAGCTAGGATAGAAACCACAGAGGCTGCAAAAGTTCTGCTTCTATTGCAAGCTTTCTCAGATCAGTCAGCAGTGTGAAACTGTCCCAAATGCTCCTCTCCCCTTTCATTCTAGCCTTTGTACACTACTGCTCCATCCATGACATGGACCATGATGTTGCAAGAAACCTTGTCCTTCTTCAACCTGGCAGCTTTGTGAAAGAATGAGAAGCTGGAACCAGACCACCTGTAGTCAGAGAGGAACCAAAGAAAACTTCTCTTTTGGCCAGAAAAATAAAAATCCAGCGTCAGCACTCTTCTAGCAAGAGTTTTTATTCTTTAAATAGAAACAGAAAGGTGACATTTTTCCTATTCACACAGTCCAAACTGCCTTTTCAAGGCAGCAAAAACTGAACTTCATTTTGCAGAAAACTTCCTGAAACTGTAATTGTAATGGGAAAAGTAGCCCAAAAAGGAATTCTGATTCCGAGGACATGGTGGTATCATGAGGCACCTGACTATAATTCCATACCAAGACTTAGCCAGATATTATTTAATCTTTCAATTTGTTTTAATCCAATTTGAAATCTGACAGTTTATGTAGATTTAATTTGGAAAAAAATGGTTTTCACGTAGAAACTCTTATTTTTGACATAACCTTAAGATTCTCTGTGCATGTTTTTCATTAAAGTAATCTTGTTTTGTTTTCAGGATAAATACTTGTGGGGGAGAACGAATGTTTCTGAACTGTTCTACTTTTCTGCCTCTGAGAACATTAATGCAAGGCTTGAAGTTCATAAGTGACAGAAGTAGGGGGGTGATTCCAGTACTGTTGCCTGCACAGATCTTCCCATATAAACAAATGGAAGACTTCAGTCTTTAGTACTGCCAGTTCTGCAATCTTCATAAACACAAATATTTACCCAAAGAAATATGAAGAATCACATTCTCATTAAAATACCCATGTCTTCTGATTCCAACAGTATAAAGTTGTGGACAAGGTAGTGCTTAAATGTGGTTTGCAAAAATTGAATTTAAGACTTGGAGAACATCTCTCAACATATGGCTAATTATGTTTTCTGAAGTTTCACCAAACAAGAAGTTAAAAATAGGTCTATAGCTGATACCAAATTTTTTCCAGTGGAGTCATTCTTCATTTGGAGATAACAGTCCCAAGAAAATGTTGAATGCTGCAACTCTACATGTTTTGGCAAAAAAGTAGTTTTGGGGAATTTAAGAATTCACTCAGCATGCAGCCAGCTGTCATTAAGGTTGTGATAAATCTATTGTTTTTGGCCTGTGTTTCTGGACACATGTACCATCCTGAGGTATGGAAAAGAGATGAACTGGTAACACAGAAATTTAGCTTTGTGACAGGAGACAAAAGCAAGAAGGGAAACAGAGAACACTAGAAAAATGGACTAGAGAAATCTAATTAAGACTGATGTAAAGCAGAAGAAACTATCCCATACGGTGACTAAATATGAATACATAACTTGAATAATATGGCTTTAACTTCTTGTCTTTGTGTTGTTTCAGACTGTTTCAAGGATCTGAAATTATTATTACAGACAATGAATGCTTTGACCATACTGCATATGCTTCAATTGAAAAATGAGTATATTACAATTAAGAAAACAGTGATTAAAAAAAGTATTTTCATTTTGTTTGAGTCCGTATGACAGGTTTTAAAACTGCTCTTACATTTTATCAGATCCTCCATATAATACTATTATAATGTTTCAAAGGCTGCTACCTTAAAAGATAGAAGTGCTGGTCAAGTAAAGAGTACACATACAACCTTAACTCCCTTCCTTTGAGAATATTTGTTGCTATTGGTATGGATACACCTTTAACTTGGCACAGGGTCTCTTCTGACTCAGTAATTGACAGGCTAAAGCCTTTGTCAATAACTCTTTATCTCCTGTTATTTTTTAGTATTTTTCTATTATTTTACATTTTCCAAGCCTGTGTTTATCCTAATTAGTCCTTCCATCCTGGAGATCCTGAAATCTTCACACCTCATCTAGGACGCTGTATCTCCTTCTTTCTTCATCGTGAAATCATTTTTGATGTTACATAAAATATTAAGCTGAAAAACCTCTTATGCATCCAGGGAACCTCTGATTCCTGGAATTCACCCTCCAGGAAATTTTGGGTCCCTAACTGAGCTATATGGTAGTAGTTGTTTCTTTTTTTTTTTTCTGTTTCTTTCCCCCAATCCCACCAGAGGGGAATGAGCAAGTGGTTGTGTGGTGCTTAGTTGCCATCTGGGGTTAAACCATTGCAGGAAATATGCAGGGGTTTTGTTTGTAATGCAATGCCCCTACATTTGCAGTTGGACCCAGCTATGAAGACCTAATTAAGACTCTGGATCTATTAAATCTGATTCATAAAGTTGAGTGCCTCCACTTGAATCAGATAAGAAGTCCTGCTGAATGAGCACAAATTAAAGCTACATATTCAGCAAATCAGCACTGAAGCAGGCTTTTACAAAGAGGGCAGTAGTCACATAAATTCCATGAGCCTTGTAGAGGTATATTTTTAACTGTATTTGAGGTCAGAGTTGTAACAGCTTACAAAGTGTTCTAGAAAGTAGGGGACATTGAACCCAAATGGAGATATTCAAGTGGAATCATTTCTCAAATGAAGAATATCAAACACAGACAGTTATTGCAAATCTTACCAGATGTGGTAGATACTTTTTAAAATCTGATGCTGAAATTGTATGAGAACACAGTCTATGACAAAAAGTATCTGATAAGAAAAATCATGGAATTAAGTAAAAAAGATTCTGTTCTAACTCAAAATCCTGTAGCATTAAGAGCAGATAAACCATTCAGCTTTTCTCTGACCCAGAGAAACATTTGGGAAAAAAATTCTTACTATTTTTCAAACTTAGTCCTTCTCCGATAGCAAAAACATTGGCTCAGTTGGCTCTCTTAGGACAACATGTAGAGGCAAAGTAGTCTGCATTAGCAGCACTATTTCTGATGAAAATACTTTATTTTGGGATATGTGGTTGGCCAAATCCCCATGTGATCTGACAGCTCCTCATTTTCAGAAAGCCCTTGGTGGCATAAGGGGAGAAAACACAGTATTGCAGCACTCAAGGCCTCCTGACTATAGCACATGCATTTTTAAAGGTATAAAATACAACTCTCATCAGCATCAAAAATAAATTAATGACAATATGTGAGGTAACATATTGTTAAGCATGACCTGCTGCAGCAGATTTCTGCCTTTTATTCACTGAAGAAACATCTCCAGTGGTTTAAGATTTTACTGGCTCTCCTTTCTCCTTTTCCCTCTCCCTTCCCTTCATCCCAAAGTTTGCTGTCAAAGGTCACTGCCCCACAGCAGAGGGGGTAGAAGCAAATGTCTGCCTGTGTTCTGCCTGCTCTAGCACAGTTTGGCACCTCAGCACAAGCATATAAGCAATTTAAGTGAGACACTATCATGGAGTCAACTACAATGTAGTAAACACTCTTGTTTGCCAGCTGGGAAGAAAGAATTGGAGACAGTAACTGCCAGCAAAGAGATGGGGCACACCATTGGAAGCAAGGTAGCTGATAGTATTTAGTAGAATTCATCAGTGGGAGACCCCAGAAAAGACAAGAGGTTCAGAATTGGAAGCACAACCCTGACTTCCACACCAAATTCATAGTTGCAAACCATAGCCTAAGCTTAGCACATTAACAAACACACATGGAAACACACCATTTTCCCAACTTAATCTCCTTCCTTGAAGCTTAAATATCAGATTCAAATGCATATATTTTACTATAATGTAGGATACTACACATTTTGGGATTACTATTTAAAATATCTGACTGGGACATGCTTCCTTCCTTGCCATACTCAGTTGAGACAATAACAGTTTTTATTGAGACATTTATTACCTTCAAGCATGACCAAATTTACAGACAGCAAGCTTATAAGACAGCAGCCACTGACAGTCATTTCTATAGGATGACACTGGACTTCTCAGGAAGGATTTCTTCACTGAAAGTGTGGTCAGGCATTGGGATGGGCTTCCCAGGGAGGTGGTGGAGTCACCATCCCTGGAGGTGTTCAAGAAACAACTGAATATGGCACTTAGTGCCATGGTCTAGTTAGAGAGATGGTGACTGGTCAAAGGTTGAACTCAATGATCTTGGAGGTCTTTTGCAACCTAAGTGATTCTGTGATTCACTGATTATTCCTTGAGCTACTCAATATACAGTCCTCTAAACTCTGTACCCATTTCTATGCATTTATTTCTAACCTCCGTATTAAGTCCCCTTCCATTTTCCTACATGTTCTTGTTAGTTCTGGCCAGATTACATTTTTTTTTCCTCACAAGCTGATTATTTACACTTTCTGATTGATGATCATTCCTATAACTGTTTATTGTTTGGCATGCATTTCTACAGCACCCTTAATACCGTATTTTTTTTTTCTACTAGCCTTTCATACACTCTGGCTGCTACAGAACAAAAAAATGCTCTGATAGGGTTAAACAGCATAGCTGTAGAGAAACTCAATTTATTTTCCTGATGACATGATTCAGGACCTCTCTCTTGCTCTAAGTACAGACCTGTCATAGGCTGCATAGGCCTTAATTGTTTGGGTATTCCCCAAGGTCCCATTCATATAAATGAGGGAAATGCTAGCATGTTCCACAACTCCCATTCACCCAAAGGCACAGGACTTCTTTCCATAGGAAGCAGAATATGGCAAGTGGTTAGTGCACACAAATTCCTAACAAATCAGATACTGAACATTGGGATATCTAGGATAACCAACAGAAAACACAAAGGGGTCTGGACTTCAGTTCAACATCTCCTTGAAAGTGGAACTCAGAACCTGGATGCTTTCTGAATCTAGAAACAAATGCTTGGACCTTTATTCTATTGTCCCAAGGTTGGCTGTCACTACTTATATTTGTCCAGGCATTTTTAGCCAAGCACGGATATATAGAGGCAAGCATATTCCAGGACACTTCAGCAGAAGGACACATCATTTCTGGATTCTCAGTGGGGAGGGTATAGGTAGTTCAGTCAATAAAGCAGTGCTTCTCTATGCACTAGCAATGGCAGTTAGTTGCATTCCAGGAATTAAAGTGAACAGGTTCTTTTTTTTTCCTTTTTCCTGGATAGCTCTTCTGAATTTAGGTACCCAAATTTAATTTAAGCTATACCTTAGGTGCCAGAGTGCTATTTTAGGTATTGCCCGAAGTTAACAAATATTCTGTGTATCTATCTTCATATGCTAGGAAAGACACAGAAATAATGCACATCTGGAAACTGTTGTTCTGTTGTTTATCATATGTATTTGTTCATGAATTAAATATTAAGCTGGTCCAAAAAGCATGACTGAAAAGCAATGCCATATGGATAAGGAGTCATAATCTGTGAATTTAGTGTTCTGGATGCTCATATGACTAATTGTAGCTTATCTCTTGATTATTTCTGAGGAATTAATGTGAAGAGAAAGAATAAGGAAAATAAAGTCAGAGAAACAGCTTTGTATACAGCTCTTTTGTTTTTTAATGTCCAAATATAAGAAGCTTAAAAAATAAAGGGTCTTAAAAGCACAGACAAGCAAAGTCAAAACCAAAGAATTTTGCCCCCTCAAGTTTTAAACAGAGTGACTATATCCAAATACAAGATGAACATAGTTATTTCCTGTTACTAACACTGCCTGCATGGTTTTGTAATTTCTATGCAACAATCTGATGTCCAGTTTCATACTGTGACATTTTTTCTGGCCAGATTTGCTCAACATAAAATTGAGTATAGAGTTCCAGGCCTCACTATATAGTTCAGTTTCACAGACTTTTAAAATTTTTCTATCTTTACCAAGAAATTGTCCTGGAATTTCATACTGCGGTGTAAACTTCTGGTCAGATGAGACAGAGTGATGTTAAAAACCTGACAGATATGACACAAAATTAAAAATAAAATAAATTAAAAAAATTATAGTGCTCAAGGTCATTAGATATGTTACCACATTTTGAGGGTATGTATGCAAAGGTTTCAGGGTGAAAGAAACAAGATCAGAGTAAGAATGGGTGTATGATACATTTTTAATGCTCATTTACTTGTAACGTATGTACCAAACCTTTGAGAAATTACTTGGTAAAATATGTTAGACACATATTAACATCTCAGTAAAATAGGAAATAGGTTCCTGTAAAGATACAGCATATATTTAGTGTTGTGCATAAGCCTAAGTCTGCTTCTTGAATTGTTCAGCAATTTAAAATGTAACCTGATTCTACATAAGTGGCACAATGATATTATCAGCTCTGAACAGACGTCATCCCTCAGTCTTAACAAAAGTCCATGAGAAAATCTTCCTAATACAGCTATTCTCTGTTGATTGCACTCCTTCTGCAACATCCATCTGTGGTGACATCACTAGTCCTACATGATTTAGGAATTAGTTTGATTAGAAAAAACCGGCTATTGTATTTCAGTAGATGTAGGTTGGTATGCCTATACTGCAAGTCTGCATGAACACTGTCCAGATGTGTAAATGAACCACAAGATGCTATGAAAAACAAATTTGTATTTCTGTGCTCTTGAAGGGGTATCACTCTTTAACAGTACTACTCTGAATAAGCTGAGGTCTACTTCTCTAGAGTTTGAAGGTTTAATTTTTCACTCTTAAAATCTCTGGCTATCCAGTAGTAAAGACACACATGACTTAAATGCAGGACCCAAAGGAATACTAAATTTCCTGATGACACTAAATTGGGAGGAGCTGCCAACTCCCTTGAGGGAAGCAAGGTCCTGCAGGAGACCTTGACAAATTAGAGAGACGGACAACCACTTTATGAAGTTTAACAAGGACAAGAGCTGGATTATGCACCTGGGATGGGGCAATCCTGGTTGCATGTATAGACTAGGAAATGATAGGTTGGAGAGCAGCACTGTGGAAAGGGACCTGGGGGGTCTTGATCTATGGCAAGTTGAACATGAGTCAGCAGTGCCCTGGCAGCCAGGAGGGCCAACTGTGTCCTGGGGGGCATCAGGCAAAGTATCACCAGACGGTCGAGGGAGGGGATTGTCCCACTCTGCTCTGCACTGGGGCAGCCTCACCTTGAATATTGTGTGCAGTTGTGGACATCATAATGTAAGAAAGATATTCAGCTCTTAGAGAGCATCCATAGGAGGGCAACAAAGATGGTGAAGGACCTTGACAGGAAGCCGTATGAGGAGTGGCTGAGATCACTTGGTCTGTTCAGCCTGGACAAGAGGAGACTGAGGGGAGACCTCATTGTGATCTTCAACATCCTCACAGGGGGAAGTAAAGGGACGGGCACTGATCTCTTCTCTGTGGTGACCAGTGTCAGAACCTGAAGGAATGGCCTGAAGTTGTGTCAGGGGAGGTTTAGTTTGGATATTAGAAAAAGGTTCTTCACTCAGAGGGTGGTTGGGCACTGGAACAGGCTCCCCAGGGAAGTGGTCACAGCACCAAGTCTGACAGAGTTCAAGAAGCTCTCAGGCACATGGTGTTACTCTTGGGATGTCCTGTGCAGACCAGGAGTTGGACTCAATGATCCTGATGGGTTCCTTCCTACTCAGCATATTCTATGATTCTATGATCAAGAAAAACCTTTTGTACTAAAGACTAGGATTTAAACACCAGCCCCCCAGTACAGCATGAACTATCATCTAGTATCTTTTCTTTAAAAGAGCAAATTTAACAGATTGACTTAAGAACAGACTCCCTAATAAAAGAGCAAAATGCAGTGTAGCAATCCAGCATGACTACATGTTTTCAGTCTAAAGACAGCTTACAGGCAGAAAATCTGTTACTGAGCAGCATTTTTCAAAGTTTATAGTCATAACAGTTCATAGCTTGATTAAATCCAATGAGCTTGGTCAATTTGTTTTAGTTATTCTAGTGAAAACCTTAAGTAAAAAGCGTTTACATGGTGTCTTCCTGAGCATAACTTTTTCCCCTGAAAATACTTCGGTTTCTAAAGAACAGAACATCATTTGTAATAATTAGAAAATGAAAACGTTTCCTACATATGTAGATTCCAATACAGATCCAAAGAAAACATTAACATCTTAGGCCTGCAGTGACTGTTACACTAATAAGGTTCTTCTGTTTAAAGAATAGCACACCAGGGGAGCATAATAGAGCTGTTCAAATGAATTCATTCAGTTTGGTATTTTCTGAATAAGTCATTTGACAAATTGTGTTTTCTCATTCTAAGGACCCATTCAGCCTATGCACTGTCACCCTGGGGCATTGCCTATTGTTTGAAAGTAAAAACAAACATATGCAAGCTACTCTGAAACAATGGACAATATTTAGCATTGGCATTAACATATGCATTGCCCCCTGAAGCCAAAAGACTTGTACCTTCTGAAATGACTTTCCTAAGTGCTGCTGCAAAGACTATGTTATATTACCAAAGATGGTATTCTCTTCTTATAAGGAGGAGCAGAAAAAGCAAAAAGGCTGTCAGAAAGCTGCTAGAGCTGCCTAGTTCTCTTGTCAGTCTGATCTCTAAAAGATCAGGTAAGACAAACCCTACAGCAGCTGGTGGTGACAGGGCAATGACGTCTTTCTTTCTGTCTTCTCTGACAATTGCCCTAGCATGATCCACACTGAAGCAGTGGCAGAACAGAAAGCTCTGTCACAGCTCCATCAATCTAGTTCTGCCTCTGAAGTGAGACAAACACTAGACCTAGACGTTTACAGTTTACACTGCATACAGTAAGTACAGTAGATGAACTCTCTCTCTCTTAATTTCAGAAAGACAAAGTAATGCTTTACAGTTTAGTCCTTCCTCCTTATTTGCACATCTTACTACCAGTTTTCTGGGGACTCTCATTCAGCTAAAAATATTATTTTATTATACATTGCCTAATCATACGGTGTTAAGAATTACACTCAGCAAATATAACTGCACTACTCCAAGACAATGTGAGCCTTGTTTACATGGAAATCTGAAATTCTAAGAAAAATTCTCTTGAGTATCAAAAATATGATCTGGTAATTACAAACAAGGCAGTTAATTGATTACTCTGACTCACTATGAACACTGTGAAGAAACAAAAAAGTCATTAACATGAACTTTCCACTGAACTGCTAACAAGAAAGAAAAATATATTCCCATCACTCTGCTTTATATTATGAGACAACTGGCTGCTCCTAGGATAAGAAAATAGGTTGTGGAAGCTTGCATCACAGCATTGAGTTTGCCCCAAGAGGGTAGCCACCAGCTACCATGTTGTAGCTATCTGCCAGGCCTGTGTAAAATTCATGACATCTATTCTGCATTACAGTACCTTGAGAGAAGTTTTCCAAAAGATGCTGTGAGAGAGCATAGCATTTTTATATTGTGCTCTACAGATCCCTGGCTAAACTGGGCCATAGAAATCATGCCTGAAGCAGTAGAAAAAGAATCTTAACAGAATCAAGTTGAAAGTAAGCTACATTTCATCATGGAAGGAAGGAAATAAGTGAAAATGGAACGAGTTATAACCAAACAGAAATATAAGATGTAGCATCCTGCAAAGCAAAGTAAATCACATTTCTACAATGGACAAACTGCAGATGGTGACAGAGTGGCTAAGAAAATAAAATCTGCAGAAACTCAGCTGTTTTTCTGTATTTTCAATTCCGTGCTTCCAAAAATCAAAATGTAATATTTAAAAAATAGATTCCAAAACTGCAGTCATAATGGCATGGTGATTAGACATTTATCCAAAACAAACACACATAGGAACAATGTTTTTTCAGTATTAGGTTGCAAAACAATTGGGCCAAGAAATTAAGGAGAAAGAATCCGAAGACTGTGTCAGCCATGCTGAATGGCTTCAGCTTTAACAGCTACTGCTATTTTTGGTGGACACATAAACATTCCATTTATTACAAAACTGCTTTGAAACTGACCTGGAGATCAGAAACAGACTGAAGCTTCTAGGCACTGGGCCACACTGAATAACATCCCAGCTGGGAAATTACATCTGGGGGACTGTTTGTCCCAATAGCCTGTTTTCTCTTCTGTTTTTCTGACAGATGGCTGCAGGTTTTGCAGAGCTAATGTGCTTTGTTATATTAGTCATAAATGACATCCCTCAGAAGTAAACAACATAGTTACACACCCGAGATGAAGTATGGAAGAAATACTAATTCTGTTCCATTTTCTGATCCAACTTGTGTTCGGAGACCAAGACTGACTCTGTTAAGTGACAGAGGACAGATGCAACATATAGGCAGACTCCCAGGAGACAGGAAATCAGTGGAGGCTAATTGCATTGAGGCTTTATTTTTCCATATATCCCAGTGCAAAACAGAAGTGATGAAGCAGCAGGAAGGAAACCTTTTCTTTCTCAGAGAGCTTCCAGTCTACACTGATGTGTTCTTGTCAAATCTCCTACTTCTCATACTAAACTATGGTTTCAGCCTGTTCTAGATTCCTGATCTGGCTGTTCGTCTGGAACTTCTTGGGTACTGAACAGTCCAGCCAGGGCTCCTGGACACAGAAATCTTGGTACATGCAGCAAGCATGCAGACTGACACTGAGCAGGCTCTGTAGAAGGCTCACACAGTACGTCTGACATCTACAGAATGTGCCTGATGAATTGCACAGCTTGAGCTGCACCAGCTGCCCAGTTGCACATCCTCAGCACACCCTGAGCATGTTAGATTCACCACGTTACTCAGGTTTCTGTCTGTGAAAAAAATTCTGGGACCTTCAGTTTTTTTTGATGCCAAACATTGATGGATGCATTAAGGTTCAGTTCTCAGGGATCTTTCCACATAAAAAAAACCCCAAACCAAACCAAACAAGAACCAACCTCTGATCAAAGAACAAGATAAATAGCAAACTTGCTGTTCTTGCAGTTTTTATGTCTCTCATGACACAAAGTTCAGTGTAGTATTTAAGGGCGGTATACAACACTTCCATAGGGTGAAACACTTGTTTATTAAATAAGAAAAATCCCTTGAAAGTCCACATCATACCTCTTATATCATTCCTGAAGACCATGAATGAGAAAACATGTAAAGGTAACCACATTTGAAATACAGGACAATCCTAAAGTGACTGGCTGAGTGCACAACCATGAATTACTCCCAAAATCAAAAGGAAGCTGAGCAGCCTTACTGATATAAAGAAAGGTGAAATTGGGAATGGAGTCAAGGAGGCAGATTTGGAGACCTCAAAGGTGGACAGTATTGCAATATATTTCACACTATAAGTGATAGTATTTGTCTGTTTAAAATAATTACTACTATAGGTTATAGGTTTAGCAGGACCAAGTGCAAGCTGCTGCACCAGGGTCAGGGCAACTCCTGGTATCAGTACAGGCTGGGGGATGAACAGATCAAGAGCAGCACTGCTGAGAGGGACCTAGGAGTGCTGGTGGATGAGAGGCTGGACATGAGCCGGCAATGTGCACTTGCAGGCCAAAAAGCCGATCGTGTCCCGGGCTGCATCAAAAGCAGTGTGGCCAGCAGGTCAAAGGAGGTGATTCTGCCCCTCTACTCTGCTCTTGTGAGACCCTATCTGGAGCAGTACATCCAGCTCTGGGGTCCCTACACAGGAAGGACATTGACCTTTTGGAATTAGTCCAGAGGAGGAACACCAACATGATTAGAAGGATCGAGCACCTATCCGATGAGGAAAGGCTTAGAGAATTGGGATTGTTCAGGCTGGAAAAGAGACAGCTTAGGGGTGTCCTAATTGTGTCCTTCCAGTGCCAGAAGGGAGCCTACAAGAAAGACAGAGAGGGACAAAGAGCATGTAGTGACAGTACAAGGGGGAATGGCTTCAAACTGAAGGAGAGTAGGTTTAGAATAGATACTATGAAGAAATTCTTTACTGTGAGGATGTTAAGACACTGGAACAGGTTGCCCAGAGAAGGTGTGGATGTTTCATCCCAGAAAGTGTTTAAGGCCAGGCTAGCCAGGTTTTGAGCAACCTGTTCTAGTGAAAGGTGTCCCTGCTTTTGGCAGGGGGGTTGGAACAAGATGATCTTTAAGGTCTCTTCCTACCAAAAATATTCAATGAGTCTATGATTCTTTGTCTAATGCTTGTTGCCCTTTATCAACTAAAACAACAATAAAGACAAATATGGAAATATTTTCAGAATTTTCTTTTCAATCTGTACACAAGTAGAACTCAAACTGACCTCAGCTAGAGTCTCTCTTTGGTGAGGATTTCAAGATTTCAAATTCCATGGATTCCATTGCTGAGAATAGCAATTCATAAAAGCTACCTGAAGAATGAAATGCTGTGGAATGACATTATTGAGTTATCTGCTCATTATATCTGCATACTGAATTCATTTATTTATGAGTTGTTTGCATCTCATTTGAACCATATTTTTCTATGGCACGTAACTTCTCTTCTTGAAGTTTCTCAATCCCTTTTTAAACCCGATCTTGCCATTTTTCTCCTACACTAGTCAGTTCCAGTAAAATTCACTGAGCGTATAGATCAGATATGAGTCTGCCTAAGTACTTGATACGTTCTGGAATTAAACTAGAACAGTGAATTAGATCAGCAGCTATGAAGTTGCAATGTTTATTTCCATAAAAGAATAAGTATCTCAGAATATTACAGTATAGAATGGAATGCATTTCAAAGCATAGTAATTTCTCTCTTATTATAGCCTTACTTTATTCATGGTTGAAACAATGTCTCTCTCTCTCTCTGAAGCTAATGTCTGACTCAGAACTATATATTAATATAAAGCAATAGATAATACTACCAATATTAATGATCTTTAAGAAAGCAATGCATTGATTTTGATGGATTTTCTTTTCATATCGCAAATAATTTTGAGGATTTTAATTTCATTTAGATTCCATGTAAAGCATGGAATTTTTCTTCAACAGAGAAATGCCATCCTTCCAAAATACAGACACTTCTTCAGCAAAACTTTTTAAAATGCTATTTGCTCATTCATGACTTCCCTCAGTTCTTTCAGCCCATATAATCATGGCTTAAAATATGCATAACATTCCTAAGATCAGCCTCGGGATTCTAGTTCTTAACTAACTGATTCTCCTTTTTCAAAGTAATTTATTGCCTGCATGTGAAGCTAAAACAATGCAGATATACAACATAGCCAACAGAGTGCTCTTAGACTACTTCTGCCTAAAAAACCTAACTTTGTCTTATTTCTTTTCTTATCTGTGCAAAAATGCTGCTATCAGTTCCCTTCATAAAGTTGTGCAGGTATAAAGAAAACCTTTGCAAGAAATACTCTTAGCTTGGAGTTTAAATGTAGGTCTACTTGGCTATCTCCATGGGGAGGTAGGGTGACCATAACAAAATTAATTTTTATGTATATATACATAGCATCTTGCCTATAGAGAAAAAGGTGATTAAAATTCTGGGTTGATATTAATTAGGTTTGGATCAGGTTTAACACCTACTGTGCATTCACAGAGACAACAATGTGACATACAAGACAGTGAACCAGAATTAATATTATCCTTAGCACTGCAATGTCTTGTCCTTGCTCTTCTCCAGTCCTCACCATTTCAGTGCAGCACCCCATTAACTGGGATATATATGAAAATTATTTGAATAATTTGCAAGAAAATTAAATGAAGAGTCTTCAATAACCGTGCTTTGCAATTCTCAGATATGCTGTCACTGAAGATCATAATTGGCTTTGGTATTCTATGGTCTTGGGCACTAAACTCAAAGCCTGAAATGAGGCAGAGCAGTGCAACAGCTCAGCATTCCTGTGGGTATAGATGCACCACCAACATCATGTGCACATAATCCACCCACCTACCCTTTTTCATTCCAAAAGTGCCTGTTTCCTCACACAGTTATTACTCCCACTTGAGTTTGCCCTTCCTCTCCCAGCTTCAATCATAATATTAGCTGATTTCTGGACAGACTACAAACAACTGCTTCCCTTTGGGCATTAAATACCATTTAGTATGCTTTTTTCCTTTAGGAAATAACTAAACCTAATAGTGTTAAAAATACCCCAAAATAGTCAGACAATTATAGGAATGAACTTGGAAATTTTTACTACTCTTAAATGCACCTAACACATAGCACATTCTTGTATACAGGCAAGTTTTTTAGTGGCAAAATTCAGAATTAATATATCAGTTTAATTTACACTGAAAATAGTAGTTTTAATTCCACCAACTCACTCTGTGATCAATGCAGTAGTAGTTAGGCCTTTTTTTTGGTTACCTAATGCTTTGTCGTTTGTTCAGATGAAGACTAGTCCTTACTGTCAGAGTCTTTTCACATAGAATGTTTCCAGTAAAACCATCTGTTGATAACAGCACCCTAGGAAAAAACCCTCCTGCTAACCCTGATAAGGGGAGAAGTTTTGATTTCAATCTTGATGATTCTCACCATCTGGCTCCATTCAAATTGGCAATAAATTAAACTAACTTTCTCCAACTTGAGTCTGTTTCACCTGTGATGGTAGTTGGTAAGTGATCTCATCTTTATCTCAACCCACAAGTTTTTTTTTCTTACTTTTTTCTCCTGTTCTGTTGAGGAAAGGATATGAGAGAGCAGCTGGATAGCCAGCTGAGGTTGACCCATCACAATGGGCTAGGCACAATCACTCAAGTTTTTGCAAGGAGAAATTCTATACCTTCACTATTCTGAAATAAAATCCTTGGCTTCAGCATCAAATTTCCTTCACTAAGTCTCTTTCAGTAATACCAAAAGGATCTATAGTTCTTGTTAGAAACCATAATTCTCTGAAAACGATACAATACAAAAACACATGCAGTGGCACAGCATTTTTTTCCCAAGAAAAGAAACCTATTCTTTTTTGTTCTTTAGCCAGTGAAATACACACTTTTAAAGTTCTTAATGTTGGAGAAAGGCAAAAATGTACTTTGTGTCAGTGCTGGCCCACTTTCCACTTCTTCTACATTGGTTATAGAGTTCTCATTATTTCCTGGTCTCTCAGGTTTTTTTTTTCCAGTTTCATTCATGTTGGTTTTCTTTATTTGTCTTTTAAAAACTAGTCTTTGGGTACGTTCTCCAGTCATACATAAACAATTCTGAATAGTTCACTCAAACAAATCCAGACATGTCTACATGTTCAAACTCCATACAATTTCTTTGTCTTTTTATGGTGTATTTATGCAATATATTGACTTGCAAAAATAATTGTCCCTCAATGCTTTCACCAAAACTCTCTGTTCCTTTCTTTTGGCTTACACAGAAGTTAGTGTGATAATGCAGCAAACAGGGTCACTACAATGACCCTGACTAAGAAACACTTCCTTCTTTTTCTTCTTTTGTTTTCATTGATCAGTAAAGAAACTTTTCATCCTACAATGAAATCCACTCCCTTACTTCTAGGAGGTCATTGTGAAAAGTAAGCATAATAACAAATCTAAGACATATCTATTATTTTCCATAAAAATAATTTAAAAATCTCTGTATTCTCTGTAGTGCTATTAAACATAAAAGGAGACAGAATCCAGGACTATGTGGTCGGGTAGCAAAAGGCATGCTAGCCACAATGTCTCATTTCTGATATTATAGTCACTCTCCACTTGAAATCCACCTTACACCTAGACATTGATCTCCTTAATCTTTTTATGCAAGCAGCAACATCAGCAAAAGCCTACCATGAAAATCTTACTGCAAATTTCTTTTTACAGCCCTAACTTCCTGATGTTTTTGAAATGCTAGTGTAATTGAGAAGGGGTTGGAGTATTCTGTGTACTTTTCACTGCAAAACACTAATATTTCCGAAGTCAGAATGAAGGGCTATTTATGACATAAAAGTTACAGCCAACTGCTGCTATCAGTATCTCAAAATATAATCAGACTGCATGAAATGTGCTCTATGGCCTCTGTGGTGCATAGTTTTATACTATTAAAAGTAGCTTAGAAATAACGGAAACTGATATTGATGGGATCTGTTCTTGATTGAGCACAACAAGGCAGATAGGAATGCTTAAGGAAACTGAAACAATAATAAAAGTAAATTAAAGATCCAGTTGCAGGCTGCAGATGACTCTTATTTCTCCTACCACATTTTCAGTAAAGACTTGGCAGGCTAGTAAACTTAGCATCTTTAATGGTCTTCTGAATATGTAAGCTATGATGAAGCAGACTTAACTGAATAATTGTTTCAGGCTGCTAAACTATATAAAGTAGTGTAACTGCATTGACTGAGAAAAATAAGCCAGAAATTGTCCTACCGGATGCAAAAATTTAATAATTGTTAGGAAGTGCTTATAGGCAGATATATTAACAACTATGTTCAAAACAAAGCAGGACAGGACAAAAGGACAGATGAATAAAATGTAGTCTTTGTATTAGCCAGAGTGCAAATTTTCACATGCTGCATAATGTTACATAGAAAGAATTAAAGAAAAGACTGTAAATTATGATCATTCTCAAGCCTCAGATATCAATGTTTAAAAACCATACACAAAGTAGTGTACATCTGCATAGATCAGAATATGGAGAGCTATAAATGGATACAACATGGATGGAATTTCTTGCTTATACAGTAGGATTACAGCATGAACTAAATGAAAAGATTGTTTCTCCATTTCACTACCAAAATTAAAAAAAAAAGAGCATAATGAAATTAATTTTCAACAAAACCAAAATGTGTTTTGTGCAATTTTTCTTAGAACTTTGAGGTCATTTCTAGCTTGATTCTTAAACCAACTTTTCAACATTCAGGGGGTCTACAACTTATTACAAATACCTATATGAGGCATGTAAGTATAGTCAAGTTCAGTGCAATACCAGTAATTTGTTACATGGCTGCTTGTTTTGTTCAAGGGATCAGTTTGGGGTTTTATGTTACATATACATATGAATATGCACTTAGATTTTTGTATTGCTTGTGTCTCCACTGTTCCGCTTCTAACACTGAAGAACTTAACCAAAAGCAAGTTTTAAAACAGATGTTTTTAATTACAGGAAAAACTCATACTCTACTGCACTACAGCTATCAGAATTTTGCCTAACTCACTGAGGAAAAACCCACAGCGATTCAGTCCAAACCAAAGATTTCTTTTAGATTTTGCTGCAATCCATGGAAACAGTCTAGAGAGGCTACATCTACATTGCATTGTTACATTGTTACTGAGAGCTGCCACAGTAGATTTCTACAAATCTCAAGGGACTTGCAGACCACATAAGTCTTGTCCCAGCACGACAATACAAGCGGTAGGTTCAGGACTGGCACGTGCCCTGCTGCTTCTTGCACTGTCTCTCACACCCTTCAAACATTTGTTCTCCCCTAAGACATTTGCATCAGATGAAAGGTGCATTTAAGAGTTGCTGCTAGGCTCCTGCCTTTAACCAGCACAGTTGCAAATACTGAGAAAGATGTGCTTATGTGTGGCTGCTTATTGCTGGCACTATTCCTGCTTCAAAATGGATTTCAACTTGAGCAAGAGAAAGAAGTCTGACACTCAGGGCTGGCTTTGGCTCTATCTCATTTAGGTCAAGAAATCTGTTGGGCTTAACACAGATGAGCAAATCTAGGAGAGAGAAGGAATACAGGATAATGTGGACTTCAAGATGGCAGCAGAGAAAAAAGAATCCTTTTCAGTAGGTTTAACCAGGAGTTAAATGAGCTTACATGGCCACTGCAGAGACCAATAGTTGCAAGATAGATACTGAAATTCTATTTGCATGGGTCAATCTGTGGATACCCATGCACAGATTCTGTACTGACATTTATGTTCTGGCCAGTCTGACGGAGACAAATTAATAAACTGAGAGAAGACAGGTGAATTCAAGTATCATGTCTTACAAAAGTAACCTATTGTTCAGAACACTGCTGCAGCAGGGCTCAGCACCTGATGTCTCTGCTTCTCGATCCCTTCCAAACATCATTTGTGCTGTGGTTTGAAAACACATGCCAACATGGCTGAGGCTTTCCACATATCTGGCATAACTTTAAATATACTGCATAAGGTCACTGAGGGACTTGTGGTGTACCCGAAGGTGATTGGGAGGGGAATCTGGCAGTAGTTATCTTCATGACCACAGAGAGTATAATCATGGATATGGTGTAACTACAGAGCACTTGTCAGCTGTGCTGTGAGATTTTTGTTCTTTCCCAGAAGTCAACTGCTGTTGTAAGACATGAAGTGAAGATAATGACTTCCTTTTCCATGTCTGTGCAGGTGCCACCCAAAGAGGAAGGAGACAGAAACTGAGTGCAGGGTCTATACCACTTGCCCTGGATGCCAGAGTACCTTTAAATCTGGTCCCCCATAGCCTGTATTTGGAAGCTTGAAGAGACACAGTTCACCTGAATGTGTGTATATGGGAGGACAAGGACCTGATCTCCAAGAACTTCAGGGATAGATTAAAAAACTGTTTAACATCTGACAGAAAGCCTGGATAGCCAGTTTTAAGAAAACAAACTCCAGGCTTAGAATCAACAGAACTCAGAAATCAACTAGGAACATATCAACGGCTGCTAGAAGAATCAAATAAGCTCTAGCTTGGGGTTGAATGTATCCATGGGTGATTTTTGGTATTGAACAATCTGAAACTGGATGCCAAATGTCACAGAATCACAGAATATGCTGAGTTGGAAGGGACCCATCAGGATCATTGAGTCCAACTACTGGCCCTGCACAGAACCATCCCCAGGAGTCACATCATGTGCCTGAGAGCTTCTTGAACCCTGTCAGGCTTGGTGCTGTGACCACTTCCCTGGGGAGCCTGTTCCAGTGCCCAACCACCCTCTGAGTGAAGAACCTTTTTCTAATATCCAAACTAAACCTCCCCTGACACAACTTCAGGCCATTCCCTCAGGTTCTGACACTGGTCACCACAGAGAAGAGAACAGTGCCCGTCCCTTTACTTCCCCCTGTGAGGATGTTGAAGATCACAATGAGGTCTCCCCTCAGTCTCCTCTTGTCCAGGCTGAACAGACCAAGTGATCTCAGCCACTCCTCATATGGCTTCCTGTCAAGGTCCTTCACCATCTTTGTTGCCCTTCTATGGACGCTCTCTAAGAGCTGAATATCTTTCTTATATTGTGGTGTCCAAAGCTGCACACAATATTCAATGTGAGGCCACCTCAGTGCAGAGCAGAGCGGGACAATCCGCTCCCTCAACCACCTGGCAATGCTTTTCCTCATGCCTCCCCGGACATGGTTGGCCTTCCTGGCTGCCAGGGCACTGCTGACTCATATTCAGCTTGCCATCCACTGGGACTCCCAGTTTTCGTGGCACTGCTTTCCAGCATCTCATTCCCCAGTCTGTACATGCATCCGGGGTTCCCCCACCCCAGTTGCTAAATCCAGCACTTTCCCTTGTGGAACTTTGTACGGTTGGTGATTGCTCAGTCGTCTGATTTGTCGAGGTCTCTCTGCAGGGCCTCCCTGCCTTCAAGGGAGTCAACAGCTCCTCCCAATTTTGTATCATCTGCAAACCTTCTTAATGCCCTTCCAGTCCTTTGTCCAAGCCAATTATGAAGATGTTGAGGAGCACAGGGCCTAAGATGGAGCCCTATGGAACCCCACTAGGGACAGGTCTCCAGCCTGATGTTCCCCCATTCACTATTACCCTCTGTGCTCGACCCACGAGCCAATTTCTCACCCACCACATAGTGGGTTTATCCAGCTGCGGGTTGGGAATTTTGTCCAGAAGGATCCTGTGAGAGACAGTATTGAAAGCTTTACTGAAATCCAAAAAGATTACATCTCCTGGCTTCCCTTGATCAGCTAGGTGGGTTACCTTGTCATGAAAGGAAATCAGGTCTGATAAGCAGGATTTTCCTCTCAGGAAGCCGTGCTGGCTGTGATCAATCAACCTAGCATTGTCTTGCAGGTGTTTTTCAATCCTTCCCAGAATAATCTTCTCCATTACTTTTTTCCAGGCACTGAAGTGAGACTGACAGGCCTGTAGTTTCCAGGGTCCTCCTTTTTGCCCTTCTTGAAAATCAAGACAACATTTGCTTCCAGTGTGCTGGGACATCTCTGGAATCCCAAGACTGCTCAAAAATCATCGAGAGAGGTTTTGTGATGGCAATTTGAAATTAAAAAACCTCATGCTAATACCTTAATTTCTCCTTCTGATAAATTTCAGACATCCTGTCAAATAAAGAAGGGAGCTCTTTTTCACATTATGGTATTTGAAATAATCAAAACTTGTACATAAAATTATTACTGCCATCATCAGCTTACAATTTACCAGAAATCTTAGCAATGCATTGACTATTTTCTTTTAGAAAATAGAATCTCTTCCCATATCTTTTGAATGCTGTGATTTCATAAACTAAAAGGTAAAATGAGGTTAAAATATACTCACTTATTTTACTTCTCACTTCATTTAGCTTTTCTCCAAGGCATTTAACTTCAGCAAACCTGTCAATGCAAGGATAATGATACGGAATTATTCTAAAGAACAACTAGTGAAACTAGTCGATCACAATAAAATACTGAATTACTCAGTACTAATTTTTGATTGGTAAGTAGAAGTAATTGGAAACAATTTTCCATTAGAAAGATTATCTGATCCAAGAGAAACCTTTCTGAAAGAAACCATGCAACAGATAAGTTTACTAGACAGACAAAACCAATGTATTTGACTTTTTAAGTTTTAAAAACTATGGTATCTCAACTCTAATGACTGGATTCTCTTAAATACTCTTACTACACCACAGTATTATTCTTAATATGTTACCTTACTTGCAATGTTTTAACAAACAGTGATATAAAAGTAAAACTAAAAAATAACCCAAGCAAATTAAAACAAAATGAAAGTATTAGAACTGCTCACTAGGAAATTTCAAATTTCAGCCTGTAATTAGCATATTGCTGATGAACACTGTGCTGTGTGGAAATACACATCCTAGTCACTAAGAAACCTCTGAAATAGAAAATGTGAGAAAACTAAATGATGCTGTTCTCCTACAGATAGCCACTAAGTGAATGCAGACTTTCAGTTGATATTCAGCTACTGCTGAAATAGCAACACACATGAAGATATGCAAATAGCAAGCAAGAAGCAGGCTGAGAAGGATGGAAACGAATGAATGAATCAGTCTTTGGAAACTCTCTTTTTCTAGAATGCAAATAGCTTGACCTCAAATCAAAACTGGAAATAAGTGGGAAATTCCCTCCAGGTATGTTTCTAAATGAGTTCACTGACCACTTCCTCATTATATTCAAATAATCAAACCTTCACATGGTATGTAAAATATTCTGATGATCAGAAGTTTCTTTTTTAGCTTGCAACAGCTCACCGTATGTCTTGCTTCTTAGGAAATGTGTCATATCTAAATGTATTCTTAAAAAACAGCTATCTACCGAGCCTTAAAAATTTATATTCTCTACATTTCTTACAGTCTGCTAGCACTTGATGCCTACTCCTTTTGTGCTTTTCTTCTGTCCGTTTTCTGATGTTTCACAGTAGTTGCTGTCATAATTATTCTCTTATACTTATTTAATTTGGTACTATATAAAAGTGTTCAGGAAAAATCAGGTTTAGGACATATCAGGTTTTCAAATGCCAAACATATTGTGCTGTAAAAATAATGACAGTTACTTCAGTGTACAATGGTAAAGTCCAAGGAGGCACTGAGAGAACTGAGGCTATTTCAAGAAAACATCAATTGTAATAGTCTAAACAGTAATAGTTTAAAATTTAGAATGACGATTTGCTGCACTGTGACATTTGTTGTAGGACATCAAGATTAACATGAAACTCTCAGTTGTTACTTGTATGTGTACAAGTGGAACCTTGCAGAATGTGGAGGCAAAACTCAATTATTAATCAAGACTTCAGGTGATCTGTAAGAGTCTTGCTCTAGACAAAGTAACTGAAGAAATCCACAAATTGTACTTCTGTCTAACTCAAATAATGGCAAAATAGAGTAAATAACCTCCCCCCCCCCACCTTGGAGAGTTGGGGTTTGAAAAACTGCCCCTTCTCAACTAGTCAATTTCCCTGTAAAACTGGAACGAGTTAGAATTTCGGATACCTTCATAGGTATCTGCTCACAAACATACACTTTCGAAGCTGAATTCAACAAGACTAAATGGCTGGAGCTGGAGGGTTCCTCAACACTTACTCTTTCTTACATAAAGAAGGCAGAAGCCTTTGAAGCATCTGTGAGACTTTATATAAGCTTATTCTACTGGTGTTGACTTAGAGCCACAAGCAGACATTGAAGAGTGTGCAAATATCAAAGGGAAGAAACCCCAAAGTACCTCCTCTTTCTTTCCCTCAGGTCCCATGAACCAAATAGCAAGTTCCTCAATAACTTAATAATTTTTGAGGCAAATCTCATGTTGACTATTAACTCTGATTCATGTTCACAAAGAGATTTATCCGGACAAGTTGAAGCCATCTATCTATCCAGTCCCTATTCATAGGTTACTGCCAATAGTTGAATGGATCGTGCATATGTTTCTCAATCACCATAGTTTATAAACTAGCACAATAACATAAACTGAAATTTGGCATTAATGTATGACAGTCCAATGGATTCCATCTGTGACTATGAGTCAGTCTAACAAAATAAACCAGGTAAAGACATAAGATTTGGCTCTAATATTGAAAGGTAAAAAGCTATTTCGATACTCTTCTAATTAAAAAAAAGGTGGTATTATCTAACATTAAGCTGATATTGCTATGAATATTGATGAGTGAACAATTATATATTGCAAGCTGAAAAAACTTCCTGTGTATCTTACATGGAGACCACTCAACAGAAAGGCTGAAGTTGACAAATCATGGCTTCTATTACCTACAAGATTAATACTCCATGATGAAACCCTAAAGTGAATTTAGCCACTGATTTCAGTGGAACAAGCATTTTTGGCAAAGATTTCACTCTTTGAATGCAAGTGCCAGTAATTTAAAAATAAACTTCTTGAAAAACAAATCTCTAACTCATAATGTAAACCAAGACAAACTCAGAGGCTGTCTAATAAGACAGTGGAGACATTTAGTGAATTAAATGAACATTCACTTGTTTTTAATTATTAGAAATTACAACAACAAGTGACCTAAGTGAAACTCATCCTTTCCATGAAACTTGCCCATAGGTATTGAAAAAAACAAGTTAGTTGCTAACCAGTTGAAACACAGACAGTAAGGAAGAAGAAAATGGAAAATGGTGGAGAAAACAAAATGGAAACTAGATTTACATCACATCTGTAAGTTCAGTAGAACTTTACTACTGGAAATACTGACTAAGATGGGGCTTAAAAGCTTTGTGCAATATGCAATATTACATTGGAATGGCTCATCTGGGAAGATTTTTTGATAGTATATTTCACCAGAAAATGAGATGTATCTTTCTCCTCCTCAGAGAAACAATCCTAAGTGAACATGGTTATGTTGAGAAATAGGATGTTATTAAATTCTCTGGAAGTCAAGTATAGGAAGTCCAAATTGCAGAAATCTGATTCTGTCTGGGCATAAACACATGGGTTTTTGGTGGTTTTTTCTGTTTAGTTTTGGTTTGTTTTTTTTTTTAAGCAAGGAAGAAGTTATTAATGTACAGAAGAAAAATAAAAAATAATTGTTTTGTATTAACTGTAAAGTAAGCTGTAGAAGGTCACCTTTTTTATCTTATGAAGGTACTCCTCATAGGCAACTGTCCTAATTGGATAGCTTGAAACTATTTTCTTTCACTTGAGCAGTAATGAGCTTCATAAAGAAATTATCCTTAACCATATCAGACTTCCCACCTTTTAAATCCAGAGACAGTACTGAGCTACAGTACTAAGCTACTGCCTCTGTGAAGAGCTCTGAAGCAGCAGGTGAAAAGCTATTCAAAACCAGAATTTTTCTTATACATATATATATATATTTTTAACAAAACAAATGTTTTCAGTATTTGATTTAACCAAGGGGAGTTACAGAAAAAATACATGTATATTGTATATGTATGACCATATATAGTCACATCTATATGAATAATTTCACAGCCCAAGCAACAGTTGTGACCTTCACAGTGAAACTTCCAATTAGGCTCACTGACAGTTCACCATTCAATTAACAATGATATAATGCGTACTCGATGTCTTACTGAGATGTACCTGGGACTCCTGAGGTAATAGGAACCAACAGGGAAACACCAGTGAAATACCTCAGAGGAATTAAGAAGTGCCCCTCTAAGAAGGTGACATGGTCAACAGTCCAGCTGAGGTGCCTTTGCACCAATGCATGCAGTGTGGGCAGCAAACAGAAGCTGGAAGCCACTGTACTGCTAGAAAGCTGTGATCTAGTTGCTATTACTGAAACTTGGTGGGACAAATCCCATGACTGGAGTGTGGCGATTAATGGCTACAGGTTGTCAGAAGGAACAAGAGAGGAGGAGGGGTGGAGAGGTTGCTCTCTACATCCAGAGGAGGATTGAGTGTGAAGAGCTGTCTCTGAAGAACAGACACGTGCAGGCTGATAGCTGATGGGTAAGAATCAGAGACCAAGGCAACAAAGGGAACCTTGTGGTCAGTGTCTACTACAGGCCTCCTGATCAAGGAAAGCCTATTGACAAAGCTTTCTTGCTCTGGCTACAGGAGGCATCACATTCACAGGCTCTTTTCCTGCTGAAGCACTTCAAACATGCCAACATCTGCTGAAAAAGTAGCATGGCAAGCTGTAGGCAATCCAAGAGATTCCTGGAATGCACTGAGGATAACTTCTTAAGCAAGGTGATGGGGGGATGCAATATTAGATCTATTGGTCACAAGTGTAGGTGCACTAATTGGGGATCTCAAGACTGGAGGCAGCCTGAGCTGAAGTGATCATGCACTGGTGGAGTTCATAGTCCTGGAGAGATATGGGTCAGGCAAAGAGTAAAGTTAGGCTCCTAAATTTTAGGAAAGCAAAATTCCAGCTCTTCAAGGAGTTGGTTAATAGCATCCCCTGAGAAACTGCCTTCAGGGACAAAGGAGTTGAACAGAGCTGGTAGATCTTTTAGAATGGTTTCCATGAAGTGCAAAACTTCTCAATCCCCAGGAGCAAGAAATCAGGCAAGGAAGGCAAGGGACCAGCACGGCTCAGTTGAGACCTGCTGATCAATCTAAAGGGCAAGAAGGAAATGCATAGGCAATGGAAACAAGGAGTAACCTAGGAAGAGTATAGTGGTGCTGCCTGGTTGTTGAGGGATGGTGTCAGGAAAGCCAAGGTGCAGCTGGAGCTGAACTTGGCAATGGATGGGAAGAATAATAAGAAGGACTTCTACAGGTATGTCAGCCAGAAAAGGAAGCTCAAAGTATACCCCTCCCTGATGAACAAGACTGGCAAACTGGTAACAATGGATGAGGAGAAGGCTGATGTACTTGATGACCTTTTTGCTTCAGTCTTCATTGGCAATTTCTCTTCTCACAATGCTTGAGTGGAGGGACTGTAAGACGGACTAGAGGAGCAAAATCCCTACCACTGTAAGAGAAGATCAGGTTCATGACCACCTGAGGAAACTGTACACAGGTCTATGGGACCTACAGGAATTATGAACCGTCAGGTTCATCTCTGTGCCTGGGAAAATCATGGAAGAAATCCCCCTAGAAGCGATACTAAGGCACATGGAGAACATGGAGGTGATTCAAGACAGCCAGCATGGCTTCAGCAAGGGCAAGTCCTGCCACACCAACCTAGTAGCCTTCTATGATGGAATAACTACATTTCTGGAGAAAAGAAGGGCTGTGGATGTTGTCTATCTTGACTTCTGTAAGGCCTTTGACACAGTCTACCATATCCTCTTTAAATGGGAGATATAAGGATTTGACGGGTTGACTGTTCAGAGGATGAAGAATTGGTTGGATGGTTGCATCCAGAGGGTAATGGCTAACGGCTCATTGTCCAGATGGAGATTGGTGACAAGTTGTGCCCCTCGGGGGTCCATTGCTGAGACTGGTACTGTTTAAAATCTTCACTGATGACAGAGACACTGGGATTGAGTGCACCCTCAGTACATTTGGATAAGCCACCAAGCTGAGAGGTGCAGCTGACGTACCTGAGGGACAGGATGAATAAGCTCAAAAAGTGGGCCCATGTGAAACTCATGAGGTCTACAAGTCCAAGTGCAGGGTCCTGCACCTGGGTTGGGACAAACTCTGATATCAATACAGGCTGAGGGACGGAGAGATTGAGAGCATCCCTGAGAAGAAGGACTTGGGGGTACTGGTGGATGAAAAGCTGGACATGACCTGGCAACGTGTTCTTGTAGCCCAGGCAGTGAACTGTATCTGGGGCTGCATCAAAAGAAGGGAGGCCAGTAGGTTGAGGGAGGTGATTTCTCTCCTTTACTGTAGTCTTGTGAAATCCCACTTGGAGTACTTGTTAAGGAAATTTTCCTGTCTGACTATCCAGGAGCCACTCTGGCAGTCTGTTGTGGTTTAAGAATTGTGTTCTCAAATTTAGTGGCTTAACGAAACCACAACGCCACTCACTTCCCCTCCCCCTCCAGCTGGAAGCACAGAAGGCAAAGATCATGGGTTGAGACAAGAACAATTTACTGGAAACAGCAATGAGATAGTAAGAGCAACCATATTAATACAAAAAGTGTACAAAAGAGAGAGTGTGGAGTTCAACCCAACCTCAGCCATATCATCAAAACCACTCTCTCTGCTCCAGACCAGCATTACCCCACCACTCTCTTCGCCACACTTGCTCCACCAGAAAAGGAATGCCCTTCTCAGAAGCGAGAGAGAGTCCCTTTCCCCCACACCCCTGGCCATGATGTAAGATGGTATAGAATAACATTAGGGTCTTGGCAATGCCCACATGGCTCCACAATCCACCCTCTGACAGCTACTGCAAAAAATTAACCCTGTCCTTGGCAGAAACCAGGACACAGTCACACTCACATCACCTGAACTAGACCAAAGCCCCTTCAAAGCATGTGGCTCCACAGGTGCCCTGCTTGACTCCCTACACTCACCACACTCACACAGTCAGACAAGGTTCCTTACTGGTTCAACTCTAGGTTTCCCATCGCAGAGCCTCTCATATGTCTGGATCCTTAAAACAATTTAATCATGATGCAACAACAGAATAACAGCTTGAGCTGATGCCTCCAAGGAAGGACCCGGAACAAAGGAAACCCTGGACAGCGTAAGTGTGTGAAAGTCTCAGCTCTTCCACCTATGTCACTGGCTCCTACTATGCCTCTAAGTGTCTGTTCACCTGGCTAGCTGTGCCCTTTGTTGTGCAAAGGGCACAGTGCCAGTTCATAGCCTCTTGCCTTGGGCTCTTGCCACCCAGAGCTCAATCTGTAGCTCCCACTGAAGCAGCACACTGAGCTACTGGCACTAAATGTATTCCTCAAAAGTACTGCATCCAGTTCTGGAGCACAGGAAAGACATGGATCTATTAGAGTGGGTCCAGAGGAGGGCCACAAAAATGATCTGAGGGCTGGAACACCTCCCTTCTGAAGACAGTCTGAGACAGTTGAGGTTGTTCAGCCTGGAGAAGAGAAGGCTCCAGAGTGACCTTATTGCAGCCTTTCAATATTTAAATGGGGATCATAAGAATGTTTTAGCAGGATCTGTTGGGATAGGACAAGGGGCAATGGTTTTAAACTAAAAGAGTGTAGATTTAGAGTAGATATAAGGAAGAAACTTTTTACAATGAGGGTGGTAAAACACTGGAACAGGTTGTCCAGAGTGGTGCTGGATCCTTCATCCCTGGAAACACTAAAGGGGTCTGAGCAACCTGATCTAGTTGAACATATCCCTGCTCATTGCAGAAGGCTTGGACTAGATGACCTTTAAAGGTTCCTTCCTATCCTCCAGGATAATTAGCAAGCCAAGAAAATCTCCCCCAAATACCCAAAGGAAAAATAAGACAGCTAAAAATAAGTAATTTGTGAGCCAAATACTGTTTGTGGTATGACAGAAGTGGTTATGCAACTATAAACAAAATTATTAACATGAGAGGCCTACATATAAAGGGAAGTTATGGTAACTTTTAAACATGTGGTGTCCACACTCTTCTTCCTGTGCAATTTGAACACTGGCTGGGTAACAGAACTTTTGTGTAACTGGTAGTTCAGAGGCTGCATTCCAAATTATAGACTGGACTTGATGTAAATCCATTCTAATGAACTTGGTAAACTTGGAGCTATAAGCATTTTTGCTAAAAATGACTGCAAATGGCAACAGGGTATCAACATTCACATTAGCACTGATTTCAGCAATCAGCTGATGCCTATTAGAGAAGGGTTACCCAAGGCATTAGTTTGAATCCCTTTGTCCTTTAGGGAAGGCAAATCTGTCATCAAACTTTGTGGATTCTGCCCATCTCTATTATATGTTCTGAAACCAGAAGGAAATACTGGTTTGCTTCATAGTAATAGCAAACAGAAAAAAATATGGAAGAATTGTGATTAACTAGAGGAAATGCAGGGCATGGCTCAGAACTGTGTTGCTCTCATTATCATGCTGTGACCATGAAGTGTTCTGCTCAACAAACAGCAACGTCAGAAATTACTCATTTATGCAGTGATGATGCAGTGATGTGGCATCATCTGATATATGGATCAGAAGAAATGCATTACTAAACATCCAGTTTACAGGGATAAATTCTTACATACATCTAATACCTCATCAATTTGTGTTCCTGTGTCTGAGTTATGGATCCAGGTAGAAAGTTAATCAATTCAGAAAAGTGATAAACAGCAAGAGCTTGAATAAATCATATAGATGTGGAGATCACTTCTTGCCTCAATTTCACTGAAGTAAATGAATATTAAACTTAGTAACCCTGAAAATAATGTCTTTCATGCCTATGAAGAGTTTAAATTGTGTTAAAGAAAGCAGAAGAAAGCAGGAGAAAGCTGGAGGAGAAAACTCCAGGGCAAAAAAAAAGAAAAAAAAAAGAAAAAAAAAATCCCAAGCAACTATTAGGGGAATTGCTAATTAAAAGGACAGATTGAGAGACCTGCTTTTGGCATCTGCAATCTCAAACCCATGTATTTCTTTTGCAGTACAAGGGGAGTTAACACTTGAAAAACTGACACAGAAACAGTGCTGTTATCCAATCAACATGGACAAGGGTTGTGGTTTAATTTGCGAGATGTTTAAAATCTGCTGTATAAAAACATGTTTTCAATGTTTTTTCCATTCTCACCATCTTCACCACATTTTGAAGTGTTTTGCCAGCATTAACAACAAATGTGGAAGAGGAAAGTATTATTTCTGTTTGTGAGTGCAAAACTGGCAGAGAGAAGTTAAAATCACTTGGCAAAAAAGTTAGGAACAACAGACAGATGCATATGTTAAACATCTCCTAGCTTACTATCCAACTCGGTGTCAAAGCCAGTAAAACATTTTTGACAATGGAAATTGCAGTAATTGATTCAGTCACGTGGATTTTACTTCCTCTAAATAATTCTAGATCATGAATGCCATTGCCACGTTGCTTTAACATGGTTATGAGGATGAATAAAACCAGTGGCAATATGCACTAAGATTCTTCATGCCACTTTCATGTTCTATCCAGACTTCTATTCTCTTACCACATAGTGCCTTCTGAATATGAAATGTCCTAAGTAAGAAAAGGCAAAGTTTCTGTACCAAGTCCTCAGTAGAAGTCTGGGATGTCTGGTGTAAAATTATGTTCTTACCTAGACTGATAATGAACTGCCAGATGTCTTCCTCCAGCTGTATTTTGCTGTGACACTCACCTCTGTTTCAGAAGCTGTTTGTTGTCCTCAATGGTTATAGTGTCAGCATGGTCCAGCTTGAAAACTTCAAAAGCTTCCTGACATCCAAGTGACATCTTTCCTCCTGCCCCAAGGTAAAAAATAATCACTTCACAGTCATCAAAAGACAGACATTTTGCACTTAATTAAATCCTATTTAGACAAATACAGCAAGTCAGCCCAGGGGTCTTAAAGCACAAAGAAGACTAAAGTTGAGTTTTCCACCAATGGGAAAGCATTTTTGACTAAAGATTTCTATTATTTGACAAATTAATTTTGTTTCACCTCACTTCTCTAAAGTCTGAAACTTGAGGTGTATAATTTCTCAAGATAACTTAAAACGTTCATGTGAAATATTCTTAAGTGTGAGCCAGAGGTATTTTCACAACAGCAAAACTCAATTCGCTTCTGTATTTCTTTCATCTGTTTCACACTGGATCCTTAAAATAACTTGAATATTTTCAATATTCCTAGAAAAAGAAAATTCAGGCTTCTTTTAATTATGTATTAGTGAATATTTTTCATATCCTTTTATGATAGAAGCAGGACTTCTACCTACAAAAATGATTGGTTTCTGCCTTTTTACATTTCCAACTTGGTGTTTGTTTCCTTTTGTGCACCAGAATGTCAAGACTTATTTGGGCTTCAAATCTTTTTAAAAATCACTGTAGAAAAGTATTCCAGTCTCTATAATTTATCAGTTCTCATTGTTAGATGATCTAAGATCCAAGTAAGATATCATGCATTTGTATTAGCAAAAAAATTCAAAGGCTTAAGGAGAATGAAAGATCATGCCAGCATCTGTGTTATCAGGTGTACATGTATGTCATTATATAAGCAAGGAGAAACAAATAAATTACAGTAATGAAGATAGCTCAGGAGCAAAAAGGTGGAGGACTCTCACTCAAGTGTGAAAAATGCAAAATAGCTTCACCTCTAATTCAACCTCAAGGTTGCAACTTAAACCTCAAAAATTATATTCCTTAAATTGGAATTTGATTCTCCATCATTTTTTTCACCTCTAAAGCCATTCTTTTGTCCTATTCATAAGTCTGCCTTCCTGCTTCAGATCTACCAGGACCCCCAAATCCACCATGTACAAGAGCTATAAAATTTTCTAGGATTTCTGCTGTGCAAGTGTTTTCTATATGTTTTATGTCAATGTGGGTAGAGTCCTTCCCAAATCTTTGTTTGCAAAGCCTAGCCATGAATGAATGAAAGCCAATGGACCAGCATTACCAATAACATACGTATGCCAGTTATTTTTCAGGTTACCTACTTTGCAATTTTGGTGTAAGTGGGTTTTTCAGGCTACCTGTTTTGCAATTTTGGTGTAAGGGTTTCCTCCTTCTCCAAGTTTCTCCTGTTTTCTTTAACACAATTTTCTCACTTAATAGGGATGAAAGACACTGTTTTCAGAGTCACCAAGTTCTAAACTCACTTTAGTGAAACTGAGGCAAAAAATAGGCAAAACATACCTAAACAGGTTGGGATATGCAATACAGGGATGTTACCCCTTATTGGGGTCTAGCTCCATAAGCTGCATTTAAAGTCACTCTAAATATGTTCTGCTAAACCTCATCGCACTTATAATATCAGGATAATTGCCCATTGACTGCAGTGAGATTTCAGTGATGTAAGATACTGTTTACAGTGAGGGCTGGTAAAAAAAATTAGGACTTAAGAGTTCAATAATCAGTAAAAGTTTAAAAAATTTATTCAAAATAAGAGAAAAATTTGCCCACTGTTTCAGTCAAAAGAATCAGCACATCTGTTACTAATTCAAAAATTTTGAGTTGAAAATAGAACCGCCAGGAATGTTTGAATGGCAAAGCATGCAGAAATGCTCCACCCTTTTTGAATAAGAAAATCAAAGAAAGATACAGTGCAGTCTTTACTGTTGTGTGATCCAAAAGAGCAAGAGGATTTAGGAAAATATATTTTTCTGTGGTGATGACCTGAGAATATAATGTTCATGTTTCATGCTTGCCTTGAAGAAAAACAGGCAGCTTTGCAAGCAGAATTTTATAGCACATTCATCCCATCACTAGCACTAATTTTAACATGCAGCCCGATTTGACCCTCTAGAGTTGCTTTTGTTGCAGAAAAAGTTTGTATTAAGTGCAGAAAGCCTGGACAAAATTCCTGATCAAGCCTAAAATAAACAATGAATGCCCTTACTCATGCATAACACGGCAATGTAAAGTATTTAACTCTTCTGGCAATGTACTGCCTTAGAGAGAAGGAGTAAAAACAGTAAAGTAAGTTTGGAAAACAAAACTATTACAGTGATTATTGCTACTGCCTGGCAGAAAAGCATCAACCAAAATTAAAGGTAACCTGATAATCATTTTCCAGCACTAAATTAAGAGGCAGCACATTTGTACAGCCAAACAAAGCACACAAAAATAGATCCCCAGAATTCCTGGGAAGGGGAAATTTTCTGGTTTATGCAGTTCATTTTAAGAAAATAGAGAAACATATGAACTAGTAAACAATACTATTCTGAAAGTGGTATAAAAGGAAAGGAACTTTAAATGGAACACTGAGACTGTATCTCAGCATAATATAAACATAAAACAGCTACAGAAAAATGTTGCAGCCTGTGGGTAATGACAAAAACGTTTAGGATGATAATAAGGGAAGACAGCAATGTTAATACTAGTAAAAGACTGCAAGGGACATTGGAAACTTGATGGAGTGGTTGTGTTTTCATTCTGCTCAGTAATGAAGATTATTGCTTCTCCATGGTTGATGTGGTATCTTCAATCATGCTGTTTACATTTCCTTAAATATTCTTTAATTTCATAAAGTAGCCTCACCTTCTTCCAAATGGCCTCCAAGTGCCAAGGTGCATTAACATTATTGGCATGCTGTTTCTCCTGGGCTTAATTCCAACAAATAAACTATATATTCTTTTAAACCAAGGTGCTATTGAATTTCTGTTTTTCTCTAGCTGTAAATCGAAATTTATGTACAGATATGAATAAAAACAGAATTAGGAGAAGAAACCAATGATGAGGAGAAATTTTTGGCAAGCTAGTGGAATAGTTCAGCTAAAACTGTTAGAGAAAACGTTTTCTTTCATTCTTACAAGGCAAACAATTTCTCCTCTCCTTCTTTAATAACATGGCATGGGGTTGCAAAATAAATATTTGAAAATTCTTATCTAAGGAAGAACCAGGAAACACATGTCATTAAGTCATTACAATATGAACTGGAATAATTATTACCATAAAAATAATTCACATCATTGGAAAAGTCATAAAAATTTCTTGTAATCACAGTCTTGAAACTCCAGTTGACAGAGTTGCATGAAAGAGTGATAAATTTTGTATCAACTTGATTTTAATGATACCTTTCCTGTTAGGCTGTGTAGTTTGGCCTTAATATTAAAACACAAGTATGCCCAAGTCACACAATGTGAAATTCACAGCAAACCCATCATTATTTACAGCAAATTCACACAGTTGAAATTTTGGTAAAATTCAAGTTCACTTCACATCCCAAGTTTGTATGTTTAAGAATGTTTTCACTGAAGGTTTGATTTCAGTCTGTAGTCCTATTCAGTCAACTCTCAACTTTCAAATTAAGCAAAAAGCTTTGGTTCAATAGGCTCCTCTCCTGAAATGTGCAAATTACAGCTGTCCCACTGAACTTGGTAAGTCAACAGGATGGCAATTAAGGCTCAAGCTCTGAACTAGAGCAACAAGATCTGAAATGACCAAGAAATAGAAAGCTTGTTGTGGTATTGATAATGGGCTAAACTTATGAAACCAGCAATAATTCAAAATACACTGAGCAAAAATGTAATAAGGCTTTTGGGTGTTGCTGATTACTTTTCAAGGTAAGAAAAGGTCAAAGTGATTTAAAGACTCAGTTGCATGCCTACAGCAGGTAGAAGCCTGCATTGCAGCAAAGACCCTGGCAGGTATTATGCACCCTATTCTATCACCAACTAATTTAGAGATCATTTATTCTATGCTGTGACATATACAGATGCTATTTACAGACATCCTAAATCACCAAATGTTAAGTTTAAATGAACTTAACTTAAAGGAACATGTAGGGTATAGTGTGGCACTGGGTGCTCAACTCTCAGCAGAGAAATGATATGGCTGAATGCTATTTTTAAGTTAAATGGTATCCACTGAGACTACTTAGGGGCTACATTGATTACGCAAGAGCATGCAAGTGGATAAACACAGACTTTATTTTGTTGCCACAAGTGATTAAACACTGTTGTACATATTTAAATGACCATACTGATTTTTAAATTTATCCGACACAGACAAATCCTATTGCAGTTTGTATTAGTGATCACAGTTTAAAAATAATGGACAATTTCAAAGTACTCTATTTTAGTGTTGTGGTAGGGATTTTTTTGCCCCATACAGATTTCAAGACTGCTCAATCTGGAAATGGCACTTCCAGTCCTGAGTCTGGTCACCTTCTGTTTTTTGGTTTGTTTGTTGAAAAAAGTTTTATTGCTCAGAGGGAGAAGGCTTTCATAAAGTTTAATGCATGAAACCCACAGAAAAAGTTTACATTGGTCTTCAGTTAGGTCTGGAAAAATATGTCAAACAATAGCATGAAATTGATATCTTCTCTGTCTGAAAGCAGAACCACAGTGTCTCCTCACAATCCCACCTTGCAACCAGATTTTGTTCCTGGTATATGAGAGCTCTGAGGAGTTTTCAGCAGCCCTCATATGAGACGATGCCAGTGTAACCCACTAAAAGAATTGGAAACAACACTCCAGAAGAGAAGAATTAAGATTGCAAGTTGAGCTGTTCTGAGGGAGGAACATTAAGACTGTTGACAAAAGCAAACTCTTGGGATTAGCTGTTCAGACCACGTCATCATGGCTGGGCTTCGCTAACGAAGATTTGGGAAGGGCTCTACCCACGTTTGTTGCAAGCGCATTGTCAGACCACGTATTCTGATGAGAAAGGCATCTGTCCACATATCTGCCCATCTATCTGTTTTGCAGAAACTACATTTTCACAGAAAAAGACTTCGTCTTTCCATTTCTACTAAGTGCTCTATTGGACAAGAATTGTCAGCTCTTCCACTGAAATCAATAGGAGCAAAAAGTCCCCTTTTGGCTCAAGGAAAGCTCTCATGCAAGTCAGGGTTTTCTGAAGAATTTCAGGATAGCTACTAGTGTGAATTGTGAGTCTTCATGCTTATGAAGACTGTCAGCCTGTTTGTGTTACTATGTATTTCCACTTATTATCAAATGAGAACAAAAGAACTGTAAAAACTTCCAAATGAAACTAAAGACAATATATTTGGTAAGCCTTTGTAAAAGAACTAAGGTATTAGAAATCATATAAGCATAATTCATTATATTTTTACCAGGATCTATCAAGATATCATAGCCATCTATTCAGAATGGAAAAAAGATGTAACAGAGCTTGGGAATAATGAATCAATAAAGAATAAATACTTAAAAATAGGCAAACAAACCCCAAAACAATATACAACAAATACTTCCCCGCTGTAAAGCTCAGCTAAATTTCTCATGAAAACCATGTGTATTACATATGACTACCTTCATTAGACTACTATTCAAAAATGGGAAAGACATAAAACAAGGCTGCTCACAGCACCCCTGCAGTGTTGAACTGCAAAACTTTTGGGAAAGGTAAAAGCCGTGATTCAGATGCAATGAACTAAATAAAACATTGGCATACATTACTTTCTCTGGTTCTGGAGTTTCTTTGTTTATTTGCAGGGGTGGAGGAGACAAAAAGAACATTTTCTTGGGATTATGAGCATATTTATTGTGATACTAAACATTGATCTAGGCAGGTCAGACAAGTGAATTCCACAAGTGAAAATTTCTGTTGTGGAAACCCTTGAGAAAACTGGTGCATGGGTCATTTACCTAGGCATTATCTTATGCACACAAAATTAATTGATTGACAAGACAAACTGTTCCATATATGTTGGAATAATTTAGAAACAGAAGAGAAATCATCACTAAATGAAACACTGAAAATGACTAACAGCAAAGAACAATCTTGTACAGGAGCAAGTCAGACACAAATCAAAGATAAATCAAAGACAAGAAATTACACTAATTTCTAGTGCAATGAATATTGTTAGCGGATATGTGATCACTAAAGATGGGATTGCTTTAAGAGTACTAAAATAACACAAAAACCCTAACTATTACGTATAATGCCAACTTTGTAAAAGACAATTTTTATAAAGCACAATTGAAATGCTTCCAAAGAAAACCTGAACAAACGACCACTTACAAGCATCCTATTAGGAGTAGGTTATTACATTAATTAATAATCCTCTACAGGAGTATTAAGGCAAATATTGAATTGTATATCAAAACCAAAGGTTAAATTAAGTAAAAACTTAAGATGAAATTGAAAATTTCAAGATTGTCTAAGACCACAGAACAACAAAACTCCAAATGGGATACGGTAGCTTTAATCATGTTGAATATCTTCAGTTTCTTTATTTTGAGCAATCTCAAATTACAATACAGGTAAGAAAAATATTTTTCATATTAACCCAGATCCATGTTTATAACAGCTCTAGTTTTTCAACCAAAGCTACTTGACCTTTAAAATCTAATGATAGTCAGAAACATGGTTTTAGGCCCCTTAGTGTGGTAAGTCTGATACCAAATTCAACATCAGAGCGATCTCTATGTGATAAAATTGAAACTATTGAAATAGCTTTTCCTCATTTTCCTCTTCTGAAAAACTGGTATACCAGTTTGTCTCTCTGTCAAATGTTGCAAAGCACAGTGCTAGTGATAGTTACAGGATAAAAGGAAATTGTTAATAGCAACTTTAAATACTGTCATCACCTTCACCTTATAGAGCACATATTTTACTAACATGTTACACTCAGTTAACAGAATAACTTTAGTCTGATTCTGTTTTTGTTAGTTATGGATTCTAACAGTTTCTCAGATTATAAGGCATGGAATCTATATGCTGCAGAATATCTGCACTAGCATCAATGATTTTCAGCCTGCCTACTTTTGTGTTACCTATTTACGCCAGTATGTTCTCTTTAAAGAGTCAATGGGCAACAGGGACATCAAATTCAAAATGGGATCAGAGGAGACAAGGATGCAGGTAGAAGCTACTTGGCATAACCAAAATGTTTGCCGTTATCAGCAGTGGGGAATGAAATAGTGTACCTATTGATAGTTGTGTTCTGATACAAATATTATTGCAGAAATATTTTACATTTCATGTATGACAGCTTGTATGTCTCAAAAGAGAAAAAAAAATCAGCTATTTGCAACCATTTACTTCTTTAAAGATGCCTGTGAGATCATATTTGATTGTATAATACATACACACATTTAAAGTCCTTAATTAGTAGGTACAAAGGGAGAGCCTGAAATGAAGCATGGTAGGCTTGGCAGAAGCACAGTGGGTGGATACAAAGGAAACTATGAAGTCAAACCCACAAGAACTTTAGGAGACCCACCCAGTGCTGTTGCCACTTCTAAATAAATAAGATTCACTTCTGCATATGACAGAATCATACAATTAATACAACTTCTCATAAAGCAGGACATATATCTCATTGTGCAGTTTACATCCAACACCAGACACTACAAATAAACTGTGCATTTCCCTTGTTTTGTTGGAGTCTAAATCTGCTCCCTTCAATGGTTGATGCAGTTCTAAAAATTTTACTAAAAGTAAGAAAGCTCTAATATTTAGACACTTAACTCAAATTAGAGTTGATTTTAAATCAACTTTAGACTACTGTGCTTAAGATGAATATTTCAATTGAGTAACAGCAGATTAAATGTGTATGTTTAGACATCTTTTACGTACTTGCCATGTTGCAGTAGCATCTTTTGCCACTTGTTTTAGACCCAAAAAAGAGCTTTTATGTTAAAACACTTTTCTTCCTTTTTTTAACTAGACCAACACATTTCAAAAAAGATAGAGTACTCTCAACAAAATTTTCCTCATTTGCATGTTCTATGTTGTTTTGAGTGATATATATGGTATTTAAATTCTCCTTTTCAATAGATCTTTCTCAGTTTTAGAAAAATTATTCTGAATAGTGGATAAGAAAATCTTAAGTGCTCTACAAAATGACAACCTACATCAATGGAGTCAGGACAGCTTGGACCAAATGCAAGTAAAGTTTTTTGCTAGGGACATCTGCAGACATCTGCATGTATTTTTGGTGTCTGAAGAATAATTTCTACCACCAATTTTGTCAGTAACACCATAAACCACAAAAGAGGCATGTTTCATTTTCAGAACAGTTTAGCAGAGGAAAAAGAACTTGTTATAAACATCAATCTGGTTTTGGAAACTTACTGTACTTTTAATTTCATATTACATTTCAGCTTTTTCTTTATTGAGATATTGAGGTTTGCTGAAGTAGAAGCCCAAATATACTACATCTGAGGTAGACAAGAAAAAAACCTCCTGTAGCAGGCACACCATTGATTAGCAGTAGCTTGGGGCTATCTTAGTATTTCAGGTTATAAACTACAGGAGTGCAGGAGCCACTCAATGAGACATTGGTCTTTTGTTTACTTGTTTGTTTTGGTTTTGGTTTGGTTGGTTAGTTGTGGTTTTTGGGTTGTGGGTTTGTTTTTTTTTTTTTCATAGTAGGAACTTCAGCACTGAAAGAATGGGATATGCTGAGGTAGAGAGTCGAGAGAAGAAACCATGAGATAAACTCCATGGTAAGCTATTTCTCTTCTCCAGTCAGTAATCTAGATTAACTAACCTTAAATTTACTATCTATTTATCTTCAAGATGAACAGCTTTACTTCTATTGCTTAGTACTTAGCCCTTTTGGAAGCTAAAAATTAGCAATTAAGAAATGAGTGAAACTACTTTTTAAAAGAATGAAGTTTGATTCTTGCTCTGTTGAAGCTTTATTGGGGTGTCTCTCAAAACAGTAACCTGTTTTGTACTAATGTACTATAATTTGAAAAAATAATTAGGTATGTTATACCTCAGCAGTGACCACACTAAATTTCAAGCACTCACCTACTGAGCAAGTCCTGTAACTGCTACATTACAGAATAGCACCAATGTGTATTAACTGCACTCTAAATATACAAAGAAAACTGAGCCTTCAGAAGTTTTAACTAATCTCATCACAATTGAGGACTTTTAGGCATGTGACCAGCTCCAGAAGGTCAGCAAAGTCAAAATGTCCTGTGCATATAAATCAGCAGAAGTTTAGAGAACACCTGTGTTCAGGTGCCTGCATCCTCTTAAACACCTACCCTGACATAAGTTGTTGAATTCGCCTTGGAATTCAACACATTGTGCCTCTTGTATTACACAAAGGATGCATTTTAGCAAGACTTAGTAGAGAACAGTGCATGTAGACAGACAAAAGTCATTGCCAGTCCAGGTATACTTATAAATTCCATTTCTATCTGCAGTAGTTCTGAAATAGCAGCCAAAGTAGAAAAGAATGAGATAACAATCAGGCCTGGGTTTATTCATAAAAACAAACTGGCTAATTTCTTTCTGGAACTTTCACTTAATCTTTTCAAACTTTATCATATTGTTTTTACAAAACTTTTAGCTTTAGCTAAAACTTCAGCTCATTATTTTGGACTTTCCTCAGCTATTAAAGGCTTTCTACTGCTTTTAAAACCTCTTTTGATCATACATATTTTATTTTGAATGGGGAAAAATTTATCTGGAAGGATTGAATTGTAAAGGAAACATTAAGGCTTTGTACACTGTAGAATAAAGAAAAATTATTTTGAATACCATATATATACATCCTTTATTAAAACAAGTTTTGCCAAACCAACATATAAGTATACTTGCCTTCTGAATCAGTGTTAACATAGTCTAGAAAACTGAGGAGGTTTAAGTAAAGCTGTAATTTGCATTTTTAATAAAACATTTTGAGCAGAGGCATTCATCAAAACAATTTATTAAAAATGCATTTTTAAGAACGAAATTATGCAACACATTAATACTATTTAGCTTCAGTACTCTAAGAATGAAACCTTTAGAAAGAGACTCCATAAGCATTCTTAAAATACAATAGAAAGTTTACTTAAGTTAATTCTCCACCTGACAACCTCAGGCTCACTACATGTTGGAAGCAGTAACAGGGCTGACACTCGCCATGAACAGTGTTTATACTATTGCTGCTGCAAAAAGTTGGAGTGAGGTTTTTTTGTTAAATATACATTAATGCATTTTAATAAAGAACTACTACTTAACGATAAGAAACTCCTATTGTGAGCTTAGAGTCAAAAAACTACGAGCAGTGTAAAATTACTGGACAATTCTCACTCTCACATATTCTGCAGGTGATATCCCACCATATTGGGTACTGAAGTGATCAAGAAACCTTCTCTGAAGGCAAGTCCACTGCAGAGAATGAATTTCTGTCTTACCAGAGGGAGAATGAATAGCCAGAGACAGCTAAGACCTAGCAATTGTTGCTAAGTGGCCAAAAGATCTGTGTTATTCACTTTATTTTCTGTCCTTGGAGGAAACAGAAATAATCATGTCAGGATTTACAAATACAGTTTTGAAACAGAAGTGCACATATCAGCTCCAAATCCAAACCCTGAAACCTCACCATGCTAAAATTTATTAAATTTTTGGTGAAACTTCCATCTTAAATTGCCCCTAAAGGCAGGAAGTGCCTTCTACCCTGTAGTTGTAGGTTACTGTGGTCTATCCTATTAATATATGGTCCTGCTGTTATTATTTATAATAATAAATAACCACATTGAGTAAAATAATTATTCCTTGTCTTCATGGAGTTTGATAATTTGTACAGCAACCATTCCCCATGAAATAAAAGTCAGAGAGCAGTTCAGTAATAGAGTGTGGTAAAATAAACCAATGATTTGGCAAGATCTATTTGCTTATAATAATTCACAGAATGCCTGTCTTCCAGAAAACTATCAGGGCATCTTTAGAAATTTCCTGAACGTTTGTCTTTTTGTCTTCTTGGAGGGTGCCTATTTTACAGAAATATATATTATCATTCAAAATCCATGAGCCTATGAAAGGTTATAGTGGTTCCAAATCTCTTACTATTAGATGCATATCTGCACTAAACAATTACACATTTTTTACCATCCTCAACAGTGATGATGGAAAGCAAATTAATTCAGAAGCTAAATTCCTGATCCTGCAAATAAACATGCACAGGCATTTTTCCCCCCAAATACTCAAAGAAATCAGAGAACAAACATTATTTACTAATACGTACATAAACATATGGATAAGCATAGAGATGCAAAATCTTTCTCACTCCTGAGAACAAATAAGTGAAAAAAAATTCTAATACTAGAAGGCTATCTTAATCACCTAAAATACAAATAATTTTTCCTTTATACAACATGTATACAATTGCACAATAACATGCAACACATTTTACATAACCTAAAAATGTTTTCTTCAGAGTCCACTCCTACTAATTTATTGTCAGCTTTGTTTATTCTGCCTGTAGCCTCCACAGTGAATAAAAAGAGAAAAGGAAAACTGTAATTATTATGATGATGCCTAACATGTCTAATACATTAAAATTGATAATAATAATAATAATCAATTATTCTGCATTCTTGTCCCAGAGATATTAAAGGCAAAACTGATTGCTCGCAGAAGCAAGACTCTCCTGTTGTTTCTCTGGCTCATCATACCACAGATGTTTTCTGGTGAAAATTCAATGGTCTCAGACACTGTGTTAGGAACATCCCTTACAAAAAACCCCTATCATGTAATGTAAAGTATTTGGGTGAAATTCCATTTCATATCGGCACAATTCCCACTGTGAAAAGCAACTTCTTCCCATTATTTTTTAAACAAAATTTGTAACCAACTGAACTCTATGACTCATATGCAACAAAGGATCAAAAGACAATTTTTGCACCAATAACCTCTATAGCTCTAAATCTGCTTATGTCAGGACATAGAATTAAAAGTGGTTTTGCCCCCTGTTGAAATAAGTGATTATCACCAGAAAAATAGCATAATTCTTCCTGAATGCCAAGTACACTGTTTCTTTGATGGCTTTAAACTGGTTGTTTTCCTGAAGATCAAAAGGGGACAGTATATTTTGGAAATTCCTTGTCATACAGGCTTACTACAATATTAAATGTGCTGTATCTTAGAGCCATGAGCTCTTGTATCAGGCTTTAGCTAATTAAATAAACCTGCTGAAAATCAAAAGGATGTCTTCCTGGAACTCTTTTTCTTCTGGAAAAGTTATTTTAACACTCCTGATACAAAACTAAGACATTCTCCTTCTGTTTCCAAACCCTGCTCATTGCTCAAACTGATGTCACCATCTCTCTGCACATTTCAAGATTAAAGGAAATTTCTGAAATATTTAGAATTATTTCTCCCAAGAGTTATAGCTGGATGCAAATGGCATAAATAAAGAGAGCTGATCGAAGTGGGGAGGTATTACAGAAGAAAGGATTCATAATAAAATATACAATCACTTTAACACTCAGAACTTTCCCAGCTCACTCCAAGTGCTTTACTCTCTTCTTTTACTGAACAAGTAGAGACAGCTTTGCGTGAAATATACTTGTATGCAGCTTACTCTCAGAGTTTACAATAAATATCAAACATATTATAAACAGAGAGGTTTGTCCAAGCTTACATAGAATTTTAAGTAGCCAGCATAGCCCAGATTTTCAACAAAGCTTCCCAAACAGATTAGTTATCAATGAAGAGAAACAATTTCAAGAACTGTGTTGCAACAGTTACGTTGACTAAAAATGAAGAGTCAAGACTTCCAAGGTTTTATATTGGTTTCTGCTTCTAATTCACTGTCTTACTTTCACAAATCATTTCATCTGCTCCTCAATGTTGGAAAAACAAGATTTTGCACTTACAGATGGCCTTTGAACATGAAATCTCAAAGTGATCAAGGAAGATAACCCACAATAATTTATTTCACAGTTGAAGAAACTAGTTCAGAGAGATGAGATCACTTATATAGGTTCACAAACTTAGTAAAAAATAAAGACTGAAATAAAAAACAGATGGCCTGCATTTCAGTGTAGTATCTTATTCAATGCAATGTATTGCCTCTATAATGCAGTTGAAAGCTGAGTTGTTTTATTTATAATTTGAATCCACACAGTAGTAGAGGCATGCAAACAATAGGGAACATGAAGGAAAAATATGACAAACAACAAAAATAAGATTCCAAGCCAGCTAACAACCTCAGTCAGACAATATACTTTATCACAAGCATTCAGTAAAAAAATCAGAAACATACAAAGGCAAATGTTAATAGAAACTCGCACATTATTCAGGAAATATTCTTACTATGAAGAAGTTTCATTTCTTTAGGAATAACAAGAGTGGTGTAAGTAGTCAACGGGCACAACTGCAAACAAGACAACTGTCTGAAGTTTCTTTGCTTAAGTAATGAAAAAGTGAACATTACAAAACCAAAGAATAGATGATTACATGAAGAATGAAATATAAAAAGAGGTAACAAAAATAAAAAGGGAAATGTAAAGCTTTCACCCCCCTCAAAATTTACAGCAGCTGCCATTTATGACATAAGAAGCACAGCCTTTGCCACTTTGGAAAGATATACAACATTTGTTTACCTTTACTTATGCTTTAATTATTGCACTGAACTGCTTCCAACTCTTCATCTACTAATAGAATGTTTAATGACTGGATAAAGATTCTATATGAATCAATAGTCATATGCTGTTTCATATGTTGCCATTCTGTAGTACACAACTAAATCCATTGCTAAAAATATATATTCTGATTTCTCAATTATCTGTGAACTTTGTAGCAATTTTTCTGACATTAACATTTCTTCTGCCATAAGTATTTACTTTTCTCTCTAAAATGTAGGATTTTGCAATATTATTTATAAGATGGCAATTCTTTCAAGATTCCTATCTGATGCATCACAGTATGACTCACTGCTACTACATTTTTCAGTGTTCCAGTTTTCCCTATTAGCAATTCTGAAATAGCTCCTCATTTGCAATAACCCTTTAAAAAAATTATTTGATACAAACCAGCTTTTGACTACTGCTTTTCAAGCATCTGAAAAATATCTGTGATTTGACCCTGAGATTAAGGGTTTAGGAAGATGAAAGAAGAGGAAGGCTATGCTTACATAATTGGCAGCTATCCAGCACACTGAGGAAGGTTGCAGTCACTGTTCTTGAAATATTCAGGTTAGGAACCTTAAGAGAGTAGGCAAAAAAACCCAAAAAACAAAGGAAAAAATAAATTGTGATTCAAATCCAGCTAGTTAGACTAGAAAAAGATGAATTTGCAACAGCATAAAAAATAGCACCTTACTAGTCAGATAAAACGTTCATATTTTTAATAGAATATATTTAATATTACATCAATTCATGTCTTCTTTTTATCTGAAAATTATACCTGACAACATCTATTGTCCTTCTCATTTTCTCTCTTTTTTTTTTTTTTTTTTTTTTTTTAATGACAGTAAACAGAGGCTTTACTAATCCTCAGGTTGCTAATAAGCCCTTATAATCTGAGTGGTCATGCGATGCATTCTCTTATATCTCAACAACTTTATTGCTGCCTTGACAGTAAAAAAATTAATGCTGTCTCCTTTTTTTTTCAGATATTACCATGGTGAAATGGACCTTAATAAACATAATGGTTCTAGTAGTTATGTGCAGTTATGATCAATGCATTTTTAACATTATTTTTACTATATAAAGAAACTATCAATTTGAAAAAAGAAATTATATAACACTGTTGCAACTATATCTGGAAAAACAGAGTTTGATAATTTGTTCAAACTTCTCAGAGGCTTTTAGGGGTGATTTTTTCCTCTACCACTTAACAAACCTCTTTACACTTTCTTTCCTAAAGTCCACATTTTGCAAAAAAGCAGATTCCAGGAAATGAAGTTACTTGTTTGGATACAACTGCCAAAGCCACTTCCTGTACGCAGTTGGCAGAAATGCTCGGGGAAAAAAAGCCTTATGACATTTTTCAATCCAACCAAGATGGGCATTCCATTCAGCCACACAAAAACTCAATTTAGCCCCAGAACTGTATGCCAGTATTATATATTTGACCGCTCAAAGTATTGCAGTCCAGTAATAATAAATTCAGTTTTACATTTGTCAGGAAAAATAGTATCAAACAGGTGCCAAGCAGCAAACACATGGACTACTGCATCTATGACCTGATATTATTCCATTTTTTTTGTATTTTTCTGTTCTTCCTCTCTTCTCTCTGTGCAGCTTCACACATGAATGCACTCTAAAGAGTAACTTATGAAAAGTCTGCAGAGACACCGTTCACTGGAACATGACATAACACAGTCATTGTTACTTTTGGAAATTGACACTATTTATGCCTCATTCAGTGGCAGATAGAAAAGGAAATTTCAATAAGAAAGCCTCTATAACAAACGCTTGGGCTGTTATAACATAAAAACATCAAATACTTTATACTCATCAGATGAACTGAACAGGCTGTCAATGACCAAATCATATTTTCTTGGACTTTGCTAACAGGTATTTTACCATACCTTGTCCTGCACAATCTCTATTATGATAAAATGAAGTCTTTGACCGTAACAACACATTATTTTCAAACCAAGAGATTAAAAGTACCTATAAACAAAAAAAAGTCTGTTATTATTCTGGTTGCTTTGACTCCAGATCAACCTCTTTATCTTAAAGATTAAGAAATTTGCCTAAGGGATCACAATTAGATATGCAGCAGTTTAAAACTGTACTTCTTCTTCTTACAGTTCGCCTAATTTAATGAAGCTCCATTAAAGCTAAAATATGCCTTAGCTCAGGTGCCTGTCTTTGAGCTTTTGGGTCTTTTTGGGAGTAACAGCTAAATTAAGGGTGACAAGCAGTAACTTCCCAACTAGTTTCCATTTTATTGCATGTATCATTTGAAAACACATATTACTGCCTTGTCTCTTTAGACATTTTCCATCCAATAACTCTGTTGGGTTCACTTTTCATTCCCTAGTAACTTAGCTCTTGCTTCCCTCCAACCTATAGTCTCATTCCTCATCTCATTCCCAGCTTCATTAGGAATACATACTAAGCCACAAATCTCTTTGCCCTTCTCTACCCTATTTACAAAACAGAAATCCAATCCATACCTGCCCTCCTCTTTTTACCCCTTCCAAATCAATTTTCTCCTCCCACAGTTTAGGCAGTCAAGCATGTGGCACAAAGACTGTTTAATATCAATTGCTTCTACTGTCTACTCCATCTACAGTTTCCTGGCAGTCACAGTATTTTCACAAGAAAGACAAAAAATAGTATTCAGAAACACATTTGCTATTTGTAACCAGCACATGGTCTCTTAATGTATTCCATCAAACACATCAAACAGATTCCTGACATTTGAATAAAAAAAGCCCAGAAACAGAGTGTGAGAGAGAAAATAAAACACTGATACACTGATAGTCTTTTTGATTTTTTCTTTTTTTTTTTTTTTTTTTGAGTCCCCCTCCAACGTTTTAGACATTATCATGGAAATTTTCAACCCAGCATTAAAGTTATTTTACTCAAAAGTTCAAGATAAGATGCAATTTACTCAAGCTTTCTTCCCCCAAGTACAAATTCAATGATTTAATATAAAAAACTACAGCTAACAAGTTCAGCTATAGGAATATAGAAACACATATCTCCTCTCACAGCTGGCACCCTTCAATGTATTCCTTCCTTCTAAAAATCCAGAGAAAATCAGACTTGGAATAGCATGGAAAACAAGTACTAGAAAGCTCTGGGGCACCTCATGAGTGCCAAGAGCGAAGACATTTCCGAAACAATGGCCTGACCACAGATCTTCCCTTCTATAATTGATGCAACTTCTAGCAGGCTTTCTTAAAAAGACAGGTTCCAAAAGACTGACACTTCTAGGCTAAAGGCTTAATTTGAGAAATATTGTAGAACTGTGCCATTACAGAAATGCAGAGAACATTTCTATTTAACAGACAAGCAGCTACTTTTACACCAGATTCAGTTTCAAACCAGCTTAAAGTTGTAGCTCTATACAGAGTACACTGCAGGAATCAAACCTAGGGCAACAGATGTATGGAACGGTGTAGCAAAATCCTTTACTTGGAAAAAGTGCTCTTCAGTCACAGATTAAAACATGTTTATCATGTTTATTAATTGGAGTCTAAAACACTTCAAAGTTGTGTTACATACTACAAGTAAACTTTCTCTTCAAGAGTGGTACTGTAAGTTCTGAGTAGTTATTCCCATTGTTCCCATAATGCTGCATAATAATTTTGTGGATTGAAGTGGATACATTAATCTTCATTTATATCACCATCTCAAAGAAGCATATATAAAATTTTTTAATCAAAATCAAATAGGTCACATTCCAATATATAGTCCTAACTGAAATCCATTCTACAGGTAATCATAAAGTTCAGAAAATCATATCAGAGCTTGTTTTTACTTTGAAAAAGACAGTTTTATTTCCATCTTTATTTAAATTATTATTATTCATTAAATCACTCAAAGACATACCTAAGAACAAGACATGATAGCAATCTGCAACAGTTTAAGAGGGAAGTTAGGCATGGGAAAGGAATTCTTTTGACTTAACCTTGCTTCTTCAAACAGTAAGGACAAATGGATGAAAGTTTTAATTCACAAAGTATCAAAACATTACATGAATGTTTGACATGTGATTAGGTCCAACTGACACCATAGGGAAATGACAACATGCTTATATTTACTTCTTCAGAGACTAAAATACCAGTAGTTTTTTTATAAAAGCCCTGATAATAAATCCTGCTTCATTGTGCAGTCATACAATGAACCCTGTGGCTGCCTTGGACCTATTCTTCAAAGCACTTATCCTTTTTCTAATTAACTTTCTTAGCTTTACAGGCTATGTCCCCAAACTTGAGAGCCCCCACAAGAGTGGGAGATAAGATACTTCGAGCTATCCTCTTTCAGTCATCTGGATGTTTTGATCGTCAGGCCTTGATGGGGCAGAAGTTGTGCCCAGAAAACAAGCATGTAAAAGATTTAGCTATAAATATCAAAGTACTCAACATTTTAAATACGCAAGTAGTACATCAGAAACCAGAAAGAGATCGGCCACATACATATACAGAATTATGATGGCAACTAAAACTGGAAGAAATATTAAATCTTGTGCTTTTGCACTTCATCTAAACACTAAGTAATAGACATCAAGAAAAAACCAACTGAACCACAAGCTATAAACAGCAGCTTATGCTGGGGTTTTATACCTTCCTGTGAAGGTATAAAACCTTCACCTTGCATAACCAGCATTTGGTTATGCAACAGATGCAGGTATTTCCAGCAGTTTTATGCCCAGGAGGTGGTGCTGCTGTCTGTTTTGGAAGTGACACAGGAACCTGTCCTTACAACATTCACGCCTAGATACTATGTGGATGCAATGCTACGATTTTTTGTTTGTTTGTTTGTTTTAACTGTTTATTTCAGGAATACAAGCCTCACATGTAAATTTAGTGATTTCAGAAGCAACAAGATATCACGTGGAAAAACTCCCAAACAATTATCTAGCACAGCACAGTTTTCTCTGTGCTGGGTTTACTATAAGAAAAGGGTTTAGAAATTCTTAAACAGAAGCAAAAATAGTATCAAAATGTAACACAAGCTGTTAAGGCAATTTAAACATACAGGGTTCCACTGAGATTTCCTGAAAATAGACTTACAAATTTGTAGAATACATGATAAAACTCATCAATTGATATTAACACAAAGTCACAAATATCATCTTAGGGTATGTTCTCTTACTGCCTGTCCTCTGAATGCAATTAAATCCTAAAGAAGCACTAGAAAATACATTTACTTTTATTCTTGGGGAAAAAAAGTGAAACAAACACTTTCAGAAGGAAAAATCTACTTTTCTTCTGTATTATAAAAGGTTAGTTGCACATTGACTTTATTGTTTTAAAGACTGTGATTTTGAGAGAGAATAAAAGCTACCTCTTCAAACTTTATTTTTATATCCCTTTCACTGACATTTCAGATTCATCTAGTTTTAGATGTATTTCATATGACATAGCTTGCAAGGATTTTCTTTTTAAATGATCACTGGATACTCGTAAGTGCAAAAGAAAAAAAAAGCCTGAAAATGTGAGCTAAACATATTGTTAAAAAGTATAAACCAATGCAAAGAGAAAATGGCAGTTGAAATGCTTCAGATCTTCATTAAAAAATCCTGCATGAGTCTGCCTCTAAGGAGAGAATAAATCATATATATATATATATAATATATATATATATACTCTAAACAATGACAAGATATCAGTCTCACTTCTAGTTAAAATTTTAGTGATATGTTTTAAAGCCAAAGATTTAAGAATCTTGAACCACTTATGTATTCTCTATATTATTGAGATGTGCATATGGAGAAACTGATTCGATTTCTGTTGAGGAATAAAGAAAAGAATGACAATATCTTCCTAAAATAGCATGTAAATCATAGATAAATAGAATTGTTGAGGTTGGAAAATACCTCTAAGATCATCAAGTACAACTGTCAACCCAGCACCAGCACTATGGTCACCATTAAACCATGTCTTCAAATGCCATATCCACACTTCCAGGGACGGTGACTACGCCACTTCCCTGGGCAGCCTATTCCCATGCTTGATAACCCTTTCAGAGAAGAAATTTGTCCTAATTTTCTGTCTAAACCTCTGCTGGAGCAACTTGAGGCCATTTCCTCTCATCCTGTCATTTGTTGCCTTGGAGAAGAGACCAATTCGCACCTGGCTACAACCTCCTTTCAAGCAGTTGTAGGGAGTGATAAGGTCCACCTTGAGCCTCCTTTTCTCCAGGCTGAACAACCCCAGATCCCTCAGCCGCTCCTCATAGGATTTGTGCTTCAAATGTACAGAATAAATATTAAACAAGTTAGTCTCTCCATTCACTTTTTTGAGAAAGTTTATCGTGAGTTCCAGCATGATAAACTGATGCTCTTAAAGGCTTTTATATTTAGGTAATAGAAAGCCTAAAATGGCAGCAGAAAGCAATAGTGACATTGTAATAGGCATAATAAAAAACTGCAGAAGGTTTCAAATATGGCATCCAATATTAACAGCACCAGATTTTCATTTTACATTTTTATATTAGTTCTGCCTAGAGGTGAACTTCAGAATATTGATTTTGAGATTATCATTATTTGAAGGAATTTCAGAATTACAATAAACATTTAAAAAACTAAGATAGTAACAGTAAGCAAGTTCAGTAACATGAACGTACAGCAACAGTTCAAGGGCCATGAGTTGACCAAAATGAAAAGGCTGGAGACTATTACACTCAAGACACAAAAAAATAAAAGACTGAGAATACTTATTATAGAAAATTATTGGAAACTAGTTGGATGATCAGGAAACTAGAAAAGACAGCAAAAGATGAAATTTAATTTTATTTGAATGCTGAAAATCAGGCAGAGGTTCACAGTAGAAGTAGGACTATTTGTACTAATATTCGGCATGATATCATTAACAACAGCAACAACAAAAACAAAAAAACCTTTCAGCAAGTGTTTTTCTCAACCATCACCAAATGACTCACCTATAGAAAGAATATTGTCAGGAAAAATGGGAAACCAGAAAAACTATTAAGGGAAAGTAGATTAATCATAAGCATTGCAATACAGTACAAAAGTAGACAGTGCAGAACTTTGTCATGACTGGCTCCACCATTCACTGCATTGGTCAGATACAAGTGGTTTGAAGAAAAACTGGAATTATTGCTAAATGCTTACAAACGTTAAATAATCATTTCTGCTACAGGAGACTGGCCATAATTACCTACATGTGAAGGATCTTTGATGCACACATGTTTGCAAAGAACCAATTCAGCTCTTTGTATAACTGTGAAATCATTTCAACTTGCAAAATTGCCTTAAGGAAGTCTTAGACCAGCTCCTACCTGACTGTATGAATAAAAAGATCAAAGACTGTTTTCAATGTAGCTTGGTAGACAGATACAGCAGAGTATCTCAGCCACAGACTTGCAAGATCAGCCCTGCAATGAAAATCAATAAGAGCTTTTACCTGATCTAAAAGTAAAACCTACCAAACTTACTGCATGACATTGTGGAAAACCAAATATCACCTCAGCTCTAGCAGTTAGTTCATTTCCAACAATTTGTTTACTCTTTTCTTTCACACAGAAGTCAATAATGGTCTAATTTTTCTCAGATTAACCTAAATACCACATAACCTCCTGCTAACATAATGTTATTCTTTTGAAAGTATCCTTCTGAACTTACAACAGAGACTGAAAATGAACGAAACAAAGACACAGTTACTAAATAGGTATTCCAGAGTTAAAATTGTAAGAGTCGAAAAGATGATGCACGAGAGGTAAGTGAACCATGCCATGATTTTTTCACCAAAAGCATCCAATACTTCGGAGCCAATTGCAAAAAGACATATAAATCCACCAAATTCAATGGAAAAAATTGTACAATAACAGCAGCATGAAATTGGCCTGAAACATTTGGAAGAAACTTATCTTTAAAGTTAAATGCATTGCAAATATCAGAAAAAAAATAGGGATTTCTGGGATATTTCCGATAATTTCTACTTTCATTTAATATTCAAATATGTGAGATTAGTCTCTCAAGACAACATCTGGGTTTGTGACCAACAGAATGAAACAGGGCATTTTTTAGCTTAAATACACAAAAAAAAGAGAATCAGAACTCTAGACTAATCTATTATTTAGCAGAATTAGCAGTATCTGTACAGGAATATATAAAGATTAAGCTAACAGGAGGACCTTCTAGTCTTTTGATTACCGATATCCATATATAATGTGCGTGTAGTGGCTCTGTTAAAAGATACTCTAGTCTCTCAGGACTGATGTTCATAACAACAACAACATGGAAGAGGTTTTACAGAGGTATTTGCCAAATCTGACAATCAATATATAAAGGAATTTGATTACCCTTCAAGTGCACAGAAACATTCGGAAGTATATTTTTACCTCTAAAATACCAAGAATTGAAGCGCTTCAGTCACCAAAAAAACCCCAAAAACAACTTCAAGGAGTTAGTTTGAAGGATCCAATAGCCAAAATATGGCTAATGAAAGAGGAAGCCAAAAAGATTTGAAATAGTAGAGAAATTCTAAGGAACAGTAGGTTACATTTAGCAGACTAATCTGGATCAGAGAACAGTAAACTAGCATAAAAATACTGGAAAGTTTCCCCATCTAAACAGACTCAAGAGGAAGGCAGTAAAAACTGCCAAAAGCATCTTCAACAAGCTTCCAAACATACGTTCCACATTAGAAAACATTCTCATCTGAGAAGTGGAAGGAAAGACATGATGGGCATCTTAGAAAAAACAGAAATATTTTGTAAAACCAAATAAATATGGAGAAAGAAAAAGCTGTTGTTATAAGCAGTAAGTGTCTTTACATAACAACATTTTCAATATATAAGTAAATTTCAATGTCTCTGAGAAACTAATGAAAGTCCTGTAATGATCTGCTCCTTACTCTCATTAAATCCTTATGACTTGCAAAATCTGCCTTTGATGTTGCAAATGGGGATCAAGCTCCAAAAAGGAAAATCCAGACTTCATCTTCTAAAAATAACCCTACGTTCATATTTAGAAACAGTTAAGATGATAAAAATTGTAACACACAGTGCTTTATCATGGAATACCAAATGCAAGGGCTCACTTAACTTTAAATCTTACGACATGTATTTATATTTCTTTGTCACAAAGAATAATCATCTCTTGTTCCTTACAAAGATGTTGCAGAGTCTCAAACTTCTTAACAGATTTGGTTTCTTGCTGTTCACTAATCTTAGTGAGTTCAGTTCAAAGTCCTCACTCAAGGAAAACTGACAGTGGATTCACTGTGAAGTCTGACCAAAAAAAAGATCTTGGAAGCAGTACAGATAGAAAACTAGATTTTGAGAAAAACCCAAACAAACAAAAACCCCAACCCCCAGAAGTTAGTCGAGTGTTCTATAAATTCACAGAGGTAGTCTACTTGGTGTTTACTGCAATCATTGTACATTTAAAGACAGTAATTTTTTCTAGAAACTACTTTGAATTTTACTTTTTGTTCCTTCTAAAACATTAAAAAGAGGAATAAAACTGTGATCTCTTAAGGTAATGAGATATACCAAAATGTATAAAAGGACATGACAAAGTAAAAAATTTCCACAACTACATGCTACGAACATGTGTCTGAAGATAGACATTCATTCATATTTATTACAGAAATTGGAGCCTTAGCAATACACGTTTTATCTGGTAACTTGAAATATCAGAAAATAGCTTTGTTACGCTTATCAGAAGCAAACTTCAATAAAATTATTCCAAAGCTTATGCTGACTGTTAACATTTGCTGAATTTATTTTGAAGGCTTTCTAAAATACCTAAATCTTAAGCAGTGAAGTCTGATACTTTCTGCTTCATCCGTAAACTTGGCAATAAAAAAAATAAATTATTGTAGCAAATAATCACTCTACACTGTAGAAAATATTTTATGCTTAAGAAGTTAGTAAAACAACACATCTTTTTTTAAATAGTTGTTACAAAGGTTTAACAGTAGCAATGCAATATGTGCAGCATCAGTAGAAGTTCAGCTGGAAAGCAAATGGAATAAAAACTTTTTCCCGGACCTGTAACAGAAAATGTAGCACATACTTTCTTTTCTGACTAAGGAGAAAGATCAACAGTAAGTCTGAACAGTGCCCTAAACGCACTAGTGAGCTCTTTTGCTGGTCAAATAGCAATAAAATGGCTAAATGTGTTTGTTGACAAAAGATTTGTCATGGGCACAGTGCCAAGAGTCTGGCACCAGATATCCCAAAGCACTACCGGACACAGAAAAGACTCCAAGATACAAATAGGTTTGCTAAGCTTTTAATTTTTCTAGAGGGTTGAGACCTGTCTTTTTTCTGAACTAAAAGACAGAAGAGATTCTAATGGAAAACCTCAGTCAATCTTTTCCATTAGGGAACTTTCTGTGGGTTTTCAACAATGGAAGGAAGTATTTTTCCCTGAATTATTACATAAATATATAAAATAGACAAGATAAATATTTTGAGAAATCTTAATACAAGACAAAAATATTTAGCTTTCAGAAATGAGCAGTTCGTGTGTTATCATCACTACTTTCATGCTATTCATAATCATCGTCTGTTTATAGAAACCATCTCTCATCTTACATTTCAAAGTCAGCTTGTCAGCCCTTCAGCAGGAATGCTCTTTTGTATAGGTATTTGCATAGTGTTGAGCAAAAAGTGATCTTAAACCATGAAGGGGGTACACAGGAGGTCAATTCTTTACCAACTTCTCAAAAAACCTCACAGTTTCTCAATGAAAGATAAAGGAAGTGGCTCAAACTGGTCAAAACATGATCTTGACAAAATCTTTTGTGAGAGCAAAATAATCCCTTTCAAGTCCATCAGCATATACAATTATTTGAAGTTCTTACTAAGATTTATTGTGTTCTTTGAGCGTCACAATAGTCACACTATTGTCTGGTAACCAGGCTGTTTATATTTCAAGAGAAAAACAAATCCAGCAGGAGGAAAAATGGTATCATACGTCTCTTACGCTGACAGAATTATGCTAAGAAGCAAGCAGCAGTGTGAGACTGATTTCAAAATAATATTTCTCTGTACAGAAGAAGTGGTATAATGCAGTAAAAGTATAATACAATAAAATGTTTATCACTCCACTGGCATGCATGATGAAGTCTGATTTGCTAGGTTCCTTCATTCTTGGAATTATCCCAAAAACTACTAATTTATAGTAATTGACACCATCTCCTGAGAAAGACTATGTGTAGTTCTACATTTATGTCTCTACAAGACACAAATTATTAGTACAGCTAAAGCTGCAGTAGACACTTTATGATGAACTAAATGATTATATTAAAACTAATGTGGTTGAAGCATTTGTAAATCTCAGTTTATTATGCCAATAATTTATCTTTGCATTTTCTGGAATGTTCATCTGAAACATAAATTAAATTCATAGCCAGTTGTGTCTGTTTCAGATTTATGAAAGATATTCTCATGCAATAAATAACAGTAGCTACTGAATTTGCCATAGTGTTTTACTAACTCTCACTCATGTAGTTATGGGTTTATAATTTTGAGTGCTCTGTGATTAAAGATGGGTATTGAGAAGTAAGTTCTCCCCTTTCATGGTATACCACTTAGACTAAGATAACAAGTTCTGATCTGTTCACTCTAAGTTCTCTGTCTTATGCAATCTGTAAAACCTCTCCAGTAATGGGAGCTGACTTGCCAAAATGAGAGCAGCAGGCTGCCTTCCGCTGTTTCTAGGCACCCTACCTACTACTCCCTCCTAAAAGAAGTCTTTTGGGATCCAAGGAAAACAAATCTGACAACATGTAAACTGGGATTATTTTTAACTGAAGAATTCAATGCTATGTATCCCAGTACCATCAGTGAAATTTAGGACATTACTAGGACACTGAACTTGCATATTCCTCTGCTACAGCCATCAAGAAGAACATGCTGATACAGACCCTAATACACACTGAAAAAAGAACAATACAGAACAGTACAATGATCCACATGTCCAATTTCAGTTGTGCTTAATTAGGTCTGCCACTGGTATCAAACCTCATGTTCAACAATATTTTACTAATGACATTATTTTGAATATGCTACTCAAACAAGCAGTTAAAGACATTCCTGTTCAGAAAAAATACCATTTAATATTAAATCAAAGACAAGTGGAGAGACCTGCCATTGCTCAGCATGGAGAAGACTCCAGAGAGACCTCATCACGGCCTTCCAGTACTTAAAGGGGGCTTATAAAAAGGAGGGAGAGGGACTTTTTTACAGGCAGACAGTGACAAGACAAGGGGTAATGGTTTTAAATTGAAAGACAGTAGGTTTAAATGAGGTGTTAGGAAGCAATTCTTTACTGTGGGGGTGGTGAAACACTGGAACAGGTTGCCCAGAGAGGTTGTGGATGCCTCATCTCTGGAAGTGTTCAAGGCCAGGTTGGATGGGGACCTGAGTAACCTGATCTAGTGAATGGCATCCCTGTCCATGGTTGGGGGACTGGAACTAGATGATCTTTAAAGACCCTTACAACCCTAACTATTCTATGATTCTATGAAATCAACTGTTTGCAACTTAGTATTTATTAGCAGTCAAAAATATGCTATAATAGTGCCCAAAAACCTACTTGGAAATCACAGAATATTCCGAGTTGAAAGGGACCCACAAGGACCAAGTCCAACTCCTAAGTGAATGGCCCATATGGGCATTGAGCCCACTACCTTGATGGTGCTCTAACCAACTGAGCCAATCTAATGTCAGACCAAATGTGGGGAGTTAGGCTTTACTGATCTTTCAGTTTGTACAGTCATTACCACCAAAGGCTTCTGTTTAGAGTTTCAGGCATACAAGCAGTGGGGGAAAGACAGAATGTACAGGAAGGTAAATACTACCATATGTCAAACCTTTGGAGATGTATTATGTTCACTCAGTGTCTTTTCAAAGAGCATGCACATTCAGTGCAGGATGGACTTAAAAAGAAGATAAATTACAGCTGTGCCTATACAACATGTACAGTTGTAGAAGTCAATACTCATTCACCTTCAAAGTCAGCCTGCTGTGAGACAAATTTGGACCAGGAATTGTTTTACTGCTATGATGAGATAAAAATTTTCCTGTTAACCCAGATTATTACATCAAGCTCAGCAGTGAAATAGTATGACTGCATTTCTCCTACTCAAAGTAATATCTGGAGAGGATAGACTAAAAACATCATTACACATATCTTCCAATGCAGATATGGTCCTCGATCATAAAAGGAAAATTATAAAAATATGCTTCACCATAGAGAGACAACAGTTCTCTGAAATAATACATTTTTTACCACACCGATAAAGAAGCTTTGCCTGCATAGTACTGTATGAGTTCTTATAGTTCATTTACTTTTCAGAAATTTAGCAGCATAAATAATTTTTTTTTGATGGATTCAGTAACAGGTCAATAAGTCTGGAGATTTTACAGTGTAAAAGTAGCAGTAAATCTAACATGGAAGTAACAGAATGAAATTATTCTATTTTCTAACACAGAATGGTAAAGATCTGGTTCTGGGCAAACAAATGTTAAAGCTACACAACAAATCAACAACAAAATAAATGAAAGTTTATCTAATTATTAGATAGACTTTCTAACAACTGCTTCACTAAAGTAAATTTTTTTTCCTATGCTTTCTGCTGATTTCCTAATTTAATTGTTTTCAGGATAAGGAAATGAGATAGGAAAATGGAAAGCGCATTAGAGACACTAGAAATAACATTTATTTTGAATTCTATTGCATTAAATCCATCTAATGACAGCTTTGAGAGTACAGAATTAAATAAAGAAAGCTAGACTGCTAAAACAGGTAACATATCACATAAGCCTTCCTGCTATTGAAAACTGAAATCTTCATAAATGATGTAAGGTATGCAGAAAGTTTAAATGATGAAGAATAGCTTTAATATTACCCATTATGTATGCTAATATTACACTAAAGCTTCTAGTTGGGAGTTCGACCCTGGCTCAGGCCCAAGCGCTTTCACATATCTTTAGTGACTCCTTAATGACTACAGACAAAAAGGCATAAGTATACAGTTCAGACAGATTTTGAAATTAATGGATAACTTTATAATGATGAATATTATTTTCAGGTTTTCAATATATGAAAAATGAGGCTCTGTGCTTGAGTGAGAATGATGCCTCATCCAAACTTAGAATCACAGAATGGTTTAGGTTGAAAGGGACCTTGAAGATAATCTTGTTCCAACCCCACTGCCACAGGCATGGACATCTTCCACTAGAGCAGGTTGCTCAGGGCCCCATCCAACTTGGCCTCACTAATGCAGAGTGCAGGAGAAAAGGTTCAACAATCCAGTCAGTCTGAGCTGACATGCTGGTTCCTATTTATGTTCAAAGTAAATTCATATGAACATACACACACAAAAGTTTGCAAAAAGAGAAAGCTTTGATCGAAACAGAATTTGCTACTTCTTGCAAATTGTTCTTTAAATTGTTCTCTAAAGACTAAAGAACAAATGACACTATATAAAAGATGCAATTATGTTAGTCATTTGTTGATACAACATAGCTACTTTTTGCTGACATATTTCTAAGGTAATCAAAAGTTTTATGTTATGATTATATTTAGCTAATACTACTATGACACCAATTAAATAAATTTTTCCTAGAAAACGATAAGGAGCATTATGAATAGGAAAAATTGAAGGCAAAGGGATTTCCTCAGTAGCTGAAACAATAGCAAGTGTGACAATTGACTCTTAATTCAATTACAAAGGAATTTTAGAGGATAACTGGCAACCTTAACTAGTTTAAGAAAAGCATTCCCAAAAGTACACTAGCAAAATCTAAGTTTCTACTTGTCAGCTGCCATGTCTGAAATTCAAGCTGAAGATTCTCTCTTCTTTCAGTTTAAAATCCCCTCATAAAATGCATAAAAAAGTAAATAAAAATGCAAATCATGAACATGTAATAGTTATACGTGGTAATCTAGGATGAGGTATGTTCTTTGCTAACAAAAACATAAGCACTTCTAGAACCTACTGACACCAAAAAACCTTTTTATTTGAACAATTCAACTAGAAAATAAAGACAATATGCAACTATGCATGAAAAACCTGTCTACAGTTACTGAAAGTTATTTTAAGTGGATTTAGAAATTAACAACTTGCAAGAATATTGTTACTTATTGTCATAAATAACCAGCACAGATGATGCAAGGAAAGAAAACTGCAATGGTTAACATTTAACCCTTTTCAAATACCAACTATAAAACTGCCCTACATACACAATCCATGCTGTTTAATATTATTTCCATTGTTTGAGCTGCTTCCACAATGATTTAACCACATACTTAAATCTGGTGGGATCACTCTTACAAATGAGGTGAAACAGATCCCTGAAATCTTATAAAATCTGGTTCTGGGAATGCCTGCAGCTAGTTCTGAAAATTTAGTATGCGGAAGAACACATTTTCAAAAAAATTATCAGTAAATATTAATTATACTTTCATATCTTTTAAAACTCAGTCTTCTGGAAACTAATGATTTGAATATTTAATCTCATGATTCAGTATTTAAAACTTTTGGGGTTGAATACATAAGCTTCTGGAAATTTTTTAATTAATAGCCGTATTAATTGAAGTGTGTAAGACAATATTAGAAGAATTAGTTATGAGGTCTGATGAAGCCTGAGGTAAAACCTAACTCCTGAGAAGAATATTTAATACTTTTGCAATTGTCCCTCAAACTTCTTTCCCACTCTTTCACAAGTCTCCCCAGCCAGTTGACAATTTCATCATTGCAGTAGCCTGTCAAAAACCATGATGAGAAAGCTTTTCAAACCCATATAGAAATTTGAAGGTTAAAAGGAAAAACTGAGGTCAGAATACGTATCTAGTGGATACTAGAGTATTAAAATTACTTATTTTGCTATGTAAGGTGACAACCATGTTTTTCACCAGATGGTGTTCTTTCAAGACATTGTGCTTCATTCTTAGATAGAACAAACAGGATTAATCATGTCTGAGGCATACAAATGTGTTCAGGTCTGAGTTCACCAGGAAAGAGAGCTACATCCTAGCCATTAGCAGACAGAAAAAAGAGTTTTAAGCTGCCAAGGAATGTACTAATGTATCTTTGCACTGTTGTAGTTTTATAATAAAAGAGAAAAATAGTAATAACGGCTTGAGGTTTATGGTAATTTTCAGCTAAGGGTCTCAAAACAGTAACTTGCCTGCAAAAAAAAATTGAATGCTTCTTGGTTACAGACTTTTTCTTCATGTGATATTGATCTGTACTTTATAGTTAGGGTTTGTTGTTTTTTTTTTAATCGGCGCATAGGCTGCTTATCCTAGTATGGGCTTCCTTTATACTAACTCACAGAACTTTTCTCTTTTACTTTTTTTCTTTTTCTTTTACTTGAGAATTCTGGCCTTATTTTACCTTAGTTCTTGTTCTTAAATACTTCTTTTATTTTTGATAATTTTTGGGTCATGATCCATTCTGATCGTTGTTCTTGTTATTATTATTATTCAAATGCAATTTTAAAGACTACAGAAAAGTTCTAATACTTCTAAAAAGAATTTATTAAGTTTCATTAAAATAACTCTCCTGTAGCACGACTTAACATCTGATATGATGGCTTTATGTATACTATGTATACGTACACAGTGAGACCTTTTTCAACACTGAACTATTTGTATATGTTTACAAGTGTTACATAGCAAATTTTTCTCAAATATGTCTCTTGGTACCATGAAGAATCAAACTGTAAAAAATACTTAATCTTCAGTCTACAAGAACTTTTAAATATAAAGGCTAGTTACAATATGAAGATAAATATTGAAGTTTGTTACTTTGAGAATTTGAAGAAATAAAAAAAATAGAATGTAAAAAATAAAATTACTTCTATATCAGGGAGAACATTTTCAGAGACACAATGAAAGAGCTTGAACACTGTTATATTCTTGTAGACACAATTGGTCTCCTGAGGTTGGGTTTAAGGCACACTGGCAAGGCTGTAGCTGTAGTATTAGTAAATGTTTCTACTACCTTTTTATGTCTGCCATTTGAAGTATTCCCTGAGCACAATAATGCAAGCATTTTAAGACATAACATTATAAGGCATTATCATTACAATAGCTATCAGCTATACATTACAAAAGATTGCAAGTGCAAGTGCTGCCAACATTATTCAACCAGTAGCAGAATGTCAGGCCACTCTGAAGGAATGCAGAGATATTTGCCCACCTAAAATTGTTCAATGTTTTTAATGAATTATGCTCAAAAGGTCTTTTTTTTCTGAGAATTTACTCAAAGATTCAAGGGCCTGCAACTGAATTTATACTCTGGTTTTGTAGGGCTGTCCCACAGAGTAGTCACATCAGCTTGTAAAAGCCATCAGCACTTTGAGAGAGCTTTAAATTTAAAACCCTGTATTTGTGGATACAGAATTAGTACAATATGACTGATATTGAAAATAAAGCTTTCCTGTTTTGGTTCACATTTGATTCATACGCTGTAAATCATACTGGAATAATCCAATAAATGTTCTCTTAATTAATTACACTAACCTGTTTGTCTAGAAAGAAAAGGTAGTCTGTGAACAGAAGAGCTGAAATCTTTTGCCCCTTTCAGACTAAAACAGCTAGATGGGCTCTGCCTATCTTCCGAGTTTATAGATAGAGACTGCTCCAAGACTGTAGAACAAGCAGAGCTGGCATTAAGCTGGAAAAGAGCATCTTGTGCTTTCTTTTTTTCTTTTTTTAGCATATTTACCAGAATATCTGCACGATACATTAAGGAAATAATTAAGAATTTATTTTTCTTAACATATATAGAGCAACAATCATCCACCTCAGTTTTTCCAAACAGCAGATTCATTTTTACTAAACATTAACAAATTCACACATTGACCACAAATTGTTGATCCCATTCAATCAACTCCTGATAAAAGCATTTACATACAAACAGGAAGGAAAAGTCTAGGATCTTATTGCCATTGTGTGACACTTCCTTTTTATTTTTAAAATTTTGTAATAAACAAGACTTCCAAACAAAAGAAAAAACTCTTTTAACTTACAGGTAGCCTCGCAAATGTTTAGGCTTTTCACAGTAAGAAGGTTTATTAAAATGCAGAAAAGGTCTTTAGGAAATTTCTTTCAATAACACTATGCATTTACTGGAAGTATATTTGGTATAAACACATTTTGCCTAACAGCTCATAGAGGGCGTACAATGGAAATCCTGTGTGTGTTCAGATGAAACCACAGAAGTCCCTGTGATATGTTTTTGATATGTTATTCATTTTAATACTAATTAATCTTCTAAATGAACAGCAAAAAATCTAAGTAGTCTTTAGGGAATATAATTAACTTGACTAGGTTGTAATAGTAAAACACTTTCCAATTCAGTTGTTATGATAGCTTCTAGTTACTGTAGGCAAGAAGGAACTCATAGTTTATTAACTAAACAGCTTCCATACTTCCCACCACTTCATCACATTAGACATGTTATTAATGTGATGATGTACAGTCACTTAGCAACTCTCTAAATCAGTCTTGTCTTCAAAGTCTTAATACTTATATTCTTCCTATATAATTCTAACATGGATTTCCACAAGTTTCCTCCTTGTACAAAAAAAGCTGTGTAAATCTACTGAGCACAAGCACATTTGATAGAGATATTTTGCTTTTTTTCCCATACTAATGAAATAATTCATTTCAGGAAGAAATGTTTCTGGGAATTCAGACATTAAAATTGACATAAAATTGAAGTCTCTCTTGAAAGGAATGAGTCGCTGTTTTAGATAAATTTATTTGAAATCGCACCTTGGAAAATGAAAATATTATCATCTGTGACAGAGCAGAATTAGAGAAGCTTTCCCAACACCTCCATTCAGACTGGTAGCATGTTATAACCCAATGAAAAATGCTATTTTCATTCGACATTTAAAATTCATCAGGAATTGCTGAGCACAAATAACACAACTGGGTTTGCTCTTTACTAGTACCTGTGAGAGAATCTCTATTATCTTTAAACTTAGCAAATCCATATTTTCTTTTCTCTGCCATACTCAAATTTTACCCACTGAGCAGCCACAAAGTTAGGGACACCGCGATGTTGCAGTTTGCCCACAGTTCTGTCAATCTGCTAAAAATAACTCCCACCCACTGCGCTACAGCACAGCTACTCATATTTCTTGTGAGGCAGTGAAATGGATGAAGTACGTCTGAGCAGTTTAGTACTTTCATGTCCAAAAAGCTTTAGCTTTAAATTTTAAAGTTAAATGTAAAAAGTACAACTTTTATATTTGTTCTAAAGGCATATAGCCCAATAGTCCCCAAAGTAGCACTTCATTTGGCTAAAAATAACACATACAGGAAATTCTATTCTTTGTAAGGTAATAAATTGGTTTTTATACTGCATGAGAGTTTTCCCCTCTAAAAAATGGTTTAATTTGCTTGAGAAGAGTGTTTTAGGTGTGACTTGACCCACACTATTTGGATATTGGGTGGACCATTCTACAGCTAAGTGGTGCTTGGATCCAGGATTTTGATTTGGGTTACAATTGAAAGAGATGCAGGTGTAAAGCAGAAGTTGGGAATTGAGTATTTGCTCATTTGCTCACTGTATTTGCTTTAACACAGTGGGGGCAGCTTCCATACAGCCTATCTCACATACACAAAACCCACTGTAAGCCAAACTATAAGCCCATCTCAAAACAAAATAGTATTTTTTTCCTCACAAAGGATACTGATTTCATTGTCTCTTTGCTGCAGAAGGTCTTTAAGTTTTTCCAGTTCTTCTCCTGATTCTTTGTTAGTGTCTTCTTCTTCAGAGATGTTTTGTGAGAGCAGTTTTTTATCAGAAGTTGTGGGATGATTCATCAGTTGCTATTAGGAGAAACAAAAAAAGCATACCCTTTTAACTTTACCTCCAGCTCAGTATTATTCTACTCTGAGATGGTCTAGCTATGGTACGAAAGGTAAAGCCTTTCTAGGCTCTTGGCAGAACAAAATCATGCCACCAGTTGACTGTCAACTTATATCTACTGTGTCAAGTAGGGAACAAATTGTATTGGTCAATCTTCACTACCAAGCGTACAGTTTACTTTACTCTTAGACATAAATTAGACATAAATTCCAGTGTTCCCTAGTATGACAGAACTTTCAATATTAACAATATAACTAAAAATAATTATTTAAGGACAATAAATTAAGATCAGGAATGCATACATTGTTTTATTGGAAAAACTGTATCCCAAAATACAGAAAAGTAGTATCTTCTATTGCTTTCCTCACTAGTTTCATAATTAACAAGCATATCTTGTTTGCTCTTTGATTCAGAAGGGCTTGCAATACCTTCAGGAGAGTTAGTGTAACAGATTCAGGGATTTAGTGGTTTTAATCTCCATTTTCATATCTTTCAATATATTTGTCCAAAATAAGGCCTCCACAGTGCTGGAAATACAGACCGGAAGATCAAGCCATATACAAATAACTAGTCTGTGTTGATTCCAATAAGTACCAGTGCTCTATTACAATTTACTGCATGCTGAGATCCTTGCTGAGGTTTCCACAAAACACTGGTGAATTTTTCCAATTAAATTTAAAATTTCTATCAGTCCTCCAAGCACTTCAAAGTTCAGGTGTTCCACCCTTCTCCAGCACCCCTCAACTGTATTGCATTTTTTTTAACACTTTTCAACAATGAATGTCTTCAAGTTATTTTCAGAGCGCGAGCTGCACTTCCATCCATGTTTAAAAAAAATACCTTCATATGAATGAAGCAATACTTGATCTTGCGCATGTCAGCACCAACATCCAGAGTGCTATCAGGATCGTTATCTTTGAGAAATGTTTCAATTAACTCATCCAACCTGAAAATACATAGCATTTCTTAGGAGAAGAAAAAAAATCGCAAACAAGCAGACAACTCTGTAAAGTGGTGTATCAAATACAACCCAAAATGTACCAAGCTCCCAGATATTAGTAGGTTATTTTCCTTCAAGGTCCATGCATTTGAAACGTACTTTTGTTCCGATCACTAAAAGCTGGATTTGATACTGGAGATCCAACAACTGCATATCTGAACATACTTGCACCTGCTAAGGAATAGTTCTGGAACTAACAGCATCTAAAAAGTAATATTTTCTTTTTCTCATTTATTTTATAACCTTTTATTCTTTTGCTATCTCATAATTGACAAAACCGAAAGCCTGTCCTCTCAGAAGAATAGATTTTTAGAGGCTTTGGACAGAGGATTTGCTACTATATATGATTATTTATGCAAAAGAAAAGTCTACTTCCTTTTCTACTACAGTAGTCAACAGACAGCATAGCTTTCATACATAAAATTACCTGCTCCAACCACCAAGCAAAGCAAACTATCTTTTAATGCAGGTATTTACAGATTTCTCAAAGACCTACTGCTCTTCTTCTGAATAATGAAACGCAGTAAGTATTTTATTCTCTTGCAATGTGTTCTTTACAAACAACTGACAAAATCTTCCTTAGGGAGATACTATTTTTATTTCAGTAATTCAGTCTTCATAAGACAATCTGGAACACAGAAGCCTTTCTATTTTTCAAAACCAAATTAAAATCTGGAAAGCTATATGGCCATAATACACCATACTTCTAAGTTGGATGTCACAGCTATATTGATAGAGTCAGACTTCCACTTGCATGTTCTCACCATCTTTCCAGGTTTTGCATTCCAGGATGCATTGCAGATCATTCTCAAGACAAAGGGAAGAGGATTTCTAATCCCGCACTAGCCCCTTAACCCACTTACTACGGTACATTTCTGGAAAACAAGTGCAAGTTCAAACTCCACCAACTGGTTTTAGATTTATGGCTTCCTGGTTCCTGACAGATGCTATTACAATTATTTAGAAGGCAAATGGTGGGAAACAATGACAGGCATATACCCTGTAAAGCACAATTTTATAATTTTAAATGCTTACTTAGCTTATTATCCTCAGAAGACAAACTTAAGTTCTGAACCTGAGCCAAGGTATCTAAGGCAGCTGCAGCCAGTACCCAACTGCCTGAAAAGGGCAAGAGTTCAAAACCATCTCTGTGCCTAGTGTTTCTTTTGGATGAGTTTTGTTCAGCTCCTCAATTAATATGCAAGCCTTCTGAATGTTATTTCATAGTAATTTAAGTGATTTAGCAGTTCAAGGATTGTGAAAAGAACATATGAATTTATATAGTAGCAAGACTTTCATTTTTACAAATGAAAAATCCTAACAATGTTACTTCATTTGCAGAGATGTTAACAAAATAAATCAAGCAGATGATAAAGAATCACAGGAGGAGGGAAAAAAACACAACTGAGAATAAGTACAAAAAAAGAATACTGACTATACATTTTCTTTTTCCTAATATAGATTAGACAAGGTATGTCTGCTTGCCAGGTGGCACAGAAACAAATGACAACAGAAGGTGAATATCCTTTTACTTATCATATTCCTGACTCAAACAGTTTATTATATTTATCACTACAAATATCCATAAAAATGAAATTAAATATATGGAATATATGAAAACTCGAGCACAGAATTATGTAAAATAGGGCTGTAAAAGATTTACGTATTTCATATAGGACATGCACAGTTAAAACTCCAACCTGTTCTTTCTAACCAAAACATTTCACACAGGCTGTAGTTGCCCTCCTATCAAAAGGGACAAAGTGAGAAAAACCTTTCTAAAAGTAAAGGAGAGCCAAAATGGCTTTTGGTTTTCATTCTATTTCTTTCAAGAGATGGATAATACCCTTCTCCTCAGCAATAACGATATCTTCTGAGGTAGTCACCTATCTTTGATCCTTAGTTCTCTACCAGAAGAATGTATAGTAAACTGTTTTCCTCCAACCAAAGACTGTTGCAAGAGTACACATCAGCAAGAACTGAACCAGAAAAACACATAAAACAGCCCAGCACTGAACAAAGTTGGGTCTAGGTGCTCAAGAGGAACAAGAAACCCATAGACAACAAGAATTCCAGAGAATTCCCTAGCAAATCTTGCCTTTACTTGCCTACCTAGAGGCACATGTATGTGGCAGAGCAAAGGTAATGTGAAATCATGAGGCCAAGTAACACCGTTCTTTTTCTAAAGGACCTTTTTTCAATTCAGTTCTAAGGGAGTAATAAAAAGGCATAGAAAGTAAAGTATTTTTAGTCAGTTATTGTGGCTCAGCCCTGAGACACACACCTAGATGCCTCTTAGTCAGTCAGTCAGTATTTCCTGGTAGAGTTGAGAACTATTGTTTCTTTTGAAAAAGACCAGAGCAATTGAACCTTACATTTATTGATGACCAGCTTCTGCTATTATGCCAAGGATAATGGTTAACATCTGCATGTCCTCTCAAAAGAGAAATCAGGAAAATGCCCAAGGAAGGTTATTTTGATAATGAACTTGCTAAAGGAAAGAGCATGCTTGGCACAGAATGCATACCATATTTGAAAAATTTCTAAGTTTGTGACTGAGATTTTCTTCTCCCGAAACAACCTAGGCTGAAGCTTAATTTCCCCATGACACATATTACCAAAAGTCACTGAGAAAATAATTTAGAAAAATCAGAGATATTCATGTACATAGGTTTTATAACATGACTGAGGGTGATAAGGTAAACTAGAGGGGAGGAAAAAAAGCCCAAACACTTTTGCTAAAACATATAAAAAAAACCAGTTAGAATTAAGAAGGGAAAAAAAAATCAACCAAGAAACATATCAAAACTCCTTTCTAGAGTATTAAATACATATATGAATGCTGCTGCTTTCAGTATGGCTTTTTTTCCTTCCTTGACTGCATTTATGAAGACTAGCACTACAGCAGTGCTGGACCTTACTGTTATACGAGAGACGGACTGCAGAAGAAATAAATTCCTGTTTTGACATTCTATTTCTTTATTATAACTTACAAAATGAGCTTTCCAAGACATCAATCAGCAGCAGAAAGAATAATCCCCAAACTAAAACAAAAATTCAACACAATCAACCCGAAGACCTAGTAATGAAATAACACCAAAACCCACTCACTGGAGGAGAAAACTGAATAAAGAGATGGTCTCTACACTATCATCTGAAGATCAACACCAGGAATTTCACATCACACTGAAGATATCTTTATAAAAAAATACTTAGCCCCAAGATTTCACACTGCTCTGCTTAAAAAGTTGAAGTGCACTCAGCTTCATGGGAAAAAGCCATGATGGAAACTGTTTAATTAACTGAAATTCAATGGAAACCTAATCATGGGGTTAGGTAGAAAGACTGAATTGAAAATTACTGAATTGCTTAGTTGTCACACTTAACTGCTACAGTGGAAATATTCAGTATGTATCTGTATTTCAGAATTTTATACTCTTTTAAGGTAAGATGATCACTTTAACTTATTTAAATTTGAGGGCGTTTTGTTATACTGGTGAGTTACATCAGAAAAGACTACATTAATCTGAAATAAAAGTAACTAACCACAAGATACTTCCACTGAAAGTATTAAACTAACATAAGAAAACCCCCTAAAAATACATTTTAGAAATCCTAAACCCTCTATTTTGGTGTAGAAACAAATATTAAAACAAAAGTCTTTCATTTGTTGTAGTTAATAACATTAGCAAGCCAGCTGCTGTATTCTGCATTAATTATAGCTTACTCAGGGTCTCAATAAGGCTGCCATGCAGAATTTATGCTAATCAAAACTGGAGCATGGATAATCACAGCTAATTTCACACGACAGCAAAATCAGCATCATATGAAGATGTCTCATAACACAGAGATCCAAAATGGTTCTATTTTTTCCCTTTTCTCTTGTATGTTGTAAGGTAAAGGAAGTTACAGAGCATTAAATATTTATTATTTAATGTTATTACAGTAGATGAAGCCTCAAAAGGCAATTTTTCATACATTTCCATTCTTACTTTTAGGACTACAAGGTTCTGCCCTGAGGACAGCAGGCCTAACTTAGACTAATAAGAGCAAGGGTGTGCTGAGGCCTATTGCCAGAACCCTGCTGTATCAGAAAGAATAGTTTTCCCAACAGAAACTCCCTGAAGGAGGAAGAATATGAAAGTATCAAACAAAGACCCATTTTCTGTGAAAAACAGCAGTAAACAAAGAATGAGGTTTTCTTTTTCAGTGCTCACCAGAAAAAAAAAACACCCAAACAGATTACACACACACACAAAAGCTTTCTAAGTCAATGTATAATGTGAGTTAAGAGATTAATTTAAAACTAATTTTGATAGTGATCTTTTAGAAATGAACATAGTACAAAAATAAAGGTATTGCAGTGCTGATCCAGGCAAGTTTGAATCATGAAAACAGAATCTAAAACCACAAGCCATATCAAGCACAAGTTCTTATGCTGATGATTGGAAGAAAACTCACAGTAGAACAGTCATAAACAGGATAGAAACATGTTAAACTAACAGTGCTCTCTTGTTAGTGACTGTGAATTAGTCCCAAATTCTTGGTCTAGCATTTCCCTCTTTATATCTTTTTTCTGCAAATAATGTAAACACACACTGTACTGCAGCTTGGAGACAGCTTTTACATTATCAATTTTATTTCTCTTCTGTTGCTTTCCACCCTTCAGAAATTCTTCTCTAATGTAGACTGCTTACCATTCAGACCATGCATAAATCACAGAAGCTTTCTATCCACATTATTTCAGATTCCACCCAATTTTTCTGATAGCACAACTGCAAAATGATTAAATGAGCACTGTGCTATTTCACTTTTACCCATTCATTAAATAACAGACTTCCATATTTTTTAAAAAAATCCGCTTCTGAATCAGTCATATGTTTGGACGAACCAGGATGCAAATTACACAGCTGAAATGCATCAGAAAAGCACTCCCAGCCAACTGAGAGTATGTTTTTAAAGTCTGGAGCTCTCAATAGCTTGCAGGATGCATGGTCTCAAATCACAGATTTGGAAGGACTTGTTTTGACCTTGCTTTATGTGCCATGATTAATTTCTGGGAGAGCTTGCCTTTTAACCCGTGATCCACTGTATATTATGTATTGAAACTAAGTTAACTTAAAGAACAATTAATTTTGTGTGTCAGCTGTGAAGTCTGTGACAAGCAAAATGGAAATCCAAGTTTATGAAAAATAGGCTGCTAACAAGGCAGCTACTAAAACACTTGTGGTAATCAGAGAGGTCTCTAATTAAAGAATTTTGTTTAGCTTGATTTTGTAATAGTTTTCATTGGTAATATACTTGATATCAATTTTTCCTTCATATATTAATTCTGAAAATTATATTTAAGTTTAATAATGACGTCTATGTTTTTTTAAAAAAGTAACTCCACATCTCTACAAATGTTATGACTTGATCTAAAAAATGCATGATAGTTGGAGCAGAATTACTATTATATTTAAGAACAGCTAACTTGAAGCTAAGTTAATTTCAAGTGTGCATCTGTATGGGAAGACCATGGAGTTTCTAAGTAGTCGATTTTATGAATAATGTTGTGGAAGACAGGAGAAACAAGGAAGGTTTTTCCAGGCATTGTTGTCCATGGAATGACAGAAGATAAAAGTACATAAAATACATTTGAGCTGGCCTTGAGAAGAGCTCTAATACATTACTGACAGGTAGTGCACATACACATATACAGAGGATAATGCTGTATTCTTTATCCAGAAATAACTGCTTAACCTCTAATTTAAAAAAAGTGTGCTAACTTCTGGGTGAACTAATAATAATTAAGTTAACTAAATAGTGGAACCAGTCACATAAGCCCTGGTATAGGCTGCATTGATCTGGTGCAGTCTTAGAGCACAGAAGGAAGAGCAGGAAGTCCCTGAGTGTCTTCCATTTCTACAGTCTGGAAGATTTTTACGCTTTTTAAAAATATCTATATAGTGCTCTAACAACTATAACAACTATTACAGGAGATTCTTCTGAATTAAATGGCTGCCATGTGACAAACAGATGTAAGATGAGTTTCTACACAGTTGAAAATCATTAATTTCAAGGATGATCTTTGTATCAGTAAAACTAGGGGTGATTTTGAACGGATGATAAAAAGACCAAGACTAGCTCATACAGGAAAAAAGTGCCTACAGTAATTCTAAACATGCAATTTTTTTTGCAGAGAAGAAACATGTCAAGTAGCTTGCTGAGGTGATGATTTCCTTCTTCAACAGTACTTTATAAAAACAAACTGAAAGCGTGTACATAAAGAAATGCTACCCACTGCCAGCTAATATTTGTGGCCCTAACAGTAGTCCTATTCTAATCACTGGAGTATTCGTAAAAGTAGCAAGAGAAAATTAACCTTCAGTTTATCAAAATTTAAAAAATCAAAATATCTCTAAGGTAGAAAGAACTTGAAATAAAATGAAAGGACATAGAACAAGCATAACAACTATTCGAAGAAGCCAAAACTACTCATACGGATGAACACCAAGATATTCCTACCGTATAAATGGGAGAAGTAGTTTTGAAAAGATTCAGTAAAGTATCACCTACAGGTTATTAATTAGATGTAGAGACTCAAAAGAAAAAGATTTTCGAAATGAATTTATAGTGCCATAAGATGCAAACAGGTATTTAGTAGCACTTCCAGAAGAACTCAAACGTTCAATGAATTTCAGTGAGATTCAAAAAGCTTCTATATCACTTTTGACCATATGTATTTGAAAATTGCCTCCAAGATTTTTTTCAAGCACCTAAATAATCAACTAAAGCTATGTTATGTTTTCCCATACATCTCATTGATATTAGTTATACTATATTTCATTATGATTCTTGGAACCGTATGACACTAGATGACTGGCATAATTTTGAACATTAGAAAACAGGACATAGTCTATCTTCCTTCCACCCTCATACTAAAACAAACTCACTAACCTCTGAAAAGAATTCTACAGTTTATTATCTCTCAATAATTTCAATGTAAAAGGTGATCAGTTTAAATAATATAAGATTTTTTTTCCTATTTTCAGTGGCCTTGGAACAAAATGCAGGATCACAGAAAAGTATTTACACTTACTTTAAGCATCTAGCTCAGGCATCTGCATCAGGAATCTGAACTTTCTGTGCTGTCACTGAAGATTTTTTAACACGTAAGAGAAAAAATGTCCTCTAGAGAAATACATTGATTTAACAGCATTCTAAATCAAGCATCTGAGCTAGCAGTTAATGTCAGACTACTTTATTGCTATGATAGCTTCTTTTCTCTTGAATATTGCCTACACAGCTCATGTCTGTCAGTCTGATAACTTCTACACAAATCAACAGTCTGCAGAGTTGTGCTGACAAAAGGCAAGGTGATATGCCTTTATTTCTTCCACCTTGCAACTGAAATTCAACACTAACATCAGCAAATAAGAACATTTGCTCTGCTTTGTAAAGGAAGCCATTTGTTCAACAGCTTGAGTAACTCTTAAAACTTTATATTGTACAACAGTGCAATATTGTTAATACCATGATAGCATACAGATGTCACAATGTTGAAACAGAAAAATGAAAGACAGAAAGAAGTAATGAGATATCCAGGATTTAAGTATGATGAACAATATATGACTGTTGAAGTAAAAAATAGAAGTGTCTGTAATAACATATACATCTGAAAGAAATAAGGTAAAGTTATTAATAAATTAAAGTGCTAAGCCAGTACTTCCGGTCCTGTTCTTAGAGAATTCCAATTGGCAAAGGTTCTGGAAGCGTGGGTGCTCTGGAACACAGGACCTTGATTTGAAATCCTGACTTTCTGGGCACAGATTGTAAATTGCTAGTGAGCTCATTTATATGATTAAAAAAAATAAAAATCTCAAATGAATAAAAAAAAGGACTCTCCCTTTTACTTTTGGCATGCATTTTATAAAAGAAAAAAAAACATCATTTGAAGGTAATTCTATTCTAAAGCATAACGCAGAAGCCTGTGAGAGTACAATTTCCTTGTATTTGGGATGTATGATGTTATTTTCTATTTTTTAAAAATAGTCCAAAGATCCTCTTTTTATTTTTTTCTCCTAAACAAGAAACCAATTCTCCAGCTCAAAGAAATATTTAGATCAGCCCTTTACAGCTAAGGAAGTAGATGGTAAGATCCAAAGCAAGCAATTCAGATTTTGGAAGCATTTTATGAACTACATTCTGAACCACTTATGTAGTCTAGCTAAATTTTTTATGCTTTGCTTTTTAAATAAACAAAATGAGAGCAGCAGAATTCATTTATGTTTAAAATTTATGAGAATAAAGTAATAAAATAAAAAATATGACATACTAATGCAAATGCTTACCATTTAACATAGAATTCTGAAATAAGAATTACAGACAGCTGTAGCTTTATTCACATGACTAAGTTCTGTTGTATTATAATTTACCATTCACAAGAAAAGTCAAGAGCATTTGTTTTCCCTTTTGTTTTAAACAGTGAATGACAATACAACATTGTAGTGATTCTTAGGAAAGCCTATTTGACACATTTTTTTCCTTCCATTAAATGAATAATAAAAAAAAATAAAATCCCTGAAGACACATATTTGATTTAAGTGTGGAAAAAAAACAACGAAGTAACCTCAGCTTATTCATATACCAGTGTAAAACATTTAGCAAATTCAACTGCATTTAGTAGCCCACTGATTTTATCTAGAATGCCCTGAACATAAGCAAGTGGAATGAAGCTCATTATTGCAAGAAATGCTTGGCATTTCTTAACTTCATAAGTCAAGAAACATACAAAATAAAATTTTAACATATTATTAATACTTATTTCCTGGGCAATCACCAACACTTAACTCCTGCAACATATGTGGAGAGCAAAAAACCTAAGCATTTTGTTAGACTAAAAAAATAATATTGGATCTACACATGTACCACTGGACTCAGTTTCATTTTGGCATCCGTCTTCCACTGAAAAGTGCCCGAGAAAAAGACTTGTGCAGGACAACAAAATAAATATGTACTTCGTGCACAGAGTTTTTCACTGACATGTTTTATACCTTTGACCAACTGTGTTCAGAATCAAAGAATAAATTAAAAAACTGGCACAGAATACTTTGAGCAGATTAATTTTGTTCTGACCTCCCTTAAAATACATATGACGAATCAGAATAAGCAGAATTAAAACACATCCATTTTTTATACGACTATACTTTGTAACACTTCTCCTTATTAGTTAATTATTTGCATTAAAATTAACTACAGTAAGACTTTCATTAAAGTCTAGGAATTTTGAAAAGATCTGTATAAACTTGGATTATTTATAGACAGATACATATATATATATACATATATATATACTGAGGTACAGTTTATTTAAGTTTAAACAGAAGATATCCCAACTAAGCAAAAATGTCAAAACAGTATTTGAAATCCATAATTACCTTAATTAGAAATTCTTCTCTGCCATATTAAAAAAGCATCAATAATAATAATTAAAAAATCCCCTACGGTACTAGTCCCCTAAGAACCCTTCTTGGGTGGCAACTTGAATTAAAGCACAACACAGTATGTTGCCTTATCACCTATACTGTGTTTCTTTTCCTATTTTCCTGTCATAACAAACTGATCTATATGTCTCCTGATAAATAATATTATTCAGGTTTCATTATAGATGCAAAACTAGATGAAAATCACAAAATAGGTATTTTTTAGCAATAGTCAATCATGATTTTATAAGCCCTCATCCAGGTCAATACTTCTGTTTGGACTACTCACTGGTACGTCTATTCTTTAATGTGAACTCTCCAGATAATGAGTAGCTCCAAACTCAGATGGCCAGTCTCAAAAAACAGAACTGCCATAAAGATGTCATGTTATGTATTGATAGACTTTAACTGGAGACAGAGCACTTAGATGCTATCTGCTGATTGTCATAAATGCTCAGAACATTTATGGACCTCAGGTTCAGACATGTAAAATCAGTGTGGTCACAAATGTTATTGCCATATGAAAGCAAGTTCAAAAAGCATTCATGTTAAAAACCATAGAAAGATACTTTCATTGAAGTAGTGACTTTTTATACTATCATTTGATTATACTTTCATTTGGGTGTTTAGTCCACATCAGTTTATGTGAGCACTCTGTTTACAAGACATACAAATGCAAAACTATGATAAATACATATTAAATCAGTAGGAAATGAGGGGACATTTCTGGTTAAAAGAATATGCTGGTAACTGCCCATGTTGAAAATTACTCAGATTAACAGTATAAATATATATATATATATATAAATAATGCTACCTCGCTCCTCATCCTTGATATGGATGTCATTTCATTTTTGAATTAAAACAAAGCAAGAATTAATAATGACAACAATCTACATGAGAAACTCAAGGTTCAAAGTAGCACCTTGTCCTCATGTCTCCAGAATCTTCTATATTTCAGGAAAATGACAACTGACAGTTGTCTTTTGAACCAGTCCCAAAAGAAATTAAAGGAAGACTAAAAATTCTCACAGTGTCATTTCAGTTACCATTAATGTATTACCAAACAAAATTAGGCAGTTACTACTTTCTTTATAGAGATGAGGTACAGAGATTAAGTAGGTCCATCCTAGAGAATAAATTTTTCAAAACTGGAAACTGAATTAAGTTATTTTGAACATTTAGACCAAAGTAAATATTTCCACATTATATATAGAAAGATCTTACACTCTGTACTGATCTGTTACAAAAAGCCGCAGGATGTGACAATACTTACATGAATTAATACTCCATTTTCAATAGCATGCTCAGTAAAAACAAAAATGAATATTTGGCTTTTAAGACATTGATTAATTGTGGATCACAAATGTGAGATTTCTTTTGGTTTATGTCAAACTAACGTTGCAGCAGGATACTTTTTAGTAGAAGAATATTCCTTGAACTCTAGTCAGATTGCATATCCAGTTTTGAGAGAGACTGTTTTTCATTCTGCACTATTATACAACACTTCTTTTTGCCTGGCACTTGACAGGCATTCCCATCCTTTGCGTTTACTTTACTTCACTTCCTCAAAGCTGAGGCTGCAAAAACACAGCCAGCAGCCTCATAGAGCTTTCCATGGAAAACTGCCATTCTAAACTGGCACCTAACTTCACTTTATTATTCACTCAGGGAAGTTTAAAACTCTGAGATAATTTTAAATATTTATGCCAGTAAACGAAAAGTAAACTGATGAAAAGTATAATAATAAAAGAAAAATCGAAAACAATGTAAGCCATTACTGAAGCAGCTCTTCTTGTGAAAGCTCTGATGTTCTTTGCTTGCCAGTCACCAGCTCCAACTCATCCTTCAAATCCTGGATTTCCTTTTTCAGCTGGACAATCATCTGTAAACAGCAAGGCATAAACCAAGCATCATCTACAAATAATAGCTAGTTTATGATTTTTGCATTAGAAGGCTGAGTTTAGGTAAATATTATACTTCGGTTTTATCTTTTTTTAAACAAGGTATCTTTTTTTAAAAACTGTTAAAATGCCTTAAATACATCAAAAACCTTTTTTTTCTTTTTCCATTTATAAAACAAAGAAAAGTCTTCTAAACTCAGTAAATTCTTGTGTTAGAAGACATGGTTGTACAGAAAGAGTTCAAAAGATTTCTTGCAAAAGAGAAATAAAATTTGACATAGGAATAAAAAGAGCTTTTCTGTCTTATTAGTTTTACCTGTTAATAATGAAAGGACACTTAAGAACTGACATCTTTGTTAGAGATAGGGAAACTACACACCAAAAGTAATTTTTTTTTTACTTTCCCTTTAGAAACAGAAGTTCCAAAACACTTTTATAAGAATTATAGCACACTTTACTTGTAGGATGCATCAGTTACTAACAACAAACTAATATCATAAGGCAACAAAATTAAATTGCATTATGAATAGTAATGATTGTGAAAAAATTGCTTGGAGAACTGAACTCGATTTTTAAATTCTAATAGTTCATTATTGGAACACTACTTTGGGAAAAAAATGTCTGCATGAAACCATATTTTACAAATGAAAATATTCTAAATATGCATTTGATGATTTCTTTTAACCCTAGACCTACTGTTAATATATTTTTTACAACAAAAGTATGAAAGGCTAGCTTATAATATTTTATTTAAGAACCTATTAAAGTGATGAACTGTTAATTAGAGAAGTTGCAAGAACACTTAGAGAATATTACAGGAAAAATGTTTTAACCTAATTTCATATTGCCCCACTCTGGTGCCACAAGCTGATGTAGTCTGCACCACTTACTGAGTCAAGCAAATAAAACTTGAGGCTGGAGTATAAAATGGTAGACAGATGAATGATATCACCATCTCTACTCAATGTTCAAATTTGTTAGCATGGTTAACTTCAATCTGACAACAACAGAAATACCAGTTTCAGGATACGGATAAAAGATTGATTTTCAAGTATTAATAAGACAAACAAAAATCTACAGAAGCGGAACTATTCAATGTCTATTTTATATGAAGGCCACAGGAGAGGAGGTTTAATTCAGGGTCAAGACTCTTATTTTCAGTTTAAATCTTTGGTCATGAGTGAGAGAGATTCAAAGATGAGTAGCTTAAAAGTAAAATGAGTACAAATTCATCTTCTCTAGTAAGATAAAAAGTCAGGAAGTCTCCATTACGTAGAATAAATTGAATGCAACAGCCAGTCTTAACTCAGATCTATCAAGAAGTATTATGAACTCCCTTTATAAAGCATGCATTCAACTCACAGATGATAAAAACTGCCAATAAACTGTGTCGGATTTTTATGAAAAAAAAAAAAAAAAAGTCCTAAGTTGAGCAGTTTACTGAATAATCAGGTTGCATGCTGGGAATGTACTTAAGGTAGTTAAGATGGGCAACAAATTCCACAACGAGCACAGAGCCATATAAAGTCAAGGTACCTGTGTACCCCTGCCTTTTCCACAAGGGGGGACAGTTTTCTAACTCTCACGAGTCCACTTTGCTTTACTTGCTAAATGATCCTGCAGAGCAAGACATACCAAACTCGTGGAGTATTGCTCCACAGGATGTAGTAAATGCTCAGGAGCCTGCATGTGTTACACCTCAATCAAAGGCTTCTGTGGCCATGGAAGAAATCTTTTGCATGATTTGCTACTATAAAGCCTACACAGGAAAGAAAAAAGAGGACAGACAGACAGAAATGAAGAAGTTGTTCAATGCCTACTGGGTTTATTTTTTGGCCTCTCTTTCTTCTTAAATTGTTTTACTGTTACTATTAGAAACTGCTTGGAGAGATAAATAAATAAATAAATGAAAAAGAAAAACAGCAGAAAACCTGACAAGAATCTTCTATTCCCATTGAATTTCAAGGACAAGAGACAACAACAAAAAAGTACAACCATTAACAATAACTGAAATATGATAATTACCATTAAGTAACAATTAATGAATTGTCACTTGAAATCATTAATCATCTAATCCCCAAGTTTTAGACAACAAATGCTTCTTACATTATATAACCTAATATTCTGCAGATTCTAGAAATCCTATTTCTATCTGCTTTACTTGTCTTCATTTTTTTTCCTAAAGGTAACTTCTCAGAATAATTTCTTCCTAGCTAAAATGTTCTTTGACCAATTTCAAGGAAGAACTGTATCTGTATGTTTGTTAGCATTTCAGTGCAGCAGTGTGCTTTCGCCAAGTGACTAATAATCTTAGCATATTTTTAAGTGGTTTAGAGCCATCCAATTATGTGTTATTATGATTTAGAAATTAACATTCTGAAAAAAAACAACACAAAACCAATAATGAAAGTGACCATTACTCTTCAGATGCTTTAAGAGTTGGTAAAGCCTTTAGAGGTTTTATAATTGCGTCCAAAAGAAAAAGAGTAGAATGGTAGTTATTTTACAGAAAACAGTTGGAACTTGCATCTAAAAACAATTTATTGGGATGATTCAGTATAAAATTCTCGACATCAGTTTGATTGCTACTGATTATTAAATTGTAAAACAAGCAATCTCCTTCTCTCTGCCCCCAGACAACTCTCACCAATCTGGGGTCGATTTCTTCATTAAGAACTGCTTCATTCTTAATAAGAGCAACTCGCTGTGCAAATCTGCAGGTTGATATAGATTCCTGGAAGGAAAAGAAAAATAAAAGAAAAGAATTTCTCTTAGCTTTGCACTAGGTAAGTAGACCAGACTGCTAACGAAGTCATTAAACTATGTTTCTATTTTTTGAGCATTTTACAGAAATATTCTATCATTTCATGTTCCAAAATAACAATATTCAAAGGAAATTAGGTTAGCATATTAATGAGAGTGACATATAAAACTGTTAAATCATAGTACATATTTTATTGATCCAGTTAATCTCCTAACCATTTGTGTTTCAGATAAGTGCCTGACTGGCACTATAGGATAAGAAAGCCATGCTATTTAGAAGGTAATAAGGTTTGAATTATGAGAAAAAGAGAAAATTATCTAAAACTATTTTTTTTTTTTTTGCTGAAAAAGGGACTAGATCATTTTATGTAAAAGACAGCAGGAAAAGAGATGAAGGGAAGAGTGGAGGTCCAGGAAAAATGAGAAACAAGCTGGGAGACTGGGAACTAGAAGGCATACAGGAGAACCGTGATACCAGATAAAAAAATGTCAGATGAGCTTAGATGGGATACAGGAGAAAGGAAGGCAGAAAAAAAAAGATACAAGACTGAGTTTGTGGAGGAAACTCTTTGATAATCAGTGCGTACTCCCATCTAGGGCACAGAATGAAATCAAAGATCCTTATATGTACTGTTCCTCCTTTGAAATCAGCTGATACTTGAATGTCAGACCCTGCTAGAGAACTGTACGATAAAATTTTCTGAGATGTGCTATACTGCATTTAAAATGGAATTTACATGTACTTTACTACTGTAACAGAATTGATTTTCAGAATCAAAGTAATTCTGCAGTTTTCAGTCCTCTAACATATGAAAATACCAAATTAAATGTTATGTTCATACAGTTCTTTTTCTGCAGGACTTCTGTCTCTGTCAGTGCTTGAAGGGGTGGTATCTGAATTAGGGTTACATGAGGAAAAATACTAGTGCTTCTTGCCAAAACATAATATACACAGAGAATCAAAGGAAAGGAAGGTCTTAAACTAAGACAGTTGTAAACAGTATTAGCTGTGTTTGCCTCTGCTGTACAGTTCCTGTGCAGTGATGATTAGCTAATGTGATTTTAATTAAGTTCTGTACATATATTGAGTACAGTTATATGTACACTACACATACATACATTTCCATCAGATCTCTTTGCCCTGTTTAGTGTGAAGCATATATTAAATTAATGAGTAGCTAATCAATTCAGTTCTCGATGTTCAATATGTAAGCTTACAATTTATTTATTCTATGCCATGAAAACAGTCATCAAGCCTGACATCTAATTTCCTAATCATTTTTCAACCATGCTTATCATCCCAGCACCTCAGGGCTTCACAAGAATTAGTCAACTAACCCTCTAGTTATTGCTTTGCTGCAAGTGTGTGGAATGACTACACTTAACAGAAAGGAAAGTGAAGTCAAAAATACCGAAAAAATTATATGCAGTTGCTATCAATATACAATCTTCTGTTCAAAACAGCTTCCATTCAGCTTCAGCTACAGATATAATAAGTAATATATCTATAATTCAGAATCAACATCTTCATTCAAGCACTCCACAAAACTAGAACAAAAAATGTGATGTAGTGATCTGAAAAATTCTGTATAAACTCATTGGTAGGAGTAGGGATATAATCTAGTTCTCTAGGATAGTATTCCATTTGTCCTCTTCATATGAGGGCCCTTTCTTGAGTTCTCTGCTTCATTGCTTTCATTGCAAGAAACAACACTGGATCCTTAAGAAAGCAGCTTTTATTATACAACTTCAATTCCCACTGAGTGGTAGTTCTGTCTTGTGCTTCATTCATGAATGAAATGTATATCCCACGGAAAAAAATAAGCAAACATGTAAACCAAAGATAATGACTCATGCACTATCCTAATTCTGACATTTTCTAATGACTTATCATTAATTGATAGTAATTGACTTACCATCTATTTATATTATTCAGACATATTAACTTATCATCTGTCTATATTATTTGGACATATCAGATTGTGGGGAGCAAGGAAGAGATTTTGGGGGTTTTTTTTATTTTTTTTTTTTTTTTTTTATTATTTTTTTTAATTTTTTTTTTTTATTTTTGGGAGGACTGAAGAATCAGATCTGTTGTGTGGATTGTATATGTTAAAGCAAGAACATGAAACTGTCAGTAGCGTACTCTGCATAATTGCTTGGGCTAAATATTCCCAAAATAGAAATCTAGAACACAACATGAGATACATATACCTGATGAATTGATATACAAAACGGTGCTAATCTCACAGAGCCTAAAATAAAATTAACAAACTTACCCAGTTGCATTTGTAACAAGACAATATGCTTGCATAATTACATGTTTGCAAGTCTGAACAATCTGTTTTCATTTAACAGCAAAGTCCATTTTCTAAAGAAAAAGAAGTCTACAACTAGATGAAGTATGGTTTTAGTATAATGCTTTCCACTGTATTTCGGAAAACAGTCTTAGGCTAAATAGTTTTTTTTTCTTGTTTATTCACATTAGAATGCTTTGATGTTAATAAAATCAGGAAATAAATATATTACAAATGGCTTTGAGCGGGGGTTCTATCTATTCACATCACTACATATTTTAGAATAAAATACACTCGACTGTTTCAGTTGAAAGGGATCTACAATGATCATCTAGTCCAGCTGCCTGACCAAGTTAAAGCATGTTGTTAATGGCATTGTCCAAATATCTTTTAAATACTGACAGGCCTGGGACATCGACCACCTCAGCCTGGTCCAATGTTTGACCGTCCTCTTAATAAAGAAATGCTTCCTAATCCAGCCTGAATCTCCCCTGGCACAGCTTTAAACCATTCCCATTCATTCTATTGCTGGATATCAGGGCAAAGAGCTCAGCACCTCCCTCTTTGCTTTTCTTCCTCAGGGAGTTGTAGAGGTCAAAGAAGCCTCCTTTGCTTCAAATTAGAGAAGCCCAAATTCCTCAGCCACTTCACACAGGACATTCCTTACAGCTTTTCACCTGCTTTGTTGCCCTTCTCTGGACGCATTCAAGGACCTTCACATCTTTCTTAAGTCATAGGGCTCAGAACTGCGCAGTCCTCAAGGTGTATGCAGACACCAACACTGCATACAGCAGGATAATCACTTCTTTGTTGCCCTGAACCCTGAGGAACATTGCTGGAGACCAGTCTCCAGCCAGATGTAGCCCCATTCACTACAACCCTTTGATAAAAAAAATACAGCCCTTTTTGTAAACAAAGAGAAGAAAACATCACTACACATAATTCCAGGGAAGGAAATTAGTAAAGGGACATAAAAGTGTTTAAAAAATTTCCATAAGTCTCAAACTACCCCACCCAATTCCCTCTCTCCCCTAGTGAACTCTCCAGCTGTCTACCACACTCAATGAAGTTTTGACTCCAAAGAAGTCTAACAGAAGTTCTGTCAAGACTTTCAGTGGAAATGCGTTTTCATAACTCAGAAATTTATTCCTCAGGAAATCAGTAAATTTAAAAAAAAAGAACAGTTCAGTACTAAGTGCAAATCATTTCCCAACTGCTCCTTGACTTGAGATTACTTAGAGAAAAGTACATTTCCTAATGGATATGTGTATATCCTAGTGCAATTTCTACAGATAAAATTATCTCCTGGAAACAAAGTTTTTTTTTTTTAATAAGGATAAGAATTAAAGCATACACATTTGAATTGTAAACTAGAATAAAATTCAAAAGAGCAGGATCTTTAGAGAAGTGGAAATTTTTTTGTTCAAAATAGATAAAAATAACATACATCTATGTTTCTTTTGTCTATAGAGAGTGTTGCTATCATGGCAGTCATGCAGTTTCCTCCCAGGCTGTCTCTTAGCACTGAAGTCATCATAGAGTTTCGATAAGGAATGTGGGACCGGTTTTTCTCTGCAAGGGCAATTATTACCTAAAACAATAGCAAAAACAGAAAGGACTTGGAAATTTATATACCTATTAATGACTGACACATAAAAGAACAAAAACAATCTACTCAGGAACTTCTGATACAATAAAACTATGCTTATGCACCTTAGCTGCAAACCTGCTGGTTTTATTGAATGAATTTCAACTTAAATTTCAGCATGTTTATATGTCTTTGTAGGAGCTGGACCTGAAAGACCAAATAAATTACATTTTATCATACCCTAGCCTTACAATCTCTCAGCAACATGGAAAATGAACACGATAAACTCAAACCCACAGATTTTCCTAGAACACAGGAACATACTGAAAATCTTCCTCATACTTTTTTGCCTTAACAATAAAATATGCATAGTATTCAAGTAAAAATTTGCTCAATATTTGCTAAAGCATGCTTTAAAAATTACACATTCTTAAAGCATGTGCTTCTTAGATGGGTTGATACATTTATTTCTGAGAAAATGTCTTGGAAAGCAAAGCACAAATAAAAGGGTGCATGACTACAATGTACTGCTGGAAAGAAATGATTCAGTTCAGACTATATATGTCTTCGCCAAAAAGGAAATTGTACACCTCCTATTCTCAGTTTCCCTTCTCAGCTGTTTACATTATGAGACCTAATTATTATTAAATAAAAGGCCAGATTACCCCATGATCTCCTGTGATGTAAAAGATTTTAACTGTTATCAGGCCAAGGACTGTACCGAAAAACTGTAGCTATATGAGTTGTGCAAGCTCTCCTAAATCATTAGGAGTTGGTTTTTCTTCAATAATAAATATTACATTCCAGTATATATTTAATTTATGCTGCATTTACAAAAAGTGTTATTTTAGAAAATTTAGTAGCAACTTTTTTGTGGCACTAGTTTCTCTTAACAGTCTTCAGAAAGTTAAAAGTTAAAACTATAAATCTTACACTGGCAGCCCTGACAGACATGAATGCATAATATGAAAATTACTATCTTGTAAAGGAATCTGGAAAGCCGTTCCTGGATCAAGGTTTTCAAATCTCATATTTACAACTTGTTATATAGAAACATGTTAAAACTTTGTTGGTTTATAATATTGCATAGAAACCTCGTAGTAGTCTAGCACATACATTAATAAACACACTGTCAGCCTCTACCACACAGAGACTATAATCTGAATAGACAAGATGGGAAAAGAGCCAGAGGGAAGATATGTTATTTCCATTAAAAATGGGAACTTTGTTACAGAGAAGTTCATTTTTTCTGAAGCTCATGTAGGAAGTCTGTAGTACAGGTGGAATCTGAACCCTCCCACACTAACACTGGAAAGTTTTGTGACTAGCTCTTATGAAGCAAAAGCCACTGTACTGTCATAACACAGAAGATTTTGGTCTTAAGTCTCTTTAGTACAACCTCACCTAAATCACTAAATCAATCTTTACAATGCAATCAAGGAATCTAGAATAGAAAGAGGAGAATCTAAAGGAGAGGGAAATAATGTTCTTTCATAAAGTGAGAGAAACCACCTGTACAGACTGAACCTGGGTCCTCTAACAGCCACAAAATATGATAATCAGAAAATTGTCTCATTTAAGAAGGCATTATTGTCCTTTTAATAGAAAAAAGGGTGGGGGTTTTTTTGTTGGTTTTGTTTTGTTTTGTTTTGTTTTTAATACCAGTAGATCTGAGGTTAATAATATTACTAGACCAGGGTTGTAATATGCAATATGCTGACTGAAATGAACATAATTTAAGGCAGAAAGTCTCATTTTGAGTGGGTCAAAAAAAACCACTTTAAGGTCTAGTTAATTTTTTAAATGTGGAAGCTGCCAGAACTATACTTACTTGCATCCTGTATGACACATTATGGAGTAGAGTAGGTACAATCACTCACAAATGATTTCACTGAAATGTATGGAAATATTGTTAAGCATAAAGGAAGGCCTGAGACTCACAAGTGGTTCTGACATGATATGAAGTGTGTCCAAGGCTCCCTGTTCCAGGCCACATCCTTTATGCAAGGACTAGATTTGCACTAGTACCTCATGCCAACAGGCAGCCAAAACATGTTCTCAGAGCATTCCCAAGAGAAGAGGAGTTTGGGGTGCTTGCAGGTACAGAGCTATCAGGTACACTGTTTCGTGTATCAGACGCTCTGAAGCTATATGCCAACCTCTGAGGTCTTTTTTTATGTCTCCCATCCTATCTCCCATTTCTAGTAGAGTTTAGCAGCGTAAGCTCTGGTCCTTACAGCAAAAAAAAAAAAAAAAAAAAAAATCAAACTATTGCTGATGTCTTGTAGTAAATTACAAGCATTCTTACTTTTTAGACAACATATGCTTATTTGCAATATATATTACAGGTCTTGCTGGAAATAATTCACCCCAAAATCATGATTTTCTAATCAGAAACAAATACATGTATTTCAATTTAAATTATTTAAAAGTTTCTGGTTTTTCTGTTACTCTAGTGTCCGTACATGTTTATTAGGAAACACCAAACAGAAAATTATCTTTTATACAAGATGTGAATAAATCTAGCGTTTGATGATTGGTAGTAATTTCAAATTTTATTAAAAAAACCTTTGGTAGGTATGGGTAGCAACCACTCACTAATGAATAAAATCATTCAACATTCCCTAAATGGAACACATGTTAGATGACAGTTAACAGGCATATTCATTAAAGCAGTGAGAACATTGTACTCTACTATTTTGGGGAAATAATTCCATTATAGTGTCAAATCATGTGGCAGTATCACTGTCAATTTGCAACTCTAAGTTTGGTCCAGGATACTTTATGTTGTGCATCAGAAGGGAACATCTACATACACACAGTTACAATGCAGTTGTAATTCCAGAACATGCTACTGCATCTCTCAGACAAAGAAAAGCTACCCAGACATGGTAGTAGGGACTTCTAAGTTCCTGATGTCATTTTAGATCAGCTGCATGACACTATCTTCATTTTTCTCTAGACACAGAGGCCACTTGGAGAAAAAGTGAGTTTATTTATTTGAAGATTTTTTAAACACGCTGTGAATATTTAACAAGTAGACCAAGTGTGGTAACACAGAACTCTGTTCCCATTGTCATCTCAATAAAAATCATTTTACATGACTATTGTATTGTGAAAAGTGTTTAAAAATGGCATAATTTAACACTAAACCACCAGTAGGCAACTGAATATCTGAGAATGTAAATAAGCTGATTTGGAGGAATCAATATACTTTAATACTAGTCACTGAAGGGTCAGAATTGAATGGTTTAATTCTCACTGAACAAAGAGGTATTTTTTATAGTCTTCAGCATCAGAAAACATTTTTATTAATGATACACAATCCCAGTCAGAATCCAACGTGCTTATTTCCGTGCTTATTTCTTCTAAAATAGAAATTAAAAGTTGCATGAAAAAAAATATTCGTTTCTACAGCACTTCAGACCTGAGTATGTGAAAACACACTACAAAGATTATTAAAATCAACCTCATACAGGCTCATGCAATGTTGCATTATAAATACAGTAAAATCATACAGTAAATAAGAAGGATTGTGAGTATAATTTGTAGGATTCTGAAGTGGTCCACTTTAGAATCACTAATCCTTATCACTCCCCTTGAGTAAAACTGAAATACAGACTTTTTTTTCAAGGTAAAATTTAAACAAATGGGGGGGCTGAAAAAAATTCAGGGTAATAGTAAATGACTGACTGCCACCTGCTGTGCTTTAAGCTTCTTCTTTTGACAGATGAAATATCTCTCATTGTAGGGTAAATAAAATGCAAGAGATTTGTTCTTGTTAACAGGAAAACACACAACACAGAAATGAAAAATATTCTTCCCAGCAAGTGGAACAAACAGTTATATTTCCTAATAATAATTTTAAAGAATTGTCACATATAGACACCCACAAAATTTTCTGGTTTTAAGGATTTCCTCAACTGTATATTTTACTAAATAACACATATAGTGACATGTAAATTAAAAAGGACAAGTTTAAATTTCAGAGTTAAGCATTTTATCTTCTCTCTACCCCCTTACTTCTCCCACTAAATGAAAGCCTCACAGACCTGATGTGGTCGTACATAAAAATTTTTAAAGAAGCCTTAGGAAAAAATACTGTATTCTCCATCAGAATCCCTCCAAATAATTAATTTCTGGCAATAAGAACAGTGTTTACTGTACTGTGAAAACAATATTATGTATTCAGCCTTAGGAAGAACTTAATTTGTTTTACAGGTGTGAAGTCTGAAATGAACACTTGAAAATCTTCAATGATTGCAAATTAATAGTACAGCATTCACAGAAGAGATTTCATTCATTGTCAAGTGTTTCTTACCTGTACTTGGTGTTTTACAGCATTCTAAACATAGAACGTACAAACCATCACAGTAGATCAGGGAGATATATATTAAAAACTTAATAATAATTACAAATTAACAATTATTTAATTTTTGTAAAAATACAATTAATCATTGTTAATAAAATCTTTCATCTCCAAATTTTCCATGTACTGCTGCTATCTTAAGAATTTTTTTCTTAAATTAGTAAGATTAGTTGGGAGTAATCTATTTTCTCATTATTTGCCCTTTCCAAAGAGGAAAAACAAAAAGCAACAGTGAAAGGAGGATAGGGATTTTAGCATACCTTGAATCAAGAGGCTAAGTCTTTTCCAGTAACAACAGCTGAATGACAAAAATTTGTGGAGATTTATTATCATCGTAGTTACATCTGTGAGTAGTAATAACTAATTATGGTAGTTACTCCATAAATACATTACCAAAGGTAACTCCTGTCTTAAAGAGATCAAAGATTCTCACTGGTAGAGGAATAAAACAACACATGTTGTTTACCTAGTAATTTACCATATTACAATGCTTGAACCAAATAAAACCAAAACACTTTAGTTCACTGATCCTTGAGTGATACATCCTGATCCCAGCCGTGGAAGGGGAAGAAGATTACAAAAAACATTTTTAGTAGAAATATGGATGCAATCTTGCAAATATATTTAGTACTTCAGATAAAACAGGAAAAGTATTTTGGAAATACTACCATGTATACCTACTATAATCTTACTGCTTAATTTTTAAGCTTAATTTTTAAGCTTTTCCTAAATTAAAATATGTTAATTTAAAGGAAGAGCTATCAATACAATTTTTTAAAATTGCAATAAATATCCTAATATATCAAGTTTTCCAAAACATTGCACGTTGCTAAGCAGGGATGTAGTAAAGGGAGAAATGTTTTACTCAATTATACCTGTTCCAAATAATGTAATGACAGGTTGATATATTTGGCTTCTGTCAGCAAGTGACCTCCAACTCCAGTCTTTGCAACACGTTCTGATCCAGCAAGGTCTACTAAGTGCAACTTGGAGCGCCTGATAGTTGCAGATCCAGGTTCCTTGCTGGAGACGTGAACAGTGAAAATGCAGTGAGATCGGCTTGAGGCTTGATTCATTGGTGTCTACAGTGAAAAGAAAGGAAGAATCCTCAATGTTCAGTGAGAAAATAAATTTAGGTTTTTATAGCTTGACAATCTGGCAATCAAAATCCTCTATCCCCTGAGATCAGCTCAGTTGGTTAGAGTCTGGTGCTAATAACATCAGGGTTGGGGGTTTGTTGCCTGTCCAGGCCATTCACTTAAGAGTTGGACTTGATGATCCTTGTGGGAACCTGTGACTATGTGATTGAGCACATTAGCAAAGCAAGTGGTCTTACTATGCTAAGGAATATTAGAAAAGGGCACCTTGATCAGAGGGAAAGTTACTAACTCCTGATCTCTGAGAGGTTATCAATTTCCCCATTGGTGCACACTTTTTTCCTTTTTTTTTGTTTTGATACATAGCTATCACTATAACTCAGACTAGGACTTTCTATAAGGCTTCAGACTTTTGCATTATTACTTCTATCAAAAAAATTAACTTGGCAGAATCAGTGTCAGAATTTTATGTGACAGAACAGAGTTTTCATATTCATAAAAATACATTAAATGTATGTACTTGGAATAAACTACTGCCACATTTCCTTAACTAGACATATGGAAATTTTTGGTCAATTTTTATAGATGCTCAGTTTTAGCATCACTTTAAAGGTTTTCTCAATATACTTGAAATGCAGAACATAAAATTTTAAACAGCTCTCAGTTATTTAGATTTCAAATGACCATATGCCATCACATATGCACTTTTCTTTTCTTAAGAAGACATATAAAATATCTTTAATCATCTAAAACACCTTTCATTTAGTTGTATGAAGATATTGTTAGAAACTTTAAAAGAATTCCTTAATATCCTCATTTTATAAATAGCCAAAGCTTTAGACTATGGAGATTAAAGGTTAGCATACAGATAGTATTTTTATTTATAAACTATAACAAGTATGATAACATTGTTTTCCGGGCATAAATGCAGAAAAATAGGGGACTGAAATAAATTAGCAAATTAATATTATTTACTTAGCAACTAAATCTATATTTATAGCTGCTGAAAAAGATGATAAAAAATCCTGGTTATATTGTCTACATTAATCTCTTGTCTATACTTTATTCCTCTGTTTTTCTGGAGTAATTATCTATGTAGGCATACCCTGTGATTCAGAGTAGAAATACCAACATATTGCCTTTTTTTACATAGTCTGCTTGTAGATGTTAAAACAGTCTGCCTACTGCAGGCGCTGAAGATGTTGTCTTGTTAACACAGAAAAGACAGCTCTTAACAGAATGAGTGCAAGATGAATAATCCTGTAACAGGAATAATATGGACAGCTATACTGCTTGGTTCAATTGTCTTAGCTTCCATTTCCCCATACTTTTTTTCAGCCTTAATAGTGCCAGCAACTGAGTTGTTTTTGGGAACTGATTCAGTTCAAAGGAAAAAAAAATAAAGTCTGCAAACCATAGATATTTAATCTGGATTGGTTTCTCAATTCAGACACAGCACAGCTATGGACAACTGTTCTAGTAAAATACCTGAAAATGGCAGCATAGAGGGCGTGAACAAGTAGGTAGTGTGCAGGAACAGCACACACTTGTAGTTGTTGGTGAGAATTCTGTATGTAAATTACAGCCTTAGCACCATTTTCTCTTGGTCTGCTTTATCTAATAAAGGCAAGCTCAAAGAGAGAGGGAGAAGAATTTTGAACTTTAGTTTATACAGATGAGGAATTTTAGAATTTGCAGTCCTGTGAAATGAGCATCAGAACATCAGAGTGCCATGAGGTCTTCAGAGGTGAGCAAATGAAGAGGAAGTGAGTTGTAGAGTTGGAATGAAAATAAATAGGCTCAGGGAAAGGTGAAAAGAGAGAAAATACTCCAAAACTTACTTAAAATGCAGGTATACTAAGAAAAAGTTATATGCTGTGAAAATGTACTTTATTCAGCAATTCTGATTCCATGATTAATCAGAGCCAGCTTCACTTATTTTACTAGGACAGCTATAATTTTATTGCAGCTCTGTGAAGCAGGACTGGATATTTTATTTTTTCCAGCTCAAAATCCACAACAGAATTAATATTTAAGGACATTCTCCTCAACAGAACTGATATTTGAGGATATTTTGCACTACAGACATGTAGTCATACTATACTGTAGACAAATCTAAGCAGATAAGTCTGAGATCAAATATCAATACAGATTCAGCTGTGGAAGTAAAAAGTAAAGGTTGCTGTAAAAGAAGCAGAAGTTACCATACTTCTGAATATTCTTAAGCAAACTTGTGTTTCACGATGCAGCAAAGCCTCATGTATTTCAAAATGTGCTTTTAGTCACACCTGTTTAACGCTAATAGAGGCAAAAAAAAAAAAAAATTGAAGTATAAAAGGAAATAGTTTAAGGACTCTGAGTTCCAAAACAGTGCAATATTTCTTCTATTCAGTCCTTACTGTCTACTGCAATACACTAGCCACAACTTTATTTTGTGTGTTCCAAGTAGATTTGGCTGGACTGGCCATTAGAAATTCTACTGCCTTTCTCTCCACAGCCTCCTTTTTTCATGTGAATGAAAAAATGAATGAAGCTGATTTGTGAGTCATTGGCTAGAATCCCAAACTCATATTTTTGTAAAGTCCTTCTTCAGAGTAGAATCATGGTTTAATAAGACACCAATACTCCTTTTAACAATGTAATGCTATCTTTGCTTTGCAGTTCCAATATGTAGGAAACTCTGATAGAACTATTGCAGGAAGCATGAAGCAATAAAAATTTAAACTGTTAAATAGGATGAGATCGTGAAACATTAATTGCAGTCATAATCTCCCACACTTTGCTTCTTTTACCACATAAGTAGATGAAAAGCATACAACAGAAATGATGACTTGTCAGCATCTTCAGTCCAAAACCAAGCCTTTTTTTTGTTGTTGTTGTTTGGTTGGGTATTTGCTATCTTAGATATGCAACTTCTGAGAATCACCATTCATCTTTTTAGAAAGTTTGAAAACTGAAAACTGAAAACCAAAAAACAAAAATTTCTGGACAGTGTCTCAGAGCCTACTAAAATGTTCCTTTAGTGGCTTTCAGAGTTCATTTTGGCTTTGTTAGCAGTATTCAAACCATATGTATATGAAATCATCCTCACACTAATTTGATGTGATGAAGGAAAAAAAAGAAGGAGGGGAGTGGCCTGGTTCTCAGCAGATGGTTGCTATTGTGAGAGTTATATATAGAACAACTGATGAGCTGCAGTTACTTACAAAGAAATAGTTTTTTTCCAGGAATTCTGTGACATCATAAACCACTTAAGCAGACTTTGGATGCCTTGTGATATCACAAGAACACTACAAAAGAATTAATGCCAGGTCATCTGTTGCTGCCCATTTGTGGCAGGGTAAAAGAGGAATTCAATAACATTTAAGATCACGACTTCATAAAGCAACAGTGTTTCATTTGGAAACAATGAACAAGGCATATTTGAAGCCAACCCAGACTTGTTTCTTTCCAGGACCAAAATATACCTGTTTGCTGAAATTAAATAAATTGTATAGAAACTTTGTGACCTTAACTATTACATTTATTCATACAATGGTTGCAAGAAGGTGGTTTCTACTTAAATGAGAATCTACAGCACAGTCATCCTGCAAGAAACATCTGAGTTGGATGTTTCTGGCAAGGAAAATGTCATTAAAATGACCAAAAATTTGCTGGAGTCCAAGTTGTCCATCTTAATCTAATTTTTACCTATTTTAAGTCAACAAAACACTGCAGGAATTCTTCCCTATGTAGGAATTTATGTATTTCCCAAATATTTAATTTGTTGCCGCTTATTATAAATGTTGTTTTCACTAAGAATAGCCATAAATGGATGCTACTGGTCTAAATAGAGTTCTCAATAATTGAGGACCTAAGAGCAGGTTTCTTAAATAGGAGAAAGACATGTGAAAAGCTGTTTGAAAATCACCATTAGACTAAGAGAAGCTGCTACTATCTGGAAGAATAGTGTGTTGATTATAGCTGCCAAAACACTCTGACAGAGAAAATACATAAGAGAGTTCAGGACTGCTGGGACAAAAAGATTTTACAGGTGATAAATGCAGTTGTTCAGCCCTTATTGCAAACCATCTCCACTTGGCAGCTTATACCATTCCAGTGGAATCTTTTCTTCCTTGAATCAAAATATTTAAACAGCAGAAGAACGTGAATTCCCTGTGTGAGTAAATTAGTGACTAGCCAATGCATAAGTGAAGAAAGTCTGATTCTGAAATTTTGCATTTTTTGAGAATGAAAAGGTACAAAATTTTCTTTAAAAAGAGTGTTTCTTTTTCCTCTTAAGGCTTTTTCACTTTTTAACTTTTTGAAGAAGAGCAAGTCAAAAGAGAAAAGTACTGACAGCATCCAAGACTCATATCAAATTGATTTTCTCCAATCTCATGCTACTTTCAAAGGGATATCTGTAGGAAGAAGTTACGACAGCTATAGTCATTTCACAGTTCAGATGGATATCTCTGCCTAAGGAATATAAACTCCACCACTTCCAACAGAACCGAGCTATATGGAAGAGTATGTAAGTTGATGATAGGAGGTTCTCTCCTTTATATTTGGTAGATGAGTGAGACCTTAATATATCTTTAGTTTCCTTTCTAAATAATATGGTGCAAGTGAAAGGGCTCTTCACGTGTACTTAAGTACACTTGACACAGTCGAAATTGAAAAATTTTTGCTATGAAAATATAAGGATCAGAATAGGTGCAAACATTTCCTGAAAGCAATACTTTATCTTTCCATGTTTAACAGTTAGACCACAGGAGCTCAGCTAACTTTTAAAGTAATTAATACTCCCTGGTGAGGATATTATTAAACTTTATATTATATAGTGCCTTTTATCCATATAAATCCCAAAGCATTTTAACAACTATTCAAAGTAGCATGTACAACTAGTGATTTCTTTATCACACACTGAAATGAAAGCACCTGTGCTGAAATGACAGTGCCATGTAGTGCTAATAATACCAGGTTTTTTGGAGTGGAAATAAATTAATAATTGACACCAATGAGGAATCTAGCAAAGCAGAAAATTTTAATTCCTTCTGGAATGCAGCGCTAACATGGATAACCATGCATTTTTTGTCAAGTGTCATTTAATCTCATATGTTCCCACATTCAAATCCTATTTTTCATATTGTATCCCATAAAAAATGCAGTCAAATACTACAAGGTCTTTCTAATTATATTCAAGAGAATAACAATGGACAATAAATACAAACAGAATGAGTCCAATTCAGAGGTCACAAGTCAGTCCCCACAGCTATCTTTAAATCTTTAAAAGTTCCATTCTTTCTTGAAATAAATGTATTTAAACATTGCCAAAAGCTTACTGCTTCCCCCATGTGTACTTTGAACATTTTAAATGATGGAACATACAAAATACTGTGTAGTATGTATGCAGTACCAATACGGCGTAGTATGTATGGTCTTCCAAATTAAAAAAAATTAAGCACTACAGGTATAAAACCATATACTGAAACATCTCCTTCCTCATTAAAATGACGTACTTTTTCATTAGAGGAAAATTAAAGTCTAGCTGTACATACAACTGCAGCACTCAGACACATTAATCTCAGATAAAGATTTTACAGTTTGGAAATCAATGCATGTCCTTGGGAGAGAGACTATCTTACTCTGCTATGTTAAGAGAAATACTAAAAAATACCAAGAATTCTCAAAATCACAGAGGTTTAGGCATGTTATTTTGAAAGGACAAAGATCATAAGAGATTCCCATCACAAGAACTTAGAGAAGACCACTTCAGTTGAAGATATATTAACAGTAAACCAAAATGAAATGGTTTGTGAACACTACCTAAATGGCCAAACACTTATTTCTGCACAGGAGCTTTATTAAGATACTGCTGCTACGACCTGTGTCATATTGCAAATTAGATTTTGAAATCCCCTGTTTGCATGCATATAGATACCTAAATCAAAGCTGGCTTACAAAATTAAAATACAAAAAATGAGTTCAGATTTTATAACCTGTCACTGCAGATTCTCATGCATTCAAATGGAACAAGAAACTGGGCACTATGAGATAACCAAAAAATTTAGCCCTTACATTTGGCAGAGCTGCCAACAAAAGAATCAGTTTTTTGGGTTTGATCTCTGCCTATTTCTCTCTGGAAAAATATGAAACAAAAAATTCCTATTTGGATTTTTACATTATTAATTGTTTGTGCACAGATGTTTCCCATCTTACCATTTCCACAGCTTGTCAAAACTAGAGGAAAGGACCAGTTCTACACTGACTAATAAAGTAATACTACAAAAATTAGATAAGCTTCCTTTTTTCCCTTCTCATGAGCTATATAGTTATGTGTGGGAAAGAAGTATCAGTTATAAATGTTCCCATAGGTTCTGACATTTAATGAATGAATGAATGAATGTAGCCTGTAAAATACTTCTAATGTTATGATCGCTTTCTTTTTAGCACAATCATTGATGAAGGAAAAACGCAGCCTTCAAATCACAAGTTAGACTGGACTAGCACAGGTGATGCAGAAATTAAATTGTCATTCTTATTTTCAAAATAATCAACTCTTCAAAGAAGGGTTATTTAAGGGATAAAGCATCAGACTGCAATTTTAGAGGCTACAGATTTCATATGTGATCCAAGACAGTTGTCTGAGTTTTTCCACAGCCAAACTTGTCATTGTTAAAAAAGATGAATCAAGCATTTCTTTTACTTTCTTTTTTACTTAGGTTTATTAATCTTGCATCTTTTTTTTTAGTTTACTTAAAAGGGTTCTAGTCTTGAGAGTTCAAAAAGTATTATCATCATTAAGATTTAAAAATATTAATCTCTGAAGAAGTTATGTTTTAGGTCATAAGTCCTCTTTCTTAGATGTCTACATTAATCTACCATTTTTGCAAACACTGTTCCTCATTCTGATGTTATCATATAAAGTACCACAGTCACCTTAAGTGCAAAATGCCATATAATAATGGGGATAAATTCTGTAATGCTAAGACAAAGCAGCAATCAGTAAGTTCACTGAACTGTACTGCAACATACCTGCTGCAATCATAAAGGAAAAATTTATGACATAAGTACATAAAAAAAACTTCTACAATGAAATCAACCTCAGTTGGAGTTTTAGAATCATACTAGCATTCAGACTAAGCAAAGTAAATATTGTTGCAATATGTGGTAGTTATTCCAAGCAAGTATTCTCAGCATTTTTTCTTCTAAGTATTTTTTATTAAAGATCAATGAAACAATAACTTTATAGTGTTTATATAACAAAAAACTCTTGCAAAAGCAGCAAAACTGATGTTGGCACAGCATTTGCTTACCCAAGCTATTTAGATTAGTGAATTCTCTACTATTTGGGTGCTGCACAATCTGATGTCTATTCTTATTGTTTTCTAGCAAGTACTAACATGTTCCAAATAAAACTAACAAGTTGTAGATTTAAAAACAAGCTAAAGAGCATTTTCCTCATACAATTCACTTAAGACATGGAACCTTGTGTCACATGAGATTTCATGATAAAAATCTGGCAGGGTCAAAAAAGGCATCTGGGCAAATTCATGCAAAGAAAAAGTACAGCAAAAGTCATTAGTTGATAGCAGTCTGAAACACATACTATTGAAGACTAGAGATTTTTTTTTTTTTTAAGTATCATTATTGACTTGGTTTATCTTTTACTCATCTCTATATATTTTGCTATTGGCCATTACCTCAACTTGACATTTAATGACTTACCATGTTTATTAGTCTTGCTATTTGTTCATAACTTTCAGTGTTTGGGATATATATTCTCTTTCCAAATACAAAACAAAATTGCCCTTTACAATTGCTGATTTATGATCCTGTCACCCAGCAGCATATCATTCTTTATATATTTGGTCTCATTTTCATAGAGGGCCTCTAGACTGATCAGAGATTTTCCGAAGATCTTTCTCCATACAACGAATTCTGTTTTTCTGTTGACCCTGAGATTAGCTCAGCTGGTTAGAGCACAGTGCTAATAATGGCATAGATCGTGGGTTTGATTCCTTTATGGGCCATTCAGTTAAGAGTTGGACTTGATGATCCTTGTGGGTCCCTTCCAACTTTGAATATTCTGAGATTACTCACTATCATGAGAGGTTTTAAAGCTTCTGAAGTCAATGTTAACTTTTTGTCTCCCCTACTACACCGTTTCAAGTTCCTCTCCTCTACAATTTTTCCATTTCAATATCATGAAGCAGTTCCTTGACTCAATACTCATGTTTATTAACAGCCCTTAAATTGATTATTTCTTGCCTCTCAAAATGTAACTGTTGAAATAGTCCTTCTCGAGAAAGAAAAAACAAGTATTTTTTTTGACAATTTATATTTTGTGATCAACTGCTTCTTCCCCTGTGCTCAGGTGTACGTGGTCAGCCAGCAAGAACACAGAACTACTTAACTATTTAATATGCTTTAAGTGTCTTCCTTGTCAATGATTTATGATATATCTTTTTGGTGATACAGATACAGAGGAAGAAAACCCACAAAGTTCTAAAATAGAATTAACTGTATTGTAGTAAAGACACATTGTCAGTGCTCACTTTTTACAATACACTTTTTATATTTACATTCCTCATCCAAGCACAAAAATAAGGCAAAAAAGAATCCTACAGATTTTGGATATAGAAACACTTCATTTTAATTTTTCAGAAGCAGTAAAAACACGCTTGTCTTTGCATATTCGCATATATTTATTCTGAATTTGCTTTGCACTACCATTTGGGTTTTTTGAGTGTTTTTCTGTTTTTTTTTCTTTCCTTTTGATTTGGTGGTTGTTGTTGTTGTTATTTGTTGGGGGTTGTTTTTGCTGGATTTTTGCTGGGTTTTTTTGTTCTATTTTTACACATAACACAACATGTTTATGCAATAAAAAGAAAAAAAAGAAGGGACTGATAACTTATGGTAAGCACTTCAAAGGCAATTTAGTACTTAATCATAGAATCATGAATGATTTGGGTTGGAAGGAACCTTAAAGATCACCTAGTTCCAACTCCCTCTGCCATGGGCAGGGACACCTTCCACTAGAGCAGCTTGCTCAGGGCCTCATCCAAGTTGGTGTCGAACACTTCCAGGGAAAAACTTCTGTGGGAATTGTAGCTGACAATCCTGTGTAAGGGCATGTTTTCTAATCTTTAAATGTATATGTAAGATAATACATGCCACATTCAAAAGTCAGGCTATACTTTAGGAGAACTTTTGTATTCTAGTTATTTGAATTTCGGTAAGTTAAGACATCAACAACCACCAATCAGATTCACTATGGGAAAACAGAAAGCTCTTCGCAAAGTGAAAGCTGTCATCAGAAAGAAGCTTATTTACTTTCACTGTGGAAATACACTCAGAAAGAATATACTAATTTATCTCCAAGGACTTCCAAAATATACATCTTATGTGGAGAGGTTTATGACCATTTTAACTCTGGTGGCATTAAGGAGGATTTGGAGCAGCAATTCTCACCTCAGCAATCATTCTGTTGGTGTCTCCCAAGAAGAGTAGGTTTAAGGCTTCCTCTTCATTGGTTGCTTGCTGAAGAGACAAGTTTTTCAGATGAATGTTTTGATCAGAGTCTTCCATTATTGTCACTTTTCTATGTGGAAAATAAAAAACAACCACCAAATGAAAACTATAGTTTTAAAGCAATATTTGTTCCATACTTTCATTTTGATTGCATGTACCTAAAAGGTGAAATCTAAATCAATCATGATGAAAGAACTAAAGATGTGAAAAATAAATTATACCCATTAAAGGAAGTGCTGATTTTTTTAAATGTCACTTCTTTTTATTCCTTTATTACAAACCTTCACACAGAAAAGAAATAGTTGAAATCTATTAGTATTAGAGAAAGCTTTAGGATTTTTATTTTAATGAGATATAGTAAACTCTCAAGAGCAAGAGGTTAGATGAATCATCACAAACAAATAATAAGTGGGGGTTTGTTTTCTATTACCAAGCACAGATGATACACAAAACATACCATAATCTTGATGTACAAATAGGCATGGAATATTTCAGAATCAACACATCTGTAGTCAACATGTTTCTAATAACTTTGCATTTGTAAAGACTATTTCTCCTTTCATTCTTCTTAAATGGTAGTAACTACAACTGTAAATTATCCCTTTCTTAAATTAAAAGCAAGAAAACAGAATGATTTTATTTATTTCCACTGACGTCAGAAACACTCTTAGCTGTACTTCTATAAGCCGTAAAGTTTACAGAAAGGAAGTTAGATGGAAGTAGCAAGGATATGGCAAAAGCTCCAAGAGAGCTGTTAAATATTACTGAAAACCCCTCTAATTTATTCAAATAGTCCTTTAACATAAGAATTTTTTCTTTTGAAATGGTTACTTAGAGTTAAACTTTATTGGCATTACTGAGTAGCCATTAGGATCTCCTCATTTGGAACATTTTTTAGTATCCAACATGGAAGCCAAGTAGTTGCCTCACTGGCTTTGGAAAACTCCCAGAGGGAAGAATCTGTTAAAATGGAAGTACACTAAATTTGAGGATAAATAACCTATGCTTCAGGGTGAATTACATGTTCTGAGACAATTTAAAACAAGCAAGTTAGAACTTTTTTAGAAGTTAGAGGGTTTTTTTATAAAAAAACCTATTTTTACTGTGTAAGTATGGATAATACTTTATATCTATACATATACACCTATATGTTTACATATATGTATATACATTCTTTTTCACGTTCTTCAGGGTTAACCACAAGAGGGAGTATGGGGCTTGAGTTTCTATCAGTAGATAGTTCTTGCACGTTAATTACTTCAAGTTGCTTCAAAACCAGAAAGATATGGTTTTGTTCTGTTTTGTCTTTTTTGTTTTTTCCCCCAAACTCACAGAATCAAATCAAGCATCTAAGTAGCATTCCCTAGCATTGCACTTAGATATTGGGGAAGTAGTTCATAGTCTGATGGTCAAAACATTTGAATAGATATACAGAAAAAATTTTAACAATTGCATTATTCTCACTATTTTCAAGAATAAACACATGTAAAAGTACACACAATGCTTCTTTAGTATTCATAACAATTGCTTTTCCATGTATGATAGCCTTATTTTTGTGTGGTAGTGTAAGACATTACTAATACAGTCAGAAAACTCAGCTTCCCCATTCAAAGCATAAACCCCAAAGCATAATTCTGCTCTTGCTTTGTCAAGTTGTATTCTATCTGCAATTCCACCTGTGCATGCATGACACAGTAAAGCCCAGAGTGGTTCTGATTGCAGTATGATGCTCTGACTAATTTTAATATTTGAAATTGCATGGTAAGCATCATCTACCTATTTTTACAATCTAGGAAAACAATATTGTTTTATTATGCACATTTGGCATAGTATTTAAACTTTTAAGGATCTTTTCAGTCTACACTTTGATCAACGATCATTCCAGCTCAGAATACTCTGTGATTCTGTGAAATAATTTCCAGAGAAGTAAGATGTTAATTTGGATGTAAAGCTCTAGAAGATTAATATATCAGAAATGAGACAGTGCAGACCTCACAAAACAGTGACAGCCTCCTATACAGTGGCCTTGCAACTATTAGGAAGATTTCCAAATGGAAGCCTACATTTGCACATCTAGAGAGGCATCTATCAAAACTTCCTCAGAATGGTATGTTCCAAAACAACAACAAAATTATTTTTTACAGTGTTATAAAGTTACTATTTAGCATGATAATAATTTCTAGAGTACATTTGCTATATTAGTAAAATCTTTACATTTCATGGCTCTAACTTGGGTGGAAAAATTCTGTGAAGTTATCCATAATGACTGAAAGAAGGCAGAGACAAGGTTTTGTATTCTTTATAAACAAAGAATTTTTTCCATTTGGCTTAAGGGATGGAATTAGTAACTGGCTAGGAAGCCTGTAGGATGGGATCAGGCTTTCTTATTAGCTCCAGCCCTTTCCTGCATCAGCCGAGCTGCCATTAATGCAGGAGAGCCTTGCACACTGAATGCTTTAATTTACGAAATTCTTGTTACTGGCAAACAATGAACTTAAAGCTACCTTTGATTAATTAACACCGTCTCATATGTTATATAAATAATAAAAAAACCTCTTAAAATATTTTGGAAAAAATTACAATTTTAAAAATCAAGTTTCCTATTATTATAGCCATCTCTAGGGCTTAGAATTGAAGAAATCTAGAACAATATTAAAAACTTCATAAACAATTAAAAATTAATCATAATGATACAAATAAATAACATATGAGGATATACATGAGGAGATTATAGTGATACTACTTCAATGTGAGGAGGACAGTATTCAGCCAATAATAAATTTAGGAAAAAGATAAAAGAGAAAAGCAGTAAGCATGCATCTTGGAGTCTGTCTAGAAGAACAGAATAAATTAATGGATAAGTATAGCTAATGACTTGTAAAATTGCAAGGAGCTTTAGGTTTTAAGAAAGAATGATCAAGATAATAATTTTATAGATCACCCCAAAAAAATGATCTTTCAGAAGTACAACTCCCTGAATACCACAATAGAGGACAAAGTCAACACTGATTCAAGAGGTAAGGCTACAAAGTTATTCAGCTACCAACATAACTTTCAATAGAACACAGATATGATTTTCCATTGAAGTATAGACCTAGAGCATAATCTCCTTGGCATGTGAGACATGGCAGAATTATGAGATGAGTAAGTATTTGTGCAGGCTGTTTGCTTGACACGTCATACTGTGATAGGAAGTCTTTCCCACTGTCTCCAATGGATTCTGTTGTGAGACAACAAAAACACACTTTGGTTGTCCTGCATGTAACGGACATGACTGGGAGACTTACACATTTAGGAGTGAGTGATTCACACAACAGTGACCCTGAGCAGGCACAGCCTGTGATGTGCTGCACACACAGAGGGGCATTCGGGCCTGTGTCGCACTGCGCAGATCCCTTGGCTGCACAATAAATACACTAAGCTCTCATAAGAATACCTTTTAGAATGGAACTGTTTTCTTGTAAGCAAATTTTATAATAGCTCAAAAGGCCAAAAGGGAGAGCTTCTCTTCATGGACTGGAACTGTACTGCTCTGTGCAGTGCACCGTGGAGAAATCCATTCAGGCCCTGTCCAATGCTGCACAAACGCAGGGCACCCAGCACCTGATGGGATGTAATTCACTTGCAACCTATATTCCTCTTCTTATTCTGTCTAATTGAAGCAGTTACATTAGTAAGCCATTTGTTGTCAGGGCTCTCTTACTGAGATCTGGAAAGAGCTGTGCACAGTCTCTCCCCCTGACACGACCATGCTGAACAAGGAGTCCAAACTGAAACAATGAGACTGGTGGTTTGCATAACAAAAAAACATATAAAATATGTTAGAATTTGCAGACAACTGCAGTAATCTCATGTACCAAAAAAAAAAAAAAAAAAAAAAGTTTGTTAAACAGGCTTTGACATTCGCAAGCGAAGTTGCCTTGAATTAATTTATTTATCAAATGCTTTTAGAAAAGTCACCTTAGAGAAATTTCACTGATTTCCTACTGGTTTTCAGAAAACAAATCAACATAAAATCTGGATGTAAATAAACAATATATAATGTATGCTGAAGTTATTGTATACATTTAAAATATAGTTTGAACCGTAACGAAAAAAAATCATAATCTTCGAAGAAATGATTCAGAACAGTTTTAAGCTGTCTCCTCATTAACAAACAGAAAAGCTTAACCTTACAAAAATATATTTCCTATATATGTTGAAAATTATTCCTTTAGCCTTTTTTATTTTTATCCTTCTTTGTTAATAGCATAGGAATTATTATACTAGTTGTTTTAGTTTTCCATTTCAGTAGTTTGGTATCTCTTAAAGTCCTTGGAGAGCAGCAGAGAATAGAAGAGTACAAACCCATTTGAGGTAGTTAACCAATATCCAGTTACAGATTTTTTTAAAGTGAAAATATTTCATATTGATCCCATGAAACATAACAATTCTAATATATGTTACTAATATATATTGATACACCCATCATTGTTGATGTTTAAAGTTAATTGGCTCTTAGCTTCAAGTGTGGTTTTCTTTTTTAAAGTCTGACAGCATCACACCTAAACTTCCACATCCCCCTCTCAAAGAGGACTTTATAGAAAAGGTGGGGAATCACTTATGCTGGCTGGAAGTTCAGATTGCATTTTCCCTTGGCTATACAGAATCATAGAATCACAGAATCAATCGTGTTGGAAAAGACCTCTGAGATCATCAAGTTCAGCCCTTGATCCAACACCGTCATGGTTACTAGACCATGGCACTTAGTGCCACAAATCACTCCTGATTAATGGTTGTCTAAGCTCCCTGAGAAGTAGCTCCTCAACTACTGCAGTTTAAAGGCTAACATTTTAAGGTAAACCAGCATTAATTTTAGTTTGTCTTCACATGCAAGAGGGTCACCTGCTGTAGGACAGGTAAAGAGGTAACTTATTAGTTGTCTATGACTTAATCAAGTCATTCTTGACTAATAGTTGTATAACCCCCTTCTTTACTTTTTTGTAATTATTCATTGCCAAGAAAATTCTTACTTAATAAATAATACGAACTAGTTAGGAAGAGTACTGGTAGGTTGTAACTAAAGTGAAATTTGTTAGATTCAGTAACATTGAGTTATATAAATTACAAATACACTACAATAGAGAATCTGTTGGAGATGAAAAGCTTTTACACAAATTCAGAGCTTCAGAAAAATATTCCTAATTTGAACAGTCCTGCAAAACTTTTTTGAAAACATGAGGTGGTAGTAAGTATTTAAATAGTCTTCTACCAGCTGTATTTTATAGTAACAATTTTATACTTTTTACATGTTTGAAAACAATCATAATTTCCTCGCATAAACATGGAACCCTCTACAGCTACAAACAGAATTTTTGCATTCTAACACGTAAGATTTTTCAAAGGTTTTTTGCATCTGCATATGTTGGGTTTCAGTTACAATGTCACAAAATTAAAACACTGTCAGTTTTGTATAAGTTAAACAAGTTAAAATTGTAAACTAAGACAATTTGGATGAAGCATTAAGGTATATCAAAGAATATCTTCTATGGGCTACATGTAATATCATTACATCAAGAAAACTGTTTTCTCTCCATTAAAATTTTAATGTGCAGATATATAAACTACATTTATGCATTTTTCAGGAATTTATTTCCAGAAAACCAGGGATTTTTTTTTTTGTGAGAGTTTCTTCCCTTCTCACCTGGCAGACTCTAATGAAATGATTAAAGATGAAAATCTCATAGTTTACAGAAAATACTAAGTATGGCTACACACAAAACCTTGACTTCAGCAGTTGAGATTCCAAATCTAATCATGCAATGGACAATTTTTAAAAAGTTTATTTATTCACTTTGCCTTAAACATCAAATACAATTTTATGTCTCATTTTTCAAGTATTAGCAACAAGCCTGTAGTGCGCTTTTCATAACTTCTATTACCTGAGTGCAATCTGTGTTTATTCTTTTCATTGAACTGGTAACATTAACCCATTAACACAGAGTTTGCTAGACAGAAGTACATATTTCTGATTCAAATTCCATCCCCTTCTTTTGCAGGAATATGGATAAAAAAATATTCTTCCAACGCAATCTGCATACTTTATGAGGTTAACTAATCTTTTTGCTTACTCTTCTAAAATGACACATTTCTTAAATACTCTTCTTGTCCATCTTAAATACTTGGGAAAGTATCAGGACTGACAGCTAATATTTACCCATGCACACTGGGTAAATACCCTGCCTTTGGCTTTGTATGGTGCTTAAAGCCTAGATGATCTGCTGTGGAGTTCAACAGAAAATTATGCACCATGTGACCCTTTTACAGTACAACAAATACTAGTTCCTTTTAATATTCTCATTAAATATACACTTTCATACAAACTTGAGAAAGTCAGGTTATTTAGTATTTTGCTACAAGGTTTTAAGCACATAAAATTCTCAGAAATATTAAATACATATTAGATAATAAACATCTGATAAATTTTAAAATATGGGATTACTATTTACATGTAACTTCTATTTTGTCATATGTGAAAATTATTCGAGTAATTAAAATAATTAATCATGCAACTACCCATTCCTGCAATTCACAATCCCTTTCCAGCTCAAAATGGCACTATATTTTTTTAAATTTTGAATTCTCAAACTACAATATTAAAAAATAAACAAAAAATATTGTATGAGTTAAATACTCTTACACATGTGGTGGTGCATACCCTGTTTCCTGCCCCTGACTGCATTATGAGTTAATATGACTGGTGAAGGTATAGTTTTAGTGTACAGCACACATTTAATTGACAAATGACATACTGGAAATAATAATGTCCACATACAATAAAACCTTAAAGCACTTGTTAAGATCACTCTGCACAGAAAAATTTACTATCTCACTAAAACCCATCCTGCAATAGTATACACTACGTAAATTTACAGATAATTATGATTATCCCAGTGTGCTTTATCCTTAATTTATAACCAAATTATCAACATTTACTTTTTTAAATAGCCTAATACATAACAAGGAGTTACTCTTAAGCTTAATTGAATCACCATACATAAACCAATTTGGAGACTCTAAAATTCATAATTATTGGCAGATAGTCAGTACTTAGTTTCAAAATATGAGATATTTTCCAGGCTATATGACCCCCAAATATCTGTTTCAAAGTTTCAATTAAATTAATCAAATTAAGTTTATTTCAATTGAATAAATTCAGTTTCATAAAATGTCAAATGAAATTACTTCAAATATTTCAAATAACTTAATAAATAATATTAATAATGTAATAAACTTGAATAACTTAATAGCATTAACTTTAATAAGCTGAATAAAGTGTAACAGATTTTTTTTACATAAAACCTTGAAAAAATCTGCACTGTAAAAACAGGCACAAAAATTAAATTATTACCCAAATTAGCCTCTGATGTAAATTTTTTGTCTGCATAGCACAGAAAGCAGACAATAACTTAAATTAAAATTCTAAACTTTGCCATGAAAGACACTGGTAAATATACACAGTCTTTATAGCACCGATGTGTCATAAGGTGCTAAAATTTACTTCCATTTTACAGGTGAAAAAAGCAAAACAATGAGACCAATTGTCTCATACTCTACATTTGTCTGCTCCCTTCCTAATCTCTAGACTAGTTCATTTTATAAAGATCAATCTCAAAAATTTTTTGTAAGTATGTCCTAGTTACCCTGCATTGTGTAGAAAACTAAAGTTCTATTCTAACACAATAAAATATTGTGTTGGAAGACTTTTTTAATAAATAAAATTCTTTTAATAGTATGTAAATAACATAATTAGACACTTAAATATAAAATTCTATTGATTTTCAGTTATTTTCTCATTGCAAGTTTTCAGTTCATTTCCTGCTCTTATATAAGCAATTATTTAATTGCTATTTACATGGTTCTGTTACCATTATGTTGAGTGATAAAGTTTATAGTGCCCAGTATTATTTCGAAGCATTTGCAAATCCAGTCAACAACTCACTTATTCATACACATTTACTGTTTGCTTAGTTATTTAAAGAATAGCAAAGACTATAAACTTATTTCAGACTTGGAAACTAGGATTTGGATTTCCTACAAATTAGAAATTTTTAATTTCAGCAGGCTGGAGTGTTCATGACCTACAAATCTTTATTTACTACCCTTCTCCAAGTATTAGTAAGTGCTGGTGTTTGACCAATGAAAACTATTATAATAATCATCCATTCTGAAGTAAACATCCTGTTCTTTGGAGTTCCTTGTGGCCTATTTTCTAGCTGTTACTTACCTTATTTCCTCAAACCATATTCTAGAAAAATATATAATTATCCTTGAAGGAAAAGGCCCGAGTAGAAGCAGGGAGCTTTTCTCACTACTATTGCAAGGAAATAATGCTTGTTACATATGTCTCTGCCCCACACAGTCATGTACACCATACAGAGACAGGCTGTCATGAGAAAAACAAGTACCTTCTCTTGTTTTCAGTGGCTGCAAGAGATCTCCTTTGCAAAGTACACTTTTAATATTTTCATCTTCAGTTACTCCCATCTAGTCTCCCCAGCCTCTACACATACAAAATTACAGAAAATTAAAGCAGTGTTGATAAAATTGAGAAAACAAAGTATACTGATTAAATTAACACTGAGATCAGTAATACAGCTGCAAAAAAGTCCCCAAACAATGCTACAGGGTATACGAAAATGATTCCTGCTGGTTTTGATGATTCTCTTAAGTAGTCCTATTACTTACGGCAAATCTTCCAATCTGGAGGCCTCATGCCTTGGGTCCAGCAGATCATAACCACATTCATTGTAGATTTCTAAGTAGGAAACATGAGTTGTATACACTTTACTGCTGTCCTGGATAAGAAAAGGAAAAAAAATAATAGAAAAAAAGGAAGTGCTACAAAGAGAAGCCAGAGTTAGATTAGATAACAAATTTATCGCTACTGCTTTTATGTTAATTTCTCACTCTGTCTCTTTTTCTTTTCCTGGGTATGGTATACATTATCAATTTGTTATACTTTCATATTTTCTGTTATCATATATATAAAAGCTTAAGGAAAAAAAAAAGAAAAAAAACACAATAAAACCCCCCAACTAAAACAGACACATACACACATAAACCCCACTAAAACAAAAATCCCCCCCAAAACTCCACCATACCCATGAGTTTAGTCTGGGATTTTTAACTGATTCCTTATACCTAGAAAAGTCTGTGTACATTTAGAACATGGGAGCCTGCTTACAGAACAATGCAACATGACATTTTTCACATCTACACCAAGAAAAGAATGCTATTATAAAAAGGTAAACCCTCATATTATTGATAGAAAAACTACGCTTTAAAAAAAAACAAGCAAGGAACAACAAAAATAAGATTTACTCCATTTAGAAACATCAGATACATACTGCTTTTCACTCTCTTTATTATAACATTTAAACAGTGTATATGATGTCGCTGTTCTCTGCAATCCCATTTTTTTGGTATATTACATTGCCAAAATGTAATTTAACACAACTGGGTTTTGCAGATAGAACTTTCTTCTGCCCCAAACCTCAAAATAGTGGGCTATGATTTCCAAAATAAAATAAAAAAACCCCAAAACCAGTCACTTCTTTTCACAGACAGATGAAGCCACTGTGAAAGTACTCATATCACAGTAGAAGTTTAATAATCCAATCCACTGCTGTTGTTTTGCAAAATACTTCAAGATATAACTTTTCATTTTCATTGAATAGTTATTTCCTGTGGGTTTTTATTTTATTGATAATGACAGTTCACTATTTCAAGGGATATGACTTAAAAGATACACTACAGATGGATGGAAAAAATGAAGTAAGAAACTGTTCAAACAGGAAACTGTGGAAATACGAGAATTTCTAAATTAAAAGGAGATGTTATTAAAAACAAAGGGCTTGATTTGCTTCTCATTTAGGGCAAAAAGCTTTCTTTCCTTGGTTTCAAATTGCATTGTCTTTGTGCAACTCAGAGCTTCACAAGTCTTGTATTTTGTGTCCCTGATTTCACTGTCTCCTGTTTCATACTACTTAGGGTTAGAACGCAGATGTCTTGTCTACTGTGTCAGCATCTTCCAAAGCACAATTGTAGATATAAAGAAACAGGTGAAAGATATGAAAAGAAAAGCAAGTGGAAAGATAAAACACCAAGAAGAGACTCTTTACGATGCACCAAGAAAGAAACACAATGATTTGGAGGCAGGAAAACAGAAATATCCTTATAAGCATAATCAGGAATAGCTTCTGATTCAAAACCCAGGGAAACTTTTTTATTTCTGTAGAAACTATGTGCTGAGAAGATGACAAATAAACTAGTTAGTTTTCATCTTATTTTGTTTTTATGACATAATTAGCATTAGAACAGAATGTTGGTGTGCTGACACTGTTCATTGCCGGCAATTGCATAATCAACCTGTTCACTTTTCACCACAAAAGTCCTCCATGGGGTCATGTGAATGCAGCAGAAGGTCTAAGGCAACATGATCACATGGGGGTTTATTTAATTTCCATTGCCACAATAGCAAGCTTTTGTGCACCTGCAATACTATGTGTACTTTTATGTGCCAAAGCCATACTTCCAAAGAGCCAAAGTAATTACTTACTGTAGTTAACCCTTACTGAGACAGGGTATGTTAATGTGACTGAGACATATACCTTATGAATATGAATTGGTACCCTGTATTACATGAATGACAGAGTATAAAAGTACAATGTAATGATTGATGTTGATGCCAAATAATATTTAAATTGGTTTAATTAAATAGCTTTGTTAAAATGTGAAGATTAATCTTTAACGAATCATAGGCCTGGTGGAGTAAATGAAGAGACAAAACATAAATTACACAAAACTACTCTCTTCACTTTTGCCTCCTACAGCTATATAAGCACCAAAATGATTGACTGTGTTCACTCATGTAAGTATTTCAGACACTAAAGGAAAATGAAATTTCTTGCAAACGTAATAAACATAATGAACAATCAATGTGCTTACTCTGGCACGTCCTTTCACTTATTCACTCATTTCGTTGCCTAGAATATCAAAATGAAATGCAATGCATGCAATACAAAACCAGAGTGGAGCTGATATAAGTGTTAAGAGAAGGATAACCAATTATGTAATCTGAATGTATGCTGCAGCAATCAAAAATAGCATGGCTCTTAAACCTACAAAAAAACCCCTCCATTGAAGTCCATTATTTTCAGTCTATTCCAATAAGCCAGGTAACCAAAACTATTACAAATGTATTCTTGCATACAGTATTGTGTCAAGTTAGATATTTTCTTCAGCATTAATTTTAGGGCTTCCTCGAAACAGAAACAGCCTCTTGCAATAGTTAAGTATCTGTAAACTGGACATTAAAAATAAACAGAAAACATATTCCATACCTTCTGCAGTTGATCAAAAATATAAGATAGAGTCCTGGGAATAATGCCTCGATCACTGTAACGTTCTGCTCCTCCTGTGATGCTAAAAGTTTTGCCACTGCCTGTCTGACCATATGCAAAGATAGTACCATTATATCCAGCCAAAACACTATACAATCAAGAAAAGAGAAGATAATTATTGAGTCAGAATGTATTTTTCACAGTCAACTTTGTATAGAACCAAAATACAATTAACAGCAATTCTTAATTATGTAGCAGCTGCCTTCGGTAATAAAGAATACAGTTCAAGATATGTATTCTAGAATCTATAGAATTTAAATTCTCTAGATCTGAAGGACTTTCTGAGGCCTTGACTTACCCCATCATTCAATATCATCATTAGTTGATCATACTTATTACTATTTACACTATCTTTTCATAGTGTTTTCTTTGGTTTATGATTTTTTTGCAAGGATGATATTTAGTCTCTTTAAAGTCTGCAGAGGTCAGGAATACACAACAGCTCAAGAATCTAGAAATATTTCACATGCGACTTCATTCAATGCAAACAGAGAAAACTATATTGTGGTTACAAACTCATGTAAGGATACAGTTATACAAGGGGTCATTTTTATTCTGAGAATACTACTAAACTATCAGACTGCTCTTGGATGAGGGTGTGCAGGAGAACCTGTGCTTAAATCAGTGTAGTAAAGTCTTCATTTACTGTGAAAACACACAAAACCTCATTGGTAATAGGAAAGTTTTCTGTTACAACTGTGATTGTACAAGAAGCTTCTGTGGAACAGCCATAACAGCTGTGCAATGACATAGCATGAAATGCCATTCAGACTCATCATGTTTTTCCACATCTCTTACTTGTATTTGCAGAAATGCCTAATAAAAGTCTAGTTCAAATATCTTTCTCTAATTCACCACACTTTCACCATTGACTTCCATCTGATTTCCACCAAAACAGTAGATAAGCTTAATAAACTTAAATTTTGTATTTGATTTACTGTGCTTAAGGACCTACTACTTCTGTTAAACAAAATGAAAAACTACAATTTTTCTTGTGCATTTTGTTTATTGAAAAAGTGATAAATAAGCTAAGATTTTAATAAATAGAAAGAGGGCAAACAACCCTTGCATAAGAGGAAAAGCAACATATGTATAGATAGCTGCTGGTCTGGCGCCACAAGAGACACAATGATTCTCCAACTTACTCAAGTTTATTTAAAGGCCTGAGTAGTTGCCAATTTGCTTATTTTAATCCATTACAGTAGGATGTCAGAGACAAAAGCAGAAACATGTTGAAAAGAATTACAGCGAACATCTGTTCCCAAAAACCAAAATGCCCAGAGTTTATACAGATTTTAGACTCCAGATGTGAAAAATCAAAATAATTATTATTATAAAACACCTCATTTATCTACCTTAGTAATTTCTAGTGTCCACTGTCACAGTATCTGAATGCTGAAGACAGTAATGAGTAGTCAAAAGGTAGGGGGTATCAACAGAACTCAGAGACAGAAGATTCAAAACAAGCAAGGGGAAAGGATTCTTCATGAAGAACATAGTTAAGCTGCTCAACTCTTTGCCATGCCATGTTTTGGATATTAAAATTTCACACAAGCTTCAGCAGAGATTGGATTAAATCACAAGAAAAATTTTCTCTCAGGGCTACTAAACACTAGAAAACAGAAAGTCCATTAACTACAAATCATAGAATCATAGAATCAGCTGGGTTGGAAGGGACTTCCGAGATCATCAAGTCCAACCCTTGATCCATTACCACCGTGATTATAGACCATGGCACTAAGTGCCACATCCAGTCTCATCTTAAAAACCTCCAGGGATGGAGAACCCACCATTGCCCTGGGCAGCCCATTCCAATGCCTGATTACCCTCTCTGTAAAGAATTTCTTCCTAACATCTGACCTAAACCTCCCCTGGCACAGCTTAAGACCATGCCCTCTTGTCTTACCAATAGTTGCCTGAGAGAAGAGACCAACCCCCACCTGGCTACAACCTCCTTTCAGGAAGTTGTAGAGAGTGATGAGGTCTCCCCTGAGCCTCCTCTTCTTCAGGCTAAACAACCCCAGCTCCCTCAGCCTCTCCTCACAGGACTTGTGTTTGAGTCCCTTCACCAGCCTTGTTGTTCTTCTCTGGACCTGCTCCAGCACCTCAATATCCTTCCTGAACTGAGGGGCCCAGAACTGGACCCCTCACCAGTGCTGAGTACAGGGGAAGAATCACTTCCCTGGACCTGCTGGTCACACTGTTCCTGATCCAGGCCAGGATGCCATTGGCCTTCTTGGCCACCTGGGCACACTGCTGGCTCATGTTCAGCTTCCTGTCAATCCAAACTCCCAGGTCCCTTTCTGCGTCGCTGCTCTCCAGCCTCTCTGTCCCTGATGACTAAAGACTAACAGGATACATGGGGAAGCATGGCAGTAAGACAGTTAAAAAAATAAATCCTTAGAGTCCAGAGGAAAAAAAAAGAGTTAATAAGAAATGGTCATTACATATAAGGACTTAGTCAATAACACTGAGGAAGAATAAGATATTCTGTAGCACTGTAGCTGCAACTATGATACTCCAGAAGTGTAAGAAAAAAAACAGGTATTTAGAGAGAGGAAGCATCTTGTATTAAACTCAACAATAACTGGGAAAAAACAAGACGGGGCTCAGGGTTTCAGTGGATTATTGGGCTTTTTTTGGCGACATTAGAAAAACCCTGCCTCTTTCCTTACAATCTTGCTAAGTAGAAGCTATTAGTACAACTTTGTATCAATTATCAGGCATAGGACAATTCTTTCTAGTATGGACTCATATGAATGTAAAGGAGAGTAACACAATGCAGATTTTCCCCTCAAATTTTCTTACTCGCTTATCAATTAACTTGCATGTTCTAACTTACTCCTAATTAGTAGTGATTTAAAAACATGCACAGTAAGATACATGCTTTTCATTTGAAAATTCATTTTGGACCCCTATTTAAATGAATGGTTGTTACAGAGTTATGTACTGACATTTTCAGTCGCTCCAATGCCTTGTCTCATGCACCTAAATATAGGGTGTGATACAGAAGTATAACTCATGGAAGCAATTCCACTTAAATTGATAGATATGTTATGTTTACAGCTGTCTAACACTCCTCAAGTGAGAAATTCCTCAAGTGAGAGCTAGACAATTTATGGGTCGTTACTACAGTCTAAAATATCATTCAGTCCTTGGGTATCCGAGACAATACAAATAGTGGTATAAAGCCCAGTGACAGTAGACAGAGGCTGAAAGCAGACTGAGGTTGTTTTATTGTGGTTGGTTTTTCTGACTACATTTTGTTTTAATTTCCACTGAAGATCATTTGTTCTATTTAAAGTTTATGGACACAGAACTTTTCATTTGCTTCTGTGCTCATTGCTAATGAGACTTTAGGGAGGCTTTTGCCTAAGTACAACGAAGAACTCTGCTTCGTCTGCTGCTGCACTGGTTTTGCTGAATCAAATAGAACAGTTACCACCAAAATTTGCAAAAAAGAAAAGAAACTCTCCTCCTTGGGTTCTGTCTCCCGTTTTGGGCTCCCCAGTAGATGAAAAATGCTCTAAAGAAACTGGACTGAGCCTGATAGAACCAATTTAGTTCAGGCTGCAGCACATCACACACAAGGGGAAGTCAAGGGAACTGTTTCCTATCAACCCAGAGAAGAGAAAGCCATACATGTACCTAATTATCACCTTATGCAATGGATTGTTACACAGATGGACTCAAACTCTTCCCAGAGACTTACAGTGGTAGAACACCAAGCAGTGGTCACAAGTTGCAAGAGAAGAAACTTCAAATGGGTATAATGAAAATATTGCTCACAGTAAAAGTAATTAAGCCCTGGAACAGGTGCCTAGATGGATTGGGGGATCTCCATCTTTGGAAATTTTTGAAGCTCTACTGGACAAGGGCCCAAGAAATGTGATCTAACAAAACCTGCTTTGCTCAGGAGGTTGGACCAGATGACCTCCAGAGATTCCTTCTCACCTAATTAGTCTAATTTGTTGAAAGAGTTGAGAGTTTTTTACTAAATTTATAATATGAATAAATAAAACAACAACAAAACCCCCTTATTAAGGACTAAATTCTGTAAATGTTTATATATAGGTAAGAGAAAATCCTGGGAACCAGAAACAACTTTCAACTTTAAAATGTAATTATATTGATTTTGTTAGTTTATTTCAGCTTCTTATTATTATTTTAATTTGATTTCTGCCATCTTCATTTTAAATGAGTAGTAACAAAAAGGTACATGATTGAAAAAAATATTCAAATATTAAAAAATTAAAATACTAGACTGAAGAAAAAAAGCAGAAAACACCTGTAGTTTGATCTTGGGACACTGATAGCCCTCTCCTCATCTCAGTTCTTGCAGACCTGAAATATTCTACCAATGTCCCTCACTTTCATTCTTATATATATATATATAAAAATATATATAAATATATATATATATATATTTAAAAAATCAACACAGTCTTCACAAAACCTGCCTCCAGAAATTATAATGAAGATAAAAGAAAGGAAGGAGTTAATTTGCAGGATCTGGAAAACAAGATTTCAGGGAGAATTTATCTTCAGAGACTCAGTTTTTAGGTATCTTCTATCATTTGATGCTCAGACTAAAGTTTCTTTTAATTAAAATAAACAAATTATCTCAGTATGACATTTTTTCTTTATGTCTTTGCCAGATTTGTGGAACAAATCTAAATTGGTAATGTCAAAGCCAATGTAACTGTTTTTGAGACCTTAGTGCAGGCAAGTTTCCTTAGAAATTTCAAAAGAGCTTTCCTAAGGAAAAAGAAAAGTGATATAATTTCCTATTTTAACTAAGATCTCTAAATATATTTAGAATTCCACCACAACCACCATAAACAGACAAGTGGCACAAAGATACTCTGAATCAAAGCTGTCAAACTGTAACTTATAACAAACAGCCTTCTTGAACAATTCTAAGCTGTGCAATTTAAGTCAAAACAAACACAAGCAACTAGTAGTCATTTTAAATGAAACATCAATGATGCTTTTCACTTTTTATTGCCTCATAATTGTACTCACTTCCAGAAAGAACTGCTAGCATTACTATCCAATTTCTCAGTTTAGGGGAAATTTGAAGCCAATTTTGCTTCCAGTTGACATCCAAAAAAACAAGTGTCCTTTTATTATACATAGATTCTACAGGTCTTTTGTGGTGCAGATGAGCCAAACCACTACTTCCAATACTGTGTAACAAATATATCCAGGGACAAAATGGAATAAACCAGAACCTGAGGCAATGGGAGCATCGTCCTGGAGGCTCTCAGATCTTTCAAAAGAACATAGGTGATTGTCATTAGGTTTATAAACAGCTGAGGTATTTCTCATTTTCATGAGACATATGAAGAGAATGTATTTTCAAATGTTATTCTTTAATAAATCAAGACATCTAATACCAGAATATTGGCCATATTAGAACTGAAAACTAATTCAAAGCAGTTAATATTTTTTACCTAATTTCTGATTGCATTAATAATCATAACACTAGCATTTGAAACATCTTAAGAGTAGCCTTGTTCTGTTGCTAACACAATACTTAATCATTAGCAGACTGTAAAAGTAGGATGTTATTTATTTTCTCTATTTCTGATAGAATAACAGAATTAGTGCTGCTTCTTAAACATCAAGTTGACTCTGCACAAAAGAATTACCAAGAATATATATTTAAAATAAAAAGGAAAAGAGGAAGGCACAACCAAACGATAAAAAGAAACCATGCAAGAGATGACTCAAGGATTCAAAAAAAGTAATAAAAAAGTTCAAGCAAATCACATGCTTATAATAGTTTGCAGAGGCAGGGACTTTTGACTTAAGAAGCAAATTAAACAAACTAATGTCTGGTGCCTCTGAAACCACAGGCAAGATGACAATGTAACTGGACTTAAAGAAGGAAAAGTAGTGGCCCAGCATCAAAGAAAGCATATTTAAAAAGGGGGTGAGGGGAAGACAAGAAAGTTGTATCGAAGTTCCATCCAAGAACAAACTAGAAAGATTTTAGAATCCTGAGCATTGCATTGCTGGTTTTAGTTTAAACAATGCCCACGAATTTTTTTTTTGAACATTCAAGTCTGTAACTGAATTTTCTCAGGACTGTAAGTATGCATGGCAAAGAGCCTTAAAATGTTACTGAAGTATTTCATTGATACTTTCCCACTACTTCTTTTCCCTGGCAATACACACACAAAAACTGTTCCCTTAGTAAAGGGACTCCAAAACCAGAAATGTATTTTCAACAGCTTTTTCATGCAGGAGAATGTTGACTTTGAAAGAAACAAATAATGAAGAACATTTTGCCATGAAAAACTGTGGTCTCTCAGAGAAATAGGGTAATTCTTATTGTCCCACGATGGAAAGGAAAATCAAGTCATTAACTATAGAGTGAAATAACTTTTAGGTCCAGTTCAGGACTCCATTAACCAAGGAACCTCATGACTATAAATATATTTCGAAATACATATTTTTGCCTAAAAAATCGTAAAAAATTAAGGAGGTGAATGAGAAACATGAACGTACTTCAGTTATTACCTACTCTATCACAAAAACACAAGTAAAATTATCCTTCAGTATTATCACTAACAACACAAACATGAACAAGAATACAAGCTTTAGCACATTATAACACTAAGACAAAATCTTGATTTCATTAAGAATGAATTTATAAATCAATTTTAGCATTAAAGATAAAGATTTGGCTATTTGGAGATAACTGTATGCCTAAACAACACTGATTTTAATAGTATTTAAATACTTTTAAATACTTAAAAATATCTAAAGCCCAAAACTAAAGCCTACATAATGGAGAAAATTAATATATAACAGTCTTGTATCAGCCAAGGAAATAAAGGAAAAGAATACCACTTCTTGTTTATTAGAGCACTGTATAGATGAATTATTTGACTGAAAAATCTTTCCACATTCTAGCAAAACACTCCAAAGGGAAAAAAATTAGCCAGTCTGTTGCTAGTTAATTTTGATACCCCAAGTTTTTGTAGAGGATAATTAAATCCATAGTATGTAACAACAAGATTTTTAACCCTTCTCTTTCCAAACAAACTCAAATAAGATAAAGACTTTTTTCTCCCTGCAGTCACCACTGAACCCAGAAATATTTAAAGTTAAGTGTATGAGCTAATCTGAAGCTACATGTCATGATGTCAGATAAGCAAATAAATCTTTTCTGGGTGAGAAAATATTATAACAAATATTATTTTTAAATCTATTTTAACTTGTTCTAATGAAGTTTCAAATTCACTGGCTCTTCATTTTCACTGTCAATTACTCTTCTGCTTTATGTTGGACTTCAAAGAAGAAAATAGGCAAAAAAATAAAATTAAACTATAAAGAGATAGATATATTTTTCTTCCAAATAACAGCTTGAGAAAGGCTTAGTGTCCAGCTGAGGATGTCTGTTTTCCTACAGTCCTAAACACAGGACAGTGCAATAGATGCAAGGAATAACTTGCAGAATCATAGCTTAGACGAACTCCAGACAACGAATGAGAAAGAAGTTGGCATCTAAAGTAATACTTCCCAACTCCCCACAAGTTTGGATTCTCAGCAGTAAGTTTGATAAGCAAACATTATGCAGAAATTCTGCTTCCTGCAGCATGGCATTTTCTCCCCCACTAAACCCAGTACAAACTTCAGCAATTCAGACAATAAATCAAGCAAAGAGAATGGCATATTGGGAAATCCACCTGTTTTGGAGTGGCATTCAATCCACACAATGAGTGCAGAGAGCTTCATCAGTCTTAAATGCCTGCCTTTGCAAACTGTGAAATATGCATAGTGCTTGATTATTAAATGGAGATGAAAAACAAAAACAGGACCAAAAGCACTGCCTTACATGTCAAGACAAAACTAACAGGGCAAAATTTAGGAATATCTCCACAGGTATTAATGAGCAACCCTAACTTAATGAAAACTAAACAGGGGGATAAGATTTTCATTAGATTTACCTCTTCATGAAACAATATAGGGAATACTTTTCTAAGGCAATGAAGTGAGCTTATACTGCAGACAAAAAAAAAGAATCAGATGTGGATTTCTATGGCTATACAACATAAGAGGTAACAGCAGCAGTGCTATTTCAGGAGTCAAAAATGGAACCCTTGCATACATAAAATTCTCAGAGGATTGTATATCTCCTAGATTCAGATATGTTAGTATTTAGAAAATTAAAATATCAATATACACAACAATGAGACAAAGACTTGGCAGCTCTCCTCTGAGAAATATAAAAAAAGCAAAAGTAGCATCATCCTGATTACTTGCAAGATCAAAACGTACCATTCTGCTACTGGTTTGGCAATGCTGTCAAAAATCACATCTTGTTTTGCTTCTTGATCAAAAATTTTTTGAAATCTGAAAATATTAAGCAAATAAAAATTTCTTAGAATGCTAAAACACTACTTGATTCATACATTTTTGTTTGTGTTTGTAATAGTCAATGTTTACATCATTAGGCTTACATAACTTAGTACAATGTTTTCCCTGTAGTCTTAACCACAGCTTGCTGTTGTGCTATTGTACATAAATAGGCTGTACACAGAGCTGCTTTGACAAGATCTGTACAATAAAATCCTCTGATAAAATGATGTGGCTTAGAAAAAACTAAACCGTATTTTAAATCTATCAAGAGAATCAGTGTTTGTAACTGGCACCACACTGAATCCTGGATAAATAGATTACACTATAACCAAATACAGCATCCCACCAGTACAGCAAGGCTCACATTTTTTCATAGCTATTTCCTTCACTCTGCTGCACTATTACTATAGGTCACAAGGAGATATATAATTCAATATGTTTTGTCACTTTTTATATAAAATATCTGAAGTTGCCTCACAGAATCAAAATTCTGGAGATTGGAAGGGACCATCTGCTCCAAACCCCCTGCTCAAAGGAGAGTCAGATAGAATAGGGGTCTGTTGAGTATCTCCACATATGGGGGCTCCACAGCCTTTCTGGGCAACCTGTTTCAATATCTGATCACCTCACAGTGGGGTCCCCAGCACAGAAAGGACATCAACCTTTTGGAGACAGTCGAGAAGAGGGCCACCAAGATGATTAGAGGGATGGAGCATCTCTCCTATGAAGAAAGGTTAAGAGAATTGGGATTGTTCAGCCTGGAGAAGAGAAGGCTTTGGGGTAACCTGATTGTGGCCTTCCAGTACCGAAAGGGAGCTTACAAGGAAGATGGAGAGAAACTTTTTACAAGGGCATGTAGTGACAGGACAAGGGGGAATGGCTTCAAACTTAGAGTAGGTTTAGATTAGACATTAGGAAGAAATTTTTTACTGAGGCACTGGAACAGGTTGCCCAGAGAAGCTGTGGATGCTCCATACCTGGGAGTGTTCAAGGCCAGGTTGCATGGAGCTCTGAGCAACCTGGCCTACTGGAAGGCTTCCTGTCCATGGCAGGGGGTGTTGAAACTAGATGATATTTAAGGTCCTTTCCAATTCAAACCATTCTATGATTCTGTATTTCTGTATTTCCTGTACTTCAGTCTGTGTCCATTCACTCTTGTCCTGTCCGTGGGCACCACTGAGATGCCTTTGCATCATTTGCTGTTCATCTGGATGGACCGTTCCTGAGTTTGGAGGAGGTGATCCTTGAAAATCAGCCAGTTCTCCGGGACTTCTCTCCACGGCTGTGTCTCATAGAATTCTTTCAATCAGGTCTGTGAACAGGCTGAAATTTGCATTTATGACATCCAGGGTTGTGATCCTACTTTCTGCCTTGCTCCCTGAGCAAGCATCCTGAATTTCACTATCTCATGGCCACTGCATCCTAGGCTACCCCCAGGTTTAATATCCCTCATCAGTTCCTCCATGTTTGCAAATACGTGGTGCAGCAGAGTTTATCCCCTCATTGGTTTTTGATGGTATGTTAGGAAGTTGTGATCCATATATTCCAGAAACCTCCTGGACTGCTGGCTGAGTCGTTCCCCCTGCTTGGAAATGTACACTCACATAGAACTTCCCAGGGTATGCAGAAAAGCATTGCAGACACCGGGTATACGGAAAGGCACCACGCTGACCCAGGCAATTTGTACAGTATCGCAGACAAATGCAATACACAAAACATAAATGCATACATTCTATCCTGCTAATGCTTAATCAGCCCAGATTGTGTTTGGTTCCCATACAAGAGAGTAAAACCAAAAGAGAATAATCTTTGATGTGACCAGGATAAATAGACTGCAAGAAAGAATGAGTTTCATGGAGGAAAAATAAATGCTTACTCCACAGAATTATTTTTGCATTGTCTTATGGGTAATAAGACATGGTGTTTTTCAAAATCCACCTCTACAGACTTACTAATAAATTATAAAGTCAGAAAAAAATATCAGCATTCATTAAGTCAGGCTTGGCCACCTGCAACCTAGCCTAATGTTGCATATTAATCTATTTGGAGAGGGCAGCTCCTCTCCTCCCAAGCAAATTTCCTTAGCTGATGTAAAATGACATCAATCTGAAGTGCAGATGTTTATCTAGGGCTCTCTTTTTTAACAGCATAGAGCAACAAATCGACTTGTTCATTATTACAAAAAAATAAAGAATATTCTACTTGGAAAAAGACAGCCTTGCCCTCATCATTAGCAGTGATTATATATCTAGCTTTATTTATCATCAAAATTATAAAATGTTACCTCAAAGTTTTCTGCTGAAGTGATGAAAATATTTGATTGATATTGCTGGTAGAGACCTTAAGTTCCTAATAAACATTTACATTCTATAACCAAGGTTTTGTTTCTTTCAACTACTTCTGTTTTTCTATATCTTGTTTTGGTAATGTCTGAAACGCAGTTACCTAAACAGAGCGTTTTACATCAAGACAACTTTTAGCTAGCCTACGACAATTAATTAGATCACAAGAGCACACACAGCCCTGCATTCACTCGTCATACACAAATTCAAAACAATTGGTAAAAAGGGAAGAATTGATAAATGAAAATGCAACCTTTGAGACGAGACTTAGAAACGTATAATGACTTGTAGTGGACAGACAACTTTACCCAATGCTATCAAACTCGTGGTGAAGAGCATATGCTGAAGTACTCCTCTTGCTAGGGAGCTGTATAAAAATAAACCCACCTATACCAAAACTTAAGATTGGACTTTTCCTGATTCTGTACATCTGTATCACTACACATAGAGATAGCAATCACTAAAGGCAGAAGAAGCAAAGATAATGCTTTTACTCACTTGAACTTGTAGGTCTCTCGTTTATTATTGACGAACCCATCTGCTAAGTCACGTGGCACAGTAATCTCCAGACTGGAGAGAAGATCCCCCTCATCATCCACTGAATAACTCTAATAAGCATGGATATGAATTCACAGCATAATTTCACCAATAGAACAGCATAGCCCTTAGACATAACACTTATGTAAGTTTAGCACCTGTAACTGCCTCAAGAAAAAATTTGTACAAATTTCACTAAATATTTGACCAGATCCGCCTTTTGTTATTATACAACAAAGCCAGCATATACCAACCTTATTCTGTCACCATGTAAACACTACAACAATACTTGAAACAAAAGTGTAGCCTGACATACTTGCTTACTAAACCACTTCAATATCCGTGGTGTTGTGAGAAACAAAGCACAGCCCCAAGTGCAAACCTCTCCCAAAAAACCCTGGAAGAATACATTAGGAAAGGCTATGACAAAATGAGCTGAGCTGGTTTAAAACCAGAAGACAAATGAGAGACCTAAATGCACGGTTTCTGAGGAACACTTTCATTATCTTTATTATTCCTTGCAAGTACAGCTATACCCTGGGAGCTACACGTTCCCCTCCCATGGTCAGAACGGTGCTGAACTGCATAAACCCGGTGACCAGTGTCAAGTGTTTTCCTGCGGAGCCTTTCTCTAACAAACTAGGCTGGAAAGAAAGTTCCTCGCCCCTTCCCCCAGCAGTTACAGCCTAAGCGCTACTTCGTGATTTTAGGAACTTCTTAAGGCTTCGCAGCGCAGGACGGGGCTGTTGCTTTCCCCGCTCCCGTACCCACCCCTCCGCCCTCACCAGCCGGCCAAGCTCCCTGCAGGGAGGGGGGCCCGCTCCCTGCCCGCTCCCGAGGGGACGCGGGCCCCCGGGACGGCCCTCGGCACTCCCCAGCAGCCCCACTCCACCCCTGGCAGCACAGCGGCACAGCTCCCCGGCCTACCCCCGCCTGCTGCCGCCTGCCCAGCGGCTTCACCCGCGCGTACACCCGGATAGTTTCCTTCACCATCGCTGCCCGCCGAGCCCCTGGCAACGGCGGCGCGGCACGGTGACCGGGCACCGTGACCCGGCACTGTAACCCGGCACTGTAACCCAGCACGGTCACCGAGCGCGGTAACCCCGCACGCTCCGCCACCGGCAGCGATGGGAGGCGGCCCCGAGCCACCTCACGCCCTCGGGTGGCCTTGGAGGGGCTTGGAGAAGGGAGGAGCCGGACTCCACCTGCGAGGGATGACTGCCTGCCTGGCCCTTAATGGCAATTCCCCGCCAGCGGTGCTCCCCGAGGCCGCAGTGTCACGGCTGGGAGGACAGGGAGCCTGTACACACTGCCCATCCCAGAGGTGCGGGGTTGGTGTGGCGTGTGGAGCGCTCCGTGGGCATGCCAGGAATTCCCCGCCTGACCTGTTGTGCCGTACCTGTGTGTCCGCACGGCTCTGCTCGGGCTCGGCTCATCCGTGTAAGGCTCAAGGGAAGTCTCTTGTTATGTGGTTGAAACACCATAAAGGGAAATTGAAGCAAAATACCTAGATTACAGGCAATGAAGGCATCGAGTCCTTAATTCTAGTATAAAAAGGGTTGGGGGAAAACTGCTAGTGGGAAATAAAGGGTGTCGTCTTGTTACAAGAGCTAAAACAGAGCAGTAACAACAGGACCCCATTACTCTGTGAAGTGGTTACTGAAGAGTCAACATGATAGTATTTTGGCGTTCGTTTTGGTGAGACATAGTGGTAGAGATCAGATTACAAGTGATTACAAGTAAACTAATTTAATTTAAGTGGAAAATCAGGGACATGATTACGGAGGAGGATAGAAATTTCTTCTACTTGGATATGGTAAAAGTATGTTGAACTTGTATTCCGAATAAGAAAAACAGTAGGGAAAAGGTTTTTCTCTCCCAAATGAATAAATAACTGTCTCAGAAAGCATATGAGGCGTACGTAGTGAGCCTTCAGGGAATAAAATGGAAAAGGACTAATCACCATCCAAAGTCAAGTGCAAAAGTCAAAAGGGTAAAAATGAAAACAAATGGAAAATATTACTTGGTGGTTAAATAAAGAATGAAAAAAAAAACTAGGACATTGAAATAGGATAATGGAATAGACAGTATCTTCTCAACATTGCTCCGAAACTACAGAAAAGTTTATGTCTTGTCAGTGTAGGGATGGGGATGTTGAAGGTAATGTTAGAGGCAGAAGTGACTAAAAGAGGGAAATATGAGAGAGAAACAAATGCAACCAAGAGGGAAGCAGAAATCAGAGTGTTCAATGAATTTAGACTGGAAGATCAGGATTTGGGAGGTAAGCGTAAATTATTTCAGTCCCAGAATTCTGAAAGAATTGGGCTGTGTAACTGAAGGCCCGGGAACTGGGTTAATTTGTTGTGTTTTTTTTGGTTTTGTAATGAAACAGATGCAGGAGAGTACAGTATTGTTTGAAAACTGCAAATGTAATAGTCAACTGTGTTATTTAGCAGCTTAGCTGGATCTGAATTAAGTGGGCAGTAGACGTTGTAACACTGCAGTTAATTGTGAGGAAAGCCATTTTGTGTCTGCTGGTTTTCAGTAGCTGGAGTATGGAGTTGGTGAATGAGACTGTACTGCTTCTGGGATCAAGTCTGCTCTGCAAATGGTTTAGGTGCCGCTCTTCAACACAAAGTCTGACCTGTAAACTCTGAACCAATGGCACAGTGAAGACACGCTGGTTTTACACAGGACTAGTCTGAATACAATCTGGCCTGCACAGAGAAGCCAATGAGCCAGCTCAGGCTCAAGTTGCTTCCAGAATGAAATCATAGGCTGAATTTCTGAGAGCGGGGAAGGAATTCTGGGCCACCTGCAGAATGGTCACTTGCATAGCAAGAGAAGAACAAAGATAACAGAAAGGACACGATTGTCTTCTAAAATACTCTTTCTGTTACACAGCAGTCCTTGCAGAAATGCTGGAGTGCTTCTGTGTTGTGCTCCACAATGCCTTCAAGACTGGCATGTTAACCCAGTAGCACCCAAATCAGAATTAGCACTCCAGGCTTAGTCCTTCTGCGAAACAAAATCTGTATCATTAATTAAAGCATCAAAATTATCCAGGTTTTCCTCTTCTGTGGAGTATGTAATATGCTGACTGCACAAGATGGGAGATTAGCAGAAGAATTATAAGAGGAGTGAGAACTGAGTCAAAGGTGCTCTGTTATAGTTTGTTAAGAAAAAGGATGTTCTTGGACTGTAAGGAAATTTTTAGTAGACTTTCGTGAGGCAGAGCATATGTAATATTTTAGTTAATAACTTTGCACCAAAGATGAGATTGTGTATTAATTAAACTCTGATGATGATGTGGCTGAGGGTTATATGTGCTGAAAAGGATAAAGATATACAGGAAAAGATGAATGAGTAATAGATATGGATAGGTTTAGAATAATAGATATGGATAACCATTAAATGTGGTACAAGTTGCAAAACGCTGAAGGCATGTGGGACTGAGGACTACTGACAACATATTCTGCTACAATCTGAAATCCATTCAGCGAGAAATATCAGAAGATTTTCTGGTTGTGGAAGTCCAGATGACAGCTGCCAATGAAAAAAAGACAGCTGTGGTTCTTCAGTGAATCAAGAATGTGTTCTACAAAGGAAAGAAAGCATTCACACTATTTTAGAGAGTCTTGGTGAGACCTTCAGCATACTTTCCCTGTGTGTTTATGGTCATTTCTTTTTGTTTCTGCAAGTTTTTGAGTACAGGGGCTACTAGAATGATTAACCTGACGGAGATTTTGCTGTAAGACAACAAACCTGTAGGAGTTGATTTATTTAGCAAAGGCTAAGTATGAGAGGCTCTATGGGAGTGTATGAATATACTATGAGTAATTGATGTGGAAGTAAAAGAATCTTTTAAGACAGACATAAGAAAAAAATTGAAATAATTTCAGGTGAATAAATACACACTGGAAAGCAGAGGAAAATGGAAGGCATGGTTCTTGATTCTTTCCTTTGGATGCTAGAGAAAACATGATAAAGTTATGAAAGAGTACTATGTGACACTAAACCTGCATTATATGGGAAAGCTGTTGTTTAAACATGTCTTAAAATGGCTTTTTGTGGTCTCTTTGCAAACACATGCTTCTTCTTCCCAACACCCCCCACGACAAGTGTATGCCATGCAGGAATGTCCTGAGGAGATATCCTGAGGTGTTCTCATTGGCCCCTTTTAACCCCTTCCTATTGGTTGTTAACCCCTTCCTGCAACCTGTAATTGGTTACTCTGTGAATCCTCCTAAACCCTATAAATGTAACATCCCCAACAATAAACGCTCTCTTGCCTCCTCTCCACGCCAGTGTGCTGTCTCTGTGCCGGCCATGGGACCACATGGGTGGGGAAAAGAGGGGAGGGCACCTCTCCCCTCCAGGCTCAGGGCCTGAAGAAACCTCTGATGCTGGAGTTCCCTTTCCCTATCCTTCAAGACCTCGGAATGGTTCCTCAGATGGAAATGGAACTAGAACTGGGCCGCCCCACCCAATGGGGGGAAAGGGATCCAGAGTACTACATGACCACTTATCTTAGCAGGGATAAGAGATAAGGATAAATCAAGAACCTCTGTTCCAAAAAGTCTTTTTCAAGCATCTTTCTAGAACCATATTATGAACAAGAAAGCAAAGAGGAAGTGAGTACTTTCTCTTCCCCCAAGCCACCTGATGGGACTCAACTTCACCTTATTTTATTATCTTAACCATTTTTGTTACCTTAACCATTATAGTATGTCCCTGCCTGGGTGTAATCTGTGTCTGTTTTCTGTTTAAGGTCATTGTCAACATGTAATCTTGAGTTCATTAAAAAAACCCATGCTCTCAGTTATACCTTTTAGGCTGTAGGAAACCTTCTGTCAACTTCATAATTTGCAAAGCTGTAAGGGATACACTGCTCCGAATTAGATTGGTCAACAGTTGCACATTTCGCAGAAAATATAAAATAAAAATCTCGAAGTCAAAGAACTTGCACAGCTTGATTATTTATCTTCTTGTACATCTTGAAGTCTTCTTTTCATCTGTAAGAAATCAAATTTCTATTTTTACTGACTCTTATTTTCCTAGTCTCTGTGTTCTGTGTCTACTTCAGCTTGTCCAGTACAGAAGATAGTAAGAAACTGATTGTGGTTCTTCTGAATCTCATCACCGTGGTTTTCATTTTCATATACAGTTCCTAAGATATTTAAATCTAAAGTTCAACATTTTATGTTATCCTTTTAGGGGAAATTCATACCCTCAGATATGGTCAAGAAAGAAAAGAAAAGATAAAACTTTTCCTCACTTGGTTCAATCATTCCAACAATTTAAGAACAAGGTCAGTTGTTGTCTGCATTTATTTCAGTGGGTTGAATGCAGCTTCATTTGTGCTTAGGAACAAGAAGTGCTGATAAATACTTTATGAGGTTCAAAGCAGTTTCAAAAAGTGGTCATCTTCAGAGAGATTCTACTTCAATAAGAAATTATCAATTTACTTTAGGAACTAATGGACAAAGTTTTATGTTGTCTTATACAAGAAGTCAGATTTTGTAGCTTTAAAGTCACTTCCAATTTCAAAATAGATAATCTCTAGTTTTTTTGTATCTCTTGAGTTATGACTAGCTGATATGTGAGTATTTTCATATAGGATTTTAAAAGTGTTAAGCAAAGGAAAATTTGTGCCATTGTGGAAGATAAAAGGCCACTTAATTTAATCCGCAATTACAGAATTGCTGATTAACAGAAGTCTTCTCTTGAGGCCTACCTTAGGAAGTAATTTGGCTCTTAAAATTTTCGTAAGATTTGGAACAGAGGATTGTTACTAGTGGTAAAGAGCTGATTACAAAGATGCAGGAATTGTAGGACATCTTTTTCTTATTACCAAACAAAAAGAACTGTTTTCAGAATTTGTATTTCTTAGAACTTTGAAGAAAGTCTTGGAAAATGGAGCCTAAAGGTGACATCTAACTGTTCCAGATAATGGACTGGTCTAGAGGTTGCATCTTATGATGAAGGCCTGAAAAGTTTTTGTTTGCTTTAAATTTATTGTGTTTGAGATCTTCTTTGTCTCTTCCCTGGGAAATCACCTTGTACTTGAAGAATTCTCAGCATTTGCATTTATGCTAAACCTCAAAGATGTGTCAACCTTCTTCAGCTCCAGTATTAAAGAAAGTGCACCACAGAACACAAGCACCCTCTAGGCTTGAAACAGTTAGGTGACTGTATGAGTTACAGGATCTGGCAATTGCATGTTTTGAAAAGGTCAGCCATTGCATTTCGAAGTAATAGTTACAGCGTCACAACTAATTGTCTGCCTTTACCATTATAGTTTTCTTCCAATTAAAAAAATAATATGGGTCATAATATATAGTGGGGCTGGCAGTTCAAGAACTTGAGCTCCATTATGTCACCTAGCAACTTAATATGCTTCCAAATAAACAACCTTGTAAGTTTTATAATAGCCCAAACTTTCAAGTCCTTTCTTTTTTGTCCAAAGTTTTACTTTTCATAGACTTTACTTATTCTTGGCAACTATCATGCCATTTGGCTGAGATAATGATTAGAAGTTAGAACATTAAAATCTTTCCACAGATCAACTGGGCAGGATGAAGGGCCAAAACTCTTGCCAAACTCTGAGTTTGTCTCATCATCCAACTCCTGAAAACATTAGTGCCAAATATGTATCTTCTACATGACCAGAAACACTTCTTAAATGACCAGAACTTAAAGTTTGAAACGTGGCCTAAATTTATGTATAATATCTGTTGAGTTTGTTAAATAAGCTCTGCCAGAAAGAGTACAACCTTTATTTGTAAAAGGTGTGGTAATACAGAAACTTAGGTTTCTATATTTGGATGGAATGTGAAAAAGTTGAGGTAATATTTTTTGGTATTTCAAGTATCATCCCAAAGCCCTATAACCTTTGTTTTTTTCTTCTTTTCTGTTCTGTGTTAAAATGGTTAATGCTTTCATCTAGACAAAACTGCCTTGTTCAGCTTTTAATAGTCCAGTCCTGTGAGAAGGGCAGGGATGTTTTTCTCTTTTAGGCTACTGTTACAATCTGTTTCTTGGGAAACAGGGCTACATCTTCATGTATGTAAGAGATTTGGAAAGCACGTTAAAATTTCACTGTTTTGACATTCTCACCAAACACATTTATATATGCCCTAAAAATGTCTGTCTTGCTAGACTTAGTCAAGCTAGAAAATCTTAAAATATCCTCCTGAAGGCTTATGTAAATGCATAAATATCTGTCTTTAATTGTTTGACTCTTTTAGAGTAAACAAAAATTCCATGAAGAAATTTAGGGATTCTCAGGACTCTGACTGCAACAGGCAACAAATCTTTTTTTTTTTTTTCCAAGTTGGGCTTTTTTTTCTGGCTTGAGTTTTGGGGGTTATTTTTCATCTTCTATATGGTAAATTGGATCTTTTGTTTCAAACTGCAGTGTAAGAAGTGTTAGCAGGAGACATAAACATACTTCTAATGCACTGCAAATTTTATCTGCAGAGTTTTCACTACCTCCTTCTCACGTTTATCTTTAGCATTTTAGTTTTTCTTATTTGTTATTTTGTCATGAAATCTTCCAAAGTCCATTGTTGACTTGTCTCTGACTAAGGACAGACAAAATGCTAGGTGACCATGAGTAGAAAAGTCTGTGGGGTTTGTGTTTTTTGACCTGAAAACTGGTGAGAAATTTAGAATCTTGTGTTCAGTTCTGCTCAGCGAGTATAGTCATTTTATAACCAGTTTGTGTATGCTCATTTGAAGAGGATTTCAATCCCACCACCTTCAACAAAACATTATGAAACACAATTATTAGACATCATTGATTTATAATAAGTCTTAAAGTCAAGCCATGCATTAGAAGTTTGGTTGGGCACTGTGTAAGCTTAGAGGTGAACCAAACAGCTCTTGCTATACAGGTTTAGGACAGGTGGCAATGCTGGAAAGAGGGAAATAAACAGAAATAATGTGGATAATGTTAGCACAATAATAGAGACTAGAATTCTCCTATCAAGCTGTTGTAGAGACACTACTATAAAGAGGATTTAAAGAAAGACTGTGTGTAATTTTACAGATTTTTGCAGAGCTCTTTTCAGGAATGAAAACTAGCATCACAGAAAGCAGAGAAAGATTTATTTGAAAGTGTAAAATGAAGGTGATACTATTGATTGACCATAGACAGAAACCTATCTGCTACTTGGTCATGAATAAGGTGTTACAGAATGTGCCTTAAAGACAAATAAAATAATGTAATAAAGACCAGAGAGTTGCTGGAGGAGGTGCAATTGCTTACAGCAATAACAGTGATAACTGAAAGGATGATATTAGAAACAGTGTTTTGAGAATCTGTGTGTGGGATTGGGGGGGAGGGGACGATAGAGAAGCTTTTATTCATTGATGCTAGGTATGAGGAAAATGCAACAAGGTGATGGAAGGTGACTAAAGTCATGGAGCAAAATTAAGTTTTGTAGTTCAAAAGAGTAGGGATAAAGAATAAGGATAAGGGCTATGATCTCAGTTTCACAATTATCATTAAGTGAACATAGAAGGCATGATGCAGGGAGTGATAGTGAAGGAGGCTCTAGAATATGAGTATAAAAGGGAACTCCAGCCAGTAAAAATAAACTTCATGGCTTAGGTAATGTAAAAATGAAAATGAGGAAGGAGAATGAAGTATTACTTCAGAGGTAAAGGGAAACAAAGGTAGCAGACCCTTTGAGGGCTTTTTGTTTAGTTTATTTATTTGGATGGAAAAGATGGAAGTATGGAGCTAGTGTGAAGAAAATGAGGAAACATAGAAGAGTTAGTAATTAAGAAAAATACAGAAGCAGATTAGTTGATCTCATTAGAAGATAGATTAGGATGGGTTGACCAGTAGTTGAGTAGGTGAACAGATGAGAAACTTTGTACCTACAAGGTGATTGAGTTGTACAAGAAGGCCTTCTGTAAGGAAGCAAAGGCTTGCATCATAATTTAAGTAGCATTGCATAGCATGGCATACCTAAAACTAATGGAAATTATACTGCCCAGGTACACTGATCTCAGGAAACTGTCATAAAGATCATTCGTAAGTACTTGCACAAGCTCACAAGTGCTTCAATTTGGATGTAGTAATACAGCCAGCAACACAATAATGGCTCCAGCCGGGTGTGCCAGACATGAACATGTTTAGCTCTAGAGTTGGTACCCACCTTTTTCTTAGAGGAGAAAATTAAGACATGGAGTAATTAAGCAATGTGTCCAATTGTGCAAGCAGAGCCTCCAGTGAAGCCAGAGAAAATTGTTTCTTCAGTATCAGGGTACTAAATGCCTTAAAATACCAAGACCAACCTTCCCACTAGAGTTTTTCATGTGTTTGCATATTGTTGTAAATGAGGGACAAACAGGACAATACCATTTTCCCCCATAGAACTCTGTGAATTAAGAAATTTAGAAGTACTCTTGAACTGTTTTAAATAAAATATAATAGCCCTCATTTAAGGACATTTCAATGATATTAAAAATCCTTTCTTTTTTTTTTTTTTTACAAGACTACATGTTTTCAAGAGATGAAGGAAAAATGAGGTTTAGTTTTGTTGGGTTTTTGTAATATTCAGTTTTTAGTTTAGAATAAGCCAACTACTATTATTCATTCAACTACTATTGCAAATTCAGCCTTGGTCTAGTGGAGTGTGTCCCTGCCCATGGCAGGGGAGTTGGAACTAGAGAATCTTTAAGGTCCCTTCCAACCCAAACCATTCTGATTCTAAATCTCAAATGCCAGATGCATTTAAGGCCGCGTGATTTTGTCACATGCTGATGTTGTGCATCAGCGGTTGAGAAATCTTATAACTGGGTAAGGGTTGGTATCGAGGGACTGTAGACGTCAGTTACTCGCCAATGTGAAGATGCAGACTTCCTGTCTGAGTCACTATATTAAAATACAAAATGTTCATTTGCCCGGTGTTGATCTTCTATCTCTATCTTGGCCATGGATTGTGTATTTAGTCACTATTTAGACTTTCTACACTTCTTTCACTTAATACCAAATCATGTAATAAACTAGCGAGTTTCAATTCTCTTGCATTTGGAATTAAATCTTCTTCAAATTAAAGCTGAATCTAGGACTCTAAGATTACAGGCACAAGCAACAATTTGCATTTTATCTGTTTTTCATGTATGACTGAAGAGCACAGAGGTAAAGTAAATTAGCCAAAGGTGAAAATAGAATAATCTCTCTTTCCTAACTTAATAACTGCACTGCACTTTATCTCCATTATTTCTGCTCTCAATTGAAGTCTTATTGTAAGAACTGTCAAAAATTTTAATCCTTCACATATTTATAGCCAAGATGGTGACTTATAAATTCAACAACACTCTACACAGTGTGGATCCTTGTTTCAGAAAGTGAGCTTGCAAAGACCTTGAAGGTAATTTGACAGAAAAATATATGCCAGCAGCATTTTTTTGTATGAAGTCATTATTAATCTAATAGTATACTTTTTGCTGGGGATCAGGAGCTATTTTTCTCAAGTTCGCATTAGTCTGTGACCCGCAGGAGGAGGCAGTGATTTGTACACACTCCAGTCAGATTTTTCATAAGCTAATAAACATGAAGTACTAGATATTATACCTGAAAACATAGGTCAATATGTATATCAGATTGCCTCCATGAATAGCGAATTTGAGGCATTACATATATTCATTTATGAAATTTTTTTCAGAACATATTTTTTTCCTGCAAATGAATACCACATAGATACTCACTTTCAAAACAACAGGTAAATATTGTTAACAGTTACTGTCATTGAAGAAGCTATGATTTTGTGAGCTAAGAAAAAAACACTTTTTCCATTGTATAAATCTAGTAAGATGTGTAAGGACTCCCTTACACATGTTACAAGTCTGATCCACTGAGATACATGAATGAGAAAAGCTAGTTGAAATACAAACCAAACAAAACCAAATCTCTGTCTACTTCCTACATTCACGTAAATAGTATCTTTTTCACTGATGAACAGATGTTCATATATATAGAGTAGGACTGATCTTTGCCAAATGGGATATTCCAGTAGCTTCCCTTGAGAGGAAACTGTCCATCTAGGTGAGTTACATGGCTAGTTAAACGAAGTTGTTACTAGTAATATAACATTTGCTTTTCAATGGATCTTATATTACTTATATTATTCTGTAATTAATTTATAATTATATTATTTGTCCATTGAATGATTTATCAGAAGAGTTGCATAAGTAAAACATGCAGTTTGGTGCAAACCACTAGCTACAAAAGGAATGAAGCATCTTACCTTGGAAGGTGGTAGTGTTATTTTGGATCACATTTAATAGTTTAAGAACAGACATTAATTTAGTCCAGAAGCGCAGTTTAAGTACACTGTTTTTTATCTGCTTTTATTATTAGTTATTAAACATTTGAAATTCTTTTTTTACAGTTTTGATGTATTTGCATGCTCTCATAGGCCTTGCCTAGGCCCCAGGATATGCCCAAGCACCTCCAGAAGCTTAATCCCACATTGTTAAAGTGAACATTGTTTGGATGTAGGCCAAATGTTGACTGAAAAAGGGAAAATGGTAGGAAGGATTGTATAACATCTCAGAAAGCAGCTAGACTGTCTGATAATCAATTCTTTAGATTACATATTGAGGCTTCAGAATAGCACTGATGAAAACTGAATCATGTTGGATCAAGGGACCACAGAAATAATTGTTTAGTATCACAATTGTTAACCAATTTGTACAGTTATTGAAATATTTTTCTTTGCATTTTAAAGTCTCCAGGTGCCAAGTGTGTATCATGATTTTCTTCTACCGCACATAAAATTACTTAATGAATATTGGCTTGCAGGATTATTATCCTTCCAGCTAATTCCCAATCCAACTCGACTTGCCTTTTCCTGGGCTTCTTGCCACATTCCACTTTTCCCTATGCTGTTGATGTTATGTACAGCTGAAATGTGGAATAATCAGTTCATAAAAGAATCAAGTACCTTAGGCTGTTGTGTTCATCTATTATTAATGGACAGTAAATGCAAACATGAGCTAACAAAAGGCAAAAGATAAACACATTTCAGTCAGACCAGTTCCCAGAGAAATAATTTAAAAACTTGTCAAACAATTCTTGAAACATGGAAGAATAATGATTACCCAAAGATTCATTGTATATATTCTGGCACTGTAACTTTTCCTTTATATAATATTTTTATAAAACTTGAATAGTAATTTCCATTGTAAGATCTCAAAGAGATTTACAGATATTAACACAATCTGACTTGTAACACTAGTGTGAAGAAAAGAAGCTGGTTTAGGTATTTGTTGCCAAAAACATATCTTTGCCCCAAGTAGCTGCTTTGTGCTCTTCTGCCAGCACAAAGTTTCACAAAATACTTCATTCACCAATTCCTAATCATTCTCCTCCATTTGGATTCCTTTTACATTCCCTAGTTTCTGAGGCTTATGACTAGGCTCTCAGATAAATTAATTATCCTCAGAGGGCTTGATTCTATGTGAAGGAAGCCACTCGCTTATGATCCCCTCTGCTGCTTCCAAACATTACTGCATTCCAGTGGTCCTGCGCTTCTGGAAAGACTTCAGACAGCTACTGTGCCTCTGTATTACAACTATAATCCAGAGCAGTTTTCATCACGTTTCAGAAATGGGCAGGAAGTAAAAGTATCTTCATTCAGTTTTTCAAGTAAGCCAGGCATTGATGCCAGTACTTAGTTGGTAATTTCTTACCTGTGTTTCACTGTTCAGCAGTCCCCACACAACCCAGTCCCTTCCTGCAAGTTCATGGGCCCATCCCTACCTTCCAGCCCTCAATTTATTTTTCAAACTACTTAAGTTGGTATAATTTTTATCTAAACATATGTTTAAGGCTTTAGAAAATGTCTTTTTCTCCAAACAATATACTATTATTATAATTTTGTATTATAATTCTTATATACAATGTGATATTGCATGATTTTATATGTCAACTAGAGACTTGAGTATTCAGATGCTTTGAGCATTTCTCTTATGAGCAACTTGTGTTTTGAGCAAAATACAGAGCAAATACACACCAAAAGAAGTCCTCTAGAAAATATATCAGTTTGCAAATTTATTACTACTAAGCCTTGCTTATGCCTAAGCAAGGTACAACCAGTTCCATAGATGGCCTTAACCAATCTCCTGGAGAGTGAAGGCTTTATAATTCACACTTGGTGAGGGCTGCCACGTGAACTTCATCTGTGGAGTACCGCACCAATTCCTTATATAAGGGAACCCAGAGGGTACTTTTTTATTTTTGCTTCTTAGTTGTGTCCCAGGCCTTTTTCCTGAATTGTTTTTATGCCTGCTCAGCCAGGGTCCTTTTTACCCACCAGCTGAACTGTTTCTATTCCTAACTTTCTCCTTCTCCCAACTCCAACTTTTACTTTGGAGTCCCCGACATTATCCAATGACGCCTCTCACCTAAATGCTCTTAATGATGAATGTGGTATCCTTACAGCTTTATTTATATCCATCCTTAATTCAAGCCTGGCCCTGATTGCTGGTGGTACTGCTTATGCTCTCTGGCATCCTTCCATTTTAACATTTAAATCTGCAGTAAAATATTAATCAAACAAGACATGTCTATCTATACAATTCTGTTGCCAATGCTAAACTATTAATGTTTAATGATGAAACATTTGCTTTTTTATTGTTAATAATATCTGGTAGCATCAGGTAACTTTCTTTTAAAAGCAGTCTCAATCCAGACAGTGCTCCTTCAACTATGAAAGCAAAGTTCTTATCCATAAAACTCTGTGTTGACATAAAAATACTCCTGAAAATAGAAAAAGAGTGACTTGTTTTTCAGAAGTAAGACTAAATGTTCTCTGTCAGCTTTCTTTGAGAAGATAGGGTATCTGTGCTGCAGAGTTTCAGCTGGTCTATCTGCATGTCAGTTTGCACCAGTAGATCCAGAAATTTTCCATATTCAGTGGCCTTGCACCAGAATTTCGTTGTCACTATATAGAAGTCCTGCAGGAAGAACTTTGTAACAGCTACTGTGGAATGTGCAAAGAAGTGTAGAGCGCTTGACTATGCTGTTCGCAACCTGGCAGACCTTTCTCCTCACGGGAAGAATAAGGACTTCTGAATTTTTGGAAACTGTAGTAAGGGAGATAAGTGGGATTCACTATTACTGCCTTCTCCACTTCTGTGTTTGACTACTATTTAAAGAAATGTAGTCTCTGGAAACCAACATTTTTTTTGTGCATCCATTTGACTGTTTTGGCCTTTCTGACACTTGCATTGAGCATACTTCTTTCCTGTCCTAGGAGACAATACATTTGGCATCTCAAATCAGAAAGACTTGCGTAATTACATCCATGCCAATGATTTTCTCTCTTTTGTAAGCTAATTTCATGTAACTTATGTTAATTTAACATGACATGACATGCACACAGAAAAGTATTTGCCATTTTTTTCTGTTACTCAAAAGAATTTTTCTGTTTTCAAAGTATTCAGGAATACAAGCACAATAATCAGAAATAATTGCTTGGTTGTTGTCCCGTGTGAAACAAATTATCTGAAACCCTGTCAAATCAGGTACTCCAAGAAGGATAAAGAAGGGTGTATCTTCATGTAGAATTATTGTTCAACATCTCATCCATCACCTTGTGCATCAGAGATGCAAGCACTGAATAAATTTGTTGTTCTTCAGTTTTTCCAGTCTGAGGAGCTCACAGATCTTTACAAAGAGGAATGATATTAACCTCACAGCATCCATGTTAATCATTTTATTTCAGAATTTCTGTTTTGCAGAAGAAGAAATGGGCCCAGAGAAATTAAGAATTCTGTCAAAGAGACTAAACCATATTTATGTGTTTTACATACATTTTCACATCTTGACAAATTTCATCAAATGTCATTAAATTGTTATACCTCCCTGGATCTGCCAAATTAATTAGGAAGAAGCAAAGTAACAAAACTTCTAGATTTTAATAATTCCTGTGCCTAATCAGGACAAGAATCTTATAGTAGCAATTTTTATGACATAAATTTTATGAAATTAACAAAAAGCTACAAAAGTATTTATTTAAGCCTATCACCTTTCTGTCTGTACTTGAAATGATCAAAGAAAATGACAAATCAAAGGTACATAGCCTTTTCTTGTCAAACTGGTTAACAAATTTTATCTGAACTGGTTCACTGCTAATTTTCATCAATTATGTGTTACATGAAAATTATTTCTTAATTGCAGTATTTAATAATGACAAAGGAGAAAGAATACCTAAATATTGCGGTTTAATTTTGTTCTCTTTGCCTAATTAATTTCTTATATTATAAAAGATTAGGAAATGATGTTATGAGTCAAGATCCTGCGTTCTTATGCTGTAGGCAGACTGTCTTAATTTCTTCTTCTGCAGGTGAGGTAGCACACAGGGTCACTTTTGGCTGACCTGGTAATAAAACTTGGGGCTCAAGCCTAGCAGTCTCTACAATTTGTATATCTTTCAAGAATACCTACACCAAGTATTTCTACCTAAGTCCATAATACTGTGTCATGCTTCAGAAGCAGAGCTCAAGAACTTTCTTATGTTTCCTGCCTGAAATAACACTTGTATATGCCATAGTTAAGCTGCATTACTTCTTGAAATGGCAGCTTCACTAGAGGAGAGCAGTGTCATGACATGACAGTAGTTGAGTAAAACTCCAGTATTCAGGAAACTTCAGGGATTATGTTGATATCTCAAAAATTCAGTAGGAATTACATGGGCAAAAGTTTTGGAACTGTTGGTGAGGGTTTTTTTTTTCTTTAATTAGCAAATAATACAGGAAGAACAACAGTAAAGAGCATAAGCATTGGTAAACCAAAGCACCTAAAAGTGTAGAAGCACCAAAATTGCAGCACCAGCTCTGACTGTGTGCTTACATTTTATAGATACTTGCTTCATCCCACGCATCGTTTCCACATCAGCTGTGGCAAGAGCTGCAAGGAGAGAGTTATCTTGAGCTAAATGTCTTGAACTGAAATGCAGGTAGCTGGGTTGCATCCCATGTTCTGCCATAACTGTTTTACATGGGTAGTGTCTAAACATGTCCATATCATATGTTTGCTATCTGTCATCTTCCAAAATTTGATTTTCCAAGCTTGATATTCTTTCAGTGTTTTTAAAATGTAATGTAGTTAGCTGTAGATTATTACTCTTTCAGGTTTATGGGTTCAAATCTGTGGGCCACTGATATACTTTTGCATTTGTGCCCACAAAAGAGATTTTCTGAGAGGTTGTTTTAAACCATTATAGGAAGTGACTCAGGATAATTGCCAGTCTAATAGGCTCTCTTGGCTTCCTGGAGTCTTTTAAAAATAAATCCTTTGCAAGAAAAAAGAATGTCTAGGAAAGAAAAGAAAAAAAAATACCAGTCAAGACATTTAAATTTGATACAGTCCATAGAATTTAACTCTCCTTCCAACTCAGGTTCCCCTGATGTATTTTAACACCTTAGGATTGTTGCTAATGTGGTATATCGTTGCTGGCATTTCTGTCTGCATGATTGTCTACTGTGTGCATACATTTTTCTTTGGCTTCTTTGAAGCATCTCTGCTTTAACAGTTGTCAATACAGTATTTATGTGAAAGAAGCCAAGAAACTGTTGTCCCACAAAGCTCTCAAAGGACCCTGGTTAACCTGAATTCACCATATAGTTTTTGGTGGAAAACGAAATTAACCTAAGTTAGCGCTGGGAATAGCTTGTGATATATTACAAAATGTTGTTTAATTCTGACATTATATATCTGCAGAACAATTTTAGTTCAAAACTGTCCAAATAGTCCTGCCTACCAAATTCTCTTTGGTCTAGTTGACAGCTGCAAAGGAGTCAGAGCCTAGCCACAACTCCCTGTGTGGGACAGAGCTCACTCTTTCCTACCTCCTCTTCTGCCAGCAGTGGAGGCAGGGTGTTCTCAGCCCATGTTGCCTTCTGTCTACTCTCATGTATGAATACTGTCTGTCTAAGTTGCTAATTTAGTTTGAGAAGTCCAATCTGTCTCTCAGGCTCTGAGTTCAGTCACAATGTACTGCAGAGTTGATGGCTTTGTAAGTCTTACTCTACTTAATACTGCACTACTTTTAATTTGAAACTTCCCTTCTGTTGTGTGAGCTTTATTTTCCCCTGAGTCCTACTTTGTGTTGGCTTTGATACTGGAAGAAACTGAGTCTAAAATGCAGTCACTTCATTGCCTAGCCATAAATACAGATTTATCCAGTGTTATGTATTGATTATGCTACTCAGACACTTACTGTAATCTGCATGCTCCTGTGTAGCTAGAGACATCTTGGTACACTGTGGTACAGCTCCAGAAAGTGCTTTCTTCCTCTTTTCCTGATTGCAGTGTGATCCCCTGCATGGGACAAAGACAGCTTTGGCAGTGTCTTAGAACAATCCTTCTTGCTGGCACATGTTTTTCTGCAACAAATCACCAGCTTCCCTTCCTATCACTTGAACAGTTTACTAGCACCTGGCAAGCTGTATGCTGCTTCAGACCATGGAAATGGAAACATCTACAAGACCTGTAAGTGGTTTCACTCTGGTCAGTGCAATGGAGATTTAAATTGAGGGGCCAAGATTACATAAAGAATAGAATTCCATCATGCAAAATGAAAGGAAAATCACTGGGTGGATTTAAAAACTAGGGCCAAGGCTGTGTGCATCTGAGGACAAAGATGCACACAGATGCTCTCTGCATGCTTTGGTGTGTGCTATTCTTTGAAGATATGCCATAACTTTGCTTTTCCTGACTTCAGTAGATTGGAAAAAACTCTGGCAGGTTCCCAAACTGAAATATATGCAGAAATAACATGCATAGCAATACCAGAGCAATGGGAAAAAAAAAAATCAGCATCTGAAATAACCTCATGCTTCACGGTGTAAACTGATCAAGTATGGGGTTCAAGAAAGAATTTTCCTCCCCTCTTTTCCCCTTGGTTCTTATGTAATATTCCAGCCCACAACTGGCTGGATGTAGTGTGTTTTCCATTCTTCATGCTCTGAATCATCAGGTATCTAGCCACTGCTTGAGGCAGTGTACTAGACTAGCGAGCTGAATGGTCTGTTCCACTATGGCAGCAAGAATAGTATTTTAATATGGTTTCATTTCCTTTGGTTTATTATTTTGTTATGTAGCACTAAGGGAGTGATAACTGGACTGCTATAGTTGCTCATGTGAACATGTATTGAGACTGGCTTGGATCTGAGGAACACATGCTCTCTTGTTTTTTCAGTCATTTACGAGGGATGCAGAGGGTCTCACTCGATTCTCTGTTTTAACATTTTGCTTCCTTTACTTGACTGAATGCTGCTTTGGAACTGAGATAATTTTCTTGTTCCTCCATCTGCCAGGTTGTTAGACCCATCTTTTAAAATATAAATGTGGAAATCTCTTCAAAGAGACGACATTTTCTTCTGGAATGTATCTCAAGGTTTTTGGTGATAGCGATGATATGACAGTGTATGGCTAGCTGCCATTAGAAAGTTAGAGCAAATTAGATTTTAAACCTTTTGAAGTTGATCAGATGATTTTTATTGATTTCAAAAAGCCCTCTCTCATGCCCAAAGGTGATGATGGTAGAGCAGAAAAGAGAAAGCATATGTATATGAAAAAACTAATCCACACAGCCTCAGATGGTAATTTTTTGCTGCTAGTATGTTGCACAGAAAAGAACCTTGGCACGTTTTGAAATAGCAATTGCATCTCCAAAAGTGGTACCGAGACATATACTTCTTATAACTGCTTACAAATGGAAATGATGGGGTATAAAAAAAAAAAAGCAAAAGCACAGTTGCTTATAATAGCAGCACATTTGTACACTCCTCCAGAAAATGTTGAATAATTTTAAACTTCTTAAAAAGGTGTGCCTATAATCACACAAGGCTCATTCAAGGACTTCCACCATATATCACTTCGCCTTCAGACCTCAGTTTCCTCATCTCTTAGATGGGACTACTGATACTTACAGGCTTACAGCCAAGCTCAGCTTCTAAATACAAAACAAAGAAGCCTTATCAGTCTAAATTTATCATCACTTGCCTCAGCAGGATTACACCATGAGAGCATTTTACTCTTCAAGTACTGATTAATGGTAATGCTAATACTGTTTCAGTTTTTGCTTTAGCATCTCTTCTACATAACACTTAAGTGGCTTTCACAGCAAGTGAAAGGTGTCATACTGTACCATAGCAAAGAAACTATAGAAAGAGAGATGCAAATAGGCAGTACATAATGGAGATCAAAGATCAAGTTAATTTTCTGAGATGGTATTCATCTGAGGTGAGACACTTCTAGAAGGTATTTTAAAGCTAGGAGGGAAGATGGCCCACACGCCTGGGAAAACATTCCAGCTGGAAGGGGTTAGTGCAAAATGAAACAGGATGTGGACAAGATGCTGTTTCACTCCTGTTTTAGTTAAATCCAGTCAAAGTCTGGACACAGCAGGGGGCTGTGGGCTAGGAGTGTGTCTGTAAGAGACCTCTATGTCAGGCTTGATTCAAACCCTCTTTAGGCACAGCTGAGAGACTGGAAAACCACTTTCCAAATGGGGACTTACATGACAGATAGTTACATCCTGGGTGTGGATATAATATATCATGCACAGAAAAGTACAGGGATTGTCTTTTACCAGAGACTTATACAACCACATCTGTGGTTCCCAACTGTTTCCTCCCTGACCCCCCTGGGACGGGTTTTCTATCCAAGAGTGTAAAAATTGCAGATTCCCCCCAAACTGCAGTCTGAACTCTACCTAGAGAAACTTTTAGATTGTTCATTCCATAAATATCTCTTACAGGCTGTCTGACGTCAGAGGATTTGGAGAGAAAGGATGGTCTGAAAGTGTTCAGCAGTTCCAGTCTCACTACAGCAGCAGTGCCAGAGAGAGGAGCAGCACAAGCATTTCTGTGTGGATTACGGGACTGCAGAACAGAGAGGATCCACGTAGAGACACGGCTACTACAGTGTAAGTGCAGCTGCTGCAGAAAATCTTTTCAAGTTTTTGCTTGTTTGCAAGAACAAATCCCTGCAAGTATGGCTTTTTTTATTTTCTTTTTTTTTTTTCCCCTTCTCTGAAATATCCTGAAGCCAGCTTGGCAGCATACAGATTCAGGTTTAGCTTGATTACATCTCCCAAAGGTATACAGGGGCTGACAGTGCAGGCATTTGCACCCTTCTGTCTGTGGATGGAGGTGATGGGATGAGAAAGGTCTGAGGAGAGAGAGGAGGGGAAGGTCATATCTTTGGAAGACTATGAAATTAACTGAAAATCAGCTAGTTCATGTTCTGGTAGCAGGAAAGCAAAATCCCAAATAAGCCTTAGTCAAAACCCAACTTCCTTAGGCAACTCCACAATGTGGGATTTCTTTTTTAACTCTTAATACCCTGCCATACTGTGCAGCAAGCAGTTCATCTTTTCTTTTGAAGATGATGGGCAATATCCTGGCCCCGACAATGAAGTCCTATCCCACTCTGCGTGCCAGGCTACTGAAAATAACACATCCTAATGCAGGTTTGAGGATTCACTTGACTAAATCTGACAAATTTAGCACTTTGAGCCTGTACTCACTTGATACTAAGGGCTTTCCAAAGAAACCACTGCTTCCACAGAGGAGAGGTATCTCTCACGTCCAAGACCTAGCTGTGAAAAGGTAATACATGAATAAGTCAGCTACTACAAGGAGAATTTCCCTGTATAAAACTTGCAGAGGTGCTGGTACAGACACATAGTCCAAGTCCCAAGTAAAATTCTTAGTAATTTTTTTTAAACTTCAACAGTCCAGAGACTCACAAACCTACTCTTTAAGTAGGTGTTGTTTTCAGTGGGGCATACAGCTGTATTTATTTCCAATTAAAATTCTGTGCTGCATTCATTTAATTAACCTTACCTCCCCCACCTCACACCTGGATGTGCCTTCATTCCTCAAGCAGAGATGGGAGCAGTTCTGGGGACAGCTGCCTCCACAGCTGTCATCTTCATTGGCATCCTCTGTAATGAGACCCATGACAGAAACAGCTTGCTTCCCCAAGTGTGTGGAACAGTTTGATGCCTCCTGTGTGAAGGTGACATACTTAGCAAGCACTTGTAACTGTAGAAAGCTCTTTGCCAGCAGGAGCGTTGTTGGCCTGTGCAATTGCTGGAAGGAGAGATGATGCCCTTGAGCATAAACACAAAGCTGGGCTGAGGAGCAGGAGCCATGTGAATTGCATAGTACAATGCACCATGCTGTTAGCAATTGGCTCCAGCCAACAAGCTGTCACAAGAAAGGCTGCAAGTCAAGGTTTCCTGCATTGAGCTGTTCTGGTAATGGAGTAATTCTGTGCATACTTTTCCTTTTGAGGGTGGCAGAGTGGTTGTTGGGGCAGGGAGAAGGAAGTAAAGGAGGAAAAGTGCAGACTGGGAGGAGGGAGTTTTACAAGGATCTCCACTGCAAAATTAAATTGAGCAAGTTTAGTTAGCTGTGCTGAAAGTAACTACAGGGTGATGTAACTACTGTGCTGGCTAATGTAATGGAGGCAGATGTTCAAGGTCTAATCCCCACTAAAAGATGCCATGCCATGCCATGCCAAGCATGAGCAGGAGGAAAAACAACTATACTGACTGCATGGTGTAATGCAGTCTCAAATGCACATCCTGAAGAGATATAATTTGGAAGTGAAGTCTCCAGATTTGGAAGATATTGTATTGGGATCTGAGCTGCTTTACGGTGACATATTAGAATTCTTTTCCTCTCCACAATTTATTTCTTGTCAGGTTTTGTTTCCAGTAGCCTAGCATCTCCTTTTCAAGAAGATGCTTTATTTTCTTAACAATATTGACTGGAGATGTAAAACTAAAGAAAAATCCTTAGGGGATGTAGTAACTTGTTAGAAACCTATATGCCCCAGTAAAAACTTGAAAGCTGTCACAGCCAAGACAAGTGTCTGGGACCCACAGACACTTTTTATCTGGTTCAGCAGTTAGTCTGTCTGAAGTGCATTGGGCAATACAGGATGAATATATAGAGAACTGCTGAAAGCTGAGAGGGTGAGAAAAGAAGCTAAGGAGGAGATAATTCCATATTTGGAGTATTCTAATCTGGCTGCTTCTCTTCTGTTTCATTAGTCTTCTCTCTGTCCTCCAACTCAGCATCCCACTTGTAAGCAACAGTACCTGCAGGGGTTTGCAAGTTTAGAAATTCCTCGTGGGCTGTTGTGTTTCAACAGGAAAGTTGCACACTGAGTGGAAGGATGGGAGGAGAAATGGGGAAGGAGATATTGATCTGGCAGGAGATAAATTTAGTTCTAATGAGAATGCATGGGTTTTCTCTCAGGACCTCTCATCAGAGTTTGGACGAGGTTATACCAGTTGGGAAATTGCTGGTTCTACTACTGGTGGACACTGACCCTGGAAGCAAGAGAAACAAACACAATATGGACAAGGCAGACAGCTTTTCAGTGTTGGAGCTTATGACAGTCACAGTGCAACCCTGAGGTTTTAAAAGTCTATATTATGTGTTATGAAGTATAGTCTCATGGTTTCACAGAGCTGAGTAAGCAAATTCCCTGGATATCCTCGTGGCTTTACAACACTGTATCACTTTGCTGCTATCACTGCTGTTTATTTTAGTTGTCCTCCATATGTGTAATTCGGTTCGTCTTGAAATCAGTCACAGAAAGTTTTCTTGCAAAGTCCATCCAGACATGGTGTGCACTGACTGTACTTCATTGGTAGGGAAGCTCAGCAAGAGCTGAACAGCATCTTGAAGGCATCTCCCACATAGTTTGGTTTTGCTCCATCTGCTTTAGTTGACATAAAATTCCCCCAGGGTCCAATGGAATCCCAGAAACCCATCCAGTCCCTCCAGGCCAGCCATCTGACTTAGAGATTGAGCAATCAGGGGACACTATTTCCTGACACTTAGGGGAAGGATGTGTGGGAGGTTTGGCTTTCAGCACTTTAATTGCTGTGAATTTTCAAACCTGGGTCAGTCCTATGGAGAACTGACCCTCTTTCCCTTCCCTGCCCCTGCAGCCCCCAGGCAAGCACAGCATGTTCCTAAATTAAAAGAAAGCTGACCTCTCTGATTTTCATTGGATGAAAGAGTTTACATGTATTTTCCCATGCTTTTTGTTTTGTTGGTTATTGACAGTGGTGTCTTGTGTGGCTTTTCCGTTTACCAATTGTTCTCCCTAATATCACACTCGTTTAAACTGAGGCATGTGCAGAAAACTGCTAGTTTTCAATATATATATATTAACATGCAGTTGGTCTGATTAATTTCTCATATTTCTGCAATTCCACCTAACAGTGAAGTTACTTCTGTTTGTCACAACTCCGAGTCATTATCAGGCAGAGGATTTGTTATCTTCTAAGCTCTGTGTAGGTATTAAATTTCATGATGCTATGTAAATTAGTTAAATGGGATTTATTGGGTTGGATTCTCAGCCACTGAATATAGGTATGGAGGCTCCAGTGTAGTTATCACAAATATGTCCCAGCTGAGGATTTAGCCCAGCGTCTTCATACTGATAGTAAGTGACCTGAGTGAGACACAGAGAGTGCAGGTCTTCTCTCATCTGTACTAGTCAAAGTTTTCTGTACCTCTGTATTGTTCAAGAAACTTATTTCATGCTTCAATTGTAAATAAGTCGAAGTAACACCAGAATTTGGTCCAGAGAAACTGAGGCCCAAATTGTGCAAAGTAACCTGTAATTTTGGCTCTTTATTTTTAGTGTCTTTCAAGACACCAAGACACTCAAAAGTTGAGACAGCCAAAATTATAAGCTGTTTTTGAAATGCTGGCCGAGGGACTTGAGCAAATCTACACAGTGCATTTGATTCTTCTCACATACTTTTTACAGCAGTGTAGCTCTCTGAAGGTCAGTAGAGCTACTGATGTTTTACAGCAGTAGAAGTCACAGAGGAATGTGTCCCATGTTGCCAGAAGCTCCCATGACCTCTGGTATGTCAGTCCTGTACTAATGTTCTGTTTTTCTTGACATGTCCAGAATGTACCCAGCTTTGATTTACTGAGAACTACGTAGCCACATGCCCATGAACACATCACAACCTGAGCAGTGCTATTGGTAGTATAGCCTTAGTGCTGTGTGTTAAATGTGTACTTGATAATGCTTAAACAGGCTTTTCCCTCCCTGAGGCTTTGCATCTGCTTTGTTTGCTGCCCAAAGTTTGTGCTCCATATTAGATTTATATTTTCAGTTTCCACATGGTATTTGAACACTTGAGATTTTGGTCTCTCTGGTGATCTCTATGGTGTCAGCTAATGTCTTCTAATAGTAGTTTTCTAGACTTGGGACAACATGGAGTAACAAATCTGACCAGGAAAAGCTTGGGGGTTTTGGAGTTAGTAAAAAAGTTATTCTGAGAGTATGGCAGGCTTATAAAAGTTATAAGGGTTCTCTGGAGTTACAAATTAAAGACCTAAGGTAGAAAGAAGGTAGAAAGGGAGGAGATCAGAAGGCTTACTGGAATTCAAGGAGTGGGACCAGGAAATCAGAAGGATGTGTTTAGACTGCGTGAAAATGGAATTAGAGGTAACCTTGAGTAACTGAGAAAAACTTTGGCAGCAAGAGAGAAATGGGCTTCTTCCCTGAATAACAAGTGCTTGCTGACTTCCCAGTAATAATCACTGAAGTTGGTATTTCTGCTCATGAGTTTTTAAGTTCATATTTGCTTTTGCTGAAGAGTATTTTTCTCTTCACTTTGTCCCAAGATGACTTAAATCCAGGCAATCTATGTGCCAGCCCAGCTCTTCTTTGAATTGGGGACAAAGCTGATTTGTGAGACCCAACAACTCTATTCTGTCTCCTTGGTATATTTCTTTTTTAAAGGAGGCATAAACAAGGACTCATTTTTACTGATATAGCTTTTATTATTCAAGGCAGTGAACTGGCCTGATTTGGGGGGCTTTGCATTTTGTTTGCTGCTTGGAGGGACAATGTTTTTAACTGTTTAAAGAATTGAATTACTACACTCTGAAGTTTTAAGAGATGGAAACTTTCACAGTCCCCTGTTCATCTTTAAATAATGTGGTCAGGCCAATTTAACTTCTTAAGATCTGATCTGAAGATGTGTTCTTGGGACATTTTCATAAACTAGATATACAAACACACGCACACAACGGAGAAGGAACATTTCTGCCAAGGAGCACAATCCAGGTTGGATTTATTGTGAAGAAGTCATGCAGGAATACATTTCAGGAGTTTCATATCACATGTCAATATTCTCTTCTCCTAAGACAAAGCTGTGGGAAGAAATGAAAAATCTTGGAGGACAGGTCTGCTGGTAGCTATTAAACATGATAATCTGGCTGTACTCCCATCTCCAAGTCCTAAACAACTAAAAAGATTGAGGAGGGGTAGGATTAGACTATATATGGTATTTTTATATCCTTTCTCTAACCATCTGCAGCTGACCATTACTTGAAGATAGGGTAATGGTTTAGATGGACTTCTGACTCTTTTTAGTCACTTTTATATTCCTGTGGTCTTTGAGAAAGAAAACACTGTGAAGATCCTCTAATGTTTCAGCTATTCTGCAGGGTAGAAACAGTCATATATGTAAAATGTGGGCTGAAGAACCTGACCAGTTGCATCACAAACCTCTGGAAACTTATTCACATTTTGGAGTTAAGTATCAAGAATACATGTGAAGAAACTACACCTTTGTTTTTAGTGTTGTCTCTGTCTTTTGGATATTAAAAAAAAGGATCAGCATCTCTCCTTGCCCAGTGGTTGAAAAGTGGATTACAAGCAGTGACAATTTTTTTGTGGAAAAGATTTAATTTGCTAACCCCCTCCAGTTATTTTTTGGAAATGTTTTGTATTTTCTTTTGCATTTAAACATTTCTCTAAATCTAAACATTTTTAACAGGCTTACTCATCAATAGTACGATTATTGCTGATATTTTCATAACTAATAAATATTTTGGTTCTTCCATTTTCCAGGAAAGCTCTGTGCTTTAAAAATAAAAAAATTAGGCTATTTTAAAATGTTTCATGTTGGTCTTGAAAAATCGTTAATCTCTTTGCACGCTCTTGGTCCTGTACTGACTGCCATCTGTTTTCTTTCAAACCTTCAGAAGGCTGTGACAGAAATACGTGGGAATTCCATGTTGTTCTGCATTAGCCTGCCAATTCTGCTCCTTTCCTTGTCAGGTCAAAGTGAACAACCTTTTCAAGAAGGAATGAAACAACTGTGGAACTGTACAAGCATCTTTGCTTCTGCTGATCTGTGCACAGAAGTTTCCTGGACTCTTCTAGAGGTGTAATGTGATTTCCCTCTAACATGAAGCTATTTTTTCCCCCAAGTATGTTACAACAGTCCAGTCCCTCTAAAAACATGTAATCAATAAATCATCGGCCTACAATACAGCAAATTCTGTACTTTCCACTGTTTTAAGATCAAACTCTAAATGCTGTGGGTATTTTATGACCATTAGGCGGATTGTTTCTGATAGGGCTGGGTCAATGTCAATGGACTGTTCCTATTCACCCAGTAGGAATTAAATGATGAGAATATTTTATTGTCTGCAATCATATACTATATAAACATGTGAGGATAAGTCACATATGTGTGGTACATAGAGTTAGCAATTTATTCTTTGCGTTCAGAGCTTTCCTTTGGAAAATTCCAGGCACTTTACCAATACTAATGGATTTAGCATTTTGGAAAACCGAGGCACAGCTTGCTCAGATGCAAAGGTATCAGAGTCTGTACTATCATGTGAGTACTCACACTGCAGATAGGTTAGAGAGCCATTTTTTTTCAGGTAACTTTATGTCCTCTCAAGTATTAGTGTTGCAAAGCCATAGCAATTAAACTAAAATGTATGACATCTTTATTATTATGTTGCACTTAGCCTCCTGCCTGGTAGACAAGCCATATATTCACCAAAATTGTATTTCTCCCAGAATGCAAGTGTATCACCCTACTACAGAGTGGATACTTCTCCCCTTTCTTACTTCCTCCCCCATATCTGTGTTTTTGCTTCCCAGAGCCTATAGTTACAAGTCCCGATTCTTCTTGCTCCTACTCTCCACCCTTCATTTAGGTTTTGCCTGTACTGAGAATATGGAACTGAGGTACTGCTGATACTGATTGTAAGAGAACTACCCTACTAAGCTGAATGGGTTTATTTGTTAGATAAAACAGCACACGTGTGTGGAGAGGGTTTGCCAGGATATCATTCTTCCTTACAAATGTTATCAGGAATGGAGCCATCCACTAGTGCAGACAGTCTTGGTTTTCTCACTGACTCACTGACCATTAGGCTGGGATGCCTGGACTGTGAGTACCTTGCTTAAATCCCTTTGGCAGAATCCTGACCCCTTCCAGGCAGGCGACCCCCATCAGCATCTGCACAACAGATGAAAGAAAGCAAGATCTTGACCAAACATGAGGGAACTTCAGTCCTTTGCTACTTTTGCAGCCGTGTATACAGCGGGAACCAATTAAACTGTTTCTAACTGAGTGCACAGAGAGACGGTTGGTTTTGTTCTCGCCTGTGCTCTGATCTGTCAGCATCCTCCTGCACTGTTATGCAGGGATAGAGTAATAACCATGCGAGGGCCCTGCCAGTATGAACTGTCTTCCAACTGTGCCCTACTGAGATATGAACTTGCCCTCATTGCTTGTTTCATACTTTTACTGCCCTCTGGGTCAGGCATCCCAATGAGTGAATCTCTCTGACTCTGTTATAGAGGTCCTGAAATGTGTTGCCAATGACAGAAGTACAAAGCTTGACCTTAGCCTTTCATCATCAGCAGGATTCAGGCAGTCTGTGTGAATGTTATGAAGTCTTTGGCACTCACCATTACAAAGTTATAGGGAGAAAAACAGATGCGTTTTCTGACTAGGTGAAGTTTTCCTTGGGGGACCCATGAATTGTTTTCCAGCTGTGTCTGGGCTTATCTAGAATAGCTTCATGTACCTGCTGGGGGAGATGTGTTAAGCTATAAATGTCCTGCTATGCCCTTCATGACACATTTTATGTTTAATCCGAGGCAAAATTTAGCAAGCAACTCCTCACTGCCTCATCCCCTGCTTATTTTCAGTGGTAATGTTTAGTATGTTCACATCTATTGGAACATCTCCATGGGCCCGTACTCTTTCTCATTTACACATCTGTTAGCGTAGCTAAGCTACTGTGAAATGGGAGCCTTATCTAAGAAAATACTAGCTGTAAATACAAACTAGAGTTGACCTATCATAATATATTGACATTTTCATATGGTATCACTGTAGTTTTATTAAGAAACAGTATAAGAATGCCACTTCATTAGTTTGAGTGCGTGTTTTTCAATTACTGGCCTCAATTTCTGCAAGATATATCAACATACAATTCCGATTACATACATATCAATATTTTTTTCTCATTTTGACATATATAAAAAATATCTGTAGCTTTATTTATTTTTATCCACAGAGTGGACTAACTTATGATTTCTAGAATCAGAGGCCAGGGAGATGATATTATACTTCTGTAAAATGCAATATCTGATTTGTCACTGCCACCTGCTTTAAACTAAGAATGAAAATGGCTGGCTTACTTCAGACTGGAAAATTTATCTAATTGTTTCTCACTGGTCACTTGAAAACGCTCATGTTAATATGGGACAGTATTGGAATAAATGTGCTGTGGAGTCTGCTGGACTACATGTCTATTACACAGTTGTTTGTGATTGTAGGGAACAGGACATGATGACCTTGTAGTCTTATAACTGCCATGAATGCACATGACCCAGAACCCAACTGACCACCCTACAGGCTCTGGTGACATGTGGGAGTGCAGCAAATTAAAATGGAAGCACATGGCAAAAAAGTCCTCTCTGTGTTTTGCCTTCTCTTTCAGAGATGTTGCCTTAAGTCTTTGATCCAAACAGGCTGCTGAGGAAACATGTCTCTGAGCTATAATGAAACAACGCTAGGAAGGCTGTGTTCAATTCTGGGTACTTAATGCTAAGTTACACAGTGAAGGGGAGAGATAGGCAAGTGTCATTTTTTCTTTGAGCCCTCATTGGTCATGGTCTCTTGGGATTCTTTAGCTCCTTCAGGAATAAACAATTCACAAAGAAGCTAGAGGGAGCTGGGCAGTTTGGTGCCAGACTGGGGGGCAACGCCTCCAGGGAAATGGGAAAAACTCTCTGACTTCCATTAGGAATTATTCTATTTTTAATCTTGCGCTTGCTTCTGATGGCTGACCCCTGACATTAACTTGGGGTTTGTGCTTTCCAGTGTGTTATCTATCTATCTATCTATCTATCTATCTATCTATTTGCTTGCTTGTAAAGGAGTGACCCAGGCTGCATGGATGTATAAGCTTTATTTTCTAGGTCTCCTGTTCCATCTCTGCAACCCTAAATTCATGAGCTCTCTAGGTTCCTATATTTGTTGCCTTTGGAATTTTAAAGCTTCTCACCAGAATTTTGGAGGCTTGTTTCTAGGGCTGGATTCTGCTATTTAATGTGGATCGTATGCACTGCATCTCGTCACACTAACAGGGTGGGGAATAATGAGCCCTGTAACCTCAGTGAAGCTCACGGAGAAATTCACTCACAGGTGTTGTAGAAGCAGTTTTCCCAGTTCTGTGATACTTAGAAGCAGTCTAGAAAGTCTCCATGTAGAATAAGATGCCGTGCTGGGTTTGTTTGTCATCTCTGGGCTTCAGTTATATATGAGTGTCCCATGAAGCTTCAGTCACAGCAAATGTTGCACTGCTCCCAGGCAAATGCACTCAGGCTGGAGTTTGTTCATCGGTCATTGTGCATGGCTCTTGAAACACCAAGCTCACTTTTACATATTCACTGAGCAGAGACATAGTAATCACTGCGTTATATTAGCGTCTGTGTATCTGACACACCCAGTGATTTGTTTGCAGACTTTCCCACAGCCTCAGAGTTGCCACTTCTTAGTTTGGGTCACTTTTACAATGGCTGTGTCAGATGTCATTTTCCCTGCAGATATTTTTGGGTGTAGCTGATTGCAGCAGGGACAGAGGACAACACAAGTCTGCCTTTTGCAGCTCACCTGTGTTGTGTCATTAGAGAGCATTAAAGCAATCAGGCAGTTGGACTAGCTGATTATTGTGGGTGCCTTCCAACTGAACTGTTCTAATTCTGTTTGTCTTGCTTATGGGGAGGTGTTTTCTCAGTTTGGTTGGGTTCACAGTTTTTTTACTAAGTACCTTCTCTCCATATGTTTACATCCGTTCATTTCTTTTGTCCTCCTTTCTTTAACTGGGAGAGGAGTGTCATAGTCATAGTCCCAAGGACCTAATATGGCCTAATTATACCTGACCACATTGAACCACTGGGCTACACAGGCCTTTTATTCTCTCACTGTCATTTAGAATCAGTAGGAGAATTTCTTTAGACTTCTACTTTATTTGGTTTGTCTGATGTGTCAAAAGTCTGTGTGATTATATTTATTAGTATTTTCTGATTTTTTTTTTTGCCTTGCTTGACCTGTGTCAGCTATTGGAAGTTCTCTGCTGTAAAATATGTCAGAGATGACTAAACAGCCCCTTGTCCTGCTTGCTTTGCTAGTTGTGCTGAGCCAAGCAGTATCTATTGGAAGGGCTTTGTCAACTCAAGGAAACTAATGAGTTGTAGGTAAGAGCTTCGCTGCTGGTTTGGCCAATAATTAATTACAGGCTGCAGACTTCACAGGTCCCGAAAGTTAAGCAAACTCCATCTTGCTTAATACTTGGATAAGATACCAAAGGCTATACAAAGCAGTGCTGATCATTTAGAGATGTGTGTCAATTTTGATTCAGGTTTAAGACCAAAATCTGAGGAATTTGATATTATAAGATATCAGAGTTTCTTGTCTGTGTTCCACAGTGTTTTTGAACACTAAACTAGTAATCTTTGAAGAAAGAATACAAGAGTTTGAACTATTAGAAAACATAACTTATGAAATAAAGTAACAGTTTGGGTCAGTACTTTATCTTGTTCAGTAATATGCATATTCTTAGATACTTATAATTAAAGGGACACAGTCTAATATGGCTTTGATTTTTAGTTTCTCTGTGTCTTATGGATGCTTGTTTCTGACTCAACACCTCTTCCAAAAAAAATGTTAATATAGGTGGTCTCTTGGACTCCCCAGTTCTGTGTCTGGGAGTTGTGTTATACTGCTACAATCACAAGACCACATTTACAAAAATATTTCTTATCTGTTGGTGCTTCAGTTTTTGTGTTGAAAGTTTATATAATTTATGATGTGAACCAAAACACCTCTACTCAAACAGATTTTGGCTTTGGCCTGTAGGGCTTCTTTTTTTGTCCCCAGAATTGGTGAGCATCCACATCACCGGTTGACTTCAAAAAGAGTTGTGGGTACAAAGGCATTGTCACTTGACCAGAGTCACAGGGATGGTCAGGATCAGAGCTCCAAAGGGCGGTTTCTGCCTCCAAGTAAATAAACACACATGACAAACTGGCAGAAACTTCTCAGCTGTGGAGGCATCTTGTATAACTGCACCTTCAGAAATGAGTCTTGTCTTTCATAATAAGATTTAAACAGCTTCCTTTTTATAATGATAATATGTATTGCCACCTGTGCAGTGACAGTAACTACCAAGGGAGTAGGAATTATTGTACACTACTGAAGGCATCTTTTTACACTGCAGTGATTGTTTCTAAAATATCACAGCTTGGGAATTGCTTGGAATGCTGCTCTTATGTTGACTTGGCACTGATCTACCTGGTTGCAAAGTATGAGCCAGTGCTTCTTCATTTTCTTTCCCACTTACCATGATTGGCTCTGTACCAGACATGGGTGAAGAATGCAGCAAGCCCTGCTCTTTTTCGTTGTTTTCTTCTTTTTTTTTTTTTTTTTTTTTAATATATCCACTGCAATAAGTTTAAGGTTTCCTAGAAAACTCAACAGTTATAGAAAGCAGCATACTGGAGTGGCACCACAGCCTCATTCTTTCTTATAGTGTCAGCTGAATTGGCTAGGGAGTTCTGGCTGCACCTTTTCACAAAACCAGTAATTTCCCTGAGCTCTCATTAGCACACTCTGGTGATTGAGGTGCACCATGCTGAGCAAAACCTCCACATACTTCAGGAATAATGTAATGTAGTTTTTTGTCTGAGGTTTAAGCATGATTTACCTAATGGTGATTTAGAACTGAAATAGAAGCAAGGCTGGAGAAGTGCACTAAACATTTTTCTCATTTAGATGAGTTGAATAAACACTGGAGACTAAGATGAGCTTATGCGGTCTGAGTCAGGCATTATTATCTTCTTTTAGAGAGTACAGAGTCAGAAACATGAATTGGCTTGCCCATGACCGCACAGAAATGCACACCTAGTGTCAGCATTACAGTTTTGTTACTCAGAAGTGCACAGATGTGCAACATGTATCGCACTTCTTCCCATCCCTAAGTGCCATAAAGACTGCTTGCAAGGAGTCAGGAGCATACTTTTTATTACCTTGATGACTTTCATGAGTATGGTTTTTCTCTTTTATTGTGACTTTCTTTTTAATATAAAAATCATCGTCAGTAAAGTAATGCATTTCAACATGCACATTTTCATCATTACTGTAAAAATACAGTTCCTCAAGTCTGAAAATTTTTGTACATGTAGAACTCTCTATTGTTGGCCCTCCTGGGTAAACCAGTACACACTGGTGGAAAGTGAGAGAGGACATATGAAGATTTTCAGAAGTGACTGAAAGAAATTTGCCTGGCCATAGCAAATCACAACACTGAAAATGAGAGGACGATCAATTTAAATGAAACCAGTAAGTTCTAAAGGTTTAGAAAACTTCAGGTTGATGCTGAGGCTGAGACTAGCTTCCTGTCTCTTGACAATTTATAAATGCCTTTGTCTCTCTCTAGATGTTGGGCATAACTGTTTGTGTCAACTTCCCTATGTCCCTGTGTAGAATCTAAAGGCCCTTTCCTTTAAAGCCTTTGGAATTTACATAACCCTGCAATTGTAGCAATGCAAAATGTGGCTCCGGTTACAATAACAAGGGTTTAGGGAGCGCAGGGAGAGATTGTAGCGGTAAAGGCATAAAAGCAAAACATAACAAAACTCTACATGTTGTTTTAATTTTCAGCAGCCACGTGAGAACTGTCCTGCAGTTCCTGTCTATAAATAAATCTCTGCCGTCATAGGAAGACAAAACCCAAAACAGTTCACATTCCTCCCAAATTTTCTTAAGGTTATAAAAAGTAAAGGAATAGTAAATATTTCAAAGGCAGAGTGTGTCTTTGCTAAGGAATGTCAAATTATTATTCAAGGGGGCTGATATTTGCATCAAGTGAAGAAATTTGGCATTAAATCTCTCTTTTCCTGCTCCATCTCCGCCAGCTCTTTTGAGAAAACCACTTCGGAGTGCATATAGATAACGTGCCAGGCAATGCTGCTTAGAACTCCACACACTCACTGCTTTAGTGTCAGCTGGGCAGGAATTTTCTTTGAAATGAATGAGGATTGCACAGAAGCATGCCTGTTGCTTTTTGTCAGATGTTACATCCTGGTTGTCTTACACCGTATGTGAGGAAGGTGGAAACAAGGATCACTTCATTGCACAGTGAGATGCTGTGGCACTGATAAATGCAGATGTGAATGCAGAATCAGACAATGCTCCATACCAAAAGTAATACTATAGAAATAAGCAGGCCTGCTTGATAAGTAAGATTACAGTTGTTACATGTAGCTGAACAAAGATTTGGTCACCTGTTAAAATCCAGTTTCTTCATCAGAATGAAAAAATGTTGCAATTGCAAGTGTCATAGAGTAAGCTACCTTAGATTTAGACTCAGGCATGAGAAGATGTAATGCCATGTGAATTGCATGGCTAAGGATTGCTCTTTAGGGAGCTGAAAGCCCCAAGGTAACCAGGACCATGTAAGGGTTTCTGTACATTGATGAGTTGAAAAGGTTTTGTAGAAATTCTTTCTAGGAAGGTAGAGGTCCAAGTCTACCATGTGTCAGTGTGGTGAAGTCCCAGGCAGCAAGATTGGAGACTGGAAAAGAAATATCAACACCAGCAAACTGGGAAGGAAATGTGGTATGCAGGGAAACTGCTTTAAGTTGACCCTGAGCTGTGGTATTGCTTTAAATGGGCATGAGGGCTCCCAGAACAGAATATCTTTGCATTTCTGAGTGTTCCTTGGAAATCATAGAAAGGAAAAACTGCAGCAGAGGAGGAGCCTGATGTTGCTGTGAAATAGTTCTCCAATGATAGCATCTGCTTGACACTACCTCATTGTGGTGATGGACCGTAAGCTAATTGAGAGCTTGTGGATAATAAACCAGATCAATGCTTTGGTGGATGTCTGTTATATATCAGAAGTGTGAGTAGAGGACACCTTCTTTAGGCAACTCAAGGAGGCTCATGACCTCCTCAGTGTCTGCTGGAAGAGCAATAGAGCAGAGCACAAGAAACCCGGGAGGTTTCTGGAATGATGACAGCTTCCTAACACAGATAATGGTTGAGCTGAAGACAGGAGTTGCTCTGGCATTTACAAACAAGGAAGAATGGTTTGGGGGTGTGAAAATCAAGGGTAGCTTTGGCTGCAGTGACCATGGGATGGTAGAGTTCAGGATCCTGAGAGGAGGGAGCAATACAAAAACCAGGATCACAGCCATGGACTTCAGGAGAGTAGACTGTGGCCTGATCAGAGACCTCCTTGATGACCTGGATGATGGGACCAAGTGTACCCTCAGCAACTTTGAAGACAACATAAAGCTGGAAAGAAAGATTAATAGATAGATGGTCATACTGCTGTCTGGAGACACCTCAATAGGAATTTCATAAAATTCAACAAAGTAAAAATGTCAGGTCCTTTTCCTGAGGAGGAAAAACCTCATGCATCAGTAAAGGCTGGGACCAACCCACTGGAAAAATGTTTTGTGCTAAAGGACCTGGAGTTCTGGTAGGCAACAATTTGAGTCTCAAATGTACCCTTGTGGCAAAGAAGGCCAATGGCCTCTAGACTGTATTAAGAAGAACATTGCCAACAAGTTAAAACAGGTGATCCTTCCTCAGCTTTTGTGGACATATCTGGAGTGTTGTGCCCAGTTCCACTGGGGTTCCACAGTGCAAAAGAGTGATGGACACATAGGAAGGAGTGCAGCAAAGGGCCAAAAAAAATGATTAAAGGACTGGTATATCTGGCATATGAGGAGAGACTGAGAGACCTGGGATTGCTTATCAATTTGTATGAATACTTAATGGTGGAGGGAGTAAAGAAGAGGGAGCCAGATGCTTTCCTATGGTGCCCAGTGGCAGGATGAGAGGTCATGGGCACAAGCTGAAACATAGGAAATTCCATTTAAACATAAGAAAAAACTTTCAATGTGTGAGTGATCAAAAAACTGGAACAAGTTGCTCAGGGAGATTGTGGAGGCTTCACATGTAGAGATACTCAAAACCTGACTGGATGGGGCTCCAGGCAACCTCCTCTTGTTGAGCCCCCATTTGAGCACTGGGTTTGGAGCAGATGATTGCCAGACGTCTTTTCCAACTTCAACTGTTCTGTGCTTTGTCATACCTTAATCTATTTTTTTCTCATGGCTGAGTCAAAGCAGCTAAGAACTGTGATCATAGCTAGCACATACTATTTTGGGCCAAGTGCTATTGGGATTTACTGTCCAACATCCTCTTAAAATAGGTCATGCCAGAACAAAAATCAGGAATTGTGGTGAAAGGTTTTTAGGGGGAAAGGGGAGTGGCAGAATTGCTTCCTGTGCTATATACAATTTGAGGTTGGATAGAGGACTTCACTCTCTTATGTTTCTAATGTAGTATCTTTCACTAGTATCAAATTCTTACAGAGGAAAAAAAATAAAAATAGAGAGTCTGAATTTGGCCAATGTTGATAGACCTGTGTTAAACCTGATATTGCAACTTCGGTGGAAAATGGGGTTAATGAAGGGAAAACGAAGCCCTGTTTTTCTGTTATCCCCAAAAGACTACAGTGTCTATGAATAACCTTAAGGCACACATGGAGGAATTGACAATTCTAATGATGTTTCTCTTAAAACAGCTTAGTTAAATACCATGGGAAGCAAACAAGGAAAAGGTCGCTTTAATGGTATTTCCTAAAATGACAGTACAGCAGCATTTGTGGAATGTCCTGGAGCACAATCATTTGGCTTTAATAAAAAATAATTAAAAAAACCCAACAACAAGAAAATTAGCTGAATGATAAAAGCAAATAATTCATAACAGATTTCCTCCTAAATCCTGGAAGTCATCTGTCTAGAGCAGCTGATAGAAAGAATACAAAGCCAATAGTTCTGTATCAGCTGAAAACCATCTTTTATATGTTAATCACACTCTGTGCAGAAAAAATTGTTTCTTTTTCTTTATCTTCATCAGTGATCACTTATGATCCCTATAGTCAAGCTAGTGTGTAGAGTAACAAATCAACAATTTGTCTGCAATGCAGATGCAATCAATTTGAAGATATAGTGGTACATGTGAGATATTTATACTGGGTTTGATTGTAGAGTGTATTAAGAGCGCTGCTGAGTACTTCAGTAAAGAATCACAGAATCACAAATTATGCTGAGTTGGAAGGGACCCACAAGGATCATCGAGTCCAGCTCTTGGCCCTGCACAGGACCATCCCCAAGAGTCACACCATGTGCCTGAGAGTATCATCCAGATGCTTCTTGAAATCTGTCAGGCTTGGTGCTGTGACCACTGCCCTGGGGAGCCTGTTGCAGTGCCCAATAACTCTTTGGGTGAGGAACCTTTTTCTAATATTTGACCTAAACCTCCCCTGACACAACTTCAGCCCATTCCCATGGGTCCTGTCACTGGTCACCACAGAGAAGAGATCAGAAGCCTTTAAATGCTTTCCTGCTGCTATATTCCCAAATAGTATCTACTACCTGCATCTTCTCTAGCTTAGTGTCAAGCATGTGCTTCAAATTATCCTGGTTTAAGACAAAGTTTCATCCAAACACTGGAAGACCAGTCCTTTACTGAAGTTAAAAGAGACCATACTGGAACCCTTGTAGATATTTCTTCTGCAATTTCTTTTGAAAGTCAAAAAACATTGAAGATGCCTTTTATTTTGATAGAAAGCTAAAAGGACTTATTTATTACAGTTGTTTCTCCAAAAGACCATCTCTTCTGTCAAATCAGCTGTACTAACTCATCTGAGGGAGGCTCTTCCTACACGGTGGGAATCTGAACTGAACAGAGACCTACAGAGAGTCAAAGAAGGGCAAGTCAGAAACTACACAGATCATCCAATTTAGTTCTGATTTGCATGTAGGGAATAGGAGAAGAACAGGATTTTAGCTATCATTTCTTTTTTCTTAAGCATGTATGATGTCACCTACATTCAACAGGCAAGAGGAATCTTCTGCCTATTGCAAAGTGGTGAGGTGGTTTTTCAACTTTAGAGTAAGGTTACAGCAAACAGAACCTCACTATCCCCCAGTTATGGACAATCAAGGTGTGTTTAGAAGCAACAGATATCCTAATGGCATAAAAATTGTAATCTTATACCCCATCTGTCTCTTTATCCCATCACCATTTCAACAGAATAGAACTTATATCTAGATCATGCTACAAGTGTTAGTCACACTGTTACTCAGTCTAAGTATATTAACTTGCTTTTGGTTGTAATTATAGTCTAAACTGGAGGCATTTCTTGTAAGTTAGTAAATAGGCTTATTGGAAATGGTAATTTAGTACTGTTCTTGATTTTATGCTCTATTTTTCATCTATCTTTCCTTATTCTATTCTTCGTTCTTCCAGTGTGACCGACAATTAGAAGAAAACTTAATGTCAGCATCTTTCTCCTTGGTGCAATTTAGAATCCCTCAGTGTTTTAGTCTATTAAGAACTTGTGCATTTGATTTGTGCATGAAGGCTAATTACATCCAGTGTCTCATGATTTTCAGTGTCCTTTCTGTTTCTCTTGTAGTGCTTGCAACAATCATTTACAGAGACAAAATAATGTGAAACCTTTTCTTTCCATGATATTTTCACTTTACAGGATCTGAAATACAGTGAAGTCCTATTAACCAGTTCCCTACTGACTCCAACTCTGCAGCAGTATTTGCATGAGTGCAATGAGTGTAAAGTGTGGCTGAATTAAAGATAGTCATACTTCTGATGCACTGAGCAGTAAGTTTCCTGTAGTTGTCTTCACAGGCATGATACTCTCCCTCTGTCAATATCCTAAGTGCTTTCCACTGCTGTTACAACCTCACAGACAACCAATACAGAAAATACAAGTGCTCAACTTTAGGTTCTGTTATGTGAAATGAAATATGATGTTTTGCTCACAGCTCCAGTTCTCTAGCTATGTATGAATATGTATTCAAGAGGAACAGATTTACTCCCCATAATTTTAAAACATTACCATTTTACATCTTTGAAGTCTTCTGGAAAACTGACTAATTCATTCTTGATTAGCTACATCCCTCTAGGTGACAAGTTTCTGCATGTGCAGCGGTTTAGAAGCAAACAATGGTTTTAGGAGCCCAGTCTCTGTGCATGAACATCTTGCATAGAATCAGGGCCACTACCTAGTTAAATATGTGCTGCTCTCTTGGCACACACCAAGCCTCCCTCTGGCTCAGACTACCACGACAGAATTAAGCCTTGCAGAATCTGGGTGTGCCCCTCTTCAGTCAACTGCTTCACAGAGAAAGCAATGTATTTTGTGTCTCCAGAGCAACCCAGTCTTTCTGGTAATCCTACATATACTACTTAGCACCTCACTGGAGCATGGGTGCTCTGCATTCCCAGTAAACTGAACACTCTTGCCAAGTACAACAAAGATGGCTTACATCTTTTTTCTCTCCTGTCCTCACCCTTGCAGTCAAGCAGATTTCCAAGAAAGCAATTCAGCATCCTTTGCATAGAAATAAGAAGCCACCTTTCCATAGGAACATTGTCCCATTTCCAGGACTCCTAAGCTTACAGGAATGCCTGTAAAGAAGGTCAAGTGTTCTCCAGGAAAGTCTGTGTCACAAAATAGGACAGATTCAATGTGATGGAAGTTCTGTCTAAGAAAAATCAGGGCAGCTTAACAGTGGTGTAATGAAGAGAAGGGAAAAAACCTTGAAACAACACAGAAAAAAAACCCAAACCAAACAAAAACACCAAAGTCCCCAAAGCCAGAATAAAGAGCCTGGCCATCAAATACTGAAACTAAATGTCATTTGCAATTAACTGCTATAATAAGATCAACTGCCTTCCTGGTTGATTTCAGCTTCTTACTAAGGGATCAGTGCTGATGATTAGTTTGCATGTAAACTTCAGAGAACATGAATAATCAGAGTTTAGCAAGCCACACCAACAGTAACTAATCCTTCTGGCTCTTCTGCAAAGAATACACAGTAAGCAAATGTTGTCCCCTGCCCAGCATCAGAGATGGAGCCAAGACTTGTTCCTCCAGGTACCTTTTTCCACTGAGATGCTACAAAGCACTTAGAAGCACATGGAACTGGCAATATTGAAGTCATTTTCGAAGGAAGTGAGTTTCCTAGCTAGAATAGGAGCAGTGTGATAGCTCTGTCCCCAGTTCTGTAAAGAGGAGGATATTTAGCTGGAGCTCCATGCCTGCTAAGCAGCTGTTTCAGGATCCATTAGTAACCAATTATCATTTACAAAATCCCAAGGCTGCTTTAACTTGGCATCAGTTTTAACATACCTCCATCAGCTTATAAACCACAGAGTTAGAAGGGCAGTTAAAAAACTGACATTAGTTCTTCACTTCAGTTTTGTGCTAACCAGATGTCAAACAGAGTAAAGAACCTGGCCTAGACCCTGTGTCAGAATAAGAAGTGGAAGTAGCCTTTCTCTTTCCCTTTGCCTTTCCCCGTATTGACATTGTTTTGATTTTTCTGGAAGTCACTGAGATCTCTGTGTTCGTGCCTTCAGATATCTGGGTTTGAGTTGGGCTGTTATCTCAAAACAGAGATACACTTTGAAGCTGTTTGAGAAATACTAAGCAAAACTAAAAGGAAAAATTAAACAATTCCTGTAAAAATTTCACTTTTTTTTTTCTCTTTTACCCTTCAGTTGGAGTAAAGCAGACTTTCACTTTCTAAAAGCTTTTAAGTGTCTCCTTTTTGAAGGGCAAATATCCTTCCTCTTTCCACAGCTGTTATCGAAGAGGCAGCAAATACTGTTTTTTTTCTTTCAGGCTAGCATACTCCCTTGTCAGCAGACAACTTGTGCAGACCACTCACTAAATCTTAAGCAATACAGAGGTGAGTATTATAACGGGCTTGAGAAGCCAGGGAAAGAGAAGGAGCTGTAAACAGGGAAAACATAGGGAAATGGGTGAAAATTGAAATGTGCTGCCTCCAGGAAGGTCCAAACCAGCATCTTACATCTTATTATGATGGATACAGATTTTAATGTAGTTGTAGTTGATGTAAATTCTGTGGTGTGGGCCATTTTATAAAATGGAAACCAAATATTTTTATCTAACAACAATTGGTAGAATTAGTTCAATAGCTAGTACATTGACTTAAGGCATTGTCAGGAAATTATCTTCATGCTGTATGCCATAACTTTCATTAAGTGCACAATTCTTGCAGATCTGATAAGGTTTAGTTTCTAGGAACCAATTTATTTACCTTAAACATTTCTTTTAAATTGAGAAAATAAATTCACCAAAAATATATGTTTGTGCTGGGTTTGTAGAGGCAGCTAACTAAAACATATTTTTCCACAGTGTCGGGAATGCTGCAGAAAAAGAAAGACACCAGCAATATATTAGATTCAAGCTAACCTTAACAGCAATAAGTTCTGTCACAGTTTCACTCAAATATCTGTATGAATACTCATGTGTAAGTGCATACATGCATGCACAGGTATGTGCACGCATTATGATTCATCAAGTGCAAAACAATCTGGTGGCATTAACAGTCTTAGTGTTTAATTAATAATGAATGTTATTTCAGATGAGCATTGTCCAGATCCCTACTTTTTTAAAGTTCCAAGCAAGCTCTCAAAACCATGCATCAACACATTGGTTGATGTTGATCCTAACCAACACAGATGTTGGTTAGGATTGAAAAACTTTAATCAGAAACTTTAACCCTGAATCAGAGCATAGTTCCATTCTTATTCATCTGGCAGTCAGTGGGAGTGGAATCCAGCCCTTAGATCTGATGGTGTGGTTTGAGCCAAAAGATAATAATAATTTTAGAAAAATTATATTAACTAAATGAATGTACATGTATTTCTGTTGTATTAGCTATATATGCTTAATTTCAGCCCCTCAGAAACAGGAGACAATTTTCTGTGGTTTGTTGATAAATAAGGATAGTGATGGTTCCAACACAGAGTTACATCCAATATCAGTGTATAGTAGCAATGCTGCTCTACATGTCACACTGAAGAGTTGCTGAAAACATTGTGTGGCATTTCAGAGACCAGGGAATATGTAGAAAAAAACTCTGTGAAGAGGGTATGAAAGTCTTGCTGGTTCTGTACCCTGTGGTGACTGAGCTGCACTTGGGTGGTGGTGTCAGGCAAGGCATGCAGCCAAGTGCACAGAGCCATGGTGTTTAATCTCATTGTCAGATGGAGCAGGCAGCCTGGCACTGTGTCTTCTCTCACAATGGGCTCTTTTGTTGTTAGATTAATATATCCATGTCCTTTTGTTTTGACGAGGGATCTAACAAAGAGTTTATATCTCCAGAGGTGGAGCAACATCTCGGAGAAGCTTTTGCTTCTGCCTTCTGAAGGGAATCTGCTTTTGAGCAGCAAATAATCTGTTTGGTTTTGTATGTCCCTTTCCCCTTGTGTTTTCACTCCTTACTATCCTGGGCCCTTATATACAAGTTTTTGGCTTTGACCTTGGTCTTCGCTACCTAAAAATGCTTGTCAAAATGGGCAGGTGATTTCTTTAATCATTTTATTCCTAAATTCAGAAGGAGCTGCCTTTGTAGGTATGTTTGTGCTGTCTTGGAAAGTAGACCTTATGTGATACACTGTTCAGAAAGACAAATGCAGCTTTTTCTTTCTTGGTAACTTTGGCATGACTTCTGGCTTTTCTCTCCTCTGTAAGCTAAGACACCAAAATAGCTCCTATTAAATGTCCCTTCTTCTCCAAGGGGATTACTCTGCAGAATCAAACATTTTTGCGAACTGCAACACTTCAGTTTTCACTAAGGTATCTCCAGTTCAGTATTGCATAATGAAATGCTGGCTTCTTTGTCAGCTTTCATCCCAAACCATTACTAATGTAAGTAGAAATATGTAACACCAGAGTTTAATGTATCTTTTTTATTGGGGAAACAAAGTCACAGAAAGAACCAGTGATTTAGCTAGTTTCATTTACTGATGACTAAATATCGAAGCATGCAGCAGAATCTGAATTCTATGTTCTTTATTTAATATACTACACATTTCTCCTACAGCCAGTAATAGAAACCAGGACTTGTGCTGTAACCATGAGACAATGCTCTGTCAATGGAACATCCAGATGCTGCAGTGAGAGTGGGCCAGCTTTCACATGGGATTATGAGGAGAGTAAGGAGCAACATACATAAGGAACAGCAGATATTCATTTTTTCATCTTAACATTTATGGTGATTAGATCATTCTTCTAGTGGCACAAACCTGTTTCCTGCTAGGCACTTTCTGGTGGTTTGCATGTTCTTGTTTTGTGTGTGCAGAGCAATGGAGCATCACTTTAGCTCCCCCCAGCCCCAGTTTCTCTCCATCATTGGTGTCTTTGCCATTCAATTCCCCACCCACTGCAGCACCTTACACTGTTGTCTCATAGACGGACTCTTCCTGTTTTGAACATATCCCAATAACCTTAGCTAAGGTATCGAATGGATGACCAGCTTTGTCTTCAAGATGGGTGTTTTGTTAACTTTTAACGAATGGACAAGGGCTATTTACCTTGGTTACATTGTATCATAATAAATGGTTCACTGTGCTAAGGTGGCAAGGGAGATAGCATTGGACATGTGAGCCTGCCTAACCCTTGTCCCTTGGCCTGCTGCTGCAAGTTAGTTTCTAGGGCTGCATACAGTTCTCTGGCTCCAGAACCTTGGCTGGAGGAAGGGGAGAGATGGAAGAGAAGGAATCAGTTTATCCTTCCCAGGTCTCCTTTAAGTTCTTCTTTCCTCTTCCAATGAGCAGCTGAGAGTATAGAGGGGAGAAGGGGAGGATCAAGATAGTTAGGTGGAGCTCAAAAGTTAGAAATCAGCTACAGAAGTACCTGGCAGAAGGGGTACAGGGAATAAATGGGAAAGGACTTGGAGGATGAGATGAAAAAAGTGGTGGGAAGAGATGTGAGTGGGAAATGAGGATTAATAGGACAACAGATATGTGTGAATGGAGGGGAGGATGTGATTTTCTACCGTAAATCACATGTAGTTTGCATGTATAAATCACATAAAACTTTCCCAGGCTTTATGCTGAAAAAGGCAGGAACATAATACAGTTCATGCTAGAGAAACGCTGATGGCTCCCTGTGGTTTAATACAAGGCTAATAGTGCTGAACATTATAATTTAGTAGTGTGGCCAAATGGCTGCTTTGCTTATGGGGCAGAAGGTATACATGCTAGTAGTTAGCGGATACCTACTGAGCCTGTTTGTGATGGGCAATTATCATTAAAAGGGCTGGATTGCTTTGTACCCATGTCCTCCATAAGACCGAAGAAATAGAAGGACACCATGGCTTGCTAGCAGTTTGTAGCCATTCTGTGCTTATTGTGCATTGGTGTAAACTAAGGCAGAGAGGACAGGACAGTGGTGACTTGGCCTCATCTTCTTTGGTTTGGCCTGCCAATTTGAAGACAGTATTTTTCCCCTGTAACTTGCTTTCTCTAGATGTGTCACTAAAGATACATATATTCTTGTGTATATATGACTTTGCCTTGTGATATGTGTTGATTGATGTTGTCATCATGAGAGTTCAGTTATCGTAATGAAAACAAATGACTTACACATACAGAGAGCAAACCATATATTTCCATGAGTTAAAAAAAAGAGAGAGAGATTTTGCAGATGGTATTACTATCTCTGAATTTCAGTGTTTCTATTTAACAGAGAATGTGGTTTCTTCCACTGCAGACAGCAACACACACGAGGCAGACAACTCCCCCATGTTAATCTAGCTATTAATATCAGATATAGTTGAAAGGGAAGTCAGAAAACAGAACACATGCTAGAAACAGTGGTTTACACGGGATTAAAGCTATCTAGAGAAAGGATGCAGAGGAAAAACTAGGAAATGAGGGCTTTTTATTTAGTTAAATCATATCCTCTCCATTACAGGTAATAAAACCTCTTAAGGTCAAACGGAGCCGAATGTCCAGGGATATCCCTGATCCCAGTGCCGCTGCATACCACGGGCTGAGGACAGTGTGCCACAGCGTAAGGCACGGAGCGGGAGGTTGGAGTGGGTGCACTGCACCCCACAAGGGTCCTAGAGCCCACGGCCTGGGGAATGGGGCAGCCCCCGCCGCCTCCTGCCCCACCGGCGTTGCGGAGGGTGTGAAGTAAGCAAAAATTAAAAATCGCGGCACGTGAAAGCCTTGAAAGGAAAGCTGCGTAGAAGAGTGTTGTCCTTGCTCCCGAGGCACGTAGGAAGCCGCCTCGCACGGCGATGGCTATCGGGGGGTGGCGGCGGTGAGCCCCCCCGTCCCCTCGCCGCGCCGGCCCCAACAGCGCCGGTCGCTCCCGGCTCCGTGCGCTCCTGCCAGGCCGGGGCTGGTCCCTTTAAGAAAGCACAGCACAGTAGCAGGGGCCGGCCCTGCCTCCCGCAGCCTGCAGCGCTGGAGCGGGGCTGGGGAATGGGAAGCAGTTCCTGGTCTGGGTCCGAGGGAGCGCACGTAGCAGCAGCAGCAGCCGCTGCCGCCGCAGCAGGAGCAGCAGCACGCACCCCAGCTCCACTAGCCCAGCAGCATCCAGCGTGGGGATCAGCGCTCTGCCTGGCTCTCTGACACGGGATGGACGTTCCTGAGCACTGAGCTCAGCCGCTGTAAAAAGCAAGTAGGAAAATATACAGCCGGATAAAATTGGTAAGTCAAACTAAAGTCACATCCTCCTCCTTGGGCTGCAGTTTTTCATTTTTTTAATTTGTAATGTTCTTTGCAAGCCATTTTTTTTTTGGTCTTCTAAGTAGTGCAGCTGGGAAAACATGGAGGCAAAATAAAAGTGTAGAAAAACTTTGAGGATTTGTAAGTGTTTGTGCTCCTGTTTTTTAAAATCCTCTTTCCACATTGACGCTTTGCTGCAGGAGTGAGGAAGGAGAAACCAGCAAGTGCTTTTGCATGTGGGGGGACAGAAAGCTAGTATGAGTTGTAATTGGCTTTTCTTGCGGAGATGATTAAAGAGGGAGATTTGAAACATACGCACACAAAAAACCAAAACCAAACCAAAACAAAACCCCCCAAACTTTCAAGAATCTTGAAGTGACTTGTCCCTTACTTTTCCAGAGTAAAAACAAGTCTCATGTTAAAGAGTTTTAAAACACACTGATATTTGTGCAACAGAAATAAGAAACTTTTAAAAAATGTGTTATCACTGTGAATCCCCGTGCCAAAGTATCGCCGGGCAAATGTTGTATATATTTGTTTAAATTTAACTAAATCCATCGGCAGCCCTGGGAGGGCAGAGGCACGAGATGCCATTTCCCCTTGCAGTGGACAGAGGGCGCTGTTGCTGCACCTGGCATCAGCCTCCCTGAAGTGGGGAGCTGGTAAAAATTCGAGAGAAAAATCGAGTAGAATCAAGATGTTTTAAGCAATTAAACCAGAAATTGTTCACACGTGCAGAAAGCTACAGTGCACAGTATCCAGTTATAGTAGCCAATGTTTTGAGTTTTTGTTCGCTTAAGTTTTGAGACAGTTCAGTTTTTTTGTTTGATTGTTTTAAAAGAGATTATCTGAATTATAAAGAGAAATGTATTAGAGCCTGGTTATGACCCTCTTATCTTTTCTGGAGTATTTTCTGAGGTCAGCCTAGATTAAAAAGGGAAGGGAAAGTGTGGAATATCTTGATGGCAATGTTACTTCAGTAGTGATGTGGGAGATGAGGAAGAACTGTCACTCAGTGTTGATCAAGTTGCAGGCTGGAGTTAGACATCTGACATGACAACATATCCTTTGTATCCAGTACAGATGTGTGGCAGAGGCTAGAGACCTATAAGCTGAATAAGACTGGTAAACCCTAATGACTGAACTGCATATTTTCAAGTAGTTTGAGGTAAAGGGGAGGGTCATGTCCAGGCAGCTTTGCTCATAGAAATCCCAGTACCACTACAGGTACAAGAGACTGATAGTTGTGCCTTATTTTACCCACATATAACAAAGAATTAGAATATACAGCAATAAAATGTCCTTATCTTTGAGTGTGTCTACTTGCTTATGCATAAACTGGCATGTATAATAATATTCGGCTGCTTTTGTGGAATAGGAATTTGGGTTTTCTTAATTCAAAGGCTTTTAAAGGAATGAAGGTATTATTTTAACTAGTGCAGTTCTCTTGTGAGTAGAGAAGGATCAGAGTTGCCAGTTTTCCCTCTGATGCAACCTCTGTTAGAACTTGATGTTTCCGTTGTGACCTGGTGCTTTGGTTGTGCCTTGAACAAGATGTTTCTGTCTGACTGTATTCCTGTTACTTAAGAATCACTTGCAGTGGAGTGGAAAGATTTGCAGATTTTGAGTCCTTAATGTGAGGCATGCTGGGCAAAGCAGATTAAAGGAACTGAATGACCATATGGAACGCAATCATTCTGACTTTCAATTATTATGCCTCATTGAAAAGTTTAGAGTTCTACTACCTCTGCTGAATCAGTGGAATATGTGAACAGAAGTCAACTTCTAATTCCTGCAAGAGACAGTTAAACAGTTATTATGGGGCAGTGCGTCCTTGTGATCTTAGTAGTTTTTCAGGAAAAAAATAGCCACTTCTCTATACTCCTTAAGGTTCATAAGACATCTAGGTATGAATGGCCCTTTGAAATGATTTACTAGATCAGAGGAAGGATTTCCCTCTTCAGTTCCTCTCTGAACTAGCAAGCATTAGTCAAGTGTCTAACTGCTGTCTCAGTAACTTACTGAGGAATCTCTTTGAATTCCCTTCCAGCAGACTGCTTGATGGGACTACTCAGCTGTCCACTGTGTGAGGTGCAGGACTTGCTGAACCCCTGTGCAGTGGAGCAAGTTCATTGAGAGTGATAGAGCTATCAGACATTCTGAGACACATCTGAGCCTAGCAGATGCTTGCCTTGGTAGGAAGCTAATTTATGCATTCAAAGTGTGTCTCCTCCACCGTCACTGATGTTCAGCTAAGGTCTTAGCAGTTGCATCTCCTCACAATTTGTCTGAATTACATGTTTAATATGGTAGTTGAAGTTGTTTCAGTTTAATTCTCTTATTTGCTTATATTTCAAATGAAAATCTTTGCTTGACAAATAGAGGAGACTGTTTGATATACCTGATTTGATTTTTACTGTGTTGTATGGAAATTCACTTCAGTATGTTTTATTTTGCTCCCAAGTGTTTTGCTTTGAGTTACTTTGTACCTGAGAGTCAACAATGTAAGTCTGTCTGTGGCTGATGCTGAGGTCATACAGTTAACTCCTGCAGAGTTCCCAAAATTGTAGCTTAATATGACATGTGTGTGTGATATTTAAAATGTAAAGGAATCCTCCCCCTATATTTATGCCAAATTAAAGAAACTGAGCTTCCTTGAATAACTTTTTTCATTACAGACCACTAATCTTTTTTCCTGCCAGTAGATACTTAAAATGTTGGCAGTGCTATAAATTCTGTGCCTTGCAGCACTTGTCTACTACTTGCTTACACTGACAGTAACTCTGCTAAGTGAATCTATCTAGAACGAGACTCATGGTTACTTAACAAATTGCTGTCAGTTTGGTTTCTAATATAATTTGTTTTGGTCACTGTTTGGAGAGCTTCAGGTTCTTGTTGCTAATTCATCTTTGAGCATCTTATAGTCTACTTGATGAAGCCAACTGCAAAATCCTTCCTCTTAGAATGTTTCTGGCTTCATTTAGTGCCGGTTACCACAAGTTATGAAGGCTTGTGATGCTGACATAACTGAGGTGAATCTGGCCTTATTCTGTGTTGTAGGTAAAGCTTCTTTTTGCCTTATATAACAGAACCAGGATTCCAACTTAAAACCTCAGTTTCATATCAAAGGCTCACTGTGCTGATAGCATAGTAACCTGCCTTGTGCTTTGATAACAGATTTCAGAGTTTTTTGCACTGAACAGTGACAGATGTGATTTTATGCCTGATTTATTTGCCTGGTTCTACTTTTGCAATCATTTGGAATTCCACATTTTCCATTACACATGGGACAATTTTATCTCTACAAGTGGAGACCTCTCAAGATGTTGTCCTGTGCAAGATCAAAAAATGGGAACTTGCAGAGAAGGTGAAGGAAAGTAAATAAGATTTACTCTAATTTAGCTCTGAAGGTGGATATGGAAAGCAGTTAATGCAGGAATGTGTTCCCCAAAGAATCATTTCAGTGGAGTAGATACATCTATGCAGCTAGTGCTGACTCTTCCAGGGGGTCTACCTCAGATCTGTCAATGCTCGTGTGGATAAGCATCCTCCAAAGAATTAATTTAGTTTCATCTTCACATATGTACATCAGTTATCTTGTGTCTGAGACAATTGATGACTAAGCAGTTTCTTTTCTTGTATGTCGTTCCAAAGTTCTTTTCTTCTTAGCCAGATTCATCTGAATCCTTGAAAAAAGATCAATCTCTCCTTAATCTCCATCTATTATTGAGAGTATTATTTCTTAAACATAAAAGATAATGAATAAGAAGTCTTTAAAAAACTTTTAGGCACTCTACCAGTTTAGTTATACTAACAAAAACATGGTAGTGACCTAATATATCATTAAATTATCACATTTAAATACTGCGTTGACCTTGCCAGCCAGTAAACCAAAGCAATGGCGAAATCCCTTTTGTTCTCTTTGCTACGCCCTGAAACCAGTGAAATAATCTTCTGAGCACTTAGCAAAAGTATATATCAAGTTGATGTGCTTTGTAGCATGAAATGGGGAAAAGAGGTAGAAATTTTTAGATCCCTAGGGACAAAATAAGGCCCTGCTGAGATCCCCTCCCACCTCCTTTTTTTATAATCAGATAAATTCAGGAGACCATGGATTGTAAAGTTTCTATGTGAGAAAAAAAGCAAACTGGCAACTGTCAGTACTGTTATTTAGTAAGGGCTGCACTTCTCAGTGCCTTCATTGGAAAGAATAAGTTTTATAATCAGGGCTGTTTATTACCATCTTATCAAATTGTCCCTTTGAGGAGGGGGTGGGTTGTGGCGTGTACACCCTGCTTCACAGTGCAACTGCTGACTTTTGAAGTGGAGCACAGAGTAAAAGCAATTCTGAAGTCCTTTTCTGCATCACTTTTGGTTTCCTGCTGCCACACATTGTTCTGTTTGAGAAACATAACATGGTAAGAAATGTGGATGGGCAGAAGGAGAATCAGACAATGAACTGTCTTTTATACCATGTTGTGTACAATGCAATATCCAGGGGCAGCAGGTAGACTAATGGCACTCTTTGCAACTGCCCTTCCCAATTCTTTTCACTTGTGCTTCACTTTTTTTTTCAGTGGGCATTTTGTTATTTAGCCAATATGATACATTACCCTGAGTGTGGGTCTAACTCTGCAGGCCTCTTTCTAGATGTATCGAGATGTACCTGCAACTTTACCTACATCTATTTATTAACTGGCATGATCATATAGCTCTGTTTATTTTGAAATCCTTGAAAAGTATATGAAGAAACATTGTAATTTTATTTCTCCACAAGAATCTTTTCCAGCAACTGATGAAACCCATGCTTATGCCATGTTATCATTTTCAGTTAATTAAAAAAATAAACACCAAATCCCTTACAGCAGTGGTTTTATAAATACTGTGTGTGTATGTGAGCATGTATGTGCATGCCTACACCAGTGCTTCACTCTCATATTGTCAGCTTGTGCCTTTGACAGCAGACTGGGAATTATTCTACACTTTCAGGTTCAGGACTTGATGCAGGGATACAGAGGTGGATGAAGGAGTTTGTTTGTTTTAGTACATCTTACAATAGCTGAAAGAGACCCAAAATAAAGTAAAAACTTTAGCGTTTGCATCACGATGGCAACTTTTTTGTTGGTCGGGTGCCTTTTTCTGTTTTGGTTGTGGGTTTTTTGTTTGGTTGTTTTGTTGATTTTTTTTTAAAGAAAACATGCAAAAGGCTCAATTTTTGTCTTCTGGTAGGCAAGCAAAATATTTTTTTCTGGGAATTTAATACTTTATAAAAATGAACAGTTACTTGATTAAATGTGCCAAATTTGTGTGTGCTAAAAGGCAGGAAGCTGGGTTTGCTGGAATAGAAAGGTGCACTGGCAGGTGGGGCTGAACTACCTCTTGGCACCCATATCTATTTATTAAGCGCAGATTGCAGTAAGCTGAAGGATTATTGTCTTCAAAAAATCTTGAACAGCTTCACTGATGAGTTAGGTTTCTTTTGCTTTCTTTTTAAGAAGGTAAAATTAATTTAGTTTGGGTGAAAGCTGTTAAACTGACAGACCTGGACCACTACAGTCCCTTTGTTCAGTCACAGAACAAGTGATGCCTTGGACCATGGCTGAGTGGGCTCCCCCAGTGCTGCTCTCTAGCAATGTGTTTTGGTTGTCAGAGGATCAAACCCAAAGTTTAGCATCTTTCTGTTCAACTTCATTTTTTTGGCCAGCATCATCAGATTGCCAACAAGGGGCTTACTAGTTAGATTTGGGATGGCTGCTTCTTGAATCTGTTTAGGTTATGCCTGCAGAAGCCCTTGTGATCTTTTTGTTTCAAGGGACAAATAGTGTTGTGGCAAACTTCCTCACACATCAGAACGGCCTTGATCAATTCATTTCACGTGAACAGCAATCAAATGGGAATGTTTTTTGTTCATTATGCAGAATGGATTAAGCGTAGTGACCTGGTGAAAGGACATACTGTATTCCATTACCAGCCCTGTGAACCATTCAATCGCCAGAAAGGGTTGTTTCAGTATTCCACTTACATTACACAAGTCTTGTGCTTTTAGGCTCTGCATTCTTTTCCCGATTCAGAGGCCTTTTGGAAAGTTGCATGTGGGCTAGAAATCAAAGACTGTGAACTGCAGATGCTTTCTTTCAGGCTGGAAGGTGGGACAGAGGGACTATGTGTGAAAGTGGAACAGAGGTCTTGTAGAACCTGAAAGGATGTGTATTAACTGTAGTACTGACTAAACCTTTTGGCAGGATATTGTATTTAAAAAAGAGGTACTGTTTTTAAACAGTATGCAAACTTTGTATTCCTATGTTTGTATATGTTTTCTTCCCCTTTTCCCTGAAACTTAAACAACAACTGTCTTTTAGTCATATTCTCTAGAAAAAAAAAAATCTTTAATTTCTGTCTATGGAGAACTTGATTGTAAAAGTATACATTTGTACTGGAAGCTGTTTTTCACTCTTCATGCTGGTTATTTTTTAATGACACGCTACTCAGGTTATAGAGTGAAACTTGGCCAGGTAGTTCCAACTTTCTGTTTCTCGTTCACTTCCCTACAGTTCTTTCATTGTCTAATACTGTACAGTGCTTGGATTGGAAGCCCTGCAGGGATTTATTTATATTGAAAAACCTTTTAATTTTTTTTTTCACTTAAAAAAATATCCAAGAACAAACAATGAGTTCTAGTGATGTTAGGTTTTAGTCAATCATGTTGTGATTTTGCCAGCTATCCAATGTCATGTTTAAGGTGGCTGACTTGTAGGTGAAATTAAAATGGAAAAATGAAAACATACTTCAGACAAGTTATTTTTCCCTGTTTCATTTATCTTTTCAAGGCACCTTAATTAGCTGAAAAGAAGGCAACTATTGCAGTGCTTCAACTTTGAGCACAATAGGGAGAACAAGAAAGTGTGACTGCGAGGGTTTGGAGACTTATGCTCATGCTTGCTACTTTGACTTACTTCATGTCCCAAGGCACAGTCAATTAAAATAGCTCAGAGTTACATTTTCAGTTTCTCAGCCTGAGAACAAAATTACATGAATAGTCAAGCATCTAATGTGCAAAATTCTTGAGGAAAATATAGCATCTTGTACCTCAGAAATATTTGAACTCTCTTGAAAGTCTTGTCTCTCATCTTTACTTGGTTATTAACAAAAGTAATTTCATATTTCAGAAGAACTTATTAATCTGCACAGGGTACTGTAAGATGTTTTAATTATGAGAAACTGTTTTTTAATGCCCTTGCATGTTTTAACATTATTTCTTTGGGAACCAGAGCAAAGATCAACAGGACTGGAGTTCTAGTACAGGGTACTTGCTATATGGTTGGTTTTACAATCTAACCATTAAGTTGTGACTTTTTCTTTCTGAAGTTTTATTTAATTTACAAACCATCTTTGGTTCCAAAAATGTGATAGACCAACATGGGGCCAGTGCAGCATTCTCTGCACTCAAAATGTCTTGTGGGATAGCAGTCATAGGGAGCTGGTGAATTGCCAAATAGATCTAGTGACTCTGCTTCTGAGGACCATTTTGTATGGAGCACAGATGAAAAAAACAACAGAACAAACCAGCACCACCAAAAGAACTTTCTGCATTAAACACTGATGTTCTCTTCTTTTTTCTCAAATGAAAAAGATCAGATATGGTAAACAGTCTTGGTGTGTGTGGAGAGGGTTGGGTAGCTACTGCTGTACAACAATATGTAGTAAATGATGTGTATTTATGAATATGTATTTTGATGAATAATGGCTACTCGTAGGTATGAGAGGGATTGTTGCCTTGTAGTTGCACAGTTTGAAGGACCTGAGCTGCATTTGATTCTACACATGGCTGTGTGTGTGGAAGGGATATACATGAAGTTATCATGCTACTTGCTTTATTGAGCCCCTTATCCCAGTGTCTGAAACTGTGATTTGTTATGCTGTGATATGATCCGAAATAGAACCACAACTCACTGTAGCGGGTTCTTTCAATCCCCTGGGAATGTTTGTCTGGCTTAAATGCATGAAGCTGAAATGTGTAATACAGAACTGCAGCTTATCATGAAACTGAAATGTGTAATATGGAGCTGCAGCTTATAGATCAACACTGACTCCACTTATGGGAATGAATGAATACCTCATGTTTGATGTGCTACAGGAGAGTTCACAGATGACTTCTTATGTTACAGTGCTATATTTTTCATGCTTTTTCAGCTTCATGGGTTTAGCTTTTTTCCTGTGTGTAGAATAGGGTGATATTATTGTGGTCTTTTCAATATAGAAATAGAATGTGAAAAGATTTCTCCCTGCTGACTCTTTTTAATGCTTTCTGAGACTTCTTTCCAGGCAAATTTCAATCAAGTCTGAAAAAGACAGGTGATTATTTCTATACCCATCACACATTTCACAGCTAAAAAACTTCTTGGTTTCGCTTGTATTCTTTCTGGATGATTTTCTTTGTTAATTTTCTCACTTATCTACCTCTTTTTACAGTTCCTTTGACAACTTTAACCCCTGAATGCAGGTCTGTGAAGATAATTTCTCACAATGTCATCAAATGATTGCGTGATAGGTGAGACAGTTCACCTTCATACTAGTCTTTGCAGGTGGTCATGAATATCACAGAACTTTATTCCTGTTTCAGTCTTCCTTTATGATCCAAATTTTTACCTGAAAATACATAAGTACCTACAGGTGAATAAATGCCACTCAAAAAAGCTTCCATAAATTTACTTACTAAAGAAAACAGACTCACTCTTATTCTATCTACCTCTCTAACACTCCAGTTCTATTGTACCTTGTCTGTTTTTGCTTTATTTATCTATCCTGTCTTGGCTAAGCATAGGATGAGGTATGCAAGACTGAAAGAGCCTTCCTGAATCACAGAGTACAGCATTTCTGTAATTGCAGGAAATTATGTTGCAGGATTCCCTTAGTAAATTTATCAATCTCTGTCTCAAAATTAAACAGCTTTTGCTCCTATTGCTTCTTATTGGGAAACCATTCAAGAACCTCACTCCTCTGATGTTTAGAAATCTGCTTCTAATTTCCAGACTGAATTTGTTCATAGCCAGTTCATGCCCATTTGGTTTTGTGCCAACACTGGTCTCTAACTGTAATAGTTCTTCCCCTTTCTTATAATCCTAGTGTGATCTAAGAGAATTCTTGACTTTCTCTCCTTCTGTTTTTCCCTAAAAGGGAAGATATTTAAAACTGTGCTTCTCTTCATTATGTTCTTTATTATCAGTGTCATTGTGCCTTGGTTTGGTAAAACCTTCAGACTTGAGAGCTTTTTAGTCTTTCCAGTGATTTCTCAGACAGAAGCAGGAAAAGGTGACTGTATGCATTTTCCTAGACAGAGAGTATGTGTAACTTTTTGTAAACTCTGAGGGCAGGAGGGCGAGATGGGAAGAAAGAAAAAGTGGCCTGTATGTTTCTGCATCTGTAAAAAGTTTTAATTGGAGACTTTGTGAAGGATGACTTGGGTCAGAGAATCTGATGCCTGAGATAGGCAAAAGCATTGATCCATTTCTTTCATCCAGTCCAGCTCTCCCATTGCTCTGTAAAAACCTGCTTGAAATGAACCAGCTGATAAAACTTTTGGAGAGGATGCAGCTTACAAATGAGTTTTTGAGGGCAACTTTCCAGCTGTTTCCTCAGAAGGAATGAGGCAAGTGGCTCCCAGAGCCCCAAACAAATGCCTGGGATCTTTCTTCCTCAGAGTGTGTGGAGAGTTCCTGAGAAGAACTGAGAGACCGGGGGCTGACGGAGAGATGAAGCCAAAGGCCTGTACTGGGAACCTCCTGCTGTCAGGATCCCACGCTAAGCTGCAGCTGAGGGCGGGCATGGAGGGAAGCGAGAGCTGAGTAAGGTTTGCTCTGACCTTGATATGTTCCCATGCAGCTTCTCTCTCTGGGCAGTGCTTGATGGCATCATTTACAAGATTCCTCAAATGCCCTTAAACTCAGTAGAAAAAAATGTATAGTCCATTCAGCATGCACTCTACTTTATACTGTCCTTACCAGGATGCTACTGGTCTTAAAATGTTAGGATTGAGGATGGATGTCTCTTACAAGAAAGCTTTTTATTTAGCTGAATATATCAAAACCAGGACTTTTTGCAGGGAAGTACCAGTCTCAGTCAAACTGTCTGAGGTTTAGGGTGGAATTTTGGGGCAGGAGGACAAAAGGAGGAGAGGAGGGAGAGCCAAAACAAAAGATCTGTCTCCTGTATTAGAGAAAATGGTAGGTAGTAGGTAAGCATAGCAGATGGCATGAGAGTAGTGTGACTTATGTTCAGATCTGTCACCTTAAGGTGAATATGGTGGTTCTGAGCTCTTCTGAAGTTGATGTCTCTGTTTTTCTGTGTATATTGAGCTATTTTTGATTACCAAAGAAATTCCTCATCTGCATTTTTTCATGAATTTTTTCATGAGCACTTTTTCATCTATACCCTGTTTTTTTTGTCTCTGCTGCTCCTGCAGCTAAGAGGTATGCACACACAGATAGGACAGCTTGCTGTATCCTGCACTCCTTATATTACCCCACTGCTGGGAGTTTACCAAATAAGATAACTCAGAAATCCTCCTGGAATGAAGATACTCAGGACTGGTGCAAAGGAATACTTAGGACTTGTTTGCTGATCACTAATTCAAAATAATTGCCATTCCTCGCCTCCAACAGATCTGTTTAAACAGCCTTAATCATTCATCGCATGAGGTGCTTATGCTCCGATGACCATAATTAAATATATTAAGTATATTTAAAATTGACTTTGATTGTATTCAAAGAAGCAGAACCGGTCTCTTTCTTTTCCATCCTAATGATCTTCAGCAGGAAGAGTCTTAAGTTTACAGGTAACAAATGTATCTAGTCAGTGTCAGCATAGACCGAGTAGAGCCGGCTGGAGATGTCCTGTGCCTAGGAGATTTTTCAGCATCCAGTATACTCTTCTGTTTTACAACAAGCCTATGTAGTCACTTATTGGTTCTTTGTTGATTTATAAAATAGCAATGGTAATGACTGGCCCTACTTTAGTTAGAAAATAGGCCGGTTGAAAATCTTTCCCTTTTTTGACTCTATTCTTATGCTCTGATTGCCTTTTGTGATAGTCTCCCAAGATGACGGAGAAGTTACATTAATTGTAATATACCTATCCCTCCATTCTCTCATTGAAATTATGTGGCGGAATTGGGAGAGGATGCCTGACTGGACTCCCTGTATCCAGGCACTCCTTCCATGGAGGTAACCCAAGTTTTGTGCAGCTCCAATGGTTCCATTTCAGAAGGCACAGTGAGGACTCTGAGCCCTGTGTGCAGGCAATTGGTGCTGAAGGAGTTCTTGGGACACTGAAAAAGAGGAGAGTGAGTATGCTGTTGGTGCTTGGTCAGTACTTGCAAGGACTCAGGAGGCTGAAGTTCAGCCATACACCAAAATGTGGCTTCCTGGGGCATCTAATAAAAAGATCAATAAACAGTCCCTTACTGTTCTGTCGTTTTGGCTCCTCACTTGTTGCACAGAAACTGAAGAGTCATGACAAGCAAAGCTTGCTCTCTGAGTTCTGCTGGTAATTCTCATTAGAGCTCTTTGGTCAGGATTAGTTCTACTTTCTCCCTCTGGAATCCTGGGGTGAAGGTTCATACTGGACAGGCAGAGCTAGAAATAAATGTGCTTTTAAAAGGCCATATAATGTCCACAGAAGGAAATGGCTGCATTCAGCTTATAGGAATGACAAAATTCTTTGCTATTACCTTCCATCCGCCCACACCTCCTTGGCAAATGTGATATTGGATACATTTAACAGGTTCAAATTTTGAGGGCCTGATGATGAGCATTCCTGCTATGTTTTCTTTAATTCCTGAGTAAATGTATACATATGTGATACACTGACTGTACTGTGCATGGTACTGTAAGCTTTGCTTACAGTAAGCAAATGCAGCTCAGTTGTTTGTCTGATTGTACAGTTGCCATTCATTCAGAAGGCCAAGGCAAATGACCAAAATGACCCTTTTCCAATGGGGCACTTCGAGGAAGAAACAGACTGGGCACTGATCTCCTCTCTGATGACCAAAGACAGGACCCCAGAGGGGTTTAAGTTATATATCAGGAAAAGGTTTTTCTTGGGTTCTGGAACAGGCTCCCCAGGGAAGTGGTCACAGCAGCAAGCCTGTCTTGAGTTCAAGAAGCATTTGGACAACGCTCTCAGGCACATGGCGTGATTCTTGGGGTATCCTGCTGTGTGGGACCAGAAGTTGGACTTTGATAATCCTAGTGGGTTCTTCCAACTCAGAGATTCTATGATTCTAAGAAAAGACATGCCTGAAAGCTCCTAGGTGTATGGCAGCACTAATTCTGTTTTGAAAAGTAATGTAGTAGCTGGTTGCAGTGATATGAGGAAGAAGGGAAAGCCTGGTCTTAGCAGAAAATAAATACTTTTTAATTAAAGAGGTTGCCATATAATGATAGCATTCTGTTGTGTTTATTTTTGTTTGGGGGTTTGTTTACTTATTTTTTTACCATCTAGCTCTTTATACATAACCTGAATGTAACCTGAGCAAGAACCTGATGGTTTGTTTAAAAGAACAGCATCTCCATTCACCAAATCAAGATGCAGTGCTTTAAATTGAAAGGCTAGTTAAGTTGTCAAAAGAGAGTAGTGTGAACGTTTCAGTGCTAAAGAGGCTTTCAGTTACAACGATGTTTTTAGTAGCACTGTTTTTAGACTAGGTGGAGGGGGGTTGTCTCTCTGATATTAGCAATTTAGAGTCCACGTGATTTTTGTTCTTGTGTTTATGGGGAAATCTTCTCATTCTGAATAAGGACCTTCTGCTAAATGATTTTGTCCATGCCCTTCTTGTTATCTTTCCCCGTTGTGTGTTTGAGATATAGTCATGGGAGCTTTTTGCACAGTGGACTGCTCGGTCACTTCTGACGTGCTTCCTGGTGACAACACCAAAGGCATTTAATGTTTGTAAAAGGTAGGATTGCCCTTGACTTGTGGGCAGCAGTCAATGCCAAGTGTGGAGTCAGAATGGCCACACCTGTTATCAGGTATGGAGACAGGAAAAATCTCATGGTGGATCTTCTGCAGGACTATATTTAATGTGTGCTATATAAAGACTACGCCTTTGAAACAATTGAATTACACAGTTAGGTGGGGAATAGACTGGATCTATTCATGGTGGCGAAGGACAGAGCTGGCTGTCAAACAAAGCTGGACAAAATCTGACTCTACTGATATGCTTTAGAGCTTTGCTCTGACTATTTGTTATGCAAGACAGAAATTTAGCTGTTTCAAAATTATTAACTCCTTGATCAATTATGTATGGGGTGGGATAACCCTCACTGCAGGCCAGGTGCCCACCAAAGCTACTCTGTCACTCTTCTCAGCTGCACAGGGGAGAGAAAATACAATGAGAGGCTTATGGATTGAGACAAGAACAGGGAGGGATCACTCAACAATTACCATAACGGGCAAAATAGACTCAGCTTGGAGAAATTAGTTTAATTTATTACCAATCAATCAGAGTAGGATAATGAGAACTAAAACCAAATCTTAAAAACACCCTCCCCCCATCTCTCCCTTCTTCCCAGGCTTATCTTTACTCTGTTTCTCTACTTTCTTCCTGCAAGCAGCACAGGGGAACATTCATCACACGTTGTCTCTGCCACTCCTTTCTCCTTAGGGGAAGGACTCCTCATACTCTTCCCCTGCTCCAATCTGTGGTTCCACACATGGGAGGCAGTTCTCATGAACTTCCCCAGTGTGAGTCCTTCCCATGGGTTCTTCATGAACTGCTCTAGTATGAGTCCCCTGTGGAGTCACAGGTCCTGCCAGCAAACCTGTTCCAGTGTGGTCTTCTCTCTCCGTGGGTCTACAGGTCTTGTGAGGATCCTGCTCCAGCATGGGCTTCTCACAGGTTTACAGACTCCTTTGCTCTGGCATGGGGTCCTCCAGGGGCAGCAGGTGAATATTTACTCTACCATTACCCTCCACAGGCTGCAGGTGGATATCTGCTCCCCTGTGGACCTCCATGGGCTACAGAGGAGCACCCTGCCTCACCGTGGTCTTCACCACAGGAATCTCTGGTCCTGCACCTGGAGCACTTCCTCCCCCATTGCCTTTGTCTTCATAGCTGTTTCTCTCACATATTCTCACTCCTCTCTCCAGCTGAAGTTGCTATTTCGCAGTTTTTTTCCTCCTCTCCAATATGTTATCCCAGAGGCACTACCACGATTGCTGATGGGCTCAGCCTTGGCCAGCAGCGAGTCTGACTCGGAGCCAGCTGGCATTGGTTCTGTCAGACATAGGGGAAACTTCTGGCAGCTTCTCACAGAAGCTGCCACTGTAGTGCCAACCCCCCAGTCCGTGCTACCAAAACCTTGCCATGCAAACTCCATACAGAGTCTGACATTCAGACCTTGTTTTTGCTTGAAAATATTTCTACAAGGAACCTTCAGCTTGCTATATGTGCTTAATATAGAAGATAGAGATCAGGAACATACATAGACAGCACTGTTAGGTTATGTAACTGGCTTTAACCTGGGCACTATTCTGACTCTTCTTGTGAAATAGGAATATTCGTATTTCTAGAAATGAACATTTTGTCATCTGAACACTGTGCAGATGGGTACAATTTCCTTAATTAAGTTCTCTCGCAATCAGCATGTAGTTCTGCCTCTGATCTTCTTTTACTCATTACTAAGTCTTAATTTCTACTGAGTTTCCTTTTTAAGTGGTTTTAAATGGAGCTCAGCTTTCCTGAGGCAGGCTTCAGTGCCACTTTCTGGGCAGTGCTTACTGGGTCTTTTCTTTATCAACACTAACTATACCCTGCCCAACCTGTCTGAACATAGTCCAGTTCTGGGTGTGTTCTGTAACTAGAGAAGTGAAAAATGATGGCACTTTATCCTTTCTTACAAATGAGTAAATATCTCTTAGTGGCATCTCTGACCCCAGTCTGGAAAAAAACCAAAACTAAACTATCTTATCCCAGTTCTTTTGAACAGCCCAAAAGCAGCTCTTCTTCCTTCCCTCTTGTTTTAACTTCAAACATAATTATAATTTAATTATGAACTCATTCTCTAATGCAGACAGAGATAATGATGAGTATCTGGTGGTACTCCAGTCTTACTTTTCCAATGGAACTTGCAGAAGAAACTATGCACTACTGCACTCTTCAGTCCTTCTTCAGGAGAATAGCAGAGGGCCTTGGGAATCCTGGCTTGCTGACTCTGTATTTGGCTTTGGGATGAGGTAGGAGGGAATATGGCTCAACAGTTAGACCAGAGGATGAGTGATTTGGATTTCTGGTTCACTAAGTATATCCTCTGTGTTTGTCTGTGTGGTGTGGAATAGCGGTGTGTGATTCTGAAGACTGACTTGCTGCCTAACTATGAATCACTTATCTATTCTGAGTGGGATCCAGATCTCATCAGAGTTAGTGCCAGCACTCTTGTTTTGGCTTCTCTGAAAGTCTATACTCTCTCAGTCCATGAGGTTTATTTCTATGTAGTCATCTTTTTGGGGGCTAATTTTTTATCAGTCAGTCATATTTGCCCTACGTGTTGCAGATGTATGTGATATTTTCCAAAATTTGACAGTCTGTTAACATTTTTCTCTGAGTCTCCTCTTTTTCTCCCTGCAAGAGTGGGTAGACTTAAACTGGTGGACTCCATTGAATTAGAGAGTTTCTAGGATGAGAGAAATATAATACAGTAAGAAAAATGGTGAATTATTTTGAAAGCTCCCTTCCTAATTAAAAGAGTTGAAAATCATTGCTCACATCCTTTTTGTGAAGATTCTTTGTTTAGGTTAGAAGATTCAAATTTTTCTATGGAAAACTTTCACTCATCCTTGCTTTTATATTGGGTGGATACACGTGCCCATGCATGTATGCACACACAGAGATACACAGGCTCTCCCTTCTTACAGTTCATGTACGATTTCCTCACGTCTTCAAATCACGCTGTACAGGAATGTTTGTTTCCTACCTTTTTCTACCCATCTTAGCTACAACTTGGACATCCTAGTTGTCCAAAATGAAAGTTTTAGGGTAGTCAAAATATACTCTTCGATTTTTGATACCTTTTAGCAAAAAAATCAGAAAAGCTTCCATAACCCCAGATGTTTCAGTGTTACTTTTTCTTCCTTTACTTTTTTTTATTTTTGCATCTGTCAGCATCTGCCAGGTTGATGGAACTGGTGCACAGAGGATGTAGGGGTGACCCAGATGACTTTTCGCTTCTCCGTTGGCTTCATATATTCCCATTTCCATGGATTTAAGTTTCATTTAAAGTGTCCTCACCTTCTCTGTTGCTTCCAGAAACCTTGGACTAAATTTTTCCCTTGTCATGTCACAGATATTGTCTTGTCTCTGTGGCATTTTTGTCTTGAGCTACACTCCACTGAAGTTTCACAGGCATCAAATTCTTTGCCAAGTAGTGGGAGAAGGCTTTTTAAGAGCTCTGCCTCTGAACAGTACCACAGCCTTCCCAGATTACTGGGCTTGTCTGAATTTTACAGCCTTAAAATTCAAATTCATCTCATGCACTTTTTTTCCCATAGGCTGTTATTTCTTGAGTTCCATATTTATCTGATCCTGAATGACTCTTTCTGTCATTGCCTTATGGTTTGTCTTCTGTCTCATTCTTTCAGCTGTCTATTCTTTAGAAGGGTTGTCTTTCATTTGAACTTGAACAGCTACTGATTTTGCTTTTCCGCATTGGGACCTCTTGAAATGTTTGTCCTCTGAGAATTTTTGGCTCTGGTTAGTCTTCCTTTATCACCTTTCTTCTTTTTCTTCTGCGTTTGACATTTTTCCCAGATTATGCTTATCTGTGTGTGTATTCAGGCCTCCTGTCTGAACCTTCCATGTAGAGGAATAGTGTAAATGGTATAGATTTGCCAGAAGTCCATTTTTCCACAGCAAGAAAATAACCCTTCACATATCCACTTGAGTGGATGAATTTGCAAAGCTTGATATTTTAAACAGGCACTGGCTCTAGTGAACCTCATAACGTAAACAGTAAGCTATTGACTTTAAATTCTGAAGTCCTTTACAACCAGTTGATTTGGTGACATAGCAGGTCTCTGTGAAATGATATTACTGCCATTGGATAGAGGCAACACCAGTTGATTCTGTGCCATGACAGGTATGGTACTGAACACCTTACACTTTGCTTTTCTTCCACCTCTAACCATTAGCATGTTAGCTGATGCTGAAAGGAAGTTATGGAAAGCAATGACAACTTACCAGTGTAGTATTTTTGCACCGCTGTTTAGAACAGGAAATGCATGATGCACACAGACAGATCTGAGCTAACTTTAGTCTGGAAAACTAAGAGGTCAGTGGTAGCAAACCTGAGGTTTCTTGAACTTGAAAATATGTTAGCCACCTATATGAGTACCCTGACATCTATGCAGGCTTTATATAGCTTTTGCAAAAGGCTCTGCTGTGATCTCTCAGTGCTGTTTTACACAAGAAACCTAAATTAAAGTTAGAAGGCCATGACTTAATGTACCGCAGTCAGACCTTTTGTTAGAGCTAGAAATAATCATAGTTTCTCTTATAGCAACTGGATTTAAAAATATCTTACTTTCATATGTCTGTCTTTATATTTCTTCATTTTTTCTCTGCAGGAAAAGTCTCTTGTTCTTCTTATACCTCAGTTCCTCTGTGTGCCTGTATCTGTGCACCTTTTTGTGCACCTTGAAACTTCAGAGATGTGAAGGTGTGTGGCCCACTGTGTCACAACCACTTTGCATTAGCCACATTAGCATTTCCCAACAGGGACCCCTTCCTCTAGTGACTCCAGCTGTCTCAGCTTCTCTATTGACAGAACAGGAAATGCATGGAGGAGAGTTGGAAGTAAGTCGCTAGAGGGTCGGCAGAGCAAAGGGGGGCTCTGCGTAAGCTTTAGTGGTCTAGACTTAAAGATTGGCAATTGGAAAGCAAAAGATGACAGAACCAGTCTGTTTCTCTCCAGTTGTACAGTTAAAAATCATGGTAATATAGATACTATTGTCCAGCAAGCAGAGAATCCAAAATCAGTAGTGATAAAGCTGAAAGAGCATGGACATGAGCACAGATGTAAGTGCCCAACCAGTCCTATTGTCACTGTGAAATAACTTTGGTGTTACCACTGGACAGATGTTACATTGAAACCCTAACAATGATAAAAAATCAACTGCATATCTTCTTTGACAACCTTGGTCCATGTGAATAGTTCTTCAGGAAGTAGAATCTACTATGCAGTCAGCTGGATGTCAGACTTCAAATGGTTTAACCAAGTCTGCAGTTGAGTGGTCATATAGTGATGAAACAGCCCAGAATGAAAGGGACCTTGAAAAATCATCTGATCCAACCTTTTATGGGAAATGAAGCCTAGATAAGATTACCTAGCTCCCGGTCCAATTGCATCTTGAAAACCTTCAGTGATGGGGACTCTACCACATCCCTGTGGAGGTTGTTGCTATGATTAATTGTTCTCACAGTAAAAAAATTCTTTCTTATGTCATGATGAACAGGTCTTTTCTTTGTATTTAATGTCTGATTCTGGTAAACTTTTAAGGATGATCCTGTGTGGATTTTTCCTTTTCCTTTCCTAAAAATGCCTTCACCTTTTCCAGACTCTTGGATGGTAAGAAGCTGCAGTTTTTCTCCTCCTCTTCTCCTCTCTTCTGTCCCCCACGGTAGCAAAGATCATGAACAGCATATAATTGAACTGAGTGAAAGTAGAACAGTTTTACAGTGCACATTTCCTTAGACGGCGAATGGTACTTTTGGAACTGGATGGTCTGCAAACATTCCCTTGATTTTGAAACCTGGTGGCTTTATGCAGGACTTTAGATTTTTGGGTATTTTGTTATGTTGTTTGTCCATGGTTCTTGCAGTGCTTTATCAGAAATAGTGAAAATTTTGACCATCACCTTTACATTGTGCCTCTAAACACAAAGGTCTTAAGAAAAAGCTACATTTGCTTTACATTTTTCATAGTAAGAACATACTAATTATTTTTTTTAATATGGCTTTCATATCTTCTCCACAGAAGCTGTTCCAAAGCTGCTATCCTCTGTAGAAGTAAGATGGAAGTGATGTCATGGCAGAGAGACTGCCATTAAAAATAGCATGACCCAGGGACCATTTGTCTTCTCCTATGGCATCTGATCTTGAAAACTTGTCTGAATTGCTGCAGTCCACAGGCTTCAGAATAAAAAGGAGTTGTGCTCTTTTCATTGGGCTTTGCTTAGAGGACAAAGCAAATGAAAGTGCTGCTTGTGTGACTGAGACCAATGCAGCAAGCTGGAAAATCTGATAAAACTGTTCCTGTATTTGGACTTGCTCTCAATCCCTTGATAATATATTCTTTTCCTCTCTGTACATGTGGCTAAATGTATTCAGGAAAGAATATCTGTCATTAGTTTTGCACTTCTATCTGAACACTTTCTGGCACTTGAACCCTGATTATGAAACAAGAGTTTTGAATAACAGATCTGCAAGATTGGCATAGGTATTATTTGGTGCGTTTTGTTTCTCAGTCTTTTAAGCAATGCACAGTGTTTCCTTCTGCTTTCAGTTTAAGCCCAAAAAACTCACCAAAACTAACCAATCCACCAAAACTGTGTGGCTGGAAACAGATTAATGAATAACTATCATCCTTTGACAATGAAGCTTTGTAGCTTCAGAGAACTCTTTCCAGCTCCCTCAGGCCATGCCAGTCTAATGTTATGGTCTAATGTTATGCTTGCCAGCCCAGGGGCTTAAGATGTATCAATATTTGCTAGTGGTAGGTTTCTGTAACATTTTATTTCTGTTGGGAGTTTCTTGCCTCTTCAGAGTTGATAGAGATGACCAAGGCATTGTCTCTTCTTTCTGCAGAGTATTTCTTCTCACTACAAAGCAAAACCAGCTTTTAATTCTCTGCCTGGAATTCCAGTGGTGCCTGCTGAAAAATGCTTTAATGCCTGAGGGTCTTGTCATTCTATTAAAATGGTGAGTGGGTTAAAATTGGAGGGAGAAGATATAGATCCTATGGCACAGCTTTGGATAACTGGAGAAGATAGGTTCTGTGTTTTTAGGGTCATTGAAAATCTTAGATTGGTAGCAGCAATCAGCAGGCAGAGTAGCTGTTCACATTTCCAATCCTTTGTGTCATTAGATGGTCTAGAATGTTTTAAAAAATAATTGTCTATGAATGAAGATAGATCACAGAAAAACACTGTTTGGGTTCCAGTTGAAGCACCCAGTGGATTAAAAGCGTAGAGAAGCCATCCAAGACCCACAGTGTCATTTCAAAAGCTCAGTTAATGCTGTCATATACAGTGAAAGGTACATAATTCTCCTCTGTGTCTATCAGAAATTACTCGATTGCATTATGAATGCCAGAAGTCCCAGATTATTAATACAGTGCAGAAACACTGGATAAGAGCCTGCAGAAGCCTCTGTCTTCTTCCACAGTCATCAAATGACCTCACTGTGGTTTTGACTCTGCCAGTGTTCACAGGAACACAGATTCCCACAGATTCCCAAGATTTCTCTTGGAGGATGGTTGTCCTGCGATTAAAGTGTCTACATATCTTTCAGGGTCTTGGTCTTCATGATTTAAGCCAATTTTGGTAAACTTTCTACTATTCCTTCTTTAAAAAAAAAAAAAAGGAAAAAGAAAAAAGTCCTAGAGCTGTTCCTGGAATATACTATGACTTCATGTCGGCATGAGGTGCCAACATGCACATGGAATGGAAGAGTAGCAAGAAAAATGGCTTTTGCAACTTGGGTGGTATTTTCTGCATGAGAAATATCACTCTTTTCTGACTGCCAAGTTATTGCACTCAGGCTCTAAATCTGTTTTGTATACAGAGAAGAGGTAAGAATTGCATGTGTGTGAACTCATGTTTCTGCCTTCATCCTGCCTGATCAACATGTGAGTATGTGAATAAGCGTGCAATCACACTTCTGTCCTGGGGTGCATGAACACATGCTCATGCTCCTCATCATGGATCTGCAAGCTTCCTAGTAGGATGCTGTGCATGCATGTCATTGTATAAACCCACAACCACATCCAACTCTCTCTTCCTCTAAACAGTGGGAACAGACAGTTTTTATTTTGAGCAGAAATCATGTATCTGGGACCTTAAACATACTTTGATGTTTTTGCTGTTTTTAAAAATCCTTACTCAGCTGCTGTGTTGTGAAATGTGGCTCTGTGAGAACCTCCTGACTGTGAAATATGAGGGTTTTTTTGTTTTGTTTTGTTTTGTTTTGTTTTTTTTTTTTGCTGATCAGCAGTGGGATTTTGTGACCTCCAGCCTATATCTGTACAGTACATCTTGTATATGTGCATTAGTGAGACAGCACAGTGCCTCCAGGAAATGCATTCTTTTGCAGTGGGCCATATGGGTAGCTTTGCATTTTTATGATGAAGATGGGAAGATAAAGTTTGTTGCTTACTCTTTTTCCTTTCTTAAAACTTACTGTGTTTTGTCCCTGCACGTAGTTGAGGCATCCTAAAAGCGTGCCTGAGATAAAGCAGAGTTTAGCCCCTTAATGAGAATTTGCAACAGACTACTAGATTTAAAAAAAAAATAAAAAATAGACTAGTTTTAAGTCTTGGCTGTTGCAAAAAAAAAAAAAAATTAGTTAATAGTAAACATACCAGCCTAACCCCAACAAGTAGGAAGCTGAAGTAGTTTTCAACCATATCAAGACAAGACTAAAGCAAATATAATAAAAAACCCCAAGTAGTCTTTTATCGAAGTGCATGCAGTCACTCATCCTATGTTTCTGGCATGTGGAGTTCCTAGGACATCAACGTCAATATTAGAGGCTTCTATTGCTTTAGATAAAGCTATTACTTCTTCCTACTCAAACAAATCCAGGTGCAGGAGGGAGAGAAATGCTCACATACTAAACCATTATGTTTCAATAGGAAATGGGGAATTTATGTGGAAACTTGGAGAGTCTTCCTCAGTTCAGAGGAAGTAATTAGTACTGTAATGGTGTAGAAGGCTGTTTCTGGATTGTATCTTACAGATATTACCAACTGTTGCTTAAGGATAGGCAAAAAGATTACTCCATAGCAGATGATAGAGGATCATGCTATGCCAACTTTGAGAGGAAAAAAATCTGAGTTCTTTGCTGCTGCTTCTAAAGTTGTCTTGACTGACAACCGGTTGCCCACCTTAAGCATACACTTGTGTAATTTGTAGGCCATTTTGTTCTCTGATCATTATTTCAGCTCCATTTCATTCTCCTTTCTTCAAATATATTCCCTATAGAGGAACTGCTGCCCCCAAACTGACATCTGGGCTGTCAGTCTCCCACCTAAATTTGACTGTGAATAAGAAGTAAATAAAAACCTTTTATTTCAGTATCCTTACTCTCCCATCCATGTTCCAAATGGTATTTTGCTGTCTTTCTCCTTACAAGGGCAATGCTTAAATCTATCTCTAGCTACTGGGAAAAGTGAACTTTCTGTGTCTTCATTTTCTTCTCTCTCTTTCTCTTGTTCTCTTGTTCTCTCTCCCTTTTTCTTTTTCCAGTTGTATAAAGGGAATATTTTCAAACCATGCATGAAGTGAACACAGAAAAACAGAACTCATAGTTCTCCAGGACATCCCTGTTTTCCTCATTGAGAGATTTTATTACAGTTGATAATCCAGGACATTTCTTGAGATGTATTCACGAGTTACTTGTACAGCCAAGTACAATGTTCTTCTCTGTGTTTTCTTTAACCCCTCCCTGGTTCCATTTTACCTTTTTTTCCTTCTGACTGTGGTGGGGCCCAGTATTTCAGGACCTTGCATTGGCAGCAACTTCAACAGAAATCAGTATTAAATTGGTATAGAAACAGCAAGGTTAGAAAGTCCTGTTACAGTAGCAAAATGTAGCTGTTTAACAACCGTGCCAAGAGGGACCAAGTAATCATTTCAACTGGAATATTGTCTTTAATTTAAGCCAGTGCATACTCCCCCGCATTCCTTGCACAAGTTACTTGCCAGTTACAAGGGTAACTGTCCCTGCTCTCAGCTTCTGGTCAACTTACATCATGAAGAACAATGGCTTTGGCAAGGAAAATAGAAAAGCATTATGTTGAGGAAAGGATGAACTAAACCTCATGGTGTTACATCCTCGTCATCCTATACAAATCACACCGTTTAAGATTGCCATATTTCATACTTATTGGTATAGGTAGTGTTTCTTCTCCATGTGCTGGAGCCATTCAACATAGTTCCAGTCTAAGGAAAACATTTTCCTTCTCTACTATTTTTTTTTTCTTTTTTCTTTTTCTTTCCCTCCTACCAGATTGGAGAGGGCATGTTCTTCCTGACTCCTGTCCAGGGTGCTCTAACATCCTGAAGGTTACAAATACTGTTTTTCGTAGACATTTTTGCTAGTTGCATTGTCTATCTTATATCTCTAGGTATTCTTCTTTTCCATGGTAAGCCACAGCACATAAAGGAATTCTCTGGCCTTGGAAATAATTGTCTACAGTGGAGATCACAAACAGTTCATATCACACACAATGGAGGAGCCTACTTGATGTTTCTGAGAGAAGAACTCATTACTAAGTGAAACGTATGGGATCTGGGAGAGCAGTACCACAGTGCTTAGTTTTGTTCAAAAGCAAATTAGAGGAAGGGACTGTATCTTTCTCAGAACATTGAATAGGGTTTATGATCAGCCTGGAAAATGAAAAGAATCACCTGAACAAGTCAAAAGGAAAGTGGTGTTGATGGGAACAAAATAACGACATCAATAAAAATTACTGGTAATTGTACCTGGTAGTTGAGTCTTGATGACTGTAGGCAAATTTTGGTTAAGTTCTTGGCTGTTTTACACCTTGCATCCCACTGGAGACCAAGGGCACCTTTGAAATACTAAGTAAATCCTGTTGAAGCCAGACATGTTTGTCCTTCTTATAACTGAGCAAAGAATTTGGCCAGAGGCATCAAACTTGTAGCTATTTTTTAGCTTTGTGGTAGTGTAGATGTTTTCTGGTTACCTCAGTCACAAATACTTACTAGATTAAGAGGAACATTATATTTGAGCAAGATTCCTAAATGTTTTCTCTTCAACGCTATCTGATCAACTGCGATTTGGTAATCTACCAGTGAACTGGATCTACCAGTGGATGTTTGCTAAACTGCAGAAAGAATTCTTGTGGTGAAACCTGTATCCTGCAGAATTAAGGTTAGATTACATTTACACAAAGGCAGAAGACCTTTAGAGGCATTGAAGTACAGTGAATTTCGTTGTAGTCTGATGGGTTTGTGTGTTGTTTTTTTTGTCATTTTTTGTCTCTGTAGCTCTTCAAACACTGCTTTGTATAGGAGTAGTTTTAGGATTTCTAATTCTCTTTCTTTATCTGTGAAATAGGGGAAAGAGAACTCCTTTAAGCCATGACCTGAGACTAAATTCACTGATATTAGTAAAGCATTTAGTGATCCTTGGGTAAGGAGGGTCAAGGAGTAAGCTTGATCCAGAATTTGAATGGTCATCAAACATGAATTGACGAAGTGTCTTTAGGTATTAAGAGACATCTCCTGGCCTTTTGTAAATGGGAGTTAGAAAGAAAATAAATTACACCATGCAGTGACAAGTCTGTTTCCACCTTTATGAGAGAGAGTGAAAAAGAAGTTGTTAGGTGATATGCAGTTTGTCTTCTGCAAGAATTTGGCTTTGATGATCATAATGGTCCATTCTGACCTTCATCTTACAGGAGTATCTTTCCATCAGGTGCTGGGTAATGTGGGCTGTGCATTTATCCATAAAACATGCAGTTTAGAGCTTAATTTGTGTGTGAAACAAATCATCACCTGAATCCTAAGGAGAACAACACTTGCAGGAGGCCTTTAGTCTAGGCTTGAGGAAGGAGAATGGCCTGTTGTAAGGGCATCTAATGCAGAAGGGGGAAGTACAGGCATTTTTCTGTACCTGGCTTTTCCCTACCATCTTTTTTAAAGTGTTTATATTTTTGGAATGGATGACCTCATGGCATAAACCCCTTTGTGTATAGATATTGTAACCAATAAGTAGCAGTGCTAATCTTGTTTAGTGAACTAAGTGTCTAGTATTTTGTATTAATTTTGTTCATCCCATTATCCATTTTTTCATTCTGTTACCATTCTGGGTGGTCCAGTATTAGCAGTGTTTTTGGAAGGTGTTGCTGTGAAAATGTGATCATAATCAATGGGTTCAAAGGCAAACTCACCTCTGAGGTGAATGACAATGTAATTAAGAATGCAGAGCAAGCATAGGAGAATATCTTTAAAGTCAGAGAATTTTTGATGTTTTCTCTGGGCCTGATGCCTGGCCATAGAAGATGTTGCCAATGCAGATTTGACTATTATTCTTCATAGCTAAGCCCCAGTGAGGAGCTGATGGAGAAGTTGCCACTGCTCCAAGGAACTTTCAGAGTAAACAAGCTGAGGATCTGATACAGAATTTGTGGGAACAGTACTAGCTTAAGAAGCAAAAGCAGGACTGGAGTTGTCTTTTATGCAAGAGATGTTAACACTGTTTTACCACTTGGAGGGGAAAAGGTCTAGTGTTTTACGATCCTTGTCCAAGTGGGATGTGAGGCTGGAGAAGGCATTATTGGGAGTTCCCCAAACACTTCTTATCTAAGAAGACTGTCCTGGTGCATAACTGTTCCAACACACTGCTTTGGTGGAATGGAGGGTTTAGCTCCAATGTAAACACTTGCTGGTTTCCCGTTTCTTGGGAAAAATGTTTTTAATTCAGTACTGAATTGCAATTTACCCCCAGGATCAGTAGAAAGGTGGAAGTGAATAATGTGCCAGCCTCATTCCACAGGGCTGCAGGCCTGATGGCATACAGTGGATCCATACAGTGGATCCCTAATGTATCTCCTCAAACATACAGCCCTGCCCCTGACTGTAGAAGCCAGGGACAACTGAATCCTGAGTAGTCTGGCTCCGGAATGTGCAACAGGGCATGCAAACATAAGCATATCTTCCTACAGGGATAGACTCAAGATTGAGTCTCAATGTTGCCCCTGCTCTCTCTGCATGTTCTTTTGAAAGAATGTCCTCTCATCAGGCAAAGATGGTGGTCAGGGATGACAGGATACAGGAAAGCAGTGAGGCTTTCTGCTTGTCTTTGATCTGTACCTGTTCTGCTGGTGACATTGTGTATGTGCTCTGTGCTTGCCTGGTAGTTTTAGGATGTCTGCAACAATGAGCTTTTGAATTGTTTCTGTACCTGTCAATAGTAGTCAATCCAGAATTTCAGTGGTTAACATGAAAGCATATGAAAGGCAATGAACTGTAATATTTTAACTTGCACTCCTGCAGAAGAATCCACCAGAGGAGTGTGTGTAGGGTGGCTAGAAAGTAATTAAATAAGGGATATTTATTATTGAAAACTTAAAGAAATACAAGGAAGGGCACCAGATGATGTTTCTGCTAACACTTGCTGAACAACAATGAATCCAACTGCAGCTTTGTTAACACCATCTGCCATTGCATTTTAAGAAATGAAAGAGTCCTGAACTACCATAGCTGTTCCAGCACATATAATCTAACTCAGAGGAAAAAAAAGTTCTTGTTTACTCAGTCAGTGCATGGACCTCTGGTGCACCTACCTTTGGCTCGTCTCTACTCTTGTACCATCATTTAGTGCTCATTTTGGACAGATTATTCGCTTTTCTCCTTTGCAAAATCTCAGTTCATAAAACAAACTGAAGAATGTTAACAAGGATGCTTCTCTGACAGCTGTGTGATATGCTGCTATCTTGCACGTGAGGAATATGCATGGAGTCCTTCAAAGTTTGTGTAGACACAATCCATGTGCTTTCTGAGGACATAAAGGAATAATGTTACAAGCCTCACTTTCCATGAAAAGTAGGATCTAAGTCCGAGCATAACTCCTGCTTTGCTGGCTTTATGCTCCTCTCATGCCTTACATTCTCCTAAGAGCTAAGGAGTTCTTAAATAGAAATTTTGGTCTAAGCAATTCTGGACTAGCACTAAAAGAGCTGTAGACTGAGAAGAGAGGGAGGCAAATATGTAGTAGTATGGAAAAACACATTTTGGTTATTACCCATTGTGTTCACTTTGTAATTGGACCAGAATAACAATAGGTTTGTTCTGGGATATCCTCTGTTCAGACCCAGACAAACATGGCACTAATCAGAAAACACAAGTAGGTGTTCTGCGTGGTATATAAAAATGCTTTAAAGTCACTCCTCTATTTGCTTTTCATGAATCTAGGAATCACAAAATTTTTCCCTTCCATTTTACAGAAAGTTGGGGTTGGATAGTCCAGGGTTACTTGTTTAGGCAGCTGGAGAGAAGTGCACGTGTCTTTGGCACATGCATGTAAGATGTATCTTACAATGCTGCTGGCCACGGAAATTTCTGTGGGTAAATAAGATTTCTGTGTCAAGGGCTGTCCATATGGCCTCTTTCATCAGCACTAATTCCACTTAGATTAACTGCACAGCACGAATATGGGTCAAAGCCTGGATTGTTGGGAGAATGAGTTCCTGCTTGCAAATTGCTTCCCGCAGAAGTACTTGTTGGCAGCTGAGATCATAATGCTCACACTCCTCACAATAACCCACTTTGAGATGTATTTAGAGAGGGGTCTTGGCAGTCTGCTTGCTGCTTTTTATACAAAGTGCAGGCCTTGGTTTGTAATCCCCCTCAGCACATCAAGGCAATAGCTGCTGAGCCGTCATCTTCTGACTTTTATCTAGCACAAGGCAAAGCATCTTCATTTGGACCAGCAATACCAACCACTTTGGGTAACATTTTTCCCCTTAGCCTTTAGCAAGAGGAGAGGAACTACTCTTTGAAATACTGCCTTATTTTTTATAGAACTAAACATAGTGAGTTGTTCCTGTGAACACTGTGCTCTGACTGTAAAGGAAATAGAGAGCCACGGGGAAGAAGAGAAGGAACAGATCTCATGGTGTCCCTGGCTCGCATGAGTCCACGGTTCCACTGAAAGTTGCTTCTTGCTTTTCTTTCTCCTTTGTCTACTCTACTGGTGGCACAGGTCCTGCATTGCAGTCAGTCATTCCTAAATCTGATTGTCTTCTATTATGTCGGGATGCCTTATGGGGGAATTATAAAACTTACCCATAAACAGCCTGCTTCATAACGTGGATCAAAGCTACCATGTGAATAAACTTCGTTTGTTGTTTGTCTGAAGTGATCTTCAGAGCCCAATTCCTACTGATACATTGCTAAGTTTTTCTGAAATTCACTCATACTGTTCAGAAAGAGAAATGCTTTTGACCCAGACGTGGAGATGCTTTAAGCACAGGCTATCCTAAGCACTTAAGAGGTATAGGTTAGAGGCTAGAACCAACCCACACTGCAGTGAGTACAGAGGTAAGATTATTTCAATGTTTATCACTACTCTCTTCCCTTCCACTCTGGATAGACAAAATGTTGACAATTGACTAGGAAATAAGTCATCACAACACACAGTTGTATTGAAAGAAAACTTTCCCTTTAGATGCTGATGATGGGACTGCAAGGACTCAGGAAATAGGCATAGTTTCAATGTGAAGAGGCTTACAGTTTGGTTAGGAGATTTACATACCTATTTTCTAGCGCTAATACTGCAGTAGAGACACAGGGGATCCAGTGAAACTTTATTCACTGGAGCTAAGGGCCTTGTGGACACAAAAACAAGGCCGGTGTTTGCTTCTTGCCTCTGCTACTGACTTGAATTTTGACAACTTCTGCAATCACATTCTGCTTGCATGTATAGTGCCCCCCTTATCCACCTTTGTAGATTAAAAACATAAAGTATTTAACAAGTATCTTAAAATTAAAGTGGACAGAGCAAAGGTGGATGCAGTTTTGAGTAGATGGTGAATCCCTCACCTTTTTCTGGTTTCATGGTCTTATGAAATGGTCTCCCATCCATTTAGTAACACAAGGCAGGATGTTCACTATGGAAGTGCACAGGCTTCAATGTGCATCCGATGTCCTAAGCAGTGCAGACAGAAGTCAATATACCTGAGGAGTTTTTATTTAATTATTTTAGTACATGCATAAATTATGACAGATGCTTTTGCTGCACACAGTCATGCTTGCAAAGGTGTTCCTGGCAGTTGTGAGAAATTTGGTGTAGAGAGTTGTTCTAAATTTCTGAATGGTTTGCATGGCCTAGAAGATGAGTGGTCTAATAAAAAAATGTATTTCCTATACATGGTTGTAAAACACATTGGGATCATTAAATAACAAATATTTTGGGGCTAGATTTGTTTTGCTTTCTTTGTGAGAGTGCACTTTTTTGGAAGCCTTCTATGGCTGTTTTGAGACCACCGTACTACGAACTTTCTTCAGTATTTTCCCATCTCTTTTTCTTCTAAATGCAGGGAGCACAAAATATTCTTCTGGCATTTGAGCTGCAGTTATTTTGAGTGGCTCCAAACAGAGGGAAATGTGTTTCTGCGGTAGTTACTGCAGAGAAAGAATTTTGCTGAAATGTTTCTCCCCCACCGCCCTTTAGTGGCTGCAGAAAAGAAGCCAGTGTTTGAGGCCCCAGCTCCGTGCATCTGCTGGATCAGTTTAGGCCAATTTTCCCCCTCCCCCTTCCCCTTTTTCCATTAGCAAACTAGATATAAAACAGAAGCCATTGGATAAATAGGAAAAATGTGTAGCAGAGGAAGCCCTTGTGATTAGGGAGCTGTTAACCAGTTATTTCATGTCCGGCTTTCAGTGTATTTATAAAAATGATGCTATTCAGTGACACGTCAAATTACTATAAATGGTATTGGCTCAGTTGCTTTCTCATGAAAGCCAACTTGCAATTTATTTTTAACTTGGGCCCACTGATTATTTTTAAAGTTAGTGTAGTATTTGTTAAAGATGCTAAAGTGGCAGGCAAAGCGTGGGCAATATATATCAAATTTGCTCACAGCCTGTCTTGGCAGTGCACTCCAGAGTCCTGTGGAAGCACATTAGGAGTGAGCAGCATGGTCAATGCCTGTCCATTTGCTGCTTGGCTGTTCTGGAGAGATGGCTGATGGATGTGATTTGTGGCAGCTGCAGTCCTTGGTTTTGTGATGTGGAAGCTTGTCCATTAGGAGCTGGCCCAAGACCCAGTAAACTCCTCCTCCCTCTCTTTTTTTCCACTAATCACCAGCAGCCATCACATCATTACATGCATTCATAATGTCCTTGTTGAGACTTCACTGTGTGCACATGGTTTAAATCAACAGCTTCCCAAATAGGGAGAGCAAAAGTACTAGAACTCCCTACCTGCCTCCAACAATGTGCTTGTAAACTTCAGGGACGGGGAGAAAGAAAAATACAGCTCATGGAAAAGTGCCAGGAGGTTCTGAGTCTACAATTCACGCTATGCTTAGGACAAAGAGGTGAGTTTTGCATCATGGTCCAAATGTCGTGGGGCTTAGGCTTCCATACAATTCTTCTTGATCAAATTTCACAGAATGGAAAATGTTCTGCGTGGCACTGTGGTACCTGAGGCAGGTTCTCAAAGTGGTTGTCATATTAAGGCATCTGTCTGGTCTAGTTCACTTGATGAATAGTGGCTAATAACTGCTACCTGGAAGTGTGGAAGGAGACGATTTCAAGCCTGGAACATGGGTCTTATCTCCCTTGCTTTATTTAGATAGATTACAGCTCTCATCACACTCGCTAGAGTTTCCAAATGGTCTTCAGGGCCATCAATCTTAGTAAATGAAACATCTGTGGGACTAAAGCATTATACAAAACTGTCTTAAAGACAGCTCTAGCCTGGTTTGCAACTTGAAGATGAGAATCTTACACAAGTGTTAGGGAACTGCTTCCGTGCTAATTCAATCCCAAAGAGCAAGCATTCATTCCAGTAGCACAATCGTCTGGTTTCCAGTTATATTCCCTCAAGGATCAGTACCTGTACAGTAACTCTTCTGTGCATGAAATGGCAACACGTGAAATTTAAATTGAACAGGCAACTCAACAAAATATCGTCGGGCAGAGGTTTTTTTGCACTGGGTAAGATAGAGTATACAAACTTAGTATATCTTTCATTTCTTTGTTGTCTCTGATTCTGAGAGATCCAGTGCATCATAGAAAGCATTGCTTTCAGATCCTTCAGCCTGTCCTTGGTAGCCATCCAACTTGTGTGTTTTGAGAGATCCTTCTTCATAATATTTACATTTAATATTCTGATTGGAATGGAGAAGACAGCATTTGTTTGTACATTACTGAGGTGAGAAACAGAGAGTTTTTAATCATACTGCAGAATAGCCTTTTTGCTAACAGGCTGTTTTCTAGTCTGGAAATTTTATAACCTACTTAAATAAAAATAAATATTTCTTGGCTGAGATTTAACAGCAGATGCATTTATGCTTCTGATTATTCAAGTATTGCTACTTAAGTAGGTGAAATATAATTAAGAATAATTGAAATTAATTTATTAATTTTGACTCATCTTTAGTTTTACTGCTACCATAGCTGACAGCAGAATTTAGTCCTTACAACCATTTAACCAGGAAATGGCTTTTCCTTATCTGTGTCTTAATTTCATCATCTGGCAGATGATTTTGTTGCTTTGAAATTCTGTTTGATAAAGAAATAAAATCCTTTTTTTTGTGATCCAGTACTCCTTTCCTGCTTGTTGTCTTTATTTGCTTACTTGTTAATTCCCTTGTTTAGTAACTTTGTGATTGTAAAGACCCTTCCAGTATGTGCTTCCACGGACTGACTCACTAGAAGGCATCCTCTGGTAGGTAATGGAACTATAAGTAAGAGGAAATAAGATAAAGTAAAAAGTCAGACCATACTTGGTTCAGCATTCTGCTCCCAGCCCAGCATGGTTGTGCTGGAATCCTGCTGATGGAATGTCCTGACATTATGGTGTTTATTTCCATCACAGCCCTGAAATGTAAACAGGACATCGTTGGATGCTAATCCAGGGGACCGGAAATGACTTGAGAATCCTGGACTCTTGGGCTATTGGTAGGACACAGGGAAGTGGATTTTACAGGAAGACTGGCATATAGTGCTAGGAGTGCACTGGATCACACGTCAGAGGGGGTGTTTTCAGGAAGGGTATCTGACATATGTTTGTGGGAAGGAACAAAACATAGCATTAGTGTCAAAAGAAGTGCATCAAAATACGCAGAAACTTGCAGGAAAATTGGCATGTTAGGATGCTCTGTGCATCCCATACTAATGGGATGAAAGATAGAGAGCTTGCCTTGAACTTGAAATATAGGCAGAGTAAGTGGCAGGTTATCGTTGTGGGAATTATTTTCCTCTGTGCCTGATAATGCAAAGGTGAATTCACCTGAGGAACATGAAAACAGAAGAGAGGTGACTATGTGGAATCTTTTGCACCAGCCCTAAAGCCTGGAGGGCATGGATGGGAAGTAGTACAGTCAGGGAAATGTTGGTTTAAGTGTTTTAATGCACTGGAAAGCTGCCTGTGCTTCTCTTAGGCAGCCCTAAATAAATGAATGGGTGTTGAACTTCCAGTCATAGTTCCCTCTCCCATGAAGTAGAAAATGGGCACATACAACTTGCATAGGTCGGTGCCTGTGCTGTGTTTGGGGAAGAGGGAGATGAGCCACAGCAAAGCTATCACCATGTGCTGTGGGGCACTTGAGACCCACATTGTTGGAAAGAGGGTTGCACCTCACTTTTATCCTATTAGAAGACCTTGACTCTTGTGAGGACCAGCTGTTAGTGCCTCCTCTGTAGCACCCCCAGTAGCAGCAAAGACAGAACTGTGTTGTAATGAATATAAAGGGAGTTCTTTATTGAAGTTGCTAAATGCATACAGACCCTGTAATTCACGCTGGCTCTCCAGCTTCCAGGCTGGCTGCCTGATGTTGCCACACAAGGTCTCCCTAAGTCTTGCTCTGGCGTCTGTAGCAACAAAAGGGCTGGCTAAAGAGAAAATTAATCAAGTTTTCTGTGCTGTGAGTATTGTTGACTGTTTTTTGCAGTAACTCTTCACACACTCTGCTGGACGCATTTTGCAGCAAGGCATAATTTTGTGGTAGGCATCTTCTGGCTGTTTTCACAAGCATCTTGCTGGCACGCTTGCCAGTGTTGATACCTTTTGAGCGAAGTGCTTTAAATTGAGCCTCTGCTATGCTGCTCAGGCTGGGCTTCCATCCGGATCTGAAATTTGAAATTTATTACTTGGAACTGGCTTTTAAATGTGAAACTGACACCAGTTTCTTATTACTTACCAAGTCCTGAGGGCAGAGTAACATTCCTGACTCTGCTGTAGGTGTTAATGATTTCATCAACTCAAGAAGCACAGAGCCCTGAACTTGCTCTTGGCAGCTAGTAAAGAAAGGAAACTGACTTTCAAATATTTTGTTCTTAAAGTTGTTGTGGGGTTGGTTTTTTTTTTTTTATTATGTTTACATTAGCAAACTGGAATTTGTTGGACATACTTTTTTTGTTGACTACTTAGTTCTTAGAAATCAAATTGATAGTAAAGCCTTATTAGGCTGCTGGAACTGGTCTTGCCAAGCACCTCTGAAATTGCAAAAGAATAAGAATCTGTGAGTGGGCCCACTGTGGGTGCAGGCCTGAGAGTTTCATTTACTTGGTATGTTTTCTATGCCTCGAAATAATCAGAAAGGATGCTATTATGCAGATTTTTTTCTATATTGCTTTCAGTTGCATGCAAATAGCTCAAAAGCTTTATTCAAATCTGGAGAGATTCCAGGATGTGGTATTTTGTTTTGTTTTTAGAATAATTTCTGTCTTATATTGTGCAGGAAGGTGGCATTGTGAGCAAGGATGAGGATTTTAAATCTGAATTAACTATCATTACTCTGGGTTCTGAAGCTTACTTGCTGAATGATCTTAAGCAGACCATCATTCTCTTCATACCTGCATTGTGATATCCTTGTATCTTGCCAGGTTGCCATGAGACATAACTACTTCTGTTTTAAACTTGACTAACTCGTTTGATCCAAGAGTGAGCTGTTTTTGAAGTGACCATGGGAAAGGCTTCTGCAGAGGTCATAAATGGAACGTTACGGAATTTAACGTTGATTAATCCCAGGTATTGATGGATAAGACTCAAAAGCTTATCCTGTAATTATATATAGAGGTGCTTAAAAGGTGACTTGTTGATCACCATTTATAATTAGCTATACAGAGAACATTTGGCGATAGTGTTTTTCAGTCTAGAAAAAGTAAGTCCGGGCCAGGCTCTGGGAATTGAAACTTGGCAGATGAAACACAATATCTATAGTGAAAGGAAGTTTACTGAGAGTTGTGGTAGATTTTCTACTGCTGGAAATCTTTAAATCAAATGAGATACCTATTGAAAAGTTATATTCTACTTCAGGCAGGAATTAATTTATGGCAATCTTGTGGCTTGTGCTGTGCATGAGGTCAGACTAGCTGATTGGTACAACCCTTTCAACTTTATAGTTCATAAGATTTTCTATCAGATTTGTGAGCGTAAGTCTCACTGAGGCCAGTGAAAGCCAAATAAACCTGAGGCCAGTGTTTTACATTGCCACCTTTCACATCCTTCATGCTTCCAGCCTGTATTCACTTGTTGCCCAGCTAACACATGGAAATATCCTCCTGTGTTGCTTTTATCTTCTTATCAGCGCTTGGTTATGACTTAGCTTGCTACCAATCTGCAGTATTTTCCCCATATGTCTTAAAATTGTGGGATGTTTCTTTTTTTGTTTTGCTCGTTTTCTTGAAATGGGATTTGAAAAGCGAGAAAGTCTGAGCAGATCTAAAAGGCTCAGAACCCTTCAGGTTCTGGACACAGTTGGACATTCCTGCTCTGCTTCTCCTTTGGCAATCATTGATACAGGGCATTCGTATATATTTGTATTTATTTATGTTGTTTTAATTTTTCTCCCCAAGCGTTGTAGCATTCAAAATTGCTCAGCAAAAGAAAGGATCCCTGACTGCTGAGTTGCTCCCCATCCTATGTCGGATAGAGATTTGCTTTTAGTTTCCTCCCTCTGCATTATGGCACAAAGCAATTAGCCCAGTGGGTCTTGTTTATTCTGCCTCCTACTATGTGCTATACTACCGGTTCAGAGTCGATGATGCAACTCAGGGATAAAGTAGAACTTCGGTATTCTTGACCAAACTGGCTGCTAAATGATTGCTATTGCTGAAGGACTGCAGCTGGTAATAGCCTACAGGTGTTGAAGTTGGAGAGGACAATCACTTGGCTGTTTGAGTGACTATTTTCAGAAAACAGATTAGATCTTGGTAATTGTTCTTCTCCCTTACTCACAGTGGTGGTTAGACTTTCAAAAGAGCTCAGTATGTCTCATGTAAATTTTTCCATTAAGATTTTCCCATTGAAAAGGTCTGTTCTCAGAATTGCCAAATTTTGAAGAAAACACAGATTTTCCCAAATGTTTCCACATTCTTATGAGTGCTGATATTTCAAAATTTGTGATAAATCAAGCCAGAAACATGTATTTATTTGTAACTGTTCCTTTCTCTTTTTTTTTATACTACTGAATGCTATGCAATCAATGGTGATAGATTTTTCTAAATTATTTTCTTTATTATATTTATTTATCTTTTTTTTGTTTTGTTGTTGTTTTGTTTTTTTCTGGTTTTTTTTTTGTTTTGTTTTTTGTTTTTTGGTTTTTTTTTGATTGTGTTTTTTCCTTTTTTTTTTTTTGTTTTGTTCGGTAGGAGGGGAAAAATATTGGTGAAAAAGGAGATGTCTTTGGTTTTTTTCTTTTCTTAAAAAGAAATCTCAAAATACATTCCCAACACGAGAATAGCTTGCCTTTTTTTTTCAAAATGACTTTTTTTTTTTTTCAAGACAGTTCTTTTAACCAGCTTTGATCAGTAAGCTGCACTCCTTTTGGATATTTGCTTCCTCTTTTTCACTGAAATGGAAACTGATTAGTTTTGTGTAATCTGCTCTTGATGGCAAGAGCAAAAGTCTCTTTAAAATCTTATTATTGAAATTCAAGTGCATACATGGCAAGTGAAGGTTGCAGATTATGTATATAACACTCTTTTTGCAGGCAACAGTGGTGAAGAGTGCTAGGCTGCTGAGCAGACTGATAAGATCAGTGCATTTAGAGAAAGGATTTCCTGCATTTCCTCTAAATAGTAAAATGTTCCTTTAACGACTTGCAGTTGAATGGAAAAAGTATCAACTAATTGAGATGTTCTCTTCAATTAATCCCTGTTTGGAATGAATGCCTCGAAGGGCCATGTATGCCTTGGAGAGGTCAGGCTAGCTGTCTTTGCAGGCATCACTTCAGGTAAGCCTTTAGAACTGTTGTACCAAATTACCACTTGGACGTGGCTGAATAAGCTGAGCTGCTGCATGAGATAGGCCTGGCCCCAAGGGATGTTGGGCAATTTTGCTGGAAGTAACCTTACTCACAGCATCTCCTGGGTATAGTCTAGCAGGTGAGTGTCCTGAAGAGATCAAGCAGCTGTATGGTAAAGATTACCTGAAGAGAGAGAATACCTGGCTTGTGCTCCTTGGGGGCTATGTTGTTTTTCTGGCATAGGGTTGCAGGCAATTCTATTTTAGGATAATCTAAAATGTTGCTTTTGGTTTTCCCTGTTTTTTTTATGTCTTTGGAGATAAAAATCAAGCTGTCTAGAGAGGAAGCCCTTCTGATTTTGAAAACAGTGTTAAAAAGACATTACCCAAAGACTCTTTCAGAGGCTTATCTGATAGATAATACATGTAGTGCAGGAGGGTGGCAAGGCAGGGCCAAGTGTACCCTCATTTGGCACATGATATTTTGGTGAACAGGAGAGTGTGTTTGATTTAATGATTCCATGGGGAGTGGCTTTATCTGCAGCACTGGTACACTGCTGTGGGAGTTAATACCTTTCCTTCAGATCTGGCTAGGAGGAGGCATGCAGTAGCTGGTATGCTTTGGGAGAGACACAGGCAAGAAAATGTAGTTAGAAAGTAATACAGGACGGTGAGTGTGAAGGAGTGAAGATGAGCTGCTTGCTACTGGATAACAGTAATTTTCAGCATTATGGTCTCTCTAGGCAGATTTCTGTGGAGATGATCCCTAGTACATAAACTGTCAAATGTTTGGGGAGCTGCATGCTGCTGAGCAGGAAATAATTCAAATTCCTTATCTTCCACACAACAGGCTCAGGAGAAATCCTGCCAAGACAGCTTGCACCCAGGCCTCAGGGAACAGAGCTTGACCTCTGAGAAAGGGGTTTTCTGGGGCTTTGCTTACAAAAAAGTGAATTCAACTACTTTCTAAGCATTTGCCCTGAAAAGCTTCTGAAGGACAAATACTAGGTGGCAGTGGTTAGCAGTCCTGCTGTAGCTAAAATCCCATCTCATTCCAACGGAAATCAGTGGTTAAACTTCCGCTGACTTCAGTGCAAACAGCTGAAACATACAAAGGGGAAAATTCTACAAAGCCCTTAACTTCTGGAGCATCCAAATCCAAACTCAAGGTGGTTTTTTGTTTTGCTTTGTTTGGATCATCACCAGTTATGAAGGCTTATTCTCAAGCAGAGAAGTAATGAAACTATAGACTAGCATGTCTAGGGAAGCAAGCCAGTCTTGGAGCATGTCTTGGAGCAAGCCAGTGCGATAGCAATGATCTTACCTTACCTGTTATGGGAAAAAGTAGGTGTACAAATCCACTGGGTTTGTCACTGCCACTGCCTGTGTTAATGCGGAGATGGTATCTATGTTGTGGATAGCACTAGAACTGGTAAACAATAGTTTGATAAGTGTTACCAGTCAAGAGCTTTTCTGTAAGCCTGCCTCTATTTGTTAAATCCTCTGGGGAATCACAGATGTTAATGACAGTTTTGTCATTAACAGAGTTTGGTACGCATTACTAGTCAAGAGCTTTTCTTTAAGGCTGCTTCTACTGGTATTAAATTGTTTGGGGATTCACAACTTCTAATATTAATGGCAAAATTGTGTTGTCATTAATGTTTGGTTTTGAGAAAGGATGGGGCAGTTGCCCAATGCAGTGGAGTAGCAATCTGAGTCTTTTTTTGGCTGACTGACACCCTCTCTGTGATTTTTTTTTTTTTTTTTTTTTTTTTTTTTTTTTTTTGGTACTGTGAGAACCTATAATGAGTTTACTTATGGAAAATGTACTGGTGTTTTTATTTCTAACACAGTTTCTAACTTTTCTTCTATGCATGGTTTTTTGTTTTGCAGCTTGTTCTTTTCTGTCATTAGCAGACATTGGCACAAGAGAGAATTTCTGCAATATTCTGTTGTCATGCAACACACTCTAGATCTAAACATAGGAATAAGTTCCCTAAATGCTTACATAGAGCTGTAAATGTTGATAAGAGGACTTTGGAGAAATTTGACTCTTTGCTTAAGAAAGGTGAACTCTTTCAGTGGTGCCCAGTGACAGAACAAAAGGTAAAGAGCATAAATTCCCTCTGAACACAAGGAACTTTTTTCCTGTGAGGATGTCTGAACAATGGCACAGATTGCCCAGAGAAATTGTGGCTTCATCCTTGGAATTCTTCAAACCCCAAATTGGCATGGTCCTGAGCAATTTGCCCTAGCTGACTCTGCTTGAGCAGGGAGATTGGACTAGACAATCTGGAGAGGCCCCTTCCAGATTCAACTGCTGAGATCAGTATTTCAGAATTTTCTTAAGAACTGGATACCTGCCTGACCCAGCCATACCTCAAAAGGAGCAGCAGGATTCATGAGGATTTATTGTTACATCTAGACTGCGAACCGTTTCCTAGTGCTTTCCCTTTAAGGTGTGTGGTGTGTGTGTGTCTTGGCTTTTGATCATGTGAAAGTTTTCAGCATGTGGCTTCTGGGGTCAGGAAGTTGGGCCTTCCCTTGAAAAGATTCTGGGTAGTATACATTGCTTCTAAGTGTTGTCTTTAATCCCTCTTGCACATAGAAACTTTACCTTTTTCTTAAAGGGGTTATTTTGACTCATTATTTCACACTTTCCTTTTCTTCCTCTCTTTTTTTTTCTTCCTCTACCAGTTGCTCAGAACTCGTTTGTCAACTTCTGAATGAAAGGTGTGTCATGGCTCACCCCACTGCTACCCTGCTCCAAGAGTTGTTTGGCCTGCCTCTTTAAGAAAACCTGTCATCTTAAAGAAAACCTGTCAGATCTTTCTTGTTAATTTGAGAGTTGTTTGGTTTTAGAGTGTTTGCAAAGTAAGAAAACTCTCTTTATAAGTGCGTGAAAGAAGCACTGTTCCTTGAGAAAGGCACATAAATTTTCTTCAGTGAAACTGAAGGCAATGTTTTAACTTTTTGTCTCATCTGCCAGCCCCCAATTCTTCCATGTATTTCATAGAGATTAGCCTCTACTGCCTGGTAAAAGTATGTGGACTTGTAAATTTTTCCACCCTCTGACATGGACAGAATAAAATGTGTGATTTGGGATTCTAATGTCCCCTTAATGGAAAAACATGGATTGAAGCATAAAATGGAGCACTGGAGCCTTCTGAAATGGGACTCTTTGTGGGATGTAATACTTGAAGGAACCCTGACCTTTGTCTCATCTGCCTCAGGCTTTGAGTGGACCAAGTTGCTCCAACTGTTTTGCTGAGCTTGTTTCAAAACTCTCAAGTTGCAATCCCACTAACTTTTGGATCTGATGAGCTAAAGCTGTTAGTCACCTTTGCAGCTTTGTACAGATCCACTCCTCACTTAGTACTTGGGAAACAGCACTGATGAAGGACGGTGTGATGGACCATAGCCAAGCAGGAGAGAACTCCATACAGGGGGATGTACATACACATCAGTATTCTTTTCTGCACTGGATAAATTCTATTTTCTTTCAGGAATGTTGAGATGCAGGTAGTGTGGAGAGAGAAAAAGAGACCTGAATCTCTGAGTGGGACTTGTTTAAGGAAAATTTTAGTACTGTGACCCTACTGGGGCTGTGTGTCCAAAATGCTGGAGGGGAGCCATAAAACAAACCAGCATAAAATAAACTTGCTGTACATGTTTTCATATTTATGTCCTCAGCTACTTTTGGTTTATCAAAACGTTGTAGGCTTTCGAGTATGTCTGATGGTGGGAATGAGAACAAGGAAGGGAGATAAATATATACAGATATGTGGACCATAATAAACCTTTGTTTTAGGCTCTCTATCTTTAAGTGTCCTTACTGAAGTGCTTCCTTGACTGGAAGCAGATAGGAAAGAGGTGTTGCAAAAGCCTGTGCTCTCAGTGTTCTAATAAAATTAGTGGAAGGGAATTCCTTATAGCAGAATATTTCTGAGATAAATTGCAAATCCTTTTGCTTTATATAGGGGGGACAGAGAGCTTGAACTAAGGTGGAGTACTAGCTACAGTAGCAGTCTATGAAGTTTGAAAGAGAGTGCAGAAGTCCGGACTGAGGCTGATTCATGATTTTCAGATAGCAAAGGAAGGAAGAATTGCATGGAAGTTTTGTGTTTTTCTCTTCTAGAACTGCATTGGGGGTGGTGTGTGTTTGGTTTTGAGATCCCAGAAACATTTACTGTGTAGAAACATCTTGTACTGAAAACCAAAGATATATTACCAAAGCGGGGGAAGAAGGTTAGAATTTTCACTCATATTTCGATAGTTGAAGTACATGTTCTACTGTCCAGAACATGTTTATTCACAAGCTGCTTGTGAGAGCTCAACCGACCATAAGAACAGGAGGACACTGTTTTACTATTCACCAGCAGTCTAAAGTCCCTAGGGTTATGGATGGCTGCATGTTATTTGTGGATGGCTGGTGCTAAACAGATTATATGGGGCTGTTGAATGGCTTCTGAATGGTAGTGTGCTGGCATAAGCGTCTTTCTATGGGGTTGTGTCAGAAGTGATAGGCAGCTGAGTACCAAAGATATAGCTACTGAAGAGAATCTGCAAGTAGAAGGAAGAAAAGAACATAAAATGCCTCTTTGAAGCCAACTAAGAGGCATGCAGAACCGTAGCACATCCCCACAAGTCCTTCCATCGGTGGGGGGAAAAGGTCTGCTTTCTCCTGTGTCTTGTGTTAGTTATCCCCTCCAGAGCCAGTACTGCTTATCTACTGCTGCCCTGTGATACACTGAAAATCTGTGGGTGAGCATGAACAGTGAGCAAACCACATGTAGGTCTGTGGTGGTGATGGGAGTGCAGAAAGAAGAGAGCTGAAGGTTGTTGCAGAGCAGTCCATGATGCACAACTTTGAACTCTGGTACTGGCTGGTAGAGGTGCAGAGGCTCTGCCCAGGGCCTAGAGAGAAAGAAAAGTTTTGACTATGCACAGCTTGAGAGCAGCTTCTGCTTAGTGGTATCAGAAGTAGTGACAACTCTGCCCTCAATTTCTTTCTAATTTGAAGCAAACTGTTTGAGCTGTTATAAAGAGCATGGAAGAGTATACCTAGGCAAGGAAAATTTAAGAAGAAGCATGGAAGTGTAGCTGAAACATAAAAATACTAGACATGTAGCATATGTTGCTTTTCTGAATCTGTAGTCAAGAGACACAGAGTTAGGACTAAGGTTAAAATACAAGCCTGTTTTGAGTACATCCAGGCTGCAAGAGCTCTATGCAGCACTGAACAAGTACGTATATGCCTTCTTATTCCAGTGTGAGGTATTACCTTCAATTTAGACTTAGCTTTTTGTCTCACTGTTCTGCCTACCTCTTCAAGTGAAGAACACAGTTTTAAATCCCAAATGAAAAGGTGTTTTATCTTCAATCTAACTATTCATTTTAAAAATCAATTATTAAAAGAAGAAAATTTCTCTATCAATTCTGTTGCTAGCACCATCAAATTTTAATTATAGAAATTGCAGGAGCGAATGCAGTTTTTCATTCTGGCCCCTACTGAAGTTTTTATATGACTTGAAATACATTCCACAGGAGTCAGGAAATCATGATTTGGATGCTCTGGATACTTTGGATTGACTTTGCTAAATTCAGCTCAAAAGGTCTTTGGAGAAAATGAAATATTTGGGGAGGCTAAAAGAAAATAAATTGCAGGTGCCCACCTGGCACAATTTCAGTAAGGGCCGTTTCACCAGAAATTAACTGTCTGAGTTCTGCTTGAAAAGTCAATCTCTAGCTCTACGAGGTTATGTGTTTCCATCAGAATTAATAGGGGTCTGTTACACCCATGGAGAGGAGGTGATAGGGAATGTATGTTGTTCACTCATCTGAGGAATGAAAGGGTCTTGTAAAGTCTCCATGACTTAATTTGAATAGTATGTTCACCCTGAAATTACTGCCTTGATAAGATGAACAGAATTTTTAGTATACCTTCTAATATCCTTCTGAAAAGAAGGATAAAATGCTTCTCTTTTTTTCTTTTTTTTTCTGTTTCTTTTATCCTTTTCTTTCTTTTGCTGCTGACTTTGCCTACATAAATATGATTTTTGAGGGATTCCCTGGCAAAAAAAGGTCTGAAATACTTTGCTTTACAGAATATAAACCCCTTAGTGTATGATAAGAAAGAGATTTCCTCTGGAGTAACCTCAGCCTAAATATTTGAAGAACTGAATATACAAAAACATTTTTTTTTTTTTGACTGAATTATTGGCTCATTGACCCACTGGCACTACCTCCTCACCAAGGTTCCTTCCACAGCATGTGACTTGCTGCGATACACCCACAGAATGCAGCATCCTTCCAGATAGAAAACTGATCTTTCCTCTTGCGTTTTGCTCTAGTTCCTGTGATAAGCGGTTTCCCTCTCTTCAGTTATTTAGTAACTCAAGCTCAAATTTTGATCCTTAGAGACACTGCTTCCAACTTCGAGAAATGCTTTCTTTGGTCCGGAGTACTTGGTTAGAAGGCACAGAGTGATCTCATTTCCAGGATACTGTAAATGTTGTTTTCTCTCTACCAAATGAACAAGACAAAACTACTTTTCAAGGTGGATCCAGTCACAGCGTTAAAGTGTTTTTCGTGGGGGATTGTTTTGCTTTCTTTTGGACATCCTCTTTGGCACAGCATTTTCTGAGGTGCTATGGAAATAACTCTCTTGAAGGGCATTTCTAACTGTGGACAACTTTCTGGGAAATGGATGACCTGGTGATCGCAGTGCTGGGATTTGATGATTGTGAGCTGTTTGCTGCGTCGTCGTAATATTGCAATTTAAGTGGAGACCAACTCTTACTGTAGGAGTATTCCAGCAGATGCAGGAAATGTGTCCTGCAATATTGATATGGATATGAAATGTGCTCTGGGAATTAAGGAGAGTTAGTGCTGCAATTAGTAGGCCCTATAGGAGGTGAACTGTTTCCTTATCATGCATGACCTCTTAAAAATGTAGAAAATTTTTGCCTGTGTTTGAAATCTCAGCATGAACAGGATAGTCTAAGACCTTGTGGACTCACTCTTGTCTAAAGAACTCTTTTTTTTTTTTCTTGGAAACAAAACAATGTTCCTTAACACTACTTCCCACATGAACTCCACTCTCCTAATGTGCATTTCTTAATTTGTTTAATTCTGGGGTTGTCCCAGTGGAGCTTTCTGTGATTAATAGCTGATAACACTGTAAACCCAGCAGTAAGAACGTTTCCTGGGCAGTAGTCATGCTTCTTTCAGGCTGTGTTTGACTGATGCTAGGGTATGGACAGAACAAGCACTAGGGAAGAGTTCACCCAGAAGAGCATCTCATTGGTATGGGGTCAGTGTTTGCTTTATACATCTGCTAGTTTATCTTCTTTTCAGACATTTGGAGATGGATCCACTTCTCTGTACAATTTTATCTGTTTCATGCATTTGCTACTGTAGTGTGATAGACCCTCTGCTTGTAATATGAATGACTGGGGGGAGGAAGTAAAACATGAGGATTCCATAGTATTAGTGCTGTTTTCTTCTCATATTTGTTGGCCCAACAACCAATAGGAAAAATTTAGTGATAGGCTGGCAGCTAGTGTGCAAATTGTTGGGTTACATATAAAGTATTTTTTCTTGGATTTGCCATCCAGTCCAAATACACAGTTGGTCTTGATGTTTCAGAGCTTCTGACATTTTGCAGTTCCCACTTATTTTGCTGGGAGGTAGGTGCAAAGGTTGTATGAAAATTGAGAGTGCTGCCTTGTTCAAATGGGTTTCTGGGCAGGGAGAGGGGCAAAGGCTGCTACTTTTTGTTACTGGAAAGGTTTTGGTTCTGATTGGCTATGTTTTCTCTTCAGCTAGTAGAAAATGGGGATAACAGCAATTTCAACCTTTCTTGCAGTGAGAGATATTTTTGCATAATATGTATTTATCTGATAAATATCCCTGCCTGACCATGGCAGCAGGGCCAAGACCTCAACTTGTACAAGGCAATATATGACTCCTTACAGTCTCTATTTGTATGTATTCCATCCATAAATTTAAGATATAAAATAAACAAAAATTTATGATTTAAATAAGTTTTAAATATACTTCCAAAAGGTGAGACAAAATAAACTGTAACAGTTGATGATTTGGATAAAATCCTATACAACCTATCAAATAAGTCAGTGCTGTAGAAAAGGACAACAAGCAGTGAAATTGGTACACGTCCTGCAAAGACATACATCACTGGATATAATAATAATGTTTGCAAACCTAAGGGGATAAACATGTTCCTTCTCTGATAGAGGGTAGACTTCTGTTTGTATACAAAAGGCCTTCTTTCTGGATCATGTCTGAGGACTATGTATCCAAATCAAGTACCTGTTTAGAAGCAAGATTGTTTTTTTAATTTTTTTTCCAGTTGTGTGCAGCTGTGGTGGGGAGCTGAGGGAATTTTATAGAGCAATCTGTTTTTCTGTGAAGTATGCTTCAGTCTTTGTCAACAAGCTACGAGTAGATTGGGCTCAGAAGCTGAAAGAATTTGGTATGTCTTCAGGCAGGCTACTGACTTGCTGTAGATATTTAGAAGTCCGGAGATGACTACCCAAACATTTGCTGTATGCAGCTTCTCTGCAGTTTGCTTTGGGTCTCTAAGCATACATTTAAAAATGACCTATCCTTGGGAGAGGACAGTGTGTTGGTCAGTTACAATTCTAGGAAATCTTCCCTAGATATACTTCAGTTCTTAAACTTTTCTTGATCATGAGCCTTAAGGGCCTTGATGTGGACGTGATCCCTTGCCACGAGGATCTGGGAGACTAGAACTACCAGCTATCAGCAGTCCAAAGAGTGCAGTAGATAGGGTTGGTAGCAATTGGCACAGGAACCACACCCTTGTGCACAATATCCTCTAGCCCAAATGGATACGCAACACTTTGTAGAGAAGGTCCTCACATTTTGGTATTTACGGGGAGTCCTCCCTGTCCCTCCTTTTACTCCACTGTTTTGAACATAATGCTGTTTGCCGAAAGCACCTGCTGACCATGCAAGGAAGGTGACTGGTTTTAGGCAGCACTTACTTTTCAGATCCTCTAAACTAATCACTACCTGTGTCACTCAGAGCATCAGCTCTGTAGATTTTGACCTAAATATAGATGAGGCCTTATTCAGTTTAATGCAATGAAACACTTACTGCTTTATGTTTTGGGACGGTTAAGTCATGGCTCTGAAAACAGCTTTCAGTCTTGGTGTAAAGTCTCCTCCTGTAAATATTACAGCAGCCAGAAAATATATTTTATCTGGATGCTACTTAAAAATACACACAGAAAACAACCCAAAATTTTTGAGCAAAACTCTTTCCAAATATCCATTCTTCATGAAGACACGTTAGGTTAAAAGTTCAACAGTTTCACCAAGCTGTTGGCTTGGAGTTCAAACCTACTTGCGTAATGTTGAGGTTTCAGGGCACTGAACCCAGAATATCCCTGGTCAGAATGTTGAACAAAAATAATGCTGGAATAAAATATGACCTTTTCTTAACTTGATTTTCTACAGTGAATTTATTTTTGGTGCCAGATTGACAACTCTGCAATCTAAGTAGTTTAAAAAATAAGTATATAAAATCAGTGTCTGTACCTTGACCTATGGAAACCATCTCCAAGATGGAGTGAGCACCAAAACCCCCCAACCCGTTCCCTTTGTGAATGGGTCTACTGACTGTTTCTTCCATTTAGTGAATCACTAAAGAAGGCTTTTAACTATCATCCCCACTGGCGGCTTTTCAGTATATGGAATCAAACTGAGAACAACCATTTTTATTATAGACAAGTTTGCAGTGACGTGTAAAAGTACACTGTACTTTGGCTGGGGGACTAAATAGGAAAGTGACAGATCTGGAGCCTGGGACCTGGCTTTCCCAGGTGACCTTGATGAACATTAGTTTTGAAATGATTTGGTACTATCCACAAAAAATACGTAGAAGTCCAAATGGTCTCAGTGTTGGGTTTTCCCCCAGTTATACCCATTTGCTATAAAGACTGAGTTGCTTTTTCCAGTGAGGGAACTTCAGGAAAATTTTACTGGTGCAGGTAGTTGATTTACCTGTCAATAGTGAAGATAGCACTTGTACATCTACATCTGTGTTTAGTTTCCAGTGGTTATAACCAAGGCATATTTCCATGAGTTTTAACATCCCATAGTGGCCCTGATTAGAGTGTTAGAGTGGAAATCAATTTTTTTATGCTATGATAACATCAGACAACATATGAAATATTCTTCTACTGATTGTCTGAATAAGAAAACAGCATTTCACATGGAAATGAGCTGGAGTTTGGGAAGATGTAATTGGACCTTTACCATTTGTTTGTTTTTCTTGGAGCACACTGGCAGTTCTTACAGAGTATTTCTCTCTCAGTAGAGGCACTCTAATGCCCTCAGCTGCTTATTTTGTCTGGAAAATTCAGGCACCCAGGATAATGATGACAACAACGGCAACATTTTGACTCCCAAATCCCTTGGCAAAATAGTTACATCATGTCTGGAAATAATTGGGCAATGACAGAATGGAAAAATTACAATGACTCAAACAAGACAGGGACGCCCTTAGTAATGGGGTTTTGTGTGTTCATTCTTCTGACGTGGCAGTTATTAGTGCTACTGGGAAACTCTGGATTGACTTCCTTTGTAACTAAACCCCACTTCTCCCAATAGAAATATTGCAGAGATTTTAAGTTCCCAGACCAAGCTTTAGTACTAATCTAAAGTAGTAATTTGCTTTACTAGTATTCCTGATCTTTTGGCATAGAAGATTGAGTGGGACACCTCGTTCTCCATATCACTCAATCCCTTGGCTTCTTTCTTAAGATGATCAAAGACTTTGCTCTGGGGTGTGGATGTCTCATCCTTGGGAGTTGATCTTATGGATAGAACTGACAAACATTACTTATTAGAGCCAGTTGCGTACCCATGACTGTAAAGATATTTCATACCACAGACTTGTAAAAGGCACAGGACTTCATCTTTCTCTAGAGGAAAATAATCTTCTGCTTTGAGACTGAAGGAGCGATGTGCTGGTTCTGGCTGTCAGTGTGAATGTCTGCTTGACTGATGTTATCATGATCAATTTAATCTTCATTCTATGATTTCTTATATTGAATAAAGGCTTCATCTCATACTCCAGCTTCCAAGGCACTTTTTTTTTCTGTAAAATTGCATCACAGTGTTGTACCCATCACCAAAAGAAAGTAAAGAAAATTGAGAGTCTAACTTAGGCTCTACTGTCTAGATCTGTAGCTTCTAGAAAACACAGTTCAGAACCCCTCTGTTGAGTAGAACAGATACGAACTGGGATTATAGTATTTTCCTGAATTTATAGCCCTAGGATTACAGTTTATTCTTGACAAGCTTTAAAAATAACGTTTTTAGGATCTCAGTTATTTCAAAAGTAAAATCTCAATGTTGTAGACAGTGTTTGAAAAGACTTGCTACTGCATGGTCTTAGTCAGAATTGGGTCTTGGGGTGGCACCTGGGGGGTTTGTGGGATTCTTTTCCTGTTTGCTTTTATGTAGTGTATTTCCCACTGGCTCTTACTGTCACAGCAATTTGATCAACAATGACATAACAAACCAACCCATCTAGTGTAGCTGTGGTATGGAAAATCATTGCATAAATTCCATTATTTCTTAAAGCATGAATTTATCCATGCTGGATTTGTGGACACTGCTAAACACTGCCTCTACAGCAGCATCATTACTGGGGTGTGAACCTGTTGTGTCCTGGCCAGATTCCAACCAGGTGATTACCTTTTTGCTGGCCTACTGTATAGTACCTCGGTCTACTTGACACTGTAAAATAACTACTTTAAGCAGGTAATTAAGACCCTACACTGGAGCAGCTACAGCCTCAGTGCCACAGCTAGGACCATAAAGTAAAATATAACAAAAGTAAAACATACTCAAAGTGTGGTGCCATCTTTACAGCTTGTGTCATGCAGTAGGTGTCTCTTTAGGATTGTTTTTCTTTTCAATATCTCCTTAAAAAAAAAAAAAAGAGTTCTGCAGTTTGAGACAGAGTAAGTGGCTACAAGAAGCCTTTTCAAATCTAATGGTTGTCATGAAAGAAAATGTAGATATTGCAATGAAACAGTGAAAAAAGTAGAGAATACAAATAAAACTGGTAGAAAAGATGGAAAGGAAGAACTAAGACTGTGAAGGAGAAACTTTTTTTTTTTTAATAGAAGAGAATTGGTAATCTTTAGACAAATGTGGTTCATGGTGAGGAAGACAGGAAAATTGATCTTGGTAGCAGTCGCTTTCTGATTGAGAAGGAAGTGGAGGTTATCAGTAGATGTTACTCAAACTGCAGTGCTGCAACACTAGAGAACTTAGAAGTAGTATGGGAGGTGGAGCGTTTGGGCAAGGAAAGGACAGGACTCCAGACTTGCACTCAAACCAGAAAAGTTGATTACATTTAGGCAGTATGCAGTCCTGTTTGCTCCACCACCATGGTGATTTGAACTGTTGGCAAGCATGCCTAAGTGTGGAATTGAAATTAGAATGTGAATCTGTGGTACAATCACTGAGGAGATTAAGGACATATATATTCTCAATAAACACTTAGGTTGTGAATTTTACTTGTTTTGTTTGCAGCCTAAGATGTGGTAGTGACATTACCATTCAGAAACCTTAAAGATATGTAGATTTACTTGTATCTAATGAGTTGCAATATTATAACTAAGACTCAGAATTTGGTGTCTAGGAGGATAGATTAGTTTTGACCTTGCAAATGTCTGTGTGGAGTGATAGTTTAAGGAAACTAATACATCTGCAAAAATAAAAAAAACTTTTTAGCAGGTAAAGAGTGAATGGATTGTTTGGCCAGCTCAGTTAAATAGACAAAATTATTAATCTGTACTTGATTAAAGTGTGGAAAAAAAGGTGTAAAAAAATAATAAATTATTACTAACCAGATTCATGGCACTGACTTTTACTCCTTTGTTGCTCACTTCACTTTGTATTTTGAATTTGACTGTTCTTTTTAAATTGTTTTCCTATGAACACAATTTGGATGGATTAATGGATTTGGAGGGGTTCAAGGAACCTGCTGGTATCTTTTTTCTTTCTATTGGCTTTTTTTTCTGTTTGATGGGTTTTGTGGTTTTGTTTTTGTTTTTTTTGTTTGATTGGTTGGTTTTGGGGTTTTGTTAGGTTTTTGGTTTCATTTGTTTTTTTCTGTAGAGTTTTTTTCCTCTCATTCACAGAGAAAGTGTTGCAAAATAATCTTTCAGAAGGGAAAGGTCCCCTACACTCTAGCTTTTTTTGTTGTTGCTGTGTGTTGTTAAATTGGTATCAGGTAAGACATATTGGATTTGTGGGCATTAACAGACTAACATTAGTGGTCATTAGTCATCCAGCACATCTTGAGCATCCTTAAAGTATTAAAAATAAAGAGATTTTTGACAGACACGTTGCATTAAGTAGGTTCATGGATATAGTTACACCTGACAGCCTTCAAATAGTCCTTGCCTTTTCTCTTACCTCAGGACATACTTCCGAGGTAAAGACATGAATAAAAATTAAATAAATATTAATAACATATAATATTATGTATATAACAGGAGACAATCTTTAGGTCTATGAAATGCTTTGAAATTATCAACCATCTCAGTTTTAATGGGAAGGTATGTAAAACAGATCAGAGCTGAGTGCCTGAACTGTCTTGCAAAGTCCTTATAACAACTGAGAGACCTGCACCCTTGTTTTGATGTATTGTGGGAGGAAAAATCTGTGAACTGGCTTCAAAATGCAGTGTTTCGAGCTGCCCTCTCTCCTGTGGTGGAACTGTTATGAGTGGGCTTGGCTCACTAGGACTGAGTGGCCATTGCTGCATGGGACCATGCTCATTTTCCAAGTTTTCCAGGGTCTTGTGCACAGGACCCTGCTTGTTTCCAGTGATCTCTTTTGGGTCCAGTACCTTCCTGTCCAACATAGCAAACAGGTGTGATCTTCAGGAAGCATTACCCTCCCTGAAAAAAAAGATTTTAACTTCATGGGGTTTTGTTGCTGTTTTGTGCCCTGGAGACCAGGAGGCTCCTTAGTCTGGTGACAAATCCAAGCCAGGGAGTTGGGTTACTATTAAAGATGCAACAAATGGATTGCTTGTCTGCTTCCTTTCCCCATCCCCCATGCTGCAATTGCCTTATAGTGCATCTGACATCTGTCACATCACATGTGACATACATGGAAAATTCCCATGGTAATTGGAACATGCTGCAAAGTTCATAGTTTCACCATCTGAAGAAGTACTGAAGAAGTAATATGGTCCAGAGAACTGAGCATAGGATCAGTATGAAGCTCTTTAGCTTTATCCAGTGTGTATATTGGGACTGTTTTGAGCATGGTGCTTATTTTCTTGATTTCATTATCAATAAATGACAATAAAGGTAGCTGTTTTATTACCATGAATTTCTTGTGATTTATTATTTAATAGTCGAATAGTATAGAGACTGAACTTGGATTTGGGGGTTGAGGGTGAGTTGGTTTATGTTCCAAACCAGTCTGAATTCAGGTTTCTTTCTACTTCTGTGATCACACATTACATTTATATGTTTTATCCTGCCATAAAGAAAGATAGATTTACAGGGAAACTGAAATTATTCACTTTGATTCCTTTCCTACTAGCATAAATCAGTGTGGGCAGTGATTCTTCGTCTTATATTTAGTCCCATGCTTCCCACTCAGGTGAGAGCTGTGGCTGCATCTACCAACATTATGTGTCTGTTGATGATAAGTGGAGATTCAGCTCTGGAACTGTTTTCCATTAATGTTTCCTTACATTGCATATGGGTTTTGCTGGACTGCGTGTGTTTATAGTTAAACCACTGAGTTATCTTTCTTCCTTTTTTCCAAAGGTGGTGATGCAAAAGTAGTTTTCTCTGTTTTAGCTACCGTTGTGCTCTGGCTATTCACTGTATCGAAGGACAGAACAGTGAGGTAAAACTGTAATAATCAGCTCTCTTGTATAGGACAGCTGCTGGCAGTTGTTTCAGGTGTCTTACTGTTTGTGGAACGTTGTTTAGTTAGCATATGTTGGCATGAAAATCTCATATGATTTCTGAGATGAGAATGAAGAGAAGAGTGAGACTGAGGCAGCAGTTTAGAAAGCAACTGAAAGAGGATCCTCGTGTAGTTATCATGGATCCCATCCCATGTGGCTAAAACTTCTGATAAGACTTGGAAAAATTGCATTAACTTAATTATGTTTGGTCACTGGGCCAAATGGTTTAGAAATGAACACGTACGCTCTGTCAGAGGAAGAGGACGTTGTTATAATTAGACCTTGGGCAAAGTTCCAGGCTGTGACTCCTGACCTGAGCTGAACCACAGATGGGGCTGGGAAGCAGGAGAGGGATCGCTACGAGGAGCGGGTGTGTGGTTAGCTGTTGAAATGACAGCAACTTGTTTGTGTTGTGCAAAAGGGCAAAACAGTGGAACTGAGAAGAGCTGTGGGAGGGAGTTATGTGTAATAGTGGGATTCTCTCCAGAGAGAGATTTCCTCTTGATTCTCACTGGAAGTATACATAGAAATAGATAATTTCACACATTTCATTTTTACTTACAAGAAGTTGAAAGACAATAGAGCTTTCATTAGAATAAAAAACCACCACCTTTTGTTATTTTCATAAATTTTTACGTCAGCTTTGCTATCAATTACCACTCAGGAAAATGAAAGATGCTGTTTTCTTCATTTTCTTTGTTGCCTCTCACCCCACCTGCCCCATTATTTGGAAGCACATTTTCCCTAGATTTGATTCTTGACAGAGGAAAGTCAAAAGAAAGAGAAAGAAAAGGAAAAGATAATTAACTTGGAGGTTATTGGAAAATATTTATTTTGTAAAAAACTATGGCTACCAACAAAAATGTTAGAGTTGTAATTAATTCTTACATAGCACAAACAGTGCAACTTAAGTAGATGTCCTTCTGAGTCCTGTTACTGGTAGGCTTAACCTTTAGAGAGACAGTGGTCCCACTTAGAAATATCATGTATTCATTCAGTGATTCAATTCTAGAATGCCTGTGCTGGATTCCTCTCTAGCAGTCCTCAATTGTTCTTATTTTGAAAGCATCTAGACATCTTACCTATCTACAATTAGAGTGTTGTAGCAATACAGAAGTGGTGTTTTACCCCCCTGTGCCAGTATGAATTTCATGCATGCTGCTTAGGGATGGACCTGGAAAATGCCAGTGTTCCGAGCATGAGTTATGCAATGGAATGATGCTTTGTGAAAGCGAGGCAAGGTTACTGTTCACGTGAGCTCTGCACCTTTTTGCAGAGTAGCAAAAGCTGAGTAGCTGGGAGTTTCTCAGGTATGGATCCCAAGGAACTGCTGATTCTGTAAAAACATCACAGTAACCAACACTAGCTTGTGTATTTCTCAGCATTATGGAAGAAGAAGGACTGGAGACTGTTCACTTCTTAGATGAACCTGCTTAAGATGAAAGCTAAGTGATAAAACGTCAGTACAGGACAACCTGTGGAGGCCTGAGCAGGGCAGTACTTACCCCATAGAAAATGCTGACCTCCACATCCGTTCATGTAGTGCTCATTTCCTGGTAAGGTACCTCTTTTCGAGGATTTTATACCAAAGTCTTGACCTGAGCTCATAAAGGAAGATGGTCCTATCACTTCAATGTCTCAACCAGTTTTTCCAAGGATGCTCCAGAGAATGCTAGTCCTTTGACGGTTGGTAGGGAAGCCTTTATACAGTGGGCCAGAGCTTGGGTACAGTTGAATTGATGTAAATGTTATTATATTTCATGTAAATCAGGTTTGTCTCATTGATTTGAGTTCCTTCCAAAACAAAGTTTTGTCAAACTAGGTGGTTCTGATCTCATTCATGACCAGATTGCCATAAAGGGGATTGCACTTGGAGTAATCCTTGAGAGGATGGTCTGTAGCGTACAAGTTTAGCTTCTGAGGCTCTCTCATGAAATCTTTTAACAGCTGAATCTCTTATGTCTCCATTACTGATAGGAAACAGAAGTTGCCATGCACATTATTGTGACAGATTTGAGGGCATTTTGGTTTTACTGACTGAAGCTGTGTCAAAGACCGGTTCAAGTTGACCTTTGACATCTCCTAGTGAGAACCAGTGTTCTTATGAATGGGCTTTTGAAGCCAGCAACATCCTGCCCTACTGAGTCCTGCTGAAACGTACCACCCCTTGCAGAGTTGGCACCCAGAGCAAAGCAAAGTGGGCACACCAAAAGACTACTTAGTAGCAGTTCACTTTCCTTTCAGCTGCTTGAGAGTTGCAGCTGATGCCCCTCCAGTGCATAAGAGAAGGTACTAGATAAATTAATCCCAGTGCAAAGTAGGGCAGGTAATTTCTGCCAGGCGCACAGTGCCACAAGGGTGGAGGTTTGGGTGGTTTGGGCACTTTTTTTGTTGTTTGTTGCTTAGGTTTTTCTTGAGTGAGCATGCTGATTTCTGCACAAAAAGTCCCTGGAGAGCTTCTGGCTGTGCGCTCTATGTTAAGTCCCACTATGCAACTGCTTTTCCAAAGGTGCTTTCTCCTTGCACAGCTACTTAGTCTCTGTGAAAGCTCAAAGCAGCTTTGTTCTGGCAGGCAAACAGACCAGAGCATTGTGGGGCAGGTTAGGGCAGCAGCTGCTCTGATGACAAAGCTCAGCTGTGTTGCTGCTGATACAGCATCCAGGATTCTGTGGTGTGGTTCACCTGCCACCTCTCTTCTGCTCCCCTGTTCCATGCCCAGGGAGATGGGCATCACAACAAGCTTTAGCTATTTACTCTCTAAGGATATAGCTTATTCTGCAGATTAAGTGAAAAAGTGAAGTCCTTAAAAATATAACACAAATAAGCCCCTGAGCTGTCAAACAACAAGTCCCTTAAAAGGGCAAAATATGTGGCTCTCTGTGCACTGCACAGATCCCTCCTTTCAAACTGCTGGCAGGAGACTTCCTGTTTGGATGGGCTGCTCACAAACGGTGTTGTGTGGTAGTGAAATCTGTCGCTTCCCAGCTTCTCCTTCAGGCCTCCCTTTATACTCCTCATACCAAAGCCCCTCAAGCCTGGATCCTGTCAAGATGGGATCTGGCAGCTCAAATGTAAATTTGAAAGCATGCATTAGCACTGTTATATTTCTTTCCTGAATACATAAGGCAGCCCAAACTACTTACATGCATTTGAAAGTGGGATAGATGAAATGGTCCTACTGTGATAGTCCTAGTCATAAAGGGAAAAGTGAATGTTTGGTGGTCTGGCTCCAGAGTGATAGAAAGTTTGATTTCTACTTTGTTGTTTTGTTGTTCATTTTATATTGATCAAATTGGGGTACCTTTGGAAGACTCTTCCATGTGCTCTGGGTAAATTCTCCAGCACATGCTTTTTTGCTTCAGATACTTTGGTTCCTTTATTATAGTAGTGAGAGAAAGGCCAAACCAGCATTCAGTGGTAGAATTCAACCTTGGCTACTGAGCATTGCTGATAAATCTGGGAAATCCCACACTGAGTTTGTAAAGCCTTTTCAGAAACATTGAGAGAAGTGATTTTACACTGTGTTAATATACCATAATAAAGCTTAGCTACCTTGTCTAGGTTGAGTGTTTATTTTGGTCTTTTGTGTATCAGCTCCTTCTGTCGTCTTCCAGCTGTTACTCCAGTGACAGCCATTGTAACTGCAGAGAGCTGTGCAGATTCAACAGTCTTGTTAATCATCTAATGTCTGTTGGTTTTGTTTGGTTTTTTTTTCTCCCTGCAGAACATGATCAGAAGATAGCATCATACACCATGATCATGGCCCCCCGGAAGCGGAATCGTCATGCCTTGGGATTTCTTTGTTGTTTTGGGGGTAGTGACCTCCCTGAAATCAACCTCAAGGACAATAATCCCCTCCAATTCCTTGAGTTTTCTGTCCCAATCCCACCAGCAGAAGAGCTCAATGCCAGATTCTCCGAACTTGTGGTAAGTTTCTGCTGACAGATTGATATATTTAGTGGGTGGATGAACTCCTCCCTTCAAAAGAGGAGTAAAAGGACTTAAGGGATTTATTAGAGATAGGGGAAAAAAAAGCTTCTGTTGAAGCTTTTTTTTTTTCTTTTTCATTCTTTTATGACAAGTTCCTTGGTGGGACAAAGGCAGCAAGTGACAGGACGGATGATAGTGGCACTGGGTATAAGTACAACTAAATGCTTAAATATGCTAATTAATTTTCATAGCACTATGCAATTCTCCAGGTGTAGGATTGGGCATATTAGAAGGAACCTCATAAGTCCTCTAGAGAGAACTGACAGTCAATTTCTTGTTAACAATTTTGGGATAAAATCTGCTGTATAATATACTACGCTGGAAAATCTTAAGGTTTGTGGATCTATAAAATAAGGATTATTCTGTTTTGTTGATCAGTAACATTCTGCCGGTGAGGTATAAGAATCAGATGACCATGCTAATTATGTTTCATCATCCAACTGCCTTTGAACCATGAAACGGTGCTGTTGCAGCAAAAACCATAAACAGGAAGGGAAGGAACTATTTCAGATGAACTTTGTTGTTTGCTTTTGTGGTAAATGTTGCAGACTCCAGGAGCCAGACACTTGCTTTTCATGCCTGGCATCAAACGACTTCACTGTCTTTGCCTACTTGTTCAGCCTGCATGCAAAACACAGGCAGAGGTCATAGGGCTGGGTTGTTTTGCAATCTATGTTGTAAAGGTGATGCCCATTTGATGCAGTTTATTAGATATCTCATTGCCATTCTGAGATTGGAGGTTATGTAACGTGAGATATCTGTAAGGGATAGAACAGAAAATATTGGATCTCAGAATTAGAGGAATTTGCAAGTAGTCTTTCTACATTACACTATAACATTAGCCCATTAAATTCTTATCCATGACCATAGCTTCAAAGTGCTGTAGCAATGAAAATAACCATATAATTTGGGTATGCAAGTGGAAGTTAATATATGGGCAACTATAGTATGTCATACCAAATATGGGGACAGCTGTAGTTTGTTAGATCAGTGGTCTGACAACCTAGCCCAGGCTCTTGTTTCAAGATGGGGTCCAAAGCAGATGCCTAGTGAAGAATATAAGATGTGACCATAGGGTGGTCTTTTCCAGGATACTCTCCAACCCTCTAAAAACTTTCAGCTCAAGGACTTCATCAGTCAAAAGTTGCTTTCTGTGTACATAGAAAATTGGTATGGATTTCTTTTCCATTAACTGTTTTCACCTTCCCTAGCACCCATTAGCATTTTCAGTATTCTATGGCAGGGGTGTAGAAAGGAGTCAATAGGATTTGCAACTGTTTCAGGAAGAATAATATGTGCAGCAGAAGAGAGTCTACTTGCTTCAAACTAATTAGCAGATGAGGAATCTTCTCTTATGGAAATATTTCACAGAATTCTGGTCTATATTTAAGTCAGTTCGCCTTTTATGTGAGACTACTTGAATTCCTCTCAGAAAATGCAGCTGTCTGACTGTGGAGAATTCTGCGTGGTGATGGATATCTCTCATGAGTAAGAGTGTAATCTGTAATCTGCTCTGCTGACAATTTATTTCTGGATGCTGCTTAAGTATTGGCTTTCACATGCAAAGCTTGAACTGCTGTATCAAAGTTCATGCCTCTCCAATACGAAGATCCGTTGAAGCATTCAACCCAGCCTTCCTGAAGATGTCACCAACAGATGTGCTTTGCTCTTGAACCTGACTGGCTAAAACTGGAGCTTGTTTACCTTTGGGTCATAGTGAAAGACCTGTTTGAGTTGCTGCTGGGCTTTTGCTTACTGAGAAGGGTATCAGTTTTATGAGGAGTTTGAGAGTTTGCGGTGGTATTAATGGTGCTTTTAGTTTTATGTCTGGCAAATACTGGTGTTCCATGTGCTTGTGGCAAAACATCTCACAGCTGCCTTATGGAAGTCTATTAAACAGTATAATTTATAATGTTTCTGGTGCAAAATTTAATGACAAGTATACGTGATGATCTGTAAAAATTTTTGGCCCCAGTAGTTTGAGAGTTGTTGCTCTATGCTATAACTTATTAAATGTGCTGACAGCTTATAACTGGCATATGCATTTCAAACAAATGAAGCTATTGAAATGAAAACAGATCATATTCAGTTCTTATACTTAATGATAGTACCCTAGCCATCATTGCATGAGAAGGGAGCTGGGAAAGAAAAGTGCTGTTTTTCAGAAGGCTAATGATGTACATTACACATTTTTATAAAGCAGTCAAATAGGATGGTAATGCATGTCCATAGGAGTTCTTGATTAGAAAGGTAACATAAGAGCAGTTATGGGCTTTATAAGAGGAAAAAACCTGGGCTAGAAACTGGGCTGGCAGAATGCAGAATTTGCCTAGAAGGGCTAGTTTGTCCATAGGTCCAGATTAATGCATGTTCTATGAGTCACTAAAATAAAACAGGCTACATCTGTATTGACAGCTCAGATGAGATTCTAATTGGATTAGAAAGATTCAGCCTGTAAATGCACCAGTGTAAATCAGCGACCTGGAAGTGCCTGAGAGAGCTCTGTGCTGTGCACTAGCTCCCTGCTGCTTATCCGTTAGGGCCTAGTCTGGGTGCACTTGTACTATATAAAAACCAGATTTGAGTGTAAAGCCTTTTGACCTAAATCCCCAAGTGAAATGATGACACCAACATCATCTGAGATCCGAAGTGAGAGAAGCATTTGTGTTGGCTCCCTGAAGCAGGCCCAGGGGGTATAGCCTCATCTTGCCATCTGCTCTACAAAGGGTATAATGAAACACTGATGTGCTTGAATGAATTTTTAAAAGCCTTATTTTTTCCCTCGTTGCAGTTAAAATCTGGGGCATTTTCCCATGTAAGAGTTAATGAGAAGAAAAGCTAAGCCTAGCTGTGCTGGAGAAGCCTTCCTTGTGATGCATTTTCCATTCCAGTAAACAATCAGTATGTTTCTACCTGACTTTCTGAAGAAAACTGACATTTTGAGGACCAGAAGCATGTCTCTTCCTGTTCTTGTGGTACTTAAATTAGTACCATGAAAACTGAATTTGGAGATGTCCATTTTTCAAGAGGATGATTTTGGAGTGTGTTGGGATCCCTTATTTGTGGTGGATTCACATGACCCATTCATAGCTTTCAAACTTGAGTAGTCTCCAGACTGAGGCAGGTATACATGTATGAGCTCAGGATGATTTGGTCTGATTTTTTGGGGCTGAGACAGGAGAAGATGTAGTAGCTCTCTGCTGGCAGGGATTGACTTGGGATTAATGCAATGGTAACAGTACAGATAAGTCCTTATCAGAAGTTTAGGTGCACATAACAAAAAGCAAACAAAAATATTTGTGACCACAAACCTTACCCCTCAAAGAGCCACTTTCGTGGCTTTAGTGTCTCTCCTTCAATGAACAGGCAAAAAAGAGAGGCTTTAGAAATTAAGGGGTGTGGACTGGTCCTGTGCCTTGCAAATTGTAAAACTGGCCCTACCTGGCCATCAAGGCATCACAGCTTCACTTCTGCTTCCTTCCTCAGTCTCTCTTCTCAGCTGGCACTGTGTGTACTACCATGTAGTATAGTGCTGTTGCAGTTGGTGGTCTATTGTCAGGCCCTAAACCAGTTTTGTACCTGATGGCAAAAATGTCTGTGCTAAGCACACATGTTTTTCCTTGCACAGATTTATTGACTGAACAGGAACTATAGAAGAATCTGGAAGAACTATTCCAAGGCAAGGGAAAATAATTATTTTTCATGGAACAGCTTCTCCATCTCCTTGTTCATATTTGTTAGGAGCAGTGTGTTCTTGTCACAGTGAATTCCCTTTGCTCAGTATTAGAATCGTGGAATCTTCTTGTTGGTTAAAGGTGATATGCTGCTTGGCACTAAAGATTTTGCCATCTAGATCTCTCTTATACCACCAACATAATCCCAGATAGGTACCCAGACCATGCCAAGAAGGGTGATTTAAATGGTGGCAAATCAGGAAAAACAGAAAAATGTAAAGAATGCCAGCACAGAGGAAAGAGCAGTGTAAGAGCTTGTGCTTTTATTATTTCTCTTTGTTTCTTTTGTTACTGGCCATGAGATGGTAATGGTATTTGAGAAGGTGGAGTTCAAGACTGTCTATTCTAAGACGGAAGGTCCCTGGGGAAGAAGTGGAGTTGTCTTTTGAGCTGACATTTTTGAAGTTGATTGTATCATTATATGCTCCAGGCTTATACTGGGAAAGATTTGAGAAATGCTTACTGTTATACCTTTGTGGTCTTGTAAGAAGCATTCTGGTATTTAGCTCAGGTGGGACATTGACTGGAATTTCCTGTCATGGTTTGTTTCTCTTATGTTCCATTTGAATCTCTTCAATTTTTAGTTTGGGGTTTTTTTCCTTCTTTTTTTTCACCCCCTCAGAGTCCCTAAAGAAGGAGTTTTGCTGACTTTACAGATTCACAAAAGCTTTTCAACCATAATACTATTTACCATCCTCAAAGGCTTTTCCAGACCAAAAGTTTAGATCTCATGACACCACAAGTACCTATTAAGGTACATTATTTACTGTTGAGGAGCAACATAAGTACTTATGAACTGTCTATATTTGAAAAATGTAGAATTATCCAGCATCTCTTTTGGCCTGCCTTTAAGCTTCTTTTCCATTGAAATGACTGTTCCATATGAGGTCCTGGCATTCTTCAGTTTCTGAAAGAGGTAGGTTGCTGCTCAGGTGAGGCAGCATACATTCTTCTCTCTCTCTCTCTCTCTCTCAGAGGTCTTACTGCGAAACCTCAGCTTTTCTAGAGAAGATATATGGAACTACACTGTATTCCTGAACAGTAAGGCCACTGGAAATCAAACCCATATTTTCTCTTGTAGTATTGCCTGAGTGCAATGAAATGAAGATGGAAGCAAGTGCTGAATCAAGATCTCTGTCCTTCCCTCAGCCCATGCTGGGAACCATGATTGAAATCTTAACTTTGGTTTCTGTCTGCAGTGCTCTATAACAGCCACCACAAAAACATGGAACTATGTCCCTTACTGACACAACCCTAAATTACGCATAGTCTCTCCCCTTGTCACTTCTGATCCCATTATATTTATTAATGGCTGCCACAACATCAAAGTTGGCTTGATTTCTGAATTAAAGATGAGCTAGCTCAGTAATCTAGCTGGAAAGAATACCAGTGACTGTGCTAGTAGAGAAGAGAGAAAATATCATTCTTTCTCCTTCAGTCTTCTTGGAATAAGAGCTGTACAGAGAAAGTCCCATGAAGATGATAAATATGAGAAGATGTGGCAGTGGAGTCCAAGCAGCAGAGGGAGCAACTTGGTAACCTCTGAGTAGTCTGATAATTTCTGTAACCATGACTAGAAATTTTCAATGCCTCTTACTTTCTCTCTTAGGTCACCTGAGGAAGGAGGATATCTAGAGCAAGATGCCAGATGCTTTACTGTACCTTTTGCTCTTGTCTTTTTCCTTTGTCCTCTCCTACCACATGGGTCTCAGTTTTTCTGCACATTTCTGCTAATCTCTTTCTAAGTAAATCAGTGTCTTCATCTTGTCCTGATGGAATTAGTGTGATATTAGTGTGATATTTGCTACTGTTTTATATTTTGTTGTACTCCCTTGATTTCTCAACACACCAGGGTAGTAGTTGGTAGTATTTTAGCAACTACAGGCTAGTGCTTTAGTTACAAAATGCTGAAAGGAGTTGGTGTACTGAGTACACGAGCCACCCATGTGACTGGAATCTATGCTAGTTCTCTCAGGACAGAAACAAAGGAGTAGTGGGGTCACCATGGACATGTTTCTAGTAGCATCAGATGAAGTGTCCAGTAACATAAAGTTTGGGAAAACTCTGCTCTTTGCTGTGAAATTTCTCTACATCTGTTCCTTCTTTACCTTAACAGAGAATAAAATTCAGTGATTACAGTCTCATTTCCCAGAACAGAAAAAGTTGATGATAAAAGAAAGGAAGAGTTTTTTGTTGAAAGTAAGGTAAAGCATAGAAGTATGTGAGAATTCATTTATTTATTTCATCAAAGGAAGCAAAACAATTTCTGAGCTAGGCATCAGTTTGGCAAACACTAGATAACATACCTTCAAGAGCCACAGGGAGATGAGATCCAAACCTAAATAACTGTAGTAGTATTTCCCACTGAAAACAGCTGACTTGGAAGTAGCAAGTTCCCTTCATGCTTAGTTCTCCCTTGCAGACCATTTAATGTAATGGATACAACATAAACCTCAGATGAAAACTAAACTTCACCACATTGAATAAGTACTCCCATATATCACCAGTCCCTCTCAAGCTTGCCAAGTCCTAGCTGTGGCAGTGTTCGTGAGGCCCCTTTTTGGCTCTGAAACTTGCAAGAGTATTTATGTGGTATAAAGTACAAGAAATGCTTCCATTGTGGTCTTTCATGTGATTATAGACAATATATGTCAATGTATGGAGGCACAAGAGGGCATCAGCTGTGTTTCTCTGTGTTTGTTGATGAGCTTGGAGAACAAAATTCCCTATTTCCAGTTCCTGGGAAGCAGACATGCAGAATTGCCTATTCTGTCTCTTGGCTCCCAGTGTGGAGCACCGCATTCCCAGAAAAGTATCCTCCAGGTCTGAAGCTTATTAAAGTCCTTAGTTTCTCATTGAAAGGCTGTGGCTTAGAAAGACATGCATTTTAGGTCCTCGCTTCAACCCCCAAACATGTGTCGTGTGTATTGAAAACTGTATTAACTCACATTTAAATTCAGGCGTGTTATCAAGATTTGAGTATTTCAGTTTCAAATGTTAAGTCTTTTGAGTCATTCTATCCTTTTGCTGGATTCTTTTGAATATAGGGATTTATTTTCTGTGTCACTTGCCCTGCATGTAAATCATGGTTTCAGACTACACCTCTGACAGGCCTGTGGCTTAGAGTTGTTGATCATTGCAAATTTCTCTGCAACCATAATTTAAAAGTACCTCTATTCTGTTTTACCCATAAGAGGAAGTTATTTAATTTCCTGTGCCCATCCTCATCCCCTCTGTGCTCTTTTGTAATGAATTAATCTACCTAATCAGTCAGGAAGTGTAGTGCCAAATGCAGTCAACATCTGGAGAGGTCCTTCATTTTTATTTGTATGTGATGAGCTCTGACTTGAGCAAACTAGGAGGCTTTGCTGGCCTTAGCTCAATGGAGACTCCCCACCCCAGTTATTACTTCCTTTCTTGCACTTAATGAGAATAAACAAGTGGAGGCTGTAAGAAAATGCTACTGATGAGACCAAGACAGAATTTTCATGACCAGAGGCTCGTATCCAGGAAGAAGCCTTAACATCACCCTCTAAGTAGAAGACACTGTCTCTAAAGGCAGAAAAAAAGCAAAACTTTGAGGCAGAAAATCACTCTCCTCACTGATGGTGGCCAGGCCACAAAAAGTTTCTTTTCTCTCAGATTAGATTATAGTTGTCAGGTTAACATTTTTCATGCACTCAGATGCAGTTGTCTTCTATTATAATAATGGCAAAAGAACTAGGTGGTTTAAGATTTCTGAAGCACTTAGGGTACCGAGGCTTGGGAGGCAGAAGCTCTTCATGATATCATAGTCTGTCTAGTTGTGTACAGAGTTCCTTTATGTCCAGCACAGTTCTTCAGTCCAAGACTGTACATACCCAGATGCCTCTTTTTAGTTTTCCACACAGAAGATACTTCTTTTCTTCCAAGTCTACAGAGAGAGACTTTTTCATAATGTTGGGTCTGCTTTGCATGTGTCCCATGTGCAGTACATGTGTACAAGTCCCTGATTTTAATGCACATATCACCAAAAGCAGTTTTCTGTAGTTATTCAAGTCCCAGTACATAAGAGGTGTTGCAGTTTAGGCTTCACTGCAGACACAGCTTCTCCTTTCAGGTGCTCACCTACATATGGAGTGCTATGATAGGGACAGGCTTATGGCACTGAGTGCAGAACCAGCACTTTCTCACTCCGGACTCCCTTCCAGCAGATGCAGCTGGTTGGCAGCTCTCGGCTCCCTGACCAGCTGTGTAAGAAGGAGCAGTCCCTATGCTGCAAATGGGTGAGACACAGGTGCTGTGTAAGGAGCATAAGATGGCAGCCAGGTCTCACATTCCATGTCTGAGAATCAATAAGGTTGTGTAAACAAATGTAAATCCAGACCTGGTCTTATGTGCAAGATTTTGCGTGTGAAGAAGCTGGGGTTGTTACCAAAGTACCTGTGTCATTTTAAGGCTTTTGTGCAGGAATACACTGTCTTTTTAGATCTTGTTGCTTTACTGTAAAACTTATGGATAGATAGTTACCCAATGAAAAGCAGTTGAGTTCCACTGAAGACAGTAGTGGAATTATATCATTCACCATTGACTGAAATTTCGCCTGTGTGATATTTTCTGTCTGTGGTGATTGTTGGCTTCTGAATATCCCAAGCAGAGCAGCATGCTGACTGCCTTTCTGAAAAGTGGGAAAGGTTGCGGTTGTGGTTGGAATACTTGAAGGGAATGTTGGAGTGTGTTCTTAGTATGATTTACTTACACTAGACATGAAACACCTGAGAATGAACTCACAGGACTACATGTTTTTACCAGAGTAATCCTGATGTTCCATGACTGAGGAAATGCATGTAGTCCATCTAGGGCAAAAGAGGAGAAGTACTGGATTTTGGGAGCATCACAGTTATCTAGCTTGGGATGTAAAAGGAGGGGAAAAAACAGATCTACCACTAGAGAATGGAAGTGCTAAGTTGCCAATCTTATGTCTTCCCTCTATTGAATGCTTGGGAGCTGTCATGATATCCTCTCCCTTAAGTCATGGACTAGGTCGGTATGTTTAGTTCAGAATTTTTGTGTCCGTGTGTTCTAATACCTTATCAGATGATTTGATAATACTGTTGTGTTTTGGCATAACTGCAAGTGTTAGGCAGCATGATATAAAAATAAAAAAATAATGTAAGGCTCTACTGTGGCCTTTTTCCTTAGTAAGATGTAATTAATATTTCAATGGTTTTTTTGTTCCATTATGACTATAACAAAGAGTCAGCAACTTTCTGGATTGAGCCTGAAGGCTGCTGAAGTGATAAAACACTGAGATGATATTGATAGTAGGAGTCATACTTGCTAGCTGGAAGGATCAAATAATTTATCTTTATTTCACCTTTCTGGAGCTTTTCCAGCTACACTTGGATACAGAGTAGACAATTTCCTACCCTCCTCTTAGAACTGAACCAGCATTCTCATATATTTCCTGCCACTTTGCCTGCTGACTTAGAGTAACAGAGTGGGCCCTCTCCAGTAGAAATAGTGTCAGCAGCAGTAGTACAGGGATGTCTTGTTGCTCCAGCACTTTGGAATGGCTTCTCTGAGTATGATTTCTGCCCTTCTGGAATTTCTATCCTTCCTTTACTTCTCTGTATTAGTGTCTTATGTTTTTCAGAACTGTATTTGATGGCTTAAAAAATCTATTAGGACCTCATTCCTCATCTTCTAGAGAGGATATTCAAATCAAGATTTGGTCTGCTGAGGAGGGGTGGGAGGCTATTATAAATCAGATAACAAAGGTAATTTGGGATGAAAATATGCCAGCTGGAGATACGCCTGTGAGAAATGACAGAGGAAAGTACTACATCTTACAAAGACCGTGTTGGCCAGATTGTAACTGGACAGAAGATTGTGATAAGGAGGAACAATGTTTTCCAAAGTGCTGAAGAAAAAGACACAACAAATGAAGTAGCTGTGGTGCTGAAGGGACAGTGAAGACAGATGGCAAAGATGGATACGATATGGGACAAATGCTAGACCAAGATGATCTTTTGGCAGTGCTTTTGAAGAGAATGAGCTTGTGTGGTAATTGGGGGAGGTTGGATGACAGATAATTGTTTCTTCTGCAGCTCATAGAGGAAGGACCAGATCTGAGATTTTGCAGAGGTATGTTTTGATATTTAGCGTGATGACAGCAAGAAAGGGAAAGCCGGGTCCATGTAGCTGATGAAGAGCTTATAAAATTTATAGTAATTTATATAATTTATAATAATTTCCCACCCGAAGCTGGAGAAGCAGTGAAATTTTCAAGTGAAGAGAAAAGGCTGGGAAAGAGGATGGGACATAAGTGTTTTGCAGGACAGGAGTTATCCCTAGGGAGGTAGAGTCTAGCAGGGGTTTAAGAGGAACTGTTAAAAAAATAAGATAATTGAGTGGAGAAGAAGATAACAATTATGAAGTATCATCTGTTTAATATGTTGACTCAGATTATTTTCTGTAGTTGCTCACCTAGTAACAATTCATATCAGATATAATAATTGCTCAGATGGTGTATCATATAGGCTGAAGAGTGTGGGGAAAGGGTGTATAACTGTGTCATACCTCTGTGCCCTTCTATAGGTGGATTCTATCTTCAAACAGTACTCAAGGTTTGTTGTTTATTATTCAGGGGACCTGTTAAGGTAATTTGGGATTGCTCTTACAGCATTGGAGGGAAATAGCCTTTTTTATCATTTGCCTGGTATGCAAGGCTCCAAAGTGGGGAGCACAAGGTACCACAGGGGAGGCTGGTTGGATGGAGTAGCACCTTTTTAGGGTACAAGATTTTCAGATCAGCAGTTTCCTGGCATCTTGCTCCACACTACGTAAGGGGCAGATTTTGGTGTCATTTACAGGAGAGGTCCTTGTGTTCATCCTTCAGCATGAGGTGGGAGCAGCACATGGAAAGCAAGTGTCAGAAGGTGCTTTTTTTGTCACTCATCACACCAGACTGCCTCCACAGCTGCTCTAGCTTTGATGTTTTATCCTGAAGTAGTACAGACAGATGCCTTCCACCTGGCACAGGAACAGCACTGACCCAAAGCTTTTAATGCTAGCTGCCTTGTTTTCTGTAAATGAAAAGTCTATAAGCTTTCTGGGAGGAAAACTTTTCAAGAACATCATCTTTTTCCTAGTTGTGTAAGCTTACAGGAATAGCTAAATTCATGCATTTGTGCATTTGTTTCCCTTGTGAGAAACAGTAATGCTTCTTAACCCAGTTTTAATACAGAATTGGAGCCACATTGAAAAGGTGCTGAAAAGATGCAGCACATGTAGGTTACAGGCAGTACAGGAGTCTTCCAGTGTCAAATGTGTTGTATTTGAAGAACCTGGGAGCAAATCTCTATTATTGCCTCCTGCTCTTTTCTACTTGTTTTTTTTTATTAGGGAGGATCTGATGCAAGACTCTACTGCCTTCCTGGGCAGACTTCCCTTACTTTCACGTGTTGACCCAGTGGTGTATGCAAAAAGGCCCTAATCAACATCTGTATATTCTGTGCACTTCTACATTAGAGGAACTTAAGGACGTCTTTTAATTTTGCAGCTTCCCATCATTTTTTGACCACATAAAGGGAAAGGCTGCCCACAATAACCACCTTTTGAAAAGAGCAGTGTGCACAACAATATTATGTAATGGTTTGCGAGGTGGAGGTTTAAAGAATAATTTCTCCAAAGGAAATTACAAGGGGAAGGCAGATTGCAGTTTCCCAGTTTGGAAGGTGTCCAGGGAGATCCCTGAGTCATGGAAAATCCATTGGGATTGCTTTAGTGGCTATGTTTCAGCATTACCTCTTGGATTAAGAGCAACAGCTGCATGAGTTAGTTTGTTGGTGTGAAGTTGTTGGCTTCTACATTAATGATGAGGGAGAGCTTTTGGACTGCAAATGCTTAACCAGATAGTAAATGCAATTATGATTTGTTGTTAGAAGATGATGCAAGGCACGTGCTCATTCTTCTCTTATTCTTTTTGTTGTATTTTGTGAAAGTTTCTGGTAATTTCTTTAGTAGAAACATTTAGAGAAAGACATCTTGGCTGGTGTTTTCTTAAACCCAGTGATGTTAGTGCAGTAGTTTCTGTTCTGATTATCAGAATATTTGAGCAATGAGACAGGACAGGGTGTGAGTGAATAACCAAATATACTGTCATGCTTTCAATTCACTGTTTGACTATTTAAATACTCAGTTTGTACGAGGGAAGAGAATTGTGGAATTGCCCTCCACTTCAACCCAGAGGAGATAACAGAAGCCAATATGTGGATGATGTTCTAGCTGGTCTGAACTGTAAATACAGATCATCTCCATTTATTGAAGTAGAAGTTAATAACTAGCAAAAAGGGGACTGATAGGCTTCTCAATCTGTTCTATGTCTGAAATCTGTGCTGTAGATTGTAGAATGAGCCAGTGTTATTGGCAGTCTAGCTGACAATTTAAAAGGGACAATTTCATCAATATTTTGCATTGGAGTAAATCCAGAGTAAGTCTGCTCAGTTTAATGGAGTTAGGAGCATTCTGATTTCTGGTTTGCACTACCAAATTTGGAATACTAATTCAGAGAGCAAGAGAAGAACTAAAACTAGCTTCTGGTTTCGCTTTTATCTGTGTAAACCTGAACTTCCACCAGAAATTTTGTTGATTTTTTGGAGTTCCTTTGAGTTTACCCTATGTGTAAGCTTGAGCATGTGTTTCTTAGCTGCACAATCAAAGCTCAACAAGAAGTTAATTTTGCTCATTAAATTCTTAACCAACCTCCCAGTTCCTCCTGCCCTTTTACGTAATATTTTATCAGAGATTTAAAGGTCAGCCAAGCTCTGACTTACCCTTGTTTTCCTCCATAGGGGCATATGGCAAATAGGATGCACACAAGAGGATAAAGCTGGGAGGAGAGGAGTAGGTAGCACTGATGCCCCTGGAAATTCAGCCTGCCTTTGGCACAGGGACGCAGCAGCAATCCCCAAGCCACAGTTTGAGGGTTGAGCCAGCAGGACTGTGTTTGGGCAGGAAGTGATCAGAGAGGTGTGTGCCTGTGTGCTTTGGCACAGTCCAAACTGTAAATTGCTCTAGCTAGGAACCTTCTCTGAACTCATTAGTATTAAAACAGAACAGAGGACACTTTGTAGGGAGGGAGAGGGTGGAGAAGCCGGAAAGGTAGCAGTTTAGACGGCAGTTTCCTAACAACCTTTCCCACAACTACCTTCCCATACAGGGTCTCATCTAAAAGACCTTGGCATGAAAAAGAAACCCTGGCACAGGGAGGGGGAAGGGAGGAGGGAAATGAGGGGAGGGGAAAGAAAGGAAATGAGGGGCGGAAAATGGGCACTGTGCTGAAACAGCAGATTTTATTGTTATTTAGTGTTATATATGCTGATAATAGAAGGTCTGTTTGAGAGAGGTATTTGATACAGTGTGTGTAATCAGAATGTGGAGGTAAATGCAGTATTTGTCCTAGAGGACTTGCGACCTGTCCAGTGAAAAAATGTATCAAGCGGAGGTTTAACAACTTCAGTTCTGTTTGGTATTTTCATTTAATTGACTGCATGGTGAAATACAGAGCACACCTATTAACTTTCCAGATCATAGAATCATAGAATGGTTTGTGTTGGAAGGACCTTAAAGATCATCTAGTTCCAACCCTTCTGCCATGAGCAGGGAACACCTTCCACTGTACCCAGTTGCTCAGAGCCCCATCCAACCTGGCCTCAAACCCTGCCAGGGGTGCAATATCCACAGCTTCACTGTGTAGCACGTTCTAGAGCCTCACCATCCTCATCCTCATAGTGAAGAGCTTTTTGTATAATCTAAACATACACTCTTTCAGTTTAAAGCCATTCCCCCTTATCCTATCACTCTATGCTCTTGTAAAAATCCCTCTTCAGCTCTTTTATAGCCCCTTTTAGGTACTAGAAGGTGCTGTAAGGTCTTCCTGGAGCCTTTTCTTCTCCAGGATGAACAATCCCAAATGTATCAACCCTTCTTCATAATAGAGATGCTACTTGCCTTCTGGTCTGCAGGCAAACATTGTCAGATCATGTTGAACTTCTTCTCAACAAACACCCCCAGCCCTTCTCCTTGGGGCTGATCTCAATCCATTCTCCACCCAGCCCATACTTTTGCTTGTGCTTCCCCCAGCCCACATGCAGGACATTGATCTTGGCCTTGTTGAACTTCCTGAGGTTCATACAGGCCCACCTTCCAAGCCTGTCCACGTCCCTCTGGACAGCAGCTTTTCCCCTCCAGCGTATCAACCGCACCACACAGCTTGGTGTCACCAGCAAACTTGCTGAGGGTGCACTCACTGCCACTGTCCATGTCACCAACAAAGATATTAAACACTGCTGGTCCCAATACTGACCCCTGAGGGACATCACTCACCACTGGAACCATTGACCACAACTCTTTAAGTGTGACCATCTAGAGACTTCCTTATCCACCATGTGGTCAATCTGTCACATCCACATCTCTCCATTTAGAGAAAAAGATGTCACGTGGGATAGTGTGAAACGCTTTACACAAGTCCCTGTAGATCATGACAGTTGCTCTCCCCTTATCCATCAGCACTGTAACCCCATCACAAGAAGGCCACCAAATTAGTCAGGCATGATTTGCTTTTAGTGAAGCCATGCTGACTGTCACCAATCACCTACTTATTTTCCTTATTTTTCCTCTGTAAGTTTCCTTTTTGTATTTGAGTTTGTCCAGGACATTCTTGTCCATCCATTTAGGCCTCCTGGCTTTTTTGCTTGATGTTCTCTTTGTTGGGATGCATTGTTCCTGAGCTTAGAGGAGGCAGTTTTCATATATTAACTACCTTTCTTGACTTCTCAGACTGCTGCTGTCTGTATCACTGATGCCCACATGAAACAACAGCAGTGGATAGAAGTCAGTGGACTGTACGAGGCTTGGTAGTTTCTCAGTGACATCCCAAATATGAGTCCTCCCCAGTGAACAGCACATCTCTCTAGAGTGTGTCACTAGGCACATATCCATACTGTGGCTATGTTAAAAGGTAAACTTAAAATAAGATGTAGAAATTGTGTGAAAAAGGATCTGATTCAATGGGGACAGTTAAAACTCCTTTAAATAGCAAGTCTGGTAACTCAGGATGGAAAGGAGCCAGGTACACTTCTTCAGAAAAGAAACTAGGGATTATAGTGGATCAAGAGTGAACATAAGTCATTCAGGTTTTGAGGGTTTTTATTAAAAAAAAAAAGAAGTAATTGACTACATGGAATATGTAACCAGAAATGCAGTCTGAAAGATGCATGAAATAATCTTTGCAGTCAGCATTGGTAAGGTCTCAGCTAGAACACTGTACCCACTTTTGAACAGTGCAAATCAAGAATTATGTACTTTGACTGAGGAGAGGCCAGAAGTGCTGGACATGGCCTCTAAAAAGACTGAAAGAGCTGGATTTGTTTAGCCTCAAGAAAGAAGACTGAGGAGGGACATTAGAACAGCCTTTAATAGGCTGAAAAACTGTTATCAAGAGGAAGGAAAAAATCTGCTCCCCATGTTAGTAGTTGATAGGGCCGGAAGTAATAGGCTTAAATTGCAGCAGCAGGGATTTAGACTAGACATGAGCCTGACTATTCAGTTTTCATCCCTGTCCCTCTCACTGGACTCATTTCAATTCACTGACATGGACATGCAGCCCACCTTAACAGAAAAAGCAGTGCTAATAGTCAGCTGTTTGCATTATTGTCCTCATATGCCCACCCATGTCCATGGAATGTCCCTCTCGCTCTACCTGTATTGTAACCCTGCATGGGAAAGTGCATGTCTAAGCCTTGATCTCTTTCTGTCTCTAAACATCTGTGTGTATTATTGCGTAAACAAGTACTGCTTTTCCTCAGACTTTCTATTTGGCCCAGCAGATTTTTGTGTCATGCATGTGTTTTGCCTGTGAAGGACAGAAAGATGAACAGCAGATGCTGGTTCTAGTGGCCTGTGAGAGGGGATTGCCGCAATATGTCTTGCTGGTTGTGTGTATTCGTGTGCTGCCAAGTCACAGACAGCTTTGAGGAGTAGGAGAGGGACAGGACTTAGCTGTTCTCCAGGAAACAAGGAAGCAATTAACCAATGATTAAAAAGCGAAAAAAGAAACAGTATAATGAGGGGTGTGTTTGAGGGTAAGAGGGGGGCCTATTAGTTGACTTTCTGTGAGATAAATTTCTCTATCAAAAAGCAGTGCCCTTGACAGATGAAAGTCCTACTCTGCTGCTAAGCCTTAAGAATGAGTAACTTCTGTGTTGGCAGGGTAGAGCAAAAACACATTTTCCAGTATGTAAACATCAGGTGCTTTCTGTCTTGTACTGTTATGACTGAGGATCAAGAGATTTGGGACCTTAGAACTGAAGGGGTTTTAAAGCTGCAACTTTTTGAAAAAGCAAGGAGGAAAAAAGAGTGTAATGGGAATTGCAGCCTTTTGTTTGTCTGCTTCTCTGCTTTACCGTCATATCTGTGGCAGTAGCTGGAATGTAAACATTACTTCCTATGCCAACAGGCTGTGTTAGCAACTCATGTGTGCATAGTGGTTTCATAGTGCACAAATGCAATGATAAAACACTGTGGTATGGGTAGATGCTACGTGATATGTCTTGTGTGTGTAAGGTGGGAGTGGCGTACACACATACCTGGAAACTCAACGATGTTTTGCTGTGATCCACCTAATTCTTATGAAATGTAAAACTGATCAAAATGTTACTCCCATGCTTCTCACTGTGTGCTGTTTCTATGTGCTTTACAAAGGCTGCTTTTAATTCCAAGGATTAGCACAAGATGAAAGAGCTTGAGGGGCAGGACTGATTTGGTTTTGGGTTGTTTTGCCTTTTCTTCATGGGTTATCAGTAGACTCAGCACATGTATCAGGTGCCCAAGTGGAAACTTTTAACCAACGTCCATCCGGAGGTGTGCTTAGCTGTGTGGGTGGTAGTGCTGTTGACTGATTGAAGACTTTTGCGCTGCTCATTGCTCCAGTTTGTACAATGGTGTAGGCAGTTTGTGCAGTCTAATGAGTCTCATCCACTGACAATTCAGACAGGCAGTCTTTCAGAATGCCTCATCGACCTCCTCAGTATTGGAAATGCACACTCTTCCAGCAGGCTGCCTCTTACATGTCAGGCTGGTGAGCTATGATGAACAAAGCAATGGAAGGAAAACTGTAGGGGAACAATCCAATACTGTCCCCTGGAGGTGGACACAGTGATTAAATAAGGAAGATTTATCTCTTCTATCTGAAGCTCTTCACAAAGAGACTGAGATTTGAAGAAGATTATTTTGGGTTTTTCTGTTGTTTTTTGTTAGGTTTTTTTGGTTTCTTTATTCATTCACTGAAGTTATCTCTGAAGCAGCTTTTTGGACCACTGCCTCTCTACTTATGATGAGAGTGTCTCTGCTCCTTCCTGACTTCCCTCCCTGGTGGGCAGAGGCAAACTTGCACGTGAGCCGCCAGACTAACTTGCTCATTATTCGGCAACAAGACCTGGCATAGGCATCAGGAACTGAAATATAAAGGTTCTTGGGGCTGTTGCTAATGTAAAAGCGTAGCTTTCATGCAATATAAGCCATGTTTTAGCAATGTGGTCCTACTCAGTTCATTTTTTAAAGCTGTAATAGTTATGCTGGACAGGATTCTCTGTTGCAAAAGCTTGTAGTGCGCTGCTGACAACATTCTCCCTGATCTCTTTCCACTGCTTCCTCTTCCTCTGAACTCCTAGGCATGTCAAGTGGCTTGAGTTGTACTTCAGCATTGGTTAACCCACTGCTTATTCCCTCTAAGTCATTACATATGAACATGAACCTTCTCTGGGGCCTGCCAGTGGCTGCTGGATGGGACCCCATGGTGTGTCATAGTCACTGTTTACTTGTACAAGATTTAAATAAATTCATCCAGAGCATAAGGCTGTCAGCTGTGCTATGCCACTTGGGAACACCAGTGGTAACTGGAATGTGGCCTTTTTGGGGACATGGTGACTGACATCTCTATAAACCACCTTGGGGAACCTGAAGCACAGGTATCATAATGTACAGGGAATTTATTATACTGGCAGCGGTGTATTGTACTTCATTTTGTAACTTGGGTGGATTTGATGCTGTTTAGAGACTGAGAGAGAATGATTGATGAGGTGGATGAGGGAGAGTGCATTTGTACATGACAGGTGAAAAGGGTCAAGGGGAATGAGAAGATGATTAGTGAGGGGAAAAAGAAAAGGTGTGTGCAAGAAAAAGGGAAAAAAAGAAGGAATGGGAATATGAACAGGAAGCAAGATAAGAATGGGGCATTTAACTAAAATTCATACAATGCAAGATATAACATAAAAATGATTGTACCCTTGGAACCTAAATTTTTGAGGTGAGTATGCAAGCAAGTTATTCAAATAAAAAGTCTTCAAATTTTGGAGCTTTTTCTAGAGGGTGTGAAGGCATCCAGATATAATTCCTGCCTTCTCAGTTTTCCCTATTGGATGACTCATGAAGAACCATTAAGATAATGCTGGTTTGATTGAGCAAAAGAAAAACTTCACAGCTGCGAAAAAATTTTTGCAAATACCATTGCTATCTTGAAAGGGACATTAAGTCAGATCTATCACAGAATCAGCCTGTTTTTTGAGGCAGGGAACTTGGAAGTGTTTGACCATCTACGGGGTTTGGTCTGTGGTTTTGTACTTTTGCAGGGCTTTGCAAAACCCTCTGAAACTTTTGGTGCTGGTCACAGGTCAGATAACTGCTGCTTTCATCTGTTCTGGAAATTCCCAAGTTTCCATTTTGAGTTTATCAAGGGAAAGTAGAGTTTAAACTTCCTGTGAAGCTTTGCCAGTTTGTGCCATCTGAAGATCTGGTTCTCATGGAAGACCTGGCTGTCCTTTTGCTTGAGTACCCATCGCTGTTAAAGAACCAATCAGTGCAACAGAGCTGTAATCAGACAGTCACAATAGACATCTCCAAACAGTAGAAGTGTTGAAGCCTATTTGCCTGTGTATTATGTCTTAGTGTTGGATTCTGTGGTGAAAAATAAAGATTGATTTCATCCTTTGAGAATGGTAAATGCATTTCATTTTTTAATAATTCTTTATTAATTGCCTGAATATGTTTGTAGGCAGAAATAAACTTTTAAAAAGTCAGAATATGCTTTTATATGTTATTAGCATCTCTCAGTCATAACAAAGCCATTAAATGTGAAAAACAGGCCTGGGGTGAATGCTTATGGGAAGGATATGCTTTCAAGAGCATTTTAAGTAAGAGAGACTGTGACCTACAGGTAAAAATTAAAAGTGTAACTCAAATCTGTAGCTGAAATTATAAAAAAGTGATAAAACAAGACAGTTATCCAACTAAACATAAGAAAATAAACAAATCTCCTTTCTGGCAACATATTTGTTATGCCCATATTAATCAAATTATTGCCTGCAGTAAACATATCATGTCAGAATTCTGTGTTTCATAATGCTGGAAATGCTATGCATGATTCATTATATGTTTAGGAAAACAAAACAAAACAACAGCCACAAGAAAACCCCAACTCCCCCAAAAAAACAACCCCACCAGCTTGTGAGGGTTGATTTGTTGGTTTTTGCCTTTTACAAAACAAAGCAGCTGTCTAACCTTAAGTCAGTGTGAAACTCCCCGGTGACCAGTAAGTCCAGCAGCCCGTGGACCTTGGACAAGTAGAACAGAATCCTCCCATGAGTGTCCAAACATCCCTGGAGGGAGGACCAAATTTGGAGCTCTTGGTCTCCAACACTGACTTTAAGTCAAGAGATGCTGGGGACCAGAAGCTGGGATTCTCTGTGTACTTCAGGCCTTGAGGTTTCTCCTTTAGAGAGGTAGCCATGTTGGTAGGTGTTAAAAGTCCTCCTTTAGTGGGTCTCTCTCCAAGTGAACCACTCTTCTACATCCCCAAAATCTTACTTTTTCTCTTTATTAATTTAATTTTGTGTCACTAAAAGAGGTACTGCTCAGTCTAGGTGAGAAATGCTTTTCTAGAGCTTCAAGTAGTGTCATTATTGAGCTGATGGCTGCCCAGCATCAAATCCAGCTTTCATGCTTTGATAAACGTTCCCCCAAAAACGGGACATAATGTGGTTTTAAATCCCACAAAGTACTGGTTTTATGTTTCCTACTCATTCCTCCTTCTTGTTTCCTTTCTTTCTCTCTGTCTCTTATTTCCTTGGGTTGTAGCCATTTTGAATGAGGGCCATCTTCCCTTTTGGCCTAAGAACTGGACTGGAAGTATTTGAACCTCAAATCCAGCTCCAGTACATTTTAAATGTTTTATCATTGAAATTCAATCTGTGTACGTAAAAAAAAAAAAGTCCACATGAAAGTGAAATTAACTGAATTAACTCTCAGTATATAAAATAAAATAGGAAATAGATAAAGGAGAGAAATGTAAGGAATATTAACTGGAGATACTTTACATCTCCCTCAGCCCAGCCTGGCAAATATCCTTTTAATCTGCGTTTCATGAGAACACTTCCACCTTCAAGTATTTTTAAGAGACAGGAGGCTGAGCTCCATTGTGCAGGGTCACGCTGGCATGAATTAATGGAACTGAGCCACCTTTCCAAGGCATAGAAGAGTTACTACATTTCTGTTGAGAAACTGGAACAGGTGATGGAGGAGGGAGTTCTCCCTGCTTTGTTCTGTCCATACCTTTTTCTTACCCCTTTGCACCCAGGGCATTTGGTCATGTTGGCTTCCCTAGTCTGGCTCCAACCCCAGTCTTGATGGCTGCATTCAGAGTTTAGTTCTTCACCTTTCATGCCAAACTTGGCAATTGCTTTCTCCTTCAATAGCTGCTTGCTGTCACTGAACTAACTCTAAGGTCTAAATCTCTGTATACTGACAGATCTGCCTCTGGTTGGGTCAGAATGACCTGTTCATGGAGCAGTCCTTCTGAAATTAATTCTTTCTGTTGTTCCTCCTGCTTCTCTCCAAGGCAGTAAGTTTCCTTATGTGCCATCTGTGTTAGGATCCTGAATGAGAATAGAAAAATGGTCTGCCTAATCCAAGGTCTTCTTTCTTAGATCTCGAGTTTTCCTGTGCAGTCACAGTGGTCTTTTGTTCATCTTTTATAGGAGGAGCAAAGGGATGGGAGAAGTAAGATGATTTGGAGGGTTCCAGAAGAAGGCTTCATGTCTCCTTTATTTTGCAGGGATTTCTTGGGGTTTTTTATAGGGTAGGATTTGATTGATGGTGATGGGGCATGTAGGCCTCTTCAGTTCTTCCCACTCCTTTCTTCCTCTCAGTGAAGGAGCACACTTGCCGAAGACTAATTTCAGGAAAAGAAGTTGAAGAGTTTGACTGCTGCTTTGCCTTCTAGAGAAGATATTTCTTTCCCTGCTGAATATTCATGCTTGCTACCTGTCCATCTGACCTGGAGGTTAGAACCCAGCATTTTACCTCTTAACAAACACTAACTTTCAAAATTAAGGGTAAGCCATCTTCCCTCCATGTGCTATTTTCCAGTCAGATATGTTTGGGTTTGCCTTTGGTAATATGCTTTTGCTTGCAATACCTGAGCAGTTTCCTTGTTACTATGTTACCTGATCTAATGTGATGGCTTCTAAACTTCTTTTGACCTAATCTACCCTCTTGAGTCACAATAAATTAGTGTGTGGATGCACTTTTTTTCCCCACTGGATCTTCCATCTTTTCAAACTAACTTTCTATGCCTCTGTCCTGAAGAGCGTGTCATGGTATCAGAATACTTAATTTCATGGCTGGGAGTTGCATATTCTCATTGTCCCATTGAAGGCAGATTGTTCTTTATGCCCCTGATACTGCCAGTGTCCAAGGCAGTGTCTAGAAGCTGCAGTGTCAGAATCCTGCCCTCTGACTGGTTTTAGTCAATAGGAGTATTCCTTTAATGAAACAGTTGTCTTGGACTGTATTGTTTGGGTACATCATTCAGTTTTGTGCACAGCTTCTGTTTAGAGCTTCTGCTGCTTGTCTGACCTGCCACCAGAAGCAGAAAGAGCACTCCAGAAAAGAGCTCAATGGATTAGACAACCAAGTTAGCTACCTTGTATTTAAAAAAAAAAAAAAAAAAAAAAAAAAAAAAGAGAGGAAAAAAAAAGTGTTAAGATCTTTAAGCAGTTCAATAAAATCATAATTTTTTCAAAGAATCTAGTTGAGCCCAGCTAGCTCATTTCAGATATATTTCTGGCCTCTGGTGCTTCTTCTAAACCTGGCATTTCTGATTCCCTGTCTGCCCCTCCTTTTCCTCCCGCATGCTTGACCTCCAACAGCATTCCTTCGCTTGTCTTAAGGCCTTACATGTCGTTTCACTCTCCCTCTCCCCCCAAGAATGTGATCCTGGCCTGAGCTTGCTAATTGTGTATAGCAGGGATAAAACTCCTTGCCTTGCTTGGCTGCCCCCTTGTTTGGAAACTCACCCTAAACATTTCCACATGGTTTGCACTCTTTTTGCACAGCTACTTTTTTTTTCCCTTTAAACTTTTTCTTGTTTAAAATAACCCTCCAGCTTCTTCTACCTTGGGCTGCTGGCACTGACCTCGCCTTGTTACTGTTTGCATTTCTTTTGTACCTTTTTGCAGCTTAAATCTCTATGGGCTTTTAAATCTGTCAGCAGCCGCTACCAGGCTCAGTGTGCAATTTTGCTCACTGTTTTCACAAGTTTCCCAGCCCTGAATGCTTTCCAAATGAGCCATTGTTGGGCTGAGTTAAAGAGGTATTGTCTCTGCTTGGACAAGGTTAGTGTGGGTGCCAGAATCTGCATGTGCAGCGATTTTTGTGCTACAATGTCATTTGATGTTGGACCCCTGGGCTCTTCCTTCTCCAAACATTTCAAATATATGGGGGGGACACACCAAAGCCTTGCCAAAATCGATTTATTGAAATATTATTGGAAGATTTTCTTTATATTGATGAAACTCTGATTTATACCTCTTCATCCATCTCTACTCATGCAGACTGCTTGCTCTGAACACCACTCTTTTTTGATCAATTCCATTATAAGCACCTGAAACCAGTAGCTGTGATTGTAGCCCTGTTCTGGTCAGTGCTGCATAAACACAGAGGGAGTAGCAATATCTGCTTTCATGGTTTCTGAGATATGTTGTATGGGAATAGAATCTATTTTTATCCACCTTTTACAGAGGAGAAACTGAAGCTGGGGAATTTGGTGGTGTATCCAGAGGGTGCTCTTGACAGAGTTGGGAGTCGGTTCCAGATCACAGCATTATCTTTTGTTTCACTAATGTAAGGTTGGCTTGGCTCTAAGAGGGTATGTTCTACTGAACTTGCTATTCTTAACAGACACTGAATTTGCTGCTCTGATCAACCTAATGTGACACTGTGGGGAGAGAGGTTCTTTATGTTGAAATGATGGTTGTCTTTTGATAGGGACTATGTGGTTCAGAGGACAAACATCTGGAAAAACATTTCAACCTGTAGGTTGCTGATGACATTACTGTCACTAGACAACTGTCTCATGAACTTTGCTTAAAAGACGCAGTAATTTAAATGTTTTCCTGTCGAAGAGCAAATTAGTACTGCCAGCTAGGAATTTAGCATTTCTTTAAGTGTCATAATGAATGTCTGTGTCACATAATCCAGTGCTTTGAGTTTCTCACTTCATGACTTTAATGTGATCTTTCCCATTCTTGACTGATCATTAGTAATGGAAGTTTGAAATGGGAGTTGTTCTGGCTACCTCTCTTCATAGGTTCTGCTCTGACAGGGAGAACTCAAGGTTCCTAACAGTTACCAATGCAGCTGTTGACTGTTTTTTTTTTTTTCTGTTTTTCTTTTTCACAATCTCCAGGATGAATTGGATCTCACAGACAAGAACAGAGAGGCTATGTTTGCACTCCCTCCAGAGAAGAAATGGCAGATTTACTGCAGCAAAAAGAAGGTACTACTGTTGTCCTGATTGGAGTAGCTCACCAATGAATTCTGTGTGCATGTCCATAATTGCATCTTGATTTGAGCTATGTGTTTATTTACCGTTTACTCAAGAACATGATTGAGTGATGTAAGGATTTTTATCAGTATGGATATGGCACAATTTTCTTATAAGTAGTGTATGCTTAAAAAAAGTTAATGTCCCATTTTGAATTTTTTACATGTTTGAGGGGTTTATTTTGTTTTATTGTTTGTTTAGGGGTTGTTTGTTTTGTTGTTTGGTTTTGGGGGTTTTTTTGAGCTGAAAGAAAAACTATCATGAAAATGTTTTAAGGAATTTTTTAAAACTTTTATAGACTGCTTAGAATAAAAAAAAGTATTGCTGAATTCTTTCAGGATGTCTTCAAATATCTGAAAAGTACACTATAATAGTGATGTCTTAAAACTTGGTAGTTCAAGGTCTTCCAGAGCTTGTAGGAAATGTTCCCCATTGCACTGGAAAGCAAAGATGACCTGCTCCTCTCAATTTCTATGAAATACTGCTCCATTCAAGATCTTCAAATTTCTGACAGACCAGTAAAGGAACAGTAAATCAGAGGTTGATGTATCATACTGGCAATTTTGTCGCTGGCAGAATGATGGCCAAACGAATTGATAAGTTGTATCACTGTTGTGAAACTTCTAAAGGAGGAACTTCTGCAATAATGATGTGTTGGAAAGGTTTTACTGCTCTAGGAAAACAGACACTTGGAAACAAAGATGGCCCCAATAGCATGTATTTATTAGCCATTAATGTTAGGGGGAAAAAGGTGTGGTGTGTTTGTTGGTTAATTTTATTTCCCGAGTGTGCAAGTCATGCTGTGAGAGCATCAGTCTTTATACATAAGTTTGCATAACAGAAGGTGAAAGAGGAAGTTTAGATTCCAATACTGAACATGGCAGATTAAAACTCTGCTCGTGGTCCTTCTGAGGTTGTTTGCTGCCTTTTTTTCCTCGAGGTGGGACAATGAGGTTTCTTACCATGTAATTAAAGAAAACCAGACCAGCCAGATGGATGTTTTGCATTTAGGGTTTTTGTTTGGTTGGTTTTTAACTTCATACAGGGAAGTTAATAGAAATAAATTAATTAGTGCCTCTGAGCTAGCGATAACTCAGGACGTGCTTAAGAGCAGTCTAGGCTCAGTTGTCTTTAGTGCTCTCTCTATTCTTTTTCCCTGCTGGTACACAGACCTTGCAAGTGGAGGGAAGTTGCAGGCTGCTGTGATTAATGTCTGCTTTACATTTTTGCTGGCCAGCTCAGCTGGATTTTTCAGCTCTGGTGGGAGAGGATCTATTTGTAGCCGTCTTAGAGAACCCCACATTCCACCTCCCAGACCAGTGTGCCTTGGCAGGAAGATTTGTGCTTTAATGTATTTAATATGTTAGTTGGATTCAGTCATTACAGTGGGAGTGTTGTTGTTGTTGGTTTCGGTTTTTTTCCCCTCTTTCTAAAGCAGTGGATTTGATATAAGAATCTTAAAGACCTCCAGAGTTAAAGAAGCTGCGTACTGGAAAATCTTTATAATGCATTTATAGTGCAACCTCATTTAGCTGAACTCCAGCTATCCAAAATCATGTGCTAACGGGAATGAGATACCATTGCCAGATGCCTATTCATTACATTGTAGATACTTTCAATTACTTGAAACCTTAACTTTCCAATGTTATTCATTGTTTCCCTCACAGGCACTCAGATGATTGGTGTGACATCTCTCTGTAGCCTACTACTTAATCCACCTATCATCAGTGTTTTGCAGTGAAAGAGAAGCTTATTCTGGGCTTCGTTTTAAAGCAAGGCTGCCTTTTCCCTGAAGAATTTGTAATCTAATTTTAGCCACAAAGGGTCCAATTTCTCACTTTGCAGAACACTACCAGCTATCCAGGACAAGACCCCAGAGAGCTCTGTCTTGCTGATGTTGGGTTCTTTGAGTTTTCTGGGAAGCATGGGCTTTACACTTTGTAAGGTGGCAACTGAAAACGCTATGAACTAGAAGGTCAAGTGCAGATTGAGACAATTGTTCACAGTCATTAATCTCAGGTGCCTTTTCTAGCTTAAAAGTAATGGAAAGTTGGAGCTTCCTGATTTGCTCTAAAGGTGGCGACATTAGTGGGCTGCTAAATGTCACTTGCAAAAATGAAGATCAGTCATTGCCTTAGACACACATTTATCTTGGCAGATAGATTTTAGATATCATCTTCTATGGTACCTGATCCCAATATCTTAGCAGAAAATCACTGTTGTATTAAAAAACTCGTTCCACCTGTTTCTGATACCAAGCCTTTCTGAAGAAATGAGGGAAGACAGGTACGTCTGTGCATTGAAAGTTATATGCCAAGGGTACAACTTGCCAGTCAACAGTCCTCAGTACTTAATGAAGGTTTAGTTCTGGACTGAGATTTCATAGTTGTGGGTGATATCTACGGAGGAGCATTCACACAGTGTTATACAGCCATGTTTGCTTTGGTCGCTTCCGGCCATTCTGGATTCCTGTCTGAAACTCTAGTAGCTTTAACTACCAACTGTAGGGAATGCTTTGCTCTGATTTGTGGGGTAGCTACTTGCAAGGAATAAAGGCTGCTCTGTTGGCAAACACTAGTGTGTTCTCAGTCTCAACTGTTCTCTACCTTACCATTAATCAGTATAGGGTGGACAATGAGAGGGGCAGTTGTCTTAATTTGCACCAGAACAATCATTAGTCACCACTGGTGGACCCTGACATTCTACCCAAAATACCAGTACTACATATTTTAGATTGCCTCTTCCTCTGTAGTATGAATTTCCCCTGATATTGAGTACTAAGTAAAGCCATATGTAGACTATACCAATTATGATATTCTCCCTTAGTTCAGGTACTTTATTCTGGTTTTGTTTAGAATAGTCTTCATATCTCACCATAAGCTGAAATTTAGACTTTCATAAAACATAAATGCACTTGTGTAACTCTTTTCTGTAAAATTATCTCTAGATTTCCTACAAGATATAAGTTTTGCAGGAATTAGATCAAGCACTAGATTGAGCTTTCAGATGTATTTATTTGTTAATTTCAGATGTTAAAATTTAGAAAACCATTGTTCTTCAGTGTTCTTTTACCAGAAGCTGATGTATATAATCTCATTAAATACTGATCAAATAATTATATGGAGAGAAAAACTTGTGAGCTCAGTTACTTAATCCATAAGTGAGCTTCTACTGGGATCCTCAAGAGGGTAGAAAATGCAGGTATTCCACCGTTTCAGTACACATTGCTTCGGATGCAGTCTGTGTTTCTGAAAATGAGGCCTCATTGTATGGGTGATAGCTTATTGCCTTCTGAATAATCCTACAAGCTGTTAGACTTTTTGCTATTGGAAAGCAAGTCAAGTTGTTTTCTTTTTATGGCCTTTCCTGCCTCCAGAGACTAATTTGTAAGCCTTCAGCTGAGCAGATTTTAGTAGTAAGCACACGTATTTGCAGAGTTAAACAAGTTAGGTGTTTTTTTTTTACTCCAGTCTTTCTTTGAGGAAAAAAAATGGTAGCAAATCTCTTTCCAAAGTACAGTCAGGCTAGACTAGCTGTATCCTACAGTTTCTTTCCAATCGAACAAATAAACCCAACAAAAATCTCAATCCTAATAACTGTGTTGACATCTCTTAGATATTTTAATGTTATTTTGCATTCTTGGGATTTTAGTTGTACCATAGAATAGCTGCTTAGAGTTGACTATGCTTTATCTACTCAAGTGAGATTATTCAAACTCAAGTACTGAAGTAATAACCAGCACACTGAAACTTTCTGGAACTAGGCATTTACTGCATCTGAAAAAGAGTACGTGCTTATAATCCTTAAATTTATTCTCCTTTTTCTATTATGGGAAAGAGATCTAGAGAAAAGCTTCTCCACAATAGCAAAATAGTATATAAAAATGTTGAGAAAAATTTATCTAAACCGTAGTCTGTAGCAGTCAATAGGCAGAAAAGAAATTAATTTCCTTATGATGCCATCCCCTACAATTGTTTTTTTGAATATCTGTCAATTATATATTTCATCTACCTGATGAATAAAAGAACTAGGAAACTGAATATGCAAGTAGGAGTCAGGAAACTCCTTGTTTCCAAAAGTGTTTGATTTAAATTATTGTATAATTACAAAGACCTCATCATTCTTATGTTTATACATAAATGCATTTCTGTCTATCTGAATGAAAGAGTGGCAAAGTTAGGAAACTTTTTGGAAATGTTCTGGCTGTGCCATCCTCTCATTCATTTTCCCTGCACTGTTTACACGTGCCTTGGCTGCATACAACGTTTCTTTTCATTTTCCCATTTCCCTTTCTTTTTTCCTTCCCCCTTCTTTTTTTTTCCCCTTTCCCACTTTTCCTGTTCATTTTTTTAAGATAGAGTCTTAAAGATCTGAATATATTTTCAGTTCAAATGCTGTTCATTCTTTTTCTTCACTGCACTTATCTGTCTTCTAAGATGTTCTTGTGGTGAAATCTCTGGGTTTGGATGAGCTCACTGCAAAGAGCAGGAAGGATGGAGTAGAAGGCACTTTTGTGTACTACATGTTACATTACACAAAGAGTCCAAGCCCTTTCAACTGAGGTCACAGGCCAGTGCTGAAACCACTGAGGCTACAGTCCAGGTGAAGAGTGCCTCAGCCCCAGATGCCCTTCTGGAGAAGATTTGCATCTCTCCCACAAAGCAGCAGCATTACCTTTTATTCAGTTCCATTTTCTAAAATGAGGGCTCCATCCTCATAGGCTTCAGAGTACTCTGGAGAATCCTAGGATTAGTCAGACTAACTTTTAGTAGTTTTACCACCATCTTTTTAAACCATTTGCAGCTCATTTTCACAAACTCCCACTTTGGTCCCATGCTAGCTATCTAACATTACTGAAAATAATGTCTACATGCCCAGTTTTGTTTTTTTCTTTCTTTGGGAGTCTTGCTTTGAGTTTTCCCCTTGAGGTTTAAATCGTCAGCAAAACGTCACCATAAAAAGTCCTTCATCCCCATCCCCTGCCTGCCTTCAGATTCTTACAGACTAAAATTTTCAATCCAAACCCAGGCTGTATTATGGCTATAAACCCTGCTTGAAACTTGAAGCTGAGGTTCCAGCTTCCAGACAGTGCAATTTACCCTATGCTTTGTATTCATCCTCCTGTTAAAACTATAAATATAAAATTTAATAATGTTTATAATATAGATATATATATATTTATAATCTACTGGAGGGATCTAAGCTGCTTTTGTAGCTTTTGATGTACTTACCTTAGCCTACCAGGGATATTTAGATATTGTATTTAGATAGGAGTTAATTTCTTTAGGTTCCTGCTTTAAAGTAGGAGATATACATGGAAACCACAGAATCACAGAATTGGTAAGGGACTACTGGTGGGGTCATCTGCTGCAGCCTCCCTGCTCAAGCAGGGTCTTCCTAGAGCACATGGCGCAGGATTGCATCCAGACCATTCTTGAATATCTTGTGAGGGAGACTCCACTACCTCTCTGGGCAATCTGTTACAGTTCCAGTGCATGGTCACCTGCACAGTAATGAATTTCTTCCTTGTATTCATGCAGAACTTCATCTGCATCAGTTTCTCCCTTTTGCCTCTTGTCCTATTGTTTGGTACCACCAAGAAGAGCCTTGATCCATCCTCTTGGCACCCTTCCTTCAAATACTTATGGCTGAGAGGGGACTTCATCAATGTCTCTTGACTTGCTGGCAATGCTCTTCCCGATGCACCCCAGGATCCCATTGGCTTCCTTGGCACCAGTGCACACTGTTGGTTCATGGACAGCTTGTTGTCCACCAGGACTCCCAGGTCCTCTTCTGCAGAGCTGCTTTCCAGCAGGTCACCTCCCAGCCTGTAGTGGTGCAGGGGGTTATTCTACCCCCATTGCAGGACTCTGCATTTGCCTTGTTGGATTTCAAACAGTTCTCTGTCCACCTGTCCAGCCTGTCAAGGTCCTTCTGAAGGGCTGTGCAGCCCTCTGGGGTATCGGCCACTGCTCCCAGCTTTGTGTCATCAGCAGACTTGCTGAGGAGGCCTCTGCCCCTTCATCCAAGTCATCAATGAATGAGTTAAATGATACTGGACCCAGTATTGAACCTTGGGGGGCACTATTAGTGACAGGCCTCCAACTAGACCCTGTGCCACTGATCATGACCCTCTGGGATCTGCCATTCAGCCAGTTCTGAGATATTCAGAGGAAGACAGATATTCCCTAAAGAAGAGAGAAAATGGATCTTCATCTGGTCTCATTTAGTGACACAATATGCCAGATGAAGATCACACCACTGTATTGTCTGAGTGTGGGTTTTTGGTTTTGTATTGTCTGATCTCAGCTATAAAAGCCTTTGGAGTTCATCCTTTCTGTATGAAGAGTGCCAAGCACGTGGTTGTCTCATAATAAATGAAGTGGGTGGTTTGAAGTTGTATTGTTTTCAATTCTATCTTGCAGTATTTTTTCCTCTTTGAAATACTCTTAGAGTCTGTTATTGATTTGGAATATTAAACTGTTTTGGTTATGGAGTTGTAGCTTTAAGGAGCATTTAAAGTGTCTCTTATAAGTTCTCTTCTTTAGAGTTGTTATTTCATATGCTGTATTGGGGAGCAGACGGGAACACACCAGATGGTTTGCTGCAGTATTTGAGAATCCATTTGTAATGAGTGCCAGTTTGATGAGGCTTGGATGTGACTTGATGGAAGTTTTTCTCCCAGCTTAGCATGAAGTATTGAGGGAGAGTGTGCATGGGTGTGGGGGTAGGTGCTTCTACTTTCTTTTTACTGTGAAGTCTGGAAAACGCACAGTAACCCTCACAGCATGTGTAAGAGCCTAAAAGTAAAAGCAGTTGGAGGCTGAGTGCCCATGAGAGAATGGGCAGTAGGAGGCTGAGTGCTTAGTGTGAGGGTATTGCTGGCTAAACGATGAGTATATCTGATGACCACAGGGCAAAGGCCAGCAAAGCCACACTGGAGATGTAGAATTAGACTTTATCTGAAGTCTTTGGTGCATCAGAAAGTTGTTTCTTTTCCTACTGATACTTTAGAAGTTTGTGACAGAGGTTCAGCTCTTTAGTCAACATTTTAATTTGACTCAATATTCAAACCTTGAAAATGACCTGAACAACCTGATCTAACTTTGAAATTAGCTCTGAGGCAGTCCCTTGTTCCCAAGCACCCTTCCATCCTAAATTATTTTGTGATTCCCTGAACTGACCATAAATCAAATTAGGAAAGCAGCTGATTGGCCCTATAAAGAAAAGGGGCAACACTAAGGCTCTATGCACTCTACTGTACGCTGTCCTATATTACTGCTATGAGACCAACTCCTTGAAATAGGCTGTAGCAGATGTTATTTGGTTCCCTCCCAGTGCCTGGGATCCATGGTTGCTTTTTGTCTGAAAGACTGCGTGACTTCCTTAGCTCAGAAGGCTGCTGGTGAAACAATCTGAAATGTGGAATTTCTCAAATGAATTCTCTGAAAATAGACTTGCTTTCAGTTAGCCTAGGGCTCACTGGAAATCTCATAACACTGGTAAGTCACAGTGGGAGGATGTTGCCCTTTGCAAACCACGACATTCCTTCAGCTGGATGTTTGGAAAATGCCAGCAACTGTGGAGTTAACTTGCTTTTTTCCCACCAGCATCTGTTCCTTTTTCTGTTAACAAAATTATTTCATGCTCAGATGTTTGGGATGATTTGTTAGCTTGATGTTGACATTGGGTCATTTCAGTATCTTTAGTCTAGGTATGGCAGACAGGCACATGGCTTCAAAAATTACTTTGTTATAAATGCAGGTAGGCTTTAGAGCAGTAAATTGAGAAACTCTGGCCTATGACAACCACAGGACAAGCACTGTAATGGAAAACAACAAAATGCAGCAAGAGTGTCACTAATGCAACAAATACACTCATTTTCTCATTAGTGGTGTACTTGGGTGTTTCACTGTGAAAAAGCAAGCAGTTTGATTGATGGTACTTGTTAATCTGTGTCATAGACTGAAGCAAGAGCTCCCAGATTTGGACAACATCATTAATGCAGTGTAAAGTAAAGCCTAAAATGATATACATTTCCTTCTACACCATTTAATGCAGAGAGTGTGTTCTCACTGGGAGAATAAAACTTGAGATTCATGTAAGACACCATCTCGTTCTTTTAGAGTTCCATATAATGAATTTAGGGTTTTTTTCTCATCTCATATAAGTATAAATTTCTTGATGTTGCCCTATTATTTCTCATGTAGGTCAGCATACTTGAGAAGAATCATTGCCCATTTTTTATGGCTTATCATTAAGTTCTTGTATTTCTTTCTTTGTGTTTTTTCCTTGATATTTTCCCTTCTACAGCAAGTACCTCAAAGTGCGTATTTGAAGAAACAATACTGTAGGCTTAATAATGTGATAGACTCCTCTTAATTATTTTTTTTCTTAAGGTCATACTTTTAATGGTTTAAAGTATAAGTTTAATGTCAAGGAGGCAAAAATGCATGCACAATTCAGATTATATACCATTATTACAGTTTGGAATCGTGATATCTAGAAGACTACATTTTAACAGGCATATAAGGGGAGATAAGTTTTTCCAAATTGTCTGCTTTACTTGGTTTGTGTTTTCCATGTTGCCATGCTAACAATTACAGATTCATTTATTTATCCTGGTATAAGAGGTTACCTTGGGTCAGGGTCTTGAAATTATATATTTATTTATGTATAATTGAAAAGAATTTTTTTCCACGCCCTCCCCCCTCCATGGGAACAGCATGGAATATTTTTAGTTTCTTCCTCCCACTCCTCTCTCTCTCCAACAAGAAGGGTTAGTTGTTGCTTAGAAAATGTCTTCCCAGCTCATTAATTCAAACTGCTGAAGACATAAATGCCAAAACTTGCCATGTTATCTGCTATAGATGTTCTGAGTATGTAGAATTTGTGTGTCCATCTTGCAGTTCTGCATTTTTCAGGTGAGCTACTAGTGCTTCAGTTGAAGTTAGAACTCAATACATACCAAAATCAGGTCCAAAATAGTCCCGAGTTTATACAGCAATAGTTGGAAAATTGTCATCATCATGCCTAATGCTGTGTTTTGCATTTGGCTTGCATTCAGTGGGAGTTTGGGAAAGCTCAGTGGACACAGATTTGACCTAACCATGGAAAAAAAAAAGGAACCAAAAAAAAAGGGGAGGGGGGCAAAAAAAAGAAAACATTTATCCAGCTGTCATCCTACTAACATGAACAAAATAATGGTGAGCAATCCCATTTTACTGTATGGGAAGTACGTGTAAATGCTGATTGCGTGATTTAGTTACTGCCACTGGATTATGTGCAGTGTGTCCTCTTGCAAAAGTTCTGTGTCTCCACAACCCAAATATGAGTCAGTCCTGCTGACAGTGTGCAAAAATAATAGTAATATGTATTCCATACAATGCAGTTTTCATTGTTCAAATTAGTCTTCCATGGATAAGCAAGAGCAAAGAATATATAAGTAACTTGCCTGTTTCTCTGGTATGTGAGAAGCAAGTTTGGTACAGACCAGGGCTCACTCTTCTCTGTATTCTGAATTTCACTGAGTGTCCACCACCCTTAAAAAAAATAGTGAATACTGAGCAGGAAGAGTTGCTGAATTCCTCTCTTTTCAGTGAATAGTTAAGAAATGAGCACGGTAAAGAATTGTTGCCAGGATATAGTGACAGTCATGAATAAAAAGAAAGACATTTTCTTCTACAGTTCTGGAAAGTTGTTTAGTTTTCATTGCAGTCACATGTGACAGTTTCAGCTACGCACCTTAGTTGAGGTGAAAATCACATTGTTTTCCATGATATTCAATCATCTGTTGAAAGGCAACTGGCATCCCAAACATTTTGCAGATGTAATAGGAGAGAGAAATGAAGGCTCATTGAAACAGTTTTACCTGAGTTTGTAGAATGGGCATAGGTAGACAAAGGAACTGAGTGATACACTCAAATATTGAGCTAGCAGCTTAAAAACTGTGTGCCTGTCAGACTGTATTTATTTCCTTTGTTCACCTGTCCAACAACTCCTAACTTTGCTGTTTTTTCAATAGCGATGGGTTAAATGATGAAGAAAAATGGAAAATATGTGGCTGCTCTGACCATCTGTCATCACACTTGGTAAAGGGCCCAGAGCAGAAGTGAACTAAAGCAAGAAGTAGTGTGTATCACTGATAAAACAGACAATGTACATGTTATGAACAACAAAGAGACACCTTCTAGAGTTTGGTGTTAACAAATTCTCCATGTGCTCCCAGAAGGACTTGTCCTAAATATCTCTGCTGGCTCTAGATAGGTGTGTCCTAGGTAGTTCCATTTGTATTTGAGCACAGATAGTGACGTTTCATTCCCATCATCAAGCAACGTGCAGGGTGTTTGCCATTAATGGTAGGTGACTTCATTTTATTTACAAAAGTTCGTAAGTGATTGCTTGCTGGAGATAAACAGTAGGAGAAAAAGATAAACTTGCAGCGCAGGCATGTGGGAGACAAGAGGCTCAGTTACCCAGTCTGGGCTCTTCTGTGGCTTTTCACATTGCCTAAAGAATGCCCAGAGGAGGAGGAAACGAAGTGAGGAGGGAGACAGTCCAAGTGGCAACATTCTAATGTGGGGGGGATACAGCTGAAAATAGTACTGTTGGAAAGGGGACAAGGTAAAGCGGATGGGTAAGGAAAAAGTTCCTTTCTGTCCCTGCTGTATCCACAGCATGTTGATTGTAAGCTGAACAGGGTTAATGCTAGCATGGAAACATACACACGCTACCATATATAACACAGACTGAAAAGTAGTAGGGACAATGCAGAGCTTGGATGTTAGTGAAACAACACAGTATCTCCTACTGCTGCTCCTTAGAATTTGTTGGGATAGTGACAGATTGTTGGCTTCACCTGCCACAGGAATGACTGCAGAACCTTGACCCTGACCTCAAGCTTGCTGCAGGTTTGTGGGGATAGAGCTGTGGTTCAGGAATACAGTCTAAGTCCACAACCACACACTTGGAGAGCCAGCCATGTCCATGAGAAATGTTTTGTCTTCTGAAGACCCCCTGAGTAGAAAGATTATGAATCAATCTTCTGACTGGTAGGATCCTCCGTAGCGGGGATTTCCCTTCACCTTCCAAAGAAGCATACAGAATGGGCTGAAGACAGCTAGGCTTCTGAGAACTTGTTCATTGGAAGTGCAGGGAATTCTTGGATCACCTTATTTGGCAACTTATTATTTAGATTACACACTTATCAACTGCAAAATATTGGTTGATTTGGGACTTGTGAAAAGTAGAGCACATAAAAGGTATTACCCATGAGTATGAACTTCAGTTAATATGACAGAATGATCTTTATGCAGCAACAGGGTCAGGAGAACTTACCCAACAAGAGACCAACTACCATGACAGAAGTTAAACATTCAGCAGAGGAACAATGTGTAATAATGGTAGACTTCAATTTGGCAAGTAAGCTTTGTCCTGAGGGCTAAAATCACTGGGTAATTGTGTGGTCTCAGCTGTACAATTAAGTAGTTCTGTAAATATAGGGACAAGTTATCCTCTTGGTCACTGCACACACTATACTCCTAAATTAATGCCTGCTGATGGTGTGATTCCCATCCTATAGCAGGGCTAAACATATTTGAAGAGGGACAAACAGACTTGTATGATCTGTAAATGTAAGAAGAGGCTGCTGCAGTCAGTGCTGGCAACAAGTTTACAAGTGTCTATATTAAGGAAAACGATAAAAAGCAACAAAAAGAGAAGACAGGATCTTAAAACCAAAAGTGTGCAATGCAATCCTGCTAAAATAGAAAGTTCCTTAAAATGGAACTCTCTTCATCAGTAATCTATTGTGAGTCTTGTGCCAGACATATTTATTATAAAAGTTAGTCTTGGGTTAAACACTACAGTTATACATTGAAATCAGTGATTGAGACTTCTGAGATTTCAGAAAACATTAATTCTTTGGCTCATAATGCTGTACTGGCAACCTTTTTGCCTGCCAGTTATGTCATTCCAGTCTATTTTCTGTGAGAAACTATCTCTGTATGTATATGCAATGGATCTCACATGTTTTCTGGAGGATAAGAAATAAAAGCATGGTCTTCATCTCCTTTAGAATGATACTAATTAGAAATAATTAATTTGAAGTGATTTTGAGTGTCAGAGGAAATTGGAAATGACACCCAGTGTGTGTATACAATGTACAGCTTCTGGAGATTCTATATCTATGGGTGCTTGGTAAGCAAAAAAAGTGAGAGATGGCATAACCAATTCAAAACAAAGCCTAAGTTTAACTTGACTAGAAAGTTTTTCAGCTGTGGTAGAGCCAACCATCTTTCAAAAATGACTGATAGTCCATTTTAATTTGTAAAGGCTAAGGATTTCAACATCACTGAAGCTTCTCTCAGTATTAGGAAATTATTTCTAAGAGAGAATCCTCATTGATCATAAATGTATCCCTTTTTCACTTTTGTGCTTTTAAACTTTATTATATTTTTGACACTGAGTTCCACAGTTCAACATTATAAGGCATTTTGTAATATAAATAATAATATGAAGCCTTTGATTCTTCTTCTGAAAGGTTGGTTAGTAACCAGCATCAGAGGTCATTATTAGGTCTGTCAAGTTACTGGCAGTAGGACAGAGCTGAGGCAAAATGAGGCAAAAAAAATTAAAAAAAACTCAGAAAACACTCTGTGGTCTGTTAGGTAAAATATCCCTGTGTCATAATGCAGTGAACTGGAAGCATGTATGGCTATACCTGACCATTGTGAGAGGCAATTAGAAACTACTTAGTTGCATGCTCCAGCTGGTAATTAATGAATATTCTCTTTTAATAAGTTATACAGTAGACTGCTTTTGTGGCATAAGGATTATTGTCTGCACATCAATAGCTTAATTCAAGGGAGAGAAGTAATGTTTGTTTTTCTCAATATGGGTAAATTGTGCTCAAAAGACTTGGATATAGCATCCTTCCTCAAACTGAGAATATTTGTGTAAATGCTAGTCATGGAGTCTGAGAAATGGAACAGTGACCACATCTGTCTAGTGAATGGCTCAGTCCTTTGGTCTGTCCTGTTTCAAAATTAGCATCTCTTGGGACATGGTTGACTTTTTGGAGGCATAAACTGTCTGAAAAGCTTAGATGTATTTTAGCTCCACTTCTGGATTAGCATTTCATCCCACAGCAGATCAAACACGTTTTGTGTCTTTTAATAAAACTACTTTTCATTTGCAAAACTTTGGCTGCTCAGAACTGAGATATAGCCAATAGAATGGACAGTGTGTTAATGAACAAGTAAATGTTTCTTTGAAAGCTGAACTCTTTAAAGTGAAGAAAAGTCAGTAGGTCAGTCATGAAAAAAGGGAAAATGGTGATTTGGATGGGAGTGCAGTACAATTTCAGTGTGGATTGATTCTTGGCTGTGCTACAGATTTCCTGTGTAACTGGGAACTGTGTAATTGTCTGCATCCCGTTTTCCCTGTTTCTGCTGATCTTGCTGAAAAAACACAATACATTAATTTCTTTAAGGACCTTTATCAGTGCATAGTGCCAGGTGTTACAAGATCGTATTGTATTTGGCATTAATAACAGATGATGCTAGGAGTTGAGTTTTTAAGTCTCTAAAGGGAAAAGAGTAGCACTTGTGGGAAATCAAGCACCAGTGATAACCATCTTCCAGCCTTCGAGCAAACAAAAACTCCACCTTATTTTTAGTGGACAGAATATTCGTGTGAAGAGCAAGGGTCATGCATGTCACTTTGAAACTGAACATGGACACAAGTCTGAATCCTGAACGTCTCAGATGAACCTTTTACCAGCTAAGCTGTTATTGTGAAGAGTATGGGAGGGCTTCAACCAGAAACAGAGAATCTTTATCCAGCAAAGCTTTCATCTCATTTGATGAAAGTCATGTTAAAGTTTAAGTGAACTGGCATTAAAAAAAGCCAAATCAAACCAAACCAAACAAACCAAAGCAAAACAAAACAAAAAAACTGAAAAATGCTCAGCTATTTATAATCAGGATTTCCATTACTATTGCTTTTTAATGGGAAATATGAAAAAAATAACTACAGGGGCTTACTCAGTATGATAGATGACATATTTTACTTTTTCTTAAATCATATATATTTCTTGTCATGACTTGAACTCTATGATTTGTGTTTCCTGAACTGTATGCGATGATGCTGACCCTTCAGACCAGGGAAAATAACCTTTCTTTCAGCTCTGTGATGTACTGGAATGATGCATGAGCGCTTTTGATAGGAGGAGTCGCACTAACCTTAATGTAGCTTTTGCAAGAAAATGCAATTCTTTGTGACCTAAGTATGAACTTGAGCATGCAGTGTCTGGACACGATGCAGTGAACAAGCTTGAACAGGAATTTATATTACCGTAGCCTCATTTCCTATTCTTCATCTGTATTTGCACACTGTTTTTATGGATATAGAGAGGAGTCTAATGAACAATATCATGGCTTCTTGTCCAAGAAAGTTTTTAAAACCGCATTTCCCAGCATCAGGTGTGTACCTTGTTCCCATTCTGTTCTAAACAGTGTAAAACAACTGTTGGCTGTTCTGAAGAGACAGATTCGAGAAGGAAGTCATGTTGCCAATGAACAGATGTCATCACAATAGTACCCATGCTTTTCCTATGACATCCATAACACATGATGCATTTCTTGATGCATCTGTTCAGGGAGGAAGTGTTATTTTATAGTATACACGTTAGAAGGGCTTCTTGAGTCATCATCCCTGGCAATTTATCACATGGGCGTGTGTGCAGGTAGTGGCAAAGTCCATGTAGTGGTTGGACACCCAGGGATGGCAAGCATCTGCTGATCTCAGGGAGTTGGTAGTTGTCTCCATTGAATAAAAGCACCCTGGTGTGAATGAGGGTGGAAATGAGAGAGTGCTGGATTCAGCGCTAGAGCAGTGTTCTTAACTCTGACAATTTGTTTTCCTGGATGAGTTTTAATTGCCATGTCAGCATATATGCCTCTTTGTCTCCACCTGTAGGAAGGAAGACTTGTAAAGTCTTGCTAATTTTGTTAATGTATTTATTAATGCTTTGATGTGCTCAGATTTTCAGGACATGCTCTAGAGAACTTCTCAGCATTTTTACAGTCATTTTACTGCAGAGTAAAACAGCAATGTGTCATCACTGGAAACTGAAACCCAGTACTCACCTCAGAAGAGCTTCAATGCAGGCAGTTACCATACAGGCTTTTCCTGTGCTGTTTCTTTCAAGACTGAAACCATCTTGAAAGAAACACTCACCATATGAACAGTGTCTTTCATTTTTCTGATCCACTCAGCCATGAATATCTGGCATTTCCACATGATTTTTGTAACACTAGTGTTTGGTACTTCTTGTTAAAATGTTTTGCAACAAAGGCAGTGGTCCACAATGCTTGCTTAAGTCTCTTATTGCAAGTGCTTGTCCCACTGACATGGCATCCACTAAAAGTCTCTGCTTTCTAGAAACAGCTTGCCTGATGGATCAGGTCTCTCAGGATTTGCAAAAAGGTTTTTGGGATCAGCTGAGCTGTGCACACAATTCTTTGCTTTATTTTCTTTCCTTTTGATTGGTTCAGATGGTCCAAATATTTGCAGAACTCCATTAAGTCCTATTTGGGATGAAGTCATAAGTTCCACTTTCCACCAAGTCATGGAGCCTGTCCAAATTAGTGTCAAAGCCTGTATAATACCTTGGCTATATTGCAGGCTTGTATAGTATCAAGATCTTGTTTTCACAGCAGTTACATAGTTGTTACTCCAGTGAAGAATGATATGGCCCCTTATAAAGTCTACAAGCTGACGCCTGTTTTTTAATGTAATATTTACACTATTCAAGGAGCTAAAAGAAGGCTTTGCTTTAATAGATTCCTTCAGCTAATGTTTTCCCTTATACAGATGGGTTATTGTTTCCAGCTTTTGATACCTATATGGCTTTATATGTTAGAGCCTCATTATTTTTCCTTTGGTTGGTTTTTTTTTCTTCTCTGTGTCTCCTGCAGCAAGGGAAGGGTTTTGCCATTATCATCATTTTGCTTTGCAGTTTTCTCTGAGATTTTATTTGAGGGTCAAACCCCTGAATATATTAGAAACAAAACACAAAAACCCCAGCATCCTGTTGTTGCACCCCACCCTGAATTGCTTTCTATTTTCGACTTATCTTTCCCTCTCTGAGAGAAAACCTAGTACAGCAATTTCTTAGCAAGGGCAAAACTCACATTATTTAGGCAGTTAAATGTGGGTTATTGGTTTGGTTTTTTGTTCTTGTTTTTGTTTTTTTTTTTTTTCCAACTGCTCTGATGCTACATGTGTGAACTTGACTCTCTTTTCAAAATGTTGCCCAGATGACTGCTATAAATAACACTTTGCCACCTAAGGACTTCATGGGGCTGATTAAAAATCTATATGCTCATCCTGAGTATAAGGAGCTTTCTGGGATTTCATATTTGAAATAGAATGCCAGGTTGTAAGTACATAATCATTTATTCTAGTGAAGTAAAACACACATTAACAGCCACAGAATTCTGGTGTGAGCAGGGGGTGTAGAATACCACTGAGATTGAATGGACTCTTCTACTTAATGTGCTTCTAGACCAAAACAACCTCAGAAAGTGAGGAATTTCATTGTGAAGTATCAGCTAAAACTTTTTTAACCTCAGGAATCTGCAGTACATCTTCAGTCTGGGCTTTAATTCAGGAAAAAATCTTACGCTTACTGTGTTCCACTGAAACAAATTTTCTCCCAGTTTTAATTAAATCCTAACCATAGGACTTGCAGACTCAGAGTTCAGACCAGTTTGTAGTGGGTGGAGGATGGTCAAAAATGGGATATACCAAGGACCATACCTTAATTGTCAAGCTAGCTGGATATACAGGTATACTTTAGGAGATAAGAGTCGTCTTGTCCTTGGTTCTAATTGTGAGATTTCTAGTGGTTTGGGTTCAGGTAGAAAATTAGCCAGAATTCTGATTTTTTTGTTGTATCTATCCTGATGCTTTTTGGCCTGTATATCTAACACAGACATCTAGAAATGTTAGCTGTACCATTCCAGCATTTATACATTTTTCTCCCTAACAAATTTTAAGGAGAAAAAGTATTGTAGCTTATTTTGGAATACAAAGGATGAATTCAGGCATTCTTTGATTTATGTATGTTTGTTTCTTTACTTGGAATTCAGAATGGAGACAGAAGTATAGAGAATACATGTATTCCATGTTTTGACAATGTTCTTGTCACATGTAGTCTACAAACAATTATAACTGTCACTAGGACTTTTATAATTGTCTGCAGAGAAAAATTTCAGAAGGGCACACGAGCACTCCTTGCCCTTCAGATCAGTGGCTCACCCTGGTTCCCTGCGGAGTGACCTTACTTCACTACTTTTAGATTGGCTCCTCATCTCTATTGTTCTCTTTGAGGGTGATAAGAATATCATATAAAAATGATGCTGTATTTATTTATTGTATGGGTTTTATTTATTTTTCCATCATCAAGGTCATAGATTGATTTTTGCATGGAAGGGTAAGGTCGGCCAAGTGTGAAACCGTTGTCAGGGTTATGGTTGCCACTAGATATTATTCTGCACAGAAAAGGGCAGCAAAAGGCAGTCTACCAATAACATGTAGTGTGGCAATTCCAACTGGCTGTTGGCAGGGGGTTGCCTATTTCTGAAATGTGCTATTTGATATAGATTTGGGTCCATCACATTCCTGCTCGTTGTGGTCAGGAAAGGGAAAAAAAGTAAGGAAAATCAACAGAACTTCTCAATTTGAGAAATGTCACCTTGTTCTTAATTTATTATCATGAGGTGGTGGGGGCATAGCAACTGTGGATGTAGTTGGTATCTCTTACCACTTTGCCAGCATTTAATACTTTTTATACAGAGATATTCTACTGTATGATGCTTGGTTTCAATCTTCTGCTCTTCTTAATTGTTCAGTTAGATACAAGGGTTTGAAAAAGAGTTATATGACCTGTCTTGATGTGTCTGTTCTGCAGTCATTTTCTATATGAGAACAAAGTTGCTTTTCAGTATGGTGAATGGAGATGCTTCTTTAGTTTACATATTGAAAAAACAGTGGAAGAAAGAGAGGAAAAGATGAAAATCTCAGTCATGACTTTATTTTTAGTTCTAAATATGAAGATTTTGAGTTGTGCAGAACTACTGCCATGTGTTGTTTGGTGTGTAGCCTGGCAAGAAATTGTCAGGTAGCAACGTGTTTTCTGAATGTGGCTTAATAGCATGTAGAGCAGTTTCTCATCTCTAAATTAAATATTCTGGAATAGCTGAGGTGATCTGATAGACCTACACTTTTAGTATTGTTATGCATATCTTCCAGAGTAGCTTTTCTAGCACTCATGTATAGACAGCATTGGTGAGATCCACATGGTCTTCATACCTCTTTGGACACCTTTAGGATGAGTTAAGTAGTTCAATCTCTTATCATATGCTAGGAGGCTCAATATTAGTTATTATGATGGCAGTTTAGAATGGGAGATTAGAATCCTAGAAACCAATCCTTATCTTACCCATGACTGTTACTCCTATCTACAAATAAATAGACTTAGTAGAAGGAAATCTCATTTCCATTGAGCAGTCAAGGAATGAGAAAGAACTGGTTCCTGTCCTTCTTTTAGAAGATTGATTGAGATTAGTCTAGTGAAGAGGATTTAAGGTGGATTATTTGTGAGGTAGGGAGGGAAGGATTAATATTGACTCTACTGTAATTGAGGGGATGTTGTTTTTTTCCTTTGGATGTTCTGACATTTTGCTTAACTTGATAGGATAGGATAGAATAGACTTATTTTGGTTGGAAGACACCTACAATGTTCATCTAGTCCAACTGCCTGACCAATTCAGGGCTGACCAAGTTAGAGCACATTGTTAAGGGCATTGTCCAAATGCCTTTTAAATAACAACAGGCATCAACCACCTCTCTAGGGTGCCTGTTCAATGTTTGACCACACACTTGGTAAAGAAATGCTTCCTAATGTCCAGTCTGGACCTGTTTTTGTTTATCGCATCAAAACAATGCAGTCTTTTGGCTTCTTTTCAGGTTCCATGACTTGATTTTTTTTCTCCATAGCAGATGTTAAACCCCTTTGTTGGTGAATTCCACCATCACCCTAGCAGTAAAGAAGCCAAATAATTTATAAGATCTGTCAGTATAAAGCTAAAAAATATAAACGTGCTATCTGTAAATGGGCTATCCTTCTACTGGGAAACATAATATGTTTAAGGGACTGAGGTTTGTTGCTTAGATGCCAAAGATAACTGTTTCTCCTTCAAACTTTATTGTTCTGTGTTTAATGATCTTAGCTGAAGGAGATTCTTTTTATCTGACACACCATGGTGACAGTGCTAACTTTACACTCTCAGAAATATTTGTAATAAATGCCACACATCTATGTGCATTATACAAGAATATGGGGGAGATAACATAGTAAAGAGCAGAGCAGTGAAGAATCCCAGGTGGTTCTAGAGTAGCATTTCATCCTGTGGAGGCTACTTGTGTAACCTTGCTTAACTTTCTTTTCAGGAACAAGAAGATCCTAATAAGCTTGCTACCAGCTGGCCAGACTACTACATTGACCGCATCAATTCCATGGCAGCAGTAAGTTACCTCCCCTGCAAAGCAGGGAAGATTTCCTACCACAGAGATGTGTTTCTTTAGGAAGAAATCCCAAGAGGAGAAGAATTTTGTTCCAAATGTGTAACTGATTTAAAATAGGACTTCAAAAGAAGATGAGTATGTGGATTCAGAAACAGCCCTGCTCTAGCAGAACAGTAGATTAGAAAGAACCATAAATATTTCCAGTTTCTGTTTCTCCAATACTGAACTCTGAAGGCAATCAAATTAGAGTCTGGAATGAAAATTCAAGAGATTATTTGATGAATCAGAAAAGCAACTATTTGAAAATTAGGTAAAGTTTTGTTGTATGGTTTCAAATTGATTTGTAACTAGTCTACAAAATAACATTTGGGCTATTAGTTTAGTAGAAGAATTCAAGAAAAGGTAGTTGTTTATCCACTTATATAAGAACATATAAATAGAGGAACATAGGGCTGTAACACCTCAGACATTAGATACAAACCAGCAAGGTATTTGAAGTAAACTTTGTTTATTTGTTCTTGTTCAATAGCTGCATAGGATGTGTCTTCCTCTGAAGCATCCAGTAGAATCAGAACACCTGCATACACCATTATCCTTTGATATGGTAGATTTTGCATTTTTAAATTTGATCTTTTTATTGATTTTAGTAGTCAAATTTTGCCTCCAGTTACTTATGCACAGAGTCTACTCAGCTTTAGTTGGCAGCTGTGCAGAAATGATAATGGGATTCTGTTCCTAGCATCCTGGATAGCACATCTTGCTTGTTAACTTATGCTTTTATTTTTGATTTCTAAAGGTTTCTTTGCACCTTTTGCATTGTGGTTCTGAGCTATAAAATAATTCAATTAAAATAATGTCTTAACGGATGCTGAATGTGTCAATAATGATGCATTTTTCTTGGTGAAATATGTCTTGCTCAGTAAAACAACTTAAGGTTTACAAGTTATAATCACTCACTGTAACAGGATAAAAGAAACACTGCTTTCTACTGAGAGTCACCAATAAACAGAACTATAACCTTACCTTCATGCTGTATTTTCATGGGACAGAGTAATGGAATAGAAAGAACATGGACTTGTTTTGAGAAAAGACATTGAGCTTTACTGACTGGCATGGCACTGTGCTTTGACTTCCTGACTGAACAAATTTACTGTACAAGGGCCATTAAGGTGAAAAAGTTAGTCTGAAACCTTGCAATGTCACTGAGCCAAATACTTCTGGTAGGACTTGATCCAAGGCCTCTTGAATCTACTGAAGTTTTTCCATTGATTTCAGTGACTTTTGGATTAGTCTTTAAATGATCTTGATGTAAACCTGGAGTGAATATGTATACACACCACTGTAAATCTGGAGCAGTTCCATGGAATGAGTCTATATTTTGGCCTATGTTTCTAATTTTAAACATGTTTTAAGAGCACCAATAAACACCAGCCCTGGTAATGTTGTTTGCATGCCTGAACACCAATGCTGAATTATTGATAACCTTTTATTTGGCTTCAAGACTCACATTTTACTCTTATGCTTGAAGTCTTGAGAAGACACACTGGGGTTATGACCCTTACTTCTGGTTTACTACTTAGTTGCTTCACTTTTAGGCAGGTGAAACTTAGTTGACTTTCACAGAAATTGTATCAGCGGAAAACTGGAGTAATACAGCTGAGAACCAGCTCCAACACACTTTAAAAGACATGTTCTGTTCATTATTATTTAGACCTCTGAGATTTTTAACTTTCAAACAGTTATTTTTGGGTCCCATATAATTTCAGTTCTAAATTTAGTAGTGGGTTTTTTTGAACTTATTATTTTTAAACTGCGTCCAAGTGGAGTTGACTTTGAAGTGGTGAAAGAAAATTATGTTTCATGTTGCTTCCTGACACTGTCTAGTCTATTTCGGTTTGTATCTCTTGGGCACTATCAGGTATTGCAATATTTTAATTAGAAATATTACAAGAAGTATTATTGTTGAAATGGTAGTAATAATCACAGAAGTGTTAGTTTCAAATACCTTAAATCTTGCTTTTAATAAGATTGAATTCTTTCATCTCCTGTGAATTCATTGCATAAGAATCTTTTTATATGCAGCTTTCACATCTTTTTCTTTATCCTTTTGTTTAATTACGAAGTTATTTTTTTATATATTAGCTTGGCAAAAATGTTCTTCCTACTCGCTTATAGTGTGGAAATGGCTCCTTTATCCTACTGGTATCATTAGGTATCTTTCTGTGGATTTCAGCAGACCAAGGCTCCTGTGCTCGAGAATTATTTTCTTGGAAGACCCACTGCAGTGTTACCGTCATATCTGCCCCTCATAGATTATGTCTGAGAGCGTGTGGTGATTCCTGACGTGTTTGACGTTCCCTACTTGTAACCTTAGACCACTGTGTTAGGAAGCACTTTAGGTCACAGAGTCCTGATCCAGTTCAAAAAGCCATGCATTTTAGACACAGTTCTGTTCCCACAATTGTTTCTCTTACTATGACTTTTCAGATTTTAATAGTTTTTAAACTCAATTTTCACAAGAGAGTATGACAGCAAAACTGTATCTTTTTACTAGTCCGTAATGTGAAATTCCTGTGGAGGCACTGTCCCATCCTCCAGACTGAAAGGAAGGGGCTGAGTAGCACATTGGTAGATTGTCTTCTAGACCAGTCCTTAAGAGAAAGAGGCAGCTGCTAATGATGTCTAATTTAGAAAGAGGACCCTCCAAATTTGTCTAGTCCTCTGATGTCAACATTCTATAAATACTACTGGTGATGTGCACAGGTTGCACACCCACAATTAAGACCGTTTCCATTATCAATGTCATTGTCATCTTCTGCTGATTCATGAACATGCAAAATTTTTTTTCTTGAAAATAGAGCAACTACCCTGTTAATATCCTCCCTGTGCTCCTCCTGCCCTCCTCACCCCATGTAACTGTCTGCTTGGCAGCACAAATAAACACAGCTCTCACTTTACTGGGGAGGAAAAGCTCTGACAGCGTTGTGTTGCTTTTATGATCTTGGCTGTGTATGCATTTCCACAGAGAGACTTTCAGGTGAACAGTAGTTGAAGATCCAGCTCTTCTGGAGAGATGGCTCAGTCAAGACTGTGAGATAGGGGTCAAGATTAATAAATACAGCTGAAACCAGGCCCTTTTCCTTGACTCAGAAAGCATTTGTTCAAAGCAGAGCAGCTTCACAGGAGGTTAAAAGTATATATCTTTCAGCAGAATTTGGCAGGTGGATGATAACAGTCTCTTCCATCTGAGTTAGATGACATCTGTGTTACTTTAAACTTACTTGCTTAAAAGTTTTTTTAAATTATATCTCTATATAGTTTGTGATTTATAGATATTCTTTTAGTTCAGCCTTAATGTAGTTAGAAATGTGCTGCACCTTGAATTTCAACTGACTATAATGAGAAATCAGAACATCCAGGTTGCCTTTTCACTATTTATTTTATTTGTTTCTTACCTTTTTATTTTAACAGGTGTGAGAGTATTAAGTAGAACTAGGTCTGTCATACAGTGTATTGCTGATGCTAGTTTATGCCCTTTTTGTTTCCTTTTTTTTCTCTCTTTCTCCAACATACTGTCGTTATGGTCCTTGTATTTTCCTTTCCAGTAGTTTTGGGGAATGGTTAACCATTATGATAAGGTGTGGAAATTAATATATGCTTTAAAAATAAATTAAGTGTTTCATTTTAAATGCAACCAAAATTTCAAAATAATTCCTTACACTACCTGAAGTTTTACACCTAAAATTCCACATGAATTATTGTTTCCACAAATTCTTGGATCCTTTTAATTGGCAAATCAAGTAACTCGATGCTATACTTTCCCAGGTGATACACTTAATCCGGAAAACTTTAAATATACAAAATGTGCTTGTAAAAAAACAAACCTTATGTATACCACTTTTTAGGGACCAGATAAGGACCTGGCACTAATTTGCTTCCTCTTCCTGGTAGGTTTGGTTAACTGATGGTACCTAGCTGCATCCTGAGCCCAGAAGACATTAGTCCTTGAGTGCAGTTTGTACTTCAGGAAAGCAATTTGTCAGTCAGCCACATTAACGAAATCCAACATCACATAACGACAGTTCCCTCCCTTTTTCTCCCAGGGACAGTTATGTTTTCTATAACTCTTGCTGCAAAAGCTATTTCACAATGCAAATGCATAACCAGTCTGTCTTCAGAGAGGGCATGAAGATTTGAGTTCCTGGCCATACACAGGAGTGAAAAATGAAGGGCTCTTGGCTGCCTGCAGCTTTAGAAAAGGGGTTTTCCATAATCACCCTCTGTTGTAAAGGCAGGATTATTTGTATTTGTTTCATTTGGAAATGGGCCTTTTTCACTCTGAATGAAATACTGTTGAGCACCCTCCTACTATCCATTTACTTTTCCCCCACTATGGCTCAGAGGAGAAATTAAGCCATTGGAGGAATGGGAGCTTTTCAAAGGAGCATTTATGGGCCAAAGGAAAGATGACCAGATGGGCTGTCACCCAAGAAAATACAAATCAAGCCCCAGATCACACCCGAGAACTCTGCCATTGAGATTCCATAAGGCCTGTTCAGGATTTGTTTATTTTTCGAAGAGGGGGATCATATATGGCTTGGCTTAAGCATTTCAATTTATGTTTCTGGCTGTTGGGGGATGCTGGCAAAAGATAAAACATCATCAGCTCATTTTCCATCAGTAGCGCTCTGTCATTCCATTAGGGCAGGAAATAGCTCGCTCTGTTACTGAGTGAATTTGACTTTAGCATGGATCAGAGAGAGGACCCCTAGAGTTAAACACATCTCCCTATGCCAGCTGTTCAGCATAAGACAGCAACGGCATGTAGCCAAATGACCACCCTCAGGATCTGACATGTGTTGGCATCACATGACTTGCAAAAGCAAGCAAAGTGGGAGCACTTCCAAGAGAAGTGAGGTGTTGGGCTGGTGGCGGGGGCAGGGAAGGTTAAAGGAAGTTCCAGTGAGAGGAAGGTTTTCTTTGGTGCTTGCTAAACAGTAAAATAAAGACTGAAATATTTTGCTGTAATGAGCCATAATTGTAGCCACTCAGATTCCACCACAGAGAGGTATAATATTAGATCCCTGATAGATGATACTAGTTTAATTGGGTCATTCATTTGAGAAGGGATTCAGAGCTGCTTTCCAGATACCACTGAATGATATCCAGAAGAAGTCCTGCCAAAAAGAGTCTTTATCCTCTCATTTTACAGTTCAAGTGACTAAGAAGATATAGCTATAGGCTAAGAATTTTGACCATTAAGTCTTGACTTTTTAAAAAGCCACACATGGGACTTGTGAGTCTGAATGATGTAGGTAAGGGAAGGGGTGCTGAAGAGTTTTGCTTCACATGACAAGGTTGTAGTAGGTAGTAGTGCTGAGTGTAGATCTGGAACCCTAATTTTTTGATATACCACTTTTTTTAATGGCTTTATATGACTTTGAGAATCATATTTTCTGTGTATATTCCACTCATTGTCTCCCAGCTTAATTTACAGTGACCACAGCAACTTCAGTTCCAGTTGACAGCAAGCTCTAGTTATCTCAAGATGCAGACTGGGGGAAAATCTAGTCTTTGTGTGCTTCAGTTAACTTGTTAAAAAACAGGGTCAGGGATTTTATGATGTTCCACTTTTTGAAGTAAATGTTCCTCATTATCAAGGGCAAAGTCTGTAGGGAACATCACTATCTTAAAACAGGTGATATACTTACATGGGGAAGAAAAGCCAAACTTGTATGTACACAAAACGTAATTCAAGGTACTTGCAGGCTGTGTAGTCACTTGAAGAAAAAGATTTTATGCTTTGAAACCTGACACATAAGTCTGTTTTGCTGTGTTTCTTTTTTCTTTTTTCTCCCCCAAATCCCTCCAGTCATGTCAGTCTAATAAAAGATATTGCCTCTCCCTACAAACTTTGCTTCACACATCCGTAGATCACCACAGCAGATTGCTGTTCCAAATTAGGTACAGTTTTCTGCGGGCATGCTGGCAACTGTAATTTTTTGGGGTAATCCGAGAAGCCTAGTTTAGCTAGTGTGGCAAAGTGGTATACACTGCTGCCAGTCCACATGAACAGCCACATCTGGATTCAGTTTTGTAGCTGAGGCATTGCTTTCCTGGTGAGAGGTCGGCAGACACCTCTGTGTTAACGGGCGAGTTCTTTTTCATAATTCTTGGCCTATCTCTTACCTTTCAGGCAGCTCGAGCTTTCCTAATTGTCATCTTATTTTCTGAACAGATGCAGACTTTGTATGCTTTTGACGAAGAAGAAACAGAAATGAAAAATAAAATAGTTGAAGACTTGAAGACAGCTCTGCGGACTCAGCCCATGAGGTAATGTTGTTCGTCTTTCGTCGCAATTCACTGCGTCTGTACGGTCAGATGTGACATGGGTAAGAGTGGTAAGGACAGAAACCTCATTGTCTCACCTCACACAAGCCTCTCTGATATTTTGGACAATCCTCAGAGAGCCCTACAGTCCCTGGTCTGAACCTGCCTAGCTGGGAGGGCACACAACGCTGAAGCATGTAGCTTCAGGAAAATAAAAGACAAAGTCTACTGTGAAAAATCTGTGGCAGATATTCGCAAACACTGGTAATGACTATGAAGATCCGATTTTAGTCTTCGCAGCCCTCTGAACGTCCCATGTAATTTGATTCATGTTGGGCAAAATCTCAGCCTCTACTCTGAACTTTGAATTTAAGCTTCCTCTTATCTTTAGTAATGTGAACTGTTTGGTTCAAAGCAGCTAATCCATCTGACATCACCTGGTTTGGCATTCTTCCTGTTTTATGTGTAACTGTGGCATAGGAAAATATTAAGAGACTTTATTGTGTACTTGTCTTTGAAGGTAAAGTCATCTTTCTTCTTCTGGGAACAAAACTCTGAACAATAGCAAACTAACTAGCACAGAAACCTTTTCAATTTAGCACTTAGAAGAGCATTGTGCAGAAGCAGTAACTGTAGTTGATACGATCTCAGGAAGCACTACATGAAAAAATTTCTGAATCTCTTTTATCCTGCCAAATACTTTTGCATCCACCCCATGCTGAAGTTACAGTTTCAGAGCGCTTTGGTAATGCCTAGCAAAACAGGGTTCTTTTTGGGAGGAACCCTAACCAAACCAAACCAATGAAATAAATAAGTAAATAAATAAAAACAATCCAGAAAGTTGTCTCAAAGAATTTGCATTGCAGTTACTTTGATGTGAAGATATTTCTGGGAATTCTTGCAGAGCTAAGTGCTGATTGTGCTTCTTCCTTTCACGATATTTAAAAAATTGACTGTGTGCAGCTTCTCACCTCACAGCAGGTGTGAGGTAGAACACATTAGCTTAAACCTAATTTTATTACCTCTTGTTTACCTCCTGTTGTGACGGGCTGTAAGAGGGCACAAAATCAACTTCTGGTGCTCCTCAGGCATAAAGATTTATCAGGCCTTGATAACTTTACATGTGGGGAGGGTGAGTGTTTTTAACATGGCAGTGGAGAAATCATAGCCTATATTGAGACCTCACCCAAGGGGATAAGTGGCCAATCCTGCCTATCACTGTCCTAAAGCAGAGAACACAGTAAAATGCAGCTGCCTTAGCTTCATGTTAAAATGGAAGCTAAGGCAACTACCAACCTCCCAACTCTCACAAGGCTTTTACACTAAAAAACTAAAGTCCTGTGCTGTTGAGTCTTGATGTAGCAACTCTATTACATTAATATGGAGCTGATTTGATGCTTACTTTGTGAAAGTGGTAGCTTTCATTGAGTGTAGCCACAACAGCAAGGCCTCTTTGCTTTGTCCAGCTGAAACACTTTGCTGGCCACTGTTGGTTGTTCTGCTCTGTCATTTTGAATAGGACAGCCCAGCCTCCAGGACAAAGCAATAGAGATGAAGAAAAAGAAATGTCTCTTGCTCAAAGCCTTGCAAGGTTTTCCTTCTCCAACCTGTATTGCATCTGCTGGATCCCCTTGACAACAGGCTGCTGCTTCATCTGTTTATAATAACCCTAACAGGCTTCAGTACAAGCATCTATGGGCTGCCCTATAAAGTGTTCTCTTCTAAATCACTGGCGATGGTTGTGGGGCTTTTTAAAAAAAAACAGTTAAGCCAAGCCAAATTTTGACTTAAGTCCTGTGTCTCAACTAATTTCCAGCGACTCAATTCGTTTGCTGCCAAATGGGCTGCATGCCAATACCTGATCAACAAGCCAATTTCTTCTTGATGGAAAGGTTGCAGGAGAGAGGCCCTCCGCTCCATCAAATCCCTCTCATCGGCAGTTTGATACCCAAGCCTTCAAAATACTAGTCTTTCTAGTTTAATTTGGATATCAAATCCTATTTTCTTTGCCACTTCTGTTCATCAGCCCTCTGAAGAAAAGAGAAACCTAAATTCACACAGGATGAACTGTCTGGAATCTATTTGTGATGATAGGGTACACAGGGCTCTGACAGCTTACCAATAGGCTCTTCTGTTTGAATTCTCTGATCTAGAGGAATGAAAAGAAGAAAAATGCAAGTGTTTGGCTGTCTGTTTTATTTTACTGTAGGACTGTGCCTCTTCTAGTAGATAATGCACAGCAGTGTTACTAATCTGTGTCTCTATTCCAACCCACCAGTTCTAACAATAAAAAGTAAAGTAGACCTACCCAAACTCAAGTTCCTTTCCTCTTTGCAAGGAAGACAATAGAAGCATCCCTGGGGCAGCTAGTTGGCCCCCTTTGAGCAAGTGCATTTTATTCTTGTATTTAGGAACTGCCCTGAAATAATAAAGCCAGGTTATGTCCTAGCACAGAGGAACAATCTCAGCCTCAGAGAACAAAACCCCCACATCTGCATCTTGTCAAGAAACACATTTTCTGTCAGGTTTGTAAAAGCTTATGACTATAAACAAGTGTGATGACAAACTGTTGGACAGAAGCTGTAAGAGAAGAGCTTTTATTTTAGTGCCCCAAAATGGAGATTCAAAAGTGCAACAAAAGTAAAAACTTACAGGGGACTGGGAAAAAAATAACTTTTTGGAACCCTAGAAAAATAATTCCTTTCGTCTGAATCATCGCTAATCTCCTTTACTCTCTGCTTTTCTCCTTTTGTTTTATTCAGATTTACCTCCTGCTAATTTTGTTTGATTTAGCAGTGTTGCATCCAGGTGCATTCTGAAGATGATCATTTATGCATCCAGCAAGCAAAGTCCATTATGCTGAGTTTTTCAGCAGTTCAGTAGTTGTCAGGATTATGCATGCCCCCTGGTTCAAAAACTGATGCTGCAGGGAAGTGTAGCCTTGCCTGTTAACAGGGTGGGAACATCCTGCTCTCTGCACACCCACAGCATATGATTTTTCTGTCCTTCCTGACTTGGATTGAGTCTCACAGGGCGGCTGTACCCCCTACACTTGGAATCAGTAAGTCAGTACCTATTAGGCCAACTCACCTGTGTTTGGATGAAAGGTTTATTATTAGAGCTAGATAATTCATTCTGATCAGCAGTCTCTAAAACTTGAAAGGCAAAGAGGTGCCTTGCCTTTTAAAGTGTGCTAAACTGGTCAAGTGAGAGTCTGAGGTTTTAATTTGCTTGTTTAGCACCTATTAAAACACTACTTTATTTACACTTGAGTATTTGAATGTGTTAGCCAGAATGCATTGGCAAATATGTTTAACTTTACACCTTCCAGTCTAGAACAAGACCTTACTTTGCAGCATGGAGGCTGAATAAGATGGAAGTGAGTTACATATGTGCATACTGTGAGGAAGTAGGCAATTTACTTGTATAAGCTGAGTTTGGTTTTGCACATACACACACCCCCACGCATATACATCCCCACATACCCACCTGCTTAGAGGCTCAGACACCAAACAGTGTGAGGATTATGGCTTTCAGCCTGTCAGCTAAAGTCGCATTTCTTCTCTCCTCTACGGACATTTATACACACACCTCCCCACACTGAGCAAATCCTCATACTGAGAGTATCTGTTGGCCCAGAAACTGCTTTTGCCATTTCTTTACCTCTCCCAGCATGATTTCTGGTGTTTCCAGAGAATAGGGAACTAAGTGTTTAGAAAAAGGAAGATGAAAATCCTAATTTGATTCCTTCTTCTGATTGCAGCTGAAATGGAAGGGAACTTGGCTTTGCTTGCTATTGAGTAATGCTCACTGTTTGCTCTCTGGGCTAGGAAAAGTATAGGAAAGTCCCAACATTGTTTTAAATTATGTCATTAATCAAGTTTTGTGACACACACCACTTTTCAGCGCATGCCTCCTTTTTGGAATGACCTCATCCTAACAGTCCTAGAAAAATTGCTCTGCCAGTGAATTTAGTGAGAGTTTGTGTTTAATCGGGACAATGTGACTTTTGTGCCTTTACCATTTTTTTTCATGTGGTCATCAGAGCAGGCTTAAATATGTGAAGGTTGTAGTGCCTTGTTTGTCTTCTCATAAGACTGTGTGTTTTATATAAAAGTACATTTAAGGGATCCCTTGTTCTGCTGTTTCTTCAGAATGTTTCTATCAGTATTGCTCCATATCTTCAGAACTGTAGCAACCTTAAGTCTTCCCTCAGCCCTGGAACTGAAAAAACAGGGGAAAAAAAAGTCTTTTTTTCTCTTCCCCTAAAAGACAGAGGGAATAGCTAAGGTATAGAATAGAACTTTGAAGGTAAGGAGAAGAAGGAGAATTTAGACAATGCCTCTGTAAGTAGAGACAAAGAGCAACTCCACTTTTTAGGCTCAGGGAATTGATCAGAATTCATTGGCATCATATTTGGTAACAGGTTGAGTTTCTTCTTATTTTGTTTCCTAACACATCCCTAGCAGCAACTCTTTTCGCCATGAATGCTCTAGTTTCAGTCTTTTTTGTCATGGTAGCAGCTAAATGCGTTACAGAAACTGAACTAAGTCTTAATCTTTCTATAATCAGTTTGAATAACAAACTGCTTTGGGTAACTTACCAAATTCCTGGTGCACAATGTTGATTCTGCTCTCTGGCCTAGAGAAAGAGAAGCTTTTGCTCCTATGATTTGTTAGGGTAGACAAGATGATGCATCCAAAGAATGTGCAATCAGACCTGTGTGAAACTTGGCAAATTGTCATAGGAGGGTTCAACTAAACCTTGTTTTCATTTTTGATGTTCATGTGTTCCTGTGGGTGCTTGCCCTCACTCTGATATTCACTTTGAAACCCAATTTTAAACAAAACCCAAACCTCAGACCAAAACTTTGAAAGCACCAGGCTTTTCCATATTTTTGGTCAAATTGCTGGCCCAAATAAACTGAAAGTTGGCAAATCTGTCAGCATAGTGAGTGTAACTTTCAGGTAGACCCTGAAAATTCCTGTGTGGCGTGGAGTGTAGCCACCAAAAGATGATACATATGTCAAATCCATATTATCTAGAGAAATATAAGTATGGTTCAGATTTGTCTTGGTGGTACAGACACATGAACAGAGACCAGTGAAATTCAGTCTTTCAGCATGGTGCTTTTATTACTAATGAACTTAGTAGCAGCATCTCACTTATGGACAGAAAAAGAAAGATGGTACATTAGGAAGTGTCTATCCCCATTTCTAAGCTTGAGAACTTTAAATGCAAATGGGAAAGAATCCATTCACCGTTGAAAATGCAGCCAATATTGAGGTGAACCACAGCAGTGTTTGGTGGTAACTGCAACAAAGAGCACAGAGACCAAACCATAGCGTTGTAAGGTGACATAGTATAATTACCCTAAACTATGTTACACATCATTATTAGCTAGTCTGTTTTCTCTCTTTCCCCTCCCTTTTTTTGTTGTGCTTTTTTTGTTGTTGTTGTTGTTTATTTGTTTTGTTTTGATTTGATTTTCTTAAATACCTGGGAATTATTCTGTGACTTTCAGGCTAAAAGCTAGCCAGCTTTTAAAGATGCAGGGCTGAATAATATGCTATCATTTGAATAAATTGCCTTTGATCTGCTTTCCTTATTTTTTTCTACCTTTTTTTTTTTGGTTGATTTTTTTTCTTTTCAGGTTTGTGACCAGGTTTATTGAGCTGGATGGCCTGAGCTGTTTGCTGAACTTCCTAAAGAGCATGGACTATGAGACCTCAGAGAGCCGTATACACACATCCGTTATAGGGTGTATCAAGGCACTGATGAACAACTCCCAAGGACGGGCTCATGTTCTGGCCCATCCAGAAAGCATCAACATCATCTCCCAGAGCTTACGGACTGAGAACATTAAGACCAAGATTGCTGTGCTGGAGATCCTAGGGGCTGTCTGCTTGGTACCAGATGGTCACAAAAAAGTCTTGCAAGCCATGCTTCACTACCAAGTCTATGCTGCAGAAAGGACAAGATTCCAGGTAAAAGGAGGATACCTTGACATAAATACCCAGTATGATGAATATCTGCAGGGAGTGATTTTTACAGTGCATATACTGCAAACTTGCTAAGTAGTAAAAAGGCAATATTTCTCATTTTGTTTTAAGAAGGGAACTTCCTCAAATAGGTTATCAGCATATATATATATATATTTTTCAAGACCTGATGCTTGTCATTAATGCTAACTTAAAATCTCCTATATTTTACTTGAAAATGGGAGTTTGCCATGTTAAGTGAAAGCTGCTAATCTATTCATACTCTAACTTGATGGCATTTCTGGAGTGGTAATGATTTGTTCTACCAGAGGCTCCTTCCTGAATTAATGTGACATTGTTATGTACCTGGGAGACGTGGGGATAACTTTAGATGCTTGCCAAAAAACAGTGGTAACTTAGAGCCCTGACAGCACTTGCAGTCCTGTGTTAACTTGCCCTTACTTGACCAATTGACTCTGCTCTAATAAGCCCATATGGGAGATAGATGCTGAGTTTACTCAGTGTCTCTTATTTGGTTGTTCTCTGTCTCTCTTTTTTTATATTGGTTTAAAAGTCATCAAATTACTGAGATAGAAGTCATTGCTGGGTGAAGTGTGGTAGCACAGGTCTTGTACAGCTGAGTTTTTGAGGAATCTGGTTGACTGATTTGCAGGTGGTTACCAACTCTTACATTCATGAAAAGTACTTTGCATGAAAACTTGCTCTTGTCAAAATACTTTTCCATTGGGGAAAAAAAATGAAAGATAAATGGATACTTGCTCTTTTTTCTTTCTTAAACAAAAGCCCCACACAAACCTCAAAATGATTTAGCAGAAGGGATGTGTTCTTGTTTGCATTTTCTAATACTTGTGTTTAGAGACTGGTGTAGAATAGAGATCATGTATTTAACATGGCAACATAAAACATGGCATGTTTTATTGAATATAAGAAGTTCTTGCTGGTCAGCCTTCTAAGCACAATTAGCCAAAAGTTGTCAGAGGACTCAGCAACGGGTGAATTAGTGGAGAAGGAAAGCTGTGACTTAAGATATGGTTCTTACTAAACTTGCATTGGCTCTCTCCTGCAATAACTCCTATTATTTGAATAAGAAACATACAGTTTTATACTAATGTAGCTAAAGTCAACATTCAAATTACGGTGAGATCCCTGAGCATTATAAATACTTGCAATCTCAATTAATTTAACCAAATTGCATCAAATTTAATCATATTGCTTCACCAAGTGAAGACCACTGATCAAACTAAAATATTTTGGAAAGGAGGTCCTTGCTTCTTGATATGTTTTTTTTGGGTTTTTTTTGGGTTTTTTTTGGTTTTTTTTTAAGTTGGAGTTAATGGAAAATATAGATAGAAATTCTATGAATATGAAGTAGTCTTTCCTTAACATAATAACCATATTTTACTCTGAATGGAAACTTTGATGTGAAATATTGCTTATTTCTAAATTGCTAGCATTTCATCTACTGACTACAATTATCAGTCCTTAACTTCAGTTAGGGTTCACTTTAAAGCCATGGAGAGATTCTCCAGAACTTACTCTTCTTTGTTGAGACTTCAGTCTTTACTCAAGTACCTTTTCATACTGTAACTTCACCCGATGTTGATGTTTGATGTTCAGTGTGTTTATAGGTCTATTAGGATCATCTTTGTCTTGGCACTTGCAACAAGATTCTATACTTTATGTTTGTGTCTCAATTTACATAGTTGCTATTCCTGTTGTCTCACATTTGCTGCATCTTCTTGCCTGAGCTTATCCCTTTGCTTGCTTTAATTGAGCCTTCTTTTGTAATGTCCTTCTTCCTAGAATAATTCTCCCTTTAGTGTCCAACATGCAGCCTGTAGTTCCTCTTAAGATATTCTTTGAAAACTGTCCTCTTCAGAGGAATGTCCTCTTCAGAGTAGCATTCTATCTTTACTCAAATACCACAATGGTATAAAGGCATGCCTTCCTGAAGCAATCTGGAAAAGCTCTGTCTTCATGCAATTGTTTGAAATAGACTTCTTTGCTTAAAAATCCCACTCTGCCCCTTAAAGAAGAGAGATGAAAGAAAACAGACAATAAACCCTCAAAGCAGAAATGTGGAATTAGGAAGATGAGTCCTTGGTGTCCTTGCTGGGATTTTTTTCCATGTATTGAAAATCAGTGTAATTCTGTCACTGGCTCACTGTGTGACCATGAAAATGTTACTTTTCCTTGAATTTTTAGGTATTTTTCTTGTGAGGATGCAGGTTTATAGAATGCTATGTAAACTGAGAAAGAAGAGTCTCTGATTTCGTAGTCTTTCATGTCTCATTATCCTATTTATGACTGGTTTCCCTTGTTAAAGGGGCACAGTCTTACTCTTCCCTAAGCCATTGCGTTTCTGATTATTGTTATGCTTGTTGCTTCCCTTCATTTTTCCTGTGGAGTCAATGCATTATGTTATGACATTGTAATATGTAATGCTCTTTCACATGCTATATTTTGAGTCAAACTAACATTGCGAAGTCATAATTCTCTATTGGCCCGGAAAAGTTTATCAGGATGTTCCAGTGCTCTTCCAGCCTAGCCTGCTATTTAAAATATTCATCCAATTGTGGATCCCTGTAGAGAGAAAGAATTTTCCTTTTAGTCTTGAGAGAACCTAGGTATTAGATACTGTCTGAAAGGAGCTGATTTCACTTTCAGGTGGTAAGTTAACTAGGCTGCTTCGGGCAGAACACTCTTGTTTCCCTTCTTAATGCTGCTAGTAATTTTGAAGCTTGAGGCGAAGGAATAAAGGAAGTTTGATATTGTCAGTTGAAAAGGTGGAGATTAGGAGCATGCCTTCCAGAGCCCCCTTGCCTGGTTTGTGTTAAACACCGTCAGTACAGACCATAATTTGTAGGGAGAAATCTGATCAATTTGGAATTATAGTAGAGGAGCTAAAAAGGAACAAATTAAAATCCAGTATTCCCTCTTGATTTGCTTCTTCCCTTTAGGGCTCAACCAAAGCCTTTTGAGGTTTCCGGCAGACTGAATGAAACCCTACTGTATGTCAGTGATGAGGAATAATGGGATTAAGTGGGGAAAGTTTTGCTAAAATAGTAGGAAAAACCTTTATAACCATAAGATCAATTGGGCCACAGAACTGTCTGCCAAGAGGTGTGGTGAAATCTTTTTTACAGGAAATTTTCAAGTGAAGACTTGAACCCCAGCCATTTGCAAAGGATTGGAGATATTGGAGTTTGGCCATGGTATGCGGGTGTAGAGTCTGATGTTTAGGAATCGAGTGAACTTACAGTGTTTCCTTCTCAAGCTGAACAATTGCATGAAGATGTGCTACTTTTCAGTTAGCTTCGTGCAACACAGAGTTTTGTTTGCTCTTGCCCTGAATTTGGCTTGGCCCTCACTGCATTCTGCTCCTAGTTCAGCATTCTGAAATGCTGGGTAGAAAACTTTTGTTGACATCCTTCAACCTGTCTGGATGCAGTATCTGATATGCTATTGCATAGATTCTAGCATGTTCCTAAAAGTCTGTGAGAAAATATGGTAGGAATGAAGGCTCTGAAGAAAACCAGCAAAACCATTCCTGGTTTTGATGCTTCTGTAGTGATGGCTGCTTAAATTATTCCAAGAAGACACATGTACATTGGATTTCAGTGTCAAATCTGACAGTAACAGAACTAAATTATCTCATTTATTTCACTTCTGCTTATTTGTCAAGTTGGATAGTTGGTTTTGTTGGTGAATTTAAAGACTTCTTAAATAGTCTCCTATTGTCAGTGTTAGAGATAGGGTACTGGATTGAACTGACTGCCAGTCTGCCTCAGTAGGGCATTTCATGTATTTTTATGTAAGACTCATTCCCATTTCTAACAAAATATTATTTGGTCATAACACAACTGTTGGGAACTTGGATGTGACCAAAGTTCAAATGCCAGGACTAGGGATATTTGCAAATTCCAGCTGGGAAATTAAGAAGTAGCAAGAAAAAGGAGTTTATGAAATCAAACTTGTTTGATAGTGAACATACTATACTCAGATGTAAAAACAGCTTTCAGTAGCAGTGTATGATAGGTCAAAATATTTTTACACAAAACCAAGCATGAAGCCAGGAGGTTATTCTTTCCCCCAAAGAGTGCATAGGAGGATATTCCTCTTGTTTCTTGAGATATATCTCCATGGATTTCTACAGGAAACAAGATAGACCTATGAAACCGATGACTACCAGAGGAAAGATTTTGCTATGAATTAACACTTTCAGTAGCCACGGACAAAAGACTGACTAAAAGAAAATGGACTTCCTTACTCAGCATCATAGCTTCAAAATGTTATTTAGATAGTCTGCTGAGCTGAACACTAAAAAGTTATTTTTGTCTTCATTATCCCTTTATGGTCAAAACTTCTTGGGAAGAGTAAAAGAATTCTCTCTTTTTTAGTGCAACAGCAAAACAAATATATGAGTGTGAGGCATTTATTATTAATGCTGGAGTGAGTCTTATACAGCTGAACTGCCAGATCTCAAGCGGAATTTGTTACTCTTCCAGTAAGGAAAATCATCCTTGGAATTATGAACTGATCAAAGAAGATCCTGGAGAGAAGATTAATGGTGATCAGCAGAAAGCTAAAAGTAGAGTTGCTTTCATGGCTAATCAGTTTCTGCATATAACCTCTTTGGTAAATATTCAAGTGGAATTAATCCTAAATAAGACAAAGGCTACTAATGCTATTTGTCTAGTCCTTTTCTCTTCTGCCTCCTGATGTTCACAAGATTGTAGTGAAATATCTATATGTATGTAGAAATTAGACCAAAAGCATTCCTGTGCTACATACCCCCTGAATGCTAAATACCCACCCTATTTGGTTAGTAGGAGAACATACAACCTCTGGGGAGAACTTACAGCAGCCTTGCAATATATAAAGGGAACTTATAAAAAAGACAAAGACTTTTTGCCAGGACCTGTAGTGACAAGACAAGGGCTAATGGGTTTAAAGTATAAGAGGCTACATTTAGATTTGATGAAAGGAAGAGGGTTTTTTATGTTGAGGGTGGTGAAACACTGGAACATGTTGCCCAGAGAAGTTGTAGATGCCTCATCCCTGGAATAATTCAAGGCCAGGCTGAATGGGGCTTTGAGCAACCTGGTCTAGTGGAAAGATGTCCCTGCCCATGGCAAGAGAGTTGGACTACATGAACTTTAAAGGTCATTTTCAACCAAAACCATTCTGTAAGTCTGTAACAAGGAAACTGGAGCTTAACTGCGTTTCCGATGAGGATGTGTAACTCACCTTTGGGCTTTGGAGCTGTATGAACGGGGGTATTCCTGTTATTAGCAAATCCCCAAAAGGAGCTTTCCAAGAGGTAATAATTGTCTGTTTCATGCTAAATGGTTGTAAGTGAAAAACAAGGAGAAATATGTCACGGTTTGGGTATAGGCTTTATTTCTCAAAAGACAGCTTCTTTTTAAAATTATCTTCCCCTGTATACATAAGTGCAATCTATCCTGCTGAGATCCAAGAAAATAATGAAAATTACTTGAGTGATGTGAGTAGAAACGATGTATGGATCCGATACTGTTTTTCTGTGTGTATAAACTCCCTGTCATATAGTGGCCTTCCAGTACCTGAAGGGAGCCTACAAGGAAGATGAAGAGAGAGTCTTTACAAGATCATGTAGTGATATGACAAGGGAGAATGGCTTTAAACTGAAAGAGAAAAGGTTTAGATTACATATTAGGAAAAAATTCTGCACTGAGAGAATGGTAAGGCACTGGAACAGGTTACTCAGAGAAGTTTTGGATGCCCCATTCCTGGAAGTGTTTAAGGGCAAGTTGAATGGGGCTCTGAGCAACCTGATCTAGTTGAAGGTTCCCTGCTTGTAGCAGGGAAGTTGGAACTAGATGATCTTTAAGGTCCCTTCCAACCTAAAATGTTCTATGATTCTATGAATCTGTGATATTCACCATACAGAGTGAAGGAAGGTCATCATTCTGCTGCTTTCTTAGATCATGTTGGCAAGTACTGTAATGGGCATCTGCTTTTTCTCATAGAATAGGTTGTTTAAAAAAAAAAAACCAAAAACTTTTGTTAGGATCAGGTGGGCATTTTATTCCAATTACTATTCTTCATTTGTTTATTGTGAATGTCCAAAATTTCTAACAACATTGTCTGAAAAAATTAATATTTCTGTAAGCAGATATATAGTAAATTGAAAGAAGACTAAGTGCATATCCTTTCAACAGTATGCACAGTGGTGCAAGAAATTAGATTATGTCCTCTAACTCAGCTTGCTTTTCTGTTTCAGTCATTGTTAAACGAGCTAGACCGAAGCATGGGGCGATACAGAGATGAAGTAAACCTCAAAACAGCCATCATGTCCTTTATCAATGCTGTTCTGAATGCAGGTGCTGGTGAGGTGAGTCACTGTCCTGGAAATTCCTTCTAAAATGTTATGCTTGAATTAATTAACCTTGGAAATGGTTAGTAGATTAAGTCACAAATCTTGTCATACTGCGTGGATATAGTTTGTGGGAAATAATGCTTAATTGTTAAGATCAGTCTTACAATGTCTTCCATATTATTTCGTTCCCAGCTTCTTCAATATAACATAGACTATTTACGCTCAAGTGATTACTTTGGGTTGTTTCTTTTTTAGTTAGTTGGTTTTGGGTTTGGTTTGGTTTTGGGGTTTTTTTTAAGAAGTGCAAAGCATTTACCTCCTTATTCCAGCCTTTTAGAAAATGTTTTGGTTTACCTTCATAAATGTTTTGAAATGGTAAGTTGTTTTGACTCAAAGCCAAACTCAAAGCATTTTAATTTAAAAATATCAAATGGACACATTTCAGGAAAAAAAAACCAGTTGTTTTTCTTTTATTAAGGAGACTTCCTTTTGAGTCTGGAGGATAGTTAAAACTGATTTATTTCATTAAAAGTGTTACTTTTGTTACATTGAGTTTTGTTTTGTGGGTTTTTTTTAATTAAACCACAACAGACAACAAGCTCACGAGAGCTGTCTGACAACATATTTGTCTTTATCTCTGGGATTCCTGTAACATCCCACTGAATAGATGTCAGAAAATTTGTCAAGAGTGTATAGTGGTTATATGATAAGTAAATGTAAAAACTAGGAGGAAGACTGCAGTTAATGGTCATCTGTAAGCAGGAGATGAACCTGTAATGGACTAGCAGGAAAAATGCTAATAACTTCTGTTCTTTACGGAACAACATGGTGTGTGCTGTCTTTATGACTGCATATACAGAACTCATAGTAGGTAAGCAAGGGCTGTAGTTTAAGTGAAAGAGAGACAAAAGCATTAATTTCTCTTTTACTTACTTTACTGGAATTAATCATCCTGTGAATTTGGTGTCAGGATAGAGGATATTAAAAAGGGAACAACTGAGGTTTTAAGTAAATTTTTTAAAAATGTGAATGACAGCTTTTGAAACCAAATAACTTGTTTCCCCCCACTTTTTAAGGACAATTTGGAGTTCCGACTACACCTACGATATGAGTTTCTAATGCTGGGAATTCAACCTGTCATTGACAAGCTAAGAGGACACGAGAATGCCACACTGGACAGGTAAAATATATTTTCTGAGAACAGCTACTGATGAACAGAAAGAGTTCTTAGAAATTCTACTCTGACTCTGTGTCTTCCTGAAACTGCCGCCCTTTTAAAAAAATAATTTAGATTTATCCTTAAAATTAACATCAGTAGATGAAGTTGGAAACATACATACGAAGTTAGCAGAGGCTGTGGCAAGGAGTTCCTCAACTGCTTTTCTTCTGGGGATGTCAATCAAAATGAAAAATATAAAAAATTATCTAATTCTTTTCTCTTGTAGCAAAACTGGAACAAAAGCCTGTCCTTGTAGGAAGGAGGGAAGTCGGTAGTTCATTGACTTCATTGCGACTGAGTATATGTGATCTAAGTGCAGGTTCTGAGTTTCCAAGGGTTTTTTCCAGTCTTTTTTTGTGATCTATCCTGTATCACAACCTCCCAAAAAGTGGCACTGACACAACTATGAGAAGAGGCACCTGTGATGGGGTAGAGATGCCAAGGGGGCATGAGAGAAGAATGAGAAGTGTTTTCAAACAGCCTTGCTACTGCACAAAATGCAACACTGAATGGCACGTTCAAATTACTGTGTTAAAAATTATACAGGTAATAAATGCTTTCTCCACAAGCAATTCTTTAGTTTTGCCACAGTAATTGAAGCTGCTAGTGACCTTAAATTAAACCTTTACAATGCCCCCTGCTGAAAAAGACTTGAAGTAAATGATTGGAATAATTTGACCAAGACACTTCAAGAAGCTAAAAGACTGATGAACCAATGAGGAGCCTCATAAAATCCATTTGCCTAACACAATGAAACATTTTAAAGTGTAAGAGCAGGCAGCTGTGGGAGTCTCTTCTCCTGTTACCACATTAAGCTTGGCACTTGTACAGAGGCACTGACCTGCTGATGTGCTGCTATCCCTTAGCATCCCCTTCCTACAGAGCAGGGCTGGTTTGTAGCTATCTGATATCTGGGATTTCCAAAATAGAAGTGTCAAGTCTGTCAAAGCACATGGTGAAAAACCTGTGGATCAGGCCTACGCCTGCAGCTTTCAAGGCACCATTTTCTCAGACTTCCAATCAGAACTGCTGTGGGGTGATAGAACTATCCCTGGGGGCATATGTGTTGTGCCTGAGACTCTGCATAAACACCAGTTAGCACCAGCTGCTGTCATACACACTGGCCTCACACCTTTGAGCAGGTGGAGGCATATACATGGGTATTCATGTCGCAGGGAAAGAGTGCATACAGTCATATGTCTGTGCTTTGCTGCAGAGCTGGGACCAGGAATGTTACTTTTGATCTAAAACTTTATAAGCAAGAAGAGAATCTGTCCTATAGGTAATCTGTGTTCCTTTGGACAGTTAACCAGGAGTGTTTAGGAGGGGCTTAGGGGCACTTTTAGATTTACAGGTTGGCCATGAGAATGATAACAAAAGTTTGGGAAGATCTCAGATGCCTGGATTGCATAGACCGTATAACAGATCTGTACAGGGGAATGTGCCACAACATTTTTCCACATCATCTAGGACATTTAGGACATCATTTAGGACAAGAGGGCATGGTCTTATGCTGTGCCAGGGGAGGTTTAGGTTGGATATTAGGAAGAAATTTTTTACAGAGAGAGTAATCAGACACTGAAATGGGCTGCCCAGGGTGGATTCACCATCCCTGGAGATTTTTAAGATGAGACTGGATGTGGCACTTAGTGCCATGGTCTGGTAACCACGGCGGTGTTGGATCAAGGGTCAGACTTGATGATCTCGGAAGTCTTTTCCAACCCAGTTGATTCTATGATTCTATGATGTACTGTGCTCTGGTCTCTGTGTGAGAGAAGTCCAGATGGTCAAATGTGTCACTCACCAGGCCCCCAGATCCAAACATAGGCATGCTGCTGTGCTTATCAACAGGCATATATAGAGATAGTTATGAGCTCTGCTGTTTAACTGATCCACTGAATGTGTCTCTGCTTCACTGTTTGAAGGAAACAACTTGTTAATGGTCTATCATCTGGTTAACAAATGTGGTGTGGACTTCTTAGGAACGTATTATCACTGCAGGCATTGCATGCATCACAAATAGAATATCCCTTTTCTATCTTATGTTTATTTTTAGCACCTTACCTCAATACAGTGACTTAGCATAGGAGTTACACAGCATGTATACCTGTTCCAGCCATTTCTTTTGGCCTGTCTCTGACCCCCTTGCCTTGCATACCTATGCAAGCACTTCGTATATGAAAGGCTTGCCAATGTCCAAGTGTTCCAGCTGAAAATGAGGTCTTGCTGCTTCTGTAGTGACACACTTAGTTTAAGTCTGAATTATGCAATGAACATTGGCAAATTTTTTGTTGTTCTGTTTTCTCCTAGACATTTAGATTTCTTTGAGATGGTCAGAAATGAAGATGACCTGGAACTTGCCAAGCGGTTTGACCTGGTAAGTTTTTCTTTGTAGTACCTGAAATCAACAAAGCTGAATTTACATCCAATTTGGATGTTTGGTGCAACTTCCCTTTGTGCTCTCTGAAAATAATGTTTTACTTTGTTGCTGAGAGTGGCTGATGCTCTTGTTTTCACTCTTTCTCAGTTAGCAGGGAGGAGGTGTATGATGTGTGAACAATGAAAACAGTGATCACACACAGGACTTCTGCCAAGTAGCTTTGATAAAAACTTCTTTCTTCTGTTTGGCTGAAAGTTCAGGAGTGAAGGAGGTTCTGAAGCCTGCACTCAGGTTCTCAGTCCTGATGATCCAGCTGCATTCTAGTCTCAGATATCCCCTTTACGGGGGTATGGGTGAGGGTTGGGCTGTTTTCCCAAGATTGCAGGAAACTAAGGGCCTGTGGAGAGGAATGTTATTTTATAATGGGCAGATTTTAAAGATGAGCGTGAAACAAGGACTGTTTCCACAACCTTTAGCATCAGTAAGAAGCTGTAGGGTCCAGAATAGTTACAGTCTCCTCTTTCTTCATGAACAGCTCTTGCTGCATACTGATACAGAACAACTATCCCTTTCTTGATTAGCTTATACTATTTGTGCCAGCACTTTCTAGGACCCAAATCTTTTGCTTGCTCCAGAGCAGCTCTTGGTGGCTTTACATTCCTCCTACCTTTCTAGCCCTTTACTCTGGGGACTTTTTCCATATTGGAGTAGGGATGACAATGGTGGTCTCCATGATCCATGTATGCTCCTCACTGGAACCTGCAGCTGGACATGGCAGGAGACTTTGCATGTCTTTGTGTTGATTGGATCTTTCACAGTTAATTAGGCTTTCACTGTGGAAGGTTTTTCTCTCCTCTCACTTCAGATCCACATTGATACAAAAAGTGCCTCTCAGATGTTTGAGTTGATCAAGAAGAGATTGAAGCACACAGACGCCTATCCCTATTTGTTATCCATTCTCCAGCACTGTTTGCAGATGCCATGTGAGTACATTTATAAATTTCCAGAGGTGGGGGTATTGGAGAACTAGGTGAAGCTTTGGGGTAGGTACCAGCTCACAGATAGCAGGGCACACACTACCCTTGTCTTCTATTCAGAACTTCGCTGTGGCTAATGAACTTGGTATCTTACACTGACTGCATCCAGCAGATTTTTGTTGCAATATTTAAGGCAGCAGCTTGACCCCTCTGTACTTGCAAATAAAATTAAGTAGCTGAGACATTCCAGTTAGTCACTGACAGAGCTTTCAATGGTTTTAAATTAGAAGTTTTAAAAAAGAGTCCTTGTGCTCTAGATGGGGAAATTCCCAGAAATAGATAGCATTTTGAATTACTAAAAAAATGCACTGAGGAATTTTTCTGATGAACAATACGGTACTGAAAGCTGTTCTGTAACTAGGAAATTCCACAGTAAGTCTTCAGGCTGCTATCTCATGGCAATGCATCAATGGAGAGCTTCTGAACTCAAAGTGAAAAATAATATTGGCACTTTTTTCCAAAAGAAGTGATAGGAATCGTCTTGTTAACTGTAATAAAAAAATTCAGTTATGCTTCCAGAGTGTAGCAGCTGAGTAAATGCATCATCATCATGGCCAGGCTTCGCAAACGAAGATTTGAAAAGGATTCTATCCATGCTTGCTACAAGCACACTGGTGGCTAAAAAGGCCAATGTGAGATAGACAAGGCCGATTGCATAAGGCACAGTGGAATGTCTCCTTAGGCGGTATTGGCAAGACACAGTTCTTTCTGCGTTGTCTTTTCTCCTCAAGAGTGACCCTGCGTGCGTTCTCAAAAGAAGCAGCAGCGTTACAGATGGTGTGTCTCCATGTTTCCCGATTGGAGGCCAGAGTAGACCAATGATGATGATCAGTATGGCCCAGGCTGAGATGTTTTTTCAAGAGTCCTTGTATCTCCTCTTTGGGGCTCCTCTCTTCTGGCAGCCAGTGGCAAGTTCGCCATAGAGCACAATCTTAGGGAGGTGGTGGTCCTTCATCCTTGAGACGTGCCCTGCCCAGCTCAGCTGTGTTCTCAGTAACATGGCCTCAATACTCGTAACTGCTACCTGTTCAAGAATAGACGCATTAGTCATGTAATCAGTCCAGTGGATGTTTAGGATTGTACGGAGCAAATGCATAGCAATATCACTAAAGAACTGCCTGCCTTGATCCTGTTAGGTATGAGGTGCTGGTCTTCCACTACTTTTCTCCATATTTGAGCAGTCAAACTGAGAAGGGAACATAAGGGAGATGTACTCTTGTGTGCTTTTAAGAAAGTAAAGTGGTATGCTCTCAGGCTCTCATTAGATTCAGGTACTGCCATGCACAAATTCAAGCAGTTCTTTGTCTCAGTAGTCTCTTTGATAATTACTCCTTAAGATAGCACTTGAGCTTTACATGTTGATGGGATTTTTTGGTGGCAGAAGGGCTAAATCCTGCTAGGCCAGGCTGGTGCAGTTTTAAAGAATCTAAAGATCTAGGTTATGTAACTTAGCAAGCTGAGGTAAACTCTATGTTGCTCTGGCTCTTCTGTTTTGATATCCATGGGATCAGTCCCTTGAGTTCAATTTCTGTTCTTTATCTCCACACTATTTGGTCATGTTTGTATGAATTTTTTATGCTATTTGAGTTTTGCTGACCTGTAGATAACCAAGCATGCAGATAGAACATCTGATTGTTTTTTATGGTGCCTGATCGTGATGTTACCTAGTTACCAAAAAAAAAAAAAAAAACAGCATCAAGCCCCAGAAAATACCGAGTAATGGCTATCACAAAAAAATCACTTTCCTAGAGGTTTAAAGTGCAAGTTAGAGCTAATCTGTCAAAAGGGTTGCACAATCTGAATGTGCAAATCAGTCACCGAGTCGCCCATGCCTGTTATGTGCTGTTACAATATGCCAGGTGTTTGTAAATAATCTGCTGGCGACAGTTCAGAGTTAGGCTTTGTGTTCTGTTATTTATTACATACAGGATTGAGATGGAAGGTGGAAAGGAAAGAATGCCAGTTTCTTGGCAGGTCTGTGCACTTTGGCATAGAATTGGAAGTTCTCATGGGTTGGTCTATTTCCATACAGATAAGAGGAATGGAGGAAACTTCCAGCAGTGGCAGCTGTTGGACAGAATACTCCAACAAATCGTTCTTCAGGATGAACGAGGTGATGATCCAGACATAGCTCCATTGGAAAACTTCAATGTCAAAAATATCATTAAAATGTAAGCTGCATTATTGTTTATTTCTGTTATTCAGGTATAAGTATGCAGATTCTTAATAAATAGAATATCATACATGGGGAGTTTTTTATTTTAACCTACAGCCTCTCATTGTCTCATTAGCCTTCTAGATAATTTCCTTCTAATGACATCTTAACTTGGCAGTAGCAAAGTCCTTACCTTTGACTTCTAATTTCTCTTAAATATAAAGCTGGTTAGAAGAGCAATAAAAAATACGATTTCATAACAAGGCTTCCTCATGTACCTTTTTTCATTCCAAATGTTCTTGGAAGTTTTCCTTGGTATTAAAAACAATAAAATAACATCATCATCTATATTTTGATCTCGTTCCTCACTAATGAGCACATAGTTTAGAAAGATTGCAAACAGTGGAAAGCAGCCCCCACCTAGACACAAAACCTCTTACCTTTTCATAAAATGTCTACTTGCTCTCACCCACTTGACTTGTCTGAGGGCACTACCATTATTTTTTCCCATAGGATACATCATTTGGGAAGTCTAGCTACATGAGCTGGCTCTCATTTCAACTTCCCTGTTCTCAGTCCTTTTTTAGTCAAACTTTTGGACTCTTCATTACATCCAACTTCCTCTGCAGGTAATTCATGGCCCATTACCTTTCCGAATTATCCACTGAAAAGAGCATTTTACAGAACATAAGCCCTATATGAACCCAAATTCTCCTATACTAAAAATCTTACAAAAATCCCTCTTGTTACAGGCAGGAGCCAAAATCGAAACTGATTTCTCATCATGGAAAAATAGACTGCTGCTGATTTCTTTCTGCCCCTTTGGATATCAGACTTCATTGTAGATCTCATGCCCGATCTTCCTGTTCTACTTTCATAGCTACTGCTCATTCTACATATCTAATCAATCCCCAGCATGCCCTGCATATTTTCTGTCAGTAATAGGAAATAGTTGTGCCAGTATGAGATATGAGAATTGCCTTGTTACTGATATATTACCCAATAGATAAGCATCCTCCCTCCTTGGAAGAAAGAAAAAAATAGAACCAGAGAAAGTAGAAAAAACAATGGCAATGTGGTCTTGTATTAGGGTTGTGGTAATTTGTGACCCATAGCAGCTATGATTATTTTAGTGATGACTTCTCTCTTTAAAAATAAGTAGACTTGGCACTTTGAAGGTATTACCTGAAGACAGGAATGTATTGGAATTTTTCCCCAGGCATTCCTTTATCCCTTTTAATGACTTGGAGTAACAAGCCATCACATTTATATTAACTGTTGGCTAAGGATCAAAATCTGAATCCAGGCTGACCACTGGCATGATCCTACCTAAACATGTACATTCGCCAGGTTGCTTTTTGCCGATCACTACACATAATGGCCACTTGCCTTTCGTCTTAGGTAGCTCAGAACAAGTTTAAATTATCTGATTTCATCTTTCAGGCTGGTGAATGAAAATGAAGTCAAGCAGTGGAGGGATCAGGCAGAGAAGTTCCGGAAAGGTGAGTGCATCCTCTGTGCTTGGGTAGGAAAAAACAGAGGCAAGACTGATCCCAATCCATATACAGAACAGCAAGCAGCAGAGCTGGGCACATCTTTTCCTTTTGCAGACAAACCCTGCTTTGTTCCCTCATGTACATTTTGTCTTATGGTGATCAGTTTACGTGTTTCATAGGATGGGAGTTCTCCTAGTCCTCATATGTATTGGTTTTACAGTCTGACTGAAACTTGAACATTGCTGTCTTGATCACTGAAGGTCATTGTCAAGGCAGTCAGACTCTATGTTCTTTTTCCTGCTTTCATCATACGTCCCAGTTGAACTGACAGATTTGTCAGCTTTATTTCATCATAACCAGCATATCTTCAGGGACTGTTCATGAGCTTATTTCATCAGTCCCACTTGTATTTTCCCCCTAGATCATGCTGAGCTGATGAGCAGGCTAGAGAAGAAGGAGCGGGAATGTGAAACAAAGACCCAGGAGAAAGATGAAATGATGAAGACACTGAACAAAATGAAGGACAAGCTGCAGAAGGAATCCTTGGAGCTGCGCCAGACCCGAGACCAGATGAATGACCTGGTGGCTCAGCTTAATGAGTTCTCGGTATGATAGTGGGAGTCTTCCCCACCCTTGTTTAAAGCCTGCTAACTAGTGAATGATGAACAAAAGCATATTGTGGCTGAGACACTTCCATGGTCACTGTAGAGAATACTTAGAAGCTGCTCAGCTTTTAGCTAAGACCAATATCCCTGAGCTGGTGGTATAGAATGGTTAATGCATGGGCTGCTCCGCTCCTTCTCCTCAACCACCTTCCTTGTAGGAGCTTCTGAGGCACACGTGTCCTCCTCCAGCCATAATTTTTACTGCTGAGTGGGGTGGCGCTGGCTTTATTTCAGTAGAATAGAGAGAAACCTCCCAGATATGAAAGTATATTTAGTGAAGAAACAGGACTCCTATCATGATACAAGAGCCATCTGTACTGCCCTGAAGCTCTGTAAAAGTGACATTTGCAATTGTTCCCTCCTGCTTGCTGCTCCTTCTATCCCAGCAGTGTGCCTGAGCCACAGCTTACCAGAACACAGCCCTGAGAAGTTAGACACTGCAGAAAGCAGATTCATTCCCTCCTCCCCTCTCCCACTTTGCATTAGTGGGGCCTAATGACAGGTATTCAGTATTTTAAACCCTTAGCTTTTAAACCCAGGAGTTCATAAGTTCATAAGATTGAACTTTTCTCTTTTTCATACACAAGGAGAAAATAATACATTTTGGCTTCTTTTTCTAGCTTTCTGTTTTTCTGAGCCATTTATGGTTCCTTTTTTCAAGCTCTTCTCCACAACTTCAAGGGCTTGAAACTTTCTCTTAAATGAAAGCTGAGATTCTTCCCTTTATTGCATGGCTTTGAGTGCAGGAGGCTTTAAAGAAAACATCAAATATTTTGAGACTCGTAATAAAATCACATCAGCTGGCAACATGGAGTTATTGTGCCTTTTAAACTGCTTTCTTTTTCTCTGTTTTTTTTATTTTCCAGCAAGGGGGCAGCATTTCCTTCCCACCCCCACCACCCCCTCCTCCAGGCGGCCCATTAGCTTTGTCCTCTTCTCACATGTCTGAGAATTTGCCACCACTGCCACCTCCTTTGCCTTTCTCCAGCTGTCCGCCTCCTCCTGCTCCACCACCTCCTCCAGGAGGACCTCCTCCTCCACCAGGAGCTCCACCTTTCTTCAGCATGGGAGTGCCACCCCCTTCAACAACCACTTTCAGCACCAGTGGCATCAGTCTGAAGAAGAAATCTATCCCACAGCCCTCACACCCACTGAAATCCTTCAACTGGGCTAAGCTGAGTGAGGTAAGAAACTGCAGTACCCTCGGCAATTAACTGACTTTCTAATTAAACCTCAGTGTTGATTAATGCCATGAATGCAAGTCATAGAAACAAGTTATACTGTGGCTTTCTGTGGGCTGAAGTCAGTAGGTGTCATTAATTGTCTTGAGGAAGTCTGCCCAGTTCTCCAGCTGTGCACTGTATCTCCTGTGGTGACCAAGGTGCTGGTTAGATTGAGCTGCAGTGGATCTGGCCATGCTATTGGTTAAGCAAAGCTGGAGTGGGGCTGAATACATAAGCTAGAGCTGGACATCTCCAGGACTGCTGTGCCAGAGCTGCCCTCACTTGTGCACCGGGGAAGAGGATGACCAGAGCCAATGTGGGCAAAACATGGTGAGAACCAGCTGCAAAACCAACTGCCTCTACTCTGGCAGGAGCCATCACCAAGGAGAGAAAGGTGGCCTGATTCACTTCACCATCTGTTCATGCCCATGAGGGAAGCTGCCTTTCTCCTTGCATGGATAGAACTCTGTCTCTTGGGGATAAAACTCTGAATTGACAAAAACCAAACAGAGGACTTTGATTCTTTCTGTTGCACTCATTTTCTTCTACCTTGGTTGTGTCTCCTTCCCCTTCACTTCTCTCTCTTCTTTCTCTCCCTCTCAATCTCCTTTTTTTTCCCCCCTTCCCCTTCTCTTTAGGTCTTAATTTTTTTAACTGATTTAGAAAGAAAAAAAGTGTCTGTGTTGAGTTTGGATAGCTGCCTAGAAACCCAGGTTCTCTTTTAGACTGAAACTCACCCAGGGCCCAACTCTGGCATTTGGAATGAGTGTCCAGGGACCTCTGGAATGCCACAAGTATTCTCTCTCCCCCTCTCTCCTTTTCTTTAAAATAAAGTGAAGTGAAATATTTGCTGCACCGTCTGTGCTTGTCTATCAAGGCCACGTGGGGGGTGTGGGAGAGAATGTAAGGACGAGGATTTATTTTCCTTTGCAGAACATGGGACTTAGTGCTCTGAAGAAAAGAAATAATAACTAATATATGTATATGAATGTATATGAAAAAGAGAGAGTCACAGGTGTTTCTGTTTAGTGTACAGTAACTGTAGGCTTATCCTGCCCTCTGGATAAGAGTGAAGGCAGCTGTGCTAATAAAATTGAAGACCTGGGTGGTGAGTGGCTAAAAGACACTATTTTGAGGAAGGTAAAATAGTTGGAAAATGGGGCATAAGAGGGTGGGGCCTTAGTTTTGGGGTGTCTACCGGTGTTATGTTTTGACCTAGTAAGGTTTCTGCAAACAGCAGAGGCTATGGTGCCAACACAGGTGGCTCACCTTGTTATTTGGGTTACACATTGTTATGGGATCATTTAATCTGACTGACTGTTGGAGGAGCACATACATTTTGGTCATCTTCATCAGTTATCCTAGATTTCCTACTTCCCTATCAGGCACTTACTTTCTGTTCACAGGGATATGAATCCTCTGAACCATGTCCATGGGTAGGTTGGATGCCCTCATCATGCCTTTTTTTACTTTTGCAGCCCTTTTGTGGTGCTCTCCTGAACTGTCAGAGTAGCCAGACTTTAAAAAATGGATACGTTAACACTATGTTTACATTTCTGTATTTTAAAAGACCCCTCTAGTGAGCAAAGAGTGCAGGCACCATGGAACACAGCAAGGTGAGAGGACACAGTGTTGGAAAGAGCTGTACACAAATTTAGGGCTGCAACAAGATCAAATATGTTATTCAGCTCTTAGGTATCTCTGCATACTGTTTAGACCACCCTTCTCAAAGTAGGTTGTACAAAGTCTCTCTCCTAAGGTTTCTCAAGTAAGTGTGAAAATGATGCCAGGATTAAGGCAGCCCACATGAGAGCAAACTCCTCTATCCATGCAGCCTGCCTCAAGGGAGCGAGAGAAAGCCAACAGAGGCTAAGAGCAATGTGGACAGGACTGGCTGAGAGAGATTTGTCTGCAATATACTTTCTCAGTAGCAGAATCAAGGCAGTTCTCCAGGGCAAGTCATATGACACCTTTTTTCCCAATGCTGATTTTGTCTTTGGAAGGAAAGAACTGAGCTGTTGGGTGTTAAGAGAAAGATCAAATATAGCCAAATTCTTAGCAGTTGACAATAACAGATTGTCCACAGTTCCCATGGGCACCACGAGAAAAGGTTTGACTGGAAAGTATCCGTGCTTCTAACAAGGAAACTTCACCAACCCCCTAATTTCCATTGAGAATTAAGGATTTTTTACTAGCTTTGATGTGAGCTGATGATCAGTGGCAAAGCCATTTAGATGAGTGGATTGGCTGAATTCCGATGAAGCTCTTCCACACCACAGCTCCATTCATACAGCACTGTAGCATCGTCTGTGAATTCCATTCATACAGCACTACAATAGTGCTAGTGCCAAGGATCTCAGTTTTTTAAGAAAAAGATATTGCAATGTAACCACTGTAATATCCTGGAAAGATTCCTTTCTTTGTTTCTGGGGCAGCCATGCCCTCTCTCTCTGAATTTTACACAACACCCAAGGTCAATCAGGGACCAGACATTTATGATTTATCCAAATAATGGACTGGTTTCAAGCACACTGGAAGCATGGATTAATTATTCCCTATTTATTAAATATAAACATATAGATTTGAAGTTTTCAGAGCAAACCAAGTCAACCTTCAACTGCTTTGTTTGTTATCTCATGGCTGGAGAAGCAGCTTCCCATTAAGAGTAAGGCTGGTGATGACTCCTGTCAGTGACCTCAGGGAGACTTTCTTTAGCCACCTCTGAATAGACCTGACTACAGTAGTCTCAGGAGAAAGATATTTGTTCTACATAGCATATAGGACTTTTTTAAAAACCCCCAAACACCTAAAAACCCAAAACAACCAACCACAGAAACAAATGTTCACTACTTTTTTTTCCTTTCAAATGTTTCTGTAATGTTATTGATGATTCTAATTTCTGGAACTTTCTTCCTAAAAGCAGCCTAAAAATATCGCAGCAAACAGTGATGCAGGACAGCTGCCATAGATTCAAAATTAATGGAAAGAGTTCTACAAAATCTCAGTGTGAAGCTACTCATAATAGCTGTGGTGGTGCCTAGTCCTACAATGAGATAAAGCAGCTTTCTTAATTAACAGGCAAGCCAGAAATACAGTTTTTGCTCAAAGTGGTTTTTTCTTACACTGAAGAAAGGATGTGATATCAAGAGAGAAGTTTGGAAAATGTGCTGTGTTCATATCACCTTTTCAAATTCCTAATGGCCTTCTGAATTAAAATTTTAAGTTACTTCCACTTTTCTGGTTAATATTCTCCAAATATTAACCTATTAATAAGCAGGATTGCCTACTCCAGTATTCATAAGACACTCATCATTTCCATGGCTTCTCTGAACCTGCAGGTCAAACGAAACTACTGTAAATTTTCACTCATGCTGTGAGGTTATTGAGGCATGATGGTCTTTGATGGCTTCCAGAATATCATTATTTATATCTTTTGGGGTAAATAAAATCATCTGTTAGCTGTAGTAGAGGACAACTTGATATGACTTGTAGCTCCATGAAATGCTGTCATTCTCTAATCTTGGTTGGTCTCAGCAAACTGGGATTCATTATAAGGGTGGAATGATGTAACTGTTGCAGCTACAGTGAGTGAATTGTTAAATGCAACATACCAAAAAGTTAGCTTGATGGTACAAATGCCTTGTCAATACTTGTTCTGATAATAAGATGTTTCCTGCCTTTATATGTACAACCATTTTGCTAGAGGATGTTGGGAAGTGTGCTTCATAGGATTTGCTTCTCAAAGCAGGCCAAGACTTTCCAAAGCAGAGGAGCCACAGATCTTAGAAGACTTTTAGAGTGAATAAATGAATGAATGAATAAATAAATAAGTAAAGATGGAAAGAAAAGCATGTTACAGATGAAGTGTCTGCTCTCTTTTTTAATTTGTATTTTTTTCTTTTTAAGGACAGAGGAAAAAAAGAAAGCATAAAGAATTTATTTTTACATTGTTATTTAGGGACCATAAGTATTTTTTATGGTGCTGAGGGAATCATTTATCATAGTAACCGCATGATGCAGGTCTGTTTCTCTTAAAATGCTCAGTCTTCTCTGACTGATGACAATGAACTATCAACCAGTTAATCCGTAACTGCGTATCAAGAGCACAGTGTAGGAAATTATCTGGCAGCAATATGAAAGTTTTCAAGGACAGAGCTGATGGTAGAAGTAGAAGGGACGCCCCCATTGCAAGTTTTTTGCGTAACAAAGGTTGTTTATAGCTCTACTTGCCTTGATTTTTCTTTGACTGGATTAACATTAAAATTGTAATGCTTTGGTCCAAGTTTATGCACGCCATTGCAATGTGTGCTGCTTTGGAATCTCTCTTTCTGCTACAAGTAGCATACATACCATCCTGTAGAGGACCAGATTGAACCTGGGTCCTAAAATGAATCTGAATCAAATTAGGATAATTTTCACTGGGTTGTTTTCCTCAGAAAGTATGGACAAGAACTACTCTCTGCAATCCCTTTCTGAGTCTCAGAACTTCCTGTTCTGGCACCTCTGCAGTTCATTCAGACTAGACTGTTCTGTAGCACATTTTCACTGTTCTTGCCGTTAGTGAGGAAACTTCACTCCCGTGAGAATTTTGCAGCTGGACAGGTAGATGTGCAAAACTCTAATGAGTAGCTGTCTCTAGAGTCACATCCTACCTGTGCCAAACACAAAATACAGGTTTTGGCTTCCTCAGGGCTCTATCCCAATGATGACTCTAAGGACTGCTTCTGAAGTCATGTCCATTGGCTCCTGTCAAGAAATGTTCTTCCATTTCAGTGCTTGGTGGGGCACTGGGAGAACTGCTCTGCTGTTCAAATACATCCCTTAGGATTTATAATTCATGGTTTATAAAGCCAGCCTGGAAATTGAATGAGAATGAACACTCTGAATGCTTCTGGCTAAGATTGGCAGCAGAGTCAGGATTAGGATAAAATGAAAATTAACTCTGTCTCCTATTCCTTTAGCTGAGATAAGCCTCACAAACTTGTTTGCCATGTTACAGTCACAGGGTCATTATGTTCTTCCCACTATGGAAAAAAGAGCCACACTGATTGCAAGGGATGATACAATGATATTGGTGAGGGATATTGCTCAGGGATGGGTGCTGCTCCCACCTAGGATATGCTCTTATTGTAAATAGCACTGCAGACACCCCTCCTTGCCCTCAGGCACTCACAGGCCATCTCTGGAGAGAAGGTGATGGTTTTCCTCCACAGCTCTGCCCTGCCAGGAATTTCCTCCAGAACACTTCACACTTTTATTTCCCCCTCATTTTATCCTCCCATCAGTTTTTTTCCTTGCTCTTTGAGCCTTGTGGCTTACCACATTTCCCTCATTCCTTTGATGACTCTGAATGGGAAGTAGAGCCTGTTCCTAATTAGTTCTGATAATTAAGTGTTAATGCACTTTGCTGTGGAGCTACAAGTCAGGTACTTCTGAGCTGGAGCCTGTGTGAGGGTTTCATTGCTGTTTCTTGCTGTTCGTGCCTTTCTCTGCATCAGTGTTCTTCTGGCTCTTCATCTCCTGGGGTTTGCTTAGTTTTTTTTTTACAATGCCTTCTATCCATTTCTTTTTTCTTTTAATCAATGACTTCCTTATTTTTCATTAAAGTACAATAAATGTATGCCTCATTAACTAAATGAACTGAAAGATAGTGCTGTCAGGTGTGAAGAGCAAGCTTTCCTTTCCTTTTCTAAATGGGCAATTGCCCAAAGCTTGTCCCACACAACATGCACCTTAAGAGTCAGTAGGAAGAAGAAGGTAGTTCAATCTTTGTGTCCTCTGCCAGCAAGGGTATCTGTCCTGAGAATGTCAGCAGGAGACCTAAGACCTTCATCTAGTTTAGGATGACTGTTGGTTAGCCAGTTCATGTACTGTGAGAACCTGTTTGATCTAGGGTTGGTGGACAGCAAAGTAGGAGGAGTTTGTGCCTGTCCCATTCCATGCTAATTGTCTGCCAGAGAGCTAGGATTCCCTGGCATTCAGGATAATGTATCATCACAAGGGTTGTGAACATTTCCAGTTAGTGTGGATGATGCTGTTTCAGAGATCTGAGTATAGTCTGTGTCTATCTGAGTTGACAGAGACCCCATATAGACAAGGAAGTTGATGTGATAGGAAACAATTAGACTCAGAGCCTTAAAAGTAAAATAAAATAAAATAAAAATTTCACAGACAGGCAGAATGAAAACCATGCACCCTTTGGGCTTTATAACAGAACCTGGCAAAGTTTGCAAGAGGGAAGATGTGTCTGGGGATTGTCATGCATCAGTGGCTTTCCTAAGCTCTTTCCTCCTGATGGTAACACTTCTTTCAGCATGACCACAATCCTTGTGTTAGACAGATGGCCACTCTTGAAAGGAAGTATGCTGTGGGATCATGGATAATGCTTGAGCTGTGGTCTGCTAGTCTTGGAATGTGCCTTTCCATCAGAGGCTTGCTGTGATGAAAAATACAAAATAGTATGTTTAAAAACAAACAAAAAACCCCACTATTTTTTCTCTCCTTTGACTCTTGAAACAAAATGTGCCCTCTAAAGTGACAGGAGTAGTACATAGGAATATGACCACTGAACACAAGAGTATGATCTATCCAAATGGGATTGGATGTTCTTAGCTAAAAGTTTTTGCTATCTCATTAAAATATGACCTTTTCTTTTAGGAGAGGATTCATGGCACAATCTGGAATGAAATTGATGATTTAAAGGCATTCAAGGTGCTGGATCTAGAAGATTTTGAAAAGATGTTCTCCGCGTATCAGAGACACCAGGTAGGGGTGAACTCTTCTATACCTCTTCTTCCTTGAATTTTTGGAGGAGAAAAGAACACATGACACATCTGGGCCTTTGTCTCCCTACAGTCAGGCTGTATCATTTGATACTTTGCCACTGTTCAAAAAAATCACAAGACCAAAAGAAGTGGGGAGGGACATACAGGGCAGAGTATAACCTTCCGTTATTGACATGCTTCACACTAATGTCAGCTCTCCAGTAGATTTAATCTCTGTTCAATCTCAATAGCCACTGCCTTCCAAAGCCTCCTGAGCTTGATATTTATGTTTACATATCAATCTTTCTATTTCTCCCATTCATCTAGAGAAAAAGACTGTAGTTGCCTGAGTACTGAGCAAGATGACTGAATTAGGTGACAAAATTTCATTTTGTCTATTTCTTCTTAAACAACCAACTGACCCAACTGGCTAGATGACAGAAACTGTCCAAATAACAGATTATAACACAAACAGCGTACTTTAAAAGTGGCCATTTATTAGAATGTCTTTTTTCCCTCCTCTATTTCTTGGAAAGCAAGTCACCTGCAGTCTGTCTATCTCTGCTGAATGAGATTTAGCAGCAGACAGATTGTACTTGCACTCCCTCAAATCCCCCAGCTTTTCTTTGTGTTTGATATATGTTCATTCCCTTGTACGCTGCAGAACTGGATCATTGCTGTGAAGTTTTAGGAAAAGACACAGACTTGATTGCCATAAACAACCTTTATGATTATGCCTTACAGTGATGATGACTTTTTCATTAACTTATTCAGTACCTTAAAATTAACAAACCAACCCCTTGTCTTTGGACTTTCCATGTGTTCCCTTCTCTCTTTCATTTTTCTGTTTAATCCAATAAGCATAATGAATAACTCTTCTAATTTACTAGCTCACAGCCAAATAGTTAGGCATCCCCACTTGAACTCTGAAGAATGTGATGTTACCTGTTGCGTGATGAGATTTCATTTCTCATTCTGCTCCTGCAAATAGCTGTCACTGTTTCAGTAGATCCCTCTCTCTTTCTGTGAATCCCATTCCTTGAAAAAAGATCTTAGTTCATAGAGAGGAAGAAAGGCACATGAAACTTCAGTGCTGTTACAAGACTGGATTTAGATCCTGTGCCAACAGCTTAGCTGTGGTGGTGAGCTCTCAGTTGATTCGCAAGTAGCCAGACTGTCTTCTGTGCGCATGAGTAGCCACTGTAGCATCAAAGTTCCATTCCAATGTTTCAGGTGCAAACATTGCAGCTTCCTCACTAGAAGTGACCTTGCAAAGCTTTGCTTCCTTTTGGCCCCCAAAGCCAAAGCTGTCCTGGTCTGATGAGTCTCAGTTAGAATCATAAAATTTATGGCTATGTTACCAATCACTGAAAAGCAGTCTGAGCTATTCAACCATAAACTAACCTGACCCTTACCCCTGCCCACTGGAATGGAGCCATCATTTCAGAGCGACCTCCATGGGTCTCAGAACAGTACCCTTCCATCCTTGTTAAACACACTTTATTATAGTGGCTCTGAACACTAGAGTAACAGTTATGTAACATACTCACATTTTTGTGTAGTTAGATGTATTGCTGCCCTTCCAGCTTTTGTTAAGGCTTTTACATTGGTGGTTTTGTTTTTCTTTTCCCTTAAATAGTAATGCTTTCTTTTTCATCCATACTCACTCCAGTGTGAACTGGCTTCCAATCATCAAGTCCTCATAAATTTTCTTTTTTATTTTTCTTTTTTTTTTTTTCTAAAAAAAAGACCAGGCAACCAGAATTGCTTTTGAATTAAAAACTTACAAGAATTTCTCCAGTTCACATTTAGTCTTTTCTCCTCTTTTACGTTTGGAAATACTCCACTATGACCAAGTGTTTACCCTGAGTTTGTGACTTTTAAACTTCATCCAAATGTCTGTAAAGAAAAATGTCAGTGCAAAGACCTGCTCTTTTGCATCTGAAATATTGAATGAGTAGAGATAAAAGTATTTCTTTCTTTGCTGTTATTAACATGATCTTCGTATTTTTTTCCAATTTCATTTACATTAAACGGCTTTTCTTTTTTTCTTCATTTTTTTTTAATGACAAAGAGTCTCTTCTCCTCTCTCAAGCCCAGTGTATTGTTTCTGGTGGCTGTGAGGGAAAACAAAATTGTCCAGTGTATAGAATGCTGGACCAAGAATTCTTGTCTTTTGACTTGCTCCGATCTATACTGACCTTTGGATTCAGTATATCTGGTGTTTTCCTGGAGTATGGAATATGTTGTGAAATATTTGGTGTTTGTCACCCAGCAGTACTGTAAGGCTTCCTTGGCAGTTGCAGAGTCCTTTCAAAATACTTGGCTAGAAATTGTTTGTGCCATTGAAACAAGTTTTTACTTGTCATACTTGTTAATAACTGCAAACTGTGCCTGTGCATTGGGAGAGGAGAACTGACCCTCAAGTTTTAACCTTGGCAGTTCTTTAAGTAAGGCTCTGGACTAGATTTGTAAAGGTATTTAAGCATTATCCTAGTTAATATTTCAAGACCTAAGAGATTTATGCTTTGGAGACTAAATTTATTATTTTCAGAAAAGACCTAGAACTCTTAGGTCCCCAACATCTGCTGATTTAAAATATGCAAAGGAATGTTGAAATACCTTTGAACCATCTGGGCCAGTATTACTTGCTAAGCATTTTATGCTCTTAGAAAACAGTGTGTGTCTAAATTCAGCTGCCTTGTTAAACTTGATATCTTTCCCTGTGACTAATTTTTGGCATGTTTTCTTCTTCGTTATTTGCGACTGCTGCCTGCATAGGACCTGCTAACTAACCCCTCCTCCTGTAAGCAGGTGAGTATCATTGTCTGCCTCCTGATCCTCTTGCAGTGTGTGTGAAGGTGAAGTCCCACACCATGACATTATGGGGTCATGACTCCTCTCATGCTACTGTTTCATATGCCCTTGCACTCTGCCTTCTGGGTGGGGAAGGCGGTACAAAAATTTCCTTTAGTTGTATTAGCTCTAGAGTAGGAAGTAGTTCCTGTTCTTTCAGTTAGTTATAATCCCACTGTCATTTCTGCTGGTGTCTGTATCCCCCTTTTTGATGATCCTGAGGGAAAAAGGCCAGGGACAAAGAAGAATGTGAATGTGAACTCTTCCTTAACCAAAGTAATTGTCTCTCTAGTGGAGAACAAAAGGTGTTCTCAGGGAGCCTTCACTCCCACTGCTCCCATCTGTGGTCCATCTGCTTTGAACTACTGAAGTCTTCAGATGCATTCACTAGCCACAGACTCTCTGATAAAGGAAATATTTCTTTGTGTAGAACTGGGCACTTTGGCTTGGCAGAAGGATTTGTGCCATCTGAGGAGTGGAAGGGTTAGAATGGAGGAAAGTTGCATTTCAGACTGCTGAAGTCCTAATGAAATTCAGCACAAGACTAAAATGGTATTTAGATAAGTAGAGATATTGGATTGCCCATATGTCTTTAAACTGGAACCTCTCAATTTATTCAGCATCTTAAGTTAAGATTCTGGCAATAATTTTGGTAAGAGCAATGCTATGGGAAGAGGATTTTTCAGATATCATGTGTCTCTAGTGGCTTCAGAAGAAAGTAGTTCTCACCATGAGTGCTCAGGGAACTGTATTCAGAAAGTCTAGTCAGTATTTCTGCCACTGGGGGAAGCTAATACATGGCTTTGGGCCTTTTACCATGGCAGCACACCAAGAAACAAGTCAATATGGTTGAAATAGTTCCCTAAAGTACTGATAATTACTAGAACCTAGGGTTCTGCCATGGTACCAGGCCACAAGTTCTTCAGCTTACCAAAATCAAACTCTGTTTGAAACAAGGCAGCAATAAGATGAACACGTATAGTCATTCCGGCACTGAAATTTTAGTTGATTTTTGAATTTGCAATTAAAATATCAACTGTGAAATACTCTTTGAAGCACATAACATAATGTTATTCCAGATGGAAAGTTGATAAAGAATGATGGGATAAAACTTAGGCATCTTGTCTGTCAGGTTGGCAATAGCTCCAACTGTTTTTGCTTTCAGGGCTTGACCTCTCTCACAAAAGCTAGTCACTACTGCCCTCTTGCTCAACTTTTCGGGTTTCTGAGAAAATGTGGATAGTCCATATTCAATCTGTTTTCCTTCATCTAAGCTTAGAATCTGGCTTTGGTAAAACTTGAAGCTTCATCTGCTTTTGCTTACACCTAACTCCAAGTATCTGTAAATATCTCTCTCCTCAATATGAATTTAAGAGAATATATTTTTAGATGAGACTAGCCCAATCCTTATGACCAAGGAGTAGACCATGTCTGAATAGTTCCAGTTATTTGTTGAACCTTGTGGGTTGGGGAATTGCAAATGGCATGTAGACTATTGTACCAATCCATGCTGCATGGCTTTAAGAGAAGCTGACTAAACTCCCACCCCACACACACAGCCAAATACTGAAACTTTTTTTTCCCTTGGAATGGGTGCCGGTTATCACTATCCAGGTGCACTTGTGTGCCAACATTAACTAGTGAGGATCAGTGAAACTTTGAAACCAAGAGCACTGACCAACAAGTACCATTCTTCCCTTCAACAACTGCCCATCTCCACCTTCCCATCTTCCTCCCCACAAACTCAGAAAACTCAGGAAAACTTCTAAATCTCTACATGCCAGGTTATACTGGGGGTGCTCTGCTTATTGGCATTGTTAGTTATTCTCTCAGAAATAATGAACTTGCCCAATACTAATTTTTCCTTTGTTTGGAAACACTATTTGATGTATCAAGTAACACTGCAATTTTTTTTTCTTGCCAAGCTAGTTACTTTGGCCACATCCAGCAGAACTACTGTGTGCATGGCTTCAGTTGTGCTTTGTACCTGCTTATAAATGCCACTTGCTGTTGGTGGTGGCTCACTACAGCACATTTGGACGTGGCTGTATGAATCCCTTGTATATCCACGAGCAACACAAATTCATTGTAGCTGACTATAACAATAACTGAAAGGATAACTAGCAATATGAATCTGTGATTTACATTAAACACTCAAATACTTGGGTGTCAAAATCTCTTGCATTAGTCATGCTGATATAAGTAAGTCTTGAGTTGCAGAACCTTGAGTCCTGAGAATGAATTTTGGGAAGCACCGTCATCTAACACGTTTCCCTGGGTATCTGCTGTTGACCACTCTCAGGGACAGGATGCTGGGTCAGATGGGCCTTTTGATCTGATTCAGCATGCTTGCTGTTATGTACTGTGCACCTGCTTATTTGACAGGTGCATTCAAAGCTAGATTATACTGGTAAATATCAAAATCTCAAGGCCTGAGAATATGGATATCATGGAAAGGCTTTTTTGGAAATGTTCCAGCAGCAGTTAGCTGGGAAAATAAAAACTCCTGTTTTCAATTCCCTCTTCTCTGTAGGTAACTACAGTGCTATTATTGAGAATCAACACGTTTTATCATTACCTCTACTACTCTTTAAGGAATGGTGTTAAAAGATACTGAAAAGTAACTACAGAAAGCCAGTCTCTGGAAGTGAAACAAATACCATGACTCTCATGTGTAGGCAGGACAAGGAGATAGAAAGAGGCTTCTGGATAGTCAGACTGAGTTAGCAAATATTTTATTTCTGTGTGCTGTGACAAACATTCTGGACAGGATTTTCTAGGGTTTTTTTCAGGGGATGAATACAGCAGTGGGGATATACAGAGAACTTTGGAAAATGTTTCTGTACAATTAAATATATTAGTTTTTTAAAAAGATAGTTTAGATGTAGATTTTGACCATTTAGTAATATAAATGCCATTATGCCCTACTGTTTTCATCTCTCATATAATATGGATTGGTAGGTCCAATGGCAGCCTTAAGAGATGACAGAAGGATTTTTACTGATTGTGCTGCAGCCTTACAAGACTGTTGTGTAACCCCTGCAGGAGGTGCATCCACTGAAGGATGTGCTGTGACACCAGTGGGCTTTATCATAATGTGCCTGATTTTCCTGTCATGCCAGTTTTTCACATTAGCATAATAACATAACTATTGGTAGACTGAGTCCAATAGGTCAGAATCAGGTCCAGTATTGGGATGAAAGATGATCTCATAGGTGTTAATGAATTACTGCTGTTTGTCTAGTAATACAGAATCTACCTACATGCTTTCTACCCTTCTTGTCTCCTTTTCTTACCATGTGGGTAGATTTTTCTAAGTTGGGATGGGTTTGCTCATTACACTCAGCTAAAGCTATCAGTCTTGGGTGAGAAACATAATACTGATTGTTTTCCCTCCTTTTGAAATACATGCAGAAAGAGATGGGCTCAACCGAAGACCTTTACCTCTCCACGCGAAAGGTGAAAGAGCTCTCTGTGATTGATGGCCGGAGGGCCCAGAACTGTGTCATTCTCCTTTCCAAGTAAGTGTGCTAACCTTTAGCTCACAGGGTATGCCATGGTCAATGCAGGGGTAAGAGGGGAGGGAATTAAACAAGTGGACATGTTTCTTTTCCCAGCCAGACCTGCTAATACCTGCAGAACCTTAGATAAACCTCTCTTATGGTTTTATAAAAGCATGTCTGTCCAACATGTTCTCTCACATTTTGTGCATCAAACAGCTGAACACCAGCATGTACCTGAAGACTCATCATCAGAAAACTCACTGGTAGATGAAAGCAGGTCTTTGACACTTTGCTCTAGGTGATGTGCCCCCATGTTCTCTGTCTGTCACTTGTCTCTGTTTTGCGTGTTTCTTTCTAAATGCTGCTCTGAGCATCTCCCTGGAATACAGAAGAGCTGAGAATGATGTTTATTTTTGTCAATTTTGACTTGTGGTTAGACGCAATGTAAACATAGACAGACATATCCAAGAATTAGGTCTTCTGTTTGTAAATTAGGTGTTGGAAGCCAGCGTTCCCTTTGCATATTCCTGCAATGACTAATGCGTTCAAATGCAGTGACATCAGGGCCCTTTATGTCTTTTCATGTCTTTCTACCAACATAAGCACTGGCCTGGATGTCTGTCTCCGGCTATCAAATTTGTGCAGATGCTGATCAATTTGAGAAAGTTGCTTTTCCTACCAGAGGAGGGACAGCGAGGCTGGAGGCAGAACCTAGTAAAGCTGTGGCAGTACTGAGCAGAAAAAGTGTTTCAATGATCAGTCGAAAATAAGCGTTCATATGGATGTGATGCTTTTCTGCTCCAGCAAGCTAACAGTTAAAAGCAAAGTTGCAGCCAAACCACCGGGACTGAAATGAGTTCTTTCCATTGCTTAGTGAAACCCACGGAGGCTGTCATTATGCTACTTATGTGGCATTAGCCTGCATGTCAGCAGGACCCCCACCATCCAAACCTTCAGTGAGGGAAGGCTTACATTTCTCTCTCTGCAGCAGTTGCCAATGCATATCTTTGCTGGTATTGGCAGTTGACTGAGGGCAGAGGAATGGGGAGGCACCAGGGTAACAGGATTTTCATGCTGTTTGATGGACCTACTAAATTGTGTCTGGGGTTCAGGTTAACTCATGTAAGCAGGTGGAACATTTCCTAGAAGTGGTAACATAATGTGTGCAGTTTGCTGGGCTGAGATAATCCAGGAAGTTGGTCCATGACTTGGTATGGCTCTAGGTATTTATTACAAAAACCTTCTATCTCCAAAACAAAAGCTGTGTGGATGGCAGCAATATGTGTTTTTTGACATTCACCTCTTTCTGCCATGCAAGTCTGGGCAATTCTTACCAGAGGAGAATCCTCTCTATACAGTGAGAGAAAAAGGACAGTCTCTGTATCTCCAGCAGCAGTGTCACTGAAGCATGAACCTTGCACTTCAAGATACACAGCATGTGTTCACTCCAGGTGGGACATGAAGTCAGTCCACCTCAAACTGCTCCTCTGGACTCAAACCAGAGGTGAAAAACTGTTTTTTGTCACTGTCAACTTCTCCACTAGGAAATATCTTGCCCTTATTGTTAGCAGGCCTAACATGGATGATAGAGATTTGGAGACTGAGCTGTCCCTAAGGAGCCTGCCAGTTTGTGTTGTGCCCTGTTAACTTTCCTGTGCTGTGCTATTGGAAACACCAGTTTCCAGGGCTATCACTGGCTTAGATCATTTAAAGTTTTTAACAGATAGTGTTACACGTAGAATATCAGAAATATCTTACAGCTTGCCCCAGGATTGGTATTCCTCCCCAAATTTCCCTTTTAAATGCAACCAGAGAAGCAAAAATCTTTGAGAACTAAAATAACACCTCTACATTCATGCCTTTTTTGCTCTTTGTGCTTATATGGTTCTTTTATTAAAGACAGCAATTGGGAGGATTTGCTGCAGACATTAATTGAAAGGGTTTTATGACCCCTTTGCAGTTTTTTTCATTACCCACTTCTTCCTCCTTTAGGTTAAACCCTAAAGGAGAGACACTCCCAGCCAAATCATTCCTGTCTGCTGCCATGCCCTTGCTGTCCTGCAGCACACCTCACACACATGTGCATGTGAGTGTGCACACATGTACAATGGCAGGGGATTTTAAACTGGTGACAAACAAAGAGAGTTTGTGCAACCCTGAGCTTTCAGGTTGCCACGCTATCTGCCAACAGCTGTTTCCAATTGACTATTACTGTGCATATATCCCTGTAGTTTATTCCCCCTTTGTTTACACTAAACTGTCGTGTCCTTTAAAGTAAAATAGCTGCATGGGTTGGGTTTTCTTTCCCTCCCCTACTCAAATGTTTTTGTTTTACTAACACTGTGTTAGAAGGGGTCAGGCAGAGCTCATATTTCATATGGTCCAACAAGCCAAAATATAGCAAGAATGAGAAATAGATGTCTCTTGCTTTCTTTTGCAGAGAGACTGCAGCATGGTAGACTGAAAAGAGATGAAAATTGAATTGCTTGTTTATTTTTGCTGACAGTTAACAGATTCGTAAGCCTTCCTCCCCCCTTCCCATCTCTATTTCCATAAAAAAAGCTCTATTTCAACTACTTGATAGTAGTAGATCTTTCAGTGTTCCTGCAGAGGAAGAATTAAATTGTCCTTGTTTAACAGAGCCTGGTGGATCTAAAACAAAGCTCTGTTCCATAGGCCCACTTTAAAGGTTTGAACACACACAAGATGAGTTTATTCCACAGTATTTCCAGTAGGCCACAGTTCAACCAGGACATGGAACCATCTATTTGTGGTGAGTTCAGGCGCCCACCAACCTCAAATTTAGCTTTCTTAATGGTGTTTCAAACATACAGTTGCTTCTGTCACTCTGGAAATCTGCTATCTCTCATGAACTTCCTGATGTCTTCAGTTTTCACCAGGCTGGAGATTTACTGTCAGACTTGTGTGGTCTGAAAGAGTCATCCCATATCCCCATGGTTCCCTGCTTTCTCCTAGCAGCTGGAAATTTCTCTGACCTCTCATTGGTATGGCTTCTCCCTGCCTCCATTACTTAAGTAATGGGTAATATTTTCACTGCTCTACTGTAAAAGTAGAGCATAAAGTACCATATCTTTAAATGTTCTTGCAGAACATACCCAAAATATATATTGCTTACTGTCTTGCTCTGTGAAACGCTCTGGAGAGATTCAGTTCTGTAAGACATCTTGTTTGGAAGAAAGTTGAACATGTACTTATGGAACTTTTTTTTCGCAACTAATTTTGCATGAATTCCAAAAAAAAAATTATATCAGTGTTCTTCTGAGATGTGTTTGTTATTCCTGTGGCCCGGTGAGTCAGCAGTAACCTTCTAAAGAGAAAGGTTACTGGAAACAGTAGGAGTGCTAGCAAAATGTCATAAAACCAATAGTAGCAGAAGGCAGAATCTGACTACACAATGGTAATTTTAAACATGAATATGACAGTAGATAAATACTGGCAGACATCTTTACCAAATGTTTGTGGCTTTCTTGATTTTCAATTCAAACATCAATAAGGGAGAAGAAAAGGGTCTTGGGCAGAATTTTCAAAGAGAATGTTAGAGAGATCAAGTATTTTTCTCACATCACTGTAGCTTTTCCATGCTTTCAAACCTTTTCAGTTCAGACACTAAGAGGACAAGTTATTCAGGAAATGTCAGTCTCCATGTACTGCCTCTGCACTGCCCCCAGTCCCTGTGTGCCTTTCTGCCATGTAACAGTACAGTGTTCACCCTTATTTCAAAGTAGATTCGAAGTAGTATGATATTCTGGGATACAGATCATGTCTTGGTACAGAAACAGCTAATCAGACTCAGCAATTCAGTTCCTCACTGTGCTGTCTTGAAAAACACTAGGCAACAAACCCTCCTGGGTTCCTGAGGAGATTTCCTGCTTTTAAGTGAAGGTCTGCAATAAATGGCTTTACCTGCTATCCTGAGTATGATACTCAAAGGCAAACTGAGCATGTTAGTCAATACCATCTTGTCTTAGGTCACAACTAGGAACCAGGACGTAGGGTTGTGATAAAAGATGAACCACTCCCTCATCAATATCTCACTGTAATTTGGGGACTCCCAAGTTTGGCCCTGCTTTGCTCCTTTTGGCTCAGAAAGATGGTCATCTCCAGATCCTTCTTGGAAGGAAATTGAGAGTATTTGGATAAAAAGTGGCTTGGTCACTCATGAGCTTTTGCTGAAGGAGGACAAGAAAAGAAAAGCCTGTTTCTTTATGCACTTGCCAGAATACTTTCACAGTGAAGTGCTGAAAAGGCACTGGTGGATTTTTTTCCCAACATGTTGATATAATGGTGTAAGATGTACCTGGTAAAATGTCCCATCTGTTGTACCACAAAAGTTAAAGCACTGTTGCCTTCATTGACAAGCTGAGGATGTGGGAAGAGTGGCTGCATCTTTCTGTCTTCTGTCTGAGTCTGCAGTTAGACCAGCCTGACTCCTGAATGCTGCTTCTGAGAGGAGGCCTTCATGGGATAGTGACAATGAATATTCCCAAAACACAGATATTGAACAGCTTGGTAGTTGTACAGAGCCTTAGGAGAGTTCAGGAGTTAGAGAAAGCTTATGTCTCAGTCACAAGGTTTGGAAATGAATTATTAACTAGTAGCCTGTGTGAAATGACTTGTGGAGATGGAGAATTCTGCAGTCAGCAAAAAAGATTTGTGTGAGCTATACAAACTGGCCTTAGGATGTAGCTAAGTATCAATCAGTGCCTCTCACTGTCACAGCTACTATTTTTGGCATCTTTTGGAAGCACTGTAGTTCAGTAAGAGCTATAAAATGGCCTTGATACATGATAATCAGTCCCCTTCTCGAAGGTAAGAGTGGGACTGCGATCCCTGAGTATGGGAGCTTAACATAGGTTCAACAAAACTGCAGGTTCTCTGTTAGTGAGCAGGCATTCTTCTTTCTCAAAAGCTAAGCAAGATCCAAGGAACAAGCCCATGAAGTAACTCACTTTTTCCTCAGAGAAGGAGATGGTTAATGAGTGACAAGTATTCTGCTTTGATTCATGTGAGGGAGAAATGAAGGGGGGAGGTTACTGTGAGTTAAATCAATGGGTATATTTAAGGAGGAAAAATGAGCGAGGACTAGATGTCTGTAAGGGAAGTTGATGTAAAACTGCAACATGTCTCCCAGGCATGTTCTGAGTCAGGCTGCCAGCGTTCTCCAAGAGGACGAAACAATAAACCACTTGATGTCTGCAAGTGAAGCTGGTGTTAAATCAGTCGAGGTGTCCTGGGGAGATTAGTGATGAATTACTCTACAGAGTCAATAGAGAGTATTTATGAAGCCAGAGGGGATAGAGGGAGGCAGGCTAAGTACCATATCAGAAGTTATTTGGTAGTTGTTGAGCTTTAACATTGCTTGAAGATGACTCAAGCAGTTGGAGTTCCATATGCTGCCACCAGATGTACGGGTGAGGGAAGAAGGAGGGAGTATTCTCCATGAAGATCCTTTCCTTTTGTCATCTGACCAGTGTCAGGCTGCTGTTGGAAAAAACAGCCAATATCTGTGCTATGAATGAATGTGCTGCAGCTGAGGAAAGGGGCACTGTGTTTTGTTCTGGTCACATTTACTTCCTGAATCATGATCCCAGGATACATGATTTAGAGGAGTGTAAGGCAGAGGAAATATAGCTTGAATTGTACACTGTTCTAAATTGAGTTACCTCCAGGAACTGGAGGAAGAGTGCCTGGATCTGCAAAGCTTATAAGAAAGTCATTGCAGACTTTCCAAGAGATATCAAAATGTAATTTCTGTAGTGTAAATTTTTGGGCCATAATCCCACTTTAATTTGCTGTCTGTCTCATATGAGTTTTAGGCTCTGAGGGATGCCTCTATTCAGTTTTAAATGGAAAGATTTTACGCATCTGCTTTAGGTTCTTCTTTAATCAGTTCACCTGTTTCTGTTTAAAAGCAGCACATCTGTTTCACATTAGTGCTGGCCATCTTTAAGATCTGCTGCATGGCTGGGCATGAGTTTTGAAAATACAAGAAGAATCACTTGATTAACAATTCTTTGGCTAGTTATTCAGCCAGTTTTTAAGTGGGGAGATCTATGTTTTGTGCCATTGATGCTCTCGAAATGCATCCTGTCCCAGAAGAAGAACAAATCCATTTTAGAAAAGTAAGATTGTTCTGCTGTAAATTCTTCCATACTTGTAATTAGACTGGTAATAATCTAGAATGCACACCTGCAGGCACCGTGACCCTGTTACAGTCCTGTAAGTGACTGAGTTAAATTGCTTCTTGGCAGGGGACTGGCAGGCTTTCTTCTTCTCTCTACTGCAAGCTAAACCATTCAAGCCAGATGTTCTTCTGCTGATGGCAGAGGGCACAGAATCATCCAAGAAATCAGTGTGTTTGTATAACTGTCTGTCCTTGGGGCTTTCAATTATTTTTGAACAGAAGATGTTTTGAAGTGTATTTAGTGCTGATGAATGGCAGCAAACAGAGGAGCTTGGAGTCTGAAGTCCTCGGGCTCCTGAACTGAACAGCAAGATCAGCAATAATATGTACAACATCATTGTGTTGATGTACCTCAAATCTGCTTGTTCGATCCTGTTTACTGCATCCCCAAACACACACAGAGGTACTTGCACTGTGTAGTGGGTGGTCAGTGCAGTAATTGCTCAAGTTGTTTGCATGGAAAAAACATGAAACTCACCCTCATTCTTTTTAACCTCAATGAAAGCAGCAACAAAAACCCCCTTCACGCTGCTGTTACTAGACTGGTTTATTGCATTCCCTCTCACAGACTGTGTGCCTGTGTTATGAGACACACTAATCTTCAGACTCCAGATTCTGAAAAATGCGAAGGTGCTCTCTAAAGGAAAAATAACCCACAAAATGTAACACTTTTAAAAAATGTAGGCACCGAATTGTTTGGCATGTGTAATATGTGTCTGCTAGGAACCAGACCCACAGCCACCAATTTCAGCCCTCATCTGGTCACAGTGTTCAATCAGTTCAGGGTCACACAGCCATGGACTTTGCAATTCATTATTAAGCCAAAAGTAACCCATTTTCTGATTGAGGCTGTAGAACTTTATGCAGAAGTCCATGTACTGAAGTTTGTTGCTTTGATCTGCAGTCAAACTGGTGACCCGAAGTAAAAAGTTTCCAGCCTTTTCATTGTAAAACTTTTAATGCTTATATCTCATCCAAGCATGGCCCAATTATGTAGCTTTTCTGGAAATTCGGTATGTAATCGTGCTTAGCTGGTATCAGTTTGCCCTCCTTGACAAAAGAAGACACGATGACCATCTAGGAAAAGAATAAGAGCAATTAATTTAGAGATGTAATATGTAAAAGCTTTCAAATGTCTGTTGATTCATATTTTAGTTTCCAGCTGTTGGTTATATTGGGCAATATTAAAATGTTTTAAGTTTCTTAGATTTAGTAATATTTCCTGTTATAAAAATAAAGCTTTTTCTTTTGCTTTTACCTAGTTCCAAAAATATGATTCTATCCAAATGTCAATGGCAATGTGAAATTTCAACAAGGAATTTCTTAGCACTGAAGACAAAAACATTTTGCTTCATGCATCAGCCTGTCTCTTATTTATATTTGCATTTCCTCTTTCTGCTGTTAATTTATTATGTTGATTGTAAAAGGTCCATGGAGACTGTAGACTTCGGTCCTCAGATATTTATTTTCACACTGTCCTGTTTCAGTCCCAAAATTGAGATTTTCTTGTGGACAGCCATTCCTTTATGGTTCATTTGGAACTCCTCTACTGTCCTGAAATGACTGGTGAAAGTGTGCATTTCTTTGTTGATATCTGCTCTGAGAACCACCAGGTTAATTTCATTTATCCATCAAGTAACATCTCAGTGATCACAAATTTTGGCTCCTCCTAGTCTGCCCTGGATTTCGAATGGAGACCTCAACACTTTTTTTAATTGATTCTGGTTTTAATTGTAGCTGATGACCCCTACTCGTTGCACTCAGGTGGACAGGAGTAGGTGGTAAGGAGAGTGTAATTTTAGTACCTTAGATAACATTAATAAGCCCTTGTTTTCAGAGCTTGTTTCATATTGGCTATAAAACATGGATATGTAGATGCTGTCTATCCCTTCGTCAGCTGTCGCTGCTGAAAGAGTCAACTTAGCACAACCAGTCTTCTTACAAGAAACCCTGTTCTCAGTAAGGGAATGTTCAGTCCCATTATTTGTTACTCTGTGAGATGCTTTAATGTTCACAGGTTAGGTTGTTACATGGGATCACGGTCATAAATCACATGGATTTGAGTTTTACTATAGCAGAAGAACTTGATGAGGGAGGTATCTGGTATGGGGGAAGCTGGAAGCACTTTAAATCTATGAGGAACTGATTGTTCTTAATCACCATCTGATTTTTTGATGTGTGTTTGATTAACTGAAGACGATAAAAACATGTGATCTATAAAATCTCTGACTTTAGGACTGATTTGTTCATCTTACTGAATACTCTAGAGTAGCAACTTCACAGTAGAGCTTGCCAGGGTTGTTTCATGCCTGTTTAGTGCAGTATTTCAGGATTCCTGCTTTCTGAATTGTCAGAGTTACTTAAGCTTTGAACTAATGGTACAATGTTGATACTTTTGAAAGGCTGAAGCTGTCTAATGAAGAAATCAGACAAGCAATATTGAAAATGGATGAACAAGAAGACCTAGCAAAAGATATGCTTGAGCAGGTGAGAAAGATTGCAGTCGGATATAACTTATTTTTAAGTCCTTCATTGCCTTTTTTCAAGTGGATATATATATACTGATTGTGCTGTCTGCAGATCTGAACTTGGCCCTGCCATGTCAGTGGAGCTGCACATGGGACCATGAGAAAAGTATTTTTCCCAGTGTTGTTGGGGTATACCTCTGTCCTGTAACTGTATTTGTATCAGGTTGATTTCATGAGTTTTCTCTTCTTGATGCAAAATATGCATGATTACAGTTGGTATGAGGTTTATTTTCATGGTCTCTCTTTTCCCATAATTTTTCCCATTTTTTATTCTTCTTTTCTCTATTCTTCATCTCCCTTCTTTGCCTGAAGCTTTTCTGTTGGGAAATGCCAGGAACCAGGCCATGTAGGTCAATGGTTAGAACCAGGACTAGAAAGGATCTTGCATTTGAACTGGAATGGCTAGAAAGAGAGTGAGGGACTTACATCCCTGGCACCTGGTTGACTATGTAACCTGTGAAGAAAAAACCCCCCACAATTAAACCACCACTGCCCTATTTACACCCATTGCCCTATTTGACCCATTTGAAGATGGTGACAGATGATGCTTTGACCAAAGATGCAAAGATGATAAAGTTCCTTAGGAGTGTGCAAAATGTTGTAATTGTGAACTGTCTAACAAATATTATTCCTTCTTTCTTTGCAGACACAGTATTTAATCACGTACAAAAGGCTTTTCCATTCTGGAAATTTATAGCCTACTTGTCATGTTATCTGAATGCTCACAGCTGCTCCAGAACTAACTGCAAGATCCTAATGCTCCACACCTTGGAATATCATATTTTTGTAGAGTGGAGTAAAATATTAAGAAGTGGTAAAAAGCAAAGTGCTTGATACGCCTTGTGAGCAGTTTTTGTGGGTGTGCAGTGAGGCTGTGTGCATGACAGTATTTATGACCATACTAAAGCACAGCTACAATGAGATATGTCAAAAATCTGTCAAAGTATGGGCTTTTAAGGTCAGCATATGAATAGCAGCCAGTGTCAGAGTTGCTCGGTTATTGTTTATTGTTTCAGCAGTGTAGGGCATACCCAGGAGAGAGATAGATGAGGCTTTGTGTGTACTCTATGATAGGCATGATGGGTACTTCACAGTGTGTGGGACACGTCCTGCTCTTGCTTGCACCAATCTAAACTCCAAGTAATGCTGTGGGAATCAAGTTCTTTCTGTACTTCCCCTTGGGTAAGTTGCAGTAGCACTTGGCCTTTAGGATTTTGAATTGGGAAATTCCCTGTAGAATTAAAAATTAATCTTAATGGGGTCAGTGAAGGATAAAGACAGAACAGCAAGCAAAGGTTTAGAAAAGGTCAGTTTTGTAGACACAGCTGCACTTTTTTGAAGTTATGGTCACACGGCTGAGTCAATGTAATTCTTCCCCATGGTAGCAGAGAAATCTGAGGGCCTTCTCTCCATCGGGGTTGGTTTGTCCCTCTCTGTTCCGTTCTCATTTTCCTTGGATCTTATATCTCAGTGTTTGATTTGTGTCTCTCACTGTAGCTACTGAAGTTCGTTCCTGAAAAGAGCGATACTGACCTGCTGGAGGAGCATAAACATGAAATTGAGCGCATGGCCCGTGCGGATCGTTTCCTCTTCGAGATGAGCAGGTCTGTTTGATACATTATGGGAAAGTGCACACAGGACTTCTTGGAAGCAGCTGTAATTGTTATTGAAAATGGATCATCCAGCTTCCAGGGGGGAAGGTGCAAGAGATTTTGGGCCAGCATTACACCCTGCTTTTGCCAGAAGCCCACAAACGTTACAAGTATTTCCATTCATGACACAAACTTTTTATTGACGATAAGCATAAGCAGTCTCTGTGTATAAGGTCCAGTCCTCTGATGGCAAGCAGAAATCTGTCTCCTCTGCCTAAACTTGTTCACAAAAAGGAATTCATATCGAAGTATGGATACATACATGTAGTGTTGCCAGGGGTCAGGTTTTCATATAGATCCCTTTGTCCAATCAGCTATCCTGTTTCCTCATCCTCTGACTCTCTTTCTTGTTCCAGCTTTACTACACCCCTGATTGGGATTAACATCTTGTTCTGCTAATTGAGGTGCAGCTGGCATCTCCCATGACTCATATTTTGAGAGTAATGGGTATTCTTCCAGCTACTTTTCAACTGAGATCAAAACATGACTTGAGGTCCTCCATTTTCATAAGAAGGTTGATTATGCAGTTATATATATGTTTGAACTATATCTGTAATCCCATGCCTGGGCCTCATGGGACTGAACATCCAACCATTAGATTATGTGGGTGGCATACTGGCCCTGGGCTTTAAGAGTTCCAGTTCAATGTTGGCTTTCCTCTACCCTTCATGCAGGATTGACCACTACCAGCAACGGCTGCAGGCATTATTCTTTAAGAAGAAGTTTCCAGAGAGGCTGGCAGAAGCAAAGCCAAAAGTGGAAGGTATGGTTAATAAAGCTTTCGCTATGAGTTGGGTAGAGGGGCAGGGAAGGTCAAGAAAGGCTTGTTTTCAAAAGAGATGCTGTTATATGTGTGCCATGTTTGTAGAAGCAGTGCCCAAGACATGTCATATCCTAAGCAGTTAATTCTGTCTGACAGTCTTCTTGCACTCATTGACTTAATACAGTCAGTTTCATGATTGTTACTCTGTAAATATGACCTGACAGATGTGACTGTGCTATCAGGCTGTGCCGAGCTGCCAAAAACTTTCATCTTTCATGGTCTTTCTGTGCAGGTCAGCCTTCCCTTCTCACCATCAAGTCCTTGTACCTTCCCTCTCCAAAGAGCACTTAGAATAGATGCCTCAGGACACTGATATTCTTGGAATGTCTAACTTACAAGTAGGGGAGGTGTATGGCTTCTGTACCACATCCATAGTTACTGCAGAGAAGAGTGTATTGTAATCTTCCAGATGAACTCAAGCCTTCCCCCCTGTTCTCACTGTCTCTGTTTTTAGAGTGTGAAGTGTGAGAGAACAGCCTTGATCCTATGTTCAGAGGAGCTTCCTACAAGCTAGATGTATTTTCCTTCCAGTTGTCTTGATTCTGGGGGAGGGCAGGGAGCAGGAAGGACAGTACACACAGAGATGGGGTTGCAACATTTGTTGTGCAATAGTCAAATGGACATTTAAGGGTACTTCAAATTATGGGCCCAAGCATGTTAAAAACAGCCACTGAGAAATAACATTTTCTGCTTTTTTCTCTCTTTTCAAGCCATTCTTCTGGCATCCAAAGAACTCATCCGAAGCAAGCGTTTGAGGCAACTCCTGGAGGTAGTTCTGGCCTTTGGGAATTACATGAACAAGGGCCAAAGAGGAAGTGCTTATGGCTTCAAAGTCTCCAGCCTGAACAAAATTGCAGACACCAAATCCAGCATAGACAGGTAAGGTAGAATGCTGTAAATGCATCTGTTACTGTGCTGCTGCATCTCTTATCATAGTAATGAAAATAGAGTTTCATTTGATTTTAGCTCTGTAGGCAACTGAAAATTGTCTTATTTGGCACTTAAGTATAACTTTTCTCTCTTAAGGATTCTGCAGCAATTAAGACTGGCTATTAACACAGCACTCAAATTCTGCTGTTTCTCTGGATAATGCAAATCTGTTGTTGGATTTTGTTCCTGCAACACTATGCAAAGATGACAAAATGCAGTATTTCACAAATGACTGAAATAAGTTTGAGGAGAAGGAGGATTTCTGTGGAATTTGCCCTTTTTACCAAAGTTTTATGGCCATGGTTTTGCAAAAAAGAAAACAATAAACTCTGAACACAGTTTTGTCTCCTGTGAAACATGGCATATGTTTCTGATGCAGGACTGTCATAAACTGTCTCTCTACCTACACCAGTGTCATGGTTTGAGATAGCCCCAAAATCCAATCCCCTAGCTCCATTCCCCCTCCCACATCTCAACCTAATGTGAGATGGGTTTTTCCAGACAAAACACACCAGACTCAAAGTGGGGGAAAGGGAAATATATTACAATGACTGTACAAATAAATACCATATCACATTATACACACGATCACAACTATCTCTACCATGACATATAGTATTTACAGTGGACCAGATCTCTTCTCCCCTCCAAATAAAAGTCCAGGAGGGAAAGAAGGACAGATCCCTTCCAGTCTCTGAACAGCAGCATCTTCTGAGGCAGCAGTCTGTCTGTCTTCTCCACATGCAGCAGCTGGTAGCTGGATTTCTGCCAGCACTCACGAGGGAGGTATTCAAGCCTCTCTCGGCCCCATCGCCTCCAACCGAGGGGTCTTCCGTGGGCTTCGTAACCCCAGACAAGGTCGTATCACCACGTCATATCACGAAGACACAGGGGGGTCTTCGTGACAGTCTGGTATCTCCAGGAGACTCAGCTCCTTGCAGGGCCTCTGTGCCCTGCCTCAGGCTGCCACCGTGGCAGCAGTTCAAGGGGGGGGAGAGCCAAGGTCAACTCCCCCTGCATTCCATCTGGCCGTCCCGGTCCAGCTCCGGGATGCTCTGAGCTTCTCAGCTCCTCTCTCTCTCTGGTGCTGCATATTCCAAGGCTCCTCTAAAATAGGAGTCCATCTACTCCTCCTTCCAGGAGGTCTCAAAGGAGTTTTGGGGGGCTGGTACAGTCTTACCCCCAGAACTCTGTCTCTCAGGCTGTTGGCTCTCTCTCTTCTTCCCGGCTCTCCTTCCAGGAGTCTTCTCTGAGGTGCTGCATGTTGCTTCTGCTGCTCCTTCAGTTCAGGTGTTATCTGCTCTGGCTCTCTGCCACCATTTCTCTGGTCAGTGCCAGCTGCTGCTCTGCGCCCATGGAGAAAACATCTCCTGGCATAACTACAGGCACCTAGCCCAGCTTTATGCTGTTCCAGGTCCCTGCAGCCCCCCAGCCAGGGGCTGGGAGGCCCCAGAGGGCCCAAGGGGCTCAGAGCCCCTTCCTCGTGGCTCTACAACATGGCCACCTCTCCTACAACAACCAAAACTACAACTCCTCTCTTCCGGTGAGCTTGTGATATGTTTACATTTCTGCAGGAGCGCCCATTGGGCAGAACTTCAAAACTTCCAGGGGTTTCCACCCCTTGGGGTCTACCACTTAATTTAGCCTCTGGGGGAAAACAAGATTCAAACCACGACAACCAGTAATGGAACCACAAGGCATAGCTCAGAGAGGCTAATCCTGGTTATATCTAGAGCAGATAAGGAAAAGAGCTGGTTTAGGAAGGTGGAGCTTACTGTTTATGGACATAGACTGCAGGTCTTTTTAGTGCTACCCCATATTTTTCCCCACATCCCCATACTGATTCTGGAAATCAATCCATTTGTCACTGGGCAGAGAATATGAATTTTGGACTCTCGCAGCACTACAGTTTTCCTTGGGAATCTCTTACACTGGTGCTTCCTTGACTTATGAGACCTGCTGAGACTATAGTTGTGGTGAAATAACTTCAGGCTGTGACAGAATAAATAATGGCAGTGAAAAACCATAGGAAATTCATCCCTACATAATAGAGTTTGAACTAACAGAGTTCTGTTTTGACTACTGCAATGTCCTTTCCGTATTCCAAGGCTAACACTTGTGTAGCTAGTGTAGAACTTTTTTTTGCATTACTGTAGCTTGGCTTGGTTTTTCCATATATTGAACATCCTGTGCAGATTCTGTTCTGTCACCAGTTCCCAGCTCCCAGGCTCCAGTCTTTGTGAAGCGGTGGACATCTGCTGTCTTCCCTGCCAGTTAATCATGTAATGCCCACCTCAAGTAGCTGTTACGGCTGGTGGTTCTCTCTACATGCAAAATTCATCCTTTGCTTTACAAATTTTGTTAAACCTTCTCCTGCATCCCTGATACATCTCTATTCTATCTGCTCCTATTTGAGCTGCCACTGCTTTTGTGGTAGCGAGCCTGACCACTACTCATAAGCTAAGCTGTTTCATTACTGCAGGAGATTTCTTTGCAGCTTCTTCAGTCTTCAGTAACCTTTTCCACTTCTTAGTTAACTCTTAGAATTTTTTCCCACATTGCCTCTGAGAACAGCTTGCTTCTCCCTTACAAGTTAATGTCACTTTAGTACTATTACTTGTTTATTCTCTGAAGTATAGGGGACAAATATACTGTGTTATGCAATTTTCTTTTCTGTTATACCATCTACCAGTTGGATGGAAGCATGCTGGTGCTTCCAGAACAAATGAAGATACAATCTATTGCTTGAGGTTTTAGGAAGGATGATTCATAAAGGACTAATTTATTTTAGCCTGTTGTACTTTTCTTTCAGGAACAGACTTCCTAAATGCTAATATATTTGTTTTGCTCAGTCAAGCACATTTCCTACTTTTTCACTGATTTGTCACAATCCTCCCACCATCCTTTCCTTCTCATGACCATCATCCTGCTCATTTCTCCTTCTTTTTTTTTTTCCTAGGAATATTACACTGTTGCACTACTTAATTATGATCTTTGAAAAGAATTATCCAGATATCCTAGATATTCAGTCCGAGTTGCAGCATCTTCCAGAAGCAGCAAAAGTCAAGTAAGTCCAGTGCTATTGCTTGTTCCCAGAGCTGGAGTTCCCAGTGATTTCTGTTAGCTTAATTATCATAATTTTTTCATTTCTGTCTTCTAAAGTCAAGGCCAGCCTTACAGTTGAAATGTCTTTGTTGTAGATAACTAAATTGATAGCTTCACTCAGATATGCCTATATCTACTTTGTTTCTGAATCACACATTGTAACTAGACTGGCTGTTGTTTGTAATTCACTTACCATATTCTATAGTTATTCATCTAGGTCATGCTATTTTTTCTGGGTAATTGCAGGTTTGTTTCCAAAGCAGAGTCAATTAGGCACAGAGGCTACAGTAAGCCTTTTTTGGGAACATTGTTGCACAAATCAGTCTCACACAGAAATGGGGAAAGCATCATAGTTTCTGCAAAAATTTCAATGATGTTTTTTTCCGTTTCTGGAGAAATTTGTGAAAAATGAATACAGAAGCCATCCCCCAAAATACTAGCATTTTTTTTTCTTTCCAAAGCACTGCTCAAAAAATACCTTTGCATATTATTTGCCCAGCCATGATTCTTTGTATAAGGAACTAGTCCAACTAATGAAAGACAAGTGAAAAACAAATGTATTTTCACACTTAAAAGTATTTTTTAAAGCTTAAGTGGTGTTTTTGAGATGCAAGCTGTGACTTACCAAATACTTGAAAGAGATGTAGGCTGACTCACAAATAGGTACTAACTAGTTATCTGGAAATTAAAGTCTTTTTATTTGCTTACAAGTCCTAGACAAAAGAAACTCCTGTTTGTATGTGATGAGCAGAAATTCAGTGTATTGCTTGTGTCTAGGGAAGAATTTATTAATGTTAACAGTACAGTTATATTCTCAGTTGCAGTGTAAACTAGCCCAGACTACCATATGGTAGAAGTGCAGATGGAAAAAACAATGTTTGGACTGTGAGTGAGACAAAAATCACATGTAAATGTACTGCTAATGGTATTTAGTAGTTATATGGTTCAAGAATCATATGTAGTGATAATCTGAGACTCCAGTAATGTGTGTTCTAAAGCTGGGATCCTTGGTTATCCTTGGTGTCAGCTGACTGCTGCAAGCTGGCCATGTGGTGTGCACTCCTTGTTGAAGGGTCAGGCCCAGCTCATAGGGCGGATATTCTGAGGGCAACCCCTCTCTTCTACCCAGGAAGATCCCAGTTTTTAGTTTGACCACAGGCAAGCAGGGTCTGCCTCATCTTACATCTTGTACAAAAAGCAGCACAGAGCACTAGCAGACCCTCTTCCCCTCATTTCTAATCATCTGGCGTGGCTGGTGCCAGAGGCCGGATACCAGACTTGATGGGCCTGTTCTGCTGCACAGTTCCTGTATCCCTGTGTAACACTGCTCTTTTTGTTTTATCTGCTCTGTGTCTGTGTCCTGTGCAGCCTGGTAGAGCTGGAGAAGGAAGTCAACAACATAAAGACTGGATTGAAAGCTGTTGAAGCTGTAAGTATCTGAAGGTTTCCAAAACGCCATACTTAAAATATCTCTCTCAGAATCAGGGGCACTATATATTTTATGATAAGAGAAAGTGGGCTTTCTTTTTTCATTCCTTTCCATTCCGTTCCAGAATGCATTAACCAAGGAAAAATAAATAAAAGCTTCTCATGTGGAGCTACTGCTGATGATCTTAGCAGAGTTAAGCCTGATGAAAAGCTTGTTTGATCTCTGCCTGGAAGGTAAAAGGACAGTTTGACAAATGGCATGGACTGAAAGAAGAAATAAAATTCTTGCTCTTTCTTTACTGGGGGATGGATGGCTGATGAGGAAGTGTTTCACGTGGCCCTTGGAGTAGTAGTAAGCAGGTAGTGCACTGTTACATGCAATCCTAACCTCTATCCTGAGCACTCCTTGGGAAGGCAGAGGAAAAGACAGAGACTAGTTAAAAATGAAACAGCTGAGCTGGCAAGCAAACAACAATGGCAGGGTTTTTTCCTGCTATTACTGAAAGCCAGTTGTTGGAAATTGCACTGAATGGTTTCTGTGCAAGGATTACCTATCTACAAGGAACTAACACAGAACCCTCCTGTCCTCCTCATTCACCATGAGACAGACAGTAATAAGTTTATTTTCCTTCATTTGTTTTGCCTCTGTGTGTAAAGGAAGGGATCTTTGTCCTGTCGGCAGCCCCCAGGCTGTCTGGTTGTTACCAGCAGTTCATCATGTAACTAGTCAGTGATCCTCCCGTTAAAAAAAACCACCCCAAAAATCAACAAACAAACAAACAAAAACCCCAACAAAACAAAACAACCCCCCCCCCCCAACTTTCCCAATCTTATTTCTGGATTGTTGGGGTAAGGGAGAATGAAGCAGTGGAAAGAAATATTGCTGCATACATGGGGTACAGTGTTTTGGAATTAAGGGTACCTGTAAAGGCAAGGCTGACCTGGATTTCATGACATGAACAGGGGCCCAGTTTTTGGCTGGGACAGACAATTCACCCCATTGAAATGCGAGTAGCTAATTCTGTTTTGCTTTCTCAAAAGGATTATTTGTCCTTTTGCCTTTACAGCCATTTTTTTCTTCTCTTTGCCATACGTGGGTTCCATGGGCAACCTCTCCTTCCCATACAATCATCATCTTCCAGCCTCAGTCTTCTCCCTGCCACGGTATTTTTCATCTGAGGCTGCCAGCACCTCCCAGTCTGCTTGCTCAATTTGTGGTTTTCTGGTGTGTAAAAAGCAGCACTATAGCAACAATAGAAGATCACTGTCAGGTGGAAGGGGGAGGAGGGGAAGGTGCGATTCTTGATTCCAGTCCAGTGTGTTCTCACCACAGCCTTGGCTCCAGTGACTGGTGTTTCTTCAAGACCCCTTAAGAATAGAAAGCTAAAAATAGTTTCCCAGTCAGATGTTCTTAAAGGTACTACTTGCAATCTGCCTTCCTAGACTTGCAGCTAGCTTCTTTGTAAAAATAAGACATATTCACTTTTGAGACGTTCATGCAGCTGTTGTCTTTGTGTAGGACACTCCCAGAAGGACAGCTAAGTAGTGGAAGGAAATTCTGTCAGCACAGCCCTTCTCTCATACAGCAAGAAGATCATAACCACTGCTTGAGAAACCGCTGCCGTGGTTGAACCATTTCATCCCTCTAGAGAACCAGCAGCCCAGCCCACCAGGGGCAGTTCTGGCCTCTGTTGTTGTGCTATTATGATTAGTAGAGACCATTTCTTAGAAGATGCGGAGGAGTTCTGTTATTCTGTGGCATTGCTCTCTGGCTGATTACATAGTCATGCTGGTTTATTGTGTGGATTTTAGTTTTTTTGTACATTTTGGGAGAATTATTCTGCAGGGAAGAACTGCATTTGAAATTGAAGAACAGACCTCCTAATCTTAATTTTACTTTGAAAAACATTGCTCTCCAGTAACAGTCCCAAATGCTGTAGCTTTCAACAGGGAGTAAAATGACAGAACTGTTATACTCACCTGCCTGAGGAGGGGGGGAGGAGAGGGTAGAGCAACTTTCAGCTAAAATTAGCCTAAAAATTAGAATGGTAGAGAGTGGCTGAAAAAAATATGCGTAATTCTTAGAAGCATGTTCTTGTACTTGTAAGGTCCAATTCAAAGTCATTGTAACATAGAAACTATTCTATGTTACTAAACTATGTTACTGCAAAGTGTTGTACGGCACAGTGCTCCCAGGACCATCCCTTGTGATGTGGTAGGAAAACCAGTGGAGAAGAGATGTAATATAAAGCACAGGAAGTAGCACTTCTTTAAAGTGGACTTCCTCTGGCCACGTGCTCATTGCTTTTCTTGCCCCTTTTCTGCCTTGTGGTCTTTTCTTGTAGTGGTTACATTTGCTTTCCAACTCCCATCAGACCAGAACATATATCATGTCTGATTTTAGATTGTCGATGGCCAAAGTAATTCTTGGCATTCAGCAGCACCATGTGGAGCAAATCTGAAGATGTTTCTCAGCATAGATGTTTATAAACCTACCCATTTGGCTTGGTGAACTACTATTTTGACGACCAGTAACAGGGAGCACCCAACATGCATGAAAGCTGGAGTTGCAGCCAGCACAAAAATATTTTTTTCCAAAGGGAACAGAGGGTCAGACCATAACTTGACCTGCTGTTTCATGCTGCTTTCCCTACAGAGAAAGTAATGTTTTATCATTCCCAGTGATTATTCAGCTGAGAATAAAGATGAGGCCCAGATTATGATTTCATTGTCCCCATGAGACTGTCAACAGCACAGAAGCCAAGCACAGGCATGGGAGATTGCCAGTCTCACTATAACTTAGTAGGTTTGAGGAGCTCTGTAGCTCTCTCCGTGCTTTAAGCACGGTGAATAGAGTAAGGGAAGAGATAGCCATGGGTCATCTTGGCTTAAAACTAAAAATCTTTAGCCAGAAAGAAAGAATCTTACAATTTTTTTTTTCTTTCTGTAGGTAGCAGACAAATAGAACTTAGTTTCCTATGGTTTTATGTCTTCCTTTTCTTTTACTGTAACTCTTTGTATTGCAATAGCGTTCATTTATAACTCTGTGAATTTTATGACATTCAAGCTAATGCTTATTGGTTAGCAGGGTGCTAGCAAATGTTGCACATGGCATCTGTCTGCTTGTCCTTCAGTAGGAGAACTAATTTTTGCTGTTTAGTGCTTTTCAGAGAAATGAAGGGGAGATGTAGAGCACATTTCCCCAAGTGTACAGCATATTGTGTCACCATGGGAAGAGAGGATGGAGGGAAGCTCACTATTAAAAATTCCAGATTTGCTTGCTACACAGAGTTTTTTGTTATTTGTCATTTGGGATAGGAAAAAACGCAGCACTTCATGTACTTGATACTTAAATTAAAAAGTTGCTTTAAAACTCAACATGTTGATCGCTTTCTTGGGAGTGGTTGTTGTTTAAGGATAAACAGAACTGTAACTAAGACCTTCCTTCATCCCACCTTGACCACCCCTCTCACATGTGATAGGCAAAGCCTTTGACTTAGTGAGAAAGTGGTTTCTGAGTTACAGCTCTGGATGAATGTGTGTGGAGTGGGAGCAGAGCATGCTCTGATGCTCTGCAGTGAGTGAAATAGATGGGCTTGCCTGCTCCCTTCCTTGTCAGTGAGGAATCTTTAATGCTTGCCTTGTTTCTCTTTCAGGAACTGGATTATCAGAAGAGACGCATGCGGGAATCAGGGGACAGGTTTGTTCCCGTCATGAGTGATTTCATCACTGTGGCCAGTTTCAGCTTCTCAGAGTTAGAAGACCTTCTCAATGAGGCTAGAGACAAGGTAAGTATGCTGGTTTTAAAGGTAAACTGGCAGGGGAAATGAACTCAACTCAAAAGAGAGATTATAAGTCAGAATAACAATTTAATAAAATAATACAATAAGTACGATTATACAGACAAACAATTGTTTTTAACCCACAAAACCCAAATGTGTTTCCGGCACCCTGGGGCATGAACAGAGTGGTGTTCATTGGGCCCCCTGACTCCAAAGTAAAAGGAGAGGGGAAAACCTATTGGTGAGAGTGCTGTTGCAGTCTAGTCAAGAGTGGTGATTGCAGTCTGGTTGAGAAGTGGTGGTTGCAGTCTAGTCGAGAGTGGTGGTCTGCAGTCTGGTTGAGAACGGTGATCTGCAGTTTTCCTCTGGATCCCACGAGTGGTTAAAAAAGTTCCAAGACTCCAATATTATATATTCTCCAGTTCAGGCAGGAATGCCCAGTACTTCCCTCAGGGCAGGGAGTTCCACAGTGGGTGTGAGGACAGGAGGCACCCTCCTATCTCTCAGGTCTCTTAACACCTAGTTTATAGCCTGAGGAGTCAGGCTGCTCTGGGCAGAGGGTGTAAATGATCTATTGACAACAGTTTCTGGGAAATGGCATGGAAGGCTAGAGAATACACAGTTTTAGGTTACACCCATACAGTGATGAACTGGTCCCAGCTGTTCTAACTAGGACAGTAAGGTACTCTGGGTAGTTTGGTGTCCTGGTTTCAGCTGGGATAGAGCTAATTTTCTTCTTTGTATCTGGTGCAGCACTGTAGCTGATATACCTGATCTTTTCCACTTATGCATCTCTGTTATTGGATGCATTTCAGTACAAGGATAGAAATCCCAAACATGTGTGGTTTGTCTGACATTCTTTGATCCATCTTACACAGCCACCGTTGTGTGTGTGTGTTACTTTTCAGGTGGTGCTGTGATCATTTTGTACTTTTACTGTCTGCATCTCCATTACCAGAATTGTACAGCTAAGGAGATGCTTGTTCTTTGCTGATGGCTGGAGTCTGGCACTAATCCCTCTGTCTTTCAGCTGAATGAGGAAGAATTTATATGAAAAGATCATAGGCATATGAAAATGTTTAGAGAAGAGCAAGTTCTAAAGTAAACGATATGTAATGGCAAATCTGCCTGTGTTGGCTGGCATGTTAGAAGTGCTTGGCTCTATAAAGCAAATGTGTTATTTCTTTTGGATTGAATTGTTTCCACTCTGGTGTCAGTCCTTGTAGCATTAAGGGACCTGCTACATTATTAATGAAAGCTGTGCCATTGGATCAGTAGGCCTTAGATTTCGACTATATAGGCTGAGGATCTGAACAGTAAGACTCCTCACTCATGTACCTCTGCAGTAATGTCATTCTGTGATTCGAAAGCATTTCCTTGCTGTGGAGATAAAGTTGGTAATAGTGACTGGCAGCTGCAAACACTGGGAGCTACTGACTGTCAGCAGGGTCTGCCCTGGCAAATGCCAGTGGGGCAGTAGGTATTGGGACACTTGGAAAGCAAAGCTAGGCAGTCTAACACTACTAACATTGTAAAGAATTTCTGTAGAGCATAATGTGACTAATTTTTTCACAGAACCATAGAATGGTTTGTGTTGAAAGGGACCTGAAAGATTATCTAGTTCCAACCCCCCGACATGAGCCATGGGCTGCTAGACCAGATTGCTCAGAGACCCATCCAGTCTGGCCTTGAACACATCCATTTTCATTGTTGTCATGTTGCTTGAGAAGATTCAAACTACTTCAAGTATAATAATGTTCACAACATACTAGTTTTATAATCAAAAAAATATATTTTACATTCCATGGCCCCACTAAATTTACTGAGAAAAGCTCAGTTTCCTGTGGTTTGGGGGCTTCTGTATTATTACTGGGTAAATTTTGCAATTTCATTATAGTTAGGCACACATTTCTGGAAGGATATTCACTATGTCAGTGGCTTAGATTGCACACTTTTTGTTTGGTGTTATAGATGGTGGCACACTAGGACAAAAGCCCAGTGTAGATTCTTTACAGGTTCAATTGAGGGTTAAAAACCAGCAAGTGGTACATGTCCAGCACAGCAATGCAACTTTTCCTGATCAGGCACTTGAAGGAAAAATGCCATTCTTTTGCTTTAAAAATAACCAGAGAAACTCCCTACAGACGGACCAATATGTCTGGAAGTTGTTGCATGCTTTTTTAGACATAGCCAATGTAAAGCACTTGACATAAAGAGATGTTTTATTTTAATGACTATAACATGCTTAGGAAACGTTACTCTACCTTCTCCTCACACACCCTTACTATGTTTGAACACATGCCATTCCAGCTTTTGCTCAACCTATGCTTTGGTTCTTCCACTGGCAAAAAGCTGCTTTTGGACTTCTATAAGGGAACTGTCTGTCCTTACTGATGTTGAGCTATTTCTCATGTTTGCTTCATATTATTTTGGCCCTCTCTTCTTCCTCTTTTTTTTTAAAAAAAGAAAAAAAAAGGAAAAAGAAAGCTGGAAATTTTCAACAAACCAGATGTGCTTTGCAAAGCCTATAACATCTTCCAACCTCAATGGGCTCTCTGTGCTTGTTGAATCACAAGCTTTTTTCTTACCATGGAAACCTGCTAGCCAATTAAAGGAAGAGAGGGACCAAGACATCTGATTATCCTATTCTTTTTTGATTTCGCAAAGCAAATTGAGGGGAAAAAAAGCAGTGGGACAGGGCGGACTTTGAAAAATATCCAAATGAGTCTAGGAAGAACTGGTCTGATTCACAGATTTATTATTAATAATGAAGCCCTAGTTTTCACAGCTGGAATTGGATATCCTTCTAAATATAGATGTGGCTAATTGATTACCCTGAGTTAATCAGAGCCATGTTTCCTCAGCTGGGATTTAAAACACTATAAGTTATCTTTTCAAACCTAGGAAGTTTTTATTTTTTTTTTTTTTTTAAACTTCTTCAGTATTAGCAGAAGTAATTTCTTCAGTTATGGAAACAATCCATTACCAAGGTGTGTTGCTGACCTTCTTGGCAGATGATATTTTTCAGAATCCCATGCAGTACTTGTTCTGGCCTTTTTGCTTAAACAGAACCATTCATGGTCAGTGGCCATGGAGAGGAAGTGATATTTTAAATTTAAAGGGCCAGGTTGTCAGATGCAGGCATCCCTGTTTGCAGGGGAAGCCTTGTAACTGTACGTATCTTCATGCGGTAAACAGATGGCTTGGTTAAGAACTGATTGAAAACTTAGACCAACTCTTTAAACAGGCTCCCTAGCACAGCTGGTTCTTGTTCTTTTTGTGTTTTTCTCACTTTCAATACCCCTTTATAAGGGAGTATATACATTAGATCAAGGGATAATGTTTTCTGCCATTTCCCATAAACTTTAAGGTGGGGGCAGGAGAAAGTGAAACTGGCCTTGAATCTTTCACCAGTTTTTACATGTTTGAACAGACAAAAAATTGGCTTTTTTACATAAGAGAGATGAGGTTGAATATTGTTTGTGAAAATTTTTTCTCTGTTTCCTTTGGAGAAGCAATGAAAATCCCCACGCAGAGGCACAGTAACCTCCCATGGTATGAATTTTATTTTCCTACTTGAAAAAGGTGACATTTGCCCTATATGAAGCTTTACTATGTACTTAAGTATTGACAGTATGAACTTAGATCACTAGACTGTTTCATAGCTGTTCTACTTTGTGCTTGGTTTATAACAAACCTGTTTTTAAAACATTTTGGATCATCTTAGGAGAACAAAGTCTGCTTAGTCAGATATTGCCATTCCTGTACTGAATGTTAAACTTAAGCCTCTCTATAGAGGCACAGCAGAGGCCACTGCTGGGGCAAGGCTGATGAGGTAGGTAGGAAAAGTGTCCATTTCCAGTCTTTCTGATGACAGTTCCTCTCAAACAAGTGTTTATCATGATGAAGAAAGGCATTCAGAATCTGCACATACATTTAATAAGCTTAGCAGCTATAGTAACTGTTTTGAAGAACAGCAAGGCATTGAAAACAAAAATCCATTTAAGAAAATAGCAGAACACTCTGAAGCACAGAGCCAAGTGCCAGTTACAGGCTGCGCACTTCAGTCGCACATTTTGGGGACTGGTATTTTCTGTCAGCCACTGAGGGTGATGAATAAGGAATGGGTCAGGACAGAGACTGAGGAAGTCAAGATGAGGTGTGTTACAAAAGGCACTGCAGCCTGCTTTCAGAAACAGCCATTTGGTAAATAAATCACATAACTGTTGTACAGTAACTTAGAACTTCAGATGCTGCAGTCAGGTCAGCATCTAACATATGAGAAATGTTTAGAGCACCTATATCTCAATTTTGTGACTGCCAGAGTCCTGCTGAACTCCTGGGAGAATCCTTTGAGATCATTTAAGCACAAGCAGAGCTGGGCCCAGCCCTGCCTGAAATTGGCAGGGCTCTTTGCATTAACTGTTCTGAATGTCGCATAAAGAGAACAGACATTTATTTGAACTGCCTCAGTACAGAAATGGTGTCTTCATAACAACAGGCTCAAGATTACTTTTCTGTGAAAGACAGTTCATGTTGCATGGCTACATGGTATAATTCATTCATGCATTGGCTCCTTCTGCAACAGCAGACAGCACAGACAGCAGGAAATTTTTATCGTGGCTGTTTTTCCTCCTCCTCATAGAGCCCCATTCCTGCCATTTCCAGAGCTCTTCTGCCACTGTTTAACATTTCGTTGGCAAGCACAGCAGAGTTCGTATGTGCTGCTGTCCCGCTTTCCCTCTCCTTGCTAAAATGGCTTTTTAAAATAAACAACTGTCTAAACGATTTGCTTTGGCAAGAGGATAAATTCAGTGGAAAGTTTGGCAGAGGAAGCAGAGCTGGCACCGAGCTCGTGGACCTGTTATATCATGGAGCTTGGGGGCCCTTATGGTATGGAAATGAACTTTTTAATGAAAAAAAAGATATACCATCCTGTTTTACAGTGGAAAACCCGCTGAAACACAGTTTTCCATCTTGCTTTTGCCCATCTCATCTGTCCCCAAATGACTTCGGGAGTAAGCAAGTTTCGGCCCTTGTTCCATAATATTACAGCACATCAGAAAATTCTGGAAAGTGTTTTCGACACATGAAGACTTAGCTGCAGATTTCACAATTGTGCATGACAGCAGGTACTGTTTGGCAGAGAATCTGCCCATGGAGCACTCAAGTGATTTGTACAGGGTGACACAAATCCTCTGACAGAGAGCAGAAGAGAGACCTAGCATCCAGAGCACCTTGGTAGGTGCCACACTGCCTCTTAGACCCTAAGTGAGGCAGGCAGTGTGGTTTAAGCCATTGTGGGCAGGCAGGAGCCTGGGCTTCATAACAGCATTGGGTAGGCCATCTCCAGCAGCTCGTTGCTCCTCATCCCAGCACCAGTGCTTTGAAAAAGCATATATGGTTGCAGAACCAGACTTACAGAGAAATAGAAGTAATGAAGCCAGAGGGGTCTGTTAAACAGTGAAAAGACAGCTTGTCTCTCTTGATGCAGTGCCCTACAGATACGAGCAACTGATTTTTTGCCATTTCCTATATCAGATTAGTGGGGCAATGCTTTCTGTTCTGTAATGAATGGAGAAAGGAAGGCTCAGAAAGGAAGCATGAGTTCCCAAGCCACATCATGGGCAGAGCTGGCAACAGAGGCTGGATCTCCTGACTTGCCTGCCTCTGCTCAGTCAGCTTTTTCTCCAGAGGGGGTAGAGAAAGAAGGAAAATGTTTACTTCAGTGAACTGCAGATATTTCTTTTGTAGTTATTTTAGTACATCTAGCTCACAGATTTTTTGGGTTTTTTTGTCTTTCACTGCTTTACAGTAAGTGATTGTGACTTACTAAGCCCTATGTTACAGGGCACCAAAGACAGGCTGTTCTCAGACTTCTCGCTGCTGCTTAGAGACCACAACACCTTATACTCATGAGTGTCTCTGGAAGGCTCTCAGGCAGCTCAGTCTTTCCAGCACAGCAACACTGTTCCCTCTCTGGGTGGCAGTGGGGAGGCAGTGGCAAAAGCTCCTCTTGCCAGTGTGACATGAACTAGCTGATGCTAGTAGTTGGGTGACAGGCCACGTGCAGGACATTCGCAGACAACACCACCCTCTAATGGAGACCTCCACGTGTGTAGGATCGAAGATCCCCGAGGCAAGGGCCCCTGCCTTTCCAACTCCCAGATTCCTTAAGAGACTAGGAAACCCCAGTGGACATTTATGGACTCAAATCAGCTCGGTTTCTGTGTGCCCCTTTGCTGAGCACAGGAGGAACACAAGGGAGGGACACAATGCATTGCAAGGGGCAACAGCCATCTCCTCTGGGCTGCCCATGGACTTCAGGCTTCACGGGAGTTCGAAAGGCCTTCCTTCTAGCTAGCAGCTCTAGTCACTGCTCTTAATTTATGCCTTATTTCCAATTTTCACAGGAGTTAACAACAAATTAAGTGGAAAGAGATTCCAGGTAGCATATCCCCTGTGAGTAATGAGCTTCAGGTGCTCTGTGTGTTCAAGCAGTAGGGGCAATGCCTGTGCTGAAGTCTTCCTCTGGCACTCTTCTGCCTCCCTCAGTGATTGTCATGCTGGAGCAAACAAGATAAGAAAGTAGAGCACATGGAGGTGCTTTATCTCCTTCTCTGGTATTTACAGCCTATATTCTCTCTTTATGAAGAGCTGGTACTGTTTCAGGGTGGGTTACTGTGAGACTGCTGCACTTTCCTATATTCAAACAGCCTATGTGTACATAATATACAGATAAAATTACACAGAGGGATGAGGAGAGTTGTGCATACTTGTGTATGTACCTTCAGAGGCTTTCAGAGAAAAGGAGTTAAACAGAGAAGTAATCTGTTGCTGTTTCCATGTAGAGTTTCCTTCAACTTCTGCCATGTTTGGTAGCTCAAGGCAACTTGCATTTCTTCCAACACTTTTTTTTCCAGATTCTTTGGTTTTCTTTGTTTGTTTCTGGCTGAGAACACAGCCTGTTTAAAATAAAAAAGAAGCTATTGCTTCAAACTTTGTGGGCCTGGCAGGGAAAGCAGAGAAGGAGAGATGCTGAATCTCTCAGGCTGTGCCAGAAGGAAGCTGCTTTCCTTGGAGATTTCTTCCCAGTTGAATGTGAGACATTGTTCATGCTTTACCTGGTACAGGGCCAGAGGGGTTTATGAAACCTGCTTCCAAACTCATTTTGTGCTTGGGATTGGAGCGTGAACGGTTCTTACTGTCTTTCATTCTGCAGGAGGATCCACATAAGGAAAGGGAAACTAGGCTGTGTTAGTATGACCTTGAGAGAGTTTGAAGGCAGACTATAGCCTGGGAGAGTCTGGATTTGGTTTGGTGAACGTGTAGGTCTGTAAGGATGCTCAGCTGCTCAGTGGTGGTGTGCCAAAGTGCAAGGTAGGACAGCTGTGCATCAGGACACAAGTACCTTCAGGAATGTATTTCTCATGCTGCCTGTTGCAATACAGAGGTGTGTGAGTGAAGGCAGCTGGACAATGTTACAGCTTTTGGATGCGTGTCCTTATGTAGCACTTAGTGGTCGTGTGTGTACATGCTGTTGATAGACTGTATGTGCATGGATTTGAGTGCATTTTGGTGAGTAACAAGGCATGTTTCTAAGTGTGAGTGTGCAAAGAAGAGAGTACAACTCCTGCAGGACTGATGCCCAAGAGCCAGGGGTTGCTGTGAATTTATCCCAATCAGAACTGCCCTGTGACTGAAGTCCTGCCAGTTGGCTGCCTCAAAATGCATCCTGCAGCCTCAACATTTGCCTTTTAAAATAAAAACCACTTGTGATGTATTCACTGTCTTTTAAGTCTGCCTGGGAGCCCTGGCTGCTTTCCTTGCCCCTCTCTCATGCCTTGTCTGTCTATAGTCTCCTCTCTCCCGGGCAACACCCTGACTCATAGGACTCCAGAGAGATGGATGACATGGCAAAAGGTTTCTGAGAGGACAGACTGTAACTTTATTGCAAAAAACACTTTAACTCAAAACATTTTAAAAGTGGATTTGAAGGGAAGATGGAAGGGGAAAGTATGGACTAAAACTTCTTGTTTCCCCACCTAGCTCACTGTCTTTCATGCCCTGGCTGTCCCACAGTTGCAGCTGAGATGTGGCCAGACGGCTGTCCTCTGAAATTAACTCTATTACCCTCAGGCACTAAACATGGAGGAGGGCGTTGTATAAATGGACAGTTAGTGCTCTCCAGCACCATTGCCCCATGACTCCCAAAGGATATCCAGGAGAGAAGATTCTTCAGGGATAGAGGCACCTGCCTTAAGGAGAAGTGCTTCTGTTGCTGGGGGTAGTTTCTGCTCTCACCACATGAATGTTCAGAGGGTATTGAATTGCATGTGTGGTTACTCATAAGCTATCCTTGCTGTCTTCACCAAACTGCCTGCCTAATTCTTGCTCTATTGTTTTCTGCCCCCTTGACAGTATGCCAAGGCACTGAAGCATTTTGGAGAGGGCGAGGGCAAGATGCAGCCAGATGAATTTTTTGGCATCTTCGACACTTTCTTACAGTCATTTGCAGAGGCCAAGCAAGATCTGGAGAATATGAGGAAGAAAAAGGAAGAGGAGGAGCGCAGGGCACGCATGGAGGCTATGGTGAGGATCTGGGCACAGGAAGGTGTTGCCTTTTCATGTCTTGAGAGAAAGGCTGACAGAGCCAATTTCAATGCTCATGTGCCATCACTGTCAGTATTTTATGTTCTTCTCCCTACTACCTTCTCTTTTCAAATGATGACATTTTCCTGCTGTCTGTCTTGTCAACTCTCAAGGACATACTGTTTGGCTCCTAAATTACCCTCTTTTGTATTCAGATACCAAATCTAGCCCAAGTAGTTCTGCCCTGGCACTTTGCAGAATGGTGTTGCCCCTGCCCCATGCCAGAGTATTCTGCTTTTGGGCTGAAAGTGAAGAAGCCAGATTTCCCTCACTCCTGCCAAGCTGGTCAGATTCCAGTCAGAATCCATCATCATCTGCTGTGTGCCTGTCATCTGACAATATACAGTGACACGGCAAATGCCCTGGCACCTGCTGCAGCCCACACTGGTAGTATTTCTCTCTGGCAGCCTTAATGCCTTGATTACTGGGGCTGCATCCAGCTTTGATGTGGCAAGAGAGCTTTTGTGCATCATGGATTTTGCTGCTGGGAGACAGACGTGTGTTCCCCCAGGGGTTCATGTGAACCAGCCTCCCCCTCTAACCTCAGCCTCTGTGATGCCTGAGAAGCTTGGCAGTCCCCTGCCTCCTTCCCCCCTGCCAGCCCTGTAACCCTGGCTGCCACCATGGCCCCAGGCCTCGCTGTGGGGAGTTGATGATTTAAAAGTTTGCTGTGCCAAAAGCACTGGTTTATGCCTTTCAGAAGAGAGAGGTAAAACACCAGGATGCCAGCAGCCTTACTGTTAGACACAAGGATAAAATGCCAGGGCTTAGGCTCAAGTTTCCTCTCAGTCAGCCTGGGAAGTGCAGAAGCCTGCTGCTAAAAAACTAGGGTGGTTTCATAAGCTAATACACCACGAGGAAGGCTGCAGTTTGCTTATGGAAAGAGTCTTCTTGCAATGTGGAGCTAGTGTGCAGAGCAAGCAATCTGCTTCCTGACAGTCAGGACCATCCCTTGGCATTTCTACTGAGTTTGAAGCTGAGCAGTGCAGAAGGGATAGCCTAGCTCCTTGGAGCTACCCTTGGGAGACCAAGGGCATCACACTGACAGGTGGACTTATCCAATGATTTGTAAAATCAGCAGTTCTGTTTCACTGCTCTTTGTGTTTATAATCAGTTTCTCTTTCCAGAGTTGAGGCAATGTGTCTTCATCTTCCCAGCAGTGCAACACGCTGCCTTCATGCAAACAAGAACTGTTTGGTGCATAGGGCTTTTATTGATAATTTGATATCTCAGACAATTTTCATTCTCCAATATATCTAGCTTGTAGCTTTCTAGGATTTTTCCTTTCTTCTTTTCCTCCTTTTGCAGGACTTCAGCCTTTCTGCATGTCAATTTAGCTAGCTATGCCCCAGGTGCAAAGTTGTTTGTGACTGTGTTTTGTACAGACACATCCCAGTTCATTTCAGACTCACTAGGTTAGGTGCAGTCAGCATGGTAGGTGCTGGCACACTAAGGTCACTGCAAGCCAGGTCCCAGAAGCTGGGTAATTACCTATGCCAGCATCACCTGTAGCTGGTCATTTGGCACAGGTACTTTACTGGCACTATCCTACTGTAAAATTAGTGCAAAACAGCAGCAGCACAGATAGATCCCATGCTTCCTCTTTGCTGCAGGGTGATAGTGCTTTGTGAGGTAGACACACGGTGCTACTCATTCCTCATCTCTCCTACCTTCTGCTTGCCTTCTGCAAAAGGGAAGTCCCACATTGTCTCCTGTTGCTCTTGGCACCAGGCGATGGCCTTATAAATAAGCTCCTGCTTTCTTTTTTCCCTAATCTGTGCTGATGCATTTTAGCTGCTTCTTGGCAGTGTACCTAGTGATCTGGCATCTTGGTTAGCTAATCCTAAAGCTCTCTGTCTTTCTCCACAGCTAAAAGAGCAGAGGGAAAAAGAGAGGCGACAAAAGAAAGCAAAAGCTGGAAGCATCTCTGAAGAGAGTGGGGAGTTTGATGACCTGGTATCAGCATTAAGGTCGGGTGAAGTCTTTGACAAAGACTTATCCAAGCTCAAGCGTAACCGCAAGCGTTCGGGCAACCAAGGCTTAGAGACAAGCCGGGAGCGGGTGGTGACAAAACTAAATTATTAACTACAAGAGGAAGAAAAATAATCAACCAAAAGAAGGTGATGAAGAAGTGCAAAAGAAGGAAGATGAATGTGTGTGATGGCGCCTGGCTGACAGCTGCCCCAAAGGATTTCTTTGGACTGTGGCTAGAGTCGTTACCTTTCCGTGATCAGCTTTCCTCTCATCCCTCTTCTGTGCTCCTAATTTGAACCATTATAAAAGTGCCTCTGTGGAGCCAGCAGGGCCTGTGACTGGGCCATGCAGAGCTGACAGATTTGCTTCTAGGAGTTTTTTGTGTCATCAAAGGCCTCATGGTGATGACAGAAAGTACTTGGGCTTTGCAGAGGGCCTAACAGCTGGAACAAGATAATTTTCTGTGTGCCAAAGTAAAAAATAGTCACGATCTCCATCTTGCTGATAACAAGGAAGACTAATTTCAGAGCAGCTCTGTAAACACCTGTCACTTCTTCAGGATCTAGACTGGCCTTCAGGGGTTTGTTGAGATGTGGTTTATAATTCCCTTCTAGAATTGGATTTTATAAGCCATTGATTAGCACCTGAAAAATTCTTCTGACCTCATGTCCTGCATAGTATTTTTGTATGGCCTACACTGTCCAAAGTGATGCTTAGAAGGAAGTCTTCAGATTCTGGAACAAATTGAAATTCAAGAATCAGGATCAACATAGAATAATTTGCGAAAGTCTTTTGGATTCTGCTTTTCTAGAAGGAGTTTTCTGGAATTTCTTGGTGGTTGAGTCTTGAAGCTATGAAATGCATCTTCTCAGGAAGAAGCTCTGGCTTTTCTTTAGAAAACTAAGCCACTGCCAGGCTGGGATTACAAGTAGATGACTGTGGAGCCTGTTGTCATTGCTGGAGGCTGGGAGTGAATCAGTGGAAAATTTCTTACCTGTTTGTGCAAGATTTCTTAGTGCAGCCCAATGGAAATCAGGAGCTCTCTCGTATCATCCGCAGGTCTCAAGCAAAAGCAAACAGGGTCACTGCCTGCAAGAAATGAGATTTCTTTTCCACTTGATGCTAGCTGTGATTGCTTTTGGCATGAACTGGTCTTTCCGTCTGACAGGCTGACTGACCTTCACTGTACATGCCCCACTCCTACCAAGGGGAATCACTTAACTCAGTAAGATACGAGTGGTGTCAAAGATGAACCTTCGAGCCCATGGACTTTTTCATTTTGAAGAGGTCACTTGGAATAAACCAAAGGAGAGTCCCATAATTATGGCTGAAAGTTTTTCCAGGGGGACCTAGAATTGTGTAAGCCAAGCAGGCTTTAGAGATGGGTTAGTTCATGAGGAAAAAAATAAATTTGTATGTAGGCTACATGTATGAAGCACAAAGCAGAAAAGCAAAGAACCCAAGAAGAGGCCTGAATTCTGTGTGTTTTCATGGCTCTAAGAAAGGGATTGGACTGTGTGGGCTATTATGGGCTTTTTTTGTACTTCTTTTTTCTTTTTTGTTTTTCATCTTGTCTTCTTTTTTATTATCTTCCCTGGAGAAGGAAAAGAGGAAAAGAAAGAATGATGATGGATTCTTTCTCATAGATAGGAAGAAAGAGGAGATTTCAGAAGAGGGACCCACCATCTACAAACTATGCATCATTAGTCAACAGCACAAAATGTCAAGGAATCCCAGGGAAGTGAAAAAAGCTCTATTTGTCACTTTAATAATTTGGTTTGATTTTTCTCTGAATGTCACTTAACCTCAGGCTCTGCACCGAGTCTGCAGAACAGAACTTCCTCTGCAATGCACGCTGCCTGATCAGTATTATACACTACGATATTGGAGAAGCAAACTGTGTTGGTTTCCTGAACACTTTGAAACCTAAATAATTATGTAAACTATGGAAAGAAGCAAAAAATTCAGAATTGTTAAACTCTAATGTTTCATTGTTTACTGAATTTTGAGTCTCCCACCCCAGAACTTCCCTATTTACGACATTCCAGACTGCCGCGCCTCTGTATAATACTCATCGTAAAGAGCTGGTATCTTACAAGAGCTGGGTGCATTCTCCTCCCTTACCATCCCACTCCCCTTCTGGGATTAGCTATTAACAGCAATGCCTATTGCAGTGGACACAAGCACCTTGTAGAAGAAAGACTGTATTTCATAAAGGTTTTTGAAAGTTTAAGAAAAACTCTCACTTTTTTAAGCATTTTTATTTTAAATTACAAAATGGATTTTTAGAAATGTCTCTTGTAAATTATATTAACAAGCTCCTTGCTGCTCCCTGAAGTAGACTTGCTATATATCCCAGCCCTTTTGTTTGTCTTGTTTTAAAGCATGCCATGTAACCTATGCCATGTAAGCCATATGAGAGGTGGTAATATGTGCCAAATTGGTATACAGTTGAGTTTAGATTTGGATAATCCCTGAATTCCAAAGATTATGCTTTTAGGGATTAGAACATTGTAGGGTTTTTTCCCCCCGCCTTTGTTCTCCCTGGGTTTAGGACTCACCCAGAAATTCAGGTGTGGTGCCAAGGTCAGCCCTGGTGCAAGATGCTGTGACTCATAGCTCTGTGCAAGTACAGCTGCTTGCTTGCTCCCCAGGTACTTGTTTGATAAGGCAGACTGTCAGCCTGCCAGTGCTGTCAGAGAAGAAACACCTCAGGGCAAACACTTTGAATATAAATACAGCATTCCCCCCACCCTGTATTTGTCAAACCAGGCTTGTGCTGTGCTTTTTGAAACTGAAGTCACTTTGCCAAGCCACAAATGTAGCAAAAGCAGAGAGAGTGATATGCCCCTCTGTCCCTTTGTGTGCAGTTCAACCCCGATCTAAAGAGATCCTCTATGATGGTACGCGGCAGTGCTCCAGCAGCACTGAGAGCCCAAGAAAACTGCTATAGTTTTGCCACCTCTTTGACTCATACATAAATAATGAGAGATTGTGCAATTTCTGTAAATCAGCTGTGGGATACTTACAGGGATGGACAGAAAGCTCGAAGTCATGTCCCTGATTCATCAGCAAAACTTTCTCAGCACTCCAGTGCCCCAGACTCCTGTTTTGAATCTGTGATGGTGGCTGAAAGCTTTGTTCAGTGTGCTGGACAGTCCCCCTGGCTCTTGACTCCGTGGTGAAAGTTCATAAATAAGGTTTTGGAAAAGCTCAGTTTCACACTGAGTCAAGCACTCATTTCACGGAAGCGGTGACAAGCAGAGAGGCCCATTAATTACTGTATGAGATGAGGCTGCCCATGCAGAAGATAAGGAAAAATTTGGCTCTGCTGTAGGGCCTAGTGTCAGATTCTTGCTGAAGCCAAGTTTGTCTTGCTTCTCATCTCTTGCGTACTCTGAGTACATCTAATATTCTATTCTTCAGCAGTTGTGGTGGAGTTGCTGAGTGCTGAAGGAAAGGAAAATCTGACTCTGAGCAGGTATAGCAAGCAGTCCAAGGTCTAACATTGCATTGAGAGCTGGCCAACAGCTGGGGTCTGCTGTTGTCCTTGCACCTGTGCCTAGCACCAGCATTCTAAGAGAAGCCACTCTGGTTTTGGAAGTAAGTGGAGGAGGAGATGTGAGAACGAAGGGTATAATCACGGGCTTGTTCTGCTTCCTGCAGAAATGTAGTTGTTGCTAACTTTATGATGAAGTTCCTCACACCTAGAAGAGGAGGTACTCTTTAACTATCCAGACTTTGTCCCTAGAGGTCTAGTGCTCACTCACTCACCTCTGCTTCTCTGCATTGTGGCTAACTAGGTTGCATTAGGATGATTCCAGAAAAGACTGAAGAAGACTCCCTCCCCCTCCCACTTGCTTTGATCTGAGTCACTCTACTCAGTTGATGGTAAGTCTCTAGAAATGCTGCAAGGTAAAGTGACTTCAGGGCAGCAAGGCCCTTCCAGACTCTGCAGCACAGCTATTGTCCAGGCACTGGTTCCCTATGAAAGCAGAAGTAGGACCTGTGTTCAGGGCTAAGGGACTTCCTTACTGGGGAAACTACCTGGATATCCTTCAGAAAAATTTTTGTAATGTGTTCAGAATGTCTGAGGAAGGGAAATCAGAAGGGATCCTGGTGGGAGACCGTGGGGCAGGTGTTTCCATAATGATCAGCCCCACTGACTGAATCTTTCCTCTTCTTTAGGAAAGCTCACACTCTGAGCTGGGTTGCATGGGAGAAGCTTGTATCAGGAATTTCCGTGAGGGGAAAAGAGATCTGTTGTACAGTAGATGATGTACATGATATATGCAGTTTCGTTTCTGGGTTGGATGTTTTGGGGTTTGTTTGTTTGTTTGTTTGGGGGTTAAATGATTTTTTAAAAAAAGGTTTTAGGAATCTCTAAGGGGAACCTGTAAATCTGACACCTCTATTTATTTTGCCTTATTTTAGTTTGCTATGTTTGTATGTATACACTGCATTACAGCAAGGACTATTGAGACCGTGCCAGGGCATTACACCAGCTAGAGACAGCTGGCTGGGCTGCTGCACCACTGAGGCTGAGCTCAGCGAGGGGATGCACGTGAGCAGCCTTGGAGTGAGAAGGGAGGGAAGGAAAAAACCTTCTCTATTGCTTTTGTCATAATGACTGCCCCTGGTGATCCTGAACTGATGGAGGTTGGGTAATTTAGAACACTTTCTACAAAAGCTGTTTATTTTTCATCATGAATCATGGTGAGAAGATTGAGAAGAGTTAAGGTGCACAGTTGCTCGCTCAAACTTTGTCATTCCACACAAACTCTGTCCATAATGCCAGAGAAGCTTGGATAGATGGCCAAAAGTGGTTCATGCCCTGTAACCTCTCACCAGAGTTAACATGCTGGTGAGACAAACTGGGACAGTTCTCCTTCCTCAGAGCTAATATTCCTTCCTGTCCTCATAGCCAAAGAATAAGGATTTCCTCTACTTCCTCTCTTTTCTCCTCCACTCCACCTCCCCAGATTATCCAGGGTAAAAAAAAAAATCTTTCTGCAAATTGGTTTTCTACCCGTAGAGTCTCCAGCAATCACCAGGTGTTTGGCCATTGCTCCTTGGCTTCTGCACTTGACATAGATTTCTGGTTGCCTTCGTTCCAAACAGGTAGTCTCCATTGGCCACCCTAGTTTCTGGTTTAAAGGTAGAAGGACAACCTGGGTAACACAATTTGGCCAACTGAAAAAAACCCCAAAAAACGTATATATATATAATATATAAAAAAAGCTATCTCCTACTCTAAATAGTAGTTTGTATGAGCAGTATTCCCTGAAGTTGGCCAGATTTTGCTCACTGTGCCTGTTGAGAAGGATGCCATGACTCTAGCATGGTGTTTTGGCACCTCATTTCATCAGAGTCTGGATGCTTCCAAACCATTTTTCAGTTACAGGTGGTAATGTAGAACAGATCCATTGCAAACAGTGTAAGATGCTCTGGTTTTACACCAGCGTAATTCAAAGTAGGATCTGGATTAAAACTTTCCTTCAGGCAGTTTTGTCTATTTACAAGATGTCCTACACAGCTCATGAAAGGCTTGGTCCTTTTAGCTTCCACCTCTAGGAGCTCTAACCCAAGTGATTTACAAAAGCCTCTGTGACAAGCTGTTTTCCCACTTTGTGCTCGCCCTCAAACAGGCTCTTTAAAATTCTTCACAGTTTTTAGAATTGTAAGGGAACGTTCGGTACCTGAGTTGCTCTGTGCTCAACACCTCCCTTCCAAACCATCCCCACCTTCAGTTGTTCTGCTCCCCTGCAAGTCTGCTCAGCTTGAAACTCGCAGGTGTCTTTGGGAGGTGCCCCTGCCCACCCAGCTAGAAAGTACAGTGCTGCTTATTGAAGTGGGAGGTTGTGTGCTGCTGTAATGCCTTGGCGTATCCTCATTCTTAGTCAGTTTAAGACTATAAGTGAATTAAATGTACAAATCCTGTAGTGTCCTTTTTATCTGTATCTTTTTATAAGAATATACTGTAATACTAAAAAAAAACAAAAGCAAAAAAATTAAAGATATATTGCCCCCACTGCGCCTCTGTAAATTTCTTTGTAGTTTCAATTTCTGTGTATTTTGCTGAAAAGTCTTAAAAGTGAGTTGGAGTCTGAGTGCACTTTTTTGTTTAACTGTGGGTCTCTTTCTTTGATCAAGAGCATGCTGCTCTTTAGGTGACACAGTCACTGCAGAGCTGGTGAGAAACTTCACAAGTTGTTCTGGAGGAATAAACAACACAGTGAAACACAAGCACATCTTCCCCACACCATGCAATGATGAAGAGCTGATAATGAAGCCACCAGGTTACCAAACCCAAGGGTCCTCTTAAAAAGACTGTGAATAAAGCTCTCTCTCATTCCTCTTTAAGAGCAACATAGGGTACATAGGAGTTCACTTAAAAAGGAAAAAGAAAAGAACCTCTCTAAGGGTTCATAATCCGTGTCTGGACATAAGTAGTCCAAGTGAGGAAGAGAGTGCAGTGCTGGCCATAAGCTCCCTTATGTAACTGAACAACATCCTGACAGCAAGAGCGTTGACTCAGAGAAAGAGTGGGCAGGAGAGGATTGCTGCAAAGGAAGGAGTTAAATAAGGCCAGCTGAAAAGAAGCCAGGAAAGCCAACATGAGGAGTGAAGACTTCAGAAAAGCAGGGTAGGGGGACTGGAGGGAAGTTAGACACAGGACAGCAGGGCAAGCAAGATGCACACAAGGGCTAGAGCTAATTTGTGGCTGAATTGAGGGATGTGCTGAGGAATTCCTTGGAGCTCAGAGGCAGAAGCTTGTTCTCATCATAGACGCAATGCGTGCAGCTGTTTCATTTACACATGGATCTCCTCTTTTCTGTTAACGGAAATAGGCTGCTGACAAAATTCATCCTTAAGCCACAACATTTCATGCTTATCTTCAGCCCATCAAAGGGCAATGCTTTGACCATGAGCTCCTGAGAAGTTCATGCTTCCAGTGGGAGCCTTGCTGGCTGTACAGCACATTCCTACAGCACACAGGAACCCCAGACAAAGCCCCAGCTGTTGGTTCTGGCTCTCAGGTGGGAAAAACTGGGGAAATGAGCAAAAGTAATCAGGGGGTAATTGCTTGCACAGGCTGAGGATCAACAAGCAGCAGATGGGAGTCTGAGTGGTTTGTGGGAAAGTTCTTGTGTTTTATTTGTTAAAAGGGCTCTCAGCTTCTCTGTTTTGATCAGTTTGGTTCACACTTTGATAAACTTCTGACTCTGAGATTCTTGCTTTACAGATGCCAGGGCAAAGGCATCTAGGGATGTTTCTGTAACGTCTGCACTGTGTGAGTGGAAGAGGTAGGATTCAAATGCAGGGACCTCCCTGGATTCTCTTCCCTCGCAGCTGGCATTTGGTAGAGAGGTCAAACCATTGCTTTTCCTCTTGTTAGAGGTAAAACCCAGTGGCATTTGAATTCTGTCTGTTTTGAACAAGAGAGATATCCTGCCTGAATTCAAACAAGAAGACTCTTTAATATTTTGGGTGGGATTGGAGCACACAGTTAGAAGTTGGTGTTCTGCCCTGCAGTATGGGTCCAGCACAGAAGCCTCCTTCCATCTTCCTGGTTGACATCTTTCCCATGATCATGGACCTCCCTGTCCTTGTTATCACTGCAAAGAATCAAGGTAAGTGCCTCATGCCTTTTTCTGAGCAAAACCAGTGCTGGGATTTAGCTGCCCTGAATGACTGAGACTGGAGTGTAAGGGAAGCTCTCTGCTCTTGCTGAGAATCTGTTATTCATTGGTTTTCCCTTTCTTTAACCTTTGGCTTCTGTTTGAACAAAGGTGGCTTTTGTCTCTGCCATAGCTTGGCCCTAGATTTCTACCTCTACAAAATAAAATAATTGAAGCCTTTTTCTTCTTTTTCTCTCACAAAGCCCAAAAGCTTTGTGTTTTTAACATTGTTATGCTAGATTTTGTTTGTTTGATATTTCTGTAGCTAATAGGCTTCTTGCTGTTTTCTCTGAGACATAGTTGCTATTTATGTCTACTTTGGTCACTCATCAGGAGATAAGGTCCTTTTTTTCCATTTTTGCCTTTTTTGTTTTCCTTTTTGTCTTCTTTTTGGTCCCTTTTTCTTTTTTTTTTTTTTTTTGTCCCTTTTGCCTTTTTCTTCCCCCATTTTTTTCCTAATTCTCCCCACCCCAGGCTCACCACAGATTGCTTAGGGGAGATGAGGGCGATGGTGCTTGTGAAGCCACGTAACTGCTGCCATGTTGCTTTTTATCCATTTTTGGAAATACACTGGTCTGTAGGAGCACCAGCCTGGCAGACTCAACTTTAATATGAGATAGTGATGCAAAGATAGATTAAGAAAGCAAAATGTCTTGCTCTTATGTGCCTGGATGAGGGAATGAAGCAGAGGAGGAATAAACCAGCATAGGTCATCACTTGGGGGTACCTGGTTTAATCTTTCTGTTTGTTTTCTGGCAAGGTGTGTTTCTAATTGTCTTTGAAAGGACATACAATTCTTCCAAAGGGTTAATCTTTGCTTTTTAATGACAAGTGTTTGTCTCTTCTCACAAAGCTGAGCTCACCTCATCCTTCCCATGCTTAATGAGCAAGGAGAAGTTGTCTGCTAAAAAAAAGCCTTATAGCCATGATCAAAGCATGAAAAATGACACAACTGTATTGAGGAATTCCAGCTCATTTACTGCCTCTGGTAGGTGGGGGTGACACAGGGGCTGCGGGTGACAGCTCCCAGTGCATGGGCTAAGGAAACCAGTTCTGGAATGGGAAGGTTCCTGGGGTTTCCCACTGCATGTGGTTACTTGGGGTGAGGAAAGGGGTGCCAAATGTCCCCTAGTAGCTGGCCTATCCATGGGAACAGGGCACCTCAGTGTCCAGTCTCATCCTCAGTCTCTACAGTGTCTCCTGCAGGTGAGATGTTGCCTGCTCTGTTGACTAGGACTGTTGTACATCACTGCAGGGCTGGAGCTTAGAAAATGCTTGGCTAGATACAAATCATTTGCTCTTGTATGCCTCATTTTTATGGCCTGCGTACCAGTCTCCTCCTGGAGATACCATATCAGGTAGTTACTAGACTTCTTTTTTTTCTTCTTTCTTTCTGGTTGTGCTCCTGCCTCTCTCTCCTTCCAAGCCAACATTTCTTTCCACTTGGTCTCAGAGAATCTTTGTGTGAGGTGGAGGGTTTGCAGTGAGATGGAGGCTTACCTTGATTGAGCTGCTGCATCTTTCCTGCCATGACAGCACTGAACCCTGGGTGTCCAGAGGGGTCTGAAACACTGTGAATAGTTTAGCATGGGAATCCAGGAATTGTTCCTTGCCTACCTTGTTTTAGATGTGGGGTATAGTGGTGTTGAGCCAATTCCTTGCAGTGCTCATGAAACTAGAACCTGTCTCTAATCACATTAGCTCAAAAAAAAGAAATAATCAGAAAATGGGAGGAGGAGGAAATGGGGAAAAGACTTTCCTAATTTATTGCACAGTGTGAGATGTAGAAAAAGCCTTTTGTTGGTGGAAATGCCTATGACTAGTAGTGGTTTGGTCTGTTGTGTTATAGCAAGACCTTTGTCATCCTCTCCCTTCATGGAAGGGCTATTCAGAGCAGTTCCACCAATGACTGAGGCAACTGCTAACCAGGGAAAGCAAAAGCAGTCATGTGGAGGCTGCAGGGACATGAGGAGCAGGGCTGACATCAGCCCTGGACACTCATTCCTGTGGGGCAGACAGGGAGGTGAGTGTGCTGTGAACTTTGTGATGTTGCTGCCTGTCCTTGCAGAGAGGAGGGAAGAGGGCTCCCTTCTCTCCACATTCCTTGCAGAGGTTTTAAAAGATTGGTGAGGGGAGAACTGTAATTGTCATATTTCTTGATATAATGGATTATTCTGCCTGAGGGACATGGAAAATAGGGACTCGCTATTTGTCTATTTGTAAGTAAAGGATGTCCCTTGTCAGCAGGTCTGTAGGAGCAAAGTTCGTGTTTCATCATCCTCTAAAATATCAGGAGTATTGTAAGAATTGGCTTGGATGCTCTATGAGAGACTACCTGAGAACGTGGCTGTTGTGAATCCATAGCTCATGCTCTGATTATCATACTCTGTCAGTGTTTTGCAATTTGTGGTTCCTGGAAAGCCAGTGGTCTGTAAAGGTATCAGAAGGTGGTCTGTGGAAGTGACTGAGGAATGAAAAAAAAGATCAAAAGCTTTTGCATGCTGCATTGCTCACAGAAGGAATCAAACAAAAAGGAGGAAAATGAATGTCCATCTACTTAAAGATTAAGCCATTTTTAATTTGGTTATGGCCTTGTGGCAATATTGTAAAAAAATAAAGATGGATTCCCCACCACCTCAAGAAGGTTAGGTGGTCACTGGATTCCGGAGGTAAGAAATGGTGTTCTAAAGCATCTCTTTGCTACTGTGTGTTCCTGTGATTGGGCCTGATGCAGGATGTGCCTGGCTGGCAGCTTGTTTGAATGTGAAGGCTTTTGGGTGTGATGGAACTGTCATTTTAGCCCCTGCATAGTCACAAGGTGTTTTCAGGGGGAGAAGTAGGAATCAGCCAAGTGCTTGCTGTGCTACCCTTGAGCTCACAGGGTATTATAAACTGGGCAAGAGTTTCCTTGGGTAACACAGACTGTTTGTGCCCCAAGCAAGTCTGGATCTGTTCTTGCTTTGTAGAAGAAGCTGATTTTACCCAGGGTTGTCCAATCTAGGCTTTTCCTTCCTTCTGGGCTCCCAAGTAGGAAAATAACTCTTTGGAGCCATGTCCCACTCTGTTGTAAAGTAACCCTTGCTTCTGCTCCTGGTTCTCTTCAACACCTGAGCCCAATTCACCTTCCTCTTGTGTACTCACAAGTCCTTTCTGTTGCCATTATCCTTTGCTTGCCCACCTTGTGGATCTGCCACCTCTGTGCTATTAACAGCTGCAGGAGCTTGGGCTCCAAGTGAAGCCCCTGGCAGAGGACTGTCTGTGGTACAAACACTGTTGCTCTGCACTCAGCCTGGCTTCACACACAGGCATCACTCTAATGGGACAGAAGTTGGCAGGCAGATCGGACAGCATGTCCTACCTTCCTGTCGTTCTCCTTGTGGTGCAGCTCTTGTTCATCCAGGGAGCAAATGTTAAAGATGTTGTGTTGCCCTTTTAGAACGGCAGTAACATATTCCCTTGCTTTGGTCCCTGAAATAATAGCTTCTCTGTAAGTGGAGAGGAGGTCCCTTCTGCAGCTGGAGAGCTGCAGCTGCCTCTGTAGTCACAGGGATGGTCAGCCTTTCACCGCAAAAGCTGCTCCAGCACTGCGGCAATGTGACGTTGGGACCAGAGCTAGCTGTGGCTTTGGGGGTGCTGATCTTGTGCCAACTCCTGGGGTGTCAGTGCTGGCGTGCATCAGCAAGCATGTCTTGGACTTCTACCAGAGTCAAAGAAAGAGATTCCAAATTGCAGCTTGTCCTATAGCTGTGATCTTGTCCTTGTCAGGCAGCTGCCAGTTCTCTGTCTGTTCCTGATTAATCCTCTCCTTGGGGGATGCTGACCAGCATATCCCAAATCGAGATGGGAAAAGGAAGGGGATAAATCAGATACTGAGTCAATCTTACTCTCTAATTTTTAACCCATGCTGGCGCCCTAATACAAAAAGGAAGGCAGGAGGAGCTTGGACAAGGATCAGTAGACCTGACTTAGTGCTGCACAGAGCAGAACCAGTATAATTATGGGAAAATGAACGTAGTCACAGAAATAGCTGAGCTCTGATGAGGGACAAGCTCTTTCCTGAGAGCTTCTCACAGGAGTGGTGGCCAGCTTGCTTCCCTTCTTACTCCTACTCACCCTTTCCCTCAGCTCTGCAATGAGCTTTGACACCTTGAATGTCTGCACCTCTCACAGTCACTAGAACAGGATCTGGGTTATCACCAGTATATGTGGAGGTATTCCCTTGGGAGGCAGGGAGGTGAAATCTTCCTCTAACATTGCAGTCTACAACTTCCTTGTGAGGGGAAGAAGAGGGGCAGGTACTGATCTCTTCTTTGTGGTGACCAGTGAAGGGAAGGGCCTGAAGTTGTGTCAGGGGAGTTGTAGGTTGGATATTAGAAGAAGGCTCTTCACCCAGAGGGTGGCTGGGCACTGATACAGGCTCCCTAGGGAAGTGGTCACAGCACCAAGCCTGACAGAGTTCCAGAAGGTTTTGAACAATGCTCTCAGGCACATGGTGTGACTCTTGGGAATGGTCCTGTGCAGGGCTAAGAACTGGACTCAATGATCCTTGTGGGTCCCTTGCAACTCAGCATATTCTGTGAACATTTGGGAGAAACCAAGGGGAAAAAGCCACATTTGCTAAAAGCAGCCTTGTCAGTCTGGTAGCAAACATCACTTTCTCCAGGTGCACGTCAGGCATGAGGAGCACTCAGGCTTGGAGATCTGTCTCCAGGTGCTCACTGCTGAGTGAACAGAGCAATGGGAATGTCATGTTAGTGTCCCCATATGCAAACAATAATTTGAATTACTTACCAAGCATGACATGTTGGTCTGGCCCACATCCCTGTGGTCGGATCCTCCTGGGTCGTAGTCCAGGCCTGTAGTGGTGGGACTGTCCTCTTCTTCCTATCTTGGTTGAAACAGGCTTCATGATGCCAGGGACTGTCTCTGCTCATAGCTGAAGGAACAGCAGCTCCTGCCTGTGCTCAGGAGAGGGCATAATCCTTCAGCTATGGGGGAGCTGGCACATGCACCTGGGGGCAGCAGCTGCACATGCATCCCTTACCTCACTAAAGTTTTCACCATTTTTCTTGTTGCTCAGCCATCCCCATCAGCCATCATCCCTATTTCTTCCACTGCTGGGTCTGGCTCAGACTTCTTTGCCATATTTCCTTGTCCCACATTTGTGCAGAGCAGCGAGGTTTGAGGCTGAACCCCACCTTCCTCCCCATTTCCCCAGCAAAGGCACCTCTGCCATCCCTGGAACTTTGCTTCCCAAGAGCCTCTAAGGCGCTCCCAACCCCGATGGGTGCAGGGGGCTCCACTAGTATCCAACCAGTCCTTTGGAGAGCTTCAGCTGTGTGTGTGAGGAGACATTTTGTCTGAGGGATAAGGCTAAATCTAGGCCCTGGTAAAACCCCTGAGTAGCAGCTCTAGCACCAGCTGCTCTGACATGCTGATGCACTTGTGTCTGAGTGGAGCCACTTGCTGAAGTAGAGGTGGCCCCTGTGCATGTGTGTCAGACAGGGGAACAGGTGCTGAGAGTGTGTCTGGGGAGGATTTCTTGCTGGTGCCATGTGAAGTTGGAGAAACACTTGGGTGTTCTCCTTCCCCTCTATAAATGGTTTTTGTGAAAACAGGTTTCTTAACTTAGGTTACAACAATGAGGGTTAAATGAGCTTTAGTGTGAGAAAGATGCTACCAGTGACACATAAACTAGAAAATCTTGGCTGGATTAGATAGGAGATGAGCCTCAAGAATGCAGTCTGTCCTCACAAATTCTGTTAAAGGATTTCTGGCCACACTCAAATCTGTGTCAAGCACATAGTGGGGTGTCTGCTGTCCTGCAGGAGCGTGGGGGCTTTTGCAGAGCCCTGATCCCCTACCGCGGGAAGCAGTGGCACACCTGTTGTTGAGTACGGCACTTGGTCGGAGCCCGGCTTCACAGAGAGCTGCCTCCCCTCACGACTGAGGACACAGGAGGCATTTTGCCAGGCTCTACTGCAGCTCAGTGAGGGTGGGGGACTCTGGGACATGAGGAGCCATTCCTGCTGCTGGTGGGAGCACAGGAGTGCTCACTTGCTTGCTCCCCACTCCATCCAGCTGGGTTTAATTTTAGAAACACAGTGCTATCTTGGGGCATCTTTTTCCATGGAATGCAAGTCTTTAAGTAAATAAATAACAGCTTTGTGGAGGCGGAACGACAGCCCGTAACCGCACTGCAAAACACGCACCAAGCGAGTGGAGCCTTGTTTCACTTGCATGTGGAAATACTTTGTACAGATACAGTGGCTGCACTGCCTCCCTCTCCTCATTCAGCCCCCTCTGGAGCTGGCCATGTGCATTGATTAGAAAGAAATAAAAACACCTTGAAATACCAGCTTTGGAGAAGTGGAAATGAAAACCCCTCCAGCTGCTGGGGTTCAGCTAGAGTTCTCTGGCACAGGTTTACAAAAGTTATGGTTTACCAGTGATGGGCTGTTACTTGCTGTGCCTCTGCTGCATCTGGGACAGTCCAGAGGGATGTACTCTGAGGCATCCTCAGTGAGCTGGGAGAGAAATAGCAGGCTATAAAGACGAAGGCAAGAAACTTGTGTTTAAATACCCCTCCCAGTCTGGCTGGCCAAGAGCCTTCTGCATGCAGTTGTATTGCTGATGGCTGAATGTCCTGGGTGTGTCCCTCAAAGCGTGTTTGCTGGCTGGAAAATCCCATTAAAGATGTTTTACCAAAGCAAGAGACTGTTTTCACTGCTCAGGTCCAGCAGCTCTGACATGGCATCTGTTGCATAAGCTGCTGGTAACTCTGTTACCCTGAGTCAGCAAGGGGAGCTCTTAAACTCCCAGTCCAAGCAAGACCTTACCACTGTGGCCTTGCTCTGATGTAGGGATTTGGAGATGCACCTCAATCTGCAAGATGAAACAAATGGTATCTCAAAATCACCCAGGCTTATGGCTACTTGCTTTGCTCTGCTCCTGCTGTGCATTGCTGCTGCTACTGCTGGGACAAGACAGTGGTGAGATGACAGGACTCTGTTCATAAGGAAGTTGGGTGAGGAGCACCCACCTTGGGTGCATTAGGAGTTGGCAGTATTGCTTCTGGTTGCCTCCTCAAAGCCAAAGGGATGGCTAGACTGTGCCTAATCACAGAAGTATGAGTCAGCTCTGCCAGGGTCTTTGAACCAAGTGGGCTTGAAGTCAGCATCTGTGGCTTGGAAAAAGCATCATGTAGCATCCTGGTGCCACATGCAGATGGGATGCTTGAAGAGGTTTTGCTCTAAACTTTCTCTCCTAAGATGGCAAACTTACCTTGTCCTTTTTCCTATAGCCCTTGGCAAGAGCATTTCTGGGCAAGACTGTGATAGTTTTGTATGTTTGTTCAGAGCTGGCTGTAGTATTTGAATTCACTGCAGGGCCTGGGGATTTCCAGCTACCCCTCAGCCTTGCTGGTGGCTTCCCTTCCCAGCAGGCTGCAGGGATGGGAGGATTTTCCATGTGATGTGGTTTTGCCTGCTCCTCCTCTGCAAACTACCTGGCTAAGCCATCTACTCTCCTTGCCTTCAGCCTGCTGCTTCCACTGATACCACCACAGCACTGGAGGGAATTTTATTTTTTGCAAACCCTAGTGAAGGTCTTCTCATGTGAGGCTGGGCGAGCTCTGCCAGTGTTCTCTATAAGCCCAGGATCAGGGCGGCCCTGGCAGCAGCTTGTCTTTTCCACTGATCTCAATTAAGATTCAGTCTTGGCAGGATGGAGACTTTTGAGCTGCCAGCTGCAATAGGAGAGATGAGGCTTCAGGGGCAGCAGAAATTATTCCCTTCCCTCAGCTCATTTCTTGGATCTGGGATGAGGATGGCCCCAGGGGTTGATCTGCAGAAGCCAAGTGAGCCACATAGAGCTAAAACATTTCCATTCAGTGTCAGGCACAGGGTGGGGAAGGGCAGCTCTCTGAAGTGTGGAGACTGTGGGTGGCAGCTGGAGAGGGGATGGAGGGAGAGAAGGAGGAATGGGTGGTGTAGCTCCATACACTGCCTCAAACAACAGCAATTCTAGCCTTGCTGGAACCGTGAACATGGGGACCCTTGAGTGCCGAAATTACCCTGATAAGGAAACCTAAGTTCATTAAGGTTGCAGTAACAGCAGGTCAGACTGTGCAGCTGAAACCCCTCTCTGCCAGCCCCCAGCAGCAGAAGCTGCTGGCCCAGTCTCTGCCGGTGTGACACTGTGCAGCTCTGCTGATGTTGACAGCTTTGCCACAACGTGCACCAGCAGGTAACTGGCCCAGGGCATTACCAATGCAGCGGCATACATCTGATAGCATGTGTTGTTTTCCAAGCATAATACTAACACAGCTTTACAGTTGCCTAGACCTGCTGCTGTCTCCTCCTCTTCCTCCCCTACCTCCTGTCACACTGCAGCCAAGCTGCTCTTGACTTTGCAAATGCAAATGCTGCTTTTGCTGGCCTTGCGTCCTTTCAGCTGGGCACCCTGAAAATATCATGGGTATAGAAGAGACTGCTTCTGTTGCACTTAAAGACTAAATTCATGCAGGAAGAGTTTAGTAGTAGTGAGAGTTTCTGATTTTGAGCAGGCTCTCCAGAATTTGAGATTATGCCCTCTCTGTTGACGGAGTCATTGATGAAGCAATTGTCTCCGCTTATCTGGGGTTCTGGAAGCAAACCAATCATGAGTTGTGAAGCTTTGCTCCATGGAGTAACTGTTGCGTGGATGGATGGAGAGCCACCTTGCCTGATGGCCATGGCCATGCGTGTTGGGTTGTGCACACGGAGCTGAGCAATGGCTGGTTGGTTGGGCTGCTCCACTTTGAGCAAAGCCCAGCAGTGTCTCAGAGCATCCATTCCATGCCTTCTGGTGAACTTGCACTCAGCTGCACTTCACTGCTACTATTTTGGGTACCGTCTACTCTCCAAAGAAGCAAAGAGGATAAGTGCAAAAATAGAGATGCTAAACTGAAAGTTTTCTAAACATGGCACTGCCAGCATGGAAGGACAGGGAAAGGTAGAGACAGCTGGATTTGTGTCTCAGCTAGTACTGTTTAAGCTTGTTGTGCCCCTGCTGTTATGACAGAGTGCACTGAGTTCACCCAAAGCCCTTCTCAGGCCTAACCTGTGACAAAGGATTCAGATGCTCCATCATGTGCCTTCTTGGGGACTATGCCATGCATGCCAGGGGGTTGCCTGCAATCATCATGACTTTGCAGTGCTCCTCACATCCACTGGTTTTGAGACCTACGTTGAAGCTTTAATCTGAAAGCCCAAAAAACTGAAAACCTGGTCAGCCCACTGCGTCAACTCCAACTGATTTTAGGTTCCCTGAAACACTAGGTGTTTCTTGGAGTGAGGCTCTGGTAAGTGGAGGGAAGTGAACTGTGTTTCCAGTTAACTAATTAGCAGTTCTGTCTTGGCCAAAGCACACATGATGCAGCAGCCATTTTTCAGCTGTTACAGGCCTGCCTGACTGCTGCTGAGGCAGCAAGGAGGAGCTGAGAGCTAGCAAAGCAAGAAGCTGAGAACTAGCAAAGTGCCAAGGAAGGGGCAGACCAAAGGGCCAGATTCTGTTCAGTCAAATCCCATGTAAAGCTGAGTAACATCAGCAATTTACAGGAATTACTGCAGGTCACCAGTGGCTTAGAGTAGCTAAAAAAATTAATTCCCCTTTTTAGTGCTCAGCTGTTGTTGCTTTTAGAATGTGGTTTTGAGTGGTTCCCATTCAGAAAAGGTCCCTCCCTGAGGTATTTCAAGTCATGTTTTCCCTCCATACCCCACTCTTCTTCTCTCAGCACTTTCTGAAAGCACTATTCTCTTTGACATAGCTTTAATCTCTTAAAGAATTCTTAGTGACCAGCCCTGTTGCATCCAGTCTTTAACAGGACAATCTGAGGGTGGGGTAAGTAGCATCAGGAAGCTGGCATGAAGGAAAGATAGGCCAAGCTGCCTCAAAGGACGCAGGCTGGATTCGCAGTGAAGAGACAATAACACACAAATGGAGTGTGAGCTGGGGCAAGTGAGAGCTTCTAGCAGGTAAGAGCTCTACTGCACGTGCAGTGGGAGGGTTGCCACGATCTGCAGTATTTGCATTTGAGTTTTGTTTGATGTGCACAGAAGTGCAACTTGTGCTCTTATGGAACCCTTCAGGAGGAGGTGGTGGGCTTGGTGCTTTAATGTGTTCCTTCTGGTTAAATCTTCAAAAACCTGGTTCCAAATTAGGAAGCAGCTCCTAGAAAAACCATGTAAAGCTTTGCGCTCTCATTTCACAATTGGCAGCATTTGGAATCATAGAGTCACTTAGGTTGAAAAGGACCTCTAAGACCATTGAATCCAACCATTAACCTAATACTGCCAAGTCCACTACTAACCCATGTCCCCAAGTGCCACGGCTGTACCTGGAAAAAAAGACCCTTTGGGAGTACAGGTGCCATCTCTGCCTTCTTGAAGAGCCCTGTGGGTGGTTACTGTGAACAGCTCAATGGACTGGTCTTCCTCAGGTAGGAACACACCTTCTTGGTAGCAGGAAACATGACAGCTTTTCGGGAAGCTCAGATGGTTCAGAAGGGGAATTTCCCTTAAAATTTATTCATGATACAGGAGGAACGGCCTTTTACACGGGCACTTCCCCAGACCTTGGTTTCAGTGTGCAGTCACTCAGACTAAGAGGAAGAACTCTGGAGGCACCAGCTCCTTATGTTCCTCTGTAACAAAAAGCGGTGCTGTTACACACAGCCACTGACTCAGAACAGGCTTGTGGCAGGAGCTGGGATAATGACAAGAGATGATAAATTATGATGCTAAACCCACAAGATTACACAGTTTAGGAACAGCCAGATTGTGATGAGTTTCACTCAACAGCAACAAAAAATGCAGATTTTTTTATAGTAATAAGTTATTGTGAGCAGTCCCTTGCTAATTGCTGACTAATTATTGCAACTTGTAAAGTCTGTCTTGGTGCTTGTCCCAAGGTAACTGTTCATAAAAGCTCGTGGGTTAAAACATAGATGTTCCTTTGACTGAATAAAAAGGGTATTCAAAGTAATGCAAAACATACTCCATTACAACTAGTATTTATTAAAAATACAGTGGACAAAAAAAAGCAAGCCTCCAAAAAGTAGTCAGTTCATCAACATATATTACACCATGGCCCACCCAGGACCACTGAAACATACAGCGCTCTCAACTCATTTCTCTCACAAAATGTTCTGTTGACTCATGCTTGGTTCATTACCTATAAATGTGCATAGTTTAAAGACTTGATAATGTAACATGAACATAAAATGGCACCAAAGTCAGTTTGCCCTACACTTCCAGCCACTCTCAAACCAACAAAGTAGTGAAATGTGCGTAAGTAGCAAGATGTGCTTGGTGGTCATGTGTGTACTTCAGTAGTCCCTTGTATGGTCCTGAGTCCTTTGTGTGAGCTTTACAGCATGACAGCAAACTTAGCAGCAGCTAGAGAATCATGTGCCTAAACCATCAGTTTATTACTACTGAGTACATCTAGTTTCCTTTTCACTTTCAAAATTATCTAGAGACTGGGTGAAAGTTTGGGTGCTTTGTGTATGCTGAGTACAGGTAAGCGCTTGTGTACATCAGTTAACAGGTTACACACGTGTTTCCTTTTCCTGGCAATTTGTTTCCATGCTGAGCTAAGGAGACTTTTGTGCTATTCCACAAATGACTTTTGTGCGATTCCACAGATGAACACAGTCTCTTGTATTTGCAAGATCAGGGAGAAATTGTTGGTGCTCAGTACGGCAGTGCTAGGTACTCTCCTGAGAAGCACAGTGATATCAAGGGAGTCAGGACTGTAACACTGAACGTAGGTGTACAAATGTTCATGGAATTTTGGCGTCAAGTTTTCCAGACTCCTTTCCCTTTCAGCTATAGCTGCTATGTCTGTCACTGTATGTGCCTTATCTCCCAGTGACAGTGAGTGAAGAATCAAATTCATTCACTTGCAAAGGAAAAAAATGCCTTTTGTGGTAGCTAGTGTACAAGATTTGTAGTAAAACCTATTGCCTCCTCATCTTAGACCTGTGCTTACTTTAAGTGAGCATGATGGGTGTTGGCAGTGTGGTATGTGCTTTAATAATGCTCACAGTAATTTAACGTTATTTCATGAGAAGCAGCTACTTGCAAAGCTTTTTTTTGTAGAGTCTTTGACCTTATTAGAGCTGTCTTCAACACTGTGCATATGGAGAGGAAGCACCCTGAATCATATGCAACTTCACATAACCCATAAGCAGTAGTAAACTAGTAACACCCTGTTTAAAGCACTTAAATTAACATCTGAAAAGGATCTATCAGTATTAACAAGAATGTTGAGTAATTTCTTATCTAGGACAGTCAATTATCAAAACTATTTAATGTTACATGACAGTGGCCACTGCTCTATTTATGGAGACACTCAAGTGCTCCAAGGCCAGAAGACTTCATGAAAGCAAGTCAGAGAAACATGCAGGAAAACACTCCGGCCAAGGCAAAAGCAATTACCTTACTCTTTCAAGTGGCTACTAGTATTAACTTTGTTTTATCTGTCAGGACTATGCAGGTTGCTGGTTACTAGGAACTGCACCGTAGAATTAAAAAATTTGGAGTCTTCTAGCGTTTGGTGTGACATCTCTTTCTAAAATCAGGGTGAGCTGATACCTACTTCTGTGCACAGCACAATTAAGCCCTTAAGCATGCAAATGCAGGGCATCAATGTATTCCAGTGCTAAGGACAAAATGGCAGAACATGCTTCTAACGTTGTAAAACATGTCTTTCAGATCAGCAAAATAATTCTTTCAAACCTAGAATTCCTGTTTCTGCATCATGTTTTGCAGAGAACTGGGCAGCTGCCATATTCTTTGTTCTTTTGAAAATCATATCGACATATTTCCCACATCCAGGTATCTCTCTTAAAAGGAAAGGCTGGGCCTGTTCAGCCTCCAGAAGAGGTGACAGAGAGGATCTCATCAATATCTATAAGTATTGGAACGGGGGGAGTGCCAAGCAGATGAAGCCAGGCTGTTCTTGGTGATGCTGAACAGTAGAATAAGTGGCAACAGAGAGAAGCTGATGAACAGGAAGTTCCACCTGACTATGAAGAAGAACTACTATGCAGGTGACCGTGCAATGGAACAGATTGCCCAGAGAGGTTGTAGAGGCTTCCTTGCTGAAGATACTGCATTCTGGATGCAGTCCTGTGCAATGTGCTCCAGGATGACCCTGCCTGAGTAGGGAGGTTGGATCAGATGATGCACTGTGGCCTCTTTCAGTCTTAGCCATTCTGAGATCTTTTGATTCTGTGAAGGAAAGCAGTAGCAATGCAAAGGGATGGGAGCTGCCACCTGACCCTGACTGTTCCATGGTTATAATCTCTGCTGTATGGTGAAGTTCCTCAGCTATGTTCTTCTCACTGTCACCTTCTAAATTCAACCAAGGAGGTTAGGAGAACAGGCAGATAGACACAATTCTGAAATCTTAATCCTTGTCTTAAAAATAGTTGCCAAATAACAGCACTTTCAGCGCTTGCTTTATTTCCAGAGCTCACAGTTGCATGGTGTGATTACAGCAGGTGTCAGTATTTCACAGCACAAAGGAAAAAAAGTCCACCAAAACTCAAACCAAAAACCTCTGTGGTATAAACACGCATCTTTCCTCAAGCTCATTGTGAGGACACTGAAATGGAGGCATTGGCAGAGCAGAGAAATTTGTCCTCTAGAAAACACATATGGTTTTTAACCGGGATAAGTGGCTTCACTGGTCACCCAGCAGTAAGCTGACAGAGTAAGGCAATACTGGAGTCATGGGGTTGCTGTACTGTATATCTGCTGATGTCTCCAAGCCCACCAGATGAGAAAAAGTAGTTCTGTAAGAGGCTGAACATGAGCAGTGGTCATTTGGAGGGCTGGAGGTATCTGGATATTACCTAGACCCTTGAGAAGTCTCCCCTCTGCCCACCTGTTTTACTAAGCAACTTCACATCTTCGATGACAATGTCATGAGTAACTGCTTTGCACATGTCATACACTGTCAGGGCAGCCAGGCTGGCAGCTGTCAGAGCTTCCATCTCCACACCTGTCCTCCCCCAGGTCTGACAGGAGCTGCGAATCACCACTGCATATCTAGCCTCATCCAGACTCAGAGACACCTCAACATGGTAGAGCGGGATGTTGTGACACAATGGGATCAACTGGCTGGTCAGCTTGGCTCCCTGAATTCCTGCAATCTGGGCTACTGCCAGCACATCCCCTTTCTTCACCTGGTTTTGCCTCACCATCCCAAATGCCTTCTCACCCAGCAGGACCACAGCACCAGCAACAGCACTTCTTCTTGAATCTGGCTTCCCTCCAACATCGACCATTGTGGCCCGTCCTTCCTCATCAGTGTGAGTCAAGTTGTCAGAGGCACGAGGTACCTTGGTGCAAGATCCCAAATCCATGGTATAGAATTCCGATCCTGAACTTGCCTCTTTGGACTGACAGTCCCCAGAAACTTGGCCAACAAGAGAAGTGTCAAGGCACTTTGTATCAAATGTGGAGCTTGAGTCCTTCTGGAAGACACAGTAGCCTCTGAGCTGGGTTTGTAGAATTCCTGTTATGTGCCACTGTTGCTCTGGGTGAGATCTTGGCAGGAAAAGTTGTCCTGTAAGCTTATTTTTCATTAATGCTTTCCCCTTTTGTCTGGGTAAACTTGCTCTCAAAGTCAGCCAATGGCTAAATGTGTGGCCCCACTGTTTTGAATTTGAGGGATTCTGTAGGGCATCTTGGCATAGTGGGAATGACATCAATGTAGGCTCTGGGGAAAAACACCAAAAAGTAACATGAGAATATATCTAACTAACTGGAAAGCTAAGCTGTCTGTAGCAGGTGAGAACCCTGTAAGAGCACTGCTTGGGACTTCCTGTGATGCAAAAACCTCAATAAGCCTGCAAACATCTACTTTTTTCCTCAAGCTTTCTCTTCCCTCTCATCAGTTAGTTCCTGCCTTTCCTGGTTTGCTACTACAGTCCTCAGGACTCAAAACACTCATTTCAAGGTCCCTGAAAAGAAGAAACAATTTACTTTCAAAAAGTATTAACACCGTTTGAGAAACAACAGCCCAGAAACCTTATAGCAACATCACTTCTGAAGAAAAGTGAGTCACAGCATCATTTGAGATCATCATAGCACCAGACTTCTTTCGAAAGCCTGGCAGCGTTAATAGGAAATTCTTACATTCAGCTTCTCAACTCTGCCTTTCCAAACACCTCCCTCCCCGCACAGGCGGCTGCACTTCCGCCTTTCATCTCCTTCTGCAGGGAAGGGTCATGCCAGCACTTGAGGACAGCAGGGACCAGAAGCACTGCATCTGCAACTGCACTGTCTACAAGCTCAGAGGGTGATGGGAACCTCTCATTACTGCCAGTTCTTAACACGTTAATGACAGCTGAAGTTTAAGCACTGGGAAAACCATACTCCCCTCATTGACAGACAGATTTTAAATCTACTCAGAAGTATGTTCCAAGTCGAGCTGGCAGAGCTCCTAGCTGGCAGAGAGGGAGTAGGCCCTCCTGCCCCTTTTCACCATTTAATCCCTTGGTTTTGGCATTTGCATTGGGCTAAATGCCAAGTGTGAAGACAGAAGGAGTCTTTTTCACATAAAAGTGAATAAAATGTTCTGTAAGTAAAGAAAGCAGTATAGAGGTAAGTGGCTAAGCTCCAGTTTAACAGCCTCATTGATAAGCATGTTTCTCTTTTTCTGAAGCTCCTGCTCTCTCTGTTCTGAGAAACATGGAATTAGGAATTTTGTTCAATAACCTCCTTTGGTAGCTCTGGTATTTGGGGACTCCCTTTTCTACCTATCCACAGGTGCATCAAAATAGCTTCCCGACCCCTCTGCACATTGCTGAGCTACCTCTGCTGCCCAGACCTACAGGTATTGCCTTGGATTGTCCACATGCCAGACATAGCATGGATAAGGTTCTGGTTGTGCCCCCTGTCCCCCTCCTTTTTTAAGAACAAACCAACCAATCTCCTTTTAGCCTCTGCCAAAACAAGACTAATGTACTTAGGACCTTTTTCATCCAGAGTACTCTCCAAACATTCAAAGTACCCATTCCTGAAGGTTAAATCAGCCATTCATTTATTTTTTTTTAATCACTGCAATAATTTTAGTTCAGACAAAGGCCCTTTTTGTTCTACAGCTGATGGCTTATCCACTAAAATTAAGATTTCTGTGAGTTTTGAGGTAATGTATTTACCTTCAGAGTAATTAAAGTGACATAAATGGACTGAGTGTAACATTGCTCTGCTTTAGAAAATCACAGAAAATTTTGCTTATTGCTCCTTTCTTTCTCTTTCTCTTCATAGTGGGACCTAACCTTAATATTCCCTTAAAAATTCTGAATGAAAAGTACTTCTGGATTCCCTGATTAAAGCTGAAGCTAAACCACCAGTAAGGCATCTTGTCGTCAGAAGAAGCTGAACTGCAAAGGCAGACAAGGACTTCCTTCCACAGGGTAAGCACACATGGGTTGGAGCAGGGAAGAGAAGCACTGTTTGCTCAAGTAGAGTGATAAGTAAACAGACAGTAGGCAGTAATACATGCAAAGCATCTGAACTTTTTCTAACAACCTACACTTCTTGAAGTTGAACCTAGTCATGTCTATTTTCACCCAAACTGCTCGCATACCTATAAAAACATAGATAATGGTTTTTCTGTATAACATTATACCAAAACCATCTGACAAATCCCATCTCCTTATATTCTCTTACTGCACCTGAAGTTTAATTGTGTTAGCTTCCAACTAGCATAATTCCAGGGGCAGAAAAGAAGGCAGGAGGTACTTAAATTAATGAGGAAATTCCCATAACTGAAATAAACCCATGAGGAGAACAACCTGCCAAAAGGAATATTTTGGTTAAGGGAAATAGGATACAAACCATATAGCAAAGGATCAGACAACAGCAGTGCAGGGAAGATGCCAGGTTTGGCTTACTGGGCCTAGCAAAACCAGTTAGTGATTTCCACAGCATTCACTAAATTTCATTAAATTAATTCCATGCACACACTCCCCCACTGACTGCTTGCACGCCAGTATTATTTGAAGTTTGTAAGTAATTCAAAACACAATTAGGAAATCTCCTAATTATTCCCCATGTGTCACAGTGGGACACTCTCCACTCATCTCCAGCTCTTCATAGATGCGGTGACTGCCAGCAGTCAGTCTCAAAGGGATATGGAACAGCTAAGGGAGAAAGACCTGGACAGGCTGCCTCTTTCAGTGTATGTCAGACAATGTTAAAGCACTTTTCAGGAGGAAATGGGACGGATCTGATCTGTAGACATCCAAACATTGCTATGAATGCTAACTTTGGAGTGTGTGAATCCTTCTAAAGGCATCTTGAAAAATTATGTAGGACCCAGAGAGCTGTCAAAAGTATAATATAGTATTTTTCATCTTAAGAAAACCAGAATTTTTCTCCTAATGCAGCTAACACTTGAAACAAAGCGTTCTCCTTCCCATTTTCCTGGAACACAGTGCAGCAGTGGCCAAATCAAAAGAGCAAAAGCCAACTCAGAGACAATCTTCTACCACTCACCATGGAAAATGATGGTCCTTTTAAGGGGGGCACCAAGTGAAATATATTCCCAGTGAAGAAAAGTACCCAAGGGTACTTTTTTAAAACTTGTGTTTTAAGCTGCCCAGCAGTTAACCTACTCCTAAACATCAGTGGGAGGATGAGAGTTTGGATTTGAAACATAATGTTCATCTCTTCCACCCTTGCTGCTTTTGGTTTTTTTGTCCCTTACTCATAAGGAACAACAGAACATCTTGCAATTAATCTCACAGTGCTAACTCCTGTAACCATTTCTTAAGGTCTTTGGGAAGATAGCTATCTTACCAAACAGGAAAACATAGGCATAGAGGAGGTAAAATCACACTGAAGGAGTTATAAAAAATCACTAAGAGAACCTCAGCAGTGCTACATCACTCATAAACAGAGCTTCAGGCAGAAGGGAGAGTTAGCAAACATCTTCAAGAGATACAAGAAGGAGCAGAAAAGCTCTTGGTCCACAGGGGTTTCACAGTTATATTTTAAGACTTTGCAGTAGTAAGAGGTAATTTCAAAAGAACAAAGCCCCACAGTTCAGATTCTGAAGTAATGAAGTAATGAGGTGGGAACACTTGCATCAGGTTGCTGGCTCTATATATTATAAGCAAAGTTGAATTTCTTTATTGAGTGATAAAAGTCCATCCTGCATCCTTTATATCTATGTGGCAATATGGTCAAAATTCACCCCAAACTGTCTTATAAGTTACTATACTATTCTTATGAAGTACAAAGGAAGCTGATAGGAAATAAAGTAGGAAAGCTAATTATCCCTTTGGAAAATGTAATGAACTTTCATAATTTGAGAAAACAAAACCAGTGCTGTCAATTAGAAGACTGGATAAGGCTTGGTAGCGACATTAAACCTTTCCTTCTCTCTCACTTCAGCATGTTAACCACAACTGCCTTTTAAGAAGCCCATTTCTTTGCCTAAACCTAAGCCAGAATCAAACACAAGATAGACTTAGAAGCCTAATCTATTCTGCTTTCCCAAAGACAGAAACCGAACAAAATCATTTTATGTTTTTTACGTACTGATTTGTCACCCACCAATCAGGATCATTGGCCGGTTTTTCATCTGGGAAATGTTAAACATGCCTAGAAATAAAATAAGGAACACATAAAAATCCTGGCTTTTTAGTTGTTAAGTCATGCATCTGGTTTACATATTTAGTTTTCTATTCTTCACAGTGCAACCTGCATGCTAGGAAAAACAAAGCTCAATAAAGACTAAGGGAACTGGAAGAGGGGAATCTAGTCTGGTATTATTTAAAACCATAGTTGCCAGAGTCTCCAGGCATCCAGCTGCTATGGGTCTATCACACCATAGAACCCTTTCCCAGACAGTTTTCCATAATGTGAACTACAGTCTACCTACTATAGAATTCAAAGAACTTGAGACTATCTTGTTTCTCAACAATACTATTTGACTGTACTAGTTCAATAGAGAAGTTGCTAATAAGTGTTCCAGTTCAAAGAAGTTCAGTCACAGAAGGTCCCAGGGACAATACTAAGATTAACAAAAACTGGAAGAAGACAGTGTCAGGTAAACGCTGCTGATGGCAAAATGCCGTTAGTACACTCTTCCCCACCCAACCCCTGCTTTCATAAATAAATGGTCTAAAACTAAAGGAACCAAGCCCTCCACCCCTTCCCTTGTGTTTACAAGGCACTATTTTATCAGACCAATGTACTTTTCAAGTTAATTGACGCTCAGATTTAAAGGCTACCTTTAAATTTGTTTTACACATTATGAAAAAAGGGGAAAAACAACTGTTATTAATCTGTAAGAATGTGCAAGAAAACAAAAGGGCCAAAGCATGTTTTTAGTGTAAAGGGGACTAATCCATGATGATAAAGCCAATTCATGTACAAGAGGTCAGCATTCCCAGCTGCAGCCAGATTACAAAAATACAGTTAGGTTCAAGATGTGACTGTTTATATTAATATAAATTCAGAGAAGACTAATACGGCCTGAGAATGTGACTGCATCATCATGGACCTTGTGTACCTTCTGCAGAGTACTACATGAGTGCCTACAAACTTCTGCATACTTGGATCGACAGCTCAATTTAGCTTTAGCACTTCTTTTACTGTAAACTAATTTTAAGAAATAAAGTGATCCAGTACAACTGCTTAGCTTTACACTTTGCTGTTGTCATCATGAGCATCATTTTGAGGACAAAAGTCAAAATCTTTCTGACAGTCTGGATTCTAACTCACATGGAAGGTTATGAGTACCAGGACATTTTTTTCCCTAGTCACTGTTGTTATTTCTCAGTTACAACAAACATACCAGCATGCTGTTTCTTTTTTCTGCCCACTGCTGCTCCAATGATTTGAACCAACTCTTCCTCTGAGGCACCAGACCGTAGGTGATCCCTCAAGGACACTTCTGAATTCCCAAAAAGGCACACCTGCAGCCAACCCAAGGAAACAGAAGCCAAGAAATGAGAAAGAATAAAATAAATTACTTTTACAAGTATTTTGTACTAACCTCAGAGTCAAGAGCTTTGAAGAGGCGTACCCCATTGAAGGGAACATTTATGGAGATTGTTTTCTTTATCTCTCCTCATGTGCACACACAGACTGCCTGGGATGTTTATGCAACCTAAGCTCATTGGACCTTCAGGCTGCCTCGGTCATCTGACATTCAGCAGCAGCACAGCTGTTGTCAATATCAGGTGACAATACATAAGTGCCAATTTTTAATTGAAAACTTTAATTTTCCCCCAGAAACTGCCAGTTTCAACGTGGCAGGAAATGGTTATCCTCCCCTTTCTAGAATCATTGAGCAAATGTACAGGCTGCTCTTGAAGGAGAAGAGTTGCAAGATGTTTGGGAAACAAGACATGATCCTTGTGGAACGCAAAAGCCAAGCCCTCACAGCTGCTTGGATCCTTTTTAATGAGAAATCATCTGCTTGTCACATGTTTAAGATGATTTTGAATCAAAGATTAGAATAAATGTTTATATTTACTAGTCTTGCAACCATGTTTTACAACTGCAGTTAACTATGGTAGCAAAACAGAGAAACCAAAAAAAAGTGATGTAACATCTCCCTAACAGCTTGACAAGATGGAACAAGAACATATACAGGATAAATAAAGAGGAATTAGCTGGTATTAATTATGTGTCTTTACATCCCAGCTACTTTTATGGGATGCATTTCAACACTATTTTCACTGCATGAAAGCAAAGAGAGTCCTGTTTCACTACCAACTTTTAGGTTCCCATCTGCTGTTATCCTCAGCCGATTGCAGGATCCACAGAAGTGCTCTGACATGGAGGTGATAAAGCTGATTTGTCCCTGGAAATGTGGCACCTTATAACTCTAAAGAAATCGAGAGGAGAAAAAAAGAAGAATCAAACATAGACTCTTAATTTTTAAAGCTCCACTTGTCCAAAGACTGGAAGACATTTTTAACATAGATTTTCTGTAGTTCTAAAGTCATATGAAAGAAACAAAAAAACAATTTCATCGGGGTTCCAGTCTATTCTGCCCTGTTCCTGGAAATTTCCAAACTTGTTAAATGTTTGCACTTGTAGTTATCAACTAACAGGTGATGCCAGTAAGCAGCATAACACTCAGGCAGCAGCCATGAGCTAGAAATCATCCATGTGACACTATACACTCTAAAGCATTAGTTATTTCACTGAACAGCTGTTTCATGAGCCACGTTAATGTGCAGTCATAGACAGACAAAAGTTTCAAAAGGTGTAAATACAGGATATAGGCCTGCCAATTCTTTATATCTGACCAAGGCATCTAGGAAACACATTGTATTTGTAAAGGTAAAAACTATGACTAGCATTTATTGAGTGTCAAACCACATGCAGGCAGTCTGACTAAAACCCCAGATCAATGCTGAACTTGGGAGAATTTGGGGATCTGGGGCAGGGAAAGAATGGGGGCATGTTTCACATGTTCTTTGTCCAACCCCACCTTGGCTGTGCTGGAAGTTTCACAGGGTAATCTCTCCAATTCAGGCCATCGCTGTTTAATTGTATCAAGCATTTCCTTGTAGCTCACCATCTTCTTGAAGTTCCATTTATTGCCTAGAATTAACAAAATCAGTGTAACTTCAGACTGCAGCTTTTATTTTTTTAATTAGCAGAGAACCACCTTCACATTCTCCACAAATCTCATTTTTCCCTGTAGGAGTGCCAGCCCAAACTAATTCTGCTACTAATTGTTCTCCAGCTCACGGAAGAAGATAAGCTGCAAAAAAGAGAACTTCTGGCAATTTCGAATTCACCAAAAGAGCTTCACAAAACTTCCAGAGACAAGTCCATGGGGCGAATAACCACCAATCAGATTCACCTCTGCCTAAGGCACACTCCACACCATGAAGAATCTCAAAGCAGGAGTACTTACCATCAAAGGGCATGTATTCTATGAACCGCACATCAAGGGGCAGGTCCTTTGTAAAATCTACAAAGTCCAGCAGTTCATCCTCATTCAAGCCTCGCATCACCACACAGTTTACCTGCAGGTAAAGCAGACACCTGAAATTAGTGAGCAGAGTACTTCCCACTTACACAAGGTTTCACAGTCCTTGCGGAAGGTAACATAGATAGAAATAATTGGTTTTTTTTAAATAAAAATTATGAGAGAAATTGGCAGGATTGTAATGACATGGATGATAATTTCTGCCTAATTAGTCTAGGTTTTTGCTCCAACCTAATTAAAGTTGTTAAATGCCTTGCTAAATGGAAAACTAATAAAAAAGCTAGGTAACACAAGCATTGTCTTACCTACCTAAGGTATGGCAGCTTTTACTGTTTAAAAGGACGACGCCACTCCCCAGTCCTACACTTCCATAAAAGTATGGCTTCCATAAAAGAAACGGCAAGTCACCTTCTATAACACTCTCTATGGCAGATCATAGGCAAATTCCCTGAACTGGGAAGCGTTCACAGCATATGCTATAGCTACAGGCTGCAGGATGACTAGCTCTTCCTCCAAAAATGAGGTTAACACTGAGTTTTTCCACACATTCCTCATAAACAATATTTACATTGGAGCCTCCGGTCCTCTGTTTTATCTGAAGAACAACAGATAGCTGTGGAGTTGCTAACACTCCTGTTAGCAAGGCAGCCTTCTATGTCCAAACACCCTGCATCACAGTACTTAAGTCCTTTCAGAAAAGCCTAAAACCAAGTTTAATTTTAAATGTTTTTCACAGCTCTATACCTCAACCACTTACACATAATAGAATTTCCAAAGCACTCAGGAAACAGAAGGGACCCCCAGCTGCAGAACTGCAAATAGCTGACTTAGGGTGGGATTTCATGTTACAGTGAAATTGGTCTACCTGCACCCTCAAAGGAGGACTCAATTTCCCTTGCTCTCACATGGGCACTCATAATAGTCTGCTGTAAGAAGCTAAAGGAGATAAACCAGGAGAAAATCTCTTTTTGCAGGGTAATTCCTGCCTGTTAACTCCCCTGGCCGGGTTCACAGCTGGCTCAGTGTCAATTCAATAGAGAGGGTAGGAGGAGGCAAATACAGAGCAGAACCATCCTGTAGCCTGCTGCAAGGCAATCAATAGACTGAGGCAGTATGAACCTGTACCCTCAGCTGCACGAGGAAATGAGTTTCCCTTGTTACTTCTTGGTGTGATCTTCAGTCTACTAAATTTTTTCTTCAGTTTTACAAGAAATTATTCATGGGGTGGAATGCAATAAATTCCTCATCAGGTGAACTGTATGTATGGTAAAACATAACAGTTTCAGCGAAAATAAATTCTGGCTTTACCTTAACAGGGCGATAGCCAAGTTCAGTGGCTTTGTGGATTCCTTCCATTACCTTGTGAAAGCCTAAAATACAAAAAGAATGAAAAATAATTTTCCTTGTTTAAAACCAGAATGCAAAAGGAGTTTATTAAGTAGAAGACAAAGAGATGACACATAAAACCAATCTGATTCAGTAGACAGGGCTGCAAGTAGGAAGAGCTGCAAATAAATAGACTTCAATTATATATACACCCCACCCTCACAACTCCCAAAGACTACCACTGTTACTGTACTCACGTCACTGAGATCAGTATTTAACTGGTATTTGAGTAATCAACAATATTTGTATGGTTTTTTTGCATCTTTGGATAGCCATGTATTATTAGCATAATACATTCTCCACTTCCCCAGCTTTCCCCCCCAGCTTTCCTTCTGTTACGTTCTTCTTAAAGGAAGTGGAAAGAATTTATGAACTACCTCCAGATGCAATGAAGAAAGAATAATAAATTAATGTTTATTTTATAGTAATGGCTTGTGTCTTTGCTGCAATGGCAGAATCTCACTGTTCTGAATCAGTTAGTAATATTGCTAAGTGAATTTTAAAAGGATTTTTATAAAGTGTATATGGAGTGGAGTGGGTTTAGGAACAAACAAAAGCCCCTTGATTCCCTGTTCAACCCTGGCTACAGATGTAATTGGCTTCCCAAAGCTATTGATTATCCATTAGTCTGAAGATCACAGGCAGCACTTTACAGGATCATAATTTTATGACTAAACATGGGAAATTAGTGAGCAAAACATGGCAGGGATTAGAGCATTTAGGAAAGAAATTCAGATGGCCTCTGATCCTCAAAAACAAATGAAAGAGGTCGAAAACTACAGTGACATCAAGGAATGAAGTGCCCAGCTTCATCCTACCGTTTGGTGGCCTACACCTTTCAGCTTCTCTCAAACACAAAAAATATATTTGACTCAGGGGAAGTATCTTTGCCCCTACATTTACCTCTTAAAGTTGGAAGAAAAATAAAGCAACAATGCAGTTTTGAAATTCCAAAGTCCTTTAGGAGAGCCTCTTAATTATCTCATTCAAACCACCCCTTCTGTCAACTTTGTGTAAAGTTAAGACCTTTCACAAAAATATCATTTTAGACTTGACATATTATTCCTTCCCTGACACACTCACCAAGTGGTGGAGAACAAAGGTGAATAGTAGCAAGAACAAGACAGCAAACTACCGAGCTCTGAGTGCACAGTGGGTGTGCTCAGCTGTCAGCACCGTGTTCATGAATGTCTCTTCTACCCTGCCAGGTTCTAGACTAAGTTCCGTTCCCATTCTGCACATGAAACTCAAGTGTGAGAGACCAGACACTGCATGAGACTAAGCTCCTTCTTCCAAAGCTGCAGTCTTCAATAGCAAAATACTTCACACATGCTAGTAAAAGGGCAAAATGTTCCAGAAGTTTGTGTTGACCACCCCTGTGCTGTTCCTAGTCATATGTTTTTCTGCATAGGTCCATCACCCACCTTTCCCTATCTATTATCTACTGGAGACTCAGAATCTCTAGTGAAGAGATCATACCTTCCTTAGTCTGTAGGTATTTAGCAGAAATAAGCAATAAACCAACAGTATTCTGTGCATACTTAATATTGGATGAGTTTAAAGTCAGGGAAAAAAAAAGGAGAGAGACAAATATTTCACTTAACTGCTCTCTGGCTGGTAAAGACATTATAAAGCGTGGGCACAGGAAAGTAGACGATATAATTGTTTTATAAGCCAGTCCTAATGCTAGTCCTGGCTGCAAAACGAGAGGTGAAGAGCACAGAGAAGACAGTGAAGTAACTCTTGCAAGCAACTGTTTGAAGTTACGACTTGTCACCCTTCTCAATCATCACCTACTTGTGCATGTGCCCAGAAAGTTTGCAGCACCTGTGGTAGATCTCATTCCAATTAAGCAAGTTTGCAGGCAGAATGTGGCAACAGACATAATGATACACTGCTGTAAGCACAATCCAGAGCCACGAATGGGATCAAAAGTCTCTGCAACTGCTCAGAAAATTTTACATGTAACCTCGGGATTGCAGAAAGGTGAAACTGAACATAACTAAAAAGGCCAGAAGCAACCACTGGCAAGCAACAGACAAAAACTCCACATGTTTGAAACCTCTCATGCTTGGGCTCAGCTCACTGCAGAGGTATTGAATAGGATTACATCTTGCAATGCATCTAACTCAGTGACCTTCCCAGGTCTGCCTCTTACCTCCTGCCGTGCTAGCACATGAGTGTGGTTTAGAAAAACTCTCAAAAATCTCTACAAGCAAACAAAAAATTCAGCTGTTCTGAATAACAACAACTATGAACTTATTTCCATTAATATATTTTTGGGGCAAGGTGATTATTTAAAACAAAAACTTGTTACAGTAAAAAATTAAAAATCTGTTATTGCATTTCATATTTTCATGTTAATGCTTTCTGTTTTTTCTCTATAAAAAGCTGTTAGTTCGCTTGTATTGCCATGCTTATTGAAACATCCCTTCTGAATCAAAGTCTTTGTGTGGCAATAGAACAACAAGAAGAATAAAATCAAAACATTTCAAAATATTAGAGCAGAAATGAATACTAGATGTCATTGTGTTGGGAAACATTGTCAAGTTGCAGAAGTTTGCTAAGTTTTTGTTCGATATTTCAAAATTACAACCTTTCTCCTCTTCTGCCCAGTGAAACATTTAAATATTTTTGTCATATTAGATTTCTTCTGAAATCAAAACTTTAGCCAACTTTGAAGGACAGAGAACCTTAGACCCATCCAGAACAATCCTATGTGGAACAACACCTCCCACCATTTAATCCTTAAAACAAGAAAGACTTCAGGCCAACGTTTAAGGATACAATTACAGTACAATATGATCTCATTTTCCTTGTACTGAACAAAAAAAGAAGGCACGGTCTATGAAACATGTTAGACTGGCTACCTGGAAGCCAGCACTTTTCATTTGTTTATTCCTTAGAATGTGGTAGATGGGAAGAAATAGAAACATTATGGTCGTCTAGCAGGCTTTCAGACATCAGTGAAATCTCTGGTGATCTCAGTCATTTCCTCTATCCCAACTATTTGGAAGTAAGAGCAGATGTAATGCAGGGCACTTGCACCAAAGATACATATTTTCAATGTTTTCTTAAAAGCCTAGAATGACTTTCCAGTGGAGCGGAAAAATTGATTCCAATTTTCTTGAGCTCCTGATAAGCTCCATAATCAGATGACACCTTTAGTTTCCAGAGAAGTTACCAGCCTGTAGGAGTCCAAGACCAGGAATCCCTCTCACCTTAACAGAGCTATATCTTGTTGGCTCTGGAACTGCCACAGGAGACAGGGTAGCAGAGTAGGACAGGCACTTTATTCTCTGCTCATTCCATACTTGGAAATCCCCTATTAAATAAAAACCCTCAATAAAAACAAAAACAAAAACAACAATAACAAAAAAAAGGCAAAACAAAAAACCCCACAACAAACCAAACAATAAAAAAGTATTTTTACATCATTTCAGCCCTTAACCCTAACAAAAGAAAAGAAAAAAAAACCATTACTCAGTGTTACTATTTTTACCTGATCTCCACTTCCAAAAAAAAAGAGTATGATTTGGAGACTTTATTCTCCTCTTTAAAAGTATTGAGTAATAGAAACTTCCCTGTTCATTCTCTATGCTGTTCAGTTGAACAATTTCTCTCTTTGTTGTTAAAGATCCTTTTTTATTTAAAGGAGAAAGAGGGGAAGAGAACATTTATACAAATAAAAATTACCCACATCCCCTAATAACTTTCAGTTTACTTTACAACCAGCACATTCCTAACAGCTTCCAATCAGATATGAAGAGCTGTGGCCTTATAATTCAGAAGCTGGAGGCTCAGGTTTGCCCCTTCAGTAGCAAAAGAAGGGCTTGTTTCTAATGAATGTCACAAACTAGGTAATATTCAAATGCAGAGAGCAGAAGGAAAGAGCATAGTCAACACCTGCTTGTGATGAGATACTCCCAGATACCGCTCTGGGAGCCAATTCTGCCTTCAAACAACCAGATTAATGCAACAGCTTATGCTGGAAGGGTAATGCTCCAGTCAAATTTATGACAGGAACAGATTTCTGCATCATGATATAGAAACCTGAAGTAGTGCTCCTAGAGAGAGCCTTTCTGCGCCTGCCAGCAGAACTTCGATTTGGTAGCAGTGATTCAAATGCTGACATTACTTCTCATAGCATTCCAGGTTTTCCACATCCCTACATCTATCTTAGGCTGTTGCACCATCTGGTGGCTACTTAGAGGTTTTGTCTGAATTAGTTCACAGATCACCAAAGTTACATTACGGGACTGAAAGAGAATGACAGAAGATCCTACCAGTTTTAGTTTGGAAGAAAGCCCAGCCATGAAGCTGAACTCCATGATGAGCTTTAGGATTCATTTAAGCAAGAATCTGTAAGACTGGGCAAATCCAAGCATTTTTGAAACTTCGTGTGGAATTCCTTGCTCAGTTGGAGAGAAGTTACAAAGCTAGCAGCCCTCCTCGGATTACCTCAGGCATGGTTTATGTTTATCCCTATTAAAAAATAGCGGAGATAGGGAACATAACTAACCACAAGTGAGACCACTGTTAGCACATCCAAATATAACTTCCAGAACAGGCCACTATTCGTGACAAGAAGTTCAGTTCTTGTGGCATCTTAGTCCCTGGCTGCTATAGGAGGAACATCTGGTTTTGTGAACAGTATGAAAGAAGGGCAGCACACAAGACCAACACAAGATTTGGAGAGTCCTCTTGAGATCTATGACTAACCAGTCACAGTGCCAGCTACTATTGGCAGTTGTTGTCACAGTCCCACTGACTCTGGTGAGTTGAACATCTACTTCACCAGCTCCAACTGAAGGGGCTCTACCTGCCTAAGCATTATAGAAAGAAGGAAAAGAGTCACTATTGAGTAAGCTACTATCGACTGCTTTTCCTAGCCCCAGAAGGATAGCAATTCGCTCCCCTCCTGATGTAACTGAGTGTGAAAGATACACCAGACAACTCAGAACATTCTTGCAGGTATTAACACAGTTGCCTTAGAGGATAAGTTTGTACCTTTCCTTCGGACAATGAACTCAAATTTAGCTGGGACCAAAGTATCCAGGCTAATGTTAATGGCATTCAGTCCTGCCTCCTTCAGTCGGGGCAGAAGTCTGGTTAAGTTGATCCCATTGGTTGTGACAGCAATGGTTTTCAGCCCTTCTAGCTTGTACAGTTGACCTAGGAAATAAAAAGTAAAATGAGCACTTTAAAAGAAGTAATTCAACTGTAAGTTACACCAAAACCCCGAAAGATTTGTGAAACAAAAAAGTATCACTGAAGGTGTGAGGAAAACATGGACACTTCGGTGTTTCAGCCTCCTTCCAGCTATATTGGTTGAAGACAACCATTTTCACACAAATCCATTTCAAAATGTATGAGAGCAGTTTATTGCATGTGAAACGAGTGATGAAGTCCTGTTTTATCAAAATGCACACTAATTTTGTTCTCCATTTCTTAAATAGTTACTTTATTTTTGAAGTAAGGCCTTTGATTTTATGTACCTTCTTTTCCTCGTCTAGCTTTGCAAAATCAATTTTATGTTCTGCAATGATAATAAGCAGCAAGCCATCCCTTTCGCACCTGACACCTGAAGTAGCTGTGTTTCTTTAGCAACATTTATTCTACAGTGCTTTACCAAAACCCAGTTCTAACCTAGGGATAGCTGCCAGCATTAGTGACTTTAAACTTCTGAAAGAAATACCACATGTAGTCCTAACCAAACAGAAAAAGATCAACATATTAGACTATTACAGAGCATCCAAGGCAACAACATCCAAGGGACAAAACACTTGCACTTGACAGCTGAAATATTTCCATTACCCCAGCCAACTGGAGGGCACTTACGCAAGATACTAAGAAATAGCTAACAAAAGAAAACAGCTTAAGAAACAGTTAATATCATGAGACTAAAATTTAGAAAATAGCTGCCTTCTCATAAGCCAAATGCAGAAATCCTCAGCACACCAGATCTCCAGAGGGCAGGCTTTCAAACCTCCAGTTATCAGTACAATAACAAATAGGAAAAACAACTTGCAGAAGTAGAGCCACAGCAAAGTACTTTTTCCTCCCTTCCCCTTTCACAGCCTCCACCCCAATTATTTAATAAATATTTGAAGAATCCTTACTATTGAGGCAGACGTAATTACAGCACAAATATTTCATAGTTCCTTCTTCCCTCACTATTTCGATTCTGTTTGTTCATGTTGATAAGGGCTTTACTTCTGCTTTATCTCATTTCCCAGCTATTCTCAAAATATTCACTCTAAGCTGGGCCCAGAGTTCTGGAATGGGACAAGCCAGGTCAAAGCAAAAATGCTGAAGCTTACAGCAGCAGCAGCATTTTGCAACATGATTAAGAGCTCCATAAAGACATTTGCAAACTGAGGTTATAAGGAAAAGAGCAATCTTTACCAAGAAATACTTTTTTCTGGCATTCACCTCTCAAAATCCTCCCAAATGACCAAAAATAACTGCTTCCTAGAGGATAAGTGCTACTGGCCTAATTTTGCCACAGATTAGCTACTAGCTACCCCTAGTAGCCTAGTCTTTGTGAGAGCATAGTATACATACTGCAGCCAAAGGATAGCGCAGGAACATCACTACTTTTGTTTATAGTCTCAGAATGCACAGAGTGCTCAACCTCAGAACAACAGAGAAAAAAAGAGTTGGTACCATACAGGCTTCATTGCTAGAAATGTAAAATACAAAAAGGTATTGAATAAAATTAACATCATGCTGCAGCCTAAATGGAAAAATTAAAGACAGTAGCACCAGCTGTTATCCACACATCTTTCTCCTCATCAGACAAGATACAGGACGAGGCACTGGAAATACACATGGAACCACCTGTAGTAACAAATTGGACAGAAGCCAACTGTGAGAAATTAGAGATGACAGCTTAATGCTAACACCAACAAGTTAAAAAGGACCAGTTAGTACACTTTACCAAGTGTATTGTTCACAGTGTCTTGGTTTCTTGGCTTGTTGACCCCTAAATTCAATAGGGATTAAAGAGACTTCATAACTTTGTAATTCTTCTTGTATGTGTATTAAATCTGTTTGCTGACCTTTGGTCACTGCTTTAGCACCAATCAGCCCAAGCAAAAGCAACTGATATAAACTAAGAAGTAGAAAAGGAAAGAGAACATAGCATGAAACTATAATTCCATAGCATGAAACTACAAGATTGTATGTCAAGCTCAAGCCATAAAATAAACCCTTTTACATTTACTTCTCCATTTAGGATCAGGAGCATCTTCTTAAATAGACAAGTTTTTTACATACTCTCCTCCTCCTTAATTGCACCTCTGATTGAGTCTCAAAAAGGTATGTGTATCTCTTAATACATGAACTAAAAAGTCTACCCTATACCACTTTACTCTTGAAATGTGTATGTTGCTATAAGAAGTCATCCAGTTAACCCTCCTCCACCCCGTGGAAAATTATTTTTTTCAGTGGAGATGTGTACCTCTCAGACTATTAATAATAAACAGCTATCACACAGTTTATATCCAGTGCTTATTTATACTTTTGAGTATCCCAAAGGAGATGGATTCTACATTCCACAATCAGGAAAGTCTCAAACATATGTTTTCAGCAGTCCCAAGGACATAATTTAGCTTTCAGCAAGTGTTAGTTGTGGACTCATAGTTGATATATGTGCATGTATTAAAAGATTTTAAATAATCTAAAGAACTGTAGTAGGTTGCTGAATACCTTGGTCTCCTCATGGCTAGGCTTCGTGAACGAAGATTTGGTCTCCTACAATAGCTTCAAATCACATTTGTTCATTGGAACAACAAAAAAACCTTGAATTTGAGTATTTGAAAAATTTAGTAATAGTAATCCAGCATTAATATTTTTGAGCTTTACTGATATTTCACAGACCATTTATAGTTGAGAGAAAGGTTTGCTGAAAACAAACCTAACTTAAATCTCAACCCCATTCAGCACCTGAGATATTGTAGACAGCTTCTATAAACCACCTAGAAAACAAGATTAACTCTATCCCAGACCAAAGCAGTACCATGTGCTAAAATGGTTTCAATAAAGGTGCTCTACTCAAATTCTGCAGAAGACATTTTTGGGCTGTTTTTTCCTTCAATGACTTTTCCCATACTTGTTACATTGATCTATTTAGTTTTGGGACTTTTATCTGGATCCCAAACTTGGGCACCATAACGTAACACCAAAGGCTGAGAAGTCAAAAAGTGTTTACAGACTTAATTTGCCAACTTTCAATAAGTCTTAAAAAAAAACCAGCCAGGCTCATACAAACCCATGACAGAATGAACTAATGCAATGGGACAATCAACATACATTACCTTCACCCCAAAACTTTTGTACTCCATTTAAGTGATCACTATGAATCCGTCAAAGTTCAGCTGAGAACTGTAACAGAGGCAGAATAACGAAAACTCATTGGTTCAAAAAGATCCATCTCCCTCTTTTGGGCACAGAAATAAACCTTTGAGAATTCTATCTTTGGAGTAAAACAAAACAAAACAAAAAGATTTCTATCCTTCCAATTCCAATACTTCAGAATTGCAGCAATGTAATAATTATTTTGCAGTGACCTGACTACTCCACTTAGATCATCAACATCAGAGTAGCTGTGTTGAGTATAAAAAGTCACTAGCTAACACTGATAAATAAAAAAGATGCATACACTAGGAAAGAAAGTTCTACACTGAGCTGATGACATTGTTGATTTCAACTAATTTTCATGCCAATACTATATGCTGAACTGTAAAGCTTTATTATATTTTAAATTGCAACCTATTTTATAAATCTGGCTCCCTTTATAGGAGCAAATAATTATACCTATTATCATTAGAAATGGGGAATGACTTCTTGAAAGAAACACGTCTCTCAAAAGGAACATAGCTCTCAATGCTATATAAAAAATAACCTATCATGTGTGGGCAAAATGTCCTAGACAATGATATTCCAGAGCTGTAAAAATATTAAGTCAGTGCAGCTCCATGACCCCTCACAATCAAGGTTCAAGAAGACTCAAGCCAGCTCACTCCAGTCATACCTTTTCAAGCTATAAACAGGTCAGTTTTACATACTACACTGCTTTGCTGCTTCCTTTAGAAAAGACCATAACGGTGTTCCAAATCCTGAACAAAAAAGAGCAGAGGCAGAGACCAACTGTTTTCTGCATCAAAACTCACTGTATTGCTAGGCAATTTCTCTTCTTTCAAGACCTTCATCTTCCATTGTAACCCTCTCTTCAGTACTTATAAGAGTATACCTGCAGAAACAGACTAGTTCAGCTGACTACAATACACCAAAGTGCAGCCACCTACATAGCCTTAATCTAATACATTGAAACCATATGAAGCTATTCCAATTTTCTTAACATAGGAGACTCTGGAAAGAGCAAAAAAGCACCTGGCTCAAGAAAAAAACCAGGCACAGTCAGCCAACACAATACCAGTCAAAGGAGATAGACTTTTAAAAATTACCCAGTAATTTACTTTCCACTGAAGTAATAGTCTTCATCAATAGCTGTAACAACATAGGCATTTCCACAATTCCTTATTACACACACAAGTGACATCTGTTATCAAGGTAACAAAACAAACCCACAAATAACAACCCACCTCAAAATCAAAAGGACAGCTTCTTTTGTTTGTAAGAACATCTCAATTGTTCCTCCCCAGTGAGGACCTGATCACATCATTTTTTGATTTTTCACCCTAAGGCTGCATTATTGCAAGCTAGTCTGATAGATGTTGAATATGAAGACAACGCTAAGTTCAGTGGTTGCAATAAAAAGAGAGAGAAATTCCATTCAAGCAGCAAAGCAGAACTGGAAGTTTTCTGAAAGGAACTATCTTGTATTGTTGGGAAAAAGCACCATCATTAAATAGTTGTTCTTCAAGTTGCTGGACTGTGTTAGTAGATAGCTGTAAGTGTAATTCTTGGATCAATATGCACAAAGTCAATCTGAAACACACTGTATTGATTTGGAACTCACCCACAATATCAACCACATCGGGACGGATGAGTGGCTCTCCACCTGTGAGGCGGATCTTCTCTACACCTTCTTTCACAAACAGTCTGGCTAGGGTGATTATCTCCTGAGCAGTTAGTAGCTCTGATTTAGGAGTCAGCTTAACACCTTCCTCGGGCATACAGTACTGACCTGAAACAAAGATTACAGAAATACACAGGGGAAAAAAATAACCAGCAACAATTAATCTAATATTGATGGGCAAAATGCACCAAGTGCAGCTGTCTTTAATGGATGTCAAATGACACCAATTTTGCAAAACTTTACAAGCAATCTCCTAACACTTTCCTGGTTTCCCTCAGAAGAAAACCCAAGACTCATTTATGTGCCTCAAAACTACAATGGATCCACTTTGAAGGAAAAGCTAATCTTATTTCTATCTAACCTGCATTCAAACACAGACACCAAATTCAACTGGCAAGCACTGGGATATTGCTACAGACTTTGCAGATGCAGTTGTGGGAATGCCTAGGTATGAGCTCTCCTACTTACTACACACTTGAGGTATAGCAAACAAGCATCATTATCCCAACCACACCAAGTCTGACAAAAGACCTGTCACTTCCACTTGTCACTGGAAGATCTCTAGGCTTGCTCCTGGTTCCTCATCCCACCAGCAGCTCAGGTCCAAATTAGTCTATCTGTCCTTTTCTATTACTTTGTGAAGACAAAAAACAGCACAAGGCCAACAAAGCAATAACACCCTAACTCAAATCTTGGCCTCTGCATAATATGAGTATAAGAGGTTTGTTCACAGAACCCAGCAGACACTCACACCTGAGGTTGCATTTCTCGGTCAGAGAAATTCGCAAGTAATTGTGCTGACGCCCAAAGCTGTCTGTCAAAAAAGGAGAGAAGGGGGCAGCATGTTCCAGTAGAAAGCGTCCTCTTCCTGGGATTTGCAACTCCTGTAACAAAAACAAGCCAGTGTTAAATATTTGAACAGTCACCCTGTTAACTTGCTGTATAAATATTAACTTTGAGCTGAACTGATAATTATTATTCCATTTTTCCCCATAGGGACAGCTGCACAAGAAAAAACCCATGATTTGTCTTTATGATCAAAACTGGCCATTTATTGATTAACTTTCTCACTACTTAATTCCATGGAACTGTTCTACAATCTTCCCTGCGTATTTTAAGATACAGCCTCTTTGCCACAGGTGCTTCAGGTTTTTTGTCCATAATAGGAGGTTGTTTTTTTTTTCAGTTGCCTGTCTCTTTACTTTCCAGAATCAATGGTCCAGGACCACCCTATCTCACTATGACCCCTGGGGTAAATGAAACCATGTAAAAGGGGTCCTCCCTGCACTTCAGCACAAGAGAACTATTAGTCGATGAAACACTGCCATCTCTGCTTGTGTTCCTACCAACTTTCATGTGCAAGACATAACTGAAATACTGCTATGTACAATTATGTTTCACAATGCCTTGTTTCCAACAAGGTCTTCCTGTCTAAACCCATATAAAAGAGTACTTCCAAAAAGTTTGTCTCTGTTAAAAGATGATAAATAATACAGGGCATGGTGAAACTGGAAGAGAAATATATGATTCTGAACACCTATTCAACCTGCATAAAATTCAGAATTTTAATAATGTCTTTATTAACTGTCATGAAGTGAATATTAAAAGTGATTTCTATTTACAATCTTGGGGTTTTCTTAAAGAGCAATGTAATATATTCTACAGCAACACAACTTTTAGGAAGTATGAGTATTTGCTCTCTAGAATGAGGGCATAGGAAGGATGTGGACCTGCTGGAGCAAGACCGGATGAAGCCACAAAGATGCTCAGTGGGCTGAAGCACCTCTCCTATGAAAACAAGCTGAGAGAGCTGGGTTTGTTCAGCCTGGGGAACAGAAGGCTCTGGGGAGACCTTATAGCACCTTCCAGTATCTAAACAGAGCTACATGAAAGCTGAGAGGGACTTTTAACAAGGGCGTGGAGTGATAGGACACAGGGGAATGGCTTTAAACTGAAAGAGAGTAGCCTTAGATATCAGGAAGAAATTCTTTACTGTGAGGATGGTGAGGCACTGGAACAGGTTTCCCAGAGAAGTTGTGGATGCCCCATTCCTGGAAGTGTTGGATGGGCTTTGAGAAAGCTGTTGTAGTAGAAGGTGTTCTTGCCCATGGCAGGGTGTTCAAACTGGATGATCTTTAATGTCCCTTCCAACCCAAACTATTCTGTGACTCTATGATCACATTAGGTATCAAAATAAATATCCTAAATTAGTAGCTGCAAACAAATACAGTTTATACCACATAACTTAAAAACATCAGTACCATCAATTCCAGAAGACTGGTGGTTACAGCAAGGTCTAAACAGAGGGAGTCCCATTGCCTTTAGCCCATGAATTTCAAACTACCATGTTATATCTCTATTTTTCTACACCTGTAAAGCACAGCTGAAACCACTCTGCTACTTTTGGAAAATATTTTGATACCCTAAGTAAAACACACTAACTGAACCAGCTCTTATCACAGTACTGCAGAAAAGCAAAAGTTTACCATTATACTTTTATCAGCTTGGTTCAGGCACTACATACAAACATCTACAAACAACATAATTCAACCCCTGTTGAGTCTTTTTATCTACTACATCACAGTTAAATTAACATTTTATAGGAGGCCAATTTAATAACTCATGATAGAGGCCAGCTGCCTAACATCACAAAACAAAACAGAGAACACAAAATAATTAAAGGAACCACCTTCACTGGGTCCTTGTTAGTTAACCACATACAGACATCTAATAGCCAGCCAAGAAAACTAGAAGAAAGCTAAACAACTCCTGAACATACAGTGAATTTCATCTCCAGTGAAAAAGTAGATAAAAACCCATTTCTGTATACATGGTGTTCACAAAGTGTGTGTGTGTGTGTGTGTGTGTGAATCAGCTGCAGAATTGTGCCTCAAGCTGAAATCATGCTAATTTGTCTTGATAGGCTGCAGCAGGCAAAGGATTAAATAAAGTTTTGACATAAACTTAAGATGTAGAATGAGGAACCAGACAAATGGGTATTTAAACTGCTCACCTAAGCAAAAGTCATGACGTACATCTAGTGAAAAACAGACCTGTGAAATCCCCAGACATACTAAAGTCAGCATGTATGGGATAATGCCAAGGGACTGGGCAGAAACACACAGGGCTGGAACATCAGCTCCCTGGCTCCGATCATTACTAGTAACTATAGGAGTTAACCCTGCACAGTACTGTGACACAGCCCTTGCAAGAAGTCTAGAAAAGGTCAACTAAAATAAACCCAGGTATGCTTCCTCAAAACATTTTATTCTGAAAACATTCTAAGAAAGATTTGTGGTGAGTGGAAGGCAGAGAGACCCTCAGTGACCAAATCAGCCAGACAGCAAAGGTTATCTGGGGAGAGACCCAACTTCAGCCATCAGCAGCTGCAACAATTTTGTTTCCAGCTGTGCTAACACTACAGGAGCAGTCGTTCTTGGCAGCGCAATTTTTTCACTAACTTTTAAATAATCCTCTACAATTCTTGATGCAAACAGCTTTGGGGTAAAATAAGAAGATCTCTAAAAACATCCATGGCAGTGGGGGGGGGCTAGAGAAGATAAAGGAGATAGAAAGTGGCTATTTCAAACCCCAGAAAGCATCTGTTTACCCGTGCTAAAACTGCAGAACAAGTTTCCATGCAATGGCTTTTCTGCCAGAAGGAAGCAATCCCTTTCAGTTTCAGTAGCAGTGGCCACAACAGCACAGCAGTATGGGGCACAAGGCCAGCCCTCCCCAGACCTGGCCTTCCCTCACTGCAGCACCAAATGGGTCAGTGGCAATCCCTCTGCAGCCACACACTGCTCACCCTTACATGTGTTCTTTCATCTCTTCCTTCTTCAGAAAGCCAAAAAAACCCCAAGTCGAAAATCCCTTGCTTTGACAGAAAGGCTGGCTCTCTTGCACTTACTGTGAGGGTTTCTCAGAATACAAGCAGGGTTAAGTCAAAGAGCCCAGGTAAATATCCAGACTTCATTTCTTCTTCTTCCCCAGTTAGAAAACTCGTCCCTGAACAGATTAAATCTAAAGATATTTTAAATCTGTCAAACTCAGAAAAACCACAACATGAAAGTATTTTTCTCTTAAAAACTGTGCTGCTTTCTGGCCTTGTTGGATTTCTGACATTCTCCTCCTATTATTTTGGAAAGGTGTTCACATTTGAGAGGGAAAGCACTACCATGCTTATTAAGATTATCTGTGCCCTTTTTGTGGGAGCTCTCCTCTCCTGTTTCTTTCTCAATAACTCTTGTTTGCATCTTTTTCAGGATCCTTACCCACTCCACCTGAAGACAGATTAGTATGAACCTCCTGTCTCCCAGTTTTAGAGTGTGCATTACAGGGAGAGAAAGAAGTGAAAAGTTGTCCTTCCCGACAGAAAGGTGGTAAGAGAGGGAGATCCAATGCTTGTATATAATGGAAGCCAAAACTGCATACTTGCAAGGACACTAAGATGCTTAAAACAATTTCCTGTTTTCAGAAGGAGCCACCACTGGAGTGGGATGCAGGAGACTCTTCTGTTCCTGGTCTGCCATCCATCCGCATGGCTGTTACAGGCAAAGAAATAACAGGAATAACACTGCCCTTCATTAATAACTCTAAAGTGAACTGTTAGAAGCAGCATTAAAAGAACAGGCACTCAGCAGGCAGTTGGTGTCAATAAACTTTAAAGTTTCTATTGGAAATAACTAACTTTTGCTCTCTGCTGCAACGTAGTGGGTTTTAGAACAGGGAAAAGAAAAACGCTTTCAAAGCTACTAGAACTTCTTTCCATCAGCTTCTTGTTTTGTACAGAGATGGGCTTGTCTGGAAGGAAAGAATGACTGGAAAAAGAATTTTTAAGCTGTTATTTCAGTGTCTGTCCAGTTTGAAGTCAGCACAGAGGAATTAGAAGACACCCATGAGGAATTCAGTAGCACCAACTTGAGCTCCAGCAGAGGCGGATCCTGTATTACCAAAACTGCACCCAGCACTGACTCATATTTTTATCTATACCACAGAAAAGGTCAAATATCATAAACTCAGCTGCCTTCCTGGGAACTCAGGGCAAGGATGAAACATTCTCTCAGGTTGTTGTGTAAATACGATTTTCTGAAGGGAAAGAACAGGTTGAGGTTGAAGTTGAACCTAATTACTCGCAGCCTGTGTGAGAGCCACTGGAGCAGGAAGAAAGCAAAAGCTGCCTGCTACAGTTCTCAGGTTACAGGAAAAGGGTTATTCAGTTCCCTGAAATAGGAAAAGGCGGATAGGTATTGGTATTTTAACATATCAGTGCCCAACCACATAACTTTCTCACTCAAAAGGGATGGCTATAACCCACAAGTCTCCACTCCCCTCTCTCCATAGTCAACAGGAGACACTTCTGCACATGGAGCAGTATGACCTGTCACACAGGTGACAGGTGTGCTTTATCTGATCCATAAAAAAACCAGGTTCTCTCTCTGGCCTGTCAATCACATGTTCTATACCAGTACTGAAAGAATGAGAGCTTAGATGACTGCACCTAGCAGCTATATTTTGACAAGCTGTCAACCCTTCAGACCTGCCAATTCACCTGTGACTTCCAGAACTCTTCTAACAATACAGCAAAATTGGAAGCTGTCACCAGAGGTATCAATAACCACCAGGAACACCACAAACTGACAGATACTAGAAAGGCTCATTTAAAAACAAGGGGGCAGAGAACAGAACTTGAGCTGAAGATCAAGTACTGTCCTTGCTCTACTCTTCCACCTTCACTTCATCCCCAGTAATATTTGTGCACTACAAACAGTAATGCTTGCAAACGCTTCTGCACAGGCCTCAGGGACTACCACAACCTGTGTACCGATGTCACTGTTAGTGTTGCCCCGGCACCTGCTGGCTCTTTCAGTTCCTGCAATCCTTCTGGGTTTGTGCACCACTGCTGCCGCCCCAATGTAGCACCTAAAGCTGCTGCAGCACCATCGTGGACAGAACTCAGCTAAAGCTCTTCTCTTTCATGCCTCACCTTTAGCATCTCAGTCTGTAGGGAAGCAGTGACATAATGTCCTTGGTTCAACCTGAAAATTAGACAACCGCAGAGGCTGAAATGGGTCTAAGTAGGCTAAGTGCCAGAATGAGGTCTAAGCTGAGAATTCCAAGACAAATGTTTGTCTGAGGGCTCAGCAGCTGCTGCCCAACAGCTGACCCCAAACAGCATGCCACAGTTGTGAGTACTGGCACAGCGAGCACTGCCCAGGGACTGCGACCAGCTACCCGCAAAATGGAGTGTCAGCACACAGAGAGCTTCAGTCATGACTGGCCGACAATAAGGGCCATATGAGGACTTTCTGGGCAAGCTGGGCTTTCCACTTCATCCTGGTGGTGAAGGTTTCATTGTGGCCACAAAAAATTTCAGGTGGTTGTGTTTGGATTACAGGATGTACATAAGCAGATGGAGTAAATGGAGGTGAAACTTTGTATCAAGACCTTTACTGGACATGATACATCTAGAGCAGGATTTTAAAAAAAAATATGTGTCATTGCTCCCAAGCCTCACTATCTTAAGAGTCCTCTCATCTTCCTCCTTTGCTTCAAAAAGCTGGAGTTTTTGCAAGTAAACTTCCAGTTTACAATAAAATAAAAAGTAAGAAAATAAACAGAAATTACTTTTTCTAGCGTACTGGAAAATACAGTTTTGTAGTAGAAATAGGTCATCCTACATACTTATTTTAATTAAAAAATATAATTTGGACATATACCATCAGGCATACAAGATGACAGGATGGCATCCAACTAACTTTGTTAACTGTGAATTAGTAGAAACAAAAAAACCCCAAACCACGCTTGTACACAACCAAGCAACTGTGAAAATGCTGCTTTCAGAGTGCCTGTTGCTACCTGCCCTTTTCTAGTCTTAGAAAATGGAACTGCACTCTGTGCACATCTGAGACTGACAACTGTATCTTAAATACTAAGATACAAACAAATTGTTTACACACAATACCAGTACAGCAACTGTACCGACTCCACAGTTTAGAACCTAAACTAAAGACTTACAGTGGATGGCCTTGGGCAAGCCTTTACACCGTTTCCTGAAGCTCCTGAGTTACAGAGTTTTTCCTTCCACAGCTGGAATGACTATTTTAAAAGGGGCTCTTCTCCCCTTTGCACCCATCCCGCCTCCAAAATCTCATGAAACTAAACAGAACCCATGAATACTTTCAGCTCTAGCACAGAAGACAGTCAAGCAGTATTCACAATTATTTTGAATGTTTAATCATCCTGTCATTTGAAAGCACATTTCACTGTCTCCTATGGCTGCAATGCCAATTGCTCCTCTCTACAGATGAATCCCAGGAGAGATTGGGAACAGAAAGGAGCAGTGAGTATATTATCACTGTATAGTTACTAAGTTTTCAGTGTGTTTGTTTTTGCTTCTCAGACCCTGCAGGGTATGAGCCACTAGTGCCCTGGCACACCTCTCACAGTTACGGTGACACAAACCCATATCACCCATTCTGTTCTTCCAGCCACTGTGGCTTTTGTCCCCTAAGGAAGTAGGGCTTTCAGAGATGGATGCTGTAACCAAGTTCTCTCAAAAGTATTCCTGAATGATTGTTAGAGCTACCGGATCTATAGAAAGTAGTGAAAACTATTTCTGATTAGAATTTATAAAAATGTTCATGGCTTAGGAAGAACAAACCAACCAACCAAACTCAATAACCTTTCTAGATTTCTGACTCAAGTAAGCATTCAATATAGCAATGCATGAATACATTTGGCTTCCTGTAAATAAGTAAGTGGCAGTGAATGCATTCAATTCTGACGACACAGAGTCTGTCACTAGTAGCTTTAGCTTGTTTTCTGCTTGTTAAAGCCATCCATGCAATCACAAGTAACTCAATAAATCATGTCCCAGCTGGGCTTACTCTGTGTGCCATGCCCTATTTCTGCTAGACAGTCACAGAACCTTTGCGTGCAGCTTTTTCTCCTGCATTTGGACACCAAGAGACCGAATTCACCTGGGGGACCGAGAGTTAAGCCGGCAGAAGCTGTATCTGGGCAACACCTGCGTTGATTTCGTGCCAGGACCGGAACAAACAGGTCCAGCGGGAGCTCGTGTGACCACGGGAGCACAACCACCGAAAGCTGCCAAACCACTTGGTTTTTGATCTGAGGTGACCAAACTCCGTTGTGTAATCTGTCCTTTGACTGGGCAGGAGCACAGAACCAGCTCGGTCCAAGAGACTGGGTGTCCCACGTACTTCCAAAGCGAGGGTGACATTTCAGCAAAAGAAGGGCACAGAATTACGTATTGCTACACGTTTTGTTGACTCTTCCCTCCTCCCCTATACATAACCAGCTCATGTTCGTCGCACAAGCCACCGGGCAGCCCGGGACACGTTGCAAAATTTTACGGACAGGTTGCACTTCCATGGAACGCGCGGGCACACCCCTCCCGCGGTGCCCAAGCCCCCGCTCACCGCGGCGGGCGCAGCCACGGTAACCACAAGTGCCCCACCACGAACTACGTCTTCTTAAGGACAAGGCACCGGCCCGGGACGCCAAATCCCAAAGGCGACCTGCGGTGGCGCGGCACGGCACAGCACAGCACGGTACAGCACGGCTCAGCACGGCTCGGCTCCCACAAGCGCCCCCCTCCCGCCGGTATCCCGGCCCCAAACCCGCATTCCCGCCGGCCGCGCTCCCCTCACCTGCGCGGCGGCCGCGGGAGCCCTGGCGCGCGCCCCGGTGCTGCAGGCGCGGCGCGCGGCCGCCCCGCGCGCCCCCCGCACGAGCCGCCCCCACACGGCGGCGGCCGCCATGCGGCTCCTCGGCACCGGCGCGCGGGGGGTCCGCCGCCGACAGCCCCGCGCGAGCCGTCACGCGGAGGGGGCGGGGAGGGGGAGCCCAATCAGGGAGGCGCCGGTGCCGCGCTGCACGCCGGGAGCTGTAGTCCGCCTCCCTCGGTCCCAGCCGCGCGTGGGGTCCTGCGGGTCCCGCCCCACCGGCGTGTCCTCCCGGGGCAGCGGCCGCGGGCAGTTCACAGAGTCACAGAGTATGTTCGGGTGGAAGACACCCACAAGGATCATCGAGTCCAACCCTTGGCCCTTGCACAGGGCCATCCCCAAGAGTCACACCACATGCTCGAGAGTGTCGTCCAAACGGTTCTTGAACTCTGTCAGGCTTGGTGCTGTGACTACTTCCCTGGGAAACCTGTTCCAGCATCCAGCCACCCTCTGGGTGAAGAACTGTTACTGTAAATCGGCAAATAAGTACCCTTAAAACTCAATTTGTGAGCATTAGTGGGCAGGCATTCCTTTATTATCAGCACTGGACACACAGGAGGACAGCTCCTCTAATCATGTGTGTTCCCCGTTCTTGGCTCAGTGTAGCTACTGTTTACTTACAATTTTACATATTCAGTAAATGTCTTACATATTCACTATTTCTCTTATAAATTTCATACATATGTTATTTAGGTCTAAGAACTTCTTTAGAAGTCCTTATTTGGTCAGTAGGGCTCTTCTGGTGGTCTCTGGTGGCTATTTGGAACTTAAACTTTACTTGAACTTGTCCATTGAGCAGTATATTTACAGCTGGTTATAAAGTGCCTTTGTTCAGCATCTCTTATCCAAAACCTGGATACTTATGTTACCACTACTTTAACTAAAGCATTCATAAACTTGCTTATTCCACAACTACCTTAGCAGAAACTTACATTGTGAAGGCTGGTGCAAAATTACTGAACCATGGAGAATTATTGCTCTCAGAACCTTTTTCTAATATCCAACCTAAACCTCCACTGACACAGCTTCAGGGCAGCTGTCACTGTGTCCTGTCACTGGTCACCACAGAGAAGAGATCAGTGTCTACCCTCCTCTTCCCCTCACAAGGAAGTTGTAGACTGTGATGAGGTCTCCTCTCAGTCTCCTCTTCTCTGGGCTGAACAGACCAAGTGACCTCAGCTGCTCCTCATATGGCTTCCTCTCAAGGCCCTTCACTGTCTTCATGGCCCTCTTCTGGATGGGAGCCCTGTGACCCTCAGCAGTGAGGGCAAAACCTGCACTGACAGCCTTTGCCATCTGCCTTCCCCTGCCCCCATCTCAGCCCTCCAAAAGCCAGGTGTAGAGCCAAAATCTGCCCACCAGCTGCCTTTGAGGGACATGTGGGCACTGAAGGACACACAGATGGTGTACGTGTCCCAGCAAGGCCAGCCAGCGGATTGGGAAGCACAAATATCCTCAGCTGGTGGAAATGATAACTTCAGTCCTGCCCCAGTCTCAAGTAAAATCTGTACAACCTTGTCTGAAGATTGGCACAGGAACTAAATGAGGTATAGTTGATCTTGTGGGGCATAAGAAAGCAATATTTCAGTTTTTCAGCCTGATATACTTTCCCCTACACTATCAGTGTTTCAGACAAGGGGCTCACAATGTAAAGTCCGGTATCCCACTGTCCACCTCCAGGTGAGGGTCTGCAGAGTGTGGTCACCTGCTGCCAAGGTGAACTGTAGACACTTGTTCTGTACACGCTTTACATGTCAAAGGAGGGCTTGGGTGGGATAACAAAATTTTCCTGGAACTCCTTCCCTGAATCATGTCAGATATTCTTCCGAAAGACAGGTGATTCCCTAAATGACTTTATTTGCTCTTGGACTTAGAACTGTGCAGCTGTTAAGAGTAAAACTCACGATTTTGTACACCATGCTGTTCTATGATCCCTCTTCCATTTAAACGAATTTTTTTTTCCATTACCATATTGCTGTGCCAGGGGTATTTGCATTTGCAACTAATGGTTGCACATTAACAATTCTCTGCACAGTCTTAATCCTTTAGTGTTTGACCTGTGCATTCGTTGTTGATGTTTGAGTAACTGGGCCTTACAATTGCTTGTGTCAGCTGTTATTTCCGGACATTGTTACGTGTGCTGGTACAGATTCAATTGTTTAGTCAGGTTATACTTAAATCTTTGCTCTGTAGCAAAACACTGCCTTCTGTCCAATTCAGTCTTAAGCGTTTAGACTTTAGACTTTATTCAGTCTTTAGGCTGGATACAAACTAACAGGAAAACTTAATGCAACATTGCTACTTCCTCCCTTCCCCCCCACTCCCCTCCCGCCAAAGCTGAAGCCATTTGAAAAGAAATACACTCGAATGGCTCATAATGTCACCAAACCTCTATTCTGAAACCATGCCCATCAGTATGATGTCAAGGTAACACATATACAGATCAAAACAGTAGATAAAATACTGGTTTTAATTAAAATTTTTAAAAGATGCAGAAGCAAGCTTGCTGTTGACATTTACAGCAACTTTATGAAGGCTCACTTCTCCCTGTAGAACTGGAATAACTGTAATTAAAGGATTTTCTGGATTTATTTGAAGAGCAAGTGATAATGAAAGTTGAAACACTGAAAGCATTTTAGCTTCATATTAAATGTAGTAATTGTTCAGTGAGCTTTTCAGTTGCGGAAAAGGTTGAATTAGATGTGCAATGAATAAAGATGAAAGTTTGTAACAAACTCAGAAAGAGAAAAAAATTATTATTTGCTTCATCAGCATTAAAAAAAAAGTCTTCAGGATCAGTAATATTCTACAGAAAATGTTCTTACCTACAGTGAAGAGTCTGGCTCTATAGTTCTATTTTTATTTACTTTTCTTAAAGACTATATTAATCTTAACTTACATCTTTAGTCTAATTGAATATGGTGGGGTTAGCATATCTGGAAATGTAAGAAATTAAATGTTTTTGCATACTTGAAAGCTTTCTTCTAGTTTTATCAGATTGTACAAATATAGGTAAGTTTCATTAAAATAGTATAAAATTGGCTTTTATACATCCAAAGATACACCTCTTACTCTCAGAAGTACCTGCTTCTGTTTGTCAGAAGCACTAAATGAAACCATAAAAAAATAGTAATGAAATACTATTGAAATACTAATGAAATACATCTGCATTAGAGATGATTCTGTTTTAACTTTACTGGGATACTGTAATGTCATGTTGTGCCACATCATGTCATGTCATACCATGTCAGTCATGAAGAGTGTGTTTGCACATCTGAGACAGCAGCTGGAGGTTTGATTGCTTTGTTTTTCTTAGCAGCTATCTGAAGAACTAGTACTCAGTAAATAATTAAGGCTTTGAAGTTTGCGTGTCTGTGCCAAGATGCAGCACAGTGTCACACCCTTGAGTTGTAACCAAAGTTACACGTGACATTCTACCACAGCAAAACAATACCTGTCTGCTTCTAGCTGCAGAGACCACTGTCACTCTAGTGAGGCTAAAGACATTTAATCAAAGCAATTTTAGGATCCACAGAAACTCTTGCCAGTGGTGTTTCAGTTGTCTTCTAGACATAATGGAGACATTCACTTGTGTTTGGCACAGGACACTTCTTTAGCCCAAATTCCAAAGAAAGAAATTTCCTGCCCTTCCTGCTGCTGCCTTCCCTTTTGTTTTACAGGGGCCCTAGATTAGCCATATCTTATTTATCTGCTTATTTGTTTCAAGATTTTGCTGAATTCACATTCAAAGCCTTAGAGGTCTCATTCAGCACTTGTACACATCCAGGGATTAACTAACTTCCCCCTAAGAGACTACACTGTGTCATTTGTAGAGGTCTGTGTGCCTGCCAAGGAGTGTTACATCCACATGGGCAGAGTCCAGTCCATGTCCCCGGGGGGGCTATGCCAAAACAATATAAACATGCAGAGTATTGGACTACTTCCAGTGCTATTCATGCTTCACATAAACACTGAATAAAGCTTTAGAGATATGTTAGTAATAAAATAATAATAACTTAAAAGTCTCAAGAGAGAGCTCAGCATGTGAGCTGGATGCATCTACCACAGTGAATCAGATTGCCTCTTTGTCCAAACTAGGCATGGATTAAAAGTTACTCAACACCTTTCTGAAACGTTGGGCTACATGCCTGAACAAAAGCCGGGGCAAAGTGGAGGACCTGATCCTGTCCTCACAGGGAGCTGGAACACAGTCAGGACTCGTGTTGAGACTACTGTTAGGAAAGACTGCATAAGTGCAAGCCAAGAGAAAGCCTCTGAGTCCAGCTTCCTGCAAACTGAGCATGAAATAACAGAATTTACAAGACATGTTCACTGCTTTGTCTATTTCTAGCAAGAGCAGAACATCATCCCTCTTCACAATTGTTACTAGTGAACAACAGAGGCGCAAGGATCCTTGAAAGAAACCATCACAAGGATGGAGATTCACTGTCAAACTTCAGGACATAAATGGGATACGAACGACTAGCTTAGTAAATCTCACAGTTGCTCGTGAGACTTATATCATTTTTCTATTCAAAGTACACCATTGCACAGTTACTCTTGTCTACACTTGAGAAATCCTAGGGAGCTCATACAGCAGAGGCTTCTGTTATAGTTTACTTTCCTCATCACAAAGAGGCACGAGAGCCTTTCTGGTGTTTCTTCCCGGTAGCTGACATACAATAACATCTGCAGTTCTCTAGGACATACTGCTTCCATTGAATTAAAAAGCAAGTGTCAAAAACCACACAGAGGTACAAATAGGGAATTTTGTCAATATCCGTGCCAAGGCTGCCACAAAAACAGATGCACTCTCACTTACAGATGCAGAAGAAATTAGAACAAATTGGTCTGAAAATCATTGGTATGGAACCAGTCAGGCTGATTATAAAATAGATGTCAATGATGTCTTCTCCTACCCCTCTGTCATGGGAGAGTGGAAGGCTTACACAAAATTTATTAAAAAGCTTTGCTGTTGAGTCACAAGGTGCAGAAACAGCTGCCTTGCTTTTTAAACCCCTTCTCAGACAGGAGTCTAGGTGCAGCTGCATTCAATCTTGTCCTCACATTATGTCAGTAGTTTAAATTTAAGGAATTATGGAGGTGTGATTGAACAACTTTTGTCCTGCAGATTTTTGATGATCGGCAAAAAGAGAATATTTATATAAAACGAATAATTTATTTTATGCAAATGATCAGACAAAAGATCCTAATCAGAATTATTTACTACACAATATAAACATGAAAAATGTACTAGTAGAGTGTAATATAGCATAAAGTAGTATGGTGCACTGTAAAGGGTGCAAAGGGTGATATAAGTAGAGAAAGGGACAAAAGGAATGAAGAAAAGAGGGGGAGAAAAGGAGAAAAGGAGGGAGAAAGGCACAAAGGAAGGAGGGAGGGAAGGAAGCTATGAGCTTGACCTTATAATTTATGTATGACCATACCCTCCTTTCTTGGTTTCCTTTACATGAAATATCATTATCCCACCTTCAGCATTAAACAATTTAGGAACAGTAGCACTTTGTGCACTCTTTTTTTTTTTTTTTTTTTTTTTTTTTTTAAATGTAGAAATTCTGTCAGGACAGTTGCAAAGCTTTTCTTTATCTGGAGCAAAATTGCAGCTCCACTCTTGCACAACATTCCCTGTAAACAGGCTGTTCATGAGCTGGTAACACCTGCTGATCTAACTTGGTGGTTATTGTGTTTAATTCCTGAGAACCGTGAGAAGAATGAATACAGTGACACAGAACCACCACATATAATAAGATTGACACAGACATAACCAAAGGAAGGTTTAGACAAAGTCATACATTGTCTTAGCCTCACTCTCTGTGAGCATCTTCTTCCCCAGGCAGCTCCAGGTGTAGGTTTGGGGTTAATTTGTTAGCATGCCTATATTTTTTTTTTTATTTGACTGAATTTAAGGACATGCTAAAAGGGGGTACCTAAGTGTTAGAAAACACCAGGAGACTTCCTTTTTCTTTTCTACAGATGACCTTGACTCCTGATGTCCTCCCCTGTCCTTGCATGAGTAACTTCTCCTTTCATGAGTAACTCCCATTGCTCCGTTCCATGTTAAAGAAATCCTGCTTAACTTTATGGACTGAAGTTTACTGTATGGGTGATATGTGATAGTGCCTTATGTAGCAGCATGGATGACACTCCAGGCATCAGGCACAGGGCAGAGAGATGATTCTCAATACTGAGGATTCTGTTGTATTTTGGACAAAACAAATCATGGTCCTCCATTTTCCACTAAGTGAAGATTCCAAGACAAACATATTGGTCCTTAAGCATTACAAAAAACCTGCAAAAAAACAACCAACCAACCAATCAAAAAAACCCCTCTTTTCCAATACAGGTGCTGTCTTGCTCTCTTGAAGCTAGTCCCTGTATTTGGAAAGCAATTAATTAAGTTAAACAGCCGGACACATTATCTGAAGAAATATTATTTGTATTTCTTATTTAATTTCCATTGAAGTAAGAAATTTCATCAGTTACAAGGAAAAACTTCTTCACATTCTAACAAAATTATAAGATCACAGACCTTCAAGACTTTTTTGTGCTGGAAGAATTTTATGTCACTTGGAAATCAATTAAGTTCCATTAAGTCTCTAAAGTATACCTGTTTTGTATTGTGCATTCCAAAACTAAGTGATAGTGTTTATAACCAAGTTCTTTGTCTACCTAGGATAGGATTTATTTTCTGCTTATTTCTTGGCTTATATTGCTGAAAAAAGACAATTTCCAGTCTGTTAAGCATCCAATCACGGTAAGTGAATCTGTAACAAACAGCACTCTGAGAAAGTTAATTTGTATCCAAAGAGCCTTACCCTGTTAAAAAGTCAACAGGAGAAGAGGGAACAAAACAAAATTTAAAAAATAATAAAAAAATTCGAGCATCTTTGTAGGCTGTTGGCATTTTTGTTTTCCAGATACTTGTATCAAAGACAGTATTTTTGCAGATACTGTTAAGTCTCTTCCAGATTTAGCATGGGACAGTTATTTCTCTCCCTGTCATTTTAGATCCCATAAGCAATTCAGTTCTTTTGAGTTCTTGCAAATCACAATAAAGAATTGTGATTCTAGAAACCAAATCTCACAGAATATTTCCCTCTTTCACATCTTTGACTATCATATTGTAACAGAAAGATAGAAAAGAGCTGTTTACATATTCACTCTGTTCTCTCATCTCCTCTTCCCAGCGTTTTCAATTTGCCAGTTTCTGAGCTGCATTTCCAAAATAGATGAAAATGTGATAATGCCTTTGAAAAATTTTATTTGAGTTTTAGGAAAGAGGATCATTATTTTATTATTCACTGTTTAATCACTTAGATAATGGAAAAGTGAGCCTAGAGAAGAATTCTGCTTTTCTGATTCCTACCACTCACTTTCACATCGATGATTACAAATAACCTCTAAGATAACAGAAAATCAAGCCCTTGAGGGGTAGCTGTCTGAATAATGGCACTCAAATAACCTCAGATAAGCCATCAGGCTGGAGATTTCAAAGGTTATGACGACTATAAGCCACTACATTTGAGAGGGGTAGGCTTTATTTTCTGTAATAATTGCTCTTCTAAAGCTTTTCTCTCGCTACAGTGATAATTGCTCAACCCTTGTGACTGGCTAACTACTGCGCCTCAGAAATATTCTGTTATGGGGAAATGAGAATGGGTTATTTATTTCACCCAAAAACGTATGTAGGGCACTCTACTGGCCTTGTATTTCCTCATGGATACTGAAGTATTGATTGCCATCCTAGACTTGGAAATCTGATCTCCTGACCCCATTATTTCAGCTTCAAATGCTGTGTGCATAAAGAAAATTAATTATAAAACAAAACACAAAAGTGGAACAGGCTGCTTAGATGCTGACCTGAAAGGGCTCTTGTTTGCTGAAAAGTTTTTCCATCTTAGGCAGTGGAACACCTTTACTATTTTTTTTTTTTTCCAGGTTTGACAGTTAAAGTCAAGGGGTTTTATGCTGCTGCTCTTTATGAGTTTGTTTCTTCCTCTAAAAGAAGAAAATAACTTTATCTTGATGAAAAATTCCTGTTCCAAAAGGCATTCAACATTTGGCAGTACTAGCCTGTCAGTCTGCATCTTGCTGTTGTGCAAATCCTTCATCTTCCCATGCAGCACTCATGTGATACCCATGAAGAAAGCTGAGCACTCTGATTAAACACAGAATGGCAGAAAATAGAGAGAAAAAGAAGGAGGAAACAAGGACAAGGCAGAGAAATGGGACTGAGATATCTGATTTTCATATTTACCTTAAATTTCACATATAGCTGAAAAAGACTACTACAATCAAGAAGCCTGGAGCCAAACAATCCTAAACCTGACCCTAAGTTTCTAAAATGATTTTGAACTTTTTCAATTAAACATTATAATTGTTCCATTAAAATTCCAATGTGCTTTAGCAGGAGACTGATTTCTCCACATTTCTCTTCAGCTGTCTCTGCAGGGCAACATAGTACCTTCTGAAAAACAGTGAGAGTATTCAAGACAGGAAGGAAATAGGTACAAGAAAGACTGTCAGTTCCAAGGTAGAGAGGGAATTAGATGAAATTACTCTGTGTTAATTCCGATGACCATTGTTGGTTATCAACAGCCAATCCCTACGTTAAAGTCGAAAAATCAAGTACTCAGGGACAAAACAAATAACACTAGTTTTGATATCCATCTGTACACACTCTGAATTTATTTCCTTATATACATGTCCTTCTCTATGTTTATGTGTCTTATCTTTTCCATTCTCTTAAATTTCTCTCTGGACTTCTCGCCCACCTGTCCTACTGTTCATCTCCTTTTCTAGCCTCCTTATTTTTGATTTTCTAATTACCTCCCTTTAAATTCCCTCCCTCCCATCTACTTGCTTTGCATCTGAGATGGGGGAATGAGAGAAATGCATTACCATGCAAGGATCTGTTAGTGAGCAGAAACATAGCCATAGTCACAGAAAAAAATTAAAACCCACTGCAAATATCTGCAGGACAGCCTTACTGTCTGAAAGATTCATTCATTTCACTGGTTAGGACCTCTGATTGCAATCCTGTGATGTCCCACTACTGTCGCCTGAAAAAGGGATGTCCCTTCCAACTGGATTTTTCCCTTCTGTGCAACCCTGCCTCTAGCAAAAGGGTTTATATATGAGGTTATAACCTCATTACTTGCTATTTCAGAAGACTACAGTCAGAACATTAATTCCAGTCTGGAAATTATTTGACTCTCCTTGTACATTTCTTTTGCTTGAATATATACTAGTCCCAATGACAGTTGATAACTCTATGTAGCAACGAAGACTGTTAACTAAACAAAATATTTTCCTTTCTGGTTCCCTTCTTTCTCCTAAGTTTTCTAAGGAATGGTGATTTAAACAATCTGATCAAATTCTCACATTTCATCATAGTAACCTAATTTCTTTTACCTTCATTCACTTGTATGGGTTTCATGATATATTTTTTCTTTGATTTCTGAAAAAATTATGAAGAATATGAAATCTACATAGTTCAGATGACTTCTCCAGTAGTGAATTTTGAACAACAGGTGCCTTTGAGAAACATATATAAACAATTCTGTGTATCATTCCTTGGCAGTCCAGAGAAACTCCTTTTTCAGTTTACACATCTTAAGAAGGATAACTGGCTTTAAAATCAGCTTGTGGTGTCAGCAGGGTTTCCAAGGAGTAACTCTACTCTTTACAAGCTAGAGAACTACTTATGCTGCACAACACAGCAGGGCCAGGACCCTGTTAAGCTGAAGTTAATGGAGCAGACGTAATCACAGGGTACACTGCTTGGATCTGCAGAGCTACCAGGTCAGATTAGATCAAAAGAAACACAGACATAATGCCACAGCACCTGCATCCTAACAAAGATAATTTGTGTGCATGTAGCAAAATGCTGATTAAATTGCTCTGCTTCTGGAACTACCACTTGACTGCTAACCCAGGAATCTTTGAACAGTGCTTGTGTGCTGCTGAAGTAGTTTTGGAAGGAGTGACAAGACAGCTGTAAAACAGACCAAACAGTCCTCATTAAGGACATGCACTGTGAATACTTGCTTAATTTTACTGCCTGTGTTTACTACTGCCTTCTCTCATCACTGTGACTTGGTATATGGGATCCTCCAGCCCCTGGCCCACCTGTTAAGTGTGCCATTCATTTATTTAACTCCTAGAGGTGATGAGTAAGTAACGTAAGAGAAACTGCCACCGCACTGTCACAGAGTCAAGGCGTGTACTAACACTTCACTGCTCCAACAGCTAGATATGTGTGAGTCCAGGACGCAGAACAGAATGTAGGTGTCTGAATCCTTCACTTCCCACATTAGGAAAATGATCTAATCACCTTGCAGTCTAGATCTGCTATGGCACATTAGCCTGCAGGAGCTCAGTTTGTGGGTTTATATTTCAAGTAACTGTTTGGATATATTCTGGGGAAGCAGAAAGAGACTGACCTCCTTGGTTGGTGATAGCAACACACGGAACTCCCACATGAGCAGAAGGATCCAAGCAAGAGCAGAACTAAAATCCCGTCAGAGGGAAAGTCATACTAAAGTCTTTGTGCTGTAGCTCTCTATGCCCACAGGGATGTGGGCTTTATATCCATATTAGAGGAGTCGGTACCTTTTTTAAAGAACTTAGATCTGACTTGGAGAGATGACTGATGGGAGAAAGACAAGGGAGGTGGGGAAGAAACATAAATTACAAAAAAAAAAAAAAAAAAGATTGACTCCTAAGCTCACAGGACCTGGTGAAAATCCCTGTATTTCCACCCAACTGGAGTGGCACCACCTTCTGTAATCAGTAACTAATAGCAAGGTATGACTACTACTTCCGTAAAGTTTGTGCTGTCAAAGCATTTGACTGACATAGAAAATTATGATACAGAACATATCCTTAATAAAGCACTCCCTTTTGAGGTAATTAATTGGCAAGAAAAATCAAAATGAAATGAAGTCTCTGTTACTTTAACAGGAAAAAATATAGCTATAGTATTGAATGAAACATTCTGATCTTTGGCTCATTCTAGTATGTTATCCTTGTTTTGTAAACTTCAACGCCTTGGGAAAGTATTTGGTCTGTTCATTTCTGTATTGACACTTCAAATGTTGTGAGTGTTTACATATTTTCCCTGCCACATTTCCTCTTCTTCTTTTTTTTTTTAATTTGCAAAAATATGCAAAATATAACAAATAACATTAAGCTTTTATCAGAAATTTCCCATAAAAAATTAGACTTCAGAAAAATGTTCAATAGAACATGCTTCCCTTGGAAAAAAGGCAATTCAGCAGCAAGTTTATTTGCTATTTCAGACAAAATAACCATTTAATGACTCCCAGTATCTGCTAAAACAACTGATGTTTGAGGGAGAACAAAGTCTTTAAATAGAAGATATAATCCAAGCAGTTGTTTCATCATTGACTTCTGCCTTGTACAGTAACTTGCAATCATCTTGCATGGGTAAATAACTGCATAGGTGAACAAGGCTATGAAGTACTGAGCCCTTTGATCCAATTTTACTCCAGCTGAAATGAAAAAAATGTGTGTCCTTGGATTAATAGGAAGAATATGGCCCTAGTCCCCCTAATTTATTTATTATTGGGGTATTTACTCAGTCTTCAGGAAGTTTACAAATACTTTCTTTTATTCACATGTAGATTGAGAGTCTGGAGAATGAGAATGTGTAGATATTACTTCTATGAACAGATATATTTCAAGAGACATAAGACCAAACCAAAAGCCACCAGCACTTCAGACTCTCTGCTTATCTTCCCAAGTGACTTCAACTCACTGTGATTACTGGAGATTTATAATCGTGTTTCAGTGCCTGCTAGCACCTCTTTGTCTCCTTTTCAGATTTCTGTGGCCTCCAACAGTCACTTATCAGAATTAAAAAAAAAAAAAAAAGAAAGCTGAGGAGGAGAAAGCTGGCTGGAAATTTCCCCAAGAAATGTAGTAGGACAGGAAGGGACTTGGAGGATCATCAAGATGAGTCCACTGATGTTGCAGATGGCCACATCAAAACTTACACCTATACCGTTGCTGACAAACCAGTTTAAAGACAATGAACTCTGACGGCTATAAAACTTCTTCTAAGTTTCAACCTAAAAAAAAAAAAAGGCTATTCTAGAGGTGTAAGTAGCTCAGTTGGTGAGAGCATGGTGCTAATAACGCCAAGGTTGTGGTTTCAATCCTCATACAGGCTGTTCACTTAAAAGTTGGTCTTGATGATTTTTGTGGTTCCCTTCCAACTCAGAATATTCCATGATTCTGACTTTCTGACCAGTGTCTGAGATACAGACAGTTCAAAAGTACAGAAATGGAAGTGAAAACAATGATAATAATGTTAATTATTATTATTAGTAGTAGTAGTAATAGTATGATAACAAAGTGATATACAATAATAATTTATATACAATAATTTCTCCCTACCTGGTAACTAATGCCGAGACAGTTCACAAGCAGTGTCCACCAGCCAGCCTTCCCCATAGTTTATATACTGAGCATGATGCCATATGGTTTAGAATATCCCTTTGGCCAGTTGGAGTTAGCTGTCCTGGCTGCATCCCCTCACAGCTTCTTGTGCCCCCCAACACCCTGCTGGGGTGGTATGAGAAGCTGAAAAGTCCTTGACTTAGTGTAAACACTGCTCAGCAACAACTGAAACAACAGTGTTATTAACGTTATTCTTATCCCAAATCCAAAACACAGCACTGTACTAATTACTAGGAAGAAAATCAACTCTGTCCCGGCCAAAACTAGAACATATGTTAACTGGATGGGATTGGATGTGAGCTGTGTACATTTACCAGATTTTCTTTTTTTCCCAGTTTTCATTTGGTAAAAGATTGCATCACTGCATTAGTCTTACTGAATCAGACCCTGGAAGTAAAGTTACTAATTTATGAATTCTGTTTCTCTGGTGTGAGATGACAAAACCTGTCAGAACCATACAGCAACCTCCAGCCATACAGCAGAAGCAACCAAGTATGTTTTGGATAATGAGGAGGAGTCTGTGCAGAAAGGGATGTCTGAATGCTGGAAAAAAATAAATACCATTTTTAGGCACATTCATTAGATATTCCACTGTCTAAATTCCCCTTGAAATGCTTTCCCCTTTCAGCTTTGATAGGAGATATTCCATCATTTATGCATTGAAAAATTTATACGGACTTTTGTGAGAAATATCACTAAGGTCCATTAAATCCAGATTCCAAGGACTTTTATTACCTTTATACTTGGTTGTTTTTAACACTGATCTGTTCTCCAATTCATCTTGTCATGTTTTCCACAAACAACCCTGCTGGCACCAGCGGACTCATTGCAGAATGGATGAACACAGTGCTAGCAAGAAAATTTCCTGGTGTTTTCTGAGTGTCTGCACCCTGTTCAGTTGTACCAAACAAAGGGTAGTCAAGGGGCAAAGCACTATATGCAGATTCTTTGATATATATAAAATAAGAGGGTAGGGCAAAAAAAGCTGTGAATAACAACCCAGGCCATAATTTCCTATTTCTCTCTAATAATGAATGTTTTGCCCCAGCTTGTTTGCTTCTTAGCAGTTATCCTCATTAGTTTAGTCTGGAAGTGTGAGCAATTAAGAACAGTCAGTTTGTCCCAGGTCTTTGCCCTGAAATTCATCCAAAACCTTCCTGAAGATCAGAAATATTTCATTTCTTATTTGAGCGTTTTCTCTTAACTTCTGGGAAACTTCAACAGCAGGACTTGGGGGACCAGAGCTGTCAGGAAGCAATCTTGCATTGAGAAGGAAGAAATAACTTCACTAAACTCTGGAAAAGCCTTTGTGTGTAGCACAATAAAGGGAAATCAGCACCTAAGTTTCCAATTTAGTGGAAATGATGAAATGCAGAGTAGTGTTACCTCTCTGGTTCAAACAGCTCACCTTACCATATTGCAAAAACAGCCTTTCAGTGTGCTTAATAAAAATCTTTTATTACTCTGGTAATTGCTGGTAGAAAACTTGCTGGGGGAGAAAGTTTGCATCTTTTTTCATGTCTGTGGTAGCATTCTTTGAGGCCTACAGCATCAGATTAAAGGTTCTGGTACTATGATCTCTATTTCACCTGCTTTTCCTTCCTTCAACTTCTAAAATAAATCTTCTGAAGCATCAACCAGAGGACATGTGTGCAGGAGATAGCTGCATGCTGAGAAAGCACAAGTCTGACTGTGCTAAATCTGTCATTTTGACTTTTGTTCAGGACTTTTGATAATAGTACAGAAAAAAACATCTGTACAGCTTATGAGGCTAAGTAATTTCATGCAATGGCATAAGTGAATCTTGTGTGCATATTGCAGAGACAAGGAAACTAACATGTAAGATGCTATCTCTAAGAAGGAAAAAAAAAACAAGACCCAAGCTATTCTCTATTCTCTAGAGTGTATACTGTATCTTCCTCAAAGGTATTTTTCTGAACTCTGCCTAGGATGGACATCAACAAAGAAAAACATCAGCTTACTGTTCTTTCACCAACTATAATAACTATTAATGGTATAATGATCACTCAGTCATGAAAACTTTTCCATTACAACTCAAGCATCTTTTCTGACTGTAAGTGTATCGAAGGCCATAAAAGACCCATTTTGTAAATGTCAAATTCTACTTTTTTTATGCCAAGGTTTCTGGGAAGCATATAAAGAGCAGTGAAGATATTAATACATTTGATGTGTCTCCAACTTGCTCTTTGGAGCTGACCAAATTACAGGGTATATGATTTTTGTTCAGTGACTGTAAGAAACAGCCAAGAAAAGAAAAGAAAGACATATTGGCTTAGACTAACACAGAAATTACTATCTACTAAAAGAAAATAGACAAAATACCCTTCTGTATAGAGTAAGAACATTCCTTTTGACACCTCTATTAAGGGAACTGTTTATTTTCTGTGTTTACTTTTTCATATAAACTTTAAAAAAAAGGGTGTTTGTTTTTATACAAAAATATATTTTTCATGTTTTTGAGAAGCTGCAGTGAAGAAGAGAGCATTTGGGAAGCTTCAGATTTCTTACCCCTTTCTGGGAGTTTCAAACTTCCAAATTTGATTGAAAGAGAGAAATACTTCTAGAATCCACAAAAAAGCATGGTTTGGGACACTAATATGCTAACATTTTTTTTTAAAGACCATCTGTAATTCCTACTGTAAAATAAATATATTTTTCTTGGTGGTTAGTTTTAGATTCCTGATTTTTTTCTGTTTAGAGTGATAACACAATTATTGCAATTTAACAGAAAAATAACTTCATCAAGTAGTGCTTCAGAGCTAAGAAATACCAGTTAGGATCTTGGCTCAATATTGTAGTTAGACATGAGCCCCCTAGACAGCTGAATTCTTTCCACCAAGTCAATGTATGTAACTAAGCACTAATGGACCATCTTATAACAAACCAGAGAGATAATCCAAAACATGCAGAAGACTTGGAACAGGTCTGGGGAACCATAGATCAGATAATAAGTACACTTGTAGTAAACACTTAACCCGCTTCTTAATTAAATGCTAGTGGAAATAAAATGGTGGGTTTTGAAGTCAAAAAAAAATAAAACCCCATGTGTTTGCAGCTAGATGGTGCCATAGGATTATGCAATCCCAATCAAATTGGGGATGCTTTATGAAAGGAACTTCTATTGTACACATAATATTGTATGAAAGCAGGCTGTGATCTAGGAGTCAGAAACGGCTTCAGAGAGTTGGTGTTGCTGTCTCTAGTACTGCAGGAACAGTACTCACTTTAGAATTGTTTCCTGTCCCATAACACCCCTAAATCAAATAGAAATCACAATAATAACCCTTTGTGGAGCCCCAGAATTAAGGTAGTAGTGTGTTTCCTGACAAATACTTAAATTCTGCATGAGCTCTTCATCAAATGCATGCATACAAGTGAAATAAGGTCTGCCAAAAACACATGACAGATGGTCTTGCTTGAACTGGAGTTGAACAATACAAAATTCTAGGAGAAATTACAGACGCTGATAATTCACTTTAAAGCTTGGTGCCTTCAGCTAGTAGAGCACATGGAATTACATGCTCTAGTGATCCCCTCCTGAATACTATATTCAAATTTTATTATTTACTCTTAGTAGTAATCCAGTTGTTTCTGTTACTTTTCCTTGGCTCCCCTAAACACTTCAAAAATAGAAAGTGTCTTGATAAGAAACTCCCACAGAAACCTTATGTAACTGGGGGAAACAGCAAGCTAAGTACGTTTATAAGATTTATTTTCCAGATGGTGTTCTTTCATACCACTTGAGGATCACAGAACTAATTTAATTGAATCTTTTCTGTGCTTCCTAACAATTTAGATTTTGAGGTTAACTTCTAATTTTTACATTACTATGTAGCACGGTATAAATGATACAGAGTCCAAATGCATCATCACTACACGAATGCAATTTATAGGACATTCAAACCATGTGGCTTACTAGTCTGAACCAAACAACACACAATTATTAGAAACCAGAGTTAGTGTAACGAAGCAATGTGGTTTTCCTGAATCTCTTTCCATAACACTAGAAGTCAGGTTCATTTTGCCTGTTGTTTTGGAGCTGACTGCAGTTCACGTTGTCACAGTGCCTTTGGAAGTTGTGTGTTAACAGATTAGGAAGGGGACTCCATCTGAGCCGAGACTTGTCTGAAATTTGGGTGCCAAAAGATTCAGCAAGCTATTGAGTCCATCTGACTTCAAGCACTACCTGAAAATTATGCTCCTATTTTGTGTACGAGAAGGACCTTTAGTGTCTAACCTTGAAACCACTGAATGGATGAAAAACCTTTGAGTTATCCCTGCACTTGAAGTGTCTCACAACTGAATTTCTTAGCTAGGGTGCCTTTCCTCTATTTTATGCACTTCATTCTCTACTCATGATGGAGAGCTGTGTTCATTCCTCCTCTTTCTACTTCTTCTACTATTTTCCCTCCCTCCTCTTGAGTCACTACACCATGTGGAACTGTATCATCAGCAGATAAACAATTTATCTTACTGCAGGTGATCCATTCTCCAGTGTTCAGTACACTCTTTACAATTCAGTAAGTACAATTTCTATATCTTGCAGTAAGAGGTTTGTTGTATTTAATCTGTGCTCTTTGCTTATTTGTACCTTGATTATACAGTTCTTCCAGTGATATTTTCAGTGAAAATGTGTACAGAGGAATTGTATGGAAAATTGTTACCTACTGTTATCTGTACTGTATCTTGTTTATTTTTATGCTTTTACCAGTCAAAATGCACTGAATGTAAAGAAATGACTAACCTGTTAGAGACTCCATTATTATTTTCCCAGGGAACCTGAGCCAGACAGTCTAGCAGTAGGAAAGTTTCCATTAATACTCCTAATACTTGCAAGCTAAGGCATGACAGTCAGGTACCCTGATGCCTTACTCAGTCAAGGCTAAATCCAGTGGGTTTTACTTAGCCTCTGGAGATGTGGTGCATACAAATCTGGGAATGCAGCCCTTCATGTGTCTCAGTAGGATGGGATATGCATCTGTGGGCTGTGACAGGCTGCCCTGACTATCTTTTCTATAGTAACTCTGCAAAAATTATCTCAACCACAGCCAGAACACAGTTGTGTGCTAACATCCTGCTGGGCCCTTTTATGCAAGCATCCATCTTTGAGGTGGCAGACTGATGAAGCATCAAGCAGAGCATGTATTGAGCCCTTCTTAGAGTCTCTTTGTCACTGTGCAGCTATCAGAGTATCCAATGTCATTGTACAGCCAGGTTGGTCAGGTGGCTGGGTCATTGGTTATGTCAGGTCTTTCATAATGCAGTGCTTTGCACATGCTTTTGCCAGCTGATTTGAAAGAGTTAATTGTAAGTGTACAGGTGTTGGTACAGAGTAAGTCAGCCCAAGGTGCTCAAGAACAAGTGGACAATGATGGCTATGTTCTGTGCTTTTCCTTTCCAAAAAAAAATGAAAACAAAAAGGAAAAAAAATCAGGGAAGTCTGCTGACAATATACCCTGTAAATGACCTTCCTTCTTGATCTTAGTATGACATTACATTAATTTTAACTAATTTTTAGTGTATCTGACCAAATGCATTGAGTTATTTCAGCATAAAAGTAGGCAATGCCCATTTCCCTGTTGTAGGGAAAATGGTTGGGATATCTGTAAATATTAGGAAGCCTTCAGAGTTAACTTGCAATACATAACACTGTTGCTATAGATAACAGTCCAAAGACTAATTGGAAAGTAGATCCCTTAAATAAAACAAAAGCAGTCCATATAACTGAATGCCAGATACTGTTTTTCTCCAACATAAAAACTTCAAGGCAGGACAAACACAACTTGCCTTGCTCCATCCAGCATTTGGGAGTGCTGCACACTGCACAGCACAAGCAGAATTCAGACTCAAGACCTTTGTATCACATCTTACCCACAACACAGAAGCGTCTGTCAAGATGACTAAGGTACTTTTATGAAAAACTGAACTAACTGAAGGCAGTCTGTGTTTCTAGGCTGCAGAAATACAGTAATAGGCAGCAACAAGGTATTGCACATGTCATATCTGTCCTGTCCTCCTTGGCCTACAAGGACAAATATTTGAAGTCAACAGTAATGGAGTCATTGAAAGACTTTCAGAGAATGATTGCTAAGAAGGTAGGCACAGAAGAACCAATTTCATGTCTATAGTACTTCAAAAGACCAACAAAACTGCAAAAGGCAGTTCCTGCTTTAAAGAGGGCATGCAAACTCACAAAAATGAACAAAAAAAACTACCCCAAAGAAACAGGTATGGAAAAAACTAACAGTTGCTTACATGATAGTATTAATGAAAAAGTGATAACTGTTTAATTTGTACAGACATCCAGTTTTTCTACCTTGTCTAAAATATTTCCAGAGCAGCAGCAAACGGTCTTTTGCCTTTGTGGAACACCTATTTAGAGGCTATGAAGTTATTTGTCTTAAAAAATCTTTTGTATGTCCCCCCCTACTAAAGCTCTGCATTTCCAATATCTGTGCAAAACCTTCAGGGAATTTTAAACAAACATTTTATAAATATATTTGGAAGTTCCCTCCATATATATTTTATTAATTTCAACTTTTGCTATGCTACCTCAGTGCAAGACTTTTCTCTACCATCATGTGAGAGTTGAAAATTTGTCTTTATCTTTCTATCTCATCAGCTGAAAAAAATTTTTCTACTTTCCTTGCTTGTCTGGCTTTTAATTTCTCCATACTTCTACCAAATTTAAATTACATAAAGCACTTACATCACAGACACTCCACAGGATAGCTCTGTATTGTGTTCATGTTCTGTTCATTCATCAAATACTCACCCACTCCATTTGGAACGTACACTATTGAGTCTCTCCTTCCTTTCAAAACATCAGGAGTTAAAGAAAGAGAACCTGCATTTTAAAGTCCAAAAGTTTGTGCATTTATAACAAGACACTTTACATTATTTGGATTTTTTTTCTGTTTGTCAGGAAGGTTTACATTGAGTGTAAATGAAATGTGCCAATGGATTGAGATGGTGACAAATATTGGAGGAGATGTAAAAGCTTTTCAAAGACAGCAATAAATGATATGACTCTTCTACCTCTATAATATGACTCTTCTACCTCTATAATTTGAATGACTCTGCTAGAAGTTTAACATATTTTCTGTGCCCAAGTCCTGATTAAAATATTGTTTTAAAGGGAAAAACTATAGTCAGGGTTTGAATGGTCCTTGCTTTTTTTTTCCCCCTTTGCCCTCCCCACAGATGACATGAACGTTATTTTCAGAATCACATATTTGAATATGACCTTCCCTTCTGCCCCCACATGTGCATCACGTTATGTTACATTCCCTGGGATCTGTACATGCTATAAGTGCAATAACAATTCAATGTTTTATTTATAAGTGTGGCAAATGCATATACCATTATATTATCTCAGCTGGGCTAGTTCATTTTATTTCACCTCATTTCCTATGTAACTCTGAAGTTTTATTTCCATCTACCCTCCAATTTTAGCAGCTGCCTGTAATCACTTTCTCTTTTGCTCTAAATATCCTGTGGGTACATAGAAGTACATAATAAGCTTATCAGAAGCAGTTGTTTGTTTTCCTATTATCTTTTGATGGCATTTTACTTTAAAAAAAGAGGACTACTCAGTGTGGCTTCAGCTTTGTACTACATGAAAATTTACAAGTTACCCTATAGTGCATCTTCCATTCTTGTCTTGAAGCACTTAATTATTTGAGTCACGGGATTTCTCTCCACCTCAGCTGTGATTTGTATTTTTCTGTTCCATATGCAGTTCTTTCATGAGTCCTGCCATCTGACTGAAACAATCCATAAGCTGCTTTAACCTTTCCCTCCTGTAGTTCACAATTATCATCTCCATTTTAGAGGTGGAAAATATTGGCAGAGTGGAAAGCAGAGGAATGTCTCTATAAACCCCAGGGAGGAGTTGGTTGGTGGTGGTGGGGCAGGAGGTTTATGTGACCAAATGCATTGATTATGATCCTGTTTTCTTCCTAATGGAAACATAGACCATCAAGAAGACAGTAGATAGAATTTACTGACTTTTAAAGAAAATGTTTTCAAATAGCTGCTGTCAGTAATGAGATGATCAGCAAAAGAGGTAGCAGAAATGAAAACTGCAAATAAGGGAAAGGAAAAGCCTGTTAATAATCAGGTTTTTCAGTTTAATAGAAGAATGGTACAAGAAATGACTGATTGACATGATAGAATGGGAAGGGAATACTCCAGATTTAGACAGAAAACCAGTGTAAAACAGAGTACAATAATTTAAATATATAAAGTCAATCTGTAGGTTAATAATTAGAAGGAAGAGCAAATACTCAGCTTTGTTGGTCAGAAATGGAATATATAGTAGTATCTTACATAAATTTGTAATTTCAGAGTATTTCCTTATTTCTGTGTTAATACACCTTATCTTTTCCCTATTGTTTGTCTCCAGATAAATGGCTGACACTTAGAAAGATACACAGCAGAGAATATATTTCAGTTTGAGTATTCTAGGCCATCAGCTGACTTAAAATTCCCCTACCAAAGCACATTGTCACCTAACACAACTTGAAATGAGTATCTGTAGAGTCACTTGCTGCATATTTAACTTACACTGTTATCTGTTACCACAATATTCAAGCTGGAACTGTATGATGAAATATAGCAGCCTAGTATCCCTAATCCATGTAATTTGAAGTAAAAAATAAACTGAAAGAATGGAGTAGAGAAAAATATTTTTAGCTGGGTACCAGTAATTCTGTTCTGTACTAATCACTCCCTGCCTCTGTAGTTAAGTGACTTGTTTTTAACAACGTGCTGTTACACTCATGCTGCTTAATGCTGCGTGTGACCAGGATCTAGCTTGTGTTAGTCATTGAATCCTACAGGGTAGAAGTGACTGAAATCTGACAATGTTCTCTACCTAGAATAAACATTTGTTAATGTATCCAAATTTTCAGTAAGAGAGAGAACAAGTCTGATTCTGATGCAAATTCAGTGAAGTCAAGGAATGATTCCTGTGCAAAACCAGCATGCAACCAGAACAGGATCTCAGAGTACTAACTGATTATTTCCTCATCAGATCAAAGTCCCAGAGTACACTGCACTGCTATTTGCTGACCTCTTGGTTCAGATTCCACTTCAGCGTAAGTCCAGGAATGTCAGTTGGATTTCACACAAGCTGCAATGATAGGAATGCAGACTTACTGACTAATGCACATCAAACATCAGGTTGTACTTCTTATTGCTGTTGAAAAGAACCCAGGAGATTCTCTTTAGTATATCATATGTGTGTGTGTGTAACACACCAGAAACATTCCAACCACCACCAAGTCCAATAGCTGGAAAACATCCTCAGTTTATTTGGCTTCTCCTTTAAGCTACTGATGAAGCAGATTCCACATTTCTAGACTGCCAAGTCCAGCACTTCATTAGTCTGCACCGTAATATGTAACTCCTTATATTCAATTTAAATCTCTGCTAAAATTAAAGGCAACTTTTCTCAGTTTCCCATGGTATATAGAGAGAATCTTTTATTTGTTAGAGCGCATATCTATTTCATATCTAAGAAAACTTTAAAGATTTCCTCATAGCTGTTATTTTCTCAGTCTGAGACTGTTTTATTTTACCTCCTTTAGTCTCTTCATCACAACTATATTATTTAGGATTATCAGTCTTTTTGTGATTGCATGTAACATGTTGGCTGAATATTGTATTTGTTACAAACAACAAAAAAGGACTTGACTCAACGTCGTCTGCCTGTGATAGGCAGGACTACAAACACAATGGAATAATTTTTGTAAGGAAGGAAGAAGGCAGCAGAAGAACTAGAACAGGGATGGAAACACTGTGCTATACTTAAAAGCCAAAATTGTTTATTACCAAGAGTCATAAGGCACATATATAGGATAACCTGTCTTTAATCTGTGTGGTTTTCATTTCTCTCAAACTATGGGGAATGTGTAAACTGGTATGGTCTGACAATGTGGTGTTTGCCTCTTTTTGCAGTTGTGGGATCTGGTGTGTGTTGAAGACCTTGGTTGTTTTATTTACATATTTGACCTGTTAGATTGTGTGAAGGCCTGCCTGTTCACTGTACAACAGACAAACCTGTTACAAAACCTGCATACAAACAGAAAACTAGAATTAGACCCCTTTTTCCCGTTATCTCTGAAGTGTACCAGCTCTTGCTGTTAGAACTAACAGACAACTTTAATAGCCAGAGTCTAAAGTGACCTTGGTGCCAGTGTCTTCGCTTGTAGTTAGAAAGATTACATTATTCCACAGCCATGGGGAGATACTAAAGATGTTTTTTCTCATAGATTGTTCACTGCATGAAGGAAAAACACATATTTGTTCTGGATTCTGACCAGGACATGCTTTTTTTCCAACACCTATCTTAAACTTAAAAAAAACATGCATTTTTGGCATTGGGTTCTAGTTACTCTTACATGCACTGGAACTTTCCTTGTCAGGCTAATATATAAGCAGATGATGTTGAACACAGGATGATATTAATAAAAACACAGGCAAACCTGCTGGCTTTGCTTTATCCAAATTATTATGATGTATCTATCCCCACATTTTGTCATCTGTCACATAAATAAAGCAGGATTGGCCTTGAGAAAGGCCTGTTTATTCTGCAAGATAACAATGCTTTGAATTTCTATACAGACCCACAGCTAAGGCTTTCAAAGAGCTTTACAAATGTTAATCCATTAAGCATCAGTGTAAGACATTCTCTGAGGCAGGTGTTAATTACCTCCATTTCACAGAGCAGAAGCAAAAGATGCAAGGGGTGATCCAACCTTATTACCTTATTTGTAAGGTAACACAGCAAATCAGAGCACTATCAGGGAGAGAAATAAAGAATTTTGGCACGGGTCTGCTGCAAAGCTCTCTCCCTTTCACCACTTTTGATGATTTTTATGTCTTAAAAAAGATGAAGGGGATGAACTGGTAAGATATTGGTACGAGGTTACAGCAGAGAAGAACTGGGCAGAATTTAGCCTCATGGATTAATAGTCAAACTGCTACCCTGAATGTCATTAAGCCAGTCAGAGGAGGGAGAAATAAAATAAATAAAAATAAAATTTAAAAAATCATTATCTGTATGATTTTCCTAATGGATAATGTAGGAGTAGGCGTCTATTCTTCAGCTGAAGAAAGTAGCACGTGTTTGGAGTCAGTCCATTCATCTGGCAACAAGCCTACCATCAAGAAACAATAGCATCCATCTAACCTCTGATGTGGGGACCTTCTAAAGCAATCTCTTTTCACGAAGTTGTAGAATGTCATTATGATCCCTGTCCTACAATTCTACCTTTTCCCTGCTATTATCAGGAGTTTCATATACTCTGGAGAAGGCAAAAAAATATTAGAAGGTGACACATGTTTATGCTTTTACAAGGAAGAAGATAAAACAGTTTTAATGAAGAAATGGGTCTTAGTTATCCTTTTCTAGCAGAGTCATTGTAGGGTTCTTTTTCTCCAGTATCTGTTTCCATAACTTTATGGAAAAGTAGATACTCACATGTGTACAAGCAACCTTCTTTTGTCCTGCAAGGAGTAAGAAATTGCTCTACAAAGCACCTATTTGAACATTCATAGACACGTTTTCCTGAACTCCTCACACAACTCTGTGTCATGGATAAAAAGATGCTGCTTCTTATTTGAAATTATTGGAAACTGATTAGCAGAGTGTTCAACTTGGAGTTACAAGGAGAGGGCAATATATCAATATTAAGGATATGTACAGATCTTCCTCAAATAACCCCTAAATAAGCATGAATAATTCTGGATGGGATGGGTAGGAGTACTCCTACACGTGTGAGTGTACAGTATTCTTGTTCAGTGATCTTATAAGGGCTTGCTTTATTTTTTAATTCTTGCTAAGTATTCTGGAGCAAAGACACAAACCTTTTTACCCTGGCAGGGACATTCAGCATTAAAACACACTTCTTAATAGTGTTATCCTTCCTAATAATTCTGAATGATCATATTTTTTATTACATCTGACATTTTAAATCTCTTTATTTTTCTCAAGTAACTTTCCTGTGATTGAATCATTAAACACTACATAGCTAGAATAATTTTTTTCTTTTAGGTCTATGTCATGATTTGTCTTTCTTTTAAACATTCCAACTACCCAGAATACTTTCACTTTGAAATTAAGTCAAACACTCTGGTTAGAACAGCACTGCTGGCTCTCTGAGATATTTGCTGCCAAAGTATCATGATCTACCATCAACCTGGACTCTGTAGTGTGAATAGGATAGATATATTCCATTTCTCACATGCTGGTTTTTAACATGGTGATGATCAATCTACTGATAGTGACATATAAATGGAATAACATTTGTTAAAATTACTTGCTGAAAACGCAAATCTACGATCACTTGGGAATTCAAAGATGCCCTCTTGTGTATTATTTCGCAGAAGGATCACATCATTTGACATGTCTGCTCCAAGAACAAATTTCTCTTGAGAATAGTTGCACTAATTGCTTTTAATAAAGTGGCTCTGGCAAAATTAGCCATCACTACTCATCTTTACTCTGCTTACCTTTTTCAGTCTATTCATCTTTGATATACCGTGTCACAGATTTGAATTAGTACCAGAACCACCATTTAGATATTTTTACCTTGGCAGTGGCAAACATCAAACAACATAGTGTTTGTATGCTTCTGGAAAGATAATGATCAACAGTATTCTATCCAGTAGCTAAAATCCAGTATATACTAGTTGTGAATTCCTTTACATAGAAATGTGCTCTGTCGCTTCATTATACATTTGTTAAGGCGTTTATAAATTATGCCATTCACTGTCTGATAAACACACTGATCATATATTTGTCTTCCCTGTTAGTTTTAGAGGACTTCTGACTCACAAACGCAGTTTGGGAAAATTGTGCATATGCATGGATTGTGACTCTAACCTGGGTCAAGTGAACTAGAGGCATCTCATTTTTGCTGGTGTTGCTGAATTCATTATGGATCTCTCCAGTAGCTGACAGCTTCCCCGATAGTTGCTATGCATTATTTTGATGATCAGTTCAGTCCAGGTCTGCAATATATGTCAGGGGGCTGCTGAGAAAAATAGCATAAAATCAAGAAACTGAAACGTGCTATAATAGAGACACAAGAGGACTGAACCAAGATTCTGTGTGCTGCCATCATTCTACCATTTTCTAACTTTGCACTGCAAAGTTGCAACCTTAATACAATGATTTTCACTTCTTACAGTGTGGAGATGAGATCTAATTTACATTCAAGAGAGAAGTGTACTTGTTGCTTTCTCAGCTATGGCATTTAAATCAGAGAGCTTGTGATTTATTTTGTACTACAAAAAACCACAGGGCAACAGTTCAAGCATGGGGAGACGCCTTTGGGGGAGGTGATGGATAGAGAAGCAAAAATTGGCTTCCATTTGTTTATTTGTCTTCTCTGCTCTCTCTGTCCTGTTTTATTTCCTTGCCCTAAAATATCTGTTTCTATACATGAATTGCCTTGCTTTTCACCTCAGTTTCTTTCAGAATTTTAATTTGTACCCCGGGCTTTCTTTCATATATTTACTCAATGCTTGGCGCAAAGTTCTGGTCTCAGCTGGACCCTCTGGAAATTAGAATTTTAACTGTTGCCTGCGAGATACAGAGTTTAGAAAGAAACTCCTTATAGTCTAGCCCTAGGCCATAAAACATTACCCTTAGAAAAGTGGATAATAGTCTGCAAAATGATCACTGTTAGCCAAGCTATTTGAACTTATATGGACAAAAGTAAAGATCTGAATGATACTTATGTGGTCATGGCAGCCACACTTAATCTCCTGTGCTGCTGTATTTGAAGGGACAGTTCTTGTGGGAGTGAGCAGAATTTTCATATTGTAAACACTCAATTTTTAATATGTGCCATCAATAATGCAAGGAAAACGAAGGCATGGCTTTGTATCCCATTCGTGGCTTTGTTTATCATTAATCACGAGGTTAGTCCTCATTTTTACTTCCCCATTAGAGAAAGTCTGATCTGTGGCAGTCTGTGAACGGATGCAGAGAGAAACGTGGACATTCCTGCATTTCTCCAACCTGCCTGGTACCCATCACCGTCATTTGATGGTGATAATGAAGGTTGGGCAGTGGAACTTGCAGAGACTGAACTTCTGTGACTGAGTCCAAAGGCTCGTTGCTGGCTGGGCTTGGAATGAGCGGCGGTCTCACCCTTTGGCACTCCTTGTCGCCTCCTCACTTGTTAACGCCCAAACCGCTGGCATGCAGATGCAGTTTTCCCTGTGAACCACTAGATGCCCGGAGACCTCTTTGGTTTAACACTTCTTTCCACAACCAAAGCTGTTACTAGGGAGAAGAAAGGAACAGAATCCCAGCTAAGCCATGAGAACAATAACATGTTCTCTGGTGGGTAATATTTTCCAGATTAAAGTAATATCTGCCTTATAAATGTATTCAGTTCAAGCACTGCAAAGGAAAGCAGTATACATCTTAGGGAATCTATCAATATCTCTGTTAAAAGAAGTTGAAAGATGGTTTCTCAGGGCTATACTGACAGAAGCCAAGAAACTAATATTATGGAGATGGAATCTCTCAGTTGCCCCAAATAATAGACAGTCTGTAGAAATTTGGCTCCTCTGGAAATAGTACCCTCAGAAGAGCAGAGCACAATAAGAAAGAGTTAATACCGGTAATCTGATATTGTTGCACAGTATAAACTAAAGTGATGCCACTAATCTCGGTGAAGTTATTCCAGTGTACAACAGGGTTAAACAAAAGCAGAACATGATTCTTATCTGTGCCAGATAAGAGCTCGAGTCCTCAAGGCACGGAGCATTTCTGCATACGTACCAGCCTTTAATTCTGTGCAGGGAGACCCTTGCTGACTATGGCACGGGTACACTTCTACTCAAGCACACATAAGCTTTGCTCTGGCATCACCAAACTCTTCAGCACACGCAGCACAGATGGTGGAGGGACTGCGATTCAGTGAGCCTGCCTTGCCAAGCCTAGTGATCAGTAGCAACCATACAGCATGCTTGTCCTACAGCTGAGACATAACTGAGTTATATATCTACTTTTTTTAAACATTAATTCATCCTCAATCTACACAATGGGCACTTTGGGATAGATTTTAGTGAGGTAAAGATCAGACATCTGCAATTGCTCAAGATGAATAAAGATAGTAGATGAATATTTGTTATATGAACCTCCACCCTACTTTAGAGGATTCTGTCTGAACTAGTGTAAGCTGACAGAGTTTCCTTGACTTCCCTTGTCTTTCTCAGGATCTGGGCACTCTGTTTAATGAGGCAGCATTTATCTTTCATGATACAGGTGCTTCTACCCAACTCATTTCGGCAGTTTTCACACAGTGAGAAAATGTTGGGTGACCCATTTTTTAAAAAAGTGTGTCTTGAAGAGATCAATTCTGGTTCTCAAAGATACCCAGCAAATTAATAATAGAGTGAAAAACCAGCAAAACTATCAGGACTCCTAACCTTTTTGCTTTAAGTGCTACATGACCCTGCTAAATTAGCACTCCTGCAAAAGATCACCTCATTTTATTCTTTGGGTTCTCCAAAGAACTCTGTGTAAGAGCCTGGGGTACCTCCACTAGAGAAGAAAACTCCTCTGATAAAATAGGTAAAAAAATTCCCTGTGTTCTCAGCTGAAGAGTTGTTCCTCATTTCTACAAAAGCAATCATCATATTATAGGAAGTAACTTTGCCTCCTATTTCAAAAAAAGAACGTTGAAATAGGCTTGCATGTGCCAAGCTTTAAGGTACCACTTCTTGTCCTGTTTCTTTTTTCTGATATTGGAATGCATTTGCTCTAGGCTGCAGCTTCAGGGCCTTGTAAAACCTCACTTTTCTAGGGAACTCCAACAATATATCACTAGGCAAGTGGTTTTCAGAATTAGCTAAAACAGAGAAAAAACTCAGCTAGGTACAATGTTGTTGTATAATCACTGTAATCAGGCTTACGTTTGTACATTAGGCATCCACCCACGTGGATTCTTCTCAAAGCCTGACCTTTCTGAGAGCAAGAGTTGAAAGCAACTTAGTGACCCGAAGTGTGTGTTTTCTCCTTCAGAAAGTACTGTCTCTATGAGAAGTGTTATATTGAAAGTGGACTTTACAGAGAGTGATTAGCTAATTTAGAAGTTGCTTTGGATGCACAGATGTTATTTATTTTCTAAAGATTTCATAATTCCTGGGTATGAATGCACTGAAAATCTTCCTAAGTTGAGGCCTTATACTTGTAGCATACAGAGACTGTATAAACTCTATTTCATAGAATCATTTAGGTTGGAAAAGACCCTCAAGATCATCTAGTCCAACTGTAAACTTAACACTGCCAAGACCATCACTAAACCATGTCCCCAAGAACTATGTCTATGCATTTTTTAAATAGTTCCAGGGACGATGATTCTACCACTTCCCTGAGCAGTGTGTTCCAGTGCTTGACAACCCTTTCTGGAAGAAATATTTCCTAATATCCTATCTAAACCACCTCTGCTACAACTCGAGGTCATTTCCTTTTATCTCATCACTTAGTATGTAAAAGAGACCAATACTGACCCCCACCTCACTACAAACTCCTTTCAGGTAGTTGCAGAGGGTGACAAGGTCTCCCCGAGCCTTCTTTTCTTCAGACTAAACCATCCCATTTGTCTCAGCTGCTTCTCATGGATCCTGTTTTTCTAGACTCTTCATTGACTTTTTTGCTCTTCTTTGGACATGCTCCTTTCCTCATGCTCACTAAGGGAATTTAGACCAAACTGTTCACAACTCTCCTCTTGTCCCCCCAGCTTTTTCCTCCAGCTTTATGGTCCCTTCCTCCCCGCCTCCCTCTCTGCCTCTCTCCCTCCCTCCCTTCCTCCCTCTCTCTCTCCTTGAGCCTCCTTTCCTTTCTTCCTTCCTCCCTGAACCTCCCTCCGTGAGCCTCCCTCCCTTCTTTCCTCCCTCCCTTGCTCCCTGCCTGCCTGCCTTCCTGCCTGTCTTCCTGCCTGCTTTCCTACTTGCCTTCCTTCTTTGCTGCCTTTCTTTCTTTCTTTCTTTCCTTTCTTTCTTTCTTTCTTTCTTTCTTTCTTTCTTTCTTTCTTTCTTTCTTTCTTTCTTTCTTTCTTTCTTTCTTTCTTTCTTTCTTTCTTTCTTTCTTTCTTTCTTTCTTTCTTTCTTTCTTTCTTTCTTTCTTTCTTTCTTTCTTTCTTTCTTTCTTTCTTTCTTTCTTTCTTTCTTTCTCTCATTCTTTCTTTCTTTCTTTCTTCCTTCCTTCCTTCCTTCCTGTCTTCCTTCCTGTCTTCCTTCCTGGAAGTGGAATCATGAGCAAGAGCCATAGATAGAGTCTTAAGCCCCAAACACCTTCTACTATTTATCTAAAGATTACCTCTGATTAGAATCACTGCAGTGAGGTCTTAGCAGTTCTAACCAAGAAAAGCAAATAAAGACATCTTTTTCCTGCCTCCCTCACCCACGTGGCACTGCAGAAAATCACATTGCCATTCTCCAACGAATCACTTTGTAAAGTCTGTTGTTGCTTGTAGAGGATCACATCGACTATCTAATGGTTCTACTGAGTAGAGACCCTGTTAACTCAGGTATTCCTTCTTTAGGATTTCATTTGGCTATGGACACCTGATTTTATAAGAGTAAAAGCAAAGAGAGGGGTTATCTCAGAGTTAGAGGGTTCTTCCTGCTTAAAAACCCAGAGATACTAAAAACAAAAGAGAGGACAATTTTGCTTTATACTCTTTAACACTAGAAAGGAAAGGGTTGTTTTTTATTATAGCTCTTTCCTTGTGAAATGAGTGGTAAATATCTATAGATTTTCGCTTTCAGAGAAGGAGATGGATCCTTAGACACTCATAGGTAGAATGAGCCATAATAGTTACTCTGTGTGGCTTTCTGTGTCCCAGAAGGTTTGTGCTTCTGCTCCAATGTGAGGCAATGCCAGAACCAGAGTAAGCTGTCATCCTGTGATCTGATTTTCTTCTCAAAGGATTCACTGAGGCTTCAGACATTGGCATTTAACTCAGAGTGTGTTGCGTTGTGTTCCCTGACTGAGATCTGCTCAGGCAGAAGCTTTTCTCAGCTGCATTTTTACACATATCTATGCTTTCTTTAGGATGCATTGGTAAGTCTGATATCAATAAATAAGAGGACAGAGTTCAAACTTTAATGTTAGTTGGGAATAGGAGAGTAGGACCCCTAATCTGGAAAAAGGCTGGAATAGGCACTGTTCTTATGCACTTTTAATGTCCACAGTAACATACACTGCATAAAGCATCTTACCTATGCTTGTTCCTTAGCCAAGTATAGCACAACCCTGATCCCTTCTGGATGCAAAAGGCACAGAGAAGAGAACAATGCTGCATCTCTTTCTAGTGTCCCTGCAAAAGGGAAGCAATTAATCTTTAAACAAGTGTAGGAAGAGCAATCTTGGAGTATGTAGAAGTGCAGGTTCCAAATAGCCTCACAAAGTGATTTTAAAGTGAGTACAAGGGGTAGGATGAGGATAAATACATTAAGAGGGAACACTTCAGCAGAACAGCAAGAAAAGAGAGCTGTTAGGTTATGGAATAATTACCAAGGGATGCGATGAAGTCTCTGTTACGTAGGCCATCTGAAAAAGCAGACTAGATAGAGTGTTATTGAGCATACTCCAAGGAGCCATCCGGTCTCCGCAGGGAGCCTGTTACCTGGTTTATTGTCTGATTTTTTAAATATATCACGTGGCTATTTCTAACACTGACTTTAGCAAGACTTCTAGGTGTTAAATTCTTTGAGAAAATAAGAGAGTTATATTGCTCATCAATGACCTCATTTCCATTTTTGTGACCACGAAAGATGTGTTGGACTTTTATAGCCATGAAACATACAGGAGATTTGTGATTTTGCCTGGCTGTAGTAGACCATGGCATTCTTTTTGAAAGGTTGTTGTCCCACTGGCTTTTGTTTCTACCTGAGGTAAAATAAAGTTCACCAGCAGGAGCACCTACCTCATCTGTATGGCATTTGAACCACAATCTGCAGCTGCCTGCAGATAGTAGAGCTGCCACAAGTGAAAGAGGTGGGTGCATTGAAGAGCCAAACAGCCCTATGGAAGAGAAAGCAGCAGGGTTGCTTTAGTTCTGCAAGATTTGTTCTGCCTCTCCTGGGCAGGGGATGGCACATGCTGCAGGCGTTGTGATACCAGTACTCCAGTTAAATATTTACAGTTCATTTACTAAAGCAACGAGGGAAACTGCAATTATGTTTTATAGGGAAAATTATTTTCCACCATGCGAGTTAATTTTTAATTTGTCAGATTTTTCCTACCCTTTTCTCTTCCTTTAGCTATCGTCCCTCTTGAACCTCCATTTTTAATTCCCTTTTAATTTGCTTGAGTGACAGAGCAGAAGGATGAGAGATGGAGGTAAAATGCATCCCACTAAACACTTTGCTTCTCTGTAGTAGGCTTCGTTTTACATAAGTCCTCTGCACCAGATCCTATAGATTTAAGGACCCCCAATGTTTAGATATACCCACTCTGCCATGCAACCTCTCTTGGTCTCAGGCTCCCTGTGGTCTAAGCAGCATTATTTCCCACCTGCATGGTAACAGAAAAATACATAAATCTGCAATACAGTCAATAAATAAAAAACATTACAAATAGGCCACTTTTGGAGCTGTTTAAAATATGGGCTGCTGGTGCCCTGCATGGCAACATATATACACAGAGAGTAGGATTTATGATGGTTTGCTATGAACTTTAAATATCATGAAAACCAGTCAATTTCATTTTGTTACAGCCTAAATCTATCTTGGCAGTTCCTGTTGCAACACAAGTCACTTAAAATGGTACAGGCTGTTTACTAAATGGATTTAATAAGAGCTTTTGGTATGGACAATGGTTCTTAGGCTTCTTTTGGGCTTTTTTTAGAATGTCAGTAGGTGATACAGAGCTTTAGAACTCAGTCACTCCGAATGTACGAGCTGACCTAAATGGATGCTCTCGTCTCTCTGTCTACATATCCTAACGTGTATGATCTGGCTTCTTATTCTAGTCCTTCACAACAGTATCTGAGCAGTTCTGTGGAGGACTGAACATGCTATACAATGTGCAGTATGTGCTGCTCCTGCCTGAAACTAAATTAATGTTACCTCATCTTTCCTTTCTTGCTCTCTCTACCTTCCCTGAGATAATGCTGTAAAGCAGACCTGCAGGCTGCAGTATGCAGTAGGCAAAGGGCAAAGGCACTGTTTTGAGTGGTACCCAGGAAACATTTAGATAAAGAAAACTTAGTCTGAGCATCAGAAATATATTCTGTCTGGTGAACTGTGGATTCAGCAGAGTACCCAGGAACGTCTTGGGGCTGAAAACTGCAAGACTACTGAATGTCTTAACTCTGTGCAGCCCTCACAAGATCATCACCAAGGGAAGAGCAGAAACACTGGTTACTCCTTTTTGCCTTTTTGAGAACTTTACAAAAGTGAGTCCTGTGCCCAAATGATGGATACGAGGGAGTTTCACTCTAGTGTTCACAGGACCACACTCACAACAGTTTTCCTGACAATGATAATTACATATCTGTATTTCCCAGCTGCAGTAACCCTTCTAGAGAGTCATCGTCAGAGAGATGTAGGACTTTGCAGAGTAAATCTCTAGGGAGCAGCTTCCAGTGGGTTAGTTGCACTGATTCCCCTGGAAAATTTAAATCATTTGTTGAGTTGTCATGAGTAGACTTCTGCACTAACCAAAGGTGTCAACCAGGGGAAAGCTTGTGAATCTACTACTCTGCAGCAGGGTGGATCCATGCTGCGCTGCAGCAAGGCCTAGCAGAAGTGAGTATGCCTTACTTAAAGTTACTTCTCTGTCTTCATCATATATGGTTTCTAGATGTTTTCTCTTTAATGTCCAATTTGTTACCAGGAAACGAAGGGGGCAGCAGTGGATGTAAGGAATTTCCAGGAAAGCATAACAATCTTTATAGCCATGCTCTGCTACCTGATTTTACAGATGGCTGCCTGATCTTTTAACTTTTACGGTGATTTATTATGTTTATCTACAGGGGGACCAAAGGTACCTGTTAGGAAAGTCCTCACATACCTATCCAGAGGCATGCCAGCCAGACGATCTCTTTGAATGGAGGATGATCATTGCTTGGTCATTTAACACTGTTATCTGTGAAATACGATTCTGCAGTGAGTAATGTGAGTGTTTGAATGATGGACATTTGTAAACTACTTGTCTCCCAGGACGGCATCATCCCGTATTCAGAATCGGTAAAAAAGACATAAAAGTTTCTATGTCTCTTAATTTATGTAGGTTATCAAATCAGCATGCAGACGTTCTCATTATCTATGTAAATATCCAGTTCTTTCTTCAGTTCTGATAAAATCTTAGGTTTCATGGGTTTTCATGGTATAGCATATTTCACAGATTCAGCTTAGTTTCCTTTAAAACTGTTTTCTGTAAGAAGTTATTGCTTTTAATGTATTGTATGTCATTTTTTGACAAGATTATTTCCCTGTATTAATTGAAAGTCCAGAGCATATTCCAGGAACTACCAGTACAAAATCAAATGTGCAGAATTCTTCTCCATCATAGATTCTTAGTTTAGGTCAGTAAAGTGCTGGCATGCTGATCTAATGTCTGTGCAATTATTCTGTGAAATGAGTTCCTGGGAGGCACTTAGTCAAGGCAGGAGAGCTCTGAGTAAAAGTCGGGGTTTCAGTCCTGTACTAAATTCTTGTACTTCTTGCGTTATTGAATTTATAAAGAGGTGAAATACTGAACTTTTTCTACATGACCAAAACTTCATTGCATTTTTAATTCAGATGCAGCATAGTGTTTCATTTTCAGTTCTCTCTAGGAACAAGAAGCTTCGATATTTCTAAATCTGAACACTTTGTTGCAATGACTCAAATGTGTCCTTCATTAAATTGTATTTCCTTTGGGTGCTATAGTGCTGAAGATATTTTCTAGAGTGGGAGGAGAATGTATGTCTTGCACATCTGTTTGTTCTCATTGGCTAGACACATTGCAGTTTTTCAGATACTGCTTTTTTTGGTTCCCTAATCATGTTGATTGGAAGTTTCTTCTCAGATATTCTACATACCTCTTTTTTTCCAAGCAAGTGTCCAGTGTAATTCACACTAATTGTCACCCCTGTTGTCAGTTTCAGTAGTGAAGCTGATGATTAAATGTCAAGAATGATTAACTCTCAGCTTTTGCAATGATCGTAGTTGGTCTGGGCTCGGTCATGTTGCAAGGGTGGAAAAAGACAAAGGTATGTCTGAGTGGTCAAACTGAATAGTATACTGAGATCCAGAGATTTAGGTGGCTAGTCAGGAATAAAGAAGTGCAGAAAGAGGCAAAAAAATGTTTTGGTAATAAGGGAACTACTAGTTGGATAAAAAAAAAGGCACAGATATGATACAAGGATTGAAGGATGAGATACAGGGAGCTACATTTATATAGTCCAGAAAAGAAATAGTACAGCTAAAGAGACATCAGTCTATACATACCTTCATCAGAGCTATGAATATTTGCACTATCAAGTCATTAAGGAGAGGTTAATGAGGTTTAATGAAAACATATCAGGTACTAGAAAATACTACAGAGGAATTGTTATATAAATTTGATCATGGAAAGTACAATATCTAGTATCCTCAGATGTCTTTATTTGTGTCCCCCACTCCCCACACTTCCTTCCCCAGTTCTCTGAAAATGTGAAATGCTGATACAACCACTTTATAATGCTGTTTTCCTTTTTTGAACAACCTGACTTTATTGCTTAAATACACAAGCCTGGTTTATACTGTCTAGATCAAATGCAAACAAGATAACAGGAGATGCAATTTTGTCCTTCAAAGTCCTTTCCTGCTGCCTTCCCTCAAGATCAGAGATATATTGCAGGATCATCTACCCCATGTAAACTAAGTTTGAAGTTACCCTTTCCCTTCTGGCAATTTGTATTTACCATTAGAAATATATGTGATTTGAACTTCCCTGTGTTTATGATTTACCTAAATAGATCAAAGTGTCATTTTTAAGCTGTTAATAGCATAAATAGAAAGGAGTTGAAGAATGGATAGCCCTGACACCTACAGGCTTCAGGGAGGTGAAAATCCTCTAATTGCTCCCACCCACACCCAGTGAAATGTAAAGATGTTCTGCCATGAGGAAACTCAGCACTTGGTGTGTCAAGTGTAAAGTCTGAGCCTGCAGGTGCACTTCACATAAGTTCTTTTAAGATTCAGGGGTCCATACAACAAACGGATAATTTTCCTCAATTCTGTGAGACTGATTAACTTGTGGTTCTGTGGAACCAGGGCATCAGGAAACTGGGCCGGGATCTCACCCATCACATAAAATCAACTCTACTGTCCTTTTTCAAGATAAAACTGTTGTAGAAGCTGATCTCTACAGACTAAAGGATATTAAAGCTGGAAAGGATTATTGCTAGGTCCATCTGACTTGACTTTTTGCACAGCACAAGCCATATGGTTCACTAGTTAAATTCTGTAACTCCTACTTGAAATTAAAAAATACTTCAGTTGTACAATATAATTTTAGAAATATCACTGAGGACAGGATTTATCCATGACTCAGAAGTCAGAAACGAGGGACAGATGAATTTCTGGCTAAATCAATGACACGCACTATCGTTGTCAGGCCCCTCCCACTTCTCAGCTCTTACAACTTTTCTCCTTATTCAAAATTTCTCCTTTTGTGCAGCCTTTTTCTGGTTATGACTGAAGCACAAATGTGCTCTCTTTTGTTTTCTCTGTTTACACTATTCCTCCACTCGCTACATTATCTGTGGTTTGGGATAACTCTGTTACTTAAGGTCTCATGACAAAGATGATACTTTTGAAGGACTTCTCTGCCTTCCTTTCTGATTGTTCCTCTGGTTTCCAATATTCCCAAGCTTCCTGTATTTTGTGTTTCAATAACTTGGCAATGATTCGCAAATTACTAACTAGGCTTTTTTGCGAGATGGATCAGGGTATTGACTTCTCTATGGATTAAACTTTAGCCAAAATCCAGAATAAAACCTACCAGTTGCATATCCATGTAACAGCTTGTTATTTTCTGCAATGTAAGAGCTGATAGTTTGTAACTAGAAGTAGGAAATGAGTGTCCCTTTCTTTATCTGACTTGGCTTTTATGGATACAAACTTTTCAGACTTGGACTGTCTCCTTAATCTCACACTGAGACTTCTTCAGAAATAGTTTTTCACCTTTTATTTGGTGAGCAATTGCATATGATTTTTCCTCTAAGTGCACATGTAAAAATTATTTTTAAGTCTCCTAGAGTGTTGGTGCTGCATCTGGATATCCTCAACACAAACATCGTAGGTCGTAAAGGAACCACCCTTCGCGTCTATCCTCTGGTTGGATTGAGGCATTACTTTCAGAAGGGAAATGCAAATTTTTAGATTTTAAGAATCTCTGATGGAATGATATTTCTCTGGCTTTTAATTTTGTTTGAAGGCTCAGCACCGAGGATTAGCACATTGGATGCCAATTGCAAAAGATTTTGCATGATTTGATAGGCAGCAGGATAAATGCCCAAGCTGCCTAGAATAAATAAATATTCTGTATTAATTTTAAATGAAAAAGAAAGATATCACACTTTGGTTGGTGTCAGTTTTCCTTCTTCTCTTCCTACCTGATACAGCTTTATCTGGCAATGATCTTGAGCCTCAAGTTTGCCTTTTCTCTGTTGGATTGCTGCATTATGCCAAGTTTCCAAGTTTTGAAGTGCTCATATTCTATCTCCAGTATGTTAATTTTGTACATCTTGAATCTGTGAAAAATACATCTTCAGTCCTCATGTCAAAGCATTATATGACATAAATCCATATTCTGTCTTCTCAAACAGAATATAGTGTTTACTGCACAGTAACCTTTTCTATACTAAAAATGAAAATTTGATCATGGATTTATGTTTTATTTTTTTCCCCTAAAATACTTACTTTAATTCTGCTGACTAAGTATGGTACTTTATACCCCTTGGCTTACCTTATTTTACTACAACTGAATAGAGAAAAGTGATAGATTTCAAGAGATGAAACAATTCCAGTAGTACAAGAAAACTCAATTGTTTCAAATGTTGCTCTTCACTATTTGGAGACAATATCCATTTACAAGTATTAGATGATATAGTCATATAGGATGCTCCTGAAATAGTTTCTTCATCAGTACTAACACATAAGGATATTAACTCCTTAGACTACTTACAGGAATCAGGAGGAACTAACTAGATCAGCACTTTCTGTCTGCATTTGACCACAGCTGGAATGTTGTGTCCTGATTTGCTGTCAGAAAGTGAACAAATACATTGATAAATCAGTGAGTTCAGTATTTGAGCTTCTTGATCAGATACCCTTGCAAAACAACATGTATGGCTGCTCTTCCATCTCTGGCCCAGAGCTGGAGAGTTATGCCAATGCCTTAGCTGATTTTAATTATTGTCTTCCAAGTAACTTCAGTTTCACTGCATCACAGGTACTTCAGCTGTGGCTCTAAAACATGGTAGAAGAGCACTGAACGCAAGAGAGTTTTTTCTTTTTGTCCCTTTAGTTTATGTTATTATGGAATGTCTATCCTCAATTTTAAGCAAATTTTAAGCATGCCTTTGAAATTTCTACATTAAAAAGAAGGACTTTGCTACTTTATCTCAAGAAACAAAATCTGGAACTGCTGGCAGAAGTTTCCTTCTCTTTAATTTAAAGAATGAACTTTACCTGCTACAGTGGAATATGGCACACTTAGTCAGGATGTTATAAACACGTTTATGTTTTGCTCCTTTGAGGCTTTCTCAGCAAATTATGAAGTCTAAGACATTTGTCTTAAAAACACATGTCAAATTTCTTGAATTCTGGGAAAACTAAATTTGACCTCCAGCCTTGGTGGGACTGAGGTAAAGATGCTGTATCAAGCCCAGGTGTAGCCTAAGGAAATGTCAGCTGAGTTGTAGTAAAAAAAGAAGCTGGACTAGAGGTTTCTGTGTGAGAAAGGTTAAGGTAGGTTTTTCAGCTTTTGGAAGAGATGGTCAAAGAGGAATTTGATAGACCTCTACACATTCTCCTCTACTAGAGGAAGTAGTGTGCAAGTGAAAGAATCAGGTGGATGTTTTCAAATTAAGAAATTAAAAGGAGAGTATTTTTCATGCAATGAAACTGAAAAATGTGCTTCTTCAGATTGTTGCAGGACCCCAAAGTATAAGTTGGTTCAGAAAAAAACAGACATATCTATGGAAGACAAATCCATCAAGGGCTATGAAGTGCAAAGATGCAGGTACAATCTCTGGATCAGGACATCTCTAAACTACTGATTGTTAAAATCTTGGATATTATAGTAAGGAAATGTCATTGTAGACTTACCCTAATCTTATATATTTTCCCATGTTTGTACTATGGGCCAGTGATATGTTTTGTTTCATTATGGCTATTCTGGTATTTTTATTTTCTGAAAAAATATGAGAAGTGTGCATTTTTTACAGGCTGGTCCATTGTAGCTGAAGTAATTCTCTGCTGTGGTTTAATAAAGGAAAATACCGTTTTATTTCCTGAATCCAGAGCAGGATTGACAAGATTATCTACAAAATACAATTAGTGAAAACTTTTTTTCTAAAGAAATAAGCTAAAAAACCCCCAGGAAAATAAAAAGAAAAAACATGAGTGAAATGCAGCACCATAAGCAGCAGCAAGTCCAGCATGTTGCCAGGGAAGCTTCATGATGTGAATAATAAATACAGAATATAAGACGAGAGAGATACAGGGGGAGTGCTGTATTGAACGATCTGACTGCTGATGCTCTGAAAAACATCAGTCTGCTCAGTAGTGGCTTTGGCGGTCTGTTGCCAAAATTTAGAATCAGATAGGATGAGGGAACACATGAATTTTGCATAAGCTGATGTGGCATTTGAACCCTTCTTCACTTGCCCCTTAAACACTGATTTCTCTAAAGGTTAAGAAAATCTTGCTTACGGTTTAGACACATAGACCTGGAAGACACTTTTGTTTTTATTTTTAGCTGATGGTAGTTAAGAATTGCCTCAGGTTATCTTGCTTCCTATTAGAGTTGTCTAATGGTTTAGAAGTATGAATTCATAGATGTATGTACAAAGTAACATAGCTAACAGGTTATTGTGTGTCAACTACTCTGCAGTAATTGAGTCTATGCATCCTCTTAGCCTGAAGCAGATGCAAAATAATTCAACTTAGCTGAGGTCCCAGTGAAATATAGCTAAAATAACTCTGAATCCAACTTCAGAAGACAACATCATGCAGCAAGCCTGTTCCATATTCCACACATAACACCCACATATTCCACTCACAGCCTGGGGTTGGGCAGCAGGTCTCACAGGAACAGAGACACAGCTATTGGAAGCTCTTACATTCCCATCAACTTGGTAGCCAAGGAATGGGATTCAGTTATCTTGATAATGTGGTATCATACTCATGGAATTAAGATCTTCCTCATAAGATCTTTAGGACCAGGATGAGGGTTCTAAGATAAGGAGGAAGGACATTCCGGAAAAGAGGGCTCTGTAATTAATTTCTATCAGAATTACTTTGGAGCATATTTGGGTGTATTCAAGGACTGTAATTGTATCTCTGTAGGCTGATCTGAAGCAACAAGCTTCTGCTCTTTAAGCTGACTGTCCAAAAGCACCTCCTTTGCCTTTCAGCTAAAGGGTACTGCAGAGCAGGATGGTGCATTCTTTTCTCTCTCTTTTTAGCTGTTAATGACCTAATACACACTATAAAAAGTGCATCCAGATATCATGGTGATAAAGTGCCTTAAAAGTGCCTGTAGCGATAAATAATTCAGATGATGATATTCTTCACAAAGCTTTTAGAGTATATTAACCAGAAACTTACATAAGCAATGAAACTTACATTACACATACACATGCATATGCAAAAAAGTAATGAGTAGATGAAGAAACACATTTGAAAGAACAGAACAATTTTTTTTAACTTTTTTAGGTTACATTCTCCTTGTTCAGTCATTTGTTCACGAACTTCTATTCCCCTCCCCTCAACAAAAGCAAGTCAAAATCAGAGCTCCAATTCAGTTTAGAAAACAAGTGTTCATATATGGTAATAGTACATAATAGCAGTGTTTGGTATGATATACTACCCATGGCTGATGATATTCTGTTTAGGAGCTTTTTGGACAAACTGGATATATATAAGTATCAGGGACATGTATGTTGGAACAGAGTGCTTATATTAAAAAAAAAAACCAACAACAAAACCAGAAACAAAACCTCAACCAACTAACAAAAAAAAAATCAGACAAAACCCTTCAAAACACCATTAAAAAAACCCCTCGAAACAAATCACTTAGGTTCTTTGGATATAGAGGTCATCTGAGGGAATCAGAGCTCTTGGACAGGGCAGTCAGTTCTTATCTGAACACTAAAAGGAGTTGTATTCCAAGGCGCTTTGTAATCTTTAGTAGGATCAGGGGAGAGAGGCATCCCTAACTGCTGTTCTACTGAAGTCTTGTGCCTACCTACAAAGCACAGAACTGCTTGATTAAAATTAGGCTTCTGAACTCACATCCTAGCCATTAGTAATGGATTGCTGACTATTCCTCTCTGCTCTCTCTGTGTCCATTTAGACACATGAACACGTCTGTATGTCCCTACATGTATGGAAAGACTACACTTTGCATAAACCATTAAATATTCACTGAGCCTGAAAGTAACAACATCTAATTCCACAGACATAAATCTGAGTGATTTATGTGTACAGAGGTTCAGGTCCTGGGTCTAGTTATTTTCCTTGTACACTCTATTGGGAAAATAGAGTTCATAGGACTAAGGATTTTCCAAAGGACACAAAACATCCTTTGAGAATGCTTTTCCTTTCCATGTACCTCTGTTCACTATCTGCAAATTGAGCTCATTCCTATAAACTCTTTCCATCTATTATCTCTAAACAACCTATTTTTCTGACTGCCAGCTAGTAAATTTTGCATATTTATGGCAGTTTGAAAAATGTCCCCTTTCAACATTAATACAGTTAATTCTGAATACAAAGATTTTACATGCTACTCAGGGAAGAAAGATACCCCTACACCCACCCACCCACTCCTTTTTGAATTCTCAGGGAGTTTTGATTTTGTGTGTGGGAGTCTGTGGCACACCTTCAGCTTATGATGAACTGAAAGTGAGACTATCTCCCGACAGAGCCTGGGGAACAGCTGCAGCTGCTATTACAATTATGCTGTGTCTCCACTGCAGATTACAAGTAGAAATGAACAAGAACCACTCCAGGTATCCTTCACCACCACCTTGAAGGTTTCTGGACATGCTGAATTTCTTTAAAGATGGCTGATGTGATTCTCACATATGCTTTTTTCCCTTTTACGCTGCCTGGAAATTGCAGACAGCCCTCAAAGATTTTGGCAGCTATTCAACACAAAGGCTGGCTTACAACCTTTGGCTCAGGGAGTCTTTATATCGTGATTCTGGGATAAAAGGATGTAATGGGAATATTTACTGTAAGCATGGTCTTCCTTTCCATGTGTTCTTGCTATTCCTGGTGACAGGTCAGTGGACTTGAGGAACACGTGACAGTCCTTGTGTTCTAAAGAGGCTTAAACTGCACTTATACTCACTTGAAATCTCCATCATAGAATCATAGCATCATAGAAACAACCAGGTTGGAAATGACCTCTGAGATCATCGAGTCCAACCCCTGATCCACTACCGCTGTGGTTACTAGACCATGGCACTAAGTGCCACATCCAGTCTCATCTTAAAAACCTCCAGGCATGGAGAATCCACCACTTCCCTGGGCAGCTCATTCCAATGCCTGATTACCCTCTCTGTAAAGAATTTCTTCATCTGTAAAGAATTTCTTCCCCACCCCCCCCTTTTTTTTTGATAATGAAAAGGAATTAATTCAGAATTTCTATGCGCACAGAATTCACTGCATTCCAAGATCATTGTGTAGGAATATTTCCTGATCATGCAGTAGCCTCTGTATGTACACAGATGCTGGTATCATGGCTGTCCTCCTGGTGAGATCTTTCTGCAGAAATACTTACTAAATGTAAATCTACTTTTGATTCACATATTCCCTTGAAGCTTTCCCCAGTATGTATAATTTTATTTTTAATCAAGATTTTAAATTTATTAAATAGTCATGATACAATTGGAGGCTGAGAGTTTGTTTCAGTATAAGAACTTCCAAATCTAAGCAGTTTTGCTCTCCAGAGGTTATAATTTGATAACTTCTTACAAACATCTCTTAGGTTCGTATTGTCTTCTTGCATATTGTCTCTTAGTCTTTTAGTTTAAATGTTTTGCACAAGGACTCTTTGTAGTTCTTAGAACCTCAGGTATGAAAGGATGTTATTGTTGTGTAGTTATGAGGACCAAAAAGTGGAACATTTTACAACACAATATATATCTCTTGTATGAAATAAAAAAACAAATTTTTTCCTCTTTTTGCAATTTAAAATTGTTATAGTAATTGTGTGACAGCCCAGGAAAGACTTAGACCTATTGAAGAGAGTGGAGTCCACAGAAGGGCCACAAGAATGTTCTGAGTATTTTCTGAGCAAGCTTCAGTGGAAGACTTCAACAAGCTGTAATTGAATGAGTCAAATCTATTTTTTTACCTATTTGTAAGATTCATTTTTTTCACAGAAATGTGGTCAGAGATACATCTGTTTCAAAAGCATCAGTGCAAGGATCTGACTTATGCTTTGCATGCAACTGTGTAACAGAGAAGAAATCAGCTCAGAGATATGAAAGAAAATGGTATATGCAATGGGCAGTGATTATTTCACTACCACTGCATGCATTGTAGGATCAGCCTTGCCACTCACTTTCTATTGGTTTCCCCCTGAAACTTTCTCAAGATTCCTTCTTTTTTCTGGAAGGGAAAAAGAAAGATATTTAATAATTATTCACTTCTCCCCCTACAGTTTATTGCTAGTTTTTTATTAGGAAATTAATTAGCCCTGAGGATCATTCTCCAGTATTCTGGGTGCATTTTCTCTCTCAGCTGAGAAAAAAATTGTGAGGTCAATATACACAAGAGCATTAACATAATACTTTCAAGCCTTCTACAAACCACACTGTAAACTCTTACTGTCTGAGTTTTTCTGTTGTTAAATGGGGATAACCCCACTGGCCATTGTTTGTGGAAGGTTTTGTGATCAGTGTGTGTGTATTGTGTGTCAAGCCCTGCTTTAGTGAAAAGATGTAGAAAACATATTTCAGGCCATGTGAAGGTCTCCTGTAAGGTCACATCAAACTCAAAGCAACAAGACTGAAGACAGGTATTTGGAGACAACTTGTCTTTGGACAAATATGTCTGTATGTGTTTGTTACTGCAGATGGTGCAGTCCTCCACCTATAAAATAGGAATAATAGACTCAAACCAAGATTAAATTAATATTCCCTGTGTTCAAAACATTTGGGTATTACAGAAAACCATGTGGTAAAGTTATATAATAACTGCTTTCTGATCACATTTGGGGGGGAGGGGAATGAGTAAAAAAACAAATACAGACTAGATAGCTGCTTGTTAGTCACGAGATTCATCTACTTTAATTTAAATATCCTAAAAGTTCTGCATCTAGGCTAGTCATCCAGAGCAGGACTCAGCTAACCAGCTGTTAACTCCTACACTCTGCTATAAAAGGAACATGGGCTGACTATCTCAGAAGTGAACACCTACACTGTAGACTTCTAAAGGTAGACAAGGTGAATCTCAATGCTAGTCTTCCTATGCAATCAGAGGAAAGAGAGAAGCATATTTTCAGGTAGCTTTTTTGGTATCTTCTAGCTCGTTCCCACCTCTTTATTTCTGAGAAGAGGTTTGCAAAATTTTCTGGCTTGAATGTGATTTAATGGTGCAGTAAAAAGAATAACCCCAAAACAGAGATAACTTCAAATGAAAATATGAAAGAAGTCACCTTTGTAGACCCTGGGAAACTAGAGTTTCTGAAACAATATTCTACAAGAAGTATCTTAGTGTGTCTAAAAATACTCACTTGATTGAAACTTAAAAAAATTAATTAATCATGGAATTCAGGTTAGAAGAAGCTTCAGGAGTTCTCTAGTCTCACCTCCTGCTCAAAGGAGAATCAGCCATTAGATCAAAGTCTTCACTGTTCTGTTAATACAGTCTAGGGTACTGTTGGCCTTCTTTACTGGCAAGGCACACTGCTGGCTCATACCCAGATTATTCTCTGCCTGGATACCGAGTTCATTTTTTGCAGAGCTGTTCCCCAGCCCATTAGTCCCCAGCCTGCACCACTGCAGGTGCCTTTCCTTCCCTGTTGCAAGACTTTGCATTTGTCCTTATTGAATTTCCTGTCCAGCCATTCCTCCTGGCTTTCTAGGTCCCCCTGAATAGAAGTCCTGCCTGCATGCATTTCAGCTGTTCCCATCAACCTTGTGTCACTTGAAAGCCTCATGATGGTATCCTCCCCACCTCCTCCAGGTCATTGATAAAGCTTAGCTCAAATGTTCAGGATAACAAATTTCATCCTTGAATGTCAAAGTTCATAAAACTGTAAGAAACTGAGAAATGTGTCAGCACCAAGCAAATCTAATTTCATAAGGTATGGCCAGATATACCTACTTTTGCTTCATATCACCTAGGATTTTCATTGCAGGTATGTGAAACATAGTGTCTTTCAAAATAATAGAACTTCCCAAAGAAGAAATTGGATTTTTTCCATGGAAGACGAAAATCTGGTATGAATTATGGCAGTTAATAACATAGAGTGGCATAGGAGATACAAAGGGTACACAAATACATAGGAAAAATTGATGACTACCACATCTAACAGAAAATAGAAAAATAATATTATATATAGAAGAAATTTTCTTTTCTTACACAGAATTATTTTTCCTGTTGAGGAAACACATTTGCTTTGGTCAACACTTTGGTGTTTTAATGACAAGTAATCAGTCACAGCCTTCCCCTTGTTGGCTTAGAGCCCCAGTTCACTAAGCATTGTTTCAATTCTGTGTATTGGACATTTCCACCTGCAAAGTGCTACTGCTACTTCCTTCCCTAGTCTTTCTTCAGGAGTTTGTCAGCTAAAGTGTGAACAGGCTTGACATCATTTAGTTGGTAAGTTATTGTATGGAATCATAGCCCTGTGTACTTATACATCACACAAACCTTTCAAGGTTACCCATGAGATCTTTCAGATGTACTTTATTGGAAGGAAACATTGCTAGTGGGTCAAAAATGTCCCAGATTGTGGATCTGTGCACTGAAGTGATGAAATTTCTGTTAGTATTTGATGGTAACACCAAGATGTTACCAAGAGGTCAAACTACAGTATAATAAATAGAAAACCGAGTTTTATTGGAAAGATAAGAGATATAATGCATATATAGTCCTGGACAAAACCTGTTAAGATTTCTCCTGCTATCCTTATTTTTTTCTAGACCCCAGATTATCACTGTTTACTAAAGGTTGATTGATATGACACTTCTCCATCCATCCTTCTCTCTGTCTAATCAGAGTGGTAAGGCATCTATGACCTAGTTACCCTTCTCAGAGCAAAAGATATGCACTGCTATCCTTGCTCTGAAACCAAATCCTTGAGTATATCATGTCACTTTCTTGGTATCTCTCAGCAGAGTACTGGCTTACTAGGAATAAAATCATCTCCCTTCTCGTTGAAATGAATGCTCTGAGTGTTCATTTTAACCTCTCTCTCTCTCTGAACAAAATATCAGGGCAGAGCAGGTGATTTTATTATACACAGATTGCTTGTTTCACAGGTGACCTTCAGTCTAAATGACAGCAAATAAGATCAAGGCTACCTGGCCCAGCTGGCACTTGGCTTTTTTACTGTCAGAGACTGTGGATGGAACAGGATTGATCAGAGGTTTGTTGTGGCTGTTCTGCTGGAGATCCTCCCCTCTGTCAGGAAGGCTCAAGGCAGAGAAGCTAGATGGGCAATATCAGTGCTGTAGCTAGGACCACTGAGTGCTGGTGACCTCTTTCTCCTGAAATGAGATCCTCTGCTGGAAAATGGCAAAGCCCTGAGCATGGATTAGCACACAGCTGTTTTCCTTAATTCTTAGATCATCAACAAGATGATCTGGAACAGGTCAGACATGTCAGAGAGCATGTCAGCTTACCTTTAACAATGTGAAGAGTCAGGTTTGGAGGCTATCATGTTTTAGATTGACCCTTGGTACTCCAGTGGCTATTGTTATTCACAGAAAAATATTTTAAGGATTAAAAATATTTGGTTTTATTGCCTTCTACACTTTATTATGGAGCAGACCAAAAGAGAGAAAGTAGCAGAAAGGTAGGGCTAGCTAATACTTGGATATTATATCCTGCAATTTAGCTTAAATTGGCAATTTACCAATGTGAATACCCCCAAGTGGGCCTTAATGCTGGAGTGGGTGGTTTAATTAGCACTATGCTCTCTTTTATAATTAGATTTCTGTTAGTTCAGTTTGAAGCATGATTTCATAATACAAAATTATTTTTAAAAATCCTGTGGGGATATTCCTGGTAAATTAACACTGTGGACTTTGATGAACTGATGCTTTTAATAGACTGTGGTATTTGCAAAGAATCTAAATCAAAGCAATAACATTACCAATCCATAAAAGTCACTGCCACGGGATAATAAATCCACATTCAAGAGGGAAGAAGAGTCATAGGATTATCCAAGGAGAATCTGGACTGCGTGCTTCACTATTTCAATTTGAAAAACTTGAAAAATTTAATTTTTGTTCTCACTTTTTTTTTTTAAGTAATGTTAACCTCAAAAAAAATCTTTTTTTTTATATTCTCCAAATAGATTTTTAATACAAAATTAAGATATGCTGATGAATTCAAAATATAAAAACTCAGACCAAAAATTGGAAGTGTGCTAAATTCTACACATTCTAGCCTGCTGTTTACCTTCAACAAACTGATTATTTAATATGTGGTTAAATTCCTCTTGATCTGTCCTATATGATTGGAATACTTCCTTTATTTTCATCTGATTTTTTGCCAGTTGCAGAAAAAATGGTTGACTATAGAATTATAAATCATTGCAGATGGACCACAGAAAAGCAAACCATGATTTTACTTGAGTGCAAGGGTAAATTCATTTTTGTGCAAGGGGCAGTGCTGGAGAGAAGCCCCACTCAGATAAAATGAGTTAAAGGAGAAGTAACAGCTCAGAGAGAAGCTTGTGATGATCAACTAATTATTAAAGGACACCCATACTAAAAATATACTGTTTTTACTGTTCTTTGTTTCTAAAAATAAGCCTAGGCAAAGACTTCTGTTTTGAAAACTTCAAAGTCTGTGTCTACTAGTTTGTTGTCTACTAGACAACAGCATGTACACTGTCTTTTATGGCAGACAGGAAGATGAACTTCTTGCTCCCAAGGCTTACCTCCATCATCTGGAGTCAGAATTCTCCATAGATTTCAAAATGAGGTGAAAAAACATACTGAGTAAAATACAGGGGTGGAAAGGTGTAAAGGTGTCATTTGAAACTATCCCTTTGGAAGTGGATAGCATGTTAGCCGGAGGCTTAACACACATTTACAGCAGGCATAGCCAGCTCTGATCACATCCATAGTGGATCACTCTACATAAGTATTCCTTTTTTATAATTTTACTACTGCAGATAATGATGGCTAGTCGGTGTTAAAAGCCTCTCTGGTATGGGGAGTGACTTGCACTGCAGTTTGTCTGAACCTGGCCAGATCCTATGTGTGAAGTACCCTGTGCCTTTGCAGCTGCAGCATGGACTAGTGAATGTTTGATGTTAGGTCTGTGTTCAGTTTGAGATGTTGCATCTGGAGGACACACTTTACTATTGTGCCTTACTTTACTATTAGACAGTTGGATGTGAGTCAGGAATGATACAACCACTTGCTCTTCTTGAAGAGGAAAAGGAAGTGACTAGCAACTTTCCTCTGCATCCTAAGGACACTCCACTGAGGGAAGTTGGGGCTCATCCTTCCAGATTGTGTAAAGAACCCAGGTTGGAGGTGATGTCTAATGGGAGCAGCTAAAGAGGGGTAAATCTTTTCCCAGAAAATTAAATATTGAAAGCTGTCTTCCTTGTAGATTGGATTCCTGCTCCAAGGCAAGAAACCTTACAAGCACAACCAGGTTTCTGCCCGTCAGGCACTTTCCACCTGGTCATCCTTGCTAACGTAACCACCATGGAATGGGAAGGATTACCTTTAGGTTTGTGTCAATCTGAAAGCAAGACAATTTTTTTTTTTATAGGAAAAGCAGACATTAGGAATTTATTTTTGATTGCTTTCAGTCTTGAGCAGATTCAACTGTGTGAATGGTCTCATGGCATTTCATCAGGTAAATAAATCTGTATTTCATTTTTTGAAAGAGAAAAAGAGAATGTCAAGGAGAAGTGAAAGTATAGAAGAACAATCTCTAATTGTGTATTTCCACTAGCTATTGACAATTTACCTGGCTTTTTTTTAAGCACTTGGAGAGATGCCACGAGGAAAACGCACAGATGGCCAAGATAATGGGAGACTGAGCATTTTCTCTCACTTGCTTGTTTTACTGAAATAATCTTATTTTAAAGGAGCAGCGGGAGCCATTGCTTACTGCAGCATGAAGAAAAGAGGATTGAGTAGCCCTTGCAGATTAGATGGTCATAAATAGTAATATAAATGCTAACTAGTTAATCAAGAAGTTGTAACACAAATGTTGAATTGCTCTCTGTGTTCTTCATCCTCCAGAAGAGAATACCTATCCATTGTTTCTTTCCTTCCTACTGAATGGTTAGACTAAATACATATTCCCAGTGCCATCACACATTTTTTAGGCATTGCTGTTAAAGTGATGATGTTTTAATGAACATAACCATTTCAAAGAACATCACTACTTTCTGCAGCCACACCTGGGCTAGAATGTGGTCCAAAACACACATAAATATTAGAGAGCATTTTAAACTTTCAGAAGCCATTCTTATTTATGTAACAACCTCTATCACATTTATGACAACAGAAGATATTGGCCCATACAGGCCTGCATTAGGTAGCAGATCCTCAGTTGGCATAAATTCTGACTCATACCTGCAAAAATGTCCTTATCGTAGCTGTTTTACTACTTCCCTGCCTTTAGCTGACCTGACTGCTGTGTCACTAGCATTTATTTAAATCTTGAAGTGCAATTTCATGTACGTCTGGTACAATAAGTCCATGCGGACCAGGTAAATTAAGCTTTCAGCTCAGTGCCTTGGAGCAACCAAATCCCCACTTACATAGGTCTAATTAATAGATAAATAAATTAGAAGAACTGAAAGGATATTATGATTATCTCACCTGATCTTCTGCCTGTAAGAGACCTTGTAGATTTCTGGAGTTAATTCTTTACTTCCCAAATGTTTTGAAAATTTAACCCCCTATTTGATCATCTCTTTTCACGCAATCCCTTATGGAAATAGGTAGAATTTCTTAAGCTTAAATACTTCATATGACTTTTTTACCATTTATTTCTTAAAAGTGTCATTTTTCTACAAGGAAAATAGCCAATTCTTAAATACTCTAATACGTCTTCTTGAGTTTTTTTAGCAGTAATTTGATTTTAAAGCTTCCATGTAATGTCATAGCTTTTGAAATCAAATTGAAATACATCTTATCTACTGTGTCTGTGAGCTCTTAATTATTTCAAAGTAAGCTCTGAACACGTGTCCTTTTAAATATACTCTGCAAATCTGCTAATTTTCGAAGATTCATTGAAAATCAACAAAGAGAACTTCTTAGTTTTCAAAGCTTGTGCATACTAACTACACAGGTCTACTGATCTGAATATATTTAGTAGTAGTAGAGCCCTTTATGTAGTCTTGCATTGTCAGCAGAAAGGAAGGTATTCAAAGACCACCAGGTGCCGAGAAGAGAATATATTAGCTCTGTTTTTTCCAAGCAGAGAACAGAAATATCTACTGAATGCATATGTCCTTTCCACATTTTTATCAATGGTTTTACTTTTTCTGGGTAGGAATAAGCCAGGCCTATGTTCGTGTTCTTTTTGTTGTTAAAAATTCTTTCTGATCTCCTAAATTTTTCCATCTACACATTACTCCCTTGATATCCTTTTCCACCCCCTATAACTTTTCTGCAATTGCTAATATCTGAGTTTTATTAATTGCTATCAACTTTTCTTTCTGTATTTTTTTTTATCTTTGTAGCCCCTTTCTTTAAGTCAGATTGGTTTTAATTTCTTTTAAGTTATGGTCAATAGAAACACCCCTGTGACAGAAACTAGTTTAGGAAAACTCTCGAATTAGATTTTGATTATAATTAGCTGTACAAATGTGAATTCTGCTCAAATAGCAACAAAACAGTAACATTTTATCCTTGTCTCCCTGTGAGTCTTTTGTTTTAACCTTTTAACTACCAGGACACAATCGAACAGTACCCTCAGGAAATAGTTATTTTGTGGAGTTTTCCAAAGAGATGGCTTGCTAACTCAGAGCATATCACAGTGAGTTTTTTCAGCTCCCTGGGATAAATTCACTTGCTTAGAATTCAATGGATTAATCTTTTCTGAAAACTAATTAACATTTTGCCACTTGACTGAACAAGTCAATTCCATTAGGGCCCTTTCGCTTTTAGTGTCAAGGTAGAAGAAGAAGTTACATGACACTCCACTGTGTGACTTTATAAGAAATAAATAAATATTGCAATGGCTAGGAATAAGACCATACATTTTACATGTATCGGCACCACCATCATGCTTATTACTTGGTGGCAATGTAAACTTCATTTAAATATCCCTCTGAAATACCGGTGAAATATTTGTATTCTGCTTGTGTGAAGGAGCTGCTTGCTTTATTTCACAGATGCTTTTATGGATGGAATTCACAACTGAAGCTTCTGCTTCAGTTTGTCATTCTCATACAGACTGTACCCCTAGACAGAGACTGTGTTCCCACACATTGGCGTGATGGGCTTGGTTGCTGTTGAACATTTGAATGATAGTTATTAATGGATAACTGTTGTAATATCCTTTGACATCTCTCACAGGTGACAAAATTGGGAAGGCTCCAAGGCTCAAATAATAATAATATGCCTTGAAATTAAACAGAGATGTTGCCTATCAGTTATGAAATAGTGTATAATGATGGTGAGAATAACATCAGTTTTTCAGGTGAGTAGAGAGACGTTCAAGCCGTGGCATTCAGAACCACACTCTAGGTCTAAAGAGGTTCCAGGGAGAGAAAGAACCTCTCTTCAAACATTGTGTGAATGGTATACTTAAATATAACTGCTCTAAATGTAAAATGTTTATCCGGTAAAAAACCCCCCTTATCTTCTGGAAAGAAATATTCCTTTTCTGGAGGCAGCAAATCAAAATGTTGACAAAATTGTCATTGATGTTTTAAGTATTTTTGACAGATTCTTTTCATCTGGGTTTTCCACGCATCTTTAGCCTAATGCAGTTTTTCCTGGCAGAGCTTCTCTCTGTATTTTTGCAAATTAAACCTGAAAATATCGAGACTGTACTGAAGTTGAATACAATGAAAGACTGTGAGGGAAACTGCTAATACAAAGTAAGCTAATGCAAAGTAATTTGGGGTGCAAAGCTTTTCTAGCTAGGAAAAAGGTAAAAGGAAAAAGCAAGAAACATTATATCAGCCAAACTAATTTCTCTGTCCTTAATTTGAGTCCAGCCAAATGTTAGAGAACCATAACAGATAATCAATACCTGCACCGTGTTCCCTCAGTGTGTATAAACGGTTCACACAGAGAAACCTAAATCTGAAATTCAGACTTTGGGAACTGACGGTTGGTGGGGGAAGAAAGGGGATTCATTGGGATTATATATGCATTGTTGTAGAATCAGAATGCCTTTTCCTGAAGGACTAGTACTTACAAAAGTAAAGTAAAACAATCCAATATATTCAGATACGGAAACAGAAATTCTCCAGGTGCTTGGTGTAGTCCAGATGCTTTACAAATAATTTTAAGTGACTTCCTGTAAACACTGGACTGCTCTTTGTTTTGCTATCCCATTGGAAATAAAAAACTTTGCAAGATATATGATGCAGAGGCTACTGTGAAGCACGCTTTCAGTTTTAAGAGGTGTAAGTGATATCTATCAGGGTTTTCTGTCCATTTTCAATGTTTACTGCACAAGGCTTGTTCAAGAAGATAATAGATTTTATGAGCAAAACTTTTCCTGTCTTGAAATTCCTTTTTGTCATCACCACTGTATTTCTCTGGGCATGGATGCAAGTCATATCTTCATTTTGAATAGTCAATGGCTGAGGACTGGCCTAGGACACTCTCCCTGATGTAACAGGAAAAGAACCAGGTGTTTTGTTTGTAGTAAGATTATTTATTTTCATTCATTCATTTTCTTTAATGCCGATATGAGTTTTTATTCTCTTAGTGACTGGCGGTGGGCTGCAAGGTAGTAATAGGGCAGTAAAGTAACTAATTATTTCTACAACCTATTGAACTATCCTTTAGAAAACATTATAGTAGGTTGGAAAACTATATTCCTGTTCTTCATAAATTTTTCATTATTTGAAATGTTTTCATCTTTAGAAAGAGAGAACAAAATTTAAAGTTGTTTGTTAAAACCAAATTCCAAAGTGTTTTGTTTCAGAAGTGCTGTAAATTGATATTCCTAAAATAAAATCTGCTTCTTCAAATTCTTGAAACGTACTTACTCGAAGTGAGGCTATTTCTGGCCAACAAAGTTACAGGGATAGAGGACTGCTGTACCCTCAAAGTAACTGGCTCTCCAGGCTGCAGTGGTCACATAACCAGGACCACGTGAGGCAACTAGTGCCTGTCCAGCAGACAGGCTGAGCAGTGGAAACACTGAGTGCCTTGTACTTCTTTCTGAATGGTGGCTTGCACGATGACCAGGAGCTCATCCCAGACAGAGGCTCTGAACACTGTGGTAGCAAGACTGGTAACCCTGTCCAACAAACTCTTCTCACTGCTGATGAAAACAAGTTTCCTGAGCATAACTGCGTGCAGCAATTCTGGGAGGCGGATATCCTAGAAGTTTAAAAGCCCTGAAGATTTGAGCTGTGTGGCAGTCCTTCAGGGAGCACCTAAGAAGCTGAGTGGATGAGTGGAGAAGAGGTAGAGAACTGGTGAGTTTTGTTAGCAGATTTGTTCAAATCGATGCATTTCTGCAAAATACTTCACTTGCAATGGATTGCTGTTTTTCTGATTGAAGTTGATTTTTTAAATAATTTCTGACCATTACCAGTCAAATCATCATGAAACCCCAGGAGACTCAAAAGCCCAGCTTGTTACTTTGTAAGAGAGGTTTACACATCTTGCTTGAATTGGTATGACCTTTTTCACTCGAACTTGTTTCGCTGCAGATCCTCTGGGTACTATTTGTGCCTTCCTGTGGCTGTTCTGCCACATGCTATTTTTCACAGGACTTTGTACTAAAGCAATAGCCTGTGTGTATCTGCTTTGGGGATTTATGAACCATTTTGCAGCTCTGACCACACAGCTGTGCAAAGTAGTTTACGCTTTGAACAATTCCCCCCAGACAGAAAGCAGCTCTTCCAATGGCTGGTGCTCACAGAATAAAAAGAGAACAAAGGTGAGAGAGAGGGCCAGCAGCAGGAGAAGTATTAAAAAAATAAGGAAAAAGTAGAATTTTGCTTTCAACACATCCACATTGCTGTTCAACTAAGAGAAACAAAAGAAAAGCAACAAAACCCAATCATTAACTCAACCTTTGGTAAATTGGATAATTTTTTTGCCAGAACTCCAAATAGATCTCTGGAAGAAGGCAGTGTTCTTTGCTAGCCCGAAAACACCCATCGTGCTAGTCCCAAAAGGGTAACATGTTCCTTTTGAGCTTTCTGCTTTTGTTTTCAATAAAAGAAGACCCATAGAGTGACCTACAGTCTAAGTTTTTCTCCCTTTCTCAGCTATCCCTGAAGTTTCGTTTCCATTTTGAAGCCAAACATCAAGATCTTTTGCCCAGTTTTAGGACATAAAAAGAGTGAGCAAGAAAAAGAAAGCTGTTCATATCTTCACATAACACCTCTGAAAAAAATGATTTTTTTTCCTGTCTAATCCAGACCCATCACTCTGAAAACTAGAAGTAGATTTTGTCTGTGTTTTACAGAACTCCCAAACCTGTGACTTCTCCAGCATCTTATAGAAGATATCATATATCTTTCTTTACTTAGGGAATGGAAGCTATGCATTACTATAGTTCCTAGGGGCTCCTCTTGAGTGCAGTGTCTGGTTGGCCTCATATTTTGATTTTTCTTAAATCAACTTCAATAAAATAATTCTTATTAAAAACTGAATTTCTTGTTCTGCACCTGGCAGTTAAAAATATAAGATACAAGGAACTCAGTTTCAAATGTTATCTAGATTTAATGCTGCTTTAATTCAAGAAGAAGATCTGGAACTGGTTTCACATTCTCAGCAGGGCATGTTAGCTGCTAGATGGCCCATCTCTGGACATTTTGGCAAGTCCTTTTGAACCAAAAGTGAAGATTTCTGTGTGAAACTAAATACTTTGATGCAACTGCCCTGTTTTTAAAAAGTTAACAATGATCAATGATTTACGAAAGGTTTCATTTTTAACAGATTTCACAGAGTAATGAGTTATTACCTTCATGGATTTCACAGAACATTCTGAGGTTTTGTTTCAGGTATGAACAAGGGCACAGCCTGAAAGATTTTCACAAATGACAATTCTCAGACACAGCTCTGTCACAGTGTAGAGTGGCCACTCCATCTAAAGTACCACTCAGGCCAGCTTTACGCGGTGAAAAAATACCACTGACAATGATGAAATAGCAAGACATAGTTAGCAAGGAAGATGCTAAAAGGATTGAACTGAAAGAAATAAGCCACTCTGTTGCAATCATGTTTCTGTTCCTGGAGTACAGATAGTGAGTAAGGAAACATCGTTCACCCTGACTGCTTTTGTAACCTACATGAGATGAAATCAGGCTCTCCACAAAATTGTAGAGGCATTACTTGTAACCATCTTCAAGCATAGGGTGCACCGCAGTATACGCTATATGCTGGACTAACAAGCACTCAATATCACTGAATAACACCAATTTCAGTGCTATAAATTAATGTCAATGTTTCACCTGTAAAATATTAAAGGATACACTGCTTATTTCTTTTAGTGCAATAAAATACTTTTGAAAACTCTGAAAAAAAAGTGAATTCCAGGAAAATAAAATAATATTTCAAGTGATTTTGATCAGCTAATCCATTTGGATTTGCTTTCCTCTTAAAAAATATGTAGCTGAGGAGAAGGAATATTTCTGAAGACACTATTAGTTAAATAAATGTTAATGAACTTTTTGGGGAGATAAATTGTGATTCCAAGACTGGTATTCATCCAGTGCAAGAACAAATACATAATATGGGTTACATACAAGCAACATAATAGAGCAATAATTTTAAATTAACAATGTACTCAAGAAAATAGTGATTTCAAGGATAATGCCCAAACAGAGAAAGAGAAATCGAAAATACTTTACTGAAATCACTCAGATACTTCCCTTTTTGAATTATTAGGAAGTTCTATGGATTTGTTTTTCAATTACCTTTTGCAATCCTGAAAAGTACGCATAAAGATATCCCTTTCTTTTTTAGTCAAGAGTAGATTTTACTCTGCAAGTCTCTTTTGTATTGTTCTATTTATTTATAGGTAACAGTGGAAACTCATGTTGAAGAGCTAGTTTTGTATTTTGATTTAAAGATGTTTATATACGGTAGTCACCCAAGCTCCATACCCATCAAGTAGCTGCTAAATTGACTATACCCCCTGCATACAGATTATTTGCATATGTTTCTCTGGATGTTGCTCACTCCACTATAACATCATAAGACCCAGAGTTAGAGTTATTAGGTCCTCTGGCAGCACTTCAAGCACTTTTCTAGTTTCCTATAGCACAGTGGATGAGTAAGGCTATAAGGTGCACTGTAAGGCAATTGCCATGGCTTTAAACAGTCTCTGTGAGTCAGAATCCAAACACATTTATCATTTCCAAGTATCTTGGGCCAGACTTCAGGAAAGCTGTAAGGAGGATGAAAAGATTTTAAACACTTTGTAAAGAATGCTGACATGAGTGAACTTAAGCCCATTTGAAGAATCACAGTGTCTTTTGTATAGTGGATGTTGATTTTGGAAGAATTAAAGAAGGCGCAGACACCTACAGATGTAGAAGGAGTATTATCTAAAAACAGTATCTTCGTAACTGGCACCTTTAACTTCCTAAAGTCATACTCCTGTGCGTCATTCATCATATCTAATTCCAAGGCCACTTCTGTGCTGCCTCAAAAAAATGAAAAGAAATCCTTCACACCTTAATTAGTATGTGAAAATGTACTAGAAAATATTATAAATGCCAGTCAGGTCTCTGTTATAATAAAAAAGGGTGTACAGGTTAAAACATGGGCAGAAAATAACATGCAAACAAAATTATATGGAGAATAAAGTTTCAAATCCATGTTATTCAAGTGAAGATAGATAAGTGAAAAAGAAGCAAGACTGAAAGAATCCTAGAGGTGGCCACAGAAAACAAATTAAATTACTTTGTAATGAAACACAACGGCATTTAGAATCAATGTGTTTGGAGGAAAAGGGAGAAGAAAAGGGTAAACTGAATTCGCAGATCAATCCTTGCTTACTCTTTGCTGGACAGCACTTATGAAACAGTTAAGTCCCACCTTGTTTTCGGTTCTAAACCTGAGAATATCAGAAAAAGATCAGGAGACTGGGAAAAGAATAGGAAAGAATAAGCAGAGTCATTTAATCACTTCAAGTTCGTCAATCCTCTTCTGCTTTATTCACTCTGAAATCTATGCTTTAGTTAAGTCTTCCTATCCACAGATATCCAGTCAGCCTGAATCAAAGTGCCTAACAAGACACAAAAAGAGGGTCACTGCAGGGAGGCTGTATCACCCTCGACAGTGAGGGCATTCTTATACAGTAATTTCTTCATTGTTCGCAGTCAGTTTTATCATTGATGGTGTCTGTAAGCCTCTGGCCACTGAGGCTTTGCTCTGGAAGCTATAAGTCATTCACACTGCTTAGAAAGGGAGACCTCTTGTCAGAAGAGGCAATGCCGGGGTTATTCTCTGCTCTCACAGCTTCTACCCCACCGGTGGGAACTCCACCTTCCCTGTGGACTGTAGCCTTCAGTTGGGAGAGGAATTATACCAGTATGGCAGGGCTGTGGACCTGTACAAAATTATCCCTTTATTTTTAGAAGCTCCTATGATGCTTAATTATTTGTGTATTTACATATTTTTTAAGCTTTCTGAGGCCTCTGGGTTGGGAACTTTGCAGGAAATAATGAAGATTGTTTCATGCTGTCTCTGTCTCATGATGTGCCAAATAATCTTTTGTTGTCTCCTGTGGTCTGTAACCGGTCTGTTCTGAGATAGCCACATTACCCAAAGTGGGGTGAGGTGGAAGCATCATACCAATGGAGCAGGGAAGTGCAAGAGAAAGCCTTTGGCACTGTGGTTAAAAAGGTCCCATTGAGTAACCCTGGAAGACAGATGCATAGCACCATGTCAAGATAATTAGAGCAAATGGTGCCTGCTGGTATTACCTTTATAGTTTATAAGGACACTGTCAACTTGTGTTTATGTTCTTGTCTCTCAATTTTGTTCCAGCATATGAGACCCACTTTACAATTAATATTAAAGAAGCCCAGAAAGGAAAAGTGACTCTCCCATACACATGTACACTCACACATGAAATAAAACCTGACAGAACATGATGCATGGAGTGTCAGGTCTTAGTTATCAGTTTCCTGGCTCTTTGCTGGTTATAATAAAACCTCCAGATAATGTAAAATGTGAACTTTTAATCTTCCTTTACATGTGTGTCTGTTTTTCACGCTTGTATAAATAGGATTTGGACTGAAAAGCAATACGTTACTTATGGCAGTGATAAATAAACACAGACAGATCTTTTCCAGAATAAGGATGTGAAATCTGTTGACTTCCTAAAATATCAGACACGCATGACTGTTAAATAGCAAGCAGCTGTTTGCATGTGGACATCTTCCCCTCCCCTTTGTCATTAAGCTGATGGAATTATTCATGCTAAGGAAGGGACACGCACACATAAAGCACATATTAATGTGTCATAAGTAAGCAATACTAGAAAATAGAACTGTTTATGCCAGTTTAAATCTGTCGTTGGTCATAGATCTAGAAGGTGGTAGCTTTGACCAACATTTAATGAACTCAAAGTGTCACTTTCCCAGTTATTTATAGTCAGTCTGTGTGGGCTTAGAGTGCTGGGCAGGCTTGCTGTCAGCTTTGTGACACAGAAGCTGACTTAGGAGTAATGACAAGAGTAGCTAAGGAACAAACATAAGTTTCGTAAGATAAACTAGTGGCAAAATGTGGAATGGAATTCAAGTCTTAACTTGCAGAATTAGTGTCTGATCTTACCTTGTGTTCACTTTACAGACACAGAATATGTGCACTGGGGAAAAAAAAAAGGGTTTGATTGCTGAAGCAGTGGTTCTTGCCTGTAGAGGAATTAGAAGTTATAGCCCAAGGTGTTGTAGCTCAGTCTGTGATAAGATCATAAGACCCACCAAGAGATTAAAGTGTGTTCTTCCAAGAACATTTAGTTGAGCAGATGTGCAATTTGAGAAAGAAGGTAACAACTGTTCTGCATTCTCTCACTTCTTCAGAGAAGAAGTGTCTTCAGAGAAGACACTATTAACTCTTTCTGGTTAATTGATGAAGTGGTCAACACTGGAGTTTTGTGTAGAGAAATCTTCAGAGGCCCACCTGTGTTGATCAAGAATAATCTATTTCTATGACTGCATTGGCATCACTGCAAGTGGACGCCACATGTTCCAAGGGAACTCTGCATTCTGGCAAAGGAGTTCAGTGGGCACAATCTCCTACTTCTGCCAAAATAGTGATCTTTAATTTAGAATAGATTTAGTCCTGGGTGAGAAAAATGCTGTGGGATTATGTAGGAGCAGAGCACCTACTGTTGTTCTTCATCTAAGTCCTGAAAATCTCATCTGTTCTACCTTGTGAAAGGCAGAATATGCAGTTCCTGTGAGATGCTTTTCTGCCTAGGAAGAGCAAGTATTTCTTAAAGCTTCTAAATATTGAAGGAACCATGAAAATCCAAGTTCTATCCCTTAAAGCAAGCATGGTTATTTCTACACCAAATTTCAATCTTCAGAACAAAACCTTTGTGTCTGCAAGTCCAGTACGTATGCCTCAGCAGAGCTTGCTTGTTTGTTTCTCTGAGTCAGTGTATGTGATTTTATTTGCTTCCAAAGACTGGTCTAGTGAGTTATAAAAGCCTGCTGTTGGTGCATCTAATGGATTTGCTCCTTTGGATCAAGTGGTGAGGATTTATGCCTTTCATGCTAGAATTTGAATCCCATTGATTACCTCGCTGTACCTGTGTAGGTATCACATACACTCTAATGTAAATGTGATGAAGAGGAGTAGCACTAATCTTTATTTCTTATTTCAAACCATATAATCTTGGTTAGAATTTTGTGTCAAAACTAGTTTTGACTCACTACTGTGTTTGCTATTACATATCAAACCAACTTAGACAGCTTACATCTAAACTGTGGGATGTAGGAATACTTCCCAACTCCCAGGTTCAGGGCCTCTGTCTTCACACCTTTATTTTGGAAAAGCAAAAATTTATGTGGCCAGGAAGACAGTAAGGGTACTCCCACAATTCTCCCAATCTGTGTTGTAAGAGGACATCCTGGATGAAGAATTTTTTAATGAAATATAACCAGTTCAATGCTATAAACTTTGCCTTCAACGACCTTGTAAGCTTTACTTTCACATACATACAGACAGTATGGTAACTTTCAAAGTGGTAGCAGTTTTCAGTCACTACAACTTAGTCAGGAATTCTTGATTAGGAATTCATAATAAATAAAAATAATCTATTCATTTCACACCCTTTAATTAACTCATGAGATCAGCTGACAGTTGATCTGAAATGCAAGTAGTAGTGTAACAGGAAAACCTGTCTGGTATTTGCATGTTGTAATAACTTGGAAGGAGTTTAAACATCCAAAGAATTAAAAGATTTTATAATAGTTTAGTCAAATACAAGAACTGGTACCTGGAAAATGATGCAGCTAGTTAATATCCTGAGGGAAAACGAGGTGGGAAGATGAAAAAGAGCTCTCAATTCCGGTTATTAACATTTGCTCAGAGTTTATAATTATTTGAAAAGAAACTTCGCTCCAGGAAGAGAGTCAGTATTACAGGTTAGAAGTGTCCATTGATTTTACTATGAAAAGTCAAACAGTTCAGGTAGGGGTGGGAATATTAGTAAAACATTGATTAAATTCTTCAGCAACCAGCAGTGGATGGAGTTTACCCCCTTATCACTTCTTAGCCATTTCATTTCTAAAGCAGTATAAAATCATAGAATTGTAGAATGGTTTGGGTTGGAAGGGACCTTAAAGCTCACCTAGTTCCAAACCCCTGCACTGGGCAGGGACACCTTCCACTAGACCAGGTTGCTCGAAGCCCCATCCAATCGGGCCTTGAACAATTCCAGAGGTGGGGCATCCACAACTTCTCTGGGCAACCTGTTTCAGTGTCTCAGCACACTCACAGTAAAGAATTTCTTCCTAAAATGAAATTTTTTCCTAAAAATCTACATAATTGGTGCATACCACCTTTAAATTTGTGGGTAGAGTTACAAGTTACTCATCAGAGTAATGTGCATAATGTTCTGATGTGTTTCTTCTGCTGATTCCGTGTTTTCTGCTTAGGTGCTACCTTCTCTCATGATGGTTGAATTCTTCCTCTCACTACATCATTCATTACATGAATCAGCTACAGTGTTCTCAATGGGTGGCCAGTCATTCCAATTTATCTTTGAAAGAGGCGATTATCGCATTTTTTTGAGGAAAAAAAAAATCCTAGACTTCTACTTATATCTAAAATCGCCATCTCATTATTCGTACTGTCTTGAAACAACACAGTGCAAGTTATGAATTTAGTGCAAGGGACTTTGGCGTAGATAAAAGATACTAAAGTGACATCTTTATTTTTTTCTCCAGGAAACATACATGTCAGGGCAAGTTTTCGTAGAACTTTTGGTGATATATTTATTATTTGGACCTTCAAGAAGGCTTGAAGCTTCTTATTTCTTATATAGACAGTAAGAGTCTACATGTGAAACATCATTGTGCTTGGGGTTCTCTGATGTGAACAGACAGTAGAAGAGATAATGATGAGTAAAGCATGGGAAGCACACCTTACTCTAAATCCTTATAAGTGGCTCTGAGTTCTTGTGCTCTACTCTGTTTCCTGGATCAGTGTTTTAACCACTCCATGTATAGCACTCCCTGTTTGGAACTTGAATGCTTTCAGGTTGATAGCACTGCTCCATCATCACACAAACTATTTGCCTCTTTTCTTACTTCTTATTTAGTATTTTTACTTTAATATTGAGTACTGTTTACTTGAAGACCTTAAAAAATGCCAGTGATGCCATCAGTTTGCAGTGACTGTCATTAGCTGCATCAGCTGAATGTAGGGAAGAAATCTGTGGAAAAAAGTAGAGCTGTACCTACTTTCTCATTGTAAATACAGTTCTCTATAGCTAAAATTATCTTCCTTTCTTCAAGTAAATTGAATATACCTTATGGCCTATGGGTCAAGGGCAACCTTGCAAAAAATGAGCGTGGGTGTAGATTTGCAGCATCATTTGATCTTGCAGACTGCACATTTGGTACTATAACAGAAAATGATACAAATCTGGGGATATGGGGGAAAAGGAGGGTTGCAATTTCTCTAATATAGATGTCAAAATAAGAACATGTAAAATAGAATGGCAAGCAATGCCACCTGGGGTTGCCTCTCTGTGGATTATCAGTTCTCAAATATTATTAGCTGTATAGCTCCTCAGATTGATATTGGATGACATTCTCTCCACTGTCATAATGTTAGGATTTAGGTATCATTAATAACAATTATGACAGAAATATAATAGCAACCAATCCACTTATTTACAATCCATCTGTTTATAACCACCTAACTTCCTCTGTCCTGATCTCCTTGGTCAGTCTTTTGCTATATCATGTAAATTACTCTGTTCTTTGAGGCAGGGGTTACCAGCCAAATCCAATGACGACTGGTGATGCTGTATGATCTGAGACTCTGATGGAGGGAGTTATTTATAAACTGCCTGGAACACTTTGCAGTACTTCAAGGTAGATGATTAATTTATCATTGAAAAGGTTGAGCATTGATGTGAAATCAGCAAGGGTATAGGCTTAGTAATATATTATAAATATTGATGTGGAGGCCAATGGGTTCCTGACAATACGATTCCTTATGGCATTATGCTCACAATCTTAAACTTTCATTCACCATCCAAAAAATAAAAAAAGGAGCTCCTAAGAAGCACCCAGAACCTCCCTGCTTTCGTTTTCAAGAATGGGCCGTGTTTTCAGCATGTTTTCTTATTTTAATTATGTTCGGTTTGTGAGGTGAAGTGGAGGCTTGGCTGAAAGTCAGAGTTGCTTTTGATGAAATACTGGACTTTCATTGACATTAGGTATTAATATTTAGAGTCTCTTCATTAAGTCTCAGAGATGTAGCCTTCCAGAATCTATGTCTCATTGATGTCTCTGTCTTACAGAAGTGAAAAAAAACCACTGGGTAACTAGGAGGTTTGTGTAAAATCTCCAAGTGAAGATTGTGTGGAAAGAACACCTTCTTCCTTACTTATATCCTTGTCTTTCAGCACTTTGACTTTGTCAAAACTATTTGTTTAGGCACTCTCAGTATACAGCCCAATTTGTTCTTGGTTTGATTTATTTATTTTTATAGTTTCAACACTGCAAAGTACTTTTTCTGTTTTCAGTGACTCTTTAGAACTGCAAATGTTTGCAGAATTTAGTGCATAGAATGTCTTTCTGCCATTTCACCCATGATGACTAGTCATTTCTCTCCCAGAAAACTAATGAATAACAGTGTAGTTTATGGGAGTTGAAGTTATCTCCTAGTTTCCTACACAATATCACCATTCATTTCTTTCAACTGTAAGCAACTCTGATATTTAAAGAGGTGTCGAGAAACAGCATGATTTTCTGCATCCTACTGCAAATTAATCTGCTAGCTAGGTTGTTTACAGCTGGGAGTACAACAAGTTACCTTTCTCTGTTGCTATCCTTTTAGAATCACCTTATTCCTCTAGATTCCTCCAACCATGTTCTTAATCTGAGATTTACTTGCCATTTTGTTGACTTCTATTGGAGCTGAGGACTCACAGGAAGAGTGGCATTCCTAATTCTCTTCTTGCCTGTTCCTAAATTGAGGAATGCTCCTAGTTAAGACTGAATTAGGTACCTCACTGTGCAAACCTTAGAGGTCCTGATGAATTAATTTTTTGTACAGCTGCTTGATGAATGGTTTGTATTTGATATTAGAGCCCAGTAGAAGTGTTTCTCTCAGCAGCTGCTGGAGACTATAGCTTAGTGTTTTAGCGCTTGAATCTCCTTGGATTTAAGTGCTTGAGAATGAGGTGAATCAGCAGGAAAGGTAAATGTGGGAAAACAAAGTGCTGATTGTGAATTCCAACTTATGATGAAACTGTCTTGGCAAAACAAAGCATAGATGGAGAGGAATATTCATTAAGAGAAAAAGGACAGCAGGACAGACCACAGGACTGATTTATCTTATGTATTTTGAAGTGAAACAGCAAAAAATCCACTGATGTGAGGATTTTCTTTTAGCATCAAATCAGTTTATGGGGCCAAGGGTATGCAGGATGAGAGTAAATATATCAATTTGCTTTCTGTTAAGTAAGTCTGAGCATATTCAGCTTTTTCAAGAAAGTCCCAACACTGTGGAGAACCAGATCTTAAATACAGAGTGATTTAAAACTTCCAAACAATGGAAATCTGTTTGTGGTATGATTTAATTAAAGGGACAATATATGGATACCTGACCTGTCAGCTAGGTACATGTGTTCTATTCACACTATTGCAAATGTGGAATATGCAAATTTCCTTAAGAAAAGAAGTTCTTTAAAGTCACTAAGGATGCCTAAGTTTGGGCCTAAGTGCCAATTCACTAGTCTGACTAGTGTAGAATTTAGACAATAAAAATACTGTGTTTTGAGGCTCCTGGTCTGAATTTTTGGGAAGTGGGTGGCCTGGAAAATATTAATAATAGTTGAACTAGTGAAAGATTTATTATGTTCCCATTAAATTTTGGATCTTAGCACCTATAAAGACCTGGCCAATTATTAGCTAATTTGCAAGTACAAATGCCTGTTTTCTAGGACACAAACAGATTTTTTTTTCCTAAGTGTAATCACCTTATTAATGAAAGCACAGAACTCACAAAATGCTCAGAAAGGTTAAAGTTGGTACAGGCAAAGGAGAAACTGATGACTAACTCCAGATATGAGAGTAGCTCTGAGGGAGAGGGATTTCATTGTATAATTTATGGGCAGGAAAATGAAAAGAGAGGCTAAAAAAGCAATGAGAACTCTTTGGCTAAATTCCTGCTGAAAACTCTGAAACTATACTCCCCATCTTATTATGGCAAAACAAAACCAACCTGATCATTTAACAGATGATCTCCTTGCTATAAAAAAGCTGCCAGCTTGTATCATTTTGGCTCATGTATTTGGCTTTGAGATAGGAACAGCTGGAGCAAAGCAAAAAGAAAAACCCCAAAGCTCTCTCTTCTTCATTTTGCTTATGTACACTGAGCTTTAATTAACTTCATCATCCTCTTATTAAAATCAAACTCCTCTAATGGGGCTCCCCCTCTTCCCCAGACTTTTTGTTCATGCTGTGTTGATACCAAGGAATTTTTCTTTTGGAGGCTGAAGTTATGTGGATATCTCTCAAAGCATTCAGATTAGGATTGCCTCTGAGAAAGCCAATACTAAGACTCCATGGAGAAAGAAGTCTTAAAAATTGTCTTCAATGGGAAAGCCATTTTCATCTTTAGGTAATCTTCCTCTGTTAATTATATGGAAATATTATTAAGAGTGTGAACAGGCCAAGGAATAGTGTTTTAGGAGTACAGAAGAGCTCTAGAGACAAAAAGAAACCAGAAGTTTCTCTCTGCCATCCACAACATTATGCTCTGCAAAGGGAAGCACCACTCCTTCCAGCCTGTGTTAGTGATCTACTCCCAGAGACTTTGGGCATATCTGTGGGTAATGTGTGCTGTCATTCCATGCTTTATTGTTCTCAGAGTGAGGGCACCCAAAAGAGACCCTCAGATATTCATATCACTACCCCAACATCTGAACAAAACCTGCCAGATATTAAAGGGCATTATGAGCAACACTGAACATTTGCACAGGGATTTATATCAAAAGTATAAGCTCTCAAATTCCAAATTGGCATATAAGCTACCAATCATTCTGTAGGGCAATAAGCTCAGTGGATATGCCTATTTCTGTATCACAGAACAATACAACAAGGAAATAGTCACACTTGTTTTCTTATTTATCATTTAGAAATTCTTCTATTCCTTTTTGCTGCCTGAATACAAATCTCCAGTCTGTGGTCTTCTACCCGCAACTGAACATTCTTTATTCTCCTTGTATGCTTCCTTACTTTTTTTCTTTCGTAGACCTTGCTTTATTTGGGAAAAGCAGTGTTTCAGCACTCAAATGAGTCTTGCATTGTCAAGTCTGTGCACTTTCATGGCTTCTGCTCCTCCCTACCTGAGCATTAGTTGGTCTCTGGCTGGGATTAATTACATGTCAGGGTTAGGATTAAAAGAGAAACCTTAACTTTTCCCAGGTGTTACCACCTCTGTGGATACCTCATGGTCTGACTGTGTGCACATGATGCTAATCTGATAAACCTTGACCTTTAAAAATTAGCCTTACAATGATTCCAAACTGGATAAAAAACTAAATGTGAAAAGGTTATACTGATTTTGAAGCTGCTGATGTAAAAGAAAATTAACCCTGGGAAGGATGACTGTAGAAAAAAATGGGCTTGGACAGAAAATCTCTGACATAATCTCATATGCAAATCATTTTAGGTACCTGCAAGGGAATATCCCATGTTTATTTCTTTTCTATTCCAAGATGTCAGTTGAAAAATCTGAGATATTTTTAGAGAACTGGCATCCAGTCCGCTGCCTGTAACACCAGGTGCCTTCATTATCTGCTCCAAATTTTTAAACATCGTTGAGTCTTGGGACATCTGTGAGTATTCAGCATTTTGGAAAAAAATCACACCATTTAGGTTTGCATTCAGTCTTCCCACACATATCTGTACCTGCTGTATTTTGATGCACTCTGCATTATGCAACTGTTAAAAATCAGTGTGGCAGTTCCAGTCACGCTGTGATCCCTGGCGAACATGGGAAGTACTGTGAAGCTCATCTCTTACTGGATTATAAATACCTTCTGCTTAAGATTGATCCCATATGTTTCGCTGCTGACCCACTTGCTTCCAGAAATGTCTCAACTGGCTGATATGCCTGTTTATTTTCATATTTACTAGTCACATTCTCAAGATATTTTCTCTTTTAAGACAATGTGCCCCAGTGTTCCTTTATTCATTTTTGACTGAGCAAACATGTCAACATGTTGCTTTTGTATCATTATATTCCAATATGAAATTGAAGTGATCTCCCTCCTTTTTGACAACTGGTATTTTGACACAGTCTTTGACACAGTAATCGAGGTTTCAGTTTTGTAGGAATTGTTAGAGAATGGAACAACATAACTCCCACTTAAGGTAGGAGGAGTTTTGGAGACTGAATACTTTTGCCAAATGGGACCCATTTCAATGCTTTTTTATCCCCTCCAAACTAGAGTGGGAACTGTACTAGTTTGGTTCATTGCATATACTTTATTAAAATCATGTGTATTTGACAAATCTCTATAAAACCAGACACTGTTGGGCAAAAATTGTACAAATATTTCTTAAATAGAATTAATATTATTAGAAGTTTATATCCACGTTTTGAAAGAAACTCAAATGAAAATTAAACAAATACATAGAAAGAAACTTTCCTTATAGCAGCTTAGAGAGTTTTAGCATATGCCAATGGAAACCTCATACTTGCACATGCGTTACATTCTGTAGTGGTTCGCTGTATAGGATCACATACTATCCAGTACATACCATTGGGAAACCCTAACATGGTCTGTAGAAGACAAGTCAGTTGTTTCATGAACTTGGAAGATAAAAAATGTACACTTTAACTTTTCTCTTCCATCACTTTCCACGCTTTCTCTATGCCTCTTTTGTTAGGGACATCATCAAGGCTATTCAGACTCTATCTGAAAATGGAGACAGCACATACATGATTGTAAATGTATTTAAAATTACAATAGGCAAAGTTCATACAAGCTTGTTATTGGACCTAACTACAAGACTCTCTTCAAATTAAATGAGGACATGGTCTTCCCAATTGTCCTTCACATTGTCCTTCACAATGACAAATGGTCTTCACAAGCATAGCATTTGTATTTTAAAAGACATCTCAATTCCTCAGTGATGTTTCCCTGATTTGCATAAATTATGAATTTTGAAGTGAGACAGTATTAAAAAAAATCCCAGAAAAATAAATACTAAAATGTTAAAAGGTCTGTATTAAAACCAGTTGTTTAACTACTAGATCTTAATAATTCATATATCTGATCTAACATCTATTTTAAACATATTTACTTTTCTGCAAAAGTAAAAAGAGACAGCAGAGGACCAAATAAGAAAATCAAAATTAAATACCACATTTTGACACGAAATGACTTCTTATAGAAAGAATCAAATCAAAATCAAAACATTCTAGAACAGAAAAGACAGCATTTTGCCACTGAAATACTATTGAATGGTTTCTGATTGGCACTGGTATGCAGTTTCACTTCAGTTACAAGAACAGCATAAAGAACTGAGCAAAAGCTCGGTTTTGTTCCTGCAGAGCACAATGTAACTTATGCCCTTAAAAAAATACCCTCAACAAAACCCAAATAGAAAAAACTCCACAAAACTAATTGTCTTTTGTAGAAGATATGGGTCCTGGATGTGATTTCAGTAGTTTTCACTTCCAGGTTCTGTCAGTACCTTTCTTAACTCCTCAAATAGTACTTGAGTTTTAGAAATAGAATGGACTGAGTTTGTTAATGTTTGCAAAGCAGATTGAGACTTCAAACTGAAATCACTTTCTAAGCACTAAGTATTATATTTTACCTGAGTCAAAGTTAGAGCTGAGGTTAGAGCAGAGTGGAAAGTGAATAAGCAATGCCAAGAACACAATTTTCAGAGAAAATGCAGTGTTTATTTTTAGGATAAGTAAGTCAAGGAGATTGAAATAAACTGCAAGATTAAGTAGTTGCTAAAGGAATTATCTTTGTGCTGCGAATGCTTTTGATCTCTTCTCATTTTAGTACAGTTAAAAAAAATACAATACTTTTTAGCCATCTACTCTAATAATCTTTTACCTTCTGAACTAGCTATTTGAAAAAGGCAGAATACATCACAGCCTCTACTAACTGTGGTGAGACTTACTCAGAGACTGTCCTTTGGCATTTTGCTCCCTAATATCTAAGTATCAACGCCACACATACTGATTACTGAAAATTACTATACTCAGTCTGAACACAGCCTGAGCTAGGCTGATCCTAACTTACCCATTAGCACAACTGTATGAAGGGAGATCATGGCGGTTGTGTTACATTTTACATTTCCCCTACTCCTGAGCTAGTCAAGGAAGGGAAATCACCATTCAAGGAAAGTGGTTTCCGGTTTAGGTATCAACTAGAGTAGTCTGTGTGTGGAAGATCACAGAATTTGCATTTCTAGCCCCTTCCCAATTTTGATAACTGCCTCAACTCAGATGACCACACATGTTCTCCACCAGAATCTAACAATATGGGGAATTTTTTATCATCTCTTTTCTGTTGTACCTAATGTCACTGGGTTGTGATTGAATTGTAGACCTCAGAAATCTTGACAGGTATGAATATGAAACTCAGTCTATGTCTATACTGCAAGGGAAGGTGTGCTTGTAGAGTGGGTAGGAGTTTCCAGTTCATTCTACCCTTGCTTTCAAAATTTGTCCCACATTTAATAATCTCCTTTATAGCTGCATCATTTAGCAACTAAGTGATTGCTGTAAGGTGTGAGTAGCTTTATAGGTCTGACTGCTTCTTAATGAACAAAATAAATGCTCTAGAGCTTTATAAGTCATCGGGTCAGCAAATTTTTTTTTAAGTGTGGAATTATGGGTGTATTACTGAAAGCAATTCATTCTTTGGCTTTGGCATAAAGTGAGTTGATTTGATTTGTTTCTATTGCCACATGCTACAGGCAAAGAATAAAACTGAAAAAGAGGAACATATTGTTCCTGGGATAGGAAAATGTATTTAAATAAGGGGCAGACCCCTAATTTGATCAGGGCTGGTATTATTTCAAGCAGGTGTTATCTCAAAAATTGGAAGTTATCATGATTTGCTGCTTGTTACTCTCTTCAAAACAAAACACAAAAAAAGAAAATAGAAAAATTAATTTCACCACCTAAATGCAAATTTCTTTTTTTGTTTGTTTTTGGCTTTGGGTTTTCCATTTGCACTGAAGGATTACCAAAGTACAGTTGCCTAGGAAGTGTCAGTCTAATTAAAGTTTTAATTCTAAAACTGTCAAGATCTGTTGGGGGAAAGAAATGTTTCTGGAAAACCCACACAACAGCAAATAGTGACTTTTGCTCAATGTTCTAAGACTTAATGATACTGGACTCTGGTGGATAGTTATGGTACTTTCCTCTTGCCCGACTGAAAACTGTGATTTTTTTAGAAGCTCTAAAGCCTCGTGATTTACAATTGTGAAAGGGACAAAGGGGCTTGAAAAATGAAAATCACTTCCTTGGTTGAATTTTTAAAACATTCTCAGAGTTGTGTTTGAGATAAGATGACTTGTCAGAGTCTAAAACTAGTGGAACAAAGAAGTTGACAGGTGGGATTATTATTCTGAGAATCACTGTGAGCTTCAATCTGAAATCTTTGAGGCATGAAGAGGGCTGAAGGCTACATTTTTTGGGGGGGCTTTATTGCTTTGACTGACACTGTTGAAAGGTCTAGATTAACCCATTTAATCATCTATTATTCTTATAACTATTATTATGACAATAGTTTCTTAAGTGTGGACAAGGCATGCAGGAACAGATGGTGTGCATCTCAAAATGCTTACAACCTAAGTGTGAATATGCTATTGGGAATCATCTCAATTATAAGCCACTGTCTTTTTAGAGATGTGACTATCAACTGCCATTGAGTATGCTGCCAATTTCTGCCTGGGCTACTTGATTTACTACCACAATAACAGTGGTAGTAACATTAGAGCAAAATCAACACTTTTCCAGAGGCTTAGAAGCTGGAGTCAATCCTTCCCCTACTACTAGTCCAGAACACAAGTAAAATTTTGTAGTAGTGTTTGATGTGTTGGGCCAGTGAAGAAGGCTTCACAAATTTCAGCAAATTCAGCAGTGTCTCACATCCACAGCCAAGCTTCACTAGCATGAAATGCAAATGAACACAACTCATGCCAGAGTTTCAGAACCTGTCTGTGAGGTTCAGATTTTCAGCACCTGCATCTTATGGAAGCTGATGAGTTGCTCCATGAAGTCCATACACTTCTGCTTCCTCTTCCACTTCCACTTTCTTTATCTCTTCCCTGCCTTGTTTAATTTGTCCTTTTTTTTTTTTTTTTTTTTTTTTTTAATCCAAAGCAGCACTTTTGAACACTTTTTGAAGGCACCCTTCTTTGGATTCATCTCACCTCTGACTAATTTGTTAGACTCTCTGATAAAAAGACACTTTCAGCAGCATTCTACATCCTTTAGAGACACACTAATGGTAAAAAGACACTGAATCTACAGACTCTTCACTGAGTTTGACGACATCAGTTTCAACTTTTCCAGATGTTTTCCCTTTCCTTACACTTAAAAAATAGGAAGTACTTGCAAGTGTTTTGCAGTTAGACTCCACTTACTGTCTGTAACTGTCTCCTTCCAGTCAACAAAACATCTCACAAGGACTTTTTAAAGTTTCTTATGCTGAAAATGAATAATTTTGAACTAATTTTGAAAATCCATTCTAATTGTGTTTACCAGAATATGCACAAAGTGCACAAAGGCTCTGCTCAGGAGCACAAACTGTACTCTGAAGATGTGCTCAGACTCTGAAGAGAGCTCTAAAAGGCAGCACTGTGAAGAATGTAAACATGCAGGTAAAAATATTAGGTAACAGCCCTAATAAGCAGATTCAGTGTCTAAGAGGTTGCCTTTTAGTCAGCTGAAGGACTGTAATCAATGAGCTTTGACAACAGAGTTCAGACTCAGAACTCCAATAGTCATCAAAATATATGAAAGGATAAAGGTTCCTTTGAAGCTACTTTTTCACTGATTTTAATCTAGACTGGAAGAGAACAGAATGAACAGGAGACTTCTGTGAACTGTGTTGACTTCTCCGCTGCAGCATATGGCTTATATAGCCATTTTTGTTTGGTTAGTTATATTTACTGAATTTATGGTAGAGGTACACTCACATATTATTTTACCCAATGCAGGTGTTAATCATATATTTTTAATAACAGGTGAGGACATAAATAAAATTTCAACTTAACATCCAGTATATCTTTATGACAGTTGAATATGAAAAAAAATTACAGTCTCTTTCATTCAAACCTTTGATCTATTCCCCATTTCTATATCTCTTTTTCTTTTTTCAGGGAAGATGTAATATGTTTATCATTGAAAAAATACGAGTCTCCAAGAGAAAGGAAACAGACAAATGACCTCATATACAGACTCCCTGAAAAACACTCAATCTGCATCTACTTTATATTGAAATACAAACAGAACTCAAGACAAGGCTATTCCAAGTGATAAAATCTTTGCACTACAGTGCAGTTTGAATCTTGAGTTAACTGAAGAGTTGTCAGTATGACAGCTCGTTTTCTTGCTGCCCAGCTTGATCATTGGCCTTTTACCATTTTCAATCCCTAAGACCTGAGGAACTTCTTCTCAAATCTCCCTGAAATAAATGGGTCTGATGTCCTTAATAACTTGGATGAATTACTGCTATCTAAGTTTCAGACATTTGTAAGTTTGATGTTCCTTCAGGAAAAAGAAATGAAGGACAGGTATAAGGGCTGGCTTTATTTTCATTGACTGAACTCAGTGAGTGAATTAAAATCAAGATAAATCAGACATAACCCTCTTCTTCTAATGTCCAAGACAATTGTGGCATTAAGGGTGAACACAATTCTTAAATCCTGACTATTTTGGCATATGGTATCTAGGAATCAATCAAACAGCAAAGTAGCTTAAGATTGAGAAGAACTTCAGCTCACTCCAAGCCTCCTGCTTAGAGTAGGAGATCACAGGAATTTAACTTAATGAAGTATTCGATACATCTGCTTCGGACAAATTAATTTTCCCCTACAATTTTCTTCCTTATAAGTGGAGGAAAAGTTTCTTTGGCTATTTGAGCAGAAGTGGGTTGTGAAACCTCCTCCTTCCCATTCACAATATCCTGGGGTACTACATATGCAAAAATTCTCTGATAATGGCACCATCAAAACAGTGGTCTTCTGAACTTGGGGAAGGTAAAACCTGGGGCTTTGCTAAGATCAGGTTTTTTTCTATCAAATAGCTCTACTAGATTCCTTTTTTGTTAACTAGAAAGAGGCCTCATTGCTCAGCCTCAAAACCTCTCTTTTTACCAGATTCAAATACAATCTTTTTTGGGCTGTGGGTAAATTTGTTCAAAAAGCATTAGGGTCCAATCACTTCTTTGTCATAATGCATTTCCCTGGAACTTTGACAGATCACACATGGCATGTTTTTGGTGTGGTCTTTTCATTGGTGCTGCTCCTGATGCCTGTCTGTGCTAGCTGTGCTATGAGGTGCTGTAATCTGACGATGTGCTAACAAACTAACACAATTAGCTCCCCAACAGTTTCCAGAATTACAACAGCAGCTGCACAGTGGACAACTGAATATATTTCATCACCTATTGTAGCAACTAGACATGGATTACAGATATATAATGTTTGGGTTGTAACTTGGCATATAGAATAACACCCACATTCAAATGAGGTTTATATGCGGTCTCTGACTTTAATGATTTTTTTTTTTATTGCACCTAATAGATGGAGTGAAATATCTCCAATTTGCTATTGATTTCCAAGGCGAAGCAGCCAACCAAATCAGATGAGAACAATTTGCCAGCTGCTGTTGAGCAATATATATTAGTCCCCAAATGTCATGTTTCTTTACATGCTTCTCTGGAAGAAGCTGTCAATATTTTCATCAGAAGGCTGGTTCTAAATCCACTTCAGTGGCCAGGGTTTCCTTGGGGCATTCGGCATCTGTGAACACCAATTAAGTTGCTCATCCAGAGAGCATGCCCAGAGATTTACAGCCATTCCTTTCTAGCTTGTAGGTGAGAAACTTGCTTGGCTTGTTAGCCAGTGTTCAAACAGCAGAGGGAAAATACTCTGGGTAGAAATGAAGCAAAACAGGAAAATTCAATGCCATATGAAAATCGAGACTTATTTATTTTTCCTGACACTAACCAGTGATTTAAACAATACTCTAGGCACACATATTGAATTATGATGCTAGAGTTGTGACAGCAACTTTATAATTGTTTATCAATCATTTTGAAAATGTGGTTCAGTGTCTGATGGAAGTTTTGGGAAGGTTTGTTTTTAATTTATTGCAGTTCTGAGCTTGAATTGGGAGAATGCCATAATACAAGGACACATTTTTTTACCTATCACCTTTTCTCTATCTGAATTCTGTCTTACAAGGTTAAGTAATCTGAGAATACTGCCTGCATAAACATCTCTCTTGTATATATGTTTTATCACCACCTATCTTGCTGTTCCTCACTTATGAATTTATAGCCACAAAAAAGATTAATTTCCACTCAGCCATCCACTACATGAGAATATGTTTTTTTGGAGGACTCTGAGATAGCAAAGGGATGTGGCCACAGGAAAGAGCACATGACTGAGGGAACAGCAACAATTTTTAGCCCTCTTAGTGATGTCATAATTCTATAGAAAACACATGAGTTTAAACATATTTTTAACAATTATCCTCTTTTCTTGAGCCTCTCTCCATTCACACTCTATCCCAGCCTTTTCACTTTCTTAGAAAACTCTTGGAGCTTGAAAAAGAGAGCAGGCGTCTCTCAAAGACATTTGGGCCAAATTAGCCTGACTAGGAGGAAAACAACCACACAATAAGCAGGTCATCAGTCTCAGAGATTGCACTCCTTCTCAACTACCAGCATTACAGGTTTCTAGTGGAGGAAAGAGGAATAATGTTTGTTGCCCTAGAAATGCCAGATTTCTCAAGATATTTCTATATCAGATTTTCAGAAATATATCCTAATTTTCTACTGGAACTAAAAGCGATTATGGAGGTGAAAATATTGCAATTGTAGACATCAAAATATAGTTTTGAAATAAGACCATTTGCTCTGTATGAGTGTCAGGAAACTCTTTTCCAATGTGAAATGCGTCATCAACCGGATCAATATCTCATGTAAAGGCAGTGATATTAAAGTTCTTCTGTTATCCATGCACCACTCAGACCTAAGGACTCTGAGAAACAGAATCACAGAATCATGGAATAGTTTGGGTTGGAAGACACCTTTAAAGATCATCTAGTCCAACCTCCCTACAATGAGCAGGAACATCTTCAGCTATATCAGATTGCTCAGAGCCCTGTTCAACCTGACCTTGAATGTTTCCAGGAATGAGGTGTCTACCACCTCTTTGGGCAAACTGTTCTAGTGTTTTCACCACCCTTTTGGAAAATTTGTTCCTGACATCTAGTCTGAAATTACTCTCTTTTAGTTTAAAACCATCACTCCTTGTCCTATTGCAACTGTCTCTACTGAAAATTCTATTCCCATCTCTCTTGCAAGACCTCCTTTAGTACTGAAAGACAGTAAATAGAGTGGCACTAAGGTATGGTTCGTAGCACAAGGGAAATAGAAGAATAACCTCTAATTCTGGAATCACTTGGGCAGGGAGATGGTACAGCATTACTTCGTTTGTCTTTTATGTTATTTGGTTTCCTATGCCCTCAGAGTTAGTCTCATGGATGCCAGGACTGAGCTATGCATGAAGATCCAGCAGATGCCATGTGTTTACAAGTTACATAAACTTGTACATTTATCTAGCTACATAGGGATTTCAGTTTCTCCTTTTCTCCACCAAAACACACATGTAGTGTTACTATAAGGAAGCCATTTGGATAGCAATCTAGGTCTTATGTGATTGTGGGCAGAATCCAGCAAGTTTGAGGAACTGGAGATATGTTTCTGCTGCCCAGTTCAGGGTCTGACCACCTGGTTCTGTTGGCCATCTGTGTGAAAATCCATTATGGCAGAGCCCAGCTCTCTGTTATTGAGTTGTCTTACTGTCTAGCTAAAACCAGCCAATGTAACTGGTTAAGCCTATATCTATCCAAAGAGATTCGAGAGATAGGAAGGAAAGAAGTGTTTTGATGCTGTTGTCACATTTGTATGCATTGACAGTCTCTGCTCCCAGAAGTCTAACTGGTTCATAGGCTGAGAGCATTTCTGGGCTCCTTTGATTCTTGATACATAAAGTTATTCCAGTGCCAGAAAGGGATTTTTCCATCTGTCATTGGGAAAGGGACCCTGTATCTCATTCTCTGACCATTTTACTGATGCAATTACCTCATCCTGTTTTGAAAAGTCTACAGGAATAATGAAATTCCAACTGGTCCAGAACAGACTAGACTTCTGGAGCTGTATGACTGGGTGGAAGTATATTTGCTGAGCACTTCATGTTAAGCTGGCTAAGCACACAAGTTAATCTGACGACCCTGATCCTCATCAGGGTATGATAATGAAACTACATAGAAGACTAACTCTAATTTAGAAATAAGAAAGCTCTTATTGGCTGCATCCTACCAGAACTGTGATGGTGTTAGGGACTGGAGGACCAGGCTCCTCCCAGGTGCTGAGCACTCAAAACAGTATGTAGGCAGGCTGGTAAAAGTCAGGTACTCCTGTGTTCTCCCTTAACGCTCTTCTCTCCTGCAAATCCTGTCTCTGTTAGAGATTCCCTTTGTAGCACAGTTTGCTTCATTTCTTTGAACCTCAGTTTCTTCTCTGGTACGTGGGCCAGATTTATTTTTATTTTGGTCTAATTAGTTTTATTTTAAAATAAGTTTTTCAAAAACCAGAGGGAAACTCTACGGAATTATACGGGAAATGCACAGAACTATATAAATAATCATGTTAATTATGTCTGGCCTGAATATACAGATCAGCAGTTCTTGGCTTTCAATTTTACCTAATCTTTTATACTCTATAACATTCTATATTCTCTAACACTATTCATTTTTCCCATGGAAATATATATGCATAAATATCTTATCATCTAGATGATCAAATAAACAATGGGAGTACAGTATTACTTCCTCCTCCTGCTCAACCATACATATTACTACTTTCAAGAGGGGTTCTTAGAGGCCCTCTGGCAGAAGAGTGAGATTCCCACTTGTGTTTCTGATTTACTTCTGATTTGCCTCTGTGTTTTCATTTGATTGGAATTACAGTGAGGAGAAATATATTGCAGAGAATTTAATGTTAAAAAGTTGTTTCAAGATTAGAAAAGGTTTATCAATTGCTAAAGCTAATATGTGCACTCGATCTGAATTCTGTAGAATAACCTTATTCTCATTAAGTCTAGCATTTTAATGAATTAAATTTACATCAGGCACTGCCTTGGACCTTACTGGCTATAAATTGCTTAGAAGAGTCAGACCTTCAAGCTATAGGAACCACATATTGTAGTTAATTAAGGCACATTAGTAGCACTGCTATTAATCAGAAATTGTAGTATTACCCTTGAAGCCTCTTGCTTAATCCTTCTTTATTAACATTTCAGTTAGTAATGATTTGACCTTCCAAATAAATATAACCTAAGATAATACCAATAATATGATATATGTTAATATTGACTTCTTTTCTTTAACTGATCTGCATCTCCAGAAATATATTGTGAGGAAAAATGACAAAAAAATTAGCTTGAAATATTTGACCCAAAGTAAAGAATGGTTCCAAAATAACTCCTTGCAACATCTTAGCCTCAGTGTCAGGAGGCTCCTGTGTGGCCAAGTGAACCCAACAACATCTCTATGTACTCACAATGAACTGCATCTGTTAGCCTGATAGCTCTTGGGACATGAAAAGTAAGAAAATTCTCTAAAATTGAAACCCTCTTGTGTTAAAAAAATGGGTTCTTCAGTAGGCAATAATTAAAATAACTGAAAATAAATTCTTGTTTTCCAAAGCCTGCATACAGGCTTGGAAAGTTGTGTGAACACATCACAAAAGTTTTCACTTTACAAAAATTAAACCTCAGATTCCAAGGCATCTTCTTTTAGATACTTCAAGCATAGCAGTGGTTAAGCATCCAGTTCTGGAGAGGGTAGGGGAAGCATACCACAAAAAGGCGAAGAGTCTCTGACTAGCTGAGTTTTTATGTTAAAATATTGGATTTTCTTGAATATTAAAATGTTTATGGTGTTTTTTACTCTTGAAACTAATATTTTGCTTTTTTTTTATCAAAATTTTTGACCTGGTATTTTTTCAACTAAAGCATTAAAAAAACATAAACTGCAGTTCTTAAGAAGGTATCTTCTTAAACATCTCTATCCTCAGTAAACATAAAATATAGTCATCTAAAGGAGTCCTAGGCTCACACATTAATCTTGTTCATTTCCCTAGTGATTAAAATCATGTTTCTGTTTGCTACATATAAGATAACACCATTTTTAGTGGGTATTGCAATGGTCTGTATTTTCAGTGGTGTCCTTTGATCTAATTCTACCTCTATCTCCAGCTGTATTGCTGAGATCACTAGTGTCACGTGACAATTAATGAGGGTTTTTTAAACACTTAAAAATGCAAGGGCCCTAATCCTCATAGCCAATACTATATCAAACTAACTTGGTCAGATTAGCTGCTCCTGCAGATTGCAAGACTGGTGAACTTCACAGTTCAAGAACAGGGACGTCTTGTGAAGCTCCACAAAATCCTAATGAGGTTTTGTTATACATACCTATCAATTTTAAACCAGCTTGCCTCTTCTTTTCCTCCTTTTTAACATCACTTGCTTTATGTGCCCTCTGTTTTTACACAGATTGTTTCAGAGTATCTGTCCATATCCTCTCTACTTAATTCTGTTTCTTTGCTAATTATTGCCTTTTTTTTCTTTATTAAGGATTCAGCTCATCCAGTTTCTATTCACCATTTGCCACTGCTTGATTACTTGTTTTAAAAGACCACACATGATTGCCAAAAATGGACACAGGCTCTGTCTTGCCTTCCTTCTTCTCCTTTTCCCCAGCTTGATCTCCTCACTGGCACTGGTATAGATATTCAGTGCAAAAGGACAGAGAGGTGTTAAAGAAAGTGCTGAGTAGAAGTATGAAAGAATATATTTGCAACTAGTTCATCATCATTTCTGTATCTGCTTGATAAGAACATAGAAAACAAAGTGAATTTTTACCATCAGACTCTCTATTTTTGAAACAAAGAAGACTATAATTCTCTTATCTGTTCTAGATTCTGCAGGGTCTTCAGGTAATAAAGTTCAAAAGTGTCCATAGCCCATTTTCTTCTTCTGTCAGTTCCTCTCTATTAATATTCTGAGCATCTTCAGTAAGAAAAGCAACGTATGTTAAAAAGTTGGAGCATTTGTGCCTTATAAAATCCATGTCCAGGTACACACAAACCCGAATTTTCCCGTAAAGGCAACAGGAACTGATTTGAGGCATCAGGGACATGATTCAAGAGACAAAAAGGAGAGAATTACAAAAGGAGTTTTCACTGTTGGATCATTCACATGCTACCTCATACTTCAGGTCACCTTTTAAGGAAAGCTTCAAATACATTCAGATTCTCTGGTATTGTTCTTTTGGGATCTTACAGTTTATTCCTGTGCTTTCAGCATATGTACCCTCTTCACTGAAGACAAAAGAATTTGAGGTACAAATAAATATTTGACTTTTTAAAGACCTTTCTGTAAGTTTCAGAAATTATGTCTGCCACATTTTCTTCTCAAGTTCTTTGATGCACAGTTTTTTGAGTCATTAAAGGTTTTTCTTCCTTCTTCCTTACTTCAAAAGTAACCTAAAAGCTTTTCAAGAACACTCTCCTCCTGAGGTCCTGCCATTGTTTTTCTGAAGGGTCACTCAGCACTGTGCAATGTATTTCAGTACAATGTACAGGAGAAGATTAGTAACCTTCAGAGGATGGGGCTCAAGTCCTACTGCAGTCAGTGGGGTATTCAAAGTTTGATGTAAATAGGCTTGAACTAGAAGTGCATTAGTGTCTGTTTGTTTGCTCTACTTAGGTACACCAGTCACACCCTATCCAAAATGAAAAAACCCTCATGCATGTTTATTAAATCTTGTTTCAAGTACCCCTACAAAATACACTAACAGAAATCACAGTAATTGTTCTGGTGCCCAGATAACCATGTGTCAGCTTTTTCTCCTTTTCATCACCATTTTCTTCCAGAGCTGCCACCTCTGCTGCTGGTAGGACAGTTTGGTACAAGGAAGTTATTGACTACACAGAGCAGACATTATTATTTTCTAAGGTAAATAGAGGGGTGAATGAAATTCAAGCATAGCTGTGGATGATACCTATGTCCCCTCTAGCTACACTTTTTTTATTGCAAAAGGTTTGTATTTGGTTGGTTGATATTAAAGTCTCTCCTATCACCAAGTTTCAATGGTGTTTATAGTAATAGTTATACTTCAAGGATTTTTCAGTCTTACTTTCCACAAAGTTTTACTGTAAGCCTTCTTCCTCTCTTTCTCCTGTCCCTATTCCTCGTTTATGTGAACAACATACTACCAGCTATTGAGTCACTTTTCTTCTTAAGGCTCCCGCCTGCTTCTGGAAACATGCAATATTTTGCATGTTTAATAACTGACAAATCGATCTTTCCCTTCAGATTCTGGTGTAGAGTAGTTTTCCAGTTCAGAAAAGCTGAAGACTTGCCTATGAAGACTCAGATTCTGATATATTTAAAATATAGACAAATTTAATGATTTTTAAAACTTTTTTTTTTTTTTTTTTGTAATTATCCTATATTCTGGTTCCTGATGCTGAGCACTTGTTGTTTAACAGTACACTACGGGAAAGGTTACATGGAAGTTTGTTTGCTTCTTCTATGTCAAGATGCAATCTTGAGAAGAGGTAAAAACCAGGCATCTCAAAGGTGCAGTGAATTCAGTTTTCTGAATGCTACTTTATTCAGACTCAGGAATCCATTGTCCTAAGTCCTTATTCTTAAACTACAGATATTTTGTAAACCTGCAGGCTCCTGCTTACAACTCTCCACTGTAACACACCTAACAGAGGAGAAAACATCTGTTTTTGTAAAACACATATTTCAGCCAAAAAGTCTGTTGTATGAGCACTGCAGCATTTTCCCTTCTGGCATTTCTGCCCAGGAGGAACAGTGGTGGGGTAGGCTTCCGGCAAAGCCCAATTCATTTTGTCACAAGGATAATTTCACTCTTTAAAAATTCTTTTTGAAAGATGAGCATCATAATATATAAGAAATGAATATGAATGCAAATACATTAAAAATCCTGTTTGATTGAGAACATTATTGACTTTACTGTGTTTTTCTGCAGTTCAGCCATTTGGTTTATGCCAGCTTTCAATTCAGAAGGATACATATCACTTTCATATATCTGATCATATGAGTCATGTGAAAGGGCTTTCACTTTATGATTGGCTTATTGCAATTCATTTCAGATGTAAATGCTTGCAGAAAGTGCATTTTAATGTTTTTTTTTTTGTAGAAGCATTCAGATATGCAGGCTAATACATATACTTTGCATGAATATTCATTTCAGAGAAATTCAATCATAGAAGTACTTATGGGAAATGATTACAGAAGACAAGTGCATTGATATGAACATAGAGGTACTACATTGAAAATTATGATTCTCCAAAGACCTTCTCATTTACAACCTAAAACCCTTAAGCATCTCAGCTTTTGCCAGAATAATTTTCTGACAAAAGGCTTTCTTTATTAGATTTAGGTTTCCTATTCTTATCTTGTCACTGACTAAACTCCTAAGCTTCATAAGTTATTCTATCTTCATCTGACTCAACTGTTTTATGCATAGTGGCATAGCTTCAGCTAGAGATATTGAGAGGTCATGCCTTTCCTTGCCTTCATTTCCTACCCTCAGACCCCTTGCACAATTTCAGAAATGAATGCATTGTCTAGTAATAGTGCACTTCCTGACCTAGTTAGGAAGGACCTAACTTTGTAAACCTTAATCAGAGAACAGCAAAGTTTAGGCACCCAGGGACATCTAAAATGGCAACCAAGTTGCCCACCATAAAATTTAATCTTACCCCCATATATTAATAAAATCATAGAATCATTAATGTTGGAAAAGACCTACAAAATCATATAGTCCAACCTGTGATCGAGGTTCACCTTGTAAACTATACTATAACAGGGAATGCCATGTCCCATCGTTTCTCGGACACTTCCAAGGATAGTGACTCCACAACCTCCTTGGGTAGCCTGAGTGAGAAACTGGATTATTATATTAATAATTGGCTCGGATCAACTCAAGAGTATGTGTGTGGGGGGAAGGACAGATTGAATTTAATGAAGGCGAGGTAGTGCCCTGCCCCTATCCAGCCTCCTTGGGCAGCCCTGGAGCAGCTGTCACTCACTGGACACTGGGAGCACTGCCCCATCCTACATCCCCTGGAGCCCCTAATCCAACCCCAGATTGGCTGGCACAACAGAAGTCCCTCTTGGGAGGTGTGGCCACAGGGGACTAGAACAGACAAAGATGTGTGCTCTCCATGTGTTTGGACCCTATCATCGTCTGGACTCCTGGTGGCTGGATCTGTGCTGGATCTGGGGTGGTAGCTATAATTCCTTTCTTTCTCTCTCATTCTTTACTTCTTTTTCTTCTCCTAAGTCTCCTTTCTTGATATTTTGGGTAGCTTAAAACCGGATGGGTTGGATTTTGCTAAGTTGTATGGCTTAGCATGTCCTAAGTCAATCCTTTGTAGAAGGTTTTGTTTTGGTTGAATGTTGCCCTTAATTTCTAAAGTTTGCCAGTAAAAGTATCTGATCTCCTGAGAAAGCATGTATAGTGTCTTCTCCCTTGTACTATCTCAAGGTATTAAAAGAAATTAAGACCCTTTTAAAAAATTTGGTGGGTGAATTTTTGGACCCTTGTATATTTTTTAAAGTAAAACCCGTCTGATGAGTTTGGAGACTGGGGTCTCACAGTCTGTTCCAATGCTTGACAGTCCTTTCAGTGAAGAAATTCTTCCTGATGTCCTATCTGAACCTCCTATGGCATAGTGTGAGGTATGTCCTCTTGTCCTGTCACTAGCTGCCTGGGAGAAAAGGCCAACCCCCACCTGGATACACCCCCCTTTCAGGTAGTTATAGAGAGTGATACAGTCTCCCCTAAGCCTCCTTTTTTCCATGCTAAACAACCCCATCTTCCTCATTTGTTCAAAGATTCATGGAGATCTACTTTTTTGTCCATTCAAAGAATCGTAGGAGAACAGATTTTCTTAACATAATGCAGTTTCTTATTGAAAATAGTAAAACAAAAGCATGTAGTCAGCATAGCTCCTTGTGACCAGCTGTTTATACCGACTGTGTAGTCAGTTTGGTTCAATGAGTTCCTTGTCCTGATTTGAAGGAGGGACTGCTACTCTTCTGAGAAGTGTCTTAACCCCAAAATGCTCCAGTATGATGGTTTATTAGACTCTCTGATGTCAAGCACTCTGAACCTGTCCCATTAAAACTATTTTACTGGAAATACTTAACTATTCACTGAAACAGGACCTAAACTATGATACTAACTAGTGATCTGCTCACTCATTTGCAAGCTGCCACTAACACAATACTTTATATTGTTTGATACGAAATGAGATGGCTCCAGTGGGCAGAAGGAGAAAGCCGTACTTCAGACTTACATGGTGGCATATAGGGCACTTTCCTGTATGTTGGATGTTGTTGATTTCTTATTTAAAATTAAGTACTGACTGGGTTTAGGCCTGGGATCTATAAGAAGGTTCACAACTCTCAAACAGAAGCCAGGGGAAGCACTACTTTTCAGTCCAGATGTTAAAATCCCTCTGAGAGTCTAAGTAACTTCTCTAAATATTTTCCTCAGTTGAATTCTTCCTTTCCTCAGTTGATCTATTAACTTTCTTGAATTAAATTTCAGGTGCTGTTCTTTCCCTATGTTCTAGTTAAGCCTTTTTACTCTGAATTGCACCTGAATGGCAAGCTATCTACAAACTGCTGTTGTAGGGGAAAATGCTGCTTTATGGAGCTTCCCCTGTGGAAATTTGACCCCTTCCCTGTGATCAGATTTCCCCAGTAAGTCTTCCAATGTTTTTAGCTTCAGCAGTGCCATGAGATACAGCAGTATCTCATGGAAAGGTTCACTGGAAAACATTGGAGGGAATGTTCCATCACCTCCGTATTTCCCAATTGTTTTATAATAAAGGATAAAGCATTACAACGTGTCACGCTATTACATTGTCATATTTTCCCTGTTGCTGTCATTGCACAGTCCATAAATTCTTGCAATGAAAAAAGACTACTAAACTGTCTGTACAGACAGTGTTAAATTCAATGTGTTGCCTTCCATTTCATCTCTATTAGCAAAAGCTAGATGGTTGGAACCAATTCTGTATCTTCATTAGCACTGCCTGTCTAATAGCCTGATTTACATCAGTAGCACCAGTACAGAATTTTAGTTAATTAGGAGTTCAGTAGCTAAATGGCATTTCATTGTCCTAGCCAAACAAACATGTGTTTATGACTTCTTAAGTAAAACTGCAAGAACTTCAAGTGATACTTAGTTTATCATGCAGCAAAACTGCTTGCTATTACAATTCACCATCCATAATGACACACAAAACACTAATGTATTCTTTGGGGAGGGAATGCCTGTAGTCACAACAATGAAGGAAAGGTGTAAACACTGCATAGAAACTCACCTAATAAAATTTTTCATTACATAATTCTGCTGTACAGTATACGCGGAAACTTCTACTTATGTGTAATATTAATTCCTCAGAAGCTATACTGTTTTATCACGAAGGCTTAGATGCCTTGTGAAATTCACTTCTTTTTATGCTCTACTTAAGTCCTGCTGACACCCAGAGGGACCTAGAAATAGCTTCTTAGCTGTAAGATAGCGTTTGTTTTATTGCTACAGTATTGCCTAAGGGCTTATGCTATGACGGAGCCTTGTTTTTACTGTCACTCAGTATTGTTAATTCCAGGCATTCCAGAATGATGAGTCATGCCCTTGAAAATCATGAGATAGTGTTAAAAATAATAAATTTAAAAACCACAATCGTAACATGCCTTAGGGCTCCATTTTTTGAAATTAGAGAGGTTGAGAGTCCAACCTTATTCTCCCATAAAAGAAGAAAGAAAAAAACCCCAAACCTTACATTATCAAGGTACAAGTGTAATATATTCCTCTGATTCTGGGAGATGTGGATTTTGAAGAAAATATCAAATTATGTGGGGCCTTTTTGCTAGTATGAGAGGTATATGCATATACTTATCCATGGCCTAGTGAATGTAAGATTGAGAAGACAGTATCTATAGTGTAGTTGAAGTATGCAAGCAGTCAGGGGGAGGAAAGGGGACAGTGGACCAAAGTGGGCCGAACTCTCAGTTTGTGTGAATAACTTAACTGGAGCTAACAGAGACAGAGCAATCTGCATGCACTGAAGCCTGGCCTGCTCTGTGTACAACTCCTAGTGTGTTAGATGCAATACTCATCTTGCACAACATTTACCTGCTCTTTGCCCCCAGCAAACGGTCTTGAAAGTGTATCATAAAACTCAATCTCACCCTCAACCTAGGGCAACAGAGCAGTTCAGTTGGTCTACTTCCCTTCTTATTTCTCTGATTACAAAGAACAGGCCCACACAGGGAACAGAGGACAGTCCATATAAAAAAGAGATATACAAATGTGAAAGCCCTCTAGGAAACACTGAATGTGCTTTATAAAGATTTGTAATGAGTTGAAAGAGTGAATGAAGAGGTATGTATAAAGGTGGAGAGGTGGAGAGAAATGAATTTGAAGAAATTAAAAAGAAAAAAATAGAAAAATATATTAGAAACCTTGATTAGAATTCAGCACAGACTCCGATGTCCTGCAAGGGACAGTTGCATATACTGTATGAAACATCCCCAAGGCATAGCTCAGCATTAAGTGACTGATAACTATAATAATGACCATTATTCCAGTTCTCCATGTCAACATTCAGAACTGAAAAACCACTCCTGCTTAGAACTACAGAGTACTTTAATGAACTTGCATAAGAAAAAGTCAAGAATCTCATTTTAACTTTGGGGAAAGGCAGTTTAATACCCTTCACTTTTTAGAAGTGATAGAATTTCTCTGAAGTGATGACAATGTTGCTCGTCAGTGACAACTTCAGTGAAAGTCAAAGAAAGTGGATAAAATTTTGCATGAGGAAACAACTAAAACCCCAATGCTTATGAAAGTTTCTGGTGTCAAAGCAAAATAACAGACTGAATTCTTTCTGAATCTCAAGGCAACACTTAATCACCCTTTCATAAGCACTAATGAAAGGTGCATAGTAAAATCCAGTACACCTCTTTTAAATCTGGTATGTCAGTGCTAGGTCCAACATTAATGATCATGAAAATTTGATCCACAGATTTTTCAACTCACAATAATGTTTGTCTGTTTGTTTTTTTCCTGCATTTATGTCTTTATTTTGTTTACATTGGAATGTATAAAAGCTAAAATTGAAAGGAAATGCCTCAAACTTTCCATCTTGAAAATGAACATAATGTGGATGAGGGTTGGACTGGTGGATTGGAAGAGCAACAGCTTTCAGCGATTCATAATACATCCAGAATTGCATTAATTTATCCACCACGGTGGGGCTTGGTTTGATCTTGGGAAGGGAGCAGTTGTGTTAGATCCATGTTGTTAGGCTATTCTTTCACCAACACGTTGTACTTCACCAGCAAGAACACAACTGCAGTATTAGGGTTTTTGATTCTACCTGCATGGTGTGGGGCTCAGTAAAGCTGATTTTCAAGGTTTTAAGATGGTACCCAGTGCTGGGAACTGATCAGGTTCCCATGACAGAGTTTTCGCAAAATCCTTTCAGTAGCAGTAAAGGCAATTTTTGCAAAATTATTGTTTTGGCTGGAAGCAAAGATGATGTGATTATGTTGGCTTTCCATCAGTTTGTTCATCTATTTGTCTCCTAATCCTTACTTCAGTAACTGTCAAATCTGTTGGCCACTTTCAACTACATTTTGTAAGGAAGCAGGGGCATCAAAGGTAATTGCATTCATAGATATGCTTTGTGAAAAGCAGTTTGTGAGGAGAGCAGTGAGACCCAAATTAGGGCTCCCACAGAGGGAAAGGTGGAAGTGTAAATGAAATGGTTAAGTGTTCTGCTTGGGTTGCCTCTGGCAAAATACTGCACACAAAGCTTGGAAGCTGTTTGAGCACTTGTCCTCAGTCTATTAGAGGGCAGCTTCTACAGGGATTAGACTGAGTGTGAGGAGGATGTTCATCTTTGTATTGGGAAGAAGGATATGGGGAACATGGAGGTATTTCAGAGAAAAGTTAGATTTTCAGGGTTATAGGGGTAAAGGAAGACGCTGGGGTATTTGCTGACAGAGAGCACCAGAATAAGAACAAAATTTTATTCAGAAGCAAAGGAATAAAAATGTAGATGAAATCTGGAGACAGCTGATAAATGATGAGGCTGCTTTCCCAAGAATAAATTATACTATAATTCAATAAAAACAAACATGGGGAAAAAAACCCCAAACAATAGTTCTGACACTAAAATTAAAATGAAAAGAGGATACTAAAGCTCCAGAGAGAAATATGTAAACTTTAAGATATTTACTTTATGTCTTCTACAAGTGTAAATCAGTAGTATCTGTACTGGTATCACTGGAGTCTCAGTCTGCGGACCTGGACTGAGTAGAAATTTGCTCTATTACATTTTTAATTGGTTATATTGAAATAATTCTTCAGATAGTAAATTTATTTCCTCCCAGTTGCCAGTGGGTAGGAATCTATGGGAATCTCAAAGGATTGATTAGAAAGCCAGTAACTACATTAGCTAAATTTATCCACAGGTATGTCTCAGAAAAAGCTGTAGTTCCAGCTTTCTGTGACTTGCCTAAATAACAGTAATGTAACAATTAAACTCTGTAGGAATCAGAGAAGTAGAGAACTGGAGCTGTGTGTCTCTCTCTTTGTTCTGGCTTTTATTTATTTACTTACTTAATTAATTGATTTGGACTTCAGTTGAATTCTACAAGATTTCTATTAAATCTTAGTGGGCAAACTGAGGGGATTTTGATTAAACTTTTCTTCTGTTTTAACAACTCCACATATCTGCTCTGTTTCATCTGCATTTTCTGTTAAGAAAAATATTAAGTCAGAGAAAGCAACACATCACAGAGGTGCTGCCACCACTAACAAATAGCCATCTGGCTGTATTGAAATCATGGCAATTAATAATGGAGATGTAATGAATTCATTCCTCTTGTCCATCCTGACTCATGGAAGGTATTCAATGCTTATACTGCTAGAAATGTTGAGATGGATATATATTTTAAAGTGCTTGGCACACTGTTTTGCCTGAAAGTTAGAACTCAGAGCAAAGTGGGAAAATAGTCCATAAATAGTCCATTCAAGAAGAAAACAACCCTGAACTGGCTGAGGACAAGTTTTTTCTAGATCTTCTTTTCCATAAACATGTTCATTTGTAAGGTTTTATTCATGTATCTACACAAAAGAAGGTATACAAAGAAATGTGATGGCATGAAAGGCTTAGCCACTGGAAAGAGGCTTCTTCTGCTGTCTTGGGTTTGCAGTGGGAACTGATAATGGGTTTTATCCCTTTTTCTTCCCAGATAGGATGAAAGCGTGGTAGAAATTTGCTCCTTCCCCAAGAATGAGCAATTCTGAAGATCTGCTGCTTCCAGTCAGCCTCTGTCACAAAACAGACTGAGCTCAAAGTGTAATATTTGTGGTAGAAGGAGCAGGTATTAACACTTTTTTCCTTTTCTTTGACACAGGACATGAAGGTAGAATGTGTTCACACCAGTGGCATGCCTTCTGGTTCCTCTGGTTATGTGTCTTTTATCCTTCATGAAGGTTGCTAACCATTTGTCTGTCATTTTTCTTTCAGATTGTGGATTAATCAGGTTCTAACATGCTCCCCAGCCTCGGTACCTCCAGCTGCTCTGCTGTGAAGCACAGAGAGCACACTACCTGTCCAAAACTCAGTTTCGTAGTGTCGTAATTCCGAGCTTTTTATAGATATGTGCTTTCGGACATAAATGCAATTTAAAATGTGCTTGTGATCTAATATACATAGTTTCATATTGTTTATGTTTTCCTTTTGTATGGATTCTACCAACTTCCTATGTTTAAAGAGGATAAGCAACCAGGATTGTGTTACAAATGCCATTAAGCTTCTCGAGGGGACCATCCAAAGCAGGGGTGACAAGCTGATGTGCCTAAGGAGTTCTGAGATTTACTATGAAAAGGCTACTGAGTCTGTAAAATTGATTTTGGGGTGTAAGACCATAGTTTCATTATCACAGCAAGCTGGAACTGTTCACTTCTTCCCATGGTGAGAGAATGTGCTGGCGTCTGGTTGCTCAAGTCTCTTTCTGTCTTTCTCCAAACATGAAGAGATTGACAACATAGGAAACTGTTGACAATGATGCAAAAATAAGCTATAGCACCTATTATTCACATAGATGAATAGACTTTTGATGGAAGAGACTGTATTGTTGATCTCAGGTCAGGATTATGGGCAGGTGAGCCAGTTTTATTTGCACAACATTTCTCAGGAGTAGTCTTGAGGTAGTTGTGTCTCTTTGAGCTCAGAACAAACTCCTGTTCAGAGTGCAGTTTGCTTCCTCTAACCTCTTTTGGACAATTTTAAATATCGTTTCAAAGTGGGAAAAGTATTATTTCATTCACAAATATTATTCTTTTCTACTGATATCCCCTTTCCATGTTGTTTGATCTACTTCAGAATGAAGGTGAAATAGCTCAGTTGATCAGCACTACCAGTTTCAGCTAGAAAAACTCCAGTGCTCTGCCTATATTTGTTGTGGCAGGTCCTCTCCTTTGACTGAGCTGTTCTGTGGCTCCCAAATTAACTCTCTTATGACTGAGGACTTGTCACTAGAACAAAAGAAACAAGAATATTGAGAGGTAATTAATTGAAACCAGATTCAGATCAGTAGTTACATATGCAGAGGCTCTTATTAAGTAAATTCATTCCCTATTAGCACGACTTATACGCACCTACTGGGGTATTATTTCTACCAATATGCATTCCCATTATTTTCTGTTTATAAGATATATTTATACCAGAAAATTATGATGCTCACGTGCCCTGAACACCTTCCTTTTTAAGTAAGGGAGTAAAAAAAAGACACGTGAAATTCACATAAGAAAAGGCAGTATGAAGCCTACACATTGAGCTAATACGCTAAAATGTGAAAAAAAATATTATGAAAAAATATGCACTTCTAGGCTGCAGAGCTGTGAGCTCTACTTACAAGTGCCTCCTGTGACAGACCAGCTGTATGACATCTCTCAGTTTTAGGGTCCTTATACTGGTGCTTTTTTGAGTGAAGTACTATCCTTGAAGAACAGAAGTAATACAATCTCAATTACCATGACATTTTTTAGATTTTATACATGCTCTTCTGCTCCAGCATCCCATGTGTCACATGCAGCTGGATAATGGATACTTGCTCCAAGAGCTGAAGTTTTCATATTTGGAGCTTATGTGTGTCCTGGAGAACCATGAGGTCCTGCACACAAAATCCATGCTCAGAGCCTGATTGCATTGCACTCTCTGCTCAGCTACACAGTCATAAGGAGAGAGGAACACAGACACCCTCAGCCTATACCTTAAACCTTTATTGTGTGCAAACCAAAGGTGTGTAAGAGAAAGAGATCAAAGCTTTATGCTGTAAAAATGTAAAGTGGGAAGTGAGACCTTATATACACAAGTCTGGTAGACAGTGTCTGAATCTAGATCGGATTGTCTTGAACTCCTTCCTTGTTTCATTTCACACCTGTTGAAGCTGGAGAGCAACAACCAACATCTTACAGGTACAAAGGGTTGGATTTGAGGAGAGGCTTCTCTAATGTTGTGAGAGGAATACATAGCAGCAAGAGTTGTGATTGTGTGAGGTTTTGAGTTTTTAGTTATACAGTAGAGAGTGAATGCTGTTTTTAAAATAGCATTTTTCCTAGTTGAAATGTATTATACACTGTAGATTTACATTAGAAAGCAAAGAAGACATTGTAGATGAGCTTATTTTAAAGGATTACCTTCGACTGAGTGTTCACATATAACTACAACTGAAACTGAATAGAAGGATAAATAAAAAAGAGCACTTAGCACTTGTTAAGTAAAAGTGAGGTTTCTCTTTTCTGTTATCACTTGCCTGTTCTGAAAGCTGGATTCTGAGTTTCTGGAACTCTAAAACTCTGTTTTCAGAAAAAACTTCTGCCATTTGTCAAGGAGGATTTCAATCTTTGTTTGTTATTAAGTTCACCTTGTAATGAAATTTTGGATATTTTATACAATTCACAGACTTTAATATATGCTTACTTATGCAGTCTTTTGGAGGTAAATGACCATGTTTTTCAAGATGTTAGTGTTATCAAAATTGACCATAAGAATTAAGTGTTTTAGAAGTTGGATCTTTCTGAAAATAAAATTACCATTGATCAAAAATAGAATAATTATATTGGTCTCGATTCTAGAAATTTTATTAATGACAGGTTCCCTTTGTAAATGAAAGTCAAAACACACATGAATTGATATCGTGATAATCAAGGAAATTAATTTTACCCAGTATTAATGCCCAGTCTGACACAATGGCTGTTCGAACAGAGACAATTTTAGAGGATCAGTTTGAATCCTGAGTTTTGAATACATCTCTTCTACTGTCAGTGATCCATCAAGGGAAATTAGTATCATACAGTCAGAAAATGGGTAATTTCTTTAGATTAATACATCAATCTAACAACTTATTTGGAAAATATGGTGTATACCAGTCCTATAGCAATACACTAGTAATCAATAATGTTCTTACTTTTGGTACTCCCGACAAAATCTTTCAAATGGCTGCACTAGTACATAAGTTTGTGATGCATAAAACCTGCATGTAAACATTAATTGTAGAAACTCATTCTTGGCTCAGAAAAACACAGGTTGAGTAGTCCACTTCTGGAATATGTCACTTCTTACCTTTTTCTTTCTTCTACTTAATCTAAATGTACATACATGGATATAACTAGGTGTGAAGGGTGGGGCACGTTCAGGAACACAGGTTGGAAGTTGGTAGATGAAATTACAAAGTGTGTACCAGTAACATTACCATGGGTCTTCTGTCTGCCATAGTTTCTATGAGAGACACTGACAAGGACTTTTTCTAAATTCCTTCTTGTTTTACTCGTAGTCATTGTCTAAATTTTGTAATGTATTATCAGTGCCTAAAATTGAGTACCTGTCAGCTGAAGATCACAGAACACTTGACCTAGATTGCAAAATCCCCAAGCAAAAGTCACTTTATATCTTCCATTAAATCCCTTCTGTAGGACAGAACGTAAGTTTGTACCACATGCCAGTTATTCATACTAGCTTAGATAAGGGGCAATATAATGCTTTCGATTAAAAGGTCAGGTCTATTTACCCAAACCTGCAAATAGAATTTTGCAGATAAATTAGAGTTAGAGGATAACACGTATGGAGACACATCATTTTCTAGCAACTCAGTGCAGCACAAACCTCGGCTTCATATCACATCTGGAAAAGAACACCTCAGGCAAATATGACACCTGCCAGCACTAAAAGCATTGGATGTTTCCTGGCTTAGAGCCCTGACTGGTATAATAGTCTGTGGCACCTGAACATTCCTGATGGCAGCACTGTGATCAGGAAGATAATTAGCTAGAAAAGGGAAATATTAAGTCATCAATTACTGTTGCTATCTCATTATGTAAGGAAGCAATCATGCAATGGAACTGTACAAGCTTGGAGGATAGAAAAGGCCCAAAGCAATTTTATGAGCATAAATTGGTCCAAACAGAGGAGGAAAAGAACAAATAAGAGGTCAAGTACTAGCACTGAGGTGCATATTGCACTCATGAATAACCAACTTGTTTGAAGACAGTGCCTGCTAGTGAGAGAGTTATCACTGCTTTAGTAAATCAGTGACCCACCTGTAATGGGGTTCTTGCATGAATAAGTGTAGTTATGTTTTTGTCACTGTATTGCAAAGAGAATACTGACTCAGTCACTGTATCAGATTCCCTCTACATCTTGTGTTCTGTGAAATGGCAAAAATAAATGTTTCCTGTTTACCTCCATGTCAGTAAAAATTTTGTTTTCACCTCTAATATATATTCCCTTCTTGGGTCTCATCTTCAGTATTAAGATCGTGTATCTTCTAATTTTTACCTTATCTGAAATCTGGTTCTTATTTTTCATTGACCTCATTTAACTGCTCCATAGCATCATAGTATGACATAATACACTTTCTCTTTTCTTTTCTCCAGTATTTCTCTCTCACCTCTCTCTAATAATCTGTTTCCCTCTTTGGCTGATGCTGAGCACTGAACTGGTGTTTTAATTGAATTCCAGGATCATTTCTTGAGAAGTAAGAGTTAACTAACAGGCTGACATTTTACTTGTCTAACTAAGGTTGTTCTCCATGTACCTCAGTTTGCATTTATTGATACTGAGTTTCATCTGAGACTTTATTCCTCAGTTACTTAGCATTAAGAACCATCTGTAACTCTTAGCTGTCAATTATAATTTTCACTGCTCTCAATAACTTTGTGCCACATCATAGATGAATACCTTGAAAAATACTAGGACCACTTTTGATATCTTCCCATTGTGAAAATTAACCATTTATAGCTACTTGTTCTTTCCCGTCTTTTATGCAAGAAGGACTTTTCTTGTGTCCTGTGGTAATGTATCTGCCAACAAACAACTGGATAAACTGTTCTGGAAATCAGGCCAGCTGGAACTGAATAGTGCATGACAGATTTCCTCTTGGGTTTTTCATAAAACTGAGAATCTGCACCAGTAGCCTAGAATAGATCAAAAGTAAAAAAAAACCAGCTCTTCAGCAATAACATCACACACAGCAAATGGAAAATAGAGATGTGGAGTCAACACTGCAGAGGGATTCAGCACAAGATGGCAAACCAACACAGATGAGTTTTAGACAGGAATTTCAAGGAAAAAAATATTGTCATCATGAAAAGAATGAGGAAAACTGCACTTGGTTTTTTATAGTACTTTTCTTGCATTTTAGAGAAAGTAAATTGAGAGAAGTGTCGGTTGCACTGCTCACGTGCAGATCAACTACTCTATTGAAGCCTGTCTGCAGATAGCAGGACTGGAGAAGTGACTTGAAAAGATGGTTTCCATGTGTCGGATGCCATGAGTAAAATAATTCATACAGCCCACTCACAGTTGCAACTTTTCTTGAATGTTCTTGGGACTAGGACAGAGAGTAGACAGTGAAATGCAAGAACAGCCTATTTCTGGGAGCTTTTTTACCTCTTAGCCCACTCTGTAGAAAAAGATGCTTGGAAGGTAGCCTCTTGCCTTTGGAAAAATCACCCTCCTTTGCAAACTGCTGTTGGCTCAGACAGACCTCTGAAAGGGAATCCAGAAGCTACAGCCCGAGTCAACTGACATATATGGCTACAGATGGCTTGTGGGCTGAAACACAGAGCGCTGTTTCATTGTTAACTGCTTAATTGATTCACAGGGTAAATTTTGAATGGTAGTTGGAACCAGTCACTTGAAATATTTTCATTTTTCCTTTAGCAAAGAAAACTTTTTCAGCATTTAGATTTTTTTCTTTTCAAGGTCACTGATGAGTGGTTGACCTGTAAGTGGAAAAAAATGCATATCTTCAGGTCTCTAGCTTTCAGATGAGGCCATCTGCTTCAAACTGGTGGGGAAAAAATGACAGAGTCACTTGTTGGGAATTAATAAATTGATTGAAACCTGCTCAGAAAATTTAATTTTGCTACAGGGGAGAAATTATTTATGATCGCATTTGGAGATCACCTTCTACCTCAAGCCAAAAAGACTCTAGCAGCACGCTGTATAAAGATACTGGAGAATAGATTCCATTGGAAATCCTACACTGGATGGACTGGATGACCTAAATATTCTTCTGCATCTCTAATTTTAAAGTATCTATGATTTACTGCTGTTAAAATCTCATTCTATCTAGTACCACTACAGATGCAGAACTTATTCCTATGTGTGCCTTATCTTCCCCTTAGAGCTATGAAAGTTATCTGCTATAAAATAGATCAAAGGAAAGGATGTTTATCTGTAATTTACCAATCTATTAGATGCTTTTGTGGCCCCTGTTGCAATTGTACTCGAGTGTCCCATATCACCTCTGTCAGACAAGTATGTTCTTGCTTTTTTTATTTTATCTGCCGGTCCAGGAGGAATTGATCACAAGTGATGGACTAAGAAATGAAATTTGCTTTGTTTATAAATCCAAGTCTCCTACAGAAAATTAAATACAAACATTTTTCAATATGTTTCAGTTTGTGTCCTTATTGTATGATCATTTTGGGGTGCAGGAAAGTAAATATAGCTAAGTAAGTTGTCTATTGCATTTTCAGAGATGGACTAATGAAAATTAATGTCATGTTTTGGTATTAAATCCTATTCTGGTGTATGTTGTTCTTAGTAGCAGTGGTAAGCAAGCATGGCGCTTCGAATCAGAGCTGTGATACATCATAAAACCTCCTTCAGGACCAGAAAAATGATGCCAGCAGTTTCTTTAGACAGCAGATCTGTCTTCTGGAGTAAAAAGTTGTGAATGAAAATGAGCAGAGATAGCACGATGAGACTATCCACACACTGCAAAAATAAGGAAAGGGCAGAGGACTTGGGTGCATAAGACAAGTAGCAGAGGTGTGAGAGAGAGCTCTGCAAAGCCTGAGGGTAAGTGGGGTAGGTAAATAAACTGGCGGAAAGATGTGAAGGCTGATGAAAAGTAATGTGGCCTGCCAGTTGCAGTAGTTAAAATGAAATTTAATTTGGTAACTTCACTTTTGGAAGATGGAGTTGAGGAATGAAGTAGTCTGGGGTTAGAAGGGTTAGACAGCAACATCTCAGGTATCAGTGTGTAGACAAAGATTCCCATATGGATGGAGAATGGCGCATGGGAGATGATTCCCTGGCACAATACCTGAGTATTCAGGCTGAAAGTGACATTAACAAACTCTTGGTTTATGAGAAGGCAGTTTTTGAATGTTACTCTTGCTGTCCCTCCTCCAGAGAACTGCTACTAATGTGAACCTTAGCCCTCAGATGAAACAGGACTGGGAATTCCTTCTAGGTCATGCTAGCCTCTTTTCAACCATGTTATTAGTGTTACCCTGGGACTTCTATTTTTTAAACTCCTGACTGACACCTGAATCTGGAAAATAATCATGGATTCAGGTCTGACTGGGCCCATACAATGAAATGAAGAGCTGGGATGGATGTCTGAGTCCAAAACCCAGATATCACCTTCATGGGCCCTTTTGGATTCTACTTTATCTCTTGTTTAGGTGTTTCTCAGCACCCTAATCCCTTGTCTGAGATTGAAGCGTACAAATCTTTAACACATTACCTGGAGAGAATGATGTGAGGTTGAGAACTGAAAAACACAGTCAAGTTTTCTTTTACCACAGGTCCTACTTGTCTTCTCAGAAGCGGTGTAATTCTAAGCTAAACTAATATTTAAGAAAGGCCAATCTACCCTAAATCCTTCAAAGTACTGTACAGCATAGAATTGTGGTATAAGATCTCCACTAATGGAGAAGCAGACCTGGTTGTCTCCCCTAGCTTTCACTTCTGCTGAATGTTAACCCTAATCTGGGCCTAACATTACACCTAAGAAGCTATGACATTCTTCCTCCAAACATTAAATGCTACAGGTGTTTGGCAGAAGTCCTGGGCTATGTCTCAGTTTGCAGGAAGGTTTAAAGTAACAGTGGAGGTTCTGACAATGAAAAAGCCTGGAGCTATACTGAAAGTGCAATCTGCCACAGCAGGCTAGAGGCTACTGCAAGGTTTCCTAGTCAAGGTTAAAAAAATAGGCCAGAGGCTTCAAAAGGTCCTTGCTTAAATCTTACCCTTTTTAGATATTCAAACCCTGCTGCTATCATTTTTCTTGGCTTTCTCATTCTCCAAACTCTAAATCTTACTGGACACATGATCCCCAGCTGCTACTGAGGTTGTGTGCATTCCAAAATTACTGTTAGCAGGATAAATCTAGTGACCTGCCCTCACTTAGTTATGAAAAACCTTTGGAACCCTCTTTTCCTCTGTCTTGTCTTCCCTTCAGCTAGGCCCTTCCCCTAAAACAATCCCTAACCCTAGGTTCTGGCAGTGTCCTGACTGTGTATCCATACTTGACTTTGTTGGAAGAGAAAGTCTAGCTGCATTCTTCAGTTTATTCTAAAAGACCTTTTGTACACAGAATTAAAGTCTTTCCCAGCTTTCTCAACACTCTTAATTCTAACCTCTCTTGGAGGCAGCAATATTTGACCCTACAAGGCAGAAACTCAACCCCTGCAGTAGCTTTTCAAAACACTCTGGAAGATATTTAATGAGTTAAAATGTTAGTGAATATTTGCATTTTGGCAGTGTCAATATGCTTGCCCTGCTACATCTGGTACAATATATACAGGCAGGTAAAAGCAGTCTCTAGCCCAAACAGCTTAATTTAGATAGACAAAAAACCAAACAACAACGAACCCCAGATGATGTGATTGATCTTGTCTGTCAAGGCTCTGACAAGAGCACAGCATGGAGAAGAAATGACTGCAGATGTTCCCTGTTCACCACCAATCACAGGATGAAGAGCAAAGATATGTATAAGGGCCAGCTGCACCTGCTCCTTCCTCACACTCATCCTTCTCCACATAGGAGATCCTCCACATCCTTCTCTCAATTGGTTTGTATTGGAAAGCAGTCTCTCCAGCGTCAAGTAGATTTTGGCAGTAATGGAAATAAACCCCAGAAATTAAAATGCACCCTGAAAAAACAGACCCTGTGTGCAGAAATAAGTGACAGCAGAATCATCCGGGCATGAATTACAACCTCTCTTGGTAGCAACACTAGGGTAGTGGAGCATCAATCAAAATGAGATGAGCCATGCCCCATGGATCTGTGATTCCTGACATGACTAGCTAGTGCCAGACACAGCTAGGCAGACAGCCATTCTCCTAGTAATGCATTCGTATTGAATAAAGCTTGAATCTGTAGGCTAATAGCTTGAAATTGCTCAGAGATTCAGTAAAAGCTCTGAGGAGAAAGGGAAAATAATAGTAATTTAGATAAATGATAGGAGCCTACCCAGAACAAAGGCATTTTAATACAAATGTGTTGCCATCAATGGCGAAGTGTGTACTCTGCTGTAAATAGACATTTTCTACTAAGGCAACACAAAGCCAGCTGTTTGACCTATTGTGTGTGCCTCCCTTTTCTAAGTCTCAGTTGCATATGCTAGGCATAAGGCCCAAAAGACTAGTTTCGTATTGAAAATAGAAAAACTTGCAAACACACAAACCAGAAAATGGCAGGGGGACAGACTGGAGATCATACAATGAGCTGATTATAGAGTACTGATAATAAAAGTGTCATTGTTAAATTACTGCCAGATGGACCAGGTACAGCTACTCATGAGACACCTGTTTTACTGGGGTGTGAAGCAGCTCCTGTCAGAGAGAACACAGCTGCAGAATGGAGAGATACAGACAGTCAGTGTGGGAGAACACTCATATTGTGTAGATTATTTACCAGACAAGTGGGGAGTGAGCCATGTCTGCTTTACCAAGTTAAGAAAAAGGTTGTAACTTGCATATTTTCTACTGTGCTGGGTTAGTTCCATTAGCTAATGCTCAGTTCCTATAAAAAACAGTATCTACAGAGCTTTGGAGCTTAGAGTATATAATACATTTTGACTTGGGTTCTTGTCTGGTGTAACTGTCAAAGCTAATCTGATTTCTACCATATGAGGATTTCTCTCTGCATAAGTTTGAGTGTTATAGAACACACTGATATGAACAAGATCTATCTAAATGCAAAACCTTAAGCACACTCCTGAATAGTTAATTACACAGGTAGATTGCATCTACCACTGGCTGTGTACAGAGATCCTGTAAAGAGCAGTGCTGAACTGTTGTATATAACAGAGCAACTGCAGAGGAAAACACTTACTGACTTCTTGGGTATATCATGCTCATCCTCTGAATCCACTGATCTAATATCAATCTTTGTATAAAGGGAAATACAGAGGATGCAGTGGAGGAAAGTCATGCCAAGGTGAAAGTATTTTCAGCAAGTTCTTTTCTCAAAATATATGCACAGCTTTAAAGTTGTTTCCTCTCAGATGCACTGAAAGATGTCAGTATTTATTTCATTGATTTATACTGTTTCAACCTTTCTATCCTTGGAAGAGCAAATCCTGATTATCTCTGGTATGGGAAATAAGAGCCATATTTTCCTGTATTTCTTTTGTTTTGTTTGCTTTTCTTTAGGTTTGAGTAATAAAGGAGATATGCAATTATTATTATCATCATGTATGATGAATTAATACTGGGAATGTCATTCCCTTAAATATCTTTAGACAGGAAGAGGAAACCAAAGCAGAAAGGTGATTTGTGTTCTTTGCCACAGGGCTAACAGGCAAGTGCTTTGTAAGGATCATATAGTAGTACTAGTGGACTTTGTTGTGAGTTTGCACAGCATGGGTCAATGTCATTCATTCAAATCAGGAAAGTCATGGGACACTTATCTGAATTTCATTATTTTGCACTCTTTTCATGTTGCATCTAATCATTATTAAGAAACAGTGAGGGATAAATGTTACTATTTAAAAAAAAATTCTACAAATAAGCCTTCTTTTTTTTTTTTTTTTCCTCAGGAACACCACTTTATTTCAGTGCAACATGACCAAGTGCCTACCAGGTAATGCAGAACTAGCCCATGAGGACCTTGGAGCATGTCTATTTAGACCATGTGTTCTACTCTGCCAAACTTGCTGATAATTACACTGGGATTGACTTCAACTTATTGCTCTAAAGCAGAAATTTACTCTTTAGTGATAGCTCGATAAAATGTATGAATGTAAGAATAAAAGCCGTGCTTGTTAAGCAATGAGAAACTGTCAACTATGAGATTACAGACCGGAAATTAAAGAATTGGGAGAGAACTGTACTGACATACAAACACAAGGTTGGAGTGAATTTTGGACCTCAGGTACTGAGCTTCTGTGAGAGTCTTGTGGGCTGATTTGGAGTAGAATCTGAAATGGAAATAGAATGGAACAAGCTGAGGTTGGTAGCTATTAAAAAAACCCCCAAACTTTTAAAGTAACCAAGGCTGAAGTGCCCCAGGTGGCCAAACAGCATTAAGGTGAATTGTGGTTGGTTAGAATCAAGGCTTATATTGGTGTTTTTGGGCCCATTTACTCTTCTCATCTGGCCATCTATAGTGAGACCATTGCTCTCCGAAGAAGGTCAAAAAGATCATCCAGTTCTAGCTCATGTAAGCTGAAGACCAACTGCCACACTTTTTGAAAGTGAGAATGAAAAAAGATACCAAAACACCAATTCTCTTTATTTCATTTTCTGAAATGTTTTTATGTTGTTCTGGGAGAAAAGAAAAGGCAAAGAAAGTGAAATGATGGCATTATTAACAACCAGAACAATATCTGTTGTGGTAGGCAGTGGTTTAGTTGGCATATGAACTTATCTCACTATTAGTTGCAATTTATTTTTCCTTGTATTGTAGCCACCTCATAAGCCTGCAGGTAAATTCTTACGATGGTTTTCTGATTCTACTATGTTATTATATTTCTTCTTAAGTGTGAAAAAACCAAAAAGCTCCGTGTTATGCAAAACCAGGAAATAAAAGAACAATAGATCACCTATGCATATCTCACAGCTAGTAGTTTTACTGCCTATATATCATGATTTTGTAATGATCACCACAGCAGTAGAAATTCTTATTATAGTATTATCCTAAACCCTCTGCAACTGGAAGAACATTAAAACCCCTTCCTCACATAAGATGAAGAAAGAGGATGGGGGAAGTTATGTTTCTGATTGAACTATATGCTAAAATCTAACCCCTTTAAGCAGTTAGTTGTAACCCTGTGGTCTCCAGATGCCCACATTTCTGTCGTTTCCACTATGCATACAGCCACTAATACCTTTACTCTTGACATTTATGATTTCAGTAAATACTTGAGTATGACTTGACTAGCGTATCTTCTGGGACTGACTTTGTAGATGTTCTTCGAGCATGCTAAAGGAACTGTCAGCAGGAAGAAATGCCTTCCTGTCTCTTAGGCAGGAGTCCAGCCATTGCAGCAATTACTTGCAATTTGAGATATGGGTTCATATACCTCTTCAGCCTATATTGTGATAAGAATTTTAATGCAGAGCCCTCCAGAGATGTTGTAGGGTTGTGTAGGGTCCTGATTCTTCCACACAGTTTTTCTTCTTGCATAAAGCAGAGTTTGAGTTTGGGAATTTTGAGATAGGACTCCACCCAGTACTACAGACAAAGCTGAGAAGGGGGCTCATGATAACCTCATGAAGTTCAAGTCCAAGGTGCTTCACCTGGGTTGGGGTAATCACAGACATGAGTTCAGACTGTGAGAAGAACTCATTGAGAACAGTCCTGCAGAGAGGCATTTGGGGGTTCTGATGGAAAAACCCCGGAATGGAGCCAGCAGTGTGCATTGAAACCCAGAGTGCCATCTGTATCCTGGGCTGCATCAAAAGAGGAGTGGCCAGCATGTTGAAGGAGGTGATTCTCCTGTTTTACTCTGCCCTCATGAGAGACCCCACCTGCAGTACTGCATCCAGGTCTGGGTTCCTCAACACAAGAAAGACATGGACCTCTTGGAGTGGATCCAGAAGATGTCCATGAAGATCATCAAAGGACTGGAGCAACTCTCCTATGAGGACAAAGTGAACTGGGATTGTTCAGCCTGAGGAAGAGAAGGCTTCAGGGAGACTTCACTGAGGGCTTCCAGGACCTAAAGGGAAATTAAGAGAGAGAGGGACTTTTTACACAGACAGATAGGACAAGAGGGAACAATTTTAAACCAAAAGCAGAGAGATTTTTATTACATATTAGGAAGAAATTCTTTACTGAGACACTGGAACAGGTTGCCCAGAGAAACTGTGGATGTCCCATCTCTGGAAGGGTTCAATGCTGGGTTGGATGCGGCCCTAAGAAAGCTGATCTAGTGGGTGGCATCCCTGCCTATGGCAGGGATTTGGAACTAGATGATCTTTGAAGTCCCTCCCAACCCTGGCCATTCTATGATTCTGTGATTTTGTGATTCTATGATTCTGTGATATCATGCTGAATATTAACATCCCTAATCCTCCCTCCTTGTGACATTAGCTCCAAGTGCCTGTCTGGTGGATTGAAATGGATATGGCTGTAGAGACTTTTTTCCAGTATACAAGACTTACCTCAATTATGAAGTTGGAAAGTGATTAGAAGTTATCTGTTCACCCTAAATATGTCCTAATACCTCTGTAATCAGCAAAGAGAGTGGGAGAGAAAGGAAACACTTCCCTTGCAGGAATCTAGACACAGTTAGTACAAATCAAACACCAGATTTTTTTATGTCATGCTTATAAAAAAAAATTGTCCACACTGGATTTTAGGATTTTCTTTCAGAAAAGATGTATTCCTTACTACTGTGAGTCTAAAAAGACACAGGACTGAGGAATAAATTCTGATGTCCCAGCAAAATCATGGGTTTGGCACAGCATATCTATTGTACTCACCTAATTTTGTCCGGCAGTTTCAGTTGTGAAGTCCATGTTTGTATTCACCCTAAATGGACATTTGTTGTGTAGCAGTTGCATGGGTGAGGAGAGAAAAGAGTTTGGGATTCTGTTCAGTCTCAACAAAGACATGAGAGAAGCATCTTGCTGACTTTCTCACATTGCACCTGGAGCCTGGTGTTTCTCTGCTGGCTTAAGATCTAACCCCTACTGTGTAAATCTGCTCAAGTCTGCAAAAATTTGTGAAGCTGAGGGAAAAAAAAAAGAAGATAGTTGATATTTCTACATGTTATTTACTGCTTATTAGTAATACAGGGGAAAAGCATCAGCGAGCTCTTTTCTGCTTGTTAGTTTCTTCACTGGCAGCTTATGTCAAGGATCTCAAATGACCAAACCTTTCAGCAGAGAGCTTTGTGCTTCATTCACCTCTGAGTGCTGGTCTAATTGCCTTCCAGCTCTGGCCACAGGGAAAGGAGCTTAGCACAAGGACCCAAGGGCTTAAAAAGCCAAAGATAATGATGACAGCCACACTGGTGCTGAAAACAGGAACTCTCAGATGTCACTAAGAGCACTAGATTTGAGTTTGATTCCCAGGCACAGCCTTTCTCAAAGATGATGCAGTTGTCTTTATCTGGACAAAGAATCTTCTCCCCTTATGACAAAAACGACATCCACTTCAACATGTCTTATTAAGGACAAAGCTTCCAACCCGGGAAGATGAGCCTTTGTGAAGAGAAGTTTTCATGGCACTGTATGTAGTGCCTAGTAATCAGAATTGCTGAGGATTTATTTTAGCTAAAAGTGATGAAAACTTGAGCTCTCCCTCATTACTTCTTGTCACCAAGTCAGCCTGGGGTGCAGATTGAAGGAGCAGAAACTTCAGACTTAGAAGCCTAGAGCTGTTAATGATAAATTGCAATCTGCCATGTGATTCTTGTACAAGACAAATACTTGTGGCACCAAAAATCAAAGAAAAGTTAGAAAAACTGCAGATGCTTGGGCCTTGAAGTGGTTTGGGCTGTGGGCATACCACCACCACTACTGGCATCAAATTACATCACGACAGTTTCTCCTGTAGCACTCAGATTTGTTAAGGAGGTACAGTCAGCACTTGCAGCAAGAAGAGCTGTCAGTCAATCTCTCTCTCTCTCTCTTCATCCCACACTAGTGGCTGGGAAAAGGTTCAGCCTCCCTTAGGGGGAGGGTGGACACTTGTATATGTTCAGCAGGGCTCCAGGATGCTCAGCTGCCATGGGATCACTGTGGAATCATATAAACAATAAACCAGGGGTGCCACAAGTGAGACAGTGAGCCTATTCCGGTGCTGTTACTAGAAGCAGCTGGGGCACTTAACATGGGCCCCTCTAACTTCGAAGAGAATTAGGACTGACAGGATATCTTCAGTGAATGGAAAATGTGGGTGTTGCCCTTAGTGTTTTTAAAAACTGACACCAGAAATTAAAAAAAAAATAAAATTGAACATCAGAAATTTTGGGGCTAGTATCAAAGCAACAACATTTTATTATAGTAGAGCAATTTGATCAGTTTTATTTATTTTCTATATTTTTAATCTTACACTTCATGTGTTTGTGGTTTGGGGGAGGTGGTACACAACATGGTAATGCAGAACTAGCCCATGAGGACCCTGGAGCCTGTATATTTAGACTGTGTGTTAGTCAACAGTGATGACTAAATCTATTATTTTTCACATGCTTAAATGTTCTGATCTCCAGAAAATTTTTGCTGCTAGTCTATGAGGCAAAGTATGATTTTTTTAGTATTTTAAGGAAAATGCTGGTTTCCAAAAGAAATTAAAGTGGACTTTTTTGATCTGAAAAAACTCAGTGTGGAAGAAGACAAAGCTGTTGGCTGGATATTTAATAGATATACAGAACAGATAACAGTTAAAGGACAGGACGGTCTTTGAACAGCTGAAGAAAAATGGTGTGGAGGAAAAGAGAGATGTAGTGCTACTGCTGTCAGAGTTTCAGTGAGCAATGGTTAGGCTGAGAGCATCTAAAACCCAGAAGAAGAATAGTTATTTTGATGGAAACATAGTGAAGAATTGCTGTCCTGGAGAGCCAGGCTTCCAATGAGTCCAGGAAAAACCTACCAGAAGATGGAGAGATCCTGGAGTTTGTTTTGTCACTGAAATGAGCAATAGGACCATTGCATTACTGTACACAAGATCAGCCTGTGTTGGCTGATCCTCCTAACATTACACTTATATGTCATCATTTATGAAGTTCTCTGAAGGATTTAGATAAAATTCTTGAGTCATCCTTTTTAACCAACTGCACCATATACATGTGAAAGTCCATTTCTACTCAATTTCAAGCTCTCTACATTTACCATGTATGGTCATGTGGTGTGTGTTAAGTGTCATAATTTGTTTTGGTTTGTTTTTTTTTAAAGAATAAACTGAATTGAAATGAATCAAAATTAGCAGCAGTTGAGATTAGCAGAGTATTCCAAACTGCATTCTACCTTTCTATTTCCTTTAAGTGTCCTGGGGGTCTTTTTTTTTTAACAAAAGTTAAAAATTACATAGTTTTCAAGTAGTCCCTGATACTCATTTTATTATGAAGATAAGAACAATTCAACATAGGGTAATAAGGCAAGAATTTTAAGTAGAATTACCTGGGAAACTTCCCAATTTGCTGACATAAATGTTGGATGGAAATTCTTTGCCATGTTGTCCAAAAATCCTCATGAGAACTTGAGTTTGGTCACAAAACTTTTCTTTCTTAATAGGGAAAGCAATGAAACAGCTCCCTGTCTGCTTGTCTGCCAGGTGTGAAATGTCTTGGTTTTCCTTCATTATTTAGGGCTGGGATAGGTCAACTTTTCCTACAAGTGGGCCATGAGGGAAGAGACAGAGACAGACAAAGAACTGAACAGTGGAAGAAATGGGGAATTAAGGCACTGAAGACTGAAATGTCCATTCTACTTTTATTCTCTGTGTGAGGAAAAGGATCCATTTCCTCTGTCTTAGTTTGTGAAATTTGAATCTGTGGAAATGTGTACTTGTTTGGTTTTCTTGTTTGTTTGGGGTTTTTTTGTCGTTGTTGTTGGTTTTGTTTTTGTTTTTATTTTATTTTCTTTCCATTCCAATTCCTGAGGCTAGAATTATAGATTATCTTAGTCTAATGACTGAAAATGAAATGATGTGAGAGATGAATGCTGTTGCTTTGGATGGCTGGTGTTTAAGAAGTCTTATGCCATTAAATATATAAATAAGTTCCAATCGTGTTCAAAGCTTTTAGTAGATGCTCTTTTTGTATCCATTTTGTATCAGACTGTTGTCTGAGAAAGCAGAAATAAGAACACTGGAAATTATAATTGATAGGGCAGCCTAAAACAAAAAGAGTTATTTAATTTGCTTTTTTTAAACCTGAGGAAAATGTAGACACGTTTCCCACTCCATTAACAAGAAGAGAGATGAAGGCAAGAGTGGAAGCTGGGAGCTCTAAGACAATATGCAAAACTTACTCCTCAGGTATCATAGCAGTAAATGTTAAAAGACCTGTGGATGTGCTGAGGATGATGTCCCTTCATCCTCAGGATTGATTCAACTGGCTGTTTGCGATATGCCAGCATGGTGCAGGCTAAACTGATTAGAAATGGGAATGTGTTTTCCCTCCTTGTAAATTTTCTGATGATAAATAGTTCTTATGTTTAAGAGTACTTAAGTTTGTGATGATCTGAGGGGAATAAGCTTTAATACGCTGTGATAATCATAGAGTCATGGAATTGTTTGAGTTGGAAGGGAGCTTTACAGATCATTTAGTCCAACCCCTCTGCCATGGGCAGGTACATCTTTCTTTAGACCGAGTTGCTCAAGGACTCATTCCACTTGACCCTGAATACTTCCTTTAAGGGATATCTTTGATTGTTATGACAGTCACTGTGACTCCTATGTCTAGTAGTTCTCAAATCCTGATACTGGCAAATCAGCCAGGTCAGAGCCTTGGTTGTATATTCAGTATAGGATAGATAATAATTCTGTATCAATTGTAATGCCTTCTGAATGGTGAATTTTCCCCATAAGGAAAATGTTTTTAAAGATGTTGCATTGACTTTCTGTAAAGTAATTATAAATGCCAAAGATGCAGATGCAAAACATACCTGGCCAGGAGAGAAGGGGAATTGTTGATAAGTTAAATAGGTAAGAGGAACATTTGAGTCCAGACCTGACGCTTTGGGTCTCTATAAGTGCTCCAAGCAAGAACTCCAAGCTAGTTCAAAATTTGTATTGGTGATGAGAAGGAAAATAAAGTAGAAGAAACAATCTATCATTGTATCACAGGATTAGTATTCAGGAGATTTGGTTGCTTTTTACATGCTGGCAACAAATGTGTAATTTAAGTGTAGGCAAATAATTTCCTCTGGTACTAATGTCAAGAATAAGACTTTAGAGAGGTGCTGAGAGTCTTAAGAAATTGCTTTTTATAAAGAATATCAGTGCCATGAATGGGAGTCTTACTTTATGATATAAAGACATGATAATTGGAATTAAAGTAGAGAACTAGAACAGAAATTTTTTTTTTGCACTGATAATCAGATTTAACCATTGTACAGATAGAACAAATATTAAGCATTAAGAAAAAGTGCTAAACATTAGTTACAGCACATTCTTATGAATTCTCCCTAGATTCCAGTGTTGAGAGTAATAATTGCTGAGAAGGAAATGAAGGTTTGAGCATATGATTATTTACTAGTGTATTGGTAACAGGTCAACTAGTCCAAGGTTCCCATGATTCCTGTCACTTATGAAGCTGTAGGGCTCCTGTTGACCCAAGAGATCTCTTAAATACCCTTCAGTGCAGTGAAATCATATCAATGAAGTAATGAGTAAGTCGACAATACCCCTGTTTCTAATGCAGAAAATAAACAATCATGCAGATTTCTTCCCAGATAGATTATCCATCCTAATTAAACATTTTCTCTCCTGGGTCTTTGCTCTGTAGTAACTGAGAAGGGTAATTAATCTTGTATGTACTATTACTGAAACCCAGAAGTTGTGTATTATGTCCCCTGAATTTCAAACATATAATACAACTAAGATTTGTCTGCCTAAAATCCCAAATGTCTTTTAAGTTTAAACTGACAATGCATTCTTTACTCTGCTTGTTGTGCCTCACCTTGGCAGTTGCTAGTTAAAACAGTGTCTTTCGTTCTATGTTTTCCACCTTTTGAAATTAGGCCTGTGATTTCATCTAAGCTTCTAGAGGTGTTTTAGGCAAGTTTGGTAACATTTCCTGGCTTTAATTTCTTGTCTGAGAGTGAAGCTGAGCAAATGTTTGCTTGTGTGTTTGGTTTTTCACTTTTTCCTTAGGGGAAAAGGCAATAAGAGTGTGAGGAAAAAAAGTTTAATCAAATATGTTCTTGACCCTTTGGTATATAATCAGAAATATCAGTTTCAAGAAAAACCTAAAGCTATTTTGCTAAACCATGTGATTTTTAATTATAAACGTTGGGATTAAAAATGAAAGACCATTTATATCCATAATATTTATCAAGCGCTGTCCATTTTCCATTATTTTTTGTACTAATCTTGTATCTGAAATGCATATATCATGGTGCTGCAATCTTTGTTAATAAGGCAGAGATCTTTGAGTATAGAATTCATTAGATGTGTTGCACGAGTAGGGAGTCTCACATATAGGAGTATTGAGCCTGAAGAGAAAAAAACCCAAGACTTTTCTCCATTTTGAGCTCTAATTTTCTCATCCTTTGAAATGTTGCTTTCAACATCTAGCATTACCCGGAGCTGACCAAAATATTTCCTTTCTCTCTTCCCCATTGTATGGCTTTCTTGCTGAAACTGCAGAATGTACCAAGCTCTTGATCTCTGGCCTCTGTGTCCGGTTGCCACATAAAGAAGAACTTCAAGCACACAGTAAGTGACTGCTGGCCAGAATGGAACATCAGGAATTATGTATTTTTTGGGGATGCCCAGCCTACACCAGAAAACAGATGCCTTGACTTGTGCATTTGGTTCATTTCCTGGTGCATCCCTGCTGGGGAGCAGGTTTTCCATGACAGCCTCTGTGTATGTGGTGTTGCTTTATGTAAATGAACGAGAGAATTATAGGACAAAAATTAGTCACTTTAAGAAATCTCACTCCGTATTTCAGAACTGACTTGTGAAATAGGCCCATTGATCTGTTCATGTGCTTTGCTAAGCTTAGAAGTATCGAAGTGATAGAGGACATTCCATTACTTTCAGACTCTCTTTGTTTCTTATCTATTAGATCTTCTTTGCCATTAGTTTAAGATAGATGGCTAGCACTGGAAATCTTCATGGACCAATTTCACACATCATTTGTTTAAAATGATGGAAATTGTTAATTTCTTCCCTTTATGCCTATACAGTGGACACGAATAATTTTTCTGTATCTATGTATGTGTGTACTTAAACTAATAGCAGTAAAAAGGAAAAACATACTGTTAAATGATTGTTACAGAGCATACTTTTTATTTCTAAGCCACCTGTGATTTTGTTGCTTTTCCTTGAACTCTTACAATTTTTTTCCCTGAATGCAAGGCATGATAACACTAAATTAACGCCTTTTTAATTCCAAGCCTTCTCAAAAGGGAGACTATAGGCCCAGAGGACTCTCTCTTGTGCTTATTATTTATCTGTCTTCATGTTCTACATGTCTACAATATGCTCTAAATGGAATAAATGTATATTGCATCTGTGTGTACAATTCACTATGTGATATATATGTGTATTTTCATCTCTGTCTTAAGCTCATTTCTGTGTTAACAAAATCCAGATTTATGCTGAAATTCATTGTTTCCCCATTTTTCCTCAGAAAATGGCCATTCAAGTAACCTTTAGTGGGTCTGAAGATTTTGAAATATACTTCTTTAAAATTATACTTCTGATACGTTCTGACATTTTATCACAAGCTAGAGCCATTCAGAGTATCTGAGGATAGTAAATAATTATCCCTTCCCTTCTTTTGCGAACATAAAAAGATTAAATTAATCACATTCAGTTATAGCTGGCATTAAGCATACAGGCGTTCTTTTTTAAGGAGAGACATCAGTGACTTTTATTAAATGTTCTTTTCTGTATGTCAAAATCTTCTTTTGAAAATTAGAAGTGCTAAATTGGCAATTTTGCTTGTTTTCTATTCATTTTAATGTTTCCATATTCTTCATCAGAAGATTGACTTACAGTCTTGTTTTTATAATCCACTCTAAAATTAGTAATTCTGTGTCCTGTGCAACTGTGTTTTTTTTTCATTTTCATAATATGACAGTCTTTGAGCTGTGCAGTGAAAGGACTCTGACTTGGCAGCAGATTTATCTTGTAAAGTAAAAGCAAATCAAAGATATCTATGAATGTGCTAATGTCTGTGATCAGAAGATAATCTCTCTGGAAACCTTTGAGGTAACTAACCCTAACTCAGAGGAACTTGTGTCAGACCATTATGCGGTCACAGATGAGAGAGCTCAGACACAGGAGAAATGCTTTCTACCAAAAGGATGAAGAGATTCCTGCAGTTGTTTGAGATTTAATTTTTTTGTTTCTTTGTTTGCTTGCACTGGTTTTAGATAGAATTACATTATATAACTCTGTGGTTGCCAATGGAAATATATCACCTTGTCCAAAGAATTTGACTCTTAAGATCTGATACACACTCATACACTAATGTAGTATTTGCTTCTATTGAGAAGCCTTGTTGTTCTATTCCACTCTTCCATATACTAAGTTTTGATAGTGTTAGTAAACATCATCTGTGCTTGTTTGGGTTATGTATAGCTTATTCACAGTGGGATGGGGCTGAACAGAATTTTTCAGAAGCAAATGACACGGGAATATTCAAGAAATACTAGCTCTTCCATCTGGTTCCAAATGTTATTATGTACAACAACTCACGAAGGTAAAGACCTTAACCTTCAGATTCCTGTAAAAATCAACTCAGAGCCCTTTTTTAAATGAGACAAGACATGATTGAAATTCAGCAACAGCACTTATTTAATTGTAAATCTTGCTTCAAAATGTCATGCAAACAGTTCTGTGGCCTCATGCTGCAGTTTTAATTTGGTAGCAGTTCTCATGGTAGACTACTAATTCAGTTTACTCTTCCCCATTCCTTACAACATTTTCTATGCTTTCAGTGGTCTTGCAATCCTTTAAAATGAGACCTGAAGAGATCACTGCTGGAAGTGGGGCTCCAGAGTGATGGTGAAAAAACCACCATGTACCACATACTTAATGCAAATTGGCAAATTCTTGATATCCATCCAGGAAACCTTTCCCGCAGCCAGTAAATATTTGTACCTGGAAAACTTTTGGTGGTTTGCTGCCATCGACATGCTCTGTGTACTTTGCAGTAAATGACTTCTGATTTACAAACAGCTTTATTGGGGACCAGGTGATTCACCCTAAGGGACCACTTCTGTGGAATGGAGCCAATGTGTAGTGGCAGGGGAGAAGAGCGACCTTTCTTCTGGAGCCCCTGGTACCCACTGACAGTGTGAGGGATACCTTCTCCAAACATCCCTTATTACTCACAAAAAGAAACTCTGGCAGAGGTGTAGCTAAACCATCCATCACAGTTCCAAAAGCATGACCTTGGCTTCTGAGTAAAAGATGTGCTTAGATATAGAATTTGCAACTGTTAATGCTCGATTGGAGACTGCAGATTATAGCTCTGTGATGGAGTAATTTGCAGTCTAATTGTTATTATCTGTTCAACACCACAGTGCTTCCAGTTCCTGAAATTTTATGATGACATTTCTGATATTTGGAGTTTATCTTAAAACTACAGACATAGATGATTGGAGAAAAAATTTCTGTTAAAATGGTGGCAGGAGGAGAACTCCTAGCTGTCATGGAAACTGAAAATATCTCAAGACTGTCAGGAATTATTAGAATCCAAAAGGAAACAAACTTATTTATAAGCTATTATCACAACCAGATTTTCAATGGGGATTGCTAAATATTAAATAAATTGATTCTGGTGGAGTGCTCCATACTATGGAAACCAGAGAAACTGGGAGAGTCCAATTCCAAAGATTTTGCAGTCTTATAAAGGCTCAAGAACAAATTAGAAGTCTGAGAATTAAAAGTCTATTTTTGATTGTGTCTGTGACAAAGCAGTTTATTGTGTTATGTGTCTTGTTCTAATTAACTTCTATTCAGTGAGAAGTAAAAAAGCACTAAAGGCTGAGTGACAGTATAAGCACAGTGATTGACTTTGAAAGACTGCCTCAGCTGACACACAAAATGACAGCTCCGACCCAACTGAAGAACTAGATCTTTTTCCTCTGTTTGAAGAAATTGCAAAGGTAATAAAAAAGTAATGTTTTCTTTTGGTCTTCTTTCAATTCCACAGTCATATCTTGTGAAAGGCCAAGGATATGATGTGAATAAGCAACGAAAGTTCAGAAGTTTCTCTAATTCCCTCAATGTGAATATTCAATTGCAGTTATCTCCAGAGGTATCTTTTTTTCTTCAGGTGTTAGCTCAGTTGAAAATTCTCTAAGGCTTACTTTGCTTACTTTGTAGCAATTTTACAGTTAGAGCCACAGAATTTAGAGACAAAAAGAAAAGTAAAGTGAAAAGCTTGGGGAACATAATCATAATTCACTCCATGGAGATTCACAGGTAAAACTTACTTGGTTGATACCGCCTCATATACCTGCACACTCCCTTTTAAATCCTACCACTATTACCCTGAATTTCTTCTAGACAACTTCAAATGTTTTCTTAATATATCCTGTATCATATCAGCACCTTCCACTAATACAGTACTTGAGTAGTCACTGTATAATCATTGCTTTTGTCCCCCCTCAACAGAGAGACTGACCAGAATTTTGAATTATGCATTCCTAAGGTCTAAGGACATTAGTAGTATCTCCTATCCCTATAGTGTGAGATATACAGACTTTTTTTTAGAAACACCTTCTTTCTTCATACCTCACAGTTTTCATGCAGAATCACAGCTGTAGGTGAAACTGCTGCTGAAAAAAACCTCGGGTATCCATCACAGGCTGCCTAGCCTAAGAAGGAGAGCCTGAGTCTAGGGGCCAGGGGACAGTGCAGGGAATGTGATTAAAGGGCATGCACTCTTTTGCCAAGCAAAGGCATGACAGTCGTGGAAAGATAGGGAGGCAAAGGAAACATGTAGCTCTTTTTCCTGAGATGTCTGTACAGACCTTGACAAAGCAGGGGCAGACTTTTCATCACTCCTTGGGAATAACTGTACTTCTCTGTCATATTTGGAGCAAAAAAGTTGCATATTGAAAGAGAAAAGATGTGATTAACAGAGCTAGCATGTAAATGACCAGCAGCTCTTTGAGAGTCAAAGAACATATCCCATGGAAAAAAAAATTGGAAAAGCACATTAGAAATGCCATAACTAAGAGAATTTCAAAGCAAAAACAGGTATCCCAACACCACTACCTGAGTACTCAAATTAAATATATTTACAATGCAATATAAAGCTTTAAAGCAACATGGTTAAGGGACATTCAGCTTCATGACTTTGCAGGACTTATTACATTTATTGGGTTTTTATATAGTGGCCACAAACAGCAGTTCATTTCCTTTATCTTGGCAGAAACATCCTTTATTCCCTCTGTCTTGATTTCAGGAATGTTCTTGTGAAAACACTTTGATTGTTTGCCTCTCAAAAGTAGCAGTCCTGTTTCTTTCATGAAAGACACGTAGGCTTTTCTAATGTGAACATGTCTGGTATTTCTGCTGTGCAGAGAATGGTGGTGTGTGATTGAGAAGCTCCCCTGGGCCTTTGGTAGACTTGTGAACAGTATATCTGCATGTTTAAGCACTAGTTTTTCTCCTGCCCCTATAACATCTAGATCTTCATAGAATATAGAGTGGGTTGGCTGAGAAGGGAGGGACCTTAAAGATCATCTAGCTCCAATCCCCCTGCCATGGGCAGGGACATCTTCCACTACACAGGTTTGCTCAAAGTCCCACCCAACTTGGCCTTGAACACCTCCAGGGATGGGGCATCCACAGCTTCTCTGAATAACCTGTTCCAGTGTCTCACCACCCTCACAGTAAAGAATTTATTCCTAATATCTAATCTCAACCTATTCTCTTTCATCTTGGACATGTCTTCTTATCATTCTCTGAGGGCTTGCAAATTACTCTTTTGTATATTACTGTGAAGTATTGTATAATCCCAGAGCCACCAGTACCAGGTGTGCTTCTGATTATGTCACATCTCTATGAGTAAAGTTTAGGAATCTAATTACTAATAATTTCTAAACATTTTGGCCAAGTTAAGAGTAGGCCCTACCATGAAAAAGTGGATTAAAAATCCTTCAACAACGCAATCACCCAACAGAATTTTTAAACATGATCTTTCCTGAACAAGCTGGATTCATACTGGAATGATGTTAGAAAGCCTGATAATTGTATTTATTTATTTAATTATTTGTTTTTTCATTCCATTTAGTATGAATAATGAAAGATTACTTTCAGGGTTTTTTATAGCAGATTTTCTTTACTGGTTGTTATAAGTTCTCCAAATGCAGCAATGTTATTTTCCAGGGAAGATGAATGTTGCTCTTTAAAAAGTAAATTACTTACACAGAAAATTTGCATCACATTTCATGATAGCTTTTCCACTGATCTTAGATGTCATAATAGCTCTTTCAGCTTTTAGGAACTTGACATCATTTCACTAAAGTTACTTGACTGCACTGACAAATCAGAAAGACAGCACAAAGTGATGTCTTCGTGAACTTGTGATGCTTACGTCTGTGAAATTGTAATGTCTGTCTATTTTTTTTTCCTCTATCCCTGTCCTTTTGTGACAGAACCTCTTAGGGACTTTACTCCATTTTTTTTTTTACTTTTTTAAAATACTTTATTTTTCCTCTTAGATTATAAGCTTCTTAAAATGCTGTGTAGTCTATATATACATCTGTATTTATATGTCTGCATTGCATAAATTTATTTAAATTATCTCATGGGCTAGACAATATTTCATAATACCTATGAGTTGTGAAAGCTGAGTGTGATTAACTCTTCTTTATGGAGTTGAATGCATCACTAACTGTTTTTATCTATCTAGAAGGAGGAGAAAAAACCCTTCATTTTTTTAGTGTCCAGTTTTGCCTTGACTAGCATTAACTTCAACTGCTGTTTGGGGATCTTTCCCCTTCTGTGGCATTCCGTGATAGTCTCTGATAAAGATTCTGACATAATTTCTGCATCAGTGAGAGACATCTAATGCAACAGACCTTATGATTTTGTGTCATATCAATTTCCAGATGTGTGGCATAGATAACTCCTTCCTCTACTATGCTGTTATTAGGACAGCTGTCAGAAAGTCAGCAAGTCAACCCATATGTGTTCTCTCTATAGTCTGGCTTTTCATTGGGAACTTGACATTTATTTTAATATCAGTAAAGTTTTGTTAAGTGAAACTGCTGTTTGCTGGTGGTGAAGGATATAAGCTTTTTTAGCAAGGTAAAATGCTATTCTGAAAACAATTTTCATCCTCTCAAATGTTTTTCTTCTCTCCTTATGACCCACTTATCACCAGAGGGATGTTCAAGAGGGTTAGCTTTAAAGATCCTTGTAGAAATCCCGTATAATCTACTTCATTTTGTGATCTGACATGAGCTTTCTGAAATGCAATATAATAATCCCTAAGGAATAGAATTTGCTCCCAGCAAAAGAGCATCTCACAATTTCAGTTTTTCCATATAGCATTTGACTGCAATTTTGGTAGAGTAAATAGCACCCTTCGCACATCTGATGCACTAAGTATTCACATCTTGTTCAACCGAAGGGCATTTTCCCGGCCTTTAAAATTGTCTACTGGTCTTTTCTATGACGAAAAAATACTTTAAGAAATTCTCTTTTACTATAAAGACTTGTTACTGTGTTACTATGGTCAACAAATATTTATTTCTCTTTTGATTTTTATAATAGAGGAGGTTAATATTAACACCTGTAACAAGTCTAAAGGTGAGAGGGGCAACAAAGGAAGCAAGCACTGGAAAGGAGAGGAGCTTTCTGGAGAAAGCAAAAGCTCTGATTGTGCATGTCTCAGTTTAATGAGACTGAAGTGTTTTGCTAAGGAGGATGAGTTATGGGGTAGACTAAACTTCTCTCTCTCAGCAGTTGTAAAATCTGAAATTAGGAGGCTCCAATCGAAGAAGTACGGAAAAAGAAAAATAAAAACCCCTTTTTAAAGAATATATGTGTATTGGCAGAACAACAAAAAGAAACCACAAAAACAACTAAACAATAATCCTGTACCCAAAAGGCCCCTTCAAAAAAAAAAAAAAAAAAAAAAGGAAACAGTTTGATACCTCCTGTCCTCTGGTGCAATTCTAGTCACGGTTGGCAGGGGGAGCTGTTGGGCTCTGATGGTTGCCACGTGAGGGCCCCGGGTTGCGGGAGGAGCCAACAATGGAGATTCCTCCCCCGCCAAGGAGAGGAAGGGGAAAAGGGGAAAGAGGGGTGGTTTCTTTCCCACTAAACTCACGCTGTCTGCGGCTGACTGTAGCCAGGACTTCTCTCTTTGCTCAATGAGCATAAACTCTCCCATGAAAACTGAGCAGATTCTTGCTGGAGACAGAGCAATGTGTAGGCAAGCCAAGGCTGGAGAGCAGCCAGATGACCAAAGTGGCCTCAGAACCTCAGTGCCCACTCCCTGTGGCTGAGGCTGCTCCCATCTGTCGACCTGGGGATCCCTCACAGCCACCCCAGCCCCAGAATGCCACACACAGTGCCCTTACCCATGTAAAGAAGTTCTAAAAAAAAAGATGAAAGGTAAGAAAATGCCATAGAAATGTACTGCTCTGTGAACAGTGTTTCCAAAACAGAATGCTTTTGAAAGGTTTTTGTGTGCCTCTCTCAAGAAATTCACAAAACAGTGCCTTTAGCCTGCTGTCATTTTGAAATATGTTTTGTTCTCTGTATAACATCAATTTTCTTGCTTTCGAAATGTCCAATCTTTTAACAAGTGATATTAACTGAAGCGGTCAATTAGAATAAAAACTCATTCACAGGCAATTAATTAGCTTACGACTTGGACTGTGCATCACATTTTTACAAAAATACAGAGGGATAACCTACTAATTTTTGTATGCAATATATGAATATTAGTGAAAAATGCATTTGATTCTTCATCAAGACACTGTAATCATGCTGATAAAAGGTTTTTGTGGGTGTTGTTGTTGTTGTTTTGGTTTGGTTTTTTCCAGTAGTTTTGAAAAAGTGAGTGTCACTTTGGTTGCAAAAGGTTAGAAAAGCCTCACAAAAGGATCATAGAGGGCTTTACAATAGGTACATAAGGAGATATTCACAAAACCTGTAGTCAACCTGTGATACACCATCTAGTTTTGCATATTGTTAGATCCTTCTTCTAGTGAGTTGGTAGGTAATGCCAGGTCTGTAGGATGAATCTCTCTGCCATGTGCTCTGCCTGCAGAGCTCCAGATCCATCTCCAAGTTATGTCATCCTGCTCGAGCTGTCCATTTGGGAATAAGAAATAGTATAGTTTCTTGACCAGCTGAAAGCCCTATCAGCTAATATCCAAAAACTGCTCAGTGTTTTCAGTGGGTAAAATTTCTCCTTCTGAAATGAGTCAGTATGAAGTCTGTGTGCAGGTCAAGATCTACCTGCATAAGATAATTGCAGTTTATTTGGTAACTAGCCAACATGATAGTTCAATACCTATATAATCTCCTGCAGCTGCAATAAAGATCTCCATAAAATTGTTTGTCCAATGGCTTCAGGCTGCCAAATCAATAAGGCAGCAGGAAAATACTGAGTTAATTAACCTGATAAATAGCTTGGCAAGCTCTATTTCTAATGACCGCTCCTAATTTAATAAACTGTAATCACAGAAAGACAGTGTGATAAAGCATGAAAGGAGAACATTGTAGATCCACTTATCTGGTGATTTTAGCCAATATGAGATTCTGCAAGTAATCAAGCTACAGTGTTACAATCTGAATGGCAGGGTTTGTTATTCTGAAGCATAACTACAGGCACTGTTTCTCTTCCTTGGGAGATGAAACAAAGATCCCTGAATGCTTCCTTGTCTGAAGTGTTTGTGTATTGTATATGAAACATCTGTAGGATTAGATAGCTTTGACTTGCTTATATCTGTGAAGCAAAGCTGGTCATCCATAACCAATTCATTTACAATTTTAGAAACTGCCAGAAGAAAAACATATTTGAGCTTTTTTCTTGAAATGCTCTGGAGTTAGGAAACTGACACTTTGAGAAATTTCCAGCTCAGATGGCAAGAGAAAAGTTCAAGGTTCACAAAGATTAATAAGAAGTTGTATCCTCTCTGTGTGGCATGTTTAAATTAAGGGACACAGGGCACAGAACATGAGTCAATAAGGTGTTGGCCCTTGAAGCACCTGGCTCCATGCTCAGCTGAGATTGAGTTCCCATCATTTCCTTTCATGTGTTCTTTTCCACAAAAAGAAAACCGTTGGTAGGCTTTAAGGGAACTGTGTTGTGCTCATCTAGATCACTGACTGATGCACTGGCATCCTGATATGCTGCACAACAGCAGTTGAATTTAAATGTAGCCACAGATAGTCTCAGAAATGTTCTTTTCCAATGCACCTGTCCTATCTGGACCCTTATTCCATCATCCTGAGTATGGAAGTATCACAGAAGTGGCAGCTCCAGCAAAGTTACAATCCTTTTCTTTTCTTTTCTTTTCTTTTCTTTTCTTTTCTTTTCTTTTCTTTTCTTTTCTTTTCTTTTCTTTTCTTTTCTTTTCTTTTCTTTTCTTTTCTTTTCTTTTCTTTTCTTTTCTTTTCCTTTTCTTTTCCTTTTCTTTTCTTTTTCTTTTTCTTTTCTTCTATTTTTTTCCATGTATTCTTGTTTGTAGAACCACTTACAATGATGAACTGCAGCAATATCAGTGCCAGAATAAGATATTTTTAACATAACTGATGTTATGTACAAAGTAGTAATGAAAGTACATCCTATGAACCAAAATTGGTAGTACTTTCTCGCCAGGAAATAAGGAAGGAGAATTCATGATAGTATGAATGGGTCAGAGTAAATCTAAGAAAAAAATAAAAATAAAGTACAACTGTCCATAAAACTTCAGGACAAGGAGCTGTCAGTCTCTTTAGGAGATTTTGTCCAAACAAATCAGCAGAGATTTCCCTTTAAAACCAACTTAATTAATGTACAAAGATTTTAGAAATCTTTTCCCTTTTGAAAGAACCTTTTGTTGACCTGTGTGACTGAAAAGGCCTGTGAGTAGCACGGAGACTGTGAAATCTCTGGTGCAAACGAAGTGGCACACTGTTAAACATGACTATTAAACTATTTTCTTGGGAGTTGTTTTTGATTCGTGTGGAATAGATTAAAAGTCTGTTTCGAATCCCACAAGATTTTCCTTGGAGTATAATTATACATGAAACAGAATAAGAAATGCAGTCCAACAATTGCTTTAATTAGATGGTAGTTACTGAAGCTGTCAGTGTGCCTAGTCCTACACAGAACTAAGAAGGAAGAGTTAGGTAATGGAATTGTTGATAAATGTTTGCAATTCAGAGGAATTAATTATCTGTGTAAATAAATAATAGGCTAGAAGAACTGCAATCAGCTGATGGGATCTTGCCCTTCATCATCATCACTGATGGTATAGTACCTATTTTAAAGACCAATTTGCTGCCTTAATAAAGCAACCCTCAAGGGTCTGCATTGCTCCCTTTGAGCAATACAGCTTTCTGCAGTTTTACAGGGTATGAAACTTGTAATAAGACTAAGTTCTAATAATATTATAAGCTTGACATTGGGAACACTTGAGGGGTTTTTTTTTGTTTGTTTGGGTTTTTGTTTGTTTTTATTTTGTTGTTGTTTTTTTTTGTTTTGTTTTGTTTTTTCCTGTTAGCCATTTTGTCAATGAAATGAGTTTGACTACTTCTGAATGCAGCAGAAGGGATGAAGATATTAATTCTCCTTGACCAGTCAACATTTGTTCTAGTACTCACACACTGTGGAGCCTCTGTCATTGCTCTGAAGCATCTGCCAGAAGACGAGGCAGGTGGGAGGGACCAATATTTAGTTCTTGACTGGAAGTTTTTATATTCCTACAATTCATGTACTTACATGAATTGTTTCAATGGTACACACGCTCATAAAATAGGAGGTTGGTTTTGTTGCTGGGGGCTTTCAGAAACACTGCAGAGAACTGAACATCTTGTGTGCTTCTTGCAGCCAGGTCCAGTTTTAAACCCATTTTAGGTCAGAAGGTATTAAAATTCTCATACTTGATACAGTTGGCCCTGTTGTGTATATGTGTTCCCTTGATGCTTTTGTGGCACTTTAATGGACAACCATGGCTGAGAGGAATGGCCAAAAACTTATTGAACCATAAAGGTCTTCCTTATTATTCCCACATAAGGATAATCAAAAGATTGTCCTTTCATCACTGGAAACAAAGCACATGGAAGACAGAGGATAGGAGCAGTGCTACTGTCTCTAGACAGAGCTGCATGTAAAATGTGATGTGGCATTCTTTTTCCCTTGTGCTAGGTGAGGTGTAGCAATGGAGACAAGACTGTAAAGTAACTGTGCTTTTGATGGGGAGAAGGTATTGATTTTCAACTCTAGGAAAGGCAGATAGAGGTATTTGAGTTTGCTCACTTTTCAGGTTGTTAGGTAATATCTTCTTACCACATTCCTAAAAATACCCCAATACAATGATAAGCTTCAGACTCGAATGCTGCTGTTCCAGCTGTTTTCCTTATGTTGTTCACTCAAAGCCCAAAAAATGGTGTACTATAATCTCCAGGAGGCAGTTGTCATGAGATGTTGCTTGGGCATGACATTTCAATGGGTTTTAGCTGTGAAATCCAAGTCACTAATCTTGAGTTTGTAAGGGAAGAGTACCATAGGAGAAAGTGTTCCTTGGAGAATATATTTGATTCTCAGTTGTAAGTCTTTTGGAGAGTTATGTAGTTGAGGATGTGTTCTTGAAAGAGACAACAAAGCAATTCCCAGTTCTGTGAACAAATACACAAGATTCATTTCCGTAGATTGCAGAATCCTGCTATTTGTCTCTCAGCTTAACTGAATTAATTATTGTTCACAGTTTCAGTGAATGTACAGAGAAATACTGGAATAAAATAAAAACTCTGACCTCTTGCTTAATTGCATATTAAATCTTCATAGACAAGAAAATCTGAATTTCTTTAGGGAGGCTTTAAGGCACATAGAAGTGTATGGTTAAAGAGAAAGAAATGTACTGGCCCCCTGAGCAAATGAAGAACAAGTGAGTATCATACAAATTTCTTTTCTACCTATCTCTTCCTTCCTCCAACCCCATCCTGATAAAGGACTTGATTTAGGCAATAGATATATACATACAATTTGCATTTTTCCCCTAAGAGTTTCATTTTGCAACATTAACAGTGTTCTCTTCCATGGTAACATAATGAGAACCTCAGAAGTGGGATTTAAAAATGGTATTTAGGCCTCTGATTTAAGTTACAGATTTTTAAGGATAGTCTGATGCCTAAGTGAACTCAAACATTATATTAAAGCTTTACAGATAGTCCTTTGCATTTGTGGGGCAGAAGGTACACAGAACAGCACTCACGAGCTATTCTCAAAGTCTATTATTTTAGAAAAGATACCATTGTCTTCATATTCCAGTGCATTGTCATCGTCCATCATTTAAGATGCAGGTATGAAATAATGTCCATTCCCCAAACACCAATGAAGCCATTTGAACACTTCTAGCTTCACTATGTCACCAGGTGTCAATCACCTGAAAAATGTGACTGCTGAATTCACTGTGAAGCCTCCCCACATTTATATACTGAGTACCTACATATAGTTTATGGAAGTGAGAATGAGGAACAGAAGGAAAGGAGGCAAGGAAAGAAGGGCTCATCACTGTCTGTTGGCACAGTGATGCCAGCATCTCCTATGATAAGTGAACTGGGAACAGCAATTTTTTGGACCTGATCACCATGCTTCTACATCTGATTTGCCCCATAAGGAGTTGCTGGTACTCTCATATCAAGAGGTAATTTCTGATACCTTGGCACTTTGCCAGACAGGCTTAATAGAAGAAGCTGCTGTACCAAAGTCTGAATATACTGATGTCCTGATATGGCACAGGAAACCAGGTAACAGCAATGGTATTAGGCAAGTTAAAAATAAGCATTTGTAAAGATTAGACTAAGTAAAGAAGGAAATAAGTCCTCTGTTTAGGCAAAAATACTTTGACTTGTTTTGTTGAAAAGCACATGTTGAGATGAGTGAGGAGGAATTGATGAAGGGACAGGATGAATTGTCCACATTGATGAATGGACATGATAGAACAGGCTGCACTTCCATTCAGATATCCCAGTAAGTCCTTTGTTGTCTGTTCACACTATTGCTCCAGCACTATTTAACTCCACTCCCCTGCAGGGGATTTCCTGTGGGGAGTGAGCCTCAGGAAATAGCGTTGAGCCTGGATAGTTAACACCCTTGTTCTCTACAATACAACTGGGATTTTTCTGACCATAGGATGGAGTGTGAGGGAAGGCAAAGGTTGCTGAATTACTTGGAAGCTTGCCTGTTAGAGTGTGTTGCCTGCGGGTATTTTACTTGCTCTGAAGAGCTTTATATTTGTAAGTTTAGGTGTTGGTTTTTTTAACTTGTGTTCTACCAAGCAATAACCAAATAATCCTTGGTGGTTACTGGAGATGTTCAAACAGACCCAACTTTGGTTTCCATTAATTATTCAGCAGATAAGTTCAGCTAGAATTCTAAATCCTGCTTTTTTCATTTTTAGTTAGCAACTTTACAGGTTGGAAAGTTACAAATGGTTCCTTTACATTCTTCAGCCTTTTAAGAAAATGTTTTCTTCTTTACTATCCAATCTCTGCTTTTTATTTCTATTTTTATATGCCATTTCCCAGCCATTCAATAGGTGCAATATGCCTGCCCTTGTTTCTACAACACAGTCAGCTTCCAAGGCAGATCAATAGTTTTAAAAAAAAAATCAAAAGCTTACTACTTGGAGTAGGCTGTCAGGAAAGTTGTTTCACTTAGCAGAGACAGCAGTCAGGAAATGACTGAGGGCAAGATGAAGTCCCACCATTAACAAGTTGAGAAATGTGCTGGCACAGCCAGGAAAGTTCTCAGACCCATCACTGCTGAAAGCTGGATGGGGGGATGAGGCGAAGTTTAGAGGAAAAGCAGATTCGGTATCAAAGGATTCAGGAGCATAAGCACTGAAAATCTCATCTCTTTTTAAACTTGAACTTTATCAGCTGCTGAAGACCTAGAGCAGGATTGTCTGAGTATTTCATCTTTTGGGAATTGCCTGTCTGTGATGGTTTAGGAATGGTATTCCCCAGTTTAGTCTCCCACTAAAAAGACCACCAGCAGCTCCCCTTCCCTTGTGTGGGAGACACAAAAGCAAGAGATCACAGGCTGAGATAAGAACTGTTTACTGGAAACAGCAATGAGATAGGAAAACAAACAGTAACAGAAACAATAAAGCAAAAATATACAAAAGAGAGGATGATTCACATGCAAAAATGCTCACCTGTTTGCCCTGGGCAACAATGAAGACCTGATAGACAGCTTTCCCCCTCCTGCCAATGCTTTTTTTGACCAGAAGCCCTGACCATCTTCTTGGAAGTCAGAGAGTCCCTTACCCTTGCCCCTGACAATGTGAGGTGATATGGAATAACTTATTGGCTGTGCTCACAGAGCTCCAGGATCCACCCTCTCATGGCTACTGCAAAAAATTAGCTCTGTCCTGGACAGAACCAAGACACACGTCGTAAGAGCTACATGAGTCACAGGCTTTCAGAAAGGAACAGAGTTTATTGTGCAGTGTCTGTTTCCATGGTGGAAGGGAAACGGCATTGCCTTTTTCTTCTCATCTGAGGGGAATATCTAGAGTTATGACCAGTCACAGTGTCATAACCGGAGTTATATTCTGGTTTTGGGCATACAAGGGGAGATGTTGAAGATGGTCATGTGAATTGGTCAACTGAATTGGAAACCATTCCTCAACGTGTATATGTTTGGGAGTGTAGATGGGTCTAAATGTGAATAGAAGCTCTATTAAAGGAACAGCTTGCTCAATAAAGCTCTTGAATTATTAGCTTCGAGGAGTTTACCCCCTTCTTTAGTAAAATGAGATTTTTTTTGCCTAAGAAGTATGTGGCATTATGAGTACCCTTGAAAACCTTTAATCAGTATGTTCTCCAGCTGTGGAAATCTTTTCAACAGTTCTTTCTACAATAAAGTGGCCTTTCTCTCTCCTTCCTTCTCTGTTTTGTTTTTTTTTTTAGAATGACTTAATAGCAGTATGTGTGAATCAAAGTTTTTCAGAGAGGTGCCTTAATTTAGGCTAAACTTGTTCCCTCAATAAGATGCAGCATTTTTTGAAAACCAGTTTTATATACTACAGTACAGGTTCCCATGCCAACATCTTAAATGAGCTGTTCCTATGCTTTTCTTCCCAAGAATGGCCAAATAGCGATGAGGACAAGTGCAATGGCTGCTATGCCACAACCTTTGGTGTTGGGCATTGGGGAAAGGTCTTCTACGTTGCTGGGTGCTTTTGGAAAATGAGACCTGGAATAATATGTAAACCAGGTAATTACTGAGATACTGTGGACTAGACAATCTTCAAAATACCTCTGTATTTTCCAAGGCAATCTATATGAGTTACTCGGTTAACTCGGGCTTCATGAATCAACTGGGGAATGGTGTTACTTCACCTCCTCTTCTGGATATCGTTAGATGTGTGTCAACCTTCCCCTTTCTCATCTATTTAGAAAATACTGTCTAGAAGAAAATAAGGTACCTGTGACAGCAGAGATGAAGAAGTGCAGAAAAAAACTCCTATTGGGATGTGGCATTTGTTGTTGTTTTCCTGGAGACCTAGCTGATAGTGTAAGGGAATAAAGATTATATGAATGGAATTATCTATTTTTCTGGCATTTGCTTTAGCTTTGGAGGTTTTTTTAATTTGTTTTGTGTTTTTGTTGCTTCTTATCTTTTCTGACTTGCCTGTGAAGCTCTGCCAATTCTGCAGAGCTCACTCTGCACATGTTTCTGAGCAGAAATGAAAGTGAATGAAAGGAAGTCATGGCATTATGTATTTACAATATCACTGTTAAATGCTAGGCAAGCACACAACAGAGCCAGTGCCTTGTAGGCAAGGCATTCACTTGAACTGCGTCTTCCTGTCACCACAGCTATCAGAGCTTTGTGATATGGAAATGTGAGAAAAACAGCAAAAAAAAAAAAATCTTAAGGACTCAGTGGAGTGATTTAGATGTTGATAGAAACAGAACTGGTTTTGTGTTTGTATGAAGTCCCCAGAGTAAATAGAGATGTGACTCAATTCTACCATATCCCTTGCATGAATAGTATTTGTCTCTTTGTTAGTAAGTCTGACATTAAATTGTGTGCTCTTTCTTTCTCTCTCTCTCTCTTTGTTCCTCAGAACTAATAATACAGCCCCTAGAAGTTCATTAATGCTGGCATGTCTCTTTGCTTCACTTTTGTAATGCATGAGAACACAAGCCTTAAATAAAATCTTTGTGAAGTACTTGCACTTGTCTGAAGATAAAAAGCATGTTCCTACATTTGCATTACAAAGAAGCCTATATAAGCATCTTCTTTCTCTGGCACCCTCCTTCTTCTGGGCTTGTATCTGATGGAAAAGGCAATTTCCAGCTAATAATTCTGAAAGCCTGTCATTTGTGTCTGTAATGAGAGGAAAGAGGTTTTTATTGTTGATTTTTAGTGGGCATTAGGCAGTGGTATTTGTTGCAGTTCTATGAGAGAGTGCAATGCACAGAAACACTACTAGGACCTCTAAATTCTCTGCTCTGTGCAAGCATTTCTGTTCCACTGGGTGACAATGAATAGCTCTGGATTCCTAGGACGGGGAAAACAGGTCTGAGAATGGGGAGGATTTTCTATAACCTGTTCTAATGTAGCTTGTTTCCAACCATGTTAGTAGAAAACTGGCATCATCTTCCTTATGACAGAGGAGCAATTTCAGATTACCCAGGGGTAACTGGTCACCTGGACATGGTGCTGGGTAGCCTGCTGTAGGTGACTACTTGAGCAGGGGGCCAGACAAGATGACCTCCAGAAGTCCCTCAGGTGTTCTGAGAAGCATGTCAGAGTTGTCTGGAGCAATTCATCTCCCTTGCAGCAGGCATTTAGTGACATTTCAAACCATATGTGTTAACAAACCTGGGATGCAGCTGCCCATTTCTTAAAAGGGGAAGTTTTTCCTTTGATACTGTGTCAAATCCTTGTCTATTGTGCCAAAACATAGTCTAAAATGGGACTGTAAGATCTCCCAAATATCAGGAAATCAGACAGCAGTCTTGTACTAGCACACACACACACACACGCACGTATCACATCAATATTTTGGCACGGAAACTCTGAGAACAACCTCTGTTAGAGGACAGTGTTTACAGCCTTGGGAGTAATTAGGGCATACAAAATAACTCTAGTCCTTCAGAAAAGAACTATTATGATGAAGTCCACCTTGACTTGTAGCCTTCGGAAAGGGAGAGATGAAAAAGACTCTCTAAGTTTGGGTGGGAGAAGTGAGAAAAGCTTACTATGGCTTGCACTCTTGCTTACCTGTCCAGTACAACATAATGTACACTCTGGTATGCATGAAGAACATCCACCTGGCATATCCTAAGTCAGAGATACCCCTTGGACCCCTGAAGCTGCACTCAAGTGCTTGCACCTTTAAAGAGACTGCCAAGAGGATCAGCTGTGCTTTGAGATATGTGATTTTCAGGATTAAGACAGATTTTTATCTCCACAGAGCAGAGGATAGCAGTTTAGCTGGGAGAAGGGCTGTCAAGGTCATAGCATTTCCCAAGACTTCAGCACAATCCGGCTGTGTTTGTTTTAGATCATTCAATTTACCAAAACAGCAGTCGATTAGTTTAGTCCTCCTGGCTGCAGAAAACCCTGCAGTGCCCAGAGGCTGCAGCCAGCAGTAATAAGACTCCCTGAGTGCATCTTTCAAGGTGTGCAGCCAGCTAGTCCTTGAAAGGTGCCCATATGCTGTATCATGGCACAGCTCACGTTCTTCATATTTAATAATTTCATTACTAAATAATATGGTCATTACCACAGTGTGAAGAGAAAAGATTGTTATTAAAGGTTAATGTCATTGCTGCTTGTACCGTGCCTTGAATTGTTACAATTTTTTCCTAGATATTTAATTAAAATGACAAGTAACAATGCAATTATATTTAATAATGTATGTGTAACTGTGCTTATTTGTCCCTCTGTGTGGCCGGTGACTGTCTACAACAATGAGAGAGAGAGACAGATATATTAAATCCACAGTGGTTTTGCTTTCATTTTGCATGCTCATCTGCTTTCTGCTTCTCTCATGCTGGGTCGGCCTAGAGGTGAAGCTCCAAAGACACATGGACATGATGAAAAGCTAGTGATATGTTTATGAGTCAAAAATATCACTTAGGTGTAGTGTCAACCTTGCTTAGGAACTGGGGAAGTTCCTTTGATATAATTTTCCCCAACTATATCAACTGTAGAGTGAATTTCCATCAGGATTTCAAAACACTTAAAACTTATGAAAACTTATGGAAGTAATTGTAAACCAAGGGGCTGCTGTACTTTTTCTGCCCTAACAAGATTAACTGTTGCTGAACTGACATGAAGTGACTATGTCACAAGTAAATCCACTCTCCTTTCTCTGTGCTCTCTGGTTGCGGACTGCACTCCATGCCTGGTGATGCCTGGACCAAAAAAACCTAATTGATTGGCTGCTAGTATACTTTTAGGCATAGCTGAGGTCTAGATTAAAGATGGTATTTGTGTTACTCATTAGCCCAGATTCAAGTCTTCCTACTAGTAATGCAACTAGGTCACAGATGGTAACTGAAGTAACGTCATGGGATCAGTGCTGGAAAAATAAGCCGGTTCTGGTCTCCTTTCAAGAAAGGAGAGCTACCATGTGTGACTCTGATACCTGAGTTGGAGATGTTTTGAGAATTCTGCAGACAAACCGTATTGAAACACAAACATGCTGATCAAAAATCAACTATGTGTATGTGGAGAGAATGGCAGGATCTAACCTACACAAGCCAATGTTTCATATCTAGACACAGGTACTCTCTACAGTGAAAGTACTAAAAGCACACTAAAATTTGAGCTAGGCAACAAAAAAAAGGCCGTGCTGGTATATGGGTGCATGCTCAATTATGGATGTTTTTGAGTGTGGAATCAGGACTAGGCCGTAGCATCTCATAGATCTCATATTGCTACAGATGTGAGCAGTGTTTGGAGTTAAATGACTGGAGACATTATTTTGGACACGTAATAGCAAACATTACACTACAGCTGGCCAAAGAACAGCTAAAAAGATTTTGATTGAATATTTATGCTAATAATTTGTACCTATAGGAGTAAGTTCATCTGAATTAACACTGTACTAGAGATCATAGATTGTAAATTTCTCTGCTTTTGTATGCTAAAGTGCTAAGATTCACTGCTATAATTACTACAGTATTAAAATTCTCTACAGTATATGAAGTAAGGAATTAAGACACATGTAATACCTGAATAAAAGTCACACAATCAGATGGAAATACCTTAATGATTTACACAGAACTGTGGATCAAATTGTATTGCATGAAGCCACTTTCCATGTAGGAAGCTCCTCTTCTCAGGACAATTTAGAACTGGAAGAAGCTTTGGAGAACAAGGGCAATGTACATGCAATGGCACTGTACATACAGCAGTCTCCAAGTAAACCCTTTTGAAATTTTTTCAAGAGTGATTGGAAATCCAGAAGATTAGAAACAGGCAGAGATAGATCCTTCCTTAAAAAGGGTAGGAAAGAGCTACTGGCATGTTTAAGTTTCAATGCCTGTAGAAATACTGGAATATCAACCTATTGTCAAAACTTTAAGGGCTTAGAAATAACCAGTAAGTCTTTGTCATGAACAAGTCATATAAAACTACATTGTGTGACAGATAAGAGAGCTTCTAGACTGAGAAGCAGATAGTGTATATCTTCAGGTTATTGACGCTGTCTTCAACAACATTTACATAAAGTAAGAGAACATACATTCACGTAAAGCTAGAGAAAATAGCTGCACAAGCAGGAGTAATAATTTATGGGTCACAAGTGAACAGAAAAGATGCTATCAGGTGGTATCCCTTGTGGTTTTTTGATTTTTTTTTGTCTAATATCAGCCAACATTTTCCTGAACTAATAGGAAAATGAAATAGGCAGTCCTGTTCCTTCTCTTGCATTTAGCTTCTGTCTAGAGAAGGGACATACACTGAAAAGCACATTTAGAATTTTTAAAAAATCTTGATAATTTACATGAATGAGTTAAAATAAATAGGGTACAACTTAATAAGGACAAGAATGAAGTGATGTGCTTCCATAAGAATTCCCAGCTACACCAAAGTGAACTGGGGAATAACTGGCATTGAGGCAAGGGAAATGACAAAATGAAAGTAATCCAACATAGTCTACTGAGGTGAAAATAGCATATTCAATATAAGGATGTATAATAATGAATGTCATATACAAAATATTCAAAGTAGTCCTCCCAAAGTGCACAGTTCTAGGCTGGACTGCACTGTGTTCAATTTTATCCATAATGTCTTAGGAGAGATGTGGACTGTTAGGAGAAGATCTAGAAGGAGGTAAGACTGATCTGAGAGTCATGATCTTGGAGAAAAGGCTGTAATCACTGGATTAGGAACATAGTAGGTCAGTGTCTTTCTGGGATGGTATTTGTATTTTTATCCTAATTTGGGGCGTGTTTTCAAGTAGGTGACTTTCTCATCACCTTCTGTATTTTCTATGATCTTTAATCTGTGACAGGTTGAGTTGTAAGATTGACAGAGTTGGATATAACCATACATGTGTGTCTGCATGTTGTTTGTGACATGGGAGAGTCTTCATACTCCTACAAAAAATTCATCAATGATAATTCTATTAATTCTGTTATCTCACTTTTTTATGTATATCAGGGCAACAGAAACACCTTTAGAAACAAATAATAAATTTTAAAAAAGGGAAGATAGGAAATCTCTTCCTGTTTGTTCAGAGAAAGCTCAAGTTTATGCAAAAAAAGGAGGAAAGTTTCATTTTTACTAACTGACATGTTGTGATGAAAAATAATGTTTCATCAAAAATTACTAATCTTCTTTTGCATTGGCAGGTAGAGGATGGAATGAACCTTCACAATAAATGTTTTCTATGACAGTAGACCATAATTAAAAAGAAAATTAAAAAAAAACCCTGCAAGCCAAATTGCAGGAGACAGATTGTTAACAATTTCCTTTCCAGGAGATTTTAATTTTTCAATTCCTGCTGAGAGAGATGAGGAATCATGAAGGACTAACTATGTTGAATGCCTCTTTTAGCTGACTGAGTTGCAAAAAGGTTAAGAATACAGACCATGTGGGAATTCTGAAATAATTTTATTAGGTTGCCCTCCTTAAGGTATTCCAGGGAGCCCTGTGGCTTTTCATGATCAGTGGAGAGAGAAAAGGAGGAACTCCAGGCTGAACTAAAACGAGCAGATGCCCTCCCTCTGGTGTTAAATTTAATTAATTGATGTTTGTTGAAATAAAGCCAATTAACCTGGCTTATCTCTTTATCAGTCATGCTTCTGCTTCCATTATTCAACTGGAAAAATGGCATAGTGTCTTTTATGGCAGACAGCAGGAACAATTAAAACCAACCTGTGCTGCATTGCCTGCAGCAGGCTTTGCAAGGGAAGAGTCAGAACAGATGTTGGGTTGTAGGATAAAGCCATGAGGCTTTTTACTTTAACTATTTTCTCCTCTGCATCCCTTTAATTCTCTTCCATAAAAAGGTAAGAAGTAGCTGGGACATCATACAGTCAGTAGTCTTACCTAGGGTCACAGTGAGGTAAACCTGATTTCTGGACTTCTTGGTCTCAGATGCCTGTTGTCAATAGAAAAAAGCAGATCATAATCCAGTGACAGGAGCCATCAAAGATGATGTACTCTGAGCTCAGCTGCACCACCCATCTGCAAATATCAAAGAAGTCATTGATCAGGTTGCATTGACAAATGCAAAAGAAGTGCACATTGCTCATCATGGAACCTGGTATGAGGTACTCTTCTTTTATCTTCCATCAGTTGCATCCTACAAAAGTTTTTCCTTTCTTGCATGTCATTTAGATATCCTGAAGAATGTAGATTCAGGAAAAAAAAATTCCATTATGAAGAAGTACTATCAAAATTATTTAAATCTAGCTTTACCTTAATTTAATATTATTATGGCTACTTAGGTGTCTTATGCTGCACTTCATGTGTGTTGGGATTGAATGGGGTCCTGCCTTTTAGGTTTAGTTTGTGTCTGGAGTTTTTACTGTTTGTTAACCCAGGCTGTCAAAAGACTACCACACAGACACTCACTCACTCCCCTCACCCAACCATTGGAAAGAGAGAAAAGGTAAACCTTGTGGGCTAAGAGATGCACAATTTAATAATTTAAGCAAAATATAATAACAACAATAATAATGATAGTGATAATAATGATAGTAATGGTAAGGAGAGGGAAAGAGAGAATAACAGAACCCAAGAGAAACAAGTGATGCACAATGCAATTGTTTGCCACACACTGACTGATACCCAGCCTGTTTCTGAACCATGATCAGCCTCCTTCTGCATAACTTCCTCACTTCATACTTTCCAGCTTTTTGTGTACCTCCTCACTGGCAGACCATGAGACACTGAAAAGTCCTTTAATTAGGATAAACACTATTGAGCAACAGCCAAAACATCAGTGTTATTATCAACATCATTTTCATACTAAATCCAAAACACAGTACTGTACCAACTGCTAGGAAGAAAATTGACACTGTCCCAGATGAAAGCAGGACACTGTTTCAAGGAAGAGTTTCACAGGCTTCAAATTTTCTGGGGTGCTAATGACTTAAGAGGAAAGTCAGGCTACATTGAAGAGCTTTGTGAAGCCTGAGGAGGTTTTCACCCAGACGGGGCTGTCTGGAGTTTAATTCGGATGTGTAGTAAGTGTCCTCTTAGGAAAGTTGTGCAAGCCCAAACACTCAAAACTCACTTGCTTCTCAGTGACAACAAGATGCAAAAGGGGCTCAGCCTCTCTTTTCCTCAGTAGGATTGGCTTTCCTTCAGGGTATTTTGAGGAAGAGTCTACAGTATTTGAGAAATGTGCAGAATACCTCAAAAATACCTTAAAAGAAGTCTGTGATTGTTAATGCCATAACCCATGGGCACCTTCATGGAAGTTAATAATTCTTGTTCAGAAGGTACTTTGTCTGTTTTACTTTGGGTATGTGTCTAAGACGAAGTGAAAATAGTGCTGTTGATTTTTTTTTTTGAGGGTGCCTATTGTGTAGAATCAAAAAACTTCAAAAGTAATATTCTTATATTAAGTTCTCCATTTGGTAGTCTGCATCTTAGGGTAGGGACGCAACAATGGGACAAGCTGCTGCATAAATCCTTTCGTGCAAGTTCTTGAGATTATTTATTCGTACCTACTAATAGATCTTGCTAAGCATGATGAATATTGTATTTCATCTGTTTTTTAAGACAGAGCTGTGTTTCAGTCATATGAATGTTATAAAAATTTTCATGAAATGCACAGAAAGTTTGCAAGTTTTACACTGCAGGTTTTTGGGAGAGTGTGATGATACATTTCTCTTCAGAAAGATAAAAATCAAGTGAACATGTACATTCACCCAGAAAAGGGAACATTTTGTGACTGCATGTTGTGTTTTGATACACTTCATACAAGGAAAAAAGAATTATATAGAGCCACAAATCTACCCTGAAGAGGTTTGAAGTATAAACCACATAAAAAGTGATTTCACAGATTTCAGAAGTTGCAGCAAGAGATTAACAGTACTCAGTACAATGGAATGATTATATATCTCATAAAAGAGAGAACTGAACACAGTTGATTGACAGAATGGCAGAATGCGGGAGCTGAAGTATTGAATAGAGCATCTGTACCACCCCCCATCCTGATAAGACTGTGAGATTATCCTCTGTGTGGAGATGTTTTACTTTAACTCCACTTGGTGATGATGGGGTTTCAAAATCTGCCATCAGAAAAATCACTGTGTTTTTCCACTGGCAAAATATGGAAATTCTCTTCTCATTTCTCTCATTAATATCACCGTCAGAAACTTATTACGTTTTTTCTTTTGGCAATTATATCTCTGTCTGTCTTACACTTACACACATCTTGTTCTTCATTCTTTCACATCGTGTTCTCCATTCTTTCACATCCTGTTCTCCATTCTTTAAATCAAGTATTACATGTTAGAAATGCTGCTTTGGCTATTTGCTTTTTAATATTGACTTGATGATAGATTGTGGTCTCACTGCAGTCAGTGCTAAGGTTCCAGATGACTCTGAAAGTGGAACCGAGCCTTCTAAATGAGTTATATTCAGATTGATTTAAAGACCAATTTTCAGCAGTATAGGGTTCCTTGCTGAATCACATTTTCATGAAAAGCACAGTGCTGTATTTCTCTGAGATCTTAATATCAAGTGTTACATTAGAAATGACTGGACCTTGTGCATTTTGTAAGATATGGCTATACCCGAACCATATTAATGGTATCTGATTTATTCTAAAAGAATATCTGAAAATGTTTTATGGGAATGTCTGTCTGTTGACCATTTAGATATGCAAACTTGCCTTTTGTTCTTGGTGAATTGAAAGTGTGGCTGAAGCAAATGAGCAGCTTTTAAAGTCCTTAAATTTCTTAGAAGAACAGGTTGCTGCTAGCCACTAGTCTATTTCTCATAGAGGTTTTAACAGAAGCAGGTGCCTGTCAGAGTACTTTTAGAATGCATGTCCACAGGTACCAGATTTACTACTGAAGCAATCGAAGCAGAGTGCATCAGGGCAGTGATCTCACAGAGAGAATAGGGGGAGATTATCACTGCTCTTGCCTCCACATCATCTTATCAATCAGAATTTCGTAGAAGGCCCATGCTGTCTTACTAAGCAATATTGGTTTCCATTCCAGGTGTGAGTAACCTTGGATGTTATCCTTTTAAGATAAGTATGGCAGTCTAACTATCAGAAAGTCCTCAGAATATAGAAATTCCCTGACGATCAAATCTGTCTTTCAATTATTAATGGTAACTTCATTGTCTAACCTATTAATAGCATGATTTAACTGCTTCTTAAAATTATTAGTTCTGCTCCTATTATTCCTATGGAAAGGCTGTTTTAGAATATCGTTGGAAATGATATTCTAAATGGATATGGAAATTTTTGGTTTAGCCAATTTAGATCCCTTTTTGTGCTTTCATTTAAAATGTTAACTTGTTGCTTTAACAGAAATAGCTTTTCTCCTTCATGAATATTTACTCTGTGTACTTTTAGCTTTCCTCAGACTCTCAAACAGAGGAAACCAAGGCTAGAGGATGCCATGACAGGTCATTCAATTCATCCTCCTGTTTAGCGAGGCTAAAGGAGCTAAGATCATCTTATCATTCTCAATTTGTCCTAGTAGCTCTTTTCAGACTAGCCTTTGATCTCAGTTTCCTTGCATATGTGTCAAGGACTGTATCTGGGTCTCCTATGTCCACATTGTGATGATGTCTTGTAGTCCTATTACAAATAACTAAAACATCCACTTCTTTCTCCTTTTTGCGTACTGACGCCTTGTTTACAGAAGAAACTCTGTTACTCTGAGGGCATGGTATGCAGTGAGGGCTGTTTCATCTTCTACCTGAAAATGTCATTTATCCTAACTCCTCTTATTTCTCATCTATTTTGTGATTACAGTGCCTTTCAAATACAACCCAGTAAGAGTGGCTCAATCTAGTGGCTAGAATAAAGACTTCCAAAATCTGAGCCCAGCTTTATTATTGTCACGTTAAATGTCTTCAGGTAAAAAAGATGCTGTCACATTCATTTGCTACTGTTTCAAAAGTGTTTCTGACTGTTTGGCATGAACCTCTTACACGTGAATTGGTATTGAAGGAATATCAACTCAATCATGGTAGTATTATTTTCTTCAACTAGGTATAAATGAAATTACTGCAACAGTTTTGTCACAGGAATCTGTAGAGGTAGATAGTATCGAGATGCTCAGTTAGAAACTAGACAAATTCATGGGCTCCAGATTAATAAAAAAGGTACTGAATGGGATTAAAAGGGTTATGTCTTCTATTATTCTTAATAAAACAATTGTGAATACTGGGATATAGAAAGAGAATGGACTAAAGGAATGGCCTAGGTTCCCTTGCTCTCTTAGTATTTGGCCAGATGCACCAGTGGTCTGATCAGTAGAGCTGTTCTTATGTTCTCACATTGACTTACAAAACTACCCATTAATATGAACTGTCAATACAGTTATTCTTAGACAATTGCAAAGAGTTGTCTGTCATGCCTATTTTTTCAGTAAAGAACCAAGATTACACATATTTTCTACACTAAAAGGATGAAAAATAGAAATGGAGATGTGATGTATTGTCTGTAGGGACATGGATACGTATGGTTCACTTATGGAAAGTTTAATGTGGAAAGAAAAGCATGTGCCAAATCTTATGTTGAGTACACCAACTTAGATGGGGTTTTTTGGCTTTAGTTTTGGGGTTTCTTTTAATTACTTCTCTTCCTAAATATCTCAGAGTGGCAATTCATTGCCATCTCTGCGACCAAGACATAGACTTTTCTATCTTGAACTGCAACTTTAGTTACAGATGGAAATCTAGTTTTAGGAGCTTCCAAAAACTTTATATTTCTGAATATAGTGAGTCAGTCATTCTGGTTGGAAGCAATATGCTTATGCAAAACTCTATCAGTGTTTTTATTATCCATAAAACTGCCTGTTCCTGCAGAATTCAGCAATATTTGACTGGATGACCTCCAGCAGCCAAGCTAGCTCTAGTGCGTCTGTTTTAACTGTGCTCCTTTATATAAATCAAAAGATGCTCTGACGTAATTCATGTCTTCCTTTTCTATTATTTAACACTATCTTCCCCTTCCCCTTTTTAACCTTTCATCTCCAAAAGTTAGAGAAGACTGGTGTTTCCAGCTAAGTGCACAGGTCTACTTGTCTGTGTATTTTTTTAATATAGATAAATAAAAATATATTAAAATCTAAAGTAAAGATACTAAAACTAATTTCACTTAATATGAGAAATAAGTTGAAAAGTTATTACTCTGTGAAATTGTAGTGGGCACTTGCAGACATTTAGTAACACTAAAAACATCAGTTCTAGTACCATATGAAAAAGTCATGAGTAATGGATTCAAGAAAAGGGCTTACAAAGAAGTACTTAATTTAAAATAAGGCAAAACACTCATGAGTTAAACACTGATCATGAAAAGACACTAATTAAGATGTACTAATGATACAAAACTTAATTCTCATGCAATTTATGCACAATTACTTCTGAACAAATATTTAATTAAATTCCCTCTAATACCCTAAAACAATCTCCCCTCCTCTCTCACACTGTCTCTCTTTATTTCTAGCTGTTAGATAGGAATATGTGAGCTCTTAATTGGCACAGAGTAAGAATGACAGGTATTAAGGGAATTGAACGCAGTTATATATTTAGTTCTTAAAAGTTAGAAGGGAAATGCTTTACAAGTGGGTGACTTTAGCAGTGTGTAGTATTTTTATAGACTAATTGTATTAATTAATTTAATTAATTAGCAGACGTTTTCAAAGAGCTTTTAAGACAGAGGTTACAATGTAAGCACTGTGTCGATATTATTATTTTGTTCTGCAGACGTTTCACTCCAGAAGCTGGGCTGGCAATAACCTTCAACAGAAGGGGTAATGATTCGTGACAAACCCAGAGAGAAATTCAAGTTTCTTACTTCAAGTCCTATTTCTAAAGTAAAACAAATGTAAACTATTAGCTCTGTGTTTGTATGTGAAATCCAGTGATCTGATAGAGGTGAGGCTGTCACAGCTCCATGTTCCATAGCTGTGCATGGATTCCCAGTAGGCATACACAGAAAGACACACATATAGAATACATATATAGACAAGTGGAAACACAGATCAGCACAAACAGGGTAACTCAGCACTGACACGAACATTAACAGCCTCATCAATCTCATGTTATGCGCCTGTGTGGCTGACCAGGAGGAAAGTCCCTGAGTGGGAAATTTATATATGTATACACGGGAATATTTGTACTATGGGTATCCTTCCAGCAGCTGGCCTTAGGCAGTACCTGCCCTCTGGATCCCAGTGTCCCCTGTTCCTGGCACCTGGACATATGAACCCTAGAGGTCCAGAGCCTCACTCCAGCTGCTGGTAAAGGCATGTTTCTCACATATGCACATGTACACATGCACACACAGAGAGGTCAAAACTGCTGGCCAAGACTTCTCTGGTCCCTCTGGTAGCCAGCTCTTCACGCAGCTTCACCCTCAGAGACAAAAACATACCTGATTCCCAGGCCATTTCACCAGCCAATCTGGCTTGATATTTGCTAGAGCTCACATACTCACTCACACACTTACACTCCCTCCACTTGCTTGTACCACAGACACATGGGCATCTGACCCTTGATCTCACTTCAGTTGTTGGCACTTAGACCTCTCCCACACATACACACATAATAGAAAAATACTTAGAAAGGGAATTTAATAAGGCAGACTTTGCTCAGCACTGTGCACAATCATAAAAGTGTACCGATAAGCAATCCGTGTACAGGAAACCAGCCCTTTCTATCCAATTTTCCCTGTATTTCCCCATGCTTGTTCCCAAAATCACTTTCCCTCACCTTTAGTTCTTCACCTAAGCATCCTATAATGAGTCTTGTGAAGTCCTGAAATGCTTCTCCCCTGCACCCCATAATGTGTCCCATGCCCCTGAGCAGTGACCTCCTCAGTCTCAAAGGTGATCCAGAGAGATGGGAGAGCACCCATTAACTCATCTTGAGGTGTGTCACCCCTGGTGCGTAGCTGAGTAGCACCTGAGGCCACCCTGACAAGGGTCTGAAGAGGTGCCTCTTCCTCTGAATGTGTACTTTGGGTTCCCTAGCCAAGCCTGCAATGTACCAAAATTCCTGTGGTTTATAAAAAAGTATTTTTTATTAAGAGTGCTGGAGAATGTCTTTAACTCAGAGGTTTGTGAAGTTTTCAGAGGAACTTTCTGAAGGACATCCAAATTATTAATCTATATGCAATGTGCCTGAACTCAGCTGGGCATTTCTCATTCTTGGGCATCCAAGAGATTTTTCTTTCATGTTTTTTTATGCGTCAGTATTAATGCATAAAGAATCCAAATTATGCACTTGGATTAGAAAATTTTTTTCGCTTCCAAGGGTAGCAGATTGTTTGGATTTCTCATAAATATCTACCACATTCTTACACTTCAACTCAGTGGCTGAAGTCTCAGATCACTTATCACCAAAACTTACTGTCCTCTGGAAGATTTGTAACCTATGAGAGATAAGCTGGAGAACTGGAGGCAGTTCTTACTTGGACAAATGCACCAACTGGTCACTTAATTGTCCTACATAATAAAGAACTCGGAGTTACAGAAATGACCTTGAGGAGAAGATTGAAAATTAAGCATCATGGTAGAGACATTCAGATTGATCTCTAGGAATGAGACATGCAGAGCATGTGCTGGGACCCACCCCACAAACGTGAATTGCTTGGACAATAACAATATGTAACAATTTTATACAGTGAGAATAACAATTTTATATTTTCCCCTTAACAGAATTTTTTCTCTTTCAGTAGAACTGTAAAAGTAATTCTCAGATAAATCGAATAATACTTTTATGCATATATTTATGTATATATATACACATAAATGGATAAACAGAGAGGGATGAAGCAGATTCCAAAAGCATGAGAATAAACTTTGATCTGTAACTGTGACTTAAAAAAAAAAAAAAAGAAGAAATGAAAGAGAAAGGAGAAAAAACCGCCTTCTCGTGTGGGAGGAAGCATTTATATATGGCAAAGCAAATCAGAAAGGGCAGAAGAAGAAGCAGACTTTGGGATTCTGCTCTTCCCAGCAGGGGAATTCAAACAGGTGGTGTAGTATCTTGGAAACTAAGATTAATTTTTTCCTCTGAGACAGTGTTTTGCATTGTTAATACATTTATTCCTATGCAGACCCAAACTATGCTTATTTATCCCTGGAGCAATAATTATATGGGATGGTCCTCTAATTCTAATGTTCCACCTGTCCTGAAGAAGCTCAATGGAGGCCTTTGAGGTGACTTAATATTATTCAAAAGAATTCATCCTGCAGTGCAGCAAATGCCCTACAGGAAGAATTGAAATGGAATTTCTGAAGGTCTAAGTGTCCTGGAGATAACTTTGAAAATCTCCATCCTAATGACTCTAGTGCTGGACAGACAACAGTTCTGTAGCAGATGCTTTCCTGAGACAATAGAAGGCTTGTACCAGGTGAGAAATAAATTGAAGTTTTTTGCTATCATATTAGCTATTTTGCAAAACAATGGCATTTAAGAAAGTAAAGTCCTGAATCAAATTGCAATGAAATATTTCATCTGGATTTTTGCATCTCAGCTTCTGAATATGATGCATTCAATGAGGGAAAAGGAATAGTTGTTTGGTTTTAGCTTCAGCTCAGGACTGAACTCATGTGTGGTGCTATAAGTGGCAAACCTTTCAGTCATTTTATACTTTAGTATCCTGTCAGGAAGATATGGGGTCCTTTTATCTATGAAAAGACTGCTCATGAAAATATATCCTTGACCTCTGTTCCAGGAGATGCCCAGGTCCTGCAAGAATATGATGGCTGTATGTGTCCACACAAGGCAGGAGAGGGCAGATATCTGGAGAAGAAAGTTGCTTCCATTGACAATTGTGGGGAATGAAATAGACTTGGAGATGAAGTGCAACAAGAACAGAATCAAAGAAGGATTATTTGGTCAGACCCTAGGGATAGGATTAGTCTGGACAAATGTTGATGTTTGCAGTGTAGACATCTATAGCTGAGCTGGATATTGTAATTAATCTCCACTGTCACTTGTGTCCAGAGACTGTGAGGAGACTGTAGTGGAGCTGTCTTCAGCGTGGCCATCTGTACTGCAGATGTTGAGCATTACATGAGTTGAATACTGCTGTAATTTAAGCCTCTCTTTGTCAAACTTTGATGCAAGGGCAGAGATATGGCATACAGAATCTCAGAATAACAAAGGACAAAACAACGCACACCATAGTAAGTGAGGCCACCTGGGGAGGTGTAAGAGTGCCATGGACTGAAGTTGATTAAAGATATGCTTTTTAATGAACAGAAAGGAGACCTGCTTGTGTTCCTTGTTTAGCTTAAGGATTTCACTGAGGTGTGTTCATTTTGCTTCTCTTGCTCTTTAAGAGCAGAGCTTTATTAAACTCTCTGACAGGCACGAAAACTGACTAAACAGACCTCAGAAATAATTTCCATCTAGATTCAGCTAGTTTTGGAAAACTCTTATGCTCTTGTACTCTGCTCACAGTAACGTCCTTCTCAGTCTGGGAGGTGACAAAGAGCCAGAATAAAAAATCGAAAGCCATGAACCTGAAAATATTGTGGGCTTTCTATCAGTTGTCCTAAATCAGTATCATCAACAAACTGACTTCCCAGACAATTTTGTTATGTGTCTATTTTGGAAGGGAGAGAAGAGGGTGGGGTGGTGGGGCAAAAAAGGATTCTGTAGAAAGCGTTTTCAGATGCTTGATTTTATGATGCATTTTGAAAATGGAGCATGTGGCAAAACAAACTTCATAATCTCAAAAAAATTGTTTTATAAAGCAGTGTTTTGGGCTTTGGAACAATTATTTTATCTTTTCACATCTCAAAAATTCACATAGTAATTTTTCTTTCCACACACAGCTCTTTTAAATCTTTACGTCATGTCCTTTGAAGTGCATTCTAAATATTTAACCACTTAATTTGAGAAGGAAATGTTTTCTTGGTAGCAAGACATCTGCTTTTCATCATCTTGTAAGCAGCTGATGCTAAAACACAAGGGGAAACATTTCTGTAGAAAGGCTTGCTTGTTCTTATGAAAATACACCCTTTTGATAAATGCATTGGCCACTTGGTTATACGGATTTTGTAGTTATGTTAACCCAAAATTGTTTGAGGTTCAATTCAGCACTGTATCACTCTGTACACAAACTGCAAAACATAAGACTGAAATTTATAGTTAAGTACAAGGGAAAAATGAGTAACACAAAAGGAAAAGAGAATTTGAAAGGATGTTTTTCAGAAGCTAAAGAGAATCACTGAATATTCCTGACAGCCTTTATAGGCTTCTCCACATCAACATGACAAATCCCAATTATAACTTCCTTCCTGAGCAAGAGCTTGTAACTATGCTGTCTTTTTTTTTTTTTCTACAAACAAAAAAAGAGCTTCAGAGAGTGTGGAAACCTGTACAGTCTTAGAAACACACATATTCAGATATGTGGTACTGCTTAAGTCATCTGGCTGTAGGGATTGATGGAATCAGCAAAGTCCCTGATAAAAAATGAAAAGAAAGGAAGTGAAGAAATTCTTCAGAGGTAGGGATAGAACTGATACAGAACCATGAATAAATTTAGTTGTAGAAGGGTTAATCAGCTGTCAAACCACAAGATACTGTTAATACTAGAAATGTATATGTTTAGTTAACGCTGTATTCATATGAGATGCTAACCTCCACTGTGAAATCGCTCCAGAGGAAATTTGCATTACATGGCATTAAAACTAAGTCAGGTCTGCGTGGAGCACTGCATCAGTGCAGTGTAAATGATGAAAGGCACTGGTTCAGCGCTGAAGATGAATGAATAACATCAAATAACAAGGGTTTAAAAACCTTGATGAGAATATTTTCAAAGGAGATATTTACTGTTGTAACTACTTTTCAGAAAACACATTTTATAAGAAGAACATCTCAAAGCAACCTGCTAAAATTTGTTTCTGATTAAGCTCAAAATCAAAGAAGGAAGTTCCCAAATAACAGTGATAGTAATACCACATATATTTTTAAAATACAGTATGTTTGTTTACATCAATAAGTTTTGCAGGAGGAACATGGTTCTTTATTGATAATGTCCATACAGCTGAGGCAATTGTATTTAATTATGAGAAATCACTGGCTCTTTTCCAATAAAACCCTAAAGGAAGATGGAGTTGTTCTGTTTTATGTACGCTAGAAATAGCTTTTCAGACAGAAACTCATGCTGAGTTTGTTGATGTTTTTTTACTTGCTTTAAAAAGGAGAGACTAGGTATGCTCCTTGCACACTCTGCATATATAATGTCCACCTGTATCTGATCACATAGGAGTGGTTTCTGGCTGGATTTAGAATTGGAGATTCTCCTCACGGGAAGAGTGTTTGCCATGGCATGGAAGAAGGAGGTGCTGGTCTGATGGTATGGCTTTTCTTGGGTTTCTTGTTAAAAAATGGTCCCCTCTCTAGGCTGTCACTGAAGACTGGTTTCTAGCAAAGTGCTTGGCATGGCCCTATGCCCGTTGTGAATTGGGAGGTTCACCTCACAGTGTCCATCATTCTTTTGGACCTGTCACAGGCAGTAGGGAAGGAAAGTTCCCACCGGAACAGGAAAGTGAAGAAAGGGATAGCAGATGCAAAAGGCAGAATTAGAAAATCAGGTTTCCCTTCTTAACTCTTCCATTACTTGTGGTAAATAAGCATGAATGAATTTTTCAGTTTTCACGTGTGAAAACAGGATCAATAATACCCTATCATAAGGAAGATGCACTGTAAGGCTTCACCCATTTTTTTTTCTCAGGGCTCAGATTATGCTACTGAGAAGGCAGTCTGAATTCTCAGTTGCTGCTAAGTAGTCACCAAGCAGCTGTACAGGCAGCTCGGAGCCCAGAACTTCCTGAATTTCAGAGGGAACTGTACATTGTGTGCATAGGCACAGGATGGACCTGTTGATAGTCTTAAGTGGCACCAGTGTGGGAAAATACTGTTTTTACCTACATAGACAATGCGGGCAATGTGGCAATGGTCTAAGGAAATAAAGGTTCCCTAGTCTTACAGGATCCCAGTATCCAGGCACAGATGCAGCAGCTTCACAAGGAAAGGCAAAAGTATGATCTGGACAATATCAAATCAGCAACAGTAGCTGCATCAGTGACCTTACCAGCAAAGCTTGGGGATGACTGCTCTGGTGCATAATTCCTCAATAGGTGCGGAAGATCAAGGAAGCTGACAAAAAGCATTTTCTGAAAGACAGTGTGGCTGATTTTCTGGAAGCCAAGCAATTTATGTCAACACAGCTGCAGTGGGCTTATTTTCTGTCACTCCATCCACTTCATATGGATCCAGATGGAAAAGGGCTACAATTGTTGTGTTTAGAAAGTATTGCTGCTTTGGAAGATTGAGCTCACTGATAGTATTTTCACAGAGAAATTACAAAAATCCAGGAATGGTCAGTACAGGTCCCTGACTAACTTTCTTTATTCTTAAATAAAAATATTTGGGTAAGACAAACTGAACACAAATTCGGACAGTGTTAGAAGCATGCCTCACACCTGAGTCACCAGAAAGATTTCCAGCATACCAAAGTTGGACTTCTCAGTTATAAGCAAGGATGAGTTTATTGTCTGAAGAGCACTGAAACTGACACAGAAATAGGTTGGGATGTGTTATGGAAATTGCCAAAATCATGATTGTGGATTATGTTCATCTCTGCCACAAATACTCCAACCCTTCTTCCTGCCAAAATCAGGTGTGCAGCACTTCTGAGATCTTTCATGCCGTACATATCCAAGGATGGTATAATCTAGACCATTTGCTAAATCTATATTTCATAGTTTTTATAGTCAGTGTAGAATACTCTCATCTCCAGGTAAGGGTTTTGAAGATGTAACTGGAGCAAGATCTGATTAAGACCAAAGTCAGGCCAAGTAGTCTGAGCTGATGCCTGGAAGAACTTTTGTTTAATGGGAGAAGCTGGTGGTCCTGCAGGTGGAAGGGAACTGACAGAGTGGAACAACATGAGGTATTCTGAAGTGTTTTCTTCACTGTGAATCTACTTTGTTCTTGTACAGTCCCATCTTTCTCTTTATTTGAAAATCAGAAATTAATTTCACACTTTAATGCTCACTTAGTTCTGTGCTGTAGTGTCTCTCTGTGCAAGGTAGAAGTAATCAAATAAGAAAAAGGCACTTCTTAACTTCCCCTGAGATGGGCCTATTTGTTACCTCCACGCGACTGTGGTCTTCTCAGTGCGTGGAGATAACACTCCAATAGGGTGTTGATATGAGCTGAAGGCAGTGCATACATGTCATGCCTACAAATTAGGTCTGTAATCTAAAAATCAGTATTATTTAAATAATGATAGAAGTCATTTGATCCTGGTCTCGTCCACCATACCACTCCACAATTTTCAGCATAAATTGTGGCTTTTTCTTTGCACTTTAGTGGGATGTATAGGGATACTGAAAATTATAGGACCACATGTTTAATTGTTTGGGGTTTTTTTCCCTTGAGGATATGAATTCTTCTCCGTGATTTGCATTTGAAATGCCAGCGGTCAAAAGATATCTTTTCCTAATGCAGTGGAGGATAAACAACAAAACAGAGCTTGCAAAGGCTGGGCTTTGAAACAAACTGAAAAATTCCTGTTACTCTTGGGACCAGAAGCCCTTACACCAGCCCAGTATGGCGTCAAACCACACTGAAACTCTTTACAGAGAAAGAATGCAGCTGCTGTCAAGCAGAAGAAAGAGAAAATAGGCATATTACATCTGGCATTTTCAAAGTTGGCAAGGACAAGGATGTTTAGTGCTGAATCCAGAAACTACAGTGCACAAACACAACTGTGTTTGGTCAGACCTACATTTTTTTAAGTCCCTATCCCATTTCTAGCAGTGCTGTATGTCAGAATAGGGTCGATATGGCTCACTTCCTGGAATACACTCACCTGAGTGCCAATAAACTTTAAGACTTGCTGAGTTGAAGGTTGTGTCTAGATTGTGATGGTTAACAGACCCCAGATGACCTCGTTGAATAAATGTCTTTCATTGCTCTTGAATGAACCTTTCTTTGATCCCTAGAACATCTTGCAATGCAGTGTTCTACAGAATTATTTTGAGGTATGTGGTAACTTCATTTTTTTGTTTTTATTAAGCTCTATGTTTGGATATTTTATTGAGTGGACCTATTTCTTTTGCTACATAAATTATTGAACAATCATTCCTTAATTCTTCACTTTATTGTTATGGACTTACTAGTGAAGACATTTGCAGTTATCTGTATTTGTAAGTCTCAGATATGACAAGACTAAATTCTACCCTAGGTGGCTCCTGTGCATCTCACTGGACTGCAGAGGATGTGTGCATTACGCAACCCCATAGAGACTGGACTTAGACTTGGAAGCACCTCACATTAGGCATTCAGAGAAGATTTGCATGACTCATATCCTCAGGAACCAACAGCATAGCTATGCTTTTGAATGCCAAATCTTCTGCTTCCCTGAAGTTGTTCTGAGCTGGAGGGGGGAGTTGCTGAGGTAGTAATAGAAAATCACCCTACAGAAGTGTTGAAAAGATGGCCATGTCCCATCATCCCAAGGGCAGAATCAGAACTAGGACACAGATGTCAATTGACACACATGGAAATGGAAATCACATACAAAGAATGGTTTAACACTCACAAGTTATAGGTAGTTCCATCTATATTCACTTCCCACTTACCAATACAGAATAGATTTGCTCCAATTTGCCTCAATTTAAACCTCCCATCTTGTGGTTTAAAGCCAGAAGATACTCCTCAAAAACTTTTCAAACCTGGAAATTTGCAGGAACAAATGTTACTTCCATACATCCAAAGGAGGATGTCACTCCTTTGATCCAGGTAAAAAGTCAGTGACTGGGAGGAATTTGCAACAAAATGAACATTTTCCCCTTCTCCTGCTAAGCAGAAAAAAATATTCTTAACAAGTCCTGTAGGACAGGCTTTCTGGTAGGCACTCTGTGTCCTGCCAATGCCCTTATTTCTAGATGCAGTCTGTGTTGCCTTCTAGTTTCTAGGGAAGACAAACCCTACTGATTTCTAAATTGCTCCTTCCACTTGTGTGCCATGAGAACCACCCTCAAGCCCCTGGTTTTGCTGACAGCCCATTATGTACTTGGCAGCCCTTTTTTCTGCTCTGCTGATCATATGGAGTCATGGAAGTATAAGAATAAGCAGGATAAATTCTACATAGTTTCGCATGCTTGCAGCGAACAGCAATGTATGAACAATCATTTCCACAGCAGCAGCACATTTCCCAGGGGAAACCTGCAAAGTGTGAAAGACTTCCCACTCATCCTGTTATCGATGCCCTTGTATTGATTCCTTCATCAGTGCTGCAGCTCTGAGCTACTTCACATGCAGCACAGAGTTGAATCATACTCTTCAGCTATATTTCTCTGACACAGGGACTGTTTCAGACTGGCAGATTTAAACACTTATGGAAGCTGAAAGAAAGTGAAAAGAAGGAGCTCTGCTCTTTGTTTATCTGGTGTTTATCTCTGTAAAGTAAAGCTATGATCTGAACACTCCCTGTATACAGACTTAGGTCTTGATTTTCTAATGGCATTATTGTGACCTCAGAGCACCCTAGAAAGAGAACAAAAGGCATGTGATTGAGAATGTCTCTTCAGGAACCATGACGTATGTTTAAGTTTGTAACCACTCACTTGTAAACTGTGAAAGCAGCTTGTATATTTGACTCAGGAATTATGGTCTTTTAAATTAGTCAATTCTGTGAGCATATATAATAGCAAGAATGGGGGAGAGCTAACTGTTTCACTGCTGTTGCAGCGGTTCCCTTATGCTTTAAAGCATCAGACTGAATTCTATATAGATCCCCTGCTACTTGTGCTACTGTTTTAATGGCATCTCAAGCATTTTAAGACACAGTACTCATGAATCACAGAGGATTAATTCTTCATAAATTTGGTGAACTGTAGATACACATACCCATTTGTTACAGTTCAAAAACATTAAACTCTCCATTTTCCAAGCCCTGTTTTATTAAGAGAGGACAACACAGAAAGTGAGCACGGGTAAATTTTCAGTAGATCACTTCCCTTCTTAGTACTACTGTTTCCTAGCCAAACCTAGTTTTCCATTTTTGAGTATGTCACTTGTCCTGCTCATGGAGTTTTGAGCCCTATTCTCAGCTTATGCGCCTCTGTACAGCGCCTTTGGCTCAGACCTATCAATTAAGCAGATCCCTGTTGAGGCTGCAGAAACCTCCTAGTGTGATCTTCAGTTCTCAGCAGCAATTCCTGTGCTGGGTGAAAGGGCGGTCAGGTAAAGCTTTCATTTGTTGTAATAACAAACCATGTGTGTGAAAGTCCTGCAGAGGAGCCAGCACTTGGAGTGATTCATAGAGCAGCACTAATTGTACTGGCTACTCACTGATAAGTTGCACCCTTGGTGAGATATTAGCCCATAAATCACTGTGGGGAGGTCATTTATTTGATGTAATCAGTTAGACCTGTCCATTTTGGCAGCCTACCACTTCCTTTCTTTTTTTTTTTTTTTTTGGTCCCTTTTTTAATCTCACCAAAGAGAACAACCACATTATATGTCTTTTCTCATTCCCTTCTCTTTCATGTCTTTTGCCCAGCACCCAGAACTTTCCACTTCACATCTTCTCAAGTTCCGTCTTCCAGTGAGTGAACCTTCCAGTTGTGTCTTTCATCCATGGTCTTCAAAGCCATTTACAAACACACAGAAGTTCAGGCTCTATACCCTTCTGCCTGCCTCATTTTGTAGGTGGAAAAACTAGGATATACATGGCTAAGGAAACAATTTGCCCAAGCTCAGGACACTGGCAGTATTTTATACCACAGTCAGTGATGTGCTGGTAATTTTTACAGACTGGACTACTCTACAGATGCTCTGGATGCCGATTATCGCAGATCTGTAGCAGAGTAAATGTCACAGTTCTTTATGGGTCACCCTGTAGTTATTTGCCTACTCATTGTATTTATTTATATATTGCCCAGAGGCTGGAGAGGAAAAGCTGTTTCATATGTGAGATTTTGCAGTAGCACACAAAGGTAAACACAATTCACTAGATGCAGTTTGAGAGCCAACTCTGAGCCAGGAGGTGCTCTTCCTGGGCTCTTTATACAGGCTGGAAGCAGAGTTTGAGTGTAACCACAGGCATTGCAACCTCTTCTCTGATTTACCTAGTGGCCTAGTTGCCTGTGTTTGAGCCTATCATGACAAGATTTGCTCTGCTCTTCTCCTTCAGATACTATGGGATTATGTCCTGGCCAGTGAAGGCACTGCCTTCCTAGCTCTACTGTCATCATCACAAAGAAACATAAGAGATCATGTTGTGAGTCACTTCCAGCCAGTCATGGAATGGATGCAACAGGAGCAACCTCCCTGAGACCAATGAAGACAAAGTAATAGAGAATTTCTAATACGTAAAAAGCCTGTTGAGAGTCAAGTTGTGGATTATATGACTTCTGATAAGCTACTTCCAAAATGTTTTATATTTTTCTAGTCTTCACTTTCAAACTTTACAGAACATCACTTAAATCTTGCAAAATCATGAGAAAAGGCTCAAAAGGCTCGCATGATTATCACAGGAGCTCAGCAGAGATCCTAAGGAGTTGAAATCCCTAGAGCCGTGGCTACGGAAATTCACTGCGCCACTGATAAATGATTTCCTCTGTGTCAAAACAAGTCTGTCCACCTGACGACCTTGGATTTTCTGTACTTTGAGTAGTACATCTTGTAACCACAATGACCTGATTCAAAACTGGCAAAACTTGAATAACCCCGTAGATGCATCTTGCATTTTCCTATCTGTGATTGTTTCATGCGCTTGGCGTAAGAAATGAACCTAACTCAAGAGAGATTACAAGTCAGAGTTGCAATTTACTGAAAAGATTACAATAAATACAATGATACAGAGAAAAAACAAATTGGTTTTATCCCACAAAAGCAGATGTATAACCCTGCACTCTGGGACAGGAATGGTGTTTGTTAGCCCCTGTGCTGAGCACCACATGGCCTCCCTGGATGCAAAGCAAAAGGAAAAGAAAAATCTGTTGTTCTGGATGATGGGCACAGTTCTGTTGAAGTAATGATTGCAGTCTTATCAGGAGTGGCAGTCGTGGTCCTGATGAAGTTCTAGTCCTCCTCTGGATCCAATGAATGGTACCGGAAGTCCCAAAACCCCAAGATTATATATGCTTAGATTCAGGTGGGAATGCCCAATACCTCCTTCAGGGCGAGGAGTTTCACAATGGGTGATTTAACTCTGTGAGTCATAGGATATTTTTGGAATCTTTGATGCTTTAGGTTGTTGCAGCTGCCTCTTATGCCAGTCCATTGTGGCCCATTAGCAGAGATAACCCCTCAGGCTGGGTGTGAAGGTGCTTTTGTCTCTCTGGAGGGGAGTTATCACAGCTGAGTCATTGGTGTGAAAACAAAAGAACACTCCCCTGCCTCTGCAGGGTTTCTTTAACACCTAGCTTGTAACCTGAGGTGTCAGGTGTGCCCTGGGCAGCTTCTGCAAATCATCCATTTATTAACAGTCCATCAGAAATCACATAGATTGTGTAGAATACACAGTTTTGGTTATACCCACATAGTGATAAACTGGTCCCAGCTGCTGTAACTAGAACATTTCAGATAGGAAAATGAGCAAAATCATAGCAAGAGTGGTTTTTTAGATTATGAGGGCTAAACAAAGATTTTGTTTTGTTAGTTGTTTTTAAATGAAAGCTTCAGTTCTGTGAATAATATAGGACCCCCAAAAGTCAACAGCTGCATGGTCTTCCACTAAATTTCTGCTCAATGAAATTCATGTTTGCCAAGCATCTCAGTTTTTCTAGGCAAAATTATAAGCATTGTCTCCCAACAGAAATTACATGCATTATAATTTTGCATGTAAAATCTTGTCTGTGGAAAAATGGTACTTGTGGATGTAATAATACTTCTGCATATAAAAATGTGTGTGTAGCTAAATATGCACAAAAATTTCATTTAATTAGCTATTTAGTTAGAGTGGTTTCAGTACTAGTTTACTACTGGTAACCGTTTATGTTATTCTGATATTGCACATGAGGACAGTACAACTATTAGTCTATCTATGTTTCTACATAAACAATTATAAATAAGAAATAGAATTTCAATTCTGTTATTAAAAATACCAAGGAAAATAATCTAGTAATTATATTAATTAAAGCTAGTAAGTCACTTTGTTAGCATGGCAAAAAGACTTAGATGAGATAAAAATCAGTCAAACAAATAGAAGATTTATACTTCTAGAGAAACAATTAATGCTTCATAACAAAATGAATAGCAAGGGACCAAACTGAAGGTTTAAACATAAACTGAAAGATAACTAGAAGGAAGATGAATTAAAACCACTATGAATAACCTCAGAGCTGTATCCTCCTTTTTGAAGCACTCTCATGCCACCTTCCCTGCAGTATTGTGGGGTTAGAAACAGCTCCAAGAAAGAGGAAGAGCTCTGGCCGCTGTGAAAGGGTTTTTGAAAATTGTTACAAAACATTGTTTAAAAAAGCAAACAAACAAAAAACCCACCAAACCCCCAAGAAAAGAAGCCAGTTATTGCACGGCCTAATAATGGACAAAGTGAAAAGACACCATGTAACCAGTTTGTCTTGATTACATCAGATCCTGGCCAGACAAATGCTGGCTGTACTGGGAGCCAGGGCCTAAATATCAGGACTTTTCCCCATCAATCTTGATTTGAAACTTCCTCAGTTTATAGCTGGAGTCAGGGAGCTATCTTGAACTATGGTCTTTCAAAATTATTACTCCACTAAATCTGTAAAGGGTACTAATAGGCCTCTATGTGTTGAAAACTTTGGGAGCACATCACTAACTTTGTTTCTAGGGACCTTTTAGCTTTGATTTGCAATGACCAACTGCTTCCAATATATAAGAGTAATCAAAAGCTACTACTGCTGATAATAGTGAGTACCAAGAGCAAGCTGCATAGATGTGCTTTTCTATTACCTGGTCTGATGATAAAAGCTGTGGACAGGAGGTAGTGAAGTTCACATTCACTCTCTGGGACCTTATGTGAATCTAGTTCATGGCATCAACATCACCCCTCAACAAATATTCTTGTTGCACAGACAAAACTTAGTTCTCTCATTGACTCAAGGTGTGGAAAGCTCTACAGGGCGTGATCTTCTCATGATTAGTAAATCTGAGAAAGTCATGCAGAGCAGCAAGCAGATCCTAACACAACCACATTCCATCCACAGCTCGCTCTTCAGGGAACAGTCAAGAAAGTTTATATTCCACTCAATGTTTCTAAGATATCAGGAGAATTTGACCCTAACCTAAGCTTTCAAAAAGTCAAAGAATTCAAAATGAAGGAGAATTCCCTGTTGCTGCGGGAATATGGTTCATCTTGTAACGCATTCTTGTAACATATATCCTCTTCACCATTTAGCACAGAAAGAAAATGTAACATATTGATTAGGCAAATATACTGCAAACAGAAGATCCTGTTCGTGATAGCTTTTTTATTTTTAGAAATGCACAAAGACATCATTTTCTACCCAGATATGCACTGGGAATTCTGTTCACTATTGACATGCCTTTAATAGCTGGCAATAAGCAGAACTACCTTGTAAATTGCCTTCCAATCTTATTGAAATAGCCTGATACAAACTGCACCCTAATTGCTAAATTAGGACTGTGTTCTTCGCTAAGCTAATTTCACTGCTAAATGGGCACGTGGTGTGGCAGTTAAGGGCTTTTTATCAGGTTATTACAATGAGGGATTATATAGTTTCAATGTAATTGAATTTTAATGAGAACAACTCTTAAGCAAATACACCTCCATAAATGATACAGCACTGATGCTATGCTGAGAAGCTGAAGATGACAATTCAGTGGACCCAGCAGGACCTAGGGTCCTCTTTAGCACTTTATTAAAAGCAATGAGTACTCCTTTTATTTAATTTTTTTTTCAAAGATTATTCTTAGCCAGTCTCTGTTCCTGACCCATTTACAGAGTCCAACAGAGATGAAGGAGGTTCCTGCTTTCATTTCCAGTTATCTCAGAACTGCTGAACAGGACTCTCTGCTCTGATAGTCCAACTTGATTGTCGTTCATTCTTTCTTAAATGGACTTAGTAACAAATGCAGCAATTAAGCAATTCACATTCAGCAATCTTGTTGGCCAAAGCAGATAAAGAAAAACATGGAATTGCTTTAGTCTTGTCCATGTGTGATGGGAGTTGGCTGAATTCAGTGCGGGCTAAATTCTAGTGGTGGATTTCTGGTGCTAAAGCTTTCCTGGAGGAGCACTGTAAGACCCCAGCTCCCAAGCGACAAACTCAACTGGGAAAATCATTTTTAAAAAATATACAAGGCTCCAAAAATTTGGCCGCTGAATGTTGGCCATTATGTCACCTCCAGGAGGTTTGACCTGACCTTCCCCCCACAAACACCTGAGCTGGTTCTGACCCAATAATATAATCCAGTACCTCAGAAGCAGTAACTGTTATTTCTGTACATGCCAGTGCAAGAGGTCTGACTTCTCCCAAAGACACAATTTCCTACTGAGGACTGAGGCAGTGGGAAATTACTAAGACAATAGAACTGAAAAATATCAGCCTCAAAGTATGCTCTCATTAAGAATAAACCTCTCTCAGCTCTGACGATTGTTCACTAGGGGTAGGAAAATACACGTGATATTATATAACATCTGTGTTGGGATGTCAAAAAGACACATACAGTTCACTGCCAGAAAAGGAACCCCTAGAAGCCTGGGTTTACAATAGCATTACTTAGCTACTCTGTATTTGTAGTAGATAGGATCAGTGTTGGGCAAGACTAATTTCTGACAAGAAGAAACATTCCTGAAATACTGTGAAACATAATTTGGTAATGCAAATGGACAGACAGATTGGGAAGCTCAAACTTCCCCAAGATGTAAAGTAACTAATGTATTAGGTGAGATGTCAATGTTGGTCAACAGGGATTGCAGCTATTTCCACTTATGAATATGGAAATACACCAAGAAATCCTGCAAAAAAGGAAATTTCTTGATAAGCTCCACAATTATTTTGTTTTAATTGCGGGTAAATGCCACCTCTGATAATGGCATCTGCTGTGTACCTGTGCAATCACAGTACACTGGAATGAGCTAATGACTGCAGAGCAGAAGGCTGGCCTGAAGCCACTGCACGTGTACACCTTAATGAGGGTCTTTTGGGGAAAGAGGGGCATTGAGCAACAGACTTCTGAGACTGTTGAAGCTGTTGGAATGGAGAGGGGATCAGCGTGGGCCCATTTTACCCAAAGGAAGATGCACACACGTTAGGGATGTTTGCTTGGCAACTGCTTGCCTCATGTGCATACAGACATAAAACTGGCTGCAGTGTCATGATATGCTCAGATGCAGAAATATGTCTGATAACAGTTACCATAATGAGCATATTAGACACTGCTCATTACATCCTTGAAAAGCAACCCAGGCCCAGCTCTGTCTGAACCACACTGAATTCAGCATCAAAGTGCTGATATGGAAGAAAATGTGCTGATGGTAGCTTGTTATTGTTTACCTTGGCTGAACGCCAGGTGTCCACCGAGGCTTCACAGATCCCCCTCAAAGGGGAGACAAAAAAAACCCATAAAACCCTGGGGTTTACCAAGAAAGGATGTTTTATATTTACACGGAGAAAAGGGAAAGAACTAATAACACTACAAACACGCAGGCAAAGGAAACTAACAGTAAAATTCTACCTCCCCCAAGAAGTGGTGCCTCAGACAGGCATAGCTGTCTACAGCGCAGCCATTCCGGAAGAAGAAGCACTTTTTGTATTTAAGCTGATGTAACATAGTATGGAATATCTTCCTGTATCTCCCAGGAAAAGGAAATGTTATTTAACTACACAAACCCATTACACAGCTGCTTTTATCTTTACATTTTCTATTACTAGACTACATGCTTGCTGAGAATAAAGGATTAATCCCGTCCTGGCCCATCTGTAACCCTATGGCTCTGGAGGCTCCTCAAAGGATAGCTGTGGAGCACAATGATGAGAGATCCTGAAGAGGAAATAAGAATATTCTTAGGACTGATATAGTGATATGACTACCTCAGGATTACTTCAAACATTAAGACATTTTGAGGCATTTCAAACACGGAGTCATTAAACTAAAGGTGACCCCAAATCACATAGCAGCATCACTTCGTGGTGAGGACACCAGGGAGCCTGAATACTTTCTGTGCTACTGGTGTGTTGTGCACCCTGGAGAAAGTCCTTTCACCTCTCATTGTCCCTCTTCTCTTCCTACTTTACTGTTGAGGCATGTGCTGAAGTTCAAGTTATCTGCTTATGTGACCAAGGTGTGGTGCTATGCTCAGGGTTACAGGGGAATGAGGGCCTTCTGTTCTCCCGGTGTGCTATTTCACATGCCACTTGCTATAAAGTAAAAGTATTTCTAAATCTGCCCAGTCAATCTGTCATTTTACATTCAGATTGTGAAACCTCTGTAGATCCTTAGGAGCCTTCTTAGGCTCCATTTCCACTTCTCCCTTTGCTTTTTATGGTCCTTCATGGTCCACCACCATCCTTGGATCCTTCTCCCAGCTCTGTTAACCTCATCCGCTCTCAATATTTGATACAGTGAGTACTGTATGTGCTAGTGAAGCACTTTCCAGCTTTCTTGGAGGATCAATAACTTTCATTCTTAAATTTCTCGATATAATAGGATGTGTGGCAGCAAGGTAAACATGGTATATCTGATCTGCCTTGAACCTGTTTCTCTTTAGGTTCCCAGTGCCTGATGTCTACTGACTCCTTAAAAATGAACACTGAGTACATGCATAAGCAAGAGGCAAAAACCAACTCAGTAAATGGTGCTGAGCATTTCTCTGGAGCAGAGCTTCCAATCTAGACAATGTTTGCAAGAAGCATCATCATTGCTGTTAGAGAGCTTTTTGGTGGAGTGAATTGCAAATACATTTTCCAGTGTCTAGAAGATATAATCTATAATAAACCTACTATATGGCAGGATTTGAGCCTGAGACCTGTATTCTAAGTCACTACTGCCAAATATTGTTTTAGCATAATATCCTTTCTTTTTGCCAGCTGGACAGTGTAAAGTTTCTACTGATGCAGCGACTAAAAGAGAACACCATGGTGAGATTTACTCTGATTTGCCACAGCCAATTTCATCGGAGAAAGAAATGAATATACAAGGAGACTAAAGTAACTTCTTAACCCCAAGGGTACTCTTTCCAAGAGGAGGAATTAGACATGTTGATTCAAGGCTCTGTGCTAACTTTGTACTTCACTTAGTTTGTTGGTATAACAAGCTGACACTAAAACCAGAGATACAACAAACAGTTAACAATAGCAACACAGCAAAGTCCTGCAGAGCCATTAAGCCTATAAATTCACTTCCCAAAGCATACATACCTCTTGCCTTCTTTCCTGTTCTGCACAAGTGCTACTACATCAAATGTGTTGTCTGTATTATGTTGCTGTAGAAATGAACTTCCTTCTATTTAGATAGTGTATTGGGTTTGTCTGGCCAGGTTTTGGTGGCAGGGGGGGCTACAGGGGTGGCTGCTGTGAGAAGCTGCTGGTAGCTTCCCCCATGTCCAGTGGAGCCAATGCCAGCTGGCTCCAGGATGGACCCACCAAATCTCACCAAGTCTGAGTCAATCAGGAACGATAGTAACACCTTTGTGACAACATATTTAAGAAGGAAAAAAAAGTTGGCAGATGAAAATTGCAACCAGAGAAGAGTGGAGTGAGAACATGTGAACAACTATGCAGACATCAAGGTCGGTAGAGAAGGAGAGAGAGGAGGTGCTCCACGTGCTGGAGCTGAGGTTGCCCTGCAACCTGTGGTGCAGAGCATGGTGAAGCAGGATGTCCTCATTTAGTTCATCAAGGACCATAGTGGTGCAGAGATCCACCTGCAGCTCATGAAGGAGCCCACACTGGAGCAGGTGGATGCTCGAAGGAAGCTGTGACCCCATCGGAGGCCCATGTTGGAGCAGGGTCCTGGCAGAGACCTGCTGACCCATAGAAAGGGGAGCCCACACTAGAGCAGCTTTCCTGGTAGGACTTGTGGCTCTGTATGGAACTGCACACTGGAGCAGCCTATACCTGAAGGACTGTACTTCATTCAAAAGTGACCCATGCTGCAGCAGTTTATGAAGAAACTGTTGCCTGTGGGATGGACTCATGCTGGAGAAGTTTGTACAGGACTGTCTCCCGTGGGAGGGATCCCATGCTGAAGCAGAGGAAGGACTCCTCTCTTGGAGCAGTGGCAGATGAACTAACCATAACCCCCATTCCCTGTCTCCATGCACCACTGGAGGTAGGATGTAGAACCTGGGAAGGAGGGAGAGGTGGGGGGAAGGTGTTTTACTTCTCATTATCCTACTCTGATTCTGTTAATAATAAATTTAATTAATATCCCCACTTTGAGTCTGTTTTGCCCGTAACAGTAATCTCTCCCTGTCTTTATCTCAACTCATGAACCCTTCGTTATATTTTCTCTCCTCTGTCTGGTTGCAGAGGGGAGTGAGAGAGTGGCTTTTGTGGACACCTGGCATCCAGCCAGGATCAACCCACTGCAGACAGTTTGGTTACGCACACGTTTACTCTGGGTGTAAATCTGGATTCTCTCTCCAGCTCAGTTGGAGTTAGAGCTGATTGGTTAAACTGCTGTGCTCATAAGAGGGAGTGGGGAGAGCAGCTGACCCACACAGTGCTGTACAACCTTATTTTTCTCAGTGAACTCAGTCTGTGGGGCTCTACTCCACTCTCATATGTAGACAGGACTGCTAATCAATAGCAGTATCTTTGCTGCACATAACTGCCTATGCTGTTCTTTGACCTTTCCTTGCCTGTGTAAATAAGAATAGACAGATTGACCAGTTGATAGATAATTCATTTAGTGCCAGTTTTTAATCTGTTGTATGTGTCTGGGGACAGATACTACTGAAGAAATAAGGATGGCAAAAACCTTTACTCACTATGTTACCCCCTTGGTAAGTCTCACCCTACAGGTATTTGACATCTTCCAGCTGGTCTAGTGTAGGGTCAATACCACCTATCATTATTTCCCGTCTGTGTGGGCTACATTCAGTTGGTGTGGGTTTATTATTTTTTTTTTATTTTTTTTTCCTTTGACTTGTACTTATTAGAAGATAAACCTAAAACTTCAGTGCTGTCTCCAGCACTGATTTTTAAAGTCCTCTTTGCACAGGGCTACACCATTACTTCTATGAAAGGCAGCAATAGCATGTGAAAGACTGATTTCAGACTAATTGAAAGAAAAAGGAACATGAAATCTTGAAGTTTTAGCCTGAAAGGATGTTTATTTCAAGCATTTCTAAAAGGCTTGGGTTCAAGTCAGTATGAAGGTTCAGCTTAAGGTCAGATATGAAAACCTTTGGTCAGTTCTGAATATTTCACTAAGATAACTTCAGTAGGTCTCTAGTATGTTTAGTATGAATCTGTCTGCATTTTAGCTAGCTAGGTATCTAGATATTTGGGGAATGGGACTAATAGTTGTGAAGATCCCCAGAGGTGGTCCATTTCACTTAAATACATCAGTTTTGGTACCCTGCAGGTCCCTGTCTCAATGAAGAAAAATTGGGCCCTCTGCTAGAGGGTGTCTTCAAGCACCTGTAACATAGCCTGAAGTTAAGTCTCTCTGCAAGGTGGCTGGATACTTCCTCCTTTCGGTACAAAAAGTGAGCCTCAAATGTATTAAAAATCTAACTTTGTGTTGCGAAAAAAACTCAGCCTGTTGATGGTCTTTGAGACATCACTTTCCTGGTCAGGCTACAAATCCTGCTTTATATTAGTACCATTTATCTGGGAACTGAGAGCAAATATGGTCACTGTGGCCAGTAGAGGTGAAGTTACCCTGGGTTTGTTTTAATGTAAGAATGGATGCCTACAGAACTTGGACTTCAAGTGGAATGGGTTTACTTTTGGAGATGGCTCTTTCTCCTCATCAGGAAAGGTGCTCCAAACTGTGAATGTGTTTTGCTTAGTTATCTAAAGTTGGATAGGGTGAACAGTGTTTCTAGCACTTGAATAATTTGAAAAATAGGTGCTGTATAAATGGCTCACACTTTAAGCCTTAATAATTTGAGAGGAAAAGCACAGACCATGTCTTTCTTGAGAACTTTGCCTTCATAAAAGTAAAAATTTGATGATTTGAACCAGTCTTATTTATCATAAAGCATTAGCAAAGTCTTGTGTACTACTGATTATAGGAAGAAAGAAAAGCTATTTCAAACAAGATTCTAAATGACTTCTCATTAAAAAGCAAACAACCTCCTTCTTATTTCTCTTCTCACTTTGTTTTAACATTTTTCACCTGAATCTTCCAAGTATACCCTGCCAAGATAGAAAAAAATCTTCCTAGTAAAGGGAAGAAATAACATGGTGTCTTTCCAGTATTTGGTTCAAGCACCCCAGATGAGCAGCATTAGTAACTAGCCATTAAAACAGACAGCCTGAACTGCTCTCTGGCTGCAACTGAGCAGGGGATGAGCGCTTGAGGTGGAATCATGCAGTGCAAAGAACAGCAATTCTGGCAAAAGCAAAATAAATCTCCAAGTCCCCACTAAATATTGTTTGCATATATAGTAACCATGGTTGACTACCAGGAGGAATAAAACATGTGGAAGACACTGCTCTTAATTGAGGGTACACAGCTTGACTTAGATAATAAAGGAAGATTGTGTAGGGTCTGGAGCAATAAACACCATACTTTAATAAGTAATTTTTTGAAATAACAGAACACAGAGTCATTATAAGGGTCATCTGTTTCTGCTGGCAATCTGTTGTATTCATGACAGTAACCTCGGCCTGTACTTGTTCACATTATGCTAGGAGCTTTTAGAGAGGTTGCTATGGCTTGTGATTACAACACACCTGGAAAGTGGATGCCTGTTAGCAACTCTGCACTTAAAAGGTGTAAAAGGAGTAATTAGGAAGGTAATGTATAGAAGCAGGCAGTTAGATCTGATTTCTCTTGGTCCTCCGTGGGTGACTGATGAGAAGGTGCTTCAGGGGTTCTCTGTAATCTGTTACTTTGTCCAGAGCTGGAAGCTCCTTGTCAACTGAAAAATTCAGAAAGTTCAGTGGAAGTTTGTTGTAATATACTGAGTAGTTCTTGCCTTTTCTTTGACCTAATTTAGGGCTTTTTAATTTTTCATTTTGAGGTTGTCTTGGTGGAATCTAGCTTGAGATCTCTGCTTGTTTCTGAAGTTTCCTATTTTGTCCAGTTAGAATAGAAGGTCTGGTTGCCTTCTTGAGAGGGTGTCCAAGTTCTTTGTAGCTTCTAAGTTTCACAACATGTTGTCAAGTGTACATGTGCTCTCTTTTCATAGCCTTGTCCAGAATTTTTACTATCACCAGTTTGGGGAGAGGGAAGTGAAGGGGTGCTGGCATAATGTGTTGTCTAGGTTCAGAACAGGTCCTGATCTCTTTCACGGAGAAAGGATGACATCTTTTCTCAACGAGGACCCCATTTTTCCTGTTGTCTTTGTGCAAGTTGTCTCTGACATAGGGCTGAGCCTCATGTGTGGAGTGGAAAGAAAGGGAAACTGCTCCTTACCTTAAACTCATACTTGGGGCAAGGTGAATAGCAGATGGCATATGAGCTTAATATCTCCTGCATTTAGATCCTTGCAATTTGAAACACAGAGTGAGTATGTGTGATGAAGGAACAATATTTTGTTCATCCCAGCTTGTCTGGTGAGCAAAATACAAAGTCTGGTCCATTTGCAGAATGGGTACTTTGTTATTTTACACTTTTCTTCTCCAGGCTTACACAAACTGAAACGCCTGAGAGGGAGCATTAAGAGGGGGTGGTAATGGAAAAGCTTTCCCCTATTGTCCTTGACACCTGGGAAGGAGTTTTTGTTTGTTTGGGGGGATTTTTTGTTTGTTTGTTTTTTGTTTTGGTTTTTTTTGAGGCTTAGGAAAGAGAAAAAGTGAGGTGTGGAATTATTTTTTTTTTTTTTTTAAGGGCAATCTAATCCTCTTTTCCTTCCAGCCCTGCTGGTTCTCAATTTGTCCTGAACCTGGAGATGATAATAGAGAGCTTTCACATGCAAATATGTCAATTTACTTTCACAATAGCAAACCACCAGGGTTGAAAGGGAAGCCACTGTTACGCTGACGGTTACATTGTTCCAAAACCACTCTGCTCCTCAAATTCAGGAAAGGAAATCTAAAGGCCATTCAAGTCCCAACTTGAATGATGAAGATTTGCCTCCTCATCTTCTTGATGCTTCTCATCTTTCTCAAATTTTCCTTCGTTGTAAAATCACCTGACATGCTCACCTGGACCATGCTCCATCTGACCATGTTACATCAAACTGGCAGAGCTGAGGATGTTTTTTTTTATGGTTTGAGAAATGCCTTTAACCTTCCCACTCGGTGGTGTCTCTGGAGCAAAGAAATGGAGGACAGGGACATGCATTTATCTGTGTGTCTTCCTTGTGTCATTGACCATAGGGAGATACAGTTCAAGAAGATGGGCAAACTCCAGAACGGAATGCTTACTTTTAGATGTTATTTACAAACTAAATGCAATCCTTTCCCCACACATATGTAAATAGAAGTGGAGGAATGTATTAGAATGCTCTACACAGCCTAAGATAATAAAATCTTGGCATCCTTTCCTGAGAATAATGTTGCTCTCTCATGGGCTTGCAAATATAAGCTAGGAAACAAAAGTACCTATTTTAGACCACTCAGTCTGATACCCTCAGGCAAGCTGAGGTGAAGTGGCACCTTTTTATGATACAATGAAAGCTCACCACAGTACCAAGTCTTGCTTAACTCTAGAAGCAGACTGACAGTATGTATGTGGCAACTAAGCTAGGTACTCCTGCCTGCTAGCATGGAAGTGTTTCTAGCTCTAAGATGTCTTGAACCAAGTCAGCAGGAAGGGTCTGTGTCAGTGATTAACAGGGCTGAAGCAGGCCTGCGCCCATCCTGTCCCCTCCAAGGGTCAAGTGCTCTGGAGGGAGCAAGAATGGAGGAAACAGAAAAAGGAGCTTCTGGGGACTCTACTCTGTCCAGTGTTGCAATGCAAATCCTAAAGCAGACAGTTCTTAATGCTCTTAGAGGGACTTCATATGTTTCAAGCAGATTTATTTATGTGGGGAAACCTCTTGCCCATAGTAAACTTTAGAATTAAGGAAGACACAAGGAAGGATGTTTCCTTTACTGTGACTCTGAAGCCAGTGCTAAAAATAATCTAGACAGTAATAAGCAAAGTACAGTGTCAGTGTTATTTTCCCGAAGTAAGTAATAAGTAATCTCTGATGATCAAGGATTTTACAGAAACACCTGTGGGTATTCATTCTACCTGTACATCAAACATGTCTCTGTGGATGCACCTTGAAGCTGAGGTCAGCAGCCAGCCTTCTTCTGGGAGGTTCGGTTAATATGCCACAAGCACACCAGAGAACCCACGTGGATTTCAGCTGTGGTCTTTTGTTACCGCATCTTGAAAACAACTCTACGCTTTCAAAGTCTTGAGTTAAGCCTTCTGGATTTTTTTTCTCAACAGCTGCAATAGGAGAGCATGTAACCTCTCAGATGAGTGTGTCCCTCTGGGGTCTGCACACTGGAGAATTGTAGAAGGGGGAAAGTAGCTTTTAGCTACCTTTCCTTCCTCTTCCTCATACTTTCTAGTGTCCAAGTAGCTATAGAAAGCAGGAAGTTGTTTTGTTATGTCAAAGCTTGGTGAGCAGGAGTATGACTTGTAATTTTTAAAAAGGCAGCTAGTGAACAGGGGTGGATTACAACAGTGGGAAAAAAATCTGACCTTTATTCACACAGGAATAGACTTATTGTCATCAGTGAATGTCTTGTTTCCTCCTACCTGTAGAGCCTTTTTTTTCCTCCTTTTTGTGAGAGAGAAAATGTTTGAAAGTCAAAGTAGTTTAGAAGGTCATTTCCTGGTGGCCAACTCTGACAGTTTCCAGTCATCTATCAGATAGTTGTGTTTTCCTTTATTACAAATATTTATTTGCAAGTTTCTTTATGCTAAAAATTCTGAGTTGAACGGGCTTTTTTAATGCAGATAACAGTGTATCTCATATCCAGTATGGGAAATGTCCAGTGAAATCTCCAGTATGATAACTGGTTGGTAACTGTTCCTCATATAAGAAAATTCTATTTCTAACAGTTTAAAATACCTTTAAGTCACAAACTTTTTTGAATCCAAACTTTCTGTCCATTTCCCTCTGGCCTGAGAGCCACAAAATGTCTGTAGATTCTTTATTATATTTATAAAGGAACAAGTAGATGTTTGGCCGAGTCTGAATGTAGTATGTGTAAAATTACTGGAGTACTTGATTCTGGAGGATTTCTTCCTTCTTAGTTGGTAGTGATTGTGGAATTTATACAAATTTATTTTTTTTTTAATTTAAAAAGTGTGTTATTAAAAAAAAAAAAGATTAACTGCCAGTAAATTATCAGGAAATGGAGAAGCATGTGCTTCCTGCCACAACTGATTAGTCTACTGGCTGTTTTTTAGCTCACATAGCCTTGTATTCTAATTATATGGACACAGTGTCTGCCATGAAGCATTAGCATCCAGCCCCAAAGTATATATGCAGTGCCATATACTTCATCTGCTGGGTCAGCTGTCAGAAACAAAGATGGCCGAGATCTATGAAATCATCTTGTCCCATTCTCCTGGTTGACATTTCTTTTCTCACCTTTAAGGATTCTGTCCAACCTGCACTTAACAGATTAAGGAAGGGAAAAATGACCTTTCACAGTGTCTGAGGGAACAAGTGCATCTTAATTTGTGGACCATGACCCTGCAGCTATGCAGTTCATAGACAATTTATCAGTGCTGAAAACACTGGAATAATCCTAGAGCAAAGAAAATAGAATATTCCACATAGAATTTGGGAGAGGCAAAGCTTTCCAAATATGAGATGAAATGTGGTGATATTTATTTCAGCCACACATATTGCTGTCATGTTCTACTTTTTTATTCTTTCGAGCTAAATGTAAGAGATTAGGAAAAAAATAATCTATCTTTTTCATTTATACTTGACAAAGGTGATAAATGTGATGGGAAATATTCTAAAAACTCTGCTACTTCCTTTTGGCTGGTAACATTTTCAACTGCACAATTTGTTCCTACTATGCAAAAAAATTAGGAGTCAAGGCAGATCAGACCTGGCCCCTGATCCCCAAGATCTTGACTAGTCAGATGTACCCTGAGTGACCACTGGAGAGAGGAGGCTCACAACTTTCAGCCTTACTTCAAAGCAATATGTGTTTTGCTGTCTATTTATCTTTATACCTCCCTGCTTGGTCTGCAGTTTACACTGAATACCTCTGCGAATCAATATCTGGACGGCCAAAATCAGTAAATTTGACTGTTAAAATTATATAGATTCAAGACCTTCGAGTAACATGTATCAATTTCTGAAGATGAAAATAGAAAAGTTTTACCAATGCCTTTCCCTAAGTGAAAAGTCCATCTGTCATCTTGCATTTCCTTTAGTAGACTGGAAGCTGCAGACAACAGCACTTAACCCTGTGGGTGAGTGAATACTAGAGCTGGGTAAGCAGGCAGCCTGGTGGGGTAGGCAGGGAGTATCAGCGTTGGCAACAGGGATTTGAAGCCTGGGAGATGTATGAGGAAATTTCAAATTTGTGCTGTAGCTTCACCCTGATGGGTAGGACTCGGAGGAAGAATGCGCAGACTGATTTAATCTTTGTGTAATGGGGGTATTCTTCAGTTGCATTTCATTCTACCCCCCTGGCATATCAGTAACAGGTTACCATGAAAGACAGTCTGTTGTGTCCCCAGGTGTGATTGACAGGACATTGGTGTGTGGTGCTGGTGAATTTCTTGACGGATCCAGTTCCCCAAGCTTAGAACAATTCTGCACCTCTCCATTCATGACTTTCATAAGTGAAAGAGATGCTATTTCTTAGAGGGGTTGGGGGGGAGAAACACCAAGGACAACAGCCCATGGCAGTGCTTTACACTTCCAGCATGACCCAGCTGAGCAATATGTCTGAACCATGAAAGTCCTTTTAGCTTCCATTAAAATACTTTAGCTGTGTAATATGCCCGAAACCATCATGAGAGGCTCAAGTGTTGACATTCAACATGTACCTTATGTTTGGAATTAATTACCAGATATAAGCCACACGTTTGCTGAAATGGGATACAAAATAAACTAGGAGCATTAACTCTTATTTCTCAGTGGAAGTGGTCTTCTCTTGAGAGCAGTCTGTAACTCTAGATGCCATGCCCTCCCTTGACATACGTCTTACCAGACTGTAATTTTGATTATCAAAACACATATTTTACCACATAACTACAGTGAGCATCTTTACTTTGAAGGGAACTCAAGTGAAATGTTAGACAAGAGATTTTAATTGTGTCAAACATAGTTCCTAAAAGGGTGCCTAGTCAGGAGGTAAGAACTGGCCACAGATGTAGAAAAACGGGTTTCTGAGAAGGCGTGTTTTCTGCTCCTCCCTTTCATTACATATCAGTTATGGCACCAATCATCAAAGCTCTTAATCCTGTGAAGAATTCTCAGCCAGTTAGTAAAGCAGTGTTCTGAATGTAGGAGTTAGTTTTGATGCTTCCCTCTGTTTCCCAGTTATAAAGTTAGGGTAGTAGAACTTTTTTTCTGTGTCTCTCTGCTCAGTGAATTTACAGGGAGTATGGGTGAACTTAAGGGTATGTGTGTCTCCTGCAGAGGGCCATCAAGCTAACAGTAGTTATAGTTAGTATTTATTCATTAAATGGCAAACTAAGAGAAAGACAACAGACAAGGTTGGGCACCAAAGGGACACCATGTAGTCACATCTCTATTTCTTAAAGATCTGACATCTGGAGGCATGTGATTGTGATTTTCCCACCTTACAGAAACAAATAAACAAACAAAATGCAGTTGCTGTCCAGGCTATAGGAGAGGAAAATTTGAAGTCAAGGCTTGTGTGCTGGCTAAAGGAAGAGAAAGCATAAGTCAAAACGAAATACATTTAGATTTATTTTTAAGTTCTCACTGACTTTAAGTTAGTATTATGATTTCAAAGCAGTTAAGGAGCAGTCATGAATCTTAGGGTCTGGGAGACTGATTATAATAAAAATAAAATGAATTTAAGTTTAAGACCCCCAAAGTTAAATAAACAAACTGAAAGTTTAAAAATAATTACATTTTGCTTCTTGACAGAGGCTGGATTATGCTGGTTTTCTTCAACCTCTCATTTCCCTTTTTAGCTAATCCTGACTACAGGGCTCAGTATCCATCTTCCAAGCTGACACCATTTTGTCAACCAGATAAGACACATAGTGTTTTGGGAGGTAGAGGGGAATTATTCTTGTAAATACACGACCCAATGGTTAAACTATTTTTCCAAAGCAAGCACATTTTGATCCACCTGGTAAACTAGGAAAAAACAGCTACCCAAAACAAATGAAAAAAGCCTACTTTGATTCAAATGCCACTAGTCTCTAGAGCTACTGGCTCTAATGGTAATCTCTCCTGCCTGTAATTTTGGTAACTAGTAAAGCATTAAGGAAAGGAGCTGGAATAAGGTTCAAATAGGTTTTTCACTGCCTTTCAGCTAGAATGAGTGGCTGTGCACTTATTGCAAGCTGGATACTCTTACTCTGGGCATATCAGTTCCGAAGAACAGCTGAAGTTGGTGCAATAAACACAGCAGCCCTTATGGGTCACCTGCTGTGAGTCTTCTCTCTAGGTGTCACAGATCTTTTTCTTTGATATATTCTTACTGATGTCATATTTAACCTCTTGAATGTCTGTAATGACTATTTCTTTGTCATTTATCTGGAGAATATATTCAGCTTCTGTCTTAATTCTGACTGTTAAGAGCCTGATGCCTGGGCTGATCATAGAATCACGGAATGGTTTGGGTCTGAAGGGACCTGTAAAGGTCATACAGTTCCAACACCCTTCCATGGTCAAGGACACCCTTCACTAGACCAGGTTTCTCCAAGTCCTGTCCAGTCTGGCCTTGAGCACTTCCAAGGATAGGGCATCAATTGCTTCACTGGGCAGGCTGTTCTAGAGTCCCATCACCATCATAAATAAGAATTTCTTTCTAATGTCTAATCTAAACCTATCCCTCTTTCAGTTTAAAGCATTGCCCCTTGTCCTATCTCTACATGTCTTTTTAAAAAGTCCCTCCCCAACTCTCTTGTAGCCCCCTTTAGGTACTGGAAGATGCTGTAAAGTCTCCTCAGAGCCTTCTTTTCTCTGGGCTGAACTACCCCAACTCTCTCAACCTGTCTTCACAGGAGAGGTGCTCCAGCTGTCTGAGCATCTTCATGGCTGGTCCCTGGACTCACTCCAGCAAGTCCATGTCTTGTTGTTGGGGGCCCAAGAACTCTACCTTACTTCATTTCTGGCTATTTCTCTTCTATTATCTTCTTCATCCATCACTTAATTTCCTTCCTTGACCTATTAGAGTTTTTATGATATTGGACTCTAATCTTATTCTCTGTTGGCTTATTTTTAATTCTTGGCTTGCAGCTTGTGCTCTGGTTCTTATATAACTTCATGGTTTCCTTTGGTCTTTGTCTCTTTCCATGCTCCACCTTTTTTCTAAATTTAGAAGAGAATATAGAAGCGTTCAATTCTGAAACCTCAGTTGCTTTGCAACTGTATAGATTAGCATTTTCACTTTCCTGCTTTGCTGTGAGTTGTTCTTTTTTTGTGCATCTGAGAATAATCCAGGAGTGTACAGCTTATAGCCCAAATCTTCTGTCAGCTGTGTCAGGAAAACAAAAATGAGGAGGGAATGAAAAATAAAACCCTGGAAGCCTCTGTGGTTGCCTTTATGTTTATTCTGAAGATTTTTAAAGGAAAGAAATAAAGCAGAGATCTCAAGGGTAGATCAGAAAGGCAGTTTTAAATCAGAAAAGGAAATACAGACTTAGTGATACAATCTTCTGCTAAAGGTCTTAGCAGTGTGTCCTAGTTAGGACAGCTGAGATCAGTTCATCATGGTGGGTGTAACCCAAAACTGTATTCTATAGCCTTCCATGTCATTTCCCAGAAACTAGACTATTGTTGTCAATAGACTATTCGCACCCTCTGCCCATAGAGCCTGACTCCTCAGGCTATAAACTAGGTGTTAAGAGGCCTGTGAGATAGGAGGATGTTTCTGTCCTCACACCCTTTGTGGAACTCCCCGCCCTGAGGGGAGCACTGAACATTCCTGCCTGAACTGGAGGATATATAATCTTGGAGTTTTGGAACATTTTTAAACCCACCCACTCGTGGGATCCAGAGGAAGGCTGCATCTCATCGCTCTCAACCAGACTTAGACCACCACTGGACTGCGATCACCAGTTCTGGCCAGACTGCAGCAGCTCTCCCACCAGCAGGTTCTTCCCCTCTCCCTTTACTTTGGACTCAAACGGGGCCCAAGGAACACCACTTTGTTCAGGCCCCAGGGTACTGGGTTATACATTTGGGTTTCTGTGGGTTGAGACCAATTGTTTGTTTGTATTATTGTACTTACTGTATTATTTTAATAAATTGTTATTCTGACTTATAATCTCTCCTTTGAGTTGAGTTCATTCCCCCTGCTGGTTAACTTTTAAACCAGCACACAGTGGCTGGTAGTTTTCTTGGAGAAGGTTGGCTGGATGATAGTCAGATTTGACTAGAGCACTGATTGATCTGTTTCATTCATAATATTTCTGAAGTACTTAAGGGAATTGTATCTAATGTTTAGTCCTTCAGAGATAGTTCAAGTAGCCCTAAAATTAGTCAAATCTACTTAATACCATTGTGAACTATAAATCTAATGAATATTTGTGTGTAATTGCTGTATAATGTGTCTGTTTAAATAATGTGCTTGTCATTTAAGTTTTGACAGTGGGTCTGGGTCTGAATGGTTAGTCAAATCTTCCCACATAAAGGAGTTCGGAATTGGAAGTCTCTAGCTTTTTAGGTTAGTATGAGTGAGTATATTTTTATTTCTAAAAAGCGTCCTGTCAAAAGGTAGTTCACATAGATCTAATTAGACAAGAGCAGGGCCAGAGGTCATTACTTTGAGGACCACACACCAATGGGAGGGAAACATAGTCCTTTGGCATCAAAGCTCTGTATTTTTGTTAACGTATCATTTTGCTTCATAGGAAAAAACTGATATGCAAGTTCCATGTGAGATCTTAAGTGGAGTGTTGGGTATGGATAGTGGTACTTCTTTGGCAAGAGTTGAATTTTTGATATTGGAGGAGCAGAGGTCTAGCACACAGTCAACTTCAGTATGCTGACCCAGCTATTTCTAAGCAGGCAAGTAATTCCAACAGATATATCAATTTAGGAAGCCATCCCTTCCTGAATCTTTCAGGCTTTCTGTTACTGCTTCCCATTTCAGCTAATGAGAGCTCTCCACAACTTATCCACAGCAAGGTCAGTCAGGTTAAGTTACTTCTCGTTTGCCTCAGGAGCAAACTCTGAATAGATGTGTGCACAGTAATAAATTCAATGTGCTAGGGAAAGTTTGCAGGCGCAGAGTTCAGCTGGCAGGGAATGACTTGTAGCCACACTGACATGGGCTCCTGCAGCCTCTGCACATTGCCTGTGCAGGGGCGTATGTTGGGAGTGATCTCTCAGATGCTGAAGGGGCTGATCAAAATTTGGGCTCCATACGTGAAAGAGCTAATTAACATGGGACAACAATGTGCCAGGGACTGTTCCCACAGATCATTAATGAATGATATAACAGTATTCAGCTTGGAAAGGTCAGCTAGATTGTGGAGGGGTTTTTTGCTATAGATGTGCCCCTTAAATGTTATAAACCTTGAGGCTAGCATTCATGGAACAATTTCTATTTATTATGGCATTTAAACAAATGCTTACCCACGTTCACATGCTAAACTCCCACTAAATCCATGGACTTTGAATGAGACTCAGTTACTAATAATTCCCTGAGTGTAACACAAAGTTGATTTACTAAGTATTCTCTCTGCAGCATATGCACATCACAATGGAAATGATTGAAGCAGGACCTTTTGGCACAGTTGTTCTCAGGCCACCATGAATTCCTTTTAAAACTGGTTATTTATCATTAGCATCCTCTTTTCTCACCCTTCCTTACCCCCCTTTACTTTTCCTTTTATTTTGTTTAGTGTTTAGGCTTTGGAACAGGTTGCCAGGGCCAATTAGAAACATGTGGGCAAGTATTTACCTGCCATCCAGAGCTCTTTTATGCCCACTTGGAACAGGCTCACTAGCCAGGAATAGCTGCCACTGCAAGGATACAACGTGAAACAGGTGTTGCTATATGAAGGGGAAAACAATATCTGCTGTAAATAAAACCACATTAAAGATGAATGTTGTTAGACCAGTTATTCTGATCCCCAGGCAGTTTTTACACATCCTTCTGCTGAACTTTACTTTTTGTAGATTTTAGAGATTGAATTAACTTTGTCACCCGGGCTATCCTTAGGGGGAAGATTAAGGTTATTTCCTGCAATATTCTTAAATCCTGTCCACTCTTGTTCTTGGAGAAGTTCAAACTCCCCAAGGGAGCTGAAACACAACCAGATATTTCAATAATAATTGGAGGAATTGCTATGCATGGTTTCATTCACTTACATTGCTGGTGCCTTTGCACAGGGAGCCTGTCATAATGGTAAAATAGATAAAGCTGTCCTGTTTGTGATACAAGTGATGAAGGACTTTGTAATCTGCAGCTCTCCTGATGAGCAGGAGTGCATGAGTCAGCTGATGACCAATTGAGCACTTTTCTACAGAAAGGTTCTTTGCTGCTGGAAACTGTCACGATGTTAGTGGGTTCATTTCAGTGTGATTTCCTGAACAAATGAATGCTTTACTAGAACTGTCACTAAGGAGACATGAAAGATGAAAAATCAAAGGGAACTGGGAATGAGGGAGCAGGGGAAGGAAAAGAAGAAATATCATAGCTGTGTAGAGCTTCTTTCAAATTCTGTACTTTCTCAAACATTAGACCGATTTATGCATGCCGGTTGGACTCAGACCCATATTTAAAATTAATTTTGAAGCTGTTTTGAAAGGCATCTGAAGGTTCTAGTTGCTTGAAATTAGTCAAAATAGAGGCACATTGCTTCTAATTTTACCTTCTAGAGTTTACTGAAGAGGTATTTGTAGACGCAAACACACAGGGATCAGACTGGACCAAAGATCTAGACTTCCTCACTTAAACTGTCCAGGGGACAGTAGTTATCAAAATGCCCATGCTGACTTGAATCATATCATTAGAATATATTCTATTCTAATGGATCAAACAATATTTAAGAAGTAACTTTTATCTCATGTGCACGCACTTGAACTTAGACTGAGTACAGTCTCTGACATGTACTCTTGCTCCTATAGGATCAAATGGGTTCTTTAGAATGAAAGATGAAATTGACAGCACAACATACAGTCCTATTAGCGAAGCAAATAATCTACTGCTTCAAGGTTTCATACTCCATCACCTCAGTGTACGAGAGATTGTGTTTACAGCTGTTTCAGCTGCATTTTGCATCCCTTCATGCAGGTACAACCAGGAATGCAAGTGTTTTGTCACTTGTTGGTGTCACTATTACAGGTCTGTACAAAAAACATCTACCATGCTGCTGCTATATGTGTAGCTATTGTATGTACCTGTACATCATAAGACTAAAATACAGCTCAACATTTGAACTACTGATGCTCCTAAAGCTATGCAGCCTGCCTTGTTGGTCAGATTTACTCTTGGTAGTTTGATGACACAGTTGTAGCTGTCTTTAAGGAAAAAAATAAAGCAAGACATTGGATGTGTGATTTCTCTCTACAAGTGTTATGATTTTTAAGTTTTTCTCCCTTAAAGAACTGCTTTAAATCACATTTTAAAAAACAGTCTCCTGAGTCAGTAGATGGCTCAATAGGATGGTAGTACCACATGGTGGCTTACTGCATAGGGTCAGTAGTTCAAGTGCACCGCAGCTCGTTGTCTAAACACATTAAAGAAAATGCAGTGTGTCTGCTCTGCCAGCCAACTCATAAAATATGCATCCACCTTACCACAGTTGCTAATTGTCTCTCTCCTAGTTGTCAAACTCAGTAGAGAGGCCAAGAGGTGAGGGAGACTATGAAAAATGAATTACTCTCCCTACTTGTAACAATCCCATTAAAGCACATTAGCCAGAAATTAGGTGTGTGTAGAAAAGTGCAATCCGTCACCATTGTTGCCTTTACACCAAGAGCCAATATTGGTCTCTTGATTTGTCAGACTAGTTTGCCTATAGGTGTACTATGTTAAATAAATATAAAGAGACAAGAAGAACTGGGCGTTAATATATCTTCTTTGTATCGCTCCTAATTTATGTATTATGTCCCTCCCGGGCCATTTTTTTCCTAGACTGATAGTCCTTTAGAGAGAAGTTTTGACAGATTTAAGCAAATCTCAGATCCTGTTTGATTTCTGTCTCATGCATTCTTTGCTGCATATTGTCTGTGCTCATCTGCCTCTTTATGACTGCGTCCTGTGAGACTAGGTGAGACTGTTTGAAGCACACGCATCAAATATGAAGCCTTGACTTTTGCTTCACCACTGAGGGTTAAAAACTATTGAATATCTACTAAGCAGCCTTTACTGAATGCTTTCCTCCCAGGGGTAGATGGATTATTCCATTAGTATGCCAGACAGGCTAGGATTTTTTCCTAACCGGACCTCTGCATGCATTTCCGTAATCAAATAGATACAGGCACTGGTTTGGAAGGCAGAGCCTTCAGATCCTGATGTGACTGCTAAGCTAAGCAGAATTGAGCTGACACTGAGATTCCTGAGCTTTCAGTCACAAGCAGGTTTCTGTGGCTTGGCACTGGGGGAAGCAATGAGAAGAATGCAAAAGGTTTGGGGGCACTGGAGGCAGTCAAGTTTCCTGCCTACTGCAGTATGAAACAGCTCAGATGAAGCCGTCTCTGGCAGGAGTTTTGCAGAAAAGAACAGCTTTTTTTCTTCCTGAATGATGAAGAAAAGCAGGAGAATGGGAGTCAAAGTGCTTAATTTCTTTTGTGACTTTTTCCCATTGCCTCGAGTAACTTGAGACAGATCACTTCCCTCCTCTCTATACCTTACTTTCTGAGTCTAGTTGATGCATATTTATAAACATATAGAGCTTTTATGTCAGTTCAGTGATAATCAAGCAGAAAACCACAGATACCAGATCGCTAAGCAAAATGAGATAATTGAATAGTTAGGTATAGAGCACCTATATGTTCAATGTCCTGTCCTGGATATTTCATCTTTTGTCTTAGATGGAAATACAGAATAGATCATGACAGAGACTAGTGAGAAATTTCTGTTTATTCAAAGAATTTTCAAAGAAATGAAAAAGAAGTTATTTATTTCCAAGAAATTAAAACTGCTGCTTATTCCCTCCTCAGATATCAGGACTTCATGCGCTAGGCCCAGATAGAGGGATAAAGATGATTCATTTCAACATAGTTTGTATCCTTATAGTTTGTGAATTTACATTTATGAGAAGAAATAGGAGAAGGAAAGAGGGAGCTGAGACCCATCAGAGCTATGTTTAATCAAAGCAAGAAATGAGTTACAGGAATCAATCTCCTCATGCAAAACATCTGCAACCTATTTTGAATTGACATTTTGACGGGTGACTTTCTGAGTAAAACTATTACAGTGATGCTTCAGGGAAACTGTAGGTGTGGAAAGTAGTTGGGATTCAAGCTCTAAGAATGGAGAGAAAATTGCCCAGAATGTGGGATAGTCTTTAGCACGTCCCATTTCTGTCCTCCCTCACACTGGAGAAAAGGGTCTTCAGGGGACCTATATCCCACCAGTTTAAAAACATCCCAGCTGGAAGTATCTTGGCTTTGCTGTTATTGTGGAAGGATAATCTGGTAAAAAAAAAAAGCTTTTAATTCTCTGCAGTTTATCCTAGGGGAAAGATCAGATGCTGCTTAGCTTTCTGTGTTTATTTAAAGAGTTATGGCAAAATAGTCAGCCTTTTAATTTAACTATGAAATGGCAAATCTATGCTTGCTGAAGGAAGAAAGAAGCTCTGGCATTACTGTTTGCATTCATAATAATGCTTCACCTTATATTTTTTGGCTCTTAACCACTAGAGAGGACCTCCTATGCTGCAGTCTGGTACTGTTCTAGCCAGAAAAGGTGATTTCCTCCACAGATCCTTAGATATAAATTGATGTGTAGAACTTAAAAACTCTGAATAGCATTAGTCTTGGAGAGGCATCTCTGCTTCTTGACAGGCATTGGCAGTGAGGCGGGTGGAAACACCTCTATGTTGTTTTTTTTAATTCAGCCTCCTTTTCCCAATCTAGAAGTGAGCAGTACAGCAAGTGAAACTTAGTGAATCTGCTACACTCTCTGCCAACTGGCAGCAGACTCAGAAGACATGCAATTAGTGAAGTTTCTTCTGAGTCACCTCCTCTGCTCCCACATCCCAACACCTGGTGTCTGTTTTGCAAGTTACTGCAGCCATAAGGCCAGTCTGGGATCATCTGCTGAACTGGGCAGGCTGAGGAGGAGGCAAAGTTTGAAACCAGTAATATTTCGGTATGCCTCCCATCTATACCTGTGCACTCAATCTCCATGATTGTATGGACAGGTGGGTTATCCTGTGCACATGAAAACTTGGCAGCTACATGCCCTGTTGCAGCAACCAAACCGGTAAATCCTTGGACACTTAACACCAGAAAATGCATGTAGCAGAGAAACTCTGTTCAGCCATGCACAATGTGCTGATGACTGTCAACTTGTATTTTCTAAATGTGACAAGTATAGCAGGTTAATAGACTAGAAAGTAAAATAATTTCCTGAAGATATTGCTAAGGAAAATTCTAGTTAATTTTCATCTAATTTCTCCATTAGAATATAGAATTTTTCTGTGATTTGCATGAATTTTTCTGTGATTTGCCTTTTTGGATTCAACAGCAGTCATCAAAAGTTTCCCTTAATTAGCTTTCTAGACCAAATACCTATGCTCTTTGTGTCATTTGCTCGTGTGTTACCTAAGGCTAAGTTACCTTGCCTGAAAAGGATTTGTAAGAGATGGGAAATAAGTAAGAAGAAATGCAAAAAACCCCAAACCTTAAAGTGTTGAATAAGGTAAGGAGAGTAAAATGAAAGGGCACTCAAGAAACTCTTTGCTTATATCTGGCACTGTGTCCATTATCCAGATACTTCACAAATAACACCAAACAAGGAATGGATCAGAAGACGATATTTTCTGTGCTCAGACCAACAAGGACCTGTTTTTACAAGGATGAGTTGTTTGCGGGGAGCTGCCAAATGGCTTGCTGATTCAAATTGGATTAAATGGTTCAAATTCCCATGACTACTGAACCTCCCTTGAAAAACTGAAGGAACCACTTAGAATCCTCTCAAGGGTCGTCCTTGCCCTGAGTCTTTAAATTTGCTTTCAATCCATATCCAGTCTTTTGGTAATATAGGGCAATAAAAAACAATGTGGCTGATGTAAACCATATATGTGGAGAGTTTCAGGTTTTGGAGAAGTGTCTGTGTTTGAATGTGTAAGGTATCTTCTAGTAAGGCCTTGATCCCTTGAAAAAGGGGGTCCACAATTTGAGTTTAGGTGGCATTATGCAGACACTGTGGGGAGTAAGAACCAGAACAGCCCCAGGAGCAGTTCTGCATGGCTATATAAAAAAATTGCTTAGTTAGCAACTGACTGTATCAGGAGAGGGCTGCACACAAACAAAATCAAGTCCATCTTTTGTTTTTTAATATTTTTATCTAGTGTGGTCTCGATTCATACAGAAACAGTTCAGGCACTGATGGTTGTTTTGCTTTTCATTTCCTTGGAGGGTTTTTTTCACTGATTGAGGTTTAATACCACCATATTTCTGCATAAAATGTGCCATAAAAATATTTATATATCAGTACCAACTACATATGCAGTTCAAGTTCATTTTTGATAACTTCTACTGCAAGTAACCTCTAGGCACTGAGCAGTGCCTGCAAGCTATAGCTATCAAACTGGAAGAAATGCACTTGGCTTCACCTCTCATCTCTTATCAAAGCAGTAGGAATTTAAAGGCCATCTTATTACTGTTTTCAAGGTTCAGTAGACATGTAGCAAGAATAAAGATCATTTTTTTTAAAACAATCTAATTCTCCACCTGATTGCTCTTCATGCCTGATTTGTGCACACAGCATAATAACGTTATTAAGGGTAATCAGAACTGCCATTGTTATTCAGGCAAAGAAAGGCTACTGCACTACTGAACAACTCTTCGCATAGGAATCATGTGAAATAATATAGCTCATAGAGCATTCTTATGCTATTACAAATACTGGTGAAAAGCTCGGGTCAAAACTGCTAGGATCTGCTAGAACACAGAATTATTAATTATAAGGTATGGTACATATAGCCATGGGAAACACCTTTATGAGAACTCTGTGCCTTGTGTCAGAATCTAATTTTCCAGTAATTGAAACTGCATGTGCCTGATATATGCCAATATAGGTATTGATTTAATGTGTAAAAGTGAGATGAGATAGCAAAGTAAATCTCTTGGGAATGAAGGACCGTGTGAAAAACTTATAAGTAATGTAATTTACTTGTCATATAGAGCTTTCTCTCTGCATTGATAACACTAGACTGGTATTATCAAAGCAAGGGAGACTAAGAGTAGTATTCAGGCCTCCTTACTACTGGTGTTTTATATGGTAAAGACATTTAAAATTATTTAATTTCGTAGTTCTAAGATTTGTTTTAAGGAAAACTTTTTTTCACACATTCGAATTGTGAAGAGGTTAAAAATCATACCAAATATGTGAGAGGACATATTTTTATGGATGGGCTCAGTCCACCTGTCGTCTGTTGACTTTAAACTTAGAAGTGTTAGACAGGTAACCATAAGAGACTACTCTCCCCATCATTACAATTGTTCAAACCTTTCTGATGGTGAGTTTTGCAGTCTCTGACTGCTACAGCCAAACTCACTCATGCATGCAGTCTTGTTTCCAGATCTTCACAAAGTGAAATAACAGCCCCTAAAACTGCTACCTAGTTTTCAATGCATGGCTTTGCAATGATCCTGCCTCATCCATACTGCATATTCATCAGATCCCAAAGATCTGTCTGGACAAGCAGCTGCCTATCTGAGCATCTGGGGACATTTCATCCCTCCCTGATCTCGCAGCTGAGGTGGGAGTGAGGCAGGGCAAGAAGAGTGCCTTACTGAGATACTGGGTCAAAATGTAGCTGTTTGGCAGCTGACATGCTAAACCCTGCTCTAAGAGTTAACTGCGCACAGCAGAGTATGTTAGCACTGTTAGTCTTACAGAGTTTATATGTGGTAACAGAGGTTGAAATGTAAACCCTGGAAAAACAAATTCATTAACAGTATAATAGTAGATTTGTCATAAATACAATATCTCTTTTAATTGTAAATTCCAAGATCAGAGAAAAGTACATCTCCCCAGTGAGGTACCCACAAGCAATTTGGATCTGTGTGAAAGAGAGTTGGATGAGAGTTATTAGGCTGATTTCATGTTTATTTACTGAAGATAAATGTGGTCACTGTTCATCAGAACAATCTAGAAACTCTCTCTGAAGTGGCAGGGCACAACTGACAGACCACTACATGGTAAGTATGACAGAAATCCTGCCTGATAAGTCTGGACCTTTTTATATGGGCTCCCTGTGTAAGCATTAAAGTCAAGCAAAGAGCAGATAATGCACTGGTCCTGGTACTAGTGCTAGGATGGATTTAAAAAAAAATACTTAAAAGCAAAACAAAAAAATAAGGAACTATTCCTAACAAGCTACACTATCCCTGAAGGAAACAAAAATCAATATGCCCATTAAACAGGCACAAGCTTAGTGGCATTATTAAAGAAAGGAGGAAAAAGAATCCTGAATTTCTTATACTTTGTGATTACTGAATAAGACACCTCATCAGGAAAGTGATGTCTCCACAAGCAGAAAGGCTGCACTGTCATTTCATGGCTGCAGTGCCATGTTTGCTCTCAGCTGGGTCTGATAATTTAGGGCAACACAACTGTCAGATCTCTGTCTTAGTTCAGTTGATGTGTCCTCAGTCATTCCTTCTCTGAGCTCAGGTGAAGTTTTACAAGACTGGGACTGCCACTGGTGGCCCAGGATGTTTCTGCTGGGCTTCTTTTTCTGGCTTTAGGGGCCAAAGTGTCAAGGGCTTGCTGCCATGAAGGGGTTTAAATTTCCTCTTCTCAGGGAATAGGCTAGGGCTCCATGTCAGTTCTCTATGGGCTCTTCAGGTTTCTCTCAAAGCTGAGTGCTTGACACGAGGCCTGGATCATTCAGGTTAAGCCTAAATTTCTCATAAGTCTGCAAGTTTGATTCTCTTAAGTGTTGCAAAAGCTGTACCTTATTGTCAGAGATACAGGCATCGTGCAAGCTCACAGAGTCGTCAGTTGTTTTATGTGTCTGACATATGGCTCTGCTCTTCTGGGGAATGATGTAACCATTCATGTGTTGTATATTTAGAAACATGAAGCACCAACCTAAACAAGGTCTCTACAGTACTATGTGTAGTGTAAACATGGTAAGAAACCTTTTATCCCTGTTTTGGTTACAACATTCGTAGCAAGAGAATAAATGATGGAAGAGGAGGAACAGAAACTAAAAATTACTTGATTTCACACAAAAGGTCTCTTTCCGGCACTACAAATTTTCAAGGTCAGAGACCAATGGGTATTTGCCCTCCACTTCTCATGAGGATGTTGAAGACTAGTTCTCCCCTCAGTCTCCTCCAGGCTGAACAAACAGATTGATTCCACTGAATTTGTTTGTGCATCATTCTGTAAAGATTCACAGCTCTCCTTGGTGTGTTGGAACCAATAGGAAGTTTTCTGGGAGCAGCCTGAGCTCAAATTCCAACTATTTTTTGGGGAAACCATTGTTCAGGCCCATGGTTGTCTTTTCCTATTTTTCCTCTCATCAAGCATAGTATCATTATTCCTCTACTTTCTTCTTCCTGCTCTTCCTTGCCAAAACCTGTCATTAACACCTTAGTCTATCGAAGTGGTAATGCCCAGAGAATTCCTCCCAAGTCCTCAGAAATGGGTTCCAAGCTCTCTCTGCACTGTATTTTTCTTGCTACAGCACAGTTTAGAACCCATTTTTAGTATTTCTGTCCGAAGTAAAGGAGTTGAAGGGTGGAGGTGGATGAATCCATGAAAGTTCAAGAAGAACAAGTTGCAATATGAACCTAATAGGAAACAATAGTTTTGGAGATAATCATGAGGTAGTGTGCTGGGAGTCTAAAGTGATGTGCCCAGTGGGAACAATCTGAGCTTATTTGTTCACGTTCAAACTGTTCTATTTGGACATCAGCTGTCTTCAATGGCAAGCACACCGACTGATTATCTGGTATAAATCTGCATAATTTGCCATCATACATAATGTATTTAATTTACTTCAGGCTAAAACTTTCAATCCATTCACATTAACACATTTTACAAAGAGCACAAGGAGGGCATTCGAACTATATGTGCACATCCCTTCCATACCCCTGAGTTCCTGTGCCTCTGGGTAGCAGCTCTTAGCTGACAGAATGTCCTGGGGATGTGGGGAAGTATTTAGCATACAGCCAAACCATCTGCTGCTGCTGCTTTGCAGTCTGCAGGTAGAATTTTGTTACAGCATTCAATATTTTAACAGCTGGGCTGTATGTGAATGCAGACAGGATTTTAGCAAGAGAATTAGCAGAGCTAGGATGTACCCATCTACAGTCCCATTCAGGATGGGCAAAATACAGAGACTCCCTGAAGTGTGCTAACTAATAGTGCTGTAGAGTAGGATGAAGAAGCCTCCTTGAAAACACACTGGTCACTCTTCATAGCATTCATCATAAGGTATTGATACCTTCTGTAAGCTGACTTTGTCATGAGAAATCGCAGTAACAGTGAAAGCAATGAAAAGTGTGTTTTCTAGGTACAGTATGAGACTCACATCTTTTGTCCAGCTCTGATTTCTGGACTGGTTCTGGTGGTAGATACTGGGAAATATCTCCATTTTAAGATTATCCAGTGTTTGGATCAGTTTTATGGAAGCTGTGGCTTAGATGAATTTTTGCTCTTTTCATGTCTATGATAATTTTGTGTATACTGTTCTGATCATCTCATGTATCTGATATATTTTAGATTTTAGTTTCAAAATGAATCTCTAGACCTACTTACTCATTTATGCTTATTCAGTCTTATGAAAGTATGAGTGAGAAAAAATGCTGTCTTTGGATTAACAGTAGTCATTATATCAGTTAGCAAGAATAGATAATATGTCATAATAGTTATAGATGAAGAATAAAAATCAGTGAGGTCTTCATGACAAGAACAGAGACAAAAAAAATGTGCCTGCCTGCCCACAGAACTTTTTCCCCTTTTAGTAGGAATAAACCAAGACATTTCCAGTAGGACCTTTTGGAGGAGGGAGAAGGAAAAATGGAAATAAAATTTAAAAAAAAGGCAGGAAAAACTCCATGGAGAAAGTATATATATATATATATATATATATACACACACAGAGGCATCTGTGTGTAGTCAATACCAATCAAAGACTAAAGGTGTGCCTGAGCATAAGGAATTCCAAACTCGTATTTGTTTCTCTGCTTGATGCTAGTCTATGGATCTCTTCAATTAGCTGACATGAGTCTATTTTTCAAGCAGGTGGATAGAGGTGTAGGGAGGAAAAACCAAAACCAAAACCTAGAGTTTGTATTTTGACTCTTGTGGGAGGGTGAAAGCACTATTGGAAAAAGTATTCAAACCTACCATAGCTCCAACAGCTCTACTTCAATATGTTTGATATTTCACAATATAAGCCAACTTGGATTTTTATTTGAAATATCTTTCACATACATTTTTTTCACCAATTTCTTATGATCCCCAGTATTTTTCATAGGTGACAGGACATCTGTAAATTCTGATACAGCTATGATGCTGACAATACATAGGATCTAAGAACAGTAAGGTCTGGTCCTATTTTCTGTTGCTGAAAATATGTTGCACTTTGTAATCCACATTCATTAAGTAACTGTTCAAAAAATAAGAGCTAAGAAAAATGTCTAGATCCTCGTTCTAAATCAGTAACTAAAGTTCTGGTATGAGGATTGTCATCAACAAATCCATGTTTAATTCATAGGACCATATAGTACAGAAACCGAGTTCCAAGTTCAATGTCAAGGAAATTGCATTAATTATGGTGAAAATATTGACAGTCACCATGATGGAAGTGTTTTGTAGCCTAATTTTTCAGGTTCAGAAAAGTTAACTTGGCAAATGAATTAGATTTGCCTCAAATGATATACAGATAGGGCAGAAAACTGTAGGAGGAAGAAAAGAATTGAAAGCAGCCTACAGCATAAGCAGGGCCACCAATGTAACATAGCAGACTAGAAAAGGGTAAGAAATTGGAAAGATTGTACCATGATAAACATCTTCTGTAGAGCATGTGTTTTCTTCCCTCTTGAACCATGGTCTGATTTTCAGTTTGGTGTTTTAATTTTTGTTTATTTGGCGTTATTGCTTTGTGTGGACTGTTAGACCATCAAGGATGTGGTAGGACTCGGGAGATATTGGTTGAATTCCTGGTTTTCTTCAAACTTTCAGTGGGAACTTTAGAGTGTGATTCCTGAATGCAATGAAAATGAAATTTCTCTGCTTCATCATGACATTGAGACTAAAATACGTGTAATAGCTTTGGGATGCTCCGGTATGTGGGTGTTGATAACCACATCAGTGACTGTCAGAGAGAACTAGACAAATCTCAGCTACCTCAGTTCACCCCTCCTGAAATTTAACTCAGCTAGCTGATTTTCTGAGTTTTATTACACCATGATGCAATAAGGTAAGAATGGGTCATTTGCCCTCTTTTCCTAATGGATGTTCCTGCCTGATAAATTAATTTACTAGTCATGACTATTATCAGTTTCAACAACTGCTAAAGCAAATGCCTCGTTTCAATCAGTGCAAAATAAAACTGACCTCCCCACCTTTTTACTGGATCTTCTTGGAGATGGAAGGGCAATTTGCATTTTTATATCCTTTTTTTGCAACCCTCTGATTTGAGATCAAGATTATTCATTAGATATAACCTGGCTTGTACTGTCAAATGTCTCTGGTCTAGGATTAAATCCAACAAAGTCATATAAAGAGGAAAAAAACCTGCAAACCCTTAAATAATTTAAACTCATTATTCTACTAATCCCTCCATTCTCCTAGGCTCCCTGGAGGTGTATTAGGAGGTAATTGAAAACACTTTAATACACTCAAAAGACATCTGAGACTAATGTAGGCAGCCCTTGGTAACTCTCTACTTCTTTGGCTGTTTAGTAATGAGGAAGAGCAGCTCAGTAATGGGCAAAAAACCTTCAACAAATTAAAACAAATCAAAACCACCTAGAGATAACAATGTGTGTTTACTGTCAATAAACAGTAAAAAAACTTCACAGTGTCTTCATTATACTGGAGAGTTTGCTAAGCATTAAGAATACATGTAAGATGCAAGAGTGTGGTATCTGATGCCTGATGCAGGGCACTGATACAGGGATGCCCCAGGAGTCCAGTTTCCAGCTCTGTTGCCCTGTGAACAACCCTGTGTGATACCTCTGGGAGTCTGTATGATTTACCTTGTGTGGAAAGCACTGTCACTACCTCTTTACCTAACGTAGCTTTAATTAATTATTGCTTTTAAATTACTCTGAAATCCTTGGAAAATTTGCCATAGAAGTTGAAAGTATTGTTATTGTTCAAAAATTCTACAGTAGGAAAGGTGTTTAATTGTCCATTCTGATAGGTAGTGTATTGGTACAGGATTGAACTATGCCTGTAAAGCACTTGTTTGTATTAAGGATAGCATAAAGCTTAACTTCCCCAAGGAGCATTTAGGGAGGAATTATTTTAGTTTTTACTTCCACTTAATAATGTATTTAACACTTGGTAGCTGTGTTTGGGGATGGGTGTTCTTTAAAGCATCATTGGACACTGTACTGTGTGAAAAGTGTGATTTTCTGGTTGCAGTCAATTTATGATTCAAAGAGATAGCTTCATCCTACCTATAAATTTATTCCCATGGTTGTGCTGCTTCTGCCAATTCACTAATGAAGTCTAATCCAAGATAGTTGAGCTGCTTCTTGTTTTGAAAACAATACTTGAGTAAATAAAGCTTTCCTATTTTTTGTAAAATTCTCAGCCAAGGCACTGAGCAGAACAAGGAGTTGGTGGTGGATTAGAGAGGTTTTGGCTTCTAGATCATGTGTTTTTTACACCTTGCCTTGTCGAGTAGCATTCAAAATACTTGTTCTGATGGAAAGACTAGCTAGTGGCTTACTCAAAAGGAGTGCACTGGTTTTGCCTCAGTCCTGGAACATTAGCGTGGTCAGGATCTGTGGGCTGTCCTGGGAAACCTGCAAGGACTACAAGATTTTTCATGTGCAGGTCTCACTTTTCATCCAAAGGTGGCCAGTTGGTACAGCAGGCCATCTAAGAGCACGGGGTAATTTATCTCCTTATACATCCTTTTATCTTCATCACTAATTAACCATGACAGTTTTGAAACTGTGCCACTTAGTGTTGCATAAGGCAAATAAGCTGAATTATATGCAGTGACAGGCTTAGAAATTTATTTACATTGGGTCTCTCTTGTGTCACTTGTTATTTATAGGTGTTAATACATTAAAATATTACTACATATTAAAGTAGGATTATTATGAGCATTCAAATGACTGAACATCTCTGTGAAATTAAGTGATGCTCCCAATTCATGACTTGGATTGTGGAAAACTGGATTCCCTTATACATGGGAAAGAGAAGTCTATGGAGCTGTTAACCCACTCTGGCCATCACTACTTTCCTGCTTCCATCCAGCTCCATGCCCATTGATTCTCAGTCAGTTTACTTCTGCTTTACCTACATTGTGCCCTGTAGCAAGGGAGCGAAAATGCAAACCTGATAGGAGAGAACTAGTATCCACCTTTGTCAACTATGTGGGCACAAATATCTATAAGGGAAAGATACATAAGATTTAGATGTAGTCTGTGACAAGAAAACAGGGCCCAATAGGTGATTTCCATTGATTTTCCTTAATGATTAATTTCCTTTTATACTCAGTCATAAGACTGCTTACCTGAAACCCTTTGGTGCATTTAGAGCTTCATTCATTCAACTCTTCACTGTAAGGAAGAGTGTATAGCACAGTGTAGGTCCCCTGCACGTGGCAGCTGCAGCCAGCTCTGTGTAACATCTCCAAGGCAATCACAGCAACCTCTTCTGAAAACAATTTAAATAATATTTATTTTGAAATGTTATTTAATAGCTCTTAGATAAGTAAGATATTAGTCTTTGCAATTCACTTACTCTCTGTAAGCTCCCCATCTCCTAATAAAATTACCCGCTATGACAATTAAGGAGCTTTCATGTTGTAAGTGCAGGCTCTCACATAATATAATAGTTTTATTCCTGTTTTGATTTCAATAGCATTAACAAGTTTTATGCCACAGGAGGACCTACCCTCTGCATTGTAATGCCAATGCAGGCAGATCATATTTCTCTACTGCAATTTCAACAACTGTAAAAAAAGAAAGTAATAATAATTATATTGACTTGTGTACCTTGGAGGGATTTTGAGGGGATTAGTAGTGTTTATAATGTGCTCTGAAATTGATGCTCTAAGGGCTATTCGGAAGCTGCCTTCTGACAGCTTGACATATTTTCAGAGAGTAGCAGAGCAACTGTGCTAAGGAATTGAGCAAGCAATCCCATATAAAACATGTAAATAATTGAATTTACGAAAAAAACCTCATCAAAAGCCCCTCTCCTTTTTGTGATGCATTGAGATCCATTTTATGTGTCTAAATACATCCTTCATAGGTCTGGACTTCCATCTGGAATGTACTGGTGAAGAGCTGAGCTATTAGCCTCCCTGATATGCCAGTGCTGGGTACTGTACTGTTGCTATGCACAGTAATGGTAGTGGTGAGACCCTGGCAGGTACTCCTCTGCAGAAAATGGGGGGCCTAATCCAGCTTTTCCTTGCTCTGTGTTAATCTTTGGTAGCATTATGAAGGTGAAGAAAGAGAGTGTCCTTTGCATCAATGTGGCTGAGATATGACCCAGATTCCTAAATTAGCTTTGCAGAGACTAGATAATAATGTAAGTGTCCGTGTTCATGGCTAGTGAGGAACTGCCTTGTCATGACAGGAAGAATGGCAGGGAGGTGAAAATTCATGAATTCTAAACAGTGTACCAGAAGACTGAGTTTACAGTTACCAACAATGAGCTATTCTATGCCATTGTACAGCAGACCACAAAATTCCTCTGTCCCTGTAGTCATGACAGTGTTTAATTTCAAAATTTGCATATAGTTCCCATCAAAGAAATAAAAAGGCTGAAGTTCTACTTTAATTATCTTAAGTTTAGCTGATAACTTGAAGACTGCAGACAGTCATTTGAGACTGAGTTTAAAAAGTCATTTCACTTTCACTACTTTTAAATTTTTTATAATTCTAAAATACAGTCAAAATTGTGGATGCAATATTACTCTGAATTTAAATTTGCAGTAGAAAATAAAAATTAAAAATCAGAGTTTTTTACATTTTGCTTCTAGCTACTCTTGAGTTGAAGCAGCAATTAATATAATACAAATTTATGAAACAGTTCATTGTTGAAATATATAGAATTTAGGCATTGTCACCCCCTCTTTGGCTAAAAATCAATTACTTCAGATCTTTTGTAGGAATTCTATAACCTCAGCTACTCTAACTTCTACTTGGACTAGGCAGACCAGGAACAGAGAGACGTAGTTGGCTGGTGTCAGTCCTTGATTGTGTTGTTTCTTCCTCACACTAAGTTGGCATCTGATGCTGGGGAAAGAAAAATCCTATGTATAAATATATATGTATATGTATGTATGTATGTATGTATAACCTTTTGCTGTAAATATTTGATTTTTTAACTACTTCATTGATTTTTTTAGAGGTACTCCAGAGAAGACTGTCAGACTCTTAAAGTGATAAGTTTCTATTGTGGAGAACTGTGCTGCTCATAGCATTTCTTCTGCAGAAAGAAGCTGGCTAGAAGCCATTGTTTCACAGGCCTTGTGTAGATGTGAGCTGTACTGTAGGGGGTACAGAACAGTGTAGGTGGTCTCTGATAATGGACATTTTGGCAAGATGTGTGAGGTGCTTTATTTATTCAATTAGGGATTATTGCTTTAATAATGTATTCTTATTCCATAACGCCCAAGCTGCAGGATGCCCACAAAGCTACCATGCAAAAGTATTAGCTAGTGCATGGAATAGCTGTAACCTTCTGCTTAGTTTCACGTCCCATGGGGAACACATTATAAGTCAATTCCATATACTGTGTTACTTGCCAAGCAGTTTCTGAATGTGCTTCTGAGACCTGACTAGTATATATGGGAAGCTGAGACCTGGCTGCCTTGGAAGTGGCTTTTTTTATCCCCATCTCCACCAGGATAGTCATGCAGGATGTTCTTTTTGGCTTGTTCAGGAGCTGAAATTTGATGTACCTTGGAACAACAGGTTTTTTTGTCAATACATGACGCTACTTTGGATTTTCACTTGAGCAAAGTCTTGTCTCTTGCCTCCGGGCTGGTCTCTCAGAGACGGTGGTGTTTGGCTGTCCAGGCATATTGCAAAACTCTGTAAGGATTTTACTGAGATTCATGATAAGGTCAGAAAATGCTGTTTTTGTCTTTTGAAGTATATATATAAAAGGCAGATTCTAGTTTTGTGGAAGAATGCCTCAAAATATATGACCAAGTAGGTAAATGAAGATAGAGCTGGGTAAAAGGTATGTACAAACAAATTTATCGGGGAAACTTGAGTGTATTCAACGTTTCTTGAACTTTATAGAAGTTGCCAATGTGTTTTTGTTATTTTTAGTAACTGCTTGTAAATATATGATTCTAATATGATGGCAATAGTAATTAAAAACATAATGGAGACCTTTATTTGTGGACTAAAAGGAACTCTTAAGCTATGATTATTGTTCTGCTATATACAGCTTTTCTGAAAACTGATTGCTCTCTCCAAAATATCAGCGCATTTTAATCTTTTTCTGTCAATGGGACGATTGTATGTGCTACTTAAAATTTATTTGTGTTGTTTGAAATGCAAAAAATTTTCACCATTTTTGTAGTACCATTGTATGGATTTCAAGTCTAAAGGTAAAAGGCACACACCAGTATTATCATTGCATTTTTTGAGAATCAGATCATGCAACTTCTCTCATCCAAAGGGGGCTAAATTAGGAGTAATTAAGAGCATAAATGATGAAAAGCAAAAATTAGATTAATTAATACTGTTTAAAAAACTGAGTCAAGGATTTTATCAATATTTTAAATGAAAGTATTATGGGCATAAAATCCTATGATGCTGAAGTATGTGGTTATGTACTTCAGGAAACAATTGTGCTTTGGCAACAGGAATGGGCCAGATGAGCTTTATTAATAGGTTTTATACAGTAATGATTTAAATATAGAGCATCCCAATTAATTTCTCCTGTTTAGAGTCAAAATAAAAAAAAAAACCAACCTTGCTCACCCCAGTTTTCTACTGTTTATTTATCTTTTAGTTTCAAGTTTATAGCTAGGAAATCATAGTCTTTGATATAAAGCACGAGTTAACAGTGATAGATAGTAGAATTTTTCATTTAACACACAGAAAATCTGGAATCATTATGTGCAACAGCTAGGGTTGGCTGCAAATTAAGAACAAATTTTTGCCTCCATATATGTCCATTCCCTTGCGTTTTCTCATACAGCTGTATAGATGAACATGATGGCAGTGTATTCTCCAAGAATATCTGCCTTTCTTGGGATGTTGTGCCAGATACTATTGGGTACTATGAGTGAAATATCACAGTGAATACACTGACAGATCTAGTTTTTGCTTCAGTGGCATTCATCTCTCAGTAGGGATCACTGGTTCCTGTTTCTGTTGTCTTATTTTGATATTTTTGGATAAATGCCTGGACATTAATACTTAATGCTGGTAGTAATACTATTTGCAAGTGTGTACTGAGATGTTTTACGTTATACAAGGGACTCCTGATGGACAGTACCCAATCTCAGAGCTGTGAATGAATTATCAGTGCAAATGCTATCATAATAATAATATCACTCATGTCCCCTAACTTTGTATAGTATGTGTTAGTTCTGACTTTCCATTGCAAAAGAGTATGTGTATGGGGACTTAGTTTAGGTAGTTGTTTATATGCTTCTCTTCAAAGTGGCATGCACAGACAGATGAATATTAAGATAACTTTCTTAGTTTCGTTAACATTCTCTCCCTGTACTTAATGTGCTGAAAAATCCCAGTGACCCATTGAGAAATCTGGTGCAACAGTACCAGTTCAGTGGACTGAGAGAGCTGCTGCTGATGATCTTGCATTTATATAATGTAAAGTTTAAGGGGTGCAGGTCAGACTAAAATTCACACTAATATTCACACTACATCAAGGGTTTGGAGCTGTTTTTATTCGCTGTCTGTGTCCGTATCAGATTTGAAGTACATCTGGTATAGGTCTGGATCTGACCTTCTGGTTCAGTTTCTTCCAAATGAATCTCATTTGTTTTACCAAACAAGCTCTGTGTACGTGAGCTGTGCATAGCGAATGGGTACACTGAGAAGAGTCATCAAAATGCCCCGAACCCTAATGCTAATATTAATGTAGGTACAGCCTATGATTCCTTTGCTCTCCTACAAGGAGTCTAAACTGACGATAACTGCACACCAGTTTGAGTCTTTTAATTAATTCTCTGTAGATGCTAAAAGGCCAGAGGGATACTTCTGATAATAACCATTCATAACAGCTAAGGTGGTTCTGATCTCTACTGATAATGCAGAGGGAAATAGCTATATTAGATTTTACTACTTCAGTGAGCCATTCAGCCCTCTGTTCAGCCAAGTTCCCAATAAAATAATAATTAAGAAATAAAGGTAAGTTGTTACTACAGTTTTAATTAAAGTTCTGAGCAAATTTCAATGTGCAACTTTGGCTCTCATAACAACAGATCTAGAGTCTAATTACTGTCATACCAGGTGGCCTGATTTACATCTAATTGCTTCCCTTGAGCCTGACAAATGCCTGACTTGGAAAGTCAACTCTGTTTCCAGTAGAATATGATTTTATTTTAGATAAGAAAAGAAGAACAGAAATAAAGGCTGCTTCCCTTGCAGGTACATGCTTACCTAGCTCTCATGCCTTGATTGTGCTCTGAAGCTCTCTACTGGAATTTTGAAGGAAATTGTTAAATATATTCATATATTGGTATCTTTTCAAACTCATTCATTCCAAACTTGTACACAAGTTTTATGGGAAGAGGACCTGGGAAGTTAGTTCAGAAAGAGAATGATATATAGTGCTTAAATTAAGACAGTAGGAAGAGGGAGGATTGCTGATGTTAAATTTAGTACTCGTTCAAAAATATATGTTCATATTTGCTCTCTGGGACAAAACTCAAATATTCTTGATTGAAAGCATAAAAGGAAGGCTTTCAGCAATACATAAATTAGGTACAGTATCTTCTGGGCAACTTTCTTCTGTTAAACAAGCAGTATGGAGCTGTCTTCTGCTTGAACATGTGGAAAGCTTTAATTCACACATTCATATGGGGTTGCAGGGTTATTTTGCAAAAGGGTTTGGACCTGTAGGAAAGGGTGTTAAATCAGAGAAGAAAGCTTTGGCACTGATCAACAGTACATGGAAGCACAAGGATTTGTAAGTGCTGAAGGCAACCACTTATTTTCCCATTTTCTAGAATGTTGAGCTTGTATAAAGAACATTAATTTAGTTTTTGAGAGTGTCAGGAATGATGCATTGTGGGGCTGGACATAAAACACAGTTACATCAAAAGACACAATTACATCAAAAGAAACAAATGCAATGCTTTAAAAAGCTTTGGATCAAGTCCAAGCTCACTGAGTCAGTGGACTTGTACCATAAGATTTTTTGATAATTGATGAATTATTAGACCTCAAATAGGTATATTGTGTGAATGAAAAAAAAAAATCTTACTACTTCACTGACATCTGTTAATATTTTTACTGTGAGGAAAATCAATCTCTTATTTTTTTGGTAGTGCTATTAGTTGGACTTCATAACCTGCTTGGTGTTCTGCTCAAGGAAATGCAATTGTGAACCATTTTTGGTTTGGAATATAGTGAATTTAAGCAGCAAGCTTGATATTAATTTTCAGTGATGGTGTATTTTGAAAGAGGGATTGAATAAAAGAGTAAAAGAGGTCAACTGTAATCTTACAGCTGCCACTAAAATGTGAATATTTAATATTTTTTTACGTTATGGCTAACTAGTAAACAATTATTCCTTAAGATGCAGAGTCTGAGGGCAGAACATGCTTATACCACTTGAAAATCAATGACAATACACTGAGTTCCTGTTAGGCTATGTGAGCACAAATGTCTTTGTAATAAACTTTTCTTCTTCCCAACCACATCTTTTCAGATCAAACACGTGCTTTAAAACTGTTTCTTTTTTAGCTTGGAGGAAGAAAACAGCACATATGCTAAAAATGCAGTGGGAAAAGTAGCTGAATAATTACACAAAGAAAAGGTCTTCTTGGCACTTTCCAAAATTCATTATTCAGGGCATTGTACAGACAAAAGAAAAAAAATAAACACATAACATTGCATTGGAACATATATGTGCATAGACTATGCTCATATGGCCGTGGAAAAGCTTGGATTCACTGGAAAAAAACAATTTGAATCATGTTGTCTCAGAGGACCACCTGGTGAGAGCATTGGGACTGGGAACCAGGACTATTTTGACACCCCAGCCTGGGGGCAGTCCCACACGTCAAGCACCTTCCTGGGACCAGGCTGAGGCTGGACTGGGACTTCAGCCCATGGCTGGGTGTCAGGGTGTGGATCAATGAAGCTGTGTCTGGGCAGGGAAAGCCCTGTCCTAGGAGAAGGGACAGTCCCCACTGAGCACCTCCAGAGGCGCTGCCTTGAGTAGCTCTCCGCAGCAGCATCAGCCCAGTGTGGGCCATAAGCCAAGCAGAGAAACCTCCAGGGAGTGGGGCAAAATTGTTCAAGGCTCTGACACAAAACGATAGAATCACTAAGACTGGAAAAGACTTCCAAGATCCAACCTGTGACCAAACATCACCATGTCAACTAAACCATAGCACTAAGTACCATGTCCAGTGGTTTCTCGAACACTTTCAGGGGCGGTGATTCTACCATCTTCTTGGGTAGTCTGTTCCAATGCTTGACAACCCTTTCCACAAAAAAATTCTTCCTGATGTCCAGTCTGAATCTCTCTTGGTGCTGCTTAAGACTGTGTCCTCTAATTCTCTCACTAGTTGCCTGGGAGAAAAGGCTGACCCCCACCTGGCTACAAACTCCTTTCAGCTAACTGTAGAGTGATAAAGTCTTCCCTGAGCCTCCTTTTTCTCCAGACTAAACAACCCCAGTTCCCTCAGCTGCTCTTCATCAGACTTGTGCTCCAGACTCTTCACCAGCTCCATCGACCTTCTCTGGACTTGTTCCAGCACCTCAGTGTCTTTCTTGTAGAGAGGGGCCCAGAACCGAACACAGGACTCAAGATGCAGCCTCATGTGTACAGGAGGACAGTCACTGCCCTAGTTCTGCTGGCCACACTATTTTTGATACAGACCAGGATGCCATGGGCCTGCTTGATCACCTAGGCACACTGCTGGCTAATGTTCAGCTGGCTATTAACCAGCAGCCCCAGGTCCTTTTCTAATACATTCTCTATTTGTGCTAAAGAGATTTCTAAGTGGACTGTTTGATTCCAGGGCATAGGTAATTTTTTTTTATTTTCCTCTGGTTTTGTAGAAGAGAAAGATAAGCAACCTGTAAAACGAATTAAAAAGAGAGTAAATTAAAATGAATTTTAAACAGAGGATCTTAAGGGCAAAATAAGTGCGGAGGATGACCAAACATTTTATCCCAGTGTTTAGTACAAAGAGGACACAGTGGCAAATTTAGAAAATTCGCTTTGGTCTCTGTGCTGTCATGGTGAACCTCCGGCTTTTGGGTCAGGTTGCATGCTAAAATAGAGATTCTTCAGCACTGAAGTCAGCTGCATCAAAAAAACCTCTTTTTTGTCCTAGAGATGAAACCACCTCTTCCTGTTAGCCTCTTGTCTTGGAGTTAGTTTTGAAAAGTACACACTTCATAGTGTTGCAAAAGTGGAGGGAAAAAACCCACCAAACCCTAGATAGCTGAACTAGCCTCACCACATATGGACTGCCTGAAATATGACCGTTGCTGATGTCAGTGGATGAAAGTGCAGGGCTGGCTGTTCAGGCAGGGAATTAAGTACAGGGTGCTGGATAGGGTACAAGAAATGTGTTCCCATTCTAGCTCTGGATTTTCTGGGAGATGTTCAGCAGGTCACTTGTCTGCCTTCTGGTTTGTATTTTTCAATTGCTAGTGTTGGCTGTTTGACTGGTTAATGCTCATACTCTTGTTTGAATAAGTAATGTATTACTTTATTATCATTGTCTATTGTTATGAATGATTCACTGAATCATATTCATGATAGCTTTTTCCTTTGATTCGTCTCATTTTCATTCCTTTATCTGATTAGAAACTAATTAATATAAACAGATACCTCTTATCTATGCAATAACCCTGAATTCATAAATACTATTGCATCAGTAATGATCCTCCTTAGCAATGAAGTAGATGACTGGGTTTGAAATGCTGAAAGAAATCATAATGCAAACAGAAATGTAGGTTAATATGCTCATTAGCAGGCAATGATTAGAAATACTACTTGCTTGAAAGGAAGACAGGTCCCTGCTTAGGAGTAAATCTGGACACTTCCTTTCAGATGGGAAATTTCAGCTTAGCAGTGGTATAATAACTAGCTAAAAACACCCTTGGCTAATACAAAAATAAGAATGATTGCTTTTTAAGGTTTTATTTTTATGTGTTTTTTTTGTCCCGATGGTAAAATCAGCCCCTAGAGCATCTGCAGTAACTACAGAAGGTTAGAGAGGATCCTTTACCAGGTTTTGAATTGTCTGCACAGACATTTTGATGTTTTTCTTCAGCATTACATGAGAAATCACTTGTCTACATCAGGAACCATATTCTGAGGGCTGAGTAAAAAAGAAGGAAGATTAGGATTAGAAATAATTCCTTGTGGAAATTGAACAGTAAAAATGACCAAAAAAGCCCAAACGAGGAACTAGTGTTCTTTCCTGGGAGAAACTTCTTGAAGGCAGCCATGGCAGTCAATTGCTGACATGAGGACAGTATTTCCAGGCTATCTTACTGTTAGAGATTTTCCAGGACCTTCTAGCTGTCATCAGGCACTAGTAGAAAGCTGACAATTCTCTTAACCTAGAGTATATATATTTTTAGCAGAAAGCAGCTATTGTTATATTACTAGACCTGTCTTGCTGTAAAATACATCACAGACTAACCAGAAATAAAATATTTTCAGGTAAATGCAATATGAAGGAAAAATGGCCTGTGAAGCCCAACACTGTGCTACTGGTGTAGTGTAAAGTGGCTTAGAATGGCAATGTTTCTGTTACTATACGAGATATAAATTTCTAAATGTACTGGTGGCATTTGAGGGCTTTACCTCACACACAGAAAAAGAAATGTTATAACTTTTCAGGCTTATAATTCACCAACAGGAAAATTGTGTTTATTTTTTCTTGGAAGATTATTCCAGGAGATTTCTTCTAAATTTATTGTGTTTGACATTTGGATCAGTATTCATTCTGATTTTTTTTTCTGAGTGTGCATTGCAAGAACATTCCATCCTCTACATTTTTTCATATATTTCTTGTAGGTCATGCTCGTATTGTCATCAGCAGTGCTCTAGACTGGGACTAGAAAAGGTTTTGCTGAGAGGACATTAGAGTTTGTGTCACAGACTTGTGTGCATATGCAAAGACCTTTGAGGTATAGGGGAGTACTGATGTCTTTAGACTTATTGCAAAAGTTTCTATTGTTCAGTTAATTTTTTTTTCTGCTAAGAATATTTTTGTATTATGCCATACCTCAGATCAAGGACCATACCTGCATAAGTGCTTGCATGTATCTATTTGTTCATTATGAATTTAAGAAAACAGTTCTTGTAAGTGAAGGTATCATTTAGATCTAATTTTGTTAAAGGAGATTTATCTATGATGCACACAGATTAATGCTTTCTATAACTTAGAACTTTAGCAGGTATATATGAAGATACCTTCTTACAATCAATGTACTTATCCTGATTTAAACTAGTCTGGGGCTATTCATCTCTTCTAATATCAGCAAGCAATTTTTGGAGACTGTTTATTTTAGCAATGCATTTTCAAGGGTGTGAAGATCTTAATACACACATTTAGTACAGCTTGCTTTTGAATTTATGAGCAAATAAATGAACATGTCATTTAAGGAGACAGTTTACTTTTTCTGAAGAAATGCAGACAGCATAAATAGGAAGTTTTACAGGAGAAGGCTATCAGCAGAATATAGGCCCTGATTCTGATTGGACCAGAAAGAAACTATTCCTAAGATTTCTTCAAGAGATGTCATGAAGAACTGCAGTGAAATTGAAAATGAAAGTCAGCAAGGATGCCCATGGCATTCTCACTGATGACATGGATTTCTTTGAATATCACACTTAACCTCCACATCTAGGCTCTTGTTGAATTCTGTCACGCAAGGTGGCTTAGCAAGGTAACAAATCTGCTATCACTGCTGGACACCATAAACTTAACATGAAAAGAATAAAAGAATTTTCCTGCTGAAGATTACATGCAAATGCTTAATGAGCATTTGACAGTACCTGCTGGGTTAATAAGTAGTGCATGCTGTGTAATTGCAATAACTGTGAATTGTCTAAAGCAAGGCAGAAAAAAAGATTGTCCCTGCCTCCTCATTACTAAATCTAAGATGTGTATAATCCTGGCATATTTTGTATTACTTTAAAAGCATGGGAAATGATAATGGAATTGTTATCACGTTGTTCCCAGGGGCATATATTTTGCACACTAGTTGAACAAAAAAACCAGAGTGTGTAGGCTGCAGAAATCTTGATTTCTGAATAAGATCTACAGGTAGCTAAAGGAAAGGTAGTAAGAATGTGGAGCTCTAGCTTCTAGCTCTGCCACTGATACTTGTATCACTTTGTAAGAGTAATTTCACCAATCTTAACTCTGTTATAGGACCTAGAAATGACCAAGAAAATGCACTAGAATTTTTCTAAGGCCATATGTTTCACTTTCTTTGCTTCAATTTCCCATCAGTGAAATAGAGAGAATTACATACAAAACAAAGCATAGTTCAGAGGTTCTGTTAAATGAAAAATTCAACAGCTGTGTTAATATGGACTGTGTTATTACCTGAGTTCTCATAATATGCTTCAAATTTTACATTCTGATGTAGTGTAATTGGCATGGTCACTGAATTAGAGTAGCATGGTGTCTGAGACAGTGTAAATTATGTTACCAAGAAAAATAAATTTACAGTGGGGAAAACTGGAGAGGAATTGTACTTTACATCAGGGTCTTGCTTTTTCTCTGTCTGTACTTTATGATGTAACTAGCTTTAATTGTCCTTCACAATCTGCTGGGAATACTGGTACATATCTCAGTCAATACTGAAGTTAAACTGATGGCTATTTGTCGCTTCTCATTAAAGCTGCAGAGTTACCACTGCCATCAAAACCACATGTGAGACAGATGTTTGGGGTTTTTTTCATAAAATATCTAGTGTTTTATAGTCCTGGTCAGCCATTAAGTGAATTGCCAGTCTCTGAAGATGTTAGACTTGATTCATACCTCTATATAAATTATTTTCCGCGATTCTGGTTGGTGTGGTGGGAGCTAAATTTAAGCAAAAGTTGCAGTTTTGCCTTTTAATATATTTTTTTTGTGCTCTTCACTATTTATCTTTCATTTTGGGCACTCTGACTTTTCCTGGAAGTTCAGAGGAGAGCAGAGCAAGATGGTCATGGGACACATAAGCTGTCCTAAGCTACTCAGGGAACTCTTACATGACTACTAATATCCTGTACCATGGAGGATCTATGGTTATGGCAGATCTCTTTGGTGATTAACTGATTTGCCATAATTTTTACATCAGTAGAAACTGTTTCCAAACATTGGCTGGTATTCATCTTTATTTACTTCTTGTCTGTACATATTCTCTCCTGATGCAAATAAAAGTGTGCAGAACATCTCCCAGTGCAGCTGAAAATAGATAAAGGCAGTGTGAATGTTTCTTGCTAATTTCTCCAATATATTTAATTCTGGAAGATGTTGAACACATACACACAAGTGGAAAAAATCCTCCCTCCATGTAAAATTAAAAGGACATGAATGATTGCTTTCCAAGATGGTCCACTCTAGACCTTCAGGAATATCTGTCAAATACGGGGATGTTGTTCAGTCTCTCTCATCTGTTGGCACCTTACTCCATCTGTTTATGTTACATATTGTGGCAACTAGAGAATAGCATTTATGTGATATTGACAGCACCTGCGTTTTCCATGAGATTTTCCTTGTGCTGATAGACTGATAAGAAATATTATCTTTTCAATAGATATTTTCCAACTTGATGGTGACTTTGGGGTGGTTCCAGGTGGCAAAAAGCATCTTGTCTGCTGTCCAGAACCACTGCTGTACGACAGTGTAGTAGCCACATAAGGTATCGATTCAGGATGTCAGGAACAGCCTCTGAAGAGCTTTAATGATGCCAAATGCGAGGGTAATTCCTCTTATCAGTAAGATGACAGCTTTCACATGACACCAACCAAACATCAGTGAATCAGCAGGAGAACAGACTTCTGAATGATTGCTCCTAAATGTGTTTTCCTTGGACTTTTCCTTGGGGATTTCCTACCCAGAGACCAACTTCAGCTTGGTTTAGCCTTAAGAGGGATGTGACTATTGTGTGAAATGATAGCAGTGCAGTTTGGAGTATATCTTCTCTCTGGTTTTCAAAGCCACGTTTTAAACAGCTTTTAAGGGAATTGTCATTCCTTTTCACTGGATTTTTATCAGCAGTATTTAACAAAACAAGTATATGCTAGTAGCTTCTAATGGGTCCCAGAGGAAGCTTTAAAGGGGGAACTTTAACCTAGAAAAAAGGTAAAATCCAGGGCAATGTTGAGTCATCACATGTGCTGGGGTTGTTTGACTATTCTGCTTAGTCCAGAAGACATATATGGGAGCCTTTTACTATGTTCCTATGTATTCTATGTAGATATGAGCTTTATTTTTATGTAGATGTATATGAATTATCTCTTATGTCCTGTTCTGCATTGCTCACCAAGTCTCCTTCATTTTTCTTATGTTATGACTCCACCCTTCCCTGTCTCTGTTTCTCTCCCTCCTAGAGCTATTCTCCTTTCTTTGCACAGATTTATTCCTGACAAGTCTGGTTGCATGTGAGACTGGAAAATGTTTTTCAACCTCTTCCTAATACAAGTGGTTGGGCAGTATCTGTTGAAAATGAAATCACATGTAGATGTTAGTTACAACCTATTAGACTCTACATATGATACTACCTGCGATACACCAGAGTCTTGGATAACTCACCTGATATAATAATCTTTAAAAGGAATAAGAATGAATGATTACACAAATAATTTATTGCGTTCCATAATATTGCTTTAATGTGAGATGGAAATTTTCATGCTTAGTGATTGTATAAGTATCACTCTTCCAATACGGGCAGAGACTGAGGTAGAGAATGACGAAAATTTAATAGGAAAAAAATTGACTGTCACCCACATCCTCCCTTTTTAGAACAAGAAATCTAGAAAAAAAAGAAGTTGATTAGTTTTCAGTTTACCTTTTCTTTAACATAACAAACTTCCATTTGAGGTTTAATGGGGACTGTTGTAGCATGCAACAAAAAGTTAGTGGAAGATAAAAGGGCATAGCAAGAAAAAATATTCAAAGTGAATAATTTAAGATCACATCCATAATTGATGGCATTTGGAAAGCTTCCTCTAGTGCTCTAATCATATCTCAAAATGTGCTAATTAGAGCAGTTTGGTACAAAACAGTGTGTGCAGGTGTTGAACAACCTTTTCTGTTCTTTTTTAAGAAATGTAGTGGTAACTGGTTCTCCTGTCATTAGCACTCACATTTAATAAATGTTTCACTATCTAACATATATTTGACAGTTGTAGAGTGTGCACATAACTATTATCTTGTTAGAATAGGTTTGATCAAGAATACAAAACAAAATCAGATATTTTTAGTACAGCAACTTAAGCTCGTAGTAAACAGTGTAGCATCCTATAATGTCCTATGGGGACAAGAAGTTGAAACCAAAAGAAAAAGAAGCACCTTGAAAAGGACAAAGCATCTACATTCATCTACTTGAAATTAATGTTATCTAAAAGTAGTTCTGATACTTCAAAAAAGCTAATCATTTGCTTACTGCTTAGGCTGTATTTAAGTGTTGTCATCTTTTGGCTGAGAAGGATTTTGCTGCTGAGTTCTTCATTTATCTTGGAAATCAATGACAACTGACATCACAGGTCCTTCTCTCTAACCCCTCAGCAAAACTAATCAATATGATGCAGAAAGAAATGAGCTATGCATTCAGGTCTCTGTGTGTATACATTTGGGCATACATTACTGCTCTGCTACATTGAAACAGCAAAATCTGAGAAGATGCTTAGTGCCCAATTTAGTTGGAACGAACGTGACAGCTCTGCATTACTGAAACAGGAGCTGGTTCTTTGGGGCTGCAGTGTTCAACAAGCAGGTGTGAGAACACTGCAAATAGATAAGTCTGAAGAGCATAGGTCGTATTTGAAATTAATGTATAATGACTCTACAGTATTTGTTTTATACAATTATTCTAACACGATGTTTTATTTTATTGAGGTTCTACAAAATTTCACAGAATGAAACAAATAGTTCCATAACCATGTATTATTAATAACTTATTTCTTTTAAAGTTGAGAGCAGAGCTATTCTACTAGATGTTGCAGATTCATTTCAAGATACTTTATTGGAGAGCCTGTGGTCTGAAATATTAATCTTACAAAATCAAAAACATGGGCTTAAACCTAAGATACATCCAATTTTTCAAGAGGTTCAGCAGTACCTACTTCCATTTTTCCCAAGCAGTCACTAGACTTACTGCCATCTATGAATTAGCGTTATTTCTATGCTATGTTCCTGTTCTTACCCATTAGCATTCAACTCTCTTCTGTCTTCTGCAGCTAGATGAATTATTCCCTGAGAACAATTCATTTGACAGTGGAATTTGCCCTTTTTGCATTTGTTATTTCTCCATGAACACATCACAATTTGCATTAATTAGTTTATTATTTGAAATTGTTTGATGAATAGTTTGTTCCAACCCATTTCACTCATGTAGCTAATATTAATTCAAGTGTTTCATCCCAGTGATTTATCATTCAAACTGAGTCCTATTATATCACGTGATGATTGTTCCTGCTCCTGCTCTGGATGACACAACCCGAGTCAATCAAAAAGAGAAATATGGTTCATGAAAAGTTTGCAAAGAAAAGTTTAGTTTTATTCTCTTGCTATTTTCAACAGTTATTTTTATCCCTGAATAAACCATCTACATATTTACTTTCTCAGTTTCAAAACTGAAAAAAGGGGATTTTTGTATTCCCTGTTCAAGGAGATAGAGTAAACGGAATTGGACTTTTATTTTCCCCTATAATAAAACATTTTTTCAGTTGAGGGCAGTTTTTCATGAGAACGTGCTCTTTACAATAAAAATATTTTTGACTGGTCCAAGTTATACATTGTATAAATGATTTCTGCTTTTCCACAAGGTATGATTGACCAATAAAATAATAATTTGCTGTATTAAGTAAAATTCTAATGGTAGTCAACTGTTCTTCTACTGTCTCTATTTTTCTGAGGAAAAAAAATTATACCATCAGGAAAACTGGATATATGTACACAAGAAAGTAAAATAATGTTTCAACATCCACAAGAACGGCCATGAACCCTTTCTTACTGCTCAGTGTGGAATTCTGGTCCCTTGCTCTAAAATTCTAGTGAACTTTGGAGTAGAATCGCCTTATTTCTGCTAAAATAGGCATCATACCTCTGCATAGATCCAATCTGAAAAACATCATCTTAGGGCGCACAAAAAACTATAGTGTTCCATCATGTACTACAGATACATACTACTGCAAAAAAAGCAGAATACTCTAGTAATATTTTGGAAATTAGAATAATGGTGAAATCCTCCATATTGTAATGTTATTCATAAAGGGTGTTGAAAACCAGCAGCTGAGTACTTTTCTTTAAATAAAAGGAAAAGAATGTGTAAAGAACTCCCTTAGATGTGGATTTTTTTTTTTTTTAAACAAATATTGGAAAAAATGGGAATGTTCTAGTGGCTTAGATTAGATATTAGAAAAAGATTTTTCATCCAGAGGGTGAAGCTGGGTGCTGGAACAGGCTCCCCAGGGAAGTGGTCACAGCATCAAGCCTGCCAGAGTTCCTGAAGTGTTTGGATGGCACTCTCAGGCACATGATGTGACTCTTGGAGATGATCCTGTGCAGGACTAAGGGTTGGACTCAATGATTCTTGTGGGTCCCTTTCAACTCAGCATATTCTGTGATTCTGTGAATTCTGTGAATGTATTCTAATTCTAATCACTTAAAGGATTCAGTAAATTTTCATAGGAAGCCATGAAGCATCTACTCATGGAACAATCAAGGAAAGGCAGTGATGGGACATAAATGGAAAAGCAGAAGGCAATGGCAGTATAATTAATGCCATGAGAATGCTTTTAAAGAAGATAGATTCTGTCAAGCATAGTGCCATTTTTGAGATCTCAGATGTGTTCAATGAAAGTATCTCTATGATATAATAAATCCAAGGCATTTTTAGGACAGGTAATATACTGACACAGTGTTCTGATAAGAAAATTACCACTAAACAAAATCAAGAGAGCCCACAGAAGTAGAGTAGGGACTGAGAGTAAATTTATAGTTCAAGTCATAGGACTAATAATTTGCTTCTGAGCAGATGATGCCACTGTTTATTCTTGACATGGTCTAACCTAGGAGGACTGCATTTTTAAATACTATATTTGTATTTCTAGTGACACAGAATTAGTAAATCAATAACAATGGTATATTGCATATGGGAAATAGAAGATGTTTTGGATATTTAGAGAAGTAAAGTGCATGTACTTTGACACAAATGTGTTTGTGTCTTCGTCTTACACAGTTTTATTTCCAGATATGCAGAAAGTGTGTCTTAGAAAACTGGAGCTTCACCCTTGAAATCAATACCTAAAGAGCACTAGAGCAATGAAACAACTGAACATGAGTGGGCAGTCTGATGTAGCTAAGGTTTAATACAACTTCTCTAGAACTGATTGGGAAATATCGTATATGAACAAAGGAGTACTACTTTGTCAGTTGTCATGGCATGAAGAAGGACTAGCATGTTTCTTTCTAGCTGTTTCAATTGTTTAAGTGAGAGTTATAACTGCTGTCATGAGTCACGAATCTCTGGCACTAATGATATGCTTTTTGTTTTGAGTTCTAATAGTCATCCTTCAAAAAAAAATATAAAGGATTAAAAGGGATTGAGAAAAGAATAATAGAAAAATACATTTTTCTAGAGAGAAGCCAAGAAGATTTTATCTGTTTAGTGTATCAGAGAGAAAATTAAGAGATGATTGTGGGAAGAGATAGCTTCTTGTAGGTGGTATTTCTGTCAGAAAGATGAATCCATGAGATTCAGGAGCTGGAAGCTAGACTAAGGTAACAGTGAAACAACTTTCCTCAAGTTATGATGGGTTCTCTGTCACTGACAGCTTCTAAATCAAGTCTCAATGTCTTTATAAAAGATATCTTAATGCTCAAAATAAGATAAAACTCTCTAGAAGTCATTTGCATGAGATTTTTGGCCTACTGTGTAAAGCAGAAGAGGAAAAATATCTCTGTTCTTAAAATATGTCCATGAAACTTTCATTTGTAGTTTACATGTGCTCTTGATATTGAAGTCCTTCAAATATTTTGAGATATGTGTACAAAATGCACTGCTGTTTGTATTACTAGAGGGAATTTGAAGTGAATCTCAGAAAATGATAGATGTGATCATGCCCCTAAGTGCTTTGCCAACAGAGCTCCATGTTCAGCAATTAAGCATCGAGTCTTTCTGGAGCATCAACAAGTCAAAGAACCTGAGTGATGACAGCCGTAATCTAAACAGTTTTATCAGTATATGCAATACTGTCTGAGAACTGTGGACCTCATCGAAGTCTTTTCTTGTTGGCAGTGAGGCGGGAAGCATTGCCTTGCTAATGTAAGTGTGTCTTTATGGTGGATATTTCTGTGCTGAAATGCCACAGTGGGATTTTTTTTTGTATGGATAGGAAAATACAGCTACTTCTGATAGAAGTAATGGCTCAACACTGCATGCTTTATCATAAACCCCTTCAGTTAATACATTTTTATCCTGGTCTGGAGTTTAGCATTTGAGCATCTTTCTGTAATTGCATGTTGCTTTAGTTGAAAATGTGGGTAGAAATCAAGAAGTCCAGAGTCCAAGCAACAGTGTACTTAGGGATGACTTGAAAATACTCAGGAGAAATCTGTTCATGTTCAGAAAAAAGAGAATGGGTGAACCTAGCTGTGACAGCAGGCAGTAGAACTGCTTGCTTCATCTCCTTTTCTCAGCCCTGTCAGAACCAGAAAAAAAAAGGAGGCTAAGGGTGTTACCAGTTAACATTATTTTCTGGAATATTGTTGTACATGTGATATCTCAGCAATGCACCCTGAGGGGTAGTATGAAGTCTAGTTAGGAAATCACCTTGAGTTTGGCTGTTAATCTATGGCATTGGCTTAGCTTTTGTGAAAAAAATGAGCTGGAAAGAAGCAGCAGAATAAGTGGGGTAAAGTGATAAAGTGCAAATACTTCTCATGGCAGAAAAAGACAAAACCTCTACTTTTACTCAGTTTCTGCCTTGACTGTGGTGTCTACAGTTGTGATGTTCTTTTCTTTTCATTGTTCCTTTAATTAAAGGAAACCTCCCTGCCTCTCTGGGGCACATCCCTGAGGAGAGGTTGGTTTTGGATGAGAAGCATATTCTGCTCTTTCATCCTTTTCAAAACCCAGAGTTTATTTTCTTTCTGTTTATCAATCAGCATGAAAAAGTTTTTTTAGCTCTTAGTGCACCAGAAACAAATATGAAAAAAATTACAGAAAGCTTCAGGCAATTTTAGTGTGGGGGAATGCAATGCTGATGTAAAGCTGCAGCAGATGTACAGCTTAATTAGATGTTAATGAATAGAAGATGCATATAACTGAGCAGCTCTGAGGGTGTGGAAGGAAGCAGAAATATGGGGCAGTAAACACTTTGATGTTGCCTGGGTAAAGGTACATTTCAACATTTCTCTGCTTGCTGCTGTTTCTTGTATCCAGACTGTATTTTCCTATCACTGTGTGGCAGCAAATCATTTTGTTTCTTGTTGACACAGTGAGGGAAACTGAAACACAAGCTTTCCTTCCTGCAGCCATGCTTTGAATCGCTTCAGTTCCCCAACTTTAGGGAAGAATTTGCAAACCTGAAGTGGCAGAGATCATGTAGAAAAATTTTTGGCAAATCTTTGGTATCAGAAATGTGAAGAAAATTAAAGGGTTAGCTGGAGAAAATAGAAGGTGCTCCAGACTTGGAAGGAACATGTAAAAAGTACAATCAGAGATGAGAAGGGCACAAAACAAGATGAAGAGACAGGAAGAACAAGAAATTATTTCGGTCAGTGAGATCACAAATCACCTTTGACCATACAGGAAAAGAAAACCAAATACTATCAGCATTGAAACAGCAGAGAGACAAATAATATGGTAATAAAAGGGATGATAACTTTAAACTCTTGCTATGCTGCTTGTTGAGAGGAATAGTTATATTATTCAGTGCATATAAATCTCCTTGGATATATTTTTTGGGGGTAGTTTAATATCTGAAATGAGGCCATTTTCATTGTCTCTCCTCAGTGAGGCATTACAAATCTTATTTATAGATTAAAAGGAGCTATAGGCTCTGCAGTATTCCTAACTAAAGGCCTTTTCTCTCCTGGAGTTTATGCAGCTGATGAAGACCACAGGTCTGATGTATGGTATATCTCTAAACCCCTGTAGAAACCATGTAACCTCCCAAGACCAAGGCAGTGGGAGTAGTCTCCGAGGAGAGGGAGATGGTGAGGACACTAAGCTTTTCTTCATAGAGAACTGAAGTCTGTTTTGGGAGGGTGTGTTCCCTTTTCTCAGATGTGCAATAGGAAGCATTCTGTGCACCCTTCACAGTTTGCGCCACTGGACCTTACTGTTGATGCAGGGATCCAGAGACTAAAGTCCAGTCTTGGATGAGGATTGCAGGCAGAGATGGCTCCTGATCCTTTACTTCTAGGGATGCATGCTGATCATGTAAGAGTATTCTCTGTACATTGATTTCTTTGGAAATATATTCTGATCGAGTTCTGAGTATTTGGACTGATAGAGAGGCAGCTCAGCCTGCCTTTCTGTGTGTCTGCCTGCCTGCCTGCCTCTCCATCTGCCTTTTGATCTATCTACACTTTTTTTAGTCTCCCAATACACAGACAGCCTGTCTCCTCTGCTATACTGGGACTCCCCTTCTTAACAGCCCATTTTTTTGAAGCCAGCATAACTTCAGTATGAAAAAGGAGTTTTATTCCTGATAATAAAATAACATGTTTTGTACTGTACAATGCTTGAATGTCTCTTTGACCCTTTTAAAACCCATTATCTCCAATTCACCTTTCCCTGCCCCTTCCACTGAATTAGCACCTGCCTATGATACTAGTTAATTTTGAAGCAGAGAGTACCTCTACATATTCTGAGGCCAACTTAAAGTCTTTCATGGGGCAGAGGAAAATCCTGGGTCTTTTGTCTGTGTTTGGTGCAAGATATTTATACCTGGTATTGGGCTCAAATAAGCCAGGAGACCTAGGGAGAATCAAGAACTGCCTGGTAAATCAGGGCTGTGTGACACTGCCTGACACTGCAGCACTGACACACACATGTCTTCCTCACTCCTGAGTGCCCATGGTACAGATGCTCATATCCTGCATCTCACAAATACTGACTTGCTGCAAGGCTGGCTCAATGTGGAAGCTGAAGAGCAGTGTCAGATGGTGGAGGGCTGAGGACAAGAGGAAGATGCTGACTTGCAGGCATGAACTGGAGCTACAGAGGATTTTGAGGCACACTGTTTTTTTACTGAAGTAAAAATATCAGTAGGATGCTGTGGTTTTGGACATGACAAATATGTCACAGTAAATACGTTGCAGACAAGAAGAATATAGCTAGTATACTTAGCAAAAATATTCACACAGTGTTCATGTGGTATATGTTATCATGCCTAAACTTGTTCATGTAGAACACCTCAAGAACTATTAATGAGTCAAAAAAAGGTTACTAAAGCCAACATTTCTGTATTACTATCTTCTTCTCTGTAAATGCTACTTCTTTTTTTAAAAAAGTCTCTTATTTGTGCCTGCAAATTGGTATGTTTATTACTAGTTTATTACACATATCAAACACTGCCAGTTCATAGAAATGATCTAGAAAAAATAAGTCCTATGAGGGGCGGGAGAGGGAGCTGGAGTTGTTTAGCCTGGAGAAGAGGAAGCTCGGAGTGACCTAATCACTCTCTATGACTACTTGAAAGGAGATTGCAAGTGGGCATCGGCCTCTTCTCCCAGACAACTAGTGATAGTACACAGAAGGTTTGGGTTGGACATTTGGAGGAATTTTTTCACAGAAAGGGTGATTAGACATTGGAATGGACTGCCCAGGAAGCTGGGGTCACTGTCCCTGAAGGTGTTTTAGAAAAGACTGGACGTGGCACTTAGTGCCATGGTCTAATTGACATGATGGTAATCAGTCAGAGGTTGGGCTCGATGATCTCAGGGGTCTTTTCCAGACTAATTAATTCTGTGACTCTGTGATTCTGTGAAAAGGGCAGGAATTCCAATATATCAGTTACTACCAAACAAGCTGTGTCATTAATGTTTATTAATTCTGCTGATTCTGTTATTATCACTCATTTTTCAAGAGAGTATGGAAAAAAATAATCTGATCTTCTATTTATAGAAGGTAATATGAAACAAAATCACACTATTTAAAATAAAATTTCCCATCTCTTTCATCCCTAGATATTTTATCAGATGTGTAGGCAAGAAACCGAGAGATAAGCATTAAGTTAATTTATTGCTGTATCATTTTTCCTCCTCCTTTCTCTCCAGAATTTACACAGCTGATTCATGCCTAATGGTAAGGTACCTGCATTATTGTCTTATGGGAGAAGCAGAGTGAGAATCGTAGAAGTAATGCATTTTGTCTGTAGGGGCAATAAAATCTATAACAATTTAAAGAATCTGCCAGAGGAAAAGGAATAATCTGGGATCCTTTTAGGAACCTCATATTCAGCCAGGAGCATTTGTGTTCTATTTAAAAATGCAGAAGGAGCATTGATGTCTCGTGTTTGTTCCAGTATTTTGCTAGAGATTTAATGGTCCACAATTCAATTTGAAGTGAAAGTATCCCCCCAAATGACTCTTTATAAAGTCTTTTGGAGACCAAAGTCAATATCTATGGGCCTTTGGAGATACAGCAATTGATTACCTGTCCAAGTCAATGAGCATTAAAACCCAAAGAGATTCAGAAGTGCATTTCACTGTTGCAAAACCTCACCTCTGATACCAGTTATGCACAATAACTGGTCTACACCGAAGTTCAGTATGTAAGTAAAGCAGCTTATTCTGAGACCTAATTGAAGTTTTATAACATCCAGAAAACTAGAAGTTAACACCTTTTGCTTTAGTGCAGGTATGCCTGGATTTATAGCTTGAGTATATGTCTTGGTGCATGATGGACATGAAGTATATCAGATTTTGGAGCTGCTTACTCCTTTGTCTGCTAACACTGTCATCCTTTGTCCCCTTGGCTTGTAGAATAACATGAGCCTGTCTTCTCAAAGCTCTTTTCAACCTTAAGACCTCTGCCAGCAGTATACAATAATCTCTTCATCCCCTCTAAAATGAAGTGAATAGAGCAATTACTTTGTGATTCTCAGAAAGTCAGGAGCTGTTTAAGAGAGCCAACAGTTTGTGACTGAAAAGGAGGGAGAACTGAGTGTCCAGCTGCAGCTGCATATGACAAATAAACTGCGAGTGACAGAAACTGAGACTCAGTAGGGGAAATAGTTGATTCAACCTTTTGGAAAATAAAAGCACTTCTCTGGGGAAATTGCTAACTTCATGAATTTAAGATCTAGGTTTTACAACTTATCCGAAACACATCATTTATCAGCACTGAGTTGGGGGATTGTTGAGATAACTGAAATGGAAGTGGGTAAAATTTTTGTAAATCCAGTGTCATGACTTTAATTTAATTTCATTTTCTGCTGAATTTCATGTCTGAGTTCTGATGATTAAGAAATATTTCACTGGAGGGTAACTCAATAGATCTTTTAATTCTGAACTTTAATTCAGTGTCTACTGTACCTTACCTGAACGTACTCAGCACTCCTGAGAGGCATTTTGACTGACTTTTGCCTATTAAAATCCCTTAAAAGATGGAGATTTCACAGTTGTGGATGACGATATGATAGACATCCCAACCAGATGTTCCTATCATGTTCCCTTCTGTAATTTCATATCTGCAATGTGTATGAACTGTGTGGCACATGCCAATGAATGTCATGCCTACAGAATGTCTTGACCATAAAGTGTGTGAGCTGCACTGTTTCTCAAAATCACACTTGAAAAGTCCTGTGTTTCAGAGAAGTATCAGGCTTCCTGCACAGTCCTGGTACATACTCAACTGCTTCTTATTTCCACTTAGCTCTTAGCAATAATATGCATATACCAGAAACCTCTCTTGTTTCTTGAGAGATTTGGCTAAGTTTTCTTTGTTTCCATAAAGAGGAATGTTGATACAAAGAAATAAGTATTGTAATGGCTATTTTCAATATAAAAACTTAAAATATTCTTGTTTAGTGAGAAAAAAAAACAAAACAACAGGTAACTTTGTAATGCACCAATGTGTGAGTTTGGAAATCTAAAGTGGGTAGTTGAGATCCTGCCCGTCTTTTAATAAAGGTAACAAGGACAGTCTGGGCTATAGGCCAGTCAGCTGGCCTTCAGCCTCCAAAAGGCTGTAGACTATGTCCTAACAGAAGCTGTTTCTAGGCACTTAAAGTTCTAGAAACTAATTTGAAGAAACCAGCATGGATTTACCAGGCTCAAATTTGTGCCTTCTATGATGGAATGACTGATGTTGCAGATGAAGGGAGAGGAGTTTGTTGTTTGCAGAAGGTGTCATTTAGCACAGCTTTCTACACACTGTTCCATAGTATCCTGCTAGCCAAATTGAAGATACATGGACTAAGAGGTGTTCTACAAGGCAGTTGATGAGAAATTATTTAGAAATGCACATGGAATTGTGCATGAAATGCACACGAAAATATTAAACGTGACGTACTGTCTTTCTCACAAGTAGTTACTAATATCTGTCGTTTGCTTTCTGTATACTTATGTGAGAGAAATGTGAATTTAGATGAATAGGGGCTTTGCTTTATTAGAAGAATGCCTTGATTCATAATATAAAAGAGAGTTGAAGAATATATGTTGATTTTATTCTTGAAATACATGATACTCCTATGGGGCTTGTTACATTTCTTGTGTTTACAGAGCTGTTTATTGCTTTTCTGTTTAGTTACTTTTTGATGAGGTAATCAACAAAAGTGTCGTAAGTAGACTTATACTATATCTTGAGATATTAAATACAGCAGCAGTCCAGCTTCAGAAATCACTTTTATGAAGAGAAAATCAAGACAAAGAAGACTTTTTCTTTAATTAAATAAATGAACTTTAAAAATACTGAAAAACAAGCGAGAGGAAAAGAAAATGCAGTGCTTCAGAAACATATTTTGAGTTGTGTTTTTTTTTTCTTCTTGGGTTGCTGTTCCCTATCTTTCCCAAACAGTTAGTACATGAACTCTGTTGTATTCCAGGGTGAATTCTACCTGAAGGTTTTAAGAGCTGAGTCAGCTATTTCATGCTAATTTCTCCAATTTTTTAAAACCAATAAAACTACAATAATCCAGATCCATTTTTGCATCTGTCCTGATTTGGTGAGTAGTTAACTAGTTCTATTAAGTACATATTGAACTTTAAATATATTCATAATCCAACTGATTCATTTTGATTTTTCATATACGTAAAAGAGAGCTAACAGGATTAAATATACTTCTAAATCAGGTGTATCCCATGTTGCAAAGTTTTAAGCTGCTGTTTCAGTTGGGAGAACTTTGGGGATCCCAATGTCCCAGAAATACTTAAAATTGCTGTAGACACATAGATCTGAGTCAGCCTGCTGGAATTTTACTGATTTGACAACAATTGAAGATTTCTACTAGGCAAAGGAAGGATGTCAACCATCTCCAAACTCGTTCATTGTTCATAACTTCTTACAGCTCAATGAGAAATGTATGTTTTATTTTAGTTTTGGTAGTTAATCTATCATAGAGTAAATTTTTTTTTTTTTAGATTAGAAATAATTTCACAAATATTTTTTCTTATTTAGTATTCTGATGTGGAACAGGGAAAGCTCATTATCAAATTGGGCCCTCAGTCTTAAAATCTGACAACATTTATCTTCTCTAGACACGCTCAGAAGTTTTAATATGGAACTATTTTTTTATGCGGGGGGAGATAGCAGGTGGCAGTGAAAATGAAATGAGGTTTACTTAGGAAAACATTTCAAGCACAGAAGAGGAACTTCTGTTGAGAAATAAGAACTTTAACTAATTTTCTAACTACCAAAAGCTAGATGTTTTCCTCTGTTCTGTTCTATTTTGTTTGTTGAGGAAAAGGAATGTTAACTAGTTACCATTGCATTTATGGTTAATCAGCCAAACCTTTGTCTTTGGAAAGCACCTACAGAAAGCAAGATTAACCGATTTCTAAGAGCAAAATAAAAGTATAGATATGAGGCATGATATATCATTGAAATTTCCTGGAGATGTGGGTAGCTGATCAGAGAATTTCACATAACCCTGTTTCCTGAAACTAAATCAAGAAAGTCAATAAAGTTGAATGTAGTAGATGATTTTTGATTTCTGGGGGTAGAAAGGACTCATGAAATAGTTGTCTTTTCCACACGCACATTATTGGTCCTCAACCCAGGAAATAAAAAGATTAACTAAAGAGAAACAACAGAGCCAAGTGTGCTTGCTATGTGACAGCTATGTAAGTGAATGCTTCCACCCAAATACTTTTTCTTTGCTTTGGAAAAAAAAAGTGAGGATTTTGGCTATTTGGGATTTTGGGAAGCCTCATGTCGAAGAAGCATAGCAGCTCTGGCAGAAAGGTGGATTTCTGCAATGGTGAAGGGCTGCACATGTGGCCCTTAGGTATTCTCTAACTTTTTGGTCTTAGGGGCATTTTTGCTTCTGCAGAGACAGTAGGTCTAGTGAGAAGTTGAGTAGACAGCTTAATTTCTATTTTTTCCGTGTAACCTTTTTGGGTTGCACAAGCAACAGAAATGACTGTTGCTCCTGCCATGTTTAAAAGCTCTGAATCTTCATATACGCATCAATCATGAACTGATGAGAAAGAGCCCAAAGGATGAAAGGGGGGTGTTTAGTGTATTTAGTCAATTATATCTTTGTTATTGCTGTCAGCAGACGAGGAAAAGCTGGAAATGCTCAGAAGTGACTTCTTTTTTTTAAAAAAACAATTTAACTTCTTTGAGAGAAATGTATCCTAGCTATTCCTGTGCACCTCAGAAACTTCAGATTTTTTGTCACCACCCATGCCAGTAGAAAGGAACTCTTATTTATCCTTGTTTTACTGATTGAGACACACAAAGTCTAAATGATTTGACTAGTGATGCACAAGAAAATTTGGGATAGAATGTACAGTTAAATCCGGCATCCATATCTCAGACGATCCTGCTTACCTGTAAACAGTTGTTCCTTAGTGAATGGATTAAGAGGTAGAGTTCTGTTTAGAAGCCATAAAGCTGTCAGTTTAAACAAGTTAGTTACATGGACAGAGCTCCATCTGTTTTTGTTTTGTTTTTTTTTAATCCCAGACATTCCAAACTCTAGGAAATAGAATACACATGTATCTCTGCAATTGCATCCACTGATAATGAGGGATACTTTTGCAAAAACATCCAATTCGCTCTATCGTGAGCAGGGATTGTATCTTCTGGTCACAGGACTTGCTCTTCACTACAAACCCTATTTGCTACTGTCATAAATGTGTGACACACAAGAACAGGGTGAGAATGAGCTGAATTTCCTCTCCCTGACCTCCTAACTTAGTCAATGGGATGAAGGTTAATTAAAAGCACTGTCACTTAGACTGAGGTCAATATGTAACAGCTTCTCTAGCTAATGTCAAAGCCACCTGATAAAAACCCCCCATAGACTGGAGAGTCAGTAATCCATGTGTGCTGGGGGTATATTTTACTTCTGGGAGAAGAAAGGGTAGGACCAAAAGGCAATAAGAGAGCTTCTGTGAAACGCAAGTCTGTGACAATGACTGGAAAATGTCTTGTATCTCCCAGCTGAACTGTGGAGTGACTAGTGGGGAGCTGAGATAAGGTTTGATTATGCAGAATCCCAGTTCTCTGAGCACTGGGGTCTTGCTCAAAGAAGCACACAAACATCCCAGTCCTTATTAAAAGCAAGTGTTCAGTAAAGGAAGGTGGCACTTTATAACAAAATGCCAAAGCTAGAAAAAGATGGGGATACTACAACTAATGCAAACTGAAAACCAAACTCTGATAGCTGTTTGCTACAGGGAGAGAACTTCTCATTCGAATCACTGTGGATAATTTTACCTCAACTTGGACCTGTTACTAGTTAAGTAGAACACACTGCCTTCAGTAGAAGGTTAAGTATAAGATTACATCCTGATATGAAGATTATTGCAATGTTATCAGGGTCAGTTTCTACATTAACTCATGCTGTTGGACCATGTTTCCTCAATAGTCAGGCTTCTCCCTCATTGGCTTCACAGCTTTTAACCTCTCCTATTCTTAGCCTTCTTCACAATTCCTACTTAAATATATAACATGTAATTCTGGAAAGCATTTTGAAATATAAAATTAAGCCTAAGTTATGCAAATCAATTAAAATTCAAGACCCCTGTCATTTTGCAAAGCTAGTAATTAAGTAACTAAGGCTTTTTTTTTTTCCTCCCCCCATCTTTGAAACTCTGTGCAAAAGTTTGAATCGATGGGGATCCAGGGGCTTTCAGGCAAATAAAAATTCTTAGGAAGGAGCATTTAATGGAGTTTCCTTCTCTGTCCTCCTCTCACATCCCAGAAGAGACAGAGCCATTCAGAACTGCATTGATCAGCTCTGGAATGAAACAATTTGTGGTAGTTAACTATTCTAGAGCCATAGGGGAGGAATAGTACTCTTTTTCTTGCTGCAGGATGGACTACCTTTCATTCACCTGAGAGAATGAAACCCTGGGAGTTTTATGAAAGCCAAAAATATTTTGCCATGATGACAACTTCTGAAAGAAGAGAAAGTTAAATGTTCTCACAAGCATGTCAAAAAGAGTTTGCATGTCTCCAAGCAGAGTTAAGGAATGATTTTATTGACTTTTTTGTTCTGTGTATGCTTGTTTTCTCATGCTTTTTCTCTGAAGAGATCAATACAGACTTTTAACAAGGTGAACTTTGAACTAGAAATCACAAAATTATTTTCCACAGTATCTCAGAAAGGGAAAAAAAAAAGAAACTCTTACATGTGTAGGGAAATGACAAGCCACAGTTGTCTAAAGCCTTAGGGGTTTGAAGGCTCAGTCTAATTTGCATTTGAAAAATTTTCACAAACATATGGTTAGAGAACTACAAATTATTTAAGATGGCAGGAATGTCAACAGTTATCCACATGACAAGGAAATGGATGCATATCCAGTTGGGACTATAGTCAAGTTGTAAATTCTTCTTAATAAAATCAAGAATTTAACTAAGTTACTGATTCAAGATGGGGCCTAACTTACAGATTTAGTAGCTTTTTCCTTCTCTGTTTCCACAATTTGTTGCTTATTTGAAAATCTGTCTATATTCATATGATGTTCTTTTCATTGTGAAGTCTGAGTGTTTCACAGTAGTGTGTTAGTCTCAGTTCATTCTTCTTGATCTCTGCTCACATCTGCTGAAGCAATCTGCAGTTACATTTTTTCCTTCTATCCTTTGACATTCCCCTAAACATTTTTTTCTCCCTCTGTCAACTCCTCTGTTTAGGATTTTTCTGATCTCACAGTACCTCAGTCCCAGATTCTTTACAGCCATGCACAGGGGTTTTTGCTCATAATATATTGTTAGTCTTTCTGGTCTCTCCTTCATGAGGACAGATATGGGTGTTGACATATTCACTGTAAATTACATCTATTAAAGCTGGGTGTTGGTGGTCTGTCAAATCAACAATTATGTCATGGAAAGAAACTACTGCATTTGAAGGTTTTGGGAGGGCTGTGGCTTTCTGCAATACATATTATAAGCCACCTTTTTATTTTTTTCCTAGCTCTCTTTTTTACCTCTACTTTCTAGGTGTTCATTTACATGGAAATTAAATCAGATTCTGCCTCCTCTCTGTTGGCTGCCTCACAAAAGCAACACTGTCAAATTCATTTGGTAAGCCAATCTGTCCCCTATGTGGTCATGATCAGAACTATTCAGACTTGTTTTTAAGACTGGGAAATGAAAATATGGAATATATTTATTATTTAAAAAAAAATAAATCTTGAAGCTGGTATCTAGTCTTAAACCTCATCTAACTCACATAGATAGAAAACATGTTCCACTGAAAACTTTTTGCACTTTTTATACTGTGTAGTATATACTGTACCAGGTTTAAATGGGAAATATCCATTACTTGATCAATCCATAGGAGGTCTTAATAATATCCAGATCACCTGGGTTCACCTTTGACTTGGCAACAGATTTTCTTTTGTGGCCTTATGTGACTCCCTTACTCTGTCAACTTCTACCCCTCCGCAAGAGGCAGTTTTATTGCCAAAGGTTAACTACTTTCCCAGGACATTAGAAATTAAAAGCACCACTGAAAATGAGGCTTAGAGATATTTCTGTGAGCAGTGACTATCTAATTAGGCAGATAGGTGAAGTTAATAATAATTTGTAGACACACACAATGGCATACTGATACTTTTAGCAATCTCAGTGCCTGTAATCTATCATTGCTCATAAAAAGAGATTAAAGTCCCACAGTGAGGCATGGATAGCCCATGCTTCTTTATCCTGCTTATTTCCAAGAGTCATCCTCATCACTGCTTGATTTAAAAGAAAAATTGACACATATGATGATTGGTTCAGATAAAGGTCTGCTAATCACTGACTGATTTCAGTTCATAAAGGCTTTTGCGTTGTTAGCAATTTTATCCCTAGTATGTAGCTCTGGAAACCAAGATGATTTAATTGCAGATGGGACATAAAAACTCTAACAAAAGAAAAAAAAGTCTTGGGGAACGAAGGACAAAATTACAGTGGGGTTTTTTTTTGCTTTTAGTCAGCGGAAGATGAGGTCATAGTTAGGAGCAAGATGGCTCTCAGAGATAGCTACCCACAGTAATAGACTGGGGGCTTATCAGGCTGCCAAGCTGCAGCATTGGGGATTTTGAAGTGAGTGTGTGGTTGAGATGCTTGTCCAAATGCTGAGTGAGAAAGTAACCCCTTGATGAATAAAACCAGTACAATTTTAAGTGAAATAAATGTAGCTCTGGTTAGAAGCTGGAATTTCTGGGTTTGCCTGTGAAAACTGGTTTCCTGTCCTATTCTTTTGATGAGGACTAGGGCAAGAGCATCTAAATATAGTAGAGAAAGATGGAAGAAAAAGGCCAAAGAAACTCTTCAAGGATGGAACTTCTAACATCTTGAGTTTCTGCCTTTTTAAAACAGGAATGCTTTTTTGCACTGTTTTAAGCACATTGTCAATACAAATGAAAGGCGGTTATTTTCATGATTAATCCTATAAAGATCCATTAAGAGGAAGGGTAAAGTGACAAATCTTTCTCAGTCTCCTATATAACAATTGTATGCAGATGCTACTCTGTATATATATATCTGCATATAAATATTAACATTCTTGGGCTGCTTTGCAGTTTATTGCATGGAAGAAGCTAACACACAAATATTATTTACATATATTAAACCCTCTTCACAGAGATAAAAAAGTTCTTGTCTCACTCTTGACTCAATCAGCATCACTGGTTTTATGCTGAAATTCCACAGGTCAGTTGTATTCACAGCAGATAGCAGCCTGACCTGCTTCATTGCATCCCCTGTTACTGAGTTTCTGAAAAATACAAAAATATGCTCCCGGAGATTATTGTGATTTATGTGGATGCACTTTCTAATCCCTGTTTAATTCCAGATGAGAAGTTGCTCTTTCCAAGGAATGTCCCTTACATCTCAGTGCACCTGGTAGCTGTTCTGCTGTTGGTGGTAGGGATGCCCAGCTGACACCCCTAAATTCCCACTTTAAAAAGGCAGCATTACCCAGTGGTAGCACCTCAGTTTTCTTCCCTGTTTCTCACACCTGCTGTGACCTTCTCCATTTTACATCCACATGCCCTTCTGTTTAGCTGCTTTTAAATGGTCATAAAGGTACTGACTTTGCTTGTAAAACACATTCAGTGCTACAGATGAAAAATGTTTTGTTGCTTTCTAAGTGGTTATTTTGCAATTGGTTGCTTTTTGTGGTCTCTAATAGATGAATATGATTTCTGATATTATCTTTTTTATTTGTTATTCTTTTTATTGTGGAGGACTTTTCTAACTCAATAAATAATTTCCTACTTTTCAAGAGACAGGAACAATGAGGGTGTTACTGCATCTGAGACTAAGTGCACATTTGGGTGTGCATGCATCTGGAAAAAAGCTGTGCGTGCTTACCATACTAGCAGACTTAAAGCAATAAACTTTAAACCTGTTCCACAAACTAAACCAACTTCAAGGAAGAGAAGGAGGAAGGGTGATATCTTATTTTGAGATGACAAAGCTTAACGTTCTGCAAGTGTGCACCTGCAAACACATCTGCACATGGAACTGCTCAGAAGCCAACTCTGTAACTGTATAAGCTGTTCTTACATTGCAGCCAGAAAGAGAGGAAATCTTTAGTGCCATTTCAACACTTGAAGTTTAATTTAAAATATGATCATCTCTTTGAGTCAGTATCAGTATTGAGGCCTTAATTTTAAGGCAATTTAGAACACTTTTCTACAATGTTGTGATTGGTTGCATTTACACAGTCTACACAACCTCTACATTGCAGGGAAAAAAAAAGACAAAGACTATCCAAAAAGACAGTCTGCTAAATCAGTTACTTCAACAATTAGGATATTATAAATTTTCAGTTTCCTTTATAATCTTAATAGCTATCCCTCGAGCTATCTCTCTGAATAGGCTAAAGTCTACACCTCTGAAGAGAATCAGCATATAGTTGGATTTTTTTTATTAATACTATTTTAAAATGCAAAATCTTGTTTGGAATATATTTTTTATAGTTAATCAGAAAATATATTTCCCTATTCAAGAAAATGTTTATTTTTCCATTATATTGGGGAAATATTTTGGTTTTGCACATCATTATAATTATAAAGATAAACTGGGCAAGATAAAATTGCAGGTGTTAGACTATATGATTCAGGTGAAACAATCCAGTACTTTCCATCAAATATGGATTCAAAAATATTCCTATTTATCTAGAAACCCTTTTCAATGTACAAAAATTTCAATGAAATTTTATTTCTTGGATCTGTTAGCTACATCTATTCCTTCACATAAATATATTTCTTTGGCTTCGCATGGAACGAAATGGATTTGGATGGAATGGAATTCCACATGAGTGGATTTGGATGGAATTCTAAAGCAACTGTCAGGTGGGAGGATTCTTTAACAAACATCTGAGCCAATTACTTTTTTTTTAGCCTTTCCAAACTTGGAAGCCTGGGCAACAAGTTCAGTGGGGTTGTGTATTAAAAAATTGTTATCATTATGGATGTCATCTTTCCCAGTGCTGCTGCTTCTTTGAAGAGAGATTATGCCTAATATGGAATCTTCTGCAGAAGTCAAACAACAAATCAGGCTGCAATGTATGTGGGGAAAGTAAGAAAGTTCAAATAAGCAAAGAGAAGGAGAAACAGGAATGAAGCCAGGCAATAAAGAGTATGGAAATACCATGAAACCTGTGTATTCCAATGGCCGAAGTTTACTTAACAAACTAGTTGGAATATACTATCAGTGGGCTATTTATTTTGTTAGAAATGTTGGAGTTATTTTACCTTTTTGCCCCTTTAGATTGATGAAGTGATAATTACATTTCTGGTTCTGATGCTGGTGATTGTGAATAGAAAAAAATATGTCATAAATGAGGACATGAAGAAAGGAAACAAAGATAAAGACTCATTATGAACATTGAGAAAAAGCAGTCAGTAATTCTAGAGACATTAAAATACATATATGTGTATATATATTTGAGGTATTTCTTTTAATACAGTTTTTGTTATGTTGATGTGTTCCCCCTCCCTCTCCTTTTTTTTTTTTTTTTTAAAGTAACATATTTAACATGATAAATACATCTTAGACATGTTTATAAAAACTCTTCTGTTATGGGGTTTTATTTGTCCTTGAAAAATTGTAGGAGATTTTGGACTCTGAAGAAGAGTTAGTCACAGAATCACAGAACATGCTGAGCTGTAAGGGACCCACAAGAATCATCAAGTGTTCAGTAATGGAATTATCTGAATTGTCCTTATCAGAGGTCCAGGAAAAATTGTGACTTACCTCATCAGGCCACTGAGGTGGGGGCCAGTCTCCTACTGTGCCTGCAGTGAGAGGACTAGAGGAAATGGCCTTAAGCTGAGACAGGGGAGATTCAAATTAGATCTTAGAAAATTTTTTTTCACTGTTAGGGTGGTCAGCCATTGGAATAGGTTACCCAGGGAGGTGTTTTAGAGGCTTCCAGATCTGGTGGTGGGTGATACAGTTTACTGGCTTAGGGGCTACACTGGTAGTGCTGGGTTGATGGTTGGACTTGATGATCTTAAAACTCTCTTCCAGCCTTGATGATTCTATGATCTGTAGCTCACGGGAATCTTCCCAGTGCCTAAATTTCCCCCTTCAGCCCTTGTAACAATCAAAAAATTATGTACAGAAGGACCAGGGACACTTCTCATTAGATCAGGTTGCTCAAAGCCTTATCCAGCCTGGGCTTGCTGGTACTGGGACAGCCACAACCTACATAGGTAACCTATTTCAGCGTCTCACCACCCTCAGTCACCTCTCACCCTTATGTGAGAACTTATCATTACTCTGCTGGGTCTATGATGATAGATCTAATACTGATATCCCAAACCAACACAATATCTCACCATCACCTATTTCCTTTTAATCTCTGGATGATAATGCAATAGTTTTGGTTTCCAAGATCTGTGCTATTTTATTTACTCCTTTCCATTTTTTGATGCATACTTAGCCAAAGTATGCATCTATGTATCTGTGATCTGGAGACGACTGAATATTTGACATTTGTTTGTCTGCAGAATTGTCTCTCTACTGCTTAATATATTCAGCGGCACATTTTGTGTATGGCATTATTTCTTCTACAGATATAGTGGTTTATGTATGTGCCTGGGAATTGTGTTTCCCTTTGATTTATTAACTCAGCACAAAGGTTTTGTCCTGTTATTGCTATCTTTATTCACACAAGCCTTGGCACGTTTCAGCAATTCCAGCTACAGCTCATTTAGGTCTGTTTTCTTTTAAGCCCTGTTTGTTTCACGTAATTACTTTTGTAATAACTATTTTTAGGTTTTCAACATTCATTTGTACAGAGGTAGTTTATTCTCTGGTTTTTTTATATCCCTGGTCGGTCTCCTAAGTGCAGCTCCTCAGCTGTGTGCATTTAGTTTGTTCTTGAGTAATTACAGGAGAACTCCCTGATAGGAAATAAAATATAAACATATGGGTGGTATGTGAGTGGCATCTGAGTTATGTGAGTGAGTAGAATATATGTAAAATGGGAAGTCCAATTGAACATCTGTATATGGATAATAAGTAAGTAAGTCCTTTCAGATCTTACTCCTGCATCATACCAAGAAGTTGGACTGGAGGCTGCCTTGAGTTTCATTGTAAGCCTACTTTTTCTTACTGTTAATGATCTGCCAAAATGGAAGAGAAACACATTTTTTGATTCCTATCTCAAAAAGATGGTTTCACATCTTGCTTTCCTATTGGGCACATAAAATGTATTCTTCTATTGGCTCTTAGATCCATCACTATTAATCTTCAGTTCTCCAGACTTCCCACTTTTGTTTCTTGTGAAGAGAATAAAGCAACCAAAGAACCAATTAATGATATTCACAGCCAGCCAAAGCCCAGAACTGTTTTCTCACAGCTCCCTTGAAGTGCCAATGATGACACTACACTAAGATTGTGTAGGTTTCTGTTTGTTAATGTCAATAAAGCACTTCAAGATTCCTGTGCAATGAATGACAGATGTGATATCTGAAGGCAGACATAAAACATTTTGTGCCTTAGCAACATAATTGGGATCTGTATTCTGAGCCTAGCTCACTCCAATAAAGTTCAGGGTTTTCATAGCCAGGCATAGATTCAGGCTTGTCGTCCTCATCAAGAGAATACCAGGGAAATATTATTTACTATGTGTGGGCCTTGTTTCTCCTGCAAACCCACAGTCACTTCAAACTGGTAGCTGTGGAAAGTTAGTGAATCAAAACATTATTGAACCCTTAGGCAGTGCTTTTGCGTGTTTATATATTTTGTATGTAGTCATAGAGAGCAACAGCATACTGGCCTGAGAGAATGATATTTCAGATAACTAAGTATGGAACTCTTGTCATCTCAACTGTTGGTTGGAATCTGCATCCCACTAAATGCTATTCATATATTAACTGTTCCTTTACATGGGCTTATTTCTTGTGTATTTGTCTGCAGCTCCCTCTATCTCTTAGACATTTTTCAAATGTGGAACATGTTCCCCTAAAAACTGTCCAATATAAAGGATGAACTTGTCAATAAGTAGAGCTTGGTGGCTGCTAGTATTCCTGAGAGGCAGAATGATTTGGGTGCTGCAATGGACAGATGCAGAGCAGCTAACTTCCTCTGTGGAAATAGCACTGTTTGGCTGTCTGCTTATCAACTTCCTGAAAAGTAGAAATCAAATGCTTTTATCACTCAAGTGTGCCTGTGAAGTTGGTAACATTTGCAAACAATAAAAAATACTTTGAGCAATTTTCAAGTGGTAGATCACAATGCCAGTTATGCCTCTTAGACAATGTGCCAGGCAAAGAGAAAACCAGAATGGTCAGAGAAACAAGCTGCTAGAGAAGTATTTCTACAGGTGATTAACCTAATGAGCACCAGGATTTTCATATAACCTGTGAACTTATTCTGGTGTTAGCACTTGTAGCTCATAAGTCTGGTTCTTGTAGTTCTGCTCCTGGCTTTCATGTGTGTGCTTGTATTTTTTTAATGTTAGGCATCATTTTTACTTTTTTTTTGGTTTTGTTTTGGTTTTGGCTTGGCTGACTTTTCAAAATGATGGTAGTATTTACTTACTTACAGAGTTACTGTAAACCTTAACTAAGTCTCGCCTGAGCAGCTTGGAGAGGGCTGGACAAAAACTGCTATAAAGGTAACAGCAATTTTCTGAGACCAAGCAGGGTTGAGCGACATGGGGCATTTTGTATCCCAGCTCTTACCTGCTGCTGTGTCAGACAAAGAGATGAGATATTAGCTTGGTAGATTAAGCCTCAAGAGAGGAGCCCTGAAGAGAAGATACAAGGACTCCCTGAAACAACATCTCAGCCTTGGCCATATTGATCAACATAACTGGTCTAATCTGGCCTCCAATCGGGAGGTCTGGAGACACACCATCTGTAACGCTGCTGATGCTTTTGAGAAAGCAGGCAGGATCACCCTTGAGGAGAAAAGACAACACAGAAAGAATCATGCCTTGCAGAATATACCACCTAAGGAGTCTTTCTGCTGTGCCTTTTGCAACTTGACATGTCTATGTTGTATTGGCCTCTTTAGCCACCAGCGCACTTGTAACAAACATGGGTAGTGCCCTCCCCAAATCTTCGTTCGCAAAGCCTAGACATGAGATGAGTGAGATGAGATGAGTAAAACTAGACACATTTTCAGATTTTTTTTTTCTTATAAATAGTAACTTGACAAAATTAATTTGGAGAGGTTGAAACTATGCATGCATTTGACTCTAGCTGGAAGATTCAAGCTTCATTAAAAGAAGATTTAAAGAGAAAGAATGGATTGAAAAACTAACAAGAGCATTTCCCTTAGTCCCTTTAACAATTGAACTATTTTCTTTTGTAAATGTCAGCCTATTTCATTTCAACAATCTAAACAACATGCTTTCACTCTTCAGTTTGAACAAACATTTTTCATTTTAGCATTAACACTGTATGCCATGAATTTAAGTTGAAACTATCAGTTGTATGTCTGTATGGACTCCAAACAAATGTCATATCCTCGTGAATTCAGAGCTTGAGAGAAGTTTCATTTTAACATTTATACATCCTTCCCAGCAGGTGGAAATAAAAATAACCTCACAAGGGGCTGTTTTAGTACCCTAGATGAACCTGAGATAAACAGCAGTGGAGGGAAGCTAAAGCAGTGGTTATATGGCCATGTAAATGTTCAGCAGCTCTAAATACAGTAGACTTGGCTTCATCACAATCCCCATTGCTGATGCTGGATGTAATTGTCACCTTTTCTCTTGTGCCTCAATTAGCAATGTTCAGCCTCATGGGGATCAGAGCGGGGAAGAGCTCCATTGACCTCTGTTTTTGATTTGCAGATTACGATTTCACTTGAATCCATTGCTTTGTGTGATTTTCCATCTGGCTGGACGAAGGGAGGAGGTTGGATCAGGTGGGCAATAGTCATGTCCTCCTTTTCAGCAAATGTCTGGACCAGTGGTGGTCTAAAAGGTCAGTATAACAATCCTGTAAAATGCTTCCCAATTAAGTTTCACAACAAGACATTCAGGAACAAAGCATGGAATGTCATATGAGTTGGAAAGCTCACAGTACATTTGGAATGTATTTTGGGTGTGGTAATTCGTAAATAACATGCTCTGCCCCTGCAATCTCTGCAAGATAATTCAGGATTTGGTAAGGTGAGTTTCTGCATAGAAGGTGCTCTTCCCTAATGCTTGGCATTGGCCGGGCATAAAACTCTGGAACAAGTCCAAAGGAGGGCCACAAATATGATGAGAGGCAGGGAGAGAGCTGGGGTTGTTCAACCTGGAAAAGACCAAGCTCCAGGGTGACCTCACTGTGTCCTTCCAGTACCTTAAGGGGGCTTATGAAAGGAGGGAGAGGGACTTTTTATATGAGCAGATAGTACCAGGATTTGGGGCAATGGTTTTAAGCTGAAAGAGGGTCAGTTTAGATTACATGTTACGAACAAATTCTTTATTCAGAGGGTAGTGAAGCACTGGATCAGGTTGCCCAGAGCAATTGTGGATGCCTCATCCCTGGAAGTGTTCAAGGCCAGGTTGGATGGGGCTCTGAGCAGTCTGATCTAGCGGAAGGTGTCCCTGCCCATGACAGGGGTTTGGAACTAAAGTATCTTTCATGTCCCTTCCAACCCAAACCACTCTATAATTCTATGAGAACAGTTGAAAAAGTACATGGATGCTGAGGATCTCCAACAAATGTATAACACACACATTAAAAATAACATCATTAAAATATTATTGATTAATGCTTTATATGATAACTTTATAATGTTATGCATTTCAATACTTAATTTTCTTTTAAAAACAAATAAATAAAAAGTTATTTTTTTTGTGGTCTCCTCATCCTTCAAGGTGTTCAAGGCCAGATTGGATAAGGATATGGGTAACCTGGTCTAGTGGAAGGTATCCCTGTCCATGGTAAGATGGTTGGAACTAAATGAACTTTATGGTCTTTTTCAAATATAACCATTCTATGATTCTATGATTCTATTTTCAAGTTGACTGGAGAATCAAGAATGGTGCAGTTTAGCTGAGTGTAGTGTTTCAGTTTTAAATCAAAATTAAATATTGCAGAAATAAGCAGTGCTATGTCAGTCCTTCCAGCTCAGTTGCCAAAAGTATATGACATTGAGGAAAACAAGCAAAATTATGAGGATCCTGAATCGTCCTCCAAGGTTTTTTTCCTGAGTTATGCTCTGCTCAGAGCAGACCACCAATCTTCTCACAGTCCTGTAAAGTCACATTGTTACTTAAGAAAATAATAAAAATCCCCATCTTCTAAGAAAATTTTAACTGTCAGGATTTAGTGTTATTTGGGATCAGTAGCCAAGAAAGGCAACAAAATGACTGAATGTTTTGCTTGAAAACAGAAATTTAAATTTATATGTCCTTTATCTCAAGCCTTGTAAAACTTATTGAGTCACTTAGATTCAAACTCTTTTTTTGTTGTTTTGTTAGTTGCAGGTCTTTTGGTTCTGCTGTGACAGAAGAGTTTTTCCTGGGGTGAGAGGTAGATGTAGAAAGAGGAAAGACAAAATGGAAGCAATATGTCATTAAGTGAATGATTCCATAGAATTTAATGAAGGTGTGAGGGTTAACCAAAAGACAGAAAATATGGAGAAAATTACAGTCATTGTCTATCTAGGTAATGAAAGCATTCCTTACTAAAGTAAAACACCTTCACTTTTCCAAAGAAGAGAAATTGGGTTCCAAATACTGAGAAGCACCAAACGGTCCTCTAATCAATGTAGAGGCCAACAAATAAGAAGAATAATTGTAATGTAAGAAGCCAGTTGGAGCTGTGGAAATTACATTATTAGAAATTAGTTTAAAACTAGATTTTCAAAGGACCTCAAACTTAAATAAGCCTTCAGTTGATAACACTTTTGATAGGAGTGTTTTGAAGAAAGGACACATCAGGTGTCTTTAGTAACTGTGAGGTGCTCTTTGCATGTGGTCTGTCATCCATGGTAAGGGGTTGTGCAGAGAACCACTTCCAATAGGTATGCTGGAAGGCTCTGTGTCTGTGTCTTGTACATCAAAGTGTTCTTTGTTCACTGTGGGTGAAACAGGCAGTGTTATCGTCATTTGGAGGATGTAGAATATTTTCTTCTCTCTCTTCATTTAGGCAAATGCCCTGTGTGTGGAGTAAACCAAACTCTCCAATCTGCTTATCATCCCTTCACTTACCTAGCTCCTGAGATGGTGTTTGCCACACCATCCTACAACTTTCCCAAATACCAGGCAACAGTTCCAATCATCTTTATGGATCCACAGTGTCCTAAAGACAAAAAAAAAAAAAAAAAGTAAAGCAGGAAAGTGTTCAACATGATGTCTGGATGCCCTGCTCATCCCTTCTTATTGTCTGAGAGGCACACTGTAGCATCAGTAACTCAGGTAATTCTTTTTATGAGACTTGAGCATATGAATAAGATTACATTCCTCATGTAATAATACTGAAGTCAGTGAGGCTATCACAGAAAACAGGTTTATTGAGATGCATCAGTCTTGCAAGACTAGCTCCAGAAAGCAAAAATATGGATAGATACAGATATTCTCAACTGGAAGGAACCAGAAACTCTGGAGTAATATAAATGAAAATAACTTCTGCATTAGCAGTCAGCTAGCCAGGTGTCACTATTAGCACAGAATGGAGAACTCCCAAAACCAAATTATATCTAACAGAAAGAAACTCTGAAATAAAACTGCTGCAGAGTCTTTGCAAAGAAAGGGTTTTCTGACAGTGCTCTCCGGCTTCATCGGGAAGTGTATAATTGATGTGATACGAATAATCTATTTGTTTGCATCTTAGGTTTAATGAGGGTCACTGGGTTAATAAAGACAAGAAAAGCAAGCCACCAAACCCCAAACTCCTGCAGATGATGCCTCCAGTACAGCTCTTGATGGATCTGCAGCCTGGTGGGAGCAGTGGGGAAAGAAGATTCTATTAGTGAGTGTGAGGTCAGGCTTTACTTGACGATATTTCTCTCTTTTCATCCAATTATAGTCAGTGAAATCATGAGGGCTATGGATATTTGAAGACAGAGCTGGTAGTTTGACTTATTCAAGGAGAAAATTATTCTTGACTTACACTTCCATTCCTGTCAGATCATCTGAAATATTCTGCGCTGGCAGTGATATGAGCGGAACAGAACTCACAGTCTATGAGTCACATTTTTGCAATATTCCTCCTGTATTAACTTCTGAACAGCTTCATGTTCGTGAGCAGCCTTACTACAGCTTGCTCCAGTAGTACAGGCAACAAGCACAAATTGTCCTCTTTGCTAGCATAGTACATTTTGGTTGAGGTTCTCAGAGATTTCTGCAAAACTTAGGAAGTTTCACAACTATAAGTATTACCCTTCTTAATGCCTGAGAAAGCTGGGAGGAAAAAATGGAAGCCAATGTACTCAGAGATATCTACTAGTTGTTTGCTTTTTGGGTTTCTTTCCATACCAAAGAGAGCTGAGGCATGGTTACTCTTTCCTGTTGCAGGATCACCAGGAGGCCTCAGCACACGCTCAGTTCTGCAAGCTCTGATCCTGTGTGCTCAGCCTGTGGTGCAAGCTGGTTGGCCTGAGATGCTGAGTTCTTAATCATCTCAATGGGATTTAAGAGCAGCTCAAGCTGCTACACAAACAGATGAACAAGAAGTTTGTAACCACTTTAACGTATACCCTGGAGTGCTCTTGCATTTGTGGTTGAGATTCCTTGAAGGAAAAGGTTGAGAGCTTATTGAGCCAACAGAACAAGCTGGAAACACATAGGTTTAACCTGAGTACTGGCTACACATGAAGTCATACAGAGCCTGCAAGATTTGTTCTAATCAAACTGCTGAAAAACCAAGAGTGAGACAGAAACTGATATGAAGCCCATTGCATGGGAACTTCTGGGGATGGTGTGGGTCACTATGATGTCTTCTTAAATGTAAAATGTTTCCAGGGCTGCAGCAATATCTGGGCTTGGTTCAGCAGAGCTATCCATTCCTCCAGTCTACTTGGCCTCTACCCTGGCTCCCTATTCCTGATCCTGACTGAAAAATTACTTATTGGCCGGCTACTCTTGTGAATAGGAATTTATTTTAGTGATGTATTTCCATTTTCATATCCCCATGACTGAGTTTTGATTATCTTTTATGGGTAATTAACATTACCCTCTATCTTCCATATAGTGGTAGTTTTCATTGATCTGCCACCTTTGGGCATTGTAATAATCATTTTACTGTCCTGATCACCATGCCAGGCTTAAAAAAGAATAAAAAATCCCTTGGTCTTTTTTATTCAAGGAGATGTTCTCACTGCAGGACTAATTTTAACAGACTGAGATAGGAATTACATTTTGTTTAAGGAGTCAATGAGAAATTGCTATCCACAGCTCATGCTTTTCTAATACCTCATTGTGCCCATGGATATCACATGTCCTGTTCCCACAGATCCTGCTAAGTAGTAGAGTTTGAGTACATGTGCTTGAATCACTATGTCAGTGTGGACATAGTTTGGGGTTTCTTTATTAATTATTTATTTATTTTCTCCTTTGCCTCATCCATAAATGGTCATTATATTCTGTTATTATTTTTTATTATAAAATGTGAAAACATATTTGAATTTTTAGATAGGAGAAATGTTATATGTGTATTTGCTTTCAATAAATGGTGGCAAGCCACTGCTATTAGGAAGAAGTTAACTGGAAGTCAGACCAACCACTGGAAAATGACCCTGCAATATTGCTATAGCTGGAATAAATTGGCATCTTCATATGGTCACAATGCCCACTGAGACCATTTGCAAGGAGCTCATTGAAAATTTCTTGTTCTGCCTTCAGACTGTGCTGGCATTGCCAGAACTGTTTATATTCGCTTGCCATCTAGCTGAATTTATGAAGTTTGGGTAAAAATATAAGCAGTCATTTTTGTTGTGTGACAGCCACACATTATTTGATTTTTCCAAGACTCTGCTGCCTAAGGCAGGACACCAAATCATCTGTGTATTATGTTGATAGAGAGGATTCATAAGATTTGATGATTTTATGCTAACTTGGTTCTCTCTCCTTCTTTGCACATTTGACACATACTGGGTTACTTATTGGGGGTATGTGTCTTATCTCAGGTGGTAGGTAGTATCAATTAGCTTTCTCTTGGCTGAGATCATTGCCCTTGGAAATGGAGCAGTGCAATTCACTGAGCAGGGGAAAAATGAGTTTGCTGACAACCAGTTTTGGTTGTGATAACCACAGATGAGACGCAGATGCACCAATGCAATTACAAGGAAATTTGCTTCAGGCCTTATAGCTTGCTGGGCTTTTAAAATGTCAAAGAAAAGTGAGGAAAAAAGCTGCCTTAGTCCTAAAAGCATGAAGTTAATGGGATTGTTAGTGTTGCTACTGCTGTGTGCTGTTAGTTAGGTAGATACAGACACACTTATACCATGCCCTCTGATCAATCTGCATCTCTTACAGCATTCTGCTCTTAGGAATTTCTGTATGATCGTGGAAGATCAGGCCACCTCTTTTTTGATAAATGATAGTCTGAAGATACTATCAGTGTCAGGGGATACTGCTGGTGCAATGCCAAGACTAACTACTCGTGCATGAACAGATCTTCTCCCTGTAACAAATCCGTGGGACTCCTTGCCAATGGATGTTGCAGGTACAAGGAGTTTCCTGCAATGGGTTCAATGGAAGATGGGAGAGGAGCTTGGTGGAGATATTTATTGGTGGTTGCTACATAAACAAACAAAATGCACAAGAAATCCATGGATAAGTGTTAGAATAGAAAGTATCATACTTTCTTATCCTGGTCTCACTTTTCCTAGGTTTCCACAAGTGACCACTGTTGAAGACAAAAGTCTGGGCTAAGTGTGCTCTGAAGCCAGGATATAGTCTTATGTTTCTTCTAGCTCCCACCTGCCCCATCTTGTCCTGTTCAATACTCCAGTCTTGCTCCATCCAGTCTGTATTTTAGAGTTCTGCAACTTTTCTAGCATAGAAATTTCCTAAGCTTTTCTCGTAATTTGTGATGTTTAATTCCAGCTGTTCCAAGCACTATACAAGGAGAGAGCCTTGAATGTCCACTGGGGCTCTCATTATCAATTTTATATTGCACTTTGTTTAATGATGGGACCTTTCTTTTCCTTTCTCGTCCTGATTCAACTGTTCTTATCAATATACTACTGTTTTGTGTTTTATCCATCCATGTAGTGTCTTCTCTTTAGTCATTTTTTTGTCCCTTATTTTGGGAATTCTCTAATAACTTGCTGTTGTTACTTCACAAATTGAACATCAAACACTATTATTGTCCCCATAGTTATGAATTCCAAATTTTGTCTTGAATCTATTGTTAACTCATATATTTTTTTGATGATTTTGAGAAAAAAAATAGTTATATGGTAAATTACTTTGTCATCAAAATACATTTGATGAGTTTGGGCACTTGCAAGTCACTTATCTGCCTTCGAATTACAAGCACACTGCTGGAGCTGCAATGGCTAGAAATTAATATTCTAGACAGACTTTGTACAGGAGTGTGTGTTGTAGACAGACTTTGTACAGGAGTGTGGGATTACATATGTTATGTGTTCAGATTGAGGCATGTGAGAAGGTTACAAGAATATGGTTGGTATCACAGAGTCATTTAGCCTGGAAAAGACCTCTGAGATTGAGTCCAACCTTGACTGATCACAACCTTATTAATCAGCCCATGGCACTAAGTGCCATGATCAGTCATTTGTTGAATGCATCCAGGGATGGTGACTCCACCACCTCCCTGGGTAGTCCATTCCAGTCTTTAACAGCCCTTTCGGTGAAGAAAATCCTCCTGATGTCCAACCGGAATCTCCCCTGGTACAGCTTGAGGATCTGTCCTCTTGTCCTATCACTTGTTACCTGGATGAAGAGGCTGACCCCCACCTGGCTACACCCTCCTTTCAGGAAGTTGTAAACAGCATAAGGTCACCCCTGAGCCTCCTTTTCTCCAGGCTAAACAAGCCCAGCTCTCTCAGCTGCTCCTCAAAGGACTTGTGCTCCAGACCCTTCACCAGCTTTGTTGCCCTTCTCTGGACATGCTCCAGCACCTCAATGTCTTTCTTGGAGTGAGGGGCCCAGAACTGAACACATGACTTGAGGTGTGGCCTCACCAGTGCCAAGTAAAGTGGGACAATCACTTCTCTGGTCCTGCTGGTCACACTATTTTTGATATAAGCCAGGATGCCCTTGGCCTTCTTGGCCACCTGGGTACACTGCTGATTCATATTTAGCTGGCTGTCACCATCACCCCCACATTCTTTTCTGCTGGGCCACTTTCCAAACATACTTCCTCCCAGACTGTAGCATGGGCTGTTTTTTGCTGAGGTGCAGGACCCAGCACTTGGCCTTGTTGAATCTCATGCCAGGGGTCTTGGCCCACCTATCCAGATCACTCTGCAGAGCTTTCCTATACTCTAGGAGAACAACACTCAAAAACACTCAACAACATCCAACTTGGTGTCATTCACAATTTGATGAGGAGTCACTCAATCCCCTCACCCAGGTCATCGATAATAAATAGGACTGAGCCCAATGATCAATAGTCTTAAGATCAGGTGCTGAGTCAACCCATAGAAGTGACTAGGTCTGTTTGATGCTATAGGGATATAGAGTCTGATTATTTTATTTATCAGGATAAACATTTTTACGGAGTGTGACTGTTTTATATCAAGGTAATTCTGAGCATAGGTAACAGGGCAGGATGATGTTTCTCTCCTGGCCTGGAGTGTGCAGCCCTAACATTGGTGAATATTTGGACCATGGAAGTAATCACATTGATGCCAGTAGCTCTTCAAAATGAATAAGGTTGTACTGATCAGATCTTTGACTCAGAACAGCCTCCCAGTGTGCCGCTCACATCCTCTGTACTTAAAAAAATCACCTTTGCCTGTGGCCTGCTGGGTCCATCAAAGTAGGGAGTTGAAACAAATACACCTGAGGCCAAAGGTCTAGAAGAGAGAAGACTGAGAAGAAAAGCATTTGAAGACAAGGGAGGAGGTTAGTTCTACCTCCTGAAGAGTTCATCCTAACTTGATGAATCTAACTTCTATTAAAGGGTTCAAGGTCTAAAGTCCCATTTGCAGCACACTGTTGAGCATGTTCTGAGGAATCAGACTGTGGCTGTAAAGCATCTCTCCTGTCATCTCCAAAGTGGGTCTTCACACTCATCTTATACACATATTCATATCTACCACATGTCCACAACAGTTTTGCTACCTACACAGACCTTTATTTATAAAGACTTATAGCTGAGCCATGTGTTTGGGTGCAGAGGCTCCTTAAAAATATCCCAGGTGAAGTTGCATGTTCCAGCACTTAGTGGCAGGATAGAGAAAATGGGAGAAGTGAAGCTGGGCTGTTGGGGAAGAAGGATTTGTGGTAGCTTGAGTTGTTAACTATAAATGTGCATGCACCATTTTTATTTATTATATCTGTATTTTATACGTGGATAATGCATTTGGTTTTCCACTTATGCTGAGAAAAAATGAAAGGACAAAAATATATATCTGAGATGGCATAAGAGAGAGGAAGAAAAAATTAAAATAATAAATTACATGTGGTTGGGCTTTGTAAAACACTTTGTTTTTTGGTCGCTGTTGGGGGACAGAAATCATTGCCCAGAGCCAATAAATAGCAGGTAACAAGGATCACATCTGTTTTGCATTCTAATTAAAATTTCAAACAGGCAGCTGAGATTCATGCTCTCTAACCAACTGGCTGTGGTGTTTTGAGAGCTCTCTGATGAGATGAAAACTGTAAGGATCAAAGGGAGGTCATCTGAGTTATACCATCACCAGCCTGTCCTATCTGTCATTGGTATTGTCAATTATTTGTGTGGAGGTATCACATTAAACCCATAATTTTAATAGGAGCTCTGTAGGCATTCCTGACTTCATGAGATAACCTTTGTCCCAGAGAGTTTACAATGTGAATACACAATCAGAAGAAGAGAGAGAAAATGAGCACAAGGAGTTACAATTATCTGAGATAATGATATTTTCGGTGCTAGTCAGAGAGATATGAATGGAATCTTAGTCATAGGTATTAAGAGAACACATTGTGTTGGTACACAGTGCATGCTCATGATACCGTTACTTTTGTGAAAGTGTTTTCACAAGCAGTGATAATTTGAAAGACAACAGAGAAAGCCTAAGTATGCTCCCTGGATGACCCTGGGAAGCTTCAGAATTACATCTGCTGTGCACATGTATAAACCGTTTTTCTCAGTGCCGTGTTTTGTTCTTGCCTAGTAAGGTCTAGATGGAGGCAGAGAGATTTACCTGGTTTACGCAATAATGAAGATAAGCAATAAGGCTCATTCTCTGCAAGAAAAAACAGTATTAAACAGCCTATGTTGAAAATAAACATTTTAAAATCAACAGGCTAAGATAATTTCTGCAAGAGCAGTAAATAAGCTATGAAGTTTTATAAACAGCTTATGTGAATATCTAATATCTCTTGAAAAAAAGAAAAAATCTAGATTGCAATCTATATTGCTGGAGGGCTGCCATTTATATAATTAATATATGTTAAAAGAGAAAAAGGAAATAGACCAGTAAACACTAGACCACTCAGGATGATTCAGTGGTGGATAAATTAATGGAACAATTAATCTGGGACTTTATTAATCAAAGATTGGAAAGTAAAAATATAAATAATATCAGGCAACTTACTTATGTGGAAAGTAGGCCTTGTCAAACAAACTTTTAATCTTTTTTTGGCAAGGTTACGACTCAGGTTAATATAAACAACTTTGTTGGTAAAATGAATTTTCTAGATTTCTCATGGGAGTTTGATTTAATACCACATGGCATCTTGAAATAAAAAAAAATAGATGGGATGGACATGGCACACTTTAGGTGGGTTAAAACTCAGCAGCAGAGATGAAAAGGGAATAGTAAATATAGATCATCAGCAAGCAAAATCTTTACTTTTAAGATAACTTATGGGTGGAACTCTACTCCTGGTTGGTTGTTCTGGTGTATCTTCCTTGTAAAATTCACCAGTGGTATAGGGCTTTCATAATGACAAAATTCTGAGGATGCTCTTAAATTTCATAACTCTTCTGAATTACTCTAACATGACACAGAAGCTGAGATTCATTTATTAAAAAAAAGTATTTATATGTAAACAGGCACCATTTTAAGTATCCTAAGGAACTGGATTCATCTACCTGGGAGATATGAGACAGAGAAACCCAAACATTTCAGAAGAGCAGCTGGAGCCATATGGGATATTTCCTAGCAATCTGACCAGGACTACACCCTCATGTTTAGGCAGATCCTACCACAACTAACATCTGTCAGCTGGAGGTTTCTCTCCAGCAACCATGGCTCTTACTTACAGCTTCTGATATGGCACTTGCAATCTAACAGGTGTACATCACTAGCACTTGGGAATGCCTGAGACAGACTCTTGAAATTTTCAATGTGCCCTCTGTTAATTTTACTACTTGCTAGGAAGAGATTACCCAGTGTTTGCCAGCCCCTTTGAAACAACTAAAAAAAAGTAGGACTGGAAAACTTCCCATGTGAACTTCAAGAATTAATCTATTCAGTTTATCAAAAAAAAAGATTGAAGGATTACCTGATTATTTTATTGAAGTCCTTAGGCATGGAAAGCTATGATAATGAGAAGATTTGCAGCCTTGCAGACAGAGATATAGTAAAATCCAATTTGTTGGAAATCAGAAAAATTCAAGCTTCAAATAAACCATAGTTTTGAACACTAAGGTTAATTAAAGAATGGAAGAATTTCCATGGAGGAGGTGATAGATTTGCCATTGCCAAGAGTCTTTCAGGCAAAACTTTAGTTTTGGACACCCTTTAGTCCAGTCTCTAGGAAAAAAAAAACCACCATAGTCTCTGTGTGGAAATTTTCAAACTAGATGATCACAATGGTGCTTCCTGACTACAGAGCGCACAAATTTATAAACAGGTGGAAATCTTCTAAGACAGCCTATACCATTGAAAAATTTGTCCCATCTGAGAAATGAGAAGTATTGGAACCACTCCAACAAAATCCTTTCTTGGAGGAATGTATGACTATTCTCTCAGAAGATATTTTTTGAGATTGCCTCCATAGGTGTCAGCATACTGCTCCTCCTCTTGAAAAGCATAAGCTTGAAGAGACAAGGTCATTTGAATAACAATCTTGGGCAATGAAATAAAACACTTTTTATCTCTGTATTTAATTGCATGCTCAATTATCAGCTTTTACTGACTGTTGATTTCTTCCTTTGTACGTTCTTATCACTGTCAACAATGTTGTTTAGAAAATGCATTTTCCCCTCTTGGAAAATTATCATAATTCCCAGGCATTCCTGCTGTCTCGAAAAATACAAAAAAAATTAGCTGAGCATTTCAGTGATCCTTCATTCTTGAACAGCTGTCAGGGGAAATCTGCTTTGTCCCAGCAATCATGCTGATGTGAAGAATATCTCATCTGTAAGGGTATGGGTCTGAGGCAGAGGCATCAGTTGTAAAGAAGAGGACTCAGGAGGAGATTCTGGATGGATGCCTGTGAGAAGCATTAGGTAAACTTAGTGTGAAAAGTACAGAAGGAGATGATGGGCATACTAAATACATGAAGACACGAGAGAAAAGAATTTCTCTGTTTGAAGCACAATCCTTGTTTGTCTTATTATCCTTATCAGGTGATTCGTTCTTGCTCCTTGGCCAGTAAGAAGACAAGAGAGGTGCAAGGTACACACCTGCATCTAGATTTGGATTTCAGATCAGGATTTGTATTTCAAGTTCTTTCCTGAGTTATGGGCATTCATCTGTAATGGTTCACTGTGTTGTGTCATGGGGATAACTTAAGAGTGAAAATTATATTTAAATTTGGATCTCCTACTTCTGCAGAAAATATAAAGCACATCTGATTTTTGTGTTTTAAATATGTCTCCTATCACCACATGCATTTGATAGAAAACTAAATTTTATGAATGTATGTATAGAACTTCTTTAAATGTGCTAAAGGAAATTGATAGTGAAGGGCTAGAGAACTTGCTAGGTAGACAATGGATAGTACAATAGAAATTGATAAAGTATAGTTCTGGGAATTATATTGGTTGTTTAGTTTTGATCTAGGAACAGATTGATTCAATTTAAGGGAAATGATTCTTCATTACATTCACAGAAGTGTGCTTCTGGAGCAGCATCAAGATTTTAGCTGTTTTTAGGTTCAGATACTACATCTGTGAGCATTCACTGCACTGTTTTAGGTCCTTTATCAGGATTTGTTAGCCCTATACTGATCCTGTGATGCTCATGCTCTAAAAGACTGCTTCACCAAAAAAGGCTCCTTTCCCACAACTTTTCTATGTTTAATGTTAGCCAGCTGCCCATCATCAGTACTACTCTTTCCAACAGTGATTGTCCTTGAATGCTAGCTAACTGTCTTCAAGCAGAAATCTGTACACTGCTTAGCTGTGTGTCCTAAGTCTTAGTTTCCATCCTTTTTGCCATCAACAACTCTCTACTAGCCCTATGCCACCTCACTTAGCAGATTAATACTAGGAAAACTTTTAACATCACTGAGGTTTCCCTTTGGAAACAGAGAGGAGAGATGAGCTGGAAACTGATTGTCACATTGCACAGAATCGGGGATTGTATTATCAGTTGTTGTATTATATGACATTTTAGCCCACAGACTTCAGTCAAACTGCCCTCTTATTCACAGCTTTCTGTGGCAGTGAATATAAGAGAGGAAACTTTCAGCATTGCAAGGCACTTTGGTTTCTTATGATGAATGCTTCTTTACATGAATAAATGGGGGAACATACGAGATGTGTATGGTATGAATGGATGGATATCTAAAAAGATTATATGAATCAATGGACGAATAGATGGATGTATACTGCTGCACATACTGAGAAAAAGTGATGGCTACAAAGCTATGTCAGAAAAAACAAGGAAGATTCTCATGCAGTGATCTGAGGTTCTGTCGTTTGTACCAGCTTAACAAAAACAAAATACGTAAAGGAGATATCTCAGTCAAAGGCTGCAGCAGGAAGTACATGTGCTGATTTCAACAAAAGTACCTGAAATACCTTCCTATGTGGAGGAGGGTTTTGGCATGAATCCTTCTAGCTCTGGATAGCAATTTCCAGCAAACTTTGCATCTGCGCAGAAAGATAAAATAAAGCATAATTTAAGCACTTAAAAAATACATTACTCTTCCTGTTTTTCATGCTTAATAAGAGTGCTGATAGGTATGGAGCATCACAGAGAAAAGTCATAATCAGTGCTATGTGGTTGAGCTTTTTATTTGCATTTCCTTCATTCTGTTCTTTCTTTTCCTTGCAAAAGACTAAATTGATTACCAACTTTGTGTCAATGACTTCCATCTTTCCTTAAAAAAACAAGATAGTAGTTCATGTCATGACTTTAAATAAATTTTTTCTGCAAGTGTGGATTATCACTCTTCTTTGGTAAAGCTTTCAATTTTTACTTTAATGACATATGTCGTGTTATTTCAGAGGTGAAGAAAAATCAGTCCTAATTATATCCAGACATGATGGGCCCACAGATGAAAAATAGGAGCTTTGACCAGACTTGTGAATTCCACTGAAAACTTGCAAACTTATATATTCTCTGTCACATTCAAATTTTAGAGTAAAATTTCAGTCTTCTGCACTGAGTTGTCTTTCTTAAACATTATTATTTCTACTATATGTCTAGAAACCTAATTCATTTTGAGTGTAAAAAGGTAATTTCTAGTGTTTTCAGGTAATTCAATCCTGGTAAAAATTTCATAGAATCACAGAGTGGCTGAGGATGGAAAGGACCTGTGGAGGTTATCTTGTTCAACTCCCCTGATAAAGCAGGGCCACCTAGTGCAGGTTGTCTTGGACTGTGTCCAGATGGTTTTTGAATATCTCTAAAGACTGAGACTCCATCACTACCCCTGGGCAACCCATGCTAGTGCTTTGTCACCCTCACAGTGAGAATGTGTTTCCTGATGTTCAGAAGGAGCCTCCTAAGTTTCAGTTTGTGCCCATTGCCTCACACCTTGCCCATCTTCCTTGCACCCTCCCTTCAGGTATTTATATACATTGACAAGAGTCCCCCCTGATCATTCTGTTCTTCAGGTTGAGCAGTCCCAGCTCTCTCAGTCTCTCTCATAGGAGAGGTGCTGCAACCCCTTAATCACATTTGTGATCCTTTGCTGGACAACTGTTTGGGCCCCTCCACTCTGTACTTGGTTCTTTCTGCTGTATATGTTCTTTCAGTGTTACCTCTTTAGGACTTCCATGCCCAAGTTCTCATGCTCCTCTTATGCCATGTTCCATCTCACATGTGCCTGACATCATGGTATAAAAGACCCAAACATTTGTGTGCAATGATGCTTCAGGCACTTTGGATTGATAAATCACATATGTAGATAGTCATTATCCCAAGGGTGCCTACCAAGTCCCCATGAGTATATGGAACTTACAGTAGGTGGTAAAAACAAGCTTAAGTTTCTCCAGAAACTGGCACTATGGTGCAATCTGGATACAAACCACTCTATAGTACTATGCTTGGCTGCTCATGATAGTTCCCTGAGAGAGATGCGAGCAAAGCTTGAATGGGAAAAGCAATCCTCAGGGACTTTAGATTGGAGCATGACCTTTCAGCAGATGGCACATTTTTTATCGCTGAGCTCTGGGTCACAAAGGAGTAGGAAAACTCAGCTATTCCTTGTGCTGGGAACTGCTGAAGCTACAATGTAAAAGAGCCCCTCCATGGTAGCATAAGTGAAGATCAGATTTCTGTATTCTGTCAGCTCTGGAAAAAGGTTATAGTTGTCATAGTTATCATAATTACATACCTGTGCTACTGAATTTTCCATGGTACAACAACAATGTTTGGAATTCCTACATAAGCCAGGCCATAGAAAGCTGAAATAAACTTGCAGAAGCTGAAATGTATATTAAAATGTAAATAGCAAGAGAGAACAGTTTGTGTAAGATTAGGGTGAGAAATATATATGTGATGATTATAAAACCTGATGCAATGGAACATGACAGGGTGGGGCCCTAGGGCTGAAATAAACTAGATTCCACTCTTAAAACTACATTATGCAAGAGTGAAGATATATAAATTGGGAAAAATAATGCAGTAATAAATATGTTTTGGAAAGTGAGACAGGGTGAACCAACACAGTTGTTATCCCCACATGAATCTCCTGCCAATATCTTTGAATATGAGTTTTAGCTTGGCCTTGTTTATTTCAATAGTATTTAAATTTTGAAAGGATTTGTGGTTTATTTTTTTCTTTTAACCATATGTAAATAACCTCAACAAAGAAGAAATTGTCATTAGCTAAAGCAGAGCTGGAGAATTTGTACTACAATGTGGTTTGAGTGCTTGCGTTCTCCTCAAGTCCCTTTGCAATCCATCCATGGATAAGTGTGCACCCTCATGCACAGTCATACAGACATCTTTCTTAGATGTTTCATGGACAGATGCAGCAGCAATCTGATAGCAAGGAAAGAAATACAGAGATGTGCCCTCACATTGGACAAGGAGGTGTGTGCTACTACTGACAGGGCTTACCTCCACCACTTACTGCAGTCCCTCTACCTCATCACTCCTTTCTGCTTCACTCGATGAACTTATGCTTTTGTGATCACAGATGTGTTGTATCTATGATGGATCTGCTTATAGGCATGGTTATGTTTATCATACAGCCAAAATTTGCTGCCTTGGAAGGGACTTAAAAGCTGCTCTGGCCTACAGCCTGGTAATGAGCTGCATCAATGAGTTTCAATAACACTCTGGAATTGAATACATGGATCTCAGCCTGCATGGCCAGCACTGGAGTGTTTACATACCCATGAAAGAGGTACAGTCCTTTCCATTTTGTTGACTGGGAAACTAAGTCAAAAGGCATCAGCAGCCTCGTTCTGTTGCCATGGAAGTTGATAGCAAAAATCCCTTTTGCAGTCACAGAAAATGAAAGTTTGACTGAGAATTGGTACATCTCAATTGAAATACCAAATCTGTTGGCTTCTAGTATTTTACAATTAAGCCCATCTTTTGTTTTGTTCTGTGTTAGACACCAGGGGTCTATGATGATCAGTACTTTCTCTCTGTTGCACATCTGGGATGCTTGTGGAGAAAGTGACTCTTTTATCTGTAATGAACTGATATAGATTTCCAAACCCATATACTGGAAGAAAGGAGATATAAGTGGTCTTTTTTAGTCATCAGAGTTTACCCCAGAGGGAGAATTTGTGCTTCCTCAGTATATGCATGCATTGTTTGATATGTATTATTGGTGGCAATGGTAGAGGTATTAAACTTTGAAAATCCCACATGGTGTATTGGATATATCTTCAGTTACTAATATTTAGCACAAGAGGTCAGACATCTCTCTGTGGAAAAAATGTGCCTTCCTTGAACTAGAGTACTGTTCTTTAATATCTTAAAATCACACATTATTCATAAATAATGGGTAAAATCAAGGGAGTGAAATATCATCACTGCAATATTTCTTTTTGTCAACAAGTTGCCTTCTGAACATAAAAGGATGCTGCCATGTCAGAGCAGATTAAATCTTTTGCTCTTTTTCCTCTTTGTTCTGAGTACAACATCGGTACTGTGCATCCAGCTGTTTGAACAGAGAAGATTAACCTTCTCCTGGGGCCAATTATACAGCCCAGCTGTCTGCTGTCATCGCAGAGCTGCCCAGGAGCCCAGTCAGGGACACACATGGGAGGGTCCTGCTGTAATGAGAGTCCATGTTTCAGAGGAGGGCTCCTGGCGCTTCCCAAGATATGTATTCTGGTATCTCAGAGACCTGGCTATTCTGCTCTCATGGTGATTTCTGGCTGCAGAGACTTGGTCACTCTGTAGTGGCAGCCTGTATGAATGAGCCACAGATCCAGATATGGTGAGGTCAGCTTGTATTTCACTGGGTTGTGTGCATTAACCTAATTATGGGTCAAGAGATGTGCACATGAACTCTGCTAATTGGGATTCTACCAAAATCCTGGGCATTGCTGGGGCCCTGGATCTTCAGTCTCAGCACCTAACTTGGGGATCTTGAAGACTGGTACTCTAAAGGGCTCCAAAACCAGTGGTCTAAGCCTCAGCTTGCACATGATAAATATCCACATCCCACCTCCTATGTCAGTAGTAGAAACATGGTAACAGTAAAGAAAGAAAAATTACAGACACTACTGTAATCTCTATATGTCTGATCCAAATCATAGAATTACAGAATCATAGAATCAGCTGGGTTGGAAGGGACCTCTGAGATCATCAAGTCCAACCCTTGATCCACTACCACCGCAGTTACTAGATCATGGCACTAAGTGCCACATCCAGTCTCATCTTAAAAACCTCCAGGGACGGAGAATCCAGTACGTCCCTGCACAGTCCATTCCAATGCCTGATTACACTCTCTGTAAAGAAATTCTTCCTATTTCTGCAGGGCACTAAAATAGATTAATATAGAAAATGTGAAAGAATGTTTACTAGACTAGCCACACTTAAAACAGCAAGCAAGAAATTTTGAGCTGTTTGGGGAGCCATCCCTACCTAACAAATACCTGGACAGGAAGTGGACAGGTTTGTTGTCTGCAGGGAATCTCCCAAGTCTATATAGAGTGGTTGAAAAAACAGTGAGAGGCAGTGAACAATGTTATCCTATCCCTCCAGCTGAGCACACCAGGACCATGAGTGATAAGTTTTCACAAAAATCGAAGTAGTTTTCTTTCTATTGGCTGCAGGTGGACATTTTTTTTAATCAAACATCTATTCTTTCATTTTTTACTTTTGAGTGCTGAGGGAGGGTGGAGAGTGAGAGAAGAGCAAAGGAAACAATGCACTGAAAAATGTCTATTTCATTGTGGGAAGAAGTCCTTGAAAATTAAGAGGCAATTTTGAAAGTGGTTGATTTTAGGAAAATGATCTTTTAACCTTGGAAATATTTTCCAGCTGAATTTCATATGGTGAAGTGTGACTACAATAGAAGTTTGCGAATAATACCTTGAATAGCAGCCACAGCTGTAACAGTGTATGCTAACACCTTTTGAAAAGGACATTAAACTTTAAGCCTATTTGTTACCATTAGAGAGCAATCTGAGACAGAAGACTGTCTCCAAATCTGTTTGCAGCGAACTGCTTCTACAGCTTCCACTGACTCCTCTGTTAGGAGGAAGATTTACATCGAATTTAGTTCTTCTCATGTTCTTAATTATGGCAATGATGGGAAAAATCACTTTAAGATATTAGGAGTGATATATGTTTACACTCAAAGCCCAAAGGACAGTTTTTCCACAGGAATAAGCCTTGCTGACCCAGATTTCCATCTTTCAATGCTTTCCTCATGCATAATAATAACAGGATACTCATGTTTGTTTCTGGCATGTTTGAAAACTCGGAGACTCTGGTTCGCAGTGATCTAAACATAATGGAGCTGTCAACTGGGTTTTTGCAGCCATTTCTCTTAACACTGTGAGATAGAGTATGAAATGCCCCACTGAGAATATGGAGATTGTATGTATCAGTGCCCATAAATTATGATGATTACTTTCCCAGTAAGGAAGAGAAGTAAGGAAGAGAACTGCATGAGAGGATTTTAAATGCATCCTGCTTCAGTTTCCTTACAATCATAAATTAAGAGTATGGATACCACAAAAGGTTAAATCAATCTGTTGACCAAAGGTAGTTGATAATTAGGTTGGGGGTAACGTTTATTTCTTCAGAGATGAAAGCTGTTATGCATCTAGTGATGAAAGCATGGTTATGTGAAAAGAAAAGGCAAACAGAAAAAGAAAAAGAAATGAAGGGAAACCAAAACACATATGACCAATCTTCTGAAACTGATGGGAATATTGCCTTTCCAACACTTGAATTATGCATTATGAATACTTCATCTGATGCGTTTAGCCCACACTCCCATTTTTAATTTGTGAATCAGTGGCAAAAGAGTGTCAGATTTCATATTATTCACTGATAACCTAAAAACATAGTACTGAAGTTGTTCTAGAAGCTCCTAAACTTCTGGATCTTTTTGCTGTTGGTAACTCCATTATCAGCATACACATCCAGAATAAAGAAGAGGATCTTTCCTTCTTATGCCAGGTATCCAAGCAATTAAATTCACTAAGGATTATCTCACACACAGCCACTGGCCTGTGGAACATGACTGAGAAAGTACTTTCACATAAAACCCTTGTCTGTAGTTCCGTTAGACTGCCTGTAAACTGTGATAATTAGACAACCACACAACTTTCTATAGCCTATTTCCTCAACTGTTTCATTACCTATATAAAGTGATAATAACAGAAGAATACTCGCAGCTGTTACAAAAGTGTTCTTCTCCATGGCATGAAAATGGACTATGTTTCATGAAAACTAGGCACATCCCTCTGACAAGCTCTGGTCCAGAAGAAGTGATGAATCATGCCAGTGACACAGATGGGGCTGGACAAATTGAGGACGTGAATGGATGTTGCTTTGTAACTTAGAATTGTTTAGTGCCAGTATCACATGAGTAGGCACACAGATCAGAATAGAATTATCACATCCCACATTTGTGAGGTCTGACTCCACACTTTCCTAAACCTATCATAAAATAATGCTGATTAAAATTTTTATGTGGAGTTCCCAAATACTTGCCTGGAATATGACTGTCACATTACTGTTTCACTTTCCTCTTCTTAAGGTTCTTCGCTGTACATTGGATGAGTACCGGGTAGATAAGGCTTCTCTGGCAATGTCACATTTGAAGAAAAAAAAATGATTAAATGTTCAACATGACAAGATTTTTTCTGCATTTTCTGAGTGAACCAAATATCACGGTAGAATCCTTCTTATAGCAGTTGTGCTTCTTCTGGCTTACAGTAGAAACCAGAAAGTCCAACAGCTGCAGGTGGGGAATAGGATGTTTCCATACCTCATTGTTGTTGCCTTTGCTAACAGTGCTGCCTTAGTCTATCAGGACCTGAGTAGGCAAAGGACCCAGAGATATCCATTAAGTACCAAAGAAGGTAACAGAATATAAATGCATGCCTGCAGTTTTGTGTGGATTTATCGGCTCTGCTAAGCTTACTTTTGCTGTACAAATGGAGTCTCTATACCTCTTTTGCTTTTGTTGTACTCAGTAGGATTCCAGAGAATTGATTATGTTTTAAAATCACGATGATATTATGAAAAAAAAATAATAAGATGGAGTAATAATCATAATGTAAATCTAATTTTTCCTTGAGCTTGCTCAATTTAAATTCCTTGGAGCTATACTGATCTCAGTTGGGTCTAATATTTCCTATGAAGTTTTGTGGCAGATCTAGGATTTAATGCAAATACTTAAAAACTTAAGAGAACACAATTACCGCATGACAGTTCTGTGTTCTGGAGGCAGTTGGGCCAATTATTCTGATTTGAGTTCGTAACTAAGCACAACAAAAGCAAAAAAACTGCATTGAAGGCCTAGCAGTTAATTTATTTTGTAGAATTAAAAAGCAGCCCTCAAATTTACTACAAACCAAAAATGACATGAACTGTGGTGGAATGAATTGAAAGTGCAGGAAGTCTATCGGGTATGCAAGGACTTGCAGACGACATGTGGTCTCTTCTCCCAGGTAACAAAAGACATGATGAGAGGAAGTGGCCTCAAGTTGCACTGGGGGAGGTTTAGATTGGGCATTAGGAAAAATTTCTTCCCTGAAAGGGTGATGAAGCATTGGAACAGGCTACCCAGGGAAGTGGTAGAATCACCATCCCTGGAAGTGTTCAAAAGGCATGTGGATGCTAGGTGATGTAGTTTAGTGGTGAACATGGTGGTGCCGGGTAACATTTTGACTCAATGATCTTAGAGGTCATTTCCAAACTTTTCTACCCTATTTGAGGGGATATGCTAGCATAAATCCCCTCTGTACACATACATTTTTTGTATATTATGCATGTATATATTTACAATGCATGTATATACATTACCTATATACATACATGCAAATATTTATAGATGTATATTTTGAGTTTTTGTCTTCAAGCATTTTATACTTTGTTGACTTACTCCAATGAGTTCACAAAAAGAGCAGAAGTGGGGCAGGAAGAAGCAGATTTATTTTAATGCTCTCTGATTTCTGTGCAGTTTCTTGTGTCTGAATCAGAACTAAAGTCTGCCTGAATTCATGACACACATTGCTCCCTGTACCTACAGGTGATCAGGAGAGATGTTAAAAGGTTTTTATATCGAATGTCTTCATTTAATTAAAACAAGGGTAGAGAGGAAAAGGTCTAACTAGTAAAGTAGCTGCATCACCTGTGCTTCCATCAAGCCCAGCTGCTCACGCAGACAAGCATAAATTCCAAACGAATTTTTCATTAATGAAATTTTCCATTCCAGCTTCACTGATGTAGAGATTTCCACTTTCAGGCCCCTTGCTGTGTTGCAGAGCTTATTATTAGTTATTATTCATCTGTCCTCAATTCAGTGATCAGATCTGTCTGTTGCTGCTTTAGGAGGCAGAGATTCTAGCCAAACTTGCTGAGGGAAAAATATAAATAAGGCAAACATAACCATGGCATGAAATGCTTTTCCTGTGGTCTGCCAATGTCATTCTGACACCATGTATATTGGGAATAATTTTCAATCAACAAAGGCAAGGCCATTGTAGATGAAGCCTGAGACAAACAGAACAAAAAATCATGCTGTCCTCATTCTCAGCAGAGCTGATCCTGAACATTTCTCAGAGGTAACGATGCAGCAGCGTGGGCTGGGGGCTGACATGCTGGAAAGCAGCTCTCTGGAGAAGGACTTGAGGGTTCTACTGAACAACAAGCCACCCATGAGCCAGCAGTGTGTCCTTGTGGCTAAGAAGTCAAATAGTGTCCTAGGGTGCCTTAGGATTGGCAGCGGGTCAAGGGAGTTGATCCTGCCCCTCTACTCAGCCCTGATGAGGGTGCATTTGGATTTCTGTGTCCAGTTCTGGGCTCCTCAGTGCAAGAGAGACATGAAGCTCCTGGAGCAGGTCCAGTGGAGAGCAACAAAGATGACTAAGGGACTGGCGCATCGCTCTTATGAGGAAAGGCTGAGGGAACTGGGCCTGTTCAGGCTCAAAAAGACACAACTGAGAGGAGACTTCATCTGAAGGGATGGTGTCAGGAGGATGGAGCCAGGCTTTTCTCAGTGGTGCCAAGTCAGTAGGACAAGAGGCAATGGGGAGAAACTGATGCACAGGAAGTTCCACCGGAATATAAGGAAGATCTTTACCGTGCAGGTGACTGCATGCTGGAACAGGCTGTCCAGAGAGATTGTGGAGTCTCCCTCACTGGAGACATTCAAGAACCATCTGGATGTAAGCCTGTGCAATGTGCTCTAGGATGACCCTGCTTGAGCAGGGAGATTGGATCAGGTCCACTGTGGTCCCTTCCAACCTGACCCATTTTGTAACAGGTAATTCAAAGTAGGTAATGGACATAATTAGGTTGCATTTTTTTTGCTTGCCAAGAGCTATCCAGACCAGAAAAAGACATCCTTTTGAGCACATTAATAAGTTGTGGTGTGTCAGACACAGATTGGTGATCACAGCCATGATCTGTGCTGGCTCACATATCACTAGCAAAGCCAGGATAAGTTGAAAGAAGGACAACAGGAAGGACTGAAGGGATGGTATGGCTGCACTAATGAAAAGTACAAACAACTGAGTCTGGAAATAGTGAGTAAAAACCTCCAGAGCAATCCCTCATATTTATGACAACATGTACCCATGTCTCAGTTCTACTGAAAGCCTTAGTGCTTGGCTCAGCATCCCTCATTTTAAATGTATAAAGAAACTTCCAACGAAGTTCAAATGCATGGCCTGAAATGCCTTGTCATGAGGAACTGAGCAGAAAAACCCAGGCAAAAGCTCCTGTACGTGGGAGGTAGATATGAAAGTAAAACTCTGCTGTTTTCAGCCAAGGGAGAGCTGGGTACCTGCCACTTTGCAAACCCACAGATTTCTGAGATTATCCTCTGATAAGCAGACGTTTTCTTTAAATAGCATGCTGCAAATTAACAGTTCTCAGAAAACTCCTTTGACAAAGTCCCTGACAAAGTTTCTTCTTTAACACTTAAGCTGCTGACTTGGATCAATCAATGGAGTGATATAAAAGGGAGGTCCTGATACAATGATTGCCATTAGGGTAATTACCTCACGTGGCAGTGTAAGAGTGGGAGATGGTGTGCTTGCGATATGGGAGAGAGTGGATAGATTTTTGAGCTCACAAGCATCTGGTTATAGCTATTTTCTCTGTTTCAAGGCAATTTTCAAGAGGTTTTTTATTTTTTGCTGTCCTGAATGATGATAAATACAACATATGTCTGTGAAATGAAAATCAGGACAAACTCTTGTTTTTCCTCCTCCTTCTCACAATGAATTCATTTAAATGTTAAAACAAAAAGGAATATTCAGTTACATAACTCACAGAATCTCACATAATTTGACAAGTTTGTTTTCACTACCTGTTTTAAAATTCAGAATGGACCTTTTCTAGCAAACAAGAATTAGTATTTCCATATGAAATATGTTTCATTGAAAAGTGACTGATATGGTACAGTGGAATAGAGGCTAAAATTGCATTTTTTTTTTAATGGAAGCATTTTGTATTCTTGCAAACCAAAGCACAGTAGCATCTTCTACAGTAAGAGGCAGGACCTTGACAGGTAAATCAGTGTAATTCCATTTATTTCAATGAAACAGTGTGAATAATGTTGGCAGCAAATCTTGTCCCTTGTGTCTAAAGCAGAATTTCCTGTCAAATAGGTTGGAGCCTGGCTCTGTTAATATATCTTCTGTGTCTCCTTACACTTTTTTTTCATCAACCACTGTTATACATCTTTGTCTTGAACAGTAATAATCATAGATTTCATCACATTGGTGCTGCTGATTCTTCTCAATGTGTCATAATACTTATCACTTTCTTTAATGAAACTTCCATTTAACTTTAAAAAAATCCATAGACACTTTGTCTGAAGGAGATCACTGCACCATCTTTTGAAGTGTTGTCACAATGCTTTTCATTTACAAATAAATACAAACTAAGTTAAGCTTTGTTCTTTTATTCCTTTTACTTCCTCCCATTTATTTTGCTTGCCTTTATAAGTATGGGCAAGACTGATTTTCTTTTTTATTTTTTTTTCTCTGTGATCATCTCATGGACCACTTTCCAATGTCCATTCTCACAGACTGCCACCAGTCCATAACCCGTAAGACAATAGTTACTGTTGTGTAATGCTGCAGTGCTGTTATTCTTATACCCATGGGAACGTATTTTCTCTATTCTCTCTTTCATCAGGTTCATCTTCATAACGGTAAATCATTTACATCCAAGGAGTTTTGCCAGTGCTGTTCCACTGAGTTTTGAAGGATTTTACTGGCACAAATGGAAGTGAAACACTCTCTTTAATTGAAAGAGAGATGCAAGTCTACCTGTTCTCATAGAAAGGCAAATAGATGAAAAGCTGCTATCAAATAGTGTGTACTGTCCAAAGTCTGAGGTGTGGCAATAAAACCTGTTCTTCCACAGTTGTTTCCTTGATTTTTATCTCAAATGTTCAAACACTACAGTAGCAGTAGAAAAATAATGCAAAAATAGCAATTATTATGAGAAGAAAATACTTTTACAAAGGAATACCTTCTTGTAACATAAAGAACAGGAGGACCAGACTTTCTAAATGGGCTCTGCAGATGTCTTTGGCCGCTGGATTGTCATAAGCTTTGAGGGCCTCTTGGGTCTGCAGGCTCCAAGATGTCCTTGAGAACTGTGCAGGTGGAGTAATTCAGGGCTGTAGCCTGTGGAGGTGGAAGGGAGCAGAGGTGAGAGCAGTCATTTACCCAGGTACATTTCAGTCCAGGTGTCAAAGGTTATGCTAACTATGCTACTCTACCCCTTGTAAAAATACTCCCTAAACATAAAAATAGAAACTGAGGACTTCTGAGAACCTTGGAAATCTTTTTTTTAGTACTTACTAGGATGCTGGTGGAACCCTGAGCCTTCATTTGTCTGGTTAAGTGATGAACATAGATATGGATCTGGCTCCATTCCTTGCAATACTCTTGCATCTCAGCTCAGCTCCCAATCTCTTTTGTGCTAGCTTTTGTCTTCTTTCATATCTCCTGCTGTGAGAATCACTATCTGTTGGTATTTTTCCACTGCATTCCCTAGCAGGAAGCTTTCTTCATGTTATTTTCTGTGCCTTTTAAATGTAACAGCTGAGATGAGGAAATTAACTCTGCAACAGGTGTACATTGGGGAGTTCTGGGGCAATCATAGTTAGCATCTCAAATAAAAAGAATCTGATGAAGAAAACCAGGAAAAAAATGGAAAAAAATGTATACTCACTGTATTTAACATCAGTTGTACTGCAGCTGCAATTATCCCCAAGAATACATTAGAAATCTTGTGATATTGAATTACAAGTATATAATTCAGGCCCATTCTTGTAAGTGGGCCTCACTGTAATATTTGCATATTAATACTCCCAAGTCTCATCATAGCTCCAGTTTATTGAAAATAGTTTGCTCTCTAGAAGCAAAATTAGATGATATTTCTATGTAAATATTTATTCCAAGATGTATATCCTTTATATAGAGACAATCAGACAAAGCAGCATTTACTGAATTCAGTAACAACAAAACAAGTAGAAGCAAAGGATTTGTCTTTTCCACTGAAATCAGAGCCCTGGGAGCAGGACCTTTACTTGGTACACCTGTCCAATGTTCAATGTCAATGGTTGTTAGCAGCAAAGTGTACCTTGCTGCCACTCTCTTCTTACTCAAAAAGAATCACTGATTCAGCACAATATCTTGAAAATACACTGCAGTTAAATGGTGCTGAGGTACACCTTAGGCAAAAGCTTTTAAAAATACGCATCATCAGGGCTGTAAAGACCCACTTCACAGAACTTTCCTACAGTACCTGAAGTAAAACACAGACCCTTTGCTTCCATCTCCGTGGGAATGCAGGGTAGTGATGTTCTTGAAGGAAATGACACAGTGGTGGTCAATTTGTCATTAAGCCCAGGCTTCAGCTGCCCCTTTATATTGGTGAGGTCAGAGTCAATAAGACTCAATCAGTTCCACCATTAGCTTACACCAGTCTTCTTGTACATTATCTTTCAAAGTAACACAGAGAAATATGATCATCTAACATTATGTACCTTTGTTTGAACAAAGAGAACTTCAGAAAATTAATTTACCTTGGTACTGAAGATAGAAGAGAGAAACTTTAGGTAGTGAGAAGTTTTCTAATTTTAATTTATAACACAAATTCAACTCGGTAACATGAAACAGTGCCTGAGCTAATTTTTTTTGCCTGTTGATCTTCATCAAGCTCCCAAATGAGCCAGGTTTATAGGAACAGAAACAGTCTAAATATTTTTTATATAAAGTCATAATTTTATTTATTGCTTTAATAACTAAAGGTCACGTTGAATGGGGTCCTGAGCAACTTGGTCTAGTGGAAGGTGTCCCTGCCCATGGCAAGGGATTGAAACTAGATGTTAAGAAGAACTTGGGAGATTTTGTTGTGAAGATCTTATTCTTCGGATGGCAGTCATGACAGACAAATGCAAAACTCGTTTACTTTTCTGTCATGTGTAACCTCTCACTTTTTTCTTAAGCTTTTACCTATGCAACACAATAGACCCTTATTTTGAAGGCTGATTTTTTTAATACAAAGAACTGTACAAACTGAACAATAAATTGTCTAAAGCATTGTGCATGCAATTGCCAAACACCAGTGCCAGCTACTCTAGTAGTAAGCTGAAAATGTCAAAGGTATTAAAGATTTCATTCAAGTTCGCTTGAAATCTGTATCCTTTATCTGCAGTGGTTTCAGCTCTTTAGCTCTAATTATGCAACTTTTTACTTTTAAAATGCTTCATTTTTTTATTTGTATATACCACTTTTTGTTGTATTAAACAGAAGAAAGCCAAGTTACACAGCAAATCTAGAGTGATTAGATTTATACTTGAGACACGTACACATTCACAAACAAACAACTGTTATTACAGCTGTAATAACACAAAAAACCACCGCATGCATTTAATTCTTTCATTTCCATGGGCAACTCCCTTGGTAACCTGAAATTCATGCCCCATTACTCCTGTTTAATATGATATTACAGTGGTTTTGACACATATTTTTCTCAGGTTGACTGCATAAAACCAATAAGGCAAATGAGTCTTTACATGCTTAAGAGCATTCCAGCTGAATCAACCACAGAGCAGTCTCCATAGGTGAGATACATCTCTGTGCTACATTAAAGTTTACAAACGGGCATCTCTGTGGGGAAAAAACTAAAAAAGGGAGACGAGAGACAGTCAAACAAAGGAAAAGAGAGAAATGTTTCCATAGAATCTTAACTCATCAAAGTTTGCAGGAAAAAGTCACCTTGCTTTAGCCTCTCTAGCTTTCTTTTCCCCTTTCTTGCTCTAAAATTAGACACATTCATTTCAAAGGAGCCATCTGGGCAATCCTAAGGAAAGCAAGAGAGACCAGACCTGACATTCTTTGAAGCTCAGTTAACCTTAGGAAAAAAAGTATTTTCTTTCTCTTTCCCTTTCTGATTTGAAGAATAAAGCAAAGTGAGTCAAGAGAAACTCCCATTGTGAAGCATAATAGAGAGTGTCATTTCAGCTTTTTCTCAGATGATTCAAGGAACTTGTTCTACCAGCATGCATCTGCATTTGCTTTATAACAGAGAGTGCTAGCCAATAGGTTAAATGCTTAATATAAGCCTGTGATTCAGCAAGAAACCTCCATTCAGAAAAAATACTGAATCTTAAACTCTGCTATGCTTTTGCTTTCTCTGTTAGGTGTACTCTCACCTCAAGTACTGTGTGCCACACCTCTAGTCCTGTGTGCACTTTTGGGCATGGCAATATACAAAAGATATAAAGCTATTAGAGAGTATCCAAAGGAGGGCCAAGAAGATGTGGAAGGGTCTCTAAAGGGGAAGCCATATAAGGAGCAGTTGAGGTCACTTGGCTTGTTCAGCCTGGACAAGAGGAGACTGAGGGGAGACCTCATAATGGTCTGCAGCTTCCTCACAAGGGAAAGTGGAGAGGCAGGCACTGGTCTCTTCTCTCTGGTGACCAGTGGTAGAACCCAAGGAAATGGCCTGAAGTTGTGTCAGGTGAGGTTTAGTTTACTTTATTAGAAAAAGGTTCTTCACCCAGAGGGTGGTTGGGCACTGACACAGGTTCCCTAGGGAAGTGGTCATAGCATCAAGCCTGACAGAGTTCAAGAAGCATTTGGATGGTGTGACTCTTGGATCTGTCCCATGCAGGGCTAAGAGTTGGACTCAATGATCCTTGTGGGTCCCTTGCAACTCAGGATAGTTATGATTCTATGTTTCTGGTGTATATGCTCTCCTGAACTGGAGTCCTGGAGCGCCATACTGACTTTATACATCTCACACATGAGCACAGGAATGACTTAACCATAGGTATCCTAGGGACAAAGGAACAGGTGAGGCAAATTATCCTAGTTGTTTCTGATGTTGACAGATTTTAGCATATTTTTGCACTGGGGCAACTTTTTGCCCTCTTAGATCAAAAAGCCATGATAATTTTTCCTATTCACTCTTTCCTTTCCTATTTTTGTTAAAGAATACCTTTCCATGATGAGTGCCTTTAATTTCAGTGAGCAAACTGTGGAATAAAGTAACACTCCAATTGAATTAAAGAAAGAGAACCAAACCTTCTAGAAAGAGGTAACTAAAGACTTGAATGGAGGATGACAGGATCCTGTGGAAAGCAGTACACAGGCTGGATATCAGAGACAATTTGTAGCTGAGAGACATGTCAGACTTTCACAGGCACAGACAGGATAAGCAGGGAAGGGTTTTTGCTAGAATTTTCTATAGCCAATTGGTCAAACTACTTGAGAACAGAGCTTACAATGCTTGAGATAGGAAATATAACCAGAACGCACAGAAAGTATCCTAGTTGCTTTTTGCCCATCAAATACTGGTGCTCATCAAATTGGTTGGTTTAGCTGGAATTTTAAAATGGAGTATTTATACCTAACTACAAATGGTTAACAGCTTGTCTGGTCCTTCTTTTAAAACAAATCACATTCGTTGCCTTAACTTCAGCAGCATTTCCACAGTTCTTCCCTGCACTGAGAGCTCTGAGCTTGCTTATGTTCATATTTCTCCTTTTTTTGGCCTCTCAAATGTTCATATAAACAAAACAGTATTTTTCATTGAATCATTCAAATTTTTAAATATTTCCTATAAATCTTTCTATAAATATTTCAAAAAGCTCCCTTCCAGCATAAATAATCTTCATTGCATATTAATCCAACCAGGTCTCTAATTCTGCACCCTCTTCTCCCACCTTTAAGTATCTGTTCCACATTTCTTAAAGATGAACAAGCAGTTTTGATGAAATGCTTGAGTAGGCTGTGTATTACATCACAAAAAACATATAAAATAATATGTTCTTCGTTATTGTCTCTTCCTGTTTTAAGACATCAAACACCCTGTTTGCATTCAGGCTCGCAGGAGACATCTGCCTCATGCTATCTCTAACCCAAGTAATTTTAGCTGTGCTCATCATCTAGCTCTGATCTGCTTGTGCTGGCTCCTCCATTTTTTCCTGCACTAGGGTAGCAGAGTGCTGGGCTTAGAGACTGTCAGTGACTTCGATTTTTGTATTGTGTCAATGTACAATATTTCCTGCTTATCCAAGATTAATTTAATCCGCCACCATGATGCCCACAGTTTCAATGACTTTAAGTACATCTGGGGAATTTCACAATCCTCTGCAGGCTATTATTAGCTGAAATAACTTAACCTTTTATCAGTTTTCAATAACTTGCTGTCTACCTCCTTTATGGACTTAGTAATGCATTAAAAAACACTGTTCCCAATATTGACCTCTATGACACTCCTGTATTGACCATCTTTCAAGCTCGCAAACATCAATTTTGTGGATTCTTAGACTTTAACATTCTACAAAGTTTCCAATATTATATATCCTTCTGAGACCATTGGTATTATCTTTTTTTAAAATCTATAAGATTTTTTTTTTGTGGATGATCATACTAAGTGTCTGAAAGGTCCTGAGCCAGTTCTATTTGTATGTAATTTTAATTAGCTAAAGCAAAAACACAAACAATAAAACTCATGACATTGAAAAAAACCACTATCATTATTAGTAGGATTATCCTTTTTTTAATTTTTTTTCTGCTCTTTAGCATTTTGAATTATAAGATCACGAAATATTTTAAGAAAAAAAGAAAAGAACAGTTCACTGATGTGAAAATTGGTACATGGTTTACCTAAAACTGCACAGTTAGTGCTAGAGCCCAGGGCTTCCAAATTCTAGTTGTCTCCCTGCTGAGGTGTGCTGTCTCTCATGCTGGCAAGTCACCATTCTCCCTCTTACAGAACTTAACCTGTTGTGAGGTATAATTTCTCACGAATGCCTATGATCACTTTGTAGTAGTGAGTGCTGAAAGGCGATGTAAAGGCACGGTGTGATGCACACAGAGAAGAGGTAACTATTTGTTGACTTGGAAAGCACTTAGCTTTTTTTATGCTGAGGCTGAGCAGGAAAGAGACACCAGAGCTGAAATAAGTGGTTTGCTTTTTTTCTTTTTTCTTTTTTTTTTTTTATATTAGGGGGAAAAAATTAAAATAATTTTTTTTTAACTCTGGGTTATAGTTTGATTTGGTATGAAAGTGGGAAAGAAGGTGAAATTATCTGGACTGTTAGAATGGATTTGTAAATGAATGAATAACCTCTGGAAGTAAAATTGTGATTCACACAAAATGAACATTTCCATTTTCTTTCATTTCAAAATATTTCTCATGATAGAATGTTGTGCAGAGAACAATTGTATTCAAGAAAATCTGTATATCTTAAAAAAAAGGTGTGTAGAAAATGGGTAAAAGAAAAGAAAAAGAAGAGTTCATAGCAATGAAACATATTTATCTGCATAAAGAGCAACATACATAAGATCCTGTTTCAGTTTTTAGACACATCACATAACTCACCAGGGCCGCTTAATATCCCACACACAGACTTTTATCAGTGTGGCTAGAGGAGGAGTGGTTGGTCCTAACTATAGGCAATGTGACATACATTTAAGCAGTTCTGATTACAGGAGAGGCATATGATTTCTATTCTGTGATCAATGTTTTTTTCCCCAATGATGTATGAGCATATCCTTCATTTGATTTTCAGGTGCAAATTTTGTTCCAAACTCCTAATTAATTCTGTAAGTTGTTTTTGGTTTCTTTTTGTTATTCCCACCCCCTCCCACCAGCTGAGATTTCATGTTCAGAACCATGATAGTTTTCCAGAGATCAGGCTGATACTCATTATTTTGTGAACTGGCCAGGATCCATGATGGCTAATAGAGAAACAGGATCATTCTAATGGCTTTTAAAGCCTAATTGTGGAGACAGGAATCACAAGATTTCCTGTTTATCTTGCTTTTTGTATTTTCATGCAAAATGAGTCACTGTCAGCTCTACCGGCTAAAACAAGAGTGCTAGATGCCCTCTGAGCCTGTTGAAGAAAAAGATGCTTGTTTTCCCCTGCAAAAACCATGGGGGATATATCAGACCAGTGAAAAGATGTTAGTATAAACTTGCTATCATATCTGCACTGTTGTGGTCTAGCAAATACGGACAGTAAAATCTGCAAATTATATAGCAATATGGGCTTCAAGGTGTGTCAGTAGCAGCATATGAATGCTTTGGGGAATTATGGTTAAACTCTGAGTTATATGTTGGGCTGACTTCTATTTGCAACTATAAGACAGTAAATATTTTTATACAGGTATGTTATTTTGTGCTATTCTCACTGTACTCTGGAGCAAACACGCTGTGCTGGATCTCTCTGTATTTAGACATCAATAGATAGATGTGCACTAGTTACTCTGAATGTATGGTTTATCCAACCCATTTTTGCCAAATATTTTACCAAATAGTTCAGATGGGGTACGGCAAGGGTACGAGGCTTCTTCTTGCAAGAGAATACCTGGCTAGGTCATGCATAAACACCTGTGTGGAAAACATCTGCATTTACTCATGGTTCTCACGTAAGCTCTCTCTTTAAAGATATGTAGAGATATATTTTGTATAAAAATGAACAGTAATGTTTTTATATGAACATTTATTTTAATACTGATTTCTAAGTTTACCTGAATTTTCAACATAAACAGATCCAGACAAAGGCAGTAGGGGAAACTTGGGCCAGAAGCAGTGCTCTCAGCATTTATTTTCTGTAGGATTAATTGACAATAGTGCTGTCACCACCTTAAATATTAAACCTAATCTAGGCTGAATCTCCACATTGTCTACTGAGTCTTTGAAAAAAGGATGTCATGAAAATTTGAAAAGGAATTTCCCTTTTATCTGTTCCTGCAGTAACTAGAAGATTTTTCTACTCTTCTACCCCTTTTCTTTCACAGAGACACACAAAACCCCATTAGTTAGTTATTGTTCCTAGAGCAGAGTGTTTCATTTAGGTGTGTCTGTGCTGAATGTTGACTTGAAAATCTTTACTGGTGTTCATATGCTTGTGAACACTACTCCAGACACATTTAATTACTGCATATCTGTACTTGGTGCTTACTGGTGTTCCCTGCAGCCACTTGCAATTAAAGATCAGACATGAAGGATCGAGATTTCACAGACACGGGAAGACTGCCTGGGCTCTGCAAGGCTCTTCATGAGAATAAATTTGCCTCAGAGATGAAAGTGGCTAAGGTGGGCAGGATGCTTTAATGAACTAAGAAAATTATTAAGGCCTCATGGTGGTAATAAGACACCACCTGTAACTGGGTTAAGCATGGTGTGCACTAGTGCAATCCAGTAGGTATGCAGCTCTGATGGGGTAGCACGAGAATCTGGGTGCACAGAAAACCATGCCTTCTGAGTTGCTAAAAGAATAAAACTGTTTGTGTGTAAGGTACCCCAGTCACTGACTTCTTGTTGCTCCTGAATTCTTTTACTCTTGGTTTTTAAATTTACAGATGTGTGTGTCAAATTGTGTAACTATGAGCCATTTTTCATAGCACAGATATCTGAGCAGTTTTGTAAGTTACAGGATTCTGCACTGGACCTAGGAAACCTTATTAATGGTGTGTTTGAGGAAAAATGTAGTCCTGGAAAGAACTGTAGACCTTGTCTCTTGGCACTTAAGACCAAAAGGGAGTAATTAGCAAAACTTTCCCTTTTAATTATGCTATCTTTGCTTAGTCCTCTATGCTAGTCCCATTCTTCTCAAACTATTTTTCAAACCTTTTCTACAGACAAAGATAACAATAATTCATAGATTAGGAGGAAAGGTCATTCATATTCTAGGACTTTTCTGTTGTCACATTATCCATCACAACTTTTGAATCAAGGCTCTGATCTGATTTGCTCTGACCTGCTCTGATCGTTGCTGGTGTAAAATATGCATCTTTCCCAGGTGAACTTTCACATATCCATTATTCCTTCTGTGCAGCATGAAGATCAGTTCCTGGATGGACAGTGAAAACCTGAAAAACTCTGGTGTGGATATGAGAGGAATGGACAAAAAGACAGTCACTGTCAAGAGATCTTGCTTGTATCCTCTGCTTTCAGGAAAGGAAGTCATTGCCAAATTATGTGAGCTGCAACGTTAAAAATTATGGCTGTTGCACTTAATATCTCTCCTGTGAAATTGGGAAGAAGTGAAAGAACTCAAAATGACACAATGGTTCATGACCAAATTATTGCATTTACACATAGTTTCTTTAGAGATCAGTGAGAAAAACATGGAGGTAGGAGGCTATTTGGGATGTCTAAAGCCCACTTGTTTTGCCACTCATTGGATTGTGTGACTGTGTAAGAAAGTGAAGTTTAGCCCATTTCTAAAGCAATGAGATGTTAAGACTGGGCTGAGGCTGCCTGTTAGAGTAGATTTGCATAGTAATAACGGGATGGCAGCAGTGTCTGGTTTGGAGTGCAGGATCAGAAGTGTGGTTAATTTGACATCGCCTAGGAGACCTGTTCCACTGAAGCAGAGAGATACACATTAGTGTGAAGCTGTAAGGTGAATCAGTGTTAAAGATGTGCCTAAAACTCTTACCTGTTCCTGGTCTGACTTTGAACAGTTTCCTGTATTTTCATTTTCCTATATTTTCATTTTTCCTCCTAGCTGAAAGAAAGTGGTAAGGGAGGGAAGGCAGCTGAAGATTGCTAAAAGGTAATTGCATGAAACCCCATTATCAGTATGGGATTCCATTCTAGGCAGAGGCACAGCTCAATTTATTCCTGAACTTCCCAGCAGATACTTTCTCTTATACCTGCAAACCACCTGAGTTTCTTGCTCTCAATCTAAATAATGTGTGCATTCACCAAGAGAATGATAGCTGGAGAAAGACATTGCAGAGCTGCCCACATTATTAAGAAAAATGTCACAACAAACCACCTAACTCATTCCTTGAATTACAAATACTAGATGTACACACCATCTAAAATGAATGAACCATTTCCTGTGTAAATGCTAGGAAATCCAAAAGAGATTAGCCTGAGTAATGGAGTTAAAATCAAGATAACTTGTTTGTGAGGTTGTTGGCAAGTCAAAAATCTCCTTCACAGTTTTGTTAGGCAGAGGGGTAGAGAAAGTCTGTGTTTTAAGCTCAGAGGCAATCAGTGTAAATTTGTGTTTTACTAATAAACCTGGTTCTGCTGAGTGAAATTAGTTATATTCCCAGCAGTGTGGCTGAATCTGAGTCAGTGCAACCAAAGGTCTGTAACAAAAAGATTTATATCTGTTGAAGTAAAAGATGTAAGAGAGTAAGGAGAGCTGTGAACAGCTCTGGAGCTGAATGAGGATACACTAAATATAGAGGGAAGAGCAGGATCCACAGTGACTCTTTACTTTGTCTGATGTGTGCCTGGCAAGCTAGGAAATTATGATCAGAACTGTGAGAAAATACTTATCCTCATTTTGGATTTTTTAATTTAAGCAAAATATTAATGTCTCTACATATCCTTTTCTTGAGCTACCCTTTCTGTGTTCTTTCTTACAAACTTCCTTTCCTTTCAGACCCAATTGCCCCTTCCTCTTTTCAACCACTCTTTAAAACGTCTATTTCTTCATGCTCTTTCCACCCACTGCATGTTTCCCATGACCAGTCCCATCTGTCCCCATCTCTTCACTCTTCTATCCTAGCTGTCTTGTTCCTCCCCTTTCCTTCCTGACAGCTGAGAGTGGAGCGCAAAATCATTGAATTCTTCATTCCACAGAACCTCATTGTAGCTTTTCTATTGACTTCAATGGTTGTAAGCAGAAATAATTGGACGAGACACAGGACCGAGAAAACCTATGATTTTTCATCTTTCTTACCTCCTAAATGTCCCTTAATAGATCTTCAGCTTCACACATAGCTAATAGGGTTTCCCACTTTAAATTTTTAATTGGCTTGGAAGTTTGTTCTTCAAATGAAAATTCTGAAGCAACATACAGCCTTCCTTTTATTTCAAGTGAAAATATATTATTAGTTATGGTTTTCACTGTTAAAAAGATGAAAAGTAAGGATATATAATGGAGAATTAGACAACTGGGAAAGGACTCATCTGACCAGTAGTAGGTATCTCTATTAGATCTCCATTTGAGATAGTCTGTAGTTTCATACCATAGGCAGTGGAGAGAGACAGTAATTTTAAGACCATTACTGCTCTTAAAGTAGATATTTAAAATAGGCCAGATGAATCACACCTTTAATGTACCTATTTCTCTCCATTGACTATAAAGAAAACCTAGAGTGACTAGCTCTGAGGTTGACGCCTACACTATGGTTGTCTAAAGTTAGGCAAAGTGAATCCCACCCTAACTGTCATCTTAAACACTCATCGTAACATGTAATTTCTTTTCCTTTCTTAAAAAATAAATTTCCAAAGCAGAACAACATTTTGAGGTAAAATGAAAAATATTTCAGCTTGACACTTCCAAAAAAAAAAAATCAATTTTTGTGTTGAATTTTATATTTCCCTTAAAAAAGTTCAGTCATGACAAAAGAACCTTTTATGAAGAAAGTTTTTTAGTTGAAAAATGTGACCTGCTTCTCCCTGGCACATAAAAAGCACAGTATTCCACCCCACTTTTCCTTGGGCGCTGGTGTTAACGGAGCTTCGTTGTGGCCAATTTGTGTCAGACATGGTGGTAATTTCATGATCAAGTTCCAAGATGCTGACCACGAACTGCTAAGCAATTTCATATGGATTCAGTTCTGTTGTCAGGTGGCAATAACTTCTGGTTGCTATTGAACTGAACTTTGTTTGTACCAGTGGCCTAGCAGAGAAAATAGAATTTATTACCAGTTCTTTAATCCATCCAGTTCAGCAAAATAGCCTTGTATCAAAATGTATCATTTATTTCTTTATACCAGCCTGGCAGGAGGGTAACTATAACAAACCACCTTCAACAGCAGTAGGATGTAGTAATACTGAGCAATTTAACCATAATGGAGCTCGGAGCTTTGCAGTATTGTGAGACAATAGGTTTTGGAAAGCAAGATATAAAGTGAGGAACAATTGCATGTCTTATTCCCAGGCAGCAGGTACTGTACATAAACATCCATGTTTGCTGCGTTGGGAGGGGATTTTCAAAGCATTTTGAAATCTGTATTAAAACTGTCTTAGACTTCAAAAAGGCCTAAGGTAATTTTCTTCTGCCTGCTATGACTTTCTTTTCCAAGTCCTAAAACTGCATGACTGATAGTTGGGTAATTTCTGAATTTCAACCTACAGCCTTCATCTTGGCCAGTAGTAAACCAGAAAAGCTTACCCTGGTGTGGGGAGGAACTGTAGCTCTATACAATAGCCTATGCGCTCCTTTTACACAGGTGTCCGTTCAACACCTTTCCCAAGTCAGACTGAATGAGCTGAGAGAAATCAATGTCTCTTTGTAAGTGCTGAATATTTTTTCCCAGTAAACTACTTCTCTAAAAAGTGGTTATGTTGAACAGCAGGGAAGTCGTCACTAATGTCAATAGCAAATTCTCCATTTGATCAGTCATTCACTTTCTGTCACTTCACATAGTACCAGCCCGGGTGGTTTTTTTCATTCGTCTCTTTCATCTGTTTTTTCTCAACAGTTTGTCTCTGACTGAAATTTTGCTTGCAATCCTGTATAGCTAAATGATAATTCCAAAACAAGTTTAGTTTTAGAAAATTCTGTATTTTTGTTTGTAGATTTTTGTAGAAGGGTTCAATTTCTCCAGTGAGTAACCAAAACATGAATCTTAAACTCTTCCTGCCCAGAGACAACAAAAATGAGCTCGGCTCCTGTGGAACACCTAAATGTATGACACATGGCAAAAAGTACAACACATTCATCAGGTTGTTTAGTCCTGGGGAAGCCAATTCAATGGTAAATTTTGCACAAGGTACTTATGACTGCCTAACAAGCGTACTTTACTTTCAGAGACTTCTGAGTCACTTAATTTTTTTATACATTTCTATTCCTCCAGAAAAATTGACACCAACACATCAGGATTTTCTTTGATGGCTTTATTTTATCTGGATAATTAAAAGAAAATCTGGATATTTCTTCATACCTTTTGGATCCCCAACTGTAGTTGACTCAGTCAGATTCTCTGATGCCTTAAGTTCAGAAATGTTTTCCAGAACTGAAGGCCCATACTTGAGGAGTGAAGTGTTGTGTTTAGTTTTATTATTTTGGACATTCAAGATGCAGCTTAATATGGTCAGAAGCGTGCAGCATGGAAAGCTTCAGAGGGTGAGTTTTTCTGTGAGGAGGCAGCTCACAATCCCACTCACTGACACGCAGAAGACTAGCAATGTACTTAGCAATATATAGAATTGTGGACTACTTTTAGACCCTTTGAAAAATAAGTTCACTACCCTATGCCATTGTCTCTCTCACAGGGAGGGCTCACAAAGAACCAGAATGTATTTTGAGTCTGTCTCATAGAAGCACAGTATCCAGATCAGAGCAGCTATCTGTTAATTTTTATGAGAAATAGCTTGTTTGTAGATACTGGGTGACTGGGCATGGCTGTAGGAACTAATTTCAGGAAGCTCTGCATGATATCAGTGTTTTCAACAGTACCTCATCCCCTATATGTAAAAAGCTCAGGAACCCACCCTCTAAAAGCAGCAGGAGCTGCTAGCCCATATATTCTTTGCATAAAAGAATCACATTTCAGTTACTCTTTCCACAGGTGCTGATGGTAACAGACATTTTAATTGCTCCCTCCCTGGCTTATTTCCTGTTGTCAACGTTTTTCAACCCTTGAACTCAACTAGGTGGGCTGATCTTCAGAGCTGAAGACAATATTGCAGAAATATAGCTGATAGTGCTGACAGTCACATTGGATTTTTCCCTCTTTTTTTTTTTTATTTGAAAGATTAGTTGTTCTACTTAGTTCCTTTATTTTATTTATTTCCTTAGTTTATTTACTTACTTTGGCTCTGAGCTGTTCTCGAAATTGAACTCATAACAACATAATGTGCAGACTGTCTGCTGACTGTGTCAGATCAAGCTTTATAATATTTTATGAGTATTGAAAGAGCTTACACATTGCCAGTGTAAGTATGCACTGCCCTTGGGCCCAGCTCCTGCTATGTATTACAAATCTTAGAAATGTGAGATTACGTTGTCTTAGGTGCAAAATTACTTTTATTGAATTATATTTAAGGTACCCTGTAGTTTGCAGTTGTTTTTTTAAAGAGTTTTTCCATGTTCTTTCACGTCCTTTTTCTCCTATATTTGTGGAAATGTAATAATGCCATTTGATTCCCACCATGCTCTGTAGTTGAATTTTCAGTGAAGTTTCACAATCTGTTAAACACTACACAACCTGTGCAAATGAAGAATTATACTTGCCCAACTATGTTATATGATTTTTACCAATGTTTGGTTAATATCTGATTCATGAACTTATGTATACATATTTCTATTGTGTTTGCAATTTGCATATTTTCATTATTTAATGTGAATGAACTATTTGTAGCCCATAGGTGGTTGGTGGTACATTTCTTATGAAGATTTTTTGAATCACATGTTATATGATTGACCGCATAACATATTGCTGTAGTATTGTTTATACTCCATTAGTGGCTGTTCCTTTGGACTCAAAGTTTGCTTACAATATGGGAGAAATACAATATTAAAAGTGTGTCTGGTGAAATTCTCTTGTATGTAGAAGATAAGCCCAAACCTGTTTCTCATGCACTGAGATTTAAGTGATATCAAAAGTCTGTACATACAGCTTAAGTATGAATTTCATTGAGAAAAAGAAGCATTGAAGCAAACCTTCACTGAAAACGAACTCACTTCAGCTTGGTAAAACCCTATTTTGAGAATTTTCTGGCATTCTGTTTTGGATATGGCGTCTTATTTGAGCAATTATTCTAGATTATTGCTGTGTCCACTGTATGGCTGGTTTTAATTGTATCTTTGAAAAGATTAATTCTCATAATAAAGCTGAGTTGGAATACTGAGATAGCACTCAGTAATTTTTAAACCTCAACAATTTCTTTCTAAATTTGACCCAAAAGTGTTATAGTTTAATTATGATACAAAAAATACATCTTTCAACAGGCAAACTACTTTTTTTATCTTCTCATTTGACAAAGAAAACAAAATAAATTAAAAAATCCTATTCTTAAAATAGAAAAGGTGAAATTTCAAGTCACAATGGAAAGAGTTAGAAGAGCTTTTCAGAGGACATGTCACCTGTGCCCTGGCTCTGGTGAAATCGACTGAAATTATCTGAGGTAAGTTTGTCCTTCCTGTTCTTAAACACATCTCACAATGGATATTCCATACTCACTTTGGTGATTTGTGAGCTCTACCACTAGAAGGGTTGGTTTAGTGTCTTACCTGTATCTCCCATATTGATTTTAAATCCCTTTATTTCTTTCCTTACTCTCGTGAACAAGGAATTTTAAAACTGATATTAATGTATGTGTTTCTTAATGACTGGAGCATAAGGGAGCTGATACCAACAATATATCAAAGATCATAATTTTTCAGATTACCTTGATAGTAAATAAATATTTTCTGTGTCTCTGGCACTATTGAATTCATGGATCGTCAAAGAATTTCCTGGATTATAAATTTATTGACTGTAGCAAAATCCAAATAAACCAGAAGAGAGAGTTTTTCACTGAGTTAATGCACAGGACTTTGATTATGATATAATTTATATCAGGTTTAGACTTGTATGGCACTAGTAACATCATGAGAGTTTTTCAGTGGTATGAGAAGAACCTGAACCTCTGTTAATTTTAGGAACGTCTCACCTGTGTTCTCACAGAACCCAGCAGTAAAAGATGATGGTGTCAGTCAGTATAACAGAGAGCCTGTATTTTAGCCACTGAGTGGGCTAGTGATGGATTAGCAGCAGAAATTTGTCCTTTTTATGAAAGAAAAAGAAATCAAGAAAACTATTTATACTGGAAATCATAAAAGTTCCTTCCATTCCCTGCTGCATTTGAAATCTTCATCTCTAGTTCTCTGCTGGTGCATCTTGTGTTTTTTCCTCCTTATCACCTTGACAGTGGTTCTTGAAGAGGTGAGGGTCATAGCTTAAAAACGAAAAGAACAAGAACTCTGTTTTAGGCCCTCTTGCCATTATAATCTGTATATAGTCCTTTTAATGAGGCATACACAGTATCTCTGATTGTAATGGAGGGCTGCTGTACTTTGACCTCTTTTTTAAATGTATACCCATGTGACTATGAATTTCTATTTGTTTGCAATTTTGCTCCACTTCCCCAGTGTTTATGGGTTCTTGCTAGCTATTAAAAGCAAGAAGGGAGTATGAAAGTCAGCCAGTTAAATGCCTAGTGCTTTAGCTGAACAGCTTTGTATTGTATTCAGTAGAATGGATTTTTTTGAGTGCTACAGGCACAATGTAGGACCCACTTGCCCGTGTTACAACACAAAATTAATTGTCTTTTCCTCCTGCAGTTGAAGTGGCTGAGACGTCCTGGGAGCATTGTTAGTGGGATGTGGCGGAAGAGCTCGCCAAGCCGCTCTCCATCATCTACCAACAGTCCTGGCTCACAGGGGAGGTCCCAAATGACTGGAAGATGGCAAATGTCGCACCAATCCAAAAAAAGGGCTGGAAGGAGGACCCGGGAAGCTACAGGCCTGTCAGCCTGACCTCAGTGCCTGGCAAGGTTATGGAGCAGATCATCCTAAGTGCAATCACACAACAGCTGCAGGATGGACAAGGGATCAGACCCAGCCAGCACAGGTTTAGGAAGGGCAGATCCTGTCTGACCAACCTGATCCCCTTTTATGATCAGGTGACCCGCCTGGTGGATGAGGGGATGGCTGTGGATGTGTCTACCTGGACTTCAGCAAAGCCTTTGACACCATCTCCCACAGCATTCTCCTGAAAAAGCTGGCAGCCCACGGCTTGGACAGGGGCACTCTGTGCTGGGTCAGGAACTGGCTGGAAGGCTGAGCCCGGACAGTGGTGGTGAACGGTGCTGCATCCAGTTGGCGACCGGTCACTAGTGGTGTCCCCCAGGGATCAGTGTTGGGCCCAGTTCTGTTTAATATCTTTATTGATGATATAGATGAGGAGATTGAGTCCACCATCAGCAAATTTGCTGATGACACTAAGTTGAGGGGGAGTGTTGATCAGCTGGAAGACAGGAGGGCTCTGCAGAGGGACCTGGACAGCCTGAAGAGTTGGGCTGATTCCAACAGGATGAGGTTCAACAAGGCCAACTGCCGGGTCCTGCACTTTGGCCACAACAACCCCAAGCAGCGCTACAGGCTGGGGCCAGAGTGGCTGGAGAGCAGCCAGGCAGAAAGGGACCTGGGAGTTTGAATTGACAGGAAGCTGAACATGAGCCAGCAGTGTGCCCAGGTGGCCAAGAAGGCCAATGGCATCCTGGCCTGGATCAGGAACAGTGTGGTCAACAGGTCCAAGGAAGTGATTCTTCCCCTGGACTCAGTGCTGGTGAGGCCACACCTGGAGTTACGTGTCCAGTTCTGGGCCCCTCAGTTCAGGAAGGATATTGAGGTGCTGGAGCAGGTCCAGAGAAGACAGTAGGTCCTTCATGAGGCTGGTGAAGGGACTCGAGCACAAGTCCTGTGAGGAGAGGATGAGGGAACTGAGGTTGTTCAGCCTGGAGAAGAGAAGACTCGGGGAGACCTCATCACTCCCTACAACTCCCTGAAAGGAGGTTGTAGCCAGGTGGGGGTTGGTCTCTTCTCCCAGGCAGCTATCAGTAAGACAAGAGGGCATGGTCTTAAGCTGTGCAAGGGGAGGTTTAGGTTAGATATTAGGAAAAAATTCTTTACAGAGAGGGTAATCAGGCATTGGAATGGGCTGCCCAGGGAATTCTCCATCCCTGGAGGTTTTAAAGATGAGACTGGATGTGGCACTTAGTGCCATGGTCTACTAACCACGGCGGTAGTGGATCAAGGATTGGACTTGATGATCTCAGAGGTCCCTTCCAACCCAGCTGATCCTATGATTCTATGACTGTATGTGGACATCTAGCGAATAAATAGTGTACCGAACACGGTTCATATGGCACATCCCTTTTTGTCCTTCTGCTCACCCAGAGGAGACTCTCTTGGCCACCTCTGCTCTCTTCTGCACTGTTTTTCCCACAGCCTGCTTCTGTTTCAGGCTTCCTCTTGTAAATAAAACAAACTAGCATTGATAGAATCCATTTGGTTCATGTTCCAGATTGCTGATATGGACTTGTCCCTAAAGCACATGGTGAGGAAAAAAATGAAGTCATGCTTTGTCATGACCTTGTACATTAGGCACTGTAGTTCATTAGAAATGCACAAGAAGTGTTTCTTCACTCTAACATATGACTGCTTTTGAGGGCAGATTGCTTGGACTTAGGTATGTTCTCCTGGACCAGCTATGGTGTCAGTAAGGTACAGAGCCAGGCCTGCCATCTGTCTTTTCTTTGCCTCTGGCAGTATGATGTAATATGGCAAAGAACTATGGCTTCAATTCCACAGAATTATGACAAATTCTAACATGAAATTGAGTGCATTTCTCCAGGAAACAAGAAGTGCTGTATGGTTCCCTGTGAGGGTAATTTACTCCTCACCAGTTATGGAGTAAGTGGAGATCTAGCAATCCAAGTGGAGGTGACACAAGCCCCTACAACAGTGGTTACTTAACAAATGAACTTTTATTTTCCTTTCTGATCCACTAACTGCCTGTGGGCACACCTGATTAAAAAAAAAGCCATTTTAAATGTTCTCATTTGCTGCATTTCAAAGAAACTTTTATCAGCTTCCCCCAGTGAGTGCCAACACTGATCTGGGTAGAGTAGTTATTGTCATGTGAAGCACACTGGACATCAGGATCAGAGCCAGGAGTTTACTTCAAACAGCTTTACTTCTTGTCTAGATGATAATCTCTGTACTGTACTCTGTGTCTCTCAAAGCCATAAAATGCTATGTGCACAATATCTCACACTTACGCACTCCTTTTCCTCCTCCTGTTTTCACACATTTTTCTGAATAATAGATAAGTCCCTTTCTGTCACCCCACAGCACCTCTCAGTTGGAGACAACATTACTTAATAGTGAAAAAAAAAAACGAAAACAGTAATAAATCCTGTTCTACAACATTTGTCTGGAAGGGAGGGCTTCTCAGTTCTCCACAGCTCCTTTAAGCATATGCAGTGGAGTTAAAATGTTCATACTTTTAAGAAACTTGCTCATTAGCAATTATTTGCTAATGCCTCTCTCCTCTTAGGCTCATGTTTAATTTGCTGCTGTTTATTACCCACATTAGAGGTGACTCAAGGCTCCTGTATTAAAACACTTAGGCATAACTCGCACATATATCAGCTTTGCATATCATGTGAGGAGGAATTGTGTGCCTTTATTTTTATTTTTTTACCACTTTTATTTAGTGCAATCTCTATATATTACATAGATCTTATGTATATGATTTTCTAGGTTTCTATTATGGCTTTGCATTCTTACCTGTGGCATATAAAAAGGAGGACTTGGAGTAGAAAAAGGATGAGGCAGGTAAGCCATGAGTGAGTGGGTGGGAATAAAAGGATTACAGAATGGAAAAATGATATTTGCTTCCAAGAATTAGACCTATGTTTTTACACCTTAGAGTCACTCTGTCTCCAAGACCATGTGAGTCAAAAAGTGTTTTCTCTCACTTTGTTTGAGGGAAATAGAAAAATAAGAAGCTGGTTTCACATTTATATGAAATAAAGCTGAGTACTTGGCTAATGTGTTGGCACTTAGACAGTGTTATGATTATGATGAACCACATAGGGAACAACATGTAGCTGATAGTTTGACTCAAATTCTCAAAAGTCCTAGTCCAAGTGTCCCATTCTTTTCCCCAGAAATAATAGGAAAATTCATCCAGAGCTGGACTGTTAATCACTGTGCAGCACCTCCACATTTCTTTTCTTAGTAAAATGTTCTTGAAATGGGCGTGAACATCATTTAAGCCGATTTTTTTGTCTATAGTTGCTCTTAAAGCAGTACTCAGGGGAATTTGTATTTACAGTTCATTACATTTAGACCTACTGACATAAATGAGAGAGAGTCTGAGGTTACTTTCCACAAAACTGGTTTTTTTCCTACCTCTGTAAAATTTGTGGAAAGGATTTCACACCCCTCCCCATCCCACCAGACCAAGTTTGTTATTATTTTTCTGTTATTCTGCCTCTTTTTTCCTGCTAAAAGACAAGGCTTAGCATACTTTAATAAATTATAGGAGAGGGACCACCCTTTGGGCAAGAAAGACCTACCTCAACTGAAATAGGCTCAGAAATATCATTCTGAAACAGTTAGGAAGCTGACTGCATTACCTAATATCTCTTTGTCCCTTCCCTATTTTGCATGAAAAGAAAGAGAATAACCAATCTTTAGGGTTTTTTTCTCTCTCCCCCTCCTTTTTTTTTTTAATAATGTTAAAAGACAGTTTATCTGGAACGTTGAATCCAATTTCATTTGTGGTTCTTTTATCTTCTCCAGATGGATTCATTAACACATACTGACAGCCTATAATTTTATGCAGCCAGTGATGGGTATTAAGCTTTAGGTGTTTCTTACATTAAATAGGATCTTTGTTAGAATTTAATGGTCCTGGCTGCAGGCAACAACCATGTGAAGGACAGGACAGTCATCTCTGAAACAATGTGTTTGATAAAATAAAGTGAAGCTTCAATAGGATGGAAGACAACCACCACAGTTTCTCTGATTTGTCACAAATTTAGTGTTCTGTGTACAGTCCAGGTGAGCACTACAGAATATGGCTTTGAGAATGAGAAGCACAAATTTCTATCCATCAACATACAAGTGTTCAGTGCTTTGGACCACTCTTCCACCTTCCATTGCCATTTTCCCAGGTAGCACTTGGATATGTAACAAAGTAGTAATCACAACTGAAAGGAAATGCTAGGAAGCTGAGCTAAAATCCAGAATTTATGATTGGTGAGAAGTTGCAAACAAACTAACATTTTTGAATTTTGTATTTAACTCATGCTTTACCACAATGGTAACCAGTACATAACTACCACAAGTGTAAGAAGTTCAGTGTCTTAGAAATATTATTAATTGCCTGCAAGTTATCTTGGCTTTCCGCCAAGGTCTCAGAGCAATTTGTTATGGATACTTTTATCTTTTCTTTCTTTTTCTTTTTTTTTTCATGGTGCTACTTCTAGCTAACATCTGGGTGGCAGAGATACATCATTCAGTACTTCCCCCTTTAGTATTGTACCACTGGGTTCTTTTCATTAGCAAACATTTTATCTGTTCTCTTTGTTTGCACTCACCTTTCATAAAAGTTGTTCATGTCACTGCAGCCTATGCACTGAGACCTTGATAAAGCTGGGAAAGATTTACAAATGATTTCATGAGCATCTTGTCGTTCTTGAGGAGAATTATAGCAGATAATCCATAGCCCAAGTTAGGAACACGAGGGTTGATCCCAAAACTGACAGGTGACTTTGGAGTACTTACCATGGGACTAGGGGATGGTATAGCCCTACAGTGAGAGTAAAATAAAGTCTTGAAGAGATTCTTCCATTCTCCTTATGTTGAATACTTTATAATGGCAGTCTACATCAGCTTGATCATATCAGCTACTCAGTGGGTAGCTGTATTTTCATGAATTTCAGTGATTTGGATTAGAAATAGTGTGGAAAAATGAGATCATAACTGGTTAACATGTAAGTTCTCCACTCCAAGTAGCTTTATTGCTGACAGCTCATCATCTGTCACTGACATCAGGGGTATATCATTAGTCAGTGGCATCATCTGACAGTGAGACTAATCATAACATTTAAGTAATTGTTATAAACTTACATTTCATGAAGGAGCCTGTTCAGTAGATTGGTCCAAATTCCATCTTTCCTTTAGATCTTGGAAATATAAGGAGGTGTGGCAAAGTAGTCATTACAGAAGAAAGCACAAAGGATTATGTTAATGGTAAAAAGCACCAGCAGTGTTATGATTTCTAAAACTTGTAGGTGGGCAAGGGGAGAGAACAGAGGGAGAGAGGTAGTTTGGAGGAGGAGAAGTTAATTTGTTCTCTGGCCCCAAAGTAGATTTTGGTTCCTGAGATGCAATGCCATTCACTGGCTAAAAAAGGAAACCTTGGCAGATAATACTTCCTATGATGTGTGGTAGGTACATATGCTGCTTCGCACTTGGACAGCATCAGATACCTGTTCTTGTGCTGCTTGTTCTATGGTAATTTTAGGCAGGGATAAGTATACTCACATAGACAAACACATACTCATATGTGCAGACTATGTATATATCTTTCTAAGAAATTGATAAAATAGCTCAGGCTACGTTGTGGGGACTATATTTCTCTACCAGTTGTTGGTGGACTAGTTCAGTCTAGTTGAGGTAGTTCTGGATGATTCTTTGTTGAAGTATGTCAAAACACACAGATGCATATTTGAAGCTGTTTAATTACCTTGCTAAATGGGAACTCTGATGCTTAAAGAAGTTGGGGAGACCTGAACAAATTACTGACTGTACTACCCCATGGTTCTGACCATATTATTCTAAATTGCATTTATGGTCTGCATCCAAACTCAAATCATAATTCAGTGATTGATTAGAAGAAAAATTCTATCACACACTTCTTGCCATGGCTGAGCATGGATGCTCTTTCAAAAAGCAAGCAAAATGAATATCCATTTGAGATAATCATCAACTATGTTTGAATATTTTAAAAGGGATATTAAGGTTTGGATGCCTGAAGTTTTTGATGTGTGGTTTGAAAAGTAATAAAGGGAACGTATTTTCCATAAGAATCATAGAATCATTTAAATTGGAAAAGACCTCCAAGACCATAGAGCCCAATCTTTGACCAAACATCACCTTGTCAACTAAACCATAGCAGTAGTACCACGTCCAGTAGTTTCTTGAACACTTCCAGGAATGGTGACTCCACAACTTCCCTGGGCAGTCTGTTCCAATACTTGACAAGCTTTTCAGTGAAGAAATTTTTCCTATGTCCAATCTGAACCTCCCCTGGTGTAGCTTCAGACCATTTCCTCTTGTCCTGTTCCTTGTTACTTGAGAGAAGTGGCCAACCCCCACCTGGCTACAACCTCCTTTCAGGAAGTTGTAGAGAGTGATGAGGTCTCCCCTGAGCCTCCTCTTTTCCAGACTAAACAACCCCAGCTCCCTCAGCTACCCCTTGTATGACTTACTCTCTAGGCCCTTCTTCAACTCTGTTGCCTTTGTCTGGACACACTCCAGCACCTCAATGTCTTTCTTGTGTTGAGGGGCCCAGAACTGGACACAGGACTTGAGGTGTGTCCTCACCAGTGCTGAGTACAGGGGGATGGTCACTGCCATAGTCTTGCTGGCCACACTATTTCTGAAACAGGCCAGGATGCCATTGGCCTTCCTGGCCACCTGGGCACACTGCTGGCTCATGTTCAGCCAGCTGTCATACAGCACCTCTGGTTCCCTTTCTCTTGGACAGCCTTTCAGCTGCTCTTCCCTCAGACAGTAACACTGCCTGGGATGGTTGTGAACAGAGTGCAGCACCCAGCAGTTCACCTTATTGAGCCTCAAAGTTTCTGAGCCTTCCTTTTGAAAGTGGTTCACCTGGCTCTTTGCAAGAAGCTTCTTAACACAAATCCCCAGCTTGTTACCCCAAATCTGTAAGTAGAGAAATGATAAGCTGTCTCAGGTGATCGACAGAGGCTCCAAATTAAAATAAAAACTGATGACAGATATCACAGATGTAGACACTGACATCTACATCACATCATCTTTACTGGTGACTGTCACAGCTAGACTTACACAAACACATTTGCAAACCTAGCTACAACCTGTCTTTTGCCACATGGTTTCATGTGTTAGACAGATTTGCTAAGTTAGTGGCAGAAGTGGCAGTGCTACTTAATAGGCACAAATGGTCTAAAATGTTCACCGTCTGACACACCTTTCAGCTGCTATCTTGTACCGGGGTTCATTGCCCTCCCTGTAGCATCTGTGATAAGCAAGCAAAGCTTACCTCACGAGCTGTAAATAAACAGTTTTGGAAAGACTAGAAGAAAACATTGATATAATTGTGTAGGGAAATATTCGTGGAACGTTGGTATCTAGGTATTGTGCTGTGACGTGATAGGAGTCTCTGCTTGCCATTTGTAGTAAAAAAGAAATGAACAGTGGTGTGTCAAAATGTCTTGCAGATACATTTTCTTTTTCTAAAACAAGGCCAAAGCTAGTAAGCAGCTTTACTCAGGTTTGCAATGCCTTGGATTGCATACCTCCATTCTTTCTGTGCTAGAGGAGTTGTGGAGATAATGATTTACAAGTTAAAATATGCTCTTACTAATAGATTTTCAACAAGTGAACACAGAGGACCAATAGAACCACACAGGTTCTTACTCAGTCCATGAGGAACAATACACTTCATAATTAGTTTCATTTACATGTGTTCAGTGGCCACTGCAAAAGTAATTTTTTTATAGCTATTTACAGAATTCAGTCTTGAATAACTATCTGTAGATATGCAACACTGATGAAAATAAAATGATATGCAGCCAAGAACCTAATAAGTTATTCCATCAAATAAGGAAATTGCAGAGACTGATAGGTTGCTGTGAATATTTTCTTCTTTGTATTAAATGTCCAGCCTACTCAGAGATTCAAGGAAATAAAGTGTTTTATAAAACAGTGTTTTAATCCTCAGCAACTAAAGCCGTTTCCTAAATCGTTCCAATGCTGTCAATAGAAGGGTATGTGTTGCTGAAACTGGAGACTTTTGTGCTCCATGTGGTGCTCAGAGCTTAGTGGACCTACCACTAGTTTGATCAGGTTACCCATGAGTAGATACAGAACACTAAAATGAGAGTTAAAAAAACCCTGTAGATAAATGAAACTCACTACAGTATTGAAAAAAAGCTACAGAAAGTTTATCTTTTTCTCTCACACACAAGCATATTCTTGACTGTGCTGGTTTAAAGGTAAACCGTCAGGAGAAATGAACCCAACTGAAAAGAGATTTTAACTCAGAGTTACAATTTAATAAAAATAATACAATAAATACAATTATACAGACAAACAATTGGTTTTAGCCCACAAAACCCAGATGTATAACCCGGGACCCTGGGGCATGAACAGAATGGTGTTCATTAGCCCCAGTGCCAAACCCCACATGGTCCCCCTGAGTCCAAAGTAAGAGGAAAGAAAACCTTTTAGTGTGAGTGCTGGTCGCAGTCTGGTTGAGAGTGGTGGTTGCAGTCCAGTCAAGGTTCTAGTCCTCCTCTGGATCCAATGAGTGGTACCAGAAGTCCCAAGACCACAAGATTATATACACTCAGGTTCCAGTGGGAACGCCCAGTACCTCCCCCAGGGCAGGGAGTTTCACAGTGGGTGATTGTGAATTGTGAGATATTTTTGGAATCCTTGATGGCCCATTAGCAGACATGACCCCTCAGGCTGGGTGTGGAGGTGCTAATAAGGGGAGTTATCACACCTGAGTCATTGGTGTAAGGATAGGAACGTCCTCCTATCTCACAGGCTTCTTAACATCCAGCTTATAGCCTGAGGGGTCAGATGTGCTCTGGGCAGCTGCTGCAAATGGTCTATTGTAAATAGTTCCTAGGAAATGACATAGAGGGAGTAGAATACACAGTTTGGGTTCCACCCACACAGTGATGAACTGGTCCTGCCTGCTCTAACTAGGACATTGACTTTTCTCTCTTCTACAACCTTCCTTCTTCAGAAAGCCCCTGTATGGAAAAGTGCTTGACTGGCCCATGGGTCCTTGGCTATGTTTGTCATTTGGACACCAGAAAGCATGGAGGAATTTTCATGTCCTACTGAAGTCACTGATCGTATCCTAACATAGCCCAGGATTAGCCTTTTGAGGACAGACACTGTCATCCCATGTATGCTTTACAGTCTGAAACACAAAATGATCCATTTCTCAGCTGGCATTTAAGCATTACTGGAGTAAATGGAAAAAGCCACAACAATAAAATATTTTAATAAACCACAATCAGTTACTTTTATTCATTTATTTTCTTACTGTGGCGATGAATCAAAACTTCCATTATTTGCATATCACAAGAAGTTTTTTTTGGAAGCCGGAAAAAACTGCCATTAACATTGATTTGCTGCATTATTTTTTGCTGGAGCATAAACCTTTTGAATTACTACTCCCAGGACTGAGTTTGAGTGACAAGAGACATGTTCTGTTCTTGTAAAGACAGAATCCAGGAAAATCCAGACAGAGAGGAACATTTCAAAAGGCAACCTTCCCCAAAGATACTTTAAGTAGGATTTATGCCTTTTTAAAATATTGTTCCATAGTCTGTGCAGTCTAGAAAAAAAAAAAAAAAACAGCTTGCTCAAAAATTGCCATTAGAGTGTAAATGGAGAAAATTAGTCAAATAGGAAAAAGGATGGCTGAAAGCTCAAGAGTCTCCCAATTTGTATATGAAATGGCAAAGGGAATAGGACACTGGCTAAAAAATTTTAAGTATGACCAATGAAGACAAAGAGGAGATAGTAAACGGGAATGAGAAACGAAAACCAAAATATTGAAAAGTCTCAAGTGAAGGTGAGTTGATCATATTCAGCCCAGAACTCTGAAATAACTGGCAACTGAAATCTTCATTCATGAAGGAAATGTTTAAAATCTATACTTGAAGTTTGCAATGGCACAAAACTGGAAAGAGAAAATGCAATGCCTTTATGTAGAAAGAGAAGAGAAGAGAAGTGTACTGGAAAGCAAGAAATCCAGGGGTCAACCACTGGAAGTATTTTAAAAATTGATAAAAAATAATTATTGAAGAGATGGAGGAATAAGATATTACAAAGTCTTATTAAATGTACATATTGTCAGGATAATATGATTTCTTTCTGCTTTTCTTTTTGTTTGGTTGTTTGTATTTTTTGTTTGTTTGATTTTTTTTTTCCTATTCAAAGGAAGAACATCTGATCTTTTTTAGCCAGAATTGCATAATTTCAGTTATGAAGCCATGTGAGGAATTAAGGATTACTAGTTCTGTGCAGGAAGGTGTAAAAAAAAAGATGCCAAAAGCATGAGACAGTTAAGAAAAGTAAGACCAAATAAAAAAAGGTACTGTTAGAACAAGAATTTTGGGGATTTAAAACAATAATTGGTGGATTTTCTCAAAAATTAATCTTAGGAGCAATACGGTATGTTGTTATTGTGAATGGTCCTGATCCTGTAACAGAAAAAGAGAAACCAACAACACAAACGCAAGAGATAGCAGCTACAGAAATCAGCTTTGAAATCTTACATATGAAGAATTAAATGTCAGAAGATTCAGGGTAAAAGGAAAAGGGCAAAATGAGCTACTGTTTAACATCATGCACTAGGGATAAATGAATATAATTTCTGCGGTGCCCTGGGATCTTACTGGCCAGAGTAGAAATAGAAGAAAATTATTTGAATGCACTGTGAGGCATTGATACAATGTCATCATTAAAAAGCGAAATGTTCTCTTTGGGAATGTTAATAGCATAGTTGTGAGGGGGTGTTGTTTTGAACACTGTGAGTGAGTGTCACCACCTGCAAGAAAGACAAATTCAGATGAGAGCAAAGGAAAAGGAAGACTGCTAAAATGATTAAGAAAATGGAAATCCACCTGTGAAAGAAAGAGGGTAGGCTGCCCAGCCTAGCAAAATACAAGCTGAAGAGCCAGATGATTGCTACCTAGGAATGAAACAGAAGGATAAGCACCAGAGAAGGAAGAGAGCTATTTAAACTACCAAGACACTGTTGACAAAAGGATACAATGGATATTCATTTCCCACAGTTAAATATATGCTGGGTGTGGGAAACTTTCAAATCATGACAGTAATTGTGTTTTACAACACTAAAAATTCTGTAAAGCTATAGTCAAGAAAGACTAAATCATAAGACTAAAATAAGTGCAAAAAGGAACTACCAGATGAATAGTGAAATGATTAATTTATTGCTCAAGAGACACTAGAAGAAAACTTGCCTTACCCAGGCCAGAAAAATAAAGATGGAGAGAGAATATTGCTGAAATGTTCCAGGGGAATAAAGATCAGGGAAGAAGAAGAGCCATTTTAAGCTAAAATAAAACACTGGTATGAGAATAAATAGATATGAACAGTCTATGAATAACTTCAATCTTCAAATAAGAAAAGGGTTCCTAAAGATTGAAGTAGCACTGATAAGAACAGCAAAATGAGTGAATTTATTAGTTAAATACAGTGAAATTATTGGAGACACAAAAATTACTGCTGTTTGGTAGTTATAAGAGGTTGCTACTTCTGATAGCATGGAGTCAGTGGCTTAGGAGACCTAAATGGACAACTTAAAAGAACCAATTTTCAGCAAGTTCAGACACAAAGGTCAAGGAGAAGAAAGTGGTATTCCTTTAACATTCTTCTATACATCACATTTCCTTCATCTTCACTTGCTCTAAATTCCTATTTTCATTTCTATTCCATATGCAGTCAGTAAATAATCAGCTGAGTCTCTCAAATCAGTCAATAATTGTAATGATAATGGTTTGTACACAGGTCAAGTATGTTGGTTTTACACAAACTTCATAGCCCCATCATATGTACTAGAAACTACATTGAAGGTCCAAAGCAAATGTCTTTCCTTACTTTTCTAAATCCAGAGGGAGCAATAAGTATTAGGTCACTTTTAGTTCTTTCTCTACATCATCTACTTTGGACATAAGGGTTAGAGCAGGGAGGGAAAGGAGGATAAGTGCAGAAAGCAGCTTATGTTTTGCCACTTTCTGCTCTTGTAATGGTTTATGACACAAAATGATGCAAAAAAATTATCAGATTCCTCATTTTTGATGCTGGTGTAATGTCCACAGTCTAACTATGAACCTTGAAAAGTTCACAAATAACTATGGATCTCTCTTTTATATTGTAAAAATATTTGCATGGCAAAAACTTTTCATATCAGGAAGAGTTCCATCTTGAGATTAGATAAACATACAGGAGCAGACTGTTTCCATTCATTTATTGGATCTCTCTAGAAATATTCCTGAAGCTATCTTCCTCTGAGATTTCCAGACCTTTGTGAGTGAGCTCGAACGATAAATAGAGATTTTTCTTCTGTGTTTGAGGACTTTATCTTTGTGGAAGCCAGAACAACACATTAAAAATAACTGTGAAGAGAAGGAAACAAAAGTTTTCAATACTTTAAAATGAAATATTTTGATGCCATGTTGAGTTTTCAGATAGAGGTTCATGCAGATCTCATTCTTGGCACTGATTTTCTCTCTATAGGCACAGTGGACATGATGATAAATTTATCTTTCTGTTGTTTCCAACTGCTATACTTTATTTACCTTAAGAAGCAAGGGAAAAAGGCTGCTTCATGAAAACACAAGGCACATAACTCTGTTATTGCCAGCTGCTGGATGTGTAGAAAGGCACTTGAAGAGACAATCAAATTATGTCAGTGGCAGGATGATTCAGTGGGATCCAGTGTTTTTTAAAGGTCAGGCACCAGCCTGATTTATTTCCCTTTTCTTGAGTGATAAGTCAGAGTGAATAAACTGAATAGAAAACCATTACTTTAATTGCTGAATAGGGAAACAATTGTTCATTGGGACCAAACTTCAGGAATTTCTTTCTCCGACTGACCTTTTTTCGTGTCTTGTCCTTTCCTCCCTCTGGTTTATTCTTCAATAATAGTAGCAAATTATAATTATCCCATTCAGGTCACCTGCTTTTTTCCCCTCTTGTGAATTCTCAGAAATTTCTATTGTTCTTTATGTTTTCTTTGTTTCAACAGGAATTTTTATTATTTTGTGAGTATATGGGAGGATAGTCCAAGATATATCATATCTTTCATTTTAAAAAATCCACGAAGCCAAGAAATGGTTGCAGTCTTCCTACTGCTATGGGCAGGAATGAAAGGACAGTATCCATCCTACCTTCTACTTAAGGTCTATCGATAATTGCTTTTTCTTCCGTTTTAAATTTCAACAGGATTTTTTGTTTTGTTTTTCCCTCCACAAACTTGGATCTGGTTTTCATACTACTTTTTGTCCTTTTCAGATTATTTCAGGGTGTTTCTTTCAAAACATCAGGCACCCTTACTGTTGGCCTTTACTCTGAGCAGTCTAAAGTGGTTGTCTTGTAATCACTAGAGCAGTGCAAGTTGGACTCAAGCTTTACATATCCTTTTAATCAGAGGTGCACTGAACAAGAGCTGTTTGTATCCAGACTTCTATTGGGACTTTCTCTGGAGAGAGTCTAGTGAATTCTGTCAAGTTCACCACAGTCTGTAATAGGAATAAAATACACAAATTAGGATTTATGATGCAATGTGCTGCAAAATTGCTCCTAGCCTTTTCTTGCAGGAAATAAATGAGACTGGAGTGAAACAAAAATTGCATTCATCACTTGATTAAAGCCTTTCAGAGCCCATGTATTCCAAATAGCTTTATGAATTACTGTCATTGGGAATGAGGCTTGGAGGAGGGATTACCAGAAGTTTAAAAAAGTGAGAGAAAAAGAAAAAGAGAGGATCGGTGGCAAATATAACACACACGCACAAAAAAATCAAGTCATCATTGCACTTAGAGATAGTTGTGTTTTGAAAAAAGAATTCTGTTTTGTGATTCAAAATCCCCCCACTACTTCTACCTCCCGGGTGAGTTTCGTCTGGCACATTCACGTGTTACCTTTGTCCACACTGCTTTAGTGAGATATCAAATCTTCAGAGAAAGGAATGGATATTTTCCCAATGTGTATTTTTAAGCTATTACCAGGATACCTTGTTAGGAATTAAAGAAAGGAAAAAATAGAAAAGTACACAAGGTCACAGAAAAAATATTTAGTGAGATCAGGAACAGGACTCTGAGCCTACAGAGCTCAATCCTGTCCTGCAAGTAAGACAGTATTTCCTATTATTCACTGCAATGTTAAAAATTGTAGAAAAACTAAAAAATTATAAAAACCCCCAGAGATTTGTGAAAAAAACCCCACAGAATCTCAGTGCCATAATCACTAAGTCATACAGATTGGCCTTGACTATGCATTGATGTCTTCTTTCTTCTGATGCAGAGAATTTATTTTGAAGAGCAGGTACATTTCTGTCCCTTTCACATTTATGAACTGTGTGTATAATATAATTTACATTACAGAGACTTCTTTTTTCCTTCCTGAAATCTTTCACCTCTCATGAAATGCAATTTCATCTCCACACCAGAGACACTTTAATCGGTTGGCACATTTCTGAGTCAAGCACCACAGTCACCAGGTACTGAGAACCTTAGCTGATTGTTAGCCAACCTTAATAGGATTTTGGCTATAAGCATATGGTTCTTAACAAGCCTTATTTTTTTAATGTGAAGTCTAAGCCATGTTTTGAACACATTGGTGTCCAGTGACTCATGTCTTTTCATCCAGTGCTACACAGACTCTTGGCTACCGATATAAAAGCAAGTAGGAATTAGATTACTTATTTATATTTAGACAGTGTCTTAAGTTTTTGGAGTTTAGTGAATTAACACTGTCATTGATAATGGGAATAGACTGATTTTAAGAATCACTTTAGGACTTTATTCCAACGAGAGAAAAATTAGACTATGAAGCAGATGGTCTAGGCTATAGTGATGCTACTAACACTAACTTTTTGGGGAAATCACAAAACTTTCTCATGCTTCAGTTTTCTTTTAATAACATACCAGAATTTCCTCTGAGTGTACTTTAAAAATCACTGTTTCTGAAAAGGTGGTTATTAATGATTGTTTTATTATTTACAATGTATTTTATTTTTAATAACCATCCTCAGCTAGGAGAGTCTCTCCAGATGCCATGACAATAATTAAATAGCACAATAGAATAAAGATAAAAACTTCTTTAATTATTTTTTAATAGGGCTTTGGTTGGATTACAGAATGTCTCTGAAATAATAATAACATGAAATAAAAGATTTGTGTCTCTCTGTGATTTTCCAAAGCCAATGATCTGTAACTGCCTGTTAGCTGTTATACAATCATGTCTCTAGGTATGCATTTAATACTTTTAATATGCCCTTGATTATATGAAAGCTTGATTACTCCAACATCTTTCAGGTTCTGCATGATAATCAAGGCTGTGCTAGAAGGAGCTGATCTAATGCCAGCTGATGTCAAAGCCAAACTCTGCACTAAATACTACAGGCAATACAGGTCTTCAAAATCAGTGTTTCCTGAAGGAAAGTTGTGCAGCTCCATATTGCACAGTAGTGGGCCTCTCGTCAGAGTTTTTCTTTGATGTTTTCCATTACATTGTAAAGAATTTCTTCAGCTTTTTGGCTGTAGTGAGCTATTCGGAAAATTTAAAGCAGGTGTAATTGACCTCATGACAGAAATAATCTGTCGAAACTTCCCCTTAGATCATCCCCACTGTTTCACCTCTCAGTAATGACCTCATCTCCTTATGGTTCACTTATCATATGGTCTGCAGGACAGAATCATGGGAGTTAGCACAAGTACTCAGGCTCAAGGTGACTGATAACCTGAGAGATTACTTAAAAATCCTCTGCATAGGGAAGTACATGTCGGAACTAGATAAATAAATAGGCAGTGGATGAATACGTATAAGCAAATAGTAGCAAAGGTCTATTATTCTATTCTTAATTCCCTGCCAATGCAAAATAGTTTTTGTTCAAGTTCTTGATAGTGTTTCTGTCATTATTAATTTAAAATGCCAAGCAGAAGAATCTGGATGACAATTGTCATCAAGTATTATGTATTACTATGCCTAGTGTTTAATTATAATTTTCCAGTGCCCGAGGTATTTCCTTCATCTTGTGGACATCTGCAGCATACATGTCTGAGGTAACATCTGAACTAATCCTATCAGGCTCTTTTTGAGGACAATGAGAGAACATCAGTCCTCTGACCTGAGTTACACATCTGCTTTAGTGCAAGTTGAATCGCATTCTAGGAGTGATTATTTTTCCCCGTTGTTTATAAAGCTAGAGTAATGGTTGCACTGTAGACATACACAGTCAGATGAGGTGCATTCCATCCTCATATGTTGCAGCTTTTGGAAAACTCAGCAGGAAAACTCAGTTTTACTAAACCTATATGGAAAATAAGATTTATAGTACCTAATCCAATAATGGCAAATACTAGAGATGTCTTATTGCTTGTTCTTTGTTTTCCAAATCTGATTTTGTAATCAAGATCCTATTTCAGGATCCTATATCCTCTTCCTCTACAATAAATGCTTTCAGTTAGTCATTAGTGTTCTGGGTGATTTTGAAATGTCACCTATTCCAGTCTCATCCTTTAAAACAGGAATAATAGTTTCCTTTCATTGTTCTGTTGTGAGAGTGAAGACCAAATATGACTCTGAGGCACCAAACTGTGCAGGGTGAAGGAGATGTTATTAACTCAGTTCCATGTCTCATGCTTCAACATGGTCTTAGAGACAATTTCTAATCACATCTGCAACAAATCGATTTGAGCTGTAAGCATTTTGGAGTATTTTACACTGTAAATGGAAATCCTCCTATAGTGCCAAGCTCTAAAAGCCAGTTGCATCAAAAATTCTATTTGAAGTGGGGATTTTTCCTCAAATAATGGGAATCTGACATTGCTTTTGATTACTTCTCATCAAAGGCTCATCTTTATCTGAGGCCTCTGCTCCAGTTCCTTATTTTCTCCCCTTTTCCTCTGTCTCTGCATACATTTTAAAGTCTAATTTAGGTTTCCAATACCATACTAAATGTTATCTGTTCCTTTAGATCCTTATTTAACTGTTCTTGTCTTAATTTCATCGCTTGCAATTGTAACTCATTATTCAGGTTATTTCTCACAAGATTGATTTGAGTATCAGGGGATCATTTACTTTTCCATTATAACAGCCACTTCAGGTTATAAATTCTGACTGTAAGGAGAAAATGTGCTTATCAGTTTTGTCAGCATTTGTGTGAAACAGGACTGGGCTTGTGCTGCATAGACTCTCATGACTGATACAATTTCTATCTTTGTATTTTCTGTGTCTAATCCTGCTGTTGCATCTTCTGCATGTTGAAGTGCAGAGGAAAACGCTCGATTTTTATTGCCATTTTCTGATGTGAATTAAGTATATGCCTGAAGTGAGAGGATCTTCCAATCTCAGGCCTGTGTTAAGAGCTGCTACTTGGGGGAGCAGGTGGTTCAGGTGATTACTAGCTATGGCTTATGCTGCTATTGTTGGGAACAATTATGGTTTCATTTTCTGTGTGTTGCATGTTTAAATTTCCAAGTGTTTGCTGCAGCCTGCTACCATTTTGTGTTCATTTCAGTAGCATATGTTGCAGAAGGTCCTCTGCTTTTTACTACAGAGGCTCTTGTTCTTCTTTTTTGTTTGGCTTTCCCTTCACATAAATTAAATTTCTGACAGAATGAAGTAGGAACTGATCCTTAGGCATTTAATGAGAATGTCTGTGGACACTCCCAAGCTGGATTTCTGGCTCAAAATAAGCTAGATTCATAGCAAGCAGTAGCAAACACTAAAGTTCCTTCCCAATCTGGAGATACCAACTCAGAAAACTATGATCTATATTGTTTCCCTGCCCTTGATATGTCTTACCGTTATTTTAGGAATCTCTTCAAGCGAAGCACTGAGTGTTATTTGTCTGATACTCAGTCTTCCAGGTTAGGTATTCTTCCAAGCATTGCCAGAAAAGGTTTTCAGGGGTTTAGTTTGATATTAGCGTTGGATTTCAGGGAAGAGTCCCCAGTTACTCCACGATTATTATCACTGTAGCTATTATTTGGTTGGGCCCCCTTAGCTGAATTCAGGATACTTGCATTAATTTTTATTACCAAGGCAACACAAACTTTGGCCAAGCCACTACCAGGTATCATGGGCTTGTTATAGTTTTGTGGCAGCACTGAGATGTTTACCTACCTGAGGTAGGTCAGGGCCTTCCTTTTTATAGAAGTCCTCCACACAGCTTCTGTTTATCTACCAGGCCCTTGGGGGTACCACCAGCCTTACCTGCCCTTACCCAGTATCCAGGGTTTCCTCCACCCTGCCCATGGCCCAGGACCCCATGGCAGTCCCCCAGGGCCACCAGCCTCTGCCCCAGTGACACCCAACAGGGTGGGGCTGCTCCCCACAGCCCTGCCCTGCCTAGACCCACCAGCCCATGTCCCAGCCTGGCCTTGGCCTACCCCATCCCCAGGGAGATGCCCAAAATGTCGTGGGCTGGGACTGTCCCTATGCCCCTCAGGATGTCCTACTCCCTCCCTGCCAGCCCAGGGATCCCCTGCAGTTCCCAGCAACCCTGGTCCTGGGGAGCTGCTGGCCTGCATGGTGCCATGGCACTGTCTGCTCTGTTCCTAACTGGAAAGCTGCTCAGTGCTTGCATGGTCTGCACTCGCTGCATCCCCCAGCAGTCAGGATTTAGTGCTGGTTTTATATGAGTGATTGCTGGGGAACAGCTGGCACTCATAAAATGAAACACAGAAGATCTTGTTAATGACATGTCACCATTTTTCTTCCTTGCTTTATGGGTCAGGGGAAAGCAAACAGCTTCCTGGGTCTGTGCAGAAATGCCAGGCAGCCTTTCCCAGCAACTAGATGCCAAAATGACATTGATTAACCACAGTGCCTTAAACTGAAACTGCGCAGAGTGCTCTTACACTGTGGGTGCATGTGGAAATCTACTGAGTAAGAAATGTGACATATCTGGAGGGGAATGGCAAAGTGGCAGAAAAGTTAGCCAGCAAATGTCTCTCTTGCCAGTGATTTACCCGGGCTAATCCTGCTCGGAGCACAGTCTGTGCAGCTCAAAATGCCAGTGGCAGCACACTGCCCCAAAGGGCTTCTTGCACTGCAGGAGCTGCAAGGCTTGGGCTGGTGTAAGTGGGGGTAAATGCTTCAAAGTGTCCCTGAAGCAGAAAAGCTTGAAAAACAAGGGTTTCTGAAGCTGCAGGTTTTCTCGTGCAGGCTCCAGATTAGCTATTTGCTACTAAATTGCTGTTTTCTCAGATAAAGCTCCTGTCCATACTAAGCCGCCTGATGTTGTACTGGAAATGCCAGCTGCTTTAAAATACAAACTGAACATAATTCTCAGAATAAAAGTCCTTTACAGCTACGTCGTGTAAAATGAAAAGTAGGAAGAACTCACAGCTGTGCATAAAAGGGTTGAGCTGTAGTAGGAGGGCATCAGGTGTGACAGAGAAACCTAAACATTCTCTCAGTCCAATATGAGTATTAAGAGATTGTAAAGTCGCTGGATTGGCATCTCTACGGGACAGAAATCTTCTATTTTTTCAGCAAGTGAGGGAAAAAGGAGAGTGCAAAGATTGCTTCCTTGGCTCAGCAGCAGTAGACTGAAGCACTGCAACACACACCACTGCCTCGAGTCAAATGAACTTAACTAATCCCTTATTTGGGAGGAAGAGAAGCATTCTGTGCATCTCTTCAAACCAGTTATTCAAGCTAGTAGAGAAAAAAAGGGATGTGTGTTATGCCATCTCCTCTCTCTACCATCAAAACACTGAATCTTTAGAGGTGTATCTGTCTTTGATCATTGGAAAATCTTCCAAAATTAGTGATGTAGGAGAGAAAGCCTCTGGCCTGAGCTCAGAAGTGTAGTTTATGTCCTAATTCACCCATTCAAAGTCTAATGGGAGAAAAATACCTAGGGGCATTAAGTTCCTAAAAGCATTTGTGGGTCTGAGCTCTTCTTCTTATTAGTACACTGATTCTTTAGAGTTACCTAGTTTATTAAGAAAGACGTGTTTTACATGGAATTTTTTAAAACCAGTATATTGTTTAAATACTACATTAGAACAGCACCTGAGGAGCCATGATGTTCTCTTGGGTGTAAAGAAGCATTCAGGCAGCTACTTAAAACCATACCATGTGCTCACTTCAGAGCTGCTCCAAGCTAACAGCTGCATCTGCATTCATATGTACAGCATATGGCATTTGACTACTACATTTGAACTGTTGCAGCAATGTCATTGAGATGATGTTCCTAAGACTGTTTCCACCCTGTGGCAAATGAGGGATATGCAGGTTTCTAAGCATAACTTCATCCTAGATTCAGAGATGTCTTCTGTTAAGCCAGTCTCTTTCACTTAGCAATTATTCCTTACATTCCCATTTGTACTGAGCCACAAGCTAATACATACATGAACCTTGTTTGATGCAACAAATGCACTGATAAACAGGAAAATAAAGTACCTTTAAAGCTAAGAATATTCAAGTAAACTAACCATCAAATCTGTGGAGGCTAAACCTTGTCACAAAGCCAAATGGGCTCATTCAATGCTCTGTCAGCTGAGATGAACATTTAAGATACCGATATCTAATCCTTATCACCACCACTGGAACTTAGCTACCTAAATAGGGATGTCTATTTCTGTTTTAGATACCCACTTGTATTCAAATCGATTGCACAACTGAAGGGTGTGGAAGATAAAATAGGCTTATTTTGCCTTCCAGATGCCAATTCGTGAAGGCATGGCATCCTTCACAGGTCTCACATCTAATCTGCCAGCGCCATTCAAATACTTGATATGCAGCTGGGCAATCAGAACAGAGTTAGACATCTCTGTTGTCTGAACTCCAAACTTTGGAAAACGCTAGTGCTGCAGAAGAAAGGACAGAAAAAAAACATTTTTAATACCAACTCATCACAATCACCCATTTTCCTTTCTGGTCCCATGAACAGTGAATAAATGTCAAATCCTTAACGGTGGAAGAGCAGGGAAGGAGAGGTGATGTGAATGATACTTACAATTTCAGCATAACTAATAGTCCAGAAGTGGAGAGTTGCTTTCCAAAAACCTTGTGTCAGGTGTTGAAGGTCAGGAGAAGACTGGAATGTAAATCTTTTCTCAGAGCTTCTTAGTTGCTAGCTACAGAGAGATTCTTAATCCCTAAGATACCTGATGTTTTTCATGTATCCTATAAACAGCCATATGTGGAGGAAAGCCAGATATTTGCTTCAACATGAGCTATAAAACATTTGACTTATAGGTTTTTAACTATTTGATTCCAACTTTCATGTTTCTAGAACTATTACTGAGTTCTGTAGTGAATATTCATGTATAGTATGTACCTATAGTGTATATATCTTCACTGTGTATCTATAAATAAGATGCCCATATACTGCGTGTATAAAGAGAGAAAAAGAGAAAGCTATGTAGCATTTATTCCGTATATACTAATGATTGGGTTATACCTCGGTTTAATTTGTATTCATTAACACATTCCTTTCTTAGCATGTGAGACAAATCAACTTTAACTTCCTTAGACTCTACAAGCAACATTCACAAGTCACAGAGCAAGGGTTTGGAAGTCAAAACATCATCTTAATTGAAGCTGTTTCTAAAACTCAGACCAAATTTCCATATCCTGCAATGTACCATTCCTGAGAGTAGGAATTCTTTTTAGCATCAATCTCATTACTTCTTCATGATTTTGACATATCACAATTGTTCTTTTCACTTCCCATTTCTAGACAGCCCTGAATAGGAACTACATCAAAAGGTCAAAGATTTTGACAATTCACGGACTCCTCAGATGATCTTCAGGGTCTTCATCTGATCTCAGAGTTTCATATTAGGTTCTCTGAGTTGGCTGGAGTGATTTCCCAAATGGTACATAAATTCATATATTTTGGTCTGTCTGTGAAATGATATTGCAGTTATCAATGCAATATTTGAGGTTTTTTAGCCACCAATAGCTAATGGCCACTGTCATAGTATGACTTCAATACTGATTTTAATGAAAACATCTGATGTTGACTAAGCAAATAATGCTGGCCCACACAGGACTCAAGTTACTCTGTTCCTCCATATAAAACATTAGTCAGCATTTACTGGTAGGATTATCCTTGAATTAAAAGTGGCAAGAAGACAAACAATGCAAATGCCCAACAGGAGATTTGTATTAGTAAAATGAATTTACTAGTGCTGCTATTGTCTCTAGTAAAATCTGATTTTGCTTTCATAACTTTAAAAATCTTAGTCCTGTGTTTAAAAACTAAGAGGTGCTGGTCATATAAAGACCTCTTATTTTCAGTCCTTCTGATATTTACTTTGCAATAACCCTGAGAATATCAACACACTTGAAATTTACAGTGCCACAATCAAGGACAACCATTGGTTTCGGTTTTTTTGGAAGTATCTGTGGACAGTAGCCTTTGGTTGTGAGTAAGATGCCTGGGTGAACTAAGAAAACTGCAAAGAAGTCTAAAAAACTTCTACTGAACTTCTTGTTTGGGGGAAATATTTCTATCATAGCTTTTCAATGCAAGTAATATAACACTTCCACCATCTTAGTTCAAAAGACATTAGTCTGCTAAATCGGGTGGTGAGACTGGGGTTCCATCTGGTTAACCAGATTTGTTTGTCTAACAGAGAGGCTAGATGTAGGAACCATGGAATTGAAACTTATGACAGGTTTAGGTGTTTTTGTGTATATTTGTGTGTTTGGGGGGTTTCTGTGGCTTTGTTTTGTTTTGTGGTGTTGTGTGTGTTTTTTTAGCAGATCAGAGTAGATAAACTCTGATGTTTCCTTTTGTCTCTAAAAACTGTCTACTTATTCCTTCCTGTCTTTTTGGCAGATATCTGTAATATTTACCTTTCTTCCAGTAATTAAACACCTCTCCCACCTGCCAAAACTCTTTAAAGATGATAGAGAGTGACCTTGCACTGCCAGCTCCTTCAGTACTCAAATGATGTTCATTAGTAATAAATCAATGAAGGAATCCCTGCCAGAGTAGCAAGGATATGTGACTGGCTGCTTCAATTTACAGATATCTCTTGGATGTTGAGTATATTTACTCCATAGTTTGTGAGGACCTGTGGGTGAAACTTCAGTGCTTTCTCAGAATGTAAAACTCAGTAAAAAGATGTTAACATAAATCATGTATGGATATTTAAATTAAACAATTTGAGGTGTTATGTGGCTTGCAGACCTCAAAGAAGTGATGTCAATGCATTTGGCATGGTGCAATGTCCACAGCAAACCCTGGCCTGCTTTAAAGATGTATCGAGATGTGCACTGAAGAGGACTACTAAGGGAAAGACTCATTCCTTAGCCTAGGACCTGTGACCGGGATTAGTTAAAATTAAGGATGTAGATTTTAGCTATTTGGGGGAGAGATGTTCAGTGTTGCTAGATTTAAATACACTGATGTGACCACATGTATTCTCAGTGTGCTGAAAATATTAATCACTGATCTAGTTAACAGTGTGATCCAAAGCAAGATATTGGCTGGCATTCAGTGCGTTCCAGTTTGCACATGCCATGAGTGAGATAAATCTGATCTTTAGAGGAGCTGGCCTCAGTTGTGTTCTAGATGTATCTCTCTCTCTCTCCGTCTCCTTTCACTTCCCTCATTGACAGTTCTCACTTAGCTTTCCTATTTAAATCTGAAAATTAAGTGGGATAAGTCCAGACTTGTGTCATTATAGTGAGTTATCAGGGCTGTGTTCTCTTCTCGGCTACCGTGTGTCTCTGGGTGCTCTGTTTTCCCATCTGTGAAATAAAAGTAGTACTTGCACAGCTTCTGAAGCCTTTGATGCTCTGCAGGTGAAAAGTGCAGTGCTGTGAAATGTTGTGACTGTACAGTAACATTTATGTTTGTGGAACAATGACTACATAAAAATTTAGAACCTTACCATCACCGTGCAAGGTAATATGTATGAAGCACTGTGAATATAAACTACTCGTTTGGCTGCCTGATAGAATCCTTGCTAAGGTAACAATTTAGATAATCTAAGTATTCTATTCGGGCAGATACCAAGGATACTTAGTTTTACACTTTTCTGCAGAAATTAACACTGGAGCATTAAAAAAAAAAAAGATTTTTAAAATGAAATCTAATGGAATTTATGTTGTTTTGTTGTTTTGTTGTTTTTATTTAAGAAAAAATGAAGCAAGCATGTGTTCAAGTGTTTTCTACTATTTCTTCTTCTTATGTTCATAGTTTAAGCAGGCTGACAAATGGAAAGAACCAAAAAATTACCTTGTGAATAAATTATGGTCTGAGAAGGTTTCAGTCTTAGCAGGACTCAGTGAATCAATTACACTTGTTTCCTCTACCTAAGGCTAACCAGTATTTAACTATTTCACATGTATATCAAAAAATTAAGCATTTATTAATCTTCCAAAAACTTTCTGAAATTTCTCAATTAGAACACTTAAAATTGCAAAGTTTTATATTACCATAATCATTATTTATGATGAAGGCATTCTTCAATTTTAGATATTCTTGTTCCTGTGAGTCTTTTCTAGTTTTGGTTGCCCCTAAATTTCCTGAACATAGAGGGGCTGGTCTATGAATGTTTTATGAAAACCAACAGTTCCTCAACTGTTGTGATGCAAATAAATCCCAGGTTATTGTGATATCATACATGTGACCATCTTTGGGTAGTGTGCACTTTTTCATTTCTTGGAGTTTGTTTTCTGCTGGAGGAGGTGACAGTTTATGTTCATTTTAAGATGTAGAACGTTACAGAGGAGAGGCATGTACTTTGCTTTTTCACATGAGATTTGTTTTCTTGTCTCCTCTTTTTATTATTTTTTCTTTTTGTCTTACCCCATGAGTCATTTAGAATATGAAAAGAAAAAGACAATTCTTTCTTTATAGCAAACATAGCTTTAATGTGCATTTTTCTCCTCGCATTTTCTTTCTAATCTTCCACTGTGCAGAGTAATTTGCCTGCTAATTCATTTACAGCTTCTTTTGTGAGCTTGTCTGAACACCCAGTAGAATAGGAAAATCTGCAAGCATAAACATGCAGAAATGTTTCCTACATTAGCCATTTGGAATGATAAAGTCGGCATGTCTAGCAGAAGGCTTAGGTTCACGTGTAGCATTGTGACAGTGACTGAGCAAAGGGCTCATGGGATACTCTTGCTGCTCAGAGGTAAAGAGGGCAAGATTACATCTGTCCTTTTGGCTGGACCAGATCACCTGGAGATATCCTTCATCCACATTAAAACCTTTCTATCTTCCCTTCATCTCTTGCAGCTATCTGACGAGTTACTGGGTGCAAATTTCTAACCTCTTCTAGTCAAAGTGAATATTTCTGTGGCTGGCCTTTGCTGATTTCATGGTTTTGCCTTATAAAAAAGTAGGTGAGCCATCATAGCTGGTGATGATACATGGGGTGAAGAGTCTATTCATCTAATATATCTGATGAGTGAGGAGAATAACTGAGCAAGCTGCTGCCATGGGGAAGAGACTCATTATACAAACTGATACTGAACATGGTTGTGACCCAAATCGTGATACCTGACCCTGCAACATGCCAAACATCCACTAAGAGGCACTGGTTTGCACTGCATTTTCTGGGATGTAGTACACCCATGTGCTATCAGCATAAGACATGACCTTAGAGATGAATAGGGCCTCTCTGTTGCTGCACTCTGGGTGTAGAGATAAATTCTGCTTAATTTGGTACTCATATACTTGCAGGCACTTCTCATTCACCTGCTGTCTTGATGGTTTCTCCACAGTTTTATTTTGCCTCTTACTCCAGCCAGGTATTGTTGATTCATAAAGCACAGAGTTGTGCTTAGCAAGTGTGGTGGGTCTGGCTGAGCTGGAATTTATTTCCCCATAGTAGCTCTGCATTGGTAGCTAGAGGAGTGTTGATAACACACCCATGTTTTGGCTACTACTGAGCACAGCACTGTAACATTCAATCGTGACACAAGTAGGCCATCTGACCCACACTGACCAAGGGGATATTCCAGACCATATCATGTCAACCCAGATATAAAAGCTAAGGCAAGGAGCAGGACTGGAGGCACTCATTGTCTCTGATGGCTGCCTGCTGACAACCACTAGGCGTGCTGGAGCCCTACTTCTCAGAGAAGTGGCCGACTGTCACTGCTGATGGGAAGTAGAGATTAACTGCTGGCTTCTGCTTTGTGCGCGCGCACACTGCTTTTGTTTTCTTTTTTTACATAAATATAAACTGCCTTATCGCAAGCCACGATTTGTGTTCTTTTCTTTTCCCACCTTACTCTCTCCCCTGTCCGGCTGGGAAGGGGACGGATAGAGCGGTTGGGTGGGCACCTGGCATTCAGCCAAGGTGAACCCACCACAGTAAGGTTATTACTGTGTGCACAGTTTATTGTCTCAACCAACTTATTTTAAACATTGAGCACAGAGGAATACAGAGCCTGTTAATTGGAAATCTCTGGGTCTCTGTTTGTTTGGGGTTTTTTGTTTGGTTTTGGTTTTTGTTTATTTTTGTTTTGATTTTTGTTGTTGTTTTGTTATGTTTGTTGGTTTTGGGGTTTTTTTGTGGTTTTTTTTTTTAATGCATTACTGAAAAGCAAGGATTTTTCCTTGTATAAACGGAGAGGCAAGTTTTATTTGCATTGTGTTTTCACAATGAATTCTGGGAAGTTAAGCTGAGTCATGACTGATGATGACTGAATGTTTCTTGTAGGAGCAGAAACACAGTTAAGGTCTTCTCCTTACACGCAGAGCCCAGCAAAATAAATTGGAAATACATGGCTGAAAGGCTAGAATGTTTATGAATAAACATGGAAGAAAAGTTGTTCTAGAAATGTGTGATCTTGGGTCTGAGGCATGGGTTGGTTTTCATCTCTCAGCATACAGATTTTAACTGGCAAAGTGTACATGCCATTTAATCTATGGAAACATCAAGGGACTCTCTTGTGCCATTGAATTTAGGCTGGACAAAGTGGAATTTCTCACACTGTGAAGTATACAAGAACTTAATTATTCATTTAAGGTCAGAATTATTTGATTCAGTTGTGATTTTCTGACCTGCTAACCAATGGCTGCTTCTGTCTCCTCTATCTAGGATATTCTAGGGAGAAAATCTGAAATGTTCAGGGGAAGAATAGCACACCTTTGCCACTTAGTTTCCAAAAAAAAGACAGTGGATCTGGTGACGTTGGCTCTGTACTGAGTGAGAAGGAAGAAGTTTATTCTTGTGAGCCAAAAGGTTGCATTTGGCAGGGTAGTCCTCAGGCAGAGTAGACAAACTACTCAGATTTCTCATGGCAGCTACAAGATTTTGAAAGATCCCTATCTCCACTACACATGTAGATAGCTCTTTTTGTAATATGTATTCCAAGTTTTCCCTTGGACATGTTGCAAAAGAGATGAAGAGGGTGACAGTGCAAGGAACTTGACAAAAAGATAGTGAATGAAAGAAGGAGGACATTGCCAGAAGAAAAAGAATAGCATAGTAAAAACATCGACGTATATATGTGACGGTGCAAGTTCATCTCTGAAGGTCTAATGCAGGTGGTTAAAGGGAAGCATGAAGTGAAAAATGTGTAAGTGAGAAAGGCAAAAGGCTATGCAAAATAAGGTTTGAAAAGATGTTTTAATATTTACACGTTATATCAATTCTCTCTACAGAAAATATTGTTTCATTAAAGCTGATTTCAGCTCCATGATTTGATTTTTAAGTGCGGAAGTGAAAACTGCAAATATTTTTCCAGGTTTCATTTTACTTTAAACAAATAGAAAGTGTTGCAAAAATACACTTAGAATTTAATTTTGAGGGAAAGATAATATGACACTTTTGTCAATTTAATTTAATTGAAAATATAAACATTAGATTTTTGGAAGCCCTGAAAGCCAGATTGCAGCATTTTTCAGAATTTTGGAACACAATGTGTTTGGTACAGTGGAGTTTTGTCTTTTTTTGATCCAGCTTTAAGGAAAATAATTCTGGAATATAGAAATCTCCAGCCAAAAGACACTTTATTCTTGCATAGTGCCTTAGGTGCTGCAATCATCGTAAGCTGAATACTTTCCATTTCCTGTCCATGCAACCTGCCTTTGCACAAAGTTCCCTGTAACTACTCACCTGGGCTCCTGTGGTAGAGCTTTTTCTGAGCTGCCAGGGCAGTTTTTTCCCTTGTTTTGTTCTGTTACTCTCATGGTTTCCCTCACGGCCTTATACCCACAAGCCTATACACCAATCATATAGACAGTTGTTACAGGATGCAATTGCCATGGGGAATGGCCCTTCCTGCCACCTTCCTACAGCTCACCTTACAACTTTCAGTTTGTGTTAGGGAAACACAAAACTCAGAGCATAGCAAAGTAGGCAGTGGTCATCTATATGCCTGGTCGGGATTATCCACTGAAACACATGCACAAAACTTAGTGCCAACCTGCGTGCAACACCTGTGTCCAACTAAGCATGCTAGAGTCAGCATGAAGAGCATCATGAACGGGAACAGCTCATAGGATCTGGAGCATGTCCTGATATAAGGTACGAAGTGCTGAGGGACAAAGGTGTTGATGGCTACCATCACTATCATAGCTGTTGTTATGAGGGAGACTGCAAGGGGAATGCTTGCCTAGCAATGACTCCCAGCTGATCACAGGGAGAAGCTTTCATTTATCTTTTGTACCTCTCTCTCTCTTTCTATTCCTATTGTTTTTAATGCCTTCAGTAACTTTGAAGTTGGAGTATCTGTCTTCACCTCCAGACCCCACTAATAAAACTTTCTGCATTAAATCTGTCTCAATATCCTTCATGCAACACTTATTCAAATGCAGTGCTACTCAGTAAAAGCTGACTTAGTAAATGTGATAAGCAAGGTTAGCTTACTTGGAACAAGTCAAACATATCTTTATCAGATTCTTCCAGACTTGACCAAAATCAGAGTTTTCATCTCACACAAGGCACACAAGAATTTATCTATTTCTTATGTGGATTCTGTGTCATTCTTGTTGTTTTGTCCCCACACAAAGTGGATTTCATTTTGAGAGGAGGATTGGACAAACCTGTACAGTCACAGCATCAACGGCCTATAGGTATATTGCCAGGAAAGAATAAAGCTGTAGTGTAGAGCCAAAAAGCAAGATGTTTCTTACTCTTATCATTGCTTGCTTGCTCCCGTGCATTTCCACAGTACCTTCAGGTTTAAACATTTTTTTGCACAAAATAGTCCATCTGAGTCCTCTGAGAGTATTAATACTACGGATTAACACTACTATGGACTAATATATAACCAGTTAGAGTCAATGGAAAGAATATTGTGCTTGTTAACTAGAGTCAGATTTTGAGTCATGTTCAAAAGGATTTCACTCTCTTTGTTGCTGGTGGCTGTCCAGAGGGTTTATATGATCTGTTTATGGAAGACTACTTCGTCCTAATTCTGTTAAAGACACCCCTATATACTGCTGGTGGAGCAGAAAGGATTGATCAGCCTCTTGAAGTGCATCCCTCCCTCTGCAGAGGAAGTCTAAATGACTAATACATGCTAGGCACTAAGGTTTTAGATGGCAAAAAGTAGGTAAAATTAATCCCAGTCTAAGTGCTCCTCTCCTCTTTATTGTCTGTTTTTTTAAACAGTGCTCCTTCCTCTAGCCTTATCTAAAGAGCAGCACTATGTCCTTGCAAAGCACTTGCTTCTTCTCTCTCTGAAATCAGTGGGAGGTTTTGATCACTTTTCATTCCTCCAAAATCAAGCCCAATGTCCCTTCTTGTTTGCTACAAATGCGAGTATAAACAGCAAAGACAGATGCTGCTATTCCTGCAGCACAAGGCGTTACATGATTCAGTCCATGGATCTCCCTGTGCTTCTCATGGCTACCCAATTCCCTCCCCACCCTGGCTGTGCAGGAGATCACACAGGGCAATTACGCACGTTTATTTATTTCTACTTCTTAACCTAACCAAGAATTGATCACTCTTACAATGTGGTTATCACCCTGGGGATTGAAATGGAGCTGCACTTTTCTCCTGATTGGGTACACCTCATTAGGTCCACAACAGCCTTTGGCTGAGCTCCTGCCAGCGTAATTGGTAGTGACAATGGTACCGTTTTGCCACATAGCAGTTAGCATTGGCAGGAACAGCCAGATCAGAGGAACACACAGGAGGAGTGAATCAAAAAGATTACAGAGATGTCACAAGATTAGTAATTAAGTAAGACCTCCAGAAGGGTGTGTCTTAATTTTATTAAGAGTTGTTGAGGACAGTCATCTCTCTTAAGTAACAGATGACTGAGCATGTAATTATGAAGTGCCAGTCAACAGAATTAGCAGCATACCACAGAAACTTCCAATATTGGTAAACAGAGCTAAATGGAAGAGACAAACTGATCTTCCCTCTAATTTCCTTCTATATATGAGCCAGAAAGACTTACATGTGTGGAATTTTTTTTACCACTGTAAACAAACTTCATTGAGTGCTCACTGATGTGTGGTGGATTGACCCTGGTTGGACGCCAGGTGCCCACTGAAGCTGCTCTATCACTCCACTCCTCTGCTGGACAAAGGAGAGAAAATAAAAATGAAAGACTCATGGGTTGAAATAAAGCCAGGGAGAGATCAGTCAACAGTTACTGTCACAAGCAAAACAGACTTGACTTGGGGAAAATTTGTTACCAACCACATCAGAGAAGGGTAATGAAAAATAAAACTGAATTGTAAAACACCTTCCCCCCATCTCTTCTTCTTCCCAGGAACTTTTTTTCTCTACCTCCTCCCCTACAGTTGCAGAGGGGGACAGGGAATGGGGGCCATGGTCAGTTCATCACAGGTTATCTCCACCTCTGCTTCCTCCTCAGTGGGAGGACTCCTCCAGCTCTTCCCTTGCTCCAGCATGGTGTCCCACCCATGAGAGACAGTCTTCCACAAACTTTTCCAGTGTGAGTCCTTCCCACAGGCTGCATATCTTCATGAACTGCTCCAACGTGGGTCTCTTCTGTGGGGTGCAGTCCTTCAGGACCAGGTTGCTTCAGAGTGAGTCCTTCACAGTGTCACGAGTTCTTCCAGCAAACCTACTTCAGCATGGCCTCTTCTCTCCATGGGTCCTGCCGGGAGCCTGCTCCAGCATGGGCTTCCCACAGGACCCGTCTGCAATTGTGCAGGTTTTTTTCCCCTTAAGTATGTTATCCCATAGGCACTACCACTGTCACTGATGGGCTCAGCCTTGGACAGTGGTGAGTCTGTCTTGGAGCCAACTGGCATTGGAAACTTCTGGCACCTTCTCACAGAAGACAGCCATGCAGCCCCCTCACCACCAAAACCTTGCCACAAAAATCCAGTACATGGTGACTTCACCCAGGTCAATTGACCTGTTGGATAGAGGTTACTGTGAAACCAGTGAAGGGGGGCTATATTTAGCTCATAATAACAGACCTCTTATTTAGTTGCTGTTAAAATTGTCACAGATGACACAGTGAGGCTAGGTTGACATTTCCATAGTCTGGTCTGATGTCTCCTGTATTCTGTAAGTAATCTTATTTGACCTTATTATGCCACTTAACATAGATCTTGGTGTCATTTGGCAATTAAAATATCACAACAGGCAAATTGTTCACTTCTTTCTGTAAAATGTGGCAAATTTTCTCAAAAACTTTGTAGTAAAGAGGCTAAGTGTGAATAGAATCCTGGAATATTTTGAACATCTTTTCCAAGATTATTCTAAGAGTTTGACTGGGATCTGACAACAGCATTTTCTCCAAATTTCATAAAACAATTAAATTGTTTTTGTTGAAACGGTTAGCTGAATTATATTGCAGTAATGTGCAGGAAAACCTGCGTAGTACCACTACTACTAGATCCCATTCAGAACTGAAGCAGAAGACAATGCCCATCACAAGAATCATAAAACCTGAGTATCATACTTAAAGGATTTGCCAGCAGAAACTTTTACTAATTTAATTATATTATATACAGAGCTGTTCGAACAATGTGTGGACCAACCAAAATATATGGTAAATATATAGTTTCTATTAAGTTTTGCAGCATAATCAAACCACATACCACAGTACAGTGTTTGCCAAGAGCTGTCATATGGCTGATACAGTCTTAAGGGACATATAAAATTAGAGCTTTTGGAAGTACAACGTTTTTTATGTCAAAGATGATGGCATTGAAACAAATAAGATTGATTAGTCATATGGATGTCTTTATTAATACTTACTAGGAAGTAGATTTCTTGTTCTGTGAAAATTTAATACTGAAAAAAAGCATTTATTTCGCACTGGAACACAAATGAAAACCATTCTTAAATTTATTTTTCATTGTTGATTGGTATTTTGGTTCATTTCATAATAGAAAAAAAAAAACATTTTCAATGGAAAACTATGCCTTTTATTTGTGAAATGTAGGTATATTGTCGTCTCTTGACAGTTCTGCTATGTTTTCCTGAAACACTGTGTAAACTAAACCTCCTAAGGAATGACTTACTCACATAAATATTTTTTATTTTATTAATCAGTAATTTCTGACACAAAATGTCAAAAACCCCCTTTTCAGTCCTAGTCAATTTAATGTATAATTATAATAATATTGGTTCTAATTGCTTCTAATTTTCACTCTTGTAAAAGAGTTCACTATCATGTCTCAAAAGTTTCCTTGAAACTGTGTAAATCCTTTCATCTTCCTAGTATAACAATGATATGTCTTCTCTGATGAAGGTCTATTTTTGCTCAGTATCTGTAAAGAAAAAGCATTTTTCCTTCTTCTTACGACATTTTCTGAATCTTTAGTCTCTGCCTTTATCTATACTATTTCTGTTCTCTCTTTTTATTTGCATTAGTTCCAACCTTGCTTCAGTCTCTTGCATGGCACTGGGTTCACCATTCCCCCTTTTTTGTTTCCAAATATTATAAAGGCAAGGAGAGCTTTCATTTTAAAAGACTTGAAATGTGGGTACAAGTAATAAGCATGTTCTAGTCTGTATATTATTTTGGGAAACAGGAACAGGGCTTGAATTCATTTGGAACTGTATTTTTTTAGTTTCTCTAAACTAAACACAGAGACCAGAGCCTTTGTTAATATTGCTTCATTGTTCCCTTATGTTTTCCAGCATGCTTCATTCACAAGGAAAAGTGGGCATCTTTAAGGCAGAACCAGCAGCTGTTTAGAAAAAAAACAAGCAAAGTTTAATCCAGTCAAAGGGCCATTATATAGGTTTAGAAATTGTAATTAAGCACAATTACTAACTCACAAACTTGAGTGCTGGGCAACCATGGTGGGTCATGACAACTGGGGTCAGGACAGCCTCTCACAGAGCAGTATGTATGCAGAAATAAAGCGAAACAATGGTGAACTGGATAAAAATATAGGCTCCTGAAACCCTGATGATAGGCTTGCTCTGCAGCTCTTGTTTTTTTGTTTTGTTGCTCCCATGCCAAGACAGCCACCTAGGAAAGCCAGGAATTAAATGGATATTTCTCTTCTTTAGAGATGTGATGGGAATGATGCTTAAGGACATATTGCCTCAGATTTGTCCATCCTCTTATGTTCCCTCCCTCTCTGTAAAATGATTATGAATCCACTGCTATTCGTACTGACTGCTTTGTCCTCCTGTGTCTTTCCTTGCCTGCAGAAAATCTTGCATGGAGCTTTTGGTACTTGTCCTCATTTTTTTTTTTTTTACTTTGTGCTGGGACTATCAAAACAAAGACTGCCTGCCAAAGTGCTGTCTCTTATTTAGGGGAAGTGTTTATTTTACATGGCTGTAGAAGCTCCTATTGTTCCTTTCAGGTGAGAGAGGCAGTCCTTTCCTCTAAGCCATATTTCACATGGGATAAATCTATGTCCCACAAACAGCAAGAAGGATTTGCCTATGCTGTGTTTTTAATCCAGTCTAATTCAGAGCAGATGGCTCAGAGAGCTGTGCATGTGGCCACTTGCAGTACAAGCCTGACCATCCCCTTGCCAGCACCAGCGTCAGCACCTGCTCCCCCTCAGCCTGGCATTCTTCATCCCCCAGCAGGGGCAGGAGACTCCCCTGCTGTGTCCCCTGCTTGCAGGAGCCCACAGCATCTTTTCACAATCCTACTTCATCTTATTATTTGTAATCATCTGGAGGAGGTTAGTTGATCTTAAACCTTATTTTCTACCTTAAAATCCCATGACCTGGAGGATGTGGAGGACTGCTATCCAGTTAATGGCTTAGCACTCACAGAGGCTGGAGCCCCCAGCCAGGCAAGGAGCTGCAGGTGCAACGTGCGATGCTCATCTGAGAGGTGACCTTGAATTGACAGTGAGAAGCAATGGGTTAACTTGCTATTTTCCTCCTGAAGGATTGGATTAAACACACCCTTGGAGTAGCTGGTGATGGGTTTCCCTAGCAGACCCTGAGAAGGACTGACTGCTCTAGTGGGTCTCTTGAAATCTCTAGTTTCAGTGTCCCATAGCTGGCAGTCAGCTCTGCCAGATACTGTGACAAAGTCAATGGGGTGCAAGTGAAGTGGGCTTTATTCTGAAGGGAGAAAGGGTGTGATTTCCTTCAGACTCAGTCTGACAAACTGGATAGATGGCCTTAAGTTTTCAAAAGTCGTAAGCAAGGCTCATTGCAACACAATCACAAGATATTATCATGCTAAAATAATAAATTTGGCATTTGAATTACCTTTTGGTTTTCAAATTTAGTCAAGCTTTTTGACACACTCAGGAGGGCTAAAAACTTATTTTTTTAATGAAAGCTGACAATCTGTCAGAATAATGTAAGTATAGGACTTCTATGTAAGACGACAAATATAGCAGCATCATGATAAAAATCACTGACATTGGGTCCATTTTTGCCTTGAAGCATACAGAGTGACAGTCCTTAGAATTTTTATGCAAGCAAGAATAGTTGAAGATCCTATCATTATTTATCTAAATGAAACATATAACCCTTTTACAGCAACATTTTCAGCTAGAAATCAGCCCTAATAATGTTGTGGATTCAGAACAGGTACTTATCCTGTTCCCAAGCCATTCAATGTATGTGAATGGCTCATAAAATTAAAATATACTAAGAATTTCAAGGTCAATGCCTGTTTGCAGTAATTAAAGTAGTCACTCTTTTTCTTTTTTTTTTTCTTCTCTACACATGATTCTGCATTTGGTTTTGCATGTCATCTGTCAGTGCTTGAAGATCATGGGGTGATCATGCTCAAAGATAGAAAATTTGAACCTGAAATCAGGCTAGTTTCTGATTTTGGACATGGATTGTTCAATGTAAGGTCATCTATCAAAAAAAAATTTAAGTGTGTTTATGATCTCTGCCTTGGAGGGAAAAAAAAATCCCTTGCTCCAATAGAACAGGAATGCTGACAGTGGTAAAAGACTAAGAATGCAAGACAGGGTTTTAAGTCTCCTATTCGTGTAGCATTGAGGATATGATAAATGAGACCAGGAGACAGATACACATGACAATGAGATGTCTTAAGTGTTAGATAAATACTTCATGGGTCACCTCCTGGATTTGGAGATTTGAAAAGCAATCAGATTCAATAATCTAGATGCTTTTCTAAATCTTATTATTTGTTGTTAGGTGGCCTAGATACCTTTTAGGCTCTCTCTGTTCTAACGAGAATGTGAACATAATGCAGAATTGAAAAAAACGCGAACAAGGTTTGATTAGAGTCCACTCTATTAAGAGTGACTGTTCTTGATTCATGCATCAGGTCCAGCTTTTCACATAGGTCTTAATAGACTGAATTCAGTACTATGGGACCACAAATATGACACAATAACATAGTCATTAATCAAAAAGACAGGGGACAGTTTTCTAGGTAGTAAGAGTTTTGTGCTACTCTGGACAAATAAATCTTGATATTTCTGCATAAATGCTTCATTAAATACAAACTGTAAATGTATATCCTCTGTCACTACCATACTGCATGCTGAGCATGGATCATCACACTGTATTCTCTTTTCTCCATGAGATAGCTGCTCTTATGATGCTGTAGACTGTAGCAGGAAAATTAACTGCATCTTCTGTCCTCTCTACCAGATTCCCCTCCCTTTGGGTAACTGAAATGTCACTGTGTTCAACTGCTGACCCAGCAATGGCAAAAGGACTTTGTGACTAATGTGTTAACAAGAAAACGTATTCAAATTCCCGGAGACTTGGCAAATCCACCTTTCTCTACTCTAGGATTCAATCTCCACTGATGCCCTGGGAGGTAATTTGCAAGTGATTGTGTTGTGCAAATCTGCTGTGTTTCCCTTGATTCGGAGATCAAAGTTGGAAGTACAATTCTTTGGTATTTAATACATAAATCCCTCTTGCTTCAGAAGCATCCACTTAAAAGAATACATTGGCAATGTATATGTATGAGTATGTATACATTTCCCACATGGCAGACAGAATGAAGAGCAGAATATCATGCTAAAAGGTGCATCTGAGAAAAGGATAAACTCAGTAAATAAATATTCAAACTCCATTGCACCAGGTGAGGATGAAATTAGAGATCCAACACTGATGCAATACATTTATTGCTATTGAGTTTCACTCTTTTGCTCCACAGTGTGGAAGGGCAGAAAATCATGGGAAAATCTCATGTAAATCAAGCCTGACACACAAGCATATTCTTGCTCATACCTCTGTAAAATACTCCCTAAAGCTGAAAAGAGTGTGACCTGGATAGGTGCTGATTAGCAGAAGAGCTATTAGGGAGCAGCTGTCCTAAAAGGCATTCCTGATTCTCAAGTCATTCAATTTTAGTTGAATATAGAGGAATTCCCCATTCCCTCCCATCAACATCTTGAATATGTAGTGGGGGGAGCTGAGGTGAGAAGCCGAGCAGAAGCACTACCAAATGCAGGTATCTGATGATGTGGTAACTTGTATGTATGAGATGTGAAGGTGAGGATACCTATGCAAAGTGCCACTGCTGCACCCACGAGTCAATAAACTCACTTCTCCTGCCCCATCTTGCCATATTCTCATTTTCCTGTCTCGTATTGATCTGATTCACACTGGTCTTGTAGCAAAATCATACATCCTGATCCCTGAAACTTTTTAGGCGCTCAGTCATCATAGAAATGAAGAAGGAAAACATACCTAAAGGGGCAGCGTCTAAAGTTCTTGTCTCATTTAAAAAGAGGCATCCACTGGGAGGGAATGAAGTGTGATGAATATGGTCCCTGACATTTAGTGGGGAAGGATTAGTGTGATCAGCACTAGAGATCGACAGCTGTTAGGGCAGTGTGTTCACATTCAACCTAGGACACTGTCTCCTTTTGTAACCTGGGTCATTTTACTTTGGTGAGAAAAATGAAAATTCCATGGAAATACTTTAACAGTCTGTCCCTGAAGTCTGGCAGAATTATAATATAGATGTGTGTATATATGTATTTATATACATACATATGAATGAACACACAGTTCTATTTCATAGAATCAAAGAATCTTTCAGGTTGAAATGGACCTTAAAGATCATCTTGTTGCAACCCCACTGCAAACAGCAGGCATACTTTCCATGAGACTAGGTTGCACAGAACCCATCCAACCTGGCCTTGAACACTTCCAGGGATGGGGCATTCACAGCTGCCCTGGGCAACCTCTTTCAGTGCCTCAACACCCTCACTGTAAAGAATTTTTTAGTTGTGGCTTATTTTCCTGGCATTTCCAAATTTTCTGTATATTTTTGTAGACTTAGAAGGAAAACAAAACCCTGCACGTATGTTTTTTATTTCACACCAAACCTACAAAAAGGGTATCCTAAAAGGAAAGGGGTGGTTTGAAATCTCCCTTGGAAATAATAGAATACTTCACTGACAGTATGTGGATCAATACAGACCAGTGTGGTGTCTGAGCTTTCAGTTTCAGACAGAGAATGTATAGTCTTATGAACATATCTACCTAGAGGAAAGAAGAAAAGTAAGTTGAAACAGAAAATTTGTATGTGTGTGAAAGAAAAGGGGAGAGAGATCAATGAAGAGGCAAGGACATGATTTATTTCTGTCAGTTTTTACTGTAAGTTTGAGGAAATCAGCTGGACCCTTCCTGTTGCTGCCAGTGGTCAGAGGACCATGTGTAAATGCATTCTTTAGACAGCTTCAGAACTGAGCAATGGTCAGACAGGAATGGAGATGCTGGTGCTGTCTACTTTTGCCTTGGTGCCTGAGATTTATATACTGTCAGCCACTGACTCTTTGATGTGCTGAATGGATATCATATATGAAGACTATTGAAGAAACATATTTTTGTAGAAGTTCAAAATCTTGTGTCATGTAGAGGACTGCAAAAAGACCAAGCCCCCATATATGGAGAAATTTCCACGTGTTCTCCAGGGTTTTCTGCCAAGCTCAGTACTGCCAGGCTGTTGACACCCTGATGTTATGGGGGCAGGGACCTAAAAGAATCAAAGAGAACTGTAAGAAATGCAAATTATCTCCCAGAAATCTGGGTGACCTCTTCCTTCTGAGAACAGCAAAGAGTCCTAATGAAATTTGTGGAGTTTGAATTCACTCTAAAAGCTCCCATTTGAGTCATATTTCTCTAAGTGTTGTAGGCTGTCTGCAGCTTAAGAGAACTCAAAACTTTTTGAATAGGACACCATGTCAATATACATCTAGTGATTTGGTTTTTGTTGGCTCACTGGAGAAAATGAGTTTTTCTAGGTCAGCAATTTTATTGAGGCACCCCAGGCCAGATTCTTCAGTTTGAATAAATTGACAGAAGTGTCCTTGAGATTATACCCATATATACAAATGGAGAAGTGGCCCTGATTCCTCTAGCATTTCTTCACAATATTTTAAGAGAACTCTGCATTTGAGGGAGAGGGCAATACAGCCAGAAAAAAAGTGAGAATGAAGTAAAACTTAAATACGGACTAATTTGGATGTTTTTATAAAGTCTTGCAGACTTCTCTCCACAAACCATTAAGTCCTAATTGCCACACTAATGTTATTTTATATTTTAAGTGCAGTTCCTGAGTCCTGGTATTATGGCACCCAGTGGAATTAAAGCAGGCACTTCGCTTTACCACCTTCTCTGCTGTAACCTTTTCAATCCGTGATTATTATTCTGTCAACGCACACTTGTTCATTATTACTTAAAGGTGTTGTCTCTTCCACCAGGACGTGTAAATTAGGGCCATAACTAACCTGGTTCAGTGCTGAAGCAAGCGCCTTTCTTCTGACACGCCATGAATTAAGGGCTTCTTTCCTCCCAGCGGAAGGAGCCTCTCTCCTTCACTCCTAATAAGGGCAATGCTGAGGTGGATTTAAAAGGCTCTTTTCTGTTAAAGGGGTTTGATCTGTGATAATCCCCTATAATCTGGATACTAGGAGCAAACTGAGTATTAGGTCTGGATTGCAAATCCACTCTCAGCCTTTTTAAAAATAATTTATTTATTTCAAAACTCATTTGAGTACCTTACTTTCTTTTTCCCTTCCATCAGGGACTTCAAGAAAGTGCCTTTCAAATTAGGATACAAATTTCATTAATTATTATTAGTTAATCCCAGTTCTGGCAAATACTTCTCCAAGAGTTTTACAAACCTTTCAGAAATTATACAGTCTTGGGTTGGAAACTTCAAGAGTTTCACAAACCTTTCAAGAGTTCCTTCAAGAGTTTCACAAACCTTTCAGAAATTATACAGTCTTGGGTTGCAAACTGCATGCTATAAGTCTATGTCAGCCTCACAGATGACTTTCTTACTTTGACTGTATATGGAGTAGATGCTGCACAGTTCAGAAAACATCATAATTTCCATTTTTACTCACCATAAAGCTCTTAGACTTATATTTTCCAAACAAATAATCTAATGAATTTGATCTGTCTCATTTCTGTTGTGTTTTCATTTGTGAATTGTTTCTGATCATGCCTAATGCTAGCAAATCTTAGTCTCATTTTCATATATTTTTGCAGAAGGACACTTTATTTTAGGATTTGTGGTTATATTGCTAATTTTAACCGCTACATTCCCTATACAGCTATTTGTGGTGAATGTTATTACTTCTAGTCCCTTGCTGGACAAGGATAAATTCTTCTGTGGTCAAGTAATGAAGAGGACATGATGAACAGCACATAACGAATGGAGAATGCCTATACTCATGCCTGTACATTAATACAGACAGTGGTAGAAGGACCATTCCCCACGCAGTCATATCAATGAAAAATAAATGACATATTTATTAATTGAAGATAACATGGGATGAGCAAACAACCCACATTTTGACTCTGATTGGGTTTTCACCAGCAGAGGTTGTACAGAGAACATCATTCCCTCATCAACTGCTTTGTATCAAGCAAAAAATTACGGGACAAAACATCCAAGGGAGACTCTTATAATTGTGGGAAAAGACTATCCCCCAGCTCTTTTGGGAAGGGCTGCCAAACAAATCCTGCTGTGTGAGATGACAGAAAAGGAGATAAAAGTTTAAACTTGTAGCACTGCTATAATTTATGCAGGTCTCTAGCACTGGTTAGCTTATACTGGGGTCTGTGAGGGAGATTAGGACCAGAAGAATTCAGACCCACCTCTGTTCAGAATTTTGGCATTGATGTTTTATGCAGAAAGCATATGTAAATATTTCTGTCATTATTTTATATTTAGCTCTAATTTTCCAACTAAAGTTTGTGCTTGGGATATAAATTCTTATAAGAGTGGATATTTACTCTAGGTTGATTTGGGGAGATATGTGGTATAAAGCACAGGACTTCATTTTGAACAGCAGTATGGCCCATCTATATATACCACAAGTAGTATGGATAATGAGAACATGCCACACTGCATTCTATATTTATGGGAATGAAGTTATGCAGATATATAAAATAAATATATACATTAATCATCTTATTAAACATATAGAGCAGATACTCAGAAATACTCAGGAGAGGATAAGGCACCTGAAGGGTAGGAAATCCTCTCCTCACTAAAATGAGATCCAGGTCACCTGTCCTAGAGGTTAATTCTGAAACTCTTCACCTGGTATCATCCATATTAATGCCAGATACAATTTAAATATAGTGACATTAATAACAAATCTAACATACCTGACACAGTAATGCCTTTTAACTGTTTGAAAACTGGGTCACCAGTTTGATATTCCTAAGGGCTATGCTTCATATCCTGCTGGAACAATGACAAACCAATGGGTCTGTTTGGTCAGTGTATTTATGGTCAATTAATGTTTGTTTTGTGATTGTTCTGAAGAAATCACCCTGAAATAGCCACCCCCAAAACACTAATCGGGAATGAAAAGGTATCAAGGTCCCCAGTATTGAACTGTGTTCCTGTACCTACTGAGAGAATATTGAGGGTGATGACAGATACCTCTTGGGAAATTTAGGTCCTCAGTGAGGTGATGAAGTAATGAAGGATCTCAGTTCATCTAGTTGTCTTGTTACACTGAATAATTCAAACAACTGTAATTGCAATCATCAGTCACTGCAGTCAGCAGCAAAGTTGCAGCAGAATAACTGAGAAAAGAGTATGGTCAGGAAGCAAATTAGCCATGTCAATTCTCCTGTGGTATGCAATTGCTTCCAAGAACTAACTGGAGTGACGTGTATGGTAGATAAAATATTCTTTTGTCTGAAATCAAATGATAAATCAGTAAAGAAAAGGAACAGAGGAGGAACGAAACCTCATGGGAGGCTGGAGAGGTGGGAGAGACAGAGGTGATGGGTTCCAGAAGGCCAGTCTAGAGATGTATGTTCCTTCCCTCTCAAACTCAAGCTGCTACAGGCTGATCTAGGTGGCAGAAACAGGGTCCTCCTTCTGGACTGAGGTCTTGGAGAGATCTGTAACCCAAATTCCCAAAGGAAATGTTCCTTAACCTCATTCAGGATTGTGCTTGGTAGTCTCTGTGAAGGAAATCCAACCTGGGGGGTTTGCCCCTCAGAGTCTGGGTGGCCAAGGCTGGCAGTAACACAGTGATTTGGGCACTCAGCAGGTGCAGATACCTGTAGCCCAGAAGCTGCAGCCAAAACTGTATTGGTCTCATCTGTATTCATCACTTCTAACCAGTGCTGACCAGTAGTCAACATTCAGCATATTATGTGCAGCTATATTTCAATCATTTGAATCTGTGTAGTCGTTTTGGATGTGTTTGTGTAGCGTCACAACCATATAGCAAGCTGAGGCTCTCTGGCAGCTGTTAAAAGCATTTGTACAAATGGCCCCAGGCCTTTTTGCATTTTTATGCACCTACTGAGCTTAGCACTGGCCTCCCAACTTAACTTTAAAGGCCCATGATCCCACCCCACTGAGGTTTGTTCAGTAGAAAACCATCATTTATGGCCTTGTGTTAAACAAGGGGGAAAAAAAAGACAACAATTTATACTGACCTTAAATTTTGGAACGTCAGTTTCTTAGGATCAAATTGGTGTTATATTGAGTGTTTCTTATCTCATTTCCAAATATCATTGCACATAGCATGCAATGGTCTCTTAGATCATGAATATTTTTCTATACAAATTTTGTATTATATCATATCCAGAGGCATATCTGAAAGCATGAACAAATATCTTACCTTTTTTCTCAAAACCATGCGAGAAAGTCACTATTTGAGGTAGTGGGTTTTTTGTTTGTTTGTTTGTTGCATTATGGCACAGAGTTTCATGTTTGATAAAGTAGTTATGGGTTTTAATGTGGTTGCTGTTGCTGTGCACTTTGGTCTGTGTTTAGCTACAGTGAGGCACACAGGAGGCGCACTCTGGTCTTTTTGCAAATGAGAAATGCTCTCATCATCTCTGCAAATACTCATCTGTCCATTTCTAAGTGCCTCAGGCAACCCAGTCTCAGATGGCAAGGACTGTTTTTTTTTTTAAAGTCAGGCTTGACAGACTCAGAGACAGGAACTCCAAAACAAGAGGAGTCATTCAGAGCTTGTTTTTTCATTTTTGTGACAGTTTTAGATTTATGTTCTGTTTTAATTGTTGAGAGGTGAATTTTGGAAGAAATTCTTTGCTTCCTTATGGAGAATGGGATAAGGACTTCCAGCCCACCAGGCTTTGGGACAGAGCTCTCTGAAGTTTTCCTAAAGGTGCTTTCTCTGAAATAACTAGTATTGAACACTGTCACAGGATACTAGGATAAGCACAGTTTACTGGACTAGCCAGTTCTAACCTGTTCCTATATCACCAAGGAATCACGGCTCCCATCTGTGCCGTGACCTGTGTGGTGATCCTCTCCTGGGAATCCTGCTTCACCAGCTTTTGTGCATGACACCAGTTCCACTGATGACCAGCATGCAACTCTCTGCTGCAGCAACACTTGGATCACATCTGTCCAACAAGAGCCATTTTTCTGTTTATGGCACATCAGAACTATGAGCCTAATTATTTTAAGTTTCACATCTCTGAGTCATGTTCAAAGGAAGGAAGATTAACACATCCACTCTTTGGATTTTTGTTGTAGTCTTAGTAAGTCTCAGGGTATAAAGCCTTGCTTTTGCCTTCTCGGATCCTACATTTCATGCTGGTGCACCAGTAACATTGTCCAAGAGGAACAACTTCCCTGGAACAGCAGTTTCTTTTTCCTGTTGAGACACCCATCTTCAAATCAGAAACGGTACAGGCGGTATTTAACATCTCAGTATTAAAATATTCCTCCATTGTTCATTGCAGAGGAGTATTAATATTTTTAAAATAGAGTAGTCACACACAAGAAATCTAAAAAGTGTCATGAAAGATATTGATTCAATTTCTCATTGCATGAGAAGTATTATGAGCAAACATTAGCCATAAGTTGATGCCCACCTCTGTAACAGTACAAGTAACTAATGGAGCATTTTCCTCTCCTATTTACAAACTAAGATCTATGGATTTTTAAAGTAAGGATTTATTTTCTCCTAATACAGGCCATTGATTTTCAATGTTTCTCTTTCCCACCAGTGTCTCTAGCCTTGTGTCCGGGCTCCACATATGACTGAGTATAACAATCTAACTAACCAATTAATGCACAACATTGTCAGCACATTTAAGATCACAAACAGGGGCAGTGAATGCAGAACAGCTCCCTATGGCTGCTTGTACCCCTGCAAAACACAAGCCCTCGTTGACAGGAGACTTATCTACAGCATGTGATGGGAACATCAGCTGGATAAATGCCCTAACGTAGGAGTTGAACCTTCCCTGTGGTCATAGGAAATGAATGAATTCTTTCACCTCCAATTAAGTTCATTTGAAGCACTGATCTCTCCCACCTGGGATGAGATAAAGATTATCAACTAACCAGCTTCTTATAAAGAGGAAATTTCTGTTCTCCCTCCCTTCCTCCCAACAGTACTTCATAAAAAATGTAAATGTTCCTTTATTACCAAACTAGGAAATCTGTACACCATAAACCATTCATATAAAGAGCACAGTATGTACATGTGTGCATGTGAACATATATGCATGAATAAAAATGCATACACTTGCTGATATATCTGTATCTGGGTATATATTTATATCTCTGACATTTGCCATCTGTTGAGAGTGTAATATCGGGAATAAGCATCTGGCACTGTTTTGTATAGTAGAACCTTTTGACAGCTGCTAAGGAATGCTGTACCTTTGGGGATTAAGGAGTAATTAATTAGAGCAAGGAAAACATACTGTAGAACATAAAATTTCTATATAGAAAGCAAGGTTTTCCAGGTACTCTTTGATTTGGTTTTTATCTGGCCTACAGCCTAAACCCAAATCTAATGTTTTTGGAGGGATCCATTCATCATGTTCAGGGAAATTTAAAGGTGAAACATGCAAGATGTTAATAATGTCTCTTGATAATTCCACATGCAGACTATTACTACACATCCAGAATTACCCAAGTATTAAATTACAAACACTGAACACAGAGAGTTACTCGGAAAAGGTTCCAGAGAAATAGGCTGCAAGAGGTAGAAAGATGTACTGAGTGCACATATGGTGTACTGTGGGTTACCCAGGGGTTAATGGGTGCAAAGTATTGCAAACAGATGTGACATTCAAGCTGTTCAAAGACTAAAATATTTTCTTGATTATCAGGTGGAATTATTCGTTGCCCTCCAGGTTAGAAAGTGCTTAAATTGTTGCTGCATTTATTGTACTCACTCAGAAATCTCCAAGGCCTCTTTTTGGTTATCTGTCTTTGCAACCCTTTGCTGGGTGAAGAGTGAGGAGTGAAACAAGCAGAGTCTTCTGGAATATTATTTTCTTCTGTTTCCAGAGCAGATCAACTCCGTGGTCTTGGATATAAACAAGTTTAGCAGAGGAAAATATACCACCTTTTTCATCTTGCATCATGCAGGGCCCAGGTACCTCTCTCTCCTTTGTTATGCATTGCTTTACAAGTGTATTAATCCAAATTGTAACCAAGTAGAGGGTGTAGTTTGAAGACATATAGAAGGGGTTATCTTCCTTTACGAAAGTTTGCTATTCTCTAGAGCTGCCAAACTCAGAGAGGACATTTGAAACCCAAAATCACAGAATATGCTGAGTTGGAGGGGAACCATAAGGATTATAGAGTCCAACCCTTAGCCCTGCACAGGACATAATTTCTATTCATGAGAACTTTTAGGATATAAATGTAAGGAAATAGTATGGGCTGCTTTCCTACTCATAAATACACCCCACCCCCCCCTTTTATTTTCATTTCATAAACCATTTGGTTCCTAGTAGACATCAAATGAAATCCCTATAATCACTACTTTCAGAAATTTCCATTTCATCATCTTGTTTAATATTCTCTGGGATGATATTTTGGGAATTTGAGTTGGGTTTTTTATCAGAACTGTGTGCAGAATTTCACAGTGGTATAATATCATGTTCTTTCAAGTCAGTGGCATATATTTTTAGGAAAAAAGCTAGTTTCACAATTAGGAAACAGGTCAAAAAACTAAATTACAGGGGTTACATATGCATATGCAAATGTCTTTAATTACTCCCATGGGCTTTACTTTAAATTCTCTAATACCTTTAATTTCTGACGCTTCTCTTTTCAGAAGCCTCTTGTTGATCTCTGTTGTTTTCCTTACTATCTGCTCTACCTGACGCTTGCCCTGAAAGCACAGTTGGTGCAGCCGCACATCACACTACCACATATTAACCTGCGAGACACTGTATAAATTTCTCGGTGTAGGTTTCTGAGATAAGAGGACTAGGCCATTGGAGCCAGCTCAGCTTCTCAATGATGTGTGAAAATATTTATTACATCCAGATAAGTGGGTATCTATATATCATTTCACCAGCCACTGATGTGCAGTTCGCTTAGAAGTGAAACAAGAAAGAATCCCTACCATGCACCAGCACTGCAGAAGAATAATCAGACAGGGCTGGCCACTTGCTGACTTGTCTGGGGCTCCCTCCTTCACCTACAGGTCCCTGAGTCCTGTTGTTCCCAAATGGTGTGAGCAGCAAAGGTAATTGCTGGGTGCCTGTTTCATTTTGCTCCGTATTTGCAAATCAGCTAAATGTGAATTGAGCCTCATTCATGAAAGACAAGTGAATTACAATTGTGATTAACAGTAATAAATGCAGCTATTAGAATGTGGAATTTATTACCTTGTTTTTTTGGCAACTATCCCTTATTTTAAAACTGCATCTGTTGGCTTACTTCCTTTAATCTTGTATGAGAAAGTGAAAAAGAAGTATTCCTCTCCGAGAAAGAAAGCAGTATAGGATATACTTTGAAAAGTCACAGTTTCATATGCTAGTAATATTGAAGATGAACTTAATGGCTAAATTAAAAACAACCTAGATGTCATGTTCAGAGAGAAGCAGCAACATAATAAAAGGGCCAACTGCCCTCAGTAGAACAGGGAAAAGAAAATAACTAATAACATGAACGTCTGTAAGAGTTTTTAGTGCAACATAAACTTATATGTTATTAATGGTTAATATGAAGGTGCCATCTGGACAGTTGGATTATGTAGATTCTGGCACTAGAGGTGTCATTCATCATGGAAAGCATGAGAAAACCAGACAGTTTGAAAAATGTTTCAAACAAAGTTTGACTGGATATCTTTTGAATCTATTAATGTATGGATGAGCAATAATCTGAGCAAAAACCTGTAGAAAGCCAGGACCTAAGTCAAAAAAGGCTACCTCTTATCTCTGCAGATTTTGGAACAGGGTTTAAAATACATCAGTAATATAGATCTGTATAAATGTAACAACAAAAAAAGAGGTGAAATGCTCCTTACGAGATCTTTTCTCATGCATTCCAAAAAGGTATAAATTTCTTGATTCCTATTTTATACTTAAAGTCCTGAAGTCAAAGACAGTTTGTGAAAAAGAGAAAGCAAACACCTAAATTTTCAAGATAATTTAAAAAACAATTACTTCTCCTTACTTAGGTTTCAAAGCAGACCACAACAACAAATAAATGAAAAGCAGGAACTTTTTTCCCCAGGTATGTTTTTTACTGTACATTTTGTAGCAAAAAAAAAAAAGAAACGAAAGGAAAAAAAATATTCTGATCACAGGGATGTCATTATTTAAAACTCCAAGTAGGAAACATGACGAATACAAGATCAAGTACACAGCCATGTCACAATATATCTCTGAACCTTTAAAAAAAATATACATAAAGTTTTTTTCATGTGTTATTTTCTCTGTACCTTGCACCCTTTCTTCATATCTTTTACAAAATCGATGTAAATAATAGTAACAATGTGCAATTTCAGAATGGTTCCCGACAGCTGATCATTGAGAGCCAACGAATTAATAAACAAATGATAGGACAGTTGCAGTAGCCACCAGAATGCTGGAAATCACAGTAAAATTGTTAAGGACAATCAGTTCAGCTGGATTGGCCGTGCGTATTTCTACAGCCACAGCAACACTTACCAAAAACTAATCTGAGAATCAGTTTACAAGTCCTAAACAGCTCCTGTTATTAGTTAGCAAGTATCTTCCTGAGGATGAGACAGGGAAGCAGGAGTACACCAGGGACTGGGGAAGGGCTTTATGTAATGCAGGGGGCACATGGGAGACCCTCTGCTCTGAGATACCCAAATTGAACTCAGTTGCTGTGGCTAACTTGGAACATACCCAATCCCCTGAAATACACAAAAACTTAATTTTCTTGTGGCGCTACTTGGTACAGTCAAGCTGTGTCACGGTGATTGTACGGACAAGGAGCTTTTGTCACAATAGGGTCAGTGTTTTCTTTGGCAGTTAGAGTGGCAGTGTGACCTTCACTAGAAGCCACTAATATTCATAATGTAGAGCTACTTTTGTTTTCCCTTGCTTTATCCTTTAGTAGGAAATCTTGATAACTATTTTTCCCATCTTTGATAGCAACACCCTTACAGATACCAATAGCTGCTGCAATCTGCCTTGAGCATTGATAAACAGAGACTATGAAGATAGAAGGAAGAGGATGATTTCTTTTTTTATAATTTATTTGTCCCTAGATTTAATTTTTTCTAGGACAGAAAGGGTGGTATTGGGGGTGGATTATACAGTACGTCAGGAATTTGACCTTTGTACATACCTCCTTTTAATCTGGGGGATTTGATGAGACTAAAAACAAAACCAAAAAATGTATGGAAACATACTTTCTGTTGTGGGGAAAAAGCAACTCAAACCATAAAAATCAAAACAGAACAGAAGTAAATAAATCCCAACCAAAAGCCGACTCAACAACAAATATTGTTTGCCCAGATGTCACAGTTAACACCATGAGATTATGCTGAACAATTTGCTTTTATCTGTCCCTGTGGGTGCCATGCCTGCACTTTTGAGAAAATCATTTGCAATAACAACCAGATATATCCTAGCACCAGTCATATCCACAGAAGTGTATTTCTGTGTTTGAAAGAAAAGAAAGAGGTGCCCTTTAAAAAAAAATTAAAGAAAAAAGAAAAGAAACCCTGTAAAATTAAATTTCTCCTGTTAAACCCCTTTTCATCCTCCTTGTTTAATCTTGTGTGATGGTTCACCAACAGTCTAAGTAACTTTTGGAAAGTAATGCTAAATACAACTAGCAAATTCCTTGAAACATTCACACATGGTTTAGTTGGGCCCAGACAGGAATGGTGCCATACGTGCCTATTCACATTTCATGACCTTCTTGCTCTTTTAGTATCCCTGTTACTTACTTGCTTGTCTATCTTTTTGGCCAGTACAATTGAAAACATTTCCTCCACTCTCTTTCCAATTGCATGGCCCTGAAGCAAACCATGCTTTATAACCTATGAAGGGAGAAGAGGAGGGGGGAGACACTGATATTTACACCGTGCTTTCCATTACCCACTCTGAGCTCCCGAAAGTCCCTTTTGCCCCTGTTAGGTCATTGTCATCATACTGCAAAAGCATGCCGTTGACTGAGAGGCTCCTCTTTGTCCAAATGTTTGTTATCTTTTTTGGGTAGGTGCAACACTGAGATGTAGCAAAGTCCCCCATGTCAAAAGAATGGCTACGTTTGGTTTTGCCCTCTAGAGGCAACATGAGGAAGCTGCGTAATTTTGACTCCGTCTGGCCCAGCAGTGGCTCTTTGTCCGAGTGGCGGGCCACCGTGGAAGTTCTGGAGTCTGTCATTTCCTCCTTTTTCTGACATTTCAGTTCCAGGGAGGCAAAAGCTCCCATTAGCCGGTCAATATTGTGTTTTGACCTGGAAGGAGGCCTCCATTTACTGGACAATGTGCCCTGTTCACTTTGGAGGCTATAGTTGTCACAGTCACGACTATTTGCAGAGCTGGAGGAAGAGGAGATGCTACTCCGTGCAGACTGACAGTTAAACTCCATAAGTTCATTCCTCACCACCACTTTGGGATTGACTTGGGGCAGGACTCCATTCTGAACTGGTTGTGCTCCATTTGTCTGTGAGTAGACATTGCTGACATTAGACATCTTCCCTTGAGAATTGTTGCAGACCTTATAGCGGACCATGAGTATTACAATGAACACCAACAGAGTTGCCACAATGATGCCTCCAATGATCAGAATCATGGTCCCACCCAGGAACTGACTGTGCATTGACTGGCACTGAGGGTAGTCTTCTTTGGTGAAGAATTGGGCGCATCCCACTATATTGGTGGCAGTAAGGGTCGTGGCTGTGTCATCCCACATTGCCAGGACACAGAGGTCATAGCCTGTTCCGGAAACAAGGTTGGTTACAACAAAGGCCTTGTTTGTAGCTGGTATCATCCTTAAAAAAAAAAGAAAGAAAAAAGAATTGGTTACTCTTGACACAAAGGTGAAAGAGAGAACAGATATAAGAACGATGTTGTGTTTACTGTTCTGGGTACTGGCAAAGAGAAGTCGGAGCCATAAAATTCAAACCAGCGTTCAAGCTTCCCAGCTCCTGTGGGTTCAACATCCCAGCATTCAGTAACACGCAAGTTTTGAGGGCCAGCTCTCAAATGTGCAATAAAGGGAGTAAGAAAAATCAGACCAAACTAGTCTGTTTTGTTTTTTTTCTCTCTCCTCACTTGCATCTGTCCTTTTCTGAAATATATTCAAAACCGAAGAGATAACTCAGAATAAAAATATGTGCTTACAAAGAGCAGTTCTTTCTGAGTGTGCAAAATGACCCTTGTATTTGCTGAGTTTCAACCTGGCAGTTGTCGCATTGCTTCACGGGTGCCTGAACATTTACTGTCTAACATCAGCGGGTTACTTACCTTGTGAAGACATTTAGTTTTCTCATTGACTGAGAAGGCAAGGCAGGCAACCACTTCTCTCTCTTTCTCCACTCTCCCACCTACTTTCTCGATCCTCCTACTCCCCACTGTGGAAAATATCTCCTAAAAATGCAGCTATCATCATCTTTGCCAGAAATTTCTCCCAGCAACCACCTTCCCCTCTGTGAGTGAAAAAGAAATACTGGCATTGGCAATATGGGCTGTGGAAGTGTGAGGAGAGGCAGGAAGAGACAGAGATGGAAAGAAGAAGGTTTCTTTAAAATAAAGAATTCTATTCAAGTAGGAATCCATTTCCAAAAACCAAATAGCTAGGCCTGCTTCCAAAAACCAAATAGCTAGGTCTAAGCTGTGCTTCAAGTTGGGACATTTATGGACATTATTCTTTGTTGCCACAAAACTTAAGCAGTCATTTGAACTCATGCAGTATTAGAGCATCACTAGCATTCAAAATTAGCAGATGGGAATGAATATGGTTTACCTCCACTTCAAACTGATGAAAATTGCAGCACATTAGTGGAACACAGTGGAGAATCCAAGATTTGGTGCCTGGTGGTTAGCCAAGAATAAAACCAAAGAGATACCCCATGCATGTTTCTCATTACTGTTACATTACATTACAGGCTTGGGTGAGAGAAAAAAGCTGAAATTAAAAACAGCCCATTATGACATAGATCTGCAGGTCTTTTGCACCGGCAACAAGGGAGTCCTACAGGCACTTACAACACACAGTGAGCTGATGTGACTGTATTTGGGATGGTAAGGCCCACGCAGAGGAACAAGGCATATTCCTTGTCGGAGTGCCAGGCTTCCTTAGTCTCAAATCATCACCACAGCTAGCACAAACTGCAGCTCTGCAGAGGACCTTCTGTACAGTGGGAGGGAACAGATCTGCACTGAGAAGCAGCAACGTCAAGGCACTGCAAAGATGAGCCTCTGATCATCTTTGCATTTATGCATTCACGCCACTTACACAACCCTTCAGTCTGGCCACAAGCGAGGATGTGGCTGCTTTTTAAAAAACACACACACACAAAAAAAACTGTAAGGAAGAGAAATATTTGTGAGAGACACTTGAGAAATAATGCTGAGAAACATCATCTGGCAGGTTTACTCAATGTTGTATTTTGAGATTCTAGACACATTTATCACCCTAATGGAGCTGTTTGACACAGATATGAGTTATTCAGAATGAGTCCAGAGGTCATAAAGCAGCCCTCATGAAAAACTCCAGATACTGCTGCTAAAATGGTTTCCAAAAGCTGAAATATGTGATCTCAAGTTATTTCTAATTGTTCTTTCCTCCCTGTGGCTCTGTGAACAAAACACCACTGCCCACAGCAGACTGTACTCTGTTGAATTGTTCAAGGAGTTGCATGTGCACACACCAAGGATGATATATGGAATAACAGAATACTATTGTTCTTCAAACATCTGATTTTAAACTCTTGAACAGTTTCAGTAATTGCTTCCTATGTCCTTCTGTAGTGCTATACTCCATTTTTCACTATCAATCTCAGCTACGTGCTTAAAAAAATCTGCAGTGTGTTAAGTCGTTCAGAAATTATTTCATTGCGAAATCTCATTACAAACAAGTAGCACTGTTAGCAGAAAGAGTAGTCAGCCCTATAAACTTGGTCTTGGACTTGGGTCATAACTCTTGGAAAAAGAGAACTATAACACTATCTGTTAGAGTGGTTCCTTTTGCTTTGCAATGATTAAATGTGGAGAGACGAGAGACCATTCTCTCCAAGCAAACAGCAAACAACTGAGTTTATATACTATCTAACTTTGCACATGTACGATCATCTTTGCATTTATGCATTCACATCCCTTACTCAACCCTTCGGTCTGGCCACAGGTGAGTATGTATTTCTCCTGTTTAAAAACCAAACATACAAAAATAGAAATACAGTCTTTCAACCTCACCCACTAATGCCCGATTCATATAGAGTGAACACTGATAGCCTAAATCATTTACAACTTGCTTTTTTTCAAACACAACTACACACCAGCTTCCAAGGAAATGTAACTGCCTGAAATATTTCAAGGACTGGCAGGTAGTGATAGTGGCAAAAAATGTAAAGCCAATCCATTTTTAAATGTACAGCAGTGAGGCCATAACTAGTTCTAAAGCTTGGCTAGGTTAACTGTGTTGAAACTTCTATAAAAGTTTGTCTTAGCCTTTAAAAGAAACTGAGTCATTTCTAAATTCAATCAATGCTGGCAGCTACAGCTGTGGTAATATTTGGACTAATAATAGCTTTATAAAAATCACAGTTGCAATCTCAATTAAAGAAAAAGCAATCAACTCTCCATATACATTCAAAATGAAGAATTTTGGATGTTTCCGTAAGCAAATTTTAAATGTTCTTGTAAAATATTTAAGTTAATGTAACTGTTAAAGAACAGCTGAACATAGGAATAAGCAACAATTTCAAGAGTACTAGGAGTGAAGTAATTACTTTTAGACTTAGTTTTCTATCTTACAGAGAAGACAATCTTGTTTTCATGAACTTGCCAAATTTTAAGACTATTTTGGCATTCCTCTGTGCTTTCATCTACCCTCCTCAAACATACTGCCAGTGAGCTGTGATGGATGACATCTCTTAACATTCCCCACACCTAAAATCAATGCAGACTCTTTTTCGTTCTGGGATATTGATGACTCTTTCTTTGTCCCCAACACAGGTATTTGCAAGGTACCACTTCAATCTTTGCTTTGTAGCCTAGCAGGGTGTGTCTCTTCATGGCTGTTTAGTACATGTAGTGCCATTAATCATGCACCACCCTACCCTGCCACTGGGACTCAGTAGCTAGGAGCTGCCATAAAACTAAAAGGGGCCATTAAAACTGGATCTAGGCAGAGATCTTGCAGGGCTTTGTTCAGTCCAGATAAACACTGAAAGCTGTTTTCAGATAGCAAGGATGTGGTTCATGGGAGACCAAAAAGAGCTTTTGAAAGTTGTTAGCTTTAGGAACTCTGAAGATTCTGATGTTCACAGATAGTAAACATACTTAAATTAGCTGCAGTATCTTGAAGCAACAAGCCTGATACTGTCCACTTGCTCTTCAGGGCAGTGTGATCTTGCCTAGATGCTTCTTATCACAAAAGAGGAATAGAGATCTAAATCTGGTACTAGACTTTCTTTAGGGAAAAAAAACCAAAACAAACAGTTGACTAACTGCAAGAGAAGATCAACTAGCAAAAGACTTGCATATAGGTTATGAAAGGTTTTAATGCATACAGTTTAAGGAATCTGGGGGCTGGGAAAACAAACAAATACAGAAATATGTCAACAGTGAAAACGTAAATGCAAAATTGGAAAATCTTATGGAAATATCACTGTCCAGACACATAAGACACAGTAATTTCTGTCTTTCTCCTCTGATTTATTCTCCTTGGAGTAGGAGGAGCAGGTAAATCTCCACACTGGTGCCAGGATTTTTTAATCTGATTCTTAATCTAGTTCTTGAATCCTATCTGAAGGTCAAAATACCCCAAGGAAAAACTATTCATATAAGAACACAGTTCTGACCTCTCTCGAAAACCTTGCCTCTAAGGAATGAAATGAGCATAGAGATCTTACAACTGACCTTCTTAATTAACAAAAAGAGTTCTCTTCTCTCACCCTTTGGTACAATAGCATCACTTATTGGAAGAGAAGGAGACCTATGGCCAGGATGGGCATAGCATAACCATCTGAAATAGAACAGCAACAGACAGATGCTCCCAGGAGAGTGTGATGAAGAGCTATGAAGAAGAGCTATGAAGAGCTATGAAGTTGAGATGAAAGTTTGCAGGGCTTTTTCAAACAATACATTCTGTTCAATCCATGAAGATTTATGTCTCATTTTGTGAAAGTGCCCAAATGAGACCCTTTTAAAAAAAGGGAAAGATAGTGCTAGAATTCTTCTTTGAAATCAACCTTATTTTGTACCACCATCACCACTAAAACATCCTTGTTATGTCCTTGTGGACACAACATACAGAAATCAAGCAATTTTCTAATTATTCACTTCAGTGTGTGGTGATATTAAGAAAATTAGAAAATAAATTACCTAGAAATACAGGGGGAAAAGGTTTGCTGCAGACTTCACTCATAATCCCAGATGCAAGTGAGCACTGAAGCTTGCAGCGAGTGAACTGTGCTGAGAATTTAAGATAACTGAGTTTTATTCTTTATTTTATCAGTTACACTGATATCAGGCTCCACTTTATCAGTAACTCTCAGTTCCTGAGAATTCATTTTGCTGTACTGTAAGTCTCCTCATTTATAAAATAGGGATAATGCCAGCAATCTCCTTTCAAAAGAGGCCTGTAGTGTATTGAAGGAAATTAGTAGATATGGCGATTGCACTGTAATATACAAACGAGTTCTTTTCTTCTGTGTAGCGTGGGGGTTTAGCAGCAGTGAACTGTTGGTTAATACTGTGGTTATGCAAAACTGAAAAATTAGACAAAATCCAGATTAGGCTAATTGGCTAGGCAATTCTGTACCTTTTCTCCATCAAAAGAGGGATGTGATACCATCCACTTGAGGCCTGAAACTGCTTTAATCACAGAACTTGCAGGGACCTGTCAACACAATTCCTTTGGGAAAACACTTGCAACTTCCAAGACTCAGTTGTATACTGACCTGCTAGATTTTTATTTTTTTCTTTGTATTATCCAGGGCTGTATACTACATATGCACAAATTTTTTTATATTATATGGGTCTATATACTACTTGTATACAATTTTGCCTTTTGAAATGAATTCTAGGTGTTCAAAATGGAGTCATGCTAATTTATTAAATACTGTATCTGAGGGGAAAAAAGAAGTAAAAAAGCTTAATTCTTTAAGTGTGAATTTTCTAGCCGCTCAACTCAAACTCTTCCTATAAGATTCTGTGACTACATGCCATGTCCCATGACAGAGACCTCCCAGGGAATGGTCCATTCTCTGCTGATAAATTCCCTTTTTTTACAGAGTGATTTTAGAAAGCTGTATATCAAAGCTGCATATAGTGGTTGGAATGTTAACACCTGAATCATGGTAGAAAAAGTATGCAAGAAAATGTACTAAGACAGCAGTATAGATGATGAGGTTCTGAGGCTGGGCCCTCATTAATTTACCAGTTCAGCTATAGACTATACACTAATTATAAAGCAACTGGTAAACAGTAGTGCTAAGCATTGTCAGTATGCAATATAGTTTGTAAGGAGGAGGGAGAAAGGAAGGGGGAAAAGGGTGCCAGGGTGAAATAGTGTTCTATAAAATCATATTCCACTTAGTTAGCACACTAATTTTCCTGTGTAGCAATGCCGTGATGTTAAATATCTGCCTCACACTCCTAGATTTCTTCTTACACAAAGTTGAATTCACTCAGTGCCAAAGTATTGCCTAGATTACTCTCAGAGCTAGAAATTGATCCACAAAAGTGAAACACTGAAATCTGAACCATTTTCTTTTTTTTTTTTTCTGAGAAAATCTCATGCTGAAAATGATTTTTTTACTTCATCAGTAATTTTTTTCCCATTATAAAATATTTGGGTTTTTTTCCTTCATTCCAGTTTCACAGATATTTCTGAAAAAAACCCAAACAAATAATTATTCCAGCTAATGTTCCATTAAACTGTTGTAGAAGGGTCTGATAGAGTCCTACATTTCAGGTAGAGTGCCCATCTTCAATCTCAGTTAAAGTAGGATGGTAGAGAAAGGGGAAAGGGAAAGTATCAGTGGGGACATACTGGAGAAAGTTGGACTAAAAAGCACGTAAAAAAGAGTGAAGATCTTTCAGCAAAACTGAGCCAATTGTAAAGGTAGTGAAGCGAATCAAGGCAGTGGAAAGAGCCCAGATGGTGGACAGATATTCAGAAGGCTGGAGAAAAGGGCAAAAAAAGATCAGAGGAAAATTAGGAGGTTCTAAATTGAAATGAAAATGCCACACATGATGTATTGCCTGGGAGCAAGAACAAGTAATTGACAAATTTGGACTGCACACTTAGCATTCTTCTTGGCTACCAACTGTGATTTCCTTGAAAGTTTTATGGTATATATTGGTGTAATTTTTTTCTGTATTTTTATCCTGGAAAGACCCAGTTTCTGCAGTCATGGAGTGAGAGTACAATCTAAAATGTTATTAAAAATTAAGTTGGCAATAGAGATTAATTTCTGACCCTTCAAATTTCAAAAGAAGTCCTTGAACATGTATCTTCAGGTTGCCTTAAAGCCCAAAGAATTAAAAAAATTAATACAAAGTACCAAGTATACTGCTGTGTGAGATCTCACATTCTTTTGGCATATGCTTCAAGATTTTTTAATCTAAGAATCTGAGAAAGACAGAGATCTATTGTGACCTGCATTTTAAAAAAATGACAGTTGTATTTCTGGTGTCCTGGGAAAAGAGATATTTGTTAATATTAGCAACAGGACATAATTCCTCTGTCAGTGATGTCAACATAAGAAAATGTGAGATAATACCAGGAGGTAGCCAGACTTGTTCATTAAAAACTAAACCAATCCAGCATGAATAATTTCCTGCATTTTTTATTTTATTAGTTTTGAGGGGTTTTACAACATACAATCATAACTTTGCCTTCAGACGAAACATTTATTATTAAACACAAATCCCTTCCTGCTTTTCTGAAACCTGTCTCCTCATCACTCATGCATCCGACTGCCCTTCAGAGAATCTGTCTTGTCAAATAAAACACATAGTACATATAATTTCATTATTATTTCCTAATTTGCTTATACATTTTTCTGTTCATTTTGGAAAAGTGGGGTAGGAGGTGGGAAAGAGAAGATAGAGACAAAAGCAATTGATATGTCTGTCACAAGATGGTGAGCCAGGGAGATACCGATAATGAATATATTCTCTGTGCGACAGGGGCAAGTAAAAAAGAAACCAACCCCAAACATTAAACTACTAGCTCAGAGAATATAAATTTATGTTGATATCTGATGGGCTGCTGAATAATGTCCCCTAGGGATGCACTGAAGTCAGTCATCCGGTGACAGAGCAAAGCGTAGGCTTCTAGGGCACATCACTTCACAAGGCTGAGAAAAGGGAACCACAGTACAAGGCATTCTGCTCCCCTCCATTAGCCATTGCTCTAAGAGGAAACTCTCCTCTCAATAATTCTGTCAGATTCTTGTAAACAATAAGGAGCTGCAGGCAGGCACAATGGATGAGGCACTTCTGGATGAATGAACATCACCAGAACCATCTTCTAATGCTTTGAATCAATGAAGGTGCTCAGGTCAGCTGTCCAGGTCCAAGCTACTGCACTGGGACAACCTTATTTTGGTTCATGTTGGTATGAGAGCACAAAATTAGACTTTCAAGCTCTCTGATGTATACTGTGATTTCTTTCATGTGGACATGACAGCAGCAGACATTTAGTGCCCTAAACATTAAATTTTATGTTTAAAGGGAAAACAGACACACTCTAGGAAGGTTTGACAGCACAGAAGATTAATCCAGTCACACCCAAGCTATTCAACAACACACAGAACACCTTTCACCTCATTATACTAATTGCCTGAGAAAAAAAATTCCTCACACTAATTCAAATCCAACTAAAACATATTTAAGCTCATTAGCAGAGTAATTGAAAGCCCACACAATATTTCTCTTAGTAAATGTGAAGCTGAAGTATTTATGGAAACAATGCATAGCCACACTAATAAATTCACTCTGTATCATGTAAATGCAGGGTTAGAAAGCTATCATAATTCACAGTAATGTTGCAAAGAGCCAGTCAGTAAATTTGAAATTACTCAACAGCATGTAAAATCAGTAACTGATAGTGGTGAACCCCCTTTACAAATAACCCATTTCTAAAGGTGAGAGGAGGTAAAAGTTATCTGTGAAATGTGTGTTCAAGTCATTAAGCAGAGTTTGGACTTGGGACACACTTTTCCCAGGTTTTTATAGACTGATGGCTCATACACTTGGCTGAAGAGCGTTATTCGCTCTGACTCAAGTAATTCTTAATTCTTTTCTGCAGTGTTGGACAGTTACATCAGAAAAGGTCATCTTACCATACCAGCAGAGGTTCCCAGAAGGGAAGGAACATTAAAAGTAATGAGCACATTTAGGAACTTGGATAAAATTAATTTGGAAGAGGGAGTCTGCTATTTTCCTGGCAGAACACAGCTGTGAGATTCAGCTATATGCTGTCTTTTCATGAGAGTTACAAGTGGGGCTTTCCACTTATTTCCAGGTAGAAAAATTTGTACTAATTATAGTGATGGGATCCTATAATGGTTAACAGACATCCATCCCCTTTTTCTATATGAGCTCATGTGAGCTGAGATGAAGCGGAGGATTCTTAGTGACTCACTAGCAATTACTTACAACTCAGAGCACTTATGTTACGCTGCAACTCACATGTCCTGCAGAAACTCAGTGTCCTACCACACAGGATAATTTTATGTCCGGAAGGTTGTGCTGGAATGACAAAAACTCCAGGCACTGCTTGAAGTTATGTTGGCCGGATTTTGTAATTGTCTGGTCAAAGCAAACTCTAACATGCTGTTTCAAGTTCTTCTGTCAAAAAAATCTTTGTGTGCTGGTAAGAGAAGTGTGGTGCTAGCTAACAGCTGACAAGACTATTCTAACTATTCCAACCAAAAGAAAGAATCTTATTAAATGAAATAGGCATCACTACCCACAGAAACCATGTATACACTGATATATCGGTCTGTATAGAAAAGTATCTCAGCATCAGTTTGACACAATTTATGCATTATTAAAAAGTTTAAGTACATATCATGCTATTGTTCCCCCACCTCAGTGATTGAACTCGTTGTGGATAGTCTCAAGAGATAGGGAATTGTTATGTACCAGAATCTTGAGCGTCTCTCTCATCATGAAGTTGAAAAAATTTAATTTCATTCGCAGTAGAAAGGGAGAACTCCATTCACCAATTCTCCAAAAATGAACTAAAGGAATATCAACTCACCAAAGATACAGCCATAATTTACCTATGTTCAGAGAACCTCTCTGGCAAACTGTCTAGCCTCATAGCAAACATTGGAAATACCTTTTACTATATAAAATGGATACAGAAGAATTGCTTGCTTCTTGTAAAGTAAGGAAACTTATAGAAAAACAATAAGGAAAAGTTTGAGTTAATAATCATCATCAAGCTTCTAAATTCTGAGTTAGAAGAGGGAGAAAATCTTTTAGAAGAAAAGTATCCATGAAATGCACAACCACGTACAAGGTAAAGAGAACCAGAATGATTCAGAGTGACTTTTGATATAACATTGGGGTAAAAATGTTTTTTTCAATTGCAGAATGAGAACAAGGGGTGAAAAAATCACTAATAGTCAAAAGCATTGTCTCCTAAGGGGAGAAAAAAGCAGAAAACAAAAAGGAAAAAAGGTAACATAGATATATAATGAAGGCATTTCCTAAAGCAGAGGTTTGACATTTTGCCTCTTTCTGGGTATTGCACATAAAGCAAAGGAAAAGGAAGGCTAGAAGGACTAGATAGAACAGAAAGAGTTGGAGATGTTGAAATTTTGGAGTGTTCTATAAAAGACCAGAACACAGTTACATCCTTTAAGTTTGTGATACCAAAATTAGATAAAAGCATTTCTCAGCAACCAGAGACACTGGTTCTTTCAAAGCTGAGCCTGGGCTGAAACCGTAATGTGTGAAGAGTGACAAATCCATTACTGAAAAGGAAAGTAAAATCCATCCAGCAAAAAAACCCAAGTTTTAATTTATAATTACTCCAGGAGAAAGAAAATGAGAAGTCAGTTATAGCTTCCAACAGCAGCATGATTTTATCATCTAGAAATATGTTTCTCATCTAAAGGATCTTAGACAAGTGCCAGAGATTTCTGGTACATGAGCAAACTTTACTAAAAAGTAGTCTACTACTTCCCTACATGTTACAAATGAGACAGAGAAAATTGATGGAAGCTAACATGAGTCACCTGATAGGTTAATGACATGACTCAAAACCTGTCCACAATTAAGAGCCAAGAAACAGATGACTAGCAGCCTAGTAAATCTCAGCAGTCCAGAATCCTAGGCTATGCATCTCAATAGTGAACTCATTGCAAAGAGGAAAGCATGAGCAATATTTATTGGATCTAGCTTTTCTTCAAGGTGCTGGCTACATACCTTGTAAATATGTATTTAGCCACTCAAATTAGTTCTCACTCACAGAAAGTACACATAAGGTTTGTAAATACCAGAAAAGGATTGAAATCCTAATTTTTAGTGAGGTTACTTATTAAATGAGTTAGCAAATATAAGAGTGCTCAAATTTGGTATCTGCCTTTTATTTCAGAGAACCACAACTGTTGAGGGATTGAAAATTATAAATTCTGTATTTGGTTTATTGTCATTGTATGATTTTGTATATGTTATACCTTTTCATGTGATTCTTGTGTTCTGATTGGTTGAATTTTGCTGCAGTATTATGCATATTTATATTTTTTCCTCATATGGTCATAATTTGCATGCTCTGCCTGAACCCCACCTTCTGTTCCAGTGCCTTCCCTACCCATGTTATTTAAGGCTGGAGCCATTTTGTGCAGTGCTCTTTTTGTTCCTCCCTTTAAGCCATTCAGTTGTACCCCGCTTTTATAATAGTCACCTTACCAGTTGCACCCCAAAAAGTTGTGGACGTGTTTATTCAAGCGTCGACCTCCACACACAACTGCTCTTGTTTAGGTCAGATGGTGTAACATTAAGAAGAGAACAGAATTTCTTCTCATGTTTCAACTTTGCCAGTTGGGTAGTTTTATCTGGCTCCTGAAGTTTTCTCACTTATGGCTTAAATTACACAGCCTTGCTGAATATGGTTTCAAGACCAAATAGACTCAGACAATGGGCAGGTGATCAACAAGTTAATTAGTTTTCACAACAATTAGTTTCACCCAACTACAAGGAACAGTAGGTATGCCATCAGTCTGTTGACATAGCTACATCCAAATCTGCTAGGTTTATTATTTCTTTATCATGATTAATTACTACTCATCATACCTGGAGGTTTTTGCAGTCATGGATACTTCATTGTCCACCAGGAGAATGAAAGCTTTTACATGTAATAGGCATCAACATGAGGTCATTACAGACGATGGAAAACAGCTTGTGAATAATTTCTTTGAAAAACTCTATAAATTCTGTGGAATCACACATGTAAGAGCACTCTGTACTCTTGAAAGGAAAATGAAAGATTGGGTTTTTCTTTATCTTTGCTTGAAAAACTTTCAAAGTAATGAAGGAAGAGGCTGACAGATCGCTCTGCTCTGGAGAGCTTCAAGTGTAAAGCCTGAAAAACTTTGACTTCTTCACTCTATAAAATCATCTCTGAGCTTTCCTACTGTAACTACAGATAGCATAAATAAGTACAACCTGCAAAAATGACACCAAAAGCAACAAAAGGAGAGCATGGAATAAAATGTAAATGCAACGCACAATGATACTAAATGTACAACCTTTGCCTGCTTGAAAAATACAGAATCATTTGTCACCTGTGCTATCAGATAAGGGAATGCTGTCCTCGTCCTGTCAAAATGAGTAGTAGCAGAAATTTGCCAAATATTCATTGACATTTAGGAACAAAAATGTTGAGCTGAACATTTATTCATATCAAGAAGCAACAAAACCTCAGTGTGACCCCTCCAAAAACACTCCTAGAAAGGAGGATAAAATAAATACTCTAAAAAATCATTACATAGAAATGATTTCAGGCTTCTTTGGAGAGCACAGCCAGCACTGCATTCTAGGGTATATTAGTTATATGACTCTGTTTTTCCATATATATATTTGTAATTATATTATCAGTATAATAATTAGCATTTGACTCAACATTTCTAAGACTCAATGTAAACCTTAAGAGGAAACTTAAGCATGACCCTCCTTAACCACTATATGGGCTGGGAGATTTCTTAGATCTGCAGTCAAGAAAGAACAAAATATGATGCACTCAGTAAAGCATCTTCCCTTCTTTTCTCAATAAATGGTCTCAAAAGTACTGAAGTGCAGCTCAGAGCATACGAGCATGGGAATGAAGCAAATTTATGAAGTCCTGCAAAGTTGTGCTTCACTAGCAGGACTGCCGATTTTGGTCTGTCTGCAGTGGACTGGGTTAGAGGGAGGCCTAAACTTTCCTCTATATCACTTGATAAACAGCTGCTGGGCTCTGAGTTCACTTCTCTAAATGATGATTGAGTGCCCTTCCTAGGTCTCACCAAGACAGTGCTAATCCCATGACATGTGAAATTTGGGTAGGCAGTACCATCAGTCCGTGGAAGGACTTCAGCCAGGCACACTATCTGCCTTTTTACATGATAAGAGAAAAAGGTCTAGATCTGAGCATCTTGATTGATGAGATGACCTTTCCTACTTTCTTGATGGAGAAGTCAGCCTGGCTTTGAAAAGAAGAGATTATTTTTTTTAAAAAAGTTTAATTTCCTTTCTTATTTCTCTACCTCACCAAAAATGACAGAAGGAGGGTCACCAGCAGAAGAAATGAAGCTGCAAACCTGCTGAACAGTAACTCTGACAGAACAAGAGGGGAGGATGTAGCCCATACCCAAGTGTCTGTAAGAGGAAACCCCACATTTTGCTCAAAACCTGTAGCAAAACAAAAAATGGAAATGGGCTAATAAAGTCTGTTTTCTGTTTTGAAAATCTGCTTGGGAGCTGCCTTTGTTTCCAGAGTTGCTGGAGACATGTCAGGCAGAACACACTCCTGTTTCATCCCTTGTACCTCTCTCAGGAGACAGTAAAGGTGTGAAAAATCCTATGTCTAAGCATTTCAGTGGCTTTTCATTTACTTTAAGATTGCTTTCAAAACAGATGTTTAGGGTGTAGTCATTTCCCGACCATGAACACTGTCTTTGCAGGTGTGTATTTGTACTATGTCTCCATGTTCAGTGTGAATCCTTTTCCTAGACGTGACTTGAGAAGTATTTGCCCTGCTGTGACAGGGCCAAAAATCATTACTTGGTGGTGGGAAAGGGCTGCAATCAGGGATGAAGTGGAGAAAACTGTGGCACTGCTGAAAACTTCTATGAGCTACTGCCTTTTACATAACTCTGAGAAGTTACTATCTAATGTGCCTCGTAGGCAGATTAAAATTAACTTACCTCAGCCAACAGAAACTGCAGACAGAGCCAAACGATTCCTCACAATGCATGTGTTTGTCTCTTCCACAATAGCCTGACTATAAGCTACAAGTCAAAGATGAATCTAGTGCTAAATTCATGTGGCTATGCACCTAGTGAAGATAAAACTCTGACTCACAGTGATTAAGTTTCAATGAAATATTGAAGAATGCTTAATTGGTTTCAACACCTCAGCAGCAGAAAAGAATTTGCTTTCTCATGACTAAAATTCATAACCACATTTCAGAAAATTAGTTGGTTTTTAATGACCATGCTGGCAACTTTTTGCATTGCCACACAAAAGGTGACCAAATAGAAATATTTCTGTCACCACCAGTGTAATTTCTCGATCCATAGTGTAAATACATGGTAGCCTGCCACAAGTTTCACCTGGGTCTTTTTTCTCATGTGCACTCTGGGTTTGTTTGCAGATACTGGCCTCTTTATTCTCTAGAGTGTCCCAGAACTTTCATAGTCATGTTTCTGAAGCCACTGCTATGTGGATTTTTTTTTTAATCTTGCTATGGAATGAATCACTCCACCCTCCCTCCAGCACGAAGACAAATGTGATTGCTGCTCCTGAACATATGGTGCAGCCTAAAAAAAGGGTTATCTTGTAGGAGTGTATCTGTAAGCATCACTTATCACACAGTCCCCAACGGAGAATTTAAGAGATGATAGCTTTGCTTTTTCTTTCGCAAACTGCTCATGTTCAGCATTTTTCTGTCTACTGCTTTCCAACATGCTCATGATTCCTCGAGAGAGGAAAGCCCACTCCCATTACAACTGGCCTTTTACATATTGCTCAGCAAACTTGGTTCGCTCTACTTTCAGGGACAAGTTTTATAAGATGCAAAAGAAAATGTACAAAACTTTTCCTTCTTTTTGTGTTCATAATTTCTGTGTGACATTATACCACATTTTTTGTCTCTGAAGAGAGCAACCTATAACCATATGAAAAGTCGGATTTTCAAAGTTACAAATTTCTACGCTATTCTCAGTTTGAGAGAGAAGATGTTACTGTAATATTTCATCCCAAAGCAATCTTCTCCAATTACAAAGTCTGTCTCCCTCGAGAACCTATGAAAAGTTTCAGAGTGACCCATGTGATGACAGCAAAGGGTCTTTTTTTCATGGGAATTCACTACAGTTTCAGACAAATACTTTGAGGATACCAAAATGCTTTGATTAATGTTAAAAATTATCTAACTAGAATAGTCTTGAATGGAAATGCCTTATATAAGTCAAGAGACAGTTGAAGGAACACCTGGCACTATTTTTTACTATAAGGCAATCCTATACAGGTGGAGATGGCTCTTCCAATGGTTCTGTGCATTGGCTAAAATAGATTTAAAGCTTAGTAGAGAAATGGCTACTATAGTTGCCCACACAAAAGTTCACTAAGGTGTGAAGGAGCAAGATTCAGGATGGGAACAGTTCCAGGCATGGAGAAAAACATGCAGCAATTGACTTTATTATATGGACCTTACAGTTATTATATGGACTTTACTATTATTATGTGGTTTCATTGTATTCACACTACACAGTGCACAGCCTGGACATGCCCGGGCTTGCCATGAGTTTGCCTGCTCCCTGCTTCCCCCGCTCCCCTCTCTAATAGGCTGAAGAAGCTGCAGAGAGGAGACAGTTACCATTTACCCTTTCCTTCCCCAGTTCCTCCCCCGTTTTGCCTCTGCCCCTATCCTGATTTGCTCCCCCGTTTGTCTGTCTCATGCCCCATCCTATGTTCTGGCCCTTTCCCTGCCTGAGCTGATAAAGAACACCGTGCATGCTTCAATAAAGTATTCTACCTGCACCCTACCTGGTTTCCTGAACCTGTGCTGTCCCACTGCCCCATCCCCGCTTCGGACCGCAGCACTAAGGCATGACAAAAGCAGATCTGGCTAGGAAAACTGACTTACACACAACCCCTGAGCAGAAATTGCAAGTTTGATGACTGTTTGTGTCAGGAGTACACAATTCTAGAGAGAGGAGGAAGAAAATTTTACGATGGATACAGAACGACTCAGATAAAGAGAAATAGTAATTTTATGGGTAAGTATGACCATAAAAGATGATACAGCAAAAATGTAAATGCACCACCATTTGCATCTTGGTTTAAATCTGAGTAGAGTCACAAGGATGTGCACAGGGGTCTTAGGCAGCTTTCTGGTACTGGGACTGTTCACCCAGCCACAGTCTTAACAGTTCCTTCAGTGATGATCAGCAAGTGTTTCTGGCCTAAGCTTGCTCTCTCTAAGCCTGGCCAAACCTGCATCAGTGCACTGAGCCTGTGATTATTTCTTAAAAGAAATCTGCTATTGCAGTCTCTCAACTGCAGCCCTGCTGGCTTTGTGGTACTTGAGGCCTTGACACAGACATGTCAATAACACCAGCAGAAGCAGCAAAGAGAAAGGCACTGATGAATGACTACAATGACCACTAACAATCCCAGACAGACAGATCTAGATCTAGAGGTCTAGAGGAGAGGATAATATAGACCAAACCTCTTTTGCAATGACTAACAACACAGAAGGGAAGGTGAAGGGCAGGGATGAGTGTCTGCAGTGCTATGCAGTGGTCCAAGGGACTGGCCAGTGAAGAACCTTCCTATAGTCAAGCAAGAAAGAAGTACACAGTTTCATGTTTTTCCATCTCAGTTGCAGCCCAGTGCAAAGTATCATAATACCCTCTTCTCAGTTTACTCAAGTACAAGTGTTTTTTATAGGCAATATCTTGCTGAGATAAAATCAAAACAAGATATTCCAGAGGAACAGGATAGGAGACACCTAGTGGAACATAGCTTAATAGCTTACCCAGGGAATAAACAAGGATAGAAAGAGACTTTGATCCTGCCATGTGCTTTCTGCACCTGTGGACATTGCTTAAGGTTTGGTAGGGTCTTTCCTATCAGATTCTAGACCATATGTCTCTGAAATGATCAGTACCTGTTGTTTCCATCAGCCTTACTTTCAGGACTGTTTGGAAGAGTTGGTACTTGGAGACAAGCACTGACTGAAAGTTTGACAGCCTTCTACCATGTCACTTAAAAAGGCTCTGCTTAATTCTCAAGGAAGATAAGGCCACGTACTACCTATGTTTTATAAAGCCTGAGAAGATCTATATGACTGCTGTGACATGACTGCCAGTTAAAGTAATGAGTGTTCACACTCAGAGAAGTTAAGGCAATGGAAACCGTAATGCACACAGCTGTAGCATTGATGTGCACAGAGATGTTTGGTTTTATTGAATGTGCTGACTTTACCAGAAGACTTTGATTGACAGTTTGACTGCTCTCACATTCTCGTCTTTGTAGGAGGCCCATTTCCAAAGTTAAGAGCAGTGTGAGTAGTCATGATCATTTAATCTGACATTCTGGACAGTAGAAACCAGCATAGGCTGAGGAGTTTATACAGGGATTCTTCCACTTCACAGTTGTTTACCAGACACGGGGTCTTAAGTACTTCTCAGAGGGTAAAAAATTGTTGAGTGCACCTCCTTCTTCTGGTTCATACCATAGGGTTAAAATGTCATAGCTCATTTCCACTTTGAATGTATAGGTCCTCAACCTGAGAAAGATAGAGTGGTTTACACATCTATATATGAAGAAAAACCAATAAGCAAAAAGCAGACTTTGAGGCAGGATGGACACATAGTCTGTTTAAAGCTGTTCTGAATTTTGCTTTTGGAGGAGTCAGAGGATGGTATGAGCTGCTATACTTGCGGAGGAGAAGGCAGGGGTTGTGGAGATTTGGAATATAAAGAATAATATTGTGGGTGATGAATGGTCTGCTAATGGCCCAGATGACTGTGTAAATAGTCAATAGTTTTTTATAAAATGATTGAAGGATAGGCTTGAGAAAGCCCAGGTGGCCACAGATAACCTGCCCAACGCCATGATAAACATGAAGACAAGTAGCCAGAGTTTAATTATGGGAAAATACCTAGGATAACTGGTTGAAATTGAAGGGGATTCAAAGACACTATGGAAAAAGGAAAATCATGACATTCCATGCATAAAAGGTATTTAAAGCCAGATCTGGAGTGTCCAGAGATAGACTGTCTGTTTTGTATCCAACCACTTCCACTTGAAACATGCCTTTGACTGTGAGGTACTTCTCTGTGTTATTATCAGTATTAAAAGTGACATGGAAAAACATCCAAACATTTAATAGCTTTTTCTGAAGGGTACAGGACTGCATGATGGAGGATATCCCATTGCTACCAATGGTTAATAGTTGCATTTTACTCTCCTCAGGAACATAACTCACTCAACACTTCAGAATTTGGGATGGTGGAACATCCTTGGTACAGACAAACACATAAATGCTTCCACGCCAACAAAAATCACCACCTCTCTAGGAGTTTCTTCACAAATCAGGCTTTAGTTCTCAGATTGCATGTACACAAGAGTGGAGAAGCCAGAATCTCTGATGGAAGATATCAGAGAAGTAATTTAAGACTGGTTATTGTCACTTTTTAAACTCTGTTCACTGTTGTTCACTTTGCAGAAAGAAAATGTTAGACAGGCAGACATCGCTTATTGTCCACTGTACCTGTGTCTGCAGCAGACGTTTCATCTGCAGTTGTGCTGGGAAGTGCATTCTGAAGCACACGACTTATCCCAAAAGCAGCAGTATAATTTATAATAACATCACGAACCAGCTTTCAAAAGGGCTGCCCGTGGGAGTAGTGTATCGGTCACGTCATTTGGAGATATATCTGCTGATTTTAGCCACCAAAAGCATTTATTTCTGGTATCTCTGTAGAATAAATTAATGTATCAAAAAGAGGTGGACTATGTTTAGTCTAGTGGATCATCTAGGAATGACTCTGCCACCAAAAACTCCACCTTCCTGGATGGCCAGATCCCAAAATCACTATGTAGAGACAGAGCCTTGCCCCTATCCTGGCAAGATGAGGAGTCAGCCCTGTGGTGAGCCCAACTCATAGGTTCACCTGAGATGTGGCCCCCAGAAAAGGGAGAGCAGCTGTCACCCCACTCCAACTACACACTGGAGCTGGTGGGAACTCCTTGAGCTGCCTCTAAACTAGATGCTGGAGCTAGGTGGTACGGAAATCTCTTCCTGTGGAGCCTGGCAGTATATTTGTGTTCTTAGAAGCTGTAGTTTATTTTAAAAAAAAAGAAAAAAGTTAAAATTAAGTAGTTTGATTACATCTTTTCTTTTTAACAAGAGTATTCTGCTTCCATTCCTGGTCTGCTCTACAGCAAAAGAAAGCACCTCATTTTACCTCTGTGGTGGAGTAGAGAAAATAGTGGATTTTTAGGGAACTGTGTGTTAATTCATCTTTGGAAGCAACATTGAATTCCTAATCTCTGAGTCCTCATGGCAGGTTGTTCCACCTGTGATTATCTCAACTGTAGTTATCATTATGTTTGTTATAGACACATGTGTCAGTAACATCCTGTGGTGACTGATGAAACTGTGTCCTAAGTACGTATTCATCTATCTGTGCTCAGTAAAAGAATGGTTATCATAAAAGGTATCTAAAAATAGTGGGATAAGAAGAGACAGCGTAAGGATAAACAACCAGTCAAATCATGAAACACAGACTCAAATGATTTATCTAGCAGAAACATTTAAAGAAAAAAAATCTATGCACAGAAAAGTCAATAGTCATAGAGATCATAGTTACACTAGTTCGCAAAAAGTCTCACAAAACCTTAAGCTTGATAATTCTGTATAGAAAATAAAAATGAAGAAATTTAAGCCTGGCCATGAACTAAATCACAAGTGGGAAAAGAGGATCCAGTCCTGAAAAGAGGTCTGTTGTGACTTTAGTCAACTCCTGATTTGTGGGAAAATCCAGAGGGGAACAAAATGAAAAGAAATAAGGAATCCACTTAGCAAAATTACATGTAATTCTTATTTGGGAATGGAAAGGAGGAGTAAGGATAAAGAAGTCTTTTTCCCCTCAAATTTATCCCTCTGCCTTCATGTACCTTTCTATGTGTACACGTCACCCTTTTCAGATTGCATCTTCCATCTTCATTCCTCTGCCTTTAGCTAAATGTTGTGCAGTTTTCTGCCTTTTTGAACTGTCATTAAAACAACATGTAAGAGACGGCACTGCAGATAAACACCAATGTGTGTCACCTGGTAAGCTGTGCTGTCACTGCCAGCAAAAAGCCAAACATCACACACTCAAAATTGAGCAAAACATCTGACAGTATATAAGAGGGGTTTATTGTTTCACTTAAGTACGAGCTGTAGTGGGGAGGGTGCAGTTGGGTTGGGACAAGCGTGGTGTCTATTGCTACTGTTGGAGAAAGGCTGACAAATGTGATGTCTCCCAGGACAGGAACTTCAGCTGGAGGTTTTCAGCTCCTGCAGCTGCAACTGCGTGAGGCAGAGCTGTTCAGTTTATGTCTGCCAGATGGACTCATTACCTGTGTCAAACAATCCCCTCCCTGATGGAGCTTGTGTAAAGTGCAAAAGTGTTTTGCATTAGTTGGATGTCTCCTGAACCACATGTTCAAAGCTTTTATAGGCACTAACACTAGATGTATCTTGTAAAACCTTGCCATTTTGACAGCAAAGTTGATTGGATATCTCAAATGAAACATAATTTTCGTGTTAAAATAGGGGTTTCTGCTAGATAAATTTTTTTCTTATCTCTTGTAAGAAAAATGAAAATGAAAACTATAGCTGTGGAGAGCCACAATGCTCTTCCACTCTCTGGTACCTGTGAGGGGTACTCTACTTCTAGCCTTTGCTCTGCCCCTTCACTCTGTCCTCTGCTCCTTTCCCACTCACCCACAAATGGCCACCCCTTCTTCTTGTATACCCCGACCATCCCTTTGCCATTGCAGGGGCTGAAAGCACGGACAACAGTGAGGGGAAAGAGGCACTCTGTGGTGAGGGTAGACAAAGCAAAGTGAATGTGATGAATTTAGGGAGCTTTTCTTCCAGGAGGAAAGTGACTCCTCAAGGGACATGATGTATGGTGGGGATGGGGCTGTCATTCCCAAAGCCATAACATCCACAAAGAGATTGATGCCAACATTTCTATATTTCCAAATGAAATACTTCTAAAGGGTTTTGTGGTTTTTGGTGTGTTTTTTTTTTTTTTGTAAGCAAACAAAACAACTGTTATGGAGACTTTTCAGCCTGATTCTTGACAGAAACAGATGTTGCAATATTGTAATTTCCCATGGGACAGATATTCCAGTGTTCGTTCCATTTTAAACAGGGCTAGAAAATAAAACCGAGCTGATATATGGTTTGCATTTTCATAGCCATTGCAGAGGCAGGTGTTGGAGGGTGTGCTAGACAGATGTTGCATGCTACTGCATAGACTGAAAGACCAATTACCATTGATCTGGGTTTTTTTAAGCAGTTTTTAAATCTGCACATTGTTCGATGTAAGGAAGTGTCAATTACATCGTGGTTCTGCCCCATTATATGCCAGATTAACATTTGCTTTGTGTAAACTGAGGCACTGGCTTCAAAATTTCCCCAAGACAACACTTTTTCTTTGGGAACTAGTAAATGTGACCTGATTTGGAAAATGGCAGAAGCCAGGAAAACACTTGTAGATCACATCCTTAGGGACCTCAAGGAGGAAGAAGGACTCTTCTTCTATGATTTTGCCTGGACTTCCTTTGCTACCTTAAAACTATGGAACGTTTCTGGAATGAAATCATGTAAAGAGGGTAGAAAACAGGTTTTAACCTGGTGTAGACATATGTAGTTCCTCTAACTGATGGACATGAAGCTCAGCAAGCAGGTTAACACAGCTGTAACTGAGGAGGTATGGGGACCAGCAAACTGTCAGGATGTGTGTCCCCATGATCAGCAGAGCTGGAAAATTGTCAGCACCATGTAGCTGTAAGGTCACAGATCAGCCACCTTGAGCTAAAGAGTGATTCTGAACAAGTTTGTAGTAAATGCAGGTTCACAAATGTTTTGTCAAAACCCTGGCCTTGTTACTGTGACTAGCCATATTCAGGGGGTGCCAAGAAAGAAGAAAATTAACTACAACACAGTTCCACATATCCACAGTGAGAGGAGTAAGACAGTAGAAAGTCTAAGACTTTGCTTAATACCTTCTTTGATAGTTGAACAACATCTAGTGACTCTAAATGGATAGCTATGAAACAGCAAGGAATGGAGAAGTGTCATCACTACATGGTGATATGGACTTGGACAGGAAGTTGTAGGACTTCCCTGGAATTTGGCACCACTGGAGAAAACACACATTGCAATTCCATGTTGCAGCAACATAAACTTTACCACTATGTGTGCTAATCAGGAGAAGGAGGAGCTCTCCTTACCTGTTTCCCTGTGCTATTCCTTGACTTCTTTGGGTTTTTCGAGAAAGACCAGACATTTTTTATTATATTTACTTGCAACTTCTAGCTCAGCATTTCAGTGAGTACCTACATCTTTGCCTATGGCACATCTTCCAACAGGAGCAAGATTTATATTCTGACAAGCTAAGCCTGCTAAGGAAAAAGGAATGGTTGTTTGGGTTTTTTTTTGAGATGCAAAAGCAAAATTCAAAAAGCCTAATACTTGAAAGATAAAATATTTATTTTAAAGGTGTTCATATGGAGGTTAAAATCAGTTGTTTTTATTTTTTTTTTCATCAGAGCAGAGCTTTATCATTATTATTATTATCTACTCTAAAACCAAACTATCAGCTAAAGTTTGCAGGAAATCTTACATCAGTGTGCTAATCTCAGGAGCATGACACCTCTGCCCTCCAAAGCACTATTCTTTTTACTCCACTGGGATAACCAGCATATTCATAAACCTCAATGAAACTAGTTATTAATACCTGTGTTACCACATAATGAAGTACAAGGAAAATTCTAGGAGGAAATCAGAAAGGATTTGCTCTGAAAAATATTCCAGCTCTGGCATAATTAACTAATTAAACCACATCCAACATAATTATCATGAGAGTGCCTGAATGGGCAAAAAGAGGAAAGGTGAAACAAAAAAAAAATTAGGTTTTAGTGAGAAAAAAACCCAAACCCTCCCCAAAAAACAAAGAGTTAAAACATCATATGCTTCCATTAGGCAGCATTTGTATAGCACAAGGTCTTGCCACCTCTTCACCCCAAACCAATCTGTTGTTGTACAAAGGTGTAGTAGTATGCCCTGAAAAGGGACTATTGCAATCCCTCAGGCCTTTGTTAATGCTCTTCACAGCTGTGAATCCTGCTCCCAGTGTTTTTTTCATCTTTCCCCTTGCAAAACAGTTCTTCACCTTATAGAAGTTGTTAGTGTCCCCAGAGAAAGAAAAAAGAATTTAAACTGTATAGCTTTGTGTCCTCAATGTGGCTCATCTCCCTAAGCAAATAGTACAAGAACCAGAGATGATTCTGCACCACTTTTTTCTAACACAGAGATTGCAGCTTGGCTAGTGCCACTGAGAGAGCAGGAGGTTTGTCTGACACCAACCAGAGAAGATGGGATTGTCACTGCCCTCTATTCAGCCAGCAGCCTCTGAAAGCAGCCAGCAGGCTCTATGAGGTCCTGGGCTGGAGGAACCAGGTTCTGAAGGTGACTCCTTCCCTGGTGCCAATTCCTTCTTCTGCCTGCTCAGGTGCTGTCACTTCATTGAAACAGCAACCAGAGGAGGTTGCAAGGAGCAGCTGGTGGAGGAGAGAAGCTGGGGTCCTCTTGGCTCTATTGCCTGCTCAGCTTACGAGAACATTTGGCCTCCCCTCTCCCATTGTCCAACCTTGGCAGCACTGACGAATTCTCCCCTAGGCCATGAAACTCCATATGGAAAAGAAGAGTGGGCATCAGGCTTGTGACACATCCTTGCCCCAGAGTAACCAAGCTGAAACGCTGCTTCTGCATACTTAAATTAGGAAGATTCAAGTTCACTTGGACTCTGCTGTGCAATGTACATGGAGGCTCTGTGATCACTGCCGTGAATCTTTCTCATTCTGCACCAGCCTTCTGGAAAAGAGGCACAGGCATCCCCCACCCTCCCAGCACCCTCCCAGCAGAAGGACTGATTCATCAAGCCTGACTCTCTGAGGCAATCTGCCAGACGACAGAGCTGCTGGTGGGGTGTCTTGATGCTGTCAGCTGCCCATATGTCAGTTGGGCAGCTATTGCCTGTGCAATCCCCACTCCGAGAAAAATTCAGAGCACGGTTTGGGATATCTACATAAGGGCCAATTCCACAACCTAAGCTGATTAAATAAATGGATAATTACAAAAAAAAAAAAAAAGGACTGGGTTAAGAAAATATCTCGATTTGTTTTCCTGTCAACATGAAGTAAATTATGAGGTAATAAATATATTACAAGCTTAGACAAATTCAAAGTGATGCAAGGGGAAGGGGAGGGAGGACAGATGGGAAAATTCAGCACAAATTCATACCTAGTGCTAGCTGTCTCAAACTGTTCATCTCTGCAAACAAACTAATCTGTAAACCAGGAGCAGCTGAACAAAACAGAGTTATGGCATAGCCGTACCTTGCTGTCTCCAGGGATTTTTAAGCCACCCTAAAGCATAGCTGTAACTCTGAAAGGGATGAACCCTTTCCCATCCAAGGGTGCCATATTAATTATCTCTCTTTCTTTTTGCTCAGCACTAGTGCATCCACCTCCATCACATGGGTGATTTTGCTTCCACTCCTCCAAAAGTGCCCTATGCCAGAGGTTGGAGCCTGTTTCCTTTCTGGGCAGAGTCACTTTGTTGGATTCTTATCAAATGTTCTGGGACCTGATATGATCGTGCTGTGACTCTGAGACATGAACAGAGCTGTGGCAATAGGTCAGGCCAGCCTGCAGACTGGCTGGACTGCTTTTCCCTTCTATGAAAATCAGAACTTTTAATTTTAAACATATACAATTCTCAATGTCATTGTAGTTTCAAGGTTTCTTTAGATTAAAGTACTAGCTTGATATCCTCAGTTAGGACTAGATTACCATTTTCCTTGGCCTTAGTACAGATTATTATGGATTACTGAGTATGTGTCTGTACTGTGCTCATATTAGACTGTAAAACAAGACACATTTGGGGGAAAAGGGTAGTATAACAATGAAATAACCAAAAATACGTTTTCAAAGACATCTATTACCTCCCATTTTCCTTCTTTATGACTGAAAATTTGAGTTACATTTCTCCTGTGCCCTTTAAGAACAAATAGAGGATAAATGACTTCCTTGTACTACAAACCTTCATTGAAAACCTACAAGTAAAGCACTCAAAAAATTACACAGAGCATGAACCTGATTTCTGCCTCAAGTTTTAAGTTCCTCAGTTTGTCTGAATCCCCTTCTTTCATCCTTCCCTAACCAAAGTATTAACACAAATACTACTCCCCTCAACATCCCAATTAAAGCCCCAAAATAGGTTTAAATGAGAAACAAGTGTTGCATTCACCTTGTACTGCATGACCTGAAAAGAGACTTTTACTCACTCCAAATGCATATATTTTGCTCAGAAAATCTACCTTTTATAGACAAATCCAAAAAATAACCATACTTTTAAGGGCTAAAGCTAATGAGGGCTTCATAATATAATTTATTTAGTCTGGTGTAGTCTTCTTTTTTTTTCTTAATTATTTTTTCAGTGGTCTGTCTCTTCCAGTTCTATATTTTTGAGTCATGTCTTTAGGAAAGCAAACTGTATCATTGCTATTATGTGTTAGAGTTAACCAGATCAACCATTGTATAAAAAAAGGACATTTTCTTTTGAAAACAGCCTGAGCATTCAAGCAAAAAGCCTGGTATGAAAGAGAAAGGGTATAACAGGAAATTCAAAGCAAGCAATTAGATAAATGAGTCTTCAGTTATGCCAGTGAAATAAGGCACTAAGTTCTGCCTGTGTTTGTAATTTTTACTTCTTTTTTTGCTCTGCTATCCTCCTTCTCCTATCTTATATATATGATAGATAAAATAGTCCTACATAACCAAATAAACATAATTTTTTGCACAACCTTTACAATAATGTTCACAGTCAGAACTCAAATGGTCGTCACTGGAAAGACAAGGAGTAACAGGAACCTGCTGCAGGAGAAGCAGGTGCCATTCTCCAAGACCCTCCTACCAAGAATCTAGAACATCAGCTTTAAAAGGGGCACAAAGGCTTTCCCATGACTTCAGATGGGAGCTGTATGGGGTATGGCATCAGAAAGCTGGGGAGGCAGGAGCTGTCAAGGCACCCTCTTTCACCTACCCACAGCCTGGAACCTGCGCGTGAGTATGTGGGAACTAAGTTAAGCAGAATGATCTCAAACTGGCGAGGCAAATTCTAGCAATGCAGTGTTTTAGAACACGATATGGTTTTAAGCTTTTTTATTTATAACTCTATTGCAAAACACCTGAAGATAAAAATAAATCATCCTCTATTTCAAGCAGTTAGCTTTCAGCCATTACTTCTACTATTGGATCACCACACTTGAAGGAGATTTCTTAGTAGTCTGAATTGCTGGTGTCCCAGTTGAAATGAAGGGTGGAGTGAGGGAAGGCAGGAAGTTCTCAGGTACAGATTTAGAAAGACTAGGAGGAGTTCTCATGCTCTGTGGTCACTGATACTTTTGAATTCCTCCTAAAAGTACCCAGATGTCAGTAGAAGTGACTCAAAACGAGGAATAGATGAGAGTGGATCTCTGACACCACCTGGAACTCAATGGATCAGCACTAGAGAGACAAGCGGTATTGGGAACCTGCTATAGGCACCACATGAAGTGAAAACTCAGAGATCAAGTGGACCATCTTGGGTGGTTAAATGTGCATTACATATACAAATAACATGTTAAAGCTTTGAATATGTTAAAACTTTTCATTTAGAGATCATATTGTTGGCTCACCTGAAGCTTAATCAAAACTTACTTCAATAGTTCATATTGGCATCAGATTGTAACTTTTTATTTCAATGGCAGGTGAGGACAGATATTGACAATTAGGTTCAGAGCATCTGAGAGAGGGGATGTGGCTGATGTTACGGGCAAGCATTAGCTCATCTTCCCCCCAGGTGAAAATGCTGAGCCTTTAATGAGCTGAATTAATAATTGGTAGCAGAGGTAAAACAGGAATACTGCTGTCTTATGCTGAATCACAGAATGAGAAAATCAGAGAATAGTCTGAGTTGGAAGGCACCCATATAGATCATCAAAGTCCAGTTCTTTGCCCTGCACAAGAAAGTCCTCATAATCAGACCATATGCCTTAGAGCATTGTCTAAATTGATTCTGGTTTCCTTTCCAGCTTATGAAAGGCTGTGGTGGAGTTACTTTCCAACAGCACAACAGGGGCTGAGATGAGAATCGGGCTCTTTGCCTTTGTAATCAGCTCCTGAGGCTGAGCTTGGGGGTAGAACTGCAGCATACAAACCCTCCACATACCTCAATAAATGCTATTTGACAGTAGCTAAACTTTGATGAAAATGAGAATGCCTCCAAGCTGGCAGAAGGTGCTCTCCGGCCCTTCTCTGCTCTGCTGGGGCACTGTAGTGTGGTTGGCAGTAACACAAGCACCTTCTCACAAGCCCTCACATACATCTTGCATTCTCAAGGGACATATCTTCTGTAGGGTTAAATGGTCATTTAGTATTTTGCCTTCCTGTGTCAGTGATCAAGCAAGAAAATAATGGTCTGGGTAGCATCTACATGGTCTGCCTCTCCTTCTCATGATCTGGACTTGCTCTGACCAATGGATTCAGTTTCTGTTCAAGCAGCAAGTGGATGATAGTTGGTCACAACAATCTAGGATGACTGTAGGGACATTACTAAGATGTACATCTACTTTTCTTGAATATATAATTTTTTAAATATTTATTTCATATTTTATATTTCTATTTTCCACTTCATTATCTGGTAATACATATTATTTTTCTCATTTTCAGTAGATTTTCTTTCTTATTTTTTAAAGATTTCTCATACTGCAAGGGGTAGAAGGAAAAAAAAAACAAGCACAAGCAAAAAAGCAATAAGCAATCCTAAAAAACCCCGTCCTTGTACTTCTCCTGGAAAAAGAAACAAAATAAAAAAAAAGATAGATGAAAATTTTTTCAACAGACACAAAAACCCTCACAGTCCCAGAATGTGTGCTTCTGTGAAGCAGCTTCCTCATTATGTCTGATGACTTTCAGCAAGCTTGCACTTGCTGAGAGTCCTCTAGAAGTCAATGCACATGACTGCTGCAAACCATTCCAAATGACCTGAGGTACCAAGTGTCCACATCAAACTTTTCTCTTCTCTGTTCATATAAATTTTGCTTCTCTTTGGGATTGTGACTTCATGTTTTATTTTTATACAGTGACTCTCTCTACCCACTAAATACAAAAGATTAATACATGATAATTAATGTCTTCATGTGATGTCTTTCCTCCCAGTGGTTGTTTTTAGTCTTTAACTCTACAGATGCTTTGACCAAAGTTTGTATCCTACATACAATGCAACTGAAATAGCTCAGCTCACACATTGAGGCTGAGGAGGGGTTTTTGCACCAGCTATGAGCCATGGAGGAAAGTCATTGCCTAGTGAGGTTAGAGACGGGTGGAAGGGAAAAAAACTGGATAGAAGAATCAGGCATTTATCTGCAAGCCTTCATTTTTCCAAATCATGAGTAAAGGTGGATGTTTGGGTCCTTCGGAATAAATGTCTTTTCTAAAGTTACCTGTTCTGTGTATTTCTAACTTTCCTCAGAGACAAAATAACATAACACACTTTGCTACAGCATCGGGCTATTGAGACAATTTGCCCTAACAGCAATCTGTTTTCAGTCTTTAGCTGGAAGATCACACAGTAGGCTTTCCTAGCAAGAAGCACTAGACAGTGGCATCCTCTCTGATGCATGACCTGGTGTTCAGTGTGGTACTGCTATTTGAGAGAACATCTTTACACGATGTAGATATTACTGAAATTTTCAGCACCTTAGTCATAAAGCACTTTCTTATTGACATGCAGCTGACTAGATGAGTGCATGAGTATATTTATACCACCATGCTGTGGGAAATTCAAACTCAGTTAATTACTTCCTACCTAGGTTAAAGTACCAATAAGTGCAAATGCCGAAGTTATTTTTTCCTCATGAAATGGAGCTGCACAATCACCTGATTGCTAAACTGAAGCCAATATTTAACTGAGAAGTGACAGGATAGCAGGGATCTCTGTTCAGCCAGTCTGTAAAGCACTTGCAGTAAAAGGAGCTGTGTAAATGTAAATCATTATTATATTGTTTAAGTAATCAAATCCACGGCACCATTGTTTAAATAAACTGGAGGTGTGGAGCCATTTATTCATATTTTAATGCTTAGACTGCCTGCTACATAAAATATATATGGAAAAAATAAGCTTTCAGAAACATATAAAATACTGGTTTTTCCTAGTGCTGAATTTATAAGCTAGGGAGACTATAGTGCGATAGTAATTCTTAATTTGTTCAGCTGTTTTTATCACTCTTAGTACACAATACCACAGAATAAAGCAGACCTAAATCTCTCATAAATCTAATGAGAGTGTTACACTTCAGATGCACATTTTTAAAAGGCTACATCATTGCTTTAATTCAAAACACAGCCAGAAGGCTCAGGATGACCTGGGAAGTTCTACAAAACACTTGCAGATTTATTCGCTTTTGAAAAAGTAGTGAATGTATGTATTTCATCAATGCCCAACGGCCAAAACTGAGATTTGGTCCCACATCATATAGGGTGCTCTACACATAAAACCCCACAATCTCTCTCCCCAGATGCCTTAGTTGAATTCAAATGTTGCAGTTATGTAACGTTCCGTCTTAATCATTCATGACTATCCCTGTTGCTGCAGACCACACAAAAACTTCAAAGCTAGTCTCCCTATTTAGTTATGTGGGCCTGGTTCCATAATATTTTCTAATGTGTTTATCCCTATGAAGCAAAGCAATGCTGTAACCCAGGTTACAGGTGGGAAACTGAGGCCCAAAGATATTGTTTTCTAAACTTTTATGTTTCAGTTCAATCCCTTATTCAAAATGAATTAAACATACCAGTGCCTAAGTTGCACTGATCATAAGTCTGATGCTCTAACACATCTAAAGCACTTTTGAGAGTCCAGACTGAGAAGAACAGGTAGAGATTTCTATGATAGACTAGTGTTTGCTCTTTTAACCCCAACACAGACGTTGCCTTGAAAACCTTGGTCTTCTTCCATCCCTTTCCCTGTTGAACATTGGTTGCTCTTTCTTCATACTTTTCCTTCAAAAAAGAAATGATTTTCAGTTGTGTAATTTGTAACAAACTTCTGGTCTTGGCTAAAAGTGATGAGTACAGTACACATTTTTTGTCACCGGTGTGTGTTTAGGGGTGGTTGATATTGCAGAAAAGATGAAAGAAAGCATTAAAACCCACATAGCTGTCTAAGCATACCTAAATTCACCTGGCTCTGACCTTTGCAAATTGTATTGTACTTTTCTAGAAGAACAGTTAAAAATATTTTTTCTTCATTGATTAACTCACAGTGTCAAATGAAGTGCTCACCTGAGCGGCATTCAGGATTATGGAATCACAGAATGGTTGAGGTTATAAAGAACTGCCGGAGGTCATCTCATTCAACTCCCTTGCTTCAATCGATTCGCCTAGACCCAGTTGCCCAGGACCATGTTCAGATGGCTTTTGAGGATGAAGACTCTACCATCTCTATGACACAGCTGTAGCAGTGGTCAGTTGCCCTCACAGTAAAAAAATTTCCTTATGCTCAGATATGCACTTTCAGATGGTGTCCCTGGCACTGGGCACTGCTAAAAAAGCCTGACTATCTTCTCACTCCTTCCCTTCAGATATTTGTACACATTGATAAGTTCCCCCCTGAGCTTTCTCTTCTTCAGGCTGATGAGCCTCAGCCTTTCCTCAAATGTGAGGCGCTCCAGTTCCTTAAACATCTTGGTGGCTCTTTGGTGGACTCTCTACAGTATACTTGTGTCTCTCTTGTACTGGGCAGCCCAGAACTGGACACAGTACTTCAGGTGTGGTCTCACCGGTGCTGGGTAGAGCAAAAGAATCCCCTTACTCAAACTTTTGGCAACACTACTCCTAATGCAGACCAGGATATCATTAGCCTTCTCTATGGCAAGGGCCCATTTCTGGCTCATGCTCAACCTTATGTCCACCAGGACCCCCAGGTTCTTTCCTGCAAAGCTACTTTCTAGCCAGGTGGGCCCTGCATATCCAATGCATGAGATTATTCCTCTTCAGGGGTAGGACTTTGAATTTTTTTTTTTTACTGAGTATCATAGTGTTCTTCTCAGACCTGTTCATTTCTCCAACCTGTCAAGATCCCTCTGGATGTCAGCATGACACTGGTCTATCAGCCACTCCTCACTGTTTTGTGTCACCAGAAAAATTGCGGAGGGTACATTCTGATACCATCATACTGGTCATTATTGAAGATATTAAATAGAATTGGATGTTAAATGGGTTGTGGACCATTACTGACTCTTGGGGTATACTGCTGGTTACTGTCCCCAGCTGGAATTCATGCCACTGATCACAACCCTCCTGGCTCAGCCATTTGGCTTGTTTTAACTCTGCCTCACTGCTCATCCAGCCCATACTTCATCAGCTTCTCTACAAGGATATTTATTATGAGACAGCTTTGGAAGTCTTACTGAAATCAAGGTAATCTCTTGTCTTGTCCACCTACCTAGTTTTTTCATCAGAAAAGGTTATCAGGTTTGTCAAGCGTGAGTTTGTGAATCCATGCTGATGATTCCCAATCATCTATCTTCTTATCCAACATGTTTCTCTAAATGTTCCCAGGATTAGTTTCTCCATCACCTTTCCAGGTGCTGGAGGTGAGGCTGACAGGCCTATAGTTCCCTGGGTCCTCCTTCTTGCCTGGTTTGAAGATAGGAATTATATTTGATTGCCTCCAGTCTCAGATATCTTTTCCAAATGCCATTATTGTTCAAAGTAAATGGCCTCTCACTGATGTTAAACCACATCCCTCAACACTTGTGGACACATCTTATCAGTGCCCATGTAGATCTGGTTTGTTGGTCAGAGAATTATGAGCCATGGCTACATGTGCTGGCCAAGGGACCTTATTATGGGACAGTAGTTTAAAAAAATTACTTGCAGTTCTCAGAGAACTGTTAATATCCACTCTAAAAGGCTGTGCCCTCCTAACCCGTGTATATGAACAGAGGATACCTGTTGCAGTCTGAAATTCAGATACCAACAGAAAAGGAACTGCTAGGATTAAACAGGAAACCTTGGGCCACAGAGGCTGGGGAAAAAAACCATCATCTAAAAGACCAGACAAGACCATTGACACTCATTTCATGTGGATTGTCCTGATCTCCCACAGCAGGAAGTAGAGAGACTTTGCATGATGCTTTCAGATATCTCATTGTTTTCTCCCTCCCTGTGTAAATCCTTATTTTGGGAAAAGCTGACCACCCTTCCCCAGTATAATCTTGCTTACTGGAAATATCAAATCCTTTTTCCCCCAAATGTAAAAACTAGATCCGAGAAATGTAAATCCATTTTTCTTCTTATGTCACCTCGTTACTGGAAATGTTAATAGATTGCGGAATCCCCTGTTTGGAATAACCCTGCCTCCTCACTAACATGGAAGCCCCTGAGACCCTTAAATAGCACTTGCGTGTTCAACAAATCATTCCAGCCTTTGTCCCCATAGCTGGGATCATCGTAGCTTTATTAGACTGTTACAGACACCTTCTGCACATGAGGAGGTTTTGTAACATGACCAACAATTTCCATTTTCTCCATCTGGGTTTGAATACCATGAAAATGAACAGGACAATTAAGGAGAGTGAAGAGAAAAGGAAATTTAGAATCAATAAGCAACAAAAATCAGAAAGGAGAAAGAATGCAAATTAAAACAAAACAAAACAAAAAAACCCCAAAAAAACCCCAAAACAACCCCCCGAAAAAAACCAAAACCAACCAACCAAACAAAAAACATAACAAAAAAACCCATACAGAAAACATAACAAGCTTTCCTCTCACTCTTCCTAGAAAGAGAGTAATCCTAGTTCTGTTCCAGGTGAAACAATATTATCTTGACAGTAGGATTAGAAAAAACAGTGCAAGGACTAGCCAGAGAGAAGGAAAGAATCCACTGGGAGCACACACAGATCAGTAAAGTGATGGTGTTTGCCTGTGTGGGACACACATCTCCTACACAGGACCCTGTTGCAGGATCTTTTTCAATAGAAGCAGAGGTCAAGGCACAAAAGAAGTTCTGAGATACCACTAAGAGCTAAGTGCATGCTCCACTAAATAGAGAATGTTCCCTTCTCCCAATGATGTGGTAAAGATAACACAGCATGTCACCTCTGGGCAGCCTCAGGCTATTGATTTGGTGTCCATGTTAGGGCAGCTGTTGTCTTTGCAGTTTGACATTGACGAAGCTGCCTCTGGGACGCGCACAAGCTATGACTCTCTTCCTCTAGCTTCTCCTTCACTCTCTGGGAAACCGTGAGGAACAGAGTTTTGATCCAGGACGTACTCATTAGATCAGTATCAGAAACACGCATTCTAAATGCATTGAAAGTCATCAAAACAGGCTACTAGCTTCAGCAAAGGCCCTGAGATAGCAAATACAAGTGAAGGTCAGATGGGGAAGCAGACAAAAAATGCTCCTCCTGCTAATTGTCATTCTAATGGCACTGGTATATCCAAAGCCAAACTTCAGATTCTGGTACAATTTCAGCTCCGTGTGAGCAGGATGCCCAACAGAGAACACTTGCCACTATCTCCCAAACCTTGAATTCTCATGGAGCCATTGTCCCCTTTGCACCATCTGCAGCTCTGGTGGAAGACCACAGTTAGGACAGAAAGGGGAATCGCACTGGTGTCTTGGGTAATGATCAGGAGAGATGGGGCTCACATCAATGGGTAGGGGAGAACTTCTGCTTTCATTCTTTCAGTATGTGTACATTGTTCATGAAAAATTCTTATCAGAGAATGCAGCAAATTTCTTTCTCTTGTGCATATGTTTCTTACTAGCAGGATTCCTTCAAGCTGAGCATAGACAACGTGTCTCAGTCCTGATATACTGACTATCTTAGCATATATTAAGTGCTCATCATTTTAGCAGCTAAGCAGTGTCACGTCCCATTTAGCACATACACAGCATTTTATAGAGCAGAGTACTGTAGAAATCCTTTTCCCTTAGGTTTTTCTACACGCTCATTGCAGTGATATGCATCGGACCACTTAAAGCAAAACAGATTTAGTTAATTAACTCTAAGGGACTGAGTGATTCCCTGACTGGAAGTCATAAGAACTGGTTTTGATATTATGAGTACCATTGATTAACTCTCAGATGCTGGACAATCACTTCATCTTTCTATGCTTCATTTTTCCCTGTGCAAAATGTAGAGAAATAAAATTTGTTTTCTTTGGTGAAGTGCTTTTGAGAGCTGTGAATGAAAAGAGTTATGCATCATCAATGAATCATCAAATAGGCCTGATGGGAGATTTACAGAAATAGCACTTTCCTCGCTGCTTCTGAAAAACTGAGCCACAAACATGTAAAGCAACAAAGGGCCAAATCCTCACTGAGAGGAAGCATTGGAGATGGGATAAAAATTTAGAGTTGTCTGACACTTTGACAGCCACTTGTTCCTCTAGACCAGGCTGGCAAGATAGCATCTTTCTGTCATTTCTGTCCATGACACCAAGTTCTCATCCACTCAACTACTAGACAGCATGTCTTCCCTTCTCCATTGTTTGTTTTTTTTACCTGGCCATCCTGCTCCTCAGATAATGGACACATGCAACCACTTCCAACACCTGACAACTCCTGCAAGCTTCTCTTTCTGGTTGCAGGGATATTCCTGTACACTGGGCCAAATTCGCTATACAACAAACATATGACTATAAACATCCTTCAGAGTACTTTTCAGCCTTACAGATGTTAAACACTGGTGAGTTTTTGCCAAAAGCATTGCCTTGGGAAAAAAATGGAACTGGCATGTTTTCTTTCATTCTAATTATAATTCTCTATCATTATCTAGTTTTATCTTATCCTTTCATTCTACTTAACACCATATAGTTGCAAGTCCCAAAGCTAACACACAAGTTCCACTATTCCGCTGTTCCACTTTGCTCTGTAGCCAGAGCAAAGCAAATAATGTCCACTTGTTAATTGTTTTGATTATTTCAGCATATTTTTATAACTGAGGAATGGAAGTAGACAGAACTGAATTTCCTCAGATTATTTTAGTATTTTTAATAAATATTCTTTAAAAAAATTGTTCTTTGGACTTGATGGTCAGTATTCTTAATTTTGACAATGAATGAGTACGGAGTAGCTAAATAAATTATCTTATTCTTTCTGTTCTACAAGTGATTCAGATAAAAGTACTGCACAGACATTCAGCTATGAAGAAACTTTAAAATTAGATTTCATTGTAAGAGAAGGGTGAGGGAAAAATGACATATGAACATTTACTACCTCTTATTTTGAGGCAGTAAAATTATATTTCCTCATGGTGAAGAAAATTATACTATGGTAAAGAAGAAAATAACAAGGCCTGTTTTGGGATCTGGAGGCTGGGTACGGTGACTTGATGTGTGCCTCAGCTCTCCTCGATAAGCAGTAGGAGAAGGACAGAGTAGCCAGTGGGTAATAACAGCAAGCCTACAGAGGAAGTCAATGGCTTTGACTGCGTTTTGACTGCAGTTTATACTCAAATTAGAGTCAAACCCTAAAACCCATTATTCCTCTACCAAATCAAATTTTTCTTCAGTGCTTCAGGATGCTTTATGTGTTTGGTTCTACTTTTCCATGAGATTATGACTTCTGCTGGTAGCTCACATACAGCCAAAGAGAGACTTCAGTTCAATGTATCTGATAGTCCTTCCTTTGCAATTAAAAGAAAGGAAAAGGTGGTTTCTAGGGATTCATCACTAGCATGAAGATACTATGTCAATCATTCTTATAATATAGAAGGAAAAAACAGTAATGCTGTTTTCCTGTACTGTTCCTACACATTTTTAATCTCTAAAATTTATTGTTGCTTCACTACAAGAGCAATTCTTGCTTTACATCATTAAAAGTCAGAGGGGTTGTAGAACTGGAGGAACATAAGGAACATTTAGGGCTTGCATCTGAAATTATCTCTTCTTGCATTTAATATTGTATAAAACATTAATACAAAGTTGTCAGCCATTACAATTGTGTAAAACAGTTCTTAGTGAATTAAAAAATGAGGTCTTTTTATACAGGTGAAAAATCTCTTGTTAACAACCCCAGATCTTAAATCACAGAGTAATTAGAGTCTGTGTTATGGGTAGACAGCATAAACTTCCTCCCACATTGCTTCCTCTCTCAGTAGTGTGTTTCAATCCCACCTACAGGAGGTGGAAAGGGAAATTTCTGACTTCTAGTCTTCAAGTATTCCTTTCTTTGTTATGCCTAGTAAGGAGTCTACTAACTGCAGTACTATTTTTTCCTTAATTGGAAATTTCACTGAAAACAGCTGTTGTTAGACAATGAATACTACAGAAATTTGTAATGTATTACTTTGGCAGAAAAGTGATGAACAGACAACAGGCAAACTGACAGATAGAATTTAAATTTGTCAGACACTACTAATGCTACTGGTGACAGTGCTACCTCACTTCAAAGTGAAATCAGTGACCTAGCGGTAAAAGAATCTATATGCTGATTTCTGCCCCCTTGTCATCATCAGAGGACCAAACAACTGCATTTACCTGTAGATCAGGACTTCATCATCCGAGCAGTTATACTGCAGCTGATACATTTTTACCCGAGGGGCCGACTTGCTCACTGTCCACTTGACCAAAGCTGAGGTAGTGGTCACATCTGACACCAGGACAGCCCTTTCTGGTGGGCCTTTTGTTTCCCCACGATTTGACTTGGTGGAGCTGGTGATGTCGGAGAGCCTGGATTTCGGGGGAGCTGATCGGCCTGTGCCATTGCTGAGATGGGGAAGCTGAACAATTGAGAGTTCAATTGTTGCAGTGGACTCTCCAGCAGCATTGGCTGCTATGCATGTGAAAGTTCCATAATCCTTGGAGGTGGTGATGAGTATATCTAAGGTGCCATTGTCATAGACAGCCGTCCTCGAAGAGTTTCCGATCAGACGGTCATCAGGGGCTACCCAGTGAATGATGGGAGTGGGATCCCCAATGGCTTTGCATTTCAGCGTAGCAGTTTGCCCTTCTAAAACCAGCAGCTTGTGAGTATGTTGTGTGATAAGAGGAGGCTCACAAACAAATTCTTCTTCCCGTACGTACCAGAAGTACCTTCCCTTTAGACCTGGAGGAGAAGCACAAGTTTCCATATCATCATCTCTGTCAAGTCGCCTTAACCACAGTAGCTCACAGTTGCAATGCAGTGGATTGCCCCCAAAGCTGAGAGACAAAGGTGGAGAAAATGGGGTAACGACTAATGGAATTACTTGAGATCTGGCAAATATAGGGTCAGGGGGGAGCTTCTGCAGTCTGTTGGATGTTAGATCCAATCGGGCCAGTTTCTGAAGATCTGCAAATGTCCCCTCTGTTATATAATCTATCAGGTTGTGATCTAAACTGAGCTGGTGCAAGTTTATCATCTTTCTTATAGATTCCCAGGGAATGCTTCGGAGGTTATTGTAGGAAAGGTCTAAGTCTTCCAATGTCAGCAAAAAATCCTCAAAGGCTTCATCAGAAATGCTGCTTAGCTGGTTGTTGTTTAAAATCAAATGCTGAAGGTTAATTAAACCTCTCAAAATATCCTCTCCAATGTCAGGCAGTCTGTTGCTGTCCAGATGTAAAGACCGAAGGCTCTCCAAGTCGGTGAAAGAGTAGGGCTGTATGTAACTGATGGTGTTTCTGGACAAAGTAAGGTCAACAAGTCCAGACATATTGGCAAAATCTTGTCGGCTGATATTAATAATAAAGTTGCCCCCAAGACGGAGTTCAACAGTCCTTCGATCTATGTCCAGCGGCACAAAAAGGAGACCCTTGGAGGGACACAAAGTCCCCAGTGACTCAGACAGGTTCTGACAGACACAATATTTGGGACAAGCATTGACTGTGACAGCCATTCCAAACACCAGGATGCTGCAGAACAATTTTTCCATTGTAAATCACGCAACAGTACCTGAAAGAAATGAATAGAGATACAAGGAATATCAGCAGTTATGATATAAATAAGTTTCCTCTTATGTTTTACCTAACATCTACCTCCATCAAGACTTTGCAGTGCCTCCTCTCAGGAGTCACACCTAAAGGCATCAGGACTTCAGGATGTGAAGGATAAATGTTATAGAAGCATGTTTCTCCAGGTAAAGTATTTTTTTCTAAAGAAAAAAGAGGTGAGTTTGATTCCAAATCTAAACAGGATAGGAATTGCTAGTCCTTATGCCTTGTAACAGGGTCTCATGACTGCCTATTTTCTAGTTACAGTATTATAATTTTTATTGAGTGGCTAGTAGTGAACAAATCCCATCATCAGATTGCATGGCTTACTAAAAATCCTGAAAGATTTCATTTGGAGTACTGTCTGCTTCTTTGAGGGTAGGAGCTAGAAATATTATGTATAACAATTACTTACTGCTGCAAAATAATGAGGAATTAGTCTTAGGGTTGAAGCAGCTGATTTTATGGATAAAAATAACTGCATTTTTTCCCTGTCAGTAATGTGGTTAATAATGACAATGTAATTATCTGGCCAGTTCTGGGGCAAGTCACTTACCCACCCATAACAAAATTAATGATAGACAGTACAGGAAGAAGAAATTACTTGCATGATTGTCACCTGGATTCACCTGTGCTCAGCCAACCTATGGAAAGGATGACCGCATCCAGCTCCTAAGAGAATGCATCCAGGGGAAATCTGTGCTACATTAGTCTCCTGGCAAGATTTTTGACAACTTTTTCCTCTCAGACTGCAATTCCTCTTGTCATAGTGACAGCGAAGCTCTTGCCTGCCTCCATGGCCCTTCCTTGCATCCTGCCCATTCATCTTTGCACCACTATTTCCCTTTTTTTTCAGCTCTCACACGCTTTTCCAGCTTGAACTGTAAGGTATCTGTCTTTGAAGAATAAACTAAATGTATTTACAGGCTGGCTCACAGGGCCAGTTGTGACTGGGAAAAGTCGCAGCCCTGCTTCGGGTTTGGGAATATCTACTTACACAAGTTTGCTGATATTCTTCCACATGTGCAGGACATGAGTAAACTTGCTTTCTTTCTGTCTCTCCCTTTCACAGACCGTGCTATCAAGAAGGGCTGAGGAATGGGTAGATCATTCATTTCTAACCCTCATTCTCCTTCTGAGTAAAGCAGCAGGGAGACAAAGAGCTATATTTTTGTAAAGGATTCCTCAGGTTTTTTTTATAAGATGGTGTGCTCTAGTCTCCAAGACTCTCACCTGTGGCAGTAGCTACAGGCATAATTCAGCTTGTAGTATTCAACATAGCCATTTTGTCTCTCCTTAACCTACATCCACCACATAAACTTGCATTACTATCCTTGGTCTTTGGTATATGGCATATCCCTTCTCAATCATGCAGTGCTCATAGGTTTAGGATTTTTTTTTGCACTTGTGTTTCAAGAGACATCATGGCACAATGAGAGATAAGACACCCTTGTGTTAATTGATTGCCCCTGTAATGCCTAGTCAGTGTATGCCAGAAAGTCACTAGTGCCTAAGCTAGTTCTGTAACTGCCACACATATGATGGGATAACTCCAATAATTAGTACTACAAGGCCACTCAAACTCATCTGTCACAAAAAACACACTTCCCAAAAAAGTTGCATCATAATTATTTACATTCCATCACACATCTGAAATGACAGTTATGCAGACTTTTTATAATAATTAAAAGAAAATATAAAAGTTATTAAACTCCCAGTAATACACACCAAATACAAAACAAAATCTATCACAAGTAATTTTTAAAAAACTCTTTAAACAGGTCTTGCTCTACTTTCTTGTGAAAGGAATGAAAACTGGGGCCCAGTGTTTGGGACTCTGACCAAAGGTTCCCAATCCCTCCGCTGGGTAAGATGGTTTGGTATCTCCTCTCTAGAATACATGAGATGAGTCAGAAAAAGCATCTGTAGAAATGAAAGATGCTATGAGTACTGAACAATGTACAGTATGATTTTTACGGCAAGGTTTTCTGCATGATGTGATGATAGTAACTATATAACATTATTAGTATTTCATAGGGGAGGAAATGACTACAGCATATGTTTGCTGAACTTTGCAAACAAGATGAAAGCCCACCTCTTGTTGGGCATCCTTTTAGAAAGGATGGTTTGAGAAGAGTAATCGTACCTTCAATAGTAAATAAAAGGTTACTGAACAAAATGTTTGGAGATTAGCAAATGCATTATTGATGCAAATCTGTGGAATACTTAGCAATGAACTATAAATAAGCCTTACATTATTATCAATTGGTAGTTTGCTAACAGGCAATTGGCTTTTTCAATCTTAATTATAATTGTGTTCTGCAGCTTTAATTTAGTGTATTACCCTACCAGCTGAAATGATAAACAAAAAGAAGTTTAAAAGGGGGAGAAATAGATACAGTTAATTAGTAATAAGCCCTTTCATAGCTTCTCCCTCATCTACATTCCCACCCTCTGAATATCTATTCAAAAGTGTGAATGCACACTTACTACAGCAGTGTCTCCTTTAAGTGTCTCAGTTCTCTAACCACGTTTTTTCTGGATGCTGTTAAATATCACAGTGCTTTGGGGAGACAGTCGATTCTGAGCATCAGAGTGAAATGCATTTATGAAAAGAAAAAAAAATGAGGGGCAGAACAGAAGTTAATTACATAAAACAGGGACTGAAGCACTGAGAGGAGGATGTGAAGCAGGAGGCCTAAAAGGCAAAGTAAACCCTGATGGGGAAACCATCTGCGAATGGCTTGAAAGCACATCATCTGCCCGTGTGTGCTTGCACGTGTGCATGAAAAAGACATAGAGTGCAGCATGTGCTTTTACCAGCAAGAGGAAAAAATCAGTAAAAGCCTTACAGGGATGGAAATATCATGGCCACTGTCATTCCAGTAATTGAATACATTTGAAAGTATTAATGTAAATATTGTTTGTTTGCAGAGGAAATGTCTATCCTTTGTGATCTTTTGCTAGCATCATTATTTCAAGCTTCTGAGCCTTGAGTGTTTCTGAAATGTAAACCTGAAGTGAATAGTTTACAACACAATAAAAAAGGTATGAACCCAAAGGACTACTTGTAGGACATTGGAGACAAAAAATTGCACAGAGCTCCTTAAGGAGAACATTGGGGGGTTCCACAGAACAAATAGTTTTCCTTTTTCTCTCTGGAAAGACAAAGCACTTGGGCAGAAGATGAGGTAAGAATTCAGAGAATAATAGAATCGTAAAATGGTTTGGGTTGGAAGGGACCTTAAAGATCAATTAGTTTCAACCTCCCTCCCATGGGCAGGATCACCTTTCACTAGACTAGGCGGCTGAGAGCCCCATCCAACCTGGCCTTGAACATTTTCAGGGGTGATTCCAGGGAATACTACATTTCTTGAGTCTGCACAATTATAATAATATCTTTTAAAATCTAAACCCTCCCACAAAATCAAGGTAATTGCTAGCTGTCAAGGGGGTGGATGTGTAATATTTTTTTTTTCAGTTCTGGTAATTTTGATATAAGACATATTATAAAGTGTCAAGTTAAGGGTCTGTTTTTGCTGACCAGTTTTCTCACCTTGTTCCCAAAATGTCTTGTGACCTGCAACATCAAGAATTTTATAGGCTGCTAATGGCAGTCTTGTGATAAGCTCACCATTCTGATTTACATTTTAAAGGTATCTATCAGCCTGATAAAGTATACTTCTCACAGCAAGTCAGTGAATCTGGAAGAGTTCCTGTCTCAGCCCAAGATGAAAAATAGCCCCTTTAGTCCTCTTAGAACAAGGATTGGTATGAATTAATATGTGCAAGAGCCATAAACCTTGGTGTTTTGTATTCAAATTTTCCTCATAAAGATACAAATTCTGGGATTTGGCATCTCATTTCAGCAATGTCTCCAAGGCATTTTTTAATTCTATATTCATTGAACTTTTCATATAAATTCTAGTAACCTTTGCCTACCACAGCACCAAGTACAAGGTAACCGTCAGAAAAATATGCTGCACCATACAGGCTGGGAAAAAAAGAGACTGAAGAAAAAAAGGAGGGGTGGATGGGTAGTGGCTCTGATTCTACTGTCTTCAAGTACCCTGGGACACAGTTTCCAGGGACTGTACAGGTGAGCTAATATACCTTTCTTCATTTTTTTTTAGGTGCTGTGGAGGAACTGAATTTTCTTTTCTGGGAGCTGCTCTTTTCCTCATTCTTAACGTACTCTTATCTCTGTCTTAAGTGAATTTACATGAATAGGAAACCTAACCCCCAGATACAGAGCTTGACTGCCCTGGAAGTAGTCCTAGATTGGTAGTATTTAGGAAGAGTTAGACTGTAGAGGCAGATGTGTGTACGTGAAGATTTTCATTTTCACAGTGGTTTTGACCCAGAAGAAAAATAATATATTTGTAGCTTCTCTGGCAAAGATGTGGACCCCTGGCTGCTGGACAATATGTCTGTCTAGTGGCTTTAGTTTCCCTAGAGCACTAATATCCTAGAACGTGCTTACATCCTAGGTCCTAGGAAATGCAGCAAGATATGTTAAGTCCAGAAGAAACCAGGTGTAGGCCTGTTAGATCACACCTGACTTTTACTAGCTCTTTGCTTAAATGAAGGCACCATCATAAGCCATTCAGTGTGAAAAAATGTCCAAAATTAGTCAAGCTTCTGAGATTCATTTTGTGAGAAAATAAAACTTAGTGAACACATTCTGTGTACTTCCAAGCATCTGCTTGTCTGGCACTTACCCACAATACATTTGGGACATTTTCATCACTTCAGATCGTCTGAAGTGCAGAAGCCTCAGAAATATTTACTAGTCACACTTTTCAAGAATATAGAATATAGTAAGTTTCATGAAAGCAGAGAAAAGAGTCTTCATTAGCTTTATTAGACTTCTGCAAAGGAAATTATGCATCCTCTTGTTGGGCATCAAAGTATCCACATGGAAGACAGACATTATTAATATCCTGGCTACTGAAAAGACTTTAACTCGAGTTCAGCCTTTTTAGACAAGAGGTAGTCCACTCTGCTATTAAGATGCTCTGAGCTGTACAGTGTCTAATAAGCAGTAAACTCATTCTGCAGTCATAACACAGTTCAGGACTAGGCCAGACAGGGACAGACATCCTTTGGAAGTCAGACTTTCTTCTAGTTTCCACCCAAAGGGTATAGGTGCCACTATATAACTAATCACTAGCCCTTATGTGATCTGGCCACTTGAAGCCTGAACTGTAAAGCCTCCATGCACAGACAGAGAACAGAGCAAAAGAAATATGGGCCTAAAATTACACTTAGCAATTAGCCTAAATTTCTTGTGCTGCAGAAGATGGAAATTTTTATTTTAGAACAATGTTTACCTTCAATGCCAAGGTCAGTTTCACTTGTATCTATCTTAAAGCTTATGGTTCAATTTTTAATTGTTGTGCTGGTAGTAACTAAATTAATATGGCCCTGTAGAATGAATCCAGTAGGCAAGCTTGATTTACTCATTCATTAAATATTGTGGTACTTTAGCTAAGTACCTACATGAAACGCATCATTTCCAAATGAAAAGGTTACATCTCAGAAACATTAGAAACAAGTATTTTGAATGCTTCATTTAATACCTTTCCTAAAGTGGTCTCGTGAAATCTGAACCATCTCACAAACAGGTTTTGTCAACAGGAACTGATACTTATCAGTGTGTAAAACTACTGGCAAAATAGAAAAAAAATATCGAGCTCTACCCATAACTTGTGAATGATACCTTATAACCTTGTAATCATAGCCAGACTTCTGTTGACTGGTGTGATTTTACCTGTGAAAATAGCTGTACTCACATTATTCTAACTTCATTGACTAGAAGCACAGTCTTTAGGTGCCTGATCTGTTGGGACAAAAATCTGGTTATTGATAATTCACAAAATTTACATGTGCAGCCAGTTACTTTTAAGCATACAAAAACAAACTGAAGAGAAAGAGGCCATTTAGAAAACCCAGGTTTTGGGTAGATGTTTTAGTTGTTTGGTAAACAGACACATTTAGCTAACACTACTTGATGTATTCATGTGTACTGTATTTATTTCAGCTCCATGTAATGGCTCTTTTCTTCAGGGGCAAGAAGACACTGTCCCTGAATGGCCTGACCCAGCTGATGACACACTGGTGGGGGGTAAGAAGCCCCAAATCATCTGAGCAGTTACCTGGTAGCTCCCAACCAGTGAAAGAAATAACCTGTCCTCCCAGGCGTGGAGGATGTGTTGCATCAGCAACAGATCTATCTAGTCTGTTTCCTAGAACTTTTCATTGTAGTTACATCTGAAGATGGTGATTTCCCAATGAGAAGGACACGGGAAATGCAGAACACCATTTTCAACAGCACTAAATATAAATGGCTTGGGCTGGCTTTTTTGTCTCCCCCAAACCATCTGAAGGTCCATTCATTTTTGTTTGTTCATTTAACAGTCATCAACATTTATCTTTGTTTCCTGTTTTAATGCTGTGTGCCAATCTTCATCAGATTTTATCTGCAAAATCATGAGTCAGCTAAGCTGAGCCCTTTACTATTTTTAGCCATCCAGTTCATTTATTTATCTGGTTCTTTACAGCAGTCCTATATTTTGCTTTATCAGTACAGTAGAGAAGTTATCAGTTATTCTGTCTCTTACTCATTTTGAGAATTCATAGAGAAGCTGCAAAGGTACTAAACAGTAGCTCTCTCAGAGATATTGCCTATGGCGTGAAACATAAATGTCCATCAACAGATCCTATTGCTATCTGGAAATATAACTGAAGGCCTATTCTCATGATCTGAATCCAAACCTCTCTTGGCTCTGAGCCGTAACAGAAAATCCTCAGGTAACTCTTTATCCCTAGCTTAGTTTAATTCTTATAAAAATCTTCATATATTCTTATTTCCTTCGACATCAAAGGAAAAAAAGATAATTAAAATAGGGATTCTCTTCTTTATCAGGGTTTGTTACTTCTTTTTTTTTTTCAGTTGACCACTTAGCCCTAGAGACACACTCTGTCCATATTCCTTAGGAATTATTATTTGTTTCAAATGCTGACTGCAGTTTTCCCTTCATATACAACTCACATGCAAAGAGACACTGGTAGGAAAACCAAGGCATACATACCAAAAGATCTTTTTTTGATTTTTCTCATATACTTAATTTGGCACATAAAGTGACATGCAAAGATTTCAAGATCCTTTGAAACACACACAAGGCAAATTCGAAGCCCACAAAAAAAAAAAAAAATCCACACTTTTCCCAAATGTCCCAAATTATGACTCCTAAGGATGTTAGCAGGGGCATTTGGTAGTAGAGGTCCCCTCTTACAGGGAATACAATCCCAATATGGTTTGTCATTGTGGTTAGCTCATGATTCAGTAAGAAATCAGCAGAGTTCTGAGAAAGAAATATAAAAACTCTGCTGTGCGATTGCATGACACAACACATGGCCACCACAGTCTCTAAGCTCTTTCATCAACCTGGTAAACCTTTTACTGTAGTTTCTCACTTTTCACTTAGTTTGGATGGGACTAGATGTGTCTAAAAATTTCTTTTTCTAGTAACTCTCACTTTTGATTCACACACAGGAGGACAATTCACAGTTTCTCTGGAAGTCTTAACATACCCATTACTTCTACCATGTGAACAGCAGCTTCTCGAAGTTGTAGACTTCGTTGCATCTGATTATATAGTTACCTATTTCCAACCTGTTGTGTCACTGGATGGGAAAAAGAAAGAATGTATGGACTTTTGGTGGCAGTATCTGTTCTTTCATACCAGGCTCTCAAAGCACCTTAAAAGGGGCAACTTCTACCTCACTTTTATATGTGAGTAAGAAGAGCCATAATCTGCCTCAAACATTTTGCCCAAGATTATTCACCAAGTCCCTCATTGAAAACACAACTCTCACAACTCTCTTACTTTCTCTTTGCACAGTGATGTTCCTGTGCATAAGGCATGTTATTGTACAATTTTTTAATACAAATCTGATGTCATGGACAGCGTTTGCGTAATTACATTGAAAGGAGAGACTGTGGTGCTTGCGTCTCTGGGGAGGAAATCTGGCCTTAATGTGAACATTAGCTCCTGGATTACCTTAGCACTGTCTTATTATGTATGCAGTCTTGGATGAGTTTCACTTAACTTCTCTTTCTCCTCTGTAAGATAAGTATTGACTTCTACCAATCAGTTGTTTGCAACATATCTGGAGACTGTGCGTGTATGTAAAAACAGTTTATGGGTAAGTCTGTTGTCATGGCACAGGAAGGAAGATCACAGATAAGAGACAGCTTGTACAGCCTTTTCCCTAACTCAGTAATTTGTTTTTTATCTTCTCAAGACTGATAGTCAACAGAAGTCGGACGCAGTAGATGTCTGTTCATGGCTGAAGCGACTCTATCCCCTGTGCCCCATTCGCTGCCCCGAGTATCTGCAGCACAGAAGCCCCTGAAAGATATTTCTCCCACTTTCCTGACATCTCACATTCTTCTTTTTCAAAGGCTTAACAATAGCTCAGTCTCACCTTTCACCAGTAGCAAGTTCATATATAGTGGAGTACATTTCTAAATTTCCTGACTGTGAAGGAACCTTGATTAGTACAAATGAGTACACAAGGAAATGGCACCAGGAAAGCAAATGGAAAGTAAACAAAAAGCACCCCTAGTTTACTACTTTATAAAGAACAACAGTACAAGTGTATCATGACATTTCAGTCATGCTAATGAGGCTGAAGGGTTTTGCCCTTTCCAAAGGGCAACACAACTGGTGAAGAGTCCGGGGTACAAATCTTATGAGGAGCAGCTGAGGAAGATAGGGTTGTTTAGCCTGGAGAAAAGGAGTCTCAGGGAACCTTATTGCTCTCTACAACTACCTGAAAGGAGGTTGAGGTGGGAGTTGGTCTTGTCTCTCAAGTATCAAGCAGTAGAACAAGAAGGAATGGGCTCAAGTAGCAACAGATGAGGTTTAGATTGGATATAAGAAAAATTTCTTCACGAAGAGGTTTGTCAAGCACTGGAACACACTGCCCAGGGAATTGGTTAAATCACCATCCCTGGAGGTATTTAAAAGACACGTATATGTGTCACTTAGGAAGAGACAGAAGCGCTGGGTTAATGGTTGAGCTCAGCGATCTTAAAGGTCTTTTCCAACTAAACCATTCTATGATTCCATGAATGTGTTATTTGACAGAATCATAGAATGCTTTGGGTTGGAGGGGACCTTAAAGATTATCTGGTTGTAAGCTTCCTGCCATGAGCAGGGACACCTTCTACTAGACCAGGTTGCTCAAACCCCCATCCAACCCGGCCTTGAACACTACCAGAGTTGGGACATCTACAGCTTCTCTGGGCAACCTGTTCCAGTGCATCATAGTAAAGAACTTCTTCCTCACATCCAATCTAAACCTATTGTTTTTCAGTTTGAAGCCATTCCCCCTTGTTCTATCACAACAGTTCCCGACAAAGAATCCCTCTCTAGCTTCCCCATTGGCCCTCTTCAGATACTGGAAGGCTGCTATGAGGTCTGCACGCAACCTTCTTTGCTCCAGGCTGAACAAACCCAACTCTCTCAGCCTGTCTTTATAGAGGAGGTGCTCTAGTCCTCTTATCAACTTTGTGGCCCTCCCCTGGACTTGCTCCAATAGTTCCACGTCCTTCTTACATTGGGGGCACCAGATTTGTACGCAGTATCCCAGGTGGGGTCTCACAAGAGCAGAGTAGAGGAGGAAAACCACCTTCCTCAACCTGCTCGCCACACTGCTTTTGATGTAGCCCAGGATATGGTTGGCTTTATGAGCTGCAAGCTCAATGTGAGCTTCTCATCGACCTCGGTCTTCTCTGCAGAGATCTTGCTCCAGGAAAGATGGAAAGTCTTCCAGGTTAGAGTAGAGGAAGGTGAGTGGAAGGCAAGATGAGGAAAGCTGATCTTCTGCTACACTTGCTGTGTATATTTATGAGGAAACAAAAGTCATCAATCCCCAGGGCTCTCCATATAGCATCTTTACTGGCACTAAGTCAGCAAAAAAAGAATAAGTCTCTTAAAATTAAAATGAAGGGAAAACATGCGATAAAACAAAATATATAAGACCTGAATATTTCAAATATATATTCTGCTTCACTTCGCGGTTTCTGCTCACCAACTATGCAGAGAATGACAGTCTTATCAGATAAGAGCAGCCAGCTGCTATATGCTGCATTTAAATTTATATTGCAAACAACAGGCTCCATTACCCAAGGATTTTCTTGTTGCATTCCTAATACTGTCTTTCTGCATGCTTTATTGTTCCTCATTTCCTTACATACTCTTTGCCTTCCAGTGTGTACCAACATATCCTGATACTTGTTTCACACATTTTTGGCTTTTTTACTTAATCTGTCTTTGACTAGTTTTCCTTTGCTTTGCCTCTAAACACTTCCTGGTTTTCAAATACCATCTCTAAAGCTGCTGTCTCATACACTCTTTGCTGTTTCTTTTGAGCTTTCTGCTGCACTCCACCCCCGCTCCTTCATCCTCTAATCATTTTATCACTGCAGTTCTTTGATGTGTGAGGCTTCCAGTTCAGGCCCAATTTAATTATGTTTTTCAGAAGACTGACCTCTCTGGTCCCAATTTGTTCAAGACATTTCCTCCATTGATCCCTTTACTGCCTCTTCTAAGGTAGATTCCTGATATTAGAAGCACCCATGTATTAGCACTTAAGGTCAGTTTGCATATATCAGCAGTTAATTGCACTGATTTATTTGTAATAGATACAACACATTCTTCTCTGCCCTTAAGTCTAGATGCATTAACACAAAACCAAGGCAAAATAATTAGAGGTATTCCCATACTACAGCATATGCACTTGTTTCACTATTGATAAGCATTCTTGAAGAATAGATTGCATTTTTCAGTAAATTGCAACACAACCTAGAGGTCTATATATTTATATTTATTTTCTTGACCTGTTATAAAAACAACAACCAACACTATTGGACTTTCCCTGATTAAATTCTCTGGCTATCTTCCACCATTTAGGAAATAATTAGAAAGATGGTTCAAGCTTTGAGGTGGAAAGTCAAATCTGTGCTGTAAAGAAAGAACAAGAGTCCTGTAGAACAACTATGAAACAAAACACACTGTCTTAATGGAACCCAGAATGGGTAAAAGCTAGCTCTGTTTATAAAATACCAGTCTGATATACAGTAAAAACTCCCCTATATTAGTAAACAAACATCTGTGTTCATCAACAGAGGAGTACAAGCTTCCTATTTGCAGTAAAAAATGTTTTGGAAAACTGAAACACAAGGGTTTTTTCCCCAGGATAGGAAAACTGCAATATTTCAGCCAAGAAAAGTGGGAAAAATGTCCATGGTGATTGTTACTGTTGATTGTTTCACAGGATCTGCAATTAGTGGAGACCCTAGATAAGGATGCAGAACTCAGCAACAATAACACAGTAAAGGCACTGTGCCACTGAGCTGCATGTGTTGAGCAAGCATGAGGTGTGGCAAAGGTCTCTCTGAATTAGACTGAGCTAATTAAATACAGCTCTGTGCTTGACAGGATCTACAGAATGCCTCAATCCACTTTGTCCAGTTCTACCCAAGGATGATGTCACATCTAAGTAGACCAGCATGAACACGTTATCCTTGCCTGCTGCCAAAAGCTACCAGCCTGAATAAGATCAGCACAAATGTTACACTTGACCTGACTGAGAAGTGTCAAGGAAACTGAGCCTCTGGATAAAACCAGAGCTGTTTCAGGACCACAGTGTTCATTCCCCAAGGCAGAAGGCTCAAACTGGAATGGCATATCTGTTACTGTGAGACAAAAGATGCTGGCCTCCTGGAGTGAGGTGCTGGCCTGTTAATGTGAGAGCTGCTAAAATCCAGAGTGATCCTGACAGTCCCTCATTACTTCCCATGATCATCTCAAGATGCTGCCTTTCATATTGATGGAAGACTTTTTTTGCATCAGGTGCATTTTTCAGTTTAAATATAGGAGAAAAATACTCTCCCCTCCCTTATGCTACCTGTATATTTACAACCATGTGGTGTGAGAACACAGAAATTCTTCTCAGGAGATGGATCTTCATATAAAAGAAGAGATTAAAATAATAACATAATCATAATCCATAAATAAATAAAAAATAACTCTTTGATTATCACAGGTCTCAGTGATTTTCCCACATATGTTGAAATGACTCAAGAAGCACATCTACTACTGCCACCAAGCAAATCAAAGAGTAACACTGTTCAGATTAAGAAATATTTTATAACACTCCAACCTAACCTGGTTTCCTGATGAAACTTATCTGCTGAATACACACCCAACTCATTTTCCCACTTCTGAGTTTGCTCACAGTAAGTTCTGCAAACATATACATATCCTTGTAATGACTCAAAATGAAAATGGGAAGGAAGTTTCCATCCTGTAGGAACTACTTCCTGCTTGGCATTTTCCCACTTGTGCTGCCTCTTGCCTGTTGACTCCTGGAGGATGTTCTGTATGTCTGAATTCTGGAGACTGATCTGTCCCCTCCTTTTTCTGCACTAAATTTTGAAGTCTTCTTTTTTATAACCTGGTAGTTTTATAAAATGCGAGGAAGGATTTCAAGACACAGACATCTGAGTCACAGACTACTAGAAAAAAGCACCAAACATGGTAAAAAGACCTCCTGTCAATGTGCATCATCATGTGACTGGGAGCTGTGTTACAAGGACATCTCAGTTCTAGTACAGAGGAACTCAGTGGTGCCTGCTGACAGTAAAAATAGGGATGGTAAATACAGCATCTGTGACAGACCCTCTGCAAGGTGCCATTGCCAGGATAGCAGTGAGTGACATTCTTTGCCAAAAAAGCATCAAATGTCTGAGTTGGCTGGAAAACCCTAAACAATCACAACAATGTAACCCCCTCTGAAGGTATTTCTTGATTTCATTCAGACAATCTTGTTTCCTTTATCTCTTTTCCATAGCTTGCTTTTCCTTGCATCTCTGACATGCACTGTAGTATACTCATGATCCCTTTCCTATTTATCAATAACAAGGGTGTGCTGTGGGTGTTAGATGCCAAGGAGTCTCCCATTTCCTTGGTAACAGCAAACAGTTACTAATCCACAGCAAATAAAAGTGAAATGTAATGCAGACACTGAGCTAAGGGTTAGGATGCTTGATCTCCTTTCCTGATAATTTAGTCTGTAATGTCTGTTCAGCTGCTATCCCCCTCTATGCTTTATTTTCCTCAATAACCAAAGAGAAAAATTGTGTTGCCCAGGATACAGTACGGAAACTCAAAACATAATGTTCAATATAAGGGTTTAATAACACTTTGGTGATGACATATTGGGACCTAGAAAAGAGGCAGTACAATAGGAAGTGTTAAATACCCATCAGCATCCATGTAGTTAATTCAGCTGCAAGCCACATTTATGCTGGTGTGTACCACAAGCACAGAGCAGAAGCAGGCAGCAGACACAGCAGTTAATGCACAGAGCAAGACCAGAAATGCTTCTGGGGGCTCTGCAATGGTGGTGACACACAGCAGGGAACACTCTCCAGAACCCATTGCAGCAACTATTCCAAGTACATCAGAGACCTCCCTTCAGACCAATGTTCCGAAGGACAATGCAGCTCTGCACATCTGGGACTGCAGAGGTGCCTCAGACCTCATGGTGGGACTGGGGCTAAATGAGCTCTTTGCCCACAGGTGTATGCTGCTGAAGGGCCTGCCGTCACCAAGTGATGGAGCTGCAGGGGAAGGACAGCAGACTAGACAGCATCAGAAATTATGAGAAAGAGATCAAATGGATCTTTTCCAAGACTCTGCAGGTGCAACAACCTAAAGCCCCAGCTGTGCCAATGAACAGTCAACCATCTGGGAAATAGCTTTGCATAAAAGGACCTGGGAATCCTGGTGGACACTCAGTTGAATGTGCATCTGAAATATGCCTTTGTGGCAAAGAACAGCAACAGCCTTCAGGCAAAGTGTTGCCAGCAAGTTGAGGGAGGCTTTCCTTCCCCTGTACTCAGCACTGATGAGACACTTCTTAATTGCTGGGTCTAATCTTGGCCTCCTCAGGGCAAAAGACATATGGGTATATGGGAGAAAGTTCAGAGAAGGGCCATAAAGATGAATAAGGGGCTGGAGGCACTCTTCTATAGAGACTGAGATAGCTGGGACTGTTCAGCCTTGAAAAGGTTTAGGGGGAATCTTATCAATGTGTACAAATACCTACTGAGAGGGAATAAATAAGATGGAACCAGAGTCTTCTCAGTTGTTTCCAGTGACAGGACAAGAGGAAATAGGCACAAATTAAAATACAGTAAATATCACTTAAACAAAAGAAAATACTTTTTTTTACCATGAGGGTAGTGAAACACCAAAATGGATTTCCTGGAGAAGTAAAGGAGTCTCCATCCTAGGATATGTTCAAATCCTGACTGAACATGGCCCTGGCCAACCTGTCTTACCTGACCCTGCTTTGAGCAGGCAGGTGGACTTAATGATCTCCCAAAGTGTCTTCCAAACTCAAATATTCTGTGGTGTAGATGGGTTGCATATTTTTATGTTACTTATCTGAAGGGTATTCTTGATCTCAGTGCAGAGGTAAAACAGCTTCTGCCCTTGCACTGTCTACAACACTACCTCTCCTGCAACTTTGAGCATAATGAAGCCAAGTAACCAGTGATTTCTGCAATAATGAATTCTATTCACAAGGAAATTAATTTCTAATGAAGATGATTCTGTCAAATTGGCTCTTATTATAGCAAATACCTCTTTCCAGACCACAAGCAAATGATTTCCCTCATCCATCACACTTTGCAGTCTTGGCTTAGGTACCATGCATTGCTGAGAACAGTCAACATTCATGGATCAATATTCCATATACAAAGCGGGGTCAGATTGGACTGGTTGATAAATTATGGAAAACCCATTGCTAGAAATCAATCCTTTGTTAAAATGACTGAAAATGATTGCAACTGAATGATGATTAGGGAAGCAAGGATCTCAGACTTCCCCTTTCAAGATTATTACCCACTTAAATCAACTGAAATTACAATTTTTTTTTACTTTTCCCCCCCCCCCCAGTTTTTTCAGGTAAATTGTGGCAGCAATTGAAGTCATCGAGTCACTTTTTCCTATGCCTATAGTAGAAAGTGGGGGGATGGATCAAGGCAAGGAAACTTGAGCTCATCACTCTAAGTAGAGAAACTGAGAACACTGATAAAATAGGCTTTGCTATGACACAGAAACAAAAGAAAGGTAGGCAGTTCAATCTCTCTGGCTTGTCCTGGCTTTCTGTCTTTCCTGGCTTGATGGTACTGCGCAGCAATGTACCTTGTCCAAACATGCGAATTTTCTCTGGTAAAAGGTGAAGACTAAAGATCCTTTGGAATAGTGCATTTTAATGTCTTCCCAAAAAAGTGTTGAATATGGTTATAAATACAATCTAAGGAATTAAAAAAATTAAAGAAAAACTCCATCCCCAGAAATATAGATGTATGTCTGTCACCATGTAAAGAGCCTCAGAATACAGGGGTGACACAAACAAGGTCAGAAAACAGACTGAACTTAGCATAATATGGAAATATTTCCCTCAAGTGTCATATCTTCCATTAGACCAAAGTTCATGCTGAAGAATATGGTGAGATACTACAATGAAAAATGATAGAGGAGAGCCACAGGGAAAACATGCAAACAGGAAGGCACACCCTAAATAAGTGATGGAGCTCCTAGGAACACCTGTGAATTACTTCACTACCCCCCAGTACATAATGCCCTGATAGCAAAGCAAATTTTGTTTCTACCTGTGGAACAGGGTATATCATCGCTGCAGTGACATGCAAGCCCAAAATATTTACAGCATGTTTCATCTCAAATACAGAAAGCTTTCATCTTTGTGTCAAATACAGCCAAAATAATCCCTCTGTCAAACTGTTCATAACCTGACAACCACTGCTGTTTTGTTAAAGCATGAAAGAAACCTAACTTCTCTTGATAAAAAGTGTCTACTGCTGAGAAGCCTTCAGTTTCTAGGATTTCGCCACCCTTAAAATCCATTAAAAGTGTGAGTTACTCCTTTACCATCACGAGTAAGGAAGCAGCTGGAAAGTGTTTTGCATATGATGCAATATACTGAAATAATATAAACATCGCAAAGTTCGGATACACTCACACAGTGTTCTGCAAGAAATTGCTGGCATGAGGACAATATTCTTTAATGACAGGGCTAATTTTACAGGCTGCCCTCCACTTTCTGTACAGAAATGAGCTAAATAAGAAGTTTGACAGAGGAAACATGAAGAAAAAAATGCTAAGAGCTGTGAGCTTCTTGACTCTAGTTATACCTCAATTGCAGGTGTGCTGTAACAGGAATCAGTTGAAGCCTTCAGCATTTAACCCTTGCTTATCATTCTGCAATTACATAATTAGTAAAAAAACCCCTAATTCCACCAGTTTAACAATCAGAATTAAGGTTAGATGAGATTCTCCGAGTCCCCTGATTACACATAATTTTAAACAGTTTTCCTTCCTGTGGTGCAAAAGCAAGATGAAACTTAACTATGGGGCTTGAAGAGGTGTAGTGGTTTAGACCTTGTTTTCCCCCAGAGGCTAAAAAAGTTTAAATTGGTCACAAATCATAGCACATAGAATAGTTATACAAGACTTGTTATTTTTCCTGTGTGGTTTTTCACCCTCTCCTAATAGTAATTGTCTAAAATTATACTACTTCAAAATTTATTTATTTCAGGATATTCCTGATACCTAATATTTCATAGCCTTGCTGCTGCAAGGTTTTCATGGAAATTTCCATGGCTGGAAATGGGAAGAAAGGGAGGAGACTGGAGTTTACTGACAGTGGCAAGATTGCATACCTGGAGCTTCAACCTTGCAATCATGTCCCACTCTGGCTGCTGAAAACTGTAATCAGAGCACATTTCACTAAGGAGACAGCACATCATTGGTACATAGTCTTTAAATGTTTTACAGGGTATTAATTTCACAGATGGGTCCAGGGATGTTCTAATAGAACTATTTTATCTTTTTTTAGGAGGACAGATTGGAATAAAGAAAAAAAAAAACAAAATTTAAATATATATAGCAATGACTAACTGTCTACAAATAGTTGAAACATCTGACTGTTAAAGATGAAAAAGAATTGTTTAACATATTGCAGAAGTATATAAATCATCAGAATTTAGTGTGTATAAAACAGTTGAAGATGAAAAGGAAAGATGATCTTGTGCACTGCTTTTAAAACTCACTGCTTTGTGGCAGACAACTGGCATTTGTACTTTGGAAACTCTTTTAATATTTTTTTATGTAAGTTCTTTGTCCTTACAATGAAAGCAAAGACATTCACTCCTCATTTTTTTTCTGTCCTGTCAACATATTTGAAAGCAGATTGGGCTGAAATTGTTTCTTTCTATGCATTCACATAGTATATGCAAATTGTAAACCAAATTGCTTTGGGGGCCTCTCAGCACTGCCCTAATTAAATAATTATACTAGTACAAAAAGTGCCTTATAAATGTTAAATGTCATATTCTACCTAGTCTGATTATATTATGTACCTGGTGCTATAATGTATAATAAATTACTGTTTTCAAAGGATAATTTAACCTGAATATCAGCAGTCTCATTAAAGGCAAAGGCTACAATTTCAAAGAATCTTAATGGCTTAGGAACTGCAGACATATTTCCAAAAGCAAACAGTGCACCTACAGGCTTTGGGTACCATTGAGAACCTTTGGGAATCTCACTTTTGGGTAACTAAGTAATTTATAAATTTTTTATTAAGGTATGAAAGACAGTTAAGGACTTCTGAAATTTTGATCCCAAAAGTTTTATCTGTGAAATAGTCTCCCAGGAAAGGAATGGAAGTCACATGGCTAAAAAGCATATTTAAGTGGTCTGGACAAAGCACTCAAAATTTGTCTCAAGGAACATCCTAGAGTAATGAACACAGACCTAATGCTAGAAGGATAGACCACTATAAACTAACACGTCTTCTTTTGATCTCTCTCTTCAGTCTTTTGAAGAGCATCATTTTTTTTCTAACAGCAAAACTAATAGAAGAAACCTTTCTTCAGTACAGCCTTACACTCGCTCTGTTAATACACTGGAGAGTAAAGCTCCTTTATTAACATACTCTACACTCTCACACATATATCAAATAATATGTCAAAAGATAAGAAAGGAAAGCAAAGAACTTGGGTGACATTTGTTGACATTTCCAACACAGAGGAAACAAACAAGTTACGCCGTTGCTGAATGTTAAAAGGGCCGTGGAGAGTGAGTTTCCCCTCATCGATCTGACCCTCGGGGCAGTTTCAACTCAGTCTGATATTGTGTTCCTTAGCAGGAGGTATTCCTGCAACAGGGGAAGACAGGGATAGCTTCTCTCAGCTCTCTGAAGACCTCAATAAAAAGGTCACCGGATCTTTTATTTTAATTGACATTTTTAAAAGATCAAGGTCACTTTTAAAAGAGAATAATCAAGATGCTCAGCCTGCATCTTAACAAATCATCATCTCCAAACAGAAATCAAAATCAAAACACAAGTGCTTTCGTTTTTTTTTAAAATTTAAAAAGAGATTGAAAGTTCTTTATTTTTCTTCTTTCCTTTCCTGAAATCATGCTAAGATCCCTTTAGAGTGCAACTGAGAAACATCAAAAACCTTAATGTGGCCTGAGGGTGGCTTACTACAAAGCCATGTGCTAATAATACCTTACATTTATAGCTCTTTTCATCCAGAAGAGCTGGATCCCCAGGCGGTGCAGATACTGTATATGCAGGAATAATAACTTTGAGCCCCTTTACTTGACATGTGGCTCGTCCTATGGGGGCTCAACACCCAGCCCCCCAGTGCCCCATACGCTAGATCTGGTGGGACGCCCCGTGTTATGGAAACTGCATGCAAAATTTCAGTACAGCAAAAAGCAAACAGATGAGCTAGAACGTGCAAGAAAATAGAAGCTGTGAGCCCTAGCCTTGCAGAAGGTGTCTTGGGCTCACTACAGAAGGTACCATGGAGACTTTTGTAGGTTCTGGCTAAGCCCAGGTGCATAGAGGGGCTCCGACTTGCCATCCTGAAAGCATCCTCCTGGTGCAGTATCCCTCTCTCTACAGGGCTTCCCATATGGGGAGGAGCAACTCTCTGACCAGGTCTGATCAATGATCTCAAAACCACAGCACAAGCCACATAATTCATGAGGAACATCAAAACTTCTTTTTTCTTTTAACAAAGATAAATCTCATGTTTCCATTACCTTAGCTTTACAGAGCACCAACTCAAGAGGTAGTAAAATTTGATATGATTAAATCTATTAATAATACACCAGAATTACTCTGAATTCATTTTTATCACTTGCTAATGTTTGAATTTATATTAACTTAATGCTTGGTATTTTACAGGTAAATATCTGCTTCATTGTAAAAATTTTAAAAATGGTGAGAGAAAAGGTGATATACTAGTTTATCTCAGGTAAAAGAAAAACACATTTTCTCTATGCATAGGAATCTACCCTTATACCTATATCTAAATACTCAACAATTGCTTGGTGATGCACATCAGCATGCCCAAATTAAAAGTCAACAGAGCAGTGCTGATTTACATCTAATATGTTCATTTCTAGATCTTTACTACAGGAGTAATAAAATAATGATAAGTAATGATCGCAGCTCGCATTATTTAGTGGCACTAATCATAGAATATCTCAAAGCATTTGTAAGCAAATTGTACAGGGAGTTGCACCCACGGTTACATACACACACACAGAAGACTCACATCAGTTGTCTACATTTTCTGTTGTATAACTAATAGGTCCAGGATCCAATACTGATTTAATCCTGTCAGCTCTACCACCTGCACTTTCATGTTATGTCTTTTCGAGTATTTATCCATAATTACAATCCCTATATTTACGATCATAGAAGCATACCCTTTTTCAGACTTTCTGCAAATAATACCACTGGTACTGCTTTTATTTTAATTCTTCCTTATTTATCATTGTACTGTGGTTCATGGACATCTTCAAATTGCTCATTTTTAGGTTTAATACCCAATTTATACAGCCCACAGCTTTATATTTTGGATATTGAGAAAAGCAGACTTTAATCTGCAGAAAAAAAATTGTCAATCATTCCTTCCTGTCATCTTCCCAAGTAAGCTGGAATGTTGGCATTCATTCTATAGCTCTAATGTAATTTACATTTTTAATAAAGTAGCTTATTTCTTGAGCTATGCCCTTCCCCTTGCAGTTGTTCTACGGATTATATCTAGTTTTGTGAATCCTGTGCGTGCCAGATTTCACAGATGCTCATTCCTTTTCTTTCTGTTCCTTTCTGTGTATCTGCATAACCCGAAATTACCAGTCCATTTCCTCAACAGGTATAAATTCCTGCTCACTGATTATGCATCTCATAATTCAGTGTGAAATTCAGTCTTATGCAAAGAATAAGGAAACTTTCACCTAATGGAGGAAACCGACTTACAGCTGACTGATGTGGAAAAAATAGGGCATGACTGTCACTCACCATTAATGCTATTTACCACCGTCTCTATCACTGCACAGCAGAATACCTCACAAAGCCTCTCTTAGGTGGGGCCAGCTAAGCCTGTAACTCTCTGTGAACACTTGATGACAAAATTCACCCAAGAGACAAACTGCTGCCTGGTTTGGTTTCTACAGTTACTTTGATCAATTTTATTTGATATGGGCTTTCACATCCATAAGCCACCAAGAATAAAAGTACATAATCTCGGATATGACTTTATAGCTTTTAAAAGAAAGGAGAACAAGGTAAATACAGAGGTGTGAGATGTAACTGAGTCCTCTTGAGCCTGCAGTCACTGCAAGAGCTTTGCTGGATTATTTCACGGTCTGGCAGCAGACTCTGACATGGACTGTGCCACATTTCTAGTAGTAATGGTGGGGACAAGGGGGCAGAAAAACACCTTGATCTCACCCCAGACAACCTGAATGTTGTCACCGCTTATCAGTATGCTAGGACCAACTTGTGCTACTTTATTGCTGAGTCTGACAGAAGGGCAGATATCAGTCCCATGGCAATGTCTCACAGTATCTGCCATCTCTCTGTAGCTCTACACTCCAGCACATCAGATACCTGTCCAAAAGACATTGCCTCCTCAGTTTCCCACCTTTCCTACCATCTCTTCATTCATCCTGTGATCGACCTTCAGCTATGTTTCTTTTTGTCCCCTGGGTTCAGTACTGGGGCCAGTCTTGTAATATCTTTAGAGATGATCTGCATGAGGGGATTGAGTGCCCCCTCAATCAGTTTGCACCAAGTTGGGTGAGTGTTGATCTGATAGAGGGGAGGAAGGTTCTAAAAGGGAAAGCGGACAGGCTGGATCGATGGGCCGAGGCCAGTGGTGAGAGGTTCTACCAGGTCAAGTGCTGGATTTTGTCCCTGGGTCACAACAACCTCATGTAGTTCTACAGGCTTGGGAAAGAGTGGCTAGAAAGCTACCCAGCAGAAAAGGACCTGGAAATTCTGGTCTACAGCAAATAAGCATGAGCCGAACAGTGTGTCCAGGTGGCCAAGAAGGCTAGTGGCATCCTGGCCTGGAAATAATGTTGCTAGGAGGACCACGGCAGCAATTGTCCCCCGTACTTAGCACTGGTGAGGCCACACCTTGAATCTTGTGTTCAGTTCTGGGCTCTTCACTACAAGAAAGACATTGAGGTGCTGGAACAAGTCCAGAGAAGAGCACTGGAGTCGGTGAAGGGTCTAGAGGGTAAGTCCAGTGAGGAGTAGCTGAGGGAGATGCAGTTGTTCAACCTGGAGAAAAGGAGTCTCAAAGGGGGATCTTGTTGCTCTCTACAACTACCCGAGAGGAGGTTGTAGCAAAATCAGGGTTGGTCTCTTCCCAGGTAGCAAGAGACAGAGTAAGAGGAAATAGCCTCTAGTTGTGAGAGGGGAGTTTAGATCAGATATTAGGGAAAATTTCTTCACTGAAAGATTGGTCAAGCATAGGAACAGGCTGCCTACAGAGCTGGTTGAGTCACCATTCCTGGAGGTATTCAGAAGATGTTTAGATGTGCTGCTTAAGGATATGGTTTACTAGTGGACTCAGTAGTGCTGGCTTAACAGTTGGACTCAATGATCTAAGGGATCTTTTCCAGCCTTAATGATTCTATGATTCTGTATGCCACCAGTAGTTATTCTAACTGGCCGATGTATTGAGACTTTTCAAAAAATAATATTTGGGTTTTGGTTTCAGATTATTGAACACCAGGCCTTTATTATTATTATTAATTCTTTACTTCATGAGTTCTCACTTTTTTTAAAGATTGGTCAGCCCTGTTCCTGCAATTTTAAATAGTAAATAATTGCCTGAGGTGACAAAACATGATACTGTTAATAAAAAGAATGAGTTTTTTATCAACTTTCAGTAGTTCAGTGGAAGTTCACAATGACCTTCATTACATTTTGTTCCAAATCCAACTTCCTGTGTTTTTTTAATAAGACATTTGGTTTCTCTTCTCCTTCCCACCCATCCTATTTTTCAAGTGCAAACAACAGGGAGCATCTCTAACGCAGACAGAACACCACAGTTCATGTTCAGAATTAAAACATTCTGTGATCTTTCCCTCCCACCTCATTTACTGAAAGCAATTGCATATCTAGAAACAAAAGTTTGTTCTATTTTTATCACTAGGTGAAACGCCAGTTGGCTTTAATCTATATAACTTCATCTAACTTTTGGAGCTATTCTTAAGAAGTCAGGTTGAGTGTACAGTAAATCTAAGGTCACTATCAGTGGTCAGTGGAATGAGATGTGCTTCTCATCATGCCTCAAAACTGAATTATCATCTGGAGGTATTTATCTCCATCCCTAGACAACAGATATAGGCTCAAGTGACTACCATACTCTCAGAAGTTAGACAGGATGAATCTAGACATGACTGTTTTGTCCTAGTAAAGGGAAGTAAAAGGTAAACATGCATTTCCTCAAGGTATATTTTTTATTCTATTCTTACAGCAGCAACAACAACACCAATGTTTGCCTTCTAACTGCCTCACCTTCCATCTTGAAAAGCTGCAGGTCCATATGCCAGTTTTAATTGCAGAGGTTGAAATTAATTTTAATGTGATAGGTTTATACTATTGCCACAGCTTTACTAGACATAGCTTTCTGCTTCAGGGAGCTTTGTGATCAGAAGAAGCAGCTGCAGAACAGTCTTCTAATATAAAAATGAGCTTTGTAGACTCTCCTTGAATATAACTGCATGGCCTTGAGAAAAGAATATTTGACTTAAGTATTAACAGATAGAAACTGGACAGTGAATCCTTCAATAGTCCACTGAAAAACAGAGATTTAACATAAAAGGAAAGCTCTGACCTTTACATTTAAGTCTCCTGCAGTTACTTGGGAAAAGAACTGTGACTCCTCTGTAATGTTAGTCAACAGTACTGTCCACTTCAGATGCAAAGTAATCCTCTATCCCATACTGGGAGATAAAAGGAGTAGAAAAAAGGCCAGATCCTTCCTAAACTCTACTCTTCCCAAGAGAATGAGTAAATGTCAGTCAGTTGCCCTGAAGTAAAATCTTTACCCATTAAAAAAAATGCTAGTACATTATCACTTATGTCAGTATGGGATAAGGCATAGAATTTGCTTCAGCAGTAAGGTTTTAATCTTTGGGATAGATTAATTCAGGTAGCTCTGGAGGTCTCAAATTACCTCTTCCACTGATCTGTAGCCAGTAATATGTCTGTGAAGGGATTTAGTTGCAGGGACATTACTGGCAAGAAGCATACAAGTTTTCTGTAGTGAATATTTTGCTAGTGAAACCTTGACAATCTGAACAGTACTTCATAAAAACTTCGTGAATTGTTGACTAAATATAGTACCAGGTCATTTTGCCTGTTCTCCACTTCTATTCATGCTGTACAGTTGTAAGTTTGTACATACGAAAGCAGAGACTGCAGGTAAATTCTGTGACTCCTTTGATTGAAATCTAGACATACAAAGAATTAACTATATTCATAATAGTTATTCACATGACAAAATAGGCCAGGAGGGCTGTAAGGACAACACTCAACAAAGACTGGAGATTTTTCATTTCTTCCCTCCTCACACTACATGTCACAAGATGACTGTGTTTCTCTTCCAACAATATCATAGAAACACAGCTATATACAGCACACTCAAATAATGACTCATACAAGGTTGATTTCCACCATCACCTTAAACGAAAGCTTTTTAAGACCCACGCAGAACTTCAGAGGGAACCAGAATCAGTGCTTTAAGTTTGCTGAAAAGCCTTCAAAAACAGACAACCTCCCCATTCTTTACTTTGCACTCAGATCTGTAGCTCTGCTTGATAACAAATGGCAGATTGTCTCCTGTACAAACATTGCCACCCAAAGCTCAATTTGAGCATGAAGACCACTTAGACAGAGATCAATATGTTGCTCCTCAGCAAGTTTAAGATCTCTAGGACCTCCTTAGGGACAGTCCTAAAAATTAATTCCATCAGGTGAACAGGACCATCATTTGCCATTTGAATTTGTTGTAGTGCTGTCAACACTTTCCTGAAGTGATGACTGAACAGGTGGGTTTATTTCAGAGTGCTTGACAGCCAGTGCTCTTTCTACTAGACCTTTATTTTAGAACTTGGCATGAGATCCTGCTTTTAAGTACTTAAGGAAAAAGCAAAGAAGAAAATATATATGTTCACTTTTCCACTCTTCTTCACTTTGTTTCCTGCCATCACATTGGAGCTGCACTTGCAGCAATCAGGTGGAAAAAGAGGGCTATTCATCAAGGTGTAAATTGATATGTTACTTTTATCTGAAACTAAGCTAAGTCCGAATGTTGAGGGGGATTGTTGTGTTTTTATTTTTTTCTTTTTTGTGTGTGTGGTTTTTGTTTGTTTGAGTTTCTTTGTTTCTTTTTTTAAGTGTAAAGGAAAAGAGCAAGTTCCGCAATGTTTACAGGGTAAAATTTTGCCAATGAATTTGATGCATTTGTGTGTGATGTGACAGTTCCCTATTAGAAAACCAAAATAACTAATAAAAAATCAGTTAAAAAAAGCCTGTTGTGTTACAGATTTTTCTAGTTGTCTCAGCCAATATGTCACTACCTAAAGTTTCGCTACTTGAGACTGAGGTATCCTCTGTCTTTCTAAAAACATAGTATGCATAATGTGTAGTATCACTGATACTGTAATGCTGGCTCCTTCTCTTTCACCCTCCCCTCCTGCCACTCCAGACAAAACAGTGTTACTGCTGCAACCCACTGTTTCCTCCAGTATTTGATGCCTTTGCATTTAATGGACTTGAAGATTAAGAGAACTTGCAATTAGAGATCCAATAAAGCAGGGAGGGAAATAAGTCAAGTAAGAAATTTCATTCAAACTCTAAAATGAAACTATGAATTCTGGTAATATTCTCAGGAAAAGGCAAGAAATCTGTTATACATACAAAGGAAAAATAGGTTTTCACTGACTATTTGGAAAAGGTCCTGCCATAATAACATGTGGAGAAGATGATTTACTGGCAACAAATTTTTCAGCTTTTACTTCTGTGGTTCCAGTGCCCAGCTGCTGAAATAGATTTAGAATATAAGAGATCCCACAGAGCATGTGTTATGTTCATACTCACACATAACCAAGATGATTAAGTATTAAACCTTTCTTAAATCCCTAAAAATCTGTGTAGTAAGAGTTCTGCTATTTTTTTTCAAAGTTATTTCTATTATTAGGACTAAGCTGATGGGAAAACCAGACTAGCTTTGACATTTGACACTAGAAGGCTTTTTCAGGAGTGTGTAAACTTTGATTCTTTAGTTTTGCTCTTTCAGTTTATGTTCGGCCTTCCTTGGATTTTTTATATTCTGACCCAATGGTTTCCATGACTTTTTATGTTAGGAAATGCCACTTGAAATTTTAGGGACTCCTTTAAACTTTAATTTCTCTGAATACCTAAACATTCACTTTCAGTAGGGTACAGAAGGTCTAAGACCCCTAACTCAAGCAGGAAGGGCCAGTCAAAAAGAAAGGAACACTACCTGCACGGTTTTAATGCATCAGAACAACCCTTTAAATTTTAGTACAAGCTCTTAACTTTGTATAAATTTAAGAGTTTTTTTTAAAGTAAAAAATCCAGCAAGCTAACCAAAGAATAAAACTTTTTTTTCATGGCAGCTTAGAAAGGAACGTACTACAGAAAGTTAAGTGATCTCTATCAATCAACCCATTCAGTTTAGTTTTTAAGTAGACTTTTTCTGTTCCCTGACTATGATGTGAGATTTACCCCCCATGAAACAGAAGTCTCCTTCTGTCATTTGAGCAAGAATAGCTTAGAGGAAGCAAATCTTTTGTACAACCTACCTCAACTTCAGCCAAGGAAGGTGAATATTGCTTCTATATGTTATTATTACAAATGTTAATGATTATATGGTGCACTGGTGATAGAATTGGTGTCATAGAATCTTGAATGGTTTCGGTTGAAATGAACTTTTAAAGGCCACCTAGTCCAATTCTCCTACAATGACCAATGATATCTTCAGCTAGATCAGGTTGCTCAGAGCTCCATTCAACCTGACTTTGAATGTTTCCAGGGAAGTGGCATCTACCATCTCTCTGGGTAAACTGTTTTAGTGTTTTACCATGCTCATTGCAAAAAAATTCTTCCTTATATCTAGACTAAATCTACCCTCTTTTAGTTTAAAATCATTAATCCTTGTCCTATCACAACAGGCCACATTAAAAAGTTTGTCCCAATCTTTCTCATAAGCCCTCTTAAAGTATAAGTCCCTCTCCAGTTCTCTTTTTAGGTACTGGAAGGTGCTCTAAGATCTCCCTGAAGCCTTCTCTTCTCCAAGCTGAACAGCTTCAACTCTCTCAGTCTGTCTTCATAGGAGAGTTGCTCCATCCTTCTTATGATTTTCGTGGTCCTCCTATGGACCTGTTCCTACAGGTCCATGTCTTTCCCATGCTGAGGGCTCCAGAATGCCATCTAATTTTACTTGCCTGAAAGTAATGTCTGTAGTTGCCTAAGCTAAGCTTAGAATGCCAAGCATCGTTATAGGCAGAGAGCAAACAGGTATCTTCAACAGATAACTCAGCCCATGTTAGAGTAAAAAATCAGTATGGTTGAGGCTTTTTGGTGCTTGTCTTGCAGCATGGGTGAAACTGCAGCAATCAGTTTATAGCAGATGTGTGGCATGTTGATCTCTAGGAACAATAAAGTTGGCCAGACTGAGTGTTTTTTTCTCTGAGATGCTGCCTTCATTCGACTTTGGAAGTGCTTTTGACTTTTTTCAAGTCAAAAGCAGTCAACAAATGCAAAAGGTCTAGGTTAAGAAAAGTATATAGCAAATAATTATTTAGTCTAGAAAGGCAGAATGTGAGTTATTTTGAATACATCTCTCACCTTTCTCTGAGAACCATTGGGTTAAACAAAATTTGAAAATCAGTGTCAAGTAAAGTCATATGTACCTATGTCTTTTATCACTTTCGTATTGCTCTTGAGAAAGACAACATTTCTGGGCTTGATGGTTACTCTTCTATGCCGGTGTCCCACATATATCTGGAGAAATAGCTGAAGGCAAAGAACATGCTTAAGGCACTTAGAAGCCGGCAGCTATTATCTGCACTTCCAGAAAGGTCAAGACTTTCAGGAATTAGCATTATGTTAGCATTACTCGTTTAGTAGAGTCTATTCCTGTTACTTAGTGGTGTGTAGACATCTTACAAGTTGCAATCATTGGAGCAAGATTAGAAGGCATGTGATGTGATCATTTATAATCAAAAGAAGGAACCATTCTGGTAGACCTGGTAGCAGGGATGGGTCCTTCAGGAGACAGCAATCAGAGGTGGGTGGTGATGCTGTCACACGGATGTTTGGTAGTTTACAGGACATAAGTAGAGCTCTAGACAAATCTCTTGTATACCAACCAAGAGTTGTTCATCCATTCATTGGGCTTTGAAGCAGGCCTGGGTTCAACTGCTAAAACTGACTACCCTGAAGGCAGACTCAATAGTAAATAAAGAAACTGAAAAAGACTGTAAGTAAGCAATCTCATCTCCCTAGAAGTTTTCAGGGAGAGCAAGAACATATTGCTGCTATTCATGCAGTACCTGCCCTTTGATAAACAAAAAGACTCCAGACTCAAAGGCTGCCAATCTGCTACTTTCAGCAGCACCAAAATTCTCTTTTAGAAGCAAAAGAGCTGATGATTTCTAGCTTCATAACTCAATTATCTTTCTTTAATGTCATATCATAAACGGTGAAATCTGACCTGCAGTGCTCTTACTCCTCCCTGAAGGCACACCAGCATCATTTCTCTGCCCATTCATGCTGCTTTCTGTTTCCTATCCAGTCATAACTTCAATACAACATAAAATTCCAAACTCACCAGCCATAAAGCTGTGAGCGGCAGTTTGCTCAGTATGCCATCTGGAAAAAAGCTTCTTACTTTTCTTCAAGACAGCCCACAGGAACCACCCACTTGCAGTTACTGACTCTGAATTTGATCTATATGGATATTGTCAATCCTTGTTAACATGTTTCTAATAGGAGGTGGAGGAGATGCTTTTTCAAACTCTTCCAGAGAGCACTTTCATTCACTCTGAGCGTGGGGTCTGAGCCTCATGACTGCAGCACATTGCAAACAGACTCGCCCAAAGCCTTTGGGACATGTTTTGATAAAATGTCCCATCAACAGAACATTTCAGCTGGTTCATCACAGCTGAAAACCCTGGTGGAAACACTGGGAAAATGTTGGCAGTCTTATTGCTGAGGTTCCAGAAGTCACCAATCACATGCGAGGAGAGAAAAAGAAACCCACTCCATAGATCTCCTGATCTCCTGTACCATTTGCATTTGGGTATTCAGAAAACACATTCAAAACACTAGGAGTTGTTTCAGAAGTAAATTCTAATTGGGATTCTTTTGTTCTCTCCTGCCTTGTCCCTTGACCTTAGGGAAATAATTTAATTCCTCCTGCATTGGTTTACCCTAAAAATAAAAGAACAATGATTTTCTGTCATACCCACCTTAAGTGACAACATAATTTTTATCTGATTGGTGTTTGCTAAAAACATTGAAACCTGTCAAGAAAAATTTCAATCCCTGGTAGGATGTGCCAAGGGACACAGAAGAAAAATGCTGAAGTCATAGTAGCTTTCCCTCAGTGGAAAGTTTCTGGCTTTACAAAAACAAGTATTTTTCTCTCAGCTTTTACCATCAACTATATGAATCATTTGCATTGGGTTTTTACAGCTAAGTTCTTTAAAAATCTCAGCATCTCCTGTGAAAAGTATTTTCATGGGATTTCAAAATGCCCAAGAGCATAGTCTGGTACACTGGTTTCAGATACACCCTATTGCAGTGTGCAGAGATGATGGGAGATAATTGAGAAACAGGGAGGTAATAAACATATTTTGTGCCAAATGGCAAAAATAGTTTTTAAATTTAATTTGAGTGTTACAACTAAGAGGTGCTCTGGGGTGGGGGAAGGAAGCTTCTTTGTTCTACCACAGCCAATAAGAACATAAAAACAGCTACACTGGTTCACACCTGATATCAATACCCCTCTGCACTACTAGTGATGAGCAAATGCTTGTCAGTCGTATATAATATTTCTCTCAAATGTCTCCTGTTGCAGTGAATCTTGTTTACTGCATATTCCTCCCACAAAAAGATGAAAACTTATGCTTTTCCGAAATACTTACAGCCAGGTTTCTAGCTGTACCATCTAGCCAGCAGCATTTACCAAAACAATACACACATAAAAGTAGAAATACTCTATCTCAAAATGAGTGAATATGACCACCTTCATTGTCAGTGTAACAATTTTTAAGCTGAGTTCAATGATTATGTTTTATTACCTTATGTGAAAATATCTATTATTAGTAAAGAAATATTCAGTAGTCCTTGGCAGCATAATTTTTCACTACTATGAACAGTGTTATGCTCCAATGAATTTGGATTAGAAAGATCCCATTCCATAAAGACTGAGAATTCAGGTGGGAACCTTTTCTAAAGCTGTTAATATTCCCTAATTTTCCTCTTCCACTGACCTCTGCCTCCTGTCTTGTGCTTTGTATATGGTATTCCCACAGCACTGCTCAACTCCCCAGGCTACTAATCAAAACTAAGTGTATCTTTATACCAGTAGCCCCTGTGAGGTTGCTTCAGTAAACAGGGCTCAGGTTGGTTTTGCTTAGCTGCTAGCAGATGTGCAGTACAGCAGAGTGCTATAGGCTGGATATTCCAGAGAGATCCAGAACATCTCTGGGCATTGATTATACAAATAGGTGGCAGAGATGTAATGGACCCATCTACCATGTTCTCTGCCCTTCTTTTTTCCTCAGTAATTGTGTGAGGTAGCTACATGACACTGTGCACTCGCCTTAGGAGTTGATAGCTGACATGTTAAACTAATTTCTCAGAAAAGAATTCCTTGGAGCCCACTGGTCCCCTCTAAAGTTCAGCTTTGGCTCTAGAGGATACTAAATAACATCTCACCCATGCCACTTAGCAACCATCTCTGTCATTGTTCTTCCAAAGGAATTTAGATCAGAATCATGTTCAGGATGTGAAGATGCTAAAACTTTTGTAACATTGTGCAAAGCGAAAAGAACACAAAGAGTTCCCTATCCTTGTTTAATCTGGTTGTAGCATTTCTTAATATGTTTAAAGCTTGTTGTATGTTTTGGGATACACTACAGCACACACTCCCTTGCACATGAACTGTCTCACTTCAGGTTTCCTCTCAAACAATGATGCTTCCTCACTCAGGCTATGAGAAACAGTTTTGCACTATTGATTGCAATCAGTTAAACGAGCAACAACCTGTCAACGCATGCATGGTAAACTTTTTTTCTCTTCTGTCTTTAAGTATGCTAGATTATTAAAAAAAAAGTTTACAAAAGAGGTCAGGGGAAAATAAAAAAGTTGAATATCAAGGCAAAGCATTTCATATCTGGGGGGACAAAAATAATGCATCTCAACCTCAAGGAAAACAATAACACAATAATGTCTAATTTAACACACAAATCACAAGATGTTAATTACTACTGTCCAGGACATACAGTTTCTGTAACAAACTGTGAATATTTTAATCCCACTCACCCTTTCCAAATTCCCAAAATTAAAAAAAGTAATAATTTTTTTAGGGCAATGGGGATTCTCCAAAACAGGCACAGATATCATCTAGTTGAGATTCAATAAGATTTCAGGTTTTTTAACTTAAGATTCAGCAGTTCCAGATGTCTGAAAATGGGCTGTATTTTATCCCAGGAAGACCTAAGAGGGGCAGCTAATGTGCTGCTCTTCCATAGCAGTTCTCCCAGTTACTTCATCTGGGTAAATTGACACACACTCCCAAGTTCTTAATGGTTTGGAATTTCATTGTAGAAAATATGACACAGTGGTGGATACCACCGAATGACAAAATGTGTCATGCTCTAATGTGAGGTCTGCATAACTGTCATGAGATCTGACCCCCTCCTCTTTGCTATTCATCTGCCCAGTGTGTTCATTGGCTGCTCTGGACCATTCTCTCTCCTCCCATCCCTCTTTTGATCTGGGTGAGTAGATTGAAAACTCTGAAGCACTGGCTTGCTCTCTGCATGTAAACCAGAGCACAGGCAACAGACCTTCAGAGGCAATTGAGAGCTCTCAGTACTGCTGATAAGTAGTACAGATTTAATTACACAGACCAGACACTTATTCTAATCTCAGTTACCCACCTCTTCAGTTGCAAAATTACTCAAAAGAAAGCCCCAGGTGTCAGCTTGATAAAGTACAGCAAATACTCTGTCCAACAATTGGTTTGAAAAGGGTTAATTGCCCATGCTGATGCTTCTAGTACTGTTTTCTTCCTTACACTAGTGATTTTTTTTCCTTGTGAATGAAAAATCTCTCTGATATTATTTTCTTTTTTTTATAACAAGCCTGTTTTGAAGCACCTCAGCACCAAACCCCTGTAAGCAAACTGAAGAGACAGAATAATCTAAGTTCTGTGTAAAGACAGCCAAATACAGCAGTAGCTAGCCCTCACTCTTCTTGAGCTATTACTAAAAATTAGAAAGCATAGCCAAGAAAACAAGCCATGCTACAGGACATTGACTTGCAGCACTACAGGGGTGGAGCATTTTTCTGGCTTATTCTGCTCCTGGCTTTAAACATCTGGTACACAAAGAAATTGTGTATTTTCTCCCTGCTAATTGTGAAGTACCTGCCTGATTGCTTATGACTGACAAGTGTCTGATAACAGGAAATGGTGTCATGGCAGGAGTTCAATGGATTAAGAAGAATGAGACAGGAAAACCAATGATGGAATTCTTCATTTAAGCATTCATGCATACTGATTGAGGAATGTCAGTCGTAAATTTGTTGGAAGTGCTTGGATACAGGAATTTCTAAGCATCAACTATTATTACTATCAGAATTTCTGTCTGATAGTAATAGCAGTTCTGAGACCTCGTCACAAACCAGTTTCTCACTGGGTGAATGAAGCACAGAGAAGCAGCCCAATGAGCCTGTTCCTCAGCTGCCTGAAATCCCTTTTCCACCATGGTAGTGCAGCTGTGCCGTTATTATCAGGGAGCTCCGTGCACAGCAGAAATGTTCTTTGGAAAAACCTGTGTCAGCTCTGTGGTCTCTGAGTCCCCAGGATTAGGCACTAAGTAGAAAATGCTCCAAGACAAGCTGATGATGAGAACACATGTGGCTGAGATCATCTCATGTTGGTGTTTCTGGGTTTCCAGGGATGGTTTAGCCACTGTGGGGACCAAATCACTTCCAGCAGCCTCAGAGTTGGAGATACACAGTGTGCTCTCCTCTAATACTTACAGTGCTGGTGATTGCAGCAGAGAGATGAACCAGAGACCAACAATGTGCTTTTTACGAAGGACAGATAAGGCCCTGAGGGAAAGGTTTGTTTGAAACAGATGTCCTATGGCTGAAGTTTATTGGAAAATGTTTCAATTTCAAGATGAAGAGCAAACAAAGCCATGAAAAGAAGCTGATGAAAGTAACTACTCTGACTTTGAAGCACCCATAATTGAACTGAAAACAGGAAAGTGATATTGATTGAATATCCAAAGTAAAGCAGAGTGGTCCAGTTTCAGACACAGCAGACAGAAGGGCAAAAGTAAACAAGTAGCCTGAAAGGTGGCCATTATTTTAGCAATGAGAATAAGATGTTAAAATGTCGATTCATTTTTTATAGCCCAAAATATTATTTATATCACAGATAAAAATTTCTAATTTCCAATAAACAGTCCTGAAATTAATATTTTGTACTGAATCCTGCTCAAGTTGCTCAAGTGTATCATTGTATCGAAGTTGTTAAGCCTGTACAAATGAATAATGGCAGCAGGAGCTGACCTTTTATTGGCATGACTTTCAAATGGCTGCCTTACTCAAGCATGCCTATAAAACACTCTTGCCACACTATCATGTATTCCATTTACTTCCCTTTTAAGAGAGAGGGGAGAAGGTTATTTTAGAAATACTTTAGAGTAATAAAATCTTTATTACTACAATTTTTTTGTATCTCTTATGCCTGTGAAGCCATAAGTTGATTCAGTTATGCCCACAGTTCTGGGAGTGATAGAAAGTCGGTACTTACGGATTTTGTACACCTCTAAATATTACTTTAGCTAGAGTGTCTACTATTGGGGGGTGTGGTGTGCAGTTTTAGGGTCATATAGCTCACAACTTGACACAAATGAAAAAACACATGCTGGGTATATCACAGCCTCACAGTCCCTCTTTCCAATGGGACACAGCAGGTGTTTCTGATTATGTTGACTTTCGAGGCAACAAATCTAAACAGGGATTGAATTGAAACCTGTTACTGTAAATGAAAGATATGAAAGGTTGAGAAGGAAAATCTGCCAGGAGCAGAGAAGAATATAAACACACACAAATATAGCTTTGGGATCTTTTGAAATCTACATGAGTAACACAGATACTTTTTAAGCATTATTAATATTTAAATACTCAACAGTGTATTTGGAACAGCATCTTCTTGCATTAAATTCCAAACATGCACAGTTGTCCAGTTTATCTATTTACTGTGCAATGAGCCAAATAAATATCTCTGCCATTTCAGCTGAAAACTTGCTTTTTATTCATTGAAGCAATACTTGCATTATTATGGAAGAAGCACCATATTCCTTCTACCACTCCTATCTTCCACTGCTGCTGGCACAGAGATGACCAAAAAAAAAAAAAAAGCAATATGCTCAGCTATACGAGCCACTATTGTTATGAGAAGAGAGTAAAATCCTATTCTGCTTTGTTCATCAACAAACCTGTCAGCTAAATGTTGATTGAGCTACCTTCTCTGGTAGTGGCACAAGAGAAACAGAGGAATCCTGGTGCAATTTTCTAAGTCTGAGGTAGCAGTGCTGGTAGTTAGAAAAATCACTGTGTAACTGTATAAATGAAACAAATTTGCTCAGGAAGTCACAGAGAGAAAAAATATGGAACCGCACTTTGTCATTTTGACAATTGCTTTCCTTCTATAACTTCACTTTGAAAGAGAAACCAACATCATTTGCAATAAGATATCTGCTTTCTCAGCTGACACCAGCCTGCTGAATAGCAGAATGACAAATATCTCTGTGGTTATTTAATTATTTAGGGCATAATATGCTATTTTATTTGACAATCTGTTTGCTTTGTGGATAAACTGTAATGCTGAGCAATTTTTCCTTATGAAGGAACAAGATTATCTGCTCATTAAATAGCCTCATTGGCCCAATAGCATAGTGACGCTACAAATAGAAACTATTTCTATGGAAAGAATGGAGCAGAGATGCCTGGAAGTTACAGAAAATACAAGAGACAACTCCTTGCAGTGAGTGAGGGGAAGGAAAGCCTTGGGGACTTGCAGCTGCAGGGTTGCCTGTATGGGCAAGGAAGTCAGGCTGCCAGGCAGATACAGAGGTGAAGATCAGCTTTCCCTTTTTGGCTGGTTGTTTTGATTTGGCCTCAAGGGGTGGGGTCCAAAGTGGCAACACTGTTGCCCTTGTTTCCCCCTGGGAAGTAAACCAGACCAACAAGTGCACCTACAGACATTCCTTAGCTGCCTCTCAACTTGAGAATCATAGGGCTACCAACATCAAGGCTGTTTATGGTTATGGTGAATCCTCTTATGCCCCTTCTAGGAAACCTGGGTGCTTAATTACCACTCTGAAGTGCCTGTACACAAATGCCACACAGCATGGGGAATAAACAAGAAGAATTAGAAGTGTGAAAGCTCACATGACTGGAACATTGTTATGGATGACTGTGTACTTTTTAGAAAGGACAGGTAAGGGACGTAAGGTGGTGGAGTTGCTCTTTATGTGAGACAGACAAAAAAGTTGAGAACTTATTGGCTAGTATGGGTAAAACTCTTGTGGGTGTTTATTAAAGGCCACCTGATCAGGAGGAGGAAGTTGATGAGGTTTTCTATAGGCAGCTGGAAATAGCCTTGTAGTCACAAGCCCTTTTTCTCCTGGGGAACTTCAACCACCCTAATATTTGTTGGAGGGACAAAAAGGCTCATTACACACAGTGGATGTTGTCTACCTCGACTTTGGCAAAGCATTTGAGACTGTCTCCCATAAGGTCCCCATAGGCAAGCTCAGGAAATGTGGGTTAGATGAATGGACAATGAGGTGGATCAAGAACTGGATGAATAGCAGAGCTCAGAGGGTTGTGATTAATGGAGTAGAATCCAGTTGGAGGCCTATTGTCAGTGGTGTTCCCCAGGGATCAATACTGGGTCCAGTCTTATTCAACTTGTTTATCAGTGACCTGGACGAAGGGATAGAGTGTATCCTCAGCAAGTTTTTTGATGATATAAACAGGGGGGGAGTGGCTTATACACCTGAAGGTTGTGCTGCCATGCAGTGGGACCTTAATAGGCTGGAGAGCTGGTCAGAGAGAAACCTGAGGAGGTTCAACAAGGGCAGGTGCAGGGTCATGCACCTGGGGAAGAATAACCCCATGTACCAGTTTAGGTTTAGGGTTGACCTACTAGAGAGCAATTCTGCTGAAAAGGACCTGTCTTGGTGGATGACAAGTTGACTATGGTCTGGCAGTGTGCCCTTGCAACCAGGAAGGCCAATGGTATCCTGAGGTGCATCAGGAAGAGTGTGGCCGAGGGGTTGAAGAAGGTGATCTTGCACCTCTACTCAGCCCTAGTGAGGCCACATATGGATCACTGTATTCGGTTCTTGGCTCCTCAGTACAAGAAAGACAAGGAGCTACTGGAGAGGGCCACAAAGATGATGAGCAGTCTGAAGCATCTCTCTTATGAGGAGAGATTGCAGAAGCTGGGCCTGTTTAGTGTAGAGAAGAGAACATAGAGGGGATCTCATTAATACATATAAATATCTCAAAGGTTGGTGCCAAGAGGATGGTGACAGACTCTTTTCAGTGCTGTCCAGTGACAGGACAAGGAGCAATGGACATAAACTAAAACATAAGAAGTTCCACCTCAACACGAAGAAGAATTTCTTTGCATTGCGGGTGGCAGAGCACTGGAACAGGTTGCCCAGGTAGATCATGGAGTTTCCTTCTCTGGAGACATTCAAAACCTACCTGGATGCATTCCTGTGTAACCTGCTCCAGGTGATCCTGCCTTGGCAGAGGGGTTGGACTAGATGATCTCCAGAGGTGCCTTCCAGCCCCAACAATTCTGTGATTTTGTGGTTGACTTAATTGGCTTACAGACCCTGGGTGACAATAGTTGAATTATGATAATATACAACCAGAACAAAATCAACAAGCCTTGTTGTGATTTCCAGCTGTACCAGTTGGTGTTTTGATCCAGAATGCCAAAGAGATACAGAAGGTTCATCTTTCCTAACTTGATTCCATCAGATGAAAATGCTCCAGAGTTTATGAAGTTATATAAGTGAGGACAGCAGGCATGATGCTTTGACATGGTGCTTTGATTTTGCTGGGCCTGAATTCTGCACAGTGATAATAACAAGCTCTAAGCTATCAAACAGTGCTTTCCATTTTAATATGGTCAAATAGTTTCACAGAGCTCTGCCATCAACAGCATTTTACAGATGAAAAAGCACAGAGAAGTATATTTCTTGGAGCTGTGTAAGAAACCAGTAACATATCTGAAAGTAATACCTGGCTTTACAATCTCCTAGTCTAACACTCTAAACTACTATTTTACCCTAGAGATAAGAACATGAATAAAAAACTTTTTCATAACACCAGCAGCATAGTTTACATCACCTATATCAGAAAACAATAATGACAGGAGATCATTTTAAAAACTGACTGTTTTGGGCAGCCTAAGATTTTATCTGAACAGTGCTATGCCAAATGGCAAACTGAATATCACAGGAGCTAATGGACATATGAGAGCTAGACCTTGTATCCTGCTTTAGATGAAAGGTCCAGATGAAAGAACCACCTCATCCATTTTCAGTATCTTATAGTGGTCAAAACGTTTAGGGAGGAACAGAGCAAGCATTTATCAATATTTTTCTAGAATATTCTCAGAAGACCCAAGACTTTGTAAATTATGAACTTTCTGAGACAAAAGATGTGGTTTGTATTTAATAGCCCAGTGGCAAGGAGTGCCACACCTTACCTGAAAGCTGAAGAAGGAGCTCTATTAGTTTATTCTGAACACGAATACCTGAGTGGCAGTTGATGCCTCATAATACATGTATAGGAAGAAACACGAATAATTTCTCAATCACTCTCTCCATTTCCAGGAAAGAAACTGAGATTTTTCTCATTTTCTAGTCTTCTGTCACCAAGGTCACACCAAGTCCATGCTGACTGCTGTTAGTGCTGGGAGAGGTCCACAGACAGTCCTGTGAAAGGAGGGACTGAGATTCAGTAAAATATCACAGGCCTTGTCCCATATGACTTTTTTGGGAATTTTACTACTTGGATTGGCTGACATGGTGTTTATAAAGCATACACAGTCCATTTGCCTTTTTAATCAAGTATTTTTAGACCTTTAAATTTTTTTTAAGGTTAAGATGGTGAACATAATTTCAATAAGGGGCTTTCAAAAAGAGTGTCTGTTGGCCCTGCAGGGTCTTTTAAGCCCTTCAGCTATGTTTATGGATGTGATGCTGCAATGTCATTCAGAAACAGTCCAGCTCAGGCTCAAGGACAAGGGTAACATAGCGTTTTACATAGGCTAATGCACCTGGGCTTATAAGATTATTTGGCCAAATAAAACACTGTGATAGCCCAGTGGCATTGTTCCCAGGCCAGAGTTAGTCTCACAATCTTTGAAGGGCATTTCTCTGTACGGAGCGACAAGACCATCCTAAATCCTTTGATGTGTCAGTATGTGTATCACTGCCTAACTAAGCTCTTGTCTAGATTAAAAGCAAAACTTGTTTTTCAGGAACACATGGAAGTTTTCCAGGTCTTAGTTTGCCTGTCTGCATTAAATTGCCAAAACCATATATGTGGCATGCTTTAGTATGGAAGGGATTTCTAAGTATACAATCCCATTGGTCATAATTAGCAATATAATGCCTAATGATCATTAGTCAAAAGAGGTCTTCAGTTGCTTGATTTTCATCCAAAACCTGTTGATTAGTAATCCCCTGTAACTGCGCCATAACACTCTACTGAAGCATTGAAGAGAAACTTGGCCTGAATTTAATCATTTGATTAGCATTCATTCAAGCAAAACATTCCCTTTTGTAGAGAGCAAGCATATTTCTACCTTTTGCTAGCTTTTGACAAGAGGCAGGTGTATTAAGCATAGGAAATTTATACAGTACAGAGTGGTTTTAGACCAAGCACATGGAAAAATACATTTTTCCTTGACAACTGTGACACTTCCTAGTACATTGGTAAGGTATCACTGAGCTGTCATCAGCTGTGCTCTCAGATGGGAGGGAAATGGTGCACACATAGAAAAGCAAAAAAAAAATAAAGGAAGAGAAGAAAAACACTTAAAATATAATTACAGATATATTATCTAAAATTAATCACAGGAATATTGTTGCTGTCATGTTGCAGTTTTTTGTGATAAGCAAACATCCAGCAAGGTTAAATTGCATTGTTTCTTCAAGAAAACATGGATCAATGTAACAGCTACTAAGATGTTGATTTTGCGCCTATGTCTTCTCTACTGAAACCTTGGGAACCTCTTGGAGTGCATTGCATCTAATCAAACTGCCTAAATTAGTCAGCAGCAGCTACTCTCAGTAACCACAGATGCACATAAACCCCTGGAAGACAATTCACATTTCAGAAGCTGGATCAACACACACATATGCAGGACATTGGACAGTGAAATAATTTATGCCGAGAGTAGAGAAAATCCCTTTCAGTTTAAATACACTGAAATGCTACTTTCTGCTCCAGATCACATTGACAGCTTCCCTTTGATGGGACTGGCTGTGACTTTCGACCCCTGTACACTTTTCTGAATTGTATCAAACAAGATGCATCTCATTTTCTGCTTCCTTCAACAGCTGTATTTCCTGGCCAGTCTTAGAGTACTTTACATTGGTCTCTACACTACCTACTTTTAGCCAACATTTTACACCATACAACATGATACTACTATTTTTGCCTCACGGATTATTGCTTTTCAGTCATGCCATATTAATGAATCTTCTCTCTCTCTTGGGAGTATTTGGAGAAATTAAAAGTATAGTTAGAGGCTGGGTGAAAGTTTCCACCTTCTGCCACCCACCCCAGGGTCTAACAACTTTTTGACCAATTCTTGACATCTCTTGGAAACTTCAAATAAATCTCTGAATCCATAAGGCAAGGTTAAAAATGTACCCAGCAACTCAATATGCAAGGAACTACTTCCACTACAGACAGTGGCTACTTATATCTGTACGAATTTTTGTTTCTTCTACACCTTCCTATCTGATGAGTTAGGAGGGAATTTTTTACTCTTAATGTTCTTCCTCAGTTGATGTCCATAAGGGATCACAGCCTCTGAAGCTTCCCTGCTGGAAGCAGATATGTTGTATTGTCAGCAGATTACGGGACAGGAGTTTTCTTGTTTGGCAGTTCTAAGTCCCTTCTGGCTATGAAAAGAGGTGACAGCAATAACTAGGATGAAAAGGAAGATTAATGGTGTGTATAACACTGTAGAAATAAGAAATAATCATACTTTGCAGGAAGGAGCTTTCCAGAGGAAATGGCTCAGGAGCAGAGCCAGTAACATCTATAACTAGTCATTTAGCCAGTTCGTGCAACCACCTGATAAACTTCATGCAGTTCCCTGATTATAGTTATCTTCTGACAAGAACACCACACAAAGCAGGGAGTTCATGATCAATGTCTGGCAGGCACAGGGCCCATTTTATCAAGCAAAACAACTTCTTTTGCAGACCTATATTTATAACTTTGATTAATTTCCATTTATTTTCCACAATTTATGCATTATGGATTGAAAGGAACAGGTACAATAAATACCAGTGAAGCATCTGTTAGCTCTCTAATCTTCATTAAGTTTCAAATAAGTTCTAACAGACACAAACAGAGAAATTAGCATTTAATTCATATTAACTCTTTCACAAATAAAACCTTTCACAAAGAAATTTTGTGCCTAGGCTAAGATTCAGTTCACTAGGTCTTGTGAATGCTTTTTAGAGTTTTAATGTCCAAAGAGCATCCTGCCTTTTGCTCACAAAAATATACATGACAAGAACATTAGAAGGGAAGGTGGCATGGCAAAGGCAATGAAGAAGAAACAATATGTGAAAAAAAAATCTCTTCATTATACCAGTTGCTAACAGGAAAACCACTTTATCATGGGATATAAATGGGATTTGCCATGACGAAGTCTTCTTACAGAAGAGCTTCTAATTTGGTGGACAACAGCACTGTGAGTTACATATCTTTCCCGGTAACCTTCTGTGAAAGAGCACAAGCATCAGAAAGACTCTGTGTGCTTGCCTAGTTTTGAAGAGGTAAATAATGTTCTGGATGCCCGTGTCCAAGTTATGCCTGTGCCAATGAGTTCTTAGGTGCTGTTCAGCAACTTTCCTGACAAAGATTTCTGTGAGTGCTCATGGTGGTTTTAACATTTTCTGATCATTCAACATGGCATTTGGTGATTCTGTTTCTAGAAGTGCTGACATCTTCTGTCTACAACTAAAACCAATGAATCTGTGCCCTCAAACAACAAATTTATATAAACTGTAAGGGGATAAACTGAAAGCAAAGTGTTCCAAAAATTAAAAAATGCCTATAACAATTAATTTTCATTGCCATAACTCATGTCTTAAAGGGTAAAAGGAGAGTAATGGAGGATGATAGCGTGAATTGGATTTGAGGCAGATAGTTATGGCACCTAGTGGGGAATTGAAGGGTACAGTTAGGTCCTTTTCTATACTATTCAACCCCTATTCTTCTCTTTGGTAAAATCTAGTGATGTATCACCTAAGGTGGAAGACAACAGAGCTCCAGAAGGGAGAGAAAAGTATGCCTAAATACACCTTTACTGGGTTATACGAATAGTTTGTGGAGATGTAGTCCTGACATTTTAGAGATCAGGAAACATACTTACAATATCTTTTCAGCTTTGATCACAGCCCTGATGTCCAGAGTGCGAGGAGACCCTCTTTAACAGCCATGAACCAAAAAAAAGAAATACAAGAGAAAAATCTTCCTTCCCTTAACTACAGAGTGAAAGTCACTTGGCAGAAAGAAAAATTTCCTTGTGGTATCCAGAGGTCATAAAGCAGAAACATCAGTCTTTGCTGAAGTTCACTAGGGTCTACAGAAATCTTTTCACAGCTGTCTTTGAGTTGTATTAGCAGTCATGATCACAGTTGAAGTCTTTTTATTGAGTGAGCATGACATGCAATTGCTGCAGTGTATCTCCCTTAGCAATTGACAAAGAAGGACATTTTCATATGGCCATTCCTTCTGTCAGATAGTTTGGACTAATATGTCTCCACTAATACCTGTGTCCTCCTTACAAAAGAAAATGTTTCCCCCCTCCCTAGACACCATGAAGCATCTGTAAATTTGATGAGATGCAGTTATTTTCATAAATCAGCAAACCAATCAATCTTCTAAGTGGCCTTGGTTTATTTTTCTTTTCTGATCTTCTGCATCTCCTAGTGGCTATTCAATGGTCCTTATGAGCCAGCCTGTGGTCCTCAGCACTCTGTGAAGTAGAAATGTGCCCCACCTATGCAGCTATCTATGCACACAATGCAGATTAATCACTTTGTGTTTTTCTCCCAGCAAACAGAGTTTGAGCCGATTTTCTGTACAGACCTGAGTCATATCAAGTCCTGGAACCGCTTAAAATCAGGAATGTCCTGCCTCAATATGGGAAAAATCTCATTATCTAAAAGGGACAACTGTGTGTCCTCAATTCCTATGAAAACACAGTCACCCGTAGAAGGTGTTGCCTCTATAACTGTAGATAAATTTTGGGTTTGTGCAGGAGATTTCAATTGATGGAAATTGATCAATCCTTTTTTTTCTATGTAAACATCAATAGTAAGGTTTGAAATACACAAGTCCGTGAAGCTTTTACTGTTGATTTCAAATACCCCACCAGTTTTCCCCTCAATGATGACTTTGGAAATTTGAAAATGTGAAAATGATTGCTAAAAATGGCCTGACACAGGGTATAACTTTGCACGTGTATTTTTGTGAAATATTGCACCTGTGTCCTTTACATTTGCTTTCAGCAAATCTTCTTGAAAATTAACTCTCAGTACAACTTTTTTTTTCTCTGACTTAAATATTTATCATGTCAGCACATTCTCCTGTTATTCTTGTTTCTGGTCATATCTTTGATTAAATTCCTAGGTTAATTTATAGGAATGGCACAGCAAACCTGGCAGCCATAATCCTTTTAGTAGTTCAATATGTTTATGAGGGTTGAAGAATGTTAAATGTGGCAGTTTAAATGCTAAGCTGAGTAATCAGTTCATTAGGAATTTGCTCAATGTGTTTGCCATCTGCAGCTGAAGCATCAAAACTGGACTCAGATAATTCACCAGACAGTTTAATGTATGAACAAGATAAACTCCTCAAACATTGATTGACAAACCCTGGAATTTTGTTAGCAGAGTTAAGTGCATATTCACACCCACATCCATGGATAACTTATTCACTTTCATCATAGAGGAACAGCAATACAAATGTATGTAGCAGTCAGGTCAGGTATGCACAACTCCACCTCCAACATCCTGACACAGGACAGCCTCAGTCAGCAAAGCCAGGCTTCAGGGGATCGAGGAGGAATGTGAATGTGAATTTCCATCACAGCTATGGAAACCTTTCAGTTGATTGCTATGGGGACCATACCACACCTGCGTGATACGCTGGCAGACTGAAATACACATGACTCTGTGGTGGCCTGTATTTCTGTCTGGAGGAACCACATTCCCCATTGCAGCAAAATCCTGTTGCCTTCTTGAAGCTATTTCAGCCTTTTGAAATCAAACTTCATTTAGTGCTGTCCCATTCTTCTCTTCTGCTCTACCCATTCCACAGCCTGAATGCAGTTTGTTGTTTTTATTTTTAACTCCCATACATGTAATTCCTCTAATTGACCCTTATCTCACTCTCCACTGAAAACTTTATCTCTGCTAAGGTTAAAAACAACCACAACCATCAATAATTCAACAAAACTCAGAAACAAATTACTCAAATTTCACCCAAGCTCCCATGCTAATATATTTTTTCTGACTGAGTTTATACCTTTAGACATTTCTAACTCCTAAGATACATGGAATAGAGCAATTTAGGGGGAGTTCAAATCCCTGGTTTTATGTCTGATCTGATAGTCTCCAGATGCACCATACAGCCCCAATATGACAAACACCCTTGCTTAGGCAGCAAGAGGAATTTGCTTAGATCAGTTACAGTGTGAAGAAAATGGTCAGAAAATGCTGAACCACCCCAGACTCCATGGTTTCCTGAGCATCTACATGTTTTTTTCAGTAAAGGAAGGTGTCTCTATCACAGTAATGAATTATAGACTTTTCCTGTCAGTGCCTAAGATGTCTGTGAGGATAAACCTGAAGCAGCACCTCCTCCTCCAGCACTCCATTAGCATTCACTCAGTTCCTTCCTAGCATCCTATTAAATGCAGAAGCAATTCATGAAGCCCTGAGTATTTCACTGATCAAAAATCTCTTGAGGCTCTGCTTCTGCAACAAAAATTTGTGTAAGGAGAGAAAGGAGGGCAGAGGAGAAACAGCGCAGCAAAACCCTCTATCAAGGCTTGGCATGATAAACAAACCTGTGAAGGAAGGGTGTGCTGTGGGGAGAGGGAGGGGTGAAGTGATTATGTGGCAGAGAATAATCTTCTTCCACAAAATGCCTCTGGGACAGAGGAAACAAGAAAACATGAGAATCCCGCCAGTACACACAATGACCCTTCAAAGCACCATGGGGAACCCACTGATGAAGCACTGCTCTCTAATGCCTCCTGCCAACTCAGTGTTTGCCAAATCCCATTTGCTTCTAATCACTCACAGACAGTTGCTTGGCCTTAATCTGCTCCCTCTTTTTCTGGCACAGAGTTGGAGTTAGGCTGCAGAAGCTTGCTTGGTGCTAGTGTGTGAAAGGACTGTGACTATCTTCATGGTCCACAGAGAAATAAAAATGCTGACTGTCCTGCCTTGATGGTTGGCTTGGACAAGTCCTGGAGAAGCAGGTGGGTAGCAGGATGGGCATGTGGACCTGCCTGATATTATTATAAGGGTTACTCTTATAGGAAGAGTCATCATCATCATCATGGCTAGGCTTCGCAAATGAAGATTTGGAAAGGGCTCTACACACTTAGGATATGGGACCTGATGGGATTCATCCAAGAATTCTCAAAGAGCTAGCTGATGTCATCGTAAAATCTCTCTTGATGATTTTCTAATGGTTGTGGGAATCCAGAGAGATCCCAGCTGACTGGAAGTTGGTAAACATTGCTCCAGTTTTCAGGAAGAGCAAGAAGCAGGACCCCAGAAACTACAGGCCTGTCAGTCTCACTTCAGTGCCTGGAAAAGTTATGGAGGAGATTATTCTAGGAAGTATTGAAAAACACTTGAAAGACAATGCAGTCATTGGTCGCAGCCAGCACGGCTTCCTGAGAGGAAAGTCCTGCTTATCAAAACTGATTTCCTTTCATGACAAGGTAACCCACCTAGCTGATCAAGGGAAGCCAGTTGATGTAATCTTTTTGGATTTCAGTAAAGCTTTTGATACTGTCTCTCACAGGATCCTTCTGGGCAGAATGTCCAGTGCACAGCTGGATAAACACACCATGTCATGGGTGAGCAATTGGCTCGTGGGTCAAGCACAGAGGATAATGGTGAATGTGGTAACATCAGACTGGCCTTTCAGAGGCAATTCCAGTTTTCTGGAAGATCCTTCATGGCACAGCAAGCACAAAGAGAAAAGAGAGTCCTTATAGGTTCTAATGACCCAGACAAAACACCAAGGCAAACCTAATCTGGATCTGAGCAGTGTTTGCCACTCTCTGTAAGACCAGCTGATCATTGCATACACCTTTCTTCAACCCTTAAATTAGGGTAATACTTAAGGACAAAGAATTGCTTTCTGACCCTCCCCTCCATACCTTCAGCAGCAGAAGCAATCAGCTGGCACTCTGAAGCACAGCGACTGATTGCATTTTGCATGCATAATGGTGGCTGTTATTATTGGTAAGAACAACAGTTTTACAGTTCAACAAATGTGTCTTAATCATTTTCTGCTTATGTAACACACCATGTACAAGTATTAATGCAATCAAGTGCACTCCAAATACTAACCACAGAAGTATTGCCTGCAGTGTTCTTTTACTTGATAAACTGTTACTGAATCTAAAGGTCTGGATAGAAAATCACTGTGCAGAAACTGGGTGATTTGAGAGAATTGGTCAGGTGTTTAGATGTTTCAGAGGTAAAGTAATCCTCAATAATTATGGATTTAAGATCTAGTTTAAGAAAAATGAAAGAAAATTCCTCCTGTGTCCCTGATCTCTTTTGCCACTGGGCCGTCAGGATTACTTGCACTGATTTCTGTCTTGTTATTTTGAATTTAAAATCTTGTAACAGCAGATGAAGCCTGTATGCAGCAATAATCTTATCTACCCTGGAGAAAAGGGAAAAAAAAAGGGGGGGAAAGCTATGTGTGTAGATATAGGGATTTTGCTTCTCATGCTCATAAATTAATTATACCAGTACCCTCTTTAGCACTGAGGAGAACAGCTACAGACTGTTGTACATCTGTACTGCTGAGCTCCCTCATCCTTTCAACAGAGTAGATTCTTCTCAGCTACATACTGAGAGAATCTTGTGACCCCTACACACCTGAGTGATTGTCTGGGAGAGTGCACAAGCCAAATCCTCTCAGGGGATCTTTCTAGCAATGTGACAGGATGAACAATTAGATCTGGATGCCCAGGAACCTTTTCTTGCACTTTTTAAAATCCTAAACTATAATAATCGCAGCATTGCTGAACCAAATTTGCTTAAGATATAGTATTTTAAATTAGGGATTGCTAGCAAACTGAAAATAAATGTTACTTTTAAAATAGTACTACTACGAGATGCACTTACTTTCATCAGTGAACATGTCGTTTCATCTTTCCTTAATGTGAAGGAGGGAGAACAACAAACTCACTCAGTTCCCAAAAGGCCTCTGATAATTCATTTCTAACTTGGAAGTATCTGGGGGGGCTTAACAGTCCTTGCTACAGCATTTTTCATATTTACATATTATTGCAAGATAAACCTTGAAATGATGATATCATTTACCAAAGGCAAATGTCACCTTGGCTTTTTGATAGAGCATTGGTCAATTTGCACAGTTCAGGTAAAGTGTACAGAAGCATTCCTATTGTCTGGTTCTTCTCCTAACCAGGCTTTGGACTAGAAGAGTTTTGTTTGTCTCTGTTCTTGGTTCTGACTCTTCTCTGCATGAAATCAAAATGAGGTATTTTTCTATGAATTGTTTGGTGACTGGGACTAAGAAAATATCATCAATCCATGTGCCATGGACCATTCAATTGGTTTGTAACCAAGATTTTAGACCCAGAAAACCCACTGAGCATATCCCTACTGCTAACTTAAGCATAATAAAGAACTTTTTAACCTATGAGACTATGCAAGGCCATTCTGGTTGGTTTCCTGCCAACAACATGTGAGGTTTGCTCAGGCCCTTTAACTAAATTTTAAGACAGTCATTGTCATGGCACTGGTGAGCAAGTTTCTGCAGTCACTGTTTCAAAGGCAGAAAAGAATAAGTTGCCCTTCATTGAACACTACAGCAAACTGAGCAAATGGGAGCAGAGTCAGAACTGAGACCAGCAGGCATGCCTTCTGGTCTTCTCCTTGCTCTAAGTAATGCTTAATGCTTAATGGCATAGACAACCCCAGGAGTTGAGCCATGCATTTCCCCAGGCTCAAGTAGGTACTGGAAGGAAAGTCCAGACATCCACCGTGCTCTTGACAACTTATTCTGTCTAAATATTATAATGATTATTCCCAAGATTTTATATTATTTTTCATGGCAGAAAAATGAGCAATTTGATTTTCTTACTGCTGGGATCAAACAGCCAAAGATAAAGATAAAGCCTGTGGCGTTATGATATAAATACATATGAATAAATTACAGTAGGACAAGGAAGACAAAGAATGTCTTCTTCTTAGTGGCACTCAACACCAGAATGACCTTCCTATGTTAGAGTTTCAAAGTTTGAAGAATTACATTACACTCGTGCTCTCTCAGCTGCTAAGAATATTTTTACCCCTCTACTGGGGGTCTCATGACTTTCTCTATAATGGCAGGTTATTGACAGATATCAGAAACAATAAAAACAAAGGTATCTTGCACTGGGGGATGTGAAATTCCAAGAAGCAGATTATGCAAAAATAAGTCTTTTTTCAGTGTCTTGTGGGAGTCAGGATATGTATGACTGGCTTTATCTCCTGAGGATGATATAAAGGTTTGGCTTTCACAAGTTTGAGAATCATAAATCTAGATGTTTCTATAGCAGAAAATGCAGCACAGAAAATAGCAACATCCACAAAAATACAGAGCAGTCCCTCAACATTTAACCATGCATAGCAACAACACATACCATTATGACAGCCAATAAAGAATAGAGTACCCAGATGAATGGGGTATATTTTTGGATTTGCATGTTAAATGTATTAACAGTACAGCCCGGACCACAGCCAGGATGTTAAGGGTCACAAAAGGGAATTACTGTGCAGTTGATAATGGCAAAGATGAACAACTCAGTGCATGGGGGATCATATATGCATAGTGTCCCGATCATTACCATTCTGGATCAAAAAAATTAGCATTTGCAAAGAAAAGAGTAGTGTCTTCTGAGTTTCCAGCATCTAAATTCTTCTGTTTAACAAATTCTCTTAGATCTGTCTTGGTTACAAAATTTGTATGGGTACAAAAGACAGGTAAAGTAGAATTACATAAGTGACAGCTTATCTGAATGAATCTGAACCTCTTGACTGGAGAGATGTTTGCTTTATGAAAGGGAAAATTTACTTTGTGTTGTCTTCAGCTAGCAGAAGGAAAAAGGAAAAAAAAAGAGATGCAAGTACAGAAGAACTGTGGGAAGGGAGAAATAGTGGAAGTCACAGTAATTGGATGTAGCTGCTTTACCAAAGTACTGAACAAATGAGCTGGAAAATATCCCGTGTTCAAACATAGTGGTACTTCATTCTCCTGCAGCAGCGGGCAGAGTGAAGGGCCAGAGACATTTTCTCTGCAAAATCCACCATTAAGATATGTGCTGTATGCTGTGTGGCACCTCACTATTTACTTCAGGTTGTTGATGCCAGCCAAGTGTGTTGGACCGTATGCATTGCTGCAGGTTAAGAATCCCTCCAAGTACTGATCAGGATTTTTCCAGTGACTGAATCTATGGTAAATCATCTGCACAATATGGGCCTCATTTTTCCCCAGATGTGAAAAATTAATAAACTCTTGTCATTTTATCAAATTGACAGAGTTAAAATTGGTCGGCAAAAACCAGCACAAAACCTTACTCCTTGGACAAATAGTTTTTCACCTAACTAATCTGTCCAATTTCTCTGGAATTGGATATTTAATTATTCTCTAAAACTGTAATATTTACACGGTATTTTGGAAGAAATTTTAATGATACCCTCTTATAAGTCTCAACATTGATTTTTTTTCTAAAGAGACATGACTTTTATTAGCCAGAAAAAACTTAATAGTTAATCATGGTACTGGAAGGGATTCTGTGTCCCTACTTTGTGAACTGTATTCACAAGAGGACATGAAGATGGAAGAGAATTATGCCATCTGAGGTTTTGCCTGACATGGTTTGAAAATAGAGTTCAATTCTGAGATGAAAATCTGGTATGCTGTAAGTTGCTTTATAACCCCAAAATTGCAAAGAAGTCAGAATGTTAGGAGTATTTATAGAGTTAAAATTAAAAAAGTCATCATTAGAAATATTGAAACATAAGCAAACTTGATCATCTAGAAATGCTGGTTTTTAAAGATTAATCTGAAATACCTTTTTCCAAATTACCTCAAACTTGATTTTTACAGCATTTAAAAAAGAGACAAAACACTAACTGTTGGAAAAACTTCTACAGTTCTCATTTAGCTTGACTGTAAATGAGTGCTGTAGATGACTGAGGTAGCAATTCAATTAGGAATCCAGAAAACATTGGTTTATTGCTATAATTGCTCTTATTATGGTTCAACCTAAAACTTTCCAAGATCAAAATGTCAGAGTGTTAGGGTCTATCCAAACATCTAATACACTCATCTAAAGAAGCTGCTAATCTAAATAGGCAAAATACTAGAAGGGAAACAGAAATATTAGCCAATATTATTTTGAATGCAAAGAGCATGTAACACTAAGAGGAAGCAAAATGCCAAGGCTACTCAAGAAATCAGTGTCAGAGCCAGGAATTGTTCTGACACCCTGAGAGCGTATTCAGTGCAAAAGCATCCTTGTCCTCTGAAGAGTTATGATACAAAGAAGTTATTCTGTGTGATGAAAAAGGAAAAACAGAGGCTGTGTCTGTATACCACTCCAGATCCAGGATTAGTTTCTTACAGTAATGAGATGGCTAAGTAATTCCACAGGATTTCACCAAAGTAATCAAGTCCAGACATTCAGCCTTAAGACAGTGATGGAGCCAAAGTCTTTGCTGTTATCAATGCACATAGTTAAACAGCAAGAAAGTAATTTGAAAAGTGCCTTCTGCTAGAGCTGCCACAATTCTTCCTGAAGCATGCCCTGGCTAGAAGTGCATTTGAGACAGTAGGAGTATTAAGATCCTTCCTGGTAAAAAGTTGCCAGTGATGCTGGTGTGTATGTGCCCTTGGAATGCCCAGGCTGTCAGCTGCAGCAGCTGCTGCTTCATTCATTATACATGAGGAGTCACAGGCAGCGTGAAGCACTGAAATTAATCCTGACAGAGTCATGAATAAAATGTAAATATATCTTGAGAAGGAAACATTTGCAAGGGAATTAAAAATAAAAAAAAAAAAAAGAAAGAAAGAAAAAGGAAAAAAAAGGAGGAAAAAAGGGGGAAACCGATCAATTGTAGGAATGTAGAAGAATGAAGCCATACAGTCTGCAGGGTGAACACCTGTGTCTTCTTGCCTCATTTCATGCCACCAGGAAGCAGACTCCAGGACTTCTAGCACACAACACAGTGTGGCAGCTGCCTGGGAATATAAACATAGCCTCTCAACCCCCCAACCCCCCCCCCCCCAAAAAAATAAACAAACCCACAACCAACAAAAAACTCTCCAAAACAAATAAACACACACCCTCACCCTCCCCAAAACCAAAAGAAAAAAAACCAAGCCAACAAAAAAGCCCAACAAAACCCCATGTGTGACTAGGGAGTTTTAAACCCAAATGAATTGTGGAACTTGCCTTGAGAGAAACAGAATACGGCTTGCTCTGTGGATGGATTTGGCAGAAAAGGGAAAAGGTAGTATCCACTTGGCTTTTAGCCATGTCTTCCTATTATCTCAGTGCCTAGTTAAAAAGTGCTGCCAGTTTTGTTTGGAGCTTTAAGACAAGTCTGTTTCTGACTGCTACATCTTTCAATAGCAGTGACCGTATGAGTTCTTCTAGGTTGTCTGCCCAGCAAAGCAGCCAATTAAATCACTTTTGGTAGAACTATGTAATCCAGCTGGGAGGGGGTTAACTCCTGGAGAAGCCCAGGCTACACTGACTATCATATGACTGTTCACATTGCCTGGTAGCCATCAAGTTTCTTCACATCACCCTGCCTTATCTGGTTTTACAATCCATCAAATGATATTAATCTGCTTCACTGGGGGATGACAAAGAATTATATGATTCTGGATTCTTGATAAAACATTGTTCTCTAGATGCAAAGACTGAATATAACACTGATTTTTCACAGCCTCTTTCATCCCCTGTGGTTTTAAAACTGCAGGTCAAATATTGCTCTCAGCTACACCCAGGCAATTCCAACCAATTTCAGTTGCAGGCAGGACAAAAGGCTGAATATGCAGGGCTCAATCTAACATCACCACAATTTGTGTATGTATGTTTGTGGAGGAACCACAAAAGCCTCTCTCTGACAGCAATAGTACCTACCCAGTGGGGTGTAGGAGAGAGAAATGAAGAATCGTTTTCCCAGTGGAAACTACAGTGAGAATTTTAAGCAGGGAGAATGTAATTACCTGAAATGGAATCGTACATTATACCCATCACACCATTCCACATAAAAATTTAAAGCACGATTTGCAACCGAGAAAGCTGAGGTGAATTTCTGAGTTTCATTAATTTGGTTCCTCTGTTTTAGCACAGTGCTGCTCATGAGAGGCAGATTGACCTGCATGGAGAACCAGAACCACCTTCTCCATGCCCTTACCTGGAGGGAGAAGCTGGTAGGTGTGTTGTACCTTTTCCTGAAAGGACTTCAGCTACAGATCCTCCATTATAATCTTTGTACTGCTTTTACCCAACACAGATATTTTATCTATACATTAATGGATTCATATATGTAACTAAACCACAGTTCCTAACTCCGTCTATTACATGGCACTGGATGCCTCAAAATCCCTAAGGCTCTTATCCTTCCAATGAATCCCTCCTGAGACACAGTGACAATTTTAAAGGCAAGAACTGAGGCTCAGAAAAACTGAGAGAAGAATTCATCTGACTTTAGAAGTCTAAAATGTAGGTGTCTGCACTTAAGCTAGAAAAAAAGGCTTTTCTGTAAGTCATGAGGCAAAAAGAGGTGCTTATAGGGCTGAACTGCTCTAAGTGTCTGTTTTAGGAAGGAGTTGACCATTCCCTGGAAATGCCTGCTTTCTTTCTTTGTCTGTAAGGAAAGGTTACATAATAGCCCTGTTATTTAGACCTATGCAGTCTAAAAAGAAATCCATAGTGGAATAGGGAATTGAAACCATGTCTCCTAATTCATATACAAATTTCTTGAGCAGAGAGCCATGATCCTATTCCTGAAACAATTATAGCAAAATCTTAAAAAATATAGTCCTGCTAGGAAAATTGCCTTCAGCCCTTTGCAGATGTTGTGTCCCATGAGGGAATGGGTAATTCTACGTCATCTCCCACCACATTTTCAAAGAAACAGTGAGACCTACACTGTGTTGCTGAGCAGAGGAGCATTGTGCCTCCAGTGGTTCAGCAGATGAAGTTTCCATATTAAGAAGATAAAGCTGAATCTCAGAGAATTTCCACCTGACTAAACAAAGGAATTGAGCTAGACTGGTGAGTGTCTATAGACTTGTGGGTCACTTTACTCGTGCTTATCATTGTATAACAGAGGAATTTATTTTACTTATAATACTTATTTAATTATGAAACAAATAGACAAAATAATAATAACCAAAACCTTGGTACTAGCTGACCGTGGCACCAATTAGTAAAGAAGGAAAATTGCCTACATACAACTTCAGTATGGAGAAGGAAAATATTAGGGGGAGCCTAGTCTTCTAATATGTCCAAGAAAGTAACTGAGAAGACAGCACCAAGCTCTTTATTGAGAAGCAGGATGGAACAACAAAAAAGAAAATTGTCATAAATTAAACCAGGAGAGCTTCTAGTTGGGTATAAGAAGAAACTTGTTCACAATGAGGACAGCCGGTCAAGCATTGGAGCGGTCTCCATATTTGGAATTTTTCAAGACCTGACTGAATAAAGATCTGGTTAAGCTGGTCCAGCCTCACAGCTGACTCCATTTTGAGCAAGAGGTTGGTCAAAAGACCTCCTGAGTTCCAAGCTCCCTTGCAAAACATACTATTCTGTGATTGAAATTTCATGTGGAGTAAATACAGATCTACAACAGTGGCCTTCTCAATCCTTTGTGTGATGTGTGCAGCAGTGGGGAGTAGAAATTCTCATTGTATTTTTGCAGTTTTGCGGCCTAAAAGTTTGTTCAGCCAGAGTAACGAAAATTAGCTTGAGAAATCTTTGCAGCACATGAGAGGCTAAAGAGGTGGCTGCTGTGATGATGAAGGTAGAGGCTGTGACTTTTGTCCCCAGTGCCCCAAGCTGCAGACAGCACAGTTTATAATAGAAGGATCTGGCCTTAACTTTCCATACAGAAAGCTAGCAGTGTACTTTGCAACAGCTTAATCATGTTTACCAAGTGCTTTCAATAAAAGAATTTTACTTTCCCTCTATGGAACAATGCCCTATCCTAAAAAAACCCCACCAAAACATAACAATAATGAATTCCCTAAACATCCAGAATTTTAATCAAAAAATCACCTAAGGTTTCCTTTGGGCATTTCTAGCTCACAGTGGTCCCTGAAGAAAAGGAAATAATCTATAATTTTTTCTTAAGTGTATCACTCTGGTTTCATGGGAAATTACAGGAATCACTTGGATGAAAAAGCAAAACAAGTTATGTCAGCATTTGATATGGAACTGGATTCCTAAATCACGGAGTCACTGAGCCCAAGTCCATGGGGTCCTTTACTCTTGCCAAGTCCAAACAAGCACAGACCAACCAGTCTTGTACCTGCAAAATAGTTGCAAAAAGCTTTGAATCTGTTGCTCTCTAGAGATGGCTTTGCATTACTACTCCTTCCTGTTTTAATAGTGCTTTTTACATTGAGGCTTAAATCACTTGGTTGGCCAGCAGGTCATCCGCAGGAAATACAGAAGGCCCATTCACACCTCTTGGGGCTTTTTTTTTTGTAACTGCTTTAACTGGAAAAAAGAGTCTACATTGTACTCTTTCTCAAGTTGTACCTCTTGGCTTTCAAGAGGAGGAAAATTCTTCTAGAAGATATAACTCTGCACAGCTGAAGGACAAGTCATAAAGCCATTGAAACGGAAAATTAGAAAGCAGTATACATAGGCTCTTTGGAGGAAAATAGGTCTTCCCTGCTATAGTGAGCATGAATAAACAATAAAAAATCATGTCAATAAGGAAAATACTTGCTAGAGAAGGTCTTCCCCCATCAATTACAAAGATTTCATTTGGAGGCAGTAGTGCGCTGAGAATTAACCTTGCCAGACTCTTTGTATGTGTTAATATCCTATGGGATATGTTGCTACATTTTTTCCCCTAAAATAATGGATAATGTATCTTGTCTAATGATAAATATAGAACAGATATAGGAGTAGGGAAGACCACATAAAGAAGCTGGAAGACCAGGAACTGTCTTGTCAACTTCTGTTAAAGATGCAAGGTGTCAGCCAAATTTGAAAACATGTCAGGTCTTCTAAATCATGTTTTTTAGCAGCACCTGAAATTCTTAAATTATTGAACTTTGGATAAGTGATATGCCCATCTTAGAAGAGGCTTGAGAGCTCATGCTCAAGCAATGCACAACTGAACCAGATCAGCACAAAAAAACCAAGTTTAACCTCTGATACATTGCTTCAAATTCCCAAATGGTTTAAACTGGCAGAATTACTGTGGAGTTATGCTTGTTGCACATGAAACAACTGTACCTTTCAGTTTTGGGGAAGAAAAACTAAATTGTAAAATTATTTTTTCTTCCTTTAATTTTGGTTATCAATAATGAATATTTTTCCCATTTAAAAACCTGCATGGAAAAGAAATTATTTCATTGGCTAAAAAGATTATATTTTGAATCTACTTTTTCTGAAAAAAAAAAAAAAAAGAAAAAGAGAAAAAAGAAAGAAAATTGAAACATTTTAGAGACGTTGAATACTATCAACACAATTTCCACCAAATTACAAACTTTCTTTTCATTCAAATTATTTCAGTCACTTAATTTTAATCTGGAATAAGGGAATATTGTGGATACATATCTCCAAAATAAATGAAAAAGCTAGGACTGAGTAAAGTTTCACAAAAAACCCAAGACATCAATAACCTGGAAAATGTGTGTTGTGAAGAGAGACTGAGAAGAAAAGAATGGAGAAACAAGATTCAAGAAAGCTTATGAATGATGATGAGATAAGCCAATAATATGATGTCATATATAATCTTAACTATTTGTTTCAGAAACTTTTTGACATGGCCAAATGCACAGGACTGTGCTCAGGAAAACAAAATAAAAAAAACCCATGTGCTGGGAAACAGCAGCTCATAAGTAAGCCTCTGGACTATGACTGATAAGCAACTCAGATTCGAGCTCCTAAAGTGGTGCATGGTGTTGAAGACTTGTGGGTAGTGCTGGTTGATCCCCTGTCATTAAAGGAAAAAGATGGAATATGGAAATTTTAAAAAAATCAGATGTGTTTCTTCTCATTCAGGCTCATTTCAGAGTGTGTTTCTGGACACTTAAGCATTCTACATCTCCTTACCTGGATATGGCATTATGTCATTAACTTAAGATTTTAACTACATTAATGACTTTTATTTTTCAAAATGCCCCTGCTTCTATTGAAGTCTAATGCTGTACTCAAATTCATTTTATTTAACTTAATGAAGGAGGCATAAATACTTTTGGCACTCTTTCCCATCAGCTTCTACCACCTCAGTAAAATACTGAGAGAATTAGATACAGTACTTTTACCAAGTTTTAGGCTTAACAAGAAACAATTGTTGCTGGTGATTAGTACAAGATTGACAGTTTCTCTTTTTGCCATCTGCAGACTGACTGTGCAAGGGTAGACTCCTACTTGCTTTATCTATCTGTAAAGCTTATTCCTTTCTTTTTTTTTTTAATGGATGAAGTCTGGGGTTCATATATCTGACAGTTCCACTTTAGCAATGATAGATACAATTTACTCAATCTGAAATCATCAGCTGAGGGTGAAAAGTGTTAATTAACTATAAATGCTGAGAGAGAAACACTTTCAGGCTCTTTAGAAGCCTTGAGTGGATGGTCACAGGTTAGCTCCCATAAAACAGGGTTCCTCATCACTGTCATTGCCATCATTGTCTGAATTTCTTCAATAGGAAGAATAAGTACATGGAATATAAGATATTTCTGAGGATAATAATGAAAAATACAGCTTGTGAGACAGAGCATGAGGTCAGGTTTAAGTTTGTAATGAAAAGAGGCAATTTTCTCTGCTCGTTACATCTCTTTTCATGAAAAAGGCTTTATTCTCCATTCCCTTTTTTGTATTTATTTTTTCTCTTCACTTAGAATGATTCTTCATGCTGGAAATGAAAATGCAGAACTTAATAATCCACAGTATTTTTTAGATCAGTGCAATGGCCTTTGGCACTGATTTTTTTTCAGGGCTGTAATAGCTTGACTAGTCCCCTAGCTGTTAACTACCCTCCCCACCTGCAAAGGCTTACTGGGATCTCAGATCTACATCCATCTCTTTCTACTCTCTTCTTAGAAAACTTTCCTTAGAGAACTTACTATGTTACTACCATGCCTCATCTGTCTTCTAACTTTTCAAGAGACTGGCTCAGTAGTTAGGAAAAATGAAGTACCATGCAATTAAATAAGGCTGTAACCACTCTACAGCTGGAAGATATATGCAATAAGCTGGGTTTAATTGAGTCAGACTGATTTATAGCTACAGAAATAACAGGGAAAAGGTGTCCAATTTTCTTTTCTACCCCATGAGCATTGTCTGGGGTAGCTGGGATACTTGCCTGACTGAATAAATGACATGGACTTTTATGTAATTGTAGGTCTGACAAAGCTGATGGATGCCTGGAAATCCTGGACTAACAGTGACTGCATACTCAGGCTGATCTGCAAAGTCATCATAATAGATGTACAGCCCCTAAACTCTACAAGTCCCATACTTGTGTGGTTTCAATGCTGTAGTAGTGTCATCCTAATACACTTAGAAGATTTGAATTACTGGTGAGTTAGACATTGCCTTCAGCTGCATAGGATGGGCCTCTCATATTAGCAGCCCTAGGATGCAGGCTCACTCACCACTGAGGTAAGAACATAACTTTTGGGTAAAATGTTGAATTTCAGCACTTATTCTCCCACTCTAGCTGAGATCAGATATAAGACCTTGTTCACACCTGAACACTACTAAGTTTGGTAACATATGCCCCTTCCTAAACACATCAGCTTAGATCATAAATGACATAACAAACTTGATAAGGACAGCCATTTATTGTACTTTTTTGCTTTGCAGAAGATGGTGGAAATTCAAAGGCAAAAAAATTACTTTGGCGGTTACATATCAGTCCTCAGATTCTCTGTGTAAGGAGAGAGAACTGCTTGTTAGATCTGTATATTTATTTATTAATAGAGCAACTTCTGCTAGCCTGAAATTGCTTCAGAAAAGTAGAGCTTAACAGTACATTATTTTCTTTGATGTAATCAGAATTTTGCTTTACATATTTATTGGAAACACTTTGCTGGAGCTGAAGTAGAGTATCTTTTTCTCCCTTCCACTGCAACCCAGTAGATACCACAACAGCCTCAACTACAACTTAGATACATCTAGGGCAACATCTTTGCTGCGCTAAACCATAATTGTGGGTTGGGAGTATTTTATCTAATTAAGTTGTTTAGTTTCCCTCGACCTTCACACAACCTGTCCCATAGAGAGGTCAAGCAGATGAAATTGCCATCATCTTGCCTTTGGGAGGGCTTGGACACGGCTGCCAGAAGGATTGCTGTGCAGTTGCTTGTCTCGTGCTCCAAGGCTTCTGAGTGGAAGTGTTAATTAAGGGAGATTCAGAGCTCACAGTCCTCCCCCTGCATGAAGTTTGATAGGAGTGGAGCAGGAAGGGAAGGGAGTGGGGGAATGCTAGTAAAACACAGTCAGATCCTTGACCCAGCCTGGTCTGTTCTTAGCTATACAGCTTGCCTTGTAGAAGGCAAGTTACTGGCCTGAGGTCCTGCTGAGGGCTGTTGCTCCTTCCCACTAGTGCATGCAATCCTGTCAGGTCACCCAGACCAGGGGGAAATTGTGTGGGTTTGCTACAGAATCCTGGACTGTGCTGAACCCTGCTGTAGGTGGGACAGCAGGGGGTTGATCCCTCTGAGCAGGAAGCCATTGGGTCTGTTGATCACCTCCACATTGTTCACAAGGGTGAACAAAAGCACAGTTCAAAAGTGCCTTTTGGCTTGTTACAAGACATTTGGCTTGTTACAAGACATGGCATTTTCATTACTGCAGATGCTTTGAAGCCCACCTCTCAGAGCCTGGAATAGCTCTTGTCTGAAATCCAGCAGAGGTTGACATGAAGACATCCGTAGTACTGATCCTGTGATGTACCTTAACATAGAGGAAAATGGAGATAATGCAGAAAGAAATCCTAATCTATGTTATTTCTACCTAATTTCAGGTCTTATAGAACATTTACATGTTGCTGCCTTTTTATTGAATGGATCCATGCACATTTACTCAGCGTAGAGGCTTCTCTCTGGTTTGGGTATTAATCCTTAACTAATAGTTTATCACTGTGGAGTTCTCTGTGCAGTGAGAACACAGATCATATGTTGCCAGCAGTTACATTTCTGTCACTTTATAAATGTATATCTCTGTAACCTAGCTCAGGATGTAGCCCATTGTTTGGATTCAAAGAAAGACAAATAGAGATGCGCATGTACAAATTAGTAAGCGATCCAGACCTTCCTTGGGGAATTTAATCTAAGTCTTACGCATCATATAACTGAGATGGGAAACAGATGCCTAATAATAGATCTGTATTCTAATACCATCTGGTCAGACTAAATCCCCATAACAAACTGTGTCTGCCTGCATGTCGTACATTTCTGCGGTTTCAGCCTTTCTGAGGCTCCTTCTTCAGGTTAAAAGAATAAATCCCTGTCATGTACACCCAAAGCAAAGCATTAGGCCATCGGCCATCTGTTGTTTATTTGTGAGGTTATCTTATTTATGCTGAGCCTCAGCATCCTGGCACACAGTGTAACTCAACCATATACCACTTCTCTACTCATAGCAAGAAAAAGATGTCCTGTTAAATCAATTCAGCCAAAATATCTAAATGAAGAAGGGGAATCTCAAAGGAGCTTTTACAATACAGAGTCAACAAGACATTTTATTTCACTCAGACTAAAACAATTGATTATTTTTAAAATATCCTTACTGAGGTTTAATGACTGTGAAAGGAACTATCCCTTCAATTTTCAAAACAGCAGACAGGCTCTTTCATATCCTGAACAAACTGTAGTGCAAACTGTTTAGAAGTAAGTTTTCCTTTCTCCTTCTAATGAATCTCTGTTTCTGACGGAGGGCTTGATCACAGCACAGCACTTACCTGTTTCTGAGAGGGTAAGCAGCTGCACAGATCAAGGGGTTATCAAGGTCTGTAGGTATTCATAATGTACACTGGAGAGCAAATACTACTGAAATCTGTTTCTGAACAACACATTTTATCTGCCAACCACAACTGGCCAGCTAAATTCAACCATTAGCACCATCTTCTGTACAATGACAAAGAGGTCAATGGCCACACCTTTGGAAAAGAAGATGATGGACTATAGGCATTCAAGCTGATCTTTTTGTTAGGTGGAGAAAATAGTATGCTCCTTGGTTTCTATGGAGTCATTTAATGGCAAGAATTTCAACAGCTCTAGGTTTGTTTGCTAATCAACAACTAAGAACCAACTGAGATTAATAAGAATCCAGTTTTTACAGGTATCTTTTACACGATCACTGCAGGGATTAAAAGTATTTATACTAGAAGTGACTTTTTTTCTTTTTTTTTTCTCTCCACTGATCTAAACAAGTCCCTTCTTGTTTCTTTCTACTTCTCATGTACTTAAATAAGCACTACCGCTCCAGCCACTATTTATAAAGCACTAGAAAATTTTCAGTGACAAGAACTCAAGATGGATGCTAAGGCTTGTCCCTCATGTGGTTACTCCTGAGCATTTCTTTGCTGACGCTTCTGTTTGTGGAAGGGACGACTCTGTGCAGTACACAGACTAGTTCCTCCAGTCAGTCACATAGAGTTCAGTGTAATAGCATGGTTGGATTTAGACCACCTTCATTTTCTCTGTTTTCATTCCTTCCCTGCCCCTCCTGGTATCAAGTTTGAAGTGTGGGGATGTGGATGGTGGAAGCATGAAGGCAGGTGTGATAAGCAGCCACTGCTGCAGTCACGGGGTAAGAAGATAACATGAGCAACTCCTGCTTTGAGTGCTTATGCAAAATCATTAGTACCAAAAAGAGTTTTACCCTACCAAATAGCTTCTACCGCTACAAAATTCTAACCACACACCAGTAAAGTTCTCCAACTGCTCTCCACAGCCCTCCATGCAAGGCCTAGCTTGTCAGACATAGACCTGGTCTCTGCAGATATTGCTTATTTGTATCTAGCCTTTCCATGTCAACCCTTTGAGGGATGGATCCCTTTCTTGTGTCCACTCCTCTCCTCAAGTCCTTTGTATAAGAAGTGCAAAGCACCATTTTCAAACACTTTTGACTGCACAGTCATTCAGAATGTGTCTGTCTAGGGTGAAGTTTTCCCTGATGATTGTCAGATAGTTCACAGACGTCTTCTCTGTGGCCTATGGTTGTTGCTCTTAACTCAAGTGAGCCTGTTTTGCAGTGCTAACCTGGCAAACTAATACCCTCCTGATGTTAGCAGAAGACTGGGGCTGTCCTATCAAGAGGACAGGCTGTATGACCAGTTGTGGTTGATATGAAAAGCAAATGCAGAGTCTGGGGACAGGAAAGGAGCTTACATCCATTCTTTACCTGAAACATTTAATGAGTTCTAAAGCTAAAAGTGTGGCTAAATGAAACTCCATGGTTAAACCATAAATCACAGCATGGCTGTCAACATAACCAAGGAGCTTGGTTCCGACTGCTCAGCAGCTCGTAGGGTTGTTTTCCCTGCACCCATCTGTTGCAGAGCTATCATGCCCAAATGCTGAAAGAGATTTAAACTGATCATCAATACCCCATAAATACTATCCAAAAAGTAAATTGTGCATCATGAAAGTTAAGACTCAGAAAGAGCACTACTTTGGTGATTGTAACTAAAAGTGGAAAACCCTCAGTGACACAGCTAATATTCCTTAAAAACCTCAAGACAATTAATCTTACCCATTCCCCCTTGCTTTTTGCCATCCTGTATTCTAATAGTACTGGATAATGAGGGTTGAAGGTTTTTATCACTTTTGCAGGAGGGAACAAGACAAGTTGGGAGCAGTTCTGACATGCTGCCAGGAGTGGCTGTGTGGCATGCTCCTTGCCTGGGAGCACAGCGTTTGCATCTCGTGATGTGATACCAGTGTCATAATGTTATGACACTGCAAGTTGCTCTGCTCTCCTTAAACACATTTTTATTATAGATATGCTTTCACCTTTGCCACCTGGTAGAAATGGATAGGAATCTCTCAAACTGCTGAGAAAATGAAAGAAAAAAAATGTTTCCCCAAGGCTAGAGAAACTACATGAAAGCAAGAAACCCTGGCACGGAATCAAATGTCCATTCTATAGGAGACTGCTGAGCACTAGCATATTGACTGTATAGAGAAAGTTGATTTTAGGAGATAAGTGGGAGTAAACATAAAACAATATAGGTCAAGATTATTTTAATTTTGTGTCCAAGTGACCAAAGGTTTTTGATTTATTTGTACTTAGATTTTATCTGAGAAAGGTTAATAATAAACACACTAACCAAAGCATCAGGGAAGATTTGGTAAGTCAAGCAGCAATAAATAAAAGCAATTTTTTATGATATAATGTTATTGTTTCGCATCGAAGAAAGAACAGAATAGAGAAAATATGGTTTCTTTTGAAGCAATAGCAGAAGCAAAAGCTGTGAAAACCGTAAATCATCTCTAAATGGAATGCTTCTCATTTCAGCTCTTTTGACTATGTGAAGCACAAAGCTTTTCTCATTCACAGATATCAAAGAAATTTTATTTTGTTAACTGCACCGTTTTTTTGGGGGGTTCATTTGTTTGTTTGTTTGTGAGTTGTTTTGGTTTTGTTTTGGTTTGGTTTTGCTGTTGTTGTTTTGTCTTGTTTTGTTTTTAAAAGAAAACCATCTGACTTCTTAAGGGTTATGGTACTGGAATCCATCTATTTTCTTTGCAAATTGTACATTACTGTTGAAATTATGTCACTTCCTAATTTATTTTTTTTCTCTAACAAAAGCAAACCATGAATATAATAAATACAAAGAAGAAAATTTTGCCGGATATTGAATACACGTGTCCTAATTCTGAGTAGTTTCTTAAACCTCTCAACCATATTGTCTTAGTTTTCAATATGCATACTAGACTTTTAGAGTTTTTCTAGTTTTTCAGAAATGTTAGGATATATAGCAATAATTATACCAGTACTTGCCTATATTAGAGTCCAGAGCTTTGATGTCAAAATGCTAGTTAACATGCTTGAAATTTTCATCATAAATAAATCACACTGATGTTAAATGCCAGTTGGTTTTGTAGGCTTAAATTCCTTGTGAATTTCAGAAACAGGTTAGCAATAATTTATAATAAGATGTCAGACCAATCTCCAAGAGTCAGTGGAGCAATCTGAGTCTCTAAGATGGGTTATCACTTGAGTTAAAAATGGAGGCAACTTTCCAATATTGCTCTAACTGTAGATGAAAAAGATGAGACAGACCATCCAGTAAGAAAATGTTTTAGAAAGTGAGTAGGAACTTGGGAGAAAAAAAAGAGGTGTCAAACTTGAGTCAAGATGCATGTTCATCTTTTGTAACAGACTCCCATTCCCTTTTAAAACGTTCAAAGAGCTGTCAATCACCTGTAGCATGGATATTTTTAGAAGCATTTGTGAATGCGGTTGAAATACCCTCCCATTCATCATGAAAAACAGTGCTGACCAGAAACTGTCATTTGAGTTAATAATAATGATAATAAATCTGAACAGCTTCTTTCATTCTCCAGCCCTTTGATCTTATCAAATGGATAAACCTGGTAAACTGCTTCAACCTCCTTGGAATGAAAACCTATTTTCTGCTGCAAGTTGTACCACAGATGCAGTTTCAGATCATCAGCAACAAAGCCAAAAGGATGGAGCTAAGTGAACCATTCTGCCATCATCCAATTAAACATAATCTGCAGTAATTGTTATGACAGACAGCTACTAGGAAGAGCGAGTCTCGGCACAGCTTACTGTTAAATGTAAGTTTTATCTAAACAGATGTCAAGTAATCCAGTCAAGGCACTCAGTCCCTAGGTGTGCTACTTATCCTTTGAAAGGAAATCTGAGTAAATGTGCAGGAAGAGAATCCTAGTTCCTTCAGAGAAATTGCCCACCTTGGACAACTGTGAAGGAAGGCTGGGGAAAACAGAAAGATTCATCAGTGCAGACACAGCCATATAAGCCACAAAAGCAGCACTGAATGTTTTTGGGGATTGATTTGCTTTCTTTTGATTGCAAGGATTACTTTGTTTTTCTGAAATTCAAACACTATCTCAAATAATATCTTTCTTGGTCTCCATATCATGAAGAGACATAGATAAATAGAATGCATCTTCAAAATTTTTACACTGTGGAATATGCCAAGAAAAATACCTTTTCTGGACCAAAAAAAATCTCACCCTTATGATACTGTGTAATAATCTTGCCAACAGTCTAACCATCCATATAGCATAATTTTCATTGGGAATAGAATAAGCCAGAAAGCAACAAACAAAAACCTATATCCACAATTCATTCACAAATACTGCAAGTCAAGTCTGTTGTTTGCAGCAACTTGTTCATTGTTCACACAGTTTTTTCACTCATAATGAAAGTTTCCTCAATGTTAACAGCAGCTAAGTATTTGCTAAGGCTTACCTCTTATTATCCTCCTGTTTCGAGTGATCAAAAGAGGAAATCAGGTGACCGTTTGCACAAATAAAACATTACAAATACCTAGCGGGACATTAGCTAAAACAGAAGATGAAAGTTGTTCCTTGATATTTTTTCAAGGAACACTTCTGAGGAGAAGGCATCTTAAAAGACTGTCAGGATTTTATGATGAACATGCAGATGATGAAGTTTGGGCTGTGAATAAGGACACAGAAAGAGGCATTCTCTCTGCCAAGTTAAGCCTCAAAATTCTGCTGTCTTAATTCTACCCAATTCATAGGGCTAAATGTCACCCAGATTATTTTGAAAAAAAAGCCTAAATTTACAGAAAATATGGCTCAGAATGTGTATATAAACAAAATGGTTGATGATGATATTATTTGGAAGAAATAGTCTATATTTTAAAAACAGATTTGGAATGACCTGTAATAATCTAGCTTTGCACCTCTATCGTCTGCACAGTTCTGTGTTATAGCATTAAAAGTGCAGATTTATACTGCTCTTTTGCAGTAGGATGCTGTGCTTTGTATAAGCTATTTATATTGAACCAATAAAGCTTCCTTTTTATTTCATTCTCTAGGGTTAAGCAAAATATCAAAATATCCCTTAACAAAATACTGCTGGGACATTTGCATTTTCTGATAAGGAAACTTATAAAATCAAACTGGTAGTCAGAGTGAAAATGATATCCTCATTGATTTCCCTCTGTTAGTTTGGTACCACATCTCTTAACAGATAGATACCTTCACAGATTTCTTAGCACTACAAAGAAACCCATTAAGTATAAACAAAAAGTGTGTACTTATCTATCCACAATCATATTCAGACATATCTCTTTATGTGGGACAGCATCACTGCTGAGAAAAAAATGTGATTTGCTTTTAAAATCCACTCCCAAATGTTTAACAGCAAGGTGTCATAGTCTTTCAGAGCTCAGAACAGAAAGTATTTACTCGATCACGAGAACAAGATATGAACAAGTGAGGAAGGACAGAAGAAATTAATTGAATTAATTAATAGAAAAAAAGTAGCATTTGATATAGTGAGAAACAATGGATACAGTCCCATCCAATCTTTGTTGCCTATGGATTTGTTGTGTTTTCCACAAAAGAATAAGAGCAACAAGGATCAAGAGGGGCTTTGGAAAGGGTCTTTTTCCACATAATCAAAATATTAGGCATACAGAAAAGCCTCCTCACAGATTCCTGCTCTACACAGTTCCTCCCTCCACCCCATTTTTTGCTTTCAGTTTGCCTTCCTCAGCCTTTCTTTTGAGCTCTGAGCACGTTTCCCAGCCTGTTTCTGTCAATCACTATTGTCAGAACAGCAGCTGCACGGAAGTGTCCACAGAATTATTTTATGCTGAAAAAACAACAGCTTAATGTGTCTGAAATCTGCAGGAACATTATTGACAAGGAAACATTGCCCCACTGCCTGACTGCCTGCTATTCCACCTCCTAAGGCAAATGGTTTGGTGGGACACTGCTGAGCTTGCTGCCTGACTGATGGTACAGTGAGAGCCAGCAGACCTAGAAGTCTTCCCCTCACCTGAAATGAAAGTCACTTTAGCTTGGTTTTACTATTTGGCATATTTGTATTTTGGCATGGCATTTGACCTGCAAGTATGTCTATCTTCTAGTTCCTTTTCTGTTTAGGGAGCTAATTTCAGAATGAAGTAATAGCACGACTAAACTGAGGGGAAAGAGCATATTATAATGACAGGACATCTGCTAATTGACTGTACTAGACAAACTAACGGTATTACTGGAAATATGCTTTCTCCAAACAACATATCTGGTCAGGGGAAGTTCTCTGACTACACACCTGTGATCCACCTTGCTGGGACACACACTGTGAAACTGGAACGCCCCATAGAAACATTAGGAGAGAAGGAGAAGGAAACATGAAACATCTTTCTCTCTCTGGAGAGTTTAGCTGCAATCAGAGTCAGGGACTTTACTTAGTAGCAGAGCTGGTGAAGGGGAAGAGCTAATGACCACATATAGTTTTAGTTACAGGTGAAGCATAACCTTTCTGGCTGTAAATTCCCACCAGTAATACTTTCCCTGGAACAACTACTTATTTGTCTCTCTTTTTTTTTTTTTTTTAATCAAAAAGAATTACTTGATAAGTATCTCAAACCTGGCATCTTTAGCCCTGCTATCAGAGCAATCAAAAATCATGCAACAGAAAGTATCAACTGCCCACCTCAGGTCTCCCTTCGCCTCTTAGTGATTCATTATTGGGTCTGTGAGTAGGGTTAGAGGTTTCTTTCCTCAGTGTTGATTCATTAGAAAAATATAAGTGTCCTGGATAATTTTGAGTCTTCTACCCCAGATAGTTTCAAGAGAAATACCAAACCTTTCAAACGATACTGATGTGGTTGAACATGAGCCCAAATCTCTGATTCTTGCTTAAATACTGAAACAGATCAACTAGACTAAAAAATACAGTATGTGGTTCAAAAAACAGTGCTCCAGACTGAAATTTGGCATGTAAAGGTCTAAGCCTAGGAGGGAAAAATACGTTATACAGTCTTTGAAAAACAAGGATCCGTACTTCCTATTCTGAATGAGTAAGAAACAAGTTAATCTAAACTTAACATCTTGACTTAATTTTGGGGGGTTGTTTTTCTTTTTCTTTTTAATATTCACAAAAATCATTAATGAATTTGGTTGGAAATATATAGATGTATAACAAAGTGTTATAAGGTATATCTGATTTCTGAGAAAAGGCCCCTCCAAAAACTACATTTAATTTAATTGTCTACAGACTGGATGAGGCTCTTCAGCCACTGCCAAGTCACAGGAGTAAATCCAGAGAACATTCCTATTTATATTTATTAAGTGGCATTTATGGACTGCCTAGACATTGTGGCTGGACTCTCTGAATTCCACTATACAAAGGAAAGAGGGAAAAATAAGAGAGCATAAAATATGCCTAGTTAATTAAAAGTTTGAAACGCATCAGCAAGATGGGTGAAAAAGGGAAGAGATTATGGGGTTGATGTGGATTCAAATGCAGTTAAATCTATAATTAACAGAAGGAAAGTATCATAACATTGAGAAATAAGAGACAGCAGAGCAATATCTCACAGAAAAGGATCATGACAACTATTTGGCACTATGTTTGCAAAGAGATGGAGAAGAAAATTTCTGGACTGATAGATAGGACCACAATAAAGTATTATGACCATGTATCCATGCAGAACAGAAGCTGAAGTAATCTGTATCCTGTGTTTCTGCTGTCAGTCCTGCAGTGTGAAAGAGAGAACATTCCTACAGGAAAAGAGGTTGGCATTAGTGTGACCTCATCTTGAGCACTGTGTGCAGCTCTGGACCCCACAATTTAAGAAGGATGTGAAAGTCCTTGAATGTGTCCAGACAAAGGCAGCAAAGATGTGAAAGGGCTGAAAAAATTGTGTCCTATGCAGAGTGGCCAAGGAATTTGAGCTTGTCTAGTTTTGAGCAAAGGAGTCTGAGGGGTAACCTCATTGCTCTCTTCTACTCCCTGACAAGACGAAGTGAAGAGGGAGCTGCTGAGCTCTTCTCAATAGGATTCAGTGTAAGGATGCATGGAAATGGTTCAAAGTGGCACCAGGGGAGGTTCAGCCTGGATATTTGGACACACTTGTTTACCAAGAGTGGGGTCAAACACTGGAATAGGCACCCTAGAGAGGTGATTGATGTCTCAAGCCTGTCAGTGCTTAAAAGCCATTTGCAAAATGCCCTTAACATGATTTAACTTTTGGTCAGCCCTGAACTGGTCAGGCACTTGGACCAGAAGATCATTGTAAATCTCTTCCAACTGAAACAGTTTAGTCTGTTCTAGCTTTCCTAGTATCAGAGGGTGTCATACATCAACCACTGTGGCTTTTTCCCACTTCTGATTTCTCTAATGAGCAATGAAAAAAAAGACAAAATCATTTTGAACACTTGGTTGGAAAAGAAGAGATATGATTTAACCTCACAAAATGACACCACACTTGTAACTACTAACCATAAGAGTGCTGATCACTGGCATTAGAATTCATGTTGCTCTTTTCCTAAATAGGCATTTACAGGCATTGTGCTAGCAGCTGAAGGGCAATCATTAGCAGTTCCTGAGATATGATTCACAGTCTTTTAAGTTTTCCCTTTTCACATTTATTTTTTCTTGGCAGCTTGCTGAGAAATACGTGCATGTCAGAGCCAGAAGACCAAAATCTGTACAATGAGAACGTAGGTCTTGGTCCACCTTGCCCACAGCCTGTTACAAAGCCCTGCACACACTGCTGGGGTCCTATCATTTTTCTTACTATGTCATGCTATACAGACCAAAATAAAACAATAATCTCCACCCTCAGATCATTCACAAGTTCTTGGTACTGCACCATATCAACCCATGGGATTTCCAGTCATAATCAGCAAGTGCTGAAAAAACAACCTAACAATATTAATATCTGGAAAATTAAATACAGTTATTTAGTTCCACTAAGTGAACAAGCAGAAGTCTTTCTACTGCTTTTCCTTCCAGTCTGCCTTTTGACAGAAGGCAGCACAAATTCCCCAAATTCACCTCTCTGTTTCTATAAGCTCACTTCACAGTTCAGCAGAAGTCTGTAGCATTACTAACTTCATTACAGTGGTGCCAATTGAACCCACTTAAGCACACCTGGAAATTAATAAATATTTCCAGTAAATTTGCATAAGGGTACAATTTTACTACTGGTAAAATAGGTGTTCAGCTAGATGAGGTTATTATTAAACAATAACTTTATTTACAAGAAGTGAAAAAGAACAGGGGGACTGTATTCACACAGATGAGACTGAAGTAAAGGATTACTAAAGGGTAGTCCTTTCACCCTCAGATCCCCTTTGAAGGTGCCTCAAGAGAGGAAGAGTCACCTTGCTGGTGGAACAAAGTCTATTTCTACTTCTTCTTTGATCAGTTCCCAAGGGTGTGAAACTTTCCTGGGTGCTGCCTGTTGCTTCAGCAATCCTGACTGTAAGAGTATTACAGGAGAATGCTGAGAAATGCCTGAGATCAGACTACAGCTGCTGCTCAGGTGAACATCTTCACCTCTGCTGGATTTCCTGATGAATTCTCTTGAAAATGCTCAAGTTCATCAATTTCTGTGTCCTTCTGGATTTAACCAAAAGCCCAGTAATCAAATGTGAGAGACACACTGAAAATGCTTATTGAAAAGAAATAAATGAAAAAACTATTATGCAGCATTTCTACCTTTCTTCTCCCCTGTTCATACGCCGTCTACTCCTCCTAACTGTTCGGTGTAGTTGCTCTGAGTATCAATATCAGGACACATTTCATAGTGTTGACAGCTGAAATAAACTTGGCTATCATAATTTTATCTGAACTGCCTTCCCCCCTTGGACTTCAGGAGTTGGGCAATTCACATTTGTATAACATTGGAATAGGTTTTTCGTACTCACATTTACCATTGTTGTTAAAAACTAAGAAACATAATGGCCAGAGATAAACAAACACTTTTTTTTACTGAAACATTCAAGTTATAGATTCAGGGTCTGGTTTTTTAGATTCTTTAGGAAGGTCAGGCCAGAGATACTTCAGATTGTGAGGGTCAGGGAGACTCCTGTTACTAAAGTTTTGTGACCTGACACGACTTTACTCTAAATCATTTATTTTTTGGAAACTTTCATGAAACAAAAGTGTAAAAGTTTATAGAAAAGCTGAACAAGGGGTAGCTACAATTATATAACCACTAAGGTATCTCATTCAAAGGTTATTACTCTGAATTATTAATTATACAGTAGCATCTAAAACAATGCCTTAATGAGACAAAACTAAATAGTATGTAAACTGCAGTCATGGCTAAGTAGTAGAATGAGGATGTGGGGGAAGCAGGAGTCTCCTGATGATGGATCAGATGGTGGAGCACCTTCTTGTTGTAAGACTTGTCATCTGAGGCATGTGGGCATTGACTAAGCAAAACTTGGGAAATGCGGCATAAAGAGCTGCACTGGCTTTTGACTGACATGAGATATCCTTAGATTATAAAGTGAGACTGGGTAAGATACAATCATTCAGTTTCATGATTTTCCATCAAGCTTATCTACCTGGTATTTGACAGAAATCTTTCATCTTTACTGTTTCTTTTGTTTTTTGAAGATCTAGAGTGTTGGTAGTTTATCTGTGAAAGAGGCAGTTATTACAGTTTCTGAAGTTATTTGAGGAATTTATGAAACTTCTAGAAAAGTTTCCAAATTTTTCAAAACAGAGCACTCCACAAGCTAATAAGATAAAAAACCACAACAAACCTCTACCCCAGCCAAAACCTGGACATCAAATAAACTAAGATGTAAGGGCTAGGATTCTATTCCCCCCCCCCCCAAGCTTTGTCAGTTCTCGTAACAAATCAAGAAAATGTCTCACAGATTCAAATAATCAGAGTAGATTCCTTATTTATTCAAAAAGTTGGCACCTCCTGGCATTTCTGATACAGTTTGCACTAGAGTTCTTTAGGTGACACACCTGTCAGTTTGATTTCTCCAGTTAAGGAATGGGAGGAAATCCTTAGAAGCATCTGACCTTTCTGATAGTTATCTAAATTGAAAATCAAAATGCTCCGAGATTCTCGAGTTGCTCGTCCTAATCAATTATTCCTCTGCCAAACCATTAACCACATGAAACAGTCCATGAGACACGAGGAGAGAGCCCACAGACACACCACAATGCTCCTTCGACTTGAACAAACTCTCTTCTGTGGTTTGGCCACAGAGATGCTTTTTCCATTGCTATGTATAGGAGTGAAAACTGGCTGAAATAGCTTTTTTAGGAGCTGGAGTCAGGATTCCTGGTTTCATTCCCTGGACTGAGGGTCACACGACCTTACAACAAATCACAGGCATCACTTTTCCCCAAGATTTTTGGCTGAGTTTAAATGCTGACCTTGACCTATACTGGATGTTTAAGTTGTCAAAGATGCCAAGGTTTTTCAACTCTCACTGAAATCGGTGACAGTATCCTGATATTTGTAACTCAAAACTACAGATCCTTTCTAACTCACCTGTACTTCCAAAAAATAAAGTTACTGAAATTCCTTAAATTTTTAAAATTTATATACTTATGCATTTATGGGATTACACCTCATTTGCCTCATGAGCAAAAATCAGTCAATTCTCCTTTCTCTGCTCACAGTGTGCTGTGGCTGAGCTGATTCATATGCCAGAATTGGTGCACAGATGGAAGGCACTAGAGGACATGCAAGACTTCATCATTGGTTTTCTTGCTTTTCTAAGAGCCAAGGGTCCATCACAGCCCTCTTTCTTCTGACACCAACACCTCTTGCTGTCTGGATCCAGTAAGAAGCTACTGAAAGCCTCTCCACAAAGTGAGAAAGCTGTTTTTATACTGACACTGGATTAGTCTGAGATGATCCACTGAGGACAACACAGCAGAGGATAAAGCTCTTACGTCTGTGACTGTGGATTAGGTCTTGTAGGATAGTGCAAATCAGGGAAAGGAAAGGGACGTGCAAAAGAAAAGGTGAGCCTAAAGCTCCATGCCTTGTGCAGAACCCTCTGCCTCTCCCGCAGCCAAATGCCAGTGCAGGTAACACTGCAGATGCTGCCTGAGGGAACTGGATGGATGAAAGTTTGTTTTGCATGTAGATACAGCAGTAAAACTACAAACAACAAGGCATTTTCAAAAATCACAACCTATAACCGAGAAAAAACCCACATCTAGTGTCCTATCCAACCTTTTTCAGTGGTGTAACTTTATGTGTGGTACATATGTAAAGGTGCAACTGCTACATTTGCTGGCCCGACAGAACCCTTTCCCCACTCGTGAACACAGATACACTTATAGGCTGAATGGCTGCTTCGAGACTGAATGACATCTGTTACTGAGTCCCTTTTGCCATTTCTTTTGTTCATAGAGACCAGGTTTATTTACCTGTGAGTAATGCAATCATTCCAAGCCCACACTGGCAAATCCCCACTATCCTATCTGTAGCTTACAGGAGGCTCTGATTCACAAGGTCGATGCATAGATTTATAGGATTATGGCAGTCTAGTCTGATCTGCTTTATAAATTGACTCTGTAGGTCTGAATTTACCAAATTCAGCTCGGGGATCCTTCATGTATCACGCTGTGTTTATGCATGTGTGTGAAGACACAAGCATGTGAAAGCACATACCTATAATTACCTGCTCTAATGCCGTATAGTGCTGGGATGTGAAGTATCCTTGAAAAAAGAATGAAACCAGAGAGAAAATGAAATGGAAATGAAAAGGCAACACATCAGTGTTTACATGGCATGTTAATTACTACCTTAAGATGAGACCCTGTTATTCTAAGAGGTAGGGCTCTTCAACCATGCAGCATTCTTCCTCCTGATCATTTTCCCCTTCCCTCAGTGCTTTAACATCAGGGTTTCAATCAGAAAACATTTCCCATGTTTTCTTTCCTGTTTCTTTGAACTGTTTCAAGTCTTTGACTCTCCTCTTTTTAGTCAGCTCCTCCAATACACCTTCAGAGACACAAAGAAACAAAGAAAATAAAAAACTATCCAAGGGCATTGTATTAATATTTTCATTTTTGGCTCTAATCTGACATGCACAGCTAAAACAAAAGTAGTTGCTGTATTTGCTCAGAAGTGTGTGGAAAACTGCTGCATGCATCCCATCATATGCAGAGGTTGGAGTGAACATCATAACAGATGTCCAGGGGATTTTAATAGCAGCTAGTAGCTTCCTAGGGCATATTCGTGACTAGTATCTAAGCATACACAATGAGAAATTAAAACCTGGTCTCTCAGAAAAAGATGAGAACTCCCACAACAAAGGCATCCAGATTTCTGATAAGGTCCAAGATTCTTGGTCCACAAGCCAAGCTAAATTTGTTCAACACTTGGCATGCCCCAGGAATTGGCATATAGTATGGGGAAGGTTTGGGGGGGTCAAGTGGTTTATTGGGGATAATTTTTATGTATTTTTTGTTTTGTTTGCTTTTTGTTGATTTGGGGGCTGTTTTTGTTAGGTTTGTTTGTGTGTGTTTGTTTTTTTTCCCCCACAAAAAACCCCAACGAGATACATCTTACAAGCACTGTGAGGCTGGTTCTGTACACAGTGGTCTCTCATTCCTAGACCTTCCTAAACCAAAGAGCAGGAAGAACTGGTGTTTACTTTTTCCAAGGGTGTCTCTGAAAACCTCCTTGACTGGTTTACCTTCTTGAACATCGATATATTTATGTCTCACTCTCCATTAAGGGATATATTAATGTCAGGTAATGATTTTAAACTATATCCCCTTTGAGGAACTAACTTAAGTACCAGCATTCCCTAGGTGGATCCTTCTGTCATTGCAGAGAGCTTTAGTTTTTGGAATAGTATCAATTCTTATGTCCAATCCCATCAATCCAGTGAACACAGTGAGGAATGCCGCCTTTTCCCTGATAACTCCTGTTCCCTGATAGCAGAAAACCACCACTACCTAAACACATTCAAGGTGGATTTTATTCTTCTTTCCAGTTGAAGAACTTAGGTGCTGCTAGAGTCATGATACTAGCTTTAATGGGGGATTGACTTGATCTAATCTATTATACAGTTTAAAAATATATCTTCATCTTCAGCTGAGGGAGCTGGGGTTGTTTAGCCTGGAGAAGAGGAGGCTCAGGGGAGACCTCATCACTCTCTACAACTCCCTTGAAATGAGGTTGTGGTCAGATGGGCATCGGTCTCTTCTCCCAGGCAACCAGCATTAGGACAAGAGGGCATGATCTTAAACTCTGTCAGGGGAAGTTTAGGTTGGATATTAGGAAAAATTTCTTTACGGAGAGAGTAATCAGACTGGGCTGGGCAGGGAGGTTTTTAAGATGAGACTGGATGTGGCACTTGGTGCCATGGTCTAGTAACCAAGGCAGTGTTGGATCAAGGATTGGACTTGATGATCTTGAAGGTCTTTTCCAACCTGGTTGATTCGATGATTCTATGACTCTTATTAAATTTATGCACATAAATATATATATTAATAAAACTAATGTATAATTTATGTTGGCTATATAAAATGACATATATAATAATATTACAAAATGATGGCATATAGCTAGGTATAATTAAATATAATACATTATTGTATTGTTTGTAAATTATTATATAAATTATATTAGCATTTAATATATTAATAAATTAATAATTTTCTGCCATATATGCAGCCACTTGTTCTGTACTATTTGACTTAAATATCTGTTTTGAATGACAGGGCCCAATTCAAAATTACTCTTCTGGATACAAATCTTTATTTGTGCCTGAGTTTTCATTGAGTTTTATTTTCTTTTTGTTTCACTTTATAATTATAGTAGCTTCATGATTGGTACTAATTGTAATTGCTTAAAAATTCTGTGTTCCTAAATTTTCTGATGTATTTGCAGAAAATCCACCATTCATACCAATTGTAAAAGCTGCATATTAGTGTTGTCACAGGAAAATAAAACCAGAGCTTCTCAGAGAAGAATCATGTCCAGAGCTTATGTACTAGTCTACCCAAAACACAGCTGCATTGTATAAACAGCAATCCATTCACACCCCTGGGAAAATCGGATCACAAATAAAACTGTCACAACAGACCAAAATCTACATCTGAATGACATACATCCCAGTGAAATAAACAATAACAATCATCATCGCCATTATTATTAATAGGCATCGCCAGACAAATTCTTTGCAAACTGAGTCAAACATTTCTCTATTAGCTCACTCCTTCTGCAAATGGTCCTGATGAAATTCCCTTGACAATCCTAATGTGCATAAGACATTGATGGAAAATACTGAGTTATGAGCCCTTGCGTGCTGAACCAGCTGTCTGGAAAATGCATCTTGGGGGCAGTAACAATTTGAAATGCACTGTGAGATCCTTTATCATAAATTGCCTGCCTGCAGGATCATTCCATATGTCATAGAAGGGCATAAAAGTGAAGTACAGGGATGGACAAGAGAATGACCAGTAGCTGAACCAGAGGGGACATCAATTCCTTTAGTCTGACCATGGGGAGCAGTGGGAGAAAATGGCAGGCTAGCCCCTTGTAGCCCAAATGCTCTTCCGATCAAGGGTAATGGAAGTGAATGCTTTTACTTTAGAACAGTAGACTTTTTCTTCACAAGGATGTGGAAAATTGTAGACTTCAGTTTGGACCAGTAAGGGTAAAAACAGGACAGATCCACATATTAATTTTGAACCAAGTACAAACTAGGAACACAGAGAAGGCAAAAATCCATAGCAAACCACTACAATATGGCATAAAGCATGGTGAGCAGCCAGAGTCTGGAATCGGGGGTGGAAATTCCAGTTTGAGGGTTAAGATGGAAAGAGGGTCAAAACTCAAGAACAATGGGAATCCCTGTAAGAGTAAGTGAAAAAAATTTGAAGACCTGGAGCAAGGCCACTGCATGATTTCAGAAGCACAGAGCTAAGCAGATAAGGACCAGGAGTAAAGTTGAGCAGGACAGGGAGACAATATGAACTGGTACAGGGTAGGCATAAATATGGCTGTGCTATGAAAGTTGTGCAATGGTAAAGCACTCAGGAGAGGGTATCAGGGCTAGAAAGTAGCAATAAGATCCATGCCAGAGGCTGTACAGCTAAAGATGTTGTGTGAGATTCCTCTTGCTGCTGCTCAGACTCAGAGGCCAGCTCTGCTACTGGACTAGCTGGAGGCACAACCTCCCAGGAGACTGACTGCAGTCAAAGCATTCATGAACACTTGATTGCCAAGATAGAGCTGTATTAAAATGAAGGCAATCAAATCGTGACTTTCCAAACTATTGAGCTTGGTAATATAGTGATGACACTCCGTCATGCAAATAAAACCCAAAAGTTTGGATGATCAGTGTTCAGGCCATCTGTAATTTGATGAGATTGTGAGTAGGAATGTATCCGCTTCAAAAGGCATGGGTGCTCTGTTTGTGCAAGGACACAAACTACAGATTTTTGTACCAAAATCCTGGGAATACAAAGTGAAAATTAGAATCTGACAAACCCAGAAAAGGCTTCTTAATGTTTTTTAACCTTTCCTGCTTCTACCTAGGCTGTGAAAGTTGCAAATGCTTTGTTTTCTCTTAATATGGCATCAGAATCCAATCACACGAATAAAGGGACAGAGACTTAAAAAAAAAAAAAAAAAAAAGAAAAAATCACATCAAATAAACATGTCAATAAAATGCTTGAGTCCAGATTTAAGTTACCTAGAAGTCCATGAGTGCTTCAGTCTGGGTCCCTGGCTTATACAACCCTCTGTATTTCAGAGGAATTGTTTGGTAGTGATCTGACTCAAGGAACTCTAATTGAAATTAATCAGGTGCACAACAACCTTTGGATGTTTTGAACATTATCTTTTATATTTATAATACTACTGTAAACTTGTATTAAGGCAGAAGAGAGGACGCTCTGTACACTGATTCTCAAACACTAACAACAATATTGTGAAAGAGTCTAAAAGCACTCTGGTGTGGCATGAAGTCTCAATTTGTACTCGTGGCCTGAGAAATACAGCCTTCTCTCTGCTACCTCTTCTGTCAGCACCTTGCAGCACAGTTGTTTTTGTCATTGAACCACGTAAAACCTCAGAATCGAAGGAAGTGGAAGTCTGATGGGTCAGACAGTCACGTGAACTTATCCTTTGCAAGCAGTGTGTTAGTATGCTTTGCTTTTAAACCAAATGCTTCAGAAGCCTCTTGTAATGGCTTCCTGAAGTTCACTCTTTACACGTTCATCTTAGATAACATGGTGAAAAACGCTGCAAAGAAGGGGCATAGATAGATGGAGGATTTTTTTTTCTTTCCCCAGTGTCCTTTCCTTGTGAAATTTTTTTATTGAGAACAAGAACACAATGTTTTTTAAAAGAAGTTATGAATAGCAAATAGCTTTCCTCTCCCATTTTTCATGTACAAGTACTTCCACGACTTTTCAGGTAGTAGAGGTCCTGTTATGAGCTGCATTTACCACCTGGCTACTTTGCCCTTTATTAAGGGCATTGATGATGACCTATAACATGTCTGAAAGAGGAAGGACTTGTAGCTGGAAGGTGAGTGTCACAGAAGGTTTTAGAGCAGCTTGGCACAGCAGACTGGCAAAATGAACAATCTGAGTATCTCTGAAGAAACTCAGAGGAAGAATCCAGAAATTAAATGTCTGGGTTTCAGATGAGGCTTTCTAGCTAAAACTTGTGTACTTTTTGAGATCAAAAGGATTTTATACTTTTCAAGAAGTGAAAACTCTTTTTTTTCCTGACATCTAACAATTACCTTTTACTTACTCTGGGAAAACTGAAACACAGGAAAGTATGGTACTGTGCCTACTGCCAAATCATCCTGATTCACTGCCAGGATAGAAAGGAAGTTGGTGAGTCTGACTGCCAGGGAAGTGCTACAATAAAAACCCTAGTGCAGATATAGTCTGAACAACGTAAGGTGATTTATGGGTGTGTAATTATTTTTCCTGCTGAAATGGAGTAAGATATACTGAAGATAAACACTTTTATATTGTCAATAACTGTATTCACACTACAAGTTTTTTACCAGTTCAATTATATCAGCACAGTTAAAAATCAAATCTTCCTCATGTTGACCAGACCTAATGCATGTATGTAAGGTAACCATTTTTTCAACGGAAAATGGGAGAGAGAAAAACCAAAAGAATAAAAGGTAATTCTTTTTGGTGAAAAAGCAAAGTAGTTTGTAATTGGACTGATGGGTTTGAATAGATTCAAATCCTGTAGGTTAACAAGACTCAAAAGGACTGCAGAGTACAAGGACTCCTTGGGGTCATAATCCATCTTTGTACATTGTCCTGATTTATTCTTACCCCACTGTAAACAGATCACAAACCTTCTAGTAAATCTTCACTCTGCCTTAGACTGAAGACTTTCTACAGCCTCTGCCCTGTAGAATGGCATGCTTAATAAAACAACTCAGGGTTGAGCTTGTGAAGACTGTTTGGTTTGGGTTTTTCATACCTTTTCCTTGCTTTATCTTTAACACAGTATGTACTGATGGGAAGAATGTTCAAGGCAAGCTGAAATATTTCAGCATTATTTTAAGAGGCCCGAAATAGAACAGACATATGTAGTCTCCTGAGCAGTCAGGAGACAGAGTCATTCCCCCTAGTATATATGTTCTCATGTTTACCAAGCTTTTTATATGATAAAGTCTTTCTCTCATTTGTTTTAGGATGACATTGAACCACTAAGATGTGGTGTTATGAAACAGAGGACACATTAATTTGAAGTGGAACTTCAAAATAGCTGGCAAAATCTGAGTGCTGAATGAAAATTACTGTGTGGAGGTACAGCACTATTGGCAGTATAATGCTTTAGAGGTGACAGTAATTCAAAATTCACAGTGTCTGCTCTTGTGGAACCTACTGGTCCCATGGTACTACTGTATAACCATAGTGCCTTGGCCAACAGTCCCCTTGCCAATAAAACAGCTTTTATACATCCCCAGCCGTGTATGAACCACTGTAGAGTACATCAGAGCAGTTGCTTTTGCCTACACAGTCCCTGCAGGATTCTGCTTTCTCCTACCTTGCTTCAAAGCAAAAGCAGTCTCAGAGAAGCTGACAGAGATACATTAGAGAAATCCTAGTGTAAGCTGCAGCGAGGTGAGCCTTCATCCTGTCCTTCCCTGGAACGGAACCTGCTGATTTGAAAAGGGTTTGGGGAACCCTTTCTGCAAGAAGATTGTGGGGTAAAAAATTAATCTATTTCTTTCTATAATTTAAATTACTAAATTCTCTACTTTCAAATGCCAAGGGCATTCTTCTTGAAACACATGCTCCAGCAACCTAAATAAGGTAAAAAATTATAAGACTTAAGAAAACCCTAACAATTTAGGCTCAAACAGCTTAGGTTCAAAACCTTTCGTGCTGCATGAAGGATAAAACAGCTTTCGTGGTGCTTGTTGTAGATGAAGAACTAGTGCTTCCAGCTTCATTCTTCTCCTTTTAGCAGCTTTTGTTGTCCTCAAGTAAGACTTCTCACCTAGATTTTCAATTCAGAATTCTACAGAGTGCCATATTCTGTTGGCAAATTTACTGCAGTGCTAGAAATACGATCAGGTTTGTTAAGAGCAACACAAACCAATTATTTGATTTACCTGGCTTAACTGCTTTTGGATATCTGGCAGGACAAGTGCAAATGCAGTAGACAACAAGGGGGAAAACAAAGCATCTGTTTAAATCAAGGGAGAACCTTCCAGCTGAATACTGCAGTAAAACCAAATAATTTATATTTCTAACGGTTCCCAGGGCCCTTCTCTCCTTTTGGTGGGCTGTATTTACTGGCCTCTGTTATGTAGTTTAGGTTCAAAAATGTTCCACAAAAGCTTGTCTTAGCTGATAAATCTCCTTGAGAGAAGCCAAATATCTTTAACTGAGTAATTTAAAATATATTATCAAGGTAATTCACTGCTAATGCAAGACAGTGAGCTTAGTTTAGGGTTATTTTTCTGCATTCTCTGCAGCAATCAGCTTTTTGTGCAGCTTGGACACAGAGGTTTTCCTCCACATAACTTTCTTTGGGGAATACCAAGCATCAAGTTCATATCAGCACTGACTTGTTAAAAGAAGTCTATCACATTGCAGATGTGACACACATGAATTGGAAAAATACTTGGATACTGTTGTCAAGAACAGTGGTTTTTTCAGTCTGGTTATCATATCACACAGGTGTAAATCTTGGATAATGCTTGGAGAACTCTTTCCAGACAGTTATAAACAAACCAACCTCCTAAATTTGAGGCTTAGCAACAACCAGTCATCCCTCTCCCCCGGAAAACATTAATTCATCATCACTGCAGAGAGTCTACCCATCAAGTGATCTATAATAAATATCATCCATTCCTGTTTCTATGACAGTAATCAAGGTCCCATTCTGCTATACACTGTGTGAAGGATGACACCAGCAGTGCCCCTATTTTCAGGCAAATGTTGATCTACTCTCACAGCTAAATCCCCCTAGGAGTCACACTGCTAACCCAGCAGCCTGCTCATCAAGCCTGCTCACTGAAGTTTGATAAAGGCAGAGAGCCTGGAGAAATCCAGCATCAAGCTTTTGTACTAAGGCAACTCTAGGTGACCAGCCCAAGCCAATAGATTTTTTTTAATTTATTTTTAAGAAATCCTAGGGACCCCATTAACGAGCAATAATAGGGGTGGAAAACCCTCAATATACTTAATGCTGGATCTCATGTTCACTCTCTCTGTGCAGTGTTGGTGTATTCAAAGTGCTTGCCATGAGCATCTGAGCAGGAGAGTCTAGAGAAAGATTTTGCATCCATGCAAGAGCATATTTGTTATATCTATAGTACTTGCCCTGTTACTGTGAAAGAAATTCTCAAACGATTCAATTTGGACATCTGAAAAAACGAAATGCCTTTTTTTTTTTTTTGTTAAGATAAGTAGTTCTCTCAGTAGTATGAATGTACCTGTGGTGGGACAATCCATGCAATAAAAGGTTTAATCACAGAGGCCAGGCATTCACAGTTGGATTTCAATTAAAGTGTGTGTTATTTATACCTTTTAATTCCTTGCCTCCAGCCATATGTACCGACTACTTGATCATCGATGTAATAAAAGAAGGTGCACATGAAAAGGGATATGGATGAGAACAAGCTAGCTATTAACTATGGGATTATTCATTGCATAGGAGATGCCACAATAGTCTCCATTAACTCAAGGTCACTCCTCCCTCTTCATCCAGTCCATTCCACTTCAATTCTGTAAGTGACTGACAACTTAATCACACCTCATTTGTAAACATTAACAACCATATGGTGTTAAAACTTCACCATGCCCAAGAAACATGTGTTTTGTGGATGTTGTTATTACTTGTATGAAGGTGGCATGTGGGACAATGGCCTGGTCGATGATGTGACTCCTCCAGATGTGAGGTAAGCCACCCATGGTGAAGGTTTTTGGTCAAAAATGAATCAGAAAAAAACAAGAATTGGGAGTTCCTGGGAATGCTGAAGAAGCCAAAAATAGTGTTCACCTGATTTTAGGTTATCACAGCTTGGATCCTTATGCTTGTTATACTCCTGATCATCATCAATATATCAGTATTTTCTAGCTTCAAAGAATATTTGAGTGGTTGCAGGATAAAGTAACATTGATCTTTAGAGGCCAGAAGATAATTACACTGTGGGTCCATATTTCCTGCTCCACTCAGATCTTGATGTCCTCACTCAGACACAGAACTGGCATCAGAGAAATTAAGTTAATCTCTGCTCAAAGTGGTGGCACAATGCTGGGGCTACAATTTTAATTTTCACTGAATTTTCACTCAACCAAAAACCTCTGCAAGTTATTATAGAATTTTATTTCAGGAAGTCTAAAATAAGATTTTTGTCATTCAGGGGCTTAAATATCAAAAGCACACACACACAATAATAAATTGAGCCAACAGAAAAAACAGAAAATTCAATACTGTTATCATGCCAAGTTGTTTTGTGATTTCCTTCTGGTTTTTTGAGCTGTGGAGAAAGGGAACATACCCCTAAGCTTCCACTCACAACTAATAAAGGCTAAAAAGTAAATTTTTTTTTAGTGGCAGATGAGATGGTAGCATTGTTTATTATCTCCTGGAGCTGGGAGAAGAGTAAGTAGTTTGATATTTGTAAGAGTGGAATACAGTCCATAAAGAGTTCAGGTTTTAGATAGAAGCATGTCAACAAACAGATTGTTCAGATAACAGTAAAAATTAAAAGATGCAGATTGTGATGTGGTTCAGCACACCTGCTTTTAGATCTGGCTTTCAGCTGGAGCAAGTATTTATAAGAACTACAGTACATGTGTGCAAAGCAGTGTATGTTAAAATGAAACAGTAGGAAGGTGACAATACTAAGCTGATAATCACAGTTTTGGAAGTACAACTAAGACACTGTTCTTAAGTTCATCCTTTTCTGATGTAACACAACGTGAGAAGTAGTGGGTATGTTCAGGTCAAGAGGTTGTCCAGAGACACACAGCATCTTAAACAGATTCCCTAGTAAATCCAGTGATTTTTCAGCTAAACCCATGTCTGCGTAATAGGGAAGATTTTCACTCACTGCAGCTCAGAACCATAAGGAAGATTTAGGCTCACATGTGTTAGACCAATTAGAATGTAGCACAGTGTCTTTAATGCTTTTGACATGGAACTGCAGGTAAGCATCTACCATGGTAAGTCTTGTGGTCAAATTGATTTTTGAAAATGATACAAAAGCAAACACTTTTCTTTATCCCAAGATGGAAATGAATCCATCCTCAGAGCTGAGTTTTTCCATAACAAAACCCCCTTGAAACTACAGTTATTTGAAACCCAAAAGGAAAATTTTTGTAGAAACTGAATATATTCCGTATCTTGAATTTTACCAATCTAATTTCATGGGGTATTTGGTTTTCAAATTAGATCAACATCTTATTTACATTGAGGCTTCCACTGGAAGCCAGTATATTGTTAAAAGTCTTAAGAACTTATCTCATTGTTCCAATGTTTGATATTCTGTTTGAAAGCTGTTTCCCCCAAGAGTTACAACACATGTTCTATAGATAATAAATGTATAAAATAATATAGTCTCAAGCTCTTGGACAAGGAGGCCACAGTACAACCCCCAAAGGTTTATTATTGTCTTGGTCTGTCCTGCAAAGCATGATTGAGTATTCATGAGGAAACAGGAATTTGAATCATTTCTATCTCTGGTGGCCCCTGACTAGATATTTCACTATTGGTGAAATTGCTTCCATTTACACCTCAGAGCATGAAATGATCCTTGTCCTTGAATGGGTTCATGCATTCCAGGAAGTGAGATAGTGAGCCACAGTGTAAATACAGCTTCGCATTTGTAATTCAACTCCACTCCCACGTGGCAGCAGAAGGACACATATTCCTGTCTGACAGTTTTCTGAACTGACACTGAAGTTTCATGTTCTGATTCTCCTTTTCTTAACACCACCAGTGCAAATTACTGCAAATCAACATGCTGGCATTTTAAGTTCTGATTTGCAGGTTTATAAATGATGAGAAGTATAATAGTGGAGAATTAAAACCTGATTCCATACAGAGAAATGGGCAAGTGTTTACTGACTTCTAACCTGAGCATATAGATATATACATATATGCAATTACTTTTTTTTTTCTATGAAAATATATTTAATTGGCTCAGGCATGTTTTCCTTTCTCTAACACACATAAAAAACACAGAGTGAGAAACCCTCATGAACTCTTGGAGACTTCAGATAATGACAAATTAAATAATACATGTTTGTCTTCATTTCAATAAATTAGTGATAACTCACAGATAATTGTCTGTTTCTTAACACTCATTACAATATAAATCTATTTTTCAGTTAAAAATGTCTGTATAAGCTTAGAAAACTCAGCTTTTGTTTGTCTAATAATTAAATGTTCTGCTCTTGATGCCTTTCTTCAAACTCATGAAATTAGCATTTTGTTCTTTGCCCTTTAATGCTATACATATTTATTTTGTAATGAATCCCCATTGTAGTGTCTTCAGCTAAAATGATAAGAGAGGAACACAAAAGGGATTCAGCCTTTTTTTCCATTTTCTGTTCATACTTTATCCCCAAGTAATGCAAGTGAGAACCCAAAATTCAAAATAAAGGATAACCCTAAAGTTCAGGGAGTAATGAGACCATCTGCATTCAAGGAAGGATCCTGGGGCTTTGAATCATTGCACAAGAGCCATCAGCAGGGAAGTCCCTTGCTCAATTTGTTTTCCAAGGCAACTCATCACAACTCTCATGGCAAAAGCAGTTCTTTAGGAGTCCCCTCACTTGCTGGCTTTTGGCTGCACTAACAATATTCATGGTGTAACTACACTGGAACTGCACACTAGTTTTGATCACTATATGAATAAGTATATGCTGCTGTTTCACCCTACTTTTCATGCAGCCTGCCCTATACCCAATTGCAGTTTCAGCCCCCAGAATGCCCCTGTTTTCCACAATCCACCCATCTTCTTCTCAGGTTAGTTTCAAGGTTCTTAACAGAAAATTCTACACAGGATTTGTAACACTTTATAGCCTGTAGGAAAAGATCATATTTTGGCTCCTGGTAAAGAATGTTCCCTTTATTTGGGATCAATGTATTGCTTTTGGTCTTATGATTTATCCTGTGTTAGGACATCAGAATAGACTGATAAGAATATGAAAGCTCAAGAACCTTCTATCCAGGTTCTAGACTTCTGCGCAAGACAATGAATCACAGACATTTATCCTTAATGTGCCTGACTCCACTCTACTGAGGTTGCTATTGACCACAGGCCTTGCAAACTCCAGTCAACAGATGCTTATCCAAATTAAATCTACCAGTTTTTGGAAATTCTCCAAACTGAGTCTCCACCAACAACGTATCTTCGCAAACTAGCTATCAGCACATAAATCCCATCTTCTCAGCACTGAGACCAAAACAGACATTTCAAAGAGCTTCAGACTTCTTAGATTAACTTTTACAATGGAGTTGGCAATAGCAAACAAATGTCATTTAAAGAGGAACAAGCAGTAGAACAGTATTCTTGGCTGGCATGTGGCTATGACTACATACCTGATGACTACTATGATAAACAAGGGGAAGAGGGTATTAAAGGTTTGGGCTTAAGACTTTGTTTGTTCCTTGTTTTCTTTTTGCTTGTCTTCAGAAATCTGATTACAAAAAAACTGGAATAAACACTTGCCCATCAGGAAAATGGGAAAGGATAGTTATAGCCTAAAGGGACTCACAGCTGCTTATGGAGCTACTACATCGTTGCAGGTACAGAACATGTTATTTTCACTATGAGAAGCAAATTTAGATCAAATCTAGCTGTTTGCAAGGCATTAGGTCGATTTACCTTTTAGTTTATAGGGATAGCTGGCACAATTCATTTCTCTGAATGCAGTGCATTAGATTCATACTGTTTTTTTCCACACTGTTAAGTGGCAGCAGCATGTCACTTTAGATGGACTTCATCTTTAATAAATGTGGAATACAACATTTCAGTGGGAGAGAAAAAAGCCATCTCAAGCTTTTGTAGGGTCAGGTCGTCTACTTCTTGCTTATTTCAAAGAGAATATCCTTTACTAGGATACACACCAAGACCAGTACATCTGGTAGTAGGGAGTATAAAAGAGTTTTCATGTCAGCTTGGTCATACAGGTCAGCAATTTCCCTGAACTGGCTATTTCTATTTCGGGTAGATCAGGCAAATATGGTCACACACTAAAACTGCTTTGCCGGAGAGCAGTGATGGTCTAAATGGATTTCCCTCCCTGTCTGTTATTTTCAGGAGCCCACAGGTACAGAAAATTTCAATTTTAACTGTATCACACTCCTAGGGTTTTACTCTAAGGCAACTTCCAAGAAGAATACAACCCACAGAAGTGTTTCCCAAGGATACTATGTCTCCCATTCTTTTCTCACATAGTAAAAGACAACTGTTCATTGCATTTCACCTTCTTGTTGTACCCATTTCCCACATGTTTATGGGCTATACCTTTACCAGTGGGAAGGAGGAGCTAAAGCCATTCTTACTTAAATTCTATTTTCCTATGATGTCATCATGTTAACCTCTGTTCAACAGAGGTTCCTGATTTCTATATACTTCAAGCTGATGAGGTAACCAGCAGAGGTGAGGAATAACAACATTTCTTCTCCTGGTTCTGGTATGTACAGATTTCTCTCTTCTCACTCCAATACCCTTCCCCCACCTCCCACAAAAAAAAAAAAAAAAAGAACAAAAAAAAAGAACAAAAAAAAAAAAAAAAAAAAAAAAAAAAAAAAGAAGACAAAAATCACCCATATTTCTCCTTGTTCAAAAATTAGCTCATTACCAACCATTCCAGCCTGACTAAGGAAACATTTGAGGTAAGGGGATGCCACATACACCATATGGTACGCTTCTTGTTGCAGCAGTTTCCAAGTATACAGTACAGATTGTACAATCTTCTTTAGAGAGCTTAGCCAGAAAAGCGCATTTCTTTTTATTTAACAGCAAATGCAATTGCTGCCTAGAAGAAACTGCTTCCTTGGCTTTGGAAACTGAAAACATTCCTGAAATCATTATGAGGTGAGATGAAAACAGGATTAAAGGAAAATAAGTGGCACATACTGCCAGGAGCAATTTCCAATAAAATATATACCACGTGCCCTGGGAAGGAGATGGCTGGGGACAGAAATCATGTCGTCTCTGCGTCTGCCTTACATGTTGATTTAGAGACTCCTCTGAGCAGAAACTGGGTAAAGCTGGTCCGATGTATAGAGGTAGGACAGTTAGCTAGATCTTAATGTTGGATAGAAAAGTCCATGGATTTATGGATCTTTCGAAAAACAGCCACAAGAGAACAGTCCCATGAAAATATGGACTTTGTTGCTCACTGACCAACATTCAATTAATCACCCGAGGAGTGGAGAGAAATACAATCATCCCTAACTATTTTATTAGGATGTTTGTGCATTGCATAGTTAGCACAGTGTATTTGGCATCTATTCTAGAAAAACTTTGTCCTTCACTGTCAACAGAGGGCATGAGAATATATTTCTTTATGTAGGGGCAGTTGGTCTACTTCACATTCCTCTATCAAAACAATCTGGAGGGTATGCCAGACTGAAATCTTCAGTACTTTCTTTCCAGGTACTGAATACCCCCAGCCACCAACACCACCTATTTCCACTGACAACAGTGCCAATTACCCCAAAACAGATGAAATTATGCCTTATGTTTCCTCTTCCTTAAAATAAAATTAACAACAGCAACAACAAAAAAAAGTTGATCTTTCTTACAGACTGATGAAACCACCAGGTCTTTATCAAGTACTCATATATTCATGCTAAGAGACTTCTGCTAGTAATGTACAGCTTCATAACCACATGAAATATGCAGTGGTTCAGAGCTGAATGCTCAGACAGAATCAAACAGGTGCCCTTGCCCTCCCCCTTATTGAAGTAGCCAGAGATTTACTTTTATTCCATTTCTGCTGTTGACTTATATTTCATCACTTCAAAAAACCAACTACAATCTATAGTGGAGGGCTGGATCTTAGATCACAGACATAAAAGGCAGAAGAGACCATCTTTTCGACGAGTGTGAATAAAGTGCCCTAATAAGAGATTGGTCAGATATTAAGGCATCTCTCAATTTATGTCAATCAAAACAGCTTAAGTTAGCACTTTAAAAGAAAGCAAGAATTTTATGGTCTTTAAAGATTCAGCACATCCACTGTTTCCACGTAAAATTGGGCCTGATTGGTATTTTCTGAATTCATGTCTCAGGTATATTATTTTTGTCTCTTCGCATATTCCTGCTCTGGCCTTCCTTCCTTTACAAACTGGTTACTTTTTGTTTATAAAGATATCTACATGTTTTTAACTAGAACATAGTCATCTGTTGAAACAACAAGTAAGAAGGTTATTAAATGATAAAGTTCCAATTTCTATAACTTTTAATTACTGAAACAAGATTATGTGAATGCCAAAGGGAAAAGACAATACAACATTTATGAAACACCGTGTAGAACATTTGAGCATCTCTGGAAAACACATCAAGTTTGTCTGGATATTGCAGAGCCCTGAAAAAAAAAAGCCTTTTACCTTAGAAATTTCAGTGAACATTTTGAGGCCACTTCAGAGGACACTTTTTCAGGAAACAGAAGGCAGATCTCATGGGATACTTCAGGTTTACACTAAGATGTACTGATAAAGTTAAAAATTAGAAACACTGTGAAGAGGAAACGTGGAGAATTAGTTTCACAGAGTTTCACAGAATATTGTGAGTTAGAAGGGACCCACAATGATCAGTGACTCCCACTCTAAAGTGAATGGCCCACACAGGGATGAAACCCATAGCCCATAACCTTGCTCTAACCAACCGAGTTAATCTCAGCATTAAAAAAGAATGTTTAGTTTCAAGACTTTTTGACCTGATGGAAAGCACAAGAGGTGGCCAACAAAACAGGGAAGTTTAAAGTGTTACAGCAGTGTCAGCAGAATGTGCAGTACAAACACTAGGAGAGAAGACAGAGGTTGATGACAGCAAAAGTGGACAGGTGTTACTGTCAGACCTCTTTGCATACCCAATCCACTCACCCATTCATGTTGGGCATCTTAATACTTTTTTCCACCAGAAAAGCCCCTCAACAGGAGAAACCGTATCAAAGAGGGCCCTTTTCAATCTATGCACTGAACCCACTAACATCTCCTGCTGACAGCAGTGATAGATTTTGGTGTGGACACCTCTAAAACACTTCCTCCCTATAGCCAAGATACGCCAGCCCCTAACATCAGTTGCCCCATACACACACACGTCAGCAGACTCTCCAGGAAATTATCTTGCCTTGAGGGGTAAGAACTCCTCTGATGCAGCTAATTTGCACCAAAAATCTATTCATTAAGAACAGATCAAAAAAAACAGAGCACACACACACAACAAACCAAAACCCAACAGCGAACCAACTAACCAACCAACCAACAAAATAAAAAAGCAAAACCCACCCCTAAACCACCACCAAACAAAAGAAGCAACAAAACCCCCTACACTAAACAGAAAACTCTTTCTCTTCACTACAAACAGATGGTCTCGCCTCTTTGAAAGAAAGTAATTTCAGGAACAATACTCTGGAAACAAAGAAAGTCACTGCTAGTAAGGACAGCTAAATAACACAGTAAGTGTTGTGAATAAACTCTGAGTGGACATAGCAATATCAATGTTTCATATTTTTATTCAATGAAGATTAAAAGAACCAGAGAATTAAGCACTAACACAGTTAGCTATCATAAAACCCTCCTAGAAGGACTCTTGTGCTCAAACTTCAGTGTAATCTCTCTTCAGGGGAGTGGCACCTGTCGTTTACCGCTGAGCAGGATGACTGAACAAACAAAACTCAATTAAAAAAAATTATTGAAAGGGCAGAGTCTCAAATCTGTTCTGTGGTGTGGAGGGATCTTTCCCATAATGAGGTCATCAGTGACTCCCCTCAAGTCACATAAAGAAAAGACAATGACATCAGCATGGGGAAGAGTGGGGGGGAAGAGAAGGGGGGAAATAAGAAAACAATCAAACAAATAAACAAGCACACACACACAAAAAAAGGCAGCATTCCTGGTTATGTCAAAGTGATGAAGGCACAATGCTTCCTGTTTTCTTACAGCTTCTTTTGATATTCTTCAGGTTATAAAGAAAGAGAAGCCCTTTTTTCAGTTCATGTTCATTACGTGTCTGGACTGACACTATCTGTGCAGTCCAGGATCATGACAGTACAGGCTTCCCTGGAGCAGCAAGGAACCGTATTAACAAATGATCCATTCCTGGACCTGGAACAAAACTCATTTCAATGGTAAGAACTGCCAGGGAATCTAGGCTCTTTATGTTAAGGGCTACAGCATTGCTCCATACAACAGTTGTGTATCATAAAAAGGAACAGGACTCAACATCCAAGAAGTTCCTTACAGGCCTATGTCCATGTGTAAGTCAATAGTGTTCACACACAGAGCTTATTGACTTATTGAGTATAGGTTTATTGACTTTTTTGGGCTAAACTTACTGCATCTGTGGCCAATCCTTGGCATTCTGCTGCTCTGCATTTTCAGGTTTCTTTTGTGACAACCTCTTGTTCCCTAACATTTCAGGGGCTCCATCACATCTCCTTATCCTGCGCCAACATTCCTAAAGGTTTCCCTTATCACTCTGTGTCATTCTTCTCTTCTCCTCCCATCATTTCCTCTGTCCTGGAAGAAAATATTCAAAAAATAAGGGTGAAGAGGGACAAAAGTTGAAATGATAGAGTCACAGAACAGTTAAGGTTGGAAGGGAGCTCTGTAGGTCATCTTGTCCAATCCTGCTGCTCAGGAAGGGCTACCCATAGCCAGCTGCCCAGATCAAGTCCAGATGGCTTTTGAATATCTCCAAGGATAGAAACACCACAGCCTCTCTGGATAGCCTGTTCGTATGCTTGGTTAACCTCACAGTGAAAAAGTGTTTTCAGATGTTCAGATGGAGCCTCTTCTGTTTCCACTTGTGTCTGTTACCTCTTGTACTGTCCTTGGCACCACTGTAAAGAGCCTGGCATTGCTTGTAGAGGAAGCCAGAACTGGTTATCATTTTCTTGCTGTTTAATTGATAAACACTTAGAAGCATGAAGGAAGTTGAGATCATACTAAACAGCAGTATCATGTCGTGTTCTCTGCCCTTTTCTTATTTTGTTTGTTTTTTAAATTCAGGAGGGTTCTATTGCATGGTACAGTCGTAGCAAGGTGGGAGTATTCATGAGCTTTGATGTTTAATGCAAAGAAAAACTGTTCAGTTTTAAATAGGACCCTTGTAACTAAAGCTATGGCATTGTTTGTGGGGTACCAACTTGAACCCAGGAAAGAAATCTGAGCTAGCAAATTTGTTGTTTCAGTCCACTTAAACTTCTAGGAAAACTAACTTCAGTACTCTTTGTGATCACCGCTACATTGGATAAAGCAGCTGTACATACATCTGTGTATGTACACACAACAGTCACTATGAGAGTGAAGCATACTATCATGCTCTTGGAACTTGATTTTCTGTAATTTCTTGCCAGCAATGAAAAAAGAAATAATATTCCACCAACACTGATCTCAGGAGCTTTAAAAAAAAGATGATGATAAATGAAAGTGGGGCATTGGAATTGCTATGAAAGGAATACCCAAAGAGGTAACAGGGTACCAAGGGGTTAGCTTCAGAGAGTACCTAAGGAGAGCCATGTGATCTGTGCCCTCATGGTGAGCTGTCTGGAGAGATGCCAGTGTAGCAGGTGTGGGGAAAGGCTGCTTAATGTAAACATCTGATTGTTTGGGACTTAGCACAGCCCATCCATTTAATAAATGCTAATGGTCATGCACTGTACAGCTCTTTTCAAGTACATTATCGGCATTTGAAAGCAAAAGACTATTTGCCCAGAGACATCCACATGGAGCTATTTTGAAGAGATTCCCCCACAAAAAAATTACAGAAGGAATGCCAGTCAGAGGTGCGGCAGGATGCAAAATTAACATACCCCACAACGAGAAGGAAAAACACCCACTGAAATCCATACCCAGCAGCCAGGGCTCAGCTGGCACGTGGGTGGCAGGCAGCCAGGCTGGCCTGAGAGCTGGCTGGCTCAGCAGCTGTAGCTGCACGTCACCCACGGGATCCACACCACTTTCTTTGGCAACTGTCAGAGAACTGACAACACAATCACGTGTGCCAGTTACAGCCCTCTGCTGAGCGTCACAGCATTAAATGCTGAACGCTGGCCAAAGTTTTCCCAGGTTTTCCATGAGACTGGCACTTCCGCTGATTGGTCTAGTGTTGCTTGGACACTGTGAGCCAGCTGCTCTGCTCCAGAACGGAGGTGCTCCCACACCACTCCAAAATCCATCTGTGCAGGGACTTGTCTGCTGTTATCGCTCCCTTCGTGCTGCTCAGGCATGCTGCGCTTCAGCAGTAGGGGGGTTGGACTATGCAGTCACTTGTGTCTATTTCTGCCCTCACATTTAACACAATGTTAGGTCCTTCCTCATTCTCATTGGATGAAAAAGCTCCACTGTGTGTGCAGTTGCAGTGTTCATGAAGTACATTCAAAACCCATATCTTCTCCGTATGCTGTAGATCTTTCTCTGTGATGCCCATTCAGAGAGGGCACAGAGAGCATAAATGTGAGGTGGAGCAAGCTAAAAGCACCATCAGTCCTTGGATGTTAGAGGAACACAGAAATGTGCATGCCTTCAGAGGTACCAGTCCTGCCTGAGAAAAAATCCCACTCAGTCTTCTGTGAAAGGATGTGGGAAAGCAAATAATTTGCTACACTGCACCCATAACTCCCAGAAACTCCATAGCTATGTAAGTGGGGTAGAGGAACCAGATATACAGTGACAGATGAGGCCACCTCAAAGCTTTTGAGGAACACGGTGAGAATTTCACATCCCCAAGGATGAAAAGTTAAGCCTCTAACAGGGATATATAACTCCAGCCATGGAAAGAAACAAGATCAAGATAACGGACAGAAACAGATGAGACACCAACAGAGCTGAATTTGCTGTTTGCCAGGGAGAAGGATGGTGGCTGTGCTTCTGCGGCAGCGACTACTGCTTCTTTTCCATAAGCCCTCTCTCAGGTTCAGCTTTCCAGGCTCCTAAACACATTCAAAACAGTACAGAGAACCACAAGGTGCTCTGTTTCCTGCCCTCCCCCGCAGTTGTCTGCTTTACTGGCAAGCACCCACTTTGCCTGAGCCTAAAGTGATCCTTGAGAATTTTGCTGGCTGACACTGTAAAACTTGGAGTACAAAATAATACCATAAGGGTATGAACAGGTGCCATGTTACTAAGCACAGGAACAATGTTCAGAAACCTGGGGTTGGTCTCTGTTCCTTTCAAAAAAACCAAACAAACTACCTTCTGGCTGAGCAGGTGGCAGTGACAGGTAGGAGAGACCCATTAATGATGTGAGGCTGGCACTCAACCATCATACGGCCTCACACTGCATGTCCCTAGGAGGATGCTGGGAGCAAGGAGCTCATGTCTTGCTAAGATACTTACTGTAGAAACTAGTTAGTTCACAGGGCCCAAAAAGCAATGCTATGCTTCGGTCAAGCAATAAAAAATATGTTAGTTCCAGCTGTAACTGTACTGTTTGTAAGCATATTCCTACCGACAGGTAGTCCGCATTGAAATGTGCCAACATATTCCTTGTGCTCAGCCAGAAATGACATGACGCATGTAATCAAGGCAAAACAGGCCATTAGAAGCAAGCACATCCATCTGCCAAATAACAATAAACTCCCTAATTTCTACAAGTTTGTGCAGCATCTGCTTTACCTAGTAGCAAAATGGTTTTCCAAGATAGTAGCAGAACAAGGAAATTTTTTCTTCTTCTTTCCCCCTTCTCCATCTAGAGATGGTATAGGTAGTAAATACTGATTAACCCCAATTGACACCTTTATTTCCACAAAAAAAGGTACATCTTCTGGCTAATTAGGCTAAGTTGTGTGTTTTACAGGACTTGGGAAAAAATACATTCTAACACTTTTCCTCATCCATCTTCTTCTGCTCATCAGACAGGAGATGTGAGCAAAGAAATTCCATACTGTCTTACTAGTTAACTAAACAAACCCAAAGACTGGAAAAAGTTTTTAATATTAAAGAAACAGAACCTAAGAACAAGGTTTCAAAATGAATTCTTGCTATTCATGGCAAACAAAATATTATGCCACAAAAATATTTGTTTCTTCGATGTAGTACTGCAATGCAACACAAAGCCACATTGATATGGTGATGACTCCCAGATAAACATTTCTCCTGCACAACAAGAAACCATTTCAGATCTTGTCTACAGTGCTCTTCTGCAAGAGATCATTAGACTCTAGATTTGTCAAATACAGAACTTCTGATAGCATCAGTTTCAGTTTTAGTTATAGAAAGAAAAGATTGAGTCTTCCTATAGACACATGGAAGTGGCAATCAATCATCTGCACTGTGATTACACAGCTACAGATGTGGAGATAATAGGTTCTCGCTTGTTAATTTTGTTCCTCCAAAGTATTTCTGATTTGGAATGAGATTTTTCAAGCTTAAATGGTTTTTTGGGGGGAAGGGATTTCAATAAAAAGAAATACAAAAGAAGATAGCCTTGAATATGTTATTAAATACAATACGAATTTTTTTCTTCATAATTTATAAGGGTTTTTACATCTCTTTGGAAACATGCCAGTTTTTAAAGGGGTGAGTGTCACTTCAAATAGAAGGTACCGAGACTTACTCTAACTTTTCACATGTGACAGTTTTCAGCCAGTTTCATGCCATCCAGATAAGTTAAATTTCCCCTCAATAGCTGGACAGGATGTATGTTTCTTTTAGGAGAGGTTAGTCATAAAAGAGGGTAGCAAATCTCTACACTTAGTCTGTTGAAACCCACAGAGGGGGAAGAAAACCAGAGCCCTTTAGTTACCTGCTAGTTCAGAATGTCATTTACCCAAGGCAGGAGACATGATCTCTGTTCTTCCTGACTCAGACATATTACAAGAAAAGCACCTCTTGCATCTCAGATGCCCACACTGCTGGTCATGCTCACCCACTTGCTCTCTCTAACCTGGACACGTGCCCATTTTTAATGGTGCGTGTGCAGCAGAAGCCACCATAAGCAAACTTCAGAGCAGCTGGGAGACTACAGAGATCTGCCTGAGGATGGGAAACAGGAGTCCCTGTTCCTAGTCTACATCAAGAGGAACAAGGCTTTGAAGCTAGGCTGTAATATTCTAACTAACACCCAAGTCTGGTTATTCCACCTTTCCTTGTGGAAGCAAGAGGAAAATGTCTGAAACCACAAAATTGCTCTGCAGGGTAAAATGGTATCTAGTCCACTAATATTACTGCTGCCTTTTGCCCTGGCCTTTAACTCTGAGGGCCTCCTTGGAATTTAATATGGTTTCTCCTTTCTGACAGAAGTAATTCTTTGACCTGCAGTCAAATCACACTGTAGAGGCTTACCTAGCAGAAAACTCCTTTTACATGGATTCTGACTTGCTTCTGTAATCAATGTTCACAACCTCAGGGAAATACAAATATCAAACACCTCAGAAAACACTTATCACCTCCTCTCCTTCTGAACAAGAGATGAGGGGACAATGTATGATTTAGCTCAAATTATCTGCTCTAGTGAGATTCAAGAATTGCTGTCAGTAAGTAGGATACCTTCTGGGACTTGGGGAAAGGAAGGACTTATTCAACTATCATTGAACCATAATTGAAAGTTTAGGTTTACTTGAATCAGGTTTAACAGGAGAGTTAGGACATTTTATCTGTCCTCTAAGCCTGTACTCCTTTCCTTGTTCCTTTGTGAAACAAAACCAGTCTGTTGCATGATTTACCAAGCTAAAAAAACAATGCATCATTATCATATTAGAAGAAAATTAATTACCTTCCTCAAAGCAGAAACTGGTGGAACGATTTACATTCTAGATCTCCAGTGTTAAACTTCCCCAAACAGTGCTATGTGCATGTTAAGCAAAGGTTTGAGTACTTCTAGTAGCACCTTTTCAATACTGTTGTTAATGGGAGAGTGCAATGCACAGAGGATGGTTTTGTCCTAGAGAGTGTTTATTATTTTAAATGGTCATGGCTGGGAAGTATGTCTGTGTCTTCACAGTAAGTAGTTTTTGCAAAAAATATTACTGACTAAAGATTTTTTTATATAGACATAATTCTAAACCTAAACTGTCTCCTTCATTTCTCAAAAAAAAAACCCTAAAACCATAAAGACATTTCAGTGCAAATCTCTGTTCTTTCACTACAATTCCCCAGTTCAAATGAGGGACTCTGTTTATAGTATTATAAAGTATTATAAAAGGATGACACATAGCATTACTGTAGTAAGACTGACTTTTCTTTCCCCCTGGTCTTTGTAACAAAACATGAATCCAGGTGACAAAAGCAGATGCATCTAACTGTCTTTGTCTCAGTTATCTCTGGATGCAAATAATGAAACTCCAAACGCTGTATGAAATCTTTTGTGGCACATTGTACAGAACTCAAATCTCTTCTCAGCCACAAGAATAGAACAGACCATGTCTCTTGTGTCTCTCTTGTGCTTGTCATGTAGTCACTTATAAAGGATTTACTCTTCCCTTACCACAGTATAGGTGGGGCAGCATAAGACAACATAAAAGAAACACGTGTTACAGGAAACAAAAGCTCCCACTGAAATGCAATGCAACACGGAAGACTCAGCTACTAACAAACTGACAACAAAGAGAAAAAGGCAACCTTTGCAAGGCAGGTTGGAAGCAGAAGGCAGCAGCATATTGCATTGGTGACTGCATCTCGCCAGGCCTTTCCTTCCCTGTGAATCAGTGGTTATGATGGCTGTCTGTGTTCATGTTCCTGATGAAGGGCAGAGTAAAGGGAAAAGCCTGGCTGTGTGCTTACCTCACTTCACTTTTCTCCTGTGGTGGTGGAGACAAAGACCTCCTGCAGTGCTGAGAACTCTTATTTTCCTGACTTTGTGCTTTGGGAAAGCCCCGCTTCCCAGGCTCTGCAGCCGGTAACTGAGAATGTTTATTCACTGGCAGTATGGCTTGAATCCGTGTACTTTCCCCAGATTCAATGATCCCACAAGTAATAAGCTTTTTTTCTTACTGTGAACTAACTTGTAACTGCAGATTTGTTGTTTAACAGAAAGCTGGAAACATAAAAATTGCCTATATTCTCAGGGAAAATGTGACTCTTGGTTCCTTATGCCAGAGTTTGCAACAAGGGTGCAGGTGCTTACACAGATCTGCTATTCAATGTATGGATCTCAGCTGAGTTTCAAAGTCCTAGTGACCTTCTGTGCCAAGATTCTGTAAACAAACTGCAGTTACCTATTCATCAGGCTTTGCAGTTTCATAACACAGCACTGAAAACACTACATTCAGGTCACCTTGTCTCTTTTGGAGAGAGGAAAAACAGAGAGTCTAAAGGCTGTGAGAGTTCCACATTCCTAATTTTTCACTGCACAGAGAAACAAAACAAACAAAAAAGCAAAAAACCCCAAGAGTTCTATGATTGTCTTGTATGGCTAGATAACTTGCCACCCACATCTACAAACATTTCATGGAAGTCGTGAGAAATTACTTTTTCACATTTCCAATAGAAACAGAAGCAGATTTTGAACTCTAAAATTATCTTGCTGGTCAACTATTCAGTATTCCAATTGATCTGGGAAACACTATCCAATTCACTTGGTTGGTTTATCCTTTCCTCTAAATGCTATGGTCACAGGTGGATTTCCTTCTTTTCCTTTATCTTGCTAACTTTTTTGAACTGAATGAGATTCACTTCTAACAGCAGCAAATACTGAGAGATATAGAGGAAGAAAAGTAGGTAAAATGCAGTTATTGCCACAACAAAACAAGTTAACTAAAATGCTACCAGAATACAGGGCTTCTTTCAGAAACAATAAATCAAGAGTCATAAGTGAAAGCAATTACATTTTCAGTACAGCTTAGAAGACCTCCTAGCACAATAATTTAGGAATTTCTACTGCCATTTGGTTTACTGCTTGGCTATAAATCCCGTTTAAGAAATCCTAGAAGGATTTCTGCAAACCTCAGAAGCACAAGGAGTTCCAGAATAAGCCGGCTTCAAAAAAGGGAAGGTTGCAAGCTTCAGTGCCTGCCACCACCGGAAGTCTAATCCACAAGGGACATTTCAGAAGGGGTCTTTATATGTTAACCTGTTATTTTCCTAGAGGTTTATTAGAAAGGTGTAAGGTCAACCAGTGACTAAATATCCATTAATTAGTTATGTTGGATTTATCGAATTTCAGGAGCTCTATAGCATGTAGGTCTTGGCATGTATCATTATTGAAATTCATTTGAGGTCTAAGTTGAAATTTAACCAAGAGAGTTAAATGCATAAATTGAAAAATCAATCAATCTCAGTTGGGTAATCTGCAACAGATCCTTTACACTGATCCTTTGCTGTGGGTGGCATCCTGAGCATATGCTCTAAGAAAATAGGAGGTAGAAGAGGTGGAGAAAAAAAATCACACAGATATGTATTAGCTTGTGATAAGTCAAGGAATTATGTATTTATTTTACCATAGCAGTACCAGAAAGCACTGATGTGCTAGGATCTGGTCTCTTTTATCCTCGGTTCATCTGTTAAAAATAAAAATATTTTCATAAATTGAGAAAAAAACCCACTATCCAAGCAAAGATACCAAAAATCTCCTGCTTGTTGTCTCTAGAAATAATAGTGATACCACCAACACAAAAGCTTACAAAAAAAAAGTTAAGTAAAGAATTTCCTAAATTAGCATCTAGAGAGTTCAAGGAACATAATCAAAAAAGGAAGGGTATCATCATAGCACAGATGGATACAATATGAAATAAACGATGTCTTAAAGAGTGAATCAGTTAGTCACTGCTACATTTCTGTGTCTGTGGTACTAAAACAGTCCCAGGGACAAATTGTTTCACAATGAAAAAAGCATAGTGGAGCGTACAGCTACACAGCATCTGAGCTGTAGGTAAAGGTTGCAGAAGCAATTAATATTGAACTTTTCCCAAGTGAAACCGGGGGGCAAAAATAACATAAGGATGTAAAATGAAGATAGACATGAAGAGCTTCTGCACACTGAATGATCACTGTTTTCCATCCACAATGATAACCACATCCAGCAGTGGCTTTGATCTCAGCTTTGAGGCCTGTTATATAGACATTCACATTTGTTGTCTGATGACCACTGTGGGTAAATCAAAAGACTTAAGCAGTTCTGCAACGATTCGTTATTATGCCTGCTATAGATATCTACCTTACTAAGTGCTTCATCTACTATAGCTGAGCAGAGCTGCACCATGAGAGTGTACTTCTCACTAATCCTAAAGGATTGCATACAGAACACCTCTATACAGGCATCTAAAGCCCAGATGTTTGTTGTAGGTTTAAGGAAAAGCTACAATTAGTACACCTATTGACAGACGTAAGTCACGTGGTATCACATATGCCTGATCCACCTACGATACAGGAGCAAACAGCTTGGACCTCTGCTGAGGCACAAGTTTAGTCTCTGTGAGCTCAGATGTTTATTCCTAAACATATACCTATGGACAAAGGGTAAAGATGACAAGCAGGACCAAACACCCACAGCAGTTAACACCAATTTAAGTTAAATTATTTTCAGCAATCTCAATAACAGCAGAATTTGACCAACTGGGAGAACACCTGAAAATCTCACAGCCAAAGTGCTTTCTCTAAAACGAGAAGAGATTATTAAGAACCATCTATCGCAGACCTGAGGCATTTACATAGAAGCTGAATTTTCGAAATTATTTTGTAACCAAAAGTACTATTGTAGGATCATTAAAAAAAAAAAAAAAAACAAACAAAAACCAACCCATAGAACACTGGAGCCCTTAATACCCCATCTGCATCCAGTATGCTGAGCACATTTGAAAAATCTCACGTTAAATTTTTCTCTCTGACAGGCTCAAAATCTGTTCTTTGAAGGAAACATGCTTGCTGTCATGTTAGTGAGAAAAGTAAGGGGGGAAAAAAGTGTAATCACAATCATTTGAACTGGGTATCTAGTTTGTCAAGATATGCCTGATTATTCTTCTATATTATTTACTACGTGTGCTTGTGCCAGACACAGGCATCAAAGTGTGATTTTTGCCTTGAGAGAGTTTCTCTAATAGAGAAGACTGAATTAAAAAAAAAACTGTTAAAATACATATGACATATCCCTCATGGAGGGTTATGAAAGACCTTAGAGCTTGATTCAAATTAGGAAGGGAGGACAGAAGAAGAAAAAAAAAAGAAAAAAAATGCATTTTTAATTTGGAAAGTGATGTATCGGTGAGAAAGAATATGCCTACATTTTTAGGTTTTATGTCTGTTTCTCATTTTTGTTGTTGTTTGTTTGTGATTGAGAAAAATTTGTTCAGGTAGGCCTTTTAAATTGAGAAGAGCCCAAATTAAACAAATTCTTTTCAAAATTTTCTCCTACATTCCTTACACTAATCCTTTTGCTAAGGTAGAATGAAAGTATCTTAATTTGTTTTTCTACCTGTTATATTGGTGGCTTTCGTTTCATCTTTCTTGACTTGATCAGCAGGGTTAGACAAATGATTTTCCCTCTCTGCAAGAATCCATTTCATTTCATTGTTTTCCTGAACAAGCAGATACACTGATGTTCAAGTCTCTGGCTCTCAGAATACTTAAGTAATAACTTTAAAAAGTATATTTTAAATACTATAGAGGAAAAAAAGGGGGAAAAAACCCAACAAAACCCAATCTCTGCTGCTATTATGTAATCTGCTTTTAACAAGAGGTTAAAAAAACAAACAAGCCCCACAAAATCCTGCATAGCTTGTTTTGAGAAACTGTCTTGTTTCCATTTAAAATGCTCAAAGAGTGAATAATATCAAATGGCCCTTTATCCAGCTGCACAAGGACCATAGACTGTGAGGACTAAGGGCCACTAACTTCTGCATTTGCTGTGAGGTTCAAAAGAGAGGTTTTTAGTTTTACTTTACTGGATACTGGAGTCATGTGGTTAGGAAAGATTTTTATTTTTTTTTTAAAGATGGTCCACAATAGTTCAGAAATTGAAGAAGGGAGCTTAAAAATAGGTAGTGCTACGAAAGATAGCTTATGTGGCATAGTCTATCTCATCTGATGTTTAGAGTGATGATTTCTGAATAGTTATGGTTAACAAGACAGTATTACCTGCTGTTTCTTCACAGCTAACTTAGAGACCCATCAGCTCTAAAAAAGAAAAGTGTTTTTATTTGAAACCTTTCCCAGTGTAAGACTGTGCAAGGGGGAGCAGAGAAATCAGACATTTGTCTGTCCTCCCACAGAGGGGAAGGAAGGTACATTTCCCACAGAAATTTACTGATGTTTCCCTCTGGCCTGAGCACCAGCCAGGGGCTGCAGACAGTGCAGCCCTGCCAGGAGGCACCACAGAACTCACTGCAATTTATCACCACTCGGGGATTCGCAAAATCTACTTCCAGAAAAGTTGCAGTCCTTCTTTCTTGTCTACCAAGAAGCAAATCTCTCTTCCATGTACATCTACTTACAGACAAAAACTATATATATTATTTATATATGTGTACGTGTGCATATGTAAAATCTTTACTAGGAAGTATCAGCACAAAGGCTGATGACCCTTCTTTCAGTCTCCTGATCATGCATAATGGACAGATATGGCAAGTAACAGCTGAAAAAAAATAGAATTGAGATAAATTAAACTATCTGTATTCAGGTGTTACAAAATGAGGCTGTTAATGGTATTCCTCTGAAGAAAGTTATCACTGGAAGGAGAGGCCCTGCTTGGCCATGGATGTCATTATCTTGACAAATGGGGTGGGATGATTTTGCTTAAGGAGAAAGGGAGGGCAGACACTTTTAAAATTATAGCAGTAAAACTGAAGCTGAATGGCAGTTTAAGGATTCCTCTTAACTTGCAGCACATAATTGAGGCCTTATCATTACCTCATTAGTCGAGTATACTGCTGTAAACTTTGAAAATGGCCTCTAAAGAGCCACTGCAACTGCTCAGAGTTTTGAGAAAACATTGTATTTAGGGACAAATACAATTATGCATCACATATTTTCTTACTCGAATGAAAGGATCTTTGTATTGTAAGTCACAGGCAACAGACATCAAGAGCAACCTGAATGAATATGCACAAAATGAAAACCATGACAACACCATGAAAAGTCAGGTCTGATTATTTTATAACACAGTTGGGCAGCCTCCAGGACCGCATCCCAAGCAGAACCAAGACTCAGTATCATATACATATGCTGCAGGGCCACTGCCCAGTTCCAGGCTTTGGGTCTCACTTGATAACATGGGTGCATATTATCTCTTCCTCAACTCCAATATTCTTCATACCATTTATTTGCTTTTGCAATTTCCAAAGATCTTTGAATTTCTGCAGTGTCAAAACTCATACAAAATTGGAGACAAGAACCTTAGCAGTCTGAAGAAAACTGCACAGCTCTTGCATTGATACCGGAAGCACACGTATGAGTTTTGCTCCTATCAGTACCACTCCAGAACAATTTTTTTTTGTTTAATATGAACAGGTTAAACAACTTGCAACTACCTAGTGAAGACATAGCCTCCCTCCCTCCCTCTTCTAGGTGTCTCCCGCTGTCCATCTGGAATACCTCCTCCTGGCCAGGTGCACTCATAAAAGGATACTTCTCAGCCCACTTAATTGTCCTCAAGTGACAGATGGGATTTGACTATAGCTGGTAAGCCATAAGCACATGAAGTAGATGAGCAGTTAATTAGCAATGTTCTTGTTTCTGTGCAAATATCTATAGAAGCTACGTATAAAAAAATACCCTTATCAAGCCAGTTAGTCCATTCTCTCTCTTCTAACACATTTTTTTCCTCATGTGTCACATTTTAAAGGTTTGGGTTCCCCTGCCCCCAGTAAGCTCTACTTAAAATCTCAAGTCACAAAGTTTCTATAAACTTCCTTGGGAGATTAGTGGAATAATCTTGAGTCTAATGAATCTTGAGGTCAATAAATCTTTTCTTTCTGTTCAGCCTAAAAATAATCCTTGAAAAATTGAGCAGGGAAAAAAAATTATATCTGATAACTCTGTAGAACAATTTCTAAAAACAAAACTGTGCCTTCATGTTTCCTAGGACACATTAGCACTTCTGTAAATGGTTGTATTAGAAAAAAAATCAGTGCAGCTTTCTCTTGGAAGCAGGCTTCTTTTTATCCTACCACATTAGAAAAATCTAGAGATTCTGGTCATTAAAAAAAAAAAAAAGAGAGAGAGAGGGAGAAAAATAGGGTAGGCAATGCAGTCAGCCTTTCTTATATTGCAGGTCAAAACCACAATGGTCATTATCTATGCGTCTAGACGAGCAGGCAGTCGCACGACTTAAACTCATTATTTATTATTGAAAACAATAATTACTGAGAATTTTGGCTAAAGAATCCCCTCCTGGGACCTGGCTATTTCATAAAATAGTTCAGGATTTCCTTAGGTTTTCAGAGTACCTCAACAGCACCTGATTAAAGGTTTTAAAAATTTAGCCTAAGAAAAATTACTGGAAATAAAGACATATTTTATTATATAATGTTTACGACATTTACTATATTTCCTTTATATACTCATACCTGCTTTCTGATGTTCTTATGTGATGAGTCTTGAGAAGTCTCATAACTTAGTTATTTGAACCATAATTTTCATAACTAAAACCATAACTATGAACCATAATGGTTCATAACTAAAGAACTGTAACAAAACAAGACATCAGCCTAGACAGAAGTGAACTGTTCTGACAATGGTTACCTGTTTGTTATTTCTTTAGTCTCCTCTATCTTTTTTCTCTTGGTTCACAGCCTTTCCTCTCTTCTTGCCTGTCTGAAAAGTCTCCTCTGAAGGATCCTCCACCAGCCCAAGCAAAAACTTCCTCAGTGATGCAAGGCAGGTGCCAGTAAATTATTGAAAATGTTTCCCTTATTTACCATACCTTCTAACTCGTTACAGGGATTAAGCACTATATCCAAGAGCTCAGATTCCTGCACAGTAAGGAAATACAGCCTTCCAAGAGACCTCTTGTCTGTACACCCAGAATTTATCATTATTAGACTTTTAGAACAGTTTTCTCAAGAGAGAAAGCAGAATACTCTTTCTCCTCTTTCCAGCTTGAAGAGACCCATAATACAATTTGACTTTTTCTTCCCAATAAGTACATGAGTGCCTACCAGTTCCAGCTACCAGCTCTCAGCAGCAATTTGCTTGTGCTCCCACCAACAGAGCCAGCCACTGCAACTGTAGAGAAGCTATAGAGCAGGTGCAGAGAGAACAATTTTCACCTGACAAGGAGTGAAATACTATAAAAGCTATCTGAAGTATTTGAGTCAGAGACCATGATTATATCAGCACCATTTCTGAATCCAGGGTGCTAATAACTTAGTAAATTCAGCAGTGAAGCTTTATCTCAATAACCTGGTAGAAGATCACTGTTTCTGCCCACATGTGTAAGCACTGAGTAATTTGCACCTTCTTGCACCCTGCTGAAATACAGCTGTGGACTCAGACAAACAAGGCATCAGGCTGTGCCATGAGGGCTGTAGGAATCAGAGTATCCTGAATCAAATCTGAACAAATCTGACTTATGTCACACCTATGGTATATCTAGCCCAGTATCTTGTCTCTGCTACTAGTTCAATAAGGGAAGCCAATCAAAAAACTTAAAAGCAATGCAAGTCTGTGGTGATAATTTTCCAGAATACTCTCAGCTTCTTAGCTACTTGTGGTCCAGCTAATATTGTTAGCTGAAGATAATGTCTTTGCACATAAAAAACCCCTGTGTCTTTCTTTTGTTTACTTCTCCAATTAGTCTATAAATTAAAGCAAACAATTAGCAATCCCTGAATCCTGCAGAAAAGGGTTTCAGAGCTTTTCACAGCCCCAAGTGAAGAAATGCTTAATTTTCTTTGCTCTGGACCTGTCACTTGCCAGTTTAATCTGTTGTCCTCTAAGACTTGTATTGGAAGAGGCAAGGAACAAAAATATTTTTCATGGTCTTAGATATCTTTATGATGTCAAGCCAGAGTAAATTCCTTCCAAGCTGTAAAGAGGCAATTCAATCACTATCTGTTCAAGAAATGCTTCATAAATACATCCAGGCTGCCCCTCTCTGCATTTTTTCCAGTTCTTCTTCCAAGACCAGAACCGTGTAACATCACTGATAAGAACACTGAAGTCTCTTAACGGCTCAAGCTGCACCCAAATGAACTGTTGTAGACAGTGAATTGTACTGGTTAATCCCTGTTAGTGCATGGTTACCACTAAAGACAATGACCAATTTACTGTAACTGCATAATCAACTGCTGTACCTACAGATCACTACCACTTTGTACCAAACAGAAAAGCTCACACAGTACTTTCCAGGGATGTCCAATACTCTACAGGGACTAGACCCCTAAACTTTAAAATTTCCTAAGCTAGAAAGTATGGGAAGGCATCTCAGTAAATAAGAATTAGCGTCAGCCAAAATCTCTTCCTTCTACCATTCTAATGAATCACTGCCTGAAAAATCTCAGGAAATCAGAAAATCACATTTATTGATGACACAGGGAGTTAATCAGCTATAGTTAATAATTACTGTGTTTTTACTTCTCTTATGGATTATGTGTGCTAATCACACTGATTGTTTTTGAATATTTATTTTGTTTTTCTCTCCACTGTAGTCACATACTAGCTTTCACATCAAGAACAAGTTAAAATGCTGCTGCTGACTGCACAAAGAGGGGAGTTAGAGTGGGACATTAAAAAAAGCTTTTCCCAGGCAGTGCATCTTCATTCAACTGAATGTCATGAGAGATAAAGTGTGTCCAAGTAATTATGGGAGTTATCATTGCAGCTGACAGACACAGAGGACCATCACCCTGTTTTGAGTAACAGAAGTTTGGACAGCTGAGACTGGACTTTAGTCAATAAAATGAGGGACTAGTTGCAACTCAAACAAATCACACCAAATGTGAAATGGGTGATGGGCATCTGCAGTGCAGAACCTAATTGTGTTTGATGGCATTTTTTTGTTTGTCAGTGCAGACTTAAAGGCATTCCTGTAAAAGCAATAAAGATAAAATTTGATCAAGAGACTTATGATTTTTTTTATGAGTTCACATAAGTAATTATAAATCTTGTAAAAGGTGACTTCTACATTTTTTCCCATATGAACCATTTATGAGCAGTTTGCGTTTTTCTCAATGAATAACTACGACAATAATCTTAGGTTACGTGAGCTTTCTGATTTTGCTAGATTGACCATTTTCACTGTCAGAGGCTGAGGTTATGTTTGTCTGCAGAATGAGGACAGGGAGATCAGAATTCCTTGAGCTCTTCATCTGAAAACTTAGGGAATAAGTCAGCCATGAGCCGACACAAATTACATCTTCCAGAACTTCAGCTGAAATAAGGAGCCCTAAAAATTAAGAGGCCAAATAAATCTTAGGTGTAGCATAATAAAAGCACAAATGCTGTGTATTTTATATAAATAAAAGGTTTCAATCCATCACTGGAGTAAAATAACTGTATCAGTAGAATTTCTCCTAGTGTGAATTTCATCAGTCAGTATGACTGTTCACAATATTAAATAAAATATACATGAGGAACAGGGGGTTTTCCTGGACATATGCTTGGAAGATTTATAGCATTCCAAGCGAGATAGAAAACTAAGTGTAGCTATTTTTGCTTTTTTTTTTGTTGTTTGTTTGTTTTGATAATTCCAGATGCTGGTATATCCATATCCCTCCCAAATGACTATTAAATAAACCTAGCAAAAATAAATATTATGCATGTCATGACTGGTTTTTTCTACTCAATTAAAGCATGCAAAAAATTGTACAAAAGGGTTCAGTGGCTCCTACTTTAGCTAATGCTTGCTACCTGAGTACTGTTTTCATAATAGTCTTGCTGAAATAAAAAGCCTAAATGAAGATTTCTAGTGGGCTTACTCATGTAGGCATAGCTCACTTTGTTGCTGTTGCTGCACAGCTGTGGGATTTGGTCTAGTTTCCCTTCCACCAGTTTAGCACCACCTCACCACTGTCTAAGCATCAGCACGGGGACATACAGTTTAATGGTTGATCCGATCAACAGCTCTGCTGTAAAACACTGCCTGTGTTCAGACTACTTTAAGCCAAAATCCATGTGCCAATTATCTTGCTTTTGGAGTAGTAACACTATCCAAATTTATATGGAAAGCATCAAGGATCAATTCATTAATATTTGTGGAAGATGTGCTAAAAGTAGATTGAGTTGTTACTACAGTGTCAGCATGCCAGTACTGAGTCTCCAAAGGCTCTGCACTCTAGGAAGATTTTGATTTAAGCTATCAGGAACTCCTCATTCCCCTTTCCCATGGCTGAGAGATATCACCTGTTAAGGATAGTCCCTAACATATTTAAAAGTGGAGTAGCTGCAAGCTTCATTTTTATGCATAAGAGAATATGAACCATGGACCAGCCAACAGCATTGCCAGTACTAAGAGCATTGAACAGGTAGCTCCTCAAGCACAGAAAACTTTCTTACTTTTTTCAGCTACTTCTTTTACTTTTCATGTCTCAGGTGATGAAGTCCTTTTTAATTCTTTGATGATCACTCATTTGTGTCCCCCCTCACCCTCCGTTGCTTCCGTACAGATACATTTCAGAGGTTAACTCTCTCTAGAGATAAGGAATTGTGACAGCTTACGCATGTGTTCATTGCCATTTTATCTTCATATTACCCATCCCATGAACCTTAAAACAAATTCAGCATTTTTGCAGCCTGTTTTGTTTAGAGAAGCCATAAACTGTCTGTTCCCTTTCTGCATAACCATCCACAAAGAACAGATCTACTAAGGCAAGAAAACAAAAAAATGAAAAAACAGGAAAGAAAAAATTCTACAATGAGAAGTGGAACTATCTCTGTATGGCTATCAGTAATCCTAAAAATGTCAAGAAAGCATAATTTTATGAGAAATTGAGAGAATTTTTGACATATTTATATTAGAATAACTAATTATAATTTGGAGAGTATCAGTTTTCCAGAAAATACAAAAACTTATTTTCTTTAAAAATAGGACAAAATGCCGCATTAAAGCTTTTCACATGGTATAAAGTCTGATTTCATTTTAAAACAAAATCCAGAAACATTTTAGCCAAAAGTATTTAAAACTAAAACAAATGAAGATATTGTTGACTGACAACACCCCCACACAGACACACCTCCACTCTCACCCCCACAACATACTCAGTAAACTAATTTAAACAAAACCTACTCTCTAATGAAAAAAGTTAATTGAATCATAGAATGGTTTGAGTTGGAAGGGATCTTAAAGATCACCTAGTTCTAACACCCCTGCCATGGACAGGGTCAGATTTCACTAGACCACGTTGATCAAAGCCCCATCCAACCTGATCTTGAGCACTTCCAAGGATAGGGCATCCACAACTTGTGCTTAGTCTTGTGCTCGTGAGGTTGCCACGGGCCTACTTCTCAAGCTCCTCCAGGTCCCAGGCTGACTGGAAGTTCTTTACCAGCTCTCATTAAGTTGTCTCTCTCCTTTTGCCAACACAGTTACTCCCCTGAGTGTATCCTTCATGTTCACAAGTCTTATAAACCCTTCATAAACATCAGTACTCTTAGGCTTAAGACAGGTCTCTAACATATGTTACTATTAGCTCTGACTGCAAAGGCAGAAATGGAAAGCAAAGTTATGCCTACGGCTGAGAATGCATCTAACCATATGTACACACACATGTATTGAACCTATATGTCTAATGATTTGGAAAAAGAAATTAAAAGGGATAGAAAATAATTAAATATATATATTCTTTTGAGCTGACTTGTGATGTTTTATTTAAACAGAAGGAGAATATTTTGTTTAAGTTGGACTCATTTCACCTTTCCAAAAACATTTATTGATTCTGCAGTGGAAATTTAATTATCAGAGTATTTAATTTCAAATTACCATTTCCATTTCAGAAGTGACTTAATGTATAATACACGACAGGAGAATACCTTTCCAAAATTAAGCAAATTGTAATCATGACAGTTGTCCTCCCTTTTCCTTTGTATTCAAATGTGGGCTTTTGCAAACCTTATTAAGTCCTGCATAGACTGTTTCTTGCAGGCCTACTTTGACTTTAAGACCAAAGTCTTAGTTGCAAGGTTATGCTTTCTCCCTCAAACCTTTTTTTCTGGTTGTGTTCAACAATAAATGAATATATTCCAATACACATGTATGTCACAGGGGCTGGTACTGCCATTCTTTTCCTTTGTGCGATGCCAGGATTTACTGCATAACAATATTAACATGCACTTACTGTGATCCAGTCTATATTTTATTTTTATTAATTTTTAATGATGGTTAGAAGTATCAATTAAAAAAATTTTTATTAAGATTTAATTCTTATTTTATTTTTTATTTTGCCCCAGGGTATTGCTGCTTCTCTGAATGATTAAAACACCTGAAAGCATGGACATTTGAATATCACATTTGTCAAACAAATCTCAGGCAAATTAGCAGGAATCCCAGTGACCAATATCACTTAATGTCACCCAGACCTTAGCATCTATCAACAGAATTATAGGGAACCAACTTCCTCAATTTATAAATGCCTACCAGTAAGCTCAATTGTCCTTTTCTTAACTGAAGTCAATATGATTTTACTGCTTGATGCCCTATAAGCATTCAGCAATATATTATACTCTATTACAATATGATTAAACAAAAAGAACTGTGTGTTGGCAAGGCAAATATTTTTTTTCTTGTTCCTGGTAAGACTACAGAAATAAATAAACAAAAAAGCCAAACAAAATGAAAAACAAACCAACAACAATAAAAGGGCCCCAAAATATGTTTTAAAGCAAGTTTGTAGCTATAGGAGAGATTGTTTTGAAACAAAGTAGAAATTATTCTGAAAATGATGATATAAGATCCCATATTCTTTCCTAACAGCTCTCAGATAATGTTTTGTTTAAATGTCAGAAAGGCTTTGAAAATTTAATCAGGAGTGGAAGGGATGGAAACAAAGGTCCAAAACTATATTCTTTTGTTCTTAAATGTTTTTGCCACCTGTGACTAAAGTCTCTGCAAATATGGTATAATCAGACTGGGGCATGAACACGTCCTGGCTTCCTATCTTGAAATACTGTGACTGAAGAAACAGGCTTCTGAAAACAGACCTGATTTGCTGCACAAATGAAGTTCAAACTGCAATTTTCTTTTTACCTAAGCCATCAAGACAAGACATATTTAGAAAGAACAGCTGGCTGCAGAGTTCATTTTTGCCCTTCACGTACTACTCAATATAAAGAAAAGGGAGGAATTATTATGTGAACATATGAGTGTAACTATATCACACACTAAACTTGGAAGGCATTTTATTTAGGATTTCCTAAAAGATACTTGATTTCCATAATAGAAAGACTTTTGTGAAAAACTGCGCTTTCAACATATGCATTAAGCTCATCACAGTTTCATGATAAAACAACAGATGCTATAAAAAAAAAAATTGAAAGCAATTCCTTAAAATGAGCATGATTAGACTAACATGAAATAAGTAATAACCTCTGTAAGTAATAGAAAGAGAGAGTATAGCCTAACAAAGACCTTATTCTGAGGTCTTTATCCAGTGTGTGGTGAAGTGGTGGTGTAAGGGCCTGTAAATCTGTGTGTACAAAGTGTACCCCAACTGGGTCTCAGTTTCAGTTAGGTCACCACGTGATCTGTCTGTGATTTAATGCTAACTATAGTGCCATGGGAGCAGAAGGATGTGCCAAATGAGAGGACGAGATCAATGAGCTGTGCTGGAAAGAACTGCAGCAGCTGTTACTTGGCCTGAGGGCATTATTTATTTTTAAATTTAAATCATATAGTTGAGATAGAATGCGGCATAACTTTGATTTTTCCATTCTGTGGTAGGACATTGATGTAGGATAGAAGTCACTGGTGCACAGAAATTCACCATGTCCTACATCAACCTTCTTGCAGGAGGATGGACTGCTTCCTTTTCTTGGCACAGTCTCAAATGTAGTGAAGTTTCCTGAGCCATAGACCCACAAGATTATCACAGACATTTGTTTTGCTGTCACAGTATTAGACACCCCACACTGAAGAGACAGATCTCAGCACTCACTCTGGAAAAGAGACCACACGAAGATGGACCAGGCAAGTTTTAGAGGTCTCTTACATTAACTTGAAAGCTTGTTGATAGGTTCTACTAAGAATGGAGTGGTTATAAGTATTAGATGATAACAAAAACTCTTTCGGTTCAGGAAAAATAAAAACAATACAGTATTCTCATTCAATTCACTGATCCAGGGAGGTGAATCAAAAAAAATTGAGACAACAGAAACAAATGCACAGAGGACTTAAATACATTTTCCCATGCTCACTAAAAGGCTAAAACAGGTTAGATGTGACAAACAAAACAACCTACAGTGGCCGAGGGCAGTATCAGCTATGTATAATGTGACCAAAGACAGACATCATAAGTCTGTCCTTAGCCTAGCCTGACACTCTGGCTCAGTAGTAAGAAGGGTCATAGAAATAACTAAAGAGACAGAGACAGCTCTTAGCTGTACCACAGCTGATTTTTCTTTCTCTCTTCCCTCACATCTTGCCAAAATTTTTCCAGTCTTTCTCACATGAAATTGCTGTCACCCAGCCCTGAATCTTAAAGGAAATGTCATTAACTGGTGTCCCTGAAACTTCATCTCCCACCAGCCAGAGGACCATCAGGTTCAGTCAGGATAGGGTGCTGAGAGACCGTGGACAGGGGAAAACTCATTCTCTGTGAGACTTCTAACGACATAATATAATTTTGAAGCCTATCAACAACCTTCCCTTCACCTCAAGAAGTTATCACTGTCAAAATGCATCTGGGGAGCTGTGAACAGAAGATGTAGATGTGCTGATAAAGAAAGGTCACACTGTCCTTCCAAAGCACTGTCAGCTGAAGCATTCATGGCTCAGTGTGCTACTTGGTCATGTGAAACAGGATTAGAAAATATTCACATACCTCACTGTGATACTTGAAAAACAAATTGAGATTTTTCAGGGACAACTACAAGATATTTTGATTACAGGTAACCTTAAAAAAAAAAAAAAGAAAAAAACAAAACCCCAAAACCCCTTGATCCTCTTCTCCATGAGAGTTTCTAGGAGCAAACACATTTTTCTACTGAACATTTCCAAAGGAGATAAGTTATCTGACCTGACAACAGGGAGAAAGTGTAGTCAATAATTTGGAGAGCAAGTAATCAATGTTGTACCCTTATTTAAAAACCAATATACAGTAAATATCTACCAGCAGCAGTGATAACATTCACTTACACTGAAGATAACTCATACAAAATGCCAACTAGCTCTCAGTTTAGGAAACCAACAAAATGGTCTCAGTCCAGACAATTTATATTCTATCAATACAGTTTGGCTTTTTTCTTTCTTAGTTTAGTATACTTATTTCACATCCAAACCATGCAGAGCTTTCTGAGTATCACAAGTATTTACCTAGTCAAAGGAATATTCACAAATGGATGGAGATCAAATGACCACTTAAATGATTGGGAAGGTTTTGATTTTTATCTCTAAGGAGACAGACATTTACTGTTGGCTACTTTCAAACCAGACAGGGAATACTGAACGAGCCATGACAGACATTTTTTTCCTCGACTTTTCCTTTTGCCATTTGACTGCTCATTGTTTTCATTCTGTACTGAAAGGATAGATACGTTTTTTAAAGGTTGTTAGAGGGATCTAATATAAATCCTGGTACATTCAGTTTTTTTCTTTCTAGCAGCCATACAGGTGCTGCCCTTTCACCGATATCAGAGCCCATCCATCCTGCCACTGCAACAGAGGATGTGGTATGTTTAAGATATCCTCTTTTCCTTTCCCATTCTTAATTTTTATCTTTAGGCTGTAACAAAAGAAGGATTACTCATTCTGACTGACATGTATACTGAAGCTTTTCTGAGGAGCTTAGACGTGACAAGAGAATGGCTAAAGACCCTTGGTAACTGTTCCCATTTTGAGCACCCTCGCTCCTCAGTCTGCTAAAGCAAATTGCAACTCTAAAGGCAGAAAAAGAAAAATTCCTTACTTCTTCACCAATGCGTCTATGTCCTCCAATATCAAAGGTGTGTCTGATTACCACAATTCATGTGACTTGATCGTATTTAGGTTTTCCATAGTCTTTCCAACTAAGTCTCTCAACTAAGTCAACTCAAACTCTACAGTCCTAACTGGACAACTGCAGCAATTTGTCTGAGTCCTTCACATAAAGGCGTATGCACAGTCCTGACCTACCTCTTCTGGCTTCAGGAAAAGAGTAACACTAATAATTTTCTGCACCAATGCCACACACATGTTTTCTAGGGATTTTCAGTGCAACATCACCTCTATTAAAATAGCCAAGGTGCTTTCAGCCATCATGTACTTTCTGTTGATTTTATCCTTAATCCAGCTTCTATTCTGCTCAGACTCTACCTTGCTGTGCACCAGCCCTACCCTATCCCTCTGACCAACCATTGTCCAGGACCCAGGATTTACTGCTATTCCAGGGCTCTCTCCTTATCTCACCTCTTTCCATAAGACCATACTGATAGCAGATCTGCTGGAGGATTAGAGACCAGTTCCTTCTTGAGGTGTGATTAGCAGAAGCCTCCTAAATGCTCCATTGCACTACTGATACTATTGCTGCAGCCATCCTCTCCTAACTACTGTAATTTAGCTGCCATATTCTCTCAGCACATAAGTTTTCCATAGCTGGAAGAAAGATTTCAAGAGCAGACTGTCAGAGGCCTTGATATTTCACAGCACTTGTTATCAAGATGCTCCTAGAATAATCCCATTTAGCCAAATAAATTCACTTCCAGGTAAGGCTTGGCAGACAAAAGTTTTCTGGTCCCAGAAGTTGAAATGAAAGTCTCTACAGTTTCCTTGTCCCAAACTGAAAGTATGCCAGCCTTCTAATGATCTAGAAATGTTTAATTCCAGTTCAACTCAAAGATTTGCTTGTTATTTAACAAAATGGGATTTTATGATCAAGTTTCATATGAATTATTTTCAGTTTTCATATAAAATGCATGAACTGGAAAGAAATAATAAAATTTATCTTCCAGAAAACAAAGTAAGATGGGATGTTCTGGAAATTTTGTCCCTATAGTTTTTTCAGTCAGGAAATTCATAAAACTGACAATTTTCTGACTGTGTTTCTTTCTGATAAAAAATTGTTTTTCCCGAGGAAAACAAAAACATTTATACTGAAAAACTCCCACTCAGCTCTGCCTTCTATGTAGGTCAATAGTGATTCTGCATAGGACCAGACCCTGCCAACACATCTTTTCCCTTTCTCCCATGTTTTGAAATCAGCATTTTTTTTTAACTGAAGATATGTTTTCCAACTTTTCCTGCGACTGCTCATTTCATATGCTGAAGTTGGCATCCTGGATTTGTCACAAATGTTTTCCCATGAAGATGAGGGATGTCTCTGATGTCATCAGAGACCTGTATCACAGGTAGGACAAAACAAATGACAGGAAGCAAGAAAAGTCAGAAACACTGTCATGTAAATATTCTGAAGTAAGGTGATAATTGCTACTGCAAGGGAAGCAAAAATACTTCTAAATTATGTGCCCTTTTCCCAGTTTTCCATGGCACATCACTGTAGGCCTTCTAATGACCTGTTAATTTCATGCCAAGGTTTGAGCTCCTAGAAGCAAAAGTATCTCTTACAGGCTTTCTTCCCTCTGTGCATCCTGGGTGGAGTAGGGCTGGGCAGAGAGTAACAGCTGGCCCTTCACTGCAGTGCTGCATCACACTGATTTGTGATTTGTCAGTTTTGTTATTATTCCGGTGCACTCAGATGAAACCTTGTCTTTTGTCACAAGTTTCAGTTGATAACTGGAAGCTGTTCAGCCCTTGCAAGCACACGCGGCCTCTGGACGCTGACAGAGTAAATCTCAGCCCCTTGGTGAGATCCTTAGTTACTAAAATCAGATTCTACATGGTTAAAGCAAAGAGGAGACAAGGAATACAGCAATGGCATATTTGCTGTTGGACAATGAATTACGGAGTCGTCTGGACTGACTTGAAGGAGACATAGAAGTCTTCCTTCTGCCTTTCAAAAAGAGTGTTAATGCTTTTCAGTCCAGCACCTAGAGGACAGGTAATCTCTCCACAGAAACAAATCTATGGCAGCACACTATAACAAACACAAAAAAAGTAAGGCTGAGTGACTGAGTACACACTTGGAACAAATTACCCTTTCTTTCCCAAAGGTGATCTTTGTAGGTCAAGGCTGAAATGCATTAGCAATGCAAAAAGGGATTTGGAGGTGAACAGGTGCTGTCATTATCCCCTCCCTCCCCTCTGTTAGGGTGTATAGCAAACACAGTATCAAGGGTTATCAGTCCACAACCCCTCAGCAGGGAGTTAAGCCACTTGAAGAATATTCCCGCCTATTACTGGTTAAACCTTGATAATTTTGATTCAGCCTCCAGTTTTGTTCATTTTTTTTCCCACAATGGCAACAAAAAAAAAGGCGGAGTGGGGGGGAGGGGGAGACAGATCAAATGGATCTATAGTCATTACATTGCAAATTGAGTCAGTGGCCAGGGTAGCCCACAAAGAGGGGGAGCACCCTGACTAGGTTTACCAGGGAGCTGTCAGCTCAGGTCCACCTGAGCAGCAGGCAGAACAGAGGCTACAGAGCAAATCTATATGTGCCATTTGCACCTCCCATTGGCAAAAATGATCAGTTGTGGCCCAACTGTAGATTTAAATAAGAAGCACTAATTCTGTGAAGACCAGCATGGGGCAGAGAGGACAGCAGCAAATAGGGACTCTGAGGCTGAGTCACATTTCTAGAGAGAACAGGACATATACTGCCTCTGATCCAAGAGGTGATACAGATCTTTGCTGGGTTTCATGGGTTAAAATTACTTGGTTCATGATAATTTTGCTTCCTGTCTCCTAGTAGTTTGGTTTTTATTGCATCCACTCTCTCACTGAGAATTAGAAGCAGTTTCAGAGAAGGTCTGAAGCTCTGTGCTGCGGCGATGCAGCAGCTCATAGTAGAGCACACACAAGAAGCACTCTGTTGTGCTCCAGTGGTGATCTGTGGGCAATGCAAACTCACTATGGACACAGGGCAAGCTGTAAACAAGAAAACTGTAATCAGCCTGAAACATGGCAAGAGTAAAAGAAACTATCTATTTCCCTTCCTTCTCACCACAAGCCCAAATTTGCCTTAGTACAACCTCTGTACACATCAAGGTCCAATAGGAAATTGATCCCCTGCATGATAATGTTTCCTCTTTCTGTAGGAACAGAAAATCCCTGTAACTATTGTGTGGCATCTGCTGGATTTATTTATGGTGAACATTGTACAATAAAGTTAAGAGGTGTCAATTTATTTAACTGTGACTTTAGAGACTGAAGTGATGTTTACTGTTTGGCTGCCTCTTCTCATCAAAAGAGTTTTTCTGTCATATTAATCCCAAAGATGGAGCAGATAAATAAAACTTACTCATCTAAGTATCTCCACGACATTGCCCCAAAAAGACTAGTCTAAAAAAAGCTAGTCTAAAAAAAATTAAAAATATTCTTGCTTTAAATCATTGCTCTTTGTCTCTTTTAGATAGGCAGGAGTTACCCAGTTTAAGAAGCCTTCCTTACATACATTACCACAACTGATCATTTTACATTTCCAGTTACTAATCTATCATACAGGGACTTGTTGACTGCACTGACAATTTCTTTTACTGCATTAGTTTCTTTATTGTTTTATTCAGTCATGCACTTGCTTTGTGTCCCAAAAGTATGCATATGTCCATGCAAATCAGGAAGAGACTCAGTTTCCATTTTGCTGTTTCTTGTCCTGTGCTGCCACTTAGATGCTTCCCCCACCTCAATTCTCATTATACTTAATCTTGCAGAAAGCATACATGCCTGACGTCAGACAGTCATGACATAGCATATACCTGTTTGTGTACCCCAACCCCCACATGCCCACTTTGCCAATTCTGGATGTCCATCACCAGAGGCATCACTTTACCAAGAACATCAGCCTCTGTGATAGCAGACACTGAAGTGGGTGCCTACTGCCCCTCGAATTCTCTCACTCCCTTCCCATCTCTAGCTGTTCCTACACCTTCTGTTTCTTTATATGATATTTTTTCCAAGGTCCCCACTCATTATCGTGTGGTTTCATAGGGAGCAGAGTTGATCTGTTCAGAAAAGTTCTTCCTTAGCTTTGCAGGATTTACAAATTCCTCCAGAAAGCTGAAATCACTTTCACAGCTTTATTCCTCAGTTCTTCCTGTATTAGAAACCAAATTACTACCCTTTATTTTAAACATCTTTCCATCACTGTTTTAAAACTACCAGGAAAAAAATCCTGTAGACACTTAAAGAATAAATATTCTTTTTGATGTGCCTTTTCATATGAAGAGAAGCAGAAACCAAAATGAGATCCATTTCTCCACATGAACAATCTTATCTAAGCTAACATGAAAAGGGAGATAAAGTTATACCTTTCTCCGATGCTTTAAGATGCATGACTGAGGGGTTTTTTACCATCAGAGGTAACTGACTATAAAATGTTTTGGGTACATATCTATATATGGTTTATACTATAACTATACAGTTTATATATATATATATATATATAAAAAACCCTTGTACTTACCTTTGAGAAGTAACATTTATCCTAGGTTCAGTAAAATAGTCTCAGACAGGCACTTAGACCTTCTTTCTATGCCATGCATCCTTTTTTCAAAAGAAGATAGAATCAGAAAAAATCCCGGTTGATCTCTAGCAAACCAAAATGCAGACAAGATTGTTTGTCAGATGCAGCCTGATTCAATGAAGTCCGATCGTGCGAATCCCTGAGACTCCTTGTTCAGTAGTATCCAAAGCACAAAAAAGAGAAAGAAAGAAAAAAAAAAAAAGAAAAAGAAGAAAAAGAAAGAACAAAAAAGTGAATAACTTGTTCTTTTCCTGTCTGGTTTAAAAAACCCAGTCTTGGAGGACTAAGCAGCCTGCAGGCTTTTCGAGCATTCTGATCCTAGTGCATCCCAAGGTAACACATGCATTTTGGTATTGCAAGTCTTCAATTTCATACTAGCAAGCCCAGCTTCTGTGTATGTGTGTGTGTGTTGAGGTGGGGGGCCGAGTTGTACCGTGGGGGGAAGAGAGACTGGGAGACACACACACACACACACAGTCACGCAGAGATGGAAAAAGGAAAAACAGCAAAGTGGAGTGATCTCACAAAGTGCTCTAGATGGCAGAGCCTGCACGGCTTGTAAGACAAGCAATGTGCACACACCAAAAAAAAAAAAAAAAAAAAAAAAAAAAGGAGGAAAAAAAAAGAGAGAGAGTGAAAAACCCGAGAGAACTAGCAGGCAGCTTCAGGAATTTCTTCTTACCTCTTCTGACGATGCAACATACAGCAAGTGCTTTGTGCTGCATAGGAATCCGTGCAGGCACGACTCAGTCAGACCCCTTACTTCTGAAATAAACAAATATGTAGCATAGGAAAGGGGAGAAAACCAGAAACCAGAGGCACAAGGATACAAAAAGAAGCTCAGAGTAAGGTTGTCAGAGAGGAGGCTTGAATGGGCGGGAGGTGAATAGTTGGTACAGAAAGAGGCATCCAAACTCCTGGTCCTAATACAGATTGGCTCTGTAATTATGTGACAAAGCACTGCCCTCTAAGCCATTGCGTAATAATAGAAACCTAAGCTGTGTAGACACAGCCTGACATGCTAAATCCGCAGGAGCTACACTCAACATTTGTCAGTAGAAAGCGTGTCAGTTCTCTGGGGGCGGAGGAAGCTGAGGGAAAAGGGAAGGGGAGAGAAATTCTACTGCAAAGTGCAAGAGCTGCAGCTGCGAAGAGCTCTCAGGTGTGCCGATGCCTGAAATGTTATAGTGGAAGTCATATATTATCTGTATCTATGTAGGGAGAGATAGACAAATACAATATGTGGTGCTCAGGAACGTGTTTTAGTGGTGGATTTGGCAGCGCTAAGTTAACAGTTGGACTTGATGATCTTAAAGGTCTTTTCTGACCTAAACGATTCTCTAATTCTAATAACACTGTCAGCTCCATTCGTGCTATTCAATACTAGAAACAATTTTCCCTTGCTATATTTTAGCAACTTGAATGACAAAAAGAGGAACAGGTTGTCCGTGTAAAATATTATTTGTAGTGCTGGTGGTGAGGAGTAGTTCTTCCTTTGTACTGAACAGCACTGGAATGTCTAAATAAAACTTGAATTGAGATAAAGGAACTCAGGAGGATTGATCAGCTTTTCCCATTTACCAGCAGATTCCACTCTCCAGTCCTCCAGACATAGAGACATACATTTTCTTCTACCTCTTCTGGTTGAAGAGGCTTCTAGACAGAGCCAGGAAAAAGACGAGTGCTGACTAAACAACAGGAGATAAAAACCCAGCTCACCAAAATTGCCACTCACCAGTATCAATTCAACAACAGACAAAATATTTAATAATGCACATGGAAAGAATAAAAAAATCCAACAAAACCCAAGACAGTAGTACAATTTTTCAGTGGAAATTTACCTGGAAACTGTGGCCCTGAGTCATACCTGTGGTCCATCTAATCCAGTATGCTGCCTCTACACAGAGATGAGCACTACACACCTCTGAGGAATTTGAATGAATTTGTGCTGCCAGGGCCAGACAGAGAGGGCTAACCTGTTTGTGGGCAAAGCTTCTCCTTAATCCCTGTTCTTTAAAGATTAGTTAATGCACTGAAGCATGAGCAGTGGAACAGTCTACTTCTGCACATCCAGATTTAACATGTAAGGTCTGATTCTGAGGTTCTTTGTAGTTAGCATAAAGTACAGCTCTTTTTAGGCATCCTAGAGTTAAAGACTAAAATCTTCTGATGCTTTGTAAACATCCCAGTGTGAAAAAAAGGGCAAGAGTTCAGAAAGAGCTATAGTATTTCAGTCTGAAGGGTGAGAAGTATATTTTTATAGCCTCATCTAGGCTAATTACTCTCCTCGTTTACTCCTTACTCTTGGTGGAAATATTAAATACGTTTTGAGAGGCCATCCAGTGAAGGCAGAAGAACCAGGTCACCCAAATATTATGCAGATAACAAATTTGGCTCCTAGAAAGTAAAATAAGACTTAATTGAAAACTTTGAAGATACTTTTGAGAATGTCTGCATAGAGCAAGAAATACTTTTTTTTTTGAGGGGCAGATTCTGCTGCAAACTTCAGATCCCTTACTGTAACTTGTCTCACTGCTTTGACCTACGCCTGCTGCATTCCCGGTGGCTCTATCTATATATCCCTGAGGTTGAAGACTGCAGATGTCGCACATATGGGAGATAGACTGTGGTTAAACAGAGGAGGAAGTATTGCAGAGAGAGCAGTTGCCCATTTTGCAGCCTTGGCTTTATATGGAACAGTGCTGAAGGGTTCTTCTTGGAAGGAAGGCTAAGAGTTACCACAGTCAGTAATCTCACTAGGCACTGAAATAAATGGCCTGAACAAAGGTAGATTTGAGAACCTGAAAGCTAACAAACTAGGTATTAAATTTTTAAAACTTACTTTATTTTAGATGACTGAAATGTGAATTTAGGAAGCTAACTTTAAACATAACTCCTAGGAACCCTGGGCCAAGCATGTTGGTAAGAAAACCAAATCAAAGCTCTAATCTTGTCAGTGCCTTACAAAATAAATGTCAGTGCATTGCAGACAGAGAAGACTTCTCTTAATGACATCAGGAATTAATAGTAGACTCTGAGACTAGTGTTTCAGAGTTTGATTTGAAAGGAAAATATTGCTTGCAATGATAGAAATCAATGTACTCCACCAGTGCACTCCAAAAATCTTCCAAAAATCTTTCACCAGTTACAGTTTTTACAGTGAAAATTACCAGTGAATAATAAAAGATGATACAATCCTGGGGAAAAAAATCGCCCAAAGAAAGGTTTACATGAGGCTATGGTGTGGTGGCTCCCCACTGTGCGAGGCCAGTGTGCTTTCTAGCTTTGTGATGCCCTTTGGAATTTAATGAGAGGTCTCTGGCATTTGCCTCTTAGCTTCTCCTCTTCACCAACCACCCCTGACATATATATTCCTTTGCTCCAAAGTAAAGAGCTTCTCAGTGAATCAACCTCTTTCTTACTTGGACCTCCTAGCAGGCTACCACATCCACTCATCTCTTTTACTCAGGTGTCCCTTCTCTCTAATGCTGCTTTAGTTCACAGTCAGCCAACAAGGTTGCTTGAGCTAAATCTGCTCTTATTTCCACCTCCACAGAATTCCCATCACCACCCAAAGAGCCACAGAAGAACTCTCATTCTGCTTAGTAGTGATCATCTCTCAGGCCCACAACACTCAACCCTTGAAAGGACTGTCAAGGTTCAATTTCCCATTCCTGACTTAGACCTAGAAATTTCATGAGAGACCAGGAATACAGATGACTAAATCTATGCTCTGTGAACCTTGCTGAGCAGCTGAAGCTTTCAAGGGATGCAGCTATTCCCATTCCCCAACAGAATGCATAATTTCTATATGAAGACAACTCATAAAGAACTTAAAACCACATTCACGCAAGTTCCCTTGTACAGTGGAAACCACCCAAAAGACCTAGCTTGACACAGAAACTACATAATGAGGATGTTCTCCTTTGACATACAGTGCCAGGTACAACACCAAAGCTAAGAAAAGTTTGAACTAGGATAGCAGAGCAAGACAAAAATAAAATTGAGATGTTTTTGTGACTTCTAGGACAACTTTACCTATCACAAACATAATTCTCCTTTCTTAAGCCTAGCAGACAACATATTGAAGTCTTTGGCCATCTGACTGACAATACAATTTAGCATGTACACGTAGACATTGGTAATTCCCATTTCCTGTCCATTCCCTTACAAACTGAAGCAGTCAGCACTGGTCCACATGACTGTTTAATCAATGGCTGCCAATCAATTACACTGATTGAAAGACAATTAAAAAAACTTTGGCCTGTGGCCCTACTGATGAAAACAGTTACCAGGAGCTGAACCCACCAGTTTTGAAACATTGGAGATTTGAGGAAAGACTGTATATGTCTTGGGTGCTGTACAGCTCAGCTCTTTACAAATCATTGAATGTCTGTTTATACATGTATACACTGGTATGAAATCTCCTTCTCACATCCTCCACCCACACATCCCTCTGCTTTTAAAAGCAGCTCCAGCCAATAGATAAACTGAATGTACTTTCTTTCAGTTTCTTGCATCTTAGCATGGGGAAAACTTAATCCCAAATTTCCAGACCAGGTGTTGTTTCACAGTGCAGTGGAAGAATAAGGGTTCTTGAGGCTATTCAGGAGACAAAGGCATCACAGAAGGTCCCTTTTGCAATACACTGTTATAAAAAGCATAGACCAATATCCCATAGGAAATACAAAGATGAACTTCATTAAAATGCTTCATCAGCTCCCTTGTCTGTTTTGCAGATGAATGCAGAAGGGTTTCCAAATATCAGGAAAAAGTTTTTTTGGGTCATAGAATAAATTATGCATTCATGATCTACTCCATTCTAAGCATTCATCTCATCTGGGATAACCAGGATACTTAAGTAACCTTAAGAGGATCCACTCTAAGTTTGTAGATGCTCTGAAAGAAGGTCATCATAATATTTTTATCCCAGAGATATTATACTTTCCAGGTGCTCACTTTACAAGCTGAAAGATCCTTGTACTTCTGTTTTGCATAATCACATGTCCAGCTCAGTGGATGAAATTTAATGCCCTTTGATTGATAGATTAAGACCAGAAGGGATAACCATGGCCATCTCATTTGACCTTCCACATAACCTCAGTTATAGAAATCCTGTCTGTGGCTTCTGCATCTATCATCATAGTATTGGGTGATACAAAAAGTATCTTTTATAAGATTATTTTAAAATGATTGATTTAAAAATTTGAAGTGATGGAGCATTCATTCCTCACTCTCTTTATAAATCTATCCAATATTTAATTGCTGCCATTGTCCAAAAATGTCCACACCTCATTTTGTTACTCAGACTATACTCAGGGTATGTTATCAAAACCCTAAAGTGATAATTATTAGCTATATCTGGGTATCTCCTGATCAGAAAACTTAGAATGAGGAATAGCAGACGCTTCTCCCAGCTAAGTGGATTGATTCCACTGGGGGACAATGACTTCTATTTGAGCCCAGTGCAATCTATTTACTCAGCAAACAAGCAAACAAACAAACAAGCAAACTTCTTGTTTAATGGCCATCTGTTTCAGCATGGCATTCATCAGAATAAAGAGACTGCCTTAGGAATGCTTTCCCAATTCTCTTAATTTGATGAAGAGTACAGCACTAGCTTTCACAGTACACCTGGAGGCAGCAGTACTCTGTCACCTGCCCATCAGTTAGCAGGACCTCATCCTGGTGGTTTTGCAACCTCTGGCATTGATTCACTCTGCCCACAGAACGTTCCCAGCCACCAGCGAAATCCAGAGGGACAGCAAATGCTCAGTACAATGAAGGCATGGCACAACAGAAATGTGAATAAGAGTCTTCATTCTGTATTTTGACCCTTGCCACACAGAATAAGGGTTGTAAATGTTTTTCACTATTGAAAGAGGATATGTGCTCTTGTCATGCAGCAGGAGGTTCCTGGTTGAAGAGGATGCTGTTAGGCTGTGATCCTCTGTTGCAATTCCACAGGCAATAGAAGCAATGTAAAGGAGGTCAGGCTGTCCACTGCCCTGGCTGGGGTTTGCTGCAGTGACTCCCCTGCCAATCCCACATTTGCACCAGCTGAGTCATTTGTCTGCATGCCCTGTTACATGCTACAGATCTTGGTTTGTTTTCTAATTGTCACTTAAAAAATTGTTTGGAGGAAGAGACGGTTGTTTGTCATTTTCCAACCTCTAAGGAGGGAGGAATCATGAGAGACTGGGGACAGGTAACCCTCATACATGGTTTGTCAGCCAGGGATAATGTTGTGAAACCAGTCTTATGCTAATCATGAGAGAAGACAGGTAGTCTAGCATATAATGAACAAGAGTTATATCTAGGACAAGGTCAGCTGCTTAAACTGTTTAGGAATCATTCTGGTCTTTTCAAAATTGCATGTCTCAACCATGGAATGGAGTGGTTACAATTTTGTATCTAAATTAATAGAAGTACATGGCAGAGGTGAGAATCTTTTGGCCAAACTCTTGTTTTGTATCAAAACTACAGCCATCATCAGAAGGTTAGTATTTGCTAACAGTTATAGCATGGAGGTGTGAAAGGAACGCATTCATCAATAACCTCAGTAATCGACATTGTAAACTGTGGGAAGAGAGGACCATTCTTCCCACTGAGAAAGCACTTAGTTTCTGTGGTCACAATTATCTGCAAGCTATTAGGCTTGCCAAGTGTCATGGTTTGAGATCTCTAAAATCCAATTCCCGAGTCCAAGCCCCCCTCCCACATCTCACCTCAATGTGAGATGGGTTTTCCAGACACAATACAAGGCTCAATATGGGGGGAAGGGAATTACATTACAATCACTACACAAATAAATATTATAATACATTATATATACAATCTTAACTATCTCTCCTATGATAAAGCAGTATTTACAATGGATCAGATCTCTTCTCCCTCCAATAAAAGTCTGGAAGGGAAAAGGAAAGATCCTTTCCACTCTCAGGGCAGCAGTGTCTCTCTTCTTCCATGCAGCAGCTGTAGCTGGATTGTTGTAGCTGGATCTCTTTCCAATACACACAAGGGGGTCTCCTCTCACCCCTCTCTCTCATGGACTTCAATAGCAGGGACAAGCTCGCCTCACCACGTCATATCACGAAGCGCAGGGGGTCTTTGTGAAAGTCCCTTCCTCAGGGGGTTTACCTCTGAGTCAGAACGTCTCGGGCAGCTTTCAGTTGAAAGTCTTTGCCTCAAGAGTTCTATCAGAGCTCCTGTGCTCTGTCTCAAACTACCAGCCTGGTAGCAGCAGCAGGGGGGATAAGGTCACTCCCTCTGCATTCCGTCTGGACGTCCTGGTCCAGCTTCCAGGACATCTGAGCTTCTTAGCTCCTCTCTCTCTCTGCTGCATCTTGCATTTTAGGACTTCCATCCAGTAGGAGTCCACCCCCTCCACTTAGGAGGGATCTCAAAAGGGTTTTGGGGGGTTTGGCTCAGTTCTTGCCCCAAAACTCTGTCTCTGTACAGCTTAGTTCTGCTCTGTTGCTCTCCCTCCTTGCAGGAGTTCTCTCTGCGTTGCTGCACGCCATCTCTGCTGCTTCTCCTTATCTCTTGGTTTTCAACCATAGCCTCTGCTCACTGCTGTCTCTGCCGCCGTTCCTGCTGCTGCTCACAGTGGAGAAACTTCCTCCTGCTCTTAACTACAGTACCTGGCCCAGTTTAACACTGTTCCAAGTTCCTGCAGCCCCCCAGCCTGGGGCTGGTGGGGGGCCTAGTCCCCAACGGGGCTTCTGCCCCTTCTCCTCGTGGCTTCAGAACATGGCCACTCTCTCCTCCACCTACAACATCATCCTTCTTTTCCTGTCTGGTTGTGGCATGTTTAAATTTTGCATCAGTGCTGATTGGATCAACCCCAAGGGACACCACCCCCTTGGGGGTTACCATTTTTTCCAGGGGGAAAAAACACCTTTTTTTCCCCACCACAACAAGTATGGGAACAGGTACTTAAAAGGAACAACCCCAGATCTCTGAAAGGAGTTAAGTTTGTATCACAGGCATTGCAGTACACAGAGCAAAAAAAAAATAATACAAGGTGATATTTTTATTAGTGAAGCATAAGAATGATGCAAAAAGTGGGTTTTGTCTTCCTAAAACAAATTTTACATTACTTCAACAAAATATTTCTGGTGGAAAAGAAAAAAAGTAGCAATAATGCGTGTAGAAAACCCACAAACAAGGCAGCATGAACTTGGGATCTGACTTGGAACCTGAGTATTATGGGAAAGTTTGATGCAAAAAGGAACAGGAAAGAGGTGTGAAAACCTCAGAGGCAATGCCACCCCTTAGAAGGCAGTGTATGATCTCTGTCTGCTATACTGGGGTCAGCTTGGGGTAAAGATGGGCTCCTTACTGCTCCCTCTCCCTGAGCCTCATACTGATAAAAGTGGGTGCTTGTAGAAAGGCAGGACTGACAGCTCCTTCCTGGCACTTGTCTGAGACCTAGGAAGCCTGTGTAGGATGTGCATGAGTGTTCCTATTTGATTCCATCACAGGAAAAGAAGAGAGGAGAAAATTAACTCATATCTTCTTAATACTTGATCCACATCTTCTTCCTTATTTACTTCTCAATGTTATGAGAAATCAAAGAGAGAATGGTAGTTATCTTAAAAAACATCAGCAAATGCAAGTTCTAAATCAAAGTACATAAATTTAAGCTGCAATCAGAGAGAGGCACAACAAGAACTACTTGGCTGTGAGGACAACAGGGAACATAGAGTAATTTCTGACATTTTGGGTTTTCTCAAGCATGGAGTGAAGATAAGTTTGCATTTTAAGAAAAACCTCAATACAGAGTATTTTGACATGGTTTTCACTGTTCTCTGTGCTCTCAGCTTCCAAAGGGAAGTGGGATCTGTGGTTCTTCAGTCAGACCTTGCATATCTAAGGCATCTCAGAGTGTCTTCACTCTGCTATTCTGCTCAGAGACACTGCAGCAGACAGAGTATGTAAGCAATAAGCATATGTGGAGGAAATCTTTTCTCATTTATTAAAAACTTAATCATCTATTGCAAGGTGTGTGTATTCCAGCTCAATATTTTAACACCCAATGTAAAAACTTTGGGAATTCAATTTTTACAATAGGTTTGCTCCATAGAGGTTGGACAATCTTTGCATGAGCTGCCACTTCTCTTCCCCAGCCTCCTCAATCTCTCATATTCATAGAAATAACACATGGAAGAGAATCTGTACGTCCTAGAGCATCATAGCAAGATGGACTGCATTTCTGTATTTCCTTATAAAATGTTAAATATTCATAGCTATGTCAAATGAAGTGAGTTTCTTCTCCTGCTATTCTTTTCACCTCTTTGGGTCCTCTTCAGATGTTACCTGTCTTGTCATTATGTGATCTACCTCAAGAGACCTCACCTTTATCTAACAGTGTTCAATGCAAGCTCAGTTTCAGATCAGAATAAAGGAAAACCACAATTTTCAGGAGGACTTGGATACTGATCAACTGCTGTGTCTTTATCACAGCTGTGTTATAGGAGAGACAGAAAATGCCTTTGTGGTTACAGGCATAACAAAGACATACAATAAGGCTTGGAAGTTGGTGCACAACAGAGGGAATAAATACTGTATAGAAGTTAAAAGGAAATTATTCTAAAAGCTACAGAAATCTCTAAGAAATCAGGCACATAAATGTACAAACTAGAATGAGCAATTCTTGCTTTCTTTTTGACAGCTGCCCCTTCTTCTGTACATAAGATTGAATGTGAGGCCACCAGAGCAGAAGCCTGAAATATTTCCATGTTGTACCTGGAAATCACTGTCTCTGTAATTGGGCATAAAATGGAATATTTAGAACACATTGACAATTACTGTATAGCTAGATGAAAAACTGTGGAGAGAATGATTTTTTTCACAATAATTAGGTAGCTGAAAATATTAAAGGTAGAGGATACTGGTAGAAAAGGTACAGCTGAGCATTATAGGATGTAATTTAGTCAAGTGTAAAGGCCTTGATAAGTGTAAGAAAAGGTGAAATTATATTAATAGACATGTACATACATACACAGGAATGCATACAAGTTCTGTGACAGCTGGATAGCTGCCTCAGAGATTTTGGGGTCCTTCAAAGGCTATGGTACACTACACATGACCAGCTACATTAAAAGTGGAATCTTACTTGTCTACAGAGCTTTTAAACCAGATAAGATGTCAGAGAGATGAATTAATGTGTGCTGATGTACAGAATTGGGCCCTTTGATCATAATTTAGGTCTGAACAGCTTACCCAGCAGCAGAGCCTTCAGAATTGTGGATGTCTGATGACCTAACATCCCACAAAGGGCCTTCTCTGGTCAGCCCTGGAGTGTCCATTAAGTTAACAGATATCTCTGTCTTCACACTTTGTACTGCTGTAACTTAATTGGAAGTTGCTTTTCCTGCCTAGACCTAGCTACAGAAATACACCTACTGCAAAGCTGACACTGTCCTGCTTTATAAACAAAGACAAGGGTTGAATGCATTCCAAAGCATCCCTGTCTCTATTTCTCGCATATGTTCCCATGCTACAGCAGTGTAGGAGAAGATGTTGTTGCAGGAAGGCAAGGGTACAAATGCTCCTGTGTGTTTACTCCTTCCATGATGCCCAATCGCTTTGCAACCCATCCTAAGGCTTTAATTTCTGGTTTGCAGTAGAGGAAAAGAGGGAAATAGAAGTACTATTCTCCCAGCGGGGTTTCTGGGAAAAGACAGGGAACTTGTTGGTCATGAATGAATATTAGGGGGAAAAAAAGATGAAGTGATAGAGCCAAACTAGTCAAATGTGGAGAGAGAAGAGGCACCAAAAGTACACTCATGAAACAGAAAGGTGGAGCATAAAAGGGAACATCACAAAGGGGTTTGAGACTTACATGTGTATAAGAACAGAGAATTTGAGTGAAAACAAGGGAGTGTAGAGCAGAGGAGAAAATAAAGGTAAGAAAAAAAGATGTGGGAACTCAAAAAAGGAATTGATGAGGGAGCCATAGAGGGCAGAAGACAGTTATGGCCTTCTTCTCCCTTACTGTTCTAGGCAGCAACTAAAATATGGGCTGATGAATTTATCATCACCAGCCAAGACAAACAATTTTGTGGGACATCAGTCAACTGTGCAAATTTTTTTTTAATGCTTTCACAGCATCTTGTACTAGTGTATTAACCCTGAGTGCTGTGAACCTGAGGTGGATGCTACTAAACAAACATAACAAAAACTCCCTTATTCACACCAGCTAACTAGAGATACTCGCTACAGCTATAAAAGCTGTGAAACTGAAATGTTAATTTCTTTCATGCCAAAGGTTTCAAAACAAACAGACTCTTTAGTTAGAAGGTTGTATTGTATAGAAACCAGAACAATTTCTCCTACAAAAATAATAAAAGCAAAATCTTCCCTTGGTAATAAACTGTAATGTTTACTGAATGTATGATGAGAATGCATTTGGGGAAGCCTGATGTGCAATCAAACACCTAATTATTTCTGTTCTCACATGATATGTGTAAGTGCTTTTCTCTAATGTATGCAGGCAGAAGGGGCATTTATACAAGTATATATATATATGTTCCAATTTTGGTAAAGCATTTCTTTTGATCAAACACAGTATTGCTTAGAGAGAGGACAGAGGAGCAAAAACAGAGGCAGATGTTAAAGAGCAGTAAGGCAGCATTCAATGCTGGGATCCAGGGCACAGCCCTCCCCTCCCTGTTCCAGTGTTTGTGTGGGAGCTCAGTGGTGGCTTCAGGTCCAGCTCCTGTCACTGGCTGCACAAGAGTATGATGCACAAGAAGACACCAAAAAGCAGCTGTGTCACTCTCAATTAATTTTTCTGTCTGGGAACAAGGTCTGTTCATTTAAACAAGGAACATGGCTCAGCCACAGACAGCATCCAAGAAGATATCAGCCAGGGAAAAAACAGTGAGACCGACACCATGACTTGGCACAAAATCCGGTCACAGAACATGAAACTCACTCTCACTTTAAATAATTAACTAAGACTTCCACTCAATTCTTGGACTGCCCAGTTACTTATGATTGGAAATGCAACTGTTGCCAGTGTTTACCTTTATACACCCACATAACATCTGGAGTTTTGCTGAGGCAGGCCAAGAGTGAAATTATGTGATAAAAAGCACCCTTATGCCTGGATAAAGGGGACACATGCAAAGATTATGAGTTAGGGGTCTGTCATGGCTGCCAGTAACAGCCAGACACCAAACCTGCTCCAGCCAGGCAAAAGAGCTCACTAACCGCTTATCTGCACAGTCAGGAATGCTAATGTGCATGGAACTTTGATCTGAGTTGTCAAACCACTGACATTTCGTGGACCAAAGTCCTTCAAATCACACAGAAATGTACTTCGTCTTCCTTGGTGGATTTTGGATCAGACCTTACTGAACACATAAAGTTTCCTTGTCTTTGAGGTGTGTATTTTAATAATTTAACCAAATAGGCTCATGTACTGCCGAGTATGCTCTTTTTATGTAGCAGGAAATCACTCCTAGTGCTGGGAACCAACCCATTTGCTGTGAACCTCATCTGCTCTCGCTCACAGTATAGCTTTCCTTAGGTGCAGTAAAAGGGTTGAGACAGTTAAGTACAAAGATAAGCCAAGCAGAGACACAAGGTGCTTTCCAAAAAAAGAAACAGCTGCACTCTCCACCTCTTCTCAATTTATTCATTTAAAATGAGTTTGTATCTTTTTCCGTCTGAATGCTATAGAGGCTTGGGCTCCTCTCAAACGTACTTAAGCTGTCGGAACCCAAAGTTTCACTGAAAATTCAAAATAGTCTTATTTTTGTCCAAAAGAGAGTTTCATATTGCAAACAGACCTCTTCTAAAAATATTATATCTACTGATTTTCATATGAAAGCTATCAGTTTGGTATACTGTTTTCTGAAGATGTATTAAGTCACAAGGTGTCTAAAAGTAAAACTGTGAAAATTAAATTGACTACATTAAATTTCATTTAAATGTTCAATTGCCAATCTAGTTCAGTGTTATATCTAAAAGGCTAAATAAAGCCTCATAGTAGTACTGAAAACAAAGTCAAGATCCCAAGTGTACTGAAGTCCACCTGAAATACATGGCATCTGTGCCATATTTCCAGTCAAGTACTTGTACCCACAAACTGCTAACCTTGATGGCAGAAAAGACACCTAATTGTGAAAAATATTTAAGAAACCTGGAAGTTCAAGTGTTTATTAACTAGGTTCAGAGTGTGAATGAGGGAAGTTCCTTTGGCGGGAAGTAATTAAACTGAAATTGAGGTCAAAGACAATCTGTAGAAACAGCATTTGTTAGGCATTGTCAAGTAAGTGGGGTGAAAATACTTCAAAAAGACCAATAAACATATAATGATTAAGATTCAAGCTTATCCCTTCTGCTATTAATTTCAGCTACAGCCTGAGTTCCTGATCAGGAGAAACATCACTAATGCAAGGCTATGAATGCATGTAGATCTGGCCACTTTTTTGTGCTCTCTAGAGTATGACTGAGGTTTCAGAGATCTGTGACAGGAGTGGATTTGAGAAGGCTTGATTTTTATAGAAAAAAATGTACAATACATATGCAACCTTTAAAAACTTTACCTAGTCCTCCCCCATGTTACTCTGCACCAGCTCTATGCACATCATGCAACTTCTGCAGTAATGGCATTATTTCATAAAACTGTTGTTAAAGGTATCTTCCAGAAGAGCAGGTAATTTGGAGGCATATAAGACTGAGTCTGAATTTACTGTTTATATTAGAGAGGACGGTCCCAAAAGGAAGATACGTTCAGCTGAAGGTTGGATGTCCAGGTTGCAGAGTCCAGTTGTCAGATTCAGGAGGCTGCTGCAAGTCAAAATTTCCTCAAGAATCTGACACAAGGTCTTTATCAAAGGCAGAAAAGGTGACATTGTTAAGCTCACAATCCCCCTTTGGTAACTGCTGTTGCTCATCACTTCAGCTGTGTAGCGGCTGCTCTTTGATGCAACAGATGTATAAAACCTGACAGAGTAGTTGTGAGCAGGATGTGCATGTGGCCTGTGTACTGTGCCCTCTATGCAGTCTCCTGAAAGGAAACATTTTCAGTTCTATCAGTGCACTCATTTGGAGCTCCCCTGGATGATACCTTAATAAATGCCCCATAGAAAAACCCTGCATTGAATATGATGAGTGGGCAGGCTTTCTCCACCTCCAGCTTCTAGGTACAGTCAAATAAGAAAGAGCTGGATCAAAATTACTTAAGTTTAAGCACTTAAACTGTGGTAAAATACTGGACACAGCAGAACTGATACAAATCTACTATTCAAGCCCCATGCAGACACTAATCTAGACAGCACAAACCAGTCTGAAAAAAACCTACATAAATGTCTGAATCAGCTCTAAAAATAATGCAAAAAGTGGTAGCAAAGGTTTCATGGTCTCCACCATATGATTATTTGCCTTTATCAAGAAGTGAGTTACAGACCCCAGTAAAGCCACCTTATTAGTGGCTGTCATTTTGTAGTAGTCTATTTCATTTTGTGAAATAAACTGCATACTTACTTGGGTGGGGAAGGATAGAGGAGTCCAGACCAAGTGAACGTCTTCTGCCCATGGAGATGATTGTAAGGAGACTAATAAATCTAATAAATGTAATAAATTTGGATTCTGTTCCCAGGTCTGCCAACCTGTATCTATAGAGAGCTGCAGCTGTAACTTCGGTCAGGCTTATGAAAAGAATAGCCATCCATTTCCTAAAGATTCAATTCACTCCTGTGCAGAGAGTCAGCATACTGACTATCTTACTTATTCCTGATGTCTTAGCAAATTAGTTACCCCATGCTAGCTGTTTGCAAAGGAATGCACTTCACTCTTGAAATGTACAGCTCAGAGGGAATTTGCCAATGTGCAATTGTTTCTTGAACAGTTCTGGTCAATTTTATAATGAGAATTGCAATTATTTTTACAAATTCTGTATATGGAGGATCTAGAATTTATTTGAAAAGTATTTTCCCTCAGGAAAAAAAAATGTTTCCATTCTTCATTGTTTAAGAAGCAAAGAATGTCATAGTTAAAGCCTGTTCTCATGACATTTTCTGAGACTGTAGAGTTTAGTAGGATCTAGGGAATATATTTTGTTAGACCTTATATTAAAGTTTTGTTGTCATTCCCGATATACCTCTATTACATTGATAGAAAAATATGTTCTCTCTCTATTGCCATGTGCTATGCAGTAGATGAAGTGCCTGTTCTATATGTAGAGGAAACTTAGAGTACTAAAAAGAATGGTTGCTGTTACAGTCAGCCTAACTTCAGGTCAGAGCAAAGAAAAGTATTCACAGCAAGTCTTCAGTCCCCTTTTTTTCTCCCTTGAAGAACATATGTAGTGTAATAAACCACATCTTAAGCCTTAATTAAAAGAATGTTGCCTACCTCCCACATAAAGAGCACAGACATGCTTTATAACTCACACCAGAGTGTGTTCTGGGGTGTTGGTGGCAGCTTCTCTCTCCTTGTTTGCTTTGCCTTCATGAATGGAAAAGTAGGTTCCCTCTGATGGGCAGTGCCACGCTGCGCAGTGCCACTCACCCAGACATGCTACTGGGGCACAAAGCCCAGGTTGGGCTGCAGAAGGATCAGGACTGCCCACTCCACATGGAAAAGTCATTAATTAACCCTTTGTTCTACAACTGAAAATTTAATTGGAAAGTATATACTCAAACCTTTCTCCAGAGTTCCCAAAGGGAGAGGTGCAGGTGGCACTCAGTGACCCTTATCGCACCATGTGTGCTGGCAATAGGAACACAGGAGCTGACAGAACCAGCCTCGGAAGATGTGTGAGAGAGACAATTCAGGACTTAACTTTCCATGGGAGGGGAAGAAGAGATCATCTTCCCTCTCTGAAATGTGTTGGTGAGCATGATAGTCCCTTTAAAGTATCAGGCCAACTGCCTGACCATTTCAGTTTTAATTCATTTTAACAGTGACAAGGCTGCCGAGAATGAGAGATCAAAAGCTTTGTAAAATTAGGTTGTGCGAGTGTTTGGCTCAAGGCAACTGGGTAACTTTAAATAGCTGTTTAGGACTGTGACCACCACTGAAAAAATTAAAATCACGTTCAAGCTGTCTTCCAAGAGCAGCCAAACTCCTGCCCCCAGAAATTGACTTTCCACTATAAAGTGACAAGCAGGGCCAGAGGTGCTCTGCCCTGTGTTATATTCTCTCTAGTTTGAAAAGGCTGGGGTTTGCAGTATGCACCTTCCCAAAAAAAAAAGGAAAATAAAAAACCAGCAAACCGATCCCTTACAAAAAACTCAGTGATAAAACATGATGACCTCATGAGTCTCTGTTGATATTTCCTCAAAGTTTAGAAGCCATGTATTGGTAGAGCAGAAAATTAAAAGAGGAAAGAAACATGCAATCTGAATTACAAAAAGAAAAAAAAACCTTAAGGATAAGAACAAAAATATCTTAAGAATAAGGGGAAACAAACGTCTTAGGGAAAGGGAGCTTTACCATAATACTCTTTCATCTTTCCATCCTACTTTTTCCCTCTTCCTATTCTCTCCCAGATAACTTAGCCTATTGGTCAGTTAAATCCAACAGGCAGATGGAGGCCTTAGAAGTACAAAGGAACTACTAATACTGCAAAAACTAGCAACTGGGAGAACAAGCCACTTATTTTTGTCTTTATATAAGAGTTAGTTAGATGGGAAGTTCTACCCTGTTAAGTGTAAACTTTTAAATGCACCATCACAGGAAAGACGTTAACTGGAAGTTGCTCCTCTCCAGGCGTTCCAGTCAAGCAATCCCCACACATAGCACTGCCATATACAAGGATCTTTCGTGCACACTAGCAAGCTATTTTTTTCTGCTTTCTAGAGTATACCTGCGTATTATGAAAAACTTCTCAGGAGGAAAGATAAATCTATGCATTACAAAGATGAATGGATAAGCAGACAAAAACCATCTGTTCAAGATGCAGGACCCTAGTCAGAATTAGATATTTGACCTGAATTACCCAAACTCTGCTCCAGTTTGTGTGACGGCAAATCAGGTGTGCATGAGTTGGATCTGCTCAGAAATTAAAGTGAAAAATATGATTTACTAACCCTAGTAAGGAACTTCTGCAGAAATCAAAGTCATGAATTTATAACACATTTTTAATCAATAGTTAGGTGTTTTCTTTAAACATTTAACTTGAACAAGTGCAAGGTAAAAACTGAGGAAAACAGCATACACCATGAAGACTGATATTCTGAAAATAGGTATTTCTGTTTCTTCTCAAAAGTCATGACATTTGCCTAAATATTGTCCTTTGTTTCTGTCATCTGAGCAGCAACTCTCATCTCTAAAGCATTTCAGTATTCAGAGAAACAGATGAAGCAAGGTGTCTGCCCCACCTACAGGAGCAGTGGGTTTTTCCTTGCAGGAGCAGAGCAGGTAGCACTTCTCAGAAGTCACTACATATACCAATGTGATACCGAATCACTGTGTGTCCCTCTTCTTGGTTTCCTGTTATTTATGAAGCATACATGAGAACTGTTGGCCTATTCAGATTTCAGCATCAAGAATAGACTTCACGTGCAGGTCTTTGAGAAGAATCATAGCCTCAGAAGCTGTTAGTTGGCTTTGGAATTCAAAAGGTCATAATAGAAGTTGAGGTCTGCCATCCCTCACTCCTTTCTTCCACAGGACACTTAGATGAGTGATTGCCCCTTAAAGCAGTCTGTAGCCTACAGAAGATGCTGACCCGTCAGCAATGGGCCCTACACTTCAAAGGCTGCCAAGGGTAAAAAATAAATAAAGTCATTTCCTCATCAAAGAAAGTGATAACTATGGCCCAAGAAATGAATTAATATATGTTGACATAAATCTTCTTTGTAGATTGGGACAATATTGTCAGCTCTTTGCTGTTCTTGGATGTGCCTTTGCTCTTCTCTCAACAAGCCCAGGATTTATTAAGCCAAAAGATCTGATGACACTTAATGGAATCAAGGTATAACAGGGAAATAGGTCCCACAGGCACAGACTGAGACCATGGAGTGTCTGGTACAATCATGTCCACGGGGCACTTCAGCAGCACAGTGTTACTCGGTTCAGCAGCAAACTGTCATAAGCAGTAAATTACTCAAATCATGAGTCTTGAACAACAAGATAATTAAGAAAAATTATTGATGAAGGTTGGATCTGTAATCAAGACCTTATTTTGATTACTTGTCTTTACACATACCTTATCTCTTTGAAGGTGTCCCTGCTCATTGCAGCAGGGTTGGACTATATGGCCTTTAAGGGTCCCTTCCAACCCAAACTGTTTTATAATATGTGTATCAGAGGATCTATCTGTGGGTAGGTGAGATATTTACAGAGGCTGGTGAGGGCCCAGTTTCCAGCCCTTTTTTGATGCCATGGGAGAAAGAATCTTTTTGTGTACACTTTGTGCTGCAAAGCTGGATACATAAATCTCATTCATATTTTTGGCAAGTAACCTGCACTATGTTAAACCAATTTGATGGTTTAGCCTACAACTGAAAAGATTTCTGTGTAAAAACTTTTTTCTCTTTAGCTTTTACATAGTGGCTTTAGTCACAATTTATGTCTTTCTGTCAACAAACAGTCATTAATTTCTTGCAGTTACAGTCAATATCTGATGTCATTCTTCTCCTGTTTTTGTCAGACCTTCTTTTATTCCATTCATAACACAGTTGGCTTTTACACTGCCTTCTTCAGCAATTTAGAGGAACACTAAATCAAACAAAATATTAAAACATAAAATAACAAGAATTCTAAAACATAACCATGAAAATAAAATTGAGACAGAATTCTTTCATAAACAACATAGAAGAGAAAAAATGAACAGGTTCCTGAAAACAAGGTCTCTTCAAGGGTGTTTGTGAGAGAGCGAAGAAAATTATTACTGTTTCAAAAAAACTAGAGGCAGAGGCAGGGCAAGTTCTGCCAAAGTGGGATGTCTCACTGCTCCATACGCCCCGTCCCTGAAGCCTCTAGTCCAGTCTCAGAATGTCTATTAGCCATTGGCATGTTGAAAGCCCCACCTGGGGACAGGACCCCAAGAGACCAGAGCAGATAGAAGCAATTGCACAGGAATACACGTAGTCGTGGCCCACCATTTGGATTTTATAGTAGATGAGATCAACCTGAAATTCAAGTGGTGATTACTAATCTTTCTCTGTCCCCTTTCTTTCTCTCTCTCACTCTCTCATTCTCTCTTCTCCTAATTTCCTCTGTCAAAATCTGGGTAACTTAAGGTTGGATGGGTTAGAATTTACTAAGTCAACGCCTTGTGAAATGCTTTATTTTGACTGAATGTTGCTTTAAAATTTGCCAAGTACTCTTATTTTTAAAGTTTACCAGTAAAAGCCTGAGAATATTGTCACATTATCCCTTGTGCCTGCCTCAGGGAATCAAAGTACCTAAGCCCCCTTTAAGAAACTCATTGAGCGAGCTCGAGGCTTTGCAGTCTTGCACCTGCCCAGCTGGCAGGTAGAAGGTCAGGTCCATTCCATTGTGAATCTTCATGTGGGCGAGTTATTCGTTCAAGGAAATGTTTAGCTGTTTCAGTTTTTCTGAGCCATTCATTTAGGAGCAGGGCAAGTGTTTTTCTCACACTGATGATGCAGAAACCATGAAGCACTGGAAGAAAGTGTTTTTTTCCCCATTCTTCAGATCAATGTTTAGCCCAGTAGGTTCACTAAAGAGTGAGAAATCTTTTAAAGGATTTGCTTACAGAGAATTGTCAAGATAATTAATATGCAATTTGATTTAAAAACAAAAAATCTGTTGTCATTCAGTTCCAGCTATTTTAAGTAACTTGTCCAAACACAAAATCCCCTAATGGACATCCAAAACCTTTCAGATGGCATGTAGTGAGAAAGGTAAACTTTTATTAAGTTTTGAAATAATCTTCCTCGCTATGTAAATGGTGCTGGGCAAGGAAAAGGTTTGAGATAATTAAGCAGTGTGTGAGATGAGTTCTACAAGGCTGTTTTGGGAGAAGCTCAGATGAAGGTAATGTGAACCCAGAGAAAACTGAATGCTGAAAATAATATGAGGTGGCAAAAAACTTCAACACCTGAGAAGTATATGAAAAGGGACTCAAGATCCTTGGAAGTCCACTAAGAAGGAAAACAATGTGTCAAGGAATGAAACTGGAAAGAAAATCAATCCACTGGCAGAACACTTTGGATTTCAAATGAACTGACTATTGTCGGATTTATAAAGGAAAAAAAGGTTTTTGCATTCAGGGCATACCATTGAATATGCAGTTACTGTTCAAATCTCAAACGCTTTGTCTGCAACTTTTGCATATTAATCTTTGTAACAAAACTGCACAGCCTTGACTTACATTCTGTGACATAACTCATTGCTTGGCTAAGGTACCCATTAAATAAATACGGAATTGTCACAAGTAATAGGCTAGCATTGTCTGCATTCTCACTTCTAACAAGCACATTTGACAACAGCTTTTAAACATTCATTGAACAGAGAATAGTTATAAAGTTCCCTAAATAATTTTTTTTTGTCTCCAGGCAAAACATTTCTAAGTAAAAGTAAAATGAATAATTGTTTTCAGTTCCTTTAATACTGGAGAATTTCATTTCTATGGAAGTTCTTTCTAGAACGTATTTCACAACGGAATTACTTAAAGGCCTAAATGAAATAATAAAAACTGGTACTTTCATCCAGAATGATCTTTATAAAGTTTCTCCTCTTTCACTAGAATAGTTTTTACATTTCACCACCACCATCAGACAGACATCACTGCACTGAGGAAAAAAAGTGTTCAGCGTTGCACAGGTTTGCTTCAATAAGCAAAATGTACAGGGACACACATGGACTTAGTTGAGAAAGCACAAGGTATCTTCAATAAGCTCAAGTTCTGAAAAAATAGTGTGTACTCCTTCTGGTTCTTTGCTATACCTGTATTATTCTACTTAAACTGCCTTTCTATATAAAGAAGCTTTCTAAAATAATATCTGGAGGAACAATAAAATGTGTTTTTCTCTGATCTGTGCCAGACTATGCCAAAAAATGAGCACTAAAAAGACAGAAATTACATCTTTACATCAGTGCTGGTTTTAAGACACCAAGGCCAGTGAAGAAGGAGGGAGAGAGAGGTGCTCCAAGCACTGGAGCAGAGATTCTCCTGCAGTCCCTGATGTAGACCATGCTGAAACAGGTTCTTTCCCTGCAACCCATGGAAGACCAAAAGGGAGGAGGGAGCCACCTGCAGCCATGGAACAGGTGGATGCCCAAAAGAAGATTGTGACCACATGGGAAATCTGTGCTGGAGCAGGCTCATTGGTGGACCTGCAGACCTGTGGAGAGAGGAGCCCACACTAGAGCATCCTTCCTAGTAGGACTTTTGACCTTGTGGGGGACCCATGCTGGAGCAGTTTGTGAACTGTAGTCCACGAGAACAACTCAAGTTGGAGAAGTTTGTGGAGGACTGTCTCTTGTGGGAGGGACCCCATGCTGTAGCAGGGGAAGGACTCCTATCTCTAAGGAGAAAAGCAGCAGAAACAATGTGTGATGAGCTGATTGTAACTCATTCTCTGTCTTTCTTCACAGCTTGAGGGAGGAGGTAGAGAAGTGGGAATAAAGTTAAGCCCTGGAAGGAATGAGGGGACAGAGGGCAGGTGTTTTTAAGATTTGTTAGGATTTGTTCTACTTCTCATTATCCTGCTCTGATTTTGATTGGTAACAAAATTGACTAATTTCTCTAAGTTGAGTCTGTTTTGCCTTTGATGGTAATTGGTAAGTGATCACTCCCTGTCCTTACTTTAACTTACAGGAGTTTTACTATATTTTCTCTCCCCTGTCCAGCTGAGGAGGGGAGTGTAGAGCAGCTTTGGTGGGCACCTGTCATCCAGGTAGGGTCAAACCACTACAAAGAATCTGATCCTTCAGACTGGGTGGAGGAAAATACAAATAGCTTTGCCTCAAATCATAAGTCATTTGGCAGCTTACACACAAGATCTGCTCTTGGCCATTAGCTTACGTGCATCATGTAGGTACACAATGATCACTGACTATCTTGATTATGTTTATAGACAAACTCAGTAAGGCTATTTACAGTTTTTCATATTGTTCTTCACAGAATTAAAAAAAAAAATTACTTGAAATTTTTATTTCTTGCCTCTAATTGGGGTGAAATAACTGCTCATGCTAGAATTTCTGCAGGGATGAGAAATGCAGTCCTCTCAACAGTTCTTGATCAAAAACCTCTCTACGTGCTATTTGTTCCCACCAAATATGGCCATGGTAATACCTTCTGCAACAGAAGTGATCCCTGGCTGAACAGCGCAGGACTGCTTGTAAGTGACACTGAGGAAAGCAAGAAGAACAATTGGTAGAGTCACTAGACAGAGCACACAGGGAAAGAGTTTCTCTCTAGCATGGCACTCACCGCTTTCATGATGGATTGAGCAGCACAAAGCAGGTGATCAGAAGGCTGGTAAATGACAATGAATGATTCACAAAGGATGAAAGGTAAGGAATTTAATTAGCAATGCAATTTTAGAGAATTCACAAGCTCAGCTGATGAGACTTTATGTGCACAATAATTAGCAGGAGGAAGTATAAATATTTCTTGGTTTTACTTTCTCTCTTCTCATCCCTCTGTTACCTTGGTCCTGCTACTGTTTTGGGTTTCAACCAGCATCAAAAGTAACAGTCCAAATGTACTGCACATATTGCAAAAGGGATGATAAACCAGGAAAAATTATCCATATGAGAAAAAAATCTACTTCTCTATCCCTATTAAGCCTCTAACACTAGAACTGGCTAATACAGCTATAACCCTGTGACCATTGTATGTGAACTTTCAACTAAGCCTTACTTTCTCAAGTCACCTCTTTCAGAAACAGGGCATGGGTCTCAAGACTTTTTTAAAACACTATGTTATTTTAAAGCATCTTCTCAAGAAAAGGAAACAGTAGTCCACTTCATTGAATACCCTTGTTAAACTGTGTTGCATGTATTAGAAATTTCTCCAGAGCAACAGGGAGATGACAACGTCCTAAACACCCAACTATGGGCTAGTCTCATTGGGACATTAAGCACTTCCTACTAAATTATTCTACTTTGCATCAGAAAATTGTGTGCACTGACATAAAGAGTGGCAGAATGGAACTACCGGTTAACCCAGTTACCAGGGGAGTCCTGGGAACCTGTCTGTGTTGTAGAGACTGTACGGGTATGTTATCTAATAAATGTCTTGGGAAAAAAAAAATCATAAAAGAAGACCTCAGAATTGGAGGCAGTATTGAAATCATCTTTCTTAACTCACCATTGCATACAGAGTGAAGGACATCTCACCTTTGCATAAGGTCTGGTTCTACAGAACATATACAGGTTCAGCTGGAGAAGAAAAGCCACAGTAGGTTTTGTTCTGTGTAACATCTATCTATCAAGTTATTCAGGGCAGGTGAGAATAAAAAGACCTAAACTGACACAAGAGTATAGTGGGAATATGGAAAAGATGCATTTTTTTACAAATACTAGATGCATGTGAAATTATATTTAGGCAAACATCCAACTTAAAATCATTGACATTTAAAGTTTGAATTCTCAGGAGTACTATATGTTAAGGAGGAACTGTGCTGTTGTTTCTATGAACCACCAGTGCTTTATCTTCCAGTATAGAGGGTCCAAGAGATGTTTGAAAGGGTGGGGACAGATCCCAGTACTTCACTAGTGGGCAGCTCACCGAAGACTATCTCAAAGGCACTGTTTGGAGTAATCTAATAGTTACTTCAAATATGTCAGGACTAAAACACATCAAGAGTTGAGGCCGTGGTTTCCTCCCTATTGGCCCTCTGCTCTCTCCCCAGCTTTGCTGCGACCAGAACTATGCCATCAGGAAAAAACTGGTGTCCTACAGGTGTAGGACAAAGAAACTGAACTGTTTTCTACACAGACCTTAGTACCAACCAACAGATCCCACATGTGTGCATCTCCAGAATGAGCAGTTACAGCTTGGAAAGTGATCAGTGGGGACACATTCAAAAACGAAAAAATTAAGGGCAATGCTTTTTTAAAGCAACCACAGCAGTTTCAACAGGTGGTATGCAGAACAGCACTGAAGCAATCAGTGCCAGGTCTGTGGTGGAAAGACAGCAGGAAATGAAAATCACACTGGGAGGGACTCAAAGTTTGGATAAAGCCCGATTTCTAGTTCAAACCTGTGAGATCTCTCAGTGACAAGAGGAAAAGAAGAAATTGAAGGCGAAAGAAATTTGATCTAGCTCTATTTTTTTGAAGGGTTATGTCAGGCATGAAAATTACTGAATGTGAGGGAAGAATCCTTAGTTGTATGGAAAGAAAAAAGGGGATGATAAACTGTTCACGATGTAGATGGTTAAAGATATGACCCATCGTTTTCCATATCTCGATTTCCGCATAAAAAATTCCCAGTACTTATTTTGCTTTATCTGTTTTATAATGAAAGTGGAAAATCAGCAGTTGTAAGGGCTAACCAGGACAATACAAACAGTTTAGATTTGTAAGCCTGTTATAGCTCTGTGAAGAAAAAATAAAGATAATGGAAAACAAAAAAGCTGATGGAAAACACAGAGAAGGACACTAAAAGTCAAAATATTATTCTAGTTCAAGAACAAATGAATATTAGCCAGCATAGGCTTATTTAAAAAGAAATTTAGAAGTTTTATAACCAATGGAGATGTGATGATCTGGGACAGTCTTCCAGTAAAAATAATAAGGGAGAGAATCTATCCCACTTACAGATGGAACCTAGTAGGTTTCTGAAAGAGTTGAAATGTTGTGATGGCTGCAATAAAATTGGTTTTTTTGCTCAGTAAATAAGGTGATTTCCCCTCCAACATTTTTACTGCCAAACTGGCAGCCAGTGTTAAACTAAGAGAGGTGTCAGGCTCTCCAAGAGCTGCTGCAGGAGGATACACATGCCACAAAAGGAGCCACATCTCTCTTGCATTTCAGTATTTCATACTTCTGGTGCCACTGACCTTCTAAGTGACCCACCTACCTGTTGTCTAGAAGAGTATTTGTACAGAGTTTCTCAGTGCACTGAACCATCCCTTTTTGAAGCAAGGAGGGAGCAGGAACATGGTATCTCTCTTTCAAAGTCATCTAATTCAGAATTTGAGGAAGGATTAAAAAAACAACAAAGAAACAAACCTCACAGTTCCCATCTCCCTTCAATTTTGTAGTTTCTTTTCCTTTCTCCTGCTTTTCCTATCTGACTGTAAAGCAACATCAGAAAAAGGGTCTGTTTTCCCAGTAAAGGATTTACTTTCTAATTATTTATTTTGTATTTAAAATTAGAAAAATGGTTTTTATTCTTAGATTAAAGCAGAATGGGCGGCATTTCTGGGCCAGTCTTCTGCACTCTTGTAGCTCACTAGTAATTGTAAAGAAATCACACATACTGGGACAAACTGAAATTATCTCTAGGGTGTTCATCTGTCAAAGAAGTTGATTCCCATCTCATCTGCTTTCTCAATGAGATATGAAAATGAGTCCACTGCATTACCTCTGCTGTCAAAGGGGAGGATGGATTCAACCCCTTCTAAAGTGACAGTGAACTTTTTACTGTCTCTGTCTGAAGAGTGAGTACATAGGGTTTGACTTTCTCTTCAGGGAATTAACCTTGTCCCAAGGTAGACAAGGAGATACATTCAAAATCCTTTCAAACTTGGTCCCTAGGGCCTAAAGTAAAATTTCATTTAACTTTTAGCTCATGTGTGTTTTCTTGAAGTTTTTTGATTCAATTGACTGTGAAAGATGTCTGATTGACAGCACTGTTTGTGGAAAGGTAAGGTCTCAGAACTCCTTAAACACTTGTTTTAACCAGAAAATTAGAATTCAGCAGATTGCACAGTGAAGGAGGACAGAGATGCCAATGTTCTTGGGGAGAAGAGTTAGAAACCAGCTGTGAGAAATACCTGCTCATTTCATTTACAAAAGTGAATACAAAGCCATCATTATCTGACATGAAACAGAACTGATGAATTCAATATGAGGTAAACTCCATTTCTTTGCTCTCTGTCAAACCTTTACTTAGTCTTTATTTTTACATATTTTCATTAATTATTTAGCTATCAAAGCTCTTGTCAGCTCATCATCCTCTCCCCAAAATCTCTAATGCCTTCCAGAAACAATGAAGCATCCAGATAAGTTTAACACAAATATGCACCTACCAGAGTTTCACATTTCCATTGCCCTGTGTCTGACAGTCCACCTTTCCTGTTCTTTCAGTCTTTCCATCTCTTACATATCGCATATTCAGCCCCTTGTTCTGCAAACTGGGACCTGTCAGGGCAGGGATCTACCCATCTTCCTAAGATGCCACGTTCATACATAGAGGAGATCAAGTAGCAGAAAATAGGTCTTCCAGCCATGAATTCATAGTGATAACTTTGTGAGGGTGCCTGTTGGGCAGAGATCTAAACTGTGTTCATGTTGGAGACAAAGTAAATTCTTTTCTGTCTGAACATTAATAAACCTCTGTGGTGGGGCAGCAGCCAGAGAGCAGCACAGAGGTTTCTGAGCTAAAAGAGGCAGAAAATGGTAAACACATGGCCTAGTATTGATCAAGCAGTTTGAGTCAGAATCTGTTCATTAAATGCATTGCTTGCTAATGAATCCTGTGACAGCACTTTCTCCATCCCTCCTGTCACAGCTGTGTGATTAGAAGAAAAAAACAGAGAGCGTAAGTGCTGTGCTTTCTGAGGCCAGCATGCATTTGGGAGACAGTTGTCTGGGTAACAGCCCCGTTCCCTGAAATATTTTTGCATTTTTAACTATTTTTCAGTAAAACAGGGTGATACAGACCACAAGTCAGGACTATCCTCCCTCAGGAAATCTTTAATCTCCACAGTACCCATCCACATTACCATTTTTATTATAAATCCTAGATCTTCATCAGCTCAGGCTTTAAGATCCTTGCTTAACAAGTGAAAAACTTCTGTGATTTGTGCAGTGTTCAATGTGAGGAAGGTGCTTTAGATATGGCAGACCAGGCCCTTCAGGGACACAGTCCCTGAAATTTCAAGATCTAGAATGGCTTCAGTGGGAGGCACATGCTGAAAGATTCAGCTCTGGTAAATGGATGCAGATCTGAATGTGTGAAAGAACAGTGAGCTTTGGATCTTAGCAACCTTAGTCCTACAGACAGCTAGACACTAAAAAGGAGCTTTCTGGGTCACGCTACTGATTTTACATGTCCAAGTCTTTTTCTTAATTTGATTCAGTGTTATTTTCAGAGGTATTTAGGCACTTATATTGTGCAGTACATGAGAATGGGTGTTCTGAAATAATGAAATTTGCTTTGAAAAAATTTTATTTTGAAAAATGTACTACAACTATTATTGTGACCTCTCATTCTCCTTCCCATTCCTCAGCCTTTCGAATACTCAGGCAAATATACAGTCTTTGCAATGCACCTGTAGGACATCTCCTCTTTTCACATATGCTACAGTAATCTAATATTAATGTGACACAGAGGTTGCAAGAACAAAATTGGAATCCACGGCAATGTTTGCATAAAAAAAAAAAAAAATAAAAGCTGAGTTTAAGCAAGGCTTTCCTAGGGCCTGCTACTGCATGATTTGGTGGTGAATAACAATGTACCACAAGGTCCCAGTGGAGGACAGACATCCTCAATTAGCAAGGTTACAATCCCCAGTACACACTTGCTTCTTCAAAAAGAAAGACGGCAGCAGCACTCCCCTTGGTACCTATGGGGTCAGGATCAAACATGTTGCCATCATGATGGCTCTTACATTATTTCCTTCTTTTCATTTTTGCTCCAGATGTAAAGAAAGATGTTTCAGGTCTCCCAAATCAATTCCACATTTCCCACATATCTGTTTGCCAGGACATCTGGCCTGCACAGTGGTCCTTCTATTTCAGCATCTGCTGCAGATCTGTGGCCTTAACCCATCTGCCAGACTCTACAGTCCAAGCATCAAAGATTGGATCAGATAAACTTGAGCCAAGTAAATTGTTCATGGTTAGGATACAATATGACAGGAATCTCCCTCCCCTCATATCACAGCATTGATATAAGCTTGGAAAACTTCCTGAAGTCAGTGAAACGACGGTAGTGACACTCAGCATGGAGAAGGGGATTAACAACTGAAGTAAACTTCCATCACCCTGTAATGCTTTCATCTACTTTTCTGTTTTCAGATTAGAAGATTGAATTCAAAGTAGAGCCTGTCCTTAGAACCTGGTTGGACTAGATGATCTTAGAATTCTTTTCCAACCTACAAGATTCTACAATTCCATGACATGTCATTTTAGAAACTTACATTAGCCAGCTTAATAGCTTATTTTCCTAAAACCCCAAGAGACAGCTTTAATTTCCTCATCTTGTTTTTAAAACTGAGATAATTTCTATTGAAAGCTGGGCAAAAAAAAGAGGAAACAAAGCTTACAACCCTATCAAAGGGACAAATCCGTAGGCCTCAGGCCAAAATCCTTCCTACAATCACGGTGTCAGCTTTGCCTGAGGAGGGAGCTGTGGTTCGTCCAGCATGCACACACGAGGATCAGCTCATTTGCTCCTTTGGAAGAGACCTCAGTTGCATGATTTTACCTTCTGAGACAGACAACAGACAATAAGGTGCATGGAAATTATGGGGGAAATGTGAGGTAAAATTTTCAAAAATACTTAGTAATGGTTTGAGCTTGCTTTCGTTGACAAAGTGTGATTGTGTAACTGATACCAATGGGAGGGAACTGAAACCAGGTCAAGACCTTCAAAAAGATCTTCCCTCTGCAAATGCTCAGATGTGAATATTTATTTACAGAATGCTTCACTGATTGTCCACATCAATCGGTGTTGCAGAGATTGATTTAATATTTCCTGAGAAACAGGCTTTCCTAAGACATAGCAAGACTTTCTGCAGTGCTACTTCCCTGGTTCACTGAAGTACTCCAGCACAGCCAGAAATCACTGGATTGAGGTCCTTATTTCAAATACAGTCTTCAACTAACATTTTATTATGTGTTTACATAGTACATTACGGACCACTAACAAATGCTAATCAAACCAAAATGCACCACTTCCTTGCCACTGGAAATCTCCTCTGCAGTAGAACCTTGGGTATGTCCATTATGGCTCTACAAAAGATGCAGAAACACCCTGCTGTTCAGAGCATTCATCAATTAAAAACAGAAATTAAAATGTCAATGTTATTGCAGGAAATGAAGGAACCACAAACATTTAGGACCTTGCGCTCCAAAATGTTTAATTTAAGAAAACAAGACAACTATCTCTGCAATAATGTTATATTACTATGCTTATTACCTTCTCTGTCTCTCTAGCAACAACTTTTCCTATAACTACAAATCTCACACTACTCACATCACTATGATGTGTAATGTTTAGCTGTAGGATAAGCACAATTTCCTTTATGAATTGCATGCTTATATATACATAGTAAATTCTTTATTTGAAAGCTTTCTTTATGTTTCACCAATATACCTGCAGTTCATGGACATTCTGAAAAGATAAGCTGACTTGTGTGTCTTAAATAATTAAACCTCTTATTTAAAATCTCCTCCGTAAGTTGAAATAATAATACGCAATGATTGTGCAGTAGTGGCTATCCTGGATTTAGGTGGGAAAAAAGGTACAGACTTAGAAGTGTGAGCATGCATCCAAGAAGAACTGTATTAACTGAGGAATCCTTCCCCTCTTTATTAGGCCTTGATAATTTAAGGTTTTATTAAAAAGTATTTACCAGTCAATTAGCATTTGTTTCTTTCTTTGTTTAAAGAAAAGAAGCATAAAACTATAAAATAACTGTAATTAATCTGGTACCATCAACCTGATCAAACATGTGACTGAGAATAACAGAATAGCTCAGTCCTTTAAGCACTATTTTTTACACTGAGCTTCTGACAGTGAAACATATGGAAAACATTTAACTGTCTCCACTGGTCCCAGTCGGAAGAAACACTTAAGCAGCAAGAGATAACAGTACCCTATAATCTCAAAATGCCAAGCTCTACCCCAGGGCACATCCTAGTCCTCTGCATTCAACCCTAGATATCAGAAATCTGTGTCTACTTCACACAACTACAGTGTATACCGTATAATGGCTATTTAGAGTGAATATGGAAACTGTAGGGACTATTTAAATCTTATATCAAAACAAACCTAGGATTTAGAGTACTGAACTCATTTTTGTAATGATCATGTGTACAAAAATCTCCTCTGTAAAACTAGTAACCCACAAAAACTGTAGTCTGCCATAAAAAGATTGTCAACAAATTAAAGACACAAAATTAAAATGCAATGAGATGTGGAAAACAGGGACTGCAGTAAGTGAATCAGATATAGAGGTTGCCATAAGGGTTTCTCTGTCCTTTAGAAAGCTTCTTCAAGTCCTTTGTCAAGAGAAGATGTGAAGAGCAGGACTTGTTTCCTCCCCAGAGGATGGTCTCAAGGACAGAGCTCAGAGCAAAACCTGATGTCTCCCAGAGTGGCTCCCACCCAAGCACTGCTGCTCTGCTCGTTTTGATCCCCTAAATTGCCAGGTACTGCCCTGGAGGGTATGCACAGCAAAAACAATGAGAGAAGAGCTCTTCTTGCATTTAGTTCCCAGCTGACAGCACTGCATTTAAAGAACAATAAAAGTACTTCCCTAGGGTAGCAAATTGCTATACAGGTCAATACCAAGCTAAACAAAATTAAAGAGCTGAGATATTTCTCTATTTAATGTAAAACCCAAGTGATTTGTTAATTGCTTTTTATGTAATGACACATTAAGCAGAGCAATGTACAGAATGGATGAACACATGTCTGATTCAGACCATTGATAGGAAAGTAGTTAAAAGGTTCTACCAAAATATAACATTTGGCAAAGCACACCAGATGACTTAGAAAGTAAATACTGTCCTGAGTGCTATAATTTGACTTTTTCATGTCAATATTAATGAGAAACAATAGGCTAGACCTTTTCTTAAAAGAACAGTTCAAAGAATAAAAAAAATTCATTTCAAAGTAATAACAGTTTCAGGTTCTTATGTGTGTCAACATGGAGAAGGCTTACTTCGTACAATTAAGGTCAAATGCATGTGCAGCTTAACTCATGCTACCTGATTTCTGAGGATAATGTATTTAGAAGGAAAATCCAACCCTAAGCCATTAGCTGTATTTTAGTTGGAAGTAGAACTTGCAAAATATGGCTCCTGTCCTATGCATCTTTTAATTCCTATGTAACAAAACATATAGCAATAGTTTATTTTTTTAATATATATAATCATCTACAACCATATCTCATTCTATGAATAGTTTAAGAATCTAGTTATTCTGACCACATTATTCCAAGGCAAGGACTATCATATGACAGCATTGTTGTTTCAAAAGGGTACAGTCTAAAAAGCTACATCAAGAAGAAATACTAGTTCACACAAACACAAGATTAAGAATGAAGGTAGAGAGAGATTTCAGTAATAACCAAGGCCTGCAACACATAGCAGAAGCAAAACCATTTCTTTGAACTCTAATCCTCAAGGGTTGACAGGAATAAAATTATAGTCAGTCTACCAGATAGAAGCACAGAAAAAGATCATATAGGCATATAGTGATAGAGCCATGTAATCCCATTATCATGCAACAGATTTTAATTAGCAATCACAATAAATGCAGGTTGGATGCTATACCTTTTTCCCCCTTTTTTTCCTGCTAAGAGTGAAATAATTTTCATACTGATGTGTCTATTTTTGGATACTTATAATTTATGATATGTAACACAAAATCCCTCTTTCTTCTCAGATTTTGGATAAGACTTCTGAAGAAATTTGCTTGTGGAGATGAAATCAGGTTCTGGAAAGATCAACATCATTTAGCAACCTTTGAGCAGAGATCCCCCTCATCTCAATGATTAGCACTCTTCCTGCTTTGAATGCTGAATAATCCCTTGCTGTGACCACTAGCATGCTTCCAAGGGGCCAATGAACATCTCTGAACAAAACATTTACCACAGGACAGGAACATGCATTTTCCAGACAAATAGCACACAGTAGGTGATAAATAGTAATTGGTTGCTTATTTCCAACATGTCACCACTTGCAAATCTGACAGTAATGTGGTTGTTCAGTCTTTCGAGTATAGCTGCCCAAGACTAGTTATCACAAACTAAACCTTCTTTTGTTTGCTATGTGCAACACTACTACTTCTGATTTTCAGTTTTATGAAGGGGGTTACTGATTTACTGGAATATATACCAAGTTTCAGAGGGGTTTAATCCAACTTGTAGCAATATCTGAAAGTAATTTTACTTGACTGTGGAAGTACCACTTCAGAATCTGTTCTTCACTGTGATTCATCTGTTCTTTCTTCCCCTTTAGGTCCCCAAAAGCAGAAAAGGTTAATGATGGCAACTTTGGTAGATGATCATTTTCCTTTTCTTAAAGTACTATCTGTGGAAATGATTCAGCTGCAATTACTCTCTCTCTTCCGTGCTCTCTCTGCAGAATAGTTTTTAGATTTTATTTCACAAAAAGTCAGCATAAAGTAGCTAAGCAATTCTGGAGGCAGGGACTGGACCAGAACTCAAACTTCCCCTACTGCCCACTTGTCTACAGTTACTAGTCTTCATGCACTGTCATAGCCAATGAAGCTCAACGAGCAACAAGGAGTGGAAATAAAGGCAGCCATTAGAAGAACAGGGGAGGTAGGAAACTCCTGTTAGAGCTATCTCAAGTCAAAAAAAATTTGAGCAGACTCTCCTGCTTCCTTGGAAAAAAGCCTCACCAGTGAGTGATAATACATAAGGTGGACACTGGGTCCTTGTCCAGTGTTTGTGTTTTAGATGAGGATAGGGAAAAATTAATTCTCTGAAATAACTTTTTCAGGTTTTTCAATTTGGTGACATTCAAATGCACAGTAGTGCCTTACCTCCAGAGCAGCAAAAGAAAGCAAGAGCTGAGTAAGCACCAACCAGGACCTTCTTCCATGCAATGGCCTTTCCAGATCTCACTCAGTCCCTTTTCTCCTACAGCAACTGGGTCTCCTACAGGACACATATCATCACTCATTGCAGAGTTCAGCTTTTAGGCATTAAGTCTGTCACTGTTTCCACTTCCTAAAGGTCCCTGACAAAACCCACCTCTCAGCTGCAGGTCTTCATTGACAGTGAGAATTCGATTGCCTTCATGGTACAAGGACCCTCAAAGAAAACCTGTTCACGCTCACCTGGGAAAGTATGGACACTAATCACTCCAGCATGGGTGCAGACTGGATCTTAGAGAAGTACAGTAATAAACACATAAATTTTGAAAGTGTTTATTATCATTACAGTTGGCATGGTAAAATCATTGAGCTGAATCATCTTTTGACCTGTGATATTCTAGTAATGCTTTATAATCCAAAAGATTTTTTTATTTATTTATACAATTTTATACTGTGACCTTGCAGTGTATTTCATGCTCAGATTGGCCAGGGTGGTTTTTTGCTTTGGGTCTCCTGTGTACTTGCAGAAAAGAAGCAAGAAATGGGACAGGAAATAAAGAAAGAAAAACAAAACATAGATTTTCACAGTTATAGGGTCCATAAATGTACTTATGACACAGGTGCCAAACAAGACTGTATGTGAGCACAGTGATCAGTTTGGCCTGTTGATTGAAACCTTTCTTCAAGTAGATCCAGTGTAGCTGAAAGGTGCCAAATTAAAGCAGAAACTTCTAATTATCTGTAGAAACTACCATACAAATAGCTGTAACGTGCACCTCTTTCATGCTGCCTATTCTTACTTGCAGACAAGTTAAGCATATAAGGTGGGAAATACTTGGGGAGAAATGAGACAAACATGAGCAGAATTTCAGTAGGTGTAAATCTGAACTGAAGAAAGCATTAAGCTCATTTTGATGAAAAGTACTAACGAAATTAGAAAATTACATTGAACATATTAAGCTTTGGAATGTGCTCTCAAAAATTCAGTCATTGTTCTGTTGATGGCTGTTCTGTTTGAATAGATTTTCCCTTTGGCCTCGGACTCAGAAACAAGGAAGACAACAAATTGCTTTTCCATCTAACAGCTCCTAAAGAGGTGTTGAAACAGAAAAGAACATAAATAAGGAAATGAGCTGCAGCTTTTCTCTGTCTCTATTAGGCACAAGGTTTGGATGAATTCAGTCTGATAGGGAATATACGACTTGCACCTCAGATAAGGAGTCTGGTCTCTTTATCTAAAACCTGAAGAATCACCAGATGAGGTCAGCTCCCTGACAAAGTAGAAGTACTTACACCAGAGAGAAAAATAACAGAAGAGACAAAGAAGAACACACAGAGCATTGCAATGGCATACCTTCCTAGGGGAATTGTTCTGTGAGCATGTTATAACTAGAAGGAAAAGAAAGAAAAAAAAAAAAAAGGTGGACAGTGAAATAAATGCCATGAGACATAGTTCTGGGACATGGCCAGCATCTGTAGATTAGTTCCCTGTGCACATCACCATCACTTGTGCAGTAATTTGCCACTATTTCTTTGTCCTGTGGTACCCTCCAAAAGGCTCAATTGAAAATCCATGCTTATTATAGAGTGTCTAGTTCAAAGGAAGAGTCTGCCCTATTTAGTGCCCAAATTCTGTACAAAAGACATACCAAACAGTCTTAAGTACAACTGCTGTGTTGAGAGATATATGTTTCTATTTCTTAAAATTTAATGACCGTCCAGGTCAGTGCTCATGGAAGGACATGACAAACTTCTGTTTTAAATCTTCTACCTGATAATTTTGTCAGGTTTCCCCTGCTTCTTCAACTGTGAGTATGGAACTTTTACTCATTATTTCTCATATTTTCCCTGCTATTTGTGCTTATGTAGGCCTATATCCCAGTTACTTCTTTTCCAATTTAATTTATGCTACGCAGTATTCGAAATATTGGAAGAGAGCTACAGCACAATGGAATAATAGAATGCATCATAGAATAATGTTGTGTTCTGTTTTGCTCCCTCTTCTCTTCCCGGTCATTCCTGTCTTTCTAATTCCCTTTTCAACTCGTGTTGAGTATTGAGACATTTTGTATCAAACTTTTGCATAAGTCCTATATTTGCTTCCTAATTTTGCATAACTGTATAGATGGAGTTACCTCCATCCTCAGTCTCGTCACTCACATTTACTTCTAATAAATCTTTAATTTTTTTTATTAAAAAAACAACGAAAAACTCAGTATTATTAGCAAATATTATCATATCACTGTTCACTTCTTTGTGGAAACAGCCTCTGAATTTGTTTAGTAGTGCTGGTCCCAGCAATCCTACAGATCTTAGTGGAAGACTTCGAAAACTTCTCTCAGCTGTAAAACCTGACCAGTTTTCAACCCACGTAAGTCATGGCTGATCAGATCACTCACATCTTTGACTCCCTCTGAGAACTAAAACATATGGCTGTAAGACATGGCCATACAATATATGACAATTCTTTCCCCATGTATCGTGTTCATTCATATATGTGCTGCTAGATTAGCAGTTATGACCTGTATATAAGGCAAAAACCCACCAATTAAGTTCAGACCCACAGTACTTTTAAAAATACTATTCTATTTGCTACATGTCCAGTTCTTAGATTACAAAACAAATTCAAATTATAAACTCTGTAAGGCCACTAATAGTTTACATTCTCAAACAGAGCATTACTAAAAAGCAAGTCCAGAAAAGAAAAGCATCTTACACAGATTTATCTATAGCACAATTTTTTTCTTATTTTTTGACAGTCTTACAATGACCATACCTGCTATATACTTCCATTAAATTACTTGTGGAATAAAGCACACTTTATTCTGAATAAATTCTGATCACAAAGGATTCTATGAGGCCCTGAAAACAGCATACAGGCCTACATATCAAGTCCAAAGCCCTCTACTCAGCGCAGATGGTCAAACACTTCTAACAGATAAAACCTCCATTCTGAATCAATGGTCTGAACACTTTCAGACTCTTTTCAGTACCAACTGTGTAGTCTAAAATACAGCAATTCTGTCCATCACACAACAAAAGGTGAAGTATGAATTGCATACTGCACCCACATTAGGAGAAACCCTCAAGGCCATTCAGCAGGTGAAAATCAGCAAGGCAGCTGGGGTTGACGGAATTCCACCTGAAGTCTGGAAACATGGGGGCCTTGCACTCCATGCTAAATTTCACAAGTTTGTGGTGTGCTGTTGAGAACTAGGTGAACTACCATCAGACCTTCGTGATGCAGTCATCATCACTTTGTATAAGAAGAAAGGAATTAAATCAGACTGTTCAAATTACCATGGTATTACTCTGCTCTCCATTGCAGGCAAAATTCTGGCAAGAATACTCTTGAACAGACTAATACCCGCTATAGCTGAAGAAATTCTACCTGAAAGTCAATGTGGTTTCAGAGCCAACAGGAGTACCACAGACATGGTATTTGTTCTCAGACAACTGCAAGAGAAGTGTAGGGAACAGAGAAAAGGTCTCTATGTAACCTTTGTCGATCTCACCAAGGCTTTTGATACTGTAAGCAGAAAAGGCCTATGGCAGATTTTGGAACGTCTAGGATGTCCCCCCAAGTTCCTCAAAATGATCATCTCACTCCATGAGGATCAGCACGACCAAGTCAGATATGGCAATGCACTTTCTGAGCCCTTTCTAATAACTAATAGTGTGAAACAAGGCTGCGTTCTCCCTCCTACCCTATTCACAGTCCTTTTCACCATGATGTTCCAAAGAGCCACGGCAGACCTCAATGATCAGGACGGTATCTACATTTGATATCATACTGATGGAAGCCTATTCAACCTAAGGTGACTGAAGGCCCACATTAAGACCTTAAACCATCTTATCTGGGAACTGCTTTATGCTGATGACGCCTGCCTTGTCGCCCACACAGAAGCAGCTCTGCAGCGTTTAACATCCTGCTTTGCAGACACTGCTGAGCTCTTTGGGCTGGAAGTCAGCTTAAAGAAGACAGAAGTTCTCCATCAACCAGTACCTCAGGAAGTCTTCCTTCATCCCCATATCACCATTGGCATATTAGAGCTCAAATCAGTCCAGCAGTTTAATTACCTAGGTAGCCTCATCTCCTCAGATGGTAAGATTGACAGAGAGATAGACAACAGGTTAGCAAAGGCATATAGTGCCTTCGGAAAGCTTCATAAAAGAGTCTGGCGAAATAAACACTTGTAGAAAAGTACAAAGATCAGTGTTTACAGAGCCATAGTGCTGTCTACTCTCTTATATGGATCTGAATCATGGGTCATCTACCGCCACCACCTGCGTCTCCTAGAATGCTTCCATCAACGCTGCCTCCGTACAATTCTAAACATCCATTGGTCAGATTATGTGACCAGTACGTCTGTTCTAGAACAAGCAGCAATCACAAGTATTGAGGCCATGTTGCTGAGAACACAGCTGCGTTGGACAGGGCACGTCTCAAGGATGAAGGACCACCGCCTCCCTAAGATCTTGCTTTATGGTGAACTTGCCACCGGCTGCTGCAAAAGAGGAGCCCCGAAGAGAAGATACAAGGACTCCCTGAAACAACATCTCAGCCTTGGCCATATTGATCAACATAACTGGTCTACTCTGGCCTCCAATCAGGAGGTCTGGAGACACACTATCTTTAACGCTGCTGATGCTTTTGAGAAAGCACACAGGGTCACCCTTGAGGAGAAAAGAATCATGCCTTGCAGAATATATCTCCTAAGGAGCTTCTGCTGTGCCTTTTGCAACCTGACCTGTCTATCTCGTGTTGGCCTTTTTAGCCACCAACATGCCTGTAACAAACGTGGGTAATGCCCTTCCCAAATCTTCATTCGTGAAGCCCAGCCATGACGATGATTCTGAATAAGAGAATCCCAGCCTTGGCTTTAATACCAGGCATATTTGTGCTCTTGGCTTTTTAATAGCAGGAACTCTAAGCACTTCCTTGTGATTTTCCAAGCTTTGTCTTTGACCCAATTTATTACCTGGACTTTGATTTCAGAAAAAGGTAAAAAACTGGAGGTTTCTCTCCAATACTCAAAGTCAAGAGTACTTGCTCATACAGGCAAGAAGAGAGATTCGAAGAAGTATCTTTCACTGAAGCACATGTGGGGTCCAGTGCCTTTTCATATGCAAAGAAAAAAATTTGATTGTACTGCTTGTCGCTGTAAATCTGAACAATACCAATATAACAATAACAATATAGAGCAGTACCAGAGGCAAATTTATGGTACCCAACAATTAAGAGAAGAGCTTATGAAGATCTATTATTCCTTCCTTCACAATTTCTCACAGCACTTGCTCTGCTTCTGAGAAGTCACATCATAGACCCTAAGTACACTCACAGATATACTTTAACAGTATAAATCATGATTAGACAACTATTTCCCATAGAAAGTGAATGAGATGTGGTACTCTGATTCCCTGTACACTTTTAAAACTTCACATTGAATTTTTGCCCATTAAAAGAGATACATCACCTAAGACCTTGATTTACCCCTTTCCTAGGGTTGAGATTCAATGGAAGAATATATCTCTGTGCAAAAGACACATCAAAACTCAGAAATCCTTTCAGTTTTGTGAAAATCAGTGCTTTGCCCTTATATATGCTATTTATTGCATTGTATACATGCTTGTATTTTATGATTCAGCTACATTTCTTTCCAGATTCATAAATAACAATAAGGAACTACCTTTCCATGAATTGTCTGTGTCATCAATTCAGGAGGAAAGCTAGTTTTATTGCATTGGAGTCAGGAAATAGGAGTTCTCTAGACACTGTCAAAAAGTGCTCATAAGATTTGTCCTTGATATTTCTTCCATGTGCTGACCAGCTTCCTCATCTCTATGCCTCTGTGTTCATCGACCATTTTAGTTGTGTTAGTGATCTAATCATCATGTTCTGAAATGACAAGCACTAGGTTGCAGAGGTCAATAATGCTAAGACGATCCCAGGGAGGCAAGAAGCTGGAATGCTTTATTGGACTTACAAGATCATATTTAAAGGGTTTAGGGTCTATATATTCAACAGGGGGTTGTAACTATTACAATTTATTACAAACAGGGGGTTTCAGGGGATGACATAAGGGAAAAACCCAGGTTAACAAATTTGGGGTCTTAACAACTGCATCATAGGGAAAAACCCATTTTATCTTGAGGGAATTATAAGGAAAAAAGGTATTCAGATTTACAGAATGCAAGGATCCAGGGAGAGATAAGGCACAATAGGTCTTCTGCACAGGTTTGATGAGATCAGGGTGCAGACTCTCTGGTTTGAGAAGGGAACGTGATAATATCATGCAAAGAGTCTCTTCACATTCTGCTGGAGAAGGCAGGAAGAATCCGCAGGGATGAGGTCAATGCAGAGGGGTTTTCCCAGTTAAGGCTTTCTGCTGACGCCCAGCAATTTCTTCTCCTGGTATCCAAATTTTGGAATCCAACACTAGATTCCCAAGCATTGCTTTGACAGAGCTGACTTCTTAGAAGCCATAAAATGCTATTTGACACAGGGCATATTTGCCATTTTATACTGAACCACAAACAGCCTGCAGAAAAAAAAGGCAGGCACCACTTCCTAGTTCTGTTTTGTAAAGTAGGTAACAGAGGCTGGTTTGATGATTAGTTTTTTTACAGTAGCATTAGCTGATATAGAAACTTGTCCTTTAAAAAATAAACTATAGTGTTCTTCCTTATAGTTTCTAAGTAACAATGGGTCATGTGGGAAAAAACACACCCAAACCCAAAACTGACAAGAAAAGCTGTGCTATTTTGCGATCTCTTGTATGACAAAAATTAGTTTTATGACTTCACTAGCATACCTTAATAATCACTATCATCTTTACATACCAAATGATATCTCCTTTTTTATTGCCATTCTCTGTCCATCGCCCATTTTGCTGTTATATTTTTCCTACCACCGATAAACTTGCCTTTCCAGAGTAAAGACATTTATACCAGAAACTACACAGTAACACTACCAGAAAAGTTCAGAATTTACCATCTCAAAAAAATTATTTTAGCCAGCAGGAAACTAGATGCTGAACACTTCAATATCTGTAAGATATTTAGAATTAGGAGGTTTTAACTACCTGCTTGACAAGCACATTTTCTTTCATGGTTTATGAGGTGAATAATTAAATTTTTAATTACATATTATAGGTGAAATGAGCTATATCAGTCAATAGTCTACCATCAATACAAGTGCAGGCCATATGATATAAGTCACTGAGAGATTCCTTGGTGTAATAACTTGATGACACTGGGAGGAAACCTGCCGCATGGGGCAGAGAGTAGAGGATCCCAACTCTGCTGTGCTCAGGTTCCTAGTGCTGGGTGGCAGCTCACCAGTGACCCTCTGCTGCAGCACCGCTCCCTAAATGCAGTCTGATCCCAAGCAGGGGCCTCTGACAGCTTCACCTGGCAATGGAGGGGGACTTACTTTGTTACTCACCAGGTGAGTTCTGGAAAGAAAGACAACCTCCTGCAACTGATTGAACTGTGCTCCCTTGTCCTGACTGTTGGCATGCAGGTGTGGCACCCCAAGGAAGGATGTCACCTGGATGAGCAGGGACACCCACTGGGCAGTATCTGCTTAAGATTGTTGTGACTCTGTTCCTCCAGTTCTGTTAATGTCTCATTTTCTTACTCTTCTGGGGTTTTAAAGGGCATTTAGAATTCCTCCAATGGTGGAGGAATTGAACCATTTCTTTCTTCACTGGAGTGATATGTTATCCCATCAGAACTGATCAAAATTCCCATGCATTGTAATCTAGCAATTCACTCAGTGTAGAGGAGGTTTGCCCAAGGAGGAAAATGGCTTGGATATCAGTCACTTCTTAAACTAATCTTTCTCCTTCTGCATCAAGCATTGCTGTTTAGCTGCTGTTGTTCCTGTCCTGCTGATCTGTTTGTCAAGTTCTGTGTTTGTGTGCATTTAGCTGCAACTTATGAATCATGTTAAGTACAAGAGAGGGGTAGAGTCATCTACAGAGTGAAGAATAGACAACAATAAAATATGAGAAACCAGTGAAAGTAATTAATAGCTATCACCCCAATATTGATGCAGTTCTACTGTCCGCCTTGATAGTCATTTGCCCACTCTGACACTGTGGATGCAAAAAGCATAGAAACTCTCTAGTACAGATATGCCTTTAGCTGCCCACCATTGGCCATGTGATAAAGTAATTTTACAATATACTCAATCCCATTTTGCACAACAGAAATGGAGAGGTACCTCCATGAAGCTACATTTGACTAAAATCTACCAGGAAATTAGTTTGCTGAAATGAGAATATCTGTATTTATCTCATATTCTTTTATGTTTCAATTTTCTGGCATGCAACTCCTGCCAGTAAAAGCTGCAGTTTACGTTATCAGTAGAAATTGATGTGTAATCAAAGTCTTTCTTTTCAGAACCACCTTCTGAACATCTTGAATTTCTTTTTGCTGCAGACAACATTAATATTTTGAATAGAAATATGTATGCTCCCATAACAAAATAATTAATTTTTGTCTGACCTCTAATTTCTTGAGTACAGAACTTTAAATCCAGTATCTTGATTGCACTCTCAGACATATTAATTTCAGCGTTTGGTATGGTATAAATCCTGTGGAATTAAGTCAGGATTTTATTTTTAAAGATGGACATAATACTCCTGAGAAGGGCACGCAATTTCCAAATGCATATGTGATCTACAAGATTAATTTTTTTTTTCAAGAACAGCTGGGGTACTCCTCATTTCTGAAATTCAAACTTGGCTGATCTGTTTGTGTGGGTGGGTTTTTTTGTTTGTTTGGGGTGGGGGTTTTGTTTGTTTTTTTGTAATATTCAGAACCAAAAGCTGACTTTCCCTTTTGAAATCTATCTATAAGTAAACAGCTTAAGTGTGAATTTGTCCCTGTGGAAACAGAATAATGAGCTGTTGGTGACAGGGCAGACAAATCTATTTTCCTTTGTGAGCTCTATGTTGGCTTGTGAAAATTTGTTTGAGCAGCATCTTCTCCATTGTAACACTCAGATTTGCAACCTGCAGTGGACACAAAAGCTGCAAGCCCCAGGATTTAAACATGGGATGTTTTAAGAAAGCAAGTTCTAGGTATGGTAAAAACAATTAGTTATTGCAGAGATACATTAGGAGTTGTGATTTCAGCAGCTAAGGTCACAAATCCAAAAGGGATTAATTATGAGACCCAACTGAGCAGCTCACTGGTGGTAATGAAATGAGTAGTATTTTAATTTTTTTTAAAGCAGCTTGAGATATATGTCTGTTATAACTTTATGATTACAGGAAAGCTGTCAAGTCAGGACTGATCTGCTACAGTTGTGTGAGACAGCAGAGGCTAAGTGGACTCTGCAGGTTGGATCAGCAGACCAGTTGGAAACCAAGGACTGCCATTACAAAGGTTCCTGTGAGCTCACAGCACTGTGCGGACAATTCAAGCAGATCTAAAGGAGGCTGCTTCTCAGATCTCAGGAGATGTGTCAAAGCAGCAGATACTGATGGGCTACTGTTATGTACATTTTAGGACTAAGGCTACTTAACAAAACTTCCATGACACCTGTCCACACGATACCTGGCTTTAAAGCTGCTATTAACTACTCAGAGGCAGAAGTGATACATTTCCTGAACAGAAGAGACATTATGAGATGCTGGTTTCTGCTTTTAGTAATAGCTATGAAGTTGCAGCTGTTTTCAAGCAAAGACTTTCCATTTTGGGAGAAACATCACTGCAGTAGAAGCAACTTTCTCTGGCCTCGATGCAAGAGTCCCTGTCAGTTCAATCCCAAAGCTCTGTGGCACTCAAGCAAATGTAAGTGGCAAGATATTTTCTGTAGCAAAGGGTATACTGGAGGATAAAGATAAAAAATGAAAGAAAAAATAGTGTGTTGAAAATGAGAAGTATTCAAAATGATGCATATGCATCTCTGTGACATCTTAGAAGAGACACTTCAAGCCTACACTGCTGGTGATTATCAATAAGCACAATGATGCTTTGTACTGACACAGCATACTGAAAGTCACCTTAGTTTTATGTTCACCATCTCAAGTTCCCCCTGTAGTTTCATCTAGAGAAGTTATTTTTACTTAGTCATCTGAAAGAAAATACAGCTTTTGCTCTTAAGATACAATACAGAAGTTAGAGTGGTACAATTGAGGGACTAATTGTATATCATTCATAGGATCATGCTAAAATAGTACAGATAGGAGAGAGGGGAATAAGAATCAAACTAGGAATGAGCATCTTATAACTGCAACTGATTGGCTCAATCCCTATCATTTGTAATTCCATCAATAAGACATAATTTGTAAATGCTGAAACATGTTCTAAGGCAAAGCACAAAAAATATGAGAAGTTAATGAGGTACATGTAGCCAAAATGCAACTTAAAATATAATGATACTTTAAATTATCTCCAACATGGGCATTACTTAATTTTAAACATGACTTGGAAGTGCAGAAGCCAGAAAACAGGAAAGAAATTTGCTTGAACATCTGGACCTAGAATACAAAATCTCTTGACTAGGTTCAAATCCAAGGCCCCTAACCAATGCAGCCTCTAGATTTCACAAGCAGTTTGAGTATATCTTGTGGTGTCTGAGTCCAAGTTACCTTGGCCAGAAAAAGCAATGGAATAGCGTGTCATCATGGCCGGGCTTTGTGAACGAAGATTTGGGAAGGGCTCTACCCACATTTGCTGCAAGCACGCTGATGGCTATAGAGGCCAATGCAAAATAGACAAGTCCGGTTGCAAAAGACACAGCAGAAAGACTCCTTGGATGGTATGGGCAAGGAGTTGTCTTTTGGTGGGTGGACAAACCAAATGGTCCACAAGTCTTAATATTAGGTTTTTTCTGTGTTGAAAGTACCTACTAAGCTAGTCTCAAACATTTTTAGGAAGGCAAGTTATTAACACTGGAGAAGCAAGAGTAAATATCCAGGTTCATGTTTTCCCAGTTGCTACATAGGCTCCCAGTGAGCATCTCGAGAGGATTACCATGTGCAGACATAATCATATTCTCAAATGCAGGAGCTGAAGAACAGGTTTTCTTTTTAATGTTTTTCTGTTTCACTTTGTTCCTTTGTATGCTCTAGTCTTTACCAGAATGGGAATTATCAGATGACCACAAGAAAAAGCAATTTGACTATTACTTTCAGCTTGGAAAGACCATAATCTGTCAACTGTTGAGCTGATCTACGAGCACCCTGTACCATTTATTATCATGGCACTACATGAAGGGTTACAGAATGCCAACTGTCAAGACTCATTATGCAGCACCTAACTCAGCACAAAAAGGCTTCCTGCAATGTTCCTGAAAGCTAAGGGAGATAACAGTAACTTAATAAAGCGCAGCTCTTTGAGATGTTGCTGTTTGTCTAATACTGAGTTGTCAGTCGAGTATGTTCCACTCTGGGTATCCAGTCCCTAAGGAACTAAAACTGCAATAGCTTTTCAGAAAACATTATTGAGAAGGTACTATTTTTGCCCGTGGGCTCATGATTCATTGGCAGTGAGGATACCTAGTAGCTCTGATCAGCACAAGAGTTTCCAGAAGGGTCATTCAATCCAACGCTTAGAACTTCTGAATTAAAAAAATTGGCCACGTTGTAGTGCAAAAGGATCTGTCAATTTTCTGCTTTAGGACCTAAAACAAGTGAAGGATTTTAATGTAAAACCGCTGGAAACCTGGTCTGATAATCTTAAAAATCAGATAATACACCTACTGATGCACCTTGAGTCATACTTGAGCAGGAAATAAATTGTTGGATAAACCATCAGATTAGTCTGATGGCAGAGCTTGATATAAAGCAATTTGGACAAATACTTTAATAAGTGATCAGTGAGAGCCAAATGTCCCTGTTGGGTGCTAGGTAAGAACTTATCTGGAACATTCTATGTAGGAACTTCCCTCTTGTATGGAAAGTACCTCTCTAAACAGATATTCTTGAAAACATAGATGTTACTCTTTTAAACTTCTCATGTCTATAATTATATCCATGACAAGTACTTTCCTCAATTGGCACTAAAGTAAATCAGCAAAACCTTTAATTGAAAATCACAACCACTTCTTATCTCTAAAATCTGAGAACTTGTTTGCTCATACTCAGGGTCCAAGACTGTACTCAGGGTCCAGCAGGGTATTATGTGGCTCCCTGGGGTAGCTGTTTACTACCAATACAGTGCCTAGCAGCTTACCTACTGACCAAAAGCATACTGAGCTAGCCACTGCACCATCACAGCAGAAACAGAACTTGCTTTTAGGTATTTACTACACCTATGAGTGGGGGAACAGACCATGCCCATTGATATTAGACTGAGCTCACATATCCTAAATCCCCTTGACTGAAAAAATTCAGATTATTAATGAAAATGTAGCTAGAATAAAATTGGTTTTGGAGCTACTGGAATGTACAATTATTTCCTGTCGAAGAGACAGTTTCTGAAGATACTGTGGCCTTTGCCTGACAGCATAAACTAGGACCATTCAAGCAGTTATTGCTGAAGGAAATGTAAATATACGACAGATGCACCCACTAATCGTCACCTTACTGCTTATGTAGCAGTGTTTTCCAGGGTTTTTCTGCTGACAGAAAGAAATGGGCACTTAACAGTACTATTTTTGTATTTCCATGGCATAAAAGGCAAGGTTTATAGTCAGTTGTTTTGGGCTTTTTTTGTTTGTTTCAATTTTTTTTTCTAGCTATAGCTTTTGGTTTAATAAAAGCAAACAACCTTTCAGAGACAAAAGCCTTTCTTTAGGTGAAGCACCTTTTAGCTAGCCCATCCAACTAATGCCCATTCGCACCCAGACTTTTCAGAGTGGGTAAGATACTCATCATCACACTTCAGTTGTTACCCCTGTCTCTGTGCTCCATTTCTTACCTTGTTATTGTTTTCCTCTTGAGACAGATACTGATTTATTTGCCAGACTACAACACATTACTTCCTCCACTGCTACACAATCTTTCTAGGAAAATTATCTGTTGACTTGAGTGTGTCCTGGCCAAACTCTACTTGTTCTGGTCCTTCCAGATGCTCCAACTTCCCCATAATCTCACAGTTTAGGGTTTTTTTGTTAATTTTAACTGAATACAGCCAAGGAGCAAGTGATATAAACTGCTGGAGACCAAAGCCATGTCTGACAAGTGCTGTCCATCTGTGGCAGTGTCAGAGTGCCACAGTCCCTCATGGCAGATGTGACTTGCCTACAGTCATGCTGAGCTCATGCATGGCTCGTTCAGGCCTTGCTTCCCTCCAGAACTTGTCAGTACAAGGCCATTAGAAGTCCTGGATCAATTGTGGTAAGTTCCATCATTCAAAGAGAAGATCACTCATCTCCAGCTGTCAGCAATTTTCCATGCTCCACTACCCAGCAGCAATGCACAGAAGCAAGTATCATTTGGCTAATGAAGACAGTCAAAATTCCCCTGTATTTCTACCCCTTTAAGACTTAGATTTCTTTCTAGTAAAATGACTCCTCGTCTTAAATCATTTATCTGTATTTTTAATTGTTAATTTTGGCAAGCAATAACTTTTTCTATGAAACTTTTCTGAAAGAACAACTTAGCATAAAATTACTGAATAATTAAGAATTTGATAGGAAATGTTATTGGAAATTTTCTAAAAAAATTTCTGTGCACTAATTCTTATTCTGAATGTTTCTACCAGAAAGCTCCAAATATCCATGAGGAAAATAAAAAGGATTACTTTCATAGCCATTAAAAATATTTGTCATTTTTGTTTTTCCCAGTGTCAAAGCAGTCTTGAAAGATAACTTAAGTAAATTACTTCATAATCTATACAAGGCCACCCTATTCTACTGCCATCATCTTTTTCAGACCATTGTCTTTTCTTACTGTGTATGTAAGCTTGATCTCCCTATAGCTCGTGCAAAAAAAACGCAAAATGTCAATATATATACATGTATTCCAAGAAGATACTGAAAATAAAAATTGCGGTTTCCTCCAGCCCAACTGGAAGAAACTGCATAAGAAACAAAGATGGAGTCATGAACTTCTAAATTCTGACATGGATATTTATCACACATTATATTCCTTGCTTACGTCTCTGTAAAACATACCATACTTCCTGGTGAAACACTGCTAGCAGCGATCACTGTATGCCTCATGTCTTCCAGGCAACACACTCTTTATCCCTTGTACTTGCTTTACCACAACAGCATAGCAAAGCCCAGTTGTGTTTGGCTCCTGATCAACAGCAGACCCTAGATCTCTCCTTTCTACTGAGCTGCTTACTGGCTGGTTTCCCCTTCTTGCTGGTTTAACAAAAAAGTTTCTTTGAAGTTTCATGGTTCAGTTTTCCCTTTTTTTCCCCAAAGTCTATTCATCCACCCACACAACCCCATTACTTGTACTGTAAGATCAGCTTTCTCAAGGACTTTAACCCCATTTTTTAAATAATTCTTTCTCAGCAGAACTAAAGTTTTCTAATTCTAGCTGTCTTGACAGGAGATCATAGGTCTCAGTCTGCCTCCAGTGTTCCTCAGCCTCCTTTTCTCTCTCTTAAAGATATACTTGTTGTGTGCATTTGCCAGTAACATCAAACCTTTTAGCTTCCCCTGCCACCCAGCTTTCCTAAACATAATGACACTCCCATAAGGATGATGGAAGGAAGATGGTTCACACTGTGCCACCTCTCTCTGGATGCTGATGACTCTGAGAGTGCTTGCTAATTGCAGCCAGCTGCACACATTCCTCCTTACCCTCCTACCTATGAGAGTGTGCTGTCACATCTCTCACAATGCCTGATCCACTGACAAAGAAGTGGCATAAAATGCCTGATAGTTTCACTGTCTCCCTGTCTGCACAGGGTATAGTGCTGGCTGGGAGGTACTCAGACACCAGGCACCATCTTTAGTAATGTGAAACCCCTCAAGGCTCCCAGACCTTGCTGCTCCTTACAGAGTTTCCAATAGCTTCACTTAATCTGCTTACCAAACATTGTCTGCAAAGGGCTTTTGGAAGCTGAGAGTAGAAGTATTTTTTAGGAGTCACCAAATAAAAAGCTATTGGCTTGAAAAGGATAAGCCCTGTCCTGTTGCTCAGCTTCATCTTGCTATCTTTGACTGCTCTGCAGGAAAGCTATTTAAACTCCGCTTAGCGCTTAATACAGTCACACTTATTTTTTAGTGAACACATACTATGTTCTGTAATAGTAATCTTAACACAAGCCATTATTTATGAAAGTGAACATCCTGGGAGAGATTTGGAGCTCTTCTCAGACAAAATTCATTGTTTACACTGAAAAGGACTACATGCCTTCATCCAATAAACTCATAGTGTTTTCCTCTCTCACTGGTTCCTAATTTAGCACCTAAGCCTGCAGAAAAGATAACCTTGACAAGGCATGTATTGGCCAGCATAACCTAAATAGCTTTTTTTCCTACATGAAATAGATGTGGTTCCAAACTCTATTCCATGGCAAAGCTCCTCTTTGGTGAAGTCCCACACCACTGACAGGAGCTACTTTGTGAATGGTCTGATGGATATCTGCTGTGTGGAGTAAAGATGCTCAATGATTAAATCTGGAAGGCCAGGCTGGAGGAGATGAAAACATGTGCTGTGGTCTTTCATTGTTCCTAGCAGACAGATAATTCTGTTATCTAGAGACAAGGGTGTTATTGTGCCCCTAGGACCAAACAGACTGATGCACTTGACCCATGACAACATGCATTAAAGTCAATGGGATATCAGTTGGTGAGGCATAGGAGTAGGTGGAAGAAAATCCAGCAAGGTGGATTTTTGTTCTGGCTGAGAAAATGAGACTTGGGTAAGCGGCTACAGGGGAGGTGAAAACAGAAAGGTTGCAGTAAGGCTTTATCTAGATCACTGGGAAACAAAATAGACTTGAACAGCTTTTTCTTTTCTCCACAGGAGGGTGTTTGGGGGAAGAGGAGTGCAGAAGCAGGGAATCTGAAGTTCAAAATCAGAATGAAAAAGTCTATACTAATCTTAAGAGAAATACAAAATAGTGGGATAATTTGTGTAAAGTTAATATATCAGGAACACTGGATGTCATCCAGTTAGAGCACAGAAGGAAAAGGACAGTGAATCATACCAGAACATAAGCAATACTTTTTACCACACTATATATTTGAAAGGCGAAATTCTCTACCACAAGATATCATGAAGACCTTGCACTTGGCAAGTTTCTGGGAAGGAGTAGAGTCCCATGTACGAGGAACGCCCACAGTTTCATTCAGGTATAGTATTCCACATATCTATATAGAGTTTTGATACTGGGACCCTTAACATCCATATATCCTGCTTTCATATATATTTGTTAACGTGGATTTTGGAAGGATATAAGGCTTTATCCCTCAGGAAATCAGCTAAACATTCATTTAGTAGAAAGGATATTTTCTAACTGCCTCAGTTATTTTTTTTTCTATTTTTTCACGGTAAAATGCTTTAAGGAGTGTTTTTAATATGTTTGTTGAGTTTTCACCCAATGACTGAAGAGACTAAGAAACTAAAAATTATCTAGGTATGTGAGGGTAGGGGAGTGGAAAAATCTGAAACTCTCTTTTAAATAGGTTCTACACAAGTTCTTCCCTTAGGTATAAAGCTGCTCCCCATTTTGTGAAAAGATGTTTTTGATAAGAGCTATACAAACTCCTCAAGATCTAAACTTCCTGATACAGGAATGTGAAATTACACTGTTATCTTAGAAGAATAAAAACTTAACATTTTTTAAAAAGAACATTATAAACCAAGTCAACTGCAAAAGTGAAGAACAACCTGCATCTTTACTTAACTTCCCCCATTTATTATTGTATTGGAAAGGCAAAGATGCATGGACAGTGAAGATACAAAAGACCCAGGAGTCCAATTAAGGGAGGCTATTCCAAATAAATAAGAATCAGTTCTGAACAAGTCCCATGTAAAGCTCCTATAGAATAATAACTAAAAAAAAAAGTTTTTATAATAATTCTGCTTGTCCTGGTTTTGGCCAGGACAGGATTAATTTTTTTGCAATAGCCAGGAGGAGGCGTGGCCAAGTCCCCAATGTTATTTGATAACACCTCCCATCATTGTCAGGGGTAGCTGAAATGGACTATTTCTCTCTTTGGAAGAGAAGGGGTTCCTTCTGTTGGAGAAAACTGGCAGCGGAGAGCAGAGGGATGGGTATCTGTTTATCGTCGCTTTCCATGTAAATTGTTTCTTTATCTTTATCTTATACCTTCTGTTATTATTGTTGCTGTTACTGTTCTTTTTCTTATCTCACTGCCATTTCCAGTAAGTTGTTCTTGCTGAAGCGGGAAGGGGGAGGGGAAAATTGGGGGAGTGAGACAGAGAGGCACATATGGTTTTGGAGAGTCTCGGTGGGAGCACTGAATCAGGGAATACCATTCCTAAACCACGATACTGATCCATTTTATAATACTTAGTAGAAACAAGTTTTTGTTGTAGACTTCCATTAGACAGAGGAAGAAAAATCGATATAGAGAGTATAGAGTGGCAGATACTCATAAGTTTTCTAAGTGAGATAGGAGATATTGCAACTAGCCAGAGATATTTTTAACTGAGTTCATTTCAACTACCTTTGGTCCTACTTAACTAATAGAACCACATTGTGTAGGTAGTAAAAATGTACACAGAGGGATTTCCAAATCCTAGGAACAAATATTTAGATAAGCAGGGCTACTTACTCAGAACCAAATGCCAAACATTGAGTAGTCCACCTGTGAGTAACTGGTATGCATCCACAGAAAAAAACGTACTGTTGGATATTGCATGAGAGAAAGAATTGCATTTGTTTGGCACACCATCTCCTACAAGGTCTCCCTAAAGTGATGTTGTCTGGTTTTGCCCGTACCCAACCAGTTCTGTACAAAAAATTATGGACTTCTTTTGTCCTTTCACATCATCAGCTTCCCTTACCACCAAAACCACACTCCAATGTTTGTCCATAGTCAAAGTTTCAAGTTTCTTCTCACTTCTTTCCCCCCAAGATAAGTAGAATCCTTTCAAATCTGTTTTTAAATTAGTTACTTCGTTATTTGAAAAGTAACAGTCTTGTAATGGAATAATTAGGGGCTGTGTTCTGCATAACAATGGTCTCTCTCAATGTGCAAAACATGCACAAAAGATTACTTGCTGGAAACACCAGTACCTGCTGTACTGCTGCATGCACACAACTACTTTTGCCCTACAGCTGCCAACACAGCCCTTATGCCAATACAGTTTGTCAAACTCTAACCTGGTAAATTACATAATATTCATAATACTTGATAGAGACTGACGTGTCAGTGGCGACTGAAAAAATGCATGAGACACCAACAATGTGTAATTTGTCATTAACAGACACAGCCTGATAACATTCATGGCCAGGTTAAGGAACTTAACTCAGAACAAATTCATTCACACAAGTGTGACTATCAAGGAAGTCAGTCTCTCCTGCACCAAGTGATGAATATAAAGATTATTTAAATATGAATTCCTATAAATGAATACGAGTTTGGCATAGATTGCTTGACTCTGCAGAGTAAAAACCCTGTTTATCCAGTGAAAAGTATCACACCAGGAGAGGCAGTTTCTCCAAAATGGCAGTTATTTGACATGCCCATACAATGAACTGGAGAAAATATTTTCAGAATGGAGAGAAGCTCTTTGCTTTTACCCTGAGAATGCTGTTTAAAATATTTCAGTTACCTACTCTTGTCATGATAGTTGGTATCTTAGGTCCTTATCCTGAATAAAAATAGGATAATAATACATACTACAGAGGATTACAGATCAAAATATCTCAAGTCTGAGATCTGTTCAGTTATTGCCACAATGAAGTACCTGAAACAGAAACACTCATTTCTGGATTTCACACTTTGGAACACATTCATGACCCTGAAAAAACAGTAGATCATCACTGCTGCTGGACCTGTTCCTACAGAGAAAGACAGTATTTTTCCAAGATATATTTCAGATTAAGACCATCTGGTACCAGCAAGCCACCCAACACTGCTAAATTCCTTCCTTTAAAAGTATAGATAAGTGTTTTCTGATATACATATATTTCTCTCTGAACACTGCTACTTATTTTTTTTGATGATTTAGAGCTTGAGAGCTAATTTATTTCTAATATATTTTGTCACTTTGACATATCATTAAATACAACAGGGTTGTCTCTGATCAGTGAAGAGAGTCACCAAGTTACATATACATCCCGTTCCCATGCCTTCTTCCGGGCAGCAAACCATATCTTATCGGTTGTGTGTAAGAGACACTGGTAATATTGAAAATACAAACACATTTGCAGAGTCCCCAATGTGTTCAGCCTTTCACATTTTACACAGGGAATGACAAAAAAGAAGTTTAATAGGGCTCAGGGCTTATGTCCAAAGGTGAATAAATACCCCCCCATCTGAATTACTGTCAAAAATCATGCACCTATTCTGGAGGCACCAGTTGCCAGTCTGCTTTAGGTCAAAGGTGTAAGGCAGTAAAGTGACAATAGCTCATCTACAAATAGTAGTTCCTAATTACTAAGTTACATAGTTGTAGGCTGACGCCAAGTGTGATTAAGACAAACTTAATTACAGTTCCATGGCTAGCAGGTGCATATGTTGGCCACATGGATCCCCAAATCTGGAAAGCAGTGTTAAATTCATTCAGAAGTAACCCACTGGTGTAATGCTGCTTCAAGAAGCACCAGTAAAGAGCAGAAAGGAAAAGATGGGAAACTGTCTTCCGTTTAAACAGTAAGCAATACAAGGCTTCAAACATGACAGCTGATTTTTAAAAAATAAATAGCTGACAGTTAATGCTAGGCACAATAAAGTTGAGGATACAGTGAATACACAATGTTGTATTGCATGAGATCTTATAAATAAGGTACCAATTTATAAGTATTCCAATACCTATGAAAAAGTTTGTTCCCCTGCCTCATGAATTCTCAACTCATCTCTTGGTTCATCTGCAAAATCCTACCTGCAATTGACAGTTTACTTTTCACTTCAATCTCTTGTTAATCACTCAGGCAACAGGCATCTAGCAAGTGAAAAAAGTAACAGGTAAAAAGAATCCAAAAATATTCATCTAAAGACTTCTTTGGATAAACTACATGCAGGCGTTCTGTCAACATACTGACATAGAACCAATGGCAGATTTGGAATTTTGACTAAGTAAAAACAGGAATTCACCTGCAGCAAATATGATCTAAAATTAACAGTTCAGTGAACTGTGCTCCATAGGACAGTGGTAGACATACTAAATGACTAATTCTGTATCTTTCTTTAATTCTCCTAAGCCAACTTCCTCAATTTCTGATGGTCATCCACTCTAAAGATGACCATCAACATGCTTCCCCATACTGCACCTGGAGCAGTTTATATACATCTGTGGCCTACATGAAAAAGTTTATATTTTACATGTATCAAATGCTATTCTTTAAGGATTAAATTTTAGTTATGTGTCTAGTTATATAAATGGAAATCACACAAAACTTCTCCTGACTGCTAGTTGCCCTCAGTATTACATTTCAGGGTCTTACTGTGAAGGCTGTGAGGGACTGGGAAGGAGGATTTACCAGTTCTGTCCCAGAATACTGGCATTTTACTGCATAGACTTTTGCATTTTTCCTAACCTTTGCAAACCTTACATATCCTCCTGAAATGAGCATAATAAGAGGGGAAACAAAGAAGAAAAAAGAAGAGAAGATAAATTTAATGGTACTTGGAAGCTGCTTTGAAATTTTCCACTGGAAAAGGTTCTAATGCAAATTTCTACAATAAAAAAATACAGTGCAACTAGCCCAAAACATTCCAAGTCACATAGTTATTCACTAGAAAGGAAGAGAAAAATGTCTTAGCCAGAAGACCTAAGATATTGTTAGGTATGGAGCAGGGGGTGGGGTGACAACAGAAGCTTCACCACAGCTTCCTGTTCTGTAGTCCAGCCTCAGAGGTACCAGAGCCAGCTCACAGCTTATTAACAAGGACACAGACTTGTCAGGTGCTGCCAAGTTAACTCTAAAGGTCTCTTCAGCTGAATAAACATCGCAACTTTTGTAATTACACAGGCAACCTCAGCTTACACTGAGAATAAAACCATGGAAGAAGTATTTCCCTTGCAACAAAGAGATTGGGTCCTCAAACTCTTGGAAGCAAGAACAAGAAAAAAAAGTGAACCCAGTCGAGCTCTTTACTTGGAAGGGGTGGCTGGGAGGGGATTCCATCTTCTGAGCCCCAAACACTTTGATTATGTAAACTTGTAGAAAGCGTCTGGAAGATTGAGGTGAAAGACAGGAATCTAGGGGACATCCTGATGCAAAAGACTGGCTAGAGACAGTGTTTCTGTACAATGAAAAGCGGATCTGTACCAAGCCAAAGACAGGACAGGAGAGTTTGGCACAAAGAATAGGAAATGTTAAGGAGGGTGATAAATTCTTTTTACTTTTACTTTCTTTTTATTTTGTCCTTGATTAAGTCTGAGTTTTAGTGCATAAAAAAAGGAAGCAACAATTTCTTTCCCTTTAACCTCTTTTACTCCTCGATCCATCCACGTTCCATCTGCCTAAATACTCTATGAAGAATTAATTAATATACTAGCTTCACCTAAAGAAATTATTTTAGTTTTCAGAGAGATTAAGGAACAATATTACCATCAGAAGCCTAGTAAGCTCTTTTGGTAATAGTAGTCATTAAGACTGTGGTAAAAAATGTGGCATGAGACTACTTTTCCTTTCCAAGTCTTGTGTAATCTAAAAAGGGAAGAAACCCCAAAACTGTTCTACTAAACCAGTTGACAAAAATGCAACTCCCCTTTAGCCAGTGGAGCAGTGTTACAGTATGAAGCCTGTGTACAAGCACTCTATTTGTATTGCCTTTACTACATTTTGCTTTCTACTGTCCTCTTATGTCTTCCTGAAATTATTCTGATATCCAAGCTTTTAGTCCTTAGGAATGATACTTGTATAAAAAGTGACAGTAATTAGAATATGGACATCTTGCAAGTAATCACAGCTCCTCAGCAGGGGACATGTGTTTCACAGAAGACAAGAGGGAATGCAACAGCAAATTCTTGTCAATTCTTCAGTCAGAGCTGTAAAGCAGGTGCTCTCTTATTGCTAGATCCCAGCAATTAGTTCACCATCTCCCCTCATTCCTGAGTTATAGGGCTTTAATTGAAAAAGTTAGCAAGGAATGAAAATACTTTTTAGTGTTGTTTGAGCCTACATCTCTGACATCTTGCATTTCATACCAGTCCAACCTTATAATTTTATTTACAATATCATATTCCTACAGGTTTAACAGTACCAGTTGAGAGCTTCTTCATGCTCCTTGTAGATTATTTTATTCATTAAAGAGAACAAAGCATCTCCAGATACAAATGTTGGCTTCTCTTGACCATTTCACTTATGTATGCATGGTGACAAAGGTTCAGAAGGAGGATATTTCTTCACAGGAGGCTGGGCACAGGTACTCAGGAGGTCTCTAACCCTCCATCACCACTGACAATCCAAGGGACTGGCACAACACAGGAGTTGTAGGCAGTGCAAGCACTAAGCAAGTGCAAGAAAATCAAATGGATTGTTCTTTTAGTGCAGCAAATTGTCTTCTCTTCATGAGCAGTGAAGAGAACTAAGGAGACAGAGGTGGCTTTAGGTCACTTTTTCAATTCTTCTTTGACTAGCACAGGAATGGGCAGTTTTCCAAATCAGATTAAAGGGGCTATACATAAAACTCTGCTAAATTTTATCTTGGGTTCAGCAATCATGGAAGTAATTGCTGACTCCACTTCAAGTACAAGCCAAAAACCCTCTCATCTGGATCCAAGTTTCCCTGAAACTTAAAGGTGCTTAGATCCAGCTTTCTGGGTCACTTCCAATGTTCAACTCCTTTGTTTACCTTCTATAGGCTGCTAAGTATCTGTTATATAAGGAATTTAGAACATCAAGTAACAACACAGCCTTCCCTGGAGTACTGTGTGTAATGGCCATGTCATCTATGTAAGACAATTCTTAATTAGAAGAAACTCAGAATGGTGGTCAAAATGAGCAACTGCTTAGGAAAAAAGTTATCATCCAGTAAAAATAGAAAATACTTGGACTGGGAAGCTAGTGAAAAAAGCAAAGAATTTATAGAACAGGGCACTCCCTGAAGAAAAAGGCCTGGGTGTATCCAGTCGCCCTGTCTCACAGGGTAAGAACAAAGGAAGCTGAAAGGTGGAAAAAGAGAAAGGAGTATCACTCATACAATGTGACATCAGGCTGGGGAGCTCACTGCCACCACACCAAGATTCACATTGGATTCAAAGGGGAAATTACGAATAGAAAAAAAAATACCCAGAAATATAACAGCTGATTTTTAAAGGAAACGTGGAAGGATGAAGGGAAAGACAATTGCAAAGGATGAAATTTGTTGCTTTCAGGCTTAAGTTGGTTTCTAAACATTCAGAAGACTACAGAAAGATTATATCACATATCCACAGTTTCTCCAAAAATTCTCAGTGCTGCCTGGCATCATGCTGGAACATGTGAATGCCATACTCCACTTACTGAAAATCTGCAACTGATCAGAGAGACCAGGGAAAATAACAAATATCTTCCAAAATGAGTTTAGAAGCTCACACAGTGTTGCTTTATAAGTAATATTTCATTAAACTTACAGGCTTTGTCCTCACTTGCTTGCACCTCAATGTTATTTTCTTTTGCCTGCATGGAACAATTTACACAGTCACAGAAAATGTTTGCCATCTTAACATGCCCAGAAAGCCTTGCACACAGCTGCCCATGACTAACAGTTATATCACAGGTAGTAATTAGAAACTGAAGGAAATAGAAGCAGAGCCTTTACCAACAGCACTCCCCAGCCAAAGGCACAGGCACTTGTCAAATCTCCCTGAAAAGGGAAGCCCTTCACCCCTGGAGACATTGCCAGAGGAGTACATAGGGCCAGACCCCAGCAAACCGCTCCAACCTCTTATGAATGGCTCCTTGAGACACTTTAGAAGCATTCTCTGCATCTTAGTCTTTACTTGACATATTCAGACACAAATTTCCAACCACTTGGAAGACTTTGGCCCCAGACAGCTATCTCTGAGCTGCTCAGGTAAATTTGCATCTACCCTGCTGACCTCAAGTCTCTTCAATTCACCTCTCCGTTCAACAAGTCTTCTGTCACCTATATGATTGCTCTACTTTTACTTCAGTGTTAGTGAGATACCAAACTGAACAAGACAAGCATTCAAGACTAAAGTTAGCAGGTCAAAACTACTTTATAATATCTTTTCCCACTAAAAGATTTTATGTTTTAGGTGTTTTGAATGGTGCTTTTATGCATTTGCATTACCGCTTTTATAAAAAAATAGCTATTTTTGTCATTTTTCATTTCAAAATACTGGTATGAAAAATTATCTAATTCTAAAAAAAACTCCTTACTAACCATGCTTTTCTTATTGTAAAATGCTTCTGGTTTTTTTTCCAAGTTACTGATTTTGAGCTCTTCCAGATAAGAGATGGTAACAATGGCAGACACTAGCAAAAGTTTTGCATAACAGCAACACCACAAATTTCTCCCACATGATGACTCCTGATTTTTTTTTCCTAAAAATAACTTGAACAAATGAAATCAGATTCATTTCTGAAACGACCTCACCAGACTCACTGTGGTCCTTATGCTGAATCTAACTGAATTGCCTCTGGATGCTTAAACTCTGGGCATTTCATCAAAACTGTGCATGTGCAAAAACTTGCCAAGGAACAGATGTAAATGAAGTTTACAGATGCCCAAAACAACACTGACATTTGACTCACTTCAGCTATATACCCCCTCATCATAGGACCTTTTTGGTGACACTAATACAGTTTAGTTTTAGTTCTTTTGAAAGTTCTCTCGATTATTTAAATTCCTTAGCCTAAACCACTCAATCTTCAATTTCAATTAAGCACCTTCATTCAATCATGAGTCACCCTGGAGAAAAGATATTATCCTGCATTTGGTCCAGAAGCCAGTGGCTTTATATAACTTTCATGAACAGCACTCATTTAAAAAGATCCACCATCAGCTCAGCAGCAAAGAGCGATAGCAGAGACAAAGTGTCCAGTAGATAGCTCTTGGATTCTTCATCATGTGCTGCTGAGCATTCAGAGATCATATTTATGAGATTTCCTGAAAATAAAAGATAGAATAACCACTGTGATGCTCTACTGCAGGACACCTGGAGAGCATTAGCCCAGACAGCCCCAAGAATACTTGTTACAAGTAACAATCAAGGAATTACAAGGATATAGAATTTTTTCAACCACATCTGCCAATGAATTTGTTCCAGAACATCAGTGACATCAGATGAGCCCAGACATACTGAGTAAACTATCATTTCCTCTTCCAGATTTTATTTCCAGTAGCAAGGGGACTGACAAATCCTGTCAACTAGGAGTACATATTGCAGGCTCACTGGAAAATTGGACAGGTGTAAGCGAGGGCAAGGTAACACAAGGAAGCAGTGTGTTCAAAATATCTCTTTCACCTAACATCTGTGGCAGAGAGCAGAGGTACTTTGTATTTATTCAGCTAGAGATGAAGGCCAAAAGCACCACAAGGCTCCAAGGTCTTTAACGAAGAAATGTTCTCTATCCTTTTTTTTAAAGACAATTCTTCTGCAGAAGGCATAAAAGCACCTGGTCTTCCTGCATTTTTGCTGAATGTGAAAGATTGTTTCTCTCTCCTTTTCCTTCTGCAACAACAGCTTTTGCTCCAGCCAAACATTTTCACATCCTGCCCACAGTGTCTGCTTCAACACCATGCCTTTCAGATAAATGAGATCTTCTTTCACATGTATCATCCCTAATGAGGCAGATATTCTTTCCATAAATTCACTCCCTTCTTAGAGCTTTTTGGGTGCAAATATCGAGGCTGTTCACTGCAACCCCTTAGATGGAGGCAGTTAGGTTAGATCATGAATTTTATTCGATACTTTGCTTAATGTGACTCAGACAGCAAGAGGACTAGAAAGATGTGGTAGTGCCCAGGGGGAATAAAAGATTACTTTATGCTTTCAGGAATTACAACACCAAATCACATCTATTCTTTCTTTATGATAGGTGCAATGAACTGAGCTGTAGTGTTGTCTCACATCTTCCTTTAGATGGAAAAAAAGGTTTCTTCCCATCCCTTCACTATTCGTAGTTGTAAAGAGCCACACCTTTCACACAAAGTTTACCTTTGACAAATGTAGGCATCTACCTTTTTCATTTATTTTTTGCTACCCTGTACATAACCTCATGATCATTAAGTGGAGAAGGATGGCAGCTCTCTCAAGCAGGTACTCTGCATAACAACTCCCACAAATTTGCAACTGTTTAGACAGGGCAGGAGGGAATCAGGGAATGCAAGTCCTGTACACAAGTCCTGTGAATGGTCACACACCATGTGTGTGAGGAGAGTTTTGTCTTTGCCCATCCTGTACCTCCAACTGTCCACAATCTCAAATAATGTTGGATTTTTCAATGTCCTTTATAGGAAAGAATAAACCATTAAAAAAATCCATCATTCATTTGAAATTTTGAGTGTTTTTAAGACAATAACATTCATAGAAATCTTAAGGGTGGAAAAGACCTTCAAGTTCATCAAATCCAACCTTTGACCAAGTATCACCATACCCACTCAACCATATCAAAAAATGCCACATCTACCCTTTTTTTTTTTAACACCTCCAGGGATCGCTAGTCCTCCACTTGTATGGGAGCCTGTTCCACTGCTTAACCACTCTTTCAATGAAGAATTCTTTCCTAATATCCAATCTGAACTGGAAGACACTTCTTTTTGTCCTTTTGCTATTTGCCAACTGCCAACTTGCCACAGTCCCCTTTCAGGAAGTTGTAGAGAGCGTAAAGGTCTCCCTGGAGCCTCCTCTTCTCCAGGCTAAACAATCACAGCTCCCTCAGCCACTCCTCATAATACTTGTGTTCCAAACTTTTCATCAGCTCCATTGTCCTTCTCTGGACCTGCTCCAGCACTTCAATATCCTTCTTGAAGTGAGAGGCCCAGAACTGGACACAGTACTCCAGGAATGGCCTCACCAGTGCCAGGTACAGGGAGATGATCACTGCCCTAGTCCTGCTGGCCACACTATTTCTGATACAGGTCAGGATGCCATTGGTCTTCTGGGCCACCTGGGTTCACTGCTGGCTCATGTTCACCTAATTGTCAACCAGCACAGCCAGGTCCTTTTCCACTGGGCAGTTTATTTAGTCCTATCTTCATGTTATTAAAGATCACCACTTCATATAGATAATGTGCTGCTTTGAAACTCCCGAGTCTGGTTCTGTAGGGGTTTGGGTAACTCTAGCTTTATTAAAGACAAGCTGTGCAATACAAGCCTTTTCTACACTAAGATAATGAATCTTAGACCCACATGGGGACAACCCCTCTGGTTTCAATAGTAAATCTGTCCTAGGTCTTCAGAAAATAGCTTTCTGGTTTTATATTATAGCTTTTCTTGGGGGACAGAAGGAGGGAAGGGGGAGCTGAAGTTATGTATAGAAATTATTTTCTCCAAGTCTCAAACCAATAGAGACATCCACTTCAATAATTGAGTAATGTTTTTTCCACTTTCTTTTAAGTAGCCTCTCTGAGCCAAAGTAACAAAATGCAGAAGAGACTCCTAATATTTTTGAAAGCTCTCAAAATATGAGAAAGTAGCCCTTGGAGACAATAACCTTAAAGGGAGAAAAATTGAAAGCTTTGTCTAACTTTCCACAGATCCAGATGTAACAACATGTACAAATTGCCTTCCTCTGTGAAACGGGGAAGATAAATCTCCATCCGGAGTACCATGAAAACTTCAGGAATTCTAATGCCCTGGGTTTTACTAACCTCACAGACTTCAGATGTAAAGAAGTCCATAGAGCAGAAGAGTTTTGATGCAAGGAATTTCAATACAACAAAATCCAAGTCACAAATAACAGGAAGCCAGCTGCATGAACGCAATCATATTTTTAAAGGCTGTTTGCATGGACCTGTGGTACAAATACATCTTTTGCAATCCGCCTTTAACAGAAAAATTTTGACTACATCCTCGGTCTGAGTAAGTTGGCAGTTTTATGATACTTAGGCAGCCTTAAATGAAGGTGAGAATTCAGAATTTAGGTCGAATTTTCCATATGAAAATGGCCAGAGAATCTCCATTATCATTTCCAAATTACACTATATATTGTAAATATGTGAAGTCTACATATATAAGGAATCTCTAGGAATTCCTTACACCGAGCCATAACCTCACTTGTAATAAAGCAGGGCTTCTGATCAAGTCTAGGTTTAAAATACTTTTGTAGTTTCAGGTGGAGTCGCAAATAGGTTACAAGATTGGGGAGATCTTCCTCCTGCACTCTGAGTCTGTATACAGCAGAGGCCACACACTTGATCCTTGCAGGGTGGAAATATTTTCTGTGCAGCACAGGCCTGGGGCTTGCTACCCTTCCTTGGGCGGTTTTTACCACAGCATGTAATTCTGATTTCGGCTGATTTATGGTGGATGCATTTGAAACAATAACTGGGCCTCTATTGCCTCTAAACACAGTATCACTGCTACATTAATTTAATCAACATTACTTCCTGACAAATGACTCACACTTCAACAGGAACATTTAGGAATTATTTTGCTCTAAAAAAAGTTAGGTTAATTAGACATCTGCTTTCCATCCTGTTTATGCTGCTTTGTTGTTCTGCTTTCTCATTCTTTCCCAAAATATTGGCACACGCAAATAATTTATCTTTCCTCTCCTGTATTCTGCAATAACTTCCCTCCAGGTTCAGTCCTGGTTTCCTCATAGCCCAGTGCTCCTCTGCTCCTCCTTAATCCTTCTGCTTCATTTCTCTCTTCACTTTTCATCAGTAATATCATCATCCATGTATTTCTCTTGTCTCTGCTCACCCAGGTAAGAACAATGTCACCAGTGTAGAGCACTGTGTAAATGTTACAGGGCTATATAAATGTTTTGAAATAAGTCCTTTGGGGGGGGAAGATGAAAATTTTCCTCCAGCTGAATTTAATAACATGATCTTGCAAAACAGATGAGATAAATTTGCTTGAATTTATATCCTAATATTATATTTTAAATTTATTCCCACCACTATCTTTGGAGGAGTACAATAACAGTGGATCAGCATGATTTCACCTACTTTTTAACAGAATAGTCATCCATCTCTCTTCTCTGTCCATCCCAGCAAATCTGAGCAGTATCTTAGGCTCACTTAAGCTTTGTCACAGTAAGAGGAGAGCATCAGAAAGCTGTGCTGCAAGGTAATTTTGTTTCAAAAACAAACATGAGGCACTGTCCTACCCTCAAGTAGAGCTTACAAATGAGCCTTCTTGAATTAAGAAAAATATCCTAGAATATTTTTGGGTTGGAAGAGACCTTAAAGATCATCTGGTTCCAACGCCCTTGCCACAGGAAGGTACACCTTTTGTTAGACCAGGTTGCTAGACCAGAGTCACATCCAACCCAACTTTGAACATGCCAGAGATGGTGTGTCCAGAATTTCTCTGGGAAAACTGTTCCAATAATATGTAATGCAAACCTACGCTCTTTTAGTTTAAAATCATTACCCCTTATCCTAACACTATATGCTCTTGTTAAAAGTCCCTCTCCAGCTCTCACCTAGCCCTGTTTAGGTACTGGAAGGTGCTTTAAGATGTCCTTGGAGCCTTGTCTTCTCCAGGCAGAAGAGCCCCAGCTCCCTCAGCCTGTCTTCATAGCAGAGGTGCTCCAGCCCTCTGATCATCTTTGTGGCCCTTCTCCATACCCACTAAAACAGGCCTACATCCTTCTTATGTTGGATGCAATACTTTATGTGGGGTCTCACAGGAGCAGAGTAGAGGAGTGAAATCACCTCCCCAATGCTGTCACACTGCATTTGATGCAGCCCAAGATACGGCTGGTTTTCTATGTTGCAAGCACACACTGACAGGTCATGATGAGTTTCTCATCAACCAACATTTCCAAGCACTTATCTTCAGGGTCGCTCTTAAAATATTCCACACACAGCCTATATTCATGCTCGAGATTGCCCTGATCTACGTGTAGAACTTTGAAATATAACAAAGTATTTCAATAATCTCGCATAATAATCATACAATATTAAATTTGACTTTTTATTATTTTATAAGTATGCTTCAAAGGTATAGGAAGTCTCTTGAAGGGTCACTAATGAAAGAGAAAGCCTTGCACTACAGCCCCTACATTCTTCCTTATGATTTAATATACTTTGCATACCCTCCTGCATACATGCTGTCCTGTGGATCAGTTAACTTTGTTAGGAACCACCGAACTAAATGAGGGAGAACAAGTCCAATCACCTGTTCAGCATCCCCTGTACCTGACTAGTTTCTCGAGCCTGAGGCAACAGCGTTTGATACAGTGAAGACCTAGGAAGAATCTAGGGTTCCCAGATAGTTTTCAGAAGTGAAGCATGGGACAGAGGCAGGCCACATGCTTGAATTAGACAACACCATCACACAAATAATTAATGCTAATATGAGAAAAATTTGAGAATTTTATGGAAAAAATGGGGTGTAAATTTCTGGGGAGAAAAGTGCAGAAATTTTCTACCTGACAATTTACACAGTAGTCTATGTGATCTGAGGGGAAAACACTGGTTATTCTCTATCACCTTTGGAGCTTGGATCAATTGTCATGAAATGGATCAGTAATAATCCCTTGTATATATCCAGTTAACATGCCTCTCAGCTGAATATGCTGACAGATATGCTAAAAACAATCTCAAATCTCAGTGGACTGATAGTACTTGGGGACAAAGTACAAGTCTGGAAACAGTCAACTATTGTGGGCTCATTTAATTTTTTTTCCAAACTGGAGAAAATTGAAGTTTAGAGATGTTGCATTCGCTGCTAGTACAGCAAATGCCGAAGGGTCTGAACAGGAAAACCAAAGGCTTCCTGGCGCTTTCTCAGAGTTCACTGTCTGGGATGTTATTCCTTATGGGAATATGTGACAACAGACATTAGTCACTGCTGCAGATACTAACACAGCAAGCCAACACAGAATTGCATGCACTGATTCTTCCTTTCCTGTTCAGTGCAAACACAAAGCAAACCTAAAAAAAGACCAGAAGCAGAGCATATCCTTTGGGATAGGGTTATGTTTTGTTCTCAGGTTCTCTTTTGGAAGAATCATGCTCAAAGTACAGTTTTGCAGAGTACAGTTTAGTTTATCGAAGGGGTTTAGCAGAACGTAAATGTGTACGATCCTTTCACCTCTTAAAGACATTGACCAGCTCTTAGCTATTATAAGACTTCCATTTCTGAGTTTGTTAATGGCAGCCTGCAGGATTCAGCATGACTAGAAGTGAGAATACAGGGCTGTAGAGCTCCATTAAACAGAAGGAACTCTCTTGAGGTATAAATCTTAAATGGTCAGATGGCTGTACAAGGGAAGAATTTGGACAAGCAAGTCCAGAAATTCTGCAAGTCTCTTAGAAATTATCCCTTTAGGAATGACAGACACATCAGGGGTCTTATAGGGTTAGAGAAAGAGAAGTGAATCACCAGAGGGAACACTGTGTATCATCACTCAGGTCAGCCTCATTTTCTTCACTTAAACTAATAAAAATTAAAGGACATCTGCAAAGTTTGGATTATTTCTATTCACTGTTAGACTACTGGACAAAATGAGGAAAGATTGTGACAGAAGTATATGCTTGTAGTTGAAATATTGAAGCAATCTGGTAGGAGGAGCAGTAAATTTACTTATACAGCAAGACAAAGTGATCTAGCATAGACTGGAATACAGAACTATTATGGCATTACCTGTTTATATGCACATCTTGAATATACATAGTATCTCCATACAAGACCAGATAGAGGTTTGTCTTGGGTCTTTGTATATAGTAGTATAATTTAGCAAGCTGCTAATAAATATCCTGGTGTATTAAACCATAACATCTATTTAGTCCTTCTTTTGATCCAAAAATATGCACACAAACTCGATCCAGTGAAATCTCAACTTCAGTTAAAAGCTGTTCTCATAAACCAGATTTCACCTAGATTCCAAGGAGATTCTACACAAGTACAGTTCTTAATAGACATCATACTAAGACATGAGATTTGCTTCAAAGCACCTTCATGTGAAAAACAAGCAGAGTTTAGCAAGAAACTAAATAACACATTTGACATACTGTTGTTTTGGGTGAAATTGGGACTTACTGCAGAGCTGCATGAAACTGCTGTTCATCGAAGTTTGAAATTCTGTTTAAGAAAACCATAGTCTCATGTTTGAAATGTGAAATCAAAAATATTCTCCAAAGTACATTACTGAGGAGAGAATTCTTGCTGCAACTATACTAAGCATCCCAGAAAAGAATTCTTCATATCACTACCTTTGTCCTGCTATGAGTCATATATTTTGGTGTTTGTTTTTTTTTTTTCCCCAATGGATATGCACAAGACCAAACAGCCCAGCTACTGGAACCTAGATCAGATATTGAAACTGGCCAGAAAGTTGCTTTTTCTTGTTCTATTGCTATGCTTTTTATATTACAGTGAGAATTTGAGTCCTCGCAAGAGACAGTAGAGGTGCCTCACACAGCAAAGAAAAGCTGGAAAATAATCTGTTGCAATATTCATCAATACCACTCAGACCACACGCAACTGACAGAAAACCCAGAATATTTGTATCAGTGATGAAGGGAACATGGGATGCTGTTAACTTTGTAGTCCAGAAAGTAAAGAAAGGGACAATACCGAGGCTTAGCAGAAGACACAAAGGAAAGAAACTGAGGATTTCCTTATTAAAAGCTTTCACCATGCACAAATCCTGGAGTTAGAGAGCATAAAAAGACTTGGAGAAAGTGAGTCGCTAAATATAAGAGAATTGTTTCATTGGCCTGAGATATTTTTTTGAGGGTCTGACCTCCAACCTACACTATTGCAAAAGGAGTGAAAGAGGAAGGATCTTATTCTGTTTACTAAAAAAAAATAAATGTCACTTTCATTTAAAAAAAAAAAAAAAAAAAAAAAAAGATTTCCAGAAAGAGGTTAGGAATATAGTTACATTTCTTTTACCTGCTAAATAATCAAGAACCTTGTAATTCACAAGAAAGGGTCATAGAAAAACCTTTTTATATCACACTAGTATTCTGTGATCTTCAATTTGCTGCCTTTGAGAACAATAATGAAGTCGTTTGCTATGCCTGGGGTCATGCTCACTAGGGTCAAAAACAAAAAGGGTACACAGACTGAATTGTCCTCTTGCAGGACTACCAGAGCACATTTTATTTGTTGTGTGGGCATGCATACAACATTAAGCAAGTCTGTTGGTCTATTATCAGCTTGGCTGTGATTCTCGCAGAGCTGCCAGAGAAAGATACATTAGAGGTTCCCTCCAGTCCCCAGTAGGCTGCTTTGTGTGGAGCTTGATATAGAGAGATGTACACTGCTAGTTACAGTTAAACAAATTGGCAGTATTGTTGAAGGAGCTACAAGAGCTGAAGCATCCAAGAAGGTTATTTTGCATGAATTATGATTGTGGCCATCTTCAACTCCATGACATATATGCTGCCTTCAGGATGGGTGTTTTGCACTTGGCAGTCCATCTGCCCCTCCAAAAATGGCCAAGCCCAATTTATCAAGTGCAAACTGAGAAGTGGAAGATTTATGAGTATTGTATAAGCCCTTAATCAGTGCAATAGTGCTTTCTCAAAAGAGGATTATATGACATAAAATATGTGGGAAGAGGAGAGGTTTGACCTTGGCATTTCACGATGGCTAATGGCACACATGGAATTTTGACAGAAAACAGATCTTGCCCGAAACAAACACTAAATGTAAGCCACTGATGAGAGATGCCAGGTCCCAGTCACTCTGAATAAGGAGCAGGCAGAAATAAGGCTGGATATCACAGCAGAAGCAAAAGCCAAACAGGACCCATTCCCTGGCCAGTTCTTGCAAAGCAATGAGTGTATCAAACCTCAAACTGTATATTTCAAATGCAAAGCAAGGTCATAAGCTTACTATGAGAGCACACAAAATCCTTTTCAAAAAAAGCTTTGACATGCAGTGGTTGCTGTGGACAACCAGCATTGGTAAGTTTAGACTGTTTACTGAGCTTTTCACTTAGTATGAGAGAGAATTAGAATCTCATTAAGAGATGACATGCCTCCAATAACCCAGATACTAACAGTGTATTTATTAATAGTGATATTTTTAAGAGATTATAACCCTTATCACTTAATACTAGTTCAGAGAATGGTACCGCGTTACAATGGAGGAGCCTTCCAACAGGAGTGCTTGTGGAGGAAGTGTCTTGTCTTGGACAAGGGCTTTCAAGATAAGTCACATGAGTTCCTTGATATATCAGATGATTTACTTTCTGGACATCTTTCTCAAATTTTACTAGTGAGGTCAGAGCAGCCTAAATAAAAGAACTTGACTTTTTTCAGTGTTGCCCAAAGACAGTTGGCACAAACTGAAACATAGGAGGCTCCATCTGAACATTGGGAAACACTTTCTTTGTGAGGGTGACCAAGTACTTGTAGAGGTTGCCCAGAAAGGTCATGGAATCTCCATTCTGAAGATGTTCTAAAGCATGCTGTTCTGGGCAGCACACTGTAGGTGGCCCTATTTGAGCAGGGCAGGGCTACTACAGATGACCTCCAGGACAAACCTAAAGGACTCTGTGAAATGCCAACAAGTGACAAACTGTTAAGTGAGAAAATGTTATTTTCACAACCATATTTCAATGTAGAGTCATATTTTAACTCCTCTAGCTTTCAATCCTTTCTTTGCCTTTGTCTATTGGCCTCAGTATTGGCTCCTACCTGTAACATTGCACACAGGTGCTGGTGCACTCAGAGTGCGTAGCTCTAGACACAATTCTTTCATCCTACAAGTTACACTTGTCTACAATGCTAGGTACTGCATTCCTTCTGTTTAGTATCAGCCCAGAGATTGCATTCTCATCCATTACTCTTGCTGACTTCAAGAACAAAACCCAGTTCAAAATTGCTCCTAAAATATTTGTCTTTAAACATTTACAGAACATTTTGTCTCCTCTTGACTGGAACCAGAAATCACCTCATTTCAAGTATACAGAATACTTCTTCCACCTTTACTTTCTTCTTCCTTTACTCTTTCTTCTCCGATTCAGTATAATAGGGAGAAAAACTGGTGATCAAAAATACTAGCAATATTCCACTGGGCAAATGGAGAAAGTGAACAGATAGCTAGGTAGCTCCAATAACATGTAGGTGAAATTGCTTACAATTATATTCTGCAAGGCGTTTGAACAGAGAAGAGGGAAAAGACTGAAAAACTCTAATGTTTTAAGCCAACACTTTGAAATACATTTCATTTTAAAATAATATAGGAAGTGGTCAAAACAACAAGCTGTCCATCAAAGATTTACTGCAAACCTTCAGCAGCCTGATGGGGAAGGCATAAAGAAGCTGCACTTGGATGTAGGAAAGTAAGGGACAGTGATTAAATAACTGATTACTCAAATCACCTTCTAGATGAAAGCATATTTTTCTACTCCTCTACTTCTTCCTCAAAGGCGTTAACTCTCTCACCTCCTCTTATAAGTAAGGTCAATCCCCTAAAGTGTAGATATTTTAAGAATAATTTAGATTCTGGCTAGGCTACTTTGGAAAGAGGACTAGGGAAAATTTCTTGTTTGTCTAGTAAATGAAAGGCAAGTGAGCTAATGACTATCCTCCTCCCTGCATTTATATTTTTTAGGCAAACCTAAAACTCTAAGAAAATGCCAAAATAGAAAGTTTCAGTATAAGCTGACCTGAAAAAATTCCTCCCTACCCTGCCTCCATCAGGAAACCCAAAATTATTCCAGTTCATTTTCTAACTGTTATTCACTGAACAGACACATAAGTTATCCCAGGAGCCCAGGGGCAAACAAAGGCTGTGCTTTGTTCAGACTGCTGCACTTCATGGGATTCTGGTCTGTCTGGTGTGAGCTCTGTTAGGAACTTTGCCCACACTCTACATATGTGTTTCTGTGCGACACACAATGGGAGTCACTAGTGTAAGTGATGTCTCTTCCACCTGGATTTTGTGGCTGAGAAAAATAAAATAAAATATTTTTTGAGCTATCACTTCAGTGCCTTTAGCCTACTCCCCACCACACTTACTCACTGTTCCCCAGTGAGTTTAAGTCATATAAGGGAACTGAGCTCACATTTAGTACATTGAGTTTTGTTTACTTAAAATAGCAAAACTTGCAATTTACAAGTCAGCGTCACACATTCAACTGTAAAGGATAATGCTCTTAACCTCCTGTTAGTAAGCTAATTAATCCACCTAATTATTCTACAAATTCTTAGAGAATGTAATAATGTTTACCTGTTGCTAAGAGCCTGTAGCACTTCTTCAGCTCAACACTATGCCTAGGCATAGGCATACAATACCAAATACTTCATGACTCCCTGGCATGTATCTTCAGCCATACCTATAACAGAAGACAAAAACAGGAACATCACTGCGTTCCTTGTGACCAGCTTACTGCCCAAAAAAAAATTGTTACTAAAAGCACTACTTACTGACAGCCTGCTTTCCTGCACTGTTTAACTTCTTCCCTCCCAGACCCAGCAGTTATAGGCACGGGTGAGCTAAAGGTTCATTATATTCCCTGGCTCCATTGGCTGCTACTGATACAACACAGCTGATTTCAATAAAGACGCTCAACTGACTCCTACATGGAAGTCAGCCTAATGAATTCCTGCAAAAATGTCAATGCCCCAGAACTTTATCCAAGTCTGAACATAACTCTTATCCAGTACTCTTAACATTGATCTTTCCTTGTTTATTACCTGGTTGACCCACTGTACACTATAATAAGGCAGACTGCAAGTGCATTGTGTTGTTTTATAGCTTCTCTGTAAAATGTCTTAATTAGTGTGCCTGATATTCTTTGAACACAAGTAAAGTGATAAAAATATTGGCAGTATTTTGTCTTATGCAATATGATCATTCGTGTTCTTGTGTAGTTCCAAGAAGCATTTTGTGACTAAGAGAAGAAGAGGAGGAAGTACATATGGCAAAAAGTTCTCTGATCCTATATAATGAAGATGATGAAAGGCCATTCATCTCTTGTGAATTCCGTTGGACATCTTTGCAATATTGTCTTCTCTGTAGCTCAAAAGTAACAACAAATATGTCTCAAGAAGACAAAACGAATTATCACTCGTCTATTTTAAACTGTACTGTTGTCATAGAGTTCCTGCCACATAGTTTCCTGCTACAGTAAAACCAACTCTTTTTTCTGTTCAGGAGCTTCACAGCAAGTGATAATGGTGCTGCCTCCATCTCCTTTATCTCTGTAATTCCTTCTATGGTGACTTGACAATGTTGTTCATATTGACAATTTTCTGATTTTGCCAGATGATGGAAATTCACTGTAGACTTATTTTGCTTTTCAAAAGAATATACTAATTGTTCTACACATACCTTGTCTTACTTTGTTTAGCATCGCATGTCAGAAAAAAATAACAATCTCTCTCCCTAACACAGCATTGTCTAGGACTGTCCATCCTAGATTAGTGCAGAAAGCAATAATTTCTAATGAACTGTGTATAATGTACTATCCATTTTTCCTCAGTAATACTTTATGGCTTAAAAAAACTATTGAGCAGCTTCATAATGAATTTTGTCTTTGTCACAGTAAACTCATCTCCAAAATGGCAACCTTTTCTCCTCTATGACAGTATGCACATGTGGGAAAAAGGAGAGGAAGGGGGACAAATGCGACCCAGTGATATACTAGTGAGATATTAGTGAGTGAGATACTAGTCAGTGCACTTACCTGACCACTGTCCTGTTGTCTCCTTAAACTCTATTTCTATTTTGCTGACTTTACTCTTTTTTCTGGATGTGCATTGGGCAATATGTATGTGACTTGCTACTACACTTCAAGTTGGATTAGCCAGTGATTTGGAGACCGGAAACTGAAAAACCCAAGACTAGAGCTGGGATATACAGGGGGGGTTGTGAATGAACCTAATGTCTGGTTTGTGTATCTTTAAATCAAGGAAGATGGGGTGCCTGCATGCCCATTCGGAAAGTGCAATCCCGGTGAGCTGGCAAGAAGGAGCAGGATTAGGCAGGCTCCTATGTTCCTGTTGCTGTTGATTCAAGTGTTGTGTATTCTTTTTTGAGTGCTGATAAAGGTGTCTACTCTCTGTACACATTGGTGTGTGCTTGACATCGAGTGTATTGTATGGTAGCTTTTCTCATTTTTGGAGTTCATACTCAGCCTCTCCACTGGATGGATCTGCCAAGGGGAACAGCAGCAAACACAACCAGGGAGGACAAGCCCCCCATGTCTTAAGTACTCCATATTTGGCTTCACTTAACAATGTCATACCACTCCTTCCTTTTTCATGCCAAATCAGTAAATACCATGGCACCCACTGCAGTCTAAAATGACAGTACCTGTGCACAGTTACCTGCTGTACTCAGGACTTTGTAGACCTGTCTTATGCTTTCCTTTTCAGATTTAAGCAGCTCTCCAGGAGCTGACTCATTTCTGCACCTCAACTCCCAAAGCTCCCTGTTCTGGAAGGGTTTGTGTCAAGCATAGTGATTGACCCTGTAATCCTAGACATTTGCACAGCATTGCACCCAAGTGTTAGCAGAGGAGTTCTGAAGACTGAAGGGTATAGCCATCCATGCAATATCTATACTGGGAAATAAAAAATCCAGGGATTTTTCTAGAGAACTGAGGCTAAAGGACACAGTAATGCTGACCCCAATAGGACATACCTCATCCCAAACACAAAGTGATCAACTTCAAAATGCCTATTAGAACTGTTTACTCATCCACAATAAACACTATGTTCTAATAAGCACTAAGTGGTGAAATATTAATTGACCTGAATGCATCAAGAAGCATACCAATGATTATACAGCAGAGGTGATCATGGGACCATACATATGGCTGTGACCTTCCCCATTTACCTAACTAGGATGGAAGAAGCCCTGGAGAGTTTGTGTGATGTCAAGCTAAAACAAGAGATCGGCTAATGTTGGTAAACTCTGCTGTAGGTGTGGGCCAGATATTGGGCTTGGGTCCAGTAGGAGAGCCTGAACAAATTGATGCAAAGAAAGAGCATTTGGATGTGAGCTGACTACAAAATCACAGAATCATAGAATCATTTAGGTTAGAAAAGGCCTGCAAGATCATTGAAGCCAACCTTTGGCTGACCACTACCTTGTCAACTCGACCATAGCACTAAGTGTCATTTCCAGACATTTCTTGAACACTTCCAGAGATGGTGACTACACCAGCTCCCAGAGCAGTCTGTTCCAATGCTTGACAACCTTTTTTGGGAAGAAATTCTTCCTGATGTCCAAACTGAGCCTCCTCTGGTGCAGCTTGAATTGATAATACAACTCTATTCCTTTAGTATTCTGCATGAACATGAAGCCTACTGAGGTTGAGCTAGCTTTGCATATAGTCATCACATTTACCTTTGGATCTGTGGTATAATTAATCTACAACCTAAAAGCCCACCCTACAGAGGAAAGTCAACTGGATCCTATTGCCGGTGGCTATAAATAATCTGTTTGAACTCAAGTGGTGGTGATCAGTGCTTTGTTGGGAGAAGGACAGTCCAAGTCTTGCCTTTGCCTTGCAATTAACTCCTAAAGGCTGTTGTTGTGTAGATACTCGAAACCACAAAACTTGCAGATTTTATGGTTTCCTCAGATAATATATAAACTCTGCAAAATCATTACTAAATTATGGTCATCAGTTTCAAAATTACATGTATAAATCCTTAACAGCCTTGGTCATTAAAACATAGGATTTTAAAATAGCATTGAAATAGAATTTTAAAAGTCTAATTTAGTTTTTTCCATTTCTTCTGTCATCTCTTTTCCTCCAGCTGTCTTTTCAAACAATGAAAAGAGGCCAAGAGACTTGAGTACTTGCTTTTTCTGCTCCAGCATGGTTTTGGTGTATTGGGATTGTGACATTTAAATCATAATAAACAATCTTCAAAATAGAACATAGAAACTTTTGCAATTAATATTGGCAAAACATTGCTTAGGCTGCGAGCATTTTGGGTACAAGCTAGTTAGTTTATTATTTTTGGGATTTAGGTGATATTATAGTAAAACTAACAAAATATTTCTTGTAGCCAAATTTAAAGTTTTTTTTCAAACTTGTTGACCTCTCCATCTTTGACTGAGGTGAACAAAGAGGGCTGTAAAAGCTGGCATTTTTTTCTCTGTTTGTTGTTTCATGCTTCTTCCCAGCATTAGGCTTCTGTGCTGAGTAGTTGCTTTTTTTGCTTTTTTTAGACCAGTGTGTATTAGTTAGATATCTAGCCTTGGTTTTATTCACTGTGTCACTTTGCTGTGAAGGTATATGAATATTTCATTGTTACATTTTAATTGGAAAGCTGACTCTTGTTAATAAACACTGCAGATTTAAAGCATTGAATATATTTAAAAGAGTGCTGACAAAAATCTATATATTTAAGTCCTTGAAGCGATCTTATGTTTAACTCACCACTTGTGGTGTCATGGTGATATTAGTGGAACTGCTCATGAGTGTTAAGCACATGTCAGTCCCACAAACATGTCAGTTCTTTTCATTCCTACTGTTTCAGCAATTATATCACTATTTTAAAAATGGGAAAAGATGGTAACAGAGCTACAAAAAAACGGCAGGAGACCTGAGTTTCACTGCCAGATACACTATCCAATTACATATAATTTTTTTGTTCTATCTCTTTCTCTTTCCCATTAGCTTTTCTAGCGTATTGCCTCAGTAAAGTACATGAGCATGCATTTTTGGGAAACAAGTGCTGGCATGCTGATAATAAGCCTCCTTTTATATTAAACTTCTAATTTGACAAAATTGTTATTTAATGACTTCAACATTGAAACATGAGTAATTATCAGGAAAAGACTCTGATTTGAGGTACAGTAAACTATAAACAGAAATGCTTAGACCTTTGTTACACTTAACTGAAAAAAAAAATACATTGCACAGACAGTTAATCATAGAAATATATTCAATGTATCTATTATGTTAAAACATTTTATTTTTTTTTAATTTATTAAGAGGTTGTTCTTCTTTCTCTCCTATAAAATTGCAGCAATGGACTGGTCCACTGTTAGGCTGCTTTTCCTGTATCTTTCATGCTCAAAATAATTTCCTGCCATTTATGTTCATATAAATGAGGAATGTAATGAGATAGCGATACTTCTTTTTGATACTTTTAATTATCTTCTTTGAAAGTAATTAAGCAAGGGGAAGGGCACATGGAAATTTTCCTTTGAGACAGCAGGCCAGGTAGAGTAGTTTCTGTGCTGCTTGCTGGAGTAAACTGTCTGCATGCTAAATTATCACCAGTGTGCCATGGATGCAACAATCAGAGATGCAAAGCCACCCATTCCCACCAAATAAAATCTTGGGTAGAGAAACAAGTCTCCACTAGCAGTGAACAAATGTGATTTCATGTGAAGACAAAACATTGCTGTTCCTTCATCAGTAACCATCAAACTGCATGCCAGGGAAGGTGCAAAGATGATGCTCATCAAGGTCACAGATATTTGTCTCCATTTTGGGCAGCAAAAGTCCGCACCAGTCACAGTACTCAGGCTGCTGACCCTGCCACTGAGCCAAGGTGTCACCCTTCTCCTGGGGGTCAGGTGAATGAAGGATCCCAGTGGCTCTTGTCTACATGCCATAGAGAGGGTTGTGCTTGTTTTCCAGTCAAGACAGTGTACCTTGCAAGAGCCATTGAGTGCCCAGGGCCCCAGAAAAAGGCATACCTCATGGTGCTGACTTGCCTGAGGCTTTGCCCCTGCTCTGAAACTTGTCAGGAGTAAGAGAAGGGACTGCAAGATAGAAGCAGTAGAAGGGCTGATGGAAACATATAGCACTGACCATCACCCTCCTCACCCTGCATGAGATCTTCAGTTTTCCTCTGTGACTGATGGGAAGAAAACAAGACTAGAAAATGATGGAAAGAAAACACTCACCTTGCTTCCATTCACTGTATTGAATGCTTGGTAAGAGGACTGTAGTTTACTTTTCAGAGCTAGAAGGTCTTATTTAATATTTAAACTCCAAGAGACACAGGGCCAAACTCCTCCCACTTTAACTCACAGGGTTATCAGAGCAAGAATCAAAAAGAATTCTTTCACATGGGAAATGTCTCTACTGTCTTTCATTCCTGTTTTGTTGGTACCTTCATCTACCACTGTATTGCAAATCACTCAGTCTTACTGAGCAACCTTACAAGGGTGAATGTCTGAGCAGAAGAAATTTGTTGTGGACAAATGTCATCCACATCCAGGAAGAAACACTGTCAACTTCAAGTGTAAAATGATGGGCATAGTTCTCATAACTGTATCTCAGGGCTTGAGTGGTACAACAGAGAGTTCTATGAAAACTCCAGCTTGGAGTATTGTAGCAATCAAAAAGCACATAAAATACTAGGAAAACATTAGTCAGAAGAACAGAGAACCTTTTTTTTCCCACAATATGAATCCAAGGTTTAGCTACATGTTGAGATCTTTCTTCAATTCAAGTTTTTTTGTCTCATAGAAGCATTAGAGTAATATCATCAAAGGCATTAAACAGCTCCCTCATCAGGAATCCTTGACTTTCTGGGACTTTTTACTCTGGAAAACTGATATTGAAAGGGCAATATGTAACAATCTATGAGAAGTGATACAGAGAGTGAAGAAAGGGAAAGCTGCTTGCTGTCTCTGCCAAAGCAAAAGCTGGAGGTATCCAATGGCACTAATGGCAGGCATTCAAAATGAGCAAAAGCTTTCATAGTGGTGTTCTGGAGCTCCTGGCCAAAGGATGGTCATGTGGCTTCAAGGGGAAATTGGAAACTACTCGGAAGAGAAACCTGCTGAGGCTTAATAAATATGCAGAAACCTCATTTGTCTTAGGTCAGGAAGTCACTGACCTTAAAAAAGTTTGAGTAGGAGAGTAGAGGAGAAAGAATTGCATATATTTTTATTCCTGTATTTATTCTTCCCCAGGCTTCTACTTTTGGTCAATGTTGGAGTACAGATACTGTGCTCGGTTGATTTTTGCCCTGACCCAGTTATGTCTGCTCTTATATCCTTAACCTTTCTTACAGATGTCAAATTACTAAAATCCCCATAATACTTTTAGCAGCACATTCTGCAATTTTAAGTGAAGAGCTGCTGCCTCTCTGGCTGTGAGATTCTGCACATCAGGCATGGTTGCTTCTGATGCAAAGGAGGTAAGTGGAAGGCAAAGGGCAGGATAAGAAATGACAGAAGACTGGGTCCCCTGAATGGGATGTCAATCTGTTTTTTATATCTGGATATAGCCTGGTTGGGTTTTGAGGCTTGTAATGGAGGAAAAAGCAATTTATTTGAGGACTTCAGCTGCCCAGGGTCTTTTCTGCAACCAGTCCATCTCCTCACCAGACACACATACAGCGAGTTTCAAGTAGTGAGTCAGTCTAAGCAAATTGGGATCTTAGATGGGAAGGTAAATTAGAAAAAAATTTCTGTGTATGAGAGTTCTGAATAGAATCTATGCCCATATAGCCTCTGAGATAAAAGGTAAGAAGCTGCCATAACCAAGGAGCCTCTCACAGATTCACAAGATCACAGAATGGTTTGTGTTGTAATGGACGTTAAAAATCATCTAGTTCCAATCCCCTGCCATGAGCAGGTTCACCTTCCACTACAAGAAGTTTCTCAAAGCCCCATACAACCTGATCTGGAACAATGCCAGGGGTGGGGCATCCACAATTTCTCTGGGCAACCTGTTCCCACGTTTCACCGCCATCACAGTAAAGAATTTTTTCCTTATATCTAATCTAAACCTCTCCTCTAAATTTTAAAGCCACTACTACCCTTTGTCCTCCCTCTCCGGGTATCTTGTAGACCTCTTTAGGTACTGGAAGCTACTATAAGGTCACCCAAGAGCCTTTTCTTTTCCAGGTTGAGCAACCCCAGCTCTCTCAACCTGTTTTCATAGGAGAGGGGCCCCAGATTTTAATCATCTTCATAACCCTCCTCTGAACTCATTCCAACAGGTACACAGAAACACAGAATGAGTAAGGTTGGAAGGTACCACAGTGGGTCATCTGATTCAACGTTCCTGCTCAACAGGGCACATTGCAGGGGATTGCACCCAGGCAGTTATTGAATATTTCCAGTGAGAGAGACTTCACAACCTCTCTGGGCAATCTGTTCTTCACATAATTCTTAAATTGTGGGCCCCAGAGTTGGACACAGTCCTCCATTTGAGGTGTCATGAAAATTAAGTATAGGGACAGAATCACCTACCTGAACCTGCTTGTCACACTTGTTTTGATGTAACCCAGGATACTGTTGGCTTTCTGGGCTGTGAGTGCACATTGTCAGGTCATGTTGAACTTCTCATCTATCAACATCCCCAAGTCCTTCTCCTCAGGGTTGCTCTCCATCCTTTCTCCATCCACCATGTGTTTGTACATGGGATTGCCCCAACCCATGTGCAAGGGGTTGTGTTTGACCTTGTTGAATTTCATGAGGTTTGCACAGGCCAACCTCTCAAGCTTGTCAAGGTCCCTTCTCATGTCTGTGTATGAGTGTGACCTTGCTCAGGGTTATTGCCAGATGGTCCTCAGCAACTCCTATAAATCTACATTAGTGGTAAGTCTATTACCTGTTCTGCTGTTTCTGTTAGGTGTAAGAAAGGAGGGATGAATTCACCTCTCTCAAAATAGCTTGGTCCATTCCCTGGAGCTTTCGACATTCATCACAGCAAGCTAAAGTGGGCTGTGCAGAACTATGCTGCTGAGACTTTTTACCACCTTAAAAGATTAAGAGATTCGTCATTAGGCATGTCCTGTCATTTTCACATTGTAAATTTTGAGATAAAGCATTGGTATGCAAGACTAAGGACTCCCAGACTTCATCTTACCCTGGGCATTAATTCTTCACACACTTTCTAAAGCTTTTTCTATCAGGCTGTGGGATCTGACCCAGGACATGGCTAAATGCCTTTTCATGGTGAGCAGAGATAAAAGCAAAAATAAAGAAGCTTTGCCACAAGTTTGCTGCATTTGCATCTGATTCCCAGTGCACTGCTGCTGTTATTTCTAAGTGGTCAAATTTTTTCTCTTGTTTTCCATATCTCTCAACTGTAAATAAATTTGAAAACTCCATTACAACTATCTTAATTCAGCCCTGCAATTTGACTTGTGCTATTTTATTTTACTCCTCAGATGATGGTTTTAACTAATTTCTGTTTATTTTTGGATCTCTCCACAACACTGCTTCCTATAGGATTATTCACTCTTATTTATTCATTTATTTAGGGCATAACTATGAAGATGATTTATCTATGGCTAAGTGCAGCTGTTTTCTTGTAGTTCCCCCACACCTCAGCCTGTGATTTCTTGTCAGAACTCTCTAACTGAAGTCAGTGGATGGTCACTTGAGAGAAATCTGAAAGCACTGGGGGTGGTAGTTTTGGGGACTCAGTGAGTAGCAATCATGCCATTGAATTAGTACCAAACCACTGTTTCCTGGTAATGTTGTAAGTACTATGCTGCTAAAGGTGGTTAAAAGAGTCAGCTCTTATTTTGATTTTTTTCTTAAGTGGACCTTATTTGCACTATGTAGACTAGGAAAAGATGCGTTCACAGGTGCTGAACAAAAATATTTTGTTGGGTGTTGTCTGTTAATACTAACACAGGAGCAGTCATAAAATGCTTGTAGAGTTTGATCATATTCTTGAACAATATTCAGACATTATAATGAATCACTTTGACACCATAAAATGTCAGAATTAATCTTGGATCCTTTCTCTTCACCAGGTTTATATGTGAACTCAGCACATCTTTACCCAGCTTGTGCTGGAATTGCCTCAGGAAGATCTGACCAGGTGGTCTGGAAAAATATTCAGAGATGATCCACTTGTACAAACCTGGAAAGCTGGTAAGAAAAGAAATGAAGGATGTCAAAGTCCTTTCCTGTCCCCATTACTGCTAAAGTGTGTCCACCAACACTGTATTGTCTCCCAAGGAGTACTCCCCGGGTCCTGATAATTCTGCTATTTTTTGGGTCACGATATAACAAGCAAACCACAGCAGCTAGGTGTTAGCTAGGGCTGCAGCCAGGACCACAGCATCCTCTGCTGGGTATGGAGATGGTTTTCAGTGGGAAGAGAGATACTAGCTCACTGGTCTAGTGCTCTGATTGACTTGCCCCTCAGTGTGACAAAAATCCAGAGTGTGAATAGCCAGTTCTTGTTGGGAGCAATAAACAGAAACTCATTTGGCTCACAGTGAGTAAGAGGCTCGCTTGTACCTGATTTCATTTCTGTGTAGAAGCTAAGGTGATCTAGGACTCTTGGCAGTTGGGATGAGTGAACACTGAATAGCTGGCCATCTCTGTTTTGTTGCTTCTCTGTGCTTACTCTTAATGATTTTACCTCAAAAGACGCTTCTCTTGCACAATAGGTAGCCCTGCTGCTCTGAGATGAAAAGGTCCCTGGGTCAACTCCTTGGAAGGCTCATTTAATGTTTTCCCACTTGGTTGTTTTCCTGTATGCTCTACCGTTCGTATTTGCCTTGTCATCTTGATGTACCCTTACTGACAGTGTGAAGCTTTGGGGAAACTGTCTTTTTGTGGTGAGAACAGAAACTGGGAATAAAATGACACAGGTACTAATCTAGCTCTGGCAAGACCTTGTTCTTGGATGAATCATTAAATGTTTTTGTGCTGTGTTTTTCCTTCCTAGTATTAAGAGACAATGACAAATTCCTAATGTAACTGTTAGAGCTATTGTGAGGCTTATTACACCAAAGTTTTTTAAAGTGGTCTGAGATTAGGAAGTGGGAAAAACATATTAAAGAGTCAATTAGTGACACTAATTCTCTGTTTATTATTAGTTTTAGTTAATAATTAGCACTCTCATAAATTCATTGAAAAGTGTCAAATTCATTTACTAGAATTAAAGAACATTAGACATGTAATGCAGGAAGGTATCACTCACAATAAAAAAAGTTCTTCCCACCTAAGCTACTCTTCACCCCTAAAGGGCTGGGGTGTTACTCTGTGTGTATGAGACCCTCACAAGGAATTACCAGAATCTGTATAAAGGCTAAAAGTAGGTTCAACTAAGAATCCTTCATATAAGGGAATTATGTTATTCAAAAAAGTTCATAATCAAAAAGCACATAGCATTATGTATGTGAATTAGTATTAACTACTATTACTCTGTGAGTGGGGCTCTTTTGTTTGTTTTTTTTTCATAAAACTTATATGATAACAAAACTGGCCATACTTCTTTAACATAATTTTTTTTTGAGCTGTGGATATTGATATCAATCTTTGATTCAATCTGCTATACCAAATTCTTTATTTATGGAATGGGGAGAGAAAGAAAGTCATTCAGAGGGAAAAATATTATAAATCTGACATTTTCCAAAGATTTGAATTTAGTTTTCTTCATTAAAAGTAACTTTATGGTTTATATTGTCTTACTTTTATTTAAATTTGTTCATAAATGCTTGAGATTTGAACAGGCATTCCATTTGATGCCAATAAAACTTTTTAAATTATATTGTAGAATTGATAGTAAACCAGTTGTGCAGCTTTACAATAAAAAAAATTTATAGTTGAGATTACAAATCCTTTCCTATTATAACTGCAGAATGAAACATTCGTAACTTTCTGAAGAATTTTACTGATGAATTATTTTGAATTTCCAACAAGATCCATCCTGCCATTTCAGAAGTTTCCTGTGGAAACGGGAGTTGCTACAAAACAGAGACAGTTTAAAACCATACTCTGTCCATATTTTTCACACAGTTGATATTAAATGTTTGTAAAAATGTGCTAATGAACAACACTTACTAAGGAGTAGTGCCTTCCTACTTTTTGGGAAGATAGCGGATTAGAGAGCCTCCTGTTACTGTAGACCTCCTAGACAGGTTGATGATGCCAACGAATTATTCACTGAGGAACTAAGAGACACTTCAAAATCAACTGTCCTTGTCCATATAGGGGACTTCAACTTGCCAGAAATTAACTGGGAGCACCACACAGCTGGTACAACCCAGGCCAGAAGATTCCTAAAAAACTTGGATGACCACTTTATGGAACAAGTCCTAGGAGAGCTGACTCAGAAAGACGCCCTTCTTGATCTGCTGCTTGTCAACAGAGTGGATCTTGTGAGAGAAGTGGAGATTGGTGGCTGTCTTGGCCACAGCAACCACAAAGAGATTAAAATCTTTGTTGACAGGAGAAAAAGTGCCAGCAAAACCTCAATTCTGGATAGGTGGAGAGCAGACCTTGGGCTGCTGAGGGAATTAAGTAAGGAGGCCCCCTAGGAAAATGTTTTTGCAGGTACTGGGGTCCAGCAGAGATGATCATTTTTCAAATATCACCTCCTAAGGGCACAGGAGCAGGCAATTCCCATATATTGGAAGTCAAGCAGATGAGGCAAAAGTCCAGCTTCGCTGAACAGGAATCTTCTCTTGGAAATAAAGCAAAAAAAGAAGGTGCATGCACAGTGGAAGCAAGGTTGAATGACATGGGAAGAATTCAGAGATGCTGCTTGCTGCTGTAGGGAGAAAAGGAAAATTGGACAGTTTTTACAAAGTGTTACCCGATTTCCATAGATTACATAAATTCAGATAGTAGGTGCATCTGCTTATAAATTGTCTCCATTCAGCACTAAGTATTAACTAAACAAATAGATATTTCCTCTTTGCTGAAGTTACAAAACACAGTGGTTATTTTGTTTTATACCAGGATGCACCAACAGGTTTGTAATTCTGGAGGAAAATGTGGCTGGTTACAGAAACCGGAAGGCAGAGCCCTGTCTGGTGCAAACCAGCCTCTCTCCCTCTTGTTTCCACGGTCTAATCCCTGGTCTTCTGCATATAAAAGCTGCATTTCATTAGTAAATGAAAGCAGGTTGGATACCAACTCCTGAGTTTATTAGGGGGGGGGGGTTGTGTGTTGTTTGTTTAGGGTTTGTTTGTTGGTTTTGTTGGTGTTGTTTTGTTTTGTTCTTGATTTCTACTCTTATAGAGATCCATTAGTAATGTTCTGTACTTGTAAGTCTTAATTCAGTTTCTGGGAAGCCTACATCCCAGGTACAACTAGATCCAAGGTCTCAGTCTAACCTGTGGTTATTTCAAACTGTAGACCAAAGTGATGTCTCAATGGAATTGTTGATGATTACAGATTCCAATAGCAAACAACTGACTTGAACTTTTTGACTTTATTTAGATACTCTTGGTATAGCATCTAAATCTAAGATATCTCAGTGAACAGGGTGAGTATAAGGTTAATGTCAGACAAGATAAAAAAAAACCCCACAGTTGTTTTTTCTTCTTTCATACCTCAAATTATAATTTATAACCCTTTGACCAGCTCTCATGGGCATGTGTGCCATTCATTTGGCAGAGAGAGAAGCCCAGATTAATTAATATGAATTTGTCAGCAGCCTCTGGTAAGCTGGTTCTCCATCAAGCAGCAGATATAAGCAAAAGAGATTTCTGGGGAACCAGAGACAGGTATCTGACCAGAGTAAGCTGTGAACTTAGTGAATGGATTGGGAGAAGCTGGGGTGAGCTACCCAGCCTTGTAGCAGTGCAAAACGACAGGAAAAAAATATACAGCCTACAACCCACACTATGAAACTGTACAGAAAGTCATCAGAGATGACTGGTTTCAGTATTGCCCTTAAACCTTTCCATGTCATCACTAGCTCTGCTAAAGACTTTTTTTTCCTTAGGGGAGACATTTTTTCTCATTCTAAAATTAGCAATGGAAATAGAAAATTGACAAGAATAATAAGTGAATGTAACAGAAATTTCCAAGTCAAACCTAGTTATGGAAAAAGCAGTGCTATCTGAATCACATAACTGTATATGCTTTCACAAAATATCAGCATTCTTCCATCAGTAGAAACTCCAGCAAGAAACGTTTGGCATTTGACTCCCTGGTGTGTGCATGTGTATGCATGTGTGTGTGGTGAGGAAAGAAAGGAAGAAAAATAATTCAACAAAATATTTATTTTGCAGAATGCATATTTTCCTCTTCTTTAAAAAAGGAGTTTCAATCTCTGTGAACCTAATAGAAAACAGATGTCAGCAGAGCTGGGATGAGGTATATGTTCCTCACTCCAGCAGCCATCACTGGCACCTCTACAGCAACCTGCAGGCTTCAGCCCACAACAGTGCTACCTTTCTCATTGTGCTCCAAAGGTCTCGGAGAAGCTGGTGCACACTTATCCTCCAGGCTCCATCATGCGATGAAGAAGCATAATGTCATGGACAGAAATCCACAGTCTTTTTCTGAAATAAAATATTTCATTTCTATTGTTGGTTCTTAGGAGGTTCAAAACTATTTTGAGGCAACATAAATCACTTCATCAGCCCTATTTGTTCTCTTGGTCTGACTGACTAAAAGTCTCTGAAGCACTATCAGAAGTGAATGTCAGCTAGTCCTCAACTTCACCTAAGGAGCCTGGCCTTCTTTTCTTTTCTGGTTTGTTTTTTTTTTTTTTTTTTACTTTCTTGTAGCTTCTTTTTCTCTAGGTGAGTTTATTCGCAGTGCAATGAACCACAAGGTCATCCAGGAAAGCAAAAGCATCTGCAACTGGATCACCACCAGCAGGACTTCCCTCCTGGAGTCTCTCCCTGCTCTGCACAGACAGATGAAAGTCAGGACCTTTCATAGCACCATGAGCTTAATGACAGGTATTACTGACAGACCCTCTGACCTCTCAAGCCCTTTGCCACTGTAAAACATAACTGCTGTGATTTCATGGAGACTAGGAGAGAAGTAAAAAGAAAAATGTTTACACTCCCAAAACTACTGTCTTTTTTGTGGATGTACTTGTATTGGTTTGTTGCTGTTCTCTGCTTTGTTTAAAACAAAGATCAAAGTCATTTGGATATAAAATTTTGTTTGTATCCAGCCACCTGTGGATTTCACAGGGATGCTTGTGGCTATGTTCCCTAACCAGTTTTAAAAACCTCATCTTATGAATTGGTAGGATGTCAAAGTTTGAAATGGCTGTGAGAAACATGCAAATAGTTTTAGATTTCCCCCCAAAATGACATTGAGTGGGAGTGAGGAATGCATAAAAACAGCAAGCTGTTTTTTAAATTAATGACGTTTTATCATTGCAAATGACAGCTCTTCCACCTACAGTATTTGGTGGCCTATGGCTTTTTCTCCTAAATAAAGTCCCAAGTAAAGTCCTTTCTCTCCTGAATAAAAAAATCCCAAACACAAATACTGACTGGGTGGAGAATGGATTAAGAGCAGTCCTTAGGAGAAGGACCTGGGGTATCGGTTGGCCGAAGCTCAACATGACTCAGTGATGTGCACTTGAAACCCAGAAAACCAACTGTGTCCTGGACTGTATCAAAAGAAGTGTGACATGGAAGTTGAGGGAGATGATTCTCCCCCTCTATTCTGCTCCTGTAAGTCTCTGCCTGAGTACCGCAACCAGGACTGGATCCCTCAACATAAGAAGGACATGGACCTATTGGATTGAGTCCAGAGGAAGGCCGTGAAGATGCTCAGAGGGCTGAAAGATGTCTGCTATGAAGACAGGCTGAGAAAGGTTTTTCAGCTGGAGAAAAGAAGGTTCCAGGGAGACCTTAAAGAACCTTCCGGTACCTAAAGGGGGCTACAAGAAAGCTGAAGAGGGCACGTAGTGATAGGACAAGGCAGAATGGCTTTAAACTGAAATAGAGGAGATTTGGACTAGTATAAGGAAGTAATTCTTCAATCTGAATGTGGAGAGATACTACAACAGGTTGCTCAGAGGAGTTGTGGGTACCCCATCCCTGGAAGTGTTCAGCATCAGGCTAGGTGGGACTTTGAGCAACCTGGTCTAGTGGAAGGTGTCCCTGAAACGTTAGGGTCCCCTCCAACCCAGGCCATTCTATGATTTGACATGAGACCTTTAAGTGAAAAAATAATAATAAAGACAGAATCATTGTTTAGAGGCTGGTACAGGATATAGAATTCAGATCCCGGCATTGGATATCTTTTTAGCTAGTACTGGTGAAAACAGCTATAACTTCAGGTAAACAAAGGGAATTATGTACAGTTCAAACCCCAGATCTTACTACCCTATGTACCAAGGGTCATCATCTGCATGGTGCTCTTCATCATGCAGACTGGAATAAATGGAGATCTTGTTAGGGAGAAGAAATCCCTTACCACAATCCACCTCGCCCTTACTGAGGCTGACAATAAATTATGACCATTAATTTTTAATATCTTAATCACCAACACAGCAAAATGATGCCCATACTTTACAATTACCTAATCCACCTTTACCTGCGGGATATCCCTTGTTCAAAAAAGCCTCATTCTCTGAGGACCAGCACAACCAGTGACAGGATGAATTGATAGAGACAAATAAAGGGAATGGCTCTGTGATTGGCTGTCTGGGTCTAGTGTTTTGGTTCAAACATTTCCCAGCAGTTGGAGAAATTATCAAAATGACAAAATGCCTAGGAAATGTTAGTGTTATGGCTGTCACTAAACATCCTATCTGCTGCCACAGAAGTGCTCGTACTAGAGATATGAACTTGGGAGCAAAAGTAGGGGGAAGGAATTTGGAATCTCCTGGCTTTCGTCAGTCTGCATCAAATCTTTTGTTTCACTGGCAATGTTTAAATGAAATGTAGTTTATCTATTTTTACACCGAATTTCTTGCTGGTTCCTAAAGCAAAATCAAACCATTTATGGAAGCTTATGAAATATGCAATGTTTTCCCAGGAGATATCCCAGTCTCTCTAGGAATATCTTATTTTGGTTTCTGCAAATGCATATTTTAGATCCACTTATACATGTATTTATGCATTTTTTAAAAGCTTCCTGTTAAATTAATTTTCTGGGTCAGGCTATGTCTTCATAGCCCCACTCTGCACCAATCAGGTAGAATCTCTATTAGCATGTTCTTCCTATGTCTGTGTCTCCTAGCAATCTGTGATATCAAACATTCAGCTTCGAGATGTCACAGCAGGATTGAGTCAACATTTGCTTAAAGCTACTGGAAATAGTTCTGACAATTAGTAGAAACAGCAAAAGAAACTCAGTCAGGCACATGCAGAGTCAGCAAGAAGGAAGCATACAGTAAATTTGTCATGCAAGCCTGGTGAACTTTAAAGCATTTCCCACTGTGAAAGCTCTGTCTTCTTTAGTTAGATTAGAGAGAATCAGCTTGACACTTTAATTAATATAAACACGAAGGGGCTTTAAAATAATTAGCAACTCTGCACTTCACCTCCTGCATTTGAGATTCTTGGAGAACTTCAGGAACAGTCACTCACGACTGGTAGTGATGCTGCTACCAGTTCATCTGCATTTTGGAGGGAGGAGTGTTAAGACACAACGGATGTGATGTGAACAAAATTGAAGAAGCCTAGGAGAGTTACTAAGGGACCCAGAGGTATACCGCAAATCGGTTATCGCTCTTCAAACTCTTTGCAACTGAATACTTTTTATTCAGTATAATTTTTGAATAGGACTATTCACTATTCACTTTAGGGACCAGAATAATCCTTCTATCATTATTTGTCCACATAATGTCAGAGAACTGCACCTCTTCACCCATTTCCTTTCATCTATTGAATGAGAATAAAGTCACTGGGCTTTCCTTGAAAATTGTCTGTTGTTATCTCTGAAAAATTAGAGTTCATCACACCAGCGGAATTCCATTTTTGCTTTTCTCCATCATGAAGACATACTAGAATTTATTTAAAATTACTATTATGTCATTCCTCTGTAATGGCAATGGGCTCACAGACTGTTGCCCTCGCAAACAGAGCTGATGAGGAGGAATGATAATCATCATCATCACGTCTAGGCTTCATGAATGAAGATTTGGAATGGGCTCTACACATATTTGTTACAAGTGCGCTGGTGGCTAAAGAGGCCAATACAAGATAGACATGTCCGGTTGCAAAAGGTACAGCAGAAAGACTCCTTAGGTGCTGGTGATGGTACATGCCTTCAGTAGGGTCTCCCATGCCAGACAGGTCCAAAACAAAGGGTCGGATATAATATGTCCATGGGCAGGATGAGCTCACTAGCCTTCTGGCAGTCATCCTAGGAGAAGGACAACTCTAATTCCAAAGCCAGGCAGATGGAGCTCGCTTAGCCCTGTAAGGCCATCCATCTAAGAGAAAGACATTCTAATCAAACCTACATCCTAAGGACCTCGCTGTCAGCATCCAAGCTTGCTAGGCCCTGACAGATGAACCTTAGGATTAAAGGGTGGGTCCAATTCTGTGCATGCTGCATCTCACCTAATAAATCCATTGCGCGGGTTCGAGGGTGATATCCACATTTGTAAAGCCCTGTAGCAATGGGTGAGGGTCAAAAAGGCAGGCGATAAGATGCACTGGAAGCCAGAGACCCAACCCTGCATGCAGGCGGTTCAGGGCATTGGTCGCTAGAGACTGACCCCGGAGATGACAGTCTCTTTCGCATCATCCTGAATGACCAAGCAGCCTTTTTCAAGGAGACCACTGCTTGCTCCACATGGAGAGTGGCCTAGAAAAGGTGGCCTAACCAAAGCTCATCTCCCCCTTCACCCAGCTGGTTAACCACAGCCAACGGGCATCTTCTTCTAATGCGGTTGCACAAAGATCAAAAGACAAAGGCATGCACCTGCCTTCAAAGGTGTACCCAAATTGACTCTCTCATGCTGAAACATCAGAACCATGCTTGATACTGTGGATAGTGGACGTCTTGAGTGTCTCTCTGCCCTAATTGCCCATGAACTATCAAGTCTCAACATCGACATCGCTGCTCTCAGTGGACTTTGTCTCCACGAGGAAGGCAGCCTTAGAGAACATGGTGCCAGCTGCACACTCTTTTGGTCAGGTAAACCCAGAACCGAAAGGCATCTTTCAGGAGTTGGCTTCATGACTAAAAACTCTATTGTTCCTAAGCTTGAAAATCTGCCGACAGGTCATTCTGATCGCATTATCTCCCTACACCTTCCACTACACAACAAGCAACATGTTGTCCTCTTTAGTATATATGCCCCAACTCTCCAAGCTGACGCTGCCTAAAAAGATAAATTTTACACCGACCTGCGCAGCCTTACCCAAAAAGAATGATAATATTGCACTGCCAAAATGTCTCTTTCTCTTTAGCACTTTCACGAGGGCACAGTGCCTTTTGTACTTTATTTCATTACACTTTCATAGCATGGGGTGGAGATGCTGTATTTACATAATGCCTGAGCATGAGTTTTAAATTGTCCTTCAGAAAGGAAGAGGCAGAGGAAGAGACAGAGGAGGAGGAGACCTGAAGGACCACAGCTCTTTCTATTAGGAAAGCAAACCTAGTGTTCTCCTTCCACACTGGTCTGAGGGTACAACTATAATTATCCTCATCTAGCTTTGAGGCCAGCACACAGCTGACACTCTTATCCCTAGTTTGCTAGTGGAATCACTTACAGCCAGGAGTGGTAAAAAAGGAGGGATCTGCAGCAGAGGTGGTAGAACCTCTGCATTGTCAGCTGCAGACCCTTATGAACAAGAGGGTTAGTGCAGTGCTGGGAAGCCAAACCTCAAAGGGAGGCTGAGAAGGCACAAACGATGGGCTTAACTGCTATCACGCCTGGCTCATAAGGTTTTTTTTTCCTTTCTATTGTACCCTGAGATCACTGAAATACCTGCTGGCGGCCATTTCCTCCTCTGTGCCTGACAGAGAAGACACACTGCTCTTTTGTGGTGACTTGGCTTTTGTTTGTTCTCAGGTTTTGTGCTCTCCAAATCCAAAGTAAAGACCTGTCTTACTCTTAAATAGTCGCCTTATTCTTTCCTTGTTGAATATCTTACTACAGGCAGAGGAAGTTCTTTATGAATTGGTTAAAAGCATCCCAGCAGTGAAATACAGTTTTGTTTTGCTTTGCTTTCTTCAGACAAAGTGTTTGCAGTTTTGTGTGTTATGCTTGCAGATATAAATAAAGATACAGACCATCCTGCAAAATTAAGACAGGGATTTGAAGTCATACTACTCACAAGTATCATAATCTCTCATGATAATGTCTAAGGAAGAAAAAAAGAAGTAAACAGAAAGAGGAAATGCATGGTTACTGTACAGGTTATCATCCTATGTCCATAAGTAATGCTACTGAATTATAGCAAGGTACAGGAGACACCTATGCAGTGTTGTTCTGCCATCTTGAATGTGGGCCTGTTTTATTGTTTCTGTTTAGGACAAAGCAATGTATCCTCCCTGATTTCCTGTCCTGTCTCTCCCTATCCATTCAACTCATCAGCATGTGCATTAGAAGTAAATCTATTAATGCCCTGCTCTCATGCCAGTTTGAGTCTTGCTGCTCCTGCTCACCTAGCCATCCCCCAGGAGGAGGGTTTGTTTCATGTAAGTGATAGCTGCCATGTTTGCCCGTGTCACCAGGTTTACCTACCTCCTGAAGATAAACAAGGTGGCTCACACCACAACCTGAGAGGTCCCAGAATCACAGACAGATTCCAAAGCCCTGTGGCTTTTCACAGGACAGCTCTGCTGTGAGTGGTCAGATTGTCCAAGACTTCTGGCTTCATTTACTTTTTTCAATAAAGCACTTCAAATGCTACTGTAACAGAGCTTTACTGCATTTATTTAATTCCTTCTAAGGCAAATAGCTGCAGTGTTCATCTCTCCTCATTGCCGAATAGAATCCAGGGATGTTACAAGTGCCTGAAAGGCATTTTCCCATTTAAGTAGTTCAACACAGATCTTCTGCATGTGGTGTCTAGATGGCTCACAGGAAGGAAGTCCTATGTTTCTTATCTATAGGATTTTTCATGCTTTTTCAAAACATGTGGCATAGATTTCTTCTGAAATCACTGCTATGGGCCAAAACGAGAAGGTGCAATTGGTTTGCTCAGGGAACAAGAGAACAAATGCTGATCGGTTGTTTGTCTCACATGCTGTATGGATTTCAGACTTATATGAAACGAAGTAGGAGTTTGCAGAACTGTTTCTCGCGGTGCTGATAGCCATGCTGACACAAGTTGTCATCAGAGCTGACCTTTCCAGGTGGCAGCTTCAAGCACTGCCTGTGAACCATGCAGACCACATGCTTTTTACTCACTCAGATGTTTTTTTCTAGCATCACGCTCAAGTTCACTAGAGAAAGTCATTGCAGGGTTAGCTGATCTGCATCCACGTTTTCAGGTCTGACAAAAAGGTGTCCATCTGCAAAGCCATTCAATTATCAGTTTATGCATCAAGCTTAAGTGTCAGTTCATGTATTAAGCTTGCTGACTCATTTTCAGAGCAGTACATTGTCCAGATTCAATGGTAATCCTTGCTAGACTTTTAATTTCTTTGTGTTTTTCAGTCCTGTTCTTTTTTTGTCCATTTTTTCATTTCTCCTGCCTAGATACTGTGATTCTGCAATTCTTTAAGGATATTTTCCCTGTGCTATTGGTTCCTTTAGCAGCTTTTATTTGAGAAACTTGTGATTTATTTTTTTTTAATAAACTTTTAGAGTTCTCTTCTCTCACCAAAACATAAGCAACCTTCTAGTGGAAGGTCAAATACATCGACAATGTTCAGTGGCACAAAAAGTATGAAATTATTGAAAGAAAAAATAAAATGGAACTGCTCCATAAGAAATGCATATCTCTTAAAACACACTAGACCATTGCTATACACTTACTAGAGGGAACCTTAGACCTTCCTTCAAATGGAAATAATTCCTTTCTGGTGACAAAATTATATTTTTTTCTAATGGTATGGTTTTGTTTTCAGTAGAAATAGAAGCAACAGTAAACATCTATCAAAAACAGTTTAATTAAAATGTTAAATACCCTCCCATAGAGAAATCTTCTTTCCCAGCAATAAAACCTCACTACAGAGTTAATTATTAAAAGTAATGCATTTGCTTCTCTATGTCTGTATATAAGAGATTAACATATTAATGGGAATGTAATTATGTTATAAAACTCCTTTTTATTTGCACTGGGTTTCAAGATGCAAAATTTCAATGTCATCTGATATTTTTCTTCCTTTATAACCTCAAGCGTACAGGGCACATCTTTTATGATTATGATTATCATGGTAAAATAGGAGTTTTGAATGTCATAAAAAGAAAATTTTCCTATTCCTTCAATTTCTCTAAAGGTGTTGAGTTCATCTTTTGGAATACTTACAGTGTGTTTTCTTGTCAGTCTCGTTCCATAAATATTTGTTTACTGGCAAACTAGCTGAGAACGTGAAGCTTTTTCCTTTCCCATTAGGGGTGTAAAGCTTATTCCTCCCTTTACTGATAAGAATCTGCCAGCGGGTGTGCTATGAGTTTTGTGGTCTCAGTTAACACCACCCAAAACGTGTCCACAGCACCGAAACCAACCCACACAAGCCTTAGCACTCATGTCACAGCTACACAAAAACTGGTTCATGTTGATACAATGGCTGGTGCTTAATAGTGATAATACCCCTGCAACACAGTGTGAAGGTTAGTGTGAAGCTTTCCTTGCTGATACATCCCTTCCATGGTGAGGCAGGAGAGTCAATGAGCTGCCACCTCTGATCAGCACGGCTGTGCAGGGGAGATGTCCACACCACCAGGGCATTCAGACTTGGGCTGGCAAAACGGTTTTGGACTGTGGTCTTGTGCGAAAACCAGAGATCACTGACCAGCAAACAAGTGGTGTACTATCTCTATGGAGGAGCTGCTGGTTGCCTGATGTAATGAACTACTAGCTTGCAGCCAAAAAATTGATAATTAGAGGCTCCTTTTCTGTGTGCAGAAGTAGTCGACCCCAGTTGCTGCTGAGTTCTGGGCTCAGGTGGATCAGGGAGCTGATTAATTATTTTTTTCCAAGAGAAGCAGAGGTTCTCATTTTTGCATGTTGTACAGAATCTGCAGGAATCTAGTGGAATCTCTTGACCAGTTGTCATGTCAGGCCTTTGGAAATGACAGCCAGAGGTCTGCTCATGTGCTAGCCTGCAGCTCCAACTATCCTAAGCTGCAGTTCCAAAGTATTGACCACATCCACAAGTTGTTGCTGTCTCTGGATGGTCTTTGGTGGGAAGAGTCTTAACATTCACACTTCCCAGGTCATCTTACTCATGTTTTATTGGATTTCTGGTGACTGGAGGAAGACAACAAAACAGTACTACCGATAAATTATTTGATAGTTATAATGACAGTAATTTATTGCATTAAAAATATATTTTCAGCAATCAACTGTTCAGCTAACAGCATCTCCATTCAGAAAAAGCAGATGTGAAATTTCAAAAGAAATTTTTAGGATTCAGTAGTAATGTAAAAGCACAGGTAACTCTCTAACATATGTCTGAATATTTTGGAGGAAAGATTCCTTTTCATTCTTAAAGAAATTTTAGGTGCAGTCTCTTCTAACAAAGTCCTGATGTCATTCTCCTTCTCTTCTTGTTCATTTTCCTCTCTAAATATTCCACTTTTTCCCTAGATCTGCAATAATATGTTATTTCATAAAAGTCTTATCTCTGGTTGTATATCCTTCTTTTCTTTCCTGGTAAACCCCTTAGGGTATGCTATTCCTTCAAAGACAGAAGAATTGAACAAGAACAGTGTATTCTTATTCAGTGAAAGGAACTTGTTACTCTGTTCTGTGAAGGTGGATTTTCTTTTTTCTTACTCTAAGAAAATTTTTAGAGCCTGAGTGCTTCAGCTGGGGAGGGTCAAATCCATTGGAACAAAATGCAGGAAGCCATCACTTCTGTGTGCAACATTTCTCTCCTCTACCCATCCCACTTGTCCTTCCAGTCTGGGTTTAATCCACTCATCCCACTAATTCTGAAATGATTTCAGAACTTTCCTGAAATTTGAGCAGGTATTTTCCTCCATGATCTTGCATTACTTCTGCATGCCTTCTGTTTTCCATTTCAGAAGGAGATCTCTCTCATCTCTTTAAAACCCTTTCTTAAGAAAACTCTTTTTTTTTTTTTTTTTTTTCTCTCCTGGGAGTCCATCCACCTCCCTCTAGATGAATTGATCTCCAAGTGAAGAAAGAGCATGATGGATGGATTCAGCCATAGGAGGAGCCAAGGAGTCACTTGCATGCCACACAAGTGGGTCTGCATGCCTGGCAGGGCAATACTGAATCAACAGGATTGAGTGATACATGTAAGGCTACAGCCCCTGTCGCAGTAAACCTGAGCTTTCAGGGCAAACACATATTTTAAACATAAATCTTCATAAGTCGTGGGAAATCCTGTCAAAGGGTTCAATTTTGATTTTACATAGAATGAGAGCAATAGTTTAAATACTTAGAAGAAGAGGATCAGAGAGGTGAGCAAGTAAGTGCATAACACATTGGTACATCACATGGAACAAGCCATGAATTTGGGCAAAAGGCAAGCAGGAGGAAATCACAAGAAGCATATGCACTCTCTTAGTCAAAACTTCATCTCAGTCAATAGGAAAAACAGTTCCTCTGATGCAAGACAGCTTTGGAGCCAGTCCAAACACCCTCAAATTTGAGTTTAGCAGGGCAAAGAAAAGATGGAAAATAGAAGATAGACTAGTGTGAAGGGATTAAAATGAAACAGGATATGCAGTGCAAACAATTCCCACTGGACCCCTCCCTATCCCACACTGGGAGAGAAACCTTAGAGGCAAACACTGAGTTTCTGGTCTGCCCCAATAGTACAGATATTCTTTTGTAACTTTATCTTCAAGGAAAAGTTGCTCTAAGCACTCTGCTGGGTGCCATAACATCTCTTTCCCCCACCTCAGAAGTAGGATCACTGAAGTGTCACACCAGAACGCTGACAGACAGGGGCTGCAGCACTCAGCTTTCACCAGATGACCATCACTTCTCATATTTGGCCTCCCTTTTATTGTAGATTATACAAATGGCTGGGTACATCTCTCATCATGCAGGGATCCTGGATCCTGCTCTTTGTCTCAGTTCTTTCAGACCTTGCTTGTCGTACCTGAGAAATTCCCTGGTATTAGTGCCTTACTTCCGTGGAGCAGAAGTTCGTGGTGTGACAGAGATGCTGGAAAAGGGAAGTCTGCTATAGATGGCTTCATTTTCAACACTGCATTGCCCAGACTCTTCAACAACATTAGTGGTGTCCGAAGTAACCTTGGTCACTGGAGCCAGTCTTTTCTTTTGGTTGACTTTGCCTCAGATGGGAATTCATTAGGAGCGGAGAGAGTACAGCCTGAAGGTTGTAGGGAGGATGGAGACAGTCATGCAACTCTGAACTAAATTCAAATATCAGGTGGTTTTGGTGTCATGCCAAAGCAGTCCATTAGACCTGTCAGTCAGAAACACACATGAATTTTTAGGGGAAAGAGGGAGCCTTTGGCAGTTCAAAAGAAGCCTTGTATTTCAAAATGAACTCTCTTCATGAAAGTGATTGCTCTGAGATCCCCCTCGGGTGCAATAACTTCCCATTTCTCTCTCCTGAAAACAGTCATATTAATAGAACTCATCATTGAATTGAGCATCACTGAATTATCACTTCTTTAATCTGTTTTATTATTTTAAGGGGGGGTATTAAAAACATTTTTAAACTATGTATACACACAGCCTTCACAGAGTTACACAGATCTTTACTGTGTATTTTTAAAAAGCTTTCTGCTATGAGGGAAGGTGCTCTACTTATTTGTATTTTTGATTATGATTCAGTGTGGTACAATCACAATTTTTCTCTCATGGTACCTCCTTTGAACTACCCAAATCTCTTTACAGCTTTTGTCCAGGCACCAAAGACCCACTGGTCCTTGAATCCATGTCAAACTATAGCTACCTTTTAGATCTTAAGGGTATGCTTTCTGCGGGAAGATGACCAGGCTCCTCCAAGATGCAAGGCTCACTGGCCACATCTTCTCCCTTTGCCTTCCATGAGGAGTTTGGAGAACAGCATCAGATGAAGTCTTTGAGGGCCAGTTATAACCCGTATCAAGGTTCACTTTCTTTCTCCCTCCAGCTTCAAAGGACAAATCACCCACCCTTCCAATGCCTTTCCACAAACTGTCCTGAGGAGCAGAGGGGGTGGCATGTGAGAAGTTCCCCCTTCTACTCCAAAAGACTTGTTTCTCTTCCCTTTGATGCTACAGTCAAAAACATATCATTCTGCATGGATAAAATTTCTTCTGGTGGCAAACAAAATAATGTCAATAAATACTTGAGAGGTCCTGTGGTGAACAATTAGTATTCCAAACATGAAATTAATTTGTCCTGTGAATATAGGAACATTGTAATTTGGTTCACTTTTATTTTATTGTCAAATACATTTCATTTTCTACATGATTTTATGGTTGGATAGCATTCATTAGAAATTTTCCCCAAACTACCTCTATTAAATGAAAGAGTGGGGGCAAGATCCTTTCTATTCTTTTCACTGCAAGTGTTGTGCTGGCTTTTCTCCTGCAAATGAGCCTTAACTCTAATCTATCCACACAGAGTGCTTGGCTGTGTAGCCTTAGATTTTTTTTTTCTAAAGTTTCATTTTAATTTTCACTGCTTAAGAAGATATTTCTCTAAAGATATTCAAATAAAGACTTAACAAAAAAATAAAAAAGAAAAGATAAAGGTTAGCCAAGGCTGTTCAACTATGCGGTGAATAGACAGTCACTCCTCTTTTATGTCAGATTTTCAAAACTTCCTTGAAACCAGTTTTAATCAATTTTTTGCATTGTCCCTGTCTAAAATACAGGGTAGTCTTTGAAAAGAAAATGTGTAGAGACTTCTTCTATTTTGGAGGAGCTACATAGGCAAGAAAGTACCAAAAGTCAGACACCCCTCAAATGCTCATCCATGACTTTGTTGAGCCAGCTTCCTCCATAGTGAGACAGACAGTAAGAGCACATCACTTTTCTACAGGAAGGACGAGAAGTGCTGTGGAAGACATCTTACAGCCCCCTGTGCAGGCAAGGTGTCTCAGCAACGTCTTTATCATCAACCCCTCTTCAGCTATCATTTTCTGCCAAGATAAAGATCATCCCTTCAATTTGTGTATCTCTTAATTCATTTTCATGCACTGTTTTAATTTTTGGGGGTTTGTTTGTTTGTTTGTTTGCTTGCTTGCTTTAACTATCAAAAAAGTCTCCTATTAATAATATATTAGTAATTTACTCTTCAATATCTTACCAGAAAAGGGAGAAAAGAAAACATTCTATACACACAAGACACAGTGCCCAACAAATAAATAAATAAATGAAAAATGACTGCATCAACGATTTCTGAAAGTGCCTTAAAGGCATTTGCAATTCCTTGTTGCTCCTCTGCCTGAGCCAGGCAGCCGGAAGTGCAGCCCTGGTAGGGGCTCAGTGCTCACCCTACATTCTCAAAGCTAAGGCTTGAGGGGCAGGAGCAGGCAGATACCTGTTCAGAAGTGGGGACAAGGACCCTTGCAGCAGGGGCAAGGATGGCTGTGGAGGGGCTACTGCAGAGGTGCACGCCCCGAGGGGTCTGCCTGAGCAGAGGCAGGTACTGGGCATCCCTGTTAAACAAGGAATCATGACCCTGTAGTTAAAGCAAAATGAGCTTTGTGCTCCGTGATGCAAGTCCTCTGTGACTTTGAGAAAGTCATGTCAGCCAGCAACCATAAATATTTATAGATGTCTCAGATGTATCAGGAGACTTAATGAATTGCAGCCGGGGGTAGGAGCGGTGGTGAAGGAGGCTGCAAGCTGTGGGTTGTGGATTTGGATTTCCAACTGACAAAGTAGTGCAGGAATGCAGTATGGCCATCTTGGCTCCCAGTGCAGCTGCCCAGCTCACTTCAAAGTCAGTGTCAGGCAGACGTCAAAATGCCTTGAGAGATCTGGGCTTAGTCTGCCTTCTGTTTGAGTCTCACACAATAGCAATTGGATCTGTCTAAGTGTCACAGCAGAGCTGACCTCTCTGGTCAGTCAGACTATGACATGGTTGATGACACGGAAACAGCCAGCACCAGCATCACGTGAGACTTATTGGGAAGGTCTGTGATCGGTCTGAAATCCCTGAATGTTGGAGTGGATTTTTAGCATATAAGAAGGAAAAAAAAAATAATTATAGGTGTTCATGTCTGTCCATGAACTTCTTAGTTCATATTTTGTGTATTTGTGTCCCTGGCAAGAAACAAGAGTGGTGCATAATGCCAGCTAAACTTCTTTTCTTCACTAACTCATTGAAACTCAAGGTCTTTCTTCAAAATAAATGTTTGCTTATTTACAATCAAACATATAGAAAAAAGATGTAGCTGGCAAGTGAAACGTTATTCTGCCTCACTTAAAGACTTCCTATTCCAGAGAAAGTGAATGACTTCAGTTACAGGTCACATGAAGTAGCAAAACAAAAGAGGATGAGTTCTTATTTTTCAGGAGAAGACATAAAGGACATTAATGCTGAGCATCCAAATGAATCTTCATCTTTTCTTCAGCCAAATGCTGGCACACTCTGTTCCTTTACCCCTTGTTGAAATTTGTTGCAGATTTGACACACTCTATAATTAGTGACAATCAACCCCATGGACAAGGAACTGCTTTTTTGGCCAACATCATAGGGCCTGAAATAGAAATCCTGATAATTAAATAGCATAAACTTATCTTAGGAGGTGGTGAATTTTTCTGCTGTGTTCTGAGCCACTAAGCACAAAACAGACAAATTTACTGAAAGAAAGATAAATAAACAATAAATAATTAAAAATAGGTATTGTTAGGGTTTCTCTTGTTCTGTTATTTTTTATGATTTTTCCAAACCTGAACAATTTTCATGGTATTTTCTGACAGACAAAGAATACCTTAGTCCTCATAGGTATATTTTACTGGACTGCCGCATTCAGATACTGTCATGTCATGACTTCAAATGTATTCGAAGAGGATGAGGAAGTTAAAACTCACAGGTGTTCTCCTAGATTTTTTATTTTTCCAAAAGCATGTTCATTCAGTCAGCCTTGCCTTCGGAAAACTCAGCCAGTTATTAGTCACTGATCAGTGGACTAAATCTATGCGACACAGAACCATAACATAACTATGAAATGACTCTATGGTATGACTAGAAAAGGCAGCAGAGTATTGAGATGTCCTCTGGCTCTTCCCTGGATATAAGGGAAGGCCTCATCTGGAGCTGTGCTGGTGGAAACTTTTCATAATAATTCTTTTTACTCTATAATGACACATCTATAGCTACTGCAGTCTGAAAGCTCATCTGCTCACTATCAATAGCTGACCAGCTCTTGGTGTTAATTCTATCACTGGCAACAGTTGCAAAAAAAACCCCAAAGCTGCAATGCCTATGGAAATGTGAAGTCTTATTGAGCAAGAAAACCTAGCAATGTATAAAATTTTGTTTATAGGGAGGTATAGTTACAGGTCCCAAGTATGTTTGATGGGGCTATAAGTCTGACTTGAACACTGGCAATCTGTCCTATGGACAAAATCTTGAAGTTTACCAAGTGAGCAGGTATTTCAGCCTGCGTGACAGTTGCCTTCTTTTTCACCTAAGGCTAATCTAATTAGCCCTGGTGCCAGTTGCTAATTATCTTATGGAGCTCCAGTGTATGGGTGAGAGGCAGGGAGAAAGACTCTTCTCGAACAGCTGAAGACAATATTTAAAGAAATACATCAAATGCACCAAGGATGAGCTCAGTGATACACCAAGGTGTTATTTCAGAGATTTGGGGCATTCTTTCAAAGTGTACTGGTGATTTTCAGTAAGATTACTGAGTTTTCTGTGCTTCCAGCCACACATACAAGACAACTTTGTTTAATTTTACACTTGAATTTTAGTATACCTGTATGTATTTTGACATTTGTATGCTTTGATTTTATTACCATACGGGAGAAAGTGCACTGGAAGAGGCCATTTCCATAAGCCATTTAATAAATCAGCACAGCAAAGGTGGACATTTTAATGACCTATTCGATACACTGAGCCATGAACTTAAACTCATTAGCTGTGTCTCATTATACATAAAGCAAACACACCAAGTTAAACACCTTGAATGGTAAATATATACATTCATATATTATTAACCAACAGTGTGAAAATACAAAGCTTTTGCAAATCTCTGGAAAAGGAAGGAGATGGAGCACTAAGGCAAGTTTTGTGTTGGGAAGGTCATGGATTTGCAGAGGACTGCATACTGGGAACAAGGCAGGGCTGCCTGGGGGAGAAGAGGGCTCACTGCTTGAGGTATTTCACCAAGTAGGTACAAGCAATGGTAGGAAGCTGTACAGGGTCAGCAGAAGCTGCAAAGCAGCTGGTTTTTCCCTGGATTTTAGTATTCCTTTGCAGTGGTCAGGCGACCATGTTTGCACCTCCTACCCTCTCATGGAGCAGGGAGCATTTGGAGTATGTGACAGAAATGTATAATTTTCCCCAGCTGCACTACCTAAAGAAGAACATCAAATTAGATTTTCCATTTGAGATAAAAGCCCATGTTGTCCCCCAGAATGTCTTTCATGTTGCAATGAAGACAACAGTGCATTAGATTGGCACTTACTTCCAAAGCTCACAAAACACTCTGCTCAATGAGTCATTTTTTCACAGATATTACAAAGTACAACATGTTTAATAGTTTTCTTCAGTGTTTCAATGAAAGAAACATCCACAGGTGGAAACAAGTAGGCAAGCCTCTGTATTTTTTTCCTGCTGCATGTTTGTCCCTGTTTTGTTTTGGCTGATGCTGTGACTCCTTTTTCTTTAGTCCTCATTCACGTAGCAATTTTGGTAAATAGAGTAACCTGAATTTTATCCTAACATACATTGCTGTCTCCATCTATCTTTTTCTTTGCAGATCAGTACTTAGAGTAAAGCTGATTAGGATCTAGATGTTCAACTCAGTATAAAAGACAGTAATATATTCTTTTTTTGTTCTCAAAAATATCTGAAGTTACGGAAGAATATTTAATACAAGGTTCTTTTCTGACCTTCCTAAAATGACAAAACACAGACTGATTTCAGCTTATGAATCATATTTTAAATGCTAATTTTGAGGGGAAAAAACCCTAAATATTCCATTGTTTTCATTGCCAACACCATCACCCACCACTGAAATGCTTCATGTAACATTTTTCAAAATGCTCCAAAAAAAGAATGTAACTTTTTAGTATTAAAAAAAAAAGAAAAAAAAAAGATGTTGTGACTGACTTCAGTAAACCTTAAAATAATTCTGCAAATTAAGAATCCAATTCTGCAAATTAAGTCCACGTATCTGAGATTAGCTCAGTTGATTAGAGTGCAGAGCTAATAATGCCAAACTTGCAGGTACAATCCCAGTATGGTCTCAAGAGTTGGACTTGATGAACCTTTTGGGTCCCTTACAACTCAGAATATTCTGTGATCTGGAAGGTTTGGAGTTTTCTTTCTTTTTTTTCATGACAACTATAAAAGAAAGATGTTGCAAAGTCATCCTCTCAACCAGGAATAAATCAACATGAGCCTATCAAAAAGGTGTTTATGTCAGAATCTGGACAATGTTAATTTTTATTCTGAGTGATGGGCTACTATGTTGCATATACTTCTAGTGTGAAGGGCTTCGGGGTGCTCCAGGTTTATCAGTTAGCCTTCTCCTAGCATTTGTGCCCCAGGAACTAGGTGAAATCACATCTCAGATTAACAATGAATGTACAGTAACTGTATTTACCAGCACTGGTTTGTTTTAGAAGAGAGATTTCAGTTTCATGGTTTAAAAATACTAATAACTTAGTTGAAGAATTTTCAAAAGAATAATCTTAAAACTATTCATTCTTATTTACAGAAAATTTAAGTAAAGAAGTAACTTTTATACATCTCTTTGGCTGATAATCCATGTTGTGTACACAATGCAAACCATGTCATTCTTATTTGAGAGTTGCATATAAATGCAGGTAGTAAGAACAATGCTTTTAATATTTGGAAAGGCTCTGAAATACATGAAATGGAAAGACAAGGTAAAATTTAGGTGTCTTTTGAGGACTGGACAACAAGGGCTCTTGAGAGCATGTGGGGGTTGAAGTGCTCTGGTAGAAGAGAGAGCACAGTGGATCCCTGCAGCTTATGCCTGTTGCCCAGAACAAGGCAACTGCAAGACAGACAAATGTGAAGAATGACACCTTTTCAAGTGCTCAGACCAGCAAACAAACAAGTCGTCTATCATCCTCTCCCTCACCTCTGGAGCCCTCACCTGTCTTTTGGGCATCTGATCCAACTGAGATGTCTCCCCATCCCTAGCAGCCCAGCCAGCACCCTTACCTCTCCCTCTTCCCACCTCAGCTCCATGGCAGTGCCTACAGGACACACACACATATTCCATCACTCCTCTGATCCCTTATTGTTTTTCCGTGGGTCAGCAGTAATGTCCCTGTGAAATATGAAAGCAGTGCAATGATTTCATAATGGCTGTTGATAAAAACTAATGAACCATTGCAAGTACTCAGCAACAATAGACATGGGATATCAATGAGCTGTTTAATGTAATTGAGTTGCTAGACACTTAAAATGCATCCTTTTGCATTCTGGCCCACACCCAGCCTGCCTAAACTAATTTCATTACCTACAGTTGTTCTGCAGCCAGACATCATGTGAATGGTTTTGCATATTAGCCCTGTGTTTGTTTTTTATTAGTTTACACGGCAAAGAAAACCAAGACAGGATGTTTTGAGTCTGTTTATCCAACTTTCATCTACTGCCAGTAGTACATTGAACTGATTGAAATTTGAACAAAGAGATTAAGCAAAGAAAGCAGGGTGGCATATGTTTGTGCTGTGATTTTTCCTTTCCTAGCATATTGAGACGATTTCTCACTCCCTTCCCACAAACAGCACCATGGAGAGCAAAGAAGAGCCCTGGGCTTGGGATGTAGGACTTGTGCCTTAGAAGGGAAAGAAGCAGTTCTGTGGAAGATCAGGAACATCAAGAACAAAACAGACAGGAGGATCCCAAAGGATCAGCATGAGTCCTGGGGATATTTATTATCCATTGCTAGTCCAAGGGTGTTGGGTTTTGCATCTATCGTTATGGTATTGGAGTGGCCACTGTGGAAAATTAACAGCAATGGCAAAGCCACAAAGAGACTAACTGGAGACTCTAGGTCTCTCTTTTTAGGATCCAAGTGCAGTTTAAGGTTGGGTTTGCAAACATGTTATTAGATGGAAAGAGCCAATTAGTTTTTGAGACTGGAAATAATATTATATTGGGGCAAAAAGAAATTTCATACAGAACTTCCTATTTATTTTTTTAAAAAAATTGTTTTAGCCAAGAAACATTTCTAAAGCAAATATATATTTTGTTTCAAAATATTTCCAACAAATATCAACATAAAACAGTTTTGAAAATATCACTTGATTTTCATTCTTCCTGTTCTCTTCCGAGTGAAGACAGTAAAAGAAATGGTTGAAGTTATTTTCTCTCCTTCTTTGATTTAACTGAAACCTTTCATTATGTTTTTTTTTCCTGTACAAAATGAAAAATTACATAATCTGAGGGGAAAGTTTACAAATTAGATTTATTTCCAGAGATCCATGTGATCTTCGGAGCATAGATTGAACAAAGTCACTGCACCCCAATCTGTGTCTGCTTCTGGACCTGTGAATTGGACCTAGCACTCTTTTCCTCAGGGAGGTGGCTGGGAGATGAAAAAAGGCATGGGTCATGCTTCCAGGATGCAAAGTGCTAAGCTGTCATTTTTAATACACATCTTTCAAATGATCTCTTTTTTTTAATTTTTATTTTTCCCCTAACTCCCTAACTCTGTTAGGTGGTGATCAGTCTGGGGAGATTGCTGTGCTCTGATGGAGCTCTGCTTTTTCAGGATGCATCGCTATGGCTCCCAAGCTCCATCTGCTAGCTAGGGTTTTCCTTCCATCAGGGATCCTTAGCCAGGGCACAAGTGGCTGAGGAGACCTGGACCTTCTTCACTGCCAGTCTCATGATAGCTCCCAAAGCCTTGTCTGACAAGAGATCTGTTATATACTCTGTAGCTCTGGGACACATTCCTGGTCTGGGCTCTTTTTCCGTGTTTGTCACTATTTTGCACACTGTCTCTATCCCTTTTAAGCCTTTGTCATAATGAGATTAGGTCTTTTGATGCCTATTTCACCGTGAGCAATTTATCTCCCTCAGCTCCATCCTTTCCCATTCTTGCAATTCCTGCAAACTTTGTTCAGCTCTCCTTGAACCCAAGAAAAATCCATCCCTGAATAGCAGAGCGCTTTCAGGGAGATATTTTTTTTGATGGATTTAAAAAAACATTGAGGCTTGCATGATCTTAGTGGCCTTTGAACAGCCATCAATCTCCCACCCACCACACAACACGATCATTTCCCTGTGTGAAATGCTTAGCCAACCATTTGTGAGGTTTTTATTAACTGAAAGTGAAGCATTCACACTGAATTTTTAAGAAAATAAATGACGAGTGAAGGGAGACATGCAGCTGAGCAGCAGCTGATGGTAAGAGGGGCTGCTACCTTCCCCTGTAGATGCAATGTTCAAACACCTCTGCATTTATGGTTGTTGGACTCTTACAATTAGGATATAAACACGAGCTGCTTAGGCAGCAGTCACATTTCTCTTTAGAGGTCTAGCTCCTGAAGGACTTACTGGAGTTTTATTGAGCGAAACACCACCCCATGTATTCAACACCAATTGTCTACTCTGGCCCCTACTTTGCACAGGAAAGGACAGACAGTGGACAACCCCTGCAAAAAGCTGCACTCCTCAGTGGCAGGGCAAGTCCAGTGGCCAGTAAGTGCATGGTGGGAGTCCTGTTTTACCTCCTACTCATCTTTCTTCCGCATGTCTTTGAGAGGAAAATGCAAATCTCTTGATGTCTCATGGTAGAGGAGCTTTCAGAGAGGTGACATAATCACTCAACATAATTAACATCCTGTGGAAAACATGTTCATGATGAACTTCTCAGTCATTTGGAGGAAATCATTAGAAGAGCCAGTCACTGCAAAGAATCAAATGTGGCTCTGAAACAGGATAACATATCCTGGCAGCAACTTAGTTATACACTGGAGGAGTGTACAAGAGAAAGGGATAGCCGAGTATTTAGAAAGACAAGACAGTAGCTATTCAATAAAATGGGCTTGACTTCACTGTCCTGGGAAAAACGGAGACAGGTTAGTGTAGACCTGGAAAAAATGACATTCCTAGCAGTAGCTCTGGCTTAAAGGTATTTCAAGCTTCAATTCACAAGCTGTACTTGCTCAGTCTGGGTTGGCTGAGAAAGGCTCTAACCTTCTCCACCTGTGCCCATAGCTCCTGTCAGCTCCTTGCGCTAACCAGAGAGTGAGCAGAAAAGCTCAGCAGTTTTAACTTCTCTCAGTAAGACAGACAGCTGTCCACACTTTCATTTCCTCCCCACTCCAGAGTCACAATCCCTAAAACTGTTTGGAGAACATATAACCCAGAGCCTGGCAGCAGATGGCTGTTGACAGGGCATGTGTGACACTGGGGAGAGGTACTTGAACAGAAAAAGGCATTTTTTCTTTTTCCATAAGGAATAAAATAGTAAATTAAGCATGACTCCAACTAAGATTAAAAAAGCAATGTAAATTAAGCATGACTCTAACTAAGATTTAAAAAGCAATGTAAAAAAATCAGTTTGGATGCCATCAATTTTAACAAATGCCAAAATTAGAATTTGTGAAGAGAAATTTCTCAATTTTTCATTTTGTAGGGCTATTTTTAAAAATGGCAGAGCACTCTAAGAAAGAATGAAAGATTAACTAAAAAGGCTAAGTAGTTCCAAAAAAGATAAAAAAAAGGGCATAATACTTTTTTTGTTAGCACCATATTGAGTTAAACAAAAAGAACCCAAACTATGTTTTTATTTTTCCTAGAATATGTCTTCCTCCTTTATTTTTTTCCACTTCAAACATCAAAGAAATAAAAAACACATAAACATGGTATTCTCTGTCTTGTTCTAGTAGGCCTCTCTTCCTGTTTATTATTCGTCCTTGGAACTGTTCTTCCCACCATCATCAGGATTCTCTGCATCTTGTTTATACAAGCCTCTCAAAACACTTTCTTTATCTAATCTATTTTAAACGTGTTGAAGAACCCTTCATGGTAACATCTCAGTACTGAAATCTAATCTAATCCATCAGCCAAGAGTCTAGTTGCTTTATAAACACTAATGGCCAGATGCTGTTACCCTTTCCTCAGACGGAAATCGATTGCACTACTCTGTTCTCAATAAAGGTGTCAGAATCTGTCCCCCAACTCATAATATCTAATTCTTATCATCATTTCACAGCTGGGGAAACTGAGATACTGCGAACTAAAGTTGTCCAGGGTCACATAGCAGTTCACCTGAAAATAAGAAACCAGAAGTCCAAGCTGACAGCCTCCAGTTCTCACCAGCAGCAATCAAATCGCTGCTCAAGGAATTGGCTTGTGTTTAATGCATGCAATGTATTCAGACTTGTGCCTCCAGTAGTAAAGGTTTAACTGCAAAATAAAAGTCCACAACCATCGTGTTTACTTGTACTTGACTGTAGGTCGCTAGATGAATAGAAATTTCTTTTTTGAGATCACCGAAAACAATAATAAAACAAATTACAGTTGATCAGGTTTGTCCTCGCACTGATTTACAAGGAGAGTGAAGTTGTAAACCAGATTTCAGACTTTGCTGGGCTATATCTCCTGCTCTAGATGTCCACAGGACAAGGCACCACTCTAGGAAAATAATTTCAGTTTGTTTAAAAAGAAATAGCAATGATGAAAGTAATTGATGCTCCAAGGTGTCCTTGAGCAAATTTGATTTGAAGGAATTTTGCTGGTATATTTTCTGGAGTTTTATCCTCAATTCAAATGTAACATACACATATGAAATTTAATATTTCTAGGTGCATTTTCATGTGATCAAATTTTTCTTTTTAGGTTGCTTGCTTCACCCCTTATTCCCAAACTGCTGTTTCATCTGTGAGTTATAGAGGGAAACAGAGGAAATACACAGCTGTTCCAAACTTCATATATTGTAGGTATATGGTACCACACATTTAGGGAAGAAAAAAAAGGAAAACATTGCAAAAACAGATCAATTTTATTATCTCATTTTTTAGACATAAATGAGATTCACATAACAGGAAGAACTTGTCCACTAGTCACAAAATGTTCCTCTGATTTTGTAGAGTTATGCGCCTTTCCTCCTCATAAGAAGATAAGCTTGCAGTTGATGGTTTGAAATGCTAGTTAAAGAGAAAGCATAGCCTGAAGAATGGAATGGGTGAACGGGATGTTTGAACCACAATTCCCATGAGGCATAATTGTAGTAGCATTTCAGAACAGAGACACCAGAGTGTAAAAAGCGAAACAACACACTGTCAGAAGAGCAATACTTGTGAAATCTAAGACAAAATAAAATGAAGCAAGCAACCTTAAACAGGGAAGCAAAAAACCCTGATGAGACAAAGATGAAAAATATTACCATAATCACATTAATGAGCGTAATGTCTACAGTGTTACCAAGAGCACGGTTAGACAGCTGACTAAAAGTAGAGAATTTTTCCTTTTCCCAGGTTTGAATATGCTGGGTGTTATCCAGTTTCAACCAAAGGCCATAAAAGCTGTATTAGGATATTTCCTGAATTTCAACTACAGTGCCCTCTTAAACAGTTGATCTTACAAGCTCAAGGACAAGTGTCATAGCAGCATGAATGTTGTTTTTTTTCATGGTAGTTGGCCTGTGCCTGACCTGCTAAGAGCACAAGCAGAGATCGTTCACCCTTCCTTTGCACATCACCCTTAAGTGTACTCTAAGGCAAAAACTGACAAGGGCTCTTGGTTTCATATTTTGGGGGACGAGTCTGAAGAATACTGGAGAAATGGCTCATTGTGATGAAATGGCAAGGCTACTTTCTTTTGCTCTGCATCAGTGGAATATTTAAGAGTAGTTGAACTTGCTGGTGTCAAAATCTGCTTTTTTTTTTTTTCCTCGATTTGAGTCTTTGAGTCTGTTCACATGGAAAAACCTAGCTGTGTCAGGCCTGAGCATGGGATTCCTAAATGGTATTCAGAAAGGGAAGAGTGAACAAATCAGGGTGGTGGAACACTGCAGAATAACTAGTACAGAGCCCACTGAAATGCATGGATAGCTTTTCAATTACTTCTGGGTTTTTTTTAATTACAAATTATCGCATTAAAAGTTAAGAAGATACCTTTTGCCATTCTTCTCTAACTTCTCACAGCTAGATAATTTCATCTAGCAAGCCTTGCATCAAATGTCTTTCAGACATTTGTCTCCAACTGACTCTTTGGAGAAATTCTTCACTCAGAGTCCATCCTTACCCGTGTTCTCTGCCACTACCCAAATAATTCTGAGTAAAATAATCTGTTGTGAGCAGTTATTACCATCAATAAGCTCAGCTTGTTATGGGAGACAGAGCTATATAAAGGACTATACTTAAAATGCATTTAATACAAGGAGGGCCATCTTCTAGTATAAAGTGTTCCATCGTTCATACATTCATAGATTCAATAATGCTGTAATTGCTATTCACTGCAAATAAGCTTCTTGAATTCAGTTCATAGCACAGCTGAACTCATGCTGGAGACAATTTTTCTGCAAGCATAGACAACACCGCCCCATTAGGAAATATGGTTAAAATCTGTTTGGGGTTATACAGACAAGCTAGAAGGAAAAAAGAAGAGAGAGAAAGAAGATAAGGATCTGTAATTACAAGTGGCAGAAGAATGTGGTTTAGTTCATTGGACAGCAATACCAGCAATACCACCAGATATCTACAGAATGTCTTGTCTGTAAGCATTGTCTGAATTAATCACAAGGAGAGACAGTGTAATAATTGTATTTTATTAAAGCTGAACAAAATACTATGATATTGTTCTAAATAAATGAGCTAACCGTAATATGACCCATTTCCCTGAGATCTCAGCCATAGCCAAAGTGTCTCATAAACTGTGCTGTTGAAAGAGGCAAATGAAAGGGGAAAACCTGCAGGACCACCACATAGCCTAGTTAGGAAAATGTTTCTTCAGTGGGACCAATCCTTATGTCAGTCCACCTCTTTCATTTTTGCTTTCTTTTAGGTTAGTCATTGAACAAATATTGTTCATTTGCTTAGAAAAGGAGTATCTTTTTACTTCAGATTGCCTTTAAGAAATAAAATGTCCTGTCATGTCAATATTTTGTTGTAAAGAGAAGTAAAATACTGCAAGCATTTGAGGAGCCATTTCAATACAGGATCAGAAGAGAACAAGTGTACCTATCGTTTGAATCAAAGAGTTTAAAGCATGGGAAATGCTGTATGTGCAAATAAATAAAGAAAGGCTAACAGATTTCCAAGATATTTAATTTCTTTTAAGAGATATTGTGAGAAAGTAAGGTATTAACTGGGAGGTTGGTTATGCAGAGGATCTATGATGCAAGTAGCTATAGATATGTAAGGTATAGGCAGAGATATCAATATTCTGAGTGTGTGCACCTCTCTATGCGTGTGTATAGTATACAGGAATTTACTGAGTTTTTGTCTGAAACCAGCTCAAGTCTGGTGTGTCTTGCTGAAGTAAGTGTTCCTCTACCTTGCTTCTCTGTATCACCCAGGTTATTCAAGCTCTATGTTTCCACACATCTCTACCAAAACCAGTCCTCAGAAACATCAGCCCCTGACATTACAATCAGTTTTCAGGCCTGTTGCTTCTCAAGGTCTGTAGCCCTTTCCTTATACAACACTTGATTTTGAACCATTTTAAGGACCGTAGAGCATTAGATTTAACACATTATTTCTTCAGCAACATTTCACCTTGTGAAACTCTTAGCAGGCCAAAGCTGTCAAAGTACAGCTGTCAAAGTACACCTCTCTCTGCCTCTTATAAAAGGATGTGCCAAGCACAGACGGAAGCCTGTTAGGGAGAAAACATATTTTCTATCATATATACAGGTACTTTGCATTGTTGTAATCTATGCTGTGAGGCTCTGACTCAAGAGTTTTTGGTTTTTTTCAGTTAGATCTAAAAAAGAAGCAACAATCTTCTCTCATGCTGCACAGGACACTTATACCTTTCAACCACAAGCATTTAGGGGCCTGTTTCTCGTTAGTTTCTCTTGTAGCTACTGTGTAAGTTTGCTTGGTTGTCCACATTATACATTTGTTAATAAATAATTAATTGGCCTGATTTCATCCAGTTGACTGTCTTTTTCCTCTTCTAAACCATTGTGCAAAGTGGTTTGCATCAACAGACTATGCAGACTATATACCTTTATTAACACTGTGTGTCCATCTATCATCCGGTGTTTTATGGAGACACATAAGGTTTACAAGTGTCATGAGGACCTTCTCAGGAAGCAGGCTGTATGGATGCCAAATCTTTCTCATACTGCCCTCCTGACTCAGCCTTCCTCATTTTACAGCTCCAGCAATAAGAAAGATCCTGTCTTTCTGTGAAAGTGAGACTGATAAGTGTAGTGGTCAGCATAAATAAACATATGAAATAATATTAAGGGTCTGATTCACTTTCAGTGACATTGGGTTAAATGAGAAATAAACAGGCTGATATTTATAGAATTGCCCAAGGGAATAAAGATTTACGGAGTGGTAATAGGTTGCATGTATTCACTGACTCTTGTCTAAAATATTGTGCCATTATATTTCATTTGCATGTGTTGCTGTCTAGGCTGGTAAAGAAATAGATAGAAAATACTGCAAAGTCATCATGATGACTTTAAGGATACAGAGTGTAAATGGCTTCGGATATAAACAGTATGAAGAAAACCAAATCTGTGTTAATAATCATAACAATTCCAGTAGATTTGACTTGTGTAAGTATCCAGAGCTTCATGCCACCCCCCCTTTCTTCAAACGTGTCTTTGACAAGGATCCAGTGATCTTTTGCAGGGTGGTGTCCTCAATGCTTTGCATGGAGCAAACACTGACTGACAATGGTTTCTGTCGCCACTTGCCATCACCCCTAGCCACGCTATTGAAGTAAATTTGATCTGTCTCTTACTGCAGAGAGATTGCACAAGAACACGTTGGGAGGAGAAAGATAGGCTGTACATGTTAGAGCTCAGAAAATTTCCAAGAGTGCTTGCCAGTATCACTCTACACACTAAATTTGTACAAACACAGCAGTTAAGAAGTTGTACTCCAGTTAAAGTGTCGTTTGACAAGATGAACATATTCTGCTGTCTCCTCTTATCTTGTGAACGCTTTATCTCTGAAGGAGAAGAGCAGACATTCTCTTTCAGATCCAACCCAGCTCCTGTGTTAGAGTTAGCATTCAGAGTACATCAGAACTGAGAAGAAAATGAGTGCCCTTCCTCTGAGGACAGAAGAGTTAGAAGGACCTGTCAGACTCCAGAGTTTAGGGTAATAATATTGAATTTAATGTGAGACAAATATTTTTCAGTCAAATATATACTCCTAGTACAGCCTAAGAGCAATGGAAATATGACTGAGGTCTTATCAACACTTCTGTGTTCACATATGACTTTTCACTCAATTTTTCTTTTATTCAGCACTTCAATATGCAGAAGAACAACACAGCAGCTCTGGGAATTCAGGACTAGTCTTTTCCCAAAACCAGCAGTGGGAATTTTTTAAATTTCAGAAGCTGAATGAAGAAAATACGAAGTGTTTAACATCATTTGACTCCTAGGAAACCAGTGTCACTGCAAGTGTGGCATCTTAACAGGAACATGTGATGGTTACATGGTTGCAGATAATTAGCCTTCTGAAAAATAGGGCTTTTTAACTTTTCTAATATTTTGATTACATCCACCCTTCTATTTCTCCCTCTCCTTTCATGTCTCTGAAAAATTACCCATCATGGATCTATGTGTTTTGACTTTCTTGAGATTGATATGAATTTAAAGAAATCAAGGGAGAGTCCTGTCACTCTGTCAGTGACAGAAATGTCTTCATTAACATCTTTGCTGTAACAGCCCCAGTAATAACCATAGCTATAATCCTCTTCATCCTCCTGCAACAACTCTGTTTAAGTTTAGAGTGTCTGAAAACATTGATCACTGCTGTGAAGTGCGTACTTTCTAAAGTTTGAATTTTTAAAAAAGTAGCTAATCCAAATTGATTTTAATAGAAGTTAGCGCTAAATCCTCTTGGGAGTCTGGACCTAAATGCCTAGGAAGAATCAGTGGTTGTTCACTGATACTGAACAAATATTCCACTTGTTCCTTTGTTTTTCTTTCTCCTTGATCCAATATATTGGAAACTAATTCAAGGCTTTGGTGAAAGAAAGGAGCTTGGCACCTGAGGGGAAGTAGTGCAGGAGCAGCAGTGGTTCTCACAGGAAGGAAACACAAATGTTGCTAATAGGCTGCCAGACAAGTAGATTCCAGTACCAGTAAAAGCACTTATTACAAGACAATCTGAAGGCAACCTTTGCAATTCCCAGGACCTTCAACCTATGCATTGAAAAGAGAGCACCTACCAAGGGTGTATATGAGGCAGAGAATCAAAGGAAGTCCAAAGTTTAACATGACTACAAAAAACTATTGCAATTTGTGGTCTCTTCCAGCTGCTAACATTCCTTGTCACCCTCCAGACATCATGCACTGCTACTGTTTTAGAAAGTTTAGAGCAAGCGTAAGTAAGTGATGGTGGAAAGGTGCCAGACCAGCAGATCCCACCTGTGAATCTCTGTCTATGTCATCTCATTGCTCATACCCTTGAGTGGTTGTGTAAATTTCTCTTCACAGGCCTTACTCAAGATGACGATCCAAACATTTATTGTCGTTGACTCATAGCTTTTGGCAGATGATTGCAAATTTTTAGAAAAGAGATCTTGGCCCACAGACAAAGGATAAAATGCATTCTGTAGAGCAGTCCCTCCAAACTGATAAAGGCTGCTCTCTGGACCCTGCAGATACACTGGTCTCTTTTAAATTACCCTTCCTTAAAAAGGAATATGGTGTCGAAAGGTGGTCATTAAGCATGTACTTTTTGTAAGATGGATTCAGGGAGCAGCCTCTACATAGGTTTGTTACTCCAGGACATCTGACTGAAAGTCTTTTTGTTACCATATTCTGATTTGTCAATCTCATATTTTTCTAGTTGGGTTTCTTCAAGTGGATAACTGGTTCTACCATTGGCAATTTTATGTAGGGATTCTGATAATCTGAGTTAAGAAGTTAACTTTCTTTGTGCATGTATTAGAGTATGATGAAGACAGACAATGAAAACCTGTGACCTCCCCAAGATATCAGATATCCTCTCATGTGAACGAAAGGATGTTTCCAAGGATGTTTATCACAGAGTTACTGAAAAATAATTTGGTACTGAGTTTCTAAATGCTCATTCTTCCTCTTTGATGACACAGGAGGTTTACTTTAGGGTTGTGACATACTCACTCATCTCATATACTTGCACAGCTGCATGGGCATACCATTTGACTCAGGGGCATATCAGAGAGTAGGATCAACCACTTTCTGTGTAGAAGACTGAGGGATAGATTTTCATGGAAAGAATCCTGAAGCACAGCACAGAAGAAACTATTCACATCTTTTCCCTGGCATAAACATTTTGGAAGTAATCCCTTGAATACATTTCCTGTGCACAGGGAGATGGGAATGGACATTGCCTTGGCCTTTGGTAATTACGATCAGTCATGACAGTACCAACAACACTCACCTGAAACTGAGTTTGTCCAATTTGTGCTGAGATCTCTTGTCAGGATCTCTTTGCATACCTTGCTTCTCTGGCTGGGGGGGAGCAGAAAACACCAGTACATCAACTGGTACTGCTAATTGTTCATGTTCATTTTTATTTCCACTCTTTGATTTTGAAAACGCAGCTGTTGACAGTACATATCCTTCCCACGAGTGGATAAGTCTAAAAATGTTGTTTCAGCCACAAGTTACTGTTTTATTTCAAGTCTGTAAGGTCAGAAAAACTATACTTGTACTTGTGGCCTTTGCATTTGACTTCTCTGTTCACTTGTTCCCTGTAATATGTACCAAGTATCTGGGATTATCAAGGACAGGGATGAGGAGGAGTGCTACAGGTCATTGCTTACTTACACTCTGTAGATCAAGAAAAAGCTCAGTGATGTTAGACTTACGTGGAACACATGGACCATGAAAAGTAGGACCACCACTTACAACTAGGCCTACATTTTCATGACAAATAATATTTTAATTCAGAAATGACCTATTGGTTTTGAGGGAATTAATCGTAAAGTATTGATTTTGGTTTAAACCAATGGAAAACTCTCTTCTCCCTTTGAAAAAAAGAAGGTCAATTCAATTTTAAAAAAAGCAACTAGAAAACACCAGACATAATTGTCAAGTGAAATGGTACAGGTACACTCTCATTCCAGGAAAGGGAATTATACCACTTCTTACTTTGAAAATTAATTCATTTTTCAACTGCAAAGCAAAAGGAAAGTCAATGTAAAACATCTCTACTGATTTCAGAAGCCTTCCCACTGGCCCTAAATTTTATTTTTTCAAATATAACTTTTTTCATAAGGAAGACTACAATTAAAGCAATAGCCTATAATAAATCACTCCTGAGTACCCATGTGCCTCCACTTGGTATTGCAAAGTGGCGTTTCATTTTATCACACGAAATCTCCATACATGGTATCACATAACATAAATTACTTCTGGCTGTTGTGCACAGGATGAGAAGGAACAGGATTAAAATGCGAGAAGGATGGGTTAAGTAAGGAAAAATTCTAAAATATAAAATCTAAGCAAGATCCTAAACAAAACGCATAAGGAAAAAGCAGTGTCTGTATCCTAACACTTTAGGGACAGTCTAGGCAAACACCTGTCATGAACAGTTTAAGTAGGTATTAAGTTATCCTTGGGAAAGCAAGACAAACTACAGGACCTTTTGTTATCTTTTCCAGTGTAACTTTTTATGTCTTTATAAATTTCCTTCTAAGATGATGGAATTAACAGTTTTAATTGACAGTTCTGTGACTTAATGCAACCCCAAATTCTGCAGAAAGTTACACTCACTAGTAGAGTTGATGGATTGTGCTCATTTAAGAAGTTTACTATTTTCATCTTCTATGGGCACAACAGAAGAGAGTGCTTCTGTGGTATGAAGAGTTGAGTCAGTGTCATAGCCTGACCAGAGCTTGGATCACTCAGCTCTGACTATTGTAATAGCTTGTAATTGTAATTATAATAGCTTGCTTGCTATTACATGCATTCTGTACTTTATTTTTTCTCTTTCACTGGGATTACACAAACTGTTTAATTTAGATGGTAGCATGTTGCTCAAGTGGACCAAATTAATTGTAAGAGCTTTGGAATTAAAAAAATCTGAATTAATAATGGGAACCTAAAGCCATGTCTCCCCAGTCCACATCTTGCAATAGACACAGAGTCAATAATTTCTCACTCGCTGCCAGCCATTTGAGGAAAAGGCAGATAAGTGACAAAGGATCATTGCCAAAAAAGAGTCCATTCCTTATTGTCACTTATCAAAATCTATTGTCTTTTATTTAAGTAATAGTGTATTGGATTTTTTTCACCAGCTAACACCATAGCTCAGTGGCACACTACAAATATGAAAAGAAACTACTGTGTATACAGTAGTAAGTTAATTCTAAAACCAGAAGCACTTCTGGCACACAGTGCATGCAAAATGTACTGTCAAAAAGAAATCTATAGGTCTTTCAGTAGGATGAATTTAGATTATTTTATACCAAGCAGTTCAGGTAATAACTGAGGAGGAGAAAGAGTATGTTTTGAGGGCAAATATATGAATTCTGCTTATAAATTTCACAAACCTATTGAGTTATGTCAAGAATAGTCCAAGTCATACACCTGAGGAGTCTGTACAAGTCAAAGACAGCTCTGAACTTGCCAGTCAGCAATCTTTCACATAGAGTTGCAAATCGATTGAACAGTATTCCAGGTTGTCACTGAGCTATGAGACACATTTTCTGTCTGAGCCCAAGCTGAGTTATCCTTATATCCTTACAGAATTAACATCTTTGCTCTGGGTACATTCATTTGACCATCCAGTTCTCCTCTTTCCTCATTCAAGAAGAAAAATTGTCTTTCACTATCACAAATCCTGTTCCAACACACACACATATGCATACACGCATTTTAGACCAAGAGGAACTCCAGTGTCTGTTTAGTTAATGTAAACATCCTTCAGTCATTCCTGTAGTGAAAGGAACTAGCCATTCACAGTGTAGAAATGAATGATGTTAAACTCATTTATTTACATTGCAATTGTGTTTAGAGACTCCTGAAAAAAACGTCAGGGCTCTATTGTGCTAGGCAGTGTAGAGTTTTTTTAATAAAAGATAGCCCCTACAGCAAACAGCTCACAATCAATAGAGACAAGAGAGGTAAAAGATGGGAGAAAATATGCTTTTATCAAATTCCAGCTTTCAAATGCAATATCCGTTTGGAGTCATCACCTGAATGAAATCTAAGACCTGAAAGGCTACTTTTATTACTTGTATCCATAAATATTTATGGCAATTTAACCTTATAATTCCCATGTGCTCAGGGCTTTAATTATGCATTCAGCACAAAGGGAATTCAGCATGCATATCTGAGGGCATAATGGTTTGAGTAATCAATTTTGTATTCCCCTCAAAGAGCTAGAGCATCATTTAACTGAATACTCTGCTTTGTAGCAAAAAGCTGGTAATGTATACAGGGACATATAGCCAGCACATCCTGCTAGAGGCTTGCCATGTCTGTTTTAAACAAGTCTGTTGTATTCTGCTTTCTTCCAGGCTCTAAAATACCACCTGTCACTCCAGACTTGTGACAGCTGCGAGAGTACTGATGAAATTTTAAAAATAATATTGCATATTATTTTGAAATTTATGAAATGCTATATATTAGGATGTAAATAAAATATGCTTGAGTCTTTCATTTTGCCTTCTGCTCCTTGACATATTACAGTTTATAGACTCCAGCTCCTCTAGTCTTAAAGACTCAGGGACTGGAAATTTTCTCTTTATCTATGATGGCTGTGAAGCTTGTGCAATTCTGTGACTCCGGGAACTGAGCCTCTCAAGGGCAAATGTAGATTATCAAGAAACCTTAAAGAAAATTGTCCTAACTGCATCACTCAGCAAGTTGCATCCAAATGGCTTCTTTGCATCTAGCTGTACAGTTATCATTTCACAGTTTTGTTTTAATTTTTCAAGATAGCTATTAATAACTGATTTTTATTCTGAATTTGGTCAATAATTCACATATTTTCAAAGAAAGATCAGCTTGGATTAGTGAAACCTTTTAAACCTTTAATGGAAATGTAAACTCCCACTCACCAATCTATGTCATTATCTGTGCCAAAGCTGCTATATGTAATTGACTGGGGCAGGATAGCTCATAAAAGTGTTATTCCTTGTTAGTATCTTGTTAACAGAATGTTGTTTAAGTGTAGCCCTGGTTAATACACTCATATTACAAGGGTTCTGTTTCTTGCAGAAGCACAGTATGTTGCCATATACGCTGTATTCCCATTTCAGATAAAAAGGGAAAACAACATTTTATTTATAGGGCAATAGGCTATAGTAGAATAAAGAAAAGAAATTTCTCTAATCCTCATGGATCACTCTTTTGTTCTAGGCATTTTTTTGTACAGTTAGATACAAGAGTGGACAACAATACAGTGAACTTTTCATGACTGGTGGAATCCAGATGGAGTATTTCTGTCACTGAAGTCAGCCAGATTCAGTGACATAGAAATTAACCAAAGAAAGATTTTTCAATACATTGATGTGTTAAATCATTGGGAGTGTTGCTTAAATGCTGATTGTGTTACGTGGTTTAGAAACAGAGTTAAAACCATTTATACAAGAAACACAGAAATTATAACTGTTTTAAAAATAGAATTCATAAACAAAAGATTTCCTACACTTAGGATTTTTTTTTTGTAGTAGGTATTGAAATGCTAGAGTTTCACATAGACTAGAATATTCCATCAGACTTCTATTTGAAGTAATTTCCTTTAAAATTTCCCTTAAAATTTTCATCTGACATAGGATTACTCAGAATTTTCAGATGGCAAAATCAATTTTTCCAATCCAAATGTATTGTTTAGAAATCCATGATTTTCCTTAAAAAGCAGAAAACTCGTTAATAAAAACTCCTAATATATTGAAACAAACTGACTTTAGATCACTAGAATATGTGGAAATAAATTCCATTTAGCTGCAAAGGAAACAATTCATTATTCTGCAACACTGAGATTCAGGAGCACTTGGGGATGCTATAATTGCTTGCTGTGCTTTAGTAAGCAGGGGGAACATTTTTTAAAGAACCTAAGGAAAATAGTCTAAGCTGTTTGGGATACGAGCCTTACTATCGAAAATAATTTCATTGTCTTTGACAATGTGACCAGTGGCTTTTCTGTGAATTATCAAGTCTCCCAGATCTCCTTATCTTGCAGTATCTGGGACTTCACTTGAGCTGTGCCAGAGGTAACCTCTACATGTCTATGGCAGAGATTAAATATCTCACGAGTGCCAGAAGAAAGCACATACACAGAATCACTAACTCATAATTCAATAAATCTGAGGTTGTTCTATACTAGTTTGGTTTTGCTGAGTTCTGTGGATTTTATTTCCAAAGAAGTACATCAGCAGTGGTAATGGGAAAACATACATATCTCTTCCACAGCAGAAAACAGAAGTAAAGGAGGCAGAAAAGGTAGGAAGGATGAATAGGTAGCAACTTGAAACACACAGCACAAGAGAAAAGGACAAATTCTTATGCCCAATCCTCATTTCTGAAGTAAATTATTGATTATCATAACTGGCTACTGATCAAAGACTTCATTCCCCTTTGGGAGGTAGAGGCATGGACTTATTTAAAAATGAGGCCTGGGCTTTTTTGCAAAACCCTAGTAAGAAGTGAGTTAGTGGGAAAGCCATTTTACTTCCAGTATCACCTCCTTTTCCTTCACCTACTCTGTGTTTGCTTTGACTTTGCAAACTGGGAGCTTGTAGAGACAGTTGAGATTTCAGAAGAATTTTTAATGGAAAGTTAGAACTTGTTTCGCTTAGGAAGACTGAAAAATGCCTTCTCCAAAGGGTTAGATTTCTTTTTTTCCCTTCTGCAGTCAGAGGAAGTTGCAGACAGAGAGCTGTGTTATCTCTCTCTGCCAGGCCAGAGGGAGATAAACCTCACAAACTTGTCCAGGGCCCCAGCAGCCAAGAGAAGGCAGGAAGGACAGGCAAGAGAAGACAAAAAGCCCTGGAGAGGGCAGGGCCTTGCCTTTTCTTCCTGGGACCCGGTGCTTCTATAGCCCTGTGAGGTATTTGTAAGTTTTTCGTGTTCTGGCCTTCTAAATAAACTTTTTGAATTCTTCCCACTGCCTTAGTATTTCTGAGGATACCTGTGTGTCTTACTTTACAGAGCTGTTTGCAGCAGGAACAGCCTATTTCTGTTTGTACTTGCAGTTTACAACATAGAGACAAAAAAACCCAGTTTTGATTGGGACACTTTAGGTTCTGCAGAGACATAAATAAAAGAATTTAAAAGACATTTTTCTTCTTTTGTACATGCAACAGTGTTAGTTTATACACACACAAATGGTCCCATATCTGTTTGCTGCGTCTTACTATGGCTCAAAATGCTCTCAACTCTTCAAACTTATTAACTGTTTGCTTACACAACACTGAAGCTATTACAAGCCTGGTCTTTGATTTCTGTGACTGCATGCATCTGGGTGAGATAAAAAGATAAAGACTAAAAAAAGGAACACATACAGTACAGCAAAGCACTGTCCATTTGTTCCAGTGGAAGTCAAAGAGGAGAAAGATAATGTCATATACCTAGATCTTTTTCTCTCTCAGCTCCACAGAGGGTCATCTTCCCCAGAAACTCTACAGCAAGAGTAATGAGAGGGGCAGAGTGTAAGCATAGAGGACAATATAGTTTTTTTCACAAAAAATATATAACAGTCCTGCTGGGCCACCATACTCAGGCCTTCTCAGAAAGCCATTCAATTAATAATAAATTATGTCCATAAACCCAACGAATTTGCTACTTCAGATGTTCCCACTGATTTACATTTGGAACCTCAGTGATAGCTGGTGATCCTGGCAGACATATTTTGTGAGGAGCAGCGGTCATGCTCACAGTGCCTATGGGAAACATAGCTGTCATGGCAATAAAGTGGTTAGTATACAGAGTAACAGAAGGGCACTCACTAATCTGTTTTTAATCCTTTAAGTAATTCCAGTTTATAGAGGTTAAAGGAATTGAAAGCATGAGACACTAAAGATTTGTAGACATTCAGTTCCCTTTCTTTCTCTGATTTTTATTCTTTTCTCTACTGACAGGATCTTGGCAAAAAGCAGGAGAAACAGGTTCACTGTAATCTCAGTAGGTCTGGTCATTTAGCAAGGCTACTACTCATTATGCAGGGAAATGACAAAGCATGACAGAAATTCAAAGACAGCCTTGACAATTCTGTCCAAGGAGAGCTAGTAACAAATGAATATATCCATTTATACATTGTGCCCAACTTGTTGCTGACCCAAGGCCTGTGAGTATCACAAGGATCAATTTACTATATTTGTTAGTACAAACAAAGTAATTTTCCTTAGAAAAAAGTAGAAGCTCTTCACGAAGTGGATTAATTCACATCTTAAAGGTGGGTGGGGTGAGGAGGGTGCCATGCGTATTTTACTGAGTTTTATCATATTAAAATGGATTTATTTTCTAGGAAAATACACTTTAACTGCAGATATGAACATTTCCATAAGTGTTCCAATACACAGAGAATGAATATATTTCATAAAGTCAAGGCCAGTCTCCAGACAACAACATTATTGAAATCCATTTGGTAAGGAGGAGCTCAGGTCCACAGCTCTGGTAAACTTAGGTATCTTTCAGCAGTGGGTTTGTATTATTCTTGTATTTAGGATTGAAAAGACATCCAGAGTTGGATTCACCTGGACATTTACAACTTAACTGCTGACTCCAAGGTGCCATTATGGTCCAAAGAAAGAAGGAAGCAATTGTTGGACACAATTCACCTTGCCCAAAATAGAAATCTAAAACATGTCAAATACACCACACTTGTTGCTTTTTCCCATGATCTCAAGGGATCTTGAGACGAGCACCAGAACACAGACAATGCCATCACAAAATCATGCTTTACAGAGCTGGAAAGCAGCTCTGTAAAGAAGGACCTGGGATTCCTGATGGACAACAACCTGTCCATGAGACAGCAGTGTACCCTTGTGGTTAAGAAGGCCAATGGGATCCTGGGGTGCATCTGGAAGAGCAGTGCCAGCAGGTCGAGGGAGGTGATTCTATCTTTTTATTTAGCCCTGGTGAGGCCACTTCTGGGGTGCTGTGTCCGGTTCTGGGCTCCTCACTACAAGAGATACATGGAGCTCCTGGAGCAGAGAGCTACAAAGATGATGAGGGGACTGGAGCATCTCTCTTATGAGGACAGGCTGAAGGATCTGGGCCTGTTCAGCCTCAAGAAGAGATGACTGACGAGGGACCTCATCGATGTCTATAAGAATCTGAAGGGAGGGTGCCAAGAGGATGGATCCAGGCTCTTCTCGGTGGTGCCGAGCAATAGGACAATAAGCAATAGGCAGAAATTGATGCACAGGAAGTTCTATCTGAATATGAGGAAGAACTTTACCATGCGGCACTGATAAGCACTGGAACAGATTGCCCAGAGAGGTTGTGGAGTCTCCCTCACTGGAGGTATTCAAGAACCACCTGGATGCAATCCTGTGCAATGTACTCTAGGATGACCCTGCAGGGACCAGATGACCCACTGTGGTCCCTTCCAACCTTACCCATTCTAGGCTTCTGTGATCTAGAATGGGAACTGTGCTGAAAATAAGGAGAGCAGCTTGGTGAATGTGCGTGTACCTGGACAACAGGAGATCCAGGCTCAAATTTTTTTTCAGATTCAGTGTAATTTTGGGTTTAAGTTTCTCAAAGACAAAAGGCACAGACCTTTGACTAATAGGAAGTGAGCATGTTACTTGCCTTTACTTCTTCCACATTTTCAAAAATAAGCTAAAAGGTCTAACTTTTGTCCTATAGCATTTATCAGAATGCCAACATTTGCAGTGAAGTTGAATTACTGTTGACACTAAAAGTGATTCTCGATAAAATGCACAAAAGTTCGTAGAGACAGGTAGGTTTTATCCACCAGTGAAATTAAACTGTCTCATAAGAGGAACATGAAAACTGTCTAACAATTCTCAGCTACACTCCAGAACAGTGCAGGACAAATTCTAATGAAGTGAACATTTCAGTAGCCTAAATTTAACTCTCTGCTTGTGATTCTCCAGGCTCCTCAGTTTCTAGCTCAGTTCTTATAAAAATCCAGCCTTATAGCAAGTGATCAGTTGCCTTCCAGTTCCACCATATCCTTTAATAGTCTTCAAAGGCCTTTCCTTTTTTCAGTACATACTCATAGAAATGTGTTTTGGGCATCCACCTCCTCCAATGTAGGGGTCCTCCACAGGCTCCACCATGGACCTCTGCTCCACCATGGACCTCCCTGGGCTGCAGTGGGACAGCCTGCCTCACCATGGCCTTAACCATGGCCACAGGGGAATATCTGCTCTTGTGCCCCAAGCACCTCTTTCCCCTCCTCCATTGGCCTTGGTGTCTGCAGGGCTGTTTCTCTCACGTATTTTCACTCCTCTCTTCTCTGGCCGCAATTAATTCTGAACAATATCTTTTTTCTTCCTTAATATGTTAGCACAGAGGTTGATTGGTTAAGCCTTGGCCAGAGGCAGGTCCATCTCAAAGCTGGCTGCTGTTGGCTCCATCGGGCATGGAGGAGGCTTCTCAGGGAAGTCACCCCTACAGACCCTCCCCTGCTAGCAGAACCGTGCCACACAAGTCCAATACAGAACCATATATAGAATATGGAGACATGAATCATGTAAGACTCTTTTGTTTCAGCAAACTTGGGAATGTATTTAGGGGCACAGATTATGATCTCAAATTCTGATAACTCTGGCTTATCAAGCAGGAGCCTCAGCCAGCATTTCAAACAGCAATTTTCAAATAATGTCAACAAATCACATTCATAAATAATTATCAGAGGATCAAGATCATAAGATTTGATTATTTAACAAGGAATTTACCCAAGAAAAGCCAGACAGAAACAATGTTTACTTGCTCTTTCTCATCTCCAACTTTCTTTTTCTCCTTCCCCATCTGTGAATTGGTCAAACAAGGAAAGACCCATAACACAGATATATAAACACAGTAGAAGGTTAATTTATTATGGATCAGGCTTTACTTGCACTAAACATAGCAGTGAGATTCAAACTTCCTAGTCATATACTGCTTCGATGAAAGGTACTTTAATGGCAAAATAAAACAGTAAAGACAGTGCGACTGTCCTTCATTCTCTCTTGGGGATAGATAAGGTCTCTACTAATCTGTTCTCCCTCACTTGAGAGGGCTGGATAGAGTTCACAGGGGTGCAGTAAGTACGATCAGAGGCTTAGAAAGAATGGTTTATGGGAAACAGTGAGTGAGCTGAGCTCTGTCAAACTAGAGACAAGTAGACTGAGGAGAGACCTGCTAAAAGTCTGGCACAGAGAGAAAAAAAATTCTTTTTCAGTCACAGATAGAAGACAGGTAAAGATATCATGTTGTAACAAGGGATAGCCTAATTAAACATTTTAAAAGTAAAGATAACAAATTGCTGAAATAAATAGGTTGTCAAGGGAAGTTTTTGGAACATCCATTAATCCTTGAAGTATAGGTTGGTTAAACATCTGTCAAGAATCATTTAGGCAGACCTTCTCCTGGCCATGGAGACATATCATATTTCTGAATGACAGCTCTATACTTTGAGTCATAAAATAAAAACAATTTCTAGTTTCTCATAGCTATTTAAAAATTTTTCTTACACCAGATAGCTGGGAAGGGTAGGGGTTGCTGTGAGAATTGGAAGTTTGGATAAAAAGAATGTGGCTACTCAAAGAAACTCTGTTCTTCTGTTCTTCAATCAGCTCTGTTTTAATAATCCTTTCCCTCATCCTATCTTGGCCATGGCAATGAGGAGCCCCTGGGAGCCAGATTGTGGAGCTCCCAGAACCTCAGGTACTGTTCACACACGCATGCGCAGGCACCCAGTCAATCTACCAGAACAGATTTAATTGAAAAGCAGCTTTATTGCCATCTTCCTCAATTTATTCAGAAATGTGAATATAAACATATGGTTGTTGGGCTAATTTTCATTTATACTAATAGCTTTGGTACTGTTTTCTTCCTAAAAGGAAACCTTAACAAGCTGGTAAAGAAAATTTTCTGGTTTTTAATATTGAGAAAGTGGGGGAAATTGGCAATAATGCAAATAGGATGGAGACTATTGAGTACTTTGGTTGGATGTGTTTTTTCACAGTTATGTCTTTCTACTGTTCTAGTGCTATAAGGAACTCAAGATGAGTATTAATGAAGTGTAACTGCACTTTGCAACACTCTACACAAAGAGATCTTAAAGGAATCTCACTATAAATGAGAATCTTGCCAACTATAGCTAACCTGTGTGGCTTAATTGTAATGTAGTTACTCAGAAACATTTTAATCTTTTAAAAAATGCAGAGGAATTTGCAGCTAAAATAGGATTTTAAACTGTTCTTAGCAGTAAGGTATAAACAGTGTGGAATGAAGAGTCCCTATGCTGGAAGCTTCCATTTCCTGGGATTTGCAGCTGGGTTTGAGCATCTGTTTCTGAATATTTTCCCTCTTCCATGTTCTGCCTTTAGGGAAGAAAGACAGTTCTAGCATTAGCTACTAAGGTTTGACTGAAATTGTTGCAACCTGTTCCTTGAGTGTGATCCGGGTCCATTCTACTAGTTCTCACATTTGTCTTTGAAATCCCTCACTCAGAGGCCAAGTTGGAAAATTATTAATATCATAGAATCATAGAATCATGAAGATTGGAGCAAACCTCTAAGATCATCATGTCCAACTGTTAACCTAGCATGTCCCCAGGTGCCAAATCCACACATTTTTTAAATAGTCCAGGGATGGTCATTCAACCACCACTCCAGACAGCCTGTTCCAATGTTTGACAACCCTTTCAGAGAATAATTTTTTCCTAATATCCAATCTAAACCTCCCCTGGCACAACATGAGGCCATTTCTTCTTGTCCTGTCTCTAACCTGGGAGAAGAGTCTTATCCCTGCTCCTGTCACTACATCATCCTCTCAGGTAGTTATAGAGAGTGATAAAATCTGCCCTGATCCTCCTTCTCTCCAGGGTAAACAAATCCAGATCCCTCAGTTGCTCCTGCTCCTCACAGGACTTGTGCTCTACATTCCTTCATGAGCTTTGTTGCCCTTCTCTGGACACACTCCAACACCTCAATGTCTTTCTTTTAGTGAGGGACCCAAAACTGAACACAGTACTTGAGGTGTAGCCTCACCAGTGCTGAGTACAGGGAGACAATCACTGCCCTGGTCCTGCTGGCCACACTATTCCTGACACAGGCCATCTGGGCACACTGCTGGCTTATGTTCAGTTGCTGCTAACTAGCTGTGAAGGATCAGGCACAAGCATTATTTTGTCTCAAACATTCTGACTGTTGCAACAGGAAAGTTGTGATTGGAAGAGAAGGCCCTGTGGAGGCGGGGTAGTGCTGTGAACTCATAGACTTGTGAGTGTTTAGTTGACATAGCAAGTCACTCACCATTGTCCTTTGGATTATGAGGGTCTCATTCTGCTCCCTGCTCTTGTTTTCCAGCTCAGGAGGCAAAAAAGGCATTAAGTACCTTGGTCTTTTCCTCACCATTGCTCACTATGTTTCCCTCAGCATTCAGATGGACATTCTCCTTAGCCTTCCTTTCTTTGCTGATATTTCTATCTTGATGGAAAAGGAGATAATTTACACACCAGCCTCCACACAAATGAAAAGTTCTTTGCTTGAAATATGAAAATTCTAATTTAGTTTGACTTTTTTTATATGTAGGTACATATCCAACAACTCAGATGACTTCTGGATTTCGTCTCAGAGAAGAAAGCTAAGAAAACCAGAGCAGAGCATTTATTGGCTAGCCCTAGAGAAAGTTCATTCTCGGAAGTCAAAAGAAACTCTAATAATGCATCTGATTCTCAGTGATTCTTGAAAGTGTTTTACAATCTAAAAAGCATGGGGGGCATAAACACGAATCAGGCACCAAGCTTCCATTAAGAATCATCAAGGATCTGATACCTGGCTACCATTTGTTCCTTTGAAAATCTCTTCTGCATCAATTACACTTACTTCCACCTCAGAGCTGCAGCACACAGCCAGAGCGGCATAAAATATCCCAAAGAAAATGAGCACCAGTCTGAGTGGAGAAAAGGAGAGCAAAGAGTGATCTACAGAGCTCACACAGCCAGAAAGCGCCTGTAGGAAGGAACCAGCAGTGTATAAATGGGCAGGAGAAAGCAAGGTGCAGAAATGGAATGAAGGTAATGAAGAGAAAACTGAACCAGAAAGACTTTTGAGACGAAAATGAATAGTGAGTACCTAATGAGTGACAGTGAGGAAAAGAAAAGAAATGCTGGCAGTGGGAAGAATGGATAGATCATTACAAATGGCTGCAAACATAGCCCTTTCTGGAAAAGGGGTGCAGCCAGGACTTGCTTGTGGGCACACACCGTGAAAACTCAGTGTTGGACCCAAGCTATGAAAACATGACCAGAAGCAATGACCCTGATCACTACCCTATTACCCCTCCCAGCAAGGGAATGAGGACAGCTGGCTATCTGTACTGTGAGGTCCAGCTACTAGAGACAGAGCACAGTGGGTGAGGACATGCTCCCCCATGAGAAGCACCCTTTCTGCTGAGCAAGGAAATGCTGCTCCATGTAAAACATCCTTCCTAAGTTCAACCTCCCAACACTGTACTTTGTATCTTGACACTGAAACCATCCCTTTCTTTTTCCTTTCTTTTAATTTATTCAAGCGTCTTTTTTATTGTTTTTCAACAGCAGCACTGAAGATACAGTAATTGGGTATTTTTTATTCCACAAAGATTCTGACATGTTTTCCCTTGGTGCCAGAGCCAACTCTGTTAAGTGTGAAGGCCCCAGAAGGCTGATGTCTTATGTTTACCTTAAAAAGTAAAATTGCACGTAGAAAGACTGAGAAGAAAAAAAATGAGGGTTCAGAAGAAGAGAGAAAGGAGAATGAAAAAGAGGAAGACTGGCAAGATAAGAACAGAGAGAGAGGGAGGCTGAGCTCATCACTGTGAATTTTCAGTCTGGTGTTTTCCTTGCACCTCCATGTACACAGCATTTAAATCACCTGCTATTATTTGGCAATTCCAAAACCATTTTATACTTAGTGAGTTCTGAGAGAAAAAAAGGCATTTTCCAGAGATGCCTGTCCCAGGGATTCTGCAGAAAGTCAAAAAGGGCATTTCCTCAAAATGCTGAGGCTGCAAGAATCAAATCAAACAACAAAAGTTTATTGCAGAGAAAGAGGAACACATAAAGTGGATCTAAGTAGAGGACTTCTATTATTTAAAGAGGTTTTTTCCAAAGGAAAAGGCTGACATATCAGTGGCCTTTTTAGCTAGGCATCCATATGCAGAGTACAGCCCCCAAGGCAATTTATTTTCTATAACACTAACGTAAAACTGTAATAATTCAGTTAATCAATTGAATTAAACAACAAATGTCTCTGAACTAAAGGCTGGAAAAATATTTTTTTATTTCATTTTTCTTTTTTGATGATACTTTCTCTTTCAATATAATGATGCCTTAATTGTGTAGCAAAAACACATGCCTGTCATAGCAATCCAGCTGTGATCAGAATCCAGTACAGAGAATGAGGTAGCCTCTGTATTTAGCCTAAGTCTGAATATATGAAAATAGAGGAAAGATAATCTCCCATTATGCATGTATAATATCTTTTCCTATATGTATTGTGCCTACATGCAGAGAACTTTTATTATTTCGCTTTCTTTGTATTTTTCCCATGAGAACTGCATCCCCAACCATGCTATGGGATAATCATGCCTAACAGAGAAAGTAGATCTAAATCAAGGCAGAATGGTGATACATTTCAACTGAGATTTGGGGGGGAAAATGAAATCTAAGGGATGACATTCAATACATTTGTTACAGGATTCAGAAATGTGTCATTGAGATAATAGATAAGGGCTGCTGAGTAGCAGGAAGGCTGAATCAAAAAGCAGGCAGCACTCATGTCATTAGTGCTCAGGCTGTGAGAAAATAAGAGATGAGCAGTGACCAATTCAAAACTTCTTATAGGCATAGTATAGCAAGTGGTTCTGTAAGCAAGGCCTCAGAACGAAGTCACCACTCTAAAGTACATATAAAGTTATTTTGCAATGCAGACCAAAAAAAAGTAGAAATTAATGTCTAACAAGATGAGTCATTCCTATACTGCAGTGGAACAAAGTCTTCAGTGAGCACTTTTTATTGTGTCCTTTTGGGGAAGCAGTTGAATTCCACTCAGTTCTCTTTTCTTTCACAAAAGAAGGGATTATGAGAGACCAGAGAATTCAATAACGTAGGTTGGATAAAGAAAGGATGAGGGCCACACCCTATCCAGTATAATATCTGGAGTGAATTGCTGAACTACCAGTCATGAGGGCATCTAAAAGGACTTTCCAAGTTGTATGAGAGTTTTGAGATGATAATACAGCTGGTTACTAGAGTAGGATCCTGCATGGCTCCCCTAAAAATTAAAAGCAATATTATAAAATCTTAAAATATTGTAACTGAAGTGTTCAAATCTAGAATTCTTCATATTCTGTGTCACAAGGGCTGAGTATCTAATGGAAAAGTAGCAGTATGATTCTGTGATATTTTCAGAGAAGCATTCATTCACTATTAAGCCACCTATTTAGTCAGATGGACTAAAATGCGCTTGTATTTTCTTCTAGCGCTGAGTAAAACATAGAGCATGTCTCAACATTTAAAACAAACCTACGAGATGCTACAGATTTTCTGGGGGTCTTATATCTGAAGTACTTGAAACCACTGACTTCACACTTTTTTTTATACAAACCCATATATAATCTCCTTTCTTATTGAAAATCATCAAATCAAACCTTGCGAAAACAGATGGCAAAACTAAGTGAACTACTCAAAGCATCAGCTCTGTGCTAGACAGAATAAAATCTCTTTTCATCTTTGTAGGTGTTGTTGAAATCTTTAAATAAATAATTAGTACAGATTCTCCTCTCTCTTCCTCTCTCTATGTTTAAGATTTCAGGGAGGTGTAAGCATTTTTTTCATTGTTTCTAAATAGACATTTGCACACAATCATTACGGATTTGAAGTAACTGTTTATGTAAGGCAGAGGTCCAGCAGTATTTTAGAAGTAGTAGTTGCAAATGAAATCCACTGCAATACAGCAGTGCAACCTTCTGAGGTTATGGTTCCAAGCATAAAAGCATTTCGGAAGCTAGTATTACATTATAAATCATTTATATGGGTACTTCTAATAATATGAAGAGTGGAACACAAAGAAAGAGGGACATATTTCAGAAAGACTCTAATCTGGTTTTACATTAGAGTTACAAGAATAGAAAGCAAATAACCATCTATCTCAAACCCAGAAATGGTAGCACATTGTTTACCATGCTAGGAGAAGTGCGACATGAACTTTGTTGTTCAAGGCTTGCTTTATTTATTTATTTGGTTCTTTATTTATTGTAGTAAAGTTAATAGATGCTTAAAAATGTTAATAACTTTAAGTAAAGCTACAGCTGAAAAGGTCTGGGAATCTGCTTGAGATATGCCACACAAGAGAGGCTAATGATATACTTAACTAAGATCTCTTTTTCACTCCTCCATGCGTCCCAACATTTTTTTAGTACCAATTAAACCATGTAATTTTCTGGGAATTAGCTGTATCCCTCAGGTTCCTCAGAAGTTGTTCATAGGTAGCCTTCAACTACCCCAGAAATAAGAGTGACACAATGACCGGTGGGTTTTCAAATGTATACAAACAGCTATTTCCCCAGACTGGCTCTGATGGTTGATACAGCTCCTCCATCACACAAAGTGAACTGGTCAGGGCTGGAAGGGATCCCATTTCCTTAACTGAAGCTGGTAGCCATCACTGAAATCACCCTTGACATAAGCCCCTTGGTTCTCTTGGAAGAGAGTGGAACCAGCTGAGGATACACGCGGAAAAGGTTCCTCCATGCATATAAATCCTGGACCCAGAATTCACCTACACTTGTCTGATAGCTTCTTAAGGAGGACTCCTTCTGCCCAATGTTAAGTTTCTCCTTTTCCCTCCAGAGGCTTCAATAGACTGAGACACTACAGTGAGCCTAATCATCCAACAAAATTTGATGTTTGCCTTTTAAAAAGGCAAACTCAGGTGGAATCCCTCCTTTATGTAAACTCCATCTTGGCTGTTTGCCCAGACACCTTATTCTAATTATCCGGGAGTATGAAAACAATAGATTGTCTCCATCACTAAATCTGTTTCATCAGCAAAGGCTTCTCTTAGCTGTGAGTGACTGCAGTTCTCTTTGCTGTGAGGACTCATCATATGAGAGATATTTCATATGTCAACATGACAGCAACCCCATAGTTAAGCTGATGAGACCTGACAGTACCCCAGCACTCAATAGAAGGTGGAATTTGGTGCACTTTTACAGCAGAGAAATAAGCTTGAGAGGCTGGTTTGACACTGCCATCCTAGGGAGAAAACAGCTGACTCAGAATATCTCTCTCATCTAAAGCCTTAAATAAGTAAGTCTCAAATATCCATGCTATTGACTGAGACATAAACCATCTCTGTATTGCATTTCTCATGTATTGTGAAGGGATGTGAAATCAAGGTCAAGTCAGATTTAAACCTAAGCTACATCTACAGCATCTTAAACTCCACTGCCCTTTTCAGTTACTCATCTGAAAGATTTCAGATCCCACCTAGAGTTCCTGGAATCCAGATAAGAGAGGGAGACAGTTAATCAACTCATTATGCTTGACAAGAATGGGATTGAGAGATTTAAGGTGCCCAGTGGCTTCATGGGTATTGCTGTGTGCCAAGTCCCTGACATTATCATTGCTTGTCTTGACTTCACCTTTGCCTGAATATGCAAGTGTGTTATTTGGGACAGGTTTGGGATATGATGCAGCTAACATATTGGATACTCCATTAAAACGTCCAGTTTTATCAGAGTTATTTCAGACATTCCCAAGCATTTGATTTGGGCTTACATTTCAGACCCCTTTACGACATCTCTTGATGGACATCTGAATACCTCTTCCCCCTGCCTCCCACACACACTCACTGGAGACAGAGAACAGTACTTGAAGTAAGCAAACAAGAAGAGTGGTCAGTGGTGCAGAACCTCAGCTGGGAGAGGAAGGTCATTCTAAAATAGCAGCACTGTCCAGAGCTGTATTTTTATACACTCTGGTGTGAGACACTGATCCAGATTCAATCATTCTGTCAGTCTTGTCTCAGAGGACAACATTTCTTTTTCCCATCTACACTCTGCACCTCCTCTAGTCTGACTATAGCCTCCTTCAGCATGAATAAGCAGAACCATGCGAGGCACTGTGCACATGATTCTAGCAGAGACGCGATGGACTAATGCTTTCTGATATTTAATGAAAATATTTCTTCTGGTAGGCAGTTGGTGTTTCACAGTGGTATCACACCTGTATGATCATGATTGACATGATATGATAGCACTCTGTATAGTTGTGATGTATTTAGCCTGTGATTCACTAGCATATGAAATAATTTTTGTTCCCTGTCCCTTTTGTGGAATAAAATCTGACCTATTTGTATAAAATTGTTTTCTTTTTTCTGTGCTGTAGATAAGCCTGCACCTTATTAAGTGAAGTTCCATTTCCACTACTTCAGCCTGACAGCTCTTCCTCATGCTGAAGTTTGGGGACAGAGTGGCTCGAGAGCAGCGATACAGAAAGGGACCTGGGAGTTTGGATTGACAGGAAGCTGAACATGAGCCAGCAATGTGCCCAGGTGGCCAAGAAGGCCAATGGCATCCTGGCCTGCATCAGGAACAGTGTGGCCAGCAGGTCCAGGGAAGTGATTCTTCCCCTGGACTCAGCACTGGTGAGGCCACACCTGGAGTACTGTGTCCGGCTCTGGGCCCCTCAATTCAGGAAGGATATTGAGGTGCTGGAGCAGGTCCAGAGAAGAGCAATGAGGCTGATGAAGGGACTCGAGCACAAGTCCTGTGAGGAGAGGCTGAGGGAGCTGGGGTTGTTTAGCTTGGAGAAGAGGAGGCTCAGGATAGACCTCATCACTCTCTACAACTCCCTGAAAGGAGGTTGTAGCCAGGTAGGTGTCAGTCTCTTCTCCCTGGCAACCATCAGTAGGACAAGAGAGCACAGTCTCAAGCTCTGCCAGAGGAAGTTTAGGTTGGATATTAGGAATAAATTTTTTACAGAGAGAGTAATCAGACATTGGAATGAGCTGCCCAGGGAAGTGGTGGATTCTCCGTCTCTGGAGGTTTTTAAGATGAGACTGGATGTGGCACTTAGTGCCATGGTGTGGTAACCACGGCAGTGTTAGATCAAGGGTTGGACTTGATGACCTCGGAGGTCTTTTCCAACCTGGTTGATTCTATGATTCTATGATTCTATGATTCTATGATTCTAATTATCCAAATATAGTTAGCCAAAACCAGCTTTTGGGATGACAGTCTTTAAGACTCGTACCAAGACAGACAGGTCTCTGCTGAGCTTTCTGCAAACTTCCCTCCACCTTGATAGCTCTCTTTTATGAATCTCATTCTGTTGTCTCCATTTTGAGCAGTTCTTATGAAGCTCAATCTTTGTACTGAATTCTTCTCTTTACTTGTGACTCCTTAAGAAATGCTTTAATTTGATACAGATGAATTAGTTCAACAATATTTTCTTTGTTTGTTTAGAAAACCAATTACTTTCAGAAAAATAAAACTAGATTTATATACCACAGCCTGCTTTTTCCAAACCTATACCATATTTTCTCCCATTTCCATGTTATAGTAATATTTAATCATTTTTCCATTTAAAAGTTATTCTTACAGCATTTCATGCTATTGACTTCAGATTAACAGTCCACCATTCCTGGGTCACTTTTATTCTTTTTCCTTAATTCATGCACTGAATTTCCATTCACCACTCTCCAAGAAGGTAGTGCTCTCTGAAGATGATGGTTAACTGCAGTCTTACTTTTAAATCTTTCAGAAGTCAAAAGGAAATTACCCAATGTCTTCCAACATGAGCTCCTGAAAATATTCAAAGCATTCTGCTGTGTGGGCTTATTTCTATCGGTCCCACTACTTTCCCCATTTTACATCATACCTTGAGCGTGCAGTGTTGTTTTACTTTCATCACATATCTGCAAGCACCATTTGCAGGAAACCCAAGGCGATGTGTGGACTGAATGTTAATATCCATCCAGGTCCATATGATAATGGTCCTGGAATGATACCTGCTGATACATCTCTTCTTTAATTTCACAGAGATGTCAGCTGCACACAGATAATTTCAAGCCATTCATAGAGTAGACATTGCTCATGCAAAAACTTTGGAGACTCCTGTCTTACAACAGTGATGCCCCCAAAAAGCAATGGTTTTGTTAGGAACTTCACATGTAATATGGTAAAGACGCTTCTGAGATATTTAATTTTCTTCTTCTGGAAAGCCTGACCACTACTTTGTCGCACTGTGACTTTACAGGAGTTGATGAATATAAAGACTAATCATTCAAATATTTCTTGATATACTTTGCAGGGGATTTATCAGATATCCATGCACTTCAACATTCCCCCATGTCAGAGAAGTAAATACAGAGACTGCACTTTTAGAAATTTTGATAAAAATTAACTGACTCTCATGCCTTTTAGAGTTGATTTGCAATTGGGGATTTTTTCCCCTGTATTTAATTTTATGCTTTTTTTTTCCATTCCATACAGGTCCATCAGTTCCTATTTCTTTTTGATATTATGGGTTCTCTTTGCCCAGTTGCCATCTCTGACCCCCACTGTATCCTTCAATAAATCTGAATGACCACATTTCAGGTCACTTTGACCTAATTCCAAGTGGATGGAGCATCCTCTACAAGACTGGGAAACTTCTTCCCTTCCCTGACTCTCCCAAGATGCCTGCCTTAACTGCTAAACTATTGCTAATGTTCCCAGTGGTGTCTTCATTGCAATAAACAGGCTGAGCAAAGAAAGAAGTAAGATTCATATGGTCTGAAAAGCATCAGTTGACCTTTGCTGAACTATCTGTGTTATTTATTATTACCCAGGTAGCTCGTTACTGCAAGAACTCTGGCTATCTCAACAATTCCCCTGAATATGTTCAAATTCATGGTTCCCCCAAAGACTGGGAAAGTAGTATATAAGTCTGAAAGGAAAACACTTCTTATCTTTAACTTTCCAGCTAATTATTTTTCCTGAAAACATGAAAGGTTGAAGTTCCTATGCCTTCAAGGTCTTGTCAATGTATGCAAGCTATGAAAAGACAGTTCTATACTAATATCAGTATAACTGTCTTTATAAACACTTGGCTAATATGATAATTCCTTCCTTCCTTCCTCCCTCCTTCCCTCCCCTCCTTCCTCCCTTCCTTCCTCCTTTCCTTCCTTCCTTCCTTCCCTCCCTCCCTTCCCTCCTTCCTTCTATCCTTCCTTCCTCCCTTCCTTCCCTCCCTCCCTCTCTGGAAGTGTTGCAAACTAAAGCAAGAAAAGGAGATAGGAAAATATACAATATAAGCAATATGTGCAATATATGCAATATATACAATATATACAATATATACAAAATATATTTTTTTCTGGAGAAAAAAAACATCTGTAAGCATAGCCATCTTATTTACAAAATTTACGTAGTATCACTCACACTGGAAAGACAGTCTAAGCCAAACTGTAAATTCCTTTATTTACTTTCAGGAATTTGTATTACCTGCTGTGTGTATGCTTTTAGCTTCTTCCTACACCTGCTTGTTCTTTCTGAGCTTGGGACATAGCCCTACCAAAGCAGTAGGAAAACGAGAGGCACCTGACACAGCCCCCACCCTTAGGCAGGGCTATTTTGAGGGAAAACAGATTTTATTTATGAGACTTTCTTTATTTATGAAGTAGATATGTGCAAAATAAGATCAGTTGGAAGAGATGGCTGGAGTAAAATGTGAGTGCCCTCTCTTAACCACTCACTCAGCATTGCTGTGGGGCCTTCAAACAACAGCTTGCATACTTCAGCCAAGATGGTTTGAGAGCTGCCTCAGAAATCAAAAGAACACTTCAGTTAAACACATGCAGGAGCTTCCTCTTGTATGAGGGCAATCAAGGTCTCACTGACTGCTTTGCCCAGGATGTTCTGGCAACATTTGAATTCCCTTCAATCAAGAGGAAAATGTGGCCATTAACATGCCATGTTTGCCTCACAGGACTTACCTTCACCAACAAGAAATCAGGTGAGCTGTTCACTTGGATGAACGAGTAAACCCCATTTAGACAGAGGTATAGGCCAGGAAATCCCGCAGTAACATCCACATGCACCATCAGTAATTAGCAAATGCTGCAAACCATAACCAAAGAGGTGCTAACTAAGTCCCTGACTTTGGCTGTTTCTTGAAAGCTAAAGGACCTCACATGCATTCATATGACTTTATTGATTCTGATGGTTTCAAAAGGATGCTACAAGAGAACAGTTTGGTTTGGTATCCACTATGTAAAAACACACTCTTACATGTCACGTATGTTTAAACCTCTTTACAAAGTGATACTGAAAATTCCTTTTTCAGTTACAGAAATAGAGGCAGAAGGAGTGATTTGCCCAAAGTCATATAGGCAGCTAGCAAAGGGCATGGGGTTATACCCACAGCTCCTGACTCAGAGCATAGCACCTCGCTGTATAAAACCTTTGGCCTCTTTTCTTTTGTGCACATACCTGTAGTTAATGAAATTACCTGCTCTTCATTTGACAACAACACGCTGAACTCCAGGAAGGAAAGCAGGAGGGATCAGCTTGTGTTTCAACTCTGAAATTTCAAAAGGTAAAATTTGTATACTGGGATTTGTGCATATTTGAAATCTGTTATGCAAACAGTATTAACTTTCATAAATTTTAATTCTGAAATTTTATACCACATACTGTCTTTTTGGGATGTATTTGAATCTGTTTGATCTAAAAATATCCTTAATCTGTGAGGATAATACCGCATGCCAGAAACATAGTGGTAAATAAACCTGTAGAAGTTATTTTCATGATACATTTTCCTTTGCTTTCAAAGACATTTGGAGTTTGAAATGTTTTTGACTTTGGCCCCAGAATGATGTTACATCAGTCCAGCTTGTGACGTCAGTTTCTAATTGACTGTGACACAATTTTTTACCACCAGTGGACCAAAATAGACTTGTAGTGTTCCACTATTTTCTCCACTTTCTGTTCATTGGTTCCAAAACAATTAGAAAAAATTCATTGATCCTGTAAGAATGGTATTTTCATAATGGATGAGTAATCCTGCTAGATTATACCATATTAAACTAGATCATACTGTATTAAAAACCAAATACATATGAAAAGAATTTAATCAAAAAATTCTTCTTCAATGAAAATTCTCCTCTCTTTCAACCAGATCTTTTAATGAGCTTTGTCTTTTCTTGAATTTCTCTTCTGATAGATACAAGCAATTTATATTTCATGAAACATTATAGCCAGAAATTAGATCACCAGCTCTTCCAAATGAAACACAAGGGTTTACATTTTCAGAAAACTTGTATTTCATAGGATAATTAACCAGCACATAATAAAAATGTACACAACTTTCAGATGTTTAAGTGGGAGGCAACACCAAAAGGAAAGGCTTTGTTTCTTCAGTTGGCTTTGAAAATTGGAATATATCTTTATGTTTCTTATTGTAACAGACAGTAAAGTAGGAGAGGGTTTTTTTCTCAGCATAGAAATCTCTGACTAGTAATACTAACTAAAATATAACCAGCATACCTCCTTTCACCCTAAAACATCACCACCAACAACAACAAAAGCAAAATAAGGGAAAAAAATAATCAAAATCACATGACTGAAAGATTTTGTCTTATGTTGTATGAACTATGACAGAAAAGTCGCGTGGTTTTGCTACAAATAGGGAGATAAAATTCTATTAAACGTTCAATAACTTCTCTTGGAGGACAGATCAACTAGCTCTCTGGGCTCCTTATGTGCATGCTAGGTCCTCTACCCTTTTCCACATGGCTTCAATGACAGAGTTAAATTTAATGTCTCTTGTCTCCTTTCTGTGCAAGTTTTTCAAAGCTAATGCCTATCACTTCTCCTTTCTAGACTCCTCACAAGTTGCAACGTCTTGACTGTGCATGTAAATGAACCTGGCAATAACACTTTGCAAATGGTTACATTGAAATAACTACAAATGGATATAACCTCAGCCATTTAAGAAATTGTATCCCTGTCTCCTCCACCACTTCCATACCTGCAGCAGTCACAGCACAGCACCTGGCCAGTGCTACATCTACCAAGCTCAAGAGAAGATAATAAACCACTTGGTTTGCACATATTGCCCAAGCACCTCCCTGGGAATAAGATCTGGCCTGTGATCTGCCAGCTGGCTTATACTCTGTGTCTTTTAAAACTTAAAAAGATCAGGTCTTTTTAGGTACCTGGCCCTGCACAATTTGCATTACTGAAGATTTTAAAAACAGATCTTCTATAGCTGCAATTTCTAACCAATCATCAAGAAGTATGTACAGTGAGGTACAAACTAGCTTTCTGATAAAGTTAGACTCTAATAACTGAATGAATATAAATGCTGCCATCAAGCCTAGGAGACAGGCTTCTTCAGAAATGTGAACATATCTCAAGCTCAAACATAACTTATTTTGTAATTTATAAAAGTTTTATTTTCAGTTTTTTACTGCTTGTATTTTACTTGCTTTTCTTTCATCTCTGAGTTGTGATATGTGTATATGTGAAGCAGCTTAAAGCCACCACATGAGCCTTTCTGAAGGGTATATTAAATTTTCCTGGGATCAGGTAGTAGACTCAGAAATGTTCTCTCTAAAATCAGCTCTGCAGTTCCAGAAAGGCTGTGTGAGTGTGTGAGCTTGAAAATATATAACACTGTAGGGAGGAAATCTGCATAAGAAACTGAGGAGTATTCTCTGAAAGAAAGTTCCATGCCCCAGTTACCTCATCATCAGCAATATGGATTGCCAAAGCACGTCAGTGTGCTATATGGAGTCTGTACTTGCACTTCACACATTAGCAGAGGCACTGAAACTCACTTCTGCTTAAGTACCTGTGGTGTTTGTGGGACAAACCATAATCTACTTCTCACTTTGACTGTCTCAGACTTCTCTGACAGCTCTGAAAACAGATCTCATTCCTGGCATATTAGCAGAGCCAAAAGCAGCAGTTAGATCTCACCATTACCTACAGCTGATTTCCTCGCAAAAGCAATCGTTAAACACAATTCAACTTGGACTTTCAGTCTTCTGGGAAAATTCTTATGTCTAGCAGTAACAAGTGCATGGTTCATAGGCACACAAGAAAAATATGAGCACTGAAAAATGTTCTATCATGTGCTAACAAGTCCTACACCTTACTGTCTAGTGTTCAATTACTGCTGTGTTCCTTGAGAGCATCCCTGTTGTCTCTCAGCATTCATTTTGTCAAGCTAGTAAACACCCTCCTTTCTAGTTTCCTCTCATAAGTTACATTTGTGATTACTCCAGTCCTCCCTTCTCTGTGGCTGTTCTTACTTCCATGTCTCATGGTTTTACCTGACTGACTGTGTCTGTACACAGGCATACATCTATATATAGCCTCCTAGCTGCCTTGAAAAATAGATGAAAACATTTGCTGACATTTGCTTTTTCCATACTCATATCATATTGATTCGTGACAGAAATTCTAAAAATTAGTATCTATATACAAGCACATTTCTCATTTCCAAAGGATGGTCCTGAGTTTGTAGGAGAATTTCCCATTTCCTCCTAGCACTTTGCGTTATTTGCTCATTTCAATTATTTCAGACCTGTTGGTAGGGTTTTTTTAATTATTTCTGTCAAAGTCCAGCCTTTTTTTCTTCTGCTGTTGCTGTTTAACCTTTTATTATCTGCTCATATTATTAGTATACAAGGCTATTACAAAGCTACTAATTAATTAGTGGTCACAAGACCAGTTCCAAGGGAATCTCACTACTCACTGCCTCCAGATGAATGCCTCCTCATCCAGCATAGCCTATTTTAACAGCAGAACATTGATTTAAATATGCATTTGTAATGGCATGGTATCTTCCTGCAGTCAAGTCTTTGGTGTGGTTACAGTAATTAAGACCTCTCAGATACCAAGTACCTCTATAGCCTACAGCACATCATCCACCACTTTCAGAGCACAGTGAAATACATGAACTGTGAAGCATCTCTCAGAAATACACCATTAATCAGTCTGTACCTGTAAGCATGGTAATATCCGTAATAGTTTGTACTTGCACACAGCAGGGCTGTGTCTGATGCAGCTTCCCCTCACCAGGCCTGATCCTGACCCCCACCCATGGGCTGACATCTCAGCCTGTCCTTGGTTGGCTCCCATCTCCAAGGAGGTGCCTGATACCCAGGACTGCCCCTGATTCCCCTGGCTGCTCAGAATTCCTAACTGGAGACCTGGGATAGGCTCTGGATGGTGAGGTCCTGCCCTATCACCTCAGGGAATCACCATAACTCCTGTCATCAGGGAATCACTGGTCCTCACAGTGCCCTAGCAACTACTGAAGTTGAGATGCACCTCTTTGGTGTCAACTGCTTTGCCTGTTTCTGTTTCAACATGTGTTGTGGTTGTCCATACGTGTTTTCCATGGGTCTGATACTACATAATCATTTTTATTGCCCACAGTTCTGCATACCACCTAAGCCAGAGTTATGAATGGAACCATCTACATGCTACATTTCATGTCAGCTGGTGTTTGGAAGTGAAAAATTGTATTTTGTTGGAATTAATTCTTTTACTCATTTTATATGTTCTATATCCATATAAATATGAATATACTACCTGTTTTTCCCATTATCTTTTAGAAATACCATGAGCTATTTTGTTTAAAGTTTTATAGTAAGAGAACAGTGAAATCTAAGCAGGGAAGAAATCAGTCATTTAAAAAACAATAAATTGAAGTGTACATTTAGGTCTGGATGCAAATCAGGTAAAATATCACCATGGTTCATGTGGTACTGGTGAAGGAATTGGAATACTTTCAGTATAAGCCAGACAAGACGTTTCATGCATGGGGAATGGTATGATTTCACAGCTCCCATGTTAGTATAACATAGAGGTCTGTCTAACAAATAGTCATTGCACACAAACGCGAATATCATGTGCTCACAACCACACATTTTCCTGTTTCTGAGGAAATAAAAATGGGAAAATTTTTTGGTCTGGACTAAGTGGCCAATACTGAGACCAAATTTAAAGGTAAAGGATTGAAATTGTCAGGATATAGGATGTACGTTCATTTGCATTGAAACCTCTTAAAATCGCATGATTGAATGGTAACATTATGTCCTATCATTTTTGCATTGTTCAAGTGGAAAAGAGAAAGTTATGTTATAGATAGCCTTGGCTCCATCAGAGATAGCTGTAAAATAGCCCTGTTTGCCTCTGGGGAGGTAGCAAATGAAAGGTTATGCTAGAAACTGTACACCAGTGATAACACGTTTTTGGACTTCTTAGTCCGTAGATTCTCAACCCAAGTCTAGGATGTAGGTAGGATTTTACCAGGTCAGAGATTAAGGAAATACCACTTCCCTAGGCTGCTCCTGCCATTAAGGGAGGGATTTGGAGCCCAATGCCGTGCTAGCAAATTTTACAGGGGGGAGAAGCTGCAATGGCAGGAATTGGGGATGCTAGTCAATCTGTATTTTCACCTACCACGTATGATAGCAAGGCAAGAAAAGAAAAGAAACTCTGCCTGTTTGTATGTTTTTGCTCTGTTTCATTTCTACAAGTGTGGCAAGCCAACATCCTTTGCAAGCAAGGATCTGCCTCAGGTTTGGTAGTGGATTATTTCCTTTGAAGAGGGAGTCAAAAAATATATATATCCATTTGCAAATATAAGCTAAAAGCCAATTGCTAGCATGTTCAACAGCACTTTAGACAGCTTCTTCAAATGTGATACATTCATTAACCAGCAGAAGGAGCATAAAAAACTCTAGAGAATGTTTTATGGTTATCTGACAGGCTGAATGTATGGCAGTAGCTGTAAAAGTCCTCAACAAAACTGAGAAAAATTGATGGATTTCAAGTCAGAACACTCACCTGTTACTCCAAAATTACCTTTTTTGCTATACCACATATTACATACGGTAACTCTGGCAAATACCTAGTTAGTGGATGTGCAAGTAAATTTTTGCAGGCATGCAGTAGGATATTATTAAACCTCATTTCTAACTTGTTAAGTAAAATAAAATGGGTGACAGGCAATCCGTCCCTTTCTGTATGGCAGTTGACTTCAGGGACATGCTCCAATCAAAACCCCAGTCTGCGTCCCACCCTTCCTCTGCCCTTCAGAGAGCAGACTCCTTAGACCTTGCAATACCCTCCCAAAGAAGAAAAATAAACTTAAACTGCCACTGACTGACACAGAGATCAGTCAGTTCACATTACTAATTTCTCAGAGATCTAAAGATGTGAGGGTCAAATCAAAGTCACTGCAATACTGAATGCAGCAGCAGACAATTTTACAAAAACGAGAGTGCTCATACATTTTTTCAGGTTTTTTGCTTCTCGGTCACATCAATAAAACCCTAGACTTCTTTTCTTTCCCCTTTGCTTTTATTTGCTTCCCCCTGTCCCTCATATAGCAGATACAGGTGTTTTGGATGCAGATTGTGGGCTGGTTACCTAATTATGAACAGGGAAGCTAGCATTATGCTAATATAGTAAAAGTCTATGACACTGTCAGTGTCTCCATTAAACTACTATGGTAAATAAAGTACTATGGGACTTTTTTATGGTCCTCTTTATCTTGCATACTTTTTTCCCTCCTCATATTATCTATATCCCCGTAGAGAGAATAGTTGCCTACTATGAAAGAGTTCACAAGGCTGGAGGTTTTATTACCATTTGAATAGCCAGAAACATTAAGACATCATTGGTGACAACAGTAACAACTAGCCAAAGTAGGAGAGAAGTAATATTTTTCCATTATCTCTTTATTTTCATTTAAGTTTTCTGTCTTGAAATGAGAAATGAAGAGTTCTATCTTGAAAATGTTTCACAGTATTCATTCTTCAGCCTTACTCAAAGACTTATCTAAGGATATACTCCTTAATCCTATATATTTGATCAAATAAGTAGACCTTCACTGAAATACATGGAATATTATAATTGTATAAAATTAATCTACCTATCTATATTCATAATGGAATGTTAAGTGAATAATGTTATTACAGTTGAGTAAGTCAGCACCAGGAAAAAATGTTTCTGATTTATTTTGCTATTTTTCCCAGCCTGAGTACTGGGCAGCCCATTTCTCAAGTTTATTGTTGCTTGATGAACAATACAACGGGTGAACAAATCTTGAAAGCCAATTCTGCAGCTATTTAACTTTACACTTTTGAGTGGGTTGCTGACAGCTTGTTAAGTTCAGCATCAGAATAAGACTGCAGAGTCCTAGTCTGGAGCTGCTGTTAAGTGACTCATTAAGAACATTTAACAGTCAGAATTTAGACTGTTCTTTAACATTGATTGATATAAAGCATATGATTTTTTTGTTTTAACGAACACAAGTGTATTCCAAAGTCTACAACTCATAATAGCAAATAGAAAATTGCTTTCTGAATACATTTTATTTTTAGCAAACCCAATACTATTCACCTGAAGACCTTCCTCTGTAAATTCCCTCAGATACAACTTGCTTGATATGGAAAACCTTGCCTGGGAGAACTTTATCAGAGAAAAAGAACATTAAGCTCTAATTCCCAAGAAGCATTACGGTGATTCAAAGAAGAGTCAGCTTAACATCGTCTCATCAAAAAGTTAATATCTAATTTTTGACTGAAATATTTTGACTAAGAAAAGTAATTTTTTACTTTTTTTTTTTTTTTTACTTATCTTTATTTTTTGCTTTTCCAAATTATGGGTTTTCCAAGTATAATGTTTTATTAAATTGTTTTCCTAGACAACAGAGTGGCAGAAGATATTGAGATTTTGATGAAATGCAGAGTAATACACAAAGGAAACTTCCCATATAAGCAGAAATAAATTATGATGGTTTCTAAATTAGCTATCATCATTCAGAAAATATTTGACTGCTTCTCTGAAAACACTAGCACAATGATTTGCAATTATCATAAAGGCAAATTTAGTGTTCAAAGCTGTTAGGAATTGTATGGGGAACAACATAGAAAGTATCTTTGCACTGCTTTCTAAATCTCACATGCTCACATGCTCATGCTCACATCTTGAACAAAATCCAGTTCAATCTATTTGGAAACAGTATGGGGTAGTTTTAAAGTCATAGTAAGGGTGATTAGAAATACAGAACAGATTCCATGTGCATATAGCCTCTAGCTCTTAATTTTGGAAAAAGCAGGACTGAAGGAAGTCACCAAAGAGGTCTACACAATCTTAACTAGCAGACAAGCAGTAGTTCCAAGCTATTTTGAGTGTAAGAACTAGAGGTGCCCCAATGTTTTTAATAAAAAGAGCAACAAATAAAATTGCTTTTACACAACTTACAAATAAATTGCAAAACTCATTATTGCAAGATGTAGAGGTGAGGGAGAGTTTAAACATATTCAAAACAGTTTCAGAAAACTCCTAGGGAAAAATCTACTGGTGTGGTGTTAAATGTGGTGGAAATGGTACAACATATCCCATTTGGCAATTGTAAAGAAGGTGGCTAAGGGCAATGAAGAAGAATCACTCTCTCTATTACCCGTTTCTTATGTTCATCCTAAAAAATTGCAGCTGAATCCTGTAGGAAGGCACATTTGGGGCTTCACAGACTTTTGATGTGACCCAGAATGCCACTTCATAGATCCTGAAGAAATACAGGATCCTTAAGAAATATCTTCAGGGGTTTCTTTGAGACCCAAACTGAATTAATCTCTTCATGACTAGTATACTTGTTATTATAATTCATTCTTATACAATTTTGTGATCTCTATTATGATGACAGAAAAATAACGACTGATCAAAGTACTTCCTATTGCCACGATTTCCAAACACTGCAGTTGTAAAAACAATAATCTAAAATTCAGCAACAATCTTGGTGAACACTGTATTTAAAGCTGCTGATAAAACAGGCTTATTAATTAGTACACATGTTTTACAAGAGTTTGGTCCTGGAGCCATCAGTTCATTACACAAGACATTTTTAATGAATTCAACTTCCTTTGCAGAGTGGTTTTGCATTTCTTAAACATGTTTGGAGTCTGAAAATGGGTAGAATTCTCTAGTTTGTGTGACAGTAAATTTAAGCAATGGCCTGTGATAGTTGCTGTCTCTTCATTCCTTTCATAAGCCAGATTGCTGAAATCAGAAACCTCTGGATACTCTAGTGTTCTATGAGATGTGTTTTGTCTCTTTTCCCTCAGTCAGTGACTGTGAATCAGCTTTTCAGATGGAGTAAACAATACTTCATTGGTATCAGTGATGCTACAAGAGTTTACACCAGCTGGGATTCTGATCTTTCCAGTTCAGGTGGGAAAGGGAGATTATAGAGACAGCAGTTGTCCCTTATCCTTTTTCGATGAGTTTTTGAAACACTAACGTTGCTATTAACATAATTTACTATAAGCTTGGTAAAGATGAACTGCAGTCACATCAGCTTCTCCCAGTGCTGACACAGCTTCTCCATGCAAACTTCATTTACACAGGGTCCAGGGAAAGGCAGGCATAAAACAATTGTGACACTCTTCTGCTTTGAGTCATTTCTGTTGCTGTCAAACTGTAAAGAAGAAGAGAAGACTGGAGAAAATTTTGGCCCACTTTTGCTACAGGCTCTGTTTGTTCAAGTTTCTTCACATAAAGGGTTTCTTTGGAACAGCTTACATGAAGCAGAAAGTTTTCTGAAAGTTGGGATTTCAATTATCCATATAATGCACTGGTACAAATATTTTACCCCATGTATACCCTGCAATCACTGGTTTCATAACAGATTTGAAGTCCATTGTACTGCCGCAAGGGTTTTACAGGCTTTTGTTGCTCTTCTATACGCAAATTGTTTTCAAGTCACCAAAACCAGCAAGAAAAATATTCAAACTACTCCCTCTTTCACTCCTCCCTCCCTCCAAAAAACCAACACCAACCCAGTAATTTTGTCTTTCCAAAATATCCAGACCATCAGGGGCTGCAGTTTGGAAATGTGTATGTTTAAAACTTCCCCCAGTGGGAACCATTTTTTCCAAATGTTGAGAGCAGAGTAAGAGCAAATCCTAACCACCTCCTGTTCTCTCCTAGTCCTGAAAAGCAAGGCTAAATACTTGGAGCAGTCTTCCGAAAAGCTGAAAAGTGTCAGATTCTAAGAGTTCCCTAGAATTGTTACTGACATCTTGCATTTGAGGATTTCCAGCCTTTCACAATGAATTAAACATAGTGGGAGCTAAGGGCAGCCAGGAACTCCCTGAAGAAATCTTCAATGGCTAGGAGCTATGGGCTGCATTTACAAAGGTCTCTAGTTGCCTTAAAATGCTGGTGCATGTCTGGCCAGAAGCAAGTAGGCACTCAACAAATCAGGATGTGCAGGAAACCTCTCACAATGTGCCTGTGTATAAGCTTAAAGACTAAAGTTAAAAATCTACTTTCTACCATGGTAACATCCTAATCTTCCCTATGACATGGGGATACTTTTCCCAGATGGTGAAGGGAATGACTGAGGAACTCCTCCTTCAAGGTGCTGAATAGCCTTGCTTCCCACTAAAGTATCTTTAGAGAGAGGAAAATTCAACAGGTTTCTCATCAGCAAATGCCAAATTGTGAAAGCAACTGGAGCCAATGTGATCTTTCCTGGAAGAAAAAATTCAGTATTAAACAATTTATAAATTCAAAGCACTACTTAATAATAGATTTATTCACAGTTGACAGTGAGGAATTGTTAGTGGGTAGGGGACAGAAGCATCTGGCAGCAGCTTTTATCTTTACCAAGTCTTTTTGACTCAAATACTGCCAAAATACAGTTCTTTTGCTGGACTGTTAATGTTTGCAAAATGGCAATCAGGTGGTTCATTCCATCCACAGGTCTTATGCCTTTCCCTTTTCTAATATTCCTGTGCTCTGCATAGTGAGAACTTGATCTAATAACTTCCCAGATTTGTCCCTTTTTTTTTGTCCAGACATTGGTATTAGATCCTGCTGTTCTCATCCTCATTTAAAAAGACAAGATTTTATCTCCTGCAACATTTTTGCATACCCTTTGATCTGGTATAAGCAATGTGAGGAAGAGTAGAGGAAAGGAAAACTCATATGTCTGTTGCACCAAATGGCACCACAAATGATCTTCGAATATCCTTACCAGGCCTTATTCAAAAATGAGTGTGTGAAGTGGTGAATACTGTAATACCATAAAGGCTGTCCTTTGCATAACTACCTGGCTGCCTTGCAACCCCATGCATCTCAGGAGTTGGAGCACAGGCCCAGGATTTCACCATCTTTTCTAGGAGAGGGATCCCAGATATGGTGCAGCAAGGACACCACTATTAGGAGTTTCTGACTGGATAATTTCAGTGCCAAAATGTCTTCTATTTTTTTCCTCTCCCTCTTGCACCCTCTAAATGATGCAAAGAAGGGCTGTTTCAGAAAAAATCCTTTGAAACCTGAGGCAATAAAAATAAGGCTAAGATATGTCAAACAAGAAAAAGAAAGCAAGAGTACACTGCATCAACTAGGAAAAAGGGATAGGCACCACTGAAAAATCTCCTCTTTGCTGTATGTTTGGTTTTGTAAAAATAATCATTTAAAATGTGTGCTTTCTAGGTTTTTCACATATACTTATTACAATTCCATATTTTATTCAAAGTTCTCTTTTCACTTTCCATAGGAGTGGCATATTATGTAATACACATGCTACATACACAAACACACAAAGATTGTGAGGTCAAAGCAACCAAAATTCCAGAAAATACTGGTTAGGGTTTCCCGCACAATTTTAACATGGAACACATTAGGGCATATTTCCAATTATATTTCCACATATTATCCACAACTACTCATCCAGTTTCTATTTTCTCTTCTTTTCCTTCCCTTACTACTTCTACTTTCAATTTTTCCTTTTTTTTTTCCTTAACATATATTTGATATTTATACCACCTTGCTGTAATAGTCCCTTTAGAATCTCTGTCACCCCCTTCTCATTCTGCCTTTCTTGTAACCTTATGGAGAGTATATGTATTTTCTTGTAGTTTGTAGCTAATCCATCCATGTAGTGAATAATAAAAACACAAAAGCAGAGAAAAAAAATCAAAACCAGATAGATATAGTCTCTTGTATTTTTCCTCAAACTGAAAATTATTTTACTTAATTAAAAAATTAGAAAGGAAAAAGAAAGATGTTATTGGCACTCCAGAAAAACTTTTAGGAAAGTTATGGTTTGAATGAAGAGAGATTTGTGGATGGAAACTACCCAGAGACATTAGTTTTAGTATTTTTGACCAGCATTTCCTCTATAAGACACTCAGTTCACATCTCAAACTGATTTAAACATAAGAAACTGAAGATCATCAATCAGATTAAGATGTTTCGGAAGTGAATTTAAAATAGGATATTTTGGGGATATCTATACTGCATTTAGACACATTAATAATATACTCTCTCTACCTTGGGAAAATAGCTTCCCATTCTGTTATATAAAGACTCCTAAGCCTCATAATACTGTATTTTACTTCAAAGGTGTATCCTCCTACCCCTTTTGAATGAGGCTGATTTTGAGACCTATGCTATGTTAGTTCCTATCCATGCAACATATACAGGTAGTATAAAGGCTGAACAGGTGCCAGTATTAAGAAATATGCCTCAGATGGGATGGTCTCAACCTACTGTGAATAAATTTTTTATAATTGTTATGAAAAGACTGTGGGTAAGCCCATTAAATAGGCTTTTAAAATTATGACTCAGCTTCTTTAAAGACCATTTTCCAAGACTGTGTTTTCTCTCTCTTTTTTAGGATCTAAATATTACCACCCTCTGTTCATCTCCAAAGTAGCATAATCACATTGGAAGGCTTCCCCATACTGTACATCCTCAGGGATCTCACTCCTTATCAGAGGAGGTCAGCACGATGTGTCTTAGAAGGGAATATGTTCCACACACTATTCTCCACTTGGATTCTGTAAGGACTTTCTGCTGATGAACAGAATAGAATCACAATAGACTTTGTAATTAAATATTTATTATTATTGTTACTATTTCTTTGGCTAATATTAGCATCCAGAAGCCTGAAATATGTACTTGAAGTTGCACAAGTTCAAAATAAGACTCTGTCTTGGAAAGGTTAAGTATGTATGACAAAAATATGAAGAAAGAAGAATGTTCTTATTTCATGGGTAAGGAGATGAAACTCTATAAGAATAAATTCAGATTTCTAAGGGTTCTTTGACATCTAAAGACACAAGAGAATTGGTCAAAATTCAATGGTTCATCACAACCACTGACATCCTCTTCCTCTTTAGGTGTCTGCATAGATTTGAACTACTGTCTATAAGTTTGGGTTCATCTCCCTTAATATTACCCATCTAGGAATGAGTGTGCAGGAGAAGCTCTCTCCCTGTCTTCCTGCTATAGGCTATAAAGACAGACAGATATCTTCATTGGCTGATTCAGACAGTACTGTGTTGTTCAGCAGAAAATGACTCGTGGTTTCCATTATCTATAGAGGTTTGTCAAATATAAAGTAACAGATCACACCTACAGCCTACAAATTCCAAACTGATGACTCATTTAATAAAAAAAAAAATCAGTAGCTTTCCTATGGATACAGTAGCATGGTGACTCCACTCTCTAAACTACAAAGATAGGCAAAAAAATTGGTTTCAAGAACTCCCAGTTTTATAAATCATCAAGAAATTTGTGGTGTCTAAGCTTACATGGAGACAAAAGAGCAAATAAAGCAGAGGCTGCACTAACCCCTTAGCCACAGACGAGGAAAAAGTCCAGTGAAACATTTGGCTTTAATCGCAGTATGATGCTGCCATGTATTTAGTTAGTAATTATAAACCTCAACTGTCAAATGCTCTGGGAAATAGGGTTGGAGGGGCTACCAAATAATCTCTTCTGAACTTCATCTGTGATCCCATGGAAAAAACATCTATTTTCCCATGGGTCATGATCAAAACTTAATCTACAGCTATTTGTAGCTTCTGCTAGGATTTGGATGTAGCTCCTAGTCCAGGTGCTGGGGCTCCTGCTGAGGGTTGCTTGCTCAGTGTCACAGCTTCCTCCAATAGCAGCCTTATCAGCAGAAACTGTGACTGATTTCATTGTAGTTGATGCTGTATGTTTATTTTCTGTAAAGAAGGAGTCATTTGTCTTAACCTAGCTCGGTTGAACAATAGGCACCACAATTGCAGTTTGAAGCATATCATGCAAAGAGGATGGAACACTTTGCCTGCATCACAGAAAAGGACCTCTCCTTAAAGATAACTTCAGGCATATCACCAATAACCTGGTTAAAACCATCTTAAAAGGAAGGTCACCACAGTCCTTATTGGACAGAGCAAATTACTCCAGTGTATTTTTCTTTCAGATATGATTTTGTGCACTGACCTTTGGAAAGTCTGGTCAAATAGCCTTTAGCAGCAGTTGTAAAGCATGGACAGTGTTTTCATTAAGCAGCTCTGTATAAATTAGCATTACTTATTGGGGGGTATGCAGCCAAAGGTACTGAAAAGACGTGTGACTTGTTCATCCTGTGTGCAGCATAGCATTCGGTGTAAGTGAAGAGAAGCCTTCCCGCCTCTCTGTAGAGACACAGCTGCCCTTCTGCTGCAGATGCGAGATGTTGCAGAGTGAGGACCTGTGTGGGATGTTTAAGGGTTCTTTTGGAAGAGACCATGCAGACATGAGAGGGAGAGATTAGCAGTCATGGACTCTTATGAAACTACTCAGATTTAGCCCAGCTAAAGATCTCATTCACTGTCAGATTTTGTACTCAAAAAGCACCTCAGTTCGAGTTCCTTTCAAGTAAAGGGAGTAAGCAACAGTGAAGTTCCTTGTAAACTCCTAGGAGCCTTCAGCATCGCTCCATCATCTCTCCAGCACAGGGAAAATTTACCCCAAGTTTGGCTCTTCAGGCTGTTTTTTCTTCTTTCAGACCACTAGGTTTAGGGTTTTGATGCTGGCAAGTGCCATTCTCATGATAACCACAACTATTGAAGCAGAAAGCTTGTTGGGTACATCCTAAACATCTTTAGAGCTTAGATTTACCTGATTTTTTTCTAAGATTATTCCCCAGCTGAATCCCATCCACTAAGACTGTCAGTGCTGTGCTGGTAAAAATGTACTCTGCATAGCTGATCTCCCACCATATAAATATCTGTAAACCTTTAAACACCCTGAAACCGCTTAGCAGTTTCAGATGAATTAGCATTCAGGGTCACTTTTAGTTTTCATGGACCAGTTTGTTAATCTCCCATGAGAATAGTTAGCTCGATCTGAACCTCAGAGAAAGGGGAAAATAATGAAGGATTAACAATAAGAATAAAATTAATAAAGAAAAGCTTATGCAATGAATTATAAACAACCTGTCAGCTTCAGCAACACTAGAAGGGTTACTAAAATTATGGAAGAGAAAAAAAGCATGGTTCTGGAGCAAGCATTAAAAAATCACATTTCAGTTGCAATCCTGACACTCAAACTTGTCTAACTCCTTTATGTGATCCTCTAAGTCTGTTCCCTTCTATACTTCAACAAAACAGTAGGAACTAGCAGATGGGGGAGTTGTACTGTGGTACACAGTCCCTTCCCTTGGTCGCATTTAAGGAGCTGATGGCTGTCAGTCCCCGCAAAGAAAGTTTGCAAGGCTCAGGAGTGTGTTTTTTCTTCAGCAGCACTGACTGGAAACACGCCCTACATACTTCCTCCAGTGGTTTGAATATCATCACTTGGAGCCTTGCTATCGATACATGTAAAAATGATATCTCAAAAGGTAGCTTGACATATTTTATGCTACTAAAGAAGAAACAATTAACATTCTTTGCTTTAATTCCCCAGTGTCAAACTTGATCCATGATTTAAAGTAGTGTAATGACAGCAGAATGATCTTCCTTACATATTTATGCTTGGTTTTAGGACGAACTTTAAAATGCTGGGTGCTGTACTTGCTCTTGCTCTTTCAATTCAATTTTGCTGTGATAGTGACAGATGGAGCAGATACTCTGACACAAAACCTGGGCGAATGCAAACTTCACACTGTAAGTTCACTTAAGCACCAAAACATGGCCAAGGGAGAAATCTCTCTTCTTCCCATTTCTGTGGATGGGGAAGCAGGAGCACCTGGGGCTGAAATGGGGACAAAGTGAACTGGGTCCCAGCCTCTGCGTTTAGGTGAGAAGGTGACCAAGGAGCTTGGGCTCATCCCAGTCTTTGGCTGCAGGACATATTATAATCTTCTTACCTCAATATTCTGTAGCTTGCCTTGATCTTTTCTCAATGTGTCTTTGAATTTTCATGGGTTAGCTATTGTAAGACAGGAATTAAATCAATGTTCTTTAACTTAAATTTCAGTTTGGATCCATTTGCAACTGAGACCTTTCCATTTCATTCCAGTCTGAGATCCACAAAGCTGTCCAGAACTGTTAAGGTTCTCTTCCGCTTCAGGAAAAAAATCATCAGTTTTAATTAGTTTAGTCTGAGGCTTATCACTGACTTTTTAACAACAGTTTTGATTCAGGTTCAGTTTGGGAAATGAGTAATATTTCAGCTTTTCCTTGAGAGGTGGGCTTACCACATACTCTCACTATTAAGCGGTATCCATGCATTATTACAGATTTGTCTTAGCAAAATCTAATTAGCAGTCCTCTGTCATACTAGAACATGTCTCAAGTATAGTTTCAGAGAGTCTAGTACTATCCTGCTGTCTGTACTTCCTTTCATAGACCCAATGATGGAATTGAGTGCACTTACTAAACGTGCAGACAGCATAAAACTGAGGGGGGCTGCAGGACTCCAGAAAATACTAACAGAATACAAAGTGATCTTTGCAAAAACGAAAATCAGTCTGGAACTAAAAAGTTATCATGCGAGAAACTCAAGTCCAAGGTACTCCTGCAAGTTACGCAGGAACATTTCTCTTCAAACAGAACAGAGAACAGATGTCCAAGTGTTCATCCTACAAGAAACATTTTTAAGAGCACAGTGGGTCACAAAGTGAATTTTAATCATTTGTGACATATTATGGAAATGAAAAGTTCCCAAACTCTAATGTCACCGTTTGGTGTATGGAAAAGGAAACTCCTTATGATATTGAAAATAATCCTTCTATTCATAAGACCTCGGCTGGGATACTGGTTCTGGTTTCAGGCATAGGATTTCAAGAAGAGTATGGAGCAATTGATCTGAGAAGACTGATGAGAATCAGAAGGCCAAAGGTGGAGTGCAAAAACATCCTGCAAGGAATAAAGTATTAATCTGTCTGTGCATCTGGTGGATAGAGACAGGAGTTAATGCACTAGGAACTAAGGGAAATTTTCTAACTGTAAGGCTAATAAGGACTGGAGAAGTTTACCATAGCAAACAGTTCTATCTTTTCCCTGAACTTCTTGAAGAACAGTTAACACAAATGCCTGACAGGGATGCTTTGGGTATAGCTGATTCTGCTTTGGAGTTAAAGGATGGGTTAAGATGACCTCTTGAGATGGCTTCCAGCTCCCTCTTAGCTCTAGTCTCTGTTCATTCCACCATTTCTATGTACCTACAGCAGCATATCTGAAGGCAATTAAAAGATTAAGAAGCACATTTTGTATTTTTTCCTCCTAAAACTAGTAAATTAATGATACTAATAAAAATGGTTTGCTCACCACAGTCCCTTAGTGTGCTCTAATTACAACATTCTGAAATATTTGTGCTTCATATGGGAGCTCTGTTCACTACTGAGATCCAAACTTGTGTCATCTGCTTTTTCATAGCTAATTCTGCAGGCAGCAGTAGGAACAAAACCAAGTCCAACCTTCATGAGACCAACAGTAAAGGAAATGAGAGCTCAGCCATTAGTTTTCTTGGCATAAATAAGTATATATTTTTTCCCAGACTAGCAAAAGTAATCATGGATACAAGATACACAGCTATTAGTCTGCCTAGCCTTAGCTTGCATTGCCCTTTACCAAGTGTCACTGAGCACATTAGGCAAAACTCATCTTCCCTGACATTTCCCAGTGCAGCTCTAGCAGGTAATGCCCATGTTAAATCAGATTCTTTCACTGGAAATGTCTGCTGGGTTCCCGAATTACAGTAGTCCTGAAGTACCCCTGAACCTGCTTGCCAGGACTCCAGCCCCCGCAGGGACTCAGCCAGCCCAAGCTGTTTGGCAGCTGAAAGCAGGTTTTGTCATCTTGGCTATGCAGCAACTGCTCCCACGTTGGCAGGATACAACTCTGGCACAAATACATAGGCTTTTCCTGGTCATACTTGCAAAATGCTCCTGGGAAGGTGCCTAGATAGAGTCAGGTTACTAATGCAGAGCACAGGCTTAAAATAGCATGGATGTCAGAGTAGCCCTCAGGATGTTCACACAATGAGGAACATCACTAATCAGAGGCAAAGCCTTATTTGCTCTGCCCTGATCTGTACTCTGTTCAAGGGGCCATTCCTGGCTCCTCATTTTCTGCTTTCACAGCAGCTTCATGGTGCTGGGTATCCACATGGGTGCATGAGTCCACATTTGGTCTCTCTTAGACAGCAACCTTCCCAGAAGAGCTGTAGTTACATCTTTCCATGTCACTTCAAGGCAGATATTAGTTAGTTGTCTTGTCAAATTGGAAGAGGGAGATGAGGGTACCACACATAACCAAGCAATGAATGGCCCCAATCCTGTGGTCAGCCCACAGGGTCCAGCTCCTGCCTCCCAGAGTCCTGCTCCTTGGATGTAAACATTGTTTTGGCTTATTTACTGAGGGAAGCAGCAACAATCTTCCAGCCAAAATGATGCTAATGACTATACTGAACTCACAATAGTGAGTACTCCCAGCACATAGTGCAGGATCCTGTCCCAGAATTCTTCCTGAATGTCTTACAGTTAACTGCTCACATACTTCCAGTAAGCAAAATACTTGCCTAGACTTACCCTACTGTTTTAGTCTATATCCAGTACACTGCCTGGCCAAGAAAAACAAATAAAAATAGAGGATGCACCAATCTTGTAAAACTGGAGAGAGAAAAAGAAGAAATAAAAAGAAAATAAAAGGAACTGCTAATTATTCCAGCCCTTCTGGCAGCCAAAAAACAGAGTAAATGTTAGGAGGACATGCCTCAGAATTCTTGTCTTTTATATGGAAATATGGAATGTGCTGTTAAGACTAGATTAACTGGTCTGAATTAATAAAATACAAAACCTGAACATTTATTCAAAATTCAGGCCAAAATTCAAGCTGCTCTGAGGTTCACAAAAAAAAACAAAGACTTGTATTACCTCCCATTTACATTATTTTTTGGTTTTGATCAGCACTTCAGTGTTTGGTCTCTGTCTAAGCAAAACCCAGTCATGCTGTAATGCCTTCAGAAAATCTTCACACATCCATTCAAATGTTGCACTCTTGGGAGATCCAGGTAAATGGGATAAGCTTGCAGATTCTTTCACCTTTCAGAAGCTTTCTTGTCTTCAGTAATTTTTCATTTTCTGAATATTTCTCTACTTCAGCACAGAGAGCAAATGCTAAGGATGTGCCGTACATACTAACCACTAATGAAACTAGGCTGAAAAAGAAAGCTTTTATCACTTGAGTTGCAAGGGGCATTAAGAAAAGACAATTCATTTTAATCATGGGAAAGAAGAAAGATTGTCCCCCCTTTCTGAACATCACTGTTTTTAATATGATGTAAACCTCTCAAGACCACAGTGAATTATCAGCCTATAGGTACCTCTCTTATTTTTTTCTCTTTATTAGGCAGTGGTATCTTTATTGGTCTAAAAAGAGCAAAATAGGTACACAGTATTCCCTTTTTTCAAAGATTATTAATACAGTATCTTACAGAGAACCCATCAGGCTATCCACTACCCATTTACAAATGCTTCTTCTTTTGCAGCATTCCTTTCCTTTTCCATATGCACTCTTCCACAGGAAAAGAAAGCAAACCCACATTTAACAGAGAGTCCCTGTCAGAACCAGCAGCAGAAGAAATATGTTTCTGCATATACACTGAAAGTGGGGGTGTAGGATGTGAGAGAGTGTATCAGAAGAAAGAAATTACAGATTATTTTCTTTTTAATTTAAATATAGTACTTCTATTATAGTACCATATACATTCCCCAACATGGATTACGATTAATACGTTGTTTTGAATAATAAATGATATTGTTTACTAATTTTACTCCTTTAAAAAGTCTAATACATGGGAGTTCTGAGATAAACTGAAAGGCAAGGAATGAGAACTTAAAAAAATGGCTTTTCTAAATGAGACTGACAGCGGCTCATGAAAGTGAGATTTGTTACAGTAACTGACTGTGGAGGAAAGTTTCTCACTGCAGCATGAGAAAATCAAAGCATTATCCATTGAGTCGCAATTCTTTGCCTAAAAGATATCAGGAGATAAACTAAAACATAAAATACCAGCTACCATATCTTTTTTGTGTGGCACAGAAGACAAATGTTTCATCTTGTGAGTGCTTAGGATTTTCAGCAATGAACAGCCTAATTTCAGCTTGTGTCGCCTCCTCCACCCTTTCCTTTCACCCCTCCAAATATCCTCGTACTTCTGTTAATGACATGGGTCCTCTTGCATGTTACCATGTCCTTGTGGTAAGCATGTCCACAAAGGTTGTAGGAATCAGCAGCCATCTTATGCTGGCTGTAATTAAAATGCAGGAGTGACAGGAAGTCTCAAAGGAATTTCCAAAAATAACTGTTCTGAATATCTGTCACACCCCCTCCTCAGAGATCTCAGGGCCTTCGGATGACATATAAGTTTCATTTCTTATTGTACAGATACAAAACAGTGACTTGCCCATGGTAACACAGAATATCTGTTGGAGCTGGACTAGAACACCAGTGTCTCGCCATCATTTCCATCTTTAACCTCAAAACCACCTAAGTATTATGGAAGAGTGAGCATTTCAGATGGACCAAATTAACAGTGATTGAAAAGTGCCAGATTGGTGGCTCTTGGTACAGACTTTCTATTATTGTGGGTTTCTAAAACATTACCACAATTTTGATGGTCAGGGAAGTCAGAGCTGAGAGTTATGAGAATTGTCTTGCACCAGCAACATCACTGAATCACTCCACAGAGGCTGATAGTTAAAGTAGATAAACAGTACTATTAGGGAATGGAATTATCTTACCCTAATATCAATTTTTGAGGCATGCCAATGCAAAACTTGTCATCCTAATTTACAGAAAATGGTGAAATATTCACAGCAAGATGTTCTAAGGGATGCATGCAGATAGGTAATTCTGAACCATGGTGCTGCTAACAACAAAATAAGGAACTGCAGGATGCTACGGGTAACAAAAGGGGAGTAATGCATATGTAGATGGCCCACCCTGACCTGAGACAGGTCTAAGGGGTAGCATGTGTAAAACTGTAGGATGCTATATGCAACAGCTGGGACATGGAAGCTGGGCAGAACTGATAACCAAGGCAAGAATTACCAGGGCAACCCTATCATAATTACTAATTAAAGGTATATAGTCATAAAAAGCAGTGCTAGAGGGAAAAATAAAACTAGGGGTTTGCTTCTTTGGGAAGGGGGTAATAGGAAGCACTTGGTGGTGAGCAAATGGAGAAAAAGGAATTGTAAAGTGAAGCCATTCCAAAGATTTGGACTGATATTTTTTGTTCAGGATGTTCACCTTAATGTTGACTGTGGAGTCTCCAGAGGGCAAAGACTGTCTTGTCAATTCACTCTTTTCCCTACTTCACAGGTTCCAGTGCACTAGAATTTGAACATATCCTCAAAGTAAAGGTAGATGATGAGGGATTTGCCTGCCCTAAGAACACTGTATAAAGTCACAAGCCTTTTAGAGCATAAAAGATGACAGTAAATCAGAAAGGACTCAGAAAAATGCAACAACAAATTATTAGGAGACAGATGGACTCCTGAAAAAGAATACTAAAAAAAACCGAATAGGAGGGATAAAAGGAGGTCATGCCAGGTTAAAACTGTAAATAACAAGGAAAAAAATAAATTATTTAAGACTGCAAAAGGAAATATAATCCACTGCCACTGAATAATATTGAGCAGAAGAAAATTCAGTCAGCAAATCTGGAAATAAACGTTTCTTTTCTGGTCCAGTAGGTTGAAGAATAGGCTCCCAAAGGACAGGGTGGATATTGTATGGCCTGAAGAAATTTAAACCTAAAATCAAAAAATCAAAAAGAATAGATGTCAGCAGGGGTGGAAAATCAGCCTGGAAATAGTGAGGGAATTATATACACTAAGACATTTCCCTATTTCTCATTTCTCTTTTTTTTACATCTTTATTGTGGCAACACTGAGGAAAATTGTATATGTATTTGTTATTGTTATTTAATGTATATGTTGAGGAGAACTTCCTTAACTTGCTAGATAAATATTTATCAAGAAATTGTGTTTCCCTCAGAAACATTTGTATTGTAATGATACTATTTCGAACATTTTGAAGTCTAGGATTGATCGCAAATATTTTGAAGTTCAACCTGAATATCTTACAAAGGTTAATGATTCATTTTCCTTGATTAGATGATCACTTGCAATGCAAATATTAGTATGTAAGTATTTAAATTTCTAAATTTTGGAAAAATGTATGCATGCAGCTTTGAAATCTGCCTTTCAAGTTTGTGCCAGTTGCAAAATAATCAGGTGGTAACACCAAATGAATACACAAGAGACGTGCACCTAATCGTAATACAAATAAACTGATTAAATGTATTTATTCACAAAAACTTTCTTGTAGTGTTTGTCTTGCTCTAATTTAATTTTACAGCCCTCTTATTCCTGCTGAACAATAAAGATTGCTGCAATTTTTCAGTAGACACAATGAACCAGGATGTTCGGCATTGAATTTGGGGGGGGGATTCTAGAGTAGGCCCTGTGGCCACAGCTCAGGAAAACATTTAAATCCATTCCTTTTCAAGGTAGCAAAAATAAAATATTTTCTAAGAATGAGAGCCATTTTCAATTGTCTTCCGAACAAAGGACTGCCAATTGTTACGTGTGACCAAATGGGCCCCGTAAAGGCTTAATCTCACTGCCATACCCAAATACAATCATATTGTCTTAGAATGGATTGGGTTGGAAAGGGCCTTAAAGATCATCTAGTTCCAAGCCCCCTACCATGGGAAGAGACACTTTCCACTACACCAGGCTGTTCAAAGTCCCATACAAGCTGGTCTTGAACACTTCCAGGGATGGGGCACCCACTTTCTCTGAGCTACCTGTTCCAGTGTCTCACCACCCTCACAGTAAAAAGTTTCTTCCTTATAACTAATCTAAACCTACCCTCTCTCAGTTTAAAACCACTACCTCATGTCTTATCACACCGTATTGTAAAAGTCTCCTTCCAGCTCTCTTGCAGTGTTCTTTAGGTAGTGGAATGTGCTCTAATGTCTTCCTGGAGCTTTCTCTTCTCCAGGCTGAACAACTCCAACTCCCTCAGCCTGTCTTCACAGGAGAGGTGCTCCAGCCCTCTAATCATCTTGTTGGCCTCCTCTGGCCACCAGGTCCATGTCTCCTCTGGCTCTAATATGTCCATGTCCTTCTTACGTTGAGGACCCCAGAGCTGGAGCAGCAGTCAGGTGGAGTCTCACAAGACCAGAGCAGAAGGGCAGAATCACCTCCCTTGACCAGCTGGTTCCACTGTTTATGATGCAGCTCAGGATTCATTTGGCTTCCTGGGCTGCGGATGTACAGCGCTGGATCATGCTGAGGTTCTCATCAACCAACACCCCCAGGTCCTTCTCTACAGAGAGTTCTCTACTCAACTTGTATTTGTGCTTGGGATTTCCCCAACTCACATGCAGGATCTTGCTCTTGGCCTTGTTGAACTTCATGAGGTTCACACAGGCCCACCTCTTGAGACTAAGAAGGTCCCTCTGCATGGCATCCCTTCCCTCCAGTATGTTAATGGCATGACATAGCTTGATGTCATCAGCAAACTTGCTGAGGGAGCACTCAATCCCACTGTCAACGTCACCAACAAAGACCTTAAATGGCCCCAGTACCAATCCCTGAGGAGCAGCACTCATCACTGCTCTCCACTTGGGCATTGAGCCATTGACCACAACTATTGGAGTGTGACCACCCAGCCAATTCTTTACCATCAGGTGGTCCACCCATCAAATCCATGTCTATCCAGTTTAGAGATCAGGATGTTGCATGGTATTGTTAAATATTTTGCATGATGTCAGCTTCTCTTCCCTTATCCTCCAGCATTATAACCCTGTTGTAGAAAGCCACCAAATTTGTAAGTCATGATTTGCCCTTAGTGAATTCGGGGTAACTGTCACCAATCACCAATCATCTTCTTATATCACATATGTCTTAGCTTAGTTTCTAGCAGAATCTCCTCCATAATCTTGCAAGGCACAGAAGTGAGGTAGACTGGCCTGTAGTTCCTCAGGTCTTCCTTATTTCCCTTTTCATAAATGGACATTATGTTTCAAATTTTCTAGCCAGTGGGAACTTCACTGAACTGTCACAGCTCCTCAAATATGATGAATAGTGGCTTAGCCACTTCCTTTGCCCCTTCTCTCAGGATCCATGGATGCATCTCATCAGGTCCCATGGACTTGTGCACCTTCAAGTTCCTTAGATGGTCTCAAAACTGATCTTCCTTTACAGTGGGCAGTTCTTCATTCTCCCAGTCCCTGCCTTTAACTTCTGCAATTTGGGTGATGTGCCTGGGACACTTGGCAGTGAATACCGAGGTAAAAAATTCATTGAGAACTTCTCCAAATTCATTGACAGCTTCTCCAAGTCCAATATAATCAGGTCTCCTGTTTCCCTATGGAGAGGGCCCCACATTTTCCCTAGTCTTCCTTTTGTAACTGACATACCTATAGAAACTTTTCTTGTTGCCCTTGACAACCTTGGTCAGATTAAATACACTCAAGATATTCTAATCCTATCTAGAACAGATCGAATTAGATAGAATATCTATTCTAATTCTTTCTAGATTATCTACTTTATTATATAACTAGATATAATAATACAACAACAATGATATGCTGTTAAAACCTTCTTCATGGGAAAGACACTCGAGGAAAGCACATCTTCCGAGGAAGCAGAACAAGAGTTTATCACTGTACACTTTGTGCAAAATGTTTTGGAGGATATTGGCAGGGGATCATATCACACAGAACTGCTTCTCACTCTCATGAACACAAAGATCCTCCCTGTCATTTCTCATCTGCATCCCACAGTTCGAGATAACCCAACCGCTTTCCTGAACCAGGGGTGGGCCTGCTCTGGGCAACAACAGACTCAACAGTAAAGGAACAAAAGACACAGGAGTAGTTTTCTGTAAGAACTCTACAGGTAAATTTATCCTGTACCTACTACAGCAGCTAAAATGAGATGGGCAGCCGGACGCTGGTCATTTAAATCAAAGAGAGTTTAAAAGGTAAATTTAAAATCTTATTTGAAATAATTATTTTCTCAGCTTGGGCCTGGATTCCATTGTTCAGTTGTCACCTCTAAGATTATTATATCCCATGTGGCCAAGTTGTTCCATTTTTCTGGGGTTACGTGTTTCATTTTAAGTGTAAAATTGTAAAACATATTACTAGGTGTAATATAGAAATGACTTATCAACATTAGCCTCCCAGTTCCCTCAAATTAGCCTGTTTAAAGTATTGAAATTTCTACTTAGGCAGCAAAAAACCCACATTCTCCTCTCATTTGCCATAAGATAAAGTCAGAAATACTCCAGCAACTTTAACAAAGTCACTACTGATTTTCACCAGTAAAACTGGAGGCAAGGTTTGGTTCTTAAGATTCAGTTGCTGCTTGCATATAAAGAAGTCTAATACCTCCATCACACTAAGGCAGAAAATAATTTATACTATAAATAATATCAATAAATCAATAATGAGGTCTATATAGCTAGATTTGATATACAGATCTTTCAATAAATGTACCTCAAACACTCACAAACTTAGATGAAGTACCTCTTCATCTTTGCTGGGGAAGGTAAGACTAAAGAAGTAAAACTAAGTAGCCTGGTTTTGCTTCCTCTTTTCAGGTCAATGTCCACAGTTAAGCCAATGAGACATAGGATTACACATCATGTAAACAAATGAGTCCAGATATTTAAATCCCTAATTCATATTGTTGCAGAGTTTGGGATACATGACTTGCCTGGGGATGTAGAAAGGATAAAAACCCCAGGCTAGGAAGTTGCATTTTGGGCATACACTAATTAGCTCTATGTAAACTGTTGTGTCTACAGAGCCTTGAGCATCACAGCCCTTATTAGTCCAGGTCTGGATGCCCTCCATGCAGACTAAATCAGTCCAGCTTCTCTAATTGTTTCAAGTGTGGCTGACAACACAGGCAGGGCTACACTATGCTCAAAAACAACATTAGCTCATTTAGAGAAACATCAAAACCCCACGGAATAGCACTGTCTTGCTCAGTATAATCCATGTAGAGTGCCTCATCTTGGGAACTGGGAAGCTGGGAGCTGAACTCAGCTGCCCTCAATCACAGACCAATACTTTATGAGTGGACAGCTTAGTTATTTTCCTCTTTTATTCAGTCAATTATTCTGAACAGCTAACTACTCTTTGCAAAGCTAGAAGTGGGAATGGGTAATTTCAGTACTGCAAGGCTGAAATGCCTGTAGCTTGGTACACAATGTATTCTCTGTCTCTATGTGCAATTCTATGCAAAGGCAGGGAAATGAGAAATGTATTCTGCGGGAGCTATTTAATGGCCAAAGCAACACCATGTTCAAACAGCACGAAAACTAAATTTTTTATCACTGTGCCATGATATTAGGGTAGGGAATGGCTGACAAGGAAGAGAGCATCTGAGTGATGAGCAGCACTCTCTGCGTGAGTCTCACGAAAGCTAGGCATCCAAAGACTGAGCAGTACCCATGTCATTCATTTCAATCATGACTGTGACAGCTTTTCCCTTCATTGATCATTGTTAACAATGGCTGAGCAAACTGGAGGAAGAGAGTAACTGGTTCAGAGCAGGCAGAAGATTGACCTTGTTTGAAAGGGTAATAGTAAAACTGGCAGCCACAGACAAAGGCACCTGAAAAACACACTGTCTCCTTTAATAAAGCAAATGCTGTACACAGGAAGACATCTCTCCAACAGAAAATGCCACATACTTGTCTCAAGCCTCCTTCTCCACTACTGTAAACCTGAATTTTTCATCCCTTCCTTCTATCCACAAACTAGCATGCATGCGACTGCATTTGCTGCTAATTTTTTTACACATGGCAGAAAGGATTCTCCAAATATTCACCTTCCCAGACCATGTTAGATGGTTATCTGATAGTTTGGGCACAGTCTCACTTATTTCCACACATTTGGGACACCGGCATAGTCATGTTAAAGCCCTCGGTATTGAGAAGTCAAATGGATGAACAGGTGAGACCATTGTGAAAGAGCCATCCACTGTCTACTGTTTGCTGATCCTGGGTAGGATAGGATGTGTAAAACAATGAAGAGTGCTAACTTTTCTTCTCAGGTAGCAACAGAATAAGCTGCCTATCTAAAAGAGTCATATCAGCATGCCATGTAAAGAAAAGTCTTTGGATTATTAACTTGTTTTAATCACTGAAAGGAGCATATTTTTAATTTAAGACTTCCATGGCCCATTGCCATCCCTGTTTCTCTGCATATCCAGGCACGTGTAGAGCTGTCTTGATCACTGAAGAGAGCCATTTTCAGGAAAACATCCTCTGTCTTGTGATTCTAGTTGCCAATTCTTAGCTCTGTTAGTTACCTGTACAAAATGTGCTAGTTGCTTTTTGTACCACAGTCAGGAACAGAAAGAAGAAACCATTGCTACTCAGTAAAGGAGATGTTTTGATGGGATGGCAGGAAAAACAGTGCAGAACTATGAACAGCTGCATCTGGACTGCAGCCATAAATGAAACTCATATTGCCTCCAGCTTGTCTGGGCTTTCTTTTTGAATAACAGGGTAGTTCCACACTTTACCAGACTTATGTGTTCAGCCCGTCCTTGATGTGTTTCATAGTGGTTTGGCACTGAGCCACAGAAGCTAGAACCATCTCTGATGGAGGGTTGAGGAAGGCACCAATCAAACTGGAAAGTGCAGCCTCAAAGGGAGACCTGTATATCTTGAAAGTTCAGATGAAGTTCAGTTATGAAGTTCAGCTATGAAGTTCAGCCTCTAAAATCTAAGGATAAAACCATAAACAAACACTAAGCTTTGGAGGGGGGAAGAAGAAGCAGAGGGGAAATAATCTAAAAATCTCTTTCCTGTTAACATGATTTTAGAAAAAATTTCAAAAATAGCACTTGCTTACGAGGAAGGAGTAAAAGAAGACCCATCTTTCTGTACCTTTCAGAGCTAATGGACTGAGAGAAGTGACAGGCAGACTATAGTTTAGAAAGCTGTATTTTACTTGATATTTTATTTAAAATTTTTTGGAGTCTGAAATATCTATCTATAGAATGCCCTCTTGTATAAGGGCATGTCTGTCTGCCAGATAAAGCAGCATGCAGTACAGAGAAAAATGCTTTGAAGCCTCCTAGGAGAAAACAGTTCTACCTTAATGAAGTCCATTATGGAGCTCAGCTTTCAGTATGGGAAGGCGCTTTCAAAACATGTCTAGAAATGAAAATGAGACTCTCTCATGAAGTGTAAAAGTTGTGACAAGCCAGCCACAAACGGAAATGACAAGGTTTTGCCTGCCACAGACAGCTCAGAATACATCCCAAAGTGTACTGGAGCCACAAGGAATTCCATCAGGGCTCACTGAGAATCAAGTGCAACTGGAAACGCATTAGCTGCGCCACGCATGCATTTATAACAAGGTAAGAAATACAGAAGGATGCTGTTTACTTGGCATTATCTGTTCAAAGGTATGGGATGCAGCTACCTGACTGAGGCTGGAATGTTATTTATACAGTTACGATGGAGGTAGAAGACTCAGGAAACCAGATTTGCTTTGCAGCCCTGCGTTGCTCAATTCCTGCTTGAGCTTTTGCACATTTATCTTTTTGTATGCTTCAGAGACTTCTCTGCAAAGTGAAAGCAATATTGTTCTATTTATTTATGTGCTTGTTCTTGTATAGCAAGGGTTTTATTCATAGTACTATGGAAATTTGGCTTTACTTTGAAATTTCCAGGTTAATAAAGTGAAAAGAATAAAAAAAGTGCAATAGTGTTCTGAGTTAATCCAAGATGGTGCTTCTACTAACTTCAGTAGGTCTGCTGTTGCTCGGAAAAGAATGAAATCACCTCAGCTGAGAATTTTACCTTTGACATTTTGAACACACAATTGTTAAGATGTATTATAAATAAAGCCAAGTTGACTTAGTTTAAAAAAGACACCCATAAAACTGAATCTTTTGGGAATACTAGGTTTTGTTAGAGTTGCACAGTAGCCACCACATCTGTTATGCCCAAAACATTTCTAGGTCCCAGTTACCAATAGGAAAAAAAATTAAATCCCCCATAGAAAAACTTTCTATCATATGCACAGAGAGATGGCACTCTCTTATTGGAAGGCCGTGCTGATGAGATTTTGAACACGTTGTTCTGTGTTTTACAGATCTCAAGCAGGTTCAAACAAATAAACCCAGACTCCAGCCAGAATTTTCCATCACAATAGAAAAAGTAGTGCAAACCTGCCATGGAAGGGGAGGGTCCTCAGATTTTTATACCTGTCAAGTATGATTCTGCACACATGATACGTACTGTTTTCCATTGTTAAAATGTTATATGAGCTTTCTAGAGGGTTCCCATGCAGCTTCAATGAATGTTTTGAGTTGTCTTCTACCACTACAAACTAATACTACCTTGCTTCCAGAAAAATGAAATGTGCTCTGTAAATCTGCTAAGAAGTTCATATAACATTGACCACAGATATCAATGCATAAAGAGACTGTGACTTTTATCTGTGGCAAAGTTCCTAATGCAAGGGTTCCCCCAAAAGCTTCTTCTGTGCCTGAAAACTAAAAGAAACGAGAAAGACATCTTTCTAGCTGCTACAGATTGGTCTCTTCTGTTTGTCCATGAACTCTAACCCTGACGGTGCAAAGACTGACTGATTTGGGACATTAGAATAGCAGTTCTACACCTCTAGAAATCCTTTACATGGTAATTCATCTTTGTTCATGCTGTCTTTGCAAGTAGAATTTGGCCTCATAATTTCTATGAATTCTCTCCTTCCCTCTCCCATATATTATCTTCATCTTCCAGGTCTCTAAACCCAAGTCATTTTATTATTGATGAACAGGATTTTTAGAATGTTTGTCAAGAGGTTTGATCTGAAGGATCATAAACTTCATGTAATATTTTTTTTCATCTTATTCTGATATGCGGCTCTCTCTGGTGTGGAACAGAAGGGTTACCTGAAGATCCCTTTTAGATCAGAGGTGAAAGAGAAGCAGCTTGCAAGAGCATGAAAATTAGTGCTACACAAAAAATGTAATTATTTCTTTAGATCCCAAGTGCAGCAGTTTAACTATAATACTCTTAGTTTTTCATAAAATGCCAACAACTTTTATCCAGCTATAAAAATTTTATAATGCTTATTCTGCAGACTTCATGGTAGCACATTCCTGCTGCACCCAAACAGAACACAGCACAAAGACATCCATCCAGAGGTGGGAAGGGAACCCTCCCCATCATGACTCACGGCCAGCCTGCAAGGTTTCCCTCCACACCATCATTCCCACAGCTTTAGCAGGAGGTTTGAACCAAGACAAAAGCCTGAACATATCTAAACTTTCTTTCCCTCTCCCTTTTGACACTGAAAAGATATTAAGGAATTTGATTGGGCAAGAGAGGGCACACTTCCTGCAGAGTAATTTTTCAAGCTACAGTACTCACTTCCTTGCCTGTCAAAACAACCAGTTACTGCACTTATCAGTGAGCCTTGAGGTGGATCATCCTGTTGAGTAGAAGTCCTCAGATTTTTTTGTAGTCAGCATGCGTACAAGCACTGACATGACATCCTCCTACTAAGATTCTAAATCCCCACAACTAAAAGTGCTAGGCAAAATGCATAGTCATCAGATTGCCATGAAATCACCCTCTGTAAGTGGTATCATGGTACCTTGAGGTGGGTTTGGCCTACCAGCACTTTCCATAGTAATAGAGAGGCATAGGTCCAGGGCTAGCACAAGAACCATGGAGGGAGCATGCAGCTCAGCTGACAGAGCATACCAGGGACTATCGCCTGTACTTAGTCTAAAACTTTTTCGTTCCCATCTCTGTACAAAATTTTCCAACACTGTTCCAGCAGTCAGTAGTCACAGCTAGCATGGCTTCACAAGGGGAAAGTCCTGCTTGTCAAATCGGATTTCCTTTTAAGACAAGGAAACCCCCTCCTAGTTATCTAGGAAAGCCAGTTGATGTGAACTTTTTGGATTTCAGTAAAGCTTTCGATGCTGTCTCTCACAGGATCCTTCTGGACAAAACACTTGGTCTGTTCAGCCTGGAGAAGAGGAGACTGAGGAGAGACCTCATTGCAGCCTACAACTTCCTTGTGAGGTGAAAAAGAAGGACAGACACTGATCTCTTCTCTGGGGTAACCAGTGACAGAACCCAAGGAAATGGCCTGAAGTTGTGTCAGGTGAGGTTTAGATTGGATATTAGAAAGAGGTTCTTCACTCAGGGCATGATTGGGCACTGGAACAAGTTCCCCAGGGAAGTGGTCAGAGCACTAAGTCTGACAGAGTTCAAGAAGTGTTTGGACAGTACTCTCAGACACATGGTGTGAGTCTTGGGGATGGTTCTGTGCAGGACCAGGAGCTGGACTCAATCATCCTTGTGGGTCCCTTCCAACTCAGCATATTCTGTGATTCTGCGATTCTGTGATGCCTCCGGGGCCAAAATGTGTCTCCACTCAGAGCCAATTGTTATGAAGAATGGATGAAGGCAGTTTGTGTCATTGCCCTTCAGGCCAAAAAATGGACCCTGAGGATTATATTTAACAGTAAAAATGTAAACTCTGAATTCCAGCAAGATCCCAGTCTGGCTGGCATAGTAGTGGAGGGACAGACAACATCTTTACATCAGATTTCTTTGAATTAAGTAAATAAATTCAAGTAAGAATTCATTTTTCCTCCATTGCTGTCATGTATGATGAATGATCTCAGCTAAGGGTGAATTTTCAGCTAGATTTAAAAGATTTACATTTTTTGTGATAAAGGGATAATCTCACTTAGAGTCCCCCTCCTCATTCGCTGCTCATTCTCTTTACACAGCAGCAGAAAAAAAATACAGAGGCTAAACATGCAAGAAAATGACGATAGTAATAGAAATAATAATAATAATAGCAATAATAATAAGAAGAACATAAATCACCAAACAATCCGGGGACAGAAGAGAATTAAGATGGCTTATGCTTTGTTCCTCACATCAATAATGATAAAGCAAACAGGAAATGGGAGAGTTATGGAGTCACATGCCTCCATGTGCAACAGAAAGGAAAATTCACTCTGAAATTTGGGTTAACCAGAAATTTATTGTGTAAGGAAATATTTGATTTGAGACCAAGTTCTCATGTCAGTCAATTTAATTTTTTCACATACATTAGAAAATATGTCTTTCCCAGTGTGCAATATTTAATTAGACCTTCATGAGATTTTAAAGCAGGCTCCAAGGGTTTTCATAACTCCATCATCTTGCAAGTTCACATGCCAAATTTACATAAATGGAGACAAAGAGATTAAAAAAGCAGGGAATGTAATGAAAAATTCTGCCATCTAAGACCTTAGGAGGAACAAAAGGGATAAGAGGAAAAGGTACTCAAGAAAAAAAGTATGAAAAAAAGAGAATTAATAAAAGAAATGTGCATGAAAATAAATTTGAAGAAGAACTCATACCTTACGATGCCTAACAAAAATAATAGCTCTTTTAATCTGTAAATCTTGTACTTCAAAGTATAAAGGAAAATTCATTACTGTAATTTTACTAGAAGGAAGAATAACAGGTATCATATTTTGATTGTCAAATGAGGACTGAAAACATATTGTACCTCAGTCTCATATCCTTCCTCTTCCTATTGCCAACTGGTTACTTCACCTTATTTTTTTATTTTTTTTCCCCACAAAAACAAGTGCTAATCACCAGCTCCTTTTGACACTATCTTCAGAGATCAGTGTTAAAATCTAATCTCCAGCCAATGGCATTCCCCATCTGTCTCCAACAAGGAACTTCCATCAGGTCTACAGATCCACTCACTTCTGGTATTCAGCTCATGCAACAACATGATAGACAATTAGACTTAATCTACCTCTACATTCCTCTCTCACTCCCAAGAAAAGATTTTAGACCATTTTCTCACTCCCCTCTAAACATTAAAGTCAGCGTGTCTGCATGGTGACTATAAAGCATGGTATAATATTCTCAGGTTTTCCCTGCCACATAGGAATATTCCTACCATTTGAACAAAGAGGTTTTCTGTGGCTTTCTTAGTTCAGGAACAGCAATGAAACATGCTTCATCTGTCTCTCTCCTCCCACTGGCTCATGCTGGGATCAAGTATGTGTAAAGCCAAACCCAGATCTTTACAGTATGCTCTCACTAGGCTGAGTTCTTGAAAGTCATTTTATGCATCTCTTCAGGGTGCTCTCATCAACTGAGTCATCACTGAAGAAAAAGCTGGAGGAAGTAAAGGGGAGGAATACGCAAAGAGATGACAGAATATATTTTAAAAGATATACATAAAAAAATATAGATTTGAGAAGTAATCATTTTCACTGTGTATACAGAGGACAGAGGGTGAGTTCATGAAACAAGGTTTGAAACAATTAGTAAACAGTAGAGTTCAAGCAAGAAGATGAGTGGATGAGAGCTGGTATTTGAGCAGGACCATACTCTGCAGAGTCAAAAGATGGAGTCTGAGTGTTTTTCAACTCTAAATACTCTGCCAGATTCCTGCTCCCCTTATTCCTCTCCCTTGGTATCTCAGCTGTAACAGGAACTTATGTCACTGAAAAACATAAAGAAGAAATTAATGTAGAAGAGTTAAGGAACAATTAAGATGATTTTCACTGCAGCATGTTGTATTCCCTGATATGGACCAAGACAAAAGCAACAACAAAAATTACACTAGTCAAGGTGGGAGCTGTGAAGGATGTAAATAGGTTTAAAAGAAGATTTGCATTGCTGCATCAAGAAAAAGCAATGTGACTTTATGACTAATAATTGAAAAACAAAATGAAATTATATTGATGGGAAGGAATGCAGTACCTAGAGACCTACTCACCTAAATAAGATGTATACAGTATGGAAGTACAGATTTTCCTTATGCTGAGAAGGCCTTGATTAACACCACAGAGAGTAGAGTGGGAAGAAGATTGAGATTTTATAATTTATGATGGTAAAGCCTCCCATAGCATATCTTTGCTGACCTTACAAAGGGGAAGAACCAGCACCCAGGTCATCTTCTTTCCATGAGGGAGATGGACAACAGACAGCTTGCCACCGCATTTCTTCCTATTATTTGTGAATGGAGAAAAAAGAATAGCTGGGACAGAAGGAAGTTCCGTCTGAATATAAGGCAAACCTTTTCTATGGAGAGGGTGACTGAGCATTGGCACAGGTTTCTCGGAGAGACTGTAGCCTCCATCCCTGGAGATACTGAAAAGCTGTACAAGGTCCTAATGAGCCGGCTGTAAGTGACCCTGCTTGAGTAGGAGGGGCTGGCCCAGATCACCTCCAGAAGTCCTTTCCAAGTTCAACCACCCTGTGATTCTGTGATTCTATGAAAAAATTTAATGAGTATAGGGGGATTTTTAACTTATCTGTCAGCTTTTCTTACGTATCATATGTATTTTGAGTTTGGACAGTCATTTCATCCTTTAATGCTTCCCTTTCCTCATCTGTAAATGGGGTTTAACTATACCTATTTTCCAAGGACCACACTTCATAACTAATGCAATCCATTCACATGCAGAAAACCTATGCACTGTTTATAACCTTAAGTGGAACATCAGTGATATCCAAATCTTGTCATTAGTCCAAGGAGCTGGGGGTTAAATGTCACTCTCCCTTTGCAAAGCCTCTAGGATACCAGGAAATCATAAGAAGCATTAACAGCACAAAACATTCACCTTGTTCTCTGTGTAGGCTGGGGAATGCCACAGCTACCAACATTTTATGATTTCAAGACATTAAAATTTGTCTCATGTCACAATCCGTACGCTTGGGTCGTTATTTTGTGTAGTTAAAATCTGAACATGCTTCTCTGCTGCAGATAATTAGTGATATGCATATGGGAGATGTTACAGCTCATCGGATAGTCTTTGCTGTGACAGTTGACAGTGATATTGCAGTCTGTTCCAAAGAGGGAAGGGGACCAGTGTTATCAGGAACTGATTTTTGTCTTCGTGAAAGCCTATACTTATCCATTATTTCCCCCTAAACAAACCTACTGCTCAGATTTATTTGAAAGTATAAAATTAACTTTTTACTCATTCAGTTTTATTATTTATTTATACATAATAATATGTATATTATTATAGTCAGCACTCAAATTGAAGCCTTTGCGAAAACTAACTCTACATCCATCTTTTGATGTTGTCAGGGTAAACAGTATACAAGGAGTTTACTGTTTACTTCTGGATGCTAAAGGGTTACATATTATAAAAGATGTGGGATATCAGTATTCAGAATATTTTGTTTACAACAGATTATGAGGACAGTTAAATCAGAAGTTGTAGCAATAGTAATCAATATCTAGTGAGCTGTTTCAGTAATTTAGTGGAAAGGGAGAGTGAAGATGTGATAAAGGTTTTTTGTGATGATGATGATGCCATTATGCTGCTAATAATCTGCTCCAGCCTTCCAGACAAGTCCCATCTATTTTCTCTTTCTTTCTAAACTATCAAAACAACCTTCCATTTAGATCTTTCTTGAAGAATAAGGTAGTCAAACTTCAACTTTCCAAATCTATTCCTGAAACTCAGCAGGAGAGTCAGATGGTTTCATAGAGAACATCTTTTTTTATTCCAGTTACTGGACATGCCTTCATTTTTCAGCTTTTGAGAAGACAAACCACAAATCAAAATCCACATAGACATTTATGAAATATTCCATGTGCCAAACAGCAAACTGGATGGTTTTTTACTTTTGTAGGTCATGAAAGTTGATATTTGTACTGTATGTAGTTTGGATATCTGTTATAAAAACGTCGCACACATTTAGCCAGAGAAAAATATTTTAATTGTCTATTCATATGCATTTTATGCCCAGCCAATGAAATCCACTTTATCACCTTGTTCTATGCCCATTAGTGATCACATTTGGAAATAAGATAATAAACCTGATATGCCTGTCATGTGATTTTAAAAGTCACATTCAGTGTCCACATCTACAGAGCAAAAATGTGAATGCCTAACCTACCAATTAAAACATGCATCCTTATTTCAAGGGAAGGCTAATAAACACTGCCATACCAAGTGCCCTCCTCTGTATGGTAGTAGGTACACAGAGAAGTCCTCCCCTTCCCAGCCTATCAGAGCCATCACAGTTCTCACACCACTACATATGCCATGTAATATACTCTGAAAACTGATGAATCCTTCTCTCCTCACTGCTTTCCCCTAGAAGTCATGACAGGTCTGCTCTTAATTTACTTGCCAGTTCTGAAAAGGATTAACCCCTGTATTTTCAGCCAAAAATAATGTTTCCCCTAAAACTTGAGTTTCAAGTTTGGAATACTAGACCACTGATGTCCAGAGCCTTAACACAACATTACACAGCAGTAATGGTGACTTAGCTGTAGATCACAGGTGGGTGTCACCTACGCTTGATGGCATCAGAGGGAAGCATCTTCCTCCTCATCTTTTTCCTTGGTTTTGTTGTCCAGTTCTATATGCACCCAAGGTTTTCTGGTTAATTTTTTTTCCATCTCTAATTATAGCTATTGAAAAATGTTTTCTTGACACCTGCATACTAAAAACTAACTCAGAATACACTACCTACTTGCAAATTTTTGTTTCCATGTGGCATGAGGTTTTGGATAAATGATCATTCTTATTGGAATACATTGGAATAGTATAGCTGTCCATGGAACATAACTGAGAAAATGAAAAATTGCTACCCTCTCCAGCTTCGCAAAGTACTAAATAAAGAAATACCCTATCATACCTGAATATCACCAGTGACATCCAGCCACAAAATTTTCTTTTAAAAAGGGAAAAAAGAGAAATTCGACTGATGTAACTATTAGCAGAAGAGATGATACATATTATGTGCATGTATTAATCACAAATATTAGCCTCCAAGATTTTAGAACTAAGTGCTAGAAGCAGTAAGAAAAACTTCATAGAGATATAAAAGCTGTGTAGAATTCTTTTCCTTCTCAATAGGATTAGCTGAGTATAGCATTGTATATAACACCATGGTACAGGATCAGTGCTAGCACTAGAAAATCATCTCTTGTGGAGCGGCTTGACAAAGTGCATGGTAGGTTGTATGGTACAAATACAAATTCAGAGGGTTCAGGGATTGAAAGCAAGGCTTAGAGCTTTCAATCTAGGCATAGGCATGTAAACACAGACAGCATGGTTGATTCAAACTGACGCAGAATTAATACATTCTTTTCCTTTCAAATCCAAGTTTCTGCTCACAGCTCCTACTTCTGGATCTGGAGATATTACACATTTCTGCAACCATTTTTCTCGTGAGATTTGAGATTTTTTTTTTTTCAGAAAAGAAAAGCCAAAATGTGGAGCCTGAGACTCATATTTTGGGGAAGGACAACCACTAAGAGAGAGTAAGAGAAAAGGAAAAGAGGGAAGAAGGAGATGCCAAAGAATATGAGCGGAAAACCAGAAAACAGATACCAAGTTGTACAAAGATTCATAGGGAGAAGGGATATCGTCATTTAAGGCTCATACTCATCCTTTCATTCAAACAAAAATGTATCCTCAAACAGTGGGTTTTTACTTTTGGGTGGACTCTGGTTTTTAAGGGAGTGAAGCAAAGAGGGAACTCAAGTGTTTTCATGGCAGTGGGGTTTCTTCTCTCCTAGTCTAGGCAGAAGTATCATTAGCTGTGTTGTACAAAACAGCGGCTCAGGAGCAAAAGCACAGATGATTGTCTTTTTAACAGACAGTCGTTCAGCCCATGTTCATGTGAAACCTGCGGAGTCATCGGGGTTGTGAAATGGGAAAATAGTGTTTGTTGTTGGAGGGGAGGGAATGGGAACAGGAGGGGAGAAGACAGAAGTGAGAGCAAGTTTTGCCCTTTCTCAAAGTCACACAGAAAGTCTGAACCTCCCAATCATTTCCAATGAAGCAAAAATCTCTGTCCTGAAATTATGAGGAAAGAGGATGCTTCCCATTTCCTTTTGCCTTAAAATTGCCCTTTGAAACTGGTTCACACCAGCACCATCAAAATCTTTGCAAACACAGAGCAAGAGGACAGACAAGAATCAGGTTTATAATGAAGTGAAGTAGAAAACAGGTGAGGACAGCTTTTTCCCTCGCTCTTCCCAGCTTTGCAATGAAAGGTTTTCAGTGCTCTAATTATAAATGAAAGCTCAAGTTCTTCTGTGAGTCAGTGTTTGAAGGAGCTGCAATTTTGCCCTTTAAAGCATTTCCTCAGCCAGACAGCTGGATGGGGGGAAGGGTGATTTTCCATGTTTTATAAGGTGGGCAGAGAAGGACAGTCAGCTGCAGAGAATAAGGCAGCACAGCTGCCCCACATTAAAAAGAGGTGCAAAAAAGCTCATGAATAGCTTGGCCAGGTGGATTTATTTTTCTTGTCACCGAACAACTGTGGTAAAACATCGAAGGCAAAAATGCACCACTGCTGAAAAAAAACCCTCAAAACCAAAACCTATGAATCCCATCTATGACATAAATATGTTGTGTGGGGAAAGGACAGATACTTGTGAGGGATCATTCACCTAATTTAATGGAAGTAATATGCTTCAGTCAATGAGTTGCTGGGTGATGTTAAGCACACTTCCTGACCTTTTTTAAACTGTGCTTTTCTAGACAGAAGGTATTGGAGATAGTAACAAGTCCTAGTACTGGGTGCAATGAGGATAAGATCCATGGAGGGTTATGAAAAATTCAGATATTTAAGGAGTGAGAACAGAAACTTTAGCTATATGGAAAAAGAAGAGGATAATCCACTCTCACGAACAACAGTATGCAAAGAACTAATTGAAAAAATCTTCATGATACTCTACAGATGAGTCCGTCTGCTCTTTGAAGCTCACTAACACCTGGACATAACCTGTCACAGTTACAGGAGACTTTTTATAAGCTTAAGAAAGAAGAAAAGCAGTCCATATGAGACAGGTAATAAAACTCTGTGCTATTACACTTTACAGAAACTAAAATATTGTTGATAGTAATTCAGCGTGCATAGCCCTATGTCAGCAATGATGGCTTGGATTTATATAAACATCCAGGGACGCTCCTGAGTTACCACATTTGAGAAGCATTATGAGAAATAGAACAGCGACTGATGTCTCTGCTTTACCTGACAATTTCACGCACGTTAACGTTTTCCCTACTTGCTTTCCTAGACTTTAAAAGCTCTCCTCATCACAGGAGCCTTGGAAAGTACTGTCCCATAGGGAACGGTTTCTGTTCTCAGGATGGTGTTAATGCCTGTTCTTACAGCTGTTCCCAGCTGTAGGCAGCCTTTCTTTACAGCAGGAAGGAATAATAAAAAAAAAGCTTCTTTGTCCACATCATTCTACATCATAAGGATGCCCCAGGAAAACACTTCAGAAAAAACCCCACATTTTCATTAGTACAATTTGAGGAGCAAAATGATTGTATGAAAATCACACTCAGTTCTGCCATGGAGACAAACTTTGGCAGGCTTAACAGCCTAGACTTTAATATGTCTCTCATCTGAAAATGATCATTTCATTCAAGGGGATAAGCTAATAAAAAAAAAGTTATAAAATTGATTAGATGAAGGTCTCTGCTTTTGCAGGGTTTATTTTTCTCTCAAAATATTAATTTAATACCAGAGCCTTTATTTAGACTAAATTACAAAGAGAGGAAAATTAGAAGTATGATGCAACAGTTTGAGAAGCTAAACAGGAAAATTACTTGGTGTGCAATGCATATTGAGTGTTCATAGTTCCACTGTGAGAAATCAGTTCCACAAGCAACAGAGAATAGTGCAGTTGAGATGGCTTCAGGTGCTACTTTCCAGCTGGCACAGAAGTCTCCAGTTTACTTAGTGGCATAAACCACATTTTTTTCCAACATAATAGGGTCTAATCAGTAACACTGGATCACAACAAATGATATCCCACTGTGCTGGAGAATAAAAGCAAGTAGATTTCATAACAACTAGAGATACTAAAATAAATCGTAATGAAAATTTCTTCTGATTAATAGAGACTCATTTTTTGAATACGTTGTTCACACTATTTACTTGCAGTGATTTAATATGTGGTTTATGTGCCCTTACTCTACCCTATGGACAGCATGGCTCATTTGATATGAGGTCTATTGACTTTTTAGATATGTGTCTGTGTGTATTCCTGTCACCTGACACCCTAGTTTTAAGAAGAGTGTAACAGGGTGGTTGAGTGGACCTCCTTCCTGTCAGTATAGGCTGTGCTTAAACAATAGGGCAGAAAGACAATTGCTGGTTGTCTGAAGGACAACAAGCTGTTCATAGTCTCCTCATGATAAGAGCTGGCCCCTGACTTGCAGAGAAACAATAGCCTGAAGAAAAGCTGGGGGGGTGGATTTGAGGCAGAGGACCAGGGATACCACCATAATAGTAACTATTAAGCTTGAGAGACCAATATTTCTGTAAAAAATGTTTCATGGAGGAAGTCCATCTGAAATCATCAGTTTCCAGAAATCTATAAGACCAAAAGTTTACACAAACATTTAATATCACAAAATCGTGCTTATATTCCTTTTAGTAGAAAAGCAGGGCATTAGGATTTAAAAGTGTAAACAGCAACTGTATAAAGAGGGGCATCCAGCAGGGAAGACTTATTCCTGAAACACTTATGTAATGCTGAGAGTCCCTATTCATCCCCAGCTTCTTTTATACACAGGTTCCTCAGACCAAAAAACAAAAACAAAAACAAAAACAAAAACAAAAACAAAACAAAAAAAAAAAAAAAAAAAAAAAAAAACAAACACAAAACTCATTAGGGCTTCTCTTGCCCTTTGGTAAAGCACAGCAAACAGTCCTGTCATATCTCCAAGGTGGGGCATGGGAACTGCAGCAAGGGCAGAAGCCGGGCAATACCATGGTCTCTTCCCTCTTCCTGCTTTCAAAGTTCACCCATGGCTGTACGCACCTCCCCCTGCTCCCCCCAGCAAATCCAGCACTCAACACAAAGGAGGGAGGCAGCCAGTCGTTTGCTATGATTTCCTGTCAGACCAAGCTGCATGGCTCTTTCCCGTGCTGCACTACAGGAACTGTAGTATATCCCCAGGTGTTAGGAAACTGAACCTGGTTTCTTTCAACTCACAGTTAAGTGAATGATCCTTTGTTTTTACTTGTTTAAAGTAATTTTTAAAAGCCTTGTGCCAGTAAGTAGTTAATTTCCCTTTATTATGTGACAATAGCTTAAAAAAAAATTACTTGCAGTTGTTAGGGAAGCTTTGAATTCCACTTCAGAAAAAGGCCAAATTATTTATTAAAATTAAGTGCCTGTTACTTTTAACCAGACAAACATTGGGCTTAAAGGCATTTATTGCCCCAGTACAATATAACAGACTAATTGTGGAAATCGTAATACCTTTTTTACTCTTGAAAGTAATTATTTTACTTGGAACAAATTGGAAGAAGAAATTTCTCCATACCCCTTCAGTTCTACAGACTTCAAGGTGTTATCTGTGAAATATGAACATCTATTTCACACTGTTTACTTTAAAGAGGAATAATAAAATCCTAGATTTACATGACAACTTTTATGTAAAAAAGTATAAAAGCTTTTTATAATGATATTGTGTAGATTACAAGACTGTTGAGAGAGAGACAGGTAGATCTGTATGGATACATATACACAAGCGTACACTTTTATAAATGCATCCACATATATACATCATGTAATGCAATGCTAATGGACAGTTATGTTTGTAATAGACATCATGTAATATAATGCTAATAGACACTTATATTTATAGTAGAGTGGGCAAAGGCTTTTAAAATAAATCTATATGAAGAAATAAAACGAGCAAGTAATTTCTTTTCCTTTTGCAACCCCCATAGTGCGCAGGTGTGAGTGTCCCCTGTAGGGGTATTAAATTTCAGTGAAATCAAAAGAATTAATAAAAACCTGCAGGAAAAGGTGGTGAGAATGAATGTGCAGTATACAACTACACTCTGAGTGCATTTCTTTTCTCTGTCTTGTATTCTCTCCTCTCAACCTTTTCCCTTGCTCTGCTCCCCAGAGGCTTCTATAGCACTCTTTCTATCTTCCAACACATGGCTCTCCTGGCAGCATGCCCTTGCTGTACAAGACAGTATAGGGCTACGATCTTCGAGTGAGCACCCAACAAGCTCTTCCCTGGAGCCAGACTCTGTAATTGCATTAGGACACTCATACCACCATCGGAACTGACATTTCTATACAGCTTTGGCTTCGTACAGAATAGGCATGCCCACGCTTACAGAGATTGCTCATGGATTGCTGTAAGGGCACGGAAAGGAGAAGTGCTTTTAAACAGTTCCAGCAGAAGACAAGAGTTGGTCTCACCCACTCCCTGTCTCCACATGCCCTGTAGGGATCTGGTTCTACCACCCCTTTCAGATTTTGCATGTTCTTCCCCAGCTTTCCAGAACACCAGAAGACTTTGCTTTTGTCTTCCCACATTTCTTACTTCTCCTCAAGGAAGCCTTCAATTCTGCAAGACTTTTAGACCATGCCTGGCAGAAATTTGAAGACTTGCTGAAAATCAGAGATAATGAGCAGAAGCAGGAAGAAGACTTTGGAGAAAGAGAGTGGGCCTGGAGGCAATCTCATTATGCAAACCCACTGCAAAATGTTCTCACATAGCTGAGCTGAACTTGCCTGCATAAGATGTCCTAGCCCTAGTTAAAGCTAGATTTATGGCTCAGCCTCAAAAAATAAAATAATATTTTTAAAAAGGACAATTAGAAGAGAATAATAAAGGACAATTGGAAGAGAATAAAGATTTGAGGACCATGCTGATGAATTCATCCTTTTCAATTGCCAATTTGATTTCCTGAGACAAATGGAAGACTCTTACGGTACCAGCAATACATGGTTTCAATACATGAAACCTTTATTAATGAGACAGAGTGAAGCACAATAACTATATTGGGGCCCTGTGTTACATGACAAAGCGCTAAGAGTATCAATACACGTTCTAACAGTAGGTAAAAATATATCTACTATGTTTCAAAGTTATGATAGATCTCCACCGCTTCACTTCCTCAAATTAAAATTTTTGGGGGTTTTCTGTTTGGTTCGGTTTGGGTTGGGTTGATTTGGTTTTTGCTAAGTACAAACGTCTTTATAATTTTTTTTTTTTTTGAAAATACATTATTCTCTAAGGTTTGTAGAATCTATCAGATAAAATTAAAACCAAACCAGACCCACAAAAACAAGTTGAACCCAAACTTTATCAAGGTAAAAACCCACTGATTTTAGCAACAGAGCCAGACCTGTTATGAAGTCCTAATATCCTTGCGCTGTTAAATGGAAGTAAATGTATCAAAAAAGCTAATCTTCAAATTCCAAAGTCATCAACTCTCCAGTGAGTCTGTAGTCATGACTCTCCTATCAGACCAAACTCTTAGGCCATTGACAATCCCTCGATGTTGGAAACCAGTCTCATAAGCAAACCAGGGAAATTTTCAAATGGATGCAAAATTGTGGTTAGAATAATGCATTCATGGTCAAACTGGAGAGTATTATACCATTATACATTAGAGGTTATACCACAGGCATTTGACCTGGCTTTGGTTTTATTCATGATTTTAATTGATCACAATAAATGTTTATTTATTTTTTCTAAGTGCAAAAAGCAAGCTGGATTGCAAGTTCCTTGGAAGACAAGATTGAAAATCAGATGTATCGAAAAAGTGGAAAGCCACTCTGAAGAGTAAGATGAAATTCAATAGGCACAAGTCCAAAGAAAACCAAGTGAACAAGTGACTAGCCTGACTGGCTGAAGGAGAACCAGTGAATACAGCACACCACAAACTGCATATGCTAAAATTAAGAGGATGTTGTTATTAAAATTAGGAGGATGCTGTTGTAGAAAGGGAAGGTCTAACAGCACAGCATATTATGCAGGACCACTGGGCAGAAGAAACCACAGTCATGGTTCTAGTTCAGCTTATACTGGTACCAAGAAACAAATTACTATCACTGGTTTTGGATTACATATATTGAGAAAGACAAAAGGAAACTGTTATAAAGAGAGCGAAAAGCAGCAAGAAAGATAAGGGGATGAACAGATGTAATCTATGGGAAAGTCTAAAGGAAACCAAACTGTTTAGGCTAAGAAAAAGAAGGCTAATAGAAGACATGATAACACATTTCCATTTTACAATTGGTTGCTATAAAAAGGAAAATCAATAGCCCTCTAGAGCCAATAAGGATAGAAAACAAACAAAAGAGGAGTTTGTAGGAATCCTACTTGGTTTAAACAAATCTGATTCTTTCAGATGTTAAGGAAAATCTAAACCAGGGTGAAGCATGGGAATAGACTCTGTAGGGATTACTACAAAATATATTTCCCTGGAGCTTTATAAGAATAGATTGTACAAGTATCCAGTAGGTATATCCATAGTAATATTTACCATGAAGTAAAGCAGAGAGCCATTGAGCCATTGAGACTCCCTTGAGGTCTTTTCCCATTCTCATGTTTCAGTGTTCATAGGTATTTTGAAGATGAGTTATAATGAAAAAAAAAATCAGCTTATGGTTTTGTTAAATATTATTCATTCTTTTAAACAATGTGTATTGGTCATTTCCTGTACTACATAACTCCTATGGAATTATTTCTGTCCCCTGATAATTCGGTGTTTTCAAGTATTGTATAGTAAGTTTCTGCTAGAAATATGTTTCTGCTATATGTTTGAAATTATTTTTTTCTGAGAGTTGATCGAATTGTGTTATTTTATGTAAATATTTCTATTAAGATTTAAAATTCTGACAAATTATAAGAATCTACATAAATTATTTCAAAACTATCAGAGATGCTTATCAAAATCTTATGTTTTTCATAAATATATGGTGCATTTTTAATGAAAAAATATCATGGATGTCATACTTTTTTTTTCTCATGCAAATGCTTAGCAAGATCAAATACAAATTGCTATAGACATCGCAAAAGCTGAATGCTATTTGCTCCAGATGCTTCTAATCCTTTTTTTCTATATTAATCCAGTTGTCTTCATAGCAGAAACAGAAGCCAAAAAAAAGTAGAAAGAGAAACAAACGTAAAAAACGCCACTGCCTGGAGGAATCAAGGTTTCCCTTACAGTTTTGTGATGCCCTTTTGGTAAGCTGTATTGCCATTTCAAAGCCAACCCCAAGAGTGCATTACTTTTAGCACACAGAAAAGTGTTCCTGCAAAAGTGCATATGCCTTTTTAACAGCACAATTGCCTATTGGGATAGGAAAAAGAGCACAGGTTTGTTAGATAACTAGATCAACAGTAGGATGAACGTTACTATAGCTAAATCTGCCTGGGATTTCTCTTCTTCCCAGCCCAGATCTACACAGCTGTGTTATATAAGCCTGAGGTGTTGATTTGGCTTCAGACATTCTGCAGTAGGCACCTGACTCATGATCTAGAAGTATCTATTTGTCTCAATAGCCTCTAAAGGAAGTTGAGTATGACTGAATTGGAGTCATACAGCAGTCTTTTAGATGTACAAATGAAATTGCACTCTTTTCCCCAGCCTAAAATGGAACAGAAATTGCTGTCACTTTCTAAATATCGAATCTCACAAAATGACTGTAAAATCAGAATAAGGCCCGGAGGACTCTTGGAAATCTTACCAGTGGAGTTGTGTTTCTTGGTGAGAACTGCAATCATTTATTTGATGTAGCTAGAATGAAATAAGAAAAGACATAGCTCCACAAGAGTATCTGAATATTCATTTGCATAATTACTACTGATCGCCTAAAATAATAATAAAAATTGTTTTCAAGGAAAATTCTGTTTTCCTTTCTTAATAAAAACAGCAGAAAAGGTCCTAAGTCCACCAAAAGTACCTATAACAGTATGCCTAATGACTGTGACCTTTATGACTGCTCCTCAATCCTCTCTAGCACTGCAAGAGAGAAGAGGGTTGTCTCATAGACTACAAGCCCACCAAGGCACATCTTGTAGAGAGGCATCTCCCCATCATGCAGCAAAAATAGAATATTGCACACAAAAAATGAATGCCCATTCCATTCATTTTTACTGCTCAGCATCTTAAACCAAACTCAGATGAAACCACCCTAAGACTCTTCAAGAAGTCTACATTTCCCAGTGAGGGTCCCTGATGTGAGCATTGCACGTGGCGGTGATGTGCAATGAATTATGTAACACAAAACACTTGGGCGTGCTGAGAATTGATTTGTTCTAAAAGCAACACAACAGAGCAGGTCAAATACAGTCTTGAAGAGCAGAGGAAAGCCACCACTCCACACCTTTATTCCTCCAGACTGTAAATGTCTTCTCCATCAAAAGCCTGACCTGCCTGGTATGCCTGCCGGCTCCTGTGCTTTGAGATCTCTGTCAGAAATGTTTGACCCTGGGAATTTAAACCAGAAAGCCTGTCACATTTTGTAACAGGTGACACTGACTTATTTTGAAGCCTGGTCAATTTATCAAGTTGTTGTAATGGCAAGATTGTCACTTGCTGTTATCGATGACATACAGTTCAGAGCAAAGCTGGCCATCAAGTTAACTGCAGGCAAATTCGCTGGGGCACCAGCTGCAACACAAACAAAACCCACCACCCCATTAATTGAGATATTGAAATGTAAGTGACTTCTGGATGAAAGATGAAAAAAAACCATAAATTTCAGGCAGCTGAGCAAGAGAAAGCAAATGAAATTGTGACAAGCTAGTTTTAGGTAATGTTTGCTGTCTCTATCATGTCTTGCTCATAAAACATGACAGAGGCCATCAGCTCTAGATCATGTAGTGCCTTTCCCTTGCCTTACAACACCTGTGTGTTTCTGGAATACCATAGATGCCAATGAAGTTGCACCACTGAAAGACAGTGAAGAATCAGGCCAAGTGATTTCGTCTCAGCTTTGTTTTGAAGCTTTTAAGACTCATACTTTTGAACCTTTCATAGTAAAAGTAGCACCATTTTCATCAACTTTCTGCATTTATAAAATAAATGGTGAACAACTCATACTTGTGTAGAGCTAACGGGTGCATTAATTTTGGACCCTGTTTTATCTGAAAGAAATAGATTGCTATGAATACTTCATCTGTAAAGGATGTGTTTGAATGGAAAATTAGCTCAAAATATCCCTGGTATTTTAAAATGTAAGTTAACCTGATATTTCAGTTGTTAAAGAGCACAGTTGCCTTACTGTTAGATAATTCCAGTGCTAGGCATTAGTGACTTGTTGGGAAGCGTAGGATGCCTATTGTTTTCTGAGGAAAAAAAAAGTACTTTCCAAAATGTCATGACTTTACTTCACTTTTCTCTGACAGAGATAATAAATTACTCTGTTAAAAAAAGCTAATGAAGTTTACCAATGTATGTTTTTAAGGTGCTTTCAATTTCTTGGGTAGAAAGGCAAAGCTTTGTTATTGCTCAAATGAATGTGGATATGTGAGAGCAGAGAACCAGCTAGTTAAGCAGAGAATATTTCCCAGGTGAAGAGGCAGAAAGAAAACCCGCCCTCATGAAGGTCTCAAAATACTCCAGTCTACTGAAACCTCATTATAGAAAGCTTAATAATACTGCACTGTTAGGACTGGATAACATATACTTCCTTTTATGCTAGAGACAGCATTGAAAATGGTGAGGAGGTTCCTGAATGATATACAAAAGTTTGCAGGAAGATAGGGGAGCAGGGCTGCACCTGAGACAGGTGCTAGACAGGTTGTTTACTGCAGCTTTACTACAATGCCAGATCCTGATGAGTAGAGAAATAGATAATGACATGGAAAGGAGATATTTGAATTCTTGTATGCTGAACTTATCCTTCAGAAAATTTAACCATGCCAAACAAAGATATATATAGATGGTCACACTTTTTCAAATTAGAAGAAAAAGAAAAAAGGCACAGTATTCCTGTGCTGGATTCAATACTGAGTCAGAATTTTTGCTTTTTCTTTGTTTTTTCCCCTGCTTCTCTTTCTTCCAAGTGCAACCTCATAGGAAATAAAATAGTAAGTTGCTGCTATGTACTTTTATATTTCTCTCTAGGTTACATTGTATGAAATATTTTGTATAAAATCAGTAAGATTTTCCATCTCTACTTCTTTTTAAGCCATCATTCTAAAGGCAAACTTATGGCCAGAGGCCAGCTTGTTAAGCATTTTTCTCCCCATCACTCCTGTTGTTATCTGTCATCCACCCTGCCTCTTGACATTCTCGACTTTTATTTTTGTTAAACATCTGCATCAGCTTGTAAAGGCCATTACCATGTTGCTGGGCTCTAATCAGAAGAGACATTATTGTCAAAGTGAGAAAAAAAAGCATCAGTTTCATCGAATTTGAGAAATCACAAGCTCGTTTGCTGCGAAAACACCAGAGTTTTCTTGTATTAATACTTCTTCTCTTTCCTTGTCCATCTAGCATAAGAGCAAGAAAACATCTTGGGAAAGAGGAATCACTCTGAACCCCAATATAAAACCAACAAGAAAATCCCCAAAAATTGCTCATCAGCCCACTTTTGTTACAGATTAAATATTTGATTGACATTTTCATTAGTTTCTTATTTTCTTTCACATGTTGCTGCTTGACATTAATTATATCTGCCACACAGATTCATTGCAATGTGTGTCATTCCCAGCCCCAGTTGATTCTGCTGGTGTTTATCTTTAGAAGAAATCCCCGTGAAGCATGAGAGGGAAACAAAAGGTTGGGATTCATCCTAGTATGCCATACCTTGCTATAAAGCCCTGAGGTTCAGATATGGTTTACTCCCCTTAGCTATTTAAGGTGCAAGTGTAGTCAGCCTGTCATGGAAATGTTTTTGATAATCCTCAGCTTACTAGTTAAGAAATCCATCTCCCACTCCCCCTAACTATCCCTGTGTTGATTTTTTTTGCTTTTCTTTTTGTGTAGAGAAATTATACTGAACAATTTGAAGACTTAAGTCACAGTATTGTGGTCCCAGCCTGTCAGGGCACCCATCTTTGGGACTAGAGAGCAGAATCCATCCCTCTGCCTGAAAATGACTTACATTTTATAGCTGTTTACAACACTTGGGCTCTTATTCTCAAAAGAAGGCAAAAATTACTGATTCTATCTAAGAGTCCAGAAAGAATGTCTCAGAGAAGTGAAATGTAAATTTTCAAAGGAAAACGCTTCTGTATTGGATATGCATGGTAGCTAAAACACAGACTGACAGATCAACAGAAAACATTTTCCATTCATTGGAAACAGCGATCTCCATGGCTGGTCTGAACATGGATCACGGGTTGAGAGAAGCTCATTCTTGTACAGAGAGTGATTTTAATAGAACTGCTCAAACCCAACAGCAACAACACTTCTTGTTACACAAGCAACAACACTTGTTACTTTCAAGCAGTTCCATCTTAAATTATAGAGAACACATAGGCAACACTAAGACAGTTGATTTTGTAGTACAAGGGACTATCAATCATTAAGATTTCTCCTGGAAAATGTAGCTGCAAATACCTTCTGACAGTAGAGACTAGAGCAAAGGACAGGGACATATTCTTTCAAGCAGCCTATTCAACTTCCAGTTGCCATTTTCATGAAGCATGTAAGGTACTGCTGAGAGTTAATCCAGATGTGGGTCAAGAATGACACCCAGTGGACAGACCATGTGGTAGTCCCTGAAGATTTCTATGGATGTCTACCCCATTTGTTTTTCCTAATTTAATTACTGTCAGAAAATGAGCCATATTAAGGTATTAAACAGTGTCCTAGCCTGTAAGACTGAAGATGGGTTTTTTCTGTCCAAAATTTGAATCCACAGTAAAGTATTTCAGAGGATTTTCTATTTCCCCCCCCACACTTGATTTTTATACATATAATATAGACAGCTTCCCATAAAACCTGAAAACTATGTAGAGCTGGACTAATTTATGAGTCGTATGAAGAAACTGACCTATTCAAAGAAGATTTCCTAACAGTAATAGGTTCACAATGCATGTTCATGTTGGCAGAATGCTCAAAGGGTTTTCCTTTGTCATGACACCATTAATTAAAAACAGCTACCAGGAAATCAGCCATCAAAGATGGTTGACCACTAAATCTGGTCTTATTCAAATACAATTTTCACCCAAAAACATTTAATTTGTACCTCATACAGCAGTGAGGTACCCTGGTGATATTTGTGACATGCTTCACTATCCAAAGGAAAGAGCTGGCATATAGTCCTGATCAGCACTGAGGCAGGGCCAAGGAACAAGGATTGGATCCAAATGCACAGGGAGGGGAAAGGGTATGAAGGGAAAGATGCGAGGAAGATAGGAGTTCGGTAAGTGAGAGAAATGTATATTTTCATTGCTCAGAGTGCAAACCAGAATCTTTAGCCTTTCTTCTTTCAAATATCACCTGTTAAAAAAGATCTCCCCAGAGAGAAGCATGCACTTACCTCTAGCCCACAGGGTTTGGTACCATGTCCTTTCCCCTGACACTGCACTGCTAATCTGAGCAAACATGCCATGTTCCTTGTTATGGCAAGACATATGAACTACCTAGTACCGAGAAAGGGCTAAAGGCATCAAAGTTTGTGCTTTCCTATGAACACAGAGAAAGATTTTCAGTAGCAGCAGTGGAACTGATTTCTTCCTGTCTCAGCCCAGCTCCTCCCTTAGGGTGGTACAGCAGCAAGCAAGGTGAAGCTTGGCACAAATGCAACTCACTTCCCCTTTGTTTATCCTTACTGCTCAGATAGTCCCTTTTCTGAGCAAACAATGCTTTCTCATACTAATGCCTACGTCTGTTTGGGTACATCTCCTGCATTATTAATATCAGCAACTTGGAAAGGAAATTAACTGTAGAATTTGTCTCTGCATTCAGTGTTAATCCCCAATGAGCTCACACCTCCTGACCTTGTTAACCTCAGCTTTGAGCATCTAAAATAAAATCCTGCCTAGGAGGACACTTCACCTGCGTGGTTAATCCAGGAGATGCCTCAGGTCAAAGGCTTAGATTTAGCTAAGGCACTACTGCAGCATGTCTGAAACACTCTGCCCAGGTAAAGAGCTTTGGAAACCTGCAAAAAAGGGTCAGAGGCAGAGTTTATAGCATCATATTTTATCAGACTCTTCTCCAAGTGTCTCTTAGCAGAGATCTATTGCACAGAGCAGCACTCTGCTCCATCCAGCTGGGCCCAGCAGGACACTTACTCAGACAAGTACTGGTGTCACTAAAACTTGAGCTCACCTCAGGCTGGGTGTACAACTCTTCTATCACTTTCTCATCTCAGCCTCCTCACCCTTTCTTTTCCTAAAAGGAACTGTTCTAGTGAATAGGTTTGATATTTGGGGTTGTTGTTAGGGGTTTTTTGTTTGCTTGTGGTTTTGTTTGTTTGGGGGGTTTTTTGGCTTGTTTGGGTTGGGTTGGGTTTGTGGTTTTTTGAAGTTTTGTGTTCTTTTTTATTTTTTTCTTAAATCCACTGACATTTATATTTAATCATCTTCCACAGCAGGTTGCTGTATCTTATATATTTTCTACATAGATACAGCTGTATTAAAGACTTCCATTATCAAAGATGAAAGACCCAGAAACACCCCCTCACACACACTGTTCCTCACTGGAGCAGTATAAATAAGCAGCTAGCAAACTAAACTTTCTTATTTCAAGATTATTATCTTTTTTAGGAGACTACTATAAAAACAACTAAACCCATTCACTTATTATTCCTCACCTCAAATCCCTCATTATATCGTTTTTTTCCTGCAGTTGTTAATTAGAATAAGGCAACCATTCTGCTACACATGCTTCTAAATAACTAAACATTTTGTACTGTTATCCACCTTTTGCAGAAGGAGTAGGCATGCTAATTAATTCTCCACACCTGATAGAAATCAAATTTCTGTCAACAACAGTGGGATTATGTCTGGGCTGTTGTATTGTATTCTATCATCTATATATTTTTTTAATTGATAAAATTCACTCATTGATGGAATCTCAAATTTAAACATATGGGAGATTGTCGTCATTAAAGGTGTACTCTCTCTTTTGCCCCCTATGTCTTAAGGAATCATCTGAAGTCAGCGAGGCTGCTGCTCAGTGGGAATGGAAGGTGAAAGAGGGAAACAAATACAGTGCTAGGGAAAGTTTTTCTTCTTGAAGTCTTGACAAGCTGCAACAGAGAGGTTAGATGAGAAGACAGCCATGCAATCAGAAAAGCCATTGCAAAAGTTCCCTTTTGCAGCACATTTTGTCTTACAACAATTTAATGAAGACTGGTAGTGTGTGGTTAAAGGTGTCCCAGCCATGAGATGAAGCTGGGAAGATAACATCAATGTCTATAAACATGCCCCACATTAGGAAGACGAGCTTATTCATGAAATGTTTGAGGAGAGTCCTCAATGACAGTTAAAAGGCAACAGATTTACAATGGAAGAAAAAGGGCATTATTTTCCAACACAGGAATCGGTAAAATTAATCTGCTTATTATGCAAGTCTCAGTTCCACAGTGTTATTTCTCTCAACAAGGCAAAAAGCTTTGTAAATTTGAAGAAAGGATTTTGCAGGCATATGCACAAGATTAGCATCTGCTGACTGTTGTCCAGGAATATATCTCCAGAGAAAATATCACCATTCTCAGGTTTCAGGACACAACATTGATAATATGTGGTGGTCAAGTAGAATTCCCTTTATACTATTAGAGAGTTGTACAGTATTACCACAGTAGTTTATTTCAGAACACAGGTAATTTCAAAATTTACATTCTTGATAAAATATCTAAGCAAACTGTTAATGTAAAAAAAATAAGCATTGTTGTAAAGACTAATTTCTGGGTTTTGTTGACCATTTGCCAATTTGCAGAGAAATGCATATATATATCACATTTTAGAGGCTTTTATAATAATTCTGAACATTGACACAGAATTTAAGGATATATTTTCTGTATTTTGCTTTGACTAATGAATGCTCACACAAAGCTTTGAAGACAGGGTGACCACACAGTGACTCTTTCAGATAGGTTTCCTTATTCTATGCTTTTCAGGACTGTTCCTCTCTGCCTTTAAAACTTGTCTATGTACCTCAAAATCTGCCTGTGTATCTGCAGTAAATGTAACAGTGCAAGAACTAATCTGGAGTTGGCTTTTGTTTGTGATTAAAGGCACTAGCTTTTAGCCTTAATGTCCAGTTATGGTTATTATTTAAAGATAATTTTTTTATACTAATAAAGTATATCTTATACCAAACTTCAAAGAAAACTGAAAAAGAGAAAAAAACAGTGGAAAAAAACTCAACTGGAACATGAGCACTTTCCCCTTTTTTTCTGTATTCTTCAGTCACCAGACCCATGTGTTTATTTCTGGTTTTGGCTATATCAGTATTTGTAACTATTTCAATTTCATATCTTGTTTGCATGGGGTTTATTCAGCTGGAAGCAGAATATATCAGAAAGTATAGGCTGACCAAACCATTAAAGGAAATCCTATGCTCACTGTAAATAACTTTTTTTAATTATTAGGCATTTACCTGAGTAGAGGACAGTATAACTTATTACTGATGAAAAGATGTACATACAGCAGCATGAATCCAGACACTTTATTGTTAATTTCTGAGTCTAATATCTTCTGCATCGCATATCCTCCACATAATTACCCTGATACTAAGTGTCAGGTGGGAGCATAACTCAAAGGATGAACTCCTTTTGCACTTGGTACACCTGATTTCTAGAGGCACTGAAATTTTGCTGTGAAGGAAAACTCAGCTTTTAAAAAATTTATTTTTCTCTTGGTCTCAAACAAAACTGCATTATTTCCACATTTCTGAAAGCGACACCAATTTCTAAGCCCTTTGGAACTACCAAAATATTTTGGTATTGTCAAATTGTTTTGGTTTGCTGATGCTGAAATGTTTCATTTCACTGTATCAAAATACTTTATTCTGTTAATCTGAAAACACTGCAACATAATCTTCAATCTTCAGTACAATATACCATTTAAAATCTCCTATAAATCCAATATAAAAAATTAATATGTATATAATAAAAATCAATTAATCAAATTGGCGCAGTCAAAATGATATGTTTTTACCTTGGCAAAACAAAATGTTTTGACATTACAAAAATAAAACAAGACAGCTGAAGTGATTTGTTTCAGCCGCTTTTCAATGAAAATTTCATCAAAATTGACATATCCTCCAGGAACATTTTGACACTGATGAAACAACATGTCACAATGAAACACAGTTCTATTTACATTGGTTTTGTTTCCCTTAATTTTAGAAAAGGAAAAGACATTTTTTTTTTTAAATTTTAGGGGGAAAAAACATGCAATGACTGTAATGACACTGCAGATTTTTCAGACATATTATTACAGGTGCCTGGAGGTGCTAGCAATTAAAGTATTTCTGCCCACTTACATCTTTAATTCCCTTTCAAAAAATAACCAAATAAATTTCCTAGCTTGTTCCTTAGGTGAAGATGACTCTAAAAAGATTTGTCTTTCCCAACTCTTTGCTAGAGTGAAAGCTCAGGAATAGCTGTAAGCATTTCATGACATCTCTCTCTTCTTGTCTTCTTTATTTTATGATCGGGGATGATTTTTCTCCTGCACACTTAGCCCTCATGCATGTTCTTCTCCTCATTTCCATGGTACAAAAGCTTGGACAAGCTTGCTTTTACCTTCTCCTTGAGTATTAATATGTCTAATTAAGTTAAATTCAGCTTGTCTGATTTGAGAAGTCTTATCAGGAACACTTAACCTGTGCAAATAATATGCATAGACTAAAGTATTCCTTCTGAATGCTAATCATACAAGACTTCATACATAATCAAATGTCTAAATGCACCAGAAGCTTTACATGGGAAGAAAATAAAATTAAAAATAAAAATAAAAATAAAATAAAGAATAAAAGAAATTCTTTAGAAAAGGTAACAAACAAAAAAACTATGCTGGCAATTCAGAGCAGCCCAATAACCCAAAGCACATTTCCTGATTCATATTGTGCCACTGCTTTCTAATGTTAAACAGGGGAGGATGGAGCTCAGCCCTTCCTCCACCTGGGCTCCAAAGACTGCAAGATGGTGAAGAAGTGACAAAAAAGCTAGGAAGGTCATTCAGCCTTCTTCATATTCCAGGATAATATTTTCAAACTGAATCTTGCAGTGAATAAGTGAAAATTAATTTTTTTTAGCTCTTCTTAGAGTCACTACATTCACATCTGTGTCTTACCCTCAGTGTTTTCTGTTATTTTCTTCTAGAATGTCTTACCTCAGATTGTGACTGTCTCAGGCCACGGCTCTGCCTTTGTGCAGACTAGTCCTCCTAGTATTCAGGGAGCAGTCCAACCAGCCTGATTCAGACCCAAGTAGAAAGCTATCATGAACTTGAAGATTACAAAGATGATCCCTAGAACTTGTCCACTTGGACAGCCCACAGGAGCACTGTGATGCTGGCAGCATGATTAATCTCACTGGACCTAAATATATATGATGCACATATCAAATTTGAGCCCCTTGCCCAGGTGGTGTCCATATTAAAAAACAAAACCCTCCCCCAGAAAACAAAAAAAACAAACAAAAACAAACAACCAACAATAACAAAAAAACACCCAAACAATTACATCAATAGATATCCATGGTGTTAATGCCTGAAATTAAGTGAGAGGATTTCCTTATGAGGCATACTAACTGGACCTTGCTATGTCCTAGGATAACCTAGGACCAGGCATGAGTCTGCCAGGGTTGCTCTGGGTCCCTGTGCCTGAGGTTTCCTTTGAAATGAGGATGACAGATGTGCGTGTAAAAGGGTTTGTGCTCACTGAACCATGCCCAAATATGAAGTCAGGAAGTTGGGGGTACAATCTAACAGTCCTTTTGTATCCCAACAGACTTCCATATCCCAATGCATGAAAACCTAGAGCACCAAGAAGTACAAAGCACTTCAGTTAGTGTGCATAAAATACCCAGAGCCTTCTTCCTACATGTGTTTCTCATTACTGTCCAATTTCTTTCTCTAAGTAGGTCAATTGTCAATTCTTCCTCTCCCTTAACACTCCAATTCCAGTGACTCTACCATAAGAATTTAATTTGAGAAACTTTTTCTGCTATCAACCTTAATTTTCCCTTCCACACTTTTCAACTATTTCTTCTTATCCCTTTATCTTCTGATCCAGTGAATTAATTCTTCCTTTCCATCTTTTATATTGCTGTTCTGAATGCATCAAGTTATGATCAAATCCTTTTCACCTTCCAATCTTGTGATAATTTTTTTGTCTAAATTGGTATTTTCTCCATTTTTTTTTCAAACCATTTATTCTTTCTTAAGCTCCACATGGAAAAAAATGGACAGTTTTGCAAGGCTACAGAAAAGGCCACTAGTATCTTCACATATTTGTATGAAATCCTATAAAATGAATAATTAAAACTATATTGTCCTGCTAGACACTCCTCTGTTCTCTTATGTCCTCTCCATTTTCAGGCACAGAGCATCCAGTTGTCTATTTTGATCTTCTTCCACCAACAGAAATTTCTTTTATTGTAATCCTACACCGTTATAGTCATGGGTGTCCATTGCAGTATTGAAAAAATGGACATGCTAAGATTTATATTTATGTAAGTTCTGCTTTTGTCTTGTTCTGCTGCAAAGCGGTATGTTCAGAGTCAAAGTCCTAAAAAATACGGTAGGAACATGGGGTGGGAAGACCTACCATTGCATCTTGAGTAGGGGCCAGATGCATTTTTGCTTAGTTCTCATTTCTATAAGCATTTCTATTTTCCACCTGTCTTCTTTTCTGACCTTAGTTCAGTGAATATTGTAATATCATGGAAAAACATACAGAGTTATGTGTAGTGTGTAAAGATAACTACTTCACTACACACGAACACAAGTGTATTAGGAGACAACATATTAACTCAATAAAGCCTACTGAAAAATTGACTCACAGAAACACTGATGGGAAGAATTTGATTGATGGTCCTATGTGAGTGACTTATACATGGATGTATTACCTGGATGCACTGGAAGGACAGACAAATGAGATAACTAAACAGACAGATAGAGTGATGAATGGAGTGTAGCTCTATTGCAGGGAAAGTCAGGTAAAAGGAATATTAGAGAAAGAGTGAGTGCAAGAATACTTGTGGAATTTCTTCTTCCAGAATCCTGATGGATCTCTTTGGGAATCAGCTGGTTAAATGCTGCTCCCTCTCATCTGTGACATAACATTCACTCCATAGAGATGCAAGGAAGATGAGAACAACCTTTGAACAGAGGGAATCCTAATTTAGAACTGAAAGCATAGAAAGGTACTAATGAAAGAAACACTAGGACAAGATTAAATCTTAGCAGAAGACCTAGTCTGGTTTGTAACAAGGATAAATGCAGAATAAAGTTGCAAGTAAAATGAAATCCCCTTTTTCTTTTCTTTTTTCTTTTGTTGTTGTCATTTTTGTTGTTTCGATTTGGTTGGTTTGTTGGTTTGGTTGGTGTTTTGGGGGGTTTTTTTGCTAGTGAAACCCAGGAATTTAATGTAGCTTTCACTACTGTTCTCCTTAGCCTAGTCAAACATTTTAAAGGTCTGGATTTCACATTTTGGACCTTAATGACATGGAAGCTTAGCAAGAATTGGGCCTTCCATGTACAAATGTGATGCAGTGATCTGCCTTTACTAACATCAAGGGTGCAATATGATGGTATGTGGTTACTCCCCCTGACACGAGCATTTGCTGCTAGCAATTTCCATTAAAAGAACTAGCTACCTCAAAAAGTTCAAATTTAAACAGCTTCTCCTCCAAGCCTCTGCTTTAAACCTCCCCAGGAACACTTATTAATTCCTTCTCATTTTATTTTTCAGTATGCACTTGTACAATGTTCTGTGCGTGCACATTGTACAAATATTTGGGGGACTTTAGCCTCCTAGGTAACAAATCCTAAACATCTCCTACTCGAGTTAGCCATCTGAGATAACCAATCCTTAGGACTAGCAGCCTTCCCTGCATAGGGCCCTGCTTGAGGCTCTCATGCAACCCACTGTCTCATTTACACTTAGAGATAAGGCACAGCTTCAGCATTTAGGAGGCAGCTACTCAGTTTGCACATGACTTTTCAGAAGAGATCAAAATAACTGATACAAACACTCAGCAGATCATCACATACTTTAATTCAAAAGTTATTCAACTGAAGCCCATGTCTTCTGACCAGAATTCACCAGAAAACTAATGTGTTTTGAGTTGGCAAGGCAGCACATAGCAAAAGAAGTTAGAGGACAAGATTCTTTCTACTTATATAGGGAAAACCTTTGAGAGGATAAATATGCAATGGTAGAAATAGCATTTTTCAGCTGACTGCTGACTTTATTTTCAGTTATAGCCAGACATTATTTCTGAGGCTATTAATTTCGACATAATTTTAAATCTGATTGGATGTGAGAAACAACATTGCAGAAATGAACCATGGCACTTTCCTTTATGTACTCTTAGTATGTCTTCTGAGTAACTTCTGATTAGCTGGCTGGAAACACAGTATTGTCAATGATGCAGAGAAAGCCAGCTGTGTTATCTTTTTGTCTTCTGAGCAGTGCAACATCCATACTGAGCAACTGACTTCTGATTCCTCTCTACTTTTCACTACAATAGTGAGGTAGTCCACTTTTCATAAACTGAGCAAGGTTAATTAATTTTGATCTGGAAACCAAAATATCGAGTTCATTGAGAAAGGATCAAGGCAAAATGCGAAGATGATTTTTTTTTCCATTTGATGGCCTCAGTTTTTGGCTTTAACCACACAGAATAGGAAAAAATTGTTTTCTAAATTTACTGAAGTCATATATTAAATGTTATTTTTCTGTTGATAAGGTATGTTGCAGAGATTGCTCTGACATTCCATTCATTCATTCATTCAACAGATATAATTTTCTTCTTCTTTATAAAACAGCTACAACAAAGCTCTGAGACTTAGCATCAGTTCTTTTATTGAAAATGTCCTGCTCTTTGTCTTCAAAAGAAGTCTTCCTCTTCCAAATTCCCAGCATAATTTTTCTTCTTTGCCTCTGTCCTGCCATGAAAGGACTATCCATCCTGGAAGAATAGCTGACTCCTCATACTCCCATATATTTCCATCAGATAGCCATTTACTTCCAGACATACTTGGCAATTGATATGAATACATCTGAGAACTAGGAAATAGCCCACATATACCAAGCTCATTTCTCAGTTATCAATGAAGAACTACTGGATATTAGCAATTCCCCCCCCCCCAATGAGACTAAAATATTACTGGAAATGGTCAAAATGCTTCTTTTATCTTCTGTAGAAGTCTTGAGTTCCCTCATGCCACACAGCTGACCTCATTCTCCCTCCTGTTTTGGCCTTCCCTTTTGGCAGAGGAAGTTGTCCATCATTTATTGTATCATTTATTACATGTTGATCTTAAATCTAAAGAAATATTTATAATAAATTTTGTCTTTGCTCTCAATCTTTACATTTTGAGTTTTATAAGGAATCAGTATTCTCTTCAAGGATCAAAGAACACACACATAGAAACACACACATATACAAACAATACCCAAAAAAGTTACCTAATCTAAGATACAATTTCTCTAGTTGTTTCAAAAGACTACTATGTCTGAGGGAAAATGCAGATGATTTCTAATTTTTCAATCTTCCTGAAAATGCCATTGCCTGCCCCGCCTGGTTTAATCTGCATATAGCTGTGATCCTGATGCCATAAAAATTGATTGCTGAGGTTGGCAGAAGCAACAGTGGCACCTGGTCAACCTATGGTTTTAAAAATGAATAAGTGCCAGAATAATTACACTTTATTGTACCTGCTAATTTCTCCTGGAAAATATCTTAATATATTGATTGCATGTTTCAAGCAAACCTGTAATGAGAGGATTATTTACAAAGGACACACAGAAGCCGTTATTAAAAAGCAATCAGAAAGAGAGAGGAACAATGGCAGGAGGGCTCAGTGGGGAAACCTTAATGGTGGGGAGTTTAGGATTTCGTTTGTGTTATCTTGCTGACATTCTAATTAGAAAGTATTTCTCCCATTTCATTACTGTCTCACACTTTATCTGAATTAGCTTTCACACTTGATTAAGGAGAAAGTAATTTTTGTTACATGCCAGGACGAGGCAGTGCCAGTTTCTTTGCTTTTTTCTTTCAAACCTGAACCTGCAAAATCCTAATGTTTAGATCTGGATTCTGGTGATGTTGGATTTGAGAGTGCCATGTGGGAGATTTTTCTGGGGCATCTACAAGCAGTTGGGTCCAACAGAGAATTTGGCCCTAAAGATTGTCAAACAGACCCTGCAATCGTGCAGGAAATGGAGACATTAGTCACACTGCAGACATAGAGTTGAGCCTGTTAGTTAATTTAAGATGTTGACAGCATGGAGAAGTCAAGTAATTTATTCAGACCAGTCCTGTTTTAAATGTTGAAAATTTTAAATTGTAATTGGTATAAAATTCTTATTACACGAAAATGGTATATTATGTCAGAGTATCCCCTCCCTCTTACCTCTACCCTCACTAATTAGTAAATAGGTTTTAAAAACAAACAAAAAATTAGGAATCTGGAGAATTTGAGGTGTGAAAAATAGGATTAAAAACGCTAAGTGTGTGTAATTAGTTATAATTAATTAGCATATGTTTGCACAGACCACAGTAAACCCAAGCACTATGCAATTGCTGTAGTTATGGGGAAGGATGTCTAAATGATTAGGAAGGCTGGATTTAGGATAGCCACACAGGCATCTGAAGAATGTGAAATCCAAGGATGGAGAAGAAGCATGCAGGATATGAGTAATATTCCTGACAGAAAACAGCAGAAGGTCTGGAGTCTGAACCCCACATGGATGCCAAGCTGTCTTAAAGCTGCTTCTCTGGGCAGTGCTGTCACTTCTTTTCAGTATTGCAGCCAGATGGACAAAGGCTCTTTGTTTCCCCTGAGCCTAAATGTAGAATTGACATAAAGGATTTTCTGAATTTTTCTCAATTAGTTTTTGTAGGACTCAATACAGAAACTCTTACAAAATGGTTTTGCTTTTGTTTCAGAACTTAAAAAAAAACCTACATGACCAAAGCCAGAAGGTTTTAACTGAAAATGATATGTCAATATCTCACGGGAACTGCAGGTTAGTTGTGGTCTGTTTTTGCCTGTATACAAGGTTTACAGGTCGGTACAGCAGGGTGGGCCATCAACACCTCTTTTCTCTGAGGAAGTAGACTGCCAAGCACCACAGGAAAGATCCGAAACAACCGGTCCCCATGCAAAAGGCTGGAAGGGACCATGAGGCCCACGGATAAACTCTGGTACATGACAGTTATCCTGTACAGATTTGTTTGGCTTGTGTTAGGATATCTCCCTAGAGAAATGGTAAGAAGGCATTATCTGAATCACTTAAAAAGAGTCTTGGGATAAATGCTCACTCTGTCACCATCAAAACCACTTTCAGTCCAGCTCCTATTTCCTCATCCACTTTAAAGCTGAGGTCATGTTGCTTGAGGTGCAAAAAAAAAAAATTAATCCTATAAAATAAAGGGGAAGAAGTTGCACTTGCTGTGTGCAATAAGATTATACAACAAAACTCATTTTGTGGAGCAGCTTTCAAAATAAGTGTTTTCTAAAATTATTTAGGATGAAAAAATTGAAAGGCAGCAGTGAATATAACATGTAAGTTACTTTAAACGAAGTTATGAAGTGAAAAATTAGCATATCTTTCACTTATGAGTTTCATAAGAGACTTTAAAGAAAAGTGAGAAAGAAGAGACAAGCATGATGAAGCACACTCCTAGCACAGATGCCAAACATAATAGAAACAGTTATGTGAAGCAAGATCTAGGACCTAGGACCTTCTCCTAGGTAGTAAGAATCACAGAGGATCTCACATCAAGACCAGCAAGCCAGGAATAGACAGTGACAGAAACCATAGTAAAAATAACAAGAGAGAAGCCCATGAGGGTGGGTGGAGCAGAACGCTGGAGGACACTTTTGTACTGAGATTAACAAGAGATGATGACACTTCTTCCCAAACCCAGGTTCCTTCTGGGCTATAAAAGCAAACCTGCCAGGTACTCAGATTAAAAGTAGGATCAAAATCATCTGTAGTCTTTTGCTGCTGCTTGACAAAGTCCTGGTGGAGGTATCAGAGTCTTGGCAAAAAAATAAAACCAGAAGTTAAACTAAATGACGGATCTTGGCTCCTTTGATTTAGCTTTTCCCTCCAGTATACCTGTGGGCATATATCTTTGTTACTTTCCTACTTTTTTGTTGTTTTTCTTTAAAGTAAAACAAATTTTACTCCAAGGGAAATATCACTCCCACTTGTATGAGTTCCTTTCTCACTAAAAACACTTTTTTCCATCAATCTATAAATCCTCAGAAGAACTAAATGTAACAAAAACCTTATATCTGGAATTTTTCTTTTAAAATGCATAGGCTTCTGGCAACTAATATAGTTGAAAATGATCATCATCGTTACACTGCTTAGTGTTATGGTATGTTAAACTACTGATGTACTGATTCAAGAAAAAATGCCCTCAGCACGTAGCTCCATGCTGAGGCATTCTTTGATTTAAGAAAAAGCTGACTACCAAGAATCTGCAGTACTATACAATAAGCTCTAATCTTTACTGGTATTAGAATCTAGCTACTTGTTTTCTGTGGTATCTAGGGATCTTTTATGATACCAGATGTGTAGCAGTTTTTCAAATAAGCATGAACTCTAACACTCCACACATAAAGTTCTATGCAGTCATACTAATCACAGTACAGGATGCCTTTTCCCCGAAGCTGGGAGGAAAGCACTACAGGATATTAAGGCAAATCATTGCAAGTCCAAACCACTGCCTGACGCTTCAACTGAAAATCCATTTAGCGGTCAGTGCAGTTCGCTGAACACTGATATAATCTGCTGGTCATGGAAAATGTTGTTTTGATTTCTTCAGAGTTTCATTCCAGGCTAGAAGTTTCCCGGTAGTTTCAGGAGTGCACGAAAAGTAATTAATAAATTCAGACTTGAGATGACAAAGGTTTGGCTATCTAGGACCAGATTTCTTGCTGGAAAACTCACAGCCCAGGTGTTTTCTGAGCACTGAACAGAAACATAGTTCTGGCAGAACACAGATTCCTGCCTAACAAACAGCAAATGAACTGACAGGGTCATGAAATGGAATGGGAAAATGCAAGTATGCCTCTGTAGATACATTATCTCCATTAGAATTGGTAGAGATATAAGTTTGCAGATTTTCAAGTCCTCAGGTAGTACTGATATTCTCAAATTTCACCTAAAACTGTTCCACCCAAAATGATCATATGCAACAACTTCCCACCATGCTCCTAAAATGGAAGAGTTAGCTGCAGTCAGAGATCTGTTTGTGACAGATCCTGCATATGTAGGGTTTTTTAACTAAGCTGTTCTTAGTGCTTTCTTCTGGCTATCTCTACCATCACCTGTCGAAGTAGACTGTGAGAACCAGTGCTATTTGCTTGTTTCAGACACCTCCAAGACAGAGAGCAGTCACTACACACAGTTCACTGAACCCTCTATTCAGATGCAGCAAGTGGTCTCTTGCACAAGCCCAAAGCCCCTGCTAATGCTGCACCACCACAGAGTTTCTTGTTTTCTTCTTCCAGCATGCATGTAAGTGGTAACATTGCCCATTCCCTAGGATTTACACAGAGTGTTCCTTTTTAAGAGGTTAGGTGATTAAAGGGGGCTTCTGAGTAGTGTGGAAACAATTTAGGGTGCTTCACCAAAGATAGTGCAAAGCTATGTACCCAGACCTCTTGAGCTAGACTAGTCTTTCGACAGATGCTGTTACCTCCTTGCAGCTGTACAGATGCCAGAATAAGATGCAGTTGCACTTCCCCTCTCCCCAGGACTCACCGAGGGTGGGATTAGCCATTCCATTACGTTTAGAAAGATTAAAAAAAAAGACTAGGAGAGGGAAAAGGGATGTAACAGAGGAGTAGGGTCACGATCAATGGCACAAAGTCTAGCTGCAGGTCAGTAATTAGCAGTATAACTCTGGGATCATTACTGTTTGATCCTGTTTAACATCTTCATTAATGGTTTGGATGATGGGGTGGAGTCTACCCTCAGCAAGCTTGCTGATGACATGATGACACAGCAAGCCTCCCCAAACAGGTGAGAAATTGCCTGATATTCCCTCCAGTAAGGTCTCCATCAGCCAGAGGCTTTATCAGACTTTTAAATCTCCTGTCCAAATGCTGAATAAGGTAAAACTTCCCATTACACTGAGTATATAGTGGTTATGTATCAGCAATCACATAAGCATTGTGAATCATCAAGTTTATATTGATCCAAACCACCCAATTAAGTTCTTAGAAAGAGAAGAAAGGAGAATAAAGCCTAAATTCCATAATCTTCCTTGGGACAGATATAGTTCTTGTGGAGAAGCCATGGTTGGTACAAAGAACTATTTTTTTTGTATGCTTCTATGAATAGAAGTGACTCATCAGAATTATAAATATTCCATCCTCCAAACCCCAAAATTAGATATTGTGGTGTTTTTTTAAAGATAATCCAACCATTACCCAAGCAAATGCCATTTACTAGATGATACATTCTGTGATGTCTCATTCTCTCATCTTTCAGTATAAATCCTTGCAGGTCTACAGTGTATTTCAATTTGCTTCTTGGACCCAGCCACTACTGTCTTATTTGTACCATTGGTATAGTCTGGGAAGCTTTAATTTTTTCTCTCCCCTTTCATAACTAGCAAATGTACTCAAACTCAACTAACCACATTCTCTTTTTTCGGTATTTAAAGACCTTACCAACTAATCTTAAATTCTGCTGGGTGCATATGTACTATAGATTGTGATATGTTTTCAATTCCAACTATAAAAGTGTGTTTGTGAGTGTGCTGCATATTTCTTTGTTTAACAAAAATAAGTGCACACTTGCAAACATAGGCACAGATACTTGGATGTGAATATGTTCACATTTTTTTATAGCTTACATATAAATAAATACACATCTCTAAGCAGGACTGTATCTGTCTGCAAAGCCTAGATTACCAAAGTGAGAAAGAGTTTAAGGTTACCTTTGTTTTTAACCCTCTTTAGTACTTTAGTACCTGAAAATTCTGATCCACAGTGTTTTAAATATCTGCCCTTTTTCTGATTTTTCAAGGTTGGGATTCAAACAGGTATAACTAAGAGCAGTAGGTGTTCTGCCCAATAAATAGTTATTCAAATGCACACATACAGATTACAATGATGTGTATGTGTCCACACACCTGCACATACATATATGAATACTACTGTGTGTGTATAATAGCAATCATGTAACAACTCAGTCTTTTAGCTGGACTCTTGAAAGCTTTGTGGGAAGATGAATACATTTTATTTCAATGTAATCTAGTTTCTCCATTTTAATGGTAAAGTGTTGTGACTTAAAGGGCACATAGTAAGACTTGAAGCCAGTGCTCAAACCTCCAACATCAAAGCTGCATGTGACTGTACAGCATAGCTAGATGGACGTATAAGCAAAATGATCAATAATTACAGTTGCAGATTTACATCAGCATAGAGGGAAAAAGTGCTGGAATTTAAACACTCAGATAAAAAGCTTTTTAAAGTTGGTAATTTGCTGTAGCATCACCATATCCCAACTGCCATGGCTACCCATATGAAGATGCCACTGCACCATTTTGGAGGAGGTTTGTTCTGGCTTTTCATTCTCTTTCCATTTACCCTCATTGAAAGTTACTCCTTTAGGGACATCTGCAACTTCTCTCTTTTCTGATAATGCAGGGGCATGTGTGGCTTTGAGAGCTATTTATGTAATATTTCCATTAACAAGCTGTAATTAAACCATCTAATTAAAAAAACAGTAATCTATTTAACAGGGTTTTTATTTTTTTAAAGAAAGCCTAACAGAGCTGTGATTAAGTTCCTCTGCTAGATGAACATTATGGTTTTTCATAAAGCTCTTAATTACTCAACCCAAAATGTTAAATAAATTAAATTAAAGACATAATTTTATTTTTCTGAAAAGAAAAATAACATTATAACACAATTTCGAGTAAAAAAATGTTAAAAAATATCCATTAATATAGAGGGGTTTATTTTTAATGTGTTGTGCATTCCAGCCTAGACAAAAGCTGGTTTGTGATGTAAAATATAGTGAATAAAGTCTTGCACTTAATAGAAAAATATATAGCTAATTGTACTTTTTTATTCCCAAGATATACCTACTATTAGAGCACAGGAACAGCCCTTTGGTACCTCCCAGAGGTACCCTCCACAGCAGTTGTACCCCCCAATGCAGCACTTTGCTCCCATCTGGAGAAAAAACTCAGCTGGAGTAAGGTGAGACACCATCCTGGGAGAGCACACAGGACTGGACCCTTCCCTCTGTCTCCTTGGTTTCCACAGCATTCACCTTTGTTGGATCGGAGTGTTAAATTGTACATTTTGCCCGTTCCCTTTAGTGTCCATTTACTGCTCTGCTGTCAGCAGATTTGTCTAATCCCATTTTAAGCCTCCTGATGTAGTCTGACTCTGCAGCCTGATGAGCCAGCAACATCCAGAGGTTCCCTATCCACTGTGTGAAGAGCTGCTTTCTTTACCTGTTTTAAACTGCTATCCTATTAGTTTTTATCAACTGCTCTTTAGTTCTATTCTTTCATGATTTAGTGGATAACAATTCTGCATTCACTTTATCTGTGAGCTATATCTTATCACAACTTTACTGGAAAATTTCATTTTATTTTGCCCTATTTTAGTTGCCAGCTGCTTTTCCTAAATATCATCATTCTCATCAACATTTGCCAGCCTGATAATCTGCCCTCACTCATTCACTTTCTAAGACAAAATTTTCTGAGGGCAAAAGTCAATCAGCAAAAATGGACTGCAATTTCTAGGAATGAAATGATGACTTCTTATCTGGCTAAAAAATAAATAAACTTCTACTCAGACACTTTGGAAATTCTGGTTTTGCACAGTTCAGCAGGAATTCTCTGCCTTGTGGGAAATGTACCTGACACCTGCCTAAATCTCTCAGGCCAGTCACATTCAGTCTTGATGTGATGGAGTTCAGTGCTTAAATTTGCACAGACCCTTTAACTCCCTGCATGCTCAAGGGGCTCCTTGGGTGATATTCTCTCAAAAGGACCAGACACACACTGGGACTGTGGGTGTTAAAATTAAGATTGAGCTTTTTGGCTGCTGCAAGGCACAGGCACAAGGGCTGAAATCCACTGGACTCTACCGAGTTTCTAAGATTGCCCCTACTCCTTACACACAGGTATCATGATGGAGAAGGAGGGATGAACCTAATCTGAATGCAAATGGCAGGGAAAAAGAGAGAAAAAGAATAAAGAGAAGCCGTGAAGAGGGGAGTTGTGGAAACAAAACACAACCCTGCAGTTCAAGCATGTTTGTGGACCTGCTTGTTTTGGACCCATATCTTTTGCCATATTAGGGTTTGTCTCACTGCCAAGCCCAACAAGAACAAACAAATTAGGCCAAAGGAGGGTGTTGTTTTTTAGTTTGAACACAGAGCAGCGATATGTGAAATGAATTTCTGTATACTTAATCTTAGCCAAATGAGGCTGTCAGATGTTTGTTTGTCCAACCTGCATCAGCACTTTATACCAAGAGGAAAATGTTCCCTGGGTGTAAAGCACGAGTGAGTGAAACAAAAAACCATGAACTCAAATATTTATCATTTTCTTTCTCATTAGCATTTCTTGTTTAAAAGCCAGAACACGCTGCCTGTGCCTCCTCATCTCTATAAGCTGCCTGGCTCCCTTGTTGCTCTTCCCACAGGCAGCAGCTAATAGTAGCCTGCCATTTGAGGTTGTCATGTGGGAGTGCTCCAGCAAGCACAACAGTAGGAGGGGGTGTGAGGGTTGCCCTGTAACATGCACCCAAACTTCCAGGAGCTGTTGCTCGTGCCTTACCCTGGAAACAGGAAAGTGGCCTGCAGGTGAAACCACCAGCTCCCCAGTGGTTTCAGTGGTCTCAGGCTGACCTGTAAGGGTCTGAAAGCACCTCTGCCTCCTGAGCAGGACCCAGCTACTAGTCAAGGTAAACAGGACAACTAATATTTAGCTACAGCTCAAATTGATGACATCAGGAATCAGGTATGGATTCTGAGCTTTGAAGTACAGGAATTTGGTATTGATGGTTCAAAAGCAATTCTTGACAGATCCTTGTTTTCAGTTACAGCGCAGCAGCACCTTTTAAACTCACATTTGCCCAGTATGAGCTTACTGGCACTGAGTGAATGGCAGATTAACTTGTGGTTCAGCCTGAGGTTTGATCCATGCTGTTCCTTTCAGAGAGAGCCCTTCCAAAAATCTCTCACTTACAGAGATCACAGATACTCCATGTGAATTGAACAGGAGAAGACACATACAGAACTTCATAACTGCATTCTTGGAGCATTTACTTGCCCCTCTAGGTATCAGATCCGATGCTGTCATGGTTTAATCCCAGACAGCAACTACTCACCACACCCCTGGTGGAATGGGGAGAGAATCAGAGAAAATAATTGAGATGTGGTTCATACATTCCTTATCTTTTTTTTTCTTTACTTTGTGCGTGTGTGTGTGTGTGTGTGTGTGTGTGTGCGCATGCGTGAGAGAGAGAGAGAGAGAGAGAGAGAAAGCTTCTTCCAGTTTTCTGGGACATCTCAGGCTTCAAAAAGCCCAATCTAGGCTAGAAAATCATAATACAAGAGCATCAACTGTTTTGAATGTTGCTAGACATCCCAAAGCCAAGAGTACCTGGTACCTGCTCATGTTGGAGACGGGCTCATGCAGATCGTGTACTCGAGAAATTGCTTGCAGAAGCAGATCCCTGCTGTGTTACTAGCCTTGTCCAAGCCCTCACATGAGACGTCTCGTGTTCAGTGAGGTAACACCTCCTTTAGCATTACTGGGAACTTCTTAATAGACAGTGGCCTGCTTCTTACCTTGTGATGGTCTCCCACTGTTGACTTCAATTAAGTTATTGTGATCTGAACTGCTGGGATGTGATGTGAGGTCAGAGCTACTTTCCTACAAGGTCATTTAGACACAGCACAATAAAAGAAATGGAGGCTAAACACCAGGAAATAACTTTACAACAATAAATAAACTGCACAGGAACAGACTGCCTGATGAAGGTGTGGAATATCCAACAGAGGAACCTTTTAAGCACACTTTAGGTAATCTTTGGCATGCCTAGGATAGATACATGAGATACTGCACTGGGGGAGAACAACAAACTGTATTTCTTCCTGAGGTCCTTTCCAGACCTATTTTCTGTGATTAATGAGTTCATGTCAACTGTATTTAAATAACTTAGATAACAATTTTGGCAGTAAGTCAAATGTCATTTTTTACTTAGCCTTCCCTAATTCTTCCTGTACTGTTTCCTGGGCCTAAATCACACAGACCTGTTTACCAATCTGATTAATTTAATTCTTCCCAGGATCTCAAGGAGTTATCATTTTAAGAACCAGCAGCACATTGTTTATTTACTCCATTGAGTATCTAGGGCTTTGGAGGGGGTTTTTTTGTTTGTTTTTTTTTGGGGGGGGTTGTTGTTTTATCATGCAATGAAAATATGTCAACGGAGTCCCACATCAAAGAGAATATCAAGGGGGAAAATGTCCATGCAGCCAGCTGGTTCATTCCAAAGCTCATTCACATACTCTGTATGTGAGTGCTTGGGGGAAAGACAAATGTCAAGAAAGGAAGTTTTAGATGAGAAGTAAAAGTTACATTAGTGTGGAAGAAAGATGAGAAATAATAAAGCTCTGTACCCTGCTGCACAAAGTCAGGAACCTTATAGAAATCAGAGGTGAATCTGAAAGTGGTAATTTTATCACTGTATTGCTAAATGTAAATTCTTCTTTTTAAAATATACAGTTATTAAACACACAGGAAACAGGAAACAAAAGAGGTCCCATATAGAAATGGAAATGGATTTGTTAAATTAAGTTGCAAAAAAAAAAAAAGTGGAAAAGGAGAGAAAGAGGGGAAGAGAGGGGAGTGAAAGGGACAGGAGAAAAAGAAAAAGGAGGGGAGAAGAACCTGCAACAGGAAAAAAAAATCTGCAGCTGTGGAGAAAAACATCTTTGTACTTCGAAGGGGATTTTTTTTCTTCTCTTTCTTCCTTGATTCTCTCTTTATTCTTTTATATTGTTAGGAAATCATAATTTCTTACATTAGCGTACTAACCCTACTATACACTGTTTCTGATCATTACTTTACAACATAGTATTCTTTTTAAAGACAGATTTTGAGCTAACTTATTAAATACATGTGTTGTGGTTGCATTATCTCTTCAAAGGAAATTAAACCCTATATCTGAATTTCAACTACTTCTTTACAAAAAGATAAAAATCAATCCAATTCTGCTTCCAGAAACTCTGGACAAATCCAAATGCATGCTGTCATTGCAGATTTAAGCTTTAAACTAACTGAAAGCTCTTGATGTGAAATGGTAAGAACCAGCATTTTGTTTCCATCAGGTGTTGAGGAATGAGACATTTGTGCATTACAAGATGTTTTTAATCCTACCTAAAACCTTGACAGAAAGGTGCACTGAATGCTGAGGATTCTGCTTGCCTGGCATAAGGGATGGGTGGAAGAAAAGCAAGAGGAAAAGACAAGAATGTTTTGGGAGAAGAAAGAAGGAGAAACTGTCAAGCTTGCATTCTGACTAGTTTTTTGAAAAGCACTGCTTTTACAAAGCACTAGATATATAACACCAGGGAGAATATATGAAGATGCAGGAATCAGAGCAGCATCTTTCTCTTTCTTATTTTCTCTGAGCTGCCACAATAGAGTTTTATATCTAGACTCTACTAAATGAAAAATCCATTTCCTCTCAGATTAATGACACAGAAAACACTTTGGGGTGGAACCTAAAACCTAAATAGGACTTTATTCCAGCTGAACTCATAAAGAATAATCATAACAGCAGCATCAAATCTAATAACATCCTGAACATACTGATGCTTTTGTCTATGTGGGATCTGCATTAGTGATTCTGCTCCTATTGCTATTCTGGGATGTCGGGTGCTGCAGAAAACGACAAAAGTGTCTTTATTTGGTTATGGTGGAGGTACTACATCTTTCATAAGAAGATGATGTCTAGAGCAAACAAGCTTTCAGGGTAAGAATGATTCTTCTGCAGTGTCTGCGCAGGGTCTGGCACAGTGGGTCCAAAGCCCAATGAGATTGCTTGGAGCTACAGGAATACTGCACAGAGTGATACGTAGGATGTGTGAGTGACACCCACAATGTTCTTCAAATACAGATTGATCACTAAGTTTCATTAGTGTTAATGGTTACTGCCTACAGAGAATAATTTATACCCCCAATCCAAATGTCTTTTGTTTTAGATCATTACAACATAATAATGAAGGCAAGATCTGAGGTAAAATACAGTAGCAAGTAAGTGACCCACGTCTGTTTTCCATCACAAACTGTTTGAGGTTATGCACATAAAATGACAGTTGTCTCGGTAGATGATAAATTCTTAAAACTGGAAAAGTCTGGTACACCAAAAGTGGAAAACAAAAATGCTTGCCTATCTTCATGCCTAACCACATCATATCACAATTCAATATTTCTCCTGAGACCATAGCTGAAAAATATGTCCTGTATTCAGCTACCACAGCTGTTGCAGAGAGAGTCCTGTGTTTGAATCTGGGTGTTGTCATAGATGAGAGATGTGAGGACGATAACCCTTTTACTTAATATACATGGTTGGTGGCAGAAGGATCAGTATATTCTTTTCTATTATTTCATTAAAGGATTCTGACACATACTGTCATGAAACATATTTTCCTTAGCTGAGCACAGAGAAGAGGTAAAAAATGTCCATTGAAAGCATTCTTTGTAATCTTAATGAAGTAAGGGAAGATAACAAAGCCTTTACCCTTATCAGAATAACACAATTAAGCACATTTGGCTTGCAGCAGTATGATATTTTGCATATTGAATTATTTTTAAACAAGATCCACTCCTGCCTAAGGTGAGTGTGAATTGATAAGTAAATGGTCATCTCACATGTAGAGCATGAGAATAACAACACAAAGAGCAATGGGAAGGTTTAGACCCTTCATTTTGTGTCAGAAAATTGCTGTATATCTTTGACAGACTAGCGGCTTAGGAGAGATGGCCACAGCTGGCCAAAATATCTTCTATAAATTGTCAGTTATTTAGAAGGTGCTGTTGCCTTCAGTAAACATGAGATATGCTTCTGAAAGGACTTTATCCGATTTTTCTACTGCAATGAAGTTGAAGTGTCTCCTTGCTTGTAAACTGATCAGACAGGCTCACTTATTAATGACAGACATAAATGTATCTCTAATGATTTTCTTTCCCAAGAATTACGTAGGGAGACTCCCTGAAAGTTAGTTAAGTGGGTATAAATCTGAAACATAAGCATCTCCCTGCATAAATTTACAAGCACTGATTCCAAAAGGTTAACAATATGGCAGATGGATATGATAATGTGTGAACTCAGAAAAACTGAGAATTCAAGGTTTGATTCCAAAAGTATTTAAAAGTCTGAGCTTTTCCTCAGGTCTCTTGAACAGGCTGCCTTGACTGACGCAAACCACCTGCTGCTTCAGTTCAAGCCAAAAATAGTCCAAGAACAGCACTTATGTGTTTTTTGCAATGCTTCTGTTCTTCGTTTCATTGAGAATCTGAAAGAATTGAAGTAGAGACAAAAATGCACAGGTGTGACCTATCCCATTTGGACAGATAAATGTCAGCACCTGGAAGAAATTACACTAGTTTCCAGTTCCTGTTTAAGGTCAAATGTTTTCAGTGCTCATTTTATGCTGAGATTCCTCCACTTCGGGAAACATTTTTGTGATACCAGGAAACATATATATTCTATCCTCTCTGTGAAAAAGCTGTTCCTGCTTCCTTATGAATCTGATTTCACACTGTGCAACTTTTCTTCCTGTAGATGCCCTCCTTTCATGTGGACAGCCTAAAGCAGATGCAGAGAAGTGGAAAAACCTCAGTCTAAAGAAAAATATATACATTTTTCTCATCTTTCTGTCTTTTTTGTGTATTATACTGCTGCAGGTTTATTTACTTATCAGGAAGAACAAGAATGATCTCCTATGACCTTGCTAAGTAACTACTGAAAATATGTGTACACAGTATAAGGTAGAGCTATGCAGATGCTAAGCTAGGTCTGACTAAATGGAAACGAACCGTGTACCCTGAACCTCCATTGATCATGGTCTCTGGTGATGCATGAAGCTAAATGAGGTTAACACCTCAGGCCCCATGCAGAAGGGATGTTCCCTAGGACTAAGAGCTCACCTTTCTCAGGCAGATTCACCTCTTTCACATAGCAGGTTTGCCAATGCACATAAGGTTTTCTACTTTCGGAAAGCCAAACATCTCACTCCTCCTCCTCAGCATGGTGCTGTGTCTCCCTCTGATGGCATCTGGGCCACACTTCCAGCCTGATGAACATGATAAAGTCTTGTGTATCAGATGATGTCTTTTTAGCTCAGTTAATTAATTTATTTAGGTCAAAGGTCCTAGGTTTAAAAACCACCGTTCCATCAAAATGTGATTTTCTCTTTAGCCTTCTAATGAATCGATTCCTAGGGACAATTTTTCAGAAGGGAGCAGTTCTTAGCCACAACTGAACTCAATTCATATTTGCAACAACACAAGAACAGAGTCACAAGGGGAGATTTAACAATCAGTACTTGCTAGAAAAGCTGTAAGAACTTCAGATATTTCAAAGTGAACTACATCAGGCTACTCCAAACATTCAGTTTGTCTGAAGGCTATAAAACAGCTACAAGGATCTATAATTTCTTGAAGCTCCTCAGAGCTTGTCAGTAGACTTGAGGTTTGAAAGAATTCCTAACTATCTATAGCTTGTGATTGGCTCCCTGAGGATCCTGAGGAAGCTTTGCAACCACCATGTGATGCTTTACTGTCCTTCACACACTGCATCCTACTGAGTGACTTCATTTTGAACGCCCATTTCATCACAAACGGTTGCAAAAGATTTGTCCCACACTAGCAATTACAGGAACTCTCCAACAATATTCTCCAGACTATTATTTTATTTAAAATGAAAGTATTTGCACTCTCTCTCTTTGCTCAGCTCAGCCTGGCTAAGGACTAGGTGAATTTATTAGGAAAAAGAAACTGTGTGCATTTGATGGTGACTGGAAGATTTCACAATAAAGTGACAGACCTTACAAGGAGGATCAGCTTAAGGGTCACTTGAATAATCTTCCATTTTTGATACTTCAAATCAGAACAAATAAGGAAATTCCCACGAGTAACTCAGTGGGTTTGTCTGCACTGAGAACAAAAGGAATGCTGAGGAGCAGATTCCTTTCTTCCACTTATATAAGCAACAATTATCTGTTTATATAGTGTTAAGAATATTGTCTTATTGTTGTATTTCAGTAAAGCATTTTAGCAAAATTCTCAAGGCATTAAGAACAATAAAATGGTAATAATCGTCCGTAATGAAAACTCTCAGTGGTCTAGGATCTGAGGGTAAGGATGAAGCAAACATTTCTTGTTATGTGATGCATCATCTTTATGCCCTGGAAAAGTAAAATTAAAAACCTATAGCAAAAATGTATTTAAATCAGCAGATCTGCCACTGATTTTAGTAAAGTCAGTCAGTTTTTTAATGTTTTAGGGCGCAACACTGAGCTCCAGAAAGAACGGCAACATCTTAGACCTATTGCCTTCAAGTCTGAAACCTTTTCATCATCTCCGAACCCATTTTATTTCTCAGAAACAAAACAATCAAAAATAGTGCTATAACACAAAAGACTGATATTAGTAAGAGGAGGTTGGAATGCTAGAATTGTCTCTGCAGGAGCCAAGACTGGTGCCTGTTGATTCTGCTGGGGGCATTGATATAGAAATTCACAGGAAACTGTTTAATCAGAAGTAAATGTTCTTTCTGCAGAGCATTCTTTTTGTTTCTCTAAATCATGTGTTCATGGAAGGGTGACTGCCTAGTGCTAATGATTAAACCCAGAGGGGGTTCAACCTCTTCCTTTGTGCATCTGTCCAAATTTCCCTGAGAGGGTGGAGACTTCTTTAGAAAGTTCACACACTGGGATTGCTGCAAGCATGTGCGAAGCTACTTTTCTTTGACGCTTTACACAGACCACATAGAATTAGTTCATTAATCACCTTACTGAAAAGCAGTCAAGTGGGTTATGTTTTCATATTTTGTGTGTGTCATAAGCTTATTTTGCCCCTAACATGAGGTAAAACCTTGAGCTATATCTGAACCTTGCCACAGCAAGCGCAGAGCCAGGCTCTAGCTAAAAAGCCTTGTTGGGGATCTGTGGATCTGGGGCATGCCTAGCACTGTTTTCAGACATGAGGTCCTGGCTGATTCAAAGCATGGGCAGATCAAGCCAATGTCTGCCTGCAGAGTGCCACAGTCATCCATTTCCTTCATCACATCCATTACTATCTGGCTTCCAGGTTGGCTTCAGCTAGTACTATTTTCACCTGCTGTCAGATGAGTCCTGTGATTTGAAGCTCACATCAGCATGACCACCACTGTATTCCTGGCACAGGGCACCAGTCTCTACACAATACTAGATGCATCTTCAGATGTCATTTGTTCCAGTTGAGGTAAGATTTATCACTTGGCTTGAGATGTCCCTTAACAAGACTGTGGGTTTTTAATGGAAGAAACTGTTTAATTGGCAAGGGTTAGCCTGGTGGATCCTCACCTAGGACAGTGGCTTTACTGCTGTATGGATAGTAATCAAGGCCTGGATTCCCCTCCTGGTTGGACTACCAGTTTGGATGCTTCTCTAGAGGTACCCGAGACTCAGTTAATGGTGGCAGTATTTATATGAATGCCATTGACAGATTTAACTTCTGAATGACTTTGTGATGATTAAACACTGATATTTGGGAATGTAGAACGTAGAAATGACGACAGATAGATGTAACAAACTTGTCCTAGCAGAGCAATAGTAAAATTCATTTATGTCTTCCAGTCATTTGCTCTGAAAAAAAAAAAATACAGCAGTCTTATGTAGGATATGGCTGAGGACTTTTTTTTTTTGGTCATATTAGCATTAGCCAGGCTAGCAATGCCTATCTGGTTAACATTCTGCATAGAAGGCCAAAGTACACACAGTAATGCAAAGAAACACTACAAGAATTAGTTGGGTTCAGTCAGTTTAGTTTGCTCAGACAAAAGGATAAGTTCTGAAAGTCTTACAGCAGGTAGCTTGTGAGTCATAATACAGCCAAGAAAAAGGCACTGATCTGGTTCAAATTGTAAGACTGAATTAAAAATGGAATCCTTTGGGACAAATTCTAGCAAACACTTTCAGATAGGGAATAGGAAATAAGCCTGCTAAACTAGAGCTCAAACTGTTGTACGTAGAACATACCATATACTCTGATTTTTAATGGGAACAGTTTACACCAGCACCTGAGGAGAACATGTTCCTCCACTGGAAACCACGGGAGTTCACCATTCCCTCAGTGCACCACAAATTAAAATTCATCCTGTTCCTTTCCCTACTCTCTTTTTCATGGACTTGCACAAAAAATACATTTTAAGTAATGCATGTAATTACCTCAGCTTTTGGAAACAGGCTGTACGATAACACAGGGTAGAAATGGCTTCTGACAAAGGCTGTCTTTAACAGCACAGCTGGTAAGAAGAAAGAATTGCTCTGTGCATAGGGGTCATTAAGCCACAGGAAGGTGTCCATATGAGTGGGACAGGGCAGACTTACACATTTGGAAAGAAAATATGCTCAAGTTGGCTTGGAGGGAAAAGAAAAGAAAGCATGCCCTGGAGAAATGATGGGAAAACTTCCTATTGGTCCTCCAGGCTGCAAAGCCCAGGAGATTAGGGCTGCTATCGTGTAAGATGGCATTGCCGCTTTCACAGGTAATGATTTAGATAATCTCCAGTATGGATATAAACCCTTGAGTTACTGTGTATTGTCACAGTGTCAGTGCCTTAACCAGTCCTCCCACTCATGCTTTATAGATTGTACAAGGACAGGATTGCATCGGTCTGTTTCAGAGCCCTGAACAGTTAATCTAACTGAGGGGTTTAATGTTTTAGCAGGTCCTTCTAATAGCTGCTGTGGTAGTGTGCAGTTAACCTTTATTGCTGTGAGAGCCCTATTAAGACTGAGTTACATTCATCACCTTTGAGGAAGGAAAGATTATGCCTCTAGATGTGTTGATATACTTGACATATGCCCTGTGATTGCAGGGGCTCTTGGGCACCAAAAGAGTGCTGTTTTCACAAAGCTGCAATTTTTGTTTATACAATATATACACATTCTTGTAATGGTAATTTGAGCATGGCACTCGTAAACTGAGTGATGAAACTACAGAGAGAGAGATTGAGTGAGGCAGTAAGACTCTACTGTGCATAACACTTCATACTGAAAATCCATCCTCACAAACACAGCCTGTGTAAAAACAGTTTCCTTTTCCTTGTTCCAGTTAGAATATCCATAAACATTTTCAGTTGTTGCTATCATCCCAACAGTTTGAACACAAAGAATAGTGTGATTTGTAAGCATATCCAATTATATTTGTGAATGAAAGCATCAAATTTGGTTCATTTAGACTAGTAGATGCACATTGTATCTTGCTGTTCACCATTCAGAAAGCAGAAAGGCAATTGCATGACTGTAGATGCTGCAGTTGTTACCACTGATAATTACACGTCTAGAAATCCATACCGAAGACAAGGGATTTTTCACTCTGCTCTTTTTTAAAAAAACATTTGCATCCTCTGCTCTGTGAGCAGAAGGAATACAATGGCTACATCTACACCATAGGCTGAGGAGTCACTGGGAGTGACTTTAACCCCAGGCTCCTGACAGCTCATTTCCATATATCTCGTAAAACCAGGAAACATGAACAAACTAGTCTAAGGGGATCTACCTGAAAGACTATTTTTACTTTTGCACTTTACATCCCATCTCCCAACCCTACTGTTGTTGTCTCTCTACATCAGTTCAGAAGATATTCACACGTCAATGCAAAATCTGTGGTTGTGGCACAGGGCAAAAACCCAGTACCTTACTGTACCCAGTACCTGACAACCTTCAACAGGCAAACTGGAAAAAGCTGAATAACATAATTCACAGACAGCAAGTCCTGACTATTGTATGAAGAGAAAAGATGGTTCAAAATTAATACAAGTCTCATAAACATAAAATCTCTGATTTTTATGAAGAATAGGAACTCATGCAGCATGAGAATGAGTTTGAGAAAAAAACCACCATTTAGCTTAGGTGTAGAGTCAAGTGGAGGAATCCAAAACTATTTAATAATTCAAATCACCTTCCAAAATCAATGCAAAAAGCCCTTCAGGTTCAACTTATTCAAAGTAGCTCAACCTGGGGATTAAAGCAGTGTTGTCATCTTCTAGTTGTACACAGGCGTATCTCAGGAGTATATACTTCTTTCTGCCAGTGGCCACTTCACTCAGAGGCATGTAACACTGGATCTCATTTCAGGAGGGGGCTAGAGTACTTTGGGCAGTTCACATTCAAGAAACAATCAAACAAAAAGTCTAGCAGGGGTTAATGATTCTGCAACAAATCAATTGGAAAGTCACAGCCATTTGACCATGTGACGACTGATTGATCATTGTATTACATATGCTGATAACAAATGGTCTAAAGAATCTCTCTGCTGATTACAAGACAGATGCAAATGATGTAGAAAAGTATTAGAGAACATGAGCTTACAAATGTTATTTTTGCTTCTCCTCTACCGCAGCTCAACTTGGGATGACAACACTGAGTCATATCCTTTGCTTTATTTTAAACCCTGTAGCATTTGTGTTTTTTTCCTTGTAGCCCAATGTATGGAGGACAAGATCTGCATAAATAAAACCCCAAGCAGTCAGATTCTTAACAGGTTGTTAAATGCAAAGACACTCTGTTCAAGAAGGCCCTGGTGCAGTGGGGTTGGGACCTTACTCTACATTCACTTGTTTCTACATCTGCCCCAGGTACCTGACAGTGCCTACTGGTGCAGATAGTTAGCTAAAGAGTCTTTTGGTCTGACCAAACTATAGATGCTGGTAGAAATTTTCATTTGCTCAATTCTGTGAAAACCTAGAAGCATATTTAAGTCTTGCTGAACAGATTTGGGATCCTGATTTTAAACTCTTACTTTTAAGAATCTGCTCATTCCGATCTGTACCACCACCACTGTCCCTTCCCGACCTCTGTCCACATGTCCTGCTTTTTCCATGGTGCCTTCCAGTGAGAATAGGTTAAGGTGCATGCTGTTAAAAGACTTGTTTTTCTAAAACAATACTCACATGTACATATGTATTCTCTACTTTTGGCTCTAGCTGTCCTTTTTTCGCCACTTTTTGGTTTTGGTCCTCGGATGAAGATTAACTGTCCTACATAATTGCAGTGTGTGTAGCTGAACAAAAAACTACACATTAGTGACCTAATCTTAAAACAAATGTAAGTACTCTGCTGAATAGAAATATCCTAATGTACTGTTGAGTAACGACCATCACAGGTATTCCAGATTAGAGCAAAGTATTACATACACACACACACACACTGTGAAGTTTGGTTACTGACCAAAAGAAATAGAAGAAAAATCAGTCAAATTGGGAAGTTTCTCAGTGGTTTGGGCTAATTTAAAGTATAATCCCCAGAGTTTTAACTTGAATATACTGCAAATACCTTTTTCACTTCAGTGAAAAATATTTTGGTTTGTTGTTTGGTAAATTTCTTTTTCTAATAATTTTTATTTCTTTTACTTTTTTAAAAATTAATGTTCAAAGTAAAAGGGAAAAAATTATTTAGAAAATTACAAAATGAAATTACTTTTCTATATTTGCTTTTTAATCACTAATTTGACCCAAATCAGTAGAGTATTTGGGTATCCCTGAAATCTATCTCTGGTTAGTTTTGCAAGTTACTATACAGCAAAGCTTTTCAAGTGTTCTTTCTGTGATTCATTGTATTTGTTCTTCTTGAACATTAACAAAAGAGCACTTGTGCTCGTAAGAAAGCTAGAGTATCATATGAATGTGCTACTTCCATGGGAGCTGCCATCATGAATGTTGCTTGGGACTGAAAAAAGTACCATGCAGTAAAAGCGCAATGTGACTGCAGTGATCATTCACCAAACAGAAAGTAGTTGGTGAGAAATAAGCTGCTGAAACATCTGCACACTGACCACTGATTTGATCATTTCAAATAATAAGAAAAGCCTGTCTGTAAACACACACTAAAAAGACTGTCTAATCCATCAAATAAATTGTTTGCTGCAGATGGTCCACCCAGCTCTATCTGTAGGCATGTAAATAGAAAGAGATGACCATTTAAGCATGACATGGAGACCTACTGGGTTATCTTGTGTACTGGTTTATCTCCAATCAGGGAGCTTCCGAATCCACAAGTGAGCTAGAAGTGCTTATAGACATCTGATTGCTCCTGCAGAGGTTTAACTTCTATCTTTTCTGCAGCCTCAGGATCTGCAGCATGAAAGGATAAAGAGCCAGAAAAAGGAAAAAGAAAGGGTTGTTTTTAAGATTGTGGTTTCAAAGGCACAAAACAAAATAAAAAAGCAGGCTCTGGAAATGATTGTATATCACTAGCTGACACTGAACCATCAAGCAACACCATCCAGTACTAATCTTAAGAGACAGAGAGCTAAAGAATGTGAGCCAAATAACCACTTCAGGAAGCCATTACATGTAGTGCTTCAGGTTACCTGTGAGCACAAATCCTGTGCAGGTGAGAACAGAATAAAAACCTGGCAATAAACCTTACAGAATCTTTTGTGATAATCCACTTGCAATTCTGTGCACTTCCGCATACTGAAGTCAAACAAAAGGTGGACAAAGAAAGCAAAATAGAAAGGACTAATGCCACTCTTATGCAGGACAGAGGATTAGATTACTTTAGTGTGCTCTCCACACTGGTACACCTCCAAAGTACTCAGCCCAAAGCCAGCACAGCATGTTGCAGCCTGACAGACTGCACACTGGGAGCAATTTAGACCTCACTCCATGCATTTCTCTGACCTCTACTAAGCTCCCAGATGGAATTCAAGGTGATGGTTTTAACCTACAAAGCCATCACTGCTTCCCTCCCTCTTTACCTATCAGATGCTGATGCTGTCCCACAGGGGACCTGTACCCACGTGGTGTTTCAAACCCCCATTTTTGTTATCATTCCATGCAAACCATCAATTTTCTCCTTTCTCTAAAGCTATGCTGAGCAGCAGTGGATCTTTTCACAGGTACACCCCTTATTTAGCCTGTGACTTGTAAGTAATTGTTAAGGTGCTTGAGGCACAGAATGAGTACCTGCAAGTACATTCTAAAAAGAGAAAAAAAATTAATAAAAGAACAGTTGTCTTCTGCATTTGCAGTTAATTATCCACAAGCTTACTTTTCTCTCCCCAGCACCTCCTGGAGGACTGAGCTCATATGCCAGACGCCAGGCATCTGTGCACAGTGTGGCACTGAGGAGGTTCAGCAACATGTGTTCACCACTTGACTGTATTCCCTTCATCTACCACTCATCATGCTCAAAAATTTAACATTAAGCATCTAATGAGGCAGACAAACATTGACTCCCTCAACTGTCTTCTTAAATATCCCCAAGCATGTTCTTTCTGTTCATCTGCTCTCTGTACAATTTTCTGCCACTTAACAAATTAGATTCCTTCCCAGCACTTCCTCAGAGGTGTCCTATGGGCTATACAACTTCCTTTTTTTTGCCAGTTTTCCAATGGCTCTGCCCCAGCCTCCCTGCACTTTCCCTCAGTGGGAGCCAAATGACAGCCACGAAGCTGAAGTGTACAGAGAGAAACCCACAGAGCCAATTTGTTTGCAGGCATCTTTGTTTGTGGTGCTGGGGTAGGACCAGACTTCTTCAGCACTGCATAAACTGATGCCTTTTGAAAGAACGAGGAGTAGATCTAGGCCAGCAATTTAAATACTAAACTGAAAGGCGCTTTAGAAATGAGATATAGAGAGAATACTTTCTTTTATAGCTGTTGTAAAGCCCAGCTCTCTGGATATTTTGGCTTCATAAGAATGACAGGTCGATAGCTCCCTTTCCGTGCTTTCAGAAGAGCAGGCAGAGCTGGCAGATGCCTTTTCTGCACATTAGGATACAGTGCACTGATTTTACCGTAGATCTTACCAGAGCAATCAGTAGCCTGGAGACCTCCAACCAGCTGGTTATGCATCTGTCTAATAACTGTCATATTGCTTCCTGCTAGAGGAGAAAGGGAACTGAGGAAGATGGAGTGAGACTAATTAAAAAGGAAAACTCAGAATATGTTGCTTTTAACTTCCCTGGTAATTCAACTTCCTAAATTAGTGCAAGATAATTGAAAAGGCCAGAAAGCATCTAGGGGCAAACAGTGAAATGGCATCAGAAATCTATCCACTGTCCACCTCTTCCATATCTTTCATTACAGCCATCAACATCATTATAGTATTTTCAACATGTCATGAAACCATTTTCCAAAAATAGGTGACTAGCAGTAAAAGACATAAAGAGCTGCTGTCCTCACAAAGGTCCCCAGAATGCCATACACAGGAGAGAGGAAGATTACGTTAGAGTGGAGAGTGGATTGGAGTGAAGAGAGGAGCACTTGTTTCCACTTCAGGTTTAAGAGAAGGAGGGGTTGCATTTAGGGACATGTGATGTTGCCAAGCTTTGGTTTGTGGCTGAAACACAAAACATTTAATGGCAACCATACTCTTTTTTGTGAAAGTTGAAATGATGAGAGGTTCATTTGGGGTTCGATAGTACATTTTGTCCAAAGCGAAAATAAAGCATTTTGAAATGCTTTAATTAAAGAGAGGAGTAGATTCAGAAAGTGAATGAAAAGGAGGGAGTGCAGTACAGCATGGTTGTTACGCCACTGTACATGGATGGGGTCGAGGACTCCTTTGACAATGTTCAAAACAAGGATTTTAACCAATGACTCTTACCCATGGGAGCTTGTTTTAACCAGTGAACTGAACAAAAGTTGAAGATGCCTATCTCGCTCTTGTCTTTTGAAGATGATGCAGCAATTCTTTAAATATTCACTGGCACAGAGACCAGAAACCATATAAATAACTCTAGCCTCCTGGCTAAAATCAGTTTTTCTCTTTGTGTCTGTGAATATTTAAGGCAGATACAAAGTGGTTCTACTTTGAACTTCAAAAGGACAGAATACACAATAGCCAACTGTCAGGCAGCTCTCCTGAGGGACAGAAGACTCACCTAAAGTCCATACATTCTCAGAGAAGGAGAGAGAGTTGTGAACAACTCTTACAACTCCAACAGCCTACCCAGATATCTTCTTAAAGGACAAAAGAACAGTTCCTTCTACCTTACTTGTGTAAATGACACTGAAATCCATAAAGGGTTATTTGTCCAAAATTATATGGTGAAATATGCCTGGATTTGTCAATAATTTTAAATTTACTGAAATGCCCTTAAAAAAAAACAAAAACAAAAACAAAACAGAAAAACAGCCTCTTTGTCTGTGTGAGTCTGTATGTGTTTATGTATGTTTGTGTTTACGTATTTGCACATGATTGTGCATCTACAATTACACTGAAATCCTCAGATTCAAATTAGATCGGATATCAGTTGCATTCAAAAGTGAAAAACCAATTCAGGCACAATTAAATGTCAGGATAATATCTACTCCCAGAAGACTTCAGATGATGAGGTAAGAAACAGACACTTAAAATCTCTAGCATTAAGTATATGGTAAAAAAAAAATTAAAAAAAAAGTGAAGATGAGAAAGAAAGAAAGTGCAATTGACTTCTTTCAAAATCAGTCTGTCTCAGAAAACATCTCAAAAACCCACTGCTTGCGAAAATTCAGCAGACCGAAATCCAGCCCTAACCCTTGGTCTACTGCAGTCTCAAACTCCATCTTGAGCAGAAACGTCAGTCACAGCTGAACTTTCTTTGCAAATCCTCTTCCACACAAGAGACCAGGGCATGCAGGCAGCTTGCTAGGTCGTTGTATTAAGACAGCTCATTTGCCAGTTATTTGACAAGTGGAATCAAGGGTCAAAGAGAAAGTATGGAGTGCAGAGAGATGACAAATAGCCATGTTTCTTTCTGAAAAGTTAAAATTACTTTGTGAAGTCTATTAATTCACTCTGTAACAAAGCTGAGGCACTGAATTAACTCATGTATGGTGAAGCCCACACATAAAAGACCATGAGTCTGACATTTTCATCATCCTCACAGATCTTAAAAGTAACTTGGTTTACCAGCCATCAGTCTCTCTTCTTCAATCTAAGTAGCCCTGAGCAAACCCATTGCAAAGCTGTTCAAAATCAAATAGGCTCCACAAAAGTCCGTGCCTAAAACCAGAGCATAACATAAAGTAGAGAGAAATGAAAAAGAGACGTATTACCTATGCTGGGAAGGTGCAGGGAAAACTTCTCTTTTGGTGATTCTGGGGTCTTCAAAGATGCCAGGAGGAAGAACGTTGTCTGGAGAGAGGATGCAGGAACAAGACAACTGGTTGGACTGAAGTCCAGCTTGCACTCTTCTGTTCAGGACTCTGCAGAAGAAAATACCTCCAGGTCTTGGGCATATAGGAGTTAATGCTACTTGGAGCCTTGGAAAGCAGAGTTTAAAATACTTGGCAATATTTCAACCCCTAACAGCCAGGTACACAAAAGAAAGAAGGTTTAAAATATCTTTTAAAATAGGTTCTTTTCCTGATTTTTTCTCTACCTTTTAGACATACAAACTTGGATTGCATTTTCCAGTTTTTCTCCACAAATGTAAACTCTAAGGAGTCACTTCTTGAATTATTTATTCTTAACTGAGGATTGATATTCATGCAACAGCCCCATCTCCACTCTCTACCTCCTCCCCATTACTATACCAATCAAATATCATGACTTTCAGATATGCTTTTAATTTTCCAGAAGACCATTCATCCTTCCTCAAAGTCAAACCAGTGGCATTTTCTCTTCTCTGTGGCTTTGCTCCAAACTGTCCTAGCTGCCTTTTCTATGTACAATGGACTTCCTATTGCCTCCATTACTTTAAAGACCAAATCATGACACTAGTGTTAGAAGTATGACTATTCATAGAAAATAAAAAGAATGCCAGAACAACCAGCACCTCTTGGACTATTATTTTTTTTGCTGAGCAAGAGGTTTGTGGAATATTTTTTTCTGCTATTAAAAATGCAAAACACAGACATTGGGAAGGAATAATAATGAAAAGCTGCTCCCCATGTGCCTTGCAAACCTTTCTTAAATTATATCACCAAGGTCCAAATTCCCCTTCAGAGCAGATCAACCTAGCTCCTTTGAATCCCCTGGTGCTGTGTGCATTTAAACTAGATCTGAATCCAGTTGCCTAACGATGTAGACAGGATGGGCAGGCAAAGAACTTGAGTACCAAGTTGATGATGGGGAGTATAAACTGTCCAAACTTTCTGTTCCTCACATTTTCATCCATTTTCTTCCATAGTACCAGCAGCTCTAATACCTGATTTTGGGCTGGAGATGAAAGTCTCCTTTGTGGTTTCTGTTCTTCCATGTGGTTGTTTTACTTATTCTCCACCTACTCCTGTTGCAGGAATTTGCTGTTCCTGCTCCTTTCAGGACACATGACAAGGAAAGAAACCCATGAAATCTGATGCAAGATGACCTCAGGAGAAATGGGAATGGAGAAGAGCAACCAATGCAGAATGGTCAGTATACTCCGGGGTATTGAATATTTGATGAACCTGCCTATTCAAAAGAAGAATCAACTTTGTTTATTTCAACCCATGAAGGTACCTTAATAGGTAGAGAATAATTTGTGCTGAGATTCTCACTTTGTGATAATGTAGTACTAGGAAGAGATCTGCAGTTTCTGTCTTGCCTAATGGCTTCCATTCTTAGTACAGTACTTGTGGATGACTTCATTATATGCATGTTTAGAGAAGAGATCATAATTGAAAAGATGTAAAAAAAAAATGCAAGGGGTGTTTGCAGTATTTCTCTCTATCAAAAAAGGAAATGCCCACTATATAACTTCTTCTTGAATGTGAGACTGTGACCCTCAATCACTGTAGACTTCTATATAGTCTCTGGTTTTCCTAAGGTTACTGGGATGTAAAAACATCCCTTGTATGTTCCTTAATAAGATCTAGTGGGGAATGCATAATTTCTATTTCCATGTAATAATTGTAACATTCTAGGGGGTAGAGCAAGTAAGGGTGTAACAAACCAGTTTTTCATCTCAATGTTAAATATAAGTTTCAGGTTATGTGGTAAGTATTATGGAAGAGACTGCAGGGCTGTGTCATGTTCTTGTGGCTTTTCTGCAAGTGTTATTTCTAATGATTTTTTTGTTTTGTTTTGGTTGGTTGGATTTTTTTGTTTGTTTTAGCTGGGAAAATTTGAGCATGCTCATTATTTCAGTGAATCTCCATGTTGTAAAAAGAAACTCCAGTTACTTTAATTTCTTGTCTGATGGTGTTGGAAATTTCAGACTGAAGAAAACCCTAGAAGACTTCTTGTTTGAAATTCTGTGACAAAAAAGAAAAGACAACCTGTTCCGAAAAAGACAGAAACCTGAAATCCCAGTGGTTTACAGTCATATCCTAAATCTTGTCAGTGACAAATTTTACTTACTTTTTCCTCCCTGTAGCTCAGAGCCAATCCATATATGAAAAAATGAACTGAAACTACCTGACTCCTGTATCATCAGCGGAATTATTACCTGAGATTCTTCTGCAATGCCAAATTCCACCATCAGACCTGAGAAAATGAGCATTGATAGAAGATAGAACTTCATGTCAGCGAGTTAACACACAACGGCATTTGTCTTGTACAATTCATATTGTACTAGTGAGGAAAGTGAGAAGAAAAGTTGATTTTTCAGCTGTGATACAGGAAGCTTTGAAGTTGCTATCTATCCAGGAGGCTGACCATACAACCTCTGAATATCTCAGATAGGTTCAAGCTTAAACCAAGCATCTGTTTTTCTTTTCTCTGTGGCAAATAAATGCAACAACACTGTATCTAATTGGGCTCTGTTGCCAGGAATATCAGCAAGGGCACTGGGTGCTCCTTTCATTAGTTCATATGTCTGAGCTTTTCAGGATGCAAATAATAAAAAAACCCAACAGAACCTAGGTTCTACTTTATATTTTTCCTGCTCAGAATAATTCTGCCTACGAACTGACAGCATTAATAGTTGTACAGTAGTTATTGCTGTTAAAACAATTTTCTTCTACTGTTGAAATAGTAGTAGAATAGATTTTTGGTAAGGGCCTCACTGCACTTATTTAAACAAGAAATTATTGAAAAGATAAATTTGACAACAGAAATTTGAAGACAGGCAGAGTCAACAAGATTGCTACTGGAATTAGGAGATAATGCATGTCTATGCATATTGCCTCCATGCAGTACTTGACTAGTCAAAATAAAGGTAAGATCCTCTAAGCTTTCTCTAAGCTTGCAGTTTTTGGAGTTTTTTAATTAGAAAAATACATTCAGGAAAAGATATTTAGATTTATCTGAAAGACCCTGACTGCTTCCCACAATACAGATGATTAAAGAATGAGAAAGAGAACAAGAAAGAGCACTTTGAGATTGCTGCCAAACACAAAGAGTCAAAACACATCAATTTTACATAAAAAAACCTCTGTTGCTTGGAAAAAGCCCCAGTTAGGTCACTGAGCCCTTAAGAGACAAGACACTAATGTCCTGACTGACACAAAGTCCGGTTTAGGTATGACCTGAGGAGCCTCAGAAGAGCTATTGAAGGTGGAGCAGCTGAAAGCAGAAAGATGGTCAGCACTGATCCTACTTTGAAAGAACTGTGTGAGGTTGAGGAACGGTGAGTCTCTGCAGGGAAGCATCTGGACCTCAAGTAGATGCAGGCACACTAGGAATGAGGTGCATTGGCCCGAACTGTGGAAGGGTAGACTATGTAGCATTTGTCAGCCCAGCAGTAAGGTCATACACAACTATTTAACAAATAGAGGAAACTGTTAAAAATTTTATCTTCCCATGAGAATTGTCCTCTCTATTGTATCCATCGTATGGCTCCTCCTGTTTTGCATCTTGTATTCCAGGCTTAACAAGGAAATCAGCCTAGCATGAGATACTACTTAACTGGTCAATATAGGCAGTATACTAATGAGACTAATTAAAACACCTTATGGTACATATGTTTCTCAAACAAAAGCCATGACTGACACATGGAGGCTACTGATGAAACAGAGGAGTGAATCTGCCTCTTTGAGAAATGGATCTGAAGGAGAATGATGTGTAGAGATAAAAAAAGTTGTGATAAACTGGTCTTACTATGTCTTTTACTGAGAAAGCATGAGTGACAAATCTGTTTAGGAGTTTGCTTGCTGCTATCACAACCCAAACTGGTAGTTGGTGAGACGCACTCCTTGGACTTGAGGGTCTGCCATTCTAAGCATGGGCATTCTTATTTTATTTATCTTGATTTCACATTTAAGTACATTGTTACTTGTCTCTCACACGTATTTGGCCGAGATGATTGTTTATGTGCCTCATCTTTATTGACAGGAACCTTCTTCTCTTTCTGCTTCCAGACGGATTTATGGTACCACTAGGGCAGGCTGCCCAGCTTGGTTGGGAAGTTTAACAGGCAAGATAGCACTCACAAAAACAACACCTCTCCCCAGCCCAATGATAAAAAAGAAAAAAGACAACTGACAAGCTCTCTAGATCTAGACTCAGTCCAATTACATGAAAATCATCTAGGAACTTGATTCACCCTGTTTTCTACTTAAAGTCATATGCAGAAGTCACAAATAGAATTCAGGATGGAAAATAGCTATGGCATGAGCAGCTGTTTTTCTCAGTAGCAGCACAGTAGGGAATAAAATGACATCATCCAACCCTAATGTTTAAAAAACCATGAACATTCCCTAGATTTTAACTCTAGCCTTGCCAGCCACTAAAGAAAACAAAATGCAAGAGCACTGTTTGTTGTGCTACAAGCTTACAAGGTGCTATAGTTACAAATCTTCCCTCTGTGATATTGAAAATGTTACTGGCAAACCTTGCTGTCTGTGTCCATCACTAGGAGACTGAGTAACAGGGGTATCTCATGCCTGAGAGATGGAAGTGCATGTTGCCCAAACAGGATCCCATGGAAAGGATGACAAGTCAGATCTTCCTCACTGACCTACACATTGCAAAATGGAGGAGAGTGATAGAAGCAGAGGAAAAGTGCTAAAAGTCTCTAACCATGCAGAAGCTTTTAGAAGCATATCACTGTGTAGTATGGTCAGCAGATGAAGTTTCACCTTCTCTGTCAGAGTGCTTTACCCCACTTGGGTAATAGAAAAGAATGAGCTTTTGGAAGTCAAAGCTAAGCAAAAAAAAAAAAAAAGTTTTTGGCAAGGTTAAGCTTTTGTTGTTGCTTTTGTGAACTACCAGGGGCCTCTGATACAAGCATTATTCAGGATGATTCTACCAACATTTCCTGCAGAAATAATTTATTGTATGGGCTGTGTAAGCATTATCCTTACAGACAAACACTATCAGTAAACCATTCCTCAGATTGGGTGACCAACACTCTGCCATGTGTGCCATTGGGTCTGACCTCCAGCTGGCCAACGTGTCATTGAAGAGGTGGAAAGCTTTAATAAATCATATCTGAGATGCATGTTAACCAAGTACAAAAATACCTACTGTATCTAACTCAAATATTCATAGATTCAGAGAGATTAAGGCCATAAAGAACAATATCTCAGCTTGCCTGACCTCCTGCATATCACAGGCCATTCAATTTCACCCAGTCACCCCTCTGTTAAGCCCAATTATTCATGCTTGGCTGAAGCATATATTTCAGGAAGGCGTCAGTCTTGATCTGAATATATTGTTAGAAAGGAAACACATTCCTCCTCTTGTATTTTTTTTTCCTCTGGTTAATGCCCCATACTTTCACAGTTTTCCCTAATTTCTCATTTAAATTTGTCTGATTCCTGTTTCCAGTCATTGATTCTTGAAATACTTTTCTCTGCTAAGCTATATGTCCTCTCAGATACAGATTTCTCCCCACAAGACATGGTGTTTAATACCTTCACATTCCTTTCTGGTCCTTAACAAGCTAAACTGATTCAGCTCTTCCCCAGCAGCATTTTCTCCAGGCCTCAAGTAGCATTTGCAGCTCATTTATATGCTCTCCAAAATAGTTGTGACTGTGATTCTATCATCCATCACATCAAGGTCGCATTTTGGAGTTAATCTTCCCCCTACTTTCCCATTCATACAAAAAAGATCTCATTATTTCTCCTATCCACAGCATCATGTTGGATATTTCCGTTCGACAGTGCTCCGAGCGCCTTCCCGGAGTGGCCGCTGTCCATGGTACTGCTCTACCTTCCACGCAGAGATCCTAATGCTGCCTCTTGGAGTCATAGAATGATTTAGGTTAGAAAAAAAACATTTAAGATTACCGAGTCCAACCACAAAATGTACACTGCCAAGTCCATCACTAAATGCTAATTTATGATGGACTTTCACTCAAATTTATACAACCCCATAGTACTGTCACCCGCGAAAGACAAAGAAGATGGCAAATGCTCCATGGAGTCATTTATCCAACAGCAAAGGCTTTTAATAAACTGTTTGTCAAACTCATTCTTCTACAGAGGCATTTTAATGCCCTTGAAGATAAAAGTCTAACCAAAAGTTGTTTAGAACAAGAAGAAGACTCCATTTATTTCCTTAGAAGGGAATGAGGTCAAATGTACATGTTAAGAAATGGTAGTTTCAGGGAATGTTCCCGAAGACTTAAATTCTTCTATATATATATGACTTTGTTTTGGGCTGGGAACATTCCCACCTGGCCCAATGGAATCTGATCTCCCTATGTGGCTACCATGTCATCATTTTTATCACTCCACTAAATGTTACGTGACTTGTAAGTTGTTTATTTGGGGGTTTTTAATTATTTACTGTCACGTGGTTGATGAAAACATTAAATAGGACTGAGTTTGACACTGATGCTTCTTGTGTCCCACTTATAAACATTTTCATTCAATGATGTTTCCTTGCTGACAGCTAGAATTTAAAATTGTCAGATGGCCAGTTTTCATCTATTCCATGTTAACTTTGTGATATTGCATAGCATTTTTCATTAAAATAATTTCATGTGATACCGAGTCAAATGCCATACAAAAGTCTATTATGTCTGAGTAGTTTCTCTCATCGACTAAACTTATAATTCCATCAAAGAATGAAATTGGCTTTTCTTGACAAGATCTATTTTCCATGAAAAAAAAATATCGGCTAATGCTAATTCTATTACCACACTTAATCTTGCATCAGATGATTCCTGTATCAATTTCTTTCTTCTTTCTTTTTTCCACCAAGGACTCTTATCAGACTAATTGTGCTATGCTTATCTTAGCTATCAGACTTGCCCTTTCCAATCGTTGGGATGGTGTTAAAAAATGTCCACACTTTGTGAATTGTAGTGACATTCTTATATTCAGCAAAAAAAAAAGTATATCATTGAGTCAGAAAGCTCCTTGGGCAGCTCCTCTGGGATTCTTAGGTAGAAGTTACCACCACAGCTGATTCTGACATTACTCTTATGCACACTGTTTTCACCTCATTCTTAGATGTCCACACAAGTAGATATGAATAGTTATATCATAGTGACACCCTGGCTAACTCTCAGCAGTGCCCTTTATTTTTTTTTTGCCCCACAAAATCATCTTGGCTACTTCATAAAGCATAGTCTTGATCAAAATTCCCCCCCTTTTCATTAATTATCTTAGAAATTATACAAGCCCTCCCAGCACTGCGAAGGAGGATAGATTGATAGAAGGCATTTCTTAACCAGTAGCTTCTTTTTATGAACAGTTAACAGATGGAGATAAACTAATTCCCAGCAGTCTTTCCTTGGAGCAGAAGTTGAATTTGTCTCCATGAAGATCACAGTCACAGCCATGACACCTTCTGTGGACCTCAGTGGAGAGGCATACAGTACCAACTTTCTCCCCCCAGATGTTTTTTATAAGTAGCTCCAGTTGGTGTACTGAAATAACTTCAGGTAGAAGCTGGTGTGAAAATTCCAGTCTATCACCTGATGGAGCAAGGTTCTGCACTCCCTGCTTCTCCCCTTGTGATTTGGCAACCATGAGTAGCCTGTGAGATGCCCAGAGAATACACAAGCCGCACTCACAGATTCTGGGCTACTGTTCTCTGCTATCTCTATTCATCTTTGGATTCATAGTTCCTATGACACCTGAATTCATCAAGATACCAAGTTCTTCAATATCTGAAGAAATTAAATTGTGGTGTCATAGAATTGTAGAATCACAGAATTGTAGAATCAACTGGGTTGGAAAAGACCTCTGAGATCATCAAGTCCAACCCTTGATCCAACACCACCGTGGTTGCCAGACCATGGCGCTAAGTGCTACATCCAGTCTCATCTTAAAAACTTCCAGGGATAGTGAATCCACCACCTCCCTGCGTAGCCCATTCCAATGTCTGATTACTCTCTCTGTAAAAAAATTATTCCTAATATCCAACCTAAACCTCCCCTGGTAGAGCTTAAGATCATGCCTTCTTGTCCTACTGATGGCTGCCTGGGAAAAGAGACTGATGTCCATCTGGCTACAACCTCCTTTCAGGGAGTTGTAGAGGGTGATGAGGTCTCCTCTGAGCCTCCTCTTCTCCAGGCTGAACAACCCCAGCTCCCTCAGCCTCTCCTCACAGGACTTGTGCTCAAGTCCCTTCACCAGCCTTGTTGCTCTTCTCTGGACCTGCTCCAGCACCTCAATATCCTTCCTGAACCGAGGGGCCCAGAGCTAGACACAGTACTCAAGGTGTGGCCTAACCAGTGCTGAAGAATCACTTCTCTGGACCTGCTGGCCACACTGTTCCTGATCCAGGCCAGGATGCCATTGGCCTTCTTGGCCACCTGGGCACACTGCTGGCTCATGTTCAGCTTCCTGTCAATCCAAACTCCCAGGTCCCTTTCTGCCTGGCTGCTCTCCAGCCACTCTGTGCCCAGCCTGTAGCACTGCAGGGGGGTTGTTGTGGTCAAAGTGCAGGACCCAGCACTTGGTCTTGTTGGACCTCATCCCATTGGAATCAGACCATCTCTCCAGCTTGTCCAGGTTCCTCTGCAGAGCCCTCCTGCCTTCGAGTAGATCGACACTCCCCCACAACTTACTGTCATCTGCAAATTTGCTAATGGTACACTCAATCCCCTCATCCAGATCATCAGTAAAGATATTAAACAGAACTGGGCCCAACACTGATCCCTGGGGGACACCACTAGTGACCGGCTGCCAACTGGATGCAGCACCGTTCACCACCACTCTCTGGGCCCGGCCCTCCAGCCAGTTCCTAACCCAGTAGAGTGTGCCCCTGCCCAAGCTGTGGGCTGCCAGCTTTTTCAGGAGTATGCTGTGAGAGACAGTGTCAAAGGCTTTGCTGAAGTCCAGACAGACCACATCCACAGCCTTCCCCACATCCACCAGGCAGGTCACCTGATCATAAAAGGAGATGAGGTTGGTCAGACAGGACCTGCCCTTCCTAAACCCGTGCTGGCTGGGTCTGATCCCTTTTCCATCCTGTAGGTGCTGTGTGATTGCACTTAGGATGATCTGTTCCATAACCTTACCAGGCACTGAGGTCAGGCTGACGGGCCTGTAGTTTTCCTGGTCCTCCTTGCAGCCCTTTTTGTGGATCAGCGTGACATTTGCCAACTTCCAATCATCTGGGACCTCCCCTGTGAGCCAGGACTGTTGGTAGATGATGGAGAGCGGCTTGGCGAACTCTTCCACCAGCTCCCTCATCACTCTAGGATAGATCCCATCTGGTCCCATAGACTTGTGGGGATCCAAGTGGCTCAGCAGGTCACTGACTGTTTCCTCCTGGATTACAGGGAAGCTACTTGGCTTCCCGTCTCTGTCTACATGCTCTGGAAGCCAGCTGTCCTGAGGACAACCTGTCTTACTGTTGAAAACTGAGGCAAAGAAGGTGTTAAGTACCTCAGCATTTTCCTCATCTTTGGTGACTGTGTTCCCCCCATGTTCAACAAAGAATGGAGGTTTTCATTGCCCCTTCTTTTGCTATTGCTGTATTTGTAGAAGCACTTCTTGTTGTCCCCAGCAGAAGTGGCTAGATTGAGTTCAGATTGCGCCTTTGTCTCTCTAATTTTCTTTCTACATGACCTAACTATATTCCTAAATTCTTCATGAGTAGCCAGCCCTTTTTTCCGTAATCGGTAGGCTCTCTTTTTTACCCTAATTTCCTTCAAAATCTCCCCATTTAGCCAGGCAGGCCATCTTCCCCAGTGACTCACCTTTTGGCACACTGGGACAACCTGCTCCTGTGCGTTCAAGGATCCCTTTGTTTTCAAGGGCTGTTTCCCAAGTTACCCTCTGAACTAGTCTTCTGAGTAGGTCAAAATCTGCCCTGCAGAAGTCCAGGGGAGAAGTTTTATTGATGGCCCTCTTTGTGTCCCTGAGTATTGAAGTCTATTATTTCATGGTCATTGTGCCCCAGACAGCCTCCGATCACCACGTCTCCTACTAGCTCCTCTCTATTTGTGAACAGCAGGTCTAGCAGGCCCCTGCCCCTGGTAGGTTCATTTACCAGCTGAAGCAGGAAATTATCCTCCATACACTCTAGGAATCTCCTAGACTGCCTCTTCTCTGCTGTGTTGAGTTTCCAGCAGACATCTGGCACATTAAAGTCGCCCACAAGAACAAGGGCTGGTGATTTTGAGACACCCGCCAGATGCTTGTAGAATAATTCATCACCCTCATCATCCTGATTGGATGGTCTATAACAGACTCCCACCAGGGTGTCAGCTTTGTTGGCCTTCCCCCCAATTCTGATCCACAGGAACTCAGCCTTATCATTACTGACTTCAAGTTCTGCAGAGTCAAGAGACTCTCTAACATATAGAGCCACCCCTCCACCTCTCCTACCTTGTCTATCCCTTCTGAAGAGCTTGTAGTCACCCATGGCAGCACTCCAGTCATGCGAGTCATCCCACCATGTTTCCGTGATGGCAACCACATCATAGCTTTCCTGCTGCACGATGCCTTCCAGCTCCTCTTGTTTGTTACCCACGCTGCGTGCATTGGTGTACATGCACTTCAGCTGGGCTGCTGATTTCACTCCTAACTCGGGCTTTCCACCCTTAAGCTCATCTCAGTCAATTATTTCTGTACCTGAACTTGTGCAGAAAGATTGATGGCCAGCTGAAATCTAAGTCACAGAACATGAACACAAGAACCCATAGAAAAAAATACATAATACTTTCTAAATCAAATAAAAAACATCTTGTCTACGCATCACCCCTAACACTGCATAAAGTCATTGAAGTCCTCATTAAGATGAGGAATAGATAGGATTTGATTTTAAAGATATGGAAGCAAAGGGTAGAAAGTATTTATGATGTGTATAATGTCACACAAGAAATTTTTTTTAGAGTTCAGATTTTTATTTCCTCACCTGTGGATCACAGGACTTTGTGGTTCTGCAGATCCTCTGCAGATTAGGGATGCTGTGACCAAGCATCCATATTCACAGCAGTATAGTGTTGAGATCTAATGATTGGATTTAAGCCTTTCTAAAGAGAGGAACTGTCTGTTAAATTCAGGTCTGAATTCAACATGGAATTTCACTTCTCAAACACATATCTATCTGAGAATTTTGTGCAAAAATAACTCATACCATACAATGAAACAGCTGTGTCTTCACCTTAACAAAACACAACTAGAACTGAAAAAAAGAGGTTGTAGCTGGAAGAAGGCTGCAATTTTTCTGTTCACAAAAATTGCAGTGGACCCAGTTTCTTCTCCTGAAGCATGACAGCAGAACTGAATATCTAACTGATCAGGAAGAGTTTATTTTTTTTTCCCTATTCTCTCAGGCTACCAGGTTTGGGATAGAAGTTGGGTTTTATCTACAATCTTACAATGGGGTAACATTAAGCACTAAGCAAACCTGAGAATATTTATTTATTTCATGACCATTTATTTATTTTATTTTATGACCAGCACTATCCTGTTCAGTTCAGTAGCTTTCTTTTCTGTTATCATGACCCAAGCAAGACACCATTGTATTATAAAAGAGTGTTGTTTTGTTTTCATTTAAAGTGAGTTGAAGATGACACAATGTCACTTTCTGCTCTAAAGCACTCTGTGGGCTGCTAGGGAGAAAAAATTATTTCAGTTTTATCAAAATATATTAATTAAATTTGATATCCACCCAGCTGATTGAGGCAGAGACTCCCTGTAGATATTTTGGTCACGCATTAAGAAAGTTGTCACAAGCAATTTGGACGGGAGCGAGGAGTTATAGACTGCCAAATATTGATTAATTAAGCCCATGTTTGGATTAGTTCTGCTAGATTGTTTCATTAGGGAAAATGACTGAAAATATGCAATAAAGTAACCAGAGGGATTCCAGTAAGAATTTACATGTGAATGAGACCTCCAGCAAAGAGTAGGAGCTGGGACTGAATTTCATGTGCCCTGTGATATAGTATGGTGCTCCTTGCTCTTCCCCTGATTGGGGTAGAAAAAGGCACCAGGAGAGTTGACTTGTGTTTGTTGTGCCAGTGACTGATTTCATTGGAATCCTTCTCAACAGCTCAGGAATGGAGCCCTTTCTTTGCCATGTGATTTTTCATCTTCAAGGTAAACTTCCAACTTATTTCACATGCATAATGTCAGTGTAAAGGTGAGAAGGAATATATCATCATAGAAGTAATGACTGCACAATTACTGTTTATTTTAATTCCAGATTCACTGCCATTTGAGGTTTTTTTCCCTGTCGTGTTATGGAAGAAAATGCCTTGATGAGAACTCCTGCACTAGGAAATCCTTTGTTTGTTTTCTTCTGCTCTTGTAAATGCACTGTCATGAGACTTCATTGAACTTAGCTGCATTCCAAAAATAGTGAGATAGTAGGCAGAAAAAAAAATCTAGCATGCCAAATTAAATGAAAAGAGAAAAATCTTTTTGAGGGTTGGAGCTGAACCTATTTGAAATAAGTAAAGTCTCACTCTTTGAGCAGCCTGTAATGAGAAAATCATCATCCTACAGCCTGTTTAGCTTTAAGTACAGGGATAGAGAGGTGGGGATCTGGATTATCCCAGGCAGAAACCTGGCCTGACTTGATGACCCTGGGGTGGCCAGAGAGAGCATCTGTCAGATGACAGGGACCAAACTCAAATTTCAAGGAAGAAGAAAATCAAGAGAGGCAGTAGTTTGTAAGTGTGTCTCAGCTGGATAAAGTGACACCGCAGGTGACCAGTACACCGTGCACAGAGCTGGAAGATCTTGAAATAGAGAATCATATTACTACGCCTCCGGAACCATGGTGGAAAGCTGATTCTTGTACTGCATAAGTGATGTTGCAGTACAGTAAGTGAACAGTCCTGATTTCAGCTGGGATAGAGTTAATTTTTTTCTTAGTAAGTGATTCAGTGCTGTGTTTTAGATTTAGTATGAGAAAAAAATTGATAACACTGATGTTTGAGTTGTTTCTAAGTAGTGCTGCTTACTCTAAATCAAGGAGTTTCCAGTATCCCATGCTCTGCCAGCAAGCAGATGCACAAGAAGCAAGGAGGAAGCGTGACCAGGACAAGTAACCTGAATTGGCCAAAGGGATATTCCATTACATAGAACATCATTCCCAGTATATAAACTCGGGGAAGATGGCCAGGAGGAACTGATTGCTGCTTGGGCACAGGGTCAGCATCACTCAGTGGGTGGTGAGTAATTGTATTGTGCATCTTTTTTTCTTCTTGTGTTTATTCCCCTCCCTCTCTGCTCTTCATTACTCAGACTATTATTCGTTGTTGTTATTGTTGTTACATTTTACTTCATTTAAATTATTAAACTTCTCTTATCTCAACCTAGAATTTTTCTGATTCTCCTCCAAATCTCACCAAGGGAAGGGGCAAGGTGAGTGAGTAGCTATGTGGTACTTACTTGCCAGCCAGGATTAAACCATGACATGAACTCATCACGCTTGTCATGATTCATAACATTAATCATTCTGCCTTCTTCTAAATACATTTCACAGCTGTTGTGGTCCTGCTCAGCCATGAGGGACACAGCCACAACTGAGAGGAGGGTGCTGGGTAAACTCCAGTATCACTGCCAAGTAACCTAAAGCAGGCAGGCCACCCAAATTCTGGCTGGCCCCATAGCATTGTCTACAGGGCATATTGATGGGTGAGATACTTCGGAGGTTTTCAAAAGTTTTAACCTTTTAAAATAAATAACTGGACTATCTGGCTATGTTTGCATCAAAACAAAGGAGAAGTAAGGCTTGTAAGCTATTCACTCCCTGAAAAAACACAGCTCCTTTCAGTTCAGACAAAGTCCTTAGTCACTATGGAGAATATAGGTCTACCTCTTTTCCTTCCAACCTTTTTTTTTTTCTGCAGTTTAGAAAATCTGGTCATTGAAAAATTAAAACATGTTTTTGGCCCTAGTCTTAGATGGTGCCATCTCTATTTATATTTGCTTCATTAAGTCTTTTGTAATCCATCCATCCATCTTGCATGCAGAAGAATCACATGGAGCACAGGAGTGCTCATAGTGGTTAGAAAAAGAAAATAAAACCATCTGCATCCTCACCTCTGAAAAGAGAAATGTGAGACTCAAACCAGCAAACCAAACCAACAGACCATTACTCTGCTTCTTGGCTAGCACAAAATTTTTCCATTAAGCAGATGTGGAAAATCAAAATGAATGGACAGAGAAATATTTTTATATGCTCATTTGCCCTGCTCACATATGTCACACTGCAACTATGCTGGGCATAACCCTCCAGTGTTATTCTTGTACAAATTTGTCACAAAGATCCACATTTATCTCTGAGGTTACTTCAGGACAAATACCTCTATGAGTAAAATTATACTAGCAATTATCTCGGTTAATTCAGCTCAGCCCCTATGTAGAAAATATGTCAATATTTCAGAATTGACAAGGAGTATTGCACATCTCCATATTAATTGCCTATCCCCCTGGTCACCTTCATCCCCCATCATTTCTCATGTCTCTGAGTATCCCTGCTCCCATCTCCCCTTCTTTGGCCCTAGGTCAACTGATCTTCTCCACCTCCCTCCTGCCTGGGCTCCTCTTGATTACTTTACATCGGGGCAAATCAGCAGAAGCGGGTTCAGAACTGTTACAGAAAGTTGTCTTACATATTAGGCGACATAACTGCTCAGCTTTTCTGCTTTCATTTAACACCAGGTAGCAACAGGGAGGTCTTTCTACAATTTCATCAGTGTATTAAAATATATTTGTCTTTTTCCATAAATTAAGTTTTCTTACCTATATGGGTTAATCCTTTGTCTCTATTTCCCCTCTCTCTGTAAAGCCCTCAGGCTTCACATGCTACGTTGTATTTATCCATCTTCTAAATAATAATAATAAAAAATTTAGTCAAAATTGATAAATTTCTGTATTTGTAGAAGAATAACACTATTTTTTTTGCTTAATAGGTGCTGTCAGTGATTAAATCATCTGCACAGCTACATACTTATAAACTGTCAGTTTTCTATAAATACTGAAATTCTGTAATTATCACTCACCAAAATTTGAAAATAGATAAAACGACAAAGAAGAGGAAGAACTTAATATTTAATCCTACTCCCCTCAAAGTATGCACCAACTACTCTTCTTAGTATGCTCCCAACCTCTCTGTAAGGTGACTTGATGCCACAAACCTCCTATATTTGTGCACAACAACAAAAACATAGTAGGAAGCAGGTTATTTTTAGGCAAAAATATAACCTGACAGCAGACAAGTGATTCTGAATCCAAACCATTAGCTATATATCAGAAAAAATCCATCATTCTGAACCATTTTTAAAGATCTTTTTAAAGAATTAATGTATCTTCTGTTAACTTGTGTCTAACATATCATAAATTTGGCATATTTGCCTCTTTACTGGTCAAACTAAAAGAGAGTGAGCCTCATAGGTCTGCAGCCTCTTTCTCTCTTCTTTTGGCCATGCTACTGTCTTATTAACTGCAGTGATAAAGCTGTTTAGAAGGACAGAGAACAGTCATAAACCTGTCTCTCTCTCACTCCCAGCATTACCTTGGGGATCCACTCCACTTGTGCTATAGCACGAGGTATTGCTGTGTAACAACAGAGAGTGGTGAGGGCAGGCTAAAAGAAAGCACCAAAGGAGACAGAAACTGCTTCAAGGGCTTGTAATGTATGAGGTTGAGCACAGGGAAACTGAACCTGGACATCTGAGCATGTTTCCTAATGGTGAGCAACAATAGCTCACGTGCCCATTTACAGGGCTTGTAGTCTCTTGCAGTACTGTAAAAAGCAGCCTATAAAAAAGTCTGCATTGGAATTGGCTCTTAGAGAGAGTGATAGAAGACTTTATTGGGATATTTAAAACCAGAAAAAAAAATAACACTGAAAACAATGCTGTGGGATTCCTCTCCTGCTCCTGCCCAGGGCAAAGAAGAATCGATGAAATCTCAGGGGCTCTTTTTTATTCTATGTCTAGATTTCAAACAAGAAGAATGAGACATAAACATACATTTACATTCTTTCCACATTCAGGAGTTGTATATCCAAGAACTGCATGTTGTAGTTGTATTTCTATGGTTTTGGAAGTATCCTGCCCCTGAAACAAGAGCTGGCAGCAGTCAAAGACGGTGCTAGAGAATGCTGGCATTAGCAAGCCCAAACACAGCACGTAACCACCTCAAAACAAAATATTGACGGTGAAGCCTGAAATGATGGAATGATAAATAATTTATGCTTTTAGTCAAAATAAACTTTTTTCATCTCCTTCTTTCACCAGGTTGCATTTCTAGGGGTAGCAAAAAGGGAATTGGAAATTTTTTGTCAATCACGATATCCTTCCCAACCAGGTATAGTCAAGAGGTGCTTTATACGAGAAATGAGTCAGGAGCAGGGAGAGACATGGGACATTTTCTTCCACTTGGGTTAATTTTTATTACAAATAGTTCAAGGTTTCACAGTTGAGATGTTCACTCACTCAGTATTCAAGAAATCTGTGATGAAAATAACATCTAGTAATGATTTTGATTTCTGATACTCTTGTGCAGATTCTTGGTTTTTCCTGTTTTGTGTAAGTCCCAAAACATAAGGCAATTTCCATTGATAAGTCTGAGACATTCCCTCATATTTTCATTGAACTGAAAAGTTGATCTAAGAAACTCATTAAAGGCAGAATCAAGCAAATGTTTTACCTGTATTTGGAGATTTTTAAAATATGTAAGGTGAAATGCAGAAGAAAATATTAACAGTCATTTTAAATGGATATCTCAGAAAATTTACTTTTTAAAATATGAAAAAATATCAAGTATTTTGATTTTTCAGAAAGGAGAAGTAAGTGTTTTAATTGATACAGCAAACATTAAATAAAGTAAAAGGGCAAAACCTTTTTCTGAAATAAATAGATTTGGGTAAAAAAAATCACAGCAAAAAAAGTCACATAGCATCCATTTGATTCTCTAGCAACTGTCAAATTTGGAAATCACAGAACTCCTTTTCATTCAGACTGCCTCTTTTTTTTCTCAAAAGTTGCAAATTCTACGCCAAAGATAGACGAAATGTCAGACTGGCACCTTCTGTCTCTGAAACCTGAGGACAAAGTACTTCAAACTTACAAGGACAAACCCTTGTTCCAGCACTCTGTGCTCTCAGTATTTATGAAGCAAGTAACAAACTGAGTCTGGTGAAGTGTGAGCAGAAAGAACAGGGAAGCTACACAGTTAAAGGAATTTTACCCAAACCAATTTAACTGATATTATCACAATTACAAAACATACCTTGTGTCGAGGATATAGATATGTGTAATTTAGGCTGCCTTGGGTGTCATTTCCAGGGCTCAGAAACTCATAAATGGCTTCCCTGCCTAGCCTTGCCCTCATATGTTTAAGGTCACCACTTGCATTATCAAACTCATTGTAAGGGGCTGAATTCAGCACAGCAGAGGGCAAAGCCCTCTGCTGCACAGTGTGCTGAGGTCCTGTGTGAGTGCCCGCTGGTCACCCCAGAGGCCATGCCCCCTGGCTTTTAGCTTGTGTGGGTGCAGGCAGCAAGAGAGCAGTCAAGGATGTCCCTAGATGTGGGCTATTGCCTTGCTGCCCAAATCCACCCAGCTGCACCTGGGAAAACCTTGGCTCTCCCTTTGCTTACTGATGACAGACATTTTGGCTGACTGCTGCCTGCTCACATCCACAAACCCCAGAGGAGCTGTAGTCTCTGGCATGAGGAATTACCAAAGTGAGAACTCCAACCAGATGCAGGGTGCAGTGGGGTATTTGCTACTACTGTTCTCCTGCCTCAGCAAAAAGTATAGTAAGCTGTGGCTGGGACTCTGGCTTCTTACTCGCAAAGTGTTAAATACTCTTTACAGCTTTGTCTGCAACCATCTTCATTTTGGCATAATTACCTCATAGTCCTCTGAATTCCCATGTGTTTTCAATAGAAGTTATTGTTTTCTTCCTTATAACAGTTTTGTTGCTTCATTATGCCCCAGAGATGACAATATGTCACTGGTGGCTGAGTGATTCCATTATAGACAATCTGCAAAGAGCTTAGGGTCCCTTCAAGATAAAAGTTGCCATCTAAATATAAGTTATATATTTTAGTAATATGCACTAAAGTGTAAATTTGCTTTGCAAGGAACAGTTAAGGTCTTCAGCAAGCTACATGGAGTTAATAAATAGACAGTCAGCAGTGGCAATCTCATACCAAGCTTATTTCGGAGCCTCCAACTTCTCCCAGGAAACTGCACTTTATCAGGCAAAAAGTCTTGCTTACTACAGTGCCTCATTGTTATTGTAATGCTATTGACATCTTGCCTCTCCTGTTGCACTCAAACCTTATTATCAACAGTGTAGTTTTAACATTCCCCAACCGCAGCAGAGAAAATTAGTCCTTGTTTGCAAATCGATCATTCCTTCAGAGGTGGACACCACCATGCCACCACACTGGTCTATGTGAAAGAGATTGACATCAATAAATACATTTAACTAATACATATATATAACTATATAATAATAATAACATTAAATATAATAATTTATTTTAACTATAAGTATATTTAACTTCTTGCAGTAATCCAAACAACAAGCTTTTGTTTCTTTGCTTCATAAGCTCTTTTTCAGCATTTGAAAGCAAAGGACCTCCTGACCTGACAATGTGCCTGAGGGGTTTGTGCTAATAATCCCATGGTAAGGCAGTGGCACAGAAGGATCCTTTAGCTGGTTCGTTCTCCTGCTCCGCTCACCTCTCTTTTGTCAGTGTCTTACCCTTGCCCTTCTGTTCAGAGACCTGGGCTCCTTCCAAAGCCCCTTTAGAAGTATGGTCCACATCAGTGGGATAAAAGCTGGCTGCTGCCAGTCCCTGGATAGCAAAACTCAATGCTGGAAGAGAACAAAATTAAAAGCGCTTCATCCTCCCAAACCAGACAGCTGCTCAGTCAGCACATGTGGAGGTGGTTTCTTGGCTGAGTAACAAACTTCACATCTCAATTGCCAAGCCTTAGAGAGCAGAAGAAACCACAGTGGTGGTGGCAGCAAGGGAAATCTGTTCTAATCCCATGGTGTGATCTGGGGATGACCATTAGTGCCTGATTTAGTGACCAAGCAAAGGCACTAGACAGATGGTGAGTTCATTTAAGGCAGAGAGAAGTTTGCTGGAGATCTAAATGTGGAGCTGTGCTCTGCACCTGGGAATAGTAGAGGGTAAGGACAACATTTTTTATTATTATTATTATTATTATTATTATTATTATTATTATTATTATTATTATTATTATTATTATTATTATTATTATTATTGAATTTAAGTAAGGTACTTAGTCCTCATGTGAGAATCTCACCTTCCTCAATGTGGCTAGTGTCAGGTTACAGTTTTTGGTGATTTTTTAAATCTTTTAACAGGGATTTTTAGAGCACAGGAAAACAACAGCTCACTTTGCTTTCTTTGCATGTATTTTAACATGTATTTCTCAACACAACAGCAAACTCATTGCTCCCTGCTGTAAGTATGCACAGACCTCATAACTGCACATGAGTTTCTCTGCAAGTTTGGGCTGAAATGTATCCATCTGAGGTACAGGAGACTTTTTTTTGGTGCCAACTAGCAGTAAGGGGACTGGGTACCTTTTGCTGCAAAACAACGTAGACTGCAAATCAAATGAAACTGCTCGGGTAAGTAGAGCAAATGGTCAATATGCAGACTAAGGGTGCTCTTTTCCAAACTGTATACCTTACATGAAACCTGTCCAGCAGCACAGTGACCACTTACCACACTTTGCTGGGCTGCTGAGGAGCCAATCAAAAGCCCATAGAATGTAGCATCAGGGCTTTAGTGTTTTCAGTGCCTTTGGACAGTGTCCTTGCTTGATACTTTTGCATGTACTGGCCTGCTCAGTGAGCTTCACAGTGCATCAGTACTGCCAAACCCCTCTGTGTCTGACTATCCTAATTGGATTACGGGAATTGCCTCTGGAAAAATCCATCACTAGCCAGACAATGGAAGCAGGGCACACACCAGGGCAGTCTTCTCCAGCTGAGATAGTCTTGAAACTGTGACTGTTTGCCATCTTGTGGTGAATGATTTCTCAGCCCTTATTTAGTTTTCCACTGCAATGCTTCACTGGTATTAAAGTATAAAGCAAGTTTTTCTCATGTCATCCTCTTCTTCCTTTTACAAAATCCGCATCTGTTCTCAGGCCTTTGTTCTAGAGTCCTTTTTTTCCTCAGTGATTTAATAATGTCCTTTAACTCTTCCCCAAGTCCAAGCTTAATGAGATGAACCTTCTGTTTATTCAACAGTCTTAGCTAAAAGGTCTTTCACCAAAAGGCATGGCCAGCACTGTGAAGCATGGTGGTGCACCTGCTATTGCCTCAGCATAGTCTTGTTTGTACTGCTCCCCAAATCTTATTTTCCTCTGACACAACAAAGGGTATCGTGCAAGGGTACTGAAGGTATCTGCCCTGATTTAGATGACTGAAAATGTAAAAGAAAAAAACTATGGCTTCCTTTCTGAGTGAAGGAATTACTATGATGATTTGCTAGACTGCTTTCCTTTAATTGCTCCTCTGGATCTTTGCTTTCTGCATTGCTAGGACAGCCTTGCTCTTCCGCAGTAGCATAACAGAGATGTTTGTGGTTACATGCCAACACTGTTATCATTACAGGCTTTTTAGCAAAGCTCCTGCCAAAATGCCCAGACCAGACCCAGAGGTATATTGAAATGGTATTGCGTGGAGCTGAGTATGGACATGTGTATATAAAGATGTGTGTACAGGAGTGTCCTTCATCTCTGAGCTGATGGAATCATGCCACTGCTGTGGTTTTTCTGAAATAACCTAGACACTTACCTTTTTTCTCCATGGGCAGGAATAAAAATACTTAAAAGCAAATAAAAACATCTGCACAACTCAGCCCCCATAATATTACAAGGAGAAGAAAAGGAAGTCAATTTTCCTTTCGTATTTTCAAAGTCTGGACTATGATTTAAGGCAGTGATAAGCTAATGATAAAGCAGTCCTGAGGCCAAATAACCTAGACTAGCTGTGTGCATGTGTTCACACTTCATGGCACTGGGTATTGGGTCCCCTAAGGACACAGACCATCCCATGGGATCCATAAGACACAATTATTGTTCAATTTCCCTTTTTTCTCATTTAAAAGAGTCTGACACTCAGGCAAGACTGTGTTGCAACCCATCAGAAGAATCAAAGTTAAAGGTATTTCTTAGAGTAGAAAACATGGGGTATGTTTTACATGGTCGTGTGGAGCCATGAGGGCACACACAGGGGTCCAAAGGGATAGAATCCCCTGGGATCAGACTGGAGATCTGGGGAGGATCCAAAGCTGACAACATTGAGGCCACACCGTTGAAATGGCTCTTGGCACAGCCTGTGCCAGCAAACTGGGAGTTATCATTTATGGACACTGCAAACCTGCACAAGCCAAAACTGTCAAGGTGTATATTAGCGTTAATAACAACCCAGTGTGCAAGCACTCCTTGGGAAAAAAAAAAAAAAGGCAAAGAACACTATTAAATAGACATATTAAGAACCCCCAGCATGCTTCCTGCACTCATATACGCAGGGGGCCTACACACAGTCACTGCCTCATCCTGTTTGGGCCCCTGCTAATGACAGACAAAAAATAGTATTTTGCTGCAGCTTAGTTTGCTCTCATCTGAAAATATCCATCCAATACTCCAAGCAAATGGACATTAAGGAACCACAACTGGATGGACTCACTCAGAGGAGCCACCACTGTTTTAAAGTTTCCAGTGTATTTTCCACTTAAAAGAAAAAGTATTTAGAGAATGAATCCCCATCCTGTTCATCTGTGTTTGGGGGCTTGTGCTGCCCTTCTCTGCCCTATTTCCACCTGTGCCTTATAGAGTCTGAATTATGCTCCTCTTTCCCCTTCTCCCTGTCCTAGATCTTCACTCTCTGGCAAATACCGTCCAAGACCAGTTATTTCAGCTGATCCTTCAGCTGCAGGCTGTTCAACAGGGTTTGTACTGAAGCAGTGAAAAAATTTATGCAACACTAATTATTCATCAAACGCAGAAATAAACAGCTGGAGTGGAGTTCACTCAACATACATGAAGCAAAGTTCCATAAGTAGGAATAGAATAAAGCTGCATAAAAAAACAATAAAGCTGGAGGACTGATATGAAGAGAGACAAAAATCTGTAATAAGAGAAGGAACAAAAAGCACTCTTTTAGAAACTACAACACCAAACAATTAATTCCATTTCAAAAGGTGGAACATGAAGCGAGATATCACCGGTGGAGTATGCAAATTTATGCAACTCAAGAAGATTGGTGTTCTATTCAAAGACTTTGAAATGTATACAGAAAGAAAGATATACACCTACTAAACTAAGAAATTTGGCTGTACACCATGAGAATCTGTTACTTTATATTAAAGGACTAAATCCATGCAAAATACTTAATCATTCATGGGCTCCCAGCCAGCTTTTCCTGTGAATTTACACTAATTTTTAATTAAGTACGTTGAGAAGCATTGAATCTTATATTTTCAAAAGGTGTTACCTCCTCAAAGAGAAAAGAGGTGAAATCTTTAGCTAACTGAATTTTGTATCACTTCATTGCGGTCTGTGGTGCTGTGTTGATCTATAACATCTGAAAAATTGGAATAAATTATTCTCCTTAGATCATTAGCTGGTTTTGCTTAAATAAATTCAATATACATATTAAAACCAAATGAACAAAAACCCCAACTACAACAAAATCAGCTGTCAGCATCCTGATACTGCAACTGACAACAGTGATTTATTTTGTTCACTAAGATCGATTACTGTCCCTGATGTATAAGCATCCAAGGGCAGAGACCATCATTTTTGCATAGCAGAAAGCCATCCACTGCAACATAGTCCCAGTCTGATCTCACTATACTGATGTCCCTAGCAGATTTAAATTTAAAGAAAAAAAAAATGAGCAGAAAGGACAGGAAAAGAAAGCTGTTAGGTTTTCCAGGAAAGAAGTCTGGGTAACAGAGGCCCCAAAAGTCCAATGGGCAGAAAATGCAGAAAAAAAACGAAACATTTTGCGTTCGTTTCTTTAGCTCTCTCTTAATCAAACAGCATAACAGGGACTCATTTGGTTGCTTGGTTTTTTGTTAGGGTCTCTTAAGTTTTTTTTCTCCTTCTGTCTGAGGGACATAATGAATTTTCCAATTTTTGATGTCTAGTTTGGATGCATTTTTTGAGAAAAACAATAATTCAAACATGGGTTATAATTTTTTCTTCATTTAAATTGTGTAAGCTATGTTGAACATGCCAGACTGATCTTTTTCTGGCCCTCAAATGCATGAACTTATGAGTTCAGCAAGACAGCCTGAAAAGCATTGTCAGTATTCATCTGGCTATCTCATGTGCACTGAAGAGCAGCTCTAAATCTGCCTAATGAAAAGGAAAGATCTCTGCCTAGTACCATTAGGATGAAAGGCTGCTGGTTCTGAAGGTGTTAATGTGCTATTCACACCTTTCTTTGCTCCTGTAACATTAAACAGTTAATCATGGTTCAAGGCTTGTGTGATGGGACACAGGTCTGCTTTTACCATAGCAACCACATTATAGAAATCTTTTCTGATATTATTAAGCCCAGATGAAAAGCAAGCAAAACAGAAAGATTAAAATACCTGGAATTTAAAAGTGATTTTTTTTTCCAGTTTGGAAAAGCTCCTTTTTCTTTCATTTGCATCCAGTAAAGTCCTTCAGAGAGAACAGTGCTTACAAAGTCACTGCATGGTACCAGAAGTTTTTCTTGTTAAAAGTAAAATAACATATTCACATTTACAAGGAAACCTTTTTACGCTGCTTTGTAAGTAGAGGAGGCTTTCATAAGGCACAAAATGCCTGAAGGCCATTTTATGGCCCATTTAAAACACGTTAGGTTCTTAAAAGTACCTATGTCTCAGGTGCAAATGGTTTATTAGTTTTTGGATTTTTATCTCAACATTAATGTTTAAAAGGTAACTCCCATTTTTGAAACAAACACAAGAAAATACACGGAAGGGAAAGTGTGATGGGTTCTGTCTCGCCAGGACAGTCAGTACATGCCCTTGGCATGCACACACACAAACCAGTAATCGATGAGCCCTCTACTCCCCCATCCCTTCCCCTCTCCCTTGTGCTTGTTCAACTTGAGATGATAACTTTTGAGCAGGAGTGCATGACCTCTTTTTACGTCCTCCTCCTCCCAGGGCACAGCTTCAGACCTCTCTGGGGTCTTAGAGCGTGCTGCTCACGGAGCCCAGCTGACTCCAAACTTGCCTCTGCCTCCTCTTGCAACTCACAGTGCACAAGCTATCAGAGATACTTGGAAAGGAGGAGCTAACAGGCACAGACTGTTTAAAGACTCAAAAGTAGTTACCAGTTGTAAGATACCAGGTTCTTCTCATGAGTTCATCGAAGGGCTTTTACCTTAAAAAAAGATACAAGGCTCCAAAAATCTGCCAGACGGATTTATTAAAAGGGCCTTTTTTTGTTTTATACACTGAGGCTGCTCGAAGGAGAAATGCTACAATGCTTCTCAGGGAGTCAAAATAACACACTTTTACTGGCAAACTTTGGAAAATAAGGGAACTTGGCAAAAGTTTACAGCAAGTTTTCAATAAACATAAAGCATTTCACAAAGTATTGACTTAAAAAATTCCAACTCATCCAGTTTTAAGTTATCCAAATATCAAGAAGAGGAAATTACAAGAGGAAGAAGGAGAGAGAGAGAGAGAGAGAGAGAGAGAGAGACAGAGAGACAGAGACAGAGACAGAGACAGAGACAGAGACAGATGGGGTTGTGAGGGGGTGGAGCACAATTCCACCTTGGCAGAACCTGGGCAGCTCCTTCACCCCACTCACAAAGTTGCTTTCAGCTAATAATAACTTTAATAACTTTTTTTTCAGTCCTTCACATCAGTCGGTTAATCCAGAAGGGAATCAACCAGGAGTATGTTCATAGCTTCAGTATTCAGCAGAATGTCCCTCTTAAGGATGAGGTGGAGGCACCTGAATGAGGACTGAGGGCTGTAAGACCCTTAGACTTTTGCTTCTTTTCCTAAAATTTTGCAGAAGATTTATATTTCTCTGTCATTCTCCTATTAATCTAACTCCTAAACAGCCCCAGAAATAAGCATTTTTTTCTGTTCCATTCTATGCCAAGACTGCATTAATGACAATCTCTGACTTGAGAATGTTTTGAGAAAAACATTTTGGACTGAATGAAGTCAAGTCATTCAGTCCTTATGCCTTACATTTGGGCTGTAAAACTGCAAGGCTGACATCCACCCTTATGATTCTGTAGTCTGATTTATGCAAGTGATAAAATTTCATCAAGTGGTTCTACTCCAGGGCCTATAACTTTCATTTAATTACATATATTTTAGAAATCTTTTCAAGTAAAGACATCAAGACATACTGATCACATCATAGAACTGAACAAATTCTTCCAGTGGTTAATTAATCTTTCTGCAAAATGAAAACGGTTTGTAGTTTGAATTCTATTTATTTTATCTCCTAGGTGGTAAATACCCACACATCTCCCTATGTCAGAGTAAAATAATCCTCTACTGCCATATGCATGTCACCCTCTAAACTTATCTTAACCTCCTTAATATCACAAAAGGTAGTAAGCCAAGGCCTCACTTCTGTTTATGATTCCACTACCTATAGATATTTTATATTTGCTTTGTAAATCCCCAGCTAATCACCCAGCTAGTTCTCTGCTATGATCTAGTTTTTTGAATGTCTTATCAAAACTGTGCTTGATATATTTTACTCTAATTTTTTTTAAACTATATTATTTATGGATAAAGCTATATCTAGCCATTGCTTATAAGATTCCTATTTTTCATTCAAACCACATGCCAAAAGATCAAGGTATAGAAGGTAAAATGCAACTTGTTTTTCCATTTTGTTTTTCTGAAAGAAAATTCTAACAACAGCAGTAGCACAGAGCTCTTTCTAAACTACTGGGATATGCTAAGATTTTAAGCATATTTTTTTCGATTCTTCCCTACCCAAAAGAAAACAGACTGGGGAGATAGTAATACAGATTGTTAGCAGAACTCTTCACCAAATACAGTCTGTTCTTAGCTCTTGATGAATTGCAAAACTTGTCAGTCATTAGCATAAACTAAGCCCAGGAGCTTATGGGCCAGCAGATGAGAATATCAATCAACTTAAAAATAAATATACAAGTGGCCACGTAAAGCTAAGAAACACCTCGCCAAAAGACCTTTATCTTCTTTAACTGTGCAGTTGCAGCTTGATAGATGCAGAGCTTAAAGCAGGAGACCTGCTCCTGATAAAACCAGATAAGGAAAACATAGGGCAATAGGATCTGTTGTTACTAAATGAAGCTCAGTACACCTACACCACTTTAAGACTGCATGCATCTCAAGAAAATCAGGTAGTGATGCTGTTCCTGAAAGCATTAAGCTGTAGATACTTAAATGGCTTAAGCTAACTACCAATGCTGAAAAAATGTAGTGTTGTAGTTTCTGTCCCTGCCCAGCCTTTGCCTTGACATAAGCTCTCCTTTGGCCATGCAGCCAACCACGTCATGGGGCTTATGCAGCTGAAAACATGCTTTGGTGAAACTATTTTCCTACGGGATCTGTGAGCTGACTTGGTTGCTCCCTTTGCTGCACAAGTCTAGGGTGCTGGCACAAGGGTTACCAGAGGAGCATAAGGAGGCTATATAGTTATAATCTTGTTTTGAACAGAGAAAAGAGGACACTGGACTCTTATATGGATAATCCAAGAAAAACTGTCATCCACTTCTTGTAGGGAAGAGATGCCTTGCATGGACCCTTAAATTCCCTCTATTCTTTCAGATTTTTTACATGGAATGAAAGAAGAATATGTGGGTGCAAGTAAACTGCAGATTCATGGATCAAGAAAATACTGTCCTAACCAGTAGTCCAAGAGGTATAGGAAAGCAAACTAGCTTTTAAGGGTAATGTTATTTTCCTTACTCTGAGTAGAGTCCTTCCTAGATATAAGATGAGTGACTTTTTGTGACTTTTTTCTCAATTTCAGAAAGATTAAGTAGAAAGCTGCATTTTTGTACAGAGTAGAGAGAAGGTGTATTCTGAGAGAAGATACTGAATATATATGAGCAAGTGCTGTAGAAATCCCTAATAAATTGACTGGGGACTCTTTCACCACTTAGCTTTCTGTGGCCATCACCCTAAATAGATGCATTGTTTATTTCTGAATCAATTGTATTTCAGCTCCATTTCATTCTAATCAGATAGTCAATAACCCCTGGATAGTATTTAGCATTTGGCAGCTGGGAAACCACTAGCTCTCAATTTTTTTCTTCTTAATTGCTGTTTGGAAACTTGCGTGTTCTGATGTCCTTTGTACAGCTCTCTGGATTTTTTTTTCTTTTTATACAGCACACAATTGCCACATCAATTGCAGCAGAGAGGGTTCATACAATGTTCTCATTTTTTAATCTTCCTAGAATTTGTGCAAATTTCAAAATCTGCTAGTCTGACATCCTTTAATGTTTATTATAACAAGAGCGGATCAGGGCAAATTATCTAGATCCTGTTAGCTGTTTTCCATGATGACAGAGAGCCATTTAAGAAGGGTAGCTATAAATTTATTTTGAATGCTGCTCTTAGGCACATGCCTTGACAAAAGATAAAAGGTGAAATTAAGGTTGTCAAAGGATTGATCCAGTAAAACACATAGTCTATTGGAAAAAAACAAAAAATACTTATCTCCAAATTCCAGCTCTTATGGTCCACTTTCAGCTTTAATTCAAAGAGAGGTACTTCATAAAGAATTAGGGCCAACGTCAATTACCTTTGCCCACATAAGTGGTACTTCCTCAAGTGAGTGACCACTATGAAGCTTGAGAGATGGCTCCTCTTACTGCAGCAGCAGAGTAGTCTTAGAGAGCTGATATCACTGAACAGATGGAGGCTGCATTCATGCAGGAAAATTCCTACAGAGCACAACAGCAAATTCCCTGCTTTTGAGAGAAAGGGTAAGGCAAAAACACTAGTCAGCTGCCTACACCTCATATTTGCAAAGCCAATGGCTATGCACCGACATAACTAAATAACATTTTTAGGTCCTCATTTACCCTTCCCATACAACGAAAACATCCTGATTTGCGTTAGAGGACTAGGCTGGTCATCTCAGTGCAACCGACTGGATTTCAAGAGTTATACTCACTAACACAAGGGAGAGGAAAATAAGCCCATGAGTAATATTACTTTCCACACAAAAGTTGAATCACAGTCAGTGACCTACCCATTAGAGTAGGAGTGGAACTGGGAGCCAAAGGCAAGTTGGTGCAATAAAGAGGTCAGTGCTGAGAGGAAGTTTCTGTTGTGGACCAGAAGTGGAGGTCTTAGTCTGAGCCAGAAGTTAAGTGTTGGCAGAAGACAGAACCTAAGAAAGTGGAAACTGCCTCAGGAGGATGGGCAGCTGTGCACCTCAGCTGCTCAAGGTCTGCTCTCTCCATCCCAGGCAACCACCTCTCCCCCTTTTACATCCAAGACTAAGGCAGCTGCTTTCATCTCACTTCAGCATAATGTTAGAGTCACATGTGCTGCACAGCCTCTGAGAGCTGCCAGTATTTCTCCTCAGAACACGGGAAGGCTAAATGCCCATATTGTGTTGACATGGGGGAGAGGAGACTTGAAACTGCTGAAAACCTTAGTGCAGAAATCAATCCAAGACCTAGGTTTTCACCATTATTTGAGACACAGCAAGATTTTCTTTTGCCTAGTTACAGCCTGGAACTCCAAAGAGATGAAAAACTCTTGCAGATCCCAGGCCAGCAGGGCAACCATTCAGATACTCAAAGCTAAATGCACCCAGACCCAGAATTCAGGCTGTTTGCTTGTAGGGTTACCATTGTTACCCTGAGGACAAGGGAATCGACTGTCACTTCACAGTCAAGGCTGAACAGTTTTGCACGTTAACAGAGGTTCAGCATCTGTGCACTGCACCCTGCCCCAAAGTGCAGCACTTGGAATTTAAAATCAATAGAGGCAGAATCCATCTGTCAAATTAATATCTTGCCTCAGCCTGTGTTGAAACATAAAACTCTGCTAAATTTCCTGTGACTATTCACTTGATAAGTTTTAAAAGGCTCTTGTAAAAAAATAATAACAAAGCCATTTGGTCAGAGCATACCCTAAAAAGAGCTATATTGTAGGAGAACACCAAGGGGGGAAAAAAGATCAAGGACTGCAAACTGCCCAGGGCTTATCTCCCTGCCCTCCACACTATAACTATCCCAACAGGGTGTCATTTCCACCCTGGCAATCCCCACCAAATGTTGTTTCTCTGTGGTGAGGTGGGTGGCCCTTTGCTGGACACCAGGTGCCCACCAAAGCCACTGTGTCACTTTTCTCCTCAGCTGGACAGGATGGAGAAAATACAAAGAAAAGGTTTTTGGGTTTAGATAAGAACAGAGAAATATCGCTCACCAATTACTGTCATGAGCAAAACATACTTGACTTGAGGAACTTAGTTTAATTTATTACTGATAAAATCAGAGTAGGATAACAATAAATAAAAATTTAATCTTAAAAGCATCTTCTCTTGCCCCCTCTTCTTCCTGGACTTAACTCTACTTACAACTTTCTCTACCTCCTTGTCCCAGGTAGCGCAGGGGTCAGGGAATGGGGGTTGCAGTCAGTGCCACTGCTGCTTCCTCCTCAGGGGAAGGCTCCTCACACTCTTCCCCTGCTCCAGTCTGGGGTCCCTCCCATCGGAGAGAGTCTTCCACAAACTTCTCCAACATGGGTCCTTCCCACAGAATGTTTTCTTCACTGCCTTTGGTGTCCACAGAACTGTTTTGCTCACGTAGTCTCTCCTTTTGCTGACTGCAGCTGCTCAGTGGGTTTTTCCCCCTCTTAAATACATTATCCCAGAGGCATTACCACCATCACTGATGGGCTCGGCCTTGGCCAGCAGCGGATCCATGTTGGAGCCAGCTGTCATTGGCCCTGTTGGACACAGAGGAAGCTTCCAGCAGATTCTCAAAGTTGCCTCCATACCCCCCTAGCTGCAAAATCTTGCCATGCAAACCCGATATGTCCTGTCAATAGCCAGGCAAAGTTGGCTGGGGTGTACAGACTCCCTGCGCAGCAACAACACAAGGGTCACATATGAGCCATTTCATGTATTGGAATCACTTATTACTGAGCAGTGTGTGAGAGCCCTTCACCCCACCACTTCCGTCTCCATTTGTCATCACAGCCTCAGAGTCCACGAGGAGAACAGCACTAATGATATAGAATTATAACTTCCTTAAAGTGCCACTGGTCCTGTGATGAAGTGATTATAATGATGTGTCCATTTTGTGGTGTTGCAAACATCAGCTAATAAAGTCTATTAACTTACTTCTGATTAGAAAATGTCTGTCTTCATACAAGATAGCCAGTAAAATTTGGGTTCTGATGTTGCAAGAAGAGTGCCTGCAAAAATGAACCAACAGATCAGTGATATTTTGCTGTTCTAACCCTTCCAAGTGATACAAGTATCTTACTCACATGCTGAAAGCTTGATTTTTATCTTAGGAATTTGCCTGTTTAAGCACTTTTTCCCTTTTTTTTTTTTTTCATCTGTGCACTATATAACCACAATGTGGAAATTGATGGAGATATTTGCATGCTCTTTTATTTAACCAGCCTAAATAGCATGAAATAATCTATACTAGAAGAGTAGATGCATACTGGTACCAATATCCCAGATGGACTTAGTTTCATCTATTTTAATTTTAAATTAAGCTATATTTTCTTTGAAAGTAAAATTCTGGAGTTGGTTCAAAAATTACTTTGGATATAATAAAAAAGCATCAACACATTAGGTGTTGGTTTAATCTTCCTGCTGCCTAAAGCCCACCTGTCCACAGAGACTATACAGAAGTCTCTGAGTTGCTGTTTTACTTTCTAGCAGATTTCGCTAAATGGAGAACCTCCTCCAGGGCACACATTTAGAAATCGACTAAACACTTCCAATTTGAATTCTCATTTTTCAGCTGGGTGAATAATAGTCTGAGTATGAACTCGGGGCTTGCAAAGAAGAATGCAGCTGTCTGCAAAACGTAACATGAAAAGAAAATTTTTTTTCTCCTTTTTGGACAGGAGAAAATGGGGTCTAGAGTCAGCTGTGGTGCATCAGTTGATCAATGGAGTGGGGAAGATAGACAGAATTTTTAATAGTCCAGATGAACTGAAAAGTTGTTGAAGGATCTTAATATCTGAAATCCATTCACACAAAGCAGCCAGGTGGTTTGCTCAGTCTTCCCGAGGAGAAAAGCTGTTTATTCCACTACAAAGAATCTCGGAGTTGGGCCAAGATTTGTTTGAGGCATGGAAACAGATGGGCAGGAGCTGTTCATTCCATTATCCCTTGAGCTGTGCTTGCTCTGTCAGCATCCCTGGTGTCTTATCTTCAGGGCTGTGTTGCTTTGGGCCCCCAGAATCACATGTTCCTTTCCACTATCATTTTTTCTTGTAAAGAACAGAAAGGAAATGACAACTTCTGTTATGTCCATGGCTGAAGTCTACCCAGCAATGTGTTACATAGTGTCTTTTAAGCAGGAAAACAGAATCATCTGTATCTATTATACCCAGGTTTAAACCAAAGACGGACAAGCATCTCAGTGGTATAACTGGACTCCAATAAAGTATCCCAAAGCCATGGTGCTGATTCATGTCTCTTGTGATGGAAAACAGGTCAGTTATGTTAACTTGCTCTTTCAATGAATTCTCGGTACTGTTGAACTTTGAGGTCTCAAAAATACCTACGCTTGCATTTTCTTCTTGATATTTCCAACTGGACAAAATTAGGAAAAAAATTTGCTTTAAAATCGAGGAAACTTCAATTGAGTTTTAAGACTTTAGAAGCATTTCAGATTTGTCTAGACAGTCAAATTCCTGTTTATTGTGTCTCAAGCTGTCTACATCTTCCTGTGGCAATTTATCTTAAAAGACATTAATATTTCAAGTTAGTAGGAGGCTTTGATGAATATGCAAAAAGGCCAGACCATCTTTGTCATTTGTCTGGCTATAAACAGAGCTACAGACATGAAGAACTTTCAGTCCCATGCCTCCCTGCAGGGCACAGGTGCATCTGTTTGTGGTCTCATCCAGGACCAGAGCTCTACCCTTCTTACTGAGCAGCAGAGGTGAACACTCAGGAGACGGTAAATTATCTTCAAACTGAAAGAGAGTAGGTTTGGATTAGATACTAGGAAGAAAATCTTTATGAGGATGAAGAGGCACTGCAACAGGTTGCCCAGAGAAGTTGTGAATTCCCCATCCCTGAAAGTGTTCAAGGCCAGGCTGGATGGGGCTCTGAGCAACTAGGTGTAGTGGAAGGTGTCCCTAACCATGGCAAGGAGGTTGGAACTGGATGATCTTTTAAGGTCCCTTCAACCGAAACCATTCTATAATTCTAATAAGGTCACCAGTAGTCCATTCACATCTCTACATCTTTGCCTTCTACTCTGCCTGAGCACTTTCACTTGTTCAGAGTGTGCTTAAAACACTGCCAATTGACTTTGCTACATACTCTGTACAATTAGTGGCTTCCACCAACAACAGCCTGATGTGACCGTGACTTCAGCAGAATTCAGACGTACTGTACAAATCAAACCGCCCCAACTTCACATGGACTGAGAGTTCAGTGTGCAGCCCAAGCCCTACATCTGCTTCACATAAGCATATCTCCATGCACCACACAGCTGTTCCTACACAGAAAGAGAGAGGGCTTATGGGACAAATTAAACTCCCAGCAAATTGTGCTGTTTCAGCTCAAGAGAGTCTAACTGCTCTATGGTGCACAGGATGCACAATACCTGCAAAAGGTCAGTTTTGGGATACCTGGCAACTGCAAAAGGGAATATGACACTATTTCAGATGCACCATCTCTTTCTGATTCAAGTCACCTCCTGTTTCTCTTTCTAGCCACATGGTTATGAAAAAAACCAATTGTCTATTCCCATGATTTCCACCACATAACACAAGGCAAGAAACCAACAGCCAAGGGCTGTAAGTTTCATCATTTTACAAGATGGGAAAAACAACTGAGGAGTTGTTACAACATGAATCGATCTGGCATAATACATCACAGACAGCAGATGTCTGAAATATGTGGCACAGTATCTAAAAGGCATGATAATGTTATAAAATATAAAAGGATATTACAAAATTTTACAGTTTTAGATGACAGACAAAAGATATGATTTGACAAGTAATATTTTCATTTTTTCTTTCTAGGAAAATTGTAATCTGAATACATTTGCAATACTTTACAGCAGAGTCATACAGCCTAGGGACAGCAAGGGAGGGGAAGGGAGAGGAGGGAAAGAAAAAAAGGAAAAGAAAGAAAGGCAGGATTTTAAGTTCAGAAGTGAGAAATTTCTCTTGCAGCAAACTGAATTATTTCATTTTTTTCCACTCTGATTAGTGAGATATATCTGACCCATGTATCCTTCTAACTGCTTATCAGATCCTTTACAAACTCATCATATAATATAGGAGTGCAGCTACTAAGCACACAGGTAAGTGCAGACAGCTGTTTTTGCAGGCACATGAGACACAAAACTCAGAGAAGCCCAGGCTCTGGGGTTTGAAGAACGAAAAGCACAGGAAGCTGGCTGCAACAGGAACCTTGTTTCATTCTTGATCACTCGGCTGATGGTATCTGACTAAAAAACTAGACAAATAAATCATTGATGCTTTATTATTTAGATCCTAAGCTTGAAAGTACTTGGAAAACCACAACAGGCATACACACTGGAGAATGTGAAAAGGACTGGGAATCCAAAATCTTGTGTTTACCTAAACAGAGACACATCAATGCATTCTCCAATAAAGAAATCTTGTCATGCTTCAAAGATCCTTTAAGCTAATGACTCTCCAATGACATAAGACTAAGAAAGATCTTGTTCTGTACTGGAAACCTAGGCTTTGAAGAGGAGTTGGCATACAGTTAAAGGATTAGAAATACAGACAGTATGAGCCTGTAGTGTATCCTCTTTTATAAACACTTTTAGCTTCTGCCTTCACTTCCATCCCACAATGAAGCGACAAGCCTTCGAAGAGAGTGGCAGGGTCCTGTGACACATTTAAGTCACCTAAAGTCTCAGAGGGGCATCGCATATGACAGCATAGTACCTCTGGGAAGCCAGAGCCATCACTTCAAGCAGTTTTCTGTTCTCTCAAAGCTTGATTGCAAAAATAAAATGAATGCAATGACATTTCCAAAAGTGTTTCCAAAAGAAATACGTGAGGCACATCTGTGAACTCATATAGGGTATAGCAAGTCCCTAAGACCCAGTTCATCTTGAAGGACAGCATACAGTTCTCTCAACACAGAAACAGTGGCAGGATAAAAAAATGGCTCAAAGGAACTACTTATTTTTTCTGTTTAGTGGTGTTTACGTTGGTACCTCCTCATAATATTGTTGTAGCTCTACTAAAAGATATCTTTAGGAGCCATGCACTCCTCATCAAACATGTACTCTGAGTAGATGACAAGCATTTGCCTTTCCTGAACACTCACCATGCTCATGAGGACAAAAAACCCCAGGTATTAAAATTTTCTTTGTAGGGAAGAGCATGATATTCATGGTAGTTCCCAACAGGATGCTATGAAGGTGCATCACCACTCAAAAAAAGCACGGGTGATGAATGTCAGGTAAGGAGGATAGTCCAATAGGATCACTCCCTCTGTCTGCAGTCATTGGAGAGAAGGAGAGAGTTTTCATGGCATCATTTACACTTTAGTTGTGTTTAATCTTCTCTGTAGATCCTTCTATTTTGCTTTGATGCTTGAGGGAGTTTAGGGCAAGAAAATTCCTGAAGGGCATGCCTTGGATAAGTCCTTATCGTTAAGTGAAATGCTTCTTTTCTGCACTCTTCTGTTTTGGAGGGGACATCTGTCTTTTTTTGAATTGTCTTTGCCTAATGTCTTAAATGTTACCATGGAAATAAAGTGTTATTTATTAACACTCATTAAACACCTACTTTCCTTTTTGCTTTTATGGGTGAATGGGCAGAACAAAGTTTCTTCACACAATTTTCAAAAGCTTAGGAGCAGAGAGGATAGATTTGATTCAAAATTAAAGCTCTCCTTGGGAAGCAGCAGCACAGCAAGAACCAGAGGTTGCAGGGGAATCCCAGCTCATTCATTTCCCCAGTGCAGCCAGCCCACACCTAAAGGAGTCCCCACCAAAGTGACCGTAGCCCCACACAACTCTCACCACCTTAGCCGTCAGAACTGACTCCCAGCTCCTAGTTTCAGTTGCTGTAAGTCTTCCTTCTGCTATCTCTTTTCCCTACTGCATGCTGCAATAGCACAGGTGTGAGTGAGTTTCCTGAGGCACCGACACGCAGCTTTGCTTCTCTGTCATTTTAGTTTCCATTTATACCAAGGAGATATTTGTATCTTAATAATCTGGGTGTTGTGATAGAATTAAGCATTAAGAAGTTTTCGGCTTGTGAGTGGAATATGTCTGCGTACCAAAAGAAGAAATGTTGGCAAGACTGTGAGAGAAAATGACCTGCAGAGCCTAAAAATGCAGTCAAGATTAGAAACAGTAAAGACAGAGAAGGCAAAGGGTACTTTAAAAAGGGAGAAAGAATAATGTCTTTTCTAAGCACTTCCTAGTCCTGTCAGAGAAGGTTAGCTCCTAATGAGAGGGTCAGGGAAGACCTTTGAGTGTGACCATTCAAGGAAATTTTTCTATTTATATGTTTGATTGCCCTCATAAGTAGCTCATTATGACTGCTTTCTTCCAAAGCATCTTCCCTATAGTCATGCTATGTAAACTGAACAGTGCCAAAAGAGATCCTAAATCCCCGGTTAGTTTTTCGATTAAACATTATACATGAAAATATACATGCCAAATGCAGGCAACCATGAAAAAACGCAGGGTTTCTGTATGAATTGATATGAAAATGCAATGATATTGCCTTTTCTTTCCTTTAAAATGCCCTTTTAAAAGGTTATTTTTTTAGCAATCCCCAAGTAATCAGAAGGCTTAGGGAGGTCAAAGAAAATAGGATGTCCTCTTGTGGATGAGCAGGAGAGGGGTCTCAAACAAAAATACTTCAAGCTCTCAGCAGAGAGAAGTCGCTTTCCCTGCCTTCTCCCAAGTGAGCAGCAGCACAGGCCCATAAGACTGCAGAAATGAAGCACAGAGCCTGCTCCCCTGTGCCTTCTCACTGCCCATGCAGCACAGAGGCCTGGCCAGCCCCTAGGCTGGGCTCTGTTTTGGAAGCAGGACTGGCAGAATCAGGTGATGCTGACCTTTGCCTGGGCCAGCAACTCACAGATTAGCATCAGCCCTTTCACCTGCACCTTTCACCATCTGCAGCAGGTTTCAGCATGGGCTGATCAATAACATTATTGAACCCATGTTTTCTTTCAAGCTCTGTCAAACCTACAAGTTCGACCTACTCCCACAGCTGGGTTATTTTTAAATGCAGGAGTTCTTTTATTATTTTTATTTCCCCAAACATTTGTTTTCTTACAGAAGGTAGAGACAATTTCACAACACTTTGAAGGACATCATGTTATTACAGGTAGGACATACATATACATATACAGACCTTACCTATTAATTCTCTGCTTGCCATGGCTTCTCTCATCCCAGCTTCAGCCCACTCCAGTTCCATAGGAAACTCCAATACTTTCCCTTTGTATCCAACCCTCACCTCCTACCTCCTCCCTTTCTGTCACCACTCCTCCTTACACCTTGCACCCTCTTCCTTCATCAGTGAACGTCCTTCATGCACATACAGCTTCTTTTCTCCTTACAGAGTGCTTCACTCTCAGATATGCTTCACACATTCTCCTTTCCTTAGAGAAACTATGTTGTAATACAACCCTACTTTCTCCTGCTGGTGTGCCTTTTTTCTCTCATCTACCCCCACCAGATTCTCCTGTGTCCATTTTGCATTGACTTCTTTCAACCCAGATAACTGTTCATGCTTCCCTTTTACTTTTTCTTCATGCTTCCCTTTTACATGAGAGACTGGTGGCATGAGGGAGAAGAAGCTGAGATGCTCAGGAGGAAAACTGTGGGGAAAACAAGTTTTCCTAAGAGCACACGCTTTGCTTTTCATTGCACACATGAAGCTCTCTGTGGGGAACGCTGTGAGGTGGAGATGTCCTGCATATCACTGTCTTTTCAGCAAGCCCCAGCTGGTCCCCTCTGTTGAGAGGATCTGCAGAGGGCATAACACAGGCAGCCCTTTGTGTTTTTTTCCTGCACTTTCACAGTTACTAATAATGATCTAGAAATACCAGCAATGATCAGTTAAGCCACAGGTTTTCCAAAGAAGTTAAAACCTTTCTTTCCATGTCTTTCATTATAGCTATTCAGCACAGCAATTCTTAGTATTGACCAGGACAAACATGTTTGCTAAGCAAAGCAGGGGGAAAACACAGAAATCTTCATAAAGCATACACAGCTAGCAGTTGGCTGGCAGGAGGGATATGAGGGAGATGAGCATTCTCAGACAATGCAAAAGTTATTGTGACAGCTGTCAATTGCAAGCCTTCCGTGGTTAACTCAAAGCCCAGCCAAGAGCTTCGGAAAAGAAGAGGAAAGGAAAGCCATAGGAAAACTATGCCAGGCACAAAATAATCCTCTGCTGAAAGGTGCTGCACAGTATTTATGCTGCAGCTGTAATGGGCTTAACAACAGAAGGACTTAATGGATATCGGCATGCAGATAATGATAATTTCTATTTGTATCCTATGTCAGTCAAAGAACCACAAGGGCAAAACAGCAACTTTTCCTTTCCCTGCCTCATCTGCCTTGCCTAATGTCAGGTCTAAACATCCTTGGTGCAGAGACTTCCCCACACCACGTGTAAGCAGGGACTCAAGCAGTGAATGACTAAAGGAGACATGTCCAGCTGGGTCACAGCCGTCCCCAGGAGAAACAAGGGTCTATGAATTCATTGTGCAGTGTTATTTTAGATCAGAAAGAAACAAGCCAGTTTTTGTGCCATAAGTTCAGACGTCTGTTTCTTTTGATGATTTACAGTACCCATGGATGTGTTGGCTTAGCTTGTCACAGTGAAAGTTGACTGTGGTTACCAACGCAGAGGATGTTGCACAACTTGGGGCATAGGGGATACAGAGACTTGGAGGAGTGTTACTTTCTTCTTTATTTCAAATGTTAGTTTCACAAATGTTGTAAGACTTCTGACTGCAGACCCTTCAACAGCTTTGCCAGCAAGAGCTCCCAAGGCTGTGCACAGATCACAGTTCAAATACCACAAAGAAGTCCTTTGTCTCTCTAATAACTCTTCTAGATATATCAAATTAGCAGTTGCAATGGTTTGAATTTAATAGTAAAATCATATTTGCGATAGATGCACCGAGTTTTAACACATCTCTGAAACCAGTTCCAGATTATCACAGCAGTTTTAAATCCTTGTGAGTGCACAGCAAACTCATCAGTGACAATTTTTTTTCCCACCTGATGGCTTTATTTAGGTACCATCACAATTGCACTGATAGCAATATCTTCATCTTTGAGTAGAGATTTCATGGATCAGCACAAATGCTAAGCTTGCAAGCAGCCAAACTGCTCAGTCACACAAATCCCCCTGTGATAAGGAAATGAAGTAGAAACCTGTTGTCCCCAGGAGCAGCTATCAGCAGCCATGCTTTAAATCAGCTGCAGTTCCAAAGTGCCTACAGGAGAGCATTTATTTAGTCAGTACATATTCCTTATAGCAATTAATACCTGCAATATCAACTTAGTCTTGGAAACCAACAGGCTGCAAGAACTCATCCAGATGACAAGGATGTAGAAACACCAGGGGCGGATGATTATCCCTGTCCATTTCTTGTTTTGATGTGTACCATTTAAGGTCCTCACTGCTCAAACAAGGAGCCTCTGAAGTGCTCTCAGGCTCCAAAATGAAATGCTAACAAGCCCACGGATGCAGTACAGCAGGAAGCTGGCACTCACTGCAGACCGTCAGGCTGTCTCTAATGAGCAGGGAAGCACATGCAGACCTGCATTTTCTCATGCTCAATGCCTCAGGCAGCCTATAGCTCCAGAATACAGGAAGAAAACACCACAACATCCCGGAAACCTTCAGAGCAGCAGGAGCTGTTTGCTGGGAACATCCTGCCTCATTGTGCTTATTAAGGGGCAGGTGAAACATAGTACCGATGAAAAAATTCAAATTCATCCCCCGTGCCTAAAACTTTGATTTCAGAGACCCCCTGCACTTTAGTCTTGACCCCCTGTGTCCTGAGAACTGTGTTTGTATGTCTCTGAGAAGTCAGTGAGACAACAGTTTTGCTGTTTCTCTTAACTTCCTGGATTCCCTCCTCTTGTTGCAAATCCCAGCTGCTGACTTCCCATTTGTTCTTTACTACAATCTCTTTTTTGTTCTCTCCATTCCAATATTGTTTATTCCTTTAGTTCTGCCAGCACTTGGGGGGAGGAGAGTCTGAGCAGGGTGGAGGAATGTTCTATAAGATTAAGCTGTGTAAGGTTGTATTGTTGTAGCAAACAGTTCTCTGCATGCCAAGTGTCATGATCCATATGTTAGTGGGAGAAGATCTGGGAGCATGTCATCTGGTTTTATTTTCCTTTTCTGAGGAAGATACATGGTTCTGTAACTACAGTGTCAATGTCAGCTGCAGATCTGAATGCTTTTCTTTGCTTTTTTAGGATTCTTCTGTAGACGTTTTACTTGTTTGTGAGTCTTGAACTAGAAATAGAAAAGCAAATATGACAGCCTTCCTATTTTTACAGTGTACACCCATTAGTCCCACTCTAATCAGGGAGATCAGAGTGGGGCCTGTCACTCAATATAAGTACATCCCTCATCTGCTGCAGAAAAAGACTACTTTGGGAACTGTAAGGTCTATAGAGGTGCTACTACTAACTACTTGAAGTAAAGACTTTTAAAGTAAAATGAAGGGTCTTGTGATGAGATCCAGTTTCTGAGAAAACAATTTATCAGTAAATCTTGTTGAACAATTGCTGGTAAATAATTTTCCTGATGATCTTCTCTCTGTGCTTTGTAGAGACAGCAACTAGCAGATTGTGATTGCTTCCGAACAGTTTGTTCTTCAAAATTATTTGATGACATTTTGGCAAGGCTGTCTTTATCGGTAGCTTGTTATTCACAAGAAAGCAGTGCCATTACGCCATTATTAGTGATAGTGTTTCTATTCCCCAGTTGCAGAAGTGTAAGCTTTAGTCATCCAATACAAATACTTCACTTTCCCCAGGTGCAAGAGCACAAAAGCTTCAAACCTATTTTCTGAGGGTGAATATGTAATTAAAACTCTATCTTGTTACTGTAAGCTAATAATAATCCTGAAAGGGCTGTGCAGGCAATCTGTATCAATTCATTTAGAATGTAAAAAAAACAAAGGAGAATTGCTGGTGGTGGCATTAAAACAGCTCCTGTGACTGCTATTCTCATCCCTTGTCTATACAGAAGAGTGTCAGCTCTCTGTAGAGAGAGCCCTCACTTACAATAGTAGAAAAACCTTGCTCTGTTCAGACTAGCAGTGCCACAAATTATCATTTTTATTAAGGAAAACCCTATTTTATAGGGGGAAGCAGAGGCACCAAGAGGTTATGTGACCAAGAGTGTACAAACTCTATGAGAGAACCAATAATGCAGCAGAGTTCTCTGAATGGGCAATGAACTTGACTCCGTGCTCTTCATTGCTCTCCCTTTTGGAAATGTTCAGCTCTCTAGGGCTTTTTCTGTCTCTTGCTGTGTCCCTGATGACATCTGCAGTAATAATGCTGTGTTCAGAAGAAATGAACATAAACTGAGAGACATTCAGGCTCTCTGATATGATGAGTGAGTCATGGTGGGGATGACAGAAAAGAGGATCAGCTATGTTTGCTACCTGGTTGCCAATAATCCCAGCACAGAAATGTTGTGTTCTTGAACCTCAAAAGAGCTGTTATAGATTGTCAGAGGTAAGAAAAAGAAATTAAAATCTATAGAAAGCACTTGACAGTAGCTTTTTTAACATCACCGCTGATGCCTTCCAACCCCGATAAAGTTCACTAATCGTCAAGAGTTATGAACACCCAGTCTGGAAAAAAAAATGTTCTCCCTTAGACAGACTTTAGGTATATTATTTGTCTTTCACTTTCCTTTTCAAGGTAGCTCTATTTTCACATATTAAAATTATGCAGCTCTGAAGTCATTAATAGTTTCATTTCTAAGAGCTCTTTTCTGTGAACACTGGAATATTACATCTCTTTTATCAATCACAAAGTTTTTTCATTCAGACTATTCTTTTTCCTCTCTGTCGGCTTCTTGATTTCATTCTCAGTTCCAAACTTTTATGCCACACCATGTTCATCTGTCAGAGAAAAAGGATAGAATGTCAGACAGATATAGGCTATCTTTTGTATGAAGATTTGCATGATTCTCCAGGTGATTTTCTCTTGAGCTTTTAGTATTTTCATTGCCAGCCTGAAGGGTAAAAAATGTCTGTACCATGAGTATATGTGTATGAAAGGAAGCTGAGGGTGAAAGGTAAAAGGGACTCATTTTTTCTTGTTACTGAGAGCAGAATGCAGACAGGTATATGTGTATGACGTATATTCTTCTAATTATAAAGGACAGTAACACAATTTGATGCAGTTAACACTGAAGTAGCTGCAGCATCAGTGTGCATAGCTTTTCACCTTTCCCCCTCATCAATACAATTAATGACATTTAGCCATTCAATAAGAAATGGTTTGGGACCTGTGTTATGCTGATGTGTAATAGAAAGTTTCAGATTCCAGTAAGCCTGATTCATTCCTCCCATCTGAATGAAGGCTGGATATTTTACAAGTAAAGGTGGAATGTGATGAAACTGTGAAATGAAGCATGTCCTAGTCCTTTGAATGAGAAACGTAACACTGAAGTAGACTCCATCAGGCCCCTACGAGACATTTCTCTCCCCAAATTTGAGCTATAAAAACATTGTACATCTCATCTAATATCAAAGTTTTCCCTGTAGTCAGAAGATAAAAGACAGATGTCTCCAAATGGGTGTCCATCTTCATAAAATGTCTAACACAGAGACGAGGACTTGTGGTTGGTTAACTTCTCCCTCTCTGGGAGCCTAAAGGTCACCTTAATCAAGTTATCCTAGATGGAGAGGGGGAAAAACAAGTAAGATGAATCCCACTTGAACTAGGAATTTGCTCCCAACCATGTTTGTTCTGGAATATTCCATTCCCCACTCAGAGTCTCATTCACCAGGTAACGATAATAAGAAACTTTTAAACACTTTAGGCTTACCAAGCCCAAACAACCATCAGAGAGGAAACCACGTTTCAATGTGCTAAATGAATTGTCAACAGAAGCTTAATGAAACTTCTCTCCTAGAGCCTATTACTGATAATAATGTTGGAACCAGAAAGAATCCAGTTTGCCAGTCTGGGTGAGATTTCAGCGTGTTCATTGAATACTTCAGTGCTACTTATAAAACAGAGTGCATTTGACAGCGAAATCATCAAAGGACGACAAACATGGACTGCAATAAACATAGACTCCAACAACAATATGTGAATGGAATGATTTTTGTAATAATTCTGGGTTACTTCAGTTTTCTTGACTGAAATTATTCCTCTAATCCATTTATGCAATTAGGCTAGAGACTTTTTGATTCTGCTATTACCTATTTCCTCTGTCTCCCTCCTAAAAATTGTAGGAATCCGGAGGTGCTGTTACTGTGCAATTCATATTTTGTAATCCCTTTCACCACCAAAAGGGTCAAACACAGTGCTTTACATTTGGGGCATGGGCACTGTCTGTTAGTGTTAAATTTTGTCACTGAGTACAAATTTAGTATCTCACTTTACCAAGGTAAACACTAAATGTTTTTGAAACACTGAAATGCAAGAGTGGTGAGAACCCTTGAAGACTGAGAAATGTTCCAATCTGTGTTCAGATTTGGTCAGCATTGGCTAATCTTACCCATTTGAGTAACGAGGGGAAGGGAAGAAAACACCAACTGGCCTACACACTGACTAACACAGGATCTTGGGAAAAAAAAACAAGATATGGCTGTGTAACTAAAGATTTTATCATGTTTTACAAGCAGGGCAAATTAAGATTCCATAAGCATTTATGATGCTGGAATTTACTAATTTCTCAGTGATGTCCTACAATTTCTCAGCCATGTCTCAGTGATGTTGCAACTTTCTTACTGTTCCTTAATTGTTTATCAACATATAAGCATGTTTCAAGATCATAAAACTCTCCTCTCCTTTCCCTGCTCAAGAGTACAGAGGAAGACAAGGAGAGAAAGTGCAATTATTGTTCTGCAGATGGAGGGTAGTACTTGCAGGCTGGGTGTCCTGTTCATACCTGCGAAGACAAGTGAGACAGAACTGAACTGCTGCACCATGGATATCAGGGCAGTGCACTAAATGAGATGGACATTAAAGAGTAAAATAACAGTATTGAAGATGTAAAAAGTGCAATGAATGACTGCAAAGTCCAAACAGGATGTCAGCTGTCAAGTGCCCTTAATCTCACACCAGTGACAGTTACCTTCAGCATGGAGTGCAGAGACTGTCAAGGAAAGCCCCGCGTGGGTGTGCTTCTTCAGTTCTTTTTTCCCTTCATTGCTGATACTCCTCACAGAGAAGTTCTGCAAGATATGTTTCCAGTAGAGACTGGTGACTGGTTTTACCAATAAAAGCCTGCTCTGAACCAGAAAACGTGCAGAGTTTCCTCATGGAACTACTCCTGTCAGGGTGAAAGACACCCTCCAAACATTCTTAGAAGAGATGCAGGCAACTGTCTCAGATCATGGACCCCACTTGTCCCTGCACTGGAAGAAAAAGACTTTTCCTCCACGGATATATAGTGACTTTCCTGGCATTCCTGGGTTGCATTAAGCTTTCACCATGAGAAATGTAGTGTTCACTCCAACTCTTTCCTTTAAAGGGCATGCCACTAAAGGTAGGAAAAGAATGAAGGAGGGAAGTAGCTTGACACAAACTGACAGCACAGTCACAGGACTAGAGAAGTCAGCCCTTTGCTGTGCTTCCCATTTTGAATACCACTTTCAACAGGTATAAATTTTCTTTAAGCCACACTTGCGTGGTTTCCCTGAGATGCTCTGCGCTCAGTGGTTGGCACCACTAAGAATCCAGACAGATAAGCACATGCTGAAATACAAGTTGTTGACTACTGCTGATTACAGAAAATTCTGGGTCATATCTTTAAGTTTAGGGACATTAAAATGAGCATGATACCATGACAGAAACATATGTAGCCTTGTTTCCCACATATCTTGTCTTTTGCAGAGTTATGCTCTGCTTCCTGTAATCCCTCTAATATAGAAAAATAAAACTCCATGAGGATCTCTGATAGGTACAAGGGATGATTTCATATCCTTGCACTTTGCTGATCATGAGCAGCTCAGGCAGCATTGCAACTCTTAACACTAATGCTGTGTGTTTGTTTTATTAAAATCGCGGGAGGATGTGAAAAGCCAGCCTTTTGTTCATCTTGAAATTATACTTTCAAAACCAACTATTGCTTAATTACTAATCTAGCCATCCACTCGTCTGCAGGCAAAACACTTAGCCAGCTAGAGTTTGCAATTCCTCTGATCCACATAAAAACACATCAAGCCAGTAAATGAGAAAAGAAAATGTCTCTAAAGAATGCATTTGAATTTGTACCGATTATTAGTGTGGTGTCAGGTTCCATCTTGGCTCCCCATGGCAGGATTGTGCCACAGTACAAGAAATTTCTATGGGACAATTTTAAAATGATCAGACCTTTAAACTGTGTGACACAGGAGGCATCATACTACCATCACTCCTCTGTTCTCCACCTGCAGAGAGTTGTTATGATGCAACTTTGTTGACCCACGTTGAAGAATTTTATACAGCATAGTATGACACCCTTAGAATTACTGCAGCTTTATAACCCAGCCGCTCCTAAGCGGGATCACTCTTTGACCTCAAAAAATTATGTTTAAAGCAAACTGGATCAGGCCCTCTGTTTTTATTCATTATTCAGTTTCTTACCCAAATATCAACTGTTGGAGTAGCATGACAGCAGACGGATGAATAAGAAATTGATAGCATCACAACAAATCAAGGTCAAAGAAGCTATGATCTTTATTTGTCAGGACAGAAGTAAAGACTTAGTTATTCTCTGCAAACACAGCAAGAAAAGCACAACTAATATATTCCTGGTCAGATCATGGAGACAGACTGACACTACATACAAAAAAAGGGAAAAGTAAATTAGAGATAGCAAAACAGAATTAGAAAGAGATATTGGTCAACATAAATACTCTTATGCTCTTCCCGTGGTAAAAATGCTCATCAGAGAACATTTCCAAAAGCTTGTAAAACACTGTGCTGTCCAAAGCTGTATTCCATGAGAGACCTAGCTCTGAGAAGTCTGTTGGTTTTCTACACTATTTTTCTAACTGATTTAGACATCACTTATATACAGCCACTCTGATAGTTACAGATCCTACAGACTGACCAAAGCTAGAGAGGCTGAGGAATTAGCTCAGCATCACTGAAGCTGACCTGAGTTCATGATAATTTGAAATATTCAGGGTGAATAAAGACCTAGCAATTGGCAAAGGCAAAGCTCTGTGCCACTCTGCTTATGCTGGGGAAAATGACCAACTGGTAGCCCAGGTATGGGTTTCCAATACCCCTTTTGAGCATGATTTTGAGTCAAAAACCTCTCACGTCAGGGGAGGGAGGGAGTCCTGAAACATAGTCATCAGAGGAGCTGTCTGCACAATGCAGCATATGATAGGTCAGACCCTGAAAGCAGCCTGGTCACTCTGGGAAACTGCTGCCAGTTGGCTCACAAAACTGGCTTCCATCACCTCAGCAATTCAGTGGAGTTACATGCCACCAAATCAGGAATCCCTATGTCCTTCCATGGCAGAGATGAGATCTTCTGCACCTTTAGGAGACTCTGCCATTTGCATTACACCGCCACTGTAGTCACTGAATGGGCCTTTGAAACTCTCTTGCACAGGGGTAGGTGTGTTTTATTCCTATAAAAGGTCTCATCTCCGCTGACTTCAACTCAACTGTGACTTTTCAAAGCAGAAAGCCTTCCTGTGCTACTGCACACCCTGAAGTGGAGTAGGCCTGCAACATTGTCCCAGAGAGATGCAGATTTAATTTGCATTTGCTGAGCATTTAAATAATGTGAATGTGTTCCCTGGCAGCTGGTTTAGGGAAAGCTACTGCTTTCGAAAGGTTCCTTTTTGTTTTCTTATGTAGGTAAAGATTTCCTGACTTTAGTCCTACTCTATCATCTCCAGTTTCTAAGGAGATAACCATCTTTCTAATCCATTAGGTTATTGCATTGACAGATTTCATATTGGTGGTGGTTTAGTGCATTCAGGAAACTCCTTTCCTTTTTTAAAATCAATGTCTTTATTACTTTACTTTCATAAAGTGCCTTCACTAAATAAATTCATTGCTCTCCCTTAGATATGCATCCATTCAATAACTGCAGAATGTGACCACATTCTGTTCTTTAGTGTAGGTTTGTTGGTACTGAATGGAGAGACTAACGTTTATATGTCTTTTAGTCCATTTAAGAAAATACTTAGACTAATGTGTATCTTCTCTCAATGACCAACTCCTCTAAGATTCACCTTTCTATTTCCCACTTTCCCTCTCTTCTTTCTTCCAGACCTCAATTTTCCCTCCTGAAGAGCTATGTCTGTTTCTCAAGCTAAGTTTTGTATAACTTTTTGAGTTCAGCTGCTTCACTTCCTGAAACAGTTGCTAGGCAAAGAGGAAAAGGAGGAAGGTGTCTCAACACAAAACTCCACATATCTGAATTCTGTGAATTAGAAACCGATGCCTCATGTTCAACATTTGCAAAGGGTGAAATGAGGTGAATATGAGATATGTAATCCTTGTAATTCCTTTTGAAGGGCTTACTGTGTGGATCTGCTGTTCAATTACCTATAGGCCAGCAAGAAGATTATAAAGGGAAAGAAATTCCTGTGATATACAAAGGGACTTTAACCTGAAGTACAACTGAGAAGATTTTGCAGGCTGAGCACTATGCCTTTTCTTAAAAGAGGAAAGATGGACTTTTCCCCCGTAGATCCACAGGTTTTCTCTTAATTCTGTCTCCTGTGTTTTCAAAGTCTTACATTAAGTGGGAAGTGGCCACCTCACTCCTACTCTTTCTCCTCTTTCATGTGAATCATGAAGCATAAACTTTATGTAGATCCACTGCAAAGACAGATGTGTTATTAGCATTTGCTCAGGGCTTGATCTCAGAAGCTGGGCTGAAATAGGAGGGAAAGTTCTTTTTCCCATTATTAAGGAGTGCCACCACCTCAGGGGAATTTTATGATCTCCTAGAGCAGGAGAAACTTCAGGTTTTGCTAGACGAAAACAAAATCTCTGTCCCTCTATGGCACATAAACATAGAGCTTTGATGTTTCATGCAGGAAGCACGTTATTTGTGACGCTCACAAATGGATAGCCAAGATCATCAATCTGCCCCTTCCACAAACAACAGTTATTCTGGTGGTGGCAGACCTCACTAAATCTGGGAATGTCCTCACCTGCATCTGTGTAGCCACAGGGGTAGCAAGGAACATGTGAGCACTGCAATGGACTACACTTGCCTGCATACTTGCAAGAATTCAGTACTTCCAGACTAAAATTCATCCTTGTGGAGTAAACCAGAGGAGGACTTCAGCTCAGCTATAGTAAGAACTTGCTTGGAAGAAAGCTTTTTAATCCAGAGTAGCAATAGTTAATCCTGCATCTGTGTCACAAGTTCTCATTAGTGTTGTCTCCACTACTTGCTGGGACAATGTTTGCCTTTGTGGAAGAACCGAATTTTTACTTCTTACACTTGTAGTACTTGCAGTACTGCAGCACCCATGGGACAACACTCCAGTAACCTCCTAAATAGTGCTAAATAGCCCCTAAATGCTGAGACTGTAAGCAGCATTCCCTGGTCTTCAAAGACCTCTTTACCCTTCCCAGCATCTGCAGGCTTTAGCCTGTTCTTCCAGAGCAGCATCCACAGCCACGCTGCAGACCAGCTCTGGGAAGAGGAATACAGTGCTCCAGTCCTGTCTCTTCAGCTGACTGCAGGTCTTTTATGCTCGGCTGCCTCTGAGTTTGTTTTCATAACTCAGCTGTTTGAGCATCATTAAAGTGGCTCTGAGCAGAGCCTACAATAAGATAGCAATCAGCATATGAACCAAAGTGACTAACTCCACAAATAATATTTGCCTGTACTGTTATGAGAATAATGAAGCTGCTACTATAGGGTTCCCAGGAGCCAGCTGACAAGGAGAGGGTATCAGTCTTCCTAGAAAGATGGATGGAAAGGGCCTTTGCAGGACTTATAGTCTAATATGCTTACCTCTTATTCAGTTTTGGATACCAATATGCATTGCACATTTCAAGCAAATGTTGCATGGGTTACAGTTCCCATGAAGGGAAGTCAAAACCAGCATATGGTGGCAGTGGGTATGTCCAAGCTTTTTTGAAGATTCTGATTCACACAAAATGTGCATGGTGAAAATCACATTTCATATTATGTACTAAAAAGTGTCTGGATCTTGGTGTAGCAGAGGGTCTGAGTTTTGGAAGACCAGATGCAGACAGCACAGGGCTCCAGTATCAGGATGTTTCTTTAATATGACAAAAAACTTTGCTATTCACAAATTCTCCAGCTGATTTTTTTCTAATTCCAAATAAAATGGCACAGTTACTATGGGACTAATTGGAGCTTGCTTTGAATTGAAAATACTGCTACTGACCCACAGTACAATTCAACTGCACAGGCACTGAGGGTGGGTCACATCAGCATTTACTGATGAAAAGCAGGACTGTAATGCCAGGGCAGGGCTGCACTGGCCTAGCTGGCTCTACTAGCTGCTTGATTCTGGCTCAACTAGCTGCTCCTTTTCATTAATATAAAATATAAATGTAAAAGAAGAGATCAAATAGCAGAGGCTTGCACTCCTGCTCTGTCTGAGAAGGGATGCCTCAGAACATCTTCATTTGAACTATGCAGATATGATTAGTCAATCAGTGATAGGAAGCAAAATCTTACTTGTTTACGACCTGCAGTGCACCAGCAGGAGCTCTCTCAGGCTCCAAAAAGCCACTTCTAACCTTTTCACAAACTTCAATGAAAATAGAGGTGTTTCCTTCTTTCTTACAGTAAGCTACCTCCTCCCTGCACACTGTTAATTGATCCTTATCAACTGCTCAAGAGTCTTATTGGCAGAGCTCAGAAAAATATTATCGTGACAGAATTTTCCAACAGAAAACTCAATTTTTGCTTGTATAGATTTTTTTCACATATTTCTCACTAACACTCTCACTTCCTACCCCACCATGACCATGATGATTATTGTTTTAAAATTTCTCTGCAGACAAGTATGTGTGGATATTTCCTGACAATCTTCAGTGCTGATGCTGCTGAGTCTACGCCTGCTGATCCTTGACTTCAGGTGGGGTCCTCAGCCATCTCTGGCTTCTTTGTCTTTTCTCAGCATCATGGTGCCAGGGGCACTGATGCTGCATGGTTCTTGCTTTAAACTGAGGAGGACATTTACCTTTTCAACAGCTCTGTCTCCAAGAGAGAACTGATCTCAGCTTCATACCTTATCTTCTCTTTGTTTCCCTACCAAAAATTTAAGTCCCTTTCTCTGTGCATCCTCTTACTACTGTTTTCAGTTTGCTCTGTCTCCTTACTTTTTCCTACTTAGAAAAGAAGCTGCAGCAATAGCATCAAAAATATTCCACAGATACTCTAGGACTAGCCTCTTGTATAGTAAGCACCTGGATGGGCTGCAGCTCAGTCAGTTCCCTTTTCCTTGTCTGACTTTAGATAAATTAATGCTGCTCAGAACTGAAAAGGAAGTTAAAGACTTAAAGTAGAATATAGGAAGATTCTGCAATGCTCAAAATTGCCACTTGTCCAATGCCTTATGTTAAAGTTTCCTCAGTTTTCAATATTTAAATCCCCTTCTCACTCCATATCCTGCTTCTGGATGTGGCCAGAGATGTCATGGTTTTGACAGGGCTTTTGCTGAAACCTCAATGGCATTCAAAAGCTTGTCTATCTTCTCTATGCCTGGCCAAAGCAGTTGATGTGCTGCAAAAACATTTACCAGAACAGTCTTTGCAAAAGGAAAAGCACATCACTTCCTTCCAGCCACCAGTGGGCAAGCTCTGCAGCAAAAACTCACTCAGCAAGAGGAGTCCCTGTGAACTGTGTCAGAGCCACCTCTCCCCAGCTCTTGGACAATACCTAAAAGATATATCTGAGCTCTCTGCAACCTGTTTATTGAAGCTGCTCCTTCTGGCACGAATTTATAAAAGGTTTACTGGGCCAGAAGAGGTAGTAGCAAGGAAACTGCCTTTCAAGCTCCTGGGTCTCATGGGAAAAAAAAGAGTCCTGTGTTTAAGTCCCTCTTCCAAGGACAGTCTCTGTGTTCCTGGCTGTGACAAATCCATAGAACTTATCTGAAGTGTAGATGAAACATTTTGTCATAAGCATCCTGCCAACTAGACTATAAGCTCCACAGAGGAGAGGAAAATAAAGATACTTCCTTGTTCTCCATGTTTCTTTATTGGTTGCTTCACTTGGCTCCTTGCTGAGGCTGGCGGTTGTCTTCAATCTCATCTAGAGACTTTGTGCTCCTCTCTGGTAGGTTAACCTTGGCCAGCAGGCAGTTACCCAGCCAGCCTCTCTCTCACTCCTTTCAAAAGGCTGTATGGAAATACCTGTTGGAGTATACCATATATCTAACATGGAAATACCATGGTCCTCTCCGTGTTTTGCAGGGGAACCTCTGCACCTGGAGCACCGTAGCCTCCAACAGCCCCTGCCCTGTGGAGCTGCTAACAACTTCATACAGAGCAAACAAGTGCAGTGTGGGCACTTTAAAATAGGAATTGCAATTTTCCTATTATTTAGTGGTACTATTTTAAACAAATTACTCACCCTTTGTAAAGTAGTTGGGTAGGAATTGCCTCTTATTCTGTACATCAATAATATCTAGCTTTGTGAATTTAATAATTATGTTGTAGTCCTAAAGTGCACTGTAATATAAATAGTAAGAACGACTATGTGAATTCACCTCCTTTTCTTTTTCACCTGTTTTTCAAAAACAACTTCAGAGACAAGATCACTGGAGCAAACAAAGAAATGTTCATGCATGTCAGAAGAGCATAGCATAGCAATGTATGACATCTGCTCAACTGAAAGCAGCATTTAGCTGAAATTTTGCATATTCTTAGCAAACTGATCAAAGAATGATGCAAATTAAAGATTATCTACAGAAATTATTCACCAGCAAACAAACGAAGAAAAAAATGCCGTCTGTGGGCAGTTCAGGAACAGGAAAAGAAAAAAAAAGTCAAATCTTAGATGCTGTTCATCTAATGAATTATTCACTGTGAATTAACTAAACACCCGTTGTATTTATACAGCATTTAGTAACATGAAGTGATGTGCAAGCATTATCTTTGTCTACAAAGAAAAGCTGGATGGTTTAAATTAAATCAGAGCTTAAAGATATGAACAAAACGCATCATCTGACCCACATAAAATTGGAATTGTTTCTTATTTTTCATTTTAAACCTGGATGCTGAACACTTCTGAAAATTACATCAATATACTGTTTTTCTGCCCATCTCCAGTGCAAATGTAAAGGAGAGTTATTGATGTAAAGTTTATGCATCCTTTGTAGGCTGCTATTAGAGTTTCCTCTGCTGCTGACTATGGAGCACTACTTGTACTGCTCAGACACTGGGTGCTAACAGACTCAGGTTCAACAGTACCTATTACTGAAGTGAATAATACTCAATTACAAACTATTGGTCTCAGAGGTAGCACAGAAATGGCAGGAATAAAAATCCTGAGACTCTGCTCCTGGACTTGTGGGTCATAGTTCTGATATTTCAAGTGAAAAAGAAATAAGTAATGTTACATTATCATTTACTGTATTTGCTCACCTAACAGTCATGTAGTTTTATTCCCCAGATTTTGCTCTCAGAAAATTCTTTTGCAACCACTAGACACATTCCTGAAAGTGCAGTGCAATGCTTGCCAGCACCTTGGCAAAGCAGTCACAGTATGCAGCTGCGAGATGAGAGTGGCCATTATGTAAGCAACCATATTTTGTGATGGATGCCAGAGCACGTACATCTTTTCTTTTTTTAAGGAGCTAGGAGTTTAAAAAATATTAGAAGCAGAAATGTCCTTTTCCTTTTCTTTTAAGCTCCAAGGTGGGGGTGGAGGATGCTTCTCAGGTCCATTTCTCTCTTGCTTGGCCTCCCTGAATTTTCTACCAGATCCTGATGCTGTTTCAAGGCAATGACTGATCTCTATCCCACTGTGCTTGTCAGTGCAGTGCCTGTAGTGGGCTGGAAACCACCAAGGGATCAGCAAGACGCTGAGTTCCTGCAAGCTTTTGTCTCACCCTGAGGCCAGCAAGAACTTGAGCACCTGATCTGCTCAGCACCATCTGGGCTTCACTGCCGTGGTCCCCACCCAAACAAAGAAGGCAAAGCAAACTCTGCCTACCAGCACTTATAAATGAATCGTGCAAGAGAGGGAAAGCAAGAGCAAAGGGGGGTGACTTACTGATGACAAAACAGAAATTGATAATGAAGTCACTCTCTTAAGTCCCTCTGTGACATGCTAGCCCCAAAGGAGTCCTTTTAATTTTTGATAAAGCTAGAAAAGCCTAGTAAAGAGAGTATCTGACTGATGGATCCTCCAGGATATAATTAATGCTGAGTTATTTCACTTTCATCAGCTTTCAGGAAAAAAAAAAAAAGTGAAATGGATAAATGGCCTTGAATGAAAGCAACAGTATTTTCTTGAGTGACTTCATGGGGACAAAATTTCTCTTCCTACTTCGATGTACTCCCAGCTAGGTAAAATTCAGTCAGCTTCTGAATGCAGGAAAATGTTTTCCAATCCAACTGTCTGTCACTCCTCCTCATTCTTAAGCATTTTTTTGGTCTCATCCTTAGGTGCCCCAGAGATGTTACATTTTTCTTATTTTTGTAATCACTAACTTCTACCCACAGCCTCACAATGTGAGAAGTCCTTAATTACACATGAGTGCAAGTGAGGCATGGGCACAGATTGAGCCTATTCCAGGAGAAAAAGGATGAAATGGAAATAGAGATTCAGAGCTGGAAGTCTCGGCTGCCACAATCCTTGAGGCACCGTATTGAAACTCTGGAGAACATAAGCCAGCTCCTGCTTTGTGCTTGGTGAACAGATGAATAGAGGATCAGAGGATGGCATCCCCCTGAACACATGTATGTCTCTGAGTCTGAGTCAATGACCAGAAATGTGTGCTTCTAGAGTGCCATTCTTCTCAACCTAAAGAAGGAGTATAAGTCAGGTGAAACAGGGCTGAAAGTGTTTACTTCTCTACATGGACAGCAGGTTTCTACACAGCAAGCACCTGGAGCTAGTAAGATAAATTCAGCTCCTAGGCTCTGATGGCACCAGGGCCAGGTACCTATCCTCATAAGGCTTCTGTACCAGGTGTTACAAATACTGCTCCCTCTCCATCCGTGGGGAGCTGATGCTCGGTGAGACTGTGGAGGAGGGATGAAGCATTTGTCAGTGCCCTGAACTTGAGGGGTGAGGCGGGGAGGGGCGCAAGGGAAGGAATGTGTCCATGGGAAGCACCTAATCACTTTGGTGAACTGAGTGACCTGAGTTTGGTCATGGGGGATTTGTTCAGGTAATAGAGGAAGCCCCTGGCAGAGACAGGGGCATTCCAGTCCCATGGAATTTCCTGTTAGTCAACATGGAGAGAAAGATTTCTTTCCTCCCATTGCTTGGTCAGTCCATATAGACAGTGAACATTTTGGAATAAATTGTTTTTAATACAGTCAGAACTCAATACAGGTAAACAGGGGGAGGAAGAAGAGTAAATTTCAGGTAGGGTCAGTTGGTGCTTTGGTACTAATTAATTGTAAAAATGGAGCAAAATAAGCATCTAAATCTGCCTATCACAGAAATATTTGAAAGGTTGATCTACATCTTGTCATTTGAGTATCACACGACAATACAGGTATCTAAAGGACTATTGGTACTGTCCACAGGAGACAGTTCATGAGAAACAACAGAGACCGACAACCCATTGGCATTATGAGTTTCATTGAGTTAATCGGATTCTTCACAATGAGAAAAATGCCAGTGCATCCACAGAGAGGAACATTGCTGTCCTGCAGGCAGCTTTAAGGAGGATTTGTTTATGTATTTCAATGAGAGATTTAAAATTAGACTCATCAGTTTTCAGAAATCTCACTCATTTAAATTGTCACAGCTCAGTAGCCCTGGCATTTAAAGTAGAAAAATATGAGACTCATCAGAAAAACTGCTTACTAATATATCAAAGAACAGAAAAAGAGCACATTTTTTGTGAAAAAACTCTCTCTTCTGACTTAGCTCCCGAATACCAAGCAAAAGGACACATCAGTGTGGTTGCTGCTAACTTTATCAGGCTGATGGAGAGAAGCCAGATCATCTGCCATTGACTTTTTGTGCTGGTGAAACCAGGGAAAGACAGGATTAGGCCAAGAGGAAAGGCTAGCTCAAAGGAGAAAGACTCAAAAGTCAGGTTGCTCTGATCAGTTGTAGCCCAGCTCCTGCACTGGAACTCCTCTGAAGGATGAACAGCACTTTTGGGAGCAAATTTCTCTAAATAGCCCATAATCTTTTCCCAGTCCCACATCTGACTAGCAAGTACCACAGCAATAGATCTTCTGAAAGACAGGTGAAAACATTGGTAGGAACTGGCCTTGGTAGGAACTGAGCCACTCTTCTAACATTGGCAGTCCCTGGGTTTGGCTGCCTGCACTGTGACTGACAGTGGCCAAGTTCTTCACCGGGAGCTTGGGAATTTTCTATATTAATTTTTCTATCTTCTGGCTCCCAAAAGCAGACCAAGAAGTTTTCTGAGAAGGCAAAAATTCTAAGGTCAATAATATAACTGAGGTACAAAAATTTAGAAGATACTGTATTCTTTGTGTTACTGTGAACCAGCTGTAACCAAAACTGAGTCAAGTTCTTGTTCTGTCATTTAAGAAAGCAAACTCAGCCTCAGACCTTACACTAAAGTAGTGCTTACCGCGCACCTCTCAAACTTGCCACAGACGTTCCACAGACCATCTATTCAGATGAAGTTCTGTAGGATAATTTATTTTTGTACACATAAGTCACCTAACAGTCTTTTCTGTTGTCTCTTTTCAAAGTCATTTCTCTTCTCTCTGTCCTTATAAACAATTTTGTCAGTGTCCTCTCCTTTAATCTCCTACAGGAAGATTGTCCCTCTCAAATTCAAAGTTATTGAGGGGCATGTATCTACCACTTCCCAGTCAAGACACTCAGGGACCAACTCTTGTTTACAGAAAGGCTCCTTTTTGCTCTGTTCTTATAAGCAAAAAAGAACAAATGTTTCTACCCGTTTCAGGGTAAGGAGACATTATTGGCAGTAAGATGGAGGTTCTCAGTTGAAACAAAATAGACCCTCTTAGATTATTTTCACTGTAAGATTGTGTAGAGGCCTCAATTAGAGACTGACAGCATTCACACACGTAATGGAAAGATTTTACAATTGTATGGTCTTGTAATCGGACTCTGATGGCTGGATGTTTACATCTGCGCTGAATCCCAGTGAAGTAAATGCACATGCCCATACAGCTCCAGAGGTTACTCTGAAGTTAAAGCTCAGAGTTAAAAATGTCATTTGAAAGAATAAATGGACATAAAAGATCTGGATAAGAAATAGCACAGCATCAGGAAAATAATATTTTCATATTGTATTCAGATCTGAGCATTATAGTCTAAACTGAGTGAAAATCATGATAGCCTTGCGTATTAGCTAAGCAAATATTTTTACAGTTGTATTAGGAAAAAAGGATTTATTTGGCTAGGCTACTGAAATATAGAGGAGATTTATGAATTTAATATTCTTTATAATAATATCAATATTTCAGGAAAGGCAAGGAAACCACCAGCAAGAATCAATAGAATTGTCAGACACTGAGTTAGAAACAGAAAGACCTCCACTGAAGGAAGAGCTAACATCTGCTAGTTTGTCTTTAATTAGTGGTACTGTGATACCTCTTTCTTTTGGCCCTAAACATGTCTTTCAGTCATGTTTATATGCAGCTTTGACAATGTAAAACCTTCTGTGGTGACTAAAAAACAACCCTCATGCAATAAACTGCTGCAGTAAAGGATTTCTGCCAATTCCAGCAGTCATTTTGTGAAAATATCTCAGCACCTGAAGGTTTTCAGTGCATTATTCCCATGTTATCTTAGAAAGTCAGGAATGCACTGAAATTTACATTTCACAGGTGAAGACAGAGAAGTGGAAAGTGGACTTGTGGCCAGCTGGTCTCTCCCTGGACACAAATGAAATGTGGAGGAAAGGCAGATTACCAGACCTGAGAATTAAAATAGAGCTGCTTAGAGTGAAGGCCAGATACAGTCAGTGCAAGTGAAGAGACTTGCTTTCTTGGAAAACTTTCTCTGGAAACAAAATCAGAAATTTATGGGAGGAATTCAAATATGTGACACAAAACACCATACACCAGCCCAACCCTGGAAACACTTACACAACATCCACCTTCAGGACTACAAAAAGGTATCTTTAGAGCGTCTAATGCACTGAGAAAGAAATTCAGAGCAGAGAACAGCCACCTCTCTGTATCTGTAACCTGTATCTACCTACAGGCCAGTTACAAGAGCAAGCCCTGGGAAGCACGGTATGTGTGGGATCACATCCCTTGAGGGTACTAAATCCAGATGTCCTATGTTTTGCCAACACCTAGACTGGAGAGCAGAGGCAGCAACCTGGAAAGGATGGGATTGCTCAGAGGAGAACTTCAGGATCACTCATCCAAAGTAATACCCCTTGTGCAGATCTTCACTGCAGGATGAGGAAGAAATATAGACAGGCCTTATGCCCAGCAATTGCCCATATCAATTAACATGAGCAGATTAGGAGCTGGCTGACTTTCTTCAGAGGATGTCTATGCTTGTAAATGCCACTCATCTCCTTCAACCTTTCAGGAACTTGTTCAGGGTTATAAAGGAGGTTTGTAAAAAAGCATAGAGTGAAAGTTGAGTTGTGCAAGCCGTAAACCACCCTCCTTCATACACAAGACCTGGCTTTTCCTATATATATATATAAGCAGGTTCCAAATACCAGACACATAGCAGGTTTCAGCAAAAGTATTTCTAAGCCAGGTAGGAACTTACCTAGTTCACATCAATTTTAATGGAAATCATATGCCTGAATATAACAGGACTTTGGAAAATTTTGCTACCTAGTTTTAGACTGTACATTCTTGATTGCAGTTGGAAAAAAAAAAACAGAATGAACAAAGTACTCCAACCTGAAGTCCTCTATTTAACATAGAAACATGAAGATCTCATACATATTTCTGCATCCCTGTGATGTACTTATTTTCCTCAAGTTCTCCCCTGCCCTCCCTCTAACACTTTTTAAATATACCTCCTTTGTTCTCAGCTAGCTGGGGGACTTTTAAGAAAAAAAGAAAGAAAAATCTGATAGTGCCTTGAGTGATTGATTTTTTTCCTGAAATGGAAGTGGATTTTTTGGTGGAATTTGAGATCAATATTGTATTTATTTATTCAGTTCTGTCTTTGGTTGAGTGTAATCTTACAGTCCTTGGCTCTTAGACTTAGACCATTTGTTAAGAAGGCTGTTGAAGATGTTATAGTGGGATTTATTATGCACTTCTCCAGATTTATTTCCTGTTAGATAATTTGGTGGATGTTTCATGTAGTGCATGCTGGATAATAATATAAAAGGACACTATGCCTGTAAAATTGAGCAGAGTCTTTATTAGTAGAATAATTTACAGAGACATTGCAGCTGCAGTTGGCAATCTCACCCTGCATATCCTCACTGACTTCCCAACACCTTTTCATAACTGCCCTCCCGGCTCTTTCCTCCACATTTCATGCACTGACCACTCACCCCTTCCTCCTGCATGTACTATTCATCCATTTTCTGTGGACAAGAGAAACTGCTGCTTATATCAGTGTCCAGTGTTGTGACTGGTAACAAATAGTAAATGAAAAACAGTGGCAGTAAAGTAATTAAAGGTAAAGGGCCAGATGGAGTCAGGTATAGCTCCTGCTCACCCCAACACAAACTGGAAGATGCACAGAAACAAGACAAGCCTATGGCAGTGGAAAAAAACAGATGAAGCAGCAACATCCTTTTAGTTGGACTTACTCCTTCTCCTACTCCTCTGACCTCTCTCCCCTCCTCCTTTCTGAGGGCATCTGGCAGCTGGAGCTAAAAGCAGCACAGCTGTGACTGCCAACTGTCAGCTGCCAGAGTGATGGTAAAAGGTAAAAGCCTTATACCCAGTCACCTTGCTCTGCTCACACATGAACTTAAGGAAATCCTGAGGGACCACTGTCACCTTCTTGTCACCTCAACATCAATCATGACCAATTACAAGTTAGTTATCAGCATTGCTTACAGGAGAGGCCTCAGTAGGGTCAGCACCACAGCTGAGAGCAAGTCTGGCACATACTAGAAGTACACTTAGGGCAAAAAGAGTGGATGAGTGCAGTACAGAATGAATGCTGTTGTCCTGAACCCAAGGGGACTTAGCAATACAGAGTCAATCCAGTTGTTTTTCCCCTGTCTGACACAGTTTCAGAAAGTGTAAGGGTATAGATCAGAGGCACCCCTTATGAACCGTTGGCAGTATATTCTTTTTTTTGCCACATCTGAATGACCACACAGTGCATAAAGCAGGGGGATTGCAACATTGCAAGCCACTGCACTGCAGGGGAATTCTTCCAGAACCCTGCTCTGACTCTTTCCTGTGTCCTTGGGGCTTTCTTCCGGTGCTATGCATTTGGCAGCACAAAGGAGAGCAGAAATGTCCAAATGACTTGGAGTTGCCATCCATGCTGTGTTTGTTGCTAAGCATATTGCTGGAGGCTTTGGAGCAAGCCCTAATTAGCTTCAAAATGCAGCCCATTTCTTCTCTTATAGGACTTCAGGGCAGCACAGAGTCTTTAGCCAGATTTGAATGAGCAAGCAGTGCTCACAGGAGCAGTCTTTGCACCACAGCATAGCACAGAGAGAGGGCTTCTCAGCAGGGCCCAGGCTAGCAGCCAGATCCTCTACCAATATCAGACTCCTTGAGACCACTGAGTTTTATACTCCAGTGATGCTCTGATAGTAGACTTTTAAATAACTGTAGTGTAATGGAGTATGCTGGTAAAATTGAAACCGAATCTGACCCTTCTAAGATATAAGCGTGGCCTGGATTTTTCAGTGATGTCTAGCTTTCTTCAAAGAGCATGGAGAGCACGAGATGTGTTTTCTCTGAAGGAAGAGTATGGATGGAGAAGGGGCATGTACCTAACACAGCTTGTGAAGTACCACTGAGACAGTGCGGCACATCCAAGGAGTACATTGGTGCTGGAAAGATCCCATTGATGTGCCCAGATCCCGCACCTCTGCCAGGTCCTCCTTTATGGAAATGAGCAAATGGCAAGCTGCCCTCAGCAAAAGGGTCTGGGCTCTCTTGGGAGACCAAATAGTAGAGACCCTGTGAACCCACACCTGCAGAGAGCAGTCTGTGTGAGGGAAATTGGGTGCTCAAGCAACTAGATGAGGCAGTATCATCTGCAGTGAAAATGCAGTGACTGTGAGGCAGAAGCTGATGATGATGATCTCCTAGATCAGTCCTATCTGCTTGGCTATTTGCCTCCATGGATACAACCTGCCTAAATCTGGCATATTACAGAGCATCAGGAAAATACGTGTCTTATCAATTCATGTCTCTCTTCTTTTCCTAACCATCTGATCACTGTAGAGTGCAAGCACTGTTGCTAAAGGATTACAGTCTTGCTTCATGCTGCACACCCCAACTTCTCCCCGGGTGTTACTGAGCTCCCAATATTACTTTGTTACAGCAGGCATCATCCTGGGCAGTGCAGAGATGCTGCTGCTCCCCACAGAAACAGTGTTTGGCATGATCTGGCTCTGCACTGCTTTCATCAAAGCGCAAATTGCTTTCCACTTTCCCTCAGTAATTCTTCAGACCTTCTCCTCCTCTCCATAGTGTGACTCTTCTTTTTCCTGGCACACATATGGCAAGGTAGGCATACAATAGATAAAGCAAAAGCTAATTGCAAGGCATGTTAAACACAATAGATGTGCTGGAAATCTATATATCAATACCGATGGGCATCCTTATGCGCACTGCATGGCTAAATGCCTCTGATAAGAGGTTGGACTGGGAATACATTTCAAAGACAATAATGGACTACTAGTTGCAACCCCCAAACTAAATAAAGGAGACAGGCCTCTGGGTCTGTTCATTATTCTTATAATCCTAAGTTAACAAAAACTCAAGGCTGTGGTGGGGATAAAATGCTGTCCCAGTGCCCCCCTCCTACCTCCCAATTACAGTTTTGGATTAGTGCACTGAACTGCTTAGGGTGGTTTGGCCAGGACCCAGGTTCCGAAGTCACTCATCCTTGACAACTGCTGAAGTCTAAACGGCAGCAGCTGGGAAAACTTGAAGCTGGGCTGGCAGCCTGCCTGGAGAGCAGAGGCAGTTTCTATGTCTATATCCTACTCCTATGAGAGTTGGGGGCTCTACCGCCTTCTGTCCTTCGCGACTGCCTTGTGCCCACAGCAAGGGAAGCAAGACAGACTGAGGGAAAAGAATAGATGAAACAAAGGACACTGTGGAAAGTCACCGTGGAGAGTGGTAAGATATCTGCATCCCTATAGCTCCAGCCCTACAACTGAGTCCAACAGTATATGGACATGGAAAGACACAGACTGAACAGCCCCTCAGTATTCAGTCTAGAGGAAACTGGAAAAACAAGAAGGAAAAAAGAATCTTGTAGGAAGAGCACAGTGTGTGCAACTGTGTGTCTGTGCTGTAGCTGTAGATAAATGTAAAGTGGTAGCTCTTAAAGACAATCTAGTTTTTACATTCAGATCTTGTTGGAACAGTTACATCACTCAAAGACGTTACCTCTTAAAACCCTGCACTTTTCTACAAAGTTGGCAAAGGGTTTTTTTTATTATATTTCCTCATTACAATCAGTAAGAGTTCTCAGGGAAAATAGGGAGATGGTAACTAGAAGGAGCAGATGAAAAGTGCATTTTTATCAGATTCTTTTCTTGAAGGATTCTTTTTCTGGCCATAATGGTACATGGCATCTCCCAGCACCTCCCCAGCAAGAAGGAAACTCAGCCTGCCTGGGGCTGACAGACCCAGTGCAGGCACTGCTCCTAGCCAGAACTCCCAAGTCTTTCTGCATGGTCACTGCCACTTCAGTTTGCAACTTTTCCCCATTTTGATTATGACAGGTCTTTCTGTGAGCTCAGATAGCCCGTTCTTTGCCATAAAGTGGCTTGAAATATAATTTAATGAGACAAGAGATGGTTTTCCTCAAGGGGCTTTTGAGTAGCCCTTTTAAAAAGTTCCAAACTTGACACACAGGGAAAGACAGTGATGCCATTGAAAATGGACTGTTATCTGATTTGGTTACTTGTGGGAAACAGTGACACAGAAGTGGAAAGCAGGAATCCTAATGACTATGAAGTGTGGAAATCTGAACAAGACATTTTAGAAGAGAGCCATGGAACTCCTAAGAATACCACCTTTTCCACCTTCAGAGACTGATATGGTTGCTTGGACTAAACATTACAGTTATACTTTACAGTTTATATTTTGTACCCTTCTTTCTGTACTTTCCCCTTACTGATGTTATAAAATCCCTCATGTTCTGTGTCCCTGTTCTTCTCCTTGTTGCTGATAGGTTCCCAGTTCCCAGTAGTTGCTGATTGGTTCCCACCATTTCCTTATTTGGTCACCTCATGTATGGTTGTCTCCACCCATTCATAGCTGAAGCCCTCCCCTTTTTTCCTAATATGTCCCTGTTTTGAATGCTCCTCCCTTGTTCCACCCCTTTTCCCAGAGAGTTCCCTCAAAACCCTATATAAGTCCCTATCCCCTGTTAATAGACTTTCACTCTGTTACATCTCTACTCTGAGTTGGATTATTTGTCCCCCAGGCTGCGGCAGTTACTTTCTTTTAATTGTCTAGTCCTGTTACTTTTGATGTGATCTATCAGTTAATTGGTGTACCAGGGATGATGAAGATTTCTGTCCTACTGAGTTTGGACAAGTCAGACAGGAAAATAATGCCCATCTTTTCAGATCTATACACGATGCCCTTTGCATGAAAACCAACAGAAAGTGCTTTGCGTATGTTTGCAAGATAAATGTTGAGAAAACCAGACAGGTGATACAGAAGCTGCATATAATGAGCCAGGCAGATCTCAGCTCTAACTACTCTAGTTTTATTGGGAATTATTGGTGCTCTGTAACTCCAGCATTCTCCAACACCTTGAGCACCTAGCATTTCCATAAATCACGTTAGGAACTTAAATTAAGTCAGAACAGTAACGTAAATATATCTCTGTGATAGTGAGGGCACCATAACCATCGCTGAAAAGCTTCTTTTTATAATCTGACAGCATATTGACTGAATAATTGTGAAGCAGAACTTGTTAACAGTGGAGGGGCTTATTCTTATAATGCAGCTAACATATTTCTTCTTATAGGTCCATTACTGACATATTCTTTCACCAAAAAAAATAAAAAATCAAAAATTCGATCTATTTTCACAGCAAAACTATTGTGAGACAAGGATATATTATTCTATACAAGTGCTGAGATGGCATGGAGGCAGGTTCCAGCTTCCCCTGTAGCCCCTATTTTATCCTTCTCTATTCAAGGACTGGCACCAACTAGGCCTCCACGGTACTAGGGCTTCATAAAATAGGTTTTTCGCCCTGAGAGAAGGGACTAGGGTCTCCCTCTACCTGCAGCTGGGCCACCACGCATTATAGTCTCCAACACATGGTGAGAGACATCAGCCATTCCAGAAGACAGATAGGTGAAACTCAAGACCAAATAGATCCATACGAATCTGAAATACAAGGCAGATTGAGTTACTTATCTGGATGCGTCACGTGGGAATCCACACTCTACATGATACAGCAAAACACTGAGGGAAGTTCCTTCCCTGTCTTCCCTCTACTGCTGTGTAGATGCATATCCAGGCAAAGTTTTGCTGTGAGTAGAAATGTTCCAGTGATGTTTGGTAATATCAGGTTTCCATTAAATAACTTCATCAGGAAATCCAAAATGGCCAGCCAATGCACTGTTTCCTTTTCTCTGAAGAGGTTATAACACACACAGGCAATGCTAACTCTCCAGGCTTTGTTTTCTCCTCTCCTGCCACATGGCACAGCTTTTACTTGTCGTGCCAAGATCTGATATCTCCGTGGCATTGTCCAAGTAGTCCTTTTCTCCCACAGTAACCCGCACTTCAGCCAGGCCTTAGTTACTGGCATTGAAAAGTGCACTGACCATTCCTCTGGAGGACAACAGTCACTTTTTCTTCCTTGTTTCACAAGGGAATACATTCCCCATTTCTTCCTCCTTACATGCAAATTGGCAGCACTTAAGAAAGACAGATTATACCAGTGGTGGACATCCAGCTTTGAACTGCTGTCTCCCTTTCCTATTTGCAGTCACGTTACTCCCAGCCATAATGTCAAGGACAACACCCTATGGAAGTAGTCAATGCTTCTGAATATAAAGTGCTTTAGGCACGAGTTGCACCTTCAAGTAATAACACCTACAGGTCATACAAGGGAGGAACAAGACCTCATTGGCACTTGGAAGAGCACTTGGAAGAGCCCTAGATGAAAAGGGCAGCCATATGCTTATCCAGGAACGAGGAGTGTGGGGAAGAGGGGAAGGCAACTCAGAAGTTTCCTTTGCTAATATAATGCCAAAACAAAAAATAATCTCCATGAGCATACTGTATCAGGGGCTTCTATTTGACAAGCCAAATGAAATATGAGAAGCTTCGAAGCAGGATGGCAAGCTTTATCAGAGAGGAAATGAGCACAGTGAATATCTGGCTGTCACCAGGAGAGGAAGAAGGTGCCAAGCCCATATCTGCTCCCAGCACAAGGAGCTGATGAGCTGCCCTGAATGACAATAGCTCTCATCAGAGGAGGATAGGAAGTGCCTGGGAAGTGATAAAAAAGCAGCCAAGCATTTCATTATCCTAAGTGCATCCCCTCATTATATTTTCTTTTAAAAACAACTTTTGACCAATTTTAATGCAGATGAGAACTTGCCAGATTGACAGCCCTGGAGACTAAAGACCTTCCTCATTATCTGTAGCCTAGACAAGGGCAATAAAACACCCCTCAAGCTCGCTCCACTCTGGCAATGTGCCTTCTGGCCAGCAGGATATGGAGTGGAGGGAAGACAGCTCTTTCTGAATGCATGTTCAGTTCTTCCCTCCTACATCAGGCTACCTGGTAGCCAGCTCAAATTGTAGCCCATAAGGAATGTATGGAGGACACTATTTCAATTTTATATTACAGTAATATAAGTCCTCAAGTAATCTGCAGTATGTGTTGGCCTGTGTTTCACAAGTACAGTGCCAAGAGAATAAGCACTGTATGAGCTAGCATCTCACCATGAGCTGGATTCTTACCATCAGACTAAGAAAAGTTTAGGGGGGAAACCAGGTCCCTGCTCTGCCCAAGGGTAACATACTGCTAAGCAGCTGGTGGGTAACTTCTTGACTCTGAACAGAGCAGGACTCACTAGTCTCATATGCACTCCACAAAGGTGCTGACTTCAGGTAAAGCTGAGATGTTCCCTTTGCAGGAACAGAGATTTTCCCTTTCCCTTACCTTCCTCTAGCCCCTGCTGAGTTTTGAACATGTACAGAAATGAGAGACAGTTTGCCCAGTTTTTTCAGCAGGGGAATCCAACAGGAGCTAGGAAATAATGCTTGGTACCAAGACAAACTCCCATCAGCCCTGACCAGAGAGGTCACACCATTGCACAGAGCAGCAGCTCCTAGCTCCTGTTGAGTTAGGAATAATATTTCCTGTGCAACAGTGCTTCTGTCTCACATAAAATGCTGAAAAATAACTTTTTCTTTCTTTCTTTTTCTTTCTTTTTCTTTCCTTCTTTCTCTTTCTTTCTTTCTTTCTCTTTCTTTCTTTCTCTTTCTTTCTTTCTCTTTCTTTCTTTCTCTTTCTTTCTTTTTCTCTTTATCATAGAATAGAATCATAGAATCGATTGGGTTGGAAAAGACCTCCGAGATCATCGAGTCCAACCCTTCGTCCAAATCCAGTCCATTTACTAGATCATGGCACTCAGTGCCACATCCAATCTGCGTTTAAAAATCTCCAGGGATGGTGAATCCACCACCTCTCTGGGCAGCCCATTCCAATGCCTGATTACTCTCTCTGTAAAGAATTTTCTCCTGATATCCAACTTAAATTTCCCCTGGTGGAGCTTAAGCCCGTGCCCCCTTGTCCTATTGCTGAGTGCCTGAGAGAAGAGACCAACCCCCACCTGGCTAGAACTTCCCTTCAGGTAGTTATAGACGGTGATGAGATCACCTCTGAGCCTTCTCTTCTCCCGGCTAAACAACCCCAGCTCCCTCAGCCTCTCCCCATAGGACTTGTGCTCAAGTCCCTTCACCAGCCTTGTTGCTCTTCTCTGGACCTGCTCCAGGACCTCAATATCCTTTCTGAACTGAGGGGCCCAGAACTGAACACAATACTCAAGGTGTGGCCTCACCAACGCAGAGTACAGGGGAAGGATCACTTCCCTGGTCCTGCTGGCCACGCTATTTTCCTTCTTTCCTTCTTTCTTCCTTTCTTCCTTCCTGCCTGCCTTTCTTCTTGTTTACAGTACAAAAACCTTCCTACTCAAGTTGAAATGATCAGAGCACTGACTTCAATCTCTCTTTCTCTGCTGAAAATTTACACTATTCTTGAAGGACATACATGGGGAGAGGAGCGCAAGGGAGGATTGCCTATGTTAGAATCACTAAGCCACCATTTTCTGTGGCAGTAATGGTTATTATTATTATATCTGTTACCACAGACATTATTAATGTTATTATAATAGTAGTTACTATTATAGTTAATATCATAGTATTAGAGTAATGCTATTATAGAGTACAGTAGTATTATAGTAATAATTAATATTATAGTAGAGGCAGCTGCTGAGGTCTTAGCCAGCTTTGTTCATCAATAGCTGGCTGTACCTGCACCTGTATATTCAAAGGAAATCCCTAGCTCAAAAAGTAAGCTATTTTAAAAATAAGAAAGAATGGTTGGAGTAAGCTTAAGAACTGTCTACTGTCTCACAAGAAGATAATTGAAAAAAAACTTAAATATGAGTGCAAGATGGAGACAGTGATGTAAATCAGCTCAGCAGATGCTCTTCATGTCCCCTTCCCTCTAAGTGCTGCACAAACACCTGGTCTTCTTGTGTAACTTGCTTCAACATGACTTGGAGACCTTGCTCTTCATTGACAGGCTTTGATCTCAATGGAATTGCACAATCTCTTCTTTCCCAGCAGAAGCTTCATCTTACCTGCTCTGAGTCTCTTACTGCAAGTCTTAGGAGATCTGATGCTTTTTTAATACTTGCCTCCAAGAGTGTTGAGCAAAGGGTTAGCCAGGAATTTTCCCAGGAATAGTTTTTCAACAGGAAGTACGGTTTTCACCAAACTGACTTATTTCCTGGTCATCTTTATTTGTATGGTCATCTACTGTATGTTTATGAATAAAAGATGTTTCCCCAGATCAGGAGATACTTCAGAAGTTTTTCACTTCGGGTATACATGAAATGTTTTGTCCACTTTAATTCAGAGCTACAGTACATTCTGTCTATCGTCCCAGACATCTTTTTGCTTTCTCTTCTTTCCTGGCTCATCCAAGTGGCAACTGTAATGTATTCAGTGCTGTTCAGCTGAAGGCTCAGGTGCAGATAGATAGCTGAGCAGTTGCAGCTCTGTTCATGCTCAATGTACAAGGTAGGCTCCTCTGCAGTAGGACCAAGTGTTGCTGCAGAAAGTAATTTTGGTGTGCTTATTCTCAAACTCTTCCATCTCAAGCATTTGAACAATCACTTTGACATGTTGTAGGTTATTTTAAAATCTAATATTCTGGAGTATGCAGATCTGATATGAGTTGTCAAGTCTTATGTACATAATCTGTTGCTGGGCTGTTTTAATACCAGGGTCCATGACTAGGAGGTTCTGAGCCCTGCAATAGGACTTCCAGCTATAAGAAAGAATAAGCTTGACATGACCAGCCTTGATTCTGGCCTGGAGCACCAGAGGAGGCTCAAGTGACTCCAAAGACTCTCAGATGCTGTCAGTTTAGCAACCAGTGCACTGACATGCACAGCTCCCTCCCCATGTCACACTTTCTGACTTTGCACAAATGTAAAAGCCACATCTTAAACAGATGGGGGGTGGGGGTGCCTGGAAGAGTTGTTTTTAGATGACTGGTTAAGCATTTTTGGACCCTGTCTGTAACCTGTGAATGTTACCAGAAATGGAGCATAACCAGAGTTTAAAAGACTATGGCAGGAACCAAGGACCCTGTCTGAACTCTGAAGTTTAGCTTTGCCACTGATTCTCTGCACTTTGTGCTTATCACATTTTTCTTTATGCCATCAAAGCTAGCTATGATTACTTCCATATGAGGAAAAACTGTAATTATTCTCTTCAGGAGAAAACAGATGGGATCTCAACATTTTTTCCATGGTGTTGTTACTCCTTTGTTTCAGCAAACCAGATTTCACTTCTTTTTAATCTGCTTTAAATCTAGTTTTCAAGCAGTATATATTAGAGCAAGTTGTCTATGTCTGCATCCAGGAGCTACATAATTGCTTTTATGTTTGGCACAAACCACTCAAAAAGCAACATTCTGAAGGAAAAGTTTTTTTGATAAATTTTTCTTACAGCATCAAGAACTTGTGAAAGAAGTTGCTTTTAAGGTGGGGAATGTTTCTACAAAAAACAACCCTTAGAGTTTAGAGGTTTTTAGGGTGATACCTGGTTTTATTCTTTATTCCCTAGCCACAAATTATTACCAAGTCTTCTTCATAATGTGTTTTTTGCCTGTATAATGTGTTTTTTGCCACTTTTGATGGGGGATAGAGAGTATTTTGGTTTGGATAATCCTGTACTTTTATAGAAATCAGGTCTCCCAGTTATCTTTTTTTTACAAATAAATGTCTCCTCATTAGTTTTTCAGCCCACATATACTTTGTACACTGTGCTATATATAGTTGCATTTGATAAGATTGCAAGAAAGATTCTATTTTCTGATGTGAAGGTAGCTTATCTCCCTTGTTAGTTGTCATGGCATTTTTAAAAGTTCTAACAAAATACTTGGGTTCCCCATAAGATCTCAGAGGGCTGGGAACAGATAAACAGGTTACATTTCATTAACCTACTAAAGTGTTACTGAATTCTATAGGTGCACTGGTACATTACCTGATATTAATTATTTCCATAATGCAGAAATGAAGTAAAAAGTCTTCATGGTACCACTAGTATTAACCTATGACGAATATGTAACTTCTAGCCATTTTTACTGGGTTCCTATGCCTCACCTGGAGCCTTTGAGCCTGAGGGTTATATCCTGAGAGGCAGAATAAGCTTTGCATTGTACAAACATAAAGTTTAGTCAGGGAATGCTTATTTAATTGTTATCCCAGGGTCAACCTTCCAGAAACTTCTGAAAACAGTAGACCTAGTTAGCATCTCATTAACAAGCATCTTGCTTTATCCATTTTGCTTTGCTATGGCTTCAATACAAGCCATGACAGGAGGAACTTCGGGAGGGCTACTTAAAGCTTGCTGGGGTCATATGTCCAGGAACTGAATTAGATCCTCAGCTGGTATGCCATGGTGTGCCTCCATTAGCTTTGGCAGGATCAAACTTGTTCACACACGGCAAAGACACTGGTCCTGTGAATTCTATAGCAAATCAGACATGATTTCTGCCTGTTCTTTGAAATTCTGTGGCTTCAATGCATCTTTTTTTGTGTCTCCTAGACACCCCTTGCTCAGTTCTGAGTCATGTCCTTTAGCAGCCTCCCTTGTTCTCATTTATTGACTCCATTTGCTTGTACTCATGGCTTTCCTTTTTAAACCTCTTCTCTAAGCAGCTTGTGCTAACACAGTGTCCAAGCTGCTTTCTTTGCTATCTGTTCAATTACATGGGCTCAGTCTTCTGAGATCTGTGGCATTTTGTGTGTTTATAATGGCAGATGCCAAGTGAGCCCTTTCATTTACTGCAATGAAAACATCATTGTTTTAAATTTCTTCTCTGAACTGGCTGCACATTTTCAACTCATTGCTTGTTTCAAGACATTCTGAACTTGATAGCTCTGTTCTTAGCCTTCCTCAGTCCAAGGTCTACTTTTGCAAGCTGCTCTTTCTGTGGATTACATATGAATTGGACACAGACACAAATATTCTGGGTCAGCTACAGAAGTGTATTCCTGAGATATATTTTTTTTCATCTCTCTCAATTAAATGAAAACATTTCTGGTTCATTTATCAGCTGTTGTAAATCAACATTATTGAAGTTAGCAGTGCTGTACTGATTTATGTTCATTGGAAATTTGGCACATGAGCCAAGCCTAGTAGCTTCTCCACCAAATGCTCTTTCATTGTAACTCAGTCTAGCTGTGCCTTTCTTGATGGTAGAAAATTTTGACCTACTATTGCTCTAAAACAGAACTGCGTCACCTTTTTTCTGTGCTGTGTTCCTATTGTCATCATTTGGTTCAGCATAAAATATCACTGTCAAATAATCTCACATGTCAGTCTGCAGCTTTTTGTATTGATTTTGCAATGGTATAACTCATCTTACAAGTTACAAGGTTATGGAAAATAAGGTGTCCAAGGACAGAGTCTCCTAGACTCATCCTCCTTGTCGTGTCCCTGTGGTGCAAATGCCAAGGGATTTGGCTGCCACATGAAAACGTTCTCTCCGTGTACACGAAGTTTGCACTGAGGCAGACACAGTTTGATCTCAGCACTGGGTGCACTGGTGAACCACAAAGATTTAGGGCTGCAGTCACTAGTTTATACTGCCTTCCAAACATGAGATGTCCTTCTAGCTGCTAGCTCCAGGGACACTTTGGCCAAGTCCCATCTCCGTATTAGGCATATTCATGGTTCTCTCCAGGATGTGTCTATGGTCTGATAAAGTGAAAATTTAGATACAAGACCAATGCCAGTAAAGTCCTGAATGGGAAAGGTGAAAGAAAGCAGTTTTGACCAGTCTTAACTACAGTTCCTTTCTTAGCTGTAGATTTGTCCTGGCTTTGCCCACCACATACAGACAAAATCCTGCTGCTCTGACTCACAGCTATGTTACTATTGCTTTATGACAGTATAATTCAAATTCAGATTACTTTTTCATGTGCTTTTCTGGCATTACTTACAGAAAGTGCTGCAGTTCTCTTTCCCCATCCCACCTAAACCTAATCTTTCTGTATTGTCTGTTTACACATATGCTGTCATTTTTTCTTGTGTGAAGTGGCAACAAAAATAGTTCTCTACTTCTTCTTCATCTCTGCTATTTAGTAGACACTCAGCTAGGCTGTTTCCTTGGGGTATTTCTTTCTTGAGAGACAGAAAGCAGTCATTTATTGACTTACGCATCCAAGCTGTTCAGAGTTTGCTTTTCTTCACCCACCCCTCCCTCCCATCTGAATTTTAGCTGAGTTCACAGCAAGGCAACGTCTCTGACTCTCAAAGGATTTCTGTTAAGTTTGTCATAACAACATCACCTTCTGCCCCTTGGCTGCTGGCCTGTTTATTGTCCCCTGTCTGGATGAAAAGACACAGAGAGGTAATTTCTATTATGAATTCCCTAGGCTGATCCCTGTATTTTTCAGACCACTCTAAACACCATGCATCTTCCCAGACCAGGTTCCAGCCCTGAGATGTGTAACTGCTATACACATAGACCAAATATACAGTCCCTGACCTAAAGAGCTTTCAAAATCAATGCAAGACAAGTAAAAGAAATGAAAGAGAAGAATAGAGAGAAGTGGACCAGAGCCAAAATTGCTACAGGTAGCAGTAAGGCTTGGAAAACCTCTCTGGATTTGAAATCTTTTCTAAGTTTCAGAGCCAAGGGAAGCCTGCAGGAGTGCCGTGATGGAGAGGGGAAAAAAAAAAAGAATAGCTGGGAAGGGTTATCACTTCTCACACATGTGGGGAGCAGAGGGCAAAAACCCGAAGGTTTTCAGTGGACTAGTTAAAAGACAGGCACTGAGAGCTGACACCTTGGGCCAGCTGGATTTATGGGACTTTTTATGTTGTACTTCTGCACGTGGTAATTTCTACTAGCAGGAGGCTGATGGTCACTTTTCCCCATCACTTCTGCCAGCTGTATGCCTTTTCCTTTGATCTAGAAAGCAGGTGGAAATGTCACTTCAGATTAAAGGTCTGGAATGACATTTTTCTACCTACTGTATGTTCTTTGCAATTGTATTTACTTTGTTTGAACTGCTAAGATTGCACAAAGAGAAATCACAGAGAACCAGCACTGTTGCTGTTGCCCAAGTTATGGTACAGTAGTGCTCTCAAACAGACAAGATCTGTTGCCAGGGCAGGCTAGTTAGCACTGCTTAGAGATTTGTTTGGGCATCTGTTGCTAATTTCGCAGGGCCACAGTGGTCCTTCATTCCTGGTCCATGTGCAAACTAATGATCTGTGCTGCAGTTTGCCTTTTAATTAACTTCCAGAGGGGCTTCTCACTGAGATGCAGATTATAAACTGAACTACTGACAGACAAGTGAGGAGATGCATAGTTGCCTTCAGTGACAGGATACAGTGAGCACTGTGTCACTGAGTCTGAGAAATTGGGAAAGATTTTCAGTTTATTTATTCCTTTCATGGCTGATCTTACAAACAGGGTGAAGCTTGCCAATGATTACTCCACTCCACTGCTATCAAAAGTGCCAGAAGCTGAGCAGGTACTGGAGGGAAGAATTACTTTGGACTTTCCTGCGTAGCACCTTATGTGGGCACTGCTGGCTATCCATAGACAGCATACAAGGCTACATGGACTGAGTTCTATACCACTCTAAGCCTCCTCAAAATTATCTCCTTTTTCCTAGATAATTAAGGTGTTCAGAGAATTAAAAATTACATACAGCCATCTTACTTGGGAAGTAGATGCTGTTCTTGTGTGTTCAGGCATGCTGTGACTGCAGAACTTGCACAGACCTGCCTGCTGCCAAGTTGCAGGCAGACCTACCTGTAAGCATCTCCCCAGCAAAGCAAAATACCTGAAGCAAATTGGTCCATAAACTTATCAGAATTATGCCAGGTCAGCATGGACCTCTTGCACTCAGTGATAATGCAGGTTTGGAAGAGTGTGTGCGTGTGTGGTGAGGTAGCTCCTCTGAAGGCTGCTCAAGCTCTTTGCCACAGCTCAGTTTTTCTGTGACGAAAGAGGTGGCTCTGGGGACACAGTCGGGCTGTTCTGACCCTGTCTGTGACCACAGTCCCTTAAGCCACTGCCAACTCAAATGAGACCACTTCCCAACAGGTCCCCTCCTAGTCACCAGATACCACTGACAGCTCCAGCTGATAACTGATCTGCATGCTCCTCCTGTATGGAGCACAGCCATGACTTTCTTTGTGACACAGCATGGCTGAGATGAGTGGAACAATACAGGCCAGGATGAACTAGCAGAGCCTGAAAAAATCAATTCAGCTATAGAATAAATGCCATTAAACTTGTGAGAAGCAGACAGGTGATTTACTGACCTGACATAGAAAGGATCCAGGAGCTACCACTGTTGTCCTGATCCTAGTGCTGTGTTGATGGGAGCAGAAATATGCAGAAAATATTTTGTCTCCGGGAAACCACCACCCTTGCCTGAGGACTTTACTGCTCCATCTTAGCTGAGGGAGATTCCAGGATGGGCTCTGCGAATGGGCTTCAGATTACTTTAACCACCAGAGTATGAATGGTTGTACTTGTACAGTCAAGATGGTAGGGAGATGGTGGGATTTCCGAAGAGAAGCTTACCCAGTCTGGGGCAAGTAGCTTGAGTTGTTCTCTGAAGGTGGACATCTCTCTCCATTGACTGTTGGGGGACCCTAGATCCCCAGACTGAGCTCCTCATTCAAACTACAAAAGATGAAACATTAACTCAGACTAGTAGTTTCCACAAAGAAGGTGGGAAATATTTGTTCCTCAGTGTATTTTTAATCTCCTAAATTGCGTACTTTCTTTGCCAGAAGGAGTTGTCAATCCGAGCTTCATAGAAAAAACATGTATGCTTACTAAGCCTTAGCCCCATCATCGCTTTTTGGCCTCCCACCAGCACCCCAATGGACAGACCACTGGCTGCACCATGGCTCTGCTTCCCTGAAATGTACCATTTGTCATCAGATGAAGTTAGTTTTTGCTCCTAAATTTTAACTAAGAGAAATTGGAGCAGAAGGCAGACCTGAGTAAGACAAAGAAGATGAGAGAAAGGTAAGGAAGGGGCAAAAGGAAAAATAGGAAAAAAAGACACAAGAACTGACAGAGAGGAGAATGCAGTACAACAGTACTTGGGGGATATTTCATATTCTGGGGAAAGAATAGGTTCCTATATTTTGGCAAAAAGGCTTCTCGCAGGTGAAACAACAGCCAGAGAAAGGAGGGCCTTCAGAAAGACAAGAGGGTGTTTTTCAAATGTATCCCAGAACACGAGCAGCCTTGGGCTGCTGGTTAAACCTAAAGTGAGCAATCCTGGACTTCTGCTGCTGCAGTGCTTCTTCATTAACAAATCACTATATTTAGGTATCTCCTGACAGAGAATGGTAATATGTGAAATCAGAAATGACTAATCTTTTCTTGTTGTGCAGGCTGAACTTGAACTCAGCCTTTGCGGATATCCAATAAAATTCTTACATTTTTTTTAACTGTTCATGCAGCCCTAATGAAGAAGGTACCACTGTGGGGGATGGCACAGTTTTAAAATACACATGAAACAGCACCAGCCTCTGTTGCTTTCCTTGGGAAACAAACCATAGTAGTAGTAATTCTTACAGTTATGTCCTCAGAGAATCAGGGGCAGACCAGGACCTTAACACATACAAGACACTACTTGTGGTAACTTTTGCTCTTTTTTCATCAGGAAAAGAAATGCTAACTTAGAAAGGGCAAAAGTCTTCTAGGCTTACACAGAACTAGATTTTAATGATGCATCTTTGATCTTCCATACGTTATACAGAAGATTTAGTCCAGTCAGCTTAATACTACTCTAATTCCTAGGAAAAAGAAATCTTTCCCCTGCCAGATTACTACTACAAGCCTGCTTGGGTTTTTGTTTGTTTTGGGGGTTTGTTTGGTTTTTTGTTTAATTTATGAGGTAAGATATAATTTGAATAATAGAAATCAAAATTATGTTGAGCTACCAAATAAGTTTGGAAGATATGACTACATTGCTTGAGACTGTAGAAACCTGAGAAAACCTGAAGTTGTTTACTAATACAGTGATGACCAGCAGATGCCTTAAGACAGGTTTAAAATAGGCAAAAGAATGTTTTTCCGAAAATGTGTGGTAGAAGTGTGGAACTCGTTGCCACAGAACACTTGTGGAGGTTAAAGCTGTGAAAGGACTGGAAAAAGGATAGACAAATACACAGAAGGTTGATACCCAAAACGGCAATTAAACTTAATGTTCCACATGCTCTGCATCTGCAGCACAGGAGATGAAGGTCTATCCTAAAGACTAAAGAATTTATGCTTACCCTTTTTTTATTCTTCTTCTTTTTTCTTCTTTTTTTTTTGAGCACTCACATGGCTGATTTCTGCCAGAGAAAGAATGTGGATCTCACTGGTCCTTTGATCACTGTTAGGACAGATATTCTTCTGGTTTTGTACTTTTGTCTATGCCAGCAGAGCAATACTGTCAGCTCAATTAATATATTTAAAGAGGTGATAGGGCTACACAAAAAAAGTTACAGAGGCAGATGTAGCATGGGCAGACCCTTAGTAAAGGTCACTCTATATTCAGGGGAAAAAGCCTTCTTCCTTGATGCTACATTGAAAAGAATATTGAGTTAGTTCTTTATGCAATTTCAGGTAATGAGCATCATTATGAGACTTCTAAGAAAGTACAGTTGCTGCAAATTCAATACTTTATAAGTGTAAACAAATCAAGTCCAAGATAAGGTCATTGGATGATTTTTAAACTCCTGGGTGCAAAGAAGAAAGCATTTATGAATGAGGGGTACATGTGGTTCTTCACACTTAGGAAATATGCATTAAATTTTCAAAGAACTGAGATAGGATTAATTAAGGTGTTTGGTTCTATCATGAATTGCTTGAATGCAAACTTCATTACAAAATGGAAATTGAAAGTAATTTGGTTTATTTTTCTTACCCATGCTGAATGCACATAGGGGTTGCTATTCAAAACCAGCATGGATCCCATAAGCCATTCAAAAATTGTTTTTTCTGTCTTTAAATTGAATAGGTGAGTTTAGTTTTAGCTGTAGATCAATGAAAAGAGAATTTAGATTTATGTATGTATTAATTTTGTGGGCAGTTTAACCCACTCAAGGTTAAGCTCATCAACAGACGCCCAGAAGTGCTTGCCTTTCTAGGCAATGGAGCGTACTCACTGAGAATAATACCTAGGGGAACTCTGGATTTACTGCTGGAGTCAGGGTGACCCACTATGGCCTTCACCTTACAGACTAATGATGCAGGGATGAGATGATTATTTGTTTTTCAGGCTCTGTGGTTTGCCTGAACCAGGGCATTCCTAAGCAAATATTTCCATATCAGAATATTTCCAATATCATCAAAATTAATGCTCCTGGATATACTGCAAAAAACTGAAGAAAACATTAGGTTTACAGAATGAAGATCTAATCCCTCTGAGTTTAGATGACATAAGCAGTAGGTCATAGGCTAGGTCAAAGGCTTTATGCTGAATCCCTGCCTGAGGGCAAGTTGCAGTCATTGCTACACAGATATCATTAGTCTGCTGAAAATCTGCCAGAAATATTCCTTGGCAGTTGCTGGGCCTTGATTGTGATGGTAAAGGGAGAAGATATCCTTATTGACCTTTTCCATTTATTTTTTTTATCATTCTATGAACAAAATTGCTTATTTTGCTCTAGTAACTCAATAAAAGCTGTCTCTCTTAACTTTTTCGTAACATCCTGAGCAATTAAGATCATTTATTTTCTCTCTTCTTCTCCTTAGAATTAAATTAGTTTGACAGGAAAACCACAGGCCAGTGGTACCAAACACATAGATTTTAATAGGAGATCCCACTGGGAAATTATTCTGGTTTTATTGAATTTAGAAATGAGTACCTTTAAAATAAAAGAATGCTTTAAGGCCTTCGCAGTTTGAAAGACAAAGGCAAACAAATCAATGAGAAGACATAGTTAGTATGTTGTTTCGGAATATCTTTTCTTGCAACAGAAGATATAAAAGCAAATATTGATTTACCCTCTTGGGATTTTGATGGCTACAAGGAGTCACCAATGAACTACCAAAAGTTTGAAAGTCACATACAACATGAGTAGTAATGAACTACTGTGTTAGAGAACATATAGCATAGTCCTCACTTTGGTCTGAAACATGCTTGACAGTCTCGTGGAATCTCATGTAAGCAATGTCTCCCTGAAAATCAGCTTAGTCACAGAGCAGAGGCACTGACCCGGCCTTAGGCACATCTTCTGCCTTGCTGGGGATGACATCTTCTGTGGCAATGCAAACCCAGAGTTCTGAGTGCTTCTTTTGTTATCATTGTACCTTTAAACAACCCAGCTCCCATGTCTGAGCGTATGTGGAAATACTCGAAGGGCTGAATACACATCGAAGTAGAGCTTGCTTCTGAATGTGTTTTACATCCCTTTATGAATACATCACAAGGGTCTGGCCCCAAGCACACTTTTGACTCCACAAGGGCAAAAAGTACCAGACTTGGCTTCTTGTCAGGAACATCACTCCAGTCATTTATTTTAGATGGAAGGCTTACTGCGTTAGACAGTGATAGATGGCAGATGGCTACACAGAAACTGTGAGACCCATTTTAGACAGGGTTTCCCAGCCAAATTTCAGGATACTTCATCACATTGTCTGCAGTCTCAGCTAAATTTCATAGACTGTTTCTCTGTCTTCCCTAAACAGTCACACAGCTCTTCTCAGAAATAAGGATTAACCAAAAAAGGCTTGCAATGCAGACCTGAGTGAAATAACTTAGTTACAAGCTTCCAACTTCAAGGTTCACACTATTGACATGCATCTCTGAGTAAAGAAATATTTTTAACTAGAAATCATGAATGTAAGCTAAATCATATTCAGAAAGAAAAAAAAAAGACAATAAAAAACCCTGCATTTGAGTATTTTGTATTTGTCTTCCACATGTGTATATTCTAGGATTTGACATTCCAAGCTGTTATCAGCACTGCATAGGTAGCAAATTTTCTTGAAATGAAAGGTGAGGAAAACATGCATTGACATGACTCCACCTGCTTAAGCTCTGAGGAAGAGAGCTGATCACAAAATGGAGATGGACACGCTGGATCTAAATTTGTGTAGGCCCATTCAAACTAGTGATATTTCACCATTGAAGACACAGCCAAACATCCTGCAAGTATGACTCATAAGAATAAAGTTGGGTCCATCCCCTATAAAACCCGTTCTCTTTCCTGTGTATTTCCACAAGGTGTGCAATTTGCTCCCTGGCTGACCCCATCACCTCTTACCAAGTGGAGAATCACACCAAACTTATCTCAGTGAAGGCATTTCTTCATGGGCTGCTGGAATTAGAACAGATATATATGACTGACAAATTACAGGACTAGGCAATCACCAACCGTATGAAGTTCAACAAGGGGAAGTGCCAGATTCTGCACCTGGGATGGGGCAACCCTGGGTATTTGTACAGATTAGAGAATGAGATGCTGGAAAGCAGTGCCATGGAAAGGAACCTGGTGGTCCTGGTTGATGGCAAGTTGAATATGAGTCAGCAGTGCCCTGGCAACCAGGAGGGCCAACCATGTCCTGGGGGGCATCAGGCAAAGCATCACCAGCCAGTCAAGGGAGGGGATTGTCCCGCTCTGCTCTGCACTGGGGCAACCTCACCTTGAATATTGTGTGCAGTTTTGGGCACTGCAATATAAGAAAGATATTAAGCTCTTAGAGAGTGTCTAAAGGAGGGCAACAAGGATGGTGAAGGGCCTTGAGGGCCCTTCCCCATATGAGGAGTGACTGAGGTCATTTGGTCCGTTCAGCCTGGAGAAGAGGAGGCTGAGGAGAGACCTCATCCCAGTCTGCAACTTCCTCATGAGGGGAAGAAGAGGGATAGGCACTGATCTCTTCTCCGGGGTGACCAGTGTCAGGACCCAAGGGAATGGCCTGAAGTTACGCCAGGGGAGGTTTAGGCTGGATATTAAAGATAGATTCTTTGTCCAGAGGGAGTTTGGGCACTGGAACAGGCTTCCCAGGGAAGTGGTCACATGACCAATCCTGACAGAGTTCATTAAGGGTTTGGATGATACCCTTAGGCACATGGTGTGATTCTTGGGGATGGCCCTGTGCAGGGCTAAGAGCTGAACTCAATGACACTTGTGGATCCCTTCCAGCTTGGCATACTCTCTGATTCTGTGACTGATTTGGTTTTGGTTTTGTTTTTTGTTTGTTTTTGTTGTTGTTGTTGTTGTTTGTTTTGGGGGTTTTTTTGTTTAATATTTATCTTACAACAGCTAAATGAAAGGAATGAATTGTCTTTTTGTTGCAAAATTAAAAAGCTTACCACAAATATGAACATACACAAACACAAAGAGGAACTTGGAGCAGGTGCTGCCTTGCTGCTCTGCAGTGGCCAAGGGACACATTAAGGGCCATCCTATGAATATTTTCTGCCACCACAACCATCTTCATGGGTAGCTCACACCTTTAGAGTGAAATTACTTACTTTCAACTCATGTTCTGTGTCAAAAGATCAGCAGATCATAGAAAGCATCCAGTCATGGGATCTTCCCTTCTCTACAGCACATAACTCCTTGCTGTTACCTTTCTAGGGCAAGTTGGCACAATTAACTTTTCCTTGCTTTTGTCAAGCCTTGCCACCACCTACACCCATCATCTCCCACACTGACTCAGACACAGTTTACAACCATTTTGCTTCTCTGAAGCCCCCTCTCTGCCCCTGTGTTTACCATTGCACTGCTTGCCCTGTCAATCATTCCCTGCTGCACAACATGCTCTTCTACGTGTCTATTAAGTGCTACCACCACTTCCACCCTCTAACTCTTCCTGTCTCCCAGTGTAGTGGGTTTGTAACCCTCTCTGGGAGGGAAACGAAACTAGGGTAGTTCACCTGATGTATATTTTACCAATGAGCGATTCCATACCATGTTAAGTCAGCTCAGATATAAAGAGACGAGAAGGAAGCAACTTCCTTCTTCTCTTCCAGGGCAGTTGCACGGGATAGACGGCTGTTTTCAGAGGAGGAAAACACCTTCCATGGGGAAGTAGTCTTTATTGTTAGTTTTCCCGGTGTGTATAGTGCTTATAGTTTTTTTTTCTTCTCTGTGTAAATATAAAACCACCTTTCTTAGCAGCCTCGGTTTTGCAAGTTTTTTTTCTTTTCCCCCCTTCCCTCCTCCTTCTCCCCCTGAGAGGGGGGGGGATTGGGCAGAATCTCGGTGGATACCGGGCATTCAGCCAAAGTAACGATAACACCCAGTCTGCCCTTTCTTTGGATCAGGCTGGGAGAAAGCAAACGTACCTCTGAAGGATGAGCTGTTGGTCCTCAGAATAACCTCACTACTGTATTTCCTGTCATTTAAGGTAACAATGTCATACGTGTCCCACACGGAAAAGGACTGGGAAGAAAAGACATGGTGACAGCTATTGCGGTGTTCCTACATTAAGTCAAAGTACATGCCAAAGTTCAGCACCTTCAAGCAGTGAGGCTCAGAGATAACGGATCATCTCAAGCCTGCTGGCCCTACAATACCCTACATACTGACAGACTCCTTCAGCTCATCAACTTGCCACAATGTGACATGATAATTGGGAAGGGAGCAGACACATTACACTGAATTAATCAAGTGACTGTTATTTATCCTACACAGCAGAATACTTTTAAGGGAAAGCTTTCCTGATTCCTGGCAGTGATGGCTCAAGCACAGGAACTCATACAGCTTGCTTTGATCCTTGGTTACACTCTGTTGCTCCAGAGAAGTGGAGAGCAGAGACCCAGCAAATAGTTTTTCAACTATTTTAATGGTCATTCTCAACATATCAAGTGGTGGTGGAAAACTTCATATTCATACCTCAGTAAGCTGAGGTCTTTGCACAAAATGACTGCCCTTTAGCTTCTGCAAAAAACCTTGTTTTGGCTGAGGGGTCAACCTGCAGTTCCTGTTACAGATTGTTCATGATACTTTATCACTGCAGAAAGGGGTTCATATAGCCTTCCTTTGGGCCTTATTCAGAATTTTGTCTAGAACACTCTTTGACTATCTGCTTACTCCCATCCACAGCTCTGATAAAGTGTCACCCTTTGATTCCTGCTCTGAAATTCAGGACAGTGTTGCAGTCACTTGCTGCATTACTGCCAGAGCCAGTCACAACCAACAGTGGAAAAGTAGGAAGGGTCAAAACACAGTGCTCCTGGCTCAGGAAGCTCAGAACAGCTCTTAGCCAGGAGGGTGTCCCAGAAATGACCCTTTCATCTGTGCATGGTTCCTGTGCAGGTTCTCAGCATACCTATTAGGGGCTGACATCAGCACAGTGGGATAGAAGACTTCTATGTGATTCTGAGAAGGAATTGAAAGTTTGCAGTTACCCTTTTCCCAGAGAAAAAACCCATCCATTTTCTCTTACTCAACAGGCCATTTATTTCCCTGTTTTCCCCCAAAAGCACTGCACCAAAATCATGCAACATGAAAATTCAACAGCGCAGCATGCTTCATAAGGAGAACATTTTTGTGAAAAATTTCATTTGGAGATAAACCAAGCAAAACTGCTGCAAAAATATCCCTTGCCAGCTCACTTGTGTACCTGGAGGCCAGCTCCCACCTTGACAACAACTAAACAGCCATGGCTGTCTGTCTTCCACAGCCCCATTAGAGCAACAATCCTTGTCACAGAGGAAAATGTTTTGTTGCAAAGCTTTTGAATTGCCCAAATATATGTTCATGACTGAACCATTTCCCTGTATTCCCAGAGATTAGTATGAGCTCTTTGGTGTGCTGTTTCTCACCTCTGAACTTCAGACTTTGCCCTTTTTGATGATGGGGTTTGGATTTGCTGTGATCCCTGCATGTTAATAGCAACTCCCAGCTCCCAGAGTCATTCCACTTGACTCCAAAATTATAGCAGAGGGGACAGCGCAGGGGCGAATTCATTCGGAAAGGCACGACCTAGAGCCACGCATCTGACCATGCAGCGTTGCTGCTTGCCATCCATAAATGTGACAACAGGTAAGAGGTGAGACCTGTCAGCGAGCCTGGTCCTCCCCAGCTGCTGGCAGCATAAATACGCTGCATCCTCCTGTGTCTCCATAGAAACTTCCCTGTTGTCTGCAAGAGGCCAGCAAATAGCTTTATTTCTCTGTAGCTATCCCTTAGCATAATGTATACAGAAAAAGAAAAAGAGGGAGGACATCAGCAGAACTTTCATGCAGCAGGGTCAGGGGGGTTTTGACAGTGCTGGTGAGGAAAAAGCAACTCCAGCCTGATACTTAAACTGGGATGCCTCTCTACATCTCTTGGCTACAAGTTTCAAATCCACTTAAGGGACTTGAAAACTCAGCTCCCATTAATTTTCAATGGAAAGGGACCACCTAAGTCCTCCGGGCACCTGAGGAGTCATAGCAATTGAAAAGCCAAGGCATGGGCTGCAGGTCTTCTGAGGATAACATCCATCTTGAGATTTGTGGCATCTTGGGTGAAGCTGGAAATCATAAGATATAGAACCAAGTGTCCTTTTAGACAGGAATGCAAAGGCTAAAAAAGGACAAGAACTGATGAAAAAAAAATATGCCTTTTTTCAACTCTTTTCTGAACTTATGTAAGCTCTGTCAAGCTTGGGGTGGGAGGACAAGTCATTCTGCTTTTTAATCCAAGGCAGTTTTCAAACATACAGCAGAACTAATTACAATTTTTGCAAAGGAAATGTTTTTCATTGGTAGATGGTTTTTTTAATTTAAGCACACAGAAAAGTAAATATGATATTATAATGTCTATTTCATATGAAGTGTTGAATGATATTCTTAGTGCACTCTCAGAATTGTAACTGGAATTTTCATCAAGGATTTTTATTTCTTGGTTGTTTCATAATCCTTACCAGATTAATTTTTAATTTTTGGTAAATGAAACACAAAGAATTTCTAGAACATGTTTAAAAAAAAATTGCAGTGCACTCTACAAATAACAAAAACAGATCCAAACCACTTTAAAATGGAAACAATTTGCAAGTCTCCACATAATATATATTTCTCAATTATTAATTTCTACCACCAGCCTCCCTTAAGAAAAGTTTTCTGTGTGTTTGGGAACAGTTTTTCATAATACTGTGAAATAAATAATTTTGCCATTATAGAAACAACTGAGTGCCGTTTCTTCAGTTCACACATTGCTATATTCCTGATGTACCCACTGGTGGTACATCTAGGCTGATGCTGTGGGAGAGACTGGGCTGAACAGAGAGGTGTGGGCTTAGCTTTTCTCCGTGGTCTGTCCTTGACATCATCTACCTAAAGACTTACAACCTGTGAAAGACTTATAACCTGTGCAGGGGAGAGAAATATGAAAGGTGAGGTAATGAATGGAAGAAGAAATATCCATAACCAAAATGTGATGAGAGAGTTAAGGCAAAGAATATTTCATAGGTATATTAATATTTCCACTTACACTGTTCTATGTGTGGCAGACAGATAACGGGGAGAAACGCTTAACAACAGACAGAAAGGTAAGACAGATTGTCCAGAATGGAAATAGTTTTAAAAATTTACTACTCCAAGGTTTCAGTGGGTAACAAGAATTTACCATCCCTGTCAACCTAGCTTCCTTCTGAGACCTGAACATACAACATCGTTCATCTCTAGGCAAACTGCTTCAGACAAAGAGGTAGGGCCTTTATATAGTTATTGTTCTCAGAGGTAATTAAAACTTCCATCAGATCTCACTGAGGAGCAAAGAGGTATTGAAAGTAAATGGAGGAAAAATAATATTAAAAGAACCTCTTGCCTCATCTTCAATTAGCTATGCTGTCTCTGGCAAGTTAACTGCATGGTTCATTACTGAAAAATAACTACAATTAAAGTAATGGATTCAAACTGGTGAGACTGGGATCACTCGTTTGGGGAGCATTTAGTACCAAACTGTTAAACAGAAGCTTCCCCAAAGGACAACGAGAGGGTAAGAGGGAAGCAGGCTCTCCCCAGACTGGGTATCCACTGCACATAACCCGAGTGCACTTGTCCCAGTCTCATAAACCTTTTCCTCACAGAAAAACACCATAAAAAATTATAACTGACTTTGTTTCATTTTGTTTAAAATAAAATAGAAGTGTAATAGTTAGAACTGATCTTTCAAACGAAGAGGAATATAAAAAGGTTTGTACCCTTCTCCCTCATTCCACCTAAAATCCTGGGAAGGGGAGGGCTCAACAGGATACTCGTGCCAGGGCTAGTTCACTTTTACACCACATACATTTGTTCCGCTTTTAAGCCTCTGAGCCTGGCAGACTGAAACGTGGTTTCAGTAACAGAGGGGTGAATCTGTTGAAGAAACAGTGAGCTTTGCTCTTCATTAACCTCACATACATTGATAAGTAAGTTCCATGATGTGTAGCTACAGCCTAAACCTCCTCCCAGTTGCCCCAGGTCCCAGCCAGTGTGATCTCCACCAACAACCAGAAGAGGCTCAGGCCAGAGTTCTCCCACACTCAGAGCAAGGAGGTAGGCAGAACTGTTCTAGGAGACAGGAGTTTTATTGCAAACATCATGCAAGATGCAGAAGGTTTAAAACATTGAAAACATTGTGAAAGAGACTAAGTCTTCCAGTGATAAATCCTGGGAGTCCTTGCAGAATCATGCACATCTTTGGCACGCAAAAGGTAGAAATGGGAGTCAGGTCCACTCATTAGTTGACCTCCTATCTCACCTCCCCAGAACAAAGAGAGATCAGGTCCTATGAAACAGGCAAGAGGAGGCAAAAGAGACTACAGCAGCAATATATACAGTTTCTTTATCAGGATATGCTTTTCCTTATGAGAAGCCTATTATTCTCCTTATATATTCCCCTTATATATTCCCTTTATGTGTAAGGGAATTTGGAATAGATCTACAGCTAGGATAAATCACGTGAAGTCTCCTGACTTCATTAGAGCCCCGGAGAGGCTGAGGAGATGGAAATGAGTCTATTATTTTATTTATGCAGTTTTTACTCAACAGGGTGATGCGGATTTTTTACTATGGTTCTGTGCCTCTGCCCACTTTAACACAAAACTCTCTTCCTTCAGAAAACCCCAAGCTCAGGTTTGTTCTACTGAGAGGAGATAAAAAGTCAGCTGTTACAGTGTTGGGTGCTTTCCTTTCACACTCCACAGACAAGAAAGAGTTGGTAACAGGCACTGTAGGGTGTCCAGTGGACAATGAAGAGGGTATTAGCACACAGCATAATGACAGCAGTTGCTGCCTGATACGCATCTTTACAGTCCCCTGAAGCCCAGGAGAGGAGTGACAGAGAAAGCAGCAGGGCCAGTAGAGTCCCTGAAAATTCAGTCTTCATCCTCATGAGCTCAGGAAAATGGGAGCAGCATGACTGGGCCACATAGGTGGCCCATCTGTCTCCATCCAGCATCAGGCAGTGACATGCATGCACTGCTGTAGTACAGCATTTTTGGTGCCTTTCCTGAGCATCCATTTTAGCTCTCTCAATACAGAGCTGTCTGTAGAACTTTCACAGTTCCAGAAACAATATGATTTCTTTAAGATATTTGCCCTGTCACTGTCTGGCACTTTTTATTCTGCCAGGAGTTAAGCCTTGACACCTCTGCTGAATTTTAAGAGGAAAATCTTTCTTCTTGTTTCACCTGAATGGAAAGGCTGTGACAGAAAGCCTGCAAGAAGGGAAAGGGCTTACTATGAAAGAGGGCAAGTGGGAAAGGGATTGACTAATTGAAGCGTTGAAGTGGACTTTCTCATGCGCTTACCAGCAGTGGAAGACTTGTTTGCACTCTTATCATCCCAACCCCTTTTTTCATCCAATACCCCAACTACCAACACATCCAGAGACCAACCTCCTCTCTCCTAAAGCTGTTCTAGTTTTCCTGCATCCCTGTCCCTGGTTCTGCCCTTATTCACAACTCCCCAGAACCTGCACTTTTCAGTACAGGGTCTGAGAAGTGGAAGGAGCAGCAGATGCCAGCATTAGAACATGCACATAATCATCCAGTTCAGCAGAGCTGACATGAACTTCTCATGGTTAAAGAAGTCAGTATCTCCAACATCAGCTACAATCCAAGTGACTGCACTAATACTCTCTGTACCACATTCTGGGAGTACTTGGATTAGTATATTAAAGGAGCCTTTTTAGTCTGCCTGCTTTCATTGTCTATATTAACATTACAGGAAGATATTGGAACAAAGTCAGTGCAAAAACAAGACTGGAGAAGAGAGTCTTTGGGGGACATTATTTTCTCAGCCTCTCCTGTCCAGCTCTGGACTAAGCAGCTCTCTGTCTTGATGTTTCCTTTCCAATTGGCTGCTCAGAATTAGCAGGCTGTTTCAGTGAGAGATGTCATGTTGTTCCCTTGCTTTCCTGGAAGTTTCAGTCCGAAAGGCCTGATTCAGCAAATAACTTTTTGACTGTTGGCAAGGAGTTAGAGACCATCATGGAATTTATGGTGCAAGAACAGCAGTCTTTAACACAGAGACACACAATGAACGGAAATGAAGTTTGGTGGTGCTGCTTCCCTTCTTCCTGAAAAAAAGAATAATACAAATGAAAACACAAGGTTTTATGATACAGATCAGGATCAGCCCTCACTTTCCTGACAGGGAAATATCCCAGCCCTCTGACATGGTTCACACTATCTTGCTTAAGTGCCTTCCATAATCCAGCATCTCTCTGCTGTGAACAAGACCCCAGGACCACAATTCACTCCTCCCATGGTGATTACCCCATATCACCTACCCCACATAACCTCAAATTCAGCCCCTATTCTCTGCCAGAGCCTGAGCCAGCGCCCATGGCTCTGCCACAGGTGCCTTGCTCCAGCTGCTCCTTGTGGCTCTCAGGAATTACCCTCCAGACACAGTGCTCACACACTCAGCCTCCACTAACTGCCCTGGGATATCTTTCCTGCGCACTCAAAGTTCATGCTCCATAAACTCCACTGGTTTTCCCCAGGTCTGCATTCAAGCAGTTGTCTAGGTCACATCTAGGTCCTCACCCGTACAGCCCCAGTATCCTGTGCCAGGGTCTTCATCCTCCCTCAGTTCCTCAGGAGCACCACTGCCATCCACTATGATGCTCTGGGACAACTGCTCATCAGTCTGCAGCCCTTGCACACATCTGTCATATGAAGCAACCTGTACTTCCCCCAAAGGCCTGTTTTCACATCACTATTTTATCATCTGGTCAAATTATTAACTTTACTTTATCTGAGATGACTGTGCCTATACTATGCCTATAACATGCCTATAACATGTAAGAAACATAATTTCAGGTTTCCCACGTACGCACACAGACAGAGGACTTCTCAGCTCTGGTCCAGGTCAGGGCTCCCCAAGCTGCTGCTCAGCTGCTGTGGGGCTCAGCTGCTCAACCCCTTCACCATCAAAAACTGGGCTTGCAAACAAGAGGGACACATTATTCCTGATGTCACAACCACAAATGTTCAAGTGCTGATACTCAAAACAGCCTCCATCTGTTTTATTAAAGAACAGAGCTGTGGGTCAGGCTGTTTATTAGATACTAAAATTTTAATCTAAGCAATTTTTGAAGAGCAAACTTTCCCAACGTGGCATAAAAGTGCTTAGATACTCAAAAAAACCTGCATGGCCAGATTTAGAACCCATCTCAGGTTTTGTTTGATTATTTATTTATGGTATTGTTCTTTTTAAGACAACAGCAATTTATCTTGTGTGTTAACTTCAATTGGCTGGGAGGATAGAGACCTACTTACGAGCACATTCACCAGCCTCTGAAACAGTAAAGGACCTCATGCCTATCCAAAGGGACAGTGCATTGAAACCTATGTGCAAAAGTCACAACAACACCAATACTTCAGGTTGCCTAACATTTTTAATTTTTCTTTCATCTTTTCCTAGATGCATGTCTACTGCCTAAACTGTAGCTGTCTGGACACAAAAATCTCCATGGCAGATCACAGCATTAGGCCAACAGGGATCAAAAGAGGGCTGTCCACAGTTTGCTCCAGCTGCTAAAGTCACAGAATGACTGAAAACAAAGCGCTATGGAGAGAAGCAGTGGGCTTGGAAGGGTCAGTTTATAAGCTCCTTCTATTTCTGTTTATTTTGATTTTGACACTTTTCTCTGTTTACAGAGTAACAGATAGTAGTCTTTATTTTAATGTGGGGTTATTTGGGGATTTTTTTGTTTTGTTTGGGGTTTTTGGTTTGGTTTTTTGGTTTTTTTGTTTTGTTTTTTTTTTTTTTAGTTAAAACTTTTTGCTCTGCTTTGCAGAACTTGTAAAATTAACATCTCCAAATCAAAGCTCTGATCAAGTCATGGTCATTGGAAATTTTGGTCATGTTGTCATCGCTTTCGAACAAGCTGCACTCTTTTAATGTTCTGCAGTATACATACAAAACCTGGTAGGGATTTCCATGAGGGCCACTGAGGTGCCAGCTCCCCACTCTCCAGATTGGACAGCTCATGAATGCACCGCAGTGCAACAGAGCAGACTGACTCCTCTGAGCTTGGAGACTCCCATCGGCTCACTTTCAGTGCCATGCCATGCGGGGTGTCACCTTTGTGAGGTCTGGGACTCTCCCTGTGCTCCAGGCACCTATGTTGACTGCCTCAGGCTCTTGTCTTAAGTTGACATGTGGGACAGGCCCATGCCAAGCCCGCTAGTACAGCACTGCCCCTCTGTTATTCGGCTCTGCTGAAGAAGCAGGGTTTTATTAGCTCAAGTGTGGTACCCAGCTGCCACAGCTGGACCACTTACAGATGGCATTTCGGAGGTGCTACTGCTACAGGCTCTCCCTGGCATGCCCCATCTCCAGGGACTGACATGACCTATCTCTCCCCAGGGACTGCACAGTGAACACAGACATCTGACTTCAGGGTTTAAATGCCATTAAGGGGTAAATGCTTAAAATTTAAATATTCATGGCCACAGGTAATGCTTCAGCTCTCAGCTGAAGGCTTCTGCTAGGCACCAATTCCCCTTGGAAAACCCATCTTCATATTGCCAGAGCTAAGTTCTCAGTCATAACCCAAAACCTCATGACAAAACAAACTTCTTGGTCTTTAAATTACTTTCCCAAGGTTTTATGTGGGTTTTGAAGTCACAATCATTTGCCACAGACACGGAAGCTAGCAACAGATCTTCTTTATTTCAAATAAAATGGAAGATCATTCAAAATCACATGACTGCAAGCAGTAAAGCTTTAAAATACATCAATACCATACAGCAAGAATCACAAGCATAGATGTTATTCAACACTGAAAATGCTAAAAAAACATCGAATAGGACTTAATTTCATCTCAGTGTTTTTAAGGCCAGTTTTCCCTATTACTTTCCATTTTCAGGGACCATCTCAGAGCTAATCTTCCTAAGCAGAAAGTGCCTCTTGCTCTTTTTTCCTACCATATTCCTAAAGCTTCTGGGTCTCAAATGCTGGAAAATATTATACACAATCTGTGCCTTATTCATTCTTTGTTTGTTTGTTTGTTTGTTTGTTTTTTCTAACATACAGTACAATTTATGTTTCCTGTCAGCTCCTATATTTTAAGGGTTTTTTCCTGGGTGACCTGAAGGTCAGAATTCTGCTCTCAGGCAGCCATGTGAGTGTTATTACCAGCTTAATAGTAGGAAGAAATGTTCCTTCTTCAAGACCCACTTCCACCTCCTTGTGAAGCATAAAACCCAGGTCTCATCAAATGCACTTGAGAGTTCTGTTGAGCAAATTCACTCTTTTCTTAAGATAAGTCCTTTAGTAGGCAGAATAAGCAGCTGTCTTCATGAAGGTTCATCCCAGCTTGAGGCAGACCTTTGCACCGTTGAAGGTCATTTGGGGGTTGTGTTGACCTGAGTTCCTGCCTCCTGCTCCTGTCTCCTGCTTCTGCCCAGGGAAAGCAGCTTCTGCCCAAAAGATCTTCCTTAGGCTTTCTCTGAGTAACAAACAACAGACATGGACATCAACTCATGCTTGACCAGTTTTGGCAGCTAACATTAACTTGTGATGGTACCTGCAGAAATGAAGGAATTCAGAGTCGGATATTAGAACCCTTTCAAAGACATTTAATTAGTCCAACAATGGTTCAGCTTTGCTAAGTATTTCTTTTTGCATTGTACCTGTTAGAAACTCTCAATCATTCATAACATTATAATTTATGGTTACGATTTTGTGTCCTGGTGAATAATTTAAACTGTATGAGCTGTGAAACTTTTATTACTAAGTTAACTCTTCCTGTTTTTTTCTAATGCAACTCATTTGAAATGCAAGCCCCTGTTGCTGTTAGTGGTGACTCACCATCTTAGCAAGTGTTTCTGATGTTAAAAAAAAAATCAATTATTACATAGAGCACTTTTCAGAAATCGTTCCGTTTAACTGTTTCCTATGCAAAGCAGGCACAAAGCTATTTATGGACAAGAATTACATTCCCTGAATCTGCTTATATTGCTAAGCACCTAGGTTTTATGAATCTGAGCAGAGGACCATCTAGACTGAGCCTCAGTTAAAAATTGTACTGGGGAGCCCCTTCAGCTTATGAAATATTTTTTCAAGCCAATGAAGTCAGTGGAAATGCCTAACCCTTCTGAGACTGAACCAAACAAAGACATAGACCTGGTACTTGCAAATTTTGATACTCATTTTAGCATATCACTTTCTGCAGTGTTGGCAGCACCAGAAACAAGAGGGTTTGCATGCTGAAGCATGACAAGGCATTTAGTATTCCTACACTAGTGGGTCACTATTTGTTATGAAGCATTTTCCATAGTATGCCACTTATATAATGTGTTAAATATCTGGTATAGCATAGCATGCATACCAGTAGTGAGACACCTCACACAGAGATGAAAACACCGATAGTAGATAATTTTAAAAGATTCTCTAAACTAAAAATCCTGTGAGAAGCTTCCTTTCCTCCACCCCGCTTCAACCTAGTGTATTTGTCATTAAAGCTTTAACTGTATCCTTTCAGAATGAGATCCTCTTCTCTCCCCTCTGCCTTAGGCCCTTTTACTGGATTAAGCAAAATTTCCAATGTACATGATTACTGTGAAATATGTACAGGGCTGAACTGCACCCTCCAAGGGGCAACTGAAATCCATAACCAAAAATTGGATAGCAGTAGGGACTGGAAAATGGTCATTTCTTCTCTGCAGCAGTTATTTGAGTCAAACTCAGGGAAAGCTGACAAGAGACAAATTATAGGCTGATAGCAGAATTTATGGTGGCTCCACTTGTTTCAGCGGATCTGTGCCAGCTTATGCTCTCCAAAAGTCTGGCTCCTTTGGCTTCAGTGATGTCACATCAGCTGCCAGACTAAGGCATACACCAACATTTAACACCTCTCATTCTGGAAGGGAGCAGGATGTCTGAGTATGTCCAGTGAGCATCTCTGCCAATGTTTTCCTCTGTCATTGTCAGCCAAACTGGCACACATTGTGTCACATGTCCCACAGCTTAAGAACACACAGAGGGATATCATGACCAGGGATCAGCTGGTATGTACTTAGGTCTTGCTTTAATGGAGTTTCTGCATTTGAGCCCAGCGTTCAGGCTTTCCCCCTGCCTGGTCCAAGGTGAAAAATTAATGAGGTACTGGGGTATTTATGTCACCAATCTGTCACTACAGGATTGGACCTTCTATATGGGATCTATCTCGTCAGAGGCTCCTAAGGCTGAAAGCTTCCATGCCATGAATCCATCCCCTTAACATCCTTAAGGATGTAAGGTAAGAGATACCTTACCTTGGCAAGGACAAAGTATGACTAGGATAGTTAGTGATTTTTTTTCATTGATGTGACCCACTGGTTCCTGTAGAAAGACAGGATGGTGGATCCTGTTGGGATTTTGTTGTATTTAAGGCATGTGGCTAAGCATGTAAAGCAGCTCTGAGCTTTATTTGCAGTACAACAGAAAAAAAAAAAAGAAGCTTCTTTTTTATCATGCTAATCCTTATCCATTTTACATCTTTGCTCAAGGACTGCTTGTAGTATCATCACATCATTACAGATGAATCCTTCTCTGGGGAAGGGCTGATGAGAGCCCACTCTGAGCACACAAAAGACGTAAGCTCCTCAAGTGCTCATACCTGTAGAGGAAAAACAAACAGGACCATGACAGCTGAGAAACCTGTGTGTATTTTTGGATTTCACTAAGGCAAAGACTCTCTGGGATATAGATTAAGTTCTCTTGCTTGTTGTTCCAGCTGTCTCAAAGCAGAGATGACAAAGTCTCTCATAAACAGATTGAAAGGTCATTTGATTTCACGGTTGCTTTATTTGAGTACCTCTGTGTCCTCCACTGAAATGTTATTGTGTGCCTTCTTCAGAAATACTCCTCGGTGTTTATCTATTATGACACATTAGGTACACATAGGGCATTAGAGATCACAGGGCAACATCTGTTCCTAATTATAGTAGCATAAATTTAATAATTCCACCGGCTTCAGCAGAGGCATAAATGAAAACAGGATTTGGCCTTTGCAGTCTAGATCTTACATGAACACATATGTCTATCTTCTCCTCGAAATTCAGAGTATTAGGAACATGGAAATATTGTTAACACAGTAAGGAATACAAATTCTAAGTCACCAGCACAACACTCTCTTCCTTACAGTATACCTAACTGTTGGATGTTAAAGTAAGCATTTGCCAGCAGAATGTTCCCACCACCCTCAAAAGTCTCTCTTCATCAGAATTCAAACTTTTGATAAGTGATTAGTAAGTACATGATTCTCATTGTAATTTCATTTTTTTATTGATTTATCCACAATAATACAAGGGTAAAAGGCTTCAAAGGTGTAAGATGTTTTTATTTTCTCCAGCCTAAAGCATGAATTGGTCTAGAATTCACTTCAGCATTTTGGGTTGTTTCTTATCAATTCTAACACCGACAGTCAGAAATGATAATATGTTTTATGAAAGAAACAGAGGTCTTCTCCTCCATTTTATAGTAATGTGTTTATCTACATATTGTTAATTAAGGATTTTTCTTAGAATTCAGTCATATTTCTGTTACTTGCTAAAAGATAATTAAATAGATTAGTATTTTCACAAATTTCCCTTTTTTTACTAGAATTTTTCCACTTGTATTTTTTATATATTGATGAAATGTGTAGGGGAAAGATAAGCAACAGAAGATGGTATATTTACCCAAGTGAGAGGAAAAGCAGTAGGAGAAAAGTAACATAAGATCCCTATCACCACTGAAGCCCCTAAGGTTAACAGACTGCAAGAGCCTTCCAGCAAAAGAACAGAAGGAAAAAGAAAGAGCACAAAGCTCTTGGCTCATGTTGCATGACTTCCCCCTGAAAAGCCCACCTTTCCTCACTCACCAAAGGCATCACTTTAGCACAGCTCTCAGTTTAAGCACAGGAGATGCATGGGTGGCCATCAGTGGTAGAAGCTCCTGTGTAGCACTTGTAGACTTGAGACCATTGGTAGAGCCACCACCAAGGCCTCCCTAGGCAGGGCAGGAGGGCTTAAAGCAATGGGGTAAAGGATAAAAGAGCAGTGGGTCGGCGCTGGTATTTACCTTATTGGCTTATGTAGGGCAGCTGTATGCACTCCTCAGGAAGCTACAAACCATGTATTTCTGTTGTGCTTGCAAAGGGGGGCAAGTATCAGTTGGACAGTTTCAGTACTGTAGGCTGTGAACACTTAAGGACATTTTTGAGGAATATATTTGGAGTGCTAAAATGCACTGAGGAAAAGGCCTGAGAGGCTGCTCAGTCAGTCAGTCTCCAAAGACTCTTGTTCAGTCCCTAAAGAGCCTGAGGAACAGGACTTACAAGTTGACATTCAAGTATAAAATCAATTTAGAACAAAAATTAGAAGCATTTTGTACTCTGTGTGAATGGAAAAGGACTGAAGGTAGATGTCAAGTTGAAGACTTTTATTTGGCCATAAACAACATCAAGAATGGGAGGAAATCACACTAAAAAGTTACAACTTTGCAGTATGTTTTTGAAAGTCACTGAACTATTCTAAATGCTAGTCACTATGCTTTATTTGAGGGGAAAATTTTAGGTATTTTATGATTCTCCCTCCTCTAAACTTGACTGGGAAATAATACACTCTTGGATTTTAGTTACAATTGTGACTTCTGTAAGTCCTGGAAAATACAGAACTCTTCTCTGTACTTTGCAGAGTTAAAGTGAATACAGAAAAAACAAAGTGTAAAATACTTTTCCTTGAGCCTGTTTAGCATCTCCTTCATTTTTATTCAAACACAGAAGGAAAAAATACCATGACAAATCTTTTCTGAGTCAGCAGGAATTTTGTTTTGTGCAAGCTGGGGAAGAGATTCGGATCATTGCTTATTATTTTTGCAAGTTGTTCCATCTGTTTATCTGTCTATCTTAATGTCCCTCATCACCTGAGAACTTAAGATTTGAGGATCTATTCTGAGTCCTTGTTGCAGATCGGCCATAACAGAGAGTTATCTGTGCTACAGGTTTGTTTGCAGGTGGTTATTTATTACTGTTGCTGCTTTGTATCTTGTATTCCCCAAACCTAAGGATAATCTGTTATATTCATTCTAAGTGAAATATGCAGGGACTGTAGAGACAGATAATTATAGAAAGAGCACCATCTATTGTCATGTAAAAAAAAAATAATGCTGTTTATAGGCATAGAGGTTCAACAATGTGGAAACAGCTGTGGGATTTGGATGTATTCCAGAAGCTAAGGAAAAAGTACTCTGAATGCTTTTGGTCCCACGATGAAATGGCCTGGGTGATGTGAATGGTCTCATATAATGTCTCATAAAATATGACACTGTAGTTTATATCAGGCTGGGAGGTTTTTATGCTAGTTTCTTTATAGGAGGCTGGTAGAAGAAGTGGGTCATGAATGGAAAGAGTCATAGCTTGGTGAATGGAGTCAATTGTGGTATTTCATGGGATATTTGGATGACCTGAGAGGTTAAACACAAGTCATGAGAAGCCCTGACTGGGTGCAGGAAGTGCTCAGCTCTGGGGCATGATGTAGTGTGGCTCATGCCCAAACACAGTAACTGCATAACATTTTGGTTGAGGTGATGGGTTCTGCAGCCTTGATCCAACATGAGTGGAGCACTGCCAGGCAGCCAAGGCCAGAGCTGGCTCTCTGAGCCATGCTCCATAGCCTGGTGGAGACAAGCTCAGACCTCCTACTCTTACTCTGCCTGTCAGCAGACACTGATGAAGCCCCTGGACTTGTCTGGGCTTTTGAGATGCATATTTGGAGACAGAAAGAAGAAATAATTCCTCAGTGGCTATTTGGAAAGACTGAGTCATTCCAGGCAATACAAGTTGTTATGCCAAGCACCTCATAAATCATTTATTTGTCTCTCTGCATTTTCAGTAGACAACATTATTATTGGTTTAATGTCTTAATAAAAGTGAAGGGCAATGACTCTCCAGACCAGCTTGTGTGGTTTTTTTCTGCTGCAAACAACAGAAAGGAGAGAAGATGCCAAAGGAAACTAACAGGAATGAATAATAACTTCTTTCTTTCATGCACTTTTCCAAGTAATTGGACCTGCCTTTGGGCTTTCCACACACAGAAAAAAAGAGGAGAATATAAGTTTGCAGGGAGACCTCAAACCATCGAAAGACCATCTCACCAACTGCTAATGCAAGGTAATGACTCAACTGTTCAACATGTGCAGTGGTGTCCCTTGGAAGAGCACTTATCAATAAGCAGAAAATTCAGCAATAGAGAGGCTAAAGGAGGGGCAGTACCTTTGACCTCCAATTAGATGCATTTATAAAAGAACATGCCTCTACTTGAAGGACTGTGCATTAGGATTGGAGTGGGGAATAAAGCTAAATACAGACATTGGGCCAAACTACCAGAGAAAAGTCATCTGGTTATAGCAGGGGTGTGGGGAAACAGGCCCTGTGTGAACCAAGTAGCCAAGGAATCACTAAAACCTACCAAGTATTCTGCAGGTAGACAGGCCATAGATGGGTATGAGCAGGGAAGAGATGAGGGGTGTGGCAATGAGGTGACACAGGCAGCTGCCAGCAGAAGCAACAAGCTTGCTTGTCTGTTTCTGAGTTAAATGCCCTCTGATCCCTTCAGTGACTGTGAAAAGAGGCTGTGCTGGGGAACTGAAGCAAAGGAAAGGGGGAAAGCATGTTGCTGGGAGCCAACCATTTTGTCTTGATACTCAAAACTACAATTCCCTGGAATCTGAGGTAGGAGAGAGAACATCACAAAAAACAACTGCGGGGAATCTCACTTTTCTTGGCTGCCTGGCTGATGTTGTCTGGCCATGAAGCAGGTTCTTGGTGACCTTTCCTCTCACTGCTGCTGGAGGCTCTCTGCCAGCAAAGAATGGGACCTGACAAGTGCAACACATGAAAGGCAGTGCAGTCTCTGGGGAAAAGCACTTCCCAACACTGGAGACATAGAGACCTGTCAGAAAACACTGCAAATCCTCTTCAGCATGGTTCAGGCTGGGGAAGAGTGGTAGAGGTGATGCACTTTGCATGCTCCCCTCAACACTAGAATGCACACCGGCCTGTGAGTACCCTATTCCCATGAGAAAGGCTTGAGCCAAGGTGCAAAGCAGGGTCCCACACACTTTTCCTCTTCCCTCCCAGATCACCTCCTGAGTTGTCTCTCCCCTGTGAAGAGTGCTTTGAGCACAATGGATGCAAAAGTGCAAGACCATTTCCTTTAGCACGTTATAAGCAAATCCCAGGCTATGAGTCAAAAGGAACTTTTCCACACTTCAGGTCTCCTATCTAGATGTGCAATTGGAATGAATGAGTGAATGCACAAATTATTTATGAACAAAAGTGTTTGTTTCCTTTCCAGGTCTTTCACATTCAGTGTTTTTAATTGACTCAGAGGTCAAACCACTGTCTGTGTGGTCAAGCATGGGAGAAGCTTGATGATTACTACATTTTCCACAGGGATTTTAATAAAATTGTTGATGGTGGTTTTTTTCATTGTCATTGGTGCTGTTGGTATTGTTATTTATTTGTTTATTTATATATTATTGTATTTTGAAGAGGTGAAAGGAATAATAGACATGGTGTTTCACATGTACATCTTCCCTGAAAGAAGTCATGGACTAGAAGTCTATTTGAATAGAAATCCATTTCTCTTCAGTGTATCGGTGCCAAACACCAATAGACACCCTTGTTTCTGTCTCTTCTGAGCCCATGCCTCAGAAGATTTATGCATCTTCAGTAACTGCACTTACAGGTTCTTTTTTCCTCTCATGGTACTGAATTTGGAGGAAAAAAGTAGATGAGTAAAAGTCAAGGCAAGACAAACCTTGAAAATATATGTGCTCTGGCATCAGTATCTAAACCAGGTCAAGTACAAGAACCAAGCAAATTGCCATTCTAAGCAGCAAGAAGTGATTTTTTAACAATATGTCAGTGTACATAATTCAAAGAAGGATACTGCAGTAGAATTTTTTTATTATTTTTATGCATGCAGACCACATGATGTCAGATCTCACATTTCCCTTGAAACATGCTAAACCTGAGGTAGAGTGGGATTAATCTGCTTCATCTCATGTATAATCTAGTGTAATTTCTTTCTCTTTCACTCTCACCTTCTTTCCTCCTTGATTACATGATAATCTTACACAGATTTTTTTATCACTAGATAGTAAAGTGCTTGACAGTGATGAGAGGTCTGTATTTACTGATGGGTGAAACTAAGACAAGGAAAATTGCTGAAACCACCCAGCAGCAGAGCTTCCAGCACTATATAAACCTGATAAAATGAACACCAAAATACTAATACTAATTCTATTAATACCAAACTCTATAGAGGAAAAAAGGGGAAAAAAGAGCAAGGTGCAACCCAATGAAAAATATCCAGAGAATTCATAAATATTGGAAGTAATACAGAGAAGAAAGCAAGGACTTCTCCCCTGTCAAGTGGAGCAAGCTCTTGCCATACAATATTCATTTCATTAGTTGAGGTTTACAAGGAAACTTACTTTTAAACCTCAAGCACATATGTGATAAAATAAGTTTGATCTTTCAGAGTTGGTTATTTATTTTTCTAGACAGCATTAAATAAGGCTTTATTTCTGATGGAACTGCAGGTTTGAGTGTCAGGATTCAAGGAAAATTGTGGAGAAATGGGGAAATGACAGTTCAGTCCTCAGACTTAAGTGCCAAGTGCAGAAGTTCTTGATCTGTGATTGGCTTGACTGCCATGGAAGGCAGTGCTAAGTAGATGATCTCACATTTTTAAATGAAGAGAACTGAGAAACCATGACTGAAAAGGGAAAACGAGTTTCATTTTTAACATCTTCATTCCTCTCAACAGCAACATGTACCTAAATACCTACCTGTGAAATTCTAAGTGATATCTAACTTCAGTAGCAAACAATGGTGACATCATTCACAGATGACATCCATCTGGTGATTCACAGGATGTTTATTGAGTATATATCATATTCAGCCTCATAAGAATTTTTATCTTTGAAAATAATGAAATGAAAATAAAAAAAAAAATCTTCCTACTCCCACATCATCCTTTTTCAACTAAAAAAAAAAAAGTAAAAGAATAAAAAACCCACATAAAATGTTTTTAACGTAAGAAATGAGCCTATTTCCAAAAGGACAGTCAGTTCTGCATGGAGTTAAATTTTGATACATCAGTATTTCCAGATGAAAAATGCTTTAAAATGTCCTGGATATTCCACTTACTGAATTGAGCTCCAATTGTGCTGCATAAGAGCTGATACCACAAAGAGCTTCATCAATGCAGTTGTGAGGCTCTTCACAATTACACCAGGAAGCCAGGAGATCTGGACTGTACCCTAGTTTCATGAGGTGTTGCAAAAGACATGGAAAGACAAAGAAGAGACAGAAAACTAGAGATGCAAAAGAGTGTGCTACATTAGTCCTCAGAAGTCCTGTATTCACGTGCTGGCGTATCCCCCACTTTTTCTAAGAGTTTGGGGGAAAAAAACCATCACATTCAGATCTTTTTCTGTAGGACAATATCTTAAGACTTCTCTTTTCCCCTGTATTCATTATTAGGAGAATAATTTCATTCAGGCAGAGCTGTCTCTCACTAGCTACCTGAGAGAGAGTTAATATCCAGCTGAGGGAAGCCCTGACCTCACCAGCTCATTACTGTAATGTAAACAATAAAGAACAAGAGCACATTGCAGAAATGGCTTCTTTTTCCAGGGCTGCCCATTCAGAAACATTTGCCTGCTACAACTTAGTCTAAAAGTATTAGTTCCAAGGTAACAATAACATGAGCCACCAGACCCCCCTGGAAGCACAGGTGAACACAGACCAGATCCTAGTAGGGAACCTTTCTTCAGTTCATCTTTCTTTAGCAAGGAAGTGTCTGGATTTGTTCTTCCTGCATGTATCTTAGCAGCTTTACTGATCCTGCGCATGAGAAATCACCTTCCACAGCAGAAAGAGGTATGACCCATTACATATGTCATCCCTAACCAGGCAGGAGAATAGACAGAAGAGATATTTCGCTAATTTCTAAGTCTTTGGGTTTCCTGTGGTTATCCAGTACCCAGCATACTCAATGGCCACTGACAGGAAAAAGTACTTGCAGTCTTCCCAAAGCAGGGCATCACATAGCATGGCAGTCAATAGGCTTGGACAGACTCTGCAGATGGAACATGGCAACCATCTCAGTATCAACAGCAGTAAAGGCAAATATTTTAGGAGAGTAAGAACTCTCCTACCCTTGTTTCTGTGTGCTTCTCTAGCGTATCCCATTAGCTCTCTGTTCAATATCTTGTAACGCAAATGTGCTTTCACAGTGGAGACAGCTACTCAGGGGGAACAGCATCAAGCTTGCAGAATGGAAGGAGAAACAAAATCAAGTCAAGCTAATACTTAGGCTCAGGCTAAAGGCATTTGCCAATGGTGGTGACTTCTTGAACTAGGAGGTAAGGAAGCCAAGGACACCATCTGCAAAGAGAAGATGCAATTTCCCAGTCAGTCAGAGCAGCTGCAGCCAATGCTCTTTGAGGTCACAGTATCAGCAGAGCATCAAAGAGACTGTGTTTGCTCTGTGCTCCTTGAATTCCTGCCCTAGCCTTCTGAAGAAAGCTTCCCAGTCTTGCAGCACTTAACTCATAGGTAAATTAAGAACAAAACCTTAGTGACCAAGGTCTGACCTCTGCATTAGTGTCCTGGTCCCACAAACTGGACTCATCTGGGAATTACAGGGAAGATTTTGGAGTAGAAAAGATATTACCCTTCTCCTTTTTTTCCCCTTCCCTTGAAATATATATCTCATTTTGAAGCCTGATGGAGGTAGAGGAGATGAGAGGGGAAGAGAAAGATGAAGCTGCAACTAAGCTGAAAATGAATGGAGAGTTATGGACAAGATGATATGAATAAATTATATATTGAGGACTGGAGGAATTATGGCACCTCTGCACACCTTTGGGCCTTGAGGGACTGCACGTTTTCTTCAGGAATTCTAAAGAGATTGGAGGCCCCAGTAGAGGGGAATGAGAGTTTTGCAGTGTGAGGGCTCGAGTGTGCATGACCATGTGCATCTGGCATGAAAATAATTGAGTCTTTCTCCCTCTGAAAAAGACAAAGAGGAGAGCAGCCCAGGCCAAGCCTTTAGGGAAATCAGCTTATGCACAGAACAGCAACTGTGGTATCTTGGGCATCTGCTGTTTCCAGCAGGGAACTAGCTTATTCCTTTGGAGCTGCCTGGTAATTTTTTGTTTCACCAAAGCCTTAGGAGAGGAGGAGGATTTGGCCGGGCAAAAGAGCACTCTGTGAAGATTTATTTTCTCAAAACTTGGATCTGACATTCACCCACCATCTAAGATGTTCAAATATTTCTCTCACCTCCTATAAGCAATGCACACACATAGATAATACTTTTGCTACTCCTTTTTTTAGTATTGCTGTTTATATGAGGATTGCAAGGCTTTCTATAAAGAAAGGCTCCTATCACCATGGGAAAAGGCTGGAATCCAGAATAGAAGCCTGTCCTTCAAGGACAAACAGCTTTAGTAAAGTAAGATCAAAACTTGATACTAAATTTCCAGATTCTCTAAGCCTGTTTCAGCACATTATTGTGTGTGCAACCTGCAGCTGCAGCCTACTTTGAATTAAAAATAAGCCAACACCAAACACCCCCTGGCAAACATTTTTAATTCTATACATGATAAAATGGTTTGAGCTGGTTTGGTTTTAATCTTGTCTTCAGTGTTTTCACAGATTTTAACTTTATTTTCAAATATTTTTGTGGCACAAAAAAAAAAAAAAAAAAATAAAGCAGTTGCTTTATTTTTCTTATGCATTTATAGTAAATTTGTGAAGAGGGTCCAAACCTGAAGAACTAAAGGCTCCAGATCTACATTCTTGTAACTTCTTACTTACCTGTGCAAGTAACACAGTGGTCTTTGTCACAAAGGTATGGTTTCAAGAGTTGCAAAAAAACCCAACAACCCAAAGGTCTAAGTTGAACCCACTACTAGCTTCAATACTATTTTCCAGAGTGCAGATGGTGACATAAAGGCAAAGTGCCCAAAAATTCACCCTTTTCTTGTCAGAGACAAAATCACTTTGTTCTTTACCTGCCATCTGAAGAGTTTATAACTCCTCTGGCTTTCACTTCATGTGTCTGTGAAAGCGTGTTTGAGGTAGCCCTGTACCCACTCCACACTCTGTTTGACACTTTGCCCTTTGAGGAGTAGGGACAGAAACCCACCATGGCCATGGTTGAAGGGGACCAGCCTGCTGCAGGCTCCCCAGGGCAGTTAGATATCTGCAACTAGATGGTGTTTTGATTGATTTTATTAGTCTTCAGATTTTTTAAGGCACCTTGGCAATAGGTAGTTTGAAAAAAAGTTATTAACCTGTTCTGTCATCACACCTTTTATTCTCTCCTTAACAGAGCTTGGAAAGCAACCCAGTAAGAAACTCTGCTCCTCTATGCAGCAGGTGCCTGAATTTCCAGCACACATCCAACAGCTTTCATCTGAACATGCACTCCAGCAAGGAGGAAGTTCTGTCCATGTATTACTTGCCATGTTAGGGGGCCCTAGCTTTAAGAAGGACAGTGGTCTGTCTGCCTCTGAAAACATATGCCAGGTATAGAGATGCAGTTGAGAGGCTGTGAGACACCCTCAGCGCACACATACAGGTAGGAAAAGAAGTTCAGCTGTCTTCTTTGAGGTTTCTTGAACCTCCCTGTGCTTCAGCATGTGCAGTGAGGTTCACCTGAGGAGAAAATACCCTCCATTTGTCTATGAAGGAATAAGACATCGCTTCCTTCTGTAAGCCTGAATCCCGCAAGGATGGTTTCCTTTGTTATATACAGTATTTATTTAACAAGCCCTCAACAGCAGAGACCCTCCTGGAGCATGGTACTAAGACTCAGCTGGACCCAAGTACCTCCAGCAGAAAAGTGGTCACGAACACTCACTCAGTGCCCCAAGCAACTGTTCATAGCCCTTTGCTTGCTGCAGCTGCTCTCTATGTATGTGTCTGTGACTACTTTTATCCTAGGATTTGATATGGTAAAGGTTTTTCTCTTTGCATAGAAGTCTTAGAAACTGCTGGTTCTTCAGAGCAAATAGAAATATGCAGAGTGGAGCAAGGCTTTGGTGGAAAACTTTCTCACCCCAAATGTCAAAATAAGAAGCAGTGACAAACCTGCAGCATTGCTCAAACTTAGGAGGAAGCCCCCATAGAGGTAACATGTTTCCTGGTGCTGTAGGGACTCCAAAGACCAAACAAAATGCCCTCTATCCTACAGGGAGTACCAACACAGCTCAGGATTGTATCACAAGAGCAACTGGGTAGAAGCAGCTCTGAAGCCTCCATCACACTCTTGAAGAGCCCCCGTTTGTTTTCAGCCTGCATTGAGGCACACCTCTGTTTTTGCAGTTCATCAGTCTGAACTGACCTGAATTCTCTTAGACTTGCAGCTTTATTTCATAATCCTCTTTCTGAGCAGTGACTGGAAACTGCCTTTCTTCCTCTGAGTGTACATGCCCTGTAGAGCCATGTTGGGACAGGGACTGTTTAACCAAGTCATGCAGAAGTGAAACAGCTTGCACCAGTAGGGCAGAGAGCTCTGTCCCAGAACACCCTGACATGTGATGGCCCAAGTGGTTTCTCACTGTCTTGGAGAGAGAGATTCAGTTAACTTCTCTGTCTGGGGAGGTTTGTGTTTGTTCCCTGTCTCCAGCAAGACTGCTCTGACCATCAGCCTACAGCAAGCTACAGGGAGCGCAGGTCCAAAATTCTGGCCGAGTAATGGCTCCATTCATATCCTCTGATGAACTCAGCTGACATCAACTTACAGGAGAAAACCTTTTTCCTTGCAGGAGCAAATTCTTTACCAAGAAATTATCTCACCTGCTCTTTAGAGTACACAGTGAATTTCAAGTACTGGTATTAAAAGATGTTTCACTATCACTCTGTACCTGGAAATCATGGCCTCAGCTACTAATCTATGCCCCTACTGTCATTGCAGTGAAGTAGGTATAACTCTCTGCTGGTGCAAAACTGCTACAGCAGCGCAAGGGTAGAGGGGGGGCAAATTGAATCAGCTGTTTATACTATGTCTTCCCTTTTACTTTATAGAAAAACAGAATTTTATGCTCTACTGCAGAAATCAGGCTCTTCAGGCCTGCAAAGCTCTCCAAAACACAAATTAATGACAACATTTTTCATTCTTAGATATCAAAGTGCTCTGTGCAGGTGGGTGATTACATACTTTCCTGCATTTTAGCAATGGAGCAACTCTCTTAAATAATTTGTCTCCAATCTGTTGAAGACCAGATATCAGGTAAATGGCAGAAGAGTGAAATCTACTAATACCTAGTCTGCACTATCTTGATTGACATTGTAAAAGCTGGGGGTGGGAGGCTAGAGAAGGGAGGGAGAGGTGAAGAGAGCCGAGGCTACATCTCAGGCATTTAAATCAGTCTCCAAACACTCAGGAAAATATACTCTACCAGTGTGACCACAGGGACTAAATGGCAGATGAGTGCTTTCAGGGAGGCTGACAAACAATGGGCATAGCCATCATTTATTGGCAATTAGAAACAGAAACGTGATGTGCAAGCGAACTGCCTACCACCCTGTAATCGAAGAGCACTTCACAGTATTTATCAGTTCTATGACCAAGAACACATGAATTTTTTAATAATTGCTCCATTCACAGTCTCACCAACGCATACAGAACTCAGACCATTTAAAAGCCATTAATTAATCATTTATTACTGATTACACTTCACAATGGCATCCCAGATTGCTCCTCTGGTGGTGGTAGTAAACATGTCATGGCAGTCCCTTTTTCCCCATTCCAGAGGCCAACACATCAGCTATGTCTGATGGAGTATTACTCACCCAGAAGTGTGCCTGTGCCTCTTTACTATGGCAGCAACTCTGGAGTCCAGAGTAGGATAATCTCACCCACGGTATAACCCTGTTCCACAGGACATATAATATGGCTGTGAAACCCCCAGCCAAGACTGGAGGGGCTGATCAGATAGGTCTACTCAGAAGCTACTCCAGAACCAGAGAAAATGTGACCTTCTCAAGGACTGGAGAAGACTGATACATCCCTCTCTGGCCTTCCCTGAAGATACACAGAGGAGCAACCCCCCCGCTCATGCAAAGATTTTGTTCCAGAGAGCATTTTGTTTCAAAATTTTCTGGACTGTTTTGCACCACTAATTAGACCATTTCCACCTGAGTCACAAATTAGCAGTTTTACTATGTCCTTCAATATGAGAATATTTCTGGTATAGAAACTTTTTTTTTAAGCCATGCAAAATAGATTCTTAAGTCTGCCTCTTCCATTAACTCTTCAACTTCTTTCCCTCTTTGTTTTTTGCTCCAGCACTGGTTCCCCCATAGCTCTGTTCTAATCTTTGTAAATTATTCACGACCCAGCATCCTTCACACCACCATTTCCTGTAATTTATAGTGTCTACCATGTTGTATTATTTAACACAGAAAAGCATTTCAGGATTCAGCTTTAGATGTATCAGGCAAGATGTAATGAATTGTGTTGTGTTGTATAAAACCCTAGGCAATAAAATGGAAAATGATTAATAGCTTAATGGTGGTCGTCTTGGTAATGTCTCAGTCTTTTGTGTCTTGTCACATTTATTCCACTACAAAGGGAGCAGGAGCTTTTAAACTTGTTTGCTCCTCTCAGGGAAATTGCTTTTTTTTCTTTTCCACTAATACCATGTGCTTGTTAATGGAGTACTAATAATAACCATGTGATAAGCTTCTTCCATCAGACAGTGAAGTCCACTAAGTAATTTCCAGCAAAGTCTTAATTCCAGATCATAAGTGCAGAAGGGAAGACCACAGCTGCTGACAGCTTTTCCAGCTTTCATCATAATGTCATATCAGACTAAATAATTCAAGATGACTGGTAATTTACATATCTCCTCTCTAAGTCAAACAAGCTAGAGTTCACTGTGTTAGAGTTCACTGCATTAATAAATCTAGACTAGCTGTACAACTTGTTTGCATAGTATATATTTAGATGAGTATAAAATAAAGTCCACAAGAGAGGAGCCCTGAAGAAAAGACACAAGGACTCCCTGAAACAAAATCTCAGCCTGGGCCATACTGATCACCATAACTGATCTACTCTGGCCTCCAATCAAGAGGCCTGGAGACACGCCATCTATAACGCTGCTGATGCCTTTGAGAAAGCACACAGGATCACCCTTGAGGAGAAAAGACAACGCAGAAAGAATACACCATCCAAGGAGTCTTTCTGCTGTGCCTTTTGCAACTGGACATGCCTATCTCATATTGGCCTTTTTAGCCACCAGCGCGCCTGGAACAAATGTGGGTAGAGCCCTTCCCAAATCTTCGTTCGCGAAGCCCAGCCATGATGATGATAAAATAAAGTTTTCTTTGGCAGGTGTGGCAGAACAGAAGCCTGCTCCAGACAAAAAGCATAAAGACAAGCTTCACCTCTTGCCTGGTGAAGGACATGTTGTTCACAGCCTCTTAAACCTTTTGATTTCAATGACCATATGACTGACAATACATGAATTTGCCTAACATTTTGGGATTAGGTTTGTTGGGTAACTCTGTCTTTACACCAGAGTAAGAAGGAGGAGAATTAAGTTCATTACTTTATGTTGAAAAGAGCAAGCAAGAGTTATAAATCCAAACTAGTTTTGACATTGAGAAACATCTTTTTTTTATTAATTGTACTATAAAATTCACACTGGCTATGTTTTAAAAGTGCAAAGTTCAAACACCTTCTGGAACTAGATGAGGCATCCTCTGTGCTGTGTCTGTGAAAGTCAAGTGTCACTTTTTACATTCTCATTACAAAATGATTCCTTTAATGACCAGGATAAAACCAAACGTATTATTTAGAACTGAGTAATAGCTTTCACTAGTCACAGTGATGGCTGAATGGGATACATGGTTTCTTACATGGCATGTAAACACTTGATACAACTCCAGGTCTTCAGTAAAAACTTTACTGAAGGAGGAAAACAGAATTTCAAACTCAAGTTCTTAATGAAGACATCTGTATGCAGAACCTACATCCCTACTTAGGCATCCACATTAAGTGGTTTCATTTTTCAAAAATGCAGGTCACACTGGATCAGATTTTGTCTCATAGCTTCTGAAATCACGCTGCTTCTGACTTGCCTTGGAAAGATGTTTTACGGTTTTATTTGGCTATTCACTGCTTTCACTGGGGGCAGTTCACATCAATATTTTCAAATAACTTACTCTTAAGTGCAAATCTAACGAACCTAGTCTGAAAACCCTGTATTGGGTACATGTTCTCAGTTTGTAGACTCTGTATAATAGTAATATCCATTCAACAGGCAAGTTAGGATCTCCAATTCCGTAATAATATAATTCATACAGTTTTGCATATTTTGAACTACAGTCAATTCCTTTTTTTCCCCTTGATAATATGTCAGTCTCATGTTTACTATCCCAATTGTATGTCAGCTTTATCAGCTATATTCGGTTAACATATCATAGAATCTCAGAATGGGTCAGGTTGGAAGGGACCACAGAGGGTCTCCCTGGTCCAACTTCCCTGCTCAAGCAGGATCATCCTAGATCACACAGCTCAGGATTCTGTCCATATGGTTCTTGGATATTTCCAGAGAGGGGACTCCACAACCTCTCTGGTCAATCTGTTCCAGTGCGTGGTCACCCGCACAGTAAAGAAGTTCTTCCTCATATTCAGGTGGAACTTCTTGTGCACCAGTTTCTACCCATTGCCTCTTGTCCTATTGCTTGGCACCACTGAGCAGAGCCTAGATCCATCTTCATGGCATCTTCCCTTCAAATACTTATAGACGTTGATGAGGTTCCCTCTCAGTTGCCTCTTCTCAAGACTGAACAAGCCCAGCTCCCTCAACCTTTTCTCATAAGAGAGATCACAGAATTACAGAATATTCTGAGTTGGAAGGGACCACAAGGATCATCAAGTCAACTCTTAAGTGAGCAGCCCTACAGGGATTGAACCCACAACCTTGGCACTATTAGCACCAGGCTGTAACCAACTGAGATAATCTCAGGGTCATGCTCCAGCCCTTTAATCATCTTTGTTGTCCTCTGCTGGACCCACTCCAGGAGCTCCATGTCTCTCTTGTGCTGAGGAACTCAGAACTGGACATGACACCTCACTACACTACTTAATATTTACTTTGCCTCAATGTTACTGTTATTTCTCTTGCTAAAGCTAAAGGTCATAAAGTGTAATTGACTGATCCATATCTTAGCAAGGGAGAATCTTGTAAAAAATATTGTAAATATATTAAAATATCTTAAATGTATTAAAACAGGATTAGGAATCAGAAAAATAATGTCAGCAAAACAATATAAATTACTGCTTTCCAGAGGGATTTCAAAATTCTCCATCATGTAGAATATCACACTTGAGCCCTAACTTACGGAAAAGCAAGATAAATAGACACAAGAAAAAAGTGCAAGAAAAAAACCAATTAAGTCTGGCAATGTGCATTAGAAAACTGATCATTTCTTACTGTTAAAGCTTTTCTTACCAAATTATAAGAACTGAGGACAGATAAATTCAGTGTTACTCTCAGTAGAGCAATAAGTAAGGAAATTACAAGTTAATGAAATCCACAACTAAAAGTAAATAACACAAACCCAGATAGGTACACTGTCTGCACTTTTTGTCTATGGGACTGCAGGATTTTATTGATTACGTAGTACTAGGCTGAGAAAATGAATGAGGCAGCAAATTGCAGAATCAGTTGGTAGCTACCCTGAGCACTCCAAGTCCTCTTACTGAAAGGAATCCCAGTAGGAGATTTTCCCTAGGTAGTTTCTCCTCTTTGTACAGCTGGTAGTTCTCCAGATTTATGATGCAAAATTCTCAGACAGATACTGGATGGAAAAGTGCCAGGGCATAATATTTTATGGAGCCATTTGTTTGGGCAGTTGGTTTGTGGTTGATTAAAACCTGATGGTTTATCCATTTTTTCCAAATAAATAGACCAGTCTAATAAAAGCCATTACCATCCTGGCCTCTCATGTACCTACACACAATCCCTCACCGTCCCTCTGATGCCTGTTACTGTCCCTTCCCCAGTGATGCATCCCTCTGGTGAACTGGGAGACATCCCCGCTTCTGGTAAGGATTGCCAGAGGGCAGGAGCTTTTGTGCTTTTCTCAGCCTATAACTAACTCCTTGCCTTCCTGATGTGTTCCAAAAGAACAGGGACACAGGGAACTGTCATTGTGCATTTGCTTTGGTGGACAGGGATCAAGGAGTTTCTCCTTGATCAGAGCATGAGTCTGCCCCCAGAGGACCCTTCTGCTTCCTCTGTCTTGGAAGCCACCACATTCACCATGTCCTCTACAGAAAACAAAAATTCTGGAGATTTCTAGAAAAGGCAAGGTTTGGATAAACCATCATAGTTTCTCAGATAAACATATCTAACTCGTTCACAGGCAGCATACAAAAAGTCTTTATCAACTTAAGTGCAGATTTCACTCAAACAGGTTATAAAACAGAATCATAAGCAGTGAGGACTGCCAGGGTGCTGGAGGCTAAACCTTTACAACTTTACTTATGCCATGTCAGGAATTGCAGAATATTCTTTACCAGAAATTGTGTGTATGTGACAAATTGCTCAACAAAAGGCTGTGAAGAAGCTCAGTCTTTAGTAAATGCAGTCTGCTGTGCTGAAAGGAAATAAGGAAGGGGACAGACAAAGGCTTCCAAAATTTTACCATTAATCTACCAAGGAGCACCACATACAAGAATTTGAGAAGAGAAACCTGAGACAGCGAATACATCTCAACTGTTATGCATACAGAGAAATTTTGGGAATCAGTTATTCAGTCTACTTTGAGTTTTGTCACTCAGAAAGTGAAGTGATTCATTGGTCCACAAAAGAATCATGACTTTGTGATATTCCACAACTGATATTGGCACAATATGTGCCGCTTGATGATAATGGCCCTTGGTGTAAAACTTAATTGTATCTACAATTTTCTTGCATAAAAGGCATATAGATATGGCACTTAGGGACATGGTTTGGTGGTGGATTTGGCAGTGCTATGTTAATGGTTAGACTCAATGATCTTAGAGGTCTTTTGCGACCTAACAGACTCTATGATCTATGATTTAACATTGTATTTATTTCTGTCACTGAACTGAGCCTAGAAACCAGTACAAATAGCAAAGAACTTCATAATGCATGAGATTCAATGAACCCAAACTGAAAAAAAAATTAACTGTGTTATTTTAGGGTTTAAATCCATCTGCAGAAGGAAAAGAATGAAGCAAATACCAATGTGTCAGCATCTAGGATGCTTCCTGGGTGAAAAGGAAAGAACACAGATCTAGTTAAAAAGGAGTTATATTGCAGCTGGTTAGAGCAATGAAATTATGACAAGAAGAACTGACACTTCCACTGGCAGCTATCTGGGGGCTGACAGGTTTCCAGAGGGGTATCTAGTTCAAGGACATATGTTACAAGCTGTCCTTAGAGAAGTATTATACGTGGAGAGAATGTCAAGAAAACCGAAGGACTTGGCAACCTATATCCAGGGGACACCTAAGGCACTGTGCAGAGAGCACTCTGATGCTACCTGAAGTAATGCACGCTCATTTGGCCAGTGTCAGGGAAAGATTCAGCAAAGATTTCAATCCATGGGTCTACCTAAGTGATCACTGCACCAACATACCCAGAGCAGGCAGACAGATTAACTGCACCTTGCCTATATGAAGTCCTCAAGGACATATAGCAAAGACTACTTCATAAAGGACGAATTAACACCTGAAATATCTAACATGTTTCATAGGAATTGTACCAAAGATTTCCAAAATCATGATGGTTTTTAATACAGCCTACTTTCTGCAAAAATCTGGAGATCAAGGAGTTAAGTCAATAGTGTTTAACCAGCAGCAACAAGCTGTTTAGTTTTATTAAAACACGGCATTATGTGCTATTTCTAGGTAATGTGAAAAGTCCTTGACAAGCTACATGAAGTAGAAAAGAACACAGCAACATAATAATTTTAAAAATGGTAGTGGAAAGCAAGCTGGTAGAAGCTGGGACTGGAGTTTGCTTTTCCTTTCAGTGAGACACAAGTTCTTCTTCTGCATTTGAGAGGGCAGTCTGCAGAAGTCAAAGAGTCATCTTCCCCAGCCAGCACCATCCAATGGTTTTCCTTCCTGAAACAAGCCTCTTGTCCTCCTGAAAAGAGAAGTAGCCTTGGACTGAGTGTGATGGGAAGCAACACTTTTATGCCCTACTGCATTTTTTTAATTCAGTTCCTTCACCCCTCCAGGAAGAGAGAAAAAGAAAAAATCATACACACAACAACAACAACAAAACAACCCAGAAAATGTAAAAGATGCCACTGCAGATCAATTCTGGGTGAAATCTGTAGGACTTTCTAACAGATAGCATAGTCAAAATCATATGTTAGTTTATCAGTAATGCCTGCTGGTACATTCATGCATTTTCCTGGAAGAACGGATCTGTACCTTAGGCATGAGCTCAGGACACTCATATTCGATTCACCCCTTTTTCTATAGTTTTTTCACTGTGATCAAGTCACTGAATTTCTCTGTGCTTCATTTCCCCATTCACAAATGACAGCTCCCCCATATTTTCAAAGAATGTCTTTGGAAGGCTAAAAGTGCCTTCATCTGTCCAGCATACCTGTCAAAGAGGAAACAGGAGGAAAACAAGGGGAAATGGTGATACCAAAAAAATACTAAATGAAATATCAAGAGAGTGAATATGGGCCAAAATAATATCATGTGATATAGAATAATCTAGAAAACAAGAAAATCAAAATCCAGACTTGATTTAACTCTTCTGGATACAGACCTGATTTTCCAAAGACATCACTGTGGGATGGTAGGCTTGCACAGCCATGAGTCAATATCTGCCAGGGGAAGGGAGCTAAGGAGATGTGGAAACAATCATACCTGTTGAGCAAACTTACAAGAAACTGGCAAGACAATGATGAAAAATATTGATGATTTAAGTGAGGACACAGAAGGACAAGTAGTTATGGAAGAAAATGACATCTAGAAGAGAGAAAGGTAAGATCAGGTTAAACAAGAGAAAGTAGGGAAAATCACAAAAAATGTTGTCATAGGGCTTCCTGATATGAATTACATGAAGCTCCAAAATAACAAATTCTATATTATAGGTGAGAGTTGCTCTCATTTGGAGGAGGTGGGTGGAAGAGGACTGTTTTGGTTGAAAACCCAGGTGTTTAGATAACTTGGTGCTGCCAGGGAACATAATGAAGGTTCTAATCAAGGCACCATATCATCTTTTCTCCTATCAATCACAATGTCTGGTTACTATATTTCTCCTGATGCACTTCAAACTCTCCTCCTGGTAGAGGGAGGTAGCATATTGCAAATAGCCTTCAAACAGGTTCCAGCAGGAGTTGAAGTCTGGCTGTGGAGAATATGCCATCTATGAGAATGGGACGAGTTAGCTGAACTGTGGTTCCCTGGGACATTCTGTGGCTTATCCAACCAGAGATTTCTTTGCAGAAAAATTTTGGCCCAGTCCTTTTCTTTTCATAAACAAATGATTTTCTGTGGAAGGCAATACTTCTGTCAGGGTGGAAAATATTTAATAATCTGATTTTCTGATGAAAAAATGTATTTTAATAGTATCAACCTCAGTTTTTGGTTTCATTTAAGTTCTTAATTTTCCACCTCCTTAGGATTTTTTCTCAGAGTTTCTATAGTGCCTATGCTATGCCTTTAGCAATTGCAGCTCAGCAAATGCAGTGGCTGATCTTCTTTTAAGTTGGGTAAAGTGCTGCAGAGTTCAGTGAAGGTGCTTCTAATGGCATAAAGGTTTTCCCCTTGCATCTGCTTTTTGTCATGTTTCAGAGCTGGGTCTCCATTTGGTGGATGCACTGACACATAGGCTTGAGCTAAATAAAAATCTCTGTACAGAGTCACCAGTCCCTGTCCTAGACTGAACACACCGTGGCTGTTATAAAGTGGTGTGGGAAATACAGCTGCAACTTCTAGGTCCCGCTTTTGGTCCAGCTGTGTCAGCCAAGGTAGAGACTCATTTTCAGTGCAATGTTTTCATTCCATTATTTCATCACAATTAGTTGGATAGAACCATATAAAGTGCCTGTCTTAAAGACCTACTCTCAGTTTAATCCTCTGACTCTCGCCAGGTCTGAGGCCTCTCTAATCTCACTTCTCTTCCTGGGATTTTTTTCCTCTCTTTTACACATGCTGCAGAACGTCTCAAAATTCTAATTCCTTTGGAGGTATCTATCCACACCTCCAGCAAGAAGTTACACCTATTAAGGGTGGGAATAATCTTGCTTAACTATAGCCATTTAAAAGTTAGACGACTCCCTAAATAATCTGGCTGAGACAGAAAAAAAACACTTCAAGAAAGAAGTTTATCAGTTCTGTACTAGATTGTTCCTTCTCTTCACTGTCTATACAAGCCTAGATGATGACCTCAGACTAATTTTTAAATGCCTGATATTAAGGAATATGAATCCTACCCATTAAAAGATGGTAGAAAAAAAGACTAAAGTTCCACTTCCAAGGCCCTATACGTTTTTCCCATTGCAAGGATGTCTATATACAGGTTGTTGCTGGGACCACTGATCACTGTCTTCCCTCTCTGCTATATTCTGGGCCCTGCCATCACCTGCATATCCTTTTCTCCTGTTTTTCCCTTCTTCACCCTGAGGTGACCCATGTTGCCCAGGATTCTGCCTGAAGTAAGTGTTCTTCTAGGTGCCTACCTCCACGCAGGTCATATCCATCTCTATTAAAATCTGTTGAGACGTTTTAGATTGAAATCTATCACACTTTTGTGATATGTTTGACTTCAGGGAAAAGCCCTTGAAGTTTTTCTTTAGAAAATAAATGCTAGTTAAAGGTTAATATACAATTGAAAGGAACAACTCTTAGAAGTTGCAGTCTGTCTCCAGGATAGTATTGCTGGTCTGTATTACAGTTCTTACGAAGTATTATCTAATGTCAAATGGCTTTTTTTTCTGCAAATATCTGATCTATTAAGACTCATTCTCCAGTCCACTGGGCTGCAATAGCTCTGCAGACTAAACATAGTGTAAAACCAGTATAAATGAGTAGTAAAAAAGGCTCAGTGGTCTGGATTCTGGTCCTAAGGCTCCCTGTGTGCACAGAAACTGAGCTTTATTTTGGCATGGTTGAGATCAAGTCTGTTCTGGTTCACACTGGGAATGCTTCAGCAAACTATTGAATAAATATCAAATACAATTTTCTGATTATTTACTTTCTTCCCTTCACAGAAATCCTATTCATAGGCCTGCTAGCAGCTCACATTTCAGGTTATTTTCTTGTCTGTTAGTTAATGACTAAAAATATATGAAAAGTTTTCATTTGGGGGCCCTTTCAGTGACTGTGTGACAGGCCAGTGCATTCTTCTCCCTTCCCTATTTCTGTTTGTCTCTCATGCTCTGAGACTTTCAGTACTAAAGCTTTCCACACTCTGCATTACCAGTCCACAGCTTGCTTTGAATTCTGCCATCAGCTTTTGGCTTTTCTCCTGTGTATCCCTCAGCAGTGGTGATTGGTAACAGTGACTGTAATTAGAAACCGCTCTTCTACCATGTGAGGTTACAGGGGTTTGTTCTTTTTTTTCTTCTTTGAAAAACTCACACATGCTGGTTTCAATAAAAGAAGCTAACCTACTTCACTACTGTATAGCAGAAATATATAAAAATGCAGTTCACATATATTGTTTATGTATATATATGTGTGTGAGTTCAAAGGTATGCAATGCACCCATATATAATTACTTGAATTTATGTGTGTCCCTCTGTATCTTCAGCCATGCAGTGCCCACAGATCAATTTGTGGGTATTTAAGAGAGCAGCAGGCAGACGAGGTCCTGTGATTTTAGGCCAGTTCAAGGAACTCTTTTAAAAACTGAGAGTGATCCCTTTCTGCTTTTGGTTTCCTTTTTCACACCCCAGATTGATCTTGAACCAGCTTGCTCTTGCCTGTTTGGGTGAAATATAGCAGCTGGTTTTCCCAGGAGCAGTGACCAGCAAAGGTGTGGGACGCCAGTACCAGTCTGCAGGACCCCAAAGCACATGAATGGGAACCTGAAGCACATGGGTGGGAACAAGGAGCAGGATCTCACACTGTCTGCTGTCATCACTCAGGAGGGATATGGGCTGACACCATGCCTACGCTGCATGCTTTGCTCTTCACGGGAAAAGCCTACCAGGGAGTATCACAGGGCTACAGTGCTTGCAGCTCTGACTTGGCTCTGCAGCCTCAGATGGATGTCTTGCTTTAAAGATGTGACATAATGTTGCTGACTGGTTTCTGGGCTCAGGGCCCACTCAGAAGAGTTAAAGGTCATTTGTAATAACAGCGGAGGAACTAAGTTCTGTGTGAGATGTTTGGGCTTGAAAAGTGCTAGTTGTGTACTTTCTGAAATGCATTTTCCCTTCACACAGAAGCACTGTGCTGACTCCACTTACAGCCTGCCACACTCCAAAGGCACCCCAGTGCAATATGTTGGGGAACCTGTATTTTCCAATATTGAATTTCCACAGGTAAAAGAAGTAGAGGTCTCCAGTGCCCTTCTGAAGACATTCTGAAGAAAATGACTGAGCCAATTTATCTCTGTTAATCTGCAAGTGAGACACAAAAGGGAGTGGAAGTTGTCACTTAAGTCTAGGATCTGCCTCCTCCAGAAGAGGAGTTTTGCCTGAAGCTGACTCCATCTATGTCACAAGACTGCAGGAAAAGAAGCCAGTACAAGGGGGCACATTGCATGAAAGCTGAGTTCCAGAAGGATAGATTGCAACCAGGTACATAATGTATGATGCAAGTATTTCACTAAATACAACCACTGTAGAGATGCGAACAGACTGACAGTACCAAAACAAACTGATATTGACCATAGCTGAAGGGTACATGTGAAATCTTTCGGGTTGGAGACTAGGAGGAGAGAGGTCTGGGACAGGTGAGGATGTGGCAGCACCTTACTCCTAAGTGAATACCAGGATTGCCATCTTGTGAAGAAGAAATGGTGAATTAAGTATTTAATGATTTCTCCCAAACAAATTTAAAATCCACCCCTGTACATAGGGCTGAAATACTACTCTGAAATGAATGCCACCATGAATTAATTTACTTTGAACGCATGACTTGTCAGATGTCCTGTCATCCCTAGCTCATGAGGAGCTTCCTTTAGGGGGCCTATGAGTGCATTTGATGTGAGGGTATCAATTTCAGTTGTGGAGGATTCAGTCCCTTACATGTAGATATTTCCTGTTGACTGCTGGAAAGGGCTATAAGTTTCATGGTTCAAGGTGTTCAGCTCTACTTGGTTGCTCTAAATTAGCCCAATGCAACTGATTTTGTTTGACTTCAGTCCTTCACAGTTGGTCTCAAAGCATCTGTTCTCTATGCTCACATCTGTAGCGCTGTCTGAAACAACACCTTTTGGGATTTGTGTGCTGTCATTTTCCATTGTTTCTTGAAAATTTCTGTTAATGACAATGGCTAAGTTTCTCTGGGTGGATTTTTTTTTCTTGGTGCATTTTGTTTGCTTGTTTACACTTGGCAGGGATGAAGACACACAAGGTGCTCTGGGGCTGTGAAGAAATCCCCACTCTGATGCACAGACTGTATTTGAATACAGGTTTTTGGCTCAACTGCCTGCCTCAAACCCATGTAGGATTCTCATATACAGGGTGATCTTCTGTTTCAGTCAAATTAAAGAGACAGGGGAGAGCATAAAATGCAAGTGCAAATCCCAGTCTCCTCACCTGGCCGCAAATCTCATGAATACTTGAAACAGAGCTTTTTCTGTTCTTGTCCATTAGACACCTTGGACAGCCCTTTAGCACGGGGCTTGGATACAGGCTGATCCCTGAAGCTTTGTGTGATGAAGAGCAGTGAAGTGCACTATGGAAAGACCTGTCCCTTGGAGCATCCCAAAATCTTGACTTAGAGCTGAGCTCTTTTTGATGTGCTTGGAGAAGGTTCTGCTTCCCAGTCAATCCCAGGAGCTTCAAGATTCCTGATGTCTCTGAGAGAAGTCTGCCTAATGTTTCAGGAGGCAGGAAGACTGAGTTTGCCCACTTTGTTCATCATCTGGAATGTTACCAAGCAGTCCTAACTCATATAAGCCTACCACAGAGTGAACACCTCCACAGGTACCACACCTGTGAACCAGGAACAAAATCATGGGAGGATTTGAGTCAATACCTCTTCATATCAGGTTAGACTACAGAGCAATGTTTTGGAGTAGTCAAGTAGCAATCCCTACCAATACTGCACCTCCCATCCCAGTGTTAAATTAATTCCATTTACTACTGAGGATATGTAAGAGTCAGAGACCATCATGCTATCCATAGCACCACAGATTAAATCTCCCTTCCAAGAGAAACTATTGTATAGGGAATGGTTCAAGTATTGTCTAATGACAAGTAAGTCTTGCTGCAATGCTTGTTGCACACAGAGCAGAAGAAATGGTTAGGAGTTTAGGGAAACTGTTTTTTATCTTGAATCATGGGTGATTACTCTTACTTTATCTTGTGCAGCTCAAGTTGTCACAGAGTATCTGTCCTTTATCAAAGTCTGACCTTGCCTGAGTGGTTTTCTGCGACAGAATCCCACTGGACAGTGCTATGCTGTCAAGACAAATAGTTATGTTAGGGTTCTTGTCTTCCTTTAGTTCCATTCAGCCACAACTTGTGCCTATATTATTGTCTAGTGTCAAAAGGGTCAGAAGAATGCCTCCTATTACATATAAAATCAAATACATAAAAGAGGACTACTAGCCTTACATGTAATCCTTTGAATTACCCACAATGGGAGTCTGAATCAAGGCACTTCTACATACAGATGACAGGAGAAGTAACCTTTTTCACTCATCCCAAAAAGTTGTTGGTATTCTCCAAAAAGAGTAGCCAGCATTTTCCAAAACATGTGGTGATTTTGGTAGCAGGCACCCTTCTTTAAAAAGAACATAATTTTCAGAGAGTACTGAGCACCTGACAGATAGAAAAATCATTATCTATTATGGCATTGTCTATTTTAGACCCCAAACAGAGATCTTTAAGGACCTCTAAGTATTTTAAAATTTTGATTAGAGGATTCAACAAGCTAAGGACACTAATATTTGATCATAGGCTGATCAGTCTGAAACATTGGGGAGTAGTTTCCCTTCAGGAAAATGTGGTTTTGGGCACTATTTTCTTCCTTGCCTCTTAATCAAGTGCCAGTGATATTTTTGGGAACTGTACAGTGAAAGACTAGATGGACCATTACATAAGGCTATCGTGTGGTCAGCAGGTAAATAGATGGATGTTTGCGGAGAGGTTGTGAAATGTAACTCTGTAATGTATTTCTCATAATATTGGTACAGCCCATTCACTCCCCATCTCCTTTTTAGTTTTCCAAGATCATGTTGAAAATGGCTTTTCAGAGCCTCAAGAAATATTTTCTTATGCACCTCACAGCACTGTCTTTGCAAATGCAAAGTACTGTATGCCATGCTACATTTATGCACTTCAGGTTTGATAGATGAGGGATGCTAATGGAATGTAAACTATCAAATTAAAAACTTTCATATTAGGGATGCCAACAGTGTTTACTGTATGTAGCAAAGTGAGATGGTGCTTGCAATTTTTCTCTGTTGTTTAATATGATGCAATATGCGCATTCTTATATGTCACTTTTTAAAGAAAGGTGAATGTACAATTTTAATGAGGAGGCGTTCCAGAATCACAAGAAACTGCATTAATTTTACATTCAGCAGTTTCATTATGCAGCCTGCAGAAACTGCCAGGTTATTATACTTTGCATACAAACCTTAAGGCCAATTCTACTCTTCCCACCTCTGTTAACTTTACTCTACTCACATATCATTCGTTTCAGTAGAGATACCTTGCCTTTGCCCTGTGATAGGATAGAGCATGGCTGGGGAATTGGAGCCACCTGTCACATCCAGTACTCTTTCCTGAACATGACAAGGACTGCAGAGGAGTCAGGGGAAGACAAGATGTGCTGAATGGATCTGAGCCAGAGCCTCAGCCCACAAAAACCAGCACCAGCACTCAGCATCTCTCACCTGACCCTGTGCAACCACATCCCCACTGGTGGGGAAACTGAGCAGAAGCAGGATGGGATCAGAAATGGGTCTCAAGACAGGGCCTGTGACTGACATCTCAGATGATGATCTGCACTGATTTGTATCCCATTTGGAAGGAGATAGCCATGGTAAGGAAGTAGGTGAAGAGGTGGATCCCCTCCACCTGCCTGGACCATACGCCTGCATTTCCTCTTTTTTTGCTTCCATGCTCTGCACAGTTTGCTAACCAGATTTCAGCCTGGTTGCTTCTTGCTTGTCCACTGGAAGCAAATGAAGAGAAATAATAAGAGGGGATCTCTTTCAAGAAGTAATTTTCAAAGGATGTTGAGGACAGAACAGTTTCCAATGGAGGATGTTAGCTCTGTAAAAGGTCCCCTAGATTAGATTACCAGGGACTGCAAACTGGGAAGGGAGGGTAAACATGTTAGAAGGGTGGTCAGATACTTGTTCCTCCAGATGTCACTGATGTGGGTAATGCAGTTTGGTCCAGCTGACTGCAAGATTAATGGAACTGTTCAAATATTTAATCCTGTAACGGTATTACATGGAACGCTCACTGTAGCCTGCTTGTTTTTCAACTTGACAACGATGTATGTTGTGTGTGCACGTGTGCTTCAATGTGGGTTCTGGGTAGGGAAAAGAAAAAATAAATCCTATAGAGTTTCTGGTGATCACAGCTTCCTATTTCTTAAATGAGGCAAGGGAGCCCTGTAAAGCTTTGGCATTACAAGGGATGCAGTAGGTCAGACCTGGGTTCTCTAGCTGAGTTTTGAAAGAAATACTGGCTTACTATAGGGCTATTTGTTTTGTACAAGTCATAACAAGGAGAGACCAGCTGTCGATGTGAGCTGTGGGAAGAGTGGGAAAGAGAGAAATATATGGTTCCCTCTCTCTGTCTCTCTGAATTTTCAAATTTCTGCTGTGGAAATATGCCCCTTGTCTAAAGATTTTGGTCAGTGTAGGAGACAGGCAAAGGAACAGAAAAATGCTCTGTCATTACTACTGATCACAGTCTCACACCCCTTAACCAATCAAAAACCTGCTTTCTCATCCAAAACACTCTCAGGAAACCAAATAATTTCTAAACTCACTCTCCTGCCTGTGGTGCCCTGAAAAGATTTTCCTCACTCTTCTTCTTTTCCTTATCTGAGTTTCCTCCATCTCTTAGGGATTTAATCGCTTTGGTCAGCATCCTAAAACAAACTGGCTTTTTGAGCTTAACAACTTGACTTTTTGGAGGAGTTTATTACAAGTCATAGGCATGGACAGATCAGCATCCATTCTCAGTCTGGCCTGAGGTCCTGTCAGAATGGTAAAGCAGGAAAACGTCTTCTAAGGGGAAAGATTTTCATGCCAACTTTGACTGAGGTGGAAATGAAAGTTAATCCCATTGACACTGAAAGACTTAAGGGTTGGACTTGATGATCCTTGTGGGTCCCTTCCAGCTCAGAATATTCCATGACTCTGTGATTCTGAAATACTCCTCCTAACTTTGCTTGCAATGTGGTATGGAAGAATGAGCAAGTTTACTTACTACACTTGTACCAGTCTCATGCCAGAGCCAAAATCCCCCATGTCCCATCCAACAACATGCTCTCATCCAGATTCTTATGAAGTAACAAAAGGTAGGAAACAGGCTTCTGAATCTGCCTCCAGGCACACTAGTTATAGTCCTTTTATATCCCACACATGACTCTGACAAGGGGCTGGACCAAAGCTTGCAACCCATTTCACAGGAGGGGACAGGCTGGCCACCACACTGCCACGGCCTTCTGATCACTGCTGACTATCAGCTGTGCACTTATTATTTGCAAAGTGGCTGGCTCTTGTTTTGGACCTTGCTTCATTGCTTTTCCCATTATCACACACTGCAGTTTATTGCATTTATTCTAACTCATCATGCAGGACAAAGCAGAGATTTAGGATGACATCGCACAGCCATCCTAGACCATCACTTACATGCTGTGTATAGCAAAAGCCTCCGAGAGACAGGAAATTGCTTCTGGTGGTTAGAAGTAGCTAGGACACAGGGGAAAGTGTTTTCATCCTGAATGACTCTGGGGAGCATTTTTGTTCTCCTAATGGCTCAATTTAATAGATAAAGCCACAGACAAGCACAGAGACAGCACAAGACAGAGGTTTACTTGATAAATCCCCTTCTCTCCCCTGAACTCACAACTGGGAGAACTTACAGCAAGTTTGTTTGACCTGTTGCTTTTTTCCCACAGCTTACTTGGCTCTTGCTCAGCTCAACACAGCAGAGGCTGCACAGGTGGTCAGGCCATTTGTGTGGGACTTCTGAAAATGCAAGGCACAGACCAATTTGAATTTTTCCCTATTGAAAAATTTCTGGCCAAATGGAAAGCACAGTGACATCAGGTAATGCAAATAGGGAGAGAAGATTACATTCCCCCTTCTGCCAAGATCTCCTTTCCCAGCTGTATTTTACTGTGGGTAACCATGAAAAAAAGAGCTGGGAGAGGTTTCCCTCCTCTCCCCAGTGCTTTGCAGGGAGACCGGGGCAGAGGGCGGGATTGCAGTATTTCAGTTGCAAGGTACTTCAGGATGCTGTCTCCTCCAAGCTCTGCTTTCAGCAGGGCAACTTCAAAGCTAGAGCAGGATGCTTAGGGCCTTATCCACCTGAATACCCACCAACTCTCTAGACCCTGTTTTGGTGCAACACCATCTTCCTAGGAAATTTTTTTTCTAAAGAATTTTTCCTGCTGGAACTTTCATCCTTTACTTCCTGTTCTAATACTGCATTTCTGAGAAGGACTTGGCTGCATCTTGCCTATATACTTTCCTAGCCAGGTGAAAAAAACCCAGTAAAATCCCCCTTTGCCTTCTCTTTTCCAGGCTGAACAAATCCAATCTCTTGGCCTTTCCTCTTAGGTCCTGTGCTCCAGCTCCCTGACATTGGTGATTGTGGTGGTCATCTACTCAGAGCATCTTGTTCCATTTTGTTGATGTCTTGCATGGGAGGAACAAAACCGGACATGGTAATTCTAGATGGAGTCTCATAACCCCTGCTTGTGAGGGGTCCTAGTGAGGCTGTAGCTCTGCAGCCACATATTCAGAGCAGCTCAGTAATCCAAAGGGGATCTGAAACCACGTTTTTTTTCAAAGCAGTGAGCAGCTACTGCTACACAAGCAAAGCTTCCTGAAGATAGCAGAGACACCCTTGAAGCCCAAAAGAAACAAGATATTCCACAATAGATATGAGAAATAAAATAACACCCAAAGGCTCATGTAGAACAAAAAGGGGGTTTACAGTTGGGTGCAGAATTACCATTTGAAAAACACATTATTCATCTTATTTATGGAAGTACAATAAATCAGTATAAAGCCAAACAGCCAGACAATAAGAAAACTGCAAAGACCTCAGCAGAGGGCAGAGAAATGACAGCCAATAGCTCTTTAAATAATAATAGTGTTTTTCCTATGGGACTCCCAGTTCATATCATTGTTCTGCGCAGCATGCAAAGATAAAGTTCCCTGTACCCCACAGATGGCTCCAATTTCTCAAATAATTGATAGCTGAAGCCCTCCTTGGAGGATCTAGTGGAGGGATGGAAAGGGAGCATTGTAATGGCTACATTTCTCAGTCAGCACAAACCTGGTTTGGTTTGCCCCCAGGTATAGGTTGATGTGGGCTGCATTGAAGCAGTTGCCTTGGGAAGGAAAGTGAGGACTGACAGCTCAGTTGGGTCCTGGATCTCCCAACAAACAGCCCAGGCCTGCACCTAGGAAAGGCTATGTAAATAGCTCAGGCAAAAGGACTGTGAAATAATAAAAATCTTGATTTACTTCAGGGGTAGAAATGTATGGACTCCCCACACTGTATTTCACACTCGCATTCAAGCTGTCTTTAAAAGGAATGAGAGGAGATCTGCAAGGAGGTGTGGGATGGGAACAAACTTAACACTAATATGTGAGTAGATCTTTTTTTCTTCAGCAGTAAAGAAATGCAGCAGATTTCAATTCTCAGAACAAAAACACTATCTTCTTCAAGCTTCCCTACAGATTATAATGGTCTGGGCAGTGGTAGAGTGGTGAGCAGGGGGAAGGCGTTCCCATGTTGGAACTACAAATCCAAAACCCAAAAAGGGTTTAATGACAAAAACTATTCTCAGAAGTGGGATCTCTTTGGTTTATTGTTGCAGAAGCATGGGGTCAGCACTGTGCCGCATGAGGCAGCACATATTGTGGTAACCAAGATAATTCTTTACTTCAACAACTGACAAACTCAAGCAGAGTTTTCCATTGTTGGGTTTTGTTTTCTTTTGTGGCACACTTCATTTTTTTTCAGTGAAAGTGGAATATAGGGTAGGTGGATCAATCACAATCCTAGTGCCAGAAAGCTTGCTGGTTTTAATTACTCAGGCATCTTAGTAATGGTCCTCAGGGCTACACAGGCACATTGTTGCAAAAAGATGAGGGAGGAAATAGGATGGAGAAAAACAGGATGTGGTCAGTCTCCCATGGTGGTGAGGTGACTTGCCCAATGCCACCTGGACATTTGTGTCAGAGGCAGAGCCAGAGAACAGGAGCCCTCAGCCCCTAGTTATTTCCATAATCACAAGACAGTTGTTCTTCCTAAGCTAACAACAGACTGAGCTTTCTAGCCCATATGTAATAAGTGATAGATGGGATCACACTCTCCCTGGATACTGTAGTAGGATGGGAAAAGTGCGGAGCCTGTCCCAACACCCTCTGCCAATGCCAGGTCTCAACCTCTCAAGCAGGCAACATGGTGAAGAGGGAGCAAAATTACAAGGCTATGGAGGAATGTCTCAGATGCAGGCTGGGGAATGTGAAGAGGGGGCTACTTGAATTGCATATCAGGTGTGTAAGACATGACAGCTTGACCTTTAAAGCAGATACAGTGCCCAATTGGCAAGGTTGTCACTGCAGTTCAGACAGCCTGCAAGTGTTCACTGGGTCAGCCTTGGAAAGAAGGCAAAGCTGCAGGAATTGTTTGCCTGAATATTAAACACTGTAGCTGTGCATGCAATTAAACACACAGATATCTGAGTAACCCTGGCTCAAGCAGTCATGCCTGCACATTTAAACATGTCAGCAAGTATTGTGCAATGGTGGGCAAGGAGAAGAAATCTAATTGATTTTAGCAGCAACAGGACTAGGTAAACAACTATTCTCAATTCCCTTCCACTGCCTCCAGGGCTTCCAAATGTTTGTTGTCCAACTGGAAATAATTCAACAGTTGCTAAACCTCTATCTTGACCAAACCAGTTGTTCTAGTTCATTCTTGTGTTGGAGGGGCAAGGTGTGTAGGGATAAAACATAACAACATTTGTTTGATCATATTATTATTCTCTCCCACTCTCCCAAAAAGAGAGTGCCTTTATGCTGAATTGTCATGGCTACTCTCTTCAGATCTCACACACTTCAGAGCCTTTCTTGCTCAAAGAATCCCTGGAAAACATCACCTCCTTCTAGTTACAGTAGCACTATTGTTACAGCAACAATGCAGCAGCTGGGTGCTGAGACTGAGATCATGATCCTTCACCTCTGGAAGAAGTGGGTGTTTGTTAACCAACCTGAGAAGGAAGTTCCACATGTGGGAGGTTGCACCAGCAGCAGGTCCAGTGCCACCACTGGGCAAAAAGGTTGGCAGGCAGCATAAGCATTCATACGTGTGCATGTTATACAATATCCAGCAGAGTGACCTCGATATGCCACAAAAAATAGCAATAAAATCCGATAGAGAGATTTCAGAAGAATTTAGAGGGATGATGAGAAGAACGGCATGTTCCTCTGACCCTTTATGACCTTTACAGCTACAGCACTGTTGTATATGTTTTGTCAAATGAAAACTGAGAGGTTGATCTGACCCTCCACTCATTCATAAAAAACCCTCCAAGATTCACTCAAGGACTCTCCTGGGTTTCTGTTTCTCTCTGCTTTTTGGGAACAAAAGTAGAAAGTGATCTATTTGTTTGTTTATTGAAACCATTTGCACATTATTTTCCTGGCTAGAACCATTGTAAAGCATCTTCAAGAGTACCCAGGAAAAGCAGCAGGAGCTGAGCTGTGCCACACCACATAGGGCAACCAAAGACACACACTGCAGGCACAGCTGCAAGGCACAGAGAGAGACAACAAAGTTACAGGAGGAAGCCAGGGAGTGGAAGCAAAGCCTGTTGTGACTGCTGCTCTAATGAGCAAGGGGACAGGTATGCTGAAGACCAAAAAGACACAGAAGGAATCTTCTGACACAGTGGCAAGAGAGAGGTTTCAGCTAAGAGGAATGAGTGTGAATAAGCTGGAGAGAAGTGAGAGCAAAACACAATAGAGTCAAGACAATGGAGAGCATACATAGGTCACTACAGAAAATTGGTGCAGTAGTTGAAAAAAATCTCTTTCTCCTTTGGTGTGAATTTCTACCTCAGAACAAGCAATGGGGCTAGTGCTAATGCAGGGCTAGAGCTAATGCAGGTTGAGTCTTTTTGGATATTCTTGCCCTGTTCAGGACCTTTCAGGTATTGCCAACCCTCAAATAATTTCCTCTAAATTTCTGCTCTCTTATAAATGCATAAAGTTCACTACAGGAGAGGATGATCTCCAACTAATTGCTATCTGTGATGGCTTAGGGAAAAGTATCACAACACAGGCATGCTACTACAAGAAACAGAGACAACAACATCAAAAAACAAAGTGGAAGGAATGGCCAAACATTAAGCGTCTGGGGCAGAAGGAAGTTCAGTAACAAAAAAAGAAGATTAGCAATGCAGAGTTACTTTGCATTCAGCAGCTGAGTTTTCAGTTCTGTGGGAATTTCCATTAGGGCAGAGTAAAGGTTTGGGGGTTCTGTAAGTCATGGTCTCCCAAAACATGGACACTTCTTGTCTGCACAAACTAACTGCACTTGTTCTCCTGTTCAGGGATAGTCTGTTGTGATCCTTTCCATGTGTTGTCCTAGTCAAAGCTCAGCATATGAGAGTGAAAGAAAGGGAAAATTAAATTTATTGAAACACCAAAAAGTCTTATTGTTTTTTTATTTATCTTTGAGCTTTCTTTTTATTTTGGCTCTGGGTTGGAGGGAGTTTCTTTGTTCCCCTTTATCCAGGCTGGCTTGCTGATCTGCAGAAAGCAGCACTGGTGGTTGAAGCTCCACTTACAGCATCCCAGCTTCAGCTCTGACTCACTGGCTAGTCAGCAGCTACACAAATGTGTCAAGCTTTTCCAAAACATCTCTGCAGGTTGGGCATCCCAAGCAGGAAGTGAGAAGTATATGAAAATATGAGAATATAGTGATTTTCAGGATTCTGGGGGGACCAATACATTGGTAACGTTGTCTGCATGCTTAATCACACCAAAATCTCCTGCTTTAAAGACAGCCCTGGCAAGTGTGTGCAGATGGGTGAAGGAGCACCACAGGGTACATAGAGACAATATAATTGAGGAAAAAGCAAGGGAAAGAGTAGATCTGGAGTGAGGAAGGGAAAAGACATCTTCAAACAGACTTAGTCAGTGTTGTTGTGTGGCATAATTAGAGGGAAAATCAGCCAACGACCCTCTCAGTCTTTCCCATGTTGATCCTTAGTCCAGGAGTTCACTGCTGTGGCACTGTCTTGCTCAGCAGTCATAGGAAAATATGCTGCATTCTCCAAGGAGTGTTATTACCAGCTCTGCCTGGGAGGAGATGTCTGGATGCTCCACACCTCACAACTTTGACAGTGCTCAGCACTACAAAATTGACACAGAGGACTTGTCTCCAACTCAGTGTCCCCATGCATAAATAGGAATAGCAGCATCTCCCAGAGTGGAGGAGCATACGAATATCTCCTGATGAGAAACATCTTTTATTACAACTATATAACAACCATTAAAAAGGAGAGGGGACAAAATAGTTCTTCAAATTCAATATGCTATGGACTGAAACAGAGTGATCCTCTTTGTTTTCTGAGAGCTGAGCAACATAACAGAGAAGTCAAAGTAGTGGAAAACTATTTGACCATTTATAGGACTGTTCATTCGTGTAGTGTGCAGGGATAGTCCCCAGAGAGCCTTGTCACGTCCCCTTGAATTATGAAAGAGATGAGCTTAGCTCCATTGGATCAACAAGCAGAGCAAGAAATTGAAGTCTCAATCACTCTTGCTGAAGGAGTGAAAAAAGTTCCTGCTCTCTATTGCCTGCTGCTCCTTGAGAGGAAGCACAGGAGCACGAAGAAATAAAAGGACAGAGGAGGGATGCAGGACAGTGAACAGCAATAATCACTGGGACAGACTCTCCTCTGGGGCAGGCTGACTCAGGGGATAAATGTTTTCTTGCAGCTCATCAATGAAGCTAATTCAGGTTTTGTGATTTACACCCTGGTGGGTCTGGGCTGCAGTGCCAGCCAGCAGGAGGAGAATGTTCACTGCAGGCATAATGACAGCTTAAGAATGTAAGTAGCTCTGCAGAAAATACTTTTTCTGTAATGCTAATGAAAAGGCCTGTATATGCAGAGCTGGTCAGAATATTTTTGATGAAGTATTTTTATTGAAGTGCAGTGTTTTTCCAAAGTTAAAACATTTCATGAAAACATTAGCTATAACTAAGGGTATCTTTCACCGGGAAAAACTCTGAGAGGAAGGTGGGATTGTTATTTGTATGTACAGTAGAGGGACAAATACCTAGGATAGAAGCCCCCAAGAAGAGCACTGACCATTGTGTCAAGATGGGCATGTGCAAGAGAGCCCATGGGGGTGCCTGAGGAAGCAGGGAGGATATGACCTCAGTCTGATAAGCAGGGCTCACGCCTCCCCCATAATTTGTTTTCCTTGAAATCAGGGCAGAGAAATTTGAAAGAAGAATTTCATGGACTATAGCAGGAGGCCCCCTTCAGGGAGCTCCTCCCATGCACAGTCAGCCCCTGCACATGACAGTAACTCAGAGCAGTGCTCTCATAGAGGTGAGAGAGCAACGATGCTCATTCACAGGGAGAGGAGTAAAAGAGTGGAGGTACTTCTATGGAGATGTAATTAGTGAGTGATAAGGGCAGCATCACCAGCACAGCAGAGGTGGGATAACATCAAGGGTGATGTGGAGAGAAGGAAGAATCATGGAGAGTGACCTGAAAAGACTTAATGTTCTCTTCATTCTTTATGGAGGGAAATATTTGTATATATCCTCAGTAAAGTCAGACAGAAATAGAGCACATTCCTGGAGACATCTTTTGAAGGAAAGAATAGAAATTCAATTTTAGAAAACATCTCCAGGACATCATCTGTTCCTCAAATAGTACTTTTCATTTAAAGTGAAATGTGTAATTTTCTTCACATCATAATTAAGAAAAAAAAAATCATTTGCTTCAACACCTCCACTATTCTTTGCATTTGCACTGTTTTATCTGACTAGGAATGAAAAGAAAAAAGAAAATTAAGGAGGGGACGTAGCTAGCCACAAACCCTCAAACAGTTCTCATTAGATCACAAGACTCCCTTTTTCACTGATGAGGAAACGCTCTGCTTTCAATTCAGGAGCCTCAAGAGCCTCTGAAAGTTTGAGCCCAGACTTCAGATTGCAGAGGCCACCATGCCCCTGTTGTCATCTATGGAAGTATGCTAATCTGTTGCCATAGATGTGTGTCCTGCAGCAGCAGATTCCAACGTGCCACCCCTCTGCCATGTATGTGTTCCCAGTGCAGCCCTTTTTTGAGCTGTAACCTCAGAGCTACCAGAAATGTCAGAGGTTGCCCCAAAACCACCCCATCCATAATGTTCAGCTCAAGGAATTTGTCTGAAAAACCACCCCTGGATCCCAGTTCCATGGCCCAGATCACTGTCTTATACCAAGAGACTCCTCTGTGGTGCAGCAATAGGATACAATGCACAGCTGTGGTGCTGAAAAGCTCTGGGAGCTGCAGACTCCTGGCAGCACATCTGGCAGCTGCCATGGAGCCAGGCTGCATGGAGGAAGCTGGCACAGCAGCTTCTGTTTCAGAAATGCTGCAGGATTTCTGCTGCTAGAAAACGCTAGGAATATCAAAAGGTAATTGTGCAGAATTTCCCTGAGGAGACTGTCAGTGCTGAGACTTTTATCCCAATCAGGATTTATTTTTTTTTTTAAGTAAAATTAATTTGCCTAGTTGGTTTTATTAATTATTGCAAAAGTCTGCTTCGCTTGTTCTACTAACAGACATGAGACTATTTCTCAGGAAAATAAATACGCTGACATGCGAAGGGGTGCAGGTGAAAAAGTAAATAATGTCTTACTAGCAGAGTCTGTACCAAACCATCACCCCAGTGTATCATTACAGATCACTATTCACTGTTGGTACAGAGGTATTTCAGATGAGACACAAATTCTGAGATTTTCTTATCTATGTATCAAGACTAAGGGGCCCTTGGCACTCTTCCATGAAAAACAATACTGTCTGCATCAGCTCTCCACACAGGGAGTTGTCAAGCTCTGTTCCCCAGATAGTTCACTGGGTAGTCTGTTCTCCTTTGCTTGGACAACTGAGTAGCATTTGCTACTCAATTGCTACTCAATTACTCAATTTGTGATTATATCTGATTAGGGTTAATTGTGCAGCACCTGCAGGACAGGTTGCTAGGAAAGACTGTATACAAAACTTGCAGTTACTGCACATAGCCAAAGAGGTGTCTGGTGGTATCTCTGCCTGGGTATGCAGGTCCTAGGGGGAGCTTCAGAGAGTGAAAGAAGCTGCTGAAATTGGAGATATTTATTATTCTCTGCATGGTTTTTTTTTGTTTATTTGTACAGCTAACAGAATCAGAGCCTGTTTTGTTTACTGGATTGATCCTTCTTATTCCAAGTACCATTTAGGTTACCATTTGTTTCACTCATGCACCACAAACACTCATAAATATTAGGTGCAGATAAGCTCTAAGCCTCCAGACCAATTTGATGTGATATCTACTTTCAAACAGAAATTATATATGAGAACAAGAAAACCATACACCTTTTCTTTTAATTGATAAGGTAAAAGCAAACACAGTTAAGTCTTAAGCCCTGCCACTGAATCCCCATCATCCTTGGACCAAATGTGGTAATTTGCACACCTACTAGGGAACAAGAAGAGTTCCCTAGAGGGAACTATGGGTAAAGCTAAGGGTAAAACCCCATATCCTTTTTGAGGCCAGATTGCTAATGCTTCTTAGTGCAATGGTGTTAACCTACCTGACTAAAGGGGTCCCTTGTTTCCCATCCCCATAGCCCAAGAGAGTCCCCAAAATAGTATGCTTCTATCTCAAAGGAGTAGTGAGGTGGGAATCCCATCTCACTGTCTCTGTCAAAGTGCCACATTATTAAATTCTGGCTGTACAACGCCATTGCTCCAGGTTGGTTCCCAATCAGCCTGTAGTTTTATTGTCAGCTTACTCGTTGCTGTGGAATTGATTGACTCTGTCAAGGTTTTCTTGAGATGGGAGGGCAGGACATACTGGACAAGCACAGATCAATTTTCACATGCTCATCCACTCTCACAGGAGAAATGAGAAATGCTGATTGCTTGTGCATGTATTTTGAAACAGATTCTCAGAGGGACAGCACCCCCGGTGCATTCTAGAGCCAGTAACTGCAATGCTTGTCAGACACATCAGGGCCCATGTATGTGGGCAAATCTTCACACGGGCAGTAAGCTTGATACGGGAACCCTTAGGTATCCTAAGTACAGAGTACTGTTTTGTGTACTTCAATCTATGGTCCAAGGTTAATTAAAGCTCATGAAAAAATAAAGTTGCTGCAACTGCCCAACTACCAGCTCCTCGCAGATAGGCAGTGTTAAGCAACAAAACTTTCATAAAAACAGACTCTGCAAACTCCAGAAACTTGAGACTTACAGTTCTCTCCACCTCAGCAGGTATTACGCTGTCCTGTGAGGAAATGGTTTTGATGCATACCTAGTGACTGCCCACCACCCCTTTTGCGTGGCTGCTTAAACCTCCCGCTGGGTTCTGTAGGCAGCATTGATGCTTCCAATGGCAAGGAAGGTGGGCAGTCATGTCTCCAAGGAGGCACATCCCTCTTGCTTGGCAACAAGACCCCCAGTCCTTGTGAAGATTTTTTTGTGGTTCCTCTTCGTTTCTCCACTTCTCAGGCAGTGTCTAATAGAAACTACAACAAAAAAATGATCTGCTTCGTTGCTTTTCAATTAGATAAAAACTCCCATTAGTGATGCAATTAAGGCGCCGTTCTCAAGACTGTTGTTTAACAACCTCCTTGACATTTCACAGAGCTCATTTGTTTTGCTTTGCTTTTTCCTTTTTCACAGAAACAGATGCAAAAAAATGATTCATTTAAAGAAATGCAGACAAAGCAGAAAGACTAAAAAGAGTGGGAGCACAGTGAGGTGGGTATGCTTCAAGACTGAAAAAGGAAGAAAGAAAGTAAAACAGAAATGCTTATGATATACTGTACAGTAGCTCCTAGCCCGGGGGAACAGGTAGAGAGAGGAAAAGACCAAAGTTCCCCCACGGTCCTGCAGGGCTGTTGGTTGCTGGAAAACAGCACATGTGCAGAAAAAGCAAAATACAATACCCGAATAGGTCAGGAATTTTGCTCAAGAAAACTGTATTTTCATTGCATTCTTCAACTAGAATAAAAAGTTAATCAACTTTGAATGTGTCAAAATATTTCATATTTTATTTTCAATATAAAGAAATTCTGAACAACCACAATCCAAATTCATATCAAATAGTCATTTTGAAAAAATAAATCAATGGTCTTTACAGTTCAATAAATATCTTTCACCATGAAATATCAAAATTTATGAAGAACATTTGGAAACTAAATTTAATCCGAGGCTTGAAAAATAAGATGTCTCAGAAGACACTTATAAATCACTTTCCACTGAGCTTCAGAGGTGGGACAGGAGGGAAGGACCTATCTGAGAAGCAGTGTGAAAAAGGAGAAGGGAAAAACAAGCATATTTGTCTATAGCATACAGCAGTTGTGGCAACACAGCTCACAAAGCATACCCCTTTCTTTTCAGGTCTACCCAGACATGTTAATTGTTTATGCTTTCCTTGCCCCCCTGTCTTTCTGATTTTCATCATCATCTTTTTTTCTTCTTAATGCAGATGTTTGAAAAGTGTTTATTCCTATCATTCAGAATTAATTATTTTGCATAATCTCTAGTTGACAGCTGATATTTGCATCCATGTTGTGAAAAAAAGAAGAGCTAGGGTTCAGCATCTGCTGCCTTTGAATTTCTCTGGTATTATAGCTTCATCAGGCCAAAGGCAGCAAGCACAAAAATCCCATTATGAAAACATTTTAAGAGTCTGAGACTGGGATTGCCAGAGCAGCTAGTACATGCAACACACAGCCACACAGACATGAACATGTCAGAAGGACAAACAAATCTCAATCCAATTTCTGACCCATTACCCAGGGGTTACTAGGAAACATTTATTTCTGTGCAAGAAAAAGCATTCCCTTGGTTTTTTCACTCATTCCCTGCTGGTTCTATGCACAAGATTCCTTCTCCCAAAAATGCTAATATTTTCTGCCTTCAAAACCCTTCCAAAAAATATTCACACTTTTGCAAAGACTGAATGGGCCCAAACCCATTTCCAATACGTCACGGGGAGCTGAGATCTCCACTGAGATCTCAGTGGAGTTTAGACTTGTCTCTACCTTCGGTAAATATTTCAGTGCAAAACAGCCATTGAATTTTAGCTAAACTGTGTGTGCAAACTCAATGAGAATCCCAAGGAAGCAAACAGGCTGGTGTAAAAACCTGCATGCTCGGCTCACTGCCTTATTCATTGGCCATTACTGTAATGTCTGCATTCAGATTGTATTTCAGAATTGCTGATTTTTGTTCCCTGAGCGATGTATAACAGACCTGCATTTTTATCTCTCACATCCTTCTCCCAAAAATGCAACATTATGAAACATTTTTTTTATTTCTAGAAATAGCTATTCACATAATAGGGTCGCAGTTAAAGTTCTCTGGTCATGGGAGTGGGTGAGGAGCTGAGCAGCTGGAAGTATCTTTCATTTACGTGTTCGCACATCTCTTGACTGGCAACATTAGGAATGCTACAGATGAAACAAGAAAAGCTGTTCTGCTCAAGTTATAATGCCTGAATCCTCCCTGTATGGTTCTTCCAAAATCAAAAAAACAAAGCACCCACCATGGAAATAGGACCCTCCTTGGCAAATGCATTTCCTCTCAGAGAGGGGCTGACACAATGCAAGGACCTCAGTGAAATTGTTACAGGTGTTTGCAACTGTGGCCTGCTCCTCCTACTTCATCGCAGCTCTTCCCCCCACCAACCTTGGGCTTCCCCCCTCTTTTGTGCTGACACAAAGCCAACAGCCACCATCATCCTCTTTTATCTTAGGAGACAGGCTGAGAGGAGCTGTGGGAGACATGACTGGGAGCATTCCAATGTTGTTGGTCTTTTATGGGGAAAGGACTGATGTCATTCTAAAGTGCAGTACAGAAAGTTTGTTGAAATTTTTGCCTGAGGGGTCTTGCCAAGCTTCGCTCTGTCTGGCTGACTAAATCCAGATTAAAGATGCATGGCTCTGCAAACTGCTGCTTTTCAATTTAGATGCTTGCACTGTATGCTTATTTATTTATTTTTAAGATATTGATTTTGTCAGGAGGCAAAGCAAGGGTTGTAGGAAAAAGTATTAAGTCTAAAAGTCAGCAATGTTAGACTTTTAAGAGATTAAGGAGATTTGTTTCTAAAATAAAATACTTGCCAAATGCCCGAGTTTTACCCAGGTTACAAAGTACCAAATTTGCTGTCATTCAAGGTCAATGACAAAGTGCCGTTGACTTCTCTGGGGGCAAGTCCGGGGGGTGACACAGCTGCCAGTAAGTGATAACCTGGCAGGTATGGGAGTGAGTTACCAGAGTACCTGGCTGTGAGCTGCATTTCCAGCAAACCTTCAGGCAAAAGCAGTGCCAGTATGGTATCCAAGGTTAGCTTCTCTGAAGTGAAAACTCAGTGGCATTATCATAAATTTGTACCTGGTGCTGAGAGGTGACCCCATAGGTACCCAGGACTGCAGTCACTTCTCTAATGGCGTGGTTAGCGGATGGAGATCATTGTCAGGATGCTTCTAGCCATACGGTGTGAGCTGGTTTGGACCCAGTTCTTTTCTGAGGGGTCCCATGGTGATATGACCAGGAGTGATGTGAATAAAGCAGCCCCGTTCTTTTGACTTGTCTACCAGAATAAGAAGCAAAAGACCACCATTTTACCAATCCCAGCAAGCAACATATTTTCACCTTCACCTTTCTAGCACTAATTGTACAGTTACTTCCTTAATCTATTAAGAGAACAAAAAAATACTTACACTTAGAAGAGAGTTTGAATCAGAGTTGGTTTGTGTCTTCTTTCTTTTAAACCTTTAAAACTATATTTGCTTGAAGTACTTCAAATGTTTTATTGCTTGTACTACAGTACATAACAAAGTAATTGTGTAATTAAGAGATAATGTCAATGCAATAGACCAATGTTGACAAGATAATAGTCTCCTGCTGCTATAGAAATGCCAAGGCAAAGCTAAAGAATATGCAGGAAAAACATACATGCAGAAAATTAGATGAGATTGTTTGTTTTTACACTGCACTGGCAAGTTCTGATTGGCCTACCTGTAATTTAGTATAGGTTGGATTCCCTCCACGAAAAAATACTAGTATATGCAAAAGGGTGCTCAGATCTTGTACAGCAAGACAGTGCACATGGCAAGGAAGAGGATGAGAGGCAGAAATCTACCATTGCTAATTCTGGGTCTGGTCTCCCAGGAAGAGCTATAGCAGAAGCATTCATGCAGAAAAAAAGCCCCAAGTCCCTGGCAAGTGAGTTGCTCAGTTTGGTGTCCTGTGGAGGCTCTCTGTGGCTAAAACACCACCAGATGATTTGACTGCATGTTTTTCATGTACACAAGTGAAGGAAGAGAGGACAGAAGACACCTAAGCTTCAGCTGGATTGCAACCTATCCTCCTCATTCAGCCTTGGGGATGAACACCAAACCCCAGGGCTAGAAGTTCACTGGCTCCTGTGTGCTAATTCATTACTAGACCAGATTACACTTCAGAGAAGTCTGAGCTATTCTGAGTTACTTCTCCAAGACATTCTGCCAGCAGCACCAGCTCATTTGTCTTGTCCCCTCGAACAGTGGTCCCCATCTGCGGTCCCCCCTGCAGGGATGCAGGGCTGGTGCCAGCTCCAGGGTGACTGTGCCTTTTGTGCCTGGAAAGCACTCACAATAGGTTTCCTGAGACATACAAGCTGAGCCAGAAAGCATAGTCTAGTGTTTTAATGCTGCTGGTAACCACAGCTCATGCTCACATTAAATTAAAGCCAAACTCTCAACAGTAGGTAGAAAGCCAGGGTACCATTTTAGCCCCCAGATTCCGAAGCAGAAAAGATGGAGGTGAAATATGGATCATCAACCACAAAACCACAGAATCACAGAATCACAGAATGGCTGGGATCGGAAGATACCTCTGGAGATCCTCTAGTTTAATCCTTCTGCTAAAAGAGTTTCACGTAGAGCAGGTTGCACAGAATTACATCCAGGCAGGTTTTTAACATCTCCAGAGAAGGAGACTCTACAACCTCTCTGAGCAGGCTGTTACAGTGCTCTGTCATCCTCAAAGTGAAGAAGGTTTTCCTTATATTCAGATAGAACTTCCTGTGATTCAGTTTGTGCTTGTTCCCCTTGACCTCTCACTGAACACTACTGAAAAGAGTCTGGTCCTGTTCTCTCGACAGCCATCTATAACAGATTTGTATGCATTGAAAAAATCCCCTTTCAGTTCTCTCTTTTCCAGTCCTTCCTTGACAAGTCAGCAGATGCCTCAGTGGTGGTTCCTTGCCCAGGAATACAGTGTACCAAGATACTCCCATAGTATCTTGCCTCCAAGGCTGGAGGTAGAATTTTGAATAGGGATGATACACAATAAGACACAGGAAAGAGTATCTCCTCAAAGGGTACCATGGCCTCCATAGTGTTCATAACAAGGCTGCAGTAGCCTGTCACTACCAGCCACGTGATTTCCAGCATTTTCTGCAGTCATTTGTGTGAGAGGGTTGTTTTCTCTTTTAAATGTACTTTGTGTACCAAACACAAATAAATTATCTCTTTGAATGGTGTCTTTGGCTTGGCACATTTAGTACATTAAAAACATTGACTTAAAAAAGTTGAAAAGTCGCAAAATCAAAGATAACAATGAAAAGCTTGCTTCAGTCCTGTGTGGGCAAAGCACATGTTATGGTCTTTAATTTTATGCCCACATACACCATCTTCAAGCACTCTCACCACCTGGAGTGTACAATGGATCTGCTTTCCCTAGAAGCAGCTGTTCAGTAATTCATTTTATCTTAATTTGTCTATGTACAGCCCCAGGTCTTATTTATGTACACTGTGAAAACTTACTCTGAAGACAGCATTAATCACAAGTTCTTTAAAGCATTCAGCATTACAGTGTTTGAGTGGTTTGCAAAAACTAATTAATTGATATACACAACAAATCTTGAGAAATTATTTGGTATTACTACTTCCCATGGAGATGGGGAACTGAGACAGTGAGATATTACATCTGAAATGTCCAGCAGTGCTGGGTGTTTCGTTTGAAAGTCCTGACTTGGCAGGGGATGCTGGGTTTTGTGGTACTTTAATTGCTTTGAGTCCAGTTGCTGATTTCTCTCTTCTGTTTTACAGACTCCACAGCTTGCATTGTGCACAGGCAGGTTATGGAACATACAGAGTTAGAATCTCTCTGCCTAGCATTTCACACAAGCCCTGTGGCTGCAGTACAGACAGAATCCATTTTTCCAGCATCACACCGATTCAACCATGACAGCACCATCCACTGTCTTCTCCAGGTCCCCGATGCATTTTGCTCCCAAAGTTCACAGCAGTGAAAGATGAAGGGTGTGCAAGATGTGCTTTCCCTTACCTGCAGCATCCAGGTTGGAGAATACAGTGTTTTCCTTCTTTGTTTTGTGCCAGGGTTTCCTTACTAGGGAAATCAAGGCATAAGAAGGGGTTGACACATCCAAATTTCTCCTTAGCCTGCACTCTGTACACAAGGTTTGTAGTCAGACAAATAAACTCAGAGGCCATCTAAGGACTGGAAATATAGCAGGACTAATCATGTTCACTGAATGAGACAGAAATCCTGTTGAAAACCGTAACAAGCCATCCCACAATTAGACATTCAGTCATAATGCACAAAAGGATCTAATTAAGATTGTAAATCATAGCAATCCTGAATCATTAGGGTATTTTAGCCAAAGAATTCCTAAGTCTTCATAGAATCTTGGGGAATAGCTCAAACTCAGGGAGAATAATTTATGGGAGCTAGAGTCAGGAAACATCTACCAAGCCTGAGAAGCAAGCACAGCTCCCTGGGTCAGTGGTAATCAGTAGCCAGTGAAGACATGAAGGACTTTATTGAAGGGACCAGTGATCTCAGCTATCACCAGTGTCACACAAGGATGGCTTGGTGTTTTGAACGTGAGTTATTCTTGCATGCAGACCAGGCCCAGCAATTGCAATCAGCAGCAAAATGCAGCTCTTTGTCCAAACCAGGAACCAGTAGATAATGAAGTGAGGCTCAGTAAGTGTCCTCTCTACCTGCATGCGTCTCGACTGGCTACCAGACCTTGTCCAGGGAGAGGAGCAGGTGGCTTAACACACTGTGAGTGGTATCGGTTGTCACTGGGATGCACTTATTGAAGCGTAGAGATCCTTGTCAAGCTCTGCTTCTGCCACCTGCTGCTGCAGACCAGTGTCTCTGTAGCACTCCATGGGAAACACCTCTTTTAATGACTGTCTCTCTGCCTGATTTTAAGTTTTTTGGCTTTGTAGCACTACTGGTGCCTCTGTCATGAGCTGTAGGCATCTAGATAAATTGTCCTCAAAGACGGCATTGACTTCTTACTAGCATGGTGCAAGGGCTTCATTCATCTTACTTTCTCCTTGGCACACACTGAAATTTGGCTCCTGCTTAAAGAGAACAAAATGCTTTTCACTCCAGCAAATAACTGAACTTTCATTCACATTCACACACAAAAAAAAGGGGGAGTAATATCTGTGCCCAGAGGAAGTTTGGCAGACTGCTTGTGTGATCACAAAAACACATTAAAATTATCCTATGATAGAGCAAAGGAGTGCTTTCAACCTGTTTTTTCCCTCTCCCCCTTTTCTCCTTCTTTTTTAAACAATTGTCAAAATTACATTTTCTTTTTGATTGTGAAAGCAGAAGATACAGAAAATGTACATAATGAAGAGTTGCCTTTTCTGCCAAATCCTGCTACAGGAAACACCCACATTCAAACTTTAAAAGGATCATCATAAAGCCTGTCCAGGCTTCAAATGTGGTTTCTTTTGTTTTCTTTAAGAAACATATTACTCTAAATCAGCAGCAGGGTTGGACTACATGATCTTTCAGGTCCTTTCCAACCTAAACAATTCTATGGTTCTTAGCTCAAGATTCTGTGATTCTATGATTCCTAGCTCAAGTATTCCTACATTAGTTCTGCAATCAGGTTTCCCATTTTCCTGCTGCAAACAGATAAACTTGGCAACTGTCTGACACCTGGGCTCTCCCGTTCAATTTTTGTGACCAAAAGCAAAGCTCAAGCACAAGGACATCACAAATTCAGTCACAGAGAACTAGCAGGGGGAGGTGGAGGGCAGGACAGGCATCTCACAGTAACTAGGGAAGAGCAAAGGAGGCTGGTGAAACCTGCATGAGCCACATTCCTACTTGTGGGTTAGATGTCCACATGTGCATCCTCTCAGCTGGCACTTGAGTGCTGCAGTTACTGCCAAGAGCCTCTCTGGCACCTGATGGGATGCCCAAAGGCTGGTACTGTACCACTACTGCCACCCCCTTCTTCACAGCCAAAATAGTACAGGAGGTTGACAAATTCAATATCAAAATTGCTGCAGACAGTGCAACTACAGAGTCAGAAGGATGCAGACTTGATTAACCAAAAATTGAAAACTTTTCTAAAAGCAGATAGTGCTCAGGACTACCTCTGTAAATAAATGTCATCATTCTAGTGCCATGGATGAGAATTTCTGCATCCTTATTTCATATTTAGATAGGATTTGTAGAGGGACTACTAAAGTGGTAATGAGTTAAGTGCCACTTCAGCTAAACTCTTAAAACTGGGCTTTAGTAGGATTTGATCATATATTTGAGGGCTTTATTAAGTAGGGATGTCCATAACTACAGATCTACATTAGTGCTGAATCAGGAACATCATCATGTTTTTTAAGGATACAATTATTACTACCTTAGAAGGTAAGACTTTCAGACTAATAGTTAACGAATCTTGGAAATTATAGATTTATTGCCCTGCCTTCATATCTGTTTACAGGTTCGTGATTCTCTGTTCATCTGGCAGAATGCATATGTAAAAAGTCATTCACTATAGGTAAAGAAAGTCTCTCTTGGAGAAATCTCCTGAACAAGGACATCTGTACAGGGTGCAGAAACATGCAGTGAAAGGTGAGGGAACAAAGCACCAACACCGGTTTGGAGAGGAAGTCAGCTGGTGAGGAGATCTTTTGATTCATGTGGCAATGGCTCATTGACATGCAGTTACACCCTCAGTGTATCTGACAGTCTTAGCAAAGGCAGATGAGCAGGCGTTACATCAGCAGTTTGCATCAGGCTTCTCAGATGGCTGGGAGCCATTCTGCTCCGGCTATTCTCAACTCTTGTTCCCACCAAAAATTCTGGTGAAAGTTCACTGGCAGCTGGTTCAGACATCATCTCAGACCTCAGTTGTATGCATTCATCTTGCTTATTGATCCCCTTGTTATAGCCAACTAGTCTGCTTTGCATCCTACAAATAGAAAACCATTTGGTGAGAACTAACTAGAGATGTATCCCAAATTTCCAGGGAAGATAGTGTCATATATTTCTGTAGTGTCCAGTTGTGCAAATGTAATTTAAAATCAAGGTATTGGGGAGAATATCCAGTGGGTGGGCATTGCTTTCCCTCCTGCATCAGCTCCCATCTTATGGCACGTGGCAGTTTCTGAGGCTGAGAGACACATGCCAAGGCAGGGTGTATTAGTCCAATATATCTGTGCTATTAGTCAAGTCATGTGTCATGACCAGTGTAATTGTGTTTGTTTGATAAATTTGGGCAATAAGTGCAGCGCTCTCCATCAGTTCCAAATGAGCCAAGGCCTTTGGTTAGTTTAGTAATTAACCTCAGGAATTGTTCCAGTCATTCAAATATACACAGTATGGTGTCAGTAGATGCATAGCCAGCACTCGCTAAATATTTAAGCAGGGATCTTTTGAAGCATATAATTTACTCAGTTATAACATTATACTTTGATGCATGTTTTAGACTTATTTAGCTATGTGTATTGTTAACCCCTTCAGATCTCTCTATCTTACCATATGAAGAGAGTGCCAAAGCAGAACCTGACTTCAAGCTTTCAGTTTCTCTCATGTATGCTCATTTCTCTGTTTCTGAAGCTTTCCGGGGCAAACTAAAGCAGCAGTGTGTACAAACGCCCAGTCCATAAGCTGCATGAAGGCCAGTTGCATGGGGAGGCAGAAAGTCTGTAGAGAACTGGGGTCCCAGTGCCTGTCAGAAGGGTGAGGGATCTGCCTGAGTTTCCCTGCTCAAGAGCTCCCACCCTTTGTGTGTAATATTTGTGTTTTGCTCATTTGCATCTACTGAATCTGCAGTCACGGGTGAAGTGCAGAAACTTTTTGTGAATCCAAGGGGAAAGATTTGTCCAGTAATATATGGCCTGGCCCTCCAAATCAGGTTAAGCAGGTTAGCACTTACAGCAGACATCTCATACAAACTGGTGCCTGGAGCTGCCTGTGTCTTTCAATCAAAGCTATTGCTTTTCTTCCAAATTAAACTAAGTGGCTGATACTGCTACCTTTGTAACCAGGTAAATCTGTATAGGAGCTTGCATAGCACAGAATTGTCCTTATATCAATAACAGAGTAAGAATTAAGAAACTTTTAAGCAACCATCTGTTATGATCCTATAGTTCCAATCTTCTTATTCTTAAAATTGGATCCTCCCACAATGTGATATATATTTTTTAGGCAAACACTGTCTTATGTAATAAGTCTTCACAGCTTTTATGGATTATTTCACTCCACTCAAACCAAGGCCCAGACTTATACTATTTTCTGATTGCCTGATCAGTTCTTTGAATGAAAATGGGTAGAATAAAAAAGCTCACTAACTAACTAACATGGATAATTCTTCAAATGAATTGAGTATGAATTCTGCATATCTGAACACATCTTTCAGTTTGTACTCATGCCACAATAATATATGTATTTTGATCAGTATCACCTCTTGACCCTGAAGTTGCTGAAATCTCTGTCACTTATTTTATTTAAACCAAAAGGAGATTCAGTCTTTTCACCTATGAACAAACTGCAGAAGGAGTTCGATCTCTTTGCCCACTTCTCTTGCAACTTAGTACATACTGATATGTATATTTTACTTTCAGTGCTCTCTGAACTACATCTTCTGCTGTTTGATTATGGGGACCTTGATGTGATAAACAAGCTGATTGCCATGGCAACTCTACCAGCTTGGCTCTGTCCAAGGTCGCTGCCAGAACACTTCCACTCTCCTCTCAGATCTGACATGTCAAAGCCCAGGCTAATGTTCCCTTTCCATTTCAAAAGATAATTTCCCCATTATAGATGGCATCTTTAGGCAGAGAAGCATCTGTTACCTAGATGAGTTACGCTTTTCAAGTCAAAACAAGGCAGGGGGGCAGGGAGGAGCTGCAGTCATCTGCAGTCACCACATAAGTTGGAAAGGAAGAGTGAAATGTTTTGACAAGCACATACTGGAAACAGAGAAGCAAACATTATATGAGGCCAGTCTCCAAAAAAGATCAGGAATGAGTTTTTCTAGTGTCGTGGGTTAACCCCAGCCAGCAACTAAGCACCATGCAGCCATTCACTCATTTTGTCCCAGTGGTATGGCAGAGAGAATTGGAAAAATTAGAAAAGTCATGGATTGAGATAAGGACAGTTTAATAGGTAAAGCAAAAACCACACACTCAAACAAAGCAAAACAAGGAATTCATTCAATGCTGTCGCTGGGCAGGTAAGTGGTAGGCCACTGCCAGGAAAGCAGGGCTCCATCACACACAATGGTGACTTGGGAAGACAAAATATTGTCACTCCAAACATCACCATCTACCCGCTTCCTTCTGACCCCCCACTTTATAAACTGGCCTGGCCATGACACCATATGGTATGGAATATCCCTTTGATCAGTTGGGGTCATCTGTCCTGACTGTGGCTTCTCCCAGTTCCTTGTGCACCCCGAGTCCCATTGTTGGTGGGATGCGGTGAGAGGCAGAAAAGGCCACGGCTCTGTGTGAGCTCTGCTCGGGGATAACAAAAACATCCCAGTGTTACCAGCACCAATCCAAAACACAGCCCCATACTAGCTACTATGAAGAAAATTATCTCTATTCTAGCCAAAACTAATATGTCCAGTTCTCATAAAACCAGTGTTTTACTTAATATTCCACCTCGTGGAGCTCAGAGATCTTCTTCTTCTTCTTCTAGTCTCTCCAGCCTTTGTAGTTGCTGATTGTGAAAACATGACCATTGTAGTACACAAAATGCTCAATAACCAGAGCCAACAATATCAAACATCCCCAGAAGTTTTAAGATTTATGAAAGTAAAACAAAACCAGGATTTCAGGGATGTTTTCCTTTTTTAGATCATAGAATGGTTTTGGTTGGAATAGACCTTAAAAATCATATAGTTACAACTCCTCTGTCATAGGCAGGAGCACCTTCCACTAGACCAGATTACTCAAAGCTCCATTCAACCTGGTCATGAACACTTCCAAGGATTAGGTATACACAGCCTCACTGGGCAAAATGCTCCAGTGACTGACCACCCTCCGAGTGAAGAATTTCTTCTTAGTATCTAATCTAAACCTACCCTCATTCAGTTTAAAGCCATTACCCCCTGTCCTATCACTCCATGCCCTTGTAAAAAGTCTCTCCCCAGATTTCCTACAGGATACCTTTAGGTACTGGAAGTCTACTATAAAACTTTATTTTAGCTGCTTTAAAACTCCAGAGCCAACAACTCTGAAAGCCACTCCAGAGGACTTGAGCTGAGAGTCCTCACAGCTCAAGTATTTAGTAACTGAGGAGGCAAGATAACGTCCAAGTTGACAGCTAGGTTACACAAGGTCAAGGTAAGTTTTTACAGCACAGTGCTGGGTGTCCACAGGTCTCTTTAAATAAAGGTTTCGCATAGGGCTGCTGCAGTATACAGCATATATTTTGTTTCCAGCAATACAGAAGAAATGGTTCAGGAAAAATCAGTCAGTACTGATTACAGTTCACCTTTTGATGTTTGCCTGATCTTTCATTGGAGGGTTTAAAATTGGCAGGGTCCCAAAGGTAGTGTTATAGCTGTTCAATGTGATTTCTTGCAAACCAGGACACAGGCATAGACTGGATTTGATGAAGGAATCATCGGTTACCAGTGACTTCTGTTTGAGAAAGGTCTCTTTAAAGGAATCCTGCTCATATGCTTTTGTTTTTTCTGATAGTTTTCGGCTTCTGGGATCAAACAGAGGCTGGAAATACTAAAATGTCAAAAGAAAAGCTGTTCTGGTATTTTCTAGACATATCTGAAAAAGGAAGCTCTGGCTATCTCATGAGAAAGTCTGTTAGGGTCCTACTAATTTTGGCTTGGTGTTATAGACACAGAAGCAGAGCCAAGTAAACACTTCACAACAAATAAATCATACAATGAATGTCACCATTTCTGTATTTACAAAATTGGAAAACTCTCAGATGTATCTGTTATTCACATTCATTAACTTTTCTAGCGAATAATTAGCAGTTTTCATTCCAATTGTGAGTGGTGCACTGTTAAAATCACATTTTGCCACTCATGTCCTAAATTCCATAATGACATAATGCAAGTGGGGCAACAGCAAACACAAGGAGGTGCTAAGAAGGGTAAAGCATGTTTTGAAGCTAAATTTACTTTGAAGGTACTCAGTAAAGAGTGTTTAGAAAGCATAAGAAAATATAATTGTGAGGAATAATTTTTGCAAAGTAAAATTCCATTTTGCCTGCATAGTTGCATTGATCTCCCTGGAGGTGTAATCTTAGTGTCTGGTGCTGGGGCCTTCAACACTAACCCAAGAGCTATGATCTTTTCAAATAAAGGATTTATTCCACTGTTATTAAGATAACACTTCTCATACTTTCTTCCTGATTCCAAGGGTGACAACATATGTGACCAAGGTAAGTTCGTCTCTAGGCATGGCCCCAATAGTGCCTCAGCTTAACTGCAAACATGTTTTCACAGTAGCAAGATGTGTTTGCTAACTGCTTCATTCATTTCTATGCAGATACCCTCAATCCCATTGTCCTAGGAGTCATAACTACACCATCCTTCACACTTTATTTCACATTCATATTCTGTTGGCACCTTCTTTTCCCAAGTTACCTGGAAAACAGTATGAGGAAGGCACGCCAGTCACCCCTACCATCTTTCCCTTTGCTGCTAATAAGAATAAATGAATTGACCTGATCAACCAGAAGTCTGATTTTGATTTTCTGATTAATGACATGATTACCTGATGCTTAATCAGCAATAAGCTGCCTTATGACACTTTTCTCCCTGTTCCTACAGATTCACTTCATTGTGTGATCTTTATTTGGTCTTCCCCCCTCAACTGACATCTGGCCACATCACTAATTCAAGACAGGATACAAGTTTTTTTCTCCTAATCTTCAATGGATTCTTGACTAGCCAATCAATCCAGGAGGTATGTTTGAATCAGTTTAGAGATGGAATCTTTCTATTTCTTCAGGATCAATTTCTCATTTCATGAACAAATCTTCACAGGTTCTGCACGTTCATAAGAAATCAGAGTTGGAACATGTTTATTGCAGTCACATTTTCTTGGCAGTCATAACGTAGTCCCTGAAATCTTTCAACAAAATAGAATCCGCATTAGCAGCATCAGTGAAATTATCTCCTTATTCACCACACAACATGTTGCTTTTTTAATAGCAATCAGAGGCAATAAGAGGTTCAGCTCTCTTCAATGACCCAAGCTCTGCATGATTGCAGGAAACAGTTTCTTTCCTGGCAATCTTACAGATGGATTCCAAAGCCAGGAAGAGACACAATAACGGAGGGAAATAGGAAATACCCATGCCAAGGAAGTGATGAAAGCTCGCAGACTCTCTGTGCACACAACTTCATGTGCCACAGCACATGCAGCATGGCAGAAGCACTTCTCAATGTCACCCAAAGGTTTCTCAGTCTTCCCAGCAAACCTAGGACTCATGTTTGGGGCAGTACTTACACGACCCAGTTAAGTTAATTAGTCCATTTAGACTCCCCACAGAGATCACATAGTGAGAGAGGCTTCTCCTGCAGGCATTGCAACACAACTGGTCTCCAGGGAGATCAGCAGACAAGTTAAATCCTTATACTAGATGTCCCTAGTGAGAGTTCTCCCTCTTGTCCCCCATGTATAATTTCGTGGTGCAATTTTCCACCTGGGTTTCTGTCTATCATTCTTATCCCTTACAGTTCTGAGAAGCAAAGAAGTTGCTGTCACTGCCAGACTGGGTTAAATCTGAATTGGCGACCTTCAAGGTGAAAGTCTTTGTTCACTGCTATTAATCAGTCCCTTGAACCATCCACTGTTATGGACAGTGAACCTTTTCCATGGTCACGGCTTACAAACCCTCATTTACAAAATGAGTCTCACAAAGAGTCTGACTGAAGGTTCAATAAAGAAATCTGTCACAGCTTGGCTTCTGGGCCATGACATGTAGAATACAAAATCAGATTCATTAGTTCCCAAGCCTTTGCCAGGTTCCCTGCTACTCTCTTTAACAGGAAAAATTATGACACTATTATGTAAAAAATGTTTTAAAAATCAATGTTGATTAATAAAAGTAATTTCAAGAAGCTGTATCAAAAAGTATTCAATTTGAAATTCATTTTCCCTGCCTAATTGTCTGAGAATATCTGAGTGATGGTATGGGAATATGAATCCATTGCTCATTCAGTCCTGCATGAGCCTGTCTTTTTTGGTGGCAAAAGCCCCTCACTCATCACCAACCCACCTCCAGTTTACAGCTGCTCAAGGGCAACTGACAAGAATTATAAGAATTTTGTTGCTTCTGTTTTGCCATTGTGCAGTGTTAAAACTCACTTTTTAGGTGAACTGCTAGATACAAGTATAGTTTTAAAACAGCACATGAGAAACAAATAAATAAGGACACCTGATAACCACAGAAATTGTGCTCACTTCATAGTAGTATGAGACCCTTACAACCAAAAGCAACAAAACCTGTGTTCTCCATTTGCTCACAAAGAGACTGTTTCAGCAGTCAGTTTCCTCTTAAGAAAAAAAAAAAAAAGGGCAAAAACTTCTCCAGCTTTTTCTCTAGTTTTGTTGTAGGTCCTTACACGTGATCTTCTGAATGACACTGATGGCTCTTGTCTTGCCCAAATCACACAGACACTTACAGCAATGCCAACAACCATTGTGCCAGCTACAGCAATTATTTTCATGGGAAAGTAACTATTTGGAAATACTCATTATATTTCTTAGCTTTTCTGGATATTAAACAACAGTCCCAAAAAAAGGAGAGTTACTGGTGCACGTTCTGTGGACAACCACTGCGTAACAGCAGGATCCCCAACACTGAAACCAGCTAGAAAGGTACTCCAAATGTAGACATTGTAGCCAAACATCAAAGTTTCAGATTTTCGGACCAAAGATCCAGCTGCTTTTTTGTTCTAGTGCATTATAACTATGGCAACCTTTGGACTCAGAAGTATCTTCAAAGCGAAGGTCACTTTGGCATGCTCTTATATCCAGAAATAATTTCAGGAACAAATTTATCTTTCCAGGAAAAGCTTCAAAATGCTCTATAAACTTCAAAACATAGGGACAATTTAACCACATGAGTGAAACCCCTCAGGGAAGGAATGTATTAGCTGCTCAACAGTTCATCAGGGCAGTGTACAAGAATATAAGACAGAAAGTGAAAATTCAGGGAGGAAGGAGAGACAGAAAATAAAGACACTTTTTAGGGGAGCAAAGATATTTAACAAAATATGTGAACTCCAGTCTAAAATTAACTTGGATTTTACCATTTCCCTCAGTTATTGTCACATATTTTATCTGGAAATTGAAGTGATAGTATTATTCAGTAATATTTGCACAATAATGTGAGACCTACTGCAGAAATGTGATGGTAAGGGTGAAGTCTTAGTAAGATCAAAATCAGCTAAAATAATGACAGTGAAATTGTTTGCACTTTTTTGCCAAATGTATTTTAAAAGGTATATGAACCCAGTGTAAGTGGTACCATCGGCTCAGAGCAAATTTTTTTTCTGCTAATATTTGCCAAGTTTTTCTAAATAGAAATTTGACTGAGATAGCCCACCTAGCAAGATAGACACATTTTCAGCAGAGAGTTCATGATCACAGATCTTCAGGAATGGTCCTTATTTCACAAGTCTCTTCCATAATAGGCAAAACTATATACCACATGCTAAAGAAAGTCAACAGAAAGGTTGTCTGCAGCCCTGAAGTTTTCCTAGCAGCTTAGGCTTACATGTGTCCTATGGGATTACATCTGACTGTTTAGTTAGGTTAAAGCATGAAGAAACATGCCTACAGAAATAACACCATTTCTCCTGTGCACAGCATGGCCCCTGGCACAGCACTCCACCCTCAAGCAGTGGCTGGAATGTTCCTTTCAGCACAGGTGGGCCATTTTTCCTCAGGTTAGAAAATAAAAACTGTCACCTGTCATCTGCAGTACAAATGCAGGCAAAGCGCTTTGGACTTCAAAAGCTCTGCTGTACTCTGATTATCACTCTTAGCTCTTCTCATCTGTAATGTGGAGGACAGAAAACACCAGGAGTCAGTGAGATGCAGAGAACAACTCAAGGACAGAAGAGGTAAAGCCATGGCCAGGATCATATCATAAGGCAGAGGGAGAAACAGAAATAGGTGGCAGTGTTTAAGGAGAAATGAAACTGAATTCAGCCAATGCAGCTGAGTGTCTACAGGAGTAATTATCAGATCAAAACTTATTCTGACAAACAAACCAAGAGCTGGGGTTTTTTACCTCCTGCTAGACACGGCCTTACCCCCACTTCTGTGTAGAAAAACAGAGCACACTTCAAACTCTGCCACCTCAGCTGTGTGTAGGAGGCTCCCGAGGAGCCAGCATTGTTAGAGCTTCTCCCAGACAACACCACTTATCTGCAGCTCAACACCACTGACGTGTTCACTGAAAGGCAGAAAGAGAGGACCACAAAGCTAAATGTTGTGGAAAAACTGATCGCTATTCTAAAAACATTCAACAGGGACTATTTTCATTGACTCTTGTATGCTTTGTCTGAAGATGGTAAACAGTGAAACAAAGAATGGCAATTCTCTGAGATTTCTGCAAATGCACATAAATCACAAAGCATTTAATATATTGTTGAGCAGCTGTCATCCATTTCTGTTCCGAGCATCTGGTGGTACCGAGACTCCTATGGATAACTACACACTCCACACTGTTGATCAATCTGCGGAAATAGATTTAGTACTAATAATAGCAATAACAATAACATACCTGATGTGGCATGACTTGTACCACAGCTGTAGTTCAGGCTTTGTCTAGATTCAGAAGGTTTTCACAGGTGCAAATTGAAGAGATCTGCTTAGACCTAAAAAATGCTTCCATAAAGACACTCTGCAGAGGTGCAGAATGAGGATTACATTGGCTGTGGTTCATGCAGTAATTTAATAGTCCAAGTTGCCAGTGTTTACTCCCCATTGTATGCTAGTTTTGCCCATTTTTTCAAGGTGTCTCCCACGTTCAACGCAAGGGATATAAGAGAGACAGAGGGGTGTCTCTTACAACTCCCTGTAAAGCTTAATCAGTAATAATACTAGGCTCACAACAGTGAAGATGTCCTGGTGGCTCAGATCCCAGCCAGCCATGAGGTCTTTGAGTCATTTATAATTTTGAGAAGCTTTCTAGTTAAGATTTCCAAGCCCGCTCTCTACCTATGTGTGGTATTTTTATTTCATTATTCATTACAATTCTTTGAATAAACTGTTCAGCAGCTTTTGAGACTGAAACAAAAATGGATAGTCCTTAGTATGTATTTTCAAACGAGCCTGAACTGCAACATTAAAGCAAATTGTATTGAAAATTAACCACTGGCAGGGACCCCTCCTTTCGGGAGCAGAACAATTTGTAATCCAAAAGGACTGTGAGCCTCAACTGTGAAGCATTTTGCAAACAACAGAGCCAGAAAGAAAACACAACCCAATCACCTAGTCCAGCCTTCCTCATCACAGAGACATTAGGGCTTTCCCGATTCATTTCTGTTTGGCCTGATCTTTAGAAAACATCCAGTCCAGATTGCAGCATTTTGCTTACAAGGATGGAAGCCTCTCCCATAGTGCGTAGTGCCTGTGCTTAATAGCCACTACAGGCAGAAATGTCTGCTCTATTTTCAGGTCAAACCTCTGAAGGTCCCCACCTCAGTGCTGCCAGATGCCTGCTGCTGAAGGAAATGCACCCATACCTGCAGTACTCCCACACGAGGAAGGGCAGGTAACACGCATTAAAAGCTACGAATGGGATGGTTTTGCAAAAGCTGAATTTACTTTCAGTACCACTCAAGTTCCATCTTTCACTACAACAGTATCAGTGTTTTGCAGTCTTGGACAAATGCCTGCAGAAACATTACAGAATCATTATATTTCATCTCCCCACATTTTCCGCTGAAGATGAAGTAGCAAGTGATATTTTTTATTTACTTTCCAGCACATATTAAGCTGCACACTGTTAAACAGGTACCTCATGCTCCCTGCAGGCAGTTTGCAAACCTCTCCAAAAGCCTCTGGGATAAAAGGAGCTTTCCAAAAAAGATTATTCCTCTTCATTATTGATTGTTTAAAAGATTAATAAAATATAACTCCAAAGTCTAGTTATGTTAGGCAAACTGAGCAAATAAAGCTCTGAATTTGACTGTCATGTTCACAGGTGCAACAGGTTCTGATAAAAGGGCATTGAATATTGGAGGTAATGACTCCTCTTGGAGATGTGAAACTAAGAAAAACCTTGTGCCTGAATTTACCCCTGTTTCATTCAGGAAAGAAGAAACATGAGAGAGTCCATTGTGCAACTGCTGGGGTACATTAGGACTTACTCAGCTTTCCCCTGGGGTTTCAAGTGCCTATGCCAGGTCTGAGATACTAAGCTAGGTAAGTCTTTGAAGGCCAATCATTTGTTGTACTGGCTTTAGCGGTTTTTTAAAAGACCAAGATGCTTTCCAGTGCATATACAATGCCTTCAATTTGCATATTTTGAGGCACCAAAAGGGATTAGGCATAATGCCCCTCCATCTGTATAGCATCTAGTTGTACAGCTATCCAGTAGTTACAGGTGAGTTTGTTGTCTTTGAATTCCATGGCTATTTTGTCACTAATGTCATGAGGTTGACATTTCAACACTATGGGTTTTTTTACCACAAGTATTTGATGCTAATCCTGGAGAGAAGGTAGCAAGCTTCATATTAGCTTTTGCTTGCTTGTAGAAAACACCTTCTCCCTGGTAGAAATATGTCCTTGCCCTACAAATCCTAGTCAAATAAATGAGTGGAAACACTTAACAAAGTGACACATTTATGTTACTAAGGGTCAGCCTATCATTTAGAAACAGTGAATGTAATAATGTCTTGCTTTGCTGTTCTGAGTAATTTAGTCTCAGTAAGCACACTGAAAAGTTGCATTTACATTTGAAACACTTATTGAGCAGGACTCCACAGAAATCGTAGTACATCACTCAACAGTGCATTTTTCTGGCCTGTTTTCTTTCTCCACTCCCCCTACCCCAGTGTTACTTTTCTGTAAACACATAAATCAGCATCATCTATATTCATCAGGTTACCCGACTTGTTCAGTGCAAAATTACCCGTTTTGCATGAGTCTTCACCCTTCTGATTAATATAAATTACTTAATTATGTTTTTCTTCATGGAAAAATATTTGTCAAACTATAAAAGCATCAATAAAAATAGAAATGTAGAAATTACAAGGGGACAGATGTGTAAACAAGATCTAAATGGCTCATACCACACCTAAGTCTTATTTCAGATGTGGCTACAATCCTGTCTCTGCCAAGGAGACCTTACCCTTAATTAGATGAGAACACCAATTTGACCTGAGATTGATGAGGTCAGCAGAAAATAATTAACCTACTCAGATCTACAACATTAGTCTAGAGCAAACATGAGACCTTTTTCCTGCCTCGCATTAGACCTATGTGAGATCTCACCTGGAAATCTCACAGAATCCTGCCTAGGTGTGATGAGCATCCACGAGGTCAACTTTATCTCTCTGTTCCTTATTGTCCAAGATCTAGAAAGCTTCGGAAAACATAATTTCTCTGTAAATTTCCTCAGCTACAACTTCCTGCTCAGCTTTTAGTCGCAGGAACACTCTATAGCACAAAAAAGAAAGCATTGCAGCTCAGCAGCATCTAAGGTTTTGTTTCCTTCCCTTCCTTTTTTCTAGGCAGTTCTCATTCAATTGTTCTTTTTTGTCTTTCTGATAGAACTAACTAACTAACTAAATGAAAATATATTCTACAGATGAGAAAAAAATAGACTGAAAAGTGAGATTTTTCCGTTACAGGCTGGGGAGGAGGGAGCCTGACTTCCACAGGAACAAACCAACCACATTCAAGTTTCTCTGTGTCAACCCAAGAACAACTCCCCTCTCATGTGTACAGGTGTCAGAAGAGGGCTGGCAGCTCTGTAGCCTGCAAACATGCAAACATCCTGCAAACATCCTTTTCTACAAATCCCCATTATTTGCAGCAAAAGGAGAAGGAAAAAGTTGTCTGTGCTGCAGAATAGTGGCCCCTATGGCCCTAATCCCCAAAAAGCAAAGGAAATTAAGTAGGTTGTTTGCAGGTTAAAATGGACAGCTTCATGAAAATCTTTTCCCTTAACCCATTTCCCAGAGGAAGTTTTCCCTGGGATGTAGTTGCATCCTAAAATGAGTTATTTCCCCATGCAGGAAGATGCAGTATAAGTTGCAGATGGTCGAACCAAGCTCAAAGCCACTTTCTTTGCATACCATTTACAACTGTATGTGAGGCTGCACCTGGACACCATCCTTTCACTGAGCACAGCACAAAGTTGTGTGATTAGCTGTTGAAACTGTTTCTTCAGCGAGGGGAGCAGCATTCCCATTAGAAGCTTGGATATATCCTATAGCCTCATCTGGGACAAGAAACTTCCAAGGAGCCTTTCCGGAGTGAAGAAATGCAAAAGAGCATTTATTCGTCTAAGCATTTCTCTAGCCTCCAAACCCTGTCAAGCCAAGCTGATTATTAAGTCTGAGGATTGGGACAATTTCTATTTGTTCCAACTCAGTTGTCCCACCCTTGCTTGATCCATCTGGCCAAAGGAGCTTTAAATCTGAGCCCACCAATGTGCCTGACATTGGATTTACTCAGCCTAAAGCCACAATGATTTTGAAATATATTAGAGGGGGGAAAAGTATTGGCATCTGATTGACTTAATTCCCATTCAAGCAAAAAGTCTGCTGACCCATAATTGAAAATCAGTTTTACCTTTTCAGGGAAACAAGGCTCAGTGTGAGTTGTCAGCTGGGGTCTTAGACAGGGAAATTTTTGCTCGAGAAGCCACATTTGTGACCTTTAATTGTCCCTGAAAGCTAAATGTAGAAGATAGCAAAACTCATACATCTGATAACAAATCTACCATCACTGTTTCTAGCACAGACATAGGTTTTCCTTTCTTACTGTGAAGTGACACTTCTCCCTGATTGAATAGCTATTCATCACAGCCAGTCAGTGTTTACTGCATACAACTCCTCACCTTGATAAAGCCAGCTGCTCTAAAAATAACGTGATAGAGCTTGTTTCTTTTATCTTCTTTTTTTTTTTTTACTTCTAGTCCCATTTCTTTGTGCTCTCATAAGAAAGTCCAATGACATGCTCTGCCATGATTAAATTGCACATACACCCACTGCTGCCACCACAGTCTAAAGTGAAGGTTCAACATGTCCAACAATGATTTCTTTTCATCTGCACAACTCCAGCACCAGATGTGCCACACTTGCCGTATATGTGACAGAAATCAGCTCTGTGCCACCACATCAATCAACCTTTCCGGATTTCTGGATAGCTGCTGCTACAGAATGATGCACATAAGAAATCTGGGACATCTCTGTCTGTGCCAGTAGGCTGGGGCACAATTTGTAGAAAAAGTAATCCGGTTTCCAAATCGGCATGCTCCAAAATAAAGCTCAGAGAGTGAGCTATCCAACAGATAAGAGGAGAGTTTCTGCTCTGGGGCCATGAAGCACCACACTGAACTGAGACATGACAAATAGGGATTTGAAATCAGATGTTGCAGGTTTTATCCCTAGTCCTTGTAGACACTTTTCTCTGCAGCTCCTAAAGCATATTTTGAAGAAAGGATTTTATAGTGGAGGGATTCTGCGGTACAGGAACACGAGAGGTTTTTTCAAGGGTACAGCTCAGAATGACACACCAAATTCTCCCCAGCTTTCACCTGAAGAAACCTTCCCAGGTATGGCTTGTCCAACTGCATAAAGAATATTAGCATCACAACTGGCAACAGGATCAGACACTTCTTGCTCCCTGCCCAGAGATCTCTCCACAGGACTACACTCTTTCTCTGCCTGATTTCTAACACAACCCAAACAGTGTGTCTCTGCAGGTTTTTGCATCCCTCCAGCTTTTGATATAATTGATATTAATCTCCCAGTGTTGTAGATATTTGCAGTGCACCAGATGGGCCATTGTTTAATTAATAGTGCTGCTTTCATTCAGTCTGAGCTTGATTAAATGAAAACTCCATCTGTGGGGAACCAAAACCTGCAGGCAGGATGCAGTAGAGTGATGCTGCTATCAGCTTTGATGATTTTGAGAGAAGAGATTGCATGGGGTAAGGCTACACTTCCCACCATTTTTGTGGAATAAGGGGTAAGTAGGCTGACATTAAAAACTTGGTGTTAAAATGGCCTAGGAAAGAAAGGGAAAAAGTGTGTGAGTGGTGTTGGGGAGAGAGGAACAAGAAGATGGGATGAGGAGGGATACAGTAAGCCATGCTCTGCCTGAAAAGATGAAACCCAGAGAATAGTGGGGGACAAAGAAGGCCAGAAGTCATCGTGCCTCCAGCATTTGGAGTCGATTGTTGAGTGAGCATGACCTTGGGAACCACTTATGGAGCTCATGTTCCAATCTTGGACACATACCTTAAAACCTCTGCAGACCTTCCAGAAGCCAAGGTCGTTTGGCCATCCAGCACACACCACCATCCATCTTGGACACACCCTGTTTACTTCTGCACTCAGGAAATTAACCTTTGGCAATTGAGAGAGTGCAGGAAAAAGGGTTGCCAGAGATGGAGCTGATGTTAAGTTGACCTGAAGCAATTGACCTGAGAACACCACAGCTGCTCCAGCACTTGTCAGCTCCTCTGGGACTGATATGGTGGAACACAGCACCTTTTTAAGACCAATGCACACTAGCCACCAGGGTGTGGAAATGGCCTAGATCTCCATGCAGCACAGCACTGTGCAGCTAAATGTGCCAGGAGCAATTTAGTTGCCTAAGTATAGTCCTCTGAATGCCTTTGGTCCCTGAAACATCCACAGTATATACTTGCCAGTCCCATGTGAATGTCTTTGGTGTGTATCAAACTATTGTGGAGAAAATGAGTTGCATCCATCTGGGGGTTTTGGGGGTAGCTTTCCCATACTGCACAGTGCACACATAGCTTAGGTATCTTTCCTTCTGTTTCTAGCATCCAGCTTCTTTGCTGCAATCTCTTGTTATTCTTCTAAAACAATAGCAGGTCAGCTCTAAGCCTTGATTTCAGAGGGCCAGAAATAAATAACTTGTAAAATGTATGTTATTTCAGCCTCTGGCAACTGCTCTGCATTGCAAATCACAGCATACTGCTGATGCCAGCCCTCGGAGAGGCTCCTTTAGTCCAAATTACAGGGGTCTGCACACTGAAGCTGATAGAAGCTTGTATCAAGCCTCCCTGACAATTTAGAGTAAGGGTTGTCATAAATACTGCCTTGAGCTCTTCCAGATTCAGGAGTTTGAACCTCAGTGTATATAGGTGTAGTCTGAAACTGCAGCTGCATACATGGAATTCATCCAACACATCCTCTTCCATGAAGAAATGAGACATGATCTCAAAGCAACAAGGACCCCAAAGCCATAAACAAAGACTGACTTATATTATTACACCTGCAACATAGACCATGTCCACAGATGGTAAACCCTGAGCCTCCAGGACCAGTCCCATTCAGGTATGGTAAATTGAGACATCACTAAAAGAGATGGAAATCCCTGAATCCTTTGTCCATTCTCAAGCCGTAGAGGAAGACTTTTAGCTTCAAGTTCAGCAGAACATATATTGTGATCCTGAAAAAACTCAAAATCCTCAAAAGTTTGAGACTACGATTCACTGGATTTGTTCACTGCCTCTATACCAAGTGTTAGAGAGCCTTTGTTAGACTGTACCCAAAAAGACAGTCACCAAAAAACATTGTATTAAAAAGATTTGCTACAATTTTTAAAATCAATTTAAGTTTAAGCCGTCTAAATAGGTTGGATATCAGACTCATATAGGGACAAACGTGATAACATAGATACACACAATGTGAATAAGGGTATCAGGACGAGGCAGCTAGACTGTTTGTCAGTGTAGTATTTTCCAGAATATGCTTTGCTTCTGCATCCTCAAAACCCTTTTTTATAAACCAACTAAACAAATAAACACTCTTCTTAGAAGGTAATAAACATGGCGGATATCTATACTAAAGTGATGCTTCCCAGGTAAAACAGGCAACTTAACCTATGAACCCAAATGTACTCCTGAAAACTTTCAGACCAGCTTTGGTCCTCTCCTAAGTGTGTGCATGAATTTCCAAGGGATTTCAAGTTTGTATGTTCCCAGAATTGTCCCCCAGGGTTCCCAGCTGGCATCGTTCCCAACCCTCCTTCTGCTTGTTTTCTTTTCCCCTCTTGTGGAATTTTATTTCAAAGAATCAATTACTGTCATCTTATATTATCCTTGACTCATTACTTCCAGATGGTTCTATTATTAATTTTTTTTCCCCAGCTACACACCAAGTGTTGTGGCCATCACTGAAATTAAGCCAGCAACATAGGGTAAGCAGACACCCATCTATACAATCAAGGGCTTTAAAGACAGAAAAGCCTTAACAGTTTTTATTCACTTCTTCATTTTGTCTCCTGAAAGGAGACCTCTTTTCTCTACATTACCTGTTACAACATTTCCCAATTTTCTTTTGACTGATCTTCTATTCTCCAAATATCTGATTTTAGTATCTTCTTTGCTTCACTCCTGCAGTAACAATTGTCCTCATAAGATGCTTCCTGCTATTTGGATTGACTACTCCTTTTTTTACCCTTCACCATATTCTGGTTTGTCTCTCTTCCCAAGTGGTGGGTAACTATCATTACCCTCATCATACAGATGGGCTGGGGAAGGAAGAGACCTTAAGCTAGCAGAGAGGGGAGTAGATACCACAGCTCCTGTCCACCAGCAGCGATATTTGGACAGAGCTCTGCCACCTCCCAGCACCAGCCCCATTACTGCAGCTGTAAAGTGCCATGCACAATGCATAGCCCTCCAACAGTAGGCTCCTGCCTCACTTTCCCCAGCAGCAAGGGCTGTGTCTTGCCCTCTGCCTCAAGGCAGTGGCCATTCTCCCATGTGATTCTCCCCTTGTGTGCAAGAGGAGAACTCTAGTTTGCACGACCCCTTCTGGCAGATGCATTGCCAGCACTGAACTCCATCTCACAACTTAGAAGATGAATGAAAGAAAAATGAAGAAAGAGAAGTATATTTCTAGATGCACCTCTGCTCAACTGGAAACGAAGAACATGTCCTTGATCCCATTTATTCCCACCTTATCTCCAGTCCTTCTGGAGCACTGCTGTGGCCTAGAGTTGGACTCCATGCAGAGATTTTCGATCTTGCAGGCTTGATGTAGTTTCTGCAAGAGCTGACTGAATAAATACACCAGGCTTAAAGGGTTTGTTTTATCCCAGCCCAGAGTTCATAGGACACTTCTACCTTTTTCTGCAACTAATGAGTGAGATTATTAAGACAGATATCATGCGACTGCATTGCAAAGAAAATGCATGATCAAAATGGCATCCCCTTGTAGTGCTACTCTGCAAAGGTCTCTGAGCAGGACAACAGGTTCAGAGTCATGCTGCATGAAACCAATCTCCTTGCGTGGTCTGCCCAACAAAGCACAAAAGTCACCACTAGCCACCCATGGAAGAAGTAACATTCAAAATTAAACTTGCCAAGGGACTTGCAGCAGCTGCACCTCATTGGCAATCCTCCCATGCACCTTCAATTCTGTTCTGTCTGGAGCAAAACAGTGGTTAAACAAAACTCACGAAAGCAAACATTTTCCTTATTTTGCTCTGTGTGTGTGCCTGTGTTGATGAATCATTCATCAACTAGTCAAAGGATTCAATATTCATAAGCAGGGACTGAAGATGGGAAAATCAAGTGAAGGAAATATTCTCAAGCTTCACTCATCTTGCAGGTTCATCTTACTTATAAATTGCTGCTTGCTCCAGGTTTTCTTAGTCTTTCAAATGTGGCCATCTCCCATGTACATCTGTTCTGCAGGCTTTAGTAAACATTGAAATACAAATGTTAACATTTCAGCCATCATGATTCTAGAGCTCATTAAATTTCAAATACCAGGTTCATCTGAGATGAATGAGGTTGTGTCTTGCAGCTTATTTGTGGGTTTAGGAATATTGGTTGTATCCTGCTCATAGTTTGAAGCTTTTTCCCCTATGGCACAGGCAAGAGACTAAAATTTTATGTGCTTATATATCATGTCTCCTAATCGAAAATGAGATTCCTGGACAGAAGAAGAAAACATCAGGGAAAAGTACTGACTTGCTCCAAACATGCACAATTCAACTCATGTTTATAAATCTTTGCCAGTTAGTACAGATAAATAATTTCTGAAATGCAATTTGTTCGCAAATAGCTCACTTTGGTTCCCAGTCACTCATGATGTGTGAATAGTCATATGGCATAATTTTTGTTCTTGGACTTGATGACTGAAACTTGTATGTGAGATATGCCTCCAAATAGGAGATCAGTGAATGACAAATAGCAAATAACTCATTTCCAGTATGTATTCTTGAACCATTTACAATTTGCAAACATTTTCATAAATTCCCAGCAGCCACTGGGATATTGGTGAATAATGAGTTGTGGTGTCTCTGCAAATTGCCATGAATCTCATTCAAGAGGACAGAGTCCTACAGATTTTCTCATTATTCAACCAGCCATAGCACACAATAACTCTGGAGCAACCCACTAAATTCCAGAGGCAGGTTGATCATCTCTGGCAATGATGTGTAAAACAGTCTGAGTTAAATTATCAGATAGTGGTTCAATTTGCAAAGGTTGAGCCCAGTTCCCTGTGTTTAGAAAATTAACTAGCAAAGCCAAAATAAAACACTGCTAGAAAAAGCCAAGCACATTTCACACTCACATGAGAAAAGGAGATATTAAGACCCTTTGAGTTGAACCTGCAAAAACTGGTGTAGAAACCATTAGGAGTTGGGTTTGCAAGTCTTCTTCTGCATACATCTCCACTTAAAAGATTATAGAAGCCCATAATTTTTCAGAGACATTTTTTTTCCTATAGAGACACAGAATATGTAATTTGCATTTTAGCCCTCCTACATAGTGGAAAAAATCCCTAATACACTCTCTCCTGAGCAACACTACAGAAAAAATACAGACCCTTAGGAAATAAGAAAGTCTGAACAGCAATAAAAAACAGATGTCCAACAGAAATGAAAACAAGAAAAAAAAAAAAAAGATAAAAAAAGCCTTCACTTAAAGAAACGATTGTAAAAATATGAGTATGTTAGTTGAAAAATATACATGCACCAAATCATACTCCTACAACTATCCCACAAGAGGTAGAGGCAGCAGGATGCTCCAAGTATTCAGGTAGTGCTTCCAGAAATTCACAAGAGGTTGACACAACAGCAGTGTTTATTTAATAACAGAAGCAATCAACCAACTGAGCTAGGCAGGGTAATTAGCACAGAAACCACTGCAGACACAAGGGGGAAGGTGGATTCACAGGAGAATGTGGTGTTGTGGCTGTAGTGTTCTCCATGGGACCCTGGGAACTGACAAGATAAGAATTAGAGCTTACAAATGCAGAAAAAAAAAAAGTGTCTGTGTCTTTATTCCCTGGTACATCAAAAGTCACTTTCCTAAAGCAAGAGGAGCAGGTGAGAGGACTAACATCCCCATGACATCTTTTGGGCACTGAAGATAGGAATGGTGTGGAGAAAGTGGCTTGTTCCCCCAGGTATTCCAGCACAGCTCTGCTGTAAAAATGGCACAGGAAAGGGGATAGAAGGCTGAGAGCCATTTATCTTAGGAAGATAAAATAGAGGGCATGAGGGGTCTCTGCAGGTGAAGGTAGAAGCAGGGAAGCCCACAAGATAGCTTGCAGCAGCTGAATTAGTCTTCAGTGTGCCCACACTTTTCCCAGTACACTGCATAATTCTCCATTTGCTGAAATCTCTCCACAAAGCTGGTCTTGTGGGAGCACAGAGATGATCTTGAAAATACTTCAGGCTTTTCAGTGTTCCCATCACCATCAGCAAACACAGCCCTCCCTACATGTTCATCTATCTGTGTAAGTGGAGAAGTAGGAGATACCGCAGTACACTCAGCCACATATGCATCTTTTCCAAGCCAAAGTTTTCAAAAGGGGCTTGTGAATTTTGTGTTTCACCTTTATTGCAATTGTCTGAGGTCCCTCCTATGCCCTGTAACTGCCATCTGCAAGTTCAAGAGGTGCTTGCCTTCTTGCAAGTTTAGCCATAGTACCTGGAGAACTGCCACAGCAGCAGAAGCTTTGGGGACAGACACCTGGCTGCACTGAGTTGACAGGAAGATTTTTAAACCAATAGCACTGCCCAGTTTACACCAGGTGGGGATGTGACCTTATCAGTTTGTAATGGCTTTCTGTGGCAAGGTTTGGTAGCGGGGGGGGACTACACAAGTGACTTCTGTGAGAAGCTGCTAGAAGCTTCTGCCATGTCTGACAGAGCCAATGCCATCTGGCTCCAAAGCAGACTCACTGCTGGTCAAGGCTGAGCCCATCAGTGACAGTGGTAGCACCTCTGGGTGCTATACATTTCCCTGGGGGAACTCTCAGTCTTCCTACTTTTACCCAAGTAACTGTTTTCATCTCCAAGATAGAACCATTCTCTCTACTCAGTAAGGACTGTCCTCGGTGGCCAGCTGGCATGGTTGTGTCTCCAGCCTGTTCTCCTGCCACAAAGTTGACCTGCAGACAGCAGATCTCGTGTAAACACCCAAATGTATTCAAGCCCAGGGGATCATATAGTCCATACAGCATGTAGTACATTGTTGGCCTTAAGATATGGGGTAGATCCATCCACTCAAACCACAGAGCTTGCAGAGAGCAGGGTCAGAAAGTGGCACTTGTTTAGCATAATCTTTGGCATTTATTTAATAGAAGACAAATTCTTTTACAAGGAAAACCAGGGGAAACAGACAAAGAACCCATGCTGCTGTGCAATTCATAGTAGGTAATGGAACAGCTTACCTTTTCAGGTCTTCCCTTTAAGCTGTCAAGATAAGGATGCTACCGTAAAATGGTATTAGTGCCTTCAAAAAAGTAGCCTGCATTTCCAGTGGGGTGTGGATCTCTTTCATTTTGCATTAAAGCAGTAAAAAAGCATGAAAAAGATTGTTGTAACTGAAGTCATCTTGTTTTGGGATTAATTTACAAGTTATTATTTACCCCTACTCTGTGGCACTGCCTGCAGCTTCCTCCTGTGGTTCAGCAAGAGAAGCGGGGACTGTGGAGAGAACAGGAACTGTATGATGGAAGACAAAGCACTATAAAAGCAGATGACCCTGAGAACTCATTATGGCTTACACTATGTTCTGCAACCACAGTGAAAAAAAAAAAAAAGAAAACAGCTTTTAAAGGCTAGAAACGGCACAGGGAAAGGAGCTGGTCTGGCTTGAAACAGGTTCACGCCAATGCGATAGACCACAATGTTTTGGGACACAATGTAGATAGTGATGGATATCACAGCCACGTCAACAGCCCCAAACTCTGAGAACCCTACCACACTTCTAAAAAAATTAATTCCTTCCCAAAGGACAACACCTAAACCAACTGGAAGCAAAGACACACAGACACAGGATTACAAAGGGCCTGGAAACCCAGCAGAGGTGTCCAGCTCTGGTGTTTACTTGCTGGACACCACACCTATGCAAAATCTCCAGAGGCTCAAATCTAGCTTTGCACTGAGATCCTCCATTTAACAGTATCTACCTGAAATGGAAAGCAACACACTTTGACCCCTCTAGTGTGAACATAGCGTGGACAAAACCACTAAAAAGATGTTGACAGCCATTCAGAAACTGTGCACAGAACAAGAAGTGAATGAGCAAAACATACAATTTTTTGTAAGAGTCGATTTGTCTGGGTCAGGACAGGGTCCATCAGCAAGGTGGGAGGAGATAGTTTGAACTGCTATTGCTCATACTGCAGAGAACGGTGCTAATTTTCCAAGATTTTCATATTGCTGTCTTCTGTCCTGGAAATCTTTCTGAGACTGTCTTGAGCATTAAGTTTCTTAAAGATGAAGGGAATATTGAGGGAAAGAATGGTGCCTAAAAAAAAAATTTTGCTTAGGTCCATTGAGCAAAGCAGCACTAGGAAAAAGCAGTAACAAACCCCCTCTGCCTTCTAGCTTCTCTTTTACTCATTCTTATATAAATAAACAGAGTGAGGAAAACTGCAGTCCAAGGAAGATTAACCTACATTATAATCACAGAGTAGGTAAGGCTTTTCATTTTATTTTTCCCTAAAGGAAAAATGTGACTTGATGATTCAAAAAAAAAAAAAACAAAAAGAAAAAATCAACCCACAAAACCAACCCACAAGATGAATCTGCTTTAGTCTGAAGAACAGAGAAGTGTCACTGCAAACTTGAGCAAGAAGGATATTATCTGGGGCACTGTAATAAAAACAGGTAGCTTAATTAAAGCGTTGCTCGGACCGCTACAGGTATCCAGGCCTGCAGCTCACTGCCCAGATCTGTCACGCACATCTTAACATATCGGTTCCAAAAGGTTATTCAGCAATTCTTCCTAGCTTCTCCCTTCAGTTTTAATTTCCGTGCTCCTCAGTTTTACTTTGGGGGGCTTTCATTTCCCTCTCTATTGTTATGTGTTGCGTGCTCCTTCAGAGGTTGTGAAGGGGCAGCTGGTTTTGCCATCACCCTTGGCAGGCAGGCAGAAAGTGCCGTACTGCTGCTGCATATGAATTAGTTTGTTGCCTGCAGTAATTTCTCCATGGCACACCCCCAGCACACCTTGGCCCTTCTGTTTTCAGACAGTGCCCCAGCAATGTGCCCCACAGGGTGCAATGCCTCTGGTGCTCATGGTCTCTGGGGTAAGCAGAGATGCACCTCCTCCTCTGAGCAAGTTGCGGGGCAGTAGAAGCACCAGGCTGGGCTCAGCTCCTTTTAGGTACCCATACTGTCCAGTTCAAGCCATATCCATGCACTCTATAGCAATGTAAACCTACCCTTTACTACCTACCAATTACAGGATGTTCCACTTGATGCTCCCTGTCCTTCGGTAGCCTGTGGAACCTGGTAGCTCATAGCACACGTCATCAATCACTCTCATCCTGGAGGAAGGCACAACTGGATTTTCTGACTGAAGGTTGACATGTTAACTTGTACATAGGAACCAACTACATAGACCATTTGAATTCTGTATACATGGGCTTCTCTTCCCAGTTATTGAAATGCAGGTGTTTATTCCACTTTGCAGATGTCAGCAAGTCTCACAACTTACATTCAGACAACACAAGGCAATGGCTTTCTTTTTTTTTTCTTTCTTTGTTATTAATGATCTAGCTTTCTCTCTGGGTATTGTGAGTGGTAGGAGGTAGAGACCTGCCAATCAAAATGTTAAAAGGACGTTGTCAATGTCACGCTTCATCCTCAGCTCTCCATCAGTTCGAACACAGAAACAATGTTGAAATTACAGTCCCACTGTTTGCAAGGTGAGAACACAAGGTCTGCCCCGGCACACAGAAGCCTGAAAAAAACTCCAGCTGTTGTTTTTGTCTGAAAACATCAGAGAATACAAACTTCTCATGACAGTTTATCTTTGTAAAATTACCCTCTTGAGCATCCTCATCCAACAGAAGGCCACATCTTGCTCCCAGTTAAATCAGTGTTCAATTTCTCCACAGCTTTTTCACTGGAAATGTTTGCTAGCGGTATACAGCACCTTCTGAAGCTGTAATTATTTGTTCCAAGCAAAAGTAGCTGGGTAATCCCCATCCCTGAACATGTAATTCAATGGTCTTTGAGGTTTCTTGTGTGTTCTACATTAATGGTTAAACGGGTCATTTCCATTGTAGCCTGTTGTGTTTTGTGGTAAGACCATCCACATCCATTTTCACACCTTCATAGACTTGGACACACGGAGAGGAAAATACTCATAAAAAGAGGGTCAAAAGCCATATTTAGGGTAATGCTCTGGAAACACATCTCTTATGTGGCAGGCTCTCATTCTGGAGAGATCTAGGTGCAGAGGTTTATGTTAGGGCCATGACATTACTGGCCATGTCATGCCCCTCAAGGGGAAAAAGAAAAGAACTGAGTGCAGCAAATGAAACAATGGCCAAAGGAGATGCACATGCATTCTCCTAAAACAACAGCATCTCATCCTATGAAGGCTTCTATAAATATGGTCAGAAGCAGCATCCCCTTTTCCCTCTTGATAGCAGTTGCTGTCATCACTACAAGATTGTGGCAATAGTACTACTGAATCTTTGATTATTCTCAAGCAACATGTCAGTTTAGACATAGCTCTCTGATTTACATGGCTAAAGAGAACATTTTCTGTGCAGTTTTTGCACAGTAAGGTAGCAAATGTACAGCTCAACCATTATGTATTCTGTCTCAGTCACATAGACACTCCTCTTTTTCAGGCTATGCTGAACAGTTGCTTCTGTGTTGGCAGTCAGGAAATAAAACTATCCTTTTAATGAGTCCTGGCTTTGCAAAGTTGTGATGCTGCCATGTTTTCTGTGTTCAGTTCACACCCCAGAGCAGGTTTTGCAGCCAATGCTGCTATTCCCAGTAGCCTCCAACCCAGCTGTCAGAAGGCTCCACTGCTTTTTTGGGGACATACAGAATTTCTCAATTGCCAGCCATAGTGCAGCCATGAATACCCAAGATGGTTGAAGTGACCTGTGAGGTAGAAGCTTTAGGACATGAAACATTATCTAAAATAATAATATTTTTCTTAGCATCTACACTGTTCAGATCCTGTGAGTCTCAGAGAGGTGTAATCATGACCTTCTTCACAGCTAAGCCAAATCTTGCATGCCTCTTGAAAGCAGATTATTATTCCTAACACAAATGTAGTCTTTTCCATCCTGCTGCTGTACACCCAAACCTGCACAGCTAATGCCCCCCAGGGGCAGAGGCAGGATCCTGTATGAATCAGCCCTGTTCCTGTGGGGTTTAGTTTATTGGCTTTTTCATGAAGAAGAAGCATGGCCTTTTTTCTTACATTTTTAATCTAATGTTTTTATGGTTCCCTCTTTAAAAAGGTGATTTAGTATGTCACCATCCTGCAGGCATCAGCTGGTAAACAGTTCATTTCTGTTTTGGCTCTGGAAAGCTCTTAAGACCATTCTTCCTTTTTCGCACTGACCCTCAACTTCCCCTAGAGGGATTTTAGGTCACTCTCTGTTCTCTCATGAGCCAAAGGTGCTGTTCAATGTGGTTCTGTTTACTGTCAAGCAATATCTTCCCTCTGTTTGATGAGGCCCCTGTCTCTTGTCTGTCCAAGTTTTTATGGTTTTTCTGTCTTTGACAAATGACTAGCACAAAGCACAGGCACCATTGTAAGTGAAAACTGGAAAGAATTTAGCAAGTCATTTGGGTTGCAGTAAAGGATACAGACCTTGAAAACAAGCATCTGACCCAGCATCTAGGGATTCTAACTGCATTGCATCCTGCTTTCTGTCAGAGCCTAGTTGCACTTTGTTAAAAACCTAAAGGTGAATTAGAAAAACACAGCATCCTGACTTTCTGCAATGGCAAACAGAACAAATGTCATTAGCAATTATGTTAAATTGATCTCTAGGTCAAGGAATTTAACTTCTTGTGTAAATTGTATCTCCTCCAGCAGCAGGATGATGCTACTCCAAAGTCTACCATGTCATTTTTATTACTGATATCAGCATTGCAGTCGATGATCAATCTCAGAGAATTGCCACTGCATGCTGTTCCTCTGCAAAAAAATCCCCTCCATCAAGGAAAAAAGCATGTTCAAGAATCATACTATAAAAGCAAACACTGTCAGCCTATTTTCTTACATCTTTGTGGTTTTAGGTAGCAACTGGTGGCTTTTACAGGATCCTGACCTGTATGGCACAATTGTCCTTTCATTCATGCCATAAATGGGTACTAGAAGAATTTGGACCAAGTGCACTCAGCGTGACCACTGTGTGTCCCTTCCAACCCAAACCATTCCACGATTCTGTGATTCCTACCCTGCACTACCTAGAGAGCATTTCACAGAGGAAATAAAGCAGGAGCGATGAAGGAAATGCAAGGATTGGCTAGTCTGAATATATCTGAGATGGAGAGAACCATAATGTTCTGAGTTTCAATTAAACTGCAATGGACAAGAATTTCCCACATTATTTCTTCAATGAAGTCACAAGTGCTCACTGTTGGGCATTGAGAACACAAGTGTAAAAATGTACCATCTCACCTTCACTGCTCCTGTGCCTGTCACCTTCCTGGATTCTCAAAGATAGAGACAAAAAGCAGTACAACGTTCTTGTAAGGCAAGCAAAGAAGAGAGGAGTATTTTGCTCCCATACTGTGCATGGAGGACTACTTTCATTGCACTGGGCTTTCATACTGTTTTATACCTAACATCACCTTGGTAGAGAGGCCCATTCAGAGGACGCATTTAGATCCAAACCTGACCAGAATTTTGTGTCAGTGAGTCGAATTCACATTAATTTTATTGGGAAAATCCCTGATTCAGAGTTCCTGGCAGTTTTGGTTATTCTATCAATTTATTTACAATATCCGTAGCCTCTTCTTCTCCACCTCTGAATGCCCCATGCTATAGCATATTCCTTCTCAGTTCATGAGAAAGGACAATGAACACTACCTATTTCACCAAAAAACATCAAAGGCACAAAGAGTAGCAGCATTTCCTTTAAAGTTAGATATCTACAGGTTAAACAAGACAGATACTTGCCCATGATCCAGATATCCTTATTTTCTTTTCTGGAGGAAAACAAAACAAAACAACTCACAAGTACTTTTAGGGCACTTAGATTTCTAGAAACTCAAAAGTTTGATTTTTTTTTTTTTCCCAAATCTATGAAATAACCTAATACAAGATATTATCTTTTTCCTATAAATCCTGCTTCAATGTGTAGGTACGTGATAGGAGATGTTTACCAGGTGAGACAGGGATCCTCTGTGGAGGAGAAAAACATAGCTCCTGGTGAATTTCCAATAGCACCAAATCACCTTCAAGCAGTCTGGGAGCAAGACAGTTCCTCCTGGTTTCCACAACAGCTTTAGCACAATCACAGAAACAAGCAGGACCTTACACTTCTTCTAGATATTCTGGGGTTAATTTTTCACTGCTTAACATCACAGCTGGTCTTTTACAGCAGTGCAAAGTAAGACAGCCCCACATACACTGTCTCTATGGTTCTGAGAGAAAGACAGTCTTGCCCTGACTTAAAAGGAAGTAAGTTTAGCCTAGAAAATTGAGAGTGAAAACACACAGTATGGAATATGCAGTGCAGGTTGATGAGCCATGTCCCAGTTCATTTTATACACTGAGAAAGAAATGCACAATGAATTTGTGGGTTTACCATGGGTAACCACTGTGCGTGATGATAAATTTTATTGTCTCCAGTCTGATCAGTCACTTGTAAAGCTGTGGACTCATTGTGAAAGAAACCTAGATCAAGCTGCTAAAATGTGAGACATTTTATGGGCAATTCAGAGTCTATTTAGACAATGAATATTCATGTTCTAGCTGGACAATTTCACATTCATGCTTAGATAATGCAGATTTATGCTCACACACAACAATGATTTGTGAATATTTATAGGCAAACACCTGGACAGTATTTGACACAACCGTGAATATTCATAATTACATCTGAATGAAAGAGAAAGGCTCTACCTGAAGTCTAAACTACAGACACAAGAAGCTAATCCTCTATACCTATTGTGCCTTAATTACAATACGTAACAACCAAAAATAGCATGAAGGAAAGCATTAGAGGTAGGGATGTACTCATTTAAAGGATCAGTAAAAGACAGGAAGCTTCTCTGAGCTACAAAAGTTTTCATTGGTTTAGTCTTCTGACAGATGTTAGGTTTCCAGTGCAGTACCTTTTCTACATGAAAAATATCCAGATTTTTTGAGGCAGAGGTGAGGTTTGGGGGTTTTTTTTGTTGTTTCGGGGTTTTTTTGTTGTTTCAGGGTTTTTTTATCCACATTTTTAAAGGTTTTTTTATCTACACCAACAGACTAAAATATTTGTTGCAAGAATAAAAATGTATGCAGTTGGACATGTGTGCCCACACGTGTGTCCATGTGTAAGGGGTCTTCTTGCTAAGCTAGCCTGTGTCTTCAACGTCCAAGTCCATGCTGCCCCATTTCAGATTCCTTGTGCATAGTCCTGATGGAGAGGTTTTCAATGCCAGCTGAGATCAGATCAGATCATCACCTGAGGAATGTATGTCTTAAGAGCCTTGGTGTAACTCGAGACAGGATAAAGATCAGTTTTTGCCACAAGGGGATATCAAAGCAGAGATATAGATTGGGACTCCAGCAAAGAAAAGGTGGGTCTGATCAAGGGAAGGGCAACTGCTAGATTCACATGTGTTTGTTCACATGAATTGTCCCCTTAGGAGGTGAGAGGAACCTGACATTAGATCTTCCTCTAAGGGAAGGAAGAACTTCCAGCTGAGGCTTACCTGAACAAGAGCTAGACAGATCCGACTGTTTAGCAACTGTGTCAGCAACCAGTAACTCTATCTCTGCTACAAGCCTCTTCCCAGTCTTAATGCTAACTTCTTAATACCTCTATATTCAAGCTCTAAAACTAATCATGATATCTCCATTCATAAGATCACTGAAATCTTCCTCTCTCTAGTATTTCCACTGCTGTTTAGCTCCTTCTGTGATAGCTCAGTAATACAGGATGAGTTAAATTCTTTCTCCCCCGTGTTCACTGGGAGCAAATGAAGCAGTGATGACCTACATCAGCAGCTCATTAGCAGCCAGAGAACAGATCCTGGACTGTGTCCAGTCACATTTGGCCATGCTTTGTCACATTTCATCCTACCTTGGAGAGGGACACAAGATGTGAGACAGCAGAACTACAGTAAATGCCATCACCCTTTCCTTGATGCTCCCCAACAAATGTTTTCTGCAGCCTCATATTGTTTGGACTAAGCTGTATAGCAGGCTCTTTGACCTAAATTCATTGAGACAGCTGAAAATTACAGCAGTTGAAAATAAAAGCATCTCCAGGCCAGTAAATAGCCCACTTCTTCCCATTTCTTAAAATTATCTAGGCATCTGGCACTTTTCTGCTGATACCACCTCCTTATGAGAGGAAAATCTAGCTGTCTGCCAGGACACTCAAATGGATGGCAAGCAGCAGTCTAATGTCAATGCTGGGTACTTGTTTCTGTTCCAGGCACAGATGCGTTGCCTCAGCTGCCCTCTGCTTATTCCTCAGGTGTCAGAACCAGATTCGTATCTCACCGGACTGTTTGATTGATGGGCCGAATAAACCATGTTGTCTGTGGGGCGGAGGGGAAGGGCTGGGCTGGGCTTGCAGACACATGATCTGTCAAGCCCATGGCAGGAAGGCGCATGTAAGGCTTGCAGCCAACACGGCTGCGCCCACGCAGAGCACATGGCAGGGAAAGCCATGTGGCTGGGCTGCCAACCAGGTCCACCTGGTGGCCTGCCCACACAACATGCCCTGGAGCCTCTAAGTGGCTGTGGCACCCCTCACTTTGGTTAGGGGGACAGTAAGTGGCAGTGAGCCAGAGGTCCCGCCTAGAGGGAGTGGTCACCATAGCCAGAGTCTGTAAACAGACACGCACTTGGTTTCCATCGCCCCTTGGACTCTACCTTCCTGACCTGTCAATATATGACCTCCAAGTGGTAAATATGGCTCTCTCCTCTCTTTCTCTCTTTATTCTTTCTTCTCTTAATCTCTCTTTCTTTACTCCTGTGGGCAACTTAAACATCTGTTGTTCTATATTTCACTTAAGTTTGTGTTTGCTGGGTATAACAAAGGTTCCCTTACTATAGCAACGCTTGCTAGTGTCAGTAATCTCTTGTAATGCTTTTGGGAAGTTGCATGTTATTTCTGTAAAACCTTTTTTACCAAAACGCATATTTTCTCAAATTAAAAGAAATCTCTTAGAGCAAAATGTGTTGTTTTTCTCTGGACATGAACTCAGGGTATCAAAGAATCAAAGACTTTGCAAGGGTTCATGTGGCAAAATCTCTTGAAGTCTAAAATTAAAGTGTACAACTGGTAAAAGCGCGGAACTTCTAGACCAGGGTGTAACATCAGGTTTCAACTCTCATGCTCCCTAGTCACTCTGTTTTTGCCTCTGTTTGCAATGAAATCCTAATGAAAGCCTGAAGAACTACCTGTCACAAGCATCTGTTCTCAGCTTGTTCTCAGCTGGATGGCATCCCCGTGGTGGACTGTGGCTGTCTCCGAAGGCTAAAGAAGAACAGGTGAACAGCTCTGCTCCAAAATGAGTTCCTCTTGGCAGCAGCTGGAAATGGAGCAGCTCTTTATGCTCTCCAGTGCCAGTGAAGCTGGGTCTCTCCCAAGAACATAGCACAGCCATTCCCCACACAGCACTGATATAGCATAGGCAACACCAAATTTTATCCAGAGTACACGATATGAATCCTAAAAGATTAAACAACTGAAAACACATGAAGACTTATCATTTCAAAACCTCCTGATTTTTTAAAGGCAACCTCATGTTTACAAAAATTTGACTCACGATATCAGATTAATCAGCTTTGGAAATAAAGGACAACTTGATGAATATTACCTTTTACGCTCTGTTTCTCCAATTTTCTCTTCTGTTGTACTTTCCATCATCAGAAATAGAATTTCTGTATCAGACAACAGTGCCTTTTGCTCAGTTTCTAGCAACCACCACCCAAAGCTTCAGAGGAAAAGTAATGTCCTTTTCCTGCTTCCTAATTTCTGAATTCCCTGGGAGATGTTATTCATCTATTCTTTTTCAGAAAACTTTTTTCTCAAGCCCATTTGTGCTTTAAAAAACCCCCACAAACCACAATATAGAAAAGGTGGAACTACAGGGACATTTGGTTAGCAATAGTCTCATCCCTTCTTTGAATTCATATGTATATTTTAATACCTTAAAGCTGTGACTGACTCTCTCCATGCATCGGTATAACAGCTACTGCAGTGAAACTCAGTTAAGGACAAAAGTTGCTCATTGAGAAATGATAAATAAACAGTGGAGACTACCTCCAAGTGAGTTTAAATCTGTCAAAAAGACTATTTTTCACTGATGTCTCTAACCATCTTTTCCACCCTGTTGCTTATATATCCCGTGGCAGTTAATTCCATGAGTCTGTCACATACTGTGGAATAAAAGTATCTGCTTTCAATAAGTGCTTCAATAAGTGCTGCCCTTTAGTTTTATTGTGTGTTTTCAGTGCTTCCTGCTATGGGAACCAAGGTCTGCTTACAATGGGAGTATTTCTATTGCTTCTTGTCAAGGTCCTTCACCTGTCACCCTGCAAACACTGTCTTCTTGTGATCACTCATGGTCAAGCCTTCAGCTGGACATACAGTCCAAGGCTTGGTGGAAACCCTATGTTGAAATGTTTGTGCAGTGCTGTGTGCTAATCGTGCATGTGAAATACAACAACTACCAGCAAGCTGTAGACACTACTACACTTAAATCCCAAGAGTCTGCATGTGGCAGCTCTTTTGCTTTTTTACTTGCTCTTATGTGCATCTGAAATTCAAAGAATTTGTGATAGCACTGCAATAATCATGATATCTTTAGAACTAAGTGCAAGGGAAGAGAAAGGTGAATTCTCATGCAAGACCTTATCTTTCCAAGCCCACAACATACAAATTTACATCATCTCTGGGGATTCCTGAAGAACAAAGGAAGAGCCCACTCCTCCATCTTTAACAGGAAAGCCTGCAGAAATAAGTGTCAACCTCCAACATCACTCTGGTCACAGCAGCTGCCAGCTTTCACAGTAGCAGCTGCATTCACCTCTGGTGGATAAAGGCATGGAGAGACAGAAACACCCTGGCTCAAAGGAGGACACACCACCCCTTCACAGCCTACAGTCCCTGCACCTGCTGCCTCTGAAAGCAGCAGCAATTTCAGCCTGCATTTGACCAAGAGTAGCAGTGACTATTAACCATCAGCTATTGAGCTCATGCCTGGATCTCCACAATCCCATTTTGCCTCAATTCCAGCATGGAATAGTAACTAAGCACATCACCTGAAGCGGGAGAAACTTCAGAGCATTTGTCTTCCTGTGACAACTAAAGCAAAACAGGCCCAAAGGCATGAATTTGTCCTCACTACAGCTGGTCTGGAAAGGTTTCAGTTCAATCAGCTTTTCATTAGAAAACACTGGTTTGTTAAAACCACTGTTCTTTGTGGGATATGCTTAAATTCAGCAAAGTACTATGTTTTTGAAGTCTGGAATTAGAGAGTCTGGGAGATTAAGGGAAGGAAGGATGAAGAAGGCACAGTTATCATCCTATTGACTTCATGAGGCCAAGTCCGTTCTGTGGGTAAATGTCTTTGTCCAGGGATGCTGCTAGGAACTCATTAGGGGGACAGTAGCAGTGGTGGTGGTGGTATTAGAACATCATGAATAAACAGAATTCAGCCTCCAGCTCTGCCAACACACCCTGTGAGCATTAAATTCATGTACACACCAGGAGGGAGATAAAGTACCACATTTACTCACACTCTTAATAAACATGGCAATCAGGGCTCAATTAACATTTTTTTTTTTTTTTACAAAATCACCCCATAGCTGCAGAAAAATCTAGTTTTCTACAGACTTCTAGGGCCAAATTTTGCAGTAGGTTGCACCCAGGTGCATCTGCAGAGTGTCTAATTCAGGACAAACCAGTATTTACAACAGCACAAATCAGAGCAGACTCTTTCCCCTTAAAGTTCACCAGATATCCTTACCCTCCCATAGTTGGGTTTTTATTTTTAGCTTGTCAGCAACAGACTAAGAACAATAAAAGTCTCATATTGCTCTAGCCAGGTGGCAATTCCACTTCCTCTTGTCTAGCTGGCTGTGTGGTGAGCTGTCCTTGTGCATGAATGCATGTGTCTGTATCTCTGTCTCTTCTCCTCTAGCTTCTACCATGCCTCTGCATAGCCTACACACTCTTAATACAGAGAAATGATTTTGAAGAGAGGTTTTGGAGGCTGTAGGTACAATAGGGCCAGTCTTCTTCCCAGGGGCAGAATCTACTGGAAGCTCAGGAGAACCATGACCAGACATCTAATATTTTTGTGTTTTCTACTGAGATACCCAGCTCAGATATATCTCAGCTTCTTCATCTCCTTGATCTGCTCTGCCTGGAAGAGCAATAGGAATCCAGGGAGGGGAAAAGGGGATGCTCAGGAGAGAAACTGAGATGCAGGTTGATCATTTTATCTGCATTGTCTGGGTGCCATCAGAATACATTAACTCCTTCATTTATCACAGCACTATCATTAGAAATCTCAATTATTTGTGAATGTCACACTGACAAAATGTTTAATTAGCTACTTTGTTGCATTTATCACTTCTCAGATACAGGGAAGAGCTAGAGGCACCCACACGGGGCCCCATTATTTTTTGTAGAAATGTGTGGAGGGTGAAAGAATCTGTAATAAATGTCCCCATCATTACACAGTGATAAAGGTCAGACACCCCCACAGTATTCATATATCTTAAGCTTTTCATAGGGAGCACATACCTGCCAGCTACAGCCTTCTGTGATAGTGACAAGAGAACAATATGAGCTGCCTGAGGACCAATGCAGGGAAACAGATCAGGGGTTTCTATCTCCCCTCAGAGGGTGATGCTGCTCCAGCCTGACAGGGGATAAGTAAGCTGGGCAGGTAAGCAGCTCAGATGTTGCCATGAGGAACTTTTTACAGATAGGTTCTCCCAGGTTTTTCGGACTGCAACTGCAGGTGACTTTAAATTTTACATTACAAAAATAAGTTGAGCATGGGCTCGAAGATATCAGGAGTGAGAATGGCTGGGTTTCCTTTTGCCTTGAACTCACTCAATCTACTGCTGTAAAGCCAGCAGCTGCCAATAAGCCTAACCAATATTCCCATCTGACCCAGGACCAGCACAGCAAGAAGAGCATGTGGATGCCCCACCAGCTCCTGCAGAGGTAGAGCACCATGATGCATCATGATGGGAGACAAGTTTGTTTCAGTGTCTTAATATCCTGAGGCTTTCCATCTAGAGGCAGCAGGCATTGCAAACAGCAGAGATTTGTCTGACCATTTATATTATATCTGTCTATTGAGAATAAGACACAGGGTCACTTCTCATCATGGAAACACATGCTTTTGGATGGAGTGAAGCTATCATTTCATATAAATTACAGCCATTGAGTGACTTCAGATTATGACAGATCACCTCACGGCAAGACCATCTGGACTACAACCCAGTTTGGGTAGATATTTGGCATTCAGGGCTCAGTGAGCAATGCAAGCAACATTCTTTCCAACACTTAAATTCAATCAGCATGCTCATTTTGCATCACCAGAGCTTCCTATTGGCCTGATTGCCTGGGTTCCCTCATGTGCCATGTCCAAGGCTAACAGGTACCAAATATGTGTTTGCATCCCCTAAGGGACCCAATCTGTCAGGTGTTCTCCTCTCCCACATTCAGAGAGGAGAAAGATACAGACTCCACAGTCTGTTTCTGAGACAATTCCCTACCAAGGGGGGCATCACAAGTGCCAGAGCCTTCCCCAGCACTGTTCACGCAGTAATCCAAACAGTTTTTAACTAAAAAGTGAGTAGGTCTAAGGTGACAGCGTTAAAAGTTCAAGAGTGGTTATTTATGAACTGCCTAGCTTTATTTCAAGCACTGGTCACCCACACACATATCTGGGGCATTTTAAATGATTCACATCCATGTAGCTCCCAAAAGCCTTCATGGTGCCAGCAACCCTCTTTCCACTGAGGCACTAAGGCCTAACAGTCAGGGAAAGGATTTCTGGATGGAAATGGTGGGCCCAGCTCAGGATGCTGCTGAGTATCTGAGAAGACTTTCTGCAATGTGCTTCATTGCCAGTCTCCTGGCTGATTGCTTTCATAAAGTTCTGATATTCATATGTCTGTGTAGTATGTTCATTTCAAGACTGGTCTTCATAACAGTTTGCAGAGAAGAAAGAAGAGAGATGAGGAGGTTGGACTGAGAACACATAAAAAATGAGAAGCATCTAAATCAATCTTTTTTTCAGAAGGACAAAACAATGCAAAACAGAAAAAGAATATGCATGGGGAAAATGGGTTAAATTTTGACTTATCAGTCATTTCTACATTTCTGTCTTTAAAGCATTTTCCCACACAGAGCCTCAGAGCAAAGCCATCGAAAGCATGTGATTTCTGCAACAGACATATTAAATGGAGGGAGATGTTCTGGCTCACAAACTCCAATTAGTTCTAATATTAGACCTGCCCATAAAACATACAGTGTCCCTTGCTTTCCACAACCATATCAATAAATATTATTGTACAGGGATATAAATATAACTCATTAATTTGTTGACACTCAATGGCTTATCTATATATGTAATGCCATCCCACCATTATTGATGCTTTTTTAATGGCACAGTATCATTAAGCAGTAATGTTTTACTTCTATAAATATCATTTGGGCTGGTTCTTAATAACTATGCCAGAGTAACTGCAGCATCATCTGCAGACATAAATGAGTACCTGAGGTATTTCTCAGCACATGTTCAGCATCCTCCATGTTCAAAGTTCTTCCAACTCCATCTGTTTGCTTTAGGACACATGAAAATCTGTAGATAAATGTCCTACCCCAAAACTTATCTATTTGTTTCCCAAAATCCAGGACGCCAAAATCCAAATGTAGTAGCAAATTACCCCTGTTCAGTGGCTTGGTGGTCTGCTGCACCACAGTCAGATGTATGCAGGAACTAGGTGAATGGCTTGAGAGGGTGCCATGGTACAGAGGATTTTCCAGCATGGCATGGGAACAGGGCGGGAGTTAACAATTTCTCCAGGGGTGTCTTGGTTGCAACATTCCTACTCTCTCAGTAGCCTTTGAAAAGTTTCATGGATTTTTTTCTTGACTGCTCTTTCCTGTTTGTGTCTTGATGAGTTCACATTTTCTTTTGAAAAATCCCTCATTTAGCAGATCTGTGGTTTGCCCCATGTTGTTGTGATAATGCTAAACAAAAGTCAAAAAGGTGGACTGGCAACATACTTTGCTTCTGTCCTGTTACAAGTCATATCGCAGAAGACTAGCTTCTAAGAGCAAGGCACGTTCCTGTCCTTAGGTGGTCCAACCCTTTATTTTCCTGGCTTCATCCCCACTATTTGCCAGCTCAGAGTAAATTTGGAGATTGCTCCAAAGGCCTGAGAAAAAATACACTTCCTTGTAAATCCCCACTAAATGCAGGAACTAAAGGAATCTCTGCCTAGGTTTGAACTTTCAGGAGTGAATCATAGAATCATAAAATGGTTTGCATTGGAAAGGACCTTAAAAATCATCTAATCCCAACCCCTCTGCCATGAGTAAGGACACCTTCCACTAGTTTGCTCAAAGTTCCATCCAAACAAAGCAAGAGCCTGCTTACTGCAGCCACTGACCTCAGGCTCGTCTCTGTACCTAGCTGCTGGCAAGGAGCCAGCTGTGCCCAAGGGCTGTGCATCGTGGGCTATGCAGGAGCTGTGGTGGGAGCTGGTGAGCAGCACCGGCCAGAAAGCCCACTCTGTTGCAAACAGCATTTGGTTGAGGACATTTCTCAATGTCACACAGGAAGATAAACTGAAAGGTTGAGGGCAAAAGAGAATCCTCCCCACAATAACACTGCAAATTATGGGAACACAGATTAAATGCAGTTGCCTGCTAACCATTAGCTATTTAATTACATGCTCTGGGCAGTGTACAAATTGGTGATATCACTTACCCACTGATCCCAGTGAGTCATTCCTGACCTATACCAGCCAAAATGAAAAGAGTTTCAGGCTTCTTTTGCTTTTTTTTTTTCACAGGAAAAGTACAGGCACCAAAAAGGAACAAATGCATTTTTGTGTACATGGGCTTGATCAGAAGGGGCTCAGGTAGCCTCTTCTCCCAACACCTATCCTTAGCCAAGTGGTGGAAAGAGATAGAGCCAAGCACCAACTACCAGACAGTGCATGTGGGTACTGTGGGTTTAACACCCCAGGCCCTGGTTCCAAGGCTGACCATTTACAATCTCTGCCTGGGAGCAAAGTCTCTCTCACAATGACTTTTAAACTTACCAACTGTAATGGCTCTGCCAAATCTGAATGTAACTGTAGTTACTGCAGCTAGTAATTACATGGTGTTCTCCAGTAATCCCCTCACAGCCGTTCTGTAGCAGAGAATGTTTGCATGGTATTTGTGCTCAGCAGCTGAAAACGATGTTGTCCAGTTGTTTAGGTGTACCTTTCTCAATGCCATGTGTGTGGGAGATGATAAAATAGCCTTTGTTTTAAATAAAACTTCTTTTTAATGGGAAGTCATAGCTTTGTATGCCATGTTTCTTTTAAATTGCACGGGAGATAGACTAGTCTGTTCATGCTACCAGCTGAAGGAATTGCTCTTCAGCTCAAGCTGTAGAAAGTTACGCTCTGGCGTTACAGGCCCCTTCTTTAAAACCTTTTGCTCTGCAAGACAGCATGGGATGGCATTAAATAAAAAATTTTATGTTCCTGAAAGCCAGATATCCAAGTTGACATACAGTAAAAACTACAAGAATTAAATAAAACAGGGAGAAAGCAGAGGTGATATTTTCAAAATTGGTGTCTCTTCCTATAGAAAAGCATGTGTTCATGAAGGTGACAGACAGTACACATCTGAAGGTTCAGTGAAGTCTGGAGTGCGTCAGAGGACCTAAAACAGCCCAACCTGGATGTGGAAAAAGAAGATTGCATGAGGTTGGAGGGGATACTGTCATGCAGCCCCAGCCACTGAGCCTGCACAGGGTTCCTGTGAGGACAGGGAGTGATCTGGAGGTTTCTTCTCCAGTACTAAGTCAATCTACTCTTGCTTGCCCCTCTTGCTCTGAAACTGATCTGAAAACCCTCCTCAACAAGCAGGACAGAGGATCCTGACTATAGTAAGACCCCTCCAGTCTTTCATCTCTTCAGAGCCTTTTATAAACATTAAGCTGGGAAATGATGTGACCAAACAATCCAGCAAAAAGAGTGGTCATTACCTTTGCAGGCATTCAAGGTGGCACAGCCCTCAAATGATTGAATGGTTAATAACAGATCTGGCCTTGTGTGGTTCTCATCCCACCAACACAATAGCAAATGGCTTTATAACACCCTAACAATCATTTGCATCCTTGGCTTAAGCAGAGGACTTAGGAGCTCCTTTTCCTTCAGCTGCCATTGCAGCCATCTGATTGGCACATCACATTTATTTACTTTACTGATAGAACCTAATTAGGTATAATTGCTGAAGCATCTTAAATAATTCTAAATACAGGAATTGATTTGGGGATTAAATGGAATATGATAATTGTGTAATTGAACAAAGTAGCTGGAGTCCTCACCCAGCTAAGTGGATTTCATGATTGTGGCTGATTGCATCAGAATATAAATCAATCTGATTTGCACGGCTGGCATCAGTTCCCCTACTCCTCTCGAGAGATGGCTTTAAGTAGGTCACATCCTTTGGAGCAGAGAGATTGGAGAGAAATCCCTTGGATTTGGTGCTACATGGTGGAGCACTCCATGGTCTCTGCTCAGGAGGGACTAATGTTCCTCTGGGGGTTGGGTGCTTTTCCTAAGGGTTTTGGGTATTCTGTCACTGGCCAGGAGCTGTTTAAGCCCTTCCTGGGTCTGGGGGAATTTGTGATGCTCCTTTTTCAATTCTTAAATCTCTCAGTAGTTTGGGCTGTAGTTTCCTGGGAGATCTCTCTTAAGATCACTCTATCAAGGGTAATTTTCAGCAGAAGTGATGAAATTTAAGCAATTTCACCCCAAGGGAAATTGAGCGTTTATTAAGGCGCTTGGTGAAAGCATCTCTGTCTCTCAAATGGGCTTCTAGTCCCAGCTGAGTTAATCCACAGCTTGGATCTGTTACCATCCTTGTTTTGTTGGAGGACTCCAATTTTCCAGTGGGAGCTGGCCAAAAAAGCTAGCTGAAGCTAGAGTAGGTCTCTTCAGGAGGATTAGCTCTGTGGCCATATGCCAGTGTAATTAGCAAGGCTGGAGAGAGTGCAGTCCTTACAAGTGGCTCCATATGAGCTGCTGGTGCTCTGTGGATTTTTTTAAATTCAGGAAAAACACACATAATTCTAGAACTGGAGCTTTACATTGTCAGCATCATGATTCACATTTTATAAGTAATAGTATGTGCACACCAACATTAATTCCATTTGGAAAAGCATCACTTTCAAAACTTTTCTTTTTCATTTTGTCTGTGTATATGTCTATGTGTGCAATTTAAGCTCTAGCTATTGGTTCACATCCTCTTCATGGCAATTTACATCTAAAACATTCCACATAAATGCTTATAACCACACTACTTCATGACTGCACTGGCTATTAATCGTTTGTTAACATTATAAAATTAGGTATATCAGTTGTGTGTATTAGAAGGAACATGAGGAATAGAATGTCACTTCTATAGATAAGTTGTTTCTAATATTAAGAATGGCACTAGATTCTGTTAACTTTATTAATTATGTGCATGCATATCACTTTGTTCTCAATGAAGCAAAACATTCAGAGAAACATGGCAGTTTCTTCTGCTGGACCAATCAGTCTGAACTTGTTATCATTCATTCCTAAATCTTTTTGAAGGGAAAATTGTCCTTCTTTCCCAAAGTGGCATATTGATTTCTTCAGTGCAATGAAAATGTTCATCAAAGGGAATTAAAAGAACTCTGAGACTCTGATGTACTTCTGGCTTTCTCTTTGAAACATCTCTTCCCCTCTTTGCGTTCATACATGACTGCTCTCCTGCTCATGCCAAAACTGCGCTGCCAGAAACAGAGCACCCTCCTGGGACCACCAGATCCTGTTTCAAATGATAGGAAGGACTTGTTATTCTTCAGTCTGAGGAGTGTTTCTCTATACAGGGAAGGATGTTAAGTGCCTGGGCTGCTCCCTGGCATTTGAAGCTGGAAGTCAGCAAAAGTGCAAAAATATACTTCTGCAAAATTAATAGATTACAAAATTTCATTCAGGCTGAAAATAGGGACAGGCAAATTAGAAAAGAAAAAAAAAAACAACACCTTTATTTTGGTGCATCTAATAGCTCTTTCACTCTTTTAGGCTATACTGTAGTTTGGATTGGAAAAAATGTTTTAGGAAGGAAGAGGAAATGATGGCTAATTGGTGTTCACCATGTTTACCTTTGGCATGGGCACAGGTAACCCACCTGTAGCTACAGCACAAGCAAAGAATGAGCTTTGTGGCAGGTGCTCAAAAAGAAACCCTGAGTAGCTCAGGCCTCACCTTGCACTTCCAGAACCTGCTTACCTGCAGTGGGGATTTCTGTCAGCAAGGACCGGTGATTTACACTTAGTGAAGGCACCAGTCATTTGTTTCCAGCCATAGCTAAGCTTAGGGACCATTTGAAATCTGGGCAATGTTTCTTCCTGCTAGGCAGGCCACCTCTCAGTGCTTTTTACATCTTGGACCATATCTATACATGCAATAGCCTGTTATAAAATAAAAAATGTTTCTATAGCAAATTTTTATTCGTTTACTGAATTTCACAGCTAACTTTTTTGACTAAAGGCCTATCAGAGCTACTTTTTCGGAGTGTTTGTTTTGAGAAATAAAATTTATTTTACTTCTCTAAGTTCAAAATTAATGTCAAGAAGATCAGTATATTTAGTCAATATATTGAATCTATTCAGTGAAGGTATCAGCCCCCAAGGTATCATTTCTAGGTTTAATGAAGGATGACAATTTGGAAGGGAAGAGATAAGGACAAATAAACTCAAAAACATAGGTTTGTTGTCATATTTTCTGTGGTGCCTGCACGATTAACTCCCAATATGATTAATTACACATTTTATGTGTTGTGAGACACTGTAGAGCAGCTAGTATCACCTGTATCATACTTTCAGCTCATAATGGTGTGAGTCCTCACATAAAGGAATAGCAAAACAAGGTTTAATGGGATTCCAGATTTCTCTTGTTAGCCTGTGGTGCACATGAGCATTGTGAGCAAGAGTTTAAGGACTGGTGAATTTCAGCTGACTGTACTGATGCTGAGGTTATATCCAAGGCTGTGGGTACTGTAGGAGTTATGTCTATCGTTTGACAATGAAAGGACAACTCAACTGACTTATTTATGCTTATTGATGGCTTCATGATTCCACAGGACTGGGATGAACACTTGTATCTGAAGGGCCTAAGTGACGATTCGCAATTTTGGTGACATTTTCTAGCTAAGGACCTAGATCAAAATGAGGAGTCCAGTTTCATGTTGCATCTTCTTTAGAATATGCACCAAGAATAAGGGACGATGTTTGCAAAGGCCAAAAGATTAAAAGGATTTTCCCATTGTTCTCTGCCCTTAAGTGAAAAAAAAAATGGTCACATGTTAAATATGGACAATCTGAAAAAAATCCCTTGAGGCATGAAATGACCTAAACTTCAGGTTGTTAGACTTGAAGATCCAGTAAGAAATTAGCATTTTTTTTACCTTTTACTTTCAAAGCTTTAATGAGGAAGAGCCAAAAGAGCATTAGCAAAATGAAAATCAATGCAGGTCTCTTCCTACCTGCTAACATATTACTGGTCTTTCTGGGGCATTGATCAGTTCCTGTACAGCTCTGATAAAGGCTTTGCTAAGGCATTAAAGACTGTAGGCCTTACAGAAGCTTAAACAATAGAAGAACTGTTGATACCATCTTAAATGTCCTAATGGTACAATAAAAAGAAGTTTGAACACCCAAATCAGAAGACAGGTAGAACACCAAGATGCAGGATGATTGAAACTGCACATAGAAGGTAGGAATAACCCCCAACCTGGGATTGATTAGTTTTTGACCTCTGCAGACATTCATTTATGGTATTGTCTTTTTGTGTGGTGGCTTTTATATCATCCGTTTTTATCTTGCCCTAATGAATGAGGCTGCTGAACCTAGACTGGATGCCTCACTTTCTCCACTCAGTAGAACCATATCTCTAAGTTCCAGCAGGGTCAAGATTTGTAAGCACTCATATTACCACTGGTGTAACCACCAGTGGGAACATGCTCATTCTGCATCAATGTCCATTCTCACTAAAACTCCCCTAAGTCTCAGTCTGTGAGGAGCACCTAATGAGAAGAGACTAGGTCTTGAGATTTTGTGACAACTCATTTTCTTGGCAAAGACAGCAACAAAAAAACAAAAACGACACAGCCTTAATCTCTTTCTCTGACAACTTTAAAGCTGTAATGAGAGCAGACAACTGCAGAAAATATTTTCCTTTGCTTTTAGAAACGGAGCTATGTGTCCCTGCTACAGAGCACTGGTGGTAGGCAGTAAGAAAGACTATATTAGTGCCAAAACAACCACTGGTTTAGGTCCTTCACAAAGAGGCCACTGGAGCTTCTTTGTTATGTGCAACCTCAAGCACAGATTTAGTACTCAGTAAAGCTACAGTCCCTGCCTTCAATGGAGGTTCTTCATTCCATGCTTCTCAACTGGCACATGAATATTATTCTGCCAAGAGTACTTGACAGGACAGGGAAGAAGATAGAGCCACAAGAGGCTGCATTAGGATAGCTATGATCCAATATTGCTTGCAGTATTGTGGCCTGTGAACATAAAATTAAGGCCCACAGAAAGCACACTGAAGTAGACAAGTTAATTGTCAACAACAGATGGTGTCACAGAGAATAATAAAAAGCCAAAGAACCTAAAATATTGGTTATAATGTTTGGCAGGTGGGCAGTTTCTGTGAAAAAAGAATTGTGCAAATTAATATCCTGATTTGGAAGCATACTTACCCCAGGAAAGGAGGAGAGGTTTCAAGAAGAAAGATTTGGTCTGGGAGGAGAAGGCTGAGATGTTATGCTGTAATAGCACATGCACAAAGGGACTCACAGTAACAGCGAGCTTGTCACACCTTCAGGATAAGGCCATTTGCACAACTACACATGCAAAAGGGATTCTATATGTGCATAGATGAATACAGAGATATATATGTATTTAGACATATATACACACACATAGTATGTAATAAAAAATTCAGTATGACCTTCTGAAAGGTTGTTATATAGAGTGCAGACATTTCCCAAGCTATCCAAGACAGCAAACAACAGGTCAAGCAAACTTCTGCAAATAGGCAGCCTAACGTTTCTGTAGGCTGCAGAAAGGGAGGTTGTAATGATAGCCCTAGCACAGGATAATGAGATATTTGTGCATGTTAACATGAGGCCCTCCAAAATGTGAAGAATAACATCGAAAAAAAAGAGCTTGTTGAATACCTTTGCCAGCAGTAGAAGAGACTATCCTTGAGGGCTGATCAGAGGCAAGATGAAAATTCTCACCTTGAAAGAGGAGACAAGCTCATGTCTGATGGAAGAGAGAAGGGGAGTACCACTGATGCCCCCTCATTCTCTGATGATTTCTTATATCTGGACCCCTCTCTTTTCTCTTGTTTCACATCTAGAGTGACACTTTTTCCAGGTTTGATCTTTGTTCTTTCTATTTGTCAGGGCTCTGATCTGTGAGCAGAATTTCTTGCAGTTCTGATGGTTTTAATTAGTATTGCACATTTTCTCAGGTCAGAATCTGGGTTCTAGCCTGCATGCATACATGTTACCATGATGAATGAAAGCACAGAGAGACAATAAAAAATAGTGCATTCCCTCAAACCTCTCCAGCATGCATGAGAATCTAATTCATGTCAGGTCCCAAAATACTGAAGAAAACATTTTCCTAGCCTCATCCATTTTCTCTGTAAATGTGTTCAGAGTCCTGCATCATTTTTGAGTAGTAGGATACTGTTCACTGATCCATATAGTTTTTCTGAGAAGCCATGTGAATTTGAATGGTTGCTGATTTTCACTTTGAGGTTTGGCATCTTTTCACAGGAAGTGACAGCACAAGGATTCATGTGGACTAAAAACTCCACCCAAATTAACTAAGCTTGTCTCTGATTTACCATCAACCAGAGGATTTCTTCAGATTCACTGCTCTTTGCATAGAGTTACCACTGAAAAATAAATGTCCTGCCTAGATTTTCCAACCTACAATGGAGCAGAATTCATCATACTTCTTTTACAACATTCTGATTTTTTTATTACTCTCATTGTAATAAAAGTACTTTGTGTTTCCAGATTAGCTTTTATTCCCAGTCCTTGACTCTTTTTGTCTTGTGGACTGAACATCCGACTGAAGGTGGATCAGACCACAGGTCTTCACCTCCTTGAGTCAGCTTTATGGTCAGGATGAGAAATAAGCCCTTCTTCAGTGTGGTTCAGCTATGTTCAGAGAGACACACCTGTGGGGACTTCTTGAACTGCAGAGATTGTAAATTAAATAAATTTCATGATAAGACTGCTAAAGCCAAACTTTAACCTCTATTTTAAAACAAAACAGTTTAAACTCATGAAGAGTCTCTTGTCTCTAATCATTTAATCAGCTCTTCTCAGAAAACTTTCCTAATTTTTATCCCTGGGTTATATTAATATCGTTCTTAGAAAACACATTGATGACAGAATGCAGTCTCTCAAATTTTATGCAACCTGGTTCTTTTCCTTCTGGGCAACATAGTTCACTAAGAGACAGCTTTTAAAGTTAAGGCAAACAAAAAATAATATTGCTGTAGCAAAGGCAGTTGAGGCAAGAGGTCTTGGCATAGCTGAAGAAATAACATGGAAGCAGCAAGGAACCTGAACCAGGCTCCATGTGCTCAGGCCAACTTATTGTTGTATTGTGCATAATATATTCTGCTTTAGCAGATTTGTATTCAATTCAAAACAAAAAACAAAACAAAACAAAAAACAAACAAAAAAAACCAAAACAAAAAAAAAACCAAAAACAAAACAAAACAAAAAACCACACCAAAAGCAAACAGTCCCGTTAAGGTTAGAAAGGCAAATTAAATTCCTTCTGTCTTTTTGAAACAAGGCAGCTAAGGAGATCACATATCCATAAGACATGCATAAGGGCAGGGTAGGGATAGGCCCCTGTTCAGCTTTCTTTCCAACTGCCCCCTCTTCTGTGTTCCTTTCAGCCTTGTAGTCTGTCTACAAATGAAAATCAAGGCAGTGAAGATCAAAGGGAAACAGACATACTTCAAATATCTAGTTTTGCAGAGATAGCAAAATTATTCTTTCATTTAAAAAAGTAAAATCTCACATCACAGAAAACACCATGTGCATCCCCCAGAGGTCCCTTCATCAGCCAGGGTGAAGGATGGAGCATGAGCCATCTGGAGCACTCCCCTGGGATCTGGCTTGTATCAGGTAATTATAAGATGTAGCAGGTTTCCTCTACAAAGTACTTTACAAATATTCATTAATTAGCCCACAATGCTTCCCCTTTAGGGACAGAACTGGTTCTGTCTCCATAAGTACAGAGGGGAGGAGAAGATGTAGATTGGATGACTTTCTCAAGACCTTCTGAGGAGTCAGTAACAGGGCATATGTTTGCTCCAGTCCTGCACTTGCTCATGTTTAAAAAGTCCCTTCAACACTACATTCTGCAATAAAAGGGACAGGCAGGTTTTGCTCTGCTGCCTCAAGAGTACAGAAAACATTGTGATAATCCTGAATCTGACTTTGCAGTACAAACAGAGCAACAGCAACAAACCTACATGTGTAGTAGCATATATTCTTTTAGTTAACAGAGCAGAAATAGTGCCACTTGCTTCACAGAAAAGTAAGAGGAAAAATCTCATGTCCTGAAAGCATCTGTTATCATGTTGTTTCCATACAAGCGGTTGGGGGTTACCAATGGGTAGCTGGAGAACTTGGTCAGTTTATCATAGTGAGAGCTCTCTGAGTGCCCTGGTTGGCATAATGAGTCTCCGTTTTCTTTATGTTTTACTTAGCAGTAACAGAGAAGTGTCATTCACCAGTAAGTGTATCTCTGGGGAGGGAAGAGGAGCTTTCAGGGAGCTGGGAAGAGGAGAATTTGGGACTGGAAAAGAAAATCTATTGGCCTAAAGTTTTGGAAGCAATTTAATGGCTGGAGACCAGAGTCTCTGGGAAGGTAAATCAGATTGCAGGAGCTCACATTAACTGACAATTTGTCTATGTGTATATGTAAGAATCCTACATCTGCATTAAAATGCTGTTTCTCGTCCAGTTTACACAAACACCATTATCCACTGACGCATTTTAAGAGGAAGAACTTAGAACAATATTTTTGGTTGAAACTCTGAAGGGAAATTTAAGTAAGAGGAGAAATTCATTAATCTGCTTGCAGCTTGAAAGTTATCAAGAGTTATGTACAATATTAATAAAGAAATAAAATTTTGTACTCAGGTAGGTCACAGCTTCATTTTGCTATCCCACCTGTCAGATGGCAGCACCAGTGCCAAAGCAGTTTCTGGTCATCTCCTCAGGAATCTTTTCTTCCCTGAGAAGACCGTCATCCCTTGTAACTAGCTCTCAACTCCACAACCACCCTTGGAGGACTTTTATTTGTGAACTCACTCTGTGCCTCCTTTGGTTCATACCACTACTGGGATCGGCACTCTGATAGCAGTGCATGAGCAGCAGGGACAGCTGAAATCACAGCAGTGTCTCAGGAGGGCTCTGCCTCCATGCAAGAGCACAAACATGGATGTGAGACCCAACACTGGAAGGACCAGAGGTTCCAGAGCTTTCTCCCCCTTTTTCTTGCTCCTCTGAGAGGAACTTCATGCCCACAGGTCTCTTTTTCCCAAGGTTAATTTTAAAAATCTTTTTTCTTTCTTAAGGCTTGTCCTATGTATTTATCACTACTGATGCAGATAGGGACTCCTTTTTTTCATTAAACCTTAGTTTTTAAATGAGATGTCACAGGTAATTTTTGGGGTAAAAGAAGCTGCACTATCATCATGATGTTTCCAGAACCGTGACTGTCCTCTCAGCTGAACCCCCCTTGCTCTGAATTGTGAGCAGTGCGGTTGTACCTCAAAGAGAAGAAGAGATATTTCACTGACACACGAGACAGTGCTGGCTCTGAAGCACACAGACAAGATGACTGACTGTCACTTCTTCTGTAATTCTGAAAAAAATACTGGGCTCACATCCTCCCAAAATGTTTTGGACTTACACAGCGCTAATCACCTGCGGTAACTAGCAGAAGGCTCATCAACTGAACTATCCATCAGCTTAAATTGGTCAAAATATACAACAGAACTGGATTTATCCCTGCCCTCCAGACTCCTATTTTGTTGCACTGGTACTATTAAGAAGAGAAAAATCAGAATTTCTTTGTCTCCTTTGTTCAAACACAGTTGTAATCTAGCAAATATAACAAATAATAGTAAGATGTAATTAACATATGTCTGTGTATGTGTTAATTTTTTGTATTATGTTAAATTTTTAATTCCATTCAAAATCCCTCCCCACGCAACATCTTTTGCAAATATTTTGTCAAGAAATGTCCTAAAAGAAATGTGAGACTCACTCAATTTTTGCATATGCAAACAAAAATAGCAGTGTTTACCAGCCCAATAATGAAAGATTAACTCATGCAAACACTGTTCAGGACTGTATTTCTAATCTTAAGAAGAAAACCTCACACACAGGTGTCTTCCCTGAATCTTGAATGAGAAGGTCAGATAATAATATCCTACTCTGAAATATCAGTGCCACTGCAAAGAACTGCTCACTTGCTCCACAAACATGCTTGTTGTAGTGGTTTGAATCTTGTTTTCCCCCAGAGGCTAAGAAAAGTGGTAGACCCCAAGGGGTGGAAACCCCTGGAAGTTTTGAAGTTCTGTCCAATGGGCGCTCCTGCAAAAATGTCAACATCCAACAATCTCACCGGAAGAGATGAGTTGTAGTTTTGGGTTGTTGAGGAGAGGTGGCCATGTTGTAGAGCCACGAGGAAGGGGCTCTGAGCCCCTTGGGCCCTCTGGGGCCTCCCAGCCCCTGGCTGGGGGGGGCTGCAGGGACCTGGAACAGCATAAAGCTGGGCTAGGTGCCTGTAGTTATGCCGGGAGATGTTTTCTCCATGGGCGCAGAGCAGCAGCCAGCTCTGACCAGAGAAATGGTGGCAGAGAGCCAGAGCAGATAACACCTGAACTGAAGGAGCAGCAGAAGCAACATGCAGCACCAGAGAAAGGACTCCTGGAAGGAGAGCCAGGAAAAAGAGAACCAGCAGCCTGAGAGACAGAGTTCTGGGGGTAAGACTGTACCAGCCCCCCAAAACTCCTTTGAGATCCCTCTGAGAAAAGAGGGAGATGGACTCCTATTAAGGAGAAGAGTTTTAGACATGCAGCACCGGAGAGAGAGAGGAGCTAAGAAGCTCAAAAGACGTCCCGGAGCTGGACCGGGACGGCCAGATGGAATGTGGGGGGAGTTGACCTTGGTTCTCCCCCCCTTGCACTGTTGCCACGGTGGCAGCCTGAGAGACAGGGCACAGAGGCCCTGCAAGGAGCTGAGTCTCCTGGAGATACCAGACCGTCACGAAGACCCCCCTGTGTCTTCGTGATATGACGTGGTGATACGACCTTGTCTGGGGTTACGAAGCCCACGGAAGACCCCTTGGTTGGAGGTGATGGGGCCGAGAGAGAGGCTTGAATACCTCCCTCGTGAGTGCTGGCAGAAAGCCAGCTATCAGCTGCTGCATGCATGTGAAGAAGACAGACAGACTGCTGCCTCAGAAGATGCTGCTGTTCAAAGACTGGAAGGGATCTGTCCTTCTTTCCCTCCTGGACTTTTATTTGGAGGGGAGAAGAGATCTGATCATTGTAAATACATATGTCATGGTAGAGATAGTTGTGATCATGTGTATAATGTGATATGGTATTTATTTGTACAGTCATTGTAATATATTCCCTTTCCCCCACTTTGAGTCTGGTGTGTTTTGTCTGGAAAAACCCATCTCACATTAGGTTGAGATGTGGGAGGGGGAATGGAGCTAGGGAATTGGATTTTGGGGCTATCTCAAACCATGACAATGCTATACACTCAAGACTGGGAAAGGTGACTTTTTAGACAATAAAGACCCTCAGCTTGCAGATGAATTGCTTGCTGGTAATCCATTCAAATTCCTTGGAAGAAGGGAAGGCAGAGTTGCCCCGTGCTGGGATCTCTGAACTCTTTGAATAGCTGGAGTACCCCTTTCAACAAGGTTTGGATCTGCTTCCCCTTTCCCTTACACCACTGTCATGCCCCACTATTGAAATCACTGCAACAGGTAGTAAATCAAAATTTATATATTGAAGTTAAGGCTTTGCTGCTTGTGGATCTTGATATGACAGCCCTAAAGCATGAACAACCATTGATAGGAGTTGTTTTCATTTTAAAAGAATGTTTTACATTTTATTTTACATTTTCCATTCAATTCTGTTTTCACTTCTGCTGACAAGCGTCTTTGCTTAATTTAATAACAAGAATACTAAGTGGTCACTTGATATTTGTCCCTCTCAGGTCTTCCTCTACAGAAATAACTTTTATTATCATGCCTGTTTCAAAAATCTTTATCCCAATCATACATATGGTCAGATTCTCTCCACAAGCCACTGTTGTGTGAAAGGACATCATCAAATAAATACAAACACATTGGCACAGGTTTCAGTGTTAGCCATTAAGTGAAATGGTTTATTTCCAGTCATAAAGAGTGCCAGTGAGGCTTCAGCTAAAACAAAGACATCTTTATGGAGCTTGTTTTTTGCCATTTTAGCCTTGCACAGTTCATGCCCCCGATAAAATTACTTCTGGTTTACACCTATATAACCTATAGTGTAAAATGCTTGAATTGATGTTTATTGGGAAATCTTTGAAGTGTAAATCACTTGTACTTGTTTCTTTAGCCTTGATGCTACAGTCGGCTTTACTGCAATTAACTGCAAATGTTTGCACACAAAACTGCCACCTAATACAAGCTTTTGTAAAATCACAGTCAGTGTTTAACCTTGAAGTGTGCCTCTTTTGAAAATATATAGGTGCTATTATTAGGTGGAAAAGCCAACCTTCTTGAAATATCAGGTTTAATACCACTCCTTGTAATAAAGTTTCTTTGTTCATTGCAAGGGAAAAGAGATGGAGTGACTGCAGTGAGGGCCAAGAATAGGTTTCTCACCTGGCACAAATCAAATTATCACTCCTTCCTGAGTTGGGTTTGGAGATGAGCTAATTTGTACCTGAGGTGTTCTTTGGGGGGGGGAAGGGGGGGTTGTTGTTTGGTTTTTGGTGGTGGTGGATTTTTATTTGGGTTTCTTTTTTTCTCCATCCTGTACGTAGGTAGAACTTGCTGCCTTGCAACAAAAACAATCTTTCTGGATCTCCTGGGTTAAAAAGTGAAAATGGATACCTTTCAGTTAAGACTTGGACTGAGACCTCCTATTCCTTTTTGCTTGGCCTAATGTGCTTTTGCACAGGATGTTAGCAGCCTAGCTTGGACAAGCACCATGACTAAAGGGTTGAATAAATCTTTAGGGTACCAGTTTGAGGAATTCAAAAAATCAAAAATCAAATACTCAAGAACAGCAACTGTAAAAAAGAAAAATTGATGACTTGGATTGATGAATTGAATTGACTTACGAATTAATGCTGCTCTCCTTTTGTCTCCCTTCTTAACTGTGAGAATTAGCACATGGTTGTATCAGACTTTCAAGTTTACTGTTACGACCTGAGAATTTCAGACCTCAATCTTTGTTTTATTTTATGTTTAGGTCGAGTACTTTCATGTAATGGCTTTTCTCCAAGAGCTATGGAGCTGTGGCTTGGAAAGGCACTTCGCTGATCACAAGACTTCCAATAAGCTCACTACTGAGCTCTGGGGAGCAATCCACTTCCTGGATGTGATGAGTTGACCTTGGCTGGACACCAGGTGCCCACAAAGCCACTCTATCAGTCCCCTCCTCTGCAGAACATGGGTGAGAAAATAATATGAAAAAACCCTCCTGGGCCAAGATAAAGGCACTTTAATAAAGCAAAAGCAAAGGTCGCGCGTGGAAGCAAAGGAAAACAAAAGATTTATTCTCTACATCCCATCAGCAGGCAATGTACAGCCATGTCCCTGTTCCTCTGGAAGAAAGAAATATAGAAATGCCCCCACTCCTTCTCCTTTCTCTTAGCATTTATTGCTGAGCAATGTCAATATGGTATGGAATATCCCTCTGGTCAGTTTGGGTCAGCTGTCCTGGATCTTGCCCTTGGGTCAGCCCTCCCATGATCTTGCCCACCCCCTGCTTACTGGGTGAGGTGGGGGAATGCCGTAGAGACAGCACTGATGCTCTGCTAGCATCACTCAGTCTAAACACTGGTTTTGTTGAAAACACCTTTCTAACTATCAATAGAGAGCACAGCACTATGAGGGCTGTCATGGGGAAAATTAACTCTGTCTCGGCCAGACCCAATACACTGGACAATTATCGTTAATGAATTAGAAAGCAGGTGGTGAGTTCCAAGGGGTTTATGAATTTAAACTAGAAATTAGAAATAAAAATGAAGGGTCAAAAAAACTACAAATCCAGAAGAGGTGTTTTCATTAATCCTTTCAGTTCAGTACTACAGAAGATTAATGAGTTCTGCTCAGGCTGAGATAGGCATCCCATACAAAACCTTTCAAAATGTACATTTCAGAGCTAGGCTGGAGAGAAACAGCTAGCAGAAAAAAGGGAAAAATCTCAACTCACACCAAAAGCGAAATTGGAAATTAGACCAATGCTGCTTCAAATGTGCACCTGTATTTTCATATGCATATCCGGTGACTATCATTAAAATCATCGAAAGAAGATTCTTCTCCGCAGGATTCAACATCATTGTGGATTACGTAAGTGTGAAGGAAACTGGGGAAATTTACCTCAAAGTTCATCCATAGCCTCCTTCCTTTTCTCTGTTTTCTTCATCCCAGACTGTTTTATTGTGCCTGTTTTCAAAAGGTGCAATTTATCAGCAGGTAAGGGTTCCCTGAGGATTTATTTCAAGTTCTAGTATTTTAAAGAAGTGGAAGTAGAGTGAAATATGTGTATGAAAATACAGTATTTTCCTCCTTTACTTTAGACATGTCCAGAACAGCTCACTGTAATTTGTAAAGCAAACTATTCTTTCTCCACGGCTCACCAGCTTTGTCAGATCTAGGGTACTGCAGGCAGCTTCTGCAAAACCCACTGGTTCAAGAGTCAGTTTCAATGCAGTACAAGCAGATGAAACTTCATTTATGCTAGAGATTCAAAAATTGATGGTCTGAACCCATCACAGTTTTACAGTTGCACTCAGGGAAACTCAGCTAGACGTAAGGAAAGCCACAATTTCCTTCACCAAGTGCTTGAAGCCAGGGTAAGCTCAGTAGTCAGCTGTGGTGGTCAGGCTTGTCATAAAGCACAAAGGAGGCCTTGGATGCTCTATCCAACCAAACTTCAAAACGTCATAGCTGGAAACGAGCAAACCTGACAATCCCATAGAGGTTCAAGGTCTTCTGTTCTGTGACATTCTATTCATTACTGATAGCACAGAGGTCCTCCTCTTCCTGCTTGTCCAGAATGCCTACAGAGCAGCCAAGAGAGTCAATATTTTATAGGACTCAAAGTCACTGTGCAAAACACTACATGGTTCCTAAGGTTTGTTGTGGCTCCGTTGAAAAAAATTTTGTTTGCAGTTTTGCTTTCCACAGTGAACGTTTCCAAAAAACAAAAGATACATAATGAGATTCACAAACCAGGAAATTATTTAAGTCTGAAACAGCGGAGACAGAGTGAAAATGGAGTAAACAGGAAGACAAAGCTTGGTGTGCCTCCATGAAGTCAGGAAAAAAAAAATCACCTGAGAAACCATCATACAAAGGAAGATGATTTATTTAATACCACATAGGAAAATCGAATCATGCTGTCCTCATTTCCATAGACAACACAGTTTTTCATAACTAAATCAGATAAAGAGCCCCTGATTTCATTCTGCTCAAGCTTCCTTCCATGTACTATCTCTGTCCACACCTACCACGCTTCTCTTACTTGCAATGCCATCTCTGAGATTTGGTCACACACACTTCTTGCAGCTGCCCCTTGTCCTTGTTTCCCCATCTCTGTGTATATGTCCTTTAAGCAGCAGCTGTCTTCTGGGGCAACCATGGTCCTTCAGACATGCCACCTGGAAGATAGCCAGTGCTCCTACAGGAGCCAGCAGGATGGTCCTCTGAAAGACTGTGTGACCAGAAAGTCCTACTGCTTATGTCATTATCCTCCTTCAGTTTTTTGTGCTTCCTTCCATCTCTCCATCTCCCCATCTCCACTAGAATTTCCCTCCAGTTGTTGTTACTTCTATACAGAACTAAGAGTAGCCTCCAGCCTCTGATAATAGCAAATAACAACTGAGACATGCAAAGAGGACAAGTTAAAGGAAGTAGAGTGATTCCAGAATCACCCTCTGTGAGACTTCTACTCTTCCCTTGGAAACATCTAACACCAACAAAAACCATTTAGTACACTAATCATAATATAGGCCAGACAAAGTCTGGCAACTTCTTTTTTTAGTTGATGAGCAGATTAAATGATTTGAAAAGCTCACTCACAGAAACTTCATTGTTGAATATGCCTGGGTTTATTCATCAAGATGAAGGACCCTTTCCCCATTCTCTAGCACAGTTGGAATCACAAGTTTTCAGACTCCCCTTGCATTATAATATGTGACTTAGTGGATTCACCAGTTCACTGTCAAGTATACTCAAAAATAAGTTAAACAAAAAAACTTTTCAAATCAAATCACAGTAGAATACATCAGCTTCAGGTACAGTTTTCCTTAGAGATCACTGTATGTTTTCCTGTATACATTTGATTAACTAGTTTATGAATATATCAAGGTCATTAGTGCAGTTTAATGAGGCTCTTCTCTATAAAACCAACACGGTATGTTTCTGACAAATATTCAGCAAGTACCACATGGAGAATAAAGAAGTCGAAATGACAGATCCCTTGCTGCTTTCAGCTGCACTTAGAAAATTCCTGTTGAACACTCATGAATTTTCTCTTTCCTGTTGGGTTTCTTTGGCCTTCTTTCCTTTTTCCTACCATGGCAGACAAAACAGATCTAACAAATTCAGTCCTTCACTGGCAGAAGAGTTTGCACCCAGCAGAACACCCGACCCTGAGAACCTCAGCTGGGAGCCCATGTTCCTAACTGTCACCAGTCTTCTGCTGAAGGAAAGTATCTGTGAATAGATGTTGGCAAAGTGGGTGTCTCTTCTCCCCCTACAGAGAAATAAAGCTGATGATGACAACCTTCTGCTGCTGTCAGACACCCTTTAACTCAGGGGCAGAGGTCTGTGCTGTGCAACTGAAATGTTCCAAACCTTATGATGGTTCATACCCAGTCATCCATAGCCATCTATGATGCTTTTAAATTCAGGAAATTGTACACATACGTGCACACCCACTTGCAAAGAGTGCTCTTGTGGTTTCAAATTCAGTAAAAGCATGCAAAAACCAGAAATTTTAGAATTGAAGATGTCTATGCAACATGTTTGTGCAATTATAATACAGTCCCTAGAAGGCAAATTTAATTTGATTGTTTTCAACTCCCAAAGGATTTGTACAAAATCTCTTATGCTCCTTTATTCCTGCTTTTAATCCTAGAGTCTTCTCTTTCTTTTTTTTTTAAGTTGAAAGATTTGCAGAGGATGAAGACAGTGATTGCAAACACAAAAGGGCATTGAATGTTGCACAAGCGACTTACAGTAATCTTTATTCATGTGGCTATTTTGTGGCTCCCTGATACATTATCTCAAGGTGTGGTTGGCAGAAACACACAAAAAGCAGCTGCAGACAACAGCGGTGGTGCACTGTGAGCAGCACTTTTCTTACATTACAGGGTGTTCTCAGTATCACACAATGGCCTCTGAAACTCACAGCCTCTTTCAACTTTCTTATTTCCTCAGTTCCTTTCCTCCAATAAGTGGAAAACAGCACCCTGGTTCAATTCACCATGTCTTCTGAAGACAATTTAAAGGGGGAAGTGTTCAGATACATCAGTGGCAAGCACCACAGAAAAAAACAAGTGGAAGTGATTACTGCTGTCCTCAGAGCAGGGTTTGATTAGCTCCTAGTCATAAGGAAAGGGGATACGTCTTCGTCAGTGATGGTAAAACAAAACATTGAGCAGCTATTCATTAAATGGACACTGTGTATCCTGAGCCCTGACAGGAGGCATAAAACATACAAGATAATGTAATTAAAGACTACCAGAGCACAGGTGCACAAACCACAAGTTGCCTGGGCAGTGTTAGTTTGGGCATTGATTCCATTCTGAACGCCTGCTTTTGTAACCCCATTAATAGTCTCCAACCACAGGTATGGTTACATGTAGGCACACGAATGTGTGTGTGGCTTTTATCTACCAGTACAGTGATAATGCTGTCTTCATGAGGTTCCTAATGACAGGTGAACTATGAAAATAACTAAGAAGCAATTTCATAGCTTCTACCTCCAAATGGGGCAATTATAATAATTGTTCAAATAAAACAGACCAAAGAGTGTTACTTAAATGAATGTGATTTTGTGCATTTATGGTCATCCTCTCTTGTTTTTGACTAGGGGCTTTGAGTTTTCAGATGGCTACTAGTTTAACCAGTTCATACTCTCCTTGGCCCCTTTCAGAAGGAAACAACAGAGTCTCACGAGACTGGAAGCCACAGGCTTAGGCTTCAAACCCTTCACACACACATTCCAGGACTGCCTTTTCCAAAGACAAAATTTAGCTTCTCTGCCTGCTGCCACCTAACCAGGCTACCATTCCTACAGATATTAACTTATATCATAAAGCACTTCTCACTACACCATAAGGCTTATGCTGGTTCCCTGTCCCATCTGCACAATCCACATAATTTCTTCTTCTCCAACTCACTGACTCCCATCGCAGGGAGGAAGAAATGAAAGCTGTCTGAACGTCAAAGCAAATTTACACAGCTGTAACATATAGCTGGACCCATGATGCCTCTCAGGGTTGTTTCTCTAATTAGTTGGTAGAGAGATCAGAAGAAATGACTTGAAAGAGAGCACAGCAGCGAGGGCAGGTAAGGGAGTATGTCAGGAAAGGAGGGAAGATGATGAAGGAAGAAATGCAAATAAGGGGGGTTGGATGCCAGGCTTCAGTTAGTTGCTAAATACTCAATTGCAAGTCATTGGGCTGTTTTATTAGGTAAGGAATTCTTATTTAACATTAAAGGAGCCCCAAACTTTGATGTAACAGGGAAAGTAAGTCCTCAAGTAGCAGGTAAATTAAAAGTAAATCTTACTGCACAGAGTTTCACAGGTTTGCAGTTATCCAGCTTGTACCCACAGTACTAGTGGTAAGGACTGGGGGGCCTAATGACAGGCCTGCACTTTGTGTAGCCATTTAAGTCAGGCAACAAATTACCAGCTCAGAGTATCAGCACCTGACTCCCAGTGTGTCCTATTGCAAGTCACTGCACAACTAAGCCATGAAAGTCAGTCATTTATCAAAGCGTAAAGTCCACAGGAAAATGAGAGGGAACTCATATCTCTTGACTCTACACTTCACAGCCACAGAAGGATTTCAAGTTTCCCTTGCTGAGAGCACAGTCTATCTTTACAGATATTAAAGCCAATATGTTGGTGACAAAACAGGTGAGAGAAAAAACATACTTTGGCAGCTGGTTTGCCTGCCCCAGAGCCTTCCTATTCCCCTGTACAGCTTCTGCCACTGCTGTTGCTGCCGTGAACTGAAGAAAAGGTCCGTCTCACATCCCATTTTTGAAGGCCCTCATCCCAACATCCAGGTTCCTGTCTGTCTGTTCTGGTTCTCTGGAGAAGTGACAGTGTTACAAGTTATATACCTAGTACTGAAAAGAGGTTGCCCTTGTGGACAAACTGTGGTTTGACCTGTGAATTAGGTCCTGACTGATATTTACCAACCTAAGATGGCAAGACCAGAGAAGGTAGCAGCACCCAGCAGTTCTGTAGCACTGTTTATTGACATTTCGATGTATGTACCGGTAATGTATTGGCATGCACCAGTAATGAGTCCTAGGAATGGGGCATACTTAAAAACATGGTTTACCATAATGGCAATAAAAGGCAACAGGGAAAAGAGAAATAGGAATCAGGGCCAAAGAAAAAGAGTCAGGGGTACCTACTAAGTCAGCTTTCCCATCAGAGGAGTTGCAATGTGAACACCTACTCTGAGATGTTGATTCCTCTGGGTTACACTGGTGCAGGAGACACCTATAGAGCTAAAGGGTTGTTCGGACCAGCTGGGTTTCAATCCAGCCACTCTGCAAGCAGTGGCACATCTGGCCACTAACAACACCTCACTGGAATACACGTTATCTCTCTGAGCCTCTCTTCCCCTATACGTGATGCACTGTGGGGAGTAGCTTACCAGGATCATGACAGGTGAAAAGTGACTCTCACTAAAATGAAACACAAAATGGTCCCATGAAAGCCCAGCCCACAGATAATGAAAGCACCTTGTGCTGACAGCCCCTGCTGCAGCAGGAAATGTCGATAGGACTATTACCTCCAGTGATTTCGCTTAGCTGATGGCAACCCTGACCTTTGCAGTGCCCGCAGGCAATCTGTTTTCCTGGCTGCTGGAAAGGTGGAAAGTACCAAGAGACATTACAAAAATGATGCATACCCCGACCCTGTCTCATCATCATTTGCTGTGAGACGGTTTTCTCCTGAAGGCTGTGGCTGCCAGCAGCTGTGGCACAGCTCCTGCTGGCTCCATATGGTGACTCAGGACATGGCATTTGGTGAGGGCTCCTTCTGTTTGGCCTTCTCACAACTGAGCAAGGAGCAGAGGGACCGCAGGCAGCAAAAGATCTCTGCTGTTTCCCTGCTGTTCAGCTAATGCAACTTTTCTTCAAACTCTAGGCACATTTGCAGTTATAAACAGTGAAGCATCACTTCTAAATGGCAGTTTAGAGACGCTTAGAGCAGAAATAATAGCCATAGGAAACGAATTTCAGTCTCTCAGAGAAATTTCTTTAACATCAAGCTGGATACCCATTCAGGTCACACATATCTTTGCAGATGATCAACTTCAGACAGTTCAAGATCATGGGGAATACACAGTTTAGAGAACAGCTTCCGAAGCCCTATTACTTTGACTACTGAAATCTTCAGGTACCTAGAAGCCAAAGCATAAGAATACATGTAGACAAAAATCATCCCATTGAGCTGAACTGACCATCAGTATAGTCTAGGAAGTTCAGAGGGCTGTCACTATCTGAGCAAACAGCTAGACGAACACTTCTGTTTCCAGAGAGCTGGAAGCACATTTGCTGCTGTCACCCAACAACCTGGGCAACCTGTTCCAGAGTCTCACCATCCCCACAATAAAGAATTTTTTCCTAATATGTAATCTAAACCTACTCTCTTTCAGTTTGAATCTGTTTCCCATTGTCCTGTCACTACATGCTTTTTAAAAAGTCCCTCTCCATCTTTCTTTTAGGCTCCCTTCAGGCGCTGGAAGGCTGCAATTAAGTCACCCCTAAGACTTCTCTTTTTGTGGTTTGTTTGGCTGAACAAACCAAATTCTCTCATTGTAAGAGAGATGTTTCATCCCTCTAACCATCTCAGTGGCCCTCCTCTGGACATGGTCCAACAGTTCAGTGTCCTTCTTCTGCTGGGTACCCCAAACCTGAATGCAGTACTCCATCTGGGGGTCTCACCAGAGTGGAGTAGAGGGACAGAATCACCTCCCTCAACCTGCTGCCTGTGTTGCTTTTCATGCAGCTCAGGATACCATTGGATTTCTGAGCTGCCAGCTCACGTCCAGCCTCTCATCCACCAGCACTCCCAAGTCTTTCTCAATAGGGCTGCTCCCCATCTGTTCATCCCTCCACCTCTGATACCAGGGATTGCCCTGACACAGGTGCAGCACCTTACACTTGGTCTTATTAAAACTCATGAGATTCCCATGGACCCACTTCTCAAGCTTGTCTAAATCCCTTTGGATGGCATCCTGTCCTTCAGGTGTGGCAACCACACCACTCATCTTGGTGTCATCTGCAAATCTGTTGAGGGTGCACTTGATCCCTTTGTCTGTGTCATTGATGAACATACTAAATAACAGTGGTCCCAATATAGACCCTTGAGGGACACCACTTGTCACTGATGTGCATCAGGACTCAACCATTGATCACCATCCTCTGGATGTGATTGTCCAACCGCTTCCTTATCCATCTTATAGTCCACTAACATCCATCTAGCAGTCCACGCACCAAATCTATGAGATCTTCATGCTGGAATGTTTCTGTAAAGAAGAGACTTTCTGCTGACTCAGTTGCCATCATCATCCCCATTCTTGTGTTCCCTATCAGCATGCACAGGATTGTATAAGAAGAGTCATACTAAGATTTCACCTTACAAATAAGATTTAAGGAAAAAAGAATGAAGTAAAGTCAGTTTGATCAGGGTCAACTTTTTGTTCTATCTTCCCATGAGAGATGCATAGGGTTTATTTGTTCCATCTTTGGAAATCGCATTCTATATTCATTACAACAAAATTTCCCTCCCTGCATTTCTTTGCCTACCTAATGTTACTGAAGACAACAACATAAATACATAAATACAACTGCATAAATACAACTTCTACTGGGCTTTTGGGAAGCCAAGAACCTACACTAGCACTCGTCTCAAGTTTTCTACAGCAGTCACAGATCTTCCTCAAGAGAATACTCCAGATGCCTCAAACAGTAGAAGACATTAGTGCTCATTTTAACTTTATGCATATCTGGCATATAATGGGCTTAGCCTTTCCATCTTCTAGTCTGTCACAAAGAAATACTTACATTTTTTCCCAGTAGTTGCATTTAGAGGATAGCAAAACTAGACTACAGTTCCGATATCTGGTTTCACTTCCAGTTATGTCACCACTATCTCCCTTTTCTAGGTCTTTCCTAGGTGATGTCGGAGATCAACTTTGTAAAGCAAAAAGTTTCTTGCTATGTGTAGAGGAAGCAGCTGGTACAAAGGGATTGGGATCTGAACTGTGATCTGTGATTCTAATTATATTCATTATATAATTATGTAATTCATTATATTCACATAATTAATTCAGTGTCAGGATATGTTGTTATTCATACTGTTTCATGGAAGAGACAAGTAAACTCCTTTGGGGTTCTTAGTACGTCTTGGATCTCTGAATGATCAAAGATTTAATGTCAAGCCTCATTATCCTCAAACAAAACATATTTATAGACTCCTTTGCCGCTGAGTCCAGTGATCTCATGTTGTGCACCTGCCCTCAGAGAAGCTGCCAGGTTTGCATTCAAGTCCAGATTTATTCAAACTGAAGATCAAAGGGAAATTATATAAAAATCATTTGGGATGTTGGCCCTTTCAGTGGCATAGAACAGCAACATTAAGTCTGACTTAAAGACACTACGTCATTTATAGCTGTTGAAGAGCTGTGTCTTCCATATTCAGCTCAAGCTTCAAACATAGGGATGTGAAGCAAAGCAGTAGAAGCCTGAGGTATACCTGGGCAGGCAGGAGCACCAACAGCCACAACAGCAGTTGGAGAACTGTTTGGTTAAACATCATCTCTCCTAAACGAAGTCTCAGAAGCCTCTTTTCAAAGGGTTTGTTGGGGTTTTTTTCCTGATATATCACTTTTGATTGCAGGTATTGAACTCAGCTGCCAGATCTATGTCAATCAGACCTTCCATGCTGTCAGCCTTCATCTCAATTACCAAGAAGAAATACAATTCTGCTGGAATTACTGTATAGTATTTTTGCTTATGGAAGCAGGATGCCAGCAGTATATGAACAGCAAATTTGCCCTGCAAACATTTCCTTTCAGTTCTGCTGATGCCCTTCAGTCCATGTTGTCCGGTGACCATCACTACGTCTGTGTTAACTCAGCACCCTCCCCGGCTCATGAACTGGATTTCCTGCTGTGGCAGATTGTATTCCTTTTCCATGTGACCAAGGCAGCTCACATGTCACATCCTTCCAGTCTCTCTGGCAGTGGGCTTCTTCCTGCCGAATATGTGCCACATAGCTTCCTCTGACATGGTGCAAAAGAGTCTCCGAGGGCTCCTACGTTGCTTCCTGAAACTTTCCCTACAGGGAAGTTTTCTCCCTTGTCCCTTCAGCAACCTCTCAGTCAGCACCATATCCCTCCATGCAGCTTTGTAAGAGGACATCAAAACTTCTCTGAAGCGGTCTTGCTGCTTCCCCATAGGGATTAGGAGCTGGAAGCTCTCCAGGATGGCGTAGTCTTTTGTCATTAAGCTGTCTCACTGCATGGTAAATCAGACAGATAAAACACCATCTGTATTTATAGAGGGCACTGGTGCACCTTTTATGTCTGCTATAAAAGCCAATTCTCTGTGGCCTTTTTGTTTTGTTTATACATTGTATGTGGAAGAACATGTTTGCTTCAAACAGGGGTGCAAAAAATGGAAAAGTGTTGCATCATTTTCTCTTGTTTATATTATTTTACTGGGAAAAAGTAAAATAGGTGGGGTTTGGGTGTGACACATTTTATTGGACCTTTATCAAATGTCAACATTAATCTTTGTGACATTTTTTTAAAAATCCAGTCTACCACCCCTTGCTGCTGTTGACCTCTTCACCCAGGGAGAACAGGGCAGGTGGAACTGGCATCTGTATTGATCTGCTCTGTGATTAAGTAGTTGAGCATGACAGTATACAGAAACAGAAAATGCAGCTGCTGTTTAATTGCCTTTAATAGTGGTGCCTAGATAAGGCTAACAAACTCTGGATTTAAGCTGGAAGAAATAGAACTTAAATCCAAGCCCAAAGAAACTATCTCTTGATCCAGACACCTTGATCCAGATTACCTTCACATCAGAGAGATTTCTTTACATAAATTGAATTCAAGGCCACCTCTTCCTTGCCAAGCTGTGGCCATGCTCTCTGTACCACCTCTTTAAAAGGATCCTGAGGGTTTCTTTGGGTCACAATCTGCTCTGCAGCACATGTCCAAGACACAGCTCACTCTGCAACATCAAGGCAGAAGATTGAAACAGGCAACAAGGATTTCTAAGTTCCTGTGCATGAAAGGGGACACATATCTTTACAGAATAGCTGAGGCACAGCACAACAGCATAGTACCTTCTCAGTGAGCAAGGTAAGAGTGTGTCTTCAAGCCTCAGAAGGAGGACATGTGCAAGTTCAGAAGCCTGCTATCAACATAATATTATTTTTCACTGCAGGAGAGGAGCATACCTTCTTTAGAAAAGAAATAAAATATCATAAAAAAAGAATCAGGCTTGTGTTACTCAGAATTTGGCTTCCTCAGTACTGATTTCAGTGCAACATACATGAGAAAAGCAAAACCTCCCTCATCCAACAGCCTAAGGGCCAGTGCTTCTGCACAAGCATTTTATTCTTCCCTGGGAACAAGATTGTCACGCAAACACAACTGCCTCCTGGAAGCTACCACAGCTGAGAGGACATAAGTATTCAGCAAATAAGCACACATCTACACATAACAAATCTACATCTATTCAAGATAAAGCCAGGCTGCTGACTATCCACATAATACAGCATTTATGCCTACGCAAACCTCTGTCACATTGCTGGCACTTTTACATGATCTCAGAGCCATGTCTAAAACTGTATAAAAACAGATAATCTGCTCCAAAGGAAAAGCACAGAAACTGAATGCAGCTTGGTGGGTGAAGGGAAAAGAAGGTTGTAGAAAAAAAATAACAGAAAACAAACATAAGCATATTCAAATGACTGTGGCGTTCTTGTGGCCTTGTAGCAGGAGAAAAAGGAAGAAATAACATATCCCATTTACAGTGTCTTGTCATTTATGGAGACTTACATTGCCTGTCACCAAATTCCCCCATTTTCTCTTGGTCAATTAAATGCTGAATCAATCCCCATCAGACCTACATTAAAGTGGGACTGTTCTCTGTACTGATTTTTTCAATGTTTTGACTAGCTTGCTTCTGGGGACACCTAGTTATCCTGCCTACTGTGCTCCCACCTTGGCAAGGGGATTCCTGCAGCGATTCAGTGCTTTTTTTTGACATAAACAGCCATGATCATGTGGATGCCTACAGCTACAGCTCAGCTTCTCATTTTCTCAGTGCCTGATTGATATGCAAGCTGTAAGTTTCTTTGAAAAAGAACATGGGATATTTTAATTTTGCATCAGAGATTTATCTTCAATATATCATTTCCACCAAGAGCTTTGGACTCTCCTGAGCCAGCAGCAGATGCTGAAATGGCTATTCCTAATTGGGCCAAAGATTGAACTGCTCCAGTGTCTTGTCTCTAATAACTGCCAATAACTAACACTGAGGTGAACAGCATAAGAGGAGGATGAAAATGGAGTGACACTTTCCCAGTAACACCCTCCTACTTCCAGGCAACCTGCTGTTCAGAAGTTTTCTGTGACATTATTGCTCGGCACTTAAAAATAGCCTGTGACAATTTCTTCTATAAATTTTCTAACTGCATTTGATCTTTTGACTGCAATGCAGTGCATGCAGTTTGGTGGCAGCACAGGTAGACAGAGACAGAGACAACAGGAGGTGGTTTCTGTACTGGAGATTTTATTCTGTGTGAGCCTGAGCAGTGCATGATGCATGCTGACATTGGGCATTTTGGAGATGAGTGGATACCTGGAAACTGCTAAGAGGCAAAACCTTAAAATCAGATGAAGTACCCAGACTGCAGAAGTATTCAATTAATTTCATTAGGCAACAGATCTCCCCCAGGCTAAAAGGTTTCAAAGTGGCAGAAGAGATAAATGATCCTTCCAATTCAGGCTCATGGCCATCCACCACCTGGGAGCCTGCTTGGATTACTATTAATTTTCCCCCACCTCAGTAGCAGCAGAAAATATCTGTAAATAGATTCCAGAAGAGAGGACATTTCCAGAATATAAACTCTGAGCTTTCCCTTGATTGCTTTCAAACTTGACTCTTGCAACATCCTCAATTCCCCCTTCTCTAACCAAGCCTATCATGTTTTTCTTTATGTTTCTGAGGACTTGTTTAAAAAGACTGCCATACATAATACTACCTCATCATTTCCTCCACTAGATGGATTACTTTTAGGGGGCCAGAGTACAGTGATTTTCACTGACCTTACAAAGAGACAGAGATAAATAGCCTTTAAGGGGAAAAGTTAGCATTCTGTCATAAGATGACATCAAAGAACTTGGTAAAGCACAAATTGATCTGAAGTTAGGAGGACAGCATAGATATGGAATGACAATCAATAGCTGCAGGAAAGAATTGTTCCATTTTTCAAGACACAGAAAAATTCACCTGCACTGATGTACAAGCTATTTCTAAACATATTTCTTCTGCAGATGGCTTAACTTCAAAACATTGGGAAGGAAAAAAAAGAAAAAACCAAGAGAAGAAGACCTTTTTTTCAGAAGTTTCATAAACTTCTTTCCATGTATTTCATGATGAGACAAATCTTGGGGAAAAATAGAGTGAAATTCTCATCCTGTTCTGGCTCATTGGCATGAAGAGAAGTGACCAGCCTAGAGCTAAGTGGTCTGACATATTTACACCTGCTCCCACCATTGCACAAGACAGTAGAAGACAATTTGTTTTAAGAGGGATGTGAAGAAAGACCAGGAGGTCAAGTAAGGGCCATGTCCTTGGTCTCTGTAGGACTGCAATGACCCCAGCAAGTGCTGGAGCCCCGCAGGCACCCAAAGACTGCAGCTGTGTTGTACACAAAGATGCTGATACTGCACTGCAGAGGAGTCCTGCTTGCAGATCAGCAGACAACAACGAGGCAAAGTACTGATATTGGGGTTCATATTGCAGTATCGAAACCCCTGAGGGGCCAGCCAGGACTGAAATATCCTGATACTGCTCATTTGAAGAACTGTATGGGAGAGGTTTGCCCCTAAACATCTTGAAAATTAGGCAGATACAGAGGAAAAGAAGGGGATCTGTATAATTAAAGTGCTCTGGTTACAGCAGACACATTCTGCCTTTTCTCCCTCTTGCTGGGATAAATCTAAATATTTTAGACTGTTCAGGTATGAGAGGGACAAGAAGGGTGGACACACACACACAGCTCTGATGCTTGCCTCAACAAGTGCTTAAAGACTCCAGTCCACCTAAAGGCAGGGCTGCTGCAAGCGCTCTCCCTACTTCAGATGAACAAAACCAAAGCAGCCATCCCTCCCTCCTTTTTCAGCACTGCTGATACCTTACTGGCCTGCTGGGTAGGAGCTACCCCATGGTACAGGACTGTAGGAGGTGAGCCGGGCAGCCTGCCTCTGTCCCTGCCTATGCAGTGCCTCAGAGGAGATTAGCTACATCACTATATTCCAAATTGTTCTGGCTCGCATTCCCACTAATCCACGTCTCTCTTCCCCTCAAGGCTGCATGCATATGATCTCCACGGAACCCTGAAAGGAGGATCAATTTTGCACTAGCTGCATGCATGTCATATCAATGTCTTTTACATTATGAGAGCACCACAAGAATCTTTTTTTCATTTTTTAATTCAATGAGCTAAACTGCTGCTGAGAAAACAAGGCAGTTCCACCCTCCATTATTTGGTCAGCCTCCTACCACTGCTTTAGACTGTGCCTGGAAGGAGGTCTAACACATAAGCAGGTCCCAGAAACTGAATTATTTGGCTGCAGACTAAAGTGTAAAGACCAGGAGACAAGAAAGGGGAGCAGAGCTGAAGTGAGGTTGAAAGACAGGAGGAACCAGATATCAGTTTCTCAAGTCACAGATATATTGTGCAGCAGAGGAGGATGCCACAGCACCAGAGATCAGCACTTCACTCATGCTTCTGCTCTCCAGAGAGGCAGATCCAGGCCTTCCCCTCCCATACTCACTACCACTTTCAGAGTGGTCTCCCCATGGCAGGAAGGGAGGGGTGACAGCAGTGGCTGCTGCGTTCTGCATACAGATGTGTCGTCTCCATCCCTGCCTCCCACTAGGCATCCACATACGCTCACACACACATGCGCACACACACGCACTCAAAAGCCAAGGATAAGCTGCCATATATTAATAACACTATCAGTAGTATGTAATGGAATTGTCAAAGCCACACAATGCTGGCATAATAGGTAATTCTTCATCATTAACAAAAACTACCAGCGGAACAGCTACGAGTATTCAACAGTTTAATTTTCAGACTGAGGAAGTACAAAGCTGTCTGTGGGATGCTCGATGGGGAGGTGACCAAAGCATTTTCAGTTAATTGGAAATCAATAAATTTTATGGCAGGTACTAAAATTCTGGGGATTTTTAATACCATGTGTGAAAAACAGTTAACAGCTTTGACTCATATATTGTCCTTTAGCTATTTACAGGACCCACTTTTGCTCCCAAGACCATGTGGATGGAGTCAGAAAGGTGCATCCGTTGGATAAGCAGCAAAAGCACACTCCTAAGCACTCACCTGCTTAACTCTGGGTGATGGTGCCTTTCACTGAGTTGGTAAGACAACCAACTGGTAAGGTAAGAAAACCTACCAGTGAGGAAAAGGAGGAGAAGTTGCTGCATGGAATATGAGAAATGTCAGATGAGAGAGGCATGAGCACAGCCTGTGGAGTAAGTGAGTGGCCTGTACATGCTCAGGGAGTGTAAGAGACAGTGAAAAAGAGTGGGAATAGAATAAAAACAGATAGAGGAAGATGGAGGATTGCACATAACCTGACTCTGAAGTAAAAAAAAAAAATTTCCTTAAGCGAAGCAAAGACAAGACTAAGTCTGAGATCAAGAGAAAATGTTGCTGCACCCCATCTCACCATGGAGAAGCTGAAGCTTTTCTTTTTTGTGTTTATAAATTAAGAGAGGCAGCAAAGGGGCAGAACTGTGGCTGGCAGCAAGCAACAGTATTCATCTGGTATTAGAAACATTAGAAAAAGAGTAGAGAAGGAACAGACAGTATGCCAGACTGTTCAAGTGCTTGGGGGATTTGTTTCAAACAGTGAAGGAAGATGCTGGCAAAGTAAGCCACTTTACTAGGCTTGATTGCAATCAGTAGGCAGCTACTTCTTAAAAATCTCAGATGGGAAGTCATTTGGGTGCAGTCATTCTGACATGCTGGCACCCTATGTTCTTTGAAAGTGAGGCAGAATTAGCAGGAGCCCCAGGAAAATGCAGACTCTCCCTCCCAGATTCCAGCAGATTCAGCAACATGTCACAGAGGGTCTCCTGAGAGCAGAATTTAAGCATAGAAGAAAGCAAAACAATTGGCCATTACAGAGATAGACCATGTTGAAGTACAATGGCAACCTATCCTATTGTGATAGAAAGACAGGAAGCTGAAGAAAAGACCATTATAGCTGTGTCCAGAGCTCTTTAGGGACCTGAAAATCAAAAAGAAATTAGAGGAAAAGTGAAAACTAGACCACAAAGATAAGAACCAGCATAAAAATCAGAAATGCTAAAGCACAAATTTAATTACAATTAGTATGAAGTCACAAGTACAAGTACTAGGTTATCAGCAGAGGCAGAAAAAGAGCACATACAGGCTATTATTCAAAGGGAAAAGAGGAAACAATGGCTGATATAGAGAAGGGTGAAGCAGCCTAATCCATCTCTGCTTCAGGCTCCATAACATACTTCAAAAATTAATTTGAACGAGGGGACAGAAATGCAAGCCAGAAAGAAAAAATCTTGAGATAAATGAGATCTGGTCAAATTATCGGTGCCTTCTGAAATCCACCCCCAAGCGCTGAAGGTACCAGTTGTAGAAATATCTGATCTGTTCAAAAATCATCCCTGAAATTCATGCCTTGGGAAAGATCCCTGGAGATACAGGAAGAGCAAATACAGTATCTTTATTTAAAATAAGGGAAAAAGCAAATATGGAAAAATGTGGACTAGTTGGTCTTCCTGTAAAAGCACTAGCAGAGACTACTGCCTGATCAATACATAAAAAAACTCAAGGGAAAACCAGTTGACAAAAAAAACCCAGCTCAGCATAATGAATTTATCAAGAAAAAATAATTTCAGTTCTTCATTTCAACAAAAAGGATGACAAATCAGTTGTTTATTCCAGAGAAAAGTAATTCCATCTTTGACAAGATAACTAGCTTTGTGGGTAAGGAGGAAGTAGTTGAAATATATGTTTTAGCAAAGCTCTCAATATTGTCCCACATGGCCATAGTTAAAACAAGGAAGTACAATCCAGCTTAGCAGTAGTAGCTTTTTGGACCCTTGAGCATAAGCAGACATAAACTCCCTAGCAAACAATATGTGGCCTTACCATTAAACTTTAATGGACAAACATTCATAAGGAAGGATGCTTCCTTGCATCACCTACAGACCATGTGCTAAGGCTTTGCAGCTCATCAGCATTTCACAGGTGACAGTATGGGAGCCACTGGCCTACATGAAATTGCCTGTCAGTGCAACCAGGGAGATAAAAGAGCACCCAAACAGATAAAGTGTCAGTGATTAACTACCAGTCTGAAATCTCATCTGGACCCCAAAATAATCTGACCCAGTCCTGGATCTGTTCCAGTTCTTCATCAGGAACTAGAACAACAGAAGAGAGTGTGCATTATAAAATCTGCTGATCACTCCAGCTTAGGAGCACATTTGTAGAACAGGACCTGAATTCAAAATAGTCTCAATAAATTGGAGAAATGGTCTGAAATCAACGAGCCACAACTCAATAAAGTCTTCAACAAAATATTAACTAGGAAAAAAGAATGTAAGTGCTGAGACATCAGACAGGGAATAACTGACAAGTTAAAAGCATGTATTTCAGGACACAGGGAAATACAAACTCAAGAGGAATTCGGTCTCATTTTGGTGACTTTTGCTCTGTGTCATCTGCTAAAATCATGAGGAAATCTCCCTGTGCTATCCCACCCCAGTGAGGGCTAGGCTGATGTCTGGGATCCAGGGCTGTGCACCAGACATGAAGACTGAAACAGAAGAATATGTAGAAGACAGCTGCAAAAAAAAGACAAAAACTAAAGAAGCATGCACCAGAGGAGGTGGTGAATGACGTAGATTTGTCATTTCCTGGAAAACAGGAAAGGTATTTTTTAGAAAAATTTGTTAGAAAAAGGTTTCCAATAGAAACTGACCTTTTCTTCTCTTTTGGGGGTTTTGTTGTTTAAAAAATAAGTTGTTAAAAAATATACATTCTTAAATCATATGCATTTTAAATCTTAAAAGAGTGTTAGATTCACTCCTCTATCATGTTCCCTTCACTCTATTGAGGGAAAAAATAAGATAATGAAAATAAAAAAAAAAAGAGAATGGAAGAGAAAAGATTTCAAAAACAAACTTGTTATTTTGTCAATTTTCAAAGATGACAGTTAAATAATAAAAGATAAAATCAAAATAATTAATGTTATTTCTTCTTAATTATAAAAAAAAAATTAAATAAATGGGGATACTTCTATTATTTTCTACAAAAGCCTAACTAGATATTTTTCACCAGCTCTGGATGTTTTAGTCCTTCAGCTGCCTCAAGAACTGAGAGTATGCCTTTCTGCCACTGAAGACAAGTTCAGGCACCACAGATCCCTCTCTATGCCAGTCTCCTCTAGCCTTCCTCCCAGTGCAGGCTGAGACTTTATCTGTCATTCCGTAGGGATTTTCTTCTGTCATTCTGTGTTGGCTTGGCCACCCTGTTAGCAGCAATATAGATCCTCGTCAGAGCTAATGCATCATCTTTGATCATCCTTCTAGTTTACATTTCTCATGTCTTCTATTCACATCTCACAACCTCATTATTATACATATTTCCAAGCTTTCATCTCCCAAAGGGCAGAGAGGAAATAACAGGGAAGCTGGAATATAACAAGATTTGGCACTAAGCTTTGATTTATTGAATCAAAGGCCAGGGAGAAGGAGCAGAGAGAAAGAAAGGGCAGGAGAGGAGTAGTGCACAACAATAATTTGCAAAGATCTTAGGTGCCGGCAAAACCTTGATTGTTAATGACTGGCTGTTTTCTGCAGTGATGATGGTGAGGAGAAATCTCTTCAGCCTCCTGGTCCCACAACTTTCCCTGACACATGGAATCAGGCAGAGAGCCGAGACAGAGCCCAGCCAGCAGCTCGAGGGCTGTCACCCTTCCCATGTGCAGATACAGACACCCCTCTGGGATGGTGATTCCCCCCAAGCTTGGCAAGGCTGGGCTATTGGCCATCCCACCACCACCTTCTCTGTGAGGCGAGCTCAACTCTCTTTCATCCCACTCTACTCAGCTGTGTGGGAAAACTACTGATCCCTTGCCTCTCCTGCCATGTCCCCCGCTCTGCCTAACAAAGCAGCTCTACTGGTGAGAGGGAGAAACATCAGACAAAAGGGAGGAAGCCCTTGTGCACCTCAACACCAGCCACATGCCTCTCAGCAGCACAATGGGACTGCTCAGGGGCTGTTCAGATGGGACCAGAGAGGGTAGTTGGTCTCTATCACCCTCCCGCTGCCCAGAAATGTTCTGCTGACCCTGAAGAGCTGGAGATCAAAACAGCTGGTTCTGATGCAAGTCCGTCCTCCAGAAGAGTGCCAGAAGAGCAGCAATGTTTAAAGCCCCATTCAAACCTTCTGCTCCTCTCCTAGTAGGAGTTGCTGCTCCCTACAAAATCTTAAGTCCAATATCGGTGACTTCAGTCATTGCTTCCAGGGATTTCAGGAAGAGAAAACTAAGCTGCACTTGGAAATGTTCCAGCTAAATGAAGGACAACACTACCCAACAGTTTGCAGCTGTCAGGACAGAGGGGCAGCTACTGGAGGCCCACTGTGGGGTTATGGAGAGAGACAGCTCTGTTGCTTCCCGTTGCACAACTATCTGCCATGTAAAAATAATAAGCACTCCATCTGTAAGATCTCTCTAGCTGTTGACACCTGCAGATACACAAACCCTTTGCAAAAGACAAACAGACATATTTCCCAATTTACAAATCAGTACCCAGGACACCAGAGGTACAGGTAACCATGCTGCACAGTCAAAGGTGGCAGAAGTCAGCATAAATTGATCAGAGGCTTCAAGATCCTCTGTGCAAATACACTGTGTGCAGAACAGAAAGGTTGGACTGAGCACAGGAAGAGACAACAGTACCTCTGCTTGTGCCGTCCCTGTTTACTGCATAAACAAAAGACTCCTGTAGATAAACAAATATTGTAAATCTAGCATTTTTCCCACTGCCAGATTTAAAAATACAGATGAAAAGGGTTTCTTAGAATAAGTTGGACTATTTTGGCTTTTAGCACTGGAAATGACGGAGATTTTTGTCAGTGGGTCTCCAGAGTACATTAATCCTTTATAAATGTTTTTTAATAATACATGTGCCCATGAAAGAACATGTGAGGACTGCCTTATTAAACTGAGATCTAAATTTAAAGGTATATTTGGAGAAAAGTATAATTTATTAAACTGTTGGTTGCACCTTCTAGTCTCATAGAAAGTCTGCAGCACAAATGTCCCCTTCCTGCCCTGCTGTGTCACTCCCCAGCCCTGGTAAAGCTCACTGTACCCTGCTTCAGCAGAAGGCAGGGAGCTGGGATGCTCTTCCCGTGGCCACTGCCAGACCAGAGCAGGGCCAGAAGCACAGGGAGCTCCTGCTGAGTCTCCCTGCCCAAGAGCTTGGTGCAGAGCCCAGCGGCAAGGGAGACAGCAAAGCAGCAACCTCTAAAGGCCTTGTTTTCCCCCACTGAAAGCCAATACATGGTGCAGCATATATTAGTGTATATTAAGACATCTCTGTGACTTTTGCCATGGCTTTCTAATGCATCAACTTTGGCTTCTGAATTTCTGAGACAGTAAACTCTGCACATGTTCGTTTTAAGCACCTGGACCGTTTCCATGCTTAAGGCAAAACTCACAGTAAGTGTTTTGCTCTGCCGGAGAGGTGTTGGCCCACCTTCAGGAGAAACATGTATGTCCAGAAGCAGAGTTATCCAGACAGAACCTATCATCCATCCAGGGCCCCAGGAGGGTGTTAGGCTGGTCTCCTGTAGTTGACTCCAAAGCCACAGTTTGGTCCTGTGTAAGGTAAAACATACGCAGATATTCTTCCCAAGAATGCCAAGGCAGTGGAAGGATTAAAAAAAAAAGGTTAATTTCAGATGCAAGGACCACTTTCTAACGATGCTGCACACACCAGGCCCCCAGGGGAAAAAAGGCAATGCCCAGCCTTCTTCAAGGCATTTTGTGTCTTCTCTCTCTCCTCTCCCATTCTCTCCGGCGCAAGGAGGCCTTGTACATGTCTGCTAACATGTTATCTCTCTGCATACCAGGGAGACAGATAGCTTTCTCACAGCTTCTCCCTGCAACATTGTCTGAAATGCAGAAGGAAGAAAAAAACATCTAACCTGTTTGAGAAGGCATTTTGCAGTCTTCCTAAGCGAAACAAGTTCTAGCTTTCAGTTACAAATTCTTGTGCAATTGCACCTATCCCTACACCTATCCCCTGGAAGCATGCTGTCCAGATGAGTTTACTGGTGCCTGACTTCATCTCTTCCAGGATACATGTAGGTACACCTGAAGCTGTATCTGTGCACTTCAGCCCTGATATGCAATAATCTCTGCATATCAGGTCTGGAGTCTTCCTCTGTCTCACTGTTGTTGTGAGGGACTTTAGCAGTAGGCAAATGGGGATGAGGAACATTGCAAACACTTTTAATCCATTTGTGCTTCACAGAATCCCAGGGCAGCAAAGATGGTACCTCTGGGAATTTATCTAGATGTATATGTAGCATGTATGGATCTTCTACTCACCGTGAAGTCATAGTGGTTATTCCCCTTTACCTCTGGCACATCCAGTAGGAATACCAACCTCCTTTTCCTGGAGAAAATGGCTCTGGGCACAAGATGCATTTGAGGATCTCCCAGCACTTGGACTTTAACCTCACTGAACTGGAGGAAGCAGTTTTATTCCCTATTTTATTCTCCAGAGATCAGAGCAATTAACAACCAGGTTCCTGCCATGAGGCCATGGCAGGGTGGGGAGCAGAGCAACAGAGATGTGGGCTGCAGACCTGAACCTCTCCCTCCTCTCCTTGGACCTATGCAGGGTTCACTTGGCCTGGGGCTTGCTACTGGCACCAGGCGTCCTAGTTTACCTGCTCAGCAGCAACAGTTTTGACAGCATTTATTATCAGGTGAAGAATCTCATGCCCAACAAAAGCATCAAAAAATAGAGACAGAAAAAATTAAATTCTTGACATGGCCTAATTTGAGGTCTAACACCAAACAGGTCTGCAATAAATTGGAAATTTTCTTCACATAGTAGAGATCAATAAATGTAATTATTTGGACTTAAACCTCATGAATTCTGAAAAGCTTCTCGGATTACTCAGAGAATAAGTGCCATTTTATACGATGTCAAAGCTGATCAGAATAACAACACCCACAGCAAAGACCCTATCAGCAGGAATGAAACCTTACAGTATCTCGCTATGCCTTTGTTTTTCTTAAAGGAACGTTACCAGGGCAGAAATCAAGTTAAAAGAATTGATGTCTCCTCTCTAGTGCTATTAACAAAGCAATACATGGGCTTGTAAACCTCTCATCATTCCAGTCTCCGTCTCTTATCTTAAACTTAACACATTCTTCAAATGTCATTTGTTTTCCTCAACAACACTGGCTGTTCAGGCTTATGCTTTCTTTAAGATGCTGAAGTTAGACTGCCTGTCAGAGATGGGGCTCAAATCCAAACCACATTTCCACTAGGATTTGATAGAAAATAGAATTGGCACCTTTAATATCAGAAAATTAAAACATGAACAGCAAGCTAAGTCAGATGCAAAATCTACACTGGTTTGGCCTCTTTCCAGGACCTTTACGTGCACTGGTATGAATCAGGGGTAATTCCACTAAAGTCAAGGTACTTCTCAGCTGGAAAACTGGCATTAGACAAAAATTTCTTTGCCCCTAGGGTTGAGTTGCTTTCACTTTCCATTAATCCTCCCTGGTTTTCCAGCACTGCAAAACGTGGCTGGGTTGAGCTCACAGCAGTGCAGGACAAAGTCCGAAACAAATTTGTTCACAACAGCAGCCTACCAGCCCAGAAATCTATGCATTTTAACCAAGGCTATATGCTGAAGCCAAAGTGCCATCCTCAGAGATCAGAGCATTTAGGCTGCACTTGCCTTGGTTGCTGTAAACAGGTTTTTAACCAATTAGTAGGTTCCTGACCTTGGCTAAGCAGAAAAAAACAGATCAGTCCCTCCTGTGAACCCTGTGGCCGACCTGCCTCTTCCTGGCTGCCAAACCCACTTGTCCATCTCTGTGCAACACTCCTGGCCTCTGGGAACCACAACCTGCCTGAATACAACCCAATAGTCATTATTAGGATGGCAGTGTAGATTGATGTATATTCCAGGTCAGCATCTTAAACACTCCAGCAGAGACAGACCCCAGACCCTGGCTTTTATAGATCATGCAAGACAAGCTTCAAGCTATACCATGTGCTGAGAAGTCTGTTCTTTTCCACTTAACTAAAACAGGGGGGAAAGTGCATCCCAGTCCTTTGGCTGGAGACCAAAGCAGCTGTCACTCCACACACTTGAAAGCTGCAGGTGCAGTGAAAGGGGTGGTTGTATACACACAGAGCTGTAATCATTCCAATAAGTTTTTCTGACAGTAATACATCTAATCTTTGCTTTTGTCAATCAGGTTCAGAGCATTTTCCAAGCTGAAATAAACATCAAAGTCCACAAAACAACGTTTTTAACTGGTAGAATAGTGTCATTGGCTTGATTTGCCCATCCCACCTGTCTGCAAGGACAGAACCAATAGGCAAAGAGCAAGTCTCTGTGAGATGATGAAAAAGGATGAAAATACCTGGAATTCCCCACACTTCAGGAAAAAGTCTTCAAAGCATTAATAAACTTGAAGGAGAAGTAAGCTAAGCAGTATCCTTCCTTTTTATTTCCAGCCACTGCAGGACAGGCCACCTTGCAAGACTGCTACTGAAGGTAGACACCTACTGGAATGTGAATCCTGCCACTTTACAGCGCCATGGAGAGTTTTTATGGTGGCAGGAAGAAAAACCAAGTAGAATCAAGTCAGGCAGAGAAAAGGCAATTGATTTGCTTTGTGCCAGAGCCTTTGTCTATCCCCAGAAGTCCAAAACAGATAAGATATCAAGACAGTTGACGGTCACTCTAGCCTCCCTTCCTCAGGGCTGCACATATTTTTGCATGTGTGGTTCACTTCTCAGAGCCACCCTCAAGACATCACCCACTGTTTGTGAAGCACCAAGGCAGTATTCAGGCTGCCAGTGCACAGCAACATAGCCAGCAGCTCCCAACAATGAGCTCTGAGAAGGGCCTGACATTCAGCTTTTAGACACCTGACACTGTGTTCAGCTCTTCTCAGGTTTCTCATCTGAGAAGCTGAGCAGGAAATGCTTTAAGGGGTCAAATGAAAGGCTCCTGTTGCCTGTTGCCCTTGTCCCTGAGCACACCTACAGCTCTACAGCATGGACAGTCTCATCACAGATGGACACAACCCCTCCCACAGAGAGACTTCAGAATTAGGGGTTTTAGGAAAGAAAAAAAATAGATTCAAAAGAAATATTAAAACAAGCTCAGAAAAGATCAGTTTCTAAGTAGATAACCTTTCTTCTTAAATGACTCTGGTAAGACCATGCTGTGTCTGGTGCCTCTTCTGGTTGCACTAATTGCTCTTTTAAGTCATCAGTTTATCACCTACAACTGCATCTGATAAGTAAAACAGCCTGTAAGGCCTGGTTACAAAAGCCTCTAGGAAGTAGAAAAACAAATAGGATAAAATCTAAATTAGTAGAGAGGAAAAGGTTGATGATTTTATTTGTTCTTAAAACAGGAGCCAAAAAATGTCACAGGTGACCGAATGAGGAACCCCCATCCTTCTGCACAGCACCAATTTTGTCATACTGATCATATTCCCTACAGACATGGGCAAATGCTCCCTGCAATCACAGAAACTGGTAAAGATGACACCTAACCTGACTGCCCAAAATGAACCACGGTCTGTCCTTGGCAGCCCCAGAGAAGCTGCAGAGTAAAGATCCAACTTTGCTAGTGTAACTGAGATGAGACAGGAGTCAGGTCCAAGAGCTGACTAAACCAGTATTGTCAACATTCTGATAAAATGAAAAAAAATGTCAACTGCTACCTGACAGTAGGAGTTAGATGCTGTCAGATACCCACAAGGATGTCCAGCTGATGTCTCATATGAAAGGAATCAGCTTTCCAAAAATCTTCGAGATGGTGGGAGGGAAGAAGAACATTCCCCTTCTTCAGCCACACGGTTCTTTGCTTATGGGTTTTGGAGGGGTTTTTTTCTTGTTTTTTTCTTTTTTTGTCTCCAAAAAAGTAAATTGAGTTTTTCAGCTAATAATGACAGAGGACTGTTGGGGGATAGATGTCAGAAGGCTCTCTGTATGCATGTGTCACACTCTAGTTTCTATTATTCTTCTTCTATATCTTCTGTTTCAACCTGTCTGCATTATAGACAGATATTGTTTTCTGTTCTGTGGAGATCATTACATCTGTAATTGGAAACCTCCAGAAATTTTTCTTCCCTCATCCACTCCAAGGAACAGCTGACAATAGAAACTTGCATGTCAAATTGTCATTCAGATTATGGGAAAGCAGATATAGCTATGGAAACGACCTAGAATTTTTTCTCTTTCTCTTTCCTCCTTCGAGGACAGTTAAGAGCTGATTAAGAGGTTACATAAGAAGCCCTGAGTAACTGGGACCAGTGTAAGTGCAATGATGGTAGGTAGAGAGAGATGGTCTCATCAAATGCAATGCAATTTTAAGTCCAGACTACTTTTATATGCCGCTGATTTTTTCTTCCAGTCCATTATGGGCTGATTCTGCTCCAAGTTTCAACTCAGAGGGAGAAATGTCCTTCCATAGGGGAGTCTTTCCTTCCTGCCATGTGGACAGCACACTGACTATGTCTGTTTCATCATGCCACCCCTCTCTAGGTGTTGTACCACCTAATATAAACTGAGATTTTTTTTTTTTTTTTTTTTTGCACCTGGGAGCAATAATTGCCATTTTGTCCTGCATCTGTGCAAAGCTTGACCAAAGTGATGTTGGCCAGAGACAGGGTCTCCTAGATGCTCTTGCTCTGCCACCAGCTTATTTCATCTTCCTGAGAAATTGCAGTAAGCATTCACAATAGTGATGGATATTTGATATTCCTTCTATTACCAGTTTCACCATCTTATGTTAAAATACCCTGAGGCTGTGAGCGCAAAAAAAGAGCAAGAGTGGAGCCTGGAGTGGATCCTAATGGAGAGGTCAGCCCAAGGAGACAGATGGCAAGGAAGTTTTCCTGGGTAAAAAAAAGGAAAAGACTAAGTAGAAAGAATGATATTTCACTTCTGTGAAAAGAAAGATTAAATTTGGGCATAATAACCTTGTTGTATGCAAACTCCATCAAAATCTGATGCAAATGAGCTTTCTCTCTACCTGCGGTGTTAAAGCAGCAGAAATACTTAAAGACCTTTTTCTCCATGTAGTTGAAAGGCAGCATAAGGACTGAGTTGAAGAAAAGAGGAAAGCGTTCTCTAATAATGGAGAATTTTCTAATGGGGGGGAAAAAAAGAGAATTTCAGAAAGAAATGAGAGGAGAAGTGAGGAAATCTCCCTGTGTCACTAGTCAGGTTAGAAATCTTCCACAGTACCTTTTATATAGATCATTTCTTATTAAAAGCTCTGTCTGTTTAAAATAAAAGGAGCCCTGAGCTGGCCCTTGTGTCCACTCTCTCAAAACTGTTTGAAGCTGAAGCTGTAACCTGTCATGCTGCACTTATTTATCACGTTTACAGTAGCCTGCCATGCGTGCTGAGCAGTTTCCAAACACTGAAGAAGGATGTAGCCAGATCTCAAGATCTCATACTCTGAGAGAAGATGACAAAGGCTAAGTGAAGAACAACAATTTGCAATTTAAGTTTAAAGCTCATTTTACAGGCCAATTTTCATCACTTTGGCAATGTAAAGAGGACTCCACACAGTAAAAAAGGCAATTTATTATTATTTTATGGGTCCTTTACATTTTAAAGATAGGAAAAAGAACATTTCTATAACTAAAAATCAATCTCCAATGTACAGATCTGTTCAGTTCAGAGTAAAAAACCCAGTGGAAATGTGTCTCTAAATGGATGCTAAAAGTAGGAAGAGAGGTGCTACCATACATCTAATGTTTCCACACACCTTTGGCTTTTTCTGCCTTCAAGCATGCCCTGGGCAGACTTTCTAGCCATTTAGTTGGGATTTCTGCTTTGCTGGCAAAGGCAAAATGCGCCCTCTCTGCTTGGCAGCTGCAATATATTTTACTCCCTCTGGGATCAGTGCACTGAGAATTCAAGCCCCAGGCAGGGGAGTGATCTGCATCATGCGTGCGGCTTGCTGTGGGCTCCCATGTGAATGATAAACTCACTCTGAGGACAAATGCACTCTAACCTGAGCACACAGGGTGATGTCTGCGTGTACACCCTGGGAGACAAGCAGTTGACTCTGGGCAACACTCAGAGCTGGCCAGAGGATGCAGAAGTGTGGAGTCTCATTTATGCCTGCTGGCAAGCCCACAGGGAGCCTGTTCATTTTCACACAGAAGACACTGTGAAAACACTTCTCTGTTCAATTACCTGTACAGATCTGGTGATCAGGAGTTGGTCTTCTCCATGATTGACTCTGTCCCTTAGTAACACCAGTGTCTCCAAAATTCTTCGCACATACCTTGCTCCATCCATCCCAGGACCAGACAAACCATCACCATACAACCAAGTCATTCTCTACCCTCACAAAGACGGCAATTGCTTCATGTCTTAGCAAGCTGTGCAGAGCAAGGTTTATCACTGATTTATGAGACTGTCATGCTCCAGGCCAGATTCCCATCACCCAGTTTGTAAATCAGTGTAACCGAGCCCTATCTCGGAGCATTTCTTCAGTGTACACTGCTGTAGCAGATGCAGTTGTCAGCATAGGATCCTTGACAAGAAACAAAAGAATTTTACTGGGTTCTCTTAACGTAGTGATTCATCTTTTTTTTTTTTTGTTCAGGTTTCATCTATTATTAATTGTTATTATTATTTTTTATAATTTGTTAAGCACTTACAACATATTTCTCCACACATATGACTAAATCATGGTCCCAATCTTTGAAAGTTGTATTTTCAGTAGACACATTTTTCTCACTGACTGCTATGAGTTCATCATAATTTCTGCAATATTTACAGTGTGTCTTAAAGGTCTACCACCTACATCTTCAGCTTTCTTTTTTCTTTTTGTGGACATTTCTTCTCCTTCTGTTTGCAATGAGATGAAACTGACTTAGAAATCTAACATCTTTAAAAAAATGCCTGTAGTATTTTCTTATTAATCATATCATTTCCCAGCCAATACTATGAATTTTCAAGAAATACAGAAGACTCATGAGAAAACAGTGTGAAAGCAAATAGTGGTAAAATTACACTCTTCAAGCACAGCAAAAAGAAATACACCATGTTTTATACTCATTATCATATTTCCTATACTATGGGTTATGCTACATGAGGGTATACAGAAAAATGAGCTCTGATCTCTCCTGGACTATGTGTTTGGTTCATGCATGCACAGGGTAGTCCCTGACCTGGGGGTCTGGGCTTGATGTGGTTCCTGCCCACACTCTCCATCTGACCACAGTTTCTCAGGGCATGAGTTGTCCCTGTGCACTACAAAGCCAGAAACAATACAAGCTTTGAGGTAAGGTGCTCACTAGGAGACGGTTTTATTTATTGCCTTCTCAAGCATTGAAGTTTCTGATTCAGACTCTTCTTTCAGTTATAATGAATGTCTATTCAAAGAACAGTTTGCATTGAAAGGGACCTTAAAGATCATCTAATTCTAGCTCAACTGCCATGGGCAGGGAACCCTTCCACTAGACCAGTATCCTACTCTTTGGCTAGGGCCAATATTTTTGCAGTAGCCATGAGAGGGTGGAGCCTGGAGCCATGTGGGCATGTCTAGGTTTTTATTCTGTACCACCTGATGTCATCGCAGGGGGTGGGGGTGGAAGGAAGGGATTCTTGCTTCCTGGAGGAAAGTGAGTGTGGCTTGCAGTGGTCAGGGAATGTGGAAGGTCTGTCCACCACTGTTTTTCATTGTCCTGGGCTTGGTGAGCATTTTTGCATGTAAATCACCCACTCTTTTGTACACTCTTGTTATTAACATTGTTGTTGTTACTGTTCATTTCCTTATCTCATTGCTGTTTCCAGTAAATTGTTCTTATCTCAACCCATAATTTCTGCCTTTTTTGTCTCCCATTGGAGGTCAGTGTCTGTTTTGGGAGAGTCTCAGGGGAGAGAGGGGTGCTAAATTAGGGAATGCCATTCCTAAACCACAACAATCATGTTGTCCAAAGCCCCATCCATCCTGGCCTTGAACACTTCCAGGGATGGGACATCCACAACTTTTTGATGATCTCAAAGGTCTCTTCCAACCAGTCTGATTCTATGATTCTATGATTCCACAACTTCTCTGGGCAACTTGGTCCAGTGTCTTCCTACCCTCACAGTAAAGAATTTTTTCCTCACATCTATCTCCCTTGACCTGCTAGTCACTCTGAAATAGAGGAAATCATTTGCATGGTCATGGACTGGGTCAGTGAATACTGGATTTGCTGTGTAAAAGGGCTGGAGCAGAAAAAGGAGTTTGAAGCAAGGAATAAATGACAGATGTGAAAGCTCAAGTCAAAGAATGGTATTGCAGCTGCTCCGTGCACCACCTTGGAGAAGCAGGATCTCTTTTCAGTGCTAGAAGGTAGGAAAATAGTTCAAAGAAATCCATAGTACCTGAATCTGCTGGCCAAACAGCCTAACACAACACCCTTCCCTCTCCCAGCTAAGAGCAATACTATATACGAGACAGAAGAGAGACTTGTGGTTATTTATTGTTTTAAAATGAACTGGGCATATTGATTATTTTTCCCCTTTTCTTACTGAAAACAGGATTAAGTTGGTATAACAAACAGCTCCACTAATGGACTGTGTCAGTAACTGATGTCCATCTCGAACTGAAGTTAACTGCATCCTTCTCTACTTGTTTCACCCCAGCGTTCCTTGCTTCAGCAGTGGTGCACATACTGACTCATTAAATCCTTCCAGACCCACCTCACAGGACTGTCCTCCCTAAGTGAGTGTCGTCATTTTATTTCTGAGGGGTCATGGTGTATGAAATGAGCAGATGTAGCTCCTTCATCTGTCACAGACTCCTTACCCCACTTAAAAAGCACAGGGCAGCCATTCTCAGCCAGAGGCTCTAGGGAAAGCTTCATGTCCTTTTGGAATCTTTCTGCTGGGGAAGCACAGGAAGGCGACAGCCCTCATACTGCTACCTCTCCTACTCCCACACAGAAAACATGACAGGAGTGGGAGATGCCACTCACAAAGTTAAATTGGAATTAACCACATCTTTGAACTGAACCACAAACCAGTGGGGCTGTTTGCACACCTAAAATTTGGCATGTGATTCAAAGCACCATTGAATCAAAGGTCTGTAAGACACAGGGAGGGCCCCAGCTGAAAACACCCACACCTCGTGCTGTTTTGGGGGATGGAAGAACCTTGTACAGAGAAATGAGCACCAGGCTAAGCTGTCAGGTCGAGGGCATCAGTCATCTCTCTGAAAGCATTGCAGAGAGCGACCTTGCATATAAATAACTGAAACACACAACCCAGGACTTTCTGTCTCTGTCAGACAATCCTCAATAGGCAGTTGTGAGAAATACAGCAGCCACACAGTAATATAAAACAGGCTTACATTTGTCACCTCATTGAATCCAGGTATAAAATATGATACATCTTTCTCCAGCAGACAATGTCTTCCATATCATCTGTGGGCCAGGTTCAGACCCACTGAGGCCCCTGAAGGAAGGTGGGGATTACACACACATGTACGCACAGGGGAACTTCAATGAGCACTGAACATTTGTGAATTAACCACTTGCCTGTAGGGGAAACTCCTGCACGGAGGATTAAATAGCCTTTCCCACCACTTCTGCCTATTTCTTTCTACTGCCTTCAGTGACAACCATGAAGGTGTACCCAAAAGCAGAGGTCAGCCTGTAAGTCTTCACCTCACCTGTCTATTGAAGCAAAAACCCTATAGTTTCAAACAAGTCATAGAATCACAGAATCATAGAATCAGTTGGGTTGGAAGGGACCTCCGAGATCATCAAGTCCAACCCTTGATCCACTACCACTGTGGTTGCCAGACCATGGCACTTAGTGCCACATCCAGTCTTATCATGCGACATTGCCTTCTCATCACATGAACAGCTCAGATACTTGCAGAGCTACTGGTGTGAATAAAACTGTATTTTTACACAGTCACTCTGCCAGAAGAGCCATTCACTGTTTCTGCATGGACAAGGTACTGCCAGGGAACTTGCACCTGTTGATAATACTATGCTTTTCCAGGTATTTTTGTACCAAATTATGTGAGGAATAGGGCAGTTCTTCCAGAGCTGCAGGAAGACTACAGAGCCACAAGAGCATAGCTCAATACTTCTACGCCACCAACCACTGTGGCCGCACAAGAAAAACCCTACAAACACAAATACTTGTCACACAGTTTAGGTCCTAAATTCATCAGTGATGCCGAGAACCTAGAAAGCATAGATACTTTCCCCAGCTTACCAGAAGAACACTTCTCCTGGATGTCCTGGACTCTTTCAGCACTGGGAATGGCTACAGTCATGCTTACTGGATTGAGATGCATGGCTAGTTGATCTTTACATCAGGGCAGTATGTCTCCCTCAGATCATCTATGAATTACGCTTGAGAACTTCCTCTATGTGTCTAAAGTTGGTTTCATACAAGTGATACATCATTTTGTTACCTCAGTCTTATGCTAGAGTTGCCCTCAAAAAATACAATGGAGGTGTGAAAGTCGTTTGCAGGGCACTAGGTTGCACTGCTCACCTTGTAGGTGGGTAATAGGACTCTTAAAATCTTGAGTTGAACTCTTTGAATCTGGCCCAAACAACTGTTGTAATATGTAATTGAGGGTTTTCTCTTTCTTTCTTCTTTGTTTCCTTATTTCAAAGGCAAGAAGAAGATGGAGAGAAAAGCAACCTAAGAATCAACCCACTTCCACTCACAATCAGGTAGAAGTCCTCCACATGTTCCCAGCTTGAATGAAACCAAAGCTTTTCACTTTCATCATATTTGCCTAGAAAACAGTTTGAATTCACTGACCACCTAATTTAGCCAAATGCAAGTAGAGATTAGATGAAGTGGTGATCAAATCTCTCTTTGAACAAAAATCCAAGGCTGCCTAAGAATACCTTGAGACTGACTGAGGACTTTGACTGCCCTCAACACACAATCCCCATACCACCAGGACTCTGAAAGTCCCCAGTCATATCCTATGATGGGACCTGTGAGTCCTGTACCTGAGCCAGGCATCCTCCAAAGGGCCTGCTGGGGAAGGAGGGCAAAAGCAATACTCTGGGGGACAGAAGCATCAGCACAGGTGAAGGCCAGGAATGCAGGTAGTGCCAGGCAGGTATTCCTAGAAATCGTTCCGAAAGTCCAGCTTTCAGTATGATCAATTATTTCTGTTGGTACTAATCACAGCTGCCTTTCTCAAGTGCTCCCTGGTATTGCCTTCATTCATATTCCTCTGTGCTGTTCTGTTTGTGGTTAAGAGCCTCTACAGACTCCTCTGCATGTAGCACTGAAACGGGGTTACTTTATGCTCCAGCAAATAGATGGGATTGTACTGTGTATATTTACATTTTTAAAAAAGATATCGCTAATGCATTTCAGTAATGATAATAAAAAAAAAAAGTCTTTCTAGCCATTACAGTAATGGCTTTGAGCTAATTGCTTGCATTTGCACTCAAATATGGTTCTCCCCTCTCTGACTCATTTCCATTTTTATGGAAATCAGCTTGCTTGCTAGACTTTAAACTCACAGCTCTTGAGGACCAGCTGTTGTCTGACTTCCTCACTCAGGTAGGAACCTACTCCACTGATTGTAGTAGGACCACTTGTGGAAGAAGATGCTACTTTGCACAGGTAAAATTTCCAGCACCTTACTTACAGTCCATGGGATGTGATGGAAGTTGCTGTGTGCTTTCAGTGCCTGAGGAACTATGTCTTGAGGGATGCAGGCAGTCAGAGCCATCTCCATTTGGAACGAGCTTTCTTGAAGCTCTGCCTATTGCCCGATGGCATTAGAAGATGAATAGAGGAGCTCCCAGCAACTCTTTCATGTCATAGGCTGAACATGCAGCTGCTACAGAAAGACTTCACAGTGTGGCAGTCCCTGTCCCCTCAGCCTCCTGGTTGCCCACTAGTACAATAATTTCCATGTTAACTGGGAATTGTTCTCCACAGGGGTCTATGCTATACTTGGCACAAATCAAAAAGAGGGACCAAGGTTGCTTTCAATTCATTTGAACTTCCTGTTTTACAAGTCATTGGACCCACAGGGAGAGACAAAGGAATATGAAGCTGGAAACTTGCTTCATCCAACCTAAAGACAAGAAAGCCCATTCCACAATGGATAAGTTGAGGCCATGGTCTGACAGGATCCACAGTAGCTGACAGTCCTGCTCCAGTAGCTACAGGATGGCTTCTTTTCTCTTGAGCACCAAGACAAGAGAGTGCATTTGGAGTCACCTTCAAGCATTTACTGATGAACACAGTGAGTGACTGGTTAAGGATTGGTGCACATTTCACAGGAGAGTGCAAAGCCTGTCAGAAAGCGTCTGCTGCCTAAATGCTGCAAAGCTCCCTCTGCTTGGAACACACCCAAACTAGCTTGGAACAACTGAGAACTATGAGCAACAGACCCGAACTCATAGGAAGAGAACTCCAGCTCTGAAACCTGTGTTAGACACCGACTTGCAAAGGAAGGGAAGATATTCCACTGCCTTCCCGGTGTCCACATGCTCTTTTTCCACGTGTAATCTGGCCATGCAGAATTAGAAGGAAGGAAGGGAGAGATGCCTGAAAGAAGGATGTGTGCTGTGCCAGTGTCTTTTTTTCTCCAGGGTGATTGAGAGAATAATTAACACCTGCTGAGCACTTCCACTTCATCCTTGCTCAGCCGCTGTGAAGTCCTAGTATCTAACATGGGGAGGACAGCTGTTCTTAAAATACCTGTTTGTGTTGCTGTCAGACTCAAGTATGGGCTTAGTTCCCCGATCTGGGTGACTGTACTGTACTCAGGTGCAACTCTAGCATGACTTTGGTCACATTGGCTGAATTTCCCTAGGCACCCTGGTTGGAAACACAGGGTGTGTTCTGGTAATCTTCCCTTTCCATTCAGCAGCTCAACTGTTTGGAGTACCAGCAATATATTCTTTACATCCCACTTTGCATAGATCTATGTTCTCAATGTTCTCCTTATTTCTTTCATATTATTTATCTGTTCTTTCCTCCTTTTCATTCTAGACTTAGAAAAAGCATTCCAGTTTTTCTTCAGGCAAAGCATCTATACGTGTCCCCAGGAACTTCGTCCAAAGTTTGCTGCGTCCACTTCAACGCTGGACATAAATTATGTGACTGTACCCCAGAAAACTGAATGAAGTTACTTTATTACTGTGCCCTGCTGCATAGATATGCTCTTTTCTCTCACCCATGAACCAGCTGAGGGAAAAATTAAATGAGTATCTTATAGATCTACATTCTGAACACAGAGTTTGTTGCTTTATGTCCCTAAATCTATCTGTCAGCTTCTATCACACATTAGGGCCCTTGCTGGAACAACGGCTCCACCATTCTTAAATTAGCTTTCCTTGTTGATGTTTAAATGAAAAAAGACATCTAATTTGTGGCTGAAAATGTTTGTCATTTCTTCAGGGGATCCAGACACACAAAATACAATTAACATCTCTGAAAAACGTCGCACAGAGGTTCAGCAGCAGCTGACAGAGAAAATGAAATGAAAACAAATAAAATCAGTTGTTCTAATACCATAACTCGAGTGGCAACTGTAATCTTCTCCTTTTATCTGAGGTCGGAATTGCTTTTCTGCAACAGCTTTCATTATGAAACTGCGGCACTTCTTAGCATCAGAATATTAAGACAACACATGCCCACAGGGGCCCAGATCATTTTAACGAGGAACAAACAATCCAGAATGCAGCTTCTATGTTTTTTTTCAGAGTTAACACCTGCTTTGCAGCAAATGAACAATGGTAATGACAAGCATGACAACTCACATGTCTGGGCTCAAATGTGCGTCACTGGCATCTTTTTCTTCCTACCAGCTAAAGAAGGAAGTGCCCAATGCTACTGTTAGGAGTGCCAGAACCCTTGGCCACTAGCTGGGGACAAGCTTTGTGATTCCTTGAGCTGTTGATCTTGTGAGATGGTCCTGAACTGCTCAGGAGACTGTAAGATTACCCAGGCTACTGCAGGTCCCCCAATATCTCAAGTAATTTATTGAAGACTGGATGGATCTTTACCCCTATTTTACTACTGTGGCTCACAACTCCTAAGACATTTGCTTAAAGCCACAGAGTGAGTAAATGACCCAGGCGGAATAGAAACAAAAGGTCTGATCCTATGCAAGGTTCTCCAGCTGCATATTTTCTTCCCTTCAGGTTGGGAGTAGGAAGAGATGGACAAAGCAGGAAGCTGCATACCTACCTGTAGTTTTCTACAAGTAATTATTTCAGATACCTTTCTTAAGGCCTGACTGAATGACATCAGCCTCCAGAAAACAGGGGAAAAAAGCCTTGTTAATGTACTAATTCTTATTTATTCTCTAAATGCTCACTTAGAGCATTTAGATATCACTTAGTTTTCAGCTGTGTCTGTGAAACTTATGTGTCAGAGCTCCTCAAAGTAGAATCTCCTACTCAGACCAGATTTGATATCTTGGGGCTGAACCCTGCCAAAGTTTACACAGTGGCACGTTTCCCACCCTGTTCTTTTATATTTCTAAGGAACTATGAGGTAAACCTGTTGCAGGACAGCTCCGTTGCTGCACAGGGGATTCCAGCTGGGGCACAGGAGAAGGAGGACTACCCAGTTCATCCAAGATCTGGAGATGGCCAGAGGCTTGAGATCTGGAACAGCTAGGAGCACCATTAACCTCATAACAAAATCTTTACTGTAGAACAAACCCAGTGAATTTGCCACTAGCATTTCTGCAGAGAATCTAAGACTAACTTGACCTGAGGATTATTTTTCCTCAGCATGAGGACTGAATCACAGTTTCTGGTGTGGCCAGTAAGATACTGTCATCACTTAGGTAGTGACTTGCACAGGAATTGCAATGCTTGGAAAGAGTTCATTTCCAGAGCAAACACATGTAACTGAAAAGCTGGTCTGTGGCCTACCTCTTCCTCTGCATTCCCAGTCCCTAGAGCTTACAGGTCTCATATGGGCCTCCTACCTCAGCTCAGTTATAAAAGGAGTCATGGGTTTAAGTCCTGGATGTTCCCCAGTTCAGTCTCTGGTATTAGCCAGCATAGCAGTCATCCCAGTCACATTCCTGCTGCATTATTTTTGCTCTGTGGATGAAAAGAGGATTAAAGTCTTCAGAGCTGCCAATCCAGATTCTTTTGGTTGCAATTCGCTCATTTAAGCAAACAAAACCTGCAAAGCTAGAAGGATAAGATTTAGAGTGGAGTATGGAATAGTGATGCTGCATTTTGCCAAATAGCAAATCTGTGTGCATCTTGCTGGGAAGCCAAGCGGAGACCTTGAAGATGGAGGGGAGCAGAAAGGATGCCACAATTCAACCACACTCATTGAAAGGAAAAGGACAGAAAGACCCTGAGGGCCTACAACTGACAAGATAGAGAGAGAATGCAAATAGCTTTGACTGAGAACACACTTTAAAAACATATGAAACTGCTTCTGTACCTTCTGGTTGCTTCTGTTTCCCTTAGGGACTTCACCATGGTAGGTGGGATGGCAGTGGAAGTGAGAGGACAAAGAACATTGTATTTCTGTTGGCAGGACTCTGTTTTTCCTCCCTCATTTTCCTTGGAATGAAATCATGATTCTTCCATTCTCCACAGCCCGCTCCATTTCTCTTTTCTCAAAAGCAGATTTCAAGACTTTCTGGTTATATAAAATAAATAACAGAACCCAATTCAGATGCAGGAACTACAGATGTCGGCTCTGCCTCTCCTTTTCTCCCTCTCCCTCATCCTTATTAATGGGAGAAGCTCATCACTCCTTTTGGAAAAGGATAGAAAAAATTTCTTTGCAGGACAAAGAATGTATTTTTACTCAGTCTGCAAAAAATTACTGCTCAAATATTAAGATCTGTTCAGGATTACACACTGAGCACCTACATGTAAAAACAGATTTTCCAGGACAATTAGGGATTTCTCAGAAGGGTTCTGAAAGATAAATTTTTGTAAAAAGACCTACTCTTGCACGAGTTTTGTTCAGTCTGCCAAAACATTGCTAGCTTTGTCTAATCCATCATAAAATATGACTCATCAGAAAGCATGACACAGCTTAAATGGAGGGTGGTATTTTGTAAAAGTGTCTGACCTCATGCCAACACTCATCTGCATTCCCACTCCGCTCACGTCCTCCTTTTGTCTCTCTTGTTTACCAGGGGCTGGAGCCTGCCCAGAGCACCCGACTGCACACACAGGCATCATCTGGCAGAAAAACATGATGGAAAATGAACATTTACCATTGGTTAGTATGCTTTAAGTTCTGTGTGGGCAAATTCAGTCCTGACAGAACATGTTGAGAGTGATAGCCCTGGTTTTTCAAACTTCTCTGTAGAAGAGACCTTAGAGCACAATGTGAAAGCAGAGGTTGTTATATATTCACAGGTTGTTGCAGTGCCATTCTGTGGGGAGATGGGCCTTCAGTTTCCATTCAGACTTATCATGCTCCTCTGAGGATACAGCAAGGGAGCCAATTAGCACTAACGATGGCAGAGGTGATTTAGTGATATGGACACTTGTGTATAGGAAAACAACGGGTGTTGTCAGATCAGTGGAATAAAATATCATTCCTGGAGAAGCCCAGTCATGCCAGTTAGCTAGGGGCATCGAGTGTCCAGAGAGACGAACTGCAGATCCTGACCTAGATTTAGAATTATGAGCTTTCTTTTTTTTTTTTTTTTAATTTTGCTCATTACTCTACTGTACTGCCCTTATCCTGCAAAGCATTGAGGTATACGCATAATTCAAAGCACATCCACACTCTGTTCTTCATACACTTAAAATCACAGATGTGCTTATCTGAATCACTAGATGAAAGACCAGGAGCATTAGGTGGTTACCTCAAGCACCTGAAACTCTCCTGGTCACACATCCCACAAGATACTGATAGAAGTAACATTGAAGCCATTCATAATCCTTTGGGGACTAAATGATATGATGGCAACTTCATAGCCGCTCTGCACAGATAAATGCATATACAAATATTAAATACCTCAGTAATTCCCAAATACATGCCTACACAGATTGCCCTCTCTATCTCTTCAGCTTTTCCTACGTCAGTTTGAATCACTGATATCTTATGGATGCAGAAGAATTCTGGGCAGGGGGAAAGGAAGGAATAAAGACTTGCAATTTTTAACTTTTGCAGTTCCTAGAACAATTTGTCTCATCTTTCTCTCTTCTCTGCCTTTCCTTTCACTTTTAAATCCTTCACCCCTGTATGAATTTCCAGTAGATGCTCCAAGAGCTCATGTTTTCTCTCCGCTTTAGGCTGCTAACAGATTTTCTGCATAGACTGTCTCTTCTATCTGCAATTCCAAAAAGAAATGCCAGTTCTTTCGCAGTCCCACACTGGTGCTCACAGGTACACATCTACTTGCAGCATGACTCTGCAAAATTACCTGTATGCCTCATTAAAACACCCTAGAAACTCCCAAAACCAGCACTGGAGTCTGCAACTATAGGTTCTGAAACTGCTTAAGACTCTGGAAGATGCCAGACTCATGAAGAATTTATGAAATAAAATAAATCAGAGTCTATGCGTAAGGGTCTGTGCCTGGTCAACAAGCAATCTCCTTTCTAGCCCACAATTGCAAGACCAGATATCTTTAATTCACACTTGCTTCAGGAGTACTCAGCAGGACCAGGCCATTAGTTGGTACATTTTCAAGGAGTGATTCTGTCTGATTAAACGCCTTATAAGATAGGCATCTTTTAGGGTATCTTCTTAGATGTCCTTAATAGATAAGAAGAATTACATTCATTCATTATGGAAGTACATTTTGCACCCAACCCAAGAAGAACACAATTTATCAGAACTGAGCACGCAAACAGAATGGCTATACACAGAGAGAAGAACAACAAAAATCATAGCTGAGAGCTGTAGAGCTCCCCCCATCTGTTGTGAAATGCTAATTTTTTTAAAGACTAGAAATGAGTGCAGGAAGGTCTCTGAGCTTTGGGCTAGAGAAGCTGAATACATGAAGGATCGTATCTCTTTATTCACTTAATTTCTCTGGTTTCTTTGAAGTCATTGTGAAAGATTTGGATATACTGAGATGTAACTGGTTTGCTCAATGTTTCCCACAGAAAAATCTATTCACTAGACAATGAATTGTATTTTATCCTTCCTGCCTGTTTAAAGATACTCTGTTATAGAGCATCTGTAGTTAATAGGGCTGTGACATCTCAGCCATATCAGAAAAATTTAATTCAGAGATCACAATATAAATGCAACTACTTTGCTTTCAATGTGACTATCAAAGAAGCTGGGAAATGGAGGTGTGGTTTTGTTTCTTTAGAGGGCATGAGGAATTCTTAGAAGGGTTTTATATACTACAGCTTTTTAGATTAAAATTGTTTCATGTAATTTTCGTTAGGCATTCAGAGTTACCAGCAATTGGCTCCCTTGTTTCCTTTCTTTACTAGGGAAATCCAGGACTGCGGTACAACAGAAGACTTTGTATTGACTCAAATAATAGCAAAATTATGGTATTATGAGAGTCAAGAGACTGACAGTGGGGAAAGATGGAGAGTGTCAAACTGGTCTGGTTATATTCATTTAAGTTTATTCACTATTGGGCATTGCAGATGAAAAAGAACGGTTTTGCTGAACATTCAGCATCACTGTCTTCAAAGGAGCTGCTGCAGCTGCAGACATGTCATGTTCACCAAGCACACTAAATTTCCTCCAGCAAAATCAGGAACACCAAAACCAACATTGTGGCTGCTTCATGCTTGGAAAAAGTAATGAAAAGGAAAAAAAAAAAGCCTACTTTTCTTGGGTTTTTGTATTACTATTGGCAAATACTATCATTTTCCCAGCCTTTCTCAAAATACTCTGAAATTGATACCCAGAAAGGGAAAGGAACTGGAGTTCACAAAGTCTTTCATGGGATTAACTTTTAACAAATGCCAGCTTTGGCAAAGCAGGGCAACACAGACCCCAGAGCATGTGCCATGCCCAGCCCAGGATGCTGCAGTGATCCCTTGCCTCATCATCTCCTGCTGTACAAGTCCTGCCTGTCCCCATCCTTCATCCTGAAGGCATCAGGGATGCAGGAGTTTTATGCCAGAGCTAGAATCCAGTACGCCTTCCCTCCTGGGCAGTTTGTCCAGCAGCAACAAAATGGAACAACTGGGAAGAGCAATCAGCATTTTCAACTATTATATTTACAGCAAATTCCAAATTCCTTTCCTCCACCAAAAGAAAGGAAAACTTTGGCTAAACTAAGATAACTAACCTTATCAGATTTTTTTCCCTCTGAGAAAAAAAGTTACTTCCTAAATCTGCTTTGCAGCTCAAAGCAGGCAGCAACAATGTGCCAGAAGAAGCTGGGCGGTGAGGGCACAGAAACTGTCAGGAGCTCGAGAGGAGAATGAGTGATGCTGGTCACGGGAGGGATGGGGCAAACCTACATGAAGAGCTAGGGGCAGCACGGGATAAGCAGAGGCAGCAGCATGTTTGGATGGGTACAAAGCTGAGAGTGAGGCACACTTGGAAGGACAGTTTGGGCTCAGAGGTGGCAGCCCAGTTTTGAGGGAGAAGCACACAGAATGGGTGCCAGGGCCCTGAGAGACACCAGAAACAAAAAAGACCCCTTACAACACCCAACCCTTTCATCCAGCTCACTGTCAGGCTCCGCTGCCTATTGCAAGGACACCCCACACACCCTGAAGCGAGAGCACGTGCAGTCCAGGTGCACGCACGACTCCTGAGCTGATTCCCAAAGGGAAGGAAGCTTCGGGAGCAAGGCTGTTTCTAGCCTGTTGAGCCCGAAGGGAAAGACCCACGAGCTCTGCAAAGCACTGAGCATCACCATTCAGCCACAGATCCCACAGCCCCATTCTCCCCACTGCAAGGGCACCGGGTGCCGAGCCCACTCTAAAGGACGTTTCGTCATAACTCATAATGAGGTCGACTTCTCTCACGCAGCGTTTCCATAGCAACAGAGAGGCGATTCTAATCTCCAACATAAAAGACGCAGCGAAAATGACACGGTTTGAAGTTTGGGGGGTTTTTGAGGGGAGAAGCAAGGCTGGCGCTGCAGCCGCAAGCGGCCCTCCCTGGGCTGCAGCATCCCCCGGCCGGCAGCCCCCGGCAGCGGCGTGTGTCCAGCACCACCACGCGGCCCCAGCCGCACCCGCACCGGGCAGGGGGTGAGAGCCGGGGCACAGCGAGCCCAGGAACCGGGGTGTCGGCCCCCACCCCGAGATCATAGAAGCAGCTGGGTTGGAAAGGACCATCTGCCAACAAGGCTCTCGGCTGCCGCAGCACCGAGGCTGCCGCAGCACGGATTATCCAGGTTTTTAGAGCAGAGGGAGGTAGAAGTGGGATCAGGCTTTAAACCGGTGGGATGCAATGGGAAGGGGTGATTGCTTTCCTCTGCCTCCAGGTCCTGATAGGGAAGTGGAAAGTACAGCCCGAGACGCACATGCAGACCGGGAAATTAATTCAGCAGTATAGGCCTGGGAGGAGAGCAGTCATCCCACATGGCTGCTGCCAGGTACAAGGGTGATGAGAAGCACAATGGTTATTATTCCCTCTCTCCTGGCAAGCAGCACAAGCCAATATCCTAATTCATGGTGTGTTATTTGCAATTGCTTAGCAGTGCTATCAAGCACCAAACATTCCTTCCTCAGCCCTACCATGACAGACAGAGCAGAGGGGAAAATACGCTGTGCTTCATTCACTGCAGTCTGAAGCAGTCCCCCAGAAAAAAAGAGCAGAATGTAAAAGAAGTAGACCAGCACATAAAAGAGCAAAGCACACGGCTTGGAGCAGGGCTCCTAGGCAGTCTGTTAATATAAGGAGTAGAAGTATATATAAGCAGTTGCTCCAGAAACGGCACTTGATTATGCTAGATGAATACCAATACTTGCACTGTGGTTCTAATATCACTTCAGGGGCTCACTAACACTGGTACCTGTGAAAAATAAGACTTGCATTTTCTCTGGCCACTTCCTGGAATAATATATCTTGTCTTCCTGGTTGTGACACTAACACTGATATATCATCTCAGCCCTTTATTTAGGCCTGCAAAAGGTCTACTCAGATCCCACGTCAGGGTAGACAGAACCCCAAGAGCAGACTTTGCATTCACAGCACCATTCTTCAAAACAAACCAAAATATCCACACAATGCTTTCAGGATTTTTATTTCTGAGTAGTTTATTTATTTTATTTTATTAGAAATTACAAAGAAACTCTCTCCAGGAGAGCAAGGAAAAAACCCAACCCTGAAATATTAGGAAGCAATTTTGTTCCATATAAACACAAGCAAAGTTACATATTTCGTTCACATGCATGTACAAAAACATTTTAAGTAAAACATCCTTCACACATAACACCTGCATTAGTCTCAGAACTGAGCACATAATCAGATTGGCCTCACCTCCCCTACCTAATCTTATTTTCCTGTTTTCTTTTTAAATTGTAAATTTCTATGCAGCAAACATCTCTTTTTCCGCACATCATTATGAATATTGAAATTAGCATGGATGGCCTCGGAATTAAATCACTAGGTAGCACAGTCTGACACAGAGCTGTGTACTACAGTTGTTACACTGCCATTTATACAGAGAACTTTGTTGGATACCAGGCAAAACTCTTCAAAAGGAATAAAAAGGTATTGCTAGAGGGAAAAAGGAATATGATGCACAGTGCTCTCTCAACTACAATTCTGTATGATTCCTATGCAAAACACTTCAAAAGCCAAGTAATTCACAGATCTTGCTCTCCAAATTGATATCAAAGTTCCCACCAATTTCAATCATGGCAAACTAAATCACTAAAAGACATCAGTGCTACTGGATATGGACATGGTCAATACTCAATATTCCAATTTTTCATCCACCCACCTTTGGAAAGAGAATGGAGAAAAGATGAAAGAACTATCAAAAGTGCAGACTGCTGAAGCAGGTGGGTCAGCAGAGTGCTTTACCAGCGATCAGCAAAAAAACAACTGCAAGAGCAGAGCTTCATTCCAACCCACTGCATAATCTCACAGTGGCTTAAAATTTGGGGATTACATGGTCAATGAACACCTCACTAGTTTCCCGAGGCTGCATTAACACCCAGCAAAATCTTATTTGATTCATCAAAAGAGCATATTGTCTGTATCTGACTTTGTGAGCTGGATTTTAAATTTCACTATTTCATGCATGATGAACACTACTGTAAATCTAAAAACCATAAATGTTCAGAGGGGAAGGGTTCACCCAGAAGGTGAAGCTTCCACATGCATAAGAGGAAACTTCAAGCACACAAATGTCAGCAGCAACCCTTAGCACAGTGTGGGAACAGGAGGTACAGCTATTACTCTGCCTTCATTTTTAAGTATGTAAGCAATGCTGATGGATTTCTCACCTCTGCATAAACATGCATCCCAAAGAGAATCAATGACACTTCTTCCTTACACTGCAGTGACACAGCTGAATCAAAGGAGGGTGAATTTCCACTGTATTTAAATACACTTGAAGCACTCAGGCTTGGCTTGTTGCAGTGTGTGTTATAGGGTGAAACGGGTGTGGAAAAGGGACATGAAATGAAAAAAATCACAAAAGAAAGAACGAACATCTGCACATGAGAAATACAAAGAAAGTACTTAAGATTAACACTTAGGAGGTTTAACCAAAGTCCTGGAGAACACTAGATTTTCATTTTTAGCCCACTTGAAATCTTGCAAATGAGCAAGCGATGCTGGCAGCAGTCACTCTGTCATTCAGCTCCTGAAAATAGTGTAACAGACTTTGCATAAGTACCCTGGCCTCGAGAATACTTTAATACACCTGTTTGCAAAGCATCTACAGAGAAAAGCCCAATGACAGGTGTTCTCACACAGTATCAGACACAAGGGCCAAATCAGGATGAGCTTCGAGACCCCAGCCTAGCACACTCTACACTCTGTGTGTTGTGGAGAACACTGGGTCTACTGGTTTAGCTGAGATGGGCAGCCTACTCTTAGCCCCTTACGGCCATTTGAATGGCAAACTCTGCTAAATGGGAAAAGAAAAGCAAAAGCACTGGCCTAGCAGGAGGAGGCCTCCTCTGATTCCCACACAGGAAGGGCTAAAGTCAGATCCCTTATGTCAGATATTGATGGTGTGGATGTCTTCAGCAGAGGTAGTCAAGTTGAACTCACTCTATGAGCACACAAAGGAAAAACAGACATTTCTAAAAATGCCATTCATTTGACCCGCTTTATATTTCTACTTCAAGGTCAAAAGAACAGTGACTTAAGAATGATTATTTCTCTTCAACTGCAACTGGAGCCCAGGGGAAAGAATTTAGATGTAGACATCTAAAGCTGAGAAGATACCACCTCAAATGCCATTCTTGTACCTGGGCAGCTGAACAGTAGAGTTGTGCTGTACTTCTTTGTGATCAGCAGTTTTGCTTAAAACCTGTATCATATAGGACTGTAACACTTCAGTGACCATCTAAACATTCTCCAGCCAGCAACAGTCCTACCAGAATTGAATAAAAGCTCATGACTCTCTCAAAACTCTCTGAACGATCACTGTGCCTTTTTTTGCATAGTAACTAAATCTCAAACATACTTCTGGCAAATATTACTATTCTTTTTTTACGGCTGAGAAAACAGGGACATTGCAGATTGCCTAATGGTGACTCAGGGGGAATCAAAATAAAGATTTCCTGGTATGTTCTTCTACTACTGACTAGGCTTAAAATAGTGAGAATTGTACACCCAGGAGAAAACTTTAAAACTGTGATGGACAATTTTAACTCCATTGTCCATAAAAGCCTGTGGTCACACATTCTTATTAGACATTGAGGAATTTTATGTTTGGCTTCCACTTCTATAAAGTGGAAAAGAAATACAGTTAGGAAAAAAGAATTAAGGCCAGGCATGTTATACAGAAACAAAAATACTATGCCTGAAGCTCATTCTTTCAAAAGATAAACCTGCAATTGTAAGGATAAACGGAAGGTTTGGTAAATTTCCCTCAAACATCTCAAGGGGTTACAGGTATAAAGCCAGTTTAAGTGGCTGTTCATTCTTGATTCACGTTCACTCCAGCCCTTTTGAGAGAGAGACACACTGAATCAAGTTAAAGACCGAGTTGATCAACTGAGGATTGTGCAGAACAAAAGAAATTCCATCAGTCAGCCGAGTTGTAAAAGCAAGCAGCAAAATAGATTCTGTTTCAGACTAAGTTGTCAAGATAACAACTTTGAATATGAAACCTCACCCAGTCAGAAGTTGCTGCACTCAAGCCAATGACAGCAAAGGAAAAGTTTGCATTGCCAATATGGGCTCACACCAATACTAAAAGCTGCTTCATTCTCTCCAAAAAACCGCATCAGCTTCCCTGACTAAATGATCACGAAATCAGTTAGGGAATAAGCTCTGCTTGACTTGTTTCTAAGAAGGAAAAATTGGTGGAGAATGTGAAGGTCTTGGCTGCAGAAGACATGGAATTGTGGCATCTAAAATCCCAAGAAATGTTTACAAGACAGAGTCCTGTACCTTCAGGTCGACAAATTTTGGTTTACTCAAGGAATGTCTTGGCAGGATTTTATGAGGGCCTACCCTGGCTGCCCAAAGGAACCCAAGCGTGCTGCCTTACCTTCAAAGACAGCTTTCTCAAAGTAGAAAAACAGTCCTATCTGACAAGCAGAAATTAAAGCAGGCATGACAGAAGGCCAGCAAAGATGACCAGGGAACTCCTGACTGAGCTCAAACACAAACAAAAAGGTACAGAGAAGTGGAAATGAGGATGGGCTTGCCAGCAGGGATATAGAGACACAGCCCAAGTATGCAGGAACAATTAGGAAAGCCAAAGCTCAGCTGGAGTTGAAACTGGTAAGAGATGTGAAGTACACTGGAAGCAAAAGAAACCATAAGAAAATATGGGTTTACTGTTCAACAATGCAGGCAATACGGTGACAAAGGATGTTCTTTGTACTTTGTGGCTGATGTACACAACACCTTTTCTGTCTGTTTTTACTGATAAGTTTTGCCTTAAGGCCTGTCAGGTCCCCGGGCCTTCAGTCAGTGTGTGGTAATAAAGCTTTACCTATGGCAAGGAAGACTGAGTTAGCAAGAACTTAAGCCAGTTGGAACCAACAGGATTAATCTGAAGGCACTGAGTGAGCTGGCACTGAGACCATGCTACAGCATCTTTGCTAGGTCATCATAATCATCAGCAATGGCTCTCTAACTTAAAATACCCTACCTTAAGACTCTTTTGCCGCTCACAACAGTCAGCAAGCATGAGGGAAGCAAGCACATTGAGGGAAATTATTATTCCTCTTTATTCAGCACTTGTGAGACTGTGTCTGGGTCGCTGCATCCACTTTTGTGCTCCCCTTCACAAGGGCATTGCAGTAATTTCAGTGGAAGGCCACAGAACTGGTTAGGGAGCTGGAGCACAGGATGAGCAAGGAGAGCTCAGGGAACATGGTTTCTTCACACTTGAGATGAGAAAAGGCTAGAGAGAGATCTCATTGTATATAGTCACTTAATAGCTAGAGATATTAAGAGGTTAGAGAAGACAGTCAGACTCTTCTCAGAGATGAGCAATGATAGAACAAGAGGCAATGAAGACAAGCTGGAACATGGGAAATTCCAACTAGATGCAAGAATATTTTTTTTCTTACTATGAAGGTTGTCAAATGTGGAAAAATGTTACCCAAAGAGGTTCGGCATCACTATGCCTGTAGATACTCAAAACTCAAATGGACAAAGCCCTCAGCAACCTGCTCTAAATGGCTGTGCTCTGAGCAGGGGGGTGGAGTAGAAATATCATGAGGTACCTTCAAACCAAACTATTCAATGATTCTGTGACTTAGCGAACCTCCTCACAACTACTTTTCACTGGTACATTCCTCATTAATCTGCCAAAGCAAGCCATGCCACCGTCAAATGTAATGGGTGATCTTCTACCTCATGAGTCAGGATGGAGTACAGAAGCCAGCAAAGAGGGGAGCTGAAGCGCATTACACATCAAACCTCTCACAGTAATTTTATGTTTGAGGTCCCCCATACACCAGGGCCAGCCCTGTGTTAGAATCATAGCCATCACAGTACTCTCCTAGTTCATTTCCAGTCTATTAAATACCATCAGGACTAAATAAAAAGAATGTTCCTTCTCACATCTTCTTCATCTTCTTTTTGCAGCGCTGGTTGAAGACAGGTGAGGATCCCATCAGACTGTCAGCAGAATGAGAACCGTAGCTGCTCTCAGAGCCATTGGGGCTTTGTGGCATCCCAGCTTCGCTCATGCCTGACATTGGTTCCTCAAAGACATCACTGCCTAGGACCCCATGGCCATGTACATTACCCTCCTCATTTTCCTGTGGTTCCATTTTCACCTGTGCCAAGTTCCAGAGTGGGGAAGCATTCACCTCAGGTCCTAGAAAAGGAAAAAGCACACGGTAATAACTAAGTAAAAAGATAAATCATAAACAGCATGCAGATACAAGGGACAGCAGCACTGATAAAGACGGAGCAAAAGCAAAGCCACGGGTGAACTAGGCTGGGGGGAAAACCAACAAAATGCAACAAGCACTGTGATTAATTTAAAAAAAAAAAACCTATTGGCTTTTTTGTTCTAACAGCCCAGCAACTGCCACTCTAAAAAACATCCCATCCTTTCACTGCAAGCCTCCAGGTCATTTTCTCCATGAGAAACAACTTCATATGACTCTCCAGAAGGAGTACCTAAGCAGCAGTGAGTTCACCAACAGCACATGAACTAGACCCTGCATCAGCAGGGCTTTGAGGCAGTCCAGAAGTCATTATGAGGTCCTTGCAACTGTCAGACATACTGGACTTCTGCAGGGGAGGTGAAGTGAGAGGGAAGAGGAGTAGGTAGATGAACAGTCTCAAATAGCATTTTCAGCACTGAAATGCAGGGACATCAGAGCTGCAGTCAGCCACCTGCCTGCCTCCTTGTACTCAACACCCACAGGTCTCATCCCATGCTTCAGCACAACAGAAAGAAATTCTCTTGGCTCAACCTCACAGACACACTCATGGGAAATAGCTCTCCCCCATCCACCTTTTTATAAAAAACTTTTGAACTAGTGTGCAACCTGAGCAGATTGAGGATTTTCTGTACAAGATAATGAAATCATATTTCTTGATAACAGCAAATGTTTTTCTCCCCAAGAGTAGCAATTACAGATTGCATTATTTCTCTTTATTTACAGTTTTAAGAGACACAAAAATTCTCTTAAAAATGCACTAATTGGGCTCCTTGCTGAGATGGGCATAAACAGCCCAAAATTGAACCATGAAATCTTCTCACTTTTAAATCTGGTCCCTCTTGTGTGGCATTAAATTCACATGAAAAATAAAATAAGTAAAAATAAAACTAAAAAGAAAAAAAAATTAAAAAAAAAAAACACCCAAACGTGCCAAGTAAAATAGGAAACCAGTTTTAATGAGTTTTACAAACCTTGTGTCTCAAGGAGCATGGCTAGAGTTTGAAAGCACAACCTAATCTCTTGTACTGAGCCAAACCCACTATTATTACCTATTATCAATACACTAGTAACAATAGTCCCTTATTAGTAGCAATTACACAGAGAAGAAATCTCCCAGCACGTCTGTACTGAGAACTCTCCTTTATGAAGAAGTCAGGAATCTTTTCCAGAGCAGCTAACCCAAAGCAGGGTTTATGAGACCTCTGTGGCAACACAACCCACATTAGCTCAGTTGCCTTAATGAAAAGTCCTTTTTATGTTAATCATAAGTAAATGCATCCCTCTCAACAACAATGGACACATCATTAAAACACTATCAGTTCCACAGGTACAGCTCCAGTCTAGACAATAATCAGAGATGCTCACTGAACTAAACTGTCTTTCCATCATCAATTGCTCTTACTCCATTCAGCCCTGTCACCTATCACTGAGAGTGTCACTAATGACTAAAAGTACTTAAGCATCAACACAGGATGTTTCATCTTCAAAGCACTTTAACTTCAAAGTACTTTACAAATAAGCTAATCCTCATGTTATCCTGATAGGTGGAGGAACAAAGTCCCCAATTTTGCATCCATTCTCCAACTGCAATGAAATTAAGCAACTAGCCCACAACTGCAACATCAGCCATAAGCAGAAACACAAAAAGAATGGGGAAGGCTGTAAGGAGAGTTTTGCCCTCAGACACTGAAGGCTTACTGACCTCTCTTTGGGCCTCACACCTGTATTTTTGAGAGGGTGGAGTCCTAATTGCAGCAGCTTTTTCTTGCTCTGTATGGTATTACACTCTCCAGCCTGCCCAGCCCTAGACTGGGACTTCTCACGGTGATGAGATTTCCAAAGGCTCTTATCAAGTGAAGAGGGATTTTCAGGAAGGAACAGAGCACTTGTATTCTTAATTAGAAAACATCAATTCGGTATCAGAGAGGCAAGAGGCATTTAATATACAGCTAGCATGCTAACCTCTGGGTCTCAAGTGGTAAATGCTAATACGAAACTTTCCAGATGATTCACTCACAATCCCAGATGAGCCAGAGGAGTCTGCTGTTCCCTCTCCCACAAAAATGCAAACAATTCACATATTGGAGGTGCTATGAAAAACAGTAGGAGCTTTCAGAAAAACATCAGATGGATTTGTGCTCTCTTAAAGCTCAGCACAATGTAAAAAATCTAATGGACTCAGAGGTATACTCTACCTCACTATATATGCTACTTAGTTTGGGGTTAAGAGGACAGGCTTCACTGTTTTTTAACCAGATTTTTAAGTGAAACAGTTATTATTGCAGGGATTTCCAGAGTTCAGAAGGTTCTATACCTTTCTTTGGAAGATGAATATCTTCTTCATTTCACAGGAAGTTTAGCTTTACTAAACATAGAACAGAATGAAACTTGTATATAGATATAGAAAAGGCACAGCAGCACCAGTGTGCTTCAATGCCAACATCAAGGAATTGCACTTTGAGGAAAAAAGTGCAGTCTCCATAACCCCGGTACGTCACTCACCATTTCACTTTCCATGTCCTCAGCTAACCACAGCAGGCTTTGGGGTAGAGATGCTAGGAGGGGCTTCCATGAGCCAATTTCACGTAAGTCACTGATAAGTTTTCATAATACAATGATTGTCACTACCAGGGTGACTTCTGAACATGGAGAACAGCAGCAAGTATCATTTGTATTTCCAGAAGTCATTTGGTGCCTAAACTACCTTAGGAACATGACCTTCAACCTCTCAATAACATGAATCTCCGAATGTGAATCTAAAACTACCCAGAGGAAAGAAGATCACAAGGAATTGCTAATGGACTGTTTCCAGGAGCAACAAGAAATCCCTACCTGAAGTCTGCGGGGAAGCTTCTACTTCCAAGTTGGCTGAGAAGCGCTCACTTTGAGCTCCAAGGACTCCAACAGGCAAAGACTGGTCACCAGAAGCCAGATCTCCTTCCAACTCTTCACTTATGGGGAAAGTAATATCACTCACAGGTTCCTCCTTAATCTTCACAGGTTTTGTGTCCTCTGCTGCCTTTTCAGGGTTGACAATCTTCTCGTATTCTTCAGAGAGCTGCTTGCTAACCTGTCCAAGATCAGTGGGTGAAGAAGAGACCAGAAAGGTGAGAATGACTTCAGAGACTCTGATGGCAATTACATTGCAGTGCACTCTGTTCCCAGAATGTTATTAACATCTGACCCAAACGAAAAAGTAAACAGCTTACTAGTTACACAGGAAAGATTTTTTTTTTCCTCTTTAAGTGCACTTTCTGTCCTGTAACAAGGGGCTTTAATAAGAGGTTTAATCCATTAACATCTGATTGACAAAGATTTCTCAGACAGAGATGATGAGGCCCAGAAATTTAAAAAGAGCAAGGAACAAAAGCAAAGTGTCTGTCTTATTCTTTGGTTTTACCTATAAGATTGTCCCCCATCCTCCAGTCACAAATTTACCCCAGCATTAAAAACCAAGCACTTCAGATCTTCGTCAGCTCTGTAGTCACCACTGGACAAAGCCTGAGTACCTCCTGACAAATTCACAGCAAAAAGCACAGAAGTTTTCTCCAGCTAAAGAAGTGGAACAAATACAGGAATGAGATTTAGAATTACCCTGTACTTCCAGAAAGTTAACAAGAGTAAGCAATTAATTTTAAAAATTTCAGATTTTATCTGCTTCTAACAAATGCTTGTTTATACAACTAAATCCCAACAGTCAGTGAACTGTGCTCAGGAAAATCCCAAGGCTTTTTAACAGAAGCAAGCAGGAAAAAGAATAGCAAATCCTATTTCCCCCTTCTAGATATGCTTCCAAATACAGAGGCTACTGTGGACCTCAGCCCTGTATAAAGAGCAAAACCACTAAGACAACGACTGGCTGCAGGATGAGAGAAAATTGCATCAGCAGAATGACACAGAAAGCCCAAATTCAAAAAGACAGAATATCTGAATAAAAACATTTGAACAAAAATGAACACAACTGGTTTTCTGAACAGGAATGTTTTAATGAAGACAGATCTTGATGATGTTATTTTTAAGCACAAACCTCAGAATCCATCACAACTTACATACTACGTGTCTCTGATTTACACTGCCTCTGTAAGCCACAAGGTGTCAGCCCTGGGAAAAGCAGGAGCACAAGGTAGCTGCTCCAAAATGAGTCAACTGGCACTCATAAGGAAGAAGGAATGGCAGGTTTTGTTTTTGGTCACAGGCTACCTACTTGATTCAAGTCTTGTTTTTGATAAGTAGGAGCATGATTTCCACTTCAAATCCTTGCATTTCTCTAAGTCCACAACAGGCAGCCTCATATCATTCAGACAAAATGCATGTTTAATTTCTTACAATACTGGGACCAAGAGAGAAACCATACCCTTATTCTTACAACCTACATTTATTGATGCCTCTTATTTAACAATTCCTCTTCTTTCTCAACAGAAGCACAGTCTCCTCTACAGTGGAAGGTAGCACCTGTGTGACAAGTCAGATCAGCACAATACTACCCTATACTCCTACCAAAGCTTAAGGAAGTCACCCCTTGCTTAAGCAAACACAAACTTCTGCACAACTTAGTAATTTTTGTCTCCTTACTTGTTTTCCAGCCAAATATTCCATTAAAGCAGAAAATTCAGTTTATCAGTCAGTTTTGATTTTACCTCTACTTGATATATTTGCCTGGGCCATTCAAGAGCTGGGGGACTCTCCTTTAACTCAGGCAAGCCATCAGTAGAGCATCCTTAGCCTCAGTAGGGACACAAATAAGGGGCTCTGTCTTCCAGTAAAAAAATCCTGTTTCTCTTTCCCTTGATGACTCCCCTCCACATCCAGGAGGTTTTCTAATTGGATTTCACCTCAGTAAGACTCAGGACTTGCCACAGGAAGAAGCAATTGTACTGGGGGCTACACTTCTTGCTGCTGTCGGGTCCCTAATGCTCTTCTCACCTGAAGCATGTAGCTGTGATAATCCTTAATGCGGTGCTGCCAGAACTTCTGCAGAGAGAGCACGCTGCCAATGCCCACTTCATGGAAGACCTGCTCCATGACATCAGGGAAAGGGGTGTGCCCAAGTCGAGCTTCTCGGTCCACAGCGAAGCGCAGCAGTTTGGTGAACTTCAAGCAGTACTCGTGGGCAATGTCTGTCAGGGTCTCCAGAACACTCTCATTGGCACACTCAAAGCCTGTGTGAGCCAGGATGGTGGCCATTGACTGGTAGAGAAGTTGCCGGCAGGAGGACCAACTCAGCTCAGTCACTGGCTCCCCTTTTCCTCTAAAAACCAGGAAAGACAAAAATAGCACACTTTCAAAAATTGAAAGGAGTAGATAAGTTGAAAAGATATTGTCAATAATAAGTGATGGACAAAGCGAAAGCAGAGAGTTTGGGGTTCTCCACAACTTCTCCACTGCATATGAACACTACCTAGTAAAGGTTTATCTGCTTTTCCTTCTTCCCCTCCCTCCAAATCAGCACTTCCAATTTTCATTTCCCCTTTTAATGCTGCAAGAGTCCTTGGGTCATTCATGAATGTGGGATGCAAATCTTCTGAAACCTTAAGCAACTCTCTTCTCACCCAAGAGCTTTTCTCCTGGAGAAATGAATTAAATGGGTTCTGGACACAAACAAAAAGGGCATTGTAAATAACTTGAATGCAAATCATTTCCCCTCTCAGTTAATTACATTTCTTTTCCTTATTACCTCTAATGTCACAGACCTAATACTGAGATACAAAGGCTTCTGGAATAGACAAGATTGGAATTTCTAATGCAAAAGACATATATAAAAAAGCAAGAAATGGGATACACATACATTTCATAAAGATACACTGTAGCCAAAGATACTGTTTCCCTGTCCTCATTCCCAGCAGTCACTAAGAACAACACTGAAAGAAGTATCCCTGTATATAACCTAAGATGCAAACACAAGACCCTGGGAGGAGGCCTGGAGAGGTTCTGCCATAAAGCCGCATTCTCTGGCCTTGCGTTTGAGACCTCTGTTCTCTTCTCTGTGTTGCAAAGTGGGAAGCAGCGACCACGCAGGGTGGCGGACATGGAGAACAACTGACATGAGCGCTTCAAACAACATTTACAGTCAGCCACCCAAATTTTTCATCAACATGAGTTAACAAACAGAAGTTTTACACAGGAAAAAGAGGAGTTAAGACAAGGCCTCTGATTGGGAAACATGTATCTACCAGATTTCTCAAGTCACAATTAAGTGCATGTAATCTATTTGCCCATATCAGTAACATGGACTTCAAATGCTGATGTCAAAAAATCAACTTCCTTTCTGCCAAGTATGGTATTTATATACTTTTTTTTACACTTCATTCACCACCAAAGGCATAATTAAGCTGAGAATTTCACTCTCATTTGTTTCTGATCTATTTGTCCACCTTGAGATTCCCCTCGTTCTCACCTTACATCACTTGCATATCACCAGACACTCTTTCCAGTAACAGGACCTGATTAAATCAGTACACAAATGGTACTGATGCCTTGATAAAAGTCTCTCCAACAACTACACTAGGTACCCTTCAGTCTCACTGAGAAGCTGGGCCACAGTCTCAGGTTTCCCTGACCCTCAGAACTGACCCATAGAAAACCACTGAAACACAGCAGTAAAAAAGATAACATTTCAGAGGAGCGAAAATGGAAGGTGACACTTAGAGCTATCAGGAACAAAATCATTCATTTTCAAGAACACCAGCTCAGCACTTTCTGATTATTCAAATAAAGGGGGGAACCACACTGTAATAGAAGTTGTATATGATCATATTTCTGAGCAGATATTAAGAACAACATGTGGATCTCAGGTCATGGATTCATCCCAGCTATTAATTGATGGAAAATGACTCAAATCTCAATTCCTTCTCAATTATGTAACTACTATGCTAAGAAGACAGCAGGCACCCTGACAAGATGAATTAAAAGATCATCAGTTCCTTTATAAATCAGCTGTCACATCTCCCTCACTCCCCCTTCCACCTCAGCCACAGATTTCTGAAGTTCAGAAGCAGCCATATGTCTCACACAACACCAGGACCGGGAGGTTACAACAGAAATAAACAAGTACCAAGGAAAACAACCCTCAAAATTTATGCCTATAAAAAAGAATCTCTTTTTCTTTAGTGCATATAAAAAACATATCCAGCTGTATGGCAGCCATCAGTTGAGAGCATCTCATGCTACCAAACCCACTGAACAACCAGGCTACTGTTAATACAGAGACACTGTGGGCAAAAAAATCAGACACAGATTTCGGCAAGTGTAGGCAGGATGCTTAGCCACTTGCAAAATAGAATACAACAACCATTTGGCAATGCATATCACTGCTCAGAAGCAGCAGAGAATATTACATCTCTTTTAAACTCCTGGAGGAAAAGAAACCAATTGTGAGTATTAAAATGCAGTGAGGTCACTATGCTGAAGGGCATATAATCAACCTGAAATCCAATCAATTAAAGACAGAGAGAAAAGAAATTTCAGGTACTGTATTCAAATCCAAATCGTCACCTCTTGCTCTTGGAAAGGTCAATCAATTTTGGTTTTCTTATTTTTTCTTCTCTTGTTTTCCTGTTTCCCACAATAAACAACAGAGGTATATGATTAAAGGCCAGAACAAAGAGCAATAATTGAAATGTAGATGTTAACGGAAACCAACAAATGAGAAAATAATTTTTCTTCATCTCCTTTAACTTCCAGATACTTTCTGGTAAGAATGCTCATGAACAAAAAGAGCCATATGGACACATTTATGTTGAGAACAGCTATCTAATGTCAAGTCTTCCCAAAAAGGACAAGCAAACGTCTTCTTTTCCCTGATGATCATACCTAAAGAGCCTTGGTTTTAGATCTCACCCAGCACCTACAAAAGCACCCTGTCAGGTACTATGACTATGCAGAATGCCACCCTCAGCAGCACTTAGTTCTTTTCCTGAAAGGCTCTCCATTCAGCAACCATCCAAAGCCAAACCTACTTAATAAATTAGCAGGGTCCTATAGCTACAAGTAAACAAAAGTGCTTTCATACCTCAAGCTTCATCACCATGGATTAACAGGACAGGAAATTAGGTCGGTGACTTGGAGGTGATCTCTACAGAATATATAGTATGAAATTTATCACATATAATGGCCAATTTCCCACTCTTCATTTTTGCATTTCTAAGAGTTCTATATTTTTATATATGGATCACCAACACTAGATAATGTTCCAGACAAAAATCTCCCTGCCAAGCTATGAATTCATTAGACCCAAAGCCCAACCTTCTCCCACTTCTACCAGCAACGTGCAGAAAATCACAACAGAAGACAGGAAAATAGTGTCCATTTATACAAACCAGACTTATTTTCAGAATTAGTAAGTTTCCAAAACTCAGAAAAGGCTCATTTTGTATGTCAGTCAGTTAAATGACAACAAGCCACCCCACAAAGGCAGCAGAATCCATTCACCCAGGTTCATCTCCTGTTAGGCTGTTTTTCTCAGAGAGAAGGGGAGCTCATGGTTAATTTCCCATGCAACTATCTTCAGGGGACAGTGTTTGGGCTAAGGCAAGGATTGCTAGCCAAGGTTCACTCAACTGCAGTATGGGATTGAAGTGCTCTGCTCCCTTCTAGGTGAGCATACGCCAGCAGCAGATGGAGGGAGGGACTGTTTTTCCTATGAACACGACAATTTCATGAAACATTACACTGTGGAGTTGGATTTATACCAAATGAGGTACAACAAGGCTGCTTCAGAGCCATCCTCTCCAAAGCAGTAAAATGAAGGAGAACATTGGAAAAACAAGATTATACCAGTCAGAGAGTGCATCAAAGAATACAGCACACTAGCTCAAATGAGCAAGTTGTTTCCTTTCGGAAAAGAGCCTCATTACATCTCATCCTGACTAAATCTCTTTTTAAATACCTATCCTACGTCTACAGGAAGCTGCAAAGGTGTGAAAAGAAACTGCTCAATAGATAATGGCAAAAATAAATTGTATCCCAGTGGCATAACCAGAACACCAGTTGGTTTAGAATCAGACTAAGCCAAAGTGCTTAGTTCATCAGTGGAAGTGTGTTCTCTCTGCTTTAATTTCCACTGCTTCAAATCCTTCCCAGCATTAAACCTGCTATCTCACCGACACATGGTCCTTTACTTCTGTACAGATATTTCTTAACTACAAGTCCTTCTATCATGAACTGTCTTCACACTGCAAGTTGCCAATTTTGTTTACAGATTATCTTTCAATGCAAAGCACACATCCAATGTGGTCAGGAATGCAAATGACAGATTGACTGAGAAATCTGTTACAAAACCAACCATGTACACACAAGAAAAAGCATCTGAAGAGGTACACGAGTAGGTTAGGTTTCTTTTAAAGATGTATCCATGCTAATTTGAGGAAGCTGAACAGAGAAGAAGGAAAAGCTAGCAGTTGTATTATGGTAGGAGTCTCCTGTTGAAATGATAGTTTTAAGTCTCCAGTTCCTTACTCATTCTTCATCAATTATGCTTTAAGCTTACTTTCTGTTTCTACACCAACCAAAACCAAACATTAATCCCTTATTGTGCATCCCAAGAACTGTAACATCAACACTTGCAAATCACCAGGACCAGATGGTAGTTCATCCAGGAATACTAAAGGAATTCCAAGGATGAAATAGCTGAATAGCTGTGGTGAGTCACCTCTTGCTTCAAACTGTGTTGGTCCATGAGGACCAGAAGACAAGGAAATGTGAAAACATTTTCTTTTAATAGCCTCAGAACAGATGTGAAGAACTGCAGGCTGGCAAGCCCCATATTTTTGGTGCATCAGGAAAATTCAAAGAATCAGAGGAAACAAAGGTAAATATGTTATGCTCAGAAAGAATTCAGAGAGCTTTTGTAACTGGAAAACCCACTTCACAAACCCAGACTCCTCCAAATCAATCAACAAGCAAGTATGTCCACTCCACTGTGGAGTCCAGGTCTTCCCTTGGGGATCTGTGTCAGAATCAAAGTTTGTTTCAACATATTTATAAACAGTCTAGAAAACTGTAGGTGAGAAATAGCATCATGATTATAAAAATGCTGGTAGTACAGATTTTGGAGGGTTGAAAAGACCAAACCAACTGAAAAATAGTAGTAAATTAGGTTCTGCCTCTTCCTCATGCTAGGAGAACGTAGGGGTTACAGGTATGGGGCTGGGCAGAGGAAAACCAAAATTATTCCTGGGCATAACAAAATCAAAGACAAGGGGGCAGCATGTCAAAGGATGAAAATGAATAACAAGGAAATAGAAGAGAACACATCTATGCTAAAGAAACCTGTGGTCTGATTCAGGCTGGCTACTCTTATCTTCCTTTCTTCCTGTGTCTAAATGTACCTATACATTGTTTCTCAGACCCAGGTTACTGCCAAAAAAATGAAATTAAAATATGGATTTAGTTGAATACCGTAAGTCTGACAACTGTACTTCAGAAGGCAGCATAAAATTAAGTGCTACCATGTTTTATGAGGGGGAAGAATGTTCTTCCTTTAATTTGATTTTACAGACTAAGAAGCATCAGCAAATCACAGAACTTCATTTTTGCTTCTAGAACAGCACCTGCTGTTCTTAATTTATGTGTCTTAAAACAGCTAAGAATAAACATGCAACAACAAACTCAAAGCTCTCCTTCTGGAAAAGCATAAATGTGTTTGGTTTAGCAAGCACACAATTAAAATCTAGAATACACTGCAGCTCATTATAAATCCACTCTGTCAGCCACAAAACATTTCTCTCTCCAGTTTTCACAACGTAGTCCTTAAACTCCCCCACGTGGCTGACGACTAAATAACATTTCTTTAACCAGACTCCAGAGACTCGAAAGGAACAACAAAAAGACAAAGCAGCCTCCAAAACATGGCCAGAGCCACAGAAAACTGAACTTCAACTGCAGCCACCGGGGAGGACAGAACAGAGAACTACTCAGTTTTACAAACCACAGAGCAGGAGTCACAGGGCCTTGACTTTATTCCCACAGGACAGTATTTCCCTTCATCCCTCTCAGCTAGTTACTTTGCATCTTTCCAGAAGGATGATGGCGTTCCTCCACAAACAGTATTAAGAAATCACTCTACTGTCCAGAGGAACTATGTCACCAAATGCAACATCTTTCAATAAAATGCATTTTATACAACCTCAGGCCGTTGAATATCTCAGTGGCATTTAACTGATCAGTTATATTTTGTTGATGCACATTTACCCATTTCAAAAACTAAAATGTATTATATTCTCCCACATCATGTTCATTAGTGCACAGTCTTTCATTTAAGAACAGGAAGTTGTAGCTGTGAGAATTAATCCCATAATTTAAATGCACATAACCCACAAAGTATTGTGAGATCCTGCAAGAAATGCAACACCTCCTTGTGAATTTAGTGCTTGTCAGAGGGGTAGATAGGGAGGTGGTGGCAACACTATTTAATCAAAGACTAGCTGCAGAGGAAGAAGCAACACAACTTTCCATTTTCTCCAGCCCTTGGCTGGCACAGCCAGTACCAGAGGCAAGAATTCCCTTCACCCATTCTCATTTCCACCTCTGACCAGAAGACCAACAAGTAGAGTGAAACGTGATAGTTACTATGCCATAGGTCCTTAGCCACTGAAATCTTACAAATATACTACCATGTCATCTTTGCAGACCCTACAGCTAAACAGCCAAAACCTCCTCATGCATCTTCCGGGTTTTCAATTATAAAAACATAACTTAGTTGTAAGTGACCAAAGTAGAAGAGACTTCACATCCTGTAACTAAACTTGTCAAAATACCACTAGGATAGCAAAACCATTCACACACATTTAATGTAGCACTAACAGGACAGAAATCAGCACTACATATCCACATTTTATTGATAGGAAACAAAAGCACATTTATTTTAAACAACACGTGTGTTACTCACACAGGAAAAAGCTAAATATTTCCTTTCTGAAGCCCGTTTTATAATTTATATACAACTGTTTGACCCTTCAGCCTAGAGGAAGCAACATTGCATATATATTTAAAAACACTCAGCTTTCCTTCAGCCAAAAACTAACCCAAAGAAACACCAACACACCTGTAGAAATCACTCTCTGGGTCACTGTGCCTCAGCTGAAATGGCATTTTGGGCGTTTTGCTATCCAGAGGAAGCAGGTCATCCGGGAGAGGTGGAGAGGCTGGACAAGATGGCAGAGGTTCGTTCTCCTCAGTTTTTATGCCCTCTGCCTGCTGCTGGTTCTGAGCCTGAGCCGTGGCGATGAGGCTGCGCAGCCGCCGGTTGTGTTGGATGAGCTGGATGGTGTGGATAGTGAGGCTGCAGGGCTCAGAGGGGATGTCCAGCATGGTGGTGGGCCGGGGCTTATTCGCAGATGGTTGGTGCAGTGGAGGATCCTGGACTTCCACGGTACGGAACTCGCGCTGCAGCAGGTCAAAGGAGCTGCGGTTGGCCTGGTTGGAGGAAACCGGGATCTCACCCCAGTATCGCAGCATTTCTGCACAAGTCACACGTTGTCCTCAGAGCCCAGGAGAAGGCTACCTTATACTGTGGTACAAAGGCGCCTTGTAGCAGGGAAAAGCACTTTGGTCAGCAACAAGAACTGGAGCTGGGATGACACTCCTAAACAGATTACGGCTGTCAGGCAGGCTGTCGCTCAGTGCCTCGCTGAGCAGCGCGGTGTCCTCAGCAGCATCAGGTCGCCACTCCGGCATTTAACAGATCCCTTCTCCTGAGGGGGGAACAAACAAACGCACTCGTGAGGCGAGAATTACTTCTGTCTTTAACAGAGGCTGGTGTGGGTCCACCTGGGCCTCGCCGAGCGGGGCCCGTGGCGAGTCTTGGTTTGCGTGGAGAAACTCCGGGGGCCGCACTCGGCTCGCCCGTCCGCCCGCCCGCCCGCCCTCCCCGGGCCCAGCTCCGAGCCCGTGGCTCCCCAGCACCCCCAGCCCGTGTCTCGCCGGCCCCCCGCGCTCCCTCCGCACCCCTCAGCTCCGCTCGGCTCCCGGCCGCCCTGCCGGAACTGCGTCCCGGTCCGGCACCGGGAGCGGCTCCCCCGTCCCCAGCGCTCCTCCGCGCCGGACGGAAGGCAGCGCCCGCCGCCGCCCCCGCCTCGCCCGCTGCCGCCGCTTCCCCTGGTTCGCCCCCCACGCTGTCCCGGCCCGCGCTGAGGCAGCGGCGCGACCCCCAGAGCTGCGCCTACCCCCGGCACTGCAGCGCCGCGGAGCTCGTCCCCGGAGGACTCCATTCGGGTGCGGACCCGGGAACATGGCGGAGGCCGCGGCGACGGAGGCGGCGACGGAGGCGGCGGCGGAGCCCGCGGAGCCCACCGAGCCCGCCGCCTTCAAGCGCCCGAGCCGCCCGCTGCCCGCCGCGCCCGGGCCCGCTGACCCGGGGCCCAGCCCGCCGGGGCCTCCCCGCCCCGCCGCCGCGCCGCCCGCGCCGCGCTACGAGGAGCCGGCGTGGGGCAGCCGCCCGCCGGCCGGCTCCGGGTACGGGCTAGAGGTGCTGAAGGGCGGCGTGGCGCTGGGCTCGGTGAGGCTGGAGGACGGCAGCTGGTTCCTGGTGGGGCGGCTGCCCGGCTGCGCGCTCTCCCTGGAGCACCCCTCGGTGTCGCGGCACCACGCCGTGCTGCAGTACCGCGGCGCCGGCGCCGACCCCGACGCCGCCGGGTTCTACGTGTACGACCTGGGCAGCACCCACGGCACCTTCCTCAACAAGGCGCGGGTGCCGCCCCGCACCTACTGCCGGGTGCGGGTGGGCCACGGGCTGCGCTTCGGCGGCAGCTCCCGCCTCTTCCTCCTACAGGTGCGTCGGGGCTCCGGCTGGGGCGGTCCCGGAGCGGTGTGTCGGGGGTGGTGAAACCTCGGCTGGATCAGTCTCGGGAATTTACGCGGCTCCTCGGGCCTATCGGGGTAAAAGCCGCTCCTGAGGTGTGAGGAGGTTTGGGAACAGCCCAGTGCTGCCCTAGTGGTTTTACTGGGAGAAGAGTAGCCGGCTGTGGGTATCTTCTGCCGCCTTGGGGCACCGGGCACGGGGCAGCGCCCCTGAGGGCTCGCCGTGAGACCAGGCTGGGCGGCTTCCGCTGATGTGCAGTGAGCGCAAAAGGCATTTCTCTCCAACAACGAGATGTATTAGGAGTGTCTTTCCGACAGTATGATGCCCCAGTAAAGAGCTAACACGTCTTTGTGAACAAGGGGAGCTTTTATTAGTAGGAACTTTGACAGCATTTCATGTGCTCTACATGCACTTCAGAAGCTGTTCATTCGTTAAATTCAACCATGTAGCACTGACAGGAATTTTTGCCTTCAGCCTTTAAAAGAGTCATATTTGACATCTGACAACATTTGGTTGGCATTGACAACGTAATTTGATATCCGACAAGTACACAATAATGCTTGTTTCCCCCTTCCCCCTTTGAAAACATAATCAAAACTAATATATTTTGGAACGTATGTCATAACATGGTATAATAATTCCACTTTCTGAAGAATACTGTAATGATTTGTTTCTATTATAGTGTGTAATCTGCATGTGTGTTGAAAATACTTGAGTTTTTTTTCTTTTAAAAAACACTTCTGCTAAGTTACTATTTGTGATATAGGGACCCAAAGAGGACCAGGAGTCTGAGTCAGAACTAACTGTGACTGAATTGAAGGCATTGCGTAAGCAGCAGCAAGCAAAACTAGAAAAGACAATGTTGGGAGAGGACTCTGATGAGGAAGATGAAAAAGAGGAGAAAAGTGAAAGGAGTCAGAACAGTGATATGAGCTGCTCGTGGGGAATGGGTAAGCGATGATGTATAAATTGACTGATATGCATTAGAAGGTCTTTAAGCCAGTTTTCCGTGAATTTTCAGCTGGCTGCCAGGAGTTACAATCCAGTCAAAGCTCTTGAGTACAAATTAATCCTTTTCCTTTTAAAAAGAAGACAAGCTTATATCTAGTGAGAAGTATGCAAGACCTCCTTTTAAACAGGAGAAGGTAATTCACCTGAAAGTTTAGTTAATGCTCCTGTGATGATGTCCACACTTTTGCCTGGGAGGTGAAATTTAGTTGCTTGAGTCTTCTATGTGGTATAGCTGTCTTTACCTTTAAACAGAAAGTCCACATCTTAAAGCTAGATAGATTGCTGGATTAATCAGCTTTTTGGAACAAAGTGAGTTGGGTTTTTTTGAATGGAAATGTATAAGCACATAAACCTTTGCAAGTACCAAAACTGCAGGGACACTCATCTGCAAAACTATATCTCATGTTGTAATAACTAATAGCAAAAAAAAGAAGTGGGAGGGTTTTTTTTAGATTGGGTGCAGAAATAATATTAAAGTTAAGGGAAGTATTTTTAGGATGATGTAGCTGCTACTTTTTTCAAACTAATGAAAGTGCTCTCTTTCTAATGTTTCACTTTTTTTTTTTTGCACTTTGTATGTCTTCTAGGTGAGGATGCTGAGGAGGATGAGGTTGAAGAAAACCCTATTGCTGTTGATTTTCAGGATGTTCAAGATGCTTTCTATATGAAAGATCCTAGGAAGGCCTTACAGGGCTTTTTTGATAGAGAAGGTACCTTTTTTTTATTTTATTAAATGGGATTTTTTTCAATTTAATAAAATTTTACATTTGTGCTTATTTTGAAGGGGTGGGATTTAAAGCGTGGTCTGGGAGCTCAACTCTTCTGCTAACGGGGTAATTTTGGGTGATGGGGGTTTTTTTGGTCAAGTTTTGGTGGGGGTTTGTAGTGATTTGGTTTGGAGTTTTTTAATTAAGACTTGGCTCACCGTTGTATATCTGAGACTTAGGTATTAATTCCTAAGCGGGGAGTTGCACTGAGCACCTTGTATTCCTCTGGAGTGACACTCAAACCCTACCCATGCTTTGAAGCTGTGCAGAAAAATTGAAACCCATCAAATTTGAAATTGTTTGATTTGGAGATAGCTAAAATTGTGAGTTAGAGTTGGAAAGTATAAAAAAGACAACAGGCAATAATTAAGTAGTCTAAAGTTTCCATGGTTGCTACTGAAATGTAAAAATTACTCACTTTTTTGCTAAATTGAAAAATCAGTCTGATATCTGTGAATTCAGATTGTAAACTGTCATTACTTCAGTGTATTTACTTTAATACATACAGAGACAAGATTGTTTTTAATTTGAACTACATGTTCCTAAACAGACCACTAGAGATTTTTTAAATATGAAAAAACTTTGATTTTGGGCGGAAAAAAAAAATTAGCATAATGCCAACTGAAGATCCCATGGCTTTAAAAAAAAAAAGTTAGGCAAAATCAGTCCTTTGATATGTAACAAGGGCATTTTATCTCTTTTGTTTAAACATGACATTCTTCTCTGCTGTAGTTTATTCTTGCTTATTTCAATTTTGGTTGCTATATCAACTTTCTTTTCCTTTCTAGGAGAAGAGTTAGAATATGAATATGATGATCGTGGGCACAATAGCTGGCTGTGCAGGATCAAGTATGTATGTCTTCATTCACTTTTGTATATGGAAATTGTTGAATTCATGAGCAAAAGCTGAAAGAATTACTTCTCATGTCACTCTCATGTCACACGCAAGCTATAATTAGACCTAACCCCTGATACTGAGGCAGAAGTTCAAGGATCAGTGCCTCGTTCAGTGTTTCCTTTCCTTTCTATTCTGACAGCATTTAGTTTTCCTTAGAGATGAAAATTGGGAAAGCAAGAGTCTAGGTTCTTTCAGCTCCCCTTGTTTTGAGAAATATGTGAAATGGAAATACAAGAGAAACAATCTCTTTCAATTCCTAATGGGAAAAAAAAAAACCCAACGTTAATTCTACTGTGTGCCCAATTTCAGTTCTTTTATGGTATAAGGCAGTTCTTGATGGGTTCCTTCTAGAGGCCACTAATTTCTTTCTTTTATAAGACAGGAGAAGGTGAGGTGGAAATTAAGTCAACAAGATAAGTCTCGAGTGGATAGGTGCAACATTGCAATGAGTGTACTGCTTAAAAATCCTTTGCTTCAGCATGGAAGATGTTTGTTACTGGTGTTGCATGGATGCAAGATATTGGTGTTTAAAATGATCCAGGGATTGACATTTAGCCTTTTAATTTCTTGTATTTCCAATGGAATAAATATAGGAAGAATTATTGTTTGCACTAGTGAAATACAAGTTTAATTGCATGCTTTAAGAAATCCATGCTTATGTTCTGATTGGTTCTGTATGAAAAGAAAAGTGAAAATATTTAATCTACAGAAAAAGATTAGAATGAAATGGGAAGAACAATGCCAGCATGATAAGTAAAATATCTGAGTAGCATCCCTGAAAAGCTGTTTGTATCTGAGCTGTGCTCTGATCCTTCAAACTGAATAGGTTGCCTGTGGATGATGCAGCAGGGAAGCAGCTGGTGGCAGAGGTTCTCCACTCAGGAAAAAAGAAGGAGGCAATGATACAGTGTGCACTGGAAGCTTGCAGGCTACTTGATGCTCGGGGAGTACTGAGGCAAGAAGCAGGTAAATAACTAGTCAAAGGCTGTGATCATTCTAAGAGCCCTAAATTAGGGATTTGAGATTGGTGTCTTGAATTTGGTTTATTGCTGACTAGTAGGCATATAATTTTGTTTCTTGCCTTCTCCCTTACCTTTCCCAGTATCCCGAAAAAGGAAATCAAAGAACTGGGAAGATGAGGATTTTTATGACAGTGATGATGACACCTTCCTCGATCGAACTGGTGCTGTGGAAAAGAAACGACTGAACAGAATGAGAAAAGCTGGTAAAATAGAAGAAAAACCGGAGACTTATGACTCCTTGGTAAGAAGAATTGTTATGATGTGTCAGGGTTACTCTTCCATGCCTGTATTATGACTAAGAAGGAACCTTAGTGGATCATGGCAGTGGGTGAATGAAATGCCAGAACAGGATACTTTTGAAATGATTCTAAATCATCAGAAAATAATTGCAAGCTTTCAAGTTTTGCAGGACACATCCCAGAGAAGAACCTTATTCTGCTTTGAAGAACAAGCATCTTGGATTGACAGGCATATAACAACTAAAGATCCTACACAGACAATAGGGTGTGAGGGGTAGGGTGGGTTGGAGTGTCACAGTGGTGGTATAACACTGCTGCAGAATTATACATACTTTTGTGTTTCAGAAAGAAAATTGTTTAAACAATATGTCAAAGGAAGGATAAATTTTAAGAGCAATCTAGAGTATAGTTTTTTCAACCCAGGAAGTTCTGGTAAAAGATCAGAAGCAGAAAAATCAAAGTAATTTGGTAGGATATTTGAGTAACTCTTAAAAGGGTATTTTAAGACGATAGAAAAGTCTTCTAAGTGTGTTGTTCTCTCATAGGTCACAAAGCTAAAGGAAGCTGAAAATGAGCTTTCTGAGATAACAGAGAAGTTGAAGGCTTCAGGGAAAGGTAAGGTATGAAGTTTATTTGATTGTAGTGTTCTCCATAAAGAAAAGAGATTAAAATTATCTTACAGATTTCTCGCTTCAGTGCTTTCTTTTGTTAGTGTCCACTTCTTACAAAGGGATTGGAAGTTTTGCAGCTCACTGAGTTGGCTGGAGAGAATACTTATGCTCTTCATCCAATGGTTTATGTATTCTGTGTGTATGGTCACTTGCTAATGAAAGCAGCTTTTTCCAAAGCAAGCAGCATCTATGTTAAAGTAGGGTGGCAAGTGTACAAGCCCCTGGATTTTAAGAGGGTGAGTATTATCACTGTTTATCTGCCAGTATTAGTGGAACTGACCCAATTTCCAAAGTGAGGAACAGTGTCTTTTCCACTCCCTTCAAAAGCATTTATAAGGGAAGAAGAAAAAACTGACAGAAAGGGTAATATCTTTTATTTCACTTCTCTCATTGTAGATGCACCTTAAAAAGGAAAGGTGGGAAAAGAGAAATGTAGAGTCAAAGCAGTTGACACTTAACCCATATGTTCAGTGAATTTGCTATCTAATTCAGGTTCTAGGATTATGCCTTTGTGTACAAAGGCAGAGCCTTTCCGGGGTAGTGATTGTGTCTGTAAGTGAGTTACATTTAAAAGCATACTACACAAATAACTGCATTTTGCTTTCTGTTACTGATGATGTCTTTTGGAGTAAAAGGAAGGCAGAAAGGAAATGTGTTTAGGCTGGTTCTTCATAAAAAACCTTTTTAACAGAGTTGGCATTAATAAAGGTTGCAGTATTAGTCAGAAGAGTTTCTCTCCAAGGAGCCTAACAGCAGTGTGACAGCTGGGCTGTGTTTTGTGCATTACATGGCCATGTTTCTTTTTGGTAATTCAGCTCCACACCAAAACTCATTTGTATCAACATTTTTGTGGTGATTGATTATACCATTCCACCAAGAATTCTAACTCATGTTGAGTGTATTTGAAGGAATTGTTTTCAGCATGACTGTTTTGACAAGTAGTTAGGATTGACTGACAAGAGGCACTGATGCTTATATTGTCTGAGACGTGTAATTCCAAGCTTTCATACGTTCTGATGCCTTTGTTTCTGCTGATACTGTTTTTCAACAACTGTTGAGAAACAGTTCTCTCAACTGTTAAATCATATCGTAGTAGAGGCTGGGACAAGGAAGAGTCAGTTCATTTCTATGCTTCTACTAACACCATATAATGCTGATTTATGTTATCGTGTTTTTGTAAGTTGCAGGCTGTTGCACAGCTAGTTTAGAGCCTTGAAAAAAATTGAAGCCTTTGTATTGCAGTACAGTATAATTCAGTATTGGATTGGAATTTCATCTGCTAAATTGCAACACCTTTTACCAAGCACTTGGAGAAATAAAGTAGTTGTCTAAAAAAAATCTCAGTATTTCAAAAATTGTTTCCTGGGGTTCTTCGGAACTAATTACTGGCGGACTGACTTGGTATCTCTCATTCACTGATGCACCCTAATGCAGATCAAGTACACAGAGCTCTTTAGTCTCATCTTTGGTTGCCTGTTCAGAAGAAAATAATCAATAAGTTGATGGTGCAGTAAATAGCCCTATAGCTTTTTTTCACTGGGATATATAGTATAATAGACATGATTGATTCACCTCCTAGTAATGTTAAATTTTACTTCAGTAGTGTAGAAAACTGCTGCAACAGATAGCAAATGCTAACTGTGAGCCTGTACTGTTGGTGGAATCAGGCAGAGAATCCGATTTGCAAGAGGGGGTGATCTGGCCCCTGAGGATCACTCAGTGACTGAAGCACTTACACTGTTCTGCAGCTAAAGCAGCGAGCTGTGGCTTTAATTGTGAAGCTTTAATTGTTCTGAATTACGTGACTAGTCACTAAATCGTATTTTTGTAATTTGATGTTTAAATTTGATGTTTAAATCAATCATTCTGCTCAGCTCCTGCCTGCTAGAAGTTTCAGACTGATTGTTAGCAATACTTTTCCATTGTTGCTTTTTGTCTTGGTTCAAATAAATAGTTAAGAGGAAAAAGAAGTAATTCTTTTTCAGTATTTCTGTCAGAATGTCTTTTTTGACATTTTGTCATCATTTATGCTTGCGTGGAGGTGAATGCTACAACCCTTTCTTATCTTTTAGAGCCTCTTAATTCTGTATAACTTTGAACAGTTACTGTTACGGCTTTCATATATTTTCAAATGGTAAACTGTTTTCTTTTAGATCAGAAGTATCCTTTTCAATTGAGTCCATTTGTAAGCATGAGTGGTATTAGACTTTCTTCTAAATATCTAAGTCATGTAAAACTGCTCAAATACGTGCTGTTTAGAATAACTTAGACTATTTTATTTGTATGCATTTAAAATTTCAAGTGCTACTTAATTAGCTCAAGCTGAACTGAAAATAACTTACTGATCACATAATTATGCTTGTGCATATATAGAGAAACACTTGTAAGGCAGCAAAGACATACTGGATTTGCCACTTTTCATATAATATTAAAAGATAGAAAACTATCTGTCAAAAGACTTGTTAAGATTCTGACAAAAACATTTTTCTTTATTTACTTCCAATTTATTTTTGAACACCATATAAAAACTCAGTGTTCAAACCCAAGAAAGGAGTTTTCGTGAGTCTTTTGTTTGAAATCTATGTGCTAGAATTCTGTATTTATCTTTCTTAGTAATTTAGAGATTTAGTTTTATCTCCTGAGTTTTAATTAGTCAAATATGCATAGAATTGTTAATATTTGAAATTAGGTGGAGTAGGAAGACTGACATTACTCTTTTTCAAGTACAGAGCAGTGTTTTCTTTTTAGAAAATCCAATCAAAGCAAAGGTAGATTTTATGATGTATGAAATCTACATCTACATTTTGGTAGATGTATGAATTTGGTTTTGTATGCGCTCTTTCAGGGATAGGAGGCAGCATCATGTGTTGATTCATTTTGAGTTTTCCAAATGTTACTGCTTTAATATTCCAGGAAAACCAAAATGGTATTCCCCATTCAGTGGTGTAGGTTTCCTTGTAGCTGGGATTATTTTAGTCTGTGACTACAAAAAGAACCCTAAGCTGCTTTTTGAGGGAGAGCAGATCTTGGAGGGAGATGAACAATCTAGAACAGAGACACTCACAGGGAAACTATCAGTTTTAGGAGAGGTTTTGTTATGTAAGTGGATTAAAGTTTACTTTCAGGCTTTTGTTAGGAGAAATGCTTTCATGTTACGAGGGCTAACAATCACCAATGTTTTAACAGAAACTTTGCAGAAAGAATAGTTGTTTGTATGTACCTCATTCTCTAAAGGCTGAACCGCATGAGTGCAGCTCTCATCTCCCCACCATAACAATATGTATCTTCCCTTTATCTTACATAGTCCAGTCCCAGCCAGCAGCTCAAGATTCCTTGGATGAATTCATGACTGAAATAAAATCAGGATGCACCTTAGACAGTGTGGCACGAAAAAAACTTCACTTGCGGTCATTTGAACTGAAGAAAGAGCAACAGAGACTGAAAGGGTTAATAAAGCTTGTCAAGCCTGCAGAACTACCTGAGCTGAAGCCTCAGTAAGTCAGCTAAAGTATAAACCAAGTATTTTTTCTCTTGTTGTTATCCATGGGCAGTTGTGCAAGCCCAGTAAATGGACAGCTTTCCAAGCACAAAAGCAGGACAGCCTTCCAAAACTACCAAACTACCTGGCTCATCTCTTTAAAGAGTCGCTGTGCCTTCATGCTGTTGCAACATCTATAGTTCAGACAGATGCACAAAACTGGAATAAGATGAGCCCAAGCTGGCAGGATGAGGTGGGAAAGGGATTGGAAGCATAGTGTCAGCTTCTTTAATTTTTTCCCAACTGCATCCAAAAGAAACTGAAGAATTTTAGAGATACTATGTACAACATGAAACCCATTTTCACTCTCTGAAATGTGTCTGGAAGTCAAATGTAGTGGCTGTTCAACTACTGCCCAGCAGTACTACTGCAATTCAAGAGAGTGTGTGCTGGGTTCATCATTTACTAGTGGCAGCTTGATTAGAGATTTAATTACTTAATTAATTCACTTAAATTGAGATTTGGCCTCCAAATATGGTTTTATATATACATATATATTATATACATATGTAAGTACGTATGCAGTTGAACTTGAGGAAATCTGTGTGATACAGATTTTTTTTTTCCTTGTTTGTTTATTTTTTGCTTCCTGTTAGGACAAGTATCTGAATTTTACAACATGAATGTGGGATGGAGGAGTCATCTCCTGCAGCTTCCTCCTTGGATGCTGCAAGTGGGAGAGAAATAAAAGGATTTTTATATATCCACTTCTAATTTGCAGATTTATTTTTTTTATGTTTGTATATAGAAGACTTGTTTGATACTTTGTGCACTGTTTTTCTTTGTATCTAATTTTTATTAGGGGTGGGAGTTACACTCTGAACACAGAGAACAAGCCTAAAAAGATGAACCTGCCTCTCTTCGGTGCAATGAAAGGGGGGAGCAAATTCAAACTGAAAACTGGAAGCCTAGGGGTAAGTTGGACTCAAGTGCTGCGAGTCAGTGGCTGTTTCTCAGATACCTTCTCAGACTGTGGTGACTGTAGGAGGCAACCACGTCTTCTCATCTATGGAAACAGCTTGGAGGTGCAGCCTGTAGCAGGGAAAGGTCCATGGGTGGCAAGCAGTGGTTGTTGGATATTGTTTGCTGCCAGCAGTTGCCATTCTTTGCCCTTGCCCTTGTCACACAACTGTGGACAAAAGGCAGTGGATCAAGTAGAGGCAGTCTGGGGACATCAGGCTGAACCACTGCTATATCTCAGCTGCTGGTCCTTTACTTCCTTTTGTTTTGCTTGATCTTATAGTCAAGATCATATCCAGGACTGATTCAGTTTCCAGTGTCCCTCTTATGAAAAGACTGCACTCCTTGTTTATGGGCTGGACATATTTTTTCATATTCCATCTCTACTAATAACTTTCCCTTTAAACCTATTTTTCATCCTGAGAGTGTTTCCTTACCAGCTGTCTCTGACAATAGTATGTGTGCTTTCTCCTGTAATGAGTGACATCTACCTCTATTCTTTGTCTTGCAGAAGTTGCCTGTTAAGCGTCCAGACATCCCTGAAAGCTTGTTAAAAATGAAAGATGATGGACCAGAAGAAGAGGAGGAGGAGGAGGAAGAGGAAGAAATGGAAGAGCAGCAAAAAGGAGATGCAGTAAACAGCAGAGCATCAAAGCTGGAAATGAAAACGACAACAGAGGAAGAAACAGGAAAAGAAACTAATGCTCCTGATAGTTCTCCTTGCAATAACAAGAATCTAGAATCCCTTCAGGATGGTAAACCATTGTTTTTGATTTTTTCCAGTAATGAAGTTGAGTCTGTTACTGCTGATTTTTTCTCCTAATGTTTGAGTCACCAGTTCTCCAGCCCATTTCTTTTACATAAGTTTTTTTGCTATGAGTCCAGAGTCTGTGTGGCAGCAGCTAAGTTTCACATGATTCCAGTTGAAACTCTGCTTGGCAGTTGGCATGAAACTTGGCTTTCTTGCATTTTGGTGAAATAGAATAAATCTCCTGGATGCAAAAAAGGTCCTATTTTGATAAGCTCCGTTTCCACTAGATTGTTTGTCCATATGGAAACTACTACAATGTGTTGTTGGCAGTGGAAGTGACTCAATAAAAAAAAAATGTCTTTGCAAAGCTTCAGATCCATTTGTAAGGAGGAAAAATAATTTTAAAAGTGGTAATGGAGAGATGTATTCCTGTATCTTTGTATATTCCTCCTTTTCTATATCAGCTTGATGCTTCTGACAGCTCAGTAATGATGTTTCTCAATAAACAATATGTTTGATAACAGAAAGCAAATTCTAACTTTTGGGCTTAATGCTGGACAGGTTGCTCTTGAGAAGTGTTTTAACTGGTCACAGGTTTTTCTTTAATGTATTGCAATGGACTTGGTGGATGAAATAATTTGGAGGCCTTTTGAGAGAAGAGTTCTTCCCAGGACAAGTGTAACTCAGAGTTCCCCACTGTACTTTGTCTCGGGGATGTTAGTGCTCTGCTCATGAGTTACTGCAGAGTGCCCACCTATCTCTTTCTTTTTTCTTTTACAGGGGTTGATTTTCAGCCCGAGCCAAAGGTACTGAGGAATGAATCTCAGATGGGACCTTCACAAGAGAAATCTCAAGGTGAGCAGTATAATTTAGACTCTTGTACAGGAGCATGTGGGTTTAGAAACTGACCAAAGGGCTTACTGTCTTATGTGGGTCAAAGGAAACTAAGCCTAATGCAGAGCCCTAAGAATCCAGACTTGAAATAAAGGATTGTGTTTTGCTTGGGAAGTGATAACTGTATGGTGGAGACAGGTCACTTCCACTGTATTTCAGTGCTCCTTGCTTTTCATAGTCAATAACTGCTTTGAGATCCTTTGTTTAAAAAAAATAGCCTGAGAATAAAAACTGTTTTAATTAAGAAGAATAAGATAATGCTTCCCTTATTCTTTTGCAGTAGCTCTTAATGCTACAGAAGGACAGAACTTTATCTTTTATAAAGTGTCAAATATTACATAACATTGGGTTATAATCTGTTAATGACCTAGATGACCCTTTTGCATGTACATCCAAAAAGTCAGATCTTCAAAATGAAGACTATTAGGTGTACTGAACATGGAGGAGATCTGTATGACTTTACTATTTTTTCATAACTCTAGACTCCTAAGAATGTTGTCCTGTCCTCATCATTTCACCCACAGACTTAAACCATAAGTCTCAATATTTCACAGACTAAGTGGTAGAAAACCAAGGAATTCTTATCACCCATGTAACTCTAATGTTTAGGTGAGGGTGTTTTTTTTTTTTTAAAAGCACGTTGGTCCTGCACATTTTCTGCTCCTTCCTTTCTAAATTATCACTGCAGTGATTACAGATGGTGTCTTTCAGAAAATAAACATCTGCCATTAACTAAAGAATCACACTAAAGAGGACCTTATTAAACTGCATTCAGGTAGCTGACCAACAGAGTGTTTAACATAATTTAAATGTTTGAAAAACACTGAGATGTTCAGCAGTATTATTCTCAAGTATGAACTGTGTTGCAGTGAGCTGTCTTGGATTTCCTTATGGATGTATTAATTTTTATGTGAACTTCCTGTAAACTTATTTCTGGTAGAACTGATCATTTGTGATGTGTCATAAAACAAATCTGCTTTCTTCCCAGTATCCGAGGCAGTAAATAAGGAACCTGAAGAGACATCTGAGAAAGTTAAGAAAACCAATAGCTCAAGGAAGGTCAGTTACCACACCATGACTCCTGCAGGTTAAGACTTTCAGGAAATAATGTACTAGACTTTTTTTTTACCAAAATAGTAACAAATTGATGGAGTATAACTCAGTGATAGTAGTGCTTTTCTGCTGAATAAGACCCAAATGTAGAACTATACACTGCCATTCGACACAGACTTTGGAGTCTCCAATGAAAAGGTAAAGCACAGCATTTCAGGCATGCTAGAGGCTCTCTGTTTAATCACAAATTTATTTTTTTCACCTTTTCACTTGGCAGTTACTAAGTGCTGCTTCTCCTGTATCATGAGTGTTGTGGAACATAGGTGCTTTGGAATGTCATTACAAAATTTCCCTTGGAGAGTAGTCTGGGAAACATGTATTGGCTGACTCAACATGCTGTACTAAAGTTGTAACTAGTCTATATCAAACCTCATTCTTCTCTGTAAGATGTGGGAAGAGATGAGTCTAAGAGATTATTGTTTGTTGCAACCAAGTTATCACTAAATTTGGGTGGATGTACCAGACAATGTTTATAAAATCTGTATTAAATTGTAAAGTATATGAGCTTTGCATATTCTGGAATTCAGGCAAGTGTTCCTAGAGCAGGGAAGGATGTTCTCTGGCAGCATGCTCTGAGCCTAATTCTTATTGTGAAGTTCTTCCCTTTAGAGTGAACCCTGTTCTTCTACTGGCTGCAATCAGAGGAGATGACTGTACTTGGTGGGCCATGAGTTCTGACCATTATGACAATTTCTTTGTGGTAATCATCTAATTTTAGCCCTGCAGCACTTACTGAAATAAACTTGACTCCCAGCAGACTGTGTGTAGTAACTGCTGCTTTGTTAGTCCAGGTGGAGGACCCAGGGCGTGGGTAGGCACAGTCTTTAGAATTGTCCTTTGTTGCTGGCCTTGCTAAAGATGCTTAAGAAATCAGGAGTGTATTTATACTGTTAAAGGCCAAGTTATACCACTTTTAAGAATATGGGAGGACAAGGCAGTTTTTCACGCTGAGACAGTCAAGTCAGCATTTCTCATCAGCAGAGAGTTCACTCTAACACTGAGCGTTCTCCAGGTGCCAGATGGCTTAGATGTATTCTTTCTCCCATCACAAATCACTTTTTCCACATGCTGTCGTTGCCTTTGGGCTCAGATCTTGCATGGAAAATATCAACCAGAAGTCAGCTTTTTCTTTTTTTCTTTTAATATTTCAATAACTTCGAATCATGTAAAACTGGAAAAACAATTTTCAAGTGATTTTCACAAGCCATATTTAAAAACTGTTCAACCCTGCAGACTAATGTTTTGGAAAAACATTAGTCTTCCAAAATAACTGTTTTAGAGGTTACTTTGGGGAAAGAAAGTTTTTGAGGGAATGAAAACTTCAACTGCATGACTTAAGACTGTGTCCTGATAATACGAAGTAATGCAAATCATTGCTGAGTAACTTGGATATATTTTGAGCTCTTAAGTCTTGCATTCTACACTTGCATGACTTTTTTATATAGCTGCTTTCAGTTGTTGAAAACAGAAGTTGTTGAGAAAATGATGCTGATGTCACAAAACTTAAAAATCTAGGGACAAAGAGACATTGCTGTGTCAACAATTGCATTATAAGTGACCTGTTTTGGTTTGCTTTAAACATTTCAGGATACCAATGAGACCTGAAAAAAAATGAGTATTCTTTCTGAAAACTTAAGTTGTCCTTATGTAACAAATGAACTTTTACATACTCCAGTTTGAAAGTCACTGTAAGCCCAAAGTTTTCAGTGGGACTGTGCATTGAAATCAGGAAAGCACATCTTGAAAATCCTGCTCTAAAGCTTTCCCCTGCATAAAGAAATCCTGTGTCAAACAGCACTGCCAAACATGAAGATGACAAGATAAACTGTCCAGAAGTGAACAGGTTCTTCTTTTGAGGAGGAAATTGGGTTGGATGACCTCCAGAGGTCCCCTCTAACCAGTATTTCTATTAGTCTGTGACTCTACTGGGAATAAACTGGATTTATTTGAGGGTTTGATCTTTCTTCTCTGTTATTGTTTTTATCCCTAACTCTTGTGGAAATAACCCTTACCTTTCAGTATTTGTCTCTGAATTAGTGAGGATTTAGTGGCTGTGACACATTGATGGAGGGGCGCAGCACCTTAAAAATCTTTTCCCCTTTTGCAGGTTCAACAACCTTTTTTTTCCTCACAGTACCCAGATGATGACCCAGACTACTGCATATGGATTCCTCCTGCAGGTATCAACCATTTCCTTACCAATTTTAGTATTATAACTCAGGAATCTACCTAGTACATAGTCAGGGTGTCCTTGTAAGTCTTCGAGAAAAAGTTCGTTCAGGAATACTTTACTCAGAACCTGATGTTTTCTGGCATGTTGTGCTCCATGTTTGTTCTGTGACCATGCAGGTCTTGCAGTGAAATACAGACCATATCTGTAGTAGCTTCATCTCAATGGACAGATACACCTAAAGTTTGTTTTTCAGTTTTGTAACACCTGAGAGTGCTAACTGCATTCACACATGGTGGTATGATAATCTAGTTGAAAGACATGCTCAAGCCTTCGCTAGGGATAAATGCTCCAGCAATGTTAGTATTCTCAGTTTTCATAAAAGTCAGTGAAATCCAAAAGTCTTCTTTGCAGGTTACTGCAAAAATAGTTGGAATGCAATCATTGACTCAGGTTTTTGGAGAGAAGTCTTGGTAATGTTTTGGTGAAGGCACTGAATAATGGATGCATGCATCCAACATATGTTAAAGTTGAATGATTTTTTTTTACTTTGGTTCCAGGGTGTTTTTAGCTTAGAGGTTATTCTTAAACAGTGTAATGAATTTTCAGTCTCTCAAAAATAAAAAATTCATTTTCATACTTTGAGATTTTTGTAGTAAGTTCAAAGCTGAGTCTTCATTTGGTAGATTCATTACTATAATTTTTGTAAGGCTGTTGCAGGCTTATAATATAGGCAGGCTCCAGAGGGAATAAGAAAAATGAGAATAAATTTCACTGAAGAAAGCTATAATCTGGTGAATGACCCTTCAATGAAAAGACTGCATGTCTCTGGCGTATGAATCCACTGGAACAAAATACTGGATTCAGTAACTTGGAGGTCTGTCTGGGATAGCCAAGCAAACTGTGTCCGTAAGAGGGAGCTCCGTTTTCCCACTCTGCCTGCTAGTAGTAGAACTTACCTTGTAAGATGCCATATTGAGGACACCAAAAAACCCCAACAAACCAGCCACAAAAACAGGGATACATGATGTAATCTTAACACTATTAGTAAGGTTAAAATGAATTATAAGTATAAATCAAAAGGCGCATTGAATTGCAAAATGCAGTCTGACTTTTTATCCTCTTTGTGCTTGCATGGCTGGTGCTACCTAGAGGCTGTTTCGTACTTGGATACACATTTCTCTTAGGTAAGAGGGGGAAAGGAATAATGCACCTCTTCCTCTTTGTCCGTTAGGTCAAAGCGGTGATGGCAAGACTCATCTCAATGAAAAATACGGCTATTAAGCTTCAAGTGCGCCAGAGGACGTCTGAGGTTTGAGAGACTACTTTGGATTCTTTCACTACATGTGAAGTGAGGGATAAGAGAGTTGGTTTTTCAGATGCTGTTTCAAATTCAAGGACATCAGCAGCTGCTCTAGCTCAGCTCTCCCCGTGTGTCCTTTGTTTGTCTTTCAGATACTTTCTTAAAGAAAAAGCCCACATGTTGTTCTGCTTCTTTTTCCACTTTTTAGCCTTGTATTTTTTATTTGGTTTGAAACTGTAGGATCATTTTTTCTTTTGTAAATAAAAGTATACAAAAAATATTAAAAGAATACACCTTAGTGTACTTACAGGCTTGATAAAATTTATTCATGTTGGGTTTATGCAATTAAAATAAGAAATACTACTGATTTGCTTCTGCGGTTGCTGTTTGAAAATACTGTCATGGTAAACACAACCTAAAACTTGAGGGTTCTTTTACTTTCCTTTCCTATTGTTTTCACTTCTCCCTCATGCAGTTGCTGGAATACTTAGTATGGAGTGGACAGGAAATGTTGAGTGTACAATGTTACAAAGGTGCAGAAATGCTGGAAAACTGAAGAGGTGGCACTGCTTATCTTGAATCAGGGGTTAACAGATGAAACGATGGAAGGATATCCCGGAATACGAAGCTTGTTCTTGTGTCACAACATGAACAAAGTTCCATCTTAATGCAGTTTAAGGCATGCCTGCTCTTAATTTATCACTAAAATAGTTTTGAATATTTATGTGATTAGGCTGCAAAATTCTTTGCCATCAAAAGTTGTTAGAACTTCAAATAAAGTCAGGTTCAAAGAGCAAACAGGCATCATTATAGAGAGGTGACAGTGCTGCAAATGTTTATTGGAAGGACGTAATATTTGCCCCATACCCCAGGATCCATCAACTGCAGGCAGTCCCCTCGCACTTCAGCAAGGGGCTACCTCCTCAAGTCAGTGTGAAAGGAAGTAATTAAACAAAAGCAAAGGGCAAGTACATGTCCCCTGACTTTCAGAGGCTGCAGACCAAGTCCTCTGGAGTGGTGGGGGAGAGCTAAAGAGGGCAGGGGTTGTGAGCAAGCTGGAATGTGCCTCAGGGCTACAGAGTCCTCCAGGGGGCTGGCAGGACCTGCTTGTCCCCGCCCAGCCCCTCTGGGCTCTCATAGAAAGATGAATCTTTTCTGATTGTTGCACTTGGAGTCCAGCCTTGAACTTTTAAGGAGCACTTGGGACCACAAACCCCCAAGTTGGTTACATGGCCATCACTCATCAGCTCATCTAAATAGTTCCTGACAGGAGGGATCCCCTGGATGACTCACAGTTGTCCCAGAGCCTGTGTTGTGGTAAAGGCAAGGTCATGCAGGGTTTCTGAGGGTTTGTATAGCTCTAGGCACAACCATACTGGGACAAGGAAAGCTGTAGAAATGGTAGTCTTGCAGTCCTGGGTTGCATCCTTTGGTGTGATTCCACCAAACAGTGGTTGCACCCATATGGATAAATCACAGGAGAGTGTGTCAGAAGCTGGGGTGAAGGGATAACCATATTCTCACAATGGTAGTGTTGGAGCCATGGAGCCCACTCCACTTTTACCCCACAGATGATGCTAAACAGTTTGGCAGCTTGGCATTTTGTAGAGTTTTACTTAATAGGCTCAAGCTGCAAAACAGCATCTTCTTTCTGCCTGTAATCTTCACCATATTTAGCGAGTTTCTGTCTGCATCTGCACTCCAGGCTGGGCAGTCCAAAGTGTCCTGCTTCTGGCAGAGGCGTGTCTTTATGTAATGCAAGGAAAGGCTGTTGCCTCTCTATTCAAAATGCCAGACCTCATAGGTTTCACAGCTGTAGCCCTTCCCCAGAGCCTTCTCTAGTTCTAGGGTGCACCAGGCAACTGCAAGGTACTTCTATTCATCAGCAGCAGGCCTGGCAGGTTTCAGACAGGGAAAACAATATTTTGCCACTTAGACTCCTGAGAAGCACTGAGAAAAAGAGCTTATGAGGTTAAGTACAGCTTTATTTTTACTATCCTAAAGTAGGTGGTCAGTGTATCTTTTCATCAGGGGCTGTTTTGTAGTACAGACAAATGGTATTGACCTGCTGCCAAAAAGCACATCTCTGGGGATCAGAGACCTCGCAGTTTGGTCCTGGCTAAGACTGTGAGCTCCCCGTCTGTTTCTTTTCACAGCAGTTCCCCTGTGCTCCCATATGGACATGATGGCAAAACCTGCTCTCTTTAGGCAGTCCATCTTTTGTTTCACTGTGTAACATGAACACCCAAAGGTGGTCCTCACTGGATGGTTCCAGTCATTTTCATGGTAGCATTCACTAAAACCATGGAAAAAACACCCATTATATTTGAAAGTTGTTGTCCTCCCATCGATGATCACCATGCCATCCCAGAAGCAGGTTCCCACTTGATACCCAACATCTGTGTAACACGTGATAGGTTTGAGTATTTTCAGTTTTGGCCATGTATATATGTCATTGATCAAACATATCCTTTTCCTCCAATAGTAGCTATAAACCAGTTTGTGGACATGGAAGTTGAGGATCAATATATTACACAGAAATAAACCTTCACCTTTTCACCACTTTCTTTCTCATCCACTGTGTGACAGGCCATAACCATAATCTTCTCTCTGTATGATCTGCAGGCCTTTTTATATCTTGCTGTCAATAGTAACTCAGTTTTTATTGCAAGTTAAAGACCTCCTGATGGTCTGTGTACATGTCAAGAATTGCTTTTTTTTTCCTTAAGCACCATGCTGTGCACCCTGTCATAATCCTCTTGAGAAAGAGAGCAGATATAACTTTGATTTTCAGCAGTGTTAAAAAAAATGAAAGAAATACCTTTTGCAACCCTCAATACCCAGCACTTGGGGAAGACTGCTTAGTTTCATAGGTAAAAAATATAAGAGTCTATGAAAATGAAAACTCTGGTTGTACATCAGTTTAGCACCCTGGGTGATTAATTAAATGTTTTTTCTTTCAGAAGCTGGCTGACAACTGAGCAGCCATGGTAACCTCTGACATTAGAGAAGTGTAGCCCTGAAACATTGTGTCATTAAGCAGCTGACTAAAATCCACATGTCCCCTTAAGCTCCCATTCTTTGGTTTTCTTTTCCACTTCTTCATCCCACAGGGCATCTGGCACCAACTCCATGGATAAAATGTAATTTGGCCTTTGTGCCCAGTTTCCTGCATGTGTCCCATCTCTAGAGGAGTGCCCTGTCCTGCACCTGGGCCTTTGGTGACAGAGCTGCTGCTGGCTTACATTACGGGCCTTACAGACTGCACTCCAGCCTCTGTGTTTGAGATGCTTTTCCACATAGATCTTGCACTTTTCCACATAAAATCAGAGCCAAACAGTCCAGGTTCCCCAGTCCTGTGCAGCAGTCTGCAGCTGGGGCACCTACTTCTCACGGCGGTGTTAAGTGCACGGTCACACAGCAAGCAAGAGTTGGCAATAATATTTACAGTTATGGTGTGATTATAGGGTGTATGGCAAATCTCACAAACATTTCTCGCCCCAAATACTTTTCCTGACCTCCTTAACACTACAACATTCACTAGGACTGTGAATCCCCCAGCATTTTTTTACATTCAGATAGGAGGACAGCAAGAATATTAACATGCAGCAGGTCCTTGAACAAAGAGACCCCTCTCAGCACAACCTTCCTATGGACAGAACACTGTTTTTTCATGGAGCTCTTGCTCTGCTCAACAGTTCCACATCAGTCCAACCCTTCACTGCTGCAAGCACTGCAAGACCTCTGGCAAAACAAAAATAACAATCACAGGTGGGTTTTAGCTTACCCATACAGCACTGATTTTTGTCTGTAACATTAGAATGGAGATAGGCTGCAGGACCCTGTGTACCCCACTCCCAGTGGCTTTTACTGTAGTTGGGCAGAAAGTCTGATCACGTCTCAGCTCTCTCTGACTTTGAACAAGCATGAAACTTTCTCCTGACTTCATGGTATTTAAGTGAACCTTAGAAGACTGCAGTTGAAGCTGTGCATGCAGACATCTTTGGGACAGAGTTGAGCAAAACCACTGGGACTGGATACCTGGTATAATTCATCAGAAATTTGCTCTACAAGTGTTTTGTGAGCTTCATGCAGCAATATACCTCATCCAAATTACCAAACCTCTACCTTTCTGCATGCTACCTAGTCCTGAACCTCTGGAATTACCATTTCCACTACTGTGTGTGCTTTGTGGAAACTACAGATTGGGCTGATGTCTCTTCCACCACTGCCTTTACATTTGAGGGTGAGGGTAAAGACAGACTTTCAAATACACACCCTGGGGACTTGGGAGGGCCATAAACACTTCCACCATAAACAGTCTAATAGGAAAATCTTGGCTGCGTGCTGGAATTTCTGCCTCATGTCTGCTGCATTGACCAATGGATAAGGAAACAGCAAAGCTGCATCTCAGGCATAGCTGTAAGATCCCCCTTACCATGGGCAAATGGAGCTCATCCCACCACCCACCATTCTCTGCGTGACACCTGCACATCAGCCAGCTCTTCTCGTTTGCAAGGTCATTTTTTTCCAGATGACCCTGGGTCTTGGTGACTGACCCAGCACTGCTGTATTTTCTCTCCATTTCTTCCAAAACCACAGATTAGAGCAAACAACCTCCAGATGGAGCTCACGATGCACAGTCCTCACCACATCTGAGGTCTCCTCCAACCCAAGGAGGGAATCCCGACTGTATCAGTGGTTATGGTTCCCTGAAAGATGCTTCCTCTTATTTACCTAAGGAAAAGTGAAGCTACATGTAACACTCCACTTTTTGGAATGGAAAGGAGCATTCATAAGGTCCTTCGAAGCATTCAAAGGAGCAGAACACCTATTTGGTTACCTGCTTGTCAAACTGGGTTTACGGTACTAAAAAGCTAGAAGATACAGAGAGATGTTAATGAGCAGCCCATCCTGCAGCAGCTCACAGGCCTTGCTCCAGCATTCACAAAATTATTGTTTAAAGCTGCAGTTTCCTGCACAGAGTGCACGATTAGTTCATATTTTCTTTGGAACATGTGTTTACCTCATTATCATACTTACTTTCCAGTGCTACAAAACTTCCAGTTCTGTAGTCACCTAATAAATACTCTTAAATTTATGAGGCATCAATGCCCTAAGGCCCTTGAGCACCTAATATTTGGGCAGCTGGCTGCAAGATATTTTGCTTTGCCTTCTATGCATAAGGAATACATATTTTCATACCTGTAAAGCATCACATTCTGCTGTTCTGGGGCACAGAATTGTACATCCACACTCAGCATAGCTGCAGACATGATGGGAGGGGGCATTTCTAAGTTTATTTTTTTACATTCTGAAACTGAAATGCTGTCTTAGCAGCTCTTAGTTTCATTTTCAAAGTGAATGTGAGGTAAGATGTGAAAAATGTTAAGTTAAAGGAAAGATCTATATATTAGCTTGATTTGTTTAATTATGGTTTTAAATTGTAGGGAAGTGTTTTGTTGATTGTGCAGCTGCGTGGATGTATATGCAGGTGTATGCACACTTTTAACCATGAATATATTACTTTGTTCCTCTGCTTTGACCTGTTAAATGACTTGAAACTCAACTTTATTCTTTTGCTGGATGCAACCTGCTGAAACTGCAGTGTTTGGGCATTTCAAGTGGCTCGCCTGTTTATGCTGAGTACCTGTTTCAAACCCAGTTTCTTGTAATACTTAGAAATGAGATATGTAGGCTAAGAATAACATATGATATCAATCCACCTGCAGGTGATTGCTCAAGGGAAGTTTAATGGAGATTAGGCTCGTGAAACAGCAGATTAAAACTCATCTGTGCTGGCCCAAGCGATGAGGGTGCTTGGATTAGCATTAGAAGGTTCATCAGTTCCCCCAGACTCAAGGAAAAGAGCTTCTCTTTTTTGCATGGAGATGTTTATGTCATGTATATAAAGACACACTTGCTGAAACCTTTCACCATATGCTTAGTAGGCAGTGTGTGCAGTACTTCAGTTTAAATGCAACACATGGACTCTGATAAAAATTGATGTTCATGTGAACTGCAAAAATCTTCATACATAAAGAAGTTTTTAAGTGCTGTCCTGTGTAATACAAACAGAGCAGAGTTTGCTCCAAAGGGGAAAGATTTATCCAGTGGTTCCTTACACTTTCTTTTGTTTGGCAAGCGATTATTTTCTTCTCATGCAGAAGCCAGGGACTAGTAGACACCTTTAGAAGCCAGCCCTTGGCAATAGTTTTTCCTGATTTAATTTAATCTTTTATCTTTTCTCCCAGTTGGTTGGATCTGTTTTGCTGCTGCTGCTGTTCCTCTGTTCTGCTTGTCCTGTACGTTGAATCCAGTTCAAGTTTCATTGTTTCCCATGGGGCAGAACATCGTTGTGCTGAGTCTCTTCTTTTATTCATCTTCATCTTCGAGACAACTCCACTTATCCATATGGTAAAACATCCCTTTCATACTTTTGCCCTGCTCCTCAGTTGCTCAAGTGGTTCTGCTGGGAGTTGAACTTAACCAGAAAGCAGCCTGAACCATGATTTTTTCCACCCCCCAAGCAGAAACTGAATCTGAATTTGTATCTCAAAGTTTTGAGTGGAGCTTCCAGTCCCAGTGGAACCTAAATCAAATATATTTTTTGGGTTGGGTACCTGTCCCTAGCTGCTCCTTTTCCTTGGGATCCGTCTCATCTTTCTCTTTGAGGAGGGCCATCCACTGCAGAACAAACTGGGCAATATTTTTGGCTAACCCAGGCTAGTTCCATCCACAGTCTGAGTCTGTAGGCTGTGCCCTTACCTCTGTCAGGAGTCAGCTGAAAGGGTCAGCTCCCAGAGTGACAGCTGTCCTGGGCAGGAGTCAGGTGTGTCGTTCAAGCAGAGCTGAACAGGCTGCTGGGTTATGAGCTGGCAGTATCAAGTGGCACAACACTGGGCAGCCGGTGTCAAACCTCTCCCTTCTTGTTCTATCTAATCAGAAAGGATTCAGAGAAGGTCTGAGATTTGCTCTTATAAATTTCGGATGGGAAATGGCAGAGTCATCAGCTCATGATGGGGTGGGATGACATTTCTTTGCAAAAAGCCAGAGGAATATCGATCTGAAATCTCATAACTTACTCATTCATATCATTATTCCCCAACCACAAATAATCACCCCACTCCCATTACACCTCTTCAAGAAACAGCAATTCAGGCTGCTCCATGACAGCAAGGCAGTAACATCCTAATTGCTCTTACATGTGAGGGTAACTGTAATGGGGTCTGTGGTGGAAAGATGATTTATTTTCCAGTGTTGAAAGCACAGCTGTAAGTACACAGACCTTCTCTGTGCTTTCCCCTGAAACAGCTCCCTTAGCTTCTCAGGTGTCTCGCCGCAAGACAGATGAAACCGTTTTCTCTCTCCAAATTAGCAGATTTGCCCGAGAACTGTCATCTGCTCTTGTGAAGCAGTAAGACAAAGAGATATGTTGAGAAGTACTGATGCTTTGCACATTCTCCTCTGCTGCTCAAAACGCACAGACAAGTATTAAACAGTTTGGGCTCCAGCCCAAGCAGAATCAGCTTCTGAGATTGCACCCTGACCCACTGACTTTCCTATAGCATTTACCTCTTGCTGCCCAGCAGTAAAATGTGGCTAATTTCACAGAAATGAAGCTGTACTCACTGAGTAAAACCTTGATCTCTCTGAAAGACAGTGGCTGTACATGTAGGGTTTTTGTGAAGAGCTCTGTTAGCCGGGATTGAAAGGTGCAACCGAGCGTCTCCTGCCCCTGGAGATGGGATTGGTGTTTGGGGTGAGAGGGAGATAGGGGAGGGTGATGGGATCTCTCCTGTGTGGGAAGTGGCAGGTTTTAAGTTATGTTTGAAATGACTACCGAAAAGCTTTCTACATACTCGGATGGGCTACTGAGAGCAAACAGGCAGGAGATACACTTTTATTTCACAAAAAAAAATTACCCTGGTTGGATGTGGAACCAGGGTAACTAAAATCCTCTAAGAACAGGACCTTGTTGTTCCCCAAGGACAAATGTGAAGATGTGCTCTTCTCAGAGTACAACTTAATGGTTAGAGGTTACAGCTCTGACTGTATGATTGCTTTCATCTTATAAGATGAGAAAAGTGTGAACGAAAAAACCTCTAACATCCATTAGAGAGAAAATTGGCTGTGGTCCACAGGTACAGATAGATTAATGTCTATTTTACTCTATCAGAAATAGATTCCATGCCTGTGAACACTGCCCATGCATTTCTCTCTAATCATCCTTTCACAGGCTAGGTCACACTGGCTATGGTGTGTTTGGGGACAGAACAACTATGAAATCTGGAGCAGCTTCCCTAGCAAGAGGATTGTTTTACAATCAATCAGCTTCATCATTTTTGCCTCTGTGCTGGGAGATAGCTTGGCTTCATTCTTCTTATGGCTCTAAACCCAAGACATATGTAGCTATGCCCAAGTAAGTCCTGTGTCCAGCAGCATTTTATGATAACTCGTCTCCAGTCCTGTAGAGCTGATCTGTGGTGGTTCAATGCAGAGAAGGATGCAGAATATGACTTCACAGAATATTCTGAGTTGGAAGGGACCCACAAGGGATCATCAAATCCAACTCTTAAGTGAATCTACAAACAATATTGAGTATCTAAAAGCAATATTGTTATCTTGTTTAAAAATTATATAAAATCCACAGAAATTGGATTTCATTGTTGTATCCTGTATCCTCTTTATTTGGGAATTGCTGCAACGTGTCATGAAGGCTGTAGGGTTAACCCAAATCAGTAAAACTCTTTTAATAATGACTCATCTTTGTCTCTAATAGCTGCAAAGCCTTGTTTAATGTTCTGTTGTGTTTTTTAACAAGCATCCAGTGTCAATGGGACTTTATTAAAGAGGGTTTTTTAACTATAGTTCTTGATCCAATTTGTATTTTGTAATAATCATGTTTAAAGAGGAAAGAAATGTCATGTCTCAAGCCATGACAGGGGTATGTGTCTAAATAATACAAAAGAATTAAAGCTGTGCAACAGCAGGAGAAGGAAGAAAATGCCAGATCCTCCCCACAGCCACTTGGAGTTTACTAGAAATAGAAATAGCTGCACTGGGCCAGACCAAGGCTCCACTTGCTTGTTATCTCTTGGATGCACAGAGGAAGGACCATAAGAAACTATGTCTGTCTGTGTGTGTGTGTGTGTTTGTTTTTATGCACATATATGTGTGTTTGCAGATGTACAGTCATACGTGTATATGTCAGACTGTCCTCAGAGGTGCACAGTGGCAAGGCAAACAGGACAAAGGCAACAGTCATAAGGTGCAGGGAAAAAAATTCCAATTAGATATTAGGAAAAATTCTTCACAACTGGAGGGGCTCAGCACTTAACTGGACAAAGGCCAGAACAATCTGACCCAGGTTGGGCTGGCTTTTGGGTTAAACATGATCACCTCCAGAGGTGTTTTCCAGCCTGAATTATTCTAATTCATATATGTGTATATACATATGCATGCAAATACACATATACACTTAAAATATATGAACATGCACGTATGCATGTATGTGGTATACTCCCTCTTCATATTCCACATGGAAAAGGATGACTTAACCTGTTGCACTGTTGGCTAGTCTTTTCAGTGAAAAGACAGAAGACCTTTTGGACAGAACCCTCCATACAGGTGTTCAGCAGTGTTATCCATGCAAATTTCCTTCTGAACTGAGTAGTGTTCCTGGTATGGGCCATTCTCATGAAAGGGTGTACAAGACCCGATTTAGAACCATAATTTAAAGTCAAATTAGAGAAATCATGCTACAGAAAAGATTCCCGTAACCAGCTAAGCTGCTGAACCTCTCTTTTGTGAGTCTGAGCAAGTGTTTGACCAATGGATAAGGATGGTTGTCATGGAACTGGAAGATCAGACACCAGGAAAAATGATGACCTTTCTTCTGTAAGGAATGATAGTGTGAAATGAGCTCTGTGCATAAGGGACTGAATGGGCTATTGTCTCTTAAGCTCTGGTTTTAGTTCTTCATTTGGATCCTATTACCTTTTGCACAGAAACTTAGTTTATTTCTACATTCCCTTCAGCCTAAAGCAATTTATAGGTCTTCTTCTTCCCCTTGTAAGTGGGTGGGAAGCTTTTATTTCAGAATCCTTCAAATAACCAGATTCAATTTCACCCTCATAAATTTGATCTCCTACACACATCCCCTTACTAAATAAGCAAATATTTTTCCTAAAACCAGTTTGGCTTATTTCTAGTTTGACCTTTTGTCAACAAAACATGAAGATATTATCGTGATTGGAAACACTTCTCTTGGGCCCATAAACCAGGCAAAGAAAAAACAGAGAGAAGGGGGGAGACAGGCTGGGACTTAAAAACCTCATTTTGGAAATGTCAACTGGAAAACCAAACAGCATGGATCATAAAAAACAGTGAAAGAGGGAGAGAAACAATGTGTGAACAGCTATTGCAGTGAAAGAGCCGGTAAATCATTGTATACTTAACAATCTGTCTGTTAAGCTGGGAAACAATATTTCATTTAGTCCCATGGCACAGCCAGGGGTTTTCCGGGCAGCAGGCTGGGCTCAGCTGGCACAGTCTCCTCGGGCCAACCAGGGCAAGGGGATGCCCACCAGGGTGCCTTGCAGAGGTCCTTAGCTCGGGTACCCTCAGAACGACTCATGCCAGCTTTGCCAGGAGGGACACCAGGGATGCAGGGGGTCTTGAACCCATCTGTGGCTGACAGCCTGGTGGGCAATTTTCATGTGCCACAGGTGAGGGAGAAGCTTCTTCAAGATACCTATCACCTTCTTTTCCCAGTAAAATGAAAGGTAAGGGGTATTTGCTCTTCAGTCCCCTGACAGGAATTATCTTGGCCAGGGGTGCCAGTTCTGCTGCCTCTACAGAACTACAGCTCTACAGAACTCTCCTGCCTCTGCTGGTCCCCAAGGGTCCAAGCATATGGGTTTCACCATATGATGACCCAAAGCAGCCAAGGGCATAAGCTGATCTCCGTTTTTCTTTTCCCTGTCCAAGGCCAGACAAAGGTGAAGTGAGGTGAGTGATTGGGCACAGCCTGTTCAAACAAGCTGCTTCATAAACCTAAATAAAGGTCTTTCCAGAAGCTGAGAAATACTATTCCCATGACTTTGTCAGTTTTAGTGTTATTGAGAGAAAAGCCCTGGGGAAGTACAGGAGAAATGGTTCAGTAAACTCTAGAGTGGTATAATTCCTGCTAGGGAAAGCTTGCTACTCCTCATACAGGTCCTCAGCAGAAGCGGTAAGGTATGACCTATCTCAGTGTCCTCTCTTGGATGTGCTTTTCCAGCTGACTCAAATCCCTCTCATCACAGCAGCATGGACTGGCAAATATATGGTGTTGGGGAACCAGGAAGGACATTTCCCACCTTCAAAAGAAGCCCCTTTCCAAGGGATGAGGAGACAGATGCAGATAGAGCTTTTCCTCACCAACCACTGACACAGTAACCTTTTGAATCAACCACCAGCTCTTGATCTCTCCTTTTCCTTATGATAGTGACTGAGTTGAATAAACCAAAGACAAATGTTTACTGAAGAGGAGAGTCCAGTCCAGGCTATGATGTTCTGGAGAAGTCTGGGTGTCAGGTTCAGGGAATCATCCTCTCCTGACTTTTGCTTGTGACTTGTCCCCTCCCTTCTGGTGGCACAGGCTTGCTTTGACACGCGCACATAAGAAGCATCATTGGCCAGAGCATGGCAAATGAAGGAGAAGAAATGTGCTGAAATTCGTTATGGAATCACTCAAGGTCTATTTCTCTTGTAGAAGTTGCTCACTTATAGCAAAGCATCGCAAGGAAGAGGCAGCTAGGCAGCCATGGGGGCAGGCAAACTGGTGGCTGTTTGAGCTGACCACTCAGAAAGCTACTCTGACCTGCTCCCATCTTCCTTTCCCTGCCTTAAACAAGCTGCATTCTGGGCTAGCCCCTGTTCATCAACACCATCAGTTAAGTCATCAACTCCAAAATGACATAGGAGAGTTGTTGAAAGAACAAAATGGTTAGTGCACAATGCTGCACTGGAGGGTCAAGATATCTCAAGAAATATATGCAGGATCAGGTGCAGGGCAGACAGTGCCCATTATCTGCTGCAGTCTCTGCTTTGGTGTTCATGTTACAGCTTTCTATGTTTCTGTGCCATCACAGGGGTAAGAGAGGAGGGGGAGATGAGAATACAGCTCTAAACAGATTTAGGGAAAGACTGAAGCTGTAAATCAAGATCTTCAATGCATTTCATCTCCTTCCCTTTCAGTATTTATCAAGAAAACAAATGCATACCCAGGAAATAAGGAACAGATGCGCAAGCGCATCTTGGGACAAATAAATTAACATGCAAGTAAGCAGGGAGGCGAGAGTAGCAATAAAGGGTAATTAGACCACACAGGCACCATCAACATGACTGTATCTCCAAATAGTGCCAATGCCCAAAGGTCCTCAGCAAAGTGAACTCTTCTAATTTTGGTTGCAATGGTCCCTGACCAGGATTTTGACTATGAGTACCTGATGCTTTGATGATTGGATGAGTAGTGATGCTCTCCAAGAACAAACAATCACTGAGGGATACAAAATAGAACTAGAGAGAAACCCCTGGTTCCGTCTTTTGGGGAAAATTCCCTCTTTCCACAGCAACTAAGCAAACCAGAAATAAATTTGGGCAAATATTGGAAAGCCATTGTAACCTGTAGCTGCTCTTCAGTTTGAGTGTGACCAGCACCTTTCATCTTCCATCCTGTATACAGAAAGGCGAATCTATTGAGGTTGAGACATTCTTCTCTTACCCCCAATGCTCCATAAATCCTTGCCCAACAGTGTCCCAGGGCAATGCTGTGTAGAACACAACCCTGCAGTGCCCACAAAAATGTAGTACGGCCTTGATGAACTCCTCAAAGGCCAACATCAGTCCTTAGGACCTGTAGAGTCTTGAATGGCTCTGCTTATCAAGTTCTACGGGACAGTTGACCCTCTTGGGTCAGCAGCTCCCAAAATGTCCTCACTGCTCCACTGGGCCATGCCTGTCCCTCCATCCTCAACCCTCCAGGCAGCTCCTTTCCAGCCATGCTTGAGGACTGGGATGGCATTTCTTTATCCAGAACCATTTGCAAAGTTTCCCCAAGGTGGTGGTTGACAAGGGCTTCTGCCCAAGGCCTAGGACGACCCTGCTCCTGCTCCCCCCTGACCTCTGTGGTGCGTCTGGGGATTCTGGGAAGTCAGACAGCTATGTCCTGTGACTGGCCCACCTCCCACTGCAGAAGCGAAGGGGAGCCTGCTGCTTCTGCCTCACTTGCTCCAGATAACTGCACGGTGCTTTCCAGCAAGAGCAAAGCCTTTCCTTGATATCTGAGTTAATTCCTGCATTCTCCAGATAGAGAAAAGATCAGGCACTTTGAATAAAATGTCTGTGCAAGGCTTGCCTCCCAAATTACAAATTACACAAGCATGCTCTTTCTTTTATCCCATCCCTCCAACCACAAGTTGTTCCTCCTTTATCTGTATCTACCTCCCCTGGCCCTTGCTTTTCGTGTCCTAGTGTCATTCTTTTCTCCTGACTCTCCCTCCTCCCCTCTTCTGATGTACATTGCACAGATCATTTGACCCCACGCTCGGCAGGAACTGGACTTCACTAGGTCTCTAGAGTTATGCTTTTTCATGAGCTGCCTAGAAACATTCTGGAAACACATTGCAGGACACCCTTACATGGTAAAGGACTTTGGTGGGGTGATGGCATGAATGTCTTCACAAGTCAGCAGGAGAAGTCTGAAATATAAGTAGCACCCACCATAAAGGTGTCTGGGTTGTCAGACACCTTTAAAGGTCACCTAGTCCAACACTCTGCAGTGAGTAGGGGCATCTTAAGGTTGCTCAGAGCCTGATCTGGTGCTGAGCCTGATGGGATGATGCTCGCCATCTTCAGCATAGCAAGCAGGCAGGAGGGAGGTAGGATGTTGTCAGAAGAGCATTTTTCTCCATGTCCTCCAGCCTTTTGCTGGAAGAAATATTTATTCTTTCCTCCATGTCTCCAGGTCAAAAGGCCTATTGCCCCCTCCTGCCAAACAGACCATCTTAATGCATGTGCATGCGCTCTCACGAGACATTTCCCGGAGCAGCCTGCTCTGGGGAGTCTCTCTCTTTAACAACAGGCAACATGAATGGAAGGGACCTGGTGGGACGCATCTATTCCTTTGCTGTCACAGGCAACTAGCTCACAAAGTCCTTTGCAGACACTTCCCCTTAGCTCCATAGAACTATTCTGGGGAATGTTTGGTTAGCAAGAGGAATATTTATGTTAAGCATGAATGAGAATCAAAGATTAAGTGCAGGTTTCAGTTCTAGTTTGGCATTTCCTGAGCAAAATCCCAACAACATATGAAATCTTTAAGCCTTCAGGTTTGCATTTCACACTCAGTCTCATGTAAGTGTGTGTCTCCAACCAGGCTATCTTGGTATTCTGCAGTGTAGGAATAACAAGCTTGCATTTAGCTGAAAGACCCTGCCCAGGTCTTCCATGAGACACACACTGAGTGGGTCCCAAGATGCATGACTGGCTATGGAAAGGTTTCTAGAAACTACTTGGGGTCCTACTGAGAAGCAGCCACCTCTGAACATATTGCAGCACTCACTGAAAGCTTCCAACAATGTGAGAGCTTCATTTGTGAGACTCCTAAGGAAATTGCATCCAGTTGTCATTGCAAAAGGGGGAATTTAAGACATGCACAATGTAATTATTCCCACTGGGAACTGCCAAAACCAACAAGGGTGTCACCCCATAGCTGTGAAGGGGAAAAAAAAAAACAAACGTGCTGCAGAACACCTCCTGCTCTGTGTGGCCAGGACTTTGATGTCCCATCTCCTCAGAGCACAGCCCATCCCCACGGCCTCCCAGGCCCTCCCAGTGCCACATGAGAGCACCATGTGGGTTGGAGGCAGAGGCGAGCACTACCAAGAAGCCGCAAGCTGTTTGTCTGCCTGGGACCTGTATGCTGGCAGCAAAAGATGCCTTGGGGCTAGGGCACCAGCAAAAGGTTTGGAAGGTAAAAATTTCATTTACAACATTATATCAGCAAATCACTTAGATCCAGCTAGGCATTTAGGTACTGAGTTCCCTGGATTTAACTGGAAATTGGATGTCTAAACACTTTTGAGGATCTATATGTAAAATGACAATAACAGCACCTCAAATTTTAACAAAGGTATTTTTGAGGAGACAGAAACTCCACCTAGTGAGGTGGGTAGCACTAGCAGACACAGAAAGGTATGCCTGAGGGGCACTGCTCTTCTTCACCAGGAGCTCCCCAGCCAGCAGAAGCACAGGAGGCTCTGTGCCACCACGCCGCTGCTGTTTTGCCATCCAGAGCACTGCCTGTCAATATTCACAAGCTGCAAGGCTCCTGACTTGGTTAGTTCAGTGCTTTTGCAGAGGTCCCACTGCAATGAGCCAAAGACAGCCATCGTTAGGCTGTCAGACTGGAAAGGCCAGAGAAATCACACATCTGTAAGCTGTCCCAAGCTTCCCCACCACCCTCTGAGCTCTGCAAAACATCTTCAATTGTCACCAGAGCTTGAAAAGACCCGGAAAGCAACACCTGGATCAGATCTAGGCTTAATTAATCTGTAAAATGTCCTTTTTTCTCTACCCAAGCTCTTCTCCTCCCAGCATACAGAGCAAAACACAGCAAAGAGTTCTGGGGGAGGCTGGCCCTGGAAGAGGCTCAAAAGAACCTAATCTTGTTCTTCTGTGTATGTTTTTGCTTTGTAAAGTCTTTTGTATACGTTTTTGCTCCAGATGTCAGCAGCAGAACAGAGCAGTCAAGCTGCAGGCGATGGAGCAGCCAGAGGAGAGCTGGTAGGAGCTGTCAGGGGCACTCTGACCAGCCGGTGGGCATCCCGCACAAAGGCAGCATCGCCCGCATTGCCCCATGGCAGCAATGCCTCATTGGCATTTGCAAGGCTATTCCCAGTGCTGACCCTCTTGGCATGAAAAACAGCCTGGCCACTGGCTGTTAAGAGCAGCCATGTCTCATCTGGTCTCCCATGAGGAGGATAGCTCAAGTGAAACCCTTGGATGGGTCTGAGCAATGGCTGGAGCTGGATGTCACAGGCATGACACAGTCCCCTCAGCTGCCAAAATGCAGGAAGTGTCCCACAAATAATCAGTTGCACAGTGAAATAGCCAAAGCCCACATTGATTAATCTCCAGCATCAGCTCTAGATTTCAGTAGTTGTTTTGATCTGTGTGTTAAATAATACCAGTGCCTTACTAAAAGTACATTTGCAGAGGTTTAACAGCAATTAAATGCATATGTATTTCTTACATGGGAGCTCAGCTTCACTGAATATGGTTTCAATAATCAAGTGGTATTTTGTTTACATGCTGTAATTATGATATTAAAACCTACCCATAAACCTCACTGTAGACAATGATCTTTTAATTTATGGCAGCCTTTGGAATGAACAGCAGGATGCAGAGGTAAAAGATTACAAGAATGGATGTGGGGTGAGCACCCCTAAGATTACCCAACACCAAAACGCATCTGAGTGGGGTCCCTAGTATCCAGTAAGACGGGCATAGCTTCCAGCTTTTCAGCTGAAAGCTACCAGATGGCTAGCTGAAATCCCTGAAAGATGGGTACGAGTGGGAGACTTGTTTGGGATCCTCTGTCTCCCATCAGGGTCACAGCATGGATGAAGCCTTTATCCTCAGAGCTGTGGCTGTAAGACTCACACAGCTAGGGCTCACACTCAGCATGAAAATGATGCTCCCCTCAAGTGACAGAATGTAGGATCCCAAAACTTAGTCCTTTAAAATTGTCTAGGGTTGCCAGAAACTTCTCAGAGTTGCAAAGGGGGATTTGCCTTTTGGAGTAAAGCTTTTTGGAGAACCAGAGCCATAAATCAAACATAAGCGACTCAACACCTTCTGTGTTTCAAAAGCCTTCAACACCTCACTTTCCCTCTCTTTCCCTCTCTGGATTTGTATCTCCCTCCTTGGGGGTGTCTTCTCAACCTGCAGTGTAAGCTTTTGGACAAAGACACTGTCGATACTGCATGCTTGACCGAGAGATTTTGCCTAACAAGTCTGTTAGCCAGTGCCCCAGTGAGGGCATAGCCAGTACATTTAGCCTAGGAGATAATCAGTAAAAGGTGGCGAGGAATAGTATTTGAGATATTGATTGTATTTTTCCTCAATCGTGAATGTGGACAATGCTGCCCCATTCCACGGCAAAGTAAGATCATGATGGTGTGAACAAATCTTCACCTGCCCACTGGAACTGGCAGAAAAACATCAGTACAGGCAAGTAAAGGTGCAAAGAAGTCATGTTTTCATGCTTTACATCTCCCACAGCCCATGCTTTTCCCTGCCATCCCCAGCATCACTGGGGTGACTGGAGACTACTTTGTTGGGGTGTCCTCCTCCAGCCTCAGCCAGGGGTTTGGTGGGGAAGGTCAGTATACAAGGAGGGAAGGCTGAAGCTCTGGGCAAACCCCTTACATGGGCCCAGTCAGTGTAGGGGCTTGCTGTGCCTGCCCACAGGCACCAGCACAGCCAGTGCTCAGTCACATCCAGCCAGGGACATGTCAATGTCAGCATGCCAGTCTCTCTGGGCTGCATTGCACAACCAGTTGAGCAGGATCCAAATGATTGCTCCTCTATTTAAAATCTGTGGCCAAAAAGGAGAGTTAATTTCTTTGTCATGTGTTGAGTCAGTGACTTTCCTCCAAGCAGAGGAGCTGTGGGTAGAGAAACAGTCAGGGGCTGAGATTAAACGGTACCTTCAGTAATAAAAGCAAAGCAGATTTGCCTGTAGTGATTTTTCCTTTCCAAGAGCCATGCCTGGATAATCTCAGTTTCTACCTAAGAGATAGCAGAGCTGTCAGGACATACTGCATGTGGCCACACAAGAAAACACAGACATGACCCCTTGGCTCTTAGGAACAAAAGTAAGGGGGAGGGGGGTAAAAGCACTACCGGGGGAAAGAAAGCAACAAAACCCAAATTCATACAGCAAATAAATGAAAGAGCTTCTATTTTTACTCAGTAATCTACACGCCTGGCCCCCTTCCTATTTCTTCCATTTTTAATCTACAACAAATATCTCTGAACTGTGCTGAGACAATAAATCTGGGGCCCTTTGAAGACCTTGGGCGGCAGTGCAACAACAACACACTTTACAAACTAAATATTTTAGAAATTAATTTTCCCTTTGATCTGCAGCATGGTACCCCCACCGCATGTGTAGGCACAGCCCAACACACATGCACATCCTGCTGAAGACACCGTGCTGTGGTCGGTTGTTCCCCCACCAACAGCAAGGGACATCAGAGAGGCCATGGATGGCCATAATTTGCAATATACACCCGCACAGAGACGCACATGTGAGAAAAGCCTTCTTGGTAAAAGAACACCGTAGGAGATGTGACCACTCCGATACTGGTAAACAGTTGAATTTAAGGTCACAGTGGAAGACTTAATTGTTCAATGGTAGGGGCAGGAGGTGGTTGTAAGCAATGGAGTTTGTTTTTAAAGCACAGTGAGAGAAAAAGAAAGGAGCTTTATTGCGTGATATCTTCCTTGTACCCACAGGGACCATCAGTAGGGTCACATCCATGAGATCTACTGTGCAGCCTTCAGCCCTTGAACTAGCAGAGTAAGTGAGGGCAGTAGCTACTTGCCATTCTTTGTGTAAGCCTGCTCTGGACACTTTGCCTGTGGGTTTCATAGACAATTGTTGACAGTGGGAAAAATATGAGGCACTGATCACTTCACTACTCTAGTAGCTGTATAGCTGAGTCCACGTGCCTCCCACAGCCATTAAGCTGAAAGGATGCAAAGCATTTATGAAGTGCACATTACTCACCAGTGCATCACCCACTTCCCAAATACAGCTCCCCGGGGCCAGTAATATTGCTGTAGATTAGCAAGCAAACATGATCTCTTAAGCACAGAAATTTGGGACAAGAAATAAAAAAATTCCACAGCTTAAAGAAAGAAAGTGAAATCTGGCATGAGAGGAACACATGGCCTATGCTCGTATTTCCTGGACACAGAGATGTGAAGTCCCTGTTTCATCACATCAGTCTCCAGGAGAGAGTGTCGCAGTAGTCTAGGGTACTTGATCTTAATGAACCAGAAAAGAGGTTGTGACATCTGGAGACATCCTGGCCTCTCCTCTGAGGACTGTCAACCAAGGGCTGACCTGGATCAAACCTCTTTGACTTACATGAATTGACAGGATCACAGTAGGAGGGAGGAGGTCCATGAGCATATCATCTATGCTGCAAATAGATCAGCTACAGCCATTGCTGTGTGATGTGTATGCTGGAGATCAAACAGACAGAAGATCTGTCATTCTTACTCATTTTCTGGATAATCCAGTCTCTCGCTACCCTGCCATTGTGCAACCAGCAATTCAAACTCCAGAATACCAACTTCTACTGCTCTTTGGGCTCATTCCTGACACCTATGCCCAAAACAGTTGGATTGTCTCCAGGTTTCCCCCACTTAGTTGCTTCCGGGGGAAGAGCTGCACCAGGTACACAGCTGTGGGGACAGAAAAGCAGGGCAATAGCTGCAGTGTATTGAATCAACAGCATCCTCCAGCCCCTGGGCTCCCAAAACCAAAGGGAGGACAAAACCCAATCGTTTGACACAAATTAATTTCCTGCAAAGACTTCAGAGTGAGTTAAAAGCACACGCAAGTGCACACACGCAGAGCCCAGACCCTGAAATCTGACCCGGTGCAAGTTGCAACAAGCAAGACTGACACGGGGGAGGGGGGAAGGGGGGGGGTGGAAAATCCAGAAAGCTCTCCATCCCTGTGGGAGTTGAATGCAAACTGTGCTGCCCCTCGCTGGTTTGAGTCAGTAAGTGGAGGGAAGTGCCAGTGTTTGGACAGATGCAGGTCTGCGTCACAGGCAGAAGGACTGAGCAAAATCCTGATCCCCTGCTGCCCACTATGGGTCCCTCCATAATAACTTTCCAGGCTCCTTTTATCTGTCTCAGAAGGGCTTGCTCTCCAGCTGATTCTTCAGTCCCCCTCACACTAGCCATGCCCTGGTGTGACACAGCAGATGTCAGTGAGGACAACCTTGATTTGCCAGAGAATTAGTAAAAAGTGTTTCAGGTTCTGGATTGGCCTCCAATCATTTGAAGAGGAGCTACAGACAGCAAAGTTTGAAAAAAATAAATTTCAGGCTTTTCTGTCTTGTTTTCAGGGTCCAGAGAAGTGACAGTTTCCAGGGTCCAAACACTGAGTTTTGTATTCCAGGTGTACCCCACTAGTGAATCACCACGAGAAGCTGCAGAGGAAGCCCAGACTGTAATCTAGGTCTTTTAACCACGAAGATTGTCAAAGCCAGGCTTCAGGCAACTCTAGCTAGCAAAATCAGAAGATTCTTCTGAAATGTGAGATTTCTTTTTAAAGGGTTGAATTCTTTGGTTTGCTTCCTTGTTGTGAAGGCTACATGCAAGCTTTCCTTTCCCCTCAGGAGCTCTGTTGTCATTGCTTTGAGGACGTGAGAGATGAGAGCCACGTGTAATCACAGCGCTCCAAGAGATGGAAGCTTCAAGAGTATTCAAAGAGCAAATGCCAAGGGCTAGGAAAGTGGGATAGGTTTGTCTCTGGTGTCTCAGGTCACATATGGAGACTGGTTGTACAGTGCCTGGGACTGATTGCGGGTGGCCTGCATGTTCCCTCAAACAATTAATTCTGCTTTCAGACGGTTCACATGAAAAATAAGTATGGGATTAAACACTGGCTACACACTCAAGCGTACAGTTTGGGAGGATATCCCTTTTGACCCTCTCTGCTCACACTTAGCAACACCCCCCTGCCCGAGATGCCTTCCCAGCACACAAAGCCATTGCACTGCAGTGACTGGATGTTACACAGCAAGTGTATAAAGCCCATGAGCAGAAAGCAGATGTTTAGGTATGGGGGGCTGTTGCCACTGGAAACACCAGAGAATTCCCAGTTCCTGGTTTTCATGCTCTCTGTTGAGGGTCAGAGGAATTCAGAAATCAGGGTTGGAAAAGACCACAGGAGGCTATTTAGTCCAATACCAGTCCCAAGATCATATCAGCTATCCCTGCACTGTTCTTGACTTGGTTTTCCATCCTCTTCTTCAAGACCCATCCACCAATGGATTTCCACCACTCTTTTAGGTTATCCATTAGCAGGGATGACCTAGGATATTCTTAATAGCTTGGGCAGATAACAATGAAAGTAAATACTGGAGAGACTTTACTTTCCAGGATGAGAGAAGAGAAGAAAGTCAAACACAAGTAAAGAGAAGGACAGGAAAGCTGAGAAGAGCCATAAAAAAGCTGCAAAGATTTTGAATTTCTTCTCCTTCCAGCCTTCAAGTGCTGCACAAAGCCCAGTCCTCCTCTTACCACATCTAGAGGCCAGAAAGGCCTCCAGATGGTCTACAAAACAAGAAAGAAGAGTCAGAGCCACGTCAGCACACCATGAGATCACATCACTGCTGGGAGGTGATACATGAGATCGTAGCTGTAAAACCCCCATCTTTGTCACAACCCGGCACTGACCCAAGGAGTAAGGTCATGTTGGGGAAGACACATCACTGGTACTCTGCTCTCTTTCATCCAAACAGCCTTTTCAGGTTGTCAGGTTTTGGCGGTGCCCATGCCAGGGCCTCAACACTGCAGCAGCTCTCCAGCAGTTGGTTTGTTTCAGTCCGAAGTTTCCAGCCTGTTACAGCCCTGTAATAGCAGAGCAACTCCACTCAGTACACTTCAACATTACCACTACTGTTGATCTTGGCGTATTATTTATCCATCTTCCCAGCCATAAATTTCCTTCCTGGACTCCATGACTCGCTTTATAACCACACTCTTTGTGCTGAGACTGCAAAGCCCGGGGGACAAGACCTTTGCCTCCACACTTTCTATTTAGGGCCATGCAGCTTTATGACACTAACAGAAAGAGTAACTTCCCAGATGACTCTTTAGCCAGCATAGAAGTTTTTTGAAATGCTACTTTTCGGCTACTTAGAAGGTCACCAATAAGAGCAAGGATAAATCTCAGGTCTAAGCTGCTACCACATGGAGAGGAGGGGATCCTGGTAGTTCGCTTGCAAATATGACCTACAACAAACCATAAAGTCTTTCCCCTGTTCTCCCAAATGGATCAGCATGAAATTTCACCCCAGAGTCTTAATACTTGGCCTCTGTTTCCCAAGTTTAAAGCCTTTAAGGAGGTGAGTAGCCCCACCATATTATCACCAGAGGCTCAGCTGCCTGCACAATCTCTTCACCAAACTTCGTGAGCTCACATGAGACCAGGGTTTGCACTGCACATGTTGATGCTTGTCTCTAAGAGTCCTGGAGCTCACCAGCCTCCTGGTTTGTGCTGGTGGCCTCACAAGGCATCTGAAGACAGCAGGGGCCAGCATCAGTTGTCTCATGCTTTGTCCCCATCCTGAAATCAATCATTCCCACCAGCCTTCCTGCTCTGGACCTCTGCAAGGGTCACTTTTCACTGGGGTGAATAAATTTGAACAATGCTTTCCATTTCTGCCTGCCTCAGCTCGGAGGAGTCCCTTGAGTGCGCCATGAAAGGAGAGACACATCTGGGCTGGATTACAGGGTGGTGCAGTGGCTTTTATAGCTACAGATTCCTGCATATGTTTCTGAGCAAGACATGTATGCTCATACATCAAAATGCAGAGAGCCCCCAGCGTTGAGGGCCTCATTTGTGTAATTCATTCTAGGTTGCCCTCTCTTTGGAGGGCTCGGGTATGGACACCTTGCAGGCTGGGGTCGGTGGGAGGAGATGCTCTGCCTGGTGCTTTGGCTGATGTTTTCTCACTGGGCATGGAGAATTGCTTTCTTTTGAGAACAGAAGCCAGATGGAGGGAATCATTTACACCACTGAGAAGTGGGTGTAACAATGCAATTTACTGGCATATTACAGCCACATAGGCACTGATTTTGAATGGATAAGGAAAACTGTGAGGAAAACAAGGGAGGAGGCAATGAGACAGAGTAAATCTACAGAGATCAATAACGTTACATCAGATTTACGCCAGTTAGTAAACCAAAGGTTGCAGTCTGCTCTTGCAGCACTGGTTTATCACAGCTCCAGATTTTATGCCACGGTCACTGCAAGCAGGATCTGTCCCCTGAGGTTTTAGAAATAACCTCATTCTCTCAAAACTCTCTTCTTTAGCTATTCATGGGTTGAGAAAGAGAGACAATGATGTGTGGATGGAAAAACAACAAAAACAGAACTAACTTAAAATTAAAACACAGTAAGGCTCCAAAGAATTTACAGATGTCTCTCCTCTCCTTCTCCCCCTGCTTCTCCGTGGTCAGCTGTAAATATTTATCTGGCAGGCTGCAGTGAAAGGCATGGCCCAAAACACTTAATCACAATTCCAGTGTGGCTGCCCTCCAGAGCACCCCAAACTTGGGGGACAGTGGGGGGTTTTCTGCAGCAGTGTTAGAGGAAGGTACTTCTGCCCTTATGCAAGCACCTTCAAAAGCAATTCATAACGTCTCCAACATGGGCTGCTGGGTACTTTGTTTGTCTTCTTTTAGGATTTTTTTCTTTCTAAAGAGTCTGATTTTCTTTTTTAACCCTAAAAGGGGAAGGAAAGCAAGTCCTGTCACCCCACCATCAGCAACCTGGTGCTGATTGCCAGGCAGAAGTGGAGTTGAAGTTGGACTGGATCAGTGAGGAGCTTTGGGAAATCTTCCCCAGAATCAAAGGAATCATATTTCTATAATTCATCCCAAACTATTTCACAAGTGTTGATGAGACCCCATGTCCCTCGGCAAGCATTACTGTCTCTAGGGTGAAGCCTTGGCATATTCTATGGGGCACTCAGCAGAAATCTGGGACAAGTGGAAGTACTGCCAGAGGCTGGCAATTGTTGGGGCTTTGCTTTTGAGGATGCCCAGAAAGAAAAACCAGTGGCCCAGAGATTTCTGCCTAGCAATAAGTACCTGCAAAATCAGAAGCAAAACCCATGGGACCAGGGACTTGCAAGCCTTACGCCCTGGTTTTCACTTATGCAGTGAGCCTGGCCTTCTGACTGATTTCCCTGCAAGAGTATTGGGAAGAATTCCTCATCTTCAATTGTACCATCCCTCCCTGCACACAGCCAACCATTACTTAAATATATGCTGTATATTTATATTTTTCCATACTGCTGTTTACATTTGTTCCTGCCATGGCAATGGACAGCTGCAGGAATTTCCTTTCTGGTTGTTCCCTAGATAGATCCCATTTTTCCCCAGCCCCTCACATCCTCACTACACCACACTGCCAGTAGCCAAAGCTGAGGATTACTACACTTAGGGTCATGTTCGAAGTCAAAACACTTCCAGCAAGTGCACTCAGCATGGCTCTGTTGGCCAAGAGCAGCTGCTTCCTCCTTTGGTTGTGGTTAAGGGAACATATTTTGTGTTAAAAGGGAGAAAAAACAATCGTCTTCCTCTGAACCTCTCAACAAACACTTGCACTCCTGGACAGTGCGATGCAGCTTCAGGAAAGACAGAGACTAGCTCGGCTGGACTTTCCAAGCTGAAAGATCAGCTGGACCTCTCTGGATAGTGGTATTTAGAGGTGCCAATGCAGGGTATGGATCACTGCCTTCAGCCAGCACCAACATGATGTGCAGGCTGCTCCTATTTCATTCCAACCAAATTATTCCTCCTTTTTTCCTTTCAACTTCTTCCTGCCCCTTTATTTGAATCCAGAGCAGTATCTAGGGCCTGTAAATACCCAGCAAAATGCAATATTGTCTTCCCTCAAAGAAGACATTGTGCTGAACCTCTCCCAATGGCTCACCCTCCACTTTGATATGGAGCAGTTGGGTGAGGAGAAAGGCAGGACAGGACCTAACACACAAAGCTATGGCCCCTGTGGAACACGCCCTCAGGGCCTCCCTCTAGGTTTGCTCCAGCCTCTCAGTCACTCAAGAGGCTGGAGCACATGAAGTGGCAGTCGATGTTCACTTTCTGTCACAGCTTCCAGCCTCCCCAACCCACGTGTAGCAGAGTCTTCCTTGGGAGAAGAACTGACATGACCAACCAAAAGCTCGGTTGCTACTTCACCATACTGATTATTGTTCAGTTTCTCCAGCTGAAACACAAACGTATTTTGTTTTTACAGTTCTTTGCTATTTTCTGCAGGGAGTGGCACACTTTGGCCAAGGAGAGCCATGCATGATGTCATATTTTCTTATTGGCCTTCATTGCACTGCAATTGCCTCACGACTTATTGCTGAGTAGCTGTTTTACCACCTGATTATTTGTCAGCCTGCCTTTATGCCTTCCTGGGCAATGAGATTCACTTCACTTCCTCCTTGCCAATGTTTCCAGTGGGCATGATGCTTTGTTGGCACATCTGCAAACGTGTTCCTTGAAAAGGCAAGTCCACTTTTTGCTAATTTAGATCAGTAACCACACACATATATTGGTCTGAGGTTAATCTATTATCCTCTCAGGGTCAGTGCAACTTTTAACATTATCTCAGAGCCTAGAGAACTGCTAAGGTCCCCTCCCTGTAAATACAAATATATGAGAACCTCAGTTTCCTTAACAAAATTAACTCCCTTCTCTGCTGTAATTATTGGAATCTTGTAATTATTGTGATGCAAAGGGTACCTGAAAATGCAGCCCAGGTAAATCCAAAAGTTTTCAAACCCCGAATAACCAGATTCCAAACTTCACAATTTTTAATGTATTTTTTAAGCCAGTCCTGTGAGATTTGAGGCCTTCTTTGAGATTTTGGAATCTCTGGGGCTGCTAATACTATAGTAGTTAACTATGTGCAATGACACCGACTGCAGCATTACCTGGGGGCTGTAGGACGCCCTGGGAACAACATCTCCTCTTAGGGCAGGCTTTTCCAAAAGGCTCTGTTTGCTTTGATCAAAATAGGCTCTGCTTTTTTATTGCATGTAAGGGCACTATACTATGAGAGATGCCCACTCTCCCTAGTGCTGTCATCCTCTGAGCACCCCTCCCCAGTGACTACCCAGCATCACACCCCAAAATCCCTGAAAGTGCCAGGCCCACCTTCTTTCCATGTAATTAATGGCAATGTACAGGTGCATGTGGGGAAAGGCTGCTTTTATGACAGGGTGCCTGGTGCTCCAGGTAAGCCAGGGTGAAGGTGAAGGGTGGCTTTGCATTACCGTCCCCCTGCCAGTGCAATGGGGACAGCTCCAGCAGTGCCAGGCAACCACCTAGGGGGGAGAGATGGAGCAGAGCTGGTGCTTTGTATGCCTGTGGGACTGGGACCTGCTTGCACCCCATGGGGTTAATGTGGTATTAAGTTTACCCAGCTGTAATTCCCATCATCTGCTCTGTCCTTGGTCCTCATGTCCAGCTGTCAGGCACTTGGGGTAGCTGGCTCATCCATCAGTCCCCGGTCCTTTGGGGCACCCAGTTACTGCTGCCTTCATGCTGCTGAGGCAGACCACGGCAGGGACAGGGAGGGCATGCGGGGGCAGAAACAGTTTTTATACTGCAACTGCCGCCAGGCTGACAGCAGCCAGCCAGAGATGGATTTTCCCACGATCTCTTCCCCTTCCCATCAGTGCTGGGGTGGAGGTGCCAGTCTGGCCCCCAGCTGCTGGCCAGCTTTCAAGGGGTGGGGAGGTGGAAGGGGCTGCCCAGATTCAGCTGGAGCTTCTCTGACCTGGACATCAAGCATGATGCGGTTTTGGCAATGCACTTTGCCCTCCTTTTCTGTGAGCCAAGAGTTTATAAAGGCACAGGGAGAAGTGCCTCCTCTTCCTCCCAGGCACCACCAGTCCTGCTTTTGGCCACAAGCACTTCTTTGCCACATGCTCTGAGCTGCAAATGGGTCTCTGCTGCTCACTCTTTCTTCTTGTCTTATCCAAGGAAAAAAAGGAAAGAGAAATCAAATGGATCTTTGCTGTTTGATTTCCTCTTCAGGAACTGATTACAGTGAGAACAGCAGATTGTCACCCTGGCCAGTGCCACCCTCCTGCCCTCCCATATTTGGCCCAGACTCAGCAAAGTGGCTGTTCCATGTAAGTGCCCGAGGAGCAGGAGGCTCATGTCACCTGCAGGCACCCTGGGGATCTGCCGACCTGAGGGCAGCTCCACTTGTTCCACCATCTTCAAGGGACATCTTGTGTTCAAGGTCACATCAGCTCACATCCCTATCTGCCTGGCACTGGTCTCAGGGTCTTCCTGCCCTTTGCAAATGCAGGGGCAAGTCTATGCTGGCAGCTGTGGTGAGACACCTGGACACAGACAGCACGGAAGAGAAATGGGACCCTTCCCTCTGTACCTACCAAGAGGGGAATCCCCATCATGAGGGCAATCTCCGCCACAGCCACACATCCCCAACAACCTGTCCCAGCCCAACTCGTGACATGAAAGGATGACTTGAGCTACACCCTGTGTATTTCCATCCTTGCTCTTCCTGTCACAAGCCCAGGAGGCCCAGACTATTTACCTGATACAGAGGAAGGCGATGGAGTGATTCAGAGATCGAGACTTTTCCTTTTTCAAAGGGAAGAAATACATCCCTGCTCCTTTGCAACTTGTAAACTATTTGGTTGTGCCAGCACCATGACAAAATATCTTGTTCTTGTGGTTTACAAAGGAGCGTCAAGGCCAGGCTTCCAATGGGCTCTGCAGAGGTGGCACAGCCATCAGTCAGAGGCAGTGCTGGCATTTCCAAAGCATGCTGGGGGCTTCCAACCTGTACAAGTCTTAGAAAATGAATTTCTGAGTGGTTATTGTAAGGAAAGGACCAGGTAGCTGCAAGATGCTATGGGAAGGTGGGATGATGAGTCACCCAGTCTATGGTACCCATCCTCTTGCAGCAGCAAGGAACCACGCAGTAGGTGGCCCCAGACAAGAAGATCAAAGTCTGTGGCACATGTCCAGAGCATTTCCTGGCATACTGCAATGAGCCCAAGAGCCTTGGTCAGCCTCACCTCCACAGAGCAGCAGTATCATTCAAGAAGCAAAGGCCTGGTTGTGCAGGAAGTCCTTGGCAGCATCCCCAGCTCAGCACCAGCAGGTGCCTTTGGTGGGCTACCACGAAGTCCTGAGTCCCCTTGATTAACCCAGAACATAGGAGCAGCTCTTGCCCTCTCCTGGCCTGTGTTCCCTCATGAGAGGGACGGGAGAGGTATGGAAGAACTCTCACACCTCATCCTGCATACCCTGGATGGGGCTGCAGTCCAGGCTCCTATAGCTCAACCCAGGGATGGGCGAAATCCTTCAACTGCCCCAGCTCCCCACTCTGCTGAATAACAGCTATAACACTCTTTGGCACATGGACAAAGCTCATTGAAGAAGCAGTAGGAAGTGTGAAGCCTGTCTAAATACCTTGTTCATGGTGATGTTCTCAGACAGCACTGCCTGTGAGCCAAGGCACAAAGAGATTGGCTGCCCACAGATTATAGGACATGTTCTTCTTTTAACTGGCGCTTCAGATGATCCCAATTACCTGGAATCAGTTTGGATGGTTAACCACTCCACAGATTCTACTTCAAGCACCCTGGGTAGTGCCGACATTTCTGCCACCTGCTTCCCTTTCCATTTCAGCCACAGCTGAAAGTCTTCATGCAACCAACAATTTCTCTAAGGACCTAAATGATTTGCTTACTCTGCTCTGCATTTCAGCTCCGAAGGGAGGATCTTTCCTCTGTGCAGTGCCAGTCGGTTCAAAAATAGTCAGAAAATTCAGTATTTTGTTGTGCACAAGAAGTAAAATCCTATTTACCTCAAATATTGTTCTGTCTCCCAGGGGCAATCACAAGGCTACAGTTTGTAGAGCACCACAATAATGAAAGCCCCAGAAATACCACTGGAGATGGAAAGGTTAGGTGATTTAATAGGAACCATACGTGCTGCTCTGAATTTTCTGAGTAATCCAGCTTCTGCATGTCCTCACTGCATTACAGAAATGATACATCGTCTCCCCTTTTCTTGGCTTCGTTATGGGGAATGAATCTCCCCCGAGACTCTAATTGCTTCGAATGCTCTCTGCTCTATTTATATTTGATTTTACCCAGTGGTTGTAAGCAATACTGATCCTGAATGACTGTTGATCTAGGGCTGTACCCTGGATAACATCTGCTTTGAAGGATTTGTGTGCAGGTCTGCTTGAGTAACATTACACAGGGCAGAGAGGACTCGGCTCTTCAATTAGAGGCTTTATAATGGTCCTGTCAATACAGTGTTTTTCTTCACAGACAGAGCCATGTGACCACGATGGTTTTCATATCTGTGGACTCATGCTAATGTCTATCTTTCCACTATCTTTGTGTCAGGTCCTTGCCTTAGCTGCTCCCTGTTTCAGTTTCCCCCTCACAAATTGGCCTTAGCTCCTCTCGCTTGGGCCATGGTGCAGTCAAAAACTTGAAAACCCATCCCACCCTCTCTGAAAAGGGACCTTTCCTGCCCTGCCTGGTGGGAATATTTGCATCATGCCCCACTGCTGGCAGCCCTGGCATCCAGAGATGAGTGGCATCTCTTGCTGCTTCTGGGTAGAGCAGAGGAAAGAACATTTGTTCCCTTCTCTGGGTGCACAGAGACCCTCTTCATGTCCCAGGCAAAGCGATGCTGCCGCAAGGACAGAGACACAGCTCGGTCTGTGTGGTGGTGGAGGGTGGGGGGCAGGAGGAGCACGTAAAGCAGGCAGATGGCTACACAGCCAGCCCGGTTATTACCAGAATAAATTGGGTAAATCACAGGCTAAGCAGTTGCTCTCCCTGCGGTAGAAGAGGATCTGACACTGTGATTGAAAATTAGCAGCATCTCAGAGGCAATCATGGCTGGGAAGCTTGCTGTGCTGGGAAGCTCCACTCAACTGGGTGTTGCACTTGGACTATGTTATTACTGCACTTTAAACCACAAGAACAAAATGTTTGGGACATGCTAATAACATCAGGAGAAACAGAAGCATTTTGATTTGGTAGTAATTGTAGTAATTATTTGCTACCAGAGAAGACATGAATACAATATAATCGGTCTGATTATTTATCAGCATTCAACACCAGAAAGAAAACAATGCTGGTAAATAGCAGAGGGTTTATTTTGGGGAACTGTTTAAAGCCAGGAAAGGACAAAACATCTCTCTTCAAAACAGGGCCCGTAGATGCTCTGTGGTGAAGATCTGAAAAAGGCTTTCAGGATTCGCAAGAGCTGTGTATGATCGAGGTTTGGCCCTGATGTATTTGGCTTGGTTGCATTGCCAAGGCCAGGTTTGCCAAGCAGCCTGCCATTGGGCAAGACCCTCACCACCATATTGTCAAAAGTCACCCAGTGGCAATGAAACCACCCAGGGGAGAACACTCTGGCTACCCATTTTGGAAAAACTTGGCAAAGACGCTTCAAACACTTCCAGGAGCGGCACAAACAGGAGAGCTGTAAGCACACTAGGACACGTCTCACACTAGCAATACTCACTGTCCCTCAGTGGGGAGCAAATACCTGTGAGACCCACCGCTGTAGCCTTCAGCATGCTCCCAGCTCACTCTAGACCAAGTACAGATGCTGACTAGCCCGCCTTGGGGTGTCTGCAGGACATGCCAGGGTGAGGTAGACAGAGCTCCCAGGGCACCCTTCAGTAGAAAGCAACCTTCCTCCCATTGCAGATGGCAACCACTTTCCTTGTCAAAGGGGCTTTGTTGTCTCCACTTTCTTCCCCACTGGCACCCAGCTCCCATGGCATTTTCGGTTCCTCCACTCATCTGACCTCAGAGCTACTATGCTGTGAACGTGTTAGATGGGAACATGCAATCAGTGCCAGCCAACCCACTAACAGACCAAGCTATTATTACAGCAGGCACTGATGTGAGCAGCCACTAAAAGGAAAACAGATCTTTGGGCTCCTCATGTGTCCGGAGCTGTCTGCACATCCTGCCCCGCTTTAACTGAAAACATGTGGTCAGGCCCTGCCAGGCTGTCGTGCAGCTACAGCCCCAGTGAGCTCTCAAAGCATCTACAACTTCTATTTCCTCACCCCTTTACTTGAATAAGCTACTGAAATCTAGTGCAGTGAAATGGTGAGACCAACATATTTAAGTGACCTCCTCATCACTGGTGTTAATTCTACAGAGCCTTGCTGTTTCAGCTGCACCTTCTTTGGCTTGCTCATTCCTATATGAGGGTTACCAAGATGCTTGTCCCTGCTTTCCTAATGTGGTCCTAAATTCCAAAAGATAATTACATGTGTAATATACCCATTGTAAGCCTGCAGCAGTGCTCAGACTCATTTTGTTCCTATGATACATGGACACTGACCTGCCACTTGGTACAAGACCTGTCACACTTCAGAAAACTGAGCCTGAGCTATGCCCTTGTGACCAACCTCTGCACACAGTGACCATGAATGATTCAGGCTCAGCCTGGCTGTGCTGAGGGACACAATGGATGCCAGGCAGTCATGATGACCTGGCGTTCTCCTAGCAGGGCCCCAGAACCCACACACTGAGGGCAGAGAGGATCGGTAGGATGCCCATTTGCAGCCCATTTGTGGCCCAGGGCTCAAGCTCCTCCCAGAGGCTGGCAACTCAGTAGATTAACTGGGTCATCCCTGGCCTCACCATCAAATCCATGAGGGCCAAGTCACCACTGAGGCCTCACAACATGGAGGAATTCTTGGAAGAGTAAAGGCAACAAGCATGCAAACAAGACAGCACTGGCATGTCAGAGTTGGTTGCTGGTGCATGTGCCTGTTTGGAGCTACTGGCCCACCTTGAATTCTGGCAGAAGCAGACTCTGCCACAGAGGAGAGGGAGGAGATGGGGCTGGCATACACTAACTTGCCCCAGAAAATGCCCCTGCCTCATCACCATCCTCAGCCAGAGATAGCATTTGTGCATGCAGTTTCCTGGGGAGTATTTTTCTTCTTGCTTTCTTTTCAAGTCTGGAGCCACGTAAATACTGAGCAGCCGCAGTGTCCTGTGGCACAGGGTTCACCAGTGCAACCCCGCACTCTGTGCAGATCTGCCTGCAGTTGTTTGCTTTGAACCTGCCACCTGCTACTTTTATTTGATGTCCCTGAAGGTCTTGTCTGAGAAGGAACAGTCACACTCTAATTTGTATTGAGGTCACTTTGTTTTGAGTCACTGTTCTCCAGGTGCCTGCTTTTTTTAATTCAATGGCAAAAGCTCCCAAGTGCCTCAAGGGCACAGATCAGGTATTCGTAATTTTTTCTTACCTTTTCCAGTCATTTCTGGCGTGATGCATTGCAAAAGTCTGCCAATTATTACCACAAATGGCTGAGACTGTAGAAACAGCAAAGAAATACCACCCTTGCCTTGGCATATATAACTTCCTTGTATATCCTCTGTGCATCACTATCTGCAGCCACTTGCGAACACACAGCCTCATTCGTGCCCCTCCCCAGCACAAGCTCTTCTGCCCATGCCCCAGATGTGCATCCACCAGCACCCATTCTCACAGGTCCATGCTTGCTTGCATGTATGCCCCTTACCTTTATTCCTCCAAGACTTCCTTCTGCTTAAAATATAACTAACATGCCATAAATACAATGCCTCAAGCATATAAATGCCACTGTAAATGCACTCTATGTGTGTACCAGCACATACCCCATTCAACTCTAACTTGATACACACCCTTGAATGCATTCTTCTACCCCACACCTTGCCACAACGTGCTTCAGGAAGAGCAAGGGAAAGCCCAAAGTTGTTTGAAGGAGACAGTCTGTCCAGCTGGAAATTCTGCTTCTCAGTTGTTTCCGTGCCAAGCCACGTTTCAGTGGCTTCCATCTAGCCTAGGGTGAGAATCCTGGCCCTAGCAGCACTGCCAATTTTGCCCATTTTCCTAGTCAATCCAGTAAGTGGCTGATAGGTCTACACTAAGCACACAGTTGGAAACAGAGTGGTGAGTGTGTTTTCCAAGCATCACTGTGCCTTGTAGCACAGAGATGGTGAGTGTGCCACATATGGGTTTCACATGGAGCCCTGTCAAAGACAGACCCAGGTGAGCACAGGACATCTGCTCATGGGTGAGTGTAAGAGGGCAGAGATTTCTGCATAAATGAAACATGCAGAGCTAAATACATATGTATATCACGTGTGTTCATGCATGCACACAGGTATGTACAAGAAAATATTCAGACAACACAAGCAGAGATAATCCTCTGTGCTGGCTCACCAAGTCTCAGGGTACACATATAACCACCCACTTTGCCAGTGCTGTGAGCTTAGTTCCTCTCTGTTATTTTTATAAGGCCATAGCATTAATGTAATTAATTTACTTTAATTGGAGAATAGTATTAGCCTAAATGGTCCCACTTAAATCACAGAGCAGCCGCAGCCAAGCTCTTCAAAGAGCTGCCTGCCCCCATTCACCCTCCTGCAGATGGTTAACACAGCTGAGCCTGGGCTGCACCTTGGCACAACAGTCCTGCTCTCCTCGCAGGGTTTGTTTTTTGCTCTGAAGGGAAACACCTGCACATCTCCAAGCAAGATGGCTCAGAGCAGAGAGAGATCTCAGCTTAGAAGTCATGGGCTCCCCCACCAAGCCACAAACCAAACCTGATGGGAGGATTAACAGTGGAGCCAGGAGTTCCAGCAAAGCAAAGGTCCTATGGTCTGAGGGACCTATGCCAAGCTGACCGTGCTCACAAAGTGTTTTGCTCACATCCCAGCCACTGCCCCTGCCTGCTCCAGCAGAGGAGGGAATGTTTGCACAAGGTGGTTTGGAAGCCACAGAGGTGAACAGGCCCTCACTGCCATATGCCAGAGGCAGCAACAGGGCATAGCAAGGAACAGCATTATGAAGACCACAGCTCAGCTCTCATTTCCCTAGTTTCTGCTGATAGCTCCTGCAGCAGGCTTTGGGAAACTGTTCCCCCATGCCAGGGTCTGGCATCCATCCTCATTCCCTTCGTCAGTAGCATTAGTATCTACAGCTGAAAAGCTCTCTGTAAGATCTTTATGAATACCACTAACCCGCTTTCTTTGAGCTTTAGAGATGTTGCCATATCAAGGCTTATCTTTATGTTTTACCACAAAAACTGCCCTGTTTGGTCGTTAACCTGGAGGCCCAACTTTCAGGGAGAGATAATGGGTGGGCACGATTGAACCAAACTCAAACACATGCCAGAGGCCCAGGCAGCAGCTCTGGGGGCAGCAGAAGCAGCTCTACACCCAGCTCACCGTGGTCAATAAGCTGGCTGTGCACTGCAAAGATGTATGCCAGCTTCCTGCCATCACACTGACTGTACCCTGGCTTTGGCATGCTAGGTGTCTGTACCTACAGCCTGGCTGATACAAGGTCAGAGCATCCCTCTCTATGTATATATAAAATATACTTATGACCAAGCTTGACCTGGCAGAAGCCCAGAGATGATCAGGGTTTGTGGAGTCATAGCCACCGCCGTGGTTTTGAACGGCATCTGGGGCCCCAAAGGTGGGTGCACTGAGCGATCAGGTTGTGCTGAAGAAACAGAGAAAGGCAGTTCTGTACAGAAGGTACAAGAGCGAAGGGCTCGGGGGAGCCAGCGAGTCCACCTTACAACCCTTGCAAAATTGGCCAAGGCCAATTAACAACAAGGTGCAGCTGACAGAGAGGGGAGGATTTCACGATAAGAGAGATGGCAGGAAGCCTAGAGTAGATCAGAGCTTGGAGGGAAGAGTGGAAAAGGCCTCCTGGGAATGAGTCTAAGTAGGACTACTAAGGGAATTTATGTTAATATCTCTCAGGAGGCCTTGGAAAAGGGAACATAGGTAATAGCCTTGTGAGATGCTGGTGAAGATACAATGTTAGGAGTACAGAGGAGAGACAAGAATTAGCTTAAGTAGATAGCAAGGGGTGGGGAATGCACATTACAAGTATCCAAAATGGAGTTTTTAGAGCAAGATCCAGAAGAAGGGGTGAACTATAGTTCAATTATAGAGTAGCACAAGTGCTCCATCTGTAAAAAAAAGGGTTGCTGAGAATCTCAGGATAGAGATGTAAGACTTCCTGAAGATAAAACTACAAGCCAAAGACCAGTCGGTTACCCAAACCCCCTTCTGTTTTGGGGGGATGGAGACCTCCAGTCAGGTTACATTTTACCCCCAAACAACAGGCAAGTCACTTAAAAGCCAAAGCACTTTCTTGGTGAGGGAAGAATCAGTGAGGGACAATACACCATATACAGGGAGCAGCTGCACATGGAGCTTCTCTTACATGCAAGAATCTGGCATTCATTTTAGAAAACCTCTTCAAAGCCATTCTCCTGCAGACGTGGCCTCCTTGCACTGGGGAGTGCTTGGGAGTGGCTGCACTGTGTCACAGCTTACTCTATTCCATACCCTCCTACACCCCTATCCACAAATACACAGAAAAGGCAAACACATGAGACCCAGCAGAGGTGTGAATATAGCAGCTGTCACACTTTATTTCACTGTTTTGTGGTTTGTTTGGTTTTTATTATTATTTTTCCTTCTGCTTGAAAAAGAAGAGACAGAGAAAAGTTACAAAAGTACTAAAAGGCAACAATATTGGCAGGATATCCCTGTTTCCCACTCCCACCCAGGGCAAGGCAGCCTGCCACACCTGCGTGCTGGCAGAAACACACCTCTGGGCCCCTGCACCTTGGCAGCTCTTGCTGAGCAAAGCCTGGGGCTGCAGGGCCATGCAGGGGCTGCTGCCCCAGCCATCTGCATGGATAATGCACCTCTCAGACAGGTACCAGGCTACGGCTGTCCCAGCTCCTGAGCACAGGAATTTGGTCCAAAGGGGCAATGCTTCCTGTCCTGCACTGGTCAGCTTGATCTGGCAGTAGTTAAAAAGCTGAGCTGTGTCATCAAAACAAGATAAGCAGAATTTCTACAGGGCAGGAGGAATCAGTAGAGGAATCAGCCTCTCTTGGAAAAAGGGACTTGCAGGGAACCACAACGCTCTGCCAGAGGTTCCTCACCAGTAAACACAAGCAACCTCTTGGAGGTGGTGCTGGTGCAGCGGGTGGCCCAGCTATAACAGTCTAGAGCCAAAATCAGGCTGAGCTGGAGCAGCATCAGGACTGACATCCTCTCACCACTTTGCCCAGCTGCTCTGCCTGCCTGAATGAGAGGCGGTTAGGGACATAGGAGGGTGGGGTGGGGGATTCAGGTCCCCAAATCTACAGCCTTTGGGCTTTCCCCAAGGATCTCAGTGAAGGGCTCAGACAGTACCAGTGAAAGCTGGTTCACTGTGTGGCCTCCTACTGGCAGCTGGACTGACCATTGGTCTCATCCAAAGAGCAGCATCAAAGACCTCCACACTGGAGCAGATTTAAAAACAAAAATTATTTTGTATTATTCACAGTTGCTTCTCTTGATCCAGACAAGTAGTAAACTGCTTGCTTCCTCTTCCACTCAGATACAGGTTCATGGTGGGGAATGCCTAGACAAAGAGGTTACTCTCTCCACCAGGTGCAGGAAAGGGAAATGCCTTGTACCTCTGCTTCAACAGGAGAGGCAAGAGTTTGTTTCATTAACAAAACACATATGTGCCTCAAGAACAGATCCCAGTCAAATACCAGTGGTAGCAAGGCCTGGCATGGTCCTGACTGCATCAGAACTGTCTATGGAGAAACAACCCACAGGTTCACCCAAACTCCCCTCCTGTTTCTTCCACCAGCAGACAGCCACTAAACAAACCTCTTTTTCCCCACTCCTTGCTACATCTGGGAATACTAGTTCCACTGATACCAGAAGAGTCTACGTGAATTTAATAGCTAGTATGAACAAGGGGAGTGGAAAGCTTGCTGGAGACATCAAATTGGTTTGGGTTTGATGGTACCAGTTACCTTCAGAAACATGTTAGGGCAGCAGGGTATTGGGACAATGCTACGGGGAAGTGCTGCTTATGCCAGAACACAGACAGCCTCAGCAGAGAGAAGACCCAAGAGCACACAGTCACCCCCAAGTTCTTCTCTTCTGCTGAGAGGACTGAGGGTAGGCACTGTGTTTTCCTGGATGGTTGGACTCAGACCTCTCATTCTAGAATTTTATTCCAACCCCTGATCTACAAGTGGGAGGCTCATGCCTCCCATTTCAATCCCTTTTTTGACAATATCACTGAATTACAGCAGACCACCTGGAACACGCAGTTAAATGTGCCGGTTACCCCTCCACACATCTCCCTGTCATAGGATTTTTCACTTAAGAGAGCTTGATGTGAATGCAATGATAACCATATCAGAGAGGGATCTTCTTGTTTTGCAAGCAGCCCTGTATAGCCTCTTTCTCCAGTCCTGAGCTCACTTTGGAGTAGAAGTGTCAGGTCTATAGCAAAGCACTGTAACTCGGGTATCTTTGGAAAACTGATTGGACTTGGTTTCACACCTTGATTACTCATCCCTGCTGCCATGCAGGACATACTAAGCTCTGAACCCCTCATACATATCTTCATTACTACCATTCTCATATTTAACACTGCCTTGGCGGCTCTCCTTACAGTTGTGGATCTGACTGGTTTGTTTTGCCCTGAAAGACAAAACTTACTCCCTTTGCCACTGTTCTCATGTGGCAATGGTAAGAAAGCAGGTGCTGATGCAAAGCTTCTTCCTGCCAGAGCGGCTGCATTGCAAAGATGTATCATTGGCCCTTTCTTCTCCCACCCCTCCCCTTGGGCGTCACCACCTCCCCTTCTCCCTGCCAGGCAGGAGGTTGGTTGATAGTTCCTGAGGTTTTTTGGAGAAACTCCTTCAGTAGGCACATGACGGTTCTTCCACTGGAGCTATTGGGCTCAGCGGCTTCAAGGTGCTGAGGGAACGGAAGGCAAAGGTGGATGGATCATACATAAAGTGGGGTGGCGGGCAGCCTCCATTGATGCTCTGCAGGGGAATAAAAAGAGGGATGAAGTCAGTGCTCATATAACCTGCAAACAGCAAAGTTCTTGCCTCAAGTGCTTTGTCATACCCCTCTCTGGTACAATTACACCTCCCTGAATGGGTGGTCATGCTTGTACTTGCAGCAAATGGCACTAACATAAGCAGTGCTCACATCCTACCCTTCAACTAAAAGGCATGCATGCCTCCCTCCTCCAGGACTAGGAGCTATGGGACCTGTAGCCACTAAATGAAACAGGTTAACCATGATGCATTTAGAGTCCCAGAGTCAGAACAGCATCACTGTCAAAAGGTATCTCTCGGAAAAGCTAAATTCAGATTCACTTAGCGTGCAAACAGGATCTATTACAATTTTGGAGCTCCGAGACAAACCAAGTTATCTCTGAAGACTCATTCTTCAGGCCCCATTTTATAACGACTCTCCAGTAAGGATTTACAAATCAGCCTTTCTTAATCTCTCAAGTCCCAGGCATACTAAAACTCTCAAAAGTTTTGGTTCCAGACTCCACAGTTTAATGAGGAATGGCTGAGAGATGCCTGGAGGAAAAGATCCCACCTGATGGCCTTACAGCCTGGTTTGTACCATGGCCACTAAAAACCATTCTCTTCCCTTTTGCTCCCAGTGCTCAGAGCATGGTCAAAGCAGATTCAGAGTAAGGAGGCCAAAAATACCCATGCACTCCCCGCACTGTGTGACAGGACAGAAACACTGTTCCCCACTAGGCTTTGTGGTGACCCATGGATCCCAGAGGAATTATGGTGCTGAAGAAGCGATTCCAGTCTGTTAAATGTGAAGAGTTTTCTTTTTACTTTTCAGGAACTTTGTTTTGTTTCTTTCCTTATGCAAGCAGAAACACTAGAGGGGCAGCTACTTCACAGACACTTTTTGGTCAGGAGAGGAGGTCTCACTGCTCTATCAGCCAGTAGAGTATTTACTCATGATCCTGCAGAGTTCATTCCCCACGAAAAGGTGTGAGCTACTGAGTGCCACAGGTTGGGAAACTCATGCAAATGTCCCCTACTCTCATCTCACTTTCATCACTGTTGAGAAGGGCTTTACCATTGTTTTCATGGAGGTTAGAAAAAAACAACAATGAGAAATGGGTTAGAAAAAACACAAACACCACAGGCTGGGCAGACAAGTGAATGAGAGCAGCCCTGCAGAGAAGGACTTGGGGTTGATGGTTGATGAAAAACTCAACATGAGCTGTCAATGTGCACTCGCAGCCCAGAAAGCCAACTGTGTCCTGGGCTGCACCAAAAGAAGTGTGACCAGCGGGTCAACAGATGTGATTCTCCCCCTCTACTCTGCTGCGGTGAGACCCCACATGGTACTGCATCCAAGTCTGGTGACCCCGATATAAGAAGGACATAGAACTGTTGGAGCAGGTCCAGAGGAAGGCCACAAAGTTGACAGGAGGACTGGAGAACTTTTCCAAGAAGATGGGCTGAGGAAGTTGGAGCTGTTCAGCCTGGAGAAGAAAAGGTTGTGTGGAGACCTCATAGCAGACTTCCAGTATCTGAAGGGGGCCTACAGGGAAGCCAGAGAGGGACTCTTTGTCAGGAACTGTAGTGAGAGGACAAGGAACAATGGGTACAAATTGAAAGAGGGGAAATTTAGGCTGGATATTAGGAAGAAGTTACTTACTGTGAGGGTGATAAGGTACTGGAACAGGTTGCCTAGGGAGGTTGTGGACACCCCAACCCTGCCAGTGTTCAAGGCCAGGGCAGATAAGGCCTTGAGAAACCCGATCTAGTGGGAGGTGTCCTTGCCCATGGCAGACAGGGTTGGGACTAGGGATCTTTTAAGGTCCCTTCCAACCCTTAACATTCTGTGTGATTTGGATTGGGCTCTGGTATTACAGGACTCTCTGCTGCCTTTTCTAGCCTTTCCTAACTAGAACCATGGTTTCCTTTGCTCAGCCTGCACTATGACTGTTCCTCAAAGAATCAGGCTCTCTAGGAACAATTACAAACTTTACTGTCTCATCTAAGACAGAGGTTCATTCTGGCACTTCAAAATCAGGTCTATCAGACAGCTGCAACCACATAACAGCACAGTAAGGTGATGTTTTGATGCCCCACCTCTACCCTGACTGTGTTTTAACTTATCACAGGACGAGCACACACAAATTTTCCCCAAAAGCTGCTCAGATGGTTGGTCTCACCCAAACAGCCATAGCAAATCAGAGAGAGCTAGGGAAGTGCCCAAAAGCCAGGCCCCAGATGCTGCAGTAACTGCAGCAGGATCTGGAAGCCTCTGCCTCCAGCTCTTGGTCACAGTTCGGCCCCATGGGGCAGCCTTCATGTCAAAAAGGACATCTTTAAAAGCCAGTGTGGGCAGCATGTTCCTGCCTAGTTGGTATCTCCTCTGCAAATTAAGATGGGCACTTGAAAATGGAAAATGCCAACATGGTGCTTGGCATCAGTTGTGCCTGGAGTTTCAGCCAGCAAATCATGCCCTGCTACATTCCCCTGACACCTTGGCCAGCAGCATAAGAAACAAGAGAGGCAGATTTAAGGGCCTTTACTCAATAGCCACCTGCTGTGGGGTTATATATGGTGTGTGCTCTGGCAGGCCTCAGAGCTGGAGGGTAACATAGCAACCCCTATTCAAAGCTAAGGGGCAGAATAAATCAGCACATTTGTCCTTCTCCAGAGCAGAGAAGGTCCCCTGCCAGTGCCAAGAGGGAATGGGAACAAAGAACCTGGCAGTCCCCTCCATTTTGAAATGCCAGACAGGATTAGGGAAGGCAGCTGAATCCGTTCATTTCTGGCAGACGGCAAATGAAGAGGCTGGGGAAAGATGGGTCCAAAGGACAGACGAAAGTCATCTACAAAATTCACCAGGCTTTGGGTGGGCAGGTGCTCTGCAGTTTCTCTCTGGGCCTCCTTGTGAGGCCCTTCTGCGTGTGGCAGAAAGCTTTCCCAGGGCACTGTGAGGAAGACAGGCACAGAGAAAGGGTTGAGGTGAAGGACAGGGATGTGAGAAGACACGGGAGAATGCAGAGATTCACAGGTGGCCACACAGCTGCAAGTAAGACTCAAACTGCGCCCAATCCTGCCTCTTTATCATGGCACCCTTTCAAGCAGCCACAGGATGATGGCTGGCTTTCAACAGCAGCAGACAAGGGCAGAATGAGAAGAGGCCCACACCCGACTGTAAGCAGTAATAGGAGAGGCAGTAATGCAACTACCCTCTTTCAAGGCAACAACCTGCACTCCTTTATAACCCTGAGCAGTACAGGACTGTCTTGCACCTACTCCATGACTGACAGGGCAGTACCTCTGCTATGGATCTTGTTGGAAGTAGGAAACCTCCAAATCCCTTGACTTCCCTCTTGCAGAGGAGCGTTTTTTGATTAGAGCTCTCAGGATGACCAGGCCTGATCTGGCTTAGTCCAAGATACCATTTGGGCTCACAGCATGTGGCAGTCTGGCTCTGATGAGTAGCACAAGGCAAAGCCCTATAGATGTATTTCCAGAAAGAAGACAGATAGAGCTGGCTGCCAGGGAGAGAAACACGTTCCTCCCATCCTGTCGCTGGGCCAGGTGTCTCCCCATAGTATGGTCAAGTGTCCTAGCCAGCCTGCCCTTCCCCTTGGGCACCCAGCCCCAGACTGATTCTTGGGACACTGCTTTGACTATGGAAGGGTGTTAAGAGTGGTTGCTGCTGCAGCAGGTCCCCAGTGAGTTTGCCATAAACCTGCCTGACAGCCCCTGGTGAGCAACCCCAGGCCAGCTCCTGCAGAGGCTCCTCAGAGTGCAAACAATATGTGCTTGACATTAAGGGCTTGTGTGTTCACTCTAATGGCATTCGGGCAGCTGGGTAACGCGCACAAAACGGAGCCTAATATGGGCCCTGTGCTAATGGAAATCATTAACCAGAGCCCTCAACTTGTTAAGCAATGTATTTACACAGCTGGGGAATGGCCCGAGTCAGAGCCACTTGGCTGCCGACAGGAGGGCACACGCTCTGTCACACACACATGCTCACTTGCACACGCTCACCTGCTCTCACACTCCTCAGGTTCTCCCCAGTACACAGGCACTCCCTGGTCACTTGTTCACATCCCTCTGTGTACACACAGACCTCCTCTCGACTTGGAAATCACAAGGAGAACTGTCCCACTCATACAGATCTTGCATGCTCATATAGTAACTCAAGACAAGCAGGCAGAAACTCCATATCATCCAGGGGATGGTCATCACTTATTTGTACAACTCCTCAGAAGACAAGGTAGTTCCAGTACCTGCAGATACCCATGATGCCTCATTGCACACCTTATTTGAGTTAGATGAGCTCCTAAGGGAGATAAGCTCATCTAACATACATTTCAAGCAGCTATGGGCAGAATACCTTGGTCAAGGACACATCTTCACCTGTGTATGTGTGCTTACACATACACTCTTGTAAACCTGTATTATGATCACCAATAGTGTCATCACCTTTAAATACAGGTGGCAAACAAGCAACCAGGTTTGAAAGATATCTGAAGCACAATAAGGAAGAAGCACACCTAAAGATAGTGACTGGATGGAGATGCCTCAAAGAAGACTAGTAAGACCAAACACCACAGAAGAAATGTAGAATTTTGATCCTATTAGCAGCTCTCAGAAAACAGAGAAATGAGCAACTCTTCCATAAATCCAACTGTAACATAACTATACGTTTCAGCAAGGAAAAGTACATAGGAAGAAGATAAACACGTAAACATGAATCTAATACTATGAACCCACAGTCCTCCTAGAAACAAGTCCCTTACCTCTATGAAGTCTGGGAAAATATCTCAAATGCAGATTATAATGTAATTTTGGTCTCATGATTTCAAAGAATCACAGTTCTCCTCTTTGGACAAAGCAAAAGCAAGCACAGCTCCAAGTGTGCTTTCAGCTGTGGGAATGACAATCCCCAGAGGAGGGGGGAAATGCAGTTACCCAACTCCTGTCTTCGAAGGGAGTGGTGTGCTAGGGGTGAAAATTACGCCCTGCTTAAAACTATTTGGTCTTCTTTCATAAGAGCTCCAGTATCCTGGGATTCAAAATCAGATCAGCTTGTGCATTCTGCCAACCCATTCCTACTCAAGGCCAATCCAGCACAGCAGTCCCTTCTTTCCTACCCTTGGGCCCCAGTGGTTGGGAAATGCTGCTGAGCTCCATTAATGGATGCTGCCTTCCAGTGGTGGGTGAATGATCCCTTTGCAGTCTGTAGACTCACTTGTTAAAAGTCCTTTGGGATGAAAGGCACCATGTAATTGCAAGCTGTAAAGGCGCATCCGATTCCCACCACCACCCTGTGTGGAAAGGAATAAATCCCCAGAATAGCCTTGGCAAAGACAGATCCCTGCCTGAGATGCTGCCTGTTTGTGAGACAGTTGCCTTGCTCAGGAGTGTACAGAGCCAGAGGTAGCACCAATATCCAGGCAGGGCAGAAAGAGAGTAAAGGCTGTCAGACTCCACAGTGGAACATTTACAGGTACACTGCTTTTAGTTCCACTTTGTCCTCTTTCCTCTCACCAGGTGGTTAGAAAATAAACTCCTCCACACTTCAGCTTCAATGTGTGAAACCATCAGCTGTGAGCAAGGGAAGGGGACCCACACACCTGCTCCTAGCTACATCTGTAATTCCAAACATGGTTCTGACCAGGCCACTTCCTATCACCTCTGCCTCAGTTTCTCCAGTGCATAATACACATATGTCCTGGCTTCTGCAGGAATAAAATTAATTTTATTCCTACTAATTGGTGTATCCTGTGGTTTAGATTAAGGATGAGAATAATGGTGACAGCAACAACTAAAAGCATCAGTTAAGCAATGTTTATACTAAGTCAAGGACTTCTCAGGTCTTCATGCCCTGACAATGAAAAGGCTGGAGGTGCATGAGAAGCTGGGAAGGGAAACAGCCAGGACAGCTGACCCAAAATGGAAAAAGAGCTATTCCATACCATATGATGGCATGAACTGGTGTTTTGTCTTCCCAAGTCACTGTTATGCATGATGGAGCCCTGCCTCCCTAGAGGTGGCTGAACACCTGCCTGCTGATGGGAAGTAGTGAATGAATTCCTTGTTTTGCTTTGCTTGTGTGCACAGTTTTTGCTTTCCCTATTAAACTGTCTTTATCCCAACCCATAAGTTATCTCACTTTAAGCCTTCCAATTCTCTCCCCCATCCCACAGGGGTAGCAAGTGAGCAGCTTCGTAGTGCTTGGTTACCAATTGGGGTTAAGCCACAACAGTTCAGCACTGTCAGGCAGCTGGGACAAACCAATTAACATCTAGGTGTTTCGATCTTCTGATGAGGGGAGATTTCCTTTCAGTTACAGTCTTGCTTCAGGCAATTTCCAAGAAATAGTCCCTAGCAAGCAGGACCAGCTCCTCCAGTGGAGCGCCAATTCATATTTAACTGCTTCTTCATTAACTCCAATAGAGCCTCTGACAATTTATTCTAGTCACAGACCTGGAGTGACTAGTCACTAGTCACAGCTCAAAGAGTAACTTGTCAAAGGCAAACTCCTTTCTCCTGAAAGTCTCTCCTTCACCCCCAGGTTCATATGGAATTTTATTTCAGGGGATAGTTAAAAGATAGACCATGACAGAACTTCCTTTTAAGACTACTTTTTTCCCTTCTCTTCCAAGAAAAGAAAAGGTCATTTCCAAATGCTGTTCTGACAAGGAATCCAAAACTTTACAGTTAGCACTGTTTTCTTATATTTTCAAATACCCTTCCCTAAAAGACTAAAAGTCCTGCCTTACACCACCAGCATAAGGCTGCCTAACATCTACTTCCTTCTATACCACCACACTGCAAAGAGCAGTTCAACAGTTTACAAATACATCACTGTTCCTCTAAGAAAGCTTTAAAAAATTTTTAAAAATCAAACATTTGCAAATGTGTGTGCAGGGTTGTCAGATGGCAACTACCAGACTTAGAGAGGTGCCACCAGACAGACAACACTGAACCTTTTTGGAACATACTTCAAAGAGCCCACCAGATGCTTGCTGGTCACTTGCCCAAAAGCAGAAACAGGCCAGTTTCAGCTATGGATCCTTGCTGGCACCAGCGTGATAAGCCTTTCTTCTCCTCTCTCTCACACATCTTTAGATATGTCTTTGAGAAAGTTGACTGCAAGCTTTGATTTTGCCTGCCTGACAACCTGAAGGAAAGAGGCTGCACAAATAAAAGGGACAGATGGGTCATTCAGAGGGGCAGGCTGTTGGTGCTCCCTGGCCAAGCTGCAGCACACAAAGCTCCTGGATCCCAGTGAAGATCATGCTCTGAAGGCAACACAAACCTCTTAGGAACAAGTGAATGAACCCCCATTTACCTACTAGTGAGCTGTGTCTTGCCCCGACTTTTTCTCCTTCTGTTAAGAAATGGCCTGTGCTTCCTGCATACCTGCAGCAGTTCCTGCCCATACCACAGGGTCTGTGTGTGCCTGATCAGGAGGAGAGGCAAGCGTAAGAGTAGCTCCAAACAAACACAGGCAAGGCATGATCTGGCCCTAAATCTCTCAACTGCATCTGCATTGGAGCCCTTAGCAGTTTTGGTCTGCGCTCAAGTGACACTACCTTGCCCTCTCCTTCCTCCCCACCTTCCCCTTTCCAACTCTTGCTCTGTAGCAGGAACATGCTTTCTTCAGACAGATGACAGCCAGCTGCCTTACAGTCCTTCTCCCTTGGAGCCAGGAACCCCAGGTACTGTGCTCCTCCCAGAGCCTGCACATGGTGTCTTCTTGAGCGTGTGCAGCTTCCAGGTTGCATAAGGCCAGGGTAAGCAGATTCCCTCCAGCCAGGCAGGCTGGCGTAGAACAGCACACTGCTTTCAACTTAAAGGGTACCCAAATTAAAACTGCAAAGTGAGTATTAATTAGCTTGGCATGAGCAGGCTGCGAACACATGCTGACATAGTGCGCTCGCCTCTGGACAAACCACCTCAGCTGTGGAAGCCGAACACAGGAAGTGGGTGTATTATGGGAGAGGTGTGTGGGAAAAGAGGATTACAGCTCTGGGGACTGGGAGAGGCAACAGGTGCCAGGTTCCCACAGCCACGCGAACAAAAGGAAGCAGGGAGCAACTGCAGCAGGCCTGGATGCAGTGGTAAAAGAACTGCCTAATCTGTCATCTTGTATTTGAAGCTCTGACAGAAAACAGTGGCTCTTGGTGACCCTGTGCCATCCCCTACATCTCTCTCTCTACTCCATCACTCAGGTGTGACCCAAAAGGCATTAAATCTGACCCCTTCTCTGTGAAACATACCTTGCCACTTTCCAGCCCCTTGAAAAACGGTGCCACTAGCCATAGCCACCACTGACACACAGGACTGTGTCAGGAGCAGCCTCTGCCATGAAATCCAGTAAAAGCAATGCTAAATAATGTCCAGAGCCAAATGTTTGGAATAGTTTTTAACAGACAGAGACATTCTCCCCTTGGCTACACTGGATCCTTCCCCACACTGAGGAAACTCTGGATAAAGTCTTTTGTCAGGAATTATTCAGAACAAGGGCTGGCCTTCTCCAGGACCATCTATCACTGCAGAGACCTTCAGCAGGCAGCTCACTGGCTGAGTTGGGAGGAGCACTGGATAAGCAAAGGGATATCCATGCTGTCACTTAGCAGAGGACCTTCTCCATTTTGCTCAGCAGCCTATCAACTGGAGCCAAGAGCCCATCTAGAACGCCAAAAATCTCCATAAGGGGCTTCTGCCCAGCAAGTAACCCAAGGATGCAACTGACCAGAGAGGTGAGTCTCTCTTGTTGATTCTAAAGGGCAGGCTCAGGTTTAGGCACTCAGTCCCATACTAAAAACGATCATGAGCATTTGACAAACCCTGCAGTTTGGGATTTCTGCTGCCTAAGATGTCAGAGCTGTTTATATTCATGGCATGGTATGGTATGGTATGAATAAGGATACAACTCTAGGAACATGGTTTGGAGTTCTCCTCACTCTACCTCTCTTCAGGCGAGTGACACTTTCTGCTGATTTCTCAGCGTAACTCACTCTGAAATTGCAATCATGATATCCATCTGCCTCTGGTGTGCATCCAGAGCTAAACGCTTGCAGGCCTATGATAGAAGGGGCAACATATATGTATATATGTGTGTATATATGTATGGATACACACACTCTCTTCAGATTTTTAGAAATCATTACTTCATGCTGTGCGGCCAGAACTGCAGGCTTGCACCAATACTGCTCTGTCACCTAGTATGCCTTGCATTTGTGTATAGCTCAGGCATCTGCCTAGAAGGCTCAGGCCAGTGTATCTCCTGCTTAGCTCCAAGCTGAAAAGGTCCCTTGTTTTAGGAGAAGAAAAGCCAGCATGTTTCTCAGTGGCCCTTTAGGATGCAGATGTAAGAGATAAGAGACAGGGAAGTCATTCAAGGGATCTGGCCCCTGTCCAAGCAGAGGGCGTTCTCAACACTGATAAGATCAAGGCAAGAGCACAAGAGGTTTATGTTCTGATTTAAAATTCTTATTTTTACATAGCAGAAAACATCTCTCTCATCAGCCAGGTTATCAGATTGGCCTTGAAATCCTTACTTCCTCTCTGCCAGCCCCAACAAGATCTCTTGAGATACCCAGGGGCTTACCAGTTGTGTCTTCTACCCACCTACTGTTGTTAAGATAAACTCAGCTCTGCTAATCCCATTCAGAGATTGCATGTAGGAGTTTGTGAAGGAAGAACAAGAATAGGAATAAATGAAAGACTTGTAAGCCTCATCTCGAGAGGGCTTGGAGAACTGAAGACTTGTGATATTGCTTAGACCTGTCTTCCAGAGTGTCTGTACTCAGAGCTGACCAAGCCTGGTCCAGGGCAGAGGCAGAGGTGCATACAGTCATCCTCCTTCCAGTGCTAGAGAAATGTCTCCGTGCAACACCCAACTCACCACACAAACATGCTCTGAATGCTAAAATACCCCCACACATGTGTACCCCTCACCCACTGTCAGGGCCTTGCTTCCAGCTACAGACATTACGCTGGCTGACACTTTGGGGCACCAGTGACCAGGTCTGCACACACACATTGCCCACCTCACTGTGAAACACCTACCCCTCACTTTGCCCTGATGTGTGTATGCTACATGTATCTATTATGTACAAACTCATACTTCATATACACACTGTCACCTCTAATTTATCTCTGCTCACCTGCCTGCAGGGGCTGATTCTCTTGTTCCATTATCCTTTACTGGGTGGGAACAGAAGGCAAGATTTTTTTTAATATAATTTGCTTTTCACCTCTCACATCTGCTATTATTCCTGAAAACATAGCTGAGCTGCTGCACATTGGAAAAGGTTATTAATTTTTCTGCCTTAATCAGTCTAGGTTCTTCGATTTGTCACATTACTGTCCCATCATCCTGTTTAGGAACCGCTGAGTGAGTGGAAAAGCTGCAGCTGATCACAACCTGAGGTGGCCCATGGGAAACTTATTTACAGGAAACAACAGCAAAGTGATACCTTAATGTTAAAACAGCAGCAAAACCCAACCTAGGTCACCTGCTTAAGAAAAACTCTCAAGGACCACGAATATTTCCAAGGGCTGTTTTTCCATGCCAGAGGGCAAAGACACTGCCCCTTCATCTCACCTTCCCATGGGAGACTTCCAGCAGAAGTGGGAGGAAGAGCATAGCTGTGATGATGCATAAGAGCACAACACCTTGCATCGGGACATGCCAGCAAAGCCCCAAGATGCCAAGAGAACCAAAGTATCACCAGGAGGAGGGCATTTTTATAAGCACATAGTATCTCACAACCACATGAGACACTGATATCAGCAAGAATAGGATGAAAATGCTTCACTGATGTTACTAGAAGGTCACTGTCATCATCATCCTCACGCAATCCTTTCTCTGTCAGCAGCAGGAGGACTGGAGAGAGAAAGCAAGGATCCTTGTTCCAAACCCTTGGCACAGGCCATTAGGTAACCTGCCTGCTCCTCAGATCAGTTCACTCACTACATCTCCATCCAGCTGTACCACAGTTCAGAAAGAGGCTTTTTACCTGGGTTGAAACAGGAGCGCTTGTGCATTAGGGCTCCTCAGGGCTACAGTGACACAAGCAAACTGGTTCACATGGTGATGTTTCCTGCTCAGACACGCAGACAGTTGCCTGGTTCTTCCTGTAACAGCTCATCAACCCATTTGCTAAGAGAAATCTGTCTTCATTTCTTCTACCCTCACCACAATGGCCAAGTTCCAACACTGAACCTGTGTCACCAGACCCTCAGCAAGAGAGAACCAAGCCTCTCACCTCGCTTCCTGCTATCACTCTTTGCAAAAGGCCACATTCACTAGGGCCTCAGAATAGCCCTTCCAAGTGAACTTAGGTCCCTAGTGTGCTCTGACTCCATTACTGAATGTTGAGCCAGAGCCAGAAATCACAGAATGGCTGAGGTTGGCAGGCACCTCTAGAGATAGCTGAGTTCAACCCCCCTCCTCTGAGCAGGGTCAGCAGAAGCTTGTTGCCCAAGACTACATCCTGGCACACTTTGACTATCTCCATGGACAGAGATTCCACAGTTTCTCTGGGCAGCCTGAACATCCTGCATTTCAATTTGTGCCTGTTACTTCTTGTTCTGCTGCTGGGCAACACTGAGAAGGAATACTGTGCCAAACATGTCTTGCTGGCTGGATTAAGGTTTCCCTTTATATGACGAGAGCACAGCATTGTCCTCCAGAGGTATTGACCTCTCTCAACTGCTTCTAGAGCTGAGGCACCTCAGCAAGGTATTCTGTCAGGGACCTGCTGCCTCCTCTCTCAGCTAGGTACAAAAAAGTGGGCATTCTCAATCACTTGAAAAATAGAAGCAAAAATGCACCTTTACCTAACGGCTCTGCCACCGTAACAGATCAGTAAGAGACTGTGAAGTGTCATATGCTATTGTCAGGGAAACCACAAGTGCCTCAGGTAGAGATGCAGTCTCCCAGTGGAGAGGGTGGCCAGAAGGGAGTGGATTTTGTACCATCTATCAGAATAGTGTGCTCTCTGTTTCTGCTGTTTATTATAGTGCAAGCTGACATAGGCTTAGGGAGCAAAGAGATAATTGTCCTCTCAGATTCTCCAGGGGCACAAGAGTAAACCACAATAACAGTTTAAAGTGTCAGAGGAAACCACCCAACTGAGACATCACTGAAACCTCAAGCACCACTGGAAATTTCTGGGTGTCCAGGGGACACCCAAAAAAAAGCAACGAAAGCACATGGGGCAGGCATAAAGGAAGGTGATAAACAAGTTGTGCTAAAACATTGCAGCAGGATTAGACAGCCAGTAGGTCTGAAGGACAGGCACAGTCCTGGGAGAGCTCGTGAAGCACAGTAGGACACAGCTACATTGAAAACAATCCAAGCAGGAGCACATGAGAGAACAAAATAGATCAGGATTAATGGAGCAATAAGAAGTATCGGGTCACTGTGGAACTGCTGCTGTGAGGCTGCTGGAAGACAGGACTGAAGTGCCCTGGCAGAAAGCATAGGAGGAGTCAGAGAAATACCACCCAGGTATTTCTGCACAAGGCTTTAGCCAGTCCTACCTACTCCTTATCCCTTCAGACACTAAATTCACTCCCAGAACAGTGACGGGCAAGGGCACCCAATAGCATGCTTATAAACTGCAGTACTTCTGGGTATACAAAGGCACCAGTCTTATTTCCTGCTGGGCAAGGTGTAAACCCTGAAAGATCCTGGTCTGTCATTCATCCCTCTTGCAAGGTTATAAATTACTGCAGTGAAAGTAGCATCTTCCTCACAAAGGATATTTGTTTTCTTCACCTTGACCTGTTTTGATCTGTGTATCACAAATATGTGGAGGATCATATGGGGCTCAGTAGACTGAGGTACACCTGCTTTGGCTGCCATGTGCAAGGTCACGCACACACAGAATCAGAGAATGGTTTGGGTTCAAAGGAACCTTAAAGATCATCCAGTTCCAACCCCCCTGCTGTGGACAGGGACACCTTCCACAGGACCAGGTTGCTCAGAGCAATCATCTGACCTGGCCTTGAACACTTCCAGGGATAGAGCATCCACACCTTCTCTTGGCAACCTGTTCCAGTGCCTCACCACTCTCATAGTAAAGAATTTCTTCCTAACATCTAAACTAAACCTACCCTCCTTCAGTTTAAAGCCATTCCCCCTTGTCCTATTACTACATGCCCTCGTAAAAAGTCCCTCTCCAGCTCTCTTGTAGCATCCTTTAGGTACTGGAAGGCTGCTATAAGATCTCCACAGAGCCTTCTTTTCTCTAGGCTGAACAACCTCAACTCTCTCAGCCTGTTTTCACAGCAGAGGTGCTCCAGCCCTCTGATCATCTTGATGGTCCTCCTCTGGACTCGTTCCAAAAGGTCCATGTCTTTCTTGTATTGGGGGCTAAAAAGCTTGATGCAGCAATCCAGATGGGGTCTCACAAGAACAGAGCAGAGGGGGAGAATCACCTCCCTTGACTTGCTCATCACACTGTTTTTGATCCAGTCCAGGACACCTCTCCCACAGCACCATACAGCACTGACCAAAGAAAGCCAATATACCCACAAAGGAGGTAGGAGTTGGCTGAAGAGTCAGGTAATGGGCTGCTAAAGACAAAAGACTCAGAAGTGCAGGCAGCAAAAACTAAAAGGAGGAGACTTGAGCAAACCTAGACCTGAGAGACGTGTGCTCTCAAACATGAGATGCTCGGACACTGCAGTGTCATCCCAGCTACAAAGCCATCCAAGCAACGTAGTTCTCATCTGCCATCACCCTGTCCCACATGCCATAGAGTTCTGCAAACACCAGTGCACCATGCAGGAATAGTCCCTTTTCCACAGCTATCTGTCAGTACCTCTCACCCCTACCAAACACCACTTGCACCTCAGATCAGCACTTGGTCAAGAAGCATCCAAATGACACCCTATAAGACAGCTATGCTGTATGAGTTCATAGCATGGGATGTAGACTTTCACTCCAAGGAAGCTTTGAAACCTCAGTCTCCAAAATGGAAAAGACAATGTATTATTAGCCTTGTCAGCACCTAACCTAAATTTCAACTACATCCTGTACTCCAGACTAGCAATTTTTGTTATGCAGCTTTTGTTATCAAGCCACAGGAAATCTCCAGGAATCATCTTTTGAACCCCAGTGTTCAACGAGGATTGCCACATTTAGACATATGTGGAAAGATGAAAGAACTGCACTAGAAAAGGGCAACTTACATGAATTTTAATTACTCTAGTCTTCGCTCCACAATTCTTCTTGAGCAGCATCTTCTGAAAGAGAAATAGAATCCAGGGATTAGTAGAAGTATCATGAGGGAACAGAAAGAGGGAGGCTGTAGGGAGTCTCTTTTCATCAACATTTAATTAAAACAAGATGGATGAATGGTTAGGTGAGGTACGAAAGATTACAATTTGCCTAAGGTGGCCACCAAGTAATCTGGCCATCTCCTAATCTGAGACTGCCTCAAGCAGCCTGCACAAAGTCCCCTGACAGTGGTCAATGCACAGAGTCCTTTGGCAGTGGCTAATACCCTAGGTTTTGAAAGAACATACAAGAAACTTCACAGAGAAAGGGATGGAACAACTGCCTAAAAGGAAGTTTCTTCCTAATTTCTGTCAATTAGTGGTTAGACTTCGCCCTGAAGCAGGTGAATTTATCTTCCTTTATGAAGGAAAAAAAAGGCTCTTTCATGTAAATGTGGACGTTCCCATTCTTTAAGAATTATTTTCATTATGCTTATTTATTTAGAATTTAAAAATCCAAGGTAAAAGTACCTGCCTGCAGTCCTAAATCCCTTTGCCACATATTGGAAGAGCCATTAAAGTTGTCTTAAGAAGAACTGCACAACTTAGCAAACAGGATATACTTGAACCAGCAATTATTCTGTGTAACTGGAGAAATAAACAGGTGAGTTTCAGTTCTATCCCAGTTCTGAGACAGTGCTTTGAAAGGTTGTAAGTGAACAAAATTATTCTTTCCCCCAAAAAAAAAAAAAAGGTCAAAAAAACCCTCCCAAGTGGAAAAACAAGGCTTCAAGAGAGAACAGTTTTTCCACTAAAAAAATACTTCAGTTACATTTTTTCATAGTGAAAAACCTGATGACAGAGACATGTCAGGAAGAAACTTCTCCATCAGATTTTGAAAAAAATACTAGATTTTCCTAGCTCCCATTTTCTACCCTTCTTCAGTTGGAAAGCTGTGTGAAGTGCAGGAAAACACTCACCACATTCACATGTTTTCACAAAGCAATCAAAGTGTTTTTCAGATGAAATTCTTAACACAAAAGACATGTAGAAAGTCATCCCATCATTTTATCAATATTACTTTTTATTTGTCTTCTTACTTTTTCCAGTACAAGTCAAGATAAGAACAACACAGTAGAGTGAGCCTTGGAAACTCAAAAAGCTTAAAAAATACAAAATATGCCAAAAAAAACCCCTAAAAAATTCAGAAAAAAAGCCACCAACCCAAAACTGAAGACAGCACTCAGGTAGAAGTATTTGTTATTTTTCCAGCCAAAACTACTAGTGGGAGGTGGTAAGAAGTCCCATTCCTCCACCACCATCTGCCACTCTACATCCCATAAGCACATCTTTGCAACTCCAGCCCACATAACTGCCCAGAACTTAAGATACGGAGCTGGAGACCCACCCAGCATTTCTACACACATTAGCTTCTTTGATCTAAAATCCAGAACTCAGCACACTCACAGCCCACTTTGAAACTTTCACATGCACAGTTTGGGGCTCAAGAACAGTGTATTTCACTGTCCAAGCATGCATGGTGAAGAAGGGAGGTGCTGCAAGGATTTTGAGCTTTTTCTCTTAATCCTTTAGCAGGTGAATCCTAATGCTGTCTCAGTTATTCAAAGGGCTCAACAGTAGCTGTGCCTGATGGCTCTGCTCCCAGGTCTGACCTAGCAGCACAGCACCAAGTTTTCTAACCTAAAAGGACCCAACAGGTGTTTGCACAAAACAGGTAGAAGGAGACAACCAGAATAGCTGAGCTAAACTAACCTGAGCCTTGGCTGTCTGAGTAAACCAGTAATTCCCAGGGAATTCCTAAAAAACATCACAGGACTCGGTTCCCAGCCAGGCTGCAAGGCAGCTATTGTATTTACTTTGAGGTCACTGCCATTCTTAAGGCCCTCACAACAACACAGTGAAAAAGACCGACAAGGAAGGAGAATGTGGTAGCGCTGACAAACCCCTGGGTTTAGGGAATGGCAAAGTGAAGAGTTGTGAGGTCTTGCAAAGTTTTGGGTTCTCCTTAAGGTTTTCTTCCAGTTGCTGTGAAATGTTGGCTGGTGGGGATGAGAAGAATAGACTAAGCAACTCAAAGCCACAAGACCACTGGTGGGATAAAATGTGCGAGATACAGTCAGGTTGAGCAATGAAAGAGAGAATCAGGACTCTCGATTCTGAGCCCCAGCCTTCAGGGGAAGAACACTTACAGCAGAACACCACCTGCTGCAACATATTTGACTACAAGTTGCATGACTTTGGGTGAGACCTTCAGCTTCTCTAGGTTGCTGTAAACCTGAGCTTTAGAGTAGTACTTGGCTGAACTCCCAAGGATGAAGAGAGGCTGTGACACCAAATTACTCAGTGCCTCAGTAGCACCACTGGATCCTCTGCTGAAAAGGGACAAACAGAATTCTGTTGGCCAGGGAGCAAGTACAACACCTTCCACTACGGTGAAATGCCTGGCACAGTCACACCCAGAGGTCCCTCAATGACTCCATCAGGGTGCAATAAAAGACATTATTTCCCAACTATAAATCAGCAGAGGCAGCAAGATATTTACCTATCCTGGCTTTCTATTAAAATGTATAGGAGGACCAACAGAGACAGAAATTACAGGATGACGACAAAGACTGACTGAAAAGTTTGAACTAGCCTGTAGGCAGATGGACAACCAGCCAGACTCCTCCAAGAGGAATTCAAGTGCTCAGCTGTATCACAAGTCCTACACTTCTGGTAGCAAACAGAAGTGCTCCTTTAGTGATGCTGTTGTGATAAGCTTTAATTACATGAGGATCTTACCACTATTCACACTGTTGCTGCACTTTGCAGAGGTTGTATTGTGCAGCAAGAGCAGGATGCCCTACATAACTGTTTCATCTTTGTTCCTGGTGTTCCTCTTGATGGACTTAGTAGTAAAATGAAAACAGGACATTCCCTCATCCACAGGCTGTTAAACTGGAGCATAAATCTCAGTACAGGAAGATCTCTGGAACTGCTGGTTTCTCCTATTTCCACTTAGGTTGAAAGGAAAGTAAGACCCCTTGTGCTGTACTCTTGCAGCTTCCAGGTCCAAGACCACAATAAGATACAAAACAGAGGAAGGGAGAGAAAGAGTAAGCTAGCCACATGATCCTGCAGCTGAGAATGAATACATAGAAGGCCAGTTATCAAATGTTATTCTATTTAATCAAATTGCTTCTACCTCACTTGCAGCCACATGCTTTCTGCACCCAGCATAGTAAAGTCACACTTTACAAAAAGTAAGTCAAGTATCTTTCAATGGTTTTCCATCCCTCAGTTTTCCCTTTCCTTGCCAAACCTGAGGGCAGACTTTTGGACAGGGAAGCTAAAATGCAGTGCTGCTTAGCAACAGCCAGGGACTTTCCACAGCAGCCTCTCCTCATCCTCTCTCTGGAGACCTCCACGTCACAAGCCAGCCATGAGATGCAGCAACTCATTAACTCCTATTTACATAGATACAAGGCAGAGCTGAAATAACATTTATTTGGCTACATGACTTGCAGTAGCCTAAAGCAGGGGGAATGGCCTACAAGAAAGGTGACATGTTCAGTTTAGTAACCCTGGGATCATTCCTAACTATAGACCAATGTGAAAGTGCAGTTTTATTTCCTCCAGTTATTTTCTGGGAGTTATGACAAAGAAAAGAGCAGAGATAAATCAAAGGTCATGGAGAATATTAGTAGCAGAGCTGAGATTAAACCATAGGGTATGTTTTCCAAAACCCGTTCTTCCATTTCCTTTTCTGCAGGCAGAAGAAAAAGACACAGCATCCCCATTTCAATTAAAAAGTCTCTCCTGCTGGTCTCTGACAGAACTGCTTTTTATACATACATTTCTCATTTTAGAATTGTTTCCTTTTCACTACCTCCACAGGACAAAGCAACAACTCTTTTGTCCATTAGTGTTTTGAGTTTTTTTTTAATTGTTATTATTTCATTTTATTATCTGGTCATAGTTTTAAACCTAAGGGCCTGTCCAGAGTTGGATGCAGTTTAACTATTACTGTTTTTTTCAGACCAGTTTAGTCTATGTCATGCAAAAGAGCACAGGAACTCTCAGTTCAACACAATTCATCATTTCATGACACACTTCATCAAATGCTACATACTGGTATACAATCAGCTTGTTACAACTTAAGAATTTTGCAGGGATTTTCACTTGCTTAATGAAAGATTTCAAAATGTAATTAAAAAAAAAAAAAATCTGTGCTGTAACTTGACTGAAAGACCAGACTTGCAGAAGAACATCAGGCAGACCAGAAGTCTGCCTTTCTTTAGTTTGCTGGGAACCTTCCACAGAAGGGCTGGTGCACTTTGAAGGTATGGACACATCTTTCTGTTGTTGACATCTTAAAGCTCTTGACAGGACACAAAGTTTTAAGCAGTCCAAGTTTTCAGAAAAAGCCTCAGATCCATAACCCTTGTTTTACTTCCATGCTGTTAACTCTACCAGCTCGTTTCCCAATTGTTCAGGTACAAGAAGGCAGACCAAGCTTGAATATCTAGCACAGAAAATAGAGAAACAAGACTGATGATATTCCTTGCTTTATTAAAAAAAAAAAAGAAAAAAGAACTGAAAAAAGAAACATTACAGTGTGAGGAGAAATCGCACTCTAAATCACAGCAGAAGGTTGATGCAAAGGGAGAAACCATGCCCAGTGATGCAATGTGCAGAGAGAAAATTGCCTCATATAAGGCAGTGAGGCAGCTCCATGGCCCACTGAGCAGAGGGCTAAAGGGGCCTCAACAAGATGCATCTTGGGACAGGGAGGTGAAGCGGATGCCGGTGCAGAGGCAGTGCCCACTCCAGCCCAACGCCACTCCATGAGTGAGCTCCAGCCCAACGCCACTCCATGAGCTGGCTGGGGAAGCATTGACCTGTGGCCCTTCTCTCTCTGGGAAGGCATTTGAGAGCAAGAAGCCTGCCTGTCCTTTCCTAACAACCTTCAGAGATGGGTTTGGGCCGGGAGGAACAGCTTTCCCAACAGCTGCCAATAAGAGCCTGTTCCCTGCCCCACCACTGCTCGGGCAGGGGGGGTGTGCAGAGGGTTAAGGCGCAGGGCAGCACAGTGGGCAGATGAGGTCAGGGTGTTGCACAAAGTGGCCATTGTGCAGCACACTGCAGCTGCGGCTTCTGCTTGACCAAGTCCCACCTCTGCCCCACTGCGTGGCACAGGCAGACAGCCCAGGGAGCACAGGGGCCCACAGCTGTGAGCCACCGGAGTAGGGAGATGCATCCAGGCAAACCAGCAGCAGCCTCATGCCACTAATGGAGCAGAGGATTTCAGCAGAGCCCTTTTAACAGCACAGGCTGAACTAAAGGAAGAGGATTGGCTACCCCCCAAAGGCAGTGTTTCCACAAGCCAGACATGAAACCCCAGCAAGGCCCCAGCCAGAGCTCAATGCCTTCATCTTCCCATTTCAACAGCTTCAGGCATCTCCAGGCTTAAATATCACAGCCCAGCGCCCTCTGCTTTGGAGAAATCTTCCACCCAGGAGAGCAGTGCATGCCCATGTGGCAGGGCACGAGGGAGCAGGGCCATGGCTCCTGTCCTTTTGCCAACATGGTGATGGGCACTCTGCAAGGGGAAAGCCAGGTCTGCTCTCCCAATAGATTTAGGAGGATAATAAGGAAAAAAAAAAAAAAAAAAGCTATTTTGTAGGTTGATTTTGAACTGAGGTTTTTAATTCCTGGGCTCTGAGCAGTGCTGCTAGGACATTGGCATCACCTCTTAGCCCTGCAATACAAAAACAGTAGAGAAAAAGAGTAGGTCACAGGCTCCTCCTTACTGCTTTTAAGCTGAAGCAACTCCAGCTGACACTACTCCCCATCCAGGCTCAGGCTCTCAGCCACACAGGACTTAAATCAGCAGAGAAACAAGAGGGCCAGGCCTTCCCAGCAGTCACCTGAGCATGCTCTGCATTTGCACCACCAGGGATGCCCTGTGCCAGGGAAGCACCCATTGACTGGGCCCAAGGGTGCAAGACTGCTATCCAGTGCATCCATGTGCCAGAGGCAGACACAAGTTCCCTGCCCAGCCCCTGCAGCAGTACAGCACCCAGAAGGCTATAGTTCAGCCACAGCCTTAAATTATGATTATTATCTGTCACAATCACCAGACTTCTCCAACAGAAGTTAACAGCCTCACAGCACTTAAAAATACAAGTCAATTCAAATGATTTGGCCAATGGTCCCCTCCTACAAAAACAAACCTCGGCATACAAACACTGTAAGCTGCAAAGATACTGTGAAACACCCTGAAAAGCCTCTGAACTCTTTAGAAAGTTATTTCTAGTTTGCATTCAGTTGAATTAGTCATTAATGCTTTTTTTGCCACATTTATTTTCAACCTGTCTGAAGCTCCTTCAAAACACCAACACATTTGGTCTCTTAACACTGTCATAAAGGGCTCCCATCTCTATCAAGATAAGAACCTCAGTTTTCCAGGCAGCATCTCTGCCACCAAGTGCCGCAAATCCACAGCCTCCATACAGTGCAAACACTGATGGCTTAATGCCTCTGGACAGGGCAACAGAGGAAATGCTGATTACTAAGTCATCACTGAGAACAAATTCAAATTAAAAAATAATTAAAAAAAGCCAGACAAGGCCTTCTAAGAAAGACGTACTGCAGGGACTTGCCCAGGATCACACTCAAGCAGTGGACCGTGAAAACCACAACAAAATTATTTCTGTGGTCACCCCTCCAACATGGTGTCATTAATCACATGTTGTGCACTATTGGGAGGGGCTCAGCTGTCACTGCTGAAGTGAAATGGGTGAGAGCTTACAGCATATACAAAATGCCCCTGAACCACAGATAAGTCTTAAGTGGCAGAATAGCAAATCAATCCGACCAGTGATTGCCCTCTAAACACACACAGGCCACTTGCACCCCAATCAAGAAAGGTGATCTGCAGGTGAACACTGCAGAGTGGCACCAGGCTGCTGGGCCTAGTCAACACCCGCTACAGAAGAGAGTGAGCTAAAGTCTGGACAGCAAGGTCTGCCACCTGGCAGAGCACCAAATTCCCACTGGTCCCAAGGCCCAGAAAGCAGATAACATTATTCAAATTACAGGCTGCTTTTTGAAGTTCTGCCTCCATATTCTAGAGCCACAGTTAATGCAAACACGGCTACCCACTCACACAGCTGTGGTCTAAGCAAACAGACTCTCTGCCTGTCTGTAGGTGACTACAGGTTTTCTACTGCTCCTCTGTCTTCTTTGTGGCATACAGTCTCCAGATATGCTCTGGATCTGTACAGAAGCCCTGTCCTCCTAGGAACAGATAAAACAGGCCAGATTTGCCCTGGCACTTTTACCACTAGCCCTTTGATTTGAATTTGGGGATGGAGGAAGTGAACACTCTCTATGGAGCATCTCTGGCTCAGCAGCCGCTTCCCCTGCTGGTCTGGCAGAGTCTGAGTCTGCTGATCTGCAGGGTACATCAGATGGTCCATCTATTCACTCTATGCCAATCCCAAATCCCTCACTGAGTTTTCTTTGAGGCCTGAAAAAAATGCAAAGCTCCATTTGTGCAGGAAACAGATCTGACCAAAAACTCCAGCACCTGTGGAGTAACAAAAATGTAAAGAACAGGCAGGATTCATTAATTCCCTATCACTCATCTGCACGTGCCAAAGTTACCAAAGTTCAAATGCTGGGCTTGCCCCTCCTGCTCACTAGAGCCTGTGAAGGGAGGAGGAGTACAAAGGGACAGGGAGGTCTAGTTTCACAGCTGGCAGGCATGGCAGCAGCTCCTGAGAGAAAGCTTACAGGGCTTTTATGCCAGGGCTGCCAACGTGACTGTTTCTTCCCCTCACTCCTGGCCTTGGCTCCAAAGCTGTCCACAGGGAATGTCCAGTCTAGTCTAACATATCATCTGATGTCTCTATAGTTTGTCTCACTTCTAACTGAAGTCTTGGCTCCGACATGAGGTCAAAGCCCTCCCTCCCCATGGACTTTTGGCATAGGCAGAGCTAGGGCAGAAGGCCCACTGCCTCCTGTGGCTTTATCCCATTCCCCTCAGCACTGCTGCTGCAGCACATGGGAGATGGCAGTGCTGGGGGCTTGAAACAAGCAGCCCAGACTCTTCCACCATTTGCTGTTCAAATGTTGGCCCCACGAGCACCAAGAAGGGGTTAAGACATTAGCCCAAGTCAGGCAATAGAGTAAGCAGAGTTCCCTTTAAGCAGGGAGATACAGAAAGGGCTCAGAAAGTCACACAGCTGTATACCATGGGAAAGAAGAAAAAAAAAAATTTCTAAAATCAGGGGAAGGTACAGATTTTTGTCAGCTGTGACATCACAGGGACACAAAGAGGAAGAGAATCCACAGATGGCTGCTCCAAACCCAGAGACACCATCCTCGGTTAACTGAAAAAACTACCGGACATTCCAAATGCTCTGTGAAAGCTACAGGGTCTTGTGCACATCATCCACAAAGTGAACAGCCAAGCATCTGGAACACTAGGTTTCCAAAAGAGACTGCATGCTTGCACAGGTTTGCCCCAGAAAAAGATAGGTGTACATGTGGAAGGTAAAAGGAAAAAAAAAAAGCCGAAACAACCAGCTCAAAATGGTTTCAAGTCTAAGTTTTTAAGGCAATTTCTTCAGGTTTTTTAGCCAACCTGAATGTTTTAGATGTTAATGTTTAAAAGTAAAAATTCTTGGACCTCAATGCCTGTTTGTCAGACCAAAAACCTGCCATGAAGTACAGATAGCATAAGGGACTTTTCAGGAGGTATAAAATCCATACCACATCTATCTAATCCATCACAGAAAACATCCATTGGAAATCAGTGGGTTTCTCTGAGGAGAATCTGGAATATGCACCTTTTCAATAGATTTTCAGCCAGAGGGTTGGTTTAGTGGAGCTTCTCAAAAATAGGGCAACATAGGGTACACCCACTGCACTAAATGAGAAAAGGATTTGTCAGCGGCCTGGATCTTCACAATAGAAACCTCAAAAGGTGGCACTGAGTTGCCTCCCACCCTCTCCAGCTGAGTGCAAGGCAAGTTACCCTGTGGGAACCTTTGCCTTGTGTTCAGCTGGTGCTGCTGGGAGCACTCACAAATGGAATTTTATGCAGAAAAGACATAAGGTCACATCTCCAGATGAGAACCTGGATTAGTAGATGGTAAGGAAACTTCAAAAAGGCCAAAAGCAGACTGACTGCCTCAACAGCTCTAGAAAGCCAAAACAAGCCTGTATTAAACAAACAGGCAAACATCCCAAACCATGGGACTTGCTTGGGCTCCACAGAGTCTGAACACAGGGCACAGAGTCACTTCTCCTTCTCTTCCCAAGACACACACGTGTATATATCATGTCTGCACAGCCCTGTAGCATTTTTGAGCATCTTCTCCTTTCACATGACTATACCTATTTGTGAAATCTCAAGTGTTTGCGTGAGCACATGAAAATAAACAAATACTACATTAGAAATTACAGGCCAGAAGACAATTAACAAACTAGAGAGACCCTTTTTTGTCTTCAAATAGACATCCGTGAAGGGGGAGCAGTAGAACACTAATAAACACAGAGAGAAATGATGATGTAACCCAACTGTTCCCACATTCTCCACCCAACCACTTACTTGTTCTCCTGCACAACTGAACCTCACTTACACATTAGTGACAAGGGAACATGCTGAAGCAGCTAGCTAGCTAACAGGATAAAGGCCTCTTACTCCAGGGAGCTAATCCATTTAGGCAGAACATAACTAATGACTGCACTCTCCCATGCCCACACGCAGCAGTGCCTGCCCACACCTGCCTCACAGCACAACACTGCACATCACACAGGGCCTTGGGTGGTGTTTGAGACTTGGAACTCAGAGCTTGTGATGGGGTTTGACTTATCAACTTTGGAAGGGCTGGCCTAGGCCTGTACCCATGTGAATAGCTTGCAAATATTTCTGAGGAGCCAGCATGCCCTGCCTGTTGCACTGTCCTTCCTTTTAAGTAACTGTATGGTCTCCTTCAGAGCTGGTGATCAGCACTTGCTGATCCTGCTACCATGTTACATCCCTTTGTTCACACCCTCACAGCTGCACATGGCTTGAGATGGCATAAAGATGGTCCAGGGAACTCTCCCCGGTGCAAGGAACAATACAACCAATTCAGCAAACAGTGCTTTTCCCTGGACACTTCAATGCTGATTGAGCTTCAGCATCTCTACTTGTCCATGGGTACTACTGGATACGCATTATTCCTGCTAACTTTTTGAAACTCCCCTATGCGAGGACAGTGATATACCAGCTCAGAACCAGAAGCAGGCCACTGCCCTTCTGAACAGGTGTTAGCAGGGCATAGCAACCCTTAGAGCTGTGCCCAAAGCTGTGCGTGAAGAACTAGTTGGAGAACTGCTGACCTCATGCATGCAACTCCATTGTCTGCGTCAGGATCCACTTTCCAAGTAGATGGAAATAAACCTTCAACTCAATAGCTTGCAAGATCCATATCAGAGCCTGTATAACACGTGCCAGTGCTCATAACACATGCATCAATTTTAATACACAAATCATTTCAGTGTTTCCTTCTCTCAGTTCAGGCTTTTGGCCCATCTCACGCTTATGAAATGCTCAAGTCCCAGGACCAAGAGGGTCCATTCACCCATCACACTGCAGAAGGACAAAAGTTCAGATTAACTTGTTAAAAGAGATATCTGAATATCTCAAGGCCAAGTTCATTAAGATCCTCTGTGCAGAGAAAGGTTGATAATAAAGCAAAAGTTTATACCACATTTATATGAATAGTTTTGACAGTGTTTAAATTATTTGAATGTTTGCATCTAGAAACAAGTGAACCAGTGTCTCAATTCAGTAGTTTTATACAGTGGACTGAGCAACACAGGCAAGTCTCACAGTTGCAGCAGTAGTTACAGCTGCTTTCTACCTCTAACCCTACCAGCAGCCACATCATGAGATAGCAATCTGATTTTTTTCAGCTTCTTGTGGTTTACCGTTTCACTCAGCTCTAGAGAGTCCATAGCCTGTTTAGCATAACTGCCCATAGTAAGAGTCTGAAAAATGCAAATGGGAAGAATTAGCCTTTCCCACTTCTTGTAGCAGTCAGGCTTGAACAGAACATTGGTGTATTATGAAAGAATACAGGAATACTAAAAAAGTTGTACTATAAATCTTTCTGCTCAGAAAATATTTTCTAAGAGTACCACTTCCAGTGCTCAAAATTACACTCATTCTGCTAACTATAATTAGAAACTAATAGACCTGGTTGTATTATTTCAGAGGCTGACAAGACATTATATTAAGTTGAAAATTAATTAAGAGCCTGATTTGATAGCACACCAAATTCAGTACTACGATGAAAACATCATGAACTCACTGTGCTATTTCCATCAGAGCTCTGAACAAAGCACCACGTCTTGGATTAAGACTTACATTAAGGTACGCTCAATATACAGTCTTATCACCTAGTCAGGTGCACCATGTTCTTTTGTGAGGTTTGTCTGTCTTTCCTGCACATACAACAAACAGTAGCAGTAACAAACTTTCCTGAACAAACTGACAGCATTCCCTGACCTGCAGCGGTTTCCCCCAACTGCAAACCACATCACCTCTAATGAAACGAGAAACAGGTTTACAGAAGTGAGAAAACCAGATATCTGACTAGCTCTATTTAAGGATATTCTACCTATACTAGGAACTACACAGATCCTCTGGCTCTGCAATTTGGAAAATAATTTTTTTAAACTGTTCCTTGTTTCTTAAACATAATATGCCCATATACCATCATGGCAGAGCCTATAGGACTGTTTGATAAGCCTCTTAAGTGATATGCAAGATAGACAGTTTCTAAAGCCTCCACAGGTAGACAAAAGATTTTATTTATGCTGTACAAAAGAGCATGCTTACAATAAGATTGCAACGTAGCTTGTAAAGCATTTCAGGGTTCTATCCTTTGTACAGCTGATCAACCTATTTTTTCCATAATCAAAGGTGAAATTATAGCTTGCAAGGTTATGCTAAGATTTTAAAATACAAGCCCATTTTTTAATTAAAAATATAGTTTACCCTAGTATAGACATGACCGCAGACTTTATTTACCTTAAGTTCCTAACACTCCAGAGGTTCCTCAGTTTTGTAAATTCATCCCTATGGAAATTGCTTTGCATGAGCAAAGTCCAACAAGAGACCAAAAAGACTGTTCAATAATGAAAACCAGCAAACTTCATAGGGTTTCTCTTAAGCACCTTCATTTGTGCTTTTTAAAATTTATCTCTGGCCCCCAGGACACCTATGTTTTTGAAATCTTGAATTTAGAAAAAATGTAATTACATGTTTTTTGGCTTGGAGGAGGAGGGTTCATCTCTGATTTATCAGACATCATTTCCTCAAAACCAATTGCAGTTCAACAAGAAGTGTGTACCTGGGATCACATCCCTGGAACAGGGCAGGGAGTTTCACAAGTGAATCTGCTCTGGGTTAACTCAGTCTCCATCTACATGGGAAGTAGATGCCTCTATTGAGTGCCTCCTCCTGTGAGATGAGCTGTGGACCAATGCCCAAAACTCCCATTGACATCAACAGGCTGAAAGAAAGCGCGAGCAGAGCCCAGCAGTGTGGTTCTCATGTGAGCCAACAATGGAGAGGCTATTCAGAGCTAAGGCAGAAAATCAGAGCTAAACCCCAGTCCACGCCAAGGACAGCTGTGTTGTTGACAGCCAGGCTGGCTATTCTACCATGCCAAAGTTTGTCTCAAAACCAGAATTTCCTAGAGTGTTTACTCTAGTCACGGGCTTGGCCTTAAAAGCTCAGCCAGCTTCTGCCTATTGAACAGTAATGGTTGCTGCACTTTGAAATCTCAGACACACCCGGGACAAGCTGCTTGCTTTCTGTCTGTGGTGTCAAAACTGGAGCACAAATGCCTGACATTAATAGTTAATCTGCACCATCACACAACTGCCCTGTTTCTGCTGTTTCAAAACCCACACTACCACCTCTCTCCTTCCTTCTCACTCAAGGCAGTGCCCCATGGGGAGACCACAGTGTGTAAAGCACACCCTTGTCACCTTTCAGACACCAGTGCCCCAGTGTCAAGCCATGCTGGGCAAGGAAGGTGTCCTGCTTCACAGATACAGGGCTAAGCAATGCCAGTGAAAAGCAAAGGGAAAACAAGCTCTTGCTTGCTACCATCTCTCCTTTGTAGTGCTTTGAAACAAGTCTCTTACCATCCGATTTTTAAGCCGCAGCAGTCCCCGTTATATTGTGGCTGCTGAATTCTAAGGAAATTCAATGCTTAGTGGTGGTAGGGTAGAAACAAAGGGGGAAAAAAGCCTAGTCTATCTCTATTGTTCATTGTAGTTTCTTAACCTATATAATTAAGTCAGAAAAGCAAGTAGAAAAGTGCCACCACCATCAGATGCTCTCTGGACTATATAAGGAATAACTAGATTGGTTCTAAACAGCCATTCACCCTCCCCAGTCTCCTCAAGCCACTTCACTAATCCTCCAAAGAACTAAACTGTAAGGCTTTCTCCTTTTCAGATGTTGCTAGCATAAGCAAAAGTCACAACTTATCATGCCTGAAGAGAGATCCATTCATCTGCACACTAAATACAACTTGGGCAGTGACAGCATATGGTGGAGCGCCTGCAAACTCCTTTTCTCCCCAGGCAAGGGTGAGATATTTGTATCACAATGAGCCACATGCTGAGGGAGGAGTGGGCAGGGAGAGGTATCTGGCCAGCACAACAGTACATTGGGACTGGACCCAAGCAGCCTTTCTAGTCCAGACACACCAAGGCTGGGGGAAGTGAGGACAATCCAGCCCTATTGCAGAGGAGAAGAGCACTGTAGAGAAGGTCCTGACCTTCCCTTCCAAGCAACATCTCCAAACTGGTGTTGCTGGCAAATATAAACAGGTTGCAGCAAAACTTTTGAATCTGCCAGGCCCTTGAGGTTGCTTAGGCTGAACTCAGGAAGTGGGAAAGAGAACATGCCAGCATTATCCTTCTGCACTGTACTGTGTCAAAACAAGAAACAAAATATCCTTCGGAAAACCTTCTTGGAAAAGGACCTGCAACAGTCAACACACGAGACAGAACAGGGATATGTTGCAGAATGGCCACCCTTGGGGATCCAACCCGGCACCTACTCTGTGACTCTCATTCACCGCACCTTCAACCACATTTTAACCAGTTGTGTTGTTGCTGCAGTTTGAAGCTCTTGGTTTTGCTGAGTGATGTTTTCTGTGACCAGCTGGCAGCCCACCATAAAACACTGCCAGTAGATATAGGAGACTGGGCTTTTCCTTCTACTAGTCCAGTAGGAATTATTCTCTGTGGTCAAAACCCCAACTTTGTCCATTCACATGCAGAGTTTCTGGCAGCCACTTTCAGGTGATTTACCCCCCAGGTTTGCTCCTCCCATGCCTATCTAGCCCCCAGAGTCAGATCAGGAGTTCAAGACCTACATAGTATCACCAGCACCACTCAGGACTTCTCTCTAAGTCACATCCCGAGGCCACATGCCAGTGGTGTCCATATGCCCATTTGATCTCCTCTCTCTGGTCTGCAGCCAAAGAATCAGCTCTAGTTTAATACCTTCTTACCAGGCTTAAGAGCTTTGAGAAAAAGAGAAAGACAGCAGGGTTGGGAAGGTAGCCAGCAAGCCTGCCAATCTAAATGATAAGCCCTTGGCTTTAACCTCAGGTTCATCATTTACTGCCTCTGGTGCCAGGTGCTAATATTGTCCCTTTGCAAATCCTAACACAACAAAATTAGTCTCTCTTGCTCTGTCTCCACCGTTCTTAACCTTCCTATTCTACAGATCTCTACTGTCTTCAACATATCCAAACTTCAGCCACATCTAATTTCCTTCCCTCATCTTCCTTTTGCTCAACAAAGCTCTCTTGTGGGCTCAAAAATCCCCCTGACCAACCTAATCCCTACTCTTACATGATTCACAGCAGCACTTCGAGGAACTACCTTTCAGTTGTTTCAGCAGATAGCTACTGGCTCACACTGTCAGGGTAGTCCAAATGGCTATATTCACCAACATGCAAGCTTCCAGGAAAAGGCAAAGTTACACAGCCAGATATGCAGGGAAAAAAGAGATCAGTAAGTATTTCCAGACAGAAGCTCACTTGTCTACCTCCCCCTTGAACTGCTGCCTTTGCACATGTTACAAAGCCACATAATACAAATCAAAGATGCACTCAGGCAAAACAAGGAGGCGAAACATTAAGGGAAAAGAACAGAAGTTTGGCCCTAGGAATGGACAAGCCAACACACTCTGTGCCAGGGCTGGCACAACGGTGGAAGAGGTCCAAGAGACATGTGATGTGTGATCAGAATGAAAGTCTGCTAGCAGCACACCTGAAAGGTGAACATGGTATCAACAGATATCATGGGGCAGGGCAGAACTGGAACAGACCTGTTCCATTTAAATTAATTCTGTGTTTCAATACTGTATGGAGAACATAGATCCTCATGGAGAAGTTGGTGATGTACAGGCTATCTGAACTCCAGATGACCCTGTTTGAGCAGAGAGGTTGGACAAGATAACTTCTAGAGGCCCTTTCCCATCTCAACCATTCTGTGAAAATGCTCTAACCTCTGGAACACCAATTGATGCTGAAAGTTTGGGAATAGGACTAGATTATCCTGCCTGCCTTGCCTTTGGCATTTACAAGCTGGCAGCAGATGAACCTTACCATCAGTGAAAACTCAGTTGCCTCCTTCAGGAAAGAAGAAGAAATCATGATGCTTTCTAGAAGCAGCCAGGCCAAGTTCTACATGGGTTGCTGCTCTCTTATACTCCGATTCATCCAGCTGCAGCAGCACACGGGCACTTCCTAATGTTTTTACATGAATTAGATAGCCATCCAGGGAACACTTAAGAGACATAGAGACAGAGGTATCTGCTGTCTGGCAGTCATACTCACCTCCCTGGGGCTGGGTGGGGTTCCTCGTGCCTTCCCTTGCTATTGAGTCTCTCTCTCTACCTCCTGGACCGCACAATTTCTTCCCACCCTCCCCTCTCCACCACTGTCAGACTACCAATGCCTTAATCAGCAAACCAGACATCAGCTGGGTGGCACTGAGCCAGAGAGTCTTTATAACAGAGATCAAACCAGAAGGGAACATGTCAGCTCCTCCAAAGACACAAAGAACAAGACAACTCTACCATGCCCTATCTCCCACTTATATGGTACATCTCTAAGATACCACAGCCTCCTGCCACAGAACTACATCCTTGCAGGCAAGTAGACCAGACAGACAATCTCATCGATCATGTTCAGCCCCAAACTTTCTCATGCTCAGATTGCCTTGCAGCAGCCAGGCATAGCATTTGTTTGCTGGCTACTTCAGTGCCAAACACTGGCAGGGGTGAGATAGACAGGGGCTTCTATGTTAGAAGAACAGCTGCTATAGCATATTTCTGGGGATGAAAAATAAAAGCAAAATTGCAGGAGGTTACCAGAAGCAGAATTTCTCATTCTGTACTGGCACAATCAGTTTCTGCAACAGTTTCTTTATTATATTGCTTCAACAAGTGCTCTACTGCACCCAGGAACAAAGAACTGCTATGACCCAACTTCCCACACTTGAGAGACAAGTTCTGGCACTGGGCCCCTTAGGAAATGGTGTAAGCTATTACACTCAGCACAGGCCTCTGAACTCTGCTCAGTTACTCCAGAGAGCGAGGCCCAGGGCAGAGACTGTGATGAAACTACTACCAGCACCAGTAGTAGATTTTCCGGCACCCTCTCATCACAGAGAGAAGCTCAGATGGGCAAACAGATGGTAACAATTCTCAGGAACTGAGAAGGCCTGGATTCAAAGGAGAGGCCAAGAGGTGAAAAGGACTCACGAGCTCACACGTGGAAGCTATCTGGAAGCTATTTTTCAAGTCCTAGAGACAGGCAAGGGCAAAACCCAGCTGTGCTAAGGATACAGAAATCTCACCCTGGAGCCATTAACAGTCCAAAGCCCAGACCCCAGTGCATCAGGGGTCACACACTGGTCCTTGGTCACATGTGGCAAATGCTGTTGTGCAGCCTCTGTGCAACCAGTATCAGCCCAAAGAAAGCTTTCAGTGCTCATCACTCCACCAATGCCCAGTCCAACCAAAATGCCAGTATTCAAATACACAGCAGAAGGAAAGATGGTCTTGATATTACACAGCTAAGCCCAGATCAGGGCTCACACTATTCCCCGGGCCACTTTCAGTGTCGAATCATGATGAGGTTCCACTCGCCTGTCATACAGTAGTCACTTTCCAAAGGAGTGAAAGAACAATCCAAATGTTAGCACAGGATGTATTCTTCTCTTCTGTGCTGGCCTTTTTCATCCCAGCATCTCAATGCATTTTAAATAATGTACTAAGCTTCTGTAAGAAAACATTATTGATACTCTAGAGGGAAAGCCAAACAAGGAGCAGTTGAAATCACTTGGCTTGTTCAGAGAAGAGGAGATTGAAGGGAGACCTCATTGCAGTCTGCAACTTCCTCATGAAGGGAAGCAGAGGGGCAGCCACCAATCTCTTCTCTCAGACAACCAGTGACAGGTTCTGAGGGGATGCCATGAAGCTATGTCAGGTGAGGTTTAAGGTGGGTATTAGGAAAAAGTTCTTCTTCACCCATAAGGTGGTTGAGTACTGGAACAGGTTCCCCAGGGAACTGGTCACAGCATCAAGCCTGATAGAGTTCAAGAAGCATTTGGACAGTGCTCAGGGCCATGGTGTGAGCTGTCCTTTGCAGGGCCAGGAGCTGGACTTCAATGAGCTTTGTGGGTCCCTTCCAATTCAGGGTATTCTATGAATCTATGATTCTATCTACTCATAAAAGTAAGCAAACCACGGCAGAAAGTTCAGAGCAAGTTGTGAAACCTATCTAGTGACTTTACAGTGTAACTAGAAATACACTCACATACCCAAATCCTCTGTCTTATACTTTAAAACAATGCTTTCATATCAGCCACCTACCCACACATAAATGAGAACAATTTGGATTGCTCATTGTACCACCCCAAAGCTGCTCCCCTCCAAGAAATGCCTCTCCCTGTAAATGCTACAGTCTGACTTCTCAAGCTACTGTAAGTAGATTTCAAAGGTGATCCAGGCAGTCCCACTGAACAACACAGGAGGATGGATCCATTACTTCCTCTCTATCAGTTTACACAACATGCCAAGACCAATTAGTCCCCTGGGAATGAGCTCAGCAGCTCCAAGAAGTCTTTGTGACACCCTGGACTTCCTTACACCTCAGCTGACTCTTATATCCACTGGTAACTTTACCTTGAGCCAAAGGATGGCCCTACTCTCCCTAACCTTGTGCTCTCAACGTTGCCAAAAAATCCAGTTAACAGGTGAAGTTAACAGGTGGCAGCAGCCACAGTCTTTCTAGGACATGCACAGCCTTCATTAAATAGCAAGTGGTGGGCAGCAGGGCCTGCATGCAAGGACAAGTCTACCCAAAGACCATGATCAAGGCAGTGCTGGGAGAGGGCATTCACCGCAGCAATGTGGGTGTCTGCACAAGCCAAGGTATTTCTGCCCAATTAAGGGAAAGAATAGAAGCCTTCTGAGGTAATTTTCTAGTCCTTTGGAGAAGTGAAGAAAAGCATTGCATTGAAATGCCTTCACTCAGCCTCAGCAGGGAGAGACTGGGTGACCAGCTGACCAGCCAGCCAGGGTGGGAAATACACCCACTGACTGTCCAAACTCATGTCTGGGACACAAAAAGGCAGAATACTTTGTCTTGTGAAGCTAGAAAGGCATGCCTGGACATCTAACTGAAACAGGACTTTTTAAACCTGCTCCTGTGCAGCCTTCCCTGCTGCAGGAGGCTGAACTGAAAGGCATGGATAATGGAGATCTTCATTTATTTGCAGGCCATGAAAGCACAGCATTCCCTAACCCCTTAAAAGCACTCACATTGCCTCCAACCCACTTGTCTCTCCCAAATTTGCTCCTCTTTCTTCCCAAATGGCACCAAATTCATTGGAACTCAGGGAAACATTCAGACACCACATGCCACTGACCAAATGGCCTTCCTGCAAAACCTGTCTTGGTCTGTCTGACCCTAAGAATAGCTAAAGCATCCCAACACAGAGCCACTTCACACCATGACTCTTGGGACCCATGTTCCATCACCATCCGACATAAACAAAATTTGATGCAAAGCACTCAGCATCTCGTCATCCACCCTTGAGTTACCCATACCACATCACACCCTCAGAGTGTCTTCTTATCTCAGAACACATTTGCTTCTGGCACAAATTAATCTTGCCTGATATTCTTTGTCAACTGTCAGCTGCACAGAGCTGCAGGAATGGGAAAAAGGTTCAGGGATAAGCGTGACACGTATCTACTGCTCAAAAAAACTATCTGATAAAAAATTTTTCAGCTGCATTCTCATGGGCAAGCACATGATGGAAAGGAAAAGAATCATAAAGCAAGAATAGCTTGATTTCAGAGCCCAGATGAAGCCTCATACCATTCCTCATTAGCATTGTTTACCTGACTAAAAAACACGTGATGCCAAGTGCTGTCCAGGCAGTTAATAAGAACCACTTTTATTAGAAAATGGAAACAGACCAAAGAAGAAACACCCTGGTCCCATTTTATAAGGGGGGAATGGAGGTCCTGAATCATTTTCATAGGAGAAATAAGTACAGATAATGAGCAAAAAGTCATCATAAAGCTTCAGGATGTTACTGTCTCAAAGTCAGCCAATTAAAATTATAAAAAATAATACAAATGACCAAAGACTTAAAATATTCAGGCTGCATCTCACTTTGCATGTATGTGTCTTGTCATCCCTGACAGTACACTTGCTTTCAAATTAAAAACACCAACTGACTATCCTCTCTTTGTAACATGATTTCCATAACCTGAAATGTTAATGACATCTACAGTAAAAATGTTATTTAAAAAACACACCACCACCTCCACTCCGGATTTCAACTTCTCTTGCAAAAATTTTTGCTACAGTCAATTCAGAAGTACAGAGAGCAAGACAGACCAGGAAATAAATTGTTCTCATAAGGTTTCCCCCCCCCAAAACACAACAGTTTGGAAAGCTTATTTAAATTAGCCCCTAACCTTCACACCAAAACACTCTCAAACACAGTACTGAAAGGAACTTAAGGCTGAGCAGGCAGATGCTATGCCTGGGATCCAAATCAGAAATCACCTGGGCCAAAAAGAACATTTCCCCATTTACTCATGGGCACTCTGGGGGGAAAAAAAAAAGAAAAAAAAAAAAAAGAAGGCTGGGCACAGGCTTACCAGCTTTCTTCTCCTCTCATAAGGATGTGAGACTAATTAAAGTCTGTCAGTATCAGTAGAAGATTTGGGTGATGTGAAATGCAAGACTGGGCCTTTTGAATGTTCTGTGATCAGAAACTTGGCTAGAAGGGTGAAGAGGGGATGAGGAAAACTGTACTGAAAAAACAAGTCTCTGCATTATGTATTCATGGGACGTATGCTGCCAGCAGGACTGAGAACAAGCAGCAATGTAATGGGGAAATGGAGAAGTCTAACTTTTATAGATCTTAGAAAATAAATACATAGTCCTTTCTTTTAGTGGGTCCATCTTGTAGGCTTAAAGCAGTTGTTGTTAGCAAGGTTAAAACTAGTACATCCAACCAACCAGAGACAGTGAAATTCTTCCCTAATGAGAGGAAATTCAGAACTAAAAATAATTGTTTTTAACTTACTGAAATTTAGCAGGGCCAGCAGATGTCTGCAGATACTCTTTCAAACTGACACTACACCAGTGCAAAAAGGAAAACAAATAATGAAGAGAGCTGAAATACTAACTCTACAGCAACGCCTTTTGAAAGAGAGGCACCAGATGGGAACTGCACAGGGCAGCCTGTCCCATCAGTACCAGGCATGCCCCATTTCTCAGGCTCTGTACAGACGATGCAAACTCCACATCTCAATGCTAGGCCCCAACAAAAGTCCTACAAAATCAAGAGTAACTGCATCTAGAGCAAACTGGTAACAGTTTGTGTTTTTATAGTATTAAGAAGGTAAAAAGCACTGTTTTACACTGCTATAAAACTCCTAGGAGGCATAAAGAGACCTGGGCTCAAAGAGGTCAACAGTGTGGAAATAGCTATCATCATCAAGTCTACAACCACTTTCATCAAAAGTCTTTTTTATACATCCCTAAGCAATCATTTACTTTGGAGTAAGTGATATAGGTCAGATCATGGCAGCAGGGGTAACTCAAAAGCAAACTCCAATTATTTTGTTCCTGTGCCATGCAATGAACCAGACAATACAAGTCCTGCCTTCCTAATGAGGGTAGCAAGAGAACAGCCCAATTGTAGCAGGAGCCACTTAAGTAGCAGCAGATTTACCTCTCAAGACAGGTATCTACACTTAGTCCTAGTTTATCCGAGACAGAGAGCAGAAGTACCAGCTACGCCCCTGGTGACACAACCACAAGAAGCAACTCTGTGAATTCACTGAGCCCTGCCTCAAAAACACTTTTCTGTCTTTGCTTACAACATCTCTTTTTTCAAGCAACACTACTTTCCTCACATGAAGTTCTGCCTTACCTGCTGCATTTTTTCCAAGTCAAGGCTGGGCCTCCTGACCTTATCCCCATATCCTTGTCGATGTCTCTTACAAGGCATGACTTGCTCAAGGCCCGCCCCAACGCTTGTGAAGATTAAAGGTCTGGAGGCTGGGCTCCGCACCAGGGGCTGGAGTCTCTTGGGAGGGGAGGCACTGAACAGCACGGGGCTTGGGCTGGCGTGTAGGCCATCGGCCTGCTCTGCCACGGGCCGGAAGGACATGGCGCACAAGTTCTTCACTTCTTCGTCACTGGAGGAGGTGTTGTTGCCGTCGCTGCAGCAGGCAAGCCTGCTGACCTGGGACCACTTCCGCTTCTCGGCGGAAAACTCACGGTTGATGAGCTCCAGCTCCTCTTCTGAGCTGTGGCGGTCAAGGTTGGCATGGAAGAGGGCCCGAACCTTGCAGCATTGGTTATCCTGGTTCTGGAGCTGGTTGGTGGCCAGAGGGGTCAAGGTACAATTCCGTCTTCTCTCTAGTGGGAGGAGGAGGAGATACAGGAATGGCAGAGCAGATCTGTGTCCCATGCCCTAATAAATTTGGCCTGTTTTCTCCTGACCTGTTGTTTTTATCTCCTCCCAAGTGAACTTCTGAGCTATTTTCCCACCTTTTCTTCCCCAGATGAAACACCCCCAGCTGAATGCTACCCTTTGGAAGTTTCCGGACATTTGTTTAGACCAGACAGCTATACATCCCCTTTCAAGCTGTCACCTGGAAGTCTAGTTCTGGAGCAAGAACATGGACCTGTCACACACCTCATCTCCTGAAGATGGAGAAGACATGATCTTACAAATGTGTTGCTCAGCACTTGGCTCTAGCTAAAAACATTCAGTTCTAGTGACCAGTTCTCAGGGCAGAAGAGGCAAGTAAGTTACATTACTGTTAAGTGTCACCTTTGTGGCCGAAATAACAGAGATCTGGTTTCTGGAGATACAAGTCCTCCATTACAAGACTTGTCACACAAGAGAGCCTGCCTTCAGCCATAAACTGGGCACACTTTACCTCTTCTGCTGAGCTCTTTCTATGTTAAGCACACGGAGCAGGGATTTGAATTTGATTTGACATGAGTCAGGAATTTAACTTCTTCTGCCTTTGCATAAGAATCCACTTGAAGGTGGGCACAGGGCATGCAAAAATGGCAGAGACTTAGTACAGCTCAAGAGATGCGTTTACTACAGATTTCACCTGCAGCTCTAAGCTACTTCATACCTAGTCCAAAAACAATATCAGAGCCCCTGTCTCTTCTCTATCAAACACCCTTAGCTAGTTGCGAGAATAGGGCTGCCCAATACCAACAGTACAGGAGGAACGGAGAGAGCTCATCAGATAAGGAGTGGAGGGGAATCAGGAACATGAAAGTCAAAACTCAAAATGGCAAGGATGAGGAAACCAAGAACAAAGATAATACAGGTGCAAAAGCACCTGTATAAATTTTTAGTCCCAGCTCTGCTGCTGGCACAATTGTGGACCATGTCTGCAACACTGAGACCTTAACACATGGTTAACAATGTCTATTTCTGGTAATAAAAATGTGACTTCAGCATCTGGTAACACTAGCTTCTCCTTGTGAGGTCTCAAAGGTTCCAAGGTGACTTATTTAATGCATCTGGTTGTGGTAGACTGGGGACTGAGAAGGAGGCACTTGCAAAAGCACAAGTGAAAAGCAAAATGGACTTCAGCTGTGGTATCCCAGGATCCTCCTATCTCATCCCTTTACCTCTGTCGATCTGAGCAAGTTCCTGGTTCTCTCCCTCAGAGTCATCGCTGTCCTCATCACTTGGGGGATAGGAGATCTAGGGGACAAGGAGAAAGAAAAGGCTTCATTGTGAACACTGAATGTTGCCCTGCTGCTGCCCAAGCCACTTCCCCCACCCTCCCACTCTCATATCCTGCAGGCATCCATACCACCTCACCACACCCACTCAGCCATAGCACCTCCCTGTATACACATCCTCATCTCCCAACCTCAAACTCCCATTGTATCCTCTTATTTGCAGCAACACAAAACACACGACCTGCCGCTATTTCTACCTTAATGCACCACCAACTCTTTCCCAAGCACAACGAACATATCCTGCCCTTTGGTTCCCAGACACGAAGCTTGTAACCATCATGGCTTACCACATCCACATCACGTGGATAACTGAATCTCCAAAATCTCCACTTCCGAAATAAAGACACATCCTGTCAACAGCACTATCATCTTGCATGGCACCCACAAATGAAAGTGGCACGTTAACTTTAGCCATCCTGTGTATGTACCAACACTTCCCCCTTGAAGGTTCACACACCAGCCACCACTGAACAGACTCATCTTGCTTTCCTACAAGACAACCCTGAAGAATGTAACAGAAATAACAGGATTTCACAGAAATGCAAACAGTACCATAATGCTGTCCCCTCCAGGACAGAATCTGACAGTACCGCTGAACATCCTTAAATGATCCAAGAGTACTGAAAATTCACATATTTTGTCTTTTCGGGAACATTTGCTCTCAATCAGCCAGTGGACTTCAAACCACTTGCTGTATATACAGATACCCACTTACTCACTCAAACTATGTTCTAACACTGAACAAACTTGGTAGTTGCCTCTTGAGAGGCTTGAGAGATCTGAAAACAAGCTTTTGTAAGTCAGACAGACTGCACTGCTACCGAGTTTCCTAAGCAGAGGAAATCCTTACCTACCTTGTACCCAAAGTGACTTTTGTTTGGCTGCATAGAGCATACCTGGAAGTTATTAGATCTAATCTCTGAGCTACACAGCTTAGTTTGTGTCTGGCAATGGCCAAACCAAAATGAGTCAAAGGAAAATGCAATACTTAAAGAAGCCTTTATAAGAAACAGTTCTGGAATAACATCATCACTACAAGATGAACTTCACTATTCCTTACACCTTTTTATTCAGAATAACAACAAACATTGCCATCATTCTTAGCTGTCTCACAAGCTACAGAATTCAGTGGCAACAGGTTCATGCTGTGTTTTTATTTTAAGTGTGTTTGATGTGCTGTGCTTGACTTTTAAAGAAGATGAGGCAGCATGCAACCATTACACTGATAAAGACCCATTTCAACTCCACCACCCTAGGGAAACATCCCTTGAGTGTTTCAGCCTCCCAGAGGCCCAAAAGAGTAACTAGGTGCCTATGAACGACACATACAGCAGGTGCAGACAAACAATAATAATGGAAAAATTCTGGTTGATACTGAATTTGACAGCTATTAAGCCAACACACCTATTTTTGTGATCATCCTCCAGGGCTGTGTTTGCAGGTTTTGTTCCCCCCCAAAAAATATTGACACTTTTCTTCTCCTCCTTTTTTAAAACTACCTTTTGCCCTTCTATATTTACAACACTCTTCAAGAAATCAAAATTATATTTTCCTTTCTTGCTAGTCTTTAAACTACTTTCTCAACTGTCAAACGATGAATCGGTCAAGTGGCACAGTTTTATCCCCACTGCCTATATTCTTGAAATAAATGCAGGAGGTTGTTTTTCCCACCACAACTACAATTTTCTTGTACATATTCACACACGCATCATTTAATAAAGGCAGCTGGCACTGAGGAACACTGCCAAATACAGAGAGACTTCTAGTTGTCCCCAGAGCAGGTATAATACCTTGTTTGTACCACAGCAGTTCACAGAGGGGACAGCTGACACTGAGGTGCCATTGTGCAAGCTGCTGTAGAGACAGACAGAGGTCCTGTCTCTGTTACAAAAGCTAAGGCTCCCATTCTAACCCTAGAGGTACTGACCTTAGTCTGTGGCTCATTCCCACATAAAAACCTTTCATTTGGACACAGCAAGGTTTTCAGTGAGGTTTAGCGGCTCTGCAAGGGAAATTTATCAACTTCTGTTTCTGTAGTACATAAATGTCAATATATGGCATGGTGCTGCTTCCAAAAAAGAGGCAATGGCATCTAGCACATGCAGGTCAAACAGCTACTGCACAATGCCACTGGCTCGAGATGCTTAAAATAGGAGTTAGATGAGTCAATAACTGACATTTGAAAAATTAAGGAGAATAAAAGAAAACCTTCAATTCATATATTTGAATGTTTACAAGCCATGGCACAAAACAATCCTGAAAACAAAGGACAGGGGCTCATCCACCCTTCCGTCCTTCTTCAGGAAATGCATCAAAGAGCACTCTCCTGTTGATGAGGATCTCAGTCTTACACCTGGGTCCTTCAGCTCCAGCACCTGACATGCCTTCTGTCAGGCTAAGGACTCATTCTGTGCTAGATGAAAACGTGAACAAACTTCCTCATGAATTTGACTTTACATACATGTCCAGTAAGGAAAGATGAGTTTGTGTAAAATAAACAGATGGCATTTAAGGAAAACTGAGTGCAAAGCTTATACCTTTCAGGGAGTTTCAATATGAAAGACACTAACAGATATAAGAAAAAACTTGAGAGAAAATCTGTCTCACCACACTGCTGCCTGTCAACTGAGTAATGGTAACTAGCTGCAGCTGGAATTGACCACCTCCTAAAGGGTCTCATGACCCTTAAAGTCTAAAGCCCTGAAATGCAACAAACAATAAAAAAGCCCGACCCTGTTAAAGTGCAGTTCCTCTTTGCTTTGCTTACAGAAGAGAAAGTAAGCTGTTATCATGCAATCAAAGGTAATGACATTAAGAATCATCTGTGAGCTTACAAAGGAGAAGGAAGCTCACTTCTAAGACAAAATATAACTCTCACCACAGGCTTCACCTAAAGGCTGCATTATCCTAAAAACCTGTAACACCAACAGTATGGTTTGGTGCAGTGGAGGGAGATAATACAAAGATTCAACTGACCACAGGCAACCCCTTGTTTCCAGCTTGAATCAAGAATGCACACAGTCTGGAGGGCATAATTCCCAATCTCCCTCTAGGAGGGAAAGAGGGAAGGAGTTTACCTCCAGGGGAGTGGTTTCCTCAGCAGAGGCAAATGCTACCAGTGCTGCCCCATATAAGGCTGTTTGTGATATAGGCTCATTCAGTAGAGGCTGACCACTCCAGGGAATCTTTGCAACTAAGTAGAGGCCTGGAAAGAGACTTTGCTGAAATTGGTCTTACACAAAATTGGTCTCTCTCACAAAACCAGAAAGGGATGATGAGCTCACCAATGATTACTGATACCTCTGCTATGGGAACTGATTTCCATTTCTTCAGATTCTCCCTGCCACAGCTGCTACAGACATGGGCAACCTGCAGCACAGAGCTCTCTGTTGGCTCTTCTCCACCTCCCGTACTTGGCTTTAGCAAAAACGTCTTACTGAATCTCCCCAGCATTACTTTTCCAGGACAACTGGTGCAGTTGCCATGGGACACTGCCTGATCTTGAATGAGGGAGGTGCCATCCTCCCAGTTATAAGAAGCTCTGAATTAGAGAGAGTTGGAAAACAAGGGAGATGATGAGACACCAAAAGGCAGTTTTGAGCCATGGAACAACATGAAGAAGGAAGGAATGAGTCAAACAGACCTTCAAATTAACATGTAACTCCTTTCCCAAGAGCTCTTTTAATTTTATTTGAGAGGTATTCAGCATTACAGGGAAAATTTATGCTAGTAGAACAGACTTGTTCTCTCCTCAAGAAAAGTAGCAGAATCAAACATCCACAAGTGAGATATGACTGTCCAGACTAGTTCTGGGGTTTACAGCTGGGGTCCTTCAACAGCTAAATTTCTAGCCAGAGCAGTCCTGGTTTGGAAAAGCTTTTCTAAAGTCTTTTTCCTCCCACATTGTTATTATTTTCCTTTTTAATTTTCATAATAGGTCTGCCTTCAAACTCCTTTCCCCATTTCCTTGCAAATGGCTACAGTTCAAACCCAGGGTTCATAACCCGTGAAAACAGTCCTGCTTGACAGAGCAGCTGTCTGGGTCAGTGAAAGCAGGGATGGGCCAGTGGGACACAACACTCCTCGAGGCCGTTATTTTCTAGGCCAGTCCCATGCCAAAGACAGCAAAATCCCCATTGTTGTAGGAATGCTGCACATTTAGTCAGACATATCATCTTCTTCATGGCCCTGAAGTCTACTTAACTTCATAGATTTGAGGGAAGCAAAGAATCACTCCAGGTAACCAAATTTGCAATTTTGTTCAGCGCTTAGTGTACACAGACACAGGCAAACATGGTGACTGGCAACTCTCAGGGTGCAAGTGGTGGGAGTCATTAATTCAAGAACATGGAAATTGAGCTTCTCCTCTGAGAAACAATGACTGAACTTGATTTCCAGAAGCACAGGTTTAAGATGGGTTACCTGGATCTTGAGAGGAAAGCACTAGGCTTACACAGAATAGTGAGGACATGAGTGGTGCATGGGTGTGAGGAGGCACATGCATGGTGCTCTTACTGTTTTAAGTCCTCTCTCTCATCCATCTGTAATTTCACAAACACGTACATATGTGTGTTTTGACTATACTATTTACATGGTGAGATTACATTTATCTACTGTCTACAGCTTCTGAAAAGAATTGACACCTCTGGCCAAACCTGACTAGAACTACAACAAAGATAGGGCACTGCCCTAGTCTTGGGGATCCTCATCTTCAAGTGGAGTAAATTGGAGGACTCTATGCAGGGGCAAGTACAGTGGGGCTGACTTAAGTTCTGGGAAGGGGTACAAAGTCTGGTCAAAATATGGTTCAGGCTAAACCCACAGAACACAGCTGACTCTCTGCACTCTCTCATCTGCTCCACATCAGCTCTCTTTGCAGTAGTCAGAGTGTGCATTAAACCTCTTTTTCTAAATCTTCACTGGCTTTTCCCAGGGCTAAGCTGATATAATTTTGCAAGGGAAGACTAAAGATAAAAACACCAGGGAGTTTTGCAAAATAAAAACAAACAAACAAACAACAAAAACAAAACAAAACAAAACAAAACAAAAAAAAAACAAAAAAAAACAAAACAAAACAAAAAAAAAAAAAAAAAAAACAAAAAAAAAAAAAAACACACAGCAAGATGCTTCACCATCAATCCAGAAAAGTATAGTATACAGCATCAGTGAGCCTATGGTGCATGAGCACATGGACTCACCATAAACAGCAGACATCCAATGTTCCCCAAACACAGGAAAGTGAATGCACCTGATGCCTACAATTCAGACTCCTATCCATCCTGGGTCTGTTTTCAAACACTCCAGGCAGATACTGTTACAAGAGTAAAACAAAGGTCACTCTTTTAAATTCCACTCAAGATGGAGAGAAATACTTGCAAAGAGACTAGAACAGACTCAGTTCTACCAATGGTATAGGCACCCACACACTCCTCCCATCAGCCATCATACTTGGATGACAACCGAAGACATAAAAGGAATGCTCTCAAATAAAAAAATCAGTCTTTAAAAGGCCTTCCAAGCAGAACACACCCAGACTCTCATCCTGAGCACTCAAAATACTACAGACGTGAGAGAACCCCATTCAGTTTATTTATCTTCAAAGACATTATGAGAACAAGAATCTCTCTGATCAAACATAGCTGCAGTCATGTTCCGGGCCATGATTTCACAGGTTATAAATATCATGTGTTAAAATTACAGATAGACCAAAGTCACTACAGCCTGCACTCAAAAGGTGGATGGGGGCTGGTAACAAAGGTGTTACCACAGTAGAGTCTTTAACCCTTCAGTTTCCTCCTTGACTTCCCAGACCACTATGTCACAAAAGAACAGCGCTTCTGCAGTACAGAAGCCTGGGGAAGGGTGCAGCTCCATGCTGTGATATGTATCATTCTCTCTGGCAGCAAGAATTTTTACAGAATTCTCAAACTATGCCTATGTTGTTAGCTTAAGAGGTTGGTTTATAGCTCTTACTGTAGTGACAGAAACCATCCACTCCTCCAACTCCACCTCTACCTGCAAGTAAAGCTCACAGATATGCCACTTTGCAGTAGGTCTACCACAAGTCTCCTACCTTCCTCCCACCACTCAGCTTCTACTCAGTACAAATACCCAGCACAGCCTGGCCTCAGCTGGCAGTCAGCTGCAAGAGTTGGCTAATTTATATCCAAGTTTCAAGGATTCTCATGAAGACTAGCATTCACCTGTAAGACCTTCTCATCCTATGTGGGGATATAGCATATTTTAGAAGAGAATTAACAGAGAAAAAGGTGGTAAAGTGTTGGGGAGCACCCATCAGAAAGAAGTAGCAACGCACAAAACAGTTGGGGTGCAAAGAGATCTCTTTGCAGAGGAGGTCAACTCCCCTGACAGTTCACAGCTTGGAGCCCTGGCATCCCCCTGGCTTGAACTCAGCAGGAGCAGTGTTGACACCACAAAGCACAGCAGTCCAGAAAGACAAAAGGAGCCTGAAGAATTAAAGACCTTCATTACAGGGCCTCATCCACCCTGCATTAAAATACAGTGACTTAGATCCATCTGTAATTTACAGCCCAATTGCTGCCGAAACTCAGCTCCAAACACTCAGATTAAAAGCAGGACTATTTATCACAGGCTGACAACCCTTTCAGGCATAAGAGGAAGACAGTGAAGGGACACCTAGAATTGGAGTGGCACCTATAATAGTTAATCTTATCTGTAATGCATTTACTGAGAGAAGGGAGGATGGGAGATGGCTGCTGACACCAATGCCAACCATTGCTGCCTTGCCACAGGGATTTAAACACACCCCTCCCGACTCATACCCCAGCCCCACTGGCATAGCTCAGTTATTACACTGCTGTGATGAGAAAAGGTCTCTTTGCACAGGCCAGCTTCTCTGACAGTTTACAACTCCTCAGCATTCCACAAGTCCCCTCAACCAGGGAAGTATGGCTGACAGCAGCTGGCATAAACAACACATCTGGTAACAGTTTTTCCATTCCCTATTCAAAAGGCCCAGAGAGGGCAGCTGCCTTTGCCCTGAGATACTTCCTTAGCTTAGGAGAAGCTGCTTGTGTTGGGAGACCTCACTCGACACTCACCTCTGCTCAGCCATAAAGAACTACATTAGCCAGATTTGCAAACACAAGAAACAATGCCTTACAGTCAGGTTGGAAAATGCATTTGGAGCACATGAAACATTTCAGGCTTCTCCTCAAAATCCCACATTAACCCCTTTGAGTGCAAGCAGCATTTGGATTTACACCAAACTTCTGTTTTATCGGGGAGCAAGCCAGTAATATAGGATAATCCTTTCAGATCAGATCTTTGATCCAGCTGGTCAGGCAACTTTAAAGTAAGGGTTAGGGGCATGCAAAAACTTGCAATGGCTCTCGCTGCACCAGATCCTTTCCTGGTAAGCATTGTGTGATTCCAAGCGGTTCCTAGTTGGGAAAACCTGACAAAGGGGTTGTCATATCATCTGAAAGTGGAGGGATGGGCTAGAGATTAGTGGTACAAAGACAGAATTTGAACATTTACTCTCTTCTCCAATACATATGTTTACTCTCTAGCAATATATGACATAGAAAGTACAAAATTAAATTAGTGAGGCAGGTCCTAAACAAACAACACGTGATCCTTCAGCAATGTGTAGTTAAGATGTAAAGCATTCTGCCACAGGATGTTCTGGATGCGAAGACCCTACAAAGATTTGGTGGGGTAAAATGAATAGGTTTAGGTAAAAGAAGTCTACCGGGCTACTAATGCACAGACAGTAGTTCTGTCTCAAGAAGAACTCAAGATTAAAATATGTGATGTTCTTGGTCTCCTGTAGGTGCCTACCTCCAGTGCCTGCAGGATACTGGGGCAAACTGTACGTCTAACACAGGATGGGTGCTCCTAAGCCCCATTCATGGAAGTGGGATACAGAGCACATGCACTTACTTGCAATGTCACAACATAAGGGGATGCACAGGACAAACTTGGTGTTCTTCCAGATCCAGTGTTCATCCAGATCCAACTCACCTCTCTCAACACAGAATGCTACTGAGGCAGTGTCCAAGCACCACATAATAAAGCTGCACTCCCACATACCATTTCAGCAGTGAGATGGGAAAAGCTGCACTGCACTGTTGCCCTCTGCAAAATACCACTGAGAGGTTTCCCAAGAATGATTTGTTCTGTCCAAGTCAGAAAAAAGGGTTTTCTGAGAACAAAACCATATACAGGGAAGCTGCTGATTTTTCAAGTCTCTAAATTATTTCCCTTCATATGCTGCACACCAAATACCACTGTTCTCTCCCATTAATTAGCCATTGGCTGAAGAACTTTTATTTCTTTGGAATAACCAACTCTTAGGAATAAAGAAAAAATTATAAAGGAAGAAAGAAACACACATACAAAAACAATCTGGCTGCAGACAACTGTCTGGAACAACCTCTTGGCTTTGTGTATAATAACTGGGTGACAGGATATGGAAGGATTATTTTATATTTTTCCAGCTTACATCCAGACACACTCTCAGCAAACTGGAGAACATAGCTGCATGCCTGGCACCTTTCCTCAAGATGGGAAATTCCCTGTTCAACCAAAGGAAATTTTATTCTCATCTTATGCCCATATAGAGCTTGGCAGATTGTGGGCTCTCATGCCAAGAAGTAAGGACATCATCAGTTAAATAAAAAACAGCATACATCATGGAAACAATGTGACCCATGAGGAAGGAGTAAAATGAGACAGATTTCTGAACAAAGTAAATGTGAGGGGACAGGATCTTTATGCTAGCAGAAACTTGAATTGTGTCATCTCCTTGAAATCTGTGGCTCAAAACCAGGTTTGTATCCCAGACAAATCAATTAATCAGCTGCCCAAAGTCAATCAATACTTTGGTCCCTAGAAATATCAGAAACCAAGGTTCACCTATTCTCATTGTGAATATTTATGAATATTGAGGTATTTGTGAATTCTTAATCCAGGCATCTCTCATCCTTTTATACATCTGTCTTGCAGTCAGGCAAAAAACCTCAGGTGAACTCATACATGAAATGGGAAACATGACTGATAAAAACCTCCTCAGGACACCTAAGCTCTCCTCAGGCACTGATTTCCTTTTTTAATCCCTCAGGAGATGTTTCAAGCCCTGAGCTCTTAGGTTTTCTCATATGGGCTGATGCCGGAACAAGGGTTGGGAGGCAACTCCAGGCAAGCTGCAAAGGGCATTTCTCAGATGTGTTTGCTGGATACAATGACCAACTAACCCAGTCATGACATTAGAGAAGGCAACCCATAGCCTCAAGTGTCTATCATGCCTAGGAGACATCTCCCCAGGTTTCACCACAACTCGTCCCTGACAAAACTCATCTAAAAGGCACATGCCCATGGGGCACAGGCATCGATTTGTTCCCAGCACGACAACTCAAGCCTTGGCAAGCTGAAGTGCCTCTGCAGCAGGACTGAGCCTGGATGCTGAGCTGCCTGGCTAAGAGTGCTGGGGGAAGAGAGGGCTAGAAACAAAGACTGGTCCATAACAGCTGCTTGCAAAGTTGGTATTCACTCACAGAACCTTCTTTGGGCTCTTAGCTCCTGCCACCCCTAGATGACATTCTGCCATGCCAACACTAGAAACAACAACCAGAAAGAATTAGGATCTGGATAACTGCATATACAGCTGTGTGGCAGCTTCAGTGCAAATCTTCCATTCAAGATACTTTCTCACATCCAAGTCCAACAGGAAGTTTCTATAAGCATTCACAGTGTTTCACCCTCCATGAAGCCATTAAGGCTGGACTAGAGAGGCAGCCATGAGAGCTCTTCATATGATGTACCCTCACAAGGGTACTCTGTCATGGTACTCCCATTCTGCTAGGGCTGTCTCAATGGGAGAACAGCAGAAGTTCACCTAGCTAAGCATTTAGTGCGCTGAAGCGATTACAGAGGGGGCAGGGGGGAAAGAAAAGGACTGCTCACCTTGTAAGATCTGTTCCCTCTGCCACAACCAGCTCCCAAGATGCCCCATCTTCAAAATGCCTGTCCTTCAACAACAGTTCAATATGATATAGAGTGAGGTACATATGGAGGCCAGGTCAACATCCAAACAGACCAACCCATACCACAGAGGAGGTTATAATGGGCATAAAAAGCAAGAACAAGATAGCAAGAGGAGAGAAGAGCCTAGAGGTACCCTGAGCTGTCCACCCTCAAGGAGTGACCACACTAGTTCAGAAGAAACGTTCTTTGAACTGTGCTCCACCAGCGTGGAGCTGTATCCTCACAGTTGTATCCTCACAGCTTGGGCTGTGCCCAGACTGGCATGGAGACAGCTCTGCATAGGTCACATCAGGCCATATGTCCTTTACATTGACTTTTAGGCCTGGGTCACAGCAGAGTTCGTGCTGCACAGGGAAAGCTTTCAGTGCAGATAAAGGTCACAACTAATTGGCTTTCTTCTAAATCCTTGCCTGGGTGTTCATGCTGAGTAGTTGTGGGTGGTGCTGGTGCCTATTCAAAAACAGCTTAGCTGGCTGACTGCTGGTCAATGGTGGCAAGAGGACAAACAGGCTCTGCCCACAGCCACGTACAGCAGTTACTGCAGCAGAAAACAGCCCCGAGTGCACACATACCTGTGATGCTGGTTGCTAGGATGAGTTGGGTCACCCGGCAACCTGAATCCCACTGAACAGGAGAACAGGGGTTACAGATAAAGGCATGTGGGTAGGAGGGGTTGGCGCTGCCTACAATGTGGGTGGGAGTGTATTTCCCACTGAAAAGGGAATACAGTCCTTGGTTCTCGTACTGAGACATCCCAACAACACTTCTGTGACCCCAGGCATGCTCCAGGAACAGCCAAGGAAGCTGGTCAAACTGGCACATTACAGCAGAGTGGTGCCATCCACCACTCCACAGAGGTGTCCTAAGCATGTGCAAACCTTGGTTTTCAATTTAAAAAGAGGTGAACCCACTTTTTTGCAAAAGCCATAATTAAAATAAATCATTACCTGTTTCTGCTTTCTACTTTCACCTCAAATATGAGCTATTTTCCTGCTAAGGAAAACATTTAGCATCCCAAACAGTACAACAAATTCAGGATTTGTAGGCCAGTGCATGACAGCAGGAAATTAAGAACTGCATTATCCATCAGAGCAAAATAGATTAATCTGTTTTTACTGAAATACCAAAGTCAAAAAGTACAGTATAGGACAGCATTTTCAGAATTCAATTTTTCATTCAAATAAAAATCAAGAATTGGGAAATACAAGTTCTTTATGACACTGGTAGGTGGGCTTTTTTTTTAATCTAGTCCATATTTTCTTATCAGTCATAAAGGCAATCTAAGAGGATGTCTCAATGAACTTCCCCAATGTCAGTGAGTGCCCCATCATGCTGTATTTGCAATATCTGCAATTTGTCTGAATACCACTCTCTGGAATTAAGTCATTACAGGAGATTATCAGTTCTGGATGTCTACATGGGAAAGATGACAACCCTTGAAGATTCAGATCTTCGAAGCCAAGTAGAAAGAATTGCAAACCTATTATTTTACAATGCCTCAGGCGGAAGTTTCAAAAACTTGAGGCTTAAAGTAGCTGAGTTTGCCTGTTCTATTCTTTGCCTTGGCTAAGTATCTATCACAGCATTTCTGACCCATTAACATATTTTTAGTCCAAATTATCACAAGCCTAACTTTAGGCATATTCATAGACACTCCAATAGTCACAACTGTACTCGCACACATTCATGCAGGTGCTTGTGCCTTTCCTGAGTGAGATTAAGACAAACCAGAAACATCTAATGATACCAGCTGTTAATAAGAAGAAAAGGCAAAGTTTCAATGTAAAACAGAGTCCTCCAGCCCTAAAGGAATGAACCTGTTTAGTGGGATCTGCTGAAAAACCCACGAAGGAGAAAAAACCTGCATACATCACAGCAAATAGACAAAGCTATGTTTTCACTGTGCTAAGCTGTCTTCAGCCAGCCTGAAGACTTGTGACACATGACAAGCAGTCAGCGCAAAGAAAGACAGAAATTAGTATGTCCTCATTCATACTAGGCATGAGCCCCTATACAGATCTTTGAAAGCACACCCACTGTGCATCAGTAACAATGCTACTCCACTCTTTTTTGGTCTAAGGAGTTAAAAAATAACACTCCTGGCTCTGCAGAATAACTAGCTACTACTGGGACAGTGACTCAGGAGTCACTCCCTGAAAGCTCGAGGTTCACTTTGCAGAGCCAACTGAAGCAACCCCCTTCCTATAGGAAGGATCAGGACGATTCCCAGTTGCCCCCTCAGTTGCTCAGACAGACCGCAGTCTCATAGCTGATTCCGGATACAGATGCCAGGAGAAAATAACTGATGTGACTTGCGGGTCCCCAGCACTGTGCATGCACACACAAACTGCAAGGGTATATGAGCAGAGCTTTGTTAGTGCCTAGTCCACAATTCTCTTGGCTAAGTGTAAGGCTAAAATTACCTAGCAGAGAAATGTAGTTCTCTGACATCAGAACACTCATCAGAACACATATGACTTCATCAACATTAAGGAAGCGACAAACATGCCTGAATTATCTCTGACCAGGATGAAAATAAATACACCAAGTAATTTAACAACTTTTGTGGATTAGAAAATCAATTATATCACCTCCAAAGTTGTTCATGTCAACAGCAAAGTTGGAATGAAATTGCCACCTTTAAAGTGCTCAGTTTTCTTCAGCAGCATGTTCCAGCCAGTTAATTTTTTAACACACCACAATCCAACTGTTTCATTCTGATAACACCTAGGGCCACTAATTAAGGGCTTAGTTTGACTGGCAATGCACAGACTTGTTCCAGCCAGATGCTCCCTGCCCCAAGGAGCTTGCTTGCAAGCAAAACTCAGAAAACAGACACCCACACTTTAGCCACTACATAAATATGCAAGGCCACAAGAGTTAAAGAGAAATTTGGAAGAAACATTTGTGTGAGAAACCCCTACCCTAAGTTGTGGGGATGAACAAGGCATTTGATTTGCAGAAGGCTCACAGAGTTGGTTAAAGAATACTTCTTCTAAAGGCTCAGTATCAGTACTCCACGACATAAACCCAAATGCAAGCCCAGGATATGCATTTTAAAAGCTCCTTGATCAATCTGACTTGTAGTTCAGAAAGGGCTTCTCGGGGCTACCAGTCCAAAACTATGCAAAAAAATAATAAAAAAAAAATGTACTAGGCTGTGATACTGGACAACCAACATAAAAACTCAGGCCTTGAGTCACCTGCCCCTCTCACTTTTCTTGTTTGAAGCATTTCACTACAATGTGGGACAATTCCCTGTTCTTACTCTTCTCTCCTGTCCCATGAAGTCTGCTCTGGAACAGACCTAGTTGCTAGCTTTTATAAAAGATGATCCCTAACCTGTAAAGTCAGACCTGCTTTTGGCTCTCAATATCTAACAGTCAGTCAAAAACTGGAGAGTTCTGAATCTGGCCTAATCTCTAGCAAATAACACCAGACCATTGAGGCACCAGGCAATTCACCATCTCCTTTCTTGGATTTGGTCACAGAAGCTGAAGATTGAAGAGCTGAAGCTGTTAAGTCAACAGACTGGACTATGAAGTACAACAGCTCAGGAGTGGACACACTGCCCCTGCTACAGGGACAGAAGCGTCCAGTGGGAAGATACCTAGGAAAACTTGACATCTGCAAGTCCATGGGCTCTGATGGGACGCATTCAAAAGTGTTGAGAAAGTTGGCAGACACCACAACTAGGCCTCTCACGATCATCTTTGAAAGGTCATGGAGATCAGGAGAGGTGCCTAAGGACTAGAAGAAAGAAAATATTACCCCAGTCTTCAAAAAAGGCAAGAATAGGACTCTGGGAACTACTGGCCAGTCAGCCTCACCTCAATTCCTGGAAAGGTGATGGAACAGATCATTCTGGAGGCCATGTCTATCCACATGAATGATAAGGTAGTGATCGGAAGTAGTCAACATTAGTTCACTAAAAGTAAATCACGTCTGACAAACCTGGTTACCTTCTACAATGAAACAAGTACCTCGATGGATGAGGGGAGAGCAGTGGCTATTGTCTACACTGACTTCAGCAAGGCTTTCAACACTGTTTCTCACAGTATCCTCATAAGAAGTGTGGACTGGATGAGTGGACAGTGAGTTGGATTGAGAACTGGCTGAGGATTGTAATCAGTGGCACAGGGTCTAGTTGGAGGCTTGTCACTAGTAGTGCCCCCCAAGGTTCAATACTGGGTCCAGTTTAACTCATTCATCAATGACTTGGATGAAGAGGCAGAGGTGTCCTCAGCAAGTTCAATGATGACACAAAGCTGGGAGCAGTGGCCGATACCCCAGAGGGCTGCACAGCCCTTCAGAAGGACCTTGACAGGTTGGAGAGATGGACAGAGAAGAGCTATCTGAAATTCAACAAGGGCAAATGCAGGGTCCTGCAACTGGGAGAAAATAACCCCCTGCACCAGTACAGGCTGGGAGGTGACCTGCTGGAAAGCAGCTCTGCAGAAGAGGGCCAGGGGTCCTGGTGGACAACAAGGTATCCGTGAGCCAGCAGTGTGCCCTGGAGCCAAGAAAGCCAATGAGATCCTGGGGTGCATCAGGAAGACCATAGCCAGCAGGTCAAGGAAGGTGATCCTGCCCCTCTACTGAGCCCTAGTGAGGCCATATTTGGAGTGTTCCAGTGCTGGAGTGTACAGTTCTGGGCTCCTCAGTACAAGAGGGACATGGAGCAGGTCCAGTGGAGAGCAACAAAGATGATTAAGGGACTGGAGCATCTCTCTTATGAGGAAAGGCTGAACAGGCCCAGCTCCCTCAGTCTCGAGAAGAGACGGCTAAGGGGGAACCTCATCAATGTGTATAAAAACCTAAAGGGGGGGTGTCAAGAGCATGGAGCCGGGCTCTTCTTGGTGGTCCCAAGAAATAGGACAAGAGGCAATAGGCAGAAATGGATGCACAGGAAGTTTCACCTGAACATTAGGAAAAACTTTACTATGCAGGTGAGCACACATTCAAACAGGCTTTCCAGAGAGGTTGTAGAGTCTCCCTCACAGGAGATATTCAAGAACCATCTGGATCCAATACTGTGCAATGTACTCTAGGATAACGCCGCTTGAGCAGGGAGGTTGGACCAGATGACCCACTGTGGTCCCTTCCAACCTTACCCATTCTGGAACTCTGTAAAGACAGCAAGGTTAGCAGTCTTCCAAGGCTGGGGGCTCAAATTTGAGCCCTAACTATCACACTTGACAGCCCAGCCACCCTTATCAGAAACTGCTGGCTGAGCATGCTACCCTAACAGCAGGTGAAACATCAGTCTGTCAATCCCTCGCTTCCCACCATGGTGACTTCTGGTGAAAGGGTAACAAAGGGACGCTAACTTCCTGAGCAACACCAGCACATCTCCTGAGTCAAAGTCCTCTGAGCAGCCATAGTTAACTGCCTAAAGACCAACTTTAGTAGGGAAAAAGAGAAGTCCATTACATCAACACCTAAAGCTTGCGTATTTCCTGGTTTCACTTACAGGATGCAATGGCATCCTCTCAGCTTCTCCAAGTGGGGAAAGACTGAGGCTTATCACAGCCACAGTAAACCAATTTGGGACACAAGGTACAAAAATGGGCAGAAATGTCATCCTGAAAAGATCCCCAAAGCTTGGATGCCAATCCAAGGATGGTCAAACCTTCCAAACTTGTAAAAATTATTTGACAATTCACCCAAGGACAGTCTTCTGAGACTTTGCCTAATGGCAGTACAGTTGTAAGCTAGGAGCACAACAGCAGCTTGCTTTCCCTTGAATTTGGGAACTTCCCACAAAGGTCATAAAGTGCAAAAGCAAGCGGGTAATGAAGGAGGAGAGCAGCTAAGCACAATGGTTTTAAAGCTCAGAAAGCTCTAGATTTGGGTGGTGGATACAGATCAATTCTTACTGTACCCAAACTTGATGCTCGTTCTCTACTTACAGGACGAGAGATCTGATTCTGTGCTCACACCTAACTAAATTTTCACTAGGTTTCAGTGATAGCACACTGGACCTTTTAAATAATGCATGTACCACACAAGCCAGCATACATACAGACCTGCACAGACACAGACCAGGGTTGACAAGGCAGAAGTCTGGTCTGTGCCTGGCAGCCCCACATCACCTGATGGCATTAGAGCAAGAGTGCACAGGACACTTGTCCTTGACACAGGGTCCATGCACAGTGCAGCCTCAGGGAGCTTCCACACTAGTCACCACCTGCGACACCTATCCTGGGTCCATACCTGCAAGGAGCTCTGGTCAAACACCTAAGACAGAGCACTGCACAGTCCATTAAGCAATTAGTATGCTGGTACAAGGCTCAACCAAGACTAGGCAGCTGCACATGGTCCCCAAAGGCCTACAAAACATATTTAAACCCAGAGTTTGCAAGGCTGGCTTTCTGCCCATGCACATGTGTACCAGTCATTGTACCACTCCCCACTGCAGGCTGCAAAGACACCTCTGATGGGCTATGAGTTAGCCTTGCAAGGAACAGTGCAAGCTTAACTTTCTTCACTAAACCTGTTAAAATGCAGACCACCTGTCTGAAGCACAAAACCTTGGCACTAATATGAACAAAATGGCTGCAGATACCCACTCCTGCACATTTTCTTGCATGCTCCCAAGCATCCTGAAGGCTGTATCTACCTCTGAGAGCTCCTTCCAAAGATTTTCACAGTTTCACAATCTGAGGCTCCAAGAGACAAACAATAAAGCTAAAGGAGGCACAGTCACAAGGCCCAGAAACAGCATTCAAAAAAATCCCCATTGCCTCTGCACTGAATCAATCCACTACAACCTAAAGCATTGCCCTTATTTTACTTCCAAAAATAAAATCTAACTCTGCCTCCCCCAAGAACCACAGAATGTGCAATCCCCAGAGGAAGAAGTACAGCAAACTTTGATGAAACATCAGCACTGTTTCTAACCAAGTTGCCATCAGCCTGTCCAGAGTGACTGCGCAGAAGTGCAGCCACACGGCAGTCTGCCTCTGTGTAACACATACAAAAGACTTCACCAGAGTCTGGTATACAGATCCCCAGCCCCCAGCTCAGGCAACGAGGGCTGCTACTTTTCCCAGATCCTTTCTTTAATTTGGGGCCAGGTGCTACACTTCCCGCACTACTGGTGCCAATCCAGAGTAACTCTGCTGATTTCAGGAGGTATCCCTTGGTTCATAATTTTGACAAATCAGGATCTGGTATTTTTTTCCTAACTCACTCATCATGGCTCCATTTTTATCCCATTGTATATGGCTCAAAAAATCCTGCTTGTATTTGGCAGGAAGGGCTTACAGAGTCCTTATCCTGAATCTGTGATCCTCAGTTTTATTTTGAACACTAAAAAAAGGACTTAAGAATAATCTGGAAAGACACAGGTCAATGCAATGAGCCAGTCTGAAAAAATTTCAGCTCAGATTCCGGCCTTAAGGACCAGAAGGGAGGGAAATGCAAATAACTAGCTGAAAGGCATTTTAGGTAAATCATGTTTGTACAGTACCTAGTACAGTGGGGTTCTAGCCTGGCAAAGGCTGGGAGACTAGAGATTGTACACATACAAAGGTAACCAGGCAAATGCCTATGTAGTTAAACATGAATCCCGTCAAAAATAAAAAATTCTAAAGAACAGAGAGATACATCTGTCTTTATACACCTTTGTGTATTATCTGAGTTGTGCAGGCTAATTCTGAGTGCAAAGGAACACGACTTTAACTAAGAGGAATACGGCTTAGGCCAGTTCCTCCTGACCACACTGGCTGAGAGGAAACTGGCCCAGCATAATAAACGGCACAAGTTTCCAGCTTCTCAAAGGCCCCGTTAGCAGTTACCTGAAGGGCTCAAAAAACAACCGAGACAAAACCGGCTGTTCTTACCTTTAGCTGGAAAGGTTGAATTTCGTTCAAACTCTGGTTCCTGAGCTTTTTGGTGAGGATCTTCAGCATGGTACAAATGCGAGGAGCCAAGAAAGGGTTAAGCACACACACACACACGCACGCATCTACATCTGCCGAGCCGCTGCTACGCTCGGAGGAGTTCCGCAGAGCTCGCATCCAGCACCCCAGGTACAGGCGGCGGGCGGGGGGGCCGGCTCCGGACAGCCGCTCCCAGCTGTGCCCCTTCCCTCTCCGGCACCGCACGCTGTCCTACAGCCCTGCGTGGTGGGAGGCACAGGGAATCCCTCTCCAAAGCCTAAAGAAAAAAATTCAACACCAAACTTCCTCTGCCTTCCACCCCCTCTCCAGCTACGCTTCAGAGAGGAGGGAGGTACCAGCTGGCAGCGTGCGGCAGGGGACAAGAGACGCGGGGCGCAGAGCGCTCACTGCGGGACGGCAGAGCCCCCCGGGCGAGGCGCCGGGCTCCGCTCATGGCAGCGCTCCCACCCGGCCAGTCCCGGGCGGGCACCGCATCCCATCCGCCCAGCTGCCGCCGCCGGGCGCCGCCACCCCGGGGTCCCTCCCGACCGCCGCGACGGGAAACTTGTAACAAACGGCGCGGCCGCCGCGGCGCACATTGGCCCGACGGGGCGGGACGGGGCGGGACGGGGCGGGGACTCCGCTTAAAGGGTCACCGGCCCTTCCCGGGCGGCGTTCCCTGGGTCCCCGACCTGGGCGGGCTTTGCCCTGGCTGTAGCAGACTCGTAGCTGCCTGTGCGCTACCGCATCCTGGCTCGTAGGCCGCCCGCGCCAGGAGGGTAACGGGATGCCGTGACCTGTCTGTCCTGTCCTGCGATTCAGAGCGTTCAGATCCATAGAAAGGGCTCGTGTGTCCCGTCTCGAGTCCCCGAGCCACCCCAGGAGCTTGCAAGCGGCCTGCAGCAGCAGGGAAGCACGCCACTGCCTTTCCTCACAGCCGAGGCAAGCTCGGGGCCAGGACAGCACCAGCTCCTGCTGCACCAGCTCGGACACAACCGAGGTGGTCCATTTCCATCCCAGTCCTCCAGCACCTCCCTGGCAAAGCAGGCAGGAGAGTTATCGGGGACTGACTGATAGGCTCCCAGCCGCCTCGAACCCACAGGAAGCTGCCGACACGTTTGCCAGCAGTAACAAAACAGGGCTTTCACCCACTGCCAACTCCATGCCAGTGATAAATTCCCCACGTCTAGGTGAAAGGTGCCTTTTGCCCATTGCCAGTCCTTTGGGGCCAGCAGAGCCTTTTATCCCAACCTTCCTCCTGGAACCGATTCGGAAGCGTTGTGGAGGTCTCTGCTTGTGTACAAATTCCAGAGGAGCACAGGCTGGTTAACGTATCGGTTCCCTGTTCGCAGCCAGCAGGCCTGTAACAAGATAAGGAAAGAGCACTCATAAAATGCTGACGGTGGAAAAGAAAGGGAACGTCTTCACTGCAGGGGAAAGGGCCTCAGTTCAGCTCCAGTTAGCAATGTATATTTTCTTGAAGGATTAAAACAGTCAGAGTTTGAGCCAGAAAATGATATTCAATTTTTAAGTTAATGCCTTCTTAGAAGGTGTCTGCAGTAGGAAATTAGCTATTAAACCATACTTGCTCTGTGAGCTTGCATTCACAGTGTGGACTTGTTTTCACCTCTTTTTCCCCCAGTTCACACCAAATTGAAATCACAATCCAACCTTACCTCTCTTATGTCTCTAAGTCACCACACATTTTTATAGGTACTTCTACTTTCCTAATTGCATGAATACAAAAAACCAGGGAATAGTGCACATGAGCAGATTGCTGGTCTGGCATCCTGTGTCAAACAGGAGAGGGTAAAATGCCAAATGAAAACAGAAATCCTCCATATAGAGATGCAATAATATATCTAATGTTTGATAAGAATTACTCCTGTTACTTAACCAATAATCAAGGTATATCCCAAAACCCAACAACTGAGACTCTCTTATAATTTCTTCTTTTTTTTTTCATATAAAGCCAAATTCCCCAAGCCATTATTCACTACTTATTCCAGAACTGAAGCCACTGGCTTTCCTCTTAATGGTCTGCAAGATACGACCCATAAACCACAGTCAGCTTAAACCACTGAATATGATTGCTTTCCCATATTTGAGCTCTTGGAGTTCAAGCACTGGGACAGGCACATGCCAGAGCCCAGTTGTTTGTCTCAGAAGAGATGAAGCTGAAAAAGTTCCCTGAAACTGAGAAGAGCAGAACCTGCCATCCCATTTGCAGTACCTCACAGCCTCTACCTGAGCTCACATCATCCCACTAAGGCACAGAACAGTAGCATGGTTCGCAGCGTGGTGGAGGGTTCATCCTAGGCCTCCTAACCCGCTGCAGGGCCAAGTCTGCCCAGGGCAAGCTGCAAAACCAAGTGCCAATAATGCTTTGTCATGGCACTTGTGATGTGAGAGAAACCAGTACTTTAAATCCTGCTTCCGCAAACTTTACCTACATGTGTTTCAGCAGATACCTGCAGAACAGCTATTTCTTTCTTGCTTTGTATATCATATAACCAGAACAGCCAGGAACACCAACTTTGGGTACACCCAGGCCTTTTGGGGTCTAGTTATACACGCCTGGTCCCAGTGTTTGCTCAGACTGTATATCCATGAGCATCTCTGTGTTCCAGCAGGCTCAGGAGAAACTCACACCCTCAAGTCCCTCTCCAGCTAACCTTGCACCCTGCACTGGTGAAGTACCACTCCCTCTCTCTTGAGCCACAACTGCAATGCAGGAGCAACTGGTTGACAGATCACGATCTCTCCGTTGATTCACAGCATCCAGCATCTCCTCTGAATGAGGCACAGTGACACACTGCTGCAACCAGCGACAATTTAGCAGACCCCCAGAGGAAAAGAAACCCTTGCAGAAAGCATAGCTGTAACCTACTGCTACAACTCTTATGTGACCTGTGCCCCGAGAACAAGGTTTGACATGCTAGATGGGTTCCCAGTAGATGACAAGTTAGGCTGCTGAATCTCATACTGAAAAGAAAAGTTTCCTGAGGGATCTGGAGGTTTTCCTGCTCCAGGCAGGTACAGGTTGCAGAACGCTACCAAGTAACAAGGATAGCAACATATTTTCCAGGGGGAAGTAACAGTATTACTCCTAAAGGTGAAACCTAAGTCAGAGGAAGGTTACTTGACTTTCTGAAGGTCACTAAGGAAAGCTGTGGAAGATCCAAGAATAGAAGTGGTATCTCCTGGCCCCTAGCCATAAGCTCCGAGACTGTAATATAGCCTCTTACTAGATCACACTGCTGGAGCTATGCAAAATTCAGTGGTTTCACTTCCCAAGCATCCCATGTGATCACTTTGCTTTGGTTTTGGTTCCTGTGGGTTTCTCACCCATGGAGTTTTGATCTGCCTACTGGGTTCAAACCAAATCTCAATCTCAAACCTAGTCCAAGTTTCCTCTGGTCACATGAGAAAAGCATGAAAAATGCATCACATAACATTTAGGGTAAGCCCACACTCCTACTCCAGCATTGCTTGAAGATCTCTTTAAATTCTTCACGGCCAGACAAGGAGCAGAAAGGAGGCAAGTGGCAAGTTTCCCCTGCAAGAACACACGGCATTGTGGTGACATGGAGAGGAAAAGGGTCTGTGAGCTGATGCAGGATCCTGGTTCACTTCCACAATATCCACGTTCCTGCCTGGTGCTGCCAGGGGGAAGACATCTCTGGATGCCTGGTGTGCCACATGTTGTTTTCTTCAGGAGACATTCCTCTGTGGGAATCCTGGCCAAACTGTATAATAGGGGAGGCAGGCAGTGAAGACAATGTGGTAAGGATTGGTTTAATGCACAGATTCCCTCTGGGCTGTGTTTCCTGTTGTGCTTAAAGGACAAGCTAATGCCTTTTGCAGTTTATCCTGCCCAAGGTGTACCACTGACAGTGCCAGATGCAAGAACAGGAATGTGTGTGGGTGCAGAAGGCCTCATTAGGCAGGCCTGGCCAAGCCCTCTCAAAAGGCAAGTGATGCTGTTTTCACCCTTTGAAGTCACCTGGGTATCTGCTCGGTCCTTCTTACACACTGAACTGCTCTTTGGTCTCCCTTTTCCACCCACTATGCCATAGCAGGATCATGCTGCATCTGAGCACACACTTATCTGAACATCCCGAGGTTGGAGGCAAAAAGACAGCCAGGGAAGAGGTTCAAGTGCCATCTATTGGGGATCTTCCCTCATTACACCAAGAGAGACGGATGAGCCGGGAAAACCCCATCCATCCCCTCTGCCTTATGGCCTTAACTGGGAGATTTCTGAGTCAGACACTGGAGCTACAGGAAGTGCCAGGTGCAGAAGGAACATCTGTCTGCCAAGGACAATGCTAAAAGAGGATAGCAAGGCAGGAGTAGGATGAAAGCTGAGCCTGGAGCTTGCTTGGAGGGAGATGTCGGCCCAAAGCCAGGCACATCTTGCATGGTACCACAGAACAGGACCATCCACCAACTGATTCAACCATAGTCCAATGTATATAGATAAAAGCAGAGGAGAAGGGCAGTCCACAAAAATAATGAGAGTTGTTTCCAGAACTGCATGACTGACAAAACAAAGAACCCCAAGCTTTGTCCCTGAGCCAACCACCAATCACTTCTAGCAGGTACCACAGGGCACTTCTCCTCCCAGTGTGTGAACTGATGAGCCTGTGAGCTCATCCTGAAGGGATCATCTCTGACTTTGCCTCTGTGCTATGTCTGCCCTCACATGGGTCAAACTAAGCCGAGTCCCCACCACACAAACCATAAACACACCCCATGCTCCAGCTGCAGGGGTGAAGTTGCAGTGCACACAAGTGCTCTCCAGGCTCTGGCTGTGTGGTCTTTATACCAGGGGTGTGGGGCAGGCAGTGGGTAAACATCCCACACACGAAGGAGCCCTTCACTAAGGCTACAAGCAACCAAAGGTGAGAACTGCCCAATGTTACCTTAAAGCCCACAGACTGTCCCAGAACTGACCCAGCTGCTGTCATGCAAACACTTTGGACATTGAGGGAGAATCAGGAAGGGCTGGTCAGAGATGGCTGAGGCTAATGGCTACCTGTTCTCTTTTAGATACATCTCTTTTAGACACATCTGAGCAATGAACTGCCTAGGATACATGTTTTTGCAGTTTTTGACTGCCATGAAAAGAGGAAAAGAAGCAGAAAGAAAATTGGAAAGAAAGGTATTCAGAAAACCTTGCTATTTGGTAGAGAAACAATGACCACACCAGCACAGGCAACATGACAGACATAAGGAAAATAGATGATCCTCTTAACAGCACTTCTGGGCAGCCCCATCTCTGTTATAATTCCCTTGCTGCCCATTCTCTCCCTGAAAATTGTTAGGGCCAGTTGGAAAGTCAGCATGTGGCTAATACAGCGAGAACCAGGGAGAGCAGGATTACCATGGCCATTTACACTGTGCTTCTCCTGCTGCTACTGCAGACATTTGTTCCTCTGCAAAAGGCCCTGGAAGGGGCCCCATGACACCCACTCAGTAACGGGCTGCCGGGACAGCACTCACAGGGCCAGCAGTTTAGCCTGGCCAGCCAGAAGCTCCAGGGTAGCAGGGCAGCCTGGCTCCTCAGAAATGCAGGCAGACAAGTGATGATTTCTGTTTTGGATAGCTTTTTCCTTGTAATCCCTGAAGAGGAGGAATTGTCTCATCTGGCTAAAGGATCTCTGACCTTCTTTCCTTCAAATAGAGTCACTGCACCTCACTCACCTATATTCCTTTTCAAACATCTTCTCAGTAACAGTCCTCAGATGGGATCACCAGTGGTTCTGAGCCCTAGCCACAAGCCATCAGTCCAAAGATGAAAGAACCATCCAGTCTACCAGCCTACCTCAAACTACAATGCTTAGAAGGGGAGCATCGGAGAGAAAAGGCCCAGGATCCTGAAAAAAAAAGGCAAATTTCTTAAGCAAAAGTGCTAGGAAATGAGCACACTCAGTCTCTGCAGAGGAAGGGAGAAAATATTATTGTGGTTGCTGGTTTGATGGGGGGAAATTCCTTTCTGGAACTTCCTGGCTGGCCAGACAGCCTCTGGGCTTATCCCAAGTATATAAATAAAACACAGCTTTCAACATCAAAGAGGTTTCCCAGTTCCTCTAGTTGGGCACCCCATCTAGATCTGTATTTGTGAGTAGTTTCAGTGCTTCTAAGGGAAGTGAAAAAAAAGACCGGTTAGTATCACCAGGGATTGAAATTCCAGGAAGAATTTCCAGGAGGTGTAAGTTTGAACTTGATGCCTTACCGTGAGTACAGTGCATGGATTAGGAGAGCAACAGCCAGGCTGCACACATGCTGTGCCCTGGTTGGGGCAGCAGCCTGGGGGACTCCTGGCCACAGTGCCCCACTGTGAGCTTGGCTAGACATCTCAGACTGACATCAGATGACCAGAAAACACCAGCCAGGCGCTGGTAACGTTTCACAGAACTGTTAGGACTCCCATCTGCCTCGCTGCACCTCATCTCCAGCTGCTGCCAGGCTCCAATTGATTACTGGGGAGGGAAGACAGTTCTGGGTCCACTGAAGTCAGTGCATGAACCTGTGCTACTGAGCTGCTCTTAGCACAGGAGGCTGTGAGAGGAGTATGAGTAGTGCCTAAGGCCTCTGTGGGAGTGACAGCACAACAGAATCCCCAGAGAAAGGCTTTCAGGTAAAATATACAGCCCTTAAAATAACTGTAGAACTGAAAATGACTGAGGATTTGTGATCACAAACCAGCCATAAGCCAACAGAAGGCCTCCAAGCATCCAATAAAACTGTGCTGTGAGGAACAGAACAAGACAACTTGTCCTCACAAGCCTCTGCCTCAAAAGCTCAGATTGCTAGACTGGCCAAGGAAGGAGTAACCTTAGAAGATTTTGTAATGAGAATAAATCATGAGCATGTCATTTACTCCTCTCTTTCTAAACTCCATGAGTGCACATTGCACCTGTATATCCTCCCCAACTCTTCTAGAGGCCAAGACCAAATGATGAAACCTTTATCAGTTTCTCACAGATAAGAACAGTTGTTTGCAAGCTATCCACCAGAAATTCCACTTAAAACAGCTCTCCAGGCAGCATGGCAGTGTAAACAAAGATGAAAACGGCCTTGGGAGGAAGGAAATAAATTTGGCATCAGTAACTGTGAGTTCTGCATGCAGGCACGCTAGCACTAAAAAAAAAAAAAAAGTGGTCAGAAAGTGGGTTGCAAGAGAAGATGGGCTATGCCAAAGGGCTGATAAAGCGTGGGGGTGAAATATTTTCATGGAAATCTTATCGTACATCACTCCCTTATGTCTCTGTTTCCAAGCTCGTGAGAAGCCCCACCTGTACCGTGCCGGACACCTTCTGCCTGCATCACCCACCGGCCGGCCCCAGGGGGCGCAAGAGACCGCGGCTTTGCCCCTCTCCCCGTCCCAGCGCACGGCCGGGACAAGGGACGGCGGGAGGTGGGAGTGCTCGAGCTTCCCAGCTCTGCCGGCCTGGGTGTTCTCCCGTATGGGCTGAGGGCAGAGCCGGGGTTACCGCGTAGCAGCAACGAGTTGACGAGCACATGTCCAAGCAGGAAACTGCGCTCTAGTAGCCAAAGATCTGGGTGTCTCACGCAGCGAGCCAGGGTGCCGATCCCAGGCTCTGGCTCTGCACACTCAGCTAGCCAGGTTGCCAATGCCAGGCTCTCTCTGCACGCTCCCTTCTCAGTGCTTAAGCTCGAGGACAGTGCAGAAGGCAAGAGTGAAAGGACCAGGTCTGCCACCGAATTCCACCCTAGAATGACCTCTCCTCGTCCAAGTGCATGAGAGGTGGACACAGAGCCTGACACAGGTTACACCTCCACATCAGTCTCAAAGGCAAACCCAACTGTGGTCCACGCACCTGAGGAGGGAATGCAGAGACAAATTCTCAGTCTTAGTTTCCACACCACAGCCAGTATTCCTAGAGGCATTAACAAGTAATTTTCTGGAGCCTGATTTTGAAATAACTCTCCTCTTTCTCCACCAGATCTATTCAAATGTATTCTAGCTCCCCGCTAGATGGGTAATGGGCCCAGATACACGGCATCAAATCCCCTAAATAAACCTGCTCACACATCACAAAGAAGCACATATAGAAGGTGTGTGGGATTCCATCTCTGCGAGACCTGTGTAGCAAATTGCAAGCAGGACAGACAGATTCAGTCGTAAGGGTCAGGTGTTCATCTCATCACTCCTCAGCCCTCATCTTTTCTCCCTTGCAAACCCAAGTGATGACTTCTGAAGAGCCAGCCTAATATGGCAGACACTCATCATACCAGCAGAGAAATGAGTTTTCAGTATACTTCTGATAACTACTTGCTGTTATCACCAGTCTGTATCATCATCACAGTATCAGAGCTGTCCCAATACAGGCTGTGTTGGGATGGTTGGGTACTGCATAGTAGAGCAGCAGCCCCACCTGATGGAGCAGAGTCACACAGATAAGAAGAGACACTCATTATGTCAGTGTTCATCCCAGCCCTGGCCTGTGTATCCTGATGCTAGTGTGGTGTCCACACTGACAGAAATGAAGCTCAAGTCATAGCAAGAGTCAGGCTAAGCGGGTAACAGCCAGGAAGAGTTAGGAGAAAAAAGAGCTATGATTAGACCAGACAGATGGGTCAGGAAACGTATGTGACTGGAAGCACTGTAATTGGTATCCTGACCAAAGGAGTTTTGTTCCTTCATATCCCTGCAGGTTTGCTCCTATCGGTCAGACACCTTTCTGTGCTGTTCTTCAGAGGACATAGAAAAGCTCCAAGGTCAAGTACATTCATGTACTAGAAACTCAATAGCACCATTCCCAAGAAATGTTATACCATAAGGATCGGTATAACTGAATACACCTGCAGGGATGTTCCCTTCAAAATCTAATCAGTCCCTCCATAATTTCATATAGCAAAATTAGTGTAATCTTTAGATCTCCAGGTTTTACCTGAAGACAAAGGAAGTTGTTTTCTACAAAGCCTGATGAAAATTAGCCAGGCTTCTTACTGGTTTGTATGTTGGGTTTTTTCCTCTTACATTTTAGATGAGTTTCCCCTTAAAAAAATTCAAAAACTTAAGAAGTGTTAATTAAACAGAGCTCACTATTTTTATATACCACTGTTATGAAGACAGCAATAATAAAACTGCATAAGTACAACCCACTCTACCTTCCACCAGATTTTTCCTATTTAGGGAAAACACAAGAGGGTCGCTAACACCAGAAGGCAAGGGTTTTTAGCCAAGGTGATAGAAGATTTAAAGGCCCAAAGCCCATGTCCACAAAAAAACAAGGTTCTATAAAATGGATCTTGGGAGAAATCAAGTATCTAAGTCCAGGCATGCAGCCCTTAAAACCCTGCCTAATCCCTTGGGCTCATAGACTATGTCTATACCAGTAAATTAAACGTGCCCAGGACTGTTCCCTGGCACTGAGAGCCCTGGCACAGGATGGTTTGCACCAGTAACATTAAAGTCTTTTATCCTACAAGCAGGGCTATTTGGATCCAAGTAGTTGTTTGGAACAGCCCCTGGCCCACAGTAACTCCCTCAGTCATGCCTGGGAATTGTTTGGAAAAGCGTTAACTGGCATAGGCCAAAACCATGGCAGGAATAAATTAACAGGAATCAGTTATTAATTTCTAGAGAATGGAATTGTAGTGCCCCAGATACAGATTTGCTGATACAGACATAATCCTAAAATCCTATTGTGTGCACATATATTATCCATATATACATCTATATTATATATATACTTATCTACATAATATACATTTATGTAGAATATTTGGCCCTTATACCGATGCTTACAAGGATCAAGTTTGGTCTACACAGGAAGAATTTCTTGACAAAAGTGTGGCAGATAGATGTTTATGTTGCTGGTTGACCAGCCATCAGCAGTTCTTACTTTCAAGTGTCTTCATACCTCCCTTCCAGGTTAACGTGAATTTATAGCTTCTCAGACACTACAATTTTATTCTGAACAACTGGAAACATTTGGGGGCAATTTTCACATTCATTTGCACAACTGGAGTGAGTATTTGCCCATGCTTAGAGGTGTTTGTCTGGAGATTGCCTTTGCTCCTGAGGTTTGCCGTGAATCTCTAACACTGTCTCAGGTCTATCCTGTACATAATCTGGCAGTTCCCAGCGTAAAGCCCAGGACTCTCCTGTGACTGAGCATCTCATGTCCACCTTGGCAGAAAGGAACCTGAATCACCAGCTCTACCTGCTCCTCGTGGTAAACAACTCTGCTGCTCTTCAGAGCTGGAAGCCATCGGTCTGTCCTGTCTGCCTGACATCAGTCACACAATGTCATTTTGCAGGGACAAATGGGACACACAGGGATGATGGGATTGGCACAGCAATTGTGGGACCATTCCTGTAGCACATACAGGACCTTGAGTGTGTCCCAAATTACAAAGTACACTTTGATTTCTCCTGGCAGTAATAGCTGGTTTTCCCTAAGACTAGTCCAGACAAGTCATGTGAAGGCATAGGGTATTTATCTACAGGCTTAGCCTTTGGACCACTTCTGCTTATCCATGGAAAGGATGGCATCCTCCATCCACGCAGTGATTTTGCTCCAGCATGAGCAGTAGCTGGTCTTGACTTTTACAGGAAAGGGCCTCAGTCACAAAGTCAAAATCCTGTGCTGTAAAAAAGGAAACCTTTTGTTCATATCAACTTGTCCATATAAATGGTATCATATAAATTGTTCATATAAAACAATATACTGTGCACATCTTAGGTGCAGAGGACAGCCTCTGAACAGTTTGGACAATATCTGGATTTAGGTTATGTTTCACTGTACCAGAGGTGTCTGAATCAGCCTTAGCTAAAATACCCTGCCTCAGCACCTGACTGTGCAGTGTGTGCAACACTGGGATGGTCACAGAAGCCTTTTGCTCTGTGCCGTGGATCTTTCATTTCGGCATAGCAGTCTGAGCTTGGAAAGCCTGCTCAGCAGGACGCTGGAGCTGACTTGCCTGGCCCACGAGCCATGCCGACACCTATAAACCAGCTGGGCATACACAATGGACAGGCTGGGGAATAGCACCCTGCCAGCTGCAGTCAGTGCCAAGGGACCAGAGAAGCCAAAGCCCGGGGCTCGTCTCCACACTGCCCACAGCCCGTGTGTGAGCGGGAGGGCATATCCTCACAGCTGGAGACCTGAGCCAGAAGCCAGGGAAATATACTCCTTGATTGATGCCGCTGAGTCAAAAGGAAATGACCCAGTCTTAGATATCCCTGCAGGAAGTGCTGCAGGGATGGAGTCACACGCAGGCACGGCCTTGGCAAGGCGCTCTGGAACAAAGCCGCCGAGCCGTGCCCCGCGCGGGCGGCAGGGAGGGCTCCGGGAGCCGGGGGGCAGGACGGAAGGCGAGGGACGCCTGGCTCATCCCCGAGCTCCCGGGAGAAGCCCTTGTCCCGCTCTTTCCCGACGCTCCCGGCAGGGGGAAGCAGCGGCGCGCGCACTGGCGCGTCACCAAACCATCCCTGTCCCTTCTCCCTTGGCGGGGATGGAGCATCTCCAGGTTTTCTGTCACGACACTAGGGCGGTGGCATTGAGCCCAAGGGGAGCGTGGCCTCGGCTGCCTCCTCATCCCAACGCACTGATCCAGGGTTCGAGTTTGCGGCTGCCTTCACAAACCCTTTTCTGAGCATTCCTCATCCCGGTGCAATCCCTTCTGGTAACAGTTGGGACATTGGAGCTGGTTGCAAGACTGCGTGTGCATGTCCCTGCCAAGATTTTCCCATTGTCACAGCTCACTGAGTTCCTTCCCCTTCCTCCACCCACCAAATCCTGCTGGGTTACTGGAAAAGCTGCAGTTCGAATGTACCAGTGTCTTCAGGCCACCTATCGCATAAAGGGATTTTTCCAGGAAAGGCACATAACACAATCACAGTCATTCCCAACTTCTTTGCCATTTGAAACTTCTTCTTCTCCCTTACTGAAAAGGGGTGGTAACCTATTTCAACAGCACAAGCTACTAGAAAGGCAATAAATAAAAAAAATAAAGTTTGGTGGACCTGTAAGCTCCAGGACACAGCCAAGCTGGCCAACCAGGTCCATATAAAATCCATTCCAGCCACAAACTCTGTCACTTTGTGGTGACCAGCCAGCAGGTGTGCAGATTGCCTAGAGAGTGCCTCCTCCAGCAAACCTTGGGAAATTTGGGGGATACACAAAACAGGATGGAGTGGCACTAGCAAAAAAAAAAAAAACAACCAAAAAACCCCCAAAAAAACCACACAAAAAAACCCCACCAAAAAACCAAAAGCACCCAAAAAAAAAAGCACACAAAAAACCCTGAGGGAGACAATGTCTAAGTCTCTGAGCCTCATAATTTTCAATATAGCACCATCCTACCTACCTTGCAGTGGCTGGTGCTTTCTGATGAAAGTCACTGTATAGGAAGACACTTTAATTATATGTTTAAAGTGACAATTGGATCTTTTTATGATCATGACCTGAAGGAAAACCAGATTCCCTATCAACGAGAGGTAGAGAACACTCTATTAAATGAAAGCAAGGAAGGCAGAATTGTGAGGTTCTTGTTATCTTTCTTAAGGTTGGATTATTGGCTCCCAAAACTGCAAAATAGGGGAAAATGCCTATCACACAGAAGAAATGTGAGATTTATTTATACAAATAACAGTGGCAAGGTTCTTGGAAGTTGTGAGATAAAGCATGCTAGACAAGAACAAAGTAAATATGGCCGATAGCTTTATCATGAAGTTAGTAGAAAATATCTTTGCCTTTATTATGCTGAGAAATATAAGGAATGAACAGCCTCTTTTTACATTGTGCTTTGCACTCTCTTGCTGAGCATTCCCTGCTAGATAAAACTCAGAAGGACTCAGATGTTTTTGCCTTAGCACATCAGACACAACCCTAAGAAGAGTGAAATGCAAACAGAGAAACAACCAGAAGCTTTCTTGTACCATCAAAGATGTAGAAAAAGGAGCAAGAAAAGGTGGCAAACCACAAAGTTTGCCCAACAGAGAGGCCAAAACAGGGGAGAGAAGCATCAAAAGCAGCCACACACATCTGAGAGGAAAGCACAAGTGAGTGGGAGGAAGACAATGCAATAATACAAAAATAAAGCCCCTGGCCCATTTGGGCATGTTCAGATTAAAGGGCAGGGGCCAGCCAGACTGACAACTATCTAGGAGCTCTTCCCCAGGGAATGAGGCATCGAGGGTTTTCTCTATATAATGAAAAGGCTTTAGGCCCTTCTGTTCATGCCAGCTCCCTTTATTATTTGTTCCTCAGTGAACTAGAGTCTTCCCCCCATGATGGCTTTCCCCAGAAGCCTTACATGAACCCTTAAGGCAAGTACTGCTTTCTTCTGCCCACAACAGCAGCGAAAGGCAACATGCACCACACACACACCCCACCACTGCCTGCCCCACCAGACCTACCAAGGTACGAAACCTTGCTAAAGACTTCTTCGGTTTTGTCCATTCTGAGGACAAAGGTCACAGAGTGTAGTCACATCTCAGGTGCTCTCTTTACCCAGCAGACTCTCACTGACCTAACGCAAGAGAACCATGAAGTGATGCTGTCCAGCTGCACTGTATCTTAACAGCCAGAAGGGCACGCAACAAGCCAGCTCTGTATGGTACAGAGGCACAGTGGCACAAACTGGAAAGGCAGTTAGGAAATGTCCCTTCTGTCTGTAACTCCAGCAAAGATACATACATGGGGATACCCTGATATACTTTTTAATGGCTTTTAAAACATTCAGTCCTTGCCACACAATTCAGAGTCCTCTGCGTCCCAGTAGCACAGCACACACAATGTAACACAGCCCAATAAATCCTGGGTGGGATGCAGGTGGATTCAGTCCCCACCCTTTCTAAAACTTTTCAACAAGAAGTCATCCTCAGAGCCCCACTCATCACCCCCAGGTAAATTCTGCTCTCATTTCAGCATCTTCTGTGCGCTGCTGGAACCTCAGGACTCCTCCTTGTCTGAGAAGGCCTCACAGTATATAAGTCTTGTAGTTGCCCTTTTCTCCACTGTATATGTGACCTCTGGAGAACTGGACTGGTGGGAGCCCCTGGACACCACACTTGGGTGGCTGGGAGCAGTAGAGCAACCCAGGGACCATGAGAAAAGCTTGTAGCACTTCAGGCTTTTTGATGCCTCCGGGTAGTTAGGGTGTGATCCAGCCTCATCCTGCTTGAAGAATCTCTGGCCAAACTGCCCACTATTCTTTAATGAGAAGCGCGAGGCAGGAAGGACACAGCCTGGTTTCCCTCAAAAGCTTGGCTCACCCGTTTGATGGTAGAATGCTTTTAGTGTAAAATGATGGGAAAAACCTGAATATCAGAGCTGTTGTTTCTCCTGGCTCAAAGATTCACTATAGAATCCTGGTCCCTTTGCTTTCCTAGATCTAAGGAGCTTGGTTTGACTCCAGAGAGATTAAAGGTGCTGAGCTGGGAGGGAGGGGAGGATCCTACCATTAACAAAGGGCTGGTTGCAAGTCTGGTAAAGGAGTCTACTCCATTATTAAGATATACTCATTCCCTCTGGGAAGCCTTTGACCTGGAGTAAGGGTCTGAGTTCAGTGTCATTCTTCAGGTGGTAATTAAGCAGGAGGTGAAGAAAGCAAGCTCTTCAATCTCTCCCTCCTGCTCTTGTCTCATTAGACTTCTTGCACTATGTAACAAAAGTCCTTACCTGTACACAAGCCTTACTTATTGCCAAGTATTGGGAAAGCTGTGACTTCAGGAACTGTTACAAAAATGTCACTGAACTGCTAAAATCTGACAGCATCTGCACCACATCCAAACCACGGCAGCTAGTTTGCTCTCTGCACCTCCTTCCACGGCTACAATAAAAAGTGGGCAGCCCAGCAGTTAATGCTTGCAACTCAGAGTAATTGAATTTGCACAAGGCCCATTTCCAGCCCTGCTATTGTGCAAGTCTGGGAAAGGCACCAATTCTCCCTGTGTTCTTCCCCCTCGCACTCCTCCCCCCTCCCTGAGTTAAACAAAGTACCCATCAAGCAGCAGCCTTGCTTGTCTGAATGAATTAATAACTATAAAACAACCTGAGATCTACACAGGTCCTTCAAAGCCATTATCAAGAGTCTGACACTAGCTATCACCCCCTCCTTCAGAAACAAAAGGCACAAAGAGGCTACATCAGGCAACTGCAGAATGATCCAGCCTTAGGGAGAGAGCTGACATCTCACAGATACCTTACAGTAACATTTATCCATCAGGACTGACGTAGACTAGACTTGAACCAGGCAATCTGGAGTTTTGTAGCCAACCTCCCAGCTCCTAAGGCTCAGAGCCTTAAAAGGTTTAAGCATCTAAATAACATCAGCTGCCTGAAACCTAAATACCTTTGAAGAGCAGGGCCTCAGGATTACCCTGCTAACCAGAAGAGCCTAACTTCATGTCACTGGGAACACCACCTGATGTCTCACCTGATACTTGCAAAAAGGCAATTGAACCCACGTTATTAATTAAAGCAGCTAGTATCTTGCTTCTTAATAGGGAGATATAATCAACGTTAATTTTTTGGGCGTGCTCCTAAATATCCAAAGGGGATGTTTGTTTTGCAATTTCCCTCTTCCTTAATGGTAGGTAATGGTAGACTTTTCCCTGCCCTGCACAATCAGCCACGCTGCAAATCACAGCTATAAATATTTTGGCTTGCTTGATAGCTGTAGCATTTCAGTTTCTTTCATCTCAAGCTTCACATTATCCATTGCTCCTTTGTGGCAGAGTTTCTGAACTGAACTTCTCCTGTTAAGCTACACATACTGTGGGCTCTTTGTAGACTTCCTCAAGCTCTGGATGCCAAGCTGATCCATACCATGTCCCTGAAATAGTAGCAAAGGAGAGCAAGCTCTTGCCTTGGGCAGCCCAGGGAATATGCAAGCCATTTGCCTGAACCACCAGAGACAGTAGAGATGTCCATCTCTTATTGAGGAATACAGATCAGAGTGGGAAGCAGGGTAGATTGAAAAGGGGAAGAAGGAAGGAAGGGGATCGGATAGGTAGTCAGGAGGACAAGGGGAAACATAAGGCAGGGGAAAGCTGAAGCAACAAAGGCAATGGGGGAGAGGCAGGATGTTTAGGAAGAAACAGGATTTGAAATGAAGGAGTGGATGACTGGCAGAGTGGGCATGGCTTAGAGTCAGATGTGAAGTTTAGCTGAGGAGCCAATGTATGTGGAAGAGTGGAGATTGTGTAGAAGGCGGCAGTTGTGGGTATGGATGGAAAATCTAGTTATTGATATACTTAGACTCCTACCTGCCAAGTCCTAGCTGTGGCAGCAGTTTTGGAGTTGCTATGCAGTGGTCTTAACAAGGGCCAAAAAAATTCAACAGCTTTTTACAATGGGGCTTGAGAAATCTGATATGATTTATGGAGAGGACATATCTAGCATGTGACTGGAGAGGATAAAACCTTGTAACCTGGAGACTTTTCCTAAGCATCATGTTGGGAGGGTTGGGGATAGTTTGTGAGTAAACAGCAACAGAAGGTGCCATTAGTATTTCTAGAGGAGAAAGGGTGTGCAGAGAACATGGATGGATCGAAGGAAAAGCAATGCTAGTATTGTTGTACCTGGCCTCTTGGGTAAACACTTGCAAGTGCCCTAGATGAAGCTGGCTTTGCTGTAGGCTTTACAGCTAATGCCATTTCAATTTCTGATATGTCGCTAATGGAGAAAGATTTAACATGTATTTATTCAATGTCACTAAAAATAGTCCAGCAGTTGCAGGGGAAGGGGATAGGGCTGATCCATGGGGGAGGGTGGGGAGGACCTGAACTTTTGTAAAGACTGAAATGTGATGCTTACAAACAGGATTTGGAAAGGTTCTCTCCCAGTAACTGCTAAGTATCCTCTGCCATGAAACCTACTGTCAAGTGTCATGTCAAATTGGGGATACTGTGGGCAGAGGCTAAGAGAGACCCTTCTCCTAAGCGCAGCCCAATGGACAGAAAGTAATTGCACTGTTATGGCATTGCCTGAACCTGGCAGGTTCTCACTAAAAACATATACTCTTTCACTGGGAATGAAGGAAAATTTAATCTCATTTCACTCCAGGTGAGTATGTCCAGTACAGCAAGTCCCTCTGTCACTGTTAACATTCACTGTGTTAGCCCTCAGTGGTCATCTGGCAGGTTTTAATCTGTTACACAAAGTCAGCAGGAAGTGTGGGGCAATAGGTCAGCTGAGAGGGCAGCTGGGTGCATCGTTTTCTTTCTCCTTCTGCGTGGTGCAAAGCCAGGTCACTGGCTCCTATCCTGTGCTTCTCTCTTGTCTCTGCATGGGGAGGCTTGTATCTACAGCAAGGGGTGGCAGAGGGCCTTCTTGCCCCCGAGCTGGATGCAGCCCTGGTGCACAGACTGTGCTGGCTGTACCGATCTGCCTCTCCTTCCACATCGTGTGACCTGGAGGGTAGACAACACACTGGGTAGGGGACCGTGACTCCCTGCCCTCCCTTGGTAAACTTTCCTTGCCTTCTGCCAAAATAATGGAAAGAGGATTTAATGCTTCCTGGGCTAGGGGTGACCATGATGTCCTGACTTCTCCAACCCAACCAGGTATTTGGTCAGTTAATCATGAAGCAATAGGATGCTTCAGTATGCAACTCACAGTATGCAGCTCTGTCCCTATGCTTGCTAGAGATGGGCTCACACAAAACGCTAGGATTCAAGCCTCCATAAGCACCAAGGGAATTCAGATCCAGATTAGACAGTGCTTGGATGCTTTGGTGATTGGCATCTTAGAAATTACATAGATAGACAGAGCACAGTGGAAATTGATGGGACTTTGCAGCTTTGGCTCTTCTCTCCTAGTTATAATTATTTAAGATGATGTTTCACATCACATGTAAGCTCCTGCGCAGATAGCAGCGGCAGAGAACAAGAGATCTCTGCCACCTAGGAGAGGATTATGTGGATATGACAATGTTCAAACCCACTGGGCTCTGCCACGCTGCATTATTTAAGCCCAGTAACCAAATTTAGTAACCAGCCCCTGAGGCGCTGAGAGAAAAACACAGCTTCCAGAGCTCCTTCCCTGCAGTCCTGTTGGTTTCCTCCCTTAAAGGAGCCACCAGCTTTTCTCTTCCTCTCTCAGCCCCACCAGCCAGGCCTGACCTCCCACATTGTTCCCACGGGAGCCATGGAGTCCTTTGCACAGGTGTAACACATCACCCAAGTACAAGACATCACACACAGTGTGAAGCCTTCAGAGCCCAGAGGACCTGCATGTGGAAAACAAGAGACATCCCAGCTCCAGGCCTTCAGGATGCAGGGCACAGAGGTTGCATCTGTGCAGTGAGTTGTGAGGGCAACCCTACAGCCACTGTACAGCCTGTCTGGACCTCTGGCTACTTCCCAGCTTTAGTTCTGTACTAGATATCCATGTGTGCTCTGGCTGCTAATGCTCCATGCTCTGCTAGAACTGGCTCTCACCTTCCTGTGAGCTTTGCAGCTCTAGATAAATCTGTGTATGAATGTGTCTTTTACTAAAGTGTGTGGACAGAAGCAATTCTGGACATACAGACAAGCTCAGACTTGTGCTTGGGTGAAGATCTCTCCTTGCCTTCCTTGCCCACCAAGTGCTGCAGCTGATGGGAAAGAGGTGGGCCCAGCTCTACCCCTCAACAGAAGAGTTTTGTCACTGCTCCACAATATCACAATGCCAAACAATGGCACTTGTTGACCAATTTTTGAAAAGGAATAAAGCAAAGGGAGACTGTGAGTCTCGGACTGTAGGTCATCTGGCTTGCATTCAACAACCGGGTGCTATGCCACAGCAGGCCCTTGTCTGCCCAGTAAGATGGGAGTGCCCAGGTCCATGTATGTGGCCAAGGTCTCTGGAACGATCAATGAGAAGAACAGGGTGAACAGAGTGAATATTTAACCAGTGCTGTGTCAAATGCAAACACATGTCCACTGTGGCATTTGTCATCACAGGACACTAATCTTGTACATACACTTGAGGCAACACAGCCTAACTCCCTGCTGATTCTGGCAGAGCTGACTTGAGAGGCACAGAATTTACCTTGGCATGTGAAAAGGTCATTTCAGTAAAACCCAAGATCGGCCTCAGGGAACCATGAAATAATGCCGAGACCTGCTAGTACTGTAGGTGACTCCCGACACCATGGCTATTAACTGCAAGGCGTGCCCTCTCCACCACAGCAATCGGACGCCACTGCCTCTTAAAACTGTCTGCTGTCTCTTAGATCCCTCCCTGGCCTTCCTCCCAGAGCCCTGGAGGCAGAGAGTCAGAGGCTGGTGTTTACAAACACAGTCTTTTAAACCGTGTGTGGAATGAGAAAAAGGAGCAAGCCCGGCTGAAGGGCCTTGGGAAGAGCAGATCTCATCAGTGCTCACACGGAATGTCTTCCTGAGCTGCATTTCTTGACCTAGATGAGCTATGTCTGAGCTACCAGGACAGGGAACAATATGTCTGAGCTACCAGGACAGGGAACAACAGGTCAGCAAGGGGGCTCTCCAGGTAGTCAGGGCTCCTGCCAGATCCATATCCTGTGAGTTGGCCAGGGAGCCAGACAGCAAGGCTGATCATAAAGGCCAGCTCTGAAAGAAAATAAAGAATTTTGGGTTGCATGGATGGTATCAGCCAGTCCACAGGCCATGGAATCTCTGCCATCTTGTGCCATTCCCAGATGCCAAACTGTGGGTATTCAAGATTGTTTGGGCTTTTTAACTTCTTTGTTTTTTCTGCTTCTGCAATACTCAGCCTGACCAAGCTCAAAAAATGGGTTATTTATCACATACCTCAAATGCCATGACACATACGGTTTATTGCACCAGTGCCCCTAAGCTACCCCTACCCCACAGCCATTTTATCTGTAAACAACAGGCTCTTTCCCAGTGCTCCTATTGTTCCAGTGACCACCAGAGCCTAGACAGCACTGGTCTCTGCTGGATGGTCCTGGCAAGCAGGGAGGGACTCAGCATAAACTGAACATATACACTCAGCATAAACCGAATTCTTCTCCCTCCTTGAGCCCCCATGCCCAGTCATCTCTTCCCTCCACTGCACAGACCCCCATCAAGATGCTGCAAGTCTTTACCAGCAAGGATGGCAGTACTGGCTATCACGTGGACATCAGTGCTTGGAGAGCTGTCACCATCCAGTGCAGGACACACACCTGTCAGCTTCTGGCTGGCTCTTGCTGCGTGGCACTGGGCGTGACACTTGGGAGCAGGGTCATTTTCTGTGAAGCCAATTTACTCAAATTCTTTTTGAGGTCCTTTTTTTCCCCATCTTGAAGGGGAAACTCTCCAGCATTGCTGTTGTGGGAGAAGTTATTCTGCAAGAACTTTAAAATAACTGCCCATGGCGACAAAGTATGCTGAAAAAACAGTCATTTCATTCTGGTGTGATCACGCCCATTCATGAGCCCACCTCTTTCCCCTCTCTCCAATCCACTGCAAATTAGTTTGCTAAATTCAGCTGCAAGCTCATTGCAGGCAAGGATGAGAGGACCATGGCTTGGCCTGTGACGGGACAGCTGCCCAGCTGTCCTCACTGCTTCGAACAAGCAGCAGAGCATGCAACGCTAGTGTGTAGCCTGCTCTTGGGAAGGGATGTGACTCCGCAGCCTTCTCTGGGGAAATAAAGTAACAATCCTAGTGAAAGCACAGCAAAGACTTCCAGTGGCTGTAACTAACATTAAACCACTTGGAAAGGGCTTCTTGCTCTCAACTTCTCTGCCTCTCCCACTCTCCGGGAATCTCAGAAAGGGCATAACTGGAATCCCCATCTGGGGAAGGGGAGGATAAAGAACACGTAAACACCCAGCCTGGGATTTCCTACAGCTATTGCTCGTACCACAGAGACAAGAGCCACGTGCAGCAGCTCCAAAAGTAACTCACAGGAAGGGAAAGGCGTGAGATTGTTTGTGTGAAATATATACACCAGGCCTCTGTTTCCCTGAATGCAGAAGCGAGGCCCAGGGTTTTGCCAGCAGCCTGCTGCCACCCAGCCTGCTCTCTTACGCTAGCAGGTATTCATCTGCAGCAACAAACATCCAGTCAGAGGAGATTTTCAGGATGGGTTGCTTGGCAGGGAGGGAAGGGGCAAGTGGGTGTGGAAGAGGATAAACCTGTAATGTTCCTCAATTGCGGTGCAGAAGCAGGCCTCAGATTTCCTCCTAGGGCTCAAACTTACCTTGGCAGAGCTCTTATCAGTGCTCAGCCACACTCTCACGCAGGGGATGAGCCACAGCTGCCTGGTGCACCGGGCCCTTCCTGGAACTGCAGGCTCCATTCTTTTTCTGCCCTAGACTGACGCAGTTACAGCCTTCCTCAGGGCTGACCTAGTGGCAGCTGCAAGCCACAGGAGACACGTGGATGCAGCAGAATGAGACACACAGAAGTTGTGCTCTGGCACAGGCAGGATGAGGTGGTTGCCGGTGGGGGAAACTACTTGGGGGCTAGAAATTTGCTGACTGCCTTTACAGAGAAGCAGATTCAGGAGGGAAAACCCTTGTCAAGCAGTTGAGCTCTGTCCTAACTCCTCTGCACCACAAAACACATGCCACTGGTGTAACACCCTTCTTGGCAGAAGAGTACACTGGTCATGGCCCATCATTAGCTGCTGAGCAGCAGCCTTCCTTGCCAGCCAGAGTATCCTCTCTACAACACTAACCTCTCTGAGGAGGGAGGAACAGGGGAATAGCACTTTCAAAACAGTCTGCCTTGCAAACCATGACCTCAATATTGTTTGCACTGAAGTCCAAAAGCAGGAAGAAGATCAGTCTCTTCACATTTTTTGTGGGCATTCGGTAACTAACCTCTGGGACCTGGATGCTTACGAGAGAGAAAATTTCTAAAAGACAGCAATAAAGAGGACGTGGGTGCTGGGGGAGGAGGAAAGCGGGGAGGGGGAGAGGAGGGATACGTATGTCACAGCTTACCTCAGAGCCAGAATTAGAAGCTGGGTAAAAAAAATAAAATCACAGCAGGAAATAATGTGTGGCTTAAAATAGCAACATCAAATGCGAGCGGGAATGGGGAGTGGGTGGCATTTGAGGTTGCTGCTCTGTTCCTCCCTCAATGGCAGGGTGATTAATATGTCTACGCTACTTGTATTTATGTAACAAAGGGCACTAAAGGCCAAAGCTGCATTTTCACTAACACTGCAGGGGAGTCTGTGAATCTTTTCTTCCCCCCATAGCATTAAATGGGAGGATCTGCACTTGCGCTTCCTGCCTCAGAAACAAAAAAAAAAAAAATCTTTAAAAAAATCCATGCTTCAGCCCTGCACACACAGTTACATTTCCACAGCTTGGCATGGTGGCACAGAGACCTTTAAGGCTTTGAAGGCATTCTGCTGCCTTTCACAGCTCCCCACAGAAAAAACCTGTTCCCAGAGCACACCTGTAAACATGGTTGGGTTGTCTCTAGCTGGAGGCTGCGCTGCAATAGCAGGCAAGGTACCACTACATGTTCCTACACATTTTCATGCTCGCTCTCTGTATTTGCAGTGAATCATAGATCTTTGAGATGGGTCATGCAGTCCATTTCCTTGCCAGCACAGGATTGTTCCCAGTCATGTACTTAAACCCTCACGTTTCTCTTGCAAGACAATAATTCAGACTGATCACTCTTTTCTCTTCACACCTGGTATCCTGAGAACTCCATTAAAGACTCAAAAGCACTGATGTGTTTTGATAAGAAAGGGATATTGTTCTTGGGTGCATCAAGAACTATTCAACCTACCAAATCACTGTTCACCGATGATGCTGAAGTTACCCAGCAAAGTGGCCTTGGCGGACCTATGGCACTTGTTTTTCAGACTGTTGTGATCTCCTCTGGACTAATAAGCAGAACAGGCATGCTCTGAACTTGCAGTGAAAGGTAGGAAAGCATCCCAAGAGGTGCAGAAAACTTGCGTCTCAGTTGGCCACACTCAACACCAACCACTCCTCTGAAAGGTAGTGGTCAGTCTCCCCCTCTGCCTCTCCCTCAGAGAGCAAAGGCAAGAGCAAAGACCTTCCATCACCTATCTGCACACCCAGCATAAGTCTGCCCCCGCTCCAGTCAGTCCTATCAAAATAATGCTTGCAAGTATCTGTACATGCAAATAGGATAAGACCAAGTTTGTCATGTGATAAAAACCTGCTGCACAGGCCTGATCCTGATATTTCCTGACGTCAGCAAATATCTTTGACATAAGTTGGGCTGTGCTGCTGTCAGAGTAGGGAGAATCTGGCCCAGATCTCATGCAAATCTTCACACAGGCAGGCAGAGCAGCACGATTTGTTTAAACATGGCATGCTGGTGGTTGCAGACAGAAATCACTCCCAGCAACTCCATCAACATGCATAATATCCTGCTAGCTAAATCCAGCCGTGGTAAATATCTCCACCGTGTTATCCCTCCAAGCAAATATAGTACCTGTATGGAAGAAATTCCTCAGAACGTTTCCTGTCTGGAGCTGAAGCTTGCCAGGGACTGAATTTCCTGTGAGGCTACAGTTGGGAATGCAAAGCAAATAAGCTAACAAGAAAATGAGATGATACATATTTGGACCTGCTCTATACAGATCCTCCTCAGCAAGCACATTTCCCCCCTGTTTACATAAAAATGAAGTGTCTAGATTTTCAAATATCAGCTGGGTTATTTTTCATTAGTAATTCTTATTTTTACCTCACTGCCTCCCTTTCTACCTGTTTTTTTCCAGCTGCAATTCTGTGACTTACACATCCTGAAAATGAAAGAGGTTGTTTTTGCCAATAGCAAAGTGATATGCATCCTTTCAACCATCTGGAAATGGATTTTTTATTCTTCCCCTCTCCCAACCCCACACGCACGTGCACACACACAACTGAGTCTTTGTCTCTCAGAATCATTTCCCGCACCAAAGCTGATGGCCATGAAAAGAATTCAATAAAAATGTTCCACAGGCATTAAGAGGCCGAGACAGAATAAACAGGGTGACTTCCTGGGCACTTGTTCTCATCCAAACTGCCACCTCATGAGGAAGTGATGAATGCAATGGAGCATACGGTTCAGTTGTTAGAGATTAAGAGAGGTAGTTTAAGGCTCCTGTGGTTTTGTCCTGGCTCTGCTACAAACCTCCTTTGTCACTAAGAGCAAGTTGCCTACTTGCTTAGTGCCTCAGCCCACCCCCCCACCCCATCAGTAGTAAATAGGGATATGCTTTCTAACCCCATGTGATGATCAATGCATTCGTTTGTAACGTGAGCTGATCTCCAGAGATAAGGAAATAATCTAAAGTGAAAACTGCCATGAAAACTCTATGCTGAGCCTAATAGAGTCAAGCAGGACACTTTAGGAGCCAAAGACCAGACTTGATCATCCCTTGCCCAGAGGCAAAATGTTAAGTGAGCTATGTCACCACGCTATCCAGATGACTGCAGGTCTGCAGGAGGAAACAAAGAAGAGCCAGAGCCACACTGACTGGTACAAACATGCTTATGGTGTCCAGCTGAGAATGAGTAACAGCTGCTTGCTCATCATCATGATTTCTGTCACTACTAGTGTTTCTGAATGCTGAAGTGTCCCAATGCTGTGACTCAGGGCTATGAGTCATGGGCTGTATGTCTCCACCGCATGGAATCACTCACTTGCTCTCTTTGATGAGATTGCAGAAATCACAGATCATCTTGGGTCTCTTACAGTGGTAGGTCTTAAAAATATAGACATATTTACAAACACATTCAGAACAAAGCCATTCTGTCTAAAATACTGTCTACTGGGGATTTGTATTAGAGCTCAATTTCACATACACAACCCACCCAATAAATCTAGGAAAAGTAGAAGACTTTTTTTCCTTCTGTGGACATTTAATTTCTATATCCTCAGAGTCTGGCTAAACAGGATGCAGTGCAGGTAGCATTCAACCTTTTGCTTCCCCTGCTTTTACAAGTCACATTTTTAGACCTGAAATGCTGACATCAAGGCAACACAATGCTTTTTGGCACCGGATCTGCCTCATCCTTGTCAATGCTCTCCAGCCTTCCCAATAAGGAAGCTTTGATCTAGTGGCATTCTACTAACCTCAGTGCTAGGCTGCAATTAGTTGCACGCAGGGCTGCAGCAGAAGCCCTCTTGGAGTTGGCTGTCAAGACCTCAGAGAAGACACCAGATACTGCCAAGGTATCATCAAATCTGTGTTGACCACGTACAATGCAGCAGATCATTTTCCCATCTACAGACTGCAACAGCAACCAGCTGAGCATTCAGGAGCTCACCTCCAGTTTCTGTAAATTCTCTGTTGATGCAGGTGCAGTTGAAACAGCCACCACTTCCTCTTGAGATGAGGGAGAAGGGGCTCACCTCAGCACTGACCTCACTGGCTGGGAACCTCCTGCACTGTCCACCCATACAGCACCTAATCAGTGAAGTGGAGGCCCCACGCTGACAAGAGTGGGATTGCCGATACTCCTCTAGTGGCAGCACAGTTTGTGTTGGCAAAAGAGTGTTTCTGTTGGCATATGCCTCTTCCCAGAATTGATTAAGTCATGCCTGGTTTTCAAAATACCTCTGCAGAAAGGTGTTTTGCCAGTGTAAAGATGTAGTAAAGAATCACTCTCTCTGCTCACAGGCAGCCTGAATCCTTCCCACAGAGGCAGACAGAAGACTGCGTTGGCAATCTCTCTGAGTGGGCTTCTGTGTGCCGGGACAGGGTGAGTGCACTTATAGATCTGAACTAGTGCAGACAAACACCGAGATCCATACTAGGAAAGCAAACAATGCTCTGAGCCCAGGGACTCCCGGGTGATAGGAAGTGACTTCAGTGCACCAATTCCTCTATTCCCGTAACTCTCTGTGGGTTTGCCAACAATCCTTATCATCCTTGCTGAGAAAGGAGCGGTTTGCTAACTGATTACATCCATGTTTCCTTACTGTGGTCAGTCAGTTGCTGCATACCAGAAACAGCTGGTACAATTGATAGATAAGCACACGTCTCAGTGGATTTTCCTCTGTCTGCTGTAACCACATCCATCCCTGCAGCGACGAGACAGGCAGTTCTAGAAAGGAGTGAAACAACACAGAGCAGTTTTGTTACCTGTATTAGTTTTCTAGAAACACTAATCCAGGGAATGTTGACTTTTCCCACATTTCCATACAAAATACTGCAGGTCTCCGTAATGGAAGGCAGGATGGTCCCAACCCCCCCTACCAGCCCCCCAACACAGCACATCCCACAGCCCAACAAGACAAAGACCCCTGCAGACAAGGCAGTTCAACTACTGGACCAAGAAGATGGAGGGCTCAAGATCCAAGATATAAGGACCCTCAAGATACCAACTCTAAGCCAGGATCCGTGCCCTGTGCTGACACAAGGTCAAGTCTAACAACACAACCTGAGACTAGCCAAAAAATGAGCAAGACCGAGTTTTTTGAGGACAAGCATGAATGCATTTGGAATTTTACCCCATTTTGATTAAAGCTCTCTGTACCTTGAGTTCAGCATTTTTTGATAGCCTGAAGGCACTCTTCAAATGCAACAGCACAGTTAAGTAATAAAACGCCTCACTATCACCTCTACTCCAAGCACATTGCCCTCTTTTAAGCAGCACATCATGACAACAGTCATCTCAGGCCAAATTTCTCTTCAATTTGAGTCATAGAAGTATCATCAGAAATGGAGTTAGCCCAGTTTGTTAAGTGACTAGAAAATAGTCAATATTATTTTGGTTTCTGTCCTTTTTTTCTGTATTAGTTCCTGGAATCTGGTTTGTACACATGACTCTTCCCTTGCTGTGAGCTCACACCATGAGATGGGCAGGAATGTTCAAATAGCATCTTCTTTGACCTTTCTGGTCCTGAGATGTTTGTTGTTGCTTTTTTTTGAGGTTTCTGAGAAGCTCCCACAAACCTCTGTCCCCCCATCTCCTGAACTGCATCTGCAGCATCCAACCACAGTCCCTCTGGAGGGCAGCGTGGCTCTCACAGTGACGACACCACACTCTTAATTTGTTCCAGCCTGTTTCACACTGACATTTTAGCACTGACGTCATCAGCTGCTGAAATTTCATTGCTGCTGCTAAGAATAACAGCCCTCCTCATCCCCCACCTTACACCAAATAATTATTTTAATACAGTAGGGATCTAGGCTTATCTTTTCTGACACAAATCAGATTCTGGTGGTTAAAAGAAGTAAGAACAAAGCATTGCAGATGCTTCTCTGTTCTGTCAGCCTGGGACAAAAAAAAAAAAACCCAACCCAATACAAAAATCAAGAGTATATTGCTAAGTGCTAAGAGTGCTACAAAAAATGAATGGGAAAAGTTCAGACTGGTTTGTTTAACGCAGTTGGACAGTCTTAGGCATTGCAAATTGCTCAAATAGCCTAGGCTACAGTCTGCCCCAGCAGTTCCTTATAAAGCCCCTTCCAAATTCTCTGAGGCTTTGTACCTTGAACATTTACTTACACTGGTGCAGTATGGGCATAAAGTACTGCCAAATCAGAATTTCCCATTGACTTTAGGGCCTGAACCAAATCCCATTGATTTCTGTGGGAGGATTTCTATTAACTTGAATGGGCATTGAATCAAACCTAAATTGGCAGTGCTCTGCACCCATTTGGCACAGCGTACTTCTCTGCATAAGGTGGAGAATCAGGTCCAAAGACACTGAGAAATGCTTTAATTAAGAGCAAGCTTTTCCTTCATTAAGCTGATAAACTAGATTTATTCTATACTTTTAATGGCAAAGGGTCAGATTTTCAAAGACGTTTGGTCTAAAGATGAAGCTGAATGCTTACAGGATTTCCAAGAAATGCTTAAAGGCAAATCAGGTGCTGAGAAGCCTTTCAAATAACATATCTGTATCCTTATTTACATGCTTTCAAAAATCCTAGGAGCTACCTATTTGCCTTTTTTGTAGCCTTATACACATATTTTGGTAGTGTTCTAAATCTCATTAGAAGTTATAAGATGATCATTGCCTGCAGCCAGAATCCAGGTCTACTCACTGATTCCTGATCAGGCCTGGGCCCTCTCAGGCACACTGAGCAGCAGCTGCAGTAACTGCACCAAGTATTGCCTATGGGTACCTGCCCCCTGTGTCCCCCCATTCCCCACAGAAGGAGAACGGCACCTCCATCAGGCACAGTAAGTCATCTGCAGTCCCTTCTGGTCAGGACTGACAAAGGCCTTTAAAAACCAGACATGCAAAGGTCCTGGAATTGTTATTTTCAACCCCTGCTAGGGAAGTCAGCAGCTAGCACAGCTTCAACTCCAAAAGCAGACCTGAACCTAGACGGACTCGCATCTGGTCAAGGAGAAAATTCTCACAACTTCTTTGTTACTGCTTTGCCATCAATTCCGAGGTCTGGAATCGTTTCCTATGTTGCTGCTGACCCTCTCAGGCACCTTCCTCTACTGCTTGATCTTTAGAAACTGATGCCTTCATTATCTCTGCATCTCCCTTTACTACAGAATAAGGCAAGTTTTAGTAGCTGGCACTTCTGATGGATCCTTCAGTTACTCAGCAGAAGTTATTTTGCCTGGCTATTATTTTTCATTTGGACTTGAGTGTTTGGCATGGTCTTTTTCTGGAAAGTACAGGGAGATTGATGATGAGGCATAAGAGACAGACATCTCTGCTTAAAAATCCTAGAGGCTGCAAAAGAGAGAAGATGAAAGCGGCATTGTCAAACTAAAAAGCCTTCCCCTGAAGTGCCGCAGGGGAAGAGAGATCGGGAAAAGGTTGACGATAGAGAGGAAAGCAAAGAGAAAGTGAAAGTGGTGTCAAAGCCAAGCCTTGAACGTGAAGTACAGGAGCTAGGAATGTCTCTTCCGACCCCTGGCAGCCATTCTTTTTTGGCCTGAATCAGTCAGCAAGGTCACATGCCACTGGGCCAACAGGAGCATATCTCTGAGCTGAGGTGTCTCTCCCAGCAAACGTCAGGATGGGCTTGGTTAGAAGCCTGAGGGATAGTTGCAGCCACCTGATTTCCTCAACCCCCATTCTAACCTCTTCCTCTCTTCCTCCCCATGACTAATTTCCCTTCACCTCCTCCCATGCACACCCCCAGTTCCTCACCCCGTGCATTTTTATGCACAAAAGACACTTGCTAGATTACACCACCTGTTACTGGGATAAGTATCAGGTAAAGAGAAAGGAATGTACTGGGCACCATGACTCCTAAAAACCAAGGAAAGGAAGAAAAATTTCTGCTTGGCATTGGCACAGGGGCAACTCTCAAACCAGCTCCTTCTGATAAGAGACCTGCTTCTGGATTGGAGCTAAAAATGTGCTCTTTAAAGAAAATTTAAGTTGCTAAAAAAGCTGCTCACTACAAACAATAAGGCCTCAAACACTCTCATGTCTGTGCTGGGGAGTCAGAGTGCCAGATCATACCAGAGCTGGTTCAGCTCCAAGGGGGTAAGTCATGACTTGGAGCCACGCACTGAAAGCAAAGCTGTGCCCAGCAGGGTTCCTGGGTGTGAGTGGGAATGGCGCTGCCCCACCAAATACCTTTTGCTTTCTTTTGCTGACATCTACAAAACTGCTCCCAGCTTCAGGCTGTGGCTCTGGTTCTGTTCCGTACCAGCTCTACCATGGTGCTGCTCCACCAAAGAGCAGTTTTGAATCTCAGCTTCCCCAGGGCGAGCAAGAGGGGGAATAGGCCTATGGTTTCATTTGTTGCTTACACCAAAAAGCATTATCTAATTAAAAATCACTAGAAACCACATCCATTTGCAGAAATGGCTCCGCTTCAGAGGAATCTCTTAAGGCAAATAAGTGAGTAATTTTTAAGGGTTTATGAAAATAGCCTCTATAGTTACACTCGCTAGGATAAAATTACAAGTGTTTTCAATCCTCATACTTTGGGGCATAAGTTGATCCTCAGCTGGGGGCCAGGGAGGAATTTCCTCCCAGAGGATATTATTGTTCTGCGAAGTATCTCATGGGAGATTCACATCCTCCAGAGTTATCTGGCATTACCCACAGGAGGGAAAAAAAAAAAAAGAAAAAAAAGAAAAAACCCCAGGAAGAGGTACTGCTCAAAACGAGCAGTACTGCTCCGGTCTCCTCGCATCACACCTCGGGGGCCCGGCCGGGGGCGGACCCCATTGTTGCACAAGCTGCCCCGTCCGGTGTTGTAAGGGACCCCGGAGATCCGGGAAGGGCGCGGGACGGTCCCGCTCCTTCTGGGAAGCGCCGTGACTCACCCGCCGCCCCGGGACCCTTCCCGGCGCGCCTCTCGCCCCGCCCCTCGCCGGGCAGCCAATCAACGCCCCTTTATTTGCATACCGCGCAGGGTGCTCCTGGGATGGCGGCGGGGGCTGCACCTCCCGCTCCTCTCCCGCCACCGCCGCGCCGTCGCTAATGCGGAGCGGTACCCCCTCAGGAAAGAGCGGAAGGTGCATCCTGAGGGAAAGCACCCCTCACCCTTACTTTAGGATGAAAGAGCGGCGGGGTTTTATATACGGGGTCTGTACACGCCCAAAGTTGCCCGGATGACCCTCAGTGGTCTGGGGTGCAGGCTTCAAACCTGTAGCTGTCTAGCGACAGAGTGGTTCAATTCCACCTTTCGGGCGGCAAATAAGGCCAGCGCGCTAACGCTGCACACCTTTTCACCTCAGCCGGACCCCGAGGCAAAACACAGCACACTCCACCTCCTCCAGACCCGCCCACATTGGTTACTCTTTCCACTTTTCCCCCACATCACTGGACTGTGCTGGGCACAGCCAAAGGAAGGGAAATCTCCCAAGGGTGCCTGGGTGACAATTCTACACTTTAATTGGATTCTCTTCTGTTTAGCATATCTTTGTTAAACAGTGTCACACATCCTACAAGAACAGAAAAAAGTAAATAACAGAAGCCATTCTCTAGCTCTGTTCCATATTGACGATAACCCATCTCCCACCCACACCACAAAAAAGATGCTTCACTTCAGCAGTAGGCACGGGTGCTAATAATGTCACCCAGCCCCATGAAAAATAAAGGTTAGCATCAAGCTAAAAAACATATTCTTCAAGCAGAAGGCATTTATTTCATGATATCCTGTTGCAACAACTCCAGTGGATGATTTGTTGAGCCTCTCATTAAGATGAGACCCCAACCACTTGGACTGCAGGGGACAGCAAGGGTTGAGAGGGCTTTTTGACTTTATCTCCTGGCCCCACAGGCAGGAAGGGTGATTCTGCCTGGTGATTTCCAGAAGAAATACTGAGTGAATTATCAGATCTCTGGTGTTCCTGGGTGCTTTCTGAGAGATGCAGTGCCATCCAGAGTTAAGTAGGTAAGCACCCCTGAGGATCTAAGCCAGAATGACTGTGCTTCCTTTACACAGAATGAGTCACTCCAGCTGAAGGCCTGGGAGGAGAAGGGAAGGGCACTGAGAGCCCTGACACCATTCCCGATGGCCACTACTTCGAGTCTGCAGACCCCGGAGCCGGTTAGAGAGGAGCAGCCTTGGTGCCAGCAAAGCACATCGTTCCAACAATATGCTGTCCCGTTATGGGAAAACTAGGGGGAAAAGCCCCTCTGAAGCATGTGCCAACTTCTTTGCGGCCTTGCAGGAGATGTGCGTGCGCCCTCCCCGGCACAGCTGGGAGCGCCCCAAGTCCCAGATGGCTATCTGCTCCATGCTGCTCTGCCTACCAGCCAGCCTCCCCTGCCCATAATGAACTGTCAATGTGGAACTTCTCTGCAGCCTCAGAAATTGGTATCTGAGCCGCAGTTTGGCTGGGGGGTTGTGTTTTAGGGGTGAGGGGGAGAGTTGGAAAGTCCTTTGCCCAGTAGTGGGCAGCTGAGAATGCTAGCACTCCATGTCAGTTACCAAGCAGAACATAATACGGCTCTTTCATGTGGTGTTTATAACTGAACATGCTGTTTTGTGTCAGCCTGATTTTTTTTTCCTTCCAAGAAGTAGTTTTGGATTAAATTATGACAATTACATTCTTATATTCACCCCCCCCTCCCAGCCGGCCCCCACCCTTGCCCTGCGTGCACACAAACACAAATGGGAATTATGTACTCTGAGCGCAATTTGAACTACACAGCCTGGGATCTGTGCTTGGCATTGAGTTCACTCTTTTTCCTCCAGAACAAAAAGGCCACGTCCACTCTGCACTCTTTCATTGCCTTAGGATAAAGTAAGATGGTCAGATTGCTGGTGTGGTTGATTTGTCCCTCAGGGAGTTGATAGGGAAAACAGACTTTCAAGCACATGACAGAGGAGGCTGGCAAGCCCCCGCTGGGGAGGTCATGGTAAGTGGGGAGAGCTTTGTGAAATCCCCTGTGGATCCCTACTCAAGATGCTTACACACCCCCAATCTGGCTCCTGTACCTGGGCAGTGCCTCATCTGAGGGGTAAGGCAGGCGCATGGCAGGAAGCAATCCCATCTTTTTGGGCTGTGCTGTCCAGGGCTGCACCTCTAGGACGTGGGGGAACCCCAGGAAACACGGGTGTCCACTAAGACAGGAGACACGGCAAGGCTGCTCTCACAGCTTTAGCTGACACAGTAGGTGGGACAAGGCCTTAAGAAACAGAGCACCCTATATTTTGGTGCTGTTTTTTAAACACTGGTTGGAGAAGAACACCACAGAAGAACACACACACCTCCAGTGTGGAGGCCTGTGTAGATGATCTGTCTGTAGGAGGGACATTTTGCACAATGCCATCCATGTCTTGTCTGAGTCGGCTTTGTTTGGAGTCACTCATTAGTCAGGCAAAGCTTCCAGTGTTTGAACCTGAATGTCACTTTCTTCCCTGACAAAGGGCCAAATTAAGAGGAGCCAAAGGCCTCACTGCTGGTTAGGAGGCAATCCAGGGGTTACTCAGAGCCAAGATGCACGAGAGCCTGGCTCCTCAGCCAAACATAATCTGCCTCCTGTTGTTTTCCCCACGGAGTCACAGTACGGTGAGGAGGATGTGCTGGTGACAGATGGCTGACGCGACTTGCTAAGCGTACGGGGTGACTGGGCTGTGACTCAGCAAGTGTTTGGTTACAAGAGATTGGGAGCATGTGCTTTTGCACTGGTAACAGTGGCTCTAGCTGGGTCTCCTGGAGGACCAGGCATGGGCTGTCATCTGAAGCCTGTGACTGCCGTCTTCCATGGAAGGAAAGCAGGCACACGTGGCCCATTGGGGCAGAAAGTCAGGCTCCTAAATTACTGTTTACATTTGTAATGGATAATGTCTGAGTGTGTATAAATATGTGACGTGCCAGTGGTGTTTAGATGTCCTACTGGCCTTCAGAAAGGAAACCATTCAATATCCTGGCCTAGAAAAACGACCATCTTGCTTGGAGGAAGTAGGACTCTGAAAACTTCTGTTGCAGTTGAGTCACTAGAGGGGGACAAAGACCTAGCCTGCATATGCATCCATCTACCAGTTCCCCCTCTGCAGCTGTGGGAGACACCTTGGAAAAGCAGGAGCAGAGATGGCTCTGATCTTCCTCAGGTCTGAAGGTGCCCAACTGCTGGGACAGCTTTTCGGAGGCTGAGCACACAGCTGGGGATCAGCAGTACTTGGGAAATGAAGCCACTCCTTTTCCCCCAAGAAGCAGGATGGCACATGTATGTGCATGTGCAGGTTAGCAGCCTTTATGTTGGCTCTTCCAGCATTTCTCCCTACCTAGAACCTGACTGTCCATAGTTGGCCTGAGCTCTCAAAGGCTAAATTCCAAGCACTGCAGAGGACAAGACAGTGTCACCCAGACAGAGGATCTAGACAATCATTTATGTTTACAGGCACATGCCATTTTTCTCCTTTCTCCTCTTTTATGAATGGGAGAGAACTGAATTTTCAGATCTGGATGGGTGCCAGGGGTTACTGTTGTCTCTGCGAGACAAAGACGTCATGGAAATATTGGAGGAGTTGAACAGAATGTACCTGTGTACATCCCACACATGCACAGAGAGCCAAAGTGGCCGTGGCAAGCAGCACAGCAGTGCTTGCAACTAACATATTGACCTGGAGTGCTTAAAAGCTACTACACATGCTCTCCTGGTGAAATGTCGGCCGTAATGACTCATACAAATGGATCGTGATACGCAGCCCTCAGCCCAGCCAGGCTATGTGTGGAACCAAGACACTCCCATTTTCTCCCCTCCAGCATGCTTCCCTGACCAAATCAAGGACTGAGCCATTTGGCTCTGACTAGAGCTGGTCAGAACATGTTTTTCTTTTCTTCTCTTTTCCCCTCCTTCACCCTTTGGAAAATGTTGACATTTCAGCAAAGGGCTAAAAACCCAAATCCTGAATATTTTCCATTGGAAAATGCTGGGGGAAAGGGAGGGGAATAATCCCCACACTGCCAACAATCAAACCTCTTTTGCTTTTAAGACTTTGGGGTTTATGAGGAGGGGGGCACATTTGGAGGTCAGTGAACACTTTCTATGAAAGTATCTTTCCTCTCAAAACCAGATTTTTCACTAGAAAAATGTTCCAACTGGCATAATTTTCACTGGTGATGGTTTGGACCCTCTCTACATCTAATTTGGGAATGGACCTGAAGAAAATGTAATTCATTTTATTGGAATATAAGGCACAAATGACATTCCCACAGCACAGTTGATATATACTTGGCATTCTCAGTATCATGAGACTCTACCCTGATATTCTTTCTTTGTCAACAGTGCTGTTCACACAATCATCTCAAGAAAGTTTGGAACCCAGTCTCTGGAGATACCACACTCCCATCACACTCCCAGAGCTCCAGCTGACTTGCCTCAGACCTCAGAGCACATTCCAGAAGAGAACTTACCTTTCACAAGATCACATCAAAGGCTGTAAAGGAAGCAATATGCACAGAAAGGCGTGTTACCTGTAACTATCTCTTGAGTAACTGATAGCACAGAAACACTTACAAGGCATTTTGTTCTGATGTCTTCAGCTGATTTACATTTCTGTCTGAATCGTAATGACACATCTGTTTCATCTTGGTTTTGCACATTATTCTGCTTTCCTGTAAGATAAAAATAAAAAAAGGGACAATGTTAGCATAACAGAACACACATACTTGTAGGAGATGAATTGTGCCCTAAAACTTTTGCTAAATGTGGCTAATAGCAGGTTACAGTTTATAAAAGGAAAGATCTTAAAATGGGCACACACTGGTCATAAATAAACTAAGGCTGCAACCTTGCAGAAACTTTTAAAAAAATAGCAGAGTGAAGTTCAGATTAACCTTAAAAGACAAGCAATGGGAATAAAAAGCTTAATTGTTTGAAGACAGATCTTTATCAGTTGTGGGACACCATGATAGCAAAGGAGTAGATTCAATGATCCAGAGAACCCTTTTAATTTGTTGTGCCCCTTTCCCTGTTTTTTTTCCACACTGAAGCTTCCCAGTTACTATTTACATTCTCTCTGGTATGCAATTGCACTGCTGCACTTCACTCTGATTTAGTAGAGGTCCCTATCTCCTGTCACTCCCAGATTTTCTGAACTAACCACCTGTATTTTAATTCAGTCAGCACCAAAGAAGGGGCATATTTGACTTCATCAAACCCCCATTTTTTATTCTTTTCAGTTTAGGAACATCTTTTTGCAATTGATAAAGCTTATAAAGCAGTGGGTTTAGAAAGAAAATGATGCAAAATCTCAGTTTTAGACCTTACCTATGTTGGTTGAGGACAACTAAACTGCATGTTAATAAAAGGAAGAGGCACTTCCTTTATCAGAATGTCTCTGATAACTTAGTGGCAAGAAATACAAAGTTCCCAAGGACCTGCATTGGTGCTCTGTGTCCTTTGTAATTTTTCAAGATAAGTAAGCAATTTTTCACTTACAGAACCCTATTCCCGAGTTAATAAAGTCAAAAGATCAAGAGTTTTAGTCCCTCAACTTGAAAACACAACTGCGTGAAAGAAGGCACAGCAGAAAACTAAGGAACTGCCATCCAGATATGCAGAGCTGTAACCAGCCTCTGGAAACCCACACGCACATAGCTGAGATGTAGCTATGAGCTGTCCTTGCTCCCATCAGTACTAAAGGGGTAGATGCAGAAACAAGGAGATTCCAAATAAGAAGATAAAGAGTCAAATGAATCACCCTGTCACTGTGTGAAATGTAACGACTGGGAGAGCCAACAGATTAAGCCGGGGCTTGTGGCTATTAACATTCACGGAAACATGTTCCATAAATTCAGCTTTCCGAGAAAAACTGGATTCTAGCTTCCTTCTGGTAATTTAAAGAGGCAACAATCTGTTCATATGACCTTCAGATCGGGCTGGTACAGGAACTGAATCCTACAATAAAAACTGAAGAATGGCTCTTCGGGGCCAGAGCAGTGGTCCTCCCCACACAGCACTCTGCTCCCAACTAGGGCAAGGTAAGAGATTGTCCAGGGAGTGCACTCAGGCCTGGACATTTCCCTCTCCCTTTTGTTTCCTCAGCATTCACCTTTGTTGGATCGGGATGTTAGATTGTACATTTTGCCTGTTCCTTTTAGTGTCATTTTATGGACTTGTTGCCTGCAAATTTGTCTAATGCCATTCTGAGCCCACTGGTGCTCTCTGCCTCTGCAGCCTTCTGGGCCAGCAACTTCCAGAAGTCCTCTACCCAATCTGATGTAATTTCTTCAGTCTGTTTTAAACTCATCTCCTACTAGTTTCACTGAGTGCTCCCTGTTCTGCTGTTGAGGGATTTGGCTACTAATGGCTCTGCATTCACCTCAGCCACCTTGATTTAGTGAATCCAGTCCTTAGCCACCAGAAAAATAGCGAAGCGTTGCGATACTGGGTTGCTCAGCTCACTTCCGTCCCTGACACTTGCTGACCTGCCCGGAATGGTTTTGCGCCTGGAGCACTCTGGCTGTTACCAAACTCAGGGGAGAAAAATAATGGCAAAGCAAAGGGAGTGCAACTTCCTTCCAGGGCTGTACTCCCCACGCAGCTGTTCACCGATGACGCAACAGGTCCGTTTTGCGGTTAAGAGCTGGATGCTGATGGCTCAGTCCTTCTCCTGGGGCTCTGCAGATCTGGGCCCAGCAGGGGGCTGCAAAGCAGCAAGCAGGATTTCAGGGAGGGTAGGCTGGCAGCCCTGGCGGGGGTGTCCGGGGCATCTTCCAAAGTGGCTTTAATTAATGAGCACATGTGCAGCGAGGAGAGTTACAGCATCCCACTCAAATTGTTGACTTGGAGCCGCTTCTGGAGACAGCCGTATTCTGCTCATTAGGAAAGAGCTTTTTTGCAATGCCCTTGGATTGGATGGCTCTTGGATTGCACCACAAGATCAAGTCCACGTACGGGCTGCCTGCCTTTCAGCTGCCAGCTCCAAGAGGGTTGTTTTTCTTGTCTTCTCATTCTCAAGGAGTGCTCAGCCAGATGGCCTGTTTTCGAATGCACTGTGCGTTGGTTGGATGTGTGTTTGGAGAGTCTGCCAGCTTCACGAGAAGGAAGAAAGAGCAAAAGAAAGGGAAAAAAGCACCATTTGGTATCTATCTCTGGGACCCAGCCAGAGTTGAGGCTCTGTTTGAAGAAGGGGGGAGTCTTAAGAAAGAAACTCTAGACAAAATTGAAAGCTGGAAAAACTTTCAAGCTTGACAGACTGGGAGACTGAAGTTCTGTACAACATCCATCTACTACCTGGCTCCATTGCAAACGTGTAGCAGACTTCCTCAAAAACAATAAGAGCAAGCACAAGCACCAAGTGCCTATCTCTCTGCTCTCCCAACATACCTCACCTGTGGGCTGGAATGTCGAGAGGTGACCCAGCCAGCCTGCCCACCAAGGCTGGGTGATGCTGCCTGTGGCTTCTGGGATTTTGCTCTCAGTTCACCAAAACCAGAAATTACAGCATTCAGCCTTGGACACATCTGCTCAGGAACAGGAGACACAGTGGAGTAGTATGAAATACCCACCACCATGGCCCAACTCTCAAAGAAGCTAGCCTTAAGTAGTAAATTAGGCCAGGCCAATGTCATTTTCTTGCACTCCCTGATATTCATTTCCCAGAAACACCTTCTGTTTATTTGGTGCAGCAAATAAACACAGGCCAAACCAGAGAAATGGCTTTTTCTGTCACTCATTGGCAAATAATTTGAACCTGACAAGAAAAATCTGTTGTTGAAGGGAAGGAAGAAGTTTTGAAGTTTGCATGTATTGTGCTTGGCTTTCTTTTCTTTACTAGATGCCATGTTGTGGTAACAACATATTGTTACAAGCAGCAGGAAGAGGTCTTGTTGAGCAGAGCTGGAGAAAGCCATGTTTGTAACCATCCCTGCTGGCTGACATGCCACTGTGTCTGCTCGCTTACTGAAACCATGTCACAAAGAAGATGGTTGTAGCAGCATGTGTATCTGTGCAGGTGAGTGTGGTACCTGCAAACCCCACTTCTCCACTGATTGCACCAAATTATTTTCACTGAAGTGTTGGGAATTTGCAAGTCCAGGGTGGACAGTGTGTCCATGGCAACACCGGCTGGGCTGTGTGTTGCAGACACTCTGCAGACAGCCAGGGTACAGGGGGCTCTTCTCACTCCTGCTGTGGGCCACACATCTCAGGCAAAGCCTGCTGGTGTCTACAGCACATCAAAGCACCTGCGGCTTCTCAGGACTGCCTGGCTGTCACTACACCACGTCCAAGAGCTACACAACATTGACTTCGCAGCAGTAGCAAGAACAGCATCTGCAGGCCCCACCCTGTGAAAAGCAGGACCTTTCCCCAAATAGGAAAAGGTGAAAACCTCATCAGCTCTTGGCAAAACAGTGTCTCTGACCTAGGGGTGCAGATGCTGTCCTGGAAGGAAAGGAGGATTAGTTGGTTCAAGGTAGTGATTACGCCACACAAACACATTCTTGCATGGGTAGGAAGGCTACACAAAAAGATTGCTTCCCTTCCTACTCCAACAGGCCCCAATTTTGGTAAAAAGCCCTGGCATAAAAAACAGGCTGCAGTACCTATTACATAATTAAGATCTTTACAAAATACTGGATTTTCTGTCTGCCAAAAAGAAAATCCAACAGTAAGTTCAACCATTCTCTCCAGGGTTTTAGAGGGCTCATTACACCATTCAGGCCATTGCCTGATTGTCACCAAGTGTTGTCATGGAGCTGGTAAAGGACGGATTTCTGTCCTTAATTGCACAGAAAATTCAGGGGTCTAAGAGTCACAAGATTAGGCTTTGCCACAGTTAGGCTAGTTACTGTACCTCTTGGCAAATGGAAAAAATTATTACCACAATATTCACATGAGTACACTTGGGAGGAGGTAGCTCCCAAACAAAGGTCCTTGGTGCACTTTGGGTGGGAGCTCAGCCAGAAACAACACCCAGCCATCCAGTCACCCAGGCTGCACTGTCTGTGTCAGACATGAACACCAGCCTCTGCATTTTTCACACAAGGTTATTTTCCCCGGCTTTATTTCATTGCTCTAGTGCTACCTGACTTGTGGACATGTGCATTTCCAGCACACTGCATAACATGGCACAAGTTGACAGTCCAGTCTGAAAAAACAATTCCCTCTAAGTTATCTGGCCAAGTATCATTACATACCCAACATTGTGCAAGGAGGACAAGCTAGAAGAATTGTCCAAACATGGGATTTTGGAAATATGTGTACTGTAAAGAGAGGGGAGGCCTGCCTTCTGGCACCAGTCCTGGCTGCTCTGTCACCAGCCTTTGTGTAAAACTTTTTAGCTACTCAGTACCTGGATGGGACATCTCCAACAGATAAGGGACCAGAGGTTCAGAAAGTCTCCTCTCCAGCTAGGGATAGGTCAGTACACATCTCAGCATGGCATAAGTGGTATTGCATTGTCCATTATGAACAACAGTCAAGCATGGCTGCACCTGAGTTCAGTAGCACCCACGGGGGTACGGCAGAGGATGGCTCCAACTTTGCATCAGAACAACTCATTTAGACATCATTCTCCTTCTATGGCTCAAGGCTTTCAGAAGGTGTGAACTCCCCAGTCCAGTTCAAAAATGGCCACACATCTCCCTTTCCTCCATGCATGGCCTCACTCTGCACTCAGAAGCTCCCAGAGCATATTCTTAACTTCATTAAGAAAATCATGTTGCTAGCAAGAAGAGGTGATGATGAGCACACACAGCTTCCATTTCCGAGTTGCCGGGGAAAACTCTCTGCGCTACATCTCCAAGCAACAGAAGGTGAGAATACAGGCACAGGACAGAGCTGAACATCAGTAGCAAGGATGTGGTGACTGAAGCTGGAGATCAGGTTTAAGTTTAAAGCCTGCACAGACACAGAGTGGACAGTGCCTGAGATCCATACTGCTTATGTTGTCAAGCCTACAAAGGCCAGGCATGGAGTCAATCCTGTTCTCTTCAAGTGTCTCACTCACATCCATTCTCTGAGCCCATGAGATTCCCATGATTTTCTTGGTGGTCCATATCTCCTGTAGACGCTATGTTTGACATTATTGGGGAATGCAGAGGTTAAGAAGATTAGAACTCCTTTTGAAATTAGGGGAAGGAAAAACTTTAGAGAATGACTTACACCTGGAAGTAGCTTATCATTCAAATGTAGAGATCTGTTTCAGTCATGTCTGGAGTTGGATATAAGGACAAGGATGGTTGCTTTAAAAATTCTTTGTCAAAAGTAAAATGGAAAACCATAAAGTGGAAAACAACAGAGTACATGTTTAAGAAATTGAACTCTAAGACACAAATTCAATTCACTACCATGCTGACTGGCCTCTGGACTGTGACTGCACAGTAGTTCACAAGTCTGTTTTCAAAAAGTGCCTGCACATGCACACACATACAGGTAAATATAATATATGCTACTCTTATTAATACTTGATTTTTTGGCAGGCATTTTGCCAAGACTTTAACAAAGCTTGATGCTGTCTACCCCAATATTCTTCTGTTCAAATTAGGATGCTATGGTCTGGATGGGCGGACTAGCAGAAGGTAAAAAAATGGTTTAGATGGTCAGGCTTGGAGAGGAGTGGATATATGTCGTACTCTACCCAGAAGTTTGTAACACGTCAGGTACTGTAGGGGTCTATTCTGGGGCCTGTCCTCTTTATCATCTTTAGCAGTTGTCTGGATGAAGCAATGGAGTGCTAGCTCATCAAGTTTGGAGACAACATCAGAGTATCAGGGGGCAGTTGATACGCTTGAGTGCAGAGCTGCCATTCAGAGGGCCCTAGACAAGCTGGAGGAACAGACTGGGAGGAACCTTATGAAATTTAGCAAGGACAAATGCAAAATCCTGCAATTGGGAAGGAAGAGCACCTGCAGCAGTACAGGCTGGGACTGATGAGCAGAGGAGCAGCTCTGCAGGAAAGGATCTGGGTATCCAGGCAGAGGGCACGCTGGGCATGAGCCAGCAGTGTGCTTTGGCAGCAAAAGCAGCCAAAGGCATTCTGGACTGTATTAACAGAACAGCCAGGAGGGTGAGAGACGTGTTTATCCCCCCTCCCTAGGTACTCAGATGGCACTGAACTACTGAATCCAGCTTTGGATCCCCAGTGCAAGAAAAACATAGACACATTGGAGCAAGTTCAGCAGACACCACCAAGAGGTTGGGGGCAAGAGCCTTATGAGGAGAGGTTGAGGGAAACGGAGAAGAGATGGCTTTGTAGGAGACAACCAACAGCCTGACAGTTCCTACAAGGAGGTCATCAAAAAGGTGGAGCCAGGCTCTTCACCACAGGGCATGGTGGAAAGACAAAAGACAGTGGACATAAAATTGAAGACATTTAGACCAGCTTTAAAGAATGGCATTTTCACCATGAGGATAGTCAAATATTGCCCAAATAGATTGTGCAATCACCATCCTTGAAGGTTTTCAGTATCCAACTGCTGAAAGCCCTGAGCAACCTGTCCTCGTCTTATAGCTGACATTCTCCTTCTTCAAACCACAGATAAAACTAGAGATCTCCTAAAGTCTCTTCCAACTTGAGCCATTTTGTGTTTGCAAGGTATTTGGGAGCCTGAGCAATCACTTAAGGATCAGACACAATACCATGTGAATTGATTGGCCAATCACTCTGCAAGAGTAGAAACTACTCAAACAAAAGTCACAGTCAATCACTTGCAAAAAGCTTTGTTTGCATAAAACAATTCATTGAAAATTTTAGAGTAACAAATAGTTGAGCAAAAGTCTATCTGTTCTTCATAGCCTGAGAAAAAATGCAATTTCAGTGAATTTATGACCTGGTTAAACATCAGTTTTCCTTAATGCCCAGTTACCAGTTAGTAGATTGAAAGCTCTGTTTTCTCTCTGAGGACTATCTTCTATACATGAAAAAGAATGAAAATGCCAAATACCAAAGCAGCTAGAAATATTTCTTTGATTATTACTATGGCATCTTCCAACTGAAAACTCAGATTGCTTCACTTCTGTTAATTAATTAAGCCTAGAAGCACTTATGCCAGGAAGTTTGATATCATCACCCCTTCTTACAGATGGGGGGGAAACAAGATATAACATTCATTCAGGGCCACTCAATGAATGAGGGGCAGAACCAGAAATAAAACCTGGGAATCCTGGCTCAGAGTCTCCTCTTATAATCTCTAGACAAAGCTTCTTTCCTGTAAAATTCCATCTAAGCTCTTCATAGAATAATTAGAGCCAATTTATTTCCTCACTCGTTAACAATGAAATCTGACAGGCTTTGTACTCAGGATGCTGAAGCTCAGTTAGAGGACCAAGGCTCTTCTCCATGAGGGGAGGCCTGGAATGTCAGTCTTTAGGTGGCTTAGCAAGGGCATGGTTCCAGCTGCCAGGTAATTGAACTCCTGCCTAAATCCCTGTGACAAAGCTTTAGGGAAGAACTGGAATGTAAATGACCAAAGTGATCTACCACAAATGTTAGGGAATGATTTAGAGAAATAGCAGCTGGTTTTGTAATGGTACAGCTTTGCCACTTTTCAGTGGCACTTAAGAAGTAAGAAAGGATATTTACCTGCCTTGGTATTAGGTTGGTTTCTCTTTTCCTTTGAATTCATTTGCCTATTTTTCAGGTAAGCAAGCTGAAAAAGCTTTGAAACACAGAGAAGTACACGGCAGTAGTTGAGATGGGCCCCTCAATTCTACCTTGTTCAGTTCCATCAGATCTGGAGGACATAAAGCTCTGAAGGGCTTACAGCTCCCTTGCAGTTCATTAGCAGTCACCTGCATTACCTTGAGATGTGTAGGAAGGTAATGAGTTACAGACTTCTTTACCTTCCCTACCCAGGGCAAATGGCTCACCATATTCTCTGTCATCACTCCCAAGGTTTCCTCAGAGGTCAGGAAACTGAGAAGTGCTGACCATCCAATATTTTAAAACTAATGACTCTGAAAGTTGCTCAGCACCTCTTAACCACAGGCCACTACATTTGAAGCTGGAGTACCCCAGACTAGGCGGTGCACTTAAACATGTGCCCTACTTGCTCAACATCACATGAAGGAGGCTCTGGCAGAGGAGGGCAGACTCAAGATTTCCACATTAAAAAGCCTGTACTTTTGCTGCTCTGATGTATTTTCCTTCTGCAAAACAATACAAGAAAAACTATTTTTACAGAAATTCCTGGGAAATCCCGCATGCCCTCTGCCTTGCTCTCTTTGGGTTTTGGCTATATGAATGCTTTCTGCAGAGTAGAGTTGAGGACACCAATCACAAAGTCCAGAGACCAGAAGAGGTGAGGGAGGGACCATCTTTTACAAGAAGTCCTTGGGGAGTGTGGAAGCTCTGGTTCTTCAGTGCCATCTGTCCCTTCTCTACCAAGGCTCCAAGCTCAGGTCCAGTAGGTGGCATGTTTGAATTGGTTTTGAACATCTGGAAATAGTTTGCCATTTGCAGTCCCCTCCTCATTCCAAGCTTCATTTGTGGCTACACGCAGTTAACAAATCGCTTCTTCTTTGGCCCCAGATATCTGCTAGGGAAGGGCCATAAAATGCTTCTTGGGCATTTTTAGTCACCGGGACAGTGCATTGCCTCCTGCAGCGAGGCAAACTGACAGAAAACAATGGCAGGAAAGCCCACTGTCTTCACATCTGGGGCCAAATCACCTAGGGTCCCTTGGTCCAGCATTGTCTTGGTGACCTATGAAGCAGAAGTTCATATGCACCTTCTCCCACAGGGATGATAAGGTTGCAGACTCCTAGCCAAGGTCTGGGGAGTGTAAGGGGGTGAAAATGGGGAACAAAGAGAAGAAGGAAAGAACAGAGAAGAGCACTTATGTCTGTCAAAGCAAAACTAAAAGGCCCGGGGAACAAAGGAGGTTGGCTTTGGCTTTGGCTCAAGATCAAAGCCTGGAGGTGGCTGTGGCTTTCTGAACTTCTGGATGAAAGTAGCAGACAGAGGTTTTTTTTCTTATGATACTGGTAGCACAGAGGGCTGCTTGCAAGAGTCTAAAACTGCATAGAGTGAGACCCAAGGAGGCAAGCTTTCCTATCCCCCTGACTTGCCTTTGGAGGGAAAGAGGTTGGTGGGATTCAAGTGTCATGTAGCAAGGGAACAGAGTTTAGACTGTAGTACCTCAGTGGCTTCAGAGATCAAGAGTAAACACAACCACAACTGCCTATCTGTTTGAAGTAGGGTCAGTGGAGGCTTCAGGATAGGGAAGGGGCTATTTCTTCACCAAGCTGTGTGTTCAATGGAAACATGAGCTGGCAAGAAAGGAGAGTTCAGCTGAAGCCTAGAACATGAAATTGAAAAAGTGGCTTTCTAACGAAAAGCTAAAGGGGAAGTTCCACAGTCAGTTTCACTGCAGCAAATGATGGCAACACATTGCAGCCAAGGGGAAGGGAATAAAGTTAATTTGAAATTAAGAAGGGACTTGATACTCTGCTGAGCTAAAATTTGTGTCACTGTTACATAGATTCGGTTTTCTTATGGGCATCTGCCTGTTTCAAATGAGGATGAGAATGGCTGAGGACACTCTGAAGAGAGGATAGACTTCTACAGTGTTGAAACTTTGCCCAGAAGTCACACTAGCTTTCTGTTCATTCACAAATAACCCAGCATGTCAATCACTTACCATGGAGCCCGGTAATTGAAATAAATCACTTGGACTGAGAGGTTAGGAAGCACTAGATACAGTACCTAGCATCAGTTGAAGCAGTCACTTAAGAAGCTTCTTGGCATGATAAACATGCCCTTCTTTCAGGAGTTCCACAGTTCAGGAGTACAGCTCATGTATAAATACCTCTCAGAATTTCTTGTATACCAAAAGATTCTGGCAATCTGCTGGAAACAAGGAGAAGGGCTGAGCTAACCCAAGAGTGGCTGTTTTTTATGTCCCTTTCCATTCTGAGACACAGGAACATTTTTACACATTAGCATGCTAATGTCTGACTGTGCCACAGCTGGGCTTGATGGCAGATGGCATAAGGACTTGTCCAGAAGAAGAAGAAGACATGAAAATGTCTTCTATGGGCAGTTGAGCTGTAGGAGAGGAGACCTCTGCAGCTGTTCAACTCACAAATAAGTACAACTCACAAGAGGTACAACTCACAAATAATACAACCAACCAATAGGAAGCTTACTGTAAATTCATCAGGCAAATATTATTCAACCATCTGAAGAACGGCTTGACTAATGAAAAGGTTATTTGTGAATAATTCCAGAAGGATGATAACACATTGGAAAAAGCACAGAGAAGAGATACTGGGCTGATTAAAAGACTAGAAAACATGCCTTAGAGTGAAAGACTCCAGGAGCTCAATCTGCTTGAGCAAAAATCAGGTGAAGGGTTGACTTGATCACAATCTCTCAGTGCTGACATGAAAACAGAGGATTGATAATGAGGGCTGTTCAAACTGAAATTGGATGAATTCTGGCTGGAAAAAAACCCATGATTTTTTAGAAGCAAGAGTAATTAATCAGTTTATGTAAGGCTTCTGGTGAATTTCTCCCTTCATTAGTAATATTAAAAAAAAAAATTCCCTCTAAAGTGATTGTATTTCCAAGAAAAAGCAATTCACTGTGATCCTGCAGCCTATGGTACGCAGGAGCTCAGACTAATGATGCCACTGGCTCCTTCCTACTTTGCAATCTCTGAACCAACAAGCAAGTTACTCAAAACTGATAGCAGAATTGTAGACTCACAGCATCATTTAGGTTGGAGGAGACCTCAAAGAAGGTAAGCTGCTGAATATACATACACCATTTGTCAATGTTATTCAGCAGGCTCTAATTATGTTTGCAATGACTGAGGAGATCAATGAAAAGACTCCTAGTGACAACATCACCTTGAGTAAATCACTGTCTACAAGACACATCTTCACTCTCTTTGTTCTTCAAGGAGAAAAATCCTCTTTGCAGATTCCTTTTGCCCCTTGCCATACCTGTCTCTCTCTGCCTTCCACCAGTGAAAGGGACTAACTCAGGAAGGATTTGTGAGGTTTAACTCACTAATGATTGCACAGTGCTTAAGAGCCTCATCTGGGAGATTCAGTCTATTCCTGTTCGATCCCACTCACTTATTCTCTTAGACAAATGGAGGCAGTCACTTGCCTCCTCATATCTGGTAGCTACTGCAATAACAACTTCAAAAATAGATTTTGGCAGAGAATAAAAAAAAAATTAAAAGTGTCCTGACTTTAAAGGCTAAAACAAGGATTAGACAATGCCACTTGATCTGGCAATTCACGGGGAAATAAAAAGTTCCTTCAGTCATGACTGTGTATCATTTGTTGAACAGAGTCACTGCCTGAAACATTCCCAGTTCCATGTAGCTAAAAAAAAATAAAAATGCTGCTGCTCTTCTTGTGACCAAATGTGAAGTCACTCTTTGGATCATGGTATAAAGTCATAAGGGTTTGGTCTGATTCATTTTAAGAGAGGAGGTTTTCAAATCAGTGAACAAGGCAGTTCAGCACATCGGTTCAGTCGCCACCCTATTAGTAGATTTCACATCTACAATAATAACAAAAGCTGCTAGAAGGGAAACAGGCCCCCTGCTCAGCTGCCTTTCTTTGTGTATTTACTTGAAACCAGTCTTGCAGAGAGCTCTTAGCCTCTGGACTGAACATTAGTTGGAGTTGAAATAAATATGAATGAACAATGGCTAGGACACTCAAGTCAGTTGGTAATGTGGTAATGTGGTTGTACTGGAAGAGAAGAGAGAGACTGGTGAAGAGACAGAAGTGCATGTGTGTGGATTCCTTTGACAATGGGGTTGCTTTGCTGAAGTATAATCACTTCTCTTCTTTGCAAAGACTTCCAGCTCTTTTTTACATGGGAAGATAAAACTGTCCTTATCTCAGAGATGCCAAGAGGTACACAGAAAATTAACCACTTGAGACCACACAGAACGACTGCCTAATGTAAGGCACTTAACTGAAAGACCTAAACTTTAGTTCTCATGCCAGACTACTTGCAATGGAAAGAGATACAATTTCATCTGCTGCCTAGAGTGGCACATTACCCTAGTTGACTATAGCAGTGCGTGGGACTTTAAGTGTCTAAGGTTGGATGGTATAAGGTTAAGACCTCAGCCCAACCTCTTTATGCTTTGTTTTTTAGCCAAAACTCCCTCTACAAAACTCATTGAAATCAGTGGGAAACCTCTTGAGGATGCCAGTGATCTCAGCAGAAAGCCATGCAGCTGAAGATCCAGGCCTTGGTGGTTACAGCTTTGTTTTGGGAGTTTTAGTCTAGATTTTCAAAATGGTTCAGCTGCTCATACCAAACAATTGCTGGACTGTCTCATTTCTCCTCATTGGGAAGGGGTATCATTTCATGTAGGAGAGTCAGAGGCTAGGGAGATGCAGCTTTTCCCCAGTGACAACTCTGAGCCATGCATATGGGGCAATCACACATGTCCAAAGAGGTAGGAATCCTGGGTGCAAATGCAATTGAAGATGGTCTATGTGTGTGTGTGTGCTGTCCCACCGTTCATGATTTCTGGATAGCCACAGTCATTTTTCTGAAGAATCTCATCCACTCCTACCTAATTTCTGTTGATCAGTCAGTGGGTTACAGGTTCCTTCTGGAACAGAGACAACCTCACAGGAAGCGATGACAATGAACTCAGCAGAGCAGGCAGCTACTCTGTCTTCCCTGTTAACCTGAGACTGCAGCAGAGCTATGGAAGGTTATATACCCCACATGTCCTGGACCACATCACCAATTGCAAGTTGTTCCCTTTCTTGAGGAAAACATCAGAATCAAGCAAATGGACTTTGCTCTTTGTTGTATTTCACCTTTCTGTTGTATTTGACCTTTCTGCTCAGCAGTTCGAAGAATGAGAAAATGAAGCCAAGATTGGCAACCAGTAGATCTCTTAAAAAAGTTAAATGATAAATTGCATCTGACTGAATGAACCCATGAGGCCTAAAGTGATTCAGTCTCTCTAAATCTTGGGATTTTATTGGGAGGGATACAGCTACATTTGATACAAACATATGTAGTAGGGAGACACAGATGCTCTGTTTCTAAGCTTACACTCATATCACCAAAGCCCCTGTACACATAAGGCCGTGCTGCCAAACAGGCTGGCACTCTGGAAGGACTACTGACCAACCTGCTGGCACTCTCACTTCCACTCACAGCTGAGTGTGTTTGACAAAGGAATCATACCTGCAAGCTGAACTCATACCTGTAACCTGTAAGCTGAACTCAGCGTCTCCATGCAGGGCCAAAATCAGGACCTTCACGGACTTGACAGTAGGGCAGAATTTAGCCACAGCAGCATTTCACTACAGGACCATCTAGACCCTTAGAGACAGTCTGACATGATGTCAGTGATACCTAATGCCAGGAGATTTACTGGGAAGAAAGAAGCAAACTGCAGAGAGCCATGAGCAGGCAGTGATGTTTTAACTCTCTCAGTGAAGGAGACCTTTCGGTTACCAGCTGTCAAAATCTGTTCTCATATCATTCCAGGGAGGGACCGTGCAGAGTCCAGCCCTGGGGAAGAGCCACCCAAACATTTAGAGCAGCTGGAGTAGTAAGATACCATTGTGGCTGGAGAATGGGCTAGGATTCTTGTCAAGGTACCAGTTAGTCACTGGTCTCAATGTGCTGTTCTCTGAAGACAATACAGTGCTGGATCCTGACTTCACATAAAAAGAACGAAAAGGAAACCACCAAAAAAACCCTACAGGGGATATTTTCCATAGGCAGAACTAGAAAAAAAAATGGAAATTTTCCTTTTTTGGATGAAAATCTGAAACCTGCAGACTTTTCTATGTAAATTACTTGATTATTTTTTATGTAAAAAAACCCCAAAACCGAGTGAAAAATGGTTACTTTTTTCCTCATCTTTCCTTTCCCCCTTCCACTTTTCTCCAGTGCAATCACTGAAAAGGGGGTAAGAGGAAAACAGACAATAATTCTGAAGAGAGCATTTGATGTGTTGAGCTCCCCCATCCATAGTTTCTGTGTTCTTCAGGGAAATCCATTTGCCCCTGGGGTTAAGTGCTTCCATTATTAATCCAGGTATATAATCAGGGTTGAATGCAGCCACTGTGTAAAACATGACTGCCCTCTCATCATATGACTGGGAATATTCAAAAAGTATAGGGAAGGTGTGGCCTGTTCATGTTCCTGTATAACTTTTCTTCTAATTAAATTCCCTAAAGCTTAGTTGAATAGCATGAGACCGCCTGTGGGACAGGTAAATTGGTACAGAGGGGTTTTATTCTCCCAGCTTTCCAATTATTATTTCATGAAAAATACTCAGTTATAAAATGTCTGGAATGGATGCTGAGCTACATATGGAAGTGAATTGTTTGCCAGTGTCAGATGCTTCCATAACATGCATGTCACCATGCCTTTCTCAGTTGGTGACTAGTAGTTTGCAAAGTCTGGGTGAGCATGGTGTGGTTTCACCAGATATGAGTGAGATGCTGTGTAAAAGGAGTCGTATGGTGTTTGAGGTTTGTCTTTGTAACTGGCTCCAGCAATCAAATACACCTCCTCCCAAGCTGTTGTTTCCTACTATTCCATCCACTTAGCTTGAATTTTGGTTTTTGCTATGAAAGACCTTATAGATATGAGATGTGATTGCCTAGAGAAGGCAGGCAGATAATCTCAGTTGTATAGTTATATTTTTCAGTGTTAGCTTTCTGGGTTTGCCCTTTAAAGATATGACAGTTGTATATAAGTGGAAGTAATTTAGCCCTGGAGGGATGAAATTCTTTTTTAAGCTCTTCATGTAATCTTAGTTTGTTATTGCAAAAAGATCTCTAACCAGGAGCAATTGGGTCCAATCTGATGCAGAATTAAAAATAACTAGAAATCCTGGGGCAGTCCTCTGCAGTACCAGAGTGGTTGCCAGATGCAGTTGGCATCAGATGTGTGTCTAACTCAAATGCATTTGCCTGTATTTCACCCACAGGTATTGCAGACAGGAGGGCAGCTGGAGGGGTGTCCTGCCCACTGTTCTGCAAGTGGAGGCTCACAATGCCATCATATTGGTGCAGAGGGTTCAATGAAGTGGCACCCTATAACACTGGTAGCTGTACAAATACAGGGTAGAAGACGCTTCCTGCCTAGAAGAGGTAAAAGGCTGCAACTGGCAACAGAGAAGTGCAATGATTGCCTCTGGTTGTTCAGCAGCTCAGAAAACTCTTGGAATTGATTTGGCTCTGCAGACACTTTGAAAAAAAAATTAATCCCTTTTCCAGTAAATTCTTCTGGTTTACTGCTAGCGTGAAATGTCCTGACCACCACTTTACATGCAAGCACAAGGTCACTACAGACTGTACTGGATTATATGCACACTTTACTGGCAGCATCAGGATTTCAAAATGATGCAAGAGTATTTTTGTGCTGAGGAAGTGGTGAGACCTTCAGTTACCCAGAACTAGATCATCAGAAGATAAGGCAGGGTAGGGCTGGGAATATCAACCTGCCAGTCTTATCCCAGTATAGACTGGGTCATGTGAGCAGGCAGGAATTTTTCTAAGGTCAGATGCTATGGGCCATGTCTTCATCATATTTACATATCTGATTTTTAGGCAACTAAGCCCCTTGGACATGTAATGAGGTTGGACTAGACAGCAAGGCAGCCTTAAAGAGGTGGACTAGAGTTATGGGATCAGTTACCTTCAGGAAGCAACACCTAGTCTCTTACTGATCTTCACAGTTGGAAAGAGCAGCATTTCCTCTAATGCTGAGGTTAGAGCCCATGTTTAAGAGTTGGGGAAAAAAGGAAGGTGAATGCTTTTTCTGATTCCTTTGGGTAGGATAACTTTTGGAGAAAACGTGATTCAGTCTAGCTTTGTTTTGTGGGCTGTTCAAGAACATCTTAGTCTATCTAATGATGTGGGGCAATAGCTTGTTCTTTGTCAGACAAGGAATATTTCCAGCCAGATAGCCTGAGCTACCTTTAAATTATTTGATCTAGCAGTTTGACAGCACTGGGGAGTTTAACATGGGCTAAAAGATACCTTCAGTGATCAACAAGACCCTTGCACCAGGACACCTGTGAACATTGTTATAGTCTTTGTCTTCTTAACCTAGTGGACTGCCTCCCCTCTACAGGAGGGAGGCTAATTCTTTATATCTGAGGATGTGACAGGGCAAGGCCATGTGGACAATGCTTACAAAATAGAAAAGAGGAAAGACAGTCTCTTTGCAGAGATTGTTCAAAGGTCAAAGAACACACATTGTGCATCATTAGGGCTTTCAAGTTGCTTGAATGTTTTCAAGTAAAATGAGTCTAGGGAAACTACAGCAGATGAAGAGTTTAGGGAAGTAGCCAGAGACAGTTATGCAAGAGCCTAAGACTTCAAACAGACTTTAACATACACACTTGCTGAACCTCATTTCTAGTACCTGTTCCTTTATGATGATTCCTATTTTTTTTAAGAGTTCATTGCAGATCTAGCGCAAATCTGAGCTAACCAGACAGAAATGAATGGACCACTGCCCTGCTTAACTCTGTTTTTCTTCTATTCCATCAGGTGTAAACGAGTGACTGGCTTCAGAAGCACAAACACATTGAAAAAGGAGCGATGATGCATTCAGTGCTTGCAGCTATGAAGCCCTGGGGCTTTCTCAGTTCATAGATCAAGCAGCCATCAAACCACATCATACCACAAATTTATGTCCCTCTCCTCCTTCCCAGCTCTCTGCCCTTCATAAAATCCACCAATACTCCTACTCCAAATTCCCCAGAGACACACTATTACCAGACATAGACAGACAGACATCAGTCAGTGAGGTACAGCTCATACGTAACTCACTAAAGTGTCTGCTGGGATGAGGGAGGGAACTGCTGTGGGTGTATTGTTCCAGTCCCATCATTTCCCAAAACACTGAATGAAATAATAACTTGTTTATAATAATGCATGACATCACGGCAATGCTACAGAGCTGCACTTGAGAAGCAGCTTTGAACCCTGTGACCTTCCTTCAAGTGAGAAAGTCTTTAGGGAGGCCACAGGATGCAGAAAGTCCTAGTCTTCCTCTGGTTCTCTAGAAGACTTTTTTTATTCTAGAATTAAAAAAATGGCAAGGACCACATGCACTTGCACGCTTAAACCACCTGTTTTCTTTTCCCTTAGAGTTGATCTCTGGCTTAAAGCTAAAGATACCCACTTGCCAAGGAGTGACAGGAGCAATACACCAATTCATTCCACAGTAGATTTTTGACATAAAGTGAACCACGTCCAAGCACTTGATCCATTCTCATCCAATAAGCTACCAGAGGAAAAAATTTCATCCCCTATCTGTGTCACACCATGTTCACATTACATAATTATCCACTCCCCTTGCCTTTACCTACCTGCTTAAAAGTACCAGGCCTTACAGGTTCACCGCTTTGATTTTGATACACTCTTTCTTTGCCATAATACCACAGCTAAATCCCTTTGTGCTACACAGCAAACAACTGCACCTTCCTTTGAAGGTACACTATGTACACTGCCTACTGTACCTTCATTATTTCTAGGCAATACAGAGCATCTGCTGACCAGTTAACCTCTTGTATTTTCCTATTTTACAGTGTAGTAAAAATGAAAGCAATCCAAAGTTTAGAAGGGGGAAAAACAAAAGCCAAAACAAATGAGAACTGATCCTGCTTTCCTGAGAGATCTACTTTAGAGATGTAATCTAATGCACCTTCTATCTTTTTCTTTCCCCTAGGCAGCTTCTTCCAAAGAAAGGAATAGTATCTTCAGCATCAGTTTATGTCTGGGGGACTAATCACTCCCAGGACTGAGCCCTGATGATGACTTAAGCTGCTCTGAATACAAAACTCCATGCATGGAAGGCAAAAGCTTTGTTTCGTTGCCCCAAAAAGGGAAGAAGGCTTGCTAAAAACAACCTTCAATCAGCTGTACATATCTAGACACTGTTGTCTTTAGTGTCCCAGATGGTCCCAGCTGTTGGCATACGCAATGGCAATGACATTCATTTCTTTTGCATATACATCCCATGCGAGTCCAATTTTTCAGCTGCCTGCTGATGGGAAGTGAAATTCACCCAGAGAAAAGCTGTGCTTGAGGCCTATAGGATCCCAAAGCTTGTGGAAAAAGCCTCAGTAGGGAGGATTAGTCGTAGGATCACTTCTGGCTACTATCTAATTTTATCTGTGTGTCACTGATACCAAACGTCATTCTTTTCATTATGAGAACCCCTCGACAAACAGGACTAAAAATAAAAAGCAAGAGCTTGGAGTTGGCACAAACTGTGCTACATGGACTCCAATTTGTATAGCAGGAACTATAATCACTCTGAGACGTGCCCAAGCCCTCGGGCATCCCACGGGATTTCAGTCACTTGTTTACAAGGTGTTCTGATTTGCAGCTGTTTGACTACTGTGGCATTTCAAGAGGGGGCGGTTTGAAAGGATGTTGTTACTTTGGACGTTGGGATTGGGAAATGGGTATTGAAAAATCACACAAGAAACAGGCGAGTGCTGTCTTTGTTCTTCCCCCCTTACATATGAATGACGTCAGTGCCGGGGAAAGGAGCCTCAGGAACAGATCCAGAGACCAATGCTCTGGAAAGAATACACAGGGTACAGGTAAATCCTCGAAAACAGAGTTGTGCCCTAACCTACCACACAGAGTGCCCCGCATCTGATCTGGGGGGACTAAGCTCTGGAGGTAAGAAGGGAACCATCCAAGCCCATTGCTTTTCCACCTTTTCTAACAAGGTTACCAGCAAATAAATTGATATTGTGCCACGGACATCCCTAAGAACTAGGATAAAGGCCATCACCAGCTCACTTCAAACAGGCCAGCAGCAGCTGAAATGGATTTGGTCACTGGCTTAAAGTGATTTATCAATTCAGATGGCTCTTTCCATCATTCCCGCTCTCCTGACCTAAATACTTCCTCTTTCAGAGCTGCATTAAGCTAATACCCACTTTCTTATGGGCCCTCTTGGGATAATGGATTCAGATATGCAGAAGGAATGTAAAAATCTGTCTGTTATCTGGGATGAGTGATTTGCACAATAGTGCCCGTGAGTGTTTGTTTAACACTGTGGACAGCAGAACCCTGCTAAGTGGTAACACGCTGAGAAAGGGAAAGCAAGAACGGAGGAGAAAGTAGCCTGGTTGATTAAAAACTATGTCCACCGAGCTGTGTGTGTTTTTTGGCTTAGTTAGCTGTTCACTTGTTTTTTGTGGGAAACCAGGAAGGACACGTGGAGCTTTTCCCAGACTTTAGTGTTATTCTCTTGTTTCCAGCATTGGCTTTTGTATGCATTAATTGACAGTAACTCATGTAGAAGATCTAGTGCCAAGAGGATATTTACCTTGCAAACATTTAATCTGCTGCCCCTCTCTCCTCTTCTGTGACTTTTTCAAGCGATGACTGACTGGAGGCGCCATGTGCACTTGAAGAAGCATCACTCCTGCCAACCTTAGACATGAGCCCTCTGCCTGCCCAGTGTGTGCCAGAAACCTGACTGCACTTTCTTGGCAGGGAGCAGCCTTCCCCTCACTTCCTGGAGGTGAAAGAGGGCTCAGCCTAGAATGCAAAGCATAAAAATGTAAAGAATCTGTTAGATTATACTATGACAAATTGGTGTTTTTCTAGCAAGATTAAAACCCACCCTATGTTTGATTCTGAGTGACATTGATCAGTTTGGCACCAATAACTTCTCCGCTGGTGTCATGAGTGACTTCTCTTTAAGCAAGCACCCAGAGAAGTACTCCTTGGTTTCTCTAGGCAAAGTTGAAGGAAAAATCTGCATTTGCATTGCACATGCCATCAAAGATCTCAAAGTACACGACTTATCCTAGCCCACATGGCAAATCTGTATCTGAGTTGGGTCAGAAATTCTGACTCTCCCTCCTTTGCTCCAGCCAGGCTGACTTTTCCTCAAGGTCAGCTATGACTGCTGCCATCAGAAGCATGCTATACTGTCACCACCTTGTCACACATACCAGTTTCAGACTCCCTGGTTTTTACCCATAGCTATGGAAAATTGTCTGCAGAAGAGGCTGCTTAGAAAGGAAGTGGAAGATTGCTGAAGTCTATTCTAATCCACAGTCTATATTTATGCAGCCCTTGTCACAGCAGAGCAGAGAAAATGTCACTGGAACAGTTTTCTTTTTGCCAACAGGCAAGAGGTTTAAAACGAGGCAGTATAACCTCTATTTGATGATGTGTTTCTACAAATGTTTAACTTGCTATTTCATTTAAAAATCATCTTTAATGTTGATTTATATTCCTGGCAGTGAAGTCAGGAGGTTGGCAATCCCGTTCCATTTCAGTCTGTGCTCTGACTGAGGCAATAACACAGATCAAAGAGAAGGAGTCTTGCAGCACTCACATTTTATCATCCTGAATGTTTTCAAGTTCTCACTCTGATATTCATGGGCAGATTATGTAACTACTAGATTTATACTTCTGAAGGCCAAATAGTAAAGACTGAAATGTTGTATCATTAAGAGGAAGTATATGGAATTAATTGAATTGAAATAAGGAACAACATATGAAGCAAACACTTGACAAAAGCAGCAATGCTTTCCTGGAGATGTTGTCTTGCTCCAATCTTTTATAGGGTCAGCCATTTGTTTTCATGCCATAGAATATAAAATTAACTGCATGTTATTAGACATTCTAAGTCTTGTTTTCCATCTAAATATGTCAAGCTGACATTTTTATTGCCTTAGTAATTGCTAAATATTCAAGGATTTGAATTCCATCATTAACAGTTTACCTAAATGATGGAAGTGGAGTAAGCCACAGAACTTCTGTGAATTTTTTAGAAGATAATAACTTACAGTTAATTATCTAACAAGTCAGAGAACATGAAAACTTGCCTTGGTGCCTGCCTTGAGCCTCCCTGCCCATGGCTTTTGCACAGTATCTTATAAATACTGATAGGTTTAGTTGTCTAATGCCCTGGGGACTTTGACACCATAGCAGCATCCCCTTTTTTTATAGGAAAGGTAACACAGGCAGACAAAGGTTAGCAGATCATAGAAGCATAGAATCATCAAGGTTGGAAGAGACCTTTAAGATCATCAAGTCTAATCATCAAAGCAGCACTACCAGTGTAGCCCATAAACCACTAAGCATATCAACCAGCACCAGATCCAGACACCTCTTAAATACCTCCAGGGATAGTGACTCTGCCACTCCCCTGGGCAACCTCATGGCTAGGCTTCGCAAATGAAGATACTCCCATGCCTAAGATGTACCAAAGGATGAGAGAACGGATTGAAAGTAGCCCTGAGGAGAAGGACTTCAGGGTGTTGGTTGATGAGAAACTCAATGTGACCTGGCCATGTGCAGGTTGCTTGGGGCTCTGAGCAACCTGGTCTAGTGGAAGGTGTCCCTGCCCATAGCAGGAGGGTTGGAAGGACATGATCTTTAAGGTCCCTTCCAACCCAAACTACTCTATGATTCCATGCAGTGGAGCAGGATCTGGACATGCTGCTGGCCGGAGGGCCCAGGCTGTGGGGCCGTCAAGGCCAGGCACAGCCCTCTCTGCACGGGTCTGGCTACTGTGAGCCACCACCAGACACCTGGACAGGCTGCGGGCCGAGGCTGGCTCGATCTGTGTGGGGAGATCACAGAATCACAGAATTGTTAGGGTTGGAAGGAACTTTTGGAGATCATCCAGTTCAACCCCCCTGCCAAGGCAGGGTCACCTAGAGCAGGTAACACAGGAACACATCCAGGTGGGTTTTGAATGTCTTCAGGGAGGGAGACTCCACAACCTCCCTGGGCAGCCTTTTCTACCTCACCACCCTTTGCCACTTTCAATGTAAGGTTCTTCCTCATGTTGAGGTAGAACTTCTTGTGTTTTCATTTATGTCCATTACTCCTCGACCTGTCACTGGGCACCACTGAAAACAGCCTGGCATCATCCTCTTGGCATCCATCTTCGAGATATTTATATGCATTAATGAGATCCCCTCTCAGTTTTCTCTGAACTAAACAGGCCTAGCTCCCACAATCTCCTCATAAGAGAGATGCTCCATACCCCTAATGATCTTTGTGGCCCTCCGCTGGACCGTGTCCAGGAGTTCCATGTCTCTCTTGCTCTGAGGAGCCCAGAATCGGACACAGCGCTCCAAATGCGGCCTCACTGGGGCTGAGCAGAGGGGCAGGATCACCTCCCTCAACCTGCTGGCCACACCGTTCTCGATGCACCCTAGGATACTACTGGGCCTCCTGGCCGCCGGAACCCGGCTGTACAGCACTCGGCTGCCCAGCACCGGCACCGCCACGGACACGGACGGCACCGCCACGGACACGGACAGCGCCGCCGGGCCCGCCCCGTCGGGCTCGAACGCTCCGCCCCGCCCCGCCCCGGCCCGGCCCCGCGACCCGGACGCGGTTCGGGCGAGCGGAAGGGGCGGGCGCGGCCGGGGCGGCTCGGGGGGCACCGGTGCGATGTTTCTGACGGCGGCGGCCCGTGAGTGGCCCGTGAGGGGCGGAGCGGGGCCGGGGTCGGAGCCGGGGCCGGGCGGAGCGGGCGCCGGGCGGGGGTGGCCGTAGGGGTGGGCGGGCGGCTCGACAGCGGCGCTGCCCTTGCCCGCCCTGCCCCTCCCTCGGGGGAAGCTCAGGGTGACCTAAACACGACGTGCACAGACACAATGTAGATGAGCATTTTTTTTTTTTTTAAATTTTAGCGCAGTTTTGCATTTATGCTGTAGATATATGATTATTTTAAATGCGGTGGGCTGACAGAAATAATTCAGCCTGTTTCATGCTGTTTAGTGGGTTAACTCGGGGGACCGAAAACCAGCCTTGTGAGAAGGTCAGGCTCCCGTGAGAACAGCTCCCTGCCCTGGTTCACCCTCTGGCCAAGCAAAGCTTTGCGTTGGCACCACGGCAGGAACTGCAGCAGGAGTGGGCGTGAGCAAGTCGGGAAGAGTGGGGCTGCAGTTTCCACGTTCGTACCTGTCCTAACCTAGAGAATTCATACTCATTACTGAAGCTGAAAACTTACTGAAAACACCTGGAGGTTGCAGCAACTGCAGTCTGTCATGCTGAGCACTATATTTGCACAGACACCTACAAAGGTGGTATGATGGCAGAAGGAGCAGGCAGCTGACATCACATGGACGGATGAGTGGTGTTTATTGTGACAGTAAAGCTCTTTCCACTGTCTATCTGTGGCTTTTGCAAAGGCAGGCGGTGGAAAACTCTATATGTAACATATAAAGGAAGCAAGATAAAATGATAACTGTTTCTTTTGTTTTTCTCTTCTTCATGCTGCAAAAAACCACCAGTGGCCAAGAGCAAATCTAAGTAAGTGATGTTTTCCTAACCAGTTTTGGGTTTTGGGTACCACCCTGTATCTTTACAGAATGTTAGGCTTCTCTAAATTTTTTTAATATACCTGAGAGAATTGCAGACCTTGAGTCTAGCTGCCTCTTCTCTGTCCTTCTGTATGTGTGTCTTGTCACAGGTAAGTATAGAATGGTGTGAAACTCCTCGCTGGGTTCTGAAATTGAAGCAAAGGCAAGTTTGTCCTGTGGGCTGTTGCACTGATCTGAGCTGTAATATCCAAAGCACCTTGTGCAGGGGGAAGCACACCTCTGTGTGCTCTGTGATTAAAGAGAGGATGTAAATTATCTGCATATTCTTGCTCTTGTTTACCTTTCATACCTTTTTAGCTGAGGAGAGCAGACTGAGCTACAGTGTGAGTCTTTGTTGTCTGTGGGCTGAACTTTGGGCAGGTGCCTTGAAGCTTTCCCCTAGACAGTGGGCAGAGCACTTCCTAGGAGTGGACAGCATGCGGTCAGTCCTCTGGGTGTCTTGGTTTACTCTGTAGTCCAGCTCAGGAGAGATGTTATTGGGCTCTGGAAGAAAATTAGTCACAGTCCTCCAACCTGTAAAGAGAGCTGATGGTGTGTTAAGGCTTTGAAAGGAAGGAACATGTACTTGAAGCACACGAGTACTCTTACAGTGTGGGCACAAGGAGACAAGACTATGTGGAGAAAATTACTTGCATCCAAGATGCTATTTTAAAAGAAAATTAGCTAGACAAATGCAAGGGGCTAAAGTGATACATTTATGTGAACACATTCCTGTTTTCCCATTCCCAGAAGCTGCATTCCGTGTGAGTGTATTATCTTTCATACATTTTCTATATTTTGGTTTAAGACTCAGCCCTCGACAGAGCCAGTACCAACCACTTGCAGGGTTTGAGGAGATTTTTCTCTCACAGAATTTCTGCACAATTGTCAGGGTTTTAAATTAAGACACACTTCCCAAGTATGTCCCTGACAGAGGGCAGTTCAACTTCTGAGTGTTCTACTGTTCACAAAAACAAACACAGCAAAGCAGGAGGTTTCTGCGAGGTGAAAAAGTAGCTGTTTTAAATGGTGGTACTAATGGTAATGTAGGGATTTCTGCCACACACTCCATTTTATTTTTTTATCCTGATGTTTCTTTTGCTGTTCTTTAAAGTTCCATATATGCTTCAGGAATATTTTATGTTTATATATTTATCCTTCTGAACTTGCCTTGGGTTTCTCCCTGTGCCCCAATAGCTTTCTAGTGTTGTTTTCTGCCTTTGCTCCCAGTTAAATTTCTTCATTGGGGAGTGATTTTTTTGAACAAGGTGTGTTTGGAATGGGCTCGGCCTCAGATGTGTGGAGCACAAGAATTTCAAGGCCTGGTCAAACTGGTAACACTGATTCTCCCAGAAAGAGGAAACTGCACAGAAACTTTGAGGAAGTGGGTAAGGTATAGGGGAAGGAGTCTTTGTGGTCACTGGGGCTTCACAGCACACCTGCAGTAGTGTACAGGAGAGGACAATAATCAGGGATAATCCCAAGAATATGCTTGGTCAGTTAATCTGCAGGAATCCAGTGATTTTCTGTTCAAGGAAGTACACTAGTCGAAGTTGCACAAGTGAGGAAGAACAGGTTAATTTTGAGTGGCCATTCTGTATTAGAAACAGGAAAATGCAGGGAAATGGAAACTGAACTCAAAGCCCACATGCAGAGATGTGTCCATCTCTTTACTGCAATGGAAGAGAAAGACATAATTTACAGAATGGTTAAAGGGTTTTACCTTTCTTTTGAGACTTCAGAAGATGCCCTATGTCTGGGAAGTTGCATGGATCTTGGCATACTTCCAGGCTGGGGGTGTGGGGCAGCTTTTTCAGTCTCCTGACTTGCCCTGCTCCCAGGACACTGCAGGTCCTTCCAGCCCACCCCACAAACCGAGAGCCCTGCAGTGGGGAAGGGGGTTAACATCAAGCTCTGTGTCTAATGGGATGGATGGTGCCAAGGGGTCCTGCTTCTCCTTTTGCACGTCTCTTATTCCAGCCTATCTGCTCAGCTTCCTCTCTGCATGTGGAAGTGATAGTCTGATACAGTGTTATCTACAGCCTGAACATCTTTAACTACCATCATCCTTCCTCTCTTGCCATTATCTTTTAAGCCATAATGACTCAGTTCTGTGCTGATTTTTCTAATTCCTTTTTTTCTTTCATGCTTTTATTCCTCCTGCCACACTGTTCTGTGGAGGAGCTCCTTCTCTGTGGGCTTGTATCCTGTTCAAGAGTTGTTTACTTAAACTTGATGCTGGAGCTTATGGTTTATAGTGGGCTGTTTGTCTTGTTGTAAGTCTGATATTGATGCTCCCGTCCAGAACGTCTCTGAAGCTGAAATGGAGTATCTTATGTGATTGTGCCAAATTGTTTATGCTTAAACCTTGTCCATTTGCCTGTGCCCTGGCAGACATGTGGTACAGGCTGTAGCTGAGTGCCTGTGCATTGACACAGAGACATCCCTGTGACTTTAGATACATTCTGGTGAGGATGAAAAGTGCCGCGGAGACGGGCTTCTGTTTCAACGTCAGGAGACTCCGACTACAGGAAAAACTGGTCTTACTGAGATATGATCCCATTGGTAAGAGCTTGGGGAAAAAGTCAGTGCGCTTTCTATAAACTTCTCTGACTGTGTGGGGCAAAAGATTTGAATGTAACAGGATTTTCCCCATCTAAGCAGAATATGTCATAACATGTTTCATACTCAGATGACTGTACAGTTGCTGTTCTTCATGACATTCCAGTGGGAAGTAAGCATTACCCTCATTTTACAGATTGTGGCAGGGAAACAAAGTAATGACTTGCCTGACACATCAGAGACTTTGATGACAGCCATGCCACATGTCACTGGCAAAGCCAAGTGACACAGGAGTTCTTTCATTCTGTTTCTTTGTGTGGTTTGCTAGACTGTGCTACCTCCAACAAGCAGTCACGAAGTATGCATCAACAGAAGCATTCTTTTAAGTTGCCATGGGTGTTCTGAACAACAAATTTTAACCATCACTTACAAAATGGACTTTTTCTTTTAAAGGAGTAAACACAAGTTCTTCCTCCTCCACAAACGATGCCACTCTCCAGATGACAGTTAATGGGTTCCTTTATATTCCTTTGGTCCTCGCAAATTTTCTTAGCTTAAGAATCTGATTTGTTGGGGGGTGGTTACAGCACTTGCCAAACTGCCATTTGCTCACCCAGCTTTTTAAAAGTTGACTAAGAGTTCAAGTTTCTGTAGTTAACTTTAAAAAGCTGAATTTAATGTTAAAAAGCTTAATTTGGGTAAACTTAGAATTTAAACCAGACCATGCATGGTGGAGGTAATGCAAAAAAGGCTTATTTAAAGCTATAGACTAAAGAAATGTATTAAGCAGCTCCAAGTAGATAATATAATGCACGGCCAGTAGTTATGTGGTTCAAGCTTATTTTTCCTCATAATTTTATATGCTTCTTAGATGACTACTACCTTTTCATTCTTAGAGTTAATAGTACAACAGCTTTATGACAAGTGAGAGAAACCACCAGAGAAGCAATATGCTCTCATCAGAGCTGACAGAGGTTGCGCCTTTCCTTTTGAATTCCATACAAAAGGGAAATCAGAAATCCCTTGGACTATTTTCTTGAATAAGAAAAATTCGAATTACTGCATTGAAGCATTGTGCAAAGTGATCCTCCAGCAGCTTTGCAACTTGTAGGAAAGTGAAGAGCTCAGACAGAATAGGTAGTAGGTTTCTGAAGTAAGCTCTGATCTTTGTAGCCTGTAGTAGAATACAAGTGAGAAATTGATGTGAGAAAGTGCTGCATGTGTGAAGGGAAGCAAATTTGAGTCTGGATAACAACTCACATCAGGAATATGTTAGGAAGCATTTTCACTTGGCATGCATTTTCACCTTATGTTTTGTACTTCTCAGAAACCTGGGACCTCCGCAGAATGAAGCTTTTTAGTGAAGTAGTGGCAGGAGTGCCCAAGTTTCACTACCTCCTAGCTGCAGTGACAGAATGTGTTACTAAGCTGCAGTATTTCTTAAAACGAAACTTTTAAGTGGAAGAAGAGATTTTGTCACTGTGTGGATTGCTCTTGCATAGCTTTCAAAGGAATTCATATAATGAAGTTGAATCAAAACATGCTTTTCAAATGACACTAAAAAGCTTTGCTTTAATTTATTTTGTAATTTTGGGGTTTTAGTAATGTATTGACTATGCTTAACCAGTAGCTGAAGTGACTTTGCCAACATCTGCATCAGGTGCTAGGGGCAGGGTCAGTTTGTGCCCCTGTTGAGAGATCCACAGGACACTTCGTTAACTTCTCAGGCAGACTGTGAGATCAGCTATATCCAGCTCATCAACTGTAGTTGTTTGGGCTCTGGAGTTGAAAAGTAGTAGAAAGCAGTAAGAACCTATTTTTGTCCCTGTACGGAGCAGCTGTGACTCAGAGTAGTCACACAGAGCAGCTGTTGAATGTTTTCAGTCATTCCAATCCTGATACTTATTCTCACAGAGGTGAAGTGGACCTCTTAGGAACTAAAAATTACATGTGGTAAAGTGAAAGCACTACTAAATTCCTTCAAGAGCTGGTTAACAACAGTGCTGTGCCAGTCAGTTGCTCCACACTCATTTAAGCAGTGAAGGCAGCCAGGGGAAAAGGGACGTGGGCTCCTTTTTTTTAACACTTCGGGCTTCTTAACAAGTTCTTTTTCTTCCCCTATAGCAAAACAACGTGTCCTCTTCACAGAGAAGAGAAAAATCCGCTCTATGTGAACAGTGACTGGACTTGATTTATACATGAGGAGAGGATGGTCTGGGGGGAGGACGGGGTGAACGCTGATTCAGAAATCCAGCAACATGGGCTGAAAAGAGAGGAAATGAACTGGGATCACCGTCTCCTGTGATTTGAAGGCCATTGTGAATAAAACAATGTAGAGAGAGAAAATTCTTAATGTCTGGACATAGATCATCACAGTAACATTTATTTATCTTTTGAGTTATTTTTACAGTACTCAATTAAAAAAAAATTAAATAGCAAATCCCATTGTCTGTGTTTTCCATTGTGAAAGAGGCTGTAATCTTCAAAGGAACTATTGTTTTATAAAGCAATAAAAATTAACATTTTCCACAGCAGGAATTCAATGGCAGGATTGCAAGTTTTTCTAACCTACCAGCCACAGATGTGACAGTAGTGACCATAAGCTGGTGTCATTCCTTGGAGGGGTAATGTTGCACCAGCTCCTTCTGAGGAAAAAAAGCAGTGAGAACCTAGTCATGTAAGATGAGGTTTTGGATAAGCTATGACCACGGCTAAATGGGCTATATTATTTTCAGCCAGGTTAGTAGGATGGATTTTTCACTCCTGGGTTTTTGTCAAACATGAAGAAACCAAAGTATGTCTCTGATGTTTTTGGAAGCTTTTCTTCCTTAATTAGCTTGCCTATGTTTAGAACAATATGGCTAGAAACATTTTTCAAAATCTGCCTCCAGTAGCACTCTTGTCCTCTTTTCATTTGGAGGGACCTTCCTCCACCTTCCAGAATGTGGGGAGGTACAGTGCTGCATCTGAGGCGAGCGGGCACAGACGTGCCCGGGCTTGACGGACGGTGCTTTGTTGAGAGCCGCATGCTGGCCTTGGCGTCTGCAGCTGAGCACTGAAGTTGCAGTCTCAAAGCTAACACTCTGCTTCATGTGCTGCCATTGCCCATCAGAAGTTCTGATAAAATCAGTAAAAATACTGCCAGGAGCCCAATATCCTCCAGGTGTTTTGCTGTAAACTTCATGTAGTTCAGTACAGTGCATTGTGTGGGACAGCCACAAGCCCAAAGGCTGTGTGGGGCCAGAGAGACCTGCTGTGCTGTTTGAAAGACCCACCACCCCCACCCCATCTTACTACTGTAGAACAGGAACACAGGATTCCTGAAATAAGAAGCAAAGAGACTTTTCCGGCCTTTCCAGTCAGCAGAGGAGAACCTCCTTGTAGTTAGGAGAATAATGCTGTCTGGTATGAGATAAAATCAGCACAGTGATCTAGACAATCAATTAGAAAAGGTCCTGAGGCAAGTCCTTCCTGTAAGGATATGAAGATTGTGTCCCTGATGCCTGGACACTTACTGATGCGATGCAGTTAGACTTCCTGATCATTTCCTCCATGGATAACTTGGGATAGTAAGCCAGGTAGAAGGCCAGTGCTCCCACAAAACTGTCTCCAGCTCCCTAGAATAAAATAACAAACAAGCTTAAATGTATTTGCACAGGGAAACAATTCAGATGCCTTTACCGGAAAGACAGAAGTTGCAGCACTGATTGCAGGAGTCAGGAAATTGTTCAGGGGTTGAGTTTAATTCACTTTGCTATGCCTAGGAAATTCTGCAAAGTTAAACTAATGCCCCAATACTACCCTTATGCCCAGCTGCTGAGTCAAGGTGCGCATTTACAATATGGCTTAAAACTTAAAGAAAAGCAAGTGTACTACAGTTCAGCAAGATGCTGTTATAAACACTGCTTTCAAAACTTCCTGTTGTTGGAGTGTCTGATTGTGATTTCCCAACCTGGATGTTTCATTAAAGCTATTTTTCTCTCATTTAACTTCTGTTTTTCATAAAGGTCAGTGGTAGAAGGGGCAGAGAAAAAGGGAAAAAAATAAGCCATGTGGCTTGTGGTGTCCATTGCAGAACGATACATTTTGATGCTTCCAGAACTTAGCTGTTGTTCACTAAAAAGGTCCCACTAACACAGTCTGTGCTGTCACATAAACCACTCTTATTCCTGGGGCAAGCTTTGCCACTTCTGCTGAGATTGACCATGGGGGTGGAGGACAGTGACATTCCCCTGGACCTCCAGCAGCTGTGGCCATCTTGAGGGTTGTCTGCAGGCTGTGCCTTTCCTGCCCCTTGGGAGGCAGGGAGTAGGGAGTATGCCTGCACCACATGGGCACCAACCAGCCCTGGCTTGGCTCTGACCCTCTTGCCCAGATACCACTGGTTCTGCTCTGGGCAGCAAGGAATGACAGCTGTTTGCCTCCCGAGGGCTTTTTATTGTTTTGCCATGTTCAGTGCTATGCAGTGACCCCAACAACTGGAAAAATTTAACTTAATTGATTATCATTTTTTACTTCATTTGCTCATTTTGGTCCACAGTGTCCTTCCCCCCTCCTCCCCTAAAACTGGCTTGGTTTCTAAGACTGATACCAATTCTTGCTAGTACCATAAAACTGGTCCTAAGGTCCCCTTTTTTTAATCATACACCAGTATGATTTTACACCACTAAAAGCATTACACCAGACACACTAGTATTATCTTATTTCTTTCCAGAACCAGCATATGGACTATTTCCCTGAGAGGTTTTGCCTCTGTAGTTGTAATAAATAGGCCCCAAGAGTCATGGGACAAGAACAAAGGGCCTGGAAAAAACTTAGCTAAAACAGCTGAGCAAAATTTCTAATGGAAGTTAAGGCTGCAAAGTAATTTTCCAGTTTTGAGTACTAGTGGTTCTCAGTCTTAAACTCCTACTTACCCTAAAATCAGCTGCATATGATATCATTCTGGCAAAACAATGCCACTTCCACAGAAATGTTTTCATAACATTACAAGCAGCTGACAGGGCAGACCAGTGTAGCCGCTGCAAGGGAACCCTGAAGCAGTGGTGAGTGCAGAATAGGGGCGCCTGCCCTATGCCTGGCCTCTCCTTGCCCAGCCCTTCCACAGTGGCTGTTTGTATTGGTGTTCCCAGTCAGGAAACTCCTTGCTTAATGCTCACTTAGCCTGGAGTTTGGGTACTCTCTCCCATCAGAGTGCAGTGGAGAGCATTGCCTGGCAAATGACAAGTTAATAAGCGAAGCTGTAGCCTGGCCTGCAGCTGTAGCAGCACCTGTTTCAACAGTTCTGTATTCCTGAACATAGCAGGGGCAGGTGAAGGTTTTTATCAATTTCTGTTAGGCCTTTGTCTCCCTTCTGGTTTCCGGAGCGCTCCCACAATGGCAGGTGGAGCAAGAGCAGGTGATTGCTAGTTAAGCATTGCCAGTGTCTTTTGTCTGATGCATAATAGAAAAATCTCCAGCCCATCTGAGAGTTTGTAATCTAATCAGTGCATGATTAATTATTAAAGCTATTTTGGTACTGTTGTTACAGACAGAAGTAGAATTTCAGCACGCAGATCTGTTCTGTGTAGCTCTAGCAGGAAGAACTCATCATTTTTACATCAAATATCTCTCATACAGTGATCACTGGGAAATGGCAGTGGCCAAATATTTTAATGAGGAATACTCAGAATATCTGGTGTCAAATAGCATAAATTATTACTTGACAGCAGCATGGAGCAGAATACTGTCTTTTTGATTTTTTTTTTTTAATAATTGCTGCACTGTTGGCCATTGGAGCAAAAAAAAAGACTTAACTGCATGTCACCCAGGCCTTAGTATGACAGTGAAATGGAATGCAAGTTCTCTCTGCAATGCTACTATGCCCCTCTGCTTGTGGGTGATGCTCTGAGGTTGTGAGACGGCTGTAGATCTCCCTTTTGGTGGGAATGAATAATGATAAATAACTCTAAAAGCAAAAAACTAGGAGAACAGCGGAATTCCATGCAGAATGGAAAAAGGCTCCCTAGCGTTTCTTTGCAAGAGGAAAGGTTAGAGGGTGATTGGAGAATATACAGAAGGATTTGATGCCAGTAAAATTTTACTGAAATCCTTACTTCTTATACATAATTGAAGTAGTCAGTAACTCTAAAGCTCAGTTACTACTGACCCCAAGGGTATAATAAATTCAGATGTTGGTAAGCAAACGTTTTGTAGGGGGGTGTTTTCAATACAGGAGCTGCTGCACTGAGAACAGTGTCATGCATCAGACTGATTATGTAGATACCCTGTTCAGCCTTGCTTCTGGTCTGTGCAGACATGACTGGTCAAACATGACTTAAAGAGCAATAGCAGAACTGATTCAGCTGCAAGGTTAACTGCAATAAGAACTATTTTTGGCTTACAGAAACAGATCTTCCTTCTTTGGTATTGTGGATTAAACTACATGGGGTTTGGTAGAATCAGAGAAGGTTGGCAGAGAGCAGAAGAAGGAACAGGCTCAAAGTAAAATAAAGATTGTCCAAATGCTGGAATAGCAAATTTAGTAGCTTTACATTTACCTATTTCAAAGCCTGCTATAAGAAAAATAATTCTCACCTACTTCACAAAAATAATGAATTTGAAAACGACTAGTAAGGTGCATTTATTCTGCCCACTGACAAAATACAAACACAGAGTATGTAATATTTTGCATTCTTCAGCATTTGTCTTCCAGGAATCCTAATACACTGCAGACTTTGAGATAATCCTCGTATCTTTGAGAGCCTGGAGACAATTCATTCCATAATTATAAAAGTGTAAGTTATTTAACCTTTCTGTAAAGCAGGAGACGCTAGTTTGTATGAAATAAAATAAAGAATTGGATTTAAAAAGTTGTCTGATATGATATGGCTCATTCTAAAATGCAAATGTCATGGTTTTGACTAAGCTTTATGGTTTTGAAGCAGTTTAAAATCTATTTATATTCTGTGCCACTAGTCTGGAAGGTCCTTGTTTTCCTGGGTGTCTGGAAAAGGGCATTTTTGTTTCTTATAATCCAGCACTGATTGAGATCCTGTGCCTCTAGAGAAGAGAAAACCCATGAAAACACTTCTATTTATACCTCAGCTTTTGTTATTCCTGATTTGTCAGAAGCTGGTTTACAACTTTAGTATAACTATTTTTATATGATGTTGCCCTGAGAAGCTTTTTAGGGAAGTGCTTTGTAAGTGGAAACTATATTGTTCAACAGCCTTTCCAGCAAGTAAAGCCTTTTTCAATCCATCATGCACAGAATAATAGAATGCATTTCACAATAAGATGACTTGCTCACCAAAAAAAAATTGGAGGCCAAAAGGCCAAAAGCTACAGTTCACAGAATGGCAGCAGTTGCACTGCCTTGTTCCTGGGCAACCTCTTCTTCAGCCTTTGCCCTCCCAGCCTGTCCTCTTGGGCAAGGGCAATGGCAACCATGTAAGAACAGGAGGGGGCTTTGGTTTCTGAAGCCTGATGTTGTTACTGAACTTCAGAAAACTTTTCTTGTGTGATTTTTCAAGAAGTCACAGTCCATGTGTGCTCTGGGTATTACAGGGTTTCACTCCATTACATACATTTTAAGAGCATGTTACCAAGGCCTAAAAGCAACACCCTAAAAGGATGTTGTATAGCAGAACAAGAGAAATGTTATGCCTGTGATGATAAATTCTTCATTTAGTGAATAAATCAAAATATCAATCCAAAAGCTGCCAAAAACTGCCTTATAATGCAGAACCAGTGACACTGCTTTCAATGATGCTTAGAGTCTCCTAGGAGCATTCACAGCAGTGCACAAATGAATGAAGCCTGAGGATTACACTGATTTAGTGCAGTCTAAATCCATGGCAATGCAGAGATGCCCAACTCTGTGAAGGAATTGGGCCTTGGAGAATTCCTGATGTATTTATAGCACTCCACAACTGTGTGATACTGGATTATGCTAAGGATGTTATCACTATGTCACATCTGCTCAGCATTCCTTGCTGTACCCCTGCCTACTCTGTACCCAAACTGCAAATTAGCCCTATATAACACAAAACCAGCTGTCAGCAAAGATGCTCTCTATCCATTCCTCATAAGTGGGGAAAGCCTATGTCTCCCTACAAGAATCCCTGGGCTATGCTTTGATGAAAGGTTACTAGTAGAACTGGAGAAACATTTCCAGCCTTCAGATATATTCAGACAGTCTTGTGCTGAGAGGGTCTATGTCTCAGTATGAGATAATTTCAGCTGAAATGCTCAGGGAGTAAAATACCCTTTGGTGACTGTGTGGGGTGGGTTGACCCTGGCTGGATGCCAGGTGCCCACCAAAGCCACTTTGCCACTCCCCTCCTCAGCTGGACAGGGGAGAGAAAATAGAATGAAAGGTTCATGGGTTGAAACAAGGGCAGGGACCAATTATCATCACAGGTAAAATGGACTTGACTTGGGGAAATTAATTTATTACCAATCACATCAGAGTAGGATAATGAGAAATAAAACCAAAACCTAAAACATCTTTCCCCACCCCTCCATTCTTCCTAAGCTTACACTTAGGATTTCCAATTTCTCTACCTCCTCCCCCTGCAGCAGTGCAGGGGGAGAGGGATGGGGGCTGCAGTCAGTTCATTTGTTCCACATCTTCTCTGCCACTCCTTCCTCCTCAGGGGAACTCCTCACACTCTTCCCCCACTCCAGCATGGGGTCCTTGCCACAAGAGACAGGCCTCCATGAACTTCTCCAATGTGAGTCCTTTCCATGGACTACAGTTCTTCATGAACTGCTCTAGCGTGGGTCCATTCCTCATGGTTCAGCCCTTCAGGAACAGGCTGCTCCAGTGTAGGTCCCCCACGGGGTCACAAGTTCTGCCAGCAAATCTGCTCTAGCGTGGGCTCCTCTCTCTGCAGGTTCTGCCAGGAGTTTGCTCCAGCACGGCCTTCCTATGGGGTCACAGCCTCCTTTGGCCACCCACCTGCTCCAGTGTGGGTCTCCTCCACCGGCTGCAGGTGGATCTCTGCTCCAGCAGCTGGAGCACCTCCTCCCCCTCCTTCTCCAGTACCCTTAGTATCTGCACAGATGCTTCTCTTACGTATTCTCACTCCTTTCTCCAGCTGTTTTTGCACAGCAGTATTTTTCTCCCTTCTTAACTACATTTTCCCAGAAGCACTACCACCATCACTGGCTCAGCCTTGGCCAGTGGTGGGTCCATCTTAGAGCATTGGCTCTATTGGACATGGGGGAAGCTCCCAGCAGCTTCTCACAGAAGCCACACCTGTAGTCCCCCACTACAAAAACCTTGCCATGCAAACCCCATACACAGTGATTGAATCAGTTATAAAGCTCTTTATTTTGTCTTTATGTTTCCTTCTCCCTGAAAGAGCCCATGTTTATCCCCTATGAGATGGAGAATGATTTATTTCTGGAAATATTGCAGGCTGGTTTTTTTACATTTGCATTTATTTGTCTGTGGAATACTTTTTTTGGAGGTTAATATTTTTCTCCCCACATTTTTCCTTATGTTTCACTGGAGAGATATTTTGGCAGTTTAAATTAAGACAGTCTTTAAATTAAACTAACTCCACTATCTTGAAACTCTCCTGAAATTAAAGTAATTTGACTATCTTCAAACTATTTTCTCACCTCAAGGCCTAGGAAGGGTGACTACTCTCATGGTGTCTGAGGTTGCTGATCCTGTGTGGAAGCATTGTTGTCGTTGTAGGGTACCCTACAGATACTGGTGTGGCTTTGCATGGCTGTGCTTAAAGGAGCAGACCTTTTGTTACAAACCTCTAAAACATGAAATATTTGAAAATAACAAAGAGATTTTCCACTAACACAGTTATTCCTGTATATTTGCATGGAATTTTGAGCCAGAACAAAATGATAAGATGTCCTTAACATGGAATTACCAAATTTTGCAACAAAAACCAAAAGAACTTGAATCAAAGGGCTCACCTTTTTAGGTCTAAGTTAGGCTTTTGGTGCTGACTAAAGAACACTGCAAAGACACTTGCGTTGAAAATAAAGGAGAAGTACTAGGAAAAGCACACGGTACCCCCAACCTTTAGGGTCTGGGTCTGCAGCTGCATTACTGTGCTTAATCTGTGCTCTGGTAACTGAGTGTTTCTACAGTCTTGTAGAACATCTACCCTAATCCAAAGGAAAATATATAGAGAGAATCACAGTGGTAGTGGTGCTTGTCTGTTCCTTTCTTCTTCCCCTCTGCCTTCCCCACACACCTCCCAGTGATGTCTGATGTGGTCTGCACACTCCAGACCAAGTCATGGAGAACTGTTACACTGCTGCCCCACCATATACTCCTTCCTCTGAGCCACGTGCAGAACGGCTGTGCTCAGCCACTGTTTAACAGCGGCAGGAGGTGTAAGATAACACGTTTTAATTTGCATTCCCTGTAGGTTGACAGTGCACTGCTAATTCCAGTGATTCAGACTGCAGTTTCGTAATAGGTTTAAGCCAATCCATGGCTATGCTACTGCTGAAAGGCTCAGTCCCCACTCATGTTTTTATCCTTGTCTCATGTTCCCACGCCCTCCTCTACACCAGATCTAGAACCTGTGCAGCCAAGCAGTGAGGCAGATCAGTTCTCTGATCCTTCTAAGTCAGACAACATTGACCAAGCAACAATAGTTTCTGCCCAGATCAGCAAGTTGCTATATTACCATGTGATAGCTAGTCCAAAGCAAAGGAGAAAGAGGTTAAAAACACTCCTTTCAGCCTGATCTTGGATCAGCTTGAGCCAACTGTGAAACCTCACCCTCAGTCAACACCAGGCAATTCATTAACTCAGTTGTGTATCCAAATCCTAATACTCTGGCTCCTTGTTCACACAGGGAAAGCCATCTGTTCCACTCTTCCCCCTGTACCCTGTGGGCTCAGACCAGATGAATGAGGGAACGACCATGCTTCCTTTCTGTATCTTTACCAGATTCTGTCCTGGGAAGGAGCAATCCCTGACTTTCTTGCATTTATGTTGCGACGTACTTGCACAGCCACGAATGGGGAAAATTTCTTCCTGACTTACTCAAGCTGAACAAGGGCAGCATATCATCTGGTCCTTCACATGTCCTGAGGACTTAGATGTAACTAAACTACACCCACTGCAGACTATCAGTTGGGAAACACCAAAACCAAAGCACACCACACAGTGCTTCACATCAGCCATCAGGAATTTTTACCCACTTCCTGACAGATTTCCTGATGGTTCATTAACAGTGATTAATCAGCCTGACCGTTAACCCCCTGCATTCCTGAGAGATTAATTTCAGTACAAGGCCTCCTGCATGCAATTTTTTTGCTTTCTGAAACATCCCACTATATTAAGTTATGCACTGTTTCTAAAAAGAACAGTGACAAGCATTACAGATGCATGAATTCCCCTGAAATGTTTGGTTTGTGGTGAATGTTGGAAATAAAACATACAACATTCACAACTCTGCAATTTTTAATTTGTATGTCATCTAAAAAGCACAGATGAAAGTATCTGTTTTACATTTCAAAGCCTCTATCAGCATGTGCTTTGAAGGCAGGTAATAGTGATGGGAAATGAACCCAAATTAAGATCAAGGATGTTAAGAACACCCACTTTGAGACATCTGTGGGCTGAATCCAGAGCTCCAGATCTTTCCTGGACTAACAGGAGTCAGATGAGCTACCCATCCTTTGAAAGTGAGGCACAGCTTGGGAACCTCAGAACTGAGATATGCAGAATTAGTAAGTGGACTCCACAGCTCTGCTGGACTCTCAATCAGGATCAGAACAGAGTAACTCCCACCTCACTATTTACAAGAAAAAATACTGCAAGTTGTCTGTGAAGTGATGGCTTTCTCTCAGTGCACACTAAAGAAAACTGAGAAGGAGCACAAGAGACCTTCGTTCTGATGTGTGATAATATTCCAGTATGCTGCTCAGCACCAGGGAACAAAGTTATTCTGTGTTATAGACTGTGTTAGTCTAACCCCAGAAAGCCAATAAAGTATTCACCCACAGGGAGCACTCTGTTTTCTAAATCATCGAAACAATTCAGTGTGATGATGCTCATATAAACACCTTTCAACTCCAGATAGCATTAATGAGAGGTGACGAATTTATTTCTTTCTTACACAATGGAGTAAGAGCACTGAATCAGGAATTCCACATGCCATTCTGAAAACAATGGGTCCATGTCGCTGAACCTGTGAGATTCCCATCAACCAAACAACTCATCACTACTCTGATTTCTACGGTACCAGAGTAACAGATATTTCATCAAGGAATATTTCAATTTGGGATACACTTCTATGTAAATTTCCTGTTTAAGATTCAGTGAACTTTTGCCTTGTAGCTGCCTCTTTCCTGGTTTCACACTTGAGCTATATTCTATCATTTGATTCGGAAGTTCATACCTCACAAAGAAACTCAGAAACAGCAAACCCTCCACACCTGGTTTGTTTTTTGTGTTTTGTTTGTTTGTTTGTTCGTTTTGGTTTTTTTCTGGAGTGCACACAAAATACCATATGACATAAAAAACACAGTACTGGAAAACTCATTGCACTTCAGCTGAACACAAAACTCTCCAGTGGCACTCTTGCGAAGTACAGCATATATACCACGACGTGTCAACAAAATGGAAGCACATGGACATCATCGCTAACAGATATAAGATGGACTTTCAGATGAACATGCTAAAGAAGCTGTATCTACCTTTCCCAGAGTCTGAACTCGCACAGAATCAACAGTAGTGGTTGAAGCCTGGCACTAAATATAGTAGTTGTTCAGAAGGTTGATTTGTACTTCTCAAACTGGTTTATCAAGCCTCAAAAACACGCAGCTACTCTACTACTCTAATCAAAAGCTTCACTTATCTCATTTCCTTGAGCAGTACTTCACTCCTTTCATTATTCATGTCACACTTGCACCAAATTGTGATTTCATCCTAACAAAGCTCATGCTTACACATTAATTCACAAATTTCATTTAATGAACAAATGAAACTGGAGTCGAAGCTCTGCCCAGAATACATCACGGTATTTTGATAGTACACTGCAAATTCTGGCAGTGGGTTTCCCTTCCAAACAATGAGCTTCCCAACCAGGACAGAACTGGGCAGATTGTCACTGACTGTGTCACCCTGTATCATGTATGAGGCTGACATGGCTTCAGGACCCCATAATCTACCAGCTAAGTAAGAAGAAAGAAATCTCTGTGCTGGGCAATTTCACTAGCCACATGTGTTTTTTTTCTCTCAGATTGAAAATGCCAAAAGACTCTTAGTGATCCCATCTAATCTCACGAGAAGCACTCAGAATGACACAACTGCCATCTCGCCTGGAATTGATCAAAAAAACATTCTTTTTTTGCACGAAAGCTCCATATGCTCGAGTGCCTCTTTCAAAACCACAGTATATAGCCTTTGTTGGCTGGCCACTGCTTCTGCCTACCTCTGAACTACACATCCTGGGAGGGAAAAAAGCCACCAAACTTCAGGAGGTTTTTTTGTCTGAGCTCACCCTAGCTTTGTCCTCTTGCCAGCTCCCTGCATTCTTTTTCCAACTGAATTTGTGTAATCGTTTCGATGAGTACTCAAGCTGTATATCCTCTCTCAAAGTTCAGTTAGATGTGACTTACAAGCCAGAATTGCTGCTCTGCTCTATTGTTCACTGCTACCCACTCATTCTGTTGTACTTAACCTGTGGGGCAGGAGTGCAGAAAACAGGGCTCTCACACCTTACTCACGGTCTTCAGCAGTAGGGGAGCACCAAGGCATTCTCTGTGGCATTCCCTGTAAAATGGATCTTTCCAAGGAACACACTGCCTGCTTAATGATTTCAGTAACAAAATCACAGACAACAGCAATGAGGCACAAGCTTCTAGAGACTTCTCTTACCTTTTCCCCATATTTCTGTGTCTATTTGTGCTTTGGAATGAATAAAACAAATACTCCTTATAGCTATTTGGGCAGTTGACAAACATTGCTGCCAGAATTTGGGAATCTGTTTTTCTACAGGTGAGTTGTTCTGGAATAGCTGGTTTTATGTCTGCATGTCTACCTCTACATACATAGACATAAAAGAAAACCCTAAGGAAAGTAACAAAATCATCACACTCAACTGCAAACTGGCTATTAAAGACACCCCTATAGGTTACTGCTATCAATCACCAAAACTTAACAGCTTTAGCTTCCTTCCATTTCTCTAGTGAATGCTGCAAAACACATTCTGTCCATGGGGCAGGCTACTAAAGAGTAATTCCTTTATTCTTGATAAGAAATGCAACTTCTGGCATTTTCTGTGGTTAGAATTTGCAAAAGCAAGAAGACTGATTTCCCCACTATTCTCATTTCTCTGTTCTTGTTCTTTTGAAAACCTAATTATGCAATATCACCGATCCAACTCAAACCTTTCTTGTTTCTGTAGTGACCAGAATTACTTGGCAGTGAAAACTCTGTTGGGGGAAATCAGGAAATCTGATATTGTTCAATATCAACATTACTGCAATTGGCATTTCTGGGCAACTAAGTAGGCGAGGGGCTCCAGAGCCAGGTTTGCCTTCTCTCTCACCATAGACATGATGTGAAGAAACTAAGAAGAGTAAGTTATCTTTCACAAAGCCTGGATGATACCTGGGTCTGCAGAGAATAGCTTTGAAGAAGAAAAGGAGACATATGACATTTGTAAGCTAACCATAAAGAGGGAAAAAATGATGAGGAGTTTGGCCAAGAATATGCTGCACTATTACACAGCGGATCACATTTGCAACTTCCTACGGCTCAGGCCAGAAAAAGATACTTGGGAAGGTGACGCTCTGGATGTGCCAGAAGCGCCAGCTTCCACTAGCTATTTTTAACTGCAGGAATTTAATTAGAAGGATGGTTGCACACAGTTGGTCTTCCTTCCTCTTGATCCTTTGTGCAACTTAGAAATTCCAGGGTGCTATGTACCATTACTGGCCTTGCATGCATGCACTGGCAGACCAGTATCTGCTCTGACACAGGGTGAGCTACATACTAGGACTGAACATGCTCTTGGAGTAGAGCCTGTGCTGGCTTCATCATAAAGTCAAGGGGAGGACAGCAAATCAAGAGAAGAGATGCAGCATGTTTTGCTGCAATGACTTTGAATTGCATTGCAAGCCATAGTTAGCCCAAGAGAAGCAACAAAGCGGTCATTTCCTACTCTGCTCTCAACCTGTATAAATTATACCATTGTTTCATTTGCTAAAACATCCCAGAAGTGAGATGGCACAAAGATAGCTTCTGAACTCAGCTTCCCTAGGCCTCATCAGAATGTAATCTCAGGTGGAGATGTAGGATGCTGTATCCTTCATGTGTTCTGGCCCCCAAACAAAACATTTCAGCTGCTGCATAAATGCTGCCAGCACCCCTACCTTTTTATGTCCAGACCAATCAACTGGGTTAATTTCCAAACTGGAATATTTCTTAGTATGGCAGTTCTTAGTATGCCAGCAGTGGAGCCAAAGCACTTGTCCTCATAGCATATTTCCATAAACTCCTTACAGCCTCTTCAAGAAGTATCCAATGCAAAGCAACTCTGCATTGCTACGTACTTTCTCATTTATGTGGACATCTACAATGATATCCAGTTCTAAAAATGAGACAACTGATAGCCTGACAAAAATTTTCCTCCAGTCCTATTTTTTTTTTAAGAGAAGCATAGAGAAGAAGTTATGTCATGACCTTTTACTGATCTTGTGTAGCAAAACCAAACAACTCTTGGTATCAATAAAATAATATAGAATTTCAATTTTACTATGAGGTTTTTGCTGCCTGGCACTCTACAATCTTAGAAGGGTCTTAGAAAACTAAATATTGGCTTAAATCTTCTTTTTAGAATATGTCTTCATTAAGTATCCCTTGTAATTTAATGCAATTTGTGGCAAATGCTAATACTGCTTCTCTCTGTCAGCTGTATCTCTGTTAAATTATGCATTTCCATCTGGAAAGAAACTGTACAGGACTGTAGGCTCTCTTCTACTTAGAGTCAGGAATGGAAAGGGATTTAATTAGATGCTCCGTGGTTGAGAAAAGGACTAGAGCAAAGCTTGGGTGGTCCATGGAATCTTCCACTGGAAAACAAGGCTGCAAATTGTTCTGTACAAGCCTGCTTCTGTTTGCTCATTTTGTTTACATTGTTTGTTCTTACAGATTAAAATAGACAGTTACTAGGCAGATAAACAGTGTTTCCTTCCATGACAATGTTGTCTAGAAGTTAAGAGAGTAGCATGGGACAATATAAGCCTGTACTTCATTTTTGGCTGCATCACTACAACTCCCTATATAACTTAGAGCAGGACATTTTTAGCTTGTGCTTCAGTGCACCCAATCACTAACATTTCTGTTGCATTTTTCCTATTTGTAAAAGGGGGATAATATAGCTTTCTGCTCTCCAGGAGGAAAAAGGGTGCATCCAGCTTGCTCCACCTTTTCTTGGTTGACTACCAATGCAGACGGATGCAACTCCTGCAATCCCTTTTTTCACTGGATACCTGCTATACCCTTAGGCGACTGACCAAGCCTTCAAAAACTGAAGTGTCGTTAGAAGGCCTGAATCAGAAACAGAAACGTGTGAGGAGCCAAGCAAGTCCCATCTAGACTTAACTGTGAGTCAACTCAAATGCAGTGATTTCAGTCATGTGCTCTTTCACAGTTCAGCTGAACTTCAGAACATAATAAATGCAGCTTTAAATAGATTTACAGTGCAGATCGCTGATTGGAGTGCCTGGCATATTAACTTATTCCTCATGGTTTTTCTGCTCCAAAATTCAATGGATTCCATATTTGCAAAAGAGGGAATGCAGGAGGCTAAGTCAGAAAGCGGGCTATGACTGGAACTAAACTTATTTATTAACCTATTTAGGTTGCATGTAAAAGAAAGGAAGCTATTATGCTGCTGGTTTGTGGGATGTTAATGGGAGTTCTGGGCATAATTACTCCACTGATAAATAAGCTGTTTGCCTGGTAGTTACTTTTTCTCTTTCCTTGAAATAGAAAGGAAGGTAAGGGAAAAGAAAAAGAAAAGAAAAATAAAGGAAAAGAAAAGGAAAAAGAAGAAGAATGAAAAGAAAAAGGAAAAGAAAACAAAAAAGAAAAAGGAAAAGGAAAAGGAAAAGGAAAAGAAAAAGAAAAAGAAAAAGAAAAAGAAAAAGAAAAAGAAAAAGAAAAAGAAAAAGAAAAAGAAAAAGAAAAAGAAAAAGAAAAAGAAAAAGAAAAAGAAAAAGAAAGAGAAAGAGAAAGAGAAAAAGAAAAAGAAAAAGAAAAAGAAAAAGAAAAAGAAAAAGAAAAAGAAAAAGAAAAAGAAAAAGAAAAAGAAAAAGAAAAAGAAAGAGAAAGAGAAAAAGAAAAAGAAAAAGAAAAAGAAAAAGAAAAAGAAAAAGAAAAAGAAAAAGAAAAAGAAAAAGAAAAAGAAAAAGAAAAAGAAAAAGAAAAAGAAAAAGAAAAAGAAAAAGAAAGAGAAAGAGAAAGAGAAAAAGAAAAAGAAAAAGAAAAAGAAAAAGAAAAAGAAAAAGAAAAAGAAAAAGAAAAAGAAAAAGAAAAAGAAAAAGAAAAAGAAAAAGAAAAAGAAAAAGAAAAAGAAAAAGAAAAAGAAAAAGAAAAAGAAAAAGAAAAAGAAAAAGAAAAAGAAAAAGAAAAAGAAAGAGAAAGAGAAAAAGAAAAAGAAAAAGAAAAAGAGAAAAAAGAAAAAGAAAAAGAAAGAAAGAGAAAAACAGAAAAAGAAAAGGAAAAAGAAAAGGAGAAAAAGGTTAGGTTTTAGGGTTAGGGTTAAAGAAAAAAAGAAAACCTTGGTTGTCATTTTACTCCTTGCTACATCCTTGGGTAGGAAAAGGTTAAACAATCAACAACATTTTTCTTTTCTTAGCGAGTTAGAGAACTGTACATCAGACACATTGTCTGCCAAATGCTTCATTTACTACCAGCTGCATTTTTACTTTGTTGGGAGATAGCTGAAATAAAATCACTGTTCTTTGTGCAAACGGCATGCTAAATAATGTACGGCTACAAGATTATTAAATAGCAAAGGCATTTGATAATATTAGAGTCAACCACAAGTCCCACTTCTGCTGATGCACAGAATTTTGAGTAATTAGTCATTGCACAGAGTGTTGTATTTATATCCCCTTGAGCCTCAGACGTTAGGCCACAAAGTCAGGAGACAAAGAATTGCTGTTATTAGGAGGACTGTTTTGGATTTATTTATATTCTAAGGCTTTATTTCAGTGTCCACTTCACTCCTCTGGCTCAGGCTTCCTCCAAACAAGAAGATACAGCTAAGTCAGAGAATTTTTAGTGTAAACCATATTTTTACAGACAAGACCTCGCAACTTCAAGCAGAAGCACTTCAATGAGTTTGCAAAGCCCCCAGAGAAGCACAACTGGCCTGAGGTTATATGACAAGCCTGGGAAAAAGGCCTCCCAGATCCTGTTCTGATCTCTAACAGACTTCTCATGGATTATATGCAACACATTAATAGCAGCTCCAATTTATGGACAGATAAATTGGGATACAAAGAAGACAAGTAGCTCTCCCAAGGATTTACAGCAAGTCTTTTGCAGAGCCTTGGAACTCTTACTCAGTCCTTTGTTCAAATTGCTAAACCACACTGCCTTCTTTAGACCACAGTTGCTGCACAGGCCTGAATACTGTGACATATCTAAAATTATATAGCTATACACTTATATGAGGCTTTATTAAAACAAAGGTTGTGTAACATCTTCAGAGTTCAATACAAAGCTGCTCAGTGAGTAGTCTACTGCTTAAAGAGGCCCTTCATAATTCTCTCCCCTAGTAATAGAGACAGATCTAATATATTGTAGTAAGAATTCTGAAGGAAACAACAATATTCAAACACAAAACATCTGATGACAATTCATATTGTAACAATGAACTTTTCTTTTGCAGAACTGACATAAAAAATAATAATATTTATGATTATGACAGACAGCATGTATTGTCTGTCTCTGAGAATATGGTACAGTGAAGAACTATATAGACTAAATCATACACTCATGACAAATTTCAGGCACAACTGAATAGATTAAATTTTGAATATTATCCTGTCTCCTCAATGAGTTTCCTTTCATAAGTATGGTACCTCAACCTGTGATCCCCTTAGCCTCCCTCAGCAGGTTGTGCACTCTCTATAGTTGAAAAGTACAACCAGAAAATGCTGATACTATAAGAAATTATATGGTAAATTTAATGGCTGTGCTTAGAAATACTGTGAAATTAAACATTCTGGGTTCTCTGTGAGATTTAAAAGGGAGACTTCTGTTATTACTAGGGGCATCATTGTGAAAGGGGATTCTAAATTTTCATTTAAATATTGTGTACCCAAGTGTGTACATTTGCCTTTCCAGAAAATACATCCATGCTGAAGCCAGATATGCAGAGGGAACAAAAATTAGAAAGTCACCCTAACTGATGCAAGTATATATTCAGCATCTTGATCCAAGCTGGGCTCTGGAGCAACACAGGTTACAAAACCTAATCCTAGATTACCTCCCTCCCCAAACTGATCTCCATCCTGTAACCTGGAAATAGGGGAGTGACAGCAGGGCAGCTCTGGCTCACTTAGTCAGAGAGCAACCCATTTTCCACTAATGCAGGGGAGATTCTGCCAGTGCCATCTCTCTGATTTGAAGCACGGATCCTAGACAGGACACCCCAACTTCAACTGCAAGCAGCAACCACAGAGCAAAGTCGCAGAGCCAGCAGACACGTTACAGCCTGCCATAGCCACCAACTGCCAGACTGCCCCACTTCCAAAAAAGGCCTGGCACGGATGACCCTCTGAATCCCAGATCCAAGTTCCAAATGTGGAGCTTCAGACAGGCCAAATACCTCTGCAAAACCCACCTGCACACATCAAGCCCTAGGCAGGCCTCTGGCAGTACCTCAGGGGCTTGACTTGGTCCCTAGCTGTCACCTGAAGTGCTCAGCTCCATATGATCCCATAGTGCTTTTTTGCAAAATGGAAGGGAACTAATCTCACTGCTGGCCAAATTCCAGCTTTGAGTAATTACATTCTTCTGACAAATTTTCCTTGGCAGTTTCAATGGAATATAATTAGTAAATGTAAATAGATGTAAATAGTGCTGTAAATTACACTTTGCGTGATTGTCAGAAGCAGAGGGGGAGAGCGAGGGCGAAGGGGCAAAAGGAGCAGAGCTTCGTTCTCTGATATGGATGACGTTGTGGCCTTCTCTCCCATCAGACACTCTCTCTCATCAGTGTATGTCACTGCCAAGACAGTGTGTTCAGGGCTACTGCAGCAGGATCATCATGTGGCTCATCACACAGATCATCCCCTTCACCTCAAGTACAGTTTTGACATGATGTCATGTCCCACAGCTGTTTGTGAGCATCTGCCATGTTCCACCTCAGCTGTGCTTCTGCTTCAGCAGCAGGCAAACTGCTTCACACACACACACATGCAACTGCAAAATGAGCGTACGTGATATTATTGTTTTCTATGAAATGCTTATCAAATTTGTGAATGGTTTGTGAAACCTTCTGCTACCAACAGAAGAAGTGTCATATAAATGGAATTATATAATTATCCTTCACTGCTATTTTAATGCAGCTTCATGTACTATTTTCACCTAGAGTGGAAATAGCTTCTTCCTAAAATAAAGTAAATGCATATACTTAACTCAGTGTAGTCAAGTACATTTAAAAGCAACTATTTAAAGTAATGAAAATAGATTATAATATATACCTGTCTTTTGTTAGTACTTTATTATGTGTCAAATGTCTCATGTACAGCATCTGTTTCAAATATAAATTGATATGGCCAGTGGGATTAATTAGATCTTTCTGTCATCCAGAGAATTCAAGGATGATTTTCCAATAATTCACTTATTTTTCTGTTTATTCAAAATTTGCATATAGGAAATAGCTAGCAGAAACTAGTAAAATGAAGGGAAAGTTAATTTTCTTAACAAAAGCTTGTTGCACTATTAAGCTATAAGAGGAGAAACAGATGTTTCAGCTTTACAATACCATGTCTTGCAAAACTTCCCTCTGAACGGCTATTCGTGCTCTACATGTTTTGGACTGTGTATGGAGAGCTCTGCTAACAGTCATGGGAAGCATTGCATACATTACTAAAGCCCACATAAAGATAATTAGTGCTAAAAAAAAGAATCAACAGGCCTTTTTTCCCCCCTTTATAGTATTGATTTAGTGTGGGTGAAAAATGCCAGATTTTAAGTCTTGAAGATTCATGTTCTACCACAGAGTGGGAGATGGAGCCAGCTTTCCCCAGCATTCTGCCAATAAACGCTTAGCTTAACCATCTCTAGGGCTGGGAAGAGGAGCCAGGCTCTATGGTCTATCAACCCTTAGTGCCCCTGATGAACCTGTGGACCTGGAGAATGGGGACCACACAGACTGGGGCAAGGAACTCAAATTTTTAATCTTTGTGGCTGTACCTACCCAGGCATTTTCTTGTTCAAAAATTCTCAAAATTGCAGAAATGACCAGGAGTAAGTATTGAAGTTGCACTGCTGCGGAGAGGACTGTGGGCAGTGCTGCAGTGGTAGCAGCTATGGAAAAATTTATACAATGAAAGAGGCCTTTGAAGCTCATTTTGTATCTTACATGTATATCTCCTAAATGGCAAATTCTGTTTTAATTTAATTTCTGTAACTTTTTGCAAATGCTACGATAGGGTATACACATCATTTACCTCTTTGTCTGGCAATAACTTTATTTTCTGCAGATGTAAACAATATCGACACATCACATAACCAGATGTGATTGTGCCTGGTCCTTCAAGATGCTGAAGTCAGGGCAGTTTAAGGTAGCAACTTTTTTTGTATTATCAAATGCCATGCTAAGAGCATATACTTGAACAACTCTGAATACTCTGTGGATAAGTAGCTACTTGGTAAGCCACCTCACAGCTTGCTCCTTCCCCCAAGGAAGGATCTACTGCAGAGAGATGCCCCTGAAGAGAGCAACATGTCCTACTAGAATGTTTAGTATTTATTTTAATAATAGAGCTATCCAGGTTAGTTGAGGATGACATTATTTTGCTAAGTGTTTGTAAGGGTTGCTTTAAAACCACTTGCTTTCAGAAAAGTCATAATCAGGCTAAGCACTTTAAGACTTTTATAATGGAAGGCCAACACATATTTTTTCATTCAGTCTGCAAGAATAAACTGAGCACAGCTGTTTTACTGAAAACAGCCCACTGGTATTTAAGTAGATTAACAAAATTAACTGTGAAAATCCTCTGCTATCTGAAAGCCAATAACCTGTTGGCCACAAGGAGGCAGGGCAAGGATTTAGTACACTCAAAGAAAATGCCTTTATTAAAAGTTAAATTAAAAAAAAAAAAAAAAAGAAAAGAAAAAGAAAAAAATAGAAAACGAGGAGCATTAAATTAGTTCAGTCATGAAACTCTGAACTGCTAGGCAAGATAAAAAGCACTTTTTCATCCACAGTGTGTGGTTTCAGAATTGCTGTTTTATTCCAAGAACAGCAAATATCTTAAGATATGAAACAATAGCTGATCTGGCAGCAATTTTCTTCTTTTGAAGAAGGAGATCACTCATGTTACTTCTTCATCACTTCTGTGTGATGTAGAAGAAAACTCTAAAGCTCAGCTTTGATAGAATTAGTGGATTTACCAACTCAGAGCAAGAAGCCGTACTGCCAGCTTCACAAGATGTTGCTCCCAAGCTAATAAATCCTGCCTCTGGGCAGCTTTAGGAGCTGTGCCTTTTACTCCCTTGGCACTTCTAATTCTAGGCTAAAAGCAAGCAGAGGCTGTTTGGCATCTGTAGCGCCCTACCAAGAACCTTATGCACAGTACACTACAGTGATACCTCCCTCCCTTAACTAGAACTTGAAGACAATCCAAAATTAGCACTAACTCGAAGTCAAACTTCTAAATGACAGAAGGGCAAAAGAGGAAAATAAAGCCATAGTATCTCTATTTCACAATTAAATTGAAAACTATCATATTTAAAATGAAACAACGCTTTCCACGGCATTAGCATATCACAGTTCAAATCTATGAGTGATCTTCTGGTTGAGATGAAGTGACTTTACTCTTGGCTCTGCCACTGCATGCTACTGATCTAGGTAATTTTGGTCTCTTATGCCTCTGTTTCCTCATCTTTTATGCAGTTGCCTTTCTTCTTTGTGAATCAGTATGAGGTCCATGGATAAAAAACATGCTACAAGAACTAGTCATTATTAATGCAATTCAGATATGGAATGCACCAGATGGTAAAATCTCCAGGATTTTAATGAACTATTGTAACAGAACATATGTAATATGACGTTATTATAACAGGCATTTAAATGTATAGTTAGTACATACAACGTGACCTGTGCTGCTCTCAGTAACTCCACTGGAATTATTTTGGATTTATGTCAGATAATACTAGGAACACAAAGTAGCCCCATATGTGCAATGTGGTAAGGTTTTCATAGTAATGTTATCTTAACTATTGCCTGTCCTGTTTTTATCTGTATCTATCATTTAGTTCTGAGCAGGAAATTAAAAAAAAGTACCTAATGTCAAAGACTAAAATGCCTCTGACCAAGTATTTGACTGGGCAAAGGTGAAAAAATAGGACTGCAGCTCAAGCCACTGGCATCAGACATTACAGTCAGAGACAGGTACTTACTTCAGTAAAGGAGGGACATAAAGACACCATCAGTATGTATAATTCTAGCTCATCTAAAATACAGACTATAAAACTCAAGTGAACTGACACTTAATACATGAGAGGCTGGAAGCAAGATATCAATTTCACATCATAAATTAGCCTTTGTGCTAGTGCCCAAAGATTTGGCTGATTACTCATTGCTTTCCCTTAGTGCTTAAGCAGTCTTTTCCAAAGCAAGACAGTTAAACCACAAAAACGTACCGTAGTGTCCACAGCCCTGACCTTCCCAGCAGGAACGTGCTTTGGAATGGGTTCTTCTACTGATATCATCATGCAGCCTTCTGCTCCAAGAGTAACAATTACAAGCTTACACCCTCTTTCTAACAGCATGCGTCCCACCTTTTCAGCATCTTCAAGGTTGCCAACTGGGATGCCCGTTAAAATTTCTGCCTGGAAAACAACCCACGCAAATGAAAATCATAATCTGACAGCATTCATTTTTGGACAACAGTTGCACTTGAAAACAGTATTTAATATCTTTTTAAAATGTGTATTGTAGGATGATCATGAAACCACTTTCTACACTGATATTCGAATATGTCTTGCTACTCGTTGGAAACCAGCATGCATTTCAGGTGCAGCAGACTAATGGAGAGCAGCCTATGCAGAGATGCAGGAGGCATGGGTTCTGTTTCAGCTTCTACAACTTACCTGGCATACAACCCTTAGTAAAATCACATTTCTCCCACATGCCTCAGTTTTTATATCTGTGAAATGGACACAATGACACAGTCTTGGCAAAAGCACTTTGTGGTCTAATGTGAAAAATGTTACAAGGCAACTTGGTCACTACTGTTGAGGGATATTTATCTCCAAGTGAGAAACTTTTTAAATACTTTTTAAAATTCTCAGTGTTAAACCAGAAGGGGAAATTCTCTTTAAGGAAAAAAAAAATTGCTCAATTTTGACCACTTTGTTTAGTTTTATATACATTTTTTGATGAGAATACCTAAAATTTATCTGTCTTTACTAAATTTTGTCCTGCTTGCCTGAGAAAAGGGAAGTCTTACTACAAGGTTGCTGCTGGATCCTGAAGAATGCAGTTTCAAGTATTTCCAGATAGCTGCCTTGTAGCTGAACATAACTTCCACACTCTTAGGGCTTATTTTCAGTGGAAAACTTACTTTGGAACCTCTTCAGTAGCTAATCTCCTGACCTCTGCTACACGAGCAGCTCAACTTCTTGGGAAACAGCTGCTGAAATGTTTCAAACTACCTTCCTCTGCCTGACTGAAATTTGAATTCAGTGCACATACTTCTTGATGTAACAAACCGTAAACTACAGTGATTAAACAACTGCTTCATGGAGCACAGGCCATGCCTGTAGTAAAGAGAGGGAGAGCAGACAGCTGGGGACAGGAACTACTACAGCCATCTACAAGCAAACCGCCCCCAGCTGTGAGTCAGTGCCTGCTCACCACTGTCATTTCCTGAGTTTCAGCCTGACCCAGGCGAGAGCAGCCACCCTTAGGCTCTGAAGGGCCAGACTGTGCCAACACACTCCCTAGAGTTTATCATATCACTAGCAGAGGACTTACTGGTTTTAATTTTCAAACTTCTATGACTAAGTTCTGCAGTCCCTACCTAGACAAATGCACAATGATTTCTAGCACTGTTGATCTGATCACTATGAGAGGGAGGCTGCTGTGGCAGGACTTGATGGGTAAACTCGTGGGTTGCAAGGGCAAGGTGTGGTTAACATGTACACAGAATTTAAAACTACTTTTTTTAACCACACTGATCCCAGACAAGAATATACTAAGCTTTAAATTATAAGAAGGCAACTAAACCTATCCAATTTTCTCTCTGGCATGTCACCATGCTACTCAAACTTCTCTTGCAGTATGAACTATTTAAGCAAATTAAACATATTTCAGTCTTTAAAAGGCTATAAAAGTATTTAAAAATAAGAAAACTAGTTTTCAAAATGTATCTCAAAACCTTTTGAACGTATCTTTTTGCAAGGTTTGCAAGGAGTTAATACACCAATAATGTTTTTGGAGTAACTAAGGATAGATGATAAATAGTATTAAAATATATACATAATCTATTCAGGCATTTAAAGAGTCTGTGTCTCTTCATGAATTTTGAGATCTCTGGAGCAGGAATTATGCATTCCTGTATTCAAAACACCTAGTACATCATGTTACAAGAATAAAAATGGATTAACACAAATCCTTGAATGAAACTGGGAAGCAGTGTACTTTATGAAGGGCAATAATTCCAAACATTCTACCTATGCTGCAGTCTCCAGGATGAAAGTGGATTTGGTTTTGGCAGAGAAACAGTAAACCTAATATGGGTTTACTTACCTGGTATACTTCTGTAGTTCATGAGTAAAGTAAATGAAGTATTTAAATACAATATTCTTCCTAATGAAATGCACATCCTGTATGCTTAGCATTAAGACTGTACTCCTCTTTGTGCTTCCTATATCCCAAGTCAATAGGATTTTTTGCTTGAGTAGAGAAAGAATTGTTCCGGGACTGATATGTGAAAGGTTTTGCAGAAATCTTTCTTTTCATCTTTACACTGCTTATACCAATAAATAAAATTTTTTTGAACAGGCAGAGTCTGTATAAAAGTAGATCTTCGGCTGCTTGAAACCACTATCATCTAACTCGTCTACAGCAGGATGGTAAAACTAAAAAACACTGGAACAAGCTGTAAGAATCATAAAAGTAGCAGAAGCCAGACAGATTCTGTGCCAATAATTAGAGATTGAGATAAATGTCAACTGATGTTAAATACTATGGTGAAATTTTAAGTTCCTCCCTTCAGTAGAATCTTATTTAAAAAACAAACTGTGGTACAATTGAAGGAAATAACTAATGGTTATGTAAAGAAAAAATTAAATAACAATACTAAAAGCCCAATGTGGACATTTGCCATATACTGTACAAAAGAGCAGCAAATTAAGAATTTTGTTTTTCTGCAACTAGTCTCATAAAACTACTCAGTCAAATGGACCTAATAAAGCAAGACAACATTCCACACAACTGCTGTCAGAATAAACCTATGATGGATATTATATAACTAATCTACACAGAATTTTCACAATTTTGTTTACAAGAGTGGTAGAAAAATTTAACTAAAGCTTTTAATTTCATTGATATGAAGATTGTTGGCCACAGTTCTCACTAATCTTAGTTAACACTCCATCTCTCTTTATACTGCAGAGTCTAGTCATGGTAAGTTGACACAAACCAGAACTGCTACAGAAAAAAAAAATGGCCCTGATTTTTCCCTTCCACTCCTGTCAACATGGCCCATTCTCTTGTGCCAGCACAGCCATTTGTGTGGCCTGGAAACAAACTGGATGTCAAGGCAGATCTGTGTTAAAATTAACACCACCCCCAGTACCACACCACCACCAAAAGTTAATCCAAAACAATGAACTTCTTTCAACAGCAGTACTAGTTTACACTGCCTAAAAGTGAGAATGATCCCAGCATATGAACATTTGCCAATTGTTCCTAAGTGTGGTGCATTTGGGGCATCCTATGGCTTACACAGCCACTTTCGTGGAGATGTTCTGGGTCCTCTGCTTGGCATTCACAAGACCAAATCTGTAGCATCATATCTAGTTTTGGGATCTCTGGCACAAGTAAGACACTGACATTCCACAGCATGCTGCAATGGAAGGTCATCAAGACAGTCAGGTAACCAGAGACCAGGACAATCAGGTGACCAGAGACAAGAGGAGGCTGGGAGAAGCAGGATTGTTCAGCCTTAAAAACTCATGGCTAAGGGGAGATTTTATTGCTGTCTGCAGGAATTTAATAGGTGGGTAGAGAGAAAAGGAAGCCAGAGTCTTCTTGAAGATGCACAGGGATAGGGCTAGAGACAACAAGCACAGACTGGAACACGGGAAATTCCAGTATTAGGACAAGCTTTTTCACCAAAGGGTGATGAAGCAGTGGAACAAGTGCCCAGAGGTCATGAAGTCTCCAACCTCAGAGATCCAGAACTTGACTGGACAAAGTCCTGAGCAATCTGACCTCAACTGGCCATGTTTCACCGCGGTGTTGGACTAGAGACATCCAGAGGTCTGTTCCTAACCTCTACAACCCTATGATCCTCAGCAAATCTAAACTGGTGAAATAACAAGAAGTGTTAATTCTTTGGGGAGCAATCTATCATTTGGCCTGTTTTTTGTACACCTAACACAATAACAACTTTGCAAGTGTTGCCAGGAACTGCTGGAAGAATAATAATAAATAATAACAGGGAAACTGTTCCAGTTTTAAGGTTAATCCATCTAAAACTACATATGATAATTTAAAATATTTTTAATTTCAAATATTTAAGCACAGCAAGCCAGTTGGCTACAAACTTGGCTCGTACCTTAGGATATTTCTTTGAGAATGACAAAATAAGAACTCAATCTCATTAATTCTAACACATGTGAACAGTCCCAGAGAAGCAGTACAATAGATTTGGTGTATAACCAATTGCAAGATCAGGCCACAAGCCAAGCTAGTTCCAGTTGTTTCAAATTATAAAATTTTTACGTACATACAGGCAGAAATACTTATCGTACTAGAATAATTAAAAGCTGATTGAAATGAATTACCCTGAAGCTATTCCCTTCTCTCCCAAAAGTAACATCTTTCATTTTAGACTAAATAGGGGAAATTTCATAGTTTCCAGTGACTGATAAAATCAGGTTTAGAACAAAGTTGGAATTAAAATATACTGTGAATTGCTGGCTACTTCTTTGTAATGGCAGAATAGTAGTTCTCCATTACTTAAAAGAGAAAAGGCAAATTCAAGAGATATTATGAAATACTTTATTTATAATACTTTGTAAAAGGACCTGTTTTTGTTTTGACTACTAGAGATATCAATTATATTTTCTTTAAAAAGATTATCCTTAGTATTAATCTCTCTATACTAATAAACAGTATCTTAAATGTCCTTATCCCAGTCTACAGATATAGTTTTAAAAACCTGATATTTTCTGAATCTTCCAAAAGTCAATATTGTCTCTTGATTTTGGACATACTAATAAAAATTTACCTTACTAATATTTCTTCCAAAAAAATGATCTAGCTTCTGGTAATAGACAGTAACACTTAAAAAGAAACAGTAGGAAAGTATCTATTTTTCTTTATTATTTTTGTATATCTTGCAGCGTTATTTAACAAAATTAGCAATTCACTTACATTTAGTTGTGCTGCTTTCTACTGCTGAAACTCCAAAGTATTTTGCTACCATTTAATTAAATCTTTGCTAGGCCGCCTTTATGTTACAAACCTGATACCTACTTTACACTGGGGAAAAAGCAGTTCCCAGTTTTGCATTAAAAACAGTTTGACAAACTTAGTCATTTACTGCAACTGTTTAGGAGTTTTCCTTCTCCTGAAGGGCTCTTCAGTATTCTTTGAATGGAGAAGCAGCTTTCTTCAAAACATTTAGGATCAAATTGAAATCGCTGATGTGCAATGTATTTTGGTTCCTAACCTGCAAGGCTGTGTAACTGCATGCACACACTAAATAAGAAAAACAAGACATGAACTGTATTGACATTGTGGTTATGCCTAGAGCCATCTGCAGCAAGGAATCACACAAATACGTGGGAAAAAAATGGTAAGTATTCCAAAGAGCTCATCTTGTAGAAGGTTGTCTCGTTTTCAACGTTTATAGATGACTGAAAAGAACAACCATTCGTTTTCACCAAGATGACATTGGATACATTTATTTTTCATTAGAAGAATTAAGGGAATGGAGAACTAGCACATTCCTGCACAAACCTCGGGGATTAGGCTGTGCTACATCTGGGAATTAACAAACTAGTCTCAACAAGTTTGATCTTTCTGGGAAAAGATAAAACTGAACTACAGGCTAAGCAAAGAAAGAGCTGATAACCTTGCAAGATTTGTTCTGACTTTTTTTTTTTTCAGGAACCACATAAAAAGAAAGTAATGTCAGACATAAAGAAAATTGTTATTGCAACAAGCAAGAGTGAAAAGAACAGCTTGTGAAGAGCCTTTTAGACAAACTAATGGTAGATAATTCACTGATAGAGTAATTCTGTTTGCTTCTCTCCAGCACATAAATCCATAAGAACAAGCTGTGCTGTTATACCAGATACCACATGTGATTTCATTAAATCCTAAAGCATTTAATGAAGGATGGAGTATAAAGTGTTGATGTTGTATTTGATATGTGCATGTTTGGCAACCGACATCCCATGGCTGACACTACAGCTGACACATTTAAACTTCTATTCCTTGACAAAGGCATTGCAGATAAACCCCCCTGACCTTCATGGCTGTAAATAACAGAAACTTCTGATTCAGTAATAATTCAGCTCATCACAAGGACTACCCCCTTTTTCTCATCTTTAATAATAGAAACACTCCACACAGTGTATGAGATGTCTCAAGCTAAATGGCTGGTGTTCTGTTCTATAGCCAACACAATTTCTGTTTCAAACATACTGTTCACATATTATCTGCAAACCATAGGATTTTATAATTTAAAAGTAGTTCTTGGTGAACAACAAAGATAGGGACATTTTGGTAAAACTGTGACAAATAGTTGTAAATGTAAATTACTAAGAAATGCAAACCAATCAATTAAAAAAAGTCTGTGTAAACTTAATCTTGTCTTAGCACACACATGTGCTAAAAAGAATGTCTTAGGAGCAGTTGAACTGGGTAGCTCTAAAGAGTTCATCTGTAAACCCAGGATGGTTTATTAACTATTTAAAATACTTACTGAAGATAAAGAAGAAACACACAATTTTTTTTTCTGGTAATACCTAAAGATACCAAATAAAAAATAAAAGATCCAAAAAGGTGTAAGGCAGGAACATAAACAGGATTTTGGCTAGAAGTAAGCTATTTGAGACGTAGAAATTACAAGCAGAAGGGGCAATGGAGCTGGAACAGAACATCTCAGGAAAGCAGTTGTAAGCAGGGCATTCAATAATTCAGCCAAAGAGAATAATAATTTTAAAAAATCCAAAAGAATGACCATTTTCTCAGAGCAAAGGTCCATCTTATCCAAATGCTCTTTTATAACTGTGACTGCCAGTAGATACTGAGGGAAATTTAAAAAAAAAAAAGTAAAAAGATCTTTTCCCTATATATGTTTGGGATCATTAAAGTCTTCAGTACCGTCTGATTTAAGAAGATGAAGGAAATGCATATCTAGTTAGTTGAATGGATAAAGCTGAAAAAATTAGAATTATCTTTAGGATTTGTAGAATCAACTTGTTGCTTTTAAGTGCCATACAGAGATGCGACTGGTAACCTTTATTTGGGTATGTAAACATTTATCTCCATATCAAACTTCTCGAGTGTATTCATTACAAAGATCTGAAATTAAAGCAAGTCATGAAAGAAAACAGAAAACAGATGGCATATGAACATAAAACAATTACTAAAAAAACAACTTTCAAACTTGTGACATAAGAAAACCAAATGCTTCATTTTCCTCTTTTCTCAGCAAAAAGAAAGAAACAATGGCAATAGTTCATCCCTAAAAATCAGTTCAATACAAGTCAGACACACAGAGAGCATGAAATCAAACAAAATTGATTATTAGACTCATGCTAACATAATTGATTTCAATGCAAAGTTTGAAAAGGTTATTGTTAAAAGCAAAGGTACTTATGTGCCATTCTTGTTCTCAGGATAGGAATACTACACTTGGATCTGTGCTGCCATGATACGGTTGGCAGGAACTTCTATAGGTCTAGCATTTCCATAAATTCAGAAGAGATGAGTTTCATCAACAGTAGGGAGTATATTTCTGTGCCTGACTTGCTTACAGTGATCCCAGCTATCTTCACATGGTAATTATTTTTTAAAAGAAAATAGCAGAAAAGAACGCAAACTGTACCCCCAGCTCTGCAGGAAAGGCAGATGAGTGAGCAGGGATCTATTATAATTATACACCTGTATTTCTTGTTCTCCAGATAGAAGTAATTTTCTTTTCTCCATGTGGTGGTAATAATAATAATGCACCCTGGCTCCAGCAAACTACACTTCTCTAAGAATGTCTCTTTCAAGACTGTCCTCTAGCAATAAAATACAACAAAGGGAAAACTTTAACATGTGTGCTGCAAAGAGCAATGAGAGAAAAGTCAGGAATAGACAAGAAATTAAAAACAAAGTTTTGCTTCTAACATATGGGAGATAAGTTTTCACGGGGGAAAAGAAATTAACTAGTGGCATTATGAAAAAAGCAAACAAAAATGACATTTACTAAATATTGGGAGAGTAGGGGTGTCCTCTTCATCACATAGAATTGAGTTCGGATAGCTGTTGGACAGTGTCTGAGCTGCAAATTGTGTCACTGCCAGTAATCCTGGAAACTTTGGCTTCCAGAGACCTGAAGAGCCACGGTATCTCTCACCTTGCTGTTTTGCTAATTCCTGAATTCTCTGTAGTATCTGAGCATGGCAGACGCATAATAAAACATTCCAGAACAAAATTCAGATGTTCTTTTGGGCTACTTAGACTGACTCTTAAATGTTAGAAGACATGTGGACTGGGAACTTCTGATAGGGTTTGTCATGGGGTTTAACGGAAGTTTCAAAAAAGGGTAATTGAGTCTTGAAGAGCTTACTCTGACTGACATTGTCATCAGACAAAAAGTGCTGTAAGTAAGCAGGGCCATGTTTTTCTCTTAGCTCTTTGCCCTACCTTCCACCCAAAGGTATCATGTTCATTGAAGAAATCACGTTTCTTGTAGATAACTAAACTATGACCAAGGCATGTCTGCTATCCACTAGGTTACTTCTCCTACATTCCTGTTTATATAAAGAGAGGGTGAGGGGAAGGAACACAGCATGCCTAATGCTAGTAAATAGGAAATTTAAACAAAGGGCTCATGAGGTGAGCTTAATTTGTCTCTTGTGACAAAAATAATTTCCTTTGGGAGAAATAACACACTTGAATTAGAAGAGAGAGGGAAAGGAGGGGAAAAAAACCCTCGAAACAGAAAACATACAGTTGAAGGCCAGAAAATAGATTCACTGGAAACAGATCTGACAGGAAGAGGCATATGAAGCTACTATTAACCATCAAGTGCAGCATGCGTGCATCACCTCCTGGCAAGAGAGTTTAAAACTGTCAAAACACTATGGCTAGTGCATTCCTGCTAATCATATCAAGGGACTATTTTAATATTTACCACTCATTGATAACATTTTAAAAGTGTTCTTTCATGGATCTGTTTTTCTGATCTACTTGTAAGAAGGTTTAGACCCAACTTTCCTGCTGTAGACAACTAATTTAATTTTGAGTGCAAGCTAAAGGTATTCTAGAACACCCCTCTTTGTTGTTTATATCAGAAATCAAATCTGTCACCTCCAAAAGTCCTATGTAAGAGGAGCATGGCTCAATTTTCCTGTTCCCTATGCTGCATTTCTAAGAGTATCTCTCTGATATTTTACTGCTTAAGACTCCTTTAATATGAGATATGACCATTACCTCAGTTTCATTGCAGCAGAAGATATCAGAATAGATATAAAACTGTGGATCTAGGTCAGCAAGGGCTGGAGCTGGATTAAATAAAGTCTTTACTGGAAAAAGAAAAAAAAGAAAAAGAAAGTCTAAATTTGTAGCGGTTTAGGTTCGTAAATCATCACTTGAAACACCATTGTGTTTAATTCACGGCCCCCAGTGTTTATTATTAACATAAAAATGATTCTCAGTTTCCATGTCCTCATTTTATACAACTGCTAAAAACTTTATTTATATTGAAGTTCCATTCTAATTCATGTGCAGGCACCTGTAATGATGGGAATGTGACAGAAGAGTAACAGAAAAAATAGCCAAGAAATTATTAAATTAAAAAAAGAGAGAAAAAAATCCTTAAACAGTCATGCAATTTGTTTAACTGATGGTGCTTCTTCCAGGATATTAATAAGTTTTACAAGAACTGATTTAGTTCTAGAATTTTTTCAGCGTGGTTATCTTAGTTCTGTACGTGAAGAATCATGGGTTATGGAGTAATGAAGGGCATGTCCAGACAAGGAGTTAAACATGCTTCTGAATGTGTTACCTAACTTGTTCAAACTGCCACATTATAAAACTGTAGCATAGACAAGGCACTGTATATTTTTAATATGCTATCTGGCTGAGCCAGACCTAAACTTAACACGTGGTAGAATATGTTAGTTAACCTAACTTTAAAGAGTAGTAGCCTAAGGCCCCTTGTAACAGCAGAAAAGGTTTGTCATGAGGACAGTGTAAGTGACTTACTCACTACTAACACAGGAAGTCTGCAGCCTTGGATTCTCACTTTGCCAATTTTATGATTAATACTTGTGTCTTAACCACAAGGCCATCATTTTTAAATAAAGCACACACTTACTTCAGAAATATTCCTTATAGTAATTGACCAAATCTTCCAATTTAGATGCATATATTTTCAGTCCTAAACACATATTTAGACTGTAAGGTATATCACATAATTGTCAGACATCCTGAATGCTTCTGAATCTCAGTTAATGCCCTAAAAGACAAAGATGCGCAGAGACTTTCAAAATCTGAGTACCAAGAAGTTTAGAAGTTAGGTGATCAATACTCTGCAAGTTTTAGCCCTTGACTGTACAACTTTATCATGCCCCTCTACCTGCCTCGTTTAAAAGAGTATTAAAGTGACAAAGACTTGTACTCAGAAGTTGGAAAATGCCAGGATTAGAAACTCCAATGAAATCTTAATTTGGCTCCCTTATATTATTACAATACAGTATGTATTATAATAAACTCTTTAATTATATGATCACATACCACTGAAAAACAGCATGTGATCACATAATTAAAGACTGCAACATAATACATATGCAGAAAGGAGACAAATTAAGGTTTCACAGGCAACCTTAACTCTTGCATTTCCTATTTTCTGAACTGCAACCCTAATAAAGTTTTCTAAAACACAAATCTTTAAGGTATACTTTCCTAGGTAAAACAAACTAACAGCATACACTGGAAAACAAACTCTGTCATGTGGTATCATCCCAACACATACACGGGTCAGGAGCAGCACTGGAAGTGTTCCAACTTGGGTTTTAAGTAATACTCATCATGAACAGGGTATAATATACTACTACTAGTTTTCTCCCATATTTAATATCTGCTGAGCAGAGGAGATAGAGGAACCTTAAAATCTTCTTTCAGGCTGTGAAGAAGAGGGTGCTCTGTTTGGTTCTCCTGAGGAACACCAAATTTTCTGCCCAAAATCTTTCATAGAATTACAGAATCATACAATGGCCTGGGTGTTGGACGGCCATTCCCCTTTGTCCTGTCACTCCATGTTCTTGTTAAAAGTTTCTTTCCATCTTTTTTGTAGGCTCCCTTCAGGTACTGGAAGGCTGCAATTAGGTCACCCCAAAGCTTTCTCTTTTCCAGGCTGACCAATCCCAGTTCTCTTAGCCTTTCCTCATAGGAGAGGTGCTCCATTCCTCTAATAATCTTGGAGGCTCTTCTCTGGACTCGGTCCAACAGGTCAATGTCCTTCCTGTTCTAAGGACCCCAGAGATGGACACAGTACTCCAGGTGAGGTCTCACCAGAGCACAGTAGAGAGGCAGAATTACATCCCTTGCCCTGCTGGCCATGCTGCTTTGGATGCAGACCAGAACACGACTGGCTTTCTGGCCTGCAAGCACACACTGCTGTGTCATGTCCAGTCTCTCATCCACCAGCACCCCCAGAGCTGCTCTTGGTCTGTTCATCCCCCAGCCTGTGCTGATACTGGGGTTGCCCTGACCCAGGTGCAGCACCTTGCACTTGGTCTTGTTAAATCACATGCGATTCCCATGGGCCTACTTCTTGAGCTTATACACTTCTCTCCCTTTTCCAAGATTCATTCTCCTCACCTACTTTTTGTCTTTATGCCTCCTTGCACAGGAACTATGCAATTGTAACCTTTTACACTCAAATTTCACATTGTATCACTTTACACCCCCTCTCTGCTTTCTGATTCCCACTTCCAGTGCCCACAGCCTACTCCCTGCCTCTATACCCATATTCCAATCTCTATTCAACAAATCCTCATCTTTGTTCCAATTTTGTTCCCCTTTCAGCTTCTCCCTTCCTTCTTCCTCTGCCACCCCCAAAAATCAAGCAAATCCCTCCTACATTTACCTTGTCTGAAATCTACTCTCCCTCCCCAGCATTCCCGTCCGGCTTTGTCTTTTCTGTATTTAAATCAAGCAAGCTCCTGCTCTGTGTTTCCTCAGTCTAAAATAGATCTTTAACAGTATAAAAGAAGTTGCCTAAAACCAGATTCAGGAATTACACTGCAATTTATGCTGCCCAAATGGACAACTACCTGTGTGGACAGACTCTTGGGAGAAGCTAGCTGTGAAGACCTTAACAATTTTGTGAAGTCTGTGTGAGAGGTACTTATTTTCCAAAGGCAGATAATACAGTTAAAATCATGTAGGTTTATGTACCATCATAAAGGTTTAGCTTTAAAAGAAAGCTCCCTTGCTATCAAGTCTAAAGTAAATTTTAAGGTAGCCAGTATCCAAAATTTAAAGGAGGTAGGGTGGGAGGCATTTTCCATTGCTTGGTTTCTGCAGCCACAGTACTTTGGCAGAAATCACAAAGAGTTTAATGACAAACAAACAGCTGATATGAAAAATTGCAGCCCAAGATAAAAAAGTTGAAGAATCTGAAAAATAGATCCTTTACTTGCAAGTGACATGGAATCTTAATAACTGAGGCTGCTTCCAGCTCATTCTTCACTAAAGTACTAATAGGCTATATGAATATGCCACTCGTATGGCATTATCGGCCATCTTTAAAGGAGTCTGTCTTTACAGAAGCCCAAAAACTATTTTACAGACTTTGATATACAATAACATTTTGCCCATCAGTGAAGTGATCCCCCCCTTGGAAGCAGCAGCAGCTTCTCACCATCAGCCACTAAAACCCTCTACTAGTCCAGTCAGATTTCCACTACAGTTTATACCTACTTTACAATCCTTCCTCCCTTCCTTCCTTCCATCCTTGAGCCATGAGATGTCTCTCTCTAGCTTATAGATCCAGATGATGTTCACTGAAGAGAACCAAAGAGTTCTTGCTTGTGTGATCATATTCTTTCTCGCTTTTGTTTATTTCTTTCAGTAAGAATGAAGAAAAACAAGCAAAAAACCCATTGAAACAGAGGTTTGAGGCATCTGGATATGCATCTGTTTTAAACAAAAATAGTCAAGTGCACATTCTAACATGCAGTACTACATTATACATGAGGCTATTGCAGGCTAAAAGAAGGGAAACTACATTAAAAATTTACTGTTGGCTACGGATAGATTTTTACAGTGCCACAAACTCAGCTGTTTACTTAGATTTGATGGCACATGCCATTTGACCATGTGTAGCTTATTGCTTTAAAGCAGAAGCAACCAAACTTTCCTGATAGAAGAGCTGCACAATGATAGCATGCTGACAGCACAGAACTATAGCTGGCCCACAGCTGACTACTATCTTTTCTCGATATATTGTGCTGTCTACGGCTGCCAAATGCTTGCATGCCTGTTTCATGTATCAGGTTTGAATTTTTTCAATTGCGTTTAAAAAAATCCTATCTTTTCTTCTGTCACAGGCTGGCATCTCGCCATAGGAGGGTGACAGAAGTGTGAAGCATCTTGCCAAATCTGTGCACAGAGTTAGAAGTAGACAAAATAAGTCATGGATATTGATTCATGGCTCAACTATAGTCCATTAACCACTAGATTAAGAACGCTTTTATCCATTTTCATAAAACATAATGAAAATATAGTAAGTTCTGTTCCATGTCCTCCCTCCTCCTGCCCCTCCCACCCCCCGTCCCTGGAATTTTAAGCATTTCAAGTGCTACACAGTTTTTAAAGTTTTCAATTTTTATTTAGATTTGCACAAACCCAGTTTTGACATTTCAAACAGAAATTCAAATCATTTTTCCCCATGCACCGTTCTGTTCATGGAGTTTATGACTATTACCACCACAGTTTCGGGGCCCTCTCTCCCAGCCTCCCATCTAACAACGTTGCTTAAATCGGCACGGAACACACGAACACGATGCATAAAGCTCTGACATCTGCACTAGTGCCTGAACACCAGTGATCACAACAGGTGCACGACAGATCATGGCTGCAGAAGGAGAACTGAAGAGCCAACAATCTCAGCACGCTGTGATCTATTGGAGCAAGCCTTGGCCCAGCTGCAAGGAACTAGCTAGTTCTGATCCCAGTTCCATCCCTGATCCACTGCGTGACTGATCATGCTATGAGCTGTCCCCTCCCAGTCTTATCTTCTGGATAGATAGGAAAAACATTTTTTAAACCTCATATAGATGCCTCACTTGCATAATTATTTACTTAGTGTTCAAATACTGTGGTAATTGTGCTTGAGTAACTGAAAGCATCACAGGCATTTTAAAAAACAAAAACATTACGTTGGTAACAAAACCCCATCCTATTCAGGTAAAATGTCAGCTTTCATCTACATATATGCTACACTGAAGGAACAATGCCCTACATTTCAAAGTACAGTACAGTAACAATTTACTAATAATTTCACAGACCATGACTGTGTCTCTTCAATGGCATTATGCCCAGACACAATCTAAGAATTTTAGTTAAGAAAAAAAACCACTTTTATTTTATTTTAAGGATGTCAACTACTGTATAGAAAACCACAGCCATACCTACTGCTATGCTAGGAGAACACAGACACAAGTCTGGTTTTAAGGTCATTTGATTTACTTTACTGTGAGTGGAACTTTACTGACTTGCACTCATTATCCTTGTTCTGCTCTGGAATAATACCAGAGTCAGGCCTATAGCTCCTGACCTTGCAACATTATACTTTATTTAGTCACCACATGAAAGTAGGTGGAAAGGCAGCATCAGACACATAGGAGGAGATTATAAGGATATGGCTTGATTTGCCATTCAAGGTAAACACTGCAAAATTTTAAAACTGAATTCAGTTTTCATTAGCGTAGCATGAATTTGTTGGCTATTGTTTCAATTCTAAATAAAACTAGTATGACAGAAACCAGAATAGACCACAGGATCTTTATTTAGAAAGCACGATAAAGAATATTTTTCATGAAGTACAAATGAAAGAGACAGAATGGCTTATGTCAAATTACCTCCACTGGCACGTGCCATTTTCAGAGCTTCAAGAGAAACAGCAGGGGTTATTTCTAGCTGGCAAACAAGCACTTTGGCTTTACAGATGACATCAGAAGCCCTCTTCAGGTCTTCAAAATTTAAAAGCAGGTTGGCTCCTGGGACTATGACAATAACATTCTGTCCTAAAGAGAAGATATAGTGCTTTTTACATTAGCTTTTGCAATGAAGTATGTAAAACAATTCCTTGATTTTTTTACAATACATTTAAGATGAGCATTTCAATTTACTTTCAAAAAAAATCCCCACTAAAAATGTATGCATTGCTGACATTTTCAAATATCCAAATATTTCAGAGGATAATTAAAAAGATCAATGGACGAATGAATGCTGCACTGCATAAAAAATGCATTATATATTTCTTTGGGAAAAATCGTGTATGGGCATTCCTCAGTCTTATTTTGGTGTTTTCTATGAACTCTAAAGAAGCACTGTACTAGTCACAGTGGACATGGGGGATACATGGGCTGATATTTCCATTTTCCTAAAATATTCCAGTAGCATTTGGAAGAGAAAAGTATCAACGTGATTACTGAATTCCTATGCCAAAATTTTCCCATCAGCTGGGAACAAAGAGTATTTCACACAGCTACAAAAATTATGCATGTTCCTTAGATTTCAGAGAAGCAGGCTTGTGCCATTTACCTGAGACATTTAAGTTAGGGCTCCTAACCATCATGAAAACCAGAAGCAGCCTGTCACCAAAACCCAGAGAGGTGATGCCTGTGTCTAAGGAGAGCTTTATCAGAAGTGAGTGAAGAAGGTGGGTGACAGCTTATTCTGCACCTAAAGCTGGCCAATAGAATGGTCTAAGCAAAGCTACGCGTGTGGAAGCACAGCAGTGACTCAAAGCACATCTAAGATCCTTTCCATTCCTGTAGTTTGTGTAAGAGTTAGGTGAGGTTCCAAATATTCTTTTGTTTTTCTTCAGACACACAAATCACCTTTTATTGCAGCTTCTTTCTCTTTTTAATCTCTATTACAACACCTAGAGACCTTCAGGCATGGGTGCCTTCAAATTAAAATTTATTATTAATCACTCAGGTATTAAATTCAATAAGTCAGTTGTTCCTTGATTTACAGGCTCAGCCCGCCCCCGCTGAAGATTCCTTTAAGGACTGCCAATCATTAAAGGCTACCAATTCTGTAATGAACTGAATTACTCTGCAAATAAATATTTATGTTTTTAAATACATTATTTTTGTTGAATGTGACTTCAAAGTCCTTTGAATAAGAAACATGCAAAGCTTCTCTCCCTAAATATGTTCTGAAAAGAAAGCAGGACAATGGAAAGAATAATATAGTGAGCTCAGAGGGAGGGACCCAAGCTTTCCAAAGCAATTCTGCTGTCAATGGTTTGGTACAGAACAGCTGCATATGAAAAGCAAAACCTCAGCACTTAAAGCCAACGCCCTGCTTTTCAACAGACAATGATGGGCATCTTGGATAAAAAACAAAAGAAAAGAAAACAAAAAAACCTTCTGCAACAAGTAAATGTTACCAAAGATATCTGAATCCTGTTGAGAAAATATTCAAAGGCAAATTGTACCTATTTTACCAAGCATATATTTTGAAAGCTTATAGGGTGCAGCAGAGCAAACAGCAAAAGGCAGGGAATCAGTAGAACAAAAATCTATTTATTTTCTGCCTGGACTATGTGCTTCCCAGAATCTCAGACTCTATCCACGTCTTGTTGCATTATCTTGCTGAACTCTTTAGCTGTACTGACATGTATATTATTACTAGACTTTAGAGCTAATGGCCCAAGGCGATAAGGAGGGCTGTTTGCTTATACCCACATGTGTAAATTCAAGGTAGACCATGCTGCACTAGATCACAGTCTGAAGCTTTTCTTTGTAACTACAGAAGGTCAGAGACATAGAGTCTGCTTTCAAACCTGCCAGGGAACTGCAGTACCTACTACGGTGCAACAATCCAGATAGGCTTAACCCAATCTGGAGGCAACCCCCCCCCATTCTCTCCTTACCTGCATATACCACACTAACTGAAGGTCAGCAGTCCACACAAACTTACACCAGGGTGCATGAAGGCATAATCTGGACCCATGCATTCACAATAAACCCCAAAATTTCGTATTAACAGCAACCATTTTGTTGACAGCAATTATTTCTTGCCAGGGAAATCAGATGGGAAATCAGCACCAGGGACAACAGAGTTAAAGACAGATGGCAAAGAGGGGTGGGATTCATCTTGTCCAACATGAACTAATTTTTTAAGTTTAAAAAAAAATCTTACATACTAGAAAAGTCTAAGAAAACTAATCTCTAAAAATTATTTTTCTAGGTTCCTTCAACGAGGAGAAGAGATAAATATTTTCAGAGGTTTTTTAGACTTACATATCTTAGATATCTTTTTGAGGAGGAGAAAAACTATTGTCCAGAAATGTCTATGTATCTCTGTTACCTCCAGGCAAAGTCTTAAGCTCTATACCTAACTTTTAAAACCACTCCAGTGTGGCAAAACATTACCTACACTAAGAATGAGAACAATATACTGACTGCACTACCATTAATTCTAAAATATCTTTTCTTAGACTAAAAATTCCCAGTTTCGATGGGAGCATCTATATAATTTTAAGTTTTGCAGACATCAGCTAGAATATTAAGGGCCACATTCGCAATTGCTATAAGCTATAACAGCTAAATGAAGCTGATAACTTGCACAAGCTTACACCAGATGGGATTGGGTACAATCAGCATGAATGCTGCATATGTAAATACTCATGTCCTCAGCTGGGCTTCTAAACCTGATACTGTCACTTCTTAGAAAGATAGGTAACTCAAGCTAGACTTCCTTTACAAGGGTCATTTTATAGATGCCACCAGATGAGAAGTGCCAGTGGAAAAATCAGTGTCAAACCAGTAAACACCATAGTGCAATAACTATCACTCTTTAAAACTGGATGATGAGCCTAAAAACCATCAGTAGTGCTAAGAATTCACCAAAATCTCAAAGAGTGCAATTGTAACAATAGCTGCAGAGTTTGTGCATAATAATTCATACAGAAAAAAGATTACATTTGTGACCAGAAAAGAATGTTATAAGAAGAGCATTTGCTGCCAAATCACACAGTTCATGAATATGAGGGCAAGTTTTGGGTGTGTTACAGTATCATAATTTCTATGCAACCACTTGATAGAAGTATTGAATAGTTTTTTACACAAAACATTCAAGTTCATGATGAATGTCAATAGAAAGTCTCTAAAATTCAGGTGACATTTCTTCACAAACCTGAAGGTTCAAAACAAAGATTTTCCTCTTTGGAAAGTATAATTCAAACAAGCTGGCATATGTATGCTAAGTTTGCCTTGTTTATTTAGCCTTATCTAAATATATATTTTGAATGTTTCTATACTAGCAGTGCTTTGGTACTGAAGGTACACTTACTTACAAAATAATGTCTATTCACTGTTCATGAATGATTAATAACCTTATCATAAAGTCAGCACAATGCCTGTCTCAAGTGAGGGTTATCTCACAGTACTCTGTGTAGGTGAGCCTTATGTCTTAACTTGCAATAATCAAGAGAACTTTAATCACGACCTGCCAATCTCTGTTGTCCCTCCACTGAATTTTTGCTATGCATGTGGAAGCTGTTGGACTTGTTGAAACCTCTAGTCCTGTCAGGCCAGCATAATGGCACCATCAACAGTCAGTACCAGATATGGACAAAGCTGCAATAAACTTCATGTAAAAAATTATCCATAAAGAGGGTTTTTTCCTCCCTACGAGTGTATGTAAAAGTACAACACACATCACTTCATGGAGTTCTCACCACCCAATAGCACACTGTTAGCAGAAGGTGTGCTAAGTGACAGAGCTCGTGGCAAGAGGCAGGCTGAAAGGGGAAACAAAACCTGGGGTTCAAAGTGGTGTGATGCACCTCGAAGAAAATGTGTTAAGAAAAGCAGGTGGATGTACCAACTTTTATCCTTAAGAGAGAAAGTACAAATTTGAATTGTACAGGGTCCTGATATACTGAAGCTTGTGTTCAGTCAAAACTTACCTGAAAAGGTAGTTGCACGAAAGAGAAAACTGAAAGGAAGGCAAGGTCCCAGCAAGACTTCTGGACAGATTTCTGAGACCATCCAGGGGGAACCTTGCAGCACCTCTGGACTTCACGCTTTCCAGTGCAGCACTATAAACTTGTTAAACATCTCTTCACCGTTTTGCATTAAGGCAGAGATTTAACCTCTCTATCTTTTATTGAAACTATACTGTATTGCCCCAGAATATAATGCAACTTTGAGAGTATCAACTGTGTCAAATAATTTTCAAATTTTTAGTACTTTGCCAATTACAATAGTGTGTGAATTACAGTTGTGCAATTCACTAACCAGTAAAAATCTTCCCACAAATTCTGCAGCACCAGCTAGACATACTGAGGTAACAATAGGGAAAGTTTACTTCTGAGCCTCCTCTGACTGCTCTCTACAGCTTTCTTTTCCTCTGCCTTCACTCATACATCACAGTCTCATACAGTCTCTTCTTGAGTACCTCTCCTACTTCTGCCTGTGATATTACTCAGTTGATTTAAGTTTCCCAAGTATCAGTATTTGTAAAGAACTGGTAAGAAAAAGGGCAGATTAGGTGTGTGAAAATACAGCAATTAAAACTCGGCAATTTAAAGAGATGTTTTTTATTTGTCCCTCATTGTCTTAACACAAAACAGTATCATCAACCCCAATTTCAAATGCTTCCCTTTTAGGTATAATTTGAAGTAGCAGAAATTACCTCAGTCCAGTCAATGCTGTGGTGTTTCAGCTATGCCAGCACAGCCACTGCAGTAAAACATGCATGTGCAGACAAGCCCATTGAAAAGTGCTGTAAAACCTGTTTAGGTCAAATCAACCAGGTTTCTACAGGAAAAAAATAGTGTCTCTTGCAACAGCAAAGCACATAAGTGCTGCTATTTTATTGCAATTTACTCAATTCAGGCACCAGATGGTTTTGGGGAGAAGTAACAACAAGAACCATTACCAATTCTGTGCATCTGTTTGCTTTAGAGCATAGTTCTGACCAGGTTTGTTCTTCTACTAGATTTTAAATGGAATCTGAGGCCAGTGTTAACATAGAATTTTTCAGTTTCTCAAACACATAAACTACATGAATTTATGCATCATTCTTTTACTATGTGAATCACAAGACTATCAGAGACCCTTCACACTGTCACTAACATGTAAGATATCCCACTGTGAACCTCATGGTCCTGAACAATCAATTTCCCTTTCCTGTGCTTATAAAGGTTTTATATCAACAAGATTGTTCTGTCCTTATCCTTCAGAAAAATTCATGGTGTTAAAATTATAACAGGTTCTCCTCTGCTCATTCAAGTTTAGACTATGTTTATCTTAGTTGGCCATGCATATGATTCGGGAAGTAATAAAACTGGTTCTTATTCAACTGCTCTGGACAGGAAAGCCTAATGCAAAACACGAACAAAACAGTGAAGCCTGGGAGTGATACTGGATTCCCACTATCTCTCCTATTTACAATGGCCATAGGGACTGTATGTGGCATAAGAAAGAAGTGTTAAGCATTGCTGTTGGTAATTTACCTGCTGATCCAAACCAAGAGAAGGAAGTGGAAGTTAGGAGGCAGGTATCCAGGTTATCCAATGTATTAGTGCTACCTTATTTCTGAATTTGAGCTGTCATGCAAGCCTTTGATCAATCTTACTTTGGGAAAATTAAACTCACATCTCCAACTAATCTGCCTAATTTTCCTGAATGTTCCTGTGTAGACTTGCCTTCAGTCACAGTTCCTTCCCAGATTTGCTGCTAGAGTAAACAGTCATGCTTCCCTTCCCATTTTGAGCTGTAGCCCAATGTACTACCATCAGGTTACACAGAAGATTGTTAAGTTGATGTGTCAGCTAAGCTGTGGTAACTGTTCAAATGAGGGCTCTTAGCACCAGAACTGAACTAATTCAACCACACTTAAATTGTTATGTTTGCATAAGCATTGTCAGTCCTGAGCTCTAACATTTTGATCCAGACATACTTCTTTTAAGAGCTCTCAATAGCACAACTTGCTTGAAGGAAAGATAGAAAGTTTTCTGAGAATAATTTAGCAATCTTGAAAAAAGAGTATGAAAACAAGCCAAATCTTTATTTCTTCCCCTGTAATGTGAGAGCAAAGGCACAAGCTAAGGAAAACTAACACGGCAAAAACAAATATGCCATTTCACTGTGTATTCATCACTGCAGATGCAACTTGGGATCAAGAATTGTGTTAAAATTACAAGATCAACATAAATATTTCTACTTATACTAAGGACAATTCCTTCTCCTGATTGAGGGCATAATGACTCAGTGTCCTAGGGAGGCAAACCCTTCCCTCATGGGACCAGAGGAAATGGTCTCCAGTTGTGCCAGGGGAGATTTAGATTGGATATTAGGAAAAATTTCTTCACTGAAAGGATTGTCAAGCGCTGGAACAGGCTGCATAGACAAGTGGTTGAGTCACCAACTCAAGTTATTGAAAAGACATGTAGATGTAGCACTTAAGTCCATGGTTTAGTCATGGACTTGGAAGTGTTGGGTTAATGGTTGGACTCAATGATCTTAAAGGTCTTTCTCAGCCAAAATGATTCTATAGTAAGTTGTAGTGGAAAAGGAGAGCTTTAACTCTGATACACTCTGTGTTCAGGACAATCTAAACTAGATAGATCAGTTGGCTGATTGAATTATGGCTATCACACTGCTAATGTAAGCATCTCTTTCTGCTGCTTTTAGGCATCTCATTCTACAACATCGCCCGTAATAAACATAAGTGCAATGAAGTGTGAACAAGATAATGAAAAAAATGAAAAATTGGAAAAAAAAATCCACAACTAACAGTGACAAGGCAAACATTTCTTCTATGGTTGCAGAGGCAGAACAAAGAGGACAATTCAGAGCAGAAATATGTACCTTCACTGTTGACAATTATTGAAGCAGTTCCAGTAGCAGCATCTGTAGTTTGATCTACAAATGCTAAGAAAGGGAAAAGTTAGAGCATGCATTAGTTCAATACATTACTTTCAACCAATAGCATGTGATGCAGTTTAATTGAATTAAATCTGAAATGAACCCATAACCTCCAGCAATTTGAAAATGCTAATTACTCTTTCATGTGCAACAATGCCAGAGAAGCTAACAACAACAAAAAGTGTTAATTTACACCCACAAAACAGAAATGCGAGTCCAACATTCTTTAATTTGGCTACATTGCTGCTTTAGAGAAAGCATGTTATTTATACAGCCTTCTCAGGCACTCTACTCCCACTTGGAAGTACTTCTTTTATCCAATGAAACAATAGAGTCAAGGCTGGAGAAAAATGAAAATAATAAAACGAAACAGTGTTTAATTCTGTGTAGGTTTGCATTTCAGCAGTAATATTAACACGTGCTGTGAAGGCAGTGGTGGGGCTATATGCTTCCTCTTTGAATTATTATTCAGATAAATTAACTAGAAGTGAGGCCGGCAGCACTGTCTCTTAGAAAGATTGTTCCATGTTTATCACTATAAGAACTTGTTTTCAGTTTACAGAAGATTTGTCAAATATTAACCAGTGGTCCGAAACTGGTAGTAGAAACCAGTAGAACTGTAGTAGAAAACTGTCCAAAAAGTTGAGGGGGTTTTTTTCCTTCCCCAAGAACAGTATTTGAAAAAAAATTACTATTTCATTTGAGACAAATTATGGTGACTTTTTCTTTGAGAAGTTCTGGGCATTCTAACATTTTAGAAGAGGTTCTTGATGCCGGGCAAAAGTGAGCTTCTTTCTCAAGATGCGACCAATTTAACAATCTGCTCAAATTTGAACAAGGCTGAAAAAACACCTAACATCATGCTCATCGGGTCTTACTGAAGTCTTGCAGGTACTTGCCCTGGAGGTACCCTGGTCTAGCTCAGTTACGGGGCCAGAGCAGACCTTCCCTTGCAATTATAGCTTCTTTTCACCATGAGCTCGGTCTGCACACTGGAATTGAAAGCAGAGAACTTGTGTCTTTTGTACTTTCAATGCTCTTGCAGCATGACCAACAAGTTGCCCGGTTCAAATGTGGGAGAGGGAACAACAAATCAACAAAGATCTAAATGGTCTGAGCAACACTGGTAGCTGATTGGTTGTGGAAGACGGGACGACAGGGAAAGGGGAAAATTACAAATTAAACTGGAATTGAAAAGGAAAGTGGTACAGTGATGTGCTAGGAAACATAAGAGCAACATAAACAAAGAAGACACACAACAAGGACCCAAGGTATGACAGCCAGCAGAACTGGCATTACAACAAGCATTTTCATTCAGTAACCAGTATCCTTATGTTCAACAACAGGGACAGGTTAGACAAGGATTAAACTGAGATGAAAGGCCCAGGACTGAAATAAGACCATCCTAAGCAAAAAGGTCTGTGCACACTGAATCACCTCTGCCTCCAGATCCTGGAATGCAAGTTGGGATCTTGGATCAGCCTCACCAGCAGCACATTCTGTCTTTCTTCAGGGCTGACCAATGCAGGAGGTGGCAACCAAACACCATTCTGAGATATTATCAGTAGAAATTGGTACCTTTGACCTAAATGCTCCAAACCTTCAACTGATCTACCGAAGTATCAATGAATTGCAATACAGTGGAATTTCTGAATTTTTTTCCCTATACTTTTCTTTTGCTGCTATAAAGACTATTTAAAAATTCATGTTTAGATTGCAAGAGTAATCATTTAAATAAAAAACACATCAAGGTTCCTTGTGGCATATGCATTTTCTTTAAGTGCTATGCATTACAATTGCTTTATTTACACAATCAAAGACTTTATTAATGAAGTAGGCATGCTTTGGAAAGATTTAAAACCATACACTAACAGGCACTGCTTTTATGGTATCCTTGCCTGGTTTTCTTACCTAAGTTGAAAGATACACAAAGAATAAACCTGTATATATATTTGTGAAATATTTAGATGTTAAACTGATAAGTATAATAAAAAAGCCCACAAAATACTGATAGTTCTGTCTGTAAAGCAGGATTTGAATAATGCAGAACATGAAGCTGGTGCCTGCACATGAAACAGAAGAGATAAACAGAATGTTGAATAGCCACTTAATGATTGCATCTGTCCATCCTTGTCCACTCTAAAGGAGACAAGTTGTGCAGACAAAAATGTGATCATACAGTTAGGCAGCACGCAATAGAGAGAGAATTAGGGTTACAAAGGTGCAAAGACACTAGAAGATTGTGGCTGCTTAATTTTCCCTTTTTCTGAAAGCCTTTTAACATTGATTTTTGTGTGTGCATGTGCTAACACCAGCTGCAGTCTCTAAAATGATGCATGTGTCATTTCACAAAGCAAAGGTGAGATGTACTGAGTTTACCAGCGCATTTTCACTCTATCCCTCCCTTCACAACATGAAATTGAGAATGAATAATCAGACTGAATTTTTCAATTTCTCACCAGGCATTATCATCATTAATGCCAGACTAAACAATTGCATATCAGTAAGTTATATCCAGGTGACTTGCACTGATGCATTCATCTGAGGTTTAGAGGTAAAAACATTACATTTTATTGTTAGTGGTACAGCTGGTTTCAGAAGTCCTGTATTTTTACCCATATTCATTCATTCCTGCCTGCTGCATCAAAACAGTTATGCATAATTCTGAATGGTGAAATATATCCAATAAGGCAATAAAATAATAAATCCTCCACCATCGGTTTTTAAAGTTTAAAAGCAGTAAAAAATGTTTCTTTAAAGTAAAATTTTACCTGTAGAAATACCATTCTTCTTCAAATTTTCAACATAATCATTGCCAAAGGAATCCTTCCCAACCTATACAAAAGATAAAAGAATGGGTTTTCTCTACAGAAAGGTGAGAGGATAGATAGACCATCTTTACACAACAGAATTCTCTAATGTAATTTGAATACAACACTTTCTGTGTTGAAGCCTTTTGCCTTATTAATCAACAAATAATACACTAAGAAATAATAGTAAAAATGTATGAATAGTATTAACAAACAATAAGAACAGTGTTCTGCAGTTTTCTCCTCCCCTATTACAAAATTTCCCCCTACACCCGTGTCACTACATTTCAGTTTTGTTGTACAACCACTGTGCTCCTTTGACACTGAAACTTCCCAGGGATTGTAAAATCTGGATGTGTACTGAATTATTCAGCTTTGAATTGAAAATTTTGACAGCAATTCTGGTGTCCTTCCTAATTGCAGTTCATATTTTGAATTTTGTACTTCAAGTTTCCTTGGTGGAAAAATATCAAACTGTGGCTATGGGATAGAAGGTGATGATAAATATGGCAATTTCTATAATTCTCAATACTAAATGTACTGTTTACAAATTCAACATTCTTTGTTTGCTTTATCCTGCAACAGCAGATCAAGCTGAGTTAGGGAGTCAAGTTACGGTGTATTGTTTTTCTAGCAGCAAGTTAAAAGGCTTGTAATTTCAGCTGCACTAATCCTTTTAGCTGAACAGAATTCTGCTTGCTGTTTATTCAGATTAATACAAATTTCTTTTTGTTACATTATACAAGCTGAACAAAGGAGATGAGGTATACGGAGAAAACAAAATAGTACAACTTGCTTAATGTCACAGTAGCGTATTAAATATATTTATAAAGCCAACAAAGCTTTTGATTCACCACTTTTAGCCTGTTTTGAGCATGCATAGCTCCTAAGTCCAAGAGTGAGTTGTGTATCTGAGCAGTATCAAAGACTAACCAATGGTACAGGAAGTATTTTTGCAAGAGAAAAAAACATCTTTCAGATTAGGAGCCAAATCAAGATCCTGGTGACGGGTCTAGACAATAAAGGAATTACATGAGGAGCCCTAACTAGTAATCCATCTTCTCATAAAACAGCACTACACCGCTGACAGTGTACTCGAGTTACTAGAAGCACAGAGCAACTGCCTCTACCGGCGGTTGTCAGAAATTTGTCTATTTATGAGCTCAGTCCTTCAGAAAGCTTGGAGAAGGCCTGAGTACTAGGTAGTGATCACAAGAATCAGGCCCTGTGATTCAGAAGTCTAAAATTTAAAGTGTCAGGGATAGATGATCCTTCCCCCCAAATAGTTGATTGCACAACCATGATCTGAAACATGTTTTCATTTCCTACAATTTCTATAAGGGGTTTTCCTAAAGCATTATTAAGGATAGCTCCAATCTTTCAATAAAAGAAGACAGCAATTTAGGTCAGAATAGTCTAACTAGATGGAACATTCCTCTAACACATAAAAAAACCCTAACAACAACCATCAAAAAAAAAAAACCAAACCACCAAATACCTAAACAAAAAAAAACAACCCAACCTAACAACATTTACTTGGGTCACTGTGTTATTCATTGTTTGCATATTAGAATATTTCTGTATCTCTGACTACTCCCAGCTTGCCAGACAGGGAGGGTTGTCAGAAGCTGCATCTTCTGACTGCTCTAGGCTGGATGACTGCAGTTTAAACCCAGGCTGTGCTAACCTCTGCAGCCTAACAGCTGTACTACCGGAATGTGTTCCGCCTGATGGTATCACCTTCTCCCTCCATCACTACTACGAAGCTTCTACAACAAATCTCAGGATTTGCTCAATTATTTTAGCAACAAAATATTTCACAACCCTTTTCCAAAATCTCAACTGAAACTTCCTTCCTTTAGCTCTGGGTCCTACATGACTGACAGACACCCCTTACTGCTCAACTGTCACAACAGCTGAGATCAGTCGTAGTACTTTTGCCCGCAGTGAGACATCTCAGTGCCAGAGGGAAGCCCTTGGAGGGGTGTCCATGGAGGATTTTTTCCTCTGGAAACTTTTTTCCATGTTAGTTCATCAGCATCCAACCCAGTTAATCCTAGAGCATTTGAAGGGCTTTATCTTTCCATTCAGGCTTTACCCCTAAGAAAGACAGAAGATTAGGCATCAGACTCATTTTAGATTAGGGGCATATGTACTGACCATGTCAAATTATATAACATTGTTTTAAATATTTTCTGCTATTGCACAGACCCTGGTAGATAAACTATTGGATGAACGGAAAAATAAATGCCTTTGCTGACCACAGAACATTGTATGTGCTGAAATAGCATTTCTTCTTTCTTGAATTCTTAACAACAGCCATTTGCACAAGCATTATGGTCACACAGTTTGCATATCAGAATGAGTGCAATTACATCAGTATTTTCAATCCGGGTTTTCCCTGCTTACGACCGTGTTTTCCATGTGGAGCTGGCATCATAACAGCTAGAATTCTAGCAGCCTAGAGAATCAAACTCATCTGTACCTGAAAATTAATTACAACATGTATCTCTTGACATTTTTGTCTATTCTATATGCTCTTTTTTATTGGGAGTGTTTACTCTTTCTTGTCATTAGGGAATTAAACAGGTACTAAAGACAAGCATAAGACAATAATACAAAAGGAAAAAAACCACTGAAAATATCCATTACGTTCTGGGCTGCAGCTGAGATACAGCTATATTCTTACAATGAAGTGAGAATTCGTGTTTACAGTACTTTAACTTAGATTTGGCTTATGGATCATCTAAAGAGAGAAGACTACATAGCATGGTAATGCAGCACTTCCTGTTTCTAAGTAAGAATCAAATGCAGCCGGGGCTTAAACAGAATTTAGTATATGCAATATCAGGCTGGTGATAGCAATGTACAGCGAAGATCATTCCAAATTGTTTGTCAGAAGTAAACCAGGACCTTTTCCAGCACATACAATGTCTTTCAGACCAACATCCCTCCACCACCTTAATCTAGGATGTTTAACAGATTTTTTTGGTAACAGTCATGACAAAAAGAAAAAAGAAAACAAATAGTTTGGGGAGTTTGGATTCTCTCAAGAACACTGTTGATTTTTCAGTACTGCAACAGTGTCCTTTTATAAACATGAGTGATCTATTTATTTGCTTAGATCCTTTAGTACCCTGACAGGAATCCTTCACATTTCTCTGTAACTATTCCATCAGTACATTGTTTTACTGTAGGGAGCAAATTGAAGACTGTTACTGTAACACGTATCAATAACTCAGAGTAACAGTGGCCACTTGCAGAGACATCCAAGCAGGAAGCACTGTTTGCATTTCCACCACCCAAAATCAGTACTTGGTTTTTACATTGAATTCCACAGCATTCTGTGGCATGTCTAGTCATAACTGTAAGCAGCTCTAAAACTCTCTCTCTCAAACCCTCACCAATCACTGGCCCTTTTGTGTCTTAAAGCTCTGAGGTATGAAGAGTGCCTTGTCACTTGGTCAGAGATGTCTACCTCTACTCTTGTTGAGGACATCCTCTGTATAAATTATAGTTCTCCTAAGAGGATGCCACACTCCAACAGAACATCTGTCTAGTATTAATACTGATTTCATTCCCTGAACTTCAGACTGTAGGAGCAACTCTTGCACCTCTACTGGATAAAAAATGTCAGGAAATATGACCAAAACAGAAGCACGTTTCTGAGCACTGTGCATGTGTGTGTGAGGAGCAACCTGGCTTAAAGAACCACTGAATACTTAAGATTATTTGTTGAAGTAAGAATAATTTAATTGTAGAGACTCATTCAGCAAGAAGGTTTATACTGTCTCATTGACCAATGCAGACATATAAGAATGTATATGATATGAGACTTCTATGAGATAGGACCATTTTGAGAGGCAATAAAGTGTCATTTTAAAAAACTAAATATTAACTTTTAAAATTAAAAGAAACTGGTAACATTTATAGATATCAAGTCATTCTCTGCTGTTTCTTTTCTCCAATAAATACACAACAGAAAGAAGAAAGAAGGAAAGAAAGAAAGAAAGAAAAGAGAGAAAGAAAGAAAGAAAGGAAACTAGATTTTACTGAAATAGCAAAAATATGTTTTTGAAAAAAAAATTAGAAAATAGAATTTATTATGAATGCATATGTTTCCATTGCACTGAGCAAAGGCTAGACCATTAAAAAATAAAGCAAAATTCACACTTGCAGTGGAAAAAACCCCTTTAACATTTAGCAGAAAATGTTAGCAAGGAATTCACTGCCAGTTCATCTTGTACTTGAATCTGATCGTTCTTGAATGCAAAGATGATCAAATATACACAATATCACAGAAGCACAAACATTGCCAATATAAAAAAACCCCCACAGTAGAACAACTAGTGATAACAACCCACAGAAATGCTTGCAGGTGTAATCTAGATTTAAAGCCAACATTCTTTAGTCTAAATACTGAATTGGAAAACCAGTGAGAAAGGCTTCCTTGAGATGCTTCCAGTACTTCTCAAAAAATCCCTGACAGACAATGATCCAACAAATTTAGCATCCTCCCCAGCTATGGCAAAAACCAAAGTACGTCCAGTCAATTTGAAGTTTCATCCACAGTTAGCACAGGATAGACAATAAAGTTACAGAGAGAGAAAATTTGATCTTAACCGTAGTAATGATCACTCAAAACTTATAATGTTTAATGACAAAAATCAAAGAAAAGCATTGCAAGAATATAGCATCTGCCAACTTGAATCAGCCCCATGGTCTGTGAGCCATTCTTTAGAACTGCTGCACACCAGATGTTTCAGAAAAGTAGGCAAAAATATCCCATAGTACACAAAGGCACTAGAATTTGGACATGAACATGTCGTCTTAATCTCAGGTAATGAGATAGTGATTTAACCCTCAAAGCACAAAGTTTTACATTCCTCCTCAAATTTGAAGTGCTGATTGCTGTAACAGTGGGGAACATAAAGAGGAGGGGCTAATCAAGATTACTTGAATTTTGAACATCTCTAAGTCTCTCCAATTCTCTTGTCCATGATATATCAATCTAAGTTTTGCAATCCTTCTCTACATGCAATTCCTGCCAGATCTCTAGCCAACTAGTCTGGTTCTGGCAGTGTTCTTAAAAGAGCCTCCTCCATGCTTAAATTTATAGCTGAAATAAGAAAAAGAGAATTAGAGAGGGATTAAAAAAAAAATCTAAAAAGACATCTAAACCTTTTCTTTAAGTGATCAAAAGTTTTACTGGAACTTGCACGAATATTTAGTCCAGCTGTAATCCAAGAGCAAGTCAGTGCTTACCTTGCAGATCAGTGAGGTGTTGGCCCCAAGTCGAGCAGACTGGACACACTGGTTGGCTCCTTTCCCACCAAAACCAATGAAAAACTTATGTCCAAGGACAGTTTCTCCAGCTCTTGGCAATCGTGTAGTAAGGCTATTCCAATTAAAGCAATATTTACATATATTAGCGACTGAAAATAACAAGCATCTTCAAATTAAGAGTTACATTCTTATAATCCTAAATGGTTCAACAGTCAGCCAGTAAGACTAAAAAATACTCAAAAGACCTTTTAGGGTCTCTATTCCACATCCCACCTGTTCAAGTTTATTCCTTATATGCCAGCCAGTCAAGCTTCTTGTTTATTACTTGATAAAGGGACTGAATTTCTTTTGTTCATGTTCCATGTTTCTACAGGAAAAGAAGCACTTGACCCCTCACTGTGATTCTCCAGGGCTAACTCAATACAGATAAATAATAAATCTATAGGTCTCACTGCTCATGGTTTTTCAACTGTAACATTCAGCTCAAGTTTACATATAGTTCTTTTAATTCCATTACATCTAATTATACCTTCCTGAACCATCCTTGAGTAATTTTTCACTCTGTTGGTGTTTACACCCCTCAGAATTGTAATCGTCACCAAAATCGTCCTCCCCTCTGCTGTCACTTAGGCACACTGTACATATTTAACATTTTTCTTTTTTAAGTTTTTCTCTTACAAATCAAGCTTTACAACTTCTCAGCATTTTGTTGTTTCTTGAATGCAATCCAATTACATTTACATTCTTCTGGGGATGGGTGCCCAGAACCAGATGCACTAATACAAGCCGAAAGCCATCAGAAGTATATTCTGGTTTCATTTCCATTTTGGAAAAAGGAAAACAAAACTGTAATTTTGTTAACCCTACCAGATGCTTTGCTATCTCCAGGAAAAGTTGAAAGGAATAAAAAACACTCCTGAGACTATTTGGAGGAATTTCTCAGAATGCAAAAGACTACCTGACTTTTGTTGCATCTATTAAAGTACATAACTCAAAGATTCATTTACAACACTCGACCAAAATTTCCACCTCCTTGAGCCACACATTCCAGGTATAAGGCTTAAAAATGTAAATTTTAAATCTCTTAAGCTCCAAACAAGTTCGTAACACATGGGAATGGAAGGCATCCTATGGTGTAAATACTAGCAACCTGCTCAGTCAATGACAGTTACCTCAGACAGGTTTCCAGAAGTCTGCAGGATAGAAGGGGAACACGGGGAAGGAAGGGGAGTAAAATAATGCAGAAGAATCTGCCCTAATGATTAACTCCAGAGATTAACTTCAGCTCTGCTTGTCAACTTATAACATCTTTTTACTAATAAACCTTTTAACAGCTTAAATTCAAAAACTGAGTTCTGGGCTCCTCAGTACAAAAGAGACATGGAGCTCCTGGAGTCGATCCAGTGGAGGGCATCAAACAGGATTAAGGGACTGAAGTATCTCTCTTATGAGGAACGGCTGAGGAAGCGAGGCTTTTTCAGCCTTGAGAAGAGGCAACTGAGAGGGGATCTCATCAAAGTCTCTAAGTATCTGAAGGGTGGGTGTCAAGAGGATGGAGCCAGGCTCTTCTGGGTGGTGCCAGGCAATAGGACAAGAGGCAATGGACAGAAATTGATGCACAGAAGGTTCTACCCAGACATGAAGAAGAACTTCTTTACTCTGCAGGTGACCAAGCACTGAAACAGAACCAGAAAGGTTGTGGACTCTCCCTCACTGGAGATATTCAAGAACTGCCTGGATGCAATCCTGTGCAATGTGCTCTAGGATGACCCTGCTTGAGCAGGGAGGCTGGAGGAGATGACCCACTGTGATCCCTTTCAACTTCAACCATTATGTGATTCTGTGAAAATCGCCAGTTCAGAACAAAAGATTAGATATAAAGAAGAAATCCTTTAATGTGGGGGTGGTGAGACACTGGAACAGGTTGCCCAGGGAGGTGGTGGATGCCCCAGCCCTGGCAGTGTTCAAGGCCAGGGTGGAGAAGGCCTTGAGCAACTGGTCTAGTGGGAGATGTCCCTGCCCATGGCAGAGGAGGTTGGGAGTAGGTGATCTTTAAGGTTCCTTCCGACCCTGAATGTTCTATGATTCTATACTTCTGCACTAGGCAATCACTACAGATTGTTTTTTGACTTGATATGAAGAATACCTCTGAGCTTATGCTGTAACTTTCGGGGCATAAGGGTGTTTGCAGAATCTCATGGAATTAATGACAGAGCAGAGCCTAATTCACTGTAAATGTTCAGGAGAAAGTAAATGTTTTTTTCTCCCTCTAATTTTCAATTCCAGCACTCATCAGTTCAAAGGTTTAAGATCATTAAAAAAATCAAGAAAACCCAAAATGAATCTAGCAAAGTCAAGTAAGTCCCAAAGTCCCAGAAATTAAGTTTTTGGCTTTGAAGGAGTTGTTACATGTCTGTGCTTCATCAGTAGTTACAGTTTCTAGAGAGACCCAGGTACGGATGCAGACTCTAAGTAGGGACATCCACTAGCAAAGCACCCCAGATTTTAGTGCGAGGGTACAGTACACAGTTGACAGGTTTATTTTGTGTGGGTGACCACAGATAAACCCCAGAAGAGTCACACATTCAGCTAATAGCACTCATTTCCAGAGAGGCAGAGCTGGGAACATTTTGTTGGGAAATGTTTAAACAATTTTAAATAAAAATTAACAGATTTTTAGAAATATACTTGTACCTACCTCATATACATATATATATATATGGAAAGGATTGCTAACTGTTTGCCCACAGCCAGCATCTGAATAGCTGTACAGTTTCAGGCAACAAGGTGTAACAATAAATAGTATTGATAAACAGTAATAGATAAATAATGTTCATTAATGGTAACGTGTAATTTATCAACATTTTCACCACTGGAAGCCAAGTAGAGATGGTTGTGGAGCAGAGAGTGAAGGCCACAAAACTTAGCTGAGGAAGCTCCTCTTCAGCCAGTGCCCGGGTACTGCACACACACATCTAAAATTCTGCGCCATTCAGTAAGGAAGGGATGTTTCACCCAGCCTTGGTAATAAATACTAACAGCAGCTCTTGTATAATTCCTTTCATCCACAGATCTCACTACACCTTAAAAAGCAGAACGACATCATTATTCCTGTTTTGCAGGTATGGAACTTAGTCAAGGCATTTTGCCTTTTCATGCCTTGGGTCAGTCAAGAAGCCAACAGCAAAACCCAAAATAAGAGATCAGCTGAAACCACTAGCTCATACTGTCTTCTCATTTAAATTCTGCAGTATGAAAATGGTATCAAGTCTCAATTTATTTTCATTCCTCAGGTTGGTTTTTTTTCAAAGATTATAGCTTTTTCTAAACAGAATTTTCTTCCACAAAAAGCTAATACATTTTTAGACAAAGATTAACAAGTGTGACACCCCAGCACATTTCTGTCAATAGCACTGCTCAGAGCTCATATGCATTTTCAAGAAGTACGTTCAACTATAAATATTGTTGTTTTAACAGTGGCCAGACTATGACTTGATTCTTCTCTCTTTTATGTTGGCATCAACATGCAACTCCAGTGGAAGCATCATAATTTCACTAGTGAAAAAACAGGCTTGGTGAGAGGAGAATCTGAGCCTCAGTGCTTCAAGCAGCATGGCATAACAACTGTTTGTGGGAATCAAACAGCTTGTGGAAGATGGGGATATGACCTTTTTTATTGTGTTGATGGAAAGGCAAAAGGCAAAGGGCAAAGGATCAAGGTGGAATAGTGATTTATAATTAGCCAATTCTAAAAATAGGCTAAAACAGACTAAGTAAGAACAAGCAGCAGGTTCCTGTAGTTCACTGGAAACAAACCCTTCACCTTACTTCATTTTAGGCATGATTGCCAGACCAGTTCTCCACTCCAGAAGCCTACTTTTATTTTCCATATTAAACAAATTCAGAGAACTGATCTATATATAAACCTGGAGGTTTCACTTTCACTGAAACCAGCATTTAAGATTTTTTTTTTTCTAATACAATGCTATTCTCTCATCATTTAATTCTGCAACTATACTAACTTCTGATTCACATCAGACAATTTTAATGAGCATTTCAGGCTTCTGTTAGAAGCAAGCAGTGATGAGTAATCTGTATGATTAAGAAACCCTAAAAATTCTTGGCTTATTGATGGTGCCACAAAGAATACTCAAAATAGCCTAAAAGTGATGAAACAGCTAATGTTACTCCAAAACCAGGCTAAATAAGTTAATTAGAAAAACTGTCACACGGGCTTTCAGAATTGTTACATAAAATGTTTTGTAAAGTCATTTACAACTTTGACGTAATTTGAAAACACTGACCTGAAAAACCCAAATAAGCTACTATTCAACAGACTTCTCTTTGCTTATGTGACAACTTCTGATCAGCTTTGAGGGGATAAATGGTGCAAAGGATACTAAGCTGCCATGTCTTATGAACAGCCAGAAACTAAATTTGAGAATCCCCAACACTTATTAGATGTATAATAAAATTACTGTATGTTTTACAAACTGTACATTGTATTACTGAATTGTATTTATAGAGGAAAGTTCAGATTGAAACATCCTGAATTACTCTGGATATTACAAACAAGGAATATAATCACTCAGAATTTCAACTGAGTTTTTAGAAAATGTAAAGCATAGAGCAATGCTGCCCACATTTGTTCGTGACAAATGAAGAATCATACATCCACTTACGTTTCAGGGGTTTGGGATGAATAAAGGTACACACATAAGAGTTTCACCACGGCAGTAACTTTAACCCTCTCTTCCAGTAAGTGCGTGCCAGAAGTTCCCTTAGAGGCTAGAGCTGATTAGCATTTGTATTTTCACACAGAGATCCCTTGGGAAGGACGGCATTAAAACTAGAACAGAACCCTTTACTACGGTGTTGAAGCACTGAATCAGAGGTGAAAGCAGAACATACTGAGTCATTAATGACCCTTTCCCCGGTAATCTGGGTTTTCTTGAAAAGTTCCCATCTAAGCAGTGACTAGATCATATTCGGAAAGTATGAAGAATGAAGAAAGGGAAAGGGAAAGATGTATATTAAGCAGCATTTGCATAAATTAATCCTGAAATTAATCATTCTGATTCTTGACACCTAACCAGTGTCTGTTCACTGTTTTCAACACACGAAAGTACTACAAACATGTATTACTGCCCTTAGCTTAAGCTGATGTGAAACTATGCCTTCTCCTCGGCAGCATTTTCCCACTCTTTCTCTTGCACTGCTTTTATTGCTTACGGAGCTTTCTAATTCAAAATGGTTTTTTTCAGAAGGTAATTTTTATTTGGATCAGCAAATTTGTCCAACTTATTGTACAGCAGCCAGGGTGAGCCAGAACCCGGAGGCCTGAAAAAGTGAGGGGATGAGCAGGGGAGCCTCTGCTGGCAGCAGTACACCCAGAACTGCCCCGAGCCAAAGCTGGAACTTATATTTGATACTACTTTGTGTGTTGAAAACAGTGAATGCCATGCAGCTAAGGTTTACTTAAGTAGTACAGTATATTTAGCTCATTAGATATATTGAAGAAAAGCATAAAGTATCAGTATTTTTCTGAGAAATGACATGCACAAGAAAGGAAAACAGAAAAGCCCATGAACATTTTTCTCAAAAAAAGTCCCAGTAATATTCTCATCAGGCAAGTCAGAGGAGAAGAGAATTTGTACATTAGATTAGAGATCACATTACCTAAGATGATTGTCATTTAAATAGTATCAAAAGAAACATTCAGATTTTTTTTAATTCCTCAAGAAAGGTGAAGATGATCAGAGGTATGAAAATAGCAGCAGAAATACTGAATTTAAAACTTACTTAATAAAAAGGAATATAATGTAAAGGTCTAGAATTTAGCTTTGATTCTGTTCTCCTTGCATTACTGAACAAAACTCACTCTTTCTCCCCTTCTGGGAATTCCCTAGAATGGGGAAAATCCCAGTGAGATTAGAGTAGGTGTAACTAGCCACTGTCTAGTACATATAATTTACTGGCCTTTCATGGTTCTCAGAACTGAACAAATACAAAGGAGAGAATAGTTCTTGTGTCTAATATTAATACAACATTGTGGTGAAAAAGTCTCAGACCTCTTTTGGATCTGGCTTAACATTTTGGTTTAGCCTTGGTCTGTTTTGTCTAGCTTCATTTTGAAGATTTGAACATGTGCTATGGGAAAGTATCCATAACACACAGGCAAAAAGACCACAATCTTTTCAAAATCTGATGTTCTTGACTCATTTATGTTTTCACCCCTTTTAATCATCCACTAAAACATCTTATTGTAAAGTAGAAAACTTCCAAGATTTCTAAAAAGATTACCTCAGGAATTTAGTTAACTACAGCTTGGTTTAAGCATGGAGCAATCTGGTTCTAGGTTTGTAGCCTCCCTTCAGATCTTTAATGACTGAAAACCAACTACAAATCATAGAAAATCTCTATTTTTTCTTCCTCCTATGTCCCTGAACATGACAAGGTTTTCTTTAAACAAAAAAACCTTTTCAGACAATTAAAATACTTGCTTACTGCTTGGATGTTTGATAGTCTGGCTTCTCTCTCTAGCCCACAGTAATGAACACTGCAGAAACACTACCGAAGCTGGCATCAGGCACAATAACTGATGCTTAATGAGAAGCCTTTTTTTGCAGGACAGTGCTGAAGAACAGTGAGATCCAAAAGTTTTACCCCATCACTCATTCAGAGTTTTTTTTTAAACCTGTTTTACATCAAATACAGTTTGTCACCACAACACAAAAAAGTGAATGATGAATTGGTGCAAAGCAGCAGGAATCTGTTCAATCAGTTTTTCCATGAAGAAAATATGTATTTTATGAAACACAAATATATATATATTTTAATAGACAAATGGTTTTGTAGATCACATTACTGAGTACATAAATAACTGCAGAAAATCTCTAGCAAGGTAGAAAATTAAATGAATGGCTGTAGCGAGATGTAGGAGGGTCATAAGGGTCATATCTTCTTATATGTGCAATCACAGTCTCAATTTAAAAAGAGTGAAACTTGTAACACATAGAATGAGACGTCCACAGCACCGTAAGAACTTCAACAAACATTTTTGTTGACCCTTTGTGCAGAATCAAATGTTACCCTCCCAGATATTAAAAGATAAAACAAATATAAAGGCATCCAGATGAATGCCCTGAAGCATTTACGGTAGTGCACTGCACTGCATTTCAGTGAAGTTATGATATCACCAGGACATCAAAATTCCTGAATTATATTACGAATATGAAATCTTCAACTCAGTGAAGTTATTTATTTGACTAATTACCAAAAGTAAAAAGCTTTCTCGTGGAACAACAAACCTGTAATAATTCCTCACACCATCAGCAGTTAAATTTGGGGAAAAGGTGGGCACAAGATTGATGAGTTCATAATCTGTGGAATGTTTAATTCTGAAGTTGAAGGTCTAAAGAGATTTAAAAACTCAAACAACAATAAAGCTATCTTCAGATATTTAAGTCTCAGCAAACATTCCATCGTTCTTACCAAACATCTGTTTTGTATTTAAGAAAGATTGTGGAAATTTTCAGAATTGCTACTCTCTAGCTTTATTTGCCTCCCACGTTGTTCTTCATTGATGTCTCTCGATTACATTATTTTTGGAATGGCAGTTACATAATTATTTTCAATGCAATCTGATGGCAATGTTAGAATACACTGTCTCTGAAACACACTGTGCTCACCCAGGACTGAAGCAGGCTGCCTACAGTTCCTGAGCAGAACATTATATCATGATGAAATACCAGGGCTAAAGTAGAAAAGAAACCCAATACAAAACAAAACAACCTTTGCAACCCAAGCAAAGAGCAATCTTTATATGCCCAAGGATAGATTAACAAGACATGTGAACATTAATCTTTTCTATACCTCTTAAAAAAAGGATTTATCAGACAACAAAAACAAAGTGGAAATAACATGGTTGATTCAATAGGCCACAGGGTCCTTGTTCTTGTCATCATGATTGTTTTATATACTGGTAAATCAACAAAGTGATCTGTGCTTCTGCTTTGCTATCATACAGAAAACAGGGTACCTACCATACAAAATCTTGTTGTCCATCTTTTACAGGTAAAAAATAATCTCCCTACACCATTAAGTACCGGCATTTTGCACACAAGCACATTGTGCTTTCTAAATTATAACATTAGGAGCAACATCATAGATGTGCTCTCACTATACAGTTGTCAAGACAAAGTAACAGTGTGGTCCAAAAATTAACAATTTTTTTCAATAAGATGTTGTTCTAAAAGCATAGGAATTTTGACAAGTATGATATCTTTCATCAAGTTTGTAAGTGTAGTGCTTCTTACAGAATCCATATGGGTCATGAATTAAAAGTATAATCAAAATAATACTTTGTTTACGTATACTTAGTCAGTGTATCATAGATAATGAATGCAATAAATATATTTAAATATATTTATTTTTATTATATGGGAATAGAACAGAATAGTTCAGTTGGAAGGGACCGACAACTACTATCAAGTCCAACTGCCTGACCACTTCAGGGCTAAATTTTTGGTCAAGTTCTTACTTTGAAACTATCTTGCTGCCGATTCACTGGTATAAAAATTGTTCTCTGAAGTTCAATCTAATTATAGAGGCATCAAATAAAATCTTGGATTACAGTAATGTTAAGGTTTGTAGGGCAAAGATGAGAATGTGCAGGGTGCGTGTGGGGGGGGTGTGGGCTTCGCTGGCCAAGGTTAAGTCTGCTGAGACAGGTTGGAATCTCCTCCAGGTAAGTACCTTTACCTTTTTCATGATTTAAGTTCTCTTGGGAAAAGTAGATCCTTAAATACCAGAAAGAAAGGTGTAATTCTGTATAATCCTGGATTCTGATGCCTACCAATGGACAACTCCTATGTCTCCATTAAAGCACAGAATTTAATGAGCAACAGGGAGCAAAAACTGAAGAAAAATCTGCTCTTTTTGCTGCCTCTATATGGAGTAATATGAGTTCCAGAAAAAAACGCTGCTTTTTCCCAACAGGTCATTTTTTACTTTGCCTTTTCTGGGAAAAAAAAGAAAGAAAATGTATTTTAAAAACGATTGAACAATACTAACAGGATACTCCCCATGAATAATACTAGCAGGATCAGACAATTAGAAGGAAGGTATATTCACTCTCATTACAGCTAAGAACATGGAAAATGCCTGTCTTTTCACATGAGTACTGAACTTGCTTATCCTTTATTTTCAGTTCTGACCAAAGTTTTTTTCTTTCTGCTGTTTATACTACCAAGGTTTATGCATTTTCTACAAACAGGGATCTGAAAGAACACAGCAAGTACAGCAAGTGATGGATAGAATAAATTAATGAAACAGAGTTATGATTCTTTGAAAGCAGAAGTTATCTTTTGAGAGATGAGAGGCAGGAAAAGACCAATACAGACAAGAAGTACACTGCAAGAATGTCATGTAGAAAGACAACAAGAAGAGGCAAAGGCAACTAAGGGGAAATTTCATGGTTCAGGGATGACATGCTAGTAATCTAGTACAGGAAAAAAGGAGAAAAATATACTAAATTCAGAAATGGAAAGGAGAATAAAACACAGAAGAGAACACACTGATATATTCAGGAACATTACCACCTTCTTATTTTATAATTAGTTGTCACAAAGATCAACGTGTTCTATAAAGCTGCACCTACTTAGGCGGCATACTAGTGAAAAATAATTTTGTATTTTCTTCAGGCTCAAAGTATATGATACAAGGATCCTTAAGGGAGTCAGGATGTCAGCATCAAATAACTTACTGCAGCTTGATATAGGAGCTAACAACTGGAGCCATATAAAACAAGCAAACAAAACCTTACTGGTAAGCTCCTTTGGAAAGAACAGCTCAGACAGCTCCTAGAGGCAACATAATATATATGCCTGCCCAGAGCGTTTTTACACAAATTTGTTACCATTGACTCTGGACGATTTTTATTGCAGCTTTTGATTTGTGCCAGCAGCTCTTTACTGTCAAGAGTACTGAAATTCACCCAAAGATATTTATGTCTAGAAATGAATCTAGGAAAATGGCTATTTCCATTAACAGTACAGCCAGTAAGTAATTCATTAACAAGACAGAACTATTAATCATACCATTCTGTTGCTCACAAAGGAGGAGAAAATACAATATCCTCGGTGTTGGGTGTTAAAATATAGTGCCTAACAATTTCTTATTGTGACAAATACTTTCAAAGGAGTTCCTTTAGACAAATTTCCATTTGACTGTACAGACTCTTGTGCGTCAAACACCTCCAGATTGAAAAGGCAAGAGATGTTTTATTTTAAATAGTCAAAAAGAATTTCCAGCAATAGCAGGAAAATAACCAAATCAATAAAAAAACTGTGGGAGTTACATGGTAATAGCATTCCTTGGGGCTAGAAATTACAGATATATTCATAACATAATATTCCATCTGTGTCATTGGGATACAGCAGAAGCCCAAGGAATACCCTGGAGTACTGACAATGCCAGTGCTCCGTGGATTGCCATTTTGCATGCTATTTACTTGGAACTGCTCAGATGCCTAAGAACCCTACAGAGAGCAAAAGGTGACAGTTGTTCTATCTGTAAGTGGGATGTTACAATGTGAAGCTGTGGTCGTGTCCTACAGTGCATTCCTGAGATAAAATGTCATCCTTCTGTAGTGGAAATGAACACAACTCCCTTACTCCACATGTTGATATTGGGCAATTGGTAAATAAACTTTTATCCCAACAGCCTCTTCCCTGATCATAACGTTATTGTTTCCTGACTTTTCATTTCCTTCTAAGAGAGGTATCGCTCTGGGTTTTCCAAGGACAGATGAAGCCTCAGCCCGAATGCAGAATGATGGGGAAGTTGCACACTCAGGAGGTGCTGTAACTTCACCTGAAATAAGGGCCAGGTCTGTTACAGCATTAGTAATCTCAGTTTCCAAAAACTACATATAGTAATTTTGTCTATCTGTCTTTTTATTCCACCCTGATTCCATTTGCACAAATGACTATGGGAAATGGAATTTCTTTCCACTGTAAGCACTAACATGGTAATAATTCTGGGAAGAATGCTTTCACATCCTAGACTTTCTGTGAAACTGGACATATGCAAGTCCTAATACACACTTAGGGCACACCATTTTGACATTTTTTTCCTAATGGTCTTACCCAGATTGACTGAACAGATATTTTACGAGAGTTCAGTTCTGTTAGGCGGGAAAACAGACAGGTTGAAATGTGCAGAGGTGTTGTGTATTTCTGAAATTAAAGTACATTAATAAAAAAGTATTATAAATTTTGTCTCATGTGGCAATACGTTGACTGACAATGTTCTTTCTCTATGAATTTTCATCTGATGTCTTTTCCCTTTCTCTTCACTCTTTTTTTAGGAAAGTCTACTTTCTTGGCTTAAAAATTCATAAGTATTTGAAGGGATGAAGTAAATTATGTTGTAAATCCACCGTTCTCATCTTGCAGCATTAGCAACTGTTCTAGCACTGGACACTATATTTTAAATGGATGAATTTTCTTTTGCCATCACAGTGTTGAAACTGGACTCTGCTGTCAGCAACCCATTAGAAAGCATGTACATCCTTAGGAAGGTTGAACAAAGAGATTCAGCTACTGATAGCTGGCAAATAGGACACCCATTAAAAAGATGAAAAGACTTATGATCACGTGATTTTCCTTTTGTGGGTAGTGTCTAATAGCTTACTGACCTCCAAAGGTGAAAAATGCCAGCCTAATGAGAAAATTGGCAATTTTGTGAATCTTTAAGTCAAGCATTTAAGTAGCCCTGAATAACAAAACCATAAGGAGTATCACAGGGTTTCAGACAAGTGTTCTTTGCCAGGCGAGACAACACAAGATGGAGTAGTTGATTTTCTTCTCCCATTAGGAAAATACACCCCAAAAACATATCACCTGCTAGGATCAAAATGTTTCTGGATTCATTTACTCCATTACCCAAGTGAACTCTCTAGAGAATTAAGCAATAGTTTCCCAGCTTCACATGGACTAAACCTAAAAGCTTGGTAAACACTAGTTTTATCTCACAAACCATAATTTTTAATTGCTAACACACATAGGAAAGGCATAATCCTCCACTGATGATATCATAGTCTACTGCCATGGAAATGACTGCAGTATCATAAACACAGGTTTAAGATGACCTCACTTTCATAGGAAAGAGGGAAATTTCACTGGAATGTGAATGACATAGGGAATAAAAACACATAGATACTATACAGTGAAAAACTCTCTCACTAGCCAATTAAAATATGGAAGATGAAGACAACAACAAGACTTGCAGCTGAACAGAAAAAGGGTTCTCCTGCCCAAACACTGTGTTACTGCTTATGAGTCTTTGAACAGAGAGCTCTCTGAACTCCTGTCAGGGTTCCCCTTTGTAAGTTCACTACACCAGAGAGGAGTGAAAAATCCCTGCCCTGACAGGCTTACAGTTTAACCACAAGAACATGAACAAAGTAGGGCTATAAGAATACAATGTAGGATCTCAAAACAACATCGTAGCTGGAATGCTTCCTAGAATGAGTAAGTACTTCAGAAGTGGGAGGAAGAGAACTCCACAGTCTCTTGAAGCACACAAAATAAGATGAAGTCAGACACAAATGCAGAAGTACAATCTCAGTGTGGCAAGTGCTAAGCATTTTGGCATCGGCTCAGGAAAATACATATATTTAACCTTCAGCTCTGAAGTATTCTGAGAGGCATCAAGCAACTCAAGCATTGGAAGCTGAAGTTTGTGTGTAAGCTTTGTGTTGCCATGAGCTGGGAATGTTGAGCACTGTGCTGGACCCCAAATTGAGATGAGACAAGAAGCTTGAACCAAGAACAGGGCGTGGAGAAATGTAGAAGGCGATAATGATCTCACTTAAGTAGAACCTTTCATCTTGAAGGATCTCAAAGCAATTTACAAACTCAAACAGACCAGACACTGCAGCTGGTAGGAACAGAAGCAGACAGCTGGGAACTCGTTCATGGGAAGGAGGAGGTAACAGAGGCCAGTGCCATATCTTCCAAAATGCTGGTGCTGGGAGAAGACAGCAGGACTAAAACAGAGTTTTTCCCTGGTCCTTGCCATGCAGCCATGTGAGAAAATTGCAGTAAGCAAGCAGGCAGGAAGAGCTGACAGAAAGCGAAGGCAGAAACAAGGCGCCTCTGGACAGCAGGGGACCTGTCACTGTTAGGACTGTAGTTTTCCTGCCTTTTATCTCAACTTTGACTCCACAGACTCTTCACACTTTCTGCAGTAAAACCTTAGGTCTTTCCTACCACCTTTGCCATTTTTAACACCTTCCTCCAATTCTCTTTACCTTTTCCCTATCTTTTTACAAAGCAAACTGCCCTTCTTCCTGTCCTCAAACTCTAAATTGTTTTCCAATGTACAGTAAGGCAAATAGTGCTACTCCTGGTGACTGGGAAGCCAAAGAAATTACTTCAGCTATGGCACTCATGTAGTACGGGCCTGACTGTAGTACCACAAAGGGTATTCTTTAGCTCAAAACCACTACTAAATACATACTATTAAAACTTAACTAGATAAACAAGTCTAAAGAACAAGAGGCATATTAGTTATTGCTGAAATGGAATTGCCTCTGGAAGAAAAGACAGTGCCTAATTACAGTAGACAGTAGAGTAGGACACAAAATGAAGGCACCAAATGAAAGGGCAGGGACATTTCAATTAAAGAGAATCCAGAAAGCAACACTTTTTTTTTGCACTTAACTTGAAAGACATTGTGTGACCAGATTCACATTCACATTTCCCGAGACTTTTAAAACTTCCTCCATTTCCATTTAGTAAGGGGAGGGAAAAAAAAAAAGTTTTCATGGATAAGAGCCAAAGACAAGGGCTGAGCAGGTGTTCTAGTACCACCAGTCCTTCTCAGAGAGGGCCCACAGCATCCTCTGTGGCACAAACAACAGTTTCTTTCAGAAGGTGCCAGCTGGGATCAATGGTGCACTGTCTCTCGCTTGGGGTTCATAACCTTAGTTGCAAATCCAGCTCTTGTAATGGGTTAAAAAAAGACCCTGGTGGCCTTGCCCTAGTTATTTTGTGTTAATTTAAAAAGCGCCCAAGCAGACATTTTCCCTCCTTTTTCCTCTTCAATATTTTGTCATTTTTTGTTAGCGGAACTTTGTTGGAAGCTTTTCAGGTGTGGAGTATAACACCAAATACTTTAAACATGCCAGAACATTAAACTATGTCTCACCCTAAAATAAACCATCACTCAGATTTTACTGGGGGACAACAATCTAATTTCAGTTTACAGCAGTGAAAAGCTTCTTTGACATGAACGAGCTTGGATCAGGCCCCACATCAGCAGTGTCTCAGCCACTAGAGATATTCAAAAGCTGTATATGCACAGAAGACAATTTTCTTAGTGAATGCCGTTACTGAAGATTTCATCAACTTGATTCTTATCCCATTTTTCTTTTTGGGGCCCCGAGACACAACTTTTTTCCTGCTATGCAAGAGAAGGCAAAGAGAAGTTTCTCTAAACCACATTTAGGTCCTCCAAAATCAGAGCAGAATTTCAAAATGCTGAGCCTGTGCATCCAGTCTTTACTACGCACCCAGACTTTACTAGGTCAGAAAAGAAGACAAGGGGCAGACAGCACTGGCTCTGAAATCAAGCCCAGATTTTTCACCTTTACATAAATGAAACAATTCACAGATGACACATTCTCTCATGCCTTGATGCCTTTCTCTGAATCCAGAAGATTAATTTCCTCAACTGGACTAAGCTTGTATTCCTTCACAATTGTGCTTTCCCATGCTGCTGGCAATGGCAGATTGACTAGAACGAGGAGTGGCTGCTGCAGGGGAAGCATTACAGATAAAAACAAAAACACAAATGAAATGAATCTGAAGGATTCTAGAACACTTTGCTGCTAGGAGAAGCTGAAGAGCAGAAAAAAATATTAAAACAAGACAAAACCATTAAAGTTGGTGACTGTGTGTGCAAGAGAAATGGTGGAAATGAGAACATGTGTGAGATCTGGAAACAAACCAAAGAAGAAAATGAAGTCATATGTGAGATTTCCTCTGATCACTCAAAAGAAATGTAAGAAAATTCCTCTTCATATTCCCACCAAAACCTCCTGAAATTATTGTTCCAAATAACACATTTCTAAAAAAGAAAGTGCATACATAGCTTTGGATCATGGACATTTCTAATGTGTCAATGAGCCATTTACTTCAGCACTTCAGCAGACAATAACCACCACTAGAGACTTAAGATGAAGACGTAGGATCTCACTAGAGGAGATGATACCTTTGCTATGTGGCCCAGGCAGAGGTTGTGCTCAGTTAGCAAAGGTGATGTGATGTGTCTGTCTGGGATCTTTATACTGGGCGTGCTTTTGTCACTGCTGTCTGCCCCAGTTCAGCAACACAGTACTCTGTGTGTACCTCAGTGCCTTCTCTGCCTTGTCTTTCTTCTCCTGCCGAATACTTTCAGTCAATCAGTTTAATACTCACAATAATTATTAAGGCTGGTTGTTACAACAGTAGGTTGGAAGCAGAACCTTTACTTCTACTCCCTAAAGGGAGTGAAGTAACATGATGACAGGAAAGAGGTCCATAGAAAATTCTTTAAATTCCGAACATTCTAACAAATATAGTTTTCCAGTATTTGGACTGTGGTGTCATTCTCTTAAGTTAAACTGAAAGGCTGTTGTTGTTGTGACTATCCAAAGACTGTTTTTCCATCTTACATTTTGTTCTATGCTTGTGCTGTTTTCCATTGCCATGCCAAAGTTTCTCCTGTTTATTGTAATTGTTTTAGTGTGTCTGGCTCTCATTGGTTTATATGTTTAGTCTTGTCCTGATTTAATATGAATTAAAAAGCCAATGCCACGACCAGTCTGTAAATATGAGTCAGAAGAGAAATTATTTAAATAATACTATGGATAGTACCCGTCTGGTTTGATATCTAGATCATATAGAATAATGCTGGTTTTGTTTTCTATTACCATTGCCTGCTATTGCCAATGAAGTGTTGATTGTGATTGTGACCACAAATATGTTTTGTTCCTGGTCCTACTAAGCCAAAAGAGTGTGGTTTACTGCATGTATGTACGTGAGGCTGTTTTGATCATATGAAGTTCACTTTAGAAAACCCACATTCTGCCACTGCAGCGCTACAGCACAATGAGAAAAGAATTTCCAATGAGAACAATGTTTTAAAAGCAAACCATTGGGCCTCTTCCCTTTAGAAGAATTTTGAGACACACTACCCTTTCTTCTGAATTTGATTATTTCTTAAAATAATCAAATCTGAATACCTGTCTTTAACAGAAAGTCTCTGTCTTTTTCTGCCTCAGTCGTTACATAAAATACAGCAAATTTCAAACTGTACGTTTCCATTTCACACAGAGGTTACGCTTCTTTAAATCATCAGTTTACTGTACTGAGTAAAAACATTATGCACTGATTTTTTTAGTGGTGAATCTGGCTACCATATGTCCAATGGTAGCTTGAAACTTTTCACTACCTTGTCTCTACAGACCTGGGAATGCTTAACATTTAAAGTCTGACACCACCATTTAAAGTCTGACACCCTGAGCTTCTAGCTGTCCAGACAGAAGGACAAGGCTGTATTTTAAAGGGCCAACATGGTATTTTACCAGTTTGAGTTACAACACAGTAACTCAGAGTTTGTGTAGCTCTTACAGAGTCTCAATCAATATCATTATCTTCTAAGAAGACAGGCTTTAGTGTTGAGTAGTGAATATGCCCATCAAACACAATGTATCCAAAAATGTGTCTGACCTCCTCTGCGTGACTCACAAATTCATTCGGGCTCTTCCAGATGAGTGATAGGCATTTAACATGATCACTGCTATCCAAGTCTCTTGCAAACTGAAACAGCATAAATGACAAACAAACTCACAACCCCCACCCGAATGTTCTTTCATTCCAGCTGAAAAGAACCCTAGCTTTAAATCTAGAATATGCAGCCCCCTCTAAATCCCAGATACAAAGACAGTCAAGAGTTATGCTCCTGGCACCAATCCTAATCCTAACCCGACAGTTTTTACCACATTTAATAAAACTTGTTTATAGTTTCCTGTTCCACCTAGGTGCAACCAAGCCTACTGCTTAGTCCTTTCCGGTAATTTTACACAGATTTTTGTAACTCAGGATACATTTAAACTATGTCTACACTGGTACTATATGGAGACTTTTTCCAGATTAAACTCTTGCCAGCTAAACTTAAACACACTCTTTTTCTTATTTTGTTAAGTGTTTGTAGTCCTGTGCTAGTAACAGAAAGAATGAAGCTGTCCCTTGCAAATTAGCTTATCACACATAAAAAGCTCTCCACCGCTCCTTAAAGTAGAGGCTAATAATGGTGAGTCAGATACATGCCTGTGATAGCATTTGTACAATTGAAGAAATCCTCTCAGCTGATTGAAAAATGAAATGGTTTTTCTTTGACCACTTAATCTCAGTGTAACAGCATCTATCGCTACAGCCCACGCTGTAATCTCTGGTTACAGTGTGGCCAACTAATATGGTTTCAAATGAATGATGCATTCCTATCATATCAAATTTGCAGCCAAAAAATTAAAAAGGGAGTTTTCTTGTTTGTTTGTTTGTTTGTTTAAGTGTCAAAAAAAGCCCAAAGCTGCAGCTGTCAGAATTTTTTGATTATTTTTTCCTCCACACTTTTGACAGACAGGAAAAGGAACGTCTTGAGGTTAGAGCACCACATTTTACATTTCAGTGCAACGTCACGAGCATCTGATAGCTCATTCACACATAACGTCAAGATCAGTTCCACAGTTCTTACTCTGACTTACAAGACAACTATTCCTCTTGGAAAGCTGCCATCGTGTTCTGCAGATTACATAAAGCATTAAATCTTTCTGACACAGGTTCTGTGATTATTTAAGGGATTTAATCGTTTCTGCAACACAAGTCTATACCTAAATGGTACTTACTCCTCAGCATATTCTTCTAATCACATATTCTGCACTTTCTTGGCCTACAGGTTTTGGTATAATTGTCTGCGGATAGAGGATACTTTTTTACTGCAGAATTCCTAGCAGGACCAGCTGATGCAGTCCAGATACATAAACTTTTAAAGCCTATTTTAACCAAGTCTGCATATATAGTTTAGAAGCAGATGTGTTTAAAATAGTGAAAATCAAAGACTGATTTGCAAGTTTACTGGGACTGATAAGGTCAGTTGGTTCAGGTTAGGATTTGCATCGTTGCAAACTCTTGCAATTTTGCTTGAATTCTCCCAATATTTAGTATTCACTATAAAGCCCAGGCTACAGGAACCAAGACCTTTTATGAGCTTCTGTGTTTTAATTTTTAGAAGACGTTTCCAGACCTTACCTATGTACAAAAAAAAAAAAAAAAAAGACAATTAGACCCAAGTACTTAATTTGAAAAGCAAAATGCCCAGAAAAGGAATAAAAATAAATTAAGGCATTCCTTTAAAAAACTGATGTAATAATTTAAAAAACAGCTTTGGGGTGCAGAGGTGCTAAATTTTTGAGGGCTTCCTATATCCACTTCTTGATCTGTTTGGATAGGAACAGCTTGGGAGGCATTCCCTCTTCCCCCCTCCAATCTCATTTCAAAGTGTCACACAAAATGTTGCCTGCAAGTAATCAGCTTACAATCTACTGTTTCATGGATTTAACTTCGGTTTCGTCATATTGTTTCTTTCTCGTTTTTCCAGTGGTGACAAATGTTTTGAACTGAAAATGTGTTACAGTTGACCAGCTTTATTTACTTCCACAAAATCGTGTCAGACTCCTCTGCTGGTAACAAGCCTCAGAGTTCACGGTTTCCCGTGCAGGTTACTGTAAAACACTGCTTTCCTGGCCAGGCCAAGGCCGACCCACTCGGCACAGCTGAGAACACAAACCCGAGTCTCTCCCGCTCTCCAGTCACAGACAGCTGATCAAAGCTCCAGCGCACAAACACGTTCAAACTTCTCCCCGTTCCCACACTCTCCTTTCAAAGTACTATTTGCGGGCTGACATCACCCGGGCCCAGCCGCCCCCCTGCACAGAATCCCAGAATGGGTGAGGCTGGAAGCGACCACAGCGGGTCACCTGGTCCAACCTCCATGCTCAGGCAGAGTCATCCTAGAGCTCATGGCAAAGGATTGTGTCCAGACGTTTTCGTGCCTGTCCCGTGAGGGAGACTCCACACGCTCCCTGTGCGGCCCGTCTCGGTGCGCGGTCCCTCCCCCGCCCCGGCCGCAGCCGCGGTTCCCTCTGCCCGGGGCCGAGCGCTCCGCCCCTGCCATCCTGGCCTGGGGAGGAACGTGACGCCCGCCCGGCTCCAGCCCGGCCGGGAGCCCCCGCTCTGCCCCGAGCACCGCGACGCCCTGCGCTCCGCGACCTCAGGGCTGCAGGAATCCCCCTGGCGGTACTGACCTGACCAGGTCGGTCATGCAGGATCCCACCACCACCACCTGCGCGGCCATGGCGCCGGGCGGCCCCTGGACCCTGACCCGGACCCTGACCCCGACCCGGCCCGGCCCCGCCGCCGCTTCGCCCGTTGCCAGGGGCGACGGGCTGCCCGCGGGGGCCTTCGCCTGGCAGTGTTGCCCTGCCGAGCGCCTGCTGCCACGGCGGCTCCCCCTCCTCCCGCCTCCCCTGCCCCGCTCCGGCCGCGGCCGAGCCGCCAGACAACCCGCGCAGGCACTTGCGGCAGCCACCACTATCGGGGCCTGCGAAGACCCCTCCGGCCCGGGCGGGGACGGCGGCGGCGGCGCGGGGGGAGCGGCGGCGCGCACAGCGCGCGGCGGGGCGGGGGCGCGCACGGCGGGAGCGGGGGCGCGCACGCCGTTGCCAAGCGGCGAGTTCCGGCCGCCGTAGGTAATGGCGGGGCCGGGGCGAGCGGGACGGGCACGGGGGGAGGGAGCAGCGCTCCTGCCCCTCCTGGGGCAGAAGCGGGCGAGATGGGATCCGGCGCCGGGAGGAGCTGGCCCAGAGTCGGCGGAGGCCGGTGTAAACAGCGGCGCTGGGGTGGGGCGGGGCGGGCGCAGCGCCGCGGGTGGTGGCCCCGCCGCCTTCGCACGGGGCGGCCCCGGCTGGGGAGGGAGCGGGGCTGGGCCGAGCCAGGGCCAGCCCGGAGAGAAACGGGAACGCAGGAAGTCCCAACTGAATATGAGGAAGAGCTTCTTTACTGTGCCGGTGACTGCGCACCGGGACAGGCTGTCCAGAGAGGGTGTGGGGTCTCCCTCTCTGGAATGCAGGAACCATCTGGATGCAGTCCTGTGCAGTGTGCTCTAGGATGACCTTGTCTGAGTCGGGAGGTTGGACCGGTGGCGCACTGTGGTCCCTTCCAGCCTGACCCACCTTGGATTCTGAGCGTTCTCCCGTCCCAGGGCTGAGGGAGCTCGGGGGTGTCCTAGGACCCCGCAGACCCACGTTCCTGGGAGCATTCCGTGCGTGCGTTCGAGCACAGCAGCAGGAGGTGCTGGTGGTGGTGGGTCCCCTCCTTTCCACACTCACACCCAAACACCCGTTCCTGCCACCCCCAAAGTGAAAACCACACAACCACGTTGCCGACGGCCACGCCAAGAGGGTCAGACAGGAAAGGTCCCCTCGCGCTCCCAGGCCTCCATCACAGTATTTGCCTTTGCCGCCTTAAAGCTTCACTAAATGCCCATAATGCTGTTGCCGGCGGTGGAGGGACAGACTTATCCGTCATCCAGACACTGTCCAGTGCCTGAAGCAGTGCCTGGGACCCCATGGTTACTTTGAGGCATATGTAACATTAGCCTGAAGTTATTCAGCCAGCTGAATCTAAAAGGATTCAACTACTAGTTTTGTTTGCTTCTTTCAAGTGCTTTGTTTTGGAAGGGAAACAGTCCAGTGAATTTTGTTTTCGTTAATTCCTTTGAGTTTGTTGGTGTTTGGTTTCCAGTACTGTGGGAAACTTAAGCTAGGGAGAAAAAAAACTGTATATGACATCTGAAACTTAGGAAAATGGTACAAATTGTGTTCTAGTTTATAAAGCCCTTTATTTACAAAATAAATTAGTTTAACTGATATGGCTTATTATATAGAAGGTATTGTGATTAAAAAAAAAGATACAAAAAAATCAGCAAAAATGCCTAACAGTAATTTATATCTTGTTTTGACAATATCTGTAAATTTTATTAACAGTTCATTTTGGAAGGTCCATCTGTTCAACTGTGGCTACCGTGTGTATCTCTTATGTCTCTCAACTTCTCATAACACAGTCCCCTTAAAATGTGTTAAAACCAGTTCTGAGGTCCTTGTTTATGAGTTTAAGATTTCTAAAAGGATAGCTTGTTTTTCAACATTTTGTCATGGTTTAAGTTCTTATCTTCCTGAGCCCACCTGCCCCCTGCTTGAAATTACTCTTCCCTACAGCAGGGCTGGCAGACTAAAGTAAGTGCCCTGTTTTAGCCACTCTTGTGCAAAGTGTTTTAGTTTAAACTCATCTTTATTAGCAGTTCAATGTAAGCCACTGGACTTCTCATTGAAATAGGTCAAGTGTGGGCTTGTGTTCTCTCACTCCCTCTGGGGAAGAATAAAGGTAAGTAGGCAGTAATTTTTGGTTGAAAAGTACCAAACAAGAGGTAATGCATTACGTTGCTGTAGGTGTTTGCTAAGCAAAGTTGTTGCCATTGTCAATTACGGCAAATCGTATCTGTGAAGAGAACACATTATATGCCAGGGCATGGATACTTAGTCTTCAGCTTCTTTGCTGCCATAAAATGTTGGAGCCAGTGTATTAAAGATAATTACTGTTTTTAGGAAGTCTTACTTTATTAGTGTTTCTGTTTGCCTTAATGTGCCTGGCCTTCGTTTTATTCAAATACATTCCAAATAGCAGGACAAACACTCTTTCTTGAGCATTGCTTTGTATTGCTTCAGTGTGAATGACTTTCATGGGAATAGAATGTGAAATAGAATGTGAAATTAATGTTGCTCCCAGTTACAGAAGACTATTAGTTTGTAGAATATCCCGTAGTTACTAACTAATACTTGTAAACTGAGTGTGAGAAACAACAGAAAATTGCGATTATGAGTTGTTCGTAGAACTCATGAGTTGTTCACACTCTCTTTATAGAACACTTATTAATACAACAGTCCATATGCAGCATTTTGTAAGAAAGTGAATGCAGTGTGTATTGCTGTTTTTCAATTAAATGCATGTTTTAAAAAATATCTTCTAATGGTCAGAGTTTAAGTATGAGCTCTTTTGTCCCACTGATGTGGCATGTTTATGTTACCTTTAATCACTTACAGCCTTTTTCTCCAAAACTGCCAAGTTCGGTTAATTTTCAGATGAAACTGTGCCTAAGAATATGACAAAATATGTTAACATTTTAATAGTTTGATTACCCTTCTTTTCTCCCACTTGTCTTACCACAGTCTGTTGTTGTCCACATACCCTAGTCTTTTTGTGGTGCCATGAGTTAAAATGTGTGCATGCTCAGTTTCTGCATTTCACTTAAAAAGCAACAGGTTCTTAAAGGGTGCTAACTTGGTGACCTGTCTGATTTATCATAAGGTCACACAAGTGCAGTATTTCTGAAAAAACTGCTTAAATTGTGTCTACATCAGCTTCCTGATCTGTTACGTGAAGGAAGATGAAGATGCTTGTCAAAGAGTATGGCAATACCACTGAAGGAGAAGCAGTGTTAGCCTTTAAAAGGCATCACAGAGTCCTAATGAAGTCCAGTGTAAAAGCAATACTGGTTATGGGTACACTAGTGCTATTAGAAATTGCACGTGAGAATATGGAAAAATAATCAAACCCTTGGGCCCATTCAGTTATTGTAAGTCCCATTGATTTCAGTGGAAGCAGAGGAAATGTGGCTTGTCAATGACAGACCTGATGGAAATGCCCACAAGGAGGTCTAGATTGTAAACTGTCAGGACGACCCTCAGTTATTTTTCTCTTTCTCAGAGGGATAGGACCTTAATTACAGGAGTCTAGGACATAATTCTGGGTTTATGTTGATACTGAATAAACGGGCTTCACTGAATACTGCAGAGGTAGGAGGAAAAAAAACCTACCTGTTCTTATTTGTAGTTTATAAACCTGTGCACACTTAGTAGTTACTTGTAGTCCTTTGTGTGCTTGGCTTTTTTTTTCTTTTGATGTTTGCAGAGTACATGTGAATTTACATCAAATAAGTAGGCTATTTTTGGATTTTATTTTTTTCCTTTGCCGTCCCTTTGCAGCTCAAGACAAAAGGAAGGAGGAACGTACTAAAATGTCACCTGAAGTTGCCTTGAACAGAATTTCTCCAGCGCTCTCGCCCTTCATTTCCAGTGTGGTCAGAAATGGAAAAGTAGGACTGGATGCTACTAATTGTTTACGGATTACAGACTTGAAATCTGGGTGAGTTCCTTGTCCGAGAAGAATACCCAGTCCCTCACAGTTGAGATGTCTTTTCAGAACTGGATTTTATTAGGTTCATTTAAGCTCTTTGAATATAGCTGGAGCTGACATTCCAGCTACATTCCTTTTTGTCTTACTACCGTTTTTTAGTTTGGGAGACTTAATTTGTCATATTGTTGGCAATAATAATCTTGTTAAAACACTTTCATCGCTGCCACTTGATAGTGCTGGTTTTCAGCAGGGAGATAGTTATAAACATTTTTTTCCTGTTGTTTACCACTTGCTTACTCGATCTTCTTTGTAATTTTAAAATTGAAGATAAATTTGTATGACCTTACCTGTAGGCATGAATGTGCCAAAACAGAACCCCCCCCCCTTTCTTTTATCTGACCTCCCTCAAGTTCAGTATATCAAGTGGCTATAGGGCCAAGTGTTTGAAATAGGCCAAGCTCCTTCTTTTATTTTTAGTTCTAGAAGTGTTCAGATTAGCTTTCAAGTAGTGATAAAATTTTGGGATTCAAAAAAGATGAAGAGACTTCTGTGTTACACACAGAGGTGTGTAACCTCTGTGAATAGTACACTGGGTAAAGTAGACTTTACTTGAGGCATTGTGCAAAGAGGGGAGACTCCCAAGGTGGCTGATAAAAGAGTACTTGAGATAAGAAGTGTCAGAAATTGCTTTATTCTTTTAGAGTTGAGCATCTAACAGCACCCATTGATTCAGGTATTTATTTTGATACAGGAGCTCAGAGCCTGAAATTACTTTTGCTTAAGATGTCCAAGTCATCTGTTTTGTTCAAACTATTGCTTTATGTGCCATTTCAAATGATACCTAATGCAATAATTGATCTTGAGATCTTGAGAACCACCACAAACCACTGTTGTTAAAAATTTAGTTCTGCTGAAAACTGTTTAATATGCTCCTGTAGGCTGTTTTATTATGGTTTCATGGAGAGCTTGGAAGGTGCTTTTTTGGTGGTTATAATGCCTTTTCAGGAAGGAGGTTTGAATTCTACGGTTAGTTTGAAAGCAACCATTCCCTCCCTGTGAGGTGCTGTGACAGAGTGCAGATTTACTTGGAGGTCTAAGAGGCCATGACTTTGTAATTAGTGTTGACTGGCCTGACATTTAGGCTTGCAAATTATGTAAGACGGGCTGAGCAGTTCTGCATCTGCTGCTGTCATTTCATGCTGGACCTTGCTTACTCTTGAGCTAGTCTTCTAGGAAGGCTGAGATGGGAGCTATTGAAATCTTGAGAGAAAGGAATACAAAGAAAATAGAGAGAAAACACAGCTGTAGTTGGTGGTAAAAGTATCAGTTTGTTGGGAGGTAGGTAAGAGTTTTGATCTCTGCTCACTGAATGCTTATACTGCCTGCCTACCTTTAAATGAATAGATTGAAATAATAAAAAGCAGTATTTTTCTAGCTGACTCTTTTCAACGGTACTTTTAAAAGGTGTCTAATATTTTTGACCAATGATCTTATCAAGAAATCTTACTTTTGTTATATCCTGAATGTTTTCCAAGACTATTCTTTAAAAACTAAAAACTGCCACCAGCTGCATCTGTCACCCAAACCCAGTGATTCAAATTGTATTGTCACTGTGTTGAATGTGGAGTCTACGCACAAGTAAAGCACCTGACAGAGATTGTCTCATACCTTGTTTAAAGACAGGCTCAGCTGTATGCATGTGTTAGCAATATTGTTCTTTCTGGTTCTGGAACACAGAAATGAACCTCATTTTTGTACTGGGGCTTTGTTTGGCTTGAGATTATTAGGAGATGGAGTTGGGATAATCAAGATTCTGCATTTAGTTGAGAATTATTTTTAAGGGTTTTTTTTGGTACAGCTAAGTTACTTAAAAACATTACTTTAGACAGGATTAATTAGCGATTACTTGAAATTTCTTTGAAATGTAAATTTCATGCATGTGTGTTTTTAGGAAAGATTTTTATTGTTTGTTACAAATAATTCATTGTTAGTTTATTTATATGAGAAAATTTTGAATTTATGTATCAGGGTGGAAGTATGAAGTTCTTGTGATTTACTGCCTTATGATGTCACTGAACAGTTAAACACTGTAAAATTACTTAACATAAGATGGATGCATCACAGTATTAGAGGGAAATCCTTTCCATAATTGAAGATGTAGTTCAGGGGTCTTTAACCTTTAATATGGAAGCTTTTGGTTCTCCATAGACTGTTTCTGAGAGTCCCATGTCAGCTGATAAATAGCAAAGTCCCCAGCCCACTGTGTTGCTAGAAGATTTAAATTTGTTTTGTTCCTGTAAAGGAAAACTTCATTGGTCTCTGAGAGTTCAAAAATGGCTTGCAGATCATGGGTCTGCTCTCCTCCCCTGCCCTTGCATCCCAAGGATATCCAAACCCCTGTGTACTTTCACTTTCGTTACACTTTTTTAAAAGGAAAAAATGACAATGCAGACGAAATAATCAGCAGAGGTAAATGTAGGTACCTGATAGGTGGTATCAGCAAGATGTGATTCTTTCTGTGTTGTCTTTTCTCCTCAAGAGTAACCCTGCGTGCGTTCTCAAAAGAAGCAGCAGCGTTACAGATGCTGTGTCTCCAGACCTCCCGATTGGAGGCCAGAGTAGACCACTGATGATGATCAGTATGGCCCAGGCTGAGATGTTGTTTCAAGAGTCCTTGTATCTTCTCTTCGGGGCTCCTCTCTTGCAGCAGCCGATGGCAAGTTCACCATAAAGCAAGCTCTTAGGGAGGCGGTGGTCCTTCATCCTTGAGACGTGCCCTGCCCAGCTCAGCTGTGTTCTCAGAAACATGGCCTCAATACTTGTAACTGCTGCTTGTTCTAGAACAGATGTATTGGTCACATAATCTGGCCAGTGGATGTTTAGGATTGTACAGAGACAGTGTTGATGGAAGCATGAGACCATAGAAGTTGGACATAAACATAGATGTTGAACAGGAGGAATATGAGGACAACTGTTATTAGAGAAATGGGGATGAGGTACAGAACATTAATTGCAAAATTCCCTTTAGTTTCAATGGGTTGAAATCAGGCTTTCAACTTAAAAAGCAGAACAGGCAGCTGAGGAAGAGGTGCTAGGTTAAATGTTTGAAGTCAAAAGGCAATTCTTGATCTCAAATGAATATGACCATTTTAGAAGTACTATTTGTTCAGAAACTTTGCTTTTATATAGTGATTGTACATTTATTGACACGTGAAAGGAGTTCTACACACCCTAGTTTATACTGTAAAGACCCTGACCTAGACTGAGTTTATTACAGAATGTGCAGGTATTTTATACTTTAACTGATGTGTTGTGTGGAAGATTTTTAAGAATAAATAAATACAATCTTACTGTAACCGTTAAAATACTTAAGGTAAATGTCTCAATGAAGCCATGGTTAACAGGAATTAATGGTAACATACTGAATACAGTAGTATCTCTAAGACCTTGCCCATTCAGAGCCTTGGTTTTGACATCTCAAAAGTGGAAAGAATTTCCTTTTTATTTCACCAGTACAAGATCAAGCTCCAGATTTTAGCCTATCATGTCAGTTGATTTGGATTTGCAAATGGCAAACATATTAAGTCTATAATTATTTCAAAAGTCAAATCATATGTCAGATGGTTTTAGTAAGGAACTTGTTTTGTACTTATTCTGACTTATTGCTGAGACTGACAACTTAGTTTTGTTGTGTTTTATAAACTGTATTAAAGAGCTGATGTTAGATTAAGAGTATGAAGTATGATGATATGTTAATTTGCTTTACTTGCAAGTGTGGGAGGGAAATATGTCATAGTAAGGAAATCCTATTGTTTTGCAGTCTTTAAGTATGTAAATGTTTTATAATAATATGTTACAGTTCCATAATGTCTGTGTGTTTTACAAACTTATTAGACAGTACCAGTCTCATCAGACACATACATTTACATCTATGAGTAGGACATTCAGGACCAAGTCCTATTTATGGGATTTATATGGCCACTGCTGATGCAGAGTGAGTAAAGAAATGTGAGTACCCCTGAACTGAGTTCAGCAATATGACATGGGAAGGAAGAAGGAAACTCTTCAACAGAAATAGTAATAAAAAGTCAGGTGGCCAAGTCTTCTTGTAAAAGGGGCTCCACAGTGAACAAAAGTAGAACCGGAGTGTTAAGTTGCATCTGAAATATAGCACCTGCAGCAGCATTGATTCCGGTGATAAGAAAACCCTGGCAGGCATCTCTGTTGCATTAATAAAAGACCTTCTTTGAGATGACAGAGTGCATCAAAGCATTTTGAACTCTTGAATAGGATATTACTTTGTTCTAGACCCAAAGAAAATACTGCTGCCAGTTGAGTCAATGCCATATATTGTATCATCCAGTTAATCTCCACTGGTGTCTCTTTGAAATAATGACCCATCTTAATTAGATATTAAAATCTACTCATAACCAACTGAACTGTGGCTGAGGCATTTCTCTTAGCATTTACACATATAATCATGGGAAAGATGTTGAATAGGGAAAAGTGATTATTATGTAGATTTAGAAATAGAGGACATTTTCCTATGTGAAGGGTGTTTAATTGTTGTATAATGTAGAATCCAGTTATTTAAGAGACTGCTGCTTTTCCTATGGTGCGTTATAAGAGTGACAAACATCATTGTGGTGGTCATTGCCTTTGAGAACTCTTTTTTTCCCTACAGCTGTTCGTCAGGGCCCATGCTTAGGCTTCAAATTATGCTGCAAGCCTATTCTTACTCAACAAACTTGATTTTGTTTTTTAAATTACTTTGATGTGTTCCAGCAGGCAAAATTTCAAAATGAATACAGTGATTTAAGGCCGCATATATTAGGATTCCATTTTTTTTAGATATCCACTCATAACAAAATTTCAAATTCCATACTTACTTGGTTATACTTATTCCATACTTATGAGGAGATTAATTGTGGAATTTTTATATAACTGGTTTGTAGTAAACCATGTTGATGTTGGTATTCTGTTCATGCATCTGTCTGATTTGCTATTGATTTCTGTCTCTCTGGTTGATATTCAACTATGTGTACAATTAGTTATGATCCTGAAAGAAACCTGTATGAAGAGTGGTCAAAAGAATGTAATTCTCTCTGGAGTAGATTTTAACATACAAAATCACTATGAAGCTGTAATAAGATATTTATAACTTCATTGCCTGGCTTCCTAGTGAGCAATGATGATTTACTTTTTTGTGTTATCAAGCAGACTGCAATATGCTTTGGTATTTCCCTTTCTTTTGGGCATTTCCCTTTTTAAAATAAATATGCATTTTTATGTGCGTATTTTGGGAAATAATGTTGGGCTTAGCTGTGAAATACTATTACAATACTGTAGCAGTTATTTAAAGCTTTTGCTTGATCTTTTGCTTTCATTTAATTTAAAGATTCTACTTCAGTTACTTGAGTAAGGTTCACATCCATCACTCACATTGATGTCTGTAGGTAGGCTTTTTTAACATAGATTTTGTTTATGTATGAAGTTTAATGAATCTGACTCTTCTGAACACAATTACCGTGAAAAGCTTTTTAAAAATAATTGTGTTTTGCTCAAAATGTGTACTTGAAAGGACGTGGCAGTTTCCAGAAGTGTGGTCTTATGATTCCTTTAGTCCTTAGCTATATTGGATAAGTCATAATCTATTACTTTTTCACAGAGTAGGTCATTTCATTCCAGTTTCTGATAACAAATAAATTTCTTCACTGCATAGAATCTTTCTACTGGAAGCTTGTAATTCAAGTAAAATTTAAAAGGCTGAAGCTCTGATGGGACAGTTTGAGAGAGCTGGTGCTGTGGAGCAGCACTTGGAATTCAAACAGCAATTTTAATGTGCTGGTCCAGAAAGACTGACTGTCTCCAAGGTTGTGCTCTCCTGCATTTGTTTCTGAATGTTCAGAAAACAAAGGCAAAATGTCTGTCTGGTAAAAGATCTAAGTGTAGTGTATACATTTGGTAATGGCTTTGTAAATATTCTCCACAAAGTCTGGCATTCCTTTTACACCAGTTTTAAATAAGGTGCTTGAAGTCTTTCAGAAAAAAACACGCATGTGTTTGCAAGTTTCAAGTGCTATGAGTAAAGAAAGGATTTTAAGAAGTAAGGGTAGCATTATATAATTGAGGTAACTTGGGCTCTTGTTTGAAAGCCTACATAGGTTTTCGTGAGATTTCTTCAATTTGAATACTGCACAATATGTCTTTGCTGGTATTTTTGGATTAGGACAGTGAGTAACTTCCTCTTGTTTGACCTTGAAAAAAGTGAACATCATGGCTACCAGTTTTTTTATGCTTTAATAAAAATTAGAAGAAAGTACTTTATACAGGTGGCAACTGTTTCTTTTCTGATTTATTTAAAGAAAGGATCACATGATGTAGTACGTATAAGTGTGCCAAGTGCTGTTGGAACCATGTACCTTCGCAAGTGTTTAAATGTGTGGTTTTGCTATCTGTGTCTTGGAAGTTCATTGAAAAACTGGGCTTATGTTATTGTAGGTTTCTGTCCAGGTCTTTCTTCTGTTGTAGCGGATGTCTGTGTTACTTCTTTGTGTTGTGCGTCACTGCAGGAGAAAAAATTCTTAAGACTAAATTTTTTGTTGTTAAGACAACTAAAAATCTAATAGTTGGTACCTGGTCCAATTTCTTTGTTTCCAAACCGTTGCATCACACAGATGCAGCATTTATTTAATGTGATCTGGACAGATCTCTAGAATACCATGCATCTTGGTTGCATATTACATTTCACCAGAAGATGAGAACAACTGGCTTTTAATTTTTTATTCTTCTGCTTAGTAGAGAAGTGTATATTCTTGGATAGCTGGCTGGTAAATTCTTCCACTCTTACATATGCAATTATACTTCTTGTATGCCTGACTCTCATATGCATATGTGCATACATGGCACAACATTAAATAGCTAATGTACACTTGTGATGAAGCTGAGACAAAATATGACAATTTTTTGGTTTTGCAGACATGGTCTGATGGGTTTAGGGGCTTTAAAAGCATAGCAGATGATCAGAGGCTTTGTCTTGACAGACTGCTATGCAGTAGTGTTGAAGATTTGATTCTGCTACCTTTATTTTACAGCCAACAGAAATCCATGGGAATACTTCTGTAAACTACTTCTGACTACCTCTGTGAGTCAGTGATAATGAAGGAAGAAAACCATTAATTTTTTAAAACAGTATCTGTACACCATTTTCTGGCTACACAGTCATTCTATAACAGTGTGGGAAATAAAAAAACTGTACAGGTCTTCTTTTCTAATGCATTGATCACTATGTAAGTCTGAATAAAGAATTGAAAGGGAATTTTCATTGTTGTAAGAATATCTTCTGTTGGCATTTAAGTTGACATCTCTTCATTGCTGCTCTTTTAAATGGACCCTTATAAATACTTTGGGACCTCGTGAGCCATCCGTCATGGTACTCTTTCTTTTGGCTAATAGAGGAATGAATTTTTCTGACTGTTTGGATAACTCTGTCCATCACTGAATTTGCAGTGTACATTTAATGTCTCAAATTCAGTTGGAAACAGAATAACACTACCAATGCAATGCTATACCTGAGCTATTTTAGTCTGTTTCTTGAGATACTTAGCTTAGGCATTTACTTGGCACTGCACTGCCTGGTGTAGACATACCTCAAAGCAACTATTCTCTAGCTGAAAGTGAGCATCAGAAAAGCATACTTAGAGCTGTAGGTATAAACCAGCAGAGTTTGGTTTGCTCTTGAAGCTGATGTTTTTATTGAAGATATTAAATTCTGTCCATAAGGTAAAGGTAAACCTCTTAACTAATCTATAGCAAAGTAAAAGTTGGTAAAAAGGAACATACTTAGTTTGTCTTTCCTGAGAGAAGGGAATTAATGTGTCTGAGACAAACCACTCCACAGTGTAAGCCACAGGTTCTTTTCTTTGTAATCTCTGGTGTATGGCTGAAAGATCAAAATTAGACCACTAAGACTGAGTGTTTTTAATATTGTAAGTTAAAAGAATCACAATGAAATTCAGTAGCATTAAGGAAATTGCAGAATTCCATTATGGTAAAGAGACAAAAAAAGTCAAATATGAGACCCTCTAAACTTACATTTTCCTAAAAAAATCAACCCCAAATTCCTAAGCATCACTGAAATAATATTTTTAAACCAAAAATATGACAGAGTACTGCTCTCTTTTAGATGGTCAGTTCTTTTTTCAACAGAAAAACTTGCTTGGATTGTTCTTGTTTAGAGTTAGAGAAGAACAAGGAAAGGTGAAGGATTCTTGAGCCACGTTCCCCGGAGCACATGTAACATGCAACTATATGGGGGCTTGTTTTCTGCAGGTGCAATTCCACATAGTGGTCTGTTGTAATTTTAGCCATGATTTTCCTTTTCCGTTGGTCTTTTTAGTCTATTGCATATCTTTAATGTTGTAATTAATCTAAAATAATTCTAGATGTAGGAGAACTACTGATATTTGTATTTAGGTGTTATCTTTTCATAGGTTTTCTGCTCTGTCTCCAGTCTTGTAGTATTTTATATAAATATACACAATTTGAAGTTGTCCTTTTGAATGTATGTGTGACTGCCAGCTGTGGAGTTACATTCTAAATGTGGTGATCCTTGCTTGACCTAACTTTCATATCCGAAAAACCGAATTCATGGTTGTTGTATTAACATAAATTTCTTCTGAGAGAGTATAAGATTAGAAAGTCAAATCATTAGAGATCCATGACCAGAAAGCTTTAAAATTCTGCAATTAGAAGAAAATTTTAAAAAGGAAATGTGGAAAGACATAGGATCACTGGACCCCTCCTAATATGCATAGAATCATGGGATCATTTGGGTTGGAAGGTCATCACCTTAAAGGTCATCTAGTTCCAACCCCCTGTCATGGGCAGGGATGCCACCCGTCTGTTGTTTAGTTAGTTTCTTAAAGGGAGAAAATATATAAACATGGACTATGCTTTTGGTCCCTATGTTTTTTTCCTGATACCAATTCATTGTATTTTCCAATAACTCAAACAGTTCTATGGTGTGAAATAAATTACTTTGAAAATAGGTTGGGAGCCCTTATGGTTACTACAGCCGGTGTTGTGAGCAATGCTAAATGACTTATTAAAGCTGACGTTTATAATAGCTCAGCTTTTGTGACTTGCTCCGTGAGTGTGTTCTTTCTGTGAGCACTGAAAGGATATGAAACTCCAGGTGGTTGACTATAATCTTATACTTGGTGAAGAATGGTTCTCATTTAGAGTAATTTAAAAGTAGAAATGTTCCCTGTCTGATTTTTCTTTTTTCTTCAGAAATTGAACTCACGTTAGTGAACATTAGAAACAGAACTTACGACCTTATTAGGTTCTAACTCATTGCAAAGTAATAGATAATCAAATGGCAGTTGTGAAAATATGAAGCAGGATTTGAGTCTGTCAGGAGGGGAGGGAGATGAAGTAAATCCAAAGGATGCATCTGCCATCCTTCATACTCTTCTCTAAAAATTTGCTTATGAGTTCCAAGGCTTTGGGGTACAGCTGGTCTTACAGTATAATGAAGTAGTGACTTTTCCTTGCCTGAATGTGTGACAGAAGGGTAGTTTATGATACTGTGAATTCACTAGTTTATTTACCTAAACATGCTCTACTGGAGTGTATGTTATTAGCATTATCCCATTGCAATTGTCTTTATTTCTGTTCATTTTTTCTAATCGTTCATTAAAACTTCCATTTTCTGTTTCTATTTTATACTTTTGGGGAGTATGTATGTGCCATATGTAGTTTTTGAAAAGAATTCTATGCAATTACCAGAGTGTAAAAGATCTTGCTTACAAAGGAAATCAGTTTGATTATCAGCAGTGTTTGCAAAGTGTGTTTGCAAAGTGTCTTTTGTTGAAAACTTTCTGTTGTCAATTCCTAATAATTCTTTTTTAATTAGTATCATAAGTAGCTCCCTGAGACCCAATAATAATGAGCTCCCACCCTAAACTGTAGGGATTCTATGAATGGAAACTTTTGAGAAGTCTGTATTCAGAGCTTTTTTTTCAAGTACACTTGCAATTATAATAGGTGTGGTGCTTCATGTTTCTTTTTGTGGTGGCCCTTTCCAACCTGTCCTGCTATGGTGACTGGAAAAGGGCTCTTCCAAACCTAACCTTTGTAGGCTAAATGAGCAAGGAGTTTGACACTAAAAAAAAAAATAAAAAATCAGAGCCGTGGGGGGGGTTATGTATTTTAATTTAATATAGAAGTTCTCGGAGATGATTTAAAAATGTATATTTATGTATGTGTGCTTCCTGTGTTTCCCTCACAGAGGCTGGACTGAACATCTGCCTCCAGCAGAGACAGCCATACTGTGGGAGATTGCAGAATGCCTGCCACAAGATTGGGGCAGCTGTGAAGGAGATTTGCAGTTCTAGAAAAAGTCCCAGAGCTCTCCTCACCTCTGATATCTGCTTAGGCAAACTGTCACTCATATTAAGAAAATTACGTTTTCTGTTAATAAACAACTGCAATATTTGTTTTACTACAGATAGTAGTCACTAGATGCTTTTGTGTAATGTTTCTTCTGAAAGCAGATTGCTGGCACTGAATTGATTTTAAATAGTTATTTGAACTTTACTTTTAAAAAATGCAAATCTGTCTGTGGGTACAGGAGGGAAGTGAGTGGTTGTTTTTCTAGGGTATATGTTCTGCTGGTTTTCTAAAAATTCTAGTTAGTGTGATGAACTTCATATAAGAAAAATATATGTGAAGGAAAATCAGCACTTACAGTAGATGAAGGTTTTATTGAGTGATTACTCTAAATGTAACTGGATTTTCCAAAAGCAGTGGTTTGTGTCTTTTAAGTGCAAGTCTTTCTCTTTCATATGTGTGATACATATCTCTATATAAAGAAGGGGAACTGAAGATGAAAATTGATTGACTAGACTATCTCTCCCATTTCAAATTTTGCCTGATTGATAGAATTTTGATTGGATCTGTTTGTTTTCAGCAGCAGCTGCTCAGTACTCTTCTTGTGTATTCACAGGCTTCTGGGTGCCTCTTAAGCTTTGTGCACTGCTGCAGCGAGCTGCAGCATGATACGATTTTTCACTGTCAGTGTCAACTCTCTAAAACATGATTTTCACCATTTTTCTGTTTCCTGATCCTTGCAAAAAACCTGTCACCTGCTGGTCTTCCTTCTACTCTCCTCCCTCCTCCATACACTTTAATTTTTCTTAATGCCTCTGTACATGACTTACCCATCTGTTGTGAATTCTGCAATTAATTCTTAATTAAATGGGATGAAATGCTGTGTCTTCAGAGAACACTGGAGCAGATTTCCATCTAAAAAATTGGAGGAAAGAGGAAGCTGTAGGCATTGACAAAGGCTGTTCTACTGGAGTTTAAGGTGTTTTTCCTATCAAACGCAACATCAGAGTTTTGGGTGTATTTTGAGTTTGCTGCCTCTTATTACTAACAAACGATGAACCTGTCTTTGCCTCTGAGTTATATTTGACTCTTGCTGACAAAACCTTCAGCCTCTAAACCTCTGATTGAACTGTGTCTTGTCATTCCTAAAATAATACTCATTCTTCTTTAGTCTCTTGTATTGTGAAAGGAATCTGACCTCCTTTTTCCCTAACAGTGTCTTTATAGGAGATATGTTACAGTATATATAGGAGCAACTGGAAACATATCCTAGGTGTATTGTGAAGGGTTTGAAATACAGCCAGTGGTCACAACTGACTTTGTGGTGTTGCTTTTTATTTGTGAGTGTGTTGGTTTTAGTAGTGTTTTCCATCGGGGTATCTCTTACTCACTGTGAAGCTTTCTTGGCTCTTACACCAACAGCCTGGTGAGCAAATAAAAGTTGTCTGTTATCCAAAAAAGTACTGATCCTCCAGAATGGCAAGCATAGCAGCCTAAGCACCATGAGATTAAAGAAGCTTTTGCATCTCTGACTATTCTGGTTAGACAGTCTCAGTATTAAGTTCCTGAAATTATAGAGGCTAAATTTCTTAGTCTAATTTTACTTTGCTGTTGTACAGTAAAGTTCACTGATGATTTGTCTTCAGATAGTGAAGGCAGTAAAGCTTCTCTATGATCTATGAAGGAAGAATGACTAAACACATTGCATACTTTATAATCAGGGAATTTGATAGTCATCAGATAAATCTGACATGACTATTGGGGCTTACACCTATATCACAGATTAAAATAAGAAAAAATAAAAAGGAGATGGCCCGTTTTTCAATAGAGCTACCTCTGATGGCATTTCTGGATATTTGCTATACTTTTATATGGTTGTAAGCAGTGGATTTTAGGAGTTGTATAAAAAACAAGCTTCTTACTGGAATTTTGGGATATAAAGAGGTAGATTTGGAGAGGGGTGTTGATGAGTTTGTTTGGTTTTTTTGAAGTCTTTGGGTAGAATAACCACTCATCTCCTGACTTTAAGGATTAAGGTGGTAAACACTTGTGCTCTTGTTTCTTTGTGACTCCTTCAGTTGGCACAGAACATAATTTTGGATAAGACCTTACCAGAGCCCAAATGATTTAAAACTGCTTGTCTTGGGAATGCTTTCAAGTGATGGTTTTAGAAGACTAGTTGATAGGAAGACCATGTTGAAATCTAAGATTATCAGAGTCCTCCTTATCATCGTGGCTTCAGACCTGTAAAATATCAAAGTGGCTTTGTTTTTTTAGCTTAAACTAAACAGAAGAAGTGTCAGTTCAAAAAAATAGTTAATCGCAAATACATTGGGATAAGATAAAACCTCGCTGTTAAACTCAGGTAGAACTGCATTTCTAAATCAGACAGAATTAATTTTGCAAAAAAAAATACTTTCTACTATACCTATCATTATAGGCTGATGCTTTATTCCAAGCAGGAAAACTGAGTGACTTTTCTGATTTATTTTTTTTTCTTGGATAATCTTTTTTGTTTCCTTTTGTGAGTGGCAAAGAATTCCGAACACTTCTAAGTAAGTGTCTGGTGCTGACAGTGACTTTTTCTTTGTATAAGAACTGGTTTAGTTTTATTCATTGTGAAAGAAATCTTTTCCCAATAGGTCACAGACAATCCCAACTGTAAGATGCGTCAAACACTCAACAACTTGTCTCCTACTTGGAATACTTACTCCATAGGGATGTAATATATCTCAACTGAAGTTTAATCTGCTGTATTTGCTCAAGGAACTTAGCTAAAATCTACTGAAAAAGAGAAAGGTTTGTATTGAGCTGTGGTTGCTTGCGTACCCAGTTCCATCTACCAGTTTCCAGCTGTAAGTCTCAGCACAGCCCCTTTGGATAGGGCAACATGATTTTAAGCGATACACTCACGAATATTCCTTCATCCCAGAAACTTGTCAAGTTGATGATTCTTTGATATTCTAGTAGGGAAGCCATTGTGGAAGATCTTGTGGTATAGCATGAATCATCTTATGAAGACTAAGACATATCTCTGCTCTGAGCATGAGAGCATTAATTCTTGCTTCTGTGACTTTCCTGTGTAAAATATTGATTATTTAGATGAAGAGATGCAAACCAGTGTAATATTTTTCCATTAATAAAGACGGAGATAACACATCCATATATCATGAGATGAAGTCAGCTTCTGAAATTAATTTTCAACACCAAGTATTTCTGTTCTGTCAATTCCCTGTGAAGACAGGACAACAAATAACCTTTAAAGACTTCGTTACAAGTAATTCCTTTTCAAGTGTGACATTTGTGTGGACCAGATTAAGTAAAAAGATCACATTTCCAAAAGACAAAAGTCTTACATTTTGGAGAAGATAGAGGTCATGTTTCTAGGTCAGACGTGTATAATTATAAGAGGTTCTCTCTGTTAAGGAAATTCAGGCAGATTATGTCCCTACACAGGCCATTACTTGTGGCTTTCTGTTGAAATAGGGACAGACATAGACTGCTACATGAACCAAAATTTTTATTTTCCATAGGAGTTTCATTCTTTTACTGTTTATACTAAAAAGAAGCTGCCTCCTTTCAAATGGATGTATGTAAGATTCCTGCTTGGTTACTCGGCCTGTTGCATTTATTGAAGTCTCTTGTGCAGCCCAGCCAGAGCAATTTGGGGGGGGAGAGGGGGGGGAAACTGTGAATACTGTCACTTTCCATCACTTCTAGACCAGTAAAATTAAAAACATCTCTAGTGCAATATAATAATATAGGAAAAGTACTTAATGTTGCTTTTAGGGACATTTACCATTAAACCAGGCTTTTATTTTAATATTAAAGAATATTATACTTTCTGTAATATTTCCAAATGGCCCATTGTGCTAAAAGAAAAGATTTGTAGGGTATTTGTAAGATCAGAAACTTTTGTGTCTGTTGAAAAGCTGACAACAGTGTAATTTTGATAGTATTTTGAGAAAAGTGTCTCAGACTGTGACCTGTGATACTTTGAAAGAAAATTTCATTAAATGTTAACTGTTGTTGCAGAGATATTTTAGAACCTGAAAAAGGTTTTTTTATGTTGTGCTTTTTTGGAGGATTTTGGTATGCTTCCTAGAATTGGCCTTATATATGTTGTAAACCATAGAAATACTTTAGAAGTAGATAATAGTATCTATATAGCTGTTAAACTCATTCACAGACATTAAAACACCTTCACAATGGGCGCTCCCATTTTGCTGTTCTCACCTACTAAAATACCACAGCTTGGAAAAAAATTATATTCTCTTGTTTCTGTTGCACTAGGGATCCAATCTTTTATATTCTCAAACTGATTTTACTCTCAGTGAGGCTGGTGATGCTTACTGTTCTTGCTAAGCCCTACCTAGGTGTAATTTAAAAATAAGCAGTACAGACCATGAAATAAAAACATTTTTCAGGTCTGTCTCTGTTGTCCGGCATGCTGCATTCCCTTTCACATTTGCATCATTGACAGGTTTCATAAACGTCGTTTCTTTTCCATCATCAGTCTTTCAATAAAATGCAAAGTAGTATTCCAGCAAAAGAAAACCAAGTTAGTGCATTCTTCCTGGATGAAGCAAGATGTGAACTAGTCTGTTTTGAAACTTGCTTTCCATTCAAGTCTGCAGTATCTGAAGTAGTTGTATCTCAATTATGTTTCTGTAAATTGTTTTGCATGGTACTCTCCTAAGACTTTGCAAAAACCTTTCTAAAGTTAAGGTAGGATGTGTCTCTTCCCTTTTGTTTGAAGGGACACTTATATAATTTCTGTAATGATACTGAAAAAATGTGGTGTATTATTGTTGAATCAGTGTAGGCTGTTGACTGCATTTGTCTCTTAATTGCATGTCTTAGATTCTAGGTGCACATAAGTGGTTTGCTTATGTTTTCTACTATTTTTATGGAAACTTCATTTAAGTTAATTGTTTTGTAGTTCTGTGGTTGCTTCTTTTTGGTGAAGCTACACATGGGCACAAATTTGAGTAAATAGTTTATGTAGCTCACTGAGTAAAAACAATCTGAAGTTAGTGCATGTGGTTTCCTGAACTTGCAAGTGGAAAGAGGAAAAGCGGCTGTAGAGCCAGCATCTTGGAGAAATGGCTCTCCCAACCATTTTGAGTATGTGAGTGAGAACTGGGATTGCTCCATGTGCCCGATGCCTCTTGTGCAGTAAGACAGAGCTGCAGCAGTTACTGTGTTGTTTCTGATAAGGGAGGATCCGAAGGTAGGATCAGAATTCTTCTGTCTTCTGGCCTACCCATCTTTTTGCTTTAGGGTGTGTGTATGGCCCAGTAGATGTGGGTTTTGTTCATTATATTTTTAGTGGTGTGTATTAAGAGCTCTACCACTGATCTGATGTATAAGTTTAGGCAAATTATTTTACCTTTCTGTACCTTATTATCACTCACTGTTTTTTCTAGAGTCGGCCAGTATAGCTTTGAGCTTTAAGTGGCTTGCAACAATTGTGCTGGGGCTATAAAAAATTCTCAATTATATTGGGCTGGCAAGAAGATTTCAGAGTTATCAGGATCCCTAGAAACATAAAGCAATGAACTTCTAAGGACTTCCAGTATTTTTGCTCCTGGAACCTGTCATATGCACAGCAGCCTACAGTGGAGAAAGCTTCAGGGACAATTCCTGCCAGTGAAACAATTCGTGTCCCTTTGCTTCTCCATTTGCAGCTGAGATTTTGTTTTTGTTTGGGGTTTTTTGTATGCAAATATTTTGGTACATGATTTAAAAGGTATGAAAAAGTTGGTCATCTCTGGCCTAGACACTAAACAGTTTTCTAGTGACTTTTCTATTTGTAAAATGCTCTCTTACACCATGAGGCCCAACTGCTGTTTCAGATAAACTGGAGAGTCACAGATCATGAACATACATCCTCAGTTGTTATATAGCCTCAGGTACCTTGTTATGAAACTTGCTCACCTGAAGGCTACTGTGAGACTTTCCACAAGCGAAAATTTTAATGTTATAATAGGTAAAAAATGAATAAATGTTGGTGTATTAAAATTCATCCCAGTTATCTGGGTGGCAGGGATAGGGAATATGTAACCGTGTTACTGTGACATAGAGAGTTGTGGCCTGCAAAATTGTATACAAAGTAGAGGACTTGATGACTTTGACTAATTGTTACCATTCTAATAATACACTCAAAACCAGAGCATTTTGCATGTGTGTTTTCATTATAAAATGGGAGACAGTTGGCACAGATCCTTAAATTTCTTATGCTGTTGTGGGAACTGTTGATCAAAAGAGGATAGGCCTCCTGCGTCTTTCCCACCTTTTCTTCTTTCCCAGATTCATAAGGATTTTTAGTAGTCACGACATGTTTACTATCAGTCATTTGTATCCTGTAGAATAATGTTCGTGTTTGCTGCCATCTGTAACTACTTAGGACATTCTTCTCTTGTCTTCATTTTCAGCTGTACGTCCCTGACCCCTGGACCCAGCTGTGATCGGTTTAAGCTACACATCCCTTATGCTGGAGAAACTCTCAAATGTAAGTTAAAAAATACTGCTGTTGTATCTTGGCCTTTTTTTCACTGTTCCATATCTCGTTAAGTTTTCCAGTGTGTCTGACTTCATGAGTTTTGAGATACCTGTGTTGTTTTCTCTTAAAGCTTCAGCTGCAAGAGCACACAACTATGAAGAATATCTCATATTTAAGTTTACAGCCTTCCATGATAGTATTTTGAAAAAATGAGTTATAAAAGCCAAAACTTACAACCCAACCCCCTAGTATTTCTGTATGTTTCTTTATATATTTCTAAATGTTATAACTTAGACAATCTCATGACCATTTTTAGACTCACTTGTAATTTGTATGTGCTTTGTGTTGTTTCTTTCTGTCTCTTTTAGGAAGAATTCTTTATTAAGCTCCAATAAAAGATGTCATTCTCTTATTTTATTAAGTATCTTTAAACAATAACTGGTATAATTGACCAGATTAGCAAAATGCTAATTTAGTGGTATTGTTAAATCCTTCTTATGCTTAGAGGATCTGTAGATATCTAGCTCATTTGCCCACTCTTGGTGTGTGTTTTGTTTGTCTTAGTTTATGTTTTGGTTCAAAGGATTAGAATAAAATTTTGGTTTGTATGTTTTTAGAATGTAAAGTTTTCTAAACACTTAAACTGCTGAAAAATGGTTGTGTTGTTTTTCATCTCTAACAACTGAAATATGAGAGAGCATGAAGAATTTCAGATGAAGTAAAATTCAAAGCTTGGCAATTACAGATTTAGGGCAGCTCTGGTAAAGCCACAGCTGGAGTACTATGTCCAGGTCTGGTCTGTCTATTACCAGAAAAGCATGGACATATTGGAAGGAGTACAGCAAAAGACCACAAAGATGACTAGAGCAACTGGAGCATCTGTTGTGCAAGGGGAGGCCAAGATAGATGAGGCTTCTCAAGAAGAAAAGGCTCAGGGCAAGTCTTACTAATATATATAAATACCTCATGGGGGAAAGGAATCTGGTTCTTCTCAGTGGCAGTCTCTAAAGGGAAATGGTTACAAATTGAAATATAGAAAATTCCATTCAAATGCTATAAAAAAACTATTTTGCAAGGACGGTCAAAAAGTGGAAAAGGTTGTGCTTGGAGCTTGTGTAGTTTGTATATCTCCATCCCTGAGATACTCAAAAACCAACTGGACATGGCTGTTAGCAATCTCCTCTGTTTACCCTGCTCTGAACTGAAGGACTGGACTAGGCAGTCTCCAGAGGTGCTGTCCAGCCTTAGCTATCCTGTGAGTCTGTGAAAATATGCTATCTGGAGAAGCAAGTACTTGATGTGAACAGAAATGGTGAGCATTTAAAACACTGCTTTGGTAGTATCCATTTGGACTGCATCATACACATGCTGTAGCTCTCTAAGACATTTTAAATATTAAGAATGTAGTTGCATTCCTTCTGCAATAATTTTTTTTGTCATTATGTCATGCACTGGAGGTCCTTATCCTTTATGAACAGAAATCAACAAAATTAAACTTCTTGTATATTTCTTTTAAGCTTCCATTTGGCACCTATAAGGGAAGTTGTCTTTACCAGAAGTTGATCTGGAAGTTTGCTTATGTGTTCGAGAGAGGAGCCAGGCTCATGTATCAGCCTACTATGACTATTTTGTCTATTCTAAATATATTAGATTATGGCTCAAGAGTACTAGTTGTTCTTTCTCACAAGATAAAAATGGACTATTAATTCCTAGCTAGCACGTATTTGAAGAAAAAGGATGTGGCTCTGCATTTATTCAGAATTTTTACTAAGTAGTGGTTGTATTATATGAAGCCAACTACCCTATGAGGGAGAATATGTATTTAAAATTGTTGTACTGTGTAGCAGACTAAACTTGTTGATCTTGGTGTGTTCTGCAATGTGTAGTAAATTCCACTTGAGTCTTGTTTGATGACTGTGATCAAGATGCAGTCAAAAGAAGCTTCATTGGATGGCATGCTTTAGAAAATGGTATCATATTTTCTATGTGACTGTCTTATTCATCGCCATACAGGGCCCTATTCGTGCATTCTGAGAGCTTTAAGTCTTTTCTTATTTTAGGTAGAGGCTAGGAGTGTTCCTAATTCATAAATGAAAATTAATAGATTAAAATGCTCATATGCAGTGCATAGGCTTGCAGACTATATTAATATGCTAAATGACTGTAGTCCCATTAAAATACCTAGAAATATGAGCTCTTATATTTTTAGTATCACATAAGCAATTAAACAACAAAAAAAACCGTAATGCTACTGTTCTCTCCACCTTCATAAAACCCAAACCACACATTTTAACCACGTTTTATATTTTAACAAGACCAACTGAGAGTGATGTAAACAAATGTATCTTTTTCAGAAGTATCTAATAATAGTGAATTCAAGTAATAATAATCCTCCGCGTTTCAGTGTTAAATGTTTGAAAATGCTGTGAATCATTCAGTCTCACAGCATGTGGAATAAATAGTGATGTGAGGACATTCAAGAAAGCTTTAATAAATTTGTGTTTAGATCTGTAATGATGGCAGGGGAAGACAGCCATAGTGTGCAACCGGAGATTTTTAGATTCTTTGTTGTAGCTGTTGCTAGATCTGTTATCTTTCAAGGACAGAATATTTCTGCAAAGGAAAGTTGTGAAATCTGCCAGAATAAAAGGATTGGCTGAAAATGTTCAGGATCTCCAGTGTATGGGCCTCGGTATGTGGTACTAAACACAGGCTGAAGTGTCTAGTTCCTTTGTGGTTTGTGTTACATCCTCTTTGCAACAGATTAGGTCTTTGTATATCATCAATCATAACCGCTGCCACTGCACAAACACCCCAGCATGAATCCTAGTGTGTTGAAAACTGTTGGTATGCAGCTTTGGGGAAGTATAACTGCATAGTTACAGTCCTGTTTTGCGAAAGACCAGAAAATTCACGGTTTCTTGAAAAAGGAGAAAGTGTACTTGCAGGCAAGACAGTGGCTGACTACCTGTAGTGTAAAATAATTGCTTTGTTAGCTTTGGTAACAGCAAGTGTCTTGTGAGTTCAGATTGGCTTACCTTCACCTTACTCTTGCAAGTATTCAGAACTGCTTGAATGTTACACTGAACACTCACTCAGCTCCAACCACGGACCTTGGAGATACCCACAATTTTATACTAAAGAAAATATTAAGCCAGTGTTCAAGATAAATTAGTTTGTCATACTAATTATCTTCCATCACGCTTCAGAAATTTTCAAATTATGCTTTCAGGGAGGCACTTTTACCTTATTTTCTTCTCTAAAGGAAAGAATTTTTTTTTTGGTTTTCATGGCGAGAATGGTTAGAAAACTTGAGCCTGCTCTTATTAGCCTGTCAATTAAAATCTGAGACAGCCATATTGTTTTTATTAGTTCATCCAGAAGTCAATGTTGTTACATTAAACTTGATGCTTTTCTCTGTATTTGAGTTTTTCAAAGCTCTTAATTGGAGTTTTAATTTCTGGAAGGCTGTCTGTAATACCCTGTAAGAGGTTGAATCTGTGTTCCTACGACAAAACTGATTTTGTGTGGTATGTAGAGCTATCCTTTATTGCTAACTGAACAGCAGTATCTGCTTAGTAAAGTTCAGTATTCTGTCTGGAGAAGTATTTGTGTATTTTGAGGTGAAGCATTCTGTAACTGTTGCAGATACTGAGGTCTTAGTTGATAAAACATCATGGCAGATGTCAGTAGAAATTGTCAGGATAAGCACAGTTACAAGCTGCAATAGTGTCTACTGAATAATATTAATAATTAAAATACATCATTTAGAATCAAATTACAATTTTGTTCCAGCAAACCCTGGAATATTTTGGTTTTGGTTTTCCTTTTTCATTCAAGCTTTCGTTGCTGCTTGCTAAAAGAGTCTGACTTTTTTTTTTTTCCTGTGCTCTTCACATTTTCTTTTTCAGGCACTGATGCCTCCTTCCCTCTCTGACCTTGAGTGCTGTCATCTGGAATTTCACAGTGATTAAACAATGTGTTGCCCTTGTGATGCTACTGTTCTCTGTGGCCTCTTGAACTCTAGTATTTTCATATTCTGTCTGATTTTCGCTATTTTTATGTGAGTGGATTATAGCTCTGGGTTCTACTGCCACCACTTTGTTTTCCTTGATCCCGAAGAACATTGCTTTTTTTCTCATTTGAAGCTTAGTTTTTCTTTTGTTTTGCTTCTGATTTCTGTTTGTTAGTTCCTTACTCATTGTAGTTATCGGCCTTAGAGGAGGAAATCAGTTTTGCTGCCTAACTAGTCTAAGAATATTGCCCATAATATACAAAATCTCATCTGCTTTTATTCCTGTGATGGAACTCTTTCAGTAAGTTCATCCAATCTTCCTGTGGCTTTCTATTTTAAGGAAGCAGTTAAAAATAACAACAAAAAAGATAAAGAAGAGCCTGACCTCCTTGTTGCCCTTTTAAAGGCTGCTTTGCAAATTTATTTGCTAAACACTTGTTTATCGTGCCAATAAGCAATTGTAAAAACAATTTTGCAAGTTATTGTAAGATTTAGAATTCTCATAAACCATGTTGCTGCAATGAATGTGTCAGTGTTTTGTGCACCATTCAGTTATTTTACACAGGTTGTGGTTTAGTTGAGGCTCTTACAGAAAGGATTTCTTGATTGCTGTATTTCACATTATACTTAGGTGATATCCTTACCTGTATGGTGTGTTTCTGCTGGGTCATGCAACGTGCCATAGATTTTTCCAGGCAATATGTTTTCTCAAGTTTGTCTGAGTCTTGCTTTACAGGGCAGGAAGAATAAATCTTTTTCCTTTAGTAACTTTTTCATTATTCAATGAATGTACCTAATGGGAGTGTCAAGAGATAGTCTGATCTTTTTGCAATATTTATTTCTTCATTGAATACAAAGTTTACAACAATATTTTCCTCTTTTAAATAATCACCTTCCTCTCACTTGTGTTTTTTGTGGGGTTTTTTGCCACTTTTCCTTACGTAGTGGACTTCTATTGAGCAAGTAAATCAGAAGTTTTTGCAGGTGTAAGTCTTAAACAGTGTATTTCTGCATCAAGAGAAGTGACCCTAGAAGTATCTATGTGCACGTGTGGACTTACGGAGGCTTAAAAGATTTTACATTAGGCTTCCACACTGGTACTGCCATTGTGCCTTCCAACTTTGCTCTTTCCTCCTTTTCTCTCCTGTTTAGGCTGCACATACTGGTGATGGTCTGCAGTCCATTTGGTTAAATGTATTTATCCTTCACCTTCACATTTTTTGACTTACCCTGTGTCTCTGTTTTAACTTCTCCAGTGTTGCCTGGCTTTAATTTCTGCCAATATCTTATCCCTTCTTGTATTATCTGTTATCATCTTTGTCCTCTTCAGTTCTAGTACTAACATTTCTGAGAAAGCAGTTACCCAGCTACAGAAGTGCAAGTAACTGAGATTGTCCTGATGCCTTCTTGCTCAGCTTTGAAGCCAACTCATTTATTTTTATTCCACTTTGCTGATTTGCCCACTTTGCAAAAGAATGTGATTTCTCTTTCTGTACAGTCTTACAGCTCTTTTTTTTTTCTCCTACAGCAACATTTGTTAGTTGAGTTAAAGAAAAAAAACACCCACACCTGCAATCCTTTGTCCAAGAATCAAATTAACATCCTGCAAATTTTTCCTATATATTTTTTTTCTTTTATTGGAAAACTGGGACTTGATTCACTAGCCTAATTATAGATGTCTAACTGAGGTTCCAAATGACACATTTGCTGACCCAAATGACACTGATCTCTCTGAAAAAGCATGTCATAAACGTGCCCTGAGGCATGTCAAATGACACTAAACAACTTGATTAATCACCTGAACCAACTTTATGGAGACTGGGTCTTTTGCAGCTTTGCATGTAGCGGAGTAGCTGGGATTTCTTCTGGAGTGTCAGAGAGGTACAGAGAAGGTTGGTTTTTTTCTGATACAATCAAATACCTTTCTTGCAAATTGTCCCTCTATTCTGAAATGTTTTTGAGTCTTTATTAATGACTTTTTTGCATTTTTTTTGATACCTTGATTTGCACGTGAAGTCAGAAATTAAACTCAACAGCATCCTTTACTTGACAGAAGAATAGCCTGGCAGCAGCAATACCACACCAAAATAGAATTACTCCTGTATCTTCCTTCAGTAGTAGTAGTTTTGTATTTAACAAGTTGTATTGTCATTTCAGGAATTAATCTTTCTTGCCAACCAATTAATAAAAGGCTCTATAGGTAACTATATTACTGTGTTTGACTTAAAGCCTGTACAGCAAAAATCTTTAGGGTGGAACACAGTGACAAGTTGGCAGGTCTGTGTTTAGTTCATTTAAATCCTTTCATACTACTTACTGACTGTACTGACTTAGTATCTTGGTTGTAGTGAGTAACTGAGTTCTCTGTCTGTAAAGACAATTAATAATGGCTGGTTTAGGTAAGAGTTTGTTTATAGAAGAGACCGATCAGTAGCTTTTGTCTACAATTTGCATGGCTACTAGAAGGGACAGGTTAGCATTCTGAATTGATGAATAGTACAATTCTCCTGACTTTTTCGTTTTAATATTCAACAAGAACATTTTCTGTATTTTCATGAAACTGATTCTCCACATATATTTGGTCTCTTGCTTCAGCAGTTTTCCATATTATCTGTGAGTGCATTTCATAATCAAGTTGCATTTGGATTTCTTAAAAGCCAAATGGGTTGATCTCCTTCATAACAAATTCCATTCAAATTGGTCTTATTTCAGGCTGCGGTGGCCACACATGTTTATTCTACATACTTAGTGCTGACTTAAAAATTCTTGGCATCAGAAGAAACTGAAGATGATGGATATCCTTTCAAAAGTAGAGTTTGGGAAGTTGACTGGTACTTTGCTTCCTGATTTTGCCACCATTAGTTAAACAGAGATGTTAATGCTGTGGCACTCTTAGCATAGCATCTTTCAGTACTACCAAACTTATAGTGTGGTTAAAAAACTAAAGAAAAATACCCTGAAAAGGAACTTACCAGGAGGAGAAAACCTGTGTGTGGAATAGGCCAGTAGAAAGCAATTGTAAGGATTTCAGAGATTTCTCAGTTTCAGAGTAAGACCTACCTGTCTTGCTTGTAGTCAAGTCTTATTCCTTTGTTAGATTTGCTTATACATTTTGATAGATGACAAAAGAACAGCCCATAAGAAATTATGGATTTAAGTATTAATATTTCTATCTTTTTGTCTATTGGGAGCATATTAACTTTTCTTTTGAAATTCTCTAAAGTAAAGTATTTCAAAATTTAATGCTGTTTGCCTGAGGAGAAAAAAAGCAAAAGAAAGTAATATCTTTGGATAATGAAAAGCAACAGAGTATGATACATCCTTTTTCTTCTAAATTTATCTCTGATTTGATGGCTTTAACTTTATAGAAGTAATTTTAAATTCTGTAGTAGTATGTAATTGGAAATATAATTCCACCAAAGTAATTATTTCCTGGTGTATCTACAGAACTGAGATAAGTATGGTTTGAGTGTGAAGGTTTTGCTTGCCTTGCTCTTATACTGGAATGGTCATTGTCGATAGCACTGTGGAACACCACATGGTTTGCCTTCCATCAAGGCAATAAGGGCAAACAGAGTTGAAATGTATGAAAAACTACATGCTCATGTGCTGAAGATGCAAGGAAAAGGGTTTCATCTAGGTGAGAAGGGGAAAGAATGCAAGATTATATTGATTTTTTTTTTTTTGGTGTTTTTTTTCTTCCCAGGTTAAAAGGGTAACCATTCTCAAACTCTAAGCACAATAATTTTGCAAATGGCTTTACTGATTAAAAATGTTATTTTTATTTACCCCAGCACATTTATATTTGAAAAGGGTAAGCCACAGGTAATACCATGTAAGTACTTGTTACAAAATGGATATTTCTACTAAGTCAAGACAAACTGTTAGCTTGTGATTCAAAATATTTAGCACCTTATATTTTGTAAGCTCACGCAGAGCCTAGTGTTAATATTTATGTGAAGTGAAACCAGACTTGCGTTGGCTGTTGTGATTGTTTAAATACCTTTTATTTGAGTGTAATGGAGCATTTTTTATTTATGCGTCATAACCCTGCCAAGCAAACTGTTAGCTGCAGTTTTAGTTTCTCTGGATTGTAGTATTTAACAAACTCAGACTTAGGATGTTTCCCTTAATCTGTAGCCTCGTTTGTTATGGTGTACTTTTGTTGAGCATGTGTAACTTATGAAAATAGCTCATGCTCATAGTTCAGAACAGGGCAAACTCCTTCCTTAGGCTTAAGCTTTCTGGTGTCAAAGGTGTTACTTTTTCTGTCTTAAGACAGTAAATTAAGCAAGACATAAGTGAAACTATTTGGAAGGGCAAATCAGAGCAGAAAAGTTAGAGAGACCAGGGATGATGAGGATGGTTATCTGATATGGTTCAAAAAAAGGTTCTTTTTTCTTTTGCTTTAGAAACTAGCTGAATGTGTTTGGATTCATGGCACAAGTAAGACTTAGAATAAGATTTGACTTTTTTCCTTTTTAAATACATGAAATGTTTGTTCTAAGGTCAGATCTTTAATGGTAAGATGCTGTATTTGACTTCCAGAATGAAAGCCACTGGTGATAGAGAATCATTGCTCTTTTCTAACTGTTAACATTGAAGTGGAATTTTGTTCTGAACTTCTTTGTCTTTATTAAAATGTCACCCAGCCTATGTGAGGCTCGATTGTAGTAGAATAAATTAGGGTTTACATTTGGATAAAAACCCATAGTACTGTAGGAAGGAGAGTGTAAATGATACGTTTCTGGTTTAGTTAGAAAATAAGGACAACAGCATGATTTTTAGGTTCCATGGGGTTGTAAAATGTTTTGAGTATGGTCTCAGCAATAGTGTTTTGTGACTGTATGATTAACAGGCACTGAAATATCGATTTATTTGTTTTGAAGCCTAGAGAACCTATGTAGCTATGTAACGTATGGCCTTTTGGAAAATGACTACACAACAGGGAAAAATAGTCTTAATATACACACTGGCTTTAATATTGATACGTTTGGTCTCAAAGTGACTTTTATTGAAGGGACTTGGGAGTTTGAATTTGAGGCATGTTTACCCTGGACAAGTAGAAGCAATTTTATCAATTATAAATAATAGTAACAGAAAAGCAAAAATCACAATGTTAATTTTTACTCTGGATTCTGTCCTTTGTACTGAATAGCTCTTTGGGATCAGTAGGTCATGAAAACTTTTTTAAACCAAAGTATCTGCATAGTTGGTCACTCGCTGTGGATAAGAACTGATATGCCACTGATATTTAATGGAAGAAGGGATATGACAGAGGATGGTAAAGAAGAAATATGAGCATGTGAAGTAGATAATAGGTTTGGCTAGCTGCAACATGATGTGCCCAAGCTCAGTGTGACCACAGAGAGGGTACCTTCTTCAAATGTCTCTCATCCCACAGCAGGAATCACTGCGTGGGATATGCAGCTGACCTGAACCTCAAATTGTAAAAGTTTACCGCCTCGTGTGTTAAACTAATAATGCCAATTTTAATTGACTGTTACACTGAGCACTGCATATGATGATGATCTGGGACTTACTGTGAGCTCTGTTCCCTTCATGTTGTGGTAGAACTGAAAACGCTGTGAAGGGTAAGAGTTTGTACCTGCTTGAACCTCCATGTTGCACCTATTGCCACAGCTTTCCTGAGGTTCACCCCTGACTGTGGAGCTTACAAAGGTGAATACAGTTTATTGCCAATCTCACTACTCAAGCAGAGTCTTGAAGTCATCTCATGATGTAATGTTCTGTAATAGTTTTATGCTAGTCAAATATGGAGGTATAACCTAAAAAATAAGCAGTTATTTTGATCCTTCTTTTTTTATTCTAAGCAACCTTTTGTAGTATGTGTGTAGTTGGAGTGCAGCTCCTAGTGAGCTGAACTGTTGGTATATGCCCTCTATTTCATCAACTCTTTTAAAGCAGGAATGCAGAGAATGAAAAGCATGCAACTAGTAACTGCAGTATGGAAAGTGTGTGTTAAATGAGTTACTTGTCATCACATAGGAACAAGACAAAAACACAGATACAGTTCTTTCCTTCAGAGCAGCATTGGGCTATCTAAGTCACAGGCCAAGCTTTTTCATTGTGCTGTTTTCTGAGTTATTCATAACAAGCCTCTTTCAAAGCTCAGTTAAAGAATGTATGAAGGTACATCTCCTTCAACACATAACCTCAAATTCACTGGTAGAAATTGGTGAGGTTGCTGTAAAGAACCATACATGACATTTTAATTGCAGTAAAAGTAAGAAAAGGATTGCTTTACAGTGACATAGGAACCACCCAGTCTAGTAAACATCAACTTTTCTGAATTCTTCGTTGCTGTATTACAGTTTAGGTAATTTGGTAATTATTTTCTCTTGCTTAATAAAGATGCATTTCCTGTTGCAATTTTATGCCATTTTCTCTAGGACTGGTGCCTATTTCATTCTTCTTTTAAATTAAATAGAAGGTTGATTTTTATGTTGAGTGTGTTGGGAATTTTAGCTGGCAGACCTCTGCTATTTTCTGCACCCTATACTTGCACGTGCTCCTGACAGTTGTGAAAGGAAGGTAGGAGTGCGGACAGGAGAAACCCACACTGTGCTCTACTGAGTCGCATGATCGGTGAGTTTGTGATTTGGAGCAATACTCTGGCACATACCTACCGCAGACTGGCCATTGGCTTCTTGGTCATGAACCTTCATCCGCTGCAATTAATCCTTACAGCATCCTTGCTTCCAACTGAAGCCAAGATAAGTTTACAGAATATCAGCAATTAAAACTGTCACGTTAAATGTCTTGACATGGTGACATCCCTGAGCCAACAATGTGACTTTGCAAGATTTCTTCATCTGATGCTTCTTTCCAGATCTGCATTCATAATTTTTTAAGAAATAAAAAGTGGTTTAATTTTTTCTGGACAGAATTGTTTATAAGATTTACCACACTGGCTTTACTTTGCTGTGTGGATTTCAAACAAGTGGTAACACACAGTAGGTAGTCTTTTTTTTTTCTACTGTCTGCTACCTCACAAATCTGCAAAAACTCGGTTATTCTTTTGTATCGTCATAAAGAAGAAAGAATGATTGGGAGCTAGACAAGTAAGGCAAGGAACATTTATTTTTATTTTTTTTTCACTTTTTTCTTGGACTATGAAAGACTTTTTTAAAAACTCAGATGCATATGACCACCTCTTGATCTATGTGAACTCTGAAGTATGTTTACCAGTGAAATAGTGCAATCCAAATTTCTTTAAACTATCACATCGGTGATTAATTGCGCATCTTGTGACACTGGCAAGATGACAACTCAGTGTCAAGCTGTGATGAAATTTTATATTTTTAGTTAATTTTAGTCTCTCCATTTAAATGTGTAGTACTGCATTTCTCTTGGCCAGAATTTGGATAGTTGGAATGGTTCCTATTGAACTGTGTATTCTTCCTTCAAAGAGTTGGGGGTGGCAAGGAGAAGAGAGAGTAAGTGCTACTAAGTTTTAAAAGCTTTGGTATTTTGAAAATCGTGGGCCTTAGTAGTTTGGGATTGACTTTAACTTAATAAACAAAACACAACCATCTAAATATGGTACTTTTTATTAAAACAAGATCTCTTTTCAAACTTGGTGTTTTGAGGCAACCCTCAATAATGTTTGCAATGCCATTTGAGATACAAAGCAAAAATGTATTTCATGTTTCATTGCTTGCAGAGGAGGAGGAAGCTGTGCCTCAGGAATTTGACTTCATCCCCCAAAACATCTGATGCTTATCTTGCATGTGAATTTTTGTAAAAATTACATGGATGAAATATTACATGAAATATTTTTAATGTCGCTATTAAATTCTGTGTTAAAAATGTATGTCATGTGTGATTATTTTTTATTTCTAAGCACATATGTAGAAGTGCAAACAGTGTTTTCATTTATTGCTTTTCAGGGGATATAATTTTCAATGCTCACTATCCTGACCTGCCACCAGATTTTATCTTTGGAGAGGATGCTGAATTTTTGCCCGATCCTTCTGCCTTGCATGTAAGTACTTTACTGTTTGAGAATTTTACACCATGCAAGGAGTCTTGACTTTTTTAGAATAGCTTCAGCAACAGAAATTTTCCAACAGTGCAAAATAAATACCTTTTATCTCACTTTTATGTGAGTATAAACACATTGTTTTCTAATGTGATTTAAAGTTGAATCTGTAAATGGCGGGGTGGTGCGTGTTAAAGCATTTTAATCAGGACAATACTACTTTTACAATAACTATTTGGAGTATCTGTTAAAATATGTCTATTTAATATCTGACCATCTTAAATGATCTGTCTCAGGAAAAGTGATTGATAAATTGTGTCTTTAAAAAGCATTTATTTCTAAAAAAAAAGAAGTAGCATAATTTTGTGTAACGATGTCGATTTTCGTGAGGAAGCGTAGAACCAGGTGGTATGATATGGCAACCCCTGCATATATGTATATAAATTATATATATATAATTATATATATTTTATATATATATAATATATATGTATATATATATATATGAGATATTTCATTTTGTAGACTGTGTGTAGGGGTATATAGCAGTCACTGGTAGAAACACAAACCTGGGAAGTGTCTTTTAACTGAACTTCTTACCTAGGGGAGGGGCTCTTTGTGCAGTCCTCTCTCATGCAACCCCTCTTATGTTTTATGAGCATGTCTCCAGAGCTCCCCAGAGCAAGTCAGAGGCTGTTGTGCTGTGTTACAGATGTCATGGTGGAGGAGTGTGAGGCAGTGGCCTCAGTTGAACATGTCCTTGATGTGTGACATGGCAAATGCTGGTTTTTGGTTCTACCTTTATTCATTTCGTAGTAAGTTATATATAAAAATCTTTAAAGTATTAGTTTGAATAATTATTTTGAGCATACCTAACAGAACTTTTAAAAGGTGAATGTCATATTTCTTTTCTTTCCCTAGTCATTTTCCTGTTAACCTCACAAACTCCTTTGGGAAGTAGGTATGGTGCTGATGAACATCAATTTCATTAGGCTTGTTTATAGAAAAGGTTTTACTTTCTATGACAATTCTAAAATTGTTTTCACACTCCTTATTTACCAGTTCTATTTTCCTCTTTTCCTCTTTTGTTTCACATTCTTACAACCTCCTGAGAAATGTTCATATTAGCAACCACTGTCTGCAGTTGACGTTAAAGGAAAAGGAGGACTTCTTAATGTACTGGAAAACTGAAATTAATAACAAATAGCAAATGAGATATGAAATAAAGACAATTTGGGGCATCTTGCAGAAATGCTGTTCAGATGGAGAAGCTTGCTGAGAGTCATACGGTGCTGCATTTCTCATGTGAAAAGGAGTCCCTAGCAGTAGTGATCCGCAGGCAAACCTGCAAGAATAAAAACATACTTATTTTTCTTTCTTTCTTTTTTACATTGTTCATTAATGATGCTTCTTTTGGGAGTGTTGCTTTTCTGCCTAAGCACAGAACAAACTTCCTGTCCTCTTTGTTGGGAAGCAACTTGAAGAGCCATTTGCTTCTTGATACATAATGAGATATTAACCAGCCTATTTAAAATTAATTAAAAGAAACCAAAGAAGAAATTTGCAAACCAACAGGTTTTGTTTTACGTTAGTCGTTATGCCTTTCTATAGCATTCACTAGGTAAATGTAATCACTTTTGATAAGGTCCTTGGTCATTCTCCTGCAGTCCATCTGATGGTATGGAATGTGTTATCTCCACCTTGCAGCTTTGGTCTGTATAGCGTACTTCTGCTTTCGCATTTGCTGTTTATTTAATGTTCCCTCTGGTTTGTAAAGTTTTTCTTCAGAATGTTACATTAACAATAACTTGGTTATTGTGCTAAATCTTTGAATAGCTCCCTTTTTTCCCACAAATGTGAGAACTGTTTAATGAAGATAATTTTAATCAAATTCTAAGACATTAGCAGAATTCTTTAATGCTTTAACATATCTTTCTACTGACTAGAAGTAAAATACAGATTAGCACGTTGACCGTAATTTAATGCTCCTAATCTTGAGCAATCTTCAAATACTTCTGATGCAACAGTTCCTGGCAATCAAAACAGAATCTACCATGCACAAAAGCATGTAGATTTTATTAAATGAGGAGTACAGTCTCTGAGCAAGTAATATGTGCCGTTGGATCTGTGGGAATTCTGACATTGAGCCTTTATGCGCTGCTCTCGTCTGCCTGAGTGTCTCGTTTTCCAAGAAGTCATCACATGCTGTTGCATGGCTTGAGTCAGGCATTATGCTTAGCTTGAGACAAGAACCAGATACTCCAGATTCCACAAGCTCGTGTGGCTCTAATAGAAGCTGGCAGTAGACTTCCCTGAAGACATTTGAATGGCTGTGTTGCAGATCAGTCGCTCTTCAGTTTCCATGGCCATGGGCAGACTTTCGAATTAGGTTTTCATTTGACCATGGTAACAGGTGTTCAGTTAAGCAGCTGTTAGCCAGACAGCTAAAGCAAGATTCCAGAAATACTGCATTTTTAAAAGTAGATGCTGTAGATGAAGAGTTCATGGTATCTTTTTTTCTTCCCCAGAGAATTCCTAAATGGTTGGGCCGGCATTTCAGCAGTGGGGTGATATGTTGAGCACTCTTCTTGTTACAAGCAGTGATAATCAAGTGTGTTCTTTCACTGACAATGCAATTGCAGAATCAAGCTGAAAATGCTCATTAAAACTCATCTTTACTTTTGTGCCTTGCACAAATATTAGACACTTGGGTTTGAAACTCTGCTGGAGTCTCAAGTTCAGCACCACAAAATATATGCTTCATTATGTGTTTTACCAGTAGTTACTCTGCTGGTTGCAGCGTCTGATTGTGTGCATGCTCATCTTCTAGAATGATGTAGGCAACTCAACAGAGGGGCAAGTGGTCCATTTATTTTGGTTTGTCATATAGTATTAATTACAGTCTGGGGGCTAGCTTCTTTAGGTTGGTGATGCTGTTCATGCTCAAAGCGTTATTAGAAATAAACAGTTTTATTCTTTATTCTCATTAAAAATGTTTTCCTGTTGAATGCATTTGATACCTGTGTGTCTAGTAGGCATAAATAAAATCAGCTTCTCAGAATGTAAATAGGAAAGTTCTTCCCTGCTCTAGTGTGTATTCATTTTGGATGACAAGTATTAGAAATGTATTTTAAAAACAACCTATGATTCACTCCGTTCTGATTAAAAATCCAGTTGGCACACAACAAGATTAGTGATTGTGTACGGATGAGATTAATTTGGAGCTCATTACAATGACGCCAGTTTGAGTAACAAGAATTGTTTGTTATGTTAGCCTAGTTGATTGTTAATGTGAGCCAGTTAATAACTGAAGTGCTTATGCAAAATGTTAACCCCATTTTTCCAATGATTTTGAAATATCCTCTGTTTGGAGGAAAAAAAAGAGGAGACAGTAGTAGTGTGTACAAGCTAACTGTCAGTTCAAGGATTTGGGTTTCCAGCTAGTCTTCCCAGAATTATTCTGCCCACCCATCACTGTCACAAAGGCTTCATTAGCCTTAGTGGGAATGGAGACGAGAACGTGAGCATTTCCTGAAACCTGCTAAGTGCTGAATATGTCCTTGTGGGGTAGTGTATGGTATATTCCTTTTGGGAATACTTTGTGCTGCGTTTGCGTGGAAGGAAGACATTGTCATCACAGAATTTCAGAGAATGGGCCGCTGCAGTTGTCATGCTGGTACCTAGTGTTGGAAAGATTATTTGCCCTTGTCTAGTTGCTAATACTGAGTACAGATTGCAGTCATTGTGGAGCTGATTGACCTAATTTTGCTACTCAGGTGTATTGGCTATCGTGCTCTATATCTTGGAAAGACCAATGTTTGTTTTAAGTTCTTGTATTTGTGCTTGTTAGACTCCATATTTATCATTTGGCTATATGATACTGTTGTGAAGGTTGTATTGTTTTCTATGTCTTTGTTCAAAGTCTTAATCATTATTTCTGTTGGTTGCTGAGTTAGCTTTTAATGGGTAGTGAAGAGATCCTTTAAATATCTCTCTCTTCCATTAAGTGTTCTTCATTTACTGTCAGGTGCATGAGACAGATGTTTAACAGTGTCAGTTGTTCTCCTGCTCACAGTAACTACAAAAAAGCCCAAAACCCCTTTATATTAACTAATGCTGTTTGACCTGTTTTGTTTTGAAAAGTCTTTTCAGTTGTATTGTTAGCAAAGATGCAGGTGATATGTGTTCTAATATGAAAGCCCCACGTAAGGCTATGACCACGATGTTTTTCAGCGTATGATTTTAAAGTTTAAAGCCAGTAGTGGGTTCTCTTTGTCTGGGAAATGCGTGGACAGGTTTGAACTGTTTTAGCATTGCTGTCTCTTCTGCTTACTCTAATTTCAGATGGCAGCACAAGATTTCATTCTTGGACCCCTAGCCTGCTGCTCGTGTAGTGAAAGCCTTAAATTAGTTTGGCTTCAGTTGAACTTGGGAAATTTAAGAAAAACAGAATGCAGGATTGGATCCTGCATGTTATTAGAAGAGAGTTTTTTCCTATTTTGAACTTCTTTATATTCACATTTTTTGTGTTTACTTCTCAGTCATATCCTGACTTTATATGTCAAGGAGTGTTTTGATTATTTATAATTCAGTGTTATTTATCGTTTTATTCTATAAAACTAACATGAATTCTGAAAACTGTTAATTCCTTTCTCTTTCTATTGATCCTTACCTATTTGTATATATGGGGGATGTTTGTATGTGTGCATACATATTGATGTATACATACATATAGTCACTGTGGCCTTGGTGAAATTGGTCTGGTATGGATAGGCAGTGGTAACAAAATCACATTTTATACCACCAGGCAAGTAATTTAATTCAGGAACTTTCCCAGAAGAAGGTCTTTATGGCTGGTATTGTTGGCATTTATTTTATACGTTTTTGTCCAATTTTTCAAACATTAGAGATATGCCAGTGCAACATTCCTTTCTAAGCCAGATCTGAAAGAATCTAATTTTGAATGTATATTGATCTGGTTTTGGTGTCTGAGCTCCACCAGTTCCTCGGGGAATCACAAAATCACAGAATAGTTAGAGTTGGAAGGACCCTCTGCAGATCATCATCAATCCCCCTGCCAAGTTCAATAAGTACTGAGTTTAAAAGGAGAAATCCCCAAAAGAGGATTCTGGCTTGGAATCCTCTTCTGGCATAGCCTGACCAGCTTGACTGCAGCCAGCATTCAGAAGGCCCTTCTGAGAAGTCATACGGTGCTCAGAAGAGCGAGTGTTAGGATTGTCTGTGTAGCCATGTGGTAAAGATGGTGACTATACAGTTCAGCAGAAAGAACTTAAGAGGATGGCAGAAAATAAGTTTTATCCTGTAATCTTTCCATCTTTGCTTCCTTCAAGGCCTTTCTACACTGGGAAAATGTTACTTTTTCTCCTTGTTTTAGTTCTTCTTAATTTCACTTTCAGTCTTTCATTTTTATTTGTCCTTTTTGTCCAGAATTGTTAATATTTATTTACAGGGAGGGGGAGTTAGCTACCTTGTATTCCTTTGTAATTTTCTATTAATGTGAAGTCATTACATATATTTACCTTACTTTCTTTTTCCAGAACCTCAGCATTTCCTATCACAGTTTATAAAACATGGCTTTCTCTCTCAAAGTGTAAGCAGAAAAGAATATGCTGAGGTCACAAGTTCTGCTTTACTTAGTTGCAACATTTTGGCTGGACTTTTTGCCTAGAATCCAGAAATTAAAAAAAAAAAAAAATCTGCAGTTTGAAACTACTTATTTAATTTTGAGGGAAGAAAATATCTCTTAAGCCAGGTAGTTTTGCCTTTCTTGCTTAAATCTTGCTAGTGTAGAAGGCAAAATTAATTCCATTAGTTCTGTAAAGGGCTCCGTGGGGAAACATTTCCTTTCATTTTTTTGGCACAAGCTTATCTGATAATGCAATTTCTCCCTAGAATATGAAAAATCTAGAATATTAGCTTTTAAAATATAGTATTTCAGTCCAAGAAAGACTAACTTTTGGAGAACATTAGGAATGTGAGTGGACCACTTGACTGAAGGATGGCAGGATAGGAGAAAATTTTTTTTTACCATACTAACTAAATTGCATGTGATAAAGGACTTAATTATTGTGCAGTAGTAAAATAGGGGGAAAAAATTTTTATAGTTTTCTATTCATAGCATTGTATTAGGAAAAAATAAAGATAACTTTCATTTGTCACATGAATTTGACCATCTTTTTCATGGTTACACGCTTAGATGGGCCAGAAGGTTGGACCAGAATAACAGGATCTTTAAATCTTAATGTAGTTAAGGCTGAAAAAGATGTTTAGGCTTACATTTCTTTCAAGCTGTGTGTGTTTAGTTTATATCTGATTCCAGAGCACTGGCCTCCTGAGTGTCTGGATCTTCTCTTGAATTCATGTTCAATTAATCTTGACTTCGTAATGAATTCACTAATTTCTTAGGTGGGCAACTGTTGCTATGAGGCTTGAGAAAGACTCTTTGCTGTCTCTTTGCTAGAACCAAGCTGCATGTTTGAATGAGTATTCTTTCTTCTGCTCCCCTAGGAGCATATCCTGAAATTCCTGTAAGTGGAGGAGGAGTGCTTATATAGCTAGGTGTTAGTCTTAGCCGAGCACTGCAGTATGAACACTAACAACATTTAATTGCTGGAGTTCTTGCATGGCATGAGGGATCACTGGCCTACCTTCACAACTTTGCTGTTCTCTGATCCTGAGGTCACTGGAAAGCCTAGAGGTGGGAAAAGCTTGCAACCAATCCTGGATGTGAGAAAGAACTGAGCAGGCTGTTAGCGAACCAGTACACAAACTAAAGCTTACCCTGCACCTAAAACTATAGTCTGTATATAGTCAAAACTCTGTTAGGTGACTTTGCCAATATACTTGATTTTTATGCAGTTCAACAAGGGACCTTTGCACAAATGAAATCTGAATATATTTCAAACTTAGTAGTTTTGTTTCTTAACACCCTTTATGTAATTTTGGGGTTTATTTAATATACTAGTCCAGTTAGGTACTCTCTGTTTCAGTCTTCCTGGTCTTCCTTCCAGTTCTTCAGGTTGTTTGTCACAGTTTGTGTGAACTCATTAACTGCAATAGTGCTAGTCAATCAGTCTCTTTATGGGCACAGTGGTTCAGGATTTCCTTTGGAAGTCCATTTAACATCTTATGGCCCTCCAGTCTCCTTATTTTGTAGGCTCTGAGAATATCCCATCAGAGATACAGTCAGTCTATATTAGTGCTTTGTACTAATGTATCTCATCTTAAGGATAAGTGAAATCCACCAAAATGAACAAGAGAAAAATCTAAGTTTTGAACTGTGTTAAGTAAAAAACTGGGATGAGGAAGACCTTTGAATATTCTTTGAGGAGGCACTGAATCTGCAATTATTCTTGTAGGCAATGACTCTATTGAGTGTGTGGCTTTCTCCCTCCAGATATCAGTTGTTCATGTTGCTGGATGTTTTCACAAGGGCAACTAACAGTCCATGAAGACAAGACAAGAGCTCCTCCTTTAACTCATCTTATCTAATAGGTTTCAGAGACTCTGACCACTTTCAGAGACTTTTCACCATTTATCATTTAAGAAGCTTTGTCTGGCAACTCTTCTATTACCTGTTTCAATCTAAGCAAACTGAAGACTTCTCAGGTGAAGGTGTTGTGTTAGAGAAGAAATTTGTGCTGCAGCATAACTTCAGATTGCCACAGATGGCTAAATGTGTTCATTTATTTGTATGTATATATAAATAATTCTTTACTGTGAGGGTGGTGAGGTTCTGGAACAGATTGCCCAGAGAAGTTTTAAGTGCCCCATCCTTGGCAGCGTTCAAGGCCAGGCAGGGTGGGGCATTGAGCAACCAGGTCTAGTGGGAGTTGTCCCTGCCCATAGCAGGGAGCTGGAACTAGATGAACTTTAATGTCCCTTCCAACCCAAACCATTCTGTGATTCTATGATGCATAATACAGCTGCTTTGCAGGAAATACAGTCCTTGCTTGTGGTAAGGGTGGCATAGTGAATTCAAGCATCTCATTCACTTTCAAGTCATAGTTAGTTTATACCAAAAATGTTACATTAAATATCCCAAGCCAGACTTATGAAAGTAGAACATCTTTTATGTGGAAGTGTCGGAGTGCAATGATAATGTGTTGGTATTTATAATTCTTTAACGTAAACCAGCAAATCGACAATGTAGTTTTGACTATTTTTTTACTTCAGTTTATTAAAATATATTTTACTTGAACAATGTTTTGTTAAAAATTGTGGAAAAAATATTATTAGAGAAACTGGCAAAAAATTAAAGGATTCTGGCCCTTAGGTGTGACATTACTGGCACAATACACTTCTCTTCCTTACAAGAACTCTAGAACAGTAAGAAATGGCATGTCTGGAAGGCAACAACTTTTTAGCTTTCTATAAACACGTTTGCAAGGGTTTTTATTTCTTTGGGTTTGGGTGGGTTCTTTTGAGGGAAAACATTGACTCTAGCATAGTCTTCCTGAATTGAGAATACTTTTAAGTTCTGTATAGTATGCCCATTGAGTTCACATTGTTGTACCATTATAATTCATTTTTCTGTAGGGAAAGTTGGTCATTTCTTATGAATATGCAAGCAGAACAGGCTTTTAAATTAACTGATTACAGAAAGTCAGTTAGAAATAGTCATTCTGTCTGATAATGCAGTTTCATATTTGATTACATTCTATACTGTGAATTCTATTATAATTTGTACTTTTCTGCAATAGAATTAGTTTAAGTTTGATGCCCTGCAGGATCTTTCCTTCAGAAGATACTGTTGGGGCAAATAAATGTCTTTGCACTCAGAGTAATTTTTAAAAGATCTGTTCATTTCCCAAATGGAGGAGGGCTCAAGTTATGTTTTTTCCTTTTTACTGGTCTAAGTTTCAGCCTATATTTGTTTCAAAACCTCTCTTTGTTTTATTCATTCTTTACATGCTTTTATGTCTGTGTTTCCTTGTTATCTTCCATTTCAGATCCTGAGGCACATCTGCTCTGTTTTAGAGATAACTACAGAAATACAGTTCAAATATAGTCAGCATCTTGAATCTTTCGTTTGTCATAAAAGTATTCATACAGCTTTACATTAATTTTTTCATATACCTGTATCTTCCCAGAGATACAGCTTTTATTTGTATAAAGGAACCAAATGAGTGTCCTTATGCTGCTTTTTTTGAGAAGAGAGAACTAATTTGCAATAATTTGTCCTGTATGGTAGAGAAATAATTTTGATTTTCAATGTCTTCTGATTTACACAATAGTATTTTGTAAATGTCTTCTTTAGGGACTGTATTTACAAGACCATATAAATTCTCTTGTACTACAAATGTGAAAATGAAGATGGCAATACTGCTTGGCCAGCGAGATCCACCATGTTATATATTGATTTTAATTTATAGGATTTTGGGAGGAGAAAAAAATGGTAGAAAAAAACAGTTCTGCATGTGCCAATCCAACGATAAATGCTCAAGGGATGTTAGTGGACGCTGTCCAAAACATTAGCTGTGAAGGTTCTGCCTTTTTGCTGTAGCTAAAATTACTTGTGTTGACAGGAAGGGAAAAACCACAAGAGCTGATAAGTGTGAAAGACTTGCTATTTAAAAGGGACTCTAGAGGTAAAGCATTAACAGTGGTCTAGTCTCTGGTCCACTGAGGGTCTGAGGAGTTGTTCACACTACCATCACAGCATGATAAGTAAGTCTTTGGGTAAAAGATGCATGTGTGTAATGCCTTGTGTGGAAATTAGTCTTGTCTTCATGCATTGTTCCTTTTACTTGTCATGTCTAGTTAAATATGTATGCCTCTGGTAACTGACTCCCAAGGGAAAGAAATGCAGTGTACTTACATGGATTAACTAATGATTAGTGTGTTGGATTCCCTATGCCGGAATTCGTATGTGCTGAGGGATTTAAGAAATTCCTTCTCAGACCAGGTAAAGGTACCATCTGCTTTCTGAAAGAGGTGTGCTGAGAGGTCTGGAAAGGAACAAAACTTGCTCTAATCCCTTAGCAAAGTTGGACAAGAAACGTTTATGTGCCAAGTTGTTTGGAGATTAATTAGGTAGTAGGCAGTTGTAGCTTTTAAGGGCCTGATTATCTTGTAAGAGAGCTCTGTGGGAGAAGCAGGCAGACTTTATCAGGAGGAGTGCACAACTTAAAAATGTTCTCCTCGGCTCAGCTTCACAGATTGTTCATCTCCAGAGCACCCATAACATACCAAGATCAGCTGCCTCTTAACTGCTCTTACAGCAGGGAATAGGAAAAATTTGTAGTAACTTTTGGAAGTTGAGTTCCCTCCTTTTTCAGGGGAATGGTACTTGAGAGACAGTGGCTTATTTATTCTAGGTGAATGCAGAACTGAGTGTTCTCCATTGCCAGATTTGCTGGAATTTATTTTAGAGTTGCTTTAGGTATTGGATTGTTAATCAAGGATCACACTGCATAACCAGTGGAAAAAGAAAAAGGGAAAAAAATTTTAAATAAGATGTAAAGTGCTTTTCTGAAAGCAGAAATAATTTCTTAGTATGTTGTTTTCCTGCACTGGATTTTCATGCTAATTCAAGGCCTTCAGGTATTCAGGATTTTGACTAACCATTTATAAGATATTGTAATTTCTGCATCCAGTTTTCACAGCCTCTCACTAAAAATAAAAATTAAAATTAAGTACTGACAATCCCAAGCTTCGATTTGTGCAAACTTTTTATCTGTTATACACAGTAGCTACTAGAGCACACAAGGTCTGTAAGTTCTTTGGTTGTATTTGCAATGACAAAAATGCTCCTGAGTCGAACTGTTTTTATGAAATGTTACGTTTTCATGTTTGCTTGGGCCCAAAAATGATCATTTCAAGCAGATCACTCCAGAAAGTTGTTCCAGTGGTGCTTCGGGGGAGAGGGATATGAAGAACCTGTGAAAATAAGATGACAAGTAGATGGCATGTAGGTTTACAGTGATTGATATGAAGCTGCAGCCTGTAGGATGTTTAAGTGCTGGCTGCTAAGAAACTGAAGCCTTTGAAGTTGTTATAACACTCCAGCCCTGCAAATACTGTGAAAAATATCTGTTGATAGAAAGATGTGAGCATATGGTAGATAATTATCCTGTGCCTTTTTCTGTGAGCAAAATCCCTGTGGTGGCCTATGAAGATTACAGCAAAGCAGGGACTGAAACCAGATATACCAGTTTCTAGACTAATGTTGTAACCACTGGACCCATATCTCCTCTGTATTTATGTGGAGGATAAGTGCTGATAACAAAATGTGATCTTTCTCATTTCAGGTAAAAACTTACATTGATACTGATTTTTAGCCACTGTAGGATGAAAGTTGTGTGCATGTGGTATGCAGAGATATAAACAAAATGCAAATCTGTACTTAACATTATTCTCTATGATAATTCTGGATAAAAGATTCTACAGAAATGCAATACCACTGTTATGGGCTTGGGAGGTTTTGTTTACTGACATTTTCTCATGAAAGTTAATTTCATGCTTAGAAATATAAAAGTACACTAACTTAAAATAAGATCTTGCTGTTATTTCCTGTAGTATAGCCAGGAAAAACAGTTACAATCTGTCTTCTTTAAAATCACATTCCTGGAAGATATTCTGGCAACCTGGATATTTAAACACATTTCAAAGAAAAACAACTTCAGATCAATTAGAAATTGTTACCATATTTTCTTTCTGATAACGTAGAATTATAGTTTGCTGCAGACATTGCCTGGAGTTGTGAAATAAGCAATAACCTGTGAAGGAGACTATGAATTATCAGCTTTATGGAACGTGAGGTGCATTGTATTCCAAAAAACCACTGAGTAGCTTGTATAGGTTCTTGATTAGCTTTTTTGGAAGGAGGAAATAAAGACTACAAAACACAGAATGTTCCAGAGCAAAATTTAAATGTGGTTTCTTTGCCAAAAGTTGAATAGTATGGCTGGTTTGGAAAGTTAAACTCTGCATGTCTTTGCTAGTAGAGCTGAGAAGCTACTTTGTAGGGAGGGTTTTCACTTGCCTCACCTGTAAGAAGATCTCACTAGAACTGATACTGTCTGGCTGCAAATTTTTCTTGTCTTTTTTGGAAATCCAGTTGGTGTCATTGCTACTCATTTAAATGAGTTACTGTTGAAATGTCTTAAATTGCACTCTGTGGGTGGCCTTATAACAACTTTACTCTGCCTCTTTATACCATGAATTAATTTTCTCAACTCTTTGGTCATGTCTGATTTTCAAAAAACCTTCCTTATGAAACTGTTCGCTTACTATGCAGGCAGCTTCTGTCAGGAGGCAGTTATCAAGAGCCAGGGAATTCTCAGACTGACTTTGCAGCCTGAAAACATCTGTGGGGTTATGCTCCTTAGTGAAAATCAATGCTCTTTGGTGAGATTGTTTAACTTAATATCTGGCAGCTTGTCAGAACTCCTGAATCACTTGGATTTCTCCAGTGTAGACACAATTTACTGGATGCCTATGGTCTATTAATCTCTGTTTAATAACTGAATATTATTTTTCGATTCATCTGACACATAACATGACCTGGAGAGCAAACTAAGTGGATGTACATGGTATTGGTCGATTACTTTAAGGTCTAGATTACTGTTTTTTCAAAGACCTTTTCTTGAAACTTAGTCCAATAAGAAAAAAATCAGCTATTGCCAGGGAAACTTCTGCCACATAAGAATATTTAACTTATTTATGTTAAATTGCTTACTCAGGGCCATCTTCTTACTTACTTATTGACCATCTTCTATATGACAGTAGCTACAACTGTGTGGACAATGATGCTTTTGGAGTCTGGTCTCTATCATATGGAAGTTCTCATTCCATTACTTTTCCTGTAAACCATTTTGAATTTATTCCTCTTTAGGTTGGATATAAGAAAAAGGTTCTTCACCTGGAGGGTGGTTGGGCACTGGAACAGGCTCCCCAGGGCAGTGGTCAGAGCATCAAGCCTGACAGAGTTCAAGAACAGTTTGAATGATACTCTCAGGCACGTGGTGTGACTCTTGGGGATCGCCCTGTGCAGGGCCAAGAGTTGGACTCGATGATCTTGTGGGTCCCTTCCAATTCAGCATATTCTGTGATCATCTTTAATGCATTCCCTAATTGGAAAAATATGGATTAGCCACTTTTCACAGATGACATTTACCGGGCTTTTGTGTCCACAATATCTCCTAAGATGAGGCAACAATTGATCTTTTTAGAAAATTAAAGTTGCACAAGTGGCAGTATGGGCAGGCCAAAAGCCATAAGTAAAGATTGAAATTAAAAATTAAAATGTTGAAATTAAGATCTGAAACATGAAGTTACTCCTAGTTTTAGTGGAGATCATGGAGATACATGCAAGCAGTGTCTAGACAGTAGAGAATTGTTTAATTGAGCCTCCATCTGTGTCTTCAGAAATGACAGGTAAGTTCTTTGGTGATGCACTGAAAGAGTTGTAACATTAAAGATGGTCATAACCAGTCTGAGATGTGCATTAAACCCTCACATGAGATGAGCATGAATGCATAACTAGTTGCAGATGCACAGTTTGGATTGATTCATACTTGTATATTGCTGTACAGTGGACCGTTTTCAGTCTGGCTGGCTAACTGTTGAGTAACTTAGTGAGTTTGCACTGCAGAGTGCACTTAAAGATACCTATTGTCAAACAAGACAAGGAATTGTATCCAGGTCTGGATTTCTTTATTTTAAATCCATTAGTGACTGTTATATTTGATTAACTCTCTGGAAAGTCTGTAGAAATCTCATTTCCAGTTAGGCAGGATTTACTGAGTAAAATATGTAACTTAGTCTGTCAGTACCTGTGCTCATTATTTTCTACATAAAATTCATTTAAATCAAAATTTTATGGCAAATTCAGACAAAACCCTCTCTTTTCAGCATGCACGTGATTTTGGTAAAATGATGTGAAAGTATAAATTTGTGAACAAGGCGGAAGGAGATTTTGATAGAAGCCACAGAAAGCAACAAGTCTTTTTCTGTATACATATTTGCTGGTTATTTCTTTAATTGTGTTTTTCATACCTTCTTGGCTTCAACAGTCTGTCTGTGGTTGTATTTCCAGGTTTTTCTAAAGTTCTAACAACTAAACCTCATAATTTTGAAGTTGCATTCAGAACTTAATTCTCATAGAAGATGGGAGTTCTGTAGCAGAACTTGAAGCTGTAGAACACAAACACCAGTAGCTCACTCTGTTCTTATGCTTTAAAGATTTTTAAATACAATCTCTTAAAAAGCTGGATTGGCTAGGGCTGGAATGCAGCCTTCAGGCAAACAATCAAAAAATGAAGTGCACAAGCTACTACTCTTTTTGCTCCAAAGCCTTTAGTTTAAGATTTTGCTGATTAAAATGATTTCCCAAGTCTAATAGTGAATACGGTACTGCATCGCTAAATAAAATCTTATTTAGAAGATCCTTTACCTTTAAAAAAGGAGGTCAACTTCCTGTTGCAGGGGCACTACTCTCATCATCTGAAGTTACAAATACTTGTGTGTTCTCGGAATAATATTTATAATGCTGAAATTGTAGCAGTGAAGACACTCTAAAAGGGATAAACTTGATAAACATCAAAATTCTACCTTAGGTTTCAGTGTATATGTTACAGGTAGTTGCTTACTTTGTCTTTGATTTCAAAAATAGAAGGAAGATTAAAGAAGGTGCTCTTTGAAACTGAGAACAATGTAGCACATATTTTGACATACTGATGAAATTGGATCACAGTAAAATTGTTTAGAAGTATTTTCAAGTGAATGAACCTAATGCTTAGGGCAGATAAGGTACACTAAGATGTGTAAAAAGAAATTTCATACATAAACATGGCATTGTATTCAGTGGTGTTTGTGTTAAAATTAATGAGTTTAGGTCTTCTGAAAAGAACAACCCTTCTGCAAAGTTAGCAAAATGAGTAGAAATACAATGGCCATTGCCAAATAACAAACACTACAATAATAAATTCTAAAGCTAAAAATTATTTATATAAATTAGAACTCGTGTTACAGAAAATTTGTGTAGCCATTGTATGTTTACTCTTTCATCAGTGAGAATATGTTGTATATGGGGTGTGTAGTTGAATTTTTCTCCAGGTGATTTATTTTTATAACCACTTTGTACTTTGAAACTTTAGTTACTGAATGAAAGCTGTTTAGTAAGGATCCTACAGTCAAATCGTTCATTTTAATTCCTGTAGCTTTAAGGCAATACAAAATAAGCAGTTTTGATGCAGTGTTCTTGAATTCTTTGAAGAGAGCACTACTCTAGCTCTGTGCTGCAAAACTGACAATGGATTTCCTCTTGCTCTTTTTTTGTTAGGTAGTATAACGTTATTTAAAAAACAAAAGGTTCAGTTGCATTTAGGTCAGCTATTAAAATATTGTTGGTCATTTCCTTTGACAGAACATTTCTATTGTGTTATACCAATGTCATTAGGAGGAAAGGTTATTCCCACTTGTCTGGCTGATATCAATACATACTGGCATATTACATCCTCTGGCTTTCTGGAAATGCTTTATTTGAACAGCAGCTTGGGAACAGGAAATTTAAGGTTATGCTCAGTCTGGTTTCAGACTGCATGACAGAAAATGTGTTTCCTAGAAGATGCTGTCTACCTGACAGATTTTCTCTAGGATTTTATAGAATCGGATAAGCTTAAATGTTTTCAAGTTGAGAATAAATTTTTACCAGCTGTAGATGGCAGACAAGGCAGAACAAGGCTTTCAGTTGCTCTGTAGTATGTATTTGAGGAACTTACATGAAACACGTTAGTTTCTTCCCCATTCACCAGTTACTCTGGAGGGTAGTTTACCTTTCAAGATATGGCACTGATAATATTCCTGTTTTATAGGTCTTCCCGCTGTCTAGGAGGGGGAGGAGCAGAGTACTTTTGTGTCAAGCCATGGTCAAATGTCCTGTCTGTGGCACTGTGGTAGCTTCTAAAGGCAGAGGTTCAAGGATAGCAAGGACAGAGACTCGATGACTTCTCTATGCAACCCATTCACTTGTATTTGTTGCTTTTGGTGTTACACAAAATATAAATAGCTTGTGTATTGTGGGGGACATGGTTTTATCCATGTTCATTCATTTATGCAACCTCACTTAAGAAATGCCATTTTTTGTATGTTTGAATACAAGGCAGACTTAAGATATCAGTACAGATATCAAAGTACAGAAATATTTTCTGCCCTTTCATTGTAGAAAATGCTGCATACCAAAGCAGTTTTTTCAATGAAGAGGCAAAACATGGCTATTGATTTTTTTTTTTTTGTCCTTGCTGAAGAATGCAAATTATGCATATAATTTGTTTATGAAATGTCTGCAACTTACAGGACAAAAGTAACATGCTGTCTGTAACTCCACTGAGTTACAGATACAGATAAGAAATTGTATGTGAAGCTATTATATCTTCACTTAATTGTAAAATGCAGGCATCTTTGCCAGTTCTGAGTTTCTTAATGTTCCCTGTACAATCCATGCAATTTAAAATCCTGTTGGAATAAGTTTGTTGTCAAATGTCTGTGTCATATACAGCCTTCCAGTACCTAAAGGGGCCTTCAAGAGACTTGGGGAGGGACTTTTTACAAGGGCATGGAGTGGTGGGAGAAGGAGTAACAGCTTTAAACTGAAATAGGGTAAGTTAAGATTAGATATAAGGAAGAAATTCTTTACTGTGAGTGTGGTGAGACACTGGGACAGGTTGCCCAGAGAAGCTGTGAATGCCCCATCCCTGGAAGTGTTGAAGGCCAGGTTGGATGAGCAAACATGGTCTAGTGGAATGTGTCCCTCCCCTGAACTAGATGATCTTTAAAGTCCCTACCAACCCAAACCATTCCGTGATTCTATGAAATACAGATTAATTTTGCTTATACTCAAAAATTACCAAAAGCCACATGACAACATTAACATACTCTGAGCTTGCATCGAGAAGACCCTCTTGAGGACCCATGAATGAAGCATATGAGGAGGACCTAAGTACTTTTGCATCAACACTGTCTCATGCTCTAAGAGCACAGAGTATAGGTGGGTCCTCGTCTGCCTTTCACATAGGTCCATTTTAGGTCAACTAGATGTAGGCATGCATGGGTCATGTTAGGCATGATTTGTAACGTCAAATACCTTCCTGAATAAAACTTACTGTGCACAGAAGACTGGTCTAAGCCAATGTTAAGAGTAGTTAAACTGAGTGATAACATTGCTACTGTGCTACTGACAGTTATCTTAATTGTATTATCATTTTTATTTCTGGTAGTCGTGTTTCTTGAAATACAGTCAACTTGTAATAAAAATTTCCGCGAGGCACATTGAAGAGACTTGTGTGTTTGGATGGCATTTGTGTTAAGGGGATGAGTCAAGGTAACTCTGGTGAAGAGACGGTTAAGGTGAAATAAATCACAATGTCGGGGCAAGAGAAGAGAACCCGTTTGCTCCATCACTGTGAATACTACAACCACTATTTGAATAGTGAAGCAGAGCAGTTTCTATAGTTGGTGTCAATTTGGCATATTCACTTGGTTGACTGCTTTTGAAATTAGTTACTGTGCAGAGTGTGCTTACCTAATGCTTGTGTGTTTCATATCAGTCATCATTTAATTCAAACTTTTCAAGTTCTCAGATGCGACAGTATAATTTTAGGAAAGAATAAAATGGTAATTCAGACCTATGTATGCCTAGTAGTAACCCTGTTATCAGTTTTATGGTAGGTCTCCTATTCGACATTAAGTTTTTGCTGTTTCACCTGGTTTTCTTCTAAAACATGGTAGAACCTTTCCATTTAATATTATGGTTTAGCTTTGTCACAAAGCTCCCGTGTGCATATGTGCCTCTCATATCTGTACAGAAGGGGGATTGCTTGTCTTTCTGTTGCTGTAAACAATTCTGATCTCTGTTCTTTGCTAATTCAACAGAATTTAGCTTCTTGGAATCCTTCAAACCCTGAATGCCTCCTGCTTGTTGTGAAAGAGCTTGTGCAGCAGTATCACCAATTTCAGTGTGGCCGATTACGTGAGAGCTCTCGTCTCATGTTTGAATATCAGACGTTACTTGAAGAGCCCCAGTATGGAGAAAACATGGAAATCTATGCTGGCAAAAAAAACAACTGGGTAAGCTATTATTTCAGCTAAAATGCTTTTAACAAATACAACTCTTGCCTTGGAAAACTTGAGTTCTTATTGTGGATTGTCATACTTTCTGTTTCCAATGGAGAAAACTTCTATTGTACTCCAGATCATTTTCTATACTCCCTGTTTTGTATGTTGCTGTGATTCCATTACCTTGGTTGAACCAGATTTCCAGGTGAGCCACTGTTTTTGAACCTGGTGTTCGTTCGTCTGATTTATAGATGAAAACTTTGAAACTGTTGAAAAGCCTGTACAGTGTTATGTGGAAGTTTGAGTTAGCTCTGAAGATTCGAAAGGTAGAATAATGGTGTTGGTATGACACCCTGCCAGCCAACCAGCCTGCTTAGGGGTAGGATGTGTCAGGGTGTGGTTATGGTACATTATGATTGAGTTGATTTAGTTGGTATCTGCAGTTGACAGTATCTCTCTCACACTTGAGGAGTTTTGGGAACCTATACTGGAGAGGAAAAACTAACCCAACTTAATTTTCTGCAAAAGGAGGCAAGATGGGCTAGAGCAGTGACTTTGCAGGGCCATGCGTTCATAGGACAGTCAGACAATAAAATGGCATGTCTGTTTCCTGAAGTTATATCCCTTGCATGGGAAATGTGCTGTGCTGTATAGAAACACTCTGTGTATGCCATCTCAGCCTTCTAAAATGAGGCCATTGGCAATGGAGACATTTTGGTTTGTGTGTGAATTGTTTGGGTTTTTTTAATCGATCTCTGCCACAGAGTAAGCTTTGCAAAAATCAGGGTTTTTTTCCACTGGTAAAATATTTATCATGGGAAGTTTAGAGTAAGATATGTCAGGAAATACCTAATGGTGGTTATGATGAACGTGTTTCCCTCTTGCTTTCAGAAATGGCATACTCGTAAGATAAACTGGCCTTCAGAAGCAGTATCTTCTGAAATAGATGCAGTCTGAAAATTGGTGAAAATTCAGCACTCCTGTTAGCAGGGCCTAGAATTCAGCTTTGTGTCACTTTAATCATCCTTAAGTTACAGGTGATGCAAGGATGTTTTCTTTACAACTCACACTACTTACATTCATCTGTTTTTCTTTCCTTAGACAAGTCATCTAAGCTTTTTTTATTTTAACCCAAGTAAAATTTTCTTCATCAGAGAAATTCAGATTTTTTTTTTATGTTTATATATCATAATATTTCATTAAAATTAATTTGTTCATAAATTTCATTCTCCGTAGCTTGCACCACAAACAAATTGTTACATCTCTAAATTTTATTAGAGTGGTTTATTGAAGTACAGAAGGCTTTCTAAACTGTACTGAGATTTTATCATAGGTTGTGCCAGCTGCAAAAATTCTCCTCAAGATGATAGAAAATTAGGACTTTTCTCCTTTTTCCGTAGGAAAGACATATCTACTCAAGCCTTTTGAATCTTTGGTGACTGAATAAAGAACTTTTTTTTTTAAATTTTAAATGCTGTCTTAGTTAAAAGTATTCCAATAAAATAGATCTTAAATACTTTTTGAGTCAAATCCTTTTCATCATTGCAAAGCTATTTTGGTGGTTTCCATGGCATATGCTTTGTTTTCCAAGTTTACATTCTCTGTCAATAAGATTCTTGTGAGTCTTGTTTGGAGATTCTATGAACCTGGTATCTACATGACAGAGGCTTGTTTGTTAGTGTCCTAAAACAAAACTATGAAACTAACTTGTGTAGTTCTTCTTCCTGTCCTTTGCAAGTGTTTTGTTAGCCTTGAGAATCGGCAAATTAGGGGCGTTTTTTCAAAAAGCAGGAGGTAAACTGCCCATTATCTCCTCTCCTAGAAGTCATTGAAATTCATATTGTTGCTGTCTATCAGGAATCGATAGTTGTTCAGCAGATTTCTGAAATAAAAGTATTATAAAAGCAATCATCTTAGGTGTGTGAGTTAAAACAACTTGGGAGAGGAGGCCTGAATTTAGCACTGTGTACTAAAATGGAAGAGAAATTCGCTTTTATACCTTTGTTCCATTATATCTAATTTCTTGAAGTGATCTCCTAGATCTATGACAAATAGGCAAACTATTATTTAACCTAATAGCTTCATGCTGGCACAGTACCAGTTGGTGCAGGAGCACATTAAATACCTAATTTCTCAGTGCTGTAGCCAGAAATTCATCATTCTTGACTGATGTCTGGATCCAGCTGGTTGGGGATGGATGGATGAGCACCATGGACAGGGCCTGCTCCCTGTCTGGCCAGAACACTCTTGGAAGTAATACTTAGCAAAATAATCTTGATCGAATGCCATAAAAAACCTAAACTGACAGTCAACTTTGTGGAGCAGCTGATGCTTTTATTAGAGACCATTCATCTGTTCAGTGGCTATCCCAGTTCATCAGACTCTGTATTTTACCAGAAAAAATTCTGGATTTTATGGGAAATGTTGTGTGGCATTTTTGTAAGTCCAGAAGAGAAGCACTGTATATAATATCCATTTCACTCTGAACAAAAGGCAAGCACCTTGACTGTCACCATAGCAGTCCTCATGTTTTATGTGTACAAGAAGTCAGTGATTTTTCTGCATGAATAAGTAATCTAGCATTAGAAAGTTGACATCTGTCCTCACAAGTAGTATCATCAGGAAAGGTTTCAGAGTTGGAATTTAATATACACTCACTTCTTGTTGCATAGTGTTTCTGAGCGATTTCTTTGCCTGTCTCGTGTGACTACCAGGGCCAAATTTTAAGGGCAGTTCTGAGCTGACTGGCAGCAGGGTGGATTACAGTCCAGCATCACACAAATCCTTATGGCAAATTTTATAACTTGAAAGGGTACCATTGGAAAGATTTCGATTGCGTTCCAGGTCTTGTTTTTTCTTGTTTAGTGACTTGAAGGTAGAATGAGTTATCTCTAGTTCATGCCTGGTAGATAGACCAAGAAACGAATTGGCACTGACATTAACATTGCTTATTCTGTATCTACCTAATACAGCATCTCTCTATATATGTGCTTACTTGCTTGGGGTGAAATCTTTGCTTAATTTAGTCATAACATAAATGAAGGAATTTTTTCCTTCTCGGTTTTGTTTCATGTCAGTACCACAGAAAATAATGTGCTGAGCAAACAATCACTTATATTCCTCAACTGCCCTGCTTAGCAGCTTACTATTCATTTTGGAAAGGCAGTTTTCATTGGCTTTGACCTCCAGTACTTTCTCAGAAAGGCTTCTGCATCGGCAAGCTGATTTCCTTCAGGGTTTTGTTCGGCCAATTCCTTTCTGAATCAGTATGAATAGCATTTGATGTGGTCCATCATTACAGAGGCTTGTGGCCTGGTAGTATATGGCCAGTGACAACCTTCATGTTGTCCGTTATGCTGAGCTCAAAGCAGTTTACGGATGAGCACAGCTAATTAACAGGGAAGGCAAGAGTACTGATTGTTTTGCAAAACCATATGACAAGTTTTTGGTACCAGTACAGGACACTTTGAATGCTTTCCTCTTAAGGAGTTTAGCCTTTGGCAAGCTGTCCTCATAGTTGTGTGGTGTTCTTGTGATGGCATCTACTACATGTAGTAAGGCAGGGGCCCAAAAGGTATCTATCTGACATCTGTATTTTTCTTCTCGCTATGGAAAATATTTAAAATATTAAAATGAAAATTAGGTGCAGACAGCTATGTTCAGGAAATAGCAAAGTAGTGTATATGTGTTACTGTGGTAGAGCAAATGCTGAATTTTCATGCAACTTTGATTTGTCCCTTTGCTTGTTAAAATGGAGTGCTGTTTTTTAAAAATTGTCTGTCAACATGTAACTAAGTAGCATGTGTATGTCAAAAATAGGGCAGTGTTAAAGAGTTTTGCTAACTTGTCTCAAGTTTTCCCAATTTTTTGTATTTAACTGCATAAAATCAATGTTTAACACTTTCTTTGCTGCCAATTCAGCCTACTGAACAAATATAGCTGCTATGTGGCTGCTTTATTGAACAAAAACTAGAGATAACAAAAAACTAATATGAAGGAAATCAGGCAGGCATTTGTTTTTAAAAAACAGTCAACTTTGTTGCTTCATAACCAGGTGGTCAAAGTCTGGTTTTAAGGAAGTATATGAAACAGAAAGGAAATCCTTTCCATTTCCTTTGCATACACTTTATACATAAAAAAAGAGCAATGTGTAGGGGACACTTGGCAAATTTTCCATAAACAGTTGTCAAGGTGTTGAGAGTTACATAATTCTGGAATTGTTTATAACCTTCTAATTCAGTTCTTTATGTTTATTCAGAGGACACCTGATACATTCTCACCTTTCTCAACACAAATTCTCTTATGTATATCTGCAGTGTTTGTAAAGGTGCCTCTGTTATATCTATATACTCTTAAAAATTTGTCAGGATTTTAGCTTTGCTTTCAGACTGTTTGCAGGTCCCACCAGACCTTTGTCCGGAAATCAGTACAGCCAAGATACATCTATATTTAGGGTGGAACAAAGTATAGTCTGATTTTTGTCGTGCACATTATTTTGTTCTAACTACTTTTTGCTGTTGATTTACTGGCAATGATGTTTTATGGTTTTTAAGGTGTTTTGTCTTGTAACACCTATGAAATCAGTAATATTTTTTTTTCCTCTTCAGTAATTCTATTCAGCAATTTTGTTTTAAATCTCAGCCCTTCTGTTTGGTATGAGCTCTTACTCATTTTTCATCAGAACATTTGTAGTTCTGTTTTAGCCACCAGATCTCATTAGTGTTACCTTTTTTCCACAGACTGGAGAATTCTCAGCTCGCTTCCTCTTGAAGTTGCCTGTTGATTTCAGCAATATTCCTACATACCTTCTCAAGGTAAAATGAAAGTCCAGGTTGACAGTATTTGTGAGAGTATGAATTATTGAAATCTTCTTAGTAACTGTTTTGACTTTCCCACCTTCCTACTTTCTTAGAGTTTGTAAGTCCACTGTTTCTACATATGGTTGAATTATGTTTTGGAAAGGTGATGTTGGACATACTGTTATTTTATGTGCCACTTTTCCAAGTAGTCAATATATACCTATGAAGGACCTTGCAGGATTTAGGTTGTTGTAGAAGATGAACTGCAATGCAGATGTTCTGGGTTTTTACACACTATGCAAGATATTATTATCTTGGGGAATAAACAAATAAAATCTTTTATATGAGTCTGTGGAATTTCATGACATGTAAATGCTGTGTTTTTCAATGAACAGTCTCAGTTGTACCAGTAGTCTTAAAAGTAGAAGCAGAAAAGCAAACTAAATATACCATTTCTTAACAGTGAGTGAAAGCAAATGTTGGTGACTTGAACAGAAAGCTTCAAGGATTATTTTGCTTCATTGTTTACAATGAACACAGATTTGACCAGATACTTTCAAAAGTAAGACTACAGGGTACATTTGTGAGTCAGGGGAAAAAGTATTTATTTCTTTGCTAAGAGGAGAAGGGAAGAAAAAAAACACACCAACTTTTGACAAACTACCAACATGGAATAATTTGAAATAAGTGGTTTTCACAGCACAGGAACAGCCTCTCTTTCAAGCAACCGCTGTGGAAGCCTATCATAAGGTCAATGTTACTACATTCAGAGAACACAGTAAGAGATCTGTTTCTTCTCTATCACAACTGTCAGAATGAAGGGCCAGAACTTCCACTGCAGACAAAGTTTGAGTCAGTTGATTTTGCCAACATCCGTCTTTCCTTTAAACTGTGTGTCTGCCTTCTTACTCAGCTTTTTACTTTTAAATATTTGCAAAGAGTAACAGCAACTTATTCTTTAGCAACCACTGTGTTGAGATGAAAATGTCAGTGTGGATCCCATTACCTCCTCTTCATCTTATTGTTAGAACTGTCTTCAACTATTGTTAAATCACAATTGTGCTTCTTCAGTGTTTCTCCAAATAAGATGTCTTGAGCTACAAACCATGGAAATAAAGGTAGGCACAACTATAATTTGACTGAAATTTTTGGTTGCAGTCTGAAATAGGTATCCTATGATCTTGCTACCTTCTCTAAGATGTTTTCTGTTTGAGTAATGAGCCACTCCTAACTTTCTCAAAAGCATCCAGATATTTTCAGTTTGTTCCTGTATTCATAGCAGCATCTCTTCTCCCAGCTGCTGTCTTTCATCAGGGCCTTTTCTTCTGACTTGATGGAAATGTTTCCAGTCAGACATAAGAGGGTCTGACTGGCCAAGGCCTTTTTGGGAAGGTTGGTGTTAAGAAGCAGGATGCAGGAACAGTTCTCTTGGACTGAAGGATATCTGTGATTTGCTTCTGAAAGACACTGTTGAAAAAAGGAGACTGAGAATGTCTAATGTGAACTACTCTGTCTGCACGTGCCAGAACTCCCAAGTGCTGTATTTTCCAAGAACAATTTTAAATGGGTCAAGAATTTCAGGACAAGTGCATAAGCATTATGTTGATTAACTTCAGTCACAGGGCTGTCTTGTACCTCTGTTCAGCCTCTGGGGAAACTTGGGGGTTGGCAGGTGGTGTATGACATACGTAAGTAACTGTCATCGTGTAGAAACCCTGTGATAGAAACGGATTCTGCTGTTGTTCCTAAAGAGTAATGTTTTAATGCATGACAGCATACTCCTCCCTACTGTAATTCCCTATCACGTTCACTAAACATCTTCTGCCTTCTTTAAACGAGGTTGATGTACTGTGGATAAGTCATTAGCGCTCCACAACTGCTTCCTGGAGGTTTGTTCATCCTGAGTACTGAGTGATTCATTAGTCTGAAGGAAAACATGTATTTATTTGGCATACATATATAGTGTGATGTGAAGAGATATGAACAGCAGGTAGCACAATCGAAGTTTCCCAGTCTACCTTTATTTGACATTTCTAAAATCCTAATGCCTTAGCTTTTGGGGTTTTAAAATTAATGGATTTTTTTCTTTGTAATAGCCTGGATTTTTACAACAGCAGATCCTTCTTGATGGACAATGTACTGATGAAATCCTTAGCTTTCTTAGTCAGGCTTCTACTATGCATGCTGACAGGCTAGCTGTCTGTAGTAGGAAGGTGATATGTAGTCTGAGTGAGTAGCAACAGGAGAAGAAATATTGTCTTATTTCACCAGTGTTTGTTGACAGCAGAAGAATGGTTTGACTCAGGCTCCAGCATGGATTATGACAGAGTGTGCTCTGTAGCAGGCAGTGGATCTTACACCCCTGCTGCCTTTAGTTTCCTATATTCTGACATTATCAGCTGTATGAATGTCACTTCATATGACAACAACATAAACAGCATAAAAGCAGGTAGAATCAGAACTATTCAGATGTGGTTGAAATAATTATGCTCTGACTATTCCAAATTCATAAAGCTATTCAGAAAAAAAATCAGATTTTTTTTTAAGCTGTCCATATCTTCTTTTTTTTTTGCATGAGAGTTTTGACATAAATAGATCTTTAATGTATTGCAATAAAATCATGTCTACTGGTTATGCTGGTTTCGATACCACCTGCTGAATTATGGTACATGATTGACAGAGCATCTACTGATGCAGTGGAAATAATTGTTAATATATCACTCTGAAAGGTGGAAGAGCAATCAATAATTGAAGACTGTTAGTGTATTAACAGCTTAATGTTTTACTGCAGAATTTAATGCGTTTGAATTATATTCTAGTCTGTAGCCAACCTTATAACATGCAGTAGCTTCTCTGTAATGATTTCCACAGTTCAAACCTGTGTTATGCTTTCTCTAATATCTTTTTTTGATGTTTAATTAATACTACTTATGCTAAAACCTGGTGAAATATTTAAAGACCATTATTTTTACCTAATCAGTCACTCCTAGTACCCCAGTGATTTGTAATGCTCTTCTGAAATCTTTATTAATGTCAGGAGGTAATCAAACTACAAGTGTGACTGTAAAGCTTTGTATCATAAGCGAATACTCAGGTTTGAGGATGTAAGCTGTGAGATCAGTGTAGTGTTACAAAATCTTTGGGGTCGTTGAGAATACACTCTGGAATCATAAGATCTTATGCCATCAACTTTGTACCAATGGTGGTGAGAGGGCTCTCCCTATAAAGAATAAAAGTTTTAAGGTGTGGCATAAGTTGGATTGTTGTGGACTGGAGAGGTGAATTTGCCAGGTATTCACTGCACTAAATTTAAAATTGAGTTCAAGTGTATGTGCATTTTAAGGGAAATATCTGAGTATATTAAGAGTGAGAATGATTACAAGAGTGATGCAGAGTACACTGTCTCTTTTTTTTGAAACCTCAAACTCCAGTAAAAATTCTTCAGTTGAAAACTAAATAATAACTTGGAATATTTGCAGCAGATAAGTCTTTTTTGATAACTTTTCTTGGCATATTTCTTCACATTTGAAAGCAAAAATATCATTCTTTATATTTCGTGTTAAAGAACTCTTCAAAAAGAACTGTTGGTTTTCACTTATAAGCACATTCAGGAAAAGATACCCTTTCATTATTTTTCTTTTGGATACACTTTAATGCAAAGGTTTTAAACTGAATGTGGACCTTTATGTCCACTTTTACATTGTTTTCTTACCCAAATCTATTTGACATAAGTGAAAATTCTAAGTGTTGAAACAAGTGCAGAATCAAACTGGTGGCTCAAACTACTGCAGAATTCATTATGATAAGTCTTTCATTAAGGTTCTCCTGCTTGAAAAGAATTTGGCTTTGGCTCAGGAAAATCCTTACATCTGTATCTGTTTGCTATTATACTTTCCCTTTCCCTTTTTTGTAGTTGGATTTTTAATCAGCACATTTGTTTTGACTTAAATTCTACTGGTTGCAACATTTTTAATTTTCACCACCATATTTTATAAATGGAAGTATTTACATACTGGTTTTGAGAGCCAGTCTCTAGTTCGCATTTCTGCCTCTGTACAGATACTGCGTATGCCACAGTAATGAGAGTAATAGGCTTAGCATCTACAATCTAAGCTTCCAAATTTTCATGTCATCATAGAATTGTTTAGGTTGGAAAAGACTTCTAAGATCATTGAGTTCCAACTGTTAACCCAGCAGTGCCAAGTTCACCACTAAACAGTGTCCCTAAGTGCCGCATCTACATATCAATTGAAAACTTCCAGGGGTGCTGACTTCACCACTTCCCTGGGCAGCCTGTTCCAACGCCTAGTCACTGCTTCAGTGAAGAAATTTTTTCTAATGCCCAGTCTAAACCTCCTGTGGTACAATTTGAGACCATTTCCTTTGGTCCTTTTACATGTTACTTGGGAGAAGAGGCCAAGCCCCACCAGGCTACAGCTTCCTTTCAGGTACTTGTAGAGAGCGATAAGGGTCCTCCTTGAGCCTCAATTTCTCCAAACTAAACAACCCCAGCTCCCTCATCCCCTGCTCACAGGACTTGGGCTCCAGACCCTTCACCAGCTCAGTTGTCCTTCTCTGAACATGCTCAAGCACCTCAACATCTTCCTTGTAGTGAGAGGCCCAGAAAGGGACACAGGACTTGAGGTGAAGCCTCACCAGTGCCAAATACAGGGGGACAGTCACTGTCCTGGTCCTGCTGGGCCATGCTATTTCTGATAAAAGTCAGGATGCCATTGACCGACTTGGCCACCTGGGTACGTTCATTCTTTGTAGTTTTTGTCAGCTAGGGGCATGTATGTAGTCATAATGAGAAATCATTAAAAATCCTTAGCTCAGCAATTTCCAAGTTGTACTGGGTTATGTGACTGTAGTATGATTGCACAGTATGAGTGAACTTGAGAGTATGTTGTCAGTGACGCTGTTGAAAACAAGATATTTAAGTAATTTTTTTCTTATTTATATGGGGGTTTTTAGGTTTTGACTAAGTAAGATGTTCCCTGATTAACGCCACCTTCATTTCCTATTTGTATGTACCTGTTTTTCGTGTCCTGGCGATTAGCTAATATCAGGACCAATTTAGCTATGATTCTGTGACCAGCAACCTTTCAATAATTTTTTCTATTCAAGTGTAAAGGCGATATTCAATGCAAACCTGTTTCTTCTGGGAAGCTTTTTTTTTTTTGTGATGACCATTGTATTTAGTGCATATCTTTTAGAACTGAAACAAATAACAGACATTGTCTAGACACATTGCCAGAGGCCAAACAGTCGTGTTAAGACTGTCAATGGAAAAGGTTTATCCTGGAGTTCAAATTGAAAGATAAGAACATATTTGTGTTTTTTTCCTTACTGTGATTTCATCATTTGGAAGTCTCTTAAAAGACTTCAATGCAACTTTTGTTTACCATGTAGACCAAGTTCCAAGTACTATGAAAAGACTGCAATGCTTGTGTATGTTTGAGTAATCAACTATAGTAGAGAACAAACAAAAGTGTATTATGAAGGGTCAAATTAATTTTTATTTCCAGGCCAGTTTCTTTACAGTTGTGATTTAGCATTTTGATTTATTTGACAGCATTGAAGATTTGTGTTAAATTGCTGCAAGTACCAAAACAAAAATATATGCTGGTATAAAAAGTAGTACTAATGCTATTTAAAAAACTGAGCTAAATATTCTGAAAAAGAATAATAGTTTCTTTTCCTTTTAAACTTCATTTGATTTTGTTTGTAGTTGGCTAACTAAAACCCGCTGTATAGTGTCTTAAGGTCACAGATTCAATGGCAAGAATTTGTTCTATGTTTTGTTCTATGCTGGGCTGCTACATCTCAAAGAAGCATAGGACATTGTGCAGTATATACTGTTTGACTGTGTTCCATGATATATTTATAACTTCTTTATTGGATAGAGTGATGAACTTGTATACTATATGAAGCTTGTGGTGCCACGTGTCGTTTTACCTCTTTTACCAACAGGAAAACCTGGAAGTTTATAAGGCTGATAGATAATCCTGAAATAATACATAGTTCTTGTAGTTAACAATACTTGGACCATGCTTCCCATAGAGATCCTTTAAGCTAATATACAGATTGCTATTAATATTATACATAAGACTTAGTGACAGAGGCACTAGTTAACTTCCTGAATTGTATTCCATAATGTATTCCTTATCTTGAGATGTATGCAAGCATTCGAATCAAATAGTTTAAATTTTAAAGGTGGATGACAGTATGATGTTCACTAGATTGCTTATTGTACCAGCATTAAATTACTTTAACAGAATATTGGATCATCAAAAATTGTCTGGGTTTCTTAGTTTAAAGCCAAACTTTATTACACACAATTATAATGAGCCATTGAGATTATAGATTAGAGGTGGGTCTGTGCAGGTTAGTACTGGCAATATTCTAAACAGTATAGTTTGTAGTAGCTGAAACCAGTAAATTGCATGATTTAGAGGCTGTGAAAATAAATGTAAACTGTGTGCACAGAAGACATTTATCAATAAGAGATGTCATATATAGTACAGTGAACCTTCAGAAATACTTATAGACACTATGATTTAATTAGTCGTCCTTTCATGACTTTATTCTTAATATCTTCTGCCCACAAGCCAAGGGAAGCAAAGCTCCCTATAAAGGTATATTTTATAATCAGAACATGTTATGTTTGAATTCTGTAAACTGATCAATTTCCTTCATTCTCACTAAATTTTATTAGTACAACTTTTCCACAACAACATGATTTGTTTGTAGTATCTAGTCACTAAAACCACGTAAGACATGTTAGTGTCAGGAGCACCTTAACCTCCATATGCTGAAAGCCAAAAGCAATTTTTTTAAATCAGCTTTTTCTGTAATTTGTTGGAAGATTTTGTTAATAAGATCTGTCAACTGGAACAGCTCATTCTGCACAGCTGATGATTTTTATAGGTTATGATCTTAATGTGAATCATAATCTCCAATCAACTGTATTTCTGACGACAGTTATTTTATATTTAAACATTTTATTTTTATAATGCAATAGTAAAGGAAAGGACCACCACACCTACTGATAAAGCTTAGGATATTCATCTCAATTTCTGTGAATTTTTCTCTAATTTGATAGAACTACTAATTTGCTGTTCAGAGATGACTAGAAAAAGGGGCAATTTTCATTAATTTCCTCAAAAAATAAGAAAAATAAGTCTAAAAGAAAAGCTTCTGAAATTTAAAAGCCTTTTTTGCATCTGGTGGGAAAGTTTATAGACACGTTATGTTGCGTGACTTGGTTCAGATTTACTACCTTGTTAGGGCTTGTAATTTGTACTATTGCTTTACATTTGCATTTTATGTATTGCATAGGAAGAATGGAATTCAATAGCCATAAAAATAATTGCAGGTTATTACATAATGATGGTGCTTGTTTTATTTGTCGTGATCCACCCAGAGTATGTAGAACAAGCAATGTACTGGGACATGGATCTTGGATCTGTATTTCTTAAAACTTTTTAATTAGTTCTCCATTCCCATTTCTTCTTGAAGGAAAAATATTTGACAAGTTGTTGAGCAAAGAATTTGATTGTAGCAATAATCTGTAAAAGTCATGAACCAGCAAATCTGTATTTGCAAATACAGAAGTGCAGAAAGCATCATGGTGAGATTTTAAGGATATTTCAGTGCTGAGCCCACAGCCCCCTTCTACTATTAGGGTTCTTCCTTAGGCTTCACATCAGGGCTTAAGTCCTACAGCAGCTCATATTTTGAGGTTTTAAAGTAAATTTTGTTTACAAAAGTGCCAGTTACTGTTACAGTGACTCGGTTGGTTTAGTGTTTTGGGGTTGTTTTGTTCTGGCTTTCAGGTTACTAGACTACGTCTGTCTTGTTAAGAAAGAATAGTACTAACATGCAGGTATGTCTATGAATGATTTCATATGATTCTTAGTCATTCTTAGTTTGGATTCTCTGATTTGCACTGGTAACTTTTTTCTTTTAAATACACAAAATCCTTTGATGGCTGTCAGTCTAAAAAGGAGGTTTTGTTTGGTTTTTTGGTGGGTTTTTTTTAAAGATGTACTTGAAAAATAACTGTGTAGTGGAGTGTCTAATACTGCTTACTTTTATTTGGTTTCATAGGTTTAGAGATTTAAGCCAAAAATAAAAACTAAAAAAAGTTAAAGCTTTAATGTTGAATCAGTCGCAGCAGTAAACACTCTGAGGTTGAGTGATCCATCACTTCTATATTTGTCTAATTGATACTGACAATGTCATTAATTATAATACCATGAAACATAACGTAAAACTATAAAATATCTAGGGTGGTCTGCCCTTTTGCTTCCACACACAGCATTTTGTCTACCAATTGCTAATGAATAATGTGCCATGTTTCCATCTAACATTTAATTTCTGTAGTAACTTCTATTTAGGAAAGTGGTTGCTTGTATATTTAAGATGTGTATCGATATTTTCTGTTTTGGAAAGAGACTTTAGATGGAGAAGGAAAGACTGCCTTGTCCAGCAGCGTCTCAATGAGACAGTGAAAGAACAATAAATAAAACTTAGACCTGTTGACTCTCTATTTCTGTTTTAATGATTTAAGTGTTCGTGCTAGAACTTGTACGTCTTTCATGTGCTGGGACCTGTAATCATTGCAAACATCACGTCCATGGGAGAGAGGGGGCAGTGGGGAGGAGCATTAATTTGGCTTCATTGGATGCAATTAGATGCACTCCTTAGGCCTTAACAGGTTACCAATGCATCAGAATTTGGGCAAAAGATGTCTGTGAATTAAGTGTTGGTTTTGAGTTGAATAATAAACTGTCTGGAGTGCACATACAATATTTAGGTATACCCACATAATACCAATAGGAAGAATTTCTGCTAAAGGAAAATAGCTGAATAGAGTTAAACAAATAATGCTACTCCTCTTGCCATTTTTTGTCATTTTAATGATTTGCTTATTGTAGCTATGTTAATAAACTGCTGAAATATAATTTTTTTAAAATGTATCTGAATGTCTTTATATATTTGGAGATATCAGATATTCAGTGATAGACAGTGTTTTACTGTAACATCTTTTCTGGGCTAGAAATATATTAGACAAATATGACTGATGTCTTGACTACAACTGATGACTGATTGATGGTATGTAAATAATCAGCTACTCATTTGCAAAACCCTGAGGACAATGTGTTGGTTAACAAAGAATAAACACGCTCATTCCAAATGATTATTTTCATTGTTTAGCATTTATAATGTGTGTCCTAGATAAAATCATTAATTCTATCTCATTTCACCTAGACTCACGACTTTTTTTAAGTAATAAATCTTATTTAATTTTCCTTTTACTACTGTCAAGTGATTAGATAAGCTCTTGAAATGCAGGTCAAATTAGATGCAGGGTACCATTTTGACATACATTTAGGTATTGTCTCTTTTATTCTGCATGGGCTAGATGAAAATAGTAACTAATCATCTCACAACTTCTTATTTAATGTATTGTTCACGGAAGTTGTGACATATGATAAAACACCTCTTTTAGACAGGACTTGAAGCATGCTTCAAGTGTATACAAGCTAGGTGTATGCAAATTCACAGTGGAATCCTGAGCTGTGAGTAGAGAGATTGTCCAAGGCTTTAACCAGAATTATGTTCTTCCTTTCGCCTCTCTTTCTAGAACCTTTACAATTGATCACCATTACAAAGAACAGACATTTAGGTCCAGTTCACTTTGACACGTTTTTCTTGAAGGAAAACCGGCTTTGCCTGTCAGCAGGGAGAGTTGGGTGACTTCAGAGTTGCTAGAGATTTTTCTCCTAGGCCATTTTTCTACTAGTGTGGATTTTTATGTTGTGCCTCCATAACGTTCTTTACTGTTCTTGAGTGTCTTAAGATGATTTTGAATACCTCTTAACATTTGGAGAAAAACTTATATAAGATGTTATATGTAAGTCACCTTTTCAACTGGAAAAGTGTATGCTGCTTTTTTTTCCCCCCACCGAACTATGCAGTTCAACAACAATGACAAAACTCCCCCTTGCATTAAAAAAACCAGGTGGTCCAAGCAATAAAAAGTATTTGGTTTCCATTTCTGAGAGGAATGAGATGCTCCCTGCATGCTGCTGGCCTCAGTGGCAATAAACTCACTGCAAGTATATAGTATTTCTCAGGATCAGGCTCTTGTTGTTATAGAACTTGCTGAAATGGAGAGTATCTCTGATGATATTTGGAACTTCTATTATACTTTCTTTTAAAGTTCACACAACCAGGCTGTGTTCTGCGTGAAAGAAAAGCACTGTAACTGTTTCATTTATTTAAAAAAAAATTAAGAAGTCAGAAAGCAAATAAATGGCAGAACAAAGAGCGGAGTACATGTAATCTGGCTTGCAGACTGTCTGTGTGAGAAATATTTAAACTGAAGTACAATTTTAATTTTATATTCTTGAGGCTGTGTTTCAGCTTTGTTTACACATGAAACACTTATCTTTCTAGGTAGAATGGAGTTCTTTGTATATTCAGTTCATTTTATGCATATCATGTATTTTGACAATGTCTATAAAAGGCTCTTAAAATGACAGTAATTTCTAGGCTTTGTTCTGTGTATATATATATATATATATATATATATATAACCTTGACTGCACCAGAACTAGTGAACAGAAGAGCAGTTTATTTTGTATTCAATATTCATTTTTTCAAGTTTTATTTTTTTTTAATATGAAATCAGAAATCATTGTTGCAACTGTATTTTAAGAAAAGGAAATTAATAGGTGGGTATTACTTTTTTGGTAGAAATAAAAGACTGTGGTGTTAATAATATGATGCTTTAGGACTGCATGCTTTATGAGCTTTCCTAAAACAAAAGAAATGTTGGAATGAAATTACCAGAGAGATTATCTTGGTTGCAAGAGCAAATGTTTCATGAGAAGCTGTGCAACTGAATTTGTAATAAACAAGACTGGCATTTTACAATTGTGTTCTTGCAGCATCAGTTTTACTGTATGGCAGCAACTTAATAGCTAGAATATTCTTTTTTGTTTGTTTGTTTACCATATGTTGCCAATTCCTTCTTGAAAAGATGTGTGATCAAACTGCAGTCCCATTTACAGGCCTTCCAGCAATGATAGTATCAGATTTAGACTATACCTGTTAAACCAACTTGGAGGCATATATTGTTTCTCTGACTCATCTGAGGCAACAATGCAGTATACAGAATTATTTTTTCTTGGCTTCTTTGTTTATGAATTTTGTGAATATAGCTGGATAAATTTATCTGTCCTGGAAAAATGGTGTAGAAACTTATATGCAATTGATGTCAAAATGTTATTACTGTCATCAGAAGGTAAGTAACTGTGGTAACTGTGGATGAATAAACAGTATATTAATATAGTGCTTCAATACTAAATAAAAAAAGAAAGTATAGCACAAAAAAGATGATTTAATGGAAAAGAACTGAGAGTCACTGGAAGCCTAGTAAGAAGAGAAGATCCTTGTAAGATTGAAAAAATTGTAGTCTATTAGTTTTGGAAGGATGCATTCCTGGGAAACTTGGAAAACTGTAATAGCGATCTGTATAAATGGGATTTAAAGAAAGAAAATAATTAATTTTGCTAAGCAGTTCATCAAGACAGAAAGTGTGTGCTTAGTAGGACTCCTCTTCTGGAGCAGTTTTCTTGCACACACAGATGTAGGTTTTAAGTAAAACAACCAGATTCATGAGCAGTAGAAATAGTGAAGCTTCATTTTGTGCAGGTTTAATCTCTCGTCTTCTTGAATCTCTGCACTATTCCATTTTTTTTCTCCCATGTGTTCCATGTAGCAGTTTATCAAATGAGAAGATGGGACGTGTTTCCACTGGTTGGCCCCTCAGTTGCTGCTTTCATAGCAAACTCAATTTACCTGTCACAGTATTTGGTGGAGTAATCAGTTGTGTCTCTCCTCTGCCAGACTGCTGATGATCATAGGGCTTTTGTGAACTTAATTATCTTTCAAGAGTAAAGACAGGATAGGGAATGGAGGGAAGAGAGTGGGGAGGCATCTGAAAAGGGTGCTTACGTATGCACTGAACGTGAAACCAAATTAAAAGGGAGAAAAATTATTACAATGTGTGTACATTAGAATGAAAAACTTGCTGACATTCAAAACCTTTTCATCATCCAAAAAGTTTTAGAACAATTTTGCTCAAGTGGGATGAATACTCAAGTAGAATATTTACACTTGGTTAGCACCAAGACATTTGGTTGAATTTGTTTGTAAACTCCTTCCTGCAACCTAATCCTCTATCAGTGTTGTTTAAATCAATTTGGGAATGCCCATCTAAGGAATTATACAGTTTAAAAATAAATCTTTAGTCAAGTGATCAGCGCAGGAACATTTGTGGTAGGTCACGGTGCAGCTGGTTTTCTTCTTCCTCCTCTGAGATGATTATCATTGTTACTGTGAAGGAAATCTCTCCCTTTAATGTAAGCTAAGATGATCAGTAGTAAGTTTTCAATATGAAGTCTGTTAACTGCTCATTTAGTATGCAAAAGCTATTTTCGGATTGGACAGAAAAAACAAGAGTCTGAATTTGTAGAGAAAGATGAATAATCTCTGCATTACCATATTAAGTCAATTTTGGAAGGTACTTCCAATTAAGATATTTACAGCTGTACAAAACGTGTTAGTGTGCTTTTGGAATCACAGAGAAAGAGTGGAAACAAGTCTTATCTCTTCATCTTTGTGTTCTAATTTTGTGTTCTTTGAAAAATACAATGAAAAAGATTCTTCTTGAGATTAATACTTTGGGAGCTTACTGCATGTAAACTTTTGAAAACACTAGTTTGAAACTCTGACAGTATTGTCTCCAGATATTTACCTGTTTCTCCTGAGCATGAGTGCGTTCATGTCCTTCGAAACTATTATATGGAAAACAAAGTATTTGGAAACGCTCGGTTTACTATTTTTAAGTAAACTATTAGTTTAGGACTATTTACGCCTTTTTTTTTTTGCAGCCATTAATTGCAAACCAGCTTCTAACACAATGAAAGCTAGACAAATAATATTTATTAATGTTGATTGAGATGGGAATATTTGAAAATTGACAAAAATACCTTGACAGTGTCCTGTTAAGTAACCATCTGCAAATATATTAATTCCATTATTTTAATGGACTCCTTTCCTGATTAATCAATGACCTTATTCTCTTAAGCATATCTGTCAGGACATGTCTTCCTAACAAATCTATTCAGCCTGGAGCATGTAAAGCATCATCCTCATCTTCAAACTGTGTTAAGTCAAGAAAATGTTGTGGTAATGTGGGCATTGCTTGTCCAAGAACATTAAGTACCCTGGTCAGGATCTTTTTAACCATAAAAGGATGTGTGTTATGCTTTCTTGTTTGGTATAAGTTGGAACAGAGTGAAAAAAAATACAGAGGGAATTTTTATTACAGAGAAATATTTCGCTAATTCCCTCCAAATAGCACATGAAGGAATATTGTGTCTGAAAAAGATTTTGTTGGCAGGGGAAGAAGTAGTCTGAACTACATATTGTTAATGATGAGTGTTTTAGCTTTGATGAATATTGGATTTAAAATTCAAATTTTTCTAAGAACAGAAACATAAAAAGTTAATTTTTAGACATCTACTTATTTTTCTTCTATTTGTGTAAATCTTTCTCTGCATACTGGGCCTAATTCCCCTGCCATACCTAGAGACTGTTATCACTTGCAGTTTTTTAGAAACTTGCCTGTAAAATAAAGAAAAAGTAAATGAACTTGATACTGTGTGTGTTCCAGGAATTAGCATGTGAAGAGAAGAGAGGTCTTCAGAGCAGTTCTATCCTGGTAGTGTACAAATGTAATTGTTAGCAAAATGTTTATTTATTGCTCTTCAATATGTTTTGTATTTCTTTCAAGAAAGATGACAAATTCCTGGGCATTGATATTTATGGTGGGAAAATATTACATTTTATTTTATGACTGTGAAATCATAAAAGAAGTTCAAAAGTGAACACCACTGTTTTTCAATTTGCATTCCATTTTTAACAGTACATTTCCTTTTCAAGCTTAGCAGCAATACCAAAATTCTTAATCTCAACCTCACCTTTAAGTGACCAAAATTGTTGAGCATAATAAGAGAACAGTTTGTCCCTTTGTGCTCTTTTGTTTCCATGGGTGATACACAGATAGGTATATTACACATAAGCGTGCAACACATGTCATTCTCTGTAAAGACAAAACATACTAATATCTTTAAAGCCGCTGTTGCAGAGTGAGCATCAGAGTCTTCTCTTTCCTTGTCTCATGGTGAGGTATCAACATGAAGGATTGCGAAACACAAATATTATATTCTGTTTTGGTTTCCACTGAGGTTCTTAAATAGATTCGATTTGATGCGGAGAGAGCAAGTCACATAATCTCTTGGGTTTTCATATGTAAAATGAGGGGGGAAATATTTAAAACTTATTAGTGGATACAGTTCCAAATTGGTACAATGTTTTGATTTTTTTATTGCAGTTTTAAATTTGTTTCCTTAACAAATTATTGGCTGTATAGCTATTCCAGGGATTTGAAGGCATTTACATGCTGAAAAGCAGGTAGACAACTTTTCAATAAGTTTGCTTGTGCTTAATGTGTGCTTTTAATTTCAGAGCAGTAAAAGGATTAATTTTCCTTGTTTGTCTTTTTTTATTATTATTTTCTCTAAAGGATTAGGGCAACGAGAATAAAGTTTACTTCTTTCTGTTGTGTTTTTCCTACAGTGTGTTTTGTAGAAAGTTAGATGTGTTGCAAATATGGGATGTATAACATAGATTTTAATCAATAAAATAACACCTACAAAGCAATGCATTTGTAGAGAATTACACAGTATGGAATATATATTGCCGTATAACTTTTTGGAATGATGATGTGGCTTCACTAAATCTTGCTTCTCAGTGTTTTTTACACAAATACTGAAAATAATAGTACAGATAACCAGAGTAACTGATTACTCAGTAATGAGAATGAAGTCATTTGGAACCAAGGAAGCACTAATATACCAAACTACCATAAAAAATAATTGATTTTTAGCTTTAAACCAAAGTTTTGGCTGGAGTGAAGAGCAAGTGTGTACCTCATGCTTAGTGGGTTTTCTTCCCTGTTTTGTAAAGAAATATTCCTTACACTTCATATTGTGGGAAAGGACTAGCTAGTAGTTTCACTTCCCTGTGCTTGTGTTAGAAAAAAGAAGAGGTTTATGATGCTATAAAGTGATCAAGGCAAGAAGTATTATGTCTCCTATTGTGAAACAAGTTGTGTTCATTTTTTTTAAAACAAATATTTCAGATACCTTTATAGAAAGGCTGGTCTAATTGGCCCAACTGGTGCAGTTTGGGCCAGTTAAGAGACTGTGTTTTTTATTCCATGAGGTGGACTCTGCCCTCTTTGAGGTCAATAGGATCATGATCACAGAACTACATTCATAAACACAGATTTTCAAACAATCTGAAACGTGAAGGGTAATTATATGGCATTATGTATAAAGGCCTTTTTATGTTATGTGCTTGTTCTATGTTTCAGAGGGATAAATATATACAAGAATTGTAGGTGTGTCAAAGCAGCAAAACTGGTTCAGACAGGTGAAAGCATTTGAAGTGGTGTATTTTGCACCATTAATAGTTTTGAGTTTGTCTCAATATTTCTGCATGAATATTATGAATCCTGTTTTCAGAGATTTATTATTCCTATAAAAGCATCAGGCTGAAATTCGGCTCATCAGATGAATTACTCTTTCATTCATTTACTATTAAAAGAATTTTATGGTGTCAGTGATAACTGTCTGATACTGGAAATGCTTCTGCAAGTTGAAATTTTTTCTTGTTCACAAAGATGGTGGTAGTTAAAGGAATTGAGATTAATGGGTTTCCTTTCTGCAGCATTGATGGAGAACTTTGCAATCAGAATCTAACAGTTTAGAAATATGGACTTAAGCCCTGTAACATCACTGATAAGATATATTAATCTCCACGTTTTAAAACTGGGAAATGGGTGTGTGATGTTTTGCTAGAGTCATGTAGTGAGAGACCAGAAATAGATTCCAGTAGTTATGATTTTTAAGCCATGGAGTATCAAATACAATAATTGCTTCGTCTGCTAATTTAGTTGTGGTTGTCAACCTAAATTTAGTATGATATTTATTAATAGGTGAGTACAAGCTGTTCCATGTGCTAATCTTTGTCCATTTGAGTATTTGTTTATCATGGTTGAACTTTATGCAATTTAGGGAGCTGTCATTCAGTAGATGTTTTTAAGTCTTCATGTAATATCCTTTGATACAGCAGTGTTGGAGGTAGAGAGGAAATGAGCAATTTTATTAATTTCAAACAAACTGAAAAGGTTATAAGTGATTGTTTTAAACATTTTTAGCTTTAGTCATAGGTTATCTTTTAAATACTGTTTTAATCCATTTTAAGTAATAGTTTCAATTGCTACTAGCAGCTTAAAAGGGCATGTATTTATGAATTTAAAATTACAGATATTTTGAATGATAAGTACTTTGCAAATGCTTATGTGCTGCTTTATTTAAACTATTTGATGTCAGTTCAATATGTCAAAAGGAAGCAGAAGACAGTGGAAATTATGTTCTACTCTCTCTGTGTGAACAATGGCATGCATCAAATTCATTTAACATGAAATAGGCTTTCAGTGGTGCGACTTAGGTGTCATTCTCTTCCTGCCTTCATTGGTAAGGGAGCATTCAGGTCTTTAGATGTAAACGGCAGCTCAAGGTGTTGAGGTATCAGGTTGATCAAACCAAACCTGAGTAGAGGAATTGGCTCAGTTCTTTCTGTCTTCTTCTGGCTGCCCTATGCATAATCCAGAACTCTATGAAAGAAACTTATCGATGAAATTTTATGATGATACCAACATGATTCAAGACACGAGCACTGATATTCCCAGTGCTGAGCTGCCTGTTGCCAGTGTCTGGATTGCTGATATCTTCGGTGTCACTTCAGCAAAACCTGTCATTATTTAGCCAAGTTTTCTCAACACAGAGCTCAACCCTCAGCACTAGAGGTCTGGTTGGTTAATGCCACAGTACTTCTTGCTATTCTAAAGACAGTGGCTTTCATCTTCTTCCTTACCTGCTCTGAACTGTGCTGGAACCTGCTAAGCCCCCAATACATCAATGAGAACAAAACCTTCCTTATATGAAATTTATTTAATTAATCTGAGTGAAAAGCATAATAAATGAGGCGTCTTGACTTTCAGAAGCAGTTTTGGAAGGTATCTTAATCATGTCTACAATATTCTTGGCAAAGTCCTTGGAATTTTCTATATGCCTGAAGAAGCTCTATGTTGTGTAAGACCTGTTTATCTTCTGATTGTAGACTCAGTGCTGTCTTCAGACAGAGAACACCGTAGGTCCCAACGCACATCAGTCTTACTCATGGCTAACTTACTGTTGGTAGTGGTGTCAGAAGTTTGTTACCTTTCTTGTTGAGTTTTCTTTTCTTTAGTAATTAATGAGGGTAACTTAGTTTTCTCAATATCACAGCTGGGTACCTTCAGATCACATTTCATTACTTTTTCAGGTGCTGAAATATGGAAGATACTCAACTTTCCTTGTTTAAAAAAACCAGAAGTTAGGTCTTGAGAAAATATGAAGGCAGACAGAAGTTTTTCACTGATTCAAAATATGTGAAGTGACATAATTTAAGTGAAATTAAACATCAGTATTTACTCTGTGATATCCACTAACAAAGATTTTGTCAAAGTTGGCAAATATCTACTAAACTTCTTCATTAGAATAATGTTGCACATCACTTGTGGTGAGGACTGTAATGTCCTAAATTTATCTAATTAAATCCAACTTTAAGTGGGAATTAGTGCAAAGATATATATTCAGAAATTGCCTAAGGCTCATAAAAAGGTAGTTGAGTGAGCAGACATCAGGTAACTACAACACTGCTTAAGGTTGCTCTGGTTACTGCAACTAGGTTTGTGCCAGCACTTGTTTAAAGCTCAAGTTTTTCATTCCATTACCTAAGTTCCCTGTAGAATTACAGCCAAGAAAAAGGATCTCCTATTGGACTTGGCATTAACAATAATTTTACTATGTTAGATTAAAGAACAGTGTGTAAGTCACTGGGAATGTACATATTCTTCTAAGGATTAAACTTTTTCCTAGCTGATGTAGTTGATCATGAGCATCACAGAATAAATGAAAAATAGTTGAAATATTGAAATGTTGAAAAATACTTGAAAAGTCAGTGCACTATATAACTGGTCTACCACGTTATGACAGTAAGCTGTAGTCCCATTTATTGTCCTGAATAATGCATTTTGCTTTTGAAAACACGGAAGAGTGGCATCACTTCGTATTTTGTATGAAATTGATGGAAATTTCAAGGAATAGAACTAGAAATTAGCTTCTCTACCATGACGACTCAGCAGAGTATTTCCTCTTAGTTTACCTGTTTCGAAATCTAATCTGATACAGCATCTCTGATCTTCAAAGGAAACACGTTTCTATATTCTTGCCAATTAGTCTACCAGTGCTTTTTGTATAGTCAAGTTAGCAGGTCACAAAGTATGGGGATTTAGAGAATCACAGAATATCCTGAGTTGGGAGGGACCCACAAGGATCGTCAAGTCCAACTCCTGGCCCTGCACAGGACCATCCCCAAGAGTCACACCCTGTGCCTGAGAGTATTGTCCAAATGCTTCTTGAACTCTGTCAGGCTTAGTGCTGTGACCACTTACATGGGGAGCCTTTTCCAGTGAAAGAGAAAGGTCCCTTCATGAAAGCATAGTGAAACAAAGTGTTTCTCAGAATTGAAGAAAGGATTGTATTATTCGTGTTAACAAACAGTGCACCAAAACATTTTATTTGAACTGAAACAAAGGGCCAGCTGTTGAGTCTGTGAAATATTGTATGAGGTGTAGCACTTTTGCTATGGTCTGGTAGTGAATGTTCTAAGTGTGTGGATCATCACCAGCATAAGTAGGTTTTAAATAAAGTTTTCAGCAGTATCATCTTCGTTTTATTTGTCAAGCAGTAAGAGCTCATCCGCTTTGTTCAAGGAGTACATTATGAACTGATGAGCACTGGAAGTGTCTGTGCCCACTCTGCATTTCTTATTTCTCCTTCCCCTAACAGATGTCCAGTTTTTCTATTTTCAAAAATAATTTCAGTCAAGGAAGAGTAATCTAAATTCTGATCTCTCTCACATGAGGAGTTTTTACAGACTTACCTCCTGTTTTGTTTTTCGTCTTTCTATTAATCAAGGCAACATTTTGTCTTAAACTGTTTTCTCAGAAAGTGGATGGATGACTTTGTCTGAGGAGCTGCATGAACAACAGTCATTTCACCATTGGTCTTGAGCCTCCAGTTTTTAGGGTAATGAAACTTTAAGTACAACATATCATAGACTTACTGCAAATATCTATCATAGGCATCTCAGCCATCTATCTGCCTGTTCAGCAGCATAGACTTACTTACATTTTTCCTTCTCAAGAATGGCTTTTCAATTGGAAATAACTTCTAGAAAGAATGGAGTACTGCTGACATCCTCTGAACACATTTCCATGAAGGAATTCTTTATGCATTTTTGCATCAGGGGTTTCTCTACTGTATTTCAGATAAACCACGTTGTTCATTTAGCTGTAGTTTTAGCTCAGTTTCCTAAGGAAATGTGGCATCAGTGATTATATTGTCTGAGTGTGTCTGTTCTGTTCTCCCTTTTTTTCAAATAACTGTATCTCACAAATAAGTGTGTTCCACAGTGAAACTGGCTATGGCAAAAAATGTCCTTCAGTTAATTCCTTTTCTTGTTCTAAGATAATTTTTTGTGAGAGCTATAAAAAATGAGTCAGTTAGAATACAAAGCAAACAATATTAGGAAAAAACCCTGGGATGTTTAATTTTGTTTCTGGACTTTCCTGGTATCATTATACATCTGCCTTCCAGATAGTTAAGACTTATAAAAGGGACTGTTCCTCTTTTAACAACAGAGCATCAAGCATGTGGTTGCCACAAACCCAGTTATTACAGTGAAACTAATAATTATAGTAATCTTGTGAAGATTAAAGTTTTAATGTAAAGCATCTTGGAAACAATTTCATAGATACAAAAATACCTGCAGAGGGTATCTCTTAATATGGGAACACTCTATCCTTGATTAATGCGGTGGGGTTTAAACTGATCTCAGAATGAATGAAATGAAAGTTTTGGGGGAAGAAAAGAGATACAAATCTGCAGGTATTGACTCATCCTAATGGAAAAGGATATCTGTTCTATGTTTATTAAAAACAACCAACCAACCACTTATCATAAGCACATCTGTTTGGACATAGGGTACCCTTAAGAGGAACTAGTGTCAAGTAAGTGCCGTTGTCCTGGATCAAAACCAACATGGATATGTTTGAGTAACCAGCTTGTATTTTGGGCTGAAAGGGCTGAAACATTTGAAACATCTGTTTCAAGAAATATGGCATATGCCATGGAAATAATATATTAAAAAAGCAACCCCCAAACCAAACAAAAACGTTTAAGAAGTCCTTCAGTTAGTTTAGGGTAGTGAGGAATTGAATGTGGAGGAAGACAAAAAGAAATGGCACAATTTGATTAGGGAGGAAAAGGAAAATATTGAAAATTTCTTTTTATGTGTGTATAAATATTGCTATGGATAACATTGGGAGAGTGTTAAAACCCGGCAAAGTACTTTCGGAAGCAGACCTGCTGGAAAACTCTGAAGACTCTAGAAGTTTTCATTTTGGTTGACATAGACTGTAGGGGCTAAAAAGCATGTGTTCACAGGAAGCCAAGACAGTCATTATTTCTGAAAAATATTTAACAGTTTGTATTTAATATTGCTCACAGAGTCTGGGGACCACTCAAGAGAAATCAAGGCTTGGTTGAGACAGCACTTTCTGGAGATTGCTGTAGTGCCAAGTATAAGTAGAAGGAGTAGCTGCTTAAGTAGTAGAAATAGAACGATGCTGCCTGGAGAGGGAAAACTCTTGAGTTTCATAGTTAATGGGAAATTTGTGTTTATGACGTGTGTAACTGTCTGGGCTGAAAGGTCAGAACTTGGCAAGACTGTAGTGTGAATCCCAAATGAAGCAGCAAAAAAGTGAGAGAATGGAAGGATCTTCACTTCTGTTTCATTTGAGCTAATTACTGCAGTGGCCATCTGGTAACTAGAGCATAAGTTCTCTTAAAAGAACCTGTACATGTACATATGCGTAGGTGCACCTGTATATGTCAACCATGGCTATGTCTGAAGAGCTTATCATTGCGAAGATAACATTGTGCAAAGGAAGGTAAAGATTAATGAATTGTTATATCTTCTCTTGAAATACTATTCTTGAACATACTCAGCTGTGGGACACTTTACCATCGGTTGCAGTCAGTGCTATTTCTTGAATTGTTTGAAAATAGTGTAAGCAAAATATGGTAATTTTTACTGTAGCAAACAACTACACCTTTGAAAGAAGTATCCAGCAGAACTAAAAATGAGAGTCCATTCCCAGTGTATCTAACTCTGTGAAGCTGTATTTAGATTGTAGAATGAAACTACTGTGAGTAGTTTTCCAGGATTTACTGTTTTCAGAGATGCTAGGATTACAGTGATTTTTATCAGATTTCAAGTCTAGGTAAGTATTGGATGTAACCATAAATTTAGAACAGTTTTTGAAGCAAGTCATTAAATTGATTATTTGTCCTTGCTTTTACAAGTGTAAATGAAAATGCAGATAGATTTATTTGAAGAAGTCTATTAAAATTTTCACTGAAACATGTGTAATATTGCTGATGAACTGCACACAACAGAAACATATGGCTATCACTTTGCTAGCAGAATTTTTTGGTTAATCCTATGGATATATAGACTGCAGAACTATAGAGTTGATACAAAGGAAGGTCCATTCTTTGCATAGCTGTGAAATAAAAGTAAGATGTTGTTGGATTTCTGTATTGATGCCTAATGGTTCCTTTTACTGTGATGACAAAATATTCACATGCTTCATGGATACCACCTAATTTTTTTATTTTTTTTTTTAATACACAGTCTATCACAGTCTATTTCTATTACTACACTCACAGTTTTTAAGTTTTCTTGTTCCCTAATAGTTTACAAGATCTCACATTAGAGCTCGTTCTGGGATTCTGGATGTGATGTTGTATGCTATTTCAGTTATGACTCTGACAAGTGACTGACTTGTTGTAGATCCTAAAAGGAACATATTGCTACTAGTTAGTGGGGTTTTTTTAATATATTCAGTCTTAATTAGAGTAGACTTTCACACTGCTTTATCTCATGGCTAAAACTTGTGTTTCTCAACCTGTTTATTTGAAGCTAGAGGTGATACCTTTGTACTTTTCTTCAAGTGTTTATTTCGCCAGACTCTTTTATGAAGCTTTCCGAAGGCACTGTATGCCTTTGCTAACCTGTTGTCTATCTCCCCGTCAATCTTACCATCCGAGGAGATGAGGCTGCCTAGGTAATTAAACTGCTGGACTGATTTGAGTTCTCATTGGCCAATGGTGATGTGGGAATGATGGGGGACTTCCTGAGGTGCAGGTTGATGGAGAACTTCTGTCTTCTTTAAGCTGACTTCCAGCCCAAAGAGCTCAGCAGCATCTGCAAAGCAGGATGTTAAATGCTGCAGGGCTGCTTCTGTGTGGGCGACAAGGGTGGCCTCATCAACCTAAAGCAGCTCCTGGACAAGATGGTTACAGAGCCATAGGGCTGTCTACTCTCTTTTATGGATCCGAATCATGGGTCATCTACCGCCACCACCTGCGTCTCCTAGAACGCTTCCATCAACGCTGTCTCCGTTCAATCCTAAACGTCCACTGGTCAGATTATGTGACCAATACATCTGTTCTAGAACAAGCAGCAGTCACAAGTATCAAGGCCATGTTGCTGAGAACACAGCTGCGCTGGGCAGGGCACGTCTCAAGGATGAAGGACCACCACCTCCCTAAGATCTTGCTCTATGGTGAACTTGCCACCGGCTGCCGCAAGAGAGGAGCCCCGAAGAGAAGATACAAGGACTCCCTGAAACAACATCTCAGCCTTGGCCATATTGATCATCATCATTGGTCTACTCTGGCCTCCAGTCGGGAGACCTGGAGACACACCATCTGTAACGCTGCTGATGCCTTTGCGAAAGCACGCAGGGTCACCCTTGAGGAGAAAAGACAACGCAGAAAGAATTGTGCCTTGCAGAATATACCATCTAAGGAGTCTTTCTGTTGTGCCTTTTGCAACCGGACATGCCTGTCTCGTATTGGCCTTTTCAACCACCAACGTGCTTGTAACAAACGTGGGTAGAGCCCTTCCCAAATCTTCGTTCGTGAAGCCCAGCCATGATGATGATGATGATGATGAGAGGTGATACCTAGCTTAAAATATTTTCCTTGCATTCTATAGTATATTTCTCTATTTTCAAACATGTAAAAATTGATGTACTGGGTGGTTGTGAGGGTAGGGGCAGAATGTACATGTAGATGGTTTTCTTCTGTGACTACTGTGAAGGTTTACTTTTGTGACTGCTTTTGTGACTTTTGTGACTACAAAGTGAAAAGGGTGTGGCAAAATGTCTTAATATTTGGAACACAGCAAGATAGAATAGGCTTCTAGCTTTTACTTGTAAAAGTAAAAGATGATATTTCCAGATAAATGCCATAAGATTTAAAAAAAAGAGGAATTTTGCACAAGATATCGGTACGGTAGAATTTTACATAGACTTGCAAAAATCAAGTTGCTGATGGTAGCAGGATTAATTAGAAAAACTGACCTGAATTTGGCAATTTTAGAAAATTCCCAGAATGTGTGTGACTTGAATCTTCCCTCTCCCTTGATCCTTAAAATGCTGTTGACTGCAGTTTTGTCACTGATAAACAGAACTGTTTTCCAAGTGGCTTCTTAGTAGAAAAGGCTCTGTGGTTACAGTCTTACAGTTTAATAATGTACATGGGAATTTAAATATTATTATTTAACATTATCTGTTTAATCTCTTTTTTTACAATGACATCTTAAGTATTGGCTTCTCTGCTTTTTGGCTGGAAGTTACTTCGGTTTTCTTATGCTATTTTGAAAGGACTTCCAAATTTGCACTTTATTAAGCTCTCCTTAAAATTCTTAATATTTTGTCCCCAAATAAGTGTCGTAGTGGGCCACACTATAGGTGTACATACACAACACAAATAAAGGACTACATTATTTTGAAACTGATGCCTGTAGGGGAATTGAGGTTCATGAAGAAGTGGGAAGTAGAAGAGTTACTGTTGTCTATCAGTCCCCTATGAAACCTTAACTGTTCAGAATTGCAGAGTGAAACTCAGTGAATAACCATCCAGCAAATCCCATCAGTTGTGAAGTTTGAACATCAAATTTGCATTATTTCAGAAAACTTCTGAAAAGAATGTAATCAATTTCTTAAATTCAGTGTTTTAAAGATAAGGGAAAAAAAAAAAGTAAAATGCAACAATTAAATGCTCTCTCCTACAGGACAGGGTAAGAAACTTCCAGTTCAAACTCCATTGTGATGATCCAAGTCTTGCTTGTGTGTGATGAGATCACCCACCTTGCCAAAGAATACGGTACTTAGTTTTATGGTCAGAAAGCTGAATATCTGACCAAGAACAGAGGATATTCTGCCCTGTTGATTTGTACATGCTGGCATGCTGTACTGAAGCTGTTGAGCATATGCAAGGGTCTTGGGGCCTTGTGACAGCATTGGAACTTGTATTACCTTTACAGAAAATTATCCCTGAACCTTGGAACAGGTAATATGAGAAAGTGTGTGGAAAAACTTAGAAAAGTCAAGGGTGGTATATTAGTGACCTTTGAACGTTAATCTTTTGCATTGAAACACAGCTCCAGACACTGTAAAAGAGTTTAACTGTACTTCTCCAAATTCTTTATCCTGAGTTGGTGATGGATGCACTGATGGAACAGATAGGGGGAAAGATCTGGTGATCTTTTCTGAGTCAGTAATCAGGGAAATGTCAGTGATGGAGTCAGTCTTTCATCTGGAAATACATGATGTATTATTCTAGCAACCACAACTTTAATTCAGTGGGACTACATCTGAGCTGGACACCCCATGTTTCAGGCACTGTCTTGGGCAAGGTAAACAACAACAGATGAGTCAACCTTAACCCAAGCAGTATGCTGAAGTACAAGGGTTACTGTCTCACGCTCAAAGTTCCAAAGACCTCTCTTGACACAGACTGTCACAGAATGTGACTTTTTTAATTATATATAGAACAAAGACTACACCTGTGAATTCTTCCTCGCATTATGCACCTGATTTACACAGCAGTACAGATGTGAATCCTGAAAGACCGCTGTCACAACCATTTTTGCCTATTAAAGCTTTTATCGCTCATTACAGTGTCCTGCTTATAACCTGTATCAGGATCCACCTTCACAGAAATGCAAGAGAAAAACTGTGTTTGTCTTCTTACTGCAGAAGTTTTATTTTTATTACAGTAATGTGCTATTCCTCTTTGAGACATCTGTATACATTTACATTTGTGTGCACACCAAGAACGTAGTTTGTTGGAAAGATGACTGTTTGTAAATAAGGCTCAAGGGGACAGGATGCTCTGGTTTCCATATTCTTTGTCCAGAAAAAGAGAATGCCCCACACAGACATACACTCTCATTTCAAGATCCTGTAGATGTAAATGTAATAACGACGCAAGGGGATAATAGAATTCTTTGGAAAAGAAATACAAATATTGTACCCTTGACACAGGAACGCAGAATAACAGTTTGTGCATCAAAGGTCCTGTGGACTTTGATAAGAAACATTCTTGTTATTTTCAGGAAGCAGCAATTGACAAAGCAGCTCATATGGTTAATACTTCTAATACTGACACTTTCTTTTAAAACAAAATGTTTCATATTTTTAAATTAGGTCAGCAGAGGTAAGCTGTAGTGGTGAAAGACCACTGAGCAAGTTTAACTTAGACCACTGAGCAAGTTCAACTTTGCTTGTTTTTACCTTACACGTTGATTATTCACTTTTTCATCTGTGAAATCTTGTTGGTACTTCCTGGTTCACTGAAGCTGTAGTTCAGAATATGGCTTTACTCTGGCATTCTTGTTGTGACCCATGTAATCTATAGTATTTCTGATTCTGCAGAGATATTCACTGAATCAGAAACATGTAAGAATATGTGGAGAGTGGGGGAAAAGCTTTTATTAAAAAGTTGGATTGATTTAAGAAATAAATGCTTATGCTGACTTCCAACCACAACATGGTTACAGAAATACTTGATTGATGTCTCTTTTGCAGTATTTTAACTTTTACTCTCTTTTTTGTTGAGATTTATTCATCGTATCAATGAGCTATTTCATTATCTTTAAAATAATACTCTTGTTAGTCATGCTGTTGTTCTAAGACTGAGCTCTGTACCTCAGATCCTTACTTGCACAAATACATTACAGTCTTCCCAAATGTAACTGTTACCCCTGAATCTTCTTTCAGTCATGAGCCCTGTATACTAGTCTGTTCTGTTTGTTTTGTCAATCTACATACATAAACTATAAATTTGCGTGTATAGAAGAGCTGTACTTGGCAATTTGAAAATTGGCTTGGCAGGAAAATTATTTTATTTAGAACTGTATTAATGGTCTCTTTGTCCTTTAGTTAAGTATATGGACTTTTATTAGGAGATTTTGGGTTCCAGTGGATATGAGTTGACTGTTCTTTGGCCTCTGCAATGACATTACTATTTTTAAAGAGATGGGAAATCAGTAAAATTGGAGAAAAGAATGCAAATATTACTTTCTAAATTAATTATAGTCCGGTCATCTGAAGAGATGGCTTGAGAGATTCAAGTCTTGATGAAAGCCAGGGATTTGAATTCCAAGTTTCATGTGTACCAAAATCTTTATCTGGGAAAGCAAGTTTAAAAACAGGGCTTACCTTAAAAAAATGTATCATAACCACATGTTTAGGAAGCAGTCATCTAAATGGAAAGTATCTTATGTTTTCTTTTTATTTTTATTTGCTCATTTCTGAGAGCATCAAAAATGTACTTTTGCATTTGGAAGTATTATAAATGCACTTTATAGTGTTTAAAGTAGTTCAGACTAGATAGAGAGATACACAAAACGTTTTCCTGTCTCATGGTCTTTGAACATGAGAATCCTTCAAAGGTGGATGCTGATCCGCATTTGTAGTTCTTAGTACAGTTCTCCTCAGTATTCAAAGTGTAAAAAGTAGATAGCATTGCAGAAATATGTGTGAAGTAAATGCCTTTCAGTGACTGTTGTTAGCAAGGAAATACCTTGGCACATGACAAGGTAATAGTGTCTGTACCCAGACAGTCCTAGAATAAATTATATCACTACATCATAAATCTTGAATTGTTCTTTAATAAAAATTTCAAGTAGCAAGCATTTAAAACACTGATGAAAAGAGTTGTCCATGCACCGAAAATGCATACAGAACTATAAATACGTGTGACTGAATGTAATGCTTCCCAGAATTGATGGGTCTGTCGCTAATATGCAAAGCCCAGATGAACAGAGTAAAGTGCTTCTTTCTTCACTCTCTCTGCTTCATCCAGATGTCCAGATGATTCCTGATTTAGGATGCTGATATTATTAGTCTTGGTATTAATTTTAATTCCACTTGTCCTTTGCTTACTGTTTACCCAGTAACTTTCTAACATAACTTTTTAAGGAGCTCAGAGCATGTTGACCATACATAGAGTCATTTTGTAAAAAAGTCTATTTTTGTTTACAATCAAGCTTTGAAGAGTTGTTTGTATAGGATACATGCTTATAAGTAAGCATAACATATCCTTACAACCAGATTCTTATGCAGTTGCTCAGATTGTGCTCTACTTCATTCTGCCAGTAGCCATTGAAGTAGCTTACTGGAGTGTTTGTTGGTAAAATAAATAAGAGCTTGATCATGAAGAACTGTTTTTGTGGTTCCCTTGGTTTACAGACAAAAAACTGCTTGTCAAGCCACGGCAACATTAGCTTGGTTTGAGTGGATGCAACTACTGCTCACTCCTTAAGAACAGTTAAAACCTAAGTTTGCAGTCTCTGAAAACTTTGTTCATCCCATTATCAGCTGGTGCTGGCAGAGGCAGGGTGCTCCTGTCAACCTCAAGGTGCTTTGCGTGAGGTTCCAGGAGAGATATGGTGGTGTTGGAATCTCCTTCCTGCCTCCAAAACTTCATCAGAGGAACTGGGGGGGTGGGGGTGTCTTTCAGGTTAACTTTTTTAATGGTAAAACTGTAGTGTTTTACTATAACTTCATGACTTATGCATTCTGCTTAGAAATCAGGTTAGAAGGAAACAAAACAAAAATTTAGCAGTACTCCTCTGTAGTGTTCAATAAATTGAGGAAAGGAAAGTGCTTTTCCATGAATGCACAGAAAAATCAGGTCAGAGATTACCACCCAGCAATTAGATTTCTAACATTTCTTCCTATTTTGTGGGGTTTTTTTTAAATTTAAATTTTAATTCACTTGCAGATACATTCCAAACTGTGTAAATGCTGGGTTTTAGTCTTATTTGTTTTACCTGATATTGGAGTATATGGAGCAAATGTACTTATACTTAAGTTTTATTGGATGAGTTGAAATTGAAGATCATGAGCATCTTACATATCAGTCTCTTTTAAAAATATTAAATATTCCCTACTATAGTATCATCAAAACATAACTAATAAATACAGTTGTTAAGTGAGGACTTAGATTCAGTCAATATGATAGAATCATCCTTGCTTGCAAATGTATTTTGTATCTCTTGCATATAAAAATGAATGTGTAGAAAATTTTAGCTTGCTTGAAATCAGTTCAAAAATATTAATTTTATTTGCACCCAGTATTAATTTTATACTGTGCCACACCAAGATTATTTATTTCAAATTTGAGTTCCAAACTTGCCAAAACATGTTTTTGACCTTTGAAGAAATCTGCTTTGTTTTCTGAGATTGTCTTTCAGACCTAAGCAAACAGGTATTGTTGTGCTGAAAGTGTCACTGCAACTTTTTATAGTGTCAAACTGCGTTAATTTTTATCATATTAAATTATATTAATCTTGAAAGTTGCGAATCTAGCATGTATTTTCACAGACAAGAATTTTGTTCTTTCTTTTTAACCATTTGTTGTTTCTTTTCCTAACAGCATTCTTTACCTAACTCTAACAGTCAATCATATTGTGAAAATAGTCGTAAATTGCCATGACCATAATAAAAAAAGTAGTATAGGTAAAACAGGCTCCTGTGTAAAAGTTGAACAAAAAAAAAAAAAACAAAAAAACAAAACCAACCTGAACAATGACAATTAAAAAACCCTGGGATGTTGCACTGTTTGTGTAACATCTATTGTTTTCATGTTCAGTTATCAGCGCTCAACAGTATACTTGGAGGTCTTGCTGATAATTTTAATGCTCAGTAAATATTTATTTATTTTATTTTGCTTAATTAAGAAAACTCAGGATATTGTCCTAGAAGCTTACTTTTCAGATTTCACAAAGTAACTTTTGAATTAGGAGTGACGCTGAGCTCAAATGTGAGCTTTGCCCAGACAGAGGTGAGTGTTTTGCTGCATTACCTTGGGAGAGGGGCTGTGTTTGGAATGCTTTGATGCCATGGGCAGTGCATGCAAGTGCCTTTGTTTTTATTAAAGATCCTATTTAAAGAATCAGCACTCCTTGATCAGACCTGGTGGGTTTCCTGGAAGACAGGAGAAAGAATTTCCTGGAATAATTATATATTCTCCCTAGAGTGAAGCAGATTTCTCAGTCTCGTTTGCCACTTCACATTCCTTAGCCTACTTTCCCCTAGTGTGTTTTGTTATTTAAAAAAAAAAACAACAAACAAAACCATTAGATATAGGAAAAAGTTGGGAGAACATGTAGCTGCTTGTATGGAAGCTGGCTAGTGAAACTGCAACAGTTTCTTGTGCTTTATTGGACAGTTGTTTTTCATGTTATTGCACTCTGACTTTTGGTGGGAAAAGGCCAAACTTTTCTAACTCTTGTGATGGAAGAAACCTGCTAGTACTAATGAAACAAACATAGTATCCAAGTGTTATGTGTTCTTCTCTGATGCAGTTCCCATTTCAACTTCAAAAACAAATTCTATTGTTCATTTCTCTGATCAGGTTTTCATAAGTATGTTACAGGTATGTATCACATGGAATTACATGGGATAAGTTTTACCCTAACATAGATTACCTTTCTGAATGCATGTTATTTTCATGCATTTCTCTTCTGGAGACCTTTCTTTCTCCAGAAAGGATCCTGAAATAGGAATTTTGCACTCAGCTTCAGTGAAGCTGACTAACTTGGTAGGGCTCAGTGGTACCATAGTCTAGTAAGTGTCTGTTAAAATATCCATTTAGCATCTGCAACCAGCTTGTGCTAAGATCAATGTCTCCTCAGTCCACTGTTCTCCTCCGTATTCTGCTTTTTTATTCCACCTTCCTCCACAAGCTGCATTACATCATTAAGTTGTAAATTGAGTTTATTCATTGCTTATTTTAAGCAATCACTTCCCCATTTGTTGGAGTTTTCCATTCCTTCAATTAGTCATACCACAAAAACAATTATTGAGGAGTTGTGAGAGGTGAGATGTCAGAAACCTCCAGGAAGAGGTAGGAGCAGTCAGCTGGGGCTGGTAACCTCTTGAAGCAGTTTTGGCCTGACCATATTGTTGGGAGGCATGTGCAATATCAGCCCTCTGTGTGGCATCTCCTTTCTCAAAGGAACATCCAGTAGGTTGAACAGTTTGTGTTCTGTTTCTTCCCTCACTTTTATCCCCAAACCAATTACCATGTGTACCTGCAGTACCAACTTAAGAGCCCTTCCAGAAGCCCAGCTCCTTTGTCTCATTTCCTACAGTCCCCTAGGCCAGAATCGGCTTGTCCTCCCCAAAGCATGCCAGTACTCTTCCTGCACATACCTTCCCATCCTTTCTACCAAATTCTAAGTTTCTTTTCTTCTCATTCTTGTTACTCACGCTAAACCAAGTTCCTGATGCCATGTCCTTGATTTATGCATCAGTCCATTGCACGCTTTCCTTCCAGTCTCATGCCCCCTGCTTCTCAAGTCTTTCACTTCCACGGAAAGACAGGTCCTGCTGCTGCCCACGATAGGACTAGGGTACTTTCCGCTTTATCCATTGCTGTTTGGTGCAGGGAATTGCACTTGTGTGCCAAATACAGAAATACCTCCTCTCAAAAGTATACTCTAATCAGAGGCTGCAAGGCAATTCTTTGTTGATAAAAGGTAATGACTGATTTTCCAGAGTCTGCATCTTTAAGGCAAAGGAACTGTAATGTACAACTTGGTTGGACTCCAGGCACAAGAGGAAATGGGTTATAGCAGTTGTGACTGTGTGGAGCAGATGTTTTGGTTGGACTGGCTATCAACCATCTGACTCATAATAAATTGTCAGTTCCAGTAAATTCCCAGTTTTCAATTACAGTAGGTAGGATACAAGAAAACAATGCCGTTTGGATGGTGTATTTAAAGTGAGTTTGATGATAATTTTCATAAACAACTCATACTAACTTTGTAAAAAGATTAAGAATCTCGCAAAGGGAGCAGCTGTAAACATTGAAGAATGCATTTGAATGTAAATTGAGATTAATACGAATGGAAAACTAACAAATGATTGTTTAGACAGTGCTGATACAATTGGAAGAAGGATTTTAAGTTTTTCTTTGGGGTTTTGTAATACCCAGTCTTTTCATGAAGTATTTTGGGGGAAAAAATTCTAAATGTTTTAAAGCTTCCATTTTCATGTGTTCTGTGCTGCATTTATATTTTCACATGGCCTTTCATTCTTGAGTTTTGAAAATACGTACTTGATGAACCTTTTATCTGCACTGGCTAAGCAGACAGAGGGTAAATTAGAATCAAATACCATGAGCTTTCTGTTTATGAAAAGCTTTATTTATTCTTGTAAATTGTTGCTAGATTTCTGCAATAGAAAAAAAGCTTATGGGTTGAAAATTTCTAGATTTTTTTTGTTGTTCTTTTCCCACCACATTGCTTTGCAGGTTTAATCAAGGATCAATCCCCCCTCTGCAAAGTACTCTGTAAACATAGGAAACCTCTTGCAGTTCTTGAGAAAGAAAACTATTTATTTTCAGTGTTAAATGGTGTATCCATTTTTTTTCCTGTTTAATTTGAATGGACATTTTCTGAAATGAGGAAAAGATTATTTAAAAAAAAAAATAAATAGTAGCAAGATGGCAGAAAGGCACTATGAAAATCTAGAGCACTGTGGTGTAAAAAATCCAACACTAGAAGTTGAGTTTTCTTACTATCAGGCGTGAGACTGTTGTGGAAAAATTAAAAGGTGTGCATTAGCATGTGCTTAACTAATGATCTCAAGGATTTTTACATTCAGATTTTAAACCTCAACCTTCCTGTGGCCCAGGATGTGTTCTCCGTTCAGTTAGAAGTCATTTTAGTAATACCTTCTGTAGAGCCTTGTGTGGAAAAAGTTCTGTGAGTATAAAATGGCACTGTGTTATGGCAGTTCTAACCTTGGCATCTAACATTTATTGAAAATTGCCATTCTTAATTTTTACAAAATCAATTTTTCTTGAAAATAAAATTAATTTGTTTAATAAAATCATCTAGCATTAAGTGTTGTGAGTTAAATACAAATTATGAGAAGAAGAAGCATGGCTACTTAAATATTAAAAAATGAAATGTGACTTTAGTTCAACAGCCTCTTTTTTTTTTCCCTAAAAGAGGCTAATATTGGCAAAGCAATTGGATGTCACTCTCTCTTACGAAGCCAACTGAAAAGCAAGAATAGAGGCGATTTTCATTTTGCTGCTCTATTTAAATCTGGCCTATTCTTTTATATAAATATGCATTCTGAAATGGGAAAAGGGAAGATGCTGCCGGTGCAGAGTTTGATAAGAAGCATTAAAACAACCTTTGCCTTTGGACCCCTTGGTGTAATGGAAGGATCTCAGCCCCTGTTCTGGGCAAATGCCATTGCCTGGTAATAGAAGGCTTCATCTTCTCACCTAATGACTGACAAGTTTTTAGAGATGACCAAGGGAGAGATAGCTCAAGGAGTTAATTTGTAACTGGCACAGACAACATCAAAAAGGTCTGTTAGTTGAAAAGTTTTCCACAGTTTATCTGTAGAACATGTGGTTTTGGTTTAGTTATAAACGGCAGTTTTAACAGACATACTAGCGTTGAATGCAGTTCTGCCAAGCATAAATAAAAGTAACAAAGTCTGAAAGGAATAAGTGGTATGGTGTCAGATAGAAGGGAGTTTGTTGTAAATCTGCAGCCACCTGAGCTATAAGGTTAAGCAGTTTCATGGTGTTACTGCACTGCATCTTTTAAAACCTACAGGAATGCTGGGGGTTTGGGTCTTTTTTAAGTTACAATTTTCATTTCTCAGGGCTGCAAATATGCATCCAATTGACAAGTGGTAGTTATAGAAGAATGCCAATTTCTTAATGTGGATTTGCACTGGACAGTAGCTGTATGAACATAATGTAGTGCTCTGCTGGCAGCAAGAGTTGCAGTAGTGTTTGTTGTGTGGTATTTTCGTAAATGGAAAAAGATCGTGTCCCAGTTTATTGCTCTTACTACACACTTAATTTTACTGCAGCTTAACATGCAAATCACATACAATGATGATTTATGTGGTTGTGTGTTTTTTTTCCACTGGCACGAATCTTCATATTAAAGAAACCACTCGTGAGTGTAGAAAATAGAATGTAATATTACTGCATGTGATAATGGATGCTATAGTGGTGTTCACTAGTCTGTTTTGGAGTTGGGTTTTTCTTTTTCCTTGTTTTGACTTTCTGTAATCAGTAAGCACCTGATAGTATTCTAGAAACTGGTCTTCTCCATGGTGTCAAACTATGTGTGCACATCTACTTAAGCACTAATCATAAGTGCAAGTCTAAATAAGGGGCTTATTGTCCATGTAGGTTGTAAAATGCATGTAGATTCTTTTCTGTAAAAACAAATTATTTGGAAAGAATTACAAACAAAATAATATGGTCTTGGAAGAGTTGTATACACACAGAAGTGGATGTATTATATTGCAAAATTACAGAATGGTTTGGGTTGGAAGGGACCTTAAAGATCATGTAGTTCCAATCCCCTGCCATGAGCAGGGGCATCTTCCACAGGACAGGTTGCTCGAAGTCCCATTCAGTCTGGGACACCCAACACTTCCAGGGATGGGGTATCCACAGCTTCTCTGGGCAGCCTGTTCCAGTGTCTCACCACCTTCAAAGTGAAGAATTTTTTCCTTATATCTAATCTAAACCTACCCTCTTTCAATGCAAAGCCATTCTCCCTTGTCCTGTCACTACATGCCCTTGTGAAAAGTTTCCTCCTCAACTCTCTTGTAGCCCCCTTTAGCTTCTGGAAGGTGCTATAAGGTCTCCTCAGAGCCTTCTCTTCTCCAGGCTGAACAGCCCCAGCTCCCTCAGCTTGTCTTCACAGGAGAGGTTCTCAACCCTCTGAGCATCTTCATGGCCCTCCTTTAAACTCACTCCAACAGGTTCATATCTTTATTTTCTTGGGGACCCCAGAGCTGGGTAGTCCACGTGGGGTGTCACAGGAGCAGAGTAGAGGGGAAGAATCACCTCCCTCGACCTGCTGGTCACAGTGCTTTTGATCCAGCCCAAGATACAGTTGGCTTTCTGGAGTGCAAGTGCACATCACTGGGTCGCGTTGAGCTTCTCGTCAACCCAACCATTATATGTACTTGTCATCTCTTGAAGAATACCTATTAAAATAAAATCTTTTAAATCATTAGTTTAATCTGTCTTAATAGTTCTTTTCATTTGATTGACAATTAGAAAATTAATGGGAAAAAGCCAGTTAATGCCATACTCAACTTCAGGATTGAAAGCTGTTCCTTATTTTTTTTCCTTAATGATAGAAATATATAAAATACTGGGGGAAAAGTCAGGATGAATTGCACTCTTGCATATATTTTGTTGTTATTTGTCTTGTTGATAAAGGTTTTGTAAACTATTCTGTTTCTTCTAGTGTAGAAGATAATACCATTTGAAAACGTAACACTTAAGGGAACATATTGGGTCACGAGATCCTGTCCATTGCAGTTACAAAGAACCATGTCATATAATCCCAACCATAAACTGATCGTATCCCAACAGGACAACAGCTATTGTTTGTCCTCACTACTCACATAGAGTGTTGTCCTGCAAATTCAGGTTAAAACTATTCTGATTTCCAGCTACAGCGTGCTTGTGACCGTTTCACAGGCAATTCTAAAAGTACAGTTTTCTTTCAGCTGTCAGAAGCGAGCTGCACACCAAGGCAGAATTTAAGAAAACACTGTCAGCTCTGTCTCATTTTTCATCTAAGACAATTAGGCTTTTTTAAGACCTATTCTTCCCTGCAGCTTATCACTAAGTTTCTTGGCATGTTGTATTCTGCATGTAATAGCTGGTATGCAGCAAGTCTCTCTGGACTTTAACAGTTTCAGTCCTGGCAAAGCTTCAAATGCCACGAGATTGCCTTCCTGAAACCACTCAGCAGTCACTTTAATTTTTTTTCTCCCCGGGTAGGGCAGGGTCTCCTAACAATATTTAAGTGGTTTGCATGTTTCTTCCTCACAGCTGCCTGTAGAACAGAGCATACCAGGGCACCCTGCACCATGTTGATTCTGCTTTCAGCACATATTTGCTAGGTTATCTGTTTCCTCTCGTATTTTTACAAAACGGATGAAAACAAATGCATCTTGGCAAGTTGCTGTGTGCATATGCACAAACATGTGAAAGGATTTATTTGTGAGCAGCAAGTGGCACCATGTTACTTGCTGTCAATGAAGGTGACTGCACCACTAACATTACTTTCTACGTAGAGGTTAAGAGCTTAAATGAAGTTGTGCATAGCAGAAATACACTGGTTTGTACTGTATGTGATTTATGAATACAGGCTGTCAGGTCCTAACCAGAAACAATTTGTTCTAGATGATCCCAAAGCTGTAACTGATTGTTCTGATATAAAGAAAGCCTCAACTGTGAATACATTGACTTGTATTTAGCATAGATTTCTTTTTCTTACAGTACTTTTATGGAGTATGTAGTCTTTGCTAAAAGAAATGCATGGGTTTAATTTGCGTGAAACTTGGGGGCAGTGACTTCTAGATATAAATTTCTGATTGCAAAAATGTTTTTTGTCCAAAAGATAAGTAGGAGTTTAATACAGCAAAAAATGTTGACCATATACTACTTTGAAAAATAACAAATATAAAATCTGTGGTCATAACTCGATGATATTATAACATTTTAAAAAATTCTTTGGCATCTGCATCTGATGTTAGTGTTAAACCAAAAATTCCTAAAAATGAAATCTGTATCTTTACTGAATTTTATAGTTTACGTAGTTGAAGGAGAACTACTGCACTACTGTATACTTGGTAACCCAGTAATTTTATTTTTATATTTTAAAGAAATCACTAAAATAATTAGTACTTTTAAGTACTAATATAATAAGAAAATAAATCTGCAACCTGTTTTATAATGGTTACACTTTAAATTCCTCACTTAAGCATCTCCTAAATAAATTGGTATTTGATTTATTAGTTGTTATCTGCAAGCTTATAAGTACTCATTTTGTTATTTGCCATTTTATTTTTGATTTTTTTTTTTTTTATGTACAGGATGTGAATGAAGATCCTGGAGAAGATGTTGCACTTCTCTCTGTTAGTTTTGAGGATGCAGAAGCTACTCAGGTTTTTCCGAAGCTGTACCTCTCCCCACGTATTGAACAGTGAGTGAGACAGGTTTTTTTCTGGAATGTTTATTCTACTTCATTTCTGAACTTTACAGTTTTTTCCTGATATGTGTGAGAAATGTTGACTAGGTGATAACATGCTATTGCTTCAAATTGCTGAAAGTTATAGTGATTACTGCAAGTGTATGTGTGGTGGAGAAATGATAGATCTTCTTTCAGCTAGTTTTGTATATGCCTGATGTTCTTGTAGCATCATAATCTCTGAAAACTATACTGTATTTTCCTGTAGCAGTATATTTTGAATGCCTCCTATGGTACAGCTGATAGCTTTTGTGAGGGGGGGCTTCTATTTGGAAGGTAAGCTCTCTGTATAAACATAATACATTTGAATAAAGAATTGTTGTAGCAGCTAAAGGGCTTTGTTAGCTGTGTTTTAGGAATTTGCAGGTTTATAGGTTACTTTTCTCAGAAGAATAACTGAATATTTCATTTTAGGAGTGTTGAACCTTACTGATTTGTTTACCAGTTGGCAAAGAGATTTGCTGAGAAACAAATTTCTACTCCTAAAATGGAAGGGTGATGGTTAGAAATCAATCTGTTTTCATTAAATTTCTTTTATTCCTTTTCTGGAATTAAGAATGTTTTAAATGCTTCTCCTTCCCTTCAGTATCTCAGTCCTGTAATGTGTCAAAAAAGTAACTATGTTAGACATTTCAAGTATATCACAGTCAAACTGATCCAGCATTGTTTGAGTGATGTGTTATTTTTTTGGTTAATACTGCAGTTACTTTCCTCCGAACTGGTGATGATTCTTCTGTGTAGAGAAGAAAAGATAGGAAATACTGACTACCACAGTTTTATAACTTGGAGATAAAGTTTGTGCAAGTGAAGAAACATGGTATCTCGACATTTTACTCAACAGAGCATTGATCTGGATAAACTCTTGGATGCAGTTTAGACAACAAAAAACAAGATTTGATTTAGATAAAGGCATAAGATTTTAGGATACTTTATTTAAGAAAATACATTCAAACAGACAGCATATATCGGAGCAAGATCGGGATAGAGATTGGAGCAGGGCCCTGGACATGGGTCATAGGACCAGGACTGGGATAAGGATCAGGATGGAGAGAGAATGCAGGAGTGGGGTCCTGAGCATTTGTCATAGAACTAGGATTGGGCAGACGTGACCAGGATGGGACTGGGATCGGAGTGGGGCCCTGGGCATAGAACAAGGACTGGGCCCAGGCAGGTGGGAGCAGGGCAGCAGCCTCAGTGCCTGGGACACAGAGGCACTTCCTGCTGTCCCAGGGCTGTTAATACCAACAGTCCTTAGATGTTACCAGGAGTCTTTGGTTGGCTCCACAGCCATCCGGTATCAGTGTTTGAGACATACACATTCTCTGACCTCCTGGGAAGCAAGAGCTCCAAGGGTCTCACTTTGGACTGCTGTTTATAGAGTTGTTAGAGAGTGGGCTTTAGTCATAGCAATTTTCTGCCTGGCTACAGTTCGAATCAGGAACTCTCTTTGAAGATTCAGTAGCAAAAATATTATCCCACTTGGGTTGTTATTCAGGCAAGAAGAATGAGTTTCCAAATCTGCTCATTAAAAAACAGGTGCTCGTTAGACACCTGTTAGTCCCTGGGAACAGACAGTGTTTCTGATAAGCTCAAGAGGCCCAGGGCTGGGCTGTGACTGTCAGGGTGCACAAAGAGTCCTCGGCCTCATGCTCTGAGCTTATGTAGTTTTACAGAGTATAAATCAAAATATTCAATAATTCCTCATGAGGGGCAGCACTGATCTCTGCTCTGTGTGTGACCAGTGACAGGACCTGAGGGAACGGCTGGAGCTGTGTCAGGGAAGGTTTAGGTTGGATATTAGGAAAAGGTTCTTCCCTCAGAGGGTGGTCAGGCAGTGGAATAGGGTCCTCAGGGAAGTGGTCATGGCCCCAAGGCTGAGAGAGCTCAGGGAGCTTTTAGACAACAGTCTCAGGCACATGGTGGGATTGTTGTGGTGTCCTGTGCAGGGCCAGGAGTTGGACTTGATGATCCTTGTGGGTCACTTCCAACTCAGGAGATTCCATGACTCCTGGTATTTAGTAGCTTTTACATTTTCGTATTTTATATCAATTCACTACTTTTTGTCAGCATTAATTGAGGGAATAATTGTAGTCCAACATGTAATTATCCTTCCATGTTTCAAAGGATTCTTCTTCTGAGCTCTTCTAAAAGCAAATGGGCTGCCATTAGTCACCATTGTATTTTCAGTTGTAGTCACATATTGTTGTTTAAGTGTGTTTCAGACCACGCAGGTATGTCTGTCTAAATGATCTATGAGCTAATGAATACATTGCTTATTTTCCCACTTTCAATAGTATCTTTAAAAAGGTGTTAACCTCTTGATACCAAGCAGAATAACAATACAAAGGAACTCTTTTTCTTCTTAAAAGTATTGCATTTTCTCTCAGAGCCCTGAAGAATATCTCATGTTAGATGTGTGATGTAGAGCGATACTGCAGAAAAATATTTGGGGGGTGTTGGTACGTGTCTGACATGTCCAATGTATTTATGGCTTCATCATTTATGTAGTCATGTTAAAATCATGCCAGTAAACACTGGAGTTCCATGCCACACCATGGCACATTACTGATGTATCAAAGTCAAGATACTTCACTCATCTAACTCAATTTCATCACAGTATCTAGGTACTGGTAACCTGTAATACCAGAACTGCTTGTGAGCTGTTGCACCTCCCTTAGTTCTACTGGCTACTTTTTTATGTGCCATGAAAAAATGTATGGGTATGCTTCTAATATTTGTTCAATTGTGCTTTAATAACAAAAGATGTAGTCGTCTCTTGTTCTTTTCCCAAAACCAATCTCTGCTCTGTTTAGCAGGGGCTGACAGTCTAGATATTTAACTTTCCAATGTTTGGGAACTGAAGCAACAATGCATACTTCTTTATACTTTTTGCCAAAAGTACAAAAGGCCTCAAGAAGCCCTGAGGATTAGTTTAATGACTTGAGTCCATGGCATGTTACATTTGAATTGTGTTCTGCTTATAAAAGTTCTTTCCTGCTGCTAGCAGTAATTGTATCTACAAAAGCCATGTAAGCAAATTACCGATGTATTTTTTTTTTTATGCAGCAGATTTTGAAGTGAACTAAGTAGTGGTTGATAGTTCCCAACATAACATCCCCAAGTACTCAACAAAACAGGAAAAATACCGAATTCCCACAATTATTTTGCAATACTAAAATCTGTTCACCTTAGGAAGAACAAGCAAACAGGAATAGCATTTTCCTGACATATGAAATAACATGTCAGCTTTGTAGAGAAATAAGAGCAAAGGGCCTGTTTGTGTAACGTGAGTTATCTCCCACTTTCCCAAGAGGTTTCATTGCTTTTGTGCTTTGCCATATAAACATGCATTCCCACATTGCATTTTCTAAAAATGATACATACCCACAGATCTTGTCAGCGAATTTGAGTCCTAGCAGTATGAATATAGTTTTTTTGTATTGAAGGGTTTTTGTAAAGCATGATTGCTCTGGTTTTAGATGTATAGCAAACATAATACTAGCAAGACTTTGACTGCACTTTGTCATAGACTCTGGAAGAGATTTCCAAAATGAGGGAAATGTCCACCTTTTATGGTTTGGCTTGAAAAAGCTCACATATTGAAGCAAGTGGTAGAAATGCAGAAGAGAAGTATTATGGTGTGATATCTGGCTACAGAGTGTCAAGTCCATTTCTTACAGTAAAACAACCAACCCCACACTTTGGGACAGGAAGCGTTTGTATTAATTTATAAAAATCTCAGCAATAACTATTCATAACCTGGTTTAATTCTTTCATTAAAACTTGCTAATTTGAAAACATTCATTTCAATACTAATTGTTCAAAACACATTAACAGCAACTTTTAGTTAATAGTTCCTTAACTTGAAATCAGTCACTTAGAAAAGCTTTCATTTTATAATTTGAAGAATTTTTCTTTTTCTTTGTTGTGCTGCATCAGTAAGCATATAGGTGCCAATAACAGTTGCTTTCAGTTATTTCAAAAATTAGATCAAGTTAAAATGAAACATGAGATATTTATGATTTGTATTTATTTGAAGAAAACCTACCATTTTTACTCTAGTAAAAATGGAAACAGTTTACTCTAGTAAAAATAGAAAACAGTTTTTGCACACTTCTGGAGGAAGTGGTAAGCTGAGAAACTGCACAGACTGACCACACAACTTGAGAGGATGGTGCTCATCAGCATCCATGAGTGTGTGTCTACAGCTCATCCTTCACCTCCTCCCACCTCAGGGTGTGGGTCTTGTTGCAGGATGCTTTTCCATCCTTCACTGATAGCTGCTGTGCTTTGGGTGTAGGGTCATACAGCTGAGCTAGGTAGGCACAGATGCATTCTGAGGCTGTTTCTGCACTCTTTGGCATAACGAGAAGCTGCTGGGATAGTTACCCTTTATGTCTGTCGCATCTCACGTGTTATTCATAACATCTCAAAACCTGTCAGTAGAAAGCATCTTGCTTGTTCAAAATTGCCTTTCTAGTGGAAGTACATTAGATATTCATATGTTAATGAAATTTTTAATAAAACTGTCCATCGCATCTTTGTTTTCTGTTTATTAAAAGTCATTAGACTCTAAATCCAGACAGTCAGTGCAGGATTGAACAGCTCATTTCTATATTAGTGTTTAAAATGTGTGTCAGCATGCTACACATGAATGTGGATCAGAAGGTTCTGGATTTTTTTCTTAAAAGAAAAAAAATTATATATGTAATTTTTTTTCCTTTCATGAATCATCCATGCTAAAGAAAATAAAACTGGGTTCATCTTGGTTCACATTTTAAGAAAAAATATATAAGGGTAGAAACGCTGTTACTCAGTGAGTTCTGTCTTCCCTGTGTTCACAGAAATAATCCTGCAATAAACACTGTTGTCCTGGAGGGCTTTTCTCTGATAAATACGCAGACGTGAATATGCTAAGAAAACCAGCTGTCAGTAGAACTTGTTTTGCTTAAATGGATCAGGCTCCATGCTTTGGGGACTGAAATGGTCGTTTTTTACTGGTCTGGGAGCTGTGCCAGAGGGTTCTTCGTGACTGAGGGTGGTATGCACAGTTCGGTGACTGCATTTAACCTTCTAATACAGGCAGAGGAGAATAACAAGAACCTGGTCTGAACTCTTAGGCTTTGAACATTTCTGTATGTTTTTCACTGATGGAAAAAAAAATGAAGGGAAAATTAAGGACTTGTTTGCTTTAAGGTGTTTCCTGTCTTTTACCTGTTCTTTCTACTGGGAGCTGGAGGAGGAAAATCATAGAATGTACTGCCAAGTACTGCCTCTTGCTGTGTTTGAGATACAGGGGTGCTGTGAAGGACATCACCTTTGAAGCTGGCATGCCATGTTGCCACCAGTTGAAGCCTGCTGTTTCAGAATGATTATGAATACACAGTCACTGAATGAGTGGTCATGCTTAGGCCTTTTTATATGTCTGTCTTTGTAGAAGTCAGAAGTAAGATCTTCTGTTTGGTATATTAAAATGTGCTTGTGCATCTGAGTCGATGAGTTCAGGAGAATTGTTAGTAGGCAGCCAAGACAGTCAATGGCTTCTTCAAATCCCAGAGCGTCTTTGCATCCTTGGGAAGAAGGAGGAATGACTGTTGCTTTGCAGCGCTTTCTGTTCCATTAAGCCTTGTTTGGTCATGCTTCTATGCAGTGCCTGGCCAGTGAGTCAGACATATCTACTACCTGCTCTGTGTGCTGTGTCCCCATCAATCAAACCTTCTGAAGCTGTAGCCAGTACCATAACCTAATTGCCGATCTACCTCTGCTTTGCAACTCTTCCTGTGTTCTAAAAATCATCTGTTTTGCTGCGGCCAACTTCTGATGGCCTGTTGACAGCTTCAGAAGAGATCAGGGCAGACAGGGACTGGCAGTCAAAACAGATCCACTTGTACTTCTATTCCAGGTGTTCAACTGTACTGATTGTTCCTTTTTTTTTTTCTGAAGCTGCCATAGAGCAATTAGTGAAAATAGTTGTAGAAGAGCTAAGATTATGTGTCCATCATCTAAAGGGTGCTTTAATGCAGGATATGTTAATACTGTCTTTAAATGGTTCAGATAGTGAGATTTTTAAGGTGGCTTTTTTCAGTTAAGAGACTAAGCAATTAGACCTATTTGTCTCAGTAAGAAATACTTGAGGCAGTTCAGTGGGGCTGATTTTATTTCTAGGTAATGAGCTACCAGTTTCTCATATAGGACATAAGGGGCAGTTTTTTGTCTGATGCATGTTTTGTGGCAATCCAGAGCTCAATGTTTCCTTGAGCAAAACTTAGAGCTGAATGTTGGGAAGGGTTCATGTCTTCCTGAAAGTTTTTCCTCTGAGTGTCAGCCTGTATGCATAAGGGTCTGTAACATGATGGTACAGGGAATATTTTTACATGATATATCAAGTACTTTACCACTTAAAGTATGTTCCTGTATGATTGAAGAACACATATAGATAAATGAATTAGTAAGAAATCACAAAAGAAAATGGAAAGGTGATTCAACACAGCCCTCTTCAACTCCCTTCCTCTACATACTTCTGGCTAGGGTAGAATAGTCTACAGGAATTTCAGGAGTTTTAAACACATTTGTTGCCTTTAGGTCAAATCCCTCCATTAAGGTGTTCCATTTTTTCACTTGGGCACATACACTGTATTTCAGGCTACCCTAATTAAGCATACAATTCTCTATCATGTTATTTGTTGTGTGCTATGAGTTTACCACCTTTCATTGTAATGATCCCTGTTTCAACACAGGCATTTTTAAATGTAAAGCTGTACTCTACTAAAATATCCTCCTCAGCAATTTTACTGTGGTATTACTGCTTCTAGACATGTTTACCCTCCTACAAAAAGTGATAATGAAGGATAAAGGGAACAAAGTAATTTTTCTTTAGGATGTCAGACATTATTATTATTATTGTTATTATAAAGGTGTTTTGGGTTCTTTACTGTTGCCCATATATTTAAACTTGTATCTTTGTACAGTGAGATTGTCAACAGCACTTTTAATTAGTCAAAATTAATCCTGGCAACAATATTGAAAATTACTGTCATTTTCAATACTAGTTCGGCCATACTTAGTACTTTTAAAATCTTCCTCTTTATTTGCCATAGGGATTATTTTTTAATTTATTTTCTTAGATTGTATTTACTTTGTTACTAAAATTCATTTTAGTTTTGTAAAAAGTCTTACTTTTCTTTTTATATATCCAAGTGGTTTTGTCTGTTCTACTGCCTGTGTTACTCTTACAGTTTAGAGAGTTGGAGGGTATTTTTATTGCCATTCTGACATTCCTGGTGCAGTACTGAAGTGCCTTTCTCAGATGTGTCCCTAATACATTAGAACACACACAGCAGGTTTCATCTTCCTTTCCTGAAACATTTTTGTAGGAGAAAAGAAGCTTGCTAAACAGAATCAATCCATGTTAGTAGTGAACTGTGTCTGTCACAGGTGGCAGGATTTTTCATACCCAAGAATTAATGGGAATCTTTTGAGTTTTTTATGTAGAACCTTTTGTTCTAAAGAACTGTGTGGACCAGCAGTAGAGCCAGCTTGCACTCCTTGAATTGTTTTCCATGAAGTTACTTAGGCTGACCAGAGATATTTGAAACAGGTGTCATCTGATTTATTCTATGGTTTGTGGTATGGCAATAATAGAGCAAGCAGGAAGGTCTGGTAACTGGGGTCAAATGTTAACCTAAAAATTACTGACTCAGGTCTTCTTGAAAGTGCAATGAAAAAATCGAGTCCTATCTGAATTGTAAAATTTATACATAGAGGAACTTGGGGAGTTTCTCTAGGGCCAAGTTATTTGTTCTTTCATGGATAATGTACTGTTGTTAAATGCTACTTAAAAAAAAAAAACAAAATACAACAGTTAGAGTTCCTCAGAAATCAAAATTTAAGGAGTAGTTTTTCTGTTATTAAACAGGCTTAATTCCACAGACTGTCTCTTTGTAGTTAAATAGCTCTTGCAGAAGAAATGTGCTGTGAAGTTACTGATGGCATCAAATTTAAAAATTACCTGACAAGTTTGAGGCTTGTGCTAATTTATCCATAAATGTAATCATAGAATCATTTAGGTTATAAAATACCTTTAAGATTATCAAGGCCAACCATGAACTTAACACTGCCAAGTCCACCACTAAACCATGTCCCTAAGTGCCACATCTACACGTTTTAAATACCTTCAAGGATGGTGACTGCACCACTTCTCTGGGCAGCCTGTTCAGTGCTTGAAAAACCTTTAGGTGAAGAAATTTTTCGTAGTGTCCAATCTAAACCTCTCCTGGCACAACTTGAGGCTGTTTCCTCTTGTCCTGTCATTTGTTACCTGGGAGAAGAGCCCAACTCCCCCCTGGCTACACCCTTCTTTAAGGTAGTTGTAGAGATAGGGTCCTCCCTGAACCTCCTTCCCTCTAAGCTAAACCACCCCAGTTCCCTCAGCTGCTCCTACTAAGATTTGTGCTCTAGACCCTTCACCAGTTCCATTGCCCTTCTCTGGACACACTTCAGCACCTCAGTGTCCTTCCTGTACTGAGGAGCCCAAAACTGAGCACAGTACTCAAGGTGTGGCTTCACCAGTGCCGAATACAGGGGGACAATCGCTTCCCTGGTCCTGCTGGCCACACTATTTCTGATACAGGCCAAGATGCCATTGGCCTTCTTGGCCACCTGGGCACACTGCTGGCTCATGTTCAGCTGTTGACCAGCACACCCAGGTCCTTTTCCAGGAGGCAACTTTTCAGTCACAGTTCCCCAAGTCTGTAGCATTGTGTGGGGTTGTTGTGACCCAGGGGAAGGACCCAGCACTTTGCCTTGTTTAAACCTCATACATTTGGCCTCAGCCCATCAATCCAACCTGTCCATATCCCCCTGTAGAGCCTTCCTGCTCTCCAGCAAATCCACATTCCTACCCAGCTTTGTCATTTGCAAACTCATAGAGGGGGTACTTGATCCCCTCATGCAGATCATCAATAAAGATATTAAGCAGGACTGGCCCCGGTACTGAGCCCTGGGGAACACCACTGGATGTAACTGTTGACCACCACTCCCTGGGCCCCGACCATCCAGGCAGTTTTTTACCCAGTGAACTGTGTACCTGTCCAACCCATGGGCAGCCACTTCCTCCAGGAGAATTTCATGAGAAACAGTGTCAAAGGCTTGTCAGTGACAACATGGACAGTCTTTTCCTCATCCACTAAGCAGGTCACTCTATCACAGAAGAAGGCCGAGTTGGACAAACAGAACCACCTTTCATAAACCCATGCTGGTTGTACCTGATTGTCCTGCACATGCCATGTGATGGCACTCAAGATAATCTGCTCCATGACCTTCCCTGGCACCAAGGTCAGCCTGATAGGCGTGTAGTTGCCCAGATCCTCCTTCCGATCCTTCTTATAGGTGGGCATTACATTTGGTAATTTCCAGTCAACTGGGACTGGAAACACAGTTAACACAGTTAGCCAGGACTGCTGATAAAGGGTGGAAAGTGGCATGAGCAGGTCATAGAAGCTTTTCCTTTCAGATCAAGGTTTAGATTTAGTTGTTCTGCCGTATTCATTCTAACTGGATATGAATTACCAAAACCGTCAAAGAGTAGTTAAATGAGTTAATTAGAATCTTGGCAGCACATGCAGTAGTTATAGAAAGGCACATTTACTCAACAGCTATGAAAACTCTGATTTCCTAGAGTACACTTTGAGCCCTCTTTTGTTGCTGCGTGGGTATTTTTCCCAGTTCTTGATGTAAATGCAAACCCACCACTACAGAACATGGTGTCTTAACAAAGTACACTTTCTTAAAGTTGATTTTTGCATATTTGGGATATGTGGTTTACTTTCTGAATATGGTGACTAAATCATTTGTTTTCAGAGAATTTCACTCTGATTGTGATCTGCACATGATAGTATTCTGTCTTAAGACTTTTCCTACTTTAACTATTTAAAACCATTAACAAAAAGTCAGCTACTGTTCAATGCTTGCTTCCAGATGGCCACGTGCAATAGGTACAAATCTCTGATCACTGGAAAGTGAAAAGTTGAGGATTTTCAAGTAAAATCTCTGAAAACTGTGAAACACAGAATTAAGTTGTATGTGAAAGACATCAGTTTTGATTGCCTCTCTTGTCTGCCTGCTCTCCCCCAATTAGAGAGAGCTGGCAGTAGCCTCTAGGAACCATGTTCCTGTTGCTGATGTTTTGGCAGGGAATGCGGTGACACAGGGAGCATGAATTGAGGAGTATGGCAGAGGAGGAACCCTACAGGGAATCTCATGGGCAGGAGGGAGAATATAAGTGGGGGAATCTTGGCCCTGTTGTTTGTGGGATAAAGGGAAGGATTGTAGTGCATCCTTTGAGATTACCAGAAGGGATGGGTCCCCTGCCGATCTGCCTTTTTCCCAGAAGTTTCCCAATCCCACAGTAGTACTAGGTCATTTTCCTTTGCTTTCTGCCTCCATCTTTCCTGCCAATAATCAGTGGCATTTTAAATGTAATGCCTGCTTGAAAGGAACTTTAATACCCCCTTAATTGTAGGAAGTATTCCATTGTAGGAAGATACCATTTTCCCAAAATAAATCATGGCTGATTTTCACAATGTGACTGTTGGATTTCTGGGGGTTTCCTTTTCCCTAGGTATTGTCAAGAATGTGATTCATTGTATTGCTTATTTCATTTAAGGCATATGAGGCAGTCACAGTCCGTCCCACTACTTAACTACACAAGCTACTGGGCTCATGTGAATGTCAGCTGAAACCCCTTTCAGCACTTGCAAATTGCACTTACCTGGAGAAAATGTATAAAAGAATATCAAGTGTGGGACTTTTTGTTGAGTAATCTTCTCCTAGATAACAGATTCCCCTTCAGGAATATTGAGAACTTCTTTCCTAGGAACTTTCCTCTGAAGAATCCCCTTAACAAATCACAAGGATTTGTTGAAATTTAAACCCACTACAGACATCTTTCAGCTTTCTTTAAGTGAAAGTGCAGATTATAGGCAAGTTAGAAAGACATTCCTTAAATGGAATGGATATGCTTTATTTTGTAGATTTGCTTTTAGGAAAACATGTGAACTGATCTGTGTAGAGAGCAGAAATGGCCAAAAACATTTCAAGCAGAGAAGGGCTTCTTGTGAGTCCTTTATGTTTTGCATCTTTTGTTTCTCTGCAGCCAGCACTTCTTGAGGACTAGCAGGACCTGATTAATCTGTAACCTGGAAGAAGCACACAAAGGTAGTTAGAGTTGGCCTGTGGGCTGCCTTACATCCAAGGAGTTGCATATTTATTTTATGTTTAAAGAAGCTTTTTATTTTAATCAAGAAGAAATATTCATATACTTGTAGTCCTCTTTTGTACTTCAAATGAGTGTTACGCTCCCTGCTCTCTTTCACTGCAAATCATTGAATTCTTCTGCTATCTTTGAGTTGTCACAGGCAACAGCTAAACTGTGGGACCCACCTCTGAGGTTTACACCATGGTCAAATTCAAAACCAGTGTTAGGAGAAGATCTGGATGTTCAACATACCGCTTCCTACTCTGACTTTTGTTGGAAGAAATCCTGGGCACTCAGATAGGGAGGAACTTCTGTGTTCCAGCAGGTCTTTCATCTGGATGATTAAGAACCAGAACTCTGGTGTACACTGTGAGGCACACCTGCCTTGAGTTGTTTCAGTGTTTTGGGTTTGTGGGATTTTTTTTTTTGTTCATCATTGATGTATCTAGCTAAGAAAGTTTGAAAATGCTTATTTAAGCCATTTATCAAACATGACATTGAGTAGCAGTGTTTTGAAATCCTTCCAATTCAGTGGGTTTATAAACCATTCCTGTCTTTCATGATTTCTACAAATCATGTAGCCATTGTGTTAATGGGGAGAAAAAATTGGACTCTTTATGTATAGTTTGGAAAACATTTTTGTGTGTCAACAAAGAATATTACAGAATTTAAATGAGAGATCTCAAGTGTGATATTTAATATGTGCATGCAGTATGTGTCAAACATCCCACGGAGGAAGACAAGTTAAATTTGGCAAGAACTGAAACTTTAGAAGATGAAAGTGTCGATTCTTTTTAATTGGATTTTAAAGCTAAATTCTTTGAACTGATTTCTGGTCAGAGGTCACTTAAAATACATGAGGAGGAAACTTTAGCTATTTAACAATTTCAGTGGACAAAACTCTGTTAGTACTGAAGTTGCAGACACCACAGTGCAGTGGAAAAACCTGTACAAATAGAGCGAAACAATTCTGCTTGCAGATATTTGCTGTTGAAGCCAATGAAAGGGCTGTGCTCTTCTGTGTGGTTTAGTGATGTCAAGCACTACTTGCTGGAGGCAGCTGTGCTACTGCAATGCTTTCCTGACCTTAAATAGCCTATATGCTGGGTAATGCAAGTGTTCAAATATAAATACAGGGCACATAAGGACAGAAGGAGGCCAGAAAAGCCATCGAGGCCCCTTCCCTCCCCTGAATTAGTCAGTGTCTTCCTCAGTATTCTTCTCTTCTGGTATTTGTCCAAGATATTTACAAAACCGTTTAGACTAATTGTTCCCTTGTGTTGCCTCAGTACTGTTTATTCCATATGTTAAGCACTGCGTGCAAAGCAGTTCTGCTCTTCAGCTTGGCTGCTGCTTACTTTCCTTTCCTTTTCCTTTCTTCCAGGTTGCCTTTGATATTAACCCAAACAGCTGTGCAGCCTCTGTCTGTCCTGGACAATTGCTTTTACCTCTGTGGCAGCAGCCCACTGCTCTTCTCTAGCCTTCCTCTCCAGGGCAGGCAGCACTTTCTGGGACATTCTGTGGAGGTAGTTCCTTCAGGTCATGTTTTTGGTCGACTTCCCAGATTTATTTTTTTCTTTTGCTCTGTAATGGGAAGATGGTTAGATGGCACATATGTGTAATTACATAGTGATCCTCTTAATTTGTTCCATTGCTCAAAAACTGTGTTTCTTTTGTAGCTGTAATGAAGACTGTGTAACTTGCTTCCTACCTCCTCAAATCCTGTTGTTTTCAGTTGGTATTCTTAGTTTTGTTCATTTACCTACCACTTAGGTTTCTCATACCGCCTTCCATTGTTTTTTTTTATTTCTTTAAGTTCCATCTCTATTTTCTGGTTTCTGTTTTGTCTGTTTGTTTTTAGCTCTGCACACCTTTCTGAAAATGTGTTTCATTTTCAAGAAGTGAGGTTCTGGTTTTGTGCATGGCAGGTAGCAGTTTTTCCTGCAGTTGACATAGAAACTGTGAGGAGAGTTGAATGATGAATGTACATCCTGACAAAGAAAGTCTTGTTGAAAATTTAGGCAATCTTTGATCAATGAAAACTCAACAGCTGTTTTAATCGTCTGATACAGAGAATCAGTGCATGTCCAGAACAGTCATTTAGTGTTGTCTATGATTTCAGTGCCTTTGTTGTCTTTACTTTAAAGCATTTTAACATTAGTTTTTCAATACACTTTAAAATGTTCATTTTACATTTCTTTTAACATTATTTCTCTTTAGAATTAATTGCTTCCATTTATGAAAGGAGTGATACCTTCAGAATTTTTATACAACAGTGAAAGCAAAAACATTGCATTTGTCAAAGCCTGGATATAATTGAACAAACTTTTTTTCCCCTCCATGATAATATTCTATTTAGAGTATATATCTCAACAGTAACAAAGATAATTCATAGTAGTGAGAAATATTTCTTTGCTTTGTTTTTCTAGTATTATGTTAAAATTTTGGAGGTCACAGCAATTCATAAAATAAATCAAGTTCCTTAACCTAGGATAGCTGTAGTGGTTTTGTAAAAAATTCCTTTACAGTAAATAAGTGGTAGATTTCACATCAGAGTCATAAAGCTCTTTGTTGGAAAGGAGCTCTCAGTCATCTAGCCCAGCTTCCTGCTTGGCATGGGACTACCATCAGCACTAGCTCAGGTTTTGTGTAGCAAGGTCTTGTCTGCGTCTTGAACAGTTGTCAGTGGAGATCCTACAGACTCCCTTAAGTCTGCTTCTCCTTAGGGAAGGACTTCCTCTGAAAGTCCATTCTGAGCATCCCAAGACCTCAGTCGTCCCAGTCCTTGAGATCATGAAGGTCCCTTCATACTGAAGCTGTGCACTTGGTTGTGGGTGTATTATACAGAGCTGTTAACAGTGTGCCATTTGTTGTGGCAGTATGGAAGGAAGGTACTCTTCACCCTTGAGCCACCATTCTTCCATTTCAGCTCTGAATCAATAACAAAAGCTGTGGTAACACCACTTGCCTCCCTCTAAAACGCTGTTTTAGTTAGTCTCATCATGCTTCTCCAGCAATATGGAAGGGTGAGGTCTTAAGGATATATTGCTATATAGGATTTGTTCTGGCTGGAGGTCATGATGAGCCGGGATGAAGTTAAATTAAGTTCCTATCTCCAAGGGATGGCATGGAGAAAGAGGGTATGAGTTTGCTGCATTCTGACAGGGTTCACTAATGCATAGTCCTTTGGGACTAGCTGGTACATGACATAACTTAGAGCAGTGTAACTAAATATTAATGAATTTTGGTCCGTACTATGGTTAAGTTATGCCTTGCAACACCAAGGCACATAATACAGGGAAATCTCTTTTACTTTATTTTTTAAACTCTGAATACTGAAAGCTTCTAGTTACTTTTTCAATACACGGATACTAATTTGTATTTTCCTTTCTTAAATTTCATATACTATAGAAGAACTTAAAACAAAAAAATAAATATCCTGAAATAGAACACTAGTTGCTAGCAGTGAATGATCTTGGCAATGCAACTGGCACTGCTGAGTTCTTTGCACGTACAACTGAGTACACTTAAAATGTTAGAAAAAGGATACATTTATCCCGATTTTTTTTTATACTAATGCTATGAAAGTCTAGCATTCTATTTTTGTTCATCTACCAATCTGTTCAGCATATTTTGTTTTAATAGTTTAATGATAGAGTCTATATGCAACCACCCATGTTACATCAGACTCTGCAACTGGAATGTTGTTTACTTTTCTCCAAGGCAACTCCCTGTTTTTTATTAATTAGTATCTAACAAGGTCAGATGGCTGACTCTCTTTAAAGTCAAGAATGTAGGGGTGTTCAGGATTTATAGGCACACTGTGCTGGCAGCAGCATCTTTTGTACCAGTGGCCTGTTAAAGGAGATGGTTTGGGATGGCTTTTTTCATTTTTATATGTGTGTATATTCTTTTATTCTTCTTCAGTTATCTTGGACAGGCAATGTGTCTTCTTCACGTGCATAGTCCTTTAATACTTTGTGCCATGAAGTTATTTTCTTAAGCAACAGAATGAAACTGAGAAGATTTGTGGGAAAGTCTTCTACAACGTTCTCTCACCATTCTTTTGGGGACTAAAGGAGAACTCACGTTTCTGAGGTGGTCAAATTAGCAACAGTGGCTCGTGTCTAAAATGCATTATATTTCTCTTAGTTTTAACAATACATCCCTCAAATATCTCAGTTAAAACAGTACCAGCAGGGATTATTTTTGTTAAATGTTTAGGGATTTTGTCCAGGCTTGATTTGAAATGATGCAAGGAATACAGTATACACAATTTTCTCAGTGCTATTCCACTGATAAAATATTTTACTGTCTTGTAATCTGAATATCTGTTTTTGCAAACTTTCATATGTTTATCTCTTGGTACCCTTCTGGGATAAGATAGTACCACATATTGTTAGGATATGTGAATGTATCCATGTGTATCAGAAAGATTTCATGATTGGGAAACTAGAACCAAATAGACTCCCTTTGATAATCTCAGTCTGTACCAGATCAGTGTTGCTAGGCTTAGAAATGGCCTCTTTCTTTCATAGTCAAATTTTTTAGGTCAAATGTCTTTTTTGCTTAGTTACCCTCCTCAGTCACTACCCTGCCTTAGCTGTATAGGCTGTCTTGAGGCTGTACACACATAGGTGCATGGACTTGTGATACAGGTTCCTCTGTCATCTCCACTGGGGTCGTTTGAGCTGTGTGCTCTAAAGAAATTAAAATAAAAAAATTAAGTACGTGCAGAAGTACATTTTTTTCCACCATGAAAAAGATCTTTTTAATAATCCAGTATGTTTCTGAGTTTTGACCCTGCCAGAATATCTCAGTAACAAAGAGATAAATAGATATTGCAATTGACGAGCTGATTATAATTGTATCTTAAGGCAAGCAAAAAAGACCTTTTAATTTACATCAGTCCTTAAAACCTGTAAAAATACTGGATTCTATTTTAAGAATGAATAGTAGGTAAATAGTGTTCCACCCAAAATCTGCCAATTACTGATTGTGTTCTCTTTTTTTTTTTTAAGTTCTTTTGTTGTAGGAGGACATCTTGGCAGAGCTTCACATATGTGGTTAAGTGCTTGCTGAGCCACAAGCAAATAATACTGTACAGTTAAGCATTTCTTCCTGCATCACCAATTTCTGTTCTCTTGGGCAACAGGAGTTCAGATCTGGGCAAGGATGACAGGCATAGACCTGCCTGATTGGATTAATAACATAGAAACTGTTGCTAGCCACCATAGTAATATTTTACAGTTGATCTTGTGGTAAGTTTCTCAACACAAATTTTGATTTTATTATACCAACAAATAGATAGGTGAGTAACTCTTGAATCCTGAAGACAAAAGGAGAATTTGTTTTGCATTTTCAGGCTTGGCAGATTGGAATTCTCCTAAAGGAGGTCAGAAAGGGTATGTGGAAACCTGAAGGGCAGTGATGATTCAAAGTTGACTTCCAGTATATTGACTGGGGGGGATTTCTTTTAAAATGCTGTATCATTTTTGCTTGTGTGGCATTTTTAGTCTCTCAAACTACTTTTACTTGGAAATAAGAAATAATTAGTGTGAGGAAATGTAAGTTTTCCAGTTCATTCACACCTGGAATGGAGCTGTGAAGTAAAATTAGTTTGCTTATCAGTTGGATATTATCATTTGTAAAAAAAGGGGGGTTTGATAAGTTTATTTAATAATCTTAAAATCAGTACTTCACAGGGAAGGTCTTGTGTGTTCCTAGGGGGAATGACCTCGAATTGTTCCTTTATCATAACCTTTCAGGAATCTCAAGCAGTGTATATTGGGTAGTAGGATCTATATTCTGGATTGTCCTATGAAATTGAATGCATGTGAAAAATCTGTCCGTGACTTAAATTTGCTTCTCTGTGCCTTTGTGATTGTGTTAAAGTGACAATAACAGCTAAGACTTGGGAGGGTGAAGTTGTGTTACATGAACTCATGGGGAGCTTTTGGGAAAGCAGTTCTGAAATTCAAATAATGACGTTCAAGGAGTTTTGAACTCTCTTTACTGTGAGGGTAGTGAGGCACTGGAACAGGTTGCCCAGAGGAGTTGTGGATACCCCATCCCTGGACATGTTCAAGGTCAGGTTGGATGGGGCATTGAGCAGCCTGATGTAGTGGGAGGTGTCCCTACCCATGGCAGGGGGGTTGGAATTGGATGATCTTTCCAACCCATTCTGTGATCCTGTGGCATACCTTATTTGTCATTTCTTATACTTGCACATGGCATAAACTCAACTTCAATTCTCTTTAGAATGCTGCAGTCAGCCTTGATAAGCTCAGTTTATGATTTTGTACATGCAATGTGAGACCTAAATACTTAGGAAGAAAAAAGACAAAGATCTTTTGGAGATTAATTTGGTCCTTTGAAGTTGCTCCAGTGTCTGGGCAGTCTTGATATGGTAAATGCTGAAGAGACTTTCACCTTCATTAGGATACCGGTCCCTGAAACTGTTTTGTGACACAATGTAACACTAGGAGGGGAAGTTTTGGGGTTGGGATTTTTTAACAAAACTGAGTAAAGTTACAAATTAAAAACAAACAAACAAACAAACAAACAAACAAACAAACCAAAACCAAACCATAAACTGTATCTTGTTCTTTTACCTAATAGAAATGCATTTTTCAGGTATAGTTCTTTTTATCCCCAACTAGCAGCTTTTGCTTTTTTATTCTCCAGCTTTTCCTGCTTTTGGAGTTGTCCGTGTTTCATCTCCCCTTTAATGTGTATTTACATTGAAGGAAAGATGAAAATACCTGGTCCTGAAGATCATTCAATCAAATTGAGCAATTCTGATGATTCCCTGGTAGACAGATGATAGAGTGCTGGATTTTGAAAGCAAAGTATGAAATTTTAAATAAGAAGAATTTTTGTATCTTTTGGAATATGAATCGCCTACCCTGGGACTTGATAAATAGTAGTCAGCTGTTCTCCAGGCTTCCCTTGCTTTTACATGTACTGCATTTTTATTTCTTATTGCAAAGTTAGAAAAATCAGACTGTGGACATAATTCCAACCTTTCCCAGCATTTGGTTAGAGGAGCTACAATTAGATATTTTTAGTCCTGACCAAGTTTGCATAAATGTTTCTCAGGTTGACACTAATTAGATGCTGAATAAATACATGTTCCCTTGAAGGGTAGATAGCCTTTTCCAAATACTGGCCACAGCTTTAGATAGGTCACTTTCCACAGTAGGTCTCCAAAGGGAAAGCAATTTGGAGCAGGTGTTACGCAGGCCATAGGAGTGTAAGTTTGACATGTAAAGAATGGGTGTCTTTTTTTTTTTCCCCCCAACTAGTACATGGATTTTGAAGTCACTTACTAGGCATTAAATCCTGGTGAAATAGCCAAGGGCTAACTTTGACCATTGCTACTGAATTTACCTCCCATGCTTTGCGGGACTTCCTGTGGCCTTTAATCCCAAGTTTGGAGGGCTCATATGGAGATGTTTTTGTTATTGCTGTCCTATGGAACTCTCTTTCATGGACTGTGGATTTCAATACTGAGATGTGCTAATTTGCAGATTTTAGATAAATTCGACTGTCTAGTTACACTTCCTAATGCTTTTACTTCTCTTTAATAAAGTTACCTCAACTATCAACATAATTTTGCATTATAACTCTCCCAGACAACAAAGAAAGGAGAAGAAAGTTGCCATCAATTATAATGTTTGTAGTTGTCTTCTCTCCCTCTCCCCCCGCCTCTCAAAAAAAAAGATTAAACAGAGTTAGTTTTTATCTCGTCACCCACATCTCATCTCTGTACTGCAGTGGCTTGAAAACAAAGAGCACACAAATAGAACTGGGCAGCAGCACTGGCTAATTACAAAATTTGTTCATGTAAGGGGCCTTACAGCTATGTTTGTGATTGCTCTGGGACTTTTAATCAAAACTCCAGCATTGCCTGTAAGTAGATCCTCACTGGTGTGTAAGTGGATCCTTAAATCACGGACATCTTTGGGGGGGGGGATTTGCTTGCCCTCCTCTCTCAGCATCTTGCAGTTAGCCATACCTGTTACACAGGGATATCGTGTGTGCAGCAATTTGCTAGTGGTGTCTTTAGGCTATGTCCTTACTTGACTCCACCTACTCTGAGAAGTTTGACATACCCTGCTTCCCAAAGTAAATAGTGTTTGGGGTTTGGTTGTTTTGTTCATTCTGTTTCATCCCCACAGAGGAATGAATAGAGCCGTTTTGTAATCTTGATTCTCAGTTTACTTCCTTCACTCTTTTCTTAAACCCCATCACAGTAACTCCTAGTGTTAAAAGTTCTCTTTCAAGCACATGCCATCCAAATCATGGTGGTATGTGAAATGTCATGTTAGGCAACTGTTGATATTGTCAGAGGGATTGTATGTTAAGCTGGGGTGGGGAAGCTAGTACAGTGTGTTTTGCAGAGCTGTGCATTTTTAAAATCATCGTGATCGCTGGCATATCACTTGTACTTGCAGAAGAGGGCAGGGTCCTATATCTTCAGATGCAGTGCTTTTCCAGATGTTCCACCCAGTCTGAGTTCATGTCAGACAAGTCAGGTCGTTGCTGCGCAGCTATAGAAGTATTCAAAGGAGGATCTTTATTTATTTGAATGTTTTGTTCTTTTCATTAAATCTCAAACTCTTTGAAGGTATACCACCTTTCACTTGGCTGATCATAAAATTAAAAATATTTACTTGGCTTTAAAACCTTCTCAGGAGGAAAAGAAAATACAGTCATTTTAAAATTCTGCCTTTTTCCCCCATTAGCTCAGGCTACACTTACAACTATTTTCATTGCAATTTTAAACAAACACCATCATTTGAATGATTAGTATCTATTTTAATCACATAATACTGTGACAATCCTTTTAATTTTTTTATGTTAATAGAGATATGTGTTTGTGATTAAAATTTAGCACTGTAATGTGCCTTGCAGCATCATCTAAATATACTGCCCCAGTAGAAAATCACATGCACGCGCAAAATGATAGTAAAGTTTATAGAAACAGGGCTACCACATATGATATTTTACCCTAAGAATTCTCTCCAGCCCTAAGCTATTGATGACTGAGGGAATTTGATTCAGATGTATTCAGTAATCCTGAATTAATTTCTCTTAATGGATTTGTCCAGCCTACTGTTTGCATACATATTGCAACAGGGATTTTCATAGCTCCACTGTATCTTGCATGAAGATCTGCCTCCTTTTAGTTTTGAAACTAGCTCCTCCTCTTAGCTTGGTGTAATGCTGACCACTACACTTGTATTGGAAGATATAGCAACTAGTCAGTGCTTATTCACTCATCATGTAATGGTTCTCAGTCTGCTATCCTCATTTTCTGTTTTCCAGACTGAGTTGCCCTGCAGACAACTTTCTACTTCTTTCCTCATAATCCCATGCTCCTTTTTTTTGGCTTTTTATTTTGTGCTGAGCTGATATTTCAACTGAACTTTGATCATAACCCTGAGATCACCTGAATGTTCAACTTGATGTCCATTTGGTTAGGATTATCTATTCTGCTTGCATCACTTCATACTCATCTGTGTTAAATCTTCTCCTATTTACTGCCATTCTCCTGCTTCAAAGCCTGTTCATTACTCTTCATGGCTGGAGCTTGTTTTGACTACCCTCAGTAACATACCGTCCCCAGACTGCCACTTGGCAGCTCACCTGTTTGTCAGGTCATTTATGAACATTTTAAGCAATGCAAGTCACTACTGAACCCCCCTGCTGACTTAACCCTGCTGTTAGAGCTCATAACTCACTAATGCTTCTTAGTGACTCTTTCAAAGAGCTGCAGTGGGTGTGGAAGACAGGACTATCCCTAACTGGGAAGGAATCAGTGTGGCTTTTATGTAGTGCCTATGCACGCATGTTTGCTGGGAGGGAGGTTCTGAAATGAGGACATTACCCATTTGCCTAAAACCTAGGGAAACCCTCACAGAAAAAATAATCGAGTTTTTATCATGTATTTGTCATCTCCATGTCCACCTCCTTTAACTTGGTTTTATCTGAATGAAAAAAACCTTAGGTTTACTGTGCTTAAAACCACTGGTGACGATTCTCCAGGTACAGGTGGCTCTTGGGCTACTGTTTGTTAATGTTAGATTGCCATTGAGTTTTCACTTGTGGTACCCATCATCAGTTCAATAGAGAGCACAGTGCTTGAGATGACGTGCATTGACTCCAACAAGGGACGTGCATTGACTCCAACAAGGGACGACTAATCTTTGAGCATCCTTACAAGAAACAAAAAGAAAGTTTAAAAACATTCAAGAACTACATTCAAGTGTATCCTGCACACTCACCTAAATGGAAACAGTTTAAACTGCGGTGAGTTGTAACAGTTCAAATATATGTGAACAGCAGCTTTTCTTCTTTGTGCTGGAGGGATTTTGTCCTGCAAGAGCTAACTATCCTTGCGTAACAGGCAATTGTTTTACAGTAAATCAGTAGCAAATCAAATGCTGAGTAGCTTTTGCTAGAAAATCTTGCTAAACAGAACTCCCTGCGAGCAGGTTCCTGGTTGATTTTTTTTCTTCCCTCTTCTTAATGTATAAGAACAGAAAAATCTGCTCAGAGTTTTCTGAAAAGTCAAGTGGTGGAAGAAACAAGAATAAAAAGGCCATGTACCAATAGGTCTTTGTTTGTATAATGTTTTTTAGATAGCATTGGGGTTGGATAATAAATGAGAAGAACTGGCTTCTGGAAAAACAGGACCTTCCATGACACATGCATTTTGCATTAGTTTTTAAAATTCTTACTGGAGGAGATGGGCAGAGTACAAAAACATTTTCTGACTTTTGAAATGGTGGTAAAGCTTCCATATTTTCTGCTGTAGCCAGTGAACATAGGCAAGTTTCCATCACCTTCTGGTGTTTTGACCATTATTTTGCTTGTGTTGATTCATTCACCTTCTTTTCCCACCCACTAAGCAAGATAGTAAACTTACTGTGAAACTACCAGAAATTCCCACAGCTTTTTCTCTGATACAAACTCCCAGCTTAAAAAAAAAAGAAATAGAAAAACGTACTGACTGATGGAAACTTTTAACTTTTATGCTGTGGGTACTGCCTAAAAACAAATTCATAAATACACATGTCTGAAACTATAAAGACTAATAGATTCCTGGTCTGGAGCTTTGGGAAAAAAGAGGTCATATCTCTAAACTTAGACTAAAATAAGTTTGTCAGATATTTTCAGTGGTATTAAGCAACTCCTGCTTTCCAGTAAAGCTGGAAGCTGGGAGAGCGAACAACCTTTGAAATTTGCTGCAATTGGAAATTGCCTCATGTTTTCCATTATAAATATTTTTCTTTTGTTTCTTTTATTTCGAAATTTTTCAGTTGTGGACTGAGGTTTTCCATATGAGATAACTGCTTCAAATGAGTACTGTTTTGAAGCTTCCTTAGGACTAAGATATTTGTCTTACCAAGTCAGATTTCCATCCCTCAGAGGCATCAATTTTTTTTCTGTGGCAATGTCAAGTTATACTCTCCTCCAGCACCTCAGGTTTACAGAACTTTATGTGAACTCAATCTTCTGTGTGTGCACCTATGTGCACTAATGGTAAAGAAAGTAGATTACTGGTTTTATATTACGAGTCTTGGAGTTAGTTGTGGTTAAGAAGGCATTTGCAGAAGCTCTCACGACAGTGGTTTTGACAAATGATTTACCTAATGGGATGAACTTTCCTGTGCTTGTTCTTAGTCAGGAAGTGTCTGAGGAAAAACCGTTTCTCTCGCTGAATTGCATGTTCAGTGTGAGTTTAATCAGTTGATTTTTACTTTTTTATTTAAGCTTTCAGGTTAATCAATGGGGTTGGTTTGAGAGGTGGGGTTTTTTGGAACTGCTATGGTTTTCTGCATAGGCAGAGTGAGGTCTTGGCTCCATTCCCACTGGTAAGCTCTGCCAAGGACTTCAGTTCCTCCCTAGATATGTTGTGTGGTGGGAAACCAGGGTTATTTTTTAATCTGACTTCCTAAGAAAATTAAGTTTATTTCCAGTAAAATTAGCATGATCATGTAGTCTGTACATACACATATCTGTCATTTTTGTCCTACAAACTTTCTTGAGCCTGCTGGCCAATTTCAAAAGAATTTGGCAGGAGGGTAGAAGTCTTCAAAATATGAAGTTCCTATAGTTTCATGAATATAACTGCTAAAAAGAGGCAGATTCTGTTACTGCCAGCTGAAGGAAAGGCTGAAGCCCCTCTGTAACTGTATGCAGTGAACAGTCAATATGAGAGAAATGATGAATATTCTATAATCCTAGGAAGTGCTTTAATCAGAATTTGTGCCTTATTAAACATCAGGTGAAAAAAACCTCTCTTCGGTCAAGATTCGTATCCTGAATGCGTTCTCTATGTCTTGCAAGGCATGAACATCATTTGAAGCTTTTCACTTGGCAAAGGCATTTAGGACATCTTTCCTGTGTGGTTTCTCTGATGTTTAATAAAGAGTGAACTCGTGCTGTGCTGTGCCTTTAACAGAGCTCAATCGAAGGCATTGTATAAGTCCACTGGAAACCAGACTTTGTTACTGTGCAACTCATGAACTTCCTTCTTACTTATCCTGTGAATAGTCCTGATTCATGCAGATACAGATAGGTAAACATTGACTGGCAGGTATTCAGGAATAAATTAAATATAGAGATTACAACCATGGAATATTATATTTGATGTTACATACTTAAAACTCATAAAGAAATAAGTCATCAACCTTTATTAGGTTGTGTCCATATATTGGTATGGCATTAACATTGGTAACATTCTCTTGTTCCAGCACGTGTGTGGAAGAGGATCAAATTACTATAGATGTGTGAACCAAAACTTTGTGATTCTTTTGGGGATTTTGGAGGGGAAAAACCCCAACCATTGTTTTTTAAACAAGGTGGATAAGAATTTAAACCAAGGTGGATAAATAAAAGAGGATGTATATCTTTCCCTCATTTGCATCATGAAACAGCTGATTTTTTTTAAACTCTGTGTCTGATTCTTAATCTGAAGTGAAATTGGGCATGTATAGTACCCTGGAATTGCATCATCACCCTGAGCTCTTAGTGAAAGATAGAAAATCTGAAAGAGGGAGATGATTTCTCTCATGTCAGTGTAACCCCTGCAATTTTTAAAGAAATTAAAATTTACCAGTAGTCAAAGAAGCACTAACTATAGTAGTAGTTATTAAAGGCAAGGCCTTCAGTCATTTGGAAGAAGGAAGCCCAATGAACAGAGGCTTTATACAGAAAAGTTCAGATTTAAATTCAGAACTGTATTTTTTTGTTCTTGTAGGGTCAGTTTGTTTCTTTCTTTTTTACTCCAACTTCAGCAGACCTAAAATCTTCATAAGCCAACACATTCATTATAATTCACTTTAAAACATCCAATGATGGCCTGTATGTTGAAGACAGGAAATAGAAGAAAAATCAAAGAGCATATGATTTCTGAGAACTTCTGTCTTCACAACAAAATAATAACCTAAGCATGTAGAAGCCCCAAATTGGCTATTCTTGCCCCAGGGTTAGCAGGCAAACTAGAATTCTAAAATACTATCTATAGATTTATATAATATGGAAGGTTTCATTTTTTACATTCTTTAGTCAATGCAGGAATAACTTTTGTGAGTGACAAATCTTCACAATAAAAAAAGCTTTCAAAGTTGTCTCAATGTGCAGTCGTGCTTCTGTGGTTACAGACAGAGAGTGTAGACTGTGTGCAATGTCTTCTAAAATGCTTTACCTGCCTGGGTAGCTGGTATCCAAGGGATTTTGTTGACACTGTGATGTTCTCAGCCGACAGAAGGCAGAATTTTGGATGAACTGAAATGACTCAATAGTAAACTTCACCTTTGAAAGATGCTGAGGGCCTGCTTGAGAAATTCTGGTCATACTCAGCTGCTGAAAGTAGTTGTGAGTTCTACTTTGCTTTTATTAGCATACAATAGTATTCATTCCCTGGCATAAATTGTAGCAAGGATTGTATATTAATGTATTTGAAGAAATCCATAGAGGCACTACGCACAAATTGTATTATGTGTTCTTAAAACACTTGCATTTTTAGGGTAAAAGGTATTTTAACAAGACATAGTACTGCTTCAATGCTTTTATTTTTAAGTAGTCTTCTGATCTTTTTTACTTATCTAGAACCTTAATGTAATTTCCAAAAAGAAAAGACTAAGCTATTCTATCTGTAGAGTCCTGATATTTCATTCTTTCTAAAAGACAGAATATAAATGATTTAAAAACTAACAATAGTTCTCAAAATGTCAATCTTCAACTAAAGAGGCTAGTTTATCAAAGCATCCGATATTTTTAAGTACATCTACTTGCAGATACAGTTTAGGCCACCCCGGTATCTTACCTCTAAACCCCTTAAACGTTAAGTAATATTAATCAAATGCTTAAAAGGTGATAAGGTATACAAGGTAAAGTTGGAAGATTCGTCTTTCGGTGATCATGTAAGTATTTGCAGGTTCTGAGGGGAAGAGGGACAGCCGTAAGAAGGTTTAGGGGATGCAAGCGTGTATGTTTGACTCACTGATGTCTGTATGTGCACTGTGAATGTTCATTATCTCTAAGGAAAAAGCTGAATCTCTGTGGAAAGGATTTTTCACTCCAGTCTTTACCTCGCATGTACTATAATGAAACTGCTCCAGACATCAGTCTAAACAAAATCCTGGGAATACTTGTATTTACTTTTTGACCAACTAAGCACTGCTCTAAGTTACAAATTATGAGATTTCCAGTTTCTTGTGTATGTGTGGGGTCCCTACTTTCCTTGAACACAATGAAGACCTGTGAGTTTATTTTCTGCCTTTTTTGTTTTAAAAGTAGACCTGTGTCTGTCTTTTTACAGGAGGAACCATTTTTGCTTCTGATGTAAGGTCAGAGTTTCAAAGTGCCAGTGTTCTGAGAAATTTTCCTGTCTTTCCCCTTACTAAAGGCTACCTTTGTGCAATGTGGTGCATAGCTCTGCATCCCTCTATTTTGAAAAGAATGTATTAGGATGAATTTTGAATTATTTGTGTTCATAGGAACAAAACCGGCTTACACAAATTCCTGTGGTAAAGGCTGTAAAAACCATCCAAACAGATTGATATCACCTTGTTAAATGAGTAAGGGTTTAACATGGTTCATATTAGCTTGTCAAGCCACAGTGGCTGTGTTTACATGAAAAACTGATGTTCTCTTGCCTTGCGTCCACATGTGTATTTGGCTTACATAAAACCTGAGCTTACTCGGCCTCCTGGAGCATTTAGCAGGAGCACCAGACCAGACTTGTAGCATTCCACATCGTTTGTGAACATAAGATAAAGCTAATTTGAAGATCTGAGCAAGAATGCCCCTTAATCGTGCTGCATACACATGGAAATCAGTGTCAGAAGCCAGATGTATGAAAGAAAAACATTTTCCTCCTCTAACTTTCTGTCTCCCTCAGGCATTCTTATCGATGACCCAAATGCTCAACTTCATATCCAGAAGTTTTCCAGCATGTTGCTCTCATTTCACTTCTGAATTTTTTCTACAAGTTTTCTTACCCTTTCAGTATGTACTTCTTGTTCTTCATGTAAGCTAATTAAATGTGATGCTGATGATGCAGAGGACAGGATGTTTCACACAAAATGTTTCTCCAGATAGATGAGATTCACAATTGAGGATTACTGTCTGGCCTAAGGAGAAAGGAAAAAAAATTATTATGTGGGAGAAGTTTATAACACAGCACTATTTTAGCACAGAGGCAAAAAATAGCATGCTTACAAAATGACTATGTCACTGGAAGTGTTAGGCATTAAGCAATATCAGGAAAAGATTAACAATAAGAGATAATTACTGTAATTTGACAAGTAGATTAGGGAACATAAATAAAATAAGGAACAATATGAGCAAGCGCAATCACAAAACATAAAAGCCTGCAAGTTATAGGAAATGACTGTTCTTCAGAAAAAGGAGAGAACAGTAGACAAGGAAGGCAATAGAGTCATGAGGGTTTTTGAGACTCATTTTCCTGCTTTGTGATAAAGACAGTGCTGGTTAGCTGGGTTTATTACAGGGACTGGAAAATTACCTGCCATGTGAACAGTCATAATATAGTAAACTGGATGTTATTGAATGCATGGTGGAAGAATGATAAGAAATTACAGGTACATAGGGCATATGTTTGTAAACATAACTGCTACCATCTTAAAGCAGTTATGTTATCCACTTCATTGATGCATAATAGATTTACATGGATTTGTGAAAATATTCTGTTCAATGAAATTGTTTGGGAGATCTTCCTTGCTAAATTAGAGTGGATTATAAAAGAGCAGATCAGTATCTTAAATGCTGTCAAGCACTGTGTAACATATCACCCAGGCTTCAGTGCAGAGAGGGATTTTCAGTGATCCTCACAATAATAAATCCTGGATTGTTGCATTAATTTATTGAGTGTTACTGTTTCAGAGGAGAATACTGCTCACAGTATACCAGCACTTCAGCCTTCTTTTTGTTTTTTATGCAAAAGTTTGTAAGTTCTAGTTCCTGTCTTCGTGCTAAGCCATTTTTAGTTCCTTTGAGACAGCTCTTCAAGTCATTACGTTTTCCCCTTGAAGCAGAAGAGCCAATGCCCAGTATTGTTTTAGTTGCTAATTAGAAGGTCCTCAATATATTCACAGTTAAGGTGGTTATAAATATATCTGCTAAACAGATAATGCCAATAAAAGTACCTTTCTGAAGAATAGGAATTTGAAAAGGAAATTTCAGATAACTGAGTCAGCTTTCCTCCTTCACAGTATGTGTGAAAGAGAAATGGGGATAGTGCTTAATTTAAAATAAATTCTTCATTTTATATTGGCATCTCAAATCGGTGCAAGATAGAAAAGTTTTGCAATTCAGTTACAATTTACTTTTTCTCCAGCCAAAATCTTGTTTTGCCTTAGTTTTGACAATTCTCCAGCCTCTTCCATATTTCTTTTCTTCCTGGGATCCATGCAGAAGAAAATTGAAGTAGGTTAGGCTATGTGGTCTTTCTCTTGGCATCTTAATTAATTTCTTTAGTCTTCAATTACAGGTGAATAAAAACTGGAAATAAAAACAAAACAGGACTGAACACTGCTCTCTTTATTTACTTATCTGCCCCTGCTGCTTATCTTATCTGCTTTTTCTGTTCAGTGATATTTGCTGCTGCTCTGTTTGTCTGGATTTCTTTCCTACAACTTTTCCTGGTTGTTCGGGGGGGTTATTTGCTGTTATTTCCTTATTGCATTGAATTCTCTGTAAAAATCTTTGACTCACTTCTCACTTAGGTTTGTCTTAATTTGCTGCCAAGAGTCCTTTAAGAAACAAGCAAAATGCTTTGGAAATATATAGTTCTCCATTGTAAGTGTTCAAGGTTTAATTCTCCTTGCTGCAATGCATGCTCTTCCTACCCTCTCATTCACTTCCTCTCTCTGCATTGTAGTGTGAAAAACTGTTCTGTGAAAGTTCTTTAGGACAGGAACCATGCCCTTCTCTTTAAACTGTGAGGCATCTAGCAACTGATTCAGGTCTTCTTATATCTGTTTCCCTTAAATATTGTCAGTAGTTAGAATTAGTATTAGTAAGTAGTACCTTTGATAGGGGGGGCACACCAAAGCTACTTTTCTGATATCATAAGAAGTGTCTCTAAATTCAGTTCTTTTGTCATTTGTTATGGACTCTCATTATTATTTCCCTCAATTGACTTGAGTATAGTACATTTGCAATGTACCTTGCTATTGGTGGTTTTTGCAGAAAAACTAAGTGGGGCATCAGTTTGTTAAGTTGCAACACAAAAGCAAGATTTGTCAGAATTTTTAAGCCTTTTAAGAGAGAATCACACTCCTTTTATAGCCTGTGGAACTTTTCATATTTTCATTTTGAACCCGTTTGTAGTGTATTATGAAAAATAATTCTGTATTAATACTTTGAATCAGATTGAAATATATTACTTATATACTTTCACTTTCATTTTATGTTGTCAGAATGAATAAGTGACCAACATTTTTGTGGAGTGTTACTGTTGACACCAGTTAGGTTAACCTGTATTCTAAGCTGCTGTACACATTGAAGCGTCGCTGATCATTTGTTTTGCACTATCTTGGACTTTTCCTCAAGTTTGTATCTTGAGGTGTTATGGAGGTCCCAGAGGGCAATCAGTTGTGCTGGGCTGCCTGGCTGCCCAGGCCATTGCTGTAAGCTCTGGATCAGTTTATAAAAGTGGGCCCCCTCACCCAGAGGATAAAGCAACGTGATGACTGTTGTAGGCAGAGAGCTCATACCTTGTGGTGCCACTGTGTAACATCCATGTCCCGTCAACTGGGTAATAAATGTTAAACTCTCGTGGTTTTGTTTCTTCAGAGAATGCAAGATCTGAGGATGGTGGAGAGTTCTCTTTTCCAGCTCTAGCAGCCCAGGTTTTCACTCACTCAACATGTCAGTAGAAATCTGTCAGTTCCCTTTATGCAGAACCTTTCTGCATGTGAAGACGATGGAAAAATCGCCTCAGTTCTGATTTATCCAATACAGAGGAAATTTTCAGACTTTTATGCTGTCAAGTAGCAGTAAGAAAAACTTTATACTGCAAGAGTATCTGTTCTTTTTTCCTCCAGCTCTGAGGAGTGTCAGGGAAGGGATGAAAAGAAACATATTCTAATTTAATTATACGGCTAACAATCTATTAATCTCATGCTTCTTGTTTTTTTCTTCAAGGAGGAGTAGAATCCTGGGGACAGAGCTCCTATCCCCCCACGTCTTTCAATATTGAATCATTGTAGCTATGTTTTCATGTAAATCTAATGGATTAAAGTCTGCTGGAACCTAGAATCTGTATAGTTAATGTAAATATTTCCTTCATATAACCACTTCACCTAAAATAGGTAATACGTTACAGACATCTGCTTCTTTCTTATAATTTTACCCGCAGCAGAATACAGAAGTTGGAATAACCCAAACAAAGTATTTATTAACACTTATAGATTACTTCATCCCACAGCTTTTATACTATTCAGTGAATGTTATTAAACTTCATTGTACTTCAATATAAGCATCTGGACATTATAGGTGGGCAAGCAGAGAAGCAGACTGGTTGCAATAACATGCTGCAATAAAGCCCAGTAAGTCTGACTTGCAGTTTTCTGCACTTTCTGTGAAACTAAAATACTTTCTGGTTTTACTATTTGCTCTTTAGAGTGATTATTTCATATTTTTTCCAGTCACTAGTCAGGAGGAGCTCAGAGGTATTTACTCTGAACCTCTAGTAAGTCAAGGAAAAAAAGATGGTATTATCCTTTCAGCTCTAATGGCCAGATGCTAAGTCTAAGTTTGACCGGGATTCTTTCTCAAAAAAAGTAGATTTGGCATAGTTTTCCCTCTAGGTCTATTTGTGGTTGTATTTTTTTTTTCCTGTACATTCAACAATGTAGATACTCAGATTGCATCTGTTAGCTGAAAACATCCACTTCTTTTTTACCAGTGTTGAAGTACGACTAATTCTAAGTAAAAATTGTTTCTTTAAAATTAGAATGGAAACTTTTTATGGAGGCACTTTCCTTTGTGATAGATTTGAGTGGACAAGCAATATGTTAATTACATTTGGTTTAAATGAAGTATTATGAGAAAGGGAAGAAAATACTGTCACAAACCTAGACTGACTGATTTTTCAGTACAAGAGTAATGTTCTGTTATTTTACTGTTAAGCTTTTTATTGCTGATCGAAGCAGTATCCCAAGGCTTCTGCCAAGCACCGGGTTGTCTGTGTGATAGGAGGGATTTGGTTACAGTCGAGCAAGTCTGAAAAATGGTAAACTGACAGCAAATCTGGGATCATGGTTGGTAAGGCAGCTTTTGTGGTCACGTGCTTTTATTTGATGTGGTTCCTTGTGTCTCCTGTGCCAAATGGTGTAATGTACTAAAATGATGAAACTGCAAAAGAAAAAAAAGTCAAGTATTTAACTTCAGCAACAAGGGAGAAAGAGAACGGGAAAAGAGATCAAAGTCCTTAACATGCCTCTCAAAATAGAAAAAAAGAGCAAAAAGAAGGGAATTTCTTTCCACATGCTTGAGGCTACTTTTGCCTATAGCCATCATGAGTAATAAGCCCTTCAAAAATGCTTATGTAGGTCTGCAGTGTGCTTTAGTTTCAAAATACACCAGGTATAACAGAGAGTTAAAAAGGGTATATCTTGGTTAAAGAAAGAACTACAGTCTCTGAAGTCTACTTTCCATTAACAGTACATAAATTTGAACATGTTTTAACATTGGCCACACAAGAGAAAATCTCTTAGTTACTTTAAGTTGGTATAAAAGGTCTTTCCATGCAGAGGCAAGGTTTTTATTTGTTTGCATTTTCAAAGCTAGGCGAATCTCCAACTGTATCATTCACGATCATTGGCATTGTCATTTTCCTATTTTATGTGCGTTGTGCAGAAAGAATTTATTGGGTTAGAAATTGATTGTTGAGTACAATCAATATTATGCACCACTTTCTTTTGTTATAAAGCTCTGTAATGCTATGTTCACGCTGTGCTCAGTGTTGGACCTCCTTGCCCAAATACACATTTTTTACTCTTCCTTCCTTGGAGAAAAAAAATGACTATTCTTGGGTAAGGTACCTCCTTTTAACAGCATGAAACTTTTCTGTAAATGTTCTTTTCTTTCTGATACTTGTTTCACAGAGAAACGTACACAATTTTTGGAGGTGAGAAAAGGGAACAGATAAAGGGGAGGGGGTGAGGCGCAAAACATAATCTGTATTACGTGTGCACAGGTGCTTAACCTGTGTTAGCACATAACTTTATAAACTGTGATGTAGATAGTCTAAAATAATACTCATTTTTCAGACTCAGCTCAAAAGTTTCCCAGCAATCCAGAGAAACCTGCATTTTTTTCTGCTCAGAGAAAGAGGGAAGCAAAACAAACTGCAGGGAAGAGGTGGTGTGAATGAAAGGAGTTTAGGGAAATTAGACAGGCCCAAGTTAGTATGGGGAGAGTTGTAGGGAAGTAGGTAGAGATGGAAGTAAGAGCATCTCTCTACATACCTGTAAGTCTGCCTTGCTAAAGCACCCTGTCATCTGAGAAACACCCTTTTTCTCTAATGAAGGGATAGTTTTCAGGAAGAGGAAATAACTGGTTTACACGTAAATACTCAAGAACAAAAGCAGTCACTTCTGTAAACGTGTGAATTAATGCTATGCCTTTTTTTTTAAAGGATCATTTCTTGAGAGACATTTTAGTGTAATTATAAGCTATCAAGAAATGGGAAAGAATTTTGCAATTTTGTATGTGGGCCTGAATAAATAGATCCATTGAGAGACAGACAGAGCAAGTCACTTGGAATGCACCAGTCAACAGCAGAAATGTAAACATACTCCAGCTACGCTCTCTGCACTTGTATTTCAGCGTGTTGCAGAACAAAACTTCTATTAATGCAGGCTGACTGCTGTACTTGTTGAATTCAGTAGTGAGTCTCTCACAAAATCCAGCTAGTTCACAGATCGTGGATGAGAACCACACCGTGTCTGCCACTCTGGAAATTCAGGAGGACAGAAACGTGCTGCAGAGGAGACTGCTCTGTCTTAGAATGAAGTGTGTGAAGTTGGTTTGCAGAGCTGACTAGGTTTGGAGCAAGCCAATAAAATGCTGAGGCAAACAAATCTTTCTCTGCATTCCAGTGTGTTTGAACAACCTTATCTCATAGACAGGTACATCTACCATATATTAGTCTTCATCTGGTACTAGTCCTAATGAAATAACATCCACTAAGACTGTTGCTTTCTGAATTGTCATAATTATAGAAGCCACTCTCAGACTGTTAGAACCTTAGCCTTTAAAAAGTAGTGGGTTACTAGAAAAAACTGTAAAAATCAAACACAATTCAGTTGGTTGTATTGAAACTAGTCTTACTCTGACTGTAGAGGAGCAATATTAATTGTCTGTATTTAAAAACAAAATAACTTCCTTATCATATCTCTTGGTGTTTTTTGTTTAATTTTTTTTTTGTCTTGACAAAAGGAATGTGGGGCTTTTTTGTGAGGGGAGTTTAACAGTGATACCAAGAAGGAAAGCTTAATTTCAAACAGAGTGGTGTTAGATCTGTGCTCCAAGAGGCCTAACTATGTAGAAAGCAGGTCTGATGTGCAGCAATCTTTAGCTTGTGCTGGTGAAATATCTTGACAAACAGAATGTCCTTGACTATGAAAAGCTTCTTATGGCATTTTGTTCTCCACTTTTTCTTTTGATTGGACTGTGAGGTACCTCAAAAAGTAGCATGAGATACTGAGCTGCATGCTGGAATTCCCTTGCCTTTTACAGGTCCTTCTTTGATATTGTGTAATCACTTTTTTCTTCAGCTGCAGATTTATTATAAGTCAAATGAATTATTACACCCTCTTGTGCAATCTCTTGATTGGGAGGTACTGGCATGACAGAGACATTATAGTACAGCATAGTAAAGCCAAACTCTGAACAATAGTTTCCTTATATGTTTAAAAATAAAAGGTAAATATCAGTTTAATAAGACAGATGAACCTTAATTGCTAACTGTTTATAGAAAGTTTTGAGATGGTCAGAGGCCAGGTCCTGTGCAAATGCAGTATTTTATTAAAATATTTAATAACCAGATTCTCTGATGCAATTGAGGGAACAAAGATGCCTGTCCACTCTTAATTTTCCCTTACCCATAATAATTTCCATAGAATATAAATTACATATTGTACAGCTTTATTCTGTTTTCAGAAGATAATTATAGTAGAAATTCCAGCCTTCTTTCTGTGGAGGGACCTTTTTCTCAGAAACCACACCTTGTAGCAGTCTGTTTTTCATTTGAGAAGGGCTGAATTTCCATTAATGTCCACAAGTTTTTATGGGTTGGTGCCTTTCAAGAGATGGATACAGGTAAAATGTATGTTTCCCTTACTCACAAGTCATCATAATTCAGTCTGGAAGATGTATGTATTGGAAGCTGATGATATAGGAGTGGAAGCTTTTTTTTATGTGAGTAATATGTTAGAGATTACTCTTAATTTCATGCCTGCTATTGTAACAGAGAGAAGCCTGAAATTCCTGTTGTAGTCATCTGAGCATCTCCAGTGGTATCTCTGTGCTGAGAGGGAACTTGGACTTGGTGTCAAATGAGGCAAGGCAGGATGCAAAATGGACAGTAGCAGTTGCTCTGTCTATGAGATTGGAGGCTATGAGATTTATGTAACCATTTAAGGAGTTTAATAAAAGGCAGGGTCTCAAAGTAAGGTTCACAAACCACTTTTGACATACCAGGAGGGACAAGTAGCAAAACATTCTCCAATATTAGAGACTGATGGACCCCATATATATTTTCAGTTTCCTAAGAGCAAATTACTGTTTCAGAAATGTTCCAACTTTTTAATAGTCACACTCCACTGTTTTTAAACATCCACAAGTTGCAAAATTATATTCCTGTCTGAGTAATTTTAGTAAGAGGGTAGCAGCAAGGAAACTGAATTCAGTTAAAAAAAAATCCTGTTCAAGTCTTACTTCTGCTGGAAGTTTGTTTGTTTTTTTATGTAGCTGTGGTGTACTCAAAGCTTTTTTTTTCATCATTGCATATGCAAAATCCAGACCTGCAGAACTGTTCCATGTGGTGAACAGTCTGCTAAACCCAGACTGTTTTGCCTGAGTAGCAGATTTCCATATACCTCATTATGAGTTTGGGATTTTTTTGATTTATGTAGACTCTGTTCCTTCAAAGGGATGTATGACTGTAGACCTTCATATGTACCCAAGTGATTTCTTATCAAGTACTAAGGAAAATACAAGGGCATGTCCAGTTGGAGAATATGAGCATTTTTTTTTGCAGAGAACTTTCTTTCTAGCCAGTTTAATTTATCATGGAAACACCATGTAAACAGAAGGCCACAAAGTTACTTAGCTTTTGAAGTTTTTAATTGTGGCCAATGAGGTTTTAGATGGTTAGTGAATCATGTAATCCACAGTGTGTAATGCAAATTCATATCCTTTTTGATTGGTAAGGGACTATAAGAAAGATTTAGGTCAGTACTGCTAAAAGACAGTAGCACAGACTTTATCTCATTAAATACAGCCTGATTTAAATAAGTGTTAGATCTTTCCATACCAAAGAAGCAATTATCCTTGGTAATAGCAGGTGTGCTTGAGTCTTCCATCCTGTGATAAAGGCACTACTGAATACATCTCTAAGGTTATCTTATTTCTGTGGATTCCTACCACTCAGATTTCCAGTCTGTGCATGGACAGAGTTAATATCCTTGGTTTTATTATTTCCTTCTGGGGATGAACAAAATCATAGAATCAGGGAATATAATTATGAAACAATGTAGACTGGAGAGAGCATCTGGAGGTTATCTGGCCAAGCCACTCCTCAGAGCAGGGCCAGCTTAGATCTGTGTGCTCATGGCAGTCATTCAGCTGAGCTTTGTGGACCACTGAGCACCACTTCGGAGAAGCCACTGGCTCCATAGTCTCTTGAATTTTCTGTTAGATAATTGAAGGCATCAGTACACCTTCAATAACAATATGCCTTAAACTCCCCTCCTTAACAGCCCCACCTCGCCAGTGTTCTCTGAAGACTGGACAAACCCATTTCTTTCAGCATCCCCCCTTACATTATCATGTACCTCATAAACTTTCTGACCCACTGCCCTCTTAATCTAGTAGGTTAACATCTGTATTGTGTTGGAAGGTCCAAAACTGGAGTAGATGATATCATCAATGTTTGCATCTGGCCATCTATAACTCCTCAGTCCAAATTATTTTGATTATACTTAGCTGTATTGACTGAAGGTGGTTTTTGGAATAATTAAGACTTCAAGTCTCACACAACTAACAAGATACCTGAACTACAGTATTCCACATCTTACTGATGAGGACTAAGGAACAGAACTGTTCACAATGAAAAAGCTGTTTCCTGAAAAAATGCTTTGCATTAAGTCATACTCCTAAGTGGTTTTTTTAGAGTGGGTCATGTTATAACCTGGTTTTGTAGATGGTATCACTCAATATTTCTTCTTATCACCACAGCATAAAATACACCTCCTCATGGCCCACTGACTTTAAGCATAGGGAAAGAGGACTGTGCAGAAGTCATTTTCAGATCTCAGGGACCGTATGTATAATGTACTGTTCAACTAACTTCTGTTTCTAGTGCACTTGGAGGATCATCCGCCCTTCACATCCCAGCCTTTCCTGGTGGAGGTTGTCTTATTGACTATGTACCCCAAGTTTGCCAACTGCTAACAAACAAGGTAAGTTAGTAAAGACAATTCAATTTTCCTTTTCATTATGGTCTGTATTGCATTTCCATAGAAATCATTATTCTTCTGCCAGGCAGTCCAGGCAAGGCATACTTAAGATGAACTACACAGGGAATATCTTTTTGATAAGAGCTGAGCACCTAAGCAGGACATTGAATATAACAACTCTTTTAGGTAAACAAGTGACGTTGGGGTCAGATCCTGGAGCGGTTTTTTTCTTCATGTGACATGTTCCAATTTAGGGTAAAATGTTACTGTAATGTATAACACTGCATTGTAGCATACTATTTTGTTAGTAAATACAAATGTGTAGTTTGCATTTTATTTTACCATTTGGGAGTTCTCATACCTAGTCATCACTAAGTTTTAAATACTTTCAATGATTTTTATTCTCATACGTTTCATCCAAATGAACTGAATCAGCAGTCTGTTTGGATGTAATAGCTATTTAGGGTTGCTGAAAAGGTTGTGTTCCTGTTAGCTTACTGTTTAAACAAAAAAGAACAATTATAGTATTTTGAAAGTTTCTCCATTATTTAAGAGTACTTTTCAAAAGAAAGCTTAGGGATCAACATCTAGAAATTTACCTATTACAAACTTCACATTTGTTTATTATTTTTACTTTCAATTGTCTAAATAAAGAAAATAATTTTATCTTCTAGAAAAAGTTCTTCAAAATGTGCTTCCATAATTATATTGACTCTATCCTTAGAGTTGTTTTTGTTGTGGTTTTCTGTTAAAATTACTCTCTGTTTTTAAAATCTGCAAGCATACAGGACTGTTTTTATCCTTTCTTAAACAAAGTCATTTGAGCAAACTTATCGTGCATTTTCCTTTTCCCAAAATAACATTTCAGATCCTACACAGAACCTTCAAAATAATTGTAGTTTTTTATAAAAGGAATATATTTCAATGTGTAAATAGAATTCAGCTTTAAGGTATACAAGATAGCTCTCAGCAATGAATATATCAAGGCCTTTTCAGTAATTTTAGGAAAACATTTACCAGCCAAGAAATTCTGGTATTGCCATAGCCAAGAAAATACTCTTCCTGTTCCTTTCAGTGAGGAGAAAAAAAGGTTTCTAAAATACAGCTTTTAGTTCTGGAAAGTAAAGGAATTTACGTAGAGTATCATATATGGAACCACACCATAAGTACTTCAAGTCTCCAGTTCTAAAGCAGATGGTCTTGCAGCCTCACAACACATGCATTGTTTCTGTTATGGGTCAAGCCGTGTTCACACTGCTCTCCTAAGTAATGCCATTCAAATCAATAAGAAAACATAGATGGTGCAAGGAGAATTTTGCCTTAAGTCTTCCAAATTTAGCATTGTTGGATTTTGTCTGTGCCAGGATGGAAGCCTTTCAAAACCCAGAATGCCTCAGAAGTTGATGCTCGCAGTTGAGTAGGTGGATCCCTGAGTCAGCATGAAACCAGTGACAGAGCTTAGTGTTCAGAAGATTTTGTTGGAGATGCAGTCTTCACAGAACACCCAAGATCAGTTATGAAAAATACTTATTTTTGTCTTTTCTTTTATAACCAGAATGTTATTTCGACACTTAACCTACTGACAGTTCAGGTAACTGTGACTTGTCTGTCACAGCTTTCTACTCAAACCTCAGTAAGGCAAGGCTAAGAATTTCTTTCCTTCACTTTTTATCTTGTGCAGTTAAACAGTGCTTCAGTCTATTGTGAAAAACTTAAGTTTCACTCAAACGTGAGTGAAGAGATTTCTCTGCAAGATGTTCTGTGTGCAAGATCCAGGGCTTGTTTTAAAGGCATTTTAGGATTCTTTAAGGAAATCACACAAGGTAAATGTAGGTTTCAGAACTACTGCCATGTCAAACATAAATCTTCCTTTGCAAGAACTATATGACAAACTGGGATTTAGCTTTTTTTATCTTTTTATAGCTCTGGATTTATTTTCTTCTTTCTTTTTTCAGGTACAGTATGTTATTCAGGGATACCATAAGAGAAGAGAGTACATTGCAGCTTTCCTGAGTCACTTTGGAACGTAAGTTTTCCTGCTCTGCATTATTTTCTGTAGCATGGGGGAAAGTAGTTTTCTGCACATGGTTTGTGGTTGTGTGACTGCTGTCCACTGGATGAAATGAAATCTAGTCATTTTTCTCAGAATGATGTGTATAGGTTGTCTCTCTGTAGCAGTACTGTAATGAAGGTCAGCATTATTTCACTTCTGTGCCAGTTGCCCATCTGATTTTACTAGAAAATAGCTGATGATGGGAAAAGGCCAGTAAGGATTTTCTCCTTGTGCAGAAGAAATGTGCTCATTTCTGAATAAATTACTTGAGAGGTCTTACAGTAATAGGCAGTGACTGAGGTGGGAGAATGGGGAAGCGGGTCTAAGCCTTGCAGGAGCCAGAAGCCACTGCTTGGCATAAAAACAGGACTGGGAGACCAGCTGCTCCCACCACCAAGCAGTATTTTATCTCTCAAGAGAAGAGGCTGTTGGGCCACGTTAGATTCCTGCAGATCAAGCAGTGGCCATGGCCAGGCATGATGACACATTAGCTTCACAAATCAATTAACCAGGGCTACCCTGGGTCAGCACTTTGGTTTCCCACCTAAATTCTGACTAGAGTGAAAGTCCAAGCCTTTATCTAGTTGTGATGAATGGTTTCTGCTTCCAAGGAGTGATGCCAAATGACATGGATATTCGGGAGCCCTTCAAATCTCATGTCTCTCAAGCGAGCTTAGGAAAACAGGTGGCTTCTAGCATGGACCCCGATTTAATACAATGATAATTAGATAACGATGACTTGAACTGGATATACAGTCAATGCAAGCTCAGTCTTTGTCAAGACAAGGTATTTCCTTTTCTTCTGAGAAAACTACAGTATAGCAATGGCCAGGTGCACCTATGATTTTATTATATCTACAATGTAGTTCATGAGTTCTGATACTGCTTGAGTTTTTTAGAGAATACCAACTTCTGATAATTGAAACTTGTAATCCATCTGTTGAACAAGTCTTCTATATCGAATTTTTTGTATGCTCTCATGTTTTGTTTTTATATATGCGCTTTTCAATTTTCAAATTTAAACTCTACTCAGCCTGCATATTTTCAGTTTTACCGTCTCACTTACTACAGAGTTAATAAATTACCTTAATCTGAGTAAGATACAGGGAATTTTTGTGTCCGCAGTTTTACCAGTTTAGGACTGCAGATGCATTAGCTGATCTCCTTTCATTCTGAAGTGCGTTTATGTAAACTGAACATGGCCTTTCTTTGGGTAAAAAACTCCAATAACACAGCATAATTAAGATTATTACAAGTTTAATTTACATTTAGCTAGACAATTTTAAATGTTAATAAACGAAGCAAATACTGGAAGTTTCTGAGCAAACAAACAAAAATAACAATCCCTGTAATACAAAATTTACCTATTAATCATTCAGTATTATAAGGTAAAAATTATATTAATTTTTTGTTGTTTTTCTGTTGACAGCGGTGTGGTGGAATATGATGCAGAAGGCTTCACAAAGCTCACTCTGTTGCTGATGTGGAAAGATTTTTGCTTCCTTGTTCACAGTGAGTAACACTTTGCCTCAGGCATAAGTGTCTATCCTCTTGAAGATACAAGTTCAAAAGGGAAAAAATACAATTACAGGAAACAATTTAAAAGTTTTAGCTGTTTTTATCCAGTGCTTAATCAATTTTTGATGTGACCATGACACTTAGAAAACACAAAATCCTAATTGTTTTTGGAGATGGGGGGAATTGGAGAAGGGGAGAGGATCCACATCAGTAGTGAGATGCCAGCTTTACAAAACACCAAAAGCATCCTGGGGAGGTTTTCTGGTAATATGATGCAAGTTCAAGTTCATGGTTGTAACTTGGCCTTTCAGAAGTGTCAATAATGAGAACCAGTATTATACTCAACCCGGGAATACCTAAAATCTTCTGTAGTTGTCAGGAGTTAATGCATTGATACTAACTGTAAAGACTCTCTGTTTAATTACATGAGAAATACACTATACCGTCATTAGGATCCAAAAGATATTCCTAGACTGAAACTGTGTAGGCAAAACTGTCTTAACAATGTAGCTAGATTTGCTGTCATTTGAAAGTTTTAAAAAGGGATTGTGTTGCTTTCAAAAAGACATTCTTAATGAAATATATAGGAATTAGTCCATGTGGATTAGTAAATGTGACTTTGTTACATGTTACCTTTTCCATGTTACTTTAAGTAGTAATTACTATTTTTCCCTATGCTGAGGTGAAATTCAGAGGTATCAAAGGTATTTTTGTCTGGGGAAATTCTTTACTCTTTAGTTTGTTTGTTTGTTATGCTTCTTATTTATGTTTAAAAGAATTGCATTGCAGTCTGAGCAGCTGCAGCACTGGTGTTTGTTAACATTCTAGCACTGGTATCTTTGAGATTACTTCATTTTTGACTGTGTGCTAGATTTCCATGTGGAAAACTGACATTGTCTTGATGGCATCATAGAAATTTGTCCCAGAGTTTTTGATGCAGAAAGTGAGGATTGCCATTGTTCAGAGAAGTCCTTCACCCTGTGTTGTGTTGGAGATCATAAAAAATGGTCTCACTAGTTCCTTTCTTTTTATTACCTAAGATTACCACACAGTAGTGACCTTAAGAGGCCTAGAAAATTCAAACCTGAAATTAAAACACTTCCATCATATTATTATGAATTACGTTATGGAAAAAAAAAATTAAAGCTGATATTTTTTGGAAAATTATCCTTGTTAAATCTTTACTTACATTTCAACTACAGTTGAGAATTGGTCACTGGACAATTGTCTTCTATGAGATGACACTACTTATGTACAGCTTTCTTGGAGATTTCCTACCTTTCTTACTCCCCAGCATGTTTAGGTTAATTGAATCTGTTAAAATTCATGTGGATTTGATTTGTGCTGTAGGATAATATAACTTAATACATGTTGAATCAGTTAGATTTCAGGGGAATCAAAATTCAAATTTCTGCTAAATAACAGAGTAGGTTTTAACTGTGTAATATTCATAGTATTCAATTAAACTGGCATGAAAGGTACAATTATAACTGAATAGTTTATCACTATGTATTAACCCTGTGGCCTTAAAAATCATACAGTGTCTTAGCTTTGTAAGCCATTGCATCACCCGCTTGTTGAACCATCCACTGCAAAAGCATTTATGTTCCATGCACTGAAGGATATTGCAATGAAAGGACCGAAACCTGCACTTCATTTCCTGAGTGAAGTAATATAGGCTTTCATCTCTTAACCACTGACATAACTATGTATATTATGGTTGAATATTTAGCAAGCGTCTAATAAAATGTCTGGGAGAGATAGCAATAAGTTGAAAACTGCTCTGCTTCATATATTTAGTATAGTATGTAGATAAAGTATTCAGAGGAGAATAAATAGGTCAGTATACAGCAGGCACCATGGCAAATCAAATGAAAGGTACCATAGTAAATTTTACTGGCATCTAAATTTCGGTTAAAATTTTATGTTTAATTGAGATGGTGAGATTTATAAACCCTGACATGAGTTGTATTTCCTTTAAAAGATCCATTCAGAGATTTCAAAAATAACTTCGGCATTGTTTTGCAGCTATTTGCATTCCAAGTTGCAAACTTATTTGGACACTAGGAAGCAAAAAAGGATCAGAAGTAAGGTGAAATTATTCAGAATAGTTTTATTGAGTAAACTGGGTTGAAGGAGAGAGAAACAGGAAAATAGTTCTGAATTGCCAAAGCCCAATAACCTTAGAACAATTTCACTTGCTAAAAAAAATTGATTTGTGCTGTAGTCACAGAATGAAGAGCAAAGTCTACTCACTCTACCTTAAAACACCAAAGAGCTACCTAGTTGCAAACTTAATCATTAGATTAATGAAGCTGCTGCAGTTATTATATTAGATCAAAGACCAGTCAAAGGAACTGTTGCTTTAGTGGTTTAGTTTTAAGAATTAATCAAGTGCTTTCAAATATAAGACAGAAGAAATAAACATTTAGAGAAGTTCATGCGTCCACGTGGGAAAGGAAATTGTTAATCAGTCATACTGCTTTTGATATTGATACTGTTTATGAGTAAGTCTCCGTATGAAGCTTTGTAAGTAAACTTCAATAGACTGCCAATTTCTTTCTCTTCTTGTTTATGAATCAGCTATGATTAGTTTTTGCAGACAAGTATTTCTTCATATTCTTGTTCCTCCATACAGTCTGTGTATTTATACCGTATATAAATCATAGTATTATTTAAGTTGGAGAATACCTTTAAGATCCAGTTCAGCCATTGATGCTATAATTAGAACAATATTAGATAAAACCACATTAAATTATCCATACATAATTAAGAATCAAGTAACCTTATTGATATAAACACAAGAATAGGACTCTGAAGCAAGCTTTATGTGGGCTTTTCGAAGATTAATTTTTATCTTGCAAGATTTTTAGGTTGTCAGCACAAAGGAAAGTGACAGAAGTTGGACTGGTTGCAATAGCAAATGAAACACTGCTTGTATTAGTGATTTTTAAGATTTAAGATGTCTTGGAAAGGACAAACATTAAATTAAGAAAGGTTTGTTTCATTGAACAATGTTTCAGGGGATGGAGAATGCTTGAAGCTGTGAGCATTTGTATTTCAAGTTTGGAGGGGATCTCAGCCGAGGTGGAGTTGGTGGGAATGTTTGCTGGAACTGACTTTGCCTAATTGTAAGGGATTTCGGGTTCTGTGTGTGTAACGCCACTGACTAGGAGGTTCAAAACCAAGGGACCCAGAGCATTAATTGGGTTATAGGAGGCTATACCTATGACTATCAGGCTTTGGATGCACACCTGTTTCTGGATTCAGGTTTTTTTGGTAGAAGTCCTTAATGCCAGCTTTTGATGCGTTCCTGTTTGAATATTGCTATCTGCACACATTTTTTAGAAGAGCGGTTTGTGCCAGTGCAGTCAGGTTGCGTGGTTTGAGTTGATGGCCTTAGCTAAACAATTGGGGTTCACATAAACCTCCTTTGGGTCTGGATTAGCACATCTGTCCACAACCACAGAAAGCTTGGAAAATAAAGACACAAAGAATTTTTGGTAGCCATGTTTGTTCGATGACGCTTGGGAGGAGGGAAAAAAAATCTGACATTTTGGGAAAGAGCATTAGTAGCTGGGAGCACAAGTTTACACTACTGTGCAAAGAAAGTACGGTTTATTCCAGAAGTGTTCAGAGAAAAAGGAACGTATGCCTACTTGCTGGAAATGAACAAAATTGTATTGAAGAATTAATTCCTTCATTCCGTTACCTTTCCAAGCAGAAATAACTCATTAGGCCTCAGATATTGTTTAATCATTCAGTAGAGCATCAATAATCCTTATAATATAGGTGAGTGTTAAATTTTCAGGCACCTAGTATAGTTTAAGATGTTATACCTGCCCTCGAAAGGAGATTGCCCCACCTCTGGAAAGTCAACAGAACAGAGCTAGTGAGCATTTGTCTGCCCATTCATCTATTCCTCCAGCAGCTGTTTAAATAACAAGTTATACTTTGATGTAGTAAATGGCTAGCAAGGAGGTTTGGTAAAGTCTTAAATATGAAGGTTTTTCTTAGATGAACATGTGTCTGATCACTTCGTGTTTACTATTACTAAAAAATCTCATTTGGCTCACATACAACTAAATACCCAGGATGGAATCAAAGGAACACAATGTTTAAAGTACTCTTAATGTCAAAAATAAAATTATCAGCTTTCAATAACAATTTCAAACTAAATCTAGTTGGCAGAGTCCCTTAGAAATAAAGGAGAAAAATATGCCACAGAGAAAAATGATCAGCAGAAGACTCATTAATTTCCAAATGCTGCTGATCAGTCCTGTGATTAGCCCCTTTCTATGCCTATGCCTAGTTTAGTGCAGAACTGTGTGCCTGTGACTCTGGCTACTTTTCCACCAGTGCCTGTTCCACAGCACTGCAGTGTATCTGCAGCTTTCATTGGCTGCAGTTAAGCAATATGCACTTCACTACACAGGAAATGTCGCAGAGAGTGCTTTGTTTTGAGTGATTAAAACAACGTACAAAGTTTTGAAGAAACCCCCTCTGCTTGGAGTATATTTTGCTGTAGGCAGAATGACATGCCTTCAGGAGCATTCAAGCCCAGATTCAAAGAAATACAGGGAACCAACTAAAAGTACTGAGACAGCGAGAGGAGAAAACCACCACACGAAAGATACTTCTCTGCTTACTCCCAAGCGTAAGATCCAAATCGCTTTTGACTTTCTCCAGCCAGTTTTACATCACTGGGGCTTCCTTAGTCTTCAGTTTTTTGTTTAAGAATGAAAAGACAGCCTGATACAATATTTGCTGACATTTTTGACCAGCATCAAACTTCTCATACTAGTATGAGGCCATCATAAGATACTTGTAGAACCTAATTCCTATCACAGCAGGTATTCACAACAGATGCAAGTGAAATCTGAAAATGGAGGTTTTCTTTTCCTCTTTTTCTCTTTCTCTGTGTTCATTTTGTTTTCATGTCATTCCGTACAAACTAGTTTTAGGTTCCTATTTGTAATTGCTGAGAAAGGGAGAATGGATGCTAGGCAGTTTATAAAACTTGGTATGGACAGCAACAAACAGGAAACAACTGCTGTGATAGGAATTAGGCTCTACAGGTATCTTATGATGGCCTGATGTGGGTGGACTGGAAAAGTATTTTAAAGTGTCACTTTTCTGTGGATATTACTTTCTTAATTTCTGAGAAATGCATATATTTGCCATACTCTTAAAGCTATAGTATATTGCTATAGACATTATTTGACGTCCTTCCAGTAACTACAAGCACTTTAACAAATGGACTGAAAGGTTTTCTAATAACTTCTTACAAAATTGCACTTTTCAGAAAAGGGAACAGTTGTTTTTTCTTATTTAATAGATGTATCCAGAGTATGACTACTATATGCCCAAGTATATGACAGATAACTAAAATTCTCAGAAAAGATACCTGACATGGAGCAGGGATATAATCCTTTTTTATCTGCTAAATTTTTGAAAAGAAGTAATTAGGTATAAAAGTCATTGATGGGATGGGACTTGAGTACAGATTGTGGTGTTTATTATTCTTAGTCCATGTCTTATGTTCTTGTGTCTACACATTTTGGCAACTCACATGGCAGTCACAGATAGTTTTTCTCTAAGGTGAGAACTGCATTAAAGGCATGAGATACCGCAAGCAGAAAATTGCTCATAGTACCAAGTGGAAAGAAAATATCTTGTATTCAATCTGGAAAGGAGATGATGAGCAGGGGTTTCATGGACGAGTCCTGTGTTCAATATCAGGCAATGCTTTCAGAAAAGAAATCAGGATGATACAGAACACCATAGTATTATTAGAAATTTGAAATTTCTAGAAATAAGAGCTGTATTAAGAAAGATTTTCTAAATCCTTCTTTCCTATATCCTTCCTCTTTCTACACAATGACAATTACTTTGTCACCTAAGTAAATTTTTTCTAAGAATCCATATGTGGCAAAGCAATGACACACAAAGGCAACTACTGAATGCCTTTTATGAAATAGATAAATATAATTCACTTTGGATTAATAAGAAATACACCTTGGTTTAGAGGTGGAACTGGTCACAAATGTGCATAAAATGCTTGAATGTGGGAAGGAGGGAGAGCTTAAGCTGCTTTTCTGTCTCCTTCGTCAGCAACTCCATTACCGCATTCAGCAGCACAGTCTCACATTTTCTCTAGTCTTCCTTTCACTCTTGCTGTCCCTGTAGAAACCCATCTTGAATCCTTAACTTCCCTTGCCAGATTCAACTCCAGGTGAGCTTTGACATTCCCAGTCCTCTCTGTGCATGCTCAGGGAGTGTCCACATCTCACGTGCTTCCTTTCTGTTTGACTTTTGTCAGGAGTTTCTTGTTCATCTATGTAGGCCTCCTGCTGTTATTGCTTGCCTTTCTACTCATCAAGATGGACTGTTCTTGAGCTTGGAGGAGGTCATCATGGAATCCTCTTCTCACCAGGACCATTATACCATAGGACTCTTCCATGGGAGGAGCAAGATCCCTGAACAGCCTAAAGTCTGATCCCTGGAGCTTAAGGGTGTGATCCTGCCATTTGTCTTACATCATCCTCAAATGGAGCATTCACAAAAGAGCACCAAAAATGGCTAGTGGTCTAGAAAGCATGTCTTTAAAGCATATGTACCACAAAGTAGTTTTTTTGGCTTATTAAAAGGCAATATAAAAAGCCTCTAGAACAGTGTAAGGTGGCTTCAAGATTAAAAGTGATACATTGTAATGTTCAGGAGTGGGAAGATGCAATGGGCCTGTAGGGCAGTAAAGAAGTTTTCAGTTTAGCTTTAAAAATATCTGGAGTGGCTTAGTTGGCTGTTTGGGTCAGACAGAATTGCACTGCATTGTGATTTGAAAGCTGTAAGCCTGCGTGGAGTGAAGGCTGAAAAAACAGGATAGCACATGTGTCAGCAAAGGGTCCTCTTGGCCTGCAGGATAATGTCGCACTGATCACAGATGAGAATGAAGTAAATCAATTTCCTTTCAAATCCCAGGCAGCATTTAAAACAGGAAAAAGAACTTATTTGCAGGCCTCATAATCTTAATAAAATGTTGGTGAGAAAAGACAATGTTTTTGCACAGCTACTTTTCAGGTAAAAGCATGTTTTAGAAGTCTTTATGTCCGGTTGAAAAGTAATGTAAAACTCAGAAATTAGCAGTGCATCTCTGCTGGGAAAGCAGAGGAAATTTTTTTGTGGTAGTCGCCAGTGTGTGCCAAGAAAGGACACAGCTTGCCTTTTATACCCATAACAACTGCAACTGTATTTAAGTTTCAAACTTCAAACAATTCAGATGGAGAAGAGACAGCTTTTAGTAGCATCAATCTCATCAGCACTTAGAGAAGTTACTATAGAAACTGTTACAGCAGAGACAATAAGAGGAAATAAAAACGGAAGGAGAAGAGAATGAAGATCTTTGAGAATTTGAAGTAAAAATGAACCAAAATATAAGTACCTAGCTGAAGCTGGTGAGGTAAAAATAAAAAGCCTTTCTCTTAATTAAGATAATCACGAGTACAGAAATTAGAGAAGGAAAAGACCTATAAGGCCATTATGCCATTTCTTTGGGCTCAATTTAAGATTTTGATGATTCCATGGGATATTTTTAGGAGGTAGTCCAGTCCTGCTGTAGAAGCCCAAAAGGATATGACATAGTTTAATTGGGTGATGACACTCCAAAGCAATAAGGCACTATAAAGCTGTTTTCAGTTAAGTTACATCACTTTTTCATGGCCTTTGACCACATAGCTGTAAACTGCATGAAGAATATCTTGATTTGATCTGTTATTTAGTTCCTCTATAAAACTAAACAAAGAATTAAATACTCTGTCTGCAGCACATGACTGTAACTTAAGGTATTTAAACTATTTTTGTCACATTTTTAAAAAATGCTGGTTAGTATGAAGAATGAAGTACTAAAAAAAAAGATTTGAGTTATAATAAAGACATGGGATATTTTTACAACCATATAATATGCCTATGTTGAAAAAAAACGAAAACAATTGTAATCATAAATCTAGTTGCCATTGGTGCCTAGGCTGTAGTTCCCATTATCAGTGGAATGAGAACCACGAGGTGGATACAGCAGTTTCATGCAGTCCTCTTCAAATAAAAATGGGTTACATTATATTAAAAAAACCCCAAACAACAAACAGACAATACCAACTAACAAACAAAAACAAAGAAAGCTAATTAAACAAATCTACTCTGTAATGTGTCGGAATAGTTTAATCCGTCACAACTCATAGTTTCCATTCTGCCTACAGCAGTTTTTCTTTTATTGTTTAATATTGTACATTCCATTCATACATAACTGATTCAGTTAAGAAAAAAACAGTTGTTTCTTTTTTCAGAGTATTTACTTGCATTTTCATAGCATTTATTTGGAAGTATTTTGTACATAAGTCATCTTACTCATTTACTATACAAGTGTTGACTTTGCTGATGGGGTGGATATTTCCTGTAGCAAGGGCAGACCTAATTACTTCAAAACCAGCTGTGATTACCAACACGCCCAAAATGCCGTAAGTGTCTCAGCTAAAATTCCATAAACGGCTTTTCATTTCAGATTTGAAATTTTGAAATGTTGATTTCAAAATAGCATCTTCCTCCAGAAGGGATGTCAGCCCTAATAATATTTAACAAATTCCAATTCCTGTGACTGTGCTCTATTAACCTAAAGTCCAACACTAATGCCATTGATATGTTATTTGTCATCCTTGCTCTCTCATTCTTGCAAGAATAAATCATCACACACCAAAGCAGGATAGCTGTGGTATTCAGTAATTCTTTGTGTGTTTTGAGCCAAATTCTGCCTTTCCTTTTTTGCCAGTAGAATGTAGGCTAAGGGCCTTTGGCACACAAGAGTCAAGGAAAGATTCACTAGGCAAAATAGCCTGACATCCTGCCCTGTGGAGCTTTGTGCTAGGCACTACCATCCCAAAAATGCTTGTGACTGAATCTATTCAGGTTTCTCTCTAGGTACAGTCATCAATGTGATTCCTGAAAGGCCTTCTGTACTGGAATATTTATGTAAAAACTGAAGATAGCTCTTTTCCCTTGAAGCTGGGTGAAGATTTTTCTCCCATCATACAGGCTGTCTGAAACAGCTTTCTCAAAGAAGTCATGTCAGAAAATCTAGTAGACATTTTCTTTTAAAAGAGACTTGATAGATGTGTAAGTGGTATTATATAATATGGTATATGTATTGCCACTGAATTGTAAATTCATATGGGTCTCATCCACATTAACTCATGAAAACTGGGGAGCTCTGAATTCAAGGAACTTTTCAGTTTAAGGCACTACATTCAAATCCACAAGTTGTTTTTCCCAGCAGTGTGAGCTCAATTGCAAGTAAAGACAGAGAAAATGTGAAATTCAATGAATCAAAAGAGAACAAGCAGGAAGATTATGAATATGTACTAATAAGAGAGAGAAAGACAGCTCTGGGGACTGGAATATGTGTTTCCTGTTTCCATTACTTACTTCATCAGAAGTACTTGAATGCAGAGGCAGTCTCTCGCCAAAGTTGGATGATACGTAAGGAATGAGTCAGGGAATTTCGGGAAGAGAACGGATAGTATCAGGCTAAGATTGTTCAGTGCTCTCTGGAGATTTGAGTTTGGCAGATCTTTCCTGTACCCTTCTTGTTTTTCTGGTGAAATAATTTAAACAAAACTTTCGTATGTCCAGTAATCATTGATTCTGAAGTACCTACTGTGGCAGTCAGCATTGGATGGACTTGTGTTTGGATATATAAAGTATTATCTATTATTAAGACTCAAAGAAGAATTGAGTCCCTCAGGCTGGCACTCAGCATGAGTAGACAGGTTGACTGTCCGTTCCTTCATTCCTTCATTCCTCATCTGGAATTGCTAAAGAACCTCTCAACTCATGATGGTGCTGTGAAACAATTTTTTAATATTTTATATAGCTAATGACATTCTTATGATGATTAGAATCATCACATTGAAAAGCTTAGGCAGAAATGAACACATATTTAATGTGCAAGGCTTCAGTGTTGTGCAGTAAATGCAGAGGGGTAGAGTCTGTCAGATGGGGCAGTGCAGAAAGGTGTGTCCTTTGGTCAGCTCTGTCCAACCTAGGAACTGAACTGGAAACAATACTGTGTTATCTTGTGTTTGAAGACTGCTCTATAGAGCAAATACAGATTGAATTAAGGTTGTACATGCCATGAAACCTTGTAGAAGTAGAAATCTTAGCAGTAAAACATCCAGATCAACCAGTGTTTATGAGTGCAAAACAAATTTCAGGTGCAACAAACTGCAGCAGATTCAAGCATCCCAAAGGTTAGTAAGATAACCAGTATAGTAGCACCCAAGCATTAAAATGGTGTGCAACTTTCAGTGAATAAATGTTGACTTTTGTGAAAATAAATACCTAGATTTATCCAGTGCCATACAAAGGATGAATAAACCTTTTCCATAGAATAGGGGAACAGTATATGGAATTTCTAAATATTGCCGTCTAAGTGCTTAGAAATATTTTAATGGTCAGCATACATTTCAAGCATGGTTTTGTTTTCCCATCTCTTCTCTCCAGTACTTAAAGGCAGGGAGGAGGGCACTGTGGTAAACCTGCCCTTCTCCTCTGAGCATTTTTCCCTCAGAAATTCTGTAGCAGCACTGGTGCATGCTTTTGCCGACACATTCTTTCCACATTTCATATCCTGTTTAAAAAGTTGTAAAATTAGATACTAAGGATACTATTTTAAAGTTACTAAGGCAGTCAAAATCAACTCTGTAGTTGTTGACATAAACTTAACAAACTAGGTGACCTGTTCCAAGTCTCAGATTGTTATTTTTTAAGGAAGTGAACAATTCAACCTTACAGATTCATTGCACAGTTTCTTAATTATTAATGAACGAGGATTTTGGCTTTAAGATAACTGTGCTTTGAATATATGTGTGCATTAAATGCTAAGTCAAGAGAAGCAAACCTGTATTCCTTCTAGATAGTTTCTTGTGTTTCAAAAAGAGAACAACTTCAACTATTTATAAACTATAATTAAGTTTCTTTACAATATGACTTATTCTCAACAAGCAAGTCCTTTTTCTTTTGCTTTCTTATGAACTGTGTGGGAAAATTAGGGTTCAATCACTGCAGAATTTACTCAATGCTTAATTACCCATAAACAGCCTTCCAAGTTCTGCTCATGTAGAGCTTGCATAAAGACATGATTTTTCCCTCACTATGGCTGTCTAAAAATTGACTTTTAAAAATGATGTGTAAATTGTAACATAGGAGAAAGCAGTGTTTTACTATGGTTTTGGCTTCTTTCCCCAGTCTGCTGTTTGAGTTCATCATATATTAACAGCGTGATGCTTAGGAAAGCCAAAGTAAGAAATCATCAGTATTAAATTACTTCAAACGTGGAACTAAATTAGAAAGCTTTACTTTCCTGAATGAGCTAATTGTTTAAATTTTCCAAAGGAAATGTTTCTATTTCTGTGAGAGAAGGGGTAAATGGGACTTCCTCTGACATAATTTTCGTTTTAAATCTGAGTTTGAGAGCAACATTTTTACCTTCATAACCAAATATTACTGCTTAACTGCATGACTTGTATAAGCTTGCTAGTTGAAGTGACTCACTTACGCAGATGAAGTTATTTTTAGGGAGATAATTTGCACTGTTTAGAAGAGAGGAAAAAAGGGAGAGAGAGTCCTACTAAGAGCTAGATCCCTCATTATAGTTTACAGAGCTCATGAACCCAGCATCCAAGCAAAAGATGACTAAGCAAGGGGTCTATTGGTACTTTCAGGAATTTACAGACATGAGTCATCTGCTTATTTTCTGCAGACATATCACCAGGGTACTTCTGAGTCAGCTGTTATTTGGAAAGAGTACTTGTATTCAACGTGATACGTTTTTGTAGTTCTTGGGTAACTTGCATGCCAAACCAACACAGTTTGCCTACTTCAAGTGTTGATTTACAGAACTGGTGTGTTGTTAACTGTGATGCATTTTTCATGGCAAAGTATAAATGTTGTCTTGAATGTAATTACAATAACACCTTTGCCACCTTATGTATTGCATGGAGGCAGAACTGATTTTTTATTAATGCACAGATTGAGAGTCAGACTGCCTATACGCTACCAGGTGAAAAGAAAAATTTTCTTTAGCAACCTGTGTGACTGTGAGCAGAATTTGACCTTTTGTATCAAATGTACTTTGCTGGCATGAATTACCAATGGTATTTGTTATTTTTTGCATTCTGTGCAGTAGCAGTGTCAATGGACGGGCATCCACTGCGACGGAAGCAAGTTCTTGCCTTCCTTTCCTACTGCCAAAATAATAGCTGGCTACCTTGAGATATGTATAACACTTTACAACTCAAGGCTATTTCCTGTTTACCGGTCTTTTAGGTGTGGTTGTGTTCCAGAATTAGGGACAGGTTATTTTACTTGGTCTGGACTCATCCACACCTTGTATTAAGAAAACACTTGGATTAGAAAACTGGAAGATTTTAGGTGAAGGGTAGTGTTAGAAATCAAAGGCAGGTCAAATTTTTCAAAACCGCTTGCAGTTCAGGGTGATACTGTTGTTGGCCAGATGTGGGATGCACAATTTTTAATCTAATTTGATTATCTGATTTATTGGATCAACATAAGAAATTCCTGAAAATTCCTATACAGATTTTGGTTAATAGAACAAGAAATTTTTTTCTGTTATGGTTTGGTGATACCTTCTTATAACAAATTAAAGTATCTCTGTAATGAGAGCACTGTCTTGATTATCCATTTAAACAGCATTTCTAGTGCTAGATACTTTGTGTTAAGGGCAAACCTTTAGTTCTAGATAACAGGAGGAAAAGTGTTGCTGCTTGCCCCTGTTATGTAGACAGAGTTTTCAAAGGAAAGTTAGTGAAAGCTAGAAATTCTCAACTAAAAAGTATAATAAAACTATTACTGGAATGCTTTGTTAAAGTTTGTTATTCCTCTCACATGGTGATAAAATACAGAAGCGTAAAGAGTTGTTTTCTATTAAGGAGTTGGTACTTAAGAAGGAAAAAGATGCACTAGAGGAGCAGAGTTTAAGCACTCAGAGCTGAAGTAGTGTATTTATAACATTAAAATGGAGAACCAGTCTTCTTTCTTTACTCTTTTACAAGGTGAAGTCCCTCAGAGGCTGAGGCGCACACACTGTTTGTGAGGGGAGGAGACAGCTTGCTTGCTGATAAGTGAGCATGTTACACCAATGTTTTTCAGGGTTGTTATTTTGTAATCATGTTATAAAGAGGAATTTGACAGAGCAATCTTTGAATCTAACCTTTGTTAAAGCAGTGATCTGCCCTCAAATTAGCAGAACTCTGCCCATGTCATTACCACTTAAGTATCTCCTGGAAGCTGGTGTGTGGGCTGAGTCACCAGCACTTTGGGAGTTGTCACGTGTGGCTCAGACACTGGGTCATGAACTGAGCAAGCGCTGTCATCCACAGTGATTTCTTGTATTTTGAGACTACAGCTGGAATAGCACATTCGGTTTTGTGTACTTCATGGCTACAAACGGCTTTTACTCCTAGAGCTTGGAGGGTAATTTAGGGAAAAGGAAGATATGGTGTGGCTGATGCACATCAGAGTATTTAGATGTGATTAGAAAACCTGAAAAATGAAGGAACTGGTGGCATAATAGCATGGAATTTGGAAAGTAAAACCTGTCTTACACTGATATCTGAGTCTGTAAACAGAGTTTCATAGGAAGTGCTGGAATATCTGCTCCAGAAAGTATTTAAAATACAATTCTACTGCAGTGTTCTTTCATTGTGCAGAATTAAAGAACTGGGCTTTGGAGGATAACAAAAAGTACAGTTATAGGTGCTTTATAAATTAAGTGTACACCTTTAAAAGAAATCCGCTTTATTCTGTTAACGTTGATGTTATATTAAACATATTAAACAGAACTGTTGGATCTGTTTAATATCTTCATCAATGATTTAGATGAGGGGATTGAGTGTGTACCATCAGCAAATTTGCAGATGACACTAAGTTGGGGGGGAGTGTCGATCAGCTGGAAGGCAGGAGGGCTCTGCAGAGGGACCTGGACAGACTGGAGAGATGGTCTGATTCCAACGGGATGAGGTTCAACAAGGCCAAGTGCCGGGTCCTGCACTTTGGCCACAACAACCCCAAGCAGCGCTACAGTCTGGGGACAGAGTGGCTGGAGAGCAGCCAGGCAGAAAGGGACCTTGGAGTGCTGATTGACAGGAAGCTGAACATGAGCCAGCAGTGTGCCCAGGTGGCCAAGAAGGCCAATGGCATCCTGGCCTGGATTAGGAACAGTGTGGCCAACAGGTCCAAGGAAGTGATTCTTCCCCTGTACTCAGCACTGGTGAGGCCACACCTGGAGTACTGTGTCCAGTTCTGGGCCCCTCAGTTCAGGAAGGATATTGAGGTGCTGGAGCAGGTCCAGAGAAGAACAATAAGGCTGGTGAAGGGACTTGAGCACAAGTCATGTGAGGAGAGGCTGAGGGAGCTGGGGCTGTTTAGCCTGGAGAAGAGGAGGCTCAGGGGAGACCTCATCACTCTCTACAACTCCCTGAAAGGAGGTTGTAGCCAGGTGGGTGTTGGTCTCTTCTCCCAGGCAGCTATCAGTAAGACAAGAGGGCACGGTCTTAAGCTCTGCCAGGGGAGATTTAGGTTGGATGTTAGGAAGAAATCAGACATTGGAATGGGCTGTCCAGGGAAGTGGTGGATTCTCCGTCTCTGGAGGTTTTTAAGATGAGACTGGATGTGGCACTTAGTGCCATGGTTTAGTAACCACTGTGGTAGTGGATCAAGGATTGGACTTGATGATCTCAGAGGTCCCTTCCAACCTCGCTGATTCTATGATTCTGTGATGTTAGTAATTCTAGTCTGTTGTCATAACTCAATTTAACTACAGATTTCTGAAATTGAAAGTAGACCAAGAAAATATAAACTATGATTCTAACAATGAAAAAGTGAAAAAAACAGTTTCTGACCATGAAAATATATACCAGTTTCTAACTGTTGTAGACCATTTTATTGTTCTGCCAGAACTAGCTGATCATGAGACAGTGATAAGCAAAGGGAACTAAGAGGTTCTGATTTTTATTTTTAGTGAGATATTTTGGGTATTAATGACTTTGCAGTGTGTTTTTGGGTTTGTGGGTGGTTTTTTTGTCTAGCAGATGACAGCAAGTTGAAATCTTTTCCAGCTCATGTGACTGAATCTTTCTACATTCTTTATCAAATCATTTAACCACTTGAGGACCCAGGCAGCTGTAAAATAAGAATGATAATGCTTTTTATGTCCAAAAGGGCATTATAACGAATTGCCTAAAGCAGATAAAGAGAAAATTGATTATTGAATGGAATATAGAACGTATTTTGTGATTTTTTTATAGGGAAAAATTTCACAGTAAAAGGAGAATAACTTATTTTTATAACAAAGTAATCATGATGTTAATTTTATGATTAGCATAGAAATACACTAACATTTTTTTAATTATGTGCTTTACAAAAGTGTTCTGATAAAGCGAAGCATCTCATACAGTAATAGGTTGGAAGCATTACTTGTGAGAAATATCAATTTCTTCTTTTCTGTCACCTTTAAACACGTAGAAAGGACTGATGTTTTCCCAGTAAAAAAGGGAGAAAATGCAATGGTGTAATTTTATGATTTTTTTTTCCTTTTTGAATTACAGTTGACCTACCGCTGTACTTTCCACGAGACCAACCAACCCTAACATTTCAGTCCGTCTACCACTTCACCAACAGTGGCCAGCTGTACTCCCAGGCCCAGAAGAATTACCCTTACAGCCCACGCTGGGATGGCAATGAAATGGCCAAGAGAGCAAAGTAAGTCAGATTGCCTTTTCCTAGTAAATATTACTTTTGTTACGTGGGTTTCTGTGGATAGAAGTTTCATGGATTAAACTGTCCATTTCTAGCATTACAAAAGCTGAACCTGTTTTCGTTCTCATACAGTCCCAGCATTCCCATAGGTGAGTGTAGACAGTTACTTTACTAATCATGCTTATTACATTAGTGCCAGAGGACTGATTAAAAGGAGGCTCTTTCTGCTAGGCATTGTAGGGGCATGGAGTGGTGTCAGTCTCTGCTCCAAAGAACTTCCAATCTGAGTAGATGAGATAGCCCACAGCAGGAATAATCTGCATGGTAGCAGTCAGTCAAGGTAACTCCCTGGTTTTGTGTGGGTATTGAGGGGACCCTGAAGGGGGGAAGCATGTGAGATGGAGAGAGCAGGGAAGAAAAACCTGAAAGAAGTGGAATTCAGCTGTAATAAAAAGACATGGAAGAACAGGAGGAGGTAGAGCAAACCACCAATCCAGCATAGGAGACAGTCCTATCAGATCCTGAGAAAGTTATCTGAAAGTCTGAATATCTCTTGCTTTACTGCTTTTTTGTTGGTTGGAAAGAGAGAATCTCTGATTCTTCCTCCACATTTTTTCTGCAAGCCCTTGTTTCAGGCTGGGGAGACACCAGTTCAGCCTGAGTACCCTCTCTCGTTAAAGAGGATAAGGCAGCCTCCCAGAGTGGTTCTGTTGCAAGGGCAAGCTGCCATGGGCAGTGGTGCCCCCAATGCTAGATATTATCCCTGCCTTCTTATGAAGCAGAACAGATTTTACCTGAATGGAGCAACATGGGCAGCAGCCTTGCTGCAGTATTTCAATTTTGCGAAGTGTAAAAATGTTAGAACAGCAAGAGATTTAAGTAGGCTGATTATCAGTTGTTCAGCATATAAAGGCATCAAACTGCATAAATAACAAGGCATGTTGGGATGAACATTTTGAGTGACAGTCAGAAGATTAAATTAAATCTGCAAATATGCATAAATAAGAGTTGAAACAAAAATAAATCAAGCTGAGTAAATCAAATGAATGGCATGGTCAGAGACTGTAATTAGGAAATGATAGAAGCAAACAACAATTGACTTATGCATTTGTAGATTTTTATACTAATTTAAATTTTATGGACAACATCAAGTAACATTTGGGTTTTGATTTTGATGCAGTGTAATAGAAATTTTTTTGCCACCATAGAAATAGAGTAGAAATTTAATAGGAATTTGGTTTTGCTACCATATGATTTAAAGGAGCAGCATTTCTTGATAAAGTGTGATTTTTTTAATTTTCTTTTTGGTGTGGACTTTCTTCTTTTCTCTAGCAGAATATTATGACTATGTTGTTTATTATTAAAAAAAAAAAAAAAGAAGAAGAAACAATATCTGGAAGCATTACCGTGGCTTTTTTTTTTATAACCATACTACAAATGCATTTCTTTTGTGGCTGAAAGCTTACAAGTACCTATGTGTCGTCTGCTAAGTGCATTCACTTATGAGTGGGTGTATACAATTGGACTTCTCTGCCCTGCACTTGAAATTTAAAAGTATTATAACAGTTCTCTCGAAAAGCACTAAATGTGTACACTTACTATCACATGTATGTTTGTGAGGTTATTCACTCTTACGTTTGAGTCTCTGCATTTTAAGTTCTACACTGGGTACGTAATATGAGAAAGATGATGAGAAGCGGGGGAAGACAGAGTGCTGAGATGTCTGAAATAGCTACCACTGAGCTGCAAAGAGACAGAGAAGCTGCTCTAGTTAAAAGCGCTTCGCTTGCAGGAACAACTAGTGATTCCTGAGTAGGTACCATAAATAAATCTGTATCAAGAAAAGTATGATGTTATGATATGTGTGAACATATTTTAAGAAAGATTTTTATCACAATCAAGCATCTTATGTAAACAGTGTTTAAAATATTTGCTAGGGCTTCTTAGAATAGGTTAGTGTGTTTCTACACAATGAAATAACTTCATTCTATTTTATTTTTACTGTAGAGAAGCTAGGAACCAAGTATATGGGAATATATGTTGATATATAGGAAAGCATTGTAATTAAATATATTAGTTCAAACACCACATCAAAACCTCCCCACTAAAAGCAGAAAGAAGGATTCATTATTTACCGTCTAGAAACCATGTCATTCTACTCAGCTGAAGTAAATTTAGCCCTGGTTAAATCAGAGACAACTGGTTTATGTTTCTAAATACTGTCAATTAGGTTTTGCTTATATATAGTCTTTTTCCCTCTTATCCAAATGGTTTCTCAAGTGCTTGGCATTCTTTGAGACAAAACATCTCTTGTTTATCTTCCTGGCCACTGCTGTAGGGCCACAGGATCTCCCACTTGACTTTCCAGTATCTGACCAAATTCTCTGCCCTTCTTCTCAGACACTTCAGGGATCAGTGTACACCATCTTCCTCACTGGAGCTAAAGACACCATCAAGGACAGCTTTTCCTTGCTCTCACACCAACTGTAGAAGCATCATCAAGTTTGAAATAGTATCAGTCAGAGATTTCCTCATCCTCAGTTTTGGCAAGCCCTGCCTCTGTTTTCAGCAATTCAACACAGCCTGCTTATTCATGGGCAGAGTTGTCATAAGTTCATGCCAAAGGGACTTTGATTCTATGCCCAGCTTTCTCCCAGGGTTGTTGTTTTGGTTTGAGGGTTTTTTCCAAACAGGTGAGCCCATCCAATTCTTTCAGTGCAGGGACTAAACTTGAAAGTCTTGGTGTCCTTGCTTATCTTGTGGCCCCCAGCAGAAGTAACCATCTCTTTTGAAGTTAGGACTTAACCCTTTACTGTAGCCTTGAGACAATCAGTAGTAACTATAAGTAGGAGCAAAATTTGTCCCCTAAAACGCATGCATACAGAAGTAGATTGTGTGCATTCATGCTTAGAGACATATCACCTGAATCTAAAAGGCAAATTCTCAAAACAGAGTATGATTTTAGCTGGCTGTATTTTATTCACAGAGAAAAACTGCTCATGTTCTTGCTGAAGTAATTGAACCAATTTATGTCTGTCTGATAAAGCCCAAGAAGTCAATATCTATCTCTCTCTCTCTCTCTGTCCTCTTAAGCAGATTTTAAAAACTGGGCTCCTTTGAAGCCCTCTGACTTAGATTCCTTGCTGAGAGATAGCATCTGGTAACTGAAGCTTACTATTGTCTTAGCCCAGGGATTGTCCTCTGGCTTGATTTAATTCTAAGGGATGAATCAAGTCCTGATTTAATAATGCAGTTCCAATGGCCTCCAGATTGCTTGTTTCTCAACTAAACACAAAATTTTAACCTGTTTCTCCAGATAGAAACAGGGAAACCAAAAATATTGAAATTTTCTTACAAGCTGCCAAGATGCTGTTTCCTCTCAGTTCATATCTTGGGCTTTGCCTCTTTTAGGTCATTTATTTATATGTCTGTGGCCTCCTGCGTAAGCAGCTTCTCCAAAAGATTTGGTCCTAAAATACAATGGCAAGTCTAAGAAAATACAGTAAATTATGGAAAGTTAGCAGCCTTGTTTATGGTGTACGTGTGAAGTAAAACATCTCTGTGCGGTTTCCATGGGAAAGCTTTCTTGTTTTTTTGCTTAAATAGGCATTCAAGTGTACATAAATGGAGTCTTTAAAGAACATGCAGACTTGAAGCCTGGGATTTTATGAAGGAATACTGTAAATAAAGCTTGTTTGTTTATACAAATGAAGTTCAGTTCTTAGATGCACTCTGGCCCAGTTTCTGTCTGATCCACTGCTGCTCTGTAGACTTAGGTTATACTTCAGGGACAGCAAGTCAGGACTCAGTTTACCTTTTATCCTACATAAATCCACCTACTCACCATTAAAAATAGCAGGAGGATGGAAAACTGGTATCACAATAAAAAGTTGCTCCAAAGGTTTGTATTCATTTTTTATTTTTTTGGTTTGCTGATAAAGCTGGTTTCTGAACAACAGTGTTGTCCCTGGCCATTCACCAGTGTTTGCTGAATGTGGTGTTAATTTCATATATCCCATAGGGCACTCTGAGGGTGAAAGCTTAAAAGGGCTCAAGTGCTCTCAACGGTATATTGGCTGTTGCTGTGCCATAAGGTCAAGTGCATTTTAAGATTATATGCAGACACATCTTGTGTGAGCTACAGATATATATTCCCAGCACAGCTGCAGCTGTGGTTTGTGCCCAGCAGAAACATGTGAAATGGTTAGAAAGTGTCAGGATGGTAAACTGGGCCATAGCATTTTCAGCCTCATTGATACCTTTTCCTTGACTGTCATCAAATTACATGACATGTATCGTGTGTATCATTGCCCCCCACCCCCCCACACATGAAAGACATTGCAGTGCTGGAATGCGTCCAGAGAAGGACCACAGAGCTGATGAAGGGTCTGGAGCACAAGTACTGTGAGGAGCATCTGAGGGAGCTGGCATTGTTTAGCCTGGAGAAAAGGAGGCTCCAGGGGGACCTTATCTCTCTCTACAACTACCTGAAAGGAGGCTGGAGCCAGGTGAGGGTCAGCCTCCTCCCACAGATAAGTGACAGGACAAGAGGAAATGGCCTCAAGTTGTGCCAGGGGAGGTTTAGATTGGATATTAGGGAAAAATTCTTCCCCAGAAAGGTTGTCAAGCAAGGCTGCCCAAGGAAGTGAAGTCCCCACCCCTGGAAGTATTTCAAAAGCGTTTGTATGTGGCACTTAGGGACAAGATTTGGTGCTTGACTTGGCAGTGCTGGGTTAATGGTTGGACTCAATGAACTTAGAGGTCTTCTTCAAACTAAACAATTCTGTGATTCTATGATTACATTTACAGATTAAAAAATTGCATTTCTTAGTCTAATAAAAGAATATTTGAAAAGAAAAAGGGACAGTTGTTGTGTTGCTGTTTAGACAAACTCAGTTGTTATATGTCAAAGACTTGCTGTTGTATTCAGTAAATTTCGAGTGCCCTAATGATTTTTTTTTGTTGTTATTTTGACATTAACCAGTTTCAACTCATCCATTTTTTTGTTATTAAGTCAGATTTCTTTCACGTTTTAGGCAGAATATCTCGTACTATATTTCAGTTTCTTTTAAAATAGCAAGTTTCACTGTTTCCATGAAACTTTTGATTTCCACCTCTGTTATCTTGAATCTCACTGTAAAGTTTACATGTAAACATTGCACCTTTTTTTATAATCTTCTCTCCTTGACAGGTTTAATTAAGGTAATAAATCATTTGTTATTATTTGGGTTGTATTTAAGTATTTTTTTTTCTGCTTATTCATAAAAGTAACAAATTGTATTTGCATGTATTATATGATTTGCATGCACATTAGTCATCTTTAAAGAGTAGTTTTCCAAAAACTACCTTATTTGCATTTACATATACTCACCTCACAAAGCTTTTTTCATGACTGCCTTTGTCTCTGTTGTGTGTTACCTTAAACTTACTTAGAAAAAAATTTAGAAAAATGAGAGTAGGGAACAGAAGCATAAAACACAGTCATCATCCTTCCATAGGCACGTGTGCATGTGTTTGAACGTTTGCAAGGCTCAGAGGATTCTTTCTGGAGAAAAGCAGCAGGATAGCTACAAACTAAGGGCTGAAGTGCTGAGCTGGGTCGCTGGTTTAACTATGGTTTTTGATAGTCTTGCATCAGAAACTGAACAGAAGTGATTTCCTTGCCTGAAATCGAGTCAGGCTGACATTGTGTTGCCGCCGGTGGGCTGCTCTTCACAACAAAAAATGGGCAATAGGCTATGACAGCCATAACAAGAAGAGATGTGGCGACCCAGACGTGTGAAGACTATGAAGATATTAATTTGATTTTATAGACCATTAAATCAAAACTCTGATTTTCCATGGAAGTGTCAGCTGTAAGAATTACATGTGAACAGTAGAAAGAAAAATGGAAAAAATTACGTTTGGTTAAAATAATTGGTGATTGCATTTGTGCTTGTAGCGTGTTCTGCAGTCGATTTACCCACAAAATAACAAAATTATTTTGATTTTAAGATATAATAGGCTAAGTAGATAGAGCTTTTAATTATAGTTTTCCCAGGATATCACTTTATTTTTACATTGTTTGTCTGCATACGCTACAGAGTACAGTGCATACACATGATACTTGCACTTACTGAGTCATATTTTTCACGTACTTTTCTTTAAATGTCTCCTTGGATAATTAAGCCTGACTCTTAAGTTATGGTATGTTAGTTTCTGACAGGTGCCTGCCAGGGATCTTCAGTGCTGTCATGCATTATGTGGATTTCAGCCAAGACAGAAGGGCCTGGGTATTTGTTTCTGGTCACTTCTCATTAAAGCTTTGACTGTGGGAAAAGAAAAACAACTATTTAAAGATAAGGAGTATAGGTGCTATAGGAAGTGCATAGAAATAAAATCTGTTAGGCAATTAGTTTTTCTCTGGTTTTGTGTAGATACTATGTATATGTGTGAACTGTACATATGTGCATTTCAATATATGGTAAATATTCTTTCTGCAAAAAACTATTCTCTCATATATTGACAAGAGAAATGCACGGAAGAGAATGAAGAAGTTGGCTTGGTTAAAGTGGAATATAATAGCCCTTAGCTGGAAGACAACTGCTTTGTAGGAATTAAAGGTTAGGATTTCACGTAGGTGGTTCTTGGATAACCAGGGTTAAGTGGCATTCTAGAAATACTATGAAACGCGTCTGATTTGGCTTTATTGGAGAACTCCATTATACATTTATCAAAGCTGCTAAATCTATATTAGAGCATTGAAGTATAGTTAGGAACAGATGAAAAAAAGGTCCTCCCTTAAGAAAAGGATAGAGAGAAATGCATAGATCTGGCAGAAGCTTGACATTCAGTAGCCCAGATAAGTAGTGTTGCTTGATCAGTTACAAAATAAACAGCGAAGTAAAAGTACTAGATGAGCTCCATACTCTTGTCCTTTGAGTAATATTTGTTATAACTCCATTAAACACAAAGAACAGTCATACTAGGTAAAACTCAACATTCATTTAGCCCACTGTCATGTCTGTATCAATAGGCAGTAGCCAATGCCTGTGGAAGAGCATGGCAGAGCATGTAGCCATATTTTCATTGCGTGTTCTACCATCCTCAAGGGTTTCTTTATCCAGAATTGATACCTTTCTGTTCAGTAACCCTACGTAGCTTTCCTTCTGTTTGATTGCTTCTTGAACCCACATAATAACATCACAAAATTCTGTGCCAAGGGATTGCACAGGCAACATATGGTGTGAAGAACAAGCTTTGTTGGATTTTTGCATTCCTGCTTCCTCGTAACTCCAGTTGTTATTCTCTAGCTCTTGTATGAAAAGCGGCAACAAATAATTAATCCACTGATCCCCTCCAAAACCTTTGTTTTATGACCCTCTTCATGTCTCTTCTGTCACCTTTTCTCTTGCTCTGCTCGCTCCTTCCTTCTCCAGAACCTTTCCATGTTTCTGATTGCCCTTGTTCCACTTCTTTCTCTCTTTACTATTTCTGTCATATTCTTTCTGAGACACAAAGCTGCATGTTGCTCATCAGTGCATTCACTATGCGTTTATACAGTGAAGTAGTGATACTGTTTGGTTTACTTTTTATTCCAATTCTAATAACATTTGATTTGGTTTTTTGCATACAACTGAAGGTTAGTTACACTGTTCTTTTGGCACCAAGATCTCCTTTCTATCTGTTTTTCAGAGCCTGTGTTTTTTGTGTATGTAAAATTAAGTCCTTTTCCTCACATATTTCCCTTTCATGTTTGTCAATATTGACTTTTCACCTGGTATGTTATCTCCCAGTCTCCCAGTGCTGTAAGAACCACCTGCAGTTCCTCATAATAGTGCATTTCCCCTCCCACCCCCGACTAAATTGTTAGCATTAACAAACCTTTCCATCTTCTTTTGCTTACTTTTGTATATTGTGTAGGAATATGAACAACACAGGTCAGAACACCCATTTCTGTGCAGTTCTCAGGTGACTGCATCCTAATAGTATTCATCATTCATTCCTGTCTTTTTCTTCTTATCTTGACCTGCTATTTATCCACTCATGGATCTTTTCTCCTGCTGAGAGAAAAGCCTTTGAAAAGCCTTCCCAAATAGCTGCAGGAAAGTTGAGCAGTATGTGTCACTTGAATTTTTGTTGTCCACATGGTTTTGACACCTGAAGAAAATAAGAGACCTGTGAAGCACAAGTTTGCCTCCTAACCAATATATCATATTTACTCAAGTCCACTAATTTTGGACTTCTTATAAATTTATGGTTTCTATTAACAGTCTCTCTTCCATTAACTCTCTCTCTGTAAGGTATGGACATGAGATTTACTGGCCCATAGTTCCTTCTATCCTTCTGTCCTCCCAGACATCCAGACATTTTTTCAATTGACATCACAGTTCTCTGGTACCAAGCTGTTTTAAGCATGAGGTTACAAGCTATTTAAGAGTTTAGCTTTCTCACACTTGAGTTTCTCTATAACTTGGGTGTGAATGTAATCTGGGGCTGCTGATTTGCTTGTGTTTTGTTGATTTGTTCATTACCTTTCTGGCTGACATTTCTGCATGAGTCAGATCTTTTGGTACATCTCTTGGAAAGCAGAATTCTGGTATGGCAGCCTCTTTAAGCAGCTCCATTTCATTTATTCTTTGTGACTTTTATTTCTTCTAAGCATTCTTTTTACTTTTTGACTGGATTTTTGTACTGTTTGACAAGTGTTTATTTCGAGGGCCACAGCTAATTTGTTCATCAGATTCATCTTTTATTTGCTTTACTGTGCTTTTACCTACTAGTGTTAAGGTTTGTTTCTGTCTGTTTTCCCCTTTGGATAGGTCTCCAGCCTTTTAAGAATTTCCTTTTATTTCTGATAGCAAATATTTGTCATTTGAATAGCGAAGAGAAACAACTTCTTTAATATGTTTTATATAATCACAGATGTGTGGCATCTCATCCCTTTCCTTCTGAGTGGTTTGTCCTAATGAATATCCCGGGAGGTTTCTTTTATGCTTTGGTATGTTGCCTTCGGCCCCAGTAGTTGATAAGCAATCTGGCAAAGCAAAGCGGATGGCATGATGAAATCAGGACTTTCACCTGCAAGCAAACTTTGTTTTCGGGGATGCTGGTTGTCAGACTCATTATGGATGCATCTGTGGTGTAACCCTTCATCTCTGCCTCTGAAGTACAATTAAGGGATTCGGTAATTTCTTAAAGATTTTTCAAGTTCTGTTATTACTGCTGTGAGCTCCTTTCTTCTTGGATCTCTACACTTGTCTTTCCTTACGAGCTTTCCTTCTGAATGTATTTTTTGCCCAGTCTTTTCTGCTTTCTCCTACTACTTATATTGTCCCTACTTCCCTCCCTCCTTATTTCATTGCATTCTTCACCCTGCTCTTTATACTTTGAAGAGGTTCCTAGTAGAATCTTGTCTGGCATTGACTCTCTCCTTCAAATCTACTAAATAGTTTGCTAAATAATTAGTCTCCAACAGTAAAGCTCAATGTGTATTTATGTAGCCTAGATAGGGGGAAATAATATGTATCTTGCATAAACATTATTTCTTTAAGAAGTTAACCTTTATCTGGAGTGGAAAAATATGGCTATGGCACTTCAGCATCTAGGAAAAATAGAGCACACTTGTCATGCTGTAGCTCATAGGACTGGAAATTTCCTGCAAATTAACACTGTATTTAAAAAGACTATATGAAGATTGAGTTTTTCCGTGATGGTCTTGGAATATCATTCTCATGATCCACTGATAAGGAAGTGGACTGACCATGCTATGACAGAGATATTCCAGTGCACCCTTCACAGACACCCACTACACCCTGGGGAAAATGGAAGTTAAGAAAGCAGAAACAAAATTCGCTATGATCTAAGACCACAAGCCTTCATCTGACTGAAGCAAATCTATTTATGTTCATTGTGGAGAAGGTGAAGGAAGTGTTTATCTCTTGAACTGACTGGCAAACAGAAGGCATTGATAAAACTCTTTCAAAATGAGAGGTTCATTTTGCCATGTGTGCTTTGGGACACTTAGAGCCACTGTATCTGTGCAATACACCTTTGTAAATTCCTAAATATCTGTATCAGAAACCTGTGAGAGATTAAATCTCAGAATCTTTATTTCCAGATGATTCAAAAAAGTTGCTTGCATAGTTACTGGCCTTGGTCTGCATGCTCTGATTATGTCCAGTAGCTGTAATTTTTATCTGTAATTGTGAGTAAAGGTCTATGCATTTGTGAGCACGTATATTCTTGGAACCAAAGTTAGTATCTTCTGCAAAGTGATGACCCTATTTATGCTGCTGTTTTAAAATAAACATTAATTGCCAGCCTACGTAATGATCACAATCCTGGCTCCACAGCAGTTCCCTAGAACTCCCTTCCTTTATATTTTACCTTTAGTCAGGTTGTTATATTTATGGTTGTTTCATGATTTGAACAGTTTGTCAAGATTCATTTGGTTTATGGTAAGTTGGGCAGCAAAGTCTTCTAAAGTTTTACAGCAGACCAATGTTGAATTCTTCATGACTTTATTTATAAAATCAATTGATATCGTAGGTTTTTGGAACAGATGCAAATGTATAACCAAATGAAAAGTTAATTTTTGTTTCTGTTTGCTTCATATGGAGTAAAGCCACCTGTTAATTCTGCAGTCAGCAAACTATTGAAAAACATGTCTAAATATAACCATTTCTTGTACCTTTCTGTGTGACTTGAATCAGAAATGGTTATAACTCCACAGGAATTTGTGGAGATAAAAGACGTTAGTAAAATACAGAAAACAGCTTTTGGACATGAGTGAATTTTAATGTTTAAACTTCTGATGTGTACTTGGTTTCACTAGTTCTGCCACTTCTGTTTCCTGTTATGATTTTGGTAGCACAGGTTTTGGTTTGTTTGTGATTTTGGAGACAGTTTTCTGACGTGTAATATTATGAGCTGAGCTGACAACAATAGTATTTCTTAAAAACTTGCATTTTTGTGGCTGCCTGCTACAGACCTCTAGTTCTCTTGGTCTTGATTATTATTCTGTCCATCAGCCTGGCTGCAGAGTCAGTGCCTTGCGTAGACTGGCAGGTAGAAATGAGCATAAGAAGTTTACTGAACTCCTTGTAGGTAATTCACAGGAAAAGAGGATAGAGAGATAAAATATTAGAAGAGGGAGATTGTGATGCATATTTTTTGGCACACGGAAAAAAAAAATTGCCAGCAGCATAATGGCATTGGGTTCAGACTCCTTTGTACATTTGTGTGTTTAGCCAGTTACAGTAGCAGTAATTTAAGAACTATTGTCTTGCTGTTGTGTAAACACTTGAGATGTTTGCTTGGCATCACCAGTTTTGGAGATGTATAAAATGGAGAACTGTGTAGACATTGTGTTTCACATAAAAGCAAAATATTTGCCGTAGATAAAGCTGCCTAGTATGGAAATTATAAACCACATCCCAAAGAGCATACCATCGAGAAGCTTAGTTTAGAAACATGAATTCGTGCCAAGTATCGTTACATATATTTGAAGAGAGAAAGAAATCGTGGAAGGTACCTCTGTCGTTCTGTGCTGTGCTTGGATAAGTTTTAGTGATGTTCAGATTTGAATCGTGGTTTAGGAATGCCGCTGCCTCCTGAGTGCCTTGTGCCTTCCATAATAGTCCTAATTTTCATTAGCACTTGGCACCCGGCGCTATTGTGGGCCTGCTTGCTACATCCCATTTTCACCTAGGCAACTAAAAGTTGGAGTGCTGAGCACTGTTTGTCACTTCAATTACTGTAACATCTTAGATGTGGAGAGAATGATATAACAATCATTTTTCTTCTAATAGAGCTGTCATAAAATGTCTAGTGTAGAATTAATCTGTTGTCCCATAGTCATCCCAAAGCAGGAGGCTGAGTTATTCTGCTCTGCTGTGAGTGCCCACATATCTTTAGCCTGGTGAGGAATGCTCTGGAAGTGCCTGTGAATAAACAGACAGCGTGGTTCACCCAATGGAAATATGTTTTTAATGCATTATATATAGTAAGAATAGCAAGGAGGTTCAAATGTCTCACGTCTGAGTTTACAAGGAAAAACTTACGCCTCGAACATTGGCATGAGGCCTGTTGAAAGAACGGGCTTTCAGTAGATTTCCACACATTTGCATTCAGCCCTTGTCAGTGCAAGGCATAGAGATGCAGTAGGAGGGCATAACCACAGGGTAAGGACCTAATGCGCAGTCATATGGAATATGACCTAAATACATACCCACTATTGGAATTAATGCAACAATTTATTAATTTAAGTTCCTTTTGTTAATTAGTACTAATCATGTTAAATTAGATAGCTCCTGACAAAAGGAATTTGAAAAGAAAACAATTATATTAAAAAAAAAAAAAAAAGAAGAAAACCCAGAAGTTGGCATCTTTGATTTTCTTCTGTCATAAACAAACAGCAAATCTTAGAGAGTTTGGAAAGTTATGGTAAATATCTTCTGCACAGGAGATGAATTATTAGGGGTTACATGAACCAAACCAGCTGGATGTGCCTGTGTAGTCACAGGAGGACAAATCCTCTCGTCTGGCACCCAGAAGGGATTGTTGTAGGTGTTCAGTATTTTCAAAACAGGTTTTCATTGTGTCAAAACAAGTTGCGACAGGAACATAAAAATACAAAGGCATGCTACATATGTATGCATGATCCATGCAAAAATACTTCATACTTCAGAAACTAAATCAGGTGACATTGATAAAGCCTGGAGAAGCTCTTTTATAACTCTAATATGGCTGTGCTGTTGAAATAATTTATATAACAAGATTTTATTGCAAAGTGTCAGCATAATAATACTAGTCTGGGAGGAATAGGTCAAGAACCTCAAGAAGCCTCAAGCTGTCCTTCACTCAGACCTGCACCCTTCTTAATTTCTGTTTTCACCTAATTTAATTGGAAGAGGGGAGAATGTTGATATTCTAGCTAATTTATGAAGATCAGTCATCTGTGGAGTTGATGTTTTTCTGTCAGGATTCAGTGGATTTGAAGAAACTTGTAGATGTCCTGCAGCAGTTCCTTGAGGGTACAGCAGGAAGAAAATATGGGATGCAAAATGATGTAAATCCTAGAGTTACAAGTCCTGTGAAAGAAAGGGACAGCAGCTGGGGCAAATGCCTGGGATTCTCGGCTGTATCTAATACAGCTGGGAGGGATACAGTTCAGTTCTTAACTCAATCCCAGGAATATTCAAACAAACTCAATTTACCTGCTGGACAATTCAGACAATGGAGAACAACTGAGGAGAAGGGGGTCCTAGCTACAGATCTTACTCCAGAAGACTCAGAAGGATTAAGTAAGGATTCAGAGATGCCCATGACTACAGGAGTGCCTGCCCAAGTCAGATCTATTAACTTGAAAAGGTTGAGGGAAAAAAACCTCACGTTTTCCCGTATGCCTTGCCTAGAGTAGGAGAAAAGGGAGGTATTTTTCAAATATATTGGCTACTCTGATTTTGAATACACAAGAATTGTTCTATATAGTTAGAAATAAAAATTTGCAGAATTAAACCACAGTCACAGTACTTACTAAAACATTTTACAAGAACAAATTAGAATATTGAAATAAGGGATAATATTTAAGAATAAAGGTTGCTCTCAAAGTCAATAGTAGGAAAAAAATCCAAGTGTGATAACCTGAGTCTGCCTTCAGATGAGAAGGAACACAATGTATATGACTGATGCAGTGAGAAAAGGTAATGACAGACTCTGTGTCTTTATGAAAAGATGAAGATTTTGGCTCAAGGGCTTTAATTTGCCAGTAAAAAATGTGCAAGGGCAGAGTACACTGTGCTGGTAGTAGACATGTTGCTGGATATCTAAGTCTGTTCTTGATGTGGACCATCATGATTATTTCATCCGCTTCCTTTTCCTCAAATCATCTCTCGATGGAAAAGGCACTTGGAACTCCCACATCTTGTGCTGAAACTAATAAAACATATGAGTGCAAATAGGGCTAGCATGCTGAAAAACTTGGCACTCATGAACTGAGGAGTTTAAGGGGAATCTATTTTGTGAATGACTTGGGAAGATGATTCGTCACCCCATGACAATTGTCCTTGTCCCAGACACAAAAAGCAGAAATCCCACTGATATAGCATTTGGTATGCTTTTTTCCTCACAGAGATTGAATCTTGGTGTTCTGCTCCAAATTTACCACATGAAGATTTTAAGAGAAATAGAAACACCTAGCTAACTCTTCTAACTTTATTACACCAGGAGCAGTAACCATTGTATTGTTGGCTATAGCACCAGTCCAGCAAAAGCAACAGCAGAAAGCAAGTGTGTTAGTGTTAGAATGCTTTCACCATAAATATATGTGAAGTGTTGTTTGATGGGAGATTGCATCTGCATAATTTAAAATCTTTGCAGATTTTCAGCAAAAAGAGTACCTTCAGCTATCTGAAGGCAAAAGGTATTATCAAATGGTCAATGCAGATTTTCTACCAACTGCATTTAAAAAACCCAGCACTAAATTATCCTGGAAAAAAATCCATTACAATTAGAATGAAATTTCACAAAACCATGTGAATTCTGAGTCAAGTATGTTTTAAGTGCTGCAAACCGACACCCTGGGATTTAGACATGTATGGGCTTCTGGAGACCTTGTACCACAGTCAGTGTTTCATATCACTAGAAAATACTTAAACAGCAGGTGAGCCAATTCTACATTCTTTTAGATGCTTACCACTTGGAATAATAGCAAGACTTTCTTTACACTGGATAATAAGGTGAAGGAAAGAGAAGTGCTTTACTCTCAGCAGATGTCCTTGAGCGTAGCACCTGAAATTCAAGTATATATAGTGGTTAACTACAGCAAAGTGTGTTGTTTTCTGGAGTGATGAAGAAAAATTTCCATAGAAACCTCATAACTTGCTACCTTGAACTTGGAAAATGACCATTTGAGGGAACAAAAACAAATGGACAAAAAACAATGGAATCTTATGGTAAGATGCTCAACAAAGAGTTAGACAGGTGCCTGTAAGTGTATGAAGATTGGCACCCACTCTAGACTGAAAACAACTCTTTAAACACTGTTTAAGCTGAGATCTAAACCATTGTGAGAAGGATGCAACACTCAACATGTGTTTTACTTTATTTGAGTGTTGATTGTATTCAACACTCTGCTAAAGAATATTTGTGGACTTCATACAAATGAGTTTCTCTGTACTTGAAGGAGCATTTTATGCAGTTCTTCTGAGGTTAGTGTGAGGTCAGTGTGATACAGACCCACCAAGAACATAGTAGAGGAAAGCAAGAGAAAGAAGGAACTCTCTGTTTCCCAGAAAGGAGAAAAAGCATTGATCAAAAGCTGATTTCTGCCATTTGACACAGCCTTGAGAGACTATAGGTCAAGTTAGCTTCCTTCATCTTTAGTGTAATTCAACAGGTACCCAAGTTACTGATTTATTTTTTTTTAATAATAGTTCTCCAGAGCTGAAAAGCATATCTACTGGATGTAAAAATAATAATTTCAAAGTAGTTTGGAGATACTTGAAAGTATCATGTGGCAAAGTGTCTGAAAAAAAAAAATTCAGATATTTTTATGTGAATTCCTGTGGTGTAGCACAGATCAAAGTTGTTGAGAGTGTAAATTCATGTGAATATGTTTATGTGAATAGGGTATGAGAAACTAATCTTTTTCCAAAGTTCATGTTTATATTCACTGTTCCTCTGTGTTTCTATGTACAGGATGCTGGAATATGAGTGTTTTCTCTTAATTCAAAATCTTTCTAAAAGGAATAGCATTCCATGTGAAGGAGGCCCTTACCATGCAGTCTATAGCAGAGTATTGTCCTTCAAAAATTTTATATTTCTCTTGAAGTTATTTCATGTAATCTGTTGTCACATAAATAGTCCATGTAGTGGTCCTGTATACAATGTATACATGTCCATGTATACATTGACTTCAATGCCAGTTGGTCAATAAATGAAACTTACTCAGAAGGTGATTGGTGCTTCTCTTCCTCCTTACTGGTAATATATGAAAAGGAGAAAAAATGTTAGAATTTTCATTTCATGGGCAATTCAGACATTTTAACATATGGTTTTGTCCCAAACTTTAGATGAAAAGAAAAAGTTTAGAAAAAATTTTGCTTGGAACATATGAAAACAAAAATGCAGTTACTGTGACACTATAATGCACCTGCTAGCAGTAGCACAATGCCTCCTGAAAGAAAAAATTTTAATGATTTATCTCATCATTCTTCATGGACTGGGTTCTTTGAAGGGACTTCTTCTGCTGTTGTTTTTGTGCTTAGGACTCTTGTGATGCACCTTGTCTGTGGGCCAACTTACATCATCTCTGAGATGCTGGACCACAGATATGAAGGTTAATATCAAGCCAATTGTTTAGGCTTAGTTCTACAAACCAGAATATCTTTCTAGATCAAGCCAAACTGAAATACCTCATTCTTTTCCTGATGGAATCTCAGTAGCATTTCCACAGAAATGCACACAACTGGGTAAAAATGTAATTTTTCATTGAAAAAGCCATGTAATTAAAAAAAAAATAACATCCAGCAACCTCTAATAATAAGTTATGTCTTTGCTGCCCATTCTACTCCTTCATACACATGCAAAATAAGTGATGTTACTTTCATGTACTAACAGTTGCCATTCCCTCCCTATATGCAGTGTTCATTGAGCAGTTTAACCTCCCTTCTCCTAGTTCCCCATCTTTTCTGTTCAGTCTATTAAATATGCTGTAGCTGGTACAGTCTATCAAATATATTGTGCTTTTGGATTTCTTTGCAGGGTCTTTCTTGTTTTGGTTTCGTGAGGGGGGTGGGTGTTTTAATTTATTTTTGCATGTGTATGTGATGAACCATAATTATCTCAGATTTTGCCTAATCTGAGATACCTATGGTGCATGGGAGAGGGACAGAAATGGAGGAACACATCCCAGGTAAACGTGTGGTACTGCATTTGTTTCAATCTGGGCAAGACCACAAATGATAAGGGCAAACTTAAGCATATACTTTAAGGTATGGAAGGAAAAAAAGTAGACATTTAAAAATAATGAACTATTAAAGGAATTTTTGTAGTGTATGGAACTTCGCCAAGAGGTTCATATGAACTACCAGTGAAATAACATCCTCTTTGAAACAGTACATCTGATCAGAATGTAGGGAGGTGTTAGATTTTGTTTTGCAGCAGAGGATACAAGCTCTACTGCAGGAGGCAGTGAAAAGAAAGGATGCAAGTGTAGATAAAGATGGTGTGGGAGGATGTTTGTGGTATCAGAAGCATTCGTTCTGGAATTTACCTAACAGCAAAGTCATATATAATTACTGCATATAATGCAGTAAGTGTGGTTTTAATACAAAGCACAGAAATGCTATAAAGGAAAAGAAATGGAATGTAGGAAAATAATTCTGCTTATATACTGTTTAATGATTAAGAATTTTTGGAAGAGGGAAGTTTTAAGTAGCATTTATCAAGTCAATAAGATCATGTGCAGAGAAGCTATCTAAAAGGAAGGGAGAAGGTACTTAAAATAAGCAAGCAGAGATGTGTAATTAAATGTTAGAACAGATAATGCAAGGAAAAGTAAAAGTATGATAGATTCCTGGCATTGACAACATGCAGGTGATATTCCTTGAGCTAGCAAAATACATAGAACTGACCAGGACATAGAGAGGCTACAATCTGAAAGGTATGCTATAAAAAGTGCAAATATAGAACAGGCATACCTTCTGAGCTGTTTTATGTACGAGTATGTGCCAACATGAACAATCACTTTTGTGGGCATGATTATGAGGGTTGTTTTCTGAACTTTGATTCTATAAACCAAAGTGTATTCTGTAAATACATAGCACAATCTGTGTATGCTATAAAATGTGTGTGCTGGTTGTCCTCCTCCTGTTTTCCATTTCTAGGATCATCTCCTCAGTCCAGAAATGCTTTTACTTTCCATTGCTCTTTTAACCTTTGGACAGCATCTCATGTGTGTTTACAGCTTCTGCACAAAAGCTGACTGCAGCTATCTGTTAATTAATTTGCCAGGCACAACCTCACAAAGAGAGAGGAGCGCTCTGTTTGTGATCTTGAAATGTTTTGAGATGTGAGGAGCTATGATTGGTGTTCAGTGATCACCAAAACTTCTGCAGTTAGAAACGTGTCATGATTGTGAAGCTAATCGGTGTCTGTTTGCTTCAGGAGCTAAACCAGCAGAGAGATCAAGAATGTAATGAGTGTCATTGCAGCTATTCTCACTTTAGATTTTTTTTTTGGCGAGGAGAAAAGAAATTTATACAGACCAGTGATATGAACAGAAAATAAAATGTTTAAAAAGAAAAAAACAAGAAAGTGAAAGTTTGATGCAGAAAGCCATAGACAGAAACCAAATGCAGAACAGTGAAGCAGCTTCTAATGTAACTGGTAAATAAACGGTATCATTGGGATGTATAAAATATGTTTATTACATGGTTGAGTACTTCAGCATAATAAACTCAAAGATACAGTTCAAACTCAATTTTGGATACTTAGGATCAGCTCATTTTACGGGTTTATGAGTCACTCGATCCTTTGTAAAGAAGGTAGACTAAGATCCAAAATATACAAAGCACACCTTAAGTAAGAACATTATTTTATAAACTTTGAAGTTTAATAAAAGGAATTACAGTTTGTCCAAAGTTGTTAATATTTATTCACTACATCTTATGTAAACCACTCCCATGAAGAGTGATGGTATTGTGTCAAGGATTCTGTAAGGAGACAGATAAAGAGCTTATTTCCTGCACATATTCTGACTTCTCTTCATGATTTTCCTCCTCCGTTGACTTGTCTGTATTTGGGCCTTTGCTACCATATGTGAAGTTTTTTCCACATAGGGGAGAAAAAAAAACAAAAAACCTTTTTATCCCAGAAACATGACACTTATCAACTGCATCAATTCATGCTCTATGTTTCCTGCTTCCTAATCATGTGTTTTCTGTTGTGTTTTTTTTTTCACTAGGGCCTATTTCAAGACATTTGTCCCTCAGTTCCAGGAGGCAGCATTTGCTAATGGGAAGCTTTAGGCAGCCTCAGGCATGGAAACGATACTGAACAGATCCTTCAGTGTCAGCCCACAAGAAGAATGCCTGGAAATGGGATGGACTGACGATATGTGCTTTCTTGCCTCTGAAGTGATTTTGGTAGCTTCACTTTTTGAAACAAAGACCTCAGTAGCATGCTTAGAACTGGATATTTGATATTTGTCCTGTCCCTTTGCCTCTGCCACCACCATTCCTATGTATTTTCTGGATTAAATTTAAAAGGACGTGTTTTGATGTGATAACACTTTCTTGTTCCAACAATGTCCTGTATGTTATGCCTTGTTTCCTTGTCTTCAGATGGTCTAAATCGGATTTTTTTTTTCCCCATGGAAATATGATGTAGTTTGTATATTTAGTTAATGTTTTCAGCTTATCCTAAGAAAACATAAAACTGCCATTATGTACCAGGAATGCCTAGTGGACTGTACAGTGCCATAGTCTACCTTGGAGGTTTGCGTCTCACTGCGGTCATTACTCTCACAGGTATGGACATGAGTTGCACACTTCAATTCTTAGTGCCTTTGCAGTTGGTCTGAAGTTAAAATGGCAGGGTGTTTGAGGGTTGGGGGGTTTTTTTTAATATTTCTGTTGAAAGCTCATCTTATGTGAAATGCTGTGCTTTTATGCTTTGGTTTTTTTTCCAGTTGTACAGTTTTGGTGTTTTACTAATGAACTCCCCTTGCCATTACAGAAAAGTTCTACTTCTTTAGTACCAATGTGCAAGGAACTAGTTATATAAATCAGTATAACAAAATAAAGCTCTTTCATAGATCTGTAATTTTTCCAAATAAGATAAATACTGCTAAGAAGCAAGCTTTCAACAAGGGAATAAATGATGTCTTGGAAAATAACATGAAATAATGTAGGGCTATAGGTATTTAGCTTAATGCCTAAGTTCAGCATGTCTTCTCAGAAATAATTTTATGTGTATATAACTGGAAACATTACCTCCCCTAATTCTGAAATGCCAAACACAAAATCCCACCTACTCATCCTTTCTTTCCTGCTTGTGTCAGGAGCACCATTTGAGGCTAACTGTCACAATGTCACTTCCCAAATTAATTTGTGAATAGACCAGGGTACTTTCCAGTAAGGAATAAAATGAACAGTGTTTGTTGCTTATAAATGGCATCTGGAAAATGTGCCCTACTTCTGCAAAATATAAGGAACTAAATGAATAGTATGCAGATGATACAGTGGAACTGGAAAACATTTAATTTTAAATTATTCACTGTACCACCACGTGCAATGAAATCTTATCGAATTACTTGACTGGCAGTATTCTTCTACCCTTTCTGCAACTTGTTTATTACATGAAAAATAGTGCTTTTGAGGGTTTATGTCCACCTAGGAAATGCAGATGGGTTTTGAGCAGTGAAGCTTGATACTTAAGAATTATGCAAATAATTCACCTCTAGAAACTACAGGTATTTTTAGCTAGTTTATGGGCAACATTTAATTTATGTTTAATACTGAAGTTCTTGGCTGGAAATTTAGCTGCAAACGACATCAGAAGCTTTATTGTAACTCCACAGAGGAGGGGGCATATTCTGTCCTGTGACCCATCCCTTTGTGATTTTCAGTGCATTATTTGAGGACTGCCAACAGCTCCAAAGGTCTGAGCCTGAATTCCCTCTGTGGAGACATTGCACGAGGCTTCTGCATGCAAACCAAAACTTAGAGCAGATGTGGAAGGTAATGGTTATATGTGAATAGCAAAACCATAACTGAACAACCTTAAGTGACTGGGAACAAGCATTGTTTAGTGCACTAGGATGATCTCACATTTGCATTTCTTCAGGTAAAAGCCAAAGCCATGTATTTAAGAATAAGCCAACCTTGTGAATGAGGTGGGAGAAGGAGGATGGCTAATGAAAAACATATGTTCTCATAGTGTTCAAAATCTGATAAGAACGCTCTCTAGCCATCTTCAAAAGGTAAAAATCAAGCCTTCAAGTTGCCTCAGTACATTCCTGGAATCTTACATTTTATAACCTTGTGCTTGATTCAGCATTGTAGTGATTGCCCCATGAACACAGTGAGTACTTATATACCTGATTGTCTGCCACGGCCCAAGGGTGAAGGGAGTGGGGACGCGACGCTGCACAAAGGGTTCTGACACAGTAGAAGGTCAGGGTGGGATGGCCAGTTTAGTGAAGGGAACAAGGACTTATATAGGGTCTGGGTAAAGGGAGGTCTGATAACTGGGGTGGAGCATGGGATTGACACCTCAGGGGAGAGCAGGACTGGGGAACACGGAGAAGATGGGTGGAACTTGAGGAGTATCCAGGGTAGGGGACCAACGGGAGCTCACTCTGCACTGCGGCGTCCATCAGCCAGTCAGTGAGAGATGAGCGGGAAAACCAGGGGAGAACAAGGGAGTAAACAACTTTTGGTGGGAAAAACGTGAGGGCAAGTCCAGACAAGCCCTGAACAATACAAACCAAGGGGATTAACATAGGAATAATTGTGGGGGTTCATTGAACATGGCAATAAACTGGGGAATAATGTGAAAGTCCATGAATTATTAAGTCTTTCAGGCCCCATACAAGTCCCTCCAGGCCTTAAATCTCTCCCAGTCACTTGGGTGATCCTCCTCAATTGTCCAGGTGGCACCACTATTTATTTTTTCTTGTTTTTTCAGAAATTGCCATGATTCAAAGGCTAGCAATTGCAAAACATTTTGGAAAGAGATCCACTCTTCATAATTAAGATTTATTTTCAACCAAAAATGCATCCTTCACCTCAGTCCCAGTAATTTCGGACAAAGAACTGTTTTATTATTAAAAGACTAAGAGTTTTAGAAGCCATGTAAGAAAATACTTTGAAGGTACAAAAAGCCTAAACCAGCAATTCCTTGTATTGAATTCAATAGTTTCATCAGCTTTCCAGTAACATGCATGGAAACAAACCAGTAGTTCCAGTCTCATTTTGTGTCATGCTACAATTGGTAGTATTTGGGGAGAAGAAAAGGTAAAATAAAAAGATAGAAAACATGTGAAACTGTACTGTTTGTGTTTAAGATAAAGTTTGCAAGCCTATCAGTTTTTAAATTAAAGGCATTTTTGTTACTCTTAATGAACATTTTCTTTGACCTGCACAGTATTTTATGGATCCCTTCTTTATAGTTCTCAGAAGAAGTATTGGGGGTGTTAGCATTGCAAATGGGGTATTGGAAGGAAAGACACTGAAATGAGTGAAAGCTTCCTTCCAGAAGGAGGATTATCATATAAATACTACACCAGAAAAGAGAGTTAGTTTGAATAGTTTTATATCAAATCAAGTATTCATTGAAAGCATTTAAGGTAGGATGTTGGGATCTAGTAAGTTGGAGTTATTTCTATTGTCTTCTGTTTTATTATAATATCCATTGTGGCCAGTTTAATGGCACAGAGACTTTCAGCACTTATGTGATATAACTGCATATATCGCAGTTAAAAGGAGCAGTCAGATCTAGGCTATTTTCCTTGGTTTATGAGAATCACAAGACATAAAGGCGAAAAATAGCAATGTTACAAACATATCAGAAAGCCTAAATAGTTCTGACTGAAAGAAATGCAGTAAGGCTGTAGTTACTAAGCCCTATTAATGCACGATTTTCCAAAGGTCCTTAAAGTGCAAATGTGCTGCCAAGCCTTTATTCATCTGCATACATATTCCACTGTGCTAGAAGTAATACCAAATCTTATGGATTTAAAGTCAGCCTTCTTGTGAACTTGCTGGAAAGAGTGGACAAACAGCTGGAAGAATAAATAAAAGTAAAATATGTCATATGTTGTTTGGCCTTCATTGATCTTTCTGTTGTGCTGGCCATTGCTTTGTTGGTCAGCATGTCTCATCTGCTGAATCAGCAGGTTTTGGTATCATCACTGTGCTTGAACATCCTCCCTTCATACAGAGAGTAGACTTGAGTCAGTTTGTGAGAAGAAATCATTGCTAGAATTAGCACAGATCTCCTGTATATTGTTAAACCATCCCTAGGGATGTTTCTCTGTATGTTTCCTTTCTCTCATCCTGTCTCGTGCCTGTGGCAATAAGCATCTTTGGTGAATCAGTCAGTGGATGAGATTTAGCACTGAAGTGCAGCATTTTAAGTCTTACTTCAGGTGGTTTTACATGGAGACTTCTTACCTAGGAAAGAGAGGATTCAATCTTGAGTACTCTCCATTGAGCAGTGCCCCCTAATAAAAGGCTGAGGGTTTAGCAGAGGTCAAAAACATGTTTGAGCAGTGAGTACTGCTGCTTAAACATCCTTCTATGTCAGTACCCTTAATCAGAGAAGCAATAGGCAGTGGAAACCTGTAGTAGCACATGAGGATCACCACTGCAGATCTGAAATACATTTCTAATACCATGTCTGTGCATGGAGATGAAGTGTTGAGTCCTCTGACAGTGGAGAAGGGGAGTTTCTCACCTTTCCAGCTTTGTGAGAAAGGTGTGCTGCAAGGAGGTAACAAGCTTTGGACACAACTTCTGACCATGACTGTTAATTACAGGGTGCTGTCCCTGCCCTGTGAAGCAAATGAAATCTGTGACCAAACTGACTGCCAGTGAACACTCTTCCCTTTAAATTACTTATGTCTCTGTAATTGATGTATTGTAACACTCATTAAGCCTAAGAGTTACACTTGCTTCTTGAATGTTACTGAAAATCCCTTAAGTCATCTCCTTTTCACTTTTATTTTCAGGTTTCTGTACTGTTCTGGGTTTATCCTTACTAGTTACTGCTATTTTTAGCAAGTTTGAGGTTTTAACAAGGCAACAAGGTGTATGCCAACATCTATGGGCCTATATTAAATGTAGAATTATTTGCTGTAAAAATAAGTAGAAACTCTTTTTTACTTATTAAGCCAGGTGGTGTATTTTCCACAACAGAAGAATTCTGAGGAGAGGCTCAGTTGTTACCAGAGCAGAGAGAATAATCATGCCGAGGGTACTGGATACATTTTTTGCACCAAATCTTCATTTAATTTGCATGCTAGCAAATTAGGAAGGGCAAAGTGTATTGTCCTTTTCTGAAGGAAGTCTACACCTAAATAAACCGTTGATCAGGCACTATCTTTTCCTGTTTATGCTTTCCATCAGTAGGGTTTGCCCCTACAAGGCAAGTCAGTAAAAATCTGAATAATATCTGTCAACAGTGCAGGGGTTTTTTAATATTTTAATCTACCGATTTTTGTAGATTCAGACAATGATTTAAAACTTTGTGCTGGGGGAAGGTGAACAACACAAATATCAGAAACTTGCAAGTAATTTTAGCTATGTAGGAAATAAAAATCTAGCAATTTAAGTCTTATTCTGCAAGAACTCAAGGGTTCTGCTATATATTTATAAGCAAATGCCTTGAAAAACATGGCGTGTAGGTGATTTTTGACCTGCTTTTCTTATTCTGTTCCCTATCTTACATTTAAAACCTCAGTTCTTGGTTCCAAGGCACTGCACAAACACCATTTTGTTAAAGTGGTAGTTACCAAGCAAAAAGGCAAGGGGGAAAACCAGTATCGGCTGCTGAAAATAGGTCTTAAATCATCAAGAAATCAACAAAGGAAGCAAGGTTTGGCGGCTGCCCTGCCACTTGCTGAGTCTACAATATGGGCCTTCAAACGTGTCCCCAGTACAAATTAAAAAAAATACAGGAGGTTTTTCTTGCAGCGCTAAAGAATAAATGCAGTTTTAAACAACAGGAAGTAAAGCAAGCGTTTAATTGCAGGCATGAAAAGCAAAATACACACTAGAAACCTAATGTTATTCGTGCCTACAGCTCCCCGCGTTTCTCCTGTCACCAGCGAGGGTGAAGTATTAATGCCTTGTGCTGCAGCTGCCTGTGGTGAAAATTGATCCTTGAGGTGTTCTGTGTTTTCATCAAACTCTAGTTAAACCCTAATGATGCTTTTCCTATCCCTGAGGATGACAGGGGTTTCTGTTCCACTGCTGCTCCATTTCAAGTCCTTGATTTGGGTGGGGCGAGTACATTGTAAGCCATCAAGCCTGCCAGCAAACAGGGTACATTTTATTTACATGGTGTTTATTTGAAATGATTAAAGCTAATTCAAATTTGAATCCTGTTTCCTTTATTCCACTGTCCCTTTCAGCAAAATTTTTTCAGTACTCGTTTAAAAATCAGAGCCGGCGAGGTTATTTGCGTCTTTCAAAGGGGATGTAGCGCTGGTGTGAGAGTAGCAATTCGAGGTTGGAGCCATGTGTTTCTTCTCTGAACTGCGGAGTCAGCAGCAGCCCCAGCATCGCACACCCCTCCCAGCAAACCTCACTTGAACTCGGTCTGACAGGCTGACAACCAGGAGTGACAAAAACTCCGACCGTTTTTTGCTTTTCCTCAGAGGACCGGTGAAACAGCCTCTGCTGGCTCAGGCGCTGTGTGTAGCCTGTGAGATCTCGGCTGCAGGAGGTAACAGGCTTGGTTGCTCGTCAGCTGGGACGAGGTTCGTTTTTGTGCCCAACACAGGAGCTGCCAGAGGGGAATGCCACCCTGCTGCTGCTGCTGCTGAAGCCAGGAGTTTCCTCTTAATGCCTTCATAGGAAAAGGCAGCTGCAAAATCCAGCTGCAACACAAGTACAGCCCTGCCAGCTAGGAGTGATTTCTTGTGTTTTGGCCAACTGAGCCTGCTCTCTGTTCTTCTGCCTCTGTTCTACCAGAGAGCAGACTCTGCAGAGAACTTTCTCCTTGCATCGCCCTAGAGGCACGTAAAAAGTTCAGTGGCTATCAGTAACCAGCTTTCTATCTGAACTTTTCTATCCTTGTTATGAGAAAGGGGAGCAAAATGTCCAAATAAAAATCTGTATTATAGAAATAGCTTGTTTCTTACATTTCTTCAGTTCCATGGCCTGTTTCAGTGGTTGTTTTATTACTGCCCTCTGATGAAATAGACACTGTTGGCATGTTGTGTTTGCTAGACTTTCTGCGCTCATCTCCCAGTACCTTGTATCCAGTATCTGCCTCTGAAGCATAGGGGAGCTCTCAGGCAGCCCACAGATGGGCCAGAAAAGAGGATGGCATCTGCTGGTTTCAGCAAGAAAGAGGTGAGTTTAGCTGAATGAGTTTGTGCTGTGAGAATTGGGCTCATCTTCTTCGGACTACCCACAGCACTTGTAGCCAAGAAGAAATAACAGCTTCTGTCTAATGGGGTCAGATGGCTAAAATGGAGCAGTTCCGCATGGTGGTGGCTGTATAATTATACGCTGGGCCCTTGCGTGTCTGGTCCTAATAGCACCCGGGACTCTTGTGAGTGACTCAGCTGCTGCTTCAGGCTAATTATGGGCAGGTTGCATGAAAAACCCCCATAACCTGATCCTGCCTTCCTCTCTTCCAGTGCATTGGGTGTTCGGCACCGACCTGGATTGCTCATGCAAAGCTGGGTAAATACCTGCTCATGAGGAAAAGGCTTTTCAAAGCAAGGCTGCAAACAACACTCGGAGGTGCGTGGTTTGAAGAGGAGGTGGTGTCTGTCAGGACATTGTTTGGGTGTATCCAATTCCCTGTATCTGACATTAGCCAGTGCTGGGGTACTTCATAAGAGAGATTTAAAAATAATCTCATCACTTGGTTTGTCACACTTTTTATGGATGGTGGGAGTATTTCTTCTGCATTTGTAATGGTCATTTTGTTGAATTATGCATTATTTTTATCATGGTGCTTTAGAAATGGATCATGGCCCATTTCAGAATTGAAGTATGTATTCAGCACTGTGATATACTCTGTCAAAAGGGTCCCTGCTTTACCTCTACTGTGTGAAGTGTTACTTATTTTCTCTGCTCCAGGGATACCTTGGAGCAAGCTCAAGAAGCAGGTTGTATGCTTGAAGTCACTTCAGAGAAAACTGAAAAGGTGCTGGAAGTTACCAGCATCACTTAACACAATTGTGTGTATAGGCCTCATATTTGCTAAGAACTTCTACTGATTTTAAAGCATATGCACGAGAGAAACATTGAAAGTATGTCTAATGTTACACAGGACTAGGGGAGCTGTAAGAAGCTGTTGAGATGAATTTGCGGGCAGTTTCATGACTGCTTCCTGCACGTTCTGTTGGATTGTGTTTATAGGTAAGACTTACCAAAAATTCTGCCTCCAGACTCAACACCATCAAATGCACAAATCTCCAGGATACCAAGCCCACAGCAGAGAGCATTTCCATGAAGAGGAAACAGTCCAGCAGTAGAAGTAGAAGTGCCTCCAAAGGTTGGAGCATCTCCCTGGAGTTGTGTTAGACATGAGTAGGCAAAGCCATGGTGGCATGGTGGTCCTACTAGCAACTGGAGATAGTCCTACTTCAAGCAAAATGTTGGACTAAATGACCTGCAGACATACCTCCCAGGCAACTTGGACGTGGTTTTATTAACTTCTTAATACCTGTGATACAGATCTAAGCACAACCTGGTATTATCTATCTCTTTTAAAGATTGTTCAGAGGCAATAGCACATAAAAACAAAATTAAGAGTGTAATTGGGGAGATTTCATAAGTTTACAATTTCTGGCCATTTTCAGATCATAAAAGTATTAAAACATAAAAATTAAATAAACTCAGTACTTTTTCAGTTTTGTTAGTAGGGATGGCTTCAAAAATGCAGCTGATGTTTGTACAGCATAATGCTCTTAAGTAACTGCCTAAGCTAATTCTGAGCAAAGCAGCTCAAGCACTTGTTGATGCACTATATAGGTATTGCATCATCCCTTCATTTTTATGAAAGGTACCTTGATGTTGCCTTGAAGAAAAACCATGTTTGGATTTGAAAGTAGGCTGGGCATCTGGAGCCAGCGCTCCCTGTATACAAACAAGATGCTTCTTCAGGGAGGAGCTAGGGCTAGAAACTGGTCTAACGTGCATTGAATTCTACTTGTTTAGACCATTTAAAGAGCAAACAGGAAAGCATTAGGGCCGAGTGAAATGAGCTGCTTTGTGGGCCAGAGTATCGAGCGGACTGGCAATTGTGGCAAGAAGCTCTGTGCATGCCAGCCTGAGGGGCTTGTTTGCAGGGCAGTTAGCTTTTACATACTGACATCTTGCTACAGAAAAATAAGAATAGTTTTGAGGCTTGTCTTTGCACCTAGTCCTGCCACTCAAGATTAAATCTCGCAGACAAAACAAGCTGTTTGGGAGGCGGACCAAGAATGCCTTTACAGTAAGAAAAATAAAAACACTCAGCCAACTGTGATTAACTATTGAATGCAAAGCACTCCCTGGGTTTTGTTTATTTGCAGACTGTAGAGAAAGCTCACAAACGCTGCCATGCTTTCAGTGTGAAAACACTTCAGCCTCTGCATCCCTGTGTTGCTGGGGGAAGGAAAGGATTTTGTCCAAGCTGGTTTTGGGGAGGCTTTTTTATATTTTTAAATGTGTTGTTTATTTGGTTTTGCGAAGGCGATGTATCCAGTTTCCTGTCATTGTGCGTATTCCTGCCTCCAGCTGCTCACACCTGAGCTGGACTTTGGCTCCTTCTCCTCTCACTGTACTGGGCAGGACAGACTGAGAGCACCCAGCTCAGCTGCAGTGCTGCCAACTGCAGTGGTATGCACAGGATCCTGCTGTCCTCCAAATGCTGTCCAGATGACAACAGGGAGAATTCGTCATTGAAATCAAAACAAAAAATAAAAGACCAAAAAAGTGCTTGTGAGCAATTGCTTGCAGGCAGCTCTGGGCAACTCCAAGCTTTGAGGCGACTGCTGGAAATGACAGCCTACAGAGCCCAAGCTATTTGCAGTGTGCTTGATGTGTGTATTTACCTATTTGTGTTAACAAAATGATAATGTCCAAGTGTAGAACCAGTTTCAGATTTCGGGGAAGGGAGAGAAAGTGTGTGCTGGCAACCAGAGAGGGAGGGGGCAGAGGCTTATTAATGCTGGGCTGCTGTCTGTCCGGAATGGCACTGCTGAGTGCAGGGAAATTATCCTGTCCTGGGAGGACTGACTGCAGAGTACTTCTTGTAAATGTGGAGTAAATGTTTGTATGGAGTTTTATTCTAGTTTTATAATCCAGTTTAAACCAAGTGTGATGCTTGAGCCAGCACAGTCTGGGTGCTGTGTTTGTACTGTAAGGGTTGAAGGTGGAGGCAAGTGTGTGGAATTGTGCAGGACTGCTCTTCAAGGTCAAGGAAATGCAGAAAGTAAACAGTGTTAATTGGGAAAGAAAAACAGGATTATTAAGACTCCTTTGGCTCCAGTTTTCTGAATTGCAGTAGTCAAGGCATTTGTATTTTGTCATTAACTTATTAGTGCATCTTTAGATGCAGTGCTGGACAGGTCTGTTGGGAATTTTACATTTAAAGTTGCACTTTCATCCCTCCACTGCACACAGACATCGCTGAGCTCTCTAAGGGCAGGGCCATACAGCACGGCTTCCTCCTGTTTTAACATTAGTTATCAAATGAGTGCAAATTAAAGCACAGGCTCTGCAATGGTGCCTTTTGGCATCACAGTACCGTGCATCTCAGAAGGCAGAATTAGGGCTTCTCAGGCCCAACCTTCCAGCTTGGGTCTTCATCACTTAAGTAGCGAAACTACAAAGGGGACAGTCTTAACAGCAGAATAGACAAAAATAGTCAGTGTGATTGGCCCAAACAGGCTTTTAATTTAGGAGCCAGTTGCCTTCTACAAAATGTGAGTAATATGCAATCATTTAAACGTAGGATTAAGTGCTCCTGTGGTATGGCTTTTTCCTCAGGCTTGGGCTAGAAAGCCTTTTGGTACAGTTACTGCAGATATGTCAGGGTTTGGTTTGGGCTTTGTGTGGCCTTTTTTTTTTTTTTTTCCTTCTACAGCTACAGAAAATACAAAGTCACTTCTGGCCACTCCCGAACAGTCAGAGGGAACAGACCCCCAAATTAACTCTTCCCATCGTTTTACTATGAAACTCTTTAAAAACAAAGCTGGATCCAAACCCCACTGCAGCAGTTTCTGTGCATGTAAGCAGCAGAACTGATAACATCTAATCAGCCTCTTTGCCAAGGCAAGACAGCAAGAAGTTCTTGCTTTATAACATTAAAAATGCTTTGTAGTTATATAGGACTTTTCATGTGAAGACATCAAAGTGCATCACAGGTATTAATTAATTAATTAGGTTTCACAACACCCTTGTGAAGTATTTGTGTCCATTTTACAAACAAGGAACTGAGACAAAAAAACAAGGATGTGACTCGTCCAGGGCGGCCTGGCCATTCTGTGGCAGGACAGGAGCCGGGTCCTGCCACGCTGCAGCCAGCAGCACTGCTCCCACCCTTCCTGAGGCATGAGGAAGCCATGTCCAGTCTTGGTGGGAGACTGGGAAATGGCTCCATCTTCAACCTGGGTCTTTCCCGCCACATCCCACCGGCATTGCCTGGAGCAGATGTGCCAGGAAGGGTGGTGCAGAGGCTCCTGCTGCCCTCTGTCCCCGCAGTCTCCTGGCCTGTGCCTGAGCTGACACATCCCATACTGCTACAAAGCAGCAGGACAGACCTGGTAGGGCAGCACAGGAGCAGCACAGGGCTGAAGGTAGTGGACCACTCCATCACGCAGCATAGCCATGCCCTGGTGGGTGCGAGATTTCAGTCCTTTAGACTATTGCTGGAAGCTGGAAATCTCTTGACAGTGGTTGGGAACAGGCAGGGTTTTCCCAGGAGCTCATTGTCAACCATACAGGTATCACTTACCTTGTCTCGTGCCAGGACCAGGGCCAGGACACTTCCCATCTCCCAGTCACCTGCAGGAATGAGCCCTGTGTAAGACAGCAGTCCATGCCAGTCTTGTAGAAAACAAAAGAGGCAAAGAAAAAGCTGCTGCCACCACCCTCTCCTTCAGCAGCCACGTGGCTGAGAGAAGCCACCATGCAGGCAGAGCTCCTGAGGATTCACCCTCATCTCCAAACGAGGTGCCCAAACCCAGTGGGAAAAGGGATGGTGCCAAAATAGCTCTACCTCCAATGGTCACAAAACCTCCCGTTGGGCAGCACAAGTATGCCTGGGAGAGACAGGTTTGGGCAAGGGAAGTGCGTGGGTCTGGGGCTGAGGGCAGGCATCCGGCTGCGGAGGTAACTGAACTGGAAGCCTCTTTCCCAACAGGAGGAAGGTGGGGGAGCACTTGCATGCCACTGCTCAGCTGTCCTGTTCCAGCAGCAAGGTATGCCTACACCTCAGAAAATTGCCCCAGGGCTCTTTGATCAGCAGAGAGAATAATGGAAAAAAATTGATTTAGTAGAGGTCAAATTAACATAGATTCCATTGCTAAATGGGAAAAATCTTAAAATAGAAGATGTTCCTTAAGAAGAGGAAAAAAAAATTAAGACCACATGAGCCTTGTCCAACTAAGAAGCATAAAATATTCTTCCCAGCACGTTGTGGTTATTTTGTAATAACCATGCATTACAGTGATATGCCCATGTAATTGCATGCAGGGAGAACAGGAGTAGTGTGTAGTATAAAATTGCCAGACTCTATCAGCTACCATGAAGTAAAGCCTACTCATAGTGGTCCATGTTTTTGCCTTATCAGATACATTAATAATTCCCTTTTGTGTCATTTTGCTGCGTAAGACGTTTTACTTTTTAACCCAAGATTTGAGGAGGAGAGAAGTGTCCTAGAAGACCATCACTCACTTTTTCATTCACTCTTCTTGAATCCTAATGCTTAGCCGACTACAGTTTGTAAATGAACTAAAGGCCAGAAGACAACATAGTATCAGCTTTCAGTTCTCCTTGATCTCATCCAAGTTTTTGATGTCTTGACTGAACTGAAATGTGGAAATTCCTCTAAAAGCTGCATAACTATTAAAGAAAAAGACAACAAATCCAGTTGGCCAAGGTACTGTCTTCAGACCCCAGTTCAAATACAGCATTTAAGCACTTGCTTAACTTACTAATTGAAGTCAATGGGATTTCAAGCACTTTGCTGAAATGGGAGATTTTGTGGACAATGCTTGTGCCAGTACATTTGTAATACAGAAATAAAGTGTTGCCAGGTTTATTTTGGCTCTGGGTTTCTTTGTGGTGGTGATTGACAAATCCACAGAATTGGACTAAAACCAGAGAGGTGATGACTATAAGAGAAGTGATGACAAGAAATAATAAATTTTGAACTGGCAAACACTTCAACTGGGGCAGACTGAAAACCTCTACGTAAGGCAAGAAACAGGTCCATTTATGCTGATAAATGCACTCTTTTCAGGAAGGCCTCCAGTTAACCAGCAACTAATGTGCTGGGACAGCTAAAAATGTTGAAGCAAATCCTTTTGTAAGTGGTGCAACTACACCAAAGCTTTTGGAAATGGACAGGTTTACATCACACGATAGTCTAGTCATATAATCTTATAATCACTTTGAAAAAGAATCATTTCCTGAAGAAAAAACTTTATGCCTTTGCATTGCAGGCAGTAGGATGGAGCCTAGCATGGTAATGGATTTTGTGTCTGTTGCTGGAGGTTGTCCAAACCCACCCCACTAACCAATAAATCACTACCTAATTGAAAAGATTCACAGAAACAGATTACAACATCAAGGATGGAACCAGTATGGTAGGAATTAGACTGACAGTGTCCATACATAGGGTGTGGTATCAAAAGATGATCTTACAGCCTGCCCCCACTTGCCCTTCTCCCTCCTCTTCCTCCTCCTGCTGCTCCTTGCTGCCTGATAGCTCCCTTCATCCTCCATGCCAGCTCCACTACATACCTGGTCACATGGAGTTAGTTCAACTCACTAATATAGCAAAAAAAAAAAAAAAGGCACTTTTTGGTTGGGTTCATTTTTTCCTGTTTTAGAGAGTTGACTCATTACAGTGCCATCAGCCAATCAAGTGGGAAGAGGGTGGCTCGTGGAAACCTTGGTCCTACTGTGGACACTGGCTGTTCTTATAGCTTTGGCCTCTTCACGATACCACACCTTGACTATGCCATGACAACTTCCACTTTACTGACACAGGACAACATGGACAAGTTATTGCCGGTACATCAAAGAGATGGAAAAAATTAATCAACAGCACCTCCGAGCTATTAGGCATAGACTGTAGTTAGATAAAATCATAAATAATGAAATCCCATAAGGATGTTGCACAACAAGTATTGAAGCTTAGCTCATAAAACTCTTCCTCACTGCATCTGAGCCTTTTCCTTCCACAGAAGACATCATTTTCTAGAAATGATTTTTTTTTTTTACACAGCAAACTCCTGCTGGGCAGAGGCGGGAAGGGCCCCAGCCCATGTGATGTCAGGATAAATATGTGGGAAGCCAATGCAGCAGAAAATCCAGCCAGAGGAATGTCTGGTGCAGAGCAAGTGGTGCAGGAGCAGGCTGACTGCCTCTCCCACCATCCACGGCGCCTGTGAGGGGCGAGCGAGTTCTCAAGCTCCAGCCGTGGCCAGATCGGGGTGGGATGGCAGCGTGGCTGCTCAGTCCTGGCCTGAGGTTTACCTCCAGGTCACCCACCTCTGAAGGAATGCATCCCAAAACCCGTGTTCCCCTCCCAAGGGCACACTGAGCAGGGTGAAATGGATGGGCCTGTCTATCTGATGCAGAAGCAATTAGCCTGGGCATTAATGAAGGATTTTAGCATCTGAGTGTAGGAAACCTGAACAAAAGACCTTTGCATTAGACTCTGCAAATTTGTTGTAAGCAACAAGTAACAAGAGCAGATTTAGAGATAAAGATAATGAAAAACACTGCATTCCCTTGCCCAAAAACCTATAAATCAAGACCTTGGCTCTTCTCTGCAGAAATGCTCTCAGATGTAATTGGAAACAGGCAGCACCGATCTGAAACACACTGTTGAGTTCAGTTTGCAATGGCTTGGGTGAGGAGGTTTCCAGTACTCCTCAAGAAGAGGCTCCCACTTCCTAATCAACTGGTCAGTACCTGTGCCACTGCCCTGCCTGTCCATTTTATCTGAGGCTGCCCAGGGATTCAGCAGGAATGAAACGTGTCCCCAGGTCGTGTAGGTGAGGTCCCTGTGGGTCCCACCACCAGCTGCATGCTGGACAGGCAGAGTGAGGCATGAGGCCGGGGCACCTGAGCTAGCAGAGCCACAGGGCAGATGGGCCTCTGAGTGCAGAGGAAGAGGAAGGACTCTTCTGACCACACGCCTGGAGTAGGGGCTGCACAGTGCCACCACCACACAAATGGTGTTTCCTCCACACACAGCACACCCACATGGGCACCCCTTCTGGGACATCACCACTGGCTTTGCTCCATGGGGCAGTTCTCCTCACCTCCAGTGCAGCCATGATGCTGGAGGATCCTCTGTGATGGAGAAGAGTCACCTACTCGGTTTCTTCACTCTGAGTAGTGTTCATCACCCAGAGCCCCAGCTATGGTGGCTCAGATGTCAAGCATGGTTTGAACTCAGGCCAAGTAGTTGTCTAAAAGGCAATTGCACAGGAAGGTTGTGCTGGCATAAGACAAGTCATCAGCTTACCCCCATAACACACCTCATACAGATATTCTTCAGTTTAACTGCCACTGGTCTGTAAAGTGCTTATTTCAAACTGAAAAGGCTGTTTTTATCCAGAACAACCCGGAAGATGTCATAGTTATATCAGTAATAAACAGTGAAACTCTTGCCATGGAGAGAGGAATGAGCACAGCAAGGAGTTCTGCAGAACGCTGGTGCCAAGGCAGATCAAGGCAATAGAATTTATAGCTGCTATTATCTACGTAAGGTATATTTATGACTCCCCTCCCCATTGCTCTGATATCTTCAAATCTCACAATATTTGTATATTCATTCCCACAACATTCCTGTAGGTAAGGAATTTGCAAACAAGAAGTATTGGAGCCTCTCCGTGCAACATGGAACAGGGTTTGGAAGGTGGGGAAAAATGAGAGACCTTCAGCAGTTCTAGATATATCCATGAAAATTAGCAAAATATTGTTATATAAGTAGTTGGGCTATCTACAAGGTAAAAGCTAAATTCCTCTGAGCTAGGCTGTGCAAGGGTTCAGACTAGATGATGACAGTGAGTCTTTATAACTTTAAAAATATACCTGAACTTGCAACCAAAGCAACCCTGATCTTAGACAACTTGATACAAGATGGTTGTAGACATTGGAAAATTGAAGTGCTCCAGGCTCTGAGATTCACAACAGTAAGAGAAAATAATAAGCAAGTTTGTATAAATGGAAGTTTGATCATTTGGAACTTAAAATGTTGATTAAATTCTGTCCCTAATTCCTCAACACATGATTTACTACACGTTACTTTCAGAAACTACTAATCTTGCATAAAACAGTAGAAGGTACTACTACAGGGCACAGGATAAATGAAACAGCATTCCTTTTTGGTTACTCAGAAAGGTTACACACTGATACGGGGAGTTTATACTTTCATGTCATTTTTGCAAAAATTTTTTACGGTGACACCAATTGCATTTTATTCCAAAATGAAAATAACAATTTTTTCCCACTATTCTTCAAATGTGATCTTGTAGGGAGGGACAGCCTTGAACAGAGCCTGGCAGGCTCAGCCAGTGTGCAGGCTGAGGCTGTTCTCTGCAGGAAGGTTTGCAGTCTGACAGCCACAGCTGGGAATTCTCCTTCTGTGCCGGTACCTGGGTCCTGGCAGTTGCTCTTGGGCAAGTTTGGCCTCAGTTCTCCATGCTGTTCAATGATAATAATTATTCATACTTACTTTGGTGAGCTTAATTAATACTTATAAAGCACTTTAAGATGCTTGGATGAAAGAGTCTGTTGACAGACAAAATACTTTTATGGTGACTGTCAAATTAAGGTCCTCTGAGCTTCCTCAGCAACTGAAGAGTTAATCAGCTCATGCCAGGAACCTGCCAGTCCCAGCAGAGAAAGAGTGCTGGGTATGAAGGTGCCCATCCCTGGCCTCTCCTCACTGGGGCAGCTTTGTTGAAGGGAACTCCTTCCCTATTCATAATTATTAGGAGATAATGTCTTGCAATGCACACACGCACACGCATCTTCCACCTGGCTGTGTCGTAACCATTTTCCTCTCCCTGATGTGCATCCCCCATCCCAGCTGATGGGGAGGGTGGTGTCAAGCTCCCGCTGCCAGAGCCAAGCAGGGTCGCTTTCCCTCTGTGCTTGAGGGTTGTGAGCACAGCTCATCCCCTTGGCAAGCACTTTTCATCCACAGATGAGAATGTTCCTAGAGGAGCCCAAGAGGCTGATGCTGGAGTGATGGGCAGGTGAACAAGCTCTTCAGTGAAGGAGGTGCTACCCAGCTTGCCAGCAGGAAACCAGCTGCATTTCCTGGGCAGGTCACAGCATGGTAAGGCACACCAGAAGAAGGCACTCATGCATTCATTAGGCATAGTGTACGGTCTCTATATAAAGATAAGGGAACCCTGTGCCTCCCCTCAGGACCCCATCCTTGGGCACCACGTGGGAAGTCAGAAATTATGGTGTTAGCAGAGGAACTCGGTCATGGATTTGGTCAGACACCACAGTTGTATTCTCAAAGCTGAGATGAGCAAAAGGCCATGTCACAGTTTGCCTTTGCCCCCTTTGCCCTTCCCCGCATCATCATGGGTAGGTGGCACTTGGGAGTAGTGCCTGCAGACCCTACTCACTGTGGCTCACATAAGGCTGAAACAGCTCACAAAAAGCACATCAGCTGCTCTAGAGGCAAAACCTCATGCCTCGAGGAGTCACAGCGTCATGCCTGTACTAGTCTAGCTCAACAGAGGTCTGCAGAGGGGGAAAGTTGTTAAAACCTCGAGGTGGCTTGTGAGAAAAGAGAAACTGCCCTTGCCAGGAAAACCACAGAGAGGACCAAATCTGGGGTGGACAGTGGCAGCTGGGCTTCTTGAGTTGCCATGCATCTCCGTGTCAGCACCGGCACCCTTCACTGCAGCCCAGCTGGGCACTGCCGTACCCTTCCCCACTGCCTCTGTGGAGGTGATGAGGGTGGCTGGGTTTCCACCAGAGAGGGTAGTTGTTTACCTTCTGCGTAGGTTTGCTTTTTTTTTTTTAGCCTGGTTTTTAGTTTCCTTTCTCATCTCTCTCACTGTGCACTAACACAGCCTTGTGCTGCCTGTGTCCTGCACAACCGAGCCTGCACACCTCTCGTTTCACAGAGAGAATGCCCAGCTTTTGCTGGGCTGGTGTTTGCCTTGGCAGAGCACAATGCGCTCCTTCCCTGCACAGACCACAGATGTCCCTGGCAACGGCTCCTTAGGGGACTATCTTCCAGCTGAGCATCACAGCTCTGGCACTGAAAGTGGCACACCAGCTATTTCACTCCTATTGCTCTCCAAAAGTACTTAAGGAGAGAAAGTGCAAATCTGGTACTCAAAGCCCTGTTTTCTGACCAGCCTTCACCAGGGAGAAATCCCCAAACATAATCAATCATTCTTTTCCCTGAGTGGGAAACACTGCAGTTTGACTCATGGGATTTTAGACCGCACTTTGTATGCATATGTTTACCAAGAGGCAGCATCTTGTGCCCCAGCTATTTGCCCTTTGAAGCAGCCTGGGGAAGAGAATGTGGAGGTTTCTTAGAACATTAAAAGTAGTAGTGAAAGTCACGGGGCCTTTTTCCTTTATAAAATCGAAGCCGAATTTGAGCAATAACCCTTCTGATGTCTCCAGGGGGAGGAGATGTGACGTCTTGAGGTAAACCACACATCCCGTAACTACCACTGTGCCATTCGTGAGCACTGCCTCGCTACAGAAGTGGCAGAATTGCTTTTCAGCAAAAGTCACCACGTTTTTCAGAGGGGAACAGTTCCAGTCAGAGAAGGACCGGGTGGTGGGGAGGAAGAAAACCCGACCGCAATAAAGCAGCCATTGAACCTGAAAGGAAAAAGACGTCAGCATCTCCGGCAGGGGCTCTCCTTTTTTCCTGGTATATCCGCGAACCATAATTATGTGGAAAGAAGTCGTGGGTGGGACCAGCTTACTGACAAGCTGAACTTTATAACCTAATGCCGGGACACTGTGAGGGAAGAAGGTTTGGTCCACCCACCTTGTGGGACCTGCAAACTCTAGGAGATGGTTCAGAGGTGGGCACCCCCCTGCACATGTTCATTAGCTTTCCTCCAAATGATGGGGTTGAGGCAGTGCTGGGAGTGAGGGTACTGCTTCCTGGTTGGGTGAGCCAGGGGATGGTGAAAATTCAGGAGCAGGTGGTCAGGGAGAGCAGAGGAAAAATCTAGGTGCTGTGGGAGTTGAGCTGCACCCTATCTACTTTACCAAAAGAAACCCTGGAAGGGTGGAAAGCCCAGGGAAAGGAAAATTTGGAGCTCCTGTTCTCCTCAGTGATTCAAAGGTGTGCAGGATTTATGGAGGAGAGTGTAAGGGAAAACTGGTGCCAAGAGCTGCAGGTGAAGACCAGAGGATTCTTGCTGTAGAGTTTGTACCCTGCAGAATTTGAGGTGAACAGGGCAGTTTGTTGAAATCCTAAATCTCTCTGAGGTGACCTGGTTGGGACACACAGGAAGGAAACTGGAGCCGATAGAATGGACTTGAAGGACCTTGAGCACCTTGGGGTCAAGCCTGGAGGCAAATGCAGTGCCATCCCAGACCTCCCAGGTTCAAATATCAGAGCAACAGGTTCTCTCAGGCTGAGAGAATCCAGCTGAGGGACAGACCTTAGGAGAGCTTCTCAACTCCTTGCTAGGTCATGCCCCACCCCTCATCAGTTTAAGTAAACATTAGCATAACAGTGAGGTGGCCAAGGAATGACTGTAGGCAAGGTCTGATGTGTACACCTGGTCTCTCTCCAAGTCTGTGAGTGAAATAGAAGTCTCAGTATATCTGTAGCTGAGGACTGAGCTGTGCTGTCCAAGTTAAATAAGGATATACAGCTCTGGAATGGCATGGAGAACTACGGGGTTTTTGCTGAGGAAGCATTTACTATGACTGGCTGCACTAGAGGTTACTTTTTGTTTCTTTAAGGGCAGCATTTTGCTAATTATCTTTTCTGATCTACAAGTTTTGGTTCCTTGCTGTCCCTTCCTATCACTGTTCTTCAAACAAGCTGGGAGGGAAAAAATGTGACTATTCATCACATTGATACAAATCCAATTCTTGTCAGCGTGTCTCTGGTGGGGTAGCGTGGGGATCATCCCTTACCTGGCTCTAAAATCGAGCATAACTGTATTTCTAGTGGTGTTTCCTGAAATTTGCACTTTTCTCCCACCTGCAATCACCAAGCACTGCAAGGACACGGGATCCCAGGTAGCACAGCCTGGTGCCCACGCCAGGAGGGACACACCATCGACACTGCCAAGCGTTCCTGCTCCTCCTTGTCCCACAGCCACCTGGCAGCGTGATTGCCTGAGCCGCCGGCAAGCACATGGATGGTGTCCGATATGCTAATGCCTATGTTTACAGGCTCCCCTGAGCGAGCGAGCGAGCGAGCGAGCGAGCACAGGGCTGTTTAGGTGGCTGAACCTCCTCCTGTTGTTTTAAGGATTCTGGCAAACAGTCAAGAACAAAAGCTAAGACAGCCAGTTCCCATTTGTGGGCACGTCCCTACATTTCAGTGTGGCAAACCTTGTGATTTAGCAAGTGAGATCCTTCTGCCCCAGGGCTGTTAAAAGCTGCATTTTTTTTTTTTTTTAAGCAAAAGGGAAAAAAAAAAGAAAACAAACCTGTCAAGACTTACAAGAAAATTAGAAAAACACCAGCCTGGATGGGCTGCAGGACTGGGACCAGGCTTCCAACTGTGCCTCCACATAGTGGTACTTGCAGGCTGAGACCCTTCAAAAACTCCTAGAGGTTTTTCATGCAGTCCTTTGACAAGCTTGTCCTTAAGGAGAAAGGAAGAAAATGCCAGAGGTTTTTGCTGCTTTCATGAATAATGTTGCTTTCTGATAACATTTACTGCTTTTCTCCCCAAAACTGGGTACCCCCACAGCTGAAGTGGAAAACATTGGCTCATAGGACAGTTTTCATCAGTGGAAAAGGACATATTTAATCAATCTAGTGTAATACTTTCCACTCCTGCAGGCAGTGGCTGTGGCTGGTGGGAACCTGAGCCTGACTGGCTGTGCGTGCTCCCCAGACCTGGCCTCTGGCATGGACAGAGCAGATTCTCACATGCCAGGTCCCCATGGGCTCGCAGGTAAGCATGTGAGCGTGCACGTGTGCACACACTTGTGTTTGTGCACGTGCGTGCCCTCCATAGAAGTCCCACAGGGTGTTTGTGCCAAGGCAAATCCTCTGTCCATCTTGCTCTGGAGTTCCGGGGCTGCAGCAGACTGGCAAAGGGCAGTCATTGGGAAACTGATGGTGCCTATGCAATGGTCCCCAAGCTATCTCAGGGGAATGGAGCCATCAGCTGATGGGCTCCAGGAGAGGGCCAAACCTCTGTGGTTGCTGCAGTTTCCAGCACAGGGTCACAAGCCCAAAGGCAATATGCACAAGTTGCCTCATGTTATGGGTGGTGACATCCTTGCATGGAAGGAGAGCAACCTGCCACTTCTTTGGGGTGCTGGATGCAGCAGAGATGTGGCTGGTGGCAGTCTTGAGCCCCTGTCCCTTGCAATGTCATGGCTAACTGTCCTTGGAAACAGCCTGGTGGCCCTCTCACCCACCTGGATGGTCTGCCTATCCTTTTCCTGCAGCTCCTGGGTCCACCTGCTTCCTCCTCCCAGCCCCAGCCTTGGGCATCACAGCTTGTCACAGCCTGTGCCCACACTGCTGTTGGCAGCCAAAGGGCAGCAGTGACTGAGAAGAGGGGACTGGGCTACTTACATCTGGTTTCTTGTGCAGCCAACACTTGGGCCAGCTGGGGCAGTGAAATAAAGAGTTTGGCCTGGAGTACCTGGCTGTGAATGTCAAAGGAGGCACCTTAAAATGAGAAGCCATAAAAAAAATAAGCACAGGTAATCTCCCTGAATCTATGCACGATGTTCTTGGTAGGAGAGATCTGTGCCATGGCATTGGGCTGCAGGGCTGGTACCCAGAAAGCCAGGGAGCAATCCTCTTTGTTTTACAAATAGGTACTGCCTTTGGGAGTAGGATCAGTTGTAACATATTCATTGCGAGAATGAAAGACAAAATAGCAGAGATCTCTGCCAAGAGCAAGTGAAATGGGCATGCTTTTTAAAGAACTACCACAAGACCGATTACCTTTCCAAGTAATTAAACGTTGTGAAAGGTTATTAACGAGCCGATAATAGACAGCTTTGCAAACCGCCAGCACAGCATGATCTGACAGAGGACGGCACAATAGCAGAGCGCGGGACACCTCCGCCTTCGGGGATCTGCAGCCCCGAGGGCTGGTAGGCGCCTACAGGGACCAGGCTGCACCCAGACAGCCCAGGAGTTTGAGGGTCCCAAAACTTCTGCCTGTGCCTGAGCGGTGCAGGGCTCACTCTTGCTGGCAGAGGGGCTGCCAGATCGTAGCTGCCCGCACCAGATCGGCCCTCCCGCGTCGCACCCCGGCCGGGAGCAAGCCAGCGGGTGCCCCCCGGCAACCCAGGGCCAGTCCCCACTTGCAGCCCGATGCAGGATAACACGTGTTATTTCTCTTTACACTGTCGGCCAGCAGCATCTCTTATTCTGGACTTGCTGGTATTTTAATGCGTGTCATTAAACCCGCTGTGGAAGCAGGATTGCTGAGGATTGCTGAGGGGTGGGATGCATTTGCCTGCAGCCACACGGGGACGGAGCCCACTCAGCTCTCCCACTGCTGACCCCCGCCCCTTTGCCAGCGCTCGCAGGTGCCCCTGGTGTGTTTACCACAACTTCGCCCTCCTTTGGGCGTGGTCTTTCTATGCGTCGCAGCCATGTCCAAATCCCCTTTCCCCGCAACCAGGGACAGTGCTCCCAAGTCCCAGCTCCTGGTGAACTCCTGAATTTGTCTCATGACCCCAGTGATAAAAGTCCAGGATGACATCTTAGCCAGAGGGATGGTAGCTGGGCACTTGTCCAGAGCAAGCACCTCCTGGTCCTTCCCTGAGACCCCAGGCAGAAAAACTCTACTTTTTCCTTGCCTTTCTGTACGCAGTAGCAAGAGAAAGAATGCAGAGGAAAGAAAAGTGCAGGCCATGGTGGAAAGATTCAGTAACATCCTGGGTGAGAGCATCCTTGTAGTCCTCCAAAAGCTAGGCCAGCATTAAAAATACTTGGTACATTTTCCCGGACTCAGCGTTAGTGTTGGCGTAATACCATGCATTTCTTTAAAAGAACTTAAAGTCCCATTTGCATATAGCTTTATGTAACTCAAGCTTCTGGGTCATTCTGCTGCTTTCAAAAACCCCATTCTATATTCCTGAGCAAGCCAGGAGTTTATTATGGGAGGTGTTTACACTAGGGCTTTAAAGAAATACTGCATAATAGCAGTTTCCAGGTCAAGTCCCAGAGAGTTTAGCTAGTATTACTGGTACTTAAGTGTCATCAGGATAAATACAGAACCAGAACAAACTGGAGTAGTTCACATTTTCCTGCTGTGACCCTTGTGGCCTTTCCATGGGCTCAAGCAAACTGCCTTACGCCTGGCTTGGGGTCTCCATAAGCACAAAGGCCAGGAGCAAGATCTTCAAAATGTGCTACCATGAAGTGAATGACCTCAGTCATAGACTCCAAGTGGCCATTCTTTGCGGTGTGAGCAATGTTTCAGCTTCATGATGGCCCCAGCAAGATGTCTGGAGCAGCAAGAAGCTGAAACCCAGCCACTCCATGCTCCATAGTGGAACTTATAACACTGTAGCCAGCAGGGAATCAGCAGGCCCACCAAGACCTCTGTCCATGGGTCTGCAGGAGATGGAGACTTCAGCCCATTGGGAATGCCGCTACACTGCTTCCCAGAGTGAGGCTGCACAGGTCTGGGTTTGGTGTCATGCTCTGGCACAGTCCTGTGCCATCCTTTACAAATGGATTGCTGGAGCGGAGCCTGGATGGCAAGAGAGGAAGAAGACCCTCCGAGATGCTCAGATGGATCCTTTTTCCATTTTCAGTCACAAGCACCCAAAAGCATCAGTGATCCTATTGGATATTTCTTTACCAGAGATGCCAAAGGACAAAGTGGTGCATGAAAAGAGGCGCTGGATCACAGGGACACCCATGGGGTGGAGAGGAGCCAGGTCACGTGAGGACAGCAGCCAGCTCCAGTGCCACTGCCCAGAGTGCAGAGCCTCTCCCTCCTTCCAAGGCTTTCAGCAGTGCACAGGTCGCTATGTTAGGAGACAGAAAGGACCCTTTACAGGTTCAGTCAACAAATTATTTTACCTTTGCGTCTCAGCTGTCTCTTCTGCTCGCTCTCTGAGCACCACCCCACCACCGCCTCCAGCCATGTCTGGAGGCGCTGTGATAATCAATATTACTTGCTGGAGAAAGTAAGTCTCACTTATTGGCCACACATTCCCCTGAGTGCTTGTGTCAAACTCTGTCATGTCAGCTGAAGGCAGGCTTACCAGCAGAAAGGTCAAACCGCTTCAACTAGATCTGAGCTCAGCCATTAACTCCTGTGTGCTTATCTGCCTCCTGCTATCAGGAGAACCATCTGTGTGCACTCTTCATCCTCCTCAGTGGTGTGCTGCCAAAGAATACTTTGGTGGGGCTGAATCACTCAGGCAGGAACAATGAGCTGTCTGATAAGCTCAGCTGGGCGATCCACTTGGCCTGCACCACGTGTTTCAGGGGATAACCTCAAACTTGGTACATGGATACAGGCTGGACCCCATCCTGCCATCCCAGGCTGCAATGGCACAGGGCTCGATGCCCCTTATTAGTGTGACTGTGGCCTGATCCTGTTTACACCTGAGCATGGGCACTTCAGGCAAGATGTTTTCCTCAGCATCTGTTCACCTGAGCTATGCAGGTACAGGTGGGAGTGGGTTTTTCTGCTCCTGAGGTAGGTTTTCAGTCCTTTCCACTGCTCTGACATAAGAAAATGTGTTTGTCTAGGCCCTGCTCACAAAACACAGCAAGAAAATATTCAAGCCCCTTGCCAGACAGGGCAATGGGGAAAGATCCAGGCCCCAGCTCTGCAGGGCAGGGCTCCCATCCCCTAAAACACCTCCTGCCAGGGCTGCTCTTGGCAGCACTGCCTGGGATCTTGTGGGGAAGCCCCTGGGCTGCAGCATGGATGAGCACTGTTCGGTGCTTTGGCTTTTGGGACCCGAGGTGGTGTCTCTGCAGGAGACAGGAGCAGGGCAAGGCAGGCTCTCATGCTGCTGAGACAGGTTTGGAGCTGGGCAAACAAACCCATGTATCAAGATAAAACTGTTCATCTTGTGCCAAGAGGTGTCTAGAGCTCGACTCATGGGATCTCTGTTCCCATCTCGCACATCCCATGTACTCGGGCTAGAAGGGAGCTCATTCGTCCCCAGGCTGGTATCTCCTGAAGCTCTTTTCTGCTTCCCTACACCAGCAAAATGCTGTAAACTGTGCGTCATGGTCACTCCTAATAAGCCCTTGTTCCCAATCCACGTCTTGCACCTGCTACTCAGTGGGTTGGTAGGACCTTTGTTCTGGAACATTTTAAGAAGGCTGAAGCTGTTTCTGCTTTGAAGTAGTGTTTAGCTTTGTCGGCGTCTGGGATCTCTGCAGAGCTGACCCTGCGTGGAGCCAGCAGGACCGCTGGCTGCCGCTCCGTGCTGTGGCCACGCTGCCAGCCTGACTAAGCAGTGCCAGAGGCGCCTGGTGCCCGTGCTGCTGCAGGACTGCCCTGCTGTGGCACTGCCTGCATCCCAGCATCACCTTCAGCATCACCCAACCCTGGTTCAGAAGAGGGAAGAGCATCACAGCACTTGGCTTTATCCCGTAGTTTATTTGCAGCAGGACTGGGAAAGAGTTAAACGATGTCAACCGCATCATCCGGCAGCAGTAAGAGTGGCAGCATTAATGTCATTCCCCTGAACTGGATATATGGCAGCACTCATCCTGCTGGAAACGTGGGGAAGAGCCAGCTGCATGCTTGAACACAAGGGACAGTGTCACTGGAGTCACCTGAGATCAACAGAGGGGAGTGACTCCCTGCCCTAAAGATATGCTGTGCTGCTGGAGAAAGGCCTCATGGCCGCTGCATGTCCTTTGGAAAACAGCAGGGTTAGCAGGGGAGAGGGCTCCATGGGCCAATGGTATGTGGGTAGCAAAAGCTCTCTGCTTGGCAAAAGGTGTTTGACAAACCATGTCCAAAAGCCCTTTGAAGGAGAAAACCTCCGTTCTCCCTTGGATATGCTGGAGTACTTAATAAATAACTGTAATTAAGCATGAGGTGGTAGCTTAAGAGCTTGTTCCCAGAAGTTAACATCAAAACACTTGCTCTTAGCACTTCAAGAGACAATATGAAAGCAGACTCCATGCACAGATGAAAGTAGAGTTCTCAGAAAAGGCTAGAGAGCCCTGGATATGTGTACACTGCTTCTTCAGAGAGCTCGAGGAAAAGGAAGCAACAGAGTCACTTCTGTAATAATGAACGGTGACCAAGATAGCACCAATATGGGGGGGAGGTGAGAGTGAGTTTAAAAACAGGACATGAGGAATTGTATGGGGAGAAGACATGTGTATTCTTTCTTAGGTTGTCCAGCAGCTCCCCGCAGCCCATTGGTGTGGAGCAGCTGTCCCACCTCCTCTGAAGCCACCCCTCGGTTCAGGGGCTTCCCTGCCCCACAGCAGGGACAGCCACAGCACGCCTGGGCTCTCTGCCACTGGTGGGAGTGCACATTTAAGGTGAAGTGATTACTGCAGGCTTCTTCACAGGAAATGTCTCAAGGGTTATAAGAAGAGCAAGAAGAAAGAGAATTGTGGATGCAATTTTTTTTTTTTAATAGAAAATCAATGATCTTGCCCTCAGGCAGGTGGCACGGTGTGCCTGGTGCAGCCTGGCGATGTCAGGGAGGCTGGAGAAGGAGGTGCTCGCTGCAGGCTCTGCCACGTGCTTGCCAAGGGCCAAGTCAAAGCTGCTGCGGGTGCCCTTATCCTCTGCTCCTGTAAAAACACTGTGAAAAGCATTCCCAGGTCTGGTTTTCAGTCTCCTAATTGCTGCTGAAATTGAGAAGTGTGGGGAGCCAAGGTCTCATTTGCCTTACAATGATCCCCTCCTGCCCTGGAACCTGGGCTGGTCTTAATTTGTCTTTGGTTCAGGCAAGAATGGACTAGGCAGACGTACATGTTATCTCTTGTTTTTTTGGAAGCAGGGAGCCTATTGCACAATGAAGCTTGGTCTGGATGCAGATTAAAAATGCATGTGTCTGGGGCACTGAGAGCCAGGCTAGTCTGAGTTACTTCGATCAAAAAAATAAGAAGTATTACAAAGGGCTGATATGGGAATGAGGAGACTAAATGGGACTGAATATTTTTTCCTCATAGGACATACCTATCACTTCTGTATGTGTGAGCCTGTCTTAGCCAGAGGGGTTTTGTGCTCTCAGAACAGAAGGAACTTCAGTGAAGTCAATGCAAACACACAGTAAAAGTTCACCATCATATCTGGTGGCTGTGGGTCAGGTACTTGTGGAGGGAAAGGTGGTGTCAGTCCAGCTGTTCATCACCCAACAGGAGCGGACAGTTTGGCCTCAGGTGTGTGTTCAGCTTCCTGCAGTTCTTATAGGGCTTTTAACTTGGGGATTTACAAGTGTCAACTAATTGCATCCACATTAACTGCAGCCAAATATTAAAACAGCACATGAATGTCATTTGAAATGAGCTGTTCCCAGACTAGGACTCATGCAAATTTGGCAGGACAGGATAGATGTGCCAAAATCACGTTGGAATAATGTCTGAAAACAATGCTCAAAATGAGCTTGAGCTGCAACATGAGGAGAGCAGGTAGTTCAGGTTTAATGATCTGATGCTAAAGGAAAAGCATAGAAACAAATCTAAGAGGAGCAATGAGAAACACTACCTCTTTTCCCCTGGAAAAATGCCTCAACACTAATGCTCCCTGCACCCCCATCTCGCTCCCTGTTTCTGGCCATCTCTTCCTCCCTGCACCAAATACTTTTGCATTCCTAGCTGCACAGAAGCATGGATTCTACAAGCCCACCAGCCTTATGAGACACATGACCAGAGCCAGGGCTGGTGATCTCAGGTGACAGCAGTTGTTCCCAGTGTCTAGTAAACCCTTCGGCCAGCAGCATTCTCCACCTGAGGAAAGCTGGAGGCAGAGCCAAGGGAGGTGTGACCGGCCCAAACCCAGCCTCTGCTTTTGTCGAGCTTATTTATTATGGTGCCTATTTTACCCTGTTTCTCTTCATCTCTTGACAACTGCAGCCTGATTCCTCTCACATCTTGAACTAATTCTCTTCCCAGCAGAATGCAGCATGTGCAGATCACCTGCCTGATATGCTACCCAAGGGAAAACCCACGTCACAGCCTCACTGTGCCTGCTAGAGTACCTCTCCCCCTCCCCAGCCCCTCGCTCTTAATGCGATGCGTGTTGGAAGCGTGGTGTTATTTTTACAGCCCTGTCCCCACCTCCCCCAAAGTCAGGTGCTGCCTGAAATAGGCCGACTAATTTGGAGTTAGAATTTCAATTGCCTGAAAAATTAAGGTGCTGAAAAACAAGCTGCGCCAGCAGGAGTTTTACTCCCAAATTCCTGGCTCAGTGCTGAAAAATAATCAAGCTCTGAAGACTTAGCACCACTGGGCTGCTTCATTTCAGAGTTCCCCGAAGGCTCTGGGATTGAGCTGGGTCCTGCCTCTCCCTTCCCAAGGAGGGCAGTGGGAGTGGAGGAAAACCCATTGCACTCAGATGGGCTCCTGTGGGAAAATACTTTGTCCATGAGACAGCTTAAATGGGATTTTATAGCTTGAACTTAGGCGACTTTTCCTTCCCCACCAGCAAAAAGGACATGCTCAGGGCTGGGCAAATCCTCCAAGGAGGGTGAAAACAAGATATTTGGGATCTAAGAGCAGCATTAAATCAATCCATAAAGTACCATCATTGCTGTATTCGCTGCAGATCACCTAAGAGCCCATGTTCTCTGCATGGATGGCTCTGCTCTATCTGCTTCTGCCACCTTCCAGCCTGTGCCAGTCAGTGACCTGGCAATACCAGAGCCACCCGAGGCAGGCTGCTATGGTCCTTGCTCCAGGAATTTCTACAGCAGGAAAGCCTAGGATTGTTACCTGCTGTTCCTGGGACACGCTCTGGCTTTGGAGGTCTAGAGTGGCTATGCAGCTACATCCCAGGAGGATGGAGGAGTGAACTTAAAAAAATAAAAAGAAGTGAATAAATGAAATTAAAAAAATAAAAATTAGGGGAAAAAACAAAATCAAAGTAAGAATAGATATAAAATGAAAATAAGAATAAAAATAATACAAAATTAAAATAAAGTAAAAAGAAAAAAGATAAAAAGAAAAAAGGGAAAAAGAAAAAGCAAATAAAAATAAATAAAGCACAATATTAATAAACAAAATTTAAATGTGGTTAATTAAACAAATGAATATTATAAAAATAAAAGTAATAACCACGAAAATACAGAATTAAATAATAAAAACATAAAATAATAAAAATATAGAAATAGAAATAAAAATGAAATAAAACCATTTTAACACTTATAAAAACTAAACTAGTCTGAAGTTTGGTTTATTGTTGCAGTGAAGGAATGGGCCAAGCACTGCCAGCCACCCTTCTGCGGGGAGTAGGGCTGGATCAAACGCCTCCCGAGACACCGTGGCAGGGAAAGCCGATCTGTGGGGCCAGACTCGCGCCCCGTTGCCCAGAAGTCACCCCCGCGCTCCCCGCTCCCGGCTGTGTGCCTGTCCCTTTAAATCCCGGCGGCCGGGCCAGGGAATCCCTCTCGAGCGCGTCATCCGCGGCAAGGAAACCCGCGCTCGCGTCGTGCGACGCAAATGACCATTTTTGGCAACGTGCGACAGCGGACGGGACCAAGCGGGGCGGGGGGGGCGGGGCCTGCCGGGAACAGGTCGCCGCACCGCCCCCGCCGCTCCGCCCTCACCGCCCGCTCCGCCGCTCTCTGCAGGCCCCGGCGGGGCGGGCGGAGCGGCGGGGGCGGCGCGGCGGGCGCGGCGGAGGCGGGCGCCGTCCCCCGTGCCCGTCCCGCCTCCCCCGCCAGGGCGGCAGGTGGGAGGCTCCGCGCTGGCAAGGTGGGGCCGGTGCGCCGCGGGTTTGACGTGTGCGAGTGCACATGGTGCGGCGGCGGCGGGCGGATAATAAGCGAGCGGGGCCGGGGCGATGCCATTGCTCTGAGTCACCGCGGGCGCGCGGAGCTCCCGCTCTCCGAGCCGCGGGGCGCAGGACCCGGCTGAGTCACCCCCGTGCCGGGAAAAGGGGCGGCCGGTGTGTGGTGGTGGTGGAGGAGGAGGAGGTTGGGGGGGCGGAGGAGAACCGCTCCGCCTGCAGCCCCCGGGGCCGCGGCCGCTCCGCCGGCGGGGCGAGTCTCGCCAGGCAGCGCGGAGAGAGGACATCGGCGAGCGCCTTCTTGCGCGCACGGCTCTGCTCCCGCCGCGCCGCCGGGACCTCCCGTCCCGTTCCGTCCCGTTCTGCCGGCGCTCAGCTGCCGACTGAGCTACTTACGCATCGTTATTATTAATTTTGTTATCTCTTTTTTGTTTTTGTTTTTGTTTTTATTTTTTTTTTTTAACCTTACCCCCTCCCCCCCCCCCTTTTTACCTCCCAAAGCCTTTTTTATTATTTTTTTCCCCTCTTCGCGGCGAGCGTTGGGAGGCGAAAGGCAAGAGCCGAAGAGGTCGGGAGGGAGAAGGGGGCGGGGAGACGGCGAGGGAGCGGCGGGTGTCGGTGTGGGAAGGCGGGGACGCGGCTCCCCCGGCCCGACCTCGGACCATGTATCAGGACTACCCCGGGAACTTCGACACCTCCTCCAGAGGCAGCAGCGGCTCCCCGGGACACCCCGAGACCTACTCGAGCGGCGCAGCCCAGCAGGTAGGGCCGGGCGCTGCCCCTCTCCCGCGGTCCCTGCGGAGACTGCTCCGAGCGCTCCCGGCACGGGAGTTCACCGCCACGCCCGGGGAGCGGCCGGCGCTTCCTCGGCGGTGGAGGCGCGGGCGCCCGGCGGAGAGGCGCCGGCCGCGGGGCTGCCCGCAGCCAGGGCCCGTCCTCTTGCCCCCAGCGGGGCGCCGCCGCTTTCCTTCCCTCCCGCCCGCCCCGGAGCGGGTGCCGCGCCGCGTCCGGCGGGACGCTGACCGGAGTTCCCGGCCGGCCGGGCCAGGCGTGCCGTGGGAGGTACGGCCTGCCCCGAGCGGGGACGCGCGGTGGGGAGCGCCTGGCGGGCAGCCGCCGCGGCCCCAGGTGCAGGGGGGTCGGCGGGGGTCGGTGCCGAGCCCCCGCCTGTCGCCCGGGAACCCGCCGCAGCGGCGGGCCGGGACCAGCTCATAAGTCACAGGGCTCCTCCGGTCGACTCCGCTCCGAGGTCGGTAGCGCGAATACAGGGACGCACTGAACTCTTCCTCCTTCCTGCTTTTGTTCTCGTCAGGAGCTTCTCGGTGTCCCAGCATACCGCTCCTGTCCGGGCAGTGCCCGCGGCTCTCCAGCAGCACTTTGGGCGGCTTCCCTGGGACTTTGGGAGGTGCTGCTCAAGTTATTCACGGTGCTGCTGCAGCCACCGTGGAGCGCGCCGGGGTAGCTGAAAGTGGGCTCTGGGTCTTTCAAGCGCCCGCAGTGGTCTTCCTGCTTCTCATCCCGCTAAACTTTGGCTCCGGGGCACTGACACTATCTATTCCTTTCCCGCGGTGGGACCCCGGGGCCAGCGGAGTGCCGCTCTCTTCAGCCCGCTGCCCGCCCGCTTCTTGATTGTGCCTGGAGCCGCTGGCCGCGGAGCGGCCGGCGACGGCTTTTCCCGAGCTGGAGTTTCCTGGGGCCCGCAGGAGCGCTCCCCGCGCCGTCCGGCCCTGCTCCCCCCGCAAGCCCCGCTGCCGGGCGGCGCTTGGAGAATGGGAGATATTTCCTGTGGAAGCGGCGTGAATTCCCGGACCTAAAAGCCCAGTCGGGTGGTTTGGGTTTTTTTGCCTTTCATTTTCCTAAGAAAGCACCTCGGAATGACTTATATGCCTAGATAGACTAAATCCACCACTTCTGGGGAAGGCATTACACAATCGGGCCAGTTATACAAACCTGGGTTATTTCATAACTTGTTTACATCAGCTGGCCCAGCCTCAGTCTTTTTTTTGCCTTTTCAGAGTTGGGCTTCACCCCCCCCCCTTTCTCACAATATTATTATTTCTTGTGTGGCTTGTATGAGAGAACTGGCAGCATAAGCAGAGTTGTAGCCTTCGCATCAAGAAGTCATAGGATCATTTAAAAAAAAAAAAAAAGGAAAAAGGTCCAGTTTTAAACTCTGCCAGCCGTACCAGCCCGTGACATTCCTCACATTAAAGAAGTTTTACCAGAAATGACTCGCTGCCGCTCCCCGCCTGTTCCAAATGCATCTCGCTGGTGCCCTCTGCGGGTTGCGGACTGAGGTTTCCCGGGATTCTAGCTCAGCTAAAGCTTATTCCTTGGTTTACAGTAAGTGCCGGGACAAGGTAGGGGAGCGGGAAGGGGGGCTGAGAAACTGGAAACGCCCGGCAAGCTGCAAGTCCTCACTCTCCCTTTCCTCCTGTGATTCAACAGCTGCGCTGGATTCGAGCACTTGCTGCGGGAGGTCGTGAAACTCCGTCACCACTTAATATTTGAGCTGTCGTGGTCCGAGCGATGACTGGGTTTTCCCCTTTTTCTGGGGCTGCGCATCTTCCCCGGGCAGCTCGTGTGCGAGGCGTTTGATATAGGGACCAGAGCCCGGTTTCTAGGGTTACTATCTGAAACGGGGCTTCGAGCAGGACGTCGGCTTAGCAAGAACATAAATGTTTTCTTTAAGAATCTGGGAGATTTCTCAAGGCCTTGTAGATCGTCTTTCCCTTGATCCTTACAGATGTTGTAGATTAGGATCAAATGTAAGCGTTGCCTTTACCCCAGCAGTCGGGCTGTTATGCTCATTCTGGTCTAGGGAGATCTGCGGAGTTTTATCGCTACAGAAAATATGCATTGCAGAAATTTTTTTCTTTAGTGTGTGCTTTTTTTTCCCCAAAAGCAAGAAAAGATGCATCAGTCACATGTTTAAATGGAAACTGTGTCTCTGAGCCAAAACTTTGATGCTTTTTAATTATTTTTTCCCATACTGCACAGCACTGGAACATTTTTCTTTTCAGTTGCGTGTCATGCTATTTTCCTAATCACTGACTTGCCATGTGGTAAACATAGACTTTAATGGGAAGAGTTTGTGTACTCTTTCAGACCAGTCAACTTTCCCCTGAGATATCATAGCACTGTGTCCAGTTTTCCTTCAAGGAGATGTTCAACATGGGAGACCCATCAGGGGCTTTGTATTTATTATATCACATATACCCTATATTTGATAACTGAGTAGTTGTTACAGATGCTTTGGGTATTTTCTTGGTTGCTTCATTGTTGGATTTGATTATATTTTTTTTGCCTAGCCATTTTACCCATTTCTCAACTGGCTTCTGGTGCTGCTCAGCACTTAGAGATGTAAGTGAAGGTCTGGAAAGGAACGAAGAAACAACAGGGTGTGGTATAGAAACTCCTCCCTAAGATGGAGAAGGGAACCATAAAGACAAAGCTTTAAATGTTTCTGTGTTGTCTGTGCTGCTTTGTGAGCTGCTAATGCAGTCTGTCCCTACCCATGGTAGGACTTGCTGGAGCCTCCCCCAGCTGTGGATCTGAGGAGGCTCCTGTCCAACCCCATGTTTTTAAGACAGAACAGAGACTGACCTCAGTTCTTGGCACTCTTAATAACAGGACTCTTTCTGTTTGCTGTTTAGTTGTTGGGGTTTTTTAATGATACCTTCATCTGCGTGTTGCTTGGGTCAGGAGGCGAGCGGTGGCTTGGTGGTTGAGCGGTTCAGCGTGTGCTGCGTGTGTAGCCCTGCAATCTGGCTATCACCACATCTTCTCTGTAGTGCTGGGAATTCCTTGTAGATAAGAAGAACCGAGAGCTGGCAGAGAGGTACCTCCAGGAGCCTCTCATGGGTCAGAGGATGAGAGTTGTGCATGTCCTGGGAGATGAAAAGGCAGGAGGGGCTCTGGAAAGAGGAGAAATGGGGAGGTGGGTGAGGGCAGGCAGTGCTGCAAGGCTGGCAGGGGGACTGAAGCTTTCCGAGACGGGGAGGCATGAGGAGAGAGCAAAGCTGGGGCTACAGTTTGGGGAAAGGTCTGGCATTCTGATATGAGGAGGCCAGTGCTCAAAAGGGCTGTATAGGGGAGGTGGCAGGGAATTCAGGGCCTGCCACTGCAACCAGCAACATCCCAGGAGTCAGAGCTGATGGCCACTGGGCAGAGTGTGGGGGGCCAGCAGCATTTTGGCACAGGAAAGCTGATCCAGTGCAGTGTTCTAGCAGGGAAGGCGAGATATGTGGGGAAAGCCTGACCAGTCAGGAAGTAATGCTTGTAAAACCTGGTGGTAGACTGAGCACTCTGTATCTGAAGACTCAGCCTGCCACTGCAGTGTGTCCCTTAATTAGTTATCCAGGAAAAATACTTCCTTTTGAGAGTATTTCAGAATACAGATTTGGAGGATTTTTTCTTTCTAAGATATTTTGTGTTATTAGAAAGGAAACTGGTGACAGATGGGGCATGGTACCGAGAGGAACTGATCTCTTCCCCAGGTCTGCAAGCAAGCATCATGGAGCTGCAGAGTGATGTGACTGAACTGAGCAGCTCCCCTTTGCAGTCCAGGAGATTCTACTAGTGTTAGGGAAGGATCCTCGGTTGAATACAGGAGTGATTGGAAGTGAAGTACTCACTTTATCAATAACTTGGAGCCTGATCTTTGTCAGATGCTTGTATTATATGTGGCTGAGTTGGTGGTGGATCTGACTCTCCCAACCTCTGTTGGGAATTTTTAGCCTATTGCTGGGTGTTGGAGGCAAAGGTTTGCTCTGGAGTGCAAATGGTGTCTGGATGGCAGAACACCAGAAGATTTCTGAATATTTTGCAGCCATAGCTTTCTAGTGTCCCTGAAAAGAAGACAGGACTTTTCCTCTCTTTTTTTTTTTGGATACAAAAGGGATGGTGACACAGGTAGGTAAAGGCTTTGGTAGAAGCCACTCATGGAGCAGGAAGCAGGGCTCACATCCCTTGAGTTGAGCTTGTGGTTTAACTAGTCTTGCACTTAATTCCTTCTGTGAAGGTAAGGTCTCTTTGTGTTCTGGCTGTGGAAGCACCAGGGCATCCTCTCCTGTGCCATGTGGTCACAGGCTACACGAGGCAGAGCAAAGGAGGGGATTTGCACCCATAAATTCTGATGTAGTGTTGACAGTTTGCAGCTCTGGGCCTCTATAATTAACTGGGAGAGGTGGCACGCACTCTGAAATGTGGGGTGAGATGAGGCTGTGTTGGACTTAAGCTCCAAGTGAATCTCTGAGGTTCTGTTGGGGGGTTTTGCCAAGGTCTTGGTGCCAGTGTCACCTTCTCTGTGTAATTCCCCCACCTGCTTAACTTGACTCACTCCTTCCTTCTCTCATCCTTTCTTGCTAGATGTTCAGCTGTCCGAAGCTGTAAGTCGGCAGTTGTCAGTATTCAGACTGGATGTCCTGATCTCCAGGCGTTGGCAGCTGGCTAATGCTGGCCCAAAGTGCTGTAGCTATCAGAATTTGAAATACTATTTGCAGTAGCCTTGGTTTAACAAAGCACTTAAGGTGCTTGACTAGGCACACCCTGAAAAGGAAATCTGTGTTGAAGTGCTGTACCTTATCTGGGACGCTTACCTGAGCTGAGGTCAGGCTGATGCAAGGGCTCTCGTTTCTCTGGAAAGCCAGTTTGTCGACCCAAGAATGCGCATTTTTCACGGAATCATTTCAAGGCTTACAAATCAGTGGTGGTGACTGCCGCAGGTCCTACAAGCCCTGTCCCTTGCACAGTGATTGCTGGAGCAAGGCATGTCTGTCTGTTAATCCCAGTCTAACCATTGAAAGACTCCTGAAGGAGCTCAGCATAGACAAAAGCATTCTTTCTCCCCTTCTTCCCCCTCCGGGGACAAGTGATTGTTTTCCTTGCAATTTAGTGCCAGCATATTATCCAGATGGATTTACCTCTGTCTGAAACAAGGTGTACATGTATTTTGGAGGCGATCATTACCTGCTGCCTTGGTTTTACTGCTGCCTTGTTTTGTCTAGACAGTGCAGAGAGCTGCAGGGAACTTGTCCGATCTGAATCCTAAGACCTATTTTATAGGCTGCTATTAAAATACATATCCTCGCACGTAACCATCCTGGGGCCGGGTTTCTCGCCCTGCATGTGTGGCAAGTGCAGAACCACTGAAGAAGAAGAGGCAAACTGCTGTTCTTGCCATGCCAAACCCTATGTGGACCAAGCCCAAATTTCAGGGCAGTCCTTTGGTAGAAGGCAGCTTCATCCTTCTTGGTAGGGGCATTTCAAAACTGAAGTTTCTCTTCCTTTTCTTTGGGCTCACAGAGAAGTGTTTCTCTAGAAACTCCCGAATTCCCCTTTTACTCCCCACCGGAAGGAGCGGTGGGCACAGGCAGGAGGTGGCAGCGGTGGGGACACTGCCTGCGAGGGGAGGCTGGGGGGGTTTGTGGGGGAAGAGGAAGGAGGCTGGGAGAGGCCAGAGCTGCTCCAGAGGGAAAGTGCCTGAGCCCAGTGATTCCTCAGGGGGCTGTGTTAGGCAGGGGCAGCCTGGGATGCTGCAGAGGCACCAGCTGCTGGTGTTTGTGCTTCAGGTGCTGCTTTGATCCTCACTGGTGCCACTCCTGAGGGCCTAGCTTGTTTCGGAATAACCACTTATGTTCTGCTTTCATTGACGGTTTCTTTTCTTCTCTGTCCCTCTTCTCCTCTGCCTTTCCTCCTAGAAATTTCGAGTAGATATGCCAGGATCAGGCAGTGCTTTTATCCCTACGATCAACGCCATCACAACCAGCCAAGACCTGCAGTGGATGGTCCAGCCCACCGTCATCACCTCCATGTCAAGCCCTTACTCTCGTTCGCACCCCTACAGCCACCCGCTGCCCCCGCTCTCTTCGGTGGCCGGACACACAGCCCTTCAGCGTCCTGGTGTCATCAAAACCATCGGGACAACAGTGGGACGGAGACGAAGAGACGAGCAGGTAACCACGGTGGGGAGAGCAGCTGAGAGTGCCTTGAAAACAGATGTACAGGGATTCCCCCCTGCCCCCTCTTGGGATCTCCCAGCCCCAGAAGGGAGCACTGAGGTCTGTCCCCGGCACTGTACAGGTGCTGGGGTTTCTTAGGGTGCCGTAGAGCGTAAGCTGGAGACTGACTCTTAGTGCTGCTTTCTCATCGTGTGGCGAGATTTACCCAATCTTCATCAAACGCTTCGCACCACCGGGCCGCATTGTGGCTCGGTTTCAAAAGCAGGTGAAACTCTGAAGTCGAGCCCTGGGTTTCAATTTGAGTGTCTCTGCTGCTCCAGGCAGAAGAAAACCTCCAGGCAAGCAGAGGACCTTTCATGTAGGTCCTTTACAAATCTGACACCCAAATGACATCACTTTAGGGTTTTCTATCTGCTCTGTGGCAGCTAGCATTGCTCCAGTCTCAATTCGTGTGATACCCCCAGTACCAGCCAGCATCATACAGGGAGGAACAGCCTCTCTAGAGCACCTCAGCTCTAGCAGCAAAAGTCTTCTGAATATCCGGGGTCCAAATCCACGTTCCCACTGCAAATATGCAATTGCTTGATCTTTTTGCAGAAGTGAGGTGGGGATCCTGTAAGAGATTTTTCTGCTTCAAACCCGGTGGTATTTTCATAACTGAGATGGGGTGGCTTGTACCACTGCTGCCCTGTGCTCAACCTCCTGATGAGATTATCAAGCCGGCACCCTGGATCTGCAGGGAGGTAGACCAGGTGAAGGCACCTCATCTTCTGGAGATCCTTTCAGCCCTGTCGATCTCTTCTTAGTTGATCTCTTTCTTAGTAAGAAACAGCCTTCCCCAGGGCTGTCTGGTGAACAGCTATTCACACTGCTAGGCTGATTTCTTTTTTTAAAAAAATATATCTGAATAAACTAGATCTCCCCAAATTGTTTCCAAGCAGCAGTTGTGTGGGTTGCTGCAGAGCAGTGTACTGAGACGCACTGCACACCCTCCATACAAGAGCACACACTATTGCGTGAGGGCTGTTTCCAATAAGTCTCACCAGCCCTACTTTTACTTCCACGTCATCTGTTTTGATTCACTGTCCGATTATTTTATGTGAAGTTGCTGTCTGGTTTAGACCTAAGAGGTTAAAGTCAGAGTTTAGCAGTACCTCTGCACAGGGAGCTGGTATGGGTGCACTGAGGACCCATTTTTGGGAGGAAGAATGGGGCAGCCGTGGTGGGTCGGTACGTGCCAGCCCTTTCCATCAGCTGGAGCTATTTCCCAGTTTCCTGCGTGCAAGGCTGGTGTCCAAAGGCAAGGAAGGTCTCACGAGAACTGGAGGAATAATTAGCAACAACTAATTTGTTTGACAAATGCTGCCTCTGTGTTCACAAATTGGCCGTGAAGAGATCACCATATTCTCTGCTTTATTTGTTGTTCAGAGTTATTTGCTGAAGGATGCCTGCCAAGCAATTCCTGGCCTGTGGCTTGTTTGCAAGGCGTTCATTGTGGGTCATTCAAAGCCAAGTCCTTTTGATTAGACACGTGCTAAGGCAGTACCCGGGCACTTTACCGTGGCTCTTTGGCTCAGGTTTCCACTGTTGGTGCTTTGAACACCACATCGGAGTGCCTTTTTGGAAAACATTGTGTAACACTTTATGAAAAGAGCCTGTTTGATGAATGTTCCTGACAGTGAATGCACGTATTGGGCTTGGACAAGTTATGGATAACGCGTACAGCAGGGGCACGAAGAGTGCCAAATCCAACTGCTTTCAAACAAGTCCAGCAACCACTGACGGAATATTCCTTTTTAGACCTGGTAAAATATTAAGAACGTCTAGATTAGGGGTTTCAGGCCTGTCTGAGTTATTTTTATTTTTTTTTTACAAGGCAGAGCCTCTGAAACAGATAATTTTAAAGTGACTGAAGGCCCTGGGAGGAGAAATTTTGCTCCCAACATATTTCAATGAGATCTGTGCTTCTGAAGTATGAAAGGGCTCTTGAAAACTGTGCACAGAGGCCCCAAGTCAGCATAGCTTCTGTGTGCATACTTAGTGCTTTGCAATACTGTAGATACTTGTGTACAAATACATTTTTACCCTGCACACATCTGGGCTGGAAAGGGAGTGGGCAGAGCTGTAGAGGGGAGAGTGGGGCCTGCAGGGGCTCCTTACTGGGGGAAATATGCTGCCCAGCAGAATGGAGGTACTCTCCACCCTAAAATGGAGCACTGTGATCTGCTGATGGAAAAGTTTTTGGGCCTAAATCCTGTGTCTTGCAGTCCTAGAAGTGCTTGTGTTGCTCAGTGAGCATCTAGGGGCTCGCATTACATGCAGGTGAAATCACCAGCACAGTTCAGATCCTGAAAAAAGCAGAAATGAGCAAGCTGAATGCCCAGAGGCTGAAGTAAATTCACTGAAACACCAAACATCAAAATTAAGGAGATAGAGGAAGCCAAAACAACCCAGAGTGAGGTTAGAGTAAAACTAACAATAAAAAGAAAAGCTGGTAACAGGATGAATGTCTCATTTGCAACATGTAGAGTCCATGAAGATGTTAAAACTGAAAGCTTCTGTGAAAAGGGGTTTCTTTCCATTCTCTGCTGGCACGTGCTGTGAGACCTGACACTTGCTTTGCAGGGTGTCAAGGTTTCACTTTTGTTTGCAGTCACTAGCCCAGAGCCCCTGCAGCACCCACCGGCTTGGTGAGGCTGAAGTCCAGGGCATGAGGTTGATCCCCAGCGGAGGAGGATGCACAGCTGAACGTATGCCCCGAATCCCCGTGGTGGTCTGTTTGCGCCGGCTCCCGCAAGCCACGTGCTGCAGCGGAGAGCTGGGCTACACTCACCCTGTCCATGTGCTGCTCTACTGGCTCCCCGGCCTTGGCAGAGGCACAAACCTATCTGCTGCTGCGGGGATTTGTAAAACCTTGTCTCAAACCCCAAAAGCTAGGCATAACTTGACCAGATCTTGTGGGCTCCTGCTCACTTCCTCTGTTTCGCAAGAGCGTAGCTGGATGGATTGCTATGGAATTGCTCCTGATTTACATCAGTGAGGATATCAGCTGGCCTCAGGAAGCCCTTGGTATCACTGGAGCCTTGCCTGCTGATGCAAGAAGCAGTATGTTATCTAGCTGAGTGCTCAAAAATCTGAGGTCAGATTTTTGAGTAATATAAATCATTGTTGCTTCACGGACTCCATGGGAGCTCTGCTGTTTTCCCTGTCTCCCCCTCTACCCCATCCCCGACCTTCAAGCAAGCAACTATTATTGTGTGGGAAACAGCAGATACTTTCTTTCAAGAAAGAGGCACTTACAACATCATGCTCTGGTTTTGCTTAACGTACCACCCAAGTTGTGAAACAATCAGAGCATCTTTTATCTGTTTGGCCTTGGTGCAGATTCACTGTCCTCTTACACAATCTTCTCCCTGCACCCTGCTCCATCTTCTCCTCACCCTTCTGCTAAGATCTAGTGCAGGCAGAGATACTGTGTGCTTTCATCTTCTGCTGACATCAGTGAAGAGGGGGAGTGCTCAGCATCCTGCTGGATCAGGCCTTTTTCCTTTGCGTTGCGGTTAAATCCTCACAAACTTAAAGGAATGCCTTCATCAGATCTGATTGTAGATTTTCTTGGCACTTGCCCACAGCTGTCGCCTGAGGAAGAAGAGAAGCGAAGGATCCGGAGAGAGAGGAACAAATTGGCAGCTGCTAAGTGTCGTAACAGGCGTCGAGAGCTAACAGAGAAACTCCAGGCGGTACGTGCTCTGCATACATTTCTCCTTCCTTGTCTCCTGCCCTTTGGACCAGTTCGAAGGGCATTGTTCTTCCTCCACTAGCGTGTTCAAGGAAGATGCTTCACAGCACACTCTGCCTTCCCCTTCCAAGGCTGCCCAGTAGCATTGCTCCCGCATCAACAGTGGTTGGAGGATGAGGAGGACTTGGGCTTGGAGCTCAGGACCCTAAATTCTCCTTGCTGAGTATCCAGAATGTCCTAGGAGCTCTCTTTGCTTCTGGCTTCCCAACTAGCATGAGTCCGCTTGACTCTGGTCTTCCATCAGTGAAAATAAAGGTGCTGTGTGCCTCAAAAGCAGGCTCTAAGGACAAAAGCACTGAAGAGGAAGGCTCATCTAAAAGCAGTAGAAAACAAGGCAGATGTTATGTGTACCTATCAAAGCTACATACTTTAGGCTTAACCTTTCTTTGGGCATGGGGCGGGGGTAACTGCCATCCTTCAGAAAGGAAGCACTGCAGAGACGTGTGCCCTACTGCCGCAGGGATAATAGTTAGCTAAGACAGAGAAGGCAGGGCTGAGCGTAGGAGCCGAGGGGTGGGTAAGGGACTGGTTGAAGAGGAGACAAGGATGGGTTGTGTTGAAAGAGGCTGAAGGGAAAGCTCCAGTGCTTCTGCTCAAGGACCAGCCTGGGGCTGCTTTTATCCAGTGATCTTGTTAACAAGCACAGCAGCAGCACTGAAAGCACACCAGTGAAATGTGCTTCTGACTAGAATTCAGAAGGTGTTCTCAGTTAGGGGAGGCAGGACATCCTATAGAAATGTCATGACTAAAGTAATAGAAGTGAGAGGAGTGCAAAGTGGGAAGTCATATCCTGAAGGAATGAGAGTGAGTTCTTTGTAAAATTATGAGTTCCTCATATGGGAAAGCACTAATTGCTCACAGATTGACTATGAGCCATCAGTGCTATGTGACCATGGGAAAAGTAAATGTATTAATCGTAGGATGCATCCAGGGTTACATCCAGTGGAGACAAAAGTGTTAGTCATTTGGGCAAGAGTCAGGCAAGTGTCGGACCTAATCTGGAATATGCACTACAGAAAGAAACATTTTAGAGATTGCTATACACTAACTCTTGTCTAAGTGAAAAGAATATGATTAGCTCAACACAAAAAACAGTGAGAGGAGATCTGGGTCCTCTCTGCTAAGATATCTGTCAGGCAGAGCAAGAGAGAAGACTGAAGTCACAGGCCAAGACAGAATGGCAGAAGCTGGCCATCAGAAAATTAGGGTGAGTTTATGAGAAGATTATTTATAACCCTTAGTTTGGTGAAGTTTGGGAATAGCCTACTAGTAGACACATGAAACACAAGATGCTCAACTGGCAATTACCTGGTGCCTGCTTGGCTCATGAAGAGTCTGGGGTGTATCTGTCTGTGCCAGATGGGACCTGGACTTGATGGCCATGGTCCAGGTGAGGAGTAGTTCCAGAGCCTTTGGTATTTATTTATTCCCCTTTTGTCTGCAGGAAACTGAAGTGCTGGAGGAGGAGAAGTCAGTGCTGCAAAAGGAGATTGCTGAGCTCCAGAAGGAGAAGGAGAAGCTGGAGTTTATGCTGGTGGCTCACAGCCCTGTGTGCAAAATCAGCCCCGAGGAACGTCGGAGCCCACCATCGAGCAGCCTCCAGAGCGTTAGGACTGGAACAAGTGGAGCAGTGGTGGTGAAGCAGGAGCCTGTGGAAGAAGAGATCCCATCTTCCTCTTTGGTCCTTGACAAAGCCCAGAGGTCTGTCATTAAGCCCATCAGCATTGCTGGAGGTTTTTATGGGGAGGAGGCACTCAACACTCCCATCGTGGTGACCTCAACACCAGCCATCACTCCTGGCTCCTCCAACTTGGTGTTCACCTACCCCAACGTGTTAGATCAGGAGTCTCCTCTCTCCCCTTCTGAGTCCTGCTCCAAAGCTCACCGGAGGAGCAGCAGCAGCGGGGACCAGTCCTCGGATTCCTTGAACTCTCCCACCTTGCTGGCATTGTAATCCCCCTGCAGTCCCCCATTTTGCCAGTGTGTTACATCCACCCACAATACCATGGGGGGAGTCCCCCTCCATGGGATTAGAGACAGGCACAGGATCGTTCAAGCACAAGGGCAGCAAGAACAAGGATGGGGAAGTGCTACAGCTCCAGGAAAGAGAGTGAGGACCAACGCCAGCTCCCTGGAGGCAGGCAACGGCAAGGGTGGGACTGACATGCCAGGACTGTTTGGAGAGGGTGCTGTTCCCTCTGTAGGGACTGCCTATGAAAACCTCTTTGTGGCCATAGTGGACTTGGGGAGCACTCCTGGCTGGAACTGAAGGCGAGCTGCAGGCAGTTGCTAGTCATCCCTTTCCTTTGTGGATTGATCTGATCAGTTGTGCTCTGTGCTTAAATCATTCTGGTTAGTTGATCTTACAGCTTCTCTCTTGCCCTCTCTCTCTCTCTGCTTATCATTTCCGATGTTGTTGATCCCATTACATTTCATCCAGTTGCTCTGAACTCTAAAGGCTTGTTAGGATCTTTCCTCTTGGGAGCGGCTGCAGGAAACATATAGGTTGCCCAGACAGGAGGGGGACAGCCAAGAGGATGGGGAGAGAGGGGGATCAAGAGGAGCCCAAGAGCTCAGCAGCAAGGGCAGAGCTTGTAATCTCTAGGCTAGGGCACAGAGACAGCAGGAGGCTCATGGAAGCCTTTCTCTTTTAAAATGTGGATACGTTTGTCTCCTTGGGCTCCTCAAAAAAACAAGTTAGCATCTCAGGGCCAAAGTAGCATCAAAAGCTGCTGGGCTGGCACTTACCAGTGTCTTTGGCAGGGTTTTACCCTGGTTTGCTGGATATCACGTCTGCTGCTTGTTGTTTACTTTTCTTGGGCTACCCAGTGTCTAGGGAGTATTGCATCTTCCTTCCTATCAGAGCTCCTGACTCAGAGCTCTGAGATTCTCCCCTCCCCTTGGGCATATTTGCAGAACATGCTACCGAAAAAGAGAGGGCACCACGTGTCTATAAATCTAGGATGGAGACAGGCAGCAGCTAAGGGGGTGAAACTAGCTGGTTGTACCCTTGCTGACTTTTTCCTTGTTGGGAAACAAAGCAGCATGCATCCACCAGCTCTTACTGGTAGGTGTTGTTTGCTCAGAGATTCCCAATTCTGAGGTTGAGGGGAAGGTAGGGGGTCCAACCTCTAGCACAGCACAGGCCACAAGGCACTCCTGATGAGGCAGGAGTGGCATGTTTGAAGTGCTGACTTCTTTGAACTAGAAGAGAGCTGTATTAGCCATAAACTCTGGCAAATGATAAATTGACAGCAGAGGAAAATTGATTAGTGTTATTTGCACCTCGGTCTTTGGCCTCTTTTTTTTTTTTTTGCATTCTAATTGATCTGGGGTTTTTGGTGTTGATTGGCCTGAAGACAAAAAAAACAAAGCAGAGGGCTCTTCCCCTAGCCCTGGGTCCTTGTCTTCTCCAGCCTTAGGGCTTGGCTGCTACTACTAAGTGCTCACAGAGGGCACAAGCTCTCCAGTGCTGATGTTCACTACTGAAAACAGTAACATGTATTCCTACTTGGGGCCAAGCTCAATCCCTGTTGATGTCAAGGCACTGACAAACCATGACCCTGTGCACACTAGGATTGCCCAGCTTGCCAGCTAAGCCACTTAGGGGATGGCTCTTTGGTCCTGCCTGTTGAAGCTGTGGTGGCAGCTATTTATTTTGGTGTGATATTTTCTTGTTCTTTTATATATTTTTTTCTTTTTTTTTTTTTTTTTTAAAGTCAACTGAAACCAGGGTATTTCTTGGTCAGGCTGGACCTGGAGAAATGCAATATACAATTATAGGGCCAGTCCTATTGAGATGCAAAACTGCTGCAGTTGCCACCAACTCCACTGGAAATTAATAGGGCTTAGTCTTGTGGAAGTGGACTTTTACTCAGAACTGGCTTCCCTCAAACCCTGGCCACTGCCCATTCCTTGAGTTATTTCAAAGGGACACTACTTTTGGCTCTAAAGGTAGACTTTGTTTTTTTTATTAATACTATTATTTTTAAACCCAAGTATTTACCAAACCTGCCAGAAATAAATATATGAGTGATATTTTTGCTTCATAAAGCTGATTTGGATTCTTTTTTTTATTGCTTAAATGCTTTCATCCTTATACCGGTGCTAAAGGTTTCAAACTGAGCTTACACGACACGTAAAATTGATAAAGGAGTTCTGTTGTCCTTACATATACATCAAAACTTCCTTTTCAATAAAGTAGACCTTAAATTTCCCATAGATAGCACAGAGGATTCTCTTTTTCCTCAGGTTTTATGTAGATGATATCACTTTAGGTGAAACTGCTGCTTCTCTGTCTCCATTTTGCCAAATGCTTGCTTGGGCCAGTCTAGGTTGAGAATCTAAAGCTGTTCAATAAAATGTCTCTGCATGTCATTTCCACTCATTTTTTAGCAGAATGCAACACTGACAAGTGGTGAATCCTAAAGTGATACAGCTACTTTTGAGGTTAGCTGACCACTATTTCTGTCTCCAGGCAGATCAGGAACATCTGTCCCTTCTAGGGGTTTTAGGAAGTCAGGTGCCTCCTCAGACCTAACTGGTGGAATAGCAAAAACCTACCTTTGCTTTTGGTCACTGAATCATTGCCAAAAGGAGCTGCAGCTGGTCCTTGCCCACTGCCTCCTGCCTGGTCATTGACCTTCTCAGACACAGGATGAGGTGCTCCCCTTTCCTGTCCTGTGATACTGATACTATGTGAAACTGCTTAAAAAGAGGATTATTTTCTACTGTTTGGAAAAAGCCCCTAATACCTTGTGCCTGCCCATTTTGTCCCTCAAATCTCTCAGAGGATGTTTGTGATGGGATCGTTGGTTCCTGGAATTTTGTATTTTGTGGATCAGCCTTACTTTTGTTTGGTTTCTGGCAGCCAGGTACAACTTGAGCTCTGCTGCTGTTTTGGTCTGGCCCTGCTTTTTTTTTTTTTTTTTGGTGTGCTCTTTGGGAATTGATTGTCTTCCCTGTCCCCAAAATCCTCTAAATTTAGTGTCTCCATGTTCTGCATGTAATGGGAGTGTGGGAGCTGTTATAACTAGTGCTGACCAAGAGTTGTTGAAGTCAAAAGAAAAAGACCCAGGGAATTTCAGCTGGTATTGGGTCAACCCCCTAGTGACTGGCTCAACAAAGCCTCTCATAACATCATAAATTAATCAATGCCAAAATGGGAGGATCAGTAGCAGCTGCACTGAAGGAAACATTCAGCTTCCGGGTGATGTTTGCCATTCCAGTTTTGCCCTTATTCCTCCTCCCCCCCTCCTAGTTGTGGCATTGCCTTCATATATTCCTTTCTCATAGATGTGGAGACTGGGTAAGTCTCAAACTACTTGTGATGTGATGGGATTCGGGACCAACATGCTGGGGACAGTAGCTGTCTGTTGCATTTTTTATAATTATTATTTAAATTATCTGTTTAGTTCATCTGAACCTTTAATTTTGCTGCTTACTGTGTGTAGGATCCACCTGGCCTTCATCCTAAATGAAAAGAAAAAAAAATGAAAACAAACTTAAGACACCTCCCTTCTCCCTGGTCTCTTACTATTTATTGGCAGGCAGCCGTCTTGTGCCTGCTCCAGCAGATCTGCCCGCCACTAATTTAACATCCTCCCAACTCACATTCTTGGTGTTTGGTTGTTGCCTTTTTTTTTTTTCCTTTTTGGTGTTGCCTTTTTTTCCCATTATAAAACAGACTTCTGAAATGTAAGAAATCTTACTATCATGACACAAGTTCATTTTCATTAGGAAGGCCAAGTCAAACATTTTAAGAGGTGGGGGGAACAATCTAAATTTTATTTCTTATTTATTTATCATGTTTACATCTTTTTTTTTTCTGTTTAAGACTTGGATATAATAAAGAAAGCATTAAAAATACTTCAATCTTCTTTTTTTAGGCTAATAATATTTTTTTTTGATTCCTTAAATAAAAGATTCTGGGTTTTGTTGTTGTCTGTATAAAATGTAAAAAGAGATATGTTTCAAAAGATGCATTATCATTCCTCTGTGAACAGTAGGTGGAGTTCAGGACAAATCTCAGAATACAAGATAATAATAAAATCCCATCCTGTTTTACTTAATTGTTCCCCTCCTATCCTGTATGATTAAAGGGTTATTCCACTTTCTTGTTTGTGGTTACTTGATGTTAAAACCATAATAAAATGTGTAGAAAATAGGTATCCAATTGTTTTTGCTCAGTGAGAGGATAAACTGTTGTATATATCTTGATATACTGTGTAGTTCAAAGTAACATCAGTAAGGGATAGTGCATCTTTATTAGAGCGATGTTACTCGTGTCACTAAAGTCTACTTTAAGATCCTCAGATACAGAAAGGGCCTGAATCTGATTCCACTCTCCTGGGGCCACACTGAAAGCATCAGTAGCATTTTGCTGCTGCAAAGCGGGAGTCAGAGGTGGAATCAAGCCTCAGTGATTAATAGGCGACCATGGGGATTACTGAAGGTTTGGGGGCACCATTATCTTTTTTTTTTTCTTCAAAAGTTTTATATCATGGTTTTTCTTTTTTATTGTTTGTCTGCAATGAAATAGTTTCTGCCAAGGAGGTTCTTAAAGATGACTGCTGAAGTGGGACCTTTCTTTGCTCCTGGTGATCTTGATATAGTTCTTTCAGTCCTGAAGAATCTCAGCTCTGAGGCATTCTCTCTGCTGTTGTCTCTTTTCTGTTCATGTTATTTTACTGAATTACAGGCCTACACTATTTGCACTAAAACAAAAAGCTTGTTAGAGAAAGCTTGCTGCTATGAAAGAAAGAACATATTACAATGGTTTTGCTTTTACAATTTTAACTGAGTAGCATTTTGTAGAATAAAATCAATTTAGACTGAAAAGAAAAAATGACTTTTCTTTTTTCCTCTGCACCTTCTTTCCCCCATACTCCTTTCTTTTCATCCAGTTCCTTGGTTGGTATGATATTCCCCTCTTCTCTTTTGGTGCTCAGTTGTAATGATTGGCTATATTGTTGACTATGCTGCTGAGAGTTATGACACTTGTAAATCTCGTTTTAATGACATTGTGGACACTTTTGTATAGCAAGAGCTAACTGGAGTTCTTCTCTCTGTTAATTGAAGTCATTAAAAAGCTCCCTTTGCCATGAAAAATTAAAACCTCGCATGTTCCTTCAATATGAACAAATGGGTACAGCATTGCCAGGTGCCCGGTTGTAGCACATTTCAAGGCTTTTCATAAAAGCCACTGCAATCCAGACAGCTGTTAGCTGCAACAATGGTAAATGGGGCAGAGGCTAGCAGAGCAGCCCACCTGGGCTAAAAGGCAAATAAAGCGCTAATCCTTTCATCTTGGCTTCAAAAAGGAAAGGGATAGAGGTAGAAAATTCATGCTGAGGTGACTTTTTTTTTTTTTTAAATCCATCTCCTCAGCCAGAAGAACTCAAAAGCTGCTCTTAAAACGTGAGATGGAGAGCAGGGTTGCTTCACTGTCAGTAAGGAGGAAGTTAAGATGGAATTCCCTTGCTCACCTGGGGAAAGCTCCAGCCCTGGAGTGGAAGGAACTCAGGTACATCAGGTTGGGAGTGGAGGATGTCATATTCAAATTAAAAAAGAAACAGTGGTGGGGAGGAGATAGGTGAGTCATGGCTAGGCAAGCTGGCACCAGACCAAGCTGCTCCTTACTCATGGACTTCCTTAGGAGTAATGTCTGCTCTGGTTTCCTGCTGTTCCCTTTCCCTCTTCTTTTTTTTTTTTATTTTTTTCCCCTTCTTTTTTACTTTTTTTCTTTTTTTAATCCCTGTGTTCTCACAATGTCATGGGGAAGGAGATGAGAGATGTTGGAGTAAGTTACATGGCTAGAGTATGAAACTACTTGTGAAGTCATGGGGAATACTGAAGGTATCAGTCACCAGAACTGGGAACACATGCACATGCCTGTGTGAAATGAGCTCAGCTGCCAGGAATCCATATTGTAGGAAAGTTGACACGAAGTCAACATAGGTTTTGGGCTGTAGAGCTGGAGCCAGACTCGGGGTTCCCCAAAGGGTCAAGGATGACAGAGGAGATGAGGGAGAGCCTATGGGAGGCTTTTTCTAAATGTGTTTGCCTTGGTATGGCTCAAGGAAAAAGCAGTTATTCTGGGCGGCGTGGCAACTACAAGCAAATATACCAAAGGACACAGGAGCATCATCTCTTAATATCTATCTCCTCTGGGACTCGGGCATGGAGGAGTCCCCGTTTGATCTCCTGCACACAAGTCTTCTCTAAGGGGAGTGCCTCCAGGATTTCCTGCCTCTAGAAGGGCTTTCCCATTACACTGGTGTACAGAGGCATCCAGCCTCGATTTTGTCAAACCAGCTCCTTTGGCAGCAATATACCTCCTCCGCCCCCTCCCAAAAAAAGGCTAACGGGAGGATATGTTCTTGCTTGCCTCCTGCCAACCTGAAGTGCTCCCTAAGCTCCTGTTTGCTGACAGCGCCCTTCGGAAAGGTTTAATATTGCTTGTCTGCAAATGCTGGTGGAGAGGCCAGGCCTCCCACTTGATTTTCTCCCAGCACTGTCTGATTGCAACTGCCTTATATCATCATTAGCTACCAGACCCTGGAATGTCCACAGCAGTTACTGTAACTTGGTTTTGAAGGATAATATTGCACAGCAGAGCAAACTGTTTTCTACCATTCTTCTAGATGTGGGAGGTCAAATTCTACCACATTGACATGGAAATTATGTTTTTCCCAACATCCTCATCTTGTTTGAGATCACTTCACATAGGGAATTTCCCCTCCTTCTGAAACAGGCTCACTCTCCCTCCACCCTACAATGCCCTGACCTTGTGATGTGAGTGAGAGATCTGTGTGTTACCACAGGGCACGCAGAGTCCTGCTGGAAGAGAGATCACCCATTCCTTTTGCAAGAAAGGTTGTGAGGGTCATCTGCGCCAAAACCTCTTCCATCAGGATCAGCATACAACCCAATGATGTTTTCAGTGTGTACAAGAATTAAAAGAGCTCCCCATTCTTTTTTGCCTGTCCCCTTCCCAGGATGTGAGACTGATCTCTGGACTTTCCTCATGGTCACATTTCTTGGTGATTGAAGAACTGGCTACTCTCTCTCCAGACAGCATCTGTGGGTAGCCTGGTCTTTTTACATGGAGGGGAGACCCCGTCTGAGACAGAAAAAGCAAGAAAAAGCTTTCTTTATGGCAAGAAAAAGCCCAAAGGAGTGACCTGAATATATCATACTAGAGATGTGAGTTGTTCAATGAAGGCTTTTGGTGTTTTTTTCTTTCACTTTTTAAATTTGGTCTAGAACCTGGAGGAACACTGTAGAAATTCTGCAGCCAATGGAAAGAATAAGTGTGTGTTAAATCTGAAGAAATCTTAATGGCAAGCAGAGCTGGAGTGGGAGTGTGGGGGAAAGGAGAGCATCCAGAATGCTGGTTCGAAGTGATGTTTCCACTATCATGTGGGAAGGATGTGACAGAGAAAAACAGTGACATAGTTATTGCATCAGATACTCCAAAGTGGAAAAAATGACGCATTTAAAAAAAAAACCCAAACCCATACTATATGGTCCTACTCCTACTGATGTCTGTGTCTCCTGAAATTTCACGTTGTCATAACAAGAGTTTTCTGCTCTGTCTCACGTGGCACTAGTGAGGCAGTGCTTGGCCAGTGTCAGGACAGTGGACAATGCAGATGGATTATCAGCCTGGGTGGAAGTTGCTGGCACCCTCTTATAAGGCTGAGGTTTAAACAAAGGCTTTTCATGCATGTTCCAGTGAGTGAGATCCAGGACACTGGATCTCATCAAGGCTTGCCTTGATGAAGACAGGACAAGGCTGGGAGGAGAGGCTGAGAGAGCTGGGATCATTTGGCTTTGAGAAAAGAAGACTCAGGGAGAATCTTACTCAAGTGTGTGAATACCTGATGGGGGTGGGGAGCAAAGGAGATGCGATCAGACTCTTCCCAGTAGTACCAAGTGACAGGATGAGAGGCAATGCCCACAATTTACAATAGGGGACATGAAAATAACTTTTTCATTGTGAAGGTGGTTAAACACTGGCATAGGTTGACCAGGGAAGTTTGTGGAGTCTTCATTCTTGAAGACATTCAAAACATGACTGCACACAGCTTTCAGCAATCTGCTCTAACTGACCCCACTTGAGCAGAGGGGTGGACTAGACACTCTCCCATGGTGCCTTCCAACCTCAACCATTCTGCATTTCTGCTTTTGATTACACAGAGTCCTGAAGGACCATATTGCAAGCATATTTCTTTCCCCCTTGCATTGCTATCTCATTTGAACTCTAGAATTCCTTTGTACTAAATATCAGCCTTTTTGATGCTGGCTATGCAAGGTCAAACAGATAAGGATTAAGCTGGGAGGAGGATGTCATGGCAGACAAGAATGTAAACTGTTCATCCTGCTGCAGTGTGAGTCTCAGATTTCCCTTTTTATGCTCCATTCCACAGACTAGCATGGGGGAAGAGAGGGAGACAGGCCTTAAATGGCTGTAATCTAGATCCTGCATCCCCCAAATGACTGTGCAACTCTGCAAGTTCACAGGCAGTGCCAGGAACTGTTGCCTACTTGCTTTTTGCAGGCTCTCCTACCATTTTTCCTCTCATAGACGGAAGTTGTTTTTCAAGTTCCCTGGAAAGGTAAGTAAGGATATACTGCTGATGATCCCAGGTGAGCTCGTGGGTCAGGCACCATCCATCAACCGAGCAAAGACCTCCCCCTGGCTCCTCATCCCCTTTCTGTAACCCTGATTGGGCTCCCAGACTCAGGCAAATTCATCAGTGGCTCCCCATGATGACATACACTCCTGCTGGTGATTAGTGATGTGAGCAGCCACAGCAGGAGATGCTGGGTTTGGGCAAGGAGAAGAAATAGGTCAGTTCTTTTCCTTTGGGTAGATCAAGTTATTCAAGCACTGGATGCTCTAATTCGCTAAATCCTGTCTCAGTTGCTTACGTCAAAGTACCACTCTGAAATGTTCTTCACTTAGTTCTGAAACTGTTTGTCTCATGTTAATGAGGATACAGCAGCAGATGCCAGCCTGGGGGCTTAAAAGAAAACTTACATGCCAGAGGCCCATGAATGTCTCTATTAATCCAAGGGCAAAGGTGAGCTCATGACCCCTCCACATCTAAGACTGCTCCCTGGTCTAGCCAGGCACAGCCCTGTCCTGACACCTCAAAGCCAGGGCTTGGGGTGGGACATCAGCACCAGCAGCAAACAGCACCATAGCCTTGTGCAGCAGCAGTCAGCAGCTGTAGCCTTTGTTCCAGGCCAATGATGGCTTAGAAGGCTGCAACCCTCTGCTCCTCCCTGGCTGCTACAGGTCACAGGAGTGATGGGAGATGTTGGCTGCCTTTTGTAGCCTCCAACTGAACATTGTGTTTGGGAGCCACAAGGACTGTGATTAAATCTCTACTCTGAGCAGTGTTCTGAGGCCATACTGGTATCTAATTACATTCCTCACCTCTGGCAGCTGGGGAAATGAAGAACTGCCTGTGACACTGCCTGTGGTAAAAGGGAGGGAATAGGAAAGGAGAGTGATGCCTTCAAAACATCAGCTTCAGGTGCTTCCCTTGACCTTGGGTGTCCCCTTCTGTCAGCACCTGCAGCTGGGATGGGTGTTCATCCTGGGGTGATTTTCCTCCCCCCTGCTCTTGTTGTCCTGGTGGAGGTGGGGGCTTTGCAGAGGCTGCAGTCGCTTGTGGCCAGGCTGTTCCCAGGCGGCTGCAAGGAACAAAGTTGTACTGTGGTGACACGGAGCAGGAGCTGTACAGTGAAGGTCTTGGCAACTTGAAGTCCTCAAAGACACATCTGACTGTAGCAGGTCCCTGATTGCATGGACCTGCCTATCCTAGAGGATCCTCCTGGGGAATTGCTCCTGTAAGTGTGGCTGGCTGCCTTGGTAGGGTAGGTCTATCCTCCACCCCTGGTGACTGGTTCCAATTTTGTTTTTCTTTACTCACATGGCCCAAACTCTTGATTTCCCTGTACAGCTGCTGCCATTTCTCTGTTCCCCAGGACCAGGAGCTGCTCCACAGGCACGTTCCTGGTGACAGGGAGGGAGGCAGATGGTTTCCACCGCAGGGCTGTACAAAGGACTGAATCCTGTGACCCGGTGCCATAGGGAAGAAAGTCATTACTAATCCCTACCATACAGCAGCTCTGCCTGCCCAGCAGGATCAATGGCGCCATCTCGGCCCCATTATGTTGACTCTGAATCAGCAAGGAACGCCAAGGAGCTGGGAGGAGAGGGCTCCTCCCTGTGTGGGGTACTACTGCCTGCCTGTGGGACAGTCAGGTCCTCCTTTCCTCACCCATGATTTTGGAAGCGGTGGTGAAGCGCTCAGTGCTGCTTAGGCCCACAGTCTAGCCCAGACCCTAGAGGAGTACAAGCAGGGCAGAGACCTTGCTGGGATGCATGCCAGGTTCACTAGCCCCAGGATCATGGGGCGAGAACAGGAGCCATACACCCTCCTGGCTGAGGCCAACCAGTTCTTCTGGAAGGTAGAGGAAGTGGATCTTGGAGTCATTTTCAGGGAACAAGCTGGTGCTGGGGAAAGCAGGGATGCTGCAGCTGCCTCCTTGCCCCCAAGTTCACAAAAGGCTGGGAGTACAGCATTTAGAAAAGGGTCCCAGTGAGAACTCACCCATCCATCCCTGTGCTGCTTGCAAAGAAGAAAGGCAATGGCTTTTCAGACTATACCATTTAAGGAGTTCCCCAGCTCAGTGAACCTCAGTTGACCTCAGGGTATACTGAGTTTCCAGCTCAGCAGAGCAGCATTTCAGTGGAAAGCATGCTGCCCAAAACTTCCCTCCTCGCATCTGGGGGGAGGGGGGGCTGCAGGAGGGTGGGCAGCAAATGACAGCACACAGGAAAAAAAGGTAATCTTCATTACTGACTCTCAGATGTTGCCAGATCCCTTCCTAGGACAGATGTTACAGACCATCTTGAATGTGAAGCAGCTTCAGTAGCTTTTGGCAGGCCCTGGGTCAAGGGAGATGGGAGGGCGGCAGGCCCACAACACCACTGGCTGCTGCATGTTGGGGCACAGGAGCATCGCCCCAGCAATGCAATGTTTACAAAGTTGAAAAACATTAATAACATGCACTATGCTCCTCCTGTTGTTTCAACAAGATCAAGGTGTGTACAGGAGAGTGTGTGTGTATATACATGTGCACACACACGCACTCGCTGCGGCTGGCGTGGGATATCGTGCAGTGCAGGATTATTCCAGCCAGGCTGCAGTCAATACTGACAAATACAGTATACGTCCTGTCTTGCCCACAGCAGAGAGGGAGCTGTGGCAGGCCTAACGCTTTCCTCCCTCTTGTGAAAGACCTGGGGTGTTTTGAGCAGTGTGGGGAGCACAGGTCCCAATTGCCTCAGGTCCCAACAGTGCATGGTCTTGCTGCTGCACCAAGCCAGTTGGAGGGGAGCGAATCCCAGCCAAGCGCCTTCCTCGCCGCCAGTTCACCCCTCCATGCTCTGCCCGCTCAATGTGCTGCAGGAGACAGGGGTTCAGTGTAAGAAGAAAAAAAAAAAGAAGAAAAAAAAATAGCATGTGAGATCATATAATTAAAGATGGTATCAGAATGTCTAATTAGGATGACTGAGAGAACTTGGCTGGGAGACGCAGCCAAGAGCTGAGTTAGTGTGTTTGCCAGTCCAAAGCTCCTTAACAGTAATTAATCCTTAAATGTCCAATTGTTCAGAGTTCAAGGAAACACCTCCTACTACTGTACTTTGTGTTCCTGTTAAGCAAGGAGACACAGCAGGGCGTGTGCCCTTATTCTGTAAGAGCGACACGCCTAGGGGTGTTGTTAGGAACTAGACCGAAGGTTGAGTATAATTATTAACTACCTAAGAGTTCCCAGCATTGCACAATTACCCAGCCCGCCTTGCAGCTGTGTGCTCGCCCCATTTGGGTTTTTGTTGTTTTTATTTTTTTTCTTTTTTTTTTTTTTAATAGAAATGCTGAACTTTAGTGGTGCATATGCAAAAATTATACTGCTCCCCTTCCAGTGTCTGTCATGCCATTGGATGCATGTAGCAGAGGGGGATGAGGACAACATATATACCTGTATACATACTGTATGGCAGTCAGTCAGTGCTCTTCACTGAAACTCAATAGGCTTATTTACATCAGTTGCAAATTTGACCCAGAGATTTTCCCTTTGTTTTGATGCTGTCAGCGACTCTTGCATTAGCATAAAAGCCTTGGCTATTTACTCTTGTGGGGGTTTTCATTCTGTTTGCATTTTTGAGGTGAGTTGTGTTGGGTTTTTTCCTTTGTTGATATTAAGAGAGGGGAAAACTTGGAGGAAAGAAATGTGGGTTTGACATGGTAGGTGAATTGATCTGCTCGTCCTGCTACAGGTCTTCTGCTGTTGTTGCACCCTGATTCAGGGGGTCACTGGGATGGTTTAGAAAGGGTCCTCAGGTGTGGGCAGCTGGCACTGCCTGTGGAAGGCAGGTGGGCTTAGAGGTGCCACTGTTTGGTGCCTTCAGGAAAGCCCAACTCAGCAGAGGCATCACAGCTCACTGGCAGATAGGAGGGGGTATTTGTCATTTCCTCAGGTGCAGCATCATCTTTTAAGTTGTTTCTGTGTTTTTTATCCTCTCCCATCTTTTTTTAATTGACCCTTTCTGGTGGGCGTGGCAAGGGCCCAGCTGGGAGCTGGCTGGCCAAAGTCGCTTCTGCAGGGGATCATTAACTCGGGCGTCAGCCAAGGCCATTTAGTGTTTATAAAACGCAGACAATTAAACACTGTCGCAGCCCTGCAATGCTATAATTGGAAAGCAGACTGTGACGATGTCCACCAAGAGGGACTGGCTCCCCAGCATTGAGGCGGGACGGGCGGGCAGGGCCGTGCCATCCTGCCAGCCCAGCCAGACTCCAACAGAGCCACTCTGTGCAAACGCCCAGCCGGGAGGGTCCTGGCCCTACATGCTATGGATGTGAAAACAAAAGCTTGGGAGGGAAAAAGAGGAAGAAAGGGATTTGCCCAAAGTCTGGGGAAGGAAACAGAGGAAGAAAAGTACTTGACTGAGGCCACCCAACAACAAGGAGCTAGCTTGAGTGCCTGCCTGGGTCGTTGGGTTCAGGCTGCACTGTGCCTCTGTGGGGCCATGGTGGGGATAAAAACATTGCTCCCACAGGCATTTTTCAGGGTATGAAGGCCCTCCCCTGCCAGGCCGCCCTTTTGGGAGGGCGAAGGGACTTGTCTTGTCCTGTGGTTGCCACTTAGGGATTTGGAAATAACCATTAACTGAGCCAGGGGCCCCAGGGCAGCTTTGGGGTCACAGTCAGTGGGGAGTTGGGTGGTTTGAGCTCTTCCCAGGTAATACTGTACTCCTGCAACCCAGGCTCCACCCTTAGCTGGTCTGGGTACCACAGTACCAAACACCATTAATGGTTGTTTCCCACTGGAGGCTGAATGGCCATTGGGAGCTGCATCAGGCAGCTGTTGAACTTGCTCTCCAGGCAGATACAGGTCTTCCAAAAACTCTGTCAAGTGGAGGAGATGCTGAGTACTGGATTGGGATCGCCATAACCCTGCTCCAAGCTCTGCAACTGACTCACTGTTGCACCATGAGCACATCACTTCACCTTTTTGTGACTCAGAATTTTCATCTATCAATTAGGGATTTATGAGGTTTAATTAAGGTCTGTGAATCCCTTTGAGATCCTTGCTTGAAAGATGCTGTACAGGCATAAAGTGCTGTACGCAATGAAGAAAACAAGAGAAATTAAATGCTCCAGACGAGAGAGAAGAGAGGGCAGGTTTCCCACTGCTTGGTCTCCCAATTACATGCTCCTTGTTTGGATGGCAACCTCACTTTAACCTGTGGACAAACGAACTTGTTCACCCCTTCTTGCAGCAGACAGGCGATGACGTGCAGCAGTGTCTTACTCACTGGTTAGCCTTCAGTCATCTTTCCAGAAGTATGAGCAAACTGGGAAGGGGGAAGGGAGCAAGGGCGGGTGAGGAGTATGAATTCCAGAGAAAAGGGAAGTATCAGAAAGCAAGCTAGGATGTGCAAGGGCCTTTATCACTGCTGTTGAGATCTAGCTCTGCATAGTAACAAACAGGAATAGATTTCATCTGTCCCTAGAGGTACGTGCCCCGGAGCAGGAAAGAGTTGATGAGTTACAGCAGAGAGGAAGCAAGAGAGTCTTCTTATGCAAGGCATCTATTTCAGCATCAGAGAGGTGGTAGACTCAAGGAGTCTGAGGAAAATGTTTGAGTTTAGCTAAACGAAAAGTTGTTTCATCTGTGTTCTCTAAGGTAAAGGCCTTGTTTGCCGAAGTCCCAGAATACACTCAGTTTGAAGCTTGTGCTTAAATGTAAGCATAAGCTTAATGCCTTTGCTGATTGGGGACATGACCAAATTTCCTTAGGTACTTGGTGGAAACAAGTCTAAGAGGTGGGAATCTAGCAGCTGCTGTGAGATTAGCAGGACCACAGAGGTCCCCAGGAGCAACAGAAAGCAGTAATACGTGAACAGCTGTGTTATGCTATTCATAAGGTCAGGTGGACCTGGGGAGGAGTGGGCAAAAAGGAAGCTCCATCTCCAATCTTTATTTTCTCCTTTGCTTGCTGTACAAACAAACCTGTGGAAGCTGGCTCCAGTAGGTGTGGTCTGTGTATGCACTCTTGGGTGTGTTGCTTTGTTGTGTTAAGAGGACCATTCCTCACCTGAAAGCAAATTTCCAGGTTGTCACAGGCAGTCACATCAAAACTCATGACTCCTCCCATCCCCCACCTGCATACCTTCCCTCTTACATAAGAAAAACAGAGCTGCCTGTTGAGATGAAACCCAAACTACTCCCAGGTCTTGTGTCTGCCTTTTTTCCACACTGGGACCACTCTGCCTGTCTTTCTTCTGAGTTGCCAGGGAAAACAGATGCATGGTAATTGCTGCTGGCTAGAACAACCTCCTGCATTCAGAGTGGCCGTCCTCACTCTCCTCTTTCTATCCCGGAAAAAGCTCACCCAGCCTATCCTCCAGCTTTCCCCAGGGTTTCTTAATCTTCCTGTTGAGCTAGCTGGTCTGCTCTGAACTCCCTCTTTCTGAAAGCACTAGTGCCTCGAATTTGGCGCAACGTTTAGTATCAGTGAGCACTCTTTTGGAATAAAGCATATTAATGACCTTCTGTGACATACTTATGACACTCCATTAACAAATCTCAAAAGAAATGTTTGTTTTTGTTGCAACTGCAGCATACTGTTTGACTCATTATGTGATCCACTCTAATTCCTCCAGATCCTTTTGTGTAGTACTGCTGGTTAACCAATTATTCCAAGTTGTCCATTTTTGCACTTAATTTCTCCTTCCCAATCATAGTACATTGCTGTGTTTTTGTTGAATTTTATCCAGTTGATTCTGAGCAGCTTTTGCCATTTATTGAGATGATTTGAAATAATAACATGCAGATTAACTGTTCAGAAAATCCTATGCACAGGCCCATGCCTGCACTCATAGCTGGTTCCAGAGCCCAGCCTTTCCATCTCAAAAACAAAGGCCTCTAGCACTTGATGGGATTCTTGCAATATTCAGCTGAAATGTCAGAATGAAGCCTGGCAGAGCTGTGAGTTTTGGAAGGCTCTTTCAATGGGAATAAGAGCATCTGTTCAACTGGCAATGGCTTTTGGTCTCCGACCATCTAGCATTGGTTTGAATCAGTTATTTTCTGTATTATTACCGGTCTTCAAAGCATGCAGTCACTGAAAATATGCAAGCTTGAAATTGGCCTCTGACTGTAAAGGAGGAGGCAGAGCTAGTGTTGTGTGATGGTACACCTGGATAACCACAGGTCACGTCAAGAACTTTCCCTCCTAAGGACTGGTGGTATAGCTCAATTGCCATTCCATTTTTTTGCCCACTCTCAGCCAAAGGGTCAGGATACTCGTCGTGTTCAGGAGTGAAAATGCAGGAATTTGGTGTCCTCTGGTGGCAACTGTGAGAGTTACAGCTGGCAAAAGCAGGCGTGATCCTCCTCATGTAGTTTTCCTCTCAGGCCAACTGGCCATGTGCTCCAGGCAGAGCACTGATACTCTTTTCCACCCTGCACTATAAATATTCCTATTCCAGTCTCGCCTCTGTAGTTTCTGTATGCTCACCACTCCTATTTATTTTATGCCTGTTTACCTGCTTCCCTTCCTGGAGTGCTGAGCTGTGTGTGACTTGGGGTTTAAGGCTGACTTGATGATATTTGCTTGTCGTTCCCCTGTGACTTCTTTGCCTCACGAAAGGAAATTGCCTTCTGTAAGCATTTCTTCACAGTTAGTAAAGACTTTATCTGCTTACCCTTGCTTGGTCCCTTAGTAAAATAAGTGTGTCTGCGTCCAAAGGCCTTTTAACCCACTCCTCTAAGCACTGAATCTGATACCCTCAGGCTTGCCTCAATGTGGTTCCACTCAGAACTTATGAGCAAGAAGACACAGAGCACCTGGACAGCCCATGTTTGACTCTTTCAGCCACAAAACAGGTGAGAGCAGCTCAGAGCATTGCATAGATGGTGAACACTATGGTGGGAGGACGTGTTTGGCACAGTTTGTGGTGTGTAAAGTATGTGAAGGGAGCATGCCGAGCCATACGTTCCTGGCACCAGGTGCTTCTGCTGGCAATGGACAAAAACTGAGCAACCTCAAGGGCCTTGAAGCATAAAGGTCCGTAAGAGTTAGGTGAAACAGCAGCCAGAAGAGTCAAACAGCCTCATCCCTTAAGAGGAAAAGCAGCCTTACCACTTCTCCCCATCTCAACCAGTATGCTACCACTTGAGAGTCTTCTCTTTTTCAAGAGCAGCACAAGTATTAATGATGAAAAAGGAATATAGCACAACTGAGGCTGGCTCATTGAGGTCAAAGGGATGTGTTTTCTGACATGTAGAGACAGGCTGAGAAACGAACTTCTGCAGGGGAGTCTGTTAAACAAAGGATTTTTGGGGTGTGCATAGATGGACTAGCCAGTCTGGGACACCATGGCACCTAGACAGGTTGACCCCACAGAGTCTGTGTATTGCACCTTCATGTGGGAAGAGCTTCAGAGAGCACAGGAGCGTCAGGAGCTTTCCACATGGCTGCTGCAATTACAACACTGGCTGAAAACAGAGCCCCTTTGTGGTGTGAACACAAACAGCAAAAAGCTGGCACTGCTTTGGCACTGCATTTGGAATTTTATAGCTTAATGGAAAAGAATGGGAGAAAGGGAATACTCGTGTTTTCACTTTACAGAGAATCAGAACACTTTGAGACTTGGGCTTTAATCCACAGAGGCATTTATTTAGGTGCCTGATTTTCATGCAAATCTTTGAGAATTAGGTATTTTGGATGTGAACATCAATGAACTCACCCAGAGACTCATGGAAAGGGAGCATGTATTTTCTGGTGCCTACAGTCAAATGCCATCACTGTCTATCAGAGGCAGGCAGACTGCTTCCCTTTGCTATCTGCCTTCCTGCCAGCACCACTCTCTCAAGGCTGTGGTAGTGGTGGTGAGCTCTCTGAAGTCTGTGGGTGTAAACAGGGCTCCCCAGAAATGAGCTTTATCTCCTGATCTGATAACCGAGGGGCCAGCTTATGACGAGGCTGCAGGAAGTATCTGGTCCCCAGCTTCTTGCTGTTTACAGACTCAAACTAATCCTCACGCTACAGAAAAGTCGGTAAAAAGTCTTTAGCAGAGGATCTTTAAATCATGGCTTCTTCTGTTCTCCGGATGTTCAGAGCCCTCAGCTGCCTTGCAGCCATCATCAAGCCTCAGAGCTCCTGCCCCCGGCAGAGCAGGGAGGATTTCAGCCTATGGCATGATCTGCATCTTGCCTATGTCAGAGGCCTAGAAGCCACTAGAATAGGCAGTGAGGAGCAGTTTCAGCTTTTGCTGCAAAGGATACACCATGTTTTTGGGACAGGTAATGGGGAATGAGGGACCTGTGGCAGGTATGCAAGCTGCAAAGGTAGGCTGGGCACCACCAGCCTCTCAGCAGCACCGAGCACTATCTGTGGAGGTGGACTTAGTGCTGTATTTTGCCTCAGGTCAGTGGCTGCAGGGCTTGTGCCCTTGCCAAGCAATTAAACAATCTCTGTGGGAGGTTGTGCCCTCCTGCAGGCCCAAGGAAGAAATGTTGAGTTTTTTTCACTTATTAACATTGGATTGGGGTGTTTGCACGTAGGTGTTTGCAGGAGACTGCTGCTTCATAGCTCATCCAAGACCTGGGTGTAACTGCAGCAGTGACCTTGCTTATTTACTTACTTGTCGCCATAGCTCAGGTCTCTATAGCAGCTCTGCCCATCTCAAATATCCAGGTGAAGGCTCCAGTCACATGCTGAGCTCAGAAAAATTTAAAGTGTTTTTGAGACTTTGTGTTTGCATTTGTTTCTACAAGCATTTTTTAAAGCCATTCTAGAAACAATTTATATTCTCTTCGCCTGCAACTCCAGAAGCTTGGGTTTTTTTCAGGAGGGTACCAAGTATGCAAGCAAGGCATACTTTTTCCCACTTTCAGTAACCTGACCATACACAGAGCGGTGCTTTCCTGTTCTGTATTAGCGTCTGGGTTCTTCTCTTCCTTGGAGGATTTGCGCTCTCTCCAGCAGGTGGTAGCAGCCTCCTTCAAGCCGTGCAGCTCTCCTGCTTGCTGCCGCAGAATTACTGCCCTTGTCCCTGGCTGCCCTTGGCCTCACTTCATCTCCTCACCCTCCACTGCAGGGCTGAACTTTCCCGTGGAGGAAGTTCTGCTGTTTAGGTCCAGAGTCTGCACTACATTTATCAGCAGAGTGAATCACAACAACAGGAGGTGGATGGCACAATATCACAAGGACACGTGAAATGTCTCACTGTTGTATATGATTTAGTTCCACCACTTTCACAGCACTGTCATGTTCTACACATTATGGAGGGGCGTCTCATAGTGGAACAATTCAAGAATATCCTTCCCAAATACAAAATTCAAGATCTAAGGCCTTGTCTAGGCAATAGGATTAGCTGAAGCAGTGACAGGTCACAGACAGGCTGTATCTTCAAAGGAAATAGAAAATCAGTCTACTTTGTATTTCCACAAGAAGTCCTCTGCTATGCCAGTGTAATGTGACTGATAATGCAATAGCATTATCCTCTGATATATATGGCCTCTGCTTGTTAGCAGCCGAGTGAGCTACTTTCCTAACTTATTCAATAAAAGGTTGTGCTTACAGTGACAAACATCTTGGGTTTAATTGGGAGTGGTTGAGTGCTATGGGATTTTTTTGTCTGCTTGTTTGTTTTTTTTTTCTTTTAATATGCAGCCATACCTTCATTATTTGTATTTTAAAACACTAGTCCTACAGGTGAGGACCTAGGTCGGTTGAAAGAGTTTCTGGTTTTCCATATTCTGTATAAGTAAAAGGACTGCAGGAAAGAGCTCTGTTTAACTGAGCAGATAAGACAGAAAAATTCCATTGCTTTCCAAGCTATAGCTCCCATACCAGCTATAAAACGTGAAGATTTAGATACATTATAAGCCACCTAAAAATTTAGCAAGGGGCCAAGGAATTTGGCCAGTATTTTTCAACACATGTTTGAGTACCCATTTGGGTGTTGTTTACTTTAAAACTCTAACTGGGACTTCTGTTTTTGTTGGTTTGCACTGTTGGTTTGACCTGTGTAACAGGTCCTTTGCACGAGAACATGGCAAGGCACAAAACTTCTGCTCCTCACTATCAACTCTACACAAAGCATTTCTGTGTCAGTTGTGTTATGAGCCCTCTCCACCGAGGGCAGATGACAAGAAGACTCATAATTCAGGTAGGCTTTACTATGAGAGCCAGCTATCTCCTTGTCCCACCTGAGCAGCAGCAGACACTTTAGGGAAGATAAAAGATGTTCTGTGTTGATCATTAGGTAATCAGCTACATGGCTGCAGTTCCCTAGGTTATTCCTAAATACCATCAACTGGGGTTTGGCTTGTGGCCAGGAACTCTTCATGCCTTCTTAGCTGCATCTAGCTTTGCTCTTGAGGTGATGCAAAAGCTTTCATTATTCTCTGACACCTTCTATATCTAATAGAAAATTCCCTTTGCAAACTCCTCTAATCTTTTCTACCTCTTGCTATTTGCTATTCGATCTAGGAGCTATTTTGATGCTTGGGTGGTGGGAAGGAGTGTGTACAGGAGATTTACAAGCCATGAAGTTAATGCTGTTTTGCTTCTGGAGCATGTCACAGTGTTTAAAGGCTAAACTCTTACTTTGGAGCTGTGTTTTATGGCAAATGTATGAATTAATGCTTTTCCTTGTTTTTCTTTGCATACAATGAGGAGGAGACTTTCTGGGATTTTAAACACTTCCAGCTCTTCAAGAAGGCTGTTTCTCAGACTTTCAATAATAAAAACTTTCCTTTGAGGAGTGAAGCAACCACAAACTCTTGTATGGGATGACAAAACCCACCAAAGGTAACTCCCATCCATGCTGAGACTGTTCAATGCCACCTTGACTGAGAGGTGATAATGACCCTGACCAGCTTCACCTGAGACCTCTCTCATCCTGTCCACGTGCCTGGGAGCTCCATTGCAGCTCAGCCCTGGCAGGGGAGCTGCTGGCTGGTGTGGTGCTGTGCTCTGACAGTGAGTAACCTTTTAAATTTTCATTATTTTACTGTCAAAAGAGCCTGGGTGTCAAACTGTGTTTCAGGTTGTGAGACCCCCAAGCAGAATGAGCTCATTCCTCTCAGGTTTGAACATGCTGATGTGCCTGAGGTGAGCAGCCCCTTGTTCTGGTGAGGCCTGTGGTATGTTTTTGCCGAGTTGAGTATGGAGCCTCGGGGGGTGGAGGAATGCTTTCCCCTATGAAGATTCCTCCTTGTATGTTGCTCTGCACAATAATTGTTCATGTTCAGAATTAATGTAACATTCCTGGTTTTCGAAAAGTGAAGCAAACATAAGATTTACCTCCAATATTTACCTTCAAAGAATGTAAAATTTCTATTGTGAAACAACAGAAAGCCAAAATAAACAAAACCCCCTTTGAAGGATGAGTTAGACTCCCTGAGTTGGGAGTGTTAGTGGCTTATTTAAGCATTTAAAGCTATTTACTTAAGCAGACTCCAATTATTCATGTAAGAGCTCTATCTGGGTGTCAACGGGCTCAGAAGAGACCAAAGGTCAGGCTGCTGTTTTGTGTGAGGACAGCAGGCTGCTCTTCAGAGGTTTGATCCTGACAGTGTAATTGAGGCATAGTGGAGTCTCACTGAGGAGTGTTGTATCACAGTCTAGCTGGCATTTCTGCACACTCTTTGACTCTGCAATAGTGACTGGGCTACTGTGATAGCCTTGTAGCTAGGGGTTTGGAGACCTGTGCAGAATGAGGGCAGACTTACTGGCCTGCTTGTCAGCCAGTGCTCCGTCTTGACAGATACCAGTGAGGCATAACCCAGTGAAGGAAAATCCACCAGAAGGGGAACTGCCTACATTCCATGGGCTGAAGCTGGAGGGGTGTTCTTTAGCCTACTGCCAGAACCAGTGATACTCAAAGTTTTGTGTTACTTCCTCAGTGCCTCTCTGCTTCTTCTCTTGCTCTTAAAGGACTTTATGGTCTGAGGTGACCCATCCCTCACGTTGCCTTACTTTAGAACAGGGTTTCACAGCATACCCCTCTGGCAGCCAATTTAGGCTTTTGGAGTTTCGGTGAGTTGACAGCTCTGGAGTTAGAAGAAGAGAGACAGGCATAACATGAGTCCAGCTGAAGGTAAGGAAGGAGCAGAGGTAGGGAAGGAAATAAAACAAAGAGCACAACCTTCCTCTCTGGGTAGGTGTGGGCTGCTACATAGGGTTCAATTGCCCTTTTTGCCTCAGGAGCAGAGGCTCCTTCCCTGCCTGATAGAGGCAGCCTAATGCCAAATTAATGTGTTATGTATTGCCTGGAAGAGCCTTGACCCTGCTGGAAGCTGACTCATGTGATCTTGGTCCTTAGATTTGCTGAGAGTTGCCCTGCAAAATGGCCAGCTGCCTCTGAACAAGTGAGAGAAGCTGTACTACTTCTTTGACCCTTGGATGGGCAATGAAGTGTCATTGTCGCTTTGCTTTCCAAAGGTAGAGGCTAATAGGTTTTATGACTGCTGAGTTATCAATTTTTAGGATATAAAGGTGAAAAAAGAAGACATTTTCTTTCTTCACAGTCTAAAGATCCAACAAACAGCAGTACAGGATTATCAATTCGTGCAGGTTCTTACCATGAAGCTATTGTTAGGCGCATTGTTCCTTTGGTTGCTCTCCACAGAAGGTAAGTTTCTAAAGGCTCTTTGAAAATTGGAGTTGTGCAGTATTTGGGAATTTCTGTTTTTAGTTATTGCAAGGTGGGTGTATAGCAGGAGTTTTAGAAGGAGGATTAAGAAAATCTGTGAGTGAAACTGTGTTCTTACATGTGATTTTGCGTATGTTTGATAATTTTTTTGACAAAGATGCATGCATTGGTTTACGCTGTTCTGGGGATGAACTGTGTCTTAGGCAGGCACTAAAACTTTCTGGTGAGAAAAACATCATCAAATAATTAGACTGTGAGATTTGTGCCAAAATGATGCAGAAATCTAAACAAAGGACAGAGGTTTTCTCTGAATTTATAACTATGATCATCTTCTCTTTAGTGATAGAAGATTGTCTGAATGGTTAGGCAGCATCCTGTCATTCAAGGCATTGTTGTTCAGATTGCTGCAAGTTTCAGGGTAGGGGGAGCCTTTTTTCACTATACTGGGTCTCCAAAGTCCATGTTTGGTGCCAGATGCCAGTTTTGTAGGACTGAAAATATTGTGTATATGCTTCAGCTCTCTGCCTGTAAGAAAATAATGATAAATAGTAATAGTGCTTAGCCTTAACAGTAGGCTGTGATGATAAATATCTTCACATATCAGGTGCTCTGATAACTGTTAGGATGCTTTGGTTCCTTAAGTAATGAGAAGAAATTATCATATCTAAATTGGATCCTGTTTCTCCCTCGATGTAACCTGTGGAAGTATTTTAAAATACAGTTGAAATTAGTGTTAAAATTCTCAAAGATACTGAGCTTCTGCAATAGCTTTGTGTGATGCAGGCAAGTCCCTCATTGCTCGTGCCTCCAGTATCTCAAACAGAACTGGGTTCTGGTTATTGTCCTGAGTAAAGCCTCATCAAAAAAACATGAATTGAACAGGCAGAAATTTTAAATAAAATGTCACACAACAGTAAGGCAGCAACTGTCTCAATCTTCTACCAACCACAATAAAAATAATATAAATTTGCAAATAGCTCATGGTTGAAACCCAAGTGGCAAAAATAATCTCCATATGGAAGTTGCTGACAGTTATTGAATATGGTCACGTAGTGTGGCACAGGAGAGACAGGCTGAGGTGGTCATGGGGAGCAGTATGGCTTCTGTCACCACACTGACCTCTGTATGCACCCATGTCCACAGAGGCTGCCCAGAGCTCTCTGCTTGTGCCAGGCACATCACCTCCTTGCAGTGGGATCACTGCTGGCTCCACTATACCTGCTGGGCTGAGCTGGCTCTGCATCTACTATGTCAATGACATGGAAAAAAAAGATGTACAAGCCAGAAGTACTCAGCAGGGCTAAATATTCCAGAAATAGCTCCTGGATGTTAAAGGACAATTATTCTAAGCACAGCAAGACCCTTCATGAGCGTGCTTTGAAGTTCGGCTGACCTAGGCCTTGTGGCCACCTTTGTGGAAATTTTAGGATAAACCAAAATCTATGTGTGTAAATCTAAGTGTAATCTCAAGGGAAGAGAATAATGTTTACTGAAATAGCTATAGGCCCAACTTTTGGCGCCACAGGCTATTTTGTCTGCTAACACTCTCCACCAAGTGAAGAAATCTCAGCTGTTTCTGTATCACTATGGCAAGCTCACAAAGGTGTGATGCTCCCTGACTATGGAAGACGTAGATTAATGTGAATTGCTCCTTTCTAAGGAGTTTCACCTTGCACATGTTCGAATTACCCTAAATTTGGACAGAATAAGACCAATATATTAAATGTGCTGAAGGGGAAAACAGTCAGAGAAGGCCTGTGGAGGATAGAGTTGGTTGAGGAGATTCACAAGCAGTTCATCAGCTGTGCCTATGAATTCATTGCATTCCACTAATTTCAACAGGTTTCATCTGCTTGTGATAACTAAAAGGTTATTCTAGCATAGCAAAAACAAAGAAAATTTGTTTGGCTGTTGGGATGAGCCTCAACTTGGGAAAGTAGGGCAGATGAGAAAGGTGCCTCCTCTCAGGATTCTGTGGTTTTAGGTATATTTAGTCTTCTGAAACTTTTTTCCTACAGTAAAAAAATATAATTCATTCTTTTAATGTCTTTAAGGTAATGCAGATGATCTGGAAGAATATGGGAAACTAGAGGTAAAGTATGAGTACAGCTTCCTTTTTTTACTATTTTTGACACCTATCATTACTTCTCAGGCTGTTTCTTCCTCTGAGTCAGGCAGAAGAAGAAAAGATACAGCCTGGTGCCCTAAACTGCTTCTGCAAAGAGTAAATGCGAAGTGAATGAGTTGGCAATGTGATAGTACAGCTGCAAGATTACAGTACCTAGTCAGGAAATAAGGTTTTCTCTGAGCAATGTTTGTTATTAGGTTGTACCTCCTGTATGTCAGTCGACTGTGGTTAGCACTTCTTCCTAGATGCTCTGTTGCTCTTCTACAAACAACAAGACTAAACCTTTCCTTGCTCTATAATGGTGCAAAGTATGTGCACCATTAAAGTCCATCAGCTGGGCAGTAGGGAGTGTGTGGGGACTGTGGTGGCCCCTGTCACAATACAGATTTCACCTTTATGTGGTGATGATGGTCAGCTGGCCAGACATGGCCATAGTAACCCGGGGGCAAGGGATTGTCTTCCATATCTCTGTTTAAAGCACTAGATGTTGGGCTATGCCTACAGTAAGGATGTAGGATGGCATTGAATAACGTTCCTAGTGGTACTGAGCTGTGTCTCATGCTGATTGAATAGTATCACTTGCATCCTTGCCTACTCTGATCACCTAGCCAGATGTTGCCAGTTATTAAGGAGCCAGAATTGGTTCATTTTGCTTTTCCTGTTGCATATTGAAGATGTAACTTTTTCCAAAATTAGGTGCCCTTTGGCACATGAAGATGTGGGCAATAGCTGTCCTTATGACCTCTTCCAGATTATGCACTCACTGTTTGCAGCAATCATGTAACAGCATGTGTTCAGCACATTTCATTGTTTGCTCAGGCCCAGTTCTGTGGCAGTTGGTAAGAAAACGGAGCAGAAAGTGTTGTTTTGGAACAGTGGATTGAAAACACAGCTGTCTGGATCTGTGTTCCCATGTGTTCCACCCTAACAGAGGTGTAATTGTTCTTTAAAATTGTTTACATGAGTAAAATCTTGGTTCTGGGTGAGAAGGGAGTCATAGGACCCCTTTTTCCACAAATTTCCTGGTTAGATTGAAGAAGTTAACTGTATTTGTTTGTTTATGTCAAAGGCTCTAAGAAGCTTGCAGTTTTCATGTGAGCAGGCAACGTTCCCTGAGACCCTTTCATCTTCAGGTTTGTGTTTGATATTGTCCTTGCTGAGGCTTTCCCTCTCAAAATTATTTGTGAATGGGCTGGGGCAGAAATCAGCTGTTTCGGGAGATGCATATGTTTGGGATGTGACTAAAGTGGAGATAGGCTCTGTAAAGTCCTTTACCTTTTTGTTGTATTCATGATTTCTTTTCTGCTTCACTTTCTTCAACTGGTAATTGGGGATGCCACTTACTTAAATAATTCACAATAGTGTTTGTTTTATCTTCTCTTGCTTGATGGTTGAACATTTCAGTGTCTCTAAATACCCAAGGTATTTACTGAATACCCAAGTAAAATTTCTCATCCTCTCTGATGAATTTAAAGCCTGAAATCAAAATTATCACGATGAGTATAGACTTCTTACATTTTAGCCAATTTTGTTATGATTTAGTATACTGGTGAATGTAACTTTCTCTCAAGATTACTGTTCATTTTTGGTGGTTTTTTTTTTAACCTGAAGTTGTCTTCTTTTCCTCAGTTCATGCTCTAAGGCCAGCTGACATTAAAGCAGTCACTGCAATAGGAAATTTTCGAAGAGTAAGTACAAGCAGGAAGTGTGCTGAACGTGACCCATTTCCTCCATCATGATGATGAAGCAAGGTGATGCAGTTTGGGGTCCCAGTTAGGACATTCTGGACTTGAATCTTTCCACGAGCATCAAAGACTTCTGGTGAAAAAATGACTGGAAATACCTGCTGTTCAGTGTTCCAGTATACCCTGGGTCTAAAAATAGCCAGCTGACTTCATGCAGGAGGAAATGTGATCACAGTACTCCTGCAGAGAACCATGATATTTGATTAGAGTGCTTGGATGTTCCTAACAAAGACTATAACAGATTGGATAACTGGAAGAAAAAGCTGGGAAAATTCAAACTGAAAAAAGTACAAATTGTTGAGAAACGTGGTAGATTTTAGATCTCATTGAGTGTTTTCTATAGAGACTGGTTTCCTATCTAGAAGGCAGAAGGTCTACAAGGATCACAAAGATTTGCTTCTGATGTATAGATCACTGGGTAAAGTTTTCCTGCTGTTCTAATCTAATCTACAGCCAGAACTGGATGATCTTTACTTGTCTTAATAGTTGAAAGCCAAATTAAAAACATTTAACCACAGTTCCCAGGCTTTGAGAAAGTGTAGAAATGCCTGTGGAGCAAAAATTGATAGCTGTTGCCAGGGCTGCAGCTATGAAAAATAGGGGAGATTCTCCCTTATCACTAAACAACTTTCAGCTTTGAGACGGTATTCATCAAGACATCATACTTTTCTATTAGAAAATCAGCACTCCTGGACTCCTTGTGAATACTGCTTTTGAAGAAAATAATTGTTCTGAATGCAAAGGTGCTTCATCTCTATCAGATGCATGGCCCTTTAGAGCAAGGGCTAATGTCTTTTTTTGCTAGTAGATGGTGCCATAGAAAAGCATAAATGATCTTCTTTACAGGAATGTCTGCTTTCTTAGAGCAAACATATGTAATTGTCTCCTCTTCAAACTCTCTGAAATCAGTGAAGTTCCTCTGTTGATGTCAAGGGTTGCTTTTTTAGCAGACACCATTCTGACTGAGTGCCATGTAAATTATCTGAATGACTTCAGGTCATGTCTTTTGTTGAAAAAGAGTAGAACTAGCTACAGAGAAAATTGGTTAGAACAGCATTTCATTTGATGGCATTTGATTTCAGCTATTTAAACTTTATTTGAAGCCATATGTAAAAAAAACATTAATGAAAGCAGAGACTAAGAAAGGATTACAAGAATATGAAAATACACTGTAATAGGGAAGCTTTGGAAAATAATTTAAATCTGTGACTGATTACAACACAGTGGAGAAGAATATGTAGAAAACAATACTATCTATAACAGGAGTGGAACACCATAGGGGAACAGCATATGTAGGTCTAGTTTACACTTTGTTGCTTAATGTTATTCTTATGGCTTCTTTGTTCACAGACACCAGGATCTGTTGAGGATTTACTCCAAAGGTAACAATAAACTGTTAGTATTTACAAGTGTCATTATACTAATCTATACAGTATCACAGTGCAGGAATTAGGCCCAAGCAATTCTTATTATTGTTTTCTAGAGAGGAGGAGAAAATCTATTTAAAATATAAAGGATTTTGAGACACTGTAACTTTCCCTGACCTTAGGTAACAGAAATTCTTTGTACTTATGCAAGATATAGAACTAACTCAGGGTTGCAATAACCTTGATTAAGAATCATTGCTACATGATGAATCCTAGGTAATAAATATCATAATTCACTAGTTAGAGACCATAAAGTAGGGATTTATCAAAGCAAAGAAAGAACCCAGAAGTCCTGATACCCTGACCTCTGTTTGACTGATTCCCAGTGCTTCATGGACAAGCATTACCCTGTTTTCTTCCATACCCCCTTAACAGATCTAAATCAATGAATGAACATAATGCTAAACCTTGTAGTTGAAAGTCTGTGTAGCTCTTGAGTCACAGCATTCCAGATGAGGATTTAGCCATGCCCAGATAAACTTTAAAAGGCTAATTTTTCTTATGATTGCATAAACATCTGTGTCCACTTGTAGCTGGGTGTACACAGAGAGATCCCTGCATCACTTGTGATGTACTTAGGCATGAGCACAAGTACTGCAACATGCAGAACTTACAGAGACACAAAAAAAATGAACTCTAAGACAGTGTTCTTACTCAGCAGTAGCTGATGACATGACAGTTTTCGGGAAAGAAAGGCCCCATTCTTACTTCCAGCAGCTGCCATGAATACACACTCTGAGATGGAGCATAAGTAATAAGAAATTGCGGCTGTGCTGTAATAGAATTTTTCTTTGAGAAATGGAATAACAGGAACTTCCTGTTTTCTCTCCCCTTTCTATAGCACAGGAAAGAGCTTCCTTGAAGTAAGCGTGAAAACTTTAGCAGGTGCGTCTTTCTGTCACCCTTAAAACTTGAGCAAATTGATTTAACAGCTCACCAGCGGGAGCTCCAGGCTCTGCTGGGCTGCAGAGCAGGTGCAGCACAAGCACACTGCAGGGGAGTAAGGGACACTTGAGGGATGGGGTAGCTGGGGGACATGAGTACAGTCATCCTGGGTTACCTATGCTGGCTTCAGAGAGACCATCTGGGTAGGCAAATAGCAGTGAAGAAGGCATGCCACAGGCTGCTGCAAGATTCTTAAATGCCCAACTGGGGGTTTTGGGCTGCTATTACTACCCATGATACAGTCTCTTCAGGTGTGTGCTTGCTGCCCATGCTAGCTCAGTGAAATCTTGTGTGAGTTTGCCTGTCCAGTGCTTCCATGTGTTTAGGATTTACACTGGGGCTGCCAAAGATGCACCACATCTTTGAATTCATCACCTATCAGCTGGTTCCAGCTGGCTCTGAAGGCAACCTTTACTTGTTTGAAGGGCAGTGCAAGTAAAACCTTCAGGTCCACTAAAATGCTGAGTAACATATATTTCCATGATCCTTCTCTCAAAATCATCTTCCTAGTGTCTTAACTCTTCGACATCATTTCTATTTCCCTGTGAAAGGGGTTTGAAACCTGGCAACTCATCAGTTCTTCAGGAGGCTGCCTCTGTAGCCCTTTCCAGTAGCTTCATTTCTATAGCTGCCTGTATTTAAGTCCACCTACACTACCTGAGAGATGGGAATGGAGGTTTCTGCCCTGTGTCTGGAGGCAAACTGAGACATGAAGCCTTCACTTCTAAAGGTGAAGAGCAAAACCAGGAAGAACAGCTGCAGAGGGCCTTGGGCATATCTCCCATGTCTGCCAAAAGATCACCAGACTTTACGTGTCTGACTGTTTAGTTCTGTTGGGTTTATAATGAAACAACAGAGTAGCAGTCTGTTGGATGCAGAAATCACCTAACCTGTGTTTTGTCATTCAGTTCTCATTAGCAGTTTTAATCCCACGGTCCTACACCTGTCCCCTCTGCCGGACACAATGGGAGCAACGTCAGACAGTCAAGCCATGTAAGTCTGAGGGGCTTTTGGCTGGGCAGTTTTACAGGTGATTTACAGATTTACAGCTGGAAATGTGGAGGATGGAAACCTTTGGTGCTGGAGCACTTCAATGGACACAGAATATGTTCAGTACCAGCAGAGGCTGCATAAACAGTCCAGGGACAGACCCTGCCACTGTCGCCCAATTTCCACCTCTCAGAACCAGGACGAACAAAGCCCAGTGTGTGCTTTGGGGTCTGGATCACCTGCCTTAACATCATGTCTCCTCTTTACACTGCAAAACAAATTTTTGGCTCAAATAGAGTTAGAGGTGTGCCTACCAAGCTGTGTCTGCTGTTTTCTCCTAAGTGCACATGTCTAAAAGTGAGATACTTGAATATGAGCTAATCACCCCAGGCTCTCTGTGTAGCACAGATGTCTAATCTTAACACATTTAGGAGAGAAAAGATTAATCCAACCTGAAGCCTTAAATGTCATTTGATTTAATGGTAAAAAATCAGCCTAAGCTTTACCCTTACTGACGTTTTCATAGTTTCTCTCTTCCTTTCTGCTTTACAGAGACCTCCTGCATCAAGCTAAAGAAATAGTGGAGCTCATGAAAGAGAATCAGGTTTGTTTAAAGCACAGGACAATTCAGAAAGCATGGTGTTGAAGCAGAAAAAGGCAGAAAAGTGATTTAATGCTTTAAACAGCACTCAAAAATCTTTTCAAAACAGAAAATGCTGTTTCTTGAGGTTAATAGACTTCGGTCTTTCTGTGCCTTTCAAGTAAAGAGTTTTGTTCTTGAAAGTATCCTACCTTGTTTACATTTGTAAGAGTGGCTGAAGAGTTTGGTAGGGAAGCCAATATGTTTATTTTCTGTTGGCTAAGGATGTGAGACCTCTGCTAGCTACACTCTGTAACTGTGCCAGTGTTTCTGAGAAGCCAACCCAAAATAATAATTCTTAGTATTTGTCTCTTCAGTTCTTTTTTGGTCTTTTAAGAACATGTTTTCAAAAAGGACAGTAAAGGCCTAGATATGCTTTGACTGATGCTGGTGAGAGCTTGAATTATCACTCATGGCTGAGTGCTTTGTAAATCCCATCCTGGAGTTTTAAGCATTCATTTTTCTTTTATTCGTAACCACAAGGCATGTTATTTTGTAAAATGGTCTTGAAATAATGGGAAAATGTAATTGCCAAGGCAATTCTGCTGCTGGCTCTTCACTCTACAGGGAGCCCATCACACTGTTTGTATGTGGACTTGGCATACATTTTTGTGGAACTGTGTGGTTCTAACCAATGCTCTTCAAGAGTGTTGAGAATTGACTAATAAATATAGCACAAGCAAACAGGGCTCTAGCTCTCAGATTTTTAACTCCAGTCTATATCCCACCGATGTGATCCATTCTCAGCAGTTCAGGAACCTTAACCCTATTGATAAGCTGCAACAGTGATGGAAAGAAGCAACATCAAGCTTTGTGCTAAGCTGTTCATGCCCATTTTTCCAATAGAGTCTCCACTGGCAACAGCAATTTCAGGCTCTATCCTGAGCTCTTTGTAGATGTGCATTCAGCAGCATCTGATGATTGTAGCACTTGCTGCCTAACCATCCATTTACTGACTCCTCTAGGGAAAAGCTGGATGGATTGTTGAATGGAAAGGATTGAGATGGCCAGGGATGGGCTGTGGGCTACTGCTTGATCTTACTGATTTAAAGCTAAAGCATGTCATGTGTGAGAAAGGAAAATAGCAAATAGATCTGCTATCCTCCTATTCCTTTATTCTTTTTTTCCTTCCAGTTGATGGACTTCCAGAATGACTGGAAACTAATCACAGTGTTTTTTAGTGCTGAAAATCCATGTTCCTCCTGTGCTTCCACAAAACTGGTAAGCATTTAGTTGGGTGGTTTAGCAGTCAAGGCAGATGGTTAAGATACTTTCCCACACTCTGCTGTCTGCCACAGTGAACTGAAGGAGTAGATAGGTCTGGGATGCTGGAATGGTTCTATCCGGTGATGTAAGCTCCTGACACACTGTGGTTTGTATTTATATACATCTATATTTAATTTGTCATCTCAAGTCTGAGATGCCTTAGTGGAACAACTGTTTTCCACCTTCAAGTAGAAAGTTACTTTTTTTCACGTCCCTGTCTTTTTTTATATATATGTCAGGTTGTCTATTTGTAGGCAGTTAAATTAGTTCCATGTTATTGTTGTTGGCTAAGGCTGAATTCTGACTGTAGTGGTTCTTAATAACCCTTCAGTACACAGCTCAACACACAGGGTTTGTGACTTATAGACAATGGATAACTTTGTTTTTTCTACTAGTTTTGATGGCATTTCTCCTCTAATTTACAGAAGAACTGCACATTGGAAAACCTGGAACAACTTAAAGCTGTCTTGGATTTCTTGTATAGGAAGGTAAGATGTATTCATCAACCCTGAATAGCTGAATCCTTTGTGTATTTTTCCAGTCTCCCTTACTAGACTAGGGCTGGTACCACTCTTCACGTGGCTTAGAACACCAGTTTCATTGACTCCAGCTCCCTGGACTTGTTTGTTTTCACTAAGTGTTTTACTCATGCTTTTAAAAACCTGATACATGCAAACAGAAAGAAGGGATGGGTAACTGCTCTATTTTGCAACACAAATTGACGTTACCACTCAATCTTTCTTTTAGTGATTTTTAAGTACTTACATTTTTAAGTAATTTTTAAAGTAATTTTAAAGTAATGTCTATGAAAAATGGAGTACATCTGTCTAGACCTGAAAGTCATGCTTAACAGGACTGTTGGTGAAAATAACTGATAGCTAATTACTGGATGTGTGGAACAGGTAGGCAGGGTACAGGCAGCTAACTACATAGTGATGACTTTTACAGACCAGGGAAAACATGTATTAAAATAAGTATAATGGATCTTTTTTTCCTATTATGTGTTCATTTTAAGATCTCAGCCTTTCTAAAGGTTTTCCAACTTGCTGGGAAAAGAATTATCTGCTTATCTAGGATGGTTTCTGGGAAGCATTCTGTGGTGTGTCTTGGTCTGCTAACGAATAGTAGACTAGACAAGGATAGATCACTACTAAAGCAGACTATAAACTGTTTATCCGAATTATTTCAATAGTATTTTCCAATAATTTTGTTTTGCTGCATTGAAGGCCTACAGCATATTCTAAACCTGTTACAGTTTGATTGCATCAGGCCACAAGCACTTGTTTTTCTCCGACTGACTTCAACAAATGCTGTGCATGGGTGAAGTTCCACCCACGTATTCTCTTCAGATTCTCTCCACTATTATTTCCAGAATTTGTTTATGTGCACTTGTAAAAGTGAAATATCATTATGTAAACAAAAAGCTGCTTTCTGCTTGGGGGAGAGGTGAGGTGGGTTGCATGAGTGCTTGTGCTATTGTACAGCATGTTTCATCCCCAGCTTTGCATTGGTATGTTGCCACATAAATAATAGTTCCTAGTTCATTTGAGTTTAAATTAGTTGGCTGTTGGCCATTTTGGTTATGTAAAATTAATTACTGTGTCTCAGTCAAGAAGTCATGGTCACAAGTACTTCATAAATGATGATCCTAGATGGCAGGCACAGGAGCAGGATTCAGGGCAGAATTGGCAAAGATCATTGATTTTATGCAGGCAGAATCCCAGGCTTGGGAATCTGTAGACATGATCTACTGTTATTGCTACTTACTGATCTTTAATTGCAAAAATAGCATGATTAATTTTTACTTTATTACTGCAGGTTCCCAAGGCCTTCGTAAATCTAGTGGATTCCACTGAGCTCGCAACTGCCTCTCCTGCATGCCAAGATTACAGTAATGCCAGGTAGCAGGTTTCTTTAAATTCTGTCTCCTGCTGGTGTTCAGCATATAGCTATATATATATGTATTGATTTCATAACTGAGCTGGAGTCTTCTGAACAGTTTTTCTGCCCTTAATACAAAAGTATGTAAAAGATTTTAAATCTTCACTTTGTTTCTGATAAATTCTTTCAGAAAGGTTTTTTTTTTTACTAGGAAGAGTAGGTGCTTTTAATCCTGTCAAGTTGGATAGCATGTTTAAACAGTGGGTCAAAGTGAGTGGAAAAAGAGAAAGCCTTGATGCTGTGCAAACTCTGTTCACCAAGAGCTAAAGCATTGGTGTGTTATCAACAGTTTTAGCCACAAATCCAAAACACAGTATGGTCTGCTATGAAGAAAGTTAACTCCATCCCAGCCAGACTCAGTAGTGAGATTATGGCCATGAGGGTGCACAGTCTAGCTACCCTCAGTTCTTTATTCACTATATATTCACTATATATATACTATTTCTGTTCTGCAGTTCTCAAGTAAAAAACACTGTAGGCACTTCAGAAGTTTAAGTTTCTAGATATCAGTGTTCTCAAAATGAGTAACTGACCTTACAGGACATTGTTAGGCTATTGGAAAGCTACTACTTGAGCTTAGGATATGGTAGGATGGATAACATCCAACTTGTCAGTTCCTTATGATAACTGCATCCATCTCTCTTCTTTTCTCAGTACTTTGAAACAAGCGTGTGAGTAGTTTGTCCTGATTTAGTATGGAGTAGGAGTGTGCACATGGGCTGTTATGGTGGAGTAGTTTACAGCTGATGAGATTGCACTCCATCTTACTCCACAGTAATTTTTTTTCTTGTGCTCATGGCATAAGACACCATACATACAAATATAGTCATCCTGAAGTGTTTCACAAACTTTGTATGTGTACAATCTCGGAGACTTTCTGGTGGAAAGGGGAAGAGGTCTGACTGCCATGTAACCATGTACTTAACAACAAGTACAAGCAGAGGAGAAGCTTTCCTTGTTAAAAGTGACTACATGGAACACTCTACTTATTTCTCCTGCACAGGCATTAGAGAAAAAAATGTGAGAAAGGTGGAAAAGATGGATTTAGGAATACAGGCCTTGCCATGTACTGAAGGTTTTTAAAATAAAATTAAATAAATCTGTTTTTTCCTCTGAGAAATTTTTATATTTCCTTTTTTATTTAAGGCAATTTGCTTTCTCATTGTCAGCATGCTGTGTTCATAGCTGTGTTTATCTGGTTGAACAGTTCCACCATTTTGCAAGTCTTGTGCTTTATTGTTTGGTAAACTTAGCCTCCGGCACAGAACTTCTCCCAGATAAGATCCTCAGCTTTTGACCACTAAGTCCTCATTTTAAACTGTGCTTTGAGAAAAAAGCATAAGCCCATACAAAAATATGACATTTCAGGAGTCCAAGAGGATATCAGTGGTTGACACTCCCAGTCCCATGCCAGTACTGAACTTTAGGCATTGAAGTGTGGGACACAATAATGATTTAAAGTTCCTTCCCTTATTAGTTTCTTACTAACTAGAAGTGTCTGCACTAAAAGTAATGCATGAACTCTGTCTTTAGTCATGTAATTCTCTTCATGTATTTTATGAGGTCCTTCTGTTAGGCTTGGGTAAGATTCTAATCCTGAGTTGATAATTCTTTCACTCACGAGTAGTGATAATAGCACTTTAACAGAAAACTCTCATTTTTATGGGTTTAGCTAGAGTTCTGGGAAAAAATGAGAATCTGATCCTGGCACATACTTATTGCTTATATCTGCAAACCCTATAAAAAATTTCTCAAATCCCAGTCCATTCAGGAATTTTCAACTGAGTATATCTTTGCTGGAACCCGGCTAATCTTACATGTGTCTCATGTATCTTATATTGTTCCTGTCTACAGCCTTGGGAGCTCTAAGAGTTCTCCAACCAGCTGCAAAAATATGCAGTATGCACATCTCACCTTGCAGGTCAGAAATCTGACTGAGATTGGTTAGCTGCCCGACAGTGCATAAATCCTTTAGCATATACAACCTTCAGCGACATCGAGCTTCCATCCACATTTCGAGATGCAAAATACTAAGGAAACTCGACGCCAAATACAAAGGAAAAAGTTCCTGTGGGAGTATTTTGATTTTTTTTTTTTTCAATTTTACTGTGTGACTATAGAGAGGGAAATGTTTGAAAACTAGTGTAGCTGCTATTTTAAGTTTGAGCATGCTGCTAGCTTGTGAGACCCTGTGCTAATCAAAGTCTGGCATACTTGTCATCGGACTAGGCTTTCAAATCAAGAAGCGATTCAAAGCTCTGGACATGGAAATATATATCATTCTATGTTTATATCAAAAAATCAGTGTGTTCCATGTAGCTTTCTCAACATATGCAACAAATTAGTCTTCAAAATGTGCATGTCAGTGGTTTAAAAGAGTTCATGCTATCTGTCTTGTTTATCGAAATTTCTTAATGTCTTTAATGTTTTTCATTCTTTTCTGCAGCAATCCAGACAAGAATCAGTGCAATTGTGTTGGTGAACGCTCCACATTAGATGATAGCATATTGAGGTGGTCCTATCAGGTATGGCATCTTCTGTGTTGTTTGGCTCTCAAAGTGCTAGACACATCTATTCATTTTCCAGATTGGACTAAAATGAGGAGTTAAGGGAGGAATAGCAGTGAGGAAGTTGAGTAGCAGCTTTTTTACCACATATCCATAATAATCCTGATCCCTTTTCTTACATCAGGAATATTGATGGTAAGTTCTCTCTATACCTGTGTAATCTTAGTATCTCTTGAAGAGGCAAACTTTCTGTTAAGACAGAGACAGTTCTGCTGGAGTTCTTTTTAAACATGTCACATTTAAAAATGTGACATTTCATTGCCTTGCTAAGCTTGGTGCCCTTTCAAAGAAAATTATGGTAAACCAATGTATCTTTCTCACTGTTACAAGGATTTTCTAGTTGTTGTGTAAGTAGATTTCATTAAATTACTGTCTTTGTTCTCGATTACACAATTTTATTTTTGTGTTTTATTAGGGATGGGGATAATTTCAATTTAATTTAAGCCCTGATGAATTGCACATATATTAGGCTCTATCTGATAGTACTCATCTGATTAAATGTTGTATATTTAGGATGCTTGGGAAAAACTACTGGAATCTGAGAGGTTTGATCGGAGGGATGACTTCACTGTTGTTCTTCAGCCTTCTCTCCAAGAAAGAAATCTGATGCTCAGACTGGTGAGTAAACTCAAGTTGTTTCTTTCTTTCTGCTTTGTGTCTGCTAAGACTGGATGCAATGTTTAGCTGATTTTCCTGTCTATGCTGTGTGTAATGCTAGAAGACAATGGTAGTCAGGCACAGGAAAAACACACATCAGGATCAGATACAGAGGTCCTGAGAGTGGAACTTGCTTCAAACAGCTCCAGCCAGAGATCCTGTGTTTTTTGAATGCTGTGTTCCTGGAGAAATCAAGTTATGGGCCTCTGTAGCCTAGGTCACAAGAGTCTGGAAATTGTCAGTGCTGCTAATCACTGATCATGCTCATGTGTTTGGCAATGAAGGCAAAAAGTGGGTAACGTGAACTATTTAAAAAGGGTTAGAGGGCCAAAAGATAAAGGCATTTGTAAGCTGTGTTAGAAAGTACAGTTATTTCCCTGCAGTGAGATTAATGCAGTTTGGGAACTTGGGAATTGAATTTTTTCTGGTATAGCCAGTGGAGAATGAGTATAGCTAGTGTTGCCTGGGATGTCAGGCATGATTTTGTCATGAGTGATCTTTAAAGGGAAGTTCAAAGGTAAAGGCTTTCTAAGATCTGACAATGAAGAAGGAAAATATTACTTTCTAGATAACAGTTCACTTAGAGTGATGTATCAAAATCCAACACATTAGGTGATTATTTGTAAAACAGGTTAATGGTGAGTCATGGTCTGGTTTCTGAGCATTATAATAGCTCCTTGAATTTGAGGTAATTCCATTGCTCCCCTCAGCTCAGTATCAGAACAAAGGGAACTGGAAGAAGAAGTTTGTCTTCCAGGAAGGGTACAGTCTGCTATGTTGCAAACATGTCTTCTTGCTGCTGGGTCATCTTTCACCACTTTGTTGGTGGCTGATCCATATGCAAATGGCAGACTTCTAACTTTCATGGCACTATTTTTTCTCTTAGTGAATTGCTCTGTTATTTCTTTAGATGCCATTGTATGTCATAGGAGGATTCTTTATTTCTTCTGATTTGTGATATGGCTGCAGGCCACCATGTGTAACCTTCCAAACTCTTCCAACAATTAGGTTTACTTTAAAATTGAGCATGTTCTCTTAAGGCAAATTGCACTATTTAAATGCATATTTTAGCTAGAAAAAGTGTTGCTTATTCCAAATCATTCAAATGATCACACCTGTATGTCTTTCTGCTCTACTGTATGTCACTATTGTGATCATGCTGTGTTGTTGCTGTGGTTTTCTTGTCCTGTTGATGTGCAACAATCATTTACAAAAACGACATCTTTCTGTTTTGACACACCAGTAGTAACTGAGATCACTAATAAGTGGCTTAAAGAGAACACAAGAGATTGATTTTCTTGTGAATATGAATATTATTTTATAGATTAAAAATGTTTGTGGCTGAATATTTCATCTTTCCATACTCTTAATTCTTTTCTCATGCTCAAAATACTTTCTCTTTCAGGGCAAGGACAGTTTGACTACTGCATCAGAGACACAAGTGAAAACTCTGGAAGACTATATTTTCATGACTGTGGGCCTCTGGAACAACATGGTAAGCAGTACCAGTTTCTTACTGGACTTAGTATGGCTGCCTGGTAGCAACTCCACACCAGCCAGGCTTTGAGTAGCAAGGAGGTGGGGGAAGGAAGGCTTCTATCCTCAGCTGTACAGAGAGACTGCTCTTAAATAAAGCTAAATGCCCTACACTCCCAAGACTAATCTCGGTCTTTTCAGTGGCTGCTACTTAGTATGAAGAACTTTTTAGAAACGTTTTCAAAGTAGCCCTTTGGGAAGACTCATGGAGTAAATGAGCTGTGACAGACCCTTCTTTTGCTAGTCTTACCTCTGTGACAGCACAGCACAGGACAACTGAGGCTCGTCCTAACCTGGGATTATAGCAATTATACTCCTCTCTACTCTGTCCTCTCTCTATCCTGCATCCCCTGGCACCCTTTACTAATGAATCTCATACTGTTGTCTCCTCCTCAGCCATTACTTTTCTGCTGATGATGCTCATAGTAAAAAGGTGATAGACAACCTTGGGGAGCTCTTTTTACTTCCTCAGGGGTTGGATGTCCTGTCCAGCTGAGGAAAGCCAACAAATGGTGCCTTCTACTAGATGGGAGAGATTGTCTGAGGGAGACACGGACTTTCTGACCCACTCAACCTTGAACACAATGATCAGTTCTATAGGAGGCTGTTTCCCACTGCAGACTTGAGCTGCTGACACACAGCATTTATGTGTGTGATTAAGTGGGTGCATATACAGCTAGAGGTGTTTCATTTTAAAATTAATGGTAGGGGCAAGTGAAGAAATGTGCATTGCTTTTCAATGTGAATGAGACAAAAAGGCAGGCATTTGGAGTTGAACTCAGCAGACCAAAGGAAGATATCGTTGCTTAGTGTATATGCCCTGATATCAGTTGTTTTGGATAAGATATTGATCTTTCTATTCCTTCTTTGAAAGGTTCAACATTTTAAGCTTTTTTTCTAATAAATTTATAACACATCTCTTTTTTATTAAAAAGAATCTATAATGGTCAATTAAGCTTGATTAAATATAAAAGACTTTTTGCTTGTTTTGCAGTCCACGTGTAATAAGATTTTATTCTGAGAACCGCTGCTATTCTTGTGTCTGTCTAAATTATACTAAGCATGAAGGAAAAAGACTGTACTGCAACTGCCTTTTAGTAAAACACATTTAAAAATAAATTCTTGCAGTTTGGCAAGTTCTTGTTTCCTTTTATGCTAATTCTAGCAGTAGTAATGCTGTTGTAGCCCTGATCAATTGAAGAATCAGGATTTGCAGGAAGAGGCTTCTATTCAACCAGATGATATATCTAGAAAAATGGTAGTCACTTTAATAAAAGATGTTATAGTTAAAGTTAATATGACTTTAGTTAGTTAGTAGGAGGCCTTGGAACACCCACGCTGGCTCCAGTTATCTCCTTTGCTGTTATCTGTGATATTCTTTGTGATAATGTCAAAGTTCTTACCTCAGTTCTTCTATCATAAAATAGATTCATGATAGATGCATATTGGCACCTTTATTGTTGTTCTACCTTAGTCCCACTAGGCAATTGGTTTTACTAGTTGAATGAGCAAAGCAAATGCTGAAGGTGAGGTTCCTGAAGTGTCAATTAAACATTTTCTCTGTTTCTGGCAGTTCTCTGTAAAGAAACTGAGTTACTTCACCTGCCTATGTCTGTCCACATCAGCATTGGAGATATTTATCTGGATCACACAACTACAGTCACCCAAACATGACCTATAGGACACTAGAAAGCAATGGCATATCCTCAGATACTAACCATCGTAAATATTGAAGCTAGTTGGGAGCAATCCACTCTAAGTATGAACATTCAGTTTGCTGTGAAAAGTGGTCCTTTACATCTGCTTAGCATGGTTTTTCCATCAGCAGATTTTTGAAATGAAATGCTGAATATATTTTCAGCTAGACCAGAAAAGGAATGATTCTGGCTGGAAAGGCACGACAATGCCACCAGTTTGCCAGCCCGTTTTGTGCCTCTCGAGCAGGAATTGTTTGGGACCAGTTGAATTCTGTGTTGGATTCTAAGATCCATCTAAATGTGACAACAGATCAGGGCTTATCAGTGTAAGCTGACATCTGACTTTGAGTCATGTCCCTTTCTGTTACCAGACTGCAATTAGCAGACTTCAGGTGCTTCTAATGGGCTTTGCTTTCATTTTTTTTCCAAGTCTAGACTATAGCATATTTTTTCTTTTTTTCCTTATGACCTCTTTCTGTCCAGCTTTTAGATTTCAATTCATGCAGAATCCAATACTAGGCATCTTGAATAGTCTTTATCAGGAGCTGTGAAAGTATCATCCCCATCTGAAACAAGTGTGTTAGCTCCGCCAAATCCAGGCTCTGTAGAAGGGGAGAGGGCCAGGATTTATCTTCTGAAGTTCAATAACTTGTGCAGACATAGTCAGTCAACTCAGTCCTGGTTTTCTGCCCTCTCAAATTCTTATACTAAGATTGCAACAAATTCTTTCTGTCCCTTCAGGTGACATTTTTTTATTTGCATCTTCTGCCAGCAGAAGAGCCTTCCTCTTTCCCTCTGCTTCATTTTTCTGTCTCCAAACCTTTTCTGCATAGACTTTATTTGTCCTCCTGTGCTCTGTCCTTGAGCAAGCCATCCTTTGGCATGTTACTCTATTCTTGTCACTTTAATTGTTAGGAGCATTTTGTGGAAAAAGCAGAGATGAAAAACCATAAGCAAAATGAAGTGGTGCTTTTAAGGATGGTTGCATTAGGGCAGTAATCCAGACTCAAGTAGTGAGCCTGCTGTGGAGCCACCAGAACCAGAGCACTGTCATAAAGGAGACAAATACCAAATTTGCTTTATTTCAGAGTTTTTCTTCAGTGTGAGGTGATTCTTCTAGTGAGGAGACAGCGTAGGTGATCTGGAGGAAGAGCAAAATGGGGCAAACCCACATCTTGCCACCGGTGTGAGGGAAGACAATACGAATGGCAGCATTCCCCTCAACTCATTTTCCCGTCTGTTTTCCTGACTCCTCTTTGATTTAGTGGAATATTTGTAGTACAGCTGGCAGTCATCAGAAAGGGATGTCTGTGGGTTGATTTCTTGTTTGCCTGTGATGGTATTCTGCTGTGATGTAAAGGCAGATACGAAAGATGCTTTCAGCATAAAAAGCACTGGCAGGTGTCCTCACCTGATAAAGGCGACTCCAGTTCTACTGGGAAGTCCAGCTAACAGTTTATGCTGACTTCTTTAAAAACTAAAGAAAAATCAAGCCATAATGCAGTCTTGGGAACTGATAGGAAGTCAAGATCATGACTTGTGGAGCAGAAACACAGCAGAATGAAACTCTTCCTGCACTCTGCCAGGGTGCCTTTACCTTCCTTGTTTTGCAGCTTGATATCAACCTCTTTCCTGTAATAAATATCTGTTTATTGGCCAAAGGGCAAAATCTTGAAAATCTAGTGGCAATTTGCCATAGGGCTGCACTTCAGCCTGTCTGAGAAGAAGCTGAGCTAGCAGGGGCTACGGGCTTGTCCTAGGCAGGGCTGGATATTTTACCAAAACAGTTTGAGCTCTCCAGGAGCGGTGCAATTCATATGCTAAGCACGCCAGAGACCAGTCAGCTAAATGACATTGGGCAGCTTGGAAAAGCTGAGGGAGGTTGGTTGTTTACTTGGACAGCTTTGATGTTTACCACAGAGAGGCTGATTGATTAATTTTGGTGAATGCCTACCATTTTACCTGTGGATGTATATCTGGGGCAAAGCTCCTTTCATGTGTGTTAAGAGCTTCATGTCTTTTACCATTCTTTTGTGTAACAAACAACCAAAAACCAAAACAATTCTATCCTGCAAGCAAGAGAGAAAATGAAACCAGGCAAGGACCTGGATGGGAGAGAACAGCACCCGGAGGCTGCCTCTGCCTCTCTTCTGTGTTCAGGGATTTACACTGACTTAGAACCTGCTGCAGTACCAGAGCAGACTGGCACACCAACCGGCCTGCACAATAGATGTGCTGGAATCCAGGGGAGGTTTTGTCTGGCCACAGTACAGACTTGGCAAGCCATTTCCCAATCAGGACCTTGCAGCTGTGCTGCACAGGAGCTGTCAGTCTTTGCTGGAAGAACAGTGTGTCTGAGCCATCTGGAACTTACTGCCTTCTGGAGAAATTTGTTCTCGTCACCCAAATCCCAACAACATACACGTGTCTAATACTTGTTTGAAATTGATTTCCAGCCAAGAAATACCCCACTGACCCGTGTTCTGCAGGATGATTCTGTGCTGGAAGTATATATTTTCTTTCAAGAATGTAATTAAATAGCTTTTATTCCTCTTATTCCTTTTATTCCTCTCTCTCTCTCTCTCTCTCTTGCATACACAGTAAAGCACAGACTGTTTCTTTAATGCTTCTCTAGAAGAATATAAACTCTGAATTTTCTCATTATTTTCATTGATGCAACAACCCAAATAGAATATAACATTCCTGCCCAGAGTGTATCAGTAACATCAAGCCTGCTACTCTTGTATTTTCCAGTCCTTTCCATCCTGTTTATTATGTAGTCTGCTGCTTCTGGCAGCTGCTGTGGTGCCAAACTGAGCAGACATACACTGAGGGATCTAAACCCTAAGCCAATTCCTCTGTGTGTGATTGCAATTTAATTAGCACCCAGCAAGCTGCCTGAGCAGGTGAAGTGATTCTTTGTGGTATTTGCCCCTTTGTGCTGTCAGTGTTGAGTTTTGAATCATTCCATAATTTTTCATTACAATCTCTTTTCCATCTTGTTACAAGAAGGCCAATAAATGTAAATGCTGTTAAGCCTCTATGTGGAGCTGGAGTGCATCTTTTGATGTTGCCTAACATGTATGAAAATGTAGATAATGAAACAGTTCTGGAAGGTAGGATAAATGAGCAGCACTTACAGGGTCAGCATTCCCAAAAGCAGAGTTAATGTGTGGATGGAAGTTTTAATGACGATGGGAGGACAGTCTGCACATGTGATGAGATGCCTTGTTTTCAGCTCCTTGCTTTTGTAGGTATACATGTGATATGTTATGCATAGATAAATGTTTATCATAAGCAAAAGAAATTTTTAAATATATATGTTTAAACATATATATATGAGCCTGATGGAAGACTCCAGGCATTAGAGCCTTTGCATTGCTGCTGCTCTCCCTTCTCTCCCACACACAGCATGTGTACAATTTCCCTGTTCTCTCCCTTTCCAGATGCAACCAGTTGGACAGAAGCAGCCTTATGGTGTCACAAACATTGTTCAGGTCCAATGTCCATCTCAGGTAAAAGGGCTTCCATATTATTTTGAGATTTTATTCACTCTGCAGAATTTCCAAGTTTCCAAATATTATTTTTGTTTTCTGAAATTCTTGGGAATACACACATGCCCAAGATATTGTGCTGTTAAAAACTGAGTGTTCTTAAACTTTGTTGACACAGACTCTTTATTTTATACAGATGAAACTGAAAACAAGAACTTTTGAAAAAAAATCAGTTAAATCATCTGTGTCAGGTTTTTTTAATTCAAAATATACCCAGCTAATCTGAATTTAATAATTGCAGGTATGAGATGCATTATCAGTATTAAAACATATGTCACCAATAAAATTGAATCCATGTATTTTGTATAAGCTAGATTTTTTGTGATTTGACTCTGCTGCCAAGTTTACCTATTTTAGTTCCTGGAGCTGTCAATAATCCAGTAATATCTTCAGGATCTGAGCACGTCAGGTTCAAAGAAGAGGTTCTTGAATGTTTTTGCATTTAAGCTCTGACTTTAATAATTGGATAATGATAAAATATTACTGGCATCCAAAAGCTTCTAAACAGCAATTAAAACATCAAGGAAATTGAATTATGTGTTTTGTTTGATATTAGGTTTAAGGCAAGAGGTGGTGCTGTGCCTAGAGCATACCTAGGGCAAGGCTTCCGACTAGGGACTTTCAGGTCTAACCTGGTTTACTTCACTAATGCAATGTTCATTCAAAAATTAATACTGTAAAGATTATTTTTTTCTCTTTGAAAATGTAGCCAGAATGCTTTAACATCAACTGACTCTCTTTCCGCTAGTGTTGGTAAACATACTCTCTTCACTCTGCAGGAAAATCCGTATTTGTTTACATATAGAAATAGTAACTATTCATCTTCCCTGAAGACATCAAACACCAAAGAAACATCTCAGGTACAGTAGGACTGTTTGCATCTGATGGACTGAGTGTATTCCAGGGAATGGGGCACGTGGGTGAGAGTGTGTTATAGCCTAAATAAACAGTGCTACCTGGGAAAACTAAATACAAAGTTCCAGCTCTTTGTTTCCATGCTTTACTAAATAGTCAGATGCTTAATAGCACATTTTCTCCTTGGTGGGTTTTATAGAGTAGATGTGTTCAGCCACCCTAAAGTAAGTAAGTTTTGCCTTCACTGTTAAGAACCTATGTTAAACATCTGCATAATAATATTATTTTCCCTGGGATAAGAAGATAGTGGAAATGGAGCTGTTTAGTCCTACCATGGAGGAAACTAGATCAGGTCTGACCAGTGTGTGGGTCTGATTTAGTCTCATTTACACTATAGTAAAAGTGAAGACTAATGGATTTTTCTTTTTTTTTTTTTTTCCTGTGGTAGTTTCAGATTAGATGTGTGGAGAAAAACAGCCATGATTGTATTTTTTAAGTAGTAGTACTCTGATTCTGAGCAGAACTTGATGTTCCCAAGCAGCTACAGATAATGTTCATTTTAATGCCTCAGAACACAGTGTCTAGACCATATCTGCACTCAAAATGGCCTGTTCATCATTGGAATTGTAATAAACATTTCCTCTTATTTTAACATAATGCCATCTGTTTTGTTAGTTGCTTGGGGTGTATGGACCTCTCCACAGGGCAGTGGTACCTACCACTCTGATTTTTGAAAGTAGCTGTAGTGTGGGAGGTGTTAAGGAGGCAAGAAGCACCATTGTTGTGTTTGTGGTTATTTGGTTAGGGGTAGTTAATAAAAAATTAAAACCCCAAAGCAGAACGATGGGACAAGACACACAAGCATCTTTTCCTTAGGCAAGTTAGCCTATGTAAGGAGTTCTGCTGAGAAATTTGGAGCTAAAATGTATCTTTGGGTCTTATTTGATGGTTTCCTCTGGTATACTGATGGTCAGCCTTCACTAACAGTAGACCTTGGGAGTGTTTCTCTCAGTAGGCTCAACCCAAGAGCCAGGAGGCAAATCCCTGGCCGCACATACAGGGCTGCATAAGAGAAGGCAGGCTCATGACCTGCTGGCAAAGGTACAGTTTCGTGCTGGGATATTCAAACACTTTCTTGCAACAAGATGTTCAGAGTATGGGCACACAAAATGTTGCATAGCTCAACACAGCATGGCACAGAATTTGAAACAACTGGCTGTGCCGTGTTAGTAAGGCCGTACAAGTTCTGAGCAGGCTGAGCTTGTGTCTGCCTTCAAAAAGCACAGACTGAGGACAGGATGAGCTGGGTAGTTGTATACAAAGTACGTGGGAATTTCATTAATTTAATGGTCTGACACGTAAATTGTTTATCACGACCGGAGTATAGTGAGACTGATGTGAAATCTTGCCCTGTCTGTCTTTGCAGGAGAGAAGTTATGGAACAAATATTCCCTGTACTGACTGGGATCCCTCTGATACGATTCCTGTTTCAGGTAAAGTCCTATGCATTTTTATCATAGGGCTACTTCACTTGATGATAGAGGGACAACAGGAACTGGGTTCCTGTCCAGTCAGGAGAGGAATTCTTTTCTTTGGAATAGTGGTCTCTGTTGACTGTGACTTTTAAGATCCTTTTCGGAACAATGTCAGTAATTGTATAGCAAGATGCAAGTTCTCCCTCAAGGATTGTGAGAGCTTATGCAACTACACTTTCCATGTACAAACAAAGAAGTGACAGTGGAAAAGACAGGAGGCAGTCAAGTCCTTCATTTGCAGAGTGGTAAAACTGTAGGGGCTCTTGTTAGTGCACTCTGAGATGGAAAAAGCCACATGGAGTTCTGTCCTTGAGTCAGTTTTGTCTTACCTGAGAATCTGTAATGGTCCCCAGATATCCGTTCTGTGCTGGCACCAGAGCTGCACCTGCTTTTCAGCAATTTTTGCCAGCTAAAAGGAATCTAAGTAACAACAGATGCAAGACTGAAACCTTTCTGTCTCCTTTGTCACCGTAGCTACGGCCCAGATGTGATACCAAGAATCATTTCTGGTTTGATGCCTATCAGTGTCTGTGATTCCGAGTTAATGCTGACATTAATGTTAAAAATGCTGTCTTTACAATGCTTTATTATGCTTATCCTGAGGAAAACTTCTTATAACCATCACAATTTGAAGTTTTCTTTCTTTCCTTTTTCCCTTACACCCTTTATTTTTTATTTGTTAGTTCATAATTTGAAACCGGCAGATATCCAGGTGATTGCTGCACTGGGAGATTCACTCACAGTAAGTACAGATCACTGGGTAACCATCAATAAAACTAGTAATGAAAAAAACATTTCTGAATTTTTAACACAGGAAACAGAATACATTCTGTTACACTCTGTTGAGCCAAACACGTTTTTCATATCATCTTTTCCATGCTCCGCCTTGACTGGCTGATAGGTAATCAGATTACGAGTCTAATCTGAGTGCACAGTTCCCAGTTAAAGTCCACAAGAGTGCCACACAAGGAAGAGATGCAAGACTAGATTGTGCAGTGGCAAAACCAGTCTGCTAGAGTGGACTTACAACGACTGCTCTCGTTTATAGATTCTAGGTGGCTCCCAAGGTATTGGCCTTGAAACCTGTTAGTAAGCAGCATGAACAGAAAGAAAAAGTTCTGCAGCTACTTGTGTATATCTGTGTATCTATATGATGTGATAAATATTTATGTGATAATATCAAAACCTATAAAGCCGTAGTAATTTATGCTAACTAAATATTTGAGTAAAATTGCATTAGAACATCAGGTGTGTTAAGTGTAACTTACCTTGAGATTTTTTTTTTTAAGATTATTCCTGGAACTATGGAAACCTTTTACCCCTAGACTGGATGTGATTCTCCAATTAGTGATGACTGCTTCTCTGCTCATATTATAATTCATGTTTCTTATGTGTTCTGTGCTAATTATCACATTAAATCTGTGTAGTCTTCTCTCTTGGGGAAACTGGGAGAGGGAAGGCGTAAAATCACTATACCACTTTTTATTGGGAGGAACATTTAATAAATTATTCATTTAGAACCATTGCTATCTTATTTCTTCCTTGTGTAAGTTTAGAATTATATGAATATTTTGAACATTCTCTACCAATTTTTCCCCACTTGATCTAATCACAAAGTTGATAGAAGAGAGTAATTCACTGAAATAGAGTGAATAAAATACCCTAAGCCCTTGATCTTGAAAACAACGATCTGTTCTATTTTGGGAGGATGATGTAGCTTGCTTGGTTAATATGCTTTTTAATTCTTTTCACTGCGATCAGTGAGAGAACTAGTTACTGTAGCAAAGTCTATTTTCTGAAGATGAACTCCTCTTCTGCTTCCAGGCAGCTAATGGGGCAGCATCCCGACCCCATGATGTTCTGAATGTCCTGGTTCAGTACCGAGGTCTTTCTTGGAGGTGAGTCACAGGAATTTCCCCACAGTGGGAGGAAATCCGTTTTCTTATGGTTTGATTTGTATAGTTGGTTTTTGTACCAAATGGAGGCTTGCAGAGAACGAATTTGACTTCACATTTTGTGTGGAGACACAGGGCTGTGCTGTTAGTCATGATAAATAAAATATTCAAACTAGTGGCTATCTAGAGTACAATGTAGCATGGCTGGAGTAGACCTGGGATCTTTGTTAAGATGGTTTTTTCTCCTCTCAGAATTGTAGCTATTGCAAAGGGGACTTCAGACCCCAATGCCATTGCACCACTTGCTCATTCTGTGTTTCTGTCCCTGCTCTTTCTATATCCTGTCTGCTCTTGCCCAGTGTGGCCCACAGCACCCATTTGTCTCATTTAAAATTAGTGGTCTACAAAAAGCCAAATGGGATCTTTTTTTACTGCTGCTTTGTACACAATATTTATTTTCTTGACCCTTTCCCAGTATTGCTTACATTATGCGGGACAGTTTAATTATGAGTCAATACTTTTACTTTTATGAGTCAAAGACTTTTACATAAGCAGCATGTTGTTAAATGTGTCAAAAAGACACTCTGAAGAAAGGTAATCGTTCATTTGTTATTCTGCAACTGTAAGATTTAACACCAAACCTATCAGGCTGTTTTCTGTTCATCATTTCTTACCAACCTGAACCACTGCAGCTCTAGAAGTTTAAACAGTGACCTTAAAGATCATCTAGTTCCAACCCTCATGCCATGGACAGGGACAGTTTTCATGAGACTGGGTTGCCCAGAGCCCCATCCAACCCGACCTTAAACACTTTCAGGGATTGTTCTAGTGCACTTCAAAATATTCTATTTCAGATTAAAGGGATACTATAGAGGTGTTCTAAGTCAAACATTGTATGTTTTGATCTTTAATAGTAATATACTGAAATTTTTGGGGAAAAAATGTGTACTAGTATATTCTATTCTACAGCATGAAGGAGAGCAAAGAGCACAAAGACCTAATGGTGAATATTACCAGTCTAGTAGTATTCTTCCAGCTGAGTCAAAACAGGGCAAGGGGAGGCAAAGGTGTTGATTATACTTATCACTCTGAAATATATGCTGCCAGAACTTTTTGTTATGGGCACAAAAGTTTTATTAACTGAAAGTAGAAGTAATAAATATTTTAATAGGTACAACAACAGCAAAGAGAGCAGTTTTAAAAAAAATAAATAATTTCTTTCAGCTAGGTTTGAACATATGCCAAAATACATGAAAGAGCTGAGAGGACAGCTAGTGTACAGGGCTGCTAATATGATTGTCATGATGATGACAGTGTCTCTGATGTCTCTGGTGTCGTGACCCACTGGGTGCGCACACCAGGAGCTGCTTCGGCTTAGCACAACCACGAGAGTGTGCTGTGTACATGTGCAGAACCCCCAAAAGGGGGCGATCTCTTACCTAGCCCGCTGCCTTACCGAGTCCATCCTACCTTGGAACACTTTTTTCCTGTTCTTTTTAACAGTGTTGGAGGAAATGAAAACATAAGCACGGTCACGACACTAGCAAGTAAGTGACTTTCTCCATAAATTTGATAAATATCTGGAGCTGTTTATTATTAAAACACCTGCTGTTATAAAAGGAGACACAGAAAAGAGTTACAATTTGTAGCATGACACAACCAATCCCTTTGTGTTTAATGTCCAATGCTGAGTAAAAGCTGCATAACAACCAGACTATAGTATGCTGTGCATGACTTAACTATGTATTTTGTAATTCCTAGGGTTTGGTTGCTTCAGTATTCTTCTGTCTAATATATGTTTGGGGTCAATGAAACAAAAATCTTAGCGCATAGCCTAAAGAAACTATTTTGACTGTATGGGAAAGTTGTTTCAGGCAGGAGCAGAATCACATTACAAGATCAGATTTTACATGCTTTTTAAAGGTCAGGACATTTTAGATTAGAGGTGTTTGTAAGGCTGGTTTGTAACCTAAGATCTAGAAGGGAATCTGGGGTCTTTGGGGTTAATACATCTGGGGAGATTGGGCTAAGGGATTTGATTCCAAACCATTTGCAGTTAGAGCATGATGGCATGAGAATCTCCTGCTTGAGTGTAGGGTTACCCAGCCTCACTTACCAGGCAAAATGGCATTGCTAGCCAAGATGATTGTGTTAGGTGATCAGATATCTGAATTCATGAAATTCAGAGACCTTGAAGGCTGGGAAATAGTTGTATGGTGATGAATCTCCATGTTTGTTATACTTAAAGATGTCTGGGTGTTTTTTTAAGGTTTCTCCTAAAGCTTTTTAATGGTCTTTTGCTAAGGTCTAATCTTTATAGCCTCATTTGCTACCTGCTGCAGGAAGCAACATTACAGGGTGCTGTCTTTTCTGCAGATATTCTTCGTGAGTTCAACCCATCCTTGATAGGGTATTCCACTGGCACTGGAACGCAGAATTCAGAAAATGCTGCACTCAACCAAGCTGTGGCAGGAGCTCGTGCAGAGTAAGAGGAAAACTCTTTTAACTTTACTAGAAATTTGATTTTTTTTTTCTGTAAAACTCTTCTGTGACTAAAAAAGGCCCAAATCCTGGACTTTGGCAGGAGCACAATAAGTCAGATAGGCGAACCCAAAGAGGTTTCTTTAGCCCAGCTCTGGCATGAAGGCCAAGAAATGTGATGAGCACTTTGCAGTGTTTCTAATCTATGTCAAATAAATTAGCAACAAAAGCAATACTTTCTCCAGTATTTTCAACCAAGAAAGCCAAAGCACTTTACAGGCACTGATCATTAAGCTTCACATCCCTGTCCTGTTATGAGTCAGAGAAAAGATACCCCCATTTTATAGGAGGTATATTCAAATGCTCTTGTCAGCAGGACCAAGAGTTTGTGTAGAGACACTAAGAGAAAATTGTGGATTGTTTAATTCCTGGTCTGGCAGAGCTGGGAATTAACTAGAGATCACTATGCTCAGTCCTGAGTGCAATTTTTATCCTATTTTTTTTTCCATTGGAAATGCTTCTTATAAGACAAATTTCAGTGGCTTGAGACCTTATAATAACATTGATATATGCACAGATGTTTCAGTGATATGTGTACTGTCTAATGCTGGGAAGGAGCAAAGTGCATTTCCTGTATAGCTTGTAAAGGTGTAACTATGCAGCATTTGCGAAGTGGTCGAGTGCCTGTTGGATGCTAATTATTATATCTTTCTTTTTTTTCTCTTTTCCCATCACTATCTCAAAATATAGCCTATTTTGGGTATCATATATTTCAGTCAATGAGAATTCAACTTTCTCAGGCATTTTTAGCCACTATATGAGGGTTGTCCATTCATCAGCTTTCCTCCTTGCCCTGCTGTCTATGCAGGATTCCTTTTTTATTTTCATTATTTTACTTTTGTGATTTTACTTTTATTTTTAGGGATGTTCCTCAACAGGTTAGAAAACTGGTGGACCGCATGAAGAATGATACTGTGAGTTTAACATGTCATTAATATCTCTATAACAAAGTTACATGGCTTCATGATTTCTAACAGACCAACAGCAGATGCCAACAGTGAATGCCAAACATTAAAGCTATAAGTACAGCAGTGTAATCCTTCCCAGTAAGGAGTGTGAGTCAGCCAAAATAAGCTATAACTTTCTCTTAAATGAATTTGTACCAGCATGTGATAGTTACTATCAAACACAGATAATTGTAACCTTCTTATCATTGTTACTGGAAGTGGCTATAAATTCAGTGCTATTGCTTCCCCTCCCAACCTATGTCACACTGTCAGATGATAGAGCTTTTTCTCTGTGAGGATTTTGCTGTGTTGCTATTAATTATCTTGTAAGCAGATGGTTTTACCAGCAATAATGATATATGCTAGGATGTTGAGGGCAAGCTTTTCAAGTAGCAAATCATGTGGAGTGAACATGTGAAGTGAGGAAGGGACTTGTTTTCTTTAAAAATATTTTAGTCCCTTCTTTCATTTAGTCATCAACTGATTTTTGACTTACATATTTGTTGTTAGGAATTATTTGATTAATGGTCTGTAAAACACACATTAAGCTGAGGATTGCTTGCATATTTTTCACCTCAGCTCGTGTTTGAATGTTTGCTATTTGTAATTTGACAAATGTGCTATGCAATCACTGACCTAAGTTACATTATAATAGTTTGGCTTTCCAATTGTGCATTTGGAAAGCAGCCAAAAAGCCTTCAAGATAACTCTGTGTACATGTCTAGTGTAAATACTCTGGTGCATACATATTGGCAAAAATATTTGCAGTACCTTTCTTTTCGGTTCACCTTCTTGTAAACAAGATTTCGATCTGATGGCTGTATCTGAAAAGAGATTAAAAGGAATAGCAACTAACAATGAAGGGTTGGATGGTTTTCATTCTAACAATTCATGGCCTCTAAGCACTATTCTGTCATATTTATCGGCCTAAGAATGTTATACAACAGAAATCAATGGAAATACCTTTTATTTAAATAGTAAACATTTTTATTTAACTAATAAACTTCTTTCTGGTAGAGGTCATATACCTTTGATTTAAGAGTTCCTTTTTTTCCACTCTTTTTAGAACACCTGTGTTTTAAAAGGAGGAAAATTTTCCCCTCTTGTAATTTGGATAAGTACGTTTTGACACCAAACTACTGAACAGCACGTTTACTAGCTGGGATATGTTGCCTCCTGAGTTTGAAGAAACATGTTTTTAAACCACTTGAGGCTGATGTTCTATTGCTGCTTTTCTTACTACTGTTTTGCAGTGAAATTAAAGCATTAGGATACTGAGCACAACCACCACTACATGGTACTAAGCATATCTGAACCTTTCCTCAAAGCTAAGAAGGTGTTTATTTACAGTAGCATAATTACCTTGATTTAGTTATCTATCCCTTTGCAAAATCTGTCCAGAAGAAAAAAGTGCTGTAATTTTTTACCATTACTGTTAGAGTTAATATTGCCCCACTATTCTTTGCAGTTTGTCTCACAGCAAGACTAAAATATATTGCCCTCCAGGGTTTTCCAGCAGGATAGCTGCATTATTTATGATACGGTAAACCACAAACCATAATTTTTGCAGTGAAGATATATTTCTAGAACTGCAGGAAGAGTCACTCTGTATACACAAGATATTACTAAGAAAAGCATATAGACAGATTTTGAGCAACAGTTTTCTGAAGCAAATAATTTTACATGATGCCACTGATATTGTAAACCTGGTTTAGATCATAGCACTTTGTACATCTTCAGTCATGACTACCAACTTCTTTTTGTTCTGGATGCTTAGAGGATGATAGCCAGGTACCCTGAGAAATGGGGAAATTGTATTTAGCGTGTTGCCTGCCTCTTCCTCCTTTTCTTTTTTTTTAATTAATAACTTTCATTCCATCTCCTTCTGTGTGCAGAGAATAAATTTTCAGACTGACTGGAAGCTCATAACACTTTTCATAGGAGGAAATGACCTATGCAGATTGTGCGAGGATCCAGTAAGTTCCCTCCTGCCTGCAGCATGAACTAGGCATAGGATTTTTATGCATTGCAGGGGTGAGAGGGAGGAACTCAGTGGGTGAGACCAAAATAATTTAGGTCTTTATTGTGCAGCTCTGGAATGTAATTCAGCTCTGGAATGTAATTGTACTGAGACCTTCAGATTGTCCAACCCAATGTTTTGATAAAGTTAGCGATATCTTTAGAACGCCTGTAAATTACATAATTGTTGCTACTTTGTTTTGCTGTTAACTAAGGTTAGCTTTTTGTTGCATAGCCACTTTACTTCCTGTGGATAAAAGGTTAAGAGTTTTTGCTCCTCTCTGCCTTGTGCACAGTCACACTCCTAAGTCTTACTTGATGCTCTTTTACCATTTTCAGTACTATGGGAAAGGTTCTAACCACAGCTCATGCTAATGTAATTCTATAGTATATATTGTAGATGTATATAATATACATACTGTATCTAGCCTTTGATATGTGTGATTACAGAGGAGGTGAAAGGCTGTGGCAGACTCCTCACTTAGGGATGAAGGTTACCTACTTACAAGCAGTTGAGCACATACTTTTCATTTTACATGATTAATTTCAAATCAGGAAAAACAGCAAAGCAGCACAGTAAGATGGTTGTAAAACAAGGAGGGAGCAAATTAAACATTCCTACCTTCTGCTCCTGACCCAAGCACAAAATGGTAGTTGCACATAACTGGGGTGGATGGCAAGAGATAACGTCTCCATCCAAAGATCACACTGACCTTTATGTTGCACAAGTACAAATAGCACCAACCACAATGCTCTTGGTGAGCTGTGGTTTAGGAAATGAATGAGATCTGAGCTGTCTAGTTCCGTAGAGTTGGCAAGTGGGGCTCGTAAGGAACTTCTCCTTGAAATTAAATGAGAGAGAAATAAGGCTGACAATCAGACAAGTGTTTCTCATAAAAAAGTTTATTTGACTGTTGAATAGTTCCTCAAATGAAAAAATAAATGTTGGATTACCTGAGACAATAAAATCAGAGGGCTTAAACCACTAAAATGGAACAAGGAAATTTTGGCAATAAAAGTATTTGAAGTCATTTCATTCTCAGATAAACACCTAAATTTTGCCAATTGCTTTTTGTGGGAGGCAGGGAGCATATGGGAAACATGTTCTTATATTCCATATAGCAGAAGCAAACTTACTTTTACATAAAGTGTTCTCTCCAAAATGTGGTCCCTTTTAGTGATTTGTTAGCCATGCTTTTAAGACCAGCCCAAGCAAGCCTGGGGATTGAGGATGTTGTGATATCTGATAATATCCCCTGAATTTTCACCCTCACTGGTATCCAGTGACTGCTAGATCTTTTCTTCCAAGTGAGAGAGCTGTGATGGGAAGGAAGAAAAGCAGAGGCAGGACAGTTTTGCCTATGACTCTGTTGACCCAAGAGTTAGAAACATCAACACTACTGTGAGAGACTCTAGCTAGTCACTGTTGTGCCTATCTCTGTAAAGTGGTAGTAAAATTCAACCCTCTTGCTTCAACAGGCTCACCATTCTCCTGAAAACTACACCTATAATATACAAATAGCTTTGGACTTACTTCACGAAGAGGTAAATCAAACTTTTCTAGTATGTGGGAGCAGGGGTTGTGTTCTGTTTCCAAAGCAGTCACTGATTATTGATTAAGAATTTGTTTTGTTGGTTTCATCTGCAGAGCACTGCTGTATGCAGAAGTGCTTGCTTGCAGGAAAATCTTCATGAAAGGCAAAAAAGGCTAGAGAAGTATTTTACCAAAAATATTTACAAAGGCTAGAGAAGTATTTGGTTCTAGCTGATGTGCTGTGGATAAGTAATGTAAAAAGTATTGTAAAAAAAAGTGTTGTAAAAAAGTTGAACAAACATGTTATTCATTGACTAGAAAATGCTTTGCTTGTTCATTAAACTGCAAATAAATATGGTTTTGTAGTCATTAAGAGAGAGATTTTGATATTCCACATAAGGGTAAGAATGATGAGAGTACCTGAAGAATTTGCAGGTGTCTGAGTCATGCTGAGACCTACAACAACTTGTTTGGCCCTTTTTGAAGCCATCATTTTCAGGTGACCAGCCATCAACATTTAAAATAGAACTAGGTAGTGCAGGCAGAGGCTGTAATTTAGTATTGCACGTGTAGGGGATTAATTATTGAGAAAGTACTTTTGGACACCTCTGTTATAAATAATGCAAGCTGCTTGAATCAGCAGGCTGCTGCCCAAGGTTTGCTGTGGCTGTGCAGGAGCAAAGGCAGCACTCTGTGCTCCAGGAGTTTGCTCTGAGTTTGCTTATTCTCTTGGCAGGTTCCACGGGCATATGTGAACCTGGTGACGATACTACCCATTGCAAGCCTCCGGGAGCTGCATGCATGGGAAAACAATAGCTGCCCAAAGCGGCTTATGAGGTTTGAAGACTATCTATGTTGCAGCTCTCATTTTTGCTCAAAGAAGGCTGCAAGGTCTTCTTGGGAAACTTTTTTCCTAAAGAGAAAAGGTTCTAGTATTTCAGACCACCAAACACCTTCCTCTGTGCATGTGCATGTACCTACATTTTTATGTAGGTACATGTAGGTACATTTTTTATTTTACCTACAGCATTCAGAAATACCTGTCTGCCTGACACTATCTCTGTGTCTGAGCCCTGCTGTTACCACTTTTAGTGGAGGTGCCATTTTAATGACTCACCACTTACCCTGCAAGTGAGTCCAAGCCAGAGCAGAAAGAGCTCAACTGTGCGCTCTTTGGCAAAGATAGAGAAGACACTAAGACACAAGGTTTTCTTGTTTTATTTGCAGATTTACCTTTCTGCAGTCTTTAAACTCTCCCTCTTGCTTCTGTAGTTTTCAATCTCTGTAATCTCATTGCTGATTATTAGTTTTATTGCTAATCAGTCTCTCAAGTAGATGTCAGGGATGCTTAATCGTGCCACCTGTTGCATTATGGCTCAGCAGTCCTCCCAGGTCAGTGTGAGTCCACCATTGAAGTGGCAGGTCTGCACCCTCAATGGACTTTAGGTCACTCAGGTAGGGTCCTGTATGTTCCCACAGACTTGCCTCTGGCAGGACTTGCTTGGTTTCAGAAAAGCAAATCTCTGCTTTTCTGGACAGACAGGGAGAATAACTTTGTCCTGTGAATGTAGACAGCCACTGAAGGTGGTTTTACAGGAGGAACATATATGCAACCCTCTTGCTCTGATTTAAGGGCTCTCTTGTGGCTGTCAGTGGAAAATCAGTTTTGAAACTCAAACTGCTGGTGATCCTGATAACCATTTGTAGTTTTGCTTTTTAGCAAAAGCTCCTGGCTAGAGCACACAAGTATCTGAAGGCCCTAATCATTGGACAAGGGTAGTTAGTGGAGCCTTTAATATTAGATTACCTCATGATAATTGTAACCTTTCCCCATCATTTCAGGTGCCATGCTGAATTTAACATTTGTTTGTCTGGCAGCAAGCTGAATTTACAGGGTAATAAGCAGACCCTGTGTGGGATGATAAATGCCATTCTATCAAGTTGAAGAAGGACCTGAAGGAGGCTTTTGATCTTGAAAGCTTGTTTTCTTTTTCTATGAGAATAGCAAATAGCCTAAAAAGAAACTATGTATGTCTCTGATAATTTTGCCTTGCTTATGTTACTGAAACTTCTGAAAACACAATTTAGATTTGTATTGCCTCTCATACGGATGTACTGTGGAAGTTAAATCTTTTGTTAGTTGCTCTCCATTAAGACAAGTTTGGAGGTAGTAGGGATCTGTGTATACTTTACATGTATCAACCGCATCTCTATAGAAGATGTTTCCCTAAGAGCTCTCTGTGGTCTCTGCTTTACTGTGGTCATATGTCAGGATTTTTTAAAGGAGTCCTTTTTCTCGATTGAATTTCTCAAGTAGTAATGCGGCATGCCCAGGACGAGCAAGAAAAATATTCATGTACTAGAAAGTTAAAAATTTCAGGGAGGGATAAAGGTGGCCAATACGAGTTCGTAGAATCTTAAAATTGTTCAGGTTAGAATAGCTCTGTAAGGATGGAGATTCCAGCATCAGTCTCGGTGACTTCCCATGAAACATCCTGTTATCTCTGACTCTCTCAGTTGTTTAGAATGGATTCGTGAGAATTCAGTCTTGAAGGATGCTTGCATAGTTCTGCTGAAGCAAACCCTGTTGTGCAGGTACACCTGTGAACAGTTTTTGTGGTGGGTTCACCCCAGATGCCAGCCAAGTACTCAATACAGCCCCTCAATCACCCCATTCCAGAAGCATGAGGGAGAAAACAAGGATTGTGAGCTAGAAAATTCATGAGTCACACTAAAGACAAGTAAGCCACTTAACAAGTATCATCAGAGGCAAAACAGACCTGATTTGGAGAACTTAATTGTAGTTATTGTCCATGATTATAAGTGTTTATTTAGCAATTCAGGTATTGGGAAATAAACAAATGAGTTAGGCAGTTAAAGCTCCTATCCTCCCTCTTTCTCAGATTCAGCTTTGTTACAAGCACTTCTCCCTCCACCCTTGTTACTGCCGTAGGGTACCCCCAGTCCCTTCAGTGAGGCATGGGTAGCACAGGGGCTTGGGGTCTGGATCTGGTATCTCTCTGCCACTCCTTCCTGCTCACTCTTGTCCTGTGCTCTGAAATGAGTCCTTCAGAAGTGTGTGTCCACTGGTTGTGGTTCCTTCCAGGAGTGCCTGCTCTGCCATGGAGCACCTCCTCCTCACCCCTGGTGTTCTCTCCTCCTCTCCCTCTCTGGTGTTTTCTGCTGTTTCTTAAGTAGGTTTTCACAGAGGCACCACCCTCTTGGCTGAGAGGCTCAGCCATGCCCTGTGGTTGGTTTGTTGAAGCTGTGTCCAGCAGTCAGTGCTGGCCTCTCCTCACAGAGGTCACTCCTCATGCTGAAACCTTGCCATGGGTACCCAGTACAGTTTTTGCTTTGGAGACTTCTCCTCTCTTTATCTTCATTAATTTATCCCTAATAAATGTGCTTCTGCTCAAGAACTGAGACTGTGCAGTAACTCTAATGAGATCTAATATTCTCATTGAGTGGCCTTTCAGAGAAATCCTTCTCAGAGCTTTTAATCCTGTAGCTTGTCAGCTTGGGAAGAGGGGGAGAAAAAGAAGAGCAGATCTCAGCACCATGCTCTTATCCCACAGGATCCTGTGCCCTTGTGTCATAACCCCTGAGGACAACTCCAATGATTTAAAGATGTTGATCTACTTTAACAGAAGGTATCAGGTAAGGCACATGGCATTTGTTACAAGTTCAGTGTCATCCTCCCATTGACCAAGGGACCACAGATGGGCTAATATTTGGAAGTGGAGGACAGTTGCCTCTCATTTTAATGATATATTTGTAGTTGTGATTAAAAAAAAAAACGAGTGGGAAATAGAAGTAGGCTCAATATCTTTGCAACTCTATTACCCTAAACCAACAAAACAGATGAAAAGAAAGCCATAGAAAGCCTTTACAGAGCCATAGAAAGTAGAGTATGTCAGACAGTGAGCAGTTTTTTTATCATTTCTGTTATTGGAGATCAGATGAAGTCAAACAACATGTTAACTCAGGAACAAGCTTTCAGACACGGCATGTCAGGCAAACCGAAAATGCTTTGGTGGTTCTGGAAGATCTTTTTGACAGAAAACCTAATTACTGAGCAGGCTGCCAGTCCTTGTCAGCCAGTCAGCCATTCCTAGGTTGTCTCTCTGCAAAGAAGCCCAAGGTGCATGTCAAAAAAAGGCAGCTGCACTGACTGCCTAGGGCAAGCCAGAAACTGTGGCCACATCTGGGAGTGGGAACTCCTGGGTGAGATGTAAATGGATGGAATGACTTGATGAGATGAACACAGAAAAAGGAATGATGACAACTTTTCTTTGACTCTTTAGGAGAGAACCCGCCAGTTAGTGGAGAGTGGAAGGTATGACACTAAGGATGATTTCACAGTGGTTATGCAGCCATTTCTGACTAATATGGACATGCCAAAAACACAGGTAAAAACAACCAAAAATACACACCCAAAATTAAATCCTAGTGCAATTCCCCTGAGTTGTCAAAACAGTCTTAGCAGATTTTTTACCTAATAATAATCATTACATTCAGTTAACATTCGAAATTGCAGAAAATGTTTATGGCATAATGGAGATAATAGGCAACAGAAATAGAGACCTTACAGACAAGATTTGGGGCACTGCAATTTAGTTCAAAGTTTTCATCAGAGAGCACTTGCTCTATATTCCCTATGCATCAACAAGTCCTTTCCAGTACTTTGATAAATGACTTTTGGTAGGAAAACCCACGTGTTTCAAAACACTGTAATGTGTGATTCTCAAGGAAAGTAATAAACACAATCAATATCTGTGCCAAGGTATTCTGTACTCGAAGCCACAGTGATCTCTATTCCTTATTACTTTGGAAATCCTATATTAAAAAGCTTTAAAAGGCTTCTTAGTTCTGAGTTACTAATGTTCTTAGGCCTGGTTTAATTCTCTTGGCCTCAGAGGCCTTTGTGGCTACTTTGATTAGAAGTCAACTGATATCTCGCTGCAAGAGAGAGGGCATAATGCACAGCTTGTTGCATATTTACTGTCTCTTTGACAGCACCCATCTTATTCTCTAGGAGGGGTGGCCAGATGATTCATATTTTGCCCCAGATTGTTTCCACTTCAGCCAGAAGACTCATTCCCAGACTGCACGTGCTTTGTGGAACAACATGGTAAGATTTTTAAAGGTTGTGTTGGTCTCGCCCTGTTTACTCCATCCTGCCCTTGGCAGCAAAACAACCCCCAGGGAGCTACTAGGTAACTAGCCATTTCTCTTCTCAATTGTGTTTACAAAGGCAAAGAGTGATCATATGAAGAAAGGTCACCTGAATTGTTAAACCAGTCATATCAAACCAATAAATCTCAGGGTATGTTAAGGCTGGGGGTGTTGGGACTTCCCTCAGGGAGATGCCTGTCAGGCACATTGATCAGCAGGTCACATTCACGGTATATGGGAATTAGCCCTTTCAGCACTCAAAGAAGCAGGGCATGGAGGCAGCTGCCAGCATTGGTGCATTGCAACTGCAATGGTCTTGCTGTGCTGCAGAGGTGGTTCCCAGTGGTTGGCAACCCAGCATTACCCATTGCTCTCTGACACTCATCTGCTTTTCTTCTGTGCACCCTGCTTTTTCCCGCAGGTGGAGCCCTTAGGGGAGAAGACAGATAATCAGCGCATAGAGGATGAGATCGTTCTCAAATGTCCAAATGCAGTAAGTTATGAGGGTGTCTGTGTTTATATGGGGGTGCTAGGGGTGGCTGGGAATCTGTGTGAGCCTTTACCAACTGCCTGCAGTGCTGTCTCTGTGAGCGGGCTCTGCTCTTCCCCATATACTTTGTGCCACTGCCACCAAGAGCAGTATGAACACTCCCCCATGAGTTGGAGGGCAAGCTCATCCCAGGAGTAAGCTTCCTCACAGTCACATGTCACAGTTGGCCAAAACACAAGGGAATGGTGTTTGGCCTACCTAGTCAAGATTGTTAAGTACCCACACTGACTGACAGAGCTTCAATGGGGGAATAGAGCAACGATGACACCAGTCAGCACAGCTCTGTAGATGTCACTGGGGCTGCCTTGCAGTGGGACCACAAGCTTCTTGTTAACCACACACAGAAGGGTCCTATGCAAATTTTCTAATTTCTAGCTGTATAAAAATATAGCCTTAGGTTTATATTGTTGTTACGAGGATTTTTAAAAGGCCGTTTATTTTCTTTCTCTCTTTTTTTTTTTTTTTATTTTAAATCCCTGAGATTTATTTGCACCAAGCTACTAATCATATACAGACATCTGAGAAATGAAGTTTGGAGAATGGAAATCTCCATGCATCTCTGATGCTTTGCATTGACTCAGATTGCCTTGTTTTGTAGGGTGTGCCGTTCCTGAGGACGTATAAGAACAGTAATTACACATACCCTAACCAAACTCCAGTAAGTGCTAACCTCACCATCCCACTGTTACTCTGCTGCATCTGTTCCTGTATGGTAACCAAATGAATCATTTTCTGCAGCACAGGTGAAATCAGTCTTTGGCCGAAGGGGCTTGGGAGGCTGAGTGCATGGTGCAGAACAGGGATGCACTTCCTGGGTTAGACAAAATGCATCCAGAAACTCCTGTAAGAACGCATGCTCAGACAGCAGTTATCAGTTATCAGTCCAGGATGCTGTGCTGTTCTGAGCAACACTGAATATGACTATTGAATTGAGCAACCAAGACCTGTCTAGGTTAATTACATGCTAAAGAGGCTCTGGTTTATCCACCTGGCCTCTGCTGGGAAGATCCTAGTTAGTACTGACTGTATTTGTTAGCCAAATGCTATTCAGCTTTCTTCTTCTCTTTAGAATTATGGAAGCCAGCTGCCATGTGAGGACAGGTCCCCATCGTCCCCTCCTGCAACTTCAGGTAGTCTTGCCTGTTTTATGTTAAGAGATTGAATTACTTCCAACTGTTCTTCAAGATGAGTGTTAATTTTTGCTGAAATGACTACTGGACTGTGAAAAACACTGCTCAGAAAGGACATGAGGTTTCTCAGCAGCTACTTAAGAGATACAATGCCATGCTGTCACATAAGGTAGCTGTCTGACTAAGTAGCTCTACTGAACTCACGGCCAGTAGAGAACTTCAACGTATCTTGTGATAAAACCCAAATTTGAGTGCTGACATAGCCTATAAGTGATACCACCTAAATCTCATGGAATGAAACTGTAAATTCAAGTTCATGCATGTTAGTGCAGTATTCAGTTTTTCAAATAACTTCATATTGTCTTCTCTTTAGTCCTCTTATGTCTTCTTGCAACTTTAATATACTATTCCTGCTTTGTGTAATTCTGCTTTATTTTACTGTCACCTTGGTGCTGGATGTTGTTTGCCACTTTTTGTTATTTGCTCCTTACTCTTCTGTCTTTTCAGTAGAAATGTTAACCACTGACATATTGAATAATATGCATATGTTGCTGCTACAATCACATGAGATGAGCTGGAAAGAGCTCCTGATTTATCACTTGGGTATTGCAAAAGCAACGTGACAGAGCATCACAAGGCACAATGGCATATTTCACAACAAAAAGTAGCGAAAAAGAATAGTTATTTCCTATCCAGGTTCAACTGCATCTCTTTCCTTTGCAGTGCATTCCCTAAAACCAGCTGATGTGAAAATTATAGCAGCCCTTGGGGATTCTTTGACGGTAAGAAGATAGTGTTTTTACTATTTCCTTGCTAAAACTACAAACATGTGCCTGCTCTGGTGGAGAGGAAATAGCTGTTATACCTATAAGCAAAGATCAATTCATTCATGGATGACAATAAATCTAGCAACTAGAACAAGAAAGAAGGTGTCAGTCTTCCAGCACTCTATTCCCCCCCACACATATTCACATGCTTTTGAACTTTTGCTAAGACACACACAAATCCTTTGAAGAGGTGCCTATGTAGTTTGCTGAATTGGAGACAGAAGAGATCAGATGCTGTTGAAACTGATGGGACAGAACACAAGGCTTAGGTTACTGTGCTTTTCAAAGACTTTTCTAAATAGGAATGGACTGATGAACCTGCTCTTCTCCCTGTGTTCTTTCAGGAACGGAATGCAGGGGTGTTGAATAATAGCATTTTATTTATTTGAGCATTAATAAGTTAAGGATGTATGGAGTGAGACCCCTCTGACTTCCTGCATTTCAGAAGATACTTAGTCTGATTTTCTTTATCAAGATGTAGTTCTTACTGATGATGATTATTTTTGGTAGCCAGGAAGGAATATGTCTCAAAATCCAGACATTCTGTGTTCCAGTTATGTCCTTCTGTCTAACGTTTTCATACTGGTCAAGGACTGAAATTCTACAGCCAGGTTAAAGGAAACACTGGACAGAAAGATACAATTGGAACATAGGTTTCTCTGAATCTGAGCCTTAACAACAAAGACATTGTTTGTATAAACCATGAAGCCTTTACAACAATCTTGCAGACATATTGTCACAACTCCTATGCACAGGAAACTACTGAAATAAATAGAAGCACTTGAATGCAAACCTGCAATATCCACAAATAAAAGATATTCTGTATTTGGTTGTGGTTGCCATATTGTAATATCCAGAACCCGACAGCTGTTTCTGCTTCTGAGTATAGTCTATAGGAACTGGGAATAAAATCTGCTTTCATAGAATGTGCAGTGATGTATTGCTGTCTGAGAGCTGCATTTGGCCTGTGTGTGGTTATTCTGATCACCAATATTCTCTTAACTCAATAAAGCTTATATATATATAAGAAAATGTAATAGTGTGGTTTAATCTGAGGTAGTAGCAAATAGTCTACCTGGTCTTGTGCTGTACTGAAGTACAAACCTGTACCCAAATTTAGAATGAAATTACAGAATCACAGCTGAAAGGAAATACTCTCCTTCTGAATTCTGAGGTGTTTTAGGAGGGATGCATCTGCTAGCTTGCCTCTTTCTTCAGGATGAGTGTAGAGAGTGCTTCCTCCTTTCTCTAGTACTGCTTTAAGTCTTTCCATTTAGCACAACACTTTTCAAAGTGGTATGTAGGTATTATGGTGCTTCTTTCTGATATATGTTTGTTTTCTCTTGTGAGTTCATATAGTGTTTCTTATCATTAGCTGAAAAGTTTCATCTGTTTGACTAAGATGTCTTCATCATTGTTGAGTAATGCAACCATAAAAGAGTTATTTAGCTCATCTAGACCCGTAAGAAGAAAGTCTTTGTTCCACAGCTCCATCATACGTTTTGTGTGTCATATATACAATATGATGCTTGTAAATAATTACAAAAGGTATTGTTGTGCTCTTCAGGAGAAAGGTTGGGGAAAAGACAGATGCCTTCTAAAGCTTCAAAAGTAAACAAAACAACTATGTAATTCTATTTAAATTAGTAAATTGTATTTGTTACATGTTTGTATTACAAATTACTATTGCATTAGTAATTGTGTTTTAATTTCATTTGGTTAATGAAAAATAATGTCCAGGCTGGTGCAGGAATTGCCTCAGATACTCTTGAGGATTTAGCCACTCAATACCGGGGACTGTCTTGGAGGTAAGTCTTCAGCCAAGGTGATGAAGAGATGTGTATTCTTTCCTGTAAATAATGCTATTCTCTTCTGCACGTTTTGGGTCTTTCAGCTGCTAGAAAGTTGAAAAAAAAGGTTGCTTCTCAGGCTGGAGTTTCTTGAGAACATGCATCAGGATCCAGGATTTGTCAAAAAGGTGGCTTCACAGAAAATGTTTTCAGCAGTGGATTTTAAGTTAGCCTTTTGATTTCTCTCATGCTTTCGTTTTTGGCTGTTTGCAACAGTTTGTATTTCTGTGTCAGGATTTCAAGTTGGAAATCTACAAAACTGCTGAAAAATCACTGAAACAAACAAGTCAGATCTAGTAGGTTTTGGAACTTCTCAAGTTTTCTATTTCTGAACCTTTTATAGTACCATGGAAAACAGTTTGTTTAACCAGAAGACTTTTACCATATGCTGCATATAGTTGTAAAAGACTTAAGTTGTTTCACTGTAGTGATGTAGCTCAGTTGATGCTGACTGAAGCAGCTCTGTGCTGTACTAATACTTCTCTGTAAGCCAGGGTGTGGCCTCAGTATGTCCTCAGTCAATAGGAAAGCTGGAGAGAACATATCCATCTTCAGGAAGAAGGAAAAGAGAGTGAGGAGCTGCTGTTGAAGCTCTCTTGTCACCCAGAGGCTGTCTGGTTTTGGTGTTGCCTTAAAGTGCCTTTGTGAGGCTGGAGTTGGCCTCAAAGCTGGCCTACTAATTTACAGTACTTAAGGGCTTGATCTTTTGAGTATGCACCCATCTCGGGTATTTTTCTGCCACTTGGTGAATGATTGACCATGCCCTTCAACATCTGCGAGATCATGCAATCCTTCTGACAAGCATCTTCACCACTGAAACTGCAGCCATTCTACCCAGTAGCATTTCCACTTTTGTCCTCTCCATGTATTCTGATATATTGATAGTTACCAAATTAATCACTCTTTGCTTCTTCCCATGATGTGTGGTAGGTTTTCGCTTTGCTTATTGTCTGTGTCCAGATAAGGGATGAATGACCAAGGTTTCTCTTTCTCATTTTAGTATTGGAGGAGATGAGTCGTTAAAGAACGTGACAACCCTACCTAGTAAGTAATTGCTTTGCTCAATATAATTGGCAAAATTGAAGAAACACAATGGACTGATTTCTGATATGTTTACAGAGACCTCTTAAGTATCTCAAAGCTGGTTTAGTGTAATTTACAAGAACTACTTTTAAAAGAAACGATATTCTAGGACTAAGGAATAAAATGTTGCCTTCGTCAGTGAAGCTGAGAGGAAGCAGCTAGAAATTCCCTTACTTTCTTTTCCCTTTTCCTTTTCAACTGCTTGGAGAGTGTTATTTGAATTTCTAAATAAGCTTGCTATGTCCATGCTTTTAATAAATATTCCATCACAGTTTTTTCCAAAAGAAATGTTTGCATAGAGTAGGCCTCTTTGGTAAATAAAGCTGCCTACTCATACATGTAACCTGAAGGGAATAATTGTAACTTTCTCTTCACTGAAACATGCAACTTTTCATAGCTCAGTCTATTGTTAATGTAAAGCCACTTGAACTTCAGTTTGGATCAGCTGTAATAATAAAATCCCATTTGAAGAGGACCAGTAAACTGTCCTTTTATGTGTTGACCATTATTTTAAGCAGAATGTAACAAGAATATAATTAGAATAAACAATTAATTGATTCACTGGGTCTTATTACATTTGACAAAACCTTCATTAAAATATGATTAAATTCAGTCCTTGAGATTAAGATAGTTTTTACAGTGTACAACACGGTCATGTTCACTCTCAGCTATGAATTATCCTGCCAACTTCCTTTTGGAAACTGCTATGGAGATTGTGGTAGAACTTCATCAGAATCACACATCTGAGGCTTTGTTCTTCGCATTTGTCAGTAGTATAAGATTTTGCACAGCTGTGAAGCAGACCCAGATCTTTTAACTGAAAACAAGTTCCTGTTGGGCTGAAGGACCCTTCAGGCTTGCTTCACAAAGTCAACATTGTATGACTGAGAATTTTATTTTAGGCTTTAACCACTACAGCATGAGAGATAACTACAGACAATAGTCCTCAATTCTGCTCATCTTGTCACTGGTGACAGTGCAGGGCACTGCAAGCACGCTGCTCTCTGAGTCACTGCCAGCTGGTGATCCCTCTCACCACTGCTTGGTGAATCCATCTAGTTGACTGGCAGCTGCAGCAGCTGTGCTGTGCTGTCAGAGAGCAAAACTATGGCAGTGCTGCTGTGTGCTAGTCCCTGTAGGCAGAGAGCAGATGTAGTCATTTTCCCTTCATTGCCATCTTTGTTTTTCAGACATCTTTCGAGAGTTCAATGCTACAATCATGGGCTATTCAACTGGCACCGGGAGTGAGAATGATTCCAACGCATTCCTTAACCAGGCAGTTCCTGGAGCAGCGGCTGAGTATGTAGCTTTTTGTTTTACATTTGTAGGTGATGGATGCTTCATCTAATTGCCTTTCAGCTGTCTCGTGTGCTGTCACAACTTGCTCTGAAGAGCAAGTAAAACCAGTCTAGTTGAAAATTGGCTCAAAACCTGTTAAATGTATGGGTTTATTTCATAGCAGAACTTTCAAATGAAACCAACAGTCCTGGTTATGAAATCCACAAACAAGAAACTGGCAGAAACTGTTTGGTGGTTTCTACTCTTCCTCTTCAACATCTATTAATTTATCCATTTATCTGTCAATAAATCCCTGAGAACATGAATGTTTTCAGAAATTGAGCATGTAGTGAATTGATAAGGAGAAACTAGGAGTAAAAGTGGATTAAATCTTCCATAATTCTGGCTTCAGGCTTCTGGATAAGGAAGCAACAGTGAACAAGAGAGAAGCGAGGAAAAAACAGCCTCAGTCTAGAATATTAAGAGAATTGCTAATGGTCATACATGGGTTTTGGTGCATTGCAGACCTGGTGCAGTTGCAGCCAGTTCTGCCGGTATAAAAGGGATTGTAATGTCTTGCAGTCATTTGACTTTGGCTCTTTGCTTTTAGTCACACCTGAGAGGCTGTATAGTTGTTTTCCTATACTGCTTATCCTAGAAATCCCTGGATACTTATTGAAAGTCAGTGCTGTTTAATTAAGAAAACAGATGGCTGCTTGAATTCAGTCATAGTTTGGGCACAGGTTCTGGCAGACCATGCCTGGATTTGACATTGTGAATTGATATTACCCAGACCTTAATTTGTTTGTTTAAAGAAAAATTCATCTTGCTTCCCGAAGGGGTCTTGGAATTGAAGTTCAGAAGCCAAGCGAGGTGTTGGAGTTTGCTGTATCTAAGCAAAGATTGTTAGGATTTGTCAGGGGTTTTTATTGCTCTCTTGTAGGCCTTGAGCAACTTCTGACTCCTTTGAGCAATTTCAGTAAATGCTTGGATTTCCTGTCAGAAATAGTGTGCTAGGTGCCCTGCTATATCCTACTGCCCCCATAACTGAGGGAAGGCATTTTGTTTCCTGGTGATGACTAAACGTATCTGTGTATGTCAGTGAGATGTGCATCAGCCATTAATGAGAATTTATTAACATACTTCTGTATGCAGCATATATCCAGATTACCTTGAAAGAATGAGATAGGTGCCTGTCTTGTATTCTGTATCAGTTAAATCCTAAACAGGCTTTTTGGAGTGGTGGGAGGACTTGAAACAGGACACACAGCCTCTTAAGTCACCATTATGACTTAAAGCAACTTGCATCAACAGCAACTGAAGCATTAGTATTAAATAGTTATTTGTTAGCTGTATGAAATGAGTCGATGGATGTTAGTCTAATGAAGAATTGCCTACTTCATCTATAACAATTAGTCTTCTCTCTTCCCGTGCAAGCAACTGGACTGGATAAACATGATGAACTGGAGCTATCCTTGTTTTGTAACCATATTTTGTAAACATTCAGCAAGGAGATATAGACAACAATTGTGCCAGATTTCTGCTTGTCTTCTATTGTTTCTCTGTCTCATAACTCTCTGTAGAATGCTCTGAGGTGCTTCTTTTGGGGGTTCTGTTCTGTTGTATTTTGGCTCTTGAGGTACCCGAGAAGAAGAATGTGTCCTCGTTGACTATTGAAATGTATTGCAAGACACAGAAATGTTTCTCCTGCTTTAGGTATTTGGCCCTGGAATGATGATGATGCAATTCAGCATTTATTCTTCATCAACCAAAAATATCCATTTTCTAAGGATTCATAGGGCAAAAAAGTCCACCAGCTAATGCTGGTATTTAAGAGTTGTTAGCTGGCCTGTCTTGCTTTATGGTGCTAATCTGGGAGGTGCTTTCCAGAGGTGCTGGAACCTTTCTGAAATCAGATAATTTTGCAGCCTTACCAGCTTTTGGAAACCCCTTTGGTATAAGGGTTTCTTAAAATAAAACCCATGGCTGCTCTGAAGAGCTCTTTAGTGAACTTGATGGCAACATAGTAATGCAGGTCCCATTCAGCAAAATATTCCGAAGTCTATCTGCATTCATTGCTAAAGGGTTTAAGTACATGATAGAGTTAAGGATAGATCTGAAGAATGTTGCTGAAACAAAGCCTGTCTGAAACCTCTGATTTCATATGAAAAAAAGGGAAGTTAAGGAGAAAACCAGTGATAGGAACTGTGAATATCTGTATTTCCCATTAGGAAACTGCTTCCATTGATCAAGTTCTAAATTTGGTTGAAACTGCAGTTCAAAGATGGGTGATTGCTGGCACTATTTCATTCAAGATGTTGTTAGATCTTACTGACTGCATTGGCCCAGGATACATCAGCGCCTCACTGACTGCATGAGAAATCAAAGATGTTGTGGACTGTCAGATCAATAAGTGGTGTTTTCCTCTGGATCAATATTGAAGTCAACGCCCTAGATTAGGGGTTTCCACAGTAAGGACAGAAGGAAATTGTGACCACTTGTGGCTTGTGATAGGTTTGGAATATAAATAAGTTATGACATTGGACAAGGGTAACTGTGATCAGAACTATTACATGCCTACAGTGTCTGTGTCACAAGTAGGTGTCCGACAGGGCTCATTCCCCAGTAGATACCCTTATGTCAGTGTTAGATCAGTGTTCAGCTGGAGGAGGGTGGTGAGAGGTATCTCTTTTTTTCTACAGTAAACAAAGTATTGCAAAGGAGAGCTAGACTCTGGTTGCCATACAAAACAAGTGCCACATTTATTGATGTCAGCTGATATGCTCCCAGAAATGATAGACCGTCAGTGAGAGCCTGGAGGGAGACGCAGTTCATTGCATACTACAGAGCTGCCTGGAAGGCCAAAGCTTTCTGACCACATTCCCTTTATGCACATTTGAGGATTGAAGTGTAAGGGCAGTCAAAGTAAGTTGAAGTGCTCAGCCTAGGTAACCCAAAATTCATTGCACTTGGGATATATATCTGTGTGTGTATATATATATAAAAAAAGAGAGAGAGACTGCCTATCTGGCTATTGAAAAACAGCGAGTCTGTCAGCTTGCCTGAGTAATCCTGAAAGTTTCTTTGATTTTTAATTACCCTGGAAAAGTTGTGTGCACAGAGCTGTTACACATAATGGAAAATTAAGTATTGACTCTGGGTGTGGGCTACAGAAATGAGGGAGGGGTGCACAATGAACTCTGAAACACCTAAGCTTTGCAGGGGGATGTTGCTGAAGAGGTCAGCTAAATATTGGGACTGGGCATTCCCTTGTTTTAGTCTACAAGGAATAGGTTGATAGCAGCTTAGTTCTAAACAGGCCATCTGCTTACAAACATTACCATGTCTGGGTTTTGAGCTGTTTTAGGTACTAAGCACTGTAATAGGAGCTAAACTTATGGTTCCAGATTAATTACTGAACTTGAGTAAAATCAGTGTTCAAGTTCGATTTGGTGTTGATTTTCTCACCAAAATGTGATTTGATCAAGTAATTTGTTCACAGCAACATAAGTATTGTACTGTCTCCTCACTCAACATTTCTGGTATCTGCAACTTGATTTAAGGTGTCTGAAGAATGCTAATGTTGATCTCTCAATACGGGTGTTTCTTTCACTCACTAGTTGTCCTTCTTTACAGGCACTTACCAGCCCAAGCAAGAAATCTCCTGAGACTTATGAAAACTGATGATGTAAGTTGTTTGGAACTCCTTTAATCTTACAGCATGAATAGAAATAGGTGTTGATCGCATGAAGGATCCACCTGCAATGACACCTCATGCATATCATAAAGTCAAAGAAATTCAGGCTCAATTTTTTCTTCTTTATTGCACAGAGAATTGACTTCAGTGCTGACTGGAAGATCATAACTGTGTTTATTGGAGTTAATGATTTGTGCAACTCTTGCAAAGACCCTGTGAGTAGTAGAACTGGTTAACTGAAACTGTAGTGGGACTGTAGTGCCAATGTAGAAACACATCAGGGGAAATCTATGGAACCTTGGCAGCTTTCACAGAGATAACGTGAGTTATATATGGGCTGCTGTATGTTTTGGTGGGGGTTGTTGCTGACAGTACCGTGATATAAAATGTTACCAGCAAGAGAGTAGGATGGTTTTGTTTTCTCTGGCTTACTCCAGGGTCAGAACCACTATCTTTGCTACTGTCTTTTGACATGAGCAAAAAATGGAAGAGAAGAAAAGCTTCACTCCTCTGATGCAGAAATTGCTCTGCTGCTAGCATGGCCTCTTTGAACTACCATGGTAGTGGTAGTTCAAAGCAGTACAATCCTACAGTTGTCATCACCCCATAACTCACAGCTAGGGACGTGCTAGGAACAGGTAAAGGTATGTATAAGAGGACTTGCTGCAGTACTCAGTCTTGTGGAGAAGCCTTTAGGGCTGCCATAAGGAGATCATGGGAGTTGAGTGGGCAGGTGGCAGGGAGAGGCCACCTTTCACTGCCAGCTCTCACTTTCTTGCCTTTAATGCTAACTTCTCATGAGAATTTTCAATTCTCCTGCAACCCCTTCTGCTTGCAAAATTTGCTACTTTTGCACAAGCCTTGCTAGGCATCTTTGCTGCTGCTGCCAAGTTTTATAGCTTTATTTATAGCTATGACCTTGACTAGCAATGATTTCACCTAATTTTATGAAAGCTTATCAGCTGACTGTGAGCACACTTATGGGGGCTTGGTTTATGCTGTTCAGCATGCATTCAGATTGGGTTCCTTCCTGCATTTTTACGTGAAGGGCCTAGTGGAGTTGGGTTAAATATACTGCTGCTCAAGAAAGTTTATTTTAAATCCAAAATTTCACCAAACCTTTCTACATTTTAGATTGATATGCTTAAAATCCCTGATCTGTAGAAAGAAGCAAGAACATTCTACTAACCACAGTGTTGTATGGCAGAAAAGGAAGTGAATTACTGTGATTCTCCAGCCTCCCAACCTAAATGCCTTAGCAGTAATCTCTTCTATTTCTATCAGGAACACTACTCAGCTGAGAATTACATCAAAAGGATCCAAGAAACTCTTGATATTCTGCACAAGGAGGCAAGTGCTGACTGACTGATGTTTGTTTGATTTTGTGGGTTTTTTTTTTTCCATTCTGGTACCAAACATACACCATTGACTTCTACTAAAACATTTTCTTTTGTCTTGTCTATCTGCAAGTAGTGAATGCAATCTGAAATGACAATAACACTGAACCATGGTGTAGGAAAAGGATTAAAAGCTGAGCTGAGGTATTGTGGTGGTGTGGGGGGGAGGTTGTTGACTTCTCATTCTTTTTATTTTTTTTTCCTTCTAACAGTGGAGAAAGGGAAGGGGTGTCAAATGGTTCGACTTCAGGGTAAAATAAATGCACTGTGGGCTTTGTAACCAGTTTCTTCTAAGCTAAAGTCTGACTTACCTTTCAGGTTCCAAAAGCTCTAGTGAGTCTGGTTGATGTGGTGGATGTCCTCTCTCTGAGACAGTTATTTGTGGATTCTCAAGTTCAGTGCCCAACTTACTTAGCAGAGTAAGGCTTATTTAACTTCCTTTTGTTCCTTACTGCTCGTGATGATAGATCATGTTCTTATTCTATACTTCTCTCATAATTTGAATTAATGTTCAAAGGTAGCAGCACAGTCCTATGGACTTCCCATGCTGTGCTTACATCATGACCCTGCCTGATGGCATTTCCTTCTCTTGGCTTTGACCCAAGTGTTGTCGGAAGAACTGTGTATTTTTCATATCTAGAACTGTCCATAATGTACACCTCACTGAGCTAGGATTAAATTTTCTGATACAAGGTTCTTCAAGATGGGGTCGAAGTCCACAAACATTTGCATTTGCATGCCTTCTGTGGGAACCTGAAGTATTTGCAGAGTAGACAGGTTTCTCCTGTTTCAGAGGCTTTAGTGCAATGGGTAATTTGCATTATTTGCTGACCTTTTAGCCAGGGACAAATTCTGTGTCTTGGGAATGCAAAAGAAATTGTTGATTGGAAAGGTGTCAGCTCAGAGGTAACACAGACAGTACATTTCAAAGACCTGTTTTCTAGTTCCAGGGGGACTGATGAGCAGCTCTGTCAGTCTGCAGGGCCTTTGGATTCCAGGGTGTAATTAATGCAACAAACTATCCTCTGTGCCACGTGCATTACTTTGATATAACTGGGTGTGAACAAAAATTACTTAGAGTAGTATCATTGATGTGACACAGAAAATAAGACTAAGGGTTGAAATCACAATAGCAAGAACAATAAGATGTTTTCACAGAAACATGAATTGTATGGGTTTCCTTATTACTCCCATGACATGAGGGCATTGGGTGGCAAAGGGAGACATCTGCATTATCAGATGTCTAACTCTCTCTGTGCCCATTTTCTCTCCCACAGTTATCTGTGTAGCTGTGTTTTCACAGGAGAAGAAAACTCAGAAAATTTAACGATGGTGAGGGAAGCCACCAGAGCTTACCAGGTATGTTTATCAAGAGTGATACAGTTACTTTATTTCCAGTTGAGGTGAGATCTTGATTACCAAGCAACATATCATATCAGTATTTTACACAAATGAGCCCTATGAACTAAACAGAAGGTTATTTGAAGCTATCCAAAACACCATGTGACCAAAACTAGCAGCAGAACTCTTCAAAAATTCAGTTTCCTAGTAGTGAAATGAATAGGTGTGAGTTTAGCCACCAAAATCCTGTCCCTGACAAACTGTTGCAGTATTGTGTTCCAGCCTTCTCAGCCACTTTGCAAGGCACACCTTTTGCCAACATCTGTGGCTATTTCAGTTTACAAGTAAAACTTCCTTTTTATTCTCGGGCTTTCAAAAAACCAAACCAAACAAACCAGTTATGATGCAGAGATGTTGCTGGAGTATTGCTTGTGGTTTTTTGTTTCTTGCAGCTTGGCATTCAGAGACTAATAGAGTCTGGCAGATATGACACTCATGAAAATTTCACGGTGGTCATCCAGCCTTTCCTCCAAAATGTGGAGATTCCTCTCAGTCAGGTATGGTATTAAATGACTTCTCCATTTAAAGGATTAAGTGTGAGTATCTAACCTGTAGAGACTATATGCAAAATAGTGCTTTTCTTATTAGAACTTGTTGCAGATTTCTTCATATCAGTTCTTAGTTTTACATATTATGCTGTTGAGATCAATTACTGTTTTGGAAAATGAATCAAAACTTGATTTAAGAGGTTTGTTTGTGTATGTTCTTAAGGATACATAAATATTTTTATTTCTGAAAATGCAATATATTTAATAAAAAACAGAGTTATTAAGTTACAGTACTTATAGCAACATAGCAGAATTGCTCAGTGACTACAGCATCAGCTCCCTTTCATGTCCCATAACTCATTCTTCTGTGTCTGACAGAAAGAGAAGTTTGCCTATGATCTGATGGCAAAAAAAAGTGGTTTTATGTAGTTCATATGTATATGTTTAGGTATGTTTCAGTTCCTTGAATGGCAAGTTCCAGTAAACTATAAATCTAGTAAAAGTCCCAAATGTTCTCTAAAACTGAAACTGCATTTGCTAAGTTTCATATTCACCTGCACTTCCTCATCTCACCTGGAACTAAGAGCAGGTGGGACATAATACTGAGCAGGGATTACTCTGGTATAATTGAACTGGACTAATCCTGAAAATGTTCACAATATCTAGTGAAAGTTTGAAAAGTCCAGATGCTGCTACAGACAAATTTGGAAAACTGACTGAAAGCTTCACAGGGAAAAACAGGCCTTTTTTTTTTTTTTTTTTTTGTGTGTGTGTATGTGTGTGTGTGTGTGTGAAGCTGGTGCCTGTGAAAAAAGTCATCCCTAGGGATTTTGGTACTGAACATAGGGAACACAGAAATAAAAACAGAAGAAGCAAAATATTTGTGAACTTTTTTATAGTCTCACAAGCATTAGTTCAGGTTTTAAGAAAGTTCAAGATGCTGTTTTTCCTTTTTATCTCACACAATGTTCAGATGTTCCTGAACTGAAAACTGTCTCCAAACTTGGCAAAAGATATGATATAGATGCAGATTTTGGCATTAGGTCTCTAAAAAGCAAATCCAACCACCACAAATCAAGACCTGCTCAAGTTTTGAGGAAGGACTGCTCTGACCAAAAAAGTTATGTCAGTCATCTCTGGCCCTAATCTCAGTACTTGTGTGAAAACCAAGATATTTGTGTTGAAGTACAGCTTTGCTCAGAATGGAGACTGCACTGGTGTGCTCCATCAGCCTGGCTGCCCTCCATTGAACAATTACTTGCTTCTTGCTCCTTTCAAAACTCACAGCTGTGTAAAAGCAGTTGGGCTCTGTTCCTTCTGCTAAAGCCTCATAACATGCTTGTTACCACATAAAGGTACTGCAGAGCATAATGGTGCCTGTTGCCTGTGGTGCCAGTTCTGATGACATGCAGAGGAGAGAAACCCATCCTTATTTCAGAACCTGAAGAGGAATTGCACACGTAACTGAAAATGGTGGGTTTGCTGCTTCTGCATCGATCTGCCCATGGAGGCACATAATTATCTCTAGCTAAGTGTTTCTGTAGCTCATGGATCTGCTGAAGTACAGTTTGTATCACCAGATAATCATGGGCCTTTCTGCAATGGAGCAAGGAGAACAAGTAGGATTAATGTCTCATTGCTGACTCTTGTTCAGTCTCAGCAATCCCAAGCTGGAACTATGGGGATTCTTCTATACTCCAATGTCCTTTATGCTTTCATTTGTAGGACGGGCATCCAGATGTCTCCTACTTTTCACCTGACTGCTTCCATCCAAGCCAGAAAGGCCATTCTCAGCTTGCCAAGGCTCTCTGGAATGCCATGGTAAGGTGACAGGCCTGCACATAATGAGGTCTTTACCGAGAGCTGACTACCATTAAAATGATCTCTGCAATAGGCATTGCAATTAAGGCCTGGATAGCACTGAACCTGGTGTTTGTGTCTTCTTAGCTAGTCAAATACCCTCTGATTTTGACACTGCTCTCAGCCTAGAATCTCCTGGTTCTTAAAGTGTGTGGGGAGGAGAGGGGTGCTGTAAGTGCATGATCACAGTCATTTGTGACTTCGGCTGAGCAACTTCAAGTCTGCTTCACCAGCTGTCATGAAAGGCAGGATAGCATTTAATAAGAATGATGTTTCTATGGGCTGGGATGCAAAACCACCAAATAAAGAATTGTAACTGCATACATCAGTTTAAAATGGGTTGCTTAGAAGTTTGTTTTGAATCTATGTGTTGTGACTGTCTCATTAAGAATTGAAGTGGCTTTAATTCAGTTCAGTTTTACTACTTTTGGAAATGAGTAAAACTCCATAAAAATAAGTTGTTAAAGGTTGCTTAAGCAAACCCATTTTAGTTAGCATTGCAGTGCAGGGGGATGACACATGCAGTTGGAGGCAGTATCTTAGATCCCGAATATAATTTCTATATACTTTGGGGTAATATCTTAACAGCTGACATGATTGCTTGCAATCATCAAGCAGTACCTCTAATTAGATTTGGTTTTATCTTCTACACATAAACAGCCTTTTGTTGGAGATGCCATCATGCAGCTTAGCTATAAAAAAATGAGGCACTCTTAACCATCTTTTTTGCAAGAGAAGAGAGTTTACGACCTTGCTTCCTGGCAAAATTCCAAGGTACTTCATGTGCCTGCCAAAATCCTCCAGGAGTTTAAACTGATCCCACTGTAGCTTTCCACTTCCCATTTTAAGCTTCTTTCTAGAGTTGCTCTTTTGTTATGCAGTTGCCATGTTCTTTCTGAGAAGTAGTTGCATTTCAGCCTTGGGTAAATCAAAGTATGTAAATACAGACAGCCTTATATAGATGTGACCGGTATATTTAGTTTGGTTTGGATTGGAATTGTTATACAAATTTAAGATGAGCTGACACAGTTATAGAATAGGTTCTTTTGTCTTTGTTTCCAGTTACAACCTGTAGGTCAGAAAGCTGACTCATTTGATTTCGCGGCTGACATCGTCCTTGGCTGTCCAGCTCAGGTAAATATACCCACATCATGGAAGCTGGCTATCAGGAGGCTGTGAGTGCTTGTACTTGCTGCAGAGAGCAGAGGTTCGGTATATCTGGAACAAATTTACTTAAAGCTTTTTTCTCTGCTTACCTCTGAGTGGCAGGTGCTCTCATGTACCTGCTTTGCTGTCCTGTTGCCCTTTTGCTGTGCCATGAATACTGATTGATAACATGCTGATTTGTGTGTTTTCAGTTGTAGCAGAGGTGGTGTTTTGTTGTTTGTGAAATACAGAGGTAACTCAAGCAGCAAAAATGAGAATATGCTGCATTAACTTTCCTATCCAAATCAATGGGGTTTGGGCACCACAGCAGCTGTGAAAAATCCAGATTTTGTTATCTCTTGAATTAGTAGCAGGTTGGTTTTCCTGGTCTGATCCATAGCAGGGATACTTCAGACTCTTTGGAAGCTGCTTCTGTAGTTACAAAACAAGCTGCTGAACTTGCAGTACAGTTGCTAGGTATCGGTACATGGAAATGACCACTGCAGGCAGCGATAATTGGCTCCCTTTCTTCAGCAGTTTCAACAACGAAGCTGAAGAACTGAATAGATCAGGGAGCTGAGTTGCTCTCTCAGTTCTGGAGACAGGTGTTCAAGTTATATGGGAGGATTTTGTCCATATTGTGTTCATCCTGTCAGAAAAGGATTATCTACTGAGTTATTAATCAGCATGTTTCAGAAGTCCTCATATTCACTCAAACTGATCACACTTCCTTTACCCAGTAATCTTTCCAAGTAGCTTAAATTGTAAGCAACTTCTTCAGTGCCAAATAATGTGAATTTTATAGTTCTTTCCCTTCATCCACTCTTATTCAAAGATGTTGCTGTTCAGAAGTAGGCAAAGAAAAGTTTTATATCCCTTGAAAAGCTATATCCCTATGAAAAGCCATTGTTTGCAGAAATGGTAAGATCACAGTGCTTTAAAAAAGTCATTGATAGAAGTGCCAGTAGCTATGGAAATTTATTTGTTTGAGGTAACTTCACGTACAGTAAAAGCTTGCCTTGTAATTTTAGTGATTTTTAAGATGTCCTTATGCAGACACTGGAATTTTTCTTAATTGCGATAAGTGGGTATCCAGGTGAGATTTTCTAGCCTCTTCAATGTACATGTCTTCCTCAATGCACGCTGCATTGGTAGGGCAAAAAAATAACTAAGCAATCTCTACAGCCTCTCTTAGAGGAAAGAATGATCTTTTCAGTAAGTAATCTTTCATCTCCCTTCTGCTGACATGGAAGATCTGCTCAGGTTTGTCTAGACTTTACATCAATGTCTCTCGAAAGGACTAAACAACCTTTAAAGTCTAATTGTGGAAGGTTAGGAGAGGAAAATGTTAAACTGCAGTTGGCATCTGGCATATGTAATTTTTGCCATAGGGTTCTAAACACAAATTTTGTGAGTTTTAAGGAAAGAGCATGGTTTCAAAATCCAGATTCCAATTTTGCAACTCAGGCAGTTACTTTCTTGGTGATATGATGCCTTGATATCACTTGCTATGGTTTGTGCTATGTGCTTATTGCCTAATTTCTCTTGTTTCTCTTATTTTTATTTCCTCCTTCTCCAGAACAAGCCATTCCTGGGAACATACAAGAATAGCAACTACACACCTGTGGAGCCCACTAGTGAGCCAATAGAGGTGATTGTTGCATCTTTTGCTATATTTTAGGCAAACTGTGCAAAGCTGCATCTGGTGGCTGTTAACACATCATACTGAATTTATAGATTACATAAACTATTACCAATTTTTGAAAAGGGAAATCTGTCTTGCATTGTACTTTTTCCTTTGTAAACAAATGTTTACCTAAAAGCCAAACAAAATTAATCATATTAGTGGTGCAGTTGTATAGGTAAGTAACCTGGAATGCATCATTAATTCAGATAGCAAGTTCCACACCTTATGGAGAAGTTAGCCTAGACTCCTAAACCCCAAACAGAGTTCAGGAGGTGTGTGAATCAGACTCTCAGGCATGTGGTGTAACTAAATCTAAGGGATGGTTCTGTGCAGGGTCAGGAGTTGGACTCGATGATCTTTGTGGATCCCTTCCAACCCAGCATATTCTGTGATTCTGTGATCTGAGGAAGGTTTAGGTATTCTGTTCTTGAGCCACTGTACTTCCATATACTCAAGTAAGCTTAACCTGTAGAGGGCAGTCACCTTTACATATTGAAAATGTGGCTGAATACAAAGGTGAGAGGAATCCCATTTTCAAAGGGTCTCAATTTCCACCATGACTGAGCAACTACCACGAGGTAGATTAAACAAGCTGCAGAAACAAACTTTGTGTGTAGGACTTGAAGAAATGGAGCCATTCTTTATTGGCAGTCAAAATGGGCTGGGATAGTTTGGCTTACTGGGTGTCCTCATGACTAGCCCAATTATCAAAATCTCTGTGTGCCTTGAGGGTTACAAAGAGCAAGTTACTGTTTTAGCAAGCTATAGTTTGCAGGATTGCAATGGGATTTTTATCTGTAGAGCTAGAGTTATACTTTTAGTGGGTTATTCTTGCACTTCCACTGAATCTCAACAGCAACAGCTTTTGAAGTGATAAAGGAAAGGAACAGCAGAGAAGGAGTAAAGGAACAGTTTCCTCTCTGATCTAAAAATAAGCCCAGCTGTCTTTTCTAGCCTCTGCAACCAGACTTCAGTGGCTGATAGAGGAGACTATTACACCATTTTTTGCAAGAATAGATGAATTTGTTGTGATGTTTTTTTACCCAAACCATGCTTTCTGGTCCATGTAGTTTTACTCTGAATGGCAGAATTGTGCAATTACAGAATAATTGAGGTTGGAAGGGGCCTCAGGACATCCCTTGTCTGACCTCCTGCTTCAAGCAGGGCTGGCCCTTAGATCACTGTAAGCAGCTGTCTTTGCTCTTGCAGGGACTGGCCATTATAACAATTGTAGTTTTTCCCTTGCTGCCTTCTTAGCTAGTATTATTCTCATTACCAAAAAGCACGGGTGGCACATTTCTCTGCTATCTCTGCTGGTGAACCAAGATGTTCTGCCATGTGTGGTTGATTCAATTTCTTCGGTTGGTGGAATACACATAATAACTATTATATCACCTATATAAATGTATGGTAAAGTACAATTATTTAGAGCCTGACAGTTTTCTTTACTGAAAATTTAAAGCTTCAAAGTTTTTTCAGGGAAAGCAAGCCCTTTTTGAAAGTTTCTGGGAAAAGAATAGGTTCCTAGCAAAGTATATGGGGAATGATAATATAGTAATAAAATCATTAAGGTTGGAAAAGACATCCAAGATCATCAAGTTCAAACTTTTACCATGCCCACTAAACCATATTGCAAAGTTCCAGGTCTACTTTGTTTTTTGGACACTTCCAGGGATAGTGACTCCACCACTTCCCTGGGGAGACTGTTCCAGTGCTTCAGCACTCTTTCAGTGAAGAAATTTTTCCTAATATCCAACCTAAACCTGGTGCAACTTAAGGCCATTTGCCCTTGTCCTTTCGCATATTACCTGGGAGAAGAGGCCAACTCCCACCTCATCACAATCTTCTTTCAGGTGGTTGTAAAGAGCATTAAGGTTTCTCCTGAGCCTCCTTTTCTCCAGACTAAACAACCCCAGTTCTCTCAGCCACACCTCATAGGACTTAAGTTTCACTCCCTTCACTGGCTAATATAATAATACTTTAATAATATAGTACATTAATATAACATTATAACTTTGCAGAGAATTTTATTGTTTGTTTGTTTTTTGGTATTTTTTGGGGGGTTTTTTTTGCATCTGATATCTTTCAAGACAAAGCAAGACTTCAGACCTGGAGACCCTACCTTCTAGGTCATGGACAAAATCTCCAGATTGTAGAGAGAAGAAAAAAATAATCCTCCTTATGGAACTTTGTCATAAGCAATATTTGGCGATGAAGTGTTTTGCCTTTGGAAAAATTTTATGCTTTGGCTAGAAAATGTCAGCAAAAGTAATTATTGTTTGGATAGTATTCCACTAAGAGGAGGAAAAGGCTGTTGAGCTATATAGACACCAAACTGGGATCTGTGTCTTAACTCGGTTTTGCCCTTCACTGTACAACTAAATCATATATGAATTCTGTATTATCTTTTAACCACAAGGTGAAACAATTTTGTAACTTGCCATTTCAGAACTGGGGCAGTGAGCTATCATGTCCTGAACAGTCTCCATCTAGTCGTGTCCCAACATCAGGTGAGAAAGAACTCCTAAGCTAAAATCAAAAAGAGGAAAGATTTAATCTTTTGTTTTTAAAAACAGTAAGATGTTGAAATGGCACATCCTAGGTGGAAAGTAAACAATAAAAGCTGGTATATTTAACAACAAAGGAAGAAAGTCTGTCTTGCCATACACAGTAAGTTCTGCATGACAGCAGGTGCGCTCTGTGGATAAATGTGATCACATTTATCATACTCATGTATCATTTATCATACAGCAACATGGCAGATTAAAATTACCTAGGAAGGTTAGTGGCTCAGCAAGGTGGAAATGTTGCATGTATTTGGAAGGTTTTACAGGGAGATTTTTAATTAAAATACATTGATCTATGACCCAAACATGCAGGCCAGTTAAAAGAGATGAAATGTATGCATCTGCAAACATATCTAAACCGTTTCCATTTTTTCCTAAGCTCTTTTAAATTCCAGCTTTCCATGTTAGTTCAGTACAGTGATGTAAGCAAAGACAAGGCATAAGCCATTTGCCTAGCTGACAGACAGAACTTGAACCTCATTCTCCCTAAAAATGCCATCAGATTGGAACCTAAGACTTGCATCTTTATTCTGTTAAACAGTATCTCATCAGTTGTCAATAATCCTGCTTTTATTCTCCCACTGTTTTTTAGTACATGAGCTACGACCTGCTGACATCAGAGTCATAGGAGCACTGGGAGATTCCCTGACTGTGAGTACTGCAGCATTCCCATGTTTAGAATGGAAAGAGCAATTGCCAGTTTCTGCCTAGATGTTGTCACATCAGGCATCAGCAGATAGAAAGCAAATTGCTTTGGCTTGGCAAAGCAAAACTCATCTACCTGGTTCCCTTTGCAAAGAAATAGCCTGAAGGGATATGAGTGACACTGGCAATTGTGAAATCTGGTAATGAATAATTCAGGACAGGACAGAAATGGGATCCCATTCTCTATTGCACACAGTTTATTCAAGTGTTTTTGAAAAGGGAAGTGGCTGCCTTATAGGAATAGTCTTTTCTGACATAAAAAAAAGACAGAAGCAATTGGAATTTTTTGTGCAATGACAGATTTTGCTGAAAATTCCCATGAAAATAATTGATTGCAGAATGAAGTGCTTCTCACTTGAGATAATTCTAAAACCTCTATATTTCAGAATTTTGCTTTCAGATGTTGCTTCCTAGATTAGACATCTTCCACTTAAAGCTCTGATGTATTTCAAGTGCCAAGGAATGCAAACTGAAAAGAAAAAATTAGGCACCAAAAGAAAAAAAAACAACAACAAAAAGCCCCAGAAAAGAATAGCAGGGAATACGGCAGATCTGCACTGAAGTTTTCCGAGAAAAAGTTCCAGAATTACACAGCACTACAGAACTGTTCTGGCATGGGATGAAAGCAAACATTTGTGTCAACAGTTCCCATGAATTTTAACTCCTGAGCTAAACTGATACTCATTCTAGCAGCTTCAGCTCCTGTTGAGCTCAGAGGGAGTTGAAGGGACTGAAGCCCTTAAATGATCAGGCTTATTTTCCAGGCTGGTGTGCATGTCTTTATTATGCATCATGGACCTCCTCATTAGCTTTGAATCTGATTTTGTCTGACCTGATGTAATCCTGGCTTTCCCCCCTGCTGCTGAGCTTTGAGCTTTTCTTAGAAGACCTCAGTAAAGACCTACAACTCTCCCTCCTATCCATTGTAATGACTCTTAAACTTAATTGCTTTATTTCCTCCCCCACATCTAGTGCTAGACATGTGCACTAGCACATACCTCTTATTTTAAGAATTTAAATTCTTTTAGTAAGGGCCACACTATGATGCTGGAGGTCTCTGCCTCGAGCTGAGCAAGGCAGTCTCATATTGCCATTATTCATGCAGTTCCTATTATTTGCCATTGCCACAGCAAGGTGTGATTAGGGGTTTTATTAAGTGACTTATCTGGGAGGCCAGAAAAAATGACAGAGCATTTCCCACATGGGTACACATGCACACACTTCCTGCACACAAAGTACATCAGCAGCATTGTGTGTTTTTTAGTGCACAACCATCCCTGGCACAGAAAGACTGCAGCAGCAAAGTCCACTTAGGCATTGATTTTCCTCCTGGTATTTCCCACCAGATCCCTGAATGCAGTAAGTGTCTATGGCTGAGTTGGTAGCATGGCTTTTTGAAGAATACAAAATCAAGTGAAACCACTAATAAACGATAAAGCTATAGAAGAACCCCTTGATGGAGGTCTGTCCCAGTCCTGTGAGCTAATCAAATTCATCACAAAGGTCTTTGTTCTGATGGTTTTATGTATTTATTTGTTTAATTTTGAAAAATAATAAAGTTCATAGTACAGGAAGGAAGGCTGTTCTCAGTCTGGATGCACTTGGGAGATTAATGAAACTTTGAGCAATTTAGTCATGTCACTGACTAGAATGCATCTGTTTGACTTAGCACCAATGCACAGTGCAAGCAACAGATATGCCAACATGCTTATCTATATTGGCAAAAAAAGGCCTGTCATCAAGCCCTCACCAAGACTGTATGTTAGACTAGCAGGCTGGATCCAGGAGAGAAAAATGGATTTTACACCAAAGATTTGTTTTCTTGGCAGATTAAAAAGCATCTCCTCTGATTTATGTACAGCTAAAACTGGCTGGGAATTTTTCATCAGTGTTTAGGGCTTTTTTTCCTGGATTATTAAGTCTCTCAGAATCATCTTTCTTTGGGAAATGCCAAGATGAAGCATTTTCCATCAGAAAAATCCAGACAAATACAAAGCAGTTGATGTTAATCTGGGTCCCAATGGGTTGCTAAAATAGTAGTTTTAAAGCCTTCTGTCCTTGACCTTACACTCTGATCTGCTCCAATGCTCCGTGGTCTACCATCTGGATGAGTTGCTTTTGTGTATGAGGGGAAGCCTGCAAAATTGAAGCATGAGAGATGCAGGGCTGCCCAGAGGCCAGCGCGTGGTGACGAATAAGGACACGGAGCATTTATTCTAAAACTGGGATATTGCAAAAGCTTGGCTGCTTGCAGAGTAATGTTACCAAAATTGTTCAGCACTTTCAAAATTTGATGTGTGTCTTACCTAAATTTGTAGGACCTTTTTCCTATTACAATTTTGTAATTGTTCTTTCCGTTTTTTCCAGACTGCAGAAGGAGCCAAAGCACCTGACCTAGAAACAGACTGGAGGGGACTTTCCTGGAGGTGAGAATACTCATTTTTGTCTTTCTCTATTTTTGTCCACACAGTTAAAAGTGTGTGGGTCACCTGGTGAAAATGCAGGGGTAGGATGCTGACAGCAAGTATTGCTTGGTAAGGATTGGAGGAGTCAGGACTGGAAGAGATTCTTGTGGGCTTTTTTGGTGTTTGTTTTTGCAACTGCAAAGTGGACAAAGACCATGCACATCAGAGAGTATGAATCTCAATATCCATGCTAGAGTGGAAGGAAGTTGCCTGCTTCATATGGGCAGGCATATGGCTTATAAACCTTTGCACGTGTAGATATTCTTTTCTACGCTCTTTCTTCCCCCCTTCATATTTTTCTGCAGACATAGATTATTTTCGGGAGGGGCTGCCAGAAGTGGTGTAATGGTGTAGTGGCTACGCACACAGACAGCTTTTAAATAGTAGAGGCAGAGGATCTTTTCATAATCAGCATTGCAGAATTGCAGATAGATGGTTAATGAGCATTTCATGCGGTCTCTTCTATGCATAACTGCACATAAATGTAGTTTCAGCAAGGTACTGTGTAGCAACTTTAGTGAGGAAATATGCTCTTGTATGGTGGGCATCCCAGCATTTTCATGTGAAAAATCAATTCTCCAAGTATGCTCTCTTCCCAGCCTGAAGGCATAGCTTCTATCCTGGCTGATGCCCTGCTTTATTTAATGTGAAATATCCTTTCACTACTTTCCCTGAATTCTTGTGGTTTATCTCCTTATTATTTGAAATTAGTGGGTTTGGTGGAGGTTGTTTCTTCCTTCTTGGGCTGCTGTAACAACATATGGTGACAATAGGACAGATGGTTGCAGGATTAACTCTACTTGGTGATCTTGTTTTTTCCCTTTGTAGTATTGGAGGTGACGAGACCCTGGAGATCCAGGCTACTTTACCTAGTGAGTATCTTGGAAAATAAGCATGAGAAAAGCAGAAGTTGAGTATTACACTGCAAGTCTTTTAAGTGGATACTAGGAAACACCTGGAAATGGTCATTCTTTCCTTGCAAACAGTGGGGATATTATCCATCTTTTGTAGATATGAGCAGTTCATATGAGTCACAGCTGAAACCCAGACTGACCTGATTAGCTGTAGAGTCGATTCAGCCCCTCCACATCACAGGACATGCATGTGATTGTATCATTCTTTTGACCAAAATTATTAGGAATAAATATGCTGAAGGTGACAGAAGTTCATGGCAGTCCTACTCCTCCCTTATTTTGTGCTTTCCAGTGATTGACTGTAATGGCTGTGTGCAAATGAAGGGTTATGAGACAATTAGCAGTCCATCTAGGCAGGGTTGGTGACAAGGCTATATTTCTTCCTGATGATTTCAAGTTTCTATGTAGCAGTGAAAAAAAATCTAAAAATACTATAAATTTCTTGCCCTGGTGTTCTATGTAATTGGTCCCTGTAGTTGCCATAGAAACCATTAAGTGGTCAGTGTGACAATAAATTGGAAAGGACTTGATTTACGATGGTTGATCTATTTGTATGTGATCCATGCTGTGAAGCAGTTTGACAATACCTGACACTGTTGGTAATAAAATCTGATATGCTTTGTCTTGTACCATGTACTGTGTTCAAAGAAAAACAGAAGGCGCAATTCATTTATGCATTATAAATGAGACTCTATAAAGAGGTTTCAGACATCACTACAGGCACAGTAACAAAAACAGTGCTCAGGCATCATGCTTCCCCACTGAGGGTTTCAGTGAAATCTAGAAAAGTGAATAAAATTCATTCTCTACCATAAATATTATTATCTGGGAGAAGCGAGACGTAGATGACCATTTTCAGAGTGTTTGCTTCTGGTATATGAAAGAAAGTAACCACGAATACTCTTTATTACAAATACACTTGAATTCAAGACTGGTGAGTTGCCTGGGACCTCTGCATCCCCTGGGCCACCAGACCCCAATTCCTCAAGTCCATGGAGAGAAATAGTTGCAGTGATGAAATTAAGGCAGTAACTAGAGTCTCCAAAGCAGGTGTGCCTGTAGCTTCTATAAAGTCACAGTGAATAAGGAGAAAACTCAGGTCCATATTCTCACTACTCAACTGGCTTGTCCTTCTGCAGGAGGCAATGCTGCTGTTTGTGCTGTGAATGGTTAAACACTGTGTTTTTTCTTTTTAAGATATCTTGAAGAAATTCAATCCAAACCTCTTTGGCTTCTCCACTGGCATTTCTAAGGAAACAGCTGGATTCAACGTTGCAGAGAGAAATGCCACAGCGCGGTAAGCACAGTCACAAAGGAGAAAGGGCAAAGGAGTGAGAACTGATGTAGTGGCAGGTTACCTTTGAGACACATGTCAAGGTTGAGTTAATACTGGTGATCTGCTTGCACCGAGCATATTTCTGTGATCTCATATTTTTGATTGTGGGTTTGATTTTTTTTTTAAAATGCAATTCAGTGTTTGGGGGATTTATGCGCCTATTTTTCTAAATCGGAGACAAACTTTCTTTCTTTATTTGATTTCTGCCCATAATTTCTGAGCCAATGCCTTAGTTATACTTCTAATTCTACCAGTACCTTTTTCTGCCCAGTCTTCAGTTTGCAAGTCCCTGATTCACTGCCCCAGGCAATATCTGTAATGAGAAAAAATTCATGTGCATCTCTCATTTATTCCTTGATTTCTGGGAAACCCGGCTCAAACTAACAAATAGAAGGCCACTGCTACACTAATGGCATTAAAAACTATCTCTGTTTGCAGTGCAAAGGAAAATAACAGAATGAGCATCTAGGAACTAATTCCTTTGTCTTCCCAAATTAAAAATCTGCTAGTCTGTTAAGAACCAAAATGTGTAAGAGTTTGTATGACTGTGCAAGGGTTTGTATACACTGTGCCTGCTCCATGGATACTCATGCAATTTGTTTCCAGGACTTTTTGTGACGCCTTTAACAGCCCTTAGATTAGCTGCAAGAGAATTTTAGGATAGCTAGCAAAGCCTGTGTAGCTACTAAATATTTCACGGGTGCCCCAAGCAAAGCTGACTCAGCATGATCAATATGGTTCTGGGAATCCAAATAATGTAACTGCATTTGTGTGAGTGCTGGAGAGAGGCAGGGCTTATTAGCTCAAGCATAGTCTTCTTCTGGTACATCAGGAGCTCGTTTCCAGCTGGTGTCTCAGCATGGTTTGTGCTTTGGCCTGTGGACATTGCATCCTGCCCAGAGCTGGACTGGGACTCTCTAGCCTGGCAGTCCCACAATAAAAGCAATATCTTTCAGCCATAAAACAAGACATAGGAATTTAAGGCCGGATCAGAAAGGCTGGTTACGTGCCCAGCTTCTGTGCAAGCACCAAACTGCCCCACTAGGTTTTGAAGGGACTAAACTAAATGTCTCTGTGCATCTGAGTGTTAGTGCTTTTTTCCAAACAAAATGCACTTAAGCCAACTCTGAGATGGGAAGAACTCATACCAGTTGCCTGCCATTTGGCAGCCATCCCAGCTGAAGTCCTTTCAGATCAGATTATTCACTTGTGCAACTTGGTCCTTCAATGTTTGCTCATCCTTTTGAGGCATCACTTTCCTTATACTGACTTCTGCTGATCCTAAAATTCCCTGAAATGAGGAGTGGGAGATCAAGAAGATGATGTGGTTTTGGAGCACACATATAAAATCTTCTGTCCTCTCCCTCTAGCAATATGCCAGCCCAAGCACGTGAATTAGTGGAGCTAATGAGAAGTAGCTCGGTAAGTGGAATTTGGGCAAACCTTCAGTGGTTCCGTGGTCTCTGGGAAATGATTTTAATTGATGGGATGCTCGAGTCATGAAGAGTGCTTTATTGATGAAAGAAAAGTCAGTGTCCTTGTCTCTGCTGTGCTTTCCAAGGTGAATGTACCAGATGAATTAGCCTTTAGTAGATTATAATTTACCTATACAAATCCATGCAGATAAGATGCAAACACACAAGGCAGAGACTAATGTAGGGTACAGTGCAACCAGAAGATGTAAGGATGGGAGTGAGGAAGAGAAGTCTGAAGGTTCTGGTGAGATCACAGGACTGCTTAGTTGAGCAGCAACATTTAAAGTGGAGGTCATAAAGTCTGAATGTAAAATTGATGGAGCAGGTACCTGCAGACCAATATGAATCACACTATTCACAATACTGGGAAGAGGGACTACTGAAGTCTTTGCGGGAGAATAAGCCATCTGAAACTCTGGTTTTGAGTAGGTAAATAATTAATCAGTGACCAGAAACTTCAGAGTTGGATGAATCCCTATCACATCACAATCTCAATCTTTTAGGGAATTAGTAGGGGATCTAGTATTGTCGACCACTCTGCTGTGCCAACTCCATTGAGGGCTACAAAGGGCACCAAAAGAGTGACTTGCTTTAATTTGGTGGCTGCTGCTGCAGTGTGGGGCGGGGGGAAGAAATCTGTGAAAAACCCAAGGTTGCCCCGCGCCAAGTGTTGGCTGAATTTGCGTGGATGACTGCCTGGGTGTGAGCTCTTGGTTCAGGGAGAGCATTCCTTCTAAGAGAATAGGAGTGCCTGGTGCTCCTTGGCTCAGACTGAATGGGAAAGGAAGGTACTGAATAAGCAGGGTTTGTCAAAGCATGTGTTTCTCCATGCCAGCATTCTTGATGGATGCTGCATGCTCACCCCACTGTCAGTTACTCTGCATTACCAATTGTTTGGCAGAGTGAAGGGAGCTGGCATAGATCTTCAATAGAATAGAAGAGGATCTAGAGCTTTGTTTTATTCACAGCTTTTTATGCATTAAAAAAAAAAAGGGGGAGGGGGCGTGTCCCTGCCCCACTGCCTCTTCACTAAAGGCTTTCCAAGCAAAGTGCTTGTTTAAAGAGGAGAATTCAGACCTGTGGGTGATTCCCAGGCCCTCCCTCTATTTGTGGGATCCTTTCGCAGATGTTTGTTATGTAAATGCACCACACTAAAAATAGTTGCCTTTGATTCCTTTCTTTGTACTGAACGTTACAAAATGTTTTGATGAGATCCAGCTCTCAGCAGTGCCTATTGTTAGCTTGTGGTGACGTGGATGCTGCAGCTGCCCTTATATGAGCTCAGTGAAGTCACCAGCCTCCCGGACTCTTCTATTTTAATACAGCTGTCTATTCCCCGGGGCACCCCTCGCCCCTCCTGGCCATGAGGTAGTACTTGCCCAGCTGGCAGGGATCCCCAGCAGCTCCAGTTCCACAGCTTCATGAGTCACTCCAGCCTCCACTCCCACACTGCTTTATCCCCACGCTGCCTGCAGTGTTCAGCCATGGCTGGCAAGTCTCTCCTGTCCATCCCTGTCCTGAAGGTAACTTTCATTTAGGGACGCTTGCTGTCACAGACACATTTCCATGCTTGGTTACACTGACAGATCTTGTCTGCTGAAGGGAATTTTCTCAGAAAAGCCAAGGTGAATTGCAGTAGACTAGCAAACAGTTCACTCTTTTCCCCTGGAGAGATGCTTTTCTTTTGCCCACTTAACTCAGCATACCTCCTTTGTTTTACCCTGCTGTCTGTGCCCCATTTAGCCCCATCTGTGAATGTTACCTCTGTATGCCTAAGCAATGGATGCTACAATCTGTTTGTTTTATGTGCCACTAGAAAATTAACTTCAAGGAAGACTGGAAGCTGATCACTGTCCTTGTTGGAGGCAGCGACCTGTGCCAGTACTGCTTGGACAAGGTTTGTATCTCTGAATTAGGCATGCTTATCCAGGTATTTGGCAGATGACCAGCCCTGGAAATATAACCTTTCTCTCTCTCAGGGAGCCAAAGTTCCTGTTTGTTTAAAAAGCACTTAAAGTCCAGCTCTTTTCATTTGTATTGTATCAGAAACAAGTGCACAGCTTTTAATACTGGGGCACTGCAGCTCTGGAGAAAAATAGGATTATTTAAAAATAGGAACCTGCCCTATATCGAACAAAATACCAAGAATAAACTCCCTGCTTAACTGGACAAAGCAATCAATGTGATGTCTTAGGAATGTTTTTGTGGGACACAAATGAAGTTTTCTGGAAAGCATCTCCACACAATAATTACTAAGAATGCTTCAGAGTGACACCAAAAGAAATAATATCAGTTTATAGAGAAAAAGATGTCTTTTCTCTAGCTATCTGTGGTCATTCCCTCTGAAACAGTCTATGTGACACAGACTGGAGGTCTGGACCCCAGCTTATTGAAATGACCAGGCACTGTTCTCTGTTTTGCTCTTTTTCCTTTACAGGCTGCTGCCTGAAGCCTTTGTCCCCTCAACTTCACCTCTATAACTATAGTTACAAAGTTGTTTTGCTTATGGGTTTTGTGGGGCCTGACTGCCTTCATCTCAATTTCCCCAGATTGGCAGTTTGGGAAAAAAGGTATCATTCTATTCATAAGGCAATCAAATCTGTTCTGGGTCACATAAAAGACAACACAAAATCTAAAGATGTGATCTATATAGTCATTCTTCAGGGAAAGATTCTGCCAAGGTAATTTAGGATTTTCTGCAGGGATTTGGGCAATATATTAGTGACATAGAAACACAAGCACTATATAACCTCTGTACGTGTGGCAATAAGTTTCTTGATCTGAAAATACATTTACCAAAAAAGGAAAAAGGAACAGTGAGTTGGTATATCTTCTCATGGATCACCTTCTTGGTTCCTGAAAAAAAGACTGATCCAATTTTTTGTTCTTTCTTTTTAACATAGGAAACCAATTCAGTGCAAAAGTATGTAAAGCACCTTCAGGACACTCTGGATATTTTCTATGAGGAGGTAAGCTTTTAAGATATCCTAGCAAACTATGTTCCTGGCAAGCACACTGACGTTTTTTCCACCTCTGGTAGACTGTCAGTGATTATGTTTCATACAAGGTCATCTTTCAAATAGCTGGAGTCATACTGCTCCTCAGTGCTGCATTTCAACAACTGTATTAGCTAATGCCCTGAGAAAGCAGGCTGCAGTTTCAGGAAAAGTGTGTTTCGCAGTACTTGTTCTGTGAACAAAACATACATGATCCTACTGCCAGTTTTGGTGACTAAACCAACCCTTACACAGTTTCATCTGCCTTTGAGCAAATGGAAATGTCCCAGGGAGTGAAGCAGCATTTCAGCTAGTTTGTACTAGCTGCTGGAATTTTTTTTTGGCTGACATCCACTGTGTGTGCCCCTCCCCTTCTCTTTATACATCATCCTTTCACATGCCATTGGCTGCAGTCAGTGCAGTTTGCACTGACTCCCTGACCTACAGATGGCACTTCTTGCTCCCTTTGTAGTGGTATCATGTTCTGTTATTTGGTATGTCTGGTTATTATAATCCTTGCAGCTCCCAAGAGTCTTTATCAACATGGTGGAGATGCTAGAGTTTTCTGGACTGCGTCAGATCACAGCAAGCTCTTCAGGGTGTGCTTTGACAGCAAAGTAAGTGAGCAAAACAGGTCTTTGCCTTTAAAGTGATAATTTTTTGGCTCAATCTCAATTTCTACAGTAGGTATCCACACTGAACTTTCCAAGCTACTTGCATTGCAGCCTTTACCTGATGCACTAGTTCCCATCAACTTCCTATGACTTCTTCCAGTACTTCACCTAAAAGGCATGCACCTGTAGATAGTGGAGTTATCACTTCTCAGCTCTAAGGCAGCATGTCACAGCACAAGTCAACATGTAACTGTTGTACCACTGAATTTCAAAGCCTTTTTTGCCCAGCAGCATAGGCTGACATCCCTGATGCCTCTCCTTGTACCCAGTGCTGCGTTACCTGTGGCGCAGGCTGGGCTGCACACAGCAGAGTGCACAACAGGGAACAGCTTTTCACACCTAATGGAGGACACCAAAATCCTACCTCAAAGAAGGTTGAGGGTCTCATTTTGGAAAGCAGCAGTGCCTTTACAGGAGCCAGAACGGACATGAAAAGGCTCTTTAATCTAGCAGAGAAAGGTATAACAAAGGCCAGTAGTTGGAAGCTGATGCCGAATGAATTCAGATGAAGTTAGGCACAGATTTTTAATAATACAAGTGATTAACTACTGGAACACACTAGAAGGGAAAATAACAAATTGACTGTCTTGCTTGATGTCTTCATATTCATTCCAAGCACATTCTTAGAGGATGCGTTTCAGTGAAGCACGAGTTATTACCTCTTAATATAGGAGTAACAAAACAAAACACAGTGATTCAAGGACTCAGACTACATGAACAATTTGTCTTTTTCAGCTTTAAACTTCAACATCTGAAGATCTGCTGTAAGCTTATTTGTAGGGTGTGGTTTTTTGTGTTTGACTCAAGAATTGTGGATCTCACAGCTTTTACCAGCTGTGACAGGTGTTCATTTTGAACAGTCAGTAGGGATTTTTTTCTGAAATATCTGTCCATTTCTAAGCCAATGAGGTTGTTCTCCCTCTACATGTGAGCTTTGAGCGCCCATCCTGAGCTTCTTGATGTGAAGCACACACTGCTGAAGAACTGCAAATAAGCTATTCAAGACTGGCTTTTAATTCTAGTATTTCTTTCATTGAAGGGAAATTTGTCCATGTTTCTTAAACCCTGAGGAAAATTCTCCTGAACTACAAGAAATTAAAAGAGTTAACAGAGATTTTCAGGTAATACTTTGATTCTGTAACTGGTCATCTTCACTTGTGTCTCTTTATATTGCTTCTCTCACTACCCTTCCTCTCATGCATATCCTCAGCAGGATAGAGAGAGGTAACCTGGAAATAGCTTGGATACAGCCTAATCAAAACTCTACCCAGATAATCAGATAGTAGCAGTCCAAGTCTTTCCACGTTTCCTAATGATTTGTCCTCGGTTCTGAGCTGGATGCAGATCAAGACCATTTATGTTTCCAGCTGCTGTTTCAACAGCTGAGAAGGAGTTAGTGATGATGGCTGCTTTGCTGATATGTGTTTGCCTGTTATGAACCCAAAGAATAGCTCACATGAATTAACATGTCATTGCAAGAGTGACAAATTACCCTGCATCAGTTGCTTTGTGGTTACCTTTAGCAGAAAAAAATAACTAAACCAACCATGGGTCAGCTTGCTATCTGAGAGTAACTGTTCACGGCCTCAAGCATAAGATTGACTCAAAATTAAGAGGCTATAAATAGCTATTGGAGTGGAAGCTTTTTCCATTGATGTTCTATGAATACAGGAATCACTGTATCAGATCACATTGAGTTATCCAGTCCTCCATTCTGGCTCTGGCAGCAGATGTTGTCCAGTGAATCTGACAAAGCTCAAAAAATTCAAAAAAATGGATAGTGCTAGTATAAGCCTACTAGAGGGGTCATTTTCCTTAACTATGGAAGTGGGATCAGGAATGTTTTGAGATATGATCAGGAGCACTACAGTTTATACCCATAAGATGGCAAGTAATAATGAGATGGGGTTTTTTGTCCATCTCAATGTCTGTGACCATAGTTTTTGAAAGTGGCAGGTAATTCTTCAGTGTTTAAGTTTTATTTTAATTCAAGCACACCTTTCTGGAAAATCAAATGCACTTCAGCCTCAGGTTGGCATTCTGAACTCATTTGTCACATCTAAAAATTTTGGTCTTATTCCTTTTTTATAATTCTTTGTAAATTTTAATCTCATTGCAGTTGTGTAGCATTGGTTTCTATGAGTAAGGATTGAAAAACTTTTTTCCTTTTTTTCTTTTAATTAAGCAGCTTTATTAATGTTTTTATATTTGTTTGAATTAACTCAGCTTCTGTGCGTTTTCCTCATGAAAATCTCTTGATGAACCAAATTGTTTTCTTAGCCATTTTCTCGACTGCTTTATAACATTTAACTGGATTTATACTAATAATTCACGGCTTCCTACACTGAAAGAAGTGTAATATGCATGTTTTTGATGGCTGACAAATCCAAGATGAGCCTTGCAAGTAACTTTTCTGTTTCCAATAATTACACTCTGTACAGGCTGAAGCCTTGCAGCTGATCAACAGTGGTCGGTATGAAAACCGTGAGGACTTTGCTGTTGTCACACAGCCGTTTTTCCGAAACACCTTGTTGCCCCTGGATAGCGTGAGTCCTGTTTTTCTTTCCCATTATGTAAGGGCCAGTGTCTTGATTTCTTTTAAGTCAGTAAGATCCATGCCACAAGGACTATGTTTTCTTCTCTTTGCACAGTCTAGCAGCACAGGGTGGAACCTGTGATAAGAGGTGACAGAGGAGAAGACAAGGAAAGACTGTGCTGCCTGTGAATCAAAACAGCTTTAGGAAACATTCATAGTTGTGTACACATTAAACCTAGGCACTCTGTCTCCCTCTAAACTGCATGTTGCTTCCCCTGTTGAGGGGGTTGATTGGCACTCAATTTTCTTCTCATCTAGGTTATGGAATATGTTCAGGATTTCTCCAAATGGAGACCAGCACTTGAATGCCTGACTCATTCCAACCTGGAAACAGGAAACAGCCTTTGAAACCAAACACTGATTCTCCTTCTTTTCTCCAGCCTTAGTATTATGTATGCTGAGTAGTTAAGGATACAAATATTCAGCATGAATCCTGGTCAAAACCACCCAGTTTTGCATAATACTAATCTTTTTGTCATACCATCCTCGTTCTTTTCTGTCAGCCTTCAAGTTTGAACAATGGTCACCATACAGGTATTGATGAGGTGAGGCAAATTCCTCCTAAGACATACATTTGCCACAGCTGGATAAGCCCACCATTTTTATTGTTGCCTGAAATTCAGTAGAAATTTCAACACCTGAAAGGTTGTAAGTCTGAGTTATGGAAGTTTAAAAAGCCATAATAAGTAGTTTTCTATCAGTTCTGTACAAAGTGGAGTGTGGGTCAATGGCAGTGTAACAGCTGTGACTGTTGTTTAAAGAGAAGTTTAGTTTTGCTATGAAAATTGCTGTGTGAAATTGAGCAAGCTGTGTTACACAGGAGGTCTCAAGGTGCAGTAATCATCCCTCAGTTAGGACTACCTAAGTTGATTTGTAGTGTCAAAATATGAACATATTACCTTTAGGAAGATAACCAAAATTGTGAAGCGGGTATACCAAGTACAGTACAATATGAGATATAATATGGCAGATCTCAAAGATTGAAATGTGCTGAGAAATACATTTTTGCTTTTATTGCAGACCAGCAGGCCAGATCTGAGTTTCTTTGCTGCAGACTGCTTTCATTTCAGCGTAAGAGGCTATGCTGAGATGGCCATGGCTCTCTGGAATAATATGGTAAGAGGCTACCAGCCAGTTCCCTATGTGATTGTGGTAGCAGTCCCTACAAAGATCATGATAAAGGTGTCTGAAACAAAAGAGCAAGGAAGACATAACATTTATATCCTAACAAGGGGGGGGCTGCTCAATTTTAAGACTCTTTTCAGTCTGCATTGCTTAGGAACACAATCCAAAGTGATCATGTTGCATGAAACAGTGTAGGTCTTTGCTCATTCAAAATGAGAAATCCTGAGAGTCTTAAGGTAAGAGAAAATTCCTTTGTGATTTGGTAAATAACTTGCATTAAAGCAAAAAGCAGCCTAGTTAAACATTCGGTCCTGTAGGTTTTCTGAAAATGTCTGTTCAATGAGCTTGCCCCTCTTCAGTGAATTCTGTAACATTTAACAGGAAAACATATATGTGACTGAATATTTGCTGCCATTAATAGTGTGGACATGTTGTACCACCCACTCCAGTATCTGAGATAACTCTAGTAGAGTCACTGAAACTAACGGGGGGCTCATCAAAACTGTGATGCCTCTTCTTGTAGTCACATTCCTTCCGTCATTTTGGGGAAAATGATAGCTTTTTAACAGCATTGGAAGAGTGTGTAACAGGCACATGCTAGACTTGATAACTCCAAGATCACAGTTGCTTTCAGAAACATGCTGGAAGGAAGACTATGGTGTTTTCATGCCACAGCAACATTTACTCCTCTTGTCTCATAAACACCAGTACCCCAATACATCATGCAAGCAGAAATCCTGTATCCTGGTTTGTACAAGAAACAACCATAAATGGAGGGGAAATTTTTTCCATTGAAGTAAAAGTTTTAGCAAGATAAGAAACTTACAGGATACCCCAGAATAAGCTGGAGCATAAGGACTGGGAAACACAGGGCAGAAATCTTGCAGTTGCCCAGTATGGCATAAGGAGCTGTAGGCTCAGGGTTATAGAAAGCAGTGGACATACAATGCACACATGCACTCGGAATAATCGATTTGTGCACATGCAGCAAATCTGCCTGTTTTCCATCAGCCTTCCCTGTATGGGACTCCAGATGACAGCAGGGTGGTAGGCTTCACTGTGTTTCATAGCTTAAACAGGGCTAATGGTGGCCCAGAAATCCCAGGCAAACATAGAAAAAAATTGAAAAAATGTAGAAAAAATTGAAAAAACGTAGAAAAAATTGAGTATGGCTGAAGGTTTCAAGAAGAAAAAAGATGATATCTGGACATATGGTAGCCTTAAATTGGGTTTCTGTTGCCATGTGGTATTCCTATTGGCCATTACTCATTGCTGAATCACCATCAGTCTTTTTTTCTCTATGCCATCGGAGTTTTATTCTGTCCAGACTGTCACTCAATTCCTACGCATGTAAGGATATTGACAGAAGGCTTTCTACTGCAGGAGGGATCAGTGTCCTACTGATGTGAAGCATAACTATTCCCTCCCGCAGGGATCTGTTGGTGTATGCCAACTGAAGATATTACTGTTTACTATTTAAATCTGGTTCTTGTAACACATCCCTGCTTTTCACTTGCAGTCCATGTACGGAAAGGCTGTGCAAGCTTACAGTAAGGCTGTATTGTTTCCCTGTTCCCTGAAAAGCTCGGCAGGCTGTAGCCTTATGGCCAAATGACATGGATTCTTGTTAGTACACATAAAGGGCCAAACTGTGCCTGGCCACTGTGTGGGTATACAGGGATCGGAATGGCTTAAGGAGTCTATCCCTCACCATGATGTTCTTTGCCCCTTTTGCTTTGTGCGAAGCCAAGCGTGCTCCTGCTCTCTGAAGTCAGAGGACTCTCTAGTCCTAAGGGGCTTCCACTGGTCCCAAATCCACCTCTTCAGTTCTCTGGCCCAGGTGAAGGGCACATGGACTCTGTGTGTTTAGCTCGTGTTCTGCCTCCATGCTTGGCACGTGCTCTAGAGGAGCTGTGTGTTTCTTCGAGAAGTTGTCCTGTCCGCTCGTGGACTTGGGGTTACTGTCATCTTCAAAGCTCAGAAGCTAATGCTCCTGAAGAACAGATTGCATAGAGATGAAGTAAGCATGGATGGTTGCAGAATTTTGCACTTTATCATCTTTCATCTGGGCTCTGTGCCAGAATCCTTACCAAGTGCCCTGGCAAGGGAAGTGTTACAATTACCTACAAATAACCAGTCTCACGGCAGGCAGAATGCTACAAGACATGAGCCACACATCTTACCAACAACCACATCAGAATCTGAGCTGTTCTCTTTAAGATGAAACAAAACTAGCAGTTTCAGTCTTCACTACCTTAGCTGGTGGGCTGGCCAAGGGATTAGGACTCCCTTACATCACTAGACAAGTGATGTAAAAGTCCAGCAGGAACTCATAACCACCAGCAAAATCTGGCATTCTGTTTTGCTTCTCATCTTCTCTTCGCCAGTTAGCTTTCTTCCCTTCCCTAGTCATATTTTAATGTGGTTCATCTCTTTTTATTTTTCAGTCTGTACTACCTTCTTTCTTTTTTTCCCCTTTTTTTTTTAACTGAACTAGAGAGAGGAGGTATTCCCAGTATTTCCATATGGGAATCCTATGGACAGAAATTGTTTTTTTCCATGTTGTGTTGGGCTTGTTGCAGTATTGTTTCTTTTCAGCATACAGCTGACACTTTAATCCCTTGAGGACAGTAAATGCCTGTATGGACAATAGCAGAAGCAACAGCAGTCCTCTGTGCTATATTCCCTGAAGTGCTGGATGACAACTCTGCAGTTTCCTATGGGCCAGTCTTGAAGTCGTTACTTCAGGCATGTCCATACAACAATTGTAAACACTTCAGTTAACATGACTGAGCAAGCCTGTACTTGTTAGTTTAACTATGGTAACTGGTGGTATGTGCACTCCTAGCCAACCACAGCTGCTCTGCTATTAGCCTGGACATATTTTATGTTGAGTTTGAAATGGACTTGAGGTGAGCCTATGGTCAGCTATTGCAATTTAGCTGACAACAGATAATATAAAAGGCTCTATTTAACTCACTTCTTGCAATCTTGTGAACCCAGCCTCAGCTATAACTCCCAGGGAATTTCTTGTCTGAGTGAAGACTGCAAAGGTTGGCACCATCTCATTCTGTCTCTGCAACTCTACGTCATTTCTGAAGTCACTCACATCGCCATGACACCTAGGCATCTTTCTTTAAGTAATGTGCTAAGTAACATGTCTAACATCTATCATGTGGGGTTTTTTTCATTGTGGTTTATACTGCCATTTGAGATGTGCACATGGGAGAACCAGATATACAGTAAACCACCTTGTTTAGCAGAATATTTATGTGGTATTCAGAGTGATGCAAAAGGAGGAAAGGCTTCTCCTATTCCTTGCTTCCAAGGGAGTTTTTCTGCAGCCAGTGCATCAGATTCTCAATGTCTTCAGTTCATGAGGGTTAAAATGTTTGTGAACATTCCCATGCACCTTCTACCACATTTGTTCATTACTGCAAGCACCAAAAGATTGGATAAGAAGTTGTAACTGCCTAAGTTAAGAGAGTCTGAGAAGGAAAAAAATTCATCGTTTACTGTTGCTTTTCTCTTCTTCAGTTGGAGCCAGTTGGTGAAAAGCAGACTTACAACAACTTTACCTATGACAGATCAAAACTCAAGTGTCCAAACCCAGTAAGTAAAGGCCAAGGTGTCCTCTCCATTAATTACTTCTACTTTTCTCCTTTCTTCTCTTTAGTAAAGCTCTTTAAGAGAGTATGTTTGTGAAGGCTTTAAATAGCTGAAATATACTCCTATTTTGTTAGAGACAGAGAAATCTACTTAAGATTTAAGACCAAAAAATTATCCTCATTGCCAGTCGATTTAAGTCAGTTCTAATGAGTCTATGTATTTCCATTTGGTTGTCTGCAACAAGCAAATTAGGAAATGATGCCGTCACTCCTGATTCTGAGATGGCTCCTTTTTTTTTTGTTCTAGGAACAAAAAAGCAGGCAATAAAGCAGGAAAGAGTTTGGTCTAAGATAGAGAGAAGGCAGCAACAGCTGATTGTCTAAAGATCAACAATTCCTTTCTGGGAAGGTGTAGTGGCATATTGTTGGAATGCTGCCTGTTGAGTGATCTGTGGTCAATAAAACCTTTGCTCTCCCTTTGTAGGAGAAACCTTTTCTTTTCACACGGAGAAATAGTGGATTTGGAAATTCAGACCTCAGCTTGGAGAAATCTGAACCTTCAGTCCCCTACTGGGCTGTCATTGTGGCTGCAATAGCCGGAGTTCTGTTGGGTTCTTTACTCGTCTGCATTGTGTCACGAAGAAGAACCAAGAAGCCCCAACGTAAGACTGACATAGAAAAGAACATTAAAACAACCCCTCTATAACACAAGTCGAACAAACGTCTTTTTCTGGCTGCTCGTTGCTGTGACACAGAGTAGCAGAATAAAAAACCTGTTGGATATGAATGAAGCTTCTTGGTTGCCCAGGGATTTTTGGGCCCAATAATCTTAGTAAGAAATGTACTATAGAGTTGGCTTCTGCAGATCAGTCAGGTGGAGGATGAAGTTCTAAGTACATTGTGGTTTAACTCCAGCTGGCAAATAAGTACCACACAGCTGCTTGCTCACTCCCCCCACTCCCCCTCAGCGGGATGAAGAGGAGAACTGGAAAAAGGGTTATCTCAACACACGGGTTGAGATAAGAACAGTTTAATAACTGAAATAAAGTGAAATATAATAATAATAACTGTAGTGAAGTGGGAAATAACAAAAAAGAGGGAGGAGAATAAAACCCAAGAAAAACAAGTGACACACAATACAACTGTCATCACTCGCTGACTGATGCCCATCCCATCCCCAATCAGTCATTGGCTCCTCCTGCCCTTCTTCCCCAAGTTGATACTAAACGTGATGAATTATGGTATGGAATATTCATTTGGCCAGTTCAGGTCAGCTGTCCTAGCCTGGTTCCCTCCCAGCTTCTCGTGCTGGCAGAGCATGGGAAATTGGAAAGTCCTTGATTTAGAGTGAGCACTACTTAGCAACAACTAAAATATCGGTGTGTTATCAACATTATTCTTGTACTAAATCCAAGATGCAGCACTGAACCAGCTGCTAAGAAGATTATTAACTCTATCCCAGCTGAAACCAGGACAAAGTCTTAAAGCTTTTTCATCCTGGGGTGCAATTCTCTGTTTTGTGAATATTACTCAGGATGTCAATCGCTTGCACAAAGCAAGAAAACTTGTTAATGCATCTTGGCACCTTTATTATGCATCTGTCCTTTTGTCTTTTAAAACTATATTTAACATGTTAGATACAAGTCCATGATTGCAACCTGGTATTCCCCAATAGCAAGATGTGAGATAAATAGCAGCTGCAATTTCACATTAGATTCCAGCAAGACCATTGAGCTGAAGGTGCTAAGGTGATTCTACAGGGGCAAGTGTAATGCCTTTGAAACATCTTTAAGCCAGCTTCTGAGCAACTTGGATCATCCCACATGGCATCCCTGGTGCAGTGCTGGGCAGCAAAGATAAAATAACTGCACCCTCTCCACTGCCTTGGACTCCAGGCTCCATCCATCTGGGACTGGGTGTGAAACTGGGCCATGCCCATCACTTCTTCTCCTGGGTAAACAGCCCAAGGACAGGCCTGTACCTTGCTGCCCACCACTGTACGGCAGCTGGTTCCAGAATGACTTTTTCTATGATAAAGGAATTTCTTCACTGGCATGCAGTACAGGGTCTAAGCAAAAATGAGATACCTGCTTAGCCAGCCTCGCTTAGCATTTGTGTTCTGCTCAGGTCTCCCAGGTGGGAGACTCCATGGCTGTTCTCCAAGGAAGAACTTGCAAAGTTGGGGTTTTTTGTGTGGTTTTTTTTTTTTTTTTTTTTTTTTAAATTCTGATCAGGAGTTCAGAGATCATCTTTCCTGGAAATTAGATTTTCTTTGTTTTATATCTGCAGGGCAATTAATATAATCTGTTAGTACAAAAGATACTTCACAAGTTCCATGTGATCTTGTTTTCCTATATCTTCCTTATTTTCTGTGTCAAATACTTTACATTTCGCTTTTATTGAAGCCAAAGTGTGATTTGCACTGGTGCAGTTTTTTTGTGAAGTGCAATACATTTCCACTCTAAAAATACAAATGAGCAGAAATTTAAAATGTTTCCAAGAAGAAAGTGTTCTGGGGTTCCTAAATCTACTCATTTTGCATACAGAAGGTATTTAGACTCCTCTTTTTCCATTTCACTCCTGTCATTGTCCTTGCTAAGATAAAAAGATGTGGGTAGAGTACAAGTTATATAGTCAGGTTTCAGCAGCTGTAGCTCCATTCACCTCTTCTTTGATCTGCTCTCAAAGGTTGGGCTATTAATAGTAAGACTTTTATTTACCTAAGTCTTGTCCACAGATGTGTGCCTGGGAGATCTATGTGCAGCCAAAAATGCAAAACAACCGCTTTGCATCTTTTTCCAGTGCAGCACAGGCTGCTCTTCCTGTCCCTGTCTTCACTGTAGGTCATTAACTACTCCCTGATCTCCCAACTGATGATATTTATTTTGCTCAGTAAATGAAAACAAACACAGCCTCCAACTTGCAGGAGACAAGATTTACTGTGTTCCAGTCTGTTCTACAGCATCTATGTCTCAGACACATTGGAAAATAAACGCCTCACAAGTGAGGAATCTGAGCAAATATCCAGTGGATCAAGAAGGCCACAATCTCCTCTCATCCTTAAATGTTGTTCTTGTAACTCCTCTTCCCTACTGGGAGCTTGGATAGCCACTGCTCATACTGCTCTTGGCTTGAGAAGAAGTAAAAAGATAATAGTTCTCTGCAGAACCTTTCCCCAGTACTAGATGTTTCAAAGGAAACTCAAAACAGTAGTTCAGTGCTGATTGACCTTTTAAATCATGTGTGTAAGCAGGAAGTGGGGTAGGGGTCCTGGAGCATGAGTTGGAGCTACTGCAGTCTCTCACATCAGGTTTGTCCTGCCTAGAGATCGGTACAAGTGCATCCTGGGTTTCAGGTGGTGCCCCCTGCTAGAATAACTAAACATACCCTTTCCTCACTTAGAAAGCTAAATTTTGTTCTGAGCTTCTAAAAGCTAAAACATAAGTGCAGTTGGCTGAGAAGTGAAAGATGGCTCTTAGCTTAGTCACTATTCTGAAGGATTCTAGGGTGGAAATAATTCTTGTGCAGAAGCCTGGGTGATTCTGCTTTGGACTGTATATACTTAGTTCCCTGTAGTATGTAGCCCTGTAAGGAATGCTGCTTTTACTGATGCTTTTGGGAACTGAGAAGCCATCAAACTTAAATTATATTGGCTCTGTTCTGCTAATGTAACAGGAGACTTTTCCCCTAGTTTCTCTAGCTGTGGTGTAGCTTTAATGCAGTAGTACAGCAGGAGCTGGAGCAGGAACTGACGGGCTATGATTTTGTCTCTGGAAGTATCTTCTGGCATCTTTCTTCTGTAGACTGACGTATGTGATGAACTGACTGACACTTAAGAAAAAAAAAATCAAGAATCACACAGTTTGCAGCTGCTCCACGAGCAAAAATATTTCCCTGAAGATGTTCCTGCTGAGCATTCCCTCCATGCTTATTAAGCACAGGTAACATTAACCTGGAGTGAATGACAAATGATTAGGTCTGGATCTTTGACTGCATTCAGTATCACATTAAATCAAGAAGTAATCTCTACGTCTTATCTGTCAGTTGTCCATTCCTCCTTTTTTTTTGCCCTTGATTTCAAATGCCTTTCTGGCATTTTGCCTCAGTGGACTGCTGCATAGGCCAGATTGCCTACTGATGCACAAAAGAAGAGAGGCTTAGAAGGAACTTCAAGTTTGTAGGGAAAAATGCATGAAACAGATACAGATGCCATCTTAGCCCAGGATTTTGCTTTGGCCAGTAGTGGTCTTGCCCGTCACTGAGAAGCACCTCTTCTGTGTAAAGAGATTTTCTAACATTCTGAGAGAACAAGCTTTGTGAATGCTTCCTCTGGAGAAAAGCCACAGCTCAGCCTGCATGAGTGGTCACTGTCTAAAGGACCTTTGGGGGTTCTGGCCTTGCTATTCAGCTCAGGTTGTCACAAAGGATGTTGCGGGTAAATTTTGTGCTGTTCCCTGGCCTTAAGAAATAATCTGTTCTTCAAACAGGGAAGTGATGGAGCCTGACAAGTGTTGGCAAACATTTGCCTGCAGCTTCAGCAGTTCTGGAGCTTAAGTTCTGGCTGCCTTTTTTGCTGCTGATGGACTTTCTTCTTGTCATGGTAGAGTGTCTGTGTTTTGCTTTGTAAGGCCTAGGATCAGTTTGCCCCAAAATCCAGTTTAGGTGCCCAGAGAACTTAAGGAAAAGTGGAAAAATTCAGAAATCTGCGAGAATTTTGTGTGGCTTTGGAGATTGTTAAATATTTCCTCCAACCACCTTCTAGTTGGTGAGATGTGCTAATGACAAATGACGTCATTTTAACAGCTAGACAGTATGTAATTTCCTGGGACATCTGGGCAAGAATTTTGTTACTTTAAGAGGTATTTGGCTAAAATATTGAGGTGAAACAACCCCACCTGAAAAGAGGGGTATGGAAAAGCTCTGGATTTTTACAATTCTGCATTTGTGTGATTCATATTCCCTGAGGTATTTAAAAAATTTGCTATTAGAGGATCATAGGTTTGCAATGTTTGCTCTTTCCCCTCCCTTTTTTTAGAAGAAAGGTATCTGGGATTTTGGGACAAGCAAGACAAAAATCTATCCATAAAGTAGTTCATAAATTACTTAAATGAAACAAGTTTTTTGGGTATTATAGATCTTTAAGCATGACAGGAAGGGATGATCCTATGAACCATTGTGTTAAAACTAATTCTGTCCCAAGTTTGCTGCACCAGGGACCTGAGAAGCATCTCTAGCACTAGGAGTTTGTAACAAAAAAGGGAGTAGTGGAAGAAGGGAAAAAGGCTGGCACATATTAACCTAGAATATTCTCAGTATCTTCCTTGTAACTGTACTTGCCATCACTTTGCTTTGGTGGACACCAGAAGTTCCTCCATCTTTCTGAGATCAGTAGATTTCCCTTTTGCATTTTGAAACTCAACACTTTAAACACACACCTGAATAAGATTATTAACTTTAGCTGCTTTTCATGATACTCCTAGCACAGAGCAAAAATTGTCTGGGTTTGACTATTGGAGAGAACAGTAGGCCAAGGGAAAAGACAGAAAAAGCCCAGAGCTTGAGCAGTTTTAGAAAACAAATCAAATAAAACACAGATGAGCTTATTTAAGGGGTGGTTGGTACTACTCACTGGCTAAAAGTTGGAGGAAATTTCCCTGTCTTTCCATTTCTCTGTAACTGTCATTCATGACAAGGTTATAACTACATTAAGTTACATGGATTTTACTGAGAAAATTTCATTTGCTGAACTGTCTGGGTTTCCCTTATTGCAGGCCTTCAGCAGGATTTTTAGAAGTTGGGTATGGAAATGTCCTTCAGATGAAGTATGGGATCCATGAATGTGTTTCTGGGGTAGGGTGTTTGTAGTTTCCAGGCCTTCTGCTTCCTTACAAGGATTTAATAGTCCCTTTGGACTAGTGGTGCTGCAGGGACGAGGCTCACTGAGAGACAGTCAGGGATTTCTGCCACTGATCCGTGGGCTGATCATGGAGTGAGTTATTTCAGCTGGAGAAACCAATTTCCAAACCTCTGAGAGTGCTTTCTCACTGGTGTAAAATGATTATGGCTGTTAAGAAAAGGGGCCCGAGATCTTCAAAGTGTCTCTATCATAACCATCAAGGATTTTATAAAAATTCCTTTCAGTGTTAAAAATTAACCATGAAGGAAAACCCTTTAGCTACCATTTGTGTTGCTTAGGTGACTGGAAACACCACCTGAAGGCCCCAATGGGCTTTGGTTGTGACAGGAGATAATCCCCAAAGTGACAGTGGCCAAGGCTGCTCAGCAGTGGTTCAGTTTAACAACAGCAGGGGAGCTGGGCCTTGGGCATTCCAGAAAAATATGTTTAACACCTTCACAGTGTGTGGATGAGGCAGAAAATACTTCCTGTGTTCTTGCACCAACTCAGTTTTGCAGTCAGTACCTATGGTTAAAGACACAGGAATTGACTGGTTCAGCAGCTTTCCACCCACAAGGGATTTACCTGCACTTTCAAGGTTGCCCACAGGTATCCTCTGAATCAGCTTTCAGATCAAAGTAAAACACAGGAGTTAGGAATAAGTAGAGAGGACACAGCTTCTCTTGTAGATTAGACAACAGAAATTATGGGTGCATCTTTTGTAAGTTTCCAAGACTATCTTTCTGCTTGGCTCTCTCAGCAACCATCTTGTATAGCACAAACTTCAGCATAGACTTTGGGACCCTCAGAAGGCTTACCTGTCTGCAAGTAGACCCTCAGGGGCCTGGAGTGCAGCAGCTACTTAACATCTCACAGCAAAACTGAGTGACTTTATCAATCATGTAGTATCCCTGAGTATTTGTCCCAGACCCTCTGGGGATCTGAGGTGCTGACATACCTAGGCTGTGAATCCCAGACAGCCTCAGGTGGAAGGCGGACAGTGAGATGCTCACCATAGGCAAGAAAAAAATACATCTGGGTAGGGGTAAAAGCAGAACTTCAGGTGCTTTTTAAGTCCAAAACCAGAGTTCAGCATGTATTCTGAAGGAATGATATGGGACTTTGTGGAAGATAGTTAACAGGATTAGACATCTGTATTGCATCACTGCATCATCTACATAAGCTTCTTGTGCATCTGGGCTGAAAATTATACAAATGCCACTCAGCCTTTGACATAACATTTATCTATCACGTACTTGTTTTGTGGCATGAGCTGACCTTTTCCTACTGCTGCTCTTACTGCAGTAGTCAAACAATCTCTTCACCCTTTCCCCTATCTGAGACACCCTTTTGGTACAGCTGCCAGAAATCTCTGGTACAAGTTAAGTAAATAAGCCAGCATGGCAATTAGATCATTCCCCTGGCTGTTACGTATTCAACAACTAAATACTTATTGCCTTTGTTGAAGCATCATCTGAAGTATTTTACAAATATTTATGAGGGTTACTTGTGTCTCCTTACATTCTTGTGAGATAGCCTTATTATCCTCCAACTAAAGATGATGAAATTTATGTGCAGAAAGGTGAAATTATGTTCTCCAGGCTATGTGATGAGTCAGTGACTGAGCAGGAGATTAAACCCAGCAACCCTGGCTCCACAGACACAGCCCAGTTGTGTAACCACTGTTCAATTTACCACTCAATCACTAACACAGAGAGACTAGTGACTGTGCCAACTTTACTCCTGTTTTCCACCTTACCTTGAACGCAAATACAGCAAAACATCAGCAGTGTGTCCAAGGGGGGAGAGAGGGTTGGGGAGCAGCGAACTCTGCAGTGAGCAGGTCGCTGGGGTCTGCCCTGGTGCTCCATTTACACACGGGGCACTGAGCACTTGGCAGTGCTATGGTGGAGGCCCAGGCCGGGATTATCACAGGGTGGGGAATGGAGAGGAGAGGGAAATTCAGCGCTCTCCCATCATGCTCCCACTTGCATTACCCACACCCAGTAATTAGCTCACCACGTTCCACCTCCAGCCTGCAAGGTGCAACGCTGCAGGTTGCACCCTCTCCTCACCTACCTCTGAAGGGATCCTTGCACATTGAACAGAATAGGAAGAGGTAGGACTTTCTGGGATCTAATCTCAGACCTGTTTACATAGTGATGGTATGTCATTTAGAACAGAAGAAAAAAAGATCCTATTGAGACGAAATTAGGTTGCCAAAACGGAAATTTTGTCTTGTGTTGATTGTCTGTTTATCTTTCATTTTTTACTTGATGGAAGACAAATTATGGGGTAAAGTGGACCTAAAATGAAAATTTTCATTTCAGAATGTTATTTCAAAGGCTGTTTAGTTTCAGAATATTCAGCAATGCAGGATGTCTGACTTTTGGCTTATTTTCCAGGTGAAAGCATATAGTTGAAAAATATCAGTATTTGGAAACTTTTGATTTTTTTATATTGCCATCCTGACTTTTGAAATGAGAACTAACACTAAATCATGTCTGAGGAGAAAGAAAAGTTGTTTCTTTTGAATAGTTCCAGTAAATTCAAAATTGTTATTTCAGCGCTTGCAAGGCAGCTTCACTGCAGAGCTAACTCCTGTATTGATCAACATGAGCTGTCTGTACCAAATAGCTTTGCCAGCTATGGGAGTGACCACAGGCCAAAGCCACTGTTCTGCACAGTCATCATCCATGCTGCTTGACTGTACCAGTGTCGAGCTCTAAAAACAGATTATCAGCAGCCATCTTCAGTAAGAAACCCTGCTGTGTAATTGTTGTAGCAGTTGCAGCATGTGTGTGACCACAGTGATTGGGTAAGCCTTTCCCACTGACTCCAACTGTAGTCCAGAATAAAAAAAAAGAAAGGTATTTTTCCACATAGGGCTGCCTCACAGCAGCCACCATCTCCAGCGAGGATGTTCACAGCTGACACCTTCAACAAAGTGCTTGACCTAACTGGCACTGCCACTGCTGGAAAGGGATAAGAAGTTAAGGAAAAGGGGAGCCTGCGGCACTTCCTGTAGTGCTGCAGCCCAGGGAAGGGAGATCTGCTTCAGTAGGAAGCCTAGTACTGGCCCTGCTTATCCTCTACCCTGAGAATAACACCATGAAGTTGGGGAACTGCTCTTGGGCATTTTCCCATCCAGACCATTTTTAGCAGAAACCTGTAGCTTCCTCCTGTAGCTTTTTTGAGTTGTGAACCATCATGACTTTATATGAAAGCAATTGTGAGCTGGAATGAATCCTCTTGATGGGAAACAAGTTATTGAATCCTGAGATGATGATTTACCCTTGCACTCTCGTTTAGTCCTCCTTGGAGCTGCTCCAGCAGACTGTTGCTGTGACAATCTAATTATGACTTAGTTTGGCCGCGAGCACCAGCTGCCTTCGGCTTCTTTTAACTCACTGAACTGGGCCAGCAGAAGTTAGATGTCTCAGAGCCTGCTCCCCACATAAAACTGAAGGAATTCAGAAGTGTATTAGAAAGGCATTAGCTTCTCCTTTTCCCTCTTTTTTTTTCGACTGGAGCCCATCCAGATGGAGCACAAACAAGGAAAGGATAAATGCAAAGTGCTCTGCCACCCTGAAAGCACGCGCTGACGTCAGCTTTCATGAACTGGCACTTTAATCATTGCATGGGGAATGTTTCTCTCTCTCTCTCTCTCTCTCTGCAGCCTCCTTTTGGATTTCTTAGTGCACCAACATTAGCATTTATGGCAAGGAAGATTTAGTTTCTTTGCTGGTTAAAAGAATAGTAAATTCAGAATGCTTTCACAAGCTGCTAGATGGAGAGCCCTGGAGACTCAAAAGCCTACAGGCTCAGACTAGGTGCATCAAGGGTAGCAAAAGGGAAAGCTTCTTCCTGAATGTATTTCCAGTTGTATTAACAGCTAAGCTGAAAAGCAGGGGGCTAGTCCATCAGCATACACAGAGAAGTTGTCAGCTTCTCCAAGCCAAACTACACAAAATACTGTGGGGGAGGAAAAAAGTAGATGGCACCAGACAGGAGAGACAGATGGATCAGGGACCTCCAAAGGTCTTTTTGAGGCATGTAAGCTAAATTTTTCAGAATTAAGGACTGTAAATTAGCAGACTCATTTTCTGTTCATGTGTCGTGCCTCAAAGAAGCAACTTGCTCTCTTCCTCTATCCCAGTCTTCCTGAGTGGACTACAGGTAATTGGATTTTGACCCCTTCTCAGAAGAGCCAGGATTGACGAATTCATTTAAGTGTGTGAGAAGCATTGTAAGCCTGGTGAGGAAGAGCTCTATGGAAGTGCCTTTCATTTGTTGCTACCTTTCTGCTGGGATTGAGCATAGTCTACTCCTCTGCATCTACTACTGCCTACTCGTATTTTCTCTATTTCCTGCATGTCCTTCACACGTGAGGGAGCACGTGTGAAGCAGGAGTAGGATACAGCCATCCCTTCTTGGCTGTTTGCCATAGGTGGGCCCAGAGGTGAAATTCTCCTCCCCACTCCCAACATACTGGCCATCACAGCACAGGAGTAGGGGACAGTCCTCAGCAGAGCAATTTACTAAGGATTTTGGTCATTATAGTGTGGGCAGATTACCTCACTATACATGCAGAGATGTGCTGGGGCGGGGGGAAAAAATGAAGACAGATATTAATGATGCTAGCAGGCTATTGTCAATATAGACGCAGTCAGCTGGTCTCATCAGCTGCTTTCATTAGACTGCCTGCTTTACAATGAAGTGGTTTCCTAATTACAGCCTTCACTTCACACCGTGTCCTGTATAGTCCTGCGTCATCAAGTGCTGCTGTTTCCTTTATGCTTGCTGGAGCACTCTGCAGCACAGAGCTGTCTCAGCGTTAAGACCCCACTCACCTGTGTAATTAAAGGAGGATTAAAGATGGATTTGTGGCAGCTACATCCTTATTTTGTAACTCTTGCATGTTGTGGCTCTTGCTTCTTACAAGGCAAGGTGACTAAAGGGTTGCAGACATTTATAACACACATATATGGATGTACATGAATATATACACACACATGTATGTGTATATATACCTCAGTTAGTGATGCATTTCCCAGGTATCCAAAAACTTCTGTAGTGGTATGTAAGAAATGCAGACAAAGAGATAGTGAGCAAGTAAAGACTGTCATTAAAGATTTAGCTAGGATCCACTTTTAGTCTTTCTCCTAGCTCCATCCCTCACACACAAGAAAAGCCAGCATGAAAACTACAGCTATTCCTTCCTGTCAGCCACACAGCCACCATATTTTACTCTCTTATCTTTAAAAACAGATACTCCCTCTTAGTCAGCTCTCCCTCAAGAAAACCAAATTTTCACCAGTTGAGCAGCCAGCAGCTATCAGCTCAACTCAGACCATCACACTACATGAGCTATCTGCTGGAAAACCCTGAGAGTTTTGGGGGGGTTAATGATTAGTTTGATGTGCCTTTTTCTTTTCTTTTTTTTTTTTTTTTCATTTGGAGCGCTTGTTTAATGTTAAATTTTAAAGCAATTACAGAGTTGCGGGAGCAAGGGCTGTAGAAAACAGCACCAAATATTGTGAAATTAATGATGTAATCATCCCTATGTTCCTGATGTCAGTCCACAATTTGACTTGCTAATACTGGAACCCTGGTTTTGTTTTCCTGGTCCCTCTCAGTCTGCTGCTTGCTCAGCCATTTCAAAATGCAAAGTTGCTCAAAAGGACCACTCTGCCCCAATCTAATATTTTGATATTGTCCACTGCTTACTAGAAGGGATTTGATGGTATAGCTCTTCCTGCAGTTCTTCTAGCATAGGCTCAACTGGTGCCTACCAGCCTTTTGCTGCTCTCCAGTATCAGCCCCCCCCCCAAAGTGAAATAAACTACATTTATCAACTTCATTCTTTTGTCATTAGAAATACATTATAAGTACATTTTTGCTGATATAATGTGATATAATTTTTCAGCACACCCTGTTAGATATTGTTACACTGATTAGAATTGGATAGAAGGACAATAAGCAATTATAGCCATTGCAGGCCAGTAAAAAAAACCACAGTTCCACAGTAATTCAGGTTTTGTAAATTTTCAGTGGTGGTGGTTTCCTGCTTTTACTTTTGGGGACTTTTTAGAATACGTTTCCTTTGTCCACATGAAAACTTTGTTTTCATAACAACACAAAAACTCCATAGGCAGATTAAAAAACATTGCTTCTGCATTATGAACAATCCTAAACAATTATTTTTCAGGGTTTTGCAATGTTCAGATTTATTAGAGTGTGAAAAGAAAATGCATTTCCAACTCACCATTCACACAAGACAGGTCCTACCCTCTAAGAAGCTCTGTTGGTGGCAAATATTCATGATAAACAGGTACCATTTCGTCAGAGCTGGTAGCAGCAGAAGCACTGATGATGGCAGAAGACCTGATACAATTGAGATCATTGAATGTTTGGGTTGGAAGGGACCTCTAAAGTTTGGACCTAGTCCAACTGCTTTGCAATGAGCAGGAATATCTTCATCCAGACCAGGCTGCTCAGAGCCCTGTCCAACCCAACTTTGGATGTGTCCAGTGATGGGGCATCTACCGACCTCTCTGGGCATCCTGCTCCAGTGTTTAATCACCCTCGTCACAGAAGAGGCATTTGCAGTGTCACAATTCTCCCCCACTGTTTAAGCTGTTTAGATCAAAGGCTGCCAATACGTGGGTTGCTAGCACCCAAAGCAGCTTCTGCTTCTGTGCTGCGCCCTTGACACTTCCACGGGGTTCATGGCACCCTTTGGGACCTAGGCCATGGTTACGGAGCTCAGGTGGTTTTTTATTTGTTTTTTCTGCAGTACTAAGTAACCTCAGAAACACTTGATGACTCCGTTGCAGGAAGATGTTACTGTGTCCTGAAATATCCACCTCTTGGTCCAGGGAAACAGTCATACTCTATGGCTCTGCAACACTATATAATCAAAAGAACTACCTGGCAGGTGACAAGCATGGTGGCTGCTGGTGTCTTGTCGATCTAAATAGTCATCACTAGAAAGCAGTGGAGAAGTGACTGTCAGCATTTCTACCCTTACTGACTCCTGCTGGGTAGCTGATCCTCCAGGGTGACCTCATGTAATCATTCTAAGCTGACCGTGCCAACTTTATTGGCATCTACATGCTGGCGACTTTTATTTCAGAGGCAATAGCAGCTATTCAGCCAGAGCTGCAGATGAGCTGGTAGCTCATCCTGCTGAAGCTGGATTCAGATCTCTCCTAACCTCTTTCTAGAAATGAATGTCTGAAACCTTTGCATCAACCTTATTGTCCACCTCATTTGTGTTCCATGCTATAGGAGAGAAATCTTTGTTCCCTTCTCCTCACTTTGACTGTTCTGGATGAAAGAACACAAGGAAGAATGGGACCAAGCAGAAGTCAGTCTCGCTGTACATGCAGCTGTCTGTATACTCCTTGCACCTGTTTGCCCTCTCTATTTCTGGCTGTAAAAAATCCTAGGAATTCTTCATCAAAAGCTTTTTCGTCGGCTATCTCCTAACAGCAGCCAAGATGGCCATCTGTTCATCCAGAGGGAAAAGAAAGCTGGGTATGGTGTTTTCCTTTGTACTAGGGGCTTCTTGCTGTTCCCTGATCTGTGGCCAGAGCTCTTTCTGAAAGTGTCCCCAGCTTCTTTGATCTGGGCCACTACTTGCAGGTTACTGCTCAGGCTCTGCTCTGCGTCATTCCATGTGACACAGTGACCTACATACCTGTCCTTGCCAGTAATGGGTCATATCCTGGCTTTTCTGACCCTCCCTTTTCCAAGGGTGATAAAGAGAGTTCTTTAAGTATTTGGTGGTTTCCACCCACCAGTCCCCAAGTTAAATGTGCTGCTGTCCTCCACCCTTATTTTTGTGTTTTTGAGTAAGAACTAGCTAACCTAAAGGGTTTCCATTCACCCATCTCTGTGGAGTCTTAAATTTTAATCCGTTCACAATCTTAACTAATTGGATTTGTTTGTAGAAGAAAGCTGCCTACAGTTTGACTTTCTGCAGAACAGTTAACAAAAAAAAGGAGGGAGTGAGGGGGAAATAGAAACAAATTACATTAATGAAGGAAAAGCAAACTGCTTTACAGCTTACCCTGTAGCACAATAGGTATAGACGTTACTTAAACTTGCAGTGGAGGTTTTGCATGCATAAGAAAATCAGTGGCCTACATGGTGCTTAATATTCCTCTGCCTTTGTAGATTAGTTGTGCAGGGAATAAGCAGCAGCATTCCTGCAACAAGTCACACTAACTTATGCCTTATTTCTGCTTCTAGCACCATTGCTCTACTAAAACTCAGAATGTAAAATAATTCTTCTCTTGAGAACAGCTTGTAAGTGCTATCTTATCTTTTCAGACAGCACTAATGAATTGGTAAATGCAAATAAATACACGAGTAGCCAGGGAAACCCGAACTCAAGAGGTTAAATGACTAATTTTAGACTTAAGAGTCAAAATCAGGACAACTGTGATAGCTGTGCCTATCACACTGTTAGTATACTAGTGCTGCCTGCTGCTATTCCTAAGTCCTAGGCTATGGGATCTCTGCTACAGCTGCATGAATTAGGTTCAGATGACCAAAAAGCAAGTGTTCACCCAAGGAACTGCACCCCTGCGAGCACTCCAACACGACCTAAAATGCCACCACATCAAGAATGAAAAATGCTGCTTACAGCTCATTTAGGAAGGTCTGTAGTTCACATATGTTTTCTGTTTTGTGCCTCAGACTTTCCCCAGGCTGGAGGCAAGTGGCAGGCACCCAGCTGTGCCCAGTTATGGTCAGAGAGAGGGAGGGGGGAAGTTGGAGTTTAAAAACAGAGTAAGAGGTCAGCTGTTTGCCTTGTCTTAGAGATAGGGCTGTGCTCTGGATTTTTTTACTGGTCTAGCCTATTCTACACACCAGTTCTGTGTACACTGATGTTATGCCACTGAATCTTGATCTCATGAAGGTAAGCCCTGCTCCCTGTAACACAAAGGGTTAGTCTGAGCTTGCTTCCTGCTGTCTCTGTTCCTCTCTGTGAAGGATACCAGCAAAAGGCACCGAGCCTCAGTGCAAATCAGGCCCTGCTGAGCATCAGAGACCTATTTGAAACCATGAGATTTAGGTGAGGGCTATAATGATATCATTTTTCTGAGCTGTTTTTAGGAGTCTGGAAGAACACTGGTCTTTAAATGAACCTCAATTTAATGCATTTAGGACCTCTGTGATTGGTAGTGTCTATAAATACCACTTAAGCACACAATAGAATTTTTAACATACCATTTTCAGCAGGCGGTGAGCCAGGCAGGCTGCCTCACTCCTGCAGCAGCTTCCCTTGGCTCTGGGGTGACCCTCTGGGTGGCATGTCCTTGGCACCAGGGACATACAGCTGAGGGGTTCCTCAGCATCCCCTCCCCCCTTCATTTTAGCAAAATTTTTGTCTAAATAGCATGCTGGGCAAGTGAGGTACACAGGACTACTGGGGAGGGGATTTCTGTGCTCAGAGGACAACTCTAAGTCATGGAGAAAAATAACCCAGAGGGCAGCACAGGCAAATGGGGAAAGTGCCTCCAAGCAAATAGTCATGGGAGGCACATAACAGGACAGAGTGAGTGAGGAAAGAGGTAAAATCTCTTCTCCTCACCCCCCTCCATCCTCCTGCACATATTTCTCAGAGATCTTGATGGCATTATTTATAATATTAATGCTTTTCTTGGGGTGGGGGAGAGCAGGGAGAAGCATTTAATAGGAATCTGATTATATGTTTCTATATTTAAGAAGGGAAGTTTTTTGATGTTAAAGTAGAAAAAAATAGTGGCAAGTACTTAGCATAATCAAGTGATTAAAGCAGTCTTTTACTGGTATGCTTGTAAATCATAAATTCCCATTGCAGAATGGCTCCTGTGGCATTTTGCCAATTAACCTTTGCGTGCTTTGATCTTGTTTTGACTCCAGAAGTTCAGGCTGTTCCCTGGCTTGTTTAGCGGTTGCTGTTAACAAAACATTTGCTGTTTGAAATACACAGTGCTTAGCATCCATGTATTTTTTAGCATTCAGGTCTCTGAGCACATGCAATATTGATGTTTTGTGGATCATAGAAAAAGCCTGACTCATTAGTGAAGAGATATTAAATAAACATCCCCAAAGAAAGCAAACAAACTCAGCCATTACGAAGACTATTTTTCAGCCTGAACTGCACTAGCAGAGGCATAGGAAATGAGAGTTTAGTGAACTGGAGAGAGGAATCGTGTTATATTCACACAGAGCCAAGATATGTATCCCCTGCCTACCTTGCAGACTGACACGGCAATCAGCCGTGAGGTGCAGCTGGGAAAACTGGGGACCTGCTTTGCTTGCTGTCCTGCCTTTCCCAGAGGTCAGATGGTGAGGATAGGGCTTGCAGGAAATCTTCATGCCTGGTGTCTGGCAACAAGCAGCCAGTAAACACAGCCTTTCTCCAAAGCCCTGCAACCGTGATGGCTGATGTGTGCACAAGACCATCCTCATTCCTTCTGGGTCTCATCCAAGTTCTGCCTTTGGCTTACTCCCTCTCTTGTCTTCACCTTTTAAGAGTATAACGTGTAATATTGACCTTTCTCCTTCCCTTCCATAGGCAGTTCTGTGGCCAATGGCTGAAAACACTAGTTAAAACCAAAAATACTTTAAAATAAAAAACTTGCCACAAGCATTAAATATTCTTAAATAGGTTGGATATATATTTTGCAAGCTATGTGGCATTTATTACTTATAACTAATGACTATCTGACAGTTGAGAAATATGAAAGAGAATTTTCTCTCCATGTTCAGGGACTCTCAGTTCACATGAGTCAGTCTCAGTCTGAAGTCTAAAAAAGGTCACTTTGCAATCTGTAAGTAGCTTTAAAGCCTTCACAGGCCCTAAAGCATCAGGCTTAGCCAGTGGGGGGAAAAAAACCCTCCTGGTACACGGTAGCTCTGACAGCAGAGAGCTGGAGAAGGGAAAGAGCTGATAAGACTGCCATCTCCTGCTCTTGATGCAGGTAGAGGAAGGACAGCAGAAGGTTTTCTAGAGGAAAAGCATATGTCTGATTTGTCACAGCTTCAGCTAATAATTCTCACATTTATCTATTCCAGGCTCGTCTCCAGTTGACCAAATGGAAAACTTGACATTGCCTTATGGATACATGAAACAGTCAAACCTGTGAGTAGTCCTAGCTCCACAGAACCTCGTACCCTCTCCTGTCTTCTGTTGTCATTGCTGCCTACGTATCCTACCACTCAGCCACCAGCACCTGTTTTCTGCTGCTCCCAGTTAGACCCACATCAGCCAAACTACACCACAGAATTTCTTTACATTCAGATTTAAATTCAGGTTTTCTTTCCATCCAAACCTCCAGTACCTACCTGTGAGGAAAGCAAGAGCCCAGATGTCTCCCGTAACACAGAAAATGCCAGAAACACATTGAGATGTCTCTCAATGAACATTAATTTCCTTTCCCTTCCTCATAAAACCCAAGCATTATACTTTTGTAAAGATGGCACCTGAAAACACAGTCCCTCCTCAAGACCAGTTTCCCTGTGGGGGAGATGGACAGACACCCCTTTTGCAAAGACTGGAAAAAGTTACTGCGTCTCTTGACTTCAAGTCCCACAGGAGCAGCTCTCCACCTGTTCATGTCTGTAAGCTTCCCCCTGCTCCATTTGAGCTGAGGCAGCAGCAGTGTTTCCTTGAGCTTCTCAGCTGGAAGATGAGCCCCCAGGCCAGGTCACATATGAACAGCAAGCCATGGGGCAAGGCTGGAAGCAGGTCATTCTCCTTCGATCAGCATTTGGATGTGGGGCTAAACAGCTTGTCCCTGCTTATTTGCCATAACCACCTTTGCTTGCCCACCTCCTAATAATTAACTTCTCCTCGAGTGGAGTTTCCCCTCTGTCACCGTACACACATAAGATGATCTGGGACAAAACCCCATCTTGCCACCTCCCTCCTGACTGCCCATCCTTCCTTTAAATGCCTTGCCAGGCTGCAAAGCTGGTGCCAGCTGTTAGCACTGGACTGTGACCAAGGTTCATTTTCTTGCACAATAGAATGCTTGGGTTCTTATTACCTAATTTCAGCCATTCTGCCATCTACTTCACTTCTCATTTTCACATTTAGTTCATACACCCATTGGAAGTGATTAGCTCTTAGAAGTAGGAATTGCTAGTCTGGTTTCCTCAGGAAATAAGGTGATCATGTTCTGTAAATCCTCAGATAACTGTTGAATACACCAGTTGATTTAATTTGGCTACTGGAAAGCAGGCTCAAAGCTAATTGAATTTCTGAAAGTTTTGTGTAAGTACACAGCTAACTGGAGCAGGGAGGAACCCTGAAGTCACACACCAGAAAGAAAAGTATCAGATAAATTTGGACCTTAGTAGATACCAAAAAATTCATAAGTAGTTAAGTGTCAAAAAAAAGTGCCTCAGTTTGTTACCTGCAAATGACCACAAGAGACAAACCCATAAGAAATCTGGAATCTTCTAGTGCTTGTTGAACTACATTTAAGTTGCTTGCACTATGATTGGGACAATAGTTTTAGATCCCCGAGAGGGGCTTCTAGTGTTACTACAGATCATGAAAAAAAGACCTGTAATAATAGTTATAAAGGCAGATAAAGGAGATCTAATCACCAAAGGCTTATCTGACACCTGCAGAGCACAAAATCTCACCCACAATTTTGTTGGTTTTTTGCTGGCAGTAGATCCTAAGTCCTCACCCTCCCCCCATTCCCCTTTCAGGGGCAACCTTAAAAGTAGCCATATGACATGTAGACATGTGTAACCCCACTTGCAAATGGCAAGTGACCAATCTAAACCTATCTCCAGGTTTCCAGCTCCTGACTGCTTACACAGCAAAGGTGGTAAGCGCAGTACTGAAATCAGTGTGAGGTTTTGCATGGTGACACGTCTGCCCAGAAGTGGACAAAAGGGAGCATTTAACCACAGATTAATTCTATTTTTTCTGTAAAAAAAGGCACTTTTCCACTATGAGCCCATTCCATAAAAAAAAAAAATTAAAAAATGCTTATGCAGCAGTTTTGCTGACATGTTTCATGCAGTAGTGCCATGCTACAGACATAAACATCAGTGCTTAACTTACAGATTGTCTCAACACCTGGAAGGCTGTTATAGAGACAGGTTTAATAATTAATTGCTATTTCTCTGAGACAATGTACCCTGAATCTCTTAAGGTGCATATTGCACACGAGGTAACAGGAGGAGTAGGCAAAAGAGACAAAAGCATCAGGAAAGATAAAAAGACAGATCAAATAACATTATCCCTCATGTCACAGTGGAAATGGGGCTGTATCAGCTGATCCTGCATGGAGGTTGCCTGGAAGTGGTTCAAAGTACTTGAGGTCAAAATACTTGTATTCCAAAGTTGCTTTTAAGTAAATGATATATGGCTGATGGCAGGAAAGATGGGAGTAAATCAATTCCTTGATGTAACTATGTTGGGTTTATGTCATGGCACCCTGCACAGCTAGGGATATGGAGAGGTTGTTTGATAATCAGAAAAATATGGTATCTGAAAATGATGCTGAAAGATCCCTACAGGAAGTGTTTTCTGTATGTGCTATATATTTTTCTCATCCATGTTTAGCACTACATTTTTCTGTGAAAGCTATAAGCCTAACAAAATTGAATGCTACAATGAAGTAAGAAATAAGAAAAAATGTTAGTCTGCTGTTCTCCTTAGTGACCATGACCCAAAATATAAATGTGGCCTGTATTCTGACAGCAGAGGAGCATTAGCACCAATTTCTATTGGTGTCTCGAGCACCTTCCCATGTCAGTTGCCATCACTAATCACCTTAGAGGGGGCCTGTGTGTTACGATGGGGGTACTTAGAACACAGCTAATGCCTCTGTGCACACACGTACTGGGGTGAAGGTTGGGGCCCTGTGAAGGAGGGTGGCAGGCAGGAGGTGAACTGTGAGTGTAGGCCAATTCAGGCCTGGAGTACAAGTGGACTTCTGTCAGGGTGGACAAATGGCATGTTTCAAGGTGCCGTGGATAAAAGCATCAGATGTGTGTGTAGGGAAGGAAAGACCCCCAGAGACCTGTCAGCTGCACTTTCTCCAACTGATGCTTATGTTTTTTAAATAACTGCAAATGCAAAAGGGATTTCAGCTGTAGGGATATTAATGATGCACCGCCTTAATTCAAACCTGAGCACAGGTACAAGCACTGCGAGGAAAGGGTATCTGATAAAGTGGATGAGCAGCACACAACAGCTGATGGCACAGAGCTGCACATTCTGCACTGTTTTGCAAACTCCAGTACTGAGTGTAATCTTACCATAAAAGCTTATTTGTCCAAATGCATATGTTTACTGGTGTGAACATTCTGATCTTAATGGAATTGATTAAATGAGTGAAATTATGAACACATTTCAGATATCTACAAGGATAGGACTAGTTGATGGATGCCTGCTGAGCTGGGTTTAGGCTGCTGATGATCAGTGTGTCTTTTGTCATTGAGCAAATCCCACTGACATCATGGGCAAGATGCAAATCCTCTTTTTCTCATGGTTTTTATTGCTGAGGAGGATCTTGATTTCCGTGAGTCAGATAATGTCCTTTGGTAAATGCCTTTGAAAAATATGTTTCCTTATGAATTGAAGTTGGGTCTCAAGCTTCTTTGACAAGCACAATGCACAAATTGAAATACTAATCGTGAATCTGTGTTGTTAAATTACTGGTACAGACTAGTCTGATGCTGTTGGGCTCATTTTCCCAGTGCTGCTGCAAAAGGAAGGAACTCTTAAACTATAAGAGGGATTTAATAGAGGAAATTATTTGGGATTGCACTAGCCTCTGTATGATAGATAGTTGCTGAGGAAAAGCTCTGTTAGCAAGCTTCCTCTTGTATCCAGATCCTCAAAATATAAGTCACCCTAAGCCAACAAGTTACTTTTATCTACCCGAGTTTCTTACCCTGTGCTTTATAATTTTGGTAGCTTTCCTCTGTTAATCTGCAATGGAAAACCAGCCTATGCTGAAGCACAATATTTATCAAACAAGTCTGTAAATCTCTCCTCCATAAGACTTTTGAACTAATTCATTGTGCTTGGTGTAGATATTTTAAGATATGTAATGGCAAGTTGCATGTGAAGAAGCAGTAGGAGCAAGATTGAAGTGTGTTCGTGGAGATGAGGGAGTCACTCTCTTGATTGTGAAAAGCAGCAAATAACTTGTGTGACTTCACAATGTCTGTGGTTTTAAGCAAGTTCTGGAACATGCAATTGTGAAACTATAACTGGCTAGTAAGGATTTAACCCATTTCAATTTTTGTTCCATCTCAATAAAACAGATTTTTTTCCCTATCTCTCCCTTAGTGAAAAGTGCTGGCACTATTACTATCCACAACTGTTCCAGCACTGGTGATAACATTCAGCATTTGCCGAGTACTTTACATACTTCCAGTGTTGGAAAAACATTGGCTCATTAAATCTTCCAGTATTTCTGTAATAAGAGCAGTCATTAAAATTGTTTTTACTTTATGGGCAGGAATGGAGAGTTTAATTGACCTAACCATAGCAAATTAGTGGCAAAATTTGGATGGTGCTATTGATTTCTGCATATCCTCTAAAGACTCATGAAAATTATATTCCTTACTCATTCAGCTGAATAAACTTGAACTTTCTCTTAGAAAAAAAAAGATAAATAAAAAGGACTAGTGTTGACCTGGATCCAGTAGCTAGTGGGATTTCAAGTTTCTAGCATGGATTTTTTTTTTTCTTCAAAACTTTTTGATACTAACTGTGAGACACTGGAAATTTTTAAGGCTGTTGGGTTTTCATGTCGTACTTTGCTAAGTCTTAAATGGAGTAGTAAATCCATACCAGAAGGAGTTAGGGGACTTTGCACATCAGTGTTTGTAAAGCACACCGTTTCTGATGTAGCCATGGAGGAAGCTGCCCAGTGCTCTGGCCACTTTGCCATTGAGTCACACAGTGTGTGTGCTGTGCCAAGTGGTGCTAACAGCATGGGAAGGGGAGTATGGTCCTCCTCAGGCCTGGCAAACCTACTCCTATACACTGAGCTTCATGGATGGGAGGGCTTAGGACAAATCACCCTTATTTAAGTCACAGTTGCCCTGGGTAGGCTCCTTCTTGCACCCTGAAACAACTGCAAAGTACATTAAAACAAAAAATACTTCAAAGTGTGGGAGTACTTCCAAATCAATACAACCTCTTCCAACTACCCATCTTGATGTTTTCTGTGAAACATGGACCTTTAAACTTTGATTGCCACTCCAAGGCCATTTGTATTTCTCACTGAGGCCTGTACAATGATTCACTTTTTAGTACATTGCCACTGCTAAGAATGGATCATCTTTAGAATTCGATTTCCTCTGTGGAGTTTTCTAGGAGCTAGAAGTTGGGTGATTAATTTTATTGGGACAATAAATTTTAAAGAAAGGAGTATGTCATTCTTCAATGATACTTCTTTCTGAGATGACAGCACAATAAATTATAGGCATACAGCAAATTCCTAAATGCAGTCAGTTGACTTGTGCTGGGTGGATGGAATAAGCAATGCCAGTGAGTTGGGTCACTGAAGTTATGTGGAAGTTTTACCACTGCTTTAAGTCAACTTTGGGTGATCCACTTTTGATAAAGAGTTGAACCTAAAACCTCACACTGAAAAAATTTTCTTTTGTCAAAGACAGCTACTCTGCGTGTTGCTGACAAATATCTCCTAATGTACCATAGTTTAAAAATTAGGGTTTGCCTTTCTAGATCAAGCCATTAGTCACTTAAGATTTTCATCTTTTTAGCAATAGGACAAGGGGGAATGGCTTTAAACTAAAACAGGGTAGATTTACATTAGATATTAGGAGGAAGTGTTTTACTGTGAGGGAGGTGAGGCACTGGAACAGGTTGACCAGAGAAGGTGTGGTTGTCCCATCCCTGGAAGTGTTCAAGGCCAGGTCGGATGGGGCTCTGAGCAATCTGGTCTAGTGCGAGGTGTCCCTTCCCATAGCAGGGGGCTTGGAACTAGGTGATATTTAAGGTCCTTTCCAACCCAAACCATTCTGTGATTCAGACTTGAATAATGGTCAATGTCTGAGGTTTCGAAGCAAAGAAAGGAAAAACATTAGGAAAAAAAGATAGCACAAGAAATCCCAAATGTCTGCTACTTATGTAATGATAGGGACAGGAAACATCTGTTCTGGCCCCCTTGATTTTTCAGCTTCCTTCTTGAAGATTTGTTTATTCATGACCAAAATGCAAATGTTCTTGAATAATAAAATCATGTAGCCTCCTCTGTTGCTTTTCAGTGCCCTGTACCCCAGCATCAATGTATTGATGGTATATTTCATCAGGGATGCAATGTGGGCAGTAAACTGCTATGGCTTGGGAGGTGCTTCAGAAGAGGGGCAGGAGATGGAATCAGTAATCACATGAGCTGTCCCACTGCATTTATCCCTTCTCCTACCTTAATTCATGGATACTCTTAGGCACCTGGTGTGCCTCTTGGGGATGGTCCTGTGCAGGGCTAACAGTCGGACTCAGTGATCCTTGTGGGTCCCTTCCAACTCAGCATATTCGGTGATTCTGTGATACTATGTCCATCAGGGACTGTTAGGATCCCCTACGCTGAACTACCTGTGTTGTACAGTTTAACCTTGTAATTCCTGCATTGGACCAAACAACCTGTGACTGTACGAGTTTGTATTTTTAGAAACACCATTAATCCCGATTTAATCATTTCACATCATGGAGAATTCTGAAAAAAAACCTTGGCAAGACATTCACTGGATTTTCCTAAATGTAGCCAGGGTGATCTGCTCAGGGTGATGCTAGAAGTTGCTAGCTAAGGCCAGGGAAGAGAACCAGGTGAGTGCGCTCCCAGCCCATGCCGTCAGTATAAGAAATCCTTCCACTCCAACATCCACAAAATGTTCTCAGTCAAACTGAAATACACAATTTGTCCTTCTAAAACCATCAGGTGTTAGTTTCATTAGTGCCCCTGTATGTGAGATTCTGCTGTGGGATCTCTTACCGTTTTGGACTGTGTTCTAAGGTGAAAAGATGCTCTTCACAAAACTGACAGTGAAAGTAAGACTAGGGTTCAGAAATGCTTGACTGTTTTTGGTTCTTTATATGACTGAACAATTAAGTACCTGAGATGCAGTCTTCTGTAACATGAGGCATTCTGGACCTGAGCAGGCAGAGTACACAGCTGCTGGCTTCTAGGACCCCCTAGCTTGTTCTATTCATACTTTTGACAGAATTAACCAACATAAGGCGTGCTGAATGCAAGGCAGGTACTGATAAGAAAAAACAGTACTCTTGCTCTTACTCAGGCAGATTTCCACTGTTTCTTATGCAAAGCTATCATAATTTAGCTCATCAGCTCTGCTTTTTAAACAAACATAAACATGTCCTCTGTCCTTTTAGGGAGCATAATGTGTGTTCTTAAGAATGTGGGCCACCGGTTTTGAAAAGAAAATCTGCTTAGTGGCCCAGATATTCATAAAGCTCCTAGTAAACATAGAGATGAACGACAGATGTGCAGATGCAGTTAGGAAGAATTGTTACAGGCGTGAGTTGTTGTTTGTTGCTGGCATGTGCTCCCCTGCTCACTCACCCCACTTGCAGTGTGCCCTTTATAAGGTATTTGCTGTTCTGTGGTTTTGTTTTTCTGGCAATGTCCTAGAGAATCCTGCTTTAGGAGTGTTGTTGTTGAGGAGGGAATTAATCCTGTTCCCTCGGGTTCCATGGGGGCTGGATGCATTTATTCTTCAGTCCTAGTAACAAGTGTTATAGGGTGAAGGTCTTTGATACCAAAGCTAATAAGAAAAGGAAGAAGAAAAGTAAGAAGGGGGTATCAAAGACTCCATTTACTTATTATAATCCTAGCTTGAGAACTGCTGAACCGGAGCCTTCCCTAAACCCTGTCAGAGAGGTTTCCTTGACAGAGCTACAGAAACAGCCAACACGATATGGTTGTGGGCACTTAGTTTCTCTGAGACTCAGTTTTTGCTGTCTAAAGGCACGTACAGTATTTTAGCAACTTAACAAAATGAAAAAAAAAACAAAAAACAACTAAACTTGGGATTTTTCTAATTTAATTGTTGATTAAATGTCTTTGTCCAAAGCACCACCTCAGGGACTCATTATCCACTTAAAACCTCAAATCTTTTTCACACTTATGAATTTGAGTCTAGACTAGCCCACAATTTTGTGTATATAGTCAAGGTTCTTGAAATAATTTTTAACTTCTATGTTCACCCCGTTGAAATAAGTATTGTTTCTTTATGCCAACTTTATCTTCAGATAATAATCCTGACATACTGTCTTCACAATCTTTGAGTGTTTGCTGCAGAGAAACTTATTCTTTCTCCTTGTTGGCTTCTATATGGTTATTTATTAAATAGGTTATTTAACCTTATGTCACAGCTCTTCCTTGTTAATGCCCCTGTATGTTTGCCACTATTCAGATTATTTCTTCATATATTCTCTATGGTAAGGCCACAGCTAGAACCCTGTTTCTGGAAGAGGAGCTCCCTGAAGTGTTTGTCCAGCAGTAAGGTTCTTTTGTTGACACCAAACCTTGAAAGAAAAATCTCCTTTTCCCCTACCTCAGACTGCCCTTGACGGGCCTTTGCTTCTCTTGGGACCTGCTCCTCTGTCAGTACCCTCCCAGGACTGTAGGCTCTTCATTCATGTGCTGCTGTGCTGCAAAATCCCGCTTTTGTCCTCTTCTCGTTGCGAATTTGGTTGTGGCTCAGAAACAGAGAAAGCCAACCACAACCACTTTCTCCATGAGTTCACAATGAATCTTAACATAATATGTTGGCACCAAAGAAATTAACTTCTTTTGAATGAGACAGAATAAAAATTAATATGAATCTTACCTGATAAAGTACTTTTCTGTTTCTGGAATTGTTCTTCAGGTCTTGGCATGTTTTCGATTTGCCCTTCTTCCAAGCCCAAATTCAACCCAGGTGAAATATTACATTATGATCATCAAACTTTTACTTCAGTAAACTTTCTTCCTTGAAGCCAGAGTTGTTTCTGTGTTTCAGCCCATTTTATTCTCAACTCTAGTCAAAAGTACCAAGTCTTCTTAAAGTACACAGAACATATATTTGTTCCAGTGTAAAGCCAGAGTCACTAATGATCATGGAATTGCTCATTGACAAGATGGGTGTTTGCAAGAGAAAGCACTATTTGGAAAAGTTGTGTTTTACTTGAGTAAACCCCCCAGCAGGAGATTAGGCTGCTAAGCCACTGGAAAAGTAGGGTACTCAGCAACAGATAAGCTTTTGGGAGGCTAACTGTAATCAGTCTATTTGACATTGAAGTCAGTAGATCAATAGGTCCCTGCACCTTTTCCCCAGAAAAACAGTTCTTTGCTGAAAAAATACCAAGTAAATGGTAAGAAACTGCATACTGCTGTGCCTGGGATGAGATGTTTGTGATTTTATTTCATGTTTTGTGTGTTAAAGGCTCTAGGTGGGTGAGAAGATGTGTGGCACCACATTAATGTGAAATAGTAATGGCAGGTGCAATGATGGAAAAGGGACACTGGAACATCTTGTTTAAGAATATCAAAAGTCAAACATGGTGCTGTTTACCACTCTGACTTCTGCTGTTCAGGTTGATCCCAGCACGGCCCACAAGCCAGCCCTGAGCCATGGCCCCCACGCTGGATCTGTCGTCACCCCACATTCTCCAAGGGGAGATGCAAATCCTCCACTTGCCCAGGCTCTTTCCCCAGCTTGTCCTCAGGTGTCTTACAGCACTGAAAACACACCCACACCTCTGTTGGCATGCATGCTCCAGAGGTGTGCCACAAATGGGGAGTTTGGCCAGCAGCCTCGTTCACGTGGGTTTTGTGTCCTCTCCTCCAGCCCACACTGGAGCAGACTTGAACCACTGGGGCATTACGGCTCACATCCAGAAACTCAGGGCAGGGAAACACAGAGTTTTATTCACGTTTGGAGGAGTTTGAGGTTTTTTTAATCTGTTGTTCAAACATTCAGTGAACATTCATAAAGCTCATACTCTCAAAATTATTTATTATTACTTTTTATTAATAAATAATTCCCATTCCTTTGTCATATGGGAAGTAAACTGCTTGGACAACCTAAATACTCAAATCGGGTTGCAGAATGTTTTAATTAATTAGTTTCATTAATCACACAGCCTGCTCCTGTTTGTGAGCTGAGGAGGAGTAAAAATGGCTGTTCTTAGCAATGAGACTGCACCTGTACTTTTTCCTTCAAGACAGTTAAAAAGGTGTTCTGTCCATGTCTCGTAATATGTAATGACAGGTGTACTTTTTATTAGGTTTTTGTCTTACAGTTTAACATCATTAATATCTGGTATATCATTTGTTGGGGACACATACCTTACACTAGCAGGAGAATATCTTATATGATTTACAGAGGCAAGTTAAAAGTTTGCAGTGAAACGGGAATTCTGTGACTACTGTGGTATGCCTTGTTCTTATCTATCAAAGGTTAAGAAGAACAGAAATATCTGAATTTGAGACTGGATTAATGAATTCAAACACAGAAGAAAAAAAAAGAAAAGAAAAAACTCCACCCAACTTTGAAAGTACTTTCCCAGCAAAAACACCATAAAGCACTATAAAAAAATCCAAACCCATATGTTTTACTCTAATGTGCTGTAAATTTAATGTGGAAGTTTGAAATCTGGTGTAGTAAAAAAGTGGAAAAATCCAGCGCAATTAATTTGAGAAGCATATTTTTAACTTTAAAAGATGGAAGATTTAATCTATAGTAGTCATATTTAAGAAATATACGGAGTGCTCATAAAAATCGTCAGGCTTACATCAATGTATATAAACCTGTTGGGATACCTCCTCTGCAGTGTATGCAGTGGTAATTGCTCTGAAATCAATGACCCAAACTCTGACAATTTGCACTGGCTGCAGGTCTGCCTGAGCTCATTTGTCATACCATAGGTACAGAATGGGCAATGGTAAGACTACTTCCCATGCAGGACAATTGATTCTCCACCCTGATCAAAAGGGATTATTCCCACAACAGAGTCAAAAGAGATGATTAATCTGTGCACATTGTTTAGTCCAGGGTCTTTGTATTGTGGTCAGCAGCCCATCAAAAACCTGAGTGGGACATACCACCTCTTCTCCCCTTGGCTGCCAGATAACAACAACTTTTAGGCACTACTCGTCTGGTCCAGATTCACACAGTAACCTGGAGATAAAAGATACATAACCACTAATGAATCTGGAATTGCCTAGTTCCCACTTCTACAGTTCAATTATACTTGTTAAGGCTATTTACCAAAATTACACAGTATTCTTTGAAGACAAAAATTTCTACTTTTCACAGGCGTCATTCCTTATGCCCTCTCTTGGAAAATTGCAGGTGCATTATATAACTGCTATGGGTGTTATTTATTATTATCTCCACTGGGAAATCAATTGGTGCTGCAGAGGATAATAGCAAACACTTAAAGCAAAGAGGAGATGATATTCTCCCGTGGTGATACTGATGACACTGATAGATGGTAAATAGATGGTCAGAGAAACCCTACTGTTAGCTTGGCAGGATTGACCTTAAACAGTTACGTAGGCTCATATACATTTTGCTTTCAGTCTGCCACCAAAGCAAAAGCAATGGGTGCAGTAGACATGGAGGCCGCATGACAGCATTGATATTGCATTGGCATCACTTCTGTTTGTGTTCAGAAAAAATGTTCTTGGGTCTGTTTGCTTGAGTAGTGAAGCAAGAATTTCATTATTTCAATGTGAGGCTCTGGCCTGAAGTGGTATAGCAGCTGCTAGTTCTTCTCTGTTTTTGCAGGCAAAAAACAATACTAAAATATATCAAACTGTCTGACCTCTCCCCTGGTCCTCTGAAAATGTCAGCCACTATGTCTGTTGAGTATCCCATGACCAAAGGCTCCACTGCACTCCTGGTTCCTGGTTTGGCCATTCAGTTTGTCCTTTCCATAGCTTTCAGTGCTGGTGTGATCTCTCCAAGGATTATCTTTACATAAAGCCCTTCAGAGGTCACAGTAACACGACAGACTTTCTTTGCCTGACACAGTACAAATGTATCACAAGCCATAATATCTGACTAGGATGAAGCACAAGTCCTATCTGTGGCAAGTAGGAATCCCCTGGTATTTTCTGTAATAAAGATGCAATGCCCTAATTTAATTCCATCTCGGCTAATTACATTGTCTAGTCGCATTTGCCAGTGCCATCACCAGGATGGAGCATTGTGCATTTACTGCTTTGATTGTTGCTAACAAATTGTTTAGCTGTCACACTGTTGGCTAGTGGTAACACAGGATGATCATGGACATTCACATTTCTGTAAAATAAGTAGAGCTGATTGAACAAGTTCATATCACACTGCAGAATTAATTGCATCTCAGAGAAAAATTAGGTTTCTCCTTTATTTAGTATAGGCCTGAATCTACTTTCTCTGAATTCAGTAGCAAACTGTGAGTAATTCCAGGGCAAATCTGGTTCCAGTCCTTCATTAGCAGATGGACTTTGGATATCAGTGAGTGAAATTTGAACTGTATATGGAAGATAGTATTGTCTTTCTGTGGGATCTAATAAACAACTTTCTGTGACTTCTTCAGGTCCTAGCCTTGCCAATTATAAAACTTTATGTCATTGTTTTCTGAGGAGCAGCATTTTCATTTTTGAGGAAAGCTAGCAACATTCATGTGCAAGACAATTAAAACACGGTAGACTATTATAAATGCAAGATTGAATTACTGTCCTTTGGGGGAAATTTATCTGAGTGTGCCTGATGACATCCTTTAGCAAATGACACTCAGCTGAAAAGATATATTGTCATTTGTATTGATAATCTACTAGGTTAATGTTTGAAAATAGTTTAAATTAAACAATTAAAAAATTGTAGGGAGTCTGAATTTAAAGATCCAGTGGAGTATCCATCAAAGTAACAGACATTTCTTTCTCATTGGTGTCTCAGATATGTTTACTGTTCATGGTATCAAAAAAAAAAATGAAAAAGCCTAAAAGGAAGAATGACTCAACACACTTAATTGAGATCACAACCAAAGTAACAGGTGTCAGAATAAGTATGTCAAAAAGCCAGTGAAAAATCAACTGAAATAAAGCAAATTTCACTCTGCCACTATTAAAATTAGATATAGGCAAGTTGAATGATCCTTGTCCAAGCACAGCTATGCAAAAGTCAAATTAGATTATACCACTCCACATACATGGTTAGTTAATATGTTGCTAAATGGGACTTAACTTCATCTCTGATGACTATTCAGTTGTGGTCAGCATGTTTTAACAAATCTATCTTGATTTTTCATAACTGTATTTAAAGCACAGTAACATCTGGCTGGGTAGACAAGTTTTCAGTTTGCACTTGAAGGCTTTGTGTTGTGTAGGGTGATTTTTATGACATAACTACTTCAAGAAAAGCCCTGCAGTAGACACAATTACACTGGAGAGGGGCGAAGTGGTTTTGATGTTATGGCTTATATTGCTTGCCAAACTGGAATGCATATTACAGGCAAAAAGCATTCTAATTATGTGGGAGGAGTTTACTGGCAGAACTCTACATGACAAAATTTTCAAGTGTAAATGGTAGCTAGGTGCTTATTTAATTCACTGTGTCTTCTAACCACTTAACAAAGTATAATTTGTTTTCCAAAACCTCCTCTTCCCCATCCATGCACTGGGTGTGACTCTTACCCAGTGCAGAAGTCAGCAGCAGGATGCCAGCCCATCTGAGAGGGAGGATCAGGCCTGCTCCTTTAGAGAAAGGCTGCACTATTGGCATTCCCTCACTAGCAGACGGTGGTATAACAAGAAAAACAACACCCTGGGAAATACAAAAACGTGCAAAAAATTAGTCCTTGTCCTACACTCTTCTCTGCATAACTGACAGCTCTAACTTCCTTACTAATCAGTGTGTGGGTGCACCTGGGACAAAAGGGATTTAAGAAAAGTGTGTGAAATGTTACCCGGACACCAGGCAGGCTGCACACTGCAGAGAGTGCAGAGAGCAGGTTCTGCCTCACACCACAGAGCCGCCAGCTCTGGCTGCCATAACCAGCCACAGGAGACTTTTTTCTTGTCTGTGGATGGGCTGCTGGACTAGACTGCATCTGTGTGATGCTGTGGAAGGAAGCCTTACCAGCACAGGTTGTTGAGAGCTTGGCTCATTCTTCCAATTCACAGTGCAGATTTGCCCAGGAAGGCTGGGCAGGAGGTCAGGTTTAAAGGATTACAGCAACTGGACGTTACTGTACCTGCCTTTTGTTTTTTTGACTGTTGTCATCACTATTTCAATAAGCTCTGCATTTACCTTCTCCACTCTCCCCTAACCAAAAGAATCCAACATCAAGTCAGATGTGGAAACACCTGGTTTGTACCTTTTCTTGCACCTGGGTTGAAAAGGGCAAAGGAAAAAAAAAAAAAAGAGAGAGACAGAGAGAGAGAGAAAACTGTAAGATCACGTTCCAGAAATATTTTGGAAATCCACAGGCTTAATGAGAGAAAAGAACTAAATGCATGAATGTTGTCACTGGCAAGCCATCTGGAACATGGAAGCAAAAAATGCTTTCAAAATCTTGAAAGTAAATGATCATGCAAGGCACAGATAGTCCGTTCTTGAGGCAAAAGGTGTTTAATTAGAGTGAGAAAAGTCTTTGTTCTAAGTAATTAAAGGTAAAATTCCACAGTAGATGAGAGAAATCCAAACTCCTTAAACATTTGACAGTTTCAAAGAGAAATCTGAAAGGGTCCAGGCATAAACCTGCAAAAGTAGAGGTAGAGGAGGAGCCCAGACTGCCTGCTTAGGCAGCTCTGCTGAGACATTGCAAGGGCTGAGAAGTCAGTCCCTGCCCATTTAGGGTGATTCAAAGCACTCCAGTCAGGCTCATAGGCATTCCCGACAACCACAGAGTAGAATAAGCAGACTCCAAAGTGTGATGAAAAATGCCACATGCTGACCAGGGAGCTGCCTTGAACTAGTTGGGCAGTCCTTACTCTCAGAGCTATTAATGGATTTTATATTAGGTGGCATCTTCTTTACATAGGACACAAATAATTCTGGCATCAGGGACAACTAATGCAGCCAAAGGAATGGTAAGCTCAAGGATCCTCATGAAACAGAGATGTTGAGGTATCAGTACTGACCGTGCAGGACTACCCCTGGACACGCTCAGAAATAGGACTGCAAGCACATGGAGGACATCTCAAATCTGAGATTTACCAACCAAAGCCTTCATTTGGAGGTTGATAGGGCAATTATGGGCATCACAGTTTTGGAATTTGGCATTGTCAGAAGGAACTGTTTAGGAGTGAGACACCTCCACAATTTTGGAGGTCTAACTATCAAGATGTACACAGTACAGGGACTGTTTTACATGACAAAAAGTTTTAGATGATAAGGTTCAATCTCCTAAGTGAATAAAACAACCAAACAAACAAAATCCTAGGAAAAATCCTCAGTGTGCTGAAAATGTTCTTTTTTCTTTTTCATTTGTTATGGGTACCGCAAAGTCAGGTATTAATAGTACAATCTTTTGATTCCAATTGTTTCCAATAAAATCCATACTTCACAACAAGTTTTGCTGAATGAAAGTCATGACTAAGCTTCAATGAGTTGGATTCTACTACAATTTTTAATAGCATTTTCCAGTTTAGTACTTTCTCTCTTCTCTGTAATGGTTGTCATTATAAGATTATATGCAGATTTCCCAACAAGAGGATTTCTTACCACTCAGAGCTTTCCTACGGAGAGGAATATTAGCAACATTTTTTGAATTATACTTTTGACACAATTATACAGTTACCAAGTGTGCTGCATTTCTCCTCATTAACAAGCACACTGATGTTTGTTAAAATTTGTTTCATTTGGTTTATGGATATAAGAGAGGACACTGTCAAAAGCTCTGTCTTTTCTCAGTGCTGGCCAAGCCGAAGCTTTAAGATTCTGTTCCAGCTTCTCACCAGCATGTGGGAACAGATTCATCATCATCTGCACAGGAGCCTAAACCATTTCCTAGCTCATTATTTTAAAAGGCTTTCCACAAGTGGAAGTGTGATTACCTAGGACTATGTAGTGAAAGCTAATCAACTAAAGCAGGTATCAAATGGTATGAAAAATACACAGATGGTTACCAGAAATCTTTCTATCCTGGTGGAACAGAAGAGCTAATTTATATGTTAGCAAACAGCAAGTCATATCACTGCTGTCTGAAGAAAAAAGACAAATGTTGAGTCTTATCAAAGATATTGCAGCAATATTTCTGACCCTCGGGAAAGAGTTAAAACTACCTGGTGGTAGCTGAAAACAGCCAATTACAGTTTGCTCTGATCAGAAAGCGCTCTTTTGGAAATCCCTACAGGGGTAGAGGACTGCAATGCCTGGCACCCTTTTGACTTTGGACCGTACACAAAATGCAGCCTTGTCCTTTTACTTCTGCTCCTGTGAAAGTCATGGAAGTGTTTGTAAGAAAATGTTTTCTTTTCCAGTTGTGATAGAGCCTTGGTAGATCAGCTGAAATTGCCTGCATGTTCTAAGCTTATAAGCATCATCCCACTAGAGATGTGTTCTTGAATGTTAAATTTAGGCTAATTGGAGGCATATCCTTTAATTTAGCAAGCTGAGGTTACTAATACAGATCAAGAGCTAAAAATTAACCATGGAACTGATGTATGCTAAATGCTTAAGTGATATCTTAACCTATAATTATACAAGTTCTGTTAATAGTGAATAATTCAAATCTTCAGGGATTTCAATAGTCTAATGGGTTGTAGTTATTTTGAATTTACATTATGGTTGCTAGGTTTCATTAAAATGAGCAAAAGGCTGTGTAGCATAGCAGAGGAAAATTGGTGTTTGAAGTTATCACCCAGAAATCAAAACACAAAATTTAAATTAGAAGGTGTCCAAGCAACACAATGACACCAAAGCTGAGTGCTGATAATGCAAGTAGGAAGACAGTGAGTTTGCAGGGAATACTAAAGAGAGATGGCACTACTAGCAGCACACTCTGTAACAGCTATGCCTTGAATTCTGCACTACTGTATGTAAGGAGTCCAAAACATATTACAATTAAGCCTTACAATTATGATTAAGCCTTGCTATGTTCTTCTGAATTATTTAAATTTTGTTATCACTGATTTGCAGGTGGCAGGCTGAGGCACGAAAAAGCACATGGCTTATCTGGAGTCATGCAATGACTCAGTAGGATGCGAGAGCCACAGCTGGGTGGCTGCAGCCTCCTCGCTGACGGGTACAGTTACACCACACTATGGCTTTAGAGGCTCAGAGAGCCCCCTCCACCAGTGGCCGCTGCCAGTTTCAGCCTCATGCTGCAGTCTTCAGCTGAACTGAGACACGTGTCTTTGGGAGATGTGCTGTGTGTCATATCACTCAAAGCAACACGGGCTAAAGCTTGTGCTTTCCGGAGAGCCAGAGGGAGTCGTTATTCATATGGATCACTGCGGACATCTGACTTGCAAGGCAGTCCCACAAACACATCAGCACGATGGCAAGGCATTGTCATGGAGCGGAGGGACAGCAGGAACTTGGAATGACTACCTTCAGCCAGTGCTGCCACCAAAGAAAGTGCTGTGCAGCCAGCCAGGGCCACATGTGTTTCTACAGACCTGCGGCACACTTTTGGGGGGCCATAGTGTACATCCCCCAAACTGAAATGACAGCTAATGGCCTCCTCTGAGCCAAGCCCACCGAGGCTTTGAGAGTAAGTCTAGGTTTTGCTGACTCAAGACTTAAACCTGTCTGCGTGACTCATTGCTACTAGTCACAGTGATGTGGTTTCTCCCAGCTCCTGCTCTTCTGAGCCATGCTGTATGCAAATGAACTATTTTTGGAACAAGAGGGATATATTAGATTACTTGATAGATAATAAAAATACCACGTAAGTTAAAAGGAATGAGCAGCACTTGTTACAATTTGGTGGAAGTCAAGCTGTCTGACATGTTTTGATATCTAAATTTGACTTTAAATTTCTTTTTCATTCTTCTGGAGCGTACTGTAAATATATAGTGTCTCTGTTTCTTATGAGCAGAGTAACAACTAAAATAAATGTTCTTTTCTACCTAAAGATTAGCTATTTCCCTAACATTTAGTTAGTTGTTCTTGCTACTTTATCTAAATTCAAGTTCAAATTCCACATTTGTATATCATTTCAGTTTCTGAATCTAAATTTAAGGATCTGAATTTCTCTAAAAAGGCAAAAATGGTGTTTTGGTATTGCTCTTTGGGGTTTTTTGGGGGGAGGTTTTTTGTTTGATATTTTGTTGAGGTTTTTGTAATTTAAACACATTGAAGCTCTGCAGTTTCCATGTTAGTGAATAAGCCATGAGATGAAAAGTTATAAGTAGTTCTTTCTTTTACAAAATAGGTCTTCTCGACAGCTCCTTTTTATTTTATTCTGAATCAAAGTAACGTCTTACATCTCAGTCTGAAATACATGTATCCATTTTGCAATGTGTTGCTAAATCTCTCTAATTTACATAAGAAGCAACAGCAAAACTCCACGTAAGTTGTGTTAGTTAAATTATTATTATTATGTAATTACATAATGAAGAAATAGCAAATTCAAACTCTTAAAATGCTGATCATGAAGTATATTAAATTATAGCATTGCCTCAACTGCAGGGCAGGTGCGCTCAGTGGCACACCCTCCATCATGTAGAGAATGGGACAAACCAGAGCACAACACAGCTCTTCTCTGGCAAACTGAAGGAGATATTGCAGGCCTCTGCTGTGTCCTGCAACCAGGACTAGAGGTGCTTTAGGACTTACATTTGTAGGTCTTAGAAGAAGAAATACCTAGTGATTCACAGTAAATAATACATTTCACTAAGTGATCCAGAAAATTGATGTGCTTCTGTGGGAAGGTTCACTCTGAAATTGCAAGTAAATAGAGATCCTTCCTAAGCCTCCTTTTATATGCTGCAGATGACAAGGAGTCATCTGCAGGGTCAGATTTGGCTTTGGAACATATGCTGCAGACATCAGTGACTACAAGGCCCGAAGCCCCTGTAGCCTTGCCCTCCAAGCTGAGTACCTCATCAACCTCCCAGTAGTCCAACAAGACACTTTACCTATCAGAATCACATACTTCAATAATTCATTGGTTGAAAACCACTTCCAGATTGATAGATGCCTTATTACTACAGTCATGTTAAGCAATAACAACACAAATCAATAAAAATCATCAAATAATTCAGTCACTTAACACCCATTGCAACTGCCATTAGCAAGAGGTTTGAGAGCTGTTCATAAATCTCTTTAGCATATTATAAATTCCCCAGAGAGCACTCAGGTGCCCCAGCTATGGTGATAAATGGTACACACACTCCAATCCTGCCCCTGTACTATTAACTGTAATAGTTTCACATTTAAAAATTGTGTCCTGGGAATATGGCTGAGGACACAGCACGCTAAAGACGAGTTAGCAAGAAAAGACATGGATGGTCAGAGCACACAGGAGACCAGACCATGACTCACCACATAACCCTGAGGAACTTATTTACTTTCTCATTTTAAGTGTAAGCCTCTCTGATAAATGTATATCAAAATGTAATCACTTCATGGGCTTTTATGTAGTCTGATTAATGATATTTAGAGAGCACTTGGAGATCCCTGGATGGAGGTTGGGGGGTTTTGTCAATTTGTCATTACTGCCTTCAGAGCTTTAATTTCTTGTGTCAGGTCCCTCAATTTAGAGAAGTTCTTTCTAATGCTCTGCATGCACTTTGGGAAACTGACTGCTGGTGTCAAATGCCAGCATATTCACAGGGCGTAAACCATCTGGTTTTGCTGAAACTAAATATTCCCATGTTTACTGAGGAAAATAGATGCGGACACTTTCAATTCTTGCAGCTGTTCCTTCCTGACAAACAGGAGGAGAAGATTTTTTTCTCTCCAAAGCAGAGGGATAGTAAGCTTGATTGACATTCTGCAAACTGCAGATCCTGCAGGGCCAAAGTACTTACCTTGTTTTGCTTCAGAAGTCCTTCCCCCTTCCTCACTTGGGAGTAACACTTCAGCAGGTGTTGTGTATTTCTGATAGTTTGTGGGCAGTAGGACAGGCTGTCAGGGGAACTGAGATTGTATCACATGCCAACAAATATAATCTAAAGAAAAAAAACCAACTCTTCTCACACTTTTAAATAGTTCTGATATGGAGAGATGAAGTAACCTGTGATACAAACCCCTGATTATGTTTCACCTTGTCCTTATTTTGCATGTGGCTCCTGGAGGGCTCTCTCCTGCCTTCCAGGCAGTGCCCAGGCTCTCTAACCCAGCTGGGAGCTGTCAGGATAGGGCAGGGGGAGCTGATCTTTTCAAAAAAATAAGATTTTCAAGTCACACTTACTGGATTGAAATATTTATTCTATTTTTTTAACTGTTTCAGCACTGGTTCTTGACATCAACAATCTGTTTTCTTATTTTAATTCCAAATACAGGAACATCTAGACCTGCCTTGTCCTGCCCTGCCTTTTAAGTATGCATAAAAGGCAATGATAGCATAACTACATTTACGGGAATCAAGGGTCAGTATTAATCTACAAAAAAATCTTGTTCTTCAGAAAATACTATTAACAAAGCTTTGATGAGTACAGCATGTGTATTTGTGTATCAACCAAAGATCTCATAATGTGTTTCAAATAATAGCTACATCAAGAGAGACGGACCAGCACTACCGCTGAATGATTGGGGCATTCACGTGGCAGAGATCCATAATTGAGTCCCTGGCCCAGTGGATATTTAATTGTTTATACAAAGTGTTTCAGCTCCAAACAGTGATACCAAGAGAGCCGGTATGGATACAGCAGTTCAGAAGAAGATACACTCTTCTCTGTCTGTCTTAGGTATGTGCCTTCAAATCCAAACCACTGGCTAGTTTGGGACTTTTCTCCTTCTTTTATTTCTCAGGAATGTTGAGAAAGTCTTGGTTTTATCCCAGTGTAGAAGATAATTATTTATTTTTACATCTTAAAAGGATATAACCCAAACCAACTATTTACCCAGTTTTAGTGCAAATACTGACAAATGATAAAGGGTCATAAGGTACTACGCAGTGGGATCTGTTGGGTGTTCTCCACCTATCTATGAATCTAAACTTTTGGGACAAAATAGGGATAATTTATCTGCAGTCTTTGTTAAATTTTGAGATTACCTTGATACAGTTTCCTGCCATTTCTGATTAAAGAAGCAGGATCTGTAAGTATTTTTGTAAACAAACTCTCCTAAGAAAATACATTGGTGATTTGGATCAGTAATTTCTGCTTCAAGTAAGAAACTGCAGAACAACACTGAGGAGGCAGCAGTGGTTCAGCTATTGCCTCCTAGGGAAAAACTGCTCCTAATTACATGCTGGAAAACTAACCACATGGCTCCTACTGGCCTCTCCCTCCCATCCACACCAGAACTGCAGTCAGCCCAAGTTACAGTTTGCAAAGGTTATAAAGTACACTAGAAACAAGCTGTAGTGACAGGATAATGTTGTAAAATACTGCCATGTTCTATCTAGCAGATAACTGATGACAGACCTAGAAGGGCAATGTAGCTGAGGCCACGGTTTTTGAAAGTTACAATGGCATAATAAATAACTTAAAACTGCATGTAGTGCACTAAATTTAAAGTGCAATGAATAACAGAAGTATTGTTTAAACCAACGTAAGGTTACTAGGAAAGAGTAGGTAACAGAGAGATGCTGAGTCAGTGCTCTGTAGCTGGGGAAGCAACTGTTTCAAATTTGCAGCAGCAGACAAAGTGAGAACTCATGTCTAGAGAGCCACAGTTTAGGGAATGGCATTAAGTAACATATAATTGTTTTGCCATCTTCTTTGGAAATTTCTGCCCTGCAGAGCTGACAAACTCAGCAGAAGAACACTACAAATTAAAGGACACCTTGAGACAGCACGTGGACAAAGAGAGGACAAGTGACATACAGGGTATTAACAGTAAATGAGGGTGAGACCACGTAGGGCAAAGTTAAAAGAAAAGCCATGTTGGTGGATATGAAACTTCAAAATGACTGAAAGGCAATTTAGAAAGGTGAGCATTACTAATGGGATTTTGACAGAGGCATCAGTGAAGCTCAGCTGCCCTTGCTACTTGAATTGCCAGTTAGGTATCTTTGGCCTGTATCTGTGTACCATATAATGCCAAAAATTACTAAACATCTCCCCTTGATCAAAGAAAATTCATTCATTCCACATTAACTGTTTCTTTCTGAATCACAGAAGACAATGAACCTCATTCTCTGATCTTTTAATTCTGTTTACTGTACTTGGATTATGCCAACATGAAAAACGGGACCTGTCAAGTTTTACCCACTGAGGGAGAAACTCATGTACTTGTTTCCCTGTTCAAGCTATGAAGAAAGGGGGGGCAAACTTTACAGGGTTATGCAGCACAGTGAGGTGACCTTCCAACTGCTTGACAACCCACATACAGCTGGGGAGTAACAGTCACCCAGTCATGTTCCCAATAAAATAAGACACTGGCACAGATACTACAAGGAAATTAGTGAGGTATTTTTTGTAGCTTGTTCTTTTTCACAGCATCTCTGCTAATTAAATTATTTTGTTGTTTTGATACGCTGCTGAATTGTTTCAGGAACATGCTGACATGCCTAGTAAAAAACAGTTCTTAGAGAATTATGTTTTGCTCAGTGTATCTGAAACTTTAGCATCTTTTGGAGTTTTGGAAGATATTAATTGTATTGTTATGCCACAGTAAAAGATAATTTCATATCCCTATTTAATTATCAATGCAGAATGTTCTGTGATAATATGATATAATTATGTCTGAACCTGATGTTGTGATGGCTTAAAATAACCCCCAGGGCAATTTGGTTGTGTGAAACAAAATTGGGACAATTCCTAAATGCTCAAGAGGGACTGCGGATCTATTAGTTTTGGCAGCAATAAAGTAGCTGGGATAAGAAAGAATCTTTTAAAAGACAAATAATTATTTTTCTTACTTAATAAAAAATGAAAGAAAAATATTTTAAGATATCTTTTTTTTATTTAGATCACAGAATTTGAAAAATAAGAAAGAATAGCTGTATGTGCTTTTAGCAGATGAAATTATATTTCCATATATCCTGTCTACCTGTGTAAGTATTTCAAAAGGGTGTTCTTTTATTCGACTGTCCCGACACCTGGCATCATCTGATGTCTAATCATAGCCCCACCTTGTCCTAATTGCTTTTGTTTTGCTCATACTCCCTTTATTCTAATCAAGAGATAAAAAACTAGGTTTCGAAATTATGTAAGGTGACAGGATTTTGCTGGCTTGTATGAACCGATGGAAAAAATTCAAGTTCAAGCTCACAGAGATAAGTTTCTCCATCGACATCTATATTTAGGCATATAAAGAAGTGGTCTGTTTTTTTCTAGAACATCTGCACTTTGTTACTTTGTCAACGTACATGTATTTGTGTGCTGTCCCAGCTCACAGTAAGTTTTCACCACCTCCATTTTAAAGCACTTCTCTGTCCAATCAAGGCAAGCATCTGTTGACAGAAGTATGTAAACACGTCTTTAGAGAGCTCATCTTAAAGAAAAAAAAAAAAAAAGGTTCAGAAATCACCAAAAAAGTACTCTTAGCAGATCTAGCCGCGATGAAACACAGCGGTTACGAGTTTTTTCTGACAACTGCGCGAGAAAAGAGCACAACTCGTCACTCCGGTCATGACAGAATTTTTTTAATCAACTGCGAGATTTCACAGGTGCAGCCTTAGCACAGGAAGGGGTGACACGCAGCCTCCTCGGACTGGTTTCCCTGCCTTTTGCCCATAACTGAGGCTGCCAAAGCCCCCGATCCCGGGGGTTCCCGGGACACCCGTGGGGACGGGGCACTGTGGGAAGGAGGGAAGGAGCGGTGGCTCCGCGCACGCGCCGCGCTCTGGGGCGGGCTCCGCGGCGCCTGCGCGGTGGCGGAGCGCGGAGCGGCGGCGGCGGGCGAGGCGGCACATGCGCCCTGGCGGCTCCTGGGGCGGGGAGGAGGCGCGGGGAGGAGCGGCGGCACTTCCCCTGTTTTAGCTGCGAGACAGCGGGCGCAGGAGAAGCCGGGCGGCCGCCGGGGACCGCCGGAGGGGGGTGGGGGGAGTGCCACTGTCGCTGCGGTCGCCGCTCCCTGCTCCTCCTCCTCCTCCGCGGAGCGCCCTCCACCCCGCCCTCTCCCCGCCCGGGACCGAGTCTGGTGGCCACAAAATGGCGGACGGGGAGCTGAACGTGGACAGCCTCATCACCCGGCTGCTGGAAGGTGAGCGGGCCGCCGGGCAGCCCCTCCCGCCCGCCGCAGAGGGCACGGCCGCCGCCCCCTGGGACAAGCCGAGGCTGCTGGCGAGGTGTGGGGGGAGCGAGGGCAGCGCCCTGACCGCCCTGCCGGGCCCGGGGTGGCGGCCGGGAGCGGTCTCGGCGCGTCCCGCCGGTGCCCCGAGCCCCGGCCCGGCCCCGCAGCCCCACGGAGGGAGGAGGTGCTGGTGTGCGCGGGGGGTGCAACCACCTTGTCGGGGTGAAGGGGCTGCCTTCCTATTTAAAAGAAAAAAAAATTATAAAAAAGCCTAATTTTCCGTCTTCACTTTTTTCACCTGGCTGTAGCTGCCTGGCTAAGGGGCGAGCTGGGGACCCACCTCTAGCCGAGCTGAGGGCGGCCTTTTCCCCCCCTCCCTCTGGTCGCGTTGGTAGTCGCAGTGCTCCGTGTGTAAAATTACGTCTGCGAGCAGCGCTAGGTGTGGAGTTGTGTGTACGTGAGTGTCGGCGGGAGCAGGGGGATTTAGTGCGCTGACATTCCTCAGCCTGCCTACGGGGCAGTCCCCAGAAGTGGCTCTCATGGGTGGCTGATAAAGGCTAGAAGCTCCTTTTGGATAAGCCGAGGAACTATTGCGAGCATTTTCTTTTTATTTAAGTTAATGTTCTGAATGTTAAGGCTTCTTGGGTCTCTTCTCCCATTAATCTTGCATTCCATATTCAACAAATACCTGGTATGCTGGAAATGAGAGTACTTGCATGGGTATGTTCTGTTCATTTATTTGGTTGCTCTACTCCTCAGATAGTTGGATCACATTGCAGAAGGCTTATAGAAAGGAATTCATGGAGTATGTAGAGTTTTAGAAGTGAAACGAGTTTTGTAAGGCTGAAAGTTTTTTGTAACTACAAAGCAGAGTTTTTAGGTCTTTGAGGCTATTTTAATACCTGCTATCTGTTCTTTTTTCAATGTCAAAATTATGAACAGAAAAATCAGTATTTTAAAACACAAAAAGGCTTTGGGCAGTTGTATTTATGTTTGTGATTTAAGGCATGCAGTTTAGTATGAAGAAACAAGTATTATCAGTAGATCACAAGTTCAGATAAAACTCCCTTTTTCTGGATGTTGAAACAGATTATTAAGTAGGTTGTTAAGAGAGACCACAGAGTAACGTAGTAAACGTTTACTCTGTACGGCAAATTTTCTTTTTGGACATCAAAATGCAAATATAATTGTGGTGGTGGATTTTTTTGAGAAATGCTTTAAATAATATATTTGAAGGGTACTTGTTGCTCATCAGTGTAGCTATTTAAATATAGATTGCCTCAAGAGGAAGGGATTCTGCAGTGTTTTGGTATGCAACTTAGATTGTTCTGTTCCCTCCTAAATATTACTCTGCTTATCCTCCTTTTTTTTCACAAGGTCTTTTAAAATACATGTTCCATACCTTTTACATAAACCATAAATACTTGTGTTGCAACTTTGTAGCTTTTTGGGTTATGATTGGGTACCTTGTTTTGGAGCAACCTAACCTGTGCTTTTTGTCTTCTGTAGTACTTTAATCTTTGGGGATATGATGTGCAACTTCTGAACCAAGCCTTGTGTATAATTTTTCACCTCTGTTTCTCAGTCTGTTTTTCCCTCTGAGCAGAGGTTAGGAAGATTATGGGAAATGTGTTTTCTCTCTGCTTGTCATCTACTAACAGAAGTGCCTTGTACAACATCTTGTACCTGAAACGTAATAGAAAATCTTAAGGGTTTTATTTGAAAAAAACACAAGATTAAAAGATTGCATTGTATATGCATTATCTTTCCTTCCATTTAACATCCTTTATTTATAGCACTGCTAGCTATAGTATTCTAAGCTGTGGTTCCAATAGTAATGTTTCACAATGAAGCTTTTTTTTTTTGTGTGTACAATTGGCAGCTCACATTCTGGAGCTCATGCTGTTGCTTAGCTGACCTGTTCTGGTAAAGTGAGTATGAATCCTCCCCACGCTGGTTGCGCAGAAAAAATTCTGTTGAGTCTTATCTGCAGTTAAATCGTTTAAAGCAAGTTTTTTGGCTCCATTGCTCCCTCTTCAACTTTGATTTAAAGGATAAGGAAATGTGGCTTTTGAGCTTTCAGTGTAAGCACAGTGAAATAATAAAAAGACACTTTCATGAAATGTTGTCATGCAGTATATATTTAGTCCTTTTGGTTCCTTTAAGTGAAATGGATGGCTTTAAGTTTGAATAATAGTCCACAATTATCTCTCAGTAGGTGCTGCACAAATTTTTCAAGGGTAGCAAATACGTATCAAAATCCACAGCAAAAGGAAACTTCCCTGCTGTCATTGGGTTGCTGGGTGGTGACATCTGTTTCCAGGCTGTGATATTAACTGTCAGGAGTTCTTGCTCTTACTTTAATTAGGCTACTCTACCTGGTTTTATTGTTATTGGGTTTGGGTTATATGACGTGTTAACTTACCTTTTAACTGGGTTTACCTACTTAGATTGTCTCACTTTCCACGTGTTCCATTGTGGGCTTTTTCTGGTTTTTCTGAGATACCAATATGACGTGGCCTATAGCCCCGCTGTTGGGAGGATTCATCAAGAACACCTTCCCAATCCTCGGCGAGCGTGCACGCCTGCTTATCTTGAATGTATACTTATTCTGGAGATCTTCTGAGTGCTGAAAGCCAGATTGATTAACTCTTGAGTTAAATTGGAGATAGTTTTCATACTCAACTGAACCATGGTGTAATGCATATTGATAATCTTCCAGGACATTAGCTTTTAATTTCCATGTTCTTTTGCATATACTAAGTTCTTATCCTCTACTCATTGGTCAAGTGGTGAATTTAGGAATGGTGAGAGTTCATTTTGAATTAACTCTGTCTTGAAATGTGTCTAGTACTTTGTCACTAATTAGTGATACCTTGTAAATAACTTCTGTTTGAAGGAAAGTAAAACTAAAGTGTATGCTGTAGGCATAAAGTCTGAACATAGCAAGGCTTTCTCTTACTTGTTTGACCTCTACCAGCTACCTTCTGTCATTCCTGTTTCTTTACGAGAAGAGTGAGGGAGATGCTGGTGCTCTTACACATGTACCTCGCTGTCTTGGAGCTACTTTGAGTTTTATTGCGGGATTTCTCACAGGAGTGAATCTGCAAAGATTTGCAGGTCATATAAAGACAAAATTCTGTGGCTTTGCTAAAATCCTTTTGTACTGGTATGTGACCATGAAAGTGAGTAATCCAAATCCTTCTTGCCCTGGTAGTCAGAATCTTGGGTCAGGCTTAGCTATGTTATGGGACACAAAGATGATAGCCTTATTTTTGCTTCAGTGTGTGTGCTTTTTGCATGTTTTTATTTTTTTTTCTTCCTACCTTCCCAGCTATGCCATCTGGTGGATAGATTTTTCCCAGCCCATTCTAGCTGTGGACAACACAGGAGTATGCACACACATGAGGCTGCCATGAGTACAGCAGATGTGGAACACAGAATCATGGAATGGTTTGGGTTGGAAGGAACCATTAAAGGTCACATAGTCTAACCTCTCTCCAGTGAGCAGGGTCATCTTCAACTAGATCAGGTTGCTCAGAGCCCTGTCCACTTGACCTTGAATGTTTCTGGGGATGGGGCATCCACCACCTCTCTGGGGAACCTGTTCTGGTGTATCATCACTGTCATTTTAAAAAATTTCATCCTCATATCTAGTCTGAATCTACCTTTTTTTAGTTTAAAACTGTTATTCCTTGTCCTATTGCAACAGGCCTTACTAAAAAGTCTGTCCCCATCTGTCTTTATAAGCCCCCTTTAAGCACTGGAAGGCAGCAGTAGTGTCTCCCCAAAGCCTTCTTTTTTCCAGTGTGAACAGAGTTTTTCTGCTTTCAACATAGTTTTTCTTCCTAGTCCCTGCAGCTGCTTCTTGTGTTTTGCCTCCTCTTGGAACACCATGTATCCCTATGGAGGAAATGCCCTAATATTTGCAACAATGCTGGGCTGAGTGGGTACGTCAGTCTTACATTTAAGCCAGATTCTAAGCCAATTTAAGCTTTGGCGATGTGTGGAAAAAGTTCCCTCAATATCAAAGCAAGGAGGCTGGAGTAGGGTAACCTTACTAGTAGAAAGTGCTGTGCAAGGTGTTAAGTAAGACTGCCATATTACTGTCCAGGTGTTGGGCTTCCTGTTTCTGTGCAGTCTCTTAAAATTTCTGGATATAAGGCAGCCCAGCTGGACTGGATTTCTGCTCTTTTAAATGTATAGGTGTCTTGGTGAATACTAAGAAGTTTACTGTGTGGCAGAGAGCATGTACTTAGGGAAACAGACATATAGTAACCTTAAATACAAGATGGCTTTCTGGGGTTTGGGTTCATGTATATTGCTGTACAAAAAAATTTGCCTTGTCTAGGGAAGACTCCTTGCTTGCCTAAATTGGCTAACCTATTTAAAATTAACAATGTAAATTAATTTGATGAAGCTTAATGTGGATCTTCTCTAAAACAAAATTGTATTTGGTGAGGCTGAGGGCTACTGGTTCTGATGGTACCAATCCACCAAGAAAGCTGGGAAATAGTTGTCCAAGAAGATAAGTGTCAGGCTACCAGTAATTGTGGAGAATGGTTACTGCTTCCATGTTCAGCTCAAAGTTGTTTTGTTTTTTTTTTTCTGATTGCTGCCTTAAAACTGGTTGCATTGTTCTTGCTGTGTTGTGTGATGTCTTCTAAGAAAGCTACAAGCTTCATTTTCTTCTGATTTCAAAGGTCTTACAGGTTGACTTAAAGATAGAAATTTCAATATTACTTGATTTTTCAAATGAAAGTTGGATTTTAAATGCTTATGAAATAACTGGAATTTTCTTTATTAGTTTTAAATGGTATAGAGCTACTGGTCTAATGTATTATGGTCAGTAACATATTTCTTGTTTGGTTAGTGTCTTAACTAATTAACATATCCAGCCAGCCGGGTGGTATTAGGATGTGGTAGTAGTGCCTGCAGTTCCAGGCTCTGTAACTGATGCTGAAAAAGAGAGGCCATTGTAGAGAAGAAAAATAGACCTTAATGATCTGTTGCAAAACAGTACAAACAAACCAGGGAGGTGAATCTTGAATAAACAGGAGTTGTTACCTGGTTTGGTGTGAAATCATTGGATAATCTGCTATTAGAAAAATAAACAAGGAGAACTCTAAGAGGAGTTTTTTGCCAAAGATCAAATGATTTTTTTTTTTTCCTTTAAATAGTCTTTAAAAAGAGAAAAAAAATAGGCAGTTTTTATATGTTTCTAGGAGGGAGAAGGGATAGAAGAGTGAAGTTTGTTTCTGGGTTTGTATGGCAGGGCAGATATCAGCCAGTTCATCTTTAGCTTTATAAGTGCGTGACAAATGAAATGGTTGAAAAAATTGCACTGAAGGCCAAGAGCTCGGCATCAGGTAGCATGTGCTGGTGTTCCTTTGTTCTGACTGTCTGTTTGGCCACTTGAAGGTTACATGATTCAGTAACTGTTTCATTTAGATACTCTGTGGCACAGGCTTTGCTTGAGTCATTCAATGTCTTGCTCATAATACAACTAAATCATGGTATAAAAGGAGAAAAATGCTGTTCTTATTTAATGTAGATAAGAGGATTTTTAATGCTTTATAGTTGCTGTTAAATACTCATTAGTTACCACTAAATGTAGGTATGTAACTTTTAAGAAGTAAAACCCCGCCACGGTCTGTGGTCTAGCAGTGTGAAGGCAAGCATACTATATTTGGCTATTACTCAGTAAGGTCAGATGCTGTACTTGGTGAAGGGGAGTGTGTAGGGGAATCCGCTCTTAACTGCAGCCTGAGGCACTTCTAATGCGACCTGTATCTAGTTCCTAACTTGAACACTGAAATTAACCTGTTTACTGCCTTCTCTTCCTGTTGTGGTTTGTCTTAGTACATCAGCTAGGTTGTCTTAGTGTCACAGTACCATCTTTTCTGTGTCGTGTTGGGTTTTTTTAATACCAAGCTCAATACAAAACTTTTGTGTGTATGTCCCACATTAGTTAAGTACCTGAGATACTGATGTGCAGAAGTCATGCTAAACCCAGCTTTTTGTATTATAACTTCAGTAACTTCTCTCCTTGGTACTTCTTAGGAGTTACTTCATAACTTTGTAATTTGCTTTTGCCTTCCTTGAGTTTTAGGAATTTTTTTAGCACTGCTGTAGAGGAAAAGAAAGTCAGCTTTTGAGAAATAAGCTGAAATTTTTTGTTTCATGGAATTTTTATGCTAGGTTAATCTTTCAAGTAGACTAGAACAGGAATTGTTACTGGTCTGCATATACAGCATGATGAGAAGCTTCTGCCTTTACTCTGCTGGTTGCTTGAGTTTTAGCTTCAGGTGTAATTAAGCAACCAGTAAATATAGAACAATAACAGACATTAGAGTTATACATTTTGTTTATGGAATGGAATAATTTGTGTGATCTTGTCCTTGAACCTTGAATTCGGCAATTCTTGGAACTGTGTATGATACAGAATGACTGAGACATCAGTTACTTTATAGAACTCTGTATAAAGAAGCAAGTGGTCCCTAAAAGTTGGTGTAGGTACACGTGCATTTTTTCCTGGGCTTATTTGAATATCCCCTGAAGCAGGTTTATGGACTAGTTTCTAAAAAAGCTCCTCCTGCACAAGCATTGATTCCGCTGGATAGCGCATGTATTAAGAACATAAATTCAAGTTTGGGTAAAAGAACACCACTTCCTTGTTTGGGCTTTTTTCCTGGTTGAAAATTAAAGGTTTGGGCAGTCTGTTACTCTGCAGTGGATTTGTGTTTGATGGTAGTAAGCCCTGCTAAAATGAGTCTGCAAGCAATCACTGTCCTTCAGCAAAATACTTAATATCAAGGGCATCCAGTGAAGAAATTTTATAAAGATTTTAAGGTTACTTGGATATAAAAGCACAGTTCTTCAGGAAAAAACTCCTTGGGAGACTGATTCTTCTATTTTTAGTGGGAAGTTTGGGTGAGGTACCCTTGGGAAGGTACAGGTCTTTGCTGTGTACACTGTGCGGAAGAGCTGTACTCTCAGCAATACGTTCCTGCTGAATTGAGCAAAGCTCTAGCAGAGGTTCATTGATATTATTGTTGTCCACCAGTGTAACACATGGATGAAAGCCATTCTATCTAAGCTTAGTTCTGTTACAGCAGTTCTGAAACTTTGAAAACTTATGTTGCTGGCTTAACTCTGTTTTGCTGCAAGATAGGGAGTCATTGCTTCTGGATGGCAGCTGAACAAGTTAAATAACAGAAAATACTTTGAGGGGGTAGAAATTCTGCTTTCCAAAATGAAAGATGCATTTAAAATCCAATGTAGGATTCCTGACTTAAGCTCATGAAAATATGTAACTTGGATTTAAAAAATACTGAGAGCAGATAACTTCAGAACGTATTTCCAAAATCAGTGAAAGGATTGTTGGTTTTTTTTCCAAGTCGTAGGTGACACCACCTTTGGCTTTCAAATCCATTCTGCTCCTGCTTGTGACAGGCTGTTCAGGATTCACCAAATACTCCGAAATACTCTGAAGTACAAAAAATAAATAGTTAAATGTAGTAGTGTTTAATCACCAGTGATTAAACATCCCACAGAGTGTGGGGGGAGTGTAAGCTTGTAGGACTTGCTTATGTGCAATTTGTAAAATTGCATGCTTGCAGTCTCGTGTTGTAGTTTTGGAATTTTTTTAGATATACTCTGGCAAAATAGATCTGTAAAGCCATAATTTCAGAAATAAGCTTGGCTGGAGCTACTGTGAAAAGAAGCAGAAACAGCTGCTTATTCTTTCACTAGTCCTAGCCCAAGCTCACAGAGGATGCATTCTTCGGCTTGGGGAACTATTTAGAATATGTTTTTGATTTGTTTTATCTTTGTACTAGAAAGAAAATACCAGTTTGCTGACACAGTTTACTGTGTGGCCACATAAATGCATATGTCTGCAAAAATAGAGTGTAGGGAAAAGAATGCTTCTTAGCAGTAATGCTGACCTAATTTTTTATGAGGCTTGGGTGAAGTCTGTCTGGGTTTTAATGTTGTGATAAAACCATGAGTGTTAAGTCCAGTAAACAAGACATGTGTGATGTTGGAGAACAACACTATGTAAATGCTTAGGACAGCTGTGCATACCACCACTGACTTAGTAATTGAAGAAACTTGTATTAGTGATGCCACAAAATGAGCAGCGTAGTTGCTTAGAGAGGCACACCAGAAGCAGTGTGACAGAAGAGGTTAAATGTATTTTCTCCATTTCATGAAAGACTGTGGCAAAAAGGGATGCACACAGAACTTCCAACAGCCAATTCTTGACGCACTTTCCTTAGTGTTACTTATTTTCTTCCTTTCCACTATTGCCCTGTGCTATCTGCTACTCTCTGGCATGAGCTTGGAGGGAATAAAAAAAATTGTTATTCTGACCTGCCACTGTGCAACTCATGTCTTAGATTACTAGTTAGCATTAGTAAACTTGTTAAGGTTGCTTATCCAAGATTGTGTAGATGCAGAGACCATTTTAATATCAATTAGAGCAGCTTATGGATTACTGTCAGCTCTGTCGTGCTTCTCAGTGTACCACATATATATTTGCTCTTATTTCTCCTTATTCCCTGCTACATCACCCTGCTTGAAACTCCTTGCAGCAAAGGCTTGTTCTGTTAAAGCACTATGCACGTATGATTGTGTATACAACAGGAATTGCTGTCCCTACCGAAAGGCTAATTTATGTAAATCAAAGATTGTTTACAGCATCTGCATTTTAGATTAAAGAGAATTAATTTACCTCTAACGTCAAGACGCTGTTTCTGCTCTGGGTAAATGACAGCCATTAAAAATTATGGTTTTCCCAATACTGTTAAAGGCTTTTTGTGAGCTAAAGATTTTGCAATGCATGAAGCTATGACTTGCATGTTTTAACAGTGGTTAGCTATAGTAATTCATAAATGAGTCTGGAAAAATCACACTCTTGATCTCATTCTTATAACCTCCTCTTCAATCTGTTCTTGAGGATTTGGCTTTTGAAAAACTAAATGCGGTGTTGTTTACAATCCGTATAGGGCTCAGCTGAGTCAAGAGAACTTGAACAAAATTCTAGTTGTAAGCTGGTGAAATAAGTGCTTAGTCTTGCTTGTGTACTTGTACTACAGCTGTGGCACATCTGTTCCGGATGACTACTTGGCAAACCTTTCAGTGCCTTTGTGAATCCAGTGAAGTGCTGAGGCTTTCAGGATGGGTCACAATAGCTTCTCATTTTCAATATGTACTACTCTTATTGATGATCAGAGAACTGTGGGAGGAAACTGCTTTTCTCTTAACTCTATTACTGATGATTATTCCTCATGAAACCCTAGGCTTTGTACTACTTCAAATGTAACTGAACTTATATGCTTACTACGTGGAGCTGTGGACTGTTTGGATGGAGGGTGGAGGGTACATTTGCAAAGGTGCAATAGCTCAGATACGCACCCTTCCCAGGGGCTGGAAGTGATTGCAATCGTGAGGTGGGTGTGTTCTCCTCATCTGAGAGTGATATACTTGCCATAGTTGTAGAAATGTCCTACCTGGAAAATCTGCAGTGTGGTAATAAGTTACTGCCTGGTTTCTCTGTTAGGAACTTGCAGCATTTAGGGCTTTACTTGAAAAAGTAAAGAACTAATATCAAGGCACTGGAGGCACTGGCTGGCTGGTTAACTATGAAGTCAGAAGCTGTATGTTCACCACGTCTTCTCATGGAAGAATCCAGCAACACTTAAAGCATCAATCCTATAAAGTTTAAACCTCCATGTGAGTTTCAAAAGGAGTTAAAGGCCAGTGTTTTAAGAAATATTGATTGGATCCAAGTTATTTTGAGTGTTATGGGTGCCCTCCTTGAACTGGTATCTCAATTTTGGCCTCTGCTTGGTCTGGGACTGCTTCTCATAACATGAATGTTGCATATGGTGGACTTTCCTGGGTTTGAGTTCCAAAACTAGAGTGTATGTATTAAGTGCAGTTAAGCCATTTCTTGGGTTTGCTCTCTGTGAAATGGCTTAACTCTGGTGTTGCAAAACACTATGAAAGTAGGTAAATAGAGAGGGGAATTTCATTGCTAAGCAAAACAGGTTAAAAGAATGCACAGTTCTTAGTGGGAGAATGGCACTGGAGATATGGTTGTGCTGCATGGAGCTTTGGTGTGACTTTATTGCAAGCTATGGATTTAAAATACATAAATTGTTTAAATAAAATTATAACCATTGTAATATGAAGACTGGTTGTGTGGGTGGAAGCTTTCTTTCGTATAATCACAGTTTATTGTGCCCATCAGAAGGAGTTCTTGGTCTCTGAAAGGCATCATTATATAATCTATGGGAATGCAAGCATTGGAAACTGAGATTATTAGAGCATCTTGGTATCTCACAAGTTGGATAGTCCTGTGCAAAACTGTGAAGCCTGAGATTTATTTTTTTTCTTTAATAACAGGGCTGAAGATATATCTGTAAGAACATCACTTAGATGTTTGTGATGGGATGAAATGGAAGCCCGCAGGCTTATATTGTTTGCTAGTCACCTTGATTGTGTCTAATGTCTGCCTTTGTATTCTTCTAGTATGTAAGCCAACGTCTTAATGCCTGAAGAATAACAACACAAAAAGTGTTCCTAAAAAGCTGTTTGCTTTCTCAAGTATAGTTGAAATCTTAATTAGCAAAAGGAATGTGACTTACCATATGGTAAGTATCACCTGGTACTGATTCAGAGCTTCACTGAAAGAAGTCCTGTATGCAGCAGCCTTTTTCTCTCAGTGTTCTAATGAGCTAAGTAATTCCAATGTATCCTCAACTGCAGATAGGCTATCCCTCTTGCTATTTTGGCTCTCAAACTGGCTGTCCCAGGATCTAGTTTCCTGTCTCTTCCCTGTTTTTGAAAACCACTTTTAAGTTCTGCCTTCTCATGTATTCCTATGATTGCTTCCTGACCTCAGTTTAACAAGTGTCTGGTGTTTATTAAAAATAGATATTCATAGCTCTGTGTTGGAATGGTCAGATATGCAGTTACACTGGGACAAATATGCAGTGATAACCAGAGCAGAGCTTTTTGAGCTTAACACTTTGGACTGTAGTACTGGGTGTCATAGGACAAACTGTTATCCCTCACATCCTTTTTGCCCCATTGCACAGTGTAGTTAATACTAGATGTAATGATACTGATCTTCTTTATAAAGTAGGTTTTCTAGGAAATAAGCAGAAATAAAAGGAAAGGGAACTTATATTAATTAATTTTTAAAAAGTTGCAAGCTTTCTCTTCTGTTTTGGAGGGGCGAAGCAGGTGACCTAGGAAGTATGGAGAACTAGTTTCTGCTCTTCTGTTCACAAATCTTATTAAATTTAGTGAAGTTGCAGCTAAAAGTTTACAAAGTAGTCTGTTACAATGTTTGAATTTGAAAGCATTTGGATTTGAGCTGCTAAAATTTCATACCACCTTCCCTTGTAGGTACTGCTGTGGTTCAGTGCTGAACATTGCTTTCATCTGAAACAGATGGCAGGACAGGATGTTCGCCTGTTGTACACACTGATACATTCTGGCTTATTAGTTTGAACTCTGAAGTTTGGTTTATGCTGGGATGCAAGACTGAACTGGATCAGCCAAAGTGCAGACACATTTGTTCTATTTTGCTGCCTCATTAAAGACACATTAAAGCCTCTGACAGAGGAATCATGCAGATATTTGTAGAAAGAAGCAGCTGCAGATAAACTTGCCAGAGGATGTTGGTTGGAGTGCAATGACATGCAAATGCTTTTGAAAACTTAGTGCTAAATATAGGTCTGAGTACCTGACTTACAGGTTTCGTGAATTCAATTTCATTCTAATTAGAATATCCTTGGCTGTAAAGGTTTCAGTAACTTAAGAGCCATTATATATGATTGAAAATTTCATCAAACTATTATAGTTTTTTGTGTGATGTTTCTATTATGGCAGTTTCAGCTGCCAAAAATGTAAGAAAACGTGCCTATGGCTTTTCTGTGGTATTTACTAGCCCTGTTAAACGTAACAATCCTGAAGAAATTTATTTTGTGCTAATATGGAAGTGTTTCCAGGTTTGGGATTCCCAGGTTTTTTTTTTTTTCTGTGGTGAATACTCTAGCATAATGGGATTGTTAAACTAAAAACTTTCTGAAGTTGCTATTTATTCAAATATGGACAAAAACAAGAATTAAATTGTTTTCTTCTGAGAACCTGATTTAACAGGAAGGCATACAGACTTTAAAGCACAGAATACCACACTGTCAGAGATTAATTTTAGAATTCATTGGACTACATACTTCCAGGGCATTTGGTAAATATGTGGAATGTGCTGCTCGCTTTTTGTCAAATATAGGTTTCAAATACAGATCATTTGGACTTTGCTGTATATCTGTGTGATAGTGACCTTCAAATGTTACATATCTCATTTCAGTACGAGGATGTCGTCCTGGGAAGATCGTTCAGATGACAGAAGCAGAAGTTCGGGGCTTGTGCATAAAATCACGAGAAATATTTCTTAGCCAGCCTATTCTCTTGGAACTAGAGGCACCTCTGAAAATTTGTGGTATGTAAAACTGATATGTGTTTTATGTAGGTGTTTCAATCTAGTTGTGTGCTAGGTGGGTTGGAAGAATACTGAGATGGGCAAGTGAGCATGAGTTGGCATTGGAGTGAGGTCTTCAGAATCTTAAATGTAATTTTCAATTTAGATTGGATTAAGTGAAGAAAAAGCAACTGGCTGTTGGTAGATTGCTGATGCTCCTGGTACTATTTGAGAGCAAGTTCCCTTGGTGAAAAGGGGTAATTGTACCCTCATCTAGTGTAAATTTTGCAACCCGTCCCTTACTTGCACAGAGCTGCTACTCTTTAGATCACTATTTCAGAAAGAAGTTAACTACTTTTAAAAAAACGGGTGTTGTAGTTGCTCACTTCAAAGCATAAGCAAAAGAAAGACCTTGTGAAATGGAACACTTGAAAAACAGAAAGCATTGGTAATCTTTCAACTGAGAAAGTAAAATGGAGACTGTTTAATTAGGCTTAGTTGCCATGTGACAAATTCCTTGAGCTTTACAACAGGTTTTGACAAACATCATTATTACTGTGAAACACGAATGAAACTGAAATGTGTGTGTTCTTTACCTCTCTAAGCCTGTATAAGATGCTAGACTTCTTCCAAAGTACACTGTTGTTAATAGGTATGTGAGCTTGTAAAAAAACTTAACTGAAGTATTGTAAATACTGGATTGTAATCACCCTTCAACTTATTTATTAACAATAGGTATTGTCTTGAAATGCATAAAATTCCTTGAGTTAGGCTTGCTAAAGTGTCATAGTATTAAAGTAGAAGCAGTCTCTGACTTTGTTATTACTTGCATACTCAAAAGATACATTAGTCTTCCTGGCAGAGCTAATGTAGCAGTGTTTCTTACATTGACAGGATGTTACCAATTTAAAAAACACCCGACAAAACAGCCAAACCCACAGACAAACCACTAAGGGCAAAGTCATTTTTAAATGACTAATTGCTTGGTAGGGTGGGGAGGAAAAACGAGACTAGCTTTCCTACTGACATAAAGTTGAAGGTAAATCCAGCTTTATCACATTGTGTTCACTTTAGTCTTTTCAGTGTACTACAGTCTCATCGTGTTCCGAGATAAAGAAAACGCAGAAGCTCAGGTAGATTGAGCATAAGTCAAGGTCTGCAAAGAATAATTAGCCTACTTCAAAGTTAGTTTTTTCTTGTTTGCTTAAATTGAGACAGTTGAAAGCACGGTTAGATAATGCACAGTTAACTAAGGCATTTGTTATTTTTAAATCTGATTCCAAACACAGTGAAAGCACCAGGAAGTGTCAGGTGCATCTGAATTTAATATTAGAGCAATTGTCAAAGATGCATTTAGATAAAAGTGAAAGGAAGATGATCACTTTCCCCAAAAGCAAAATATGCAGCTGGTACAGCTTTGAACTATTATTTTAGTGTGCTCAGGCAATGCCTGAGGAACCATTATAGGATTGTCTTGTCTTATAGTCAAGTCAGTTCAAAATCAGCTCTTACATCTTGAATGGCTGTTTTATAATGTAAGATGAAAGAAACTCTTATGTAAATGTCCATTTTGAAATAGATGTGGCTTTTACTCTTAAGGCTTTGTATCTGGTAGACTTCAATTCAACTTGTGCTCATATTAAGCTGTATTTTAAAATGCTGAATACCTTGAATGGAATAGTAAATGCTTTGGTCCCTCTACAAAATTGTTTCTATAAAATGTTCTTTTACCCACTAAGTGCATTGCTTCCTCATGTGTGGGCTCGTATGTAACTGAAAATCGTTCAAGATTATGAGCACAGTAATAATATTTTCTCAGTATGCTTACTTGGTAGGTAATTCTGTTAGTGTTGAAGTCTGGGGAATGTATTGCTAATGTGATTCTGGAGTACTACACTCAACATAGAAATGACTTTTTGGGGAGTCTGTTTTCTTTGGATTGTTACCTGGAGACTTCTAAATATTACTTAAAATAGGAATCATTCTTGTTGCAACATACACAAAAAAGATTTTAGCCAGTGAAACTTAAGGTTGTATCTGGAATTGGGTAGTGGATAATAGTCACGTTTATTAGATGAAAATTGGAAGGTTATTCTTCTCCCTGAGTGAGAAATAGTTATGGAAGATTGCTGCCTGAAGAAGGAAATATTGCATTTCTCGTGGAAAGTGTAAAGTGAATGTAATATAACATGTATTCTTACCGCTGTATGCTTTAAGAATTGAACTGGAGAGCATACAGGTTTGGGAACCTTTTTTAAGATGGGGAAAGTTGTGTGGGTTTTTTTTTTCCTCTTTTGAGGCCATAGTAGCTAGTGCTCTGCTAGAGAATAACTGTGCTGAGCAAAGTCAGTATTTTGCCACTGAACAAGCAGCAAAAGTGAAAATGCATTTATGTAATGCTTTGTGCATGGGACCAGGAGGGACTAAGTTTAAATAGCATACAGCTTGCACTGAAGGCTTTTTGCATATCTTTTTTGCATTCAGTCACTCTGGTGATGAGTTTTCAGTCAACTGGAGTACAGTGCATGTGTTCTACAAGTTACTGTAGAGCAGCTTTGATATCTTCAACCGTATGGACAACTCACGGATAGTTGGCTTTGACTAGTATGTGGTGATGTAATTGCTACACAGAGCTGTTCCATGGAAAACCTACTTAATTTTAAAGCTGGCAGTGTGATGAGTAACATGACAGTTATTTTTCCTAAGAACAACCTGCAGGGTTGAATATCTTGTAAGAAGTATCAGTCTTTGAGTCTTTGTATTGTTTTTACATGAATAATTGCATCAAAGGAGGAGTTAGTCTAAATACTGGGGGGTGGGAATCTTAATACAGGGAGCTGACCTTTAAAGTAAATTCTCTTTGCCAACACAATGTTCAGTTTCTCTCCAGTCTGTCTGAATTCTTGACTGATCTGTTTTTGCAGTGACTTTTTCTTAATACATTTGCTTCCTGGTTGTACACCTGTTTAAGTAGAGGTTGTCTTTCTGACCTTGTTGTAGTTTGAACAAATTAAAGGTTGGTCGGAAAGCTTACGCTTAATTGTTTGAACTTCTGTAGCTTTTAGTTTTCATATTGGATTCATACCTGACATAGCAGTTCCGCAGATAGTATGAGGTATTTATATTTAGTGAGTACTTCAGTTTTTAATATTAGAATAGTTCTTACTTTTCTGATTAATATTGCCAGTTTTAAAAGGCAATATAATGCCTTTTTTGAAATCAATGAATAGAAAATAATTGGCTTAAGTTCTTGACTTGTGTAGTCTTTGTTGTTGCACTAATCCTTGGTAAACATTTCTTTATTCAGGTGATATTCATGGTCAGTATACAGACTTACTTCGATTATTTGAATATGGAGGATTCCCACCAGAAGCTAATTATCTTTTCCTTGGAGATTACGTAGACAGAGGCAAACAGTCTCTGGAAACAATTTGCCTATTACTGGCATATAAAATCAAGTATCCAGAAAACTTCTTTCTCCTCAGAGGAAATCACGAGTGTGCTAGCATCAATCGGATCTATGGATTTTATGATGAATGTAAGCAAAACCCATTACTTTTGAAAGATTGTAACAGACTAATATTGTGTTTTGAAGATGCTTCTAGTACTGACTCTCATGCTGCAAGGGTTTCAACATTCTGTGAAGCTGCTTTGAAACTTTATAAAAATACATTTCGAACCAAGGTTAAAGTCACTCAAGAGCATTACTGTTTTCTGCTGTCCTTGAAATGCTGTTGTAAGAGATTGAGACTTAACTATGCTAACAGAAATAAAGCCCTATGAAGACAGTTTGCTAACATTTTTGGTCAGGTTGTGATATGTATTACTGGTTGGCTTTAAAAAACCAGCCTTCTCTTCCTAATGACACACTGTTCTCGCAGGCAAGCGGAGATTTAACATCAAGCTGTGGAAGACCTTCACAGACTGTTTTAACTGTCTGCCTATTGCAGCCATTGTGGATGAGAAGATCTTCTGTTGTCATGGAGGTAAGCTGATGGCTGCTTTTAAAACTGTCTACACTGATCTTTGGGTTAATGCTATACCAAATGGGGTGTGGATGAGCATACCTGATATTCAGCTGGAGATGTTTAACCTTGTGTTGGCTGTAAAGGTCGCTTTTATGCCTTGAGCTTTCCTATGCACTTGGCAGTAGACAGATATCATTCTTACCTGATATTCGTGGCCCTCTCATGCCTGAGGGAGAAGTGCCTCTGTAAATATTCCCTCAGTGATAAATATTCCCTCAGTGAAAAATACTGAATGCTAGAATTATTGCCTAATTTTCCACATGACTTTTTGCTGTTACTATTAGCCTTAGCTGTGAAGAATAACTTTCACAAGCAAAGAGAGCTCTACAGTCTTTAGCTGTTTTCATAACATGTTGGTGGAAGGGACTTCTAAGGTTACACAGTCAAGCCTGGGGCTTCAAGCAAGACATTTGTTAACATTGGAGCATGTCAGCCATGGCTTGCATGGACTCCAAAAAGCCTTTGTTATTAGAAAATCTACATTCTGTGGGCACCTGTCCCAGTGTTGCTCTGTTCTTGTACTGAAAAAATGCTTGGTATTGATTTGACTGAGGGTTGTGACTTGTCTGAATCTGGGAACTTACCTGGGCTCCCTTCTTTGTAGAACGGGCCCCCCATGACTTTACAGGTAATGATGCTTAACAGATTTCCAGGAGCTTGCAGTGTCAAAACAGTTGACAAGAATTTAAAATTACTTGTAATAAGAGCCATCCTGCCTTTTGCAGCTGTCTTTGCAACTGCCTCCCTTAATAAGCAACTTGATGCCTTGCACTGAATGATCTAGAAATGTTTTGGTAGGTGTCACACCTGTGTTGTCAGTGAGATGGAGATTAGTGGAAATGAAAGCGCTGCAAAACCTCTAGTTGGAACAGATCCATTTGGAGTTAAGAACTGTGTGATCCAGAACTCCTGAGGAGAATCTTTGAGGTTGTATTGCTGGCTTCCATCCTGCCTTTATTAGTTGCAAGAGCTCTGCCTATATGGGATGTGCTATTAAGATGATGCAGGGTATTCTTGCATCTTGTTTTCTTACAGGTCATCTTTTAATCTTGTTCTCAAGCAGTATGGTGCTTTTTTTTTCAAGAACTATCTTATGAGCTGGATCAAGTTTTAAAAATGTGAGATACAAAAATCACTTCTGCACAGAAGGTAGCCAGTTATCAGTGTCTAAAAACACTTGTAATAAATTTGTCTCCAAAGAAAGGATGTGAAAGAATTACTCTCTTACTATCATCCTACTTTTTTGAATTTTGTGGTTTTTGGGAATGAATGGTGACAAAAATACTGGAGTGTTTCAGGCAAACAATTAAGTTTAGGTGGAGGGTAATCTAAGAAGTTTAGGAGGTGGAGTGGAATGCTGTGACAAAACTGGTAGTTTTGTGTGTGCAATTGAGACCCAAATTACGAGAAAGAAGCTTAGAACGGTGTTTTTCAAGAAAAAAGATTTAAAGTTTTATTGTAAATGGGGAGGGAGAGAATTAAAATTTTCCTACTTGATTAAGCAAGAAGTTATTTTGTATGTAGAGTGCTTTAAGGATCCTCTTAGGAAAAGCAGTATTTACTTCTTTACTGATTGCTAATTGCCCCTTAAACTTGTATGGGCTTCATCTGTAACCGAAATTACTATCACTCACAACTGATCTGCAGCTGTGAAATAAAGCAAAAAGATTACTAATGTGCTGTGTGCTCCTAATAAATGGAAATGGACGTTCAGCACGTGAATAAGTTTTGCCCTTTTTCCACTCTTCTCCAGTCCAATCCAAACTGCATTCCAGATCCAATGAAGTAATGGACTGTCAACGCCTTTTCATGATGATACTACTGTAATAAACACTGAGGCAGCAACACAAACCATTCAACTCTGCTGGAGGTTGAAGCTAGCATGTAGATATCAGGTAGGTGCCTTTTTTTACTATATTGCGCATTTTTGCATAGTTTATTTTAAAAATATTGTCCTCTGGGATATATAATAAAACTTTGCAAAACCGCATAACATAGTAAAACAAAAGGCACCTAACTTAACCCCAGTAGGCTATCTACAGTAACTTAAGATCCTGAGTTATGTTTTTTATCTAGAGTTTTCTGGGCATGTGTTTTGAGGTTTTTTATCTCACAGTATAAGTCAAAACACTCTTGCTATCCCTGTTTTTAAATGTTCATGCTGCTGAAAGGATCTTATATTGTATCCTTCCCATCGCCTCTCTCTCCATTCCCACTCTTTATACATTGCTCATACCTGTCATAATTTGTCCTTTTTTTGGCTGTCCTCTCAATTGACTTCTCACTTTGCTCTTTATCTTGCTTCATTGAAGCTTATTCTGTAACTTTCCAACTTTTTCCTTTTTCTCTGCTTTGTATTCTCTACAGTTTTCCTCTTTTATCTCTGACACCAGTGTCTAGTCCTAATCTTTGGAGAACTTTCATGATTACTTTCAAGTTTTTATAAATTAAGTCCATGTTGTAGTGTCATGTTGATGAAATATATTTGTCTGATGTTGGATTTAAGCTCTGAGATGGGAGTTGTGTTAGTTTAGTAAAATACTGCATTTATATACTATTTTTAGGTTCTGGAATTCTGTTTTTCTTGTGACATTAATGACAATGAAATGTATGTTGAAGTTTAAGTCTGCCAGCAGTAATGACAATTCTTTGTCTTCTCATATGGGAGAGGAGGTCTTACACTTCAGAAAGATAGTGTACTGAAAGATACTTTTTCTATGCTTAGCTGTATGTGACAAGAAAGCTTAATGGTGTACTTTTAGTACATTGTAGGTGGCAGCAGCTTGACAGTGAACTTTAGCCTGTGTTTGCATTCTTATTTCCTTCATTTAATACTGATTATGTACAACTTTTATCTATAGATAGGAATTTGAGACATGAGCTATTTCTTTTTGTGCAGGGGGAGTTACGAAAATACTTGGGAAAAGCTGACCTCTTGGGTGGTTACAAAGAGGTCTACAAATGTATAGGCAGTTCTGTGGGATTTTACTATTTTACACTAGTGTAAAATAGCACAAAAATTAACAACCATGGGGTTCAGATGTGTTTTTTAATAAGATTTCCTTTTAAAGAATCATAAAATGGTTTGAGTTGGAAGGGATCTTAAAGATCACCTAGTTTCAACTCCCTGTATGTGAGCTGGGAACCTTGCACTAGACCAGGATGCTCAGAGTCCCATCCAGCCTGGCCTTGAACACTTCCAGGGGCAAAAGATGTTTTGGGTGCAACCTGAAATGCTGAGAGCTGTAACTTCATAGAAGGTCACAAACTGGTTGTGCTTATTTCACCGAGCTTGCCCATTGCTCTCAAAGTGTGGTGCTGAGTGCTAATGTAATGTGTACACAAAGAGAGCAGATCTGGGGAAGGGGAAGTGGTAGGTTGGTCAGTTTAAAAGCTGATTATCTACTTGAATTTATATTAGTATTCCTGTATTGTTTTTTAAGTAGACTTGCCTAAAACTCCTTTCATAAGCAGTTTAATGTAAGACTTCTGCCCTCCCTTACGACCTCAAGGTAATATCATGAAGATAGCTTTAACAAGCTGGTGATGATGATAAAAGGCTTTTATTGCAAGAGCACTTCAAGAAAAATAATCTACCACTTGGAGGAAAAGTTCCTCAAGTCTTTGTATCCAACTGAAGAGCGTTGGCGTGTTGCTCCTGTAACACACACATTGCCACTGTGCAAACTCTGTTACCTGAAATTATTGTACGTGGTAACTCCTTTCCAATGATGTTTTCTTCTGTCCTCTTCAGAGTTCTGGACTGACTCAAATAGATATGGTTTGTTAATATAAAATATGTTTCATCACAAATTGGGTCTTGATGTTCTAAAGTTTGAAATTCTCTTAATTAGCTAATTTGGCCTAAGTCATTTATGTCCTTAAATAAGGGTCCTAAGTGACTTGTTAAGATTCTAGAGCGTATCTTTGATGCCTGTGTTCCTCCAGTAGAGAAGCTTTAAGCTGCTCAAAGGGTGGCTTTGGAATCCCATGTTTAGGCTGTAATTGCATGTTAATGGCAAAACTTCAGAAAAATAACTGTGGCATTACTGTGATTTTTTTGAGTAATTGAAGTACTGTGGTTTTACAAATGACTGAGCAGCTGGGCTATAGTAGATGACCACCTCTGTGGTCCTTAACTATTGCAGTTGCACAGTCTAGTGTTTGTTTACAGAATCCAGTGAGTGCTGCTTGGCTGTTGTGTGGTAAAACTGTGCCATTCAGATCTGACTTATGATTCTAGTTACACTTCCAGGCTGCTTTGTCTTGTAGTCTTTCAGACCTTGGCAGGGGATTTTCCTTTAGCTTTTATAAAAGAAGGTGGTTGTAAGGAAAGCTGTCTGCACCCAGTTTGTGTTCAATAATGGGAATGCTATCCTTCACTGGTTCTCTGTAGTGTCCTTGGCAGTGCTAGGTTAATGGTTGGACTCAGTGATCTCAGAGGTCTTTCCTAACCTAACTGATTTTTATGGTTGTAAGCTGTTTAAGATAATGTCCTTAACTGTAGAGGTCTGTGCCACGTGGCTAAAAGGATGATAATTAAAACCCCTTGCTAATTTCACTTGCGTTAGTGTCTGTCCCTCTTTTCAACAACTTGTCTTACAGCAAACTGCCTTTTGTTTATATTGCAGTGGAAACAGTGGATGCTGTATGATTTTGACCCTGAAATTTTGTGTTCTCTGGAACTTTTTTGCAGGTAAAATACATATATAAGTCACTTGTTTTCTTGTACTTTTACAGGACTGTCTCCAGATCTCCAGTCAATGGAGCAGATCCGGAGAATTATGAGACCTACAGATGTTCCTGACACAGGTGAGTGGCATGGAATTTACTGTAAATAGATCTTAATGATGGAACAGGTTTAATCAATTTGTGTGCAGGCAATATGGTGACTTAACACAACCTTTGTTCACAGTACAATATTCTTGATGCCTGTGTAGGGTGTGAGTCTTGTTCCTCCCGATGGCTACTTTATCTGATACCTTAGAGGTTATTGCACTTTGACCAAGATTGTTATTGCCTGTTATAACAGAGTAGGATACATTATTCAAGTTTGGATACATTTTTCACAAGTTGCCCTTAAACAACTGGGAAATCTAATGAAAGATAAAGGAAACTGAACAGCTAGTTTTTTCTTGCCTTAGTTAGGCACACACAAACAAATCTTTTAGTCTGTCAAAGAACCTAACTGTTCAAAGATTCCCGAGTGTTAAAGTATTTAGGCTTCTCTCTACTTGAGACCTTGTCTCCTTTAAATTTGAAAATACAGCTCCTACTTCACTGCAGATTTCAATTGCATCTATTAATGTGATAGTTGTGAAATTTTCTTCCAATGTTTAGAAATTTTGGATGCAAGTTGGCAGTGCTTTCTGTACAATGTTCTTTTGAATGGTTCAACTAATAATACTCAGTGTCCCATTTATTACAAATTTTTTACTAGTGGATTGAAAAGACTAACAGTACAATGGGATAGTTTTTAGTGTTGATTTCAACAGTGGTCTGAATTAACTTTCAGAGGAAATACGAAATCTAAACCTTTTTTAAAACGTAAACTACAATTGCAGTTAAACCTTGGAATAGAAGATTTCTGCTTCATGTAATTTTCCTCAGTGCTGATGCATGGCAATAATTAAGGGACTAATTAATGTATCTACTGTCCCTTAAACAACCACACTTGTATGCAAGCTAGTGTAAATACACACTTGACACCGAGAAGTGTTATAGACTAGTGAATGAGTGTTTCTGTAGTATAAATTACTACATTGTTCTTCCTTTTATGCTACTTATTCACTCAGTGCATAACCAAATAAATGTCAGTACAAATGAGTCAATCTTTACGTTTATCAGAGCTCTCAGGAAAGATAGTTCTGTTCAACAGATGATTAGTACTGTTTAAGCCACCCCCACTTCAGGAATGCCCTTTCAGAATGTAATTCTGGTTTCCATGGACACTCCACTGTAGTCATATGTCTTCTTAATACCTCCTAAAAATAAGTGTAGAGGTTTGGTTTTTTTTAAAAGGCTTTTGTTTTGTGTAGTGTTTTGTAGTCTTAATGCTATTGCTTGTGAAAGTAAAATTATGTGTACTGTCAGAGGGAAAATGAAACATACCATGTGTGCATATGATACAGTGACATAGAAGGTCTTGGCCTTTTGGATGTACTTAAGGAAACCAGTATTACATAATGGAAGTAAATCTTGTGGAAAATGAAAAATCAACTGAAGTAGTCTCACTTCCATGAAAGTCACAAACCCTTAAAAGCTATCCCTTTGTGGAGAGGTGTCACTTGGTGAATGTGTAGATATAGAAGTTTTTGGTAGATGTTTTTGAAGCTATGCAAAGATTAGATCATCATGAGGGTTTCTTTTAGCCTGATGGAAAAAAAGCCTTTTTAATTTGAACTGCAATTTAAAGACCTCTTACTTAGGTGGCATTTTTGTGTGGTTTGGAAGCTGTTTTCTCAAATCTGACTTTTTATTCCAACTTAAATCACTTGTCTTTGATAAATGCTGGACTATTTGCATTTTGGGAAGGCCAGGACATAAGTTATGTGTTTTGGTCAGCATTGCCAACCATTTGCTTATTAGGAGATTGTAACTCCCTGTTTTGTGTAATCTTGAATGCCTTGTATCAGCCAAATTATGGTGTGCTCTTGGTCAGCCTAAGCTATTGCAATGGTAGATGTTGCATATTAAAATATAAACCTACCTGGGCAGCACAGTTTAGACAACCTTGTTGCAGGGTTCTTTTATACCACTGCTAACTATTCTAGCCTATTGCTCTGTATAAGCCTAAAGATTGTTTGATTTTTGGGGAGAGAATAGAAGAGGAAGCACTTCCTAACCAGCTGAGACAAGCAGCTTCTGTCACTTACTGGAAATTCATGGTAAGAAACCATTAGGGATTGCAGTGCAACTGTTGTTTTGAAAAACAAGTTACTCAATATAGAACTAAATTTCAGTAAAGCTAAGCTTTTTTCATATGCTGTCTGTATTCAGTAGTGTATTTCTAGGTAGAAATTGTATCTAAGATGCAGTTGTGCTTGTTCTGTTCTTTGTCTTCTAAAAGCAAATAAAATTTTAGCTTCTCTTAGAGAGCAGCTGTGTCTGGTGCCAAAGACCATTTGATAACTGTATTAAATATAAAATGGTCTAGTTGTGCAATAGGTTTCAGACATTGGTTTGCTTGACTACAGCTTGAAGGATCTCCTGTTTAAGAAATAATGTCTTCAATATTTTGTTCAGCAAATAACCAGGTGTAAATCAAACTTCTGAGTGCTTGAATGAAGGATAAAGGAGCCTGTTGACACATCTTTCAGATTATGACAATGGTCTTAAGTATTTAAATGTCTCTGGGTTAGTTATCACAGGTAAAGAAAGTACAGTTTCATGGCAAGCTATGAAATGCCTTTTGAATGTTTTTGTGTTTGTCTGTGTTGTAGTTAAATTGGCCTGGTTCTTTCCCATGTGAAAACTCATTGAAAATTCTATGTATAAAGGCATTGCAGTTGATCTAGAGAAATCTTTTTTTAGTACCCAGTTTTAACTCCAGAGTTAGCTGACCTTTTGTTGGCAGGAGAAAAAAAGATCTTGCTAAAACACCAGAGAGGCTTATTGTTCCAGCTTAGATTCCAGAGTGGTTGTCATGAGGCTTTTTGAAAAGTCAACAGCGGTCGGAACAAACTGACAGTGCTACCTGAAACAATATATCAGCATTTTGCTGTTACGTTTTGATTTAGTCAACTAAGGTTCTTCATGTACGGTGAGAAAGGTAAGAATCAAAGCTGTTCCATGTTCAGAAGCTTATGGTACAAGTCTACTTGCTGTATTTATGACAGGCCTTGCATAGCATGTTTTAATTCACTGCAGCTTTCAAACTAAACTTTCTTGGTGTGCCTTTTAATACCTATGCATTTCAGTGTTTTTAAACTCCTCAAACACCGTGAGTATTACAATTAAATATTATTTCAGAGAACTGTTTGGCTCTGACTTTTTTAATCTCAAGGTGTTGTCATCGGTGAGGAGGAACAATGTCCAGACTTACACACAACATACCCTTTGAGTTGCAGTGTAAAATGTTGCTGCATTTGTTGTTAAAACTTATTTTCTTTAGGAGAATTACTCTATTAATTACAGTAGAACTGTTTTACATTATAAAGTGATACCTCTGAAGACTAGCATCTTCACTTGTGTTATCTTTCAAAGGTTTGCTCTGTGACTTGCTGTGGTCTGACCCAGACAAAGATGTGCAAGGTTGGGGTGAAAATGATCGTGGGGTCTCCTTCACTTTTGGTGCTGATGTGGTCAGTAAATTTCTGAATCGTCATGATCTGGATTTGATCTGTCGAGCTCATCAGGTATGAACTTTGCTACTGTTGCTTCTTAAAACCTCTCCTAGTCTTTCTGCCTCTTTGGTGCTCCTTATAAGTAGGATATATTTGAAACTTAATTTGCATTGTGTTACTTCTAGAGAAAAAAAGATCTTCCTAATAAAGGGACTGTACGACTGTGTCTATTGACTCATGTTGAACTGTGTGTCTAATGTCAGTGAAGTAGAATACTAACACTGGATATCTCCATTGATCTTTTCCTTTTCTACTGTCTGCTAAATGTTACATTGATGTATGTAAACATCAGAGGTACAGTGTCCAGCTTAAAGTGGCGAAGTGACTTGAATTTGAGATTTACACTGAAGTTTCAGAGTTCTTCCATTTCAGTAGTAGACAGTTGGTAGTTGTGGCTTACACTATTTCTGCTTCACTTTGTCAAAGTATTAAATGCATTTTGAATATTTCTGAAACAAGTCTGTACATAAAATCTTTCAGTCTTGCCTTTGTTTCAACTGTTTAGAATACTTTGGCATAGACTTGTTTTCTGCACATTTCAGTAAATCAGGTTGGTTTTGGCATTGTCCATTTTTAGTGCACTTTTTTTATTAAGTTATTTTAAGCAAGAGTCCTACCTAGGTGGACATCAGGTTTCAATTTCCTGTATAATATTTCAATTTCATTATTTAGTCAATTTTAAAAGCTTTTTCCTGCTGTGAAACAAAAATAGGCTCTTTATTCTGTGTCACTGTTAGGCTTGGGTACACTATCAGAACACTTAAATATTTATCTTTGTAATTTTACTGCTAAAACATTACAGAAGATTTAATATTCATTCCACACACTGGCTAGATTTCTTAACTGCTGATCAAAATTGCTACCAATTTCCTGTACTCATATAGTCACTTCAGTTCTTTGTAAAAGAAGTATGTATTTTAAAAGATCGTGGTGATTGCACCAAAGTGAGCAATTGATGCACTGGTTTCACTATGTTGTAACATGAGGCTTCTATTTTGGGGAAGAGGGAACATCCTTAGCTGATGCATCATACTACTTGCATGACTTTAAAGGTGTGTTATGCTCTTAGGCAAAATATGTCAGCCCCACTTTGCTTTTGGAGCATCAAAATTATAAAAAAGCCTACACTTGAGATTTGTAGGATCAGCACCAGTGTAAGTGAAACTTGGTTGTGACAAGTTGCAATGAAATGGTATCCAGGTTTTGTGGGCTCCACACTAATTAGGTCAAACATCCACATGCTGTGTGTAAACCATAAAATGCTGAGAATACTTAAACTAGCAGTGCATAATTGGACTTCAGCTATGAAAATACTGAACAGTCAAGCTGATGAATGTTTAACATTGGAAGTGTCAGACACAGGGTATGCTACTTGGCTTGGCATTCAGTGTCAGGTAGGACAAAATGAATGAACCTGTCCTGCCTGTCTGAAAGTCAAGATATAAAATACTGTTTTGATGAGTTCTTGTCATCTTTCTAATATAAAGTCCTGTTGGCCTCAAGAGTAGCTTTTTTTCTTCAAAATTTGTCTTTTCTTATGTAAGCTATATTGATTTCTCTGATGTTGACAGGTGGTTGAAGATGGATATGAATTCTTTGCAAAACGGCAGTTGGTCACCCTATTTTCAGCTCCAAATTATTGTGGAGAGTTTGACAATGCGGGGGGCATGATGAGTGTGGATGAAACTCTGATGTGTTCCTTTCAGGTATGATATATTTGTGCATTAAGTATGACTGTAGGTGTTGGGCTGTATGGACCAAGTTAGTCTTCTTGTTGCGCTCATGGTTAGTGTAGAGCAATACACTTGAGCTACAGGAAGGACTGTGCAGGAGGCTGGTGTTAGTGAACAACTGAACTGTAAACCAACTGTTCTCCAGACAACTGGGATTTGATGTTTTCCAAACTACTGCATAATAAGTTATTCGCTCTATTCAGGTGCTCATTTCCAAGTTTAACTGGGTGATTATTTTTAGTCATACCTAGTGACTGGTATGCGATTGGTATGTGACCCGATTATGCGAACTAATAGACTGTAAGGGACCCTTTTAGTATGGTTACTCTGATCAGATTTTAGTCCCTATTCCCTCTTGGACATGTTTTCAGCCCCTTTTCTTTCCTGTTCCCACTCGATTGTAGTGGTAGCACTGGAAGGATGTAGAAGTAGTATTATTGTTGTATGCAGAATTAAGAAATCTGTAGGATTGTGATGTGATTTCCCCCCCACCATCATCAGCCCTCTTGTTCCTGCAGAACAAGGTTTCATGTTGGCTTAACAGTATTTGAAATGTTCTTAGTTGTTGCTGACTCAAAGGAACTTCTTTATTTTCTCTAAGATATTGAAACCATCTGAAAAGAAAGCCAAGTACCAGTATGGTGGACTGAATTCTGGGCGTCCAGTCACTCCACCTCGCACAGCTAATCCACCGAAGAAGAGGTGAAGAAAGGAAATAATGTAGAAAACACCATCAGATCTGTCAAGGACAAAACTCCATATTACAGTATATAATAAGTGTGCACTGTAAAACCATCCAGCCATTTGACACCCTTTATGATGTCACACGTTTAACTTAAAGAGACGGGTAAAGGATCTTTATTAATTTTGTCTAGTAGAAAGATGTGCGACACTGTATTGTAACAAGCATAGCTCCAAGTTCTAATATCCAGCATAGAGTGAAAAGAAAAATTAGGAGGAAAACTATTGCAACTTACATATTCACATTTACCACGGTTTTTAAAGTTGACCAACATCCCAGTTAAAACTTGATGTAATAGTTAAACCAGATGAGAGCATGATGTTCCATTTGTGTAATGTGGTCTTATTGTTGCTTGATTGCTTTTACTTTGGTTATTTTGTAGCTAGAATGATGCGAATACAGTATCTAGTCTTATTTCCTGGCTCTATGAAATTGAAATGAGGAAGGGGTGTTTTAGAACAGCCACTGATCTCTTATCCTCCCCCTAATCCCTCGTTTCTCATAATAATGCCGCCCAAATGTGTGCCCTATTATAAGGCAAAGTTTATAGTACAGTAGTGATTAAAAGACAAACTAAATCCCAAATGCCCAGACTGGACATCTTGACAGCCAACATACATTGAGACAGAAAAACCTGTCCTGACATTTTAGCTTAAACTGCCACACAATGGATTTGTGCACTACACTATTTTAAATTATTGACGTTACACTGTGCGATGGCACTTCATTTAACTTAGATAGGACAAAAATGGTATTGCCTACTAGTTGGTAACTTGATTAAGTGGTACCTTGGCTTTAGTTTTATTAGCATGAAACACCTTTGGCATGCTTAGCTTCCAGGTAACTCCCTACCTGCATCAAAATTCATTTTACATAGTTCCACAGAACATGAAGATCCTTATTTGCTAAGCCTTTAAAAGCTGACATTCTTTTTCATAAAGAGGGTGTGTTTAAATGGATGTTCATCACTGTAAAATAGGCTAGATGATGAGTGATGAGCTGAAAATGCTACAGGAATGTCCAACTTCATAGTAAGGCTTATGTCACTAAAGATTATATCATTTGGATTTTCATGATCAAATTTCATGTACTATTGTATAGACTTCTGCTTTGTAGTGTACTATAGTAGCAATAATTTCTGTACGTGATCAAGAGTTACGCAGTATTTCTTTTCACTTCTCTCCTTTCTTAAAAGAGTTAACATTGGCAAACGGCAAGATATAGAGAAGATACAGACTATAGTAGGATAAATGAAAGGCACAGATTTGTGATGCTTTAGGATGCAATACTTATTGGACATAACTACAAAAGCTTTTACTGAATATTGTCAAATTTGTAAGATTCTTTGGGGGAAGCTGCAGATTTATACCATTCTAAATGTGCATCAGTAGATGTAAAACTCTTGACTTCAGTATTGTCTTTGAAAATGTTAAATTGAGGATTCTGGTAACTTCCGTTTTATGAACTGGCACATTATATAGTGCAAGAGATATATTGATTTCTGACACTGAGCAAGTTCTTTAAAATGGATTTCAGTCTCTTTTCTAATTCCATTTTGTTTTAAATGCATATTTTAAATGTAGGTTTTTTCATTTAGTAAAAGTTGTCTAATTCATTTGAATGAAGTCTGACTGGTTATTTTAACATACCTTACTGTTACTCAAAAAGTGTGGAGTTGGTTGTTTTTTAAAAAAAGGAAAACTTACAAAATATATATCTCTTACTGATTTATATTGGATTGGTCTGTGGTTTTGAACAATGGTTTATTTTACCCCACCTTGGAGCAAACACCAGTTTCAATGCTTAGAATAAAATGTAGAAGTAGATTTCTTTTGATACTGTTTGAAGACACTTGTTCTTGAAAGTCAGTGATGAGAGCTGTGTGAGAGTAACTTCAGTTTGTGACAAGGCAATTAATGAAATCTAATCTGTAAGCCTTGACATGGTAACTTCCTGCTCTAAGTCATTGCTTACTTGAGGCTTAATTTCTACAAGTTTTGAAAATGCTGGGTTTTACCAAGCACCAGCCTTTATGTTACCAAACATCTGGATTAACACTTTCACGTTTTTCCTTTAGTTTCTGGAACAATGTCTTCTGTATCATGAAATGTCCAGGTGTAAAACTGTATGTTGTGTGAGTACCTAACATGCTCGCTTGTGTTACAGATGCTATGTCAAAAGAAAAATAAAGTCTTTGGGCCTTCTTCTGTGTCCTAAAGAAATAGGAAATTTTCAGTTTATTTTATGGCACTAGAAAGCCAGATCTGGTGGTGGTATTCTGAAGAATTGGTATTTTTATGTAGCAGCAACCACTTGAAAAGTATTTGAATGGTGTTTTGATTTCTGGAGATCTGAGATGTCTGCTAACATCCTTCATCACCCTATATTGTGGAAAATATACATGATTTAATAATCTTACCCCTACAGATATGATACATATTCCATACTAAAAGCAAGTCAGATACATAATAGAACTCGCCACTTCAGCTTAGGTTTACAGTGTTGATATAGATCTCTATTTTTAATATTATCCATTCTGAAAGAGGTAGAAAAGAGAACCTGAATCTAATTCTACTCAGATAAAATCAGCTTTCTTCCATGGAAATTGCTAGTGGTCTAATTGCTAAGAATTTTTTTCCACGTAAACGTCTTGTCTGTACAAACCTTAAATGCTGTTAAATAGCACGGTGTGATGTGCTAGGAATTAACAGGAGGATTCTCAAATGAGCTGTGAGAGGCATATAAAACATAACACCATTTGAGATACATTTTTGCATATTCTCCCCCCCCACACCTTTATCTGACAGTAATACTCATTCCTGATTTCATCATAGAGTACACCATGGCACTTGTCTTCTTCTGGTTGCTGAGCACTTTGTGATTCCCAAACACCAATTTAAAGTGTGCTGCAAGCAGTGCTTCCTTGGTCTATTCTCTGTTGATTGATCTGAGATTCTTGTTTTACAGCACTTTTTTTTTTTTTGTATGCTTCATAGTTTTTTATGCATGGAATAATTATGATTGATGCTTTAAAGGAGGAAAAAGTGTTTCATGCAGTTGTGGTTGTGCTGCTCTAATACCTTTAACACTATTTCTGTTTAGGTAGCATTGTTTGTACTGAGCTGATGTATTTCCAAAAGATGCTGTAGAAATAGTCTCACTGAAAACACTGTAAGGGTTTACACTAGTGACCTGTATTTGGTTTGCTGCATCTAGGCACATAGAAATACTTGTGGCCACTGAAGTCTGAGTTGATCTTTTTGCTTCTGAGTTTAGAGTGCAAGTGTGCTGCTGCCAGGCATCAACAAGCTTCATGATCCTGTTGTGAAGGTAAATCTGCATTTGTACTGTGCTCTCAGAGAGAGGAGCATCTCAACAGATGTGTCACACCTAGGTAGGTGTGACACAGCTTGTAACACCCTAGTGCTGTCGGTGCTGTGTCCTTACTTGCCTGGGAAAGAGATGGAAATTCTTCAGATCTGAGGAAGGAAATTGCTTTTGTTGTCAATAACCTACATCTCTGTGGTAAAGTTGTTTGAACATAGAGATCCACCTTACCACGTTTCTGCCAAAGTTGGAGTTGATGAGCCAAAAGGTATCTCTTATATGAAGAAGTGTTTCTCTCTGTGGCTTATCTTTTGATAAGTGCAAGAGGATCTTGCCATCATACTGTGGAAACTGTTAGATTTAATTGCTGGAGCTCTATGTGGTTAGTTTGGGGTTGGAAGACCCATTTTTGCTTTGTTGTAATAGAAGTATAAAAGATGATATTGCTGTTGAGTATGGTTAAACTGAAGGTGACCTGAGAGTAACTGTTATGGATAGCTGGAATTATCAGAATATGGAGATGACAAACACAAATATTTCATGCTTGGCCTTTAGTGTAAAGCTCAGAGGTTAACAGAAGAGGGAATCTGCTTTGTAGAGACTTATGGACATAATAGCTGTAAAAACCTAGTCTTTAACAAGGTGCTGAACTTCTTCCTGGCAGACTGTTAATGTTGTATCCATGGCTGGTGTTTCTGGGACTGTCCTTGATGTCAGGTTTGTTGGAGATGAAGATGCCTTAAACAAACCTGATAGGTAACATGACAGCTTAGTAAAGAGCAGAGACAGCAATACTGTCAATGCATTGTTGCTTTTGAACTTATTTGAGTTGTAGCTTGATTCCATGATTGGCATCCATCTACTTTGTAATGTACATTAGGATAAAAATGGACATTTGACTTCAAATGAACTGTGAAAAAAGCAAGGACAAAAGAATATCTCCTTATTCTGGAGCAGAGATGACTACAGCACAGTCAAATGTCTCTGAGTCCACGAGGGCTAATATTCTTTAATGAACAGCAAGGGGTTTTTAATACAAAACGGAGTTGTAGTGAAGTTCATGCACATAGCCATTCTTGTCAATAAAAAGGAACTCAATCAATACCAGGGTTGGGATATTTAGGCCAAGCCCTGGATGTTTTTTCTCTACTGTCATCTGTTTCTGCTAATTAGGAATTTCTAGAAACTCTCAAACTCACTCTCAGTGCAGCTGTATACTTTTTGCTCCTGGATCATACACTGATTTGCTTGCCTTGTTCCAAAGGCTTATCAGGGTTTTGGGGACAGCATCTAACCAGGTGGCTGCATGCAACTCATGTTGTGTGTACCAGATGATGAAAGCTGAAGGAACCTCAGGCCACATTGGACTGAATATTGGAAAACCATGTGGCAGTAAGTCAGTGTTGGGACAACAAGTAAGTTTTATGCAGGTAAGACACAGGATTGGGTACTTGTTTTAGGCTTGCCAGATTCTCATCTTCCATGGATTTCTGGAACTGGTAGTACCTGAGCATCTTCCCTGCAGATCCCTTGAGCTGTTGGGAAACCAGCAAAACTGGTTACTTGTTATGTATCTTAGTGTGCCTTGTTAAAATAAATAATAATGTTAATTGGTAATAAGGACATCTCGTTCTCTTCCCCAGTATCCCATTTCAACTCATATTAATCTCTGCATCTGTATGTTCCAAAAAGTGAGAATTTAAGAACAATTCAAAATAACTGTTTGCCACAAACTCTTGCCAATACATGGCTCTAATCTTTTCCAAGAAAAGCATACTGCTGCCTGAAACAGTCAAAACTGGTGGAGCTTTCAAGAGGGAATACGTATTGCATGTGGCCTAGCACAGCTCCTTTCCTGGGTGCTGCTGCCTTGGTTAACAGAATCTGCTGCCCAAGCTTCCTTTTAGTCTGCTGCAGACAGTCTTAGAAGCAACCATATCAGAAAACAGGTAAATAACTAAATCTAGCTGCTAATAAAGAACAGCAAAAGCTATTTTGATCTTCAGGTAAGCTTTATGTTAAAGATGAGAAAAGCTCCTAGGCAGAGCTGTATAAATGAGCACCACCAAATCCTCTTTAAATAGGATAGACATGCCCAAATATTGAGTTTCAGTGCTTTAACTTCACCTGAGTTACCGTTAAATGGAGGAAGTAGGCAGGATAATAGTTAGTCTACTCTTACAGAGAGCTGGTTTTCAAAAATTCAAAATTGTATTTGCAGAGAGCAAAATATAAAGCTACTGATCTTTCTCCTTGGTAGAGAGTTCTGCCTGCTCCTGCTGTTTTAAAGGTTTGATTTTTTTTCAGGGTGCAAGGGAGAATGCTGTGGATGGATCCAGTTAATTACTGAAAAGGCTTAGCTGGAAAAAAACCCTGGTATCTTGAGAACAAAACTGGTGCAGCTCACGACATGAAGCAGAGGAGTGCACAACATCGATGAATGCAGAGGATAAGTGTAGCTAGTAAATGTATTCCAGTGTAAGTTTTTTCTCCATTGTTTTTAAGTCCCAACAAACATAATGTAATGTGAAAATAATCCCAACTATTTCACATTATTCCCTCTGGCTACTTCTAAGCAGCAGTTTCTGCAGTTCCTCATTGTCTTGTCAAATATCTGGCCATGTACAAATTAGTAATTTTCCACTAGCTGGAATATTTATATTTCAGATTCTGTTCCTCAGTGGCTTCTTGCAACTTCCCCAAAGACAGAATGTATATCATTACTGTGGAATGCTGGGAGAGGGAACATGTTAGGAAAACTACATTTTTATAGATACCTTAACTGCACCTTAATTGCATCTAGTTTCCACGAGGCTAAGTTAAGAAAACGAGCTAAAAGATGTAAGACCCCTTTCTGTTGAATCAATAATGGAGAAGAAACATCTTATTTATTTCTTTCCTACTTAAGGCTCTTTACCTAAAGGTACAACAAACAATTGACTTGCTAGGCTTAGAGGCTCTCTGCCTTTACCACCTAGAGTAAGAAGACAGATATTCTTTTCCTTGGTCTGATTTGTTAAAACAATACTATACGAGGATTTAACACAGTTAATGAAAAAGATGCAATCCAGTTGACATAATTTTTTTGTGTTAGAATTAGTCTGGCATGCAGATGCCATCTAGTGGTCGAAGTGCAGTGAATGGAAAGCTGTTCTTGCAGCTGCAGAATTGACATTTTATTGCATGTTTATCCTGCACTTGTCTCACATGGAAACCTTATTCCTTGGTGAGTACTGAAATATATCCGTAGTGCATGACTTCGTAATGACTCAGATCTTGCTCCTTTGAAACTAGGCTTACCCCAGATAGATGTACAAATTTATTTCCCATAAGTTTTGCAGACTTTGTGAAGTCTCTTGACTTACCTGAGGATTCTGAAGGGCTGGGAGGGGGTTTGGGGGCAGAAATCGGAGCTGCCATGAAAAGTGTAAAAAAGTTAAGCTTTGTCTTAGGTGAAGGTTTCTGGGTTTCTTCCCTAGGCTAGAATCTTCTGTTTCCAAGTTTAACCAAGTAAGGTGGGATTATTTGAATTAATTTCCAGTGATTGGATGAAGACTGGTGGCAAATATGTAAGAAAAAATATGAAGTGTGTTTAGGTCTGGTATAAATCAACACTACATAAAAGGAAAAAAAATGGTTTTGGCTGAGAAGGGGAGATGCTATCAGAATAGGGCTGGTATTAAATTTTAATATCTAACCAAATATTGCATGACTTTTGTTGTTTTTGATTAGACAGTTCTTCTCTGCTCTACTTATGGGCTTGGTATTACAGACATGTACTATTGAAAAGAGATTTGTGCAGTTTAGACCCGATTTAAGGGAATCATTGTTTAGCCACATTTCACTAGTCATCTACAATGAGTTGCTCTTGAAAAGCTGTATCTACACTAGTGTGTTAGTTCAGAGCAGTGATGTGGTATTGAAGTGATTCCTTCTGATTGTCTCCATGTACTGGTGTTGATTGCAGAACTCGTGCTGTTGTATGCAAATTAGATTTTTCAGTTCAGTTTCCTTAAGCAGAAGTTTGTTCCTAGTGTATGGCTGTGGTGTCAGGGGTCCAAACTACTGAATAGGCCATATGGCTGTGAAATCCCTCAGCAAGGATGGATGTCACTTAGGTCCATCAACAGATGGAATGGAATCAAAGTGTGAAGAGCTTATGTGACACAGAAGTGTCACAGTGCTGCGTGACGTCAAATTGACATCTGCACTTCTGACACTGTCAAGAGTCACACTGCTGTTCTACAATATACCCAGCATTTTCCTCAGAAGCCTTTCCATTCCTTCTGTTGTACTTTCTGTTGCCCTGATTTTTTCTTTATTGTCTTTCTTCTGGCTTTTTCTACCCAGTGATGGCAAAGTCTCTTTGGCTTCCCAGGTGCTCCAATATGGTGGCACCTTAGGCTGCAAGGAAATACTCATTTTTCAGTCTGTTGTGAGGACTGAAATTTTTGGTGCCTGGATAACCTCTCAGCAGTAGGCAGAGGCTATGCCTCTCAATAGTCACCAACTACCAGAAGAGCAGCAATTGAGGGATGTGCAGTTCAGAAAGGTTGAAAAAGTCTTCTTTAAGACCAGGGCAACAAACATTTTAAGGTGTCATAGCATGTGTCTACTACAACAATACTGAAGAAATCTCTTTGGAAGTATTCAACCTTTTGTGCTTGTTGCTACTAATATTCAACCCAGGCAAACCTAGTGTTTTCCTATACACCTTGTTAAAATGGACGAGGGGGACAGGCACGTGAGGCTTCAGGTGGAACTAGTGCATGGGCCTGAGTGTGTGGACAGGCAATGAGTTGCTAATCTGAACAGGAGGGCTGTTTAGGCCTCTAAAAGCAATTTGATATGGCTGAGACCTGCAGGAGAAATCTGCCATGGAATAATTTTGTCTCAAAGTGCTGGTTTCCTGCCATGTGAGGTCTGTCCAGTGAACTGCACCAACTGCACACAAGGATAAGGTGTTTGTGTAACCTTCCTCAACTTCAAGAGACAATACAGCATTTTCCCCTCTATAAATGCTGAAGGGTATGAGCTGATGACACTGCACACAACCCTACGAGCAGTAGCAGTGACAAATACTGGTTGAGGTGTCAGTTTACTTAGAATGAAAGGCTGACCCTGTAGTAATGTTTTTTCTCTTCCACATTCCTGAAGAATTTCATGGCTGCCCTTCCTTAGTCAGGCCCTGGGAGCAACCGCATGAAGTTTGTTCTAGAGGAGATGCCTTGTACTGCTGTGTGGTCGCTTCAGGGTCAGAGACTTGGATATCAGGTACAGAGCTGTTATTTCAGTAGGCAGCCTGCAGTCATGGATTGGTTTTGTCCAACTGCCCCTGGGGTGGCAGGAGAAAAAGGATGTGTTGTCCTGCTTGCTGACATGATTTTGCTCCAGATATGTAGCAGTCCAGTGGAAGGTAGACAAGCTGGTGTCACAAGAATTTCAGGTGGTTGGTTATGAAGGGTAGGCCGTGCTGGAAGGTGTGCTGTTCACAGCTGCAGTCTAAGGCAAAAGTGAGAAGGGAATAGAGAAGGAAGAACTTGTAGACAGCCATGGTCCTATCTACCTAGAACTTGTAGCGGGCCTGACAGCAGTTCTTGGGCAGCCTGTGTGCCAGACGCTAAAGTTCAGGAGACTGGAAAGGTGGTAGGAAGACCAGTATCTTCAGGAAGCATTTGATTTCCATACAGAGTTTGGACATCCAGCTCTTTGATAGCGAGTCACAGGCCAGCTACAGAAAGAAAGGAAAGGTCAGCCTGATCATTCAAGAAGCTTTCATACACTTCTGATCATCAGATACCCTCTCTGCTCATGTAGGTGAGCATGAGGTAATGTGGTGTGGAAGTGCACTCTATACAGAATGCTTACTGGTCCCTCAATCTTCCTCAAAACTGGGAATGTGATACTTGCCCATTACATTAAGCTGCACTGTTAAGTTTGGGCTGTTAGTCCCCATATTGAACCCCTAAGAGAAGTTTGTATTGACCCACTCATTCCTATCTGTACTTTCTCTATCCCTTCTGACCACTCCTATTTTTGTGTTTCCACCTCAAATTACCTGACTTGCTGACTTGTCATTTTCTAGAGTGTGGGCTGAGCCACGTATAAAGCTGGAAGGACATGATAACTCCAGAAAGGATGTTTCAGCAAAGACTAGGCTCAGAATAACTGGATGCCTTCAGCCTTCTGCATGGGATGAGTATAGCATGTACTTGTTTTGGCTATAAAAATGTTCAACTCTTCTAGTAGTATGTGGTAGTTCAGAACAACAAATAACTTATGCCCTCAGGGCTGTGCAGTGTTGAACTGAGGAAATGAAGAAGCGCTGAAGGTTGTGGCCTGCATGTGGAGATGGGATTGAACATGCCTCACTGGGTACTTCTGGTAATCGTGCAAGAGTTTGTTTGTGACATAGTTATCAGGCATCAGTTTGTTCCCCATACAGTGCTGCATATTCTTTTTTTAGGTGAAAATAGAGAAATGTTAAGTATTTTTGCACTCAGATGAACTGCTTAAAAAAAAAAACTAAACTAAATTCAGTAGTAGATGCAGGAGTTGGAGTTATTGAAATGGCCAGGCGGTGGCATTAGTGCACTGCAAATAAGCATTTGAACCTCACTTAAAGAGAGACCAGGGCTTGCTTAGTCACCCACGTCTGTACAAGTAGGCTTTGTTAGGTAGGTGAGGTGCAGCATTTTTATGTAACTTAAGTAATTATTTGCAGGAGTTAACGGTCAGCTATTTTTCAGGGTGTTTGGATGTAATTTTTGTACACAGTTACTCAAACTGTATTTGTGTGGTTACCAATTTGTGCATGTAGGTTTGTTATAGTGATTTCTTCAGTCACTGGTTTTGGTGTCCTAGTCTTCAAACTGAAGAAGATGTGGGTGGCTGAAGTTTATAATGTTAATGCTTTATGAACGTGGAATGTTTGCTCTCTGCTGCAAACATAACTCATTCCTATCCCTCTTTCATGTTAAAGTAGTCTGTAATCCACAAGCATCTGAGCAATAGATCTGCTTCACAACCTTTAAGGTAGATAAGTATGATGGTAGAAACTAGAAATATCAAAGGATTTTTTTGACAGTAGAGTGATAGTGAGGATTAGAGTGAAGATTTGAGAGTTCTTGACTCTGGCCTGCAGTCAGGGTTAGATTTCTGCTTAAAGACAGCAATAGTGTCCTGTGTACAGTACTGGTAATGCTAGCCAGCATTTCCTAGTAAAGGGTTGTGGTTTTTTGCTTGGTACAAAACCAATACTTTGGTTCTTCCTCAGTCTTTGTTTTATCTTTTTATTTCTTTCTTCATTTTTACCTATTCAAAGAAAGCAGTAAGAAAAATCTTCTCCACCAATATCAGACACTGCTGTGTTCTTGTCTTTTTGCTGTCCCACAAATAGCACTTCTAAGCAGTAGCTGAAGCAAACACTGCAGTTCCTCCTTCACAAGTGTCATATTGACAGTAGCACTGACCAGCTGCAGTGTTAATGTGCAATGTTCTAATTGCCTTAGATTGTCATCTGCTCATCTTCCTATTCTGATTGCTGCTAGTTTGTCCTTGGAACTGATGCCTGCAATTCTTAGAATCAGTTCAACAGAGGAAGAAGCATTGCGAGACAAAAGGGAAAAAAAATTGTGATCCTTGCTCAGCTTTATTACTAGCACATCTTAGAGGATGTCAGGCTGATTGTTTGGCACTTCAGTGATCTTGCATGTGGCTTTGATAGATAATTACTACAAAGACTGGGGAGGAAAGCATCTGTCTGCATTCTTCCCATTGGAACCATATGTTGGTTCCTGTGGAAGATTCCATGTCATCATGCTGTCAATGATGTAGGAGTTGGACTTCGGCAACTTCCTGAGACGCTTCTCGGTGTTTCTGTCCACAAACTTCAAGTGTCTGTAATTCTCTAAAACCCAGTTTTGCATTTGTTTTGCATATGTCCCCATTTCTTAGAAAACCAGCATGTATACTTACATTTACATGGTATTAGCCTGTGATATCAAGTTATTGTACATCTGTCCATGTAGGAAATAGTACACATTACTGGGTACAATTTACAAGAGAAACAAGAGCAAGTGAAACAAAGGGAAACCATTGGAGTGATACATATGCTGCTTTGAAATAGGCATCTGAGCCTACTGCTAGCTTTTACTGGAAACCACTCAAAATTCTTCTCTGAAATAATATTTGGAAGTCAACCGGTTTTATACATTTTCCTATAGGAAAAACAAAAGTGGTGTGTGCTGCAATTGATGTTTACCTCTTGTTTCAGTAAGACTGCCTTTTTTATTTTCCAAGAAAATTGTCCACATATGACTGCAACCAGCTTTAGTTATTTCCTTTCTGGGAGTACTAAGCATTGTAGGCCTGGTGGGAAATAAGGTACTTGTTTCTTACCCACTTATGGTGGTCTTTATGTATTCACTTTCTCCTGTCTGAAAATCTGCCTGTATTTCTGTTACCTCTGCTCCATGTTTATTAGTTTGTAGCTTCTGCTGATATCCTTTCTTATAGGTACATGTTTGTGTGTGGTTATATATACATTTTCAATTATCACAGAAGATTGTAAGATCACATAATCACAATATTCGGAGTTGGAAGGGACCCACAAGGATCATTGAGTCCAACTCTTAAGTGAATGGCCCATATGGGGATTGAACCCACAAACCTAGGTGTTATTAACACCAGACTCTAACCAACTGAGCTAATCTCAGGGTCATCTTCTGCCTTCTTTGGCTAGAGTAGAAAACTGGAATGGCCAGCTTGAGAGTTTGTGTCCCCTAAATCCCCCTAGACACCCAAACTCATTAAAAACAGTTAAAATAAGCAGTTTAATTGTAGTTGCAAAAAGTAAAGGTAATATACTCTGCTGAAGTGTTTATATCACAGATTATGCTGCGTTGGAAGGGACCCACAAGGATCATTGAGTCTAACTCCAGGCCCTATCCCCAAGACTCCCACCATGTGCCTGAGAGTATCATCCAAACACTTCTTGAACTCTGTCAGGCTTGGTGCTGTGACTACTGTCCTGGGGAGCCTGTTCCAGTGCCCAACCACCCACTGGGTGAAGAACCTTTTTCTTATATCCAACCTAAACCTCCCCTGACACAACTTCAGACCCTTCCCTTGGATTCTGTCACTGGTCACCACAGAAGAGATCAATGCCTGCCTCTCCTCTTCCCCTCATGAGGAAGTTGTAGCCTGTGATGGGTCCCCTCAGTCTCCTCCAGGCTGAACAAACCAAGTGACCTCAGCCACTCCTCATACAGCTTCCCCTCAATGCCCTTCACCATTTTTGTAGCCCTCCTTTAGATGCTCTCTGATAGCTTAATATCTTTCTTATATTGTGGTGCCCAAAACTGCACACAATATTCAAGGTGAGGCTGCTGCAGAGCAGAGCAGGACAATCCTCCCCCATTGACTGGCTGGTGATGCTTTACCTGATGCCCCCCAGGACACAGTTGTTCCTCCTGGCAGCCAGGACACTGCTGACTCATATTCAACTTACTAGGGACCGGGACCCCCAGGTTCCTTTCCATGGCACTGCTTTCCAGCATCTCATTCCCCAGTCTGTACGTACATCCAGGGTTGCCCCCTCGCAGGTGCAGAATCCGGCACTTTCCCTTGTTGAACTTCGTATGGTTGGTGATTGCCCAGCCCTCAGATTTGTTGAGGCCTCTCGAGGGAGTCAAAAGCTCCTCCCAGTTTTGTGTCATCTCTAAACTTGCTTAGTGTCCCTTCCAGTCATGCATCCAAGTCATTTATGAAGGTGTTGAAGAGCACAGGGCCTAAGATGGACCTCTGTGGAACCCCAGTAGTGACAGGTTGCCAGTCTGATATAACCCTCTGTGCTCGAACAGTCCAGAAGGACACATGTTCTGTGCTGCTTTAGCAAATGTTTTCCTGGTATCCAAGCTACCTATTTTATGACTCTTCAGCTGCAGGTGGTTATGATTGGTAATACTGTTTTATAAACAATACAGCTCAGTGTGAACAACTCTAAGAACAAATACATCTTTGAAATGTGTGATGCTGCTGGCCAAAAGAGTAGACAAAGTGGCCTTTCATACAAAGTTAGAGATATGCATTTACTCTCTTGAATTTGATCTGTAGATATTTAGGAAAAAAGCATCTAGATGTTTCTGTTGCTACCTGAAAGAATTCTCTAGTTGAGTTCTGTAATCGTCAGCAAAGATAGTGATAGAATTTATATCATGCCTCATTGATCATTTACCACAGGGAAAGACTTTATCTGGCAAAATGATGACCTCTTATACTACCAATTAGTACTTCCCAAGAATTCAGTGTCCTTCAGCAATAGTCACTTGTATAAGGATGCCTAGATACAGAAAAAAAAATGGAAAAATGGCTGTTTTCAGTGGCAGGACATCCATATATCAAACACTTTTCTTCCTCCTGACATGATGTTCTTAAGGACTATGGAGATGTTGCAGGGAGATTGGAGGAAGCCTAAACACCTAGAGTTTGGTCTGTGTGCTGAACCTAGTGTATTTCTAAACATCCTTGACTTTCAAAGAGTTGAACTCGTTAGGATGTTAACCCCTCATGCTTCTGTTGGAACAGTTCACACTCTGTTTATGACACAAGGTAATACGAGACTGTCTTTTTTTTTAAGAACTCCAAACTGTCACAGATTGGAACATTAACTGCAGTCATGTACCATCTGTTGTTGTCTCATGGCCAGTCGCGCATATGAGCATGTTCCTGAATGTCCCCAGTGTCAGTATCCCATGTATGATAGGTAGAGAGATTTAACTGTTTTTTGACAAAGCATTAGTGTATTAATATATTTTTAAAGCAAGTGATTGTCTTGCATTAAAAGGAGATTTCCCTGAATCACATGCTGCTTTATCTCAAACCATTGTTACAGTAGATATTTTGGACAAAAAACTTGTATTTTGCCAGGCATGTTAAATGTTCATTGATTTCAAATTCATAAAACTCACATAGTTACAGAATATAGCTGTATCCACAACCAATGTATTTCTGTAGTTTATGACTTTTTTGAAATGGTATTTCACTAATAAGAGCAAATGTTGTTCCATAAAAAGCAAGAAGCTTATGTTGATCCCTGTAATTACTTTTTAAGCAGATGGAACATACATGTCCAGCTCATTTCAGAAGCCCCAGGCATAGCAGTCTTGCAGTTATGAGAAATCAGTCTCACTTCCATGAAAAGGAATGGCAGTAAATATAACTTGTTAACTCTTCTTGATCCTTACCATACAGCCAAGTGTATTATTGAAAGGACATGGAAAGCCTTGGAAAATAGCTAAGAGAAATGAATGCTGCACAAGGTGCCCTGGGCACTGAAAAATGCTTGTTTTCAATGTCAGCCATTCCCAGCGTGAAGCTTTCATTGCTGTGATAGTTATATTTTTGAGGCACGCCAGCCCTGGTGAGTCAGCTTTTCTGGCCAGAATGCTGCATGGATCATTAGCAAGTAATATCCAAAAAAACCAGGGGGGCAAAGGTTTCATCTCACATTGTACAAAAGCCGTTTATTTGGGCTCAAGTTTTATCTACTGCTGCATGGAATCAGCCTTTTATTGAGCATAAAAGTCTCATTTGAAGCTTCTCTGATGATTAATATCTGCAAATTGTCTTTTCTTGGATCCCAACAAAAAACCTGTCAGGTCATGTATTAATTGAAGCATGACAAACAACTGTTTTTTCTCATGGATAATGGCAAAAAAGCAACAAAGTAAAGTTGCTAATTTGAAACTAAACTAAACTAAAAGATAGAATCTGGATTTCTTTTTTTTGGCTTGTACTTTAACACTGGGATTTCTAAAAGCAGCTGGAACTTCTGTTAAACAGAAACAAGGTCTGGCTGGCTTCAGCTGATGAGATGTGTGTTGTACTGCCTATGCCAGCTGAGCCCCACGTCCCAGAGGAAGAGTTCCACCCTGTGGGAGGGCACATGGTGGTAGTGCCTCCTGTCCTCCTCCTGGCTCAGCCAGAGCAAATCCCAGCTCTGTGGGAGTCCAGGAGATGATGCCCAGAACCTTTGCATTCTGTTGTTGCCCTGGTAATAGCATCTTCCTTTCTGAGCTGCCTCTCTGCCACAGCTACTGTTGCATACCCCAAGGCTGCAGCTACCTTTTGCTATGTTCTTTCTCTCTGTTTCCAGTGATGCAAATCAGGTTATGCAAGACATAACCTTGCTGGTGAAAAGGTCAGTGTCCTCTTGCATATATTCACCTCCCACTCATTCTGGTGAGACAGCATATCCAAGAGAAGAACTAACACTACTTAAGGATTGGATTTGGTGATCTTGGAGGTCTTTTCCAATCTAAATGATTCTATGATTCCCCATAACCATGAAATAAGAAACTAAATTTACTAGCTGGTTCCTGTAATATGTATGTGTACATAATAAGTCTCTTCAGATCAAGCACTCACCTCAATCTGTTTCTGTTGTCTTAGGCGTTTTGTTAAATATTTACAAAAGAATGTCTATAGTGAGATGTAGCAAGTCCAGATATGTTCTGCCCTCTCACTCTTATAATAAAAATTCTTGTGCATTGCCAGATCTTTCTTCTGCAATGTGGAAATGGTACATTCGGATGTTGTGTGTAAATGGCATTTTGACATGGGTGTGTCAAAGTTTGTGCTAAAAATTGAATAATACAGCAGCTGTATGACAGTGCTTGGACCCAGTCTCAGGCCCTCTCTTGTTTACTCCTACAGACATATCTGTGAGTCCTGCAAGACTAATGAATGCATCCAGAAGGGAGCTGCATAATGTGACCTATGCAACCTCTTTAGTCATAAATTGTCAATAAGTTGCAACCTCAATGAAGCCCTTTCCAATTGCTCCTCTAATTGTAGTCGTCCTGTTTGGTATCTAATGACTGTACAACTTGAATTCCAGGAAAGTTACTCCAAAGCCGAATCCTATATTTATGGAAAAAAGGTGACCTGGAAACCTCAGAAACCTGAAGATTCATTTAGGTTTATCTCAAGACTGTTAGTAAGGCAGAGACAGCTGCCTCCTGAGAGGAAAAGGTCTTCATTGAAGGGAAAATGGCTTTGGACAGGTGCCATGCAATAGAGCTGAGCTAGTGGAAGTAGGAACTGCACTTGGAGATTGTGTATATGATGTTGTGTAACCCTCTGCTGGTACGGGAAGAGCAGTGTCTGCCTCTTTACCTCTCAGGAAAGTGGCTTGGAAGTGTTTGAGATCAGCTGCTCGCATTCCCAGGGACTGTGTTAGATGCTGGAACCTGTGTAAGGTGTATGAGGAAGAGGAAGATTATGCCAGGGGAGCTCCACATCAACACAGCCTTAAGAAACTGAATTCTCACTCAAGCAGTCAATTGGCTACTCCCTTGTGAGATTGTTTTCTAAGGAAGAGAAAAAAATCTCATGATAAACCTGACTGCCTTCAAGTTGCTGACCTGTCCCAGGAAGATGCTTTATTATGCTGAAGATGAAATAAGGTGATATTGTTTCCTCTCTCCTTATGATGTTTCCAATAGAAGCCAGATCTTCTTCATCTGCCTTTCACTAATCACAGGGTTTAGAACTTTGTAATTGTTGGTGAAAAAGTATTGTAGCCTTTTCCACATATGGACTTTGGCTTTGCAGAGTCTGCAGACAGTAGTACCTATCACTTGTTCAGATAGATTTGTTTAATTAGATTAACTTGTGCGAGCAAGAGGACAGGCCTTTCCTTCCACTTGGGTAATCAACCTCTATGAAATAATTTGTATGCCAAGAGGAATAGTATATAATTTAAGATTTGAAGTAGTATATAACTAAGGATTTGCTGTATATGTATTCTTCTCTAGTGTGTAAGATGTTACAAAAAAGAAGGCTTTGTGCAAATGTGAGAACTAACTGGAGATGAAAGTGAAACCAGAAACATCCGTCATTTCACATGGTACTACCATCCTGTGATGTGACTGCTGCTTCTAAAGCCAACAGGCCTTGCTCATGTTAGGGTTCAGTTGGTTTTGCTTTATCTTTTGGTACTTTTGCACTATTGAAAAGTAGTGTAGAACAGTATAGAAATTAGCCTTTCACATCGATTTATTCAATCACATTCTTCAAGTATGTAACCTAGAAGGAAGCTTTTGTATGGATTAGCATTCCTTAATCCTTTTAAACACTGATTCTGTGGAGAACCTAAGTGTATATTTAATTAAACACAGAGCTAGTTCCCTTTCGGTCATTAGGACTATTTGTGTACTGAACTTTATGGAAGTGTTCAATCACTTATCCAGATCAGGATCATAAACAGGAGCAAAGTACAGTAATGCCAGCTCTAATCTTGCCTTAACTGTTTCACATGCTTTCTCCAGTCAGAAATTAGAGCTTCTACATGTCTGATCTTGAGAAGTTTCCTGGTCCTTTAGGGTTAGCAAAGCGGTGTTTTGTCATGCATTCCACACATCTCTTCTTATTAAAAGTAAATAACCATCTTTTTTCCAGTGTTCTTTGACCTCAGCAAAATTACATGGTTGCATTTCAAAGCAGAATGTGGCTTTTGACCTACTATTTCATCCTCCAAGTTATGCCATTAGTTTTAATTTCATATATATACTGTGCTAGAGGAATAGAAAGCTCTTCCATCTGGTGTACCTCTAGTTATGAATCAACACCAAATTGGAACCAGATGTTCACCAAAGCTTATGACATCTGTGTTCTATAGACAAGTTTCCCCAGTCCTTTCCCATATATTCTCAGAATCACAGAATGGTTTGGGTTGGAAGGGACCTTAAAGATGATCTAGTTCCAACCCTCTTGCCATGGGCAGAGACACCTTCTACTAGTCCAGGTTGCTCAAAGCCCCATTCAGCCTGGCCTTGAACACGTTCAGAAAAGGAGTAGGATACTGCATCTCTCACATGAGCTTCTTGCAGTGCTGGCACACATAGAGCCCTGGCTGCCAGCGAAGCATAGGTCATGGTTAGCAGAGAGCCCCTAGAATCACATACTGTTAACTTCAGCTACTGTTCCCAAAGTGGTTGTGGGTCTCTGGGGTCCAAACAGACCTAACACCATTGCATCAAAGATGACCAGCCTTTAAACAGGTATGGTCTGGCATCGTGTATCTCATGCTGCATTTGAAGACAAGATGTTTTGCGGTGCCCCAAATCAGTTTACATGAACAAGGGTAACCCCTGCGCATTTCTGACCATTATCTGTCTGACTGATCAATCTTTTAATCATTCCTAATGCTAACTTTTGACATAATTTCCCACATTTTTACAAGTTGTGATTGGAAGGAAGGAGATGGCAGAGATGGTCCCACAGTATGTCAGAGCCCAAGCAGCTATGGCCAGCCTATCCAGGCACCAACTCCAGCTCCTGGGGCCAAGGCAACAAATCCTCCACAAAGAGATGGGGAATCGCCCATGCTAGGGCACTCTTTCCCCAGAGCCACATCCTAGACTCCAGAGAAACTTTCTTCAATTTTCAAAGCCTGTTCTTATTCGCAGGATTTTTTTTTATGTGGGCAAAATACAGTTTTAACATCATCCAGAAAAATTGTTGAAGTGGGATTGTTTGCTAAGAAGGCGAAAAACGTCACCTTGCAAAAACCTAAACCCAACTGGTATCTAAAGAGTTAACACTGGGGTAATTAGCAGGCATCCACCTGCATGTCTGTATACTGTAGACACAGTTTAAGATCAGAAGCAGGTCTTTAAAAAGACCTATACTGTTTCTTGAACATATTTACTGCAGTAATTTGGTATTATACTGAAAATCTCACAGAATCATGGTTCTCACTAGCATTTGTGCAGTTGCCTGCAGGCTCTGTTCTGCAGTTTTTTTCCCAGGATTTCCCATAACTCAAATGCCTCATTAAGTTGCTGTTTGTCATTTTCATGAGTTTCATAAGTTGAATGCAGACCTTAAAAAAAAATAAAGAAAGAAAAGAAATTGAATGCCTCAGGCCATTTGAGAGCTGTAATTATGTTCTCCTTTCTTTGAAGGGATAGCAACTCATGCAGGAAACTTGATCCAGAGTTTAGAGAGGGTGGTAGAAAGGCGAGGAATCTTGTTAGCATTGTATGAGATATACGCAGGTGCGGATTTATCTCTGGGTCAGTACCTTGCCCATGCAATGTCCATGTGTTGCAGCCTTAACATAGAATTTTACTCTCCCTTAAATATAGCTGCATGCAGAGGTAGTGAAGAAACTTTAAGAATGAAATTAGAAGCAATATAAATGCTGGTGTCACAAACTGTTCGCAGAGGAGGCTTTCAAGTCCTTTGGAGTGATTTGAATGTCCAATTCTTCTCCTTTCTAATGGGAAGTACATGTATACCCAAGAGGCATTGAGAATCTCAGCCTCTGTTTATATTTAGGTGTAGCCTCTGTATGTGTGACAATATGTGTTCCATATGCAGTCTTTCACACGTGCATGTTGCCAAGCTAAAATTGTCACGTTGTGGTACTGTTCCCTCCCATCATTGTGATGTCTGTTTTATTTTGGGAGGGGGGAGGGCTGTGGTATCAAACTAAATAATGCATCTTGTTTATTGCCCCTGAAAATATCTTGTTTTCTATAGTAAGTGATTTTGTTTGCATCAACAGTAGAGTCAAGAGAAGAAACACAGTATATCTTAGCCAGCTTCAGTAAATTTAGTCTTGTTGATGTTTGAGTAGTAAAGGGAAAGAACACAGAAGAAAATGAATGAAGGAAAATGTTCAAGTTTTGCTGTATAAACCTGTAGCTTTGTAAAAGTATCTGTAAGTTACAAAGCTTTAAAGGAACATCAAGAACTACTGGAAAAAGAGCTGAAAGCAATTCTGTGTATATGGATCAACTTGCAAAAAGACATCAGTATTGCATTGTGACCTGCATTCTTTGTTATCTGTTACCTAAGTGATATTGCTGTCTTACACTGCGATAATGAATTAAGACTATTTTTGTTTTTTCCTTTTTAAATGTATATAAACCACTTAGCTTGTACAGTCAAAGCAAACCCTTTTGCTGCTAGAAAAATTTGGTGTGTTTCTGGTGCTGTAGTGATTGTACAGTGCAAAAGAGGCTCCAGGCAGCTTCACTGGGGCATTTTGTTAGGGAGACTTACCAGTAATTTAGTACAGTCCAGGTCAACATCTGGGAAGTTCTAAAGTAGAAGGAAAAAAAACCCAAAAATTGTACAGGGAAGGCTATCCATTGGAACTGCAAATATATATAATAATAATATAATATATAATAATCCAGAATGCAGAGCCTCATAAAAATATACCAAGAAGTGATCAGCCTGTGGTCCATTTTCTGTGTGTGTATGGGCAGTGTGTATCCACTTAAAAAATTAAAAGCAGCAAAAAGAAACCAAAGCCTATGGTTTCTAGCTGTCTTGTTCCACTCACCGCAGTTTTGTTACAGTCTGAATGTAACGCCCAGTGTGCACGTCATGCTGTCGTGCTTGGTGCTTCCTTGTCAGGAGTTCTATAAGCATGTTACAGCAGAGGGCAGTAGGAACCTATCTCTGCTTAAAGTTGTTTTGGATCTCAAGCATGCAAGTACCTGTTTTCTCCTCATTCCTCTTCCCTGCTGTAATGATGTTCAAGGACCAGATAAAGCTTACAGAGGGGACCTGCCTCAACTGTTGTCACTGTCGTTGTCACAGCAAATGCAAGGTCTGTGTTTGTAGATCCATTTCTAGTCAGTGAACTGATTCTCTACATTCGATGGATGCTGCAAAGAATCCAGGCCCAAGCTGGTGGCAGAAACTGGGCAGTTTTTCAATTCAGAATCCTCTAACAGTTTGTAGAAGAGAAATGATGTGGCAAACTACACAGCTTATCCTCAACTCTATTTTCCTGATAGTTGCTGAAATATCTTAATCTTCTCCTGGAAGGCTCTTTCTTAATTTCCCAGTACAATATCTAGGATCTGAATACCAGAGACTTTTAAAAGTGCATGCATTTAGGGAGGGGGAAAAAGCCAATGCTGCACAGCAGCTTCTGCTTGGCACCTTTCAGATCCACAAAGCATGATGATGTCAACAGCAGTGCCAGGATTACCTCCCCTCTGTGCATCTCCTCCTTTAGTCTTTGCTCCCCCTCAGCATCTTCTGCCAGTGCTTGGAAGCCACTGCAGTTCACTTGGGCTTGGTTGCCATTGTCTCCTGTCAGTTCAAGTTAGTGTTCCAGTACTGCAAGCCACTTGAGTAGGTTTGGGGGTTCCCTCCCATCTTGTTTTTATTTCCTGAAGGGGGGCATGCTCGTACACCTTCTCTGGCTCAGCAGACTCGTGTCTCGGCAGCAAGCACAGTCATCTCTGAGCATAATGCCAGTTCATAGCAGAGATCAGCAGAGGCTTTGAACTTGCTCCCTCCTTTATTTGGAAGTAGCCTGGATCCGATGAGCTTCCAGACAACATCGCAAAGCTCAGCTTTCCCCCGCCCCCGGCTTCTCCAGGCGTGTGAGAGTGTAGGTGTGTGGGAAGGAGGGAGTTGTCATTGTGAAGAATTGTTCAGGAGAGTGGGGGATTACTCATTTCCTAGTTTTACTGGTGAGGATCTGCCTTATGTATTGCTACACCTAGATGTATTTTTAACTTTCCTGTGGTAACTATAGCATGCGTACAGATGGATTTACTGAAGGATGGATAAAACATACTACGAATTACACAGACTGTGCATAGGGATACTAGGAATGTGGCTGGCTGTAAAAGTACCTAGCTCTTGCAGTCACTCACATTTTTTCAACTGAGACAATATTAGGTAGTTGGATTTCTTTTTTGCCTTTTTTCTCTTCCTTTGTTTGCCTATATGCTGTAAAGGACAGGTTGAAATCAGGACTCACATAGCAGAGCTATTCACAAAGTGGGTTGCTTCTGAGGCCAGACCAGTCCCATCCATAAAGGACAAAGGCTGCTCACAGCATGGTTGTTCAGAGCCATTCAAGGATGGAAAACACAAGGAATCATAGAGGTGAGCTGCAACTTCCAAAGATCTCTTATATCTTGTTCTGGTGCTTTTCTTTCCCTATTACTCAGATTAAGCCCATACTAGGTGAAGACCCATTTGGGGCAGAGAACTGTCTTGTAGGATAAGCAGTAGAAGGAGAGACAGGGAAATGAGTTATTAAAGTATTTTGCTTTAGTGATGTCTGCAGCTTGTCACATTAACTCTAGCATTGCATTATTGCAGCTCCATGTTCAGGGAGTGATGCCCTGCTCTGATACAGGAAATGTCCGCTAGGTACTGGGTGGGGAACACTCTTCTCTCTAGGCTGTATATACTTTCAAAGCCTAATATTCCTGCAAAATTCCTTTTAGGAGCTTGTTTCACTATCCATAGCTATAGAGATTGCTTTTACAAAACTATATTAAAAAAAAAGCACTCAAAATTGACCTACACACAATAATTGAAATTACTGTAACATAGATACTCATTTAATGATTGTTCCCCTAAAATTTAATCAGGTGGACAGATAAATATGTATTGAAAATATGTGTAATTTTAAATTTCAGTACTTAAACCTTAAGGAACATCAAGGGGCATAAAAAAGACCTGTACAGTTTATTAAGTCCTTAAATAGGCCTTGTGTGATATAGTTTCACAGTTTCACCATGAACTGTGAAGAATGCAGCTTGAACCTCTGTTCTCAGCCCAGCCTCTTGGACAGATGGGTGTCAAAAGGCTGTTTTCTTCTGTGGGCATCAGAAGGCTGAATGATTTGTCATGTAAAATGTACCAGGACTACAAAGACAAAAAGCATAGCTGTTTAAATATAAAACTTCCCTTTAAATTTGAACATGCTGTTTTGTCAATGTGATTTTTAGTGTGAACTCTTGCACCAGTCTTTTTGAGAGAAACCAGAATCACTGAAACTCTGGGTGGAGAAGCTAAACCACACTATTCTTATCTAATTCAGAGCCCTCAATATGCTGTGTGGTACCAGTGAGGTAACTCCTCTCCCATCAAGTCATGCTGCAGTGGTTAACTTGTTTATGTTTAATTATGTGCTGCTTATTAACTGAAAATTGTGAAAACAATCAGCTGTTCAGAGGACAGGAGGAAAAAGTACTAAAGCAAAACAGCTGAAAATTTTCAAGCAAACAGGTTTGGTGTTAGAAATTGCTGGTTAAGTAAAATAGAAGTATTTCACATACACAGACACATTCTGTTTAAAATTTCAAGGAAAGCTTTTTTAAATTTGACAAGCCAAAAGCATCTCATTCCAATTATAATATTAGATGTTGCATACAATCTAAGTTGGTACAAAGCACTTTGAAAAACAATTTCAGTATTTTATTTTACCATTTTTTGTATTTTTAATTTTAAAGCAAACTTGAATGTTTTGACATCTTCCAGAGAGGATGGAAAGTCTATTTTTGAAGTTGATACTGCCTGAGGTTGGTCAGTATCTTATGCAGATGTGAGATAAGCATCCTACATAGTTGGGTGGAGGAATTAGATTGCAGGACTTAAGAGAAAATAGAGAAACAAATATTCACATTGAAGCTGCACAGCCTGTCTGTTTTAAACTTGGTTAGATTTTAAGGGGTGGCTGTTCAAATGTGACTACCTCTAGCTGCACCTGAACCAGAGGGGTGTTAGAAATGTTAAAATTCCTAGTGTAGGGTCTTAGGACTCCATCATCATTGGACTTCTCCACATTATGGAAGTTTTGATCAGCTTTTACTAATACAGAAATTTGAGGAAAGATTCAAAGTGGTCTCAAAAAAAATCAAGATTTATTCACTGCACAGGGAAAAGCACTTGATGAAGTAGAGCACCCAACTGTTGAGCATCAGATAGTATGATGGTATTGGCTTCATTATATATGCTTAAAATACAGTAACCTAGAGGAAATAATCCTGTTTCTACAAAAGGAGAGAAGTGCTCTATTATCTTATTGGTCTTCTGGTTTTCAGTGTCTGAGATCCACAGTCAGCCCTCCTCAAAGTGGCAGGTGATGAAAAAGGAAGAGAAAAGCTGGAATGGTTCTTCTACTACCTGACTCCTCCTACTGAGCATGAATTGAGAGGAATTTGGGCACTGTCAATCTTTGGGGACTAAACTGCTAAAAAGTAAACTGTGTGTCCTAGTTCATTCTCTGGTCTGCTCCTGGCAGAATGCTGAAATGTTGCTGACTGGATTTGTGACAGCACAGTTGTGGCAGTGCCCATAAGGAAAAGCATTAAGGCAGTAATTTGTCACACAGGTCTCTTGAATATCCTTAATAAGAAGCTTCTAGCACATGATTAAGAGAGAAGAAAGCAGCAGTACAATTGCTTCTTTATATTCAACTGTTGTTTCCCAAACTAAGTAGTAAATTCTTAAGACTTACACCTTGAGCTAATCTCCCCTGGAGTAGCACCCTCTGCTATCTCAGAATAGTTATGATTATTACTATTGCATGAATATATAGATGTGCTGAGGATCAAGGTGTGCAGCATATAGAGCAAGAGGGGCCACCTGATGATAAGACATTCAACCTAAACAGAGTGGCCAATATCCCAGAGTGCTGTTCAACTCTCGAGAAGGACCTTGACAGGTTGGATAGGTGAGCAGAGAAGAACTATCTGAAATTCAACAAAGGGAAATGCAGGGTCCTGCACCCCAGGCACCAGTACAGGCTGGGGACCAACCTGCTGGAAGGTAGCTCTTTGGAGAAGGAGCTGGGAGTCCTGGTGGACAGCAAGCTGTCTATGAGCCAGCAGTGTGCCTTTGTGGCCAATAAAGCCCATGGGGTCCTGGGGTGCATTAGGAAGAGAATTGCCAGCAGGTTGAAGGAGGTGATCCTGCCCCTCTACTCAGCCTTGGTGACACCACAACTGGAGTGCTGTGTCCAGCAGCTGGGCTCCTCAGTACAAGAGAGACATGGAGTTCCTGGAGTGGGTCCAGTGGAAGGCAACAAAGATGATTAGGAATCTGGAGCATCTCTGTTACAAGGAAAGGCTGAGGAAGCTGGGCCTGTTCAGCTTTGAGAAGAGGCAACTGAGAGGGGACCTCATCAATGTGTATAACTGTCTGAAGGGAAAGTGTCAAGAGGATGGATCCAGACTCTTCTCAGAGGTGCCAAGCAATAGGACAAGAGGCAATGAGCAGAAACAGGAACACAGGAAGTTTCACCTCAGCGTAAGGAAGAACTTCTTTACTGTGTGGGTGACCATGCACTGGAATAGATTGCCCAAAGAGATTATGGAGTCTCTCTCACTGGAGATACTCAAGAATTCTGTGCAGTGTGCTTTAGGATGACCCT